>NC_050574.1:181377586-186377586 GCF_011100635.1 Trichosurus vulpecula
AGTTCCATTGTAGTATCAGTAGAGAAACCAATCATAATGACTTTCTCTTTTCTTCATCCAGTTGGGTGGAAATGATAGTGAGACCAATGCCTCATGGGAAGGTTCCAGTTCCTTCTCATTGTGGCTGAGTCAGATGTGCTAGAACAATCACCTCTCAGGACATTTTGGAAGAATTCAAATAGGTCAATGGTCCAGCAAAATTTATTAGCACAGGAACGGTTCTTGGGACTGAGATCACATGGTCCATTGTTCATTTGTAAAGTAACTTTCTCCAGGATCCCTGGAAGCTCATACATACTCAATAGAAATAGAAGGATATTTCTATGATAAAGTCACACGACCCTCTTAGCTTGTCACTGAATGAATCCTGAAATGGTGCCATGTTCCTCAAAGGCCATCATGGAGACTGGTTCACAGTTTTTATGTTTTAATTCACCTACATTTATTCTACATTTGTAGTTAGCCTAGGGAAAGCACTATTGACATCAAGCCTTGGCAACTAGACCCTTGGGAAAATTATATTGTGCCTTATTTGTGCAATGTTGCATATGACTGATGATCACAATTGATATACTTAATATCTTCCTATGTGTTGAAAGGGAGCTATGTGGTTTACAGGGAAAGTATGTGATATAGTGATAAGGGGCTTGGACTGAGAGTTAGGAGATGGACATTTTAGCCCCAAATCCATCAAGAATTTCTCTTCTGACCTTGGCTGGGTCATTGTGCCCCCTGGGATTTCTTCAGTTTCTTATCCATGTAACATGAGGAGAATGGACCAGATGATATCTGAAGTTTGTTTCTTTGTTTTTCCATCTCTAAGATTTTATGCTTCTAATACTCTTATCTAATAAGTTCCACCAAGCTAAGACAGGCTAAGTACCTTTATAGAAAGTGGACCACTTAAATTGGTGAGTAATTTTTTGCTATTAGTTTCACTAACCACTCATTTATTGGAAAGAATGATTGTATATCTCTTTAGGGAACAGAAATCTTTATATAAGTTGTCCTGAGAGAGGACAACTGGGAGATGCTAAGGAAGATACAGTAGGTTTGGAAATAGAGAAGTAAAACTGAACCTTGATCTCATGAAAGGGTGTATGTGCAGTGCAAAGAAGAAATGGGGGGATGGGTAGATTCTGAAGTGTTTTGGGTTTTGACTCAAAAATAACTACTCTCCTACCATTATAGGGAAACTTTAAGAAGGCATGGTCAGTGCTCTGACCCTGGGTACTACAATACCTAAATGTTTTCATAGCACATGGTTCTATTTCTACATATAAAAAAATCTCTCTTTAAAGTCATATAACATTTTTAAAGGGCTTGTTCAGAGATTTGATAACTTTGTAAGATTTCTGTAATGAATTTTTCTTCAAAGTTTACTTAAATGCCATTTGCTAGAGTTTGAGAATCTTTCCTCTTATTCTGGCCCATGCTGGGATGGATACCAAACGATAAGATGTTCTGTGTCTTTTTCATCTCATCAGTTTTTTTTTTTACTATTGGGGCGGGGCAAAAACCTTAGGCTTTTCCCCACTTTCTCTACAGGCTCCTTTAATCATATAACTATTTTACTAGCTACATCTAACTTAACTTTACTAACTACTAGTCATATAAGTACTTTTATCTTTCAATATTTCCACATAACTTACCCTGTGAAATCCCAGAAATTGAATAACTACGAATGTTGGGAAGAGAGAATAGTGTCTGATCTGCATGTAGCACAATACCTTGCATATAGTAGATAATCAATAAACATTTGTCAAAGAAATGAATGAATGGATAGCTCTGATCTAACTTCAGTGTGAGGAATGAGTTGTACAGAGCCTTGGAGGCAGGAAGAATATGAAAAGGAGGAAAAAGAAGGTGCTACATTGAATGCACTAGAGATGAAAGTGACAGATTCATAGAAAGTCAAATTAAAGAAAAGTACAAAGAAATAGGAAAGGATTGATAACTATCTAGGATGCTATAGAGATATTTTGCATTTTGTAATTATAGCCTTACTCAAATAAAACAGGTAATAAAAATCCTTTAAAGACTGTGAACTTCAAAGGATGTAAAGAGTGGTGATAAATAATACTGGTAATGAGAGGGGGCGGAGCCAAGATGGCGGCTGGTAAGCACGGACTAGAGTGAGCTCGGTACCCAAGTCCCTCCAAAAACCTATAAAAATGGCTCTGAACAAATTCTAGAATGGCAGAACCCACAGAACAGCAGAGGGAAGCAGGGCTCCAGCCCAGGACAGCCTGGATGGTCTCTGGGTGAGGTCTATTCCACACAGAGCTGGGAGCTGGGAACGGAGTGGAGCAGAGCCCAGCCTGAGCAGTGTGGACCATCCAGACCAGAAGCTGGGCGGAGGGGGCCCTAGCGCCCTGAATATGTGAGCTGCGGCAGTTACCAGACCCCTCGACCCACAAACACCAAAGACTGCAGAGAAGGTTAGTGGGAAAAGCTGCGGGAGTGGAAGGAGTTTGCGGTTCGGCTTCCAACCCCGGGGGCAGCGGAGGTGGGGCAGCTACAGCTGTTGTTACTTCCGGCTCCAGGCCCACCTGGTGGGAGGAATTAAGTGGCGGATCAGAGCAGGAGTGCAACAGCCTGCTGAAGATCTAAGCCCAGTCTGGACTGGGGGTCCTTGGGGAAGGAGGAGTGCGGCTCTGACAGAGCTGGCACCTCCCCCCCAAATGTAGAACATAGAACTCGTAAGTCTACAAGCAGTCATACCCCACTGAAAAACTCAAGGGTCAAGTTAGTTGGTTGGGAATATGGCCAGGCAGCGAAAACGCGCCCAGATTCAGTCTCAGACGTTGGATTCTTTCTTTGGTGACAAAGAAGACCAAAACATACAGCCTAAAGAAGACAACAAAGTCATAGAGCCTACAACCAAAGCCTCCAAGAAAAACATGAACTGGCCCCAGGCCATAGAAGAACTCAAAAAGGATTTGGAAAAGCAAGTTAGAGAAGTAGAGGAAAAATTGGGAAGAGAAATGAGAAGGATGCGAGAAAACCATGAAAAACAAGTCAATGACTTGCAAAAGGAGACCCAAAAAAATACTGAAAAATACATTGAAGAAAACAACACCTTAAAAAACAGACTAACTCAAATGGCAAAAGAGCTCCAAAAAGCCAATGAGGAGAAGAATTCCTTGAAAGGCAGAATTAGCCAAATGGAAAAGGAGGTCCAAAAGACCACTGAAGAAAATACTACTTTAAAAATTAGATTGGAGCAAGTGGAAGCTAGTGACTTTATGAGAAATCAGGATATTATAAAACAGAACCAGAGGAATGAAAAAATGGAAGACAATGTGAAATATCTCCTTGGAAAAACCACTGACCTGGAAAATAGATCCAGGAGAGAGAATTTAAAAATTATTGGACTACCTGAAAGCCATGATCAAAAAAAGAGCCTAGATACCATCTTTCAGGAAATTATCAAGGAGAACTGCCCTGATATTCTAGAGCCACAGGGCAAAATAGAAATTGAAAGAATCCATCGATCGCCTCCTCAAATAGATCCCAAAAACAAATCTCCTAGGAATATTGTTGCCAAATTCCAGAGCTCCCAGATCAAGGAGAAAATACTGCAAGCAGCCAGAAAGAAACAATTTGAGTATTGTGGAAACCCAATCAGAATAACCCAAGATCTGGCAGCTTCTACATTAAGAGATCGAAGGGCTTGGAATGCGATATTCCGGAGGTCAATGGAGCTAGGATTAAAACCTAGAATCACCTACCCAGCAAAACTGAGTATCATGTTACAAGGCAAAATATGGATTTTCAATAAAATAGAGGACTTTCAAGCTTTCTCAGTGAAAAGACGAGAACTGAATAGAAAATTTGACTTTCAAACACAAGAATCAAGAGAAGCATGAAAAGGTAATCAAGAAATGGAAATTGCAAGGGACTTACTAAAGTTGAACTGTTTTGTTTACATTCCTACATGGAAAGATGATGAGTATGATTCATGAGACCTCAGTATTAGGGTAGTTGAAGGGAATATACATATATATATATATATATATATATATATATATATATGTATATATGTTTATGTATATATATAAGTGAATGTGTATGTATGTATCTATCTATGTGTATATGTATGTATGTGTGTGTATGTGTATATATATATGTGTTTATGTGTCTATATATATATATATATGTAAAAGAGAGAGAGCAGACACAGGGTGAGTTGACGATGAAGGGAAGATATCTAAAAGTAATAAAATGAAATTAAGGGATGAGAGAGTAACATACTGAGAGAGGGAGATAGGGAGAGATAGAATGGGGTGGATTATCTCGCATAAAGGTGGCAAGAGGAAGCAGTTCTATGGGAGGAGGGGAGAGGGCAGGTGAGGGGGGAATGAGTGAACTTTGCTCTCATCAGATTTGGCCTGAGGGGGAATACTATACTTATTCAGTTGGGTATCTTACCCCACAGGAAAGAAGAGGGAGGAAGATAAAAAAAAAAATAAAAGGCGGGGGGATGATGGAGGGGAGGGCAGATGGGGGTGGAGATAATCAAAACAAACACTTTGGAAAGGGGACAGGGTCAAGGGAGAAAATTCAATAAAGCGGGATGAGTTGGGAAGGAGCAAAATGTAGTTAGCCTTTCACAACATGAGTATTGTGGAAGGGTTATACATAATAATACATGTGTGGCCTAGGTTGAATTGCTCAACTTCTTAGGGAGGGTGGGTGGGAAGGGAAGAGGGAAGAGAATTTGGAACTCAAAGTTTTAAAATCAGATGTTCAAAAACAAAAAAAGTTTTTATATGCAACTAAAAAATAAGATACACAGGCAATGGGGTGTAGAAATTTATCTTGCCCTACAAGAAAGGAAGGGAAAAGGGGATGAGAGGGGAGGGGGGTGATAGAGGGGAGGGCTGACTGGGGAACAGGGCAACCAGAATATAAGCCATCTTGGAGTGGGGGGGAGGGTAGAAATGGGGAGAAAATTTGTAATTCAAAATGTTGTGAAAATCAATGCTGAAAACCAAATATGTTAAATAAATAAATTGCATTTAAAAAAAAATAATACTGGTAATGAATAAATAAAAATTTCATTTTATAGTAGGAAGATCATGCAACTCGGAGCCAGAAGATCTGAATTCTTGTCCTGGTTCTGCCAATAAATACCCATGTGACCTTGGACAAATCAGTTTTCTTCTGCCGGGCTCAGTTCCCTTACATGTAAAATGTGAAAGTTGAAACAAATGATCTTTAAGGTACCTTCTAATTTTAGAATTCTGCCTAAAATAAGTCTAAAAATAGGGAACACATAAGTGCGCTAATTTTTATAAATTCAAATACCTCCTTGTCTTTTTCGCTTTTTTCCCCCTCCCTAATTCAATCAGTCCAATAAATATCAATTTTGCTTCTGAAGTTTCTCTGCCATCTACTCTTGCCTGATTTAAGACTTCTTGTGGAGTACTCAAGTAGCTTTCATAGCTGGCCTCCTCACTTCTGGTTGCTACCACCTCTAATTCATTGTACACACTGCTGACAAGTTACTGTTTTTGATATATAGCTCTTCAAAGCTGTCCTTTATTGACCAGTAACCCTTAATCCTCACATGTCATAAAGTTCAAACTTCTAAATATGTTAGTCAAAGCCTTACACAATTTAGCTTCAGTCTCTCTTTCTAGCCTTAACTCAATTCTCCTGCCAAGATGGACTATTCCTCATTCCTTGAAGAGATTTTGCAATTTCCCATCTCCATCCATTTGCTCATTCTGTTCTGTTTTGGAATGTCATTCCTCACTCCCATATCTTCACTTGTCAAAATCATGCACTTCTTATAGGAGCTAGCTCAAGAGCTATCTAATCCATTATGTCTTCTTGTATGTTTTTGTTGTTCAGTCATTTCTGTTGTATCTAACTCTTTGTGGGGGGTCACCACCAGTTGTCCTGATTTATCTCTTGCCACTGGACCCAGATGGTTCTGGAGGAGAAAGTGAGGCTGGTGACTTTGCACAGCCCGCCCTCACTCCAATCCAATTCACTTGCAAGTCATGGCATCTCCTTCCTGATGTCATGGTCCTTTTCAAGAACAAAGGACAAACAACAGCAATAACAATTCAGGATCCCATCTGGCAAAGATATTGAAATGGGTTACCATCTCCTTCAGCTTATTTTACAGATGAGGAACTGAGGCAAACAGTTAAGTGACTTGCCCAGGGTCACACAGCTAGTAAGTGTCTGAGGCCATATTTGAACCCAAAAAGGTGAGTCTTTCTGACTTCAGGCCCAATACTCTATCCACCATCCCACCTAGGTGCCCCTGTATGCCTTTAGCCATAATTAAGGCTTCTTAATTAAGACTAAGAGTCCATAACTTTGCTTGTACTCCTACTATAGCACCTATTACATCCCACTTTGAGATTTAGTTATGTGTGTATACATTAGCCCCCTACTCTATTTAAAGATTATTTGGGGTAGAGAGCATGCAATGTCCATCTTACTATTACTTATTCACCCAAAGGTATAATGTGTTGCATATTACATACAGAGATAATCTTGGGGGCAGAAAGGTCTGGGTTCAAGTTTTGACCCTGACATATACTAGCTGTGTAACATTGGGCAAGTCATTAAATATTTCAATGCCCCCCCCCCACCCTGGCAAATTGTAGAGCAGCTGCTAATTAGTTTTGGCTAACAAAATTCATCACCAGGAGTTCTCTATTCTGCTTAAATCATAGCTCTAGGCAAAAAAGAAAGAAAAACTAGTATCCAGCACAGGACAGGTGAACAATAAATTCAATATTCATTTTGGGGGGGAAATGAGATGGGGAAGAAGTACCACTCTTGTCTAGGGATTAGATCAATTTTATGATAGATGTGTGAACTCCTTTGATAGGTATAGATCAATAATTCTCAGTATAAGAGCCTTGTGGGGGAGCACAGAAAGAACAAGTGACTCCTCCATTTTCACCATGTTCATATGGGCGAGAGACAACTTGAACCAAGGTCTTTCTGCCTCCAGGGTTGGCCATCTAGCCACTACACTGCACTGTTCTACATCATCATTAAAGTTCTACTAATACTTGGTAATTTTTGGTTTTGGTCATATATGAAAGTGCTTTGGAAGCATTGGTCAACTTATTTTATAAATATTAGTGAATCCAAACATTTCCTCATGACCTGGTACATGTACATATATATGTATATGTGTATGTATCTATATGCAATTATATTATATATTTTTATATCTATAATCTATGCTAAGTGAAAGCTAAGTGGCACAGTGGTTAGAGCATGGGACCTGGAGTCAGGAAGACCTGTGTTCAAATTTACTCTCAGATATTTACTAGCTGTGTGACCCTGTGCAAATTACTTACCTCTGTTTGCTTCCATTTCCTCTTCTATAAAATAAGGAGAAGGAGATGGTAATCCACTCTAGTATCTTTGCTAAGAAAACCCCAAATGGGGTCATGAAGAGTCATGCACTACTGAACAACAACTATCTGTCTATAATCTATCTATCTATCTACAAAATCTTTAGGCATTTTATAGTATTTTATAGATATTTGTGTGTGAATATATTCTACTTTATCTTGAAGAACTTCTAATCTAGTTGAGTTGATAAATGCAACTGCATAAAAAATAAGTAATTATACAAAAGCCATATGACTTAATATAATTTGGAATTTGAAATTAAGAATATGTGGATTCAAGTTCCACCTTTGATACTAGCTGAGAGATTCTGGGCAAATCACCTAATCTCCAACACCCGAATTCAGTGGGACTAGCTGTGTGACCCTGATACATAGATTAATATATATACCTGTCTACTGAGGATGGCTTGTGGGAATGCATCGATATGAAAGGTAGAAGGTAGAGTTCAAGTATGAGAAGACCGGGATAGTTCAGTTTGTTGAAATGCGAGAGAGAATGTGAAAGAGAGTAATGTGACATAAGCTCACTGTTATTGCAGTTAAGAAGGCAGAACAATTCATCTGTGGAGCAGGAAGGCAGCAGCCATTACCAATAACCCTGAGGGGGCCACTAGCTTCCCTTCATCACATGGTCAGCCTCTAAAGGCAGACATAGCTCAGTATTATGGGACTGGTATTTCTAAGGTCCCCTTCCTACTCCAGAGCCCATAGTGCTATCAGGAAGGAGAGTAAGGGAGTCAAGTAAGGCCTCTCTGTGGCAGCCTAATGCAGCTCTGAGGATTTTGGTTATCTGAGTCGATTTCCCTGTCTATCTGTATTTCCCTGGGGAGAGTCTTGCATAATGGGGTATATTTTGAGCTGCTAGATGTCTTATGTCATAGCATACAGGGTTTGTGCTAGGGTAGGGGAACCTGTGGTCTCCAGGCCATATGTGGCCCGTTAGGCCACTATTAACTTTCTGTCACAGGGTTAGTTTGCTCCTGATGGCAGCTTCTGATGCCTTTTCTATTCTCTTGGTGAACCAGGGGTATCAGAAGCCTGTCAGTCAGAGGGCATGGAACTTCATCTCCCTCTGCCTCAATTAAGAACACATACTTACTACATACTTACACCACATCTTCCTCTTACCTCTTTAAGGCAAGTTACCATTTTTTTTTTTTGCACACACATGGTAAGTAGTGCTTCATGCACATCTGTGCCTGGCCTGCCTACTCTGTTTGCCGAAAATACTTGTGTGTGTGTGTATATATACAGTATAGTAAGAAACTAATTTTTGAAGCGTCTGTGGGGGCTCCAGGGCGCTCTGCCATTTCCTCTTGTCCCTAAAGCTGTTAAGCTAAATTACAGGGCTAGGAGAATGAGTGGCCAGCTGTGCTTCAGCTGTAGGCTGGCCTCAGTTGTTGTGACAGAGTGTAAAGTATGGGCACCAACAGATCATTAACTGTACAACTAAAAATAGGCTGATGATTGGCTTGTGTGCTCTTCTGAGGAAAGAGAATGCAGTAATGTCTCATACAGATTCTGGTGTAAGCCCAAGATAGAACTGGCCCCTGTAACCCCAAAGAGAATTGGTTAATGAAACCCCTGAAGTATACAAACACTGCCTATATTTCATATTTTCCCCTTCATGTCTTTTTTTTCCTTGTGAAACTTTTTTTTTTAAATTGAAAGACTGTTAGGTTTTGTTTTTGTTTTTTAAATTTCCCCACAATTTCCTGTTGTATTGCCTGCTTGGCTGCGCTCAGCCTTGCTGTTGACTATAATTACTTTTGGGCCTGTGAAGACGGCTGACAAATCTAAGCTGACATTAGTGGTGCATTACACTCGAGTGAGACTAGAAACAGCGTGCCTCACATTGCTTGGTGCTACCCCTGCATTTTGTCCAGATTAACCAATTTAGATGGTTTGGGGTTTGTGTAGCATTAATAACTGCCAGAGCAATCTTTGGAAGTTGTAAACATTGCACATGAAAAGTTAGTAAAGTGTGAGCCTGAATAAACATTACCTCAGTGGTTCACAAAATACTAGCCAGAACTGACCTAAGTTGTGCTTTAAAAGTTTTCTAATTCAGAAGCACTGAAGGCAGAACTAAACTAAAGAACAGGAATGATAGTTACATTAAGTCCTTCATTGCCCATCCATTCCTGTCCAAACTCAAACACTTTGCTTTGTCTTTTGACACCTCAGGTTCCTCACCTGTACAATTGGGAATGATAATATAATTGTAGCATGAAACCCTACTATGCGCCAGTTCTTCACATATATATTGTTCTTTTGTCCACTGGAAACAGTGTGGAGACTTCCTTTTGGGCTTAAGAGTAACTCTATCTGGTGTCCAGAGCTGGCCTTGACTGGGAGCCTCATAGGGATAGCCAACTATTGGTGAATGTTCTTTCAGGGAATGAGAAAACAAATGAACTTTGGTACACTCTCTTCTAGATGGCATTTTAATATAATAAGGGAGACTCATTTATTCTCGCAATTAAGAAGTCACTGGTGTAGTGATATGGACACCATTTGTTCACAAGACTAGGCTCATCAGCATACTAGTGTTATGTAATTTAACTTCATAGTAAAGAAAATAGAATAATTAATAGAATAAAATAGTATAATTTTGTTCTGTGAAATAGAGCAAACGGGGTGGCTAGGTGGACTCAGTAGGTAGAGTGCTAGACCTGAAATCAGGAAGAGTCAACTTCCCGAGTTCAAATCTACTCTCAGACACTTAGTAGCTGTGTGACCCTGGGCAAGTCACTTAATCCTGTTTGCCTCATCTGTTTCCTCATCTGTCAAATGACCTGGAGAAGGAAATGGCAAACCACACTAGTATCTTTGCCAATAAAACTGCAAATGGAGTCATGGAATGTCAGAAACAACTGAAAATAACTGAACAAGAAAAACAAAAAAAAATAGAATGAATAGGAGGCAGATCTCTATAGAACACAAAGGATTTACATAATTTAAAACAATATTCATAATGTGAGGCAGTATGATACTAGATAGAATGCTGATCTCAGAGTCAGGAAGAAACTAGGTTCCAATTCTGTTTCTGGACCCAGTAGCTCTATGACCAAAGACAAGTCACTTGACATCTCTGACCCTTTGGCAAGTCTCTAAGAATTATCTACTAAATGATGAAGATGAAGGGAATATTTAAAGCTGAAAGGAACCTTAGAGACCATCTAGTTCAATGCCCTCATTTTTCATGTGAGGAAACTGAGGCCCAGTCTCTGGACTGAGGAAATTGAGAAATTGAGTCCAAAGTCATCCAAGTAGTAAGGGACAGATGCAGGATTTATATTCAGGTTATGACGTTAAGTGGTGGGAGGTCCCGTACAGAAGAAATGGAAGAGCTATGACCCTTTGAAGTGATTGGTACAAGCAAGCTGCTGTCCAGCACAAGAACCTGTAGAATCTCTTGCAACTCACTGCAATGGGATTGACAATAACTAATTCTCACTCCACCTCAGGGTCGTTGGAAGGTGTAGGAGAAGGTGTAGGAGAAAAGGGAAGAAAAGACCAAAACTGTTTGAAAAGCATTTTGGAGTGGGGAGAATAAGCAACAGGGCAAAGATGTTGATAAACATTCTCTGACAAGAGGACTGCTAACGTGAAGGGGAAGAGTTAAACAGGATAAATTAAGGTGAAGCACAACTCTTGTCACACAGATAACTGTCAGTTACAAATTTCTTGACTAAAATTCTAAAAATTATGTTAACTGTCTTTAACAACTTCCCACCAAACATAAAAGTAGTATTCAATTCAATTGAACAAGAATTTGTCAAATATCTACTATGTGCCAGGCCCGTTGCTATTTGCTGGAAATATAGAGATAGAAAGGAATAATCCCTGCCCTTAAGGAGTTTATAATAATCCTGGAACAAATTAAACTGAACAAACAACAAGAGTCAATCAACATTAAAATCAACACCTGTCAGACTATCTTGCACATAGTAGGACCTATGCGAATATTTGTTGAATCAATGACATGCTACAAGCAGACTCTTTCTTCTTCTCCCATTGGTGACCATGTGTGAAGACAAAAGCTGATGAAAGGAGATAAAATTTGGAATTACTCAGTTGTTTTATCTCTAGCAAATGTTTCTAATCAGATTGTGTGATTTGACTCAAAACATTTCTCCTCCTTCCTATCTTCCTATTGAATTAAAAAATGTTGTTTAAGAATATAACATAATATTAATCTGGCTAGGTGTGGAGGAGTTCTCTCAGGACCTTATCCAGGTGTCCCCTTGTCTTGTCCTGAACATCTTGTCTCAACAACCCTTATCTCTGGCTGTGTCTGGCAGAAACCACAACAACCAGATGGAAAGGGGAGAATCTAGTCAAACATCCAGATGTTCTGACTGCCCAATGCCAAACATCTGTATCTTTGCAAACATCCAGAGGATTAACTAAGTTTTCCCCTCTTTTCAGTTTTCTTCCTCAACTTGGTGTTGTATAAACTGTCCTTAATGCTATGTGTGGGACCAGGGCAGTATAGTGGGTGAAGATATTTATTTGGTCTTGGTTTGTCACTGTGTTTCTCATTTAGCAAGCTGGCAGTCACAAAGATATGAGTGCCTTGTTTATCAACTGGATTACTAAGATAGAGAATCTTGGGATGAAACAAATGTTTTGATGAAATAGCTTCCTCTATTAAGAGACTACCATCCAGAGTTCATGCACAGGTGTATCCCTTGTCAAAATATTGATTTTATTTTACATAAATATTTGATTCAACCACACACATTTAGTAGGTACCTACTATGTGTAGGGCATAGTGCTAGGCTCTGGATAACTAAGGTCAAACAAAAAATTATCTTCCTCCCGTAGAAGAGTTTCCATGAGACTGTATGGCTTCAATATACACTCAGACAACATGTGCACAAAGAGAAAGCATAATTGAAGTTAAAAATAACAGCAACCATAATAATAAGTATGTATATAGTACTTTGCTCTGGGGAACACAAGGTGTTTCCATATGTTATCTTCAAGGTACCTCCATTTGCTAATTATGGATCAGCTCAATATATCAAAAATCTGTGATTTTACCAGTGTCAGGGAGCCCTGATGTGGAAATTAAGCTATAACTTATTGTCTCAGTTTAAGACTCACAGAGTTAGAAGATGTGGGATTTGAACCCAGGGCTTCTGATTGCAATCCCAGCAACTGAATCACTTTTATCTTGGAGTCTCTAGTTAATAGCACCATGTTGTGGAGGAGGGAAACAAGACACCTGCCTTTGGTCTTCCACAACATGTACCAGACATGTGTCTGTGCTGATACCAATATGTACCCACACCAGTGATTTCTTGCTGGTTCCCCAGTTGCTTATTTGATCCTGAGCTAAAAAAGCCTTGCCCACCAGAGAAGGTAGAGAATTCAATTTTCTACAAAGAACCTGAGCAGGGTGAACAATCCCTCGTTTGTTCATTGACAAACAAAGCTGATGATTTACTCTAACATAGTCCCCCATGGGAAAGGAGTGGTGTGGGCCTGGGAGGAGTGTTGGGGGCAAAGGGGGGTGGGCCAGGAAATTTCTCACACCTTCCCACTTCAGAACACTTTGGCACACACCTAATTTTTTGTCACGCCTTTTGTTCTGGTAAAGTTGAGCTGTTGGAGAGATTACATGGACGGCTCCAGACCCAAACACTGATTTAAAGGGAAATAGCACCAGCTGCCGTTTGTTTGTCAGTGAAAGAGACTCTTTGGGGGCCCTTTTTGGTGCTGAACAATGCAGACAATGAAAAAAGTCTGCCAGGACTCCATCCTTAGTAATAGGCGTCACTTCTAAATCCTAGGAATGTGCACTGAACTACTCCTCCCTCTGGTTCAAGGCTTTGTTTTTCAAAGTAGGCAGGATTCTGGGTGGGCAGGGAATCTTGTGAGGGTCTCAGAGAGTGCCCCAGCTCAGGACCCTGAAATATTTGCACTCTTGTGCTCTGGGACCTGTGCTTAAGGCATATAAATAGCAAGGTTTGTAGAAACAAGGCATTGTTATTAATGGTGCCAAAAATAGAGTTAAGGAAGCCCAGTAGATGGGGCAGATGATAGCAGTGTGACCTTGGACAAGTTACCTAATCCCTCGGAGCCTTAGTTTCCACATCTGTGAAATGGACTTAATAAAAACTTTTGTATCTGCTTCAAAGGGGGTGTTGTGTGAGGCTCCAATGAGATGATGGTTATAAAGCTCTTTGAAAACTTTAAAATGTTTATTATTATAACCACAATTATCATTTTTGATGATTATTTATAGCCATCTATTAATAGGACTCATGCATAAGCAACATTGCCCCATTGGCCACTAGAAACAAGCACAGAATAATTTGGACTTAATCTTTATTTATTCTGCAAATGCAACTCTCATTCAAAGAAAGACTTTGAATCAGGGTGAAATAAGCAAGAATGTGATCTCTCCTATGAGATAAGGCTCCTGATGTTCTTTGAAGACAAGCTAAGAATAGAGATCGGCCCTGAGATGTTAGCTATCTTCATGGAACTGACATTAGGTGACAGGGCTTTCAAAGCCTTGATTTCATTGCCTTGTCCTTGCCAGTCACATCTGCCTTAACAATCCTCTTTTGTGCAGGTAAAATACTTCTGTCCACGTTTTTTTGGCTCAGGAGCTGAGCAAGATGATCATACCCACATATGTGCTTTCACTTAACTTTCCTTAAATAAACAATGAAGTCTGCTTAAATTACAGTGAAATTAGTTGTGTGCCTGAGGGGCTACAGGCTGGGGGTGGGGAAAAGACTGAAGAAGGTGGCCATGTTAATCTGGTTGTAGATACAACAACAAAAAAGACATTTCCCAAGTCATTTATGATTACCGTCATTTCATTCCACCAAGGAAAAAGACTCCCACTTATTTTCAGTAGCCATACTTACACTGTGCTCCTCCAAAATTTTGGAATTTTTGCTATGCTTCTATGGTTGGATTCTTAATTTCTAAGTTTCTAAAAATAAAATGTAGTGATAACAACAGCACCACCAGGAACAACAACAATATAACAGCAGAAAATAATGTGGTAGTAAAGGGTGAAGAACTGTAGACTGGGTGTCAGAAGGCCTGAATACTAATGCTAGCTTTGCCGCTACCTTCATCAGTAATAGGCAGCTTACTTAACCTTTTTCAGCCCCAGTGTACTTGCCTGTAAAATAGGGATAGTAGTACTCATGCTACCTTATAGCATTGTTATGAAGGTTAAAAAAATAATGTCCAGAAAACACTTTGTATTTGTAAAGGGCTATGTAAATGTCGAGGCGCCATCAGTATGCTTCTCATTCTTCTCATTTTATATTTGATGGAATCCCGACAGAAAGGATCATGGGACACATTGTCATCTTACTATCATTCTCTTATGTTTAAAGTTCATGGGACACAGGTGGATAGAATGATTGCTTTTTTGTAATTGAATAAGTATTGGGATGAAAACTCATTTTCTAAAGTCTCACTAAACAGTAAGACTCAGGAGAATACTAGTAGCAAACACAACAGTGGAGATGATATATTCTTCCTCATGTTCCCCCATGGTTTTGAATGAAAGAATAAAGCATGTGTTAAGTGCTTACTATGTGCAAAGCCCAGTGTTAAGTACTGGGGATACAAATAGAAAAGTCAAACAGTCCCTGCTCTCAAGAAGCTCACATTCTAATGGGGAAGGAACATATAGAGGAGGTTTCAGCTCCAAGTCAGGTGGAAAAGTACCACGTTCCCGAGGGAACAATGGCAAAACAGATGGTGATGCTTCTTCTTTAATCTTTTTATTTTAATTCAACTTAAGTTTTGATTTTTTTTCCTGCTAGGTATCAATATTTTGAGGGTGTTTTTATTCTGTGTAATTATCATTTTTTATTACCTCCTTCAAATTTTTTTTTAATTGGTGATGGGGTTCAGATAGAAGTGGTCCTGGGATGAGTCACCATCCTGTTATTATTCTTTTACACTTAATGTTCTGTGGATATTGCAAGGTGGATAAAATAACTGCTTTTTGTAGTCAAATCAAAGTCTTAGGAGATAAACTTGCCCTTTGGAGGCTTACTGAAAGTATCCACAGTGTAACTCACTTTCATAGCAGATAGGACAAGAGTAATGATATACATATTATTCATGTTCCTATATGATCTTTTCTGCTATGTATTTTGAAAGCTTTTTGTTCCTTATAACTTGGAAACTATGACTAATTAATGTGTTGATATTTATTAAAAATTATTGTTTTATGGATCAATGTTAAATCAGACATTTGGGAGCAACCATCTTGCCTGTGATAATGATCTGGTTTATTATTATTATTATTATTTCTTAGAAACAGAAGGGCCCTTATAGATCATCTCTTCCAGGTTCTTCACTTGTTAAGAACTTCACTGAACTTTCTTTTTTGAAGTGTGTTGGTAATTATATTTCAATATAATTTCTTTCCTTTGTAACCCTATGAATTTTATTTTACTCATTGTAAAGTACTATTCTCAGAAGAGGTTTATAGGTTTTGTCAGAGTACCAGGGAGGGCCATGATATACAAAAAGGTTAAGAACCCTGGCTCTAATGCATCTTAAAGATTTTGTACATAAAGAAAGTGAGACTGAAAGAGCCTTAAATGATTTCCCCAAGATCATGTAACCAGATGGTAGCAAAGCTGGATTTGGATTAGTTCACATTTAAGGTCCTTTCCTAACCCAACATAATGTAATTTAGCTAAGAAATATATTGATTGATGGTGAATAATGCAAATCAGGCAATTCTTTACTATTTTGTAATTACCAACTTTGGTGAATGAAGTCTCTTGCTTTGCACAAATATTTCAGATCATCCATCTCTAAGCCAAGGAGTGGGAGTAATTTACTAAATTCTTATGGGAAGAAAAAAAATATGAAGCCATTTAATCAGTGTTCTGAGTATAATTTTAATTTTCCTTTCTATTCCTGTTTATGCCAACTCTCCATCTCTTCCCTTTTTTATAGAATTTCTGAGTTGAAAGGGCCCTCAGTGGCCATCTAGACAAACCCTTTACCAGAATAAAGAATCACCTCAATATCTCTAACAAATGCCATCTAGCTTTTTCTTATATGCCTCCAGTGAAGGTAACTCCCTACCTTTCAAAGCAATTCATCCCAGTTTTGGACAGTTCTAACTGTTAAGAAGTTTTTCCTTATACCGAAGTGAATAATGCTTTCCTGAAATTTCTACCCTTCGCTCCTATTTCTGACCTTTGGGGTCCAGCAGAACAAGTCTAATCCCTTGTCCATATGATAACTCTTCAGGCTAGGTAAAGATCCTAGAGGTCCTCTAATCCACTAACTAGTTTTGTGTTCTTGTGCAAGTCAGTTTAACTCTTCATGTCTCAGCTTTCTCTGATGTCCTTTTTTCCTCCAAAACTACTACTAATAAAAAAGCTCTACTCCAATTCTTTGACAGATGCACAAATCTCCTTAATAGAATGTATGATAAGTTAGTTCACATCATGTTAGTTATAACTTATTCAATTTTTTTCTTATCCCCTTTAAAACCATTTTGACATTGTGACCTTTTTGGTACTTTCTTCTTTTTGTAGCCTGATTCCCCTTTCTATTATACTCAAGTAGATTTACACGAGAATTTGCAAGAGAGTCCCTTATCCTACCCCACACTCTAAGAAAATGGAATGCTGATTTATCAGTATTTGGGTAATGTTTCCCTGAGTATTTCTCTCCTTGCGGTTGGCATCTGGGATCCAAACTGAGAAAGTAACAGGAGAAATCAAACAATTTCAGATTAGATGGGAATTGCATCTAGAAGAATAAAGTCATTGGGTGTGGGCTGGTCATGGAGAGAATTAGTTTTATGGTCATTTTGACTGGGATTAGAAGTACTGTTCATCTCACCCTCCCATCATGGTTCTACTCACACAGGTTGGAAGCCTCAGCCAGTTAGCATCTCTTTTACTTTTCTGGGTAAGCATTGGACAGACATCTGTACTTTGGGAGCCTCCATTGACCTCCAACTTTGAAGTGTTGGAGTCTCCGCCATCTGTAATGGATAGGCCAGGGAGGGATTCTGACTTCTGTACCCTGGGTCACTTTGATCAGTTTCAACTTTAAAGGGTGGTTTCTTCAAAAGATGTTGAAAAGCTTCTTTAAGTTGTGTGACCTCATAGCAAATCTAAGCTGCTACTTCTCATCAAATTTCCTCTTCAAGGATCTAGCATATGTAACTCTTCAAGACTCAGCTTTATTCAAATTGCCACATGGAACTCAAAGAGCACCCCCATTATGCAAACAGAGCCCAGCATAACATATCATACATTTTAAAGATTTTTTTAAAGAAAGTCTCCATAAGATTCACTCCCTGGATAGATATGGTACCTTCTGAGACAAATTGAACACACTGGTTCTGTCCCAGAGCAAGAAGGGGTCAGGAAACCTTTAACCTGCTTTTCCTGAGCAGCTAGAGATTTCTTTTTTCATTTCTCAACTCATGCTTGACAGATTCAGCTTAGTTTCTGAAATCAATTGAAAATTCCCATATAGCCTATTATTGTCAAAGAAGAAATCCTTTGTTACAATGAGATTTTTTTTCTGCAATCTTTTATGAAAAAAAAAAGGTGTGACTCCAGTCATCAGACAGAGTTGGGAGTTTTGCTTCATTTGAAATTTTCTTTTACATTCTTTTTTTTGAATTTTATTTAGACTCAAACCCCAGAACACAAATACAGAATAGAGAAAAGAAACAAAAACATATGATAAACTCAATTATTGGAACTTAAATACAAAGTAAGAAAGAAAAAAAAGCATGTCATGTGCAAAGCAGAACATAAAAGAGGATTCAAAATATGTAACAATAAATTATCATTTGAATAAAGCCTGTATGATAAATAATACACTTGTTATAGAGAGCTGTTCATCTTTTCTTTGCTTCCTTATAAGTTTTCTTTTGTTCTCTGCTGTACACTTTTTTACTTTAATCTTCTCCCTGCCTGCCCCCCTCCCCCCCACCAAAAAGCTACAATTAAGTTAGGATATGTTTCTTTACAGCTATAGATATATATGTACACATATATGTACACATATAGACAAATATTTTCCCAAACTAATTCTACTCCTGGTCTTTATTTTTATGTTTGTGCATATCTCTTGTTTCCCATCCCTCCTGTCTCCTCTACTTTACTTCTACTTGCTACCTTGCCCTTCTATTACTTGCCTACCCCCTCCAAAGATCCCTCCCCTATCTTCCCATTCCCATAAATCTAAAGACCTTTCTATAACCCCCTTTCACCTATTCCCTCACCCTCCCTTCTAAATATCTCTCCCTTGTCCTCTCCCCACTCCCTATGCCCTTACCATTTTATTTCTTCTGAATTTAGAAGACTTTTATACTCTTTTAAATATATGTATTGTTTCCTCTTAAACTCATTAATGATAAAAGTAGATTACCAGAACTACCAGCCCTCCTCCCCCATCTAATTGCTCTTTATTGATTCTTCCACTTGCACCTCATTTGTATACTCTTTTTAGCTGTTCCTAAATGGTTTTACTTTTTAAATTCATATCATACTCAGGTTTTCCCCAATCTTTCTGAGCTACCCAATTATTAATGAGTCTTAGACTTACATTTTACATGTATAAAAAGCAAATGATTTGTCCTTATTGTATCCCTTATAATCAGTCTTTGGTATGTACCTTATGTTTTTCTTGACTCTTGTATGTCAAATCTTCTATTAAGTTCAGGGTTTTTTTTTTAACAAAGTCTTGAAAATCTGAGAGTTGATCAAATGTTCATTTATTTTTCATTCAGGATTAAGCTTAACTTTGCTGGAATGATATTTTCAGCTGGAGCCCTAGTTCTTTTGCTTTTCAATATACAGTGTTCCAAGACCTGTGGTCCTTTAATGTCTCCATTGCTAGGTCTTATGTGGTTCTAATTGTGGCACCATCATATTTAAATTGTTTTATTCTTGTTGCTTTTAATATTTTATCCTTGAGGTGGAGGTTTCAGAATTCGACTATGATATTTGTATGAGTTTTCCTTATAGGATCTCTTTTAAGTGGTGATTGATGGATTTTTTTCTATTCCCACTTTCCCCCCTTGTTCTAATGCTTCAGGACAATTTTCTTCAATTATTTCTTGTATTATTGTATCAAGATTCTTTTTTAATTATAACTTTTAGTTAGTCCAATTATTTTTATGTTTTCTCTTCTTGATCTATTCTCCAAATTTGTTGTTTTTCTTACAAGATGTTTTTTCCTTCTATTTTTTCATTATTCATATTTTATTAATTATATCTTGATCTCTTATAATTTCACGAGCTTCACCTTGCCCAATTCAAATTTTCAAGGTGTTGCTTTCTTCCTTAAGATTCTGTATCTCTTTTTCTAATTTGTTAACTTTTCTTTCATAATCTTCTTGTTTTTCTTGGATTATTCTTATTTTTTTTTAAATTTTCCTCCATCTCTGTCATTTGATTTTTAAGGTCTATTTTTTTTGGAAAGCTGGAAAGAAGAGAGAACTTTGAGAGAGATGGAGAACTGGAAGAGATGAAGAGATGGAGAGACAGGAATAGAGAGAATAGGAAGGACTCTGAGAACTGCAAGGGATTTCAGAACTGTGGGAGGAGAGGACATAGGCAAGCAGACAGTTAGGATTCATGAGTGAGCATTTATGGGAAGGCCCCAGCAGAGGGGAAGGTTACAGGATAGTTTGGCTCCTTGCTGTGATATTGTGTTTTAATTTCCTTGCTGTTACATTGAAGTAGAACTTACTGGTTTTGGGATAAAATTGTTGCTATGTTGAATTGGAATTATTGGTTTTGAGATCTGATCCTCTGGTGTCTGGATAAATGTTTTACTTCTTCTGCCTTCTATATAGAGAGTCTCTTATATTTTGTGATCCCAAACTATACAGGCACATTCATGGTCACCATCAATATCATGAATCTTGCCTTACTGACACAGAGGCACCTTTCATCTTAGCACTGGCAATGAGTTGGGAGCTAAGGCAGGCCACTGATGATACAAAATCAAATTAGAGAAGATTATTAGTCTGGGAGGGAACCTTGAACTTGAAGCAGTATGAGGGAAAGTCAGGATGAGGGAAGGACTTGAAAGGCCTGACTTCTTGTGCTCAGGTCACAGTGCTATGTTCCCAGTCTAGGGCAGTAGGTTGAGTAGGCCATAGAAAAATAAATGACAGAACCAGCTACTATAGCTGGGTTGGTTAAATATTACTTAGATATACCAAAAAGGGATAGAGAAGACAGGTAGAGGAGAGAAAAAGAGAGTTAAATTCCAATGATCAGATTTTGAAAGGAGGGGTTTGGAATCATAGGTATGAAACCTGAGAAGATAGTTGAGAAGTCTAGAAAGGGAAGAATCCTCCTATTTCTTCAAGCCAATAGAAAACAGAAATCAGAGAAATTACACAGAGGAGAAAATACCGGGTAACACATAGAGTGAATGAGTTCTTCCAAGGACACACACACACACACACACACACACACATACAGAAAGAGACAAAGAGTCCTCAATCACATTAGAGGAAATTCCCCCAAAGTATTTGTGGAAAACTGGAAATAGGTGCAGGCTCCGGGAGTTGCTTCTTTCTCTCTCTTCAGGGACAAGAACCTCTCCCAGAAGAGAGCTTAGATTCATGTGTGTCTTCTCTCAGAATCAGAAGCCAGAATTTCTCCTCTTTCAAGCTCTCACCAAGTGGACCGTCTAAACATGGAACATAAATTGGTCATTATCTCTATGAATGAGGAGAATCTTATACATATGCTCAGCCTTGAGCCTCAGGTTTTAAATATAATTGGTTTTCTTTGTAATGCTATGTATTTTGCTTTTGTATTTAAAAAGATTGTTCTGAGGAGTGTATCAGGAGGGCAGAGTTTATAATCTCAAAGAGGATCATAAACATGTCTGAAAGGTTCGGAACCGCCGGATATAAGAAACTCTCAAAGTAGAAGGCAGAAGAATCAAAACATTTATTTAGGCTCAACAGTAACCAACCCATGAACCAGCAACCCCATTTTGATATGTTGATCCAAATCTTCCAGGCCCAATAAGTACGCCTTGAAAGAGTAACCAGGAGGCTACAGAGAAACATGATTGCGTAAAGCAAAATCATGTTTCCCCCTTTTATGGTAATAAGATTACCCACTGGACTGAAGTCTTTGTTCAGCTTCCTCCCGTAGATCAGCTCTGCTACTGGCAGCTCCTGCCTCAGCTGTGTCTGTGTCTGTAACTGAAGCTGCAACTGTAACTGACGATGTAACGGTCGCTGTAACTGACGATGTAACTGTCGCTGGCTCAAACCGGAAAAGGAAAGAGAATCTTCAAGCTGTCCTCTCCCCTCTTATAGGGTTTTTGACATCATCAAGCTCCGCCCAAATGACCAGGGCCGATTGGTTCCTGAGTTGGCCCCTCCCCCTAGCATAGACCAGGTTCTGGAGCTAACACCTCCCCTCAGCCAGCCCCATGACTCATCACACAGGAAGTTCTGGTCCTGCCCCGGAAGAGCAAGCCCCAGCGTCCAGGGAAGCTCAATGAGGTAAACTGAGTCATTCAAAGAAAACAAAGGCCATTATGGCTACAACACAGCAAGGATAACACAAAATAAGTAAACAAAACACTATCATCATTTCCACCCCCCTTGAACGATTGGGGCTCAAAATCTTGGGGTGAGGGGTGAAGGTCTCATTTTCCATAGCTTCTTCATGCTGAAATTGGATGTAGAGTCTGTTTGCTTCTCCAGAAGGAAAAAAGGGTCCATTTCCCCAACATGGTAAAGAGCTTCTGGTCTGGGAAATGATGGTTAAGAGAATTTCTCTAGCTAGCAAGTTTAACACGAAGAAGGCACAAGCTTGAAGCCCATGCAAAGAGATTGTTCTGAAGATACTATGAGGGAAACATGTCAACGCTAACCCTATACCCAAACCTCAGGTTAATGGAAAGAGATCTCAGAAGGCTGAAACATCAATATCTTTGCCAAAACAGATACACTAACTAGAGGAAGCAGGGAGTTGAAACATTTCAAGATAAGACTTGATAGAAGAGGGATAGTAAGAAAGGTAAATGGAGTTAAGAGTAGAGCCTACTTCCCTTTTGGTACCTGGTTAAATGACATGCTCAATGTCATACATGTATTTAGTGAAAGAGGCAGGATGTGAACTCAAGATCCTTGGCTCCAAAGCCAGTGCTCTTTCAACTTTTCCAAGCTGCCTTTTATATTTAGCATGTGGACAATAATACAACTCAGACTGGATTCCATTACATGTAATAACAGTATAAGTAAATTTCATTGGGGCCAAATTTCTCAGATCTGGCTAGTGGCCCATTAATTTTAAGATTACATTAGAGACAACATGATGTAGTGATAAGAAAGTCATTGCTGGACTCAAGGCAGACTTGGTTTCAAATCTGGCCTCTGATACATACTGAGAACATGACCCTGTATGGGCAAGTCACAACTTCTTAGTGCCCTCAGGGAACTCTCTATGATGATAAATTATGGATAGGTTGATGATCTGAATTTCTTCATCCAGAATTCTTTGAATGGATGAAATAACAGGTCTGGAACACCCACCTCCTCACTTTCAAGATGCATGAAGATGGCACTCCAACCCAAGCAATGTCTAGTCTTAAGGGGTTCTTTGAAATTATTCCTGACTTTCCAAGTTGTTACAAGAAATGTTGAATAAATGGTCTACCATCAAACCATCAAAGAAACCACCCTAAAGACATGTTTCAGTTGAATAAAGTTTGGTACTTTTGACAATAGAATCATGTTGATCTCTGAGAAGGAACAAGCATCCATGAGAATTAATGCACTCTTTTGGTTTTTTTTCCAGCTGTTTCAGTTGTGTCTGACTCTTCATGACCCCATTTGGGATTTTCATGGCAAAGATACTCGAGTGGTTTGCCACTTCTTTCTCCAGATCATTTTACAACAAAAAACTGAGGCTATCAGGGTTAAGCCACTTGCCCAGGTCTCACATGTCTGAGGCCAGATTTGAACTCAGGAAGATGTGTCTTTCTGACTTCAGGTCCAGCACTCTATCCATTGTGCCACTTTGCTGCCCCATTTTGGATTAGTAAACCAGATTATCAAAGAATATGAAAACCCAACCAAAACTACAGGTGTCTTTTGATTTGATCGCTAATTAAAATGTGACTTCTATTCACGTCACTGTAAAAGGACCTAACACCACAAAGTATGTCAGGTACCTGACAATTTCTTGTAATGCCCTAAAAGACAGGTGTTCATTCCTGTAAAGGCTTTGAAGCTAAAAATCAAAATAAAAAAAATTAAATTAAAGGATATTTTCAGGAATGTAGTAATCATCTTAATACATATATTTTAGGCTATTTTCCTTTTTAAAACTATGTGGGGGGTGGGGGCACTGAGGGAAAGAGGATTGGGCAGGGTGTTAAAAACTGACACAACTTCTGGCTAGAAAGGAATGCAGAAAATGAGGTAA
This sequence comes from Trichosurus vulpecula, assembly GCF_011100635.1. Classification (NCBI taxonomy): domain Eukaryota; kingdom Metazoa; phylum Chordata; class Mammalia; order Diprotodontia; family Phalangeridae; genus Trichosurus; species Trichosurus vulpecula. Next base: position 181,401,438 of record NC_050574.1, read on the forward strand.
AGTAAAGCCTTGTAAGTCATTTGAGATCAATCGTCAGAGAATGTGTCTCAGCTGTGTCATTATCAGATTAATATCTGAGTTCCAATTTAAGCTGGAATTATTTGGATAACAAAAATCAAAAGCAAAGTTTTTGCAAACAATTTTTCCCCAGAGCAAAATAAACCATATTAGGGGATGTGGATTTGTGTGCTTGTCACCACACTCTTCTAGCTCCAAGAAGCCCAATATGCTCCATAAATGCTTCATGGTAGCTCTTCCTTCCATATTACCAGTTGGTTCCATCTTGAGGTAAACCTGGGAGCAAAACGGAACCCTTCTGAATTAACTGAATTTCCAGGTGAATATAGAGTGTTTGCTCAAACATTGGCTTGAAGGGTATCTAAAATAATTATTCAAAGTGGCTTTTAGAAAAGTCTCTATAATTTGAAAATGAGGATTCCTATTGGGTCAGATATATCTTAAAGTGGTTCTTCATTTTTCTTTTCTTCATTATCTGTGCTTTTGTAGGCCCCAAAAATAATCAGGGGGAAGAACCTATCGGGGGCCTTTGAATGAAAATGGTCAGAATGCAATGAAGAGGATCCAGAGAAAAGGAAACATTTGCCACTTGAAAGTAAGACTAGATGGGTGCATGGAGTTTATTAGAAGCCAAAGTGAAATATACAGGGTAGACACAGGAGGTAAGGGGAATGCAGGGTTGGCCAGGTAAAACGGAAAGAAGATATGGCTTTGCGTCATTGCTACATAGACAAGAATGCTTCCTGGTAAAGGTAGCATGTCAGACGGTTGGTTGTTGTACTTCATTCTTGAAGAGGACCAAAATGACATCACTATGTTGGAGTCAGATTACAATGCATCTGCCTCCAACTGTGGCTTACCAGACCAATATGAGCTCAGAAGTCTCTATCACAGGTGGGGCACAAATAGTTCACATGAACATTTGGAGCGGAGATGACGATAAATTTGTGCCTCTTACGTTTCTTTTGAGCTACTGAAATTCTGCTTCACTTACAGAGGACAGCACATCTACTTTGATGCGGATAAGCCATGCTGAGTGGTCCTGTGGCAATATCTTCCATGTCTCACAATCAATACTAAAGTTCTTCGGTGAAACCTTGAGAGTGTTCTTGTATCACTTTTAACCTCCATAGGAGTACTTGCTTTGTGTGAGTTCTCTGTAAACTGTCTTTGACATTTGAACAATGTGGCCAGCTCATTAGAGCTGTACTCTTCGTAGTAGAGGTTGAATGCTTGGCAGTTCAGCTTGAGAGAGGACCTTAGTGTCCAGAACCTTATCTTGTCAGGTGACCTTCAGAATCTTCCTAAGACAATTCAAATGGAAGTGATTCAATTTCCTGGCATGATGCTGCTATACTGTCGCAGTTTTATAGGCATACATCAATGAGGTCAGCACAAAACCTCTGCAGACCTTCAGTTTGGTAGGCAATCCTTAATACCTCTTCCCTCTCCCATATTTCTTTGGAGTCTCCCAAACACTGATTTAGCTCTGGCAATGGATGACTCATCCACGCCCACACAGTTGATAAGTGTCAAAGCCAAGTCCTAATCTCAGAAACTACAAAAAATGTCCTTTCCCTTACACCATGCTGCCTTCATAGAGAGTAAGATGCTGTCTAAAATAGAATTTTGTCAAAAGGGGGACCAGAGATGAGATATTAGCAAGAGTCCATTCGTGATAAAAACAAAATTATGGGTAATACATAACAAACATATTTATTTTAACAAAAGAATGAACAGATCATGGATTTTTGTAATGATTATAGACAGTAGAACAGGGTACTGAGTTGGGATATGGAGGGATAGAAGTGTTTGAGCTGAAGAGAAAGGTCTGTTTAATAATTCAGTCATGTCTGACTCTTTGTGGCCCTGTGGATCACGCTGTCCACGGGATTTTCTTGGCAACTATACTAGAGTGATTTTCCATTTCTTTCTCCAGTAGATTAGGGCAAAGAGAGGTTAAAGAGCTTGCCCAGGGTCACACAGTTAATAAGTGTCTGAGGCTGGATTTGAACTTGGGTCTTCCTGACTGTAGGCCCAGTGCTCTATCCACTGTGCCACCTAGCTGCCTCCTAACCAATATATAGGCAGAATTTATTAAATGAATACAATAAGCACCTTATGCAGAATTTAAGAATTTCTTAATATTCAATTATTTTATGTCTTGGCAAATGCTAAAATTTTGTGATTCCATGAAATTTGCTCCAAACTGTAGTGTTCGATTAAATCTAAGATATTCAATGTTGATGACTTGGCCAGGTTGATATAATAAAACTGAGAAAACTATCTCTGTTTATTGCTATACCAGTCATATCACCTAAGGGTTAGTTATAAAATAGGATAGATAGATAAATATTATTTGGAAGACTGAAAGGATATTATATCATGGTATATCATGGATGGCAGTAGGGTTGATGCTACCAGATGTCAAATATGCTTACAAAACTTATCTGTTATGGGGTTAAAAAATGGGTCTTTGGACCTGAACTCTTCCTGCCGGCGAAGTATCAGAAAAATGCCATTTAATCACATGCTGGTCCCTTGCAGGATACTCTTCCTGCCTACTTGGAGCTCTTATTGCCTGTAGGGGGTGGGGAGATGCCATTCTTTTTTTTTCTTTCTTTCTTTATTTAATATATTTAGTTTTCAGCATTGATTTTCACAAAAGTTTGAATTACAAATTTTCTCCCCATTTCTACCCTCCCCCCCCACTCCAAGATGGCATATATTCTGGTTGCCCTGTTCCCCAGTCAGCCCTCCCTTCTGTCACCTCACTCCCCTCCCATCCCCTTTTCCCTTCCTTTCTTGTAGGGCAAGATAAATTTCTATGCCCCATTGCCTGTGTATCTTATTTTCTAGTTGCATGCAAAATTTTTTTTTTTTTTGGTTTTTGAACATCTGTTTTTAAAACTTTGAGTTCCAAATTCTCTCCCCTCTTCCCTTCCCACCCACTCTCCCTAAGAAGTCAAGCAATTCAACACAGGCCACATGTGTATCATTATGTATAACACTTCATACAATACTCATGTTGTGAAAGACTAACTATATTTTGCTCCTTCCCGACCCATCCCCCTTTATTGAATTTTCTCCCTTGACCCTGTCCCCTTTCCAAAGTGTTTGTTTTTGATTACCTCCACCCCCATCTGCCCTCCCCTCCATCATTATCCTCCTTTTTTTATCTTCTTCCCTCTTCTTTCCTGTGGGGTAAGATACCCAATTGAGTATGTATGGTATTCCCTCCTCAGGCCAAATCTGATGAGAGCAAGATTCATTCATTCCCCCCTCACCTGCCCTCTCCCCTCCTCCCACAGAACTGCTTTCTCTTGCCACCTTTATGCGAGATAATCCACCCCATTCTATCTCTCCCTATCTCCCTCTCTCAGTATGTTGCTCTCTCATCCCTTAATTTCATTTTATTTCTTTTAGATATCTTCCCTTCATCTTCAACTCACCCTGTGCCCACTCTCTCTCACTCTCTCTCTCTCTCTCTCTCTATATATATATATATATATACATGTTTATGTACATATATATATGTGAATGTGTATGTATGTATATATGTATGTGTGTGTGTGTATATATATATATACATGTTTATGTACATATATATGTGAATGTGTATGTATGTATATATGTATGTGTGTGTGTGTGTATATATATATATATATATATATATATATATATATACACGCATATTCCCTTCAGCTACCCTAACACTGAGGTCTCATGAATCATACACGTCATCTTTCCACGTAGGAATGTAAACAAAACAGTTCAACTTTAGTAAGTCCCTTGCAATTTCTTTTTCTTGTTCTTTTTCTTGATTACCTTTTCATGCTTTTTTCTATTCGGCTCTAGTCTTTTCACTGAGAAAGCTTGAAAGTCCTCTATTTTATTGAAAATCCATATTTTGCCTTGAAGCATGATGCTCAGTTTTGCTGGGTAGGTGGTTCTTGGTTTTAATCCTAGCTCCATTGACCTCCAGAATATCATATTCCAAGTCCTTCAATCCCTTAATGTAGAAGCTGCTAGACGTTCTGTTATCCAGATTGTGTTTCCACAATACTTAAATTGTTTCTTTCTGGCTGCTTGCAGTATTTTCTCCTTGACCTGGGAGCTCTGGAATTTGGTGACAATATTCCTAGAAGTTTTCTTTTTGGGATCTTTTTCAGGAGGCAATTGGTGGATTCTTTCAATTTCTATTTTATCCTCTGGCTCTAGAATGTCACTGCAGTTCTCCTTGATAATTTCTTGAAAGATGATATCTAGGCTCTTTTTTTGATCATGGCTTTCAGGTAGTCCAGTAATTTTTAAATTATCTCTCCTGGATCCATTCTCCAGGTCAGTGGTTTTTCCAATGAGATATTTCACATTGTCTTCCATTTTTTCGTTCCTTTGGTTCTGTTATATAATATCTTGATTTCTCATCAAGTCACTAGCTTCCACTTGCTCCAATCTAATTTTTAAGGTAGTATTTTCTTCAGTGGTCTTTTGGGCTTCCTTTTCCATTTGGCTAATTCTGCCTTTCAAGGCAGTCTTCTCCTCATTGGCTTTTTGGAGCTTTTTTGCCATTTAAGTTTGTCTATTTTTTAAGGTGTTATTTTCTTCAGTATTTTTTGGGTCTCCTTTAGCAAGTCATTTACTTGTTTTTCATGGTTTTCTTGCATCACTCTCATTTCTCTTCCCAATTTTTCCTGTACTTCTCTTACTTGCTTTTCCAAATCCTTTTTGAGCTCTTCCATGGCCTGAGACCAATTTGTATTTTTCTTGGAGGCTTTTGATGTAGGCTCTTTGACTTTGTTGACTTCTTCTGGCTGTATGTTTTGGTCTTCTTTGTCACCAAAAAAGATTCCAAAGTCTGAGTCTTAATCTGAGAGACTCTTTTCACTGCCTGTTCATGTTCCCAGCCAATTGCTTGACCCTTGAGCTTTGTGTCAGGGGTATGACTGCTTGTAGAGTAGAGAGTACTTTGTCCCAAGCTTCAGGGGTGGTGCTGCTGTTTTCAGAGCTACTTCTACACAGCAAACTATGGCACACCAGTGCTCCTTCTCTCCCAAGAACTGCCAACCAGGATTGTGGCCCAGATCCAGGCAGGACAAAGCAGGCTTTGCACTCCTGCTCTAAACCACCCCTTAATTCCTCCCACCAGGTGGGCCTGGGGCCAGAAGCAACTGCAGCTGTAGCTTCAGGGTGGTGGCCGAACCACGAACTCTTTTCACTCTGTCCCCGCAATTTTTTCCCACTAACCTTCTCTGTTGTCTTTGGTGTTTGTGGGTTGAGAAGTCTGGTAACTGCCACAGCTCACTGATTCAGGGCACTATGGCCTGTTCCACCTGGCTCCCGGTCTGTTTGGTCCTGGTGCAGCCCACACTGGGCTCTGCTTCACTCCGCTCCCATCTCCTTGTGATAGCCCCTTCCCAGCAACCATCCAGGATGGCCTAGGCTGTAGCCCTGCTTCCCTCTGCTATTTTGTGGGTTCTGCAGCTCTAGAATTTGTTCTGAGCCATTTTTATAGGTGTTTGGAGGGACCTGGTGGGGAGCTTAAGCAAGTCCTTCCTTTCCAGCTGCCATCTTGGCTCTGCCCCTCTGAAGATGATTTCTTAATTGGAAAATCTAATGATTTTTTAAAATCCTCATCTGTGCCTTCTCTGCAGCCTTAAATGCCATCAACCACCTTAATACTCTATTCCCTCTAGCATTTCATGGCATTACTCTGTCCGGCTTCTCCTTGTATTTATCTGTCGACCTCTCAGTCTTCTTTGCTGTATCTTTTTCCAATTTACTTCTGCTGTGGTATTCCACAGGGCTCTGTCATTGGCCCTCTTGTCCTCTCAGTGTCTAATATTTCACATGATGATGTCATAAGTTCCTGTAGATTCAATTATCATATCTATGCTGATGATATCAAATCTACTTATCTAGCTCTAAACTCTCTCTTGACTTTTATTATTCCATCTCCAACTGCCCATTGGACATCTTGAGCCATGCTTTCTATAGCTATCTTAAATTTAATTTGTTCAAAATGGAACTCTATCTTTCCCCTAACCCTTCCCTTTTCTTAACTTCCATATTACTCTTGAGGACACTATCATCTTCCTAGTCACACAGGTTCACAACCTAGGTGTTATGGTTGTCTCCTTGCTCTCCATATCCAACCTATTGCCAGATTTTACCTTCACAACATCTCTTATGTATGTACCTCTCTCTTCAGACTCTGCCTCCACTTTGGTATGGGCTCTAATCACTTTGTACACAGACCATTGCAATAGTCTTCTGATTAGTCTCCCTGCCTTTAGTCTCTCGTCACTCCAGTGCACTCTGCACTCATCTGTCAAATTGATCTCCTTATTCGATAAACTCCAATGATTCTCCATCACCTCCAGGATCAACATAAAAATCTGATATTTAAAGCCCTTCAAAACTGCTTCTTCCCCACCTTTTCAATATTCTTACACTCACTGCCAACCTCTAGTTGCTCTTCAATCCAGTGATACTGGCCTTCTTGAGGTTCCTCACAAAAGACAATACATCTCCTGACTTTCACTGGCTGCCCACACACCTGAAATTCTTTCTCTTGCCACTGGTTTCCTTGGCTTCCTTTAAGTCTCACCTAAAACCCTTCCTTCTATAGAAAGCCTTTCCTGATCTTCCTTAATTCAATAGAAGGAGTGCCTTCCTTCTGTTAATTATCTCCAATTTATCCTCCATATAGGTTGTTTTCATATAGTTGTTTACATGTGATTTCCCTTATCAGATTCTGAGCTCCTTGAGAGCAAGGACTATTTTTGCTTTTTTCCACATCCTCAGCTCTTAGAGTGGTGTCTGGCTCATAGTAAGCACTAAATAAATGCTTGTGGACTGACTGGTACCCGTGTCACTTTCAGAAAGTCACTTTATCCCTTTGAGCTCCTCTATTTGAACCCTCAGGTAAAGCACAGAATTAGAGAACATAGATTTAAATGCTTCCTCTGCCATCTACTACCTGAGTTACCTTATTTATTGACTGACTGATCATTTCTATGGAATGTGTGGCATTGTTCTTCAACAGATGTAATCTTTTTGGTAGCTCTAAGTATGGCAATGTCCTATTAAAAATTACATTCCATGGTTATGGAGAATATTCTAGAGCTCCAAGTGTATCCTTCTATCAGGAAGCACATCAATTCCTTCAATGGATTTCGTTGAGTAAATCCAGGGTGCTTCCCAGAGCTTCCAGAAATTAAAAACCAAGAGCCCTAAGGCATTCTGAATGCTACCTTCACTGGGGATACTGCAATGATTTATAATGTTTTGAATACCACATACTCCAAGTGTAGTTATGTTTAATGATCCTTCTTTTTATATGTAGAGAGATAGCATACGTAGGGAAGATTTTTGGCTGACCAAAATACTTTACCAAAGCAGCTGGGTTTTGCTGCTGACAAAAATGCATAATAAAGGTAGGAATGCAGGGTCGGTTGATGGAGAATTTAGCTTCCTTTTTGTCTTGGCTCAAATTCATTTGCATGCTATGCCAGAGAGCATTTTGGGAATGTAAAACCCTAAGTGCAATGGTTCTCTTGAACAAAAGGCTACAATCTCTATCCACGCACAGACATAAAAAAGAGAGTTAATCTTAGCCTGAATGAGTTCCATTTGACTTTTCTTAGCTGGTATAGTTGCCTTGACTAAGTAACAATTAGCCTATGCTCACCAGGTGAGAAATTTTTGCCACTATAACCTAGCAAATGAGACCTGGGATGTTCAGCAGGTGGCCCTGAATAGATGAATGCCAGAAGCTGATGGCAATGTCCAGTAGGGAGCCAGTATAGCTCCACCAAACTATGTGAGACTAGCAAAGCAATGGAAGTATCATGATGACTAGCAGAGAAATATTGTGCTGTGACCACCAGGTCCAGCAGCCACCTTGATACCTGCAACATGTATCTGAGACTACAGGATAAGCTGTCACTATTAAAGCAGTGCAGCAAGGAGCCCAGCAAGACACAATGCCCAGCAAGACACAATGGCCTGTTAAGAGCATTATATGGTCATAACCAGAAGAAATCAGTGGTATAAAATAACATTGGTGTGAGTTGCTGTTCCCCTCACGTATCTTGGCCTCACTTGTTGCCTGTGTGTGTCTCTCACTCTCCTCACTGATGGTGTATGGATTTGTGGCAGAACATGCCCAAGATATCTGAGAGAAATGTTCTATTCTTTTCTTACTATGCTGTTTTGATAGTTGCTTTTTCTTTGAACTTACAGTGTCCTCTGGAAGAAAACTAACTACATTATTGGGAGCTTGGGAGCTATGTTATTGAACAGATGAAAATCCAGAGAATATATTGAACCTGGGGTAGCTACCTATTGGAGGCCCTTGTAGAGGGAATACCCCTATGTATTATAGGCATATGTGTAGGTTTGGACATAAAATATTATGTAGCTGTGCCATGCTTTTTTTAATGTGTGGGAGAGAATATTAGAAGTCCCTTTTATGGCCTATTTTTCTCCAAAAATATTATCTCTATTGACAGAAACTATAGACTTATTTTCACTTGCTTTTAGAAGTTGTTTGGGGTACTCATTCATCAAACAAACAAATGATTGGGCATTTCATTAAGGAAAATGTAAATTTATCCAAGGTGGACCAAGAGAGCAATTAATTTTCCAAGGATTAAATTTAAAGAGACAGAATTGCAACAATTCAGAACTAAATCTTTTATCTTATTCATGAATATCACTGATTTCTATTTTACCATTAATTTCTGAAAATTTCAGTATGGAGAATATGCTTTAAAAATAGTTTAAATTACGTTTATTTTTAAACTTTCAGGGAGAAGCATGGGCCATTTGGCAGGAGAGGAACCTGGTTACAATCAACTTGTCAGCATCATATTCAAGTAGAAAATACAATTAGGGATTAAGAAATTCCATTTCCCATCCTTCTACCCTCAAACTTCCATCTTTGCATCGAATAGGTTCATTGTCTTTGTGGATAATGAAATCTGAAGTATGATCCCTAGTTTCAGATTTTTTTTGTCTTCATATCCTAATGAAAATCCCTGGCTTCTTCTCTTTATTTTTTTCATTAACTTGAATGCCAGTAAATGATCAAGGAAATGGAAACAAAAAATCATCTTTGTTTCAGACAGGAAAAAAAAATGACATTTAGATTGTATCTTTACTCACATGAATTGCTTTTGATAGGATTGAGTAAAAATAACCTTTTCTACATAGTAGTATGATTAGTGATAAAGTATAGTCAGAGAGTCTTACTATTTAAAGGCCTTATGTGAAAAATAACTAGTTTAAAAACCATGGTTGTCAGTTAACATAACTATTGACTCCTATCTATGATTATTGTGTGTATAAAACCATTATGAGTTTGGTTTATCAGTGAGGGCATTCTCACAGAAAACACAGGGAAGAGGTAATTTTTTAAACACATTTTTCAAAAATAGAAGGTCACATCTTTGATATCATACAACAGATTAAGAAACATGGCTAATAATACATTTCTGCTGTACTTATTGTTTCTTCGAAACTTTTGGCTTGTCAGGAAAACAATAACAACAACCGTAGCCTAAAGAGTTCTCCTTAGACAAGTTGTCTTTCATGCTTATGTAGTACTATCTCTGGGCTCATTCTCCCAAATCTGCTTATTGCGATAAGCCAGGTCTCTAAGGAATGGCTGACTATTTGTCTCCTTTACCATTCTTCCACTAACCCTAAAGGGTTGGGTTTCTAGTACAGTCAATTATGAGCCCCCACCTGATATATTCCCTATTGATGATCAGATAGACTTAATTAGCTTTTAGAAAAGATATTGGGGAGAAAAAGCTTAGTAAGAAAATGTATTACAGAAACATCCTACCTGCTCAAGACTAAGGAACTCTTTGCCCCTTGCACAAGGTCTGTAAGGAGAATGAGCCTAAAAATAGAAAATACATTTGGCCAAAGAGTACTCACAGCTGCCCCTGGTTACTAAAAACGCTTTCTTCCTTTGTGAAGTCCTCATGAAATTCTTCCGAAGTCAATCTCTATGCTGAGATGACAGGGTAAGTGCTCTTGTAGAGTCTTAAAGCTGCTTCTATCAGTATACCTAGTTGGCCTTTCATTTCTTAGTAGTGATGTTTCCATCAGCAATTTGACACTCTATCAATTCCCAAGGGAACTCAATTTTCCCACCTTTCAAAGTTCACAGGTTCATCATATGGTCAATAGGGATGAAGGAGAAAGATGCCATCCCCACCTTCTCCCAAGGACAATTCCCTCTCAGAAGTCTTTCACTAGCAAATTAGATCACCCCTGGAATTAGTGCTTCTGGAATGTTTCCTATCCTTTCCTTTCCTATATTTTCATTCCTATCTTGGTTCCACTCCTGAGTCTCTGGACTTTTTTCCTCCACCATTACCTAGCAGTATTCTCATCCTGGAAGATCACTTCACCCTTGTGACTCATTCCTCTTATTGGTCAATTCCTCTCAGGACCTTCAATTTAACACTAGCAGGACCAGGTATATCAACTGATGCAAAAAATTATAATTTTACTTTGAAGCAAAATTTTTAATCATATCTATTTTCTTTGCCTTATGGAAATACACATATATGTATGTGTATTTAAGAATATAAGGTTTTTAAAATACTTGGAAGCACCAAGCTGTGTCAATTGATGCACTGTGTATCTCTGAAACTCTGGAGAGTTTCAACATCATCCTTTCTGAATGTCTTCCCCAATGCTTTATCAGAAAAAGTCTCAGAAAAAGCCTATGTGGCACCATTCATAAACAAATCTGGAAATTAACATTCTTCCAAATTTCCAAAATTAAACTTCTCATCCCAGTGGGAAAGCCTAGTCCCTCTGATCTATCAGAACGTACAAGACTCTCCTTACAGGGATCAAGGACCTGGGGTTGATATGAAGTCAATCCTTTACCGTTCAGGTAGGAAAGCAAACTCTCCTAGGTGGAAAATCTTTCACGATCCCTTTATTATATAGAGAGGTTCTTAATCTGGGGTTTATAATCCTTCCTTTAAAAATACTTTGATACTGTATCTCAATAACATAGTTTTCTTTGTAATGCTATATGTTTTAATTTGTGCATTAAAAAAGATTATTATGAGAAGGGGTTCATACATTTCTCCAGACTGCCAACAAGGTCCATGACACAATAGTTTAAAACCTCTGATATAGAGGAAATGCAATTAGAGATAATATGTCTCCAGGTGTCCCTTTCCATAAAAGACGTGTCAAAATACTTCCATGGACCCTTTCACATAAAAAGCTATCTTACTGAGGGTCCAGACAAAAACTTCCTCTAGGTCCCTTCATCATAGAGCACCTGAAATGTCTCTAAAGGATTAATGGTAATCCTCACCACTGGACCCAGATGGCTCTGGAGGAGAAAGTGAAGCAGGTGACTTTGCACAGCCTTCCCTCACTTAAAGCCAATTCACTTGCATGTCATCATATCACCTCTCTGATGTCATGGTCCTCTTTGAGAATGAAGAACAAACAACAACAACATCTTATTAATTAGGGAAGCTAAATGGAGTTCTTAAGTCACTTCTCACTAAGGCAAACAGCTTAAGTTAAAAGGAAAACAAATTTAGAAAAGTCACCAGTGTTGTAAGTTTCCCACTAAGTATATTAAGCATATAGAATTGATTATTCAAGTTTTTAGGTCAGTATGCAAACCTTAGCCTATGTACATTTAGTTTATAAAGATCTCAGACAAGATGTTTGGACTCATATGAAAATAGGGCAAGTAGTCTAGTCCTCCCCACAAAATATTCCCTTCCTTCCCCCTCCAAAATAAACATTTGTGAAATACCACAGTATGTCCTAGGCACACTAAAGCAGTTGGTGGATCTTGAACAAGTGTCTACTATAATACAGCAGAAATTATTAAGCAAGAATTAAAAAAACTTCAAAAGTTATATAAGAATTGCTCTGACTTTTAAGGAAATGCACAGACAATATTATAGACTAATGCCTCATCATAATCAGACTTTGAGATCTTATTCTTCAACAATGTGAGTACTTGTTGCTTGGTTATATTTGCTACCACTTTGGTAGTGTGGTGTTTTAGGGTTATTTACTCTCTTTGGGCTAGAGCCAAATCCCTAAAGTTCTTAGAAGCTTCTTAGTCTGCCTTCTTGGAAACTACAGTATTAGAGTATGTAGAGTGTTGGACACAACATTGAAGTATGGAGAGAATAAGTCTATGGGCAGTTCTCTTACCTAAGAGGAACTCTGATTCTGAGCACTGGGAGTTGGCTGGACATCACATCTGGCCCAGTTATGAAATAGATTCCTGACAGATGCATTGGGAGAGTTATAGAGGGACTGATACCTCTCTGGCCATGAGCAGAAGCAGTACTTAATATATACATTAGTAGATAAATATAAATAGATCACTTGCTACATACACCTGTACCAACTTATTATGAATGACTGTGGCTAAGACCACCAAACACTGATCCATTTGGACCTAGGGGTAGTCTATGCCAAATACTGATTTATGGACTGAAAGGAATAAAAAAAAAATTCCCTGTAGTCCCTTGCCCCTCTTGTATTGGCAAATATGTTAGTTAGTATTCTCTTCTATAAGAGGGCTTTAGAAGTCTCCTTGAGGTCCTGATTCTTCAGGGTTTCTACCTTTCTACATTGTCCAAAACAGTGCTATTTTCACTGAGGTGCCAGATGACACAGATAATGAGGGAATGGAATCTGACTCAGTAGTCAAGCAAGATGAAACCCAAACTCTCAGCTGCATCAATACTCAATCTTTTTTGGACTACTACAGTTCAAATGGATTGATATGAATGGGAAAACTAAGTCTAAAGGAGGATTAGAGGAGATGATCATTTGTCTGACTCGAATGGTCCAAAGTTTCAGTCTTTGTTTCTCCATCATCACCCTGACACATCGGTGTTATACCCCATCTTTCCTTAGCTATGCTTATAGGGTTGTGTCCTCATCCAAGCACCTCTTCCACAGAAGCCGTTGAAACTCCTCTATTCCTACTCTGAGGTGTAGTGAGGTATAGGAGATAGAGTGTTGGACTTAGAGTCGGGAAGACCCATATTTGATTACCATTGTTAATTCATGTTGGTTATATAACTATCGATCCAGCATTTAACCAGCCTGAACTTCAATTTTGTAATCCATAAAATAAGGGAGAAAAAGGTAGTTCCTCCCTCATAGGTTTGATTAGAATCAAACAAGATAATGTATTTAAAGTGTTTTGTATACATTTAAGGTGCAGCATGTTGTTATTGTTCGGTGTTGTCCAACTCTATGTGACCCCATGGATTTTTTCCATGGGGTTTTCTTGTCGAAGACACTGGAATGTCTTGCCATTTCCTTTTCCAGTTTGTCCCCATTTTATAAATGAGGAACTGAGGCAATTAAGGGTTAAGTGACTTGCCCAGGGTCATACATCCAGTAAGTGTTTTATCTCAGACTTCTAACTATATGCAACAAACTATTTTACAGAATAATTTTCAATAAATTGAAAAAATAAAGTAAAACTAAGTACCAGAATGGAGGAAAGCAGAGCAAGCCTCTCCACAATCTCCCTATGGGGTTGGTGGAAGCAGCAGCAATGTTAGCAGCACTAAATTTTGTCTGAAGGGGGAAGGACAGGAAATATAGTTAATCTGATGACAATCATGACCACAACAGGGCTATAGTATGTAAGTACTTAGTTTCATTTTATCATAGGAAAGCACTTTACAAAGATGTATTTTCTACATCTCCCTAAAAGTATGGCTTTTCCTTGAGTATGGCTCTGAGTGATTTAAAGTCACAAGGTTGCTTGGGCCAATCTCAATAGATGCCAGGGTTCCAATGATTTTTGGCATCAACCTACCTTCACTTAGCTGGGCTGTATGAAAGAGTGATAAGAGGGTACAACTATGAGCAGTACATAACAGACTTTCTTATCTCAGATTTCTAACTGTATGTAATAAACTATTTTACAGAACAATTGCCACTTTTTGAACATTTATGAGACTGATCAATGAAAAGACCAGCTGCTATTCCAGAAGAACAATGATGAAGCTCCAATCAGGAATTTAGAATTGCTTACTTGTATTTCTCACTCTCAGAGCTTCTTTTCATTGTAAGACATCTCAGGGTTCAAGCTGCAGTGAAAGAAGTGAGATCCTAGGGTTCCTAAACATTTCGTCCTGAAAATTTTTCTCGCATTCAAGATGCAAAGAAAATCTCAGTAGAGATTTATTCAAATGACTTTAAGATTTCTTCCCAATGGAGAGGAAAGTCTTCTTAGGTTAAGGAGGAGTCATTAAACAAAAGGGAGAGAGTTTAAGCCGCTTAGGTTGGAAGTGACACTTCCTGGTTTCTTTTTAGTGATTCTAAGGTGTTATGTGATCAGGCTTAAAACAACAGATCATCACATGGGAAATGAGCTGATTACCATTGAAGCCTAAAGTCTATGACATAACTGCTGGTGAGTCTGATTGAAAACTACCAGGAAGGGGTAAAGTGAAGAGAGTTTTTTTATGTAGGCCTAACTACTCCACTTAAAGGAAAGACCTTGAATTTTATTCTCTTTGCCACTGACATATAAATCACAGTGGATGATATGCCAGCTTTGATCTTCAAAAGTGTGGTGCTTATGGAAGAAATTAGTTTACTTGAAGTTCACATGATTTAAAAGACTGAACCATCCAATTTATAGTTGGATGAGGAAAACAAGAAGGCTGGGAAGTGTAGATAGGCCTATGTGTAGTGGAAAGAGCACTGAAAAAAGCATTAGGAGCGCATGGCTTGGTTAATTTCCAGTGAGCCAGAAGATTGCAGCAACCTAGGAAAAAGAACTCCCAGGCAAAGTAGCAAGGAATAAAAGTCTATCACCATCTGATAGACTTCCCTAACTTCAAAAGATCCTGGGATCTGAAAGCTCCTCTTGTTGAAATGACAAGAATAAGGGAGAGATATGGAAATAATGTTTTGGAAGTTCAAGCCCCCAATCCAAAACCTTTAGCTTATGACAACCCAAGGGAGAATGAGAGGAATCCCAGAATCTGTTTTCCAGCTTTATGTCCCTTTCAAATATTCACACCAAACTCAACTCTCATGATGTCACTTAATAGGAAAGGCCAACAAAAGAGAAGGTAGGTGGGCAAAGTGTGCTCAATTTCCATCTGATTCTTGGTGAAGGAAACCAGGTTGTCATAATCTTCATTAGACTTATAACATTTTCCTTCTCTTTAATTTTCATTATTCTCTGTCTCTGCCATGAGAGATTAGTGACAAGGCAAGGGAACTTGCCCTTTTGCCTGAATTCCAGGCTTTTTTTCAGGCAGTTTTGTGGCCAATCACTCTTGAAGGTATGTGGTTTTTCTAAAGGGCAGATGCCAGCAAAGTCCTAGAGAAAATTTTCCCTGACATTCATGGAAAGTCACTTTTCCAATCCAGTCACAGTGCCCAGAATCCATTCTCCTTACTTTACTGATCTTGCTTTGCCTTTAGTTTGCTCTTGTGGGTATCCCTTTAAGCAACTGGAACACAACAAGGCATTAATAACAGAAACTGATATTTATATAGTGATTTAAGGTTTACAAAGCATTTTACATACATTGTCTCATTTGATTCTCACAATAACCTTGTGAGGTAAGTGCTATAGGAATGAACTAATTCATTTCATAGCTCACCAGCTACTTCTTGTGTAGGCAGTTAAAAAAATTTAGAAGGAAAATTGAAGCCAGATTGTGGAGAGCAATGAACGCCAAGTTAAGGAGTTTCTACTTTATTTGGTAGGTAATAGGGAGCTATTGAATGTTTTTGAGCAGAGAAATTATGAAATCATACCTATTAATTATGAAAATTAATCTGGCATATATCTATATGTATATATGTGTGAGTACGTATATACATATGTGTATACTTTTATAATATATACTTTCATATATGTATATATGTATGTACATGTCTATGTATCTATGTATCTATGTATCTACCTATCTACCTATCTATCTATCTATCTAACTTTGGTTGGGGAGAGATTGAGGTTCGAGAGACCAGATAGGATGCTATTGAAATAGTCTATAATATTGCTCCAAGGGCCTGAACTAGGGTGGTGGAAATAGAAATACATTGAAAGAGTCAGTTGCTAAAGCATGTTTTAATGTTTCATTTGTGATGTAGGTATGATGTCCTAAGATCATCTGGAAATGGGACTCTAGAATTGGGGAAGAAAAGTCATGGCTGAAGACAAAGATTGGGGAACCAGCCACATAAAAATGAAAACTTAAATCATGATTATAAATAAGGTTTCCAAGAGAGAACATATAGATTAGGAAGAGAATGAGTAGACATAGAGTCATGGTGGAGACCTTGATAAAGGAGAAAAGCTAGCAAAGAAGATAAACAAATCATAGTCCAAAAGGGAAATCAGGAGAGCACAGTGTCATGGAAGTAAAGGAGGACCTGTCTACCTAGAATAAGGGTGGCAATCTGGTAAAACCTATGGATGCTTCTCGAAATAATGTTTTTAAAAACATAAAATAAGATACATACAATTGCAAAAGACATCAATTATATTAAAATGCTATTATAAAAATATTTTTAAATGAAAATTCGCAGATCCCAGGTTAAGAAATAAGGAGTGGTCAGTAACATGGCATCAAATAAATGACCCATAACCATCGTTAATAGTTATTCATCATTCTTTAAAAGAAATATTTTATATATTAGCACTTCTGTGGCAGAAAAGAAATGGGAGAAAGTTGGCTTTGTTGTGAAGACTTGAAAGGATCATAAAGCTGGGGAATAGATGCAGGGATTCCTATTTTTCTCCTTTGGTGGTCATGAGCTGCAGCTTTTGGGTTGGGAGTTTGGACTTCCAAAACATTATTCCCATGTCTCTCCCTCATTCTTGTCATTTTGAGAAAAAGAGATTTCAGAACCCAGTACCTTTTGAAGTTAAGGATGATGGTGGTGACAGACTTTTTATTCTTTGCTACTTTGCCTGGGCGTTCTTTTTCTTAAGTTGCTGTGATTTCATGGCACAGTGGAAATTAATCAAGCCATGTGCTCCAAAAGTCTCTTTTTAGTGTTCTTTCATATAGGCACAGTGATAGTCTGCCAATCAGTGCTTACTGTTGTGGTAGAAAGGAAGTGGAAGCAAAGTTGATGCTCACTGATTGGGGAATGGCTAAGCAAACCATGGTACATGAGTGCAATGGATGATATGATGAATACAGAAAATCCTGGAAAGACTTTTATATGAGTTGATGCAAAGAGAAATTAGCAGAAACAAAAACAAATAAAACAACATATACAAGGACTAGACTAATTTTATAGTGAAAATAAATAGCAACAAAACTAAAGCTCAGTGATATGTAATTATAATGACCAATCATGGCCAGGGAGAAGAGATAAGAAAATGTCCATTCTTCCCTTCTTTGCAGAGGTGGGAGACTAGGAGTGTGGAACCTTACACACATTGTCAAACTTGTTTGATGTGTTGACTAGCTCTGCTGAAATATTCACTTTCTCCACTCCCTCTTTTTTTTATTCTTTGTTACAGGAATGGCTTGCTCATGGAGAGGAATAGATATAGAAAGAAAATTTATCTAAAAATAAAAGATAAATACCAATAAAAATACTTTATTGGTACTATACAATGTAGAAAATAGTAACTTTCCATTGCATTAAAAAGCTGTTCCGATGCCAAAAAGACACCTAATTCTATATGCAAAAAGAAACAGTTAGGACAGGTAGGTGGTACAGTGAATAGAGCACTGGCTCTAGAATCAAGAGGACCTGAGTTCAAATTTGTCCTCAGAATTTGGCACTGTGTGACTCTGGGCAAGTCACTTAACCCTGATTGCCTCACAATGCCTTTCCCTTCCCCCACAAAAAAATGAACAAGCAACAGAAACATTTGCAGCTTACCTTTTAAAATGATAATATTCTTCTATCTTAGATACCATAATATTTTGGTCATCACAATAAATAACAGGCAATTTATATACAAAGAATCTCCAAAATAATTTTTTGACAGCACATTTTCCATGTCTTGATTAAATGCCTAAATCCAACCTCATTCAATTAGAGATGGATTAAACATTGATCAAAACTACAGTAAAAACTAACAGACCACTCTAATTTGGGATTTGTAATAATTCAAATATAGTGTGATTCTTACTTAATAAAAAGTTAAAAATATTTCTTCCTTTAATTTTTTGCAGTCTTAGTGAAAATAAAGGGAATCCAATCTAAAATCAGTACCCTTTTCAAACACAAAGTTTTAAGAAATTAGGCATTCCTTTGACATATTTCAAACTTCCAGATAAAACAATTAATTCATATAAGTTTGTGTTATGGTAATGATTTGTTTGTGATACATTAAAAGGTTTTACTATAAATGTGATTTTTAAATCATGTTACATCTCATTAGTAATACTCATGTATATCTCAATTTATAATTTATACTTTAATAAAATGGATCTTTTGAAATATTCATTTGAGATATTTTACAATATTATATTCTTTATTTTCTATTTTTTTCCAATCAATGAAGTCTAAACAATCATTTTCTGTGAGGTTCTAACCCAAAGAGGCTATATAAGCAAGTTTTTCAATAGAACAATACATTTCAATGTACATTAGAAAATGGGCCTTATTAAATGGTTGTTTCCCTTGTTATGTGTGGTGATACAGACAAAACAGACCTATTAATTTGAATATCTAGTCCTTATACATTCTGAAATTCACACAATTGGACTGTTTGTTTAGCTTGCATAAGTAAATGAAGTTCATATATCTAACTAACTGCTGCTTTGGACAGAGCTATTTACCAACGTAGTTACAGGTTCTCCTGTGGAAGCAGCAAGTATAGAAATAAAAGCATTGGACTGAAAGTGCAGAGAGACTAATTCTAGGTTCTTTCTTGTACATATCTAGTTGTGTGTCCTAGAGCAAATTACATTTTTCCTCAGTTGTATAATAAAGGTATTGAATTATATGATTTCCAAAGTCTCTTTCAACTAATGTTCTGTAATGCTATTATTCAAATGTTTTGATATACTTTATTCTCCTTAATATAAAAATAGTGTAACTGCTTTCTTTGAATATGATTACTAACCTTGGAATGTAATGATTAATGATTTAATGGAACATTAATATTATATATCTAATCTAGCCATGTACTTGCACCTAAAATCAAGCTTTTCAGTTGCCACACATTTTGTCACAGAGATTCATGGGTACAGCAATAAACTGATTCAAAAGTATTAAGTTCCAATCCCTGCTATTGTTGTACTTGACAGATTGATCATAGGTGAGCCAATTAGACTCTTCTAATTACTTGGCCTTCTCATTCTCTTAGGAAGACCAATCAAGTACTTGATGACCACAGATCTCATCAGAAACAAAAAGCATGGCCTCTCATAATTATTTAGATAAAAACAATATGCTCTCTTCTAAATATAAATGGAATACCTATACCATTAGCAGGATAGAAATTAAACTTATCAAATGCAGAGACATAATTAGGTCATGTCTAAAAAGTACAGTACCACAACTGAGATAGACCAGATAACTTTAGGTGGAAAATATTAGATTCTTGTTGGACATATTAGACAGTTATTTTTTCTGTTGTAGTCTCACAAAACTGAGGATTTTAATTAAACATTTGCTTTTTCTTCTAATTTCAGATAACTTAATTGTGTTGAGCCCAGAAGGATCTGAAAAATAAAAAAAAAGTTCTTTGAGAGAGCCACCACCTTTGCAAACTAACTAAGGCAAGTGAATGGTGCTGGTTGTTGTTCATATTGTAATGTATTGGGGCATATGAGTGTTCTGGGAGGACTAACACTTCTAGTGTAAGGACTTGCCTAGCCATTTTCCATGCTGTTTATTCATGTTTAGTGTCCACCTCTCACTTGTGTCTCCAAGAAGTTGTAGCACGTTCAGTGGCCACACTCTGGCAAAACCATCTTGGCAGATGGGCTAAACCAGGTTGAGGGTAACCTGTAGGCCTCAAACTGGTCAGTGAGTTAGGGGAATGTCTACCCCAAGCATGTGAATACTTCCTCCTTTGGAATGGGCAGATGAAAACTGTTTGTTCCAAGGACCATGAAAGTGGTTGAAACAGATGCTATGGAATGCTTAGACCTTGGTTGGGAATCAAAGACACTGAGGTCATCCGGTGGAACCCAGGCCATTGCCAGTCATCCTGACTTTTGTCTTGCCACTGGACTTTGAGGACTGTGGAAGAGAGAGCAAGGCTGACAACTTTGTGCAACTCTGCCTCACTGAAATCCAGTTCACGTGCGAGTCAAAACACCACCTCCTCATGTCATTGGTCCTCTTCGAAAATGAAGGGTGAACACCAACAATAATGCATTAAAATGATGATGTAATTTATCCAATAGGTTCACTATTTGTCCTATATGCTTGTTTATTGAGATGAGTCTCTATTTCCCCCCGAAGACAAATAGTTAAAAGTGTGAGTGAGAAGCCCCATGGTTTTGGATTGGATTTTATTACAGGGTATGTTTATTTCACAAAGATTGTTCTCATTGTCAAAGGAAATTTTTAACATTAGATGCAGATCAGGAAAGACCAAGAATCTGATTCTTCCTTGTGCAATTAGTTAGACTATAGTACTAATTAGGCCTTGGTTCTGAGTTCTTCCTACATAGGACTTATAGCTTTCCACTATTCCAGGCTGCAGACAATACTTCCATGGGGATTAAAATTGTCCAGCCTACAATTAAAGAGACTGAGGCAGAGCTCTGAGCCAATGGCACTTTATTAAAGTCCCCTTCAATGAAGTGGACACCAGACCTTCCTCGTGATCTGAGATGCCTTCATTTTTCAAGACCTTGTTTTATAGGGTTTTCAAATATGCAGAAGAGGCATGGTAAAAGACCGAATATCATTGGTTGATAGACCTTGCTCTTGAGGGCTAAAAACGACATATTACTGGTGGGTCACAGGTTAGGTGAAGCATGGAGCATCTCCACTGATTAAGTGGCTATGAGATGGTCATAAGATGGTCACCTGCTCATGTGGGACAAGAGAAAATGTTCTGGATGTATAAAAATAAATTGGGGCCTTTCCAAATTATCAAGGCACCCCACTGATGCTGGGTTTGGACATATAATTTGAATAAAACAGGATGGTGATATCTTTGTCAGCATTCTGACAAATGTGGTTGCACAAGTTAGCCTCATAGTTTGGTAAACAGGTACTGAACATTACATTAAAGTTTGAGACCCACTATAAAAACCTATTTATCCCTATATGATTTATATTATATATCAATCTGATTGAATACAGTAGGGGTCCAAATGAATTATTTCTCACACACCTATACCAAGCAGAATGTCTCCTTGCAAATGGATGTCCTTGGCAACTTGAGACCTAAATGTCAGTAGATCATAGGATTTAGAACTGGAAGGGAACTAAGGGGGGAGATAGTCCAACCCCCTTATTTGACAAGTGAAAAAAACTGAAGTCCATAGGGGTCAAATCACTTGCCAAGCATACATATAGAGTGAAGCCCAGTTCCATCATCACTACCCATAAAAGCAACCCACTATCACTAATATCATCTTCATATATGAAGAACAACACATCATTATGACAAAAAATGAGCTTGCATTCATTATTCCCCTAGCACTGACAGGACATCTATGAAAGATAAAATACTTCTAGGCTGTTTAGTGACAGCAAAAAGCATGAAGTGCCATATCACCCATCAGTGATCATGGCTCATCATTCTTCTTTGAAAAAAAATCAATTGTCCCTGGGTGTGATTTTATTCTATTTTATTTTAGTCTGCTCCAACCATGGTAGGCTTTGTTGAAACAATGCCAAACTGAACATTGATACCAGGTGCCTGTCCCAGCAGAATCCAATATCACACCTGCAGATAGAGTGTAAGATTACATCATGTGTCGTGCCTGAGCACCACAAATGACTCTATACTTCATCTCAAATAACATTATAATTTACACTTGGAGACTTCAGCCTATGTAGCTTTGGCCAAATGAAAGTTTTTGCAGCCAAACACATCAAACTCAATATATTTTATTGCGCCAATGGGATTGTTTTTTTGAGAACATTCAACATAATTAAATCTATCAATGGCATTTTGAATAAAAGGTACCTGTCCAGAAAAGGTAGCCTAATAAACATTAGGCTGTCAATTAAGAAGATACCACATAGTTTTCTGTTGGCAACCAAAGAAAAAGAAAAGATTCAAGACCTCTGTAAA
Organism: Trichosurus vulpecula; assembly: GCF_011100635.1. Classification (NCBI taxonomy): domain Eukaryota; kingdom Metazoa; phylum Chordata; class Mammalia; order Diprotodontia; family Phalangeridae; genus Trichosurus; species Trichosurus vulpecula. The sequence continues at coordinate 181,423,699 of NC_050574.1, forward strand.
TTAACTCAGGGCTCTGAGACGAAAGGTAGGACAATGGAATCTTTTGTTTGACAAAAGTATGCAAAGGTAGAAATGCAGAATTGGAGAGTCACTTCAGGCAAAATGAAAACCCTCCCAACTCAAACATTTTCCCGGTTCTGTGCCAACCTGCCTCAATGGTCCCTGAACTTTTGGAAATGTTGAATGAATATATACCATGATCTATTTGCTCCATAATTTCCATTTTCACCTCCATACTTTGGTAGTTGGTACCTTTCATTTGGGAAGGCACCATCATCATCTTGTTTCATTATTTGAAAAATGTTTCAAATGAAACAAGTTTCATACTTTGAACAAGTTTGAGGAGTAGATTATGGTATCTTGACTAGGAAACATTTTTGCATGAATAAATGGCTGAGGTGGGAGGCAGGCGTTTTGGCTGAAAGGTGAGCATCCTTCTCTTCTTCCTGCTCTATAGAATTAGAGTAGTCCTACTCAGTGTCATTCCCTTTCTTCAACCTTTGGGTCATGTTAAAGTCCACACACAAACACACATTCCCTCGTGGGTGGATTGGTAACCCTTAAGAGCCTCCTACAGTAGTTTTTTTGGTACCTTTCCAAATATACAGGGATGATTATTGGGGTAGCTTCTCTTTCATCTGCCTTATCAATTTTGTTGACACTCCATCAGATTCATTTTTTAAAAAATTTCTACTTGGTGTTCAAAACTAAGTTCTTGGATTTTCTTACCCTACCATGCCTACTGGCTCAGGAATATTTATGATGTGGGGCCAGATGAAATTCCTGGGTCCTAAGAGATAAGAGTAATACATATACTTCCTTTATAAGTCCCCAGGCTCCTATCATTAGAAGTTAAGAATACAACTTTAAGTCTCTATTTGGCCTCTAACTTCTGTAGATAAGGAAACTCTAGAGATCCAATCCAATTTCCAAAGTATTTATTAAGCACCAACTATGTTCCAGTTACTTTGCTAGGCACTGTGGGTAAAAGACAAACAAAATATACTCTCTGCCCTCAGGGAGTTTACATTCTACTGGGAGGCTATAACCTGTGAATAGTTCTCACTCTTCAACTCCATGTATTGACTTCACTGGATTTCTTTAAGTCCCAACTAAAATCCTATCTTTTGCTAGAATCATTTCCGAATCCTGCTTAATTCCAGTGCTTTCCCTTGGTTAATTATTTCATATTTATCCTGTCTGGGTAGCTAGGTGGTACACTGGGTAGAGGGTTGGTCTTAGAGTCAGGAAGGGTCATCTTTCTGAGTTCAAATGTGGCCTCAGACACTTACAGCTGTGTGATCTAGGGCATAGTTACATAAGCCTCAGTTTTCTCAACTATAAAATGAATTGGAGAGAAAGGACAAACCATCCCAAGTATCTTTGCCAAGAAAACCTCAAATGAGGTCACAAAGAGTCAGAACAGACCAAACAGCAACAACTTAGCCTGTATGTGGCTTGTTTTGTATGTATTTGTTTTCATGTTGTCTCCCTCCATTAGACTGTAAACTCTTTGAAAGCAAGGATTATCTTTTGCCTCTTTTTGTAACCCCAGTGCTTAGCACAGTGCCTGACATAATAAATGGTAATTGATTGCTAAGACTATTCAGGGTAATCTGAGGAAGAAGAAAGGAGTGTTAACAACTAGGGATCTTGTAGAAAGTGGCATATGAACTGAACCTTGAAGGAAACTAGGAATTTTAGGTGCCAGAAGAGAGATTGGGGTGGGATGGGGGGAACACTGAACTCTATTTTGGAAGACAATCTACAAAAAGGTGATGAAATATTTAGTTCAGAGAACAGCGAAGTCAATTTGGCTGAAACTCGAAGTGCATGGTGTGTTACAAGGCCAGAAAAATAGTCTGGACTTGTACTGTGCAGAAGTTTATATGCCATACAGAGGCAGTTGTCCTAGACATAATAGGAAGCTACTAGAGGAGTGTGAGCAATGGAATGAGGAATGACATGATAGATCTTTTGCTTTAGAAATGCTGTTTTGGCAGCTTTGGGGAGAATAAATTGGAGATGGGAAGGTGGATATCCAATTGGGAGGCTATTGGAATAACATAGACAAGAGGTGATGAGGAGCTGAGGTAGGGTGATAGCTATGATATTTAGTAGGAGACAGAAACAAGAGATATTGTGGAAGTAGAATTGGCAGGAATGAGCAATTATTGGATGGAAGGAGTACAAAAGAGAAAGGCATCAAGAATTATTCTGAAGTCGTGAACCTTGGTGATTTGAGGAATTTTGGTGCTTTCAAAAGAAGCTGAGAATTTGGGAAGGATGCAGTTTATGATGCAGCTTAATATGTTCTGTTTTGAACATATTGAGTTTGGTATGCTGATGGGTCATCCATTAGAAGATACCAAAAGGACAGTTGCTGAAGTAAGAAAGATACTAGAGCTGAAAATAGAGATCTATCATTTACTTAGAGATGATAGACAAACCCATGAGAGGTGATAAAATAATCAAGCCAGAAGATTTAAAGAGAGAAAAGAAGAGAATCTGGGATAGAGTTTTAGTTAGAAGGTAGGATATAAATGATGACCCAGAAAAGGAGCAGTCTGACAGATAGGAACAAAATAAGAACCATGAAAACCTAGGTAGGAGAGAATATTCAGGAGTAGAGGTCATGAAGTGCCAAATGCTACAGAGAGGTCAAGAAGGATGAGGACTGAGAAAAAGTAATCTGATGTAGCAGTTATGAGGTTATTAGTAACCTTGAGGAAAATAGTTTTATTTGAATGGTGGAATTGTGTCAGCAAAGGATTAGAAAGGGAATCAAGTGAGTGTGAGGTTGTGGAAGTGAAGATAACAAATATATACCTTTTGGGGGGGGGAGTTTGGCTGTGAAAGGGAGAAAAGATATGGGACTAAATCTTGAGGGGTTAGTAGGATCAAGTGAAGGGTTTTTTAAAGTTTGAGAAGACTGGGCTTTTCTTTTTTTATAAATAGCAAGGAAAAGTAGGTAGGGAGAAACTGAAGATTAAAATGAAAGCAGTTGACTAAAGGGACAATCTGCTAGAAACTAACAGGGAAGGTCGTGATCAAGGGCACATGTAGTGGGAGTGACCTTAGAAAAGGGAAAAAAAAAACACCTCTGTTAAGAAATGGAGCAAAGAAAGAAAGCATGAGGAATCATATTAAGAGGTTTTGAAATGTATAATAGATTCATATCTAGGAATCGATTTGCCTAAGACTTATTTGAAATAATGTAGTACAGCACAGAAATATAAAAATCTTAAGACCATTCCTCTAGGACTTTTTTAATCTAGAGGAAATTTGCTTAGGTGAGATAGTTATTTATGGGATGTCATTTGGGAACAACACAGAAACTCTTCCTTAATGAAAAAAAATTCTTCCCACTGGCTTGTGCCAGTCTTTGTCATTAGCACAACTCATTGTATTTTTTGTTAGAAGACACCTTTTAGCCGTGAATTACAAGATCCTTACTTTGCAGATGAGTACACTGAGACCCAAAGAGGTTAAGTTTTACAGGTAGAATTTGTATCCATCTAGTCCAATTCTTTTATTATACAACTGAGGAAATGGAGACCCAGAGAGGTTAAGAATCTTTGTCAAAGTTGCATAGCTAGTAAGTGGCCGATCTAGGACTACATCAATGTTTCTTGACTCCAAGTTCAAAGTCTTTTTTTTTTGTTATACCTCCCAATTTCTCCATGAAGGCATTATTTGGAAGGCCTACATTTCAGCTGTGTTAAATGAGTATGGAGAGGGGCAAAATAGAAAGTGGCTAACCCATTAGCTAGAATTATTTGATCAGATCAGCCAATTAGTTTTTTCCATTCTTTCTTCAGGGGCAGCTAGGTGGTGTTGTGGATAGAGTGGCAGGTCTGGAGTCAGAAGACTCCTCTTTGTAAGTTCAAATCTAGCCTCAGACACTTATTAACTTTGTGACTCTAGGCAAGTCACTTAAGCCTGTTTGCCTCCATTCCTCAAAATGAGTTGAAGAAGGAAATAGCAAACCACCCTAGTATTCTTGCTGAGTAAACTCCACACAAAGTTACAAAGAGTTGGACATGACTGAAATGATTCAACTATAAAAATTCCCTCTTCTTATCTACCTATACCTTTCCCTAGATCAGTGGAAACACTGAAAACTTGCAGCGCCCCTAAACTAGCTCTAAAACAAAACAGCAGCACAAAAGAGCCTGAAGCTTGTGACAGTGCTTTCCCACACACAGGTAAGCAGAGCCAAAATCTAGTATAAAGTTCAAAGTCAAGAAATAAATTGAAGAAATACACAACAACAACAAAAAGAACTTGATTATTAAAAAGCTCCTATGGTGGTAGGGAAGACCAAGATAAAAACTCAGAAAATAACACGTGAAAACAGCTATAATCAAAGCGTCAAAGAAAAATGAAAATTGGATAGATGCTCAATAAGAATTCCTGGAAGAGTTAAAGAAAGAAATGAGTGGGAAAGAAAAAAAGTAAGTGTTGCAAGAAAGTTATGAAAAAAGAATTCACAGTATAGTAAAAGAAACACCAAAAATAACACTAAAAATGGCATCTTAAAAAAATAGAACTGGCCAAAAGAGGCACAAAAATTCACTGGAGAAAAGAACTCCTTAAAAAGCAGAATCAGACAAATGGGAAAAGGGGCATAAAAACTCACTGGAGAAAATAATTCCTTAAAAATTAGAATTAAGCAAATAGAAGCTAATGACTTCATGAGACATCAGGAAACAATAAAATGAAGTTAAAAGAATGAAAAAATAGAAAAAAAGGTGAACTATCTCAACAGAAAAACAATTAACCTGAAAAATAGGTAAAGGAAAGATAATCTAAGAATTACTGGACTACCTGAGAGCTATGATCAAAGAAGGAGCCTAGATATCATATTTCAAATTATAAAGGAAAACTGCCCCTGTATCCTAGAACCAAAGGGAAAAATAGAAATTGAAAGAATCCACTGGTCATCTCCTCAAAGAGATCCCAAAATGAAAGCTCCCAGGAATATTATAGTGAAATCCCAGAGCTCACAGGTAAAGGAGAAAATATTTCAGGAAACCAGAAAGAAACAAATCAAATATCATGGAACTGCAGTGAGGATCACACAAGAATGTTAAAAATGATTAATTTTTAAAAAAGTCTTGCCTCAATCACTTGCTAGTGTGTGACTCTGGACAAGTTCCTTAGCTTCTGTTTGCCTCTATTTCCTCATCTATAAAATGTGGACAACAGCACCTACCTTCCAGGGCTGTTGTAAGGATCTAATGACATAATACATAAAGCACTTCGTATATTTTAAAGCACTATGTAAATGTTAGCTATTATAAACTGTTTTAGGGGAACACATATTATACAGAGGAGGATAAAATTGCATTAACAGATAAAAAAATGCAGTTCAAAGTTTACAAAAGTTCTGACAGTCTCACCCTAGCCCCAGAACTTACTTGCTTCAAAAATCTCTTTTGGAGCCAGTAGTTGCATTTCTCCTAATTGATGGGGTACTGATTTTGGTTTGGAGTAGTTTAAGTAGGCTAGAATATGGAAAAGGAGGTGGAGAGACTGCTAGGAAGGAAGTCTTTTTCATCTCTGTATTCAAGGAGGTATGGATGAATACCTTGTACATAGGAGAGAGCAGGAACTGACATAGCATCTCAATAGAGCTTTCCAGCCAAATGTTTTTTTTTTTTATTAGCTATTGTCTCCAAACCGTGACCTTAGGTCCACATGCTTCTTACTCAGTTTTGAAGAATTCCAGAAGGCATCCAGGAGTTTTGACCAGATTCAAAAGTTTGCCTGCTTTCCTGGACTTAACTTTCAGTTTTGGGCTGTTTGCCCAATTATCCATTATTTTTTCCCCAACCTTAAGTATTGGAAGCTGCCTAAAAATATGCATGAGCCCCAGGATGTTAACATATTGCTCCTTGTCAATCATAATTATTCCCTTTCTTTAAAATGTGAAAAAACCCAAAGGAGTGAAGGAAGTTGAATTTCCCCATGTCTAAGCCCTTCCTCTAACGATTAACTCTACAGCAATAATGGCTTGCTGTCTGACTCCTTGATAGCTGAGGCCCAGCAGTTTGCAAATGAAGTTGTATAAACCATTCCCAAAGATAATTATGATAGTAATTTACATGTGTGTAGTGGCTTTCATCCCAGGGGATTCTAAAGTACTTCAAAACACATTGGCAATCCCTTTATTTACTAATGCCCTCTGCCGTTCTGGTCATTAGAGATCCCTTGGCACTGTTTAACAGTACTTGGGGTGTTAATCCCAGTTTCCTGGTTAGAATCCAACTAGGGTAATAACTTTCTGACTCCTTAAGTTACTTCTGAAATTTTGATTGGGTGAGCTGCTCTCCTCCTTTTCTGCTCCATATCATTGTGAAGAAAGACTGAGCTTTGTTACAGCCCTATCTTCCCTCGTAGATGGCAAAGAAGACAATTTAAAAACAGAAAAAGCACCTAAAGCACTGGATATGCTTGGCTCTGTAGAAAACTTAGATCCCAGTGGAACTCACAATTTTAATTCAAGAGAATGCAGATTTCATCTCTTGATCCTGTTATTAAGTTCCTTGAGGGTGGGGGACTGTTTCAGTGTTGTTTTTGTATAGAATACCAACAATATCTGGTGTCTTCATTAAGTGCTTAAATGCTTCTGGATGAATAGATGAATTGATTGATTCATTTTAGCTCCGAATATGTCCGGGAAGGTCCTATGCTCTTCTCTGCCTCACCTTCCCCCACCATATTCTAGGGAGGAAAATTCTCTATTATTCTTGTCTTGGAGGGAGGAGATATAGGTCCATGTGTTTTGGAATGCTGATATTCTCTGACAGAATTTGCTTTCAAGCTTAGAAAAGGTTAGAGACTTAGAGGTTATGGAGTGACTCAGGAGGACTAAGAATTACTGAAGTATTTTAGTCATTTGAAGGAGTGTAGTGAACGTAAACTAGCTGTGTGACCCTGGGCAAGTCACTTATTACTGTTTGCCTCAGTTTCCGCATTTGTAAAAATGAACTGGAGAAGAAAATGGCAAACCACTTCAGTATCTTTGCCAAGAAAACCCCAAATGGACTCACAAAGGGTCAAACACAACTGATAATGACTAAACAGCAAAACAACAAAAAAGTGAGAAGAGTTCTAGATTTGGACTATGAGGACCTGGGTTCAAAGCCTGCCTCTGCCACTTCCTACCTCTTTGGTTCTCAGTTTCCATCTGTGTAAAATAGATTGTTTTGGCTAAAATTTCTTTCAACTCTACATCTATGATCTTACTCTACCACCAAATGAAATATTAGCTATGGTGGTGTAATTTATATAGAATTTTAAGAATTGTAAAGGATTTTGCATCAATTAGATCTGATTTGATCCTCAAAATTATGCTATGAGGTAAGCACTCCAAGTATTCTTATTGCCTTTATACAGATGAGGAAACTGAGGTTTGGAGAGGTGCCTTTATACAGATGAGGAAACTGAGATTTGGAGAGGTGAACTGACTTGGCTATGATCACAGATGCTCTACTAAGCGTCCAAAACAGCATTTTAACGCAGGCTTTTTTCTAATTCCAAGTCCAATACTCTTAGTGCTATATTATGCTGCCTTTGGTTTAAGAAAATTAACTTCATAATTTATAGATCATTTTCAGGATATGACATATTGTAGTTGCATGGAAGTTTTTAATCTGTTCTCTTGTTAATTAAAATATTGAAGGTTTGCCCATTTAAAAGAAATTGCTTCTTGGTGTGCATTGGATTCATTCACCTTCCTCCCAACCCTGAATAAGAATTTTCCAGTACTATACTTCCTTCTACAGAAACTAGATATAGAAATTGAGATAGGAAGATATAGAAATTGAATTTACAGGATTTGTAAATCAATACTATTATGATACAAAGCACCCAATGAATAATTTTATAGAATTTACATTCCCTTGATTATATATTTCAGGTAATATTCATTTTAAAAAATTTAATATTGTCTTTTCTCCTCTGTCATGGTTATGCATCACTGTTTCCTTTGCTCTCTAGGAAAAGGTATTATACAATTGTAAAGAGATGTTGAATTAAAATTGTATTTTATGGGGCGGAGCCAAGATGGCGGCTGGTAAGCAGGGACTAGAGTGAGCTCCGTTACTGAGTCCCTCCAAAAACCTATAAAAAATGGCTCTGAACCAATTCTAGAACGGCAGAACCCACAGAAGAGCAGAGGGAAGCAGGGCTCCAGCCCAGGACCGCTTGAATGGTCTCTGGGTGAGGTCTATTCCACACGGAGCTGGGAGCTGGGAGCTGGGAGCTGGGAGCTGGGAGCTGGGAACGGAGTGGAGCAGAGCCCAGCCTGAGCGGCGTGGACCATCCAGACCAGAAGCCGGGCGGAGGGGGCCCTAGCGCCCTGAATCAGTGAGCTGCGACAGTTACCAGACCCCTCGACCCACAAACACCAAAGACTGCGGAGAAGGTTAGTGGGAAAAGCTGCGGGAGTGGAAGGAGTTCGCGGTTTGGCTTCCAGCCCTGGGGGCAGCGGAGGTGGGGCAGCTACAGCTGTTGTTACTTCCGGCTCCAGGCCCACCTGGTGGGAGAAATTAAGTGGCGGATCAGAGCAGGAGTGCACAGCCTGCCGAAGATCTAAGCCCAGTCCGGGTTGGGGGTTGGGGAAGGAGCAGTGCTGGTGTGGCAGACCTGGCACCTCCCCCCCAAATGTGGAACATAGAACTCGTTAGTCTACAAGCAGTCATACCCCACTGAAAAACTCAAGGGTCAAGTTAGTTGGTTGGGAATATGGCCAGGCAGCGAAAGCACACCCAGATTCAGTCTCAGACTTTGGATTCTTTCTTTGGTGACAAAGAAGACCAAAACATACAGCCTAAAGAAGACAACAAAGTCATAGATCCTACAACAAAAGCCTCCAAGAAAAACATGAACTGGCCCCAGGCCATAGAAGAACTCAAAAAGGATTTGGAAAAGCAAGTTAGAGAAGTAGAGGAAAAATTGGGAAGAGAAATGAGAAGGATGCGAGAAAACCATGAAAAACAAGTCAATGACTTGCTAAAGGAGACTCAAAAAAATACTGAAAAATATGCTGAAGAAAACAACACATTTGCATCAATTAGATCTAATCAAGCAGACTAACTCAAATGGCAAAAGAGCTCCAAAAAGCCAATGAGGAGAAGAATGCCTTGAAAGGCAGAATTAGCCAAATGGAAAAGGAGGTCCAAAAGACCACTGAAGAAAATACTACTTTAAAAATTAGATTGGAGCAAGTGGAAGCTAGTGACTTTATGAGAAATCAGGATATTATAAAACAGAACCAAAGGAATGAAAAAATGGAAGACAATGTGAAATATCTCCTTGGAAAAATCACTGACCTGGAAAATAGATCCAGGAGAGAGAATTTAAAAATTATTGGACTACCTGAAAGCCATGATCAAAAAAAGAGCCTAGATACCATCTTTCAAGAAATTATCAAGGAGAACTGCCCTGATATTCTAGAGCCACAGGGCAAAATAGAAATTGAAAGAATCCATCGATCGCCTCCTCAAATAGATCCCAAAAAGAAATCTCCTAGGAATATTGTTGCCAAATTCCAGAGCTCCCAGATCAAGGAGGAAATACTGCAAGCAGCCAGAAAGAAACAATTTGAGTATTGTGGAAACCCAATCAGAATAACCCAAGATCTGGCAGCTTCTACATTAAGAGATCGAAGGGCTTGGAATGCGATATTCTGAAGGTCAATGGAGCTGGGATTAAAACCTAGAATCACCTACCCAGCAAAACTGAGTATCATGTTCCAAGGCAAAATATGGATTTTCAATAAAATAGAGGACTTTCAAGCTTTCTCAGTGAAAAGACCAGAACTGAATAGAAAATTTGACTGTCAAACACAAGAATCAAGAGAAGCATGAAAAGGTGATCAAGAAACGGAAATTGCAAGGGACTTACTAAAGTTGAACTGTTTTGTTTACATTCCTACATGGAAAGATGATGTGTATGATTCATGAGACCTCAGTATTAGAGTAGTTGAAGGGAATATGCATATATATACGTATATGTTTATGTATATATATAAGTGAATGTGTATGTATGTATATATCTATGTGTATATGTATGTATGTGTATATATATATGTGTGTGTGTTTATATATATATGTATATATATGTATGTGTGTATATATATATATATATATATATATATATATATATATATATATGTAAAAGAGAGAGAGCAGACACAGGGTGAGTTGAAGATGAAGGGAAGATATCTAAAAGAAATAAAATGAAATTAAGGGATGAAAGAGCAACATACTGAGAGAGGGAGATAGGGATAGATAGAATGGGGTGGATTATCTCGCATAAAGGTGGCAAGAGGAAGCAGTTCTGTGGGAGGAGGGGAGAGGGCAGGTGAGGGGGGAATGAGTGAACCTTGCTCACATCAGAATTGGCCTGAGAGGGAATACCATACATACTCAGTTGGGTATCTTACCCCACAGGAAAGAAGAGGGAGGAAGATAAAAAAAAATAAAAGGGGGGGATGATGAAGGGGAGGGCAGATGGTGGTGGAGGTAATCAAAACAAACACTTTGGAAAGGGGACAGGGTCAAGGGAGAAAATTCAATAAAGCGGGATGGGTTGAAAAGGAGCAAAATGTAGTTAGCCTTTCACAACATGAGTATTGTGGAAGGTTTATACATAATGATACATGTGTGGCCTAGGTTGAATTGCTCGACTTCTTAGGGAGGGTGGGTGGGAAGGGAAGAGGGGAGAGAATTTGGAACTCAAAGTTTTAAAATCAGATGTTCAAAAAAAAAAGTCATTGCATGCAACTAAAAAATAAGATACACAGGCAATGGGGCGTAGAAATTTATCTTGCCCTACAAGAAAGGAAGGGAAAAGGGGATGAGAGGGGAGGGGGGTAATAGAGGGGAGAGCTGACTGGGGAACAGGGCAACCAGAATATAATCCATCTTGGAGTGGGGCGGAGGGTAGAAATGGGGAGAAAATTTGTAATTCAAACTGTTGTGAAAATCAATGCTGAAAACCAAATATGTTAAATAAATAAATTTAAATAAAAAAAAAATAAAAAAAAATAAAAAAAAATTGTATTTTATTTGTTAACCGATAGATGGCTGCTTTTCACCTAGACCATATAGCTGATTCTGGTAATATTTATTTCAATGTGTCATATAGAAGGTTGATACTGATTCTATGCTACTGTTTAGAGGAAGTTGAATATCTCTCTCAACTTTTTTTCAAATAACAGTTTTATATGTTTGCAGCAAAAGCATATGTGAACATTGTTTTGTAAACTTTCTTGACTTAGTCAAATGTTTTCTTCCATTGTTCCATGTGTACATATTTTCTTCAAAACCAGTATAGCACACTATGGGCACTTACTTTCCCAACTCCCACTCATACCAGCAGATGCTAGCTACCCTTTCATATTTTTCATTATTCTCATGCACTCTCCACTAAGTCTTGCTACTTTTAAATGTAGAGACCACTAGTGGCATGATGGATAGAGTGATAGACCTGGAGTCAGAAGGACCTGAGTTCAAATGTGGTCTTAAACACTCACTACCTCTGTGACACTAAGCAAATCACTTAACCTCAATTTGCCTTAGTTTCCCCAATTGTAAAATAGGAATAATAATAATAGCACCTACCTCCCAGGGTTGTTGTGAGGATCAAATAAGAAAATATTTGTAAAAAGCATTTAGTATTGTGCCTGTCACACAGTAGGTGCTATATAAATGCTTATCCCTTTCTTTCTGTTTAATGAAGTATCTGCTATGTGCCCTTGGGTTGGAAACAAGGCTTCTATTTTTGATTTTAAAAATTAGTCCTATGTTTTTACTCTGCAGAAAAAGTTGGAGGGGGGAGTCCCCTTGGCCCCTAGAAACACAACAACGAGCCACCCACCCCCTTCCTATTATCAGAAAGATCTTGCTGACCAATGAGTTGTGTTTGTATTGCTAACAGTCCTAATCCAATTTCTTGGCCACAATGCATTGCACTCCTTTGTTTTTTGGTGGAACATGCTCAGATGTGTACTGAGCCTAAAGTCATGGAGCTATACTGGTGAGGGGGCATTTCATTAGAACCCAGATTTCTGTATCTTATGGAATAGGGGATGAAATTGTGATAAAAATATTAGAATTCTTGAGACTAAGTAGTATGCCCAGTTGATTCTCTTTAGAGAAGGATGTAAGTTGCCTAGTTCCTAGAATGCTATGTATTTCAATATACCTAGTGAAACCTTAAGAATCATGTATTGTAGTGTTTCTGTAAATTGCTACTATGATGTTGTCTACTTACAGAACCTTCTTCTCATACCTGGGGCACTGAGAATAGTTAACTCAGGTTCAAGATATTCTGTGAGTCTAAATCCACTTAAAACCATAGCAGAAGAGCCCCTACTCATGTTTATTTTTTTTTTCCTTTGGTTAGCTTGTAGATGCAATTTGTTCAAAGTAGAGGTCTTTAACATAGTAAAAAAAATCAAATTAGAATATTCTCCTAATAAGCCTAAGACAGACACCACCACAAATACATATCACAAATCAGTGATGAGATTAGGAGAATGGGTGTGCTTAAGAACCACACATGAGGGGTAAACACATGTGGAACATTAGTAGGCTTGCCATATGGAAGAAAAGAAAGCTCGTGCCTCTGACACTGTAGAACCTCTGTTGTTTTCTGGAAAAACTATTACTGCCCTGCTCTCAATAGATCTGATCCTGCTGGGAGTGGTCAACCTTTGAGTATGTTGCTCCATTATTTTCTAATGGTTCTATGATGACCACTAGGCTCAGTGATCTCTGTTCTGCATTACCAAACTGGTCTTAGATAATCAAGTGGTGGCTGGTGGCTGCAGGACATGTTATAGCCTCTGCAGAGCATTGCTCCCTTCTGCAAGTTTCTGGGCTCATCGCTTCAGGACTTCAGGATTCTATCTGCCTGCTGTTTCAGCTCTAGTTTGCTGAGGGTTGGTGGCAAGAAACTAGCCCTGATAAAATTAGGGTGATAGCTCTTCAGTCAAGGTAACCACACCTAGCTCACAGAAGCTAGACAGAGCTCCTTCAGGCTAAGGCTGTCTTTTCATTTTAACCACTTTGAGAGGAGATCAGTTCTCTGTTAGGTAACATTATATCTTTTAGGGTTAGGTATTCTCAAGATTCAATCTGGCTTAACCTGCAAATTACTCTGAGTCAGATAAAGAGGAAAGGTCATTGTTCACCTACTTGCCTAGAGCTCAGATTTTGTCAGAATATCTGTCAAGGACAAAGTATCAATGCTTTGGTACTTTTGTTGAAACTGTCCATAGAATTATATGTTCCACCTGGAGCAACCTCTTATCACATGGGGCACTGAGAATGTTGTACCAGGTTCAATATTTTCTGTGGGTCCAAATCCATTCAAAACCACAGCAGAATAGCCCCCACCCATATGTTTACTTTTCCTCATGTTTTGCTTTGGTGCTTTCATTGAGTCCCATGCATTTTTTTTATAAGTGAAAAACTTAAGTTTTTATCACAGAAGTGACAGATAGGAAACCAGGCTGGTAATTTTGAGGGACCCAGATGTCAGGCATTCTCCAACACATTTCAAAAAATTAGAGCAATGGATACATTATGACCCGGCGGAGTTTACAACAGGAATTCAGGGATGGTTTAACGTAAGGAAAGCTATTAACGTAATTGATTATATCATAATAAAAGTTTAAAAAAAACCATGTGACAATATCAATAGATGCAGAAAAAGCTTTTGATAAAGTGAAATACTCATTTCTATTAGAAACCCTTGAAAGTTTAGGTATAAATGGACTTTTAAAAAAATTGATGGAAAGCATTCATCTAAAACCATCAGCGAGCATTGTTTATAATGGGGATAAGCTAGAAGCTTTCCCTGTAGGATCAGGTGTAAAACAAGAATATCCACTATCACTAATATTATTCAGTATTGTATTGGAAATCCTAGCAATAGCAATAAGAGAAGAAAAAGAAATAGAAGGAATCTGAATAGAGAATGAGATAATAAAACTATCTCTTTTTTGCAGATGATATAATGATATGTTTGGAAAATCGCAAAGACTCAACTCAAAAGTTGAAACAATAATTTTAGTTAAGTAGCAGGATATAAGGTAACCTACATAAATCATAGCATATAGCATATAGCATGACATATAGCATAGGCTATATGTCAGAAACAGAACCATGAAAGAAGAGATAATAAGAGATAGCCCATTTAATATAACTCTAGACAGTGTAAAATACCTGGGAGTATACTTGCCAAAACAAACCCAGGAACTACATAAGCAAAATTATTTTGAAAAAGCATTTTATATAAACAAAATCAGATTTGGATAATTGGAGAAATATTATTTATGGGTAGGCAAGGCCAATAAAATAAAAATGACAATCTTACCTAAACCAATTTACATTATTCAATGCCATCCCAATTAAATTACCAAAAAATAATTTTACTGAATTTGAAAAAATAATAAAATTAATTTGGAAGAAGAAAAAGTCAAGAATACCAAAGGAAATAATGGGGAAAAAATATAAAGGAAGGAGGTTTAGTAGTACCAGATCTTAAAATATGTTATAAGATAGTAATTATCAAAATTATCTGATACTGGCTAAAAATAGTAAGGTAAATCAATGGAAAAGAATAGACATAAAATTTACAGCAGCAAATAAATACAGTAACCTTGTATTTGACAAGTGTGAAGACAAGTTTTTGGAATAAGAATTCATCACTTAATAAAAATGGTTGGGAAAACTGGAAAGCAGTATGGCAGAAATTGGGCACAGACCAATATTTTACAACATTTACAAGATAAGATCAAAATGGATACATGACCTAGATATAAAGAAAGATATTACAGAAAATTTGAAGAACATGGAACGTATTACTTGTCTATCAAACTTATGGATAGGGGAAAAATTTATAAATAAACAAGAGATAGAGAGCAGAGTAATATTTAAAATGGATAATTTTTATTACATTAAATTAAGAAATTTTTGTACAAACAAAACAAACATAGCCAAGATCAAAAGGAAACCAGAAAATCAGGGAAAAACATTTATAGACAGTTTCTCAGATAAAAGTCTCATATCTGAAATATATAAAGAACTTTGTAAAATCTGTAAGAATGTGAGACATTCCCCAATGATCAAAAAATACAAATGGGCAGTTTTTAAATGAAGAAATTAAAACAATTTATAGTCTTATAAAAATGCTCTGAATCATCACTGATTAGAGAAATGTAAATTAAAATAACCTTGAAATATCATTTTATACCTATCATATTGACTAAAATAATTGAAGGGGAAGGTAACAAATGTTGGAGGGGATGTGGAAGAATTGGGACACTAATTCATTGTTGGTTGAATTTTGAACTGATCCAATCATTTTGGAGAGCCATCTAGAATTATACCCCAAGGGTTATTAAACTGCCTATACCCTTTGACCCAGCAACACCACTAGTAGGTCTATTTCAAAAGATGATTAGGGAAAAAAGAAAAGAACCTATATGTTCTAAAATATTTGTATAGCTGTCTCTGTGATAGCAAAAAGAAAAAAAAAACAACAAAACTGGAAACTGAGAGAACACTGCAAGCAGCCAGAAAGAAACAAAGTTTTGTGAGCCACAGTTATGATAATACAAAATTTAGCAGGATTAAAGCATTGGAGAGCTTGGAATATGGTATTCTGGCAGGCAAAAGAGCTAGGATTACAACCAAGAATCACCTACACAGGAAAATGGAGTATAATCTTTCAGGGGAAAAAATGAATATTCAATGAAATAGAGAACTTTCAAGCATTCTTGATGAAAAGACCAGAGCTGAATAGAAAAACTGACTTTCAAATACAAGATTCAAGAGATGCATAAAAAGATAAACAGGAAAGGGAAGTCATAAGGGACTTAATAAGGTTAAACTGTTTATATTCCTACATGGGGAGATAATACTTGCAACATAATAACTTTCTCATTATTAGAGCAGTTAGGAGTATATATAGACAGAAGGCACAGATGTGAATTGAATATAAAGAAATGATATCTAAAAAAATAAAATTAAGGGTTGGAAAAGAGGATTGTACTGGGAGAAAAGGAAACAGAGGGGTAGAATGGGATAAATTATCTCACATAAAAGAGGCAAGAAAAACCTTTAACAATGGAGGGGAAGATGGGAGGTTAGGGGAACTGAGTGAACCTTACTGCCATCAGAATTGGCTCAAAGAGGAAATAACATATGCATTCAATTAGGTATAGAAATCTTTCTTACCCTAAAGGAAAGTAGGAGGGGAAGGGAATAAAAGAAGGGGGGGATGTTAAAAGGGAGGGTAGATTGAGGGAGGAGGTAGTCAGAAGCAAACACTTTTGAGGAGGGACAGGGTGAAAGGACAGAGAGAATAGAATAAATGGGAGGGGAATAGAATGGAGGGAAATATATTTAGCAATTGTAACTGTGGAAAAAAATGTAGCAAGTTTCTCTGATAAAGGCCACATTTCTCAAATATGTAGAGAACTGAGTCAAATTTATAAAAATAAGAGCCATTCCCCAATTGATGAATGATCAAAAAAGATGAACAGTCATTTTGAAGAGGAAATATTCAAACCTATCTATAGGCATATGAAAAAATGCTCACTATTGATTAGAGAAATGCAAATTAAAATAATTCTGAAGTACTACCTCATACCTATTAGATTGGCTAAGAGGAAAGAAAAGGAGAATATCAAATGTTGGTGAGGATGAGGGAAAAATGACATTAATACACTGTTGGTGGAGTTGTGAACTGATTTAACCATTCTGTAGAGAAATTTGGAACTATGCCCAAAAAGCCATAAAATCATGCATACTCTTTGACCTAGCAAGATGACTACTAGGTCTGTATCCCCAATGAGATAAAAAACATAAAGGAAAAAGAGACTTACATGTACAAAAATATTTATAATAGCTCCTTGCTGGGGGCAAAGAATTAGAAATTGACTTGATGCCCATAAATTGGGGAATGGCAGAACAGGATGTGGTATGTGATTATGATGCAATACTATTGTACCATAAAAAATGAAGAGTAGGGTGCTCTCAGAAAAACCTGGAAAGTGTTACGTGAGCTGATGCAATGTGAAATGTACTGTCTACAAAGTAACAGCAGTATTTGTAAAATGACCAGCTGTGAGTGACTTAGTTATTCTCAGCAATACAATGATCCAAGGCAACACAGAAGGACTTATCATGAAAAATGCTATCCATCCCCAAAGAACTGATGGTGTCTGAATATAGATTGAAGCACACTTTGAAAACTTTATTTTTCTTGGAGGTTTTTTTTTTAAGTTCTGTGTTTTGTTTTACAATGTGACTAATATGGAAATATGTTTTGCATGACTACACATGTATAATCTATATAGAATTGCTTGCCATCTCAGTGAGAGGGGTGGGGAGGGAGGAAGGGAAGAATTTGTAACTTGAAGTTTCAAAAATGAATGTTAAAAATTGTTTTTACATGTAATTGGGGAAAAATGACATATAAAACCAAAAAAAATGTAGAAATGCTGATGATTTGGGTGTATTTTATATCCTGCAATTTTTCTAAAGCTATTAATTATTTCAACTATTTTTAGTTGATTCTCTGGGATTCTCTAAGTATACGCCACCATATCATTTGCAATGAGTGATAATTTTGTTTCCTTATTTCCTATTATAATTCTTTTTTAATTTTTCTAATTGCTATAGGTAGCATTTCTAGTATAATATTGAATAATAGTGGTAATAATTAGCATCCTTGCTTCACTCTGAGCTCATTCAGAAAGCTTCTGGCTATCCCATTACAATTAATGCTTGCTGATGGTTTGAGAGAGATAATACTTATCATTTTAAAAAAAGTTTCATTTATTTCAATGATTTTCAGTGTTTTAATAGGAATTAGTGTCAAAAACTTTTCTTGTATCTATCGAGATCATCATATGATTTGTTGTTGTTGTTGCTGTTGCTTTTATCCATATAGTCAATATGTGATAGTTTAACTAGTCAGCCCTGCATTTCTGTATAATCCTAACTGGTCATAAATGATCTTTGTGATATATTACTGTAATCTCCTTGCTAATATTTTATTTAAAATTTTTGCAAGTTGTGGTATATAATTGTGATGAAATACTACTGTACTGTAAGAAATGAGCTCAATGATCTTAGAAAAAACATGAATAGACTTGCACAAAATAATGAAGGGGGAAATGAGCAGAAGCAAGAGAATGTTATGTACAGTAACAGCAATATGGTTTTAAAAATATCTTTGGGCAACTAAGTCATTTTGACTATTATAAATACTTAACTGCAAAAGATATGAAGGAAGACGCTATCTGCATCTGGAGATAGAAGTGATAAATAGATGTATGTGTATACATATATATGTATATATACATTTGTATAATGATTTTACATATACACATATGTTTAAAAGGATTAGGAAGTTCTACATGATAGATTTGCAGTTTCATGTGCAATCATCTTTCTTATTATACTGTTATGAAAATACTTGTTTTATTCCATAAATTAAAAATAAAATAAATAAAAATTTTTAAAATAAAATTTTTTTGCATCAATATTCATTAAGGAAATTGGCCTATAGTTTTATTTGTTTTTGCTCTTCCTGGTTTAGGTATGAGCATCATACTTGTGTTGTAAAAAGATTTTGGTAGGCCTCCTTCTTTGTCTATTTTTCCTAAATAGATCATATGATATTGGAATTAATTGTTCTTTAAATGTTTGGTAGAATTAACTTGTGAATCCATCTGTCTTGTGAATTTTATCTTAAGGAGCTCATTGATGGCTTCTTCAGTTTCTTTTTCTAAAATGAGATTATTTAAGTATTCTATTTTCTCTTCTGTTAATCTAGGTAATTTATATTTTTGTGAATATTCATCTATTTCCCTGAGATTGTCAGAATAATGGGCTCATAATTGGCTAAATAGCTCCTAATAATTGCTTTAATTTTCTCTTCAATGGTAGCAAGTTCACCCTTTTCATTTTTAGTAGTGGTAATTTGCTTTTCTTCTTTTTAATCAAATTAGACAATGCTTTAAATTAGGCAATGCTTTATCCATTTTATTGCTTTTTTTTCTCCAATAAAGCCAGCTCTTAGTTTTGTTTATCAGTCCAATGGTTTTGTTGCTTTTAATTTTATTAACCTCTCCTTTGATCTTTTTTTTTTTTAAAGAATGTCACATTTGGTATTTAAGTGAGGATTTTTAATTTGTTCTTTTTCTAGTTTTTTTTAAGCTGCATGTGCAATTAATTGATCTGCTCTTTCTCTAGTTTATTGGTGTGAGCATCTAGAGGTATAAATTTTCTCCTCAGTACTCCTTGGGTTGCATCCCATACATTTTGGTATGTTGTCTTACTGTTGTCATTCTCTTTAATATAATTATTGTTTCTATGATTTGTTCTTTTGCCCACTCATTCTTTAGGATTAGATTATTTATGTTTCAATTAATTTTTAATTTCTCTTTCCTTGGCCCTTTATCGAATATAATTTTTATTGTATTATGATCTCAGAAGGAAGCATTTAATACTTCTGCTTTTCTGCATTTGATTATGAGGTTATTACGCCCTAATAAGTAGTCGATTTTGGTGTAGGTGCCACATACCACTGAGAAAAATGTATATTCCTTTCTATTCCCATTCAGTTTTCTTGAGAGGTCTATTTCATATAACTTTTCTAAAATTCTATTCACCTCTTCATCTTCCTTCTTGTTTTTTTTTTTTTTTTCAGATTAATCTAATCCTGAGAAGGGCAAGTTGAGGCCTCCTACTAGTATAGTTTTATTATTTCTTCCTTTAGCTCACTTAACTTTTCCTTTCAGAATTTGAATGCTACACCCTTTGGTGCACATACATTTAATATTGATACTACTTTATTGTCTATGGTTCCTTTTAGGAAAATGAAGGTTCTCTACTTATCTTTTTTATGTAGATTTATTTTTACTTTTGCTATGTCACGTATCACGATTGTGCCACTGCTTTTTTTTTTTTTTTACATCAACTGAAGCATAATAAATCCTGCTCCAGCCCCTTATTTTTGCTCAGTGTCTGTCTCTCTGCTTAAAATGCATTTCTTTTTTTTATAATTAAGATTTTTTATTTTAAGTTTACAATACTCAGTTCCACATAATTTTCAGTTCCTGATTTTCTTCCTCCCCTCCCCACTGCCCTCCCTCCCCAAGACTGCATGGAATCCGATATATCTTCTACATTTAACTTAGCATTGAACTTATTTACACAATTGTCAAGTTGTAAAGAAGAATTATGACCAATGGAATGAATCATGAGAAAGAAGAAACAACCCCACCCCCCCCTGCAAAAAAAAAAAAACAAAAGAGGAAAAACAAAGAAAAACCAAGGGAAAAAAATGGAGAGCATACAGTGTGCCTCAATCTGCATTCAGACTCCAAAGTTCTTTCTTTGGATGTAGATAGCTCTCTCCATCATGAGTCCTTTGGAGTTGTCTTTGAACCTTTTATTGCTGAAAAGAGCAAAGTCTATCAGGGTTAGTCATCATAGAATCCATAGATTAGGAGGGAAGCAGAAAATTGGGAGAAAATCTTTACAACCAGTGTCTCTGATAAAGGCCTTATCTCTAAAATATACAGGGAACTGAGCCAAATTCATGGGAATACAAGTCATTCCCCAACTGAGAAATGGTCACAGGATATGAACAGGTGGTTTTCAGAGGAAGAAATTAATGATATCTATAGGCATATGAAAAAAATGCTCGAAATCACTACTGATTAGAGAAATGCAAATCAAAACAACTCTTAGGTACCACATCTCTCCTGTCAGATTGGCTAAAATGACAAAACAGGAAAATGATAAATGCTGGAGAGGTTGTGGAAAAATTGGAACATTGTTACATTGCTAGTGGAGTTGTGAACTGATCCAGCCATTTTGGAGAGCAATTTGGAACTATGCCCAAAGGCCTATAAAAACATTCATACCCTTTGATCCAGCAACACCACTTCTAGGGTTCTATCCCAAAGAGATAACACAAGTGGGAAAAGGACCCATATATACAAAAATATTTATAGCAGCTCTTTTTGTAGTAGCAAAGAATTGGCAATCAAGGGGATGCCCATCAATTGGGGAATGGCTGAACAAGTTGTGATATATGAATGTAATGGAATACTATTGTGCTGTAAGAAATGGGGGAGATACAGACTTCATAATAACCCGGAAAAACCTACACAATATAATGCTGAGTGGGTGGAGCAGAACCAGGAGAATATTATACACAATGACAGATATGTGCATTTCTTATAAACAGCGCATTGTTGGATTCTGGTTTTTAATCCATTATGCTCTCTGTTTCTGTTTTATGGGTGAGTTCTTCCCATTCACAGTTGTGATTACTAAGTGTATATTTCCCTCCTTTTACTTTGTTTTTCCTTCCCTCTCCTTTTACTCTGTTTTTCCTCAAAAGTCTATTTTGCTTCTGTCTACCACTTCCCTCAATTTGCTCTCCACTTTTATCATCCCTCTCTTCTCTTATCCCTCTCCCCTCCTACTTCCCTGTAAAGCAAGATAAATTTCTATACCCACCTGATTATTCCATTACTCCATTTTTGAGCCAATTCCAATGAGAATAAGGTTCAAGTGTTACCTGTCACCCCCATCTTCTCCACTACTGTAAAAGCTCTTTCTTTCATGTCTCTTTTATATGAAATAATTTACCCCATTCTACCTCTTCCTTCCTCCCTTCTTCTAGCATCCTTCTTTCTCACCACTTTATTTTTTGAAATCATCCCATCAGAGTCAACTCACACTTATTCCTTCTATCTATGTATACTCCTTCCAGCTGTCCTAATAATGATAAAGTTTTTAGGAGTTATAGGTATCTTCTTTCCTTATAGTAATATAAACATTTTAACTTTATTGAGTCCTGTATGATATCTCTTTCATGTTTACTTTTTTATGCTTCTCTTGAATCTTGTATTTGAGAGTCAAATTTTCTACTCAGCTCTGGGTTTTTGTTTTCCATCAGGAATGCTTGAAAGTCTTCTATTTCATGGGATATCCATTTTTCCCCTAAAAGGATTATACACACTTTTTGCTGGGTTAAATTATTCTTAGTTGTAATCCTACCTCTTTGAGCTCTGGATTATCATATTCTAAGCCCTCTGATCCTTTTATGTAAAAGTTGCTAGATTTTGTATTATCCTAATGGTGGCTCCATGATATTTAAATTGTTTGTTTCTGACTGCTTGCAATATTTTCTCCTTTACCTTAGAGTTGTGGAATTTGGCTGTAATATTCTTAAGTGTTTTCATTTTTGGATCTCTTTCAGCAGGTGATCAGTGAATTCTTTGAATTTCTATTTTATCCTCTGGTTCTTAGATATTATGGCAGTTTTCTTAGATAATTTATTGAAAGATGATGTCTAGGCTATTTTTTTTTAAATCATGGCTTTCAATTAGTCTGATAATTCTTAAATTATCTCTCCTTTATCTATTTTCCAGGTCAGTTGTTTTTTCTGATGAGATATTTCACATTTTCTTCTGTTTTTTTTCAATTCTTTTCACTTTATTGTTCTCAATGTCTCATGGAGTCGTTAGCTGCAACTTTCCCAATTCTAATTTTTAAAGAATTACTCAGTGAGCCTTTGTACCTCTTTTTCTACTTGGCTTATTCTACTTTTTAAGGAGTTCTTACAAGTCAATTTTTGTGCCTCTTTTGCCATTTGGCCTATTCTGTTTTTTTAAGGTATTATTTTCTTCGGTATTTTATTTGTCTCTGTGTGTGTGTGTGTGTGTGTGTGTGTGTGTGTGTGTGTGTATGTGTGCGCGTGCGCTTCTGTTACCAAGCTGTTGGCTCTTTGTATCATCTGAACTGGGCTCCAGGTCTGATTACCACCCTGGTGAAACATACCTTTCCTGCTGATTTCCTAAGTTGTCCTGGGCTGGAAAATTAGGTCACCCTGACTTTTTTTGGTTCTACCACTCCAGAATTTGCTTTGAGGCATCATTTTAAAGTTGTTTGGAGGGGAACTTGGGAGAGCTCAGTTGAGTCCCTATCTTTACTCTGTCATCTTTGATCTGCCTCAGGAGGTAACCTTTTAAAAGAGGAGGATGTGTATGTATATGTACATATAATATACATATGTAATACATAATATATATTCTCTTTGTATTTATACTGTATGTATTTACTGTCTTTCCTGTTAAAATGTTATGCCTTTGAGAGTAAGGTTGTTGTCATCCTTTGTCCTCCCTCCTTCACTACTATATATCTATATCTCTATGTACACATAATATATGCATGTAAATGTCTATCTAAACATATATGTGTATATATCCACATATACATTGTATATATATGTATATACATGTTATTTATATGTGTATATATGTGCATATATGTATATGTGTATGTATGTGTATATACATATATGTATGTATACATGTATGTATATATACATATATGTGTATATATATATATATATATATATAGAGAGAGAGAGAGAGAGAGAGAGAGATAGAGAGAGAGAATAAATACAAACAAATACAAGTTATTAAGTTATTGAGGGAGAAATTCCATTAGCAGTTTGGAAAGTCAGGAGAGATTTCCTATAGAAGGTGGTGCTTGAGCTGTCTCCTGAGAAAAGACATTCTATGAGGAGGAGCTGAGGACCAAGTGCATTTCAGAATGGAGAGAAGTGATTGAGTGTGATATGTGAGTAATAGATAGAAAAGCAATTTAGTTGACTTACCAAAGATAGAATGGGCTTTAGAACTCAAGCATAGGGATTAATTAACACTAATTATGACACAGAAGTGCAACATACTTGGAACATCATGAGCCATGGTTAGAGATAGTAGGACAAGTGGATGACTTCAGATAAAAGACATTCTGTCAGGGGTAGCAAGGAGAAAGCCTGGGGTATGGCAGGTAGAGGGAGGAAATCCTCTATTATGATTATGGTGGTTCTAGGTGGCAGTGGGAACCCAAGTCAGGTGTTCAAGTGGCACCATGATGAATCACTGAGCCTTATGGCACTACCCCTTCCTTGCCCTGTAGAAAGCATGGAACCTGATTGGGCTTCAAAGTAAAAATTAGTATTTTTCCCCATTGAATATGAATTTTACATCCTGTCTCTGCCTCTGTATAATGTTTTTACTAAATTCCTGCTCCGAAGCCAGTGCCTCTGACTCACAGGGTATGCATTTCAGAGCTCTCTCAACATAATTTCATATAAAAAAGAAAACAT
This sequence comes from Trichosurus vulpecula, assembly GCF_011100635.1. Classification (NCBI taxonomy): domain Eukaryota; kingdom Metazoa; phylum Chordata; class Mammalia; order Diprotodontia; family Phalangeridae; genus Trichosurus; species Trichosurus vulpecula. The sequence goes on from NC_050574.1 coordinate 181,447,933, forward strand.
TCCACATTTTGCCAAGTCTCTTAAAATCAACTACCTTGTATCACTAATGTGTAGCTGGACTGATTCATGGTGTAAATCTTCAAAGAGCTGGATAATCATCTGTGTTTTCAGAATTCCTTATTAACATGTAGATAAATGTTACTATAAATCCAAGTTTTATGTTATGAGCAGAAATTTTTTTTAGGTCTTTAAAAATTCATTTTCAGAATATTTAATAACATGACTATGACAAAGGCTGTGTGGCACCTTACCAATTGGATACAGTTCCAGTTTTCTTTTTTTCAGGGAAGATGATAAACGCTTAATAAGAAGATGGAACTTATGGAAGGCAGCCAGGAGAGAATAGCATTCTCCCGATGGAATTCCTTTTCAGATGCTGGGCTGGAAAGAAAGCATCTAAGTCTCCCTTGCCTTTTGATGATGGCTTTAAAAACTGTGAAAACACAGAAAGCCAAGTGTGTGGTCTTAGGCAATTTCGTAATAGTCTCTACAGGAGATGGGGGTTGGGGCGGGAGTTTGCTGGAAAAAAAATGATTAGCTTTTTCTTTATGATGACAGAAAACAGTTGCAAACCAGAGATGCCAAAGGTTCCTCAGACCTCCCTTTTGGCTTATCAAGCAGAATCACTGCTTACAGGTAATGCTTCCAATAAAGGACTTCCTCAGCTGCCCTGAAATAGCTGGACTCAAGGCAGAATCATTGTAAATGGAGATAAAACAATACCATAAGGACCAAGGACAAATTGAGAAGAGGAGGCCTGATCATTGGTATTCTTTAACTTCGCTTCAGATTTAGTCATAGACTGCCCTGCTTGGGATGGGGTTAAGTTTCACTTCAGCATCTAATGAGCCTCTGAAATGGGTCAGACTTTCTCAAGTTTTTTGAGCAGACCCAAGAGTTTTCCCAGTACTTATTTCTTTAGTTCCTTTCTTATAAGATGAATGAGTAAAAAAGCATCTATTTTCAGAGCACTGTGCTGAGCACTGAATATACAAACAGAAAAGACAAGAGAGGCCCCTACTATCAAAGAGTGTGCATTCTAATAGAATGAGACAATATATAGATTTCAGCTGCAAGTCAGCTGTAAAGTCATCTTGATGTTACTTTCATGTAACATCTTTTTTGTTTGCCCCCTTCTCTCCTCTGATGCTACTACTACCCTGGTGCAGTACCTCATTGCCTCCATACCTGGACTGTTGCAACAGCCTCCTGGTTAGTCTCCTTGCCTCAAGTCTCTACACACACTAGTTCATCCTACACTTATCTGTCAAATTGATCTTCCTAAAGCACAAATTTGATCATGTCACTTCTTCCTACTCAAGAAACTCTAGTGGCTCCTTATGACCTTTTGGATCAAATATAAAATCTTATAAAAGCCCTTCACCACCTCCCTGCCCCACCTACCCACACCATCTTTCCAGTCTTCTTATGCCTTGTGCCCTTAACCTTACATAACAGAGACTGTCTTTTACCTTTCACTGTATTCTCTGCACTACTTAGTACAATGCCAAGAAAATTGTAGGTACTCAATAAATGTTTATTGACTGACTTATTTTCATAAAGATTGTTGTGCTTTCTATGAGAGAGTGATTCCCACAGAGGGGAGTAAATGGAGGCGAGTATAGCCTACTTTTGAAAGAAGCTTAGCTGTGAAAGGGAGAAAAAATGGGGTGATAGCTCAAGGTGGTAATAGTCATTTTTTTTCAGAGAAGGCATGACTTGAACATGTTATAGACAGAAGGGAGATTTTCAATTAAAAGAGAGCACTTGAAAATGGAGGGAAGGCAAGAGCTAGTTGACAGGGTGAGATTCTAGAGGAGAAAGGAAGGATGGGATCAGAGATAGGTGGAGACCTGAAAAATAAAGCTAATTCTGTTTTTTTTTTAATGCAATTTATTTATTTAACATATTTGGTTTTCAGCATTGATTTTCACAACAGTTTGAATTACAAATTTTCTCCCCATTTCTACCCTCCCCCCCCCCCCACTCCAAGATGGCTTATATTCTGGTTGCCCTGTTCCCCAGTCAGCCCTCCCCTCTATCACCCCCCTCCCCTTCCATCCCCCTTTCCCCTCCTTTCTTGTAGGGCAAGATAAATTTCTACACCCCATTGCCTGTGTATCCCATTTTTTAGTTGCATACAAAAACTTTTTTTGTTTTTGAACATCTGATTTTAAAACTTTGAGTTCCAAATTCCCTTCCCTCTTCCCTTCCCACCCACCCTCCCCAAGAAGTTGAGCAATTCAACCTAGGCCACACATGTATTATTATGTATAACCCTTCCACAATACTCATGTTGTGAAAGGCCAGCTACATTTTGCTCCTTCCCAACCCATCCCGCCTTATTGAATTTTCTCCCTTGACCCTGTCCCCCTTCCAAAGTGTTTGTTTTGATTACCTCCACCCCCATCTGCCCTCCACTCCATCATCCCCCTGCCTTTTTTTTTTTTATCTTCCTCCCTCTTCTTTCCTGTGGGGTAAGATACCCAACTGAGTAGGTATGGTATTCCCCCTCAGGCCAAATCTGATGACAGCAAGGTTCACTCATTCCCCCCTCACCTGCCCTCTCCCCTCCTCCCATAGAACTGCTTCCTCTTGCCACCTTTATGTGAGATAATCCACCCCATTCTATCTCTCCCTATCTCCCTCTCTCAGTATGTTACTCTCTCATCCCTTAATTTCATTTTATTTCTTTTAGCTATCTTCCCTTCATCCTCAACTCACCCTGTGTCTGCTCTCTCTCTTTTACATATATATATATACATAAACACACATATATATATACACATACATACACATACATACATATACACATACATACATACATACACATTCACTTATATATATACATAAACACACATATATATATGCATATTCCCTTCAACTACCCTAATACTGAGGTCTCATGAATCATACTCATCATCTTTCCATGTAGGAATGTAAACAAAACAGTTCAACTTTAGTAAGTCCCTTGCAAATTCCGTTTCTTGATTACCTTTTCATGCTTCTCTTGATTCTTGTGTTTGAAAGTCAAATTTTCTATTCAGTTCTGGTCTTTTCACTGAGAAAGCTTGAAAGTCCTCTATTTTATTGAAACTCCATATTTTTCCTTGGAACATGATACTCAGTTTTGCTGGGTAGGTGATTCTAGGTTTTAATCCTAGCTCCATTGACCTCCGGAATATCGCATTCCAAGCCCTTCGATCTCTTAATGTAGAAGCTGCCAGATCCTGGGTTATTCTGATTGGGTTTCCACAATACTCAAATTGTTTCTTTCTGGCTGCTTGCAGTATTTTCTCCTTGATCTGGGAGCTCTGGAATTTGGCAACAATATTCCTAGGAGATTTGTTTTTGGGATCTATTTGAGGAGGCGATCGATGGATTCTTTCAATTTCTATTTTGCCCTGTGGCTCTAGAATATCAGGGTAGTTCTCCTTGATAATTTCCTGAAAGATGGCATCTAGGCTCTTTTTTTGATCATGGCTTTCAGATAGTCCAATAATTTTTAAATTCTCTCTCCTGGATCTATTTTCCAGGTCAGTGGTTTTTCCAAGGAGATATTTCACATTGTCTTCCATTTTTTCATTCCTCTGGTTCTGTTTTATAATATCCTGATTTCTCATAAAGTCACTAGCTTCCACTTGCTCCAATCTAATTTTTAAAGTAGTATTTTCTTCAGTGGTCTTTTGGACCTCCTTTTCCATTTGGCTAATTCTGCCTTTCAAGGCATTCTTCTCCTCATTGGCTTTTTGGAGCTCTTTTGCCATTTGAGTTAGTCTATTTTTTAAGGTGTTGTTCTCTTCAGTGTATTTTTCAGTATTTTTTTGGGTCTCCTTTAGCAAGTCATTGACATGTTTTTCATGGTTTTCTTGCATCCTTCTTATTTCTCTTCCCAATTTTTCCTCTACTTCTCTAACTTGCTTTTCCAAATCCTTTTTGAGTTCTTCTATGGCCTGGGGCCAGTTCATGTTTTTCTTGCAGGCTTTTGTTGTAGGCTCTATGACTTTGTTGTCTTCTTTAGGCTGTATGTTTTGGTCTTCTTTGTCACCAAAGAAAGAATCCAAAGTCTGAGACTGAGTCTGGGCGCGTTTTTGCTGCCTGGCCATATTCCCAACCAACTGACTTGACCCTTGAGTTTTTCAGTGGGGTATGACTGCTTGTAGACTAACGAGTTCTATGTTCTACGTTTGGTGGGGAGGTGCCAGCTCTGTCAGAGCCGCACTCCTCCTTCCCCAAGGACCCCCAGTCCAGGCTGGGCTTAGATCTTCAGCAGGCTGTTGCACTCCTGCTCTGATCCGCCACTTAATTCCTCCCACCAGGTGGGCCTGGAGCCGGAAGTAACAACAGCTGTAGCTGCCCCACCTCCGCTGCCCCCGGGGCTGGAAGCCGAACCGCAAACTCCTTCCACTCCGGCAGCTTTTCCCACTAACCTTCTCCGCAGTCTTTGGTGTTTGTGGGTCGAGGGGTCTGGTAACTGCTGCAGCTCACATATTCAGGGCGCTAGGGCCCCTTCCGCCCGGCTTCCGGTCTGGATCGTCCACGCTGCTCAGGCTGGGCTCTGCTCCACTCCGTTCCCAGCTCCCAGCTCCGTGTGGAATAGACCTCACCCAGAGACCATCCGGGCTGTCCTGGGCTGGAGCCCTGCTTCCCTCTGCTGTTCTGTGGGTTCTGCCGTTCTAGAATTGGTTCAGAGCCATTTTTATAGGTTTTTGGAGGGACTCGGGTACGGAGCTCACTCTAGTCCGTGCTTACCAGCCGCCATCTTGGCTCCGCCCCCTCAAGCTAATTCTTCAAATAGAAAACATATGTAGAAAGTTTGGTGAAACAGAGGGAAAAAAAAGCTGATGTAAAGAGGAGTGAAGTTTTGATGAATTTCATTGTAGATTATGTGGGCAAAAAATAAAAGTAAACAAAAATCCTGCCTTCATGAATTGTTTCCAGTTATTATAGAATCCTCATTTTAAAAATACTCAAAGACTGCATCAAAAGACAGTATGGTATAGTGGATAGTAATAATAGAATTCAAATAACACTTTGAGGTTTACAAAGCACTTTACAAATATTATCTCATTTTATCCTCACGATAATCCTGAGATATAGGTGTTATTGTTATCCCCATTTTACAGATGAGTAACTTGAGGCAGACAAAGGTGAAGTGATTTGCCCAAGTTAACAAGTGTGTGAGGAAGGATTTGAACTCATATCTTCCTGACTCCAGCTATAGCATTCTTTTCACTCTGCCACCTAACTGCTTAGAGATTTAGGAGTATAGAAGCCCTGGATTCAAGTCTTATCTCTCTATAATGGTTTTATGTAATCCTTGGCAAGTCACTTAACCTCTGTGCCCTAGGGAAATCTCTAATTTCATAAGTTGCAGAGGAAGAGCAGATATGAATTGGTAGAGGGAATTCCTTATCCAGAAACCTCAATACCAATGAAATCACAGGTTTAGTTAAAAAAAAAATAGATTGGATCAAGAAGCAATCTGTGTGACCAGAGTAGCAGTGTCTTTATGTTGAGATCTTGCAGTCTCCATATTTCTTTTATTGTCTCTACCAGAAAGATTCCTATTTTTCATTTCTCTTCTTTCCAAGGGTTCTTGGACATTTTTTGCTTAGTGAAAGAGTGATAGCATTGAAGTTCACAAATTTGCTAAATTTATTAAATTCATTAAATCTTCTCTGAGCAGACTATGTTATATAACTGCTGTGGGGAGGCAGTGGCTCTGATCTGGAATCACTCTCAACCTTGGTTCAAATTGTGAAGCACATTAATCAAGTACCTACTGTATGCCAGGCACTGGGTATACAAAGACAAAATAAAATAATTTATGCTCTCAAGGAGCTTAAAATCTACACAGAGAGAATCATATGTACACATAAAAGAACTCACAAAATATATACAAAGTCAATAAAAGTAATTCCATCAAAGGAGGAGAAGTAGTCATGCAGTGTCTTGAATGTCTTTCAGTTTTCCCATCACTTCCTTGAACATAGTGAGTCCTTACTAAATATTGGTGGAATTGAGTGATGCCTTGTAATCAGTGAAATGCTTTGCATCAGATAATGTGTCTGGGTGTTTGGGTGTGAGGAAGGTGTTTTTTTTGTTTGTTTGTTTCTTTTTTACCTTAAGCTTAAAATTACTTCACAAAGGGTATCACTTACTCCACCCATGCCTAAAGTTGACCAAATTGACCCTTCCTAAGACTGTTAAAGAGGAAACCTCCTTCTGAAGTAAGATAGGAGGGTGGAGTAAAGAATAAAGAGATGGCTATTTCCACAGTTTTGAAAATACTACTGTACTTACTGCTGTTATTCTTGGAGGTCCAATACTTAAACCCACCAGCTATGTGTTTTCTTGTCTCATAAGCCACCATACCTTATCCATTGCCTATTTAACATTTTTTTTTCATTATTTTGTTTGCCAGGAACTCAAACCTGGGTAGTCTAATATTAATATAGACATAGATATATTGGATAGATAAATTGGAAATCACCTTATAGTACTAAACTTAAAGGAAAGCCTTCTTATAGAAGGTGGGAGTTCAGTGACCTGAAGACAGCCAGAGAAGCCAGGAGACAGAGAGCAAGAGGGAAAGAATTCTAGTCATGAAGGATAGCCCCCTAGTGAAAATGTTCATAGTTCAAAAACGAAGTATCTTGTGCAACAAACAGCAAGGAAAGCGGTATCACTGAATAGTAGAGTACATGGAATGAAGTGTAAAAAGACTGGAAAGGTAAAACAGGGTCAGTTTATGAAAAGCTTTAAAAGCCAAATAGAAGAATTTATATTTGATTAATCAATCAGAATGATGTTATTAAATTTCTACTGTCAGGAACTGCTGGGAATGTAAAGATAAAAATTAAATAGCCTTGGCTGTAAAGGAGCTTATATTCTATCAGAAGAAGCAAAACATGCATGTATAATTATATACAAAATATGCATATAACACTTGGCTCAAAGGGCCAATTATATGAGATTCTCTTCTCATTGGTGGATATTGCTTAGTCAATGCCCTGCACCTCCATGAGAGTCCAGTGGAATTGGGGACAGTGGAAGAAAGATGTGGGCTCTTCTGGCTTCCGGTGTTGAGATAGAAGTTGCGTAATGCCAATGTCTTTTCAGGTTCATGAAGGGAGAAAGACTCTGTGAAGAAGTAATGTATATGGAAGTTGTCAATCTCTATCATATCTCTTTCTCCAGCTTGATGTACTAGAGACTTTGGGAACTTTGTCTTGCTTCTTTCTCTTTCTCCATCTCTCTTTCTCTCCCCGTACCCCTCTCTCTCTATCGAGCTGAACTATCATTTTCCCAATGAGAGAGCTTCTTCACTCTATTATCTGGCATACGTTCCCCTATGTATACTTTCTGAGGCTTCTGTTTTACTCTCCTTGTGGCTTATTTGCTATTTCCTTTATGTTTTCACTTTGGACCTTGCATCCAGTGGGAAGGAGGTCAAGCCTTGGCTATAGACTTTTGAGAATTATTTCCCTATTAAGGAACAGTGATCAGGAACTCTAGCTTCAATATTAAAACTTTCCTTTAGACTAACAGTATTTAAAGAAGCATATAGATATAATTCTAGCCCACCCTCCACTATCTCTAAGGAGAACACGGTGGCCAGCCTCTGGTCCCACCCTCTTGCTTCTCTTTTTGGAAGGACACAAAGTCTCCCTTGGAGAAGGATGGGGGTGGTGGGGAGATGCTAGAAACATCTGTTCTTGCCTCCCTGGAAGTCACCTCTTGATAGACCCATGTGGATCTATATAAAATTCCTGGACAAAAATAGGAAAAAAATGGCACCCACACTCCCCATACCTTCACATAACCTTTGATTTCTTTGTTATATAAAAAGATTGATGAAGAAATATCCATCTACCAATTCAGATCTATATCCACTCTGCAACTTAGGGTGTTAAAGAACTGCCTGAAACACCAAGAAGTTGCCTAGGGTCACATAGCAAGTATGTATCAGAGATGGGACTTGAACCCAGCACTTCTTAATTCTGAACCTGGCACTGTATTCACAATGAAACACTGCCTGTCAGGCAAAACATATACAAGGTAAATACAATTATAGTGACAAGACTATGGTGAACTGAATAGGGACTATATGTTTTCCACCCAAGGTCTGGACTTTCCATTGAAACATTTGTTTGAGTTTTAGATGAATTACATTTTATTCCCAAGACTTATTAGTATTAAACTGTGATCTGTTTTAACAACCATATTATTTAGGTTACAATAGGACTTATTGTAAAGTAATCCATCAGTTTTGCAATCTAGAAGGAATCCAACTTGCAGTGCTAATTACTCCTCTTCCAATTCTGTCATGTAGCAGTACAAACCTCTCAGTTGCTATTTGCAGGTGATCAGTGCTATGCTTTATAATTACCACTCAGATGTTAGTGTGATGGTCTATATGTCACATCGGCCCCTTTTATAATACCCAATGAATGTGCTAGATGTGGAGCCACAGACACATTCATGGCCTTCATCTTATTGCCTGAAGTAGAGTTAAGCTTCTAATATTTTCTCCACATGTTAAGCAAACATTTTCTTCAGTCTCTCTGTAATTGTGGTAGGTCTGGTTTCTCAGAAAGTGCAGTTAGCTGTTTGTAAGTTTCTCCTCACACTTAATCATCAGACCTTTGGTCTTTAAGCCATATCTATGCAATGCAAAGTAAAATGTAGGTTTAAAAATATACCCAGTCATAACCAGAGCAGTCAGGTGCCACATTGGACTTAGGTATGCCTAATAATTGTGAAGGAGTAAAATAACTTGGGATTATTATGAAATGCTACCTACTCAAGTTCCTTTTCACCTGTTTCCTTATGGCTCAACTCCCAAAGGGTACTTTCTCTGGAGATACTTCCTTAAGTCTGCAGGCCTCCCTAATGTCATCTGGTCTTGACACCTTATAGTCTATGCCTCCAGGCTTCGCTGTATCCCAGTATGCTCAAAAATAAAGTTAACAGGTGCATAGGGCACTAGGTACTGGGAAAATAACTTCCAGAACTGAACATAGAAAAATGATCTGAGTTTAGCTCCTGGGCACATTTAGGACACATTTGCAAATTATTTGCAATAAATGGACATATTTTTCTAATTTATTCTAAAATTCAACAAAACGCTTTTGCATGATGGAGAGCTATTTTTTTAAAAAAAACTATTATTTTTTTTCTGAATAGGAGGAGAGAGTATAAAATTTGTGTGCATATGCACGTTCATGTGCATGTATGTGCATGTGCATGTGTGTGATAATGATAGCAGATGGAAGACGGCCGATATTAATTCCACTATGTATATATGACTATTTGTACATAGTTGTCTTTGTTAAGCTGCCATTGTGTTCCTATGATGAGTATTTGGAAATATAGTAAGGGAGGAGAAAAGACACATTTCTTTAAACTCCAAGTGATTATATTTATCTGGGAGCGAAAACAAAGTTCCGCTTGTCCTCATATGAATTTTTTTGGGCAACATCTGTTGCTTTGTTGAATTGCCTTTGAGCCTTGGGTTCATTACTTTGTGAATTCTGTATATGGACCCCTGAATGTGTGTTAGAGACTCAATTGTTCATGGTAGACCAGTCATAGGGATGTTCTTACTATAGCTTTCAGCTCTTGAAATCTCACATGGAGGCATGATTAGCAGAGACTTGGGAGTTACAGTGGATGGTGCAGAAGTGCCTTATATATGGGCTTAGCTAATGATTGTGACCAAAAATCAGTCCAAATGGATCTTCGAGAGCAACCATAAAACTATTCAAAACCCCATGAAAGAATGCTCCAAACCACTAATAATGAGAGAAATGCAAATCATAACAACCTTGAGATTTTACCTCATGTCCAGCAAATTGTCAAGGATAACAAAAGATGAGAATAGTAAAATTTGGAGGGTTAGAAAGATAGGAATCTACAAGGGAAAAGTGGGTACCTTTAATGAAATAAGGTCTTCTAAGCTTCCTGATTAAAAGACTAGAGCTGTGGAGAAACTTCAAACATAAGAGTAAAGAGAACAATAGGAAAGTAAACATGAATGAACAATGTAAAAGATTAAATAAGGATAAAACTGCTTACATTCTAGTATGGGAACATGATCCAGGAATCCCCACTGAATCCTATCATCATTAGGGATCATAGAGGGAATCTAAATAGATGAGGCTTGGGAGTGATTATCTTATGGTTGATGATCTTAAGCTAAGAATAGAAAGAGAGGGAAAGAGAGATATACTAGCAGCATGGGGGGGGGTAAGGAGATGGAGGACAGGGAAAATTATCTCATGTGATCAGGGTACATGAGTAGATATCTATACAAACAAGGAGTAGGGAGTAAGGAGAGTGGCTAATCCTTGAACCTTTCTCTTGTCTAAATTGGTCAAAATAAAGAATAAATCGGCACAATTGAGTACAGAAATACATTTCACTCAACAGGGAAATAGAGGGGAACAAAGAGATGGAGGGGAGGGGAAATTAGAGGGAGTCAGGTTACAGGAGGGATTAGTCCTAAACAAAACAAGCTCTAAGGATGTACAAAAATATTTTTATCTCTTTTTGAAATAGCAAAGAATGGAAATCTGAAAAGGTGCTCATAAATTAGGGAATAGATGAAGAATTAATGGCATATAAATGTGAAGGGATATTATTTTATGGTAAGAAATGATGAAAATACTTCAGAAAAATCTGGAAAGACTTGGATGGATTGATTCAGAGGGAAGTGAACAGAACCAGGAGAACAACTTTTTCAATTACAACAATATGGTCAAGACAAACACTTCTGAAAGAATTAGGAACTTATATGAGTGCAATGAACAATGAAATTCCAGAAGACTAATGATGAAACATGCTATCTGTCTTCCAACAGAGAAGTAAAAATCTCAGAGTGAAGAATTAAAAAAAAAAGATTTTCGGGCATGGCCAATGTAGAAACTTGTTTTGGTTGACTATACCTGTTTGTGTTTGTAAGAGTTTTGTTTTTCTTTTGTTATCAATTGGGGTGGGGAGGGGTTGAAGTAAGATGGAGAGGACAGATTTTTGCTGATTGAAACAAATAAAATGTAATTAAAGAAATATAGGTACATAATTGCATTATTGGTGAAGCTGTGAATTACTGGAAAATATGCAAATCAATTTGGCAAAAGGAGTGATTAAAATTTCCTTATCTTTTGACCTATTTTTAGGCCACAAAGACTCCATAAACAACACAATATTTATAACAGAAATTTTTGTTGTAGCAAAGAATTGAGGACAGAGTATATGCCCATCAATTGTGGAATGTCTAAAACAAATTACAGTACTTGAATGTAATAGAATATGACTGTGCTAAAAGAAATGACAAAAATTATGACTATAGAGAAGCATGGAAAGATTTACATGTGTTGATGCAAAGTGAAAGGAGATCTGGGAAAACCATATACATAATGAATATTTCAACAAAAATGAAAGAAAAAAGAACCTCCACAAATCATTGAAGATGAATGTTAGAAAATTGTAAAGAACAAAATTGACTCCGAAGAAATATGAGATGATACTTCCCTTTGCTTGTTAGTGGAGGAGTAAGGTCCATAGGTGTGAAACATTTTGTAATGTCCGATTTTTTAATATTTTTCTCTTTTAAAAATATTTGTTATAAGGGATGGCTTTCTAGGAGCAGGGAAGAGGGACAAAGGAAAATGTAGGTAATGTAAAAACAGAAGATAGAAATAAAAATATTTAAAGAAGAATAATTCTTCATTTTCCTTGTAGTCATCATGGAGCAGATATACCCAGTCACATCCCAGGAAAAGTTAGGCCAGGCCCCCTACTCCACCTCTTTTATCTTCTTTCTGACAGTGAATTCCCTAGAGAAAGTGAGAAGTTTTTGTGGCTTTGCTTCTCTTTGCCTCACTGTTGGGACCTTTTACCTGTTGTTCACACCAGTTTTCAGTTTAGCATACAATTCTTAAGCCCTTGGGTCTAGCCTTTAAATAGAAGGTCAGATTTACATAAAGGGGTATTATAAAGAAATAGTGAGGTCGCTCATGAGACACCAGATGGAGTTAGTTCTCCAGAGACACCTGGACTCCGCATAACCTCTCAAGCAAATAATTTGCGTCAAGGAACCAGTGTCATTTAGAGACACTGACTGATGAGAATTAGAGAAACACACATGAACTTGGAGAAGAACCAGGAGCCCATTAAGCCCTTCCTCTCTCCCACAAGAAGACTTCTCCAAATGGAGATATGGAGGATGAAATGGAGACATCCAGACTCACTCAGACCCAGAAAGAATGTTGGAGAAACAGAGAAGGCTAGTCTCATTGTACTGTGAGGGTAGCCTGTGAACTTCACATTAGGCAGGAGAGGAGAGGAGGGAGATGTACAAAATGGAAGAGCAACTCCATTAGTACTGTTTGTCATGCAAATTGTGTGGATAGTAAGGGAAGGCAGCACTCACCAGAGATGACCAATTTTTGGTTCTTTAGCATACTTGGATCCTCTCCCAATACATGTGGGTCTTAATCCTAGGGTGGCACTATGAACCGTAATGACTACATGAGCCCACCCTATTAGAAATTTTTTTCCCTTAATGTGCTTGAGTAGGAGTCCCTTGTGTTTATTCATAAAGGTTAAAGTTTGTCTTGTATTCAGTGTTTTGTGAGCTTCAGTCCTTGCATGGAAGCCAAGATCCCTTTTAGGGAATGCTATGAGCCAAATTCTGATGTTGTCCAGGAAAACCCTGGTGGAAGCAAGAACTATAAAGTTATTATTAAGAAGCCCTCAAGAATGAACCATGCCAATGTGAGCCCAGAGCCACCACTGCTTTGAGTCGTGGGTTATAGTATCATAGTCTTAAAGAATATCTATTTCAAACCTCTCTTTATACATATGAGAAAAGTGGCACTTGGAGAGGCTTGACTGAAGTGTTATAGATGCTGAGTAGCAGAGCTGAGATCCCTCCTCAGGTCTTCTGACTCCAAGTTCAATGTTCTTTTGACTGTCCCATACTGCAGTGTGCTAACCATAGCCAAGGGGATAATGTCTTTTGATAGGCATTGGCTGCTAAGGCACAGGTATACAAAAGACAGATGCCTGATCTTTAGTTTATGTAGGGAATTCTCTCTGTCTGTTCGAAACTACCACAGCTTACTCCCACCTGTATACCCACTCACAGAGGTACACCTGTGATTTGTGATCTACTTGTACCCCTGGACTGAATAAAATATTAACTTAAGATCATGTTTTGTACTCTAATTACTGATGTGTTGATCTGACTTACCCGTCTGCTTGGATTTTAGACCTTTTGCCTCCTCTGATATCTGATATCTGCCTGTTCCTTAACATGCACTTGCTCATGAGGATTCTTCACCCCTGTCCTTATTCCTTGTCTTACCTCCTTGTTCTTAACTCTGATAATTGTGTATGTGTGTCTGGCTCTGTTCTGGTTTGACATCTACCTGGTGACTCTTGTTCTACTTCTTTCTAAGTGCCAGGTGTGATATTATCACCATAGACAGTGTCAACTTGAGTTTCTGTTAAGTGGTAGCAGCTATATGGTAACATTAATCACAGAAAGAGACACTGCATATACACAGGAATTCTCTTGCTCAACCATCAATAGCAAAACAAGCTTTGCTTATGCTTGCCTCTATGTATTGATCTTCATGTTACATTTCACCTGAAATTGTCTTTCTGTTGCACTTACCCCACTTAGATTCGAGGCTAGCTTCAGAATTGAATTCTACCAGAAGAGAGTTTGTCATGTTATTTAGTTGTTTACTTGGTGCTAAGAAGGTGGGTAGGAATTCAATCTGACAAACATTTTTTAAAAATTTACTTTATTTTTAGTTTATGGAATAAAACAAGCATTTCTAAAACACAGTATAATAAAAAATATGATTACGCACGATAATGAGAATCTGTTATGTACAATTTGAGATTCCATTTAAATATGTAATAAAACTATCATGTCAATTTCTTTTTTTCCTTTTTTTGCTCCCCTTCCCCCACCCTGCCCTAGAGATGGCTACCATTAGACACAAATAGGTGTCTCTCTCTCTCTGTGTATATATATATACACACACATATATGTATATATGAAAAATTATTCTATACATACTTCTATTTATCAGTTCTTTCTTTGGATGCAGATGGTGTCTCTACATATATCCTTTTTAGTTAATCTGGGTATTTGTAATAGTCAAGATGATTTAGTCATTCAAAGTTTTTCTTAAAACAATATTGCTGTTACTGTATACAATGTTCTCTTGGTTCTGCTCATTTTGCTCTTTTTTAATTTCTAACATTTTTAAGTACCCACTGTGTGTAAGGTGCTGGTCTAGAATCTGGGGGTACAAAGACACTAGTCAAACAGTCCTCTCCTTCAAGAAGATTACATTCTACTTTGGGATATATTATGGACACAAGTATAATGTAAGGTAATTTGAGAATGAAGGGAGCACTGACTGAAGCATCAGGGAAGTTTTCACAAAGGAGATGGTGGCTGAGCTGAGTTTTGAAGGGAGACAAGTATTCTGAGAGGCAGAGATAATATGGAGAGCAGATGTTCTAAGTTTGGGGTAAGGCTTTTGTGAATACTACATGTGAGTTGGAGATAGAGTAGAAAGTTTACCAATTCATGAAGACTACTATGAAATTAGGCCAGAAAGGTAGGTAGGAGCAAGACTGTTAAGGGCCTTCAATACTAGGCTCAGGATTTTGTATTTCTCCTAAAGGTAATAGAGAGTCACTAAAGTTTTTTTTGAGCAAGTGGTGAAATGATCAAACCTAGGCCTTAAGAGGAATATCCTGACTGCTATACAGTGAATGGAGTGGAGAGGAAAGAGGCTAGAAGCAGCAACATGCATTAGGAGTCTGTAATACCAGTTCATGTAATAAGCTACTGACTTATGGGCATAGATAAGTAGTCATGAAAGTAGTAGAGATAAGAAAGATATGGAGGTAAAATTGACAAGACTTGACAACTTGATATGGGTATAGCCAGGTTAGTGGGGGTGGGGGGGCAGAAAAGAGTGAGAGTGAAGAGTTAAGAATGAATCACTGGACAAGAATTTGGGTGGCTAGGTAGATGGTGGTACCATCAACAGAAAGAGGGAGAGTTGGAGGAGAGGGGAGAGGAGAGAAAGTAAGGTTTATTTTGATCATGATGAATTTGAGACACTAAAAGGACATCCAGGGCATATCCAGCAGTGAGTTGATATGACAGAACTAGATTTCAGGAGAAAGGATAGGGCTTGGTATAAGATTGGGAGTCTTCTGAGTAGAGATAATGGTTGAATTCCTTGGGAGCTAGTGTGATTACTAAAATACAGAGAATAGGGAGATAAAAGAAGGCCCAGAAGAGGATTTTGGGGGATAAGAGATGAGTTCTAATAGAACAAAGCAGATAAAGAGGAAAAACAAAGATGTCAGAAGGAAGAATGGCTTGACATAAGCCAATGATAAAAAAAAAAGATGAAAGAGAATATGGGAGGAGAGGGTGGTCAACAATCTATCATCAAGCCCTTACTGAGCATTTACTGTGTGCCAGGCTCTGTGCCAAGCACTGGGGATTCAAAGAAATACAAAATAATAGTCCCTGCCCTCAAGGAAATCACATTCTAACGTGGGAGATAAAATGTAACTAAATAAGGACATGATACATATAGAGTTGAAGGAAAGTAACCTTAAAGGGGAGAGTACTAGCAACTGAAAGGATGGAAAGATACTTCCTGTGAGATTTGAACTGAGGTTGAAGGAAGGCAGGGAAAGTAAGAGGTGGAGGTAAGGAGGGGCAGACTTCCTGGCAGCCAGTGCAAAGTAATATAAATTTGGCATGGACTGTCATGTGCAAAGAACAGCAAAAAGATTGACATTGATGGATTATATGGTGAAAGGGAGTTAAATATAAGAAAACCAGAGGGGTAGAAGGATCTAGGTTACAAAGAGTTTAAAATCCAAAGGACTGTATATTTGAGAATAAGGGGCCACAGCAATTCATTGAATAAGGTTAGTCCTGAATGGAGGATAGATTGGAGTGGGAAGAGACTTGAGGCAAAGAGATCAATTAGTAAAGATAAGGACCTGAACTGGGGTAATGGCAATATAAGTGGAAAGAAAGGAAAGTCTATGAGAGAAGTTGGGAGGTCAGTAAATGAACAAGATTGGGCAATTGATTGCTTACACAGAGTGAATGAGACTGAGGAATCATTTAGGTTGCAAAGTTGGGAGTCTGAGAAGATCAATTTTGTTACTGGCATAAAAATCTTGAGAGAAATCAAGGACTTATGAAGACTGAGAAAAGGTCATAAACCAATTGCAGAGGAAAGTACCAATTATTCTTCTATTGAGAATACAGTCCAATTTATGAGGTACAAGTGTATTATTGGCCAAAAGTGGGAGTTGCCCATAGATTGATCGTAAAACCCATGAGAATGGAGACTTAATTCTATACTAAGTCCTCTGTTCTTCATGGAACCTAGTAGAATATTAGGCACATAATTCATGCCCAACAAATAAATGTTGGTTTCATCCTTTGTTTGATCTTATGAATTCCCGGGACTTGTAGTTGAATTTTGAGTTTGGAGGTATCAAAGTCGTTAGAGACCATCTCATCATCTCCTCATTTCACTTGATAAAGAACCAGATGATTATAGATATTCTGGTGGCATGAGACATAATAAATTGGGATTGATCAGAATGGAAGATGCCAATAACACTGGGCTAGCAAAGCTTTGAGGTCTGGGGGTAGGAAGGAGAATGAAATATCTTTCTGAAAGAAACTCCTTAATCATTTCTTTTTTGGGTTTTTCAAATCTTATTTTCTCAGGGCTGTTGCTCCTTAGAATCCCAATTTTTTTTTCTAAGACATCCACTCATTGCTTTGAATCTATTTCTGGCTTCCGCTAAACTCCCTTTACACTCTAGCTACATGAAGAAGTCAGTGATCCTTGACCTGTCAAGGTGTGTTGGATCCCTTGCTAAAAGAGAAAGCTCAGTTGTCTTCTCATACTAAAAGTATGTCTTTGTTCATTGAAAGTCAGAAATTTAATTTCATCCTTTATGCCTATCTGGGACAGTGTGGGGTAGTTGAAAGAAAACTGCCCTTTGAGTCTGGAAGATCTGAGTTGAAGTCCCTGCCTTTGCCATATCCTGACAATATGACCCTGGGCACTCAACCTTTCATTACCCAAGGAGCTCCTGGAATCCTAGAGGCTTTCAGAGACAGTTGTCAGTCCACATTACTAGAAGATATTTCCGTGGCACTACTTTCCTATATCAATGAAGTTGTGGTTCTGGGCAAAATGCCTATCAGAAGTATTTATCATGTATGAAGTTCAAAACAGCAAACTAAATTATATTTGGTTCAAAGATACTTGCAAAAGTTATTAATGCTTTTGCATTTCAGATTTTGTGGTTTGATTCTCAAAGTGACTGGTAATGTTTAGAATTGGAATTGTAGGGATTAGTGGCAATGCTTCAGCCATTGCTGGAAGGGAACAAACTCTGGGAATAAAAGGGGAGCAGCAGCAGCATGAGGCCATTTTGTATCAGAGTTCATCTTTGGCAGCTCTCACCTTTAGAAAGGTGGAACCTGACATTCTGTTTTTGTTTTATTTTGAAGGTCAAAAGTTGAAGGTAGAGAAATACAGCTTTACAAATTGAAACCATACACACACATATACACACATATGCATATATACACATGTATAGATATATACACATATACGTGCATGTGTGTATACATACAAGATAGATACAGAGTAAATTGGAAGTAATCTCAGAAGAAAGGCACTACGGCACTACACTAGTGTTGAAGGGGTTTGAGAAAGACCTCCTACAGAAAAAGATTTTAGCTGAGACTTGAAGGAAGCCAGGGAAGCCAGGAGGTTAAGGGAAAGGAAAGAATTCCAGGCATGCTCGACAGCCAGCAAAGAGTTGAGAGTGTGTAATGGCAAGTAAAGTGGGACTTTTTGTTGTCTTTTGTTTTGGAGTGCTTTTCAGCACTAAGGCAATCAAGTGCCTTTGATTCTTGCCTTTGTTTCAATCAAGAGTCTTTGATTGAATTGGGAGTCTTTGATGACCTGCTTAAGTCACAGGAAGGCTTAGGTCACATGGGTTTGAGTCACATGGTTGTGATGCCCTCTGACCCTGAAGAAGAGTATATATACTCTGAGATTTGTTTGGGGCTTACTTACTAGAAGAGTGTTCCTGTGATTTGACCAGATAAGACTCTGGGTAGTCAGCTTTGAAAAACCCAGATGTTGGTGTTTCTGTCTCTGGTAACTACATATATAATGTCTTGGTCAGACAGCTAGAAGCCTGTGTGTTGATTTGTGTTATTTTTCTCTGTTTCTATAATTTCTGCTTGTAATTTCTGTTTGTATTTGCTCTGAAGTTCAGGGTGCTGAGTTTTTCCCCTGAACTAAGTGAATGATATGTATGTTCAATTAAAGAAGGATTGTTAACCCCTTAAAGTTGCTTTCCTTAGAAAAGCAGATCAAAGAACCTGTGCAAGCAGCCCCCCTGTGTGTTGTTGTTACAGGCCTTACACAGCTACAGTAGCTGCAAGTAATGGTGTTACAGATCAGGAGTGTTCTGTGTGAGAAATAGTAAGAAGACCATTGTCATAGATATCACCAGTCCAATCTATTTTTTGTGGATGAGGAAATTGCTGGAGAGAGAGAGAGAGAGAGAAAAAGAGAGAGGGGTGGGGAGGGAGAGAGAGATAGAGAGAGAGAGAGACAGAGACAGAAAGAGAGACAGAGACAGAGAGACAGAGAAAGAGACAGAGTTAGAGAGACAGAGTAACAGAGAGGGCAGACAGAGAGATAGAGAGACAAAGACAAAAAGAGACACACACAGTGAAACAGAGACACAGAGAGAAAGTACTTTTCTCAGGGTAACAGTATGAAACAGCATTTTGTTGAGTTGTTTCAGTCATGTCTGACTCTGTGACCCCACCTGGGGTTTTCTTGGTAGAGATACTGGAGTGGTTTGCCATTTCCTTCTCCAGCTCATTTTACAGGATACTTAACAGAGTTAAATGACTTGCCTACGGTCTCACAGCTAGTAAGTGTCTGAGGCAGGATTTGAACTCAGGTCTTCATGACTCCAGGCCCAGCACTCTATCCACTACCACTAGTAAAGAGCAGTGTCAGGATTCAAATCCAAATCTGCTGACTCTAAATTCATTTCCCCCTGCATTACACTGTTTTGCTGCTACCCAAGAATTCAGAGCTGGTCTGCAGTAGACCAATAACATAGTTGTGTTTTTTTAGTGTCAATCATTTGGTTTTGTCTATCCAGCCAAAATTCACTCCCAAGTGACTTTAGTTTAGTACTGCTGTTATTTTTCTAAGACTTGTCCTTGCTTAATAGGAAGCAGTGAGAAAACTTCAGCAATATTAAAATCTTATTCCCTGACAATCTGCCTATGGGGAAAGTTCTTGACAATCTATATCCAGAAGTGTGACAGCAAAGGCAAGTAATTTAACCTCCTTTTGTCTAATTAAAATGAGGGCACAGTAGATTCCATTGACTAGAAATCACTTTGGACCACGGTGATTGAATTCTGCTAAATGGTAGATTGATTTAACAGGAGAGGTAGTCAAACAAACAAACCAAACCAAACCAAACCAAACCAAAACAACCTCCAGCAACTTGGAGCATCTTTCTTGTCACGATCCATGTTATAGCACTATGTAATCTTGAGGTTTAGTAAAATGAGACATTGCATGCAAATCAATGGTTTATGGAATTTTAGATGCTTGCCTTGGGTATGTAGGGAGAAGTATCTGATCCCATGACCAATACATTTCTTTCAGAGACAGGCCACCAGTCAATCAGGAAGGCAATGGAATGTAAACAGCCCAACTTGGGTGTCAGATTTCTATCATTCTTTTTTTTGGAATCTAGTGAATGAATGGGGCTTTCCTACAGTTAGCAACCATGATTTCTTGGCTTATCCACTGTCTCTCAGGGTGTTCATTTGGATGCTAGCTACCACACAATATACAAATGGTAATCACTACAAAGGTACCATTCCTGGTATGGACTGTCAAATACAGTACCACTTTCCATCCCTATGACTTTCCAGATCAAAACATCTCTCTATGGTCACCACTGAAATCTGACTCCAGGCATTCATTAGCTGTGTGATTCTGGACAAGTCACCTAATCTCTGTCTACCTCAGTTTCTTCAAATGCAAATGAGTATCATAATAATGCTGACCTCACAGGGTTGTTGTGAGGGTACTATGAGATCATCTTTGTAAAGCACAATGCCTGGAATGTAGTAGGCACTTAATGAATACTTGTTTACTTCCCCCTCACCCTGCTCCCATAAGGGTTGTCTTGATCTATTAGAATTCAAGTTCCTTGAGGATAAAGTTTGTCTTTGTGTTTTTGTATCCTCAGTGCTTAGTTCTATACATGACACATAGTAAACATTTAACGTATGTTTCATTCATTCATTCATTTATTTACTTAAACACAGAGATAGAATTGTACACCAAACTGTAACACTTAAGTCAATCATAGTTAATCAAAACACCTAATACTGTCATATACATAGAACCTCTGATTTCCCAGATAGGATGGGTTATCCTACTCCAATTGGAATTGAGGATAGGAATTCTTTTCTTTTTTCCTTTTGCATCAACAATTCACATAATCATTCAATCAATGCTGTTTCATAGATTCATTCATTCATGTATTCTATTTGTTCATCCATTCAATCATTCAAAGGGTATAAGCACAAAATGGCTGTAAGACCTTAACCACTTATAACTAATCAAAACACCCAATTCTAGCATATAAATGCTTACTCTCACCTTCCCAAGCAGAAAATGATTATCTGAAAAGGAGTTTATTTTTTACATTGAAAAATACAAGTAACTTTGTTTCCTTCCTATTGTTTTTTTAAATTGATTTTGTTTGGTTTTATGAATAGTTAAATTTAATAGTGAAATCACGAATAATGTATAAAAGGACTTTATAATCCTTAAAATATGTCATACAAAGACCTATTATTATTCTTATTTTCCTTACTACTATCGACACTGCAAATATCCGTCACTTTAAATGCTCATTTGGTAAATGAGTCAGAGAAGAGGTGTCTCTCTGATAGCAGTGGGAGAAATTGGATTCCTGTAGACCATGAGGTACTCTATTGTTCATAGTCAGGACTTCCTAGCAAGTTTACTTTATAAAGTGGAAAAAAGGGAAAATGAAGGACTAAACTGACTCCAAAAATACAAGACATAACAAAAAAACATCAGTCAAAACAAGGAAAGAGAGCACCCACTCCTACCTACATTAAAGGTGGACATATGAAGTCATAAATATTCAGAGGAGGTGAAAACTCAGGGGTGATGTCATATCAGCAGCCAAAAGGACAGGGCCTGTTCTCAGTGAGTGTCCACATGAACAATTCATTTCAATCCCATGGGCTAACCTCCGCCATTTGATGTTTACTTGGATTTTCTGGAGGCTAGTGATAACCCCTTGCAGAAATCCCAGAAGGAAATTATTTCCTGAGTCATCCCATATCATTCTTGTCTCTTTTAGTACCCAATATTCCATGAAATCCTCAAGATGATTGCCTTAACCCTCTCTTAGTTTGTATGGCATTTTTACAATATTTATTCCAAATGTTATTAATATTTTCAGGAACCTATCACTTTTTCCTCCTTTAAATAAGAGATTTTAAAAGGTCTATTGAATTTAAGTGTATGATTTTCTTTTATTGTGAAGACAGTTTTCCACCAAAGAAAGAGAAGTGCATCTCCACAATATGCAGTTTAATACTTGGCAAAGCTTTATTCCTCACTGGACAATTGAAATTGTTTATAAATTTATTTTTAATGTAAATTTATTTATTTCACATATTTGGTTTTCAGCATTGATTTTCACAACAGTTTGAATTACAAATTTTCTCCCCATTTCTACCCTCCCCCCCACTCCAAGATGGCATATATTCTGGTTGCCCTGTTCCCCAGTCAGCCCTCCCCTTATCACCCCCCTCCCCTCTCATCCCCTTTTCCCTTCCTTTCTTGTAGGGCAAGATAAATTTCTATGCCCCACTGCCTGTGTATCTTATTTTTTAGTTGCATGCAAAAACTTTTTATTTTTGTTTTTGAACATCTGTTTTTAAAACTTTGAGTTCCAAATTCTCTCCCCTCTTCCCTTCCCACCAAACCTCCCTAAGAAGTCGAGCAATTCAACCTAGGCCACACATGTATCATTATGTATAACCCTTCCACAATACTCATGTTGTGAAAGGCTAACTACATTTTGCTCCTTCCCAACCCATCCCGCTTTATTGAATTTTCTCCCTTGACCCTGTCCCCCTTCTAAAGTGTTTGTTTTGATTACCTCCACCCCCATCTGCCCTCCCCTCCATCATCCCCCCCTTTTATTTTTTTATCTTCCTCCCTCTTCTTTCCTGTGGGGTAAGATACCCAACTGAGTATGTATGGTATTCCCTCCTTAGGCCAAATCTGATGAGAGCAAGGTTCACTCATTCCCCCCTCACCTGCCCTCTCCCCTCCTCCCACAGAACTGCTTCCTCTTGCCACCTTTATGCAAGATAATCCACCCCATTCTCTCTCCCTATCTCCCTCTCTCAGTATGTTGCTCTCTCATCCCTTAATTTCATTTTATTTCTTTTAGATATCTTCCCTTCATCTTCAATGCACCCTGTGTCTGCTCTCTCTCTTTTACATATATATACATATACATATATATACACATATATATACATACATACATATACACATAGATATACACATACATACACATTCACTTATATATATATACATAAACATATATATATATATATATATATATATGCATATTCCCTTCAACTACCCTAATACTGAGGTCTCATGAATCATACATGTCGTCTTTCCAAGTAGGAATGTAAACAAAACAGTTCAACTTTAGTAAGTCCCTTGCAATTTCTGTTTCTTGATTACCTTTTCATGTTTCTCTTGATTCATGTGTTTGAAAGTCAAATTTTCTATTCAGCTCTGGTCTTTTCACTGAAAAAGCTTGAAAGTCCTCTATTTTATTGAAAATCCATATTTTTCCTTGGAACATGATACTCAGTTTTGCTGGGTAGGTGATTCTAGGTTTTAATCCTAGCTCCATTGACCTCCGGAATATCGCATTCCAAGCTCTTCGATCTCTTAATGTAGAAGCTGCCAGATCTTGGGTTATTCTGATTGGGTTTCCACAATACTCAAATTGTTTCTTTCTGGCTGCTTGCAGTATTTTCTCCTTGATCTGGGAGCTCTGGAATTTGGCGACAATATTCCTAGGAGATTTCTTTTTGGGATCTATTTGAGGAGGCGATGGATGGATTCTTTCAATTTCTATTTTGCCCTCTGGCTCTAGAATATCAGGGCAGTTCTCCTTGATAATTTCTTGAAAGATGATATCTAGGCTCTTTTTTTGATCATGGCTTTCAGGTAGTCCAATAATTTTTAAATTCTCTCTCCTGGATCTATTTTCCAGGTCAGTGGTTTTTCCAAGGAGATATTTCACATTGTCTTCCATTTTTTCATTCCTTTGGTTCTGTTTTATAATATCCTGATTTCTCATAAAGTCACTAGCTTCCACTTGCTCCAATCTAATTTTTAAAGTAGTATTTTCTTCAGTGGTCTTTTGGACCTCCTTTTCCATTTGGCTAATTCTACCTTTCAAGGCATTCTTTTCCTCATTGGCTTTTTGGAGCTCTTTTGCCATTTGAGTTAGTCTGTTTTTTAAGGTGTTGTTTTCTTCGGTGTATTTTTCAGTATTTTTTTGGGTCTCCTTTAGCAAGTCATTGACTTGTTTTTCATGGTTTTCTTGCATCCTTCTCATTTCTCTTCCCAATTTTTCCTCTACTTCTCTAACTTGCTTTTCCAACTCCTTTTTGAGTTCTTCTATGGCCTGGGGCCAGTTCATATTTTTCTTGGAGGCTTTGGTTGTAGGCTCTATGACTTTGTTGTCTTCTTTAGGCTGTATGTTTTGGTCTTCTTTGTCACCAAAGAAAGAATCCAAAGTCTGAGACTGAATCTGGGTGTGCTTTCGCTGCCTGGCCATATTCCCAACCAACTAACTTGACCCTTGAGTTTTTCAGTGGGGTATGACTGCTTGTAGACTAATGAGTTCTATGTTCCACGTTTGGGGGGGGAGGTGCCAGCTCTGTCTCACCCGCACTACTCCTTCCCCAAGAACCCCCAGCTCGGGCAGGGCTTAGATCTTCAGCAGGCCATGCACTCCTGCCCTGAGCCACTTAATTCCTCCCACCAGGTGGGCCAGGGGCCAGAAGCAGCCGCAACTGTAGCTGCCCCACCTCCGCTGCCCCTGGGGCTGGAAGCCGAACTCCTTCCACTCCCGCAGCTTTTCCCACTAACCTTCTCCGCAGTCTTTGGTGTTTGTGGGTCGAGGGGTCTGGTAACTGCCGCAGCTCACATATTCAGGGCACAAGGGGCCCCATCCACCCGACTCCAAGTTTGGTTGTTCCACGCCGCTCAGGCTGGGCTCTGCTCCACTCCGTTCCCAGCTCCCAGCTCCCAGCTCTGTGTGGAATAGACCTCACCCCGAGACCATCCAGGCTGTCCTGGGCTGGAGCCCTGCTTCCCTCTGCTGTTCTGTGGGTTCTGCCATTCTAGAATTGGTTCAGAGCCATTTTATAGGTTTTTTCTGTTTATAAATTTTTATTGATATCTTTTGGGATTTTTTGCATCACCAAAATTTTTTCGCATTATCCCCTCTCCCATGCTTTGTCCCAGGGAGCAATTCGCATAAAACGGATGATATTTTAAAGAAAAAAAAGAGGAAATTAGGAACATTGATTCATACATTGAAAAATTCTAAAAATTTATGTAATATACCAGACCCATGCATGTCCATCTTTGTAAAGGATCATGGTTGGGGTATTTTTTTATATTTCTTCTTTCAAGCCATGCTTGTTCTTTACAATTTTGCAACATTTGCCTTTCAATTGTTTTGTTTGCATTATTGTAGTTGTTATTTATAGTATTTTCTTGACTTTGCTTCTTCCTGCTTCAGCCAGTGTAAATCTTCCCCTGCTTCTCTGTATTCATCATATTCTTTTTCTTACAGCAAAGTAACATGACATTTTATTCATATGACACATGTATATGTTGTTTAGCCATTCCCCAAATGATGCTCTTCTACTTTGTTACCAACTGTTTGCTCTCACAAAAAGGTACTTTTGACAGTTTGGGGGGGATATGTGGGATTTTTTTCCTAACCATTTTTGGAGGGTAGGCCCCGTAGTGGAAACTCTGAATCAAAGGATATGAACATTTTGTTTCTTTGTTTGCGTAACTCCAAATAGATTTCCATAATGAAGATAATGACTCACAGCTTTATCAACAATGCAATAGTGTCTCTATCTTTCCACAACCTCTCCAACATCAAATATTCCTATTTTCTTTCATCTTCATTAATTTGCCATTTGTGAGCTGAAACTTTTGGGTTTGTTTCAATGTGTTTCTCTTATTATTAGCAAATTGGAGCATTACGTCATATGATTATTAATAGTTTGCAATTCTTGTGAGACTTGTTTATTCATATCCTTTGAACATTTATCTTTTGGGAAAAGGTTTATGTGTATACACATTTATGTTTGTTCAAACATGTACATGTATGTATGTATGTGCACATATATTTACATATGGGTATGTGCATGCTTGAAGGCATATTTATATGCACATGTACAACTATATGGCTGTAAGTATATGTATACATAGATGCAGATATAGATATAAATATAGGTTTAGATGTATATGTTTACTACATGTATCTATTTACTATCTATACATTTTGCACAACAAACCTCTATATGAGAAATTTGATACAAAGAACTGAATTCAAATCCAACCTGAGATACTAGTCATGTAACCTTGGGCAAATCACTTAAGTTCTGTCTGCTTTAATTTCCTCATCTATGAATTGGGGATAGTAATAGCACCCACTTCCTATGGGTGTTATGAGGCTCAAATGAGGAAATATTTATAAAGTACTTTGCAAACCTTAAAGTGTTACATAAATGCTAGATATTATTAAGATCATTACTATTATTATTCATGGTTGGTGGACCTGTGAGTTGGTTAACAATTTTATGAAACAATTTGGAATTACGCAAGAAAAATTGCTAAATTTTTCATAGCTCATGAACTGGAGATTTTCCACTCCTATAATTATATCCCTAGGAGGTTATTGACAGCAATAAAAGCTTCATGAACAAAAATATTTATAGCAGTTTTATTTGTGATAAGAAAAAGCTGAAATCAAAATACAAGCTCAGTGACTGGAGGCTAGTTGAACTAATTATGTTCTAGGAATGTAGTGCAATATCGCTGAGCCACAAGGAATGAAAAAATATGAAGAATTCTGAGCACAAGTAGCCTTTTATGAAGTTATTCAGAGTGAAGAAAGCAAAGCCAAAAATATAATATACACATTGTCTACGATAGCATAGAGAAGCAATGAAAATTTGGTCAAACACAAGGGTTTATGTTAGTACCACACTGTTAAATTTAAAGGGAGCATCCCTGCTTTTTGTTGTTTTTGTTGTTAACACATGAATTCTTTTGAAAAAAGGTTTTAGGGGTAATGTACTCCTTAAGGGTCTGTTTGAGTGTTTGTTGGAAAGTTGAGAAGTGCTTCTTATTTCAAAACAAAACATGGTAATAAATTTAAAAATATTAGACCAACAATTGCAATTCCAGTTGAGTTTTAGACATAAAGCCTCCCATGATGTTATGATAATTTGAAATAGTAAAAGTCCCCCCAAATTTGTTTTTGCTGTTGTTTTTTAACCTAGTTAAATGAGGAATCATTGTAAGGTAGTGCATCATAAAGAACACAAAACTCTCAGTGAGAAGACTAGGATTTAAATTCTGGCTCTATTACATGCTACTTGGGGAAACTTGTCCAAGTTCCTTCCCCTCTCTGGGGCTCCATTTCCTCATACGTAAAATGAAGGGGATAGACTAGATAATGGGCAGCTAGGTTGCACAGTGGATAGAGTGTTGGGCCTGGAGTCAGGACATCCTGAGTTCAAAATCTGGCCTTATATATGTACTAGTTGTGTGACCTTGGACAAGTCACTTAATCCTGTTTGCTTCAGTTTCCTCACTGTAAAATGAGCTGGAGAAGGAAATGGTAAATCACTCTAGTATCTTTGCCAAGGAAATCCCAAGTGGGATCAGGAAGAATTGGACATGATTCAACAACAACAACAAAACAAAAGACTACATAATGGTAATAAACTTCTTTCTAGCTCTAAATGTCATAAATCCATAACAATTTTTGAAGAACTATATAAATCCAAAGAATCTCTGATTGAAACATTCATACAAAATAACAGATTCACTTATTTTACAAAGATTAATTTGGAGTAATAACATTTTTCCTCATATATCTGCTTTTCCTTCAGGTAGTCACCAGGGAATAAAGTAGCAGAATCTAGGGCTCAACATAGAAGAGTGAGTATAAGCCTTCATCCCCATTTTTGTGAGTTTGTTATATGTGGTTGTATGTATACGTGTGGGTTTTTGCTTTTGATACAATTTGCTATAAATTCTAGGACTGATCTTGAGTACATCAGGGCATAGCTTTCCTAAGAATGTGGTCTTTTGGACAGCACAGAGACTTTCAAGTCAGGAAATCAGGTTTATATTCTGGAGTTTTCCATAGTGTCCTAGGACATTGAACAAATTATTCAAACTCTCTTTGTCTTTTTCCCCATTTGGAAAAATGAATCGAATAGTGACAAGCTCAGCCTACTTGCTAATGCCACTTGTAAAATAAGTCTAGTTACTAAGAAGTCTCATATCTGAATCCCAGCTCCTATGGAGAAAATGGGTAGTCCTTGATTATTGTCCAAATGTCAAGTTTATCCTTTTTTTGTGGCTAGAATTTGCAAAGCAATAATGTTATTACTTCACTAACCTGGATTTAGCAGCCCGTGATGACCGCAATGAGCATATGCCTCAAAAACAGGCTTTTCTTTTCCAGAGGGCTTGCTGCCATTGTTCTGGGCCACCAGATATGTAGATTATTGTTCAGCTTTCCCCCCTCCCCTTTTTTGGTCTGGTCTCATCAGATACGCATTCCAAGAAATTACCTCAAGATTTGTTTCACCATTAAAGTGACATTCTCAGCTGTGCTCCAATCAACTGGATAAAAGAGAATACCTCAGAGGTTGTTTCTGGTTGACTATCACCTTTCAAAGTATGTATATGTGTGAGAGAGCCCTCATCCCTCTTAGACTATTGTTAGAAATAACTAATGATGTATTATAAAATGCCTGGCATGCCAAAGGGCTCCAAAACTCTTTTGCGACTGCATATATAAACAGGAATTACTTCACCCACCATTGAAATGCAGCCACCTCTTGGATGAAATGTGGCAGCTGTTTAACAATGCATAGCAACATTCCAAAACAATTGAGCCCTGGATCTGAGATCTAAATGAAATCACCTGGGAAATTTCTTTGGCCTCCTTGTGTGGTGAGAAAGCTTTCATAATCACCAAAGGTCAGAACATCAGCTTTATGTCTAGTATGAAAGCTCTCTCCATTATGGTTTAGTCCTGACTCAGTGCCACCTCTTAAATCACCAGCATTATGGACTGCAACATTCTAGATATTAGATGTTTCAAGAGAGTGCAGGCTAGGCTTTCCTGCACATCCCACAGACCAGGCAGGACAGCGTGCAGGTGGAATGTTGCATCGGACAGTTAGCACCTTGACCCTTTTAAATATATTTGGAACTTACTGGTCTGGCTCTGGAGAATGGCCTTATGTGTTATCACAAGAATTCATCAATTTCTTTCATCGCAATGAAATGTGTGGCAGCATCAAATGAATTACCTTCCATTTGCAAACTTTGGCGCTGTCTAGTGTGGAGTCCATCCCCTCACAAGGCCTAAGTCCTGATGAAAAACACAAAATAGAAGTTGGGAGAATGACCTTTTACTGACAAAAGTCTCATGAAACAGATTCTTCTGCAAACAAAAGAGATGATCGAAGATAATTGTGGATTATTATGCATGATGTAAATTTTTATACATGTGGAAAGTAAAAATTGTGTTTATGTGTATAGCAGAGGAGCAATGTATTGAAACTATCAATATTTTAATGGATCAGTGAATAAAACATTCATTAAGCACTTACTAAGTGCAAAGCACTGTGCCAAGATCTGGGGATAAACATGGAAAAGTAAGACAGTCCTTGTTCTCAAGGGGCTCTCATTCTAATGCATGGCACTATATGTAAGGTTCCAACTGCAAATAAGGTGGAAATGTCCCATGATTCTCCAGATGGTGTGACAAAGCAGATGTTAAATTCTACTTCTTTAATGTAATTTCCATGGATAAAAGTCATATCACTTTCTGATGCTGACCTGTTTGACAGTGTCAGAGACTTTGATTATAAGACTTTTCTGTGTTTTCAATAGATGTGACTTCAGCTCCTGCAGGCACAGTTACTGGACTCTATCTCACTATGGATTGCTTTCTATGATGATGGCTGAGAGCACTAGGCTGGAAGCATTGATATTACTAAGCCTATTGGGTTCAGGACCATGGGCTGTCTCCACTGGGCTGTGAGAGGAGATAGTGGTCAAAGCAATGGTGGTTGATTGACTTGTCGGGCATATGTTGCCTCTTGCCTCTCCATCAGGATGTTTTATTACTTGAGTCAAATTGGATTGCTAGCTTGTGAGTAGCAATTTGTTGGCAGCTGGTGGTGATGGCCGGCCCCTTTTCACAGGAGCTGCCTCCCTAGGTGATGACTGTGAGGACTGGAAGTGGGGTTGGTATTCTAGGGGATGCTGTCACTGTCAGGGCTCCTATACTACCTGCTTACCTGATGTTTTGGTTATGGTTTGGATAATAGAATGGATTGTGGAAGGTAAGAAAAAATATTTTCAATTAAAAGATCTTACAGCTGTGTAACCAGGAGCAAGTCACTTAAGCTTTCTGATTCTCTTAAAAATGATGAGGGGGATGATGATTAGCTAGCATTTACATAGCCCCTACTATGTGTCAAGCTCTGTGCTAAATGCTTTACAAATATTATCACATTTGATCTTTATAACAACTGTGAGAGGTAAGTGCTATTAATTATCCTCATTTTACCATTGAGGAAACTGAGACAACAGACATTAAGTGACTTGTCCAAAGTCACACAGTTAGTGAGTGCCTGAAGTTAGATCTAAACTCAGGTCTTTCTGAATTCAGGCCCCCTGCTCTATTCATACTATATCATCCAGGTGCTTCAAATGAGAATAATGTTGGCAGGACCTCTCTCAAAAATTTGTTGGGAGAAAAGCTTTTTGCTAACTTTAAAATGCTCTATGAATGTAGCTGATCATCATGCTGGCAATAGTTCAGTTTTATCCTGGTTCATTTTCTTTCTTTAAGAAACCACAGAGTGAAGTGGAAAAGCCTTTGGATTTGGAGTCAGATGATCTCTGTTCATTTAAGTGAACGGTTTATATATATATATATATGTATGTATGTATGTGTGTATATATATATATATATATGTATAAATCTGATCTTTTTGTCTTTCCTAACATCAACCAATGAACTGCCTCTTCAAGTCACTGCCCATGCAGATACCTGTCCCTTCTCCTCCTGTCCTATAATCATGCTAAGGGTTCTAATTCTACATAGGAAACCCCATGTCTTGTAATTAGTACCCAAGTCAATATTGACTTTTCTCATTCTTGATATTTCACCATAAATAAAGTTGTGTAGACACTGCCAAGGGCACATATATTTTTATCCTGCCTCTGCCAACAATGATAGCTAATCTTTCTGTGTCCCTTTACATGCATTATCTTGTGTAATCACACAATCCTGTGAGGCAGATGTTATGGTTATCAACCTCATTTAACAGGTGAGGAAATTGAGTCTCAGAGAGATTAACAGACCCATGATGACCCTGCTAAGTGGGATTTGAATCCAGGTTTTCATGACTTCTTGACTTCCACTACCTTGTGTTGCCTACAGATTTGTGTGGCTTTGGTCAAGACCCCTCACTTCTAAGGTCCTCAGTTTTTTCATCTATAAAAAGGCATGGATTATATTAGATTCAATTCAATCCAAGAAGCATGGATGCATTAAGCAACCACTATGTGCATGGCACTGTGCTACGTTCTGGAGATGAGTGATTTTTTTAAAAGCCTCTGCCCTCAAGGAACTTACATTCTACCAGGAAGGTACATGAAAACAGATAAGAAATACAAAATACCATTGGGAAATTGTTATTTTTCCTTCATTCTTGAAGAGGACTATGGCATCAGGAAGGTGATGCCATGACTCGCAAGTGAATTGGATTTAAGTGAGGCAGGTTTATGCAAAGTCACCAGCCTCACTCTCTCCTCTGAAGCCAACTAGGCCCAGTGGCAAGATACAGATCAGGATGACTGGACATGTCCTCCACTTGGGATATAAAGACAAAAGTGAAATAGCACCTATCCTTAAGGAGCATACATTCTAACAGGGAATATAATATAGAGAGAGTTCTAAGAACTTGGTGGACCAGGTAAGGCGTTTGCTGTGAAGGGAGTTAGAAAATATTAGTTGCAGGTAAGGAGGAAGTGCATTCCAGGCATGGGGTCAGCTTGTTCAATTTGCCTAGATTATAGAGTACATGGCAGAAATAAGGTGAGATAAAACAGGCTGAAGCAATTGTGAAGATGATCTCTAAGATCTCTTCTAACTCTGAACCATATGTTTCTATGAGAACAATGTCCTGAGAAGACTGAAGATTATAATATGTCCTGTGAGAAATTTCATGAATGCAAGGTTGGTCTGCTTTAGGGAACAAGACACATGCCTACTATGTTGTTGAGGGGTTGCTATAACCTGCTCTTTTCTAGAGCATGGGAAACAAGACCATTGGGTTTGCTATTTTCTACGTAAAAATCAGGCAACATGAAAATTTGTTCAGGTTTCTTCATGGTAGTTGGACAACTCTACATGACAATGGCTAAATGGACTCCCCTATTCTGCTCTCAGCATTCAAACAAACAGATCTCAGAACCACACACAAAACAATATACTCCTATTTAATGCTTATTAAAGTGAGTAGGTCTTTCATGTTGTGTTTGTTTTCATACCAAATTCAGGGGCACATGTTTCCTTAAATAGTCAAGTATAGTCTTGACTGTTCTCAGTGTCTTTTCACCTTCTTCCACTTAAACTATGCCCCTGAAACATTTTAGAGTTTAAAAGGTTTTATTTTTTTAGTGATTATAAATTTTGAGCAAACCAACAGCAGAAAAGATTTGTTTTCAGATGAATTATGAAGATTGATGGAGAGTGTGAGGTGGTGAGAGAGAGGAGGGGGTGATGCTTAACATTTGTAAGTGAATGAAATCATTCTTGGGAGGATTAAACTTACCTCCTCCCAGCTGCCAGGAAGTGACAGAGCTTGCTTAGAGGAGACATAATGCTTTGAAAATCTCTACAAAACCTCCAAAGAATAGCTCAAGAAGGATTAATATGACTTCACATGGTTTGGTGCTGTAGCAATTCCGCAAAATGTCATGCTATTCAGTTCAATACAGTTTGACAAAGCAATTATTAAGCACCTTACTACATGAGCTATATGAAAAGACAAAAAAAATAAAGAAAAGAAAAAAACAGAAGAATACACCCTTCCCTGTCCCATGCCTCCTGGAACTCCTTTGGTTATTACAATTTAGGTATCATGTTGTTCCAAATTTTTGATGCTGTACTGAGACATTACCTATATGTGGGTGTGTTTTTATGTGACCTGGGTATAAAGTGTTTGTGCCTTTGGGTATATACCACATAACATTTGGGGTGCTGTAACTGACTACAATAGTACAAACAGCCAACAGTGGGTAGAGTTTTGCACTATAAGCACGTTGAAAAAGCCTGTTCATTGCCTTCTTAATGAGCCAGGGAGCAAGTATAATGTTTAATTTTCTTACCAGGTGGCCCTATACTTAGGCCACAATCCAGAGATCTTGTCAAGGTCTCTCTGACACATGCACAAAATATCCTCTTTAATGCCCATGCATAAGTATCCTATATCAGCAAGCCAAGTGGCTTCCCATGGCTGAGCAAGAAAGGAACCCTTGCTGGTTGATTTCTGAATTTGAACCTAGAGGTTAATAGAAAATATTGCTCAGGAACACTGAAACAGAAAAATTTATAGCCGTAAGGCCCTCACCCTATGACTGGAAAATTCTGTAGGTCAGCTTCAACCTTCTACATTTATATTTAAAAGGGTATTTTTTTCTGTAGCCATATATTTCATTTAATCTAGAAAAGATGCAAGGGAAAAAATTTCAGCATATTACATTGGTGCTTTGTTCAGTTACATCCTGGAAACTTTCCCCATATCTACAGGTTATAGAAGGGAGTTGGTACTAGTTTCCAGGACCTGATGGTAGGTTATAGACCAACACAATGAAAACAATGGAGAAATTAGGTTGAGTATTAGAAGGTAGATCCATTTCCCAGTCTTTTCATTTTCTGATTTTTTTAAAAGTTGCCTGTCTTTGACATTTAGTTCAAATTTGTCCCTCCGTGCTGGTCCCTGTTTGGATTCTTTCTGGGCCTTGACCCTCTACAGGGCAGTCTTTTCTCTAGCTCTTGGTTTGATCTCAAGTTTCCAGTCACTGTTTGAAGTGTGAACTACAGCAAGATTAACTGCATTTGTTCTCACTTTTGTCCTTCACAAATTCTCAGTCTCAAGCTGTTGTTCTTGTGTCCTTCATTTTTGTAGAGGACCAATGAGATCATGGGGTGATGTCTTCACATGTGCTTGAATTAGAACTGAGACAGAGTTGCACAAAGTCATCATCAGCCTCACTCTCAGAACCATCAAAGTCCAGTGGCAAGACAAAAGTCAAGATAACTGGTGATGGCCCGAGATGAAGTAGATGACCTTGGTGTGTTCAATGCCTAACCAAGCTCAAAATACTTTACAGTGCCTGCTTTAACTACCTTCGTGGCTCTTGGAACAAATTGTTCTCATCTGCCCATTTTGCCAGGGGAGGTCTTTACATGCTTAAGATGGACATCTTGCTAGCTCACTGGCAGGTTTGAGACCTATCAATTACCCTCAACCTGGTTTATCCCATCTGTGAGGACAGTTTTACTAGGGTGTGGTTGCTGGGCATGCTACAACTTTTTGGAGCCACAGGTGAGAGTTGAGTGCCACTTGGACACCAAAAGTGGATGAGCATCTCTGAAGAGAGCTCCGCAAGCTCTTAACTAGAGGTGCTAGAATTCCTTGAACACCCCATACACTCCAGTCTCAAACACAAAAGGCTCAAGGCCTACATCTCTCTTTTTCCCCTGTGCAAGATGGCTGACAGATATAGTCTCAAGAGCAAAGCAAAGAAAGGGAGAATGTCTTCCTCTATTCTCCTCAGGAGTCTTTATCATGTCTGTTGTGTACTCTGTCTTTTCAAAGAGAACAATGGGGGGGCAATTAAATGTGACTTTATTATCAGTGTTCTATTAATACTCCTTTTCTTCTTTTGTTCCTCAGATACCACAGGCCTTGGGGCAAGTAATTATTAGATGGGGAGAGGTTAGAGGGGTAGGATTTGGGGAGAGAGAAAATAAGCACTCCTCAGATTTAAGCGTTACTTCTAGGAAGATTATTTCCACTTCAAGGCATCTAGCAATATAGTTGTGAAATGCAAGAATCTATTCCTTTTAAAATGAATCTCAGGCATTAGAAACTTCATATATTTGCTTCAAAAATAAAGTAATCAAAACTTAAAACTGCACTAAAAGCAGTAAGTTGATTGGTATCATTGGAAAGGGAGCATTACCAGTTGGCAATCTCCTATTCTGCCTATGTGTGGAGCAATGGCTGTTACCCACACATATATGGCATGAGAGTCTTATCCTGTTGAGTGAAGGGAGTCAGAGTAGTCATCTCTACCATTTCCCACCCCCACCCTTTTCTAAGAGTTTGAGACCAGAAGTGTGGCCATCCTGTTCTACTTACAGAAAGGGAATGCCAGGATTATTATTGTTGTTCAACCATTTTTCAGTTGTGTCTAACTCTTTATGACCCCGTTTGGGGTTTTCTTGGCACAGATATTGTAGTGGTTTGCCATTTCCTTCTCCAGTTCATTTTATAGTTGAGGAACTGAGGCAAACAGGGTTAAGTGACTTGCCCAGGGTCACACAGGATTCTTCCTGACTCCAGGGCCAGCATTCTACCTACTGTGTTTCCTAGATGCTCTGATGCCAGACTAGAATTATATTTATCTGCTCCCTTAAATATGTGATATGTGATGTGATTTTCAGGTTCTGTCTCTTAATGGGGAAGGAGGTCCTAAGCTTTATATCCAAGGCTTAACTTACTTCTGACCAAATACCACTTCCACAATGAACATATCCATACATATTCATAGCAATAAGCAAAGAAACCCCATTTATCTAAGTCAGTAGTAAAATAGAAATTAGAGATAATATACATAGAAGAATATATACCAAACAATAGGGAGTGAAAGGAAGTAACTCATTGTAACTACTCCTTCCTACATCTCAACTAGATTCTCCATCTGGACTCTCTGGGCCTGTTTTCTCCCAGACATAGGATCTCCTACTGGGTGAGTTGCTCCACCAAAAAATGTCATTATCTCCTCATGTGTTCCTCTCTCCTCCCCCGTGCCTAACACTTGAAAGAGGTACATGAAAAAGGTAATGAATGATTACTTCTGAAGTGATCAGTTCTTCATGGCTAACTTCACAATTGCTAGAAATAACTCTCTTTTGCATGACTGAACCAATGGTGAAGGATCTGCAATCTTTACAAAGTAATTAATGAATTTCATCACATCTCCTAAAGAAGCAAAGGAGTATAAACATTTTTTTTACTTTCTTTACAAGTTGTTAATAGGTCACTCTCAGTTGAATATCTGCCATTGATGGTTTTTACACCCTCTTTAAGCTGTGAATGAAGTCACTTAAAGTCTACAAGGAGTAAAACCTTAACACTTCGTTGTTTCTATTACCTGTTTCTTACATCCCATAATTTCATCAAGTGGTTTGGGAGGATTGAATTTATCAGAGTCTCCTGTTCCACTGCCTATGTGTGGACTTATTTTTTTAATAGTGCTAAGTCAGGACGCAGCTCAACCATGAATCCCATTGTATTTTACCATCACCAATTTGCTTTCCATGATATTATGGATCACTATGTTGGTGCCTTTGCTTGGATTTGGTTTAGAAAGGGAAGGCTTACAGAGGTAGATGGGATGGGGACTGGCATAGGGATAATATCACAGAAATGCAGAAACTCAGTACATCCTCAAATTGAATTCATGCCTGAACAGAAGTCCCCTTTACACCAACAGTCACAAGTTGTGATTCTGCTATTAGACCTTCAGTGATATGAAACATCTGTTTCCTAAGATGGCTCATTCCATCTTAGAAAAGCTCTAATTGTTACGAGACTTTTTTATGTTAAGCCTAGATCTACCTCTCTGAATCTCAGTCCAATTGCACCTAGTCATACTTTTTATGGATAAGCAAAAAAATCTCCCTTTAAGTATTTGAGTAAATTCATCGCATCCCTCTCTTTTCACCACACCACACCCTAGACCAACATCCTCAGGTCTTCTAGCCTTCCTCATATGGTGTAATCTCCAGTTTTTTGCTGATCCTTGCTACCCTCTTCGTATAAAGACAATGATGTGACGCTCTTCTTCCTGTCTTTCAAATATTTCTATAGTAGGCAGATTCTTTGATTCTTTTTTGGAGGGGGGAGGGGTTGTTCATCAGAGTGATAAATCTCACCTTTTAAAGCAAAATAAAAGCCTAAAAAGATGAGTTATTCTAAAAAAACCACATTTTTTTTGTCATGGCATCTCCTTCCCTAAAAACCTTCTATGACTTTATTGTCAATAGGAAAAAGACCAAAATTCCTAATCTGATATTAAAACCTTCAAAATCTGACTCCAACATCTTTCCAACCAATCCTTTTCTATGCCCTGATCAAACTGATTTACTCCTTGTCCCCTGAACAGTCTTCATGATTCCCTTCCTCTACATTATGGCTTACACCATTCCCTCTACTTGTTATTCCTCTGCTTTCCTGCTAAAGCCCGTTATTTTGGTAGATGAATCTGCCCTGTCTTGTGAAGTGCCTTGTGTTTTAAAATTACCATATCCACTCTATATGAACCATAGAAAAGGTGCTAGCTTTTTGACTGGGGAATTTCTCTGTAAAAACATGAAAAAAAGAGACATATTGTCCAGGATCAAGGCAACACCAAAGGATCGGTGAGAGGACTGAGTTTATTAATGATTGGGAACTGTCTGGAATATTTCTTATATAATTAGTCAGAACAATTCTCTAGCTCCCATGGTAGTCCTGGTGTGTGTGTATGTGTGTGTGTGTGTGTGTGTGTGTGTGTGTGTTAGCAGATATGCCAGTTGTCCATGCATATTGTATCCCCTGTGGTCCTTCAACAAAGCATTTCATAGAGCTTTTGCAGCTTTGTAGGACCTTCCAGAGCTTCTGTCCTTTTGGACATAACATTGGAGAACCTAGGGTTACAGCCACCTTAGGAGAGGATTTAACAGAGGGCTCTCAAACCCAGTAAGTACTTAAAAATACTTATTTAATGATTATTATAACAGTCTAAATTGATGTTTTAACCTTAGATTAGGTTGTAAACTCTATGAAGACAAGGGATTATGTTTTATCTAAGTACCCAGAGCAGTGAATTGCACACAATAGATGCTTAATAATGATTTTAATTGCCAAATTTAAAGGCCTCTTATCAACCCTCATCCTGTTTATAAAAAAAAGACAAATTTTATTTTAATTTCAATTCCAAACCATCTCCCTTCTTTTCCCTACTCATTTAGAAGACAAGAAAAAACAAAACCCATTACAAATATGTGTCATAATGAAACAAATTTCTGCTGCAGAATATAACATTTGACCACATTCCTCTCCTGAATATTATCTCCCTTAGGCATTTTTGTGACACTCTTCATGCTTGGTTTTCCTCCCATCTGTATGACTATTTTTCCTCAATCACATTCATATACTGCCCCTAACTGTGGGTGTACCCCACAGCTCTATCCTAGATCCTCTTCACTTTTATCTCTATTCTTGCTCCTCTTCCTCGTCCTGCTCCTCTTCCTCCTCCTCCTCCTCCTCCTTCTCTCTCTCTCTTCTTTTCCCATGGGTTCAGTTACTGTCTCTACATAGATAACTTTCAGATCTACAAATCCAGCTCTTTTCTCTCTCTCCTGAGTGACAGTCCTGTATCACAAAGTTCCTATTGGATACCTCAAACTGGATTCCCATAGGCAACTCAAATCCAACAAGTTTCAAAAAGAACATGTTCTTTCCCCTCTGCCTCTTCTGAATTTCACTCTTTGTTTGTTTGTACCACCATCTTTCCATCTATATTTGCCTCCTAGAAATTATCCTCAATTTTTCATGTCCCTCACTCCAAATAGCCAATGATTCAAGTCTTGTTTATTCTATTCACATCACCTTTAGTAACCATCCTGTTCACTCCACTCTCATATGGCCATCACCCTAGTTCAGACTTCTTGCCTAGACTATTCCAATAGCCTTCCTATCTTCCTGCTTTTAACTGGCTATTATTCTTCCATGGAATCCATTGTCTCCTAACTTTTGCCTTTTAGAGGTCCTAGTTTCCTTCAAAACTCAGCTCGTGTCATCTTCTAATGGGGATAATAATAGTACTTGCTTCCCAGGATTATTATAAGGATCAAATGAAATAATATTTGTAAAGCCCTTAGTATAGTGCCTGGCACATAGTAGGTGCTTGATAGATACTTGTTTCCTTCCTTCCTATTTCACTTTCCTTTGAACTCCTATCAATTTATTATCTGTACTAGTTATGTATGTACGTATGTATTCCTACATCTTAGTGTTACATTTATTTGCATATGGCTCATCTCAATGACCCTAATCCTTGCATTCCCTCAACATCTAGAATAGTTATCTTGCATTATACATACCTATGTACCAATAAATATTAGCTGTTTGATCAGAGAAGCCTTGTTAAACACATCCCTTCCTTGACTATATTCATACTCCAAGTTTCTGTCTTCCCATGGAGTAATAAGGTAGGTATTTGTTCATGATTCCAAAAAGTGCCACCTTCAGGCTTTGTTGAAAGGTTACAAAAACATTAAGAAAATAGCCGTGTGAACATAGCAGAAAGACTACTGGACTTAGAATCAAGAATGCTGGAGTCAGGTCCTGGCTCCTCTTCTTACTAGTTTAGCTGTTTGTCTTTGAACAGGTTACTTAGTTTCTCTGGCCCTCAGTTTCCTTCTCAGTAAAAAAAAAAGGTGATGAGATTAAATCATCCCCAAGTTTTCCTTCAGCTTTACTATGGTTCTAAGAGCTGGGAAGATTTATGTCAGATAAGCAGCAGCCTTGTGCAAAATCAGTGCTAAATAAACGTTTATTTTTTTTTTAATTTGCCTGTGGGTACTTAAGAGTTAACCTTGATCCCTGATGTTTTATCAACAAACTGAATTGAGTAAATATAAATTTCTTTAATCTCTAGTTTAGGTTGTCTCTGTAATGAGATGGGATGGTTTGATTTTTATCATCATTCTACTATCAAACAAGATGGCCCATGCAGTTACCTAAGTGACATATTCATGAAGATTGCCAAGTCATTCAAAGTTTACTGTATGTAGAAGTCATAACTTTTTCTCCCTCCCCATGCTCAGTTCTGTTCCATTTTAATTGAGACTAGAAAGTACTAGTTAATCCATGGTGTTATTTTTTTAAAAATGGCATGATACAGTATATTGAGTGCTTTGCTTAGAATTAGGAAGACCTGAGCTCAAATGCTACTTCTGACACTAACTGTGTGACCCTTGGCAAATGTCTTCCTTAGTTCTCTAAGACTTATCTTGTAAGTCATAGAAAGTTTGTAGTTTTGTTCTCCAACCACCAAATAATCACAGATCCTTCACATATTCGTTGAAAAGTAACATTCACCTAGAATATCCATTCATTTAACAGCTCTGAGCATGAAGGTAGGCAGAGTCTTTCCTCAGCTACCTACTAGTTATGTGACCCTGGCTAACTCACTTAACCTCTGTCAGCATCAGTTTCCTGATCTGTAAAATGAGATGATAATAATAGCACCTACCTCTCAGTGCTGTTGGAAGAATCAAATTAGACAACACATGTAAAGTGTTTTGCAAACTTTAAAGCACTATGTTTAAATTTTGGCTATCATTGTCATTAATATTATTTTAAAGATCTCTTTCTTTAGCTTCCCTTACCATATTTTTTAATCAATCTCTTTTATATTTCTATCACAATTGGTTTGCTCCATACTCTACTCTGTCCAGTTTTAGCCACATGATGCTTGAAATCGTTCTTCACTGTGGTCTCTACAGGCTATGTCCTGAGTATGGCCTCACTAATTGAATTCTTCCTTTTCGGAGCTTAAAACCAAAATACCAAGTCGATAAGGTTACTGGGATAACTGCTTTAAAAAAAAAATCTCTCTCAATGTGCTCTCTTAGCTTAAAACTCTTGGGACATTACAAAATGTTTTGACAGCTGTGTGTAACTATCTACTCTAGTTCAGGCCTTCATCATTTTTCTCTTGGACTATTGCAATAGCCTTCTAACTAGTCACCCTGCCTCAAGTCTCCTCCCAGTCCAGTCCATCCCCCCCCTACTCAATAACCTTCAGTCTTTCCTTTTCATCTCCAGTCATTTGTTGAATATTTAAAGCTCTTCATAAATGTGGTTAAGTAAAGTATTAAAAGACTTGAAAGGAAGGAAGGTGCCAGTTTATGACACTACAACTCTGATTTCTTTGCCTTTGTGCAGGCTTTCTCTGATACCTGGAAGGGTCTCCTGCCTTTCCTTTGTTTTCTGGTTTCCCGGACTTCCTCCAAAACTCTGCTGAAATATGATTTTCTGCACAAGACTTTCCCAGGTCCCTCCAGCTAGTGAGATCTCTTTTGAGATTATCTTCTATTGACTCATTATACATTTTATGTGAACCTGGTTATTTGCACCTTATTTTCCCCATTAGAATGTGAACTCCTTGAGGCAGGGAGCATGCTTTTGACTTTCTTTGTATCCATAGCATAGTACCTGGGAACATAGCAAGTATTTAATAAATGTTTCTTGACTTGGCCAGGAGAACAAAAAGATTTTTTCCCTTTTTCTATCAT
Organism: Trichosurus vulpecula; assembly: GCF_011100635.1. Taxonomy (NCBI): domain Eukaryota; kingdom Metazoa; phylum Chordata; class Mammalia; order Diprotodontia; family Phalangeridae; genus Trichosurus; species Trichosurus vulpecula. The sequence goes on from NC_050574.1 coordinate 181,489,159, forward strand.
TTGTGGGTAGGGTTGAGACAGAGGTATGGGAAGAGGGATGAAGCATATAATACATTTCACAGAGATTTTTATGGGTTAAAGCCTATGCTTGAATATAGAAGGGGATTAGCTACTACTTAAAATGTGTATATATAACATAAGTATGTATATATACATGTATGTATTTACACACACAGGTTTGTATGTAGATGTGCGCACATATATGCACATATATACATGTATACATGTATATGCATGTGTGTACCTACAAATTAAAACACTCAGAAATCCTTTGGAAAATGACAGAGAAGTAAGAAAATAATTTTAAGGAAAATGAATAATAATTACTAATGTTGAGCTAGCCAGCTAGCCTTTGAAAACTCTGTTTCCAATTTCTCTTGGTTAAATGAACATACTAATGTTCTTCTTGCAAAATCATTGGATATTAGAGCAGGAGTGTGAGATCATCTAATCCAAACTCCTCGTCCTACAGGTGAGGAAACAGATGCTCACAAAGAGAAAGGATTTTTCCCAAGGTCACACAAGTGATGAAAAGAAGACTTAAAAGTCAAATCCAGATCTTCTAATCCCATGTCCAACATACCCTCTCTATTTAAAAAATATTTATTTTCAATATGTTTTTCTTTTTAAATTTTGAATTCCAAATTCTCTCCCTCTCTCTCATCCCTCCATCACCCTCTGAGAAAGCAAGCAATATAACAGTTATACATGTGAAGTCATGCAAAACATGTTTCTATATTACCCTTATTGCAAGAACAAAAAGCAAGCAAAATAAAGTAAGAAAATTAAACTTCAATTTGCGCTCAGATTTCATCAGTTCTCTCTTTGGAGGTACGTAGCATTTTTTCATCATGAGTCCTTTGAAGTTGTCGTGGATCATTGTATTGATCAGAGTAGCCAAGTCTTTCACAGTTGATCATCATTACACCATTGTTGTTGCGCATAATGATCTCCTGGTTCTTCTCACTTCACTTTGTGTCTGTTCATATAGATCTTACTATCTTTTTTTTTCCAAAACCATCCCCCTCATCATTTCTTATAGCACAGTAGTATTCCATCACAATCATATGCCAGAACTTGTTCAGTCATTCAGCCAAAAGTTGGGTGCTGCTCACCTGGGTTTGGGGAGGTACTTTCTCAAGCTATAGGCTTCTTTGTTCTGCTATTTTCAGAGCTAGTTCTGAGGATCTGCTAGTTTTTGGTGCTTCCAAGGTGGTATGATCTGGTGAGAGGTGTGGTTACCTATCTCTTGGTATGTGGTCTGGTCTTTACCCAGGAAGGGCCCCTGCAGCAGCAAACACTAGCACTCCTATTGGCCTTGGAACTGTGACCAGACCCCATGCTCTCCTGCAGCTTCCTTGATAGTGTTCCTATCTCTGCCTTGGAACTGTGACCAGTGCCTCTGCTCCCTTATGACTGAATACAAGCATTTCTCTTTGCCCTGGAACTGTGACCCAGAAATCCCAATGGGCAAAAGAGTTGCCAATCAGAGCTAGCTGGAGCTAGCACCAGCAGAGTCCCTTCTCATCTCTTTCTGACCAGTTGTCCAACCCCCTCACCATCTCTGGGCTGAGAGGTCCTGCAGCTGCTCCTGCTGTTCCTGCTGCCACTGTGTACATGTGTTCCAAACCAGTCTGCATCCTGGTGGCACAGATCTTTCCTGATGACCTCCTATGTTTTATTAGACAGGAAAAATATCTTTATTGGTTCTGCTGCTCCAAAATTTGATTTGAGGTGTTATTTTAAAGTTGTTTGGAAGAGAACATTGAGAGAGTTCAGCTGCAGTGATGCCTCTAATCTGCCATCTTGGTTCTATTGTGACTCCTTGTACTCTCTTACATAATCTGCTACTTAAGAATAGCTTGAAAGTGAATTCTAAAGGCAAACTTAGCAAAGCAAAAGGCATGGTAGGTCCTATCAAATCTATGAGTATAGACCCAGAGTATAGACTCTATGTTGTTCAACAACCAGCCAAGGCAAATTAGAAAAGCCCATCCACATAGGGCTAGTTACCAGTGCATATTTTTTCCCCAGCTACAGTAATTCCCAGAGACTGACTTCTAACACACAAGAGAAGTTGCATTGGTTGAGGGAACATGCTCCTCCCCCAAGAAATCACAGATCCTTGATGTATGGAATTGACATTAAGCAGATGTAATCAGAGTTGAATTATTCCAAAGGGCTTTGGGCAACTTGGCAGACTGTGGGGTAATTTGAAATGGCTGTAATTTTCTAGGGAGAAGGGGAAAGTGAAGTAATTTGCTACCTTTGGGAATGTTGCCTCTTGATCTGCCGTCATGGGATTATTCATCATCTCTCTGGTCTCTCAGCCCTGAATATATGACATCGGACTTTTTCTCATTTTGAGGCCTCTGAAGCCTCTCAGATTTGGGATAGCCATCAGATGCAAGGACAATTAATATAAGGGGTACTCCACTATTGAGGTCACTCCAAATGACAAACTGTTAAAATATCACCCATAGCCATGATCAAGAGTTCTTTATCTCCTTTCACTGGAGAGATGGGGGACTATATATGTGGAATGATCAATATGCTGTCAGAGGAGGACTGTACTTTGGTTAACTTCTTTTCTTTGTTTCAAAGGAAGGGCTTTCTTGGGATAAGAGATGGGGCATCTCTTGAAAAGTAAACTGTTTTTAAAAAATGTATCAGAATGAAGAAAGAAAGAAGAAAGGAAGGGAGCAAGGAAAAGAGAAAGAGGGAAATAAAAAAAAGAGAAAGGAAGGAAGGAATGAAGGAAGGGAGGGAAGGAAGAAAGTAGAAAGAAAGGGAGGGAAAGGGAAGGAGGAGAGAGGAAGAAGAGAGGAGGAAGAAAGAAAAATAATGTAAAGGAAAGAAAGGAAGGAAGGAAAGGAGGAAAAAAGAAAGAAAGTGAGAGAGAAAGAAAGAAAAGTTTTTTAATAGACTGCTTCTACATCTATTGGGAAATTAGAGGTCTGACACTGACTCTTGTAAAATGTCACATTTCCCTAGATTCATTGATTGTCAATGACTGTCTTTTTGTTTGTTATTCTTTACCTTAGCGTTTGAGTGCCCAAAATTGAATACCAAACTGAGTCTGTTTTCACTTTCTGAAGTTTTTAAATTTTTCTTTAGAGTTCTAATTCATCACCTTCTATCCACAAGGCAATGTGCTAAATTGGGAATATACAGAAAATGCATGCTTTGCCCTTAAGGTTCTTGTTTTCTACTTAGTAGTTTAAAAATGTACAGAATTAGGTAGTAAGTACAGCATAAGATAATTTGAGCACCAACAAATGGAGGGATCAAGGAAAAGTTTCTCATAGGAAATAGCACCTGAGTTAAGCATTAAAGGAATCAAAAGATTCAAAGAAATAAAGTAAGGACGGAATGAATTATAGACATAGGAACAGTTTGTGCAGTAGCATGAATATGATGGAATGCTGTGTTTGGAGAATAGCAAGTAAGAGTATCTGGATTGAAAAAGGCACTTTGGAAGGGAATCCTATGAATAAATCTGGAAAGATATACTGAAATGACAGGGTGAAGAGTTTACATTCTTATTTAGAGGTAGTGAGTCTCTGAAGATTTTTTTAACAGAATGGTGAGGTCACTACTCTTATGCTTTAGTAACATTGATTTGATAGTTATATGGAAGATTAATTGCAGAGGGAAGAGACTAGATAAAGGAAGGTCAATAATTATAATAGTCAAAGAGTATTGCAATAGCCCAAGGAAGAAGTTATGAAGACCTGAACTAGGGAGTTAGTCATGGGGGGTGGGAAGGGATAGATACAAGATATTCTATGGATAAAGAAGGGACAAAACCTGACAACTGTTTGGGTATAGGTGATATGAGAAAAGGGAAGGTGTTGATTACCACAAGATGATTACCATAGTGGTTAGAGAATTCTGAATTAGTTTTCTTTATTCCAACTCTTATATAATGATAATATGAGTGTAAAAGGGAAACATTAAGTTAAAAAAGTAACTTTTTTTGGCTGTGTAATGCCAAATAATCAAGTGCTGATTTTTTTTGTTTACATTTAATTTGGTATTTTGGAGACACAACCAAAAATGGCCACCCATTTAACTATAACAGCAGCACTTACTTGGTTTGAAGTGTAATCTATCTCACCCCATTTATAAAGTGGGACACATTTTTCAACTACATTCAGTATGTGTGGGGTCTCTGTCCTCTTTCATGAAGCCTTATCCTCTTGGTGAAAATATTGCCCATTTGAAATCTAGTGGAGGGTAAGTGCTAATATGGGCTAATTTCCTATTGCTTCTGTAAGATGGAAATTAATCACATATTTTTAATATATGTTAAGTGGTTTTCCCTGAGGTACTGGCACTAAATCACTTACCATACTTTCAAAGTGACTTTTTTTTCTCCTCTTACCCTCATTACACTATGGAGTTTTTGAGAGTTTTCAGCCATGAAAAAAGGGAAACCATGAAAGAAAGGGAGACCCTTGAGCTTCCCTGCTTTTGAAATGTAGCCAAGAAGGTGCAATGATCTTTAACATAGCTGAGGTGAGTTTTAAACTGAATGCTTTCAATAAAGATTCCTTACCAATTGGCTCATGGAAATTCTCCATTTCACTCCTAACAGAAAGATGTAAGATGGAAATGTTGCAATACTTCTGTTCAAAGGAATTAAAATTCTTTTCTTCTCTGACAGTGGTGAACCATTTGCTCCTGAAATTATTATTGTTTCCAATAGAATTATTGGATATTTACTGAAAATGCTAGGTGGTATTTCATTGCAAATTAGTAAACACCATAGTATCTTAACAATGACAATCTTGCAACTTCCTCATAGTTTTCATTTCCTCATTTTTCTCCCTCTAGGGATTGGTTCTCCCATAGTATTTGTATCAGTGACATTTCTGTTTTCTGACCTCTCTGAGCTGTGCTATGTCAGTTGGATCACAATATGGAATCTCAGAAGGGCATGGGGTTGGGTACTTGGTAGTGCTATAAAAACAAGGTGATGATTTTAAGGAAAAAAATCAGTGAGCCAGGTTCCTGCACTCCCTTTCACAGCATAACAAAAAAATGGCATTGGAGCAGGAGAAATGAGGTTAGGCTAGAACAATTAAATCACCACACTTTTGTGAATTGAATCTCCTGACCTGGGAGTATGGCCACAACCAGAAAGCATTCACTAAGAACAGGAGGGATTTGGCCTGTATTGAATCTTGGGGAATGGAGGAGACTTTGAATGGGAATATAACCCAACAGGGACCAGAAACAGATGCTTGCCAGGTCTGGAGAACTCAAGAAAGGCCGACTGAGGGGGTGGAATAGGATGGTGGGGGAGTGGAAATGAGCATTATACATGGTAAAATCCTGAAAACAGACAGGCAATTCTTGAAGAGACCCCCCCACACACACACACAATTAGTGAGAAAATTACCAACTGAACTATTTGGAGAGCAATGAAACTAATTTTGGAAATTGAGTACAATATTGCTGGCTAGTTATTGTGTGAGGAACTAAGGGGGTTCTGGGAAAGAACTAAATTGCACCTTCCCCCAACCCCACCAATTCTTTTACAATGCTGCTGTTCTTATATATAGCATGTTTCTGAGTGGAACAGGTTTTTGAGCAGATGTCTGAAAGGGGAGGTTGGTTATTTGGAGGGAGTTTTGGGTGGCCTTATGACTGGAATCAATAAGCCACTTGAGCTCTGCTGAACGAACTGAGAAACAATATCTGGAAGTGGTTATTCAGGTTAGAGAAAGTTGCAACGAATACTTAAAAACATAGAAATTGGAGTATGGAATATAAAGTTGTCTCTCAATAGCCTTTGAAGACCATGAGGGCCTTTATGGTTCCGCTAATGCTATAAAACAGAAAGCCATCTAATAGATGGTTATAGATAAGACTTTTGTTTCTATACCACAAATTTGATTCACTGCCAGACTGTTAAGAGCTCAAAGTAGTTATCTTCTGATGGCTTTCCTATGGCCTATGTGGAAAGTGTTAGGGAATTGGGGGGTGGTCTCTCACTTGAATTCTTAGTGGACAGATGAACACCTTATTGAAATATTCACTATAGATGGAAGTAATTGGTGGACTAATGCAGCCCTAATTGGCATCAATGAAACCTAGAACCACATGCCTGAAGAGATTCAATTACCTTTCTCATCTCACAGATGGTTCCTGTAACACAGTGAGCCTTGACTATATTAATTGATAAAGAAGAATATGACAAAATTTCTGCCATTATCAAATGTGTATTGGTGATAGATTTCTTCTGTAATATTTGACAGAAAGTTCTGATTAGAATTCATTTCAAAGGGGGAAGGAAAAGAATAAATTTTATAATGCACAAAAAGATAAAGGAAAATCAATTTTTAGTATTCTCTCACCTCTGATTCTCTTACCCTAGTTAAATATTTATTGGTCATATTTATGTACTTCTGAACCCTATTTCTTGATTTTATTTTTATTAATAAATGACCCTCCTATTTGCTTTTACAGCAAACTTGGAGTTCTATAAACTATGTAAGTGACAGTGTTTACTAAATTAAGACTGGGGTTAAGACCCTAAGCTTTTCTTCCCTACTGAAAAGTCATTTACTTTCTATTCAGGGAAGCAAGATTTAAATATAAAAATAGAGGATGTCCCAAAAGTCTTGGTATATCTTTAAGTTTTAGTAGTTTTTAAAACTAAGACTTTTGTGATGCTCTCTATATTAGCATGGTTCAACTTACTTCACTTTGCATAAATTCTTATGTCTTCCCATGCAACAGTATAAGTGGAAAAAACAAAACAACCAAGACTACAACCCAAAGAGAACTTTGAGAAAATACATCCTTTTTCTTTGCTGAGGTGGGAGATGATGGGTTTAATACACTGCATAAAATGCCACATTTTTTTTTCCTTCGTGTTAGATTCACTGAATTTTTCTTAAAATATTTTTTTTTCCTTTTTTATGAGGGGTGACTCTCTGAGAGGGGAAGAGATACATTTGGAGACATGGATGATGCAAAAACAGAACTTGTCAATAAAATGTTTATTAAAATATAGCCCATATAAACTCTGAGGGTCCTTATCTGAATTCCCATGCTCACTGATGAATTGTATTTACAGAGTGAGGATGGCTACATCACCTCCTCAGGGATCTAGGGGTGCTCCTGAGGAACGATGAGAGAACTTCCTCTAATGACCAGTTGCTCAAGATCCTGTAGGTGTGCTTCCCCATTCCCCCTCATACCAATATTATCAGTTGAGAATCATTTAGAAAATGTTGAGAATATTATCAGTTGACAATCATTTAGTCAATGACCCCTAAGCAACTTTAAGAAGGGGGTATTAAATAAAATGGTTAAGTAAGTATAGTCGGTATAAAACACCTTCCCCTGCCCCAGTCTGTTATACACTCTCCTACAAGTATATGCCGAGTATAGAATCCAGGATAAGGTGAAACTCAAGCTTAGAGCTCACATGTGGCAAAAGGGCACATAGCTTCTACTTGCTGGAAATCCTTTTCTCCCATTTGCGGAAGAACTCAAAATTTAAAAAGTTTCTCTTAAGCATGATGAATCTGATTCCCTCTGTCCTTGGCTCCCTATGCAAAATAAGGATGACTCTAGGATACCAATATTCTGTGGACCCTCCTCTGGCCAAAGGAGTGGGCTGTGAGGGAAAGAAGACCTGTCCAAGAACAAAGCCAAGGCTTTCTTTCCAGTCTCTCTCCTCCTCTCATGGTCCCTCCTCGGAGGGTGCACTGAAAAGCCACACTTGCTCCAATTCTGGAAATCAATCCCTTTCAACTCACTTAATAATTTACAGATGATCTCTGGGATGTGGCCAATTTTCCTTGACCTAACTAAACAGGATTCTTGGGCAACATCATTCCAGTCTGAAGGCTTTTTAACACTTAGTCTAAGCCCTGTGGCTGAATTGATTGTTTGGGTATCTCATCACCTACTTGAAGTAGATTAGAGGTAAGCAAATTAATCATATCAACCTTACAAAAATTTATTGGCATCTCATGATATCCTTTAATAGCACATTTTATATCTCCTGTATTTAAGAATATTAAATATCCCTGGTCTCCTGCTCAGTACCTATCCCCTAGCCTTTCCCAGCTCTCCTTATCCCTGTTTCAAACTTCAACCTAGCTACCTTCTAGAGACACATAATAGCATAGCTATAAATGCATAGTGAAGTTTTGAGTCACCTTCCAGAAAGGTTCAGCTTGTGCCTCCTCCTACAAGAAATCTTTCTGGATTTTCCCAATTGTTAGTTCCCACCCTCCTGATTACTTGGTATTTATTTTCTATGTGTTTTATGTTTTATTTGTCTGTATGTAAGTATGTAAGAATGTAAGTTCCTCAAGGGTCTGGATTGTTCCCTTTTAATCTTTGTTTCCTGAGTAACTAGGACAGTGCCTGGTGCAAACACAGTGCTGATTTCTTGCTTATATAACTTTTCCCTAATGTGTCTTTAAAACTGGCTATCACTACTTTGAGCATACCTTAGATGATACTGATGTCTCTACTCCATAATTAGATGCCTTTTATGTCATAATTCTTGGAGCACTTTGTCTCCATTCTTCCACTGATTTCATTACCTTCTACAGTGATGTATGAATTACTCAAGACAAGCAATAATTTTGATGTTGTTTCATTTCGTGACATCAATGGTCATATGTGTGTACCTTTATTAACACAATACTGATTCAGAGTATCTAACCTTGACCAGATGAAATGAATCTGGGATGGTTTCCCAACCATCTCATAGTTAGTTGTCTTTAAATTGACTGCTGGATTTCATTCCATGTACAGATTTTTTTGGCACTCTATTGTGTTTTTAATTCCATGGTTTTGAAGAATGAGTATTATTCCCAGGAATATGCAGGATTGTAGGTCCTAAAGAATACACTTGAATGACAGAGATGTTACAATAGCTTCTAATGTAAGGAAGTCAAGCCTTTAAGCATCACTCCTGGCCAAAAGGAAACAGAATTAGTCTGAAGGCAAAGTATGGTTAAAAATGGAAAACAACCCAAGAATTGACAAATCATTTCAGCAAAATAGCCTAATTAGTGCTTAAAAAGTAAGTGAAAACCTTTAAAGGAACCTGGCAGTTGGAATGGGGGACATGTGTTATTCCCATATGATGTGGTGTAAGCTGTTTGAAACTGAAAGAACAGTGAGAAGATGAGTATACAATCAGTTCCTAATTGTTGTTACGGAGAAAAAGTGCTCTTCATAGGCAAGATAATATGAAGACTAGAGCACTGGAGATCAGAAAAAGGTAATTTTTACTGATGAATCTCACTTTTTATTACAGGCTAGATGATTGTTAGAAGCCTAGGGGAGTTTATAAGGTAGGAGCATCTTCATCAAACTGAAAAACATTTGTCTTCCAAAAATATTTTGGATATATGTGTGTACATACATTTACATATGTATACATTTATGTATGTGCATGCGTGTGTGTGTGTGTCTGTGTGTGTCTGTGCAGATAGATAGGTTTTACGTCAATAGGCCCTGAAAGTCTTGTTCCAATTGAGGAAATGATAAAGTCTGATAAAGATATCGTAATGCTGAGAATCAGAATTGTTACTAATTTGCAGAAATTCCCAACTGGAGATCAAATGGTGCAACATGACCTTGCATCATCTGACATATTATGATAGATTAAAAAATATATCTCACACATGGAGATAAACATGTTTGAATAGCCTAAAAATTTACCTGATCAAAACCCAGTGAGAATTGGTGGGCTATAACCAAGGTCACACTGGGGAAAAAATGGACTCTATGTCAAGGATACTCAATATCTAATGTGATTTTTAGTTTCATGATAAAGAATCAAAGAATACAATGCCAGTATGTATAAAATAATTAGTAGAAGATGCTACAAAATACAATTTTCAAAAAAATGTAAAAATTTGTAAGGTTTATTTTATATTTTACGTTGTCCTGTCACTTGTATCATAAAAATGTGGATATTTGCCTATTAGAGTTTCAGTTTCTCCAAGGCAGGGATGGTGTCATTATTCCTCTTTGAATCCCAGAACCTAGCATATTAACTTGTATGGAACAACCACTAAATAAGTGTATTGAACTTAGTTGAATGATTTTTAAAAAGTCGGTTTTTATCTCATGTACCACAGAATTCTATTGTTTGGGTGAGTATGCACACACACACACACACACACACACACACACACACACTCACACACATATACATAGTGGGGTGGGTTTGGGCTCTGTGTGTGTGTGTGTGTGTGTGTGTGTTATATATATTTTTTTTCCTTTCTTTTTCTTTTCTTCCTGAATGTTCTTTGAAGTTTCCTTTGGGGCTAAAACATCTTAGAATTTAATTCAACTTTGGAAGTCATACCAAAAAAATAGTCCAGTGAATAAGACTGGTTGACTGATGTCCTCAGAATTAAGGTTGCTTCCTTTTCATCTTTCCATCCCCAGCACCTAGCCTATTTTCTTGCACATAGTAGGTGCTTGTTACATATTTACTGAAGCTGAAGAGCCCAAGTGGTCCTTTGGTAGCCACCTCTAATCTCTTTTCTCCTCACAGTCCAAGGAACACATCTTTGAGGTTCTTTTCATTCATCCATCTATGTACTTATAGTACTATGCTCAATGTATTCTTTCATATTTAGAGTTTCGTTAAACTCCTATCTGAGCAGCTGCACTAACCAAATCCCCCATTGTTTTGTTTTGCCTCTAAACATTGAGGTCAAGAGAGATAAACCTTGAAATGAAAGCTTCATCTGAAGGAAGCACTTTAAACTTTGTGGAAAAACCACATGTCCAGCTATGAATATCGGTTTCTTTATACAGTACGTATTCTAGCGATGATATCATTGTGTCACTCCCTTTACCGAAAGAAAATAGTCTCCAATGAATCCATTATCAGAGAGAGGGGATAAGCAACTGACTTTTGTCAAGATTTAGGCTGAAAATTTTAGTTTTCAATTCATATTTTGCTTAGTCAATAGTCTAAAGATTTTCTTGACAAATGTTTTTGATGTTTGTCGTTAGCACTTTTACTAGATGAGTAGTGGCTTTTCTCTGTTCCTTTATTTTGAATGGAAAATCACACTGTTATTTGAATGGAAGATCATCTATTTTATGGTCTAGACAGAAGGTAGGGAAAAAATCTCATTGAACTTCTTGAATCTCTAAAAACAACTGTCATACGAAATTGGGTAAAAATCGGGAAGGTGGACGCAAAAAAAATTATGGATTTGCTGCTGCTGAGAACCAGTCTCCCAACTCTATACTTAACTGCCTCCCATTCCTGAGATACTCTTTTCTCCTCCTCTTGGGTTTCTTTCAATATCCAAGCACTACCTTCTGTGGATGGCCTCCCCTGTCCTTTTCTCCAGGTGCTATTGCCTCCCACTTGGGGTTATTTTATCTGTCAGGTAAGTGTCCTGAATATATCTTTACATGTGCATGCTTTCTCCCCTGCTAGAATGTAAGCTCCCCAAGGGGAGGGACTGTTTTGCTTTTCATGGCTAAGTGGCCTAATTGGTAGAATGCTGAACATAGAGGCAGGAAGACCTAAGTTCAAATATCAAGACCTGTGAGACCTTGGGTGAGTCATTTAACCTACGTCTGCCTTGGTTTCATCATGGTAAAATAGAGACAATAATAGCATCTGTGTCACAAGTTGTGGTTGTGAGGATGCGATAGCAAATGACACATTTTAAGAACATATCACGACGTTCTATATATTATGATATTACATTAATATATTGTGCTATTCTATATTAGATTAAATTACAATTACAAACTTTAAGCATTACATAAATGCTAACTATTCTTTTTGTATTTCCAATATAAAATACATAATAGGAACACAATGCTGATTGACTGTCAATCCTTATTATCTCATTGTAGATGGTGTTTATATAACAATCGTTATAAAACAATTACTTCTTCTCAGTAAAATAGTGGCCTCTACAATGCAAGTGCCCTGGGGCCACTTTCTCTTCACCCTTAGCTACTCACTAAACTGGGCTACTCTCCGATTGTCCAGAGCCCTCCTCTTTAGAATGTGCCCCGTAGTTCAAAAGTTTTATTCCCTCCATCCCTCGATAGGTGAAAATTCCCATTCCTATGAAGTCTGATTGATCTCAAGTACATATTAGAAGAAATGCATGAGGGCATATTCTTACTAAGATGTGAATGACATAATGTAACCAGTCCCCTAAAAGTACTCACTTTACTTGCACCTTTTGAAGGGTGCATGTTGAATAGGGAGTTCCATTCATTGCCTCAATAAGTATTTATTAAACATTTGACCCACTGAAGGCCTTTTGCTAAGGTTGCAGGAGATACAACACAGTGGTCTGATGCTGAGTTTCTTTTCTGTGATAGTGCAATCAGGTTGAAGAAGCATTTCCTTCTCACAGTTGAGAGGTGAGTAGTATATGTAACACAGTTTCAGTTTTATAACACATGAGGAAATAATCTAAAAGAGGTGAAGTGACTTGCTACATGTCGGGCCTGAGACTTGAACCTAGGTTTTCTGATACCAGGGCATGTCTGACCAAGATGTTTTCCATGATTTCTGGCTTCCTCTCATAGACGTATACCAACCTTCTTTCCACTAATGTGTTGGGATGGAGTATAGTAGAAAGGAAAGTATATCAGCTCTAGAATCAGAAGTCCTAGGTCCAAATTTCATCTCAAATGTTTACTGCCAGTGTGATCTTTGGCAAAGCATTTATCTTCTTCATATCTCTTTTCTCATTTATAAAGTGGAATAATTAGACTAGATGGTCTCCAAGATCCTTTTCAGCTCTACATTTATGATTCTATGAATGGCAAAATACAGCAGAAATAGCTGATCCAACCCTTCTGAAAAATAATTTTGAATTATGGAAAAAGTCATGAGACCCTTCTTAGCATTTTTTCCTATAGAAACCAGTACCAGGAATACATCACAGAGATCTCAAAGTCAGAAAGAAAGACCTCATATATTCCAAAATATTGGTAGCCACACTTAGGGTAGTAAAACCTGTAAAGAAAGTGGAGGTAGTGTAATACAGGGAAAATTAGGAACCCCTGAGAAACCCCTAGCTACTGACAAGGACCCCCAGAAAGAATGGACTCAGATATCTTTGGCATTTAGCAAACCCCCTGGGACTCCATGACTCCACCAAGGAATGTCAATAGATAGGACCATCCCACTGAAGGATAACCTGGCAGACCCTTTCTAGCAGATATCCCTGGGGCTCCGTGACTCCACCAAGGAATGTAAATGAGATTATCCCACTAGTACAATAACCTGACTGAATCTTTTGATCAGCCTGGACCTTTGTTCCTGTTCCCCCCACCCTGTACCCCAACATATCCTATATAAGCCAAGCTGTCACCCCAACACATCGCCATTGATTTGTGGTGCAGTACCCCAATGGCCGCCGGCTAATGAATTCTCCACTTAAAACTTATACTCTGTGGTGCATCTCACTCGCTTCTGGTACAACAGTAGGTTAAGTGGAGAGGATAGCTGAATAAATTGTGGTATATGAATGAAATAGAATATTACTATACCATAATAAATGTTGAACATGAGTTCAGAGAAACATGAGAAAATGTAGATGAACCGAAGGACAGAGTAGTCAGCAGAACTAGGGCAACAAATACTGGACTTAAATACAATAATGTAAGAATAACCCTAAGAGGCAACTAAATTCAGAGTAATTATAATAACCTGTCTTGGTCTTGGAGAACAGATAATGCAATACAACTGTCTCCTCTAAGTAAAGATATGAGGGGCTATAGATAGGGAATATGGCATACGTGATCAAACTGGATCATTACCACTTGTTTTTGCTTAACTGCACTTTTTGCTACAAGAATTCAATATTGTATATAAGGGTGTATATAAGGACATAAGTATAGTCTAAAAAGGTATCCACAAAACTTAAAGGGGAAAGAAGAAATAAGGGAAGCATGACTGCAAGGAAGGCAGAAGGAAAGAAGGAAGAAAAGAAGGAAGGAAGGAAGGAGGAAGGGAAGGAGGGAGGGATGAAAGGGAAGAAGGAAAGTGAAGGAGGGATAGGGAGAGGAAAGAAGGAAGGAAGGAAGGAAGGAAGGAAGGAAGGAAGGAAGGAAGGAAGGAAGGAAGAATGGATCACTGAATTTGGAGTTGAATCAACAGATCTAAGTTCAAATTTGTGTTTTGCTTCATCCTAGCTGTGTGAACTTAACCTCTTTGTATACTCATCTGTAATATAGAAATTATAATATGCAAACTACATTCATCATAGGATTTTGTGAGAATTAAGTTATATGCTATATATGCATATCTGTCTGTCTATTTGTCTATCTGTCTATCTATCTATCTATCTAATCTATCTATCTGTCTATCTCTTTACATTATAAAAAGCAATGTCATGTAAGCTATTTTGGACCACAGCACAGAAGAGAATTGAATCCTAAAATCTAAATCTCCCTTTCATTCACTCTGGCAGGTTGCTTCTGTTGGGAGATGAGGAGTTAGAAATAACAATATTATACAAGAAGTACAATGTACTTGGAGAAATATGGACTTGCAGTCAGAACTTCAAGTTCTGGTACTGTCACTTATTTGATGTATGACCTTGGAAAAATCACTTTACTTCTTTCATACTAGGTTCTATAATCCATATAGTGAGAGGTTATCCTAGCCAATCCTTTAAAATTCCCTTCCAGAGAGAAATATCTATGAATTTAAGATATGTACACTGAGCCAAGCACTACATTACCTTTTAAAAATATTCAGATAGTTGCATTTTGGATGGTAACATCTAAAACAACAGAAGCAAAAAAACAAAACAAAACAAAAACCTAACATCCATCAGTAACAGCAATAAGCAGTTCACATATTTTTTGTAAGTTTTGAATTCTCTTGACCATGATCCATTTAGTTGCTTTTTTTGATTCTCCCTTGAGATTCCTTTAGCAGCAATCAACTCAACCTTAATATGCAACATCCCTGTTATTACACTGAAGATTTGGGGCTGGGGTTGGGGGTGGTACTGCAGGAATCAGCACTGGCAGAATGACTCACAGCCATGTAGAGATCACACACTGATATTATGGCTGTGTGCGCCAGCCCATTCATGTTATAATCCCACTGGATTTGTACTCATGGCTCTAGCAGGGAAAGATTGTCCCTCCACAATCCTCCTGCCCACATGGAGTTCAGATTAAGGCCTCCTCCTTGCCACTTGGCTAATTCTGGAGAACTAGATGTCCAGTCTCTCTGGTTTGTGTATGTATGGTGCCAACTTCAGTCTATGATAGTGATGTAAATATGAAAGCTGCAGGCTCAGATCTTAAGCAAATAATATGAATTAACTCTTGGATGGTAGAACTTTCTTTTTTCCCTTTTAAGCTATTTAATAGCAAAAATCTGATTAAATTCAGGAGGTTCAGCTCCAAGGGTGTGCTAAACCCAGCTGGAGCTACAGGGGACCTGATTATTAAACTTTCCATTCTGATTCCATTACTTTGTTTTGCTTTATCCATTAAAGTGGTAACAAGGAATTCACTGTCATCCAAGGTAGTCCATTCTGCTTTTGAATGACTAATTCATTTGTAATCCCCCACCACCACCTCCTGCCATCAACTCATTACAACGAACCTAAATCAGCGGATTAGACCTGAACCAGACCAAGGTGAATAGTCACATATGGGTAAATGGTTAGCAACTAGCTTTCTGGGGAATTAAAATGTACACACAATATACTTATAAGTTTAATCAGCATTATTCACTTTTTCTCTAACACTTTCTTTAACTCTAGAGCCAGGAGTGGGGAACTCCACCCCTGGTAGACAATTAACAAAACAGCAAATCAAGCCCTTGTCAGTTTCTGAGGTATAAATGCTCACACTGAAAATTTGACAATAATCCTCTATAGTTTAGATTGGGTCTAGCATACCCCCAAAGGGGAACCTCCTGAATTTTATTGAATTCTTACTGCTCATGCACACCCTGTCACATTCAAGACCTATATCTCTAGAGAGAGTTTGATACTGTGCTAGCTCCTAATGGTCCATTGGTGAGGCAGGTCTGAGGTATGTCTTCTTCTGTTTGGCTACAGACAATTTCACTTCAACCCATGTGAGCTTCTAACACCATCTTGTAGTAAGAGTCATAAACTATCACCAGATTTGCCTACAGTTGCTTTTTAACAGACTTTCTGGACAATATCTTTTCAGAAATTATGCTGTGCAATGAAATTAATTAACACAGGTAACTTGTGGAACCCAGACTTTTATTGTTTCTTTCATTTCATAAAATTTCCATGGCTGAAGCACCTGGAAAAGCCATACAGCTTGAGTGGGCACCACATTAGAAAGGCCTAAAGGAGAGCAGATGGAAATTTTGAGGGTGAAATAAGAACAGATGGGAACTCTGGAGGCGAAACTTGAACTTGGGTATTTCAAAGTTCACATTGTTAAACACAAAGTCCTATTAAACATCTTCCGATAAAGAGTTAAACTGACAGGCTGCTCTGTGACTTCCCTCCTTATGAATTTCCAATGGCACTTAGCTGTCAACAATCCTTGTGGCAGGAGTTAAAAAAGCCTTCCCTTTAACTCAGACTGCTCCTTTCCAAACAGCAGATTTTTTTAGGCAATGCTTTCCTCTACCTGGGATTGTATGTGAAGGCGGCACTGCTATAAACAGGGAGAGAAAGGTCCAGCTCTCTCGTTTTTTTTTTTTCCTTTTTAGCAAGCTGATTGCCTCTCCCCTATAATTTCCCTCTTCTCCATTTAGACAGCTGTGCACCCACAGAAAGCCATGTTGGCAAGGGGGCAGGGGAGGTCAGGCAGGCTGACCTATGCACTGGCCAGTCGGAAGCCTGCTGTTGTTTTGGAAAGATGTCCATGCCATCCCACAGACATTCCCTTTTGTGAAAAGCGGCCAAGCTGTCTGACACAGTTCACCCTGGGGCATGGTGTGGCCCAGGCTCCAGTGTTTACTGCATTTTGGTGTGGCTTCACCACTGCCTCCCGCCTCCCATTTCTTAAATGGTTCAGGGCCATGAAGCTTGTATGAGACAAATAGTTTCTAAATTTACTGAATTCCACCAGAGGGACTGGAGCAGCCCAAAGAATTTTTTTCTTTTGTGAGAAATGCCTTTCTTCCTGTTTTTGATGTCTGACTTGGAGGGAAGCACTTGTACAAGAGAACTATGATGGGAATTTTTGCGTTGTTATTGTTCTCAGTGAAGATGGAGCCTCTGAATGTGTCAATCTCCTCTTGTCAGTCTTCACTGAGAGTTGGATAGTCTCCAAAGTCAGATTTGCCCATGGGGCAAGGCAGTGTTTATTTATTTATTTATTTTGGTTGGACCATCTGGGAAGAGCTTTTCTGCATTTGGTTGGCCTTTTCTCAGATGTCCTTAGAAGGAGAGAGGACCTCTTTTATCCCAATGTTGCAAACCAGAAGATCAAAGTACATACCTGGGGGCAGAACAGGATGCATGACATAGCGGGTAGGCCACTGGCTTGGGAGTTAGGAAGACTTAAATTCTAATCCTGTTCCAGACACTTACTAGCTGTTTGACACTTGGCAAGTCACTGAGTCCCTCTGGGTATCAGTTTCCTCATCTGTAAAAAGTAGGGGGTAGATTTAGTGACCTCTAAATCTAATACTTTATAAAGAAGCTTCACTGAGCCTGGGTCTATAGTTTCAAATAGCACAAATGTTATCTGAATGGTGGGCTGAATGTTTACATTTTCTTTTGGTTTTGACCTACAGTCAAGAAATCATGTTGGTGATGATGGTGGGGGTGGGGTGGGGGAGGGAAAGTAATAAGCATTTATACAATGCCTATGAGTGTTCTAGGCACTTCTACAAGAGTTTTTTACTATCTGCTATCTCACTTGATCCTCAGAGCAACCCCAAGAGATAGTGCCATTATCATACCTGCTTTACAGACAAGGAAATGGAGGGAATCAGAGGTTAAGTAACTTGTCCAGGGTCACATAGCTAGTAGATATCTAAAGCTAGATTTGAATTCAGGTCTTCCTGATTCCAGGCCCAGTACTCTATCCACTGTGCCACCAGCAAAATATGATGATGGTAGAGAATCCAATAATTACACCAGCAGTATGGCATAATAGAGAAAATACTGGATTAGGAACTTCGATGCCTGGGTTTTAGTTCTGTTTCTGCCATTGAGTTGGGTGACTTCAAGCAAGGTACTTAGTTTTCCTCAATCTTAAATTTCTCATCTATACAATAAAGGACTAGATGATTTCTAAGGTTTCTTCAAATTCTAACATTCTACATTTCTATTAAGTATTCATTGAACAAACATTTATTAATTATTCATTGTGTCCAAAGCACTGTGATAGGTGCAAGGAGAGATATTTTTTCAAGACTTCAGGGATTTGTGATCTCATTGATTTGTCTATCTTCTCTATCAGCATAGATGACCTATGTAAGTCTTACTGATTTTCTTCTATAGATCATCGACAAAGAAACACCTCATACACTGAGGCTGAGGAGCTTTAAAAAATGTTTGACCTTATAAGGGGACTAGTGGTGCACTTGATTCCCATTGATAATCCCTTGCTTTAGCTGTACTCTGACCATCTCAACCCTTTGGCTCTTTCTTGAGGGCAGGTCATCAGTAAAAGTATGCTTTTCTTACACTTACCATGGGTGCCTAGATTGCAAATGGGACATTGAGTAGTTCTTTGAATCATCTCAAGATGCTCTTCAACAGAGGGAGCCATCTTTTCTATGTAGTCTTTTGGCAATGCCAATTATGAGAATACTACCATCTCTGAGGAATCAAAAATGCCACGTGACCAAAGGGGCAATAGATAGATACTAGAGTAGATGCAAAGACTAAATAATATACAATTACTGACTTCAGAGAACTTGTAATCAAATGGGGGGCAAATACAAATATCTCTAATCTTCAGTATTACAATACCAGAGAATTTGAAGGTGGTTAAATATTATTATCTCTTGTATGTTCAAAGTCTTGCTAGGTGAAGGAGGAATTAAAGCTTAGATGAGACATTTGTCCTGACCTCAAGGAATGCACAGTCTAAACGGGGGATGACACACCAGTATAGATAATTATATTGTATAATGCTATGTGGTATTTTATAATGGTTTGCCATTGTTGTGACCAAGAAAATAATTCATTAAATATATCAATTTTTAGTCAGTTGTTCCAGTATGATATAGCTATAACTTAAGCATATTAGTGGTCTCCAAGATTTACTCTACCATCATGGTATGGTATATCTACCACCATTGTTATGATGACTAGCAAAGGGTAGATTTTAATGTTCTATAATACCGAACAAAAGCTATTATTTTTCTAATTGTTTCATTTTTCCAGTTTTCTCATTTGTGGATGAATTTGGAGGTGCAATGGACTTGCTTTTATTTTTAAAAGAGCTAATGTCAGGAAAATGTGGCAGTGCTAAAAATTGTGCCATTTGGAGAAAAGAGGAAAGATTGATGGATGGTTACCATGCATCCAACAAATGATCTCTCCTGTTGTGCCTTTCAACAGTTTTCAATAGACTAGCCAGATTACTTTGTTGTACAATGTTTGGTACATGGTAAGTGTTTAATAAATAATTTTTCATTCATTCATTCATTCATTCATGTTTAAACCAAAGACTTGTTCACAAAAGTTGCCCACATGTGCTTGAGAGCAAGAACTTTTGCTTTGCTTTGTATCTCCAGACCTTAGAAGAGTACCTGGCACATCGTTGGCACCTAAACGCTAACTGATTGACTTCTAGTTGACCGATTGACTTCGAGGTTTTGCATTTTTTGGTTTTTCCTTTAACACTGTCCTACAGAACTTCCACACAAACTCTTATACTCCAACAATGGTTTCTGTGAATTTCAAAGGTACAGCCTGTAGCAAAAGGCATTTATTAAGGTATGTGATACTCTGTAAAGAGTTATCTGTTCTTGTCTGTTTTAATTAAAATTTGAAGTATATTGAAAGCATATAATTGTCATCACCTTAACAGTTGCGCTGCAGTATATGAAGTGCTAGTGCTCCATTTGACTTGAGAGACATCAGATCATTGCGGTTGGTATGGTAATGTACTAATAAATATTTAATTACTGGCTTTCTGAAAAAAAATGGTAGGCATGACACACATTTATAATCTGCATTATAAATATTATCTCCAAAACTTTAAGTCTGGATAATCATCAAAATAATAAATCAACCTTTGATTTGTAGCATTTGCTGATTTCTGAAGTGTAAATGTCTACCCTAAAAGTTTAATGATCAGTTCTCATGAGTCAGTTAGACCTGGCTAGTCAGTTAGACCAGCACACCCTGGATTCAGGATAACATGGACATGGAAGAGAATTAGATTTAATGTAACAGAACCCAAAATGTCATTAGCATTCCATAGTCAAGATGAATCACAGAATCTCATCATTGATAGGAATCTAAGAGGTATTTCTCGCATTTACATAGCACCTACTACGTGTCAGGGACTGTCGTAAGTACTTCATAAGTATTAACTCATTTTTATCCTAACAATAACTCTGGGAGGTAGGTACTATTATTATCCTTACTTTACAGATTAGGAAACTGAGGCAAACAGAGATTAAATGACTTGCCCAGGGTCTCACAGCTAGTTAAGTATCTAAGGCTAGATTTGAACTCTGGTCTTCCTGACTCCAGGCCCAGTGTTCTATCCACTGTACCACCTACCTGTCCCTGTGATCATTGGATCATGGATTTATTGTTGCGAAGGATCTTAGAGCTCATTGAGTCCAATTCACCTCATTTTATATGGATAGGGAAACTGAAACTCACAGTTAAATATCTTGTTCAAGGTTATGCAGCTAATAACTGTTTGGGGCCAGATTTGAACTCCAAATTCAATACTCTATTCTCTGCACCAGGCTGTTTTTCAGACATTCCATAAATTTTTTCAGCTTTGAACAAGTATTAGAGATCATCCAATCCAACATACCAGTCCTCTTTTAAGGATTTCTTCTATAACTGATTGTTCTGGATCATACTTTGTCCCCAGAATTCCAGAATTTTAAAGATGGAAGATCCTTGAGAGGCCATCTAGTGGAACCTATGCCTGAGCAAGAATTGTCTATACGATATTCTTAGGAAGTGGTCATTCAGCCTTACTTGAAAGCCTTTGAGAGATGAGGGATCCACTACCTACTGAAGCAGGCTGTGGCGTTTTTAGATGGCTCTTATTATTAGGCAGCTTTTCCTTCTGTCAAGCCCAAATTTATCTCTTCGCAGCTTCAACTCATCGCTTCTGGATTATCCCTCTGGGGCAAAACAAAACAAGTCTAATTTCTCTTCCACATGACAGAACATCAAATACTTCAAGACAGCATTCACCCCCTTCCCAAATTTTCTTCTTCAGGCTATGCATTTCCCATTTGTTCAAATGATGCCCATAACGCATGGCTTTTTACACCATTCACTAGCCTGTTTATGTTCCTATGGTCACTTCCCTATAATGTGATATCCATAACTAAGTACAATACTGTAAACATAGGGCAGGATTATTTCTGCTCTTGTTTGTACACATTGCCTTATGCAGACTAACCATCTTAATTGTTTTTTTATTTGCCATATCAAGCTACTGACTTATATTGAGCTTATATTATATTAATTATTTAACTATATTTAACTATTAACTATATGTTATATTAAAACCCTGAGTTATTTTGCACAGGGATTTCTCTCTAGTTATGACTCCCCATCTTGTACTTATGAAACAGATTTTTTGACCCTGAGTAGGAGTAGTATTTTTAACCCACCTTTCCCTACTGAAAATTAACTCTCTAGATTTAATCTACCAGTTCAGCTTATCAGGAACTTTTTTGTATTCTGATCATCACACAACATCTTACCTATTCATTTTTTTCTGTTATATGAAAATGTGATAGATACGCCATTTATGCCTGTAGATAAGCCATTAGTAAAAATATCAAACATCACAGGGTCTAGCCCAGATCCTTGGGGGCTATACTGGAGATCTTCCAAGTTAAAAATGAACCTTTAATAACTACTCTTTGGGTGCAGCCATTCAATCACTTCTAATGAGAGTGAGGTTCAAACATTGCCCACTGCCCCCTTCCATTGCCCCCTCCACTGTAAAAACTTCCTTATGTACTTCTTTTATGTGAGATAATTTCCCTCATTCTTCCTCTCTTCCTCCTTCTCCCAATGCATTTCTCTTTCTCATCCTTCCATTCTTCTCTGGAGATCATCCCAACATCTCACACCTGTGCCTCTAAGTAGATTTCTTCTAACTGCCCTAAGGATGATGAAGTTCTTAGGGGTTACATTATCACCTTCACATTATAGCAAGGCTGTACAACCTGTGGCAGCCTGTGAGCCCTCTGTGGCACATGAAAGGATTTTGGGTAGCCTGTGAAAAATGTGCAGGTATCTTCTCCATTTTTTGTGGGCCACCTGAAATCCTTTGGCATGCCCATGGGCTGTAGGCAGCCCACAGGCTGCAGGTTGTGCAGGCCTACATTATAGGAATGGAACAGGTTTAACATTGCTAAGTCTGTTAGGATTTCTCACTCATGTTTACCTTTTAATGCTTCCCTTGAATTTTGTGTTTGAATGTCAAAATTTTCTATTCAGCTCCATAATTAATTCATCAGGAAGGCTTGAAAATCCTCTATTTCATTAAAGGTCCATTTTATCCCCCTAAAGAATTATACTTAGTTTTGCAGGAGAGGTTATTCTTGGTAAATCCTAACTCCTTTGCTTTCAAGAATATTATATTTTTTATAGTGGTAGCTACTAAAACTTGTGTGATCCTGATTGTGGCTCCATGGTATTTGAATACTTTCTTTCTAATTGCTTTAAGTATTTTCTCCTTGACCTGGGAACTCTGAAATTTAGCTATAATATTCCAGGGTATTGTCATTTTGGCATGTCCCTCAAGAGGTGATCTGAGGATTCTTTCAATTTCTCCTTTACCTCTGGTTCTAGGATACCTGGGCAGTTTGATAATTTCTTGAAATATGATGTGTAGACTCTGTTTTTGATCAGGGCTTTCAGGTAGTTTGATAATCCTTCAATGATCTCTCCCCAATCTCTTTTCCAGGTTAGTTGTTTTTCCTATATTTTACATTTTTCCCCTGTTTTTCAGTCTTTTGTCTACTTGACAAATTCTAATTTTAAGGAGTTATTTTCTTCAGTATATTGTTTTCTTCCTCTTTTACCAAGATGGTGGTTCTTTTTTTCATAATTTTATTGCATTACTCTCATTTATTTTCCAAATTTTTCTTCTACTGTTATTATTTGATTATTTTTTTTGCTCTTTTAAAAATAATCTCTTTGTTTAGTGATCTCTGGCTTGTGCCCAATCTTCATATTTCTTTGAGGCCTTGCTTGTATATATTTTCAAGTCATTCTCTTTTGAGTTTGTATCTTGAGTTTCAAATCTGTGACCAAAGTAGCTTTTTCTGTTCAAGTTCTTTTTTATTGTTTGCTCATTTTCCAATGTCTTTCTTAACTTTGGATTTTATGTTAAAGTTGGACTCTGTTCTCCTCTGGAGGTAGAGATGTCTGGCCTGAGTTTCTGTCTTTAATAAGCTTCTACTGCTTTTACAACAGGTGCCTGTAAGTTTTTGATGCTTCCAAAGTACTGTTATCTGTGGGGGATGTCTAGTCACTGCCTTCCTGGTCTGTGTTCTGGTTCTTATCCAGGAAAAGCCCCTGCTCCTTTGAGACAACAATTGCTCTTCTCCACACAAAACTATGACACAGAAATGGAAAATGGATGACACTGTTGTCAAATTGCATATGATTCTATGCCCAGTGCTTGCACAGGGGTCCTCTGGAATCATTTTCTGACAAGACAGAGTCTAGACATCATATTTCAAGAAATTATCAAACTGCCTAGATATCCTAGAACCAGAGGTAAAGGAGAAATTGAAAGAATCCACAGATCACCTCCTGAAAGACGTGCAAAAATGAAAACTCCCTAGAATATTAGAGCTTTTCTGACAAAGTTTTCAGTCCTCTTACCGTTTGTGAGTGTTAGCCACTCCTCATTCTGCTGCTGCTGCTGTCAAGACCCACAGTGAGATCTGCTTCCACCACACTGCACTTCTGTCCAGCCCCCACCCCAGTGTCTGCAGCCCTTTCTTTCTGTCCTCTTATGTTGCCCTGTACTGGAAAAACGTCTCACTGCCATTTTAAAAATTGGTTATCCCTTTCTGAATCCATTTTGATGTGTCTAAGTTTAAACAACTTAAAAAAAAGTTGTTTGGTGGAGTGTGTTGAGAAAGCTTGGCAAAAATGCTCTTCTTTCCTCTATCTTGCTTCCCAATTGATTCACGCACTTCCAAATACACCTAACTATATTGTCATCTAGCTCAAATCATGCCATCTTTTCCACAAGAAAAGTATAAGGTACTTTGTCAAATACTTTGCTAAAATCTGAGTAAACAGTATCCTCCTGATCTTTTAGTTGAATAAATTTATCAAAAAAGAAAATAAACTTACTCTGGAATGACTTGTTCTTAATGAAGCCATGTTGACTGTGATGACTGCTTCCTTTTCCGAAAGTTCAATTACTATATGCTTTAAGAAATAAGAATTCTGCTAGCAATTATAGTCAAACTCATCATTCTATGGCATGCTGATTTTATTCTTTTTCCATTTTGGAAAATCAGTATATTTGCCCTTCTCCAATCCTTATCCAATTTCTAATTCTCTACACATGAAATAAAATTTTGTATTGTGAATTTAGCAATCATCAATAATTACAAATATTTCAAGGAATAAAGAATGAGGAAGAGTTTGGTACAAGGTACTTTGAACTTTTGTCACACATGGTATTTTAAGAAATATGTTTGTATAACAAGATAGTAACAAATTGTTCTGTGTCCTCATCTGCACCTCCCCCCCATTTGTGTTCACCTTTTAAAGTTCTTTATTGAAATTCTCATTTTCTTATGTAGCACTCCTTAATGATTTGCCTTATCCCTTCTCTCATATAGAAGCCCTCTCATATAACAACTATGACTACAAGAACAAATGAACACATTGACCGTTTCTTGGAATGCATGTCTCATTCAGCACTTTGTTCATTGAAGCATTTTTTAAAATGCACAGAAAAGAACAGAAGGAAGGTCAAAGAGAGAAAGAGATAAGCCAGATGACTTTGAAACTAATGTATGGAATTTATTAGATGCTTAAAAATTAAAGCTATATTTAATATAGATTCATGGTTTCATACATAATTCTCTCTTTCTGTTATTCTTAGTATACAGAAATGTTGGTTCTTATTGCTTACTGCTACTTGTCAAATTAAGAATAAAAAATTACAAAAATAATTTTAAAAAGTTTGGGGCCTTTGAACATGAGGCAAAGAGAATGATTCATAAAACAAGATGCTTGGAAATAGGCACATTGCTCTTTAGGTACTTCTAAATGTGATTTCCCTTGGACCTGGAACAAAATGCTCCTTAATAGAGGCCTATAGCTTCATCTGAACACTAACATAGATATTGGATGCTATTCCCTTAGGAAATGAACTCCCACACAAATTGCAATGCTATAACAATGGTGGAATATTTGAAAGTCTCCATTAGAGTGAATTTCAAAGTTATGGTCTCCCAGCAAATACAAACCCAACTACAAAGCACACTAATCACCAGCCTGTACAAGCAGAGGAAGGATTTAGTGGGCATTTGATTTCATAGTTGGATGGTACTCTTGGGCACTAAGCTGCAAGCCAAATCTAACATACCACTGAACAACAAACATGACTATGCCATAGGAATATGCACATGTACACACATATGCACATACACACATCACTTTCTTTTTTTTTGTAAAGAAAAATGTTGTTTTTCACTCATTTCACTCATTTTTCTTTTTTTATTTTCCAATTTAATTTATTTAATATATTTAATTTTCAGCATTGATTTTCACAAGAGTTTGAATTACCACACTCACTTTCTTACAACAGTTTTTTTTGCAAAACCCCAAATATTCATATTTATAACATACCACTACTCTGCTACCATTGCACTTAATGAGAGAATGTGCTAGAGAGAGAAAAAAAGACTCTGTACTATATTCAGTCTAGAACTCTCTCTGCAGTCATGTATATAGATTAAACCTGCTATTGTATACTTTGGGAATTGATCTAGACCTGTAACTTCATCTATGCAGAGAACTCCTGGTATGGAAATTTCTTCTAACTAATGCTGATTTGCAAACAATGGAGAATGAATAGTCTTAGACAGTTTCTTAGAAGAAAAGAAAGACATACCCAGTGACATATAGGCAAGATGTGTCAAAGCAGCTAGGTGGCACAGTGGATAGAGTGCTGGGCCTGGAGTTAGGAAGACTCAACTTCCTGAGTTCAAATCTGGCCTCAGACACTTTCTGCCCATATGGCCCTGGGCAAGTCATTTAACTCTGTTTGCTTCGGTTTCCTCATCTGTAAAATGAACTGGAGAAGAAAACAGCAAAGCACTCCAGTATCTTTGCTAAGAAAACCCCAAATGGGGTCATGAGGAGTTGAACAGGACCGAATGACAACAGAACCGAAGTCTTCCAAGTCTGAGACTATTCTGTCTCTTTTTATGATAATTTATTTTAACTCTTTTCTCTTTATGAGCTACCTCTACAGGGACAGGATTCAAGAGAAACAGTTTTAAATTAGCTGGTTATACCACTAACTAGGTGAAACTAATAATTTGTGCCTCAGATAATGTATGTGAATGCATTCTGAAGGGTATGAAATCTTACAGCAATGCAAGATATAATTATTATTAAGAGCAGCTCAGCTTTTGTATTTAGTCCAATGCATACATAAAGAGGAATCTCCTAAGGGAGACAGTGTGGTCAAGTGTGGAGAGCACTGGCTTTTAAATCAGAGGATCTGGGTTCCCAGAATTACATACTTTGAGAGTTGGAAGGGAGCACAGTGGCTGTGTCATCCAACCCATATGTAAAACGAATCATTCTTTGCCTGAAGACTTACAATGAAGGAGAATCTACCACTTCTTGGGACACTTCATTCCACTTTTGTACAGTCTAATCATTAGGAAGTTTTTCCTGTGACGGAGCCGAAATACACTTCTTTGCAGCTTCTTTGCAGCCATTGCTCACGGTTTAGCCCTCTGGGGCCAAATAGAATTGTCTAATCCTCTTAGACATTCAAATAATTGAAACAGAAAGAATATACTCTGAGACTTCTTAAAGGTAAAAAGTAACAGAACCGTAATTCAACATAAAGTCCTTTGACTCCAAATCCTGTGTTCTTTCCACATGCCTAATCTCTCTTTCACATGTCGTCTTCCTAATACTTGAAAACTTGAATATTATTATGCCCATCTCCTCCCTTCCCCTGCCCTGAGTCTTCTCCAAGGTAAACATGCATTGCTCATTCAACTAATCCTTATATGGCATAGACCTTCACAATCTTGTTTGCCCTACTCTGGATTTTGTTGTTCCTCAGTTGTTCAAGTTGTGCCCAAGTTTTCATTACCCCATTCAGAGTTTTCTTGGCAGAGATATTGGAATGGTTTGTAATTTCCTTCTCCCGCTCATTTTACAAATGAGGAAACTGGGGCAAATGGTTAAATGCCTTGTCCAGGGTCACACAGCTAGTAAGTAAGGCTGTATTTGAACTCAGAAAGATGAGACTTCCTCATTCCAGGCCAAGCACTCCGAGCCACCTCGCTGCCCCAGTTGATCAATGTTCTTTAAAAACTGTAGAGTCCAGAACCGAACACAATATACTGGTTGATGTCTGATCAGGGCAGAGCACACAGGAACTATATTCTCTCTATCCTTGGAATCTCTGCTCCTTTTAAAGCAGCCCAGTGCCACATTAGGTTTTTGGATGTCATGTCATACTCCTGGCTCGTACTGAATTTGCAGTCTTCTAAAACTCCCGTAACTTCTTCAGAATCATTGTGATCTAACTAAGCCTCACTTATTTTGTACTTGTGTAGTTGATTTTTGGTACCCAAGAGTCAGACTACATTTATCCCTATTGAATTTCATTTTATTGGACTCAACCCAGTACTCTACCTCTCGGGATCTTCTCGATTTCTGACTTTGCCATCTATTCTGTCAGCTTTCCTGCCTGGCTTTGTGTCATCTATACTTTGATGTGCTTACCATATATTCCTTTATCTGATGTATTGATAAAAATGTTAAACAGTACAGAGCCAAGCACAGATCCCCAGGCTACTCTAGTGGAGACCACTTGCTGACTTCTAGTCTGACTTCCAGTTCTATCAGCTGCAATCTGTGGGATCTTTAGCAAGTATTGCCCCACCTCTGAATCTGTTTCCTGATCCATAAAATGAGTAGGTTGTATTAGTTAAGCTGCAAGTTCTTTTCCAGCTCTAAATCTATGATCCAATAACTTCCTACCACATTGTTAAACAGTCTTCATTTTCAGATCTGCTGCAATTGGAAACTTACTTCCTTACAATGTGGCCCTTTCCGTTTTGAGATAATTTTGGTTGCTAGGAAATTTTTCCTTATGGCTAACACCCATAATTCTTTCTTTGTAGACCAAACAGAAAAAAAGCACACATGACAGACCATCAAAAATACATCACAGAGCTTCAGAAGTTGGAAGGGAAATCAGTCTCATAGAGCTGAATAGGAAACCCTGAATAGGAATACTCAATGAGTGGCCACGAGGTTGAACATTTCCAGTGAAGGAGACTTTAGTACCTCCTGAGTTATCCCATTACACTTTTCCTGGATAGTATTATGAAGACCTTATTCCTTTTATCAAGCCAAAAATCTGCCTTTCTTTACCATCTTTTGCTCTTATTTTTTTCTTTTTGGAGTGATGCAGAGCTAATTTAGTCTCTTCTTTATGAAAGCCCTTTAGACTCTTGTTGGCAGCTATTATGACCCCATAGGTCTCTTTTATACCAGCTAAGTAGCCTCAACTACTTTAGTCCTTCTTTCAAAGTCTCCACATCTCTCACTGTCTTAGTTGCCCTCCTTAATACATTATCCAGTTGGTCAATATCTTTCCTAAATTTTAGTACAGGTGAGATTAATAAAAAATTGCATCAAGGAAATTCTTGAAGAAGGGAAGAGTAAAATCTCTGCAGATTCTGAATTCATAGTCACACAATTGAGTGAAAAGTGTTGAATACCCATAAGCGTTTGGCCCACTAGTCTGAGGCACAGGTTTAAAAGTTTCCCCTCTATAATGTGTCCCTTAGGTATATATTAAAATCATATATTTTCTGATGGTTGTAAATGCAGAGACAACTTTATTTGAGAGAGTCATAAAACAGGAGAAACATGCTTATTTTGTTGACCCCAATCCTGGAGGCTACTCTTCATAATCCATCTCCACCTTATATTTCCAGCCTTGTTGATTGGTTGGTTGATTGGTTGGTTGGTATCCTTCATTTTCAAAGAGGACCAAAATGACATCACCATGCTAGAGTCAAATTTCAATGTATCTGACTGTTGTTGAAAAGACTGATATGAGCTCAGAATGCTCTATCACAGGTCTCTCACAAATAGTGCATGTGAACTTTTGGGGTGGATACTCTAAATTTGTGTATCCTATGTTTCCTTTGAGCTATTTCAATTTTGCTTTAGAGCACAGCACCTTCTCTGATGTGGGCATGCCATGCTAAGTGGTCCTGTGCCAGTGTCTCCCTTGTCACATGATCAGTTCCAAAGTGGATACAGCATTGGAACTGAAGTCAGGAAGACTTAAAATGAAATCTTTCCTCAGATATTTACCTGTGTAATGCTGGGCAAATCACTTCATCTTTGCTTCAGTTACCTCAACTACAAAACAGTAATAATTATAGCACTTACCTTGCAGGGTTGTTGTGAGGTTCAAATGAGATGATACTTATATGGCACTTAGCACAATTCTTGGCACATAGTAGGTATTATATAAATGCTTATTCCCTTCCCTCCAACTCATTATATAATACCTTTTTTGATCCCAGTAGCTATTGGTGCCTCTCCCACCCAGATTGCCTTAGATCTATTTTGTATATTTTCATGTACACTTGATACATACATATAAATGTTTATTTTTCTTAATAGAATGTGAGCTCCTTGAGGGCAGGGACTTTTAAATTTTATCTTTGTATTCTCACAGCCTACCACAGTCCCTGGACAATCATAGGCATTGTAGGTACAAATGTTTGTAGTGGATAGATTGATTCTCAGTTGATAGTGAATGCCTTCCGGTGTTCCTGTTCATTAATGATATTGTGTTGTTGAGTCATTTCAGTTGTGTCCAACTCTCCATGACCCCATTTGGGATTTTCTTGGCAAAGATACTGGAGTGGTTTGCCATTTTCTTCTCTGGCTCATTTTACAGATTAAGAACTGAGGCAAACAGGTTAAAGTGACTTGCCAGGGTCACACAGTACCTGTCTGAGATTTGAACTCATATCCTCCTGACTCTAGGGCTGGAGTGAGCACCACTCCACTGAGCCACCCAGCTGATATTGAACTTTCATGTAATTGTCAAGCTCTAGAATATTATGGAGCTTTCTTAATGAAATCTCAGGTCACTCAAAGAAAATTGAATCTATAGCAGAAAAAATCAAGTGGATGAGGAATGTTTCTGTCCAGATTTTAAGACTCATTTGAGCAGATGGTCCAATGATCTAGTCTATCAATAAGAATAAACGAGGTAAGCAATGAAGATAAACAATGAGTTGGGTCCCAAATGAATTAATTGAGGAGAATGAACTGGATCACATTAGGAAAATTGTATAGTGCTTGCAAACCCCTTAATATAACAGCAATATTTTCTCCAGTGGTGCTATATGGTTGTGAATCATGAAACACATTCTCTGGAGAAAGAAAACTGCTCCTAAACTCAAGGACTTCATATGCTAAGGGGTCAAGAAAACTAATAAAAGTGAGCTAGGAAGAGAGGTAGAGATCAAGAATGGAACCAAGAGAGAAGGGAACATGGATATCTTGGGCTCTTAACAAAATTAAGGTCCCAGGTGAGAAATTGTCAGTCAGAAGAAGGATCCTAGAGATGGATCTTCAGAACGAGAAAACTGTAGGCATGGGATTGGAAAAGTATGAACAATCGGGAGCACATTGAGGAGAGAATCTCTGTCGAGTATTAGTGACAACATCAATGTGCTTATAGTGAGTTAAAATCACTTATTTGATATTAGAAAATAAATTAAATGCATGTTTTAAATGCCATGGATGGTGTTAGTGTTGCAGAAACTTTCTATCAAGGGTTCAAAGTATTTTATTTATATGTGTTCCAGAGGGAAGTCTTACTTTAGGATTAGTTGGACCCATCCTTACCAACCTAAACTACCCTTTCTTTATTACAAAAGGCCCATTTAGGTATAGAGGATAGATGGAGAATCTTTATTGAATATTAGTGACTCCATTAATACTGATTATTATTACCTTTGCATCTCCTTAGAGATAAATCCATTTTTTTCTTATAGATATAACAAACATAGGTACAGGTAGGATTTGAGAGGAGGCTGAAAAGTCATTGATATGTCAGCTATGGATTTAATTAATATATGTTATGCTGCTCCTCCATTAACACGGGGAGTAAAAAGTTAACAGGAGTTCCTATTACTTAAAACACACAAAGGACGTATTCATCTCTAGAGTACATTCAAAGCCCAACTAATCTTCACAGTACTCCGAAGGGGGAGATGTGATTGTCTGCAGTTTATGGGCAGAGAAGGAGAAGAAGAGTGATTATGAGGCTAAAGCAGGAGACTGGATCCAAAGTGAGATTAGCGCCTACTCCTGTGGTCTAGTAAGACTATGGACCATCGTTCTCTCTTTCTCTCCTTCTCTCTGCATTGCTTCCTTAATCTCCCCACTACACATTACCACATTTCTAAATTTAAAGCATACCCTCATTTTTCAAAGCCTGTAAGAGTACAGCCACCAAGCTGTGATACAACCAGAATCCTGACCTGCTTGGAGACTAGGTGAGCTCAAACCAGTGGAAAACTGAAGATCTTCCCAGATGTGAGAAGCTGAGAGCTCTCACCTTTCAAATCAATAAGTCCACAGCCAGACAGCTTAAGCTAGGTCTCAAAGAGGTATGGTATATTTTTAAATATTGGAAAGCTCTGAAGTAACATTCTGAAAGGGGGCAGGTTTGCACATGTCCCTCCTGCAGCCGAGGAAGTACACCTCTTGTGATTAATGGCTTCTGCAGTGCATAATGCCTTTTAAGATGTTTTTTTTTCTTGTTCTCTGCAAGCCAAACCAAAGAATGTTTCCAGTTTCTCAGACTCTCTTTACCTTTTTTTTCTCAGTTGAAAAGGCTATTTTTCCCCTTGCATTCAGATGGTGGTACATGCACTGAGACAGTTCTGATGGGCTTCAGCTGCTGCTACTCCAGTTAGCCCTGTGAGCCAAAAGAACTGAAACACGCACGGAAAGATACTAGGACATACCAAACATCCAGAACCAGCAAATACTGCACATGGTCAAATCCAAAGTTTCTGTGTGTCGAATATCTTTCTTCCAAGGATCTTAAAATAACTTAATTTCTTTCTCTTCTTATCTTTTCCCCTTGCCTCTTTATCACTGAAAGGTATATGAGATTAATGTGTAATTACCTCTATTTCATAGCTGGGCAAAATATTCACACAGAGAGGAGGTGAGTGACTTGCCCTATGCAAAAACCAGGCAAGCATTTAGATTTCTGGTCCCATGTTCTTTCCACTAGACTCAACTGCTTTGCCTGGATTTATATGGTGCCTTTGATAGAGAACATGCAAGTTCCCCCAAATGCATGCAAATCTGTAGGAATGAGAGAATTTCTTCCCTTAGCAATTGAAGTCATATAATTTAAAAAATATGCAAATCTATTGCTGCTGTGGTTGATAGTCTTAGACCTTCCCCTCCTCATGGCCACTGATCTCTGGCTTGCCTTCTAGACATTGCATCCTTTGGGTCTTTGCCACTCAGAACTTCAGAGGAATGACAATGAGAGGTCTATAAAAAGAAAGGGACCTGGAGGTAACTTTTCTGTCAGGAATTTAGAGATTTTATTGATTTCTATTAGACAGCTTACATAAAAGAGTATAATGTAATCCCTTGGTCCTTTCATAATTGTCTAGGAATACAATTGGCTCAAGTGAAGTGACTTGCTATAGTTTTGAAAAAAAAATTTTGATTGACTTTTTAAATTCAAATAAATTCAAATTAATTTAAATTGAAAAATTTACAAGGAAGTATCCATTTGTTTTGTTCCTGTGCAGACACAAGTATAATAATATCGGATATTCTTAACCATTTTCTGCCATGGACCCTTTTGGCACCTTGATGAAGTCTATGGACTCATTCTCAGAATGCATTTTTAAATCCATAAAACAAAATATGCATAATTACAAAGGAAACCAATTATATTGAAATGTAATTATCAAAATATTTTATAAAAAAGTTTATAGACCCAAGGTTAATTAATCTTCCTATAATAGTAATAATAGTAAATTGCTAGCATTTGTATAGTGCCTTCTATGTGTAGAAGATGATAACCATAAGCATTTTGCAATATTATCTCATTTCAGGGGTGGGGAACTTGTAGCCATGTGGTCCTCCTTTTGATCCTCCTTACTCTGGGAAATAGGTGCTATTATTATCCACATTTTACAGTTGAGGAAACTGAGGCAAACAGAGGTTAAGTGACTAGTCCAGAATTGAACAGTTAGTAAGGCAGGATTTGAATTTGAAAACCAAAGTCTTCCTGACTGCACTCCATCTACTGCAGCACCTAGCTGCCTCTGTACACGTACAATACAATTTGAATAAAGTCACTAGGAAAATACACACAGATCCCAAAGGTTGAATTTAGTTAAATATGAGACCACGTTTCTAGCCCGGTGTTGCTATTTAGTATCATGAATGTCATGCTTTCCTTTTAAGGGCTAATAGCCCACTCCAATACCAGGGGATGGTGAAAGGGATGCGAAATATTTATCAGTTACCAAGTGATTGGTAAGTACAGGAGGAAGTTGGGGTGCCAGACATCAAAAAGGGACTTCATACAATCCCAAAGACAAGGTGGTATGTGAACATAAATGATGAAGTAAAATGAATCAGTGTAACATGAATTGGTGCTGACAATGGCAAAGCTACCTTGAAGGAAGGACCAAAGTTGTCAGAAAGTTAGTCTGAATTAGATGAAATACCACAACGAGCTGAAATTTGGTAGTAGGATAACAGATTTGTTACTCAGGAAGCTCCAAAGTATATGGAGGAAAATCATGGTCACCTTCAATAATTGGAGGGTAATATAAAAATAATAATTGGCTTATAGCTAGACTGTTGGAATATAATAAAGTTATAATATTACCTAAATAAAGTTATAGATTTTGTGCGGTGCTAACCAAATTACCAAGGGATTTCTTTACTTAATTGGACAAAATCATAGCAAAATTCATTTGGAGGAACTTAAGGTCTAGACTGCAGGGGTGGGAAATGTGCAGCCTTGAAACCACATGTGGCCTTCTAGATCCTTAAGTGTGGCCTCTTGACTGAATATAGAATTTTACAGAATAAGTTTGGATTAAGTCAAAAAGCTGCACTTAAGGATCCTAGAAGGACACGTGTGGCCTCAAGGCAGAAGGTTCTCCACCCCTGGTCTAGAATCTCAAGAAAAATGGTGAAAAAAAAGTGGTAATGAAGAGTGACTACCATTTCCAGACCTCCCCCCCAATATTATAAGGCAGAAATCTTCAAAACTTGAAAATGCTTGGGTCATAAATATAACTAGAGGAAGAATTCTTAAGGAAACAAATTATCCATGAAATCACAAAAGATAAGATGGACAGTTTAAATTACATGAAATTGAACTTTTTTCACATAAACCACATCAAGTCAGCTAGAATATGAAAGGAAACATGAAAGTATGAATATGAAAGGAAACTTTCAGTTTAGGAAATCATTGTTCAACTGTCTGATAAGTGTCTTGTATCCAATATCCAATATAAGTAGAGAATTAACACAAATACACAATAACAGGATGCTTTCTCTAACAGAAATGTGATCAGAAGATATGAACAAGTATCAAAAGAATTGTAAACTATTAACAATAAGAAATATTGCTCCAAATCACCAGTGATAAGAGAAATACAACTTAATACAACTTTCAAGCTTCAACTGCCATCCAGCAAGTTGTCAAGAACAAAAATAGGAATCATCAATGCTGGAGGGATTTTTGAAAAAGGAACATACTAATTATTCCAGTCATTCTGGAAAACAATTTGGAATTATGTTTTTAGAAGTTACTAAAATGTCCCTGGTTTTGATTTGAGATACCTAGGCAGATACCCCAAGGGAGTTAAATAAAAGCATAAATAAATATCCCATAAATGCCACAATTGTCACAACATCTGTGTGTGTGTGTGTGTGTGTGTATGTGATAGCAAAGAACTGGGGATGAACTAGATGTCTTGCAATTAGCAAACAGTTCATTAAATTGTGGTACACTAATGGAATGGAATGGAATGCTACAATAACATGTGAAATGACTATTACTGGGGAATGTTAAATTTATTATCAGATGTGGTCAATGGTTTGGTGTTGTTGAAACTGTTTTCATTTCTTCTTTTAGAATCTTTGTCGGGAGGGAAGGTTTACTGGGTAGAGAAATGGAAGGCTGTACAAGAGAATTAATCCACAACTGTGCATTTCTTGATAAGGCTTGCTTTAACGGTGAAGTGGCCCATGGGACCATGCCTACTACTATGACTTACAAGGACCAAATTTCTAATGTTTTGGGATTGGACACTGAGGAACTCATGTCATCTCCCTGGGTCCTGGTTTCTTTATCTATAAGCTGAAATTCAAGATGATCTCTAAGGAGATTCTGAATTTTATTTTTTTCTTTTTCTTTTCCTCTTTTTGTTTTGTATTTTAATTTTAATCTAAAAAATCTATCTGATGATTCTATTGTTAGTTTGTTTTACATGAGACCAGATAGCTACTTTGATTTAATTTTCTAATTTTACATTGGTCTTTTGATTTCATATCACATATGGTCTTTTGGTATTATAATGCCTATGCCTCCTGTATTGTAGCCATTTTTCCTTATAATAACTATCTTCCTCATAAAAAGATGTTAAATTTATCCTAAGCTAATGTGAAAGATACACAAGTTAAGTAACTTTTTCATGAGAATTTGTCTCACCCCCCATAGCATTTCCTGGACATTGGAATGAATGTTTAATAAAAGGTCATAAACAATTTATTTTGTAATAAAAACCTAGTAAGTTATCTTGAATTTGGAAGAGATTTGCAGCTGTGATGTGTTCTCAGTCGCAGGCATGGTGAGTCAGAATTGTAGAATAATTTTTCCGTACATTTAAATCGCTAGATCAGATGTTAGGAAACTTTAAGGAGTGGAGTGAAAAGCAATTCACTGAACCCTGTTTTTTGGCATTTGGGTTTGGGAAGGAGGTGTAGGGAGGTGGCCTGGTATGGTCTAGGATTTCTTGTCCCCCACTCTTACCCCAGCCATTTCTCATATACAGTCCACCAATTGGAGTTTTGTTTTGTTTTTCAGGGGAGATGTTCAACAAAATTCTCTTTGAAAATGAAAACATATCTTAAGAGAGTTAAATTGCTTGGGCTGTTCAATAGACTCCTGGGGAATGGGGGAGATTAAAAAAGCCTAGGGCAAAAAGGCTGAAATCCAAAGGAACAATCTGGAAATCATTTTGGGGGGTGAAACTGGGTTTTTTGCCTTTCTTTTTAACCCCAGCACTTAGCACAGTGCCTGATACATAGCAAATGATTAATAGATGTTTATTGAAAGAGAATCAGAAGTCCACAAAGATAATGGTTACAAACTATTCAAATGGAGTAGGAAAGTAAACACAGTTTGCCTGAATCTGAGAATGAAAGTTTCAACATTGGGTGCATGGCAGTTGAACCAAGGCATAGAGAAAGGTTAAAAACAAAACAACCCCTTGGTGGGGTCAGTGATGAGGGAAGGAAATGTGGGATACTGGTGTCTGAAAATGAATGTAACATAAATGAAAAGCCAAGTTCAGTATACTTTTATAGAGATAGCATACCAGCCACACCCCCTTCACTCAACTGAAGGCCATCCAACCATGGGCTGGAGCACCATGATTCTTCCTAGAATGCTTCTCTGGAGATGAAGCTGTTCAGGAGAAGATCATTAGTGAAAGGCCACTGTCAACTCTTGGAGTACTTTGTACATTAGTTGACGCATTGTCTCCTCAGACTCATGGACTTTCCCTGTCTTTGAGATATTGGAGATGGTTGGATGGTCTTTCAAAATTGCCTAATGCAATCCTGTCATCTGAGAGATGAAGAAAGTGAAGCAGTTGGAGAGTAAGTGACTTGGCCAAAGTCACACAGGAAATAAGTTTCAGAACTAGTCTTCAGACTCAGCTCTGATATTATATCCAGTAGCATATACAGCTCATATGCTACTGGCAGAATCTAGAGGCATTGAATAAGCTGAGGTCTACTGAAGGTCTACAGAGCCATTGTGCTGAAGTCATTTTTGTATGCCTGTGAAACCTGGACAACATACCAGCACCATGCCAGGAAACTGAATTGCTTTTATTTGAATTGTCTTAGGAAAATGCTGAAGATCACCCGGCAGGATGATACCAGACACTGAGGTCCTTTCTCAAACTAAACTGCCAAGCGTTCAAACTCTGCTTCAGAGAGCACAACTACGATGGGCTTGCCATGTTGTTCAAATGCAAAATCTGTACTCTCCAAAAAGACTATTTTATGGAGAACTCACACAGGGCAAGCGTTCACATGGTAGTCAGAAGAAGCGATACAAGGGCACTCTCAAGGTTTCTCTTAAAAACTTTGGAATTGATCATGTGACATGGGAGACACTGGCACGAGACTGCTCAACATGGCATGTCCATATCAGAGAAGGTGCTGTGCTCCATAAGCAAAGCAGAATTGAAGTGGCTCAAGAGAAACACAAGATGTACAAACTTAGAGAATTATCCCAAATGTTCACATGGACTATTTGTGCCCTACCTGTGGTGGAACATGCTGAGCTCATATTGGTATGATCAGCCACAGTTGGACATACTGTAACTTGACTGTTGCATAGTGATGTCAGTTTGTTCCTCTTCTAGAGTTAAGGACAACAACCAACGAACTCTTCTCATATGCTATATCAGTCCTGGAAAGCCATTTTCTACCTGTTGCCTTATGATATCCTGATCAGGTTTTATGTCCTATCCTCCACAGGTTAACTTTGATAAATATGCGCATTCCAATCACATGATCTAGGTCAGGTAGATAGACACGCAGAAAGAACATTTATTACATGCTTACTATATGCCAGGTCCTGTGCGAAGTACTGGGAAAGCAAATATAAGCAAGCATGACAGTTCTTCAATCACGGATCTTAGAATCAAGTGGGGTGAGACCACATATAAAGTGTGGATGGAAAGGGTAATGGGGGGAATACAGGAGAGACTACAAATTGTGGGAAATGGCATGGAAGCCTAGGTGTTGGCAGAATATGGTGAAACCTCAGCTGTCAGAGTTTAGAGACTCAGGGCAGACAACAAGGTTAGAATTGGAGGCAATAGTGGAGAATAGGATTACAACTGGTTTGAACTCTAAGAAACAAGATGCTTCTCACATGATAAACTGATCACTTGAAATCTCTTCACTATGCTGTCCAACTCAGCTTTGGATACTCAACATCTTCCTAATGCCCTTAGCCTCCTCCCTTCTTATTGGAGGATTGAAGGGTGGAGCACAAAACTCTTTCCAAAACCTTCCTTTATAGAGGACAAGACCTGGACTTTCCAGCTCACTCTCCACTCTCCAACTGCAGCTCTGCTTGGTTTTAATTCCATGGAAGAAGATATGCCCTAATGTGGTGCCCTTACCCCCTTTCTATCTTCCTTTTTTATGCTATATTTCACCAATAAGCTCCTTGTGGATAGGGACCGGCTTTCTTTTTCTTTTTGCATTCCCAGTACTTGGCACAGTCCTGGCACATAGTAGGTGCTTAATAAATGTTTATTGAATTGAACTGAACAGCTGGTAAGGAGATAAGTCCTGGTCGTGGAAGGGTATATTTTTCAGGGCTTTATAATGGGAGTAGAGCTACAATTCCCCGTTGTTTTTAGTAAAGGTTAATTAGCCCCAAGCAGGGAAGGTAGATGTTCCTATGAATCCTTTCAGATTGTTTTTTTCCCCCAATATCCCCACAGAACTAAAGTTTCAGGTTTAGTCAATGAATTTTTCTAGGCACACTTTTCTAGCAACACTTTTGCCTCTACTCAGTGGTGGGATTCAAATGAATTAACAACGGGTTCTCCACGGAACTGAGCTGAGGTGTCACCCCTGCTGCTGACATGGTGGGCTCAGGCCCCACTCCTGCTAACAAATGGTTCTATAAATTCACCTAAAATTAAGTACCTGTTCTACTGAACCAGTGGAAACCAGCTGAATTCCACCACTGCTTCTACTATATACTACATATAGTCCTTAAATTCCTAAGACTTGAAAACAAGGTCTGTCTATATGGGAATATAGCTGGATGACGCTAATGCCTTATCTCAGCAAGGCTTCTAGTAGCATGAGGAGTGAAATGAGACCTTTCCTAAATCATAAGCATTGTCCAGATTATGCAAAGGCAGCCAATAGACTCTTAATACAACTAGTAAGGAAGGAGACAAACAATGTCAAGGCTAAAATGCAGTGTCCCAACCCACACTGAGGCTGACAGGGCTTTGGTGTTCTAAACCACAGTTCTGAGTAGAGGTCACTCATGACTGTCACAGGAAATGTACATGTTTGGGATGGGAGGTACTTGTTCCCACTGAGTGAGGACTAATTCCTTAAAATCTCCAGTGGTCTCAGAGCCCAACAAAGGTAGGGCTCACTACACCAAGTGGCTGGAAAGTTCAAAGTTAAGGGTCAAAAACAAATGGGGAAAAGGGCTGTACAAAAGGGAACAGTTGGAGGAGGAATGGAGAAGAAAAGAGATTTTGCCAAGGACATCCTGCCCGCCAAACAGGGTTGATTGTAATATTGCATACATATGTAACATTGAATCTTTTTCTTGGAGAGTCAATCAGGTGAAGTGTTAAATCTCTGGAATCTACTCCATACTTTGATTGTATTAGGATCCCTGCAGTTCAGTGATGGATTGACTCCTGTGCTTCTCACCCTTCCTCCACTATCCTGTCTTGAATGCTGAGCTTATGCAGGTAGTCATGGAGAGGGTTAGAAGGGCTGCAGTAGCT
Organism: Trichosurus vulpecula; assembly: GCF_011100635.1. Taxonomy (NCBI): domain Eukaryota; kingdom Metazoa; phylum Chordata; class Mammalia; order Diprotodontia; family Phalangeridae; genus Trichosurus; species Trichosurus vulpecula. The sequence continues at coordinate 181,529,399 of NC_050574.1, forward strand.
GCTTGCATCACAATAGGGAGGCACGCTATAGGGTGCATTGCTGGTAGGCCTATGTCTACTTCCACTAAGGTTAGTTCATCTCAAGTAGGCCTGGGAAGGCTTTCAGAAAATTGACTGAACTGAGTTCAGTTTGGGAAATTGTACCCTTGCTCCTACCTGAACCACCATATGTATATGTGGTGCTTGACAGCTTCAACCTAGGGGTTACATCTAAAGTATCTTAGAACTCCAATAAGAGCCTGCTAGTGTTCAGTAGGGGACTATTGCCCATGAGGTAGGAGGTGAATCTTAATGGGTCTGATATGACAAAGATGATTTTGATCTGGGCTATGAGGAATGTAGGGATCAATGTCCATAAACAGATTGATTTGGGTCCAAAAGTCTTGGAGGTCCTCTACCCTCAAACCTCAATTGCTGTGTACCATGGTGGTCAGAGATTCAACTCTCTGCAATTCTAGAGTCACTTGACTACCTCCTGAAGGGCCTGAAACCATTCTATAGTAGGTCCAATCCCTTACTCGGTGTTCTGTGTCTCCGGGTCCATAGCCTTTGGCTGGAGTACCAGGGCAGCAGAGGTCTGAGCCAAAGAGAAGTTTTTTTGGGGGGGGGCGGGCAGAGAGGGATGGATAGGAGATAAGACTGATGCATTTCTTGCATTTGCTGGGGATTAGTAGGTGATTAACAGATTCCCAGGAAGTTTAAAAAAGTAAAATCCTGGTGATTAAGAGAGATCCAAAGAAATAAATCATATACCATTCCAAGGTCAGTGCCATAAGCCTACTAATCAAAGGGCTAGGCAAGAGAACCTAACTGATTATAGGAATAACATCCCTAAAGAACAATGGAAGGGAGAGGAGGTGATCAGGAAAACAGGAATGGGAAACATGGATAACTTGAAACTGATAGTTTGTCTTATACAAAGGATCAACTAGATATAGTATCCTTTTATGATGAACTAACAACTCCCCACATCCACCCCCTTAGCTGAGGGTTACACAGCTGTGGGCTTAGACAAAACTCATTTGTCAATGATATATTTGTGTGAATAGCTTTGATCAATCTGTTTTCCTTTCAGACATCTAGCTAAGATCTGCATCACTGAGCAAAGGAAGTAATTTGGAGGCTTCTAGTGAAGACCTAAATAGCTAGCATTTATATTGCTTTAAGGTTTGAAAAACACTTTATACATGTTAAGTCATTTGATCCTTATGATGATCCTGTGAGGTAGGTTTTATTATTATCCACATTTTACAGATAAGGAAACTGAGACATAAAGAGGTTGTGACTTGCCTAGGGTCACATAACTAGTGTCTGAGGCAGGATTCTAACTCAGGTTTTCCTGACTCTAAGTCTTGAACTCTTTGCATTTCGATACCTAGTTAATAAACATTTTTAAAATAAATTTTTATTTATTCTGTTAGATATTTCCCAATTGCATATAAAACTTTTTTAAAATTTTGAGTTTGAATTCTCTCCCTCAAGCATTTTAATATCAATTATACATGTGAAGTCAAACAAAACATCTCCATCTCAGCCATGTTGCAAAAGAAAACACAGACAAAAAATTAAAACAGGGAAAATAAAGAAATGGGGACAACATGCCTCAATCTGCATTCAGATTTCATCAGTTCTCTATCTGGAGGGAGATAGCATTTTTCTATTCTTATTTAAAATATAATTTATTTATTTTTAGTTTTCAACAGTCAGTTCCACAAGCTTTTGAGTTTTAAATTTTTTCTACCTTCCTCTGCTCTCCCCTCCCCAAAACGACCTGCAATCTGATATATGCTTTCTATATTGAATATTCAATATTTCATATTGAACATACTTTCACATTAGTCATGTTGTAAAAGAAAATCAAAACCAATGGGATGAACCATGAGAAGAAGAAACAAAACAAAATAAAACAAAAAAAGAGAGAGAGCAAATAGTGTACTTTGATCTGCATTCAGACTCCCAAGTTCTTTTTCTGGATGTGGATAGCTTTTTCTATCACGAGCCTTTTGGAGTTGTCTTAGAACCTTGCATTGCTGAGAAGAGCTAAGTCTATCAAAGTTAGTCATCACACAATGTGGCTGTGCAGAATGCTCTCCTGGTTCTGTTCCCCTCATTCAGCATCAGTTCATATAAGTCTTTCCAGGTTTTTCTGAATTATGCCTGCTCATCATTTCTTATAGCACAATAGTATTCCATTACATTCATATACCACAACTTATTCAGCCATCTCCCAATTGAAGGGCACCTCCCTCAATTTCCAATTCTTTGAGAAAGAGCTGCTATAAATATTTTTTGTACGTGTAGGTCCTTTTCCCATTTTTATGTTCTCTTTGGGACACAGCCCTAGAAGTAGAATTGCTGGGTCAAAGGGTATGCACAATTTTGTAGCCCTTTGGGCATAGTGTGGATAGCATTTTTCATCATGAGTCCTTTGGGATTGTTTTGAAACATTGTCTTGATCAGAGTACTAGCTAATAAACATTAGCCTATGACTTGAGATCACCAATATCCTCAAGATCATCAATAAGCTATAGGAGAGGACTGTTGGGTTAGATGGTCTTAGAGGTCCCTTCCAACACTGATATATTATGACTTCGAGATTTGAGTGAGGACAGCAGGCAGCAGGCAAAGTGAGGACAGAGACTTTTTCATTTTTGTTTTTGTATTTTCAGTGCCCAGCACAGGACCTTACATATGGTAGACTGCCACATCCCCAATTTAATCCCTGCTGCAATAACAGGTTTTCATTGTCCAGATATCTCTGAAAGTCATCTCCCAAACCGCTTTCACTATAATCATAATAACAAGAACAAAGTCTAACCCATTGTTCAGATATTTGTGGGTGAGGGAAACAATAGCCAACTCTGGGAATGCTGGTGAGAATAACTGTCGTCTAGGACTTTATGTGTTCTGAGACTGTTACAGCAGCTGTGAAGGCCTAGCAGGAGCTGTAAAACATTGGGTTCTAATGATATCACTGATTGAGTTAACACAGTATGATGTAACTATTCCTCTGAAACTAAGAAATCGACAGGTGGCATGGGGTTGCTGGCTGGCCCTACATGAAACCATTATGCTAGATCTGAAGAACAGCAGAGGGAGAGGTGTTCCTTCATGTACTGGTACCACTAGAAAGTAAATACATCAGAACAAATCAGAAATCCCAACACAATACCCCACCTGCTGGAAATGTTTCCATGCAGATGGTGCTGACCACTAAAGTGGGTAAGCCATGAGTATGCATGAAATGGATTGAAGACATGAATACTTTCATTATGTGCCAGTACTAGATCGTAACAAAATTGAAAACAGATCTTACCAGTTATAGGCGAGAGTTTCATACTGTTTTTGTCAACCATATCCTCAACTCCAAGTTTCTCAGACGCATTGCACATTAGTGCAGAATAAGAATAGGAAATAGCTTCATTCTTGAATTCAGATTACATAAGAACTGAGACGGAGGAGTTATTTAAATCTGAAGAAGGAAAAGTCCAGGGATTCTTCACCATTTTTGTGATAAGGGCCCTTTGATAGTCGGATGCAGTCTATGAACTCCTTCTCAGAGTAATGCTCTTTAATGTATAAAATAAAACACAAAATTATATGGGAACACTATTACCAATATATTAAAAAAAACAATTTTACAGACCTCATATCAAGAAAGCTTTTCTAGACATAGGAAATGTACACTTAACCTAAACTCCAGAAGTGAAACTTCATAGTTAAATAGATAACTACAATAATTGAAATTTCTTGAATGACTTTGAAGGTGATCTGGACAAACTTAGATGGAATTTCAAAATGCCTTTTTTGAGTTTAATAACAAGAATCTAATAGACAAAATATAGAAAAACGTAATAATTTTTTTAAAAAGATGTCTGCTTTAACATCCTGAAAAACGTTCTTCCCAAACGATTGATACAGAATTTTAGTACCTGCACACAATGGCATGTATTGTGGCTATCGTGCTATAAAAGGACCATGATAAGGAAGATGGAGCTCTCTAGGAATACTCCTGAGCATAGGTGTCAAATATCATTAAGGCAGAAGGGACTTGAGATAACTATTGAAGACTTCTTGAAAAACATTGGAAGATTTCAACAATATTTAACCAGTACATGCAACAGAAAACTTGAACACCATATTATCCAATCTAAGGCAACAAAAACAGAAACATGTAGTTTGCAATATGCAAAAGAAAGACATTAGAGAAATTCTTGAAACCCTCAATCAACAACAAAAAAGCAAAAGGGAGTCAACACATACAAAAAAAATAAATAATAATTTTAAAATTATACTATAGAAGTTTGAAAAAGAAAGAACTTATAGGAAAGAACCTCTGAAGAAGGAAGATGTGGAAAATTTTGATCTTTTATAAGACAGAAAAAAGTTTAATACAGTGAAAATACAAATTGGAGCAAATTCAAAATGGAAAGCTTGAATACTATTAGTATAATGAATAACTCAAAAAGTTATGTCACTATAGGTGATTGAAACTAACTTCTTTGCAAGACTTGGAGGTGATAGGTCTAGATTGCTCCATTGTTAAACTCACACATTTCAGAGTGTCACACAAATGACTAACAAAATACTTTGCCAGCATCCTCTCTTATGCAAGTTTGGTCTCTTTTCTTTTTTAAAAATAGCTTTTTTTAAAAAAAAATTGATTGCTTTTGTTTTTACATTACCCAAATTTCCCTATGTCCCTCTTCTTCTGCAATCAAAGACAGTCATTGATATAAGAGCATTTTTAATAGTCATGAACAGTTACTAAGTGTCTAGTATGTGCCACTTACTGTGCTGAGGACTGAGGATACAAACAAGAAAAAGAAAACCACTCTGTGGCCTTAATGGGCTTACAATGTAACGAGATACAAAAGAAATCTGAAAAGCAGAGAGGGTAGGGAGAAGATGTCTAGCACGGGAATACGGTAAAGAAGTTGAAAATGTCCCATACCCTTTCCTTAAGGTGAGGAGTTTATGGTTACACCCTCCAATCAGAGGGGCAGAGAATACTGACCAGGAGTAAATAACAAGGAAGGTTGGATCTTGCAAGATAACATTTACTTGGTCCATGGTGAAGTAAAAGAAGTCCAAAATGAGTGTTTCCACAGAAGGCAAAGAAATCCAAAATGAGTACAGTTGGGAGGGAAATAAGGAGGATGTCTGAGGAGAATTAATTTTAAAATTTAACAGAAAGAAAAAGAGAAAGGAGGAAAAAAACTTAAAAGGAAAAAGAAAGAAAAAGTGAGCAATATGTTGAAAAAAGTAAACTGAAATCATAAAATGTCCCAAGGTCATGAACCTACCAACTCTGCGATGAATTTTGGGGAAGGGATATGTCCTCATACCTCTTCTTTGAGGACATTTAAAAAAAACCTTCACTTTATAATGTTTCCTGGTGGTTTGCTTTTCCATTTACATTGTTGTAGTCATTATGTATTGTTTTCTTGACATTACTTCACTCAGCATCAACATAAGTCTTTTAATGCTTTTCTGTACTCATCATACTCATAATTTCTTAAAGCATAGTCATATTCCCCTATATTCATTGTTTTAGCAATTCCCTAATCAATGGACTTCTACTTTGTTTCCAATTCTTTACTAATACAGAGTGTTACATCAAAAAATTGGGAGCTTTCTTTTGGCCTTCTTAGATCCTTTATTAACTAAAGGCATCATCCATGTATTACCAAAAAATTGAGGATATCTGTGACTGTTCCAATTACTGTCAAATTACATATTTATATATTTTATACAAAGGACTAGCAGCTCAGATTACTAAAAATATCTATGAATGGATTTAAATTAATCTATAAAAAAATTTAAAAATCTAAAAGAAAAAGAGATTGGGTTAGGAGCAAGAGTATGCCAAAAAATACTAATGGTTGAAGGAGAAAAAGTCTATTAATTTGATGATTTCTGAAAAAAAAGCAATCTAAAAGCATCATAAAATTTATGTAGTTTTAAAAGTTTTATTGATGTATTTTGTTTTTACAATACAAACATTTGCAGATTGTCCTCCACTTCTTAAGAGATGTCTGGTAACACAGTAAAAAACAATTAAACACAATTAGCAATATAATGACCTCATTTGAAAGTATATGTAATATATCTAGCACCCCCTCCCTTTCTATTTAAAAAAGTTAATTGACAGAAATTTATTATTCTCTCCTGTCATCCATGGCCATCATATTGAAAATTAAAATGAAGACAAGTTTCTTGTATTAAATGTGCATAGTCAATTAAAACAAAGTTACTCATTGGCTATATACAAAAATATATGTTTCATTCTAAGCTCTAAATCCATCACTTCTCTATCATGGATAACATATTTCACCATTTGTCCTCTGTAATCATGAATGGTCATTGCATTAACCAAAATTTTTAAAGCTTTCAAAGTTGTTTGTCTTTACAATGTTGCCATTGTACAAATTGTTTTCCTGGTTCTGCTTATTTCATTTTTCATCAGTTCATTAATGTTTTCAAATTTGTTCATTTTTATGATACTGATGTTAATTGTAGAAATTGTTTTGGTTCTCCTCACTTTACTGCATCAGTTCATATAAGGCTTTCCATATTTCTTTGATATTATCTATTTTCTCATTTCTAAAATAACATCTATATGGTTTTTATTGATTGTCACAAAGCTGTTGACTAAATTCCATTCTCATGGCTTAGTCATGTCGTACAAGTTTAGATAATAGATCTAAGAATAGTGATAATATTAGAGTCTTTGATATCCATAGCCAACTGTTCTTTATACATGCCACCAATATAATAATGTCAAGAAAAATTGATACGTGGTATGTTCCAGGGAAATAGTGTAAGTGCCCTATAATTTTGCTTACTCTAAACCTTTTGTCAACACTCCCAAATAGAAATGAGTATGACTTTCAAGTCAAAGGGAGACATACCAGAAGACTGTGTTAATTACTTTGCAGACATAGACAACATCACATTATATGGTTCCGTTGGAAAACATATTAAACAAATGCTTCATATTATGGAAACATTTTCTCATTGTTATCTTTATTTAATATTTTTAGTTTTCATCATTGATTTCCACAAGATTTTGAATTGCAAATTTTTCACCCCATTCCTACCCTCCCCCCATATGTTCTGATTGCCCCTTTCCCCAGTTGGCCCTCCCTTCTGTCACCCCGCTCCCCGCCCATCCCCTTTTCCCTTACTTTCTTGTAGGGCAAGATAGATTTCTATTCCCCATTGCCTATATATCTTATTTCCCAGTTGCATACAAAAACAATGTTTTTTTAACATCTACTTTTAAAACTTTGAGTTCCAAATTCTCTCCCCTCTTCCCTCCCCACCCACACTCCCTAAGAAGGCAAGGGATTCAACATAAGTCACATGTGTGTCATTATGCAAAACCCTTCCACAATACTCATGTTGAGAAAGACTAACTATATTTTGCTCCCTCCTATCCAGTCCCCCTTTATTCAGTTTTCTCCCTTGACCCTGTCTCTTTTCAAAAGTGTTTGCTTTTGTTTACCTTCTCCCCTTATCTGCCCTTCCTTCTATCATCCCCCCTTTTTTATCCCCTTCCCCTTACTTTCCTGTGGAGTAAGATTAAAAATTGAGTGTGCATGTTATTTCCTCCTTGAGTCAAATCTGATGAGAGCAGATTCACTCATTCCCCCTCACCTGCCCCCTCTTCCCGTCCTATAGAACCACTTTTTCGTGCCACTTTTACATGACATAATTTACCCCATTCTATCTCTCCCTTTCTCCCTCTCTCAATATATTCCTCTCTCATCCCTTAATTTGATTTTATTTTTTTAGATATCATCACTTCATATTCAACTCACCCTGTGCTCTCTGTCAATATGTATATATGTGTATATATATATATTCCCTTCAGCTACCCTAATACTGAGGTCTCACAAATTATACATATCATCTTTCCATGTAGGAATGTAAACAAAAAAAGTTCATCTTTAGTAAGTCCCTTATGATTTCTCTTTCTTGTTTACCTTTTCATGCATCTCTTGATTCTTGTGTTTGAAATTCAAATTTTCTATTCAGCTCTGGTCTTTTCACTGAGAAAGCTTGAAAGTCCACCATTTTATTGAAAATCCATATTTTACCTTGGAGCATTATATTCAGTTTTGCTGGGTAGGTGATTCTTACTTTTAATCCTAGCTCCATTGACCTCTGGAATATCCTATTCCCAGTCCTTCGATCCCTTAATGTGGAAGCTGCTAGATCTTGTATTATCCTGATTATGTTTCCACAATACTCAAATTGTTTCTTTCTGGCTGCTTGCAGTATTTTCTCCTTGATCTGGGATCCCTGGAATTTGGTGACAATATTCCTAGGAGTTTTCTTTCTGGGATCTTTTTGATGAGGTGATCAGTGGATTCTTTCAATTTCTATTTTGTCCTGTGGCTCTAGAATATCAGGGCAGTTCTCCTTGATAATTTCTTGAAAGATGATATCTAGGCTCTTTTTTTGATCATGGCTTTCAAGTAGTCCAATAATTTTTACATTATCTCTCCTGGATCTATTTTCCAGGTCAGTGGTTTTTCCGATGAGATATTTCACATTGTCTTCCATTTTTTTCATTCCTTTGGTTCTGTTTGATAATATCTTGATTTCTCATAAAGTCACTAGCTTCCACTTGCTCCAATCTAATTTTTAAGGTAGTATTTTCTTCAGTGGTCTTTTGGACCACCTTTTCCATTTGGCTAATTCTGCCTTTCAAGGAATTCTTCTCCTTGTTGGTTTTTTGGAGCTCTTTTGCCATTTGAGGTAGTCTATTTTTTAAGGTGTTATTTTCTTCAGTATTTTTGGGGCCTCCTTTAGCAAGTCATTGACTCGTTTTTCATGGTTTTCTTGCATCACTCTCATTTCTCTTCCTAATTTTTCCTCTACTGCTGTTACTTGCTTTTCCAAATCCTTTTTGAACTCTTCCGTGGCCTGAGACCAGTTCATGTTATTCTTGGAGGCTTTTGATGTAGGGTCTTTGACTTTGTTGACTTCTTCTGGCTATATGTTTTGCTCTTTTTTTGTCACCAAAGAAAGATTCCAAAGTTTGAGTCTGAATCTGGGTCCATTTTTGCTGCCTGGCCATGTTCCCAGACAACTACTTGACCCTTGAGTTTTTTGTCAGGGTAAGACTGCTTGTAGAGTATAGAGTACTCTGTCCCCAGCTTGAGGGGCTGTGCTGCTATTTTCAGAGCTACTTCTACACAGCAAGCTCTGCCACACAAGTGCTCCTTCTCCCCCAAGAACCACCAACCTGGACTGCGACTCAGACCTAAGCAGGCTCTGCACTCCTGCTCTGAGCTGGGCTTAATTCCTCCCACTAAGTGGGCCTGGGGCCAGAAGCAACTGCAGCAGTAGTTCTGTCCTCAGAGCTGCACCACCTCCACTGCCCCTGGGGCAGTGGCTGAACCTCGAACTCCTTTCACTCTGTCCCAGCAGCTTTTCCCACTAACCTTCTCTGTTGTCTTTGGTGTTTGTGGGTTGAGAAATCTGGTAACTGCCACAGCTTGCTGATTCAGGGTGCTGTGCCTCTTCCACCCGGCTCCTGGTCTGGTTGGTCCTGGAGCAGCTACACTGGGCTCTGCTCCACTCCGCTCCCAGCTCCTGCGGATAGACCATTCCCAGTGAACATCCAGGGTGTTCTGGGCTGGAGCCCTGCTTCCCTCTGCTATTTCCTGGGTTCTGCAGCTCTAGAATTTGTTCAGAACCATTTTTATAGGTGTTTGGAGGGACCTGGTGGGGAGCTTAAGTCAGCCCCTGCTTTCCAGTCACCATCTTGGCTCTGCCTCCTCATTGTAATCAAAATGTAATTTAAACTCAATAAGTGCAAACTTCTTAATGTACTAAGGAAGGATATAGACTGAGGGCTTTGAGCTTGAATCTAAAGGCCAAATTGAATCAATAAATTGAGGTAATGGTTACAAATGTCTTCATCTTCTCCAGGGAAGACATGTAGAGCATAAAGCTTATCAAGAAGAAAATTGGGGTTTTGTATATTAAGGAACTGGCATCTTGAAATCAAAGTTCAACAGGAACCACACATTTAGAGTAATTCACACTCATGCAATAACTGTGTTAACATATACATTTGGCATGGTAAGTTGAAAAACAATGGATCATCTAGAAAATACATAAACAAAAACCTATGTAATGTTCATGAAATAGAGGCAGAGATCCTTGTCCCAAAACAGCTACAAAAAATTAACATGCCCATGCCCAAAAGAAGGAAAAACATTGATAGATATTCTCAGAGTCATAATCTATAGGTTACAAATGAACAGTAATGCCTTTGGAAAAGAGATACCTCACCTTACAGAGCAATAGGAAATTCTGACGAGGTGTATGCTACTGAATTTTTATCAATTGTGACAAAAATATTTGAAATATATTGAATATTGAAATATATTGAAATTGCTAAGATCAAAGGGGGAAAGCAAAAGATATTCCATGGATAGCAACCACATGAACTCAACCAACAATAAGTCAACAAAGAAGAGATAAAAACATGGCTGAATCATAGACACTCATTTATAGAATCAGAAGGTTTTATAGTTATGATCTCAGATCAGACCATTGGCATTTGAAATTATAGAGCTATTTTCTTCAAGGAGCTCAGATTTATTGATCTATATAGATTCTTCAATGCAATGACGAAATACAGAATATCACTGTAGATTGTAAAATACAGCATCTATTGGAGAAACATTATCAAGTGACTATACTAATACACTGGAAGTTCACTGTCTTGTATAAATCAACAAATGACAAATCTCTGCACTATAAATACAAAACGTTAAATATCCTTGAAAATTCAGAAAAGCAACTATACTGGAACCAATTGTACACGTAATTGTTGCTCACAACTTTCTGTGTATAATATCGGTTAATAAAAATGTAAGAGCACTTTTAACAGATATGGCTATATTAGCAAGGTGGTACAGTGAATAGAGGGCAGGGCGTGGGGTAAGGAAGACCTGAGTTTAAACCCTGCCTCAGATGTTTACTATCTATGTGACTCTGGGCAATGATACATGCCTCAGTTTCCTCATTGGTAAAATGAGGATAATAATAGCATCTACTTCATAAAGTTATTATGAGGGTTAAAGGAGAGTCTTATCAGTAAAACATTTTGCAAATTTTAAATTGCTACTGCTTCTCATATTATTATAATTTTTGAATTCCAAACTTCATGGAATGAAAAGCTTTCAAAATACATAAACTTAGCCAAAGAGATTAAAACCATATAAGAACAGGATCAAACAAATAACAAGCATCTATTAAGGACTTATCATCTATTACGTACTTACGATATACCAGGGACCATGCATATGACTAAGTATGTCATCTCCATTATGCTCTCTGTTACCGAATTTATACCGAAGATATTCTCTTTTTTAAAAATATATAACTAAGTTATTTATTTTTAGTTTTTAACATTCACTTCCATAAGATTTTGAGTTTTGAATTTTCTCCCAGACCTTCTTCTCCTCCATCCCCAATTCATCATGCCATCTGATATAGGCTTTCTATATACATTCATATTAAACATATTTTCACATTAGGTATGATGCAAAGAAGAATTAGAACTAATGGGAGGAACTACAAGAAAGAAGAAACAAAACAAAACAAGAGAAGAAAAGGAGAGCAAATAGAATGCTTCCATTTCCATTCAGACTCCCAAGTTCTTTCTCTGGATGTAGATAGCATTTTCCATCATAAGTTTTTTGGAGTTTTCTTATATCCTTGCACTGCTGCAAAGAGCTAAGTCTATAAAAGTCAGTCATCACACAATGTGGCTGTAACTGTGTACAATGTTATCCTGGTTCTGCTTATTTCACTCAGCATCAGTTCATGTAAGTCTTTCCAGGGTTGTCTGAAGTCTGCTTGCTCCTCATTTCCAAACAGACTTTCAATGAATTTACAGAAGATGAACTGACATTCCAACACTCTTATTCAATTTCCAAATGTATTCATTTTAACCACCCATGCAACAGTCTTTAGAACATTAAATATAAAAGAATGATTGTAGGACAAGGACTTCCCTTCAGGCTATTTCTATCTGAAAATCAAAGAAAATGAGAGGTAACCAAAATTATAGCAACAATAATAATAAAAATATTGAAACTTGCATGCATAGCAATTATAGGTTAAAATGTGCCTTAAATATAATACCTTATTTGATTTTCATATCAACTCATATTATTATCATCATTGTTTAAATGAGGATGCCCAGGCACAGAGATGTCACATAGTCAGAATGTCTCTTTCTCTTAACTGCTCTATTGGTTTGAGTGACTAGCGGGAGAACTATTCAAATGACATAATGTATAACATGCAGGCCCTCCAGTTTTGGCTCCCCTTTTTCTTCCCTTGGCTATTCTCTAGTTCAAGGCTGGCAAGCTGTGGCTTATGGGCCAAATCTGGCCCACCACCTGTTTTTTGTATGGTCTAAAAGCTAAGAATGTTTTTTACATTTTAAATGGCTGAAAAAATCAAAATAAGAATAATATTTCATGACACCTGAACCTTATATGAAATTCACATTTCAGTGTCCATAAATAAAGTTTTATTGGAGCATAGACACACTCAAGAGTTTATGCATTGTCTACGGCTGCTTTTGAGTAACAACTATAGAGTTGAATAGCTGTCACAGAGACGTTGTGTAGCTCTCTCCCAGCTTCACACTGCTTCTGGACACACTACAAATTACAGTGACACAGTTATAACTTGACAGTGTTTTTGAAAGCCAGAAGTATAGTTGTACCATGACATTATTTATTTTTTATCACCAGTTCACACTCGCCAAAACAAGAAGAGGAAAAAAAGTTTTATCACAATTTTCTTTGAGCTCAGGGATAAGATTGACATTTTTTTCCTGAAGAAAAAGAACCTCCTTCAACCACTATTGTCAAACACTGAATGGCTTTGGATATGAGCTTTTGCTGTAGACTTGATAATGTTTCTTAATGAATTCAACCTAAAATTACAAGGCAAAACATTGCTTCTATGCAAAACATATGTGGGAAAGTCAACTTGATGACAACTAATGTTGTTTGAATCACAAGTAATGTCAATCTGCTTTATGTGTTTTCCTGAGCTGTCAGAAGTTAAAATACGAAGTAAGATCTCCATTCCCTCCCAAATTTGCAGCAGATATATTTTCTAAGCTCAAACCACAGTTCCAGAAGCATTTCAGGAAACTCGATGGAAGTACAAAAGATACTTCCATATTTCAAAATTCTATTTAACTAACCGATAGAAGAGCTTCCACCTAATCTTTAATTGAAAGTGATTAGTTTGCAACATCATGGCATGCCAAAAGGAAAATAACAAGAGAAAAACCTAATAAAATTCTAAAAATGCCTTCCAAGTGATTAATATGCTCAATTAGAATTACACACCCCTGAACTGATATCAGTATTTGCTAGCACCTATATGTGTGAAAAGACATTATCAAAGGGGAAATACACAATATCTAGTTACAAATCAGCATTAACATATGAACATTTGGAATAGATTTTTAATTTTGAATATCAATTATGTGTGATGTTATCCCCTCAAAAAAATAATTCCATTCTTCTCATTGGAACTATATTACAGATATTCATACTATTTCATCAATTAAAATTTTGTGAACATTCATTTTCTCCCTTATCACATAAGTACCTAAATATTATTCCTGATTTTGCCTGTTGGCCCACAAATGCTAAAATGTTTACCTGCTGACTCTTTACAGAAAAATATTTGCCAAACCCTGCTCTAGTTCATAGTACTTGAGGGGAGATCATATATCTGAACTCATAGTTTATAAACTTTCATTTCTAGTGAATATTTCCCAACCAAGCAATAATGATATCACAGAGAGGCAAAGAACATTTATTCAAAACAAATTGTGATGGAATTACATTCAACTGTGCTGTAAGAAACAATAAATATGATGAATACAGAGAGGCATGGGGTGATTTGTTGTCAAGTGAAGTAAGCAGAGCCAAGTAACAATATACAAAATAACTACAACAATGGAAAAATTGATAGAACAACCACAAAATAATCATAAATAAAAACTGCAAAATTACGAGGAACAAACATGGCCCCGAGGAGACATATGGGAAGATGATCCCATCCCATTCTTGCAGATGTGTGACGTATAACTATGTGTTGTGCATTGTATATATGTTTGTAGAGTTTTTTTAAAATATTTTAATCAGCTTCACTGATTTTTTTCTTTACTTTTTTTTCTAATAATGGATAGCTCTCTAGGAAGGAGAGGGGAATTGGTACTGGGAGAAATTTTGGTGATATAAAAACAAAATATATCAACATTTATTTAAAAAATTATTTAAAAATAAAACCTAATGAAAAGTAAAATTTTATTTTAATGACATTTCTGATTTTTATTAGTGAATAGACTTTCTGAAGAGCTTCTTTTATTAATCATATCCTATGCAAACTTCTAGTCTTAAGTGTTATTTTACCTCTTAATGTCTGAGGCACCTGTATAAGGTAAGTCAAATAATGAAGAATCAAATCAAGCAGCAAACACTGACACCAATCATTCACTTTCTTTCCACCTCCTAAGTCATTTAGCAACTGAAGAGTCTTGAATAATGTGAAGTCCATTTGAAACTATTTTTCTTATCTTTTTATTTTTTTTTATTTTTTTCTTATCTTTTTAAATATAGAAGACCAGACCATGGAATGGGAAAGGAACATTAAAGTCTTTCTCATCAGATGAGACTCAAAACTTCAACACTTTCTGACACTGCTTCGATTGGGAACACTCATACCATCATTAGCTTACAGATAGAGAAACTGAGGCAAACAAGATTGAGTGACTTGCCTGCTTTTGAGGGGAAATGTCTTGTGCACTTAGTACTAGTATGAGTTAGCCATTGTATCCCCATGCCCACAGAAACTTTCTCTACCAATGTGGTCAGCATCTTCTTTGCATAACATAGACCAGAGGAGAGGCTTGAACCCAGATCTTCCTGGCTCCAGTGTGAGCTCTTTATCCATGATGTACCTATGCCTGAAATATATTTGTTGTGACTAAAAGAGGGGAATAACATGATACAATGAAAATAATTCTGTGTATGGAGTCCTATGTTTTAATCCCAGCTTCAGAACTTAGTACCTAAGTGACCCTGAGCCTCAGTTTCTCATCTATAGGGGAAATATATAATGCTTTCACAACCTAACTTGTATTGGTGTTTTTGAGGAAAGAAATTTTAAGCTCTCAAGGGCCTTTTGTGTTCATTACTTTAGCAGAAGTTGCATATTTTTGTAAGAAGCCTGGAGCAACAATAAATATATTTCAAGGTCATGTTTATAGACACATATGTTGGAAGAATTGCTTAAGATTTGACAAGATGATAGATTAGTGAATATTCAGTACAAGTTTCCTTGAGCTCTTCATGGTAAAAAAGAAATCTTCATATTCATTTGTATTGACCATAAGGACTGTATTGGATTGGATTGTACTGGATTGTATTGACCATCGTACCAAGGTCCAATCTTAATGTAATTTTTACCAAGTTGAAAGGATTTCAAAGATGTAGATTCTATGCAAGAGACTGTCAGTGTAATTGTGTCCAAACCATTCCAGAATACACCTTCATCCAGAGTATCTAAAGTAATAGAGACTCTCTGATATAAAAAGTCCAAAAGTCTCTTGTGAAGTTTCCTCGCAGTTCCTCAGCATTCAGATACCTACTGTTATTCTCTCTTCCTCGTGAGATTAAGCCTCATGGAAAGGAGACTATAGAAACCCACTGTTTTTCCCCAATTGTACATTGGAAGATATGGTTCTAACATCATCTTGGAATGGAAGGGAACAATTGAGTTCATAATTTCTGGGAATGGCTTTATCAGATCTATTCATTTCTAAATTGGCAACATGTTATTTTTAGTACTGAATGAAACTGCTCACTCAGAATATAACATGTAATGAACTATACTGATAAAAATCTGCAGAACCATGTACTAAATCTCGCATCCTGAAACTTTTTTAGATTTATATTATGTAGAGTTTAGACTAGCATAGTCAGAAAGAATATGGTTCAAGTTGAGCCTTCAACGTAAACTGACTGTGAGATCCAGGGTAAATTATTTATCCTCTAAGTCCTCTAGGCCAATGGTTTCAAATTCAAATAGAAATAGGTGCCATTAAACCCATACATGAAGGCAGCTAGGTGTCTCAGTGGATAAAGTGTCAGCCTTAAAGTCAGGAGGACTTGAGTTCAAATCTGGCCTCAGATACTTAGTAGCTGTATGACCCTGATCAAGTCACTTAGGCCTGTTTGCCTTAGTTTCTTCATCTGTAAAATGAACTGGAGAAGGAAAAGGCAAACCACTTTAGTATCTTTGCCAAGAAAACCCTAAATGGGGTAATGAAGAGTCAGACACAACTAATAGACAAAAATCAAACATTAAATATAATATTACCATGTTTTATTGTATTTTGTTGTTGTTGTTAAATATTTCTAAGTTACTTTTTAATCTGGTTTGAACCACACTTGGAAGTGTTGTGGGCTACATGCAGCCTATGGGCTGTGTGTTTGACATATCTTTTCTAGGGAAATCTCTAAGACTATAAGTTTCAAAGGTGTTGACTTATGTGGGTAGAGGAAATTTCCTCAGTAGAGAGTTCTCTATAGGAGTGAAATTACAGTTCTATTCCCTATCCGTAAATTATGTATATTCAGTGTCTGTTAAGCCATAACAAAATGTTAATGTTCCTTTAATTCAGATACAATATAGTAATAGTTTAAATTACACAGAAATAAGATTATTGTGAATTTCGGTAACAGATAGTTAAGACAAAACTTTGTGCTTGAAGTCAGGAAGACCTGACTTTACATCATTCCGCAGACACTTATTAGCTATGCAACCTCATGCAAATAACTTAACCTTTCAGCCTTGGTTTTCTCATCCGTATAATGAGAGGATCAGAATCAGTGGCTCTAAATCCCTTCCAATTCTTTTTTTTTTTTTTTTTTTTAGTATTTTTTTTTAATTTTTTTTTACTTCTTTGGCAGGGCAATTGGGGTTAAGTGATTTGCCCAAGGTCACACAGCTAGTACATGTGTCAAGTGTCTGAGGCAGGATTTGAACTCAGGTCCTCCTGACTCCAGGGCCGATGCGCTACTCACTGCGCCACCTAGCTGCCCCAATCCCTTCCAGTTCTAAGTCTGTGATTCTATGACCTCACAGATTTGACCTTGATAAGAAACAAAAACAAAAGCAAAAAAAAACCAGGATCACCAACTGAGAACTGGAAAGAAATTTATAAGTCAGTAAGTCCAACCTCCTCGTTTTACAGATAAGTAAACTAAGGTCCAGAGAAATGAAGTGACTTGACAAGTTACAAGTTGGGAAAGTAGGGTTGCAACCTGTATCTTCTGACACCGAAGGCAATGTCCTTTCCATTGAACCACTTTGCTTTACAAATACATGCATACATACATACACATTCACCCAAATAGCTTGAGGACTAAAAAGGAATGTCAATATCAATCTCTGTTCTAAATCCTCACACATCCTAGGTCTCACTTAGATTCATATACTTATCTCAATATTTGTAAGCAATTGCTCACAAGTTTGGGAATTTGGTTTCCCATCATTCAATAAATTTAAACAGCAAGCTATGTGTGTGCTAGAAATACTGTTAGAGACAAGTAGAATAATATTGAATAAAAGATCAATGGCAATCTGACACCCAGGAAGTAGGTAGAAAAGCTGAGTCAGCTGTTTTTGTGTAGTCAGCTGATTGACTCATCAGAGATATGATGAGAATTGTTTTTTTTTTTAAAGACTGAATGATAGTGAAGGGTGAAAAAAGGATATGGCATGCAAGTAAAGTAATTTAATCCTGACCTGCAAATTTTTTAAATGCAAAATAGGGCAACAGAAATGACATTAAACTGCCTGATAATTTTATCAAGAAGTTTAACCAAAGTCAAATGATTACCACAATAAGGAGACCGAAAAGAACCCAGGAAATGCTTAGTCAGTCACCATCTGACTTATTTACCAGACAGAAATAGTTGCCAAAAGCAGCATGCAGTTAGAAAATAAACTCATTTGTAACTTCTTGTGAAGAAGAATGATGGATGATTAGGTCTACTATTGTCTTATAAAGCAGGAAGAAGCAGTGGAGGGAAAACCCAGTTCAAAGAAATCTTGGCAAAATATTCAACTAATCAAGGTCATTCCAAGGGCATCCATCGATGAAACAAAAATATTCAACAAAAGAAAAATTGGAAAAGATTTGTGCACCCCCCTTCCCCGCCTTTTACAAAAACAAATTGTGTTCTATAACAAGGACAGGAGAACTACAATGCTTGTATGTGAACAACTTCAAGTCATACAAAAATGTAAGAGACTTTTCAATCATCTAGTTTAACTCCCTTAATTCCTGGAAAGCAGAGGCACAGAGGGGTTAAATGATTTGTCCTTAGTAACACAGTAGTAATAGGCAAAATAAAGAAAGGAGGGATGAATGGAAGCTCTGACATGCACCGATCTAAAGGTTCAAGCTTTGGTTATCTGGCTAAGTCATTTATTGGGAATGCCTAGTTTCCTGAATGTAAAGGGAAAATGAGGTATTACTGCACTTTGATTTGTTTTAAAAGTAAAAATCAACAGCCCAGTCACCATGTGAGATCTTCAATAGCTGCCATTGACAGTCAACATTTTCAGGTTTGACCTTATTGGTGGTAGTTGGGATGACCTATGAAGTATCCAATTCTTGAAATACTGCGCTCCTACACAACCATTTGAGAACACTTCACCTCTTCTCAAAGGCAATGGTTTTCAGCACATCATTGTTTAAGCCCAGAGAAAGAAAGCCTAATAGCTTTGCAGTGACATTTGAAGGCAGCTGCAAGGGTTCCCTGGAAGAGCAGTAATGGGCCCTGACACCACTCTGAGTCAGCCTCAGGAAAAAAAAAATGTATCCAGGAGGTACACAGACCACACATGTGGGGTGATTATACTTAAGCTAAATTCCTTTCCCTGTCTATTTAAAATTCTCTAGTGTTTCAATTTCATTCTTGGGTGAGGGGGGTCAGTTTAGGGAAATGGCTCTCTATCCTTATGATAGGTACTATGGTAACCACTGGTTCCTGGCTCTCACAATCAGATCATTTTCTTCTTCTGGATCACTTATTCTTAGCATCGAAAACTAGTCTTTATTTTCCTGAGGATTGGTGTGTGTGTGTGTGTGTGTGTGTGTGTGTGTGTGTGTGTAAGGAGGGGGCACGGAAGGTAGAAGGCTGGAATGATCTGTGATTTTATAGAACTTCTCAGGAGATGACGAATGATTGATTCACTTTGGTTTCCTTGCTTACCTGTCACATGTTCTTATGAATCACCACAAAACCAAAATTGGTTGAATGACCATAGAAACAGACCAGTTTAGAACTTATTTTTTAAAAATTAAACTCAAACTCTTTTTTGGAATTTTAAATATTGAGGTACATTCTCTTGGCAACAAAATATATGGAGCCAGGTGAGATATGATACAACAAACATCTTGTAGATGGAATGGAGACTAAATTACTACTGAGGTAGTATAAACAAATACAACTCAGCTGGTCTAGGATTATTTATCTTTAAAATGTTTTTAGATTAAGGATATTAAGAATGTCCAGCTGAAGAATGAATAATCCTGCCAACAACATACTTGAGAAATTTGATGTCATTTTTTTTTACTTAATGGTAATTTCTTCATGCATCTACACCACCCCTGCCAGTGAGCACTCTAGGCCATGTGCTGAAAAGAAATATTGTTAAGCAAAACCAATCAAAGAAGCAAATATATCTGACAGTATATGCTACATTCTGTACCCAGAGTACCCGACCTCTTCAAGTAAATGAGGGAGATGCATTTTCTCAACTCTTTTCTAGTGACAAGATTGGTCATTATTATCAAGTGGCATTTGGATTTATTTTAGTATTACTTTATTTTCCATTATTGTAGTTATTGTGCATATTTTTTTCCTGGTTGTCCTTATTTTACTATGTCCAAGGGGCCAATATCAATTAGAGTTTCTCCTTCCCCTCAACATAGCATAAGAAAATACAGCAAATCCAGGACTTGCTTGGCCTGAGGGAAGAGCAAGGCTCCAGCTATGCATCCCTTGGTATAACGCCCTGGTGATCTTTGGCTGTGAGGCCTTCTCCAACTTGATAGATGCCTGAAGACCAAACAGGTCACCATATCCTGCCCTACTGACAAGACTATATTCCATATGGACATTAGGGGACCTACTTATAGAGCTGAGTAGCACAGTATCCTTACTGCATTTTTTGCTATGATAGGGCTAAGTAATTTTACTTTTGTTAACTGTTTAGTGATTTTTGAGTACCTCATTTCATTCCAATATCAAATTTGAACTAACGGGGTACAGATGTTAGGTCTTCCCCTTACATTCTGCATTAGTTCATACAAGTCTTCTTACCTTTTCTCTGAATTCCTCTTGTTCTTCATTACTTATG
Organism: Trichosurus vulpecula; assembly: GCF_011100635.1. NCBI lineage: Eukaryota > Metazoa > Chordata > Mammalia > Diprotodontia > Phalangeridae > Trichosurus > Trichosurus vulpecula. The sequence goes on from NC_050574.1 coordinate 181,549,904, forward strand.
CCACAGTTATATTCCATGACATTTATGGATGACAATTTGGCGTATATTTTAGGCCTAGCTAGAAAGGCAGTATGGTGCAGTGCCAAGAATGCTGGATTTGAATCACAGCTCTGTCATTTACTGCCTGTGGGACATTGAGCAAGTCACTTGAATTTTCAGGGCCCAAGTTTCCTCATCATAGAATGAAGAACTTAATTACCTCTAAATTACTTTGCAATTATGAATCTTTAATCCTTTGATCCAATGAAATAGCTGCAATCTTTTGGGGATATTCAGAACCTGTGGAGATCTAGTACAGGGCAGAACTCATTGTATTTCCTTAGTTCTTAACAGTTCATTCCTTGATTTCTTGGGACGGACAAAGAGTGGGCAGGTCTCTAAGAGGAGAGCTGAAAGGCCTTTAATTCCTCTGTGGACTATCGTTCATCCCTGAAGAATCAGGGCTATGCTGTGGATTTTCTCTTCAGGAGCCTATGATGGTCTATGAAATCTTCCTGTCACTGAATGATGCTGTCATTAGCTCAATGATATGTATCTGTTTTCCATTTCTAAAGCACTAATGGTTTGGAGAAGATGGAGCCAGTCCATTGCCATTGCTGAACAAAGGAACACAATATGAAGATTTAGAGTCTAGCAAAATAAATCACTCTAGAACAATAATGTTGCAATTTTCCAAAACTCGAACTTACATGAAGAGCCATTTAAGTTACCTCTGATCTCTTCATCCAGGATAGGGTCTGGCTGTCATGACTTGGCTCTGCCTCATGCTACCATAGTCAGCCAGCAGAAGCTGGCAATCAGGAGTGGGCCTCAGTACTCTGGAAGCCTGGAGAGATGATGGCTTTTCAAGGAATCCTGAATGCCCAATGAAAATGGAGATGAAGGTTAAAGCTAGGGGATAGAATGTATTAAGAGCATGTGTGTGTGTGTGTGTGTGTGTGTGTGTGTGTGTATGCACTTGCATGTGCATTTGTATATATCTGCTTATTGGTGTGTATGTGTGTGTCTGTAAGGGCCCTATAATAGACAGTGAATGTCTTTATAGATACACAGTCTGCATGTGAGGAAGAAAACTTTTATGGAAAAAAGTACCCCCTTTTTTTTTCAAAGGAAGATTCCGTGAGTAAGCTTAATGATGCCTGTCAAATTCTGCCATGTGTTGAAGAAGCTCCTTATCCAAATCAATAGAAAATGAGCTGATTAAAAAGCTTTAAATCTGAGTCACTTACAAAGCAGAAGATTTAACCCCTGCTGTGAGTTACGTGAAAAGTTGAGCTTTAGGAGAAGTGTGCTGGCCCTTGTCCTCCCTCTCCATGTTTCTGTAGGTCATCATGCTGCCACTGTTTCCATGACGTTTTCAGGAGCAGATAGAACCTGAAAATCTTTCCACTTACAAGATTCCCCAGTCTTTCTATTACACCATGTAGATCATTTTAAGTTCCCCATATTATACAGGAAAAATCTAACCCTGTTTTCTTCAGAGTCTGAGGGAAGATGTTGGTCAAAGTGTTCGTGGTTGTTTGATTTGCCTGATGCATGTTGTCTCCTGTCTCTCTTTCAAGGTTCCTTGCTGTTTTCAGTGAGGCTGGTATGCCTGTTTTATGAATAATAATTGTTTGGCAGTTGGTGGAGAAGGCTGGCCTATCCCAACTCAACCTTATTCCAACTCCAATTCTAGTCCCATTCTATCCCTAAACTAGATCACTAACCTTAGTCCCCAAATCTTTTTATTGTTGTTGAGTTGTTTTAATTGTGTCCAATTCTCTGTGAACCCATTTGGGATTTTCTTGGCAGAGATACTAGAGTGGCTTGCCATTACCTTCTCCACTTCATTTTATAGATGAGGAAACTGAGGCAAACAGGGTAAAGTGACTTGCCCAGGGTTACCCACAACTAGTAAGTATCTGAGACCAGATTTGAACTCAGGTCCTCCTGACTCTGGGGCTGGCACTCTAACCACTACAACAACTAGTTTCCCAATCCCCAGAACTACTTCCCATCTAGATTTTTTTTAAAATATATTCAGAGAGGGGAGAATCCTCTGCTTCCTCTGGCAGACCATTCTACTTTTGTATAGATCTCTTTTTAATGAAGTTTTTCCCCCTGACATCAAGCCTAAATTTTCTCTTTGTTACTGGTTTTGCCCTTTGGGGACACACAGAATTCATCTTACTCTCATAACACATAGCAGCCCATCAAAACCTCATCTTCCACCAGAATTTTCTTCTGGATTGAAACTCTAGGCAAAAGATTATTAGAAAATCATTGATTTAGATTTAAAAAGGATTTCAGCAATCATCAAATCTTTTCCCTCACATTAGAGATGAGAAAACTGAAGCCTAAAGAGTTTAATTGATATTCATATGTCATAATTTCAAGACCCTTAATCATCCCAGTTGACCTCTTCTAGATGCCGTCTGGCTTAGCAATATATCCTTCTTAAAACTTGGTACCCAGAACTGAATTCAAGGTCCTACCAAGGAAGAGTGCAAGAAGGATCAACTCTGTAGTCCTAGAAACTATGCCTCTCTTAATGTTGCTTCAGATTGCATTAACTTCCTCAGATGCTATATAACACAAATTGGTATAAAGTTTCAGCCTACTAAAGCTCCTGGGTCTTTCTCTGGAGGAGCTGTACTCTGGCTACACCATTGCCACCTTTGCAACTTGAAAGGATTTTTTTTAATTCAAATTTAGGATAGTCTATTCATCCCAATTAGACTCATCCAAAAGTTTTTAACTTGTCAAAATCTTTTTGCACACTGTCCCTGTCATCTGACATGAATGTATTCTCACCAGCTCTGTCTTCTATAAATCTGATAAATGTGGTATTTTTCCTAGGTGGCACAATGGATAGAAGGCTGGACTTAGAATCAGGAAGACCCAAGTTTAAATCCTTCTTAAGTTACTTTCTAGATATTTGACCAGAGCAAGTCATGTAACCTCTTGTAGGCTCAGTTTCCTCATCTGTAAAATGGGGATAATAATATTACCTACCCACCAGGATTGTTGTGAGGGTCAAATGTGATCAACAAATGTAAGATACTTTGAAAACCTTAAAGTGCTATATAAATGCTAGCTATTTTTCTCTTTATCCAAATCATTGACAAAAACATTAATTAGTACCGTGCCAAGTGTATCTCCCTGGGACCCATCAGATCTTAGAAAACCTTAAGCAATGGTTCCCATTTATACTAAATTGACTCTACTTTGATCTAAGCCAGACATCTGTAACATTGCAGCAAGGGGCAGTACTATCTCATTCTGGCCTTAGACTCACCTTTTCCTGTGGAACAAAACTGTATCAGTGAACCCTAAAGGCCAAGCAAAGACTGATGGCAATAGGTGAGAGGGGGGAAGGGCCACCATTTCAACCGTTTAAGCGTATGGAACTATTACAGACTGAATAATAAAATCAAAAAGAATGGTCTAAAGCTCAGTTACAAAGGCTATCCCTCTTTTTAACCTTTGAGCTTTTCTCAATATGGTCCTCCCCAGGCACTAAATGACCCACTTCTATCTACCTTAAAAACCACTTTCTTTCTGCACTACTAAGCAAAATTCAAAAATCACTTCCCCTCCTTGAAACTTTTTCTGACTCAGCATATCTGGTTCCAACCCTTCACTGCCTCCCTTATGACCGATAGGCTGTTTCTATTAATGCATGTTTATATGTCTATGGGGATGGGGAAAGATGGGGAGGATGGGGAAGAGGCAGATAGAGACTTGTATAGATAGGTTACAAATGTTTGTAGTAACATTGATTCATCCGTCTTCCCTCACTCTAGACTGTAAACTTTTCAAAGGTAGAGATAATCTCTTTGTCATATAATATACAACACTTCAGCACTTAATAGAGTTGGATGTAGTAATTCAGAATGTTCATTGAGGATAATAAACTTCCTATGTCAGGTCCTCTGGTCCCAGCATATCATAATCTCCAGTCATTATTTCAAGTTTGCAATTGTCTTAGCATTCTTGGGTAATAGAGGGAAAACATTTAGCATATATAATATATATACATATATATATATGATATAATTATGTTTTACTCCAAACCTATGGTTTTGTTGATGTAGGAAGTTCATGCGTAATTTGGGAATTTTCCCCCAATGAAGATCATTTATTCACCTGCAACTTATTGTTTTAGAGAATTACTTGGCATGCTAGAAAGTTAAGTGATTTATCCATGGACACATCACAGGGTAGGATTTTGGTTCAGAGGACCCGTATTTGAATCCAGGCTCTGCCGCATACTATCTGTGTTTAACTTGGGCAATCCACTTAACCCTTGTGGGTCTTGGTTTCCTTTTCCATGAAATGAGGTGGTTGGATTTAATGGCCTGTAAGGTTTCTTCTAAGTGTGATTTTATGATTCTATGAATCAGAGGCAGGATCTGAATCCAGGTCTTCTGAGTTCAATTTAATTTCAGTTCAATAAATACTTATTAAGCACCTACTATGTGCCAGGCACTGTGCTAAGTGCCTAGAATACAAAAAGAGGCAAAAGATAGTCCCTGCCTTCAGGAAGTTTACAAGTTAGTGGAGTCTGAGGCTGACTCTCTATCCACTTTGCCACAATGCCTATGATTATTATGAGAGATGGCATGTGCGTATGGAATATAAATCTAATAACATTTTGTTTATCTGTATATATAATAGGGAGATATGTGATATTCTGTAACCTCTCATAGTAATGCAGAAGTTAGTTAATTTCCTTTTCCCTTCTCTAAACATGTGAAATAGTGAAACTGTCATTTGGCTTGATCCCAGAACTTTTCTTTCTTTTAATTTAAGTAATGTCTATTTCATGTAGATAAGAAAAGAAATTTATGGCTTAAAATTATATGAGGTAAGGAAATGGACAAAGTCCATTTAGCACAAAAGTTTAAGAAACAAAAAAAATTGCTAGAAAGTCCTACTGATTGCTGGCATCATTTTTTTTTATCATATTATGATACCAGGAAAAAAGTGTGAGTAATATTGCTTGTTCAGGAGAATTAAAAGTGTTCTCTTGACTCTCCTTGGACCAGTTGGATTTTTTTGTGTATATTCTGCCCTACTTCCCACTTGATATGTCTTTCATTTCCAATTAAATGTCTCCTTTTTTTAAATTAGGATTCAGTAACCAAGGGAGCAGAAAAATTTGCTTACTCTAAGGAAGGCACACATTTTCCAGATTTTTATTATCATAATGCTTATCATAGAATTATATACTCTTAGGCTTGAAAGGGACCTTAAAGTTTATATAGTCCTAACTCCAACTTGACGTAATAATACCTTCCACAATATCCTTGACAGATGTTCACATACTCCCACATGAGCATTGTGAGGGATGGGGAAACTGCTGTTTGATAGGACTATAGGATTTCAAGCAGGAAAGTACCCTAATGGTCCTCCTGGATAGTAAACATACTTAGCCATATGTAACTATGTTTAACATGAAGAGGTAGATACCTCCTGTTAAATGAAAGGAAAGAGAGACTCTCTCTATAAAGGCAGAAAGTGCCAGAGCTGGGATTCAAATCCAGTCATGCATGGTATAATAATAGGGTAATGGAGTGGAAGTCAAGAAGACCTGAGTTCAAATCTTACGTATAACACTTTCTGTCTATATGATATTGTGCAATTCCCTTATTATTTTTGTGACTTAGTCTTCTTGTCAGTAAAATAAAAGAGTATAGACTTGATGGTCTCCTTGGTAATAGAATTTTCCTTCTATCTCTAAATCAAGAGACTCCAAATGCAGTGTTTGATGCCACTATACCAGAGGATATAATATTATACATATGCACATGCTATATACATATACATGTATATGTGTTCACACACATACATATGCATACACTATATACATATACATGTATTGTGTGTATATACATATGCATATGTATATATAAGCACACATGTATAGAAATATACATGTGCATGTGTACATATGTATGTATGTGTGAGATTTCGTTGTTAAAGACAATTGCCAGTGAGGGAATTGCCTCTAATAATGCCAGTTGTCTCCTGTTCTGTAACTTAGAAGTCTCAAAATGTTGCCTGGGGGCACTATCAGGTGAAGTGATTTGCCCAGGGTCACATAACCAGTATGTGTCAGTGTTGGGACTTGAACCTGTGTCTTCCTGACTTCAAAGTTAGCTTTCTAGCAACTGCTCTTCTGCTCCTTAATGTATACCAAATGAATATTTAATTAGCATTTTATATCCAATGTAGTAGAGTAAGTTGCTGGAGCTAAAGGCAGTTGGGATTAGAGAAAGGGCTGCTGAATGGTCAATGAGCTAAGTAAAACTAAAAAAATCTTCTAGAAAAAGATCTAATTTCTTTAAGATGGCATTTTATTGTGGCATATTATTGTGATGGAATACTGCTGTGCTATAAGAAATGATGAGGTTGCTGATTTTAGGAAAACATGGATTGATTGACCTGTAGGAAATGATGAAGAACAAAAGGAGCAGAACCAAGAGAATATTGTTTATAGTAATAGCAATATTGTTTTAAGAAGAACTTTCAGTGAGTCATTTTTACTATCATAAATACCCAAATTAACTACAAAGGACTTAAGAAGGAAGATGCTATATGCATACAGAGAAAGAACTGATTAATAGAAGTATATATATACATATATATGCATATATGTATATATATATATACACATACATAAAATGATTCTACACACACGCACACACAGAGACATATAGTAGCCATCTGTAGTGTGGGGAGGGGAAGGGAAAAAAGGGGGAAAAAGAAAGTTACATTGTAACTTTATTATATATTTAAAAGGAACAGCAAGGTGTACATAACATATTTATAGTTTCATGTGCAATCGTCTTTTTTAAAATTTTACTATGTTATAAAAATGCTTGTTTTGTTTCATAAATTAAAAATAAAATAAATATTTTTTTAAAATATGGCCTTTCAAAGTCAGGCTAGTTGAATTTAGGCAGATACTAATGATTAATTACATTCATTGACTATTCTATCAAATATCTTTCAATTACCATTCTGTAATGCTGTCCCAAAATCTTTGTGAGGAAACAGGATAGATCAGATAATTATGTGTTGTTTACTATCTATATGACTGAGCAAGAAAATTTACTTTTCTGAGTTTAAGTCTCATTGGAAAGATGAAGAGGTTAGATCTGGATTTTCCAAGTTATCTCCCAGTTTTGGATTTATGATCCTTTAATGGACTACTAGAGAAATGAAGAAGAAATTAATCTAAGACATAATTCTTGATGATTAACATACCATAATCCCAAGCAAACTAATTAATGTTCCAGTCTTTATTTCCTTATCTATAAAACTGGGATAAAATTTGTACAAAGATAGTGCTTACGATGGTTCATCAGACCTCATATGTGGTCATGATATGCATCAATATAGGGAATATTCATATGTATGAGATCACAGAACTATTATGGTATATGAGTATATGACAGCTCATTATCCTACAGGTCACTGTGGTTTTATCTTAAGGGTAGGGAGACTTAATTTGTTAGAAATTCTTAAAAGTACACTTCAGTGTACATGGGATGGCTGATGCAAGGTTATTAACATATCCCTATACCCACACAATGATGAACTTCTTCCAAAATATTTATTTTTGGGGAAAATGCCAATACCAGGGAAGATGGAGAAACAATACAGCAAGACGATAGAGTTTAACAATAGGACACAGGCCAAGCAAATAAGATTGAACATGGAAATACGCTAGGATGTTTAAAAGAAAAAAAGGACCAACAAAAAACCACAACATGCCTTTGAGCTACATAAACAAAGGCATCATGTCACAGACAGAGGAAGTGGTAGTTTTTGTCTAAGACAGCACAAAAGAAACCACTATTGTAATCTCTGGGGCTGTAATTCTCCCAAATCAATGCAGCAATAAGATGTTTTGGGGGAAGGGGGAGAAGAACTTAATGGAAATGGAAGTTAAATAGCTCATGAAAAAAGTCAGTTGGGGTGACTTACTTCAATCCCATTCCATGTTCTGGAGTTTCTTTCCTGGGCAGAAGAGGAGAAAAAACTCCCAGCTCACAGCAAAGATAAACAGAGGTAGAGAATGGAGTGAAATAGACGCTATTCTGAAATTCCTGGGGGTAAATGCTTGCTGATGCCTGATAGAAAAGACATATTAAGAGTGTAGATTTCAAAGGAATATATGTGTATACATACACACACAAATATACTATATATATATATATACACACTTATATACATACACACATATATACACATACATATATGCACATAAAGAGAGAGAAGAAAGAAGAAGTTCTGTGTTCTGTAACTAGAACACATTAAAGCCAAAGAGAAAGGCAAACTTAAAGATATAATTCCTAAGTCTGTATGTGTAGGCTATAGGAATTCTTAACCTGATATATGTGAGCTTAAAATAGTTTAAAATAAATTATTGTAATTAATTTCTTTTGTAATCCCATGTATTTTGTTTGATACATTTAAAAGTATTATCCTAAGAAGACTTTACTAGATTGCCAAAGGAATCAATGACCCCCCAAAAGGTTAATGATCCCTGACCTAGAGAATAATCTTCCAAAGGGAGAGGTAGAAGCTTCACCATCAGAGTCATTTGAAATTATTCTAGACATAAAGCCAGGGACCACTCCTGCATTGCCAAGAGGATGGCCCAACTGACCCAATTCCTATGATTTTGTCTTTGACATTATAATGAATACCACAGTCCTTATTTTTAAAGCACATATGACTGCTACATCATTTTTCCATGTGGTTAAGAACTCAGCATACACTATTGTGGTCTGAGCTGCGCAGATGAGGCAGTTTAATGAAATACATTATGAGTTGCTGACTTCTGGGATCCTTGAAGAATTCCATTCATTTGTGTGCTATGGGAATGAAAGTTTCTTCTTTTTCTTGAGTCTGTGAGGTTTGGAGCAGTGTCATTTCCATTAGAAAAAAATGGCTTGCATCTAAGAGGATGATAAGATAACCTTGGAGGTTATCTTTTTTTATGTCTGTATTTTACAGATGAGGAAACTGAGATTAGGGAAATCATAATATTATAGGACAACAGATAGAGAGGTGAAAGAGACCGCAAGGCCATCTACTCTAATCCCTTCGTTCTATAGATGACGAGACTGAGGACCAGGAAGGTGAAGATACTTGCTTTCATGAGTTACAAGTTGTAAACAAGCAGAGGTGGAATTTCAGCCCTTGTTCCAACACCACTTTCAGTACTCTTTCCATTACACTAAGCTGCCATATTCGTCAGTGTGATTTTTGATGTTACTTATAGTTTATAGACTGAATGTCTTCCTTTTGATTTTTTTGGATACTCTCAATGTTTGTCACTTCTAAATCTCATGTCTTTCCTTACCCTTAAATTTTTCTTGTTTGAAAGGAAAAGCATTATGAAAAAATGCGGACCTTAGACCAAAATAGTGTGTAAGTCTTGGTAAGAGTGACTTCTCTACTAGGTTTCCTATTGTGTTGCTACAGGTCAGATAGTAACAAGTGTAATAATGGAAACTATAGGTCAGAGTTTTATAATTTAAGAGGGGTTAAATGTCTCCTTTGTTTCTGTGGAAACCCCTGGGCACAATTGCACAAGATGGGGATTTTGGAAAAATGTGGGGAACGTGTCATTTTTGACCACTTATGCTGTTCAGGAAACATATAGTCATTTGGCAGGAACTCAGTTTTATTTCTTAGCAATACATAGGTCATTACAGGAAGAAAAGAAAGAAATGTAATGGTAAATAGCCTCTTACCTACATCAATAACTGTATAGGCAAGAAGGTAAAATGTTCTTGTTTGGTGCCGTATTAACCACCCAAAACAGTATTTCTTGGAACAATATACAACAATTTCCATGGTCACTCCCTATCCTGAACAAAGTATCTTAGAATTTTAGAAAAGTTCAAGTATTGGCTGATTAGTTAGTTAGTTCAGGTAGAGGAAAGGTCACTCTTTCCTGGGAGTCTGGGTAGAAACATTAAGATTCTTAGGGTAAGGAGGAAATCTCACACAAAAGAAACTTCCAAGGTCATACAAAAAACCAAAACATACCTACTTCTCAAAACTTGGAAATAGCCATATTTATGGTTTTATATCTACTGTTTTCCATCAGTACCAAAATTCTTTACATTAAACTAATATATATTTTAATTTGCAATGTTCCTGATTCCATTGTGAGAGAAAACCACTATGAAAATTCATTTTTATAAAAAGAGGCTTAAAGAGTTCAAATACTCAGCCAAGACCCAGTAGATTTGATGAAAGAGGTTGGATGTGAATCTAATTTCATGCTGAATTGAATATAATTGAATATTAAATGAAATTCACATTTTAATTGTGAATTATAACATCTCAAAGCATGAAGTTTTGATTAAAGATTCAGATAAAGTAGCAAGTGGTCCTCAGTTCTTTCTCAGTTGACATGCACAGTGTATATTGTTTTTTATAAACCTTATCCTTACATCCTTAGTACATGATTTGTGCATCCTACCAGTCCAAAGAGCATCCCCCAAATGCAGTCATGTAACTTAAGATCTGGGTTTCCCTGGCACAGGACAAGGTAGAAGAAATAAAATAGAGCCACGCATATATAAACAACCTGATAATTGTGTTCGTTTTTAGGATCTTTGTCAGCATTTCAGAGAGTAGGAGTTTTGATAAAAGCCAAGTTGTATAAAAATACCTACTTTTTCATTATTAACTATGTAGAAGGGTGGAAATTTGGCTTAAGGAAGAAAACTCCTCAGACATCTGCTGATTTGACATTTATATTGCTTAATGAGTACAATGCAAGCATTTATAAGGAAATGGATTAGTGTTATTCGAATTTTGAGACCCCATTCAATGGAGTTCAAATGACAGCAGTGCCCTTATACACATGAATAATAATAACTCACATTACTGTATTTCTTGCAGGTTTACAGAAGACTTTCCTACCCATAAATCAGTAAGGTAGTCAGATCAAGAATAGGAACTCCATTTCACAAAGGAAGAACCTGAGGTTGAAAGGTCACATGGACACATAGCTAGTAAGTATCAGAGCCAAGACTGGAACCTGGAACTCCCTTCTCCAAATCCAGTGCTTCCTCTGCCATGCAGTGCTGCCTCTACAGCATCCCAGCAATGGCATTTATGAGAAAGTAACTTTGTCCTGTGCAGAACTTGATAGCCATGTAAGATGTTGGAATAATTTCTGAAGAATCTCTGGTCAGTTTCTATTTTCATTTGAATTCAAATTAATAGTAAAATATATCTAAGTTAGATGACAGGCAGAGAAAACAGAGTTGCTTGTCAAATAACTTAATTATTCTGCAGAACTTACTATTACTGTTTCAAAATATGTCACAAGGCAGTGCAGGTCACCAAAACGTCCTACATGTTCTTAAAACATTCCAATCAGCATCAGGAGAATCAGCTTTGATAGGATCTACTGAGAGGGTAAAAATATGTATTTTTTTCTTTGTAAGCAGCATCACAGTAATAATTCATCACAAGACTTATTTCACTATCACTTTAAAACCACTGGGAAAAATGAGGTCAAAGAAAGAAAGAAAGGATTCATATATGCAAAAAATGTTTGCAGCAATATTTTTGCTGTAGCTGAGAACTGAAACCAAAGTGAGTGTCCATCCACTGGGGACCTGTTGAACAAACTGTGTTATATAAATGTAATAGAACATCATTGCACTCTAAAAAAATGATAAATTTGAAGGATTCAGAGAAACTTGGCAAAGTTTGTATGAACTAATCAGAAGCAGAAGAATGATTTATATGACCACAATAATGTAGGTAAAAACAACTTTAAGAGAGTTTAGAACCCTGATCAATACGGTAACAGATCCTAATTTCCAAAACGGATGATCGAGCTAGCCTTTTGGCAGAGAGGTGATGGACAAGAGAAGGAGAAGAAAACATCTTTTTCTGATGTGGCCGAAGTGCTAATGGTGTGTGTTTGGGGGTGGGGTGTGCACGTGCATATGTGTGCACCTAAAATATATACGAGAAGGCTTCTATTAAAAGTAGGGTGAGTTAGGGAGGTAGTGACAGAACTGAAAAAAAAAAGGAAAGGAGTACCAATAAAAATTTTAAATACATAGAACAACAACAAAAAAAGGTCAGAAGGGGACATGAGCAAATAGGGAAATTTTATTACTCCCTTATTAAATTTAATATATACTTTAAAAAATTACCTAAGAGAAGTTTATGGTTACATATATAATCTTTCTTTTTCTTTGTATGTAGACATGTTTGTTTTCTTGGTGATCATTAAGTTCATAATAAAAAAGAGAATTAAAAAAAAACATTGGGCAGGAGGTGGGCCCCCCAATCAAGATTCCTAGAATGTAACACCTTTGATCTGGGCCATTTGTTCTTGGTTCTTTTCTTGGGAAGAGGATATTTTTCAGACATCCTCCAGGATCTTCTAAGTCTTGGTTTGGGATTTCTAACATCTTTAAGCATTTGCCTGTGGCTGACTAAATGACATTTCCTCAGTAAGTTTTTGGGAAATATCCTCTCATTTCTAATATGACCATATCCAAGATGGCAGCCACAGAAGGCCCAGTGTTAGTGTGAGCTCCACTAGCTTAGGAATGGCTAATGTTGTAATCTTTCCATACCCTGCAATGCAAGAAAATAAGTTATTTCTCTGCTTTCACACACAATACTCCACCTCTCATTTCTGTGCTTTTACTTTGGCCCTCCTCCATTTCTGGAACACACTTCTTTACTTCTACCCCATAGAATTTCTTTCTTCCTTCAAAAGACAGCTCAAGGAATACCTGCTACATGAAGCTTTCCCTCATCCCCTCAAATGCTAGTGCCCTCCTCAAATTTCCTTATATTTAATTATTTCCTTGTATTCATTTATGCTTATTTGTACTCATTCTCTTCATTTTTTACCCTGAATATGCCTATGTACAAGTTGTCCCAAGTCTTAGTGAAGTTTTAAGCTCTACTAGTTATAACATGTTGAATGTGCATTAAGTCTACACTTAAAAACTAGATATTTTTTGTATATCCTCTTCTCTTTTTGAATCTCCACCCTGTATTTTATGTTCAAGCCACATAACAGCTTAAAATTGCATTAAAACTTCTGGGACATCCTGTATATATTTATAGTCTCCTTTGTTAAAATGCAAGTTTCTTAGGAGTAGAGATTTCATTTATTGTATTTGTGTTTCCAGTACATAACACAGTAGGTGCCTAATAAATATTTGTTGACTGATTAACAAGTTCCCGGATATAGATTTGGATACATTACAATAATGTTCATGGAATCGGGATACAGCATCAGAGAGAAGAAAAGCTCTCCATAATCTTTTGCTGTGTATAATGTTCCAATCTGTTTTCTTAATGTATTTACTTTTCATTCATGTCCTAATTGATTTTTAAAAATATATCCAAAGGATGGATGAAATATAAAATACAGAACAGGGATGAAAGAAAGATACGAATACGTAAGAAGGGAAAGAGCAAAGAACTTGGTTTCTCCAAAATACTTGATGCTAAGTGTTTAACCATATCCAAAGGTGTTTTTTTGAAATTTTTTTGTGTGTGGTTTTTTTTAGTAGTTCTACAGTGATGAGGAGGCTCCGTATCTTTTAACAGGGTGTGGCCAAGTGGCATAACTTGGACTGCAAGCCACAAATGATTTTTGGTGGTTGAGAAACCAGGGTTCAGGGTAGACCCTCAGTTATTCTGAGTACACAAATAGTAGTGATTTCATTCTTTTGATTTATCTTTTACAATATACTGATGGTTCCTCTAGAGTCTAGACTCATAATGATACCTCTGTTGGTCATGTATTTCAGGGCTTAAACTAGCCCCCTCCACATGAAAGTATTCCTTGAATTCTGATTCCAAGACCCATGCTGCAGGATCAGGCTACTCAGGCTCCCAAGAATAGTAATTCTTATTATACTTGAGGTTGTCTAACCTATCTCCCCAATTTTCTCTTTTCCAGGTTAACAAATCCAAATTCTTTAACTTTCTCTGTAGGTTTTGCTTCCAACCCTTTAGTTGTACTCATGTCTCTCTTCTGATCTCTTTCCAAATTTTCCATATCATGGAATTTGTGGGGCCCAGAAATGGACATAATGTTCTATTAAGGGCCTGAACAAAGCAGAATGAGTATAATAGGAGGATTACTTCATATTTCTTACATGCTTTATTCTGACAGGCTTATCAGAAGGATACAGAATTTCCAGAATAGCTGAGTGATGTAGAACTGTAAAACCTACTATAGTCCTCTGAGGGGTGTCCAGGCCAACCATGTCTTCATTCCACTCCAGCCCTTGTCTTTCTTTCTGCTTGTATATGTGTATTGCTAGCTCTTAGCTCAGTGTCCAGCACCTCATAAGCACTTAAGAAAGGCTTGTGGATTTGACTTGACTATAGATCATAAAACTGAGATTACCAAGGTACAGTAGTAGGAACGAAACGTTGTGATGAATCCAAGTGTATCACAGAGTCAATTTTCCATAAAGATCCATTTTGTCTATGGTTTTGTCTTGCTGTTTTACATAGTGGCAGGCAACCTGTGATAGACTCAATTAGCATTTGTTGGTAAGTCTGAGATAAGCAGGTGTCTTCATTCCAGCAATCTAGATTTTGCATGTAAAATCCTTTAAATTTTCCAAGCTGTATTCCCTTCCCAAAGTATCCTATTTCATCTGGAATGAAAGCATAATAGACATCTGTGAAGTTCTGTTGTTGCTATTTTGGCTAGATCAATCATCAAAGTAAGTCAAGCACATTTTTTTTGACTGCATAGTGGGCAGAGTGCTGAAATAGGTGAGGTGGGGAATGCCATCCGTATACATGGGTGAGGTGCCCATGCTCAACTCTCTCGTACCCTACCATTCCAAAGCAGACAGTAACTTATGGAAGCAAAGTAGGAAACAATTGTCAGGTGCATTCATTTAAATACTTTCATGAAAGTGAGAGAGAGGGCATGATTAAATGGAGTCAGGGTCAGTCTTGGGATCAGGATCTGTGTTCAAGTGTTGCTTCTGCTATGGCAGCTGAGGTGGATAGAGCATTGAACCTGCAGTCATGAAGACCTCATATTCAGTCCTCTGCTACTTAATATCTTTATTACCTTGGGAAAAAATCACTTAACCTCTGTCTGCCTCAGTTTTCACATCAGTAAAATGTGAATAATAAATGAAATCTACTACTCATAAAACTACACATAAAATGATATTTTTGTGAATGTTAAAGTGTTATATAAATATGAACTTTATTATTATTATCATCATCATTATTGTTATTTTATATAATGAGGGAGTCATCCTTGATAAATCATTCAATCTTTCAGTGCCTCAGGCAACTCTTTAAGACTATAAGTGGAAGATCTCCATCAACGGAGGGAGCTTCCTCCACTAGTTAGAACCCGATTACGAAACAAATAAAACAAAACAACAACAAATTGGAACAACTTATTCCCTAGGGGATACCAATACCCAATTCTCCACCCACCCAGTCCCATCCCTTTCCCACAAAGTCTGGGGATGGACATTCATATTAAGAAGGAGGCTTATGTGTTTTGCTGATGGTGTTTCTGTTGCAAAACAGTTGACAATAAGGGCTACTTTAAAGCAATAATGTGCTCACTGTACAATTCAGTTTATATTTGGAATAGTCTGTATGAAATTATTCAGGAATATAGTGATGTGTTGAAGCCAGCTCAGATTGACTGGGTAGCCGATTGTTAAAATTTCAGTATGAGTATTTACAATTCAGAAATTAGCCAACACTATAAATCAGGGCTAGATTTATTGTTCTATTGATTGTCTCAACTTAAGGAAGTGATGGAAAAGGGTCAGTAATGCATATTGACCTTAATAATGCATTAGGTGTCTATCCTCTGCCCTCCTCTCACCATCCCCCTCAGCCGAGAGCCGGTTGTTAAATACTTACCAGCAGATCCCTAGTTACTATGGAAAGTGAATTCTATTCCTGTGATGGGCCTAGGAAGGGGATGGACCGAGCTGAGTTTCAGCCTTTTTCATCCTTAGGCTCTTGGGATAGAAAGCTTTTCAGGATATACCCCACCTCCAAAACATGGCGATATTTCCTTACTGCCAAAAAGAGAGAGTAGAAGTAGCTTTGCCAGGACAGGAAAAGAAAGGAAAGATGATGACAGAGAAAGCAGAGACAGAAAAGCAACCCATTGTATTATAGAAAATAAGACATTGTGTGTATGTTTATGTAGAGAGAAGCATATGTATGTGTGAATACATGCAGATATAAGGGAGAAGCAGACTACCACACTGTCATCCCTGGGAAAAGGGAGATCAATCAATTGTTCTATGACTAATTCCCATCCCTGGGGTTTCTTTGATCAAAACACACTTCCCTGAATACCTTTCCCTGTAGGCACCCTATCTATCTATCTAATCTATTCATTTATCTTTTTATTCATTCATTTGTTTATTTGTTTATAAAGGTGGAAAGGGGGGAGGGAAGGAAAGCAGGAAAGAAGGAAGGAAGGAAGGAGGGAGGGAGGGAAGGGAGGGACAGAAGAAAGGGATTAAGAACTAATTCTCAAATGGTGATACTGATAACCATTCCCACTTAAGTTAGGGGTATCCTCTGTAGTTGAGGAACAGATTGAATTTAATTAGTTCACTCAAGTATCAACTATTGAATAAATCAACAGTTATTTGATTAAATATCTATTATGTTTCCGGCTCTTT
The DNA here is from genome assembly GCF_011100635.1 of Trichosurus vulpecula. Classification (NCBI taxonomy): domain Eukaryota; kingdom Metazoa; phylum Chordata; class Mammalia; order Diprotodontia; family Phalangeridae; genus Trichosurus; species Trichosurus vulpecula. The sequence goes on from NC_050574.1 coordinate 181,566,610, forward strand.
GCTAGGCACTGAGAATACAAAGACAGGAACCAAACAGGAACAGTTCTTGCTTTCTAGGGGATAATATTCAATTAGGGGAGATGTGGACATATAGGAATATATGTCAAATACATATGTAAATACAATATTTGGGAAGGGCGCTAACATACAAGAAAAAGCAAAAAAGGCCTTATATAGACAATGGAGCTTGAGCTGAACTTTGGGGGACGCTAAGGAGCCTAAGAAGCAGAGGTGAAGAGGAAATCCATTCTAAGTATGAAGTTCAGCCCCATTTGTGAGCTTTGTCTATTAACATATCGCTTTAACTAATTGACTTTAACTAGGACAAGCATGTAATAACAGAAGAGCATTATTGGGCAACTTATTTTGAAGACGATAACTGGCATTATGACTCCATTATGAGGGGAAAGGAAATGCTAGCAGCTCCTGTAAATATGAAAACCAAATAGTCATTCAGAGTGACTGTTATAACTTAATGGAAATCTCCTCCCCCACTTCCCATAACCTTTCTGGGAATCTACTTCTGATCCACAATTTAACAGTGTTAGAGTGGGTTTCATTTAAAAAAAAATAAATGAATAGAGAATAGATTTACATTCATATTAATTTTTATAAAACTAATAGGAATGCAGAAAGAAATCTTTAGTGACCTCATCCAGTGTCTGGAGGCATGGCCACCATAACACCAAACCACCATTTTCCTCCCTGCCCTGCCTGGTGGGTTTCCCCACAGTCATTCGTTTGGAGCTGGGAATGCCATGCTCTCATTCCTCAGTGAGGTAGCCCTCTCTCCATTGCTGCTGGTGCATTCGTGCAGAAGCTCGTGCTACCCTGGGCCTAAAGTAATGCCTTGTCCTGTTCTGCACACAAATAAAGGATTCTTGTCTCTAAGCCTGTCAGTCTGTCACATTTGATGAGACCTAGATTTGAAAAGAAAAAAAAAAAGGAAGAAACAAAACACCCTGCATCAAACCAATGCTCTCTAGCCAAAGTGCAGAAAGAAAACAGGCCACTCTACTGGCCTTCCCTGACTTTTTTTTAAGGCCAAAAAAAAATCACATGTGAGGTGAATCACAAGCTCTGAGTACCAGCTTGGAACAATGCAGTATTTTACAGAGTGCACGCCTCATTGAGAGAGAGCACAGGGAGTCCACCAGTTTGCTAGAATGGCCGAAGCCAGCGAAGGGAGAGACAGGTTAATCAGGACAAAGAGGGGCAGTGCAGGGAAATCTGGTGCTAAATTTAGCTGGGAATTTTACAGTCCTGTGGGCACAGCCCTGTCCACTACTGTATAGTAGAATCTATCAACACCATGCCTTTACAGGGCTCCCAAGGACGATTGAAACTGAGGCAATGCTGCAGTGGCCAGATGCCATTTTGTGTAGGGAAGAGACTTTTAATCTCCAATTCTCACTTTCTAAAAGCCCAAGTGCTTAAAAAGAAGCTGGAAACATTCCTTTGCTGTTGGCCTTCCATTATCATAATTAAAATAAGAACAAAGTGTGAGAAAATGGTGTAATATAGAAGAAGAAATTTTTTCTCCTCTTTGGAAAGATGACTTCTTGGCAAAGAGTGTTTCCAACCCATATAAGATGTTCCCCATGGAGAGTGACTCACACTAGCAGTATTAGCCCCTCTCTAAATTCAATGACTGAGACTGCTTCAGAAGGAACAACATTTTGGTATGTCAAAGAAGGGACGTGCAAGGAGGGTGGGAATTTTCCACAAAAGTATAGCTTTCTGCCAAAGTGGGGAGTGAAAAAGAGAGAGAGAGAGAGAGACAAAGAGAGAGAGAGAGAGAGAGAGAGAGAGAGAGAGAGAGAGAGAGAGAGAGAGACTGTGTTAGGGAGACATTTGTAGGAGCCAATGTCTGGAAGAAGTGGAAAGTATTCTGTGGTAATCCCACCTGAAATGAAAATATAAAATATGAACTCAGATTTAGGCTTTTGTTTCTTGGGTGAGCCAAGTATAGCACAGGTCTTTCCTGTGACCAAAATGTACTGAACTCCAGAGCCTTGGATTCTATGTTGTCCTGGTTCCAGAACTCAAACATGATCTTTATACTTGATGTTTTTAACTGAAGTGTGTGTGTGTGTGTGTGTGTGTGTGTGTGTGTGTGTGTGTATCATTTATTGACTCTCAAATTCATTCAAGTTTTTGAAGATTGTGAGAATGACCAACACAATTCTTTTCTACCTGCCATAATAGAATGGGTATCATAAGGATTCCAAAGGATGAATAAAGAATTTTACTATGCTGCTTTGAGAAAAGGAGCAGGAGGAAACAAGATCGAGCTGTTAAGAAAACCATCATGGCCGTGGCTATGGAAGGCAAAAGCATGGTGGGGGAACGCTAGATCTGAACAGAATCAATTCTCTTACTCTTAGTGTCTGTGCCTATCCCATCCCCCCTCTTTGTTGCTTGCTGAAATACCTTTATAAGCATCTTCTACTTTTAGATCCCCATCCAAATCACTCAAGAAGCATAGAGGTGAGTCACTTACTATGTTATGCTTCCCTTTATGGGCCTACAGTTCATCCCTGCAACCCCTATGCCTTAAAAGAAAGTATCAAAAGGATTATCTGGCTCACCTGGAGTGAGCTCTGCTTGTATGCTTTTGCTTTTTCTAATTCCCAAGGTTGAAAGCTGAGGAAGAAGCAGAGTTGGGGAATGGAGGGTTGAAACAGCAACATTCATCAGTAGCAGTCCCTTATCCTGTATCCTAATAGGAGTTCATCTTTGTGTTACTAGAGGCTAAACCTGACCAATACACAGATGTATTGCACTGACATATGACAATGGATAGTGACATGGGCCATGTATATGTATCAGGCATATGCAGAAACTTTATTTAGGTTCTATATCACCAAGGTGTGCTGACCATTCTGAAACTTCCATTTAAAGAAGGATCTCAGCTGAGAACATCTCATTTTTCATCTGTTTGCACTACTTTGGGACTTTTCCAACTTTCCTACCATGCCCCAGGAAGCTCATTATTGGGAAAACATCATCATGCTGCAAGAATGGATTAGTCTTGGTAATCCACCTCATCATAGTCTTCTGCCCTTCTGGAGGATGGAGCCGTGAATTCCAAAACCTCCATTTAAGTAGGGAGGTATTCTCAGGACAGCTCCTCATTTCTCACCTGACTCTACTAATTTGGGACTTCTCTGACTTTTCCCCCATATCCCAGGGTCAGGTACCTTCCCCACCTCCACCTCCATCTCCACCTCCACCTCTATGTTTGTAGCTTTCTTTTGTGTGTTGTCTTCCCCCTTTAGATTGTAAGCATCTGGAAGGTAGGAATTGTCTTTTTTCATGTTTATATCCTTCTTGCTCAGTGCATTGTCTGGCATATAATAGGCACTTAATGAATCTTTATTGACTGACTGAACCAAGTCATCATCTTTTCAATAAACTTACCTTTTAACTCTGGTTTGAAATCCTAACAAGAAAGGATGCCTAATTCTTCCACATATCAGCATTTCTGAGGAACTTCCAACCATTCGTATTTTACAGTAAAGGTAGTTTTTAAAAATCTCTTTGCTCAAGGATTGTGTTTGGTAAGAAAACATTCATAAAGGGCACTTTTCTTTTAACAACTCTGCTGGGTAGGTTGGCTCAATGGGGCACAATAATACAGTGGAAAGAATGCTTGATTTAGAGTTGGGGGATCTAGGTTCAAATTCCCATCTTGTTGCTTTGTCTACTTGGTCAGGTCATTTAACTAGTGGTACTCAATTTACTAATTTGTTAAATGAGGTTTTACATGACCCTTTAGGTTCCTTCAAGCTCTAAATCCATCATGATCATAAAACTAATAGTGAATGAGTGACTGAGTGAGAGTTAGACCCATGTCTCTTAACTCCAAGCCCAGGGCTCTATTGAGGATGTCATACAGCTTTTACAGCAATACTCAAACAACATATGGTTCATTGAGAGTTGCCGTTGTGGATTAGGAATTTCTTCTGTGTTCATGACCATTGGGGAACACACACCCAAAGTCAGTCATGTGACTGGGGCTTTGTAAAATATCTTCAACATAGTCCTGAACTGTTTTCTCTCTCCTGAGGGTAACAGAGCATCAAAACAAAACAAAATAAAACAAACAAAAAAAACCCCTATGTGTTCCTACAATGCCTTGCATGGAAACTATTTTGTGAAAAACAAAACAAAGCAAAAACAAAAAGAAACCCCAAAACATACAAATACCCCCCAAACAAACTAACAAATCCCAAACCAGCAAAAACAATGCACTTAAATAATGTCTTGTTCCCCAAAATGGAGCATTGCCTTGGTATAACTAATTCAATTGTCCTTTTGGGGTTTGGCCTGTCCTTTTGGGGGGATAATTAGTAAATTGAGATATTGGTGTTCATTGTTGATGTGGCCCTACCATATCTCAGAAGGTTCTCTGGAAGTTCAGTATACTAATTGTTCCTGAATGTTTCTCTGGTGTACGATGAATACTAAAAGATATAGAAGAAGACTTTCCATGCGTTGGGTAGGCCTTCCATGGTGGGTTTATGAAAGGACAATGAATAGAAATCACATGGAATGAAAAGCTTTAATGAGTTGTGTTATGCACCTGAAGTGTCCACATTGATGACATGTTGGATGCATCAAATTATCAAAATGCTAATCCTTGCAAAAAAGATCTTGTATTTATTTATATGGTATCTTTGACTTCTCAAAGTGTATTAGATTCTTGAAAGAAAATATGGTGAAATAGGAAAACTGGTACCTTTGGAGTCAGAAGATTAGGTTAAATCCCAGCTCAATCACTTAGTAACCATGCAACCTTGAACAAGGCACTCACATATCTTCTTTGAGCCTCAGTTTCCTCATTTATAAAATGAAGAAATTAGAGGGCCACACCATCCTCCCAGTTCTTCAGGCTCACAACCCAGGAGTCATCTTGGACTCCTTACTATCTCTCACCCCCCATAATCAATCTTTCACCTGTTTTTGTAATCCCAGGGCTTAGCACAGTGCCTGACACATAGTAGGTGCTTTTGTTGTTGCTATTGAATCATTTCCAACTCTCCAGGATCCCCTTTTGGGGATTTCTTGGCAAAGATACTGGAATAGTCTGCCATTTCCTTCTCCAGCTCATTTAACTGATGAGAAACTGAAGCCAACAGGGGTAAGTGATTTGTCCAGGGTCACACAGCTAGTCAATATCTGAGGCCAGGTTTGAACTCAGAAAGATGAGTCTTCCTGATTCCAAGCCCAGTGTTCTATCCACTTTGACCACCAAGTAGATGCTTAAGAAAAGTTTATTGACCAATTGATTGATTGAACTGCCTCCTTCATAGGGCCTTTGTAAGGAAAACACTCTAAATGAATTGCTATTTTAATTGTAGAGTAATATAGTGGCAAGGCACATCCAAGTGAAATAACTTGTGTAAGGTCACAAAGCTATTTAGCAATAGTGCCAGACTTTTATCCCAGTGGTAACTTAACTAATCATCACTGTCTCCATTATTTTTATATATTCTGCAGTTCATCATGTATGTTATGTTGTATGATCCTACAACAGTCCTGTGAATTAGAAAGATGTGGTCACTATTTTACAGATGATGGAAATAAAGCTTAAGTTTAACAACTTGTCCAGAGTTAAATAGAAGTTAAGCATTGTGGAAGTGCCCCTGAGATTAATATGTCTATTTTCTATGAGTTACCTTATCAGGCAGATGCACTGGATGCAGAGTACCTCATAGAAAATAAAAATATTCATCTTGGGGGTATTTCCACAGTATCACCCACAGAAATACAATTTAGATCTTCTGAATAGTCGAGTACCCCATGATGTCAACAGTGAATATCTGACATTCCACACCAGAGAAGAAATGTGGCATCATTGACAGAATGACAGTCTTAGAGTCAGGAGAACCGGTTCAGCTTCCTCCTCTTATGCTTACCACCTTTGTGAAAATGGCAGATCAATGAACCTTTCTGAACATAAGTTTTCTCCTCTCCAGGGAAAGGAAAGGAATAAGCATTTATATACTACTTATTCTATGTACCAGGCACTGTGCTAAGTATTTTACAAATGCTCTCTCATTTGATTTTCACAGCAACCCTGTGAAGAAGGTATTATTATTACCCCATTTTACAGCTGAGGAAACTGACTTAAAAAGACCATGCAGCTAGTAAGTATCTTGAGGGTAAATTCGAATTCAATTATTCTTGATTCCAGGCCCAGCTCTCTATCTACTGCATCATGGAGCTTCATTTTCCTAATTATTCTCTATATAATTTGAATGTGTGAGGTAAATGATGGTGCTGGACTTGATGGCCTCCATGATCCCTTCCAAATCTAAGACTATATATGATCTTAGTAGCTAGAGAAACTACCCCATAAGGTTGTCTGGCTCAAATGAGATAATGACCTGTAATATAAGTATCAGTTATTGTTACCACCCCACAAATGCTGAGGCATTTGACAAATGGCAGATAGAGTTCACAACATACCCTTTTCTCTGCCCCTTGAATATGCAGGAGCCATTCTCTCTCTCTCTCTCTCTCTCTCTCTCTCTCTCTCTCTCTCTCTCTCTCTCTCTCTCTCTCCTCTTGAACTTCTCCATTTCCTTTTCACTACCCGCATTTCCCCTTCGCATACACACATACAAATAGATAGATATGCATGCTGGTGAGAAGTTCTTAAACACACCAGTAGAGAATACAGGCTCTTGATAATGATAAGGGGAGCGAAGTAAGAGTAGTCATACAGCTGTTCTGGGTTTTCACTAGTTAGCTGACACTTTCTTCTCTCTGAAGTGCCAATAGTCTAGAAAAATAACCTCCAGGCATCCTTTGACACTAGTGACCTGGTCTGGTTTCTTCCTCACCCCTATTTCTGTAGGGCAAAATGTAATGCCAGGTGGGGAGAACCATGTGAGACAGGGAACTCCTTACCCTTAGAATATAGATAGTGCCCCTCCCCAACTTGACTTTCAGGTATTACCCCTGCAGCAGAGATAAGCACCTCTAAGTACTATCTAAAACTATCATTTTTCTACTACATCATATGCTTTTTGGAATAAACACAAACCTTTCTAACTCAGTATGCTGAAGCATTCAAATGAACCTGATCTTCACTGCTTTGCTAAGAGCCAGAACATTCATGCATATGAGTCTTTGAGAAATAGTTCATTAAAATATATGCTTTTCCCCATTAGAAAAAGGCAACCTGACTGTTTTCATTAGCATGATGGTAATCATATGGTAATGTGATTATGGTAATGCAAAAGATAGCACCATGTAAGTAAGTACTTCATTTTATCAAAATCCTAATTTCTTTAACCTGACTTATTTTGGGAGAAGAGTCAAAGGGAGAGGTTGAATTTTGCTACATCTTTATTTAAGCAATATAAATATTTCATAAAATGCAAAAAAAAGAGTGGAATAAGTTGGATATCTGGAAGGTACCAGTTATTGGTCTTTTTTGGTGGGTGTGGGGGGCCTCCCTAACCTAAACACAGAGCAATGATTTGTTAGTTTTTTTTATTTTTAAATTTTTTCTGATTCTGAGACTCAATCAATTTAGCTTCCTGGGATAGTTATTCTCTATAATTCTTTGATCCAGTTACCCTAGTGTCCTTGCTGCTCCACTAACAAGACACTCCATCTCTCAGCTCTGGCCAGTTTCTCTGGCTGTCCCCATGCCTGGAATGCTTTCCTTTCTCATCTCTGACTCCTGGTTTCCTTGGTTTCCTTCAATTGCCAACTAAAATCCCATCTTCTACAGGGAGCCTTTTCCAACCCCTCTTAATTCTATTGCCTTCCTTCTCCTATTTATTTTCCATTTATACTGTATATAGTTTGTCTGTACCAGTTTGCTTGCTTGTTATCTCCCTTATTGGATTGTTAGGGAAGAGATTGTTTTTTGCCTTTTTTTGGTATCCTCAGCACTTAGCATAGTGCCTGGTACATAGTAGGTGCTTAATAGGTTTTTAATGACTGACTGACTATGATTCATGATGCCTACCTATAAAATGGACATGGAAGTACTGAGCTACCTTGAAGGAGTATAAGAATTAGTTTTTATTTAATCAATGAATAAATCAACAGGCATTTATTAAGTACCCACTATGTATGAAGCACTGTACTAGTTTAGGTTCTTTGGAGCAAAAGACAAAACAAAAGATATAGTCCCTAGCTTTGTCATGCACTTTATTTTTATGATGTAGTAGAAAGAATGTTGGGTCTGTAGTCAGAGGACCTAGTTTGAATTCCTGCTCAGCCCCTTACTCTGTGTGTGGTCTTGGGCAACTTACTTAACCCACATAGGACTCAGTTCCTTCATCTGTAAAATGAGGGATTGGACTAGATAATTTCTAATGTCCCTTCTAGCTCTGAATGTATGTTCCTGTGATCTATGGCCAGGACATGTTTTGTTATGGTTGTTTTTAAATTTTGTTTTGGTATATATCTGCCTTTTCTTCAGTAGAGAGAATTTCTGGTGTTAAAACTTCCTCCATCAGTACAGATTTGCAAGTCTATGATTTATATCCTTAGAAAGTTATCTGGGACATTGAGAAATTGAATGATTTCTTCAGTCATAAAACTAGTATATGCCAACATATCAGCCCCTAGCCTGGAACTTTGGTCTTCCTGACTTGAAGTATGGACTGTTTTCTATCCATTCCTCTGCCTCTTGTGTTAGAAAGGGTGAAAATATTATTGCCTCTTTAATGTTTTTGATTAGATATGTATTGGAGGGACTGAGATTTTGTAATTTCATAAAGAAACTCCAATGCCCATTGACTGAGAACTGTGGCACACTTACACTGAGGGAAAAAAAAATACATCCATCTCTTCTTCTAAGCAGTTGGAATTTCAAGTTAAAACTGTACAAATTTATAACTTTTGTGATGTGGTATTTGATGGAGAACTCAGTGAAACATTCGAGATGGTCCCTGGAAAGCCTATAAAACTTCAAGAATCTATAAAGAAGTCAACCAAGTTGAATTAAATGGATCTTGCCTGAGCTCTCCTTGTGCTTTTTCCATGTGTCTATGGGAATGAAACTCCAGCCTCCATGCTCATAAGGTAAGAAAGCCTAAGGTTTGGAGTAAGGAGTGAAGCAAAGCTTGCTTCTGAGATTCCATGACACCTGAGCCCTGGATGGAGAGGCTTAGTCATGAAGGACAGCTTAGTCATTGGCTCCCTCTGTTGCCATGGAGAAGCTCATGCTCTCAGGTTGCTCATCCTCTCAGTGAATAGAATATCAACTGGGGAGATGTTTTGGTTCAGGAGCAAGCTGAGAAGAACTGTTTATGTGATGAGTATTATGATTAGCTGAACTGATTTCGGAGTCAGGAAAAGCCAGGAAATTCAAAGTTATGGTTTCACAGCAACTAACTTGGCTGCACTGTACATATGCATTACACTGCTAAACTTAACACCATATGCAGGAATGGAAAATGCTACATATCCGAGGAAGCGCCAAGTTATGGCTGCTGGGAAAGCCATAACTTTGAATTTATTGACTCTAGTGTGATTAAAATGTCACCCATTGTATGGAGGGAATGTTTCCCTTCGAAGTAGATGGAAGGAGTGTTCTGCCTTTGATGGTGTCAGTATTAGCATGACAGACTTGGGTAAGAAGGGACATACTTCAGTGACCCAGTTTCAGATGGAGGCCAACCCAGCTTAATACATTCTGTTCCTAACGGGTTCTTGGGAGCTGCTGAAACTGCCAGAGACTTGAACTCTGGTTCAACAGCTCAAGTTCCACTGGGTTTACTTAGAAAACCCATTAGCCTTGTGTCAGGCTAACAAAGTCTTAGACCCAAAAGGAAAAATAAATTCCTTGTGAGGTCATCCCTCCAGACTGAACACTATCTGGTAGACTCCTTGAGCCACTAAAAAGGCGAGGGACCTGGCTATGGGCCCGTCTGTTGGAGAGAGGGGAAGAGGCACAGAGAGAAGCCAAGAAATGGTGGCAGGAGGTAGGAGGCCTGGGGGAGGGGTTGGCAGAGGAGGGGGTGGGTAATAAGCTGAGCCTGAATAAGAAAAGAGAATAGCATTGTGCATTGAGCCTGCTTTTAAAACTATTTGTAGGGATAAGAAAACTCTACAGGGAGGGCAGGGGAAGTAAAGAGGAGGGGTGGAATAATTGCAGCATGCTAGCTGTCACTGACATGGCCCTTCAAAGTTTACAAAGTGTTTCACTTATAGTATCTTATTTGAACCTTACAATACCCTGACAGGTACCTATAGGTGTGTTGTATTATTATAATCATCATTTTGCAGCAGAGGAAAATGATGATCAGAGTTTATACAGTTTGCCCGGGGTCACACAGTGAAGAAGCATCAAAGACATGTCCTGAATATTCATCTTCCAGGCTTTATGTACAGTGTCTCCATCCATCCTGTTACCACACTATCTTTGTTCTGAGGCAAAGAGATTCAGAAAGCCTAAATTCGGAGGTGTTTGCTTACCTGGTTCATCAGTCAATAGAAAGGTGACAATGCCAAGTACGGAAAAGGAACATTAGGCCTTAGATGCTTGCATGCTTTGTTTTTTGGCAAAGAGTTCTCCCTCTCCCCACAACCCCTCTCCCCAAGCCCCCAGCCCCCAGCCCCCAACCTCTCGTCTTGTTCTTCAGTGCTCGACACTTCCTTAGTCTGCTTTCACAGCCAGGAGTCTGGTTACTGACCTCTAGAGAAATAAATCCTGGATTGATACATTTCAACAGCTCACTAGGAAGGTCCCAGCCTGAGGGGAACCTTCTTTCTGCTGCTTTTTGGCACAGACTAGTGGTCTGAGGAAAGAACTGGGAGTGAGGAACTCCTGAGTTCTTAAAAAAACAACTGATAATCATCTGTTTTTATACCCTTTTTATTTTTGAATATTTCACCCCATCACACAGACACACAGACACACACAGACACAGATGCACACACACCCTGGGAGCTGCTTTTTATAACAATAAAAAAGAAAGAAAAAAACCAGTTCAACAAAATTAACAGGGTCAGTACACAGGTAACATTCCATACCCATAGTCCCTCACCTCTGTAAGGAAGGGAAGGACATACCTTTTCTCATCACCGTGGGAGAATACTGGTCGTTATAGTTTAACAGAAGAAATCTTAAGGTCTTAACCTAAGAGTTTGAGGGTCTTCCTTCCCTCCATCCCCCAATACCTTTCTTTTCATGAATATGAAGCATACAGAACCCTCATTTACTCCTTCCCCCTTTTCTTTTTCAGGAAAGCAACATGATCCTTTGTTTTTTGCTCTGGTTAGAATCATATGTAAAATTTTTATATTGCTTGACAGAACGCATTGTTAACCATCATAGCATGTAACTTGGGTCATAGAATGCTTTTTGTATAGTGTGTGTTTGGAGTATACACTATAGCCTTTTACAATATGAAAGTTGCTGTAAGCATCAAAATATCCCTTTCTCCTGAGAAAAGGGGGAGATTGAATTACTAATTGTTAGATGGATGTTCTTTAAACACTTATTTTGAATAAAAATACACATAAAATACTGGCTATGTAGGATCACCTCTGGCTGTAAACAATTATACGCTAAAGATCAGGTCCTCTTAACAATTAATTTATTCTTTTTGGGTGTTTTAGGAAATATTCACAAATATATGTATGCTCAAAAATGTATACATATGCATATGTCATGAATATACAATATATTTATACATATAAACACACATACATGCTTTGTATGTAGTATAAAAATAAGACTGGCCATTCTTTGAATATGAAGGAGTGCTACACAATTTCATAGAACATTTGACAGAAACCAGCATGTACAAGCTGTGCAGTAGTTCTCAGGCATTCCTAGAGAATTTCTCTCTTTCTTATTGTAAGTAGTTCACAATAAACAAAGTGACCTGGATAGCTCCATTTTTATCCCACCTAGGCAGATGATAATAGCTGCTGTTTGCACTGTGCTTCACATCCATTAGCTAATAAGATAGCATCTAAGACTCCTAACAGTCCTCTAAGGCAGGTACTACCATTATGGACGTGTTATATGAGTGCTAGCTATTCAGTACATGTGGTGGTACATGCCTGTAATCCCTGATACCCAGGAGGGCAGTTGAGGCTGAGACTGAGGCTGGGGGAATCACTTGAGCTAAGGAGCTCTGAGCTAAAGTAAAGACTGATCGAATGTCCACACTAAGTCTGCCACTAATATGGTAAGCTCTTGCGGGGTTGGGGAGCAGAAGGCCACCAGGCTGCCTAAGGAAAATTTGTCTCAGTTTAGAAAAATGGAGCATGTTAAAGCTTCAGTACTGATGAGTCTTGGGAGTGGTCCCTGTATTTCCACCCCTGGCAAGCCAGAGATATCCAGGCTCAAACAAAAATAAATGCTAGTGATGATGATGATGTGGCAGAGTTAATAGGTAATGGTAGGCTTAGAGTCAGGGAGACCTGCCTTCAAAACCTGCCTCAGGCCTTTAAGCTGTATGACCATGGATGGGCAAATCACATAACAAGAAGGACTATACGTAATAGACAAGTTGTGATTTGCCTTAGTGGACATTGTTCTCACATGAGAAATCCCCATATCCATATGTTGATATATCTAACAACCAAAGCTGTGAAGAATCACAGCCATGTAGAATGTTGATGCTGGAAGCGTGACCTCAGATATTATCTATTCTAATCCTGCCATTTTCCTGAAGAAGAAATTGAGGGAGGGCTAAATGACTCATTTGGGGTTGTATATTTACTTCCCTTGTAAAGGTTAAGTAGAGGCTGGATGTTTGTTAGCCTTAGCAGGACCCTATTTGATTACAGGTGTCAATATATCCATGTGTTGGCTTAACCTGTGCTCCTGTGAAATTAAATAGGAGTAAACTCAGAACATCCTGAAAGAAATTCCAACTCATTTGTATTTGTTTATAGACGTCAAAGGCAGTTTTTCAAACAGATCAGTAACCTTAATAATAGAGGTATAACATTCTATGGGCTTTTTTCTGTAGTTCTCCCACACCTACCCAAACATAGCTCTTTACCATCCTTTTCTCTAGGAGGAAGATAGCAACAATATAAACAAAACACGATCTCGAGGCTGAGCGGCTTGGGGTGGAGGGTTGGGGGTGTATACCTGTTCATCTGGGTGAAATGATTTCCCTCACATGTTGATGAATGGTGACCATACCCATGTATCTATATGTGAGTCATGTCTCAGATGAATGAGAATGATGCAAGTGTGGGAATTATTCTTATTCAGTCATCACTCTAAAATGCAATTATATTACAATCAATATAATAATAATCATTTGTGCTTCTGGAAATTTTCATCTGCCTCAACATAATTTACAAGCCCTAGTTGACAATGCAAGTTATATCCCAAGCAGAGTCCTTACCCTGACCAAAATCTAAAAATTGCTTGTTTGATCTTGAATATATTTTGTGAGGAAAAAGCACTATTCCTCATAAACATATTTAATTTATATAAGCAGTGTTACCAGACACACAAGAAAAATAACTCTCTGAATCAGTTTGTATAAAATGAATTTTATTGTCACATGTTTTGAATCCATTAGAAAAATCAAATCAGACATTTTCTGAGATATTTATGATGCAGCCTATTATCTAAGCTAATTTTACTTTTCTTTGTAATCTGACTTCAAATGTCAGATCTGTTTCTATTAAACAGCATAAATAAACCATGCTTTAAAATAAAATGAAATATTTTCAATTGTGCTTACCACTTTAACACCCAATGAGCATAAAATGAGCATATAAAATTGTCCTTGCTTGGGCAAATAGTAGAGGATTAGTATATCGTAATGCATAATGGCAGTAACTATATAAAATGCATAATAAAACAAAGTACCATATATAGTCACTATTGTATCTAAATATACACGCATATATAATCAAAACATATTCATGCATACACAGCTACATCATACATATTTTGCATGGGTGCAAATGCATTGTATATAATATGTTTGCATATGCATATTGTATATACACATATAGAGAATGTTACATATACTTGTGTATGTATGTCTGTATGTATTTATCTATAGATAGATACAAAAATAAATACATATATACAAAGAGACAGACAAATACAAAGAACATATTTTATTTGCCCAACCTAAGATTTGTCATCTTGTGCTTTATAGGTGTTGTATGCAAGTGAGGTCTACATTGTTGTAATATTTTATAAGATTCAGCTGCAGTCCCCTTTTTCACAAATGAGGTTGATTCATCTGGTTTCTGTAATACAAGGGGAATGTTGCTTTCATTGCATAAATCACACAATGTGTCAGTATGGAAGCTCTCTTAATGGATTAGAATTGAAATAGAATTCTGATTGATGAGAACTCCAGTCTGTGTTCCTACATAAGTTTAAACAAATGAAGCTAAAAGTTCACGGGCAAAACCAAGTAGAGAATTGAAGCTCAAAATTAATTTGGACAATTCAAGACAAAATGTCTATTTTATTAGATATATTTAGATTAATTGAATCAAAAGTGGGCTTTTGATTCAATTATCCAGATAAAATGTCTATATTTTGGGTGGATGCTACTATGACAAAAAGTCATCTTTTTCCCACAAAGGAATTTATATATGTTATTGTTATTATACCTTTAAGGTATTTGGGATGTTACAAGACAGGAAGGCTACAATTATGAAATACTACTATTCTAAGGGCATTTGAAGGATAAATCATCCATGAGAATCTGGAGAAGTGGGTAGAATTAATGTAGGACAGGAAAGGCTTGACTATTCATTGCATTCAAGACCTGCCTATTATCTTTGCTCTACCAATGAATTCAGACCTTGGGTTGCCTTCAAGGCAGGAAACAGAAACTTAGTAGATAGCCAAGAATAGTACATAGGTTTATAAAAGGAATAGCAAAAAGTCTGCTTTTCGATTGCCTATTAGAGCTAATGAAATTTAAACAAACTCAGAAAAAACCATAATACACATCAGAAAAGGTCATATAATGACTTTGGAACCAAGGTCCAGATGCAGAATTGGAAAATCAAGCAAAATTCTACTTTCGCAGAGGTGGAGAACTATTGGTTTGGTCCATGGGAAGAAAGGTCAATACTGAATGTTCATTCAAAATCCCAAGTTAGAACCTTTTCATTTATTCATTCATTCATCCATTATTTATTTACTTGTTTATTTGTAGATTCATTGATTCATTTATTCATCTATCTATCTATCTATCTATCTATCTATCCATCTATGTATCTATCTGGCCAAATAGTAATGTGGCTTTCTAATCCCAGGCTCTAGGCACCAGACCCTTTGCGTATCAGAAATATGACTCAAGGCCAGGGCTCGTCTAAGACCATGGGCCTCTGCTAGAGATAAGGGTGGGAAGGTAGTTCTAGAAGATACTGGATCTTCTATTAGATCTTGTATGCCTACTGTCTATCTTCAACATTCTACTTCTACACTGCCCACTCACATCTACTTCAGGGTTGTGTAGACCATTGGGAATTATCCAACTGGATCCACAGGACTCAGATCCAAATCTTGGGGCCTTTCATTGATAATTTATTTCATACAGCCCAATTTTTCTTTACTCAGTTTGAAATTGAGAATTCTTAAGTCATGTATGTCTAGAATTCAGAGGTGTCAAACTCAAACTAGGTTAAAATTTAATTGGGCAATGTATAACAAAATAAATTAAGATACAATACAATATAGATAATGTTAATTTGTGGTTTTCTAAATATTTATGTGGCCAGGCATGTATCCCTTTTTATTTGAATTTGACACCACTCGTGTACATATTCAGTTGTCTCTCATATTAATAGAACTCAGGCAAAAAAAAAAAAACAAGTTAGGAAAACAATTACTTGAAATTAAAGTGGATGGTAAAGTAATATAAAGACAATTTCACAAATGTTCCCAAGTGACTACAATCCCATTCCTTTTCCTAACCTCTTACCCCACCTCTGAGAATTTGGGGAGAAAGAAATCCAACACTCATCGCTCTGGAATGGGGAGGAATTTCAGCCTTTGATGAGGAGTTTCAATCATCCAGACATTTGCTGAATGTCTCTGCCAAAAGCAGAGCAGTTAATAATGTTTAACTTGCCTTAATGATAATTTCATACTTCAAAAGGTAGAGGAATCAACAATGAGAAAATTCTATTTTGGATCTGCTTCTCACTAACAAAGAGGGACTGGTTGCTGAGATAGAAATGAGGAAGATGAGAATTTTTGTGGGAACTCTATTACTAAGATTTAGAATTTATATTTGAGGAGAGGACAGTTTAGAATGGAACCATTTTAAGTTAAAGATAAGAATAGGGGCTGGACCTGTGATTTAATTGACATAAAGGGATTGTGCAGTGAGGGAACTCCTACCAATGTAGGTCAGCATCTTTTTTGCAATTTATAGTCCTAGTGACTTACCTATACCACTGAGAGGACAAGAGACTTGCTCACATTCACATAGTCATTATACACCTGAGGTGGGACCTGAACACAGTTCTTCTTGCCTTCAAGTCCCATTTAATAAAACCACGACACCATGTTATTTTTCTCTAGAAAGAGAGTGCCTAAATGCTCTTGAGTTCAAGCTACCTGGTCTAGATGGACTAGAAAATTGTCAGCTGTGATTGCTAAGCTACTTCTCCTGGTGTTTGAAAGCCTCTGGAGAACAGGATGACAGAACTTGTCCTGCTTTCCACATACAGAAAAAGAGTAGAACCTGCAAAATACAAGTCGGGGAGCCTGACAAATTCTTGGCAGAATCGTAAAACCAATTATTAAAAGGCTGGTTAGCAAGCATTTAGAAGCAGAAAGCATGATCAGAAAGAGCTTCCATCAAGAATAAGTCATGTCTGATCAATATCATTTCTTTTTTTTTGACAGTTGCTAAACTGGTAGATCCCAGAGGGCATAATACAGTTATGTAGGCATTATTTTTGGCAAGGAGTGGCACCTCTTTCTCTGAGGCAAGGGTAGATGAGCACATTAAGAGACTCAGAGGATGGAGCCTGAGAGAGTTTGTGTAGGATGGTCTAAGTCTTAGGTAAGTATGAGGCAAGGCCATCTTGCTGAGACTAAGGGGAGAGACTGGGGAAGAGGATTAAGGAGGAAGGAGAAAGGCAGAGAACTAATAAGATATGATGATAGTAATTTAGATTTATGGAGCACTTATTATTTAATCCTCTTTATCCCACATCACTCAGATATATGGCTTCCCCCATTTTCTCCTCCTTTACCAATGTTTCTTATGAAGAGGTGGCTCTGCCCCTTGCCAAGGCAAACACCTCTACATGTTCAAGTGATCTCATTCTCTTTTGTCTTTTCCAGAAGATCTCCCCCTCTATCATCCCCAATCTATTACTGCTCTTCAATTTCTCCCTTACTACTGACTGCTTTCCTGCTACCTATAAAGACACTAATGAAAAAAACCCTCACTTGACCCATCAATCCCTGCTAGTTAACATCTTATATCTCACCTTCCTTCTTTGGCTACATTTGATTATCTACAATTGATTCCTTTATGTCATTTACTTTTACTATATTCCTAATTACAGTTTGGATTCCAACCTCATCATTCAAAACTACTCTCTCCAAAGTTACCAATGATCTCTTAATTTCCAATTATAATAGTCCTTTCCTTCTTGATCTTTCTGTAGCCTCTGACATTGTAGCACAGTGGATAAAGCACCAGGCTTGGACTTAGAAAGACTGGAATCTAAATCTGTCCTGAGACATTCCCTAGCTGTGTGACCCTGAGCAAGTCACTTAATGGGGATAATAATAATACCTACCTGCCAGGGTTATTTTGAGGATCATATGAGATAACAATTGTAAATTGTTTGACATATCATAAGTGCTATGTAAATAACTATTATTCCTCTCTAGATTTTCATGACTCTATTGTCTTCTGGTTTTCTTCTTGCTTGTCTGACCCAATCTTCTTAGTCTTCTTTATTGGATCTTCATCCATGTTGTGCTTTCTAACTCAGTATCCCAAAAGATTCTCTTCTAAACTCTCTTCTCCCTCTATACTATTTCACTTCGTGATTTCATCAGGTTTCCACGGATTTAATTACCATGTCTAGGCAGAAGATTCTCAGATATATATATATATATATATATATATATATATATATATATATATATATATATATATATATATATCCAGTCCTAACCACTCTCCTGACCTCCAGTCTCATATCTCTATTTATATACATCTTATAATCAACACATCCAAAACTGAACTCATCTCAATGCTCCCCTCCCCTGCTGCCAAATCCTTATTTCTTCCTAACTTCTCTATTACTGTCAGGATTATCACTATCCTCCTATGTTAACAAACTAGGTGTCCTACCAGGTTTCTAATTCCCTCATTCCCATGTACATTCTGTTGCCAAATCCTATTATTTCAACCTTTACAACATTTCTTATGTATGACCTCTCAGTCTTCTGCTATTGCTACAAGCCTGATACAGGCCCTCATTATTTCCTGGCTTGTTGCTCACCCTGCATCATGTCTCCCAACTCTGGTCCATCTTCTACTTAACTGTGAAAGTGATCTTCCTAAAGCACAGGTCAGACCACGTCACTCCACACTCTTCGCCCCCCACATTCAATAAAATCCAGCTCTTCTGTATTCCCTCCAGGATCAAATTTAAATTCCCTGTTTAGCTTTTAAAGCCCATCATAACCTGGCCCCCTACTTTTTCTTATTCTCTTTAGCTCTTCTCATCTCCAATCTAAAAAGTTCCAGTTACCTCAACCAATATTCAAATAGTCTGGTTTTGAGTGTAACCTAATAACCTTCCTCTGAACATCCTCCAACTTATCAGCTCAAGTAACATTTGTCAAACACCAGACTAGAAGAATGTGATAACTGTCTTCAAGTAAATGAAGGGCTACCATTTTGGAGGTGGAATTAGAATTATTGCTCATCACCCCAGATGACAAACCTAAGAAAAATGGGTAGAAATGATAGAGGAGCAGAGTTTGGCTCCTTGTAAAGAAAAATTTCCCCAAAATTTAAAATATCCCAGACCAGAATGAACTGTCTTGTGAGATGGAATCTTATTCCAGTCCTCTAAATGAAGACTAGATGGTCACTTGTTGTAGATATTGTACAGAGGATTCTTCTTGAGGAACAAGTTGGACATGATGACCTTGTGTTGTGCCATATGGAGATCAGTTGAAAGGGTCCTCTAAATGAAGACTAGATGGTCACTTGTTGTGGATGTTGTACAGGGGATTCTTCTTGAGGCACAAGTTGGACATGATGACCTTGCGTTTGTGCCATATGGAGATCAGTTGAAAGCCCTTGTTGGGTTCAGCTGAGGAAGACTAAGATGGGTTGGGGAGGGCATATAGTCACTATCTTCAAGTAA
The DNA here is from genome assembly GCF_011100635.1 of Trichosurus vulpecula. Taxonomy (NCBI): domain Eukaryota; kingdom Metazoa; phylum Chordata; class Mammalia; order Diprotodontia; family Phalangeridae; genus Trichosurus; species Trichosurus vulpecula. The sequence continues at coordinate 181,585,951 of NC_050574.1, forward strand.
TTGAAGGGCTTTAATACAGAACTGTTAGCTCCAAAGGAAGAATTCAGATGAATGGGTAGAATTTACAAAGAGCCTAATTTAGGCTTGTTGCGAAGAAAATCCTCCTAACAATAAATCCCCCTGCTATCTCAAAAGGGACTAGGCTCCTTCTGGAGATAATGGGTTCCTTATCATGTGGTCTGATTTCAAGGATATCAAAAAGGGCAGCCTAGTCCCCTGTTCACTGTTGCCTAACATTCCTTTTAAAGAGAACAAAGCATTCAATTTCACAATCAGTATTAAATATTGGAATTTAAATACTTTGGTGAGGAAACACATTAATTTAAGTTAACATTAAACTGTAAATGTGAAGTTGGTCTGGCATTTGCTGGGTCATAATTCTGAGAAAGAGTTGAGGAATCTCACAGTTGGAAAGGACCTTACAGGTCATCTATTTTAAGCTATACATGAACAAATGTGGATTACCCTAGACATCTGAGGGTGGGGGTAGGGGGGTGGGGAGTGGGATCTAGCTTTTGCTTGAAGACACCCAGATAGGGGGAACTAAATCCTTCCAGAAACAGCTCAATTCCATTTTTGGATGACTCTAATTCTTAACAAGTCTTTCCACATGACAAGCCTAAATTCGCCTCTTACCGATTTTGGCACAGTGATCGTGATCATCCACATTTTCCCTTCTTTGGGCTAAGTACCTCCAGTTTCTTCCACTAACTTCCATATGTCATGGTCTCTAGTCCCCTTACCACTCTGGTTTACCTGTCTCCAGGGAATTATCTAAGTAGGAGCTTAACTTCGGAGATGCAGAATTAAACATATTCCACAACCTAATCATTAGCAATTTTGTCTTTCCAGACAATATTGAGTCAAATTCCCCTACTGTGTTATGCAGAAGGGTCTTAGAGGTGCATTTTCTTGGATAGGTATAGTCCTAGGTAAAATGTTAAGCTTGTTTTAGAAAGTCCCAAATGCAATTTTATAAAGTTAGAATGGATATTTAGCCTGGAGAAGAGATTAGGGGTGGGGCATGATAACTGTCTTCAAGTATTTGAGGGTCTGTCATATGGAAGAGGGATTAGTCCTTCTTGGTCCCAGGAGGTAGAATAATAGAAATGGCTGAAAGTTACAAAAAGGCAAAATTAGGTAGCTATCAGGAAAAAAAAATATAATAAAAATAATAACATAGTATAATCAAGGGAATTATTTTTCAGGTATGAGTTGGACCATATGGTGACTGAGATCTTTTCCAGGTGGGAAGTCCTAGGATCCTGTGATTTTGTGAATTGTTGCACCCTCCCCCTACCTGTTTGACTTAGCCTTCTCTTTGGCTAGTTTCACCTTATGATTTTCAATTATATTCATTAAGATTAACACCTGGAACAGTAAACATATGTGCTGTAGGCAACAGCTTCTTGTTCCCACTCATTAAGGAAAGGAGATTTGTGGGAAATAAAAATTTACCTGCCTATCCTAGCTTGCTCTCCAGAACGGTGATCCTGACTTTGGAATTTTCCTAATTTATTTTACCCTTGTCATGACACCACCACCCCTTATTTTTCTTCCCCTGCCTCTCATAAAACCTTACCCATCCTTTATGCTTTTCCCGCAAGGCTAGAATGTCTGTTAACTTATAGTTAGCTAATCTGATGAACTAATGTTAATATGTTAATTGATAAGGATCCTTTAAAAGGGGACTTCTGCAAATTTCAAAGCATCTTGTATCCTGTTCCCTAAGGGCCAGGCTTTCTGCTAGTTGATATCCAGCTAATCTGATGAACTAATATTAATGTGCTAATGGTAAGTATCTATTAAAAGAGGCCTTCTGCAGATGTAGTACATGATTCTAATGGAAGACATTTCAGGCACTGGGGCAAGGGAGATATTTTGGGGGCAAGAAAGACTCTTAAAAGAACTTTAAGTATAAGAGGCTGGTCAATAGTGAGTGTCAAGCCATACTGACCACTAGCGGCCTCCATTTCCCATACGTTAGATTGTCTCTGTATATGGATAAAGGTGGAACTTCACTGCTACTCACTGCTCTGAAACACTCTCCAGCGTCCATCGTTAGGCTCGATAATATGATTACTGTTAGCAAGAAGGGTGGTAATCCCTTCACTGGATTTGTGGTGAGTTGACATGGAAAAACACAGAGTGCTTGAAGAGCTTCCTCCAACTCTACTTCTTTTCTCAATGTTCTCCATCTTATCACCTATTCCCTTCTCCTTCCCTCCTGCCCCAGAAGGAGAAATGTCTTCATTAAAACTCATTCTTCTACCTGTGTCCTTGCTCCCAATCCGTCCCTGACTCTGCCAGGACTTTCCTTCTATACAGCCCTTCTCTTTCACATATCTGCAATATCTCCCTCTCCTCTGTATCCATCCCATCCAAATGTACACAGGACTTCCCAATACTAAACACAAACAAACAAGAAATACTAAACTTCTTCCTTGACCTCATATTCTTTACAAGTCAAGTCTCTTGAAAGGGTAGTCTGTACCTTTTTGCCACTTCAACTATATTTCCCTTTAACACCTCAAGTCCTTAAAATCTGAACTCCACTGAAAATGCTTTCTCAAAGGACATCTAATTGCCAAATCCAATTGCCCTTTTCAGATTTTTATCCTACTGGACTTCTAAGCAGTATTTGAACTCTTACTCAACCCTTCATGCTAGATGTTTGTTTCTCCCATGACTTCAAAAGCACCCTATTATTCTGGTTCTTCTTCCCTCTCTCCACACAGTGAGAATCAGAGAACCACATAACTTGAGACTTGGGAGACATCCTTGCAGCAATCCAGACCAACCAATGCCCTAATTCTACCACAAAGATTGATCTCAGCTAGTGGTCATTCAACTTTGCCTTGAAGACCTCTGGAGAAATCCCATTTACTTGTGGATAGCACTAATTTTTAGGATTTTCTCCCCTAATATCAAATCTAAATATGCCTCTTCGAATCTTCCACACCTTATCCCTCATTCTACCCTCTGGGCCTATGGTACCCGTAAAACAAGTCTAATCTCTTTTTTCCACATGGCAACCCTCAAAAGACATGAATAACAAGAGCTAGCATTTTCCGAAGCATTTTTAATTTTGCAAAGCACTTTCCAGATAGTTTATCTTTTACTCACACAAAACTTTGGGAAGTAGGTGCCATTACTAACTCCCATTTAACTGGTGAAGAAACAGATTGAATCCCTTGGTGTTTCCCCAAGTTTCTTTCTCAGTGCTCTCCACTCTTTTCTTCATATTGTTTTCTCTTGACTACAAAAATCCCCTATACAGATTCTCAATCTTTTCATCCATGACTTATTTCCTGAGATTTTCAAACCTTAAAGCGTTATATAAATGCTAGAGATGATGATGGTGGTGGTGATGACAGTGGTGATGTTCATGATGTTTAGAACCCTATCTCCACTTACCATTTCTCTGTGAACATACTGCCATCCTATTAAATTCAACATGTCCACAGCAGAGATGATCATATCTTCCCTCAAAACAATTTCTCCATTCAAATTCATTGTGTCTCTCTGTGGCATCATCCCCTGACTACACGGGTTTATTTAAAACAATGAGGTTAGCTTGGATTCTTCCTTCTCTTTCTACTCCCTTAATCCTACCCAATCAGGCCCTGAGTCCTTTCAATTGTGTCATTACAACAACTCTCACATTCATCCCCTTCTTTCTGTTCTTATTACCAATACTCTAGTATAGGCTTTTACTGCCACCTGCCTGGACTATTGCAATAGCCTCATAATAGTTCTTTTAGGCCTCTCCTTTTCTGTCTATTTGTTGTAAAACCATAGATTTAGAGCTGGAGGATAAATTAGAGGCCATATAGTACAACACCCTCATTTTACAGAGAAGGAAACTGAGGCTTAGAGAGAGAGAGGTTGCTTCATTAGCCCACAGTCACATAGATAAAAAGTATCAAAGGAGCAAACTGAACTTAGGCTTTCCTGACTGCAGATTCAATGCTCTGTCTGCTACACCACACTACATCTCACACAACTATCAGCCTATTGCCAGGTTAATCTTCATTATTCATAGATCTGCTCATGTCATTATCCTGCTCCAACCCCTTCAATCGTTCACTATTTCCTATAAGGTCAGATTAAATTATCTTGGCCTGGAATTTAAAGGGCCAATGTGGCTTCTTTCTACCTCTTCAACCTTACCTACTTCGACTCCTCTCCATATACGTTAGCCTCTAACCTATTAGTAATGCTCATGCTCCTTTGGATATACCTTTTCCATGTCCCTGCTTTTGTTCTCTATGTCCCTTAGGTCTAGAATGCCCATCCCCAACATACACACTTTTGGATTCCTCCTCTGAAGTCCAACTCAAAAGTCTCCTATGCTATGTGAGACATTCCCTGGTACCCTCTGCCCCTACCTCTCATCACTTCCGTGAGCTACAATTTCTCCTTTCATGGAATTCAAATAGTACCTTATTGGTGCTTCTCTTATGTACTTACAGTAGACTGTATCATGGCTATTTGTGTCTGTGCCTTGCTAGGCCATAAACTCTATAAGGCTGTAAATTTTGTATCTTCTCAGGCCCTACCATAGTGATCTGCATTGAATACATGATTTTTTTTGATTGGATTAGAGGGGACAGCTAGGTGGTGCAGTAGATAGAACTCTGGGTCTGGAGTCAGGAAGACCCAAGTTCAAATCTGACCTCAGACACTTACTAGCTGTGTGAACCTGGGCAAGTCACTTAACCCACTGGAGAAAGAAATGGCAAACCACTCCTGAATCATTGCCAAGAAAATTCCATGGATAGTACTGGCATGCTGTGATTCATGAGGTTATGAGGAGCTGAATTGAATTGAACCATACTTATCTGGGAAGCAGCAAGTTGAAAGAAAATGAGTTATTTAGCAATCCAGACCTTTTTTCCTGGAAACAGAATGAAAATGTCATAGCCTGTAGGAGCTAGAAGGGACATTAGAAGCATTTTGACCAACTTTCTCCATTTGCAGAAAGGTAATTTGAGAATGACAGAGGGTAAGCAATTTTCCACACCTCTGGGTAGGCATTACATCTCAGGACACATAACTATTTTGAGTCATTTTATTCCAGTATTCTCCTTGAGGTTGGGCACTTTTCCTTTCTTTCTGTGTCCTCATTTCCTGGCACATAATAGATGCTTAATAAAGTGTTTGTTGAATTATTGAATTAAGTCATATAATATTTAGGAAATGACAAAGAAAGGGAAGTCCTTGTCTGTCCTTGAGGCAGTTTCTACCTTGCACATCTGCCAGTATTTCTTCCCTGCAAAGGAAGAGTTATCAAACATGGCCCTATGCTCTTCAGATAGCTCCGAGTACTATAGTAAATAGAGGCTTTTCCTCCTCAGTTCCTCTCAATAATGCATCTAGGGCCTCAGCTCATTGTGAAGGTGACATTGGGGGTTGTGACAAGTCTAGGGGAAGCCACTGTATACATGAGTCAAAATGTTTTTTGAAGTGAAGTCAAAAGAGTTTCCTCAGCTATCTGGAATGGAATGACAACGGGTGGTTTTTTAGTTTCTGGCTCCTCGTCCCTACTCCACGTTTAGCACCAGCACCCCCACCCCAATGGCCAATTAGGCAGCTGACCTCTTGCCCTCTGAATAGTGACAATTTAGAAGTGCTGCTCACCGGGGCAGGTATCAATCAATCTAAGTTTTAACATCAGTACCCAGTATTCACAGAGCTAAAATCAGCTTGGTGGAAGGCTACTCCCAGTTACCCTTTCATGGCATTTGCCACGAAACTAATGAACTGAGGTCAGAAAGTGGTCATGATAACCTCTTCATAATGTCCTTGGAAAAGCAACAGTTAGGAAACAGCTGATTACGTAAGACATTTTCAAGAAGTTCTTCCTATCACTTTCTGATACTCAGCTCTGGTAATAGATATTCAGAAAATCAACCTTATGTCTCAGAGGAATTCAGGTTCTTCTTCCTTTGCTGGAAATAACCTTTTTGTTTGTTTGTTTGTTTTAGACAATGTTTGATTGATTTCATATAAAACGACATTGGTTGTTCAGCTGATCAAGGATTCCTAGTTCTGAACCCTGGGAAGGAGAAATGAAGTATAAGTTTCCTAGAAAGAAACAGTTAAATTCTCCAAATTCTTCAGGAGCAGCTCCTTTTTCTTTGAAAATGTAGGTGGAGTTCTTAGCAACTATTTGGACAGTAATTTGTTCCAAGGATTTGGATTGTCATTTTACAAATTACTCCCAAACTATTTTTTGGAGGGGGGGAGGGAAGGGAGAATTAATGATCATGACCAATTCACAAGGATTCATTACAAATGTATAGTTAAAAGTTTCATAATCGTTTTCTTTTTATAATAATAGTCGACACAAACCCGACCTGACATATCTGTGGTCCAAAGACAGGAGGCATGTGGTCAATTACCTTAGTGCAAAGGTATAGCTATTACAGAAATGGAAATCATTTACTCTGGGAACTCAGCCTACACTACTGTTAAGTGATTTGCATACTGGTGTACTAGGAGTTCCCAGAATTGTGTTCCTGGGTATTCCCCTCCTCTCTTTCCACTGTTGGCTATCTGATTCTCTTTGGGTGGATGTCTCTGAGTGTAATAATATTCCTTTTAAAAATAAGGTAATGTTTGAGAAATTTTGTTTTCTTGAAAGTGAAATATGAAAATCTGAGATTTTCACTGGGCATATTTCATCACCTGCAACACACCCCTCTTATTTTGATTGCCCAAGACAAATAGTGAAGTTAAAATTCCCTTTAAATGCTGCCTGATCATGCAGTTGTAAAAGCTTCAGCTTGGTTTTTCTATTTAGAGTATAACTTGATAGGTAATCTGATGGTCCAAAGGGATATTTCATAAGATGGGATTTGGAACCTTCTTCTGAGTTGGGTTTGATTCTCTGCTGGAGGATTTTCATGATAGGTTTTCAAAATGTGTACAGAGATGAAAAGGGAAGAATGGCTGAATATTTCTCCTGGTGTTTTGAACAGAACAGCCTTAAAATGTTCTGTTTATTAACATAGCGGAGAAAGGTTTGTGTAAGGTTAATGTTAGAATCACTTAGCATGGTTACTCCTTCTGCAAAGCATCTGCATAAATTAGAAAAAGCTGCCAGATTTCCATCTGTTAGCAATACAGCTTCAGCCACAAAGACAACTGTCGTGACAACCACACTGAGTTAGTCTTTCAAATAAAACTTGTTAAAAGCTACTGCCCTCCAGCCTCCACCCACTGCAGTTAACAGCATTAAATAGCACTGTAACTAGTATTTATTTTCTTAGGCGTTCCTTACTTGTGCAGCTGCTGGCACGCTGGCCTTTGATTTTAAATAACCCCAACAGGATGAGAGTTTACAGTCCCCGAAGGTCAGGATGTATATGGAGTGGCTGTCTGAAAGAAATGTCCAACCTGAACTTTCTCAGGCTGGAATTATTGCATCTAAAGCACTCTGTCTCTCACCTATTTTACATGGTCTTTAAGTCTGGGAAACTGATGGATCACCTGATTTCTTCCAGATGATGGCTAACCACAAAAGACACCACTGGTCTAGGTCTCTGCTTTCAAGGATGGGGAGAAATGCCCTCAAGGCCTCTTTGCTCTTTCCCCTCCCTCAATGGGTTCTCAATTTGATTAACTTGGGTGGCAAAGGAAAGTTTGGGCTAATGTCAGCTCCCCAACGCAATCAATATTGACAATAATATCAAAGCTATACCAAGGTTAACATTAAGTGGTATATTTATATTTGTATTCACATATTTGAAATCTTGAGGTCAAAAGCACTAGTAGCAAATCTTATAGAGTCCCTTCTCCCTGTAAATTTTATATTTTATATTTTTCACAAAACCAATTTCAAATTTTGTTTCATTATTTTATTTCATTATCTACACAAATACAAATTTATTTCATTATCTACACACCCCCAGAAGAGATACACAATATTTGAAGACATAACTTCCATTTGCTACTTATAGCATGAGCCCTATAAAAAGATGAGGGTCTGAGGTTAGAATGAAGAGAAAAAATGTCTGTGTTATTGTGTGTGTGTATGTGTTTTAATGGACATGAAATATTTCAATCATTTGGAATCTGAAAGGTGTTTATTGGGTCCTTCCTATGGAATAGAATGCAGAATAGTAAATTACATGATTTGAATATCTTCAAGATTTTCTTTCTCAGTTGATTAATCACTAAGTTGTTGTGAAAACATTTGTGCTTGCAAACAAAGAGGTAAAGTGTTTTGAGTTGCCCTTTTTCCATGAAAATATGGTCATATGATATCATTTGGAAATGTAAGAGTTTCACACATTCATTGATTAGTTCCTTAACTAAAAGGATTTTGAGGATAATAACCAACTTTGTATCCCACACAAAGGAATGGATGAAAGGGGTCCTGTTGTGGGTTGGGTTATGAGGAAATAAAAATATCTTGGGGGGAAAAGAGTTTGGAGATCTTTTAGAATCTTTCCACTTTCGATAAAGTAGGACAAATAATTATTTTCTTTATTCATATCACCCAGCTGACCTCAACAGTTCTTCTGGTTTTATACTACAGTTTGGACATCACAGTATGGTGCATGTCCGTATGCTATGATGTCACAAGTTCAAAATTATCATGCTTTCCTCACAGTACTAAATAAAATGGGGCCATTACAGTCAGCTGTTTGTAATGACTACAAGTAGCAAGTGGATGGAGGCCAAATATTGACCCAGTATGTTTATTTTGGGAGATAACTTCTAGTTGCTTAGGTCCCATTCAGTTAGAATATACTTTTTTAAGTCATATGGCATGCCTAATCTGCTACCATGGGTGCATCATGGCTGGCACTTCAATACACACTGCTGTGAACTGAACTCACAGGGGAAAAGGCCTAGTTTGCAAAGTGAAGTAGTATGGCAAGCACAGTTAGTTGAAACTTCCCAGATTGGCACAAGTCAGTCACATTCTTTCTCCTCCCAATTTTACAGAGTAATAGTAAAGAAGAAAGTCCAGGAATTATTCAGTACTGTCTTGTAGCTGTGTACTGGGAGCTATTAAAAATTTACCATCCTCTATGCTTACACGTCCTTGAATTGGAAGGATCCCCATTTGAGGAGCAGCCTACACAGAGGACTACTCATTTGCTATTCAACTGCAACTGGTGGTGTGAAGAGCTACGTGAACTACTTCTCGTCCTTTTCCTCTCTCCTCTTTCCCTGAACTAAGTGAATTTCTTCCATTCCTACTGTGGACGCAGGAAGGAAGGAATCACTAAATAGAATTCATGTATCAATGGCTCTTTGTTATTCTATTTAATGAATGGAAGAAAAAAAATAGAATGCGTTAGCCAAATGCACATATCTTTTCTTTTGTGGGGATGATATATTCTAACTCTATGCACATATTTTTTTTGATGTGATTGAGTTTAAAGGACAAGCATTTTCTTTCTTTTTCTTTTTTTCTCTTCTTTTTTTTGCAGGGCATTTGGGGTTAAGTGACTTACCCAAGGTCACACAGCTAGTAAGTGTGTCAAGTGTCTGAGGCTGGATTTGAACTCAAGTCCTCCTGACTTCAGGGCTGGTGCTCTACTCACTGTGTGACAAGCATTTTCACATGATAGTTTTTCAGGGGGCTACTTTCAAGTGTGAAACAGAACCAAGGATCTCATAACCAGAAAGTACAGAGAGGAGGTAAAACTTTGCAGTTAAACACAAAATGCATACTAGGTTTGTCATTTTCCAATGGGCAAATGACTGTTATTTGTGTTCTCAGAGCATCTTAAACACAATAAAAAAAGATAAAGGGGTTCAATGAAAAAACTCTCCATTCTTAAGGTTAACAGTGAAAATGATGTGGTCTTTTTAAAAATGGAATGGCTTCAATGAGAACATAAAGAAGGAAAAGGATTGAAAAGGGAAAAGGGAATCCTAAGATGTGTCAGGAGCTCAGATGACATAGGAACATCACACAACAGAATAAAAGGAGGATCATTAAAACATATTAAAGTAATGGATATGAGATTCTTAATTAAGAAATTTGGACTTTCAGAGGAGGAGATAGTTGCCTGTCTTCCAAGGACAGATGATGAGCAAAAAAACCTCATCTGTTTGTGTTAAAGAAATGAAAGTATTGTTGGTTGATGACTTTTGCTGAGTGGTACTTGGGTATGTGATAATGAAAAGACATGTTTGATCTTTTTCTAAGGTATGGATCTGAGATGTCATAGAGGATCTCCCAATGCAGAACAATCTAGATTTCCATTAATATTTTTTTCATTGTCACCGAAACAATAATATAAGAAAGAAACTAGAAAGCATAGCTAAAAATTATTACTTCTTGGGAAACTAGAGAACTTAGAGATACAGATGGTATTTTCACCACAAGTGAAGAAATCTAATTTCTAGCTCATTGAAGACAAAGGGCTTTAAAAGACAATGATAGATCTGAGAAGTGAATAGGTAGTAAAGAAAATTACATTTGGGAAAGGAATTTGGATTTCTGGAAGATTGTATGGGCCTAGCTAGAGACAGAGTGTACCTAATGAGGGCTAATAAGAAAGCATTTGTGTAGTGTTGTGCAGATATAATTAAACAGACATTAAGTATCAAAGGAAAAGTAAAGACGAGGTGCTACCTGTATCTATAATCTAAGCTAGATACTATAGACAGTAGCTATAGGGTATATCAGGGTATACATTCAGATATATATAAGAACCAAAATCCAAGAAAAGAGCCAGTAGTAAATTACGTAGACTCAGATATCCATACATAAATGTACAAATAATAGGGAATATGGAAGGGTAACGAGATATGCCAATACAAGAGAGCAAATTTGACATCATAAATTGGTGGCATGAGACCAATGAACTGGCATTTGTTCCAGGAAAGTAACAATATATTAAAAGAAACCAATCAGGCAAAGGGATGTGAGCAGAACAGTATTATAATATTTAACTTAAATTAATTTTTAATGAACAAATATATATATTTCTTTTCCCCATATTTCCTTCATCACTTTTGGGGGAAAGGGGGAAAAAAAGAAAATATGGTGAATATCTATAGTTGAACAAAACACATTTCCACACTGGTCATGTCTAAAAATGTTTTTTTTTTTTTGCATTCTCTACCTTGAGTCAATCTGTTTCCTCTCTATTAGGAGGAGACCCATTCTTACTTATCAGACTCTTGGAGTTATGGTTGGTTATCATGTTGATATAATTTCTTGTCAAAATTGTTTGCCTTTGTGATGTTTATTGTTACTGTAAAAATTTTTCTGGTTCTGCTCACTTGACTGCATCAGAGCATGCTAGTCTTCTTAGGTTTCTCTAAAATGGTCCCTTTCATAATCTCTAATAGTACTACTACCATATTCCACTACAATATTTGTATACCATAATTTATTCCACCATTCCCCATTTGGTGTGCATACACTCTCCCCTGGCCCTTAGGGTCTAATTCTTTGCCACTACAAAAAGAGCTCTTATAATTATTTTTGTACATATAGTTCTTTTTCCTCTTTAATTTATTTGGGGATGTAGTCTTAGTAGTGGTATATCTAGGTCAACAGGTTTAGCATTATCAATTAAGAATATGTACTCATGTGGTAAAATCCAGAATACGGTGGCCAGAAGCATGCTAGAGAGCATTTGGTTGAAGGTCAATGGAGACAGAAACAGAAGTAATGTTGTCACAGGAGTATACTCAAAACTATCTAGACAGAAAGAGGAAACAGATGAGGAATCTGGGAAACAGGTCATTATCCTGTTACAAAGGCATGATCCAGTAATGTTGGAAGACTCCAATTATCTGGACATTTCTGCTTTCAATCTTTCTTTCTCTTTTTCTCCCTTCCTGACCTCTCCACTCCTCTCTTATAAAAAGAAAAAGTAATTATTTCTCAATTTGCCTTAATGATCATTTCATCCTTCACAAAGTGAAGGTAAATTAAACAATAAAGGGAGTCTGATTTCCAACAATAAGGAGGGACTGGTTGCTAGATTGGAAATGATTGGAAACCTTAGAAGGGAAGTGCCTTTTTTATTTTAGAATTTGAAATACTAAAGGAAAAGAAAGCCATAAATAGTCTTATATGTATTTTAGACATTGGGAGAACATATTTCAAAAGGTACAGAAAAAGGTTAAGGAGGATCCTATGCACAAAAATTCTGCAGAGAATATCAGCCTTTGAAGGATGGGAATCTCTAATGAATGAAGAAGGATGATTTTGAGAGGAGGAAAAACTGCAGTTATTTAAGAAGATCAATATAGATACATAGTGAAATCACTAAAAACAGATTTAAAAGATATATAGAGAAAATGGAAGCATGGTTGGGTAACAGAAGATGAATACAAATGCAAAACAGCATCTTCTAAGAGTGATGAATAATGCCAGGAGTGATGAAGTTCAGAATGAATAGGAACTAACAAGGAAAGTTAAGGACACAATAAAAGGGCACATACATACATACATACATACATACATACATACATGCATACATAATATTGCAAGGCGGCTACGTGGAACAGTGGATAGAGTACCCAGCCTGGAGTCAGAAGGACCTGAGTTCAAATTCAGTCTCAGACACTTACTAGCTGACTCTGGGCAAGTCATTTAACCCTGTTTGCCTCAGTTCCTCATTTGTAAAATGAGCTAGTAAACCACACAAGTATCTTTGCCAAGAAAACCCCAAATGGGATTGTGAAGAGTTGGATATGAACGAAACAACTCACCATCATCACCAACATATAAATATATAGAACTTACTGTATATCAGTCATTGTGCTAAAGGCTTTACAATTCTTATCTCATTTGATCTTCACAACAACCTGGGAAGTAGGTGCTATTATTATCACTTCCATTTTACAGATGAGGAAACCGAGGTAAAAAGAGTGTCTGAGACCTGATTTGAACTCAAGTTTTCCTGACTCCAGGACTGATAATCTACACACTGAGTTGCAGGAAGAGAGAGAGAGAGAGAGAGAGAGAGAGAGAGAGAGAGAGAGAGAGAGAGAGAGAGAGAGAGAGAGAAAAAAGAAGAAGAAGAAGAAGAAGGAGGAGGAGGAGGAGGAGGAGGAGGAGGAGGAGGAGGAGGAGGAGGAGGAGGAGGAGGAGGAAGAGGAAGAGGAAGAGGAGGAGGAGGAGGATGAGAAGAAGGAGGAGGAGGAGGAGGAAGAGGAAGGAAGGAAGGAAGGAAGGAAGGAAGGAAAGCAGTTTTGTATTTGCTTTTAGTCATGTTATGAAAAGGAGCAGATCAAAGGCTGCCCCTGAGGGTGGACAGGATAATAATAATTGACAAAGGAGAGAAGGCAGAGCTGCTTGATTCCTATTTTACCTCTATTTCTTTGTGAAACTGAATGATCCTTGTCCAGGAAAGGACAAAACTAAAAAAAGGTTAATAGGAAGCTGATACTCAAGATAAGTCGGTAGGCAATGAAAGCACCTATCTGCCCATAGTGAATTCAAGTCATTTGGTCCAGTTATGTGGCATCCTTGGGTAAGGAAAGAACTGACAGATATGAGTTTTGAGACACTATCAGGGATTTCTGAAAGATGATGAATGATGGTAAACATGCTACAATATTGAAGGACAAATTTCATGCTGATCTTCAAGAAAGGGAACAGAACATATTTGAATTCTATTTAAGGTAAAATTTTTGAACATATTAAAGGGATGGTGAAATATGATCACACAGAGGCAACATGGTTACATCAAAAACAAGTGATGCCATAATAATTTTATTTCAAGGGAATGTTGTAGATATAGTTCATATAGACTTTAGCAAAATATTTCAGAGAATATTTCATGCTATTACTGTGGGGAAAATGGAAATGTGTGGACTAGGCAGTTAGTTGAGCTAGATGGGTTCAGAACTGGTTGAATGGCCAGATCCAAAGAATAATCATCAATGGATAAATTTTAATTTGGAAGGAGACTTCCATTGGACTGCCAGAGATGTCTGTTCTTGATCCTATGCTGCTTAATGCTTCTATCATTAACTTTGACAATGAATATGTGACATTTCTCAAATTTGCAGATGACACAGAACTAAGAAGGATAGTTAATACACTGGATAGCAGAGCCAAAATACAAAAAGCTCTCAATAGGCTAGAGAATTGGAATGAATATAATGATAGGGACCAGACCTGTGATTTCATGGCTATAGGGAACTCTCATATGAGGAAAGTCCTGCTGATGAAGTTTACTCTTTTTCTGTAGCTTATATTCCTAGAGTTCCCTGGGACACTGAGAGGTTTATTGACTTGTCCGGGATCATACAAGTACACAGTACAAGCTTTCATTCAGAGGCAGGGCTCAGGTATTTAGGATTACAAATCCCTTTTGTCATGTTGCCTCTCATAATACAAAATATCAAATTTAATAAGAATAAATTCAAAGTCTTATGTTTGGATTGTTTAAAAAATCAACTTCACATGACCATGTGAAGGAGGAATGGTTAGAAAATAACTTGTCTGAACATTGATCTGGGGGTTTCAGTGGATAGCAAGCTTTATTCAATAGTTTGACATGGTCACCAGAAAAACTAAGGAAAAGTTATTTTGCATTAAGAGGGGCATAGTATCTAGCAATAAGGATATTACTACTTCTCTTCTAGGCACTATGTTTGAGGAAGAGTATTAATAATCCAGAGAGTGTTCAGAGGAGGGCAACCAGGTTAACAAAGGACTTTAAAATTAGGCCATATGAACATTTAATAAAAGAAGTGATAATGTGTAGCCTGGAGAACTTAAAGTATAGGAGACAAATTCTGATTGTCTTTATTTGAGGGAATATAATCCAGAACAAAGGATTAGCTTTTCTCTTCTTGGCTTCAGTGGTTAAAACAATAATGAATGGAAGTTTCCAAGAAGAAAAATGAGACTTGATACAAGGAAAATTTCTTAATTGTCAGAGGTACTAAAAAAAATGAAAATGGCCTACTTTGTCAGTTAGTGGGTTCTCTGCAATGGACATCTTCAAGAAACAGCTAGATAATCACTTGTCAGGTATATTGAGGGTATGTTTGCTCCCTTTTGGGTGAGGTTAGATAGCATCTGAGATTCCTTCCAACTCCAGCAATATATGATTCTTTCTGTGTCATGATTAATAGTTATTGTAAAACTAGAAATAATTTTAATAAAATAGAGATACAATAATGAAATAAACTTTGTTTCCAAAAAGTTGCATGTAAAAATATCTTGTGGAAAAGAAGGTATATGTTAAAGGCAATGGGAAGATGACTATTTAGAGGAAAAATACAATGAATGCTTTTGTAAACTGAAAAGTCCTCTGGTTAAATGAATATTCATCACCCTAATTATTATTTTCAATGCATGCAATTTTATTAAGATAGTATTATATTATTGGTTTCCTTGCTTTTATCTTTGAAGCTCTTTCTTCTGGTCATTTGTAGTATCTGTTGTTTGCTAATGGAATTGTTCATTTTAACTACTATATGCCATGTAGTTTGCAATGTACAGATTTTCTTTTTCTTTCTTCCTTTCTCTGTGTCTCTCTGTCTCTGTCTCTCTGTCTCTCTCTGCCTCTGTCTGTGTCTCTCTCTGTCTCTATGTCTGTCCCTTTCTCTCTGTCTCTGTCCCTCTCTGTCTCTCTGTCTCTGTCTCTTTCTGTCTCTCTCTCTCTGTCTCTCTCTCTCTGTCTTTGTCTCTCTCTGTCTCTGTCTCTCTCTGTCTCTCTCTCTCTCTGCCTCTTAGTCTCTCTCTTTCTTTCTGGAGTTGATCTGGGAATTCTATCCATATCTATTCCATATTCAGACGTTCTAAGCAATTTTCTTGTGTTACTTCTTGTATTATGCTGTTCAGGGAGGCTTGTAATTCTTAAGTTGCCTCTCCCCTCCACTTTCTTCCAGATAAATATGTTTTGCTTACATAGAAATCATTATTTATTTTGACATTGTCATTTTTTGTTTCTCTTAAGCAAGATTGTCCTTCATTTCTGTGTATTTGCATTCCCAAGAAGCAAAGTGCCAATAGTTGCAGGGAAGGATTGAGCAAGATGGTTCTCCTGCTCAGCTTACATTGTATGGAAAATGTAGTAATAATTTTCTAGTAGTGAGAGAAAAGTATCTGTTTGCTCTTTTTGTGGTGGCAAAGAACTGGAAATTGAGGAGATGCCCATCAATTGGGAAGTGACTGAAGAAGTTGTGGCATATGAATGTAATGGAATACTATTGTGCTATAAGAAATGATGAGCGGGCAGATTTCAGAAAAATCTGGAAAGACTTGGATGTACTGATGCTGAGTGAAGTGAATGGAAAGAGGAGAACATTGTACACAGTAACAACAACATTATGTGATGATTAACTATGATAGACTTAGCTCTTCTCGGAAATACAACAATTCAAGACAGTTCTAGAAGACTCATGATGGAAAATTCTATAGACAACCAGAAAAAGAACTAAGCAGTCTGAATACAGATTAAAGTATATTATTTTCAATTTTTCAATTTATTTTTTGTTTTTCCTTTCTTTTTGTTTTTCTTTTTTGTTCTGATTTTTCTTTTACAACATGAATAATGTGGAAGTATATTTAACATGATTGTACATGTATATCCTATATCAGATTGCTTGCTGTCTTGGAAAGGGAGGAGGAAAGGAAGAGAGGGACAAAAATTTGGAACTCAAAAATCTTACAAAAGAGAATGTTGAAAACTATCTTTATGTGCAATTGGGGAAAAAAATAAAATACTATTAAGTGCAAAAAAAGCACTTGCCTATGTGGGGAAAAGTAATAATGACAATAATCTGCTCATTTAGTTGCACTTAATATATCTGAGCTAAAATTAAAATTAAAGACAATGAGGAACCATTGAGCACAGGAAACATTTGAAAAAAAAGACACACTCAAAGCTCAGATCAGAATGTCTGTATTGCTACTTCTTCAAATCATCCAAGCCTTGATTAACAAAGACATCTGACATTTTCGGTCTCTCAAAGGTGATGATTTCTAAAATCAGACTTTCCATAATTTGCTGGGGAACTTCCACCATTTTTAATTCAATTATTTTTTTTTTGCCAAGATAAATGATTATTCAAATGTCCTTCCTGATTTAAGGAAACACTGGACACCTGACCTTTGTAGTATGAAAAGTGCTTATGTGGCTATCATATGATCATGGAATCAAGCACCTGATTTAATAGCTATGGGAAAGGAAAGAATTTTTTCCCAGAAATCCACAGGAAGGATTGTGCTATTGATATGGGGACCTGAGTCACAAAATTTTAGAGTTGAAAGAAATATTAGAGATGAACGAATCCAAACCCTTCATTTTACAGACAAATAAACTGAAACCTTAGAGGCATGAAATGACTTACCCAAAATCATAAAGTTATTTTATTGGCAGAGCCAGCAGTAGGACACAGGTCTCATGACCCTGAATGCAACATTCTTTTTTTTTTTTAAATCTAGTTCCTTATTTATTTATTTGTTTGTTTTTCTTTTATTAAGATTTTTTATTTTTAGTTTACAATACCCAGTTCCGCATGATCCTGAGTTCCAGATTTTCTTCCCTCCCTCCCCCCTTCCCTCTCCAAGAGGGCATAGAATCTGATATATCTTCTACATGTAACTTCACATTAAACTTATTTACACAATAGTCAAGTTATAAAGAAGAATTATTACCAATGTAATGAATCAGGAGAAAGAAGAAACAAAACCAAAAAAAAAAACAAAAAAACAAAACCAAAACCAAAAACAAAAGAGAGAAAAAAAACAAAAGGAAAAAAAGGAGAGCAAACAGTTTGCCTCAGTCTGCATTCAGATTCCACAATTCTTTCTCTAGATGTAGCTAGCTCTCGCCATCATGAGTCCTTTGGAGTTGTCTTTGAGCCTTGTATTGCTGAGAAGAGCTAAGTCTATCAAGGTTAGTCATCACAGAAGCAATATGACTGTGGTTGTGTATAATGTTCTCCTGGCTCTGCTCCGCTCACTCAGCATTATATCATGTAGGTTTTTCCAGGTTGTTATGAAGTCCGCATCATCCCCATTTCTTATGGCACAATAGTATTCCATTACCTTCATATACCACAACTTGTTCAGCCATTCCCCAAATTGATGGGCATCCCCTTGATTCCCAGTTCTTGGCCATCACAAAAAGAGCCACTATAAATATTTTTGTACATACAGGTCCTTTTCCCACTTGTGAAAACAACATTCTTAAGAAACAATGTGGTATAATGGAAAAGTCATTAGACTTGGAGTCATATAACCTTGAATGAATGAAACTCTAGCTTTGTGACATTAGACAAGTCACTTCCCTTTTTTGAGTTGCAGTTCTCTCATTAGTAAAATTGGTATAGGGGTGGGAGGAGAGTGGAGTTTAACAATATATGTATTATCTACCTCACGGGGTTGTTATGAGAAAAGTGTTTTATAAACCTTGAAGTGCCATGTAAAAGTTCTTTCTACTCTCCCACAATGCTTCTCAATATGTGTAGTCATTTGCCATATTCAGACAGTGGGTGGGAATTTACAGATTCTTCTGATCATGATTGTTTGGAAACCATAGAGGGTTATGTAAATCTGAATGATTATTATTGCTAGATCTGGGTTTTCTTCCTATGGTGCCCACTCTATGTCCCGAGGGACCTCTAATAGACCCAACTCCTCAATATTTGTCTGACCAGTCACCTCCAACAGAAATTGAACCCTGGCTTATGTCTCATCCCTCAAACTGACTGCTGACTATTCTCATTCCTATATTCTCCTCAGGGACAGTAATTTCCAGCTGGAGTCACCACTTGATACACCACCATGTCATTTGTACTCCATGTAAAATTCCACTCACACCAAACCCTATTCTATACTTCTTCTTTCATTGCCTACCCCCTGCATCTTCAATATCTTCTTTATTCTATGCCAAATGGGCCCTAACTTCCTTTAATAAAGAAACTAGACATTATCTCTGACCTTTTGGTGCCCTTCTTCTATTGTCTAGCCCTGCCTGAGTCTGGACTCACTGTCTGATGACTATTCCTTCCCAGCTGCCCTCCTCGAAGCATAAACCATCTCTTCTGGATTCCATAGTGCCAATAGGAAGGGAGAGGAAGGGTCCAGAAAAATGTACCTTCCATTTCTGCTAACTGAGTTGGTACAAAATGTGGCAATTTTGCCGTAATGAACTCAAATGACCTTTCTTTTTTTAATAAAACAAATTTCCAGTGGGGCCATTTTTCTATTTCTACACTCATGAAATAATTCTTTGAATTTCGCTTTCATATGAAACTCTCTGGATTTGACACAGAATTGAATGAGAGAGTGGTCATTTCCTTTTTTAGAAAACAGCATGGTATACTTGCCATCTTTAACACTCTCCTTTAAGGGTACCTATGTGCATTCCAGGCAAGTGCTGGTCTATTTTGGTGTGTTTGATTTCTGCTTTCATCCCTGTATGCACTAAGTGATACTGCTCTTCTCTTTAAAATTATTTTTGCACCTTTTTCAATATCATATCCTCCACAGAAATTTTCCATACTTTTTCTCAGCCCAAAGAGATTTTTTTTTTGGTGTTGGATGGGGCATGGGGGTGGATAGAGAGAGAGGGTAGTTGAGCGATATTCATGCAGTTCTTTTCAAGTTAGGTCCAAGGTAATAGCAAGCTTTTTCTGTTTCCCCAGGAATTCTCATAAGAGAATTTGCTCATAAATGGTTTTTAAAAGAGCTGAATTTCATTTTTCTAAAATAGAAGTGGCTCCTTTTATTGAATGGCCTCTCTGGAAAATTCGGGAGTGGGGGTGAGGGGGAATGAAATACTACCAGCTAGAATCTGAAAAAAACAACATTTTTTAGGAGAACCCAAAGGCAAATCATTCTCATTGCTATTCTTGTTCTATTGTCCTCCTTAGGCTGATTTTCCCCCAAAATATTGAATCAGCATTAGAAAGAACCTCAGAGGTCAGCGAGTTCAACTAGAAGCATGGTTCCCTTTTGTAACGTCCTGAAGGGTTAGCATCTAAATTTTACCCAAAAACGTCCACCGACAAAGCTCTTTTATTGTTTCTTTTTGTCTTCCCTCTTCAGAAAGATTTAATTGTGAAGAAGTTATTTTTCCCTAATTTTTCTTTTGTCTCCATAGCCAAAAAACTCATAATCTAGCCATCAACTTATTTATACGGCCTACCAGAGCTCACCAAAGGTATTTGTCAATATCAGATGACATTATGGTGACTGACTTTAGATAATGAAACATAATGCATCTCTTCAACAAGATCGACAATCACTCGAAGGAGAACAGGCTGGCGTACCTAGATAGAAGAAAACAATTCAATGAGGAACACATCTTGTCATATGATAACATGTATTCGGGCAGGTAACTTACTGAATTAAATCATAAGTACATGTGTTTGGGACAGGTAAACAGAATGAAACAGGAGTTGGTCCCATAATTGAATAGAACAAGGTTGTTCAGGATTGCATTTAGGAAATAGTATATCACTTTTAATGATCCCAAGCTGCTCACTTTCTCAAAATTCCTCTTCTTTTCATACCAATATTCTCCCAGTGATGCTATAGGGCTGGTAATTATAGAATACCACTATCTCAGAAGAATTAAAATTATGAGTAATGCAAAAAAATGGAAAGATGAGTGTCAGAGGAGGGTGCAGTCAATTTCTAATAATGTATTATGTAAAGTGGCATAAGAAGAATTATCAAGGAAATGCATGATAGAAAAACATTTAGCCATGGATAACAGATAGCTAAAGTGCAAAATGAATGAATGAATTAGTGAATGATTGAAAGAATGAAAAACATTTCTTAAGGTCTTACTATATACCAAGCACTGTGCTAAGTCTTAGAAATACAAATTCAAGATTAAAGACAATCTTTGCCCTCAAGAAACTTGTCAATTAATAGAATCAGAAAACACAGAGAAGGGAATGGTGACTTAGGAGTGGTACTTTGGTTTGGAAAATTGCAGAGATGGTGAATGCAACCGTAGGAGAGTACATTTGTATACCTTATCTAGAAGCAATGACAGAGTGGCTTTAATTATGGTACCATAACTGGAAAGAATCCATGGGAAAATCAAGGTGTATATTTGCAGATGGTAGCATGGTAGCTATTGAGAAGTACAGGGAGTAAAGAGTTGTGGCTAGACTCCAGGTCTAAGAGAAATAGGCAACTGAGGTATACAACAATGAGGACAATGTGGCCCCAGTTGGTAGTTCTGGGCATGAAAGGATTAAGTCTTCCATGGTTTAGTTTCTAGACTGGTGAGGAGAACTCTGATAGGGCTTCCAGGGGCCTGCTGAAAAGCTACATGGAGAATTTATGGGAAGACATGAACAACAATCACACAGAGAAAGCATGAATAAATTGTTGTCTAAACTGGGGAAGAAATACCCACACTAAGATTATGGATCTATTCAATTATTTTTCTTGTCTATGCAGATGTGAAGGCTGTTCTGGGTCTTTAACACTTTAGTGGCTAGGTATAGGACTCCCTTTACTAGCTGTCTGGACTCAACTTTCACATATATCTATTCAAGAGCTTATACTCCCAATCGCTGTATCCAAGATCAGTCTACCTGCTGATGAGATTTCCCAAAAATCTGATGTAATCCAATGTGGTCTGATGTTGTCCTTCAAGATAAGGCGTGGATATCTATCTCTTTTTATGTCATAGAGCCCTTTGCCAGTTTGGTGAAGCCTATTGACTATTCAGAATAAGTTTCTAAATTAGCAAAGAAAATGCTAAATTGAAATTAGAGGTTGGTGAAAATAAAGATGTATATTTTTACTCATCCAAATTCACAGATGCACCTTCTTTTTGCCTCAGTTTCATCTGTATTTAATAGCATCCACCTCCCAGGTTGTTGTGAGGATCAATTTAAATAATAATTGTGAAGTGTTTAGCACAGTGCCTGGCTGTAATATATAGTAAGCACTGTATAAACATTAACTATATTATTGTTATTATTATTATTATCATCATGTGAACCTTCTACTTACGGCATTTTTCAGCTCACCCTCCCCTAGTCCACTCACCCCAGCTGATCAAAGAGCAGCTTCTTGGGTGTTCCATTATCATCCATCATAAGCACATCTACTATTGAGTTGCATTGCAGTGAGTGTCAGTTCAATGCCAGGGAGCTACATTCTAGGATTTCTTTGTTATTGAACACAATAGGACTTTTTTGCCTTTTGGTAAATGAAAGGCACCATCAGCACTCAAGCACTTTCATCTCAGCCCATTTCTTGTGCCCTTTGTGTACCCTCCCCCAACCCTTCATGCTCAGGCTTTTGCAAATGCCCATGCCTAAAAAAATGTGCCAGAATTCTGTCCCATTGTATCGAATGACTAAATGAAAAAAGTCTTGGTGAAAAATATGGGTCATAGAAAATTTGGATAAAGCTGCTGCTGAAGCTGATGTGACATTAATGATGGGGTATGATTGAACAAGCATCCAAAGATGATTGAGCTAGAAAACAGTTCATGTAAAAAGATTTGAGGTTTTTAGTCAACTGCAAACTTATAGATGAATCATCAGTGGCATTGTGTTGCCAAAAGATATCTTGTAATCTTAAGTTTCATTAAAAGAAGCATAATGTCTTCAAGCAAAAGGTGATCATCTTACCATATTTAAACATGGTCAGGTCACATATGGTCAGGTCATGTTCAGGACTTTGCTCTACATTTTATAGGGGAGATAGTCAAGTTGAAGCATACACAAACAGAGTACAGGATCATTGGTTTAGAAGCAGAAGGTGCCTTGAAGGCCACTGAGTGCAACTGCTTTATTTTGCAGGTGAAGAAACTGAGGCATAGAGATATTATGTGATTTGCCCACTGTCACCCAGCTAATAAATGTCTGGGGGAGGATTTGAACTCAGATCTCTCTGATTCCATGTTTAGTTCCTTATCCACTTGCGTTCAGAGCAAGAATGGAGGGAATAGGGCATCTTTTGGCAGAGAAATAATCAACAAGAGGAGCTGAATGAGACATATTTTCAGACATAGCCAATGTGTTTGTTGGTTTTGCTTTACTACACTGATTTGTTACAATGAAGGGTTTCTGTTGGGAAAAAGAAATTGTTAGGTAGTGATAGTAAGGCAAAAAAAGGAAAGAGCATCAAAGAAACATTTTAAAGATAAGTTGATGGGAGGAGAGAGCTCAGAAAGGGAATTTGTTTTTTTTACTATTGTATTTAAAATTCTTAAAAACCAACTGTATAGAACATAAGTTCATGGTTTTATATGAAATCATCTTTTCTGTTCTTTGGATATTGAAATAGTCACATTGGCCAAATTCAAAAAAAATTTTAAGAGAAAATAAAAAGCTGGGGATATTTAGCTTGTGGAAGATTAGATAGGACAAAACATTTTTTGGAAGGCCTTTGTCAGTGTCTGACTTGAAATATTTGAAAGTTTAAGTGAAAGAGGAATTAGCTTGGCTTTATTGGGTTATATAAGATAAACTAGAAGCAATGAATAGAAGGTAGGGGGAGAACCATTTCAGCTCCCGAGTGTCTTAATTTCCCCAAAGTACCTTGGACTGTCTCAGGAGATAGCAGTTTCTTTACCCCCAGAGGCCTTTAAGTGGAGTTTGTATGACCGTTATTTGGGAGCACTTAGAGGCGATTCTGTTCTAGTATAGATTAGACAAGTCTAGACCTCTGAGGTTCTTGGGGTAATAGATATAGAGCAGGAAGGAAACTTGGGGGCCACTTAATCCAAGTGCCTTGTTTTATAGATGAGGAAAATGAGGCCTAGAGAATTAAAATGACTTGTCCAAGGTCACACAGATAGTTAGTGGTAGAGTCAGGATTAGGACCTCAGCCCTTTAACTTCAAGTACAGCACAGACTAGTACCATTTTATAGATAGAGAGAGATCTAGAGCAGAGAGATTTCATGGAAGGCAAGGGAGTAAAAAAATCTCCAAAGAAAAGGGGTAGGTAGTATCAAAAACTACAGGGGGATAAAAGATACTGAGGACTGAGAAAAACATTTAACGGTTAAAATATCACTTAAGGTAAGGTTTTCTTTGTCCTGCCTTTGTATTTTGCTTCAATTTAATTAAATTCTTTCAGCATTTCTTGAGTACCTAGTCTATGATAATTTTATGCTATATGTTAAAGATATAAAGACTTAACAAAGCATGCCTTACCCTCATGAAGTTTATGTTTTACTGAGGGAAATTAACGTTTTCAACAGTAAATACATGCAAAATATATGTAGTGCAAATGTGGAGCAAGGGTATTTTCGGGAGGGAGGGAGGAAGAAGAGGGTTGAGGATTCACTATTATTTGAGAAGATAAAGAAAGGCTTATTTCAGGAAGTGATACCTAAAGTGTGCTTTGAAGAAGCCAAGATATCTATGCAGCAGAGGTGAAAAGAGAGATGACCCTAGGGATGGGGTTGTTGTTGTTTGTCCTTCGTTCTTGAACAGGACCATGACATAAGGAAGATAATGTCATAACTTGCAAGGTAATTGGATTTAAGTGAAGGAGGGCTGTGTAAAGACACAAGCCTTACTTTCTCCTCCAGAGCCATCTGGGTCCAGTGGCAAGACATAGATCAGAATGACTGGAGATGGCCCAAGATGCAGTAAGGCCTTTTCAAGCTAAGGTCTTTAACAGGTCTCAGTTTGACTGAGGCATAGCACATTCAGTGAGTAAGGCTAGGTAAGAAATGAAATCAAAAAGGGCTTCTTTTGCCTAGTCTAAAATAATCATCTGGGAAGAGAAGACCCTCAGGGTTTCTGGCCAAAACAGAAACAGTATAGCCTATGCAAAGGCATGGAAGCTAAAAATTAAATATCATATACAGGGAAGAGTAAGTAAGTGAACTAGGCTGTAACAGAGTATGGAGGGGGAGTAATGTGAAATAATTTTAGAAATATAAATTACAGCCAGATGAGGAAAGGCTTTAGATGCTAAAAAAAAAAAAGACAAGAGTTTGTATTCAATTCTTACAGCAATGGAGAGAGAAAGGTACTTCTTGAACAGTGAGTGAAATGTTCACAGTCCTGTAGTAGGAATATCAATTATATAGCCACATGGAGGATGAATTGGAAAGTGGTTTGATTGGGGACTGGGAGACCCATTAAGGGATTATTAAAATAATTCAAGTAAGAAGTGACATGTACCTGAGCTAGGATGGTTTCTATGTGAGTATTGAGAAAGGGACAGTGGTAAGAGATGTTGTAGAAGTAGATTCAGATAGCAGACATATCTGTACATGAACATGCACATGCATATACGCTGTATATGCACATATATTTACATATACATAGCTGTACATAAATCTATATGTTTATATGTATTGTACCTAAATGTACATTCACTGTGTATATGTATACACATGTATGTACATATGTATACATGTTTATAACATATACACATATATAATGTGGATATAGGTACATTTATATTGGAATGATAAATAGATAATTAAATATACAAATACATTTTATCTTTCCTTTTCTCTCTACTTATTCAAATCATACTCAGCCTCCAAGACTCAGATCAATTTCCACTTGCATTATCAAAGTTTCCCCAACAATCTTAACCTATATTATTTCTTAAAAAAACAAACAACTGAACAAACTTCTGTCATACATTGAGTAACACCACTCAATATAGCCCTCACTGTCCTCTAATAATTTTATGAAAGTTAATCTTTATTACCCAACTAGTCTAACAGTTCATTGAGGACTGAAATAGTTAACTTATATACCCTTTTTGACTCTTCACAGCTTCAAGAGCAGGACTGGGTACATTTAATGCTCAATGAAGACCTATTGATTGAGCAATGCATAGTTCTTGGTTTTTATTGGGTCTAGGGATGAGGATAGGGAAAACCTTACATCGAATAGGTTTTTTCTTCCTTTTCTTTCTCTTTTCATGCAGCCAGATACCAAATGTAATAGACCCTTGTCCTGCTGTCCTCCTCCTTTACCCCTGCACCTTTCTCCTGAGATAGTAGGATAAAGTTTAAGAGGAAAGAGGGAATAGTTCCACATCTTCCACCATGAGGAATCCTGGGCACATCTGTAATGTTTAAATACTTCATCTAGAACATAGATTTTTTGGGGGAGGTTTGGAGGGGGGAAGGCAAGGCAATTGGGGTTAAGTAACTTGCCCAAGGTCACACAGCTAGTAAGTGTATCAAGTGTCTGAGGCTGGATTTTAACTCAGGTCCTCCCGACTCCAGGGCTGGTGCTTAGAACATAGATTCTTAACCGTTTTTGCATCACAGACCTTTATTATTGTTCGGAGAATCTTTCTCTGGATAACATTTTAAAATTCATAAAATAAATAGGATTACCAAAGAAATCAATTATATTGAAATAAAGACATAAGGGTTTTTTTTGTTTGTTTTTGGCCACCTTGGGATCTGTGAACATCAAATTAAGAACTCCAGAGCTAGAAAAATAATTATATGTTCTATCATACTCCCAATCAGATTGCATACTCTTTGGGAGCAGAAATAACAAATTTTCACTGCTATCTCAATATCACTTGGTGCATTTCCTTGAATACAACAGATAATTAATGTTTGCTGAATTGAATCAAATATTATTCAGGCTCTGATGAACTCCATTCCAGCTTAGAAGTAACATTTCAATTTCTTTCAGGGGAGTACTAAATCCGGTATACTTGCTGTTTAGTAGTAAATGAAACTAGAGGGTTGTATTAAAAGCATAATGTCAAATGTAAAGTTAACAAAATAAGAACTAAAAAATGACCATAATAAGATGCAGTAAGAATACTTTAGTCATTTGTGACAAAATACTTGTCAACTGCTCAAATCCTGACCAATTGGTAACCCTAGATAAAGTTCTGCTAAAGTCCCAAGTACTCTAGGAAGAATCTCCTCTGTTTCCTAAGAATGGAGGACACCAACAATGTTTGGGAGAAACCCAAACAAGCAGATCCTGAAGAGTTTTCCAATGGCTTCTTTAAGACATAGTTACTTTAAAGAAAAGCAGACTAGAAAGGGAAAAAGGAGACAAATTGAAATAAGGGCTAAAAACCCATATAAAATATCAGGGGCAGTTTTAAAACTGTTGGAGAAAATACTATAGAAGGAAATCAAAGTAGTCTTTTAAAAATGTGGTTTTGCATACCCACTTCTTCCTATCTCACAATCTACTTGTCTTACTTTGCAAAAGTAAAAAAAAAACCTTCTAGGTATTCTAATACGTGGGTGGAATCTCCAGGAGAGAACATTTATCCTTTTCCTAGCTCCCAGAAAATTCAAATCGGCCTACCCATCCCAATACTGACATGGATAAAAAAATGAAGTGTCTTTTCTTCTCTAGATATACGTTGTCACACACTTGGGGTGGGGAGCCAGTTTCAAGATTGACCTACTAATTTTCTCCAGTAGAATTGCTTAGCAGCAAAGCATTACTTTGTTTGGAGCTATATCAAGCATTTCTTGTGTTTAGGATCTAAGCAGCAGGGAGTGCTGATAAGGTACATACTGTCCTTACTTTCCTATTTGTATTCCCTCCTTTTATTGTACTAACAAAGAAGAGTTGAAGAATAGAATCAATCTAGGATGATTGAATTTACATTTTAAAAAAATTCAAGATACACACACATGAATTCATTTCTTTTTATGTGGAGACCTGCCAGTGTATGTCACAACTTTCCTTCGCAAACAATTTCCGGTTATCTTTTAACTGGAATGGATTTAATAACTGGAAGACTGAGAGCCATTGAGACTTGATGACCCTTTTAATGGCCCCAAGTCACAGGACAAAAACTACTGAGGAAATGTCTTTTAAGGTCTTTGCCCTGGTGATTTCCGTAAATGACTTGGCCTTTAAATTGCTAGGATTGTTTAGCCTCCTACAATTACTGGTGTTCTAATTTCCTGGGACTAATTTTAGAGGGTAGAAGATTTTAATCATGGAAAGGAATTGTTTCCATTGTTCAGACTAACTTCAGAAGCAGAGCAACAGTTGAAAGCCAGCGCCCAAGACTTCAGAAAGGCAGTCGGCATTCCTCAGGGACAAGGGAGGGGCTCAGAGACATACATACACGCCTGTCTACCTGTGTGAAAGAGAAGCCCAGGAAGGGGCCATTGATTCTTTGGTGATTTTTGGTTTGTTTGTTTGTTTGAGGAGGGTGACTGCTGGAGAGGTCTTCTCCTTTACTTTTCTTTTTATGATCACAAAACAGGAAATTCAGAATAATTTACCAAAGGCCTAAGGACAGGTTCATAAACACACATCCTCTTTAAATTGAATTGTACATTTGGTCCCTTGAGTTTAATTGTAGAAATATATTGAAAGGCAGGAACTATTTCAAAAGACAAATATATTGAATGACTAATAATAATAATAACAAAGGAGTTGACATTTATGTGTCCCTTTTAGGTTTACGAAGTGCTTCGCATACGTTATCTCATTTGGACTATAATAACTTAGGAAGGGTAGCAGAGAGACCCTGAAAATCCAGTGTTAAGGTACATTCCTTTGATATCAATGTCAACTGAAAAGACCTGAGGGGGCAAAGGAGAAGATGAAGAAATGGGATGGGTCTGTGTAAAAGGCACCCTCCTCTATAGTTACAGATGCCACCTACAACAATAAGCTTATTCCTTACCTATTCTCATTGCAAAAGAAACTGAATTTGAGGAGCAGAGATTGACAGAGGTGTCCAGAATACTGCAATATTTTTGAATATTGAGTGAATCTCCTGAGATACTTGGGAAAGCACTCCAAAGTTCCAACTTGCTGGATCTAAACTTACCAGATGATGTGCTTACCCCACTGCACTCACAATTTTCTGTACCTAGTCAGTTTTTGTTTTGCCTTCTCTCATCTTCTGCTGTGTTTGGATTTTTCATAACATGTACCAAGACTAATCCAAGCTATTGCACTTGTGGCAGGATCTCCATCACATAAAAGGCCAATTTGATTTTGACAGAGCAGATGCTTTCTTCCAAAGCTTTCTCTATACTAACCTCTTAGTTGAAGTGTCCTGGATGAAACCAGACAGTCCCTTAAAATAATAGTCATTTAACAAATGTTTATTCAAATAGAATATGATGTCATCTATACTTTTTAGTATAGTTTTAGAATATATTATAAAATTTTAGAGTTGAAAAGAGTCTTGCTTGGTACTTATTTAGTTCAACATCCCACTCAATGAGAAATCCCTTTTGTAGCGTCCCTGAAAAATTAGCCATCCTGCTATTTCTTAAATACCTCTAGTGTAATACCTCTCCTGAGGCATTCCATTTCACTGTTGGACAGCTCTGTTTTAAAATCATAGAATGTTAGTGTTGGAAAGAACAATGGAGGTCATTGAGTCCAAACTCTCACTCAGTATAAGAATGACCTCCATAACATCCCTAACAGATGGTAATCTAACTTCTATTGGAACCCTTCTAGTAAGACTAATGAGAGCTCACTATTTCACAAATCATAAAGCAACCCATTTCATTGTTAGACAGAGCTAGTTGTTTTCTTTAAAGCTCTACCAAACAGAGTCAAAACCTGCCTTCTTGTGATTCCTGTCCATTACTTCTTGTTTGGCCTTTTGGAATGACAGAACGAGTTTGCTCTTTGGATAATTCACAGTTTGTAACATTGTGAATTGAATTCATTCAATAAGTATGTATTAAGCACCTACAACGTGCAGTGGACTGTTTAAGACATGGAGGAAACAGATCCTTGGTGCCCCTCCCCAAACCACCCAAAACCAAATCCTTGCCTTCAGGGAATTTACATTTTCTGTACCCAGTATCTATTAATTAGTTAATTGATGGATTATAGTATGACAATATTTCAAATATTTGAAGACAGCTATTTTTCAGCCATGTTGTAATGCAGATCAAGTCGGGAAATTCAGTTTACTGTATAGTAGGACACCAACTCTATACAAAGGGGTGAATCTTTTTACATTGTTTCTGCTTTTAGTTACAAATTTATACAAGAACTTTGATTTATTTTCTTCTTTTATATATTTCTGGTGGCTTGAAGCTATCATTGGGGAATCTGATTTTAACAGATAATTCTTTTGTGTGATAGAGGACAGCTTTTTATTCTTTGCTCTCTACATCTGTTAAATAAACATTGTTTATTTCATGGTGGTTCCGGTGGGTATTTTTATGGGGTTTTGAGCATTCTTTTAAAACTTCCTAAGAAAGTATTATTATATTTACTCTATCATTGGATTTTTGCATGTAGTTGTGGAGAAATATCCTTACGATAGATTTGGGATAGGTCAGAGAGGGAATTTATTTTAATGTAAGAATTATAGTGAACAATAAACAGACTGGAAAACCCATTTACCAATTTTCATTCCTGAGGCTGGATTGGTTCCGGCCAAACTCTATGGCTTTTGGTTGGTGCTGGCCTGCCCTAGACCTTTCCTGAGAGCTTCACTATGAAAAGATTAAGGTTCTGGAGGACACTGGGGATGTTGAATCATTTCTGTAGGGGTGTGTGTGTGTGTGTGTGTGTGTGTGTGTGTGTGTGTGTGTGTGTCTTAGCATACTGTTTTGTGGGATTAAAAGAACCTCAGGCTGAATGATACTAGTTGAGCTGCAGAAGGACTCCAGAACCAGCATAAAAATGGGGACTTAATAGATTTTTAGCAGCCAGATCCGGCCACTAGAAATCATTTTTTCTTTTAGGGTTTTCAGACTGACTCTTGGTTTAGAGGATGAGACTCCTTGACCATACAGAATGAATTGCTTTCTGCATTTTGGCTCTGGCTTTGTTGATTCTGGATTTAATTTTGTGATAATTTTATGGCTTTAGGATGGTCTTTTAGGAAGACATTTTCAACCTTTTCTGGACTTTTTAATCTATGGAGTATCGCAATAAGCATAGTCACTGAAAATTATTTTTAAAAATGATATTCCAATTTAGTTTCTACATCCCATCCTTTAAGATGTGTATGTATTGGAGTCAAACAAGTGATGGATGACTAGATGAATTTAAAAGCATTTTAAATGCCTATTGTGTGCCAGGCTCTTGAAATACAAAGGCAGAAAGTGAGATAGTTTCTTCAAGCAGCTTGCATTCTAATTGTGGAATGCAATCCATAGACAGGAATGGTGGCCAGAGATGGGAATATATAGTCTGAGGAATCAGAAACTATGAGGGGAGCCATAGTATAATTGATTATCATGCAATTTCTGGTAACAATG
This sequence comes from Trichosurus vulpecula, assembly GCF_011100635.1. Classification (NCBI taxonomy): domain Eukaryota; kingdom Metazoa; phylum Chordata; class Mammalia; order Diprotodontia; family Phalangeridae; genus Trichosurus; species Trichosurus vulpecula. The sequence continues at coordinate 181,617,058 of NC_050574.1, forward strand.
ATAATATTAATTTGAAGTCAGGAAGACCTGAGCTCAAATCCAACCTCAGACACTAGCTGTGTGACCCTGGGCAAGTCAATTAATCCTATTTACTTCAGTTTCCTCATCTGTAAAATGATCTAGAAAAAGAAATGACAAACCACTCCAATATCTTTACCAAGAAAACCCCAAATGGGGTCACAGAGTCAGATAAGACTGAAACAACTGAACAACAACAACAGTCCTTAATGGAAAAATTTTTTAAAATCATTAACGTCTTAATGAAAACACTATGGGAAAAAATTGTATATGAGTTTCCTCCTAAGTCCTGGTATCTATTGAATATCTTGTAAAAGGGATAGGAAGAAATAAAGTAATATTTATACTCTCTTTTGCCATATCAAATAAATAAATCTCTGATACTAAATTTCTTCTTGTTTTTAAAGCATTATATATTTTTCTACTATCTCCTCAAATTAAAAGTGGCACATTTTTGGCAGTACTAACTAGTAGAATTCTTTTTTCTTTGAAGGGTAATAATGGTGGTCACATGTAGCTAAGTAGAACAAAGAAGGCATTGGTTCACTTTTGATTTTATATTTATGTTTAGAGAAGCATCATATTGTAGTGTATAGAGAGCTAACTTCAGAGTCAGAAAGACCTGGATCCAAGTTGCATGTCTGACATACAGGCTGTGTGACCTTGGGCAAGTCACTTAACTGCTTAGTGCCCTGGGAAATTCTCTGGGACTGTAAGTTGTCAATCTGCACTGGAGAATTTCCTTACCAATAGTTGCATAAACAAATGAAACCATAATCCAGATATAGCAAACAAATAAAAACACGTAACTGCTACAAAATTGTGTTATACTGTGTTTATATTTAGATACTTAGTCTGGAGGATGTTCTGTGTCATATATGACTTTCTACTAAACTTGAATGAATGAATGAGAGAAGGAAGGAAGGAAGGAAGGAAGGAAAGAAGAAAGGAAGAAAAAACATTAAATACTTAACATATACAAAAAACTGTGATAACTACTTGTTATGTGAAAACAAAAAGTGAGAAAGAAGCTGCTTTCAATGAGCTAAAATTCTAATTGAGGGAGGCAATACCTAAAAGAAAGTTTAGCTGCAGGGTGTACAGAAAGGCTCTGTTGTCCTAAGGGTATAGCAACAGAGTACATGTAAATATCTACAAACTGCCCTAGCTACCCTTCTCCACTTATCCTGTTATGTATTTACCAGCCATGAATTTGTCTAAACTCTTCTTGATCCTCCATCTCTACTTGCAGGCAAATCATTTTTTTGAGAGTAACAATTTACTTGTCGTGACTACTTGGCTGTCTTAGTGGATTAAAGCATGGTGCTAATGGCATTAGGGTTCAAGATTTGGGTCTGTGTGAGCCAACTTTATTCTTTGATCTTAGCCTATGTCTTTACCTCTAGCCAGCTGTTAGGCAACATATACCTGAAAAACATGTTTTGCCTAGAAGAAGCCATGAAGAAAAAGCTCAAGAAAAAGCCATGAATAGAAAAGTGGCAGTCTGTCACCACTACCAAAAAGTCACAACTTCTTAGTGAACATCATGGGCCATTTTTCTTATACTTGTACATGAATCCAGCTATATCAACAACATACCATATTATTATGCTAGAGGCAGAAAAAAATTGTCTTGTTTTAAAATTTTTTATTGATATCCTTGTTTTTACATAACCATTTCTCTATGTAGCCCTCAAAGAGACATCTTTTGGAATACATTTTTTAAAAGAGAGAACAAGGGGCGGGGAAAAGCAATTCAGCAAAACTAAATAATGCATCAATTGAGTCTGACGGTATATGCAATATGCTGACACCATTGTCTATGACCTTTTGAATGAAGGAATGATGGTCCATTTTTTCCATTTTTTCTTAGGGGACAAGATTTATTATTATAATTTCATAGTATTCATTTTTAAAATTGTTTTCTTTCATAACAGGAAGATTTATATATGTATATATATATACATACACACACCTCCATATACATATATATGTATATATGTAAAATCTTGATGTCATTAAAAACCTACACACAGAAATTTCATTAGAGATGAACCTCATATAGTTCTGTTTTTATTTTAATTTAGTGGGGCCTAAAGTACAGAAGAGATGGCTCCTGGAACTCATTTCAACAGTGTACAAGTAAAGGATGCAAAATGGAAGAAAGATTTATTATGCATTTTGATAAGACCTAGACTCCTACTTCCATCTGTCACCCAACCAAGACAGTGGGTCAGATATTTATACTTGAAAAATAAAAAATGATACATGCAGAAATAGGCAGGAGGTTATTTTCTTAGAAATCCAAGGAGCAATGAATCAATTGTCAATAGAGTATCTGAAGGATTTTAAGGAATGTGATTATGATAAAACATTTTAAGTAATATACGATACATTATTCACAGCACCTGTTCAAAGTTTGATAAAGCATTATGTAACTGGTACGTTAGGATAAATTTATCTTTATTCAGTTAAAGTCTCATGTGCTATCATCACATAAATACAGTATGCACACATTCATGACATTATGGGCACAAGCTTCAAATTGATCATATTCCATGGTCCCTCTGATCAAAAATGTCCTAAGTAATTTTAGTCCTAAACATAATCCACTTCTCAGTTTCACATCTCTATTAGTCATTTTCATCTATTTAGATTTTAAGTTATCCAAGTATGTAGAATGAAGCATGGAGTGGGAAATATCGCATGGTTTCAGATTGTCTTTCATTTCAAAACAAAACCAATATTTGAGTTTATCTTCCATATTCAACTGTATTTTTCCATGATTGTCTCTTGTAGGCATATGATTATATTTATTCAGTGGTTAAAAATAGGGGGCAAGGTCTACACCAACTTTATCCAGCAGTCTTTGGAAATGTATAAGCATTAAGAAAATTTTCTTTTCAAGTCCTTGAAGCAACTTTCATGCTCTTTTATTTGTTCCCATAATTTTACAATCATGCATTTCTCATCCTTCAGTTCACATTATTAACCATAAAGGCATGTCAGTACTGCCATAGGCATTCTATGGGAGAGAGTTGTTATGGGGGTAGGTCCTGCTCTAAACACTTCTAATTGAAATGAGACTAAGAAAATAAATGCCATAAAAATATATGAAAAAATGGATGCCTCACTCTGATATGATGCTTTTGGTTTCTATTTTCATTTTAATTTATGTCTTCTTCCAAATTTCTGCCTGGGCTTTTATTGTCTAAAACAAATCTTTGGGGATTGAAGTCGAAGGAAAATTTCAAAGAAGTGAGCATTTTTGAGGAGGGATCTGAAAGAAGAATGACATTCAGTTGGTGGATAACTCTGAGAGAAGGGAGTGATTGAGTTTCAGGGAACGCAGGGGAACAATGCCCAGAGACAAGTTGGGGGAAGGGAACAGAGAGACCCAGACTATGCTTGAGAAGAGTAAAGAGCACTAGATAAGGAATAAGAGACAATTAAGGGAATGGAGCGTGGATAGGATTAGTGGTAGATGGAAGCACAAGAAGTTTGAATTTCGTATAGTAAGTATGTCATAACTTGATGGCTGTAATTAAGGAGGTGGATGCTGGGGTCAGTCCAAATTTCAAGTTAATTATTTGGCAATGGCATTTTGAGTAAAATAGCAGAGGAAGAAATGGAGAGGTCAAGCTGGACAAGGCAAAGGAGGAAAAAACACTAGTTACAAATTCAAGTTTTTAATTGTATTTTATTAAGGTGAGGTTGGGTTTAAGTAATACGTAGTTGAATCTCTCATTTATATCACTGAATATGTGTGAACCTGCATTCTAGGATGATACCAGAAGAGATGTAAATTTTCATTTTAAGTAATAATCCTCAGCAACAGCATTTGAATACTAGTTTCATAAGACCATAATTTCAAATGTGAAGGGATCTCAAAGGTCATTTAGACCAGGCCCAGAGAGGTTAAGTAATTTTTCGAAGGTCACAAAGGCTTTGCTTACATCATTTAATAGTTCTAAGTAGTAAGTCTGAGTTTGAAAGAGAGGAATATGATGTACAAATTGTTATTTCTTTCTATCATTACTGAGAATCGACCACTCATGGAGAATACTAGGGAGGGAAGTCATCGGCACTGTTGCCTCTGGACACAAGACTACAATTGTAAACACTATTCTGCACTTACAGAGAGAAAAGCAAATTCTTTATTTAGGCCTAAAGCCACCAGTGAGTTCCCGAAAATCAGTGCCATTTTCAGATGTCTTAGGATTCAGATATTCTAAGGCCATGTTTAAGCTACAGAAGATAATATAAGCAATATGTTGGCACTTTAGAGGTCTAATAGCCTATGGAAAATGAATAAGTATACACAGAGAAAAGGAGGATTTTTATAATTAAAGGTAAATAAGAAACTTCTGATCAGGTCTTACATAAGCTAATAAACGTTAGTGGGGCTAACTATTAGGTAAATGGTGCCTGCATGATTTATGTAAGACAGAAAAGGAGATAAAAGAATGACATCTTTGGATGCTCTAAGAAAAGAAGTCATTTCTTTCAGTGCAGCTAGTACTTTTGAAAGCTGCACATCAACCAGCCTAGAAAATGATTTCATCTCTGTCTACTCTTCTTTCCTCTCTTTTCTTATTTTTCCTTCCTTTCTTCTTCCCCCCTCCCCACTTCCTCCTAGCTCCCACCCGTTTCCTAAGACAATGAGAGTTCAGGACAGGTTTTTCAACATTGTTTTACCAAGTTTTCTCAACCAAGGTCTGGAGACCACCTTGAGGGGTCACAGAGTAGTTCCCTTCTCAAGCCTATTTCATTCTTGGTTTCTCTGTGGAAGTTGCCAACAAGGCACCAATTAGGGGAAACAAGAGACTGAAGGAAAATAGAAATTTGCTACTGTATTGCGTGTGTGTGTGTGTGTGTGTGTGTGTGTGTATGTGTGTGTGTGTGTGTTTTGACATCTAGTTTGAACTTCAACATGGCCTGTGCTCTTTTGCAAGCATTTAAAAAGAAATAAACTTAGTCTCATTACCATCAGATAAGATGATGGGGGAAATGGGCTGGAAAAAAATCCTGAATCTTTTCTGAGCCCTATTCTCCAGCTTACAAAGAAAAGGGCAAATTCTTTACTGCTGTGCCATTCAGCTATTATGTTTAACAATCTAATTAGAAAGGCTGGGTAGCCCATTCCCATTGTAAAAGCAAAGACAGTACACACAAGCAAAACCAATTAGACAGCTGTCGTTTACAGATCTGAACTGCCCTCCAGCCAGTTTCTAATGAACCACCCACCTCCCAGGTCTTCCCCTCCCCAACCCCCAGGAGAATGCTCTTGTCCATAAACTGGGCCAGATGACCGTGGCAACAAGGGTACAGTGTTGCCCATACTCAAGATGGGGAATAGCCTCAATTACCTGGAGTGAGCAGCCGAGAATTAGTTGCCCCTTGACATTAGCTCTCACTTTGATACTTCATAGTGACTTCCAACTTGTACCCAACTCTATGCGGGGGCTCCTGAGGCTTATGCGGACCCTGAGCTTAGGCAGGTCAGACTTATGCTAACAGGTGGCAATAAATCAGAGTCATTGCTTTCACTTTTACGAATGCTACTTTCTACACACTAGGGACTTATTTTAACTTGAAACAGATGAAAAACTAAACATTAGGGCCGCATACTTGCCATGCCTTTGTTTTTTGGGGGGCCCTCGTATGGCTTAAATTAAGGCGCACTGCATTGAGCAGATTGCTTACTGCAAGTTAGTCATCTGTTTGGTGTTTTGTGTGTCCCACAAGGCAGTTGTGGTTATTCACAAGTCTATTAATTAAAAAGAGAACTAGTAAGGGGGAACTACTGAGTGGGCTGATGAACCATGCAACCACTTCAAAAATGAAGAAGACGTATTAAAAACGGGGGGGGGGGGCACAAAAACACCTCTCTTGCATTCCATCTCTTGAATCATCTGATATCACTAGTTGTTTGAACTATGCTTTATAAAGCTCATGAAAAATAAACTCTTGTTTAACTCTTGCATCTCAATGAGGAGTTTATAAGAATTAGAGCAATGCTGTCTGGACTGATGGGACCAAGATTGTGTCAACGTTTCCATTAAAAAAAAATTCAGTAGGTTATGACTCACGGACAACAATTCACCTTATGTTGAAATTTGGCTTTATCAGAACAGAAAATGCAAAGTTTTCTAATTCTGTTGGAATTAAAAGAGTACATCATGTCTATTAGCAAGATAATTTAAGAGAATACTTTAGGGTTGTTTTTTTCAGGGCCTTTTCAAGGATCAAAGAGCTTCATATGCGATATCCTATTATTTTCCCAAGAGTTTAGTAAAGTAGGAAGGACTCAGGATTTTTATTTTACAGGTGGGAAAGGAAAGTATCAAATCTTACAGGTAAGATTCCCAAGTTCACCTATAAATCATTGCATAGATGAAGATGTAATCTTTTGTGTGTGTGTGTGTGTGTGTGTGTGTGTGTGTGTGTGTTGATCAATTGGATTTTTTAAAGAGATCAAATTTCTGAAACTTTTGTAGTCATTCATCCTCAATACTTTCAAAAGCAAAATTCCAGGCAGGGCAGCAAGGTGATATTGCCCTGCCAGGGTTTGTATGAAAACACAAGCAACTGGTGATGAGTGGCCCATGAGGGCCTTCTGGGAGAAGTAGCGCCTGCTGCTGCCACCACTGCCACCTGAGCTGGAGTCAGAGCTGAAGCTGGAGGCCACCCTTCCTTCTAGCCTGGTCCCTTACCCCTACCAGAGCTTACTATTGATATAAAGATTTATTGAAATAAAGAAGGAGCTGTCAAGATGAACAGATTAAAAGTGCTATCAGAAAAAAAAAGCCTTACTAGCAGTTCTTAGATTGTGACACTCCTGGCTTGGTTGGAGAAGATCAGCTATGAATGTCCAGGAGCAGAAGCTGCCAGATATGTTACATCTAAGATTCTTCACCTGACCCAAAGTCAAGAGAAAATCAGGAAAGAAATGAGAGCCAAAGGTTCTGCAGGAATGGATGTTCTACTCTCAATGTTAGAGAATACAAAACATCTTCAGACCACCCTTAATATCTTAAACATTCTTGTTGAATTGGTGTCAGTTGGTGGTAGTAGGAGAACAAGTACTTTAGTTTCCCAAGTTCACATCTTTCTTTCGAAAATTGGACCAAAAGACAAAAAATCTGGAGTGAAGTCTAGAATTAATAGGGCCTTAATGATAACTCTGAATTTGGTAGAACAGAATTTGCAGAATCAAAGTTTAGTGCTGCCTTGTCTTCAACTTTTATGAGTGTATTCTACCAGTCCTGTGAATGTAGTGTCCTTACAGAAAAATGGAGTTGTGGAACTGATGTTTAAAATCATTGGCCCTTTTAGTAAAAAGAACACTGACCTTATGAAGGTTGCTTTAGACACACTTGCTGCAATGCTAAAATCAAAAACAAATGCCAGGAGAGTTGGAGACAGAGGATGTGTCCATGTGCTTTTAACAATTTATGTAGATTGGCACTAGTATGATAATCGGCACAGAAACATGTTCATCCAGGAGGGAGTTTTACAGAGTTTAAGAAGTGTTACAAGCCTCAAGTTGGGAAGAAAGGCATTTACTGATGCCAATGGGATGAAAATTCTATACAACACTTCACAAGATTGCTTGGCAGTCAGCACTCTTGATCCTTTAGGCAACATATCCAGTCTGATTACAAGGAAATGTTTTCCTTAAAATCATCTTCCATTACTAGCTATTAACAGTGCTTTTCATTTCCAGTACCAGTTATTCCTATGCTAGGACCTGTAGCTCAGCTCTATAATTTATTGCTTAAAGTGGATGATGTAGTAGATGAACGTGATGATAATAAAGACTTTGAATTAGAAGCTGAAAATGAAATTGAGAGTGATGATGATATAGACCAAGATTTTAAGAATGATGATATTGAGACTGATGGACAAGTTAAAACCCAAGCAAGAACTAGGATGACCAATAGAACAAGTAAAACTGCATGAACGCTTTTCCTACAAACTTTCTAAGGACTTTCAGGAACATGATTTAATTGCCAAAGAGCCAAAGCCCTTGTCAAAGGAAGGGAACCTAGGTAGACTGATTGTTGTTCCTATAGCAGGAGAAGAGCCATCTGTGGAACCAAACAGTCTAATAAATTCAGTGAAAAAGAATATCATTTCACAAGGAGAGGAAAGTGATAAACAACCTGCTTTTTTTAGACCTGGCAAAAGGAGATTTTAAAAATAGTGATAGTTTGTTGCAAGAAGGTGATCAAAATAGGATAGTTTCATCAAGCCAGTATCTCATTAGTGACCTAGTGAAGGCTTTGGACCGAATAACGCCACAGAAGGCTCCCCAAACTTTCCAGAGCTTTGCTGCCAGAATAAAGAAAGATTCCAGTCCTCACCTTATTTCCATTACATGCACTAAAATATATCCACATATTTCTACTTACGAAAATGCTCTTTGAGGGACAAACTGTTCAACTAAGAAAGGTATGCTTTACTGGAGTTGAAACTGAAGAAAATGATGGTTCTGCATCTAATTCATCAGTGGAGCAAACATCAATTGAAATACCCAACATGTCACCACTCCATGATTCTGATCTATATGTTGAGATAGTGAAAAATACTAAATTTGTTCCTGAATATTCAGAGGTGCCTTATCTTGATTATTTTGATCGTGTTCCACCTCCATTTAAGACCCTATAGTGTGCAAAGGAAAAAAAAATTGCCCAGGATTGTGAGAGACACTTTCATCAAAGTAATATCATAGACAAAATTATGTATGACCTGGATAACCCAAATTACACTGTACCTGAAGGAGAAAGTTTGAAATTTAATTCCAGATTTTAATCTGGAAACATACAGAAAGTTTTTCAAATTGGGAAAAAAAATGAGTATGATCTTATTCTGAACTCCGATACAAATAGCAGTCGTTGTCATCAGTGGTTTTACTTTGAAGTCAGTGGAATGTGGACAGGTGTTGGATACCAATTCCATATCATCAACTGTGAAAAATCCAACAGTCAGTTTAATTATGGTATGTAGCCCTTATGTATTCAGACCAAGAAGCATTACATGCTAGACCATGGCAGATTCATGTAGGTACTGACATTTGTACTATAAAATCATTTCTCTAGAAGTTCAGTTGCTGCTGGTGGGCAAAAAAGGAAAATCCTATTATACGATTACATTCACAGTCACTTTCTCACGTATGGATGATGTTTGCTATTTCACTTATCATTACCTATATACATACTCAACTTTACAGATGCATCTTCAAAAACCTCAGCAAATCTATTTTCGACAAGATGTGTTATGTGAAACTCTGTTGGGAAACAGCTGTCCTTTATTGACTACAACTGCTATGCCAGAGTCCAATTATTATGAAAATATCTGTCCATTTAGAAACTGCCCTTATATTTTCTTATCTACTTGAGTACATCCTAGAGAAACTAATTCAAGATGGATTATGAAAGGAATTTTGGAATATCTCATGAGTAATAACCCTACTGCTCAGAGCTTGTGTGAATCTTATGTTTTTAAAATTGTCCCTATGCTAAAACCAGATGGTGTCATTAATGGAAACTGCCATTGTTCTTTAAGTGGAGAAGATTTGCACTGGCAGTGGCAAAATCCAAACCCAGATTTGCATTCTACAATTTACCATGCTAAAGGTCTGCTATAGTACATGGCTGCAATCAAACAATTACCTCTGGTTTACTGTGATTATCATGGTCACTCTCATGTATTTGTATATGGCTGCAAGGAGACTATGATAATGCTGCCTCTTGTGACATGGTTGAAGATATGGGATACAGGACTTTGCCTGAGATATTGACCCATACAGCCCCAGCAATCTGCATGAGCAGCTGCAGCTTTGTAGTGAAAAAGTCCAAGCAATCTACAACCCATATCATATTGAGGGAAATAGGAGTACAGAGAAGCTGCACCTTGGAGAGCACATTATGCGCCTGTAATCAAGGAAGATACAAGGGTTTACAGACTGGGACATGACAATTGAAAGAGATGGGAGAGAAGTTTTGTGTTGGTTTATTCCATTTGAAAAGACTGAAATCATCATTATAATATAATCTGCCTAACAGCTTTCTTGAGTTTGAAAATGATTTGATTGAATCTAGCTTCAAAATAACAAGCCCTACCATTTATGTTTTGGAAGAAAATGAACCTCATTTCCTTGACAAAGTTGATTATAATGCAGAAAGTAATGGTGAATTGCCTGAAAATGTCAGGGATTATGAACCTTCTGTCCAAAAAGATGCACTTTCTGACTTAGAGTCATCAAAACATGCCTTCTTTGAGCCATCTGCCATCTCATTTAAATGGCTAAAGAATAAAAGAAATATCTTAGTTTCTATTGAATGGGAAACTTCAAATTTTTAAAAAGATCTGACTCAAAAAGACAAAAAGCAACTGGAGCTAGTTTGGTTTCAAGATAATAAATGTTTTTGACTCATGATAAAAACTGGCATTTGTTTTATTTAAAGAATTAGGTGACCTGATTCATAGTGTTGAATCATCGAAGATTGATTTATCTTTTTCTTTGTTTCAACAAAACTTTACTCAGTATCATTGCATGATTTTTTGTCATGTTTCACTCATGGCTCAAACTAGATGTTACCTTCTCCATGAAGCCCTCTCTGATCTCTATCCTTCCAGCTGAAAATGAACTTTCCCTCCACAGAGTTTTCATGGCACCTGGACCTCTTCTTTTTGATTATCGTATCTTCTTTGACATGACGATTACTTACTCTTGACCTTGCTACTGGATTGTGAGCTTCTTGAGAATTAGATCTGTATTCTATCTATCTCTACACCCACACTAGCCAGCAGAGTACCTTATACATGGAGGTTGTATCCTTATATCCTACATCAAATGGATACGTTTGCAATGTTTCAGAGCAAAAAAACCCTAGGTCCCAGTGGTAATAAGTTGTTGAAAATAATATATGTACAGGGATTTCTATGGATCTGTGTGTTGTTTGTGTGAGAGTGGGTGGATATTGAAGACAAGAAATTAAGTTCTTCAGAATGATGTTAACTCTTTGATTGTGTTTGAAGTAATCCAGAACTTACTTTGAAACCATTTCATTCTACAGTTACCAAGTTAAACAAATAAAAAATTATCATTAAAAAAAAGAACTAAAATTTCTTTGAGTGAGTTTTTGTGAATTCTTGTTTCATGGCTATTTGAGGGATGTCTGTGAATAGGAACTGTGTTCTTAAGGATATTTTGTACTGTCATTATTCCTGTTTTAAAGGTGAGGGATCCAAGTTTCCTAGAGATTCCATGATTTGCCTGTGGGTAAACAACCCAACCAAGTACAGTACTCCAAGCCCTTTTTGAAGATGTCTGTCTTCTGTCTAGAAGTGTGTTATATTTACTTGTATAGGCTCTTGTCCTAGAAGGGAACACAGATGTTATCTAATTCAGAGGTATCAAATACCCAGCCCACAGGCTATATATGACCCCATAACACTCCCCAGTGAGACTAGAGTCAGATTAAAATGTAATTTGGTAATATTTGACAAAATAAAAATAAAACAGAATATAATGTTAGTGTGTGGCTTTTTAAGTCAATGTGCAGCATTATGCAAGAACATCAATATGCAGGGATCCTTATATACGATTTAGTGGTCTAGTTTCTATTTGGGTTTGACACGATTGGTCTAATCCATTTGCTTAATTTTACAGAAGAGGAATTTGAGGCCCATAGAAATGAAGTAACTTCCTTAAGGTCATACAACTAAATAAGCATAAAAACTGAGATTTGTACCCAGATCCTCCGATTAGATCTGGTGCTCCTTCCAGGATATTATATTGACTTTATGCTTTATTATCTTCTTCCCCTTCTCTATTCCTGATTAGTGGGGGTGGGGGAATGGCCTCTTTCATCTCTGGTATCTGCTTGTTGATAGAAGCAGTGACAAAGTAAGGGTACGTTAAGCCCAGAGATCACTGTTTTAGGTGCGTCTGCATTTATTTACTGTCATTTGCTGATGCTCCTGGGAAGAAACAGTTGCAATGCTGAGGATGCTTCTTCTAAATGGAACCAAGATTACATAAGGGTTCCCAACTATTTGTAGTAGTGACTACTATGAATTCGCTAACCAAGCAATACAAGGAACAATGTCTTCCAAGTGGCATTTAGAATCATGGCTCTTTGTAATAGGAATCTTCTTCAACCCCTGAGTCCTGTATACAACCATAAGCCTATGTATACATTAACTTTTTTTTGACCTACAAGAATCTGTTCTATTATAGGGGACTAAAATTATTACTAAGTATCTCAGTGGGAGCCATGTTGCAGCCAGGAACCATGTGGTTTTCTAGTTCAATTCAATGTTGTTCTTTTTTTTTTGTTTCCTTTTTCTTTTTTAATTTTTTTTTTGGAGGGAGGAAAGCAGGGCAATTGGGGTTAAGTGACTTGCCCAAGGTCACACAGCTAGTAAGTGTGTCAAGTGTCTGAGGTGGGATTTGAACTCAGGTCCTCCTGACTCCGGGGTTGGTTCTCTACTCATTGCACCACCTAGATGCCACTTTTTGTTTCCTTTTATGAAAAAAAAAAACCTGTTTATTGATCTCTTTAATTCTTTTCATCAACTCCGCTTCTGAATATATTCCTCTCCCTCTTCCCCCCACATCCCTGTTCAGCTGGCCATCCCTTCTGATAAATAACAAAGGAAAGACAACAATAGAAACAACTATTTATCACACACCCTCTGTGCGTAAGGCACGCTGCTGGCCAGTGAAGATAGAGATAGGATACAGATCTAACTGTGATGGAAGAGAAGATATGATAAGCAAAACGAAGAGCTGCAGGCACCATGAAAAGTTCTTTTGCAGCTGGAAGGATAGGGATGAGAGAAGGCTTCCTGGAGGAGGTAACGCCTAGTTTGAGGTATGAAGGAAGAGAGGGGCTTCAACGGGCAGAGAGGTAGGGAGAAGAGTTGGAGAGTCCATTATAGGAGATTATGAAACAAGGATGTGCACTAGACAGGGGACTTTCTAGTTTCAATAAATGGGGAATTCATGAAGGGGAGGCATGTGAAATAATAATGATAGTAATAATAAACATTTATATAGCACTTACTGTGTGCCAGGCACTTTATAATTATTATTTCATTTGATCCTCACAACAATCCTCAAATGTAGGTGCTATTATTATCCCCATTTTATGGATGGGGAAACTGAGGCAAACAGAAGTTAATTGACTTGTCCAGGGTCACCTAGCTAGTAAGTATCTGAAACTGTGTTTGAACTGAAGTCTTCCTGACTCCTGGCCTAGAGCTCTATCAACTGTACCTCCCAGCCAGATAATAGAGAGTCTTCAATGCCAAAATAATTCAGATGTTACGCAAAACACAATAGGGAGCCAATGAAGCTTTTTAAGTAGAGGTGTGACAAGATCAAAGAAGAACATGCCTTAAACTTATTCAGATGGAAGCATGATGCCTCCTGTATTTCCATCCAGATCCCTTCCTGCTTGAGCTAGGTTGTCTTCCCTGCCGTGTGAGTGGTATTTGGTTGACAGTGGCTGGGGATGGCTGGCCCTTTCTCCACAGGACTTGTCTCCCTGGATGGTGGCCAGAAGGGTTGGGCTGAAAGTAGACCTGGTGTGTGTGTGTAAGTTGGAGTGTTGGTAGCTGCTGCCACTGCAGGGGATCCTGTGCTTATTAGCCTATTAGTGTCAGTTGGTTGACATTTGTTACTGTTAATCATGGAAGTGGGTTCTTTCTCCACAGTGATTTGTCCCCTCAGTTATGGTGGAGGGAGCTGAGCTAGAAACAGGTCTGGTGGTTTGGGGAACATTGATAATTCCCAAGGCTCTTGAGGTCCTGGGCTCTCTCCAAGAACTTCTGAGGGGAGATTATAGTCAAGTGGCATTGGAGGTTTCATTTGTTTGTGTCTCCCTCAAAGTGCCTTGTTTTACCAACCGTGTAACTCTAGGCAATAATTTTTATCTCTCTGATTTTCAGTTTGCTTATATATAAAATGGGGAGAATCAGTTTTGCATCATCTGCCTCAACAGCATCATTGAAAGTAATATTACTTTGTAAACTGCAAAGTATTTTGAAAATGTGAGCTAAGGTGAAGTTGGCCCAAAATATCTGCTGAAATTCAAGCACTTCAGATTGTGAGCTCAGAGAGGGAAGATGTAACATTTTTTTAAACTCTTCTTTGAATCACTTTTGGTTCCTGGTAGTGTCAAATACTCAATAAATATTTGTTGAATGAATAAATTAATGAAATTCACTCTCTTTAACAGGAGCCACTTTAAAGGTGAAGTTGCACCTCTGGTTGTTGCACCTTATGTTTGCTACACTTTAGCAGGATTGGATTCCTTAGTTAGTTTCCCCCCATAACCCTCTGAGATCAGGCTTGGAAGGAATGTTGGACTCCATGGGATCGCTAGAACAAGGAAAGATACTTTTACAATATGGGGCACAACTTCAAGCAGGGAGTTCTGGACTGTCAGTTCTGGATTTGTTCACTGGATTATCCAGTGACTAAAGATCAAGGGAAGATGGTGAGCAATCAATCATTGAGTCAACAAACATTTATTAAGTACTTCTTATATGCCAAGCACCATGCTGGATAATAATAGCTAACATTCATTAAGTACCCACTATGTGCCAAACACTTTATGGAAATCATCTTATTGGATCCTCACAACAATCCTGGGAAGGAAGTGCTATTATTATCCCCATTTTACAGTTGAGGAAACTGAGGCAAACAGAGGTTAAATGACTTGCCCAGGGTCACACAGCTACTAGGTGCTTGAGACAGGATTTGAACTCAGGTTTTCCTGCCTCTAGGTTCAGTGCTCTATCCAATACCTGCCTGCCTGTCAATCAACAAACGTATCAAACACCTATTATGCGCTGGGCATTGCACTCGGTGTGCTTGGTTTCATTTGAAAAAATCTCTAAACACAAGGAGCTTATATCCCAGCAGAAGAAATACTGTCCATATGTATAGGTAAATGAAAAAAAAATTTAGAAAGCAATTTCTAATACAACTGTCATCCACCCCATAGTAGATTAAACTAAGGCTTAGAGAGGCTATTACCTGATTAGGTTCACATCACCTGAACACAGGCCCAACTCCAGGTTTCTATACTATATCCTGACCTATATCACAATATATTCCTATAAATGGGGCTGAAATTGGTTTTAGGAGTTGGTTAACTCTTTTAACATGATATGAAGAAAGCTCAATTGCTCCAAAATTCAGGAAAGAGGAAAAAAAGAGACTTTCCTCTTTTTCTATAAGAAGGTCATTTTCAAGTCCTCACAGTCAAAAAAAAGGGACACATTTAATGGGACAATTTGCTAAACCACTCCATTTATTAAGAAAATTATAAGCATATTCTCTATGTCATTCCTGTTCACAGGTAGCCAATACGTTTCCTTTAAAGACTTCTCACCCACCCCCATTCTTCAAGGGATGTTTTTGAAAGAAATTTTCTCAGCTGCTCCAAGGGTTTACCTTTCTTTAAACATATAATCCCACCTCTTCACTCCTAGTTATACCCTCCTGGTACCATGCTAAACAATATCTTCTTTTTTTCCAATGGTATTTACACCCTTTAAATACTTTTGGCAGATAGCATATAACCTTTCCACCCTTGGCTTACCCTTCTCCCTAACCTCATCCTAATGTTTGGCCAAGTTTGGACATATTTATTTTACTTTTTTTTTAATAGGCAATTCTTCTTAATTATTCTCAGGACTCATGTTCCCTCCAAACTGCTTTATGTTGATAATAGAGACATTAAAAAATATGCACACACATACATGTAAACATTAGGTAATGAGGACATATATTTAGCAACATTTTTACATACATCATCATTTTGGAAAAGCTGATGCTGCTTTTGCCCCATGATGCCCCTCCCATGCAAATGAAGGTAACTACAAAGACCCAGAGGGTAATGAGTAGTTCTTGTTAAATTAATTGAATGTATGGTGACCACCATAAGAAATACAGCCATAATTTTTAGAGTAAAAAGCAAATAGTCTTAGCAGGGAAGAGTTTAATGGAAGGAAAAATGACTTTTCTAGTCATTTATTGGGAGCTTTTAGCTTTCCATTTAAAAGGGGAGAATGTACATATGCCTAATGTATACAGAGATTATCTGTTGGTGTAGGAAGGGTCAGGGAAAGACCTGGAGTCAGAAAGACCTACGTTCAAATATAGCCTTAGAAATTTGCCACTTCTCACCCTGGGCAAGTCACTTATTCTTTCTGTGCCTCAGTTTCCTCATCTGTAAAATGATTGGGGGTGGACTTCTTGGTTTCTAAATTTATGATCTTATGATAAAGCAATGTGAAATTTGAAATTTAATTACGAAAAGTATGTATATGAGAGTCCAGGAAAAAAAAAAGAATCCTATTGTCAATGGTGACCATGACCCTTGCAGTATCTATGAGAACTGCCTATAAGAGGCAGATGGTCCAGTGGATAGAACACTGAGCCTGAGGCAGGAAGTCTGGAGGTTGACCTCAGATACTTTCTAGCTATGTGACCCTGGACAAGTCACCTAACCTCTGCTGGCCTTAGTTTCCTCAGCTATAAATGGGGATAATGAGAGCACTTACCTCTCAGGGTTGTTGTGAGGATCAAATGAGAAATTTGTAAAAAAAAAAAAAAAGTGTTTAGCTTAGTATTTGGCACATAGTAGGTGCTATATACAATTATACCTTTTCCTCCTCCCTCCAAAGGACAAATCAATACTCCCTTTTACATGCTGCCCTTGAGCCCCTGCCAGCCATTTCTCAGTGTGCACCATTGGGAGTAGGTTAGAGAAAGAGGACCCACATTGCGAAGTGCCAACCCATAAATAACGAGGCTGTATTTCTTGCTAACAGTGGGTTGTCTGGCAAATCACTTCCATTAATATTAAATGCAATTACATGGAAGCACTGAAGGGAGAAGAAGCCTCTAAAATGATGCACAAGTCAAAAAGCCAGGAGGTTTGAGCTCTTATCTTAAGTGTACACATGCGCACCCATTATTGTCTTGCCCAATTGCTAAGTGGGCTGAAGGTGTCTGGGATTAAGTCCTAAAAATAACTCATTTCTAATAAAGAGAAAGTGTGCCAGAGATTTTTTCTTGCCTTGTAAAGTACATTAATTCCCTTGACTAGAAAATAATGAACAGCAGAAGACTGGCAAGCAGAAATGGGGCTCTTACAGGTGCCTACTTAGAAGCAGCCCTGGCACATGGCAGAGCAATGGGACGTGATGAATGGACATAAACTGCTGTTTGTCACACAAATCTGTTTGTTAATAAACTGAAGCAAAGGAAGGATTAAGGAGAAGGAAAAAAATGGATAAAATAGCAACTGGCAAGAGAATGGACTGCCAGCCTTCTCCCATTCAAGAGTGGGATTAAGGCAAAGAAGGACTTTAACTCTTTCAGAGCCAATGCCCCAAAGCAAGGGCATTTTTTCCCCTAGGGAAAGCTGGCAGAGAGTGCAGTGAGCAGGCCTTTAGAGTCTGCATAGCTTAGGCTGTGAGTGAGAAACTCATTTCACTCAAGGAGTGGTGGACAACAATCTTATCACTTGAATTTCCTGGAGGGAAGCAAAGCAACCAGTTGTTTTGTTTTGTTGTGGTGGGGGGAGGGGTGGTTAGAAAAGTGGAGGAGGGACTCTGATCTGGCAGAAAATCTCAGTGTTATAGAAGTGATTCTTGTCCTTTAAGAAACTTGTGTAAACCTTTTGTCAGAAACTTCCTGGATGTGAAGGAATGGGTTGCCTTGGTGGGGTGTCACAGTCATTTTCACAGAAATCTCCACCCAGAAACCTGGGAAAATCACAGCTCAGTAGGAAGTTACCAATTACCCTAATTACCAGGATAATAGAAGGCAGGTGTAGAGTGCCTTAAGGTTTGCAAAGTGCTTAATTTACCTTATCTCGTTTGAACCTCACAATAACCAATGAGGGTAAGGTAGGAAGTTCAATTAACCTCACCATCCCTGTTTTCCTAGTTAGGAAAGTAGACTGGAAGGGATGAAGTGTTTTATTCAGAGGCACAAAACACAATGTACCAGACCCGAGATCTGAACCTAGGTCAAGTCTCTACCGGCTGTAGGCCAATCTACTTCTTGTCGAATATAATGTTCTAAAATGGGAGTTTTGTTTTTTTTTTAATTTTTAATTTTATTTATTTATTTATTTATTTTTAGAAATTCACCTCTGCTTCAAAATCAACTCAACAACTATTAGGTATTGGTTATTAGCAGAGTGAAATCACTTCTATGTTGGGAATTCCCCTTTAGTGACAGCCAAGGATTTATCTTCAGCCAAGCATTTTCAGCTAAGTCCCTGTTCATACATTATTCTGCCAAAGCAGGGGGTAGAATTTGCTCTGAGGACTGGCTCTTCTCCATTCAGTTTATTCACTTCTGTTTATGTTAGTTACACCCAGAGGATGTAGAGGTACATGACATTTGTTTACACACGTAGTATCCTTCTATTTTGACATTTTAGTGAACATCTTCAAGTGAATCACATGACATCCTTTTTCTTAGCAGTAAGTAGTCTAACACGATTTTCTGATCTTGTGAAGCTATCTCCCACATCTGTGCATTTGTTCAGGACACTCCCCCTGTTGGGAATGCCCTACTCAGACCTCTGAAATCTTTGGGCTTTAGGGCTTCATTCAGGTGTTCTGCCATGATCTTCTCCTTCTTAAACTGTCCTATAGAACTTTACCTGAATTTCTTGGCCTCTCTCACACTCTTACCTCACATTATAACATTTGTATACAAGTAAGTATTTGCATTAATGTCATAATTCTCACTTTTAAAATCTGTAAAGGCAGGAACCTTATTGTCTTTCATCTGTGTACCCCCAGCATCTATCAGAGCTCCTTATCAGTGTAGGAACTTTAAAAAATACATTGCAAAGAAATAGGAGAGGGAGCCAAGATGGCAGAATATAGACAGCAACCCAACCAAGCTCTTCCAATATTCCCCTCCAAACAACTTTAAAACAATGGCTAAAATCAAATTTTAAAGTGACAGAGCCAACAAAAGGTGAGAGACAGGGAGGGAGAGAGGGGGAGAGAGAGAGAGAGAGAAATTTTTCCAGCCTAAGACAACTTAACAGAAGTCTGTGACCCCAGGGTGGGGGTCAGCCAAGAACAGGGTAATAGCATCAGCAATGGTCATTGGAGGTGTAAGAAATGGGAGGAGGAGTTTCATTTCCACAGAATTGAAGGTGTGCCTTTCCCCCTTCCCCACCCCAGCTTTAACAGAAACCAGGCCTCAGGTTGGTTGGGTGAAAGGTCAGAGGCTTGTATGCATGCTTAAATGAGCCATTTGAGGAGGGCATGATGTAGGCAGTCAGGGGTTTGTATCTGGCCAATGAAGATCCTGGTCGGAGATTTGAGGTGAGGGTCTATTAAAGTCCTTTGTACTTTCTCTTGTACTCTGTTCAGGGGAGGTACCCATTTATTCAGAGGGAATAAATATAAATTATAATTAAAACTTCTCTGGCTTCCCAGTGAGTCTTGCTTATTCCTAGACAATGTAAATATGTTTCTAACAGAGGCAACCTTGACAGTGGCAATAGTAGCAATGGCTTAGGGAGCTCTCAGGTGAGACCCTAAGGGAGGGTCTGACCACTGGTCAGAAAGAGATCACAGGGGACCCTTTACTAGCAGTAGGTAGTGCAGGCCATGACTGGAAACTCTATTGCCCAAACACAGTTCTGGGTTGCATTTCTAGGAAGAAGAGAAGTGCCAGTGGTGGATCACAAGAAGGCAAAGGTCTTGTTACAGTTACAAGGAAGAGAAGAGCATTAGGACTTGTGGCTGCAGGAGAGCAGGGGACCCAATCACAATTTCAGGGTCAGTGGGAGCACTACTACTTGTGACTGAAGAGGAGCAAGGGCCCTTCCTGGTTAAGACCAGATCAAGAGACCACACTTCTTCCAGGATCACAGCACTTTGGAACACCAAAAACTTGTAGACCCCCAGAACTAGCTCTGAGAAAAGCAGCATGGAAAAACCTGAAGCTTGGGCCAGTGCCTCCCCACTCCTAGATTGGCTGTGCCCAACTTGAGCGTAAAGTTCAAAGTCAGGAAATAGATTGGAAAAATGAAGAAACAATAACAACAAAGCTTGACTATAAAAAGATACTATGGTGATAGGGAAGACCAAGATAGTAACAAGACCGGAAAGTAACAAAAATAGGTACAAGCAAAACCTCAAAGAAAATTGATAATTAAGCTCACATCCTCCCTTTTCCTTTTGTGTTCAATCTTTTCCAACATCAAGTCTTTTCCTATCTTTTCATTATGTGGACAAAGCACTTAAACTTTAGCTTTAGTATTTGACCTTCCAGAGAACAGTCTGAATTAATTCCTTTAAGTACTGACTGATTTTACCTCCTAGGGACTCTTCAGTCTTCTCCAGCACCACAATTCTAAAGCAATGATTATGCAGTGCTCAGGTTTCCTTATAGTCCAGCCCTCATAGACATGTATTGCTACTGGAACAACCATAGCTATGACAATACGGACTTTTGTTGGCAAGGTGATGTCTCTGCTTCCTAGTATGCTGTCTAGATTCGCCATAGCTTTCTATTCAAGGAATAAGCAGCTTTTAATTTCATGGCAACATTCACTGTCTGCAGTGATCTTTGAGCCCAAGAATACATAAAACCTGACACTGCTTCCATTTTTTTTCTCTCTATTTGTTAGGAAGTGATGGGACCAGTTGCCAGGGGCTTAGTTTTTTTTGATGTTAAACTTCAAGCCTTCTTTTATTCCCTCCTATTTCACCTTCATCAAGAAGGTTCTTAATTTCTCTTTGCTTTCTGCCATCAGAGTGGTATCATCTGCATATCGGAGATTGCTGATACCAGCTTTTGATTCAGTTAGCCTGGCATTTTGCATGTACTCTACATACGAGTTAAATAAATTAGGTGACTATATATAACCTTGTCATACTTTTTTTTTCGAATCTTAAATCAATAAGTTGTTTCATGTTTGGTTCTATCTGTTGCTTCTTGGACAGCATATAGATTCCTCAGGAAGTAAGATGATCTGCTATTCCCATATCTTTGAGACTTGGCCACATTTTGTTGTGACCCACACAATCGAAGGCTTTAGTGTAATTAATGAAGCCTAAGTAGGTGTTTTTCTGGAACTCCCTTGCTTTCTTCATAATCCAGTGAATGTTGGCAATTTGGTCTCTAGTTCCTCAGTGTCTTTGAAAACCAGCCTGCTCTTTTGGTAATTCTTGGTTCATATATTACTTGAAGCTAGCATATATAGCTTGAAACACATCCTTGCTGGCATGTGAAATGAGTGTAATTGTCTAGTAATTTGAAAATTCGTTGGCATTACCCTTCTGTAGGATTGGAACCTAGAAAGATCTTTTCTAATCCAGTGACCACTGTTGTGTTTTCCAAATTTGCTGGCATATTGAATGCAGCACTTTAACAACATCATCTTTTAGGGTTTTAAGTGCATCAGCTGGAATTATATTACCTCCACAAAACAAAGCAGAGATCTAGGAAATCTATCTTACTCAATGGGGAAATAGGAGGGGAAGAGGATAAGGGATGTGGGAAGGATTAAAGGGAAGGAAGATTAAAAGAGGCATTGTTTAGAAGAAAAACAGCTTTTGAGGAGGGACCAGATAAAAGGAGAGAGAGAGATAAATTAAAAAAGTAGGATGGAGGGAATGTGAATGGGATGAGCTCTCTCATAAAACAAATAGATAGCAGAAAAGATTAGAAACCAGAATCAAATAATACGTTGTTTACAAGAGACACACCTGAGAGGAGGAGACACACAGAGTTAAAACAAAGAACTGGAGTAGAATATATTATGCTTTAGCTGAAGTAAAAAAGCCAGGGATAATAATCATGATTTCAGACAATGCAAAAACAAAAATAACCTAATTAAAAGAGATAATCAGGGTAACTGTATTTTCCTAAAAGTTACCATAGACAATGAAATAATATCCAAAAATTTTATAGCAAGTATCTCTGATAAAAGATTAATTCCTTAAATATATAGGGAATTGCATCAAATTTATAAAAATAAGAGTCATCCTCCAACTGAAATATGGTAAAATGACATTAACAGGAAGTTTTCAGAAGAAGAAATCAAAAGTCTCTCTAGTCATATGAAAAAAAATGCTCTCAATCACTATTTTTAATTAATTAATTTTTAGTTTTCCACATTCACTTCCATAAGATTTTGAGTTCTAAACTTGCTCCTCATCCCTCCCCTTCCTTAACTCCAAGGTGGCATGTAATTTGATATAGGTTCAACATATACATTCATATTGAACCTATTTTGACATTAGTCATGTTGTAAAGAAGAATTAGAACCAAAGGGAGAAACCATGAGAAAGAAGAAACAATTAAAAAAAAGAGAGAGCAAAAATAATATGCTTCAATCTGCATTCAGATTCCATAGTTTTTTCTGGATGTGGACAGCATTTTCCATCATGAGTCCTTTAGAGTTGTCTTGGATCCTTGCATTGCTAAGAAGAGATAAGTCTCTCAAAGTTAGTCATTGCACAATGTTCCAGTTACTATGTACAATATTCTCCTGGTTCTGCTTACTTCACTCAGTATGAGTTCATTCAAAGCTTTCCAGGTTTTTCTGAAATCTGCCTGCTCGTCATTTCTTAGAGCACAATAGTATTCCATTACATTCATATACCACAGCTTGTTCAGCCGTTCCCCAACCGATAGGCAACCCCTCATTTTCCACTTCTTTGCCACCACAAAAAGAACTGCTATAAATATTTTTGTACATGTGGGTCCTTTTCCCATTTGTATGATCTTTTTGGGACACAGACCTAAAAGCAGTATTGTTGGGTCAAAGAGTATGCATATTTTTATAGCCTTTTGGCCATAGTTCCAAATTTCTCTCCAGAATGGTTAGATCAGTTCACAATACCACTAACAATGCATTAGTGTTCCAATTTTACCACATCTTCTCCAGCATTTATCATTTTCCTGTTTTGTCAAGTTAGCCAATCTGATAGGTGTGACACGGTACCTCAGAGTTGTTTTGATTTGCATTTCTCTGATCAATAGTGATTTAGAGCATTTTTTCATATGACTATAGATAGCTTTAATTTCTTCCTCTGAAAATGGCCTGTTCATACCCTTTAATCATTTATCAATTGGGGAATGACTTGTATTCTTGTAATTTTGACTCAGTTCTCTATATATATTAGAAATGAGGACTTTATCAGAGACATTGGTTGTAAAAATTCTTTCCCAGTTTTCTGCTTCCCCTCTAATCTTGGTTGCATTGGCTTTGCTTGTGCAAAAACTTTTCAATTTAATGTAATCAAAATTATCCATTTTTTCATTCCATAATGTTCTCTATCTCTTGTTTGGTCATAAATTCTTTGTTCTCCATAAATCTAACAGGTAAACTACTCCTTTCACTCCCAATTTGCTTATAGTATCAATCTTCATATCTAGATTGTGTACCCATTTTGACTTTATTTTGGTATATGGTGTAAGATATTGGTTTGTGCCTAGTTTGTGCCATACTAAAACTTTTCAAGTTTTCCCAGCATTTTTTGTCAAATAGCTAGTTCTTATCCCAGAAGCTGGAGTCTTTGGGTTTTATCAAACAGTAGATTACTATAGTCAATGACTACTGTATCTTATGTACCTTATCTATTCCATTGATCCACCACTCCATTTCTTAGCCAGTACCAAGTAGTTTTGATGATTGCTGCTTTATAATACAATTTAAGATCTGGTATAGTTAGGCCACTTTCCCTGGCATTTCTTTTCATTAATTCTCTTGATATTCTGGAACTTTCTTTCTTCCAGATGATTTTTGTTATTATTTTTTCTAGCTCTATAAAATAATTTTTGATAGTTTGATTGGTATGGCACTGAATAAGTAAATTAATTTAGGTAGAATTGTCATTTTTATTACATTAGCTCAGCCTACCCATGAGCAAGTGAGGTTTTCTAATTATTTGGATCTGACTTTATTTGTGTGAAAAGTGTTCATATGGGTCCTGGGTTTGTTTTGGCAGGTAGACTCCCAAATATTTTATAATGTCTACAGTAACTTTAAATGGAATTTCTCTTTCTATCTCTTGCCGTTGGGCCTTGTTAGTAATATATAGAAATGCAAAGGATCCAGGTAGGTTTATTTTATATCCTGAAACTTTGCTAAAGTTCTTAATTATTTCTAGTAGTTTTTTACTTGTTTCTCTAAGATTCTCTAGGTATATCATCATATCATCTACAAAGAGTGATAGCTTTGTTTCTTCTTTGCTTGTTCTAGTACCTTCAATTTCTTTTTCTTCTTTTGTTGCTAAAGCTAATATGTCTAGTACCATATTGAATAACAGTGGTGATAATGGACATCCTTGTTTCACCCCCGATCTTATTGGAAATGTTTCTAGCTTATCCCCATTTCATATAATGCATGTTGATGGTTTTAGGTAGATGCTACTTATCATTTTAAGGAATACTCCATTTATTCCTATGCTCCCTAGTGTTTTTTTTTTGGGGGGGGCAGGGCAATTGGGGTTAAGTGACTTGCCGAAGGTCACACAGCTAGTACATGAGTCAAGTGTCTGAGGCCGGATTTAAACTCAGGTCCTCCTGACTCCAGGGCCAGTGCTCTACTCATTGTGCCACCTAGCTGCCCCCTCTAGTGTTTTTAATAGGAATGGGTGTTGTATTTTGTCAAGAGCTTTTTCTGTACCTATTGAGATAATCATATGGTTTTTGTTAGTTTTGTTGTTGGTATGGTCAACTATGCTGATAATTTTCCTAATATTGAACCAACCCTGCATTCCTGGTACAAATCCTACCTGGTCATAGAGTATTATTCTTGTGATAAGTTGCTGTAATCTTTTTGCTAATATTTTATTTAAAATTTTTGCATCTATATTCATTAGGGAAATTATTCTATAATTTTCTTTCTCTGTTTTGAGTCTTCCCAGTTTATGTGTCAGTGCCATATTTGTATCATAAAAAGAATTTGGTAGAGTCCTTCTTCACCAGTTTTCTCAAATAGTCTATATAGTATTGGAATTCATTGTTCTTTAAATGTTTGATTGAATTCACTTGCAAATCCATCTGGCCCTGGAGATTTCTTCTTAGAGAGTTTATTGATGGCTTGTTCATTTTTTTTTTTCTGAAATAGGGTTAAGTATTTTATTTCCTCTTCTGATAATCTGGGCAATTTATATTTTGTGTAAATATTCATCCATTTCACTAAGAATGTCAAGTTTATTAGCATGCAGTTGGGCAAAATAGTTCCTAATTGCTGTTTTAATTTCCTCTTCATTGGTGGTGAATTCACCCTTTTCATTTTCTGATATGGGTAATTTGGTTTTCTTCTTTCTTTTTTTTAATCAAATTAACCAAAGGTTTATCTATTCTATTCATTTTTCCATAAAACCAGCTCTTACTTTTATTTATTAGTTCAATAGTTTTCTTTATTTCAATTTTATTACCCTTTCCTTTGGTTTTCAGCATTTCTAATTTGGTATTTAATTGGGGATTTTAAATTTGTCATCTTTCTAGCTTTTTCAGTTGTATGCCCAATTCATTGATCTTCTCTTTCTCTATTTTATTCATGTAAGCATTTAGAGATATAAAACTTCCACTAAGACCTGCTTTTGCTGCATCCCATAAGTTTTGGTATATTGTCTCATGATTTTCATTCTCTTGTATGAAATTATGGATGGTTTCTATGATTTGTTGTTTGACCCACTCATTCTTTATGATTAGATTATTTAGTTTCCAATTAATTTTTAGTCTATCTTTCCATGCCTCTTTATTACCTATAATTTTTATTGCATCATGATCTGAAAAGGATGCATTTAATATTTCTGCCTTTCTGAACTGGAGTGTCAGTTTTTTAAGCCTTAGTACCTGGTCAATTTTTGTGTATGTGCCATGTACCACTGAGAAAAAGGTATATTCCTTTCTATCTCCATTCAATTTTCTCCAGAGGTCTACCATATCTACCTTTTCTAAAATTTTATTCACCTCCTTCACTTCTTTCTTGATTATTTTGAGGTTAGATTTATTAAGTTCGGAGAGGGGGACATTGAGGGCCCCTGCTAGTATAGTTTTGCTATCTATCTCTTCCTGTAACTCCCTTGATTTCTCCTCTAAGAATTTGGATATCACTTGGTGCATATATATTTAGTAATGATATTACTTCATTTTCTATGGTGCCTTTTATCAGGATATAGTTTCCTTCCTTATCTCTTTTAATTAGGTATGTTTTTGCTTTTGCTTTGTCTGAGATTAGGATTGCTATTCCTGCTTTTTTTTTTTTTACTTCATCTGAAGCATAATATATTCTACTCCAGCCTTTTACCTTAACCCTGTGTGTATCTCCCTGTTTCAAATGTATTTCTTGTGAACAACATATTGTAGGATTACAGTTTTTAATCCATTCTGCTATCTGCTTCTATTTTATAGGAGAGTTAATTCCATTCACATTCACAGTTATGATTGCTATCTGTGTCTTTTTTTCCATCCTATTCCCCCTCCCCATTTATGTTTTTCTTTCTCCCTTCTCCTTTTCCCTCCTCACAAGAGTTTTGTTTTTGAGCACCACCTCCCTCAATCTGCCTTCCCTTCATTTTTGTTAGTTTATGATAATTTTCTTTATTTTCTCTTTATTTTGAATTTCAGTTTCTTATTTTGGATTTGTCATTATGGTTTTTTTCCCCTCTCTCTTTTTCTTATCTTTTTAAAAATTTTTTATTATTTTTTTATTTTACTGGAATACAAATATGGAATAGAGAAAAGAACCAAAAACATATCATAAACTTAAATATTGAAACCTAAATACAAAGTAAGAAAGAAAAAAAGCATGTCATGTGCATAGCAGACATAGGAGAGGATTCAAAATATGTAACAATAAGTTTTCATTTCAAGAAAGCCTGTATGATAAATAACACACCTTGTGTTGAGAATTGTCCATCCTTTCTTTGCTTCCTTGTGTTTTGTTCTCTGCTGTTCAGTTTTTAATGTTGTTCTTTTGTCCCCTCCCCCTACCCCCCAGAAGGCTACAATATAGTTTAGATATGTTTCTTGATATATACATACACATACAGATATATATATATGTATATCTATACACATACAGATATATACACATACTTGTACATATATACATGCATATATTTTCCCAAACATACTCTACTCCTGATCTTTGTTTTTATGTTTGTACATGTCTCTTGTTTCCTATCCCTCCTGCCTTCTCTACTTTACTTCTAACCACTACATTGCCCTCCTATTACTTGCTGAACCCCCTCCTCCACCAACCACCCTACCCTCCTATTACTTGCCTTCACCCCTCCAAGGATCCCTCCCCTGTCCTCCCATTCCCATTAATCTAAACTCCCTTTATCTATTCCCTCATTCTCCCCTCTAAAAATCCCTTCCTTGTCCTCTACCCCTATCATTTTATTTCTTCTAAATTTAGGAGACTTTTATACTCTTCTAAATATGTATGTATTGTTCTCTTTTAAACCCATTCCTGATGAAAGTAGGTTACCAGAACTACCAGCCCTCCTCCCCCATCTAAATCCTTTGTATCCTTTCTTCCTCTTGCACCACTTTTGTATAAAAGTTACTCTTTTTAGCTATTTCTAAATGGTTTTACTTTTAAAATTCACATCATAGTCAGACTTATCCCCCTCTTTCTTATGTGTTCAACAATTATTAATAAGAATCTTAAACATACATTTTACATTTTATGTCATATAAAAGGTAAACTGTCTGTCTTTATGAATCCCTTATAGTCAGTCTTTGGTACATACCTTGTGTTTCTCTTCGTTCTTGTATGTTGAATCTTCTATTAAGTTGAGGATTTTTTTTAACAAAGTCTTGAAAGTCTGAGTGTTTGTCAAATGTCCATTTTTTCATTCAAGATAATACTTAAATTTGAAGGGTATGATATTTTCGGCCAGAGCCCCAGGTCTTTTGCTCTTTGATATAATATGTTCCAAGACCTGTGGTCCTTTCTGCCCTCCCTTCTATCTCCCTCTCCTTTTTCTTTCCTCTTTCCTCTCTTACTGCCTATCAGACAAGTTAGTTTTCTATATCTAACTGAGTATGTTATTCCGTCCTTGATGTGATGAGAGTAAAGTTCAAACAATGCTCATCTCCCTCCCTTCTTTCCCTCTACTGTAATGTGTATTTGTGCTTCTTCCTGTGATGTAATTTACCCTTTTCTGCCTCATTCTTTCCTCTTCTCCCATTACAATCCCTTTTCACTACTTAATTAGGTTTTTTATCATCACATCAAAGTCACCTTACACTCACTGCCTTGGTCTATGTATATCCCTTCTAAATGTCATATAATAAAGATACAGTTCTCAAGAGTTATATAAGTAGCATCCCACATAGGGATGTAAACAGTTTGCCCTTGCTGAATAACATGTTGTTGTTGTTGTTTTTCTTGCCTGTTTACCTTGTTATGCCTCTCTTCAGTCTTGTATTTAAAGATCAAATTTTCTGTTGAGCTCTGGTTTTTTCATCAGGAAAGTCTAGAAGTCCTCTACTTCATTGAATATCCACCTCTTCCCCTGAAAGATTATGTTCAATTTCACTGGGTAATTGATCCTTGGTTATAATCCAAGCTCCTTCGCTTTATGGAATATCATATTCTAAGCCCTCCAATCTTTTAATGTAGAAGCCAAAAAGTCTTGCATAATCTTGACTGTGGTTCCACAATATTTAATTTTTTTCTGGCTGCTTTACAGTATTTTCTCCTTGATGTGATAATTCTGGAATTTGGTCACAACATTCCTTGGTGTTCTCAATTTGGGATCTCTTTCAGGAGGTGATTAGTGAATTCTTTTGATGACTATTTTACCCTCTGGTTCTAACACCTCAGGGAAATTTTCATTGATGATTTCTTGAAAGATGCTGTCCAGGCTATTTTTTTTTGATCATGGTTTTCAGGTAGACTAATAATTCTTAAATTATCTCTCTTGGATCTATTTTCCAGGTCAGTTGTTTTTCCAATGAGGTATTTTACATTTTCTTCTATTTTTTATTCTTTTGATTTTGCTTGACTGATTCTTCATGTCCCATAGAGTCATTAGCTTTGGCTTGCCCAACTAATTTTTAATAAATTGTTTTCCTCAGTTAGCTTTTGTACCTCCTTTTCCATTTGGCCAATTCTACTTTTTAAGGAGTTGTTTTCTTCAGTGTACTTTTTTCCATTCTGTCAATTGTATTTTTTAAGGGAATTGTCCAATTTTTCTTCTACCTCTCTTATTTGAATTTTAAAATACTTCTTGAGCTGATAGCTCCAGGAACAGCTGCTGCCACTGTTGCTGCTGATTCACTCACCCCCAAGGCCTGATCCTGGTTTGCTGGGGCTGGGGCTGGGGCTATATATGGCATGTCCTGTGCTGAACTGTACTTTTCTCTCACCCAGTTCCAACAGACCCCTCCTACTGACATTCTAAGTTGTCTCTGGTTTCTGTGGGCTGAGAATTCTGGAAACTGCCACTGCTATCAGTGATTCAGTCCTCTGAGGTATGCTCAGCCCAGTGCAACAGACCCTTCCAGTTGATTTTCCAGGTTGTCTTGGGTTGGAAATTTGTCTCACTCTGTCTCTTTGTGGGTTTTGACACTCTAGCATTTGTTCAGAGTCATTTTCTAAAGGTATTTGAAGGGATTTGTCAGTTGAGTCCCTACTTTCACTCTGCCATCTTGGCTC
Organism: Trichosurus vulpecula; assembly: GCF_011100635.1. Classification (NCBI taxonomy): domain Eukaryota; kingdom Metazoa; phylum Chordata; class Mammalia; order Diprotodontia; family Phalangeridae; genus Trichosurus; species Trichosurus vulpecula. The sequence goes on from NC_050574.1 coordinate 181,646,784, forward strand.
TGCCTCCTCTAAATTACTGTTAATTAGAGAAAATCAAATTGAAACATCTCTGCAGTACCACCTCACACCTATCAGAAATGATAAATGATGGAGGGGGTGAGAAAAAATAGGTACACAAATAAACTGTTGTTGCAGTTATGAACTGGTCTAACCTTTCTGGAGAAGAATTTGGAACTATTGCCAAAGAACTATAAAACTATGCATACCCTTTGACCCAGCAATAACATTATTGTGTCTGTACCCCAGAGAGATCAGAGAAAAAGGGAAATGACCTATGTTATACTAGTTTTTTTGTGATGCAAAGAATTAGAAATTGAGGCAATGCTCATCATTTGAGGACTGGATGCACAAGTTGTGGCAGATGATTGCAATGGAGTACTATTGTTCAATAAAAATGATGAAGAGGGTAGTTTCAGAAAAATAAAACATGGCAAGACCATATGAACTGATGCTAAGTGAAGGGAGAACTGGGACATCATTGTACACAGTAATGACAATGTAATGCTGATCAACTGTGAAAGATCTGTGGAAAAGATAGACTGTGGAATGATCTAAGAAAATTCCAAAGGACTCATGTAAAAAAATGCTCTCTGCCACCAGAAGGAGAACTGATGAACTATGAGTGCAAATTGAAGTATTATTTTTTTTCTTTATTTTTCTTGCTTCTTTTTTGAGATATGGCCAATATAGAAATATGTTTTGCATGATTTCACATGTATAATTGATATCATATTGCTTGCTTTCTTAGTAGGAGATGGATGAGAGGGAGGGAGAGCATTTAGGGCCAAAATTTTAAAATAAAATGATGTCAAAATAAATAATAAATTTTTAAAAAGAAAAGAAAGGAAATATGAGACATATATTCTTTTTCCTAGCCTGGGCAACTCCAATTCTGTCACCCCACTTCAGTGGTACTTAGTCCTTCAGGATAATTCCCCTACTTCTCCATATCTTTTCTTTTCCCTTCCCTCTCTCCTCATCTTTTCTCTTCCCTTCCCTTCTTTTCCCCTCTAGTATAAAATGATGATGATTGGGATTAGGGTACAAAATTGGTTGTATGGGTCAAAGATTAAGTAAAATGATCGACTTGTAGTGTAGAAACATTTCTGGTTTCCTTCTTTCTTCACTTCAAAATCTGGCCCAATTCTTTCCATTTGAATGTCTTCTCCTTCTGCCAGCTGCTGCAACATACAATCTGGTTATTAATGTGATAAGAAATTGTACAGGGGCACTGAATAGAAAAGAAGATGATGTGACTATTATTTTTTGTAACTTTCAACAATGAAGGAATGCTTAAGAACTGCAGACTTCCTCACAGTTTGGAACACTGTACCAAGGGTCCGTGCCTTTTCCCCCTTTCTTCATTCCAGCCCCCTTTCTCCTCAACTTTCCTCTTTAAAAGCAGAGCAATGGAAATTCCAGTATCTGGGAGCAGCTCTTAAGCCCCCAGGACCTTGGGAGTGATCTATTAGTGTACATGAAAACCAGAGTGCACCCAATTGGAGACAAATATAATTGTAAAGAAACCACTCCTGGCACCCTGGAGAGCCGACTCTGAATTCAAGGCAGCAGTTCAGCTCAGTGAACACCTAGGTGGGCATGTGACATCCCTCAGGTGATTAGCAGCATTAAGACGGAGTCTTAGGGGCATATCACATAGTATTTAATTCACCAGAACACTTTGGGAAGTGGCCAGTCCTCCTAGGCCTTCCAGGTTGTCTTTGGGGCTGACCTGGAAGGAATGGTGACAGCTAGGTTGCAGAATTCTTTTTCTTCCTCCCACCTAGTTCTAATCCATATCCCAAAAGTGGTCCAATGTATTCCTGCAGCTAGCAAGGGCTAAGTTGGATTACCCTTTCACCTGGCTTTGGTTTTCAATTCTCTAGATAGAGAGTGAGCCTGGCATTTTCCCAATTTTCTATGTGATATGATATTTTAATAACCACCTCCCCCTCCTACCTCCTGGGGAGAGGGGAGCACTGTTATGAAAATTTGCAAGTTATTGTCTGTCAGTCTCTCTTTACCCATCTACAATTTCCTGCACATCCATGTAGACATACAAACATACCCATACACTTTTTTCCTTACAGGAAAGTAGCAGGGAAAAAATCCTAAGGATATTTAGGGCTATGGTTTTATATGAGGTCAACAGATGAAGACAATTGTGTTGGTGAGTCCTTTGGTTCTCTTCCTGCTTTGCTTTGAACTGAACTCCTTTGCTGAGATGATGCCACCACATCTGGAATATTCTACTTTCTTGAAGTATACCTAGGCTTCAGCAATTTCCTTATCTAAAAATACAGATCCATGCCAACCCTGCTACCCTCCAAAAAAAAAAAGGAATTTATGGAGGGATTCTTTGCTTTGCAAAAAGATTTGCAAATTAGCAATACCATTTATTTAAATAGGTCATTAATTTAAACTGTGATCCAGTTTACAAAATCTTTAATTTACAAACAACTTTTTAATGAGATATTTCACATTGTCTTCTATTTTTTCATTCTTTTGCTTCTGTTTTATAATTTCTCAATTTCTCATAAAGTCATTAGCTTTTTTTTGCTCCATTCTATTTTTTAAGGAATTATTTTCTTCAGTGATCTTTGGGACCTCCTTTTCCATTTGGCCAATTCTGCTTTTTAAGGCATTCTTCTCCTCATTGGCTTTTTGGACCTCTTTTGAATTTGGGTTAGCCTATTTTTTAAGGTGTTATTTTCTTCAGTGTTTTTTTGGGTCTCCTTTAGCAAGCTGTTGATTCATTTTTCATGATTTTCTTGTATCACTCTCATTTTTCTTCCCAATTTTTCCTCTACTTTTCTTACTTGATTTTCAAACTCCTTTTTGAGCTCTTTCAAGGCCTATGACCAATTCATATTTTCTTGGAGGCTTTGGATGTAGGAGCTTTGATTTTTTTGTCTTCTGGTTGTATGTTTTGATCTTCTTGTCACCAAAGTAAGATTCTATAGTCTGATTTTGTTTTACTGTTTGCTCATTTTCCCAGCCAATTACTTGACTTTTGAGCTCTTTGTCAAGGTAGGACTCTGTTTCCAGAATGGAGACTGCTCTGTCCCAAGTTTCAGGGGTTTTGCTCAGCTGTTGTCAGAGATACTTCTAGGTACCTGTAAATTTTCAGTTCTTCTATGGTGGTATGATCAAAGGAGAGGTGTTTACTCCTCTCCTGGCCTGTGCGCTGGTCTGTGAGTGACCACAAGCACTCTTTTCTGCCTTGGAACTGTGAGGAGGATTCCCTCTCCACAGCTGTCACAAGCTTTGCAACACCAGCACTCCTTCTCACCCCAGAACCACCACCCAGGACTGCAGCCTAGATCTAAGCAGGACAAAGCAAGAGAATCCTGCCTCAGTGCCCATAAAGAAATCCCTGCAATCTCCCTCTGATCAGCCACTTGGTCCCCCCACCATCTATGGGTCTGGAGCTCCAGAAGTAGCTGCTGCTGCTTCTTCTGTGGCCACTGTAGCTGTTGCCACCACCACCTCCACCGCCCCAGGGCTGGGGCCAGATCATGCTCTTCTCTCACCCAGGAACGACAGAGTTTTCCCATTGACCTTCTATTTGTCTTTGGCATTTGTGGGTTGAGAAGTCTGGAAACCACCACACCTGAGCCCTGCTCTGGCCTGGTCTGTACCAGTGCAGCCTATGCTGGACTGCATTCCACTCCCAGCCAAGGGCAATAGACCCTTCCTGTTGGCCTTCCAGGTTGTCTTGGGCTGGAGATTTGTTTCACTCTGTCATTGTGGGTATTCTGTAGCTCTAGAATTTGTTTAGAGTCATTTTTTACAGGTATTTGGAAGACTTTGGTGGGGGAACTCAAGCAAGTCCCTGCTTTTACTCTGCCATTTTGGCTCTGCCTACAAATAACTTTTTAAAGGAATGAATCTATTTCATACAAGAAAACACACATGACAATAATCCATTCATTCAGTATTTATTAAATGTCTACTGTGAGCAGAGGACCATGCTGAGTGCTAGGTCATATAAGGAGAAAAAGAATTCACCATGGTCCCCGTCCCTTAAAGAATGAACAATTTAATCAGTTTTAGAGCACAGGCCCTGGAGTTAGGAGGACCTTAGTTCAAATCTGGCATCAAATACTTACTAGCTGTGTGACTGGGCAAGTTGCTTGACCCTGTTTACCTCAGTTGTTCATCTATAAAATGAGCTAGAGAAGGAAATGACAAACCACTGCAGTATCTTTGCCAGGAAAACCTCAACTGGAGTCATGAAGTGTTATGCACAATTAAATTAACAAAACAATAACAACAACAAAGAGCTCCAATTCGATTTGGGGGTTATCCTGCCCCCACTACCTGAGCTGGACTCCTCTATCTAAGGTAACATTATACAGTCACTCTTGCCTTAAGGTGAAAAATATGTGTCCGGAAAATGCCTCTGGAAGTCTATCTACCCATAAATGACGTGAAATTCCTAAAGTTCTCATCATGGGTGAAGCAGCCACCTATGCTCATTTCAAGCAACTTGCCAGTCTTCCAAGGTGTGATTTTTAGTGTGAGTATCTCTTGGTCAACTAGTTGACTACATATTAATGTGATGGATAAGAAACTGAATAAAAACCTAAAATGGGCAGTAGTCAATGACTTTCAGGAAATATCTACTATGTGTAGAGACTTCATTCATTCAAAAAGTATATTTTAAGTGCCTACCATATGCCAGAAACTGTTAGGCATGGTGTTACAAAGACAAAAATATAGAACTTGTCCTCACAGAGCTTATTCTTTACATCAACTCAAGTAAGTGTTGATCATGCAAAAGTTAGGGAGTTAAAGCCACTGGTCTTTTTTTTTTTTTTTGGCCTTGAGAAAGGGGGCAAGTTTACTGGGGGAAAGAGTGACCCAAAGCAGTGGACAATTATAAAATGAAGGGTCTAAATGAGAAAATTATGGATATAGAGTCAGGTGGTAATTGTGGAAACCAGAGAATGAGTGTAGGTTCAGTAGGGTATGAAATTGGGAACAGAAATTGGACCAGGGTTAAGCATCAGAACAAACAAAAGAGAAAATCTTTGTCAAACCAGAAGCAGACGTTACCTGAAATGTCTGACATTCACAAAAGTTGCATTCTTGCGGAACATGTGCCAGTCACACCCCATTGTGGTTCTTAAAGGTACAAAGGTATGAGAAACTATTTCATCCACAGAACAGTCCTAGACAGTCCATACAATAGAAGGGTATCTTTCAATACTTATATCTTCTGTTAAATGATAAATTTAATGAAATACAAGTGCAATTTGGGAGGAGATGGAGGAGTTCTTTAGTTCAATTTACTTATAAATGAATACAAAGTTATTCTAAAATACTGCCCCCACCCAGCTTGATCTCAGGTAAAACAGTCAGGGCTTACTTAAATGCACAACATTGTACATGTGCGCATACAGGCTTACTTTTTTGTTAAAATGTCATCATAATGAACCATCACTTGAAAAACCTCCATGATTTTAACAGACTTGGAACAACTGATGTGAAAATAGAAGGTCAGGAAAACCCTGTATGACAGAGCTTAGCTGGGCTGGTATGGATTTCTTCAAAGAACTCCATTGCTTACCATGAAGGCTGAGACTATGTGTCAAAACTATTTAAGATAGGGATCAATTTTAATGAATGCGACCTCCACTTTCCAAGGTGTTTAGGTCTGGGAACACTTAGAGTACATCTGTTATTATTTTGGTTCTTTTTTAGTTTCTTGTTTTATATGGTCTCATTTCAAGAGGGGTTGTTTGAAGGAACATGGAGGGAAGGTCTTGTCACTGTGCTTTGGGCATATGCATGGATGGGGAGGTAGGGGGTGGGAGTGGGGGTGGAGCTTTTTTCCTTCCTATTTCTTTCCATTAGATATTTCTGCTTTTTGCTAGTTTGCCTGTTGGTATACCTAAAATGATAATTCTGAGTTTTTTCTCAGCCCAGTGTGAAAAATCAAATATCCTATTCACCATTACACATGGACCCTGTTGTTTGCAGAATCTACCTCTGTATCAGCAAGGATAATGGAAAGAGAGTAGAACTGGAGTCTGATGACCTGAGGTGCAATCTCATCTGTGTGGTTGAGGGAACCTAGAAAAGTCTGCTCCCTTATCTCATCCTCAATTTCCTCATCTTTGTATATATAAAATGAAAACTTTGGACTAGATGAGTTTTGAAGTCTCTTCTACAGACGACTGATAGATAGATGACAGATAGACAGTAGGAGGTAAATCATCCATTTATTCATTGTTTATTATGTGCCAGCCACTACACTAAATATGAAGAATACAAGCACTAGCAAGCAAGACAGTTTTTGTCCTCAAAAAGCTTGCGTTCTTATGAGGGAAGATAGTACATAAAGAGGAGCTTGAAATTGGGTGGTGAACTTGGCAAGGTTGTTGGAAAAAAAAGAGGAGAGAATTAGGAGAAATGTGAGAGGACTGGAGAAAGAAAGAAGGAAAGATAAAGGAGGGAGAGAGGTGGGAAAAGTAGAGGAGGAGATGTGGTAGGAGGAAAAAGGAGAGGAGGAACAGGAGGAGGAGGGTAAGAAGGCCAGAGATCCAAATTAGGAATGAAGGGAAGTAAGAAATATGGAATTACTGGTCTGAGAAGATAGTCACCAATTAAGAAAGTAGGGCATCAGGAAAGAAATTTCTTCAGGGTGAGAAGGCAACTAGCAGGGAGGAATAGGAAAAGACCTAGGAAGAACACTAGGCTTAGATTCAGGAAGACCTTAGTTCAAGTCCAGCCTTAAACACTTATTGGCTTCCTTATTAGCTTTGGTTCAACAACCAAACTACCATCAAACATTTACATGGAATGGAAGAGAGGCAGGCAAAGAAGGTGAATTATAATGGCTCTTTAAATCTATTTCTCCCCACCCCTTCCACCCTTATTGAAGACTATTGCACTTCTGATAGTGATATAAATAAAAAAAGGAATACTAGATGTTGTCTTCCCTACCCTCTATTAACTCCAGTAATCTTGTTGTGGTCAGGAGACACTAACTAATTGTATGACCAAGGGCAAGTCCCTTAAAATCTCCAAACCTCATTTTCTCCATGTGTAAAATAGGCAGATACTACAACTCCATCTATCTCTCAATTTCTTAGTATTGCTTTGGGGTCAGTGCTTTATTAACCTGAAAGCGATATATAAATGTGAATTATTACCGTATCATCTCTTTAAAAGCAATAATTAATTTATATCCAATTCTCTATTCCTATCCTGATGCTATCCAGTTCAACAATCACATAGTACTCTAAAGTTTATAAACTAACAAAAATGTGGTGAGGTAGCTTGTACAAATATATTCAGCAGCATTTTTTATATCAAGTGCCTAGGCTTTGAGAGGTTAGGTTTCCTTCATATGGCCAAGTGGGGGTGGTACCTTGATTTAAATTCAGGTCTCTTGATTCAGGGCTCTTTTCTCTTCTCCATGCTTCCCACAAAACATCATACGGTTAAGTGCCAAAATGATTGATATGGACATTAAGTTCTATACCAAGAACACCTAACTGCCCTTAATGAGTTTGAGTCATTTGGACCTGATGAAGTGAATCCTAGGGTATGGAAAGAAATGGCAGATGTGATTACTTAGGCACCTCTAGTAATCATCTAAAGATCATGGAAAATGGGAGAGGTACCATAAGAATGGAGATGGGCAGATTCCCAATTTCAAAAAAGGAAAGAAAATGCATTTCCAAATTATAAACCAATGAGCTGGATTTCCTTTCCTGGAAAAAAAAACCCAGAAAACAAGGCTAGGAGAGTTACTATTAAAGAGATGATTAGCAATCATCTCAAAAAGTTAGTAACAATCACAAAGAACCATCATGTCTTCATTAAGAACAGGACATACACAAAAAGCTTTATTTCCTTTATTTTATTACCTGACACAATTCCCTGCTGTGTCAGGTAAGTGCTATAGATGTAATTTACCTACTTTCTCATGCTAGGCTTTTGGAAAATTTGGCTAGATGGTTGCTGCAAAATAGCACCATTAGTGTGATTCAGAACTGGATGAATGGTTAGACCCAAGGAATAGTCATTTAATGACTTGGTGTCTACTTGGAAGGAGTGTGTGCCCAGGGAAATGTGCTTGGCTTTGTAGCGTTTAATATTTTTCATCAGTGAGTCGAATTAATGCAAAGATGGAATACTTCTCCCATTTGCAGATGGCACAAAGTTGGGAAGGTTCACTAACAGATGATGGCAGTCACAATTTTAAAAAGACAACAGGCAAGAACCTTGGGCTAAATTGAGTAAGATAAAATTTTAATAGAAAAATATGCAGCATATTTTATTTTGATTCAAAAATCAACTTCGTAAGTATAAGATAGTGTAGGTATGGCTAGACACAGCAGGTATTCTGAGAGATACTTCAGGATTTCAGTGGATTGAAAACTGGTGTCATTAGTGTTATATGCCACCCGCCCCTCCAAAAAAGCTCACGTAAACTGAGGCTGCATTAAAGTGGGCAAAGAGTCTAGGAGGAGTTCTTAATCATTCATGAGTAATGGAAGTGAAGCCTTTGGACCCACTCTCAGCACAATGTTTTCAAATATGTCAAATAAAATACATAGTATAAACATATATTTTCCCCATCAAAGTTCACAGACCTACAGAAATCTATCCATGCACCCACCCTAGGTTAGGAACTTCTAGTCTCTAGGAAAGTGGATGTGATGTTTCCTTATTTCTCTACCAACAGGCCTCATCTGGAATATGGTGTTTAATTCTTAGCTTCACATTTTAGGAAAGACTTTGATAAGCTGTAGAAGGTTGAGAGGAGGACAAACAGTATGGGAAAGGGCTTTTAGTTAATAACATATGAAAAGGGGTTGAAGGAACTGAGGATATTTAGCCTCGAGAAGATATGATTTTATGCATTTTAGAAGACATCTATCTTTAACTATTTTAAGAGTTACTGTATGGAAGAGAAATTAGATTTAGAACAATGGATGGAAATTACAAAGTAGCAAATTTAGGCTTGATGTAAGAAAAACAAACAAACAAAAAACAAACCAAATCCTTCCTAAGAATTAGAACTAGCCCAAAACAGAATGAACCACCTCTGGAAATAGAGTATTCCCCTTCATTTGAGGTCTTTAAGCAAAGGCTACATAACTACTTGTTAGATATGTTGTAGAGTGAAATCCTTTGCAAGTATGCATCAGATAAGATGGTCTTTATGGTCTCTTTAAACCCAGAAATATTGTGATTTTGCTGTAGCTATCGAAGAAGGAAAGGTCAACATGTTCTGGAGTAGTCACCAAGGCTTCACTTGAGTTATAACTTGAACTCACATGGGAAAGAGCACCACTGGGAAAAAAAATGAAATCAAGGTGATTTTATCTACTATTAATTTAGAGAACACAACTTCAGCTGGCCTCTAACCTATATTGATGCTTCGGTGGACCTGTATTCTCATAAATGTGGGAAATTCCTTCAAAGGATGCAAATTAGAGTCCACTTATAGTGGTCTGTACTGTGATTTCTGCCTGTCCATCTGCTCAGTGTGCTAGAGGTAAGGGGCTGGTGTACCTCAAGATCTCTTGACACTGTGTAGATATGAATGGAGCCTATAGACCAGGGGTGGGGAACTCATGGCCTCGAGGCCACATGTGGCCCTCTAGGTCCTCAAGTGGAGCCCTTTGACTAAATCCAAACTTCACAGAACAAATCCTGTGGCTCTTTTACTAAGTTAAACTTCAAAGAACAAATCCTGTAGCCCTTTGACTGAATCAAGTCTGGATTCAGTCAAGGGGTCACACTTGAGGACCTAGAAGGCCACATGTGGTCTTGAGGTGCAAGTTCCCCACTGCTGCTATAGACCATCCATTGGTTATTCCTTATTCTCATTTTCTAGTTGTTTTATCAATATTTTGGTCACATAGCCCTCTAAGCACAACCTTTATTCCCTTCTCTTCTACAACATATACTGGGCTGCAGCCTAATTACACCCATCAGGTACTTCTCAATACCTTTTGGGTGACCCTAAATTTAAATTTTTTCATAGATTGCGGTATTGAATGACTCAGCTATGCAGCAATACTGGAAGAATCCTGGTGTTGTAAGGCAAAAGCCTTCATTTCAAGCAGAAATCTGGAGTCATTAAATGTACTTGGGCTCTTGCTGCTGCTTAAAAAGATTTCTACTCCACCAATATTAACTCTTTAATTCATCCCCTACAATGGAGATAACAAATTTATTTACTCCAAACTGCTACCCTACCTATAACACCTATAGCAGATAACCTAATCTCCCACTTTATTGAGAAGACTGAGGTTTCCTGCATCAACATCTTCCACTCCATTCCTCTGTTGCTTAAAGCTCAACATAATCACCTTCTTCTTTCTTCCAATCATGGCAGGGATTATATTGTTATTTTCCTTTAAGTCTAATTCTTATACCTATACCCTAGATTTTATTTTCTCTCACCACTGCTGTAGCGGTGACCCCCTGTTTTTTGTTCATTTTCAGTCTGCTGCTCTCCATTGATTCTTTCTCATTTGCACTAAATCCAATAGCCCTTTTCAGTTTTTATCCTTTTTGACTTTTTTCTTCCAATAGCTTTTGATGCTATTGGTTATCTGTCTTTGTGCATATTCTTCCTTCCCTTATCATAAGAGAAATAGCATTTTTTGTTTCTAATACCTCCTTAATCATTCTTTCTCTCCTTCACTAACTTCCCGTCACCTTCCTGATCCCTTAAAATGAGGATGCTCTCCAAAGTTCTGTTTCTAACCTTCTCTTCTCTCTATACTCTTTCTTGACATTCTCAAATCTAGCTCCTCCCTTTTAATCCTATTGCCTTCACACTATTACAGGTCTTCATTACCATCAGCCTTAACCCTCATAGTGGCAAACTGCCTCCTCTAGTCTTTCCTACATCTGCTTTCTCCTCCTCCAGTCTACCCTTTATACCAGTGCCAAAGTATTTTTTCTTATGCATAGATCTAAGACACATCATGAGTCAGTGGATAGAGCTTACCTTGAATCCAGGGAGACAGGGGTTCAAGTTTTTTCTGAAATACAAAACTTAGTCATATCATTTAATCTCTTGGTGTCTCTTCTCCCCCCCCACACACCCTCAGTACCCCTCCCACACACACACACACACACTCTAAGACTATTGGTCACAAAGTATGTGCTTATGTATGTTGAAGAAATGTCAATGGAGAGTTCCCTATAGTGGTGAAATCCTAGATTGGGTTTAAAAAAAAAAAACATGGATCTAGTCATGTCGGTTTTATGGTCAACATAAAGTTGTTCCTTATTGCCTATTGATTAAAGTTTAAACTCTTTTGCTCAGCATTCAAGGACCTCCATCATTTGGCACTATGCTACCTTTTCTGTTTTATTTCCCTTTATTTTGTGGGACAGGAAGAGCACTGGTTCTCAATTCGGGGTACTTGGGTTTGAGTTCCCTCACTCTGACATCTTTGTTATTCACTAAACTTTACCCTGGTTAAGTTTCTTGATTTGTAAAGTAAATGGATTGGATCAGATAATGTCTGAAGGCCCTTTTAGCTTTAAATTTATGACCCTCTCCTCAGCCCCACAAATGTGCACTACATTCTACTTCTTCTGCATGTTTGCTTCCACTGGTCTCCATCTAGGATATGCCCTTTTGTGCTTATTGATTTCTTCTTAAGTCCAATTCAAATACCACCTTTTCTATATAAGCCTCTCCCAATACTATTCCCCCCAAACGTCCTTTGTTTTGTAACTTTCTAGTGCCCTTAACATGACATTTTTAACATAATAATCTTTTTATTTTTATTGATGTCTTTTGCTTCTCAATATATTCCTCCTTTCACCCAGAGAGTCATCTCTTATAACATACGGGGAGATAAAGGGAAAAAGAAAAGTTGAGAAATATTTACCGACACATCTGTCAAGTCCAACCATATATGTTATATTTCACCTTTTTTGTCCCCTAACTCTACAAAAAAGGAAGAAAAGGGCATCTTTATGGCTTTTCTTCAGGGCTAAGCTTGGTCATAATGATTTTATAGCATTAAGTGCAGACTATTTTGTTGTTGTTTTTTCCATTTATTTTATTTTAGTCATTATGTATTTTTTTTTCCTAGTTTGACTTATTTTACTTTGTACTGGTCCATGTAAGTCTTCCTACAAAAGCTATCTGTTGTGTCACCCTCCTATTAAGCCATAAGTTCTTAGAGGACAGATACCATTACTTATCTAAATCTCAGGTCTCTCCCTGGGGCTGGCTTAGTGTCTTGTACACAGTAAACATTTAATAAATATTTGTTTGCATTGTCTTTGTTGAGAAGTCAATACAGGGTCCTGCTGAGTCAATGTCTGAGTGCCCAAGTACCCTTGAATGTACGCAGCTCAGCGTAGGCATTTAAGTCCAGTCTATTCTTTCTCTTTGCCTCACTATCCCAAAGTTGGGATCTCTTTAGTCCCCATCTGCTTTGCTCCCAGGGAAGGCTGAGCTCCTTTTCATGGTTGCCATAACAATATGTCTCATCTGGTCCCCAGCTTCTATAATATTAAAGGCCTTTTCTTTTCTCTCACTGTCCTTGGCCTCCTGCAGGGCACCTGGCTTCCCCTTTGATCTAGGGTTCTCTCTGCCACACACCTCGCCACAAACCTCGCCCTACCCCCTCACCCTCTTATTCTTTTGGTCTGTCTTGTCAAAGTACTAGAGAGGCATTGCCTACTTGTCTATTTATTAATTAATCTTTGTGATCATGCTGCAGGACTTAATATACATGCAGAAGACATTAGCCGAGTTATCTTACAGTTAACTCGTTCGGTGGGAGATTCACTAGGAGAGGATTGTGTTGGGGAGGGGGGCAGGCAGGGGAGTCTGTTTCCTTCTCTATGATTATATGACCTGTTTGATTTCTCTCTGCCCTTTGAGAGACCTGTCATCCACCTAGCTTATATGAAATGATTTGATGAATTAGGCTTACATATAAGTGTATGTATTTCTGTATGTATAAATCTATATTAATATCTATCTATCCATCTATCATAGCTTCCTTTGCTCCTCAGGTACTTTACATATTTCACCAATTAATCCCTCATTAAAACATAAGTACAGAAAAATGGAAAGAGTATCCAATGTCAAGTTACACAAGAAAGACCCAATTTCCACTCATTCTTAAATGGATAGATATGAATGGGGTGGAGGGGCGGGGAACCTACTAGATTTACAACGTGATCCAGGGCAATTAATTTAGCCTCACTATGCCTCAATTTCCCTATCAATTAAATGGGAATGACAACACCTTCCTCTATTGGAGTCTTGTTAGAATAAAAGCATTCATTGCCTCTTTGTCTCTGTCTCTCTGTGTGTCTCTCTTTCTTTCTCTCACACATATGCCACAGACATATAGCAAATTCTTCAGAGGGTTTTTTTGTTTTAAAGACATGCAATAATTTTATTAACTTAATTATTTTATTAATTGATTTTCCAACCCACTTTTTGAAACTATCATAGACTAGATGAAAAGTTCAGTTTTTAAAGCCTCAAATTAAGCTTTTTACTTTGGTTGGCCAGATATATATGTGTATATATATATATATATATATATATATGCATGTATGTATACTAATTTGTGGATGGGCCAAGTGTTACATCTTTTCCTGAGGGTTGATTTTTCTTTTTGAGTTCTATGCTAATTAAATAAACAATCATACTCACCACTTTAGGTTCTGAAACTACTTTTTAAAGTTGTATTCCAAATCAAATAGACAATTATGAAATTACTATGTTATATTCTAAATTTGTTCCTTCTAAAATTACCTGAGCAAAATCTGTATTGGAACATACAAAATGAGCAACTGGGAACCCAGGAAATTCCCTTGCAACAGCGTACATTTGGATCCGAGAAGTTAACACTAAAGGCAGATAAGGTGGCAATGTGTATAGGTGGGGTGTGGGGGTGGGACTTGTTTTTAGTCCAGTCTCCGCTTTTTACCACTTGCAAAACTTTGAACGAGCCACTGAATGGGTAACAGCCTCAGTATCCAAATCTGTAAATGAGAGGATTAGATTAGATTACCTATAAGATTTCTCTCCCCTCTAAACCTATGATACCAGATTCCAATCCCAGAAGCTGAGACCCAGAAAAGGGTAAGCAAATAGCCATTTGACCCTAGGCAAGTTACTTATCCTTGTTAACCACTGTTTCTTCAACCCTAAAATGGGGGTAATATTAACATCTACTTCTGAAGGTTATTGGGAGGAAAAAATAAGATAATATTTATGCTTAGCTTGGTGCCTGGAACATCATAGGAACTTAATTAAACGCTTTTTCCTTTCCATTTCATACAGCTAATAAGAGTATGAGGCCGTATTTGAACTCGGGACTTCTTTAAGTCCAATGCTCCATTTACTGTGTTATTTAGTTACCCGTATTCTTACCAATACAAATTTCCATGAAGTTCTAACCTCCAAAGAAACCATATTTAACATGCATAACTCCTCGCCTCCACCCTATAGCTTGTTAATTCAGGTTTCTTTAGGGTACTCTTGATTTCCGGTATATTCATATTTGCAAAGTTGTTTTTGACTATCATGTGTAGTTAGTTATCAGTCCTAGGTTTTAATTCATCTCTTTCAGGTCTACTGAGCCTCTGCATAATTTTATTTGTTTAAGAGGATATATCATATAGGAGAAAGAGAAGAGATTTACAACTATGAGAGATCTGTGTTTCCTAACTCTAACACCTCCAAGCTACTAAATTGCTCTCAGTCTCATTATTCTTATCTGGGAATGAGGATGGCTATATTATCTACTCCATAAGGTCACTATGAGGATCAAATGAGGTAATATATGCAGAATGTCTTCAAGCCCTATATAAATGTCCCCTATGATTATTGGGTACTTTACTAAGACTTCCATTTGGGCCACTCTTTATGGAAGTATGAGATTATGAATAGTCCATTTTAGTGGACACACACAATAAAAGGTTTGTTCCGGAACATCAGATCATTTTAACAGCTCAGATTAGTGTGCAGTAATTTATACTTTGGTGCTTACAAAGTTTATTTTCTGTTCTGGTTTACTCACTTTTGCTCCTAGCCACCTGAGAGTGTTATGTGGCCTTTTTTTTTTAAGTTTTGGTTTGGCACATTCCTTAGAAACTTCTGGGTTGACTTAAGCAAGTACAGTATTATGGTTACATTCATAGATGATTTAAAACCATTTTCCCTCTGGTCATAAGGAATGGAAATCTGTCGTCATTTTCCCAAGAAAATCCTAGAATTCATAGCAGAGTCCACTATGCTTCATGTCCCTGCAAACATCAGCATGTCCCTTTCTTCTGTATATTGAGGCAACCTCTTTGGCACAGCTGTTGATCCTGGGCCCAGTTTCCACCAGGCTTAGCAGGATCTTGGACTCACATGTTTCTCCATCTCTATGTCAAGTCAGAAATAACTGATTTCCCTTTTTGTGTGGATGTGTGATCATTGAGGAAGGAGGATGTGCCGACACTACAATATAATTAGTTTTCTCTCTTGGGTTGCCTTAAAATGTGGTCGACCAGCCTTCTTTAGCTCTCCAGTACATACCTGACATGCAACAGTATTTCTGAATGAGCCTAGCGTTTGTTTTTGTTTCTGTTGAATTATGGAATGCCTTTTCCTCACATACTCAAATATGTTTCTCATTTTCCAGGCTGTTGTCTTCATTCAATGTCTTGTTGCTATTCCCCCTTAGCAAGTTAGCACAGAACTTTACTGCTTTCAACCCTCCCCCACCACAAGACCATTCTGTTTCCAAAAATGGGAAATTTTACACGTGAAAACCACAATGTGTCCAAATCCTTTCAGTCCACTCAGAAGTCAACAACCAACTTAATGCAGGGCAAAGTGTGCTGAATTTGGAGTCTGAGGATTTGGGTTTGAATCTTGCTTCTGTCACTTTACTAGGGCGATTCAGGGCAAGTCAGTTAACATTTTTGAACATTAGTTTCTAGAACTAGATGATCTCCATGGTGGGAGGCAAGTAGGGAGGTGTGGTCAGTGGGAAAAGTGCTGGATTTAGAGTTATATAACTTGAGTTTGAACTTAGTCTATCATTTATTTATCTGTATGACTTTGGGCATTAGAATCCTCATCTATTAAAAAGAAAAGTTAGAATAATCTCCATGGTGGTGGGCTATGTGGTCCAGTAGAAATAGTGACCAAGGACTTGCATTTGAATTTCTCCTTTACCACTTACCTGTGGGACTTTGGTGAAGTCATTTAACTTCTCTGGGCCTCAGTTTCCTCACCTGTAAAATCAGGGAGCTGGACTCAATGACTTGTAAGTTTAGTTCCAGCTCTTCCAAATCTGTGATCCTAACCCTGTTTACAATTAAGCAGTAGTTTGAGAAGTGGCTACTGAAGTCCAGAGGTTGAGCAGGGAAAGCAGTCTTGCCAATTACTGTTTCTTATCACTTCGACCACCCTAAACTATTAAAGCCACTGTAATAGTATGGCTAATTTGATTTCCTGCACATAAACAACCTTTGCTAGCTTTGAAGTTCTTAAGAAAGGTATGAATAGTTTCAAATTGCAATAATTCAACCCAAAGCATAAGGCTAATTCATCTTTTTTTTTAATAAATCAGTAAAACAGAAGTTAATTAAAGTGTAAACAATGGGCAGTATTGTTGCTGATAGCTTTAGAAAAGGAACCTTTGAAATTCTTTGTGTAATGGATTTTACCTGATTGCTCTCAGAGCAGGGTGGAGTTTAGAAAAGGATCATGTTACTGAGCTCATTCTTCTCCCCCTTCCTCTTCTCAACTTAAAAAAAAAAAAGAAAAGAAAAGAAAAGAAAAAAGGGGAAAAAACCCTTTAATTTTCTGCTTACCCAACTAGGTGATGGCTGCATAAATCTGAGCCAGTCCAAAGGGGCCAGGATACTCATTTTGCCAGTGAGGCCCAGAGGCCCTAACACTAGGAGACATTGTTAGGGCTATTGGTGATGCCAAGGTCTCAGATAGAGTGGGATGTGTGCAGGGTGGCGGCAGAGATAGATGATGTCCACAGTAAGTATGCAGAAAGGATGTCACTTTAGTGTGATTAACACCAGGCCAGGTTATACTAAGGACACAGGCTCCCTTCACTTTCCCCCCAACCCCTCCCCAAGCATTCCTAGCTGGGGCAGAGGCAGACCTATGCTAGAGCATCAGCACAGAGATCAACAGAAGCAATCCAGTCAGACTGGAGGCTTGGCTTAAAAGTGGGGCAGGGGAAGGATACTTCTGCCAAAATACCTCAAACACCAGAGTGTTATTTTTTTTCCAGGACTAATCCTATTATTTTTGATCTTAAGAGAAGACAAAAAAAAAATTGTGCCAGCAGTTGGAGCAAAACTTCAGTCACTTCTGGGCCTACCAGTGCAGGGAAGGAGGGGCAGAGAATAGTTGTTAACCTATTTCTCTGCTTTCAGTATTAGATTGCCACACACTGAATTGAAAACCTGACCCAGATTTTTCTTTGGGGGTTGGGTGGCAGCAGAAGACATGATATTTTGCCTCTTTAAGAAGCAAAGTCCAAATAACAGGCCAGTAAAAGACAACTTTTATCCTTGTTAGGTGCATCTGCCAAACACCACTAATAAGTCACATTTGTATAGGCTTCCAGATGACACTCCCAGAATCTTCTCTAGTTCTATCCACTTCCTTGTTTGGTAGGATTTGTGGTGGTGGCATTGGTGGTGGGAGAGCAGTGGCGAAGAGACTGTTACGTGACTAGGCCAACTACAGGGCCATAGAAGTAGGCTATGTTTCATATGGTATGATTTAAGGAGTGGCTATAAAAGCCTAATAGAAAAAAAAATAAATGTGTGGAGAAAAAAGCACTCCCTGGTTTGAGTCAGATAATCCAAGTTCCAATTTTACCTTGATGCTTATTACCTGTGATACCTCCTGGGCCTTATTCTCCTGATCTCTAAAATAACTGAAGGCATTGTACTAGAAGGCCTCAGAGATTCCTTCTATCTCTGTATTCTTTTTATAATCTGAGGCCCATATAATACCTGAAATTCTTCATTTTATTTTGTCTCCCAATCCAAAATTCTACCATAAGAAATTCATTACACTAATTTCACAAAAACCTTTTAAAAATCCTAAATGGAACTAGGGTGATCAGAGGACTTCGCCTTCTCCACCCCCTCCTCACTTGTCCCCTGATCTTTCATATTAGAATAAATCCCATGCAACTGGGAATGAACATTCGGGCGAGTATTGTGGGACATTCCTCTTGTTGGTCATGTTTATGTCAGAGGAATTCCCAGAAGTGGAATCCAATCTTAATGTCAATTACTTTAGCCAGAAGCTTTCTTTCAAAGCAAACTGAGAATATTTAAATAAAGGAATGAAAGTTTTGATGAGAGAGGAAAAGACTTCACAGAATTCCAGTTAGGTAGGAGCTCAGAAGCTGTCACTTCCAATACATGCCTAGGTCAGAAGTCCCTTTGCAGAAAATGCTGCAGGTGGTCATCCAACTTTTGGTCTAAGACCTCAAGTCAGGGGAAAACCCCTATCTTCCAAGGAATATCTTTCCAATTTATTAGTAATTTCCCCCCTTACATCAAGCTGAAATATGACTCTCTACAATTTTAATCCATTGTTCCTAATTTTGCCCTCTGGGGACAAGCAGAAGGAGTCACACCTCTTTCCCAAGACAGCCCTGCAAATTCTTGAAGACAGCTTAAGTCTTCATTTCTCCAGGCTAAACATCCCTGATACCTTTAATCAATCCTTCACCATCATATTTTGTCCTTCTCTAAATGCTTGCCATCTTATGTGTATCCTAAAATACATCGTTCAGACCTGAATATAATTTTAGTTTCATAGGTGGTCTGGCCCCCATGTCAAGACTCCAACCCAGCACTCTGTTCACTGCATCATGTATGAACCACAGTGACTTGCCTTAAACATGACTTGATGATTCGGCACCCAAAACTGTTGTTCTGTCAATTTTATCTCTATATCATTTTTCGCATCAGCTCCCTTCCTACCATTCGCATTGATACTGCTCTAATTTAGGGTCTCATAACTTCTGCCTTACTTACCCCAGACTAAGACCATATTATTCAACAAGTCTTAGACCATGTGGGTACTGTCTCTAAAAGTAAAGACCAAACATCTCCTCCAGGCAATCTCTTCCTCTATAATATCTGGCTATGTATTCCCACAAATCCCCTACAAAGGATCTAACTAAAATTCTTGATAGTCCTTCCTCTTTTATTTTTTTTTTTAGCTCTTTCATAGAGAGATTCAGGGCTTGGGTCATCTAATTCTTACTCTTGTTAATAACCAGCACATATTTTTATTCATACATTATTTTATGCTTCTCTGTCAAATTCACTTAAATTTAATTAACCATTTATTAAGTGCCTAGTAGGTTCAAGACAAATTTGTAGGTCCTGAGGGTACTAAAAAAAAAAAGTTCCTACCCTTAAGGAGCTTACTTTCTACCAGGAGACAACATGTAAATAGATGCATATAAAATAATTTGTAGTTATTTAGTTAATTAGTGCAAGAAAGCACAAATATAAAAATCTAAAAGTTGATTCAAGTAGGAGGTAACACACAATTTTGGCCTTGGCAGAAGCTAAGGATTCTCAGAGATCAAGATGAAGAGGGAGAACCTTCTAGGCAGGAGGCAGTAGGAAAAAGGCACAGAGTCAGGAGGTTAAATGTTGAATTTGAAAAGATACATTTTTGGCTAGAATTAGAGTGTGTGAAAGAGAATTAGGTGAAGTAAACTTGAAAAGGCAGCCTGGAGCCAGCCTAGAAGGGGGATTTTGAATGTCAGGAGGAGGACTTTGTATTTTATTCTATAGGCAATAGGGATCTACTGAAGAATTTTGAACAGAATATAGTCAGACGTGCTCTAGGAATATTATTTTGACAGCTATGGGCAGGGTTGGAAAGCAGTGAGACTGAAAGCACAGAAAATACAATAAGGCCAGAACTAGGGTGGTAGTCATGTCAATATAGCAAATGAGATTGATGTTAGAAATGTGATCAAATTGTCATGACAGAAATTGTGGACATGGAATTAACAAATCTTGTTTAAATCAAGTTATTGTTGATCAAAATGTGGTATAGTGGAATAATAGTGGAGTTGCAAGACCTAAGTTTGCATTCTGTTTCTCCTGCATATCATCTGTATAGCCTTAAGCAAGTCACTTAATGTTTCTGAGTCTCAATTTCCTCACTTGGACTAAATGCTTTTTAAGGTTTCTTCCAAATGTAAATCTAGGATCCTATAAACTCTATACAGGACAAAAATGAAGCATATAGTCCATTGATTCTTTTGAGACATTGGCATTTCATGACTTGAAGTCATGAACCAAGAAGAAACGTAATATTTCACAATATGATGGGCTGGCATTGCTAAATTTAAAATTTATACAGCCAGAAATTGTGCAAACTGTGGCTATGCCAATGGATTTCACCAAGGGCATATCTCCTAAAGAAAAGTGATTCTCACCTAAACACTCATTAGTTGTGTGCAAATCCCCCAGTTTTTTCAGCTATAAAATGGGATAATGAAATAATTATCTCAACATACTAAGGCAATAACAGAAAGATGAACAGTCTTTTGCTGGAAAAGAGGAAGAGATTGACAAAACATTCTTAGAACATTTGATAAACATATTAAAAGCCTACAGAAATACATTCGAAATGATCAAACTTCATTTCATTGAGCAGTATGATAACAGATGCATGCCATCAGATATGTAGAATGTAATTGAAAATGGTTAACCTCTAAATGGAGCCTGTGAAACAGGTAACATCCGTGAGTGAAATAAAAAGGCCTTCCATGGACGGTATCTTCATGAACTCAGCCATCAATATGCTGACAAAGAAACATCCAAGAAATGGCTGAGTCGTGGATTTGTTTGTGGAAAACATGGGGTTCATGTGACAATTAAAGGTCAGATTGCTACCTAAAGATCATTGCCACCTGAACAGCACTAAGTGAGGAACGTAACATACAAGGACATAGTAGAAACTGTGACATATCACCACAAACTGCAAAAATTTAGCACCTACCAAAAACTTAGAAAGCTACGATTTGGTGGTTAGAATTATTCATGAGAAGCTCATTATCTTTTATGGACTGATAAAAAAAAACCTACACTAGAAGTATGAACCTCAAAATATCCAGGACAACTCAACCAATAAACTATACCAGAATTGAAACATTATCACAGACCAAACTATTGCTCCCAAACATAACATTGATCCTAAAAATTTAAGAATGTTTTTAATAGATGTCACCATACCAAGTATTCATATTTTCCAAACTACGTGGAAAAAAAACTTTCAAAATATAGAGACCTAACAGTAGAGAACATCATGTGGGAACAAGATGGGATGTATACCTTCTTAGTTGCTCTGTTTGTTAGGAGAGTTGTACCGAGGAAACATCCAGTCAACCTAAACATTTGTTGGTCGGTCACGTTTGGCTCTTCATGACTCCATATAACGTACTAGATACTAGAGTGGTTTGCCATTTCTTTCTCCAGTGTATTAAGGCAAACAAAAATTAAGTGAATTGCCCAGAGTTATACAGCTAGCAAGTGTCAGAGGCCAGATTTGAATTTAGGTCTTCCTGACTTGGAGCTTAATGCTCTATCCACTGAGCTACCTAGCTGCCTTGAGTCTAAAGAAAATGAGCTTAAATCCCAATAGTTGTATTCAAATACAAAGAGCAGTTATTATATACACCTCTTAATAGCCTTTAGAACATTAAATATTAAAGAATAATAGTAGGATAGCAACTTATCCCAGAACCATTTCTATCTCAACTCCAACTAAAATAAATGAGAATAACATCAGTAATAATAATTATTATATAGGACTGTGAAGTTTACAAAATACTTGCTAGGCAGTATAGTGGTATACATTAATTAGCCTCCCTGAGCATCAGTTACCTTACCTATAAAGAGATAAAATAATATTCACAGTGCTCACCTTACAATATTGTTATGAAGCTCAGATAAGATAATGTATGTAAATCTTTTTGAAAAATCTAAAGTATTATATAAAACCAGTTATTATTTTTATTTCTTCACAATAGTACTGTTGGGTGAGTGGTGCAGCATTTATTTTTCCTCATTTTCTAGAAGAGGAAACAGATTTAGAGTGGTCAAAGAGCTTGCTCAAAATCACATGGTTCTGAGTATGAGAGCTGGGAGCTGAACCAAGGGCATCTGTCTCCAACTCCATTGTTCCTTTCATCACATCATGCTGCCTTTGCAGGCTACCTCAGCTCATGGCAGGTATGTATCTAAATAGAAGAAGGAAAAAAAAAAAGACTTCCATATTATTTTTCAGAGGAAGACCAGAATCCTAAAACAACTAACCTTTATTCAATAAGCTAAGAATTTCATCTTCAATCATATTAGGTACATCCTAGTTGAAGTTAAGAGTATAAACACTATCTTGGTAATGAATTATTGGAAAGGAATTAGATATTCTATAAAAGTAAGTCTCCTGAATAGTGAAGCTTATACGTTTTAGCTCAGGCTAAAAAGGAGCGGGGAGGGTGATCTGTTAAAATTTACTAGAAATCTTAGGCATTTCCATTTTACATAGCAACCTTTCTAAAATGTCAACCTCCCTACTTTCCACCCCCCCACCCCCCACCATGGGTAATTATCCACACAGTGTTTTATCTTGACAACTTGAATAATCCTGGTTAATGCAGGATTAAATGGTTGTCAGCACTATCATTAGAAAAAAAAACTTATCAATATAACTTTTAGTCAAACTTATCAGTTACAGTCCTTTCACAAGCAGAAATAAATATCAAAGATATCTACTTGTCACTCTGTGTAGCTATAACCTAATATGCAGCATTGCCTTGAACTGAACACATAAAATACAGTCCCATGGATCATACCACTATCCTAGCATCATAGGCAGAAAGTAAGTAATAGACAGGACTAAAGAAACTTTACTAATATAACAGTCTTCCTTACCTTCTTATAAGAGCATAGGAGGCAAAAAATTACCTTTTCTTAATGCTATGTGACACAGTAGATAGAGCCCCGGGCCCAAGGTCAAGAAGACCTAAATTCAAATCTGGTTTCAGACATTTACTAGTTGTGTGACCCTGGGCAAGTCACTTATTGCTATTTGGCTCAGCTCCTCATCTGCAAAAATGAGTTGGAGAAGGAAATGGCAAATCACTCCATTATCTTTGCAAAGAAAACCCCAAATGAGGTCACAAGGAGTTGGACACAACTGAAACAACTAAACAACAACGATGACTCAGGCATCATTTTGAATGTTAATTATTACTATTTATCCTTACGTCACATGATTCCAGATAGCTACGAGTTTTTAAAGATCTTGTGTCTACTTTTATGTAGTTTCTTTTTAAAAAACAGATTTTAATTATTTTGTTTGGACATCACCTATTTTTCACAATATATCCCATGCAAGAACCATACTTTATAACAAATATATTTTATCTCTTTTGTGGACCAAGCGTGTTTTTCATAATTTTACAACATTCTTTTCCATCCATTTTGTGGTGGTTGTTCTTTCCATTTGCATTTTTAAAGTCATTGTCTAGAGTCATTGGCTCTGCTTACTTTATTTTGTATCAGTCAAAAAAAACTGGCCCAAGATGCAGTAGAAGACCTTGACATTTTTAAGCTAAGGTCTCTCCCAGATCTCAGTCTGTCTAAGGCAACACCCATTCAGTAATTAAGGGCTAGGTAAGAATTGAGACAAAAGATGACCTAGTTTGTCATCACAAAAGTGAGAGGGAAAGACCCTCCAAAGAAGATAATTGCTCATTCTGAGCCAAACAACAATAAAGAGAGGCTTGGGCTAGGACCTATTACTGGCCAATCAGTGAAAACCAGAGCCACTGTGAGTTTAAAGACATAGTCAAGTAGGTCCATTTGAATCACAATGGACTTTACAAGGCCTGGTTTTTTTTTTTTTTGGAACTGTATTTCAAGAAATCATAAATGAAAATTACATGAGACAAAGTGAGGATTTGAGGATGATGTCTAGGCTGTAGACCAGGGGTGAGGAACCTATGGCCTGGAGGCCACATGTGGCCCTCTAAGTCTACAAGTATCATCCTTTGGCTGAAGCCAAACTTCACAGAACAAATCCCCTTAATAATAGGATTTGTTCCATAAAACTTGGACTCAGTTGAAAGGCTGCACCTAAGGACCTAGAAGGCCACCTGTGGCCTCAAGGCCGTAGGTTCCCCACCCCTGCTGTAAACCAAAGTGACTGAGAGGATGGTGGTTACAAGGAGAGGAGGGCTTAAGGGAAAAGCTAAGTTTAGTTGTTGATGTATTGAGTTTACTCATTCAATTTGAGATGTTAGGAGAGAGATTGGGGCCAGATAAGTAGATGTGAGAATCATATCTTGTCCTATCTGCTGGATTTGCACTATTGGCCCCTCTCTCCTGAATGTACCCTCCTCTCTGTCTTTTTTGGTGTTGTTGTTTTGTTTTGTTTTGTTTTTCCTTGTACCTATCTGACTGCTCCTTCTCCATCTCTTTTGCTGCTGAAAATCCATATTACGCTCTTTAACAGCATGTTCCCCACAATTCTGTTCTATGTTCTCTTCTCTTTTTCCCTCTAGACTGTCTAGATAACATCTTCAGCTCCCATGGTTTAACTATCATTTCTATGCAAATGACTCTTAGATTTACGTATCCAGCCCCAGTCTCTTCTCTGAGACCTTCATTTCCACATCACCAAAGTTCTATTGGACATTTCAAACTGGATTCTTAGAGACATCTCAAAATTGATCTCAGTATTTCCCCCAAAAAACTGGTACCACTTCCAAACTTCCCAGTTTCGGTTGAAGGCACCACTATACTTTTGTTCTTCCAGTTTCAT
Organism: Trichosurus vulpecula; assembly: GCF_011100635.1. Classification (NCBI taxonomy): domain Eukaryota; kingdom Metazoa; phylum Chordata; class Mammalia; order Diprotodontia; family Phalangeridae; genus Trichosurus; species Trichosurus vulpecula. The sequence continues at coordinate 181,671,649 of NC_050574.1, forward strand.
TACCTCTGCATTATCTGGAACCTCTCTCTTCTCCCTCTCTCTCTCCTGTCTTGTCCCTCTCCCACTCTCCTTGTCTCTCTCCTTCCCCATCTCCTTCCCCCTCTTCTTTTACATCTGCCCCCTTTTTTCTTGCACATGACTAGCACATTTATTCAGTCTCCTCACATTTGCCTAGATAATTACAGCCCCCTCCCCCAATTGTTTTCCCTTTGTCAAATCTTTTCACACTGTAGTTCATCTGCCAGGTAACTGTCAATGATTTTCCTTAAGGGCTAATCTTGCAATGGAACATCCCTTCTCCATTAACTTCAATAAGTCCCTACTGGGCCAAACATGTTTTTCAGTTTCATTGGACAGTATTTCTCCTCCCACATTGGGATCTAGGGATACTGGTTTTCTCTCTGTTCCTAACAAAGACACTGAGTCCTAGAGCAGATAAATGATCTGACCTTTTTAGGCCCAGAGATTGTGGTACAGTGGAAAGAAAATTGGTTCTGGGGTCAGAGAACTTGAGTTCAAATCCTGCCTCTGATGCTTAGTCACCTGTGTGACCTTAGGGAATTATTTAACTTCCTTTGATTTTAGTTTCTTTACCTGCAAAATGAGGGGTTTGGATGGATGACTCCTGAGCTCATTTCAAGTTCAAGATCCATGGTACTATTCCAGTTTAGTTTTATGAAAAGACCATTGGAAATGAAGTTAGAGGATATGAATTCAAATTTTGGACTTATTTATGTGACCTTGGGCAAATCACACAAGTCTCAGTTTTCTCATATGTAAAATGAAGATGATTATAATGTTTACACCATCTACCTCACAGGATTATTGTGAACAAAGTACACCGTAAATCCTAAAGTCCTATAGCATGTTTATTATTATTGTTACTACCACCACTACTAACACTATTACTACTACCACTACAACCACCACTACCACTACCACTACTACTACCACTACTGTCAGGATTAGAATCCACATGTTCTGATTCATAGTATAGTTGTTTTGGGTTTGTTTATTCTTTTGAAAATCAGCATTGAATTTCATCTCTTTGACCTCATCCTCTAATTCTAAAAACTGAGGATGAGAATGGAGATATTTCATTGTCCCACAATCATCTGTTATTTTCATGTGGAAACTATAAGCATCAAGTGGACTGGTTGGCGCTCAGCAATTTGTGCTCAGCCACATCTGTTCTCATGTCTTTCTCTGTCCCTCTCCTTCTTAATCGTTTGTTCCCTGTCAATCCCAATAAGTAGGGTGAAGATAAATAAATTTTATTATAAATTATAAATTTTAATACCAAAAAGTGTTTCAGTTTGCTTCCCTCTCACTCCATGAAAGTAATTATATTATTGGTTTCATCTCCTTGAGAAAATACATAACTGACAATGGCCATCCTTCATTAACCCTCTAGCTTCTCAAGGCTGAGAACCACCAGTATTGAGACTATCTATCACTTTGGAATGACACTCTTCTTTTGGAATGATACTTCCCTTCCAGTAATATTGAAGTAGAAAGAGCCATTTATCTGAGTTAGGATTCATGTTTAGTCCTAGATCTCTTTTAGAAGTGTCACTCAGATACTTACATATTCCACATCCATCTCTTGAATGAGGATGATAATAACCTTCTCCCCATCCCAGCTCATCCTTGCAAGATAGTTGTGAGGTCCAAGTGAAATTGATGAGAAAGAACTTTGAAAAGCCTAAAAAGCAATTCAAACATGAATGGAGTGGTTGTCATCATCCCTCCGCTTCCAACTGTGGCTATACCTAACCGCCATAGTCAGTGGGTGGGAGAACTTGCCCCAGAATTACAGCGATCCTTGATTATTTACAGGTACAGCTCTGCTCTATTGTAAGGAAGCAGCTGCAGTAATTTAACTCAGCAGGGCCTCCGTTACTTGTGTACTTAATGGAAAATGGCAGTGACTCGTTAAAACATCTCAGCTTGATTAAAAAAAAAATCACTAGATGGGAATTCAACTGAGCTGAATCATCAACTATTCAATCAAAATTAGATTACTTTAAGAGGTGGATTCTTTTAAGGAGGCACTGATTCTACAAATTAATATGGGCCCACAGGCCTAAGGCCTGCAAGAAATTAGGTGAGGTCTAAAAGAAATCCAGCTGTGGATAAGTGCAGATTTTAATTAGGTACTAGACTCAAGGCACTCAACCTTTGAGGAAGCTCACTCACACAGAGTGGCTTCCACTGACTATGTGACTTTTTCTCTCTTGACCTGAGATGCAAATATCCAGCAACTCTTAAAAAAATGCACATTGAGTTACAAAATGAGAAAAGGTTTTGTGCTAGTGAAGCCATAAGTCCTATTAGGCAATGGTGCCATAAGAAAATTCTTCCTGTCTCAGCCCATTGATAATGGTTTGAAGCTGCACCCTGTGTGATGTCTGACTGTGTTTTTTACCTGTTGACATCTGAAAAGGAACACATCAACATTTACTTATCCTACTTAATGAATGTTATCATGTGGAAAAGGTAAATCAATAACAGCTAAGATCAAACATACCAATCTCCTTTTGAACACACAATGCCCTCGTTTATATAAATCTTAACAACTTGACATTCCTCCCTCCCTCCCTCCCTACCTCCCCCCAACCCCATTTGAACACAGTGAGTGAACTACCAGCCTGGCTAAGAGGCCTTCCATCTTAGAGTCTTGGTGTCACGCTTTCCCCCACCCTTTAAAGTACTGAAGGAATGACATGAGGAGCAAAGCCACAATTCCAGTTGTTTTCTAATTAATGTCTTCATGGAGACCCAGAACAGACATGGTATTTGAAGTTTTTCAGTGCCTGCCGCTACCTTCTTATTTAAGATGAAGTAGAGAAGTGGCCTTCTGGTGACCCCAGAGGCAAAGGGGCCGGGCAGGAAAGCAAAAAGATTGTGATCTACTTTGTAGAGGGAGGGCAGTGCATGCACCTCTTGTGTACACGCTCTGTGTCAGCTACAGTCTTACTCTGGGTTTGTATGTGTCATTTGGGAGTGACAGGGTTGGGATGGAGGTGAACAAGAAGATCAATTTTAGTTTTATAAAGAGCCCTATTTAAGGGAGTTTTGCAGAAATTAAGTAATGTATACAAATTTACTTTACTATCTCTTTCTTGTTTGTGGCCCCTGATTTCTTCCCTGATTGTTTTTTCCATGAAACAAAACATGGCTAATGAAGCCAACCTGAAACAACCTTCTTCTTGGGAGGCATAAATCTGTTACCAGTTATGAAAGAAGCTGGGTTCCTAGGTTGTTGGCTCCTTCACTATTTTTTTGTGATACCCACTTTCCCTTCTCCTCCTGAAAAACATCCAAGAGTTAGGGTTCTTGTAGAATATTTCACTCATGGGCTTAAGCAGATCTTTTTATTGCCAACTGAGTTCAGCTTTCAGCTTTGCCCTCAGCCAGGGCTGTATCAACGGTGCACATCCACCTTTTAGCCCTGCAAAGCCCAGCCATCTTTGAGGGTGTTTGAACTGTAAATGTATAGTCTGTCCCATTCATAGAGTGTAGGGATTATTTCAGATTGTTTGAGAATCAGGATATCATTGGTTTAGAGCTGGAAGGGACCCAGAGGCAAGTTACTTTAACTTTCTCATTTTACAGGGGAGGAAACTGAGGCCTAAAGAGGTCAGGCTATTTCCCTGAAGTCATATAAAGTTAAAGACAGACCTGGAATTTGAACCCAAGTCCTGTGATTCCAAACCCAGCACTATACCAAGAGTTTTGAATCAATAGTTGAATCATATGACCTGCACTATTAAAACATTATCTATTGTATTCTAGATGTTATATAATGATCTGCAGACAATCATAGGGTGTTGCACATGTTAAAATAGGGTTTATGATAGCCAATGTCTTTATATATTCACTGATAGGTATCAGTTCATGTACAACCAAATTCCAAATACCATAGATTCCTCCACAGTTGTGGTAGTCTTGAGAAGAAGAGAATTTTAACTATGATGCTTTGAGACTATTCCCATTTTATCCTACCTATACATATACACATGTGCATGTATGCACATATGTATTTATATACACATGTGTGTATGTACACATATATGCATATTCATGTATACACATACATATATTTCTTGTTTGTATGTAGTTTGCATCATGTCTAACCTGTTAGACTTTGGACTCCTTGAAAGTAGGATTTTTTTCTTTTTTTACCTTTCTTTGTATCCGTAGCACTTAGCACAGTGCCTGGCTCAGAGCAGGTGCTTAAGAAATGCTAGCTGATGCGACTTGACTGAATCTAATCTTCCACAATTCTTTCATGGACAGATATTTTCTGGCTATGTCTATGCCTGCCAGTTTCAGACCTTCCATCAAACCCGGCCATAACCACTTTTGAGCAGGTATACACCTCATATCCTCTCTTTGTTAAAGCTAGAAAGGACCATTCAGTCCAAACCCCACTCATTTTTAAATGAGGAAATTAAGATACCCAGAGAAGTAAAATGCATTGCCTCAGATAACTCAACTAGTTAGAGGCAGAGCAATCAATCAGCAAATATTTATTAAGTACCTTTTACATGCCAAGTATAAGAAGGAGCAATGGAAAGAACATTGGTTTTATAGTCAGAAGGTCTACATTCAAATCTCACATCTTCTACTCACTACCTGTATGACTTGGACTAAGTTATTTATCACCTTTGGGCCTCAGTGTCTTTATCTATGAAATGAGTGGATTTGGATTAGATGATCTTTAAAGTTCCTTTCCAATCTAAATCTGGCATAAGGTAAGGAGTACAATTGTTTAGAATACTTTAAATTTGAATTTGTAGTAAATGGTATGATCTAGGGATGGTCCTTTTTCAGGTCCCTAAAGGCAACACTTAAATTTAAATTGTTGGGTTTTATAACTGAGATTAGCAACAGCTTTGAGAAGCTTGAATTGAAGGTCTAGTTAATGCTAGATAAGGGACAATCAATGGAGAATTTTGGTCTCTGGAATGTTGTGTTAGAATCTTTTCTTGTATATTTCAGTATATGTACACATACATACATATATGAATATGTTTAGACATATATCTGTGCACGTACATAGATAGGAAATAACTTCAGTATAGTATATATACATATATATGTATATGTGTTTGTACACACACACACACACACACACACACACACACTTGTTACCTTGGAGTGAATTTGTTTTCTAAAAAGTGATTAACTATAAAAGTGTACCATAAAATCATACTAAGACAAGGGAAGGGAGCCTCTGGCTGGTGACCCAGAATTCATTTAATTTCATTGATTGACCAAGTCAAGTGCTGAAAGTGGTTACAATTTGTGCCTCTAGTTAGTGATGTACAGCATAATTTAAAAATTCCTCAGCTGTGATACTTTGAAAGGCCAAAAAGTGAGAATTTTACTTCAAGGATGTAGGTAATTGACTCTTCAGTTAAATAATGATGAAATCCTTCTAAATTTCCAGAGCAATTGTTATTTTTTCAATTCTGTTGAAAAAGAGCAAGTAATATTTAAATATTTTCAGTTTTACTGTAGAAATTAAAATATTTAGTAAACAATTCAATCAAATTTGCCCAATTGAAAACTTAAAGCTGCATTAATAAATGATTTAAATCTTGGCTTTGGCAAATATCAAGAATGAACTTCAATAACTTTACATCAAGAGAAATACAATATGATATGTTTAATTACATAAGACTAAGTTGCAATTTTCAGGAATTTTGATATTTAGTTATGAGATTAATCATCAACACATAATACCTTAGTTGGATCAAACGAGATAATATTTATAAAGCAGTTAGCAGAGTGCTGAGCACATAAAATGCACTCAACAATGGTGATTATTACCAATTCAACATATAAACAAAGCACCCATGAAGGATTGTAATGAAACCTTGAGCTTGTTATGTCATTTTTTTAAGTTTATCAAATTTAACACTATAGTAACAAAATTCCCTTGTTTATAGTTCCTGTGTGAATTTCTTTTTGTTTTCTCCTGTGAATTAAAAAAAATACAAGTATATACACAATAATTAGATTTCTTCTCCCCCTCCCATATAACATTAACTTAAAAAAAGGGATAGTCAAGAAAAACAAATCAATACATTGGCCAGGTCTGAAAATTGATATCTTTTTCTATACCTCTACTGCATCACCTCCCAGATAAGATTAAATAGAGACGGGGGAGGTACATGCTTCTTTCATCAGTTTTCTAAAATCATAATTTGTTGCTATTTTGATGATTATCTAGGTGATGAAATTCGTTTCATTTGACAATCCATAAAGCTGGTCCATGAGTAACAGATCTCTTAGATTGACCTGTGATGGACAATGAGCTGGGCCTAAAATTGAATAGGAAGAAGAAAGCAAGCTGGACTAAATTCCAGAAATTTGTAACACTTTCCATTGTCCCCTCAAGCTTCCCTTTGAAATAAATCCCCACCTTTGTTGTCATCATTCTTCTAGTGAGGCTATATGTTTTCAAATCTCGAAAAGCCATGTAGTTCAATGTATTAAAACTTCAGGTCACTAAAAGAACAATGAAGAGATGCATGATTGCCATGCATAGACTTCTGTATCTAGTACTACCCAGAAATAATTACAGACAAAAAATAGTACAAAAGATATTATCCAAGAGATAAATGGCTAGGAAAGAAAATGGATTATTTTTTATACAGGGATATTGAAGGATAACTGAGGGTACAAGCTTCAGAGGACCTGAGATTAGTTCTTGTCTCTGATTCTTCCCAAATGAATGTGAATAAACCACTTAACTTCCTCAGGCCTCCATTTCCTTATCTGTAAAATGTAGGCATTGGACTAGCAGGCTTCTGACACTCTTCCAGCTCTACATCTATTATGCTATGAACAAAATTCAGTGAAATAAAACAGCTCCTTTGAGAAACTTTCTGGTAGATCTCCAAGCTGGTAGCTACTGCCATACTTTGTCCCTTCTATTCTTGGTTCAGACGAACTCCTTTGGGAAGGGAGCAGAGGGAGGCACTTCCCTCTCCTACTTTCTTCTCAAGGACATACTTATCTGTCTATAACCTTCCTGCCTTCCCAAGATGATATCAAAGTTTTATTAAAAATTGTGAAATATCACTATTAATTAATATTCCTATTAACTAATATAAGAAATAACAAATATATTAATATTAATTAATATTGCTATTAAAATAGTTATTCAATAAAATAAGGTGGGGAGGAGGTGGCATGGAGGGAAAATAGACTTGAATTAGATTATTCATTTCTCCAACATTTAAAATTTTAGCTTTCAAAAATAGCCTCAGGGCTATTTTAGCCAAAACAAAACATTAATTGGAATAATATGTGCCCAACTGCCAACAATAAATACAGCAAGAAAATAGGTTACTATGTTTTCTTAAAGTCAGCTTTAAATCTCAAAGTCATCTCTTTGGAGAGTAAGGAAGGCAGGAAACAAGTATTTATTAAATATCTACTATGTGCCAGGCACTGTGCTAAGCACTTTACAAGTGTTATCTTGTTGAATCCTCACAAGAACCCTAGAAAGTGTTGCTATCATTATGCCCATTTCACAACTGAATAAACTGAAGCAGACAAGTTAAATGACTTGGCCATGGTCACATAGCTAGTAAGTGTCTGAGACTGGGTCTTCCTGAATTCAGGTCCAGAACTCTGTGCACTGTGCCACCAATTTAAAAAGAGGAGATACATCTTCTCTCCAGAATGTCTAAAAAGCAAAACAGAATGATGCTTATGCGAGGCCTTTTTGAAATAAACATCTTGCTTGCTTCCATTTTTCAGAAAATGGCATTGTAGAGAGGGGATCATGAATCTGGAGGAGGAATGAATTAAGAAGACCTCTCAGGTTTTTTCCAACAAGAGTGTGAGTCTTCATGGGTTTTATCTGTAAGCCTCACACTTCCAAATGCCCTCTGCAATTCTTCTCCACTTCATACCCACTATGCAGCATAACCTGTTCAGTACTCATTTATGTTCTCTTCTCAATCGCCTATTAAAGTTGTCTTGAACTGGATATTTTTATACAAGTTGTTTACAAACTCCCTGTGAGTGATCTTATTACACCCTTTGGGCTTTTAGTAATCCGTCCCATATTTTTTCTGCCTCTGCATCCCAATAGGAAGTACCATATAAATAATCAGAGATGTGGGCCCGCAGAGAAAGCTGCATTGCTTCAGCAGATGGGAGTTTGCTTCAATTGTGTCTGACAGACAGCCATGTTTGTATACACAGCTTCCCTCTGCCCCCAGACTGACACAGTGAGATTGATCTCAGCAGGGGGGGCTCTGTGGGAATCTCTTCATGAGAAGTGGCTTCATAGTTTTATGTTAGACAGGTAGTTTTATGCTGGGCAGGAGGAAATCTCTTGGATCCATTGGGACTTCAGGCATTGCTGGAGATGAACGGCATTTATAATTATCCCTGCATACACAAAATACACCAAACCCTGAATAGGCCATGGGGCTATGTAGGAGTGCTATAAAACAATAGGAAAACTGGAAGAACTTGACGCAGTGTTGATTTCATATGAACTTATGTATTATCTCTATTTTGTGAATTGGGAAACCAAATGAGCACATGTTTCAAGGCACTCCCTTTGTATTCTGCATTCCAATGGGAGGATTTATATTTGTGCAATGAATTCCCAGGAGACATATATATATATTTATATATACATATATATATGTATGTATATTATATATACATATATAATGCACACACACACACACACACACACACACATATAGATGCTTTAGCTGAGTTTGACATTGCCTTAGGGTTGATTGGTTCGAATAGAAATACAACAGGAAATAGTGAGTCCTGTGAGGAAATCTCAGGTACAACCTGAAGCATGAGGACTCTCACTCCATAGAAAGAAAGGGTCCTGTGAGGTACCAAGACACCAGATCAAGTCCAGTTAGGGTATGGAATCTTTTCTGGAAGGTGCTAAGAAGTTTACATCATTTTTTTAAATGGAAGTTTTAGATGCATTTTTCTTTGATGCTGTTCATATGTAATACAATAATATTAGAGGCAGCATCACAATGGGGAGAGGCCTGGCCAGGAAAACCTATCTGAAACATTATGGCTGTGTAACCCTAGACAAGTCACTTAACTTTTCAGTATTCTAGGTAATCATAAGATGCTAAGTTGGAGAGAATTTGCCTACCTGCCAAGGTAGAAGTATTTTCCTTAGCAAGAATTTCCTCTACCAATGCAATTCAGGTTCAGTTCCTATCCAGATCTCTATCTATGAAAACAGTGCAGTTAGATGGCACAGAGGATAGAGCACTGGACTTGGAATCAGGAAGATTCATCTTCATGAGTTAAAATTCGACTTCAGACTGAATTGTGTGACCCCGAGCAAGTCACTTAATGCTGTTTGCCTTAGTTCCTTATCTGTAAAAATGAGCTGGAAAAGGAAATGGCAAAGCACTCCAGTATCTCTTCCAAGTAAATCCAGAAATGGCATCACAAAGAGTTGGACACAAATGAATGAGTGAACAACAATATGTATGATAATGGTACACAGCCTGGCATAGAGTATAGGACACCAGACTTGGAGTTAGGAGATCGGGGTTCAAATCTCACTTCTAGACACATCCTTTGTAATCAAGAAATTAACTGTTCAGAGCCTCAATTTTCTTATTTGTAAAACTGGGATAATGATAATTGTACTATTCATGCCACAGGGCATGTGAGAAAATAATTTGGCAAAGTTCAAACATTCTAGAAATTTGAATTATTTTTTAATCAGAACAATTACTCTGCTTTATACTTTTGAAAATGCTTTCAAATCTATTGTCCAATGTGATCTTCACAACACAAGTTTTTCAGGGAAAATACCATCAACCTCATTTTAATGTTGAAAGAATTAAAGTTTCGACAAGGGAAATGACTTGTGTGATGCTCCCCACTAACTGTGGTGTGAAGCTGCAACTAGAGCCCATAGCTCTTTACCCCTCATCTTCTGTCTCTTCAACAAATGTGAGAGAGGAAAAAAAAGCTAAATCAAATGCAAACACTGCCTTGCTGATGAATAAGTGTCCTGTAAGGTTTAAAAAAGATTTTATATGTATACATATATACACATGTGTATATATACACACATATAACTTTCTCAAAACACTAGATGAATTTCACTTATTATTCAAAGCACACAAATGCATATGTTTATTATCATTATTTTATCAATGTAAACAAATGCACAAAATACAGGTTCCAGTTTTATCTCAGACATCCTAAAATGAGGAGGTTAATTAGACCTAAAAGTTTTCTTTGAAACATGATGATGAGACAAGACCAGTAACAGGAATTTGACTCTGGAAGGGTATACCATATTCAAAAGGAACAGGATATATAAATGGTGGTAGTGTTGGGATGAGGAATAGCCATGCATATTAAGATCACACACACACACACACACACACACACACAATACCTCTCAGTGTCTTCTTGAGACTAGAGAAACTTCAGAGACTGGAGAACGTGTAAGGTGCTTCAGGTCTGGAGAAGGGCAGATGTCTTGATTTTTAAAAAGGAAAAGAGAATAAAATCTCCAAACCATCAGCTTCAACCCATGGTTAAAATAGAGAAAAAGAAGCAGTTATCATGTAGGTCCAATATGGCTTCGTCAAGAATAGAACATTGTGCACTAATCTCATTTCTTTTCTTTTCCCCTACACATTTCCTAAACTAGTAGCCCAGAAGGATGATCTTAATGGAACATTAAAAACAAAAACAAACAAACCTAAAACAACTCCGACATTATCCCTTTGGGCAAGATGGAAAGATGGGATCTAGATAATAGAACAATTGGATGGATTTAATCCTGAATAAATGACCAGATTCAAAGAGTAGTCATTAATAATTTAATGCCAACTATGAAGGAGACCTTTACTGAAGTGCCCAGAGATCTGTGCTTGATCCTATGCCATTTAACATTCCAGAGAAGCACATTTATACTTGGATCAAAGAAAACTTCAATAAACCACTAGAATGTGAGTTCCTTGAGGGTAGGGATCGTTTGTGCCTTTCTTTGTATCTCCAGCTTTTAGCACAACACACACTTAATAAATGCTTACTGACTAACTGACATCCAGAAAAAGGCAACTGGGATGATAAAGGGTTAATGTTTTGGGTCATTTAATTCAGACTTTTGCTGGATTAGCATTTCCTGCTGCCATAATTCTATGGTATTCTATGGCATATATTTCATATTTTCTTGAAAATGAAGCCCATACTAATTGTTTGAGGATGTATTTAAAGACTTGTAAATATAAGGATCAGTTGGTGGAAATAAAGTATCTGAAGAAAAGAAGACATAGGGGTAAGAAAGTAATTGTTTTCAAGTGTTTTTAAGGGGTGTCATATAAAAGAGAGATTTGAATTGTTCAGCTTGTTCTAAGAGGACAGAACAAAGAGCACTGGGAATCTACTCCAGAGAAAAAAATTTAGGCTTGGCGTATTAGAAGTTTTTCCTAATAATGAGTTATCCAACAGCGGAATGAGTAGGATGGGGTGCTAGCAGATTCTCCCTAATTGGAAGTATTTAAGAAAAAAAGCTGGATAACCATTTCTCAGATATGATGTAGGAGGGGTGCATTTTCAGAAACTGATTGAACTAGATGACCACAGAGGGCCTTCCAACTCTGATTCAGTGACGCCTATTGTGGGCAAACCAATTTTGAGGCATATGCCATCTGGTTGGTTCAACTACTTTGAAGACTGATACAGATGGCTATGTGGTCAGATGGATAGACTGTAGCATTTTTTAATCAACAAGATAGTTGGCAATAGCAAATCAATAACAGACCACCTCCCTTTGTGACATTAGGTTGGCAGTGCCCCAGACATTCACAGTTAGAATTAGTGCTGACCTATTTGAGACTTTGGCTGAAATTCATGGAATAGTTTTGTCATAGTTATTTCAGTTATTTGTGTATGTTCTTCTGTCTGAGACTTTAGCCCATTTAAATCATAGAATTATAGACAAGGGCACAATTTAAATTTTTAAAGTGTATTTTTTCTGGCTTATGTCACCAATACAGTGTACAGTGTGCTTAATCTGTAGCTCTGATCTCTGCATTGCCTTCTGTAGTATATGCCAAGAAATGCAACCAAAAACTCTTCTTGTCTAGGAATGTCATCCCTTTCATGTCATATTAGAACCTGTAATCAAAAAGCATCTTTCAAATCACTCTTCTGAATGAAGAATTTTTAGCAATGGAGAAATCTAAGTCCCACCCACATAGAGAGCCTAGGTCTCATGAAGGATGCTTGACTTCTCTTTTTAATGCTTTTCTAAATACTATGATTTGTTGGCTTAGATTTAAGTTTTTAAAACCATTTATAAATACACTTTAAAATGTATTTGATATGGATTTGATTATCCAGAAAATCCCTAGAGCTATGGAACTATATATATTCAAAGGAAGATAATAATTCAATAAAAGACAAATACCTACTGTGTGTTGGTGATCTAAAGATGCTGTTGTATGATTGTGAGTCTTTGATTACTATTGTCTCTGATTAATTGAAACTGGATATCACTAAAGAGTAATGTAGGGGACACAGAATGATTATGAGTAGCTGCAACATAAAATTTAAGGAATTCTAAAGTTCCATAATAAAAGATGTCCTCCCAAAACAAAAACATTAGACCAAAGAGTGAGGGAGGGCTGGTGGATAGCCCAGTGCAAAGTTCATATGCTCTGTTAACAATTCTCAAGATGTCAAGAGAAAGAAAAGATGGCCTCCTCTCAAAAATTCAGTGGGGAACAAAAACAAGAGTCACACAGGATGGGCAGGCATCAAGAAGGTTCTGTCTATATTGTTGAAAGGAGAATCCACATGATAAATCATAGATCCATTAAGGGTATTTTGTATAATGTGTGCAGAATACAATTCTAGATCTTGCTGGGGGAGAGGGATTACAAAAAAAAAAATATGAGACATAGTTATTGTCCTTAGCTTTTATTCTGGTAAAAGGCAGCATGGCACAGGGAAAGAATATTGATTCTGGAGTCAGAGGACCAGAGTTCAAAGGCTCCCTCTGCTATAAGAACCTTAGGCTTAACCACTTCTTTCTTCCATCTCCTATTACTCAGATATCATCACCTATTAAATTCACCCATATTTCAAACGAAGAGGCAGCCCTTTCCCTTTACTTGCCAAGGCAAACCCTTATGCCAGCGGCTTTGATCCTGTGCCCTCTCTTTTTCATCAGATCCCTCTGTCTCTCCCTTTCCCTCTCCTCTCTGTCAAACAAAAAACACTGCACTTGATTCAACCAACTCTACTGAATTTTTTGCTATATCTCTCCTTTTTGACTACGCTTCTTAAGAAAGTCATATATACTAGGTGCTACCATTTCATTTCCTCTGACTCACTTCTAAACCTTTGGCAATCTGACTTCATCATTCAACTGAAACTACTTTTTCCAAAGTTACCAATGATCTCTTTCTCGTCAAATCTAATGACTTTTTTTTTCTGAATCTTCATCCTTTTTGACTTCTCTGAAGTCTTTGACAATATTGATTACCTTATTCTGGCTACTCCCTTTTCTCTAAATTTTCATGACACTGCTTTCTCCTGGTTTTCCGATCTGTCTGACCACTCCTTCTAAATACCTCCTTTGTGATACCTTTATCTATGTCATGTCCACTAACTGTGAATGTCCCTCAAATCTCTATCCTGGACTTTCTTCCCTCTTCTTTCTCTAATATCTCACTTAGTGATATAATTAGCTCCCAGGAGTTCAATTATTATGTTATTTTTATGATGTCTCTTTCATTATAACGTGAACTCTTCTAGAGCAGAAACCAGGTTTTTGCCTTTCTTGGTATCCACAGTGCTTAGAATAGTGCTTGGTACATAGTAGATGCTTAATAAATGCTTCTTGATTTACTTAACCTCTCAGACTTCAGTATCTTCATCTGTCAGATGAGCAGTTAGGACTAGATAACCTCTGATACCCCTTCTAATTCTACATCTGTTGACCTATGGCTTTAAATGAAAGGATATGTATTCAAAGAACTATTATGAATACAATAAAATACCTATTCTTCTACAGTAAAAGGTAGAAAGTGTCAAGTACATTGAGAAGCAAAATGTGTTAAAGATGCACACTCTTATAAAGGGGGCAAGAATTCTTCTGGCTCAGGGACTGGGAAAGACTTCAAAGAGGAGTTGGCATTTGACTTGTCTTTGAAGGATGGATAGGCTTTCAACAGTTGAAAATCTGAAGATGGGGGGAGGAGTCAAAGATATTTTTTTTGTAGAGGAAGCACTGAAAGCAGAGGCATGGATCTGGGTAAGCCCTAGATATGTTTAAAGAATAGTGAGGAATCCAGTTTAGCTGGATCTAAAGGGAGTTATAGGAGATAGGGCTGGAGATATAGGGTGGAGTCAGATTGTGGAGCATCTTAAGGCAGTTTGGACTTAATTTGGTGGGCAATGGGGAAATTTCACAACTTTCTGAGTGAGCAAATAGTATAACCAGAGTTATGCTTCAGTAAGATGATTCTGACAGTTGTGAGTAAAATGGATTAGACTGGTTCCTGATCTGTTCTAACCAAACCTTTTAATCATAATGACCTACCATTTAAAACAATAACAACAACAACAAAACATGGTGACATAACTGTCAGGAACCCAGAAATATTATTAGCTGAGGGAACACTGTTATTGAGAAAAACCAATTATGGATTGGTTTAAATGAAATGTTTGGAAATAGAACCTATTCTGGGAAAATTTTTTCAAACCGAAAATAGAAACAGCCAGAGATATTTTTTTAATTATTACATTGAAGGAAGGATATCATCAGGCCCTTTCTCTTTTTTCAATAACAGTTGGTGACCTTTTTTTCTCTTGTGCTGTCCCAAGGGCATGAACACACCTCCAGCTTCCTACATAGCAGGCTAACTTCCTAATTTCATTCGATCTTTCTTCAAAACTCTTCTCCTATAGAGAAGTGGAGGAGGGTGATTATTTTTGTTACCCTCAGACTTCAGTTTCTAACAATTATTGTAATGTAAACTCCCGAGGGGAGGGACTATTGTGCTTTTGTCTTTGTATTTCCAGCATGTAATATAGTGCCAGGCAAATCATGGGCAATTAATAAACACTTGGGGGTTGATTGATCCTTTGACATATTCCCAATCCAAACCCTCAGAATAAGAAAATTAAAAACACATATAGAAAAATAGAAAGCAAGAAGGTCCAACCAATTTCCACATCCCACCCCATGTCTCCCCATTAATAATTAGAAAATGTTGCCTGGTATTCATCTACATATTGTCACGTGATAAAGCATATATAGTCCTCTTTTTTTATAATCCAATTTGGGATTTCAGAGGTATAGGGAACTCCTTTTTCCAATGTAGATTTGTATTTCTAAGCAAACTAAAATTTTAGAGTTTCCTGATGCATTAAGAGGTTAAATAAATTGTCGAAGGCAATAAAGCTGGTGGATAGCAGCGGTGGGACTGGAACCTAGATCTTTTTGACTCAAAAGTCAGGTCTCTACTTCCTTCTGCCTATATTTCATGGCACCTGAAAATGACTAAGGTCAAAAGCCTGAACTCTGTGTGTCTACTGTGAATAATACCAAACCCTTTTGGATGCCTGCTATTTTAAGTACCTCCATTACTAGAAATCCAATATAATTTCAGGTCTCCATTTCACTCTAGACACTACTGTTTCTGATACTTCTTTATTAAAGGCCAGGCTGAATTGAGAGACATAATTCTAAGTAGTATAACATTTTTTTATCTTATTCTATTCTCTTAGTAAATAGATGAAATGGAGAAGGCTCTGTATTCTTACTAAGATTTGTTAAAGTTGGTATGATACACCCAGACACACACAGTTCCCTTTCCCTACAGGCTGTACAAGTGATGCTATCTTTGGACTTTATTAGTTTTGGAGTGACTTGGAGAATGCGATATTGAGGCAAAATGGTGAGACACATATTCCAGTAATGCTGACACAGCAGAAACCAAACGAAAAAGCCCCAATGTTATTCTCTCTCTGCTGTCATCATTAATGTACAAAAAGGATAGTGTTAATAAGGGACAGCTTGGCAGCCAAGGTAGAATGACAAGCTTGGCAGCAAGGGAAACGTGCTTCATGCTGCGAAATTTACAAAATTGCATTCCTGCTGTATGGGCCTCGTTTTTCTTGGAATTCTGCTCCCTTGCTTTAATGTGCAATCTCATAGCACCGAACCAGGGTACCAGAGCATAAGGAACTGCTGGGAGGCCTGAAGAAAGGCTTCAAAAGGGAGAGAAAGGGAGGGGAGAAGCTCAAGAATTCTGATTTATTTTCCATTGTGTGGCCACCACTCTTTTCCATGAAGAGAAGCACAATTTTAGTTTCCAGACTTCCCCTTTTTTTCCTCTCCATTTCATAGGAATAAGTCTGCCCATGAAGGATCTGAAAGGAAAACAACATAAAATTGAAAGAGTTTTGGAGGCGATGGTGGAGTGCCAAAGTGTGCTCTACATTTATTTCAGGTGGTGGAGAGATGAGAGAATCCACTGAACCATAAACAGCCCCGGGTGTCCCAGCTCACATAAAGGCATTTGTAAGTGCACATGACATTCTCCTGTTGTGTCTCTCTATCTTTCACACTGCTTGGTATGTTTCCTGAAGGAAATGTGCAGACCAGGTTTGGACAGCACATCTTATGCTGCTGAAGAGTAAGAATCATCCTACATAAGACTGGGTAATAATAAATGCTGGGGTGGTGTGACATAGAGAAGCTAAATGGAGTGGCAGGCACATTGGTAATAATTACTCAATTTGAAACCCCATTCTTATGATACTGTTATGCTTCAATTCAGTCTATGTCTGGCTAGGTCCCTTGTGGGCTAATTGGCAAGAATTCTACATTTGGAGCCAGGGGTCCTGGGTTCAAATCAGAGTCCTACTAGTTAAAATTGATTTTATCATGATTAACCCATTTAACATTAGTGGGCCTCAATTTCTTCACCTGTAAGATAAGATCCCTTCTAGCTCTAAATCCTATGGGAAAAATATTTTAGTGACACAATTCTAAGAGATATCCCTGTAGATTAATTACATGGACTTCTTAGTCATAGACTCAGAGATAGAAGGATCCTCAGAGGTTCTCTAATCCAGTGGTATCAAACCCAAATAGAAATGGGGCCTCTAAACTCTACATAAGGATCCCTACAGTTGACAGATTGACTTAAAAACCACATATTAATGTGGTTTTTAAATATTATGTTTTATTGGATTTTTAAATTTTGTTAAGTATTTCCCCATTACAACGTCTCCAAACAATCTGGTTGCACCATACTAAAATGTATTGAGACTGGGATAGTGTAATAGCAATTTAGATTTGAAGATCTCTCCCACCCATTAATAGGCCATATGACTTGCTTACATCACAGGAAGCCTAAGTCATATGTGGTGGGAGGAGCTTGCTGAGAGGAAAAGGAAATTGTGTCACAGGAAATGCTGAGAGAGGAGTTACTACAGTTAGAGCTGAGGGAAAGAAAGCAGACATGTGATAACTGTGCTGTGAGTCTGCTTGTTGGTGGCAAGGCCCCAGCAGGAGGCAGAAGCTTGTGGGATGGAGTAGTTCTCTGCTATGATGTTGTGGACTTCTTGGTTTTGGGATTTGGTTATTTGGTGTCTGAATAACTGGTTTACTTCTTCTACCTTCTATGTGGAGAGTCTCATATATTTTGCTATATAGAACCACATAGGCATTTTGACAATTATCATCTATATTGTGATTATTGCCTTGCTGATACAGGTAGCATATTGGACACTTCTGATCTAGTTTGCTTTCCTCATTTTACAGATGAGAAAACAAAAATGCCAAAGAAGTCAAGTGATTTCCCTAAGGTTAGGATCCAGGAGTAAGTGACATGGCCTGAATTCCAGGCCAGATATTTTAATTCTAAATCCAGCACTGTATCTTACCATAGTACCTGTCACCTCATACCAAAGACAAATGAAGCAACAAAAGAGACTAGTCAAAGGTTTCATTTATTGGATGGAGTGAGGCTAGAGCTTCCAGGAAGGGATTAAGGGCTCCCATGATATACTGGTCAAATATACACTCCTCTGAAGTTAAAACAAACACTTCACAGTAGATGGCTTTAATTTGATTTAAATTCATGTTTTCCAAGTAAATTTGTGGTCAGCATCTCAACCTTGTAGTTTTTGAACTTTCAAGATGCCCCGTATTTAATCATGGATTCTTCACCTGCCTATCTTACAGTCACAGCTGGACTCACCCATGTCAGGGACCACCGAAGCCAAACTTCACATTTGGTGTTAAACAGGATGACCAGAAGTACAATCTTGGAATGCAGCCTGTCTATCAATTTTGAGGCTGAGATTGTTGACACAGAACTCTGCCAGGCTGGGCCTATATGGGGAATGGATGGTAGCTGGGGAGTCTGACATCTGGGAGAGAGCTGGCAAAAACCAAGCAACTGCAAAGGAGTGTGGGTAGGTAGCCCAAATATTCTAAGGACATCCTGGAGATTTTCAACTGGTCAGGGGAAATTCAACTTCATTTCTGAGATTTTCAACAGGACAAGTTATGATTTTCCAGCTAAAATTAACTACATATCAAACAATTAAAAAAGAAAGACTCGGCCCTTCTGGAAAGTTATTCCAAGGCACAAATAAAGCAACAAAAGGCATTCAATTGTAAGACTTTTTTGCTTTATTCACATACCTTCTCTCCCCGCTTCTCCCTCCATCATTGTGAGACTTGTCTCTCCCCTGGTTCAGTGTTCTCACATTATTTCTCAGAGTGGTGCCTGTGTTTTAAACAGTCCTGGGGCCACTGGCAGGGATTCTGGTGCTCTGTCTTCTTCTTCTGTTCTGTCATCCCCGCCACTAGCTCTGCAGTTCTCTGAATAGAGTTACTCATGATACCTTTTTCAAATACAATATGAGTTCTTTATGTTTTGCTAAATGAGTCCTTTTACTCACCCTTCGCTTCCTTGCTTTTTTCTTTAAAATGTAGTTCTGTGTCTTTGTGTCTGATTTTCTGGGCACTGGGCCTAGTTTAGCTTATTTTTCTTTTTGTTTCAGCATTGTTTTCTAAATGAGCTCCTCCTTCATGATTATCCTTGTTCATTCATAATCTCACTGGAGGAATGAGCAGTGAGTAGAAAAGGATCTCCTTTCTGAAACTTCAGGAGAGACATTTTCTTTTTTGTGTATTTTAAAATGTTACTCAATTTTGTCAGGCCTTATACCTTCCTTGAAGGGCTCTTCAATGTCTAAAATGAGCTTTATTTCTCCATATAGCCACATAAGAGGCAGCATTATACAATAGAATGTGAACTGGCTATAGACTCAGAGGGCCTGGATTCAAATCCTGCTTCTGAAGCTTACTTCTTTAACTTGTTGCTTAACTTCCTTAGGCCTCAGTTTCCCAATCTGTAAAATAAGAAGGGTTAGATTAGATGATCATGAGAGCTAGAAGGGACTTTAAAATCTAACTTCCCTTTTTCAAATGAGAAAACTGAGGCACGGTGAGTTTAAGGATTTGCCTAGGGTCATATAGCTATTAAGTATATATGAGGCAGAATTTGAACACATGCCTTTCTGACTCAGAATTGTTATACCTTATGTACTATACTATACTGTCCCTTTCTCCCTTAGCCTTTGAAGTGCCTTCTAGCTCTAGGTTCTTTGATTTTTTTTCTGCCTACTTACCAATACTGATAACAAGTACTTGGTAGTAGTTTGTGTGTCCGTGTATGCTTCTGTGTATAGGAAGTGAAGGGAATGTGTGTGTGTATGTGGAGTAAGAGAGGTGAATGTTACACTGAGTATTGGCATGGTTATTTTGCCTTGTCACATCCAATTAAATCTAACATTTATAACCTGCCTCCCTTTGTGGCATTCTGTGCCACAGTTAAATGCCCAAGAATAAACATGTCAGCTCTAAATGGAAGATGATGGCAGCAACCAAGACAAGATTCCATCTCATCAGTAGCTTAAAAATTAAAATCCTGCTCCTTACCACCCTCAGCATGCCCCCTTCCATCCCATGATTGAGCTTGCTTATTGCTCCATTTATGGGTGGTAAAGAAAGGAGATAAGTAGGAAGTACATGAACTAGCTATATGATCTTAAAGTGACAAAAACACCTTGCCTGTCAATGAAAGTTACAGAAATAGCATGATATTGAACCAAAACACTTCTAAGAAACTACTCCGAAACCTCTGCTGTCTGGTGAAAAGCTGTTGTCTTTGTAGTGGGATATGCATTATAGAGGCATTAGGAATCAGAATCCCATATTAGTGAGCTATAAAAGCTACCCAGATATTACTAAAGCCAAAAATAATGCACCTCTATACCGCTAAATGTGCTTTCTTCCCCTTTGCTACATGGTAATGAAGTTCTTCCCCTTTATTTTTCCTTTTTTTTTTCTTCCTTATAATCATACTCATGTTGTCAATACCAGTACTACTCCATCTCTGTCCCCAATCAGTCTATTTATAAACAACCCATGTTATTTGGAAAACTCATCAAATGTTGCCCATCTCCTTTGGAATTGTATAGTTTGCTTTTGTGTCTAAAAGTGAGCATAAGCTCAAAAGGAGTGAATGTTTTGGTAAGTTCAACACACATCATTTCATGCCCTAATCCATCACTAGTTCTCTTCAATTTTAGAAAAAGAAGGAGTTGAATCAGAACTAATATTACCCCAGCACTCAAATTTAGTAACTACATGATCTTATGTAACTAAGTCAAACTTGATTTGATTTATTTTCAGGTAATGAAAAATTTGAAAAAAAAACCCACTACATTAAAATGATATGTAAGGTTGAATTCAGTGATATAATAGTATTGTACATTATATTTATAATATGGTTCTGTTATTATATTTTATCCAATATTATATAGCTAAGTATTGTGAATTGTAAAATAACACATTTCTTATCTTTCACCATCACTAAGGTAATTTTAAATAGATTATTTGAATATTTTCAAAACTGCTTTTTTTCCTGTTATTTTTATTATGTCATTCACTTTTCTGGTTCATCACAAGAAAATTGCTCACTGTCTTAAGATCCTGTGATCATATGATGAATGTTTAGCCATGGAGACTCTTAATATGGGCAACTAAACTTTGAGAGGAAAAAAAATGCTATTTGACATTTCATTCTGGTTTGTTAAGTAAAATAGCAGAAATTTCCAGGAAAAAATTTCTGGTGTTTATAACAAAAAGTGTGATCCTCATGAAAATCTTTTGTGCTGAAGAGATCAGAAAGAAACTGCCATCTCCTCAAATGATGGGATAGCACAATCAGCTGGGCTGATATTGCCAAATAGTATCATGACTAAACCAAACTCGAACTTCCTTAATGTGGAGGATGAAAACATCCTTCTTGCCTAGTTGTAGCTGATCATAGTAGGCTATGAATGTCTTCTTCAAAGGCAGCTGTGAAGAAACACCACTCACTCTAGGATATTATTTGGGGATTATGAATAATCTCAACTCTGGTAATTTATTATAGCACAAAGGCTTTTTAATTGAGGCTTCATGAAAATAGATGGTCCCTAAAACACTTAAAAGGGATTCTCCAACAAATAACTCTAGTCTCTACTGCAATATGAAGCCATAATAGTATCTCTTATGAGTATAACAGTTGAAGTCCAGTTTAAGCACTCTCTGCCTACACTCTATAGACCTTTTAGGGTTCTGTGCATAGATTTCAGGGGGTCTATGAACTTGGATAGAAATGTACATACACGAATATAGGTACCTACATATATATCTACACATGCATATATATTCAATTCAATAAACATTTATTAAGAGCTACCTGCTTCCAGGCGCTGTCCTATGATCACTAACTGTTGGTTTATCACCCTACATTCTCTATTACACATTTAAAAAAATTATTCTGAGACGAGGTCAATAGGCTTTACCATAATGACAAAAGACTCCATGTCACAAAAAAAGTTTAAGAGCACCTGATCTAGATATTCACACAAAAATGAAAAGGCTTTCTTTGTTCTAAGGAGCAGGGTTGGAGGAGAGGGTAGGAGGCAGGAAAGAAACAAGAACAGAGATATATTAACAGATGTTCCATGGGATTGTCATACTTTTCATCTGAGAGAGCATCAAATGAACAGCTGTTGACCTAGTGAGGTGGATAAGAAGAAACTTGAATTTGTTTTCTTATCTTTCAGTTGGGGTCTGATTATATTTCAAACCCAGCTGCCTTTAATAGGTAGACCCATCAGAGTTGGGGTATATGAGATGGTTATTGGGTATGACCTGGCCATGCATATAAATAAAATAGAACAGCAGTGAGAAAGTGAGTCTGGGTCAGATATGCACATCCCAAATGTGGTATGAGATGTTGTGTCTCATGTGGTAACTGCAAGAGGCCAATCACTTCTTTTCAGGAAGTGGTTAGCTTCTTAAACAAATGCTTCAATGAATGTTCTTTCCATTACCATGGGTTAGTTTAACTTAGGACCTTCCTCAGATGAATGACAGTAAATGATGACCATCTTGTTCTCAGCACACCATTCAGGCTGTGTTTAATCAATTTAAATGTAGTGGAGAATTGAAGCATTTGCCAGGTTAATTCCAGCCCCAATCCCTGTTTCTTTCTTTATGTTATAGGTTAAAAATTAGTTATTTTTATTTTTTTTTTGGAGCAGGCTGGAGGTGGGCTTGAATTATCTGCATAATTGCCCAAAGGCTTGTTTCACCTTTCATGGGTAGATCCAACTTAAGAAATTCTTATTTTAGAAAAATAAAGAGCTGATGAGCATTAAACTCCTATTCTTAAATCAATGGGAGATGCAGTGAAATGGAAAGAGCATTGACCTGGGAATCAGGAAGCCCAGACAGTGCTCCCAATTCTGCCAATAGTTAGCTACGTGATCCTGAGCAAATCATAATTTTTTGCAGTCTGTTTCCTTATCTCTAATATAAGGGAATTGAAGTAGACCTAGATCCCTTCCTGCTCTACCATTTTATGTTCCTGTGTATCCAAAGTTACACATGGCTCCTAGATTTGCATATCATTAAAAATTCAAAAATAAAGCAGCCCTTGAATGTATGTACAGGTTATTATGGCAATTAATTAGTCATATGGGTGAAGTCCTGCTGATACACTTTATAGTACTCGTGAATAGTAATCCTTTCAATCTCTTTGCTTACAGAGAAATCAAATGAACCAAGGCTATCTAATGCTGTATCTGATATTTCCCTACTCATAGTATGACTCTGGTTGAGAAAACTGATTTTAATCTACTTGCCCTGGCCTGGCAATATTCCCTTTATTTCTATAATGTTCAGCAGACAGAGCTGACATGTGGGTCAGATGGTGGGCACATGTGGGATTATGGGTGCGAACTGGCCTGGAAAACCTCAAATTCACAAGTAAACCCTGCTGTACATGGTGTCTTATTTACTAGAGACATTCATAAACATTTTCTTCTTATTTCCCTTCAAAGTAGTGCTGGACACAGCTTGTCTTTCTTTCTGTATTCTTTATTAGCCTACAACCACAGACTGCAATATGCCAAGAGGGAACGAAGAAAGCAAGTGAACTGCCTCAGTAACACTTAAGACCATGTGTTGATGAACTGAAGTCATATTCAACAAAGCATTTACTGTTGCACAGTGGATTAGCTCCTATTCTCATATCGTTAATTTTCCCCAACAAGTGGCCCTGGGCTTACTTTTTTATTAGAGGGTCCTTGCAAGATTGTTCTATACTGTAAGGGTCTGGGGCTGGGCGCGAGGAAGCTGTTGCTGACCTCCTGGAATGACTTACAAATATAAACAGAACATTGGACTCACTTCAAACAAAGGTGCTAACTTGATCCATGAGGTTAGATTTAGCAACAAAAAGAAGACTCACCACTCTAGTGGAAGATAGGAGGGAGGACACCTTTACTTCAGATAGCTTGCACTGTCTTGTGCAAGGGACATTGAGTCCCTTGTTATTAAAGATATAGATTTCCTAACTGATGCACCTAAGTTGTTGATGAGACAGCAAGATTCCAGAGGACTAGAGCAGTAAGTAAAGTCTCAGTCATGGTCTAAACCAGGGGTGGGGAACCTGCAGCCTAGAGGCCACATGTGGCCTTGTAGGACCTCAAATGTGGCCTTTTGACTGAGTCCAAATTCTACAGAACAAATCCTTTTATTAAGAGGTGAAGTTTGAATTCAGTCAAAGGACTGCACTTGGGGACCTAGAGGGCCATAGGCTGCAGGTTCCCCACCCCTGGTCTAAATCAAAGTTCTTTGAAGTTTGAGGAATTTGAAGAAAATTAATTGATAAAGGATTCATTCTGTTGGCTTTAATCAAACAATTTTGTTTACTGCCATTGGTTGAATCTCCATAGCTGCTTCCAAATGCCTGAACTGAGCTTAGTTGTCACTGTTCTTTTTCTGTGTCTCAGTGAACAATTAGTGTCCCCGCACCTCCCTAATTTCTTGTCACACTTGAAATCAGAAGGTGATGATCTCCTCTAACTTGGGGTATAGCCTGAATGATGACAGTACAATTAATCTCAGAGGGAAAATAAGAAACCATGAAACCAAAGTGAATGAATTCTATTTCTCACAGGGCCTACTTGTTGCTATGTTTTCTATATCATACTCAAAGGGGACCAATTTGTCAGACCATTACTGGTAGAGGGAGTGTCATCTAGCATGAGACAGAGTATTTGTGAAATATGAACAGATCAATCTTCTCATTGGAAACTAAATGACTAATTCTCTGTCCTCTAGCAAGACACTGCATGACTGAATTAGTTTGTTAGGCCAAGTACGGTGAAAGATTATTTAGTAACATTTTAGTAGTAATTTCTCATTTTCAATCATGGAGACATTTATAGTGATCAAAATGGTCTCTGTTATTCACTGGAAATCTTCTTTAATGTTGAGCTTTTAATTTTTCTTTTCTCTTTAGAGTTTCTTTGGAATGGTGGTGTAGAGATGAAGGAAGAAGAAAAATATGTTGTACCCTGCTGGTGACATGGAAGATTGTAATGAAGAGAAAATGGCACTGTGGTTGCAAAAGACCAAAAAACATGTGTCAATTCTCCAAAAACAGCTGTCAAAAGATAAGAGTGGGAAATAAATTACAGTGTAAAACTGTGCATTGAATACACACTGAAAGGATTTCTTGGCCACTAGGTTACCAGGGGAAAAAATTAGTTCTTCGATCACATTTTATAATGTCTTGTAGGAAAAGACTGAATGGCCCCTTATTGTAGCTTGATGAATTGGACTGATGTTTCTGGTTTGTCCTTGCTTCTTCCAATGTACTCTTTGTTGTAAACACCCTGAGACTCCTTGAAGACAGTTTTTTTTTGTCTTTGAATTTCCAGAAACAATTATAGAAATGGTCATATAGTAGATGCTTAATAAATGTTATTTGAAATAAATTTAGAATTATGAAGTTATTTAGTCACCCCTCTGTACTTTCATAAACTCTTCTGATGTCACGTTCCTTCTTCTCCAACCTTAAATTCAAAGTTAGGCATTTTAATCATACATCATCACATTTTTTGGAATCTTTACTTACCCCTACCCCACCATACCCCATTGCTGTTCTTCTTACCAAACCTTAGCCATGGGTTATATCCCCCATCCTCCGCCTCTACGCTTACTTGTGAGAGGCTGAACACAGCTGGAAGGAGTTTCACAACCATAACAAATGGGAGCATTACACATTCATGTTATTCAACCTCAACTGTGTCCTCACTGCATCAAGGCAATCCTTTTATTCCTCCCTAATTAATTCTTAACTGTACTCCCCACAGAAGCTATTTCAAATCTCTTTCCTTTTCATTTTCTATCCCCTCCCCCATTTAAGGACTTTGCCTCTTATTTTACCAAAGCAATTGAGGACATTTGGCTTGAGCTCTCGTTTCTCCCCTTCTCTTCATCTTTTGACATTATCTCCCCTTCTTTCCTGTTGTCCCTTAGCCTCTGACAGGGGTTCCTTTTCTCCTTGCCAACCTTTCCAAAATGTGTACTTGATACCACTCCCTTCCATCATTTCTACCAGATTTCACCCTTTTTCCTCCCTTCTCTCTTTTGAGTCTTCAGCCTCTCCCTATCAACTTGCTCCTTCCTTACTTTCTTCAAACATGCCTGTCTCTCCCGTATATAAAAATAAAAACCTTTCAAAATATATTATGTAACAATAATTATCTGAATTTCACAATAGCAAATCATTCTAGGCCTTTTTTCCCCCTCCCACTCTACAGAATTTATTGCATTGATAACTGGGCAAGTCACACGTGTACAAAATGGAGTTCATACTATCCAAAAGCAGGGGGCTGGGGTGTGGGAAGGAGGAGGCAAGAGGCAGTTACTGGTCTTTCAGGGAGGTGCAGAGGCTAGGGGCTCTGGGAGAGGGTCAGAGGCACCTCCCCCCAAAAGACCCTGGCCTGGCTTTGGTCACAAAACTCAAACAGAGCCCAGAGCTGGGCTGGGAAGGACAAAATGAGGGTTGGGCGACTTCAGGGTCCTGAGGGCCACTCTGTTCATCCCCTTCATGGTAGGGTAGGTCCAGTCCAGACCTAGTCTAGGGGCTTGTGCAGGGGGTGTGTAGCGATACAGGAAGGAGGAGTTGGAGCAGACACAGCCCAGCCTGGCCGCTCCCCAGGGGGCACCCAGGTTGGTGAAGATTTCGGGAGACCATGGCCAGGCAGCTAGCAGCGCGTTTTATAGATACTACTGCGGCTGATGTAGCACATTCATTTGATGACATCACGGTCGATGTAGTTCAGCTTGGGTTCAAACACCTTTAAGTATCGCACCTTCAGGCCAGAGGGTACAAAGGGTACCTCCAAGTTCATGGAGACAGAAGGCCGGGCCCACTTTCCACTTGGGTTCAGCTGTGTTAGGACACGGACCTCTATTTTCTGGGCCAGCAAGAAAGGTTGGACTTAATGACAACTTGGGCCTCCAGTTTGGTCCGCCCCACATCCTGCACTGGGGGGATCACCCGGAAGGGAAGGAATGATGTCCTTGGTGGTCCTGTACCTCATAAGCTCAAACTCTCTATCAGGGAGAGTTCAGAGTCAGACTCGCTGAGCCCCAAACACTGGTGGAAGGTGCAGTCATCTATGGCAATGGACTGCTTCCCGCTCTTGCCCGTCTCATCTGATGTGCCCTTGCCCTGCTTCTTATCAAAGACAATATTATCGTTCATCCCAAACTTGCACTCGGGCATCCCACGCAAATAGCGCTTCCTCAAAACCCGGTCAAACACGTACGTGCTGAGCACCTGCCCTTGAGGATACGTGAACAGGTTGACACTTTCAAGAACATCCAGGAAGAGCTCATTCCGATGATATTTGATGCTCTCACACTGCCAGCCAATGTGTCCTGTCTCCTGGCTGGTAATCTGAGACTGTTCTTCCATTTTCTGATGCTGGCTCTTAATGCCCTGCTGAACTATGAACTTTTTCAGAACTCGGGTCTCCGAGTTTTGTGGGAAGTCGAAGTCTAGGATCTCATCCAGCACGAAGCTGTTCTTGCCAAAGTAGGCGGCCATGACGTCACACATCTTTTCCAGGAACTCAAAGACCGTGGTGGCGTTGACATTTTGCTTGGTGATGGCTGCCAGCCAGATATTGGAACGTTCGACGTGAAAGACCTATGTCATCTTGGTAGACCTGGGAGATGAGCACCTCCCGGCTGTGGTTGCAGATGAAAAGCCCTTCGATCGTGGTGGAGACTCAGTCTCCTCTGCCCATGGCTGTGAGGCCAGAACAGGCGCCGCCCGGGGATCCTGTCAGTTGCTCGGGCAGGTGACCAGTGGGAGGGTCTGGCTCCGCCTTTTGTTTTGATTTTTGGTCATGACTGTAAATGATTATGATGTAGAAGATTTATTTTATTTCTATGATGTAGAAAATTTATTATCATTAATTTGATAATAACTGGACTTTATATAAGGTTTCTAAAGTGCTTTACAAATATTAATTCATTTGACCCTCACAACAATCCCAGGACAAAGTTACTATTATCCCCATTTTACAGGTAAGGAAGCTGAGGCAAATAGAAGTCATGTGACTTGCCCAGATGTATGTAGCCAGGAAGTTTCTGAGGCTAGATTGGGGACTCGGGTTTTTCTGACTCCAATCCTGGTGCTCTATCCACTGCCCCATTTCACTGCCATCTAGTAAAAACCATCAGTTACTATGATACGGGAGTTGGAAATGATCATTCAAAGGGATCTCCTCTTAATGTTTCTCTAGTCCTAATAATTCCTGTTCTTTAGAGAGGCAACTCTTGCCCTGAACCCCTTATGACCAACCCTCCTCCTGTATAGCTCAAGGGCCCCACATCCCTCAAACCTATTGCATGAATTTGGGTATCTCTCCCTTTTGCATATTAAGAAAGAAAACCAAAAGGGAAGGCATTTCGGATAGACACAGACTAGAACACGGAGGAAATGCATTTTTTGCTTGTTTGGTTCAGCTTTGTTAACATGTGGCCTAATGTAATAAAGGTATTTTATAGATGATTGATTATATAACATATTCTTGTATGTTTATGAAATGTACTTGATAATGTAGTAATTGGATGATTCACTTTTGTCAATGATTATAACATTTACAGTTTGAAAAAAACCTTGAAAATTAAGATTTAAAACAGTAGTATTGTAAATGTCTGCAGTTCACACTACATTGACTATTTTTATGTGTCTGCAACTTAATTTATATGTCTATCTTGTCTAATTCATTATCCTGATACCTCTACCCTTTCTCCCCCATATTTTAAATTATAGTCTTAGAGTAGAATAGAACAATACAATTTCTAGGGCAGAACAACATTACTTCTGAACAACCTTTCAGTCACAGGCCAGTAGTTTTGATAGTTGAAGTTGTATTTATCCTGTACAGCAGGGTAGATATGGCTGCTCCCATGGAAAGAAATTTACTAAGGGACTAAATGCTTCCCATAGGACAAAGATAGGCATCATTAACAAGGGCAAGTACCAAAGCACATTTTATTGTGAGCTGGAGCTCCATGATGAAGTTTGGTGCTTAGACAGGCATAAATCACATTCACAGATTAAACTCATTTTCTATGGCCTAAAGGAGCTTTGCTGGATTCGGTCATTAAATTTTTAGTTTAACCATTTTCATATGTGGAAAAAAATGATGTTTTCCACAGAGATGCAAATGGTTATCACTACTCCTGAAAAATCCCCAGCATTAGATGGGCTGGTACTTAATAGAGATTTGCATTGAATGAAGGCAATAGAATTGAGGTAAAATCTAATAGTGCATTGAAC
Organism: Trichosurus vulpecula; assembly: GCF_011100635.1. Lineage (NCBI taxonomy): Eukaryota > Metazoa > Chordata > Mammalia > Diprotodontia > Phalangeridae > Trichosurus > Trichosurus vulpecula. Next base: position 181,700,949 of record NC_050574.1, read on the forward strand.
CACAACAGTGGGTAGTAGCCATAAGTCAATTGAAGAAACTCTCAGAGATGAACACAATTTGCCTTCTTCTGGGTAAATAAAAATGTGAAGAATCAAATTAGAAATGACGTCTTATAGTATGATTTTTTTATTTCTTTTTTTTGCCTATAATCAAGCATCTCTTTATTATTATAATTTGCCAAAGAGTTTCCTGTTTTGGCAGTGGGATTTTCCTTCCCACAAACTCTGCATGTCAATGAAATCATTGGTCTAGACAAAAGGAAAAAATCAAACATTACACAAGATTATTGTACTCTGGGATGTGGAGAATGGGAATAAAATTTAACTCTGATTAACAGTAGTTATAAATTTTTTCTTGTTAATCCAAATGGGAAAAAAAAAAAACCTAATGGATTCTTACCTTCTTACCCACTCCCTACCCATGGCTTTAAAACATCTATCAAAAAAAGAAGAAAGAATATTCAGATAAATAATACAGTGGTAAGTCCCTAAGATTAAGGCCGTAAAGTATAGTCCTGGTGCATCTCATGAGTCATTGTAATAACATAGAGATCGATTTAGGAGACTCAGAAGTTTGAGGCAGAGTGGGAAATTCCCAGAATGGTGCTAAAGTGATTTTGAGGGGCCCAGAACTGGTGAAGAACAAATGATAATGGAGGTAAAACTCACCTTCATGTCCTTCTTTCCAAGAAGGAAAAATGGTCCCCATCCTAAGGGATCCAGTATGTGCTAATAACAGACTCATATATAGAATCCCTATAGTTTGAAGTCCTACATAACCCTTTTCTCTTGCTCTGGACCTCTTCTACCCACCCCTCCTCCTTGAGAATTTCTAATACTGCACCCCATTCACTTAGGATTTTGGTGTGAAGTTGGAAAATATTTTAATATTTATGACAAAGAGCAACACTTTTTGAATAACAGGTGAAATTTTATGATCATTGAAATTACATTAAGTTACTACATGGCAATTCAGCCTGATGTCTTTCTACTCAACTCTGGCTCCAGCTCACTATTTATCTGCAGTGATTGTCCAAGCTATAATTGCTAACACATAATTTCCATCTAGCTACGTGTTGAGATATGGCCAAAATAAATTTTCATCTACTTTGTTTTTACAGAATGAATTTTTATTCTCTAGGTTATCTTTGATTCCACCCTCTACTTTACTACATCCAAGTAGTTACAAAGTCCTGTTGACTGGATTATATTTTTTATCCTTTTGTTCTCTATTTCCACAGGTCATCATTACCATATGAATGGCCTATTCAAATAACCCAGTAGATAAACCTGGCCATAGCATTTCTGCTCAATGCCTCCCTATTGTCTATGAAACAAAATGCAAATTCCTTTACCTTTAGACTCTCCTTGAAATCTGGTTTTCACAATGAACATTCCGCTAAAGTTCATAATTTACCGAAAATCTCTTAATTCCTGAATCCAAGGGATTTTTTTTTTTACAGGTGCTGTTATCGTTGGCTTCTCTGTATCATTGCCAACTATCTTTTCTTCTGGAAATTCTCTCTATTCTTAACTTCAGAGACACCACACTTAGAAGTTCTTTCTCTTCCCTTTCTATTTGTATTTCTAATTTTGCTCATTTACTGCTCTTTGCTCTGTACTCAAACCTGAAAGTATGGATATTCCCAGGTCTTTTGCTCCTTACTTGGTCACCTCTCTCTCTCTCTCTCTCTCTCTCTCTCTCTCTCTCTCTCTCTCTCTCTCTTTCTCTCTCTTTCTCCTATTTCTAGCTACGTCAATAGCTATATAATTCATTTCTTTATCTCTGCCTCTCTCTGTCTGTCTCTCTCTGACTGTCTCTCTCTCTCTTTCTCTATCTGACTCATACTCCTAAGGCTTCAATCAGGATGTTTGTGCAATGGTGAGTTTCAAACCTATATTTCTAGTTTTAATCTTTTTTCCCATGTTCTGGATTTGAATGCCCCAGATATCTATGAAATAACTCTAACTGCGTGTTCTATTATTTTTCCAAGCCTCCATACCTAAGAAATAAGGCTACAGTTTTTAGAGACCTACAATTCACTGGAATCCATGGTTCTTCATGAACCTTTCCAAATTTCAGAAGGGATTGGGATAGAAAGGTCATAGCTGAGAAGTTCTTGCACAGGAATGAGTTAGAACCAAGATAGAAACAAGCTAAGACCAAGAAGGGCAGTTAGGTGGCACAGCAGATGAGTGCTGCACCTGCAGTCAGGAAGCCTCATCTTCCTGAGTTCAAATCTAGTCTGAGATACTTACTAGCTGTGTGACCCTAGGCAGAGTCATTTAAGCCTATTTACCTCAATTTCCTCATCTGCTTATTAAATGCTTGGTGACTTGACTTGAAGATAAAATGACAGGTTCAAAGGCTACAAAGAGGTCAAGAAGCACGGAGAGTTTGGAGGAAAGCCATTAGATTTAAAAATTATTGATTGCTTTGGAGAGGGAATTTTCAGTTGAATGATGAAGGTTTAGAGGAGAGTGAGAAGAGAATGGGAGCCACTTAGTACAAGCAGAGACACAGCTCTCTCTTTCTCAAAAAGCAAGGAAGGAGCCAGTAGAAAGAAAGAGATTGACAATAAGAGTGTGGGCATGATATGGGGGACAATTATCTGGAGAAGACGGAATCAAGGAATCATGTGGGGGGGGTTAGCCTTAGTTGGCCAGTTTTCTATCAAGAGTGAAGCAAAGGAGAAAATAATGGGGAAGGTGTCTGAATGATGTCAAATAAGAAAGAAGAAAGCTGAGGGAGTTCTAAGCAAATGATCTCAATTTTTTTCAGTGAAGTATGAGGTAAGGTCCTCAGCCAAGAGGGTAAAGGGAACACATGCTGCGGGAAGCTTGAGGAGAGATCAAACAGTTTGGAACAGCTGCTGTGGAGAATGGGATAAAACAAGAAAGAGCTTATGTGTCTATAGAGTTTTAACTTTTTAAAAAATGCGTAGATTATCTCAATGTATTCTCATCTACAATTCTATGGTGTAGATGCTACTGTTAACTCCAGATGAGGAAACTCGGGCTTAGAGGTATTACGTTACTTGCTCAGGGACACACTAAAACTTAAATGTCTAAGACAGGACTTAAGGGACATTGAGTGTAATTCTTCATTTTACAGATGAGGAAACTGAGTCTTAAACTGAGCTTATTTTCTAAAATTTACTCTTCTTTCTGATTTCATAGTTTTTGTTAGTGTAATTATCATTCATCTAGTTCTAGTGTTTGAAACTTTCATTTTATAGTGGATTTTTCTCTCACCTGGGAAATCCAATTAGTTAACAAATCCAGTCAATTCTATCTCATCAATCTCTCTCGTATATATCTCTCACTTTTTGCACAGGCCAAGCAGGTCCAGATGAATTTTGATCTGCATTGTTGGTAGGGACATCCAGGCCAGTGTGGTGCTTGGGTGTATTTGACACAAACCCAGGTCAAGAACTTGCTGATCTTCTCAGACCAAGTGGACAATGCTCAGACTTCATCCTGGCAGACCACTTTGGGCACACTCAATGCTTGCATGTCCTGTGTCTGAGTTGTCCACGAGATCCTTGAATAACATAACATTTACTATCCCCCCGAAGCAGCAGCAGAACATAAAAGGACACAAAACAGGGCCAACCATGGCCCAGACATTCCTTTCAGAAGTGTGCAGAGCTTAGCTCTCACATAAAGTTGGAAGTCAGGGAGTAAGGCTGGAAGAAGGTGAGAACAGAATGAGACTCCCACCATAAAGGGTTATGGGACAAACCCAAAGAGGAGAATGATTCAAAAACATCTAGGAGCATGAGCTTGATGTGTCAACACATTTTGGAACTAGCATCCCTCTGAAGGAGAGGCTGCTATGAGAAGAAGGAAAAGGGCTTTCCTTTTTTAGAGTAAGAATTGTTTCTTTATATTTATGTTCCTAGGACCTAGCACAGTGCCTAGAATATATTAGATATCTGGTAAATCCTTGTTGATTGATTGGAGGCCAATGTTTGCTCCATGTTGTCTCAGGACCCCCAGGCCCTTACTTTATACACATCTGTGATTTAAACTCAGAGTACACTTGGGATGGCATTAATCTGGTCCTGTTTCTACATGAAACAATAGTGGATACATAAAGTAAATGCCCTTCAATGGGGGTAATATTTAATGCTGTTACACCATGCCACCCTTATCCCATTTTTCTGACACAAGGACATTCAAAAAAACTTTGTTTTTAGTTATCTGTAAGTATATAATCAAAACCACTTGTCTTTTGGGTTCAGCTGACAACATTAAGACAAATTCTTTTTTTTTTCCTTTCTAAAGTTTTCTTCAAAAATCACACATACTCAAGAAATTGTTTTTTCTGTTCAAGTAAAGTAAGACCTGAAGTGGATTTAAGATGATTTCTAGAGCATTCTCATAGATATCCTTTGAACTAGACCAAAAAGTTTTTAAATTTGAAAAGACATTGTTGAAAGCATTTTATTTAAATGTATTCAGGTATTATAATAGCCATTACCTAGAATTTTCAGAACATTGCTGCCTGATGGGATTAAGATCAATTTTATTAAAATATGTCTGAACCAATTAAGTAAATTATGATACAATGTGAAGTACAAAACCCCCACCAATGATAATAATTTCTATCAACATTTCACATCTGCAGTTAACCTGAAGCAGATGCTATAAGACATGGCCCATTGTTTTATATTTGCATGTGACAACGTGTTTTGATGTTTTCCTTTTAATTGTAACATTATGTAATGCAGCTTTTTTAGATGCTCTTGTGTGGTAAGTGTCAAAGCCTGAGTTAGAATTTAATTCCCAAATCTCTTTATAGAATTTCCAGTGATCCTATCATTTTCCATATATTCCATTGGGAAAGGCATATTTGGATTGTGGAAAATCACGTTGTGGATCATACTACCAACAAAAAGCCAGGGCACACACATCTTGGGAGGAACCAGTTTCCAAAGACTCTATGAGAAACCCAGATTTCTCAGTGGATGCCAGTTGTTCCTTCCCTATGACATGCTTAGATGAGGTGTTCAATGTAAATTAGAAAATTCAAAGACTTTCTTTTTAACTAAGAAGAAAACAGAGAAGTGTACATCTGGGAGGCCAAGGTGGTTTTTTTGCTTGTAGGCTATCGACTGGTAAGAGTAAAAGAATCATGAACTTCTTCCTTCTTTTGTCCTATGGTGGGATTTCAAGGTCATGACCTTTTAAAAGGATAACTCTTTTATTAAAAGACACACACACACACACACACACACACATGCCCATTTTTTTCTCCTAAAAAAATAGATTAGTTTCATTAATCAAAGACTGAATATTTTGTTGTATTCTTGAAGAGGAATATCAGTCAACCAAAAAACATTCATTAAGCACCTGTTGTGGGTCAGGCACCGTGCTAAGCACTGGCTACACAAGTGCAAAGAAAGAGACAATCTATATTTATAATTGAATAGAAGAGAGAATAATTACATGCATAAATTACACACAGCATAAATACAAGGAGAAGAAATATGAAGTAGTCAAATCCAACTTTTTTGGGGGAGAGGGAGAGGACTAGCATTGGAGGGAACTAAGAAAGGTTTCATGTATAACATTGTACTTGAAGTATATCTTAAAGAAGAGAGGTACTGTATATGGCAGACGTAAAATGCTAATAAGGGCAAAAGTGTTTCTAGAGTAACTTCCAAAGTGAATGCTATAGGTAGAAGTTAGAAAGTCTTGAGGATGATAGCTAGGGGAGAACAAGAAATGAAGATTTCAAGAGAGACTTTATTTCCAATAGTGAAAATATGGGGGGGGGGAGGGGAGAGGTGGAATATTGTAATCCTAGGACATTTTAGGACCTTTAGAGCCATCATGGAGTAGTGGCAGTGTGATTTAGTGGCAGTAGTTGTAAGAATGGTGGGGTTGCAGTCTAGACCTGGGTTCAAATCCTGTGTTAGATACTTGCGACCCTAAGCATGTCATTTCTCTCTAGCCTTAATTTCCTCATCTAAAATATGAAGGGGTTAGACTTGTTGACATCTAAGTACCCATTTGACAATAGATCTATATCCTAGGCCCCCTAATCATTGATATAAATGAATAATAAATGATTAGTAATAAACTTGGTTTAAAATAACTATTTAGAGTTTTCTTCCTTATCTGTACATTGGATTTTTATTTTCTGGCAAATCAAAGTTGTTGGGATGCCATTTATCTCCCTCCCCCCTTTCCTTTCTCTTTATAGATGTCATTTTTTATTACATCGTAATGTACTTTATAGAGAATCATAGAATCTCAAAGTTGGAAGGGACCCGAGGTCATCTGTTCTACCCCATTACTGAATGAGATCCCTGACAAATGTTTAGGAATATTAGGAGTCTCCTCCTCCTTTACCCTCTTCCCAATGCACTGAGTTGAAGACTGTTTTAATTATTGGACAGAGATTGGGTCCATAGAAGATCAACAACATGACTATTCTGCAACTGATTGCATGTTTTTGGCTACAGGGAGGAACAAGTGCTGGAAAATTTATTGAATTGCTGCATGGTTGATTGGATTTGGGTGTTTAGAGAACTCAAATAGCTGAATCAATCGTGCTGAGGTTTAGTTATTTTAGCCATCTGAACAACTGAATCTGATTGACTGGGCAAAAGTACAGTCAGTCATTCAGCAGTCGACCATTACTACAATTGAAAAACAAAAAGTGAATTGCCTGTAGCCATGTTGTTTAGCTGTGGCTATTGTACAGAAGAAGAGATTTGTTCCAAAATGCAGAAGCTGGCCTCCAGAGCAAGGAAAATGAGGCGTCACTAGCCACAAAAACCAGATCGTTGGTGATATGAAGAAGACAGTCTTCTGGTCTAAATTAAGCATAGTTTAAAAATACTCCAGGTTATTTTTACACCTTGCACGGATGGGACATTAGAAACAGGGTGGTGATTAAAGATCAAATTGAGGGGGAGGATACACCCTGTTTTGCACATGGAAAACTTGTTCCTAGGGCCAACAACTGGAGTCTATATGTATGCTTCTTATTTAAATATGTTGTATATGTTTAAATTTAAGGATATATTTTTGGTGTTCCCATTCTAGCATTGAGAAACAGAGGCACAGAGAAGAATGGCAAAGAAAATGTTCTGTGCTCCTTTTTAATTAAATATATTCAAAGGAAAATATTGGACTTGAACCAACATAACTGACTAAACAAAAGCGTGTGTTGGAGTTTAAGCCCATTGGTTTGTTGTGCATGATCAAAAAATGGCACATTTATGCAGGAACATTCTGAATCTAGCTCTCCTTTTTGGGCCCTGAATCCAGAAGCAGTAGGGTTTTCCCAAGCCAGAGAAGGAAAGCATCTTTCTAAGCTACTTTGAGACAATGACCAGAGGGAATATCGGCACAGAATCCTTTTCTATAGCTCTACATTGACAATAGGAAAATATCAGAACTAGGATGTGAGGTGGCAGGGGAAAAGCAGTGATCACCAACATGTACTGGGCCACTGCCTAGTAAAATAAAAGCTTTTTATGATATTCTCCTAGGGGCACCTCCATTTCCCTACACTGATCCTATTTAGACCTTCCTGTTAAAAATCTGAGGTGGGGGGTGGGGAGAGAGAGAGAGAGAGAGAGAGAGGTATACTGTACTCCTCAAACATTTTAAAGACAGCAGAAAAAGCCATCTCCCTCCTCGAGAAAATATAGGCTCATATATTCCTGCTTTCCTACTCAACACTAGGGTAATCAAACTTACTACTTTTGCCCTTAGGTATTTATGATAGAACTATTTGCATATAGATATTAGGCATTCCATGAACAACCATTGAATTGAATTTTAGCTAGAGGTTGGATGCATTCATTGATTGGCCTTGTCTCACATCATCCTTTCTTTAGACAATAGCAGACCATCCTCTCTCCCCTTTTCTTATCCTCATGCATTTGAGTTAATTATCTTGGGAGTTAATAGGCAGACCAGTATAAAAATGCAAGGCTTGAAATGTGTAGAAAATATCCAGAAATCCATTAGAATATAACTTGAAAAAGATTGAATGACTCTCTGGGAAAACATTATTTGAAATAGCTTTTTGGTGGAGGCAGAGGAAAGAGTAATATAGTAACAGAGAAAAGCTCACCTGTAGGTGTCCATGGACAAAAATCAGTAATACTTGTCAGACTGCCATGCAAAGATTGCTACTCTGTGTGCTTCTGGACATTTCCAAGGAAATTAATCTTACACCCTCTCCACTCTGACAAGTTTATGTTCTATTGGAGGAGAAAGGACAAACATAAAAATACAGTAGGACCCTGTTATAACACCACATGTTATTACACTGATATAGATATATCAGATCAGACCATGTCTCCCATGCATTTCTATGCCCAGTAAGAGCTAAAACTGTCCATCTATGAAGCAGGCATTATTCTTTCCCTAAACAAACAGGTAGTCAGTTACTTAACTAGCATCTATTAAGCATCTAGCTTGTACCAGGCACTGTGTGAAGTGCTGGACCAAGTATTGCAAGAGAGTTCCACTTCGTATGAGACTAAATATGGTATAAATCGATGAAATAATTCAAGCTCTCAAAAATGTGAACATTAATACTAGAAGGCTGCTAGGGATTTATTGGAGAGAAGTGAAATCAATCAAAGGAGGTTTTGTGAACGAAGTGAGTTTTAAGCATTTGGAAAGATGGAAATTTCCTAGTATAGTGAAATGGTGTGGGAAAAGTCATTTAAGAGATAGAGAAATGTTGCATGTCATGGTTCAGAGGTGGAAAAGGAGAAAGGCATGTATAGGAGATGGAAAAAAAGTTCAGAATACTTACTGAGATTTGGTAGACAATTGGGCATTTAAGTTGGGTGTACTCTTCACACCACTGACATTGTTCAGTTGTGCCTGACTCTATGACCCCATTTGAGGTTTTCTTGGCAAAAGATAATGGCATTTCCTTCTCTAGCTCATTTTACAGATGAGGCATTGAGGCAAACAGGTTTAAATGACTTGCCCAGGGTCACACAGCTAGTAAGTGTCTGAGGCCAGATTTGAATTTAGGAAGATGAGTCCTCCTGACTCCAGGCCTAGCGCTCTACCCACTGCTCCACCTAGCTGTGCTATCTATCACACCAGTGATAGAAGGATTCAAAATCTCCAGATGAAGCATCCTTTTCCTCTACCTTCTCTTCCTACTACATCACCCCCACTTCATCCAGATTATTTTATGGGCTGAAAGTCATCAACTACAATCCTTCTGGTGACATGGACCACTTATTGTTAGCATCTGCCTTGCCACTGTGTTCCAAAGTCCTCTGACTCTTACTATCTGTTCTTCTACTATGCCCTACAGACGCCTATAAAATGTTCTCTGACCTGTAGGTATACCCCAAGGACCCCTGAGCCTTAACATGTGCCCTTCTGCTTAACCTTTATGACTTTCTGTCCTTTCCATCTGTCCTGCAACTGAATTCTCTTGTATTTGTTATCTCCCTCACTCAATTAAAGTGAGAGATATTTGAGAGCAGGAACATTATAGCTTTTCCTATTTAAATCTCCAAGGTATCACATAGTGCTTGGAATAGTAAATGCTTAAGAAATGTTTTTTTTTTTCATTCAATTATTCACTCTGAAAAGAGAATGGAAATGATACAACTGATCAAAATGATACTTGAAAGAATGAGTGACTTTCCTTAAGCCTCACAGAGGCGTAATCATAAAGCCCAGACATATTCTTGATTCTGGGGTCATTAAAGCATGATGATAACTCCAAAGTATTGAAAAGTTCTGACCAATTGAAAGAACCTTATAAAATTTGGTGAGTAAAGAAAAATGAGAAATAGCACCTGGCCTAGGGGTCAAAGTACTGGATTTGAATTCAACTATACCTGGATTCAAATCCTAAGTCTGATCTTACCTATTTCAACATGGGCAAGTTACTTAAACTCTCTGAGTGTCAGGCAACTCTCCACGCATATGTTATAGACCATGTGGATGGATGGAGAGACTTCCTACACCGAGGAAGTCACATGTGCTTGACATCTGGAAAATGTTCTGAAGTAAACTGTGAGTTGTAATTATAATGTAATCTATACATTCACCTCCATGTTCGTGTAATTATACAGCATATCCTTTCATGAACTCTATAGAAAATTGATGAGTTTACAAGCATTTATTAAGCACTTACCACATACCAGGCACTATGTTAATCACTGGAGATACAAAGACAAAAAGGAAACAGTTCACGTTCACAAGTACCTTACACTCTAATGAGAGAGACCCATGAACATATAAAAGAATGCACACACCCTCACCACTCACCACTCACACACACACAAATACAAATACAAAATGTATATGAGGTAATTTGGGAGGGAGTACACTAAGCAACTGGGAGGACCAGGAAACACCTTGTATAGAAAGTGGTACTTGAATTGAGTTTTGAAAGAGACCAGGCATTCAAAGAGACTGAGGCAATGAGGGAGTATATTTCAGGCATGGGGGAGGGAGGAAACCTATGAAAATGCGTAGAGATGGGAGAAGGAACACTGTATGTGAGGAATGGTGTAGGCCAGTATGGTTGAATCACTAAGGTGTAAGACATTTGGAAAAGGAGGAATGGTCCAGGATACACAAAGCTTCAACAACAAACTAGTGCATGTTGATCTTAGAGAGAACCCTGGAGTCTATTGATTATGGGATGGATGAGGTGGCACGATCAAACATATACGTTAGAAAAATCCTTTTGGTGGCTAGACAGAGAATAGGGAGAGGCCTGAGGTAAAGAGAATGATTAGGAGGTTACTGTAATAGTCTGGCTGAGAGAAGATAAGAGCCTGAAATAGGGTGATGGCTTTATCACTCAAGAAAAGGGGGGATATAGGAAGGTGTGGTGATTAAAAACAAGATTTTGCAACTGACTTGATATGTGGGGTGAATGAGAATGAGAAGACAAGTATGCCATTAAAGTTCTCACCTAGCTTAACAGAAAGATGGTGTTTTCCTCTCCAATAATAGTGAAGTTCGAAAGGGGTAATGGTTTTGGGGAAAATATAACAAGTTCTATTTTAGACACATTGAGTTTCAGATGCACACTGGACATCCAGTTTTATATGCCCATTGGACACTTTATGATGTGGAATTGGAGCTCAGGAAAGTGACTAGGGCTGGATACACACATACATATATATGCACAGATATAACTATATATACATGCATATCTGTGTATAGATGGATAGATGAATAGATAGATAGATAGATAGATCTGGGAGTCATCTGAATATTGATAGTAATTGATCCCTTGAGAGCTAATAAAGTATCCAATTGAGAGGTTGTAGAGAGAAAATAAAAGAGGGCCTAGGACAGAGCACTGGGAGATACCTATTGTTAGCTGGCATGGCACAAATAATAAATTGGTAATGGATTCTGAGGAATGGATGGATAGATAGGAGTAGAATCAAGAGAGAACAGTGTCAAAAACACCAGAGAGGAGAGGTGTAACCAAACTGGCCTCACTGTTTCTCCTGTATCACATATCATCTCCCATATCTGTGCCTCTTCATTGTCTGATTCTCCTGCTTGGAAAGCATTCCTTCTTGGCATCTGCATTTCAGAATCCCAGGCTTCCTTCCAAACTCAGAACATGTCATCTTCTAAATGAAACCTTTCTTGATCCTCCCAGTGGCTAGTGAATTCTCTCTCCTTATCTTGTATATCATTATATATGTACACATTGTCTCCCCTCATTGAATGTAAGCTCATTGAGGGTAGGCATTATCAGACTTTTGGCTTTGTATCCGCAGCCTTCAGTAGAGAGACTGAATCTGAGATTTCATTGATATGGAAAACTCTTGGTATCTCAGATGAGGAAACTCTGATTACCCATGCAGATCAGCACCTTCTCTTTGCCTTAAACTGGTAGAGCATAAGGCCGGGGCATTGAGAGGTTGAATGACTTGCCCTGGAATCAAACATTAACTACGCAGCAGAGGCAGGAACAGAACTCAGGTTTTCCTGAATCTGAAACTAGCTCTTTATAGACTATGTCACTCAGCCTGTCTGTGCCTAGCACACAGTGTATACTTAATAAATGCTTCTTGATTGAGTTGTTGATTTGAGAGCAGATTCTAGCAAAGCCATGGGATCAGTGGATACACAGGAAAAAAAAAGCTTACATACATGGGTCCTTTAAAGGTTACAGATATCTTCTTCATAATAATTCCATGAAATTAAAAGTGGAAATATTACTCATCCCTTTTTCACAAATGCAGAAACATACGATACTTACAGAAGTTAAGGGACCTTTCCCAGGGTTAAGTGTAGCTGTTGATATTTGAATTCATATCTCTTGTATCTCCATATTCAAGACTCTTTCTACCAGATCTCCCTGCTTTTCTCCCCTAATGGTATTTAACTCCTTCTTCTTCATTACTATTATTAGCAGAAACCATTAGAGTATTTGTGGGGATTTCCTTTCTTGGAACCTCGAGAACTAATCTCCTATAAATGTCCTGTCTCTGAAATGCTGTTTTTATTTTTCCTGGAAAAAAAAAAGACCTTGACTTTACTTGTTCTTTCCTGAGGAGCAAACAAGAGATTTTTAAAATGTGTGTGCAGATTCTTGTTTTTAACTCACAGGTGGACAATTACCTTTAGTTCCATGAGGGAGCAGGATAACACTTTTACTATATCATAGCTTTATGTCACATTCCATTGTGCATTTTAGAGAGCTTAATTCTGTAGGACAGATCATGGAACACAAGGACCCCGTTTGGAAATTGTGTGTCAATAAAAAGGGGGCGTTAGAAACAATGGCTACATGTCTGCTTACGATTCCTTTTTTAAGTCAATAAGTCTATGAAGCTCAGAAACTAGATTGTGCCTTCTGTTTTCAAGCCCAAATATTTCAACCTTCAGCATTTACTGGAATATTCCAAGAACTGGAGTGAGTCTTTTGGGAAGTTCTGAGTCCATTCCACAATGGGCTAGCATGTGATATATTGAGTGGGCATTCCATCTCTGTGCATTTCCTTGAACCCACGTTGAGCCTGCAGAAGCTAGTCTTAAAATTTTCATTATTCTGACCTTCATTAGCCTTAGACAGGATAGTGAAGCAGGGAATTTTTATTAGTACTCCTCACTCCAATTTCCAGAGCCCCTCTTCCTGTTCTTGGTAGCACCCTCTTTCTCCTTTCTTCAAACATCTTCCCAAGGGTCTATGTGTCAACTAACTCCTACTGTTGTGTTGGTAAGATGAGCGCTTAAGGTTTTGTCCTTTCCAGTTATATTTATAATAGTTCCTTAAATTCCCAAGTATGTTGTCATATCTTGTCTTGCTTGATCTTCACAGTAACCTTTTAATGGTGGGCACAGTGAGGGCCCCCACTTTACCGGTGAGGACATTCAATCTTAGGGAAGCTAACCATTCAAATTCATACAGTTACTAAGTGACTGAAGCAAGGCTTAAACCCAGGGCCTCTGATTCCAAACAACAATGCAATTTCCACTACATCCTGATTTAGGGAACTCTGGAAGATCAAAATGTTTTCCAGACCTACCCAAAGGAGCAAATTATTAATGGTGGCCTAACAGACTGTGTGGGGCTGGTGGCTGAGAAGATATCTGGGGTAGGTAGACCCTTCTCAGGGCCCTTGAAATCACACTAAGCAGATGGTTGCCTTCTCTTCAAACTCATCAAGTCGGCCCTGGTTTTAAGAGCTGCAGCTTTGTCAGTCAGCTTGGTCCCAGAACCCAGGAGTCTAGCCTAGGTGCCACATCTGGTGGTTGTTCCTATTGGGCACACCATCTTGGGAGATTTTATACCCGAAGAAAACAAATTCATGCTGAGGCCAGATTTGCAATGGAGCTGGTGCCCCCTGCTGGATTAGGTTTGCTGGAACCCCTTGTTCCTGTTGGGCTTTCTGTGCCAGCAGTCAGGGAGGGCATGGCTTTGCCAAAAGAGCCTGCGGGAACAAGGGCAAGTCACTTAATTAACCTCTCTGTTTCAGCTCCCGGACATGTAAACGGGGATAACAATAGCAGCCAATCTCAAGGTTCTTGTTGAAAGGTAGAATTAATTAGGGATGACAGTAAAACACTTTGTAAAATCAAGTACTAAATAATGATAAGTGTTCCAACATGCCTATTTCTAAAGCAGGAATAAGACAATGTGCTAGGAATTATTATTATTAAGGCTAGTGCTGCTAATTTCTTCTCATTAGTAATTTTAACTACTCTCAAATTTAGGGGGGGACCCCCTCCCCAAAACCTGTTCTAAGCTGTAGACTTCTTTTTTGATGATATAAAGGAGAACAAGAGATTCCAACTCCATTTACAAAGGTGCCCATAGGTCAAAACCTGTGACAATAAAAGGCCTTCTGTAGAACTTGGTATAAGCAAGGTCTTTTCAAGCTTCCCCTTATGGCCTGGGGGAGTTACTTGCAAACAGGCAATTCACTACAATCCCAGTATAGCCCTCCGATGTGGCTGGTCCCTTGGAATTTGATTCAATGGAATTTGACTTGGCCACTTGTGACCAGTCCCTTAGGAGGTTCAGGAGATGTTTAGAACTTAAACTGAGATCAACAAATAAACAAAATGAGTATACCACATTCTAAATACTAATGAAATAAAGGTATAGGACAGGATTTGAGAAGAGTGAGATTCTTAGGGAGTCATTGATTAGAAGAAGAGAAGATAGACAAGAGAAAGCAGCAAAAAATCTGAAGGCTTTTCTGAGTTTAGCAAAACTGCATCAAAATGTGGATCATCCTGACATCAGGATTATGAGTCCAGATTATAAACTTTTTTGCTTATAGAACAACAAACCAGTCCCTTATTCTATTTGAGCTTTGGTTTCCACATCTATAAAATGGGGATAACAATATTTGTAGTAATAATAATTATGATTTATCTATCACTTTAAGGTCTTTTATTTTATCATCATGACAACCCTATGAAGTAGGTACTATCGTCCTTCACATTTTACAGAAGAGGAAACTGTGGCAGGTGGGAGGTTAAATGACTCGCCTAAGGTTACATAGCTAGGAAGTGTTGGAAGCTGCATTTTAACTCAGTATTTCCTGAATCCAGTTCCAGGCCTCTATTCCGTGTGCCACCTACACTGTTCAACCTGTTTTTCTACAGTGTCAAAAAATGCTTTGAAAGCTGTAAAGGCTGAATTAGAATCTTACAATTTAGATTTACAAAGGACCTTAGAGATCATTTAGCCCAAACCCTTCATTTTATGTGAGGAGACTGGGGCCTGAAGAGAATAAGTGATTTGCCTAAGGTCACACAGCTAATGAAATGGCCATGCCAGATCTCCATCCTACAAATTTTGTGCTTGACTCATTCTGCTGCACTTCCTCCCTGATAAATGTGAGATATCATTATTTAGAAATAACAAGGATGCAAGGTCATGCCTGAAAATTGTATGCTTCAGTGATCACTTTGTCTACCAAAAACTCCCCAAAGCAGGGACTCAGAAACAAAGACCACTTTAACAAGAACTTTGTAGATGGAATGTGCCAAGAAGGCATTTTGTGTTTTCCTGCTAATGTGTAGCATCATTGTGGTGAGTACCACTAATGTAATCATAATCATAAATATTTCTGGTTTTATTTCATACTAATTAAAAAGTGGACAGAGCACTGTACATGCCCTAGACTGTGTTCTGATGCTACATTCTATTTGAAGGCAGATAAGCACAAATTCTCTAGCTCCCCACATCCCCCAGCACACAGTAGCAGCTCTGTTCTAGGAGATGAGTGACAGAAGTAAGGTGAGGGGAGTCAGAGTGAATTCTCTAGGAAGTTTAAGATGTGTTTAGTTATGAAATCCAGGTCAGTGGGCAAGCAAAATGAGCTTGTGGCATTTTAACTATTATTAAGATATCTTTCCTCTACAAAAAGGGAAAGGTTCAGCTCCTGGCCTTCACATCATCAGTCTGAACAATAACTGAGTAATGTTGCCTCAGTCAAGTGCTTTCATAATAATTGAATAAGATGATAATTGGCATATTTTTAAAAAGCATTTAGAAAATTGTCAGGAGCAACATAGACTCTCATAAGAGGAACCAATATTTGCAATCTGTATGCCACATGGTTTTCTTTACATTAGGTCCAGATACCTAGAGTATCTGCTACTTTAAAAGCCTTAGATTTGCCTCTGCTACAGACTTAAACTCCAATCCAATCCCATTGCTCTGACTGCTATGCCTATTGAAGACCCAGAGGCAGCACACAAATATTAGGGTCCTCTGATTCCTGATTACCAGAATCTCATTACCGCTGACATAGGCACACATGAGAAAGTAAGGAAGGGCTTGGAAAGTACAGTCAAGGATGGGATTATTGTAGACCTTGGTGCACAGATTTATCACTGACAAGCCCTTTTCTAGGATTCATGCATGGCTAGAACCTCCCAAATCTACTTCCATAATACAGATGTCAAATCTAGACCATAAACCAGAAGCTCAAATTCACCCTTCTTTTATCTACTGACTCCAGATGACCTTAGAATATAGATGGATCTCATGAACATGATGGCATAATTGGTAACAGCTGTTGCCTTTCTGTTCCACAGACCAATTGCCCTGCCTTTCTGTTTGTGCTAACACAGATGAACTTCTACTATCTGGTTTCTATCCTGATTGTGCTCTGCATCATAAGGCTTCCCTCAGGCCTTAGCTTCTGTTTTCAGCTCCACACCAGCAAAGCCCCTCCATGGTGGTCCTTAAGCTACTTAATCTCTTGTAGTATCAGAGAAGAGAGAAGAAGTAGGACTGAGCAGAGACAAGTGAAAAAAAAGGGAGGAGAAGGGTGAGAAAAAGTAGTGAACCAAGGGAAAATGTCATGTGACTATAAAATAATGTAATATTTTATCATATGATTGGGATTTTGATATCCTGAAGGCAATTCCTAAAGATGAATTCCAGAAAATACATTTTTTTATAAGGGAACAACATTTTGTAATTTATGGTATGATTGTTAGGGAAATCAGCCTTATTATTCAATGCAAACAATGTATCTTTATTTCTAGAGGTCCCAATGATAGTTAAAATTCACTCCTGTAAAGCAACACATAGGACTTGTGAATGAGATGAAGACTTTTTTTGCATTCAGTAATAAATATTGAAAATGTTTGTGTCTAGGTATCATCCAAGCCAAATCTCTAAGACTTTTGAATATGAAAATAGTTTATCTGTGTTTTTTTTCCTCCATGTAGCCCCACTGGGAGACCATGGTGATTAAAGGTATAAACTGCTGTCATAAAAACTTTGAGATCATTGAAACTTCTGCACAGTTTCCCACATGAAATTGTTCTGATCCTATTCAATTCAGTTCACCATCTATTTTCAGTATCTCTATATATTCCAGACATTTTGTATACTGGTATTTATGTCTATTAACTTCCTTTTTTATCCTTTTTGTCCAATGAGGAACAAATTTCCTTTCCAGAAGGCTACATAAAGTCAGTCCTGAAGACCCTGTTTCATTTAGTTTTTTTAATGTTTTTATTCATTTATTTAATTTTGGGCAGTCACTCCAGTAGTATGCCTCTCCATTGGAGCAGTCCCTTCTTATGTCACACCTCAACTGCTGCAATAGCCTGTCTGTTGGTCTCTCTACCTTTCTCTTCAACTCACCTCACCACCCACATAGCTGTTAAAATGATCTTCCTGAAGCCCAAGTGTGACCGTTTTATGCCCCTCTGCACAACAAACTCCCATGGCTACCTATTACCTCCAATATTAGGGATAAAATGTTTTGTTTGGCTTTTGAAGCTCTTTATAACTTTTCCATTTTTCATACAGTTTACTTTCCTCTATGTACTCTACAATCCAGTAACACTTACCTTCTTCCTGTTGTTGCAAACAACATCCATCTCCTGTCTCAGGGCATTTTCTCTGGTTGTCCCTTGTGCCTGGAGTCATCTCCCTTCTCTTCTTCACTTCTTGGATTCTCTAGCTTCCTTCTAGACTAAGTTCCAATTCCACCTTCTGCAAAAGGCCCTTTCCGGTACCCCATAATTCTAGCACTTTCCTTTTGAACCAATCTTCCAATTGCACTGTATATTCTTTAAATGTACATAGTTGTTTGCGTGTTGTCTCCTCTATCAGAATGTGAGATCTTTGAGGGAAGCTATTATATTTTTTTCCTTTCTTTGCACCCCCAGCACTTATTCCAATGCTTTGCTCATAAGTGCTTAATAATTGCTTCTTTACTGTGTTAATGGACTAATTTTAAAGGTTTTCAATTAATTTAAATTGCACATTATGATTTGTGAAGTATTTATTGCCTATACTGTCTATAGGATAGTATCTCTTTTGCTTTGCTAAGAATTTCATTAAGAGTGCTTGACAGGGCAGAGCCAGGAAAAGAAAAGCAGGGACTTGCTTAGGCTCTCCCCCAAATCCCTCCAAATACCTGTAAAAATGGCTCTTAACAAATTCTAAAGTTACAGAACCCACAAAGTAACAGAGGGAAGCAAGTCTCCAGACTGCCTGGATAGTTGTGGGAAGGGTCTGTTGCACTGTGCTGACAGTGGAGCACAGCCCAACATGGGCCACACCAGGACAGACCAGGTGCTGAGGAGATCAGGTGGAGCAAGCCATAGTGCCCTAAATCACTGAGCTGTGGCAGCTACCAGACTTCTCAACCCACAAACACCAAAGACAACTTAGCAGGTCAGTGGGAAAACTGCTAGAACAGGGTGAGAGGAGTGCACAGTTGGCCCCATCACCCATGGGTGGTGGAGATGGTATAGCACTGGAGGCTGAAGTGGCAGGAAACTCCTGTGGTTGCTTCCAGAGCTCCAGGTTGATCAGAGTGGGAGTGCAGGGAGCACTTTACTGGTGCAGAGGCAGGGTTCTCTTGCTTTGCCCTGCTTGGATCTGGGTTGTGGTCCTGGTTGGTGGTTGTTGGGGGAGGAGGAGCACTGGTGTGGCAGAGCATGCTGTGTAGAAGTAGCTCTGAAAACAGCGCAATGCCCCAAAGCTCGGGATAAAGCACTCATCATCCTGAAGCCAGTCATACCTTGACAAAAACCTCAAGGGTCAAGTAGTTGGCTGGGAACATGGTCAGGCAGTGAAAGACTCAGACTATTGAATCTTTTTTGGGTGACAAAGAAGATCAAAACATACAACCAGAAGAACTCAACAAAGTTAAAAAGCCCACATCAAAAGTCTCCAAGAAAACTATGAATTGTTCTCTGGCCATGGAAGAGCTCAAAAAAGATTTGGAAAGGCAAGTTAGAGAAGTAAAGGAAAAATTGGGAAGAGAGATGAGAGTGATGCAAAAAAATCAGGAAAAACAAGTCAATGACTTGCTAAAGGAGACCCCCCCAAAAATACTGAAGAAAATAACACCTTAAAAATAGACAAACTCAAATGGCCAAAGAGCTCCAAAAAGCCAATGAGGGGAAGAATGCCTTAAAATGAAGAATTAGCCAAATGGAAAAGGAGGTCCAAAAGACCACTGAAGAAAATACTACCTTAAAAATTAGAATGGAGCAACTGGAAACTAGCGACTTTATGAGAAATCAAGATATTATAAAATGGAACCAAAAGAATGAAAAAATGAAAGACAATGTGAAATATCTCACTGAAAAAACCACTGACCTGGAGATAGATCCAGGAGAGACAACTTAAAAATTATTGGACTACCTGAAAGTCATGAGCAAAAAATGATATCATCTTTCAAGAAATTATCAAGGAAAACTGTCCTGATATTCTAGAACCAGAGGGTAAAATAGAAATGGAAACAATCCACCAATCACCTCTTGAAAAAGATCTCAAGAAGAAAACTCCTAGGAATATTATAGCCAAATTCCAGAGTTCCCAGGTCAAGGAGAAAATATTGCAAGTAGCCAGAAAGAAACAATTTGAGTATTCTGGAAACACAATTAGGATAACACAAGATTGAGCAGCTTCTACATTAAGGGAATGAAGGATTTGCAATATGATATTCTGGAGGTCAAAGGAGCTAGTATTAAAACCAAGAGTCATCTACCCAGCAAAAATGAGTATAACACTTCAGAACAAAATATGGATTTTCAATAAAATAGAGTACATCCTAGCATTCTTGAAAAAGAAAAGACCAGAGCTGAAGAGAAAATCTGACTTTCAAATACAAGAGTCAAGAAAAGCATGAAAAGGTAAGCAGGAGAAAGAAATCATAAGGGACTTACTAAAATTGAACTATTTTGGTTACATTCCAACATGGTAAATGATATTTGTAACTCATGAAACCTTTCTAAGTATAAGGGTAGTGGAAGGGAATATATATATATGCATACACACACATATATGTTATATATATATATATATATATATATATATATATATATATATATAAACAAAGGGCATAGGTGAGTTGAATATGAAAGGATATCTAAAAATAAATAAATAAATACAATTAAGGGGTGAGAGAGAAATATATTGGCAGGAGAAAGGGAGAGATAAAAGTGGCAAGAAAAAGCAGTTCTATTGAAAGGGCAGAGGGGCAGGTGAAAGGGAATGAGTGAATCTTGCTCTCATCAGATTTGACTTAAGGAGGGAATAACATACACACTCAATTGGGTATCTTACCCTACAGGAAAGTAGGGGGCAAGGGGATAAGAGAGAGGGGAATGATAGAAGGGAGGGCAGAGTGGGGGAGGAGGTAACCAAAAGCAAACACTTTTGAAAAGGGACAGGGTCAAGGGGAAAAATGGAATAAAGGGGGACAGGATAGGACAGAGGGAAATATAGTTAGTTTTTCACAACATGAATGTTGTGGAAGTGTTTTGCATAATGATACATGTGCGGCCTATGTTGAAGCACTCGCCTTCTCAAGGAGGGTGACTGGGGAGGGAAGAAGGGAGGAAATTTGGAACTCAAAGTTCTGAAAACAAATGCTCAAAAAATTGCTTTTTTACATGCAACTGGGAAATAAGATATACAATCAATTGGGGTATAGAGATCTATCTTGCCCTACAAGAAAGCAAGGGAAAAGGGGATAAGGGGGGAGTGGGGTGACAGAAGGGAGGGCAGACTGGGGAAAAGGACAATCAGAATATATGCCATCTTGGGGTGGGGGGAAGGTAGAAATGGGGAGAAAATTTGTAACCCAAAATCTTGTGGAAATCAATGTTGAAAACTAAAAATATTAAATGAAGTCAAACCTCACTTTAAAAAAATAGAATTTAATTAAGAAATGTTTTTGATATTATTTGGACAGCTGTATGAAGGACGTATTAGTTGGGAAAATGAAAGTATGGAGTATAAATGGATGAATATTACAATAATGCAGGGAAGTAATGAAGGCCTGAACTAGAGTGGCATCTACATGGATTGAAAGAAGGGGACAAATGCAAGAGATATTGTAATGATATAATAAACAGAACTGAGCAGCTGATTGAATAAGGAGGTGAGAGAGCGGCAACAGTCAATAATTGATTAATCAATGAGCATTTATTAAGCATCTTCTAAGTGCAAGATATTGTTCTCTATGTTGAGGATGACATTATAAAGAAGGAAATGAATTGATTCAGAGGTTTATGAACCTAGGTGATTTGGAGGATCCTCATAGATCCTCATAGAGGGACAAAATTTGAAAGAGTGTTGGGTTAAGGAGGATTTATAAAGAATTCTATTTGGGACATGTTAAGTTTGAGCTGTCAGTACTACATTAATTTGGAAATACCAGTGAGGATTGGCAATACAGGAGTAGGAGTCAGCAGACAGATGAAGGTCATATGTAGAAATTTAGGAGTCATGTGCAAAAAAAATGGTAATTGAAAACATCAGGGCTAATGAACTATCTAAGGGAGAGAATGTAAATAGAGGATTAAGTAGAAAAGAAGACATGGAATACAGGAAATTTGGGGGGTTTAGATGATGATCCAGGAGAATGAGAATGGTCAGAAAAAAGAATCAGGAGAGAGTGATGCCATGAAATCCAAGGGAGAACAGTATCCCAGAGAAGAATACAAGCAACAGTGTTTAAAGCTGCAGAGTGGTCAAAGAGAATGAAGAAAGAGAAGAGGTCAATGCATTTGGCAGTTACGCATCCACCGTAAACTTGGAGAGAAGGGTTTCAGTCAAACGGTGGTGTCAGTAGTCATAATTTGATGGTTTGAAAAGTAAAGAGCTGATGAATAAGTGGAAGGAAGAACTGTAGATTATTCTTTTGAATAGCACAGCCAATAGACACAGGACTAGTGGTTTGAGGGGAAAAGCATGTCATATGGAAGGTTATTTATTGGGGGGGATGAGAAGATGGAGCAGGGGGAGAATAGAATAGTATTACCTGAACTTGTCTGTAAGTAGCAGAATACAGAAGGCACCCTTGATAGAATGAACGAATATGGAATAGAGAAGAATTGTAGAAGATGTAGGTTCAAACTTCAGGTGCTCAGAAGTTTAAACCTCAGGTGTTCTTTTTTCCCCTTTTGCTTCATCAACAAGTTTTTGTTTCTGTTCCTTTTGGAGGGGGGGTGGGGTAGGGAGGAGGGCTAAGGGAAGATAATAGTTCTAAATTGCTTTCCACAATTGCTGGACCAGTTAACAGTTCCATGGACAATGAATTAAATATCTGCATTCCCACAGCTCCTCTAGCATTCGTCAACTTTCAATTTAATAAACTTTGCCTATCCAATGTGTGAGGTGGACCTCAGAGTTGTTTGTATTATTAGCAATTGAGAGCAGTTTTTTTTAATGTGGCTGTTGTTTGGCTTCTTCCTCTGAAAACTACCTGTTCCTATCTATTGACCATTTATCAGCTGGTGAATGATTCCTATTCTTATAAATTTCAATAAGTTCTCTGGGTATGTTAGAAATGAGAACTTTATCAGAGAAACTTGTATCAGAGATTTTTTTTCCCATTTATCTGCTTCTCTTCTGATTTTAGTTGCATTGATCTCATCTGCACAGAAACTTTTTAAAAATGTATGTATACAAAATGGCCACTTTCATTTTGTATGATCTTTTATATTTCTTGTTTGGTCATGAATTCTTCCTCATCAATAGATTTGACAGGTAATTTCTTCCTTGCCCTTCTAATTTAATTTATAATGTCACCTTTTATGCAAAAAATGTGTTCACTTGGAGCTTAACTTGGCATACAGTGTAAAATGTTCATCTATAACTAAAATCTGCCAGACTATCTCCTAATTTTCCCAACAGTTGGTTTATCAAACACTAGGCTACTGTCCTTGTTGCTTCTGCATATTATATACATACTATTTTCCACTGATCATACTCTATATTTCTTAAAAGAACTATCAATATATTTTGCTGGTTTTTCTTCATAATACTGATTGAGATCTGGTATTGCTAGGCCCCATTCTTTTTGACTTTTTCTTCCCATTATTTCCCTTGTGAATTTTGACCTTTTGTTTTTCTAAATGAATTTGCTATTGGGTTTTTATTTTTAGTGCTATAAAGCAATCATTTGATAGTTTGATTAGTTTGGTATTGAATAAATAAATTAATTTAGGGAATATTGTCATATTTATTATATTGGCCTCTACTAGCAACTAGTATTTTTCCTATTATTCAGATCTGTATTCATATAGAGTGTTTTCTAGCTGTCCTCATATAGTTCCTGTTTGTCTTGGTAAAAGATTCTCAGGTATTTTATATGTTCTGTAGTTATTTTAAATGGAATTTTTTTCTATCACTTCCTACTAGATTTCATTGAAGTATGCATGAATGCTGATGATTTATGTGAATTTATTTTATATCTTTCAACTTTGATTAAATTGCTACTTGGTCAATTTTTCATTTTTTTCATCCTTTTTAGTTTTAATTGACTCTTTAGGATTTCTCTGTAAACTATCATATTATCCAATAGTTTTGTTTCCTCTTTGCCTATGCTCATTCTCTCAATTTCTTTTTATTTTTTTTAATTGCTATGCCTAGCATTTCCAGCATCATATTGAATAGTGCTGGTGATAATTGACCTTCTTGCTTAATTCCTGTCCATAAGACTTTCTCTTTATCACCATGACAGAAAATGCTAGCTCTAGATTTTAGATAGGTACTACTTATCATATTAAAGAGTGATCAATTTATTCCTATGCTTTCTATTTTTTTAAAAATTAGGAATTAGTGTTGTATCTTGTCAAAGAGTTTTTTTTTCCTCTATTGATATAATTGTGTGATTTTTGTTGTTCTTTTTATTAATATGGCCAAGTACATTTATATTTTTTCCTAGTATTGAACTAGCCCTCAATTTCTGGTATAAATCCAAGCTGGTTATAGTGTAACAACAACATCTGCAACAACATCATCATCATCACCACCACCACCACCACCACCACCACTATTATCATCATCATACCACTACAACAACAAAAATAACAACTAAAATTTATATTGCACTTACTCTGGGCCAGATACTATGTTAAATGCTTTATAATTATCATGTTAACTGGTCCTCATAGCAATCCTGAGAGTTAAATGCTATTATTATCCTCATTTTACAGATGAGAAACTGAGGCCAACAGAAGTTCAATGACTTGCCCAGGCAGTGCTAATATGTCTGAGACCAAATTTGAATTCAGGTGTTTCTGACTCCAGGCCCAGTACTCTATCCACTGTGCCACCTACTTGATATGTTGCTAAAATCTTCTTGCTAATATTTAGTTGTTTTTGTTTTCTGCATCAATATTGATTAGGGATACAGGCCTATAGTTTTCTTTACCTGTTTTGTCTCTGTCTCATTTAGGTATTAAGGGAAGGGGAAACAACAACAAAAAAAAGACTGGCATATTGAGTTCCGGGCACTGTGATAAGCATTATGCAGATATCATATTTGACCCTCACAACAACCAGGCAGGTTAGCACTATTATGATCCCCATGTTGCAGTTGAGGAAATTGAGGCAGACAAAGGTTAAGTGACTTGCTCAGAGTCACACAGCTAGTAAGTTTCTGAGGCTGAATTTGAACTCAGGTTTTCCTGACTCCAGGTCTAGCATTTTATCCACTATATCACCTAGCTACTGCTAACAAGACC
Source organism: Trichosurus vulpecula (assembly GCF_011100635.1). NCBI lineage: Eukaryota > Metazoa > Chordata > Mammalia > Diprotodontia > Phalangeridae > Trichosurus > Trichosurus vulpecula. The sequence continues at coordinate 181,725,912 of NC_050574.1, forward strand.
ACAGTTGTATCATAGAAGGAATTTTATAGAACCTATCTTTCAACTTTTTTCAAATAGCTTATATAATATTGGAATTACATAGAACTGGAATTATGTAATATTGGAGTTGTTCTTTAATTAATTGATACAATTTGCTTCTAAATCCATCTTGTCCTGGAATTTTTTTTCCTTTGGAAGTTCATTACACTTTTTTTCCTCCAATGTCTTTTTCTGAGATAGAGTTATTCAAATCTCCTGTTTTTCTGTTAATCTGGAAATCTTATATATGTGTAAATATTCATCCACTTTATTTAGACCGCATTTTATTAGCATACAATTAGGCAAAAATTGATCCTAATAATTTTTTTTCTTCATTGGTCATAAATTCACCCTTTTTCATTTTTATTAATACTGTTAATTTGATTTTCTTATCTCTTCTTGATGACAAATTAGCTAATGATCTATTTCTCCCCCACTCCCAATGGCAACTACTTCTATTTATTAATTCTAATTTTTGCATTCAACTTTGTTAATCTCTTATTTGATTTTCAGGATTTCTATTTTGGATTTGAGCTTTTAATTTGTTGTTTTTTTAAGTTTTTGCCCAATTTATTGATCTGCTCTTTCTGTTTTACATTAATGAAAGTGTTTAGAATTATAATTATTCCCATAAAGACTGCTTTGGCTGTATCCCCAAAATTCTGATATGATATCTCATTTTTGCCATTAACTTTAATGACATTATCTGTTGTTTCTACAATTGCTCATTGAATTAAGTTAGTCTTAGATAAAGACTTTTTATTCTTTAAAATTCTTTAGGTTTCTAAATTGTATAGAATTGTTATTTATTTTCTGATTAACTTTTAATAAGTTCTTCAGGAAGTCTTTATTGTTTATATTTTGTTGTGGTCTAGCGGTGATATGTATACTTCTTTCTATTCCCTTTCAACGATCTCTAGAGGGCTCTCATATCTGTATTTTCTGATATTCTATTAAGGCCATTCACTTCCCTTTTTATTTTTGGTTTAGATTTATTTAGGTTTGAGTGGGTAGGTTGAGGTCTCCCAACTTTTATAGGTTTACTATGTTTATTATAGATTGGACTATTTGTGATTGACCTGTGGTAAAGCCTTCTGAGCTTGCATTGGTCTGATCAGCCACAGTCAGACACACTGTATCTTGACCCCAACATAATGATGTCATTTTTCTCCTCTTCAAGGATGAAGGACAACAACCAACCAATTACGTAGTCCTCCTTTAACTCATTTAATCTTTCCTTTAAGTATTTAAATGCTATGCCATTTGGTGGCACATATGTTTTGTATTTGTATTACTTTGTTTTCTATGGTACCTTTTCAGCCAAATTTAGCTGTCTTGTTCATCTCTTTTAATTAAGTCTATTGTTTTTGTTGTTTTTGCTCCCTCTCCCTTTTTTTTACTTCACTTGAAGCATAATATATTTCAATATGTTCCTTATAAATAATTTCTTGTTGGACCCAATTTTTAAAGCATATTCTTCTTTTCTCTCTGTTTGTGTGAGTTGTGTTCTTCAGATCCAAACCCAGGTCAAGAGCTTGTCAGATTCAGATCAGGATGGCAGACAGTTGGAAAGTTAAATAGGTTCAGAGTTGGAGACTGAACTGTGGGCTCCCTTTTGGCCTAGGCTTTCTGTCTTAGATATTCTATTACCAGCTTCAGCTTGGGCCAAGGGCTGGATCTGAGACCCCACTCTATTCCTAGGGCCAAAGACACATTCTTGTTACTTACTTTTGTCTCTATTCCTTTCTAAGTACACAGCCTAGAGATTTCCCAATAAGGAACTGGTCTGTTTTGTTTTCTATATCTTTGTGGAGGAGTTTTGTTGGAGAACTTTGGCTATTCTCCTTGCCCCTCTGACATCTTTGCTCTTCCTCTAGATATATGATCTTATGTCTCCAAATACAGTCATTACTATTGCACCACACTACCACTGAGTTATGAAATGAAATACTCCTAAGGCTTACTGAAGGCAAATGTTAAGAACACCAGTCATGTGGAAGAAATGGAAAGACCTATGTCTAGATCTACTGTTATCCAACTAGCATTAGGTCTATTACCATTCACCAGAAAATCTTATGACCAAGATCCAAAAGCCAAATGCAGATGCATCATCAACATCTGGCTGGTTGGTAGAATAACTAGCCAGAGGTATCGTTTTAGAGAGAAGATGGGCTTCATTTATCCACTTCAGAGTCTACCTAATCTTTTTCATGTCTAAAAAACACATTCTTGCATCTTAGTGGCATTAAAGCAGCTCTGCATGTATGTATCATTGTATAAATGTATAAATAATGTATAAAGGATGCTATCTAAAATAAGTGGGAAGAGAGAGAGAGAGAGAGAGAGAGAGAGAGAGAGAGAATATTCTAGGAGGAAAGAGTAGCTGTTCTTATTTTGTTTCCATGAGTCAGTGGCCAATAAATCATGTCTAGACTTCGTTCCTCATTCCCAATCCAAGGAGTTCTGCTTTTCTTATATAATAAATGAATGAAAGGAAAATATCCATGGGTGGGAGAAGTGTCTTCACTCTGCTTCCTATATGCCTGATCTACCAATAAGAAAGCAACTCTCCTATCCAAGCCAATGGATGTTTTAAGAAAACTGCCTTTAATCCCAGGTTTTCTTATAATGTTTCAGTTCACTGACTAGCCAAATAGTTCTTGGGTAATTCAGTGCTTCTCACTTTGGCTCTGGCCCAGTACTTTCTTGTACCCAAAATTTCATATGAAGTACATTACATAAACTTTCTGTGACCATGTCTTGTTCCTAAAGCTTGAAACCAAAGGAATGCTTAGAGTTTTCATTATCTCCTTAGAATGCTTATGCTTTCTTAGAATTAATTGGTGGTTGTTAAAGAGGAAAAATAAACCAAGGACTCAGCAGCTGGGAAAGAAAGAATCATTCGGCACACTTTCCATAAAAGTGGATACACAAATATAGGTCTTATTATACATAACAATGAAGATAGTGGAAAAAAAAAACTTTGGATTTATAGTGTTCATTTTTATCCCTTTTAGAACAATAACATTCTCACCAACACTCTCTTTAGTTGTTACCACACCTTCTGAAGAAGTTAATTTCCACATTCTTTTTCTCTAAAGAAGAAAGTGTTAGTAGACAGAGTCATTTTGAGTAACTGAGATATGATTTGGGATTTTGTGACTGTGGTCCCAATCACAGTCCTGCTCTGTATCACTTGTGTGATCTTCAGCTAGTCACTTAACCTCAGTTTCTTCATTTGTAAAATAAAGGAATTGGGTGATATCCAAAGTCCCTTCTATCCTTAAATCTATGGTCACTTATATGTTTTCATGGAGCCTAACATGAAAGCAGAGAATATGCATTCACCTGTGTCTAAGATGTAAGCCTCCAAAACCACCACATCTGTAAAATAAAAGCCTATCCATGTGGCCAAACCCCAGGCATACCACACAGGCTTTAATGTTCATTCCTATAGGACTGTGACCAATTTGTGGTTTGCTGGAGTTCTCCATGTGTGAATCCAGTGCAAGGATGCAGCTGTTGAGCCCAGACAAGCAGCATCAGGGAACTGATAGATCTTAGTGCCTGTCTCCATTGGTTTAAGCCTTCATATGCCACTGCTTGAAGTTGTCACATCGTGCTATTATTTTCAAACAAAGTCTCCTTGGTCAATAAGTGTTAATGTGCTAATAATGCACAAAACATCTTCCTAAAATCCTTGGTCAATAATTTCTGCCATATTCATTGGAATATTAACAATAATGATAGCAGAGCAAGGATCATTGTTGTTACTACCATCATCCAGATGGTCCTGCTGTCTCAGTTATACTACTAATTCAGATCATCGACCCTCTGTGGTTTTCAAAAGTTGAGGTAGTCAAAAAAATTCATTGACTTGCCTCCACCTGGCAATGAGACTCTCCAAATTAGGCTACTACTAACAGAATTAATATAATCTGTCTGTAGACCCACACTCTAAGGTTTCCAGTGGGTTACATCTGTATCACAATGAGGCATCAAAATAAGGAGGGCTTTGGTAGAGGATTCTGTTTGGGATCTATCTTACAACAAAAATTGAAATTTTGGGGGAATTTAGCCCTTATTGATTCCTCCATGTGGAAAGTCAGAAGCGTCTTCTGTTGGACTTGTGATACTTTCATAGGATGAGAGATGAGATCGAATAGAGAAGAAAAAGCTGCATTCTTGGCATTTCTATGTCTGTGGATTTCTCTGTGTCTCACAAATGAATGTTGCTAATATTGTGATTGTTGAGCAAGTCAGAGAATTGGGTCCAGAGGTTCTTTCCTTTTCCACTTGACCCCAGAAATGCTAAGTGATCCCATCAGGGACTGTACAAACAGGATCAGTTGTTGAGTAAGCAGGATCATCATGACCCCGAAATGCATATGTGAATTATGTCTAATAGAGAAAGGAGTAGGGGTAGGAAGTGGGATGCTCGGTAATAAGCCCAGGTATAAGAACTTTGGTCCCATATTTCACATTGCAAACTGTTTAGTACAGTATTAGGGAACACATTTGGCATGGAATTCGTATTGAACAAAATCTCCATTCATGATGCCACTCATTTTTTCTCATATCAACCGAAAGCTGACACATGACTACATCTATGGTATAAAAAGCTGAATAGGTTATCATGTCTGTTAAATTCTGTTATATAGGGAAATATGAGTCATTTGGGGAAGGGTTCTTAGGATCATAAGATAAAAAGTTTTAGAACTGATAAGGAACTCCGAGATCATTTAGACCAAACTTCCAGTTTAACTGAGTCCCAGGGAGAAGTAAACTGACTTATCCAAAATCAAGCAGCTAGTAAGTAACAGAGCTAGTGTTCACACCAATGTCCTTTGACTCCAAATTCCAATATCTTTTCACTATCATATACTGACTTAGGGGTTTATTATAATTTAAATTTTTAACACCATGTTGACATAATACAAAATAAAGCAATGTTTTTGGCAGCTCTCTAGCACTTTTTAGTCTCAGCCATGTACAATTTAGATTGGCTGCCAATATTCAATGAAACTAGCAGATAATTGCCAGATATCTGGTTTTTGTTGTATAGACACATTCTTGGTGAAAGGTGAGTAACAGCAAGCCTGATATTGTGTGAGATGATAGAAGGGACCAAAGGATGTTAGTTACCAAAGCAATCTGGGTACCAGACAGCATGAGCAGAGACACTGGATGTGGGCCCTGGACTAGTACATGAGAGGCTGCATTCCCTGAAGCTAGAGTAACGAAGAAAAGATCCCTTGAGCTTATACCTGGAGGGAAGAACTGTGTTTTCTATGAACCATGCTCTGATTATTGGAATTGTGTTTACTGCTTTCAACTCTGCAGAAATGCTTTCAATAACTTTTTAGTATTTTATCTTGGCATCAGAGATGCTTGGCTCCTATGTAGTCCTTTCTTTTCAGTTATGTTTTTGCCTGGTTAAAGACAGTTATTCCAACTTTTTATCTTTTACCCTATTTGTTGTCATGACATTATATACAAAATACATGAAAAGAGATGCTTAAGTAAAATCAGATGATCAAAAGGTCAGTTAGTATTCTAAAAAGATCTCAAAGATTCTATGAATGAGTTTATATATTTATGAGAATAGCTTCAGAGGACAGAGCTTATATGTGCATAAAGGCAGATTCTTTAAGATGGGGGCTTGTTTTTAATTTATAGCCACGTAATGGGTTTACTTTAAACTTAAGAAAATTTGGAATATCTGATATAAGATTGTATTTTTATTTTACTTTATAGGTATAAATGTTTTAACTGTTTTAAGTTAATGTAACAAATGAGAAATAATAAATATAGAAATGAACAAAAAAGAACCAATGAAAATAATAGGTCTAGTTTAGTAGAACTCAGTCTTGAGTATTAGGTGAAATATGATTTATCTAGGAGTTCTTCTGGTGTGTGTTTATGTTTGAGTGTTGGTATATGCAGGTATGTGTGTACAAGGACAGACCTTATTAAAATAGGAGCAGGAAATTGATTATATTGTTTACTTTGAAAGATATCATTGAAAAATAATTTCTCTTTGCTCATGTTCCTGAAATTCCATGTTTGCGGTGTAATTCCATATAATGAGTGCTTAGTAGATGTTGAAGTAAAGAAGGAAGGAAAGAAAAAAGGAAGGAAGGAAGGGAGGGAAGAAGGAAATTTTTCACCTAACTTTATCTTCATGCCAACTTGTACTTCACTGTAGTGACAAGTTCATCTTTTCAGTATGTAGATCTGATTGTGTCATTCAAAACCCAATAATGGCTTCTCATTGCCCATTAAATAAAGCTCAAACTCTTTAGCCTAATAATCAAGCCCTTTTATAATCTGGTACTGTACTATGTTCCCACATTCATCCAACCTGCTACTTTTCATGCTTGTATTAGCTGAACTACTGATAGTGACCCATAAATGTCCCAAACCAGCTTCCACATTTTTGTTTTTCCCCTATGCTTCAAATAGAATTCTTTCTCATTTTAAGTTGTTGGAATTCTAGCCATCCTTTATAGAACAGTTTACATTCTATCTGTGATTTTATTCCTGTTTAATAACTATCATCTTTTGGATTTGCAGATAGTATTTTATCTTCCATGTTCATTTAATATGATTTTTGTGAATATACATTATACCTCTAATAAATCAGATGTCCATAAAGGATTGTATTTTCCTTTTCTGCCTTATAATTACCTAGAACATAGTAGAAACTTAGCATAGTTGTTGAAGTTGAAGTGTGTGTGTGTGTGTGTGTGTGTGTGTGTGTGTGTGTATGTGTGTAAAGGGAGGTGGGGGGGCCCGTTGAGTTGTGAAAATTTTGTTTTAAATTGTGAATTATTTTAAGCAAAGGATAGAGATGATGACAAAAATGATGATAATGATGAAAGTTAGCATTTATGTTGCACTTAAAGTATGAAAGCATTTTTCATATGTTGTCTCATTTTATTTTCACAGCAACCTTGGGAGGTAGGTGCTATTATTATTCTCATTTTACAGAGGAGAAAATTAAGGCAGACAGCAGTTAAATGATTTGCCCTGAGTCAAATAGTTATTGACTCTCTGAGGCTGGATTTGAACTCAGGTCTTCCTGACTCAGGGCTCAGTACACTATCCCTATGCCACCTAAGTGCAAAAGATAAAAGGGATCATTTTTAATTCCAAGAAATTGAAGTTTTCCATGAACAAAGTCAATGTAAGTAGCATGAAAATGGAAGCTATTGATTGGAGAATATCATAATATAAAACATCTGTGATAAGAGATTGAAGTTCAAGATATATAGGGAACCAATATTACTATGTAAGACCAAGAATCATTCCCCAGTTGTCAAAGGATATGAATAACCAACTGTTAAAGAAGAATTGCAAACTATTAACTACCATGCGAAAGAGTATTCTGAACCACTAGTAATAAGAAATGCACATAAAAATAAGTATGGGGTATTATCTTGTTACAGTTTCAAAACTGACAAAATATGGGAATAGTAAATGTTGGAGGGATTATGGAAAATCAAGCACATTAATTCACTGTTGGTGGAACTATGTATTGTTCCAAATATTCTGGAAAGTAATTTGAAATTGTTCTAAGAAAGCTACTAAAATATCCAAATATTTTGACCATAGATGCAACAGATGAACACACACACATATGTATTATACACACACACACACACACACATATATATACATATACATATATATATATATATATATATATATATAAAATATCACAAGGATATAAAAAATAGAAAGAAATGTCCTATACACACTAAAAAATTCTTATGGTGAACTCAGGAAGATGAGGATTTAGGACTTGACTTCAGTCCTGGAACTCTGTTGTACCACCTAGCTGCCCTAAAAAATTCTAGCTACTATTATTATTAAATGGAGATGATAAAAAATTTATCAATAAAAAGTTTATCAACAAACATTTTAAAACCTATGAAATAGCTACATTACTTGTTCGATACGCTTTAAACACTATGGTTATAATAAGTTATTGCTACATTAGTATAATTATTTTAAATGCTTGCAGGAGGGAAAATAGTGACTGTTCAGTATAGATCAGTATCAAAAGTCAGGAGGTTTTTTTTTTTGGAAATGTATTTGATATTTAAATTTTCCCCCATTACACCCAAAAATGTAGTATTTTTTTTGAGTTCCAAATTCTCTTCCCTCATTGTGAAGGCATTACTTCTTTTTTTAGTAGCCAGGAACTAAAAATAAAATTGCTGTCCCCTGAAGGAAAACAGCAAAACATTTTGTGATATATGAACCTAATGGGATATTGTGGCCTTGTAAAAATGATAAATTCAAAAATAATATGGAGAAGGATGGGAAGACATAAAAACTGATGCAACGTGAAGTGAAAACAAATGGGTAAATGTGATGATTCCTAACATGCAAATGAAAGAATAGCAAAAACAAAAGCAAAACTGAAAGGAAAACCAACAAAGCAAAGCCAAAACAAAACTGCATGATTTTATTTACCAAGTTTGGTCCCTAAGACTAGATTGAGGTGGGGAAAAGGGTTCTTTGTAAAGATGAGGTCCTATAGCTGTTGAACATTGCATCTTTTGTCCAATTCAGTTGATTTATTAATTGTTTTAGATAAACATAGTTTCATATCAGTCAGATTATAAAAGAAAACACAACAAAAAATAAAAGTGAAAAAAGTATGCTTCAATCTGCATTCAGACTCCAACAGTTCTTCTGGAGATGGATAGCATTTTTCATTGTAAGTCCTTCAGAATTGTCTTGAATCATTGTGTTGCTGAGAAGAGCTAAGTCATTCACAGTTGATTATTGTACACTATTACTGTGACTGTGTACAGTGTTCTCCTGCTTCTGGTCATTTCACTTTGCAACAGTTCATAGGTTCTAGGTTTTTTTGATAACATCCTGCTCATCATTTCTTATAGCACAATAGTATTCCATTACAATCATATATCAAAACTTGTTCAGTTATTCCCCAATTGATGGGCATCCCTTCCATTTCCAATTCTTTGCCACCACAAACAGAATTGCTATAAATATTTATGTACATGTAGGTCCTTTTTTGTTTTTTAAAATCTCTTTGGGATACAAACCTAGTAGCAGTATTGCTGGTTTAAAGACCATGCATTGCATGTTTTATAGACCTTTGGGCATCCTTCCAAATTGTTCTCCAGAGTAGTTGAATCAGTTTACAACTCCTCCAATATAGAATTAGTGTCTCAATTTTCCTACATTTCTTCCAACATTTGTCATTTTCCTTTTTTCTCACATTAACCAACCTGATAGGTGTAGGGTGGTACCTCAGAGTTATTTTAATTTGCTTTTGTCTAATCAACAGTAATGTAGAGCATTTTTATATATGATTATAGATAGTTTTCGTCATGAAAACTGCTTGTTTATATCCTTTGACCATTTGTTAGTTTGAGGATGGTTCTTATTTTTATAAATTTGACCCAATTCTCTATATATTTAAGAAATTAGGCATTTATCAGAGAAACTTGCTGTATTTTTTTCACACTTATGATTACTGTGTATTTCCCTCTATCCTATGCCCCTCCCCCTTTTATCCTACTCTTTCTCTCTTTTTACCCTGTCCATTCTCAAAAGTGTTTTGCTTCTGGCTACTGCCTCCCCCAATCTGCCCTCCCTTTTATCAGCCTTTCTTCTCTTATCCCCTTCCCCTTCTAATACTGATTTCTATGGTCAACTGAGTATGTATGTTATTTCCTTTTTGAGATGATTCTGATGAAAGTAAGTTTCAAGGACTCTTCTCTAAGTCCATTTTCCCTTCTACTTTAAAAATTCTTTTACTCCTCCTTTATGTGAGAGAATTTACCCTATTCTACCCCTTTCCCCTTTTTCCCAGTGCATTTTTATCACCCTTTATTTTTTTTTAGATATCATCTCATCATATTCAACTCACATCCTTATCCTGTGTTTTTGCATACTCTTTCTAACTTCCCTTATAAAGGGAAAGTTCTTAGGAGTTATAAGTATCATCTTCTCATGTAGGAGTGTAAACAGTTGAATCTTATTGAGCCCTTTATAATTTCTCTTTCCTATTTACCTTTTTATGCTTGTCTTAAGTCTTGTATTTGAAAGTTAAATCTATTCAGCTCTGGTCTTTTCATTAGGAATGCTTGAAAGTCCTCTATTTCCTTGAAAATCTATTTTTTTTCCTTTGGGGTTATATTCAGTTTTGCTGGGTAGATGATTCTTGGTTGCAATCCTAGCTTTTTTACCCTCCAGAATATCATATTCTAAGCTCTCAGATCCTTTAATATAGAAGCTACTAAATATTATGTTATCCCAACTGTGGCTCCACAATACTTTAACTGTTTCTTACTGGCTGCTTGCAATACTTTCTCCTTGACCTGGAAGTTCTGGAATATGGCTATAATATTCCCAGGAGTTTTCATTTTGGAGTCTCTTTCAGGAGGTTATTGGTGGAGTTTTTTCAATTTCTATTTTTTATTTCTGGTTCTACAATATCAGGGCAGTTTTCCTCAATAATTTCTTGAAAAATGACATCCAGACTCTTTTTTTGATCATGGCTTTCATGTAGTCAAATAATTCTAAAATGATCTTTCCTTGATCTGTTTTCCAGGTCAGTTATTTTTCCAATGAGATATTTCATATTTTCTTCTTTTGATTTTTGTTTTATTGGTCTTGCTGTCTCATGGAGTCATTAACTTCCACTTGCACAATCCTAATTTTTAAGGAATGATTTTTGTTAGTGAGCAAATTTTGTACCTTATTTTCCATTTGGCCAATTCTGCTTTTTAAGGAGTTCTCATAAGCAGATTTTTGTGCCTCTCCCTTTTTAACCATTTGTTCTATTTTGTTTTGTAAGGTGTTATTTCCTTCTGTATTTTTTGAGCCTCTTTTGCCAAGTTGTATATTTTTTCATGATTTTCTTGCATCACTCTCATTTTCCCCCCAATTTTTCTCTACCATTCTTATTTAATTTTTAAAAATCCTTTTTGAGCTCTTCTAGGAATTCATTTTGGGCCTGTGACCAATTCACAATTTTTTAGAGGTTTTGATATAGGAGTTTTAACTTTGTTGTCTTCTTCCGAATTTGTGTTTTGATCTTCCTTGTCACCACAGTAACTTTCAATGGCCAGGTTGGATTTTTTGCCCATTTTCACAGTTGTTTTCTTAAATTATAACTGGATGTTAAAATGGAGCTCTGCTCCTGAGGTGGAGGAGGCACTGTCCCAAGCCTCAGGTGTTTTTTGTTTGTTTTTTTTTGTAGTTATTTTAAATGTCAGTTCTGGGGGGGGGGTCTGTAAATTTTTAGTTCTTCAAGGCAATATGACCTAAGGAGAGGTATGGTCACAGCACTCTTGGCCTGTGCTCTGGTCTGTGAGTGACCACAAGCACTCCATTTTGCCCTGGAACTGTGACCAGTGTCCCTGCTCCCCTGTGGCTTTTTTTAATATTTAATTCATTTATTTTCAGTTTCCAACATTCATTTCCATAAGTTTTAAAATTTTTCCCCCTCCCTCCCTTTTTCCTTCCCAAGATGGCATGCAACCCTATATGGGCTCTGCACATACATTCCTATTAAACACATTTTCACATTAGTCATGTTGCATAGAAAATTATAACAAATGGTAACAACCATGAGAAAGAAAACAAAACAAAACAAAAGAGAAAAGAGTCTGCTTCACTCTGCATTCTGACAACATAATTCATTCTCTGAATGTGGATGGCATTTTCCATCATGAGTCCTCTGGAAAAGTTTTACGTCCTTGCATTGCTGAGAAGAGCTAAGTCTATCAAAATCAGTCTCCATATACTGTGGCTGCACAATGTTCTCCTTGTTCTGCCTTACCTCACTCAGCATCACTTCGTACAAGTCTTTCCAGGTTTTCCCAAAGTTCACCTGCTCATCATTTCTTATAGCACAATAGTATTCCATTACATTCATATACCACAGCTTGTTCAGTCATTTCCCAATTGATGGGCATCCCCTCAATTTCCGACTCTTGGCTGCCACAAAAAGAGCTGCTATAAATATTTTTATACATGGTGGTCCTTTCCTCCATTTTTATGATTTCTTTGGAGTATAGCCCTAGAAGTGATATTGTTGGGTCAAAGGGTATGCACATTTTATAGCCCTTTGGGCATAGTTCCAAATCATTCTCCAGAATGGTTGGATCAGCTCACAGCACTACCAACAATGAATTGGTATTTCAAGTTTCTCACATCTTCTCCAACACTTATCATTTTCTTATTTTGTCGTGTTAGCCAATCTGACAGGTGTGATGTGGTACCTCAGAGTTGTTTTGAATTGCATTTCTCTAATCAATAGTGACTTAGAGTGTGGCTGGAAGTTCTTGTGTGCTAGTGCTCCTCCTTGCCCTGGAACTGCCACCTAGCACTGTGACCTGGATCCATATATGGGAAATTCAATAGAGTCCTGTAACCAGTGCCAACAGAAAGACCCCTGTAATCTCCTTCTGACCAGTTGTCTGACCCCCTTACTGTCTGTGGGTTAAGAGCTCTGGAGGCTGCTACTGTAACTGCTGATTCAATAGCTCTGGCTAAAAAAAATTGTTTCCCCTGTCATCTTTTGGGTTCTGCCACTCCAGGGTTCATTTGGGGTGTTATTTAAAGTTGTTTGGAGAATTTGGGAAAGTTCAGGCAAGTCTTGGCCTTTTCTCAGCCTTCTTGGTTCCACCTCTCTAGTACTTTTTTTTGAGGTCATTTAATCCAGTCCTCTAATGCTTATCAACAGATTTTCAGACTCACTGCTAATTAATTTAAATCTCTAGGTTGTTGAAGCATGCATATAGATCCATGATCTCTTTAGAAATCTTGATATGATCCTTATTTTGTGAATGAATGAATGAATGAATGAATGAAATGAATGAATGAAAGGAAATACTGGAAAGAGATCAATAATCAATCTTATAAATAAATTTTGTTCATATTATTGTACTAATGTGAGTCTTTATTTTATAAATTAGACATTTTAGTTTGAAGTATATTTGAAGATGCAAAAAGTAAAAATTTTAGATTCATCTATGAAGACAAGTTTTTTAAAATAATAATTCTGAAATTATTTTATTTAGTTTTACTATTTGGGAAATTATTCTCATAGAGTTTCTCTATTCTAGAATATTGTCATTGTTGAGAATTTCTATGTTCTGCTTAGTGAATAGTAAATAATATATATTTCTTCTTACATGTGAATATTTGCCCCGACTCCTCCTTTGCTTGCATTGGCTACTTTTTCCTGGTGTTTTCTTCCTTGAAAATAATCTAAGTTGTAATCCCTGGTCAAAAGCTGTATGTAAATCTCTGATTGGGGGGTTTCTTCAGAATAGCTAAATCCTCAAGATTAGAGTGCAGCAGCTAGGTCCCAATTAGTGCAAATAAGGACTCCCATAAAGTCATCTCAAGTATTCAAATTTTACTCTTCCAAATTATAATTATGTGAAAAAGGTAATTGGTTACAGCCCAATGGAAATAAGCAGTGTGAATTAAAATAATATGACCACTTCATAGGATCGATTGTTCATGTTAATTGTGATCTAGATGTACAGAAGCAAATGAATCTCTTACTTGGAGGGCTACTAAGTACAAATAAATTCTCTACAGAACCTCTGTATCCTGTGGAAATCTTTTTCTAAATCTGAGTTTTTCTTTTCCTTAATCTAACAATCAGTTTCTTTTCTCCAAATATTCATCTTATCTCAGCCCCTATTTTAACTTCAACTCCCACATAGACTTTACATTGTTTTCATAATTTTTCTCTTGCACCTGCTGACATGGAACTCATTCTTGGAATTTGTCACCCCCTTTTAACTCCCTGTTGCTTCCACCGTTGCTTTCTAACATCTTTGTATTTCTCAAATCTCTGCTCCATTACAGTCTGCCTCTCCACCCTCCCCATAAGATATTCAACAAATATTTTTATTAACTTTGATTTTTCTATTCATCAGATGACATTAATCTGAGCTCTATCCAAAAGATGGCTTTTCTACTTCCAATTGATTTAATACATTTGGAGCCCAATTTTAGCTTACCTGAAGATTTTATTCTGAATAAGGTGGGAGAAGTTAGGAGCGAGTGGAGGGAGGAGAACTTATACTCCACTTGAAACATTTTGGTAATCTACTGGATAGGTTATCTCAAGTCACTTGAAGAATATCCTAATACTTAATAACAGTGACAGAGAAACTTGCTTTCGTTATGTCAGTGAAAAGACAGGGAAGAAGGCCAGAGGGATAGATGATGTGCTAAATTAGCATTTGAGCAACCGGGGTGGGAGGAGGAATAGAATTAAATAAATCAACAGCCCTTTCCATTCTAGTTTACATAGACTAACTATCTCAGGAAGCTGTAAAGCCATTTTCAGTGGCTCATCCTGTGTTTGGGTGACTAAGGACCTTCCAGAGGGGTGGAAATCCAACAGCCAAAATAATCTTAATAGAAAGGAAGAATACAAATAAAGTTCCAAGCTATTTGCTAACACTTTACCACTTTGTTCTGTGGTGGAATTAGTGGTTCTTTTAATTGGATTAGTATTGTATATTCCACTCCATTCCACATGTACTGTGGCTCAAAGAGCTCAATGACCCACCCCGTTTCAGGTTAAACGCCATATTAATCAGCCAGTATACAAAGACCCCATGTATGACTCAAGCAGGGTTTACAGACTTAAAAGAAGCCTTTGATTTGGTCACACTCTCTTCATTTCTAACCAAGTCTTAAAACAATAAAACATGGGCGATGTGTAGCGATGTGTAAATCTTGAAATCAGTTACCATCATCATACTTATCCAGTGGCAAACAATCATGGGGAAAGCAGTGGCACATAATTTGATTTTAAATGGCCTTTGACAGGTGTTCCTTGGAGGCTCCCATTTATTAACTGGGTATTTTCACTTAAGATGACATATTCATCATGTGCTTAGAACGTGCTCTCATTTTGAAAGAGATAAAAATCAGTGGTCTTATCCCTAGTACCAAAAATAATTATGTTTAGCACTGGGATCTAGTGAAACTTATTTTTATATAGCATCTGTGTCAAAACCCTTCTGAAAGAGGGCTATAATAGAGAGTGAGCAAATGCTTAAGAAATGTGACAGTGATCCTTTTGGTGAAATAAAAAGAAAAATGAGCAGAAGCTAAGAGTGGACAAAAAAATTAAAATTTAGAAATGTGATGACTAGAGCAAGAAAGCACAACTTTATAGCCCAATTAACAGACCTATGAACAAAGAGGAAGCTTTTCCAACATGGATATTCTAGGCTTGGAGAGGAAGAAGATAATGGAAGAACATAGCAATGGATAAATTACACTGGTAATTAGAGGGAAAAGTGAATAAGCAAGGAAATTCAGTCTCAAGGAAAGCTCTGGATGGACATGAGTCAGTGGCTTACAGAGAAGGAGGGAAAGTTCTTTGAGGAAGCCATAGGGCAATCTGTCTCATGTATTCTTTCTTTCCTAGTTATAAGATTGGGGTATTCATTGATTTCATTCACAAAATCTTGCCCTTAGCCTTTCTGTTTTCTTTAACTTTTCTTATTTTCTTAACTTTATTTTTGTTTTTGATATCTTCCAGACTCCTTACTGTAGCACTCTGGAGTCAGAGGTTGTTGTTGTTCAGTCACTTTCCATCATGTCTGACTCTTCATGACCATTTTGGGGTTTTCTTGGCAAAAATACTAGAGTGGTTTGCCATTTTCTTCTCCAGCTCATTTTACAGATGAGGAAACTGAGGCAAATAAGGTGAAGTGACTTGTCAAGTGTCAACTGGTACATGTCTTAGGACAAATTTGAACCCAGGAAGATGAGTCTTCCTGACTTTAGGTCTGGCATGCTATTCGCTATACCACCATTCAAATCTGACCTTTGACACTAACTACTTGTACAACATTGAACAAGTCACATAACCTCTTTAGTTTCCTTATTTGTAAAATGAACATATTGGAATATATGGTTTTTAAGTTCCCTTTTAGGTCTAAATATATGTTCTTATGACTACCCTTCCACATATCCATTTAAGAAAGGAAACAAAGACTTTCAGGCACAAATGAACACACATATTAATATACATATATACATATATGTGTATGTAGAGACATTAATATAAATATATATATGTGTGTATATATATACATATATATGCATATTATATATGTGTGTGTGTGTATATTATATATATATGTAATTTAGATCATCTGGACACATTAGTAGTGCATAGTCAGGGCCTTGCCCTGAAGAGGTAGAATGCACAGTCTCTTAAATAAATTAAAGCTCACCCTATCCTCAGGTATCTTCCCCATCAGCCACTGAAACTGAATAGGGAAAAATGAGAAATGCTGCAGTTGAGTTTTTTTTTAAAGCCTCAGACATAAAGATGTGTGAGACATTGATGTATATGACTCTGAAACATGTATATTTACAGCCCTAATCTCATTTCCAAAATTCAGATACAACTGCCTGTTAAACATGTACTCCAAACTAAAGATGTCCAAAACTGAATTTTCTTTCCCTATAAATTAGCTTTTCTTCTCATCTTTCCTATTTGGGTTAATGAGACCATAATTTTCCCACTTTTACATGTTCGAACCTCGGTGTTTTTCTTCCTTCTACTTGATGCTCTTCTCCATGCAATTAGCTGCCAAATATTGCTTATTCTATATGCACAATATTTTTCACATGTGCCCTCTCTTTTTCATTTCCACCATAGTTTAGACCCTTATTACTTCTTGCTTATTGTTATAACTTCCTGACTGGATTGCCTATCTCTAGTTTCTCCCGCTTCAAACCATATTTTTTTTCTCCCTAGATTGATTCTTATTTAAATAGTTCTTGGGGTGAGGGTGAAGTCACATGTCTGAAATATCTAGGTAATTAAATTATGGAATTACACTTTTTAAGGTAAAATAATTTTTGTCATGAATTATTGAGATAATGTGTATTGTCTTCATTTAGTAAAGGCACAGCCTAAGGGTGATGTGATTTGATGATATTTACAAAGAGTTTTTTGCTTATCTTTCCAGGGACAATATGTAAAAGAATAACTTCATCTCAATGAAAATCCACATTTCTTTGTTACAGATAAAACAAAGGAAAGCTCAAGTTTTACTATTGTGTCCAACTCTATCAAATTCTTAGGGACTAAATGAATGTTAATATAATTGTTCAGGTTAAGTTTTCTCATATATTTTCTGCTTCATGCTATCTGTTATGAGATAGTTGGGAGCTGGTGTGTGTGTGTGTGTGTGTGTGTGTGTGTGTGTGTGTGTGTGTGTGTGTAAAATGGGCAATGTACAAAGCTAATCAACATCCACAGAATCTTGCATGTGTTTAATAGAAGATAACCAAGATTTAATCAGCAGATGCCACTGATTATTATTTGATGTATCAGCAACAACTAGGTGGCACAGTGGATGCAATGATGGACTTGGAGTCAGAATGATGTAAGTTCAAATACAGTCTCAGGCAAGGAGTGAGGAATCTGTGGTCTTGAGGCTACATGTGGCCTTCTAGGTCCTTGGGTTTGGCCTTTTGACTGAGTCCAAGTTTTATAGTACAAATCATTTTATTAAAGGGATTTGTTCTGTGAAGTTTGGGTTCAGTCAAAGAGCTGCACTGAGGCCCTCTGACACTTACTAGCTGTGTGACCTTGGGCAAGTCACAACCTCTGTATGCCTCAGTCCCCTCACATGTAAGATGGAGATAATAATAGTGCCTACCTCCCAGGATTTTGGGGAAGATCACATGAGATAATATATATATATATATATATATATATATATATATATACATATATATATATATATATATATATATATGTATATATAAAACTCCTTGCAAACCTTAAAATGCTTTTAAAGTGATCTTGTTGTTGCTCAATGATGTCTTCAGTGTAGGTATTCCCTTCAACATTCACTACTCATTCCATTCAAACAGCCCAACTCATTCCCTATACAGGACATTCTTCTCCTGCCTCTAATACTATCTGCTCAAACTTGAGTAAGTTATGTAACCTCCATTGGCTGGGCTACATGTCCTTTGAGGTCCATTCCAGGTGTATATTTATGATCCAACGAGCCTAAAAAGAGGCAGTTAGGTGGTGCAGTGGAATCCCTAGGTCTTATCAAGGATCAGCTTGAGCTCCCTGCTTTGTCTTAGAATTGTTGTTTTGTGAGTTGTTGAGTCCTTTCAGTCATTTCCAACTTTTCATTACCCCATTTGGGGGTTTCTTGGCAAAGCTACTGTAGTGGTTTGCCATCTTCTTCTCCAGATCATTTTACAGATGAGGAAACTGAGGCAAGCAGTGTTAAGTGATTTGTCCAGGATCACACAGCTATTTAGTGTCTGAGGCTAGGTGTGAACTCATGAAGATGAGTCTTCCTTACTTCAGCCCATGCTCTATCCACTGCACCACCTAGCTGCCCCTTCTTCAGCTCATTGTATCGCAAATATAAAACTGGAATGGACTGCAAAGGACATGTAATCCTTCCCCCCTCATTTTGCAGATGAGTAAACCAAAGCCAATGGAGGTTATGTGACATACTCACGATTAAACAGATAGTATTAGAAGCAGGATTTTCAGGATTCTTTCTACCAAATTACCTTCAAGAATAATTTCTTGATTACCCAATTATTATCACCCCCATGTACTTATTTTTTTCCTATATCTGAACATGTTGTATTCTTCCAGTAGAATATAAGCTTCTTGAAGGTAGAGATTATTTCTTTTATATATTTGAACCCCCAAGGCGTAGCACAGTGCCTGATTCATAGTAGATTCTTTTAAATAATGCAGGCAGACCTGCCCATTCTGTGCTATTTTTTCTCTTATTCTCCCATAAGTCCATTGCAAGGAGGAACAAACCTGAACCCAAACTGTGATATTATTTCTATGTCTTTTGACATTTCTTGTATATCTGTGGGATATTCAAACTATTCACTAGGATCTTTTTCCTTTTATATATGACTGGCCCATTTTATATCTCTCTGATGTCTCGCACACCACTTTTCTTCCATGTCTCCACATTGCCCTTTGAGTGATCATTTTGGACTAAGGATAACAGAAAAATAAGAAAATGTCAGGAATCCTGATCAGACACTGAGAACACCCATGAATGGCATTCACAGTGTAGTGTAAGATAGTATCCAAAGCATCCACTAGAATCTAGAGTGCCTAGATAGCACAATTCAGAAGTGTTGAAGGACACAACAAAAAAACTTGGTGAAAAATATGAATCATTTTGGTTATTGGAATCACAAGTGACAGCGTGAATGGCAAAGGGGAAGCTTTCAGAGGTGTCATCTCTCAGTTGGTCATAAACATTGTGGACTCATTTCACCACTCAAGGCCACCAACTGGCTTTTGATGTGAGCAGCCTAGAAATCAGTCCATTACTGTCTCTAGTGGATAGTTCAGTAAAATGCTCTTAAGAAGTTGTCACATGAAAAGCTGAAATGAGCGCCAGAGTATGGATCATCATAAAAAAGCAACTTCCAATAAGTGCCTCTCCACATAGACCCCTTGCTAGGGCAGAAGAAATGTTCTAAGGATGCATTAAAAAAAACCAAACAATTTCAAAATCTGTAGGGATGACCAATTTACTGCATAACAATCCAAGGTGGTTGGCTCCTTATGGACAAGACAATAAACAGCAGGAAGGCAAAGCTTTAGCAGGAGTTCATCGTTTAGGCTCTTCCAGCAGCAGCTATATCTATCAGACACCTGTTGGCCTTTTTAGTTAGATTCCAACTCATAGAAAATGATTCCAAAGTAGCACTGACCGCAGCAGCTTAATTAAGCAAGGACAGTGAAAGGGATGGTTTCCCAGAAGAAGATTCTGGAAAGAGTGAGACTCTTCTCCACTCTTGGCTTCTTAGCATGATCTCCACTACTCTTTCTTCACCACTTGGGGACCTGATCCAAAACCTGAGTTCCAGCTGCAAAGCAATCCCTAGGCTTGGCTGAGTTCTGTGAGGGATGGAGAGAGATGAGAACCTGGACTCTCAGTGAATTTGGTCTGGCTTGGGTGTCACTGAGAATATTTCTCACAGCCCAAGAGGAAAGCTCCTCCAGTTCTGGCCATATATGCCAAATACTGAGAACATGGAAACTAGTTGGAGATAAGGCAGGAAAATCCAGAGGTTCATTGACCCTGTGCCTGGCTAAGTCGGGAGCTTCACTGTGAGACATTAAGCTCAATAATCCATTCTCTCCTCACCTCTCAGATGAGTACTACAGGAGAGGAGCCATGTGTATCCTTGGCTGCCTCCTGGCCAGGGCTGAGTCTCAACTGGCATTGGCAAAGAGGCTTGCTGCTTGCATCTCTCGTCTCTGTTGGCAGGCAGACCAGAGGCAACATCAGCCTTGGAACACTCCATGCGCTGGCATACAGAGAAGCTCTTTGCTATGTGAACAGCAAATAATTTTTCCATCTGTTTGTGGATACAGCATGTGTGCAACAGGTTGGTGGGTGTAACCCGTCCACCCTGATTTGTGGTCTGGGCTCCACACATAACTGATGTCTCTGTGGATATGCTAGTTCTCATCTTCGTCCTACTATTCTATCCCTGGTGATCTGTCCCATTCATTTTATTTTATTTTACTTTTTTTAAACTTCATTTAGCACCAGAGTTGATCAATTAATCAAAGAATTTATTAAGTGCCTTCTAAGTGCCAGGCAAATGTAGAAAGATGTGAAATGGAATAGGGAAGTGAGGTAGGAACAGGCATGTGGGGGAGCCTGTTTGAATATGCTGCTGAGAACCAATTGTTACATTTTCAATGGGAGCACTTATACATTAGAAATTATCAAATGCTAAAAATCAGGGCTTGATTTATTATTTTGTTGACTATCTAAACTTAAGGAAGTGATAGATAAAATGTTAATGGTGCAGATTAAACTTAAAAATGTGTTATATGCACTTTTTTTCTCCAGAGAGCCAACCAGTTGTTAAATATTTACTAACACATAAATATCTAGGAGGGCTCACAAGGTACCTTTGATAAGATTTCAGGTAGTTGGTATTGGGGAAAGAGCACTGGATTTGGAATCAGAAGACCTTAGAGTTGAATCTCATCTTTGATACTAGTGCTTTTGTGAACTAGGAGAAAATACTTAATGACCCTCGGTCTCAGTTTCCTCATGAGCAAAATTAATGGGTTGAACTAGTTAACCTCTAAGGTTCCTTATAACTCTCAGTCTATCATCTTATGACCCTTTCCTAGTGAGAAGGGAAGCAGTAAGAGTAATAAGTTTGGAGAAGGAAAGATAGCTCTGGAAATGTGGATATGCTAAGCCATTACAAAGTAAATTTAAGGTTTGGAGAAAAAGACTAAAGTTGTAAAAGGTCAAGGGCAATCCTAAGGGCAAGTCAAGTCAATTCCATTCCATTTTATTTCACCATTTTTTTCACCATTATTGATTAAGCACCTACTCTGTGTATAGACGTTCTTGGAGATTGTGACATCGACTATTGGTTTTTTGGTCTTAAGGTTTATAGGGTTAACATTCCAAATTCTTTCATTGAATTTATTTCATCCTTATATGCTTAGCCTTTAAAGAACTGAAAGTCTACAGGTTCACAATAGAGGGGATCTTAAAAATCCCCTCTAACTTCATCACTTTACAAACGAAGAAACAGAAGCCAAGTGATTTGTCCAATGTCACACAAATGGTAAGCATCGGAGGATGATTCAAACCCAGGTTCTCACACTCTAGAGTCTGTATATTTTTCACTGTATTTCATCTGAAAAAGCTCAAGCAATGTTGGGAAAGTGGGATGAGCACTCTTCTAGAGATCAGAAGAGCTAGGTCATAGTAATCCCAGAATTTGACTACCTGTAAATAAGTTATGAGATGTAGGGCAAATCATTTAAGTTTGCTGAGACTCACTTATAAATAGGGCATAATAATGCTGTCCATTGTCAGAGCATAGCTGTGGAAAGGATGGAGGAAGATAGCTGGAGTTAGATCTATGGATACTGGGTATGTGGGTGCTGCTGAGTTAGTTAGATCACCCCTCCTGCTACCTATGAATTCATGGATATTTTCTGAGCAATTCCAGCACACAAATCATTTTCTCTCTGTGCGTTGGTCCTTTTTTGTGTAATGGACCCTAAATATTGTGTTTCTTTTTCTGCCAGTGGCTAACTTGTGTTCAATCTTCATTTGTGCTCATATTAAGTTCTGGAGAAGAATTCGGAATTGATTTTCAGTGTGGAAAGGATTTTGACAAATGAAGGGGAGGAGAGAGAACATTTAATTCCTAGGAAACAGCATGATTAAAGGCAGAAAAGTGGGAATGAACATGATCTGTTCTGAAGTCAGTGAGGAACCTGGCTAGTTGGAGTGCAAATTTAACATCAGGAACTAGGAGGAGATGTGTACATAGAATGGGGCCAGGTTGTGAAGAGCCAATAGTACATAATCTGCTGTTTCTCACTCTTTAGAACTGTCACATCTGGTAAAAAAAGTACGTGTCTTAATCCAACAGAACATCATTGACAAGGCTCTATACTTAGGACTTTTACATTCCTGATTTATTATACTTAGGTAACAGTTCCATATTCATTGGTACCAATACAAATCTATACTGATTACTTCATCTGGATGCTTGTAAGTCTCTTTATTCATCTTCTTTTGATTCTCTGTTACATTTCCCATGGAAGTTATTTCCAAACCTTCTCCACTTTTCTCAAACCTCTTCTCCACCCCCTAAGTCTTAGAACATAATGGAAGAGTAGTAGTAATAGTAGAAATGTAGATCACACTTTAAAGTATACATAGTCTTACATATACACTATCTAGTTTAGGCTTTAGAACAGTTCTGTGAGAAACATATAATATTTATTACTATCCTCATTTTAAATATGAGGAAACTGAGATGCATAACAGCTTAGCAATCTGCCAAAATCATAGAGCTAAATATCAGAGTAGGATACAAATCCAGAGAACTCAGAGTCCAGTTTTCTATTGTCTATGTCATGCTTTGTAACAACAATGTTACTTGTGCTACCGTGGTTCTGTAAGGCCAATAACACTAGCACACAGAAGGGCTGCTAGCACAGGTTTTTTGATTGCTTTTCTAAGGAAAGCAACTTTAAGGGGTTTAGAATCTCACTTTAATTAAACATACATATATCATTCACTTAGTTCAGGGGAAAAAATCAGCATCCTGAACTTCAGAGCAAATACAAACAGAGAAAATATAAATAGACCAAATAGCGCAAATCAATGGATAGGCTTCTAGGTGTGTGACCAAAGCTATATATACATAGTTACCAGAGAGAGAAGCACCAACATCTTGATGTTTAAAGCCAGGGGTGGGGGATCTTTAATGGCTAACCAGAGTTTCCACACCAATGAGTGAGCCCCAAACAAAATGCTAACCTCAGAGTATACATACACACCTTCAGAGTCAGAGAGCTTCACACCTCTCAAGAACTAATTAGCAAAAGGGTATGGGCCTTCCTACAAACAAAGGCAAGGCTCAGTTAAAGGCACTTGATAACTTTAGCACTGAGAAGTACTCCAAAAGAAAAGAGAACAAAAAGTCCCACTTTACTTGCAATTACATACTTCTCAGATAAACTTGCCTCTTACTTAACCAAGAAGATTGAGAATATTTAATTGTACTCCTTTAACTCTTTTTTGTTCATTTTTCAATCATGCCCAGCTCTTCACAATCCCATTAGGGGTTTTCTTGGCAAACATACTGGAATGGTTTGCCATTTATTTTTCCAGTTTATTTTACAGATGAGAAAACCAAGGGTTAAGTGACTTGCCCACGATCACACAGCTAGTGTCAACTCACGAAGATGAAGATGAGTCTTCCTGACTCCAGGCCCTATTATATCCATTGCATCACATAGGTGCCCCACTCCTTGATCTCTGCTCTTCTACATTTCAAAAATTCCCTCCTTCCACCCTTGCATCCTTCCTTTCTTCTTCTTTGTCAAGGTTAATCCTTCCATCTGTGCCCATCTGCTCCTTTTTACTCTAGAACTTTCTATAATAGTATCATCGATTTAGAGCTGGAAGGGACTTTAGATGGCAGCTAAGTCCAGTCCCTCACTTTATTATTGAAGAAACCAAGGCCACTTTTGAATGTGCCTTTCTTAACTTTGACTTAAACATTGAAGTAAAATCTCCCTCTCTGCCCTTTTGTTCTAGCTCTGTATTTTGGGGCCAGGCAGAACAAGTTCAAACCTTCTTTTCATTATATGGCTTTTCAGATTATTGAAGACAACTATTATGGCACATATCTTCACTTGTCCAGGTGCAATTTTCCTTGCATTTCCCCATAGGTTCTATTTTTTAATCAAAGCATAGAACCTTTGACTTACTACTGCTAAAAATCACCTTATTAGATTTGGACGCATGATCTAGCCTGTTGAGATCTTTTTCTATTCCAAATGTTATTCAACAGCTCGGCTGCCCCTTTCAACTCTGTATCATCCACAAACTAAATAAACATTCCATCTATGCCTTCATCATTTAAAAAATAGCAATGGGAACAGGACTAAGGATGAAGACCTGAAATGTTGCACTACATGCTTCCTTTATGGCATATAATGATCCCTTACCCACTCACCCCCATTTTTTGGCTCATAACTTAGAGAATGTCTTTAGTTCCAGGCAGTTTCAAATCCTCCACTGTCATATTGCCCACATCTCTCTAACTTGTCTACAAGGATATTACAAGAGACTCTAAAATTTCTTGCTGAAATACGGGTTTTCTATGTCTACAACTTCCCAGTTTAATAATCAAATTTAAAAATAGGGGAATAAGGTTAGTCATACAATTTTTTAAAAAAAATTGTTATTCCAAACTTGAGAAACACCAACAAATGCACGAGTATCTACATGTGCAGAGAACAGAAAAAAGAAAATTGTGTTAGAAACCTTTATTGCATATAGCTTACTTTAAGAAAGAAGTATATAATACATTCAATACTTAGTTTCAAAACTAGCCTGCTCATCTGGTTTTTTTTCCTTCTAAATTCTGAAGGCAAGCCAATTTAGCTTAAACAGCAAAGCACCCTGATGGACAGATAGGAGGGCAAATGTGCCAGTCAAAACAAATCACCACCTCCACTACTTTGACCACCATCTCTACTCAGGCCCCAATGAGGATAGCCCAGGACCTTGAATCCAAGAGCCTTCAAATAGCAGTATCTTCCAGGCAACAACACTTGCTTCCAGCCCAACACTCACAGCAGTCATTGAGGGAAGAAATCACTGTGGAGAAGGGGCCCTCCCTCCATCTTCATCACTACCAGTGACAGCTGCTTGACAACTGCTGACAATAGGCAGATAAGTGTAGGGGCTTTGGAGGTCACAGCACCCCTTCAGACCACCACTCCTGCTATTGGATCAGCCTTTAAAGCCACTGTTTGGTGGTGCAACTTCCATGCACAGGAGGCCACTCATCCCCACCACCTGCCACTATAGGGTAGGCTAGCTAGCCTAGATAAAGTAGTAAAGAACCATGAGGGAGAGACAGGAGGCAGTGTGTGCCAGGCAGCTCACACTACAACCATTATTTTCCCTCAGACCCTGATGGAACAGGCTGGGACCCTGACCATTAGAGCTTCTGCAATAGCAGTGCTTCAAGGACAGTGTTGAGTGGTTCAGCTTAGACAATGATATGATTTAATTAGAGGAAATGACACCAAAGGAGAAGCATTTACATCTGCTTTGCTGTTGCACCCTAAGGTGTTGCACCCTTTCCATCTGACTTGCAACTGAAACCTTCCATTTGTGTTATCTCCCCCATTAGAATGTGAGCTCCTTGAGTGCAGGGACCATCTTACTTTTTTTCTTTGTATTTCTAGCACTTAGCATAGTGTTTTGTACATAGTATAATCACTTAAATTTTTTGTTCACTCATTCATTCATTCATTCCTTTTTCTGTCTCTTTCTGTGAATTTTTAAAACATGCTTTCAGGAGGCAAAGAACAATCAATTGATCATGTAATAAACATTATTATGCACCTACTATGTGCCAGGCATTGTGATAAGCATTGGGGATATAATAAGGGGAGATACACAAAAGGAAACCAAAAAGTAAAAAGAGGAGGAGAGAAAGGTAGGGAAAGTATCCTGTGTGGGGACATGGCGGAAAAGCCAGTCAGAGTATTCCCAAAGTAGTACAGCTAGATGAGAAATGAGGAGATTTCTGAGCTGACCTCTCTCCTTATCTGGAGGTTTGGAGTTCATGGCCCCACTCTCTAATCAGAGAGGCAGAAGATAGTGTTGATGGTGATGAAGGTGAAGACCAATGCTGATAAGACCTTAGAGGATCATAAGATAATCCCAAAAATGACTCCCTGGGGTGTGGTGGAGAAATCAGAGAAGTGCTAAAGTAGTGCAGCCAAGTGAGAAATAAGAGATGAAACAAAAAGTTACAGAAAAAGTTATGTGAGAGATTGCAAAAGACAGAAATGATGACATCATTATCGCTACCCCTATAACCCTCACTCACCTCCAAATTAAAAAAAATATGAAAATAAACATAGTTAAATAAAACACATCCACTTACTGGTCACGTCTGGGAATGTGTTTTAGTTGTTTCCTAACAGAGTGGTGATGGACTTCAGGAGCAAATTGATACAAAGATGTGTATGGTCTGTTCTTGAATAATGCATGCTAACTTATCAGTGTCACTTTTTCTTTTGAAGCGCTTGCATAGAAATCATTTAATAATTAAGAATTTTGGCAGGAATTGAAATCAAGTTCAATGGCTTATTCTTTGAATTTACCTGCTTCCCTTTTTGAAAATCTGTCCATTTGACTATCTTCAGTCCTGTAACACCTCTCCACTAAGGTTTTTTCTTCCTGTGTTTTACCTCAACAACTCTGTGCTCTGGCCAGACTGGCTCACTTCCTATTCACTGAATGGTCCTGGTACTTTTTGAACTTTGTATCTGCTCACAATCTCTTCTTGTCACCTCTGCTTAATAAATTGATAGCCATCCTTTAAGGAGAGCTCAAATGTGACTTCCTCTGGGAAAACCTTTCTAATCACCCTAACTACAAGGGATCTTTTCATTCCTTATTAACATTGCTTTCTGAATATGCATTCATATGCACCAGCATATGAAACATTCTCCAAATTGCTGTTATTTTCATACATGTATTACTTTCTCTTCTTGCCCAAGGACTCCTCGAAAATGGAGACTATGCTTCTTCAAAAATAACTTTATATACCCTGAAATACCAAGAACCACAAAAAGTATGCAATGAACATTGAATTTAAAGAATGAATCAGCAAACCCCTTAATCTCTCATCTCTCGTTCAACTTCTTATACTCAATTCATCTCTGATCTAACTTCATGGGATGGTCTCTTAGCCATCTTCACTTTCAGATGACAAAGGTTTGTTGTTCTCCCTTACATTTACATCAGTCTGCCTTCTTTACACTTAGTTAATCTTGTTATATAGACTTATTTAATTATTTCTTATTATTAATCTTATTATACAGACTCACTGTTCTAAGTTTGTAAGTTCTAATTATCACGAAATATCAGGTTTTCTTCCTTTAAAACCATTATAAAATATATCCACTATTCTTTAAGTCTCATGATCAATATGTCCGTCCTTGTTTCCTGCCACATTCCCTTTCTTAGCTTTTCTGCTAAAAATGTCATGTCTTAATCCTAGGCTTCTTTCATTCCCATCATGGATCTGCCTCTGCTGGTTACCTAACTGCTTCAACATTCATGGAAATTGATGTATCCTTGCTCTGACCCTGCTCACAATGGCTTCCTATTCCTGTACAGTCTTGACTTTGGCCTACTCAGGCTGTTTTCTACATCTTGCCTCATTTTCCCAGTCTTCTGAACTCTCCTCTTTACGTTTTTCTATTTTGCCCCAAGTCACTTCTTTCCTTCTAATCCACCAAGCCAGTTCCCTTTCATCTTTCAAAATTGCTCCTTAAAAGCAACTCTTTCAGCAAGTAGTCCAGGCCTGATGGCTTATCTCCCAGACTCAAGGCAACTGGTTAGAAGAGAATGAAAGAAAATGTGAAGGAAAAATGCAAAGAGAAAAGGCATTAACTTCTGCCTTTCCAATATTACCCACTCTCCCCTGATGTTTTTACAAGTCTTTGTCCCATTTAATATATAAGCCCAATGGGCATGAACATCTTTGTTTTCAAAGTTCACAACAACTCCAAGGATGCTGTCAGCTTTTAATTATTAACGCATGATAACAATAAAAACAATACCAGCAACAACAGGCAGATACAACCATCTGCTCCTCCTTCAGGGCTAAGAGGGGGTATACTTTTTTTTTTCAAACACAGTTGTCTTAGAAGTACTTTACTTTTTGTAGAGTTTGTTTTGTTTCTTGGAAAGTAAAGAATCTGAAGACTTGGTCAGAATTTGATTCCTAAATGGTGCACCATTAATTTTATAAAATCTCTTTCTACATCTAATACTCCAATGTTGCATCATTTAAAATATCTTAATTTTTCAGCTTTTTTTTAATCCATATTTTACCCCTTCTACAAAGTGGGGATTATAAATGCAGAAGCAGTCACACCAGACTATGTAAAGCAACATTATTGCCTTCCCAGTCTTACATGTGAGCTCCCAATTTAAGACATCCAAGAATAGCATTGGCTTCTTTGGGAGTCATTTCATTGCAAGCCCATGCAAATGCATGGAGGGGGAAGCCATGGACTCCAGCTTGGTTCTAAACCAGTAACATCTGCTTTCTCCACCTCCTTGATTCCCAAGAAAGATTTTTTTTTTCTTTTGACACCATCAATTAAAAGCTAGGCCAGTTTTACTTTCCTCAACTTCCTTTTTTTGTTTTAAGAGACAATAGATCTCCAATTAGTGCTGGGGTTCCAGTGTTTTCAATGGGATATTCATCTCAAAAACAGAAGAAACTTCACAGGTTCTACATGGTATTTAACTCTGTTGTAATAATTTGAAGAACTTTAAATCTCCGTCCAATGGCATTTTTCTGGAAAAGACAGAGTTGTAGTATGGATATGACAAGTTGGATATGACAAGGGAGTAAACATTCATTGAACTCCGATTATGAGCTGGGCACTATGCTAAGAACTTTATAAATTCCTCTGGTCCTCACAATGGCCCTGTAAGGTAGGAGCCATTATTAACCCAATTTTACATTTGAGGAAACTGAGGCAGACAGAGGTTAAGCATGTTGCCCAGGACAACACAGCTAGTAAATGTCTGAGACAGGGCTCAGACTCAGGTCTTCCGGATGCCAGGGCCAGTGCTGTAGCAACCGTGCCACCTAGAAATAAGAGGTGGCAATTTGTACAGCGCTTTAAGGTTCTCAAAGTGCTTTACAAAGATCTCATTTGTTCTTCACTCCAACCCTAGAAGGTAATTGTTATTACTTTTATCCCCATTTTACAGATGAGCAAAATGGGACGAATTAGAATTCAGGTGCCTTGTGCAGGGCAGCACAACTAGTGAGTGTCCGAGGGAGGGGAAGGGAGCAAGCATTTTTTCATGCATTTATTTGTCATAAATTAATCTTTTGTCTCCCACACCTACATTAGTGTAAGCATAAATACTTCTTTCAGGGACACTTTTTCTTCTCTATACTATGACAATTCTATGATAGAGGTGGTCCCCCAATATAAGTTCTATAATATGATTCTATTATATCTGTTATTTTTATCATTCAATAATAATAATTTTTATAATATTGATATAGGGGCATGGGAATTATATCATATAAGCTATTTATACTATTCATATGTAGAATATCAAGTGGTTTATTTTTGCAACCATGCTTCAGACAAGAAATTATTTGCCCTATCATGTAATCAAAAGCATGGAATAACAAAATACATTACAAGTTTTTTATAATAACACCAGTAAAATGAGAGTCATTCATAAAATCACAGATTTAGAGCTGGGAGGGATTGCTGAGGTCATCTAGATTGACCCTTTCATTTTACAGATAAGAAAACTGAGGCCTGAAAAGGTTAAGCAATTTTTGCTCAATATCATAGAGCTTTAGTCAAGCATGCAAAGTAGAATTAAAGCATAGGTCTTGAATTCAAGTATATAATACTCTCTACTACACCATGTTGCTTCTTGCCACTCTTATTCCCACTCATATCACCAATATTGAACTGTTTAGATGAAAATAAAGAGCTGCATTTTCACATAACATCCTAGTACAAAGGTATTAAAGTACATTGCAAGAACAGTCAGCTACTCTGGTCCCTGACCACCTTGTAAAAGTGCCCCAAAAGTGCAGCTAGGTGGTGTGGTATATGGAGCACCAACCTGGATGCAGGAAGACCCGAGTTCAAATGTGACTTCAGACACTTACTAGCTGTGTGAACTTGGGTAAGTCATTTAACCCTGAATGTCCCAAAAAATGAAAATAAAAGGGTGACCCGAGAAAATATTTCATCCTATCACTATCAAAATACCCTGAGACAATCTGCTATTTCAATAGTCCTTAAAGTACCATGAGAGAAGAAAGATATCTTTGGCCAAAAATGGTTATGACCAAGAGTTTAAACTCAGTCTATTGACTCAAAAGCATTTGCCTCACTTCATAGACAGTGAGCCTACATGACTAGTCTGGTCTCATCCAAAGAAAGAATTTATTATTCTGCAGCTATTTCAAAGTCCCAGCATCCAAGATATTTCCCAAGGAACTTCAGGGTAGCTTAGATATGCTACAGGAAGGGATTTCTAAGATCAGAGAAAGTTGCCCCATGTAGGAATTCATGGATTTCCCAATGTAGCCATAGATGGAAATAGCTTCCTCTGACCACCATTGCAACCTGAAACTCCATGTCTAAGTCCAGAGAGACTGGGGTTTTGTGCACCTGTCACACTAGCACCAAGTGCCCCTTCCAGAAAGCAAGGAAAGCTGACTACCATGGTTTCCTCTTGATGTTTTACCAATGTGATAATCATGGCCTAAACTGTAATCTGGTTTTGCTAAAACCAACTTTTGTTCATTCAAATGAAACTTAAAAATCTGACTGTTAAACTGATGGTTCATGTTTATGGTTACAGAAAGGGAACAAATATTTGTCTTATAACTACAGCTAGAATTTATATAGATCGTTAAGGTTCGTAAAGTGTTTTAACCAATATTATCTCACATTATCGTCACAACAATCCTCTGGGGTGAGTGGTATTATTTTTATTATTATCATTTTATAGATGAAGGTAATAATAATTATAATAATTAATAATAGCTAACATTTATATAGCATTTACTCTGTGCCAGGGCACTATGCTAAGCACTTTAAAATTATTATCTCACTTGATCTTCAGAACAACCTTGAGAGGTAGAAGTTATTATTATCATTTGACAGATGAAGAAACTGAGGTAGTTGAGGTTAACAGACCTGTTCAAGACCACATAGCTAATAAGGATCTGAAACTTCATTTGAACTTGAGTCTCTGATTCTGGGTCTAGTACTGTATCTATTGTACTGCTATCAGAATAGCATTTATGTACCACATCTAAATGTTTAATATCGAAAAATGATAATATGATACATGTGCTCAGTCAAACAGCAAGTAAGTGAGAGTCAGAATTCAGCCAGGTATACTGACTCCATATCCAGGGCCATATCAGTGTGCTGCCTCTCCGAGAGGTAGAGGACTGATCCCAATTAACAACTTCATGATGGGGGAAGGGAATAGCCCATCAATTTAATAGTGATGGTCTATTACTGGTAGTAATAACAGATAGAGAAGTTGACAACTACTGTGAGCCTTAGACTTACTTTCTAGTAACCTATATTTTCTCTTTTTTTTGTCTTTACTTATGCTTCTAATAACATTAATAACAATAATAATACTCAGCATTTATATAGTGTCTACTTTGTTCCAGGTAGTGTGCTAAGAACTTTAAAATATTATTTTATTTGATCCTCACAACAAGACTGGGAGGTAAGTGCTTTCTTTAATTCCCATTTTATAGTTGAGGAAACCAAAGCAAACAAAGGCTAAGGGAATTGCCCAAGCTCATGCAGCTGGATTTGAACTCAAGTCTTCCTACCTTCAGCCTTACCCAGCTGCTACTATTTGTCATGGAATCACATTGGGTTATTAAATGTTATATCAATAGTTTGCAAGTACTCTTAGGCTCTACTCCACTAGATAGACCTCAGGCATAGAGGTGATGAAGTGTTCTTCTGAGGGCTAGTATGGAGGGCAAAGCTTCCAGGGTAACATAGCTAGATTGGCTGAAGGATGGCAATTATTTTTTATTCCCAACATAGCAACTCTTAAAGATTGCCTACCAAGTCATAGAAAAGCCACGATCAACGTTGGTGGATAGAATATCCAGATTGATGAAGTTATAGATCATAGGCTTCTAGGATCGTAAACTGAGAGGCAGAAGGGATTGCAGAGGGCATCTAGTCTAGTCCAACTGACTTAGTTTACCAGTGTAGAAACTGAGGCCTGGAGAGATAAAATGATTGCCCAAAGTCTCACAGCTAAACGTTCAAGCTATTATTCCCAGTTCTATGACTCTATGGTTCTAAGAATAACCCAGTTCTTCTTACTCTAACCCAGTACTCTTTCTACCTTCTAGATCCTCAAAGATTTAAAGTATAGTGAATAACACACATAATGGAACAGCTATAATATTATTTAATTAAATAATATTTCAGGAATACTACATAGAGGCAACTAGATGACATAGTGGATAGAGTGCTTGGCCTAGTGTCAGGAAGAGCTAAGTTAAAATCTGGCCTCAGTTACTTCCTAACTGTGTGGCACTGGGCAAGTCACTTCTGTCTTCCTCAGTTTCCTCAATTGTGAAATGGAGATAATAATAGCATTTACCCCCCAGTTTATTGTAATGACTAAATGAGATATTATTCATAAAGCTTGACACAAAGTAGGTGCTTAATAAATGCTTATTTCCTTCCTTCCTAAAATCTGGAGTTAAGAAAAAGGTGGAGAACCTTTTTTGGAAAGTCAAAGCTAGAACAATTAGGATATAAAATTCTTGTCTTTTTTCACCGATGGAAATAGTTGATGTTCACCCATGCAGAGCTGATTTAACTCTGCTCAACCTTGATGCTTCAACTACATTCAGCTCCAAAAGAAAGTGATATAACAAAATGACCAGTAACTTCTACAGCGCTCAGCTTTTGGGACAAAGGAAATCCAATAAGTTGTTACATTTTTAATATCAAAAGGATTGTTTTTGCTTAAGGGATAAAAGTTATTTTTTGTTAAAAACTCGATTTTATTTTATTCTCAGTTCTGAATTCTTTCTCTATCTCCCATCCTTCGAGAAAGGGAGAAAAAACTCATTACAAATATGTATAATTATGCAAAACAAATTCCTGCATTATCTATTTTCAGAGAAAAAAGAAAGAAGGAACAAGGGAAAGAGCTAAGGGAAGGAGCAAAGAGAAAAAAAGAGTGGGAAAAGAAAGGAAGGAAGGAATAAAGAGAGGAAAAGGAAGAAGAAAGAGAAAAGAAGGGAAATATATATGATTTGATCTGTTCTCTAAATCTATCAGCCTCTATCTGGAAATATATAGCATGTTTCATCATGAGTCCTTTGGAATTGTCTGTTCATATATTGGATCAGAGTTACTGACTTTCAAAGTTTATTATACTTATAAAATTCTTGTTCTCATATAAGTTGTTCTTCTGGTTCTACTCACTTCATTTTGCACTAATTCATATAAGTCTTTCAGTATTTTTCTGAAACCATCCTTTTATTCATTACTTATGGCCAATAGTATTGCAACACATTCATGTGCCATCACTTGTTCAGCCACCCATTAATTGGTGAGTATTCTCTCATTTTCCATTTCCTTGCCACAATGAAAATAAAGGTGCTATAAACATTTTTGTATATACTGGTCCTTTTCCTCTTTCTTTTATCAAAGGGTATGCATAGTTTAATAGCTTTTGAGACATAGTTCTTATGGATTATGTTTTATGAAAAGCTGAAAAAATGTTCTCTGACTCTCACTTTTCAATGAGGGACAGCCAACAAAACATCGACTTCATATGAAGTAGCGCCATCATCAACCTCTTTCCCAAACTTCCATAGAATGCTCATATCTTTCCTGGTTCAGTGAATGGTCCTGTCACAATTTAATCTTCATTCATAAAAAAGCAAGGACCCAAACTCCAATATTATGAGTAATAAGCCCACCTCCTTTTTTTTTTTTAGCATTCTTGGTTTCTTCTCATGGTTGAGAGGTGACTGGCATTTTGAAGGCTAAGCCAGATGGGCACAAGCCCTGGCAGGACCTAAGCTTCCAGAAAGTATTTGAGTATGGACTTGGCAAGTCTATTGTATGAAGATTAGTAATCCTACCATTGGTGTAAATAGTAAGCCATCCATATCTACTCATCTTGTGCAATTCTTACCTGTATTTTTCTATAAATCTTCCACTGAGTATATCTCTAGCATTCTGAAAGCCTTCCTCTAGGGCAGGGGTTCTTAACCTTGGATCCAAAGATTCCCAAGGAGCATCCATGTACTTGAATGTGGAAAATTACATCATTTGCACTAACATTTGACTGAATTTAAGCATCTAAGAGTCTTCTTTAATTATTTTTAAAATTGTTATTCTGAAAAGCCCATAGGTTTCACCAGACTTCCAAATAGGTTCATCGGTCCATCTCTCTCTCTCTCTCTCTCTCTCTCTCTCTCTCTCTCTCTCTCTCTCTTTCTCTCTCTCTCTCACACACACACACACACACACGCCTACTTTCATGACTAGAGTATCTTAGGGGTTATAATTCACGGTTCTTACATGACCAGCTCACCTCCTATTCCAGTCATACGTGTTCATGATGGTGCCATTTCTCTAGACCAAGACATATTTGATCATTTACTCCAATTACTTATCAGAACATTAAAAATGCTCCAGATTGATGACAGTAAAGCAACTTGCTGTAATTGGTAGAAAGCCAGCCTTAGAGTAAGAGAGACCTGGGTCCAATTCCTTTCTCTGATATGTGTATGCTGTGTGACCAAGGAATTTAACCTCTCCAAGGGTACCTTAGTAACTAAGACTCTAAGTTATAGGTGAATTACTGATCTATATTGGTGGAAAGAGTTCCACACTAGGAGTTACCTATCCTGACAAAATCAGAGCTGTGAACTGAATAAAAAGGCAGTTGTGAATTTCTTTGTTAGGAGTAAATGGGAATTATGAAAGATGTTTTCACAAATGACAAATTTGATATGTTGTCCATATATGTTTTGATCCCAAAGAGTTATCGTTGCATCATCTCACCCTATGTGGGTCTGTCTTCCTGGTTCTGATTTCCTTCCAAAGTAGGCAAGCTGGGAACCCAAGGAGGAAAGGGTTAAAGGGGAGGGGTGACTGAAGCTGGTACAGCTGGGGATCATTAAGGCTTGAGGGCCTGCATGAGAAGGCAGAATGCCAATGAGTCATCTACCCTTTTTTCTCTCTTCTATTAAGGGGGTGGCTGGGGAAGCTACTGTGGTTTGTTTTAAGTTCAGGAAACACGGGTACATAAAAGTTGTGTCTGTTGATGAAGTGTGGCTATGTGGGTCCTGTGAGTTCAGGAATGTTCCAGCAACTCTGAACCACAGGTCTAGTGTGGTGACGCTCCAATGGGAGAGATGAAGAAGGGTCTTCCTGACACAGGATGTGGGTACTGGAGGCTTGATCCTGCTCATGACACCCTGAAGCTCTGAAGGAATATGACCTCTCCTGCAGGGACCCCTGGGGTTCTCACATTAGGGACCTGGGGCCTATGTGGTATGTGGGGCAGTGGCTAGCAAATCCATATGACTTGTGACTATGGGAATTCTCTGATGACGTACTTAGGGTGCACAAATTACCCAGATGATTTTTGAGGAGGAGCAGAAACTAGAAGCTATTAGGAAAAGTTGAAGTGATATCTTAGCCCCATAGAGAACAGATTCCAGGGGAAATAGCTTTCCCAGGCCTGAAGTAACTTGTAGGATAACAAGCTCTAATCTCACAATCAGGTAGTTGAGGCATCATTCATGGATCACTGAGACATTTTTTAGCCTTAAGTATTTGGGAAGAATTATTGAAAAATAAATGAAATGAAACTAAACACACACACATATAATTTTTATACGTGTGTGTGAGTATATATCTGAGGTAATACAGTGATGAATACAGGTATACATAAACTCTTTCTATATTACTTTATTCATTCAATAAGTATTTGGGAATTCAAAGAAGGTGAAAAAAATCACTCCCCTCAAGAAATATATTCTAGTGGGTATGCATTTACCCATTATTATTAATATTATAAAAATTCTATGAATAAATCTTGAAACAAGAACTTAATAAAGGGCCTTCTAGATTCATGGGAGATTCATGTTTTAGTCTGTGAAGGGATTGAGTTGCTTTGGAACAGGTAGGGTTTATGAGTTAAACCTACTTGAGTTCTAGGTAGCTCTTTAATAGAAAGGTTTATATATTTATTGGGTAAGCTAGAAATGATGAAAATCTTA
The DNA here is from genome assembly GCF_011100635.1 of Trichosurus vulpecula. Taxonomy (NCBI): domain Eukaryota; kingdom Metazoa; phylum Chordata; class Mammalia; order Diprotodontia; family Phalangeridae; genus Trichosurus; species Trichosurus vulpecula. Next base: position 181,762,395 of record NC_050574.1, read on the forward strand.
GCTTGAGGGTTACTTGTGGTCTAATTAAAGAAAAAAAGTGAAGGAAGACAGGGGTTTGTGGCATCTAGCACTCCTAAATTACACCATATTTGTGGGAATTGACAGTAATTTTATTTGTCAATATAATTTATTTGTATGTGTGTGTGAGAGAGAGACAGAGACAGAGAGACTCTGTGGAATGTGAAGACAAACTTCCAGTGTTACGTAGAAATCCAGCATTAGTCCAAGTGTATACTATAGAGGGATGTGTACGTGAATCAGTGAACTTTCTCAAGGTTGTGTGGCATAATGTGCATGTCGTTTGGCCAGGCCTTGGTGAACTACTACCTTGATCTCCTCTGCCCAGGAGAATGATCCTAAGGTCAGGAAGAGCACAAGGAGCCTTTTCCAAGAAATGAGTTTTAGATGAATGAAGGATTCTGAAGCAGATTTTGATACAACTTTAAGGCATTTGATGATATTTATATGATGCTCTAAGGTTTTCAAAATTCTTAAAAAATAAAACAATCCCTACCCTCAATGAAGCTTAAATTCTCTTGGGGACAAATATCTGCCCACTGTGGTTAAAGCCACAATTTGTCCTTTATCACCATGGATATATCTCATAACAATACTATGAGGTAAGTGCTATGAGTATTTTTGTTTTAGGGATGAGAAAAACAGCGTGAAGAGAGGATAAATGACTTACTCATGGTCATATAGCCAGTAAGCCTCTGAGACAAGATTTGTACCCAGACCTCCCTGACTCTATATTCAATGCTTTTTCTACCTTACCATACTGTCACTACTAAGCATGAAAAATGTTTGCACATTGTTCCATCTCAATTACAGGTGGAATAATTATAATTTTGCTCAATGGTCATTCTGTTCCCAGCCCAAGTCAGCAAAAGTGTTTTAAAAAAATTAAACAAGGGGGCGGAGCCAAGATGGCGGCTGGTAAGCACGGACTAGAGTGAGCTCCGTACCCGAGTCCCTCCAAAAACCTATAAAAATGGCTCTGAACCAATTCTAGAACGGCAGGACCCACAGAACAGCAGAGGGAAGCAGGGCTCCAGCCCAGGACAGCCTGGATGGTCTCTGGGTGAGCTCTATTCCACACGGAGCTGGGAGCTGGGAGCTGGGAACGGAGTGGAGCAGAGCCCAGCCTGAGCGGCGTGGACGATCCAGACCGGAAGCCGGGCGGAGGGGGCCCTAGCGCCCTGAATACGTGAGCAGTTACCAGACCCCTCGACCCACAAACACCAAAGACTGCGGAGAAGGTTAGTGGGAAAAGCTGCGGGAGTGGAAGGAGTTCGCGGTTCGGCTTCCAGCCCCGGGGGCAGCGGAGGTGGGGCAGCTACAGCTGTTGTTACTTCCGGCTCCAGGCCCACCTGGTGGGGGAAATTAAGTGGCGGATCACAGCAGGGGTGCACAGCCTGCCGAAGATCTGAGCCCAGTCTGGACTGGGGGTCCTTGGGGAAGGAGGAGTGCGGCTCTGACAGAGCTGGCACCTCCCCCCCAAACGTAGAACATAGAACTCTGTAATCTACAAGCAGTCATACCCCACTGAAAAGCTCAAGGGTCAAGTTAGTTGGTTGGGAATATGGCCAGGACGCGAAAACGCGCCCAGATTCAGTCTCAGACTTTGGATTCTTTCTTTGGTGACAAAGAAGACCAAAACATACAGCCTAAAGAAGACAGCAAAGTCATAGAGCCTACAACCAAAGCCTCCAAGAAAAACATGAACTGGCCCCAGACCATAGAAGAACTCAAAAAGGATTTGGAAAAGCAAGTTAGAGAAGTAGAGGAAAAATTGGGAAGAGAAATAAGAAGGATGCGAGAAAACCATGAAAAACAAGTCAATGACTTGCTAAAGGAGACCCAAAAAAATACCAAAAAATACACTGAAGAAAACAACACCTTAAAAAATAGACTAACTCAAATGGCAAAAGAGCTCCAAAAAGCCAATGAGGAGAAGAATTCCTTGAAAGGCAGAATTAGCCAAATGGAAAAGGAGGTCCAAAAGACCACTGAAGAAAATACTACTTTAAAAATTAGATTGGAGCAAGTGGAAGCTAGTGACTTTATGAGAACTCAGGATATTATAAAACAGAACCAGAGGAATGAAAAAATGGAAGACAATGTGAAATATCTCCTTGGAAAAACCACTGACCTGAAAAATAGATCCAGGAGAGATAATTTAAAAATTATTGGACTACCTGAAAGCCATGATCAAAAAAAGAGCCTAGATACCATCTTTCAGGAAATTATCAAGGAGAACTGCCCTGATATTCTAGAGCCACAGGGCAAAATAGAAATTGAAAGAATCCATCGATCGCCTCCGCAAATAGATCCCAAAAAAGAAATCTCCTAGGAATATTGTTGCCAAATTCCAGAGCTCCCAGATCAAGGAGAAAATACTGCAAGCAACCAGAAAGAAACAATTTGAATATTGTGGAAACCTAATCAGAATAACCTAAGACCTGGCAGCTTCTACATTAAGAGATTGAAGGGCGTGGAATGCGATATTCCGGAGGTCAATGGAGCTAGGATTAAAACCTAGAATCACCTACCCAGCAAAACTGAGTATCATGTTCCAAGGCAAAATATGGACTTTCAATAAAATGGAGGACTTTCAAGCTTTCTCAGTGAAAAGACCAGAACTGAATAGAAAATTTGACTTTCAAACACAAGAATCAAGAGAAGCATGAAAAGGTAATCAAGAAACGGAAATTGCAAGGGACTTACTAAAGTTGAACTGTTTTGTTTACATTCCTACATGGAAAGATGATGAGTATGATTCATGAGACCTCAGTATTAGGGTAGTTGAAGGGAAAATGCATATATATATATATGCATATATATATGTTTATGTATATATATAAGTGAATGTGTATGTATGCATGTATCTATGTGTATATGTATGTATGTGTATGTATGTGTATATATATATATGTAAAAGAAAGAGAGCAGACACAGGGTGAGTTGAGGATGAAGGGAAGATAGCTAAAAGAAATAAAATGAAATTAAGGGATGAGAGAGTAACTTACTGAGAGAGGGAGATAGGGAGAGATAGAATGGGGTGGATTATCTCCCATAAAGGTGGCAAGAGGAAGCAGTTCTAGGAGAGGAGGGGAGTGGGCAGGTGAGGGGGGAATGAGTGAACCTTGCTGTCATCAGATTTGGCCTGAGGGGGAATACCATACATACTCAGTTGGGTATCTTACCCCACAGGAAAGAAGAGGGAGGAAGATAAAAAAAAAAATAAAAGGCAGGGGGATGATGGAGTGGAGGGCAGATGGGGGTGGAGGTAATCAAAACAAACACTTTGGAAAGGGGACAGGGTCAAGGAAGAAAATTCAATAAAGCGGGATGGGTTGGGAAGGAGCAAAATGTAGTTAGCATTTCACAACATGAATATTGTGGAAGGGTTATACATAATAATACATGTGAGGCCTAGGTTGAATTGCTCAACTTCTTAGGGAGGGTGGGTGGGAAGGGAAGAGGGAAGGGAATTTGGAACTCAAAGTTTTAAAATCAGATGTTCAAAAACAAAAAAACTTTTTGTATGCAACTAAAAAATAAGATACACAGGCAATGGGGCGTAGAAATTTATCTTGCCCTACAAGAAAGGAAGGGAAAAGGGGATGAGAGGGGAGGGGGGTGATAGAGGGGAGGGCTGACTGGGGAACAGGGCAACCAGAATATACGCCATCTTGGAGTGGGGGGGGAGGGCAGAAATGGGGAGAAAATTTGTAATTCAAACTGTTGTGAAAATCAATGCTGAAAACCAAATATGTTAAATAAATAAATTGCATTAAAAAAAAATAAAAAAAATAAAAAAAAATAAAAAAGAAAAAAAAAATAAAAAAAAAATAAAAAAAAATAAAAAAAAAATTAAACAAAATGAGCAAACAATAAAGTCTTATATACCACCACCCATATGGGGTCAACTAGGAGTAATTGGTGATCTCCTGGTTTGACTTTCTAGTCCAAGGGGTTCAGGAAGTGATGTTGTTCTTTCAAATCTGTCTTATAACCTATGGTGATACTACACAATAGAATAGACTATAATTTAAATGACTTCATTTGTCATCATGTGATCTCTTTCTAATTATTCCTCCCAGTTAATGGTTTCTTAAAACCATCAATTTTGGATGACCTTCTGAGGAATGAATAAGTCTACTTTTTATCATTAGATGAGAATGACTTACCCTAACCCCCGATGTTCTGGTACACACAGTGAACGGATCATGGCTCTTCGAAGTTCATTAAAAAGTATCAAATCTAACAGTTCTGTGAAAAGTGTCATAGGTGGAAGTACTTAGAACCTCACAGATGATTAATGTGGATAAGACTCAATGGCTCAGTAAAGTCTAGTGCTTCCTGGTCTCTTTTATTGCTCCAAAGGAAATTTAATAGCTGATAATGCTTTCATTTTCCTGTATTGAGAGAGGATAAATCCTTCCAATGGGATATTTTGCTGTTCTTGGATCTTGTCATTATAGAAAGTGTCCTTTGAAATAAATTCAGCTAGAACTTCTTTTGTAATGAGTTGTGTTGTATCCATTACTCAAAGAAAGTGTATTTATTATGTTTTGCATGGCTGCACATGCATAACCTCTATCAAATTGCTTGCCTTCTCAAGAAGGGGGGAGGGAGGGAGGAAGAGAATTCTGAACTCAACTTTTTCATGAATGTCAAAAATTGTTTTTTACATGTAATTGGAAAAATAAAAGTTAAATAAGTGAATTTATAAAATGCCTACTCTATACTGGCATCAGGGTTAGGCATTCTTAAATTCATATCCATGCCCTTGTTTAAAAAAAACACATTTTTATGACTGTATTTCAACATAATTGACTTCCTTTTTAATCCTGGGTATTTGATTTTATGCATTTAAAAACTTATTCTGATAAGGAGGCAATGACTTCACCAGACTCCAAAAGAATCTATCATCTAAAAAAAGATTAAGAAAACATGGTACAAAGTATTAGAGATGCAAAGACAAAAATAAAACAATCTCTGTCCTGAAGTAATTTGCATCCTATCATAGAAAACAACACCTATATATACAAGTATATAACACGGACATAAAATAAATATAAGGCAAATTGGGGTAAGGTGTGGGGGAGGCACTAACAGCTAGAGGAGGGATTAGCAAAGACTTCTCTCATGTAGGAGGTAGCATTTGAATTGAGCTTTTTATTTCTACTTGCTGTAATAAGATGTGATGTATCCCACTAACCCTTCTGTAATTCCAAAATATTATGATTTCAGTACACTTCTTATGGACATAAATGTTAATAATACCAACTCCCCTTCCCATCATGTGGGAACTCTTACAAGTCTTGCTAGATAGATTATGTCTTCCTTGGTTGGATAATTGTGATATTAACTATTAGCTTCAATCCAAGTCAGTCTTTAAGGGAAAAAAAGGAAATCACACTCTAAATTAACCTTTTACTGGGAAAGCCTGGGGAACCTCTCCTTTGATATGCATGTACTTCAATAGTTGCCAGTGGCTAAATAAAACTTAAATTAGTATCTGTTCATACCACTCTATCTGAAGTGTCAGCCAAGGGCAGGGAAATTACCAGGGTAAGAATAAATCCCACTGATACTAGGAAGCAATTTTCTACCTTGGGGGTGGCTGAACTAATTTGAATGATCTAATCCTAAAAAAAAAAAAAAAAAGTTGCCCTTCCAGTTTGTGTGCAAAAGGATCAGTGGTGTGGTCTTGAAATAAAAGCACAGGTGGAGACATGCCAGTGTTGAAACCCAAGCTGTCCCCGGCCACTGAAGCTGAACTCCAATGAAGCTTGAACCTTGATAACCTTAGCTGCATTCTATCTGCTTTCCTGTGTCCCAAAGCAGTTTATTCTCCTTTAATTATTGTTTTCTGCCATGACAGTTGTGAGAAAATAGCTGTAAAATAAAAAGCCTGACCCACCATCAACATAAAAGAAAACGCAAAGTGGAAATTTGCCTTTGATGTGTCTCCCCCCTGCCCCAGACTTCACAAGTGCTCCGCTAGCCTCAAATGAAACCTTTTGGATTTTACATTGGCTTAATTCATAATCTTGTGAGAAACTGGAGTAGTGAAAGGAACTGTGGCCTTCTTTACAAAGAGGCAAAAAGGAGAAAACAAGGAAAAGACAAAGATCCAGAGAAATCGTGGAACAGAGGAAAGAAAGGAAGAATAAGGCTGAAGCAAAGAAAACAGCTTCAAAGTTCCAACAGATATAAAAAAATGTGAGAAGATAAAGAGCAGCAGAAAGAAATATGTATTGGGATAAATAACCGAGTCTGATAATCTCAATATGGCTAGCTTCTGAAGAGCCTTTGACCTTCCCCAATACATCATAGACTAAATATCATGAAGGCAGGTATCTCAGTTTAGCTAAACTTTATATCTCCCTTAGTACCTAGTGGAGTGCTCTGTAAACAATTGGCACCTGATAAATGTTTATTGAATGAATTAATGAAGGGATTGAAAAGGGAAAAGGAAGAGAGAAAACAGTCAAGACCATAGTGCTACAGAGTGATTCCCTGAACCTTGAAATGACATGTCTAGAGAACCACTTGCCTCTATTGAGGCTTGTGAGATATTGAAGGTATCCGAAGGAAAGAGTTTAGTGTATGCTATTTGAATGTCAGGAGATTATTCTTTGGGGGGCGTTTTCAAAAGGAATGACTAGGGATAGTGATGGGACCTGTGTTTTCATTGGGGTAGGAAGCTTCCAGGAAACAATCTCCTTTTCCAGTGCAAGTCAGCATTTTCTCTGTAACTTAGTCTTAGAGCTTCTTACTAAGAAGTTAAGTGACTTGCCCAGGGTCACAAAATCAGGACTTAAGCCCAGGTCTTTCTGCCATGAAGGCTATTGCTTTATCAACTCCACTACCTCTCTCACTAAATAGGATGTGTCCAAATTTCATATTTTACTCGTCTGTGCTTATAGCCTTGGTAGATGCCCAGTCAAATAAAACAGGCATGTTAACTGAAGTTTCCTCTTCAGTCTGAGGCTGGCTTCCTAGAGGGTGACACTAAAAAGAACAAAACAGGTTTGGGTTCTGAAAATTCCACCCTGCTTTCATGAAAAATAACAAGGCTGCCAGTATCTTCAATGGCCTTGGCAGGATGGCCAGAGCCCACAGGCTGTCTGGTTGGTAGTCACTCTAGGACTGTGAGTCTTATGTGCACTTTCCATGGGAGGCAGAGTTCCTTTTAAGACCAAATTCCATTGTTAGGAAAATCAGGAAAATCTATTACTTTTTTTTAATACCCTCCATAAAAGCCACCCTGGAGAATTTCACCAGGTCAGACTGGCACTTCTAATTTTTAGCTGTCTGGATCCTCCCAAGTTTGACAAAGCCTTTTACACCGTTGGCTTTTTTATTCATATGCGTTTTTAAGAACACCTGTATTCTAAAGGAGAGCTTCCCACCATCTACCCTATAACTAATAGACAGTGGCTGGGAGAAATACATACTGTTTTTTTAAATCCATCTTTTACTTGTATAACCAAATTTGATTTTGTCAGATTGCTCTGTTATATGCCCTATGCATTTCTCTATTGATCAGAATTTATTAGCTGTCAGACAAATTTTATTCAAACTCAGGAAACAAAGTAGTCTTACAATTTTTGGCCCCAAAGCAAGGTCCCAAAACCAGACTTTCGGGTGTGGCCTGTGTAACTGTAGTGTGTAAAGATGGCTATGCGAATGACTGAAAGAGACCATCTAACTGACACGTTTTCAGATTAAAAAATAATATTTTAACATGTTCATGGCTAGCAGGTCTGTTTCATGACAGATGACAAATTTAGGAAGACTCAAACAAACATTTCTCTCTCCTCTTTGCCCCTCCAAGTCTTTTCTTTCCTTCAAGGGCCAACTCAAGTGCCTCTATCTCACATGAATACAAACATATACATACAGATTTGCATGCTCACATACATACATAAACATATATACATATACATACATAACAGGTATAGGTGTAAGTATATGTCTGTGTATATGTATGTATATATACATACATATATATGTATATATATACATACATATACACACATGTATATACTTGTATAGCTTGACCTAGTATCAACAATGGCAGCATGGGAGAAGCTAGGGAAAAATAGACATAGATGGGCACCAAGTCATATGAGAAAGATCTAGTATTCATAAGCATCTTTTGTATAATACTGTAGATAAAATCTCCCATCTTCTTGCCCTTTTGTATTTCCTGCCTTTGATTAATTCATCCTTTTAGCCTGTAGAGGAGATGTCGAATGTATATTATCACAAACAGTCTTCTGGATGATCATTTTTCAAGTCTATTATAGAAAGAATTCTTGTTCAATTATGAGTTGGTTTCTGATGTCACTTCTAACTTCGATTCTTTGACTCATACTGCTGTCTTAATATGATAACCGTAATTCTTTTAAAAAATTGTTACATTTTAAGTTTCTGAACTGTCTTTCTCCCCTCCCTCTTCCCCCTCAATATAGCCATAATACGCATATTTTTATTTATCAGTTCTTTCTCTGGATCTGGATAGCATTTTCCTTTATAGTTCCTTTGCAGTCGATATGAGCATTTATAATACTCTGAATAACTTAGTCATTCACAGATGCTCTTTGGACAATATTGCTGATACTATGTACAGCATTCCCTTGGTTCTGTTCATCTCACTCTTCATTATTTCATGCAAATCTTCCCATGTTTTTTTTTTCTCAAATTAACCAGCTCCTCATTTCTTACAGCACAATAGTATTCCATCATAATCATATACCACAACCTGTTTAGCCATTCCCCAATTGATGAGCACCCTCTCAATTTCCAGTTCTTTGCCACCATAAAGAGAGATGCCATAAATATTTTAGAACACACGGGTTCTTTTCTTTTTTCCCTGATCACCTTGGGAAACAGACCTAATAATCATATTGTTGGGTCACAGGGTATGAACAGTTTTATAAGTCTTTGGGCATAATTGCAGATCACTCTACAAAATGGTTGCATCATTTTGTTGATCCACCGAGATAATGGTAATTCATATTTAAATAGTACCATAGGTTTCATTAAAAACTTTTTTTTCTCACAATTCTGGGAGGTAAATAGGAAAAAGTGTCATCAAATTTCCCTACCTGCACTCCCCTTGTCCCGTTGTGTAAAATTAAAAAAAACCAACAGGTACAGTTAGGTTAAATAAGGGATGAGGGATAACCTAGCTAGTTAAGCGTTAAACCTCGATTTTGGACCCTGGCTTTTTGCCCACAAGTACAGCTTTCTGTAGGACAAGCTAGGTGGTACAGCAGATAGAGCACCAGGCCTGTGCATTTGAAATCCAGCCTCAGACACTGTGTGATTCTGGGCAAGTCACTTAACCCTGTTTGCCTCAGTTTTCTCATTTGTAAAATGAGTTGGAGAAGGGAAATGACAAACCACTCCAATATCTACCAAGAAAACCCCAAATAGTGTCATGAAGTGTTGGATATGACTGAAAAACAACTTAATAACAAAACCGGCTTTCTATACTACCTCAGTTGATTGATGAATCTAACAAGCAATTCAATTGGTCAAATATTTATTGTGTGTATGCACATGTACTTGTGTATATGTATGATTTTTGTTACTTTCCAGGTGCTTTCCAGTGAGATTGGTTAACTCTCTGGGGACAGCATACTTTTTAGTATCTATAACATTCCTTTCACATAAAAATGCTCAATACTACTTATTTGTAAATTGATCTGACTGAAAATTTAAGAATGAAATTCATGGCCTAATGTTCGACATATTAGAGAATTACTCCATTTATAATCCTTATAGGTATGTTGCTCTGCCATTCTCCCTATGTTGAAAGCAAACTTGATACTGAATATTTGGATATGGACTCATAGACTTTCTATTCCCATTTTCCAAGCTGGGACAATTTAATTTGCAGCTATATTATATTACATATAGCATATACAGAGAAAAGTGAAGATGTTACAGAGTAGTAACCCTGATTATTGCTCAATACATGCACATACAAACACACGCACATATATCACAGAGGAAGAAGGTACTTGATTGCTGTTCACTTCATAACACAAATGTCACAAAAAGAAGAGCTGTAACTAGGGCAAGGCAACTAGGGAATTGCTTTAGTGTACTGAATTTGAGGGAGTTGTCAGTACCTTCAGTTGACAGTACCTTCGGTTCCTTTAAAAGGTTAGGTCAAATAGGGCTACCTATTTCAGGTGGGCTGAGGCAACTTCCCCTCCATACTGATGCTCCCCTACTCCAAGCTGTCCAGTGTCCTGGAGTTTTGGTCCCCTTTCCCCTCCCTCTCTTGAACTTGACTCCTTCCACTTCTTGGCTTCTCCCCAGCACTGGCCATTGTCTGCAAGGATCTTGTTTCCCACTATAATTACTCCTCAGCTGAGGGTACCAGTTATGTTCCTTTTCCTGGTTGCATTCTGTATTGCTTACCTAGGCACAGAAATTCTCATTCACAGTTCTGGCTAACGATACATACAACAATGGCATGAACTTTATAACATCATAAGATCTGAGGCCTCCATTGTACTATGTGTTGTATTTTTTCTGCTGCAACTTGTTTTTTTAGGAATCATTTCTCCTAAATTCAAGTTCCTTTCTCTATGAAGTCCAAAGATTCTGACCCAGAATTAATTTCAAAAAAAGAGTTAATTTCAAAAAATAACACAGATAGCCTTCAACTAGTATTATGCCACCAGTATAGTGAGATCTGTTGCACATCCTCTCATTGGTGATAGCACAGAATCATTTAGGCTATACATCTAGTTTCAGGAGTCAACTCTATGAATTTAGTTGAATTAATCACCAATCCGTTAGGCCTAAACAAAAATTTCCCCTACTTCAATATGTAAGGATTTAATGAGATTACCAAGTGCAATGAGGTATTGTGGGGATATTTCTAGGGAAACTGAAAATTTTTCCTGATTACACAAAAGAAAAAAACAACTTTGATTTGTTTTTATTCAGTTTGTATTTTTAATACATTCTCACACAAATAGGGAAGTAAATCAAAACACTAATTTTTTTCAACTATGATCCGTGCACGGCTGTATGAAACATTGTTGTCACTTAGATCATTTATGTATGTTTTATTTTATTTAAAAATACTTGATCACTTGGAGATATGATAAAGAATATTTTGCTGTATGGCCTATCAAGAGTATTAGTGATTTGATGTGAACTTAGAAAGAGGCCTCTACTGAAGTGACCCAGGACTTTGTTGTTGACCTCATGCTCTTTAAGACAATCACAAAATGGGTCCTCAAATGCTGCTGGGGAACCCAAAGGAGAAAGAGATAGGAGGAACTAGTTTGTGCTACAGGAACAATTAGTCAATTTCATATTTTGTACTAACTATTCAATTTTATGTAGGTGCTAAATTCTATTGTTTCTAGTTATCTTAGAAATTGTAAGTGGAATCCCCTAAACTTGCCCTGGGACAAAGTTCCAGTTGCTATGCTAGTTATGCTCTGATGTTTAACCCATAGGAGAAATGATTTTGTGTGGGGTGGAGGGAGAAAAGGAGGTAGGGGGGATAGAGCAAAATCATGATAGCTATATTCAAGTATTTGAAGAAATGTTACATAGAAGAGGAATTACATTTCTTTTCCCTGCAGAGAGCAAAAATAGGAACAATGGGTCAAGGTTTCAGAGAGTTAGATTTAATCTAGATGGGAGGAAAACTTCCTAACAATTTGAGCTGCCTAAAAGTAGCATCAGCTGCTTTGGAGGGTAGTGTGTTCACTATCCTTGGAGGTCTTCAAGTAGAGACTGAATGACTATTGTAGAAGGGATTATTATTTAGATATGGATTGACCTAAAACAAAAGTTCTTAATCTTCTTGATGCCCTGGAGCTTTTTGGTCATCTGGTGAAGCCTAATGACCCTTTGTCCCAATAATTTTTTAAATGCATAAAATAAAATACTTAGGATGACAAAGGAAACCAATTATGTTGGAAAAAAAGTTATTAAAATAAAATTTATTTAGAAGTTCACAGTTTTCTAGGTAAAGAACTCATAGTAGCAGATCACTGGAGCCCCTTACAGCCCTAAGATTCTATGAAAATTTGTCACACTTGATTTATTTTAGGATGCTATGAAAGAGTATATGTAAAGAAATTTGCAAACCTTAAAGCACTATACAGATATCAACTATTATTAGTAGCAATAGTAAAAATGTGAATCATACTTTTATCTTACTTTTTCATTTTTCTTGATAGTTTGCTAAGTTCTTTGACAGGTGTTGTCTTGAGTCTCACAACTCTGTCAAGTAGGCTAGGAAAGGTTATCCCCCAATTTAGATAATGTCGGACACTATTTACCAACCCTCCCAGACAGTCTTCCTCCTCTCTTAATAAGTATCCTTCCTGATTCAGAGTGTCCTCCTCCACACACATTCCTGTTCTCATACTAGGGGATTTTTCTGATGTTCCATCAATATTTTAAGTTCCCATTTCCTTAAAATATATGACTCCCATGACTTACTCTTCCATTCTACGTCAGCTATACGCAGTGACAATCATGAACTCAATGGTTGGCAGTGATAGTAGTCATCACTAACAAATGTTCCACCTGCATGTTCAAAAATTTTGAAATTATTGTATATGATCAAAATATTCTATCCCTCCATACAAACCTATACTTCAGCGCTCTTAATCCTCTTCTTGGTCCTCACCAGTGTCTCTCATTCTTCTACTTCTCAGTACTTTCTTAGGCCATCACCCTGCTCTGCTTATTCTATTCCCTTACCAGTGTCAAAAGCTTGGTGAATCATTTTAACCTTATATTATCCTCTATCCTTGAACTCTTTGATACCTTATCCTATTACCACTCCCATTTTGTCAAACTCTGACCCTGGAATATTTGCATCATCTGACCGCTTTGTTTCTGCTCATATGCTACTAAATAGACCTGGAAGATATCACAGAACCATGATGACTAAGTACACTACAAATTTATATTGTCTTCTTGTTGTGGTTTGTTATTCATTTTCTAAGTGGACCAATGGGGCAATCACACCCTGGTAAAGCCATCTCAGCACACAGGCTAAACCAGGTTTAGGGTAACTGACAAACCTCAAACCTGTTAGTGAATTAGGGGGATGTCTACCCCAAACATGTGAAGACTTCTCCTGGTGGAATGGGTAGATGAGAAAAATTTGTTCCAATGGCCATGCAAGTGGTCAAAGCAGAAACTGTGGAGCTCTTAGATCTTAGTCCGACATTGAAGATTCCAAGATCATCTGCTGCATTCCAGGCCTTCACCAGTCATCTTGATTTTTTTTTTCCTGCTGCTGGATTTTGATAACTCTGGAAGAGAGAATAATGCAGATGACTCTGTGTAACTGAGATTCACTTATATCCAATTCATGTACAAGTCAAGATAATTTCAGTTGGGCCTTGAATATTGTAAGGCAATCCCTAACCAATTCTCTATTCCATTAACAGGAGTGGTTTGGAAGTTCTTCCAAAGCTTCCCTCCTCTAGTCTCTGACAAGATCCCCCATTTTCCATCCTTTCTACAGAGGACCTTGCCTTATACTTTATTTTTAAAAAGTGAGAACATTTACCTAACTGTCCCTCTTCTATGATTTTCTTCTTGCATCTCCTTAATATCATCCCTTATTGTCTTTTCATTTCAGTCTGAAGAGATGTGTGTGTGTGTGTGTGTGTGTATGTACATGTTTATATAATTTATAAGAGAAAAGGAATTTATGGAAGAAGGTATTGTAGAGAAAGAGAGGGTAAATAAAAAGGTCTTTTAGCTTTAAATATAATGACCATCTCTGAGTGAACCTAGCCAGTAGAACTACCAACACTTGCTAAGCCAAGAGGTGACCAACTGGGCCAGCCACTGGTACTCTTTTATCTGTAATAACTACATAGAAACCTATATACTCATTTGGTGAATTGTTTTTCAGTCATGTCTGACTTTTCTTGACCCCATTTGTGGTTTTATTGAAAAAGATACTGGAGTGGTTTGCCATTTCCTTCTTTAGATATTTTACAGAGGAGGAACTAAGGCATGTTAAATGATTTGTCCAAGGTCACACAGCTATTGTCTGAGGCCAGATTTGAGCTCAGGAAGATGAATCTTCCTGATTCCCACTCCGTTGCTCTGTCCACTGCACTAATTAGCTACCCAGATAACTAGTTGTAATCTGAATGTAAGGGATTACCCTAATTACCTTTATCTAGATTTACCATCTAGAATTAAGCTCCTTTGAGGACCAAGCTTTTTTTTCATTTTTTTCTTTGTATCCATATTTATCACAGTCCCTGGTATATAGTATATTCTTAATAAATATTTAATGTTTAATTCATTGATATTGTATGTGAGGAAAGTTCCAGTTGCTTTTTTTATTTACTTCTTCATTCATTTATTTATGTTAATATTTATGATAATGTTACTCAACTACTGACAGACCTTGAAAGCATGTCTTCTGACTTTTAAGATACCACATAATGAGTAAATAAATGAATGAATGATGATCAAAGTTCCCCAATGTTTATATCTTTTCCTCTAATTAATTTTTTAAAAATAGTTAAGGACTCATGGATTTGCTAATGCCAAGATTCTCTAGTTCTAAAACAAAAACAAAAAGGTGAGGGAAAGAGAGATTGGACTGGAAAGACAAAAAAACATAATGAAAGAATTCACTGGGGCCAATTTAGTGACCTATATATGAATCTGAAACTTTTATTCATTTATTAATAAAAAAAATTTACTTCCTGAATTAGAAATTTCTTGTTTTCTCTTTAAACTCAAGCTAGGATAGTTTCTATATGTAAGTTAATCTGTCTTTTTGATGCATCTCCTTCTGAAGATTCTGAAATGGCTGAATTATATTTGAAAGCAATATGTTAAATCTCTGAAGACAATTAAGATTTAAAAATAGGTGAAATCCTCAGCAACTCTTAAAATGGACAGATGAATAGTTGTTTTAATCCCATGGGAGAGGCTTCCAAGGACAGGAACACAATGATATTTGATCATGGTCAAGGGATAACAGGGATTTACTTAACACTCCCAATTTTTGGCAAGCAGATGATATACTATTATTAAGATGTAATTCTTCCATTACAGAGGTGTTTCCCCTTTGCTTTCTAGGCATGTGAACATAAAGTTACCATAATCTCAGTCTCTTCTTTTAAGTTTAATTTAGACTTAAACCTAGATATGAGTAGATAAACAAATGGAAACTTTATACCAGTTGGGAAGAAAGAACATTGGACTTGGAATCAAACTGTCTGGGTTAGAGGTCCATATCTGACACCATCTGTGTGACTTCAGACAAGTCATTCAGACTGGCTGAGACTCAGTGTTCTTGTCTATAAAATGGGGATAAAATATTCTTGCTGCACAGAATTGTTATGAGGAACATAAATCATATGGCTCTATGTAAATCATAGGGCTCTGATTGTATAAATGTGAGCTATTGTGAATTAGTAGTATGGTTTTCTCTTCTAAGGAAAGGATACAAGGACAAAACCAAAACCAAAAAGGAACAAACAAACAAAAGCCAGTAGCAATTTTCCATTTGTAAATCAACAGTGTAGGGACACCTGACTTCACTGGGGCCTTCATTGCTACTTAGCATCTACTTCATTCTTTTTCTTTTTATAAATCTTATTCAATATTTTATTTTCCCCAATTACATATAAAAACCATTTAAACATTCCTTTTTCTTCAAATTTTGAGTTCCAAATTCTCTCCCTTCCCCTCCCCCTGCCCCACTGAACAAGCAATTTGATATAGGTTATACATATGTAGTCATGCAAAATACATTTCCATGTAAGTCATTATGTGAAAGAAAACATAGCCTTAAAAAACCCAAGAAAAATAAAGTAAAGAAAAAATATCTTTGATCTACATTCAGGTTCTACTAGTTCTTTCTCTGGAGATGGATACCCCTTTCATAATAAGTCCTACAGAATTGTCTTAGATCATTATAATGCTGAGAATAGTAAAGTTATTCATAGTAGATCATCAAACAATATTGCCGTTACTGTATACAATGTTCTCTTGGTTCTGCTCATTTCACTATTTATTATTTCATGCAAGTCTTTCCATGTTTTTCTTAGAGTAGTATGCTTATCATTTCTTAAAGCGCAATAGTATTCCATCACTATCATACACAATTTGTTAGGCCATTCTCCAACTGATGGACATCTCCTCAATTTTCAGTTTTCTGCTCCCACTAACAGAGCTGCTACAAATATCTTTGTGCACATGAGTCCTTTTTTAAAATCTCTTTTAGATACAGACCTACTCATGGCATTGCTTGGTCAAAAAGAACACATAGTTTTATAGCCCTTTGGGCATATATAGTATACAACTTCACCAATAGTACATTAGTGTTTTAATTTTCCCATATCCCCTCCAAAATCAGTCATTTTCCTTTTCTGTCATGTTAGCCAATCTGACCGGTGTAAGGTAGTAGCTCAGAGTTGTTTTAATTTGTGCTTCTCTTATCAATAGCCATTTAGAACACTTTTATATGACTATAGATATCTTTGATTACTTTGTCTGAAAGCAGCCTTTTTATATCCTTTGACAATTTATCAATTGAGGAATGGCTCTTATTTCTATGAATTTGACTCAATTTTCTATATTTCTGAGAAATGAAGTCTTTACCAGAGAAACCCACTGTAATTTTTTTTCACAGTAATGATTACTCAGGAATTTGGCTACAATATTCCTAGGATTTTTCTTTTTGGGATCTTTTTCAAGAGATGATTGGTGGATTCTTTCAATTTCCTTTTTACCCTCTAGAATATCAGGGCAGTTTTCCTTGATAATTTCTTGAAAGATGATGTCTAGTCTCTTTTTTTTTTAATCATGACTTTCAGGTAGTTCAATGATTCTTCAATTATCTCTCCTGGACCTATTTTCCAGGTCAGTTGCTTTTCCATTGAGTTATTTCACATTTTCTTCTATTCGTTTTCATTTAAAAAAAATTGTTTGATTGCTTCTTGATGTCTCCCAAAGTCATTAGCTTCCACTTACCCAATTCTAACATTTAAAGAATTATTTTCTTCACTGAGCTTTTGTACCCCCTTTTCCATTTGGCCAATTCTGCTTCCTGAGGCATTCTTTTCTTCAGTGAATTTTTGTGCCTCTTTTACTTTTGGCCTAGTCTGTTTTTTTTTATTTGTTTAATATTTTTTGTTTAATAGTTTAGTTTTCAACATTGATTTCTACAAGATTTTGATTTACAAATTTTCTCTCCATTTCTACCCTCTCTCCCATTCCAATATGGCATTTATTCTGTTTGCCTCATTTCCCAGTCAGCTCTCCTTTCTGTCACCCCATCCCCCCCATCTCTTTTACTCTTACATTCTTGTAGGGCAGGATAGATTTCTATGCCCCATTCTTTATATATCTTGTTTCACAGATGCATGCAAAAACAACTTTTTTTTGAGCATCTGCTTTTAAAACTTTGAGTTCAAATTCTCTCCCCTCTTCCCTTCCTACCCACCCTCCCTAGGAAGGCAAGAAATTCAACATAGGTCTGTGTTGGTAATCAAAATGGGCTCCTTCGCACTTAGTTCAACAAGTGCCCTTGAAGAGTTTGGCCTTTGTTTCCTTTGATTAATTCAGTGTCTTTGATTGAGTCTTACTAGGTGCTAAGACCCAGGCCCAAACCCCTATTAGGTGTAAAACCATAGTGGGTGTGGATTGGCAACTAAGGTGGGGCCCAAGGTGGGGCTAACTCCAGGGAGGGCCTAGTTTACATGTCTGGGAGAGCAGAGGCTTTTAGACCATGTGGGTTTAAGTCCCCCTCTTTGTGATGGTTCTAGGTCACGCGGGTGAGTAGCATGTGTGACTCACCCCTGACGCTGAAAAAGATATAAAAACCAGGGGTTGGCTGTCTGTTCTTTGGAGCTCTCTGCTGCAGCAGTGGTGGTGCGTGACTCTGGGCCAGCGCTTGTTCTGAGCTCCTGGGCTGAACCTAGATGTTGGTAACAATGAATTGTATTGGGTCTGTCTGTTGAAGTTTGTACTTTGTCTGTAATTTGCTCTGAAGTTCAGGGTGCTGGCTTTTCCCCTGAACTAAGTGAATGCTGTCTGTATGCTGGATTAAAGTAAACTTGTCAACCCCTTTAACCTTGCTTTCCTTATTAAAGCAGATCAAAAAAACCTGTGCTTTCCCAGCATGCCAGCAGCTTTCTGGGTGCTGGCTGTGGGTGGATCTTACACCCCCACAGAAGCTGCTAGCCGGATTGTTGAAACAAGGTCACACATGTATCATTATGTAAAACACTTCCACAATACTCATGTTGTGAAAGGCTAACTATATTTCCTTTCATCCTATCCTGTCCCCCTTTACTCAATTTTCTCCCTTGACCCTGTCTCTTTTCAAAAGTGTTTGCTTTTGTTTACCTTCTCCCCTTATCTGCCCTCCCTTCTATCATCCCCCCTTTTTTATCCTCTTCCCCTTACTTTCCTGTGGAGTAAGATTAAAAATTGAGTGTGCATGTTATTTCCTCCTTGAGTCAAATCTGATGAGAGCAGATTCACTCATTCCCCCTCACCTGCCCCCTGTTCCCTTCCAACAGAACTGCTTTTTCTTGCCACTTTTATGTGAGATAATTTACCCCATTCTATCTCTCCCTTTCTCCCTCTCTCAATATATTCCTCTCTCATCCCTTAATTTGATTTAATTTTTTTCGATATCATCCCTTCATATTCAACTCACCCTGTGCTCTCTGTCTATATATATGTATATTCCCTTCAACTACTTTAATACTGAGAAAGGTCTCATGAACTATACATACCATCTTTCCATGTAGGAATGTAAACAAAACAGTTCAACTTTCATAAGTTCCTTATGAAGTCTCTTTCTTGTTTACCTTTTCATGATTCTCTTGATTCTTGTATTTGAAAGTCAAATTTTCTGTTCAGCTCTGCTCTTTTCATTGAGAAAGCTTGAAAGCCCCCTATTTTATTGAAAATCCATATTTTGTCTTGGAGCATGATACTGAGTTTTGCTGGGTAGGTGATTCTTGGCTTTAATCCTAGCTCCATTGACCTCCAGAATATCATATTCCAAACCCTTCGATCACTTAAGGTGGAAGCTGCTAGATCTTGTATTATCCTGATTGTGTTTCCACAATACTCAAATTGTTTCTTTCTGGCTGCTTATAGTATTTTCTCCTTGACCTGGAAACTTTGGAATTTGGTGACAACATTCCTAGGAGTTTTCTTTTGGGGATCTTTTTCAAGAGGTAATCGATGGATTCTTTCAATTTCTATTTTACCCTCTGGTTCTAGAATATCAGGGCAGTTTTCCTTGATAATTTCTTGAGAGATGATGTCTAGGCTCTTTTTTTGATCATGGCTTTCAGGTAGTCCAATAATTTTTAAATTATCTCTCCTGGATCTATTCTTCAGGTCAGCAGTTTTTCCAATGAGATATTTCACATTGTCTTCCATTTTTTCATTCCTTTTGCTCTGTTTGATAATATCTTGATTTCTTATAAAGTCACTAGCTTCCACTTGCTCCAATCTAGTTTTTAAGGTAGTATTTTCTTCAGTGGTCTTTTGGACCTCCTTTTCCATTTGGCTAATTCTGTCTTTCAAGGCATTCTTCTCCTCATTGGCTTTTTGGAGCTCTTTTGACATTTGGGTTAGTCTATTCTTTAAGGTTTATTTTCTTCAGTATTTTTTTGGGTCTCCTTTAGCAAGTCATTGACTTGTTTTTCATGGTTTTCTCACATCACTCTCATTTCTCTTCCCAATTTTTCCTGTACTTCTCTTGCTTGCTTTTCCAAATCCTTTTTGAGCTCTTTGTTGGCCTGAGACCAATTCATGTTTTTCTTGGAGGCTTTTGACCTAGGGTCTTTGACTTTGTTGACTTCTTCTGGCTCTATGTTTTGATATTCTTTGTCACCAAAAAAGGAATCTAGAGTTTGAGTTTGAGTCTGAGTTCATTTTCACTGCCTGTTCATGTTCCCAGCCAACCACTCAACCCTTGAGTTTTTGTCAGGGTATGACTGCTTGTAGACTAGAGAACACTTTGTCTCAAGCTTTAGGATCCAAGCACTGCTCTTTTCACAGTTACTTCTACTCCACCATCACTGCAGGCTCTGTCACAGCCACACTCCTCCTCCCCCAAGAACTGTCAGCCAGGACTGCAATCCAGATCCAAGCAGGGCACAGTAAGAGAACCTTCCTCTGTGCCCACAAAGTACCCCTTGCACTCCTACTCTGATCCGCTAGATTCCTCCCACTGCGTGAGCCAGGGACTCAGGAAGCAGCTGATGCTGGCACTCTGGAGGCAGCCTCAGGAGCTTCCTGCTGCTGCAACTACCACTGCTGCACCACCTCTGCCACCCCCAGGGATGGGGCTGGACTGCTCTCACCTTGATATTGCAGTTTCCCACTAACATGCTCTTTGGCATTTGTGGGTTGAAAAGTCTGGTAACTGCCATAGCTCAATGATTCATGGCCCTAAGGCCTGTTCTGGCCAGCTGACTCCCAGTCTGGTCTGTCCTGGCATGGCCCATGCTGGGCTGTTCTCTACTCCCAGCACCATGTGATAGACCCTTCTCAGTGACCATCCAGGCTCTCCTGGGCTGGAGATCTGTTTCCCTCTGCTATTTTGTGGGTTCTGCAGCTCTAGAATTTGTTCAGAGCCAGTTTTTACAGGTGTTTAGAGAGATTTTTGCTTCATCATCTTATTTTTTTCCAATTATTTTCTCTCCTTGTCACGTCTCCCCCTACATCCAAAAGAAGGAAAATAAATAAACATTCATAACAAATATGTATAGCAAAGAAAGCAAATTCTCACATTGACGGTGTTGAAGAATGAAGTCTAATTTTGCATTTTTGAGTTTATCACTTCTCTGTCAGAAAGTGGGTAACATACCTTTGCTTATGTCCTTTGGAGTTATGGTTGGTCACTGTGTTGATCAAAATTCTAAAATCTTTCAAAGATATTTTTATTTTTAATGTTACAAATTGTAAAAGAGTTAAGCTGGTTCTACTCATTTCACCAGCATCAGCTCACATGTGTCTTGTCAGTTTACTCTGAAATTGTCCATTTCACGCTTTCTTATGGTATAAAAATATTTCATTGCATTTACATACCATAATTTGTCTAGCTATTCCCATCTGGTGAACAAACTCTTAGTTTCTGGTTTTTGTTTTTGTTTTGTTTTGCTATAACAACAACAAAAGATATGCTCTAAGTAGATTTTCCTGTGTGGGCCCTTTTCCTTTCTTTAATATCCTTACACATTACAAATGACTAGGCATGAGTGTTCTTCATAATTGGGAAATTGGGAGGAGTTGCACAGGAATGGGCCATTTTGCTTTTAAACAGAGTTCTATAATGCATTTGAGTACACAGATGAAACTGCAGTAAATAAGCTACAGCTTCAATACTAAGTATTGAGTGAAATGCAAATCTATATGGAGCTGTGAGGAAGTAATTCAGATAAATATCCTAAAGAAGGGTTTGAGGTAACTACTTCAAGGCCATTTAATGGAATATATAACTTGAAATAACCTGCAGGTTTGATGGAAAATCTTGTCCAGCACAATGATAAGAAACCTGATGTTTTGGGGGTAGAGCCAAGATGGCAGCTGGGAAACAAGGACTTGCTTAAGCTCTCCCCCACCTCCAAACATCTGTAAAAAAATGGCTCTGAACAAATTCTAGAGCTACAGAACCCAAGAAATAACAGAGGAAAACAAGTTTCCAGCCCAAGAGAGCCTGGATGGTCACTGGGAAGGGTCTATCTCACTGTGCTGGGAGTGGATCACAGTAGAACATGGGCTGAGACAGGACCAACCAGACTGGGAGTCGGGTGGAACAGGCCTTAGGGCCCTAAATCACTGAGCTGTGGCAGTTACCAGACTTCTCAACCCACAAACCCCAAACATCTTGGGGTGGGAGGGTGGGTAGAATTGGGGAGAAAATCTGTAACTCAAAATCTTGTGTAAATCAATGTGAAAACTAAAAATATTAAATAATAAAATTATATATGAACAACAAAAAATAAGAACACGACCTCCAAGATCAGATCTAAATTCCTTTGTTTGACAGTCAAAACCCTTCAAAATGTACCTTCACTAACTTTCCAGTCCTCTTATATTATATATTGCAGTACCCCCTCCACACACTCTGCAATCCAAGGTATTCCGTCTCTCAGTTCTGGGTATTTCCACTGGCTGTCTCCCATGCCTGAGTGCTCTCCTTTCTTATCTTTACCTCCTGGCTTCCTTCAAATCCCAGCTAAAATTCCACCATCTTCAGGAACCCTCTTCCAGTCTCTCTTATTTCTAGGCTCTTCTCTTTACTGGTCATTTCCTATTTATCCTGTATATAGCTAGCTTGTGTATACTTGTTTGCGTGTGTGTTCTTGGAGGGCAGGGGCTGTTTTTTATCTCTCTTTGTATCTGCATTGCTTAGTACAGGGCCTGACACTTAGAAGGCACTTCATAAATGCTAATTGTCTTTCCATGGAGATACAACAAAGCTTTATGCTAGCTGTTAATGGCAAGATTTTTGTGGTTGGTGGTACAAGGCCAGCTTTGACTTCTACTTCATGAACAGAGGCTTAAGTCACTTGAATTACTTGTTGTTGTTCAGTCATATCAGTTATGTCCATCTCTTTGTGACCCCATTTAGGGTTTTCTTGGCAGATACTGAAGTGCTTTGCCATTTCCTTCTCCAGCTCATTTTGCATATGAGAAAACTAAGGCAAACAGGATTAGGTGACTTGCCCAGGGTCACATAGGTAGTAAGTGTCTGGGGCTGGATTGTTCTTGTCTTCCTGACTCCAGCCTTGGTACTCTACCCACTGTGTCACCTAGCTGCCCTGAATTATTTATGTCAACAAATCAGAAGAATAACAAAACTTGGGTGTACAGAAAAGGGCATAGTAGAACTACCTATTGCAAATCAGTTTTAATATCGACCTCCCAGGATGCGGCCCTACTGGGGTTAACTGGTTCCATATTTCCAGCGTGGGGCCCCAAGTTACCTGGCTTAACATTGCGTGCAAATTGATTCTGAAGAGTTAGCATCTATGTGCCCGAGGGGTAGAGTAGTTATAGTTTCCCAGAGTTATGAGTGTACTTTGTCCCCCTACCCAAAGCTCCCCCATCCCACTTCAATCATTAGATGACCTTCAAAGGGTTTTAGACCTCTCATCGGCCTTCTAGCAGTGTTCTAAGAAATGACTGGCAGCAGCATTTGTGTCAGTAACAAAGGATAAACCAGAGACAATGAATAAAGCAGCTTCAGGACTCTACAAAGAGCCAAACAGAAAGCTATACCATACCGCAGGGGAACTTAATTAGAGTCTCACAAAATGGGGGTGAGAGGAAAGCACTCTTTGTACGCTAAGACTGAGCCTATGTTCTCTGGATTCTATATGTACTTATGGGAAAGTGTGTCTCAGACACACTTTGGGGCAGATGTTTTGTATCAACTGATTTTATCATATACTCTTAATAAATATCCCTAAGAGCTAATTAAATCTGGCTAGCTAACTAATATCAACTGATAATCAATGAGGAAAGTACACCAGTAGATGTTCATGAACTATAATATTAGAATGGTACCTACAATCCCATAGGTTCCCCTAGAAGCTTGAAGGAAGAAACAGCCATTTTCTGAGGACTCAGAATGCCAGTGACAGTGGGAGTTGAGAGAATAGCTACAGAGCAAGTGCTTTATTTCTATCCCTAGGACCTGGTATGGTGCTTTGTACATAGTATATGTATAATTCATACTGTATTAAACTGGACCTCATCAGTGTTTGTCTCCTCAGGTGTGTGAAAACAACCACAAAAAAACCTTTTTCTGCTATGGTCATTAAACTGAAGAGAACTTTAGTGAGGGGAGGGTGCTTTGTACTTGGTGTGTGGCTTGCCTACTTATTCAAGTTAGAAATTCAAATTTGCTTACTATTCTTCCAAATGAGGGTAGAAAAGATACAAAATTAAAGCCCTTGTTGGGCAGCTTAAATAGCTGTTCACGGGGAAAAATATTTTCATATGCACATATACACACATGTATATATACATATATGTAAACACACATGCACACATGTATATATGTATTTATACACATATATGTGTGTGCATATATATATGTATGTGTGTGACTATGTATATATTTATAAATATATACACATACACACATATCTATGTAGCTATCTATGTATCTATATCTATATCTATATGGAGAGAGAGAGAGAGAGAGAGAGAGAGAGAGAGAGAGTGTAAATGGAGTATAATTTTCAGATACAAGGCCCTGGCAGGGGGATGGTGGTGGGTGGGTGGTGGGAAGTTGTAAAAGTTTCCTTCAGGGGTGGGGTTTGAGCTGAATCTTGTAAGAAACTGGAGAAGCAAAGAGGCAGAAATAAAGAGAAAAAATATCTCAGACAACAGAGACAGTCTATACAAAGACTGAGAGCTGGGATATGAATGTCCTGTTCTGACAAACTTCAAATGGGCAGGTATAGTTGGACCCTAGAATGCACGGAAGGGAGTAAAGTGTAAGATGAATAGAAAGCTATCAGGGGGTTAGATCAGGGGTGGGGAACCTGTGGCCTCGTGGCCAGATGTGGCCCTTTAGGTCCTTCTAGGTTGCAACCTTTTCACTGAGTCTAAGTTTTACAGAACAAATCCTTTTTTTTTTTTTTTAAATTTTTTTTTGTTTTTTTTTGGGGGGGGCAGGGCAATTGGGGTTAAGTGACTTGCCCAAGGTCACACAGCTAGTACATATGTCAAGTGTCTGAGGCTGGATTTGAACTCAGGTCCTCCTGACTCCAAGTCCGGTGCTCTACTCACTGCGCCACCTAGCTGCCCCAACAAATCCTTTTTTAAAGGGGATTTGTTCTGTGAAGTTTGGATTCAAAGAACTACACATGAGAACCTAGAGGGCCACATGTGACCTCAATGCTACAGGTTTCCCACCCATGGGTTAGATTATGAAGGTTATCCATTAACTTCCTCTCAAAAAGGGAAGATTTCTAGCTAAAAATAAAGAAGTCTATCAGACTGCCAACAATTATCTGTCATCTTTATGACATAGAGGGCACAGAATGCAAACTGCTTGTCAGGCCTAAAAGGAGTTCCTGAGCAGATGGTTTTAGAGTGAGCATTAAAAAGAAAGATAAAATGTGTTCTGCTTGGCCCAGCAGTGTTGGATTAGGAACACTGGGTAGGAGTTTGCAGAGTGATTTGGGATAGATTTAAGGAACAAAACTGCAAAAATATAGATTTCTCAAACTAGAACAAACTGCCTTAGAGATGGTAGGTTCCCCCTCACTGGAGGAAGCAAACACAGCCAAGCCAAGCCAACATGCATTTATTAAGTGCTTACTATGTGCTTAGCCAAGAGGTAAACCTGTAGTTCAAATGTTCAATCTAGTTCTACTAATTCAATGCACAGATGAGGAAAGCAAGTCTAATGAGGGCAAGGGATTTGCCCAAGATCAAAAACGTAATAAATGTGAGAGGTAACATTTGAATCCAGATCTGTTGACTCTAGACTGTGATAAAAGGGATTCTTGTTGGATTAGATGATTTCCAAAAGCTGGGCAAGCATGGAACTTAGATTCTGTCTTCTATCATTTTGTGCCATAGGACCATCTCTTATTTAAAAAAAAAATGTCCTTGGGATAATATAGGCATTTGCTAACTTCTCTCCCTCACTGAGGCCCTTGCAATGTAAAAACTGAGATACGTTTTTTCAGAGCAAAATCTTGGGAATGAGTTTCTGAATCTAGTCATCTAACAAGCATTTATTAAGCCTTTACTATGTACCAGGAACTGCACTAAGTTCTGAGGTAACTAAGTGAAGCTGACCTTAAGGAGATTACATTTAAATTTTTAAAAAATTATTAATTCTATAACATAGTGTAATAAAAATATGATTGAACACAAAACTGCAAATCTAGTATATACAATTTGCAATGTAAGAACTGAGCCTCAGTTCTCAAAGCCTGTGGCAGGAATCCTGATAGGATTTATCAAGCTGGAAGGTCTTTGAATTTAACATAAACTTACCCAGTGGCAGATTAAATGAACACCAGCCCATCTAAGTTTGGAGAATCCCAATATTGGGGGATGAGGTTTCTGTTTGGAGGGTTTTTTTTTGTCCCTAATAGCCCATGAAGATAGTCTCCTAAGGCACAGAATGACTACAGTTTGTATTGACTGAGGTGGCACTGAAGCTACTGAAGATTCTTTGAAATATTGATAGGATTGAAACTCACCTTTTCTATTGTTTGTAGCTTGATTGATGAAGACAGGTGATTAATGAGGCTCTTTCCCTAAAGCACTTCCTGTCTGCATCACTCACTGGGGACTGATCATATGTTGTTGCCTATCGTCAGTTATCTTTTATGTGTAAAACCTTTTTTCCCCCACTAAGGATGTGAAATTTCTTGAGGGCAGAGATCATTAAAAAAAAAAAAAAAAAACAAACCTCATTGTATAATGCTTAGCATAATGTTTTTTAAGTTGTAGATGTTTAGGGAATAGTTAAATGATTTCTCATTTTATAGCACCCTTAAATTTATAGGCAGCACAAGCAAAAAAGCAATAGACCCAGTCAATTTGGGAGGGAGCTATTTATTTGGGAAGGATTTATGTATACCTGAAGATACTTCATGAGACTCATTTCATTTGTTATATATTCATAGGAATCCTTGGAGGTCAACTAGTCCAACTCCTCTTACTAAAGTTTTAATTATGTAAGTGACTTTGCAATCAAATGGTCATCTAACATTCACTTAATGGATAAACACACTATGATGGTAAACACAGCACAGAGCCATAACTAGAACAGGGCCAATGGATATTTGCCCAAGAGTATTGAGGGGAAGCTAGGTTGTATAGAGAATAGAGTGCCAGGCCTGAAGCCAGGAAGCCTCAACTTCATGAGTTCAAATCTGGCCTCAGGCACTGTGTGACCCTGGGCAAGTCACTTAAACCTGTTTGCCTCAGTTTCTCATCTGTATAATGAGCTGGAGAAAGAAATGGCAAGCCATTCCAGTATCTTGGCTGAGAAAACCCTAAAAGAGTTCATGGAGAGTCAGATAATGACTGAAAAATGACTTAAAATTTATAGAGCACTGACACTTGCATTCTTTAAATGTAGAAACAACCTTAGCATAATTAATTGAGGTAAGAAGCAACAAGATAGAATTTTTCCTCCTACTTGTAACCACACCCAAGGTAAACTCTCACCAGTGCCTTATATTGTCCCCTAAAAGCAGCTTCTTCACTATTGGCATGTAGGGTACCATAGGATGAACATAGGATGATCAACTTTGAAGTGGAAAAGGCCTGAAACTATCTAGTACAACTCCTCATTTTACAGATGAGGAAACTGAGGCTCAGAAAAGTTAACTGACTTGGCTGCCATCAAACGTCTAGTTAATGTCAAAGGGAGGATTTGAACCCAGGTATTTCTGAATCCAAGGCCTGTACTCTATTTATTATGTCATGTTGTTATATCATAGGCAGCCTACTATGTGGTACTCAAATGTGGTGCCATTCTTCGTACTTCTAGCTACTAGGCTAAATTTATCTTTTTAAAAATTTTATTTTTAATTTTCAAATTATTTCCTTCCTTCTACCCCAGTCATTGAGAAGGTAAGAAATATGGTACCTGTTATACATTCAAAGTTGTGCAAAATATTTTTCCACATCAGCCATGTTCCTATAAAAAAGGACGAAAAATAAGACAAAAATATATCCTTTTGTCTGCACTCTTAGTCCATCACTTCTCTCTCTGGAAGTGGATAGCATTTTATACCATGAATCCTTTGGAACTATGGCAGATTATTGTATTGATCATAGTTGTTAAGTCTTTCAAAGTTGATTATCTTTACAACATTGCTTTTACTGTGGAGATTGTTCTCCTGGTTGTACTCCCTATACATTGCATCATTTCCTATGTCTCCTTAGGTTTTTCTGAAACTTTCCTCTTCTTTATTTCTTACAGCACAGTGTTATTTCATCACATTTGTATACTGTAATTTATTCAACTATTTCCAAATTGACGGGCAGCCCCCTCAGTTTCCAACCCAACATAATAAATATGCTCATATGCTTAGTCTATGTAGACTCCTCCTAATTGCACTAATAATTGTAAAGTTCTTAGGAGTAACATGTATAATCTTCCAATACAAAAATGAAAACAGTTTAACCTCATGATTTCTCTGTTAACCTTACCTTTTTATGCTTCCCTTGATTTTTGTCATTGAATGCTAAATTTTCTAGTCTTCTCTGATCTTTTCATCAGGAATGCTTGAAAGTCGTTTATTTCATTAAATATCCATTTCTGCCCATGTAGGATTATACTCAATTTTGTTGGGTGGTATATATTCTTGTTTGTAATCCTAGTTTCTTTATCTTCTGAAACATCATATTGCATACCCTCTCCTCCATTAATGTGGAAACTACTAAATCTTGTGTGATCTTGACTGAGGCTCATGATATTTTAATTCTTTCTTTCTGGGTGCTTGAAGTATTTTCTCTTTGACCTGGAAGCTTTGGAATTTGGCTATAATACTCCTGGAAGCTTTCATTTTGGCATTTCATTTAGAAGGTGACTGATAGATGCTTTCAATTTTTTATTTTCCCCAAGATGTTGTGACAGTTTTATTTGACAATTTCTTGAACTATGATATCTGGGCTCTTTTTTTTTTTTTTTTTTTACCATGGCTTTCAGGCAGTCAAATGATTCTTACATAATCTGTCCTCAATATATTTTCCAGGCCATTTTTTTCCCTATGGGTATTTCAAATTTTCTTCTTCTTTTTTTTTATTCTTTTGACTATATATTGTTTCTTGATGTTTCCTTGAGTCATTAGCTTCCACTTGACCAACTATAATTTTTAAGGATTTATTTTCCTCAGTGAACTTTTGTAACTCTTTTTCCATTTGGTCAATTTTATTTTTAAGGAGCTGTTTTCTTAAATTGTTCTCATGCCTCATTTACTAAGCTGTCAATTCCCTTTTCATATTTTTATTTCATTGTTCTCATTTCTTTTTTCACTTTTTCCTCTACTCCTCTTATTTGATTTTTAAAACTTTTTTTGTCACTTTTTAAAAAATCTTTTTCTCAAGCTTGTTTTATGAATTCTTGTTGGGCTTGTGTCCAATCTGCATTTTTCTTTGAAGCTTTGCTTGTAGATATTTTCAAATCATTGTCTTCTTCTGAGTTTGTGTTTTGAACTTCCCTGTCATCATAG
Organism: Trichosurus vulpecula; assembly: GCF_011100635.1. Classification (NCBI taxonomy): domain Eukaryota; kingdom Metazoa; phylum Chordata; class Mammalia; order Diprotodontia; family Phalangeridae; genus Trichosurus; species Trichosurus vulpecula. The sequence continues at coordinate 181,791,647 of NC_050574.1, forward strand.
TAACTTTTTTCTGGTCAGTTTTTTTTATTTGCTCATTTTCTCAGGCTATTTATTAACTGTGGACTTTATGTTAGAGTTGGGTTCTGCTCAACTCTTGTGGTATGTGTATGTGGAAAGATATCTTGCTTGAATTTCTGTCTTTTATGAACCTCTGTTGCTTTTATGTCTTAGTCAGTATGATTTAAATTTTCAGTGCTTTAAGGTGTTGTGATCCAGGAAGAAACCTGGTCACTGCCCCCTATTCTGTACTCTGGTCTTTACACATGTCCAGCCCTTCTTCTGTCACAACTGAATCTGCTCTGGAATTGTTACCCACAACTGGGTAGTGGGAGACACAATTAACAAATGGCATCTGATCCTGCATCTAGTGCTAGAAAATGAGTCCCCTGGAATCTCTTTTTGATGTGGTATTGTGTCACCTTCACATTTCTGGTGACCAGTGCCACCACTGCTCCTGCTTCTGCTGTCAGAATTTTAGAGTTGGAAAGGCCCTTGTTTACCATCTAGTACAACTCATACCCAGAAAAGAATCCTTACTAAAATACAACTCACTGTTACTCAAGTAACTTTTCCTCAAAAATCTCCAATGATGTTATAAACGTGAACTCCAATATCAGCCTGTTACATTTTTGGATAGCTCTAATTGTTAGGAAGGGCAGCTAATTGGAGCAGTGAATAGAGCACCTGGACTGTAGTGAGTAAGACTAATCTTCCTGAGTTCAAATCTGGCCTCAGACACTCACTAGCTGTGTGACCCTAAGTGAGTCACTTAACCTTGTTTGCCTCAGTTTTCTGTAAAATGAGCTGGAGAAGAAAATGGCAAACCACTCCTGAATCTTTGCTAAGAAAACCCCAAATGTGGTCACTAAAAGTCAGTTACAACTTAAACATGACTGAACAGCACATTGTTAGGAAGATTTTCCTTACATTAAGTTGTACTTTGCCACTTTGTAGCCTCTGTTTGCTCCTAGACTTGTTCTATTGAGCTAAATGAAATAATTGCACCTCTTCTTCCACTTCAGACATACTGTCAAGTATTTCAAAAGAGCTCTCTCAAACTGATCACCCCCTATGAATCTGTTCTTCTTTAGATTAAATCCAAGTTTTTTCAACTTATCTTCATGTGGTCACTCTATTAGATTTTCAACACACTCTTGGCCGTCTTTGGGTTGCTTTTTAAATTGCTAATGTCTTTGCTAACCTGTGACATCCAGAACTGGATGCAATATTCCTGATATGACCGAACAAGGACAGAGTACAGTGAAACTCTTAGTTCCTTATTTTTATAATCTATGCCTCATAATGCAACTCAAGATGACATTAGCTTTATTAATTTTCATGTAACTTCATGTAATTATATTAAGCTTATAGTGCCCTAAAATTCCTATTTTCATACAACCCACTGACTAACCATGCTTTTCCCATATTTTTCTTATGAAGTCAATCTGTTGAACCCAGGATTAAAACCCTAATTCCATCCCAGGTAGTAAGTGATACTCTCCAGGTATGTATCTTTCACTTTTCCCCAAGACAGCAAAATAAACACATAAAGAGCCTCTATTCTTTGCTTTCATTACTAGCCTCAGTTCATTTTGGACTTTAGCATTACTGGCATGATTCCTAGAGTGGTATGTTTTCTACTCACGCTTTGATAGCATGATCGGAACATGTCTTTAAAAAATGGTTGGTGAGTTCCTGATACATCATCAGTGGAAAGGGGAGTTGGGAAAAGGATAAGGTTTGGGAGAAGGAAAGATAATGAGTTCTCTTTTGGACAAATTGAGTTTAAGATGCTTATGAAACATGTAGTTCAGGATGTCCAGAAAATAATCATCAATGCAAAATCAGTAATCTCAAGAAAGATAGGCTGAATATATAGTTCTGGGAATCATATACAAGGAGATGATAATTTAATCCCTAAGAGTTGATGATCTAAACATTTAAGATAGTAAAGAATGCATCAGAAAGAAAACCCAGATCAGAGCCTTGGGGGACATTCATAGTAGGTAGACATGAGCTGTATGAAGATCTAGGAAAGGAGACTGAGAAAGAATAGTCAGACAGGTAGAAGAACCATTTGTCTTCCCTTCAAAATCTTCTCTCTATCAAGCTTTTCTAATACTGTTGAAGGCACCATGATTCTCTCAGTCATCCAGGATTACAACCTCTGTGTCAGTCTCATTTCCTTACTTTTACTCATCCCACATATACAATCTGTTTTTAAGACTTTTGATTTCTAGCAAAATCTCTGATGTATATATCCCTTTCTCCATTTACATAACTTCCACCCTGGTACAGGCCCTCAATACTGCATGGATGCACTATTGCAATACCATGTAGTTGTTTTCTCTGCCTCAGATCTCTCCCCACTCAAGTCCATCCTCCACTCTACTTCCAAAGTGACTTCCTAAAGTGTAAGTCTACTCAATAAAATCTAGTGGTTCGTATTACATCTGGATCCAAGAGAAGAAAGCGCTAAACAGTATGAAAAACTAAGGAGAGGTTAAAAAAAGGATGAGGCTGGAGGAAAAACTTTTGTACATTTCAATTAGATTATTGGTGGAGAGACCAACCAAAATGGAGGGAGTAGAAGGAAATAGTCCAGCCAGAGTTTCTCTGATTACTATTCTAAAAAGAACTAGAAAAAGGACCAGACCAAGGACTCATCATGAAAATCAATTTAAAAATCACACTGAGTCATTTTCCTAACTCGTTTCATCATTTAGATAAAGAGATCACAGGACAGGGTTTAGCTAAGTGAGATAGTGCAGACTGTTCCAGCACAGGGACTGTATTAGGGCCTGCCTGTGGCTATGCACTACGGTAAATGATATTTCCAGCCCGGGTTAGCATAGGGAGGTGGACAGAGAAGTCTGGGGCTCAGGTCTAGCCATCAGCCCATTGTGTGAAGCATTCCAGTCAAAGGAACCAAAGAGACTGTGCCCAGGCAAGAAGAGTTCCCAGATTCATAAATGTGTGCCCAGACTCATGCAGGATGCAGGAACAGTACCAACTAGCAGATCTGTCTCTACTCCAAGGCTTGTTCAGAGATCCAAGGCACACTGAGGAGGGGACTTGCCCCTAGGGATGGTATGCCAGGGTGAGGAGTGGTCAGTCACAGACTCTAGGCTATGTACTGAACAAGGGACAAATTTAGAAATAAGCAATAGTTATGTGGTTCTGATCCCAAAAGTGGATCAGTGTCTCAGTTTCAGCCCCAGACCAGTCTGAATCCTGCAGCTGAATAACCATGGCAAGAGTCCCAGCTCAAAAGGGAAAGGGGAAACCTGCAGTATTGTCATTTTGAACCAGCAGAGCTTCCCAGCTGTCTAATAGCAGTTGGGTATAGCCAACTGGAGTTCCAACCAGGGGCAAGCCCACAGATGTGTTGTGCTGATTCAAACCCAGATCAGTAACTTGCAGAACTCAGACCAGGAAAGTAGTGCTCTAACTTCAGCTTGGATCAAGTTACTTTGGGATCAGTAAGAGCTTGTAGGCCCATTCACATTAAATGATAAATGTATATTCTTTCATATATTCTATTCCTTATAACTTCACTTTCTGTTTGCTGTTTTCTTACATAAATGGGTTTACTCATAATTAATTATTTGTGATTGTGTTTTATTTATCTAGTGTTTTGTGTGAAGGAGCTGATTTAGTGAGTATAAGCTAAGGGTCATCCTCTCCCTTAAAAGGGTATGAGAGGAGCAGCTTTTCTTCTGAAGTCAGATTCATACTCCTGGATATGTCCACAGATATTTGAGAGGGCAACTAGATAGACTTCTAGCCCAATAGAATTCTTGAAAACAGTCAGAAGGAACAAATGCCCACATCCCTTCCCCTGCTCCTCTCAAGGTAGAAATTATAGTCTCCGTTGGAGAAAGGTAGGCCAAATCACAAGGATACATAGCTAAACCATCTGTGAGCCACGTGTCTACATATTTAGACAACCCATGTGGTCCCACCTAAGCTATACAGGCAGTTATAATATAAGCAGGGAATTTCAGAGATGGAAGTGACCTCATATTTAATCAGTTCAACCCATTCTTGCTAAAGAATTCTCTCTGCAAAATTCTCAACCACCACTACCACCAGCACCAGCACCAGCACCACCACCACCACCATGACCTTTGGCTTTGAAGACCTATAGTAGGTCAAATCCACTACCTTCTTTATGCAAGCAACTCTACTTTTAAATAGTGCTCTTAGGAAGGCTTCCCTTAAACTGAGATTAAATCTACCTCTGGGGGCAAAATAGAACAAGTCTAATCTTTCATTCCAATGGCAATCTTTCAAATACTTAAAGTCAACTAAACTCACCCCACCCTTGACAATTTCACTTCTGTGGCTTAATGAACATCTACAATTCCTTTAGTATATTCTCACATGACAAGGCCCTGTCCCTCCTCATTACTCTAACTTGTCAATGTCCTTCCTAAATCTGGGTTCTAATACAGAACATAATACCCTAGGTATTGTTTAATCAGAACAAAGAACATCAGAATTATAACTAGTCATTTTGAAATAAGACCCTAACTCTTTTAAGGGTTGTCTGTCTTATAATCTCTCTTAGTCCACATTTGAGGGGCAGAGAAGTAGAGGCAGGCATCTGGAGCTTTTATTGGCTGGCAGGAATGCAAGGAGAGCTAGAAGAAGGGGTTATACCTTATACCTAAGACCTTACACTGTGACAAACTGAGAAATTAGGGTTCAACTTTTGGTGAAGTCTGCAACAATAGGAATATTTGTAGCATTTACTATTGATGATTATTTCATTCCCATCCAGCAGTCTTCCTGGCTCAGAACTTGTTACCACACACAAAGGAATCCACTCACTTTAATTACAGTGTGAGAGCCTGCTATTTCCTGATAGCACTTCAGATAACATTGTTGGCACCAGAGCCCACCTTAGCTACTGGCCAGGTACCTGCACAATAAACAAATGCATTGTAGTGACAGCAAGATTACATTATTCTGTCTTCTCAAGGACTGTCAGGAGATCTGAGAATGTGAGAATGTCAGGTAATGTGGTAATTATGTTTAAAGTAACTGGAGAATTTAAAAAAAAATTATTACAGAGTAATCTGCTGAAACATGCAATTGTTATGTGGTTACATGTCCTTTTCCATTATGTTACCATAAAAAATTATGGGCTAGAGTTCTTCTGTCTATTCCTCCCCATCCTCCCCTCCCCCTAGCTTTGGTTCTTAACAAAAGAGGAGAAAGCTGAAAACTTGACAAGAAGGGTGACGAGTTCTCCCATGCTGGCTGCAGTTGACAAAAGAATGCTTAGGTACAATGCGAGAGAAAATTCTTCATGTCTCTTCTTGAACCAACAGGTACATACAAAATAAGAAGGCTCTCCGCATAGTTTTCTTTTTTTATCAGAGCTGGCATTGGCCTCATACAGTGTGGAAGTGGGAGAGGAGAAAATGCCATTCAGAGGAGTCTCTGTGATGCCCATGGGGGAAATCTCATTTAATCTTTGCAAAATAACCCTCCAGCCATTGTTTTCTTCCATTGTTCAGGAATCTCTAATGAGATCTAGTTAGCTTTGACCTCCCAAGTCTCAGGTCCTCCCTGAAACTTTTCTTTCTGGGAAAAGCTGGGTTAGTTTGACAAAGTGATTGTAGTTGTGTCTCTTTTACAACTATCATAATACCATGTACTCAGTTTTGACCTAGACTAAGATTTCATTAGTATGGGAAATTTTCAAATTTGGAAACTCCCTCCATTGACCTGAATCCACTATAATTTATAGTGTTAGTGTCTTGGTGCATGAAAGGATTAAGTGAATGTTGCATGGACACATAGGCAGCACACAGTGCTTAGCACAATGCTGGGCACATAATAAGCGCCATATAATGTTAGCTATTATTACCATTAGCTATTATGTCAGAGGCAAGACCTGAAACCAAATCATGTAACTCTAAGTGTAATTCTCTATACACTAAAGCAGGCTGCTGGGTTTTCAGTTGTTGCTACACTCAAAGGGCACTTAATAAGTGCTTATTTTCTTTTTAAATAAAGTACTAGAGTTTAAGAGGGGACATAGATAATTCAGTATATCTCATTAAAATATTCCCCTTATTAGGGGAAAATACATATACATCTAGAAGAATATAAAAGTCTTTTAAATTTAGAAATAAGTAAATATTGGGAGCCCCCTTGAACTCCCCTAGAATCTTCCCACCAGATGAGGCTTTTGCCTGAGGCCATAAGTCTTTTATTATTGCTAGGCCCAAATCTCTAGGCTAGGTTACTCTTAACCTAGCCTAGCCCTCCATTGTCTGGCTAGTTTCCACCCTTGATCCTATCAAAGTGCCTTTGCCTGAATCTGTTACCCTTAAACTAGCTAGCCCTACATTATCTGTTATCTCCAGGTAGCCTGCAGCTACTTCCCATCCTTAATTCCATTCTTGGTTCCTGGAGTCTGACCTCACCCCAGTCCCATCAAGCTCCTCCTTAGACTCCTCCTCAAGACCCTCCCTAAACCCCTCCTCCCATCATCCCAGGACCTCCCTAGATCCCTCCCACAATCATTGAGTATATAAGTTTCATCTTGCCTTCATGAAGGTGCTCAGATTCCATCTGAGGTAGATGGAATCTGGCCTACTTGTGAAAACGAGTGTCACAAATGCTGAGATTTCTTAAGACAACCCAATATGGTGAATCTGTAATAAACTTTGTTCCTCTTTGGCTATGAGAAGGCTTCAGTCGCATTCATTGGAGTAGGACCTGGCATGTTGGTATTTTGGGGTCTTGAGCACCCTTAAAAACATATGGCTCCCTAACCTCAACACATATACATCTAGAAGAGTACAAAAGTCTTCTAAATTTAGAAAAAAATAAAACTCTAAGGGGATAAGGAAGGGGGAGAGGATAAAGGAGGGATCTTTAGAGTGGAGGATATGGGAATAGGTTAAAAGGGGGATAGAGAAGGGTCTTTAGATTTAGAGGAATGGGAGCATAAGGGAAGGAGTTTTAGAGGGGAGAGGGAAGGAATAGGTCAAAAGGGTATATAAAAGGGTATTTAGATTTAGGGAAATGGGAGGATGAGGGAGGGATTGCTGAAGTGGGGGTAGGTTAAGTAGGGCAAGTTAGAAGGTAGAAGTAAAGTAGAGGAGTTAGGAGAGAGGAAAAAAAGAGATATGCACAAACACAGAAACAAGATTAGGAGTCAAATCTCTTAGGGAAAGTATATGTTTATATATGTATGTACGTGTATACATATATACATGCATGCATATATCAATACCTATATATAAATATATCCATGCTTAATTGTAGCCTTGGGGTAGTGGGTAGAGAGGAGGTAGGGGGAAAGAAGAACAAAATAAAATGTGTACAGTAGAGAACAAAAGAAAACCTACAAGGAAGCAAAGAAAAGATGGACAGCTTTCAACACACAGTATTTAATATATAGGCTTTCTTGAAATGATAAGTTATTGCTATATATTCTGAATCCTCTCCTATATTCTGCTGTGTACATGATATGTTTTTCTTTTATATTTAAGTTTATAATGTATCTTTTCCTTTTGTTATTATGTATTTAAGTTTTTGTAATTATCTAAAATAAAAATGTGGAAAAATAATGTCATAATATTAATGTCATATGCTTATATAAATCTCATTGTGCTTTATATTTAAAAAAAAGATTTCATATTTCCCAACTGGAAATACTTGTTGTAGTATTATCAATACTTTAATTTCCAGCACAGATGCCTTATCTTTTTCCCTAGATCACTTTAATTCAAATTAATTTCTTCCTCCTCTGATCTTCCAAATGATTTTCATATTGTATCTCTGCTTTATATTGTTATTATTTCTATACATATTTTATTTGCTCAATTAGGCCACTTCCATCTTAGTTGAACTGGGGTTGCCCAGACATTCCTGTGTTAAATATATTTCTTTAATGCCCCTGTTATTATCTTAACCTTTTTCTTTTTGTTATAGTTAGCCTTTCAAGAACTTTATAAAATAATAGTGGTACAATGATGTCCAACATTCTTGTTTTATAATGTTTCTCTATGACAGATAATGCTAGCTCTTGGTTTTAGATAAATATTCTTTATTATATTAAGGAAATAGGTGTCACAGAGATAGAGTGCTAGACCTTGAGTTAGAAAGACCTGAGTTCAGATCCAGACTAGGATGCTTAGCTATATGACCCTGCATAAGTAAGTCACATAACATTAGCCTGCCTCAGTCTCTTCAACTGTAAAATGAACATAATGACAGCCCCTACCTGACAGAGTTGTGAGAATCGAATGTTTCCTTCTCTTGTTACATCTTATGATTGTTAATGTTTTTGACACATATAGATATTGTATTTTGTCAAAAGTGTTTTCTATATCTATTGATGTACGCATGTAATTTTAAAAATGTTTTGCCATCAATGTGGTCTTTTGTGTACGTAGTTTTAGTAATATTGAACTAGTTCTGTATTCTTGGTATAAATCTATACTGAACATAGTATATAATGTTGCATCATTGCTAATATTATAATTAATATATTTGTATTAATATTGATTAGGGATACTGGGCTATATAGCTTTTTTTCTGTTTGTCTTCTTGGTTTATATATCAAAACCATATTTATTTCATGGGAATAATTGTGTAGGATATAATTTTCCTATTTTTGCAAAAAAAATGCATACACTGTTGTAATTAACTAATCTGATGGAATTCATTTACAAATCCATTTGGTCTTGGAATTTAAAAATTCTTTGAGAATTAGTTTATAACTTTTAAAATTTTTCTTCTTTAGTTGGGTTTTCTAAATTATCTATTAATTGTTCTGTTATACTGGGAATTTTATATTTTCTAAATAGTCATTAATTTCATTTAAATTATAACTTTCTAGGGCATATTTTTGACAACATAGTTACTTATAATTTCCTTTATTTCTTCTTCACATGTTTTGTGTTACCTTTTATTTCTTTTTATATTGGCAATTTTGTTCCTTTATCATATTACTTGTTTATCTCTTTTATAAATTTTTAAAAGGTCCTAAGTTAATTTACCCATGCAATACTTTTCATTTTTCAATTTTGCTTTTGTCTCTTCCTTGATTTTAAAATTTCTATTTTCATGTTTGGTTGGTATTTAGTTGTGATTTTTGCTTTTATGTTTGTTTTTTTGTTTGTTTCTGCTTTAAGTTCATGTCAAATTTATTGATTGGTTGTGTCTCATTAATGAAGGTAGAGATAGAAATTTTCCTTTAAGGATTGTTTTGCCTTCATCACAAAAATATTGGAATATTGCTACATTACCGTCATTTCTTTAAATATCTTTAAATATAAATTTTCTTTAAATTCTAAAACTAGTTTTTGATTCAGCAAATATTTAGAATTTTTGATTCAGCAAATATATTAGAATCACACTAATTCAAATCTTTTGTTCAAAGACTTAATAATTATAATTTTTATTTTATTGTCCATAAAATGGATATTTTAATATTTCTATTTTTAGTTATTTATTTGAAGTTGCATGCTCCTAGCACATTTAATTTTATTTCTAAAGGTGTCATGTATATTTGAACATGTACATAGACACATATACATATATGCATATTCCTTTATATTTTCATTCAGTAATTACCAGGTGTTCATCATATCTAACTCATTTTAAACTACAGTTTATTTCCTATCTTTGTCCAGGTTTTAAGTGGCACATTAAGACCTTCTTATAATTCAGTTAACTTAGATAATATGTATTATGCCATTCACTGTATGTAAATTAGGTAATCCTAGTATTTCCTTGTCTATGATGCCTTTAAGGACAAAACAATTTCCTTGCTTATTTCTTTTTTCAGTCATTTTTCAGTTGTGTCCAACTCTTCATGACCCCATTTGAGTTTTCTTGGCCGAGTTACTGGAGTGGTTTACCATTTCTTTTTCCAGCTCATTCTACAGATGAGGAAACTGAGGGAAACAGGGTTAAATGACTTGCTCAGGGTTACACAGGGACTAAATGTGTGAGGTCATATTTGATCCCAGGAAGATGATTCTTCCTAAGTTCAGGCCCAGCACTCTATCCACTGAGCTACCTAACTGGCCATAATATCTTTTAATTGTGTCTATTTTTACTATTATCTTGTCTAAGGTCATTATTGTTTTTACTGCTCTTTAAAGATTGACTGATGTACAATAAAATAAGGTGCTACAGCAGAATTCAGCTATTTGAATATTTTAAAAAGTATGTTTCCTCTAAAAAATATCTTTGGATTATATTTTCTAATCCATTATGCTCCCCTCTTCTTTTGTTGATAAGTTTATTCCATTCACATTAATGGTTATAGTTGTTAATTGGATACTTACTTCCATTATATCCTTCTATTCCTTGTCTTCTCTTTACCCAAAGTTATATATATATGCATATATATACATATATATATATATATATATATATATATATATATATATATATTTTCCTTTTGAACAAAGAAGAGGATAATGAAAGGAAGGATGTGATTAATATTAGCTATCTAAAATTTAATGGTCTTATCCCAGCCCACTTCCCCTCTTCTCTGACCGCTCATTCTTATATACTCTCTTTTTGATTCACTTACTATTTTGAAATGTTTTTTATTTGTATTTATTCCCTTCTCTGCATCCTACCTATTAAACTCCCCGCCTCTCTTCTTTCTGTCTGTCAAGGCACATTTCTCTGTTTATTTTAATATATTTCTACACAAAATTGTTCAACCTTCTCTTATCTTTCTCAGATAATAGTGTTTCTTGAAAAGTTTGGTATCCCAACTCTATCCACCATATTTGCGTATGCTCTCTCTCTCTCTCTCTCTTTTTTGCTTTTTCAGCTTTTATTTCAAAAATAAAGCCGCTGTGGGTCTCATATAAATATCTGGGGTGGGGGAGGGTAGGAGAGGCCAGCTTCTACCTCTTTTTTCCTTCACGCTGTAATGCAGGAGCAGGGGTGCTGGCTTGCCAAACCATCCAGAAAGCCAAAGCTGTTTCAAGGTCATGTGATCTGGGAGAAGTTCATTGTCAAACAGGAGCTGTACATGTTGGGGGTTGAGCATCAGACGTCTACACAAGACCCTCCGGAGATGTCGAACTTCGGCTCGAACGGAACAATGGACGAACTTGTGCTGTAAAATGCTTTTATTTTTGTCTTTGCCAGAGCTTAATTTTTCTAGGCATAGGCTGAGCTGCTCATCATAATGGTAATAGTGGGCTTTTGAATGGTCAAAGCTTCTGTAGCGGAGGCCAAGGGTACCCGGGGCTGGGTCTTCCCCAGCAGGTTGGGTGACTCGGTCCAGGCCACGAGACTGATAGAATTCTCATATCCTTTTCTCTTCACTGTCCTGCAGACCTGGCCCCAGCTTGTACACGATATCCTGCATGACCCGATCCAGTTTGAGGTTGAGCAGAGGTTGAGTCTCATGAATCTTTATGTTGCACATGGGGCAGTATTTGCTGGTCTGCAGGTACTTCACTGTGCAACTCTTACAGAAGGTGTGGAGACATTCCGTGATGGTTGTGGCATCCACAAAGTAGCCGACACACAGACAGCAGACGTTCAGGTCCTTGATCTTCACTCGGACTTCCTCCTCTTTCAGCAGCGGGTCTATCTTGTACACCGACTGAAGCTGGTTCCCCAGCCGCCGCGATGGCCATCCTGCGTATTCTCTTACCACCTTAATTATGAGAATGTTTTTTCCCTTCTTCCTCATTTCTTCCCTAGCATATTCCCTTTTTGTTTCCCTTTCTTCATGCTCTTAAAACTTCCAAAAGAGAAGAAACTTCATTCTGGGCTTTGTGATTTTCTTTCATAATTCTTTCTATAATTTTTGAAGACCTTGGTGTTTTAAAAGCACACAGAAAGAAGAGATTTCCCTATTAAGACATAAACAGTTTAAAATTTGCTCAAAATTGCTCAATTAAATTCATCTTGCTAGGTTTCTCTTGACTCTTCTGTCTGAGATTCAAACTTTCTGTGTATCTCAGATCATTAATTAAGAATGATTTTAAATACTCTATTAAGGGTACTTTTTATTTTTACCTCTAGGGCAAAAGTATTGGAAGTTTTGGAAGCTAGATTATCCTTAGTTTATTCTATTCCAAGATTTTCTTCTTCTTTATAGTAGCAGCAGCATAGTCTTATGTGATTCCAGCTGTGGTTTCTTGGTATTTGAACTCTTCTGGATATGTTTCGTCCTTTTTCTCCTCCTTTGAACTGGAAATTCTGGATTCTGGCTATAACATTCTTTGGTGTTTTCAATTTGGAGTTTCTTTCAGGAGGTGACTAGAGAATTCTTTCTATTTTTACTTTAAAATTTGTTTCTAATAAATCTGAGCAGTTTTATTTTATGATTTCTTAAAATATGGTAACCATTTTTTCATGGTTTCAGTGACTCCAGTTATTCTAAAATTATCTCTACTTGACATATTTTAGGTCAGTTATATTTAATAATATATAGCTTATATTTTATTCATTTTTTCTAATTTAAAATCTTTATTATAATATATTTTATTATGTCTTGAAGTCATTGAGTTATTTTTGTTCTATCTTTAACAGAGTCTGCTACTTGGCTAAAGTTTTATATACTTTGTTCTAAGCTATTTATTTTCCTCCTTTTTTTTCATCCAAACCTCTCAATTTTTTTTTATCACTTCCTTCATTTTTCCCCCACAGCTAATCTTGTAGTCCTTACAGCTAAACCCTTTTTGTCTCTGAGGCTGTTCTTACAGTTGTTACATTATTCTGCATTTACTTTTTGAGCAACTCAATATCTCATAATAATTGTTTATTGTGTTTTGTTCTGGTTATGTTTCTCCCCAGCCAGATTCTGGTTTGGAACTCGGCACTAGGATTAAGCTTCAGCTCATCCTGCTCTCTTGGATGAGTTTGTAATACCCCATTTGTTCTTGTGCCAGTTCCTGAGGCATCTCGATATTAGCTTTTCTTCCTTATGTATGTTTGCATTCACAAAAAACAGTAGACCTTCCTAAGGCATCCTCAGTCACAGTGCCATGGGCTTCTAGCCCTATTAGGACATCCATAGTTATATTCTGGCAGTTCTCAAATCTGTTTAACTGAGTAATGTTGGTTGACTTTGTGTAATTCCAGACTTGGCATTAATTAATTATTTTATTGGGGTTATTATTTTTATTATTTTAATTATTATATATAATTAATTATTATATTTAATTATTATTTTATTGGGATTAATTAATAATTTTCTTGGACTTCATCATCTTTAAAAATTCATCATTGTACTAGATTAAATCAATTTGGAAATTCACACCTCCTCAAAATCCTCTATTCATGAGCTCTCCCATTGCAAAGGTTGGGAGATGGATATCTCAGATTTCCTCTCTGATACTCCTCCATTTAAGGAATTCCTGGGAAAATTTTCCTCATCATTTCCCACCTGGCTACTTTCTCAAAATTTGTAATCTCCAGAAATGAAACATTATGCAACATAAAATCAGTTTAGAACCTCATACCTCCACAGATCATTTGTCATCCTGCCATTTTATAGTGCTCCCTCACTGGGTAATCTCCTCCCAGCCCCCATACTTCTTTTAATATTACATTGTGAGCTCCTTGAGAGAAGGAATTGTTTCATTCCTTTGTTCGTATCCCCAGCACTTAGCAGCATGCTTGGCACATAGTAGATGCTTTAAAAAAGTTTATTGATTCTGCCTCTGACTACTATAGTTTCTCTTTGGATTTATTGATTTTTTTCAATCATTACTGGAATATAGAAATATGCCTCATACTTGTCTAGGGCTGTTCAGTTTGTAAAGCATTTTCCCACACATTTTGCCATTTTATCTTTTTATACCTGTGGGGTACTCAATGTTTATGTTATTATCACCACATTTTCAAGATGAGAAATTTATGCTGAGGTTAAGTGACTTGTCGTTGCTTCTTTTATGACCTCATATTTCTGAAAGTGACACACAGCCAAAAGAAAAAAAAAAGTAGCAAGAGGATTGGGTTAGAGCTACAATCTATATAAGCAATATCATGGAGGAAGGATAGAGAATGGAGTTCAAATTTCAAACTTCAGAAACTCCATAATCATTAACTGGAGAATAGAATTCAGAGTAAACTAAAAGTGAGAAGTAATGAGGAAAAAGTAAACAAAAACACCTCATAAAAGATCACTTCACAAGAATGTTACTTAAACTAAAAATTTGGAGGAGGCATGGGGAGGAAAAAAATTGTAGCACATTCTTATGTATGGAAAACATAGATCAAAAGAATGGAAAAAACAGAGAAAACATAGGGAAATTAAATTAATTAAAGGAACAGGATAGGACAATTAAATGAGAGTTTGTGGGAATAGATTATTATCAAATGAGTGTAAGCAAAACTATACACAGTAATAAAGCATTTACAGAGAAGAGGAAGAGGGAAAACGTCACTTTTAAATAACCCACAGTTTGGTGAAATCTCTCATACAGAAAAGTTAATTACATGACTGTACTACTAGTTAGATATAAAGGTGGTTGAACACCTGTGATTGAAAACATTATTTAAATTTCCTACAATATTTTATAAGAATATTTCTTATATTGTGGCAAAAGGCTTTACTTTAATCCATTTTGTTCATTTTCATTAGTACTTTTGGTGATAATATATTAATTAATTTTTCAAATGATGCAAATCTGCTAAAGTTCTTACTGAGATCAAAAGAATTGACCCTTAAAATAATCCTTAAGAAAAACAAGCAAATATTTATTAACTGGCTATGGAGTTGCTATGGAGTGGGTTGAGTATGATACTGGCCTTGGACTTGACAAGTACTAGCTACCTGATGAAGAACAAGTCACTTAACCTCTCAGTGCAGTAAACAGCTCTCTATGACTGTAAGTGGCAGAAAATTATCAATATATATTGCGAGAGGAAATTTTTATGGCCAAGGGCTCCCTAGATCAATAAAATTGCAAGTTCTGACCAAAATAAAAGTGGAAAGCTCTGTTGCTAGGACTACAAAAATGAAAAAGGATTACTGTTCTTAAGCAGTTTCTAATCTAATGGGATGAGTCATGTGACCAGACAACTATATTGTGCATTTTAAAATTATGAAGTGTGTAGGATAGGTAAAAAAAAAGGGGCCTAAGAGGTTTACACAGAGAGAGTTCACTTCCAACTTGGAGAAACAGGAAGACTTCACGGAGGGGGAAACATTTGAGCTAGACTTTGAAAGAAGAGTAGCTTCATTTGGCAGAGACATAGAACTCAACAACCTGGAACACTGTGGGAAACCAACACGATTACATTTAACAGGAATAAAATCTTGCATGTTAGTTGAAGACATACAAACGCACTTAAATCCCAAAGCAATCATACAAGGACAAGATGTCTGGACAGCAGTATTTTGAAAAAAATAAGTGATCTGGGAATTTTAATTGGATTCCAAGTTAAATAGGAACTCTTTCCAGTACCGCATTTTAAACTGCCTGCTTAATTGGCCAGCCAGCACCTCTAACTTAACATATCCAAAACTGAACTCATCATCTCCACCCCACTCTGCCAACCCAGTTCTTCATACCAACTTCCCCATTTCTTTGCCCTATTTTCTTTTACCAATCTCCCATATATTCGAAATACTTAAAATTTCAGAGTCAATTTTGGTTTTTCCCTTTTTTTTTCTGTACTGCTCCCCCATTCCTACGTATTAATTAATTGCTAAGTCTTACAGATTCTGGACCTTTATCTTATCTGTATATTGCATTTCTCCCCACTGACAAGCACAGTGTTCTGCACTTACTAAGCACTTAATAAGTACTTATGGCATTAATGAAGGAATGAGTGAAGGAAATTAATAATAATAGCATTTTTATAGCACTTAGCGGTTTGCACAGTGCTTTACAATTATTATCTCATTCTATCACAACGGTAATTCTGAAAGGTAGATGCTATTTTTATCCCATTTTATAGATGAGGAAACTTAGGCAGATAAAGGTTAAGTGAATTGCCCACCAGGGTTATACCACTGGTAAGTGTCTGAGGTTGGATTTGAACTTAGGTCTTTATGATTCCAGGACCAGCTCTTTATCTACTATTTCAAGTCTATCTCTCCAATGCCTTTTATTTCTTTCAATTTTTTTTTTTCATTCTAATACTACCGTTCTAGTTAAGACACATTACTGTTTTTGAACTGGTCTAAGTTTCCTAGAATCTACCTAGAATTTCTTAAAAGGCACTGGTGGAAGATAATGGGTTTTTAAGCTTCAATATGTTCAGTGAATATGTTGGTACTTCTTTGAAGTGTTAAAAAAGAAGATCAAAAGGTTTTCCCATAAACTTTATGAAGACTGCTGATAACAACCTAAAGTCTATCCAAAGGTAAATATAGTGAATTTCATACAGTTGTATAAGGTATTATTCACATTTATGTACTGTATTTTAAAGTATGATATTTGAGACTATTTTATGGAAAGAACATTTACATCTGCACAATCCATTATATTGGTTTCTTATTGAACTAAGATGTGAATTTTTTAATAAAAGGAAAACATTTAAGTGGTTTTCTTTCTTTCTTTTTTCTAGGTTTTTGGAGTCCCTTTCCATGGAATAATAATACTATTTCCATTTGTGTATTAGCTTGTTTGGATTTGATGCTGACATTTTAGTATAGTCTATATTGAACAGTGCTTTTACTTTCTATGCATTCCTAGGCAAATGAGCACTAAATCTTGAAATTAAGCTGGCAACAGAGATAACAGCAGCTCATTTTCAAATGTACTATGTTGCTAAATTGTCTTTACGTATTCCTTTTTGTCTACCATTCTCCTTCTACACATTAAAAGAAAAGTGGACAGCTTTATGACCCAACAATTTGGGTGAGTCCAGAGGAGGTTTCTCTACCCATCACTGTATAGCATATCAGTGCCAGGCAGTGGACAGGGAGCATAAGCAGCCACACTAAAGCTAATGAACTAACATTTTTAGGAATCAGGTTGAGTCACAAAAATGGTCAACTCCTTGGTTACCCCTCCAATTTTACTTTTTAATTTAATATGGATTACTGAGCTTGAAACCTTGTTCATCTCACCTTGCCAATCCAAAAACATATTGATACTAAATGGGTCTGACTTTTCTTTCCAAATATCCTCCAACAAGGGGTAGTGATAGCTGCTCATTACTGGCATGAATCAGTCCTGCTTAGAAAGAGATGACAATGTTTTCTTTTTAATTGAGTATTTTAAAATACTAATGCCAGTGTTTGGAAGTTATAGGGAAGCAAGTAGGGTGGGCACATAGTTTCAGATCTAGGAAATACCACTAGAAAAAATTAAGATTCCTGGTGCCTGGCACATAGTATGTGTTTAACAAATACAGGTTGACTATCTGAATGCATCTCTATCATTTTTTCCTGGATTTTCTTTGGCTTATTCTGGTTTATAAGATTTAACTGTCCTGACTCTGACTCCCTTGCTGCACACCTTGGTTTGGCAATCAGATGAGACCTCCTGTATTCTTGAACTTATTTCCTGTTTTTGTACTTTCTGTACTCAAGGCGTTGCTGTTGGTCTGTTGTTTCAGGTATATCCGACTCTTCAGGATGCTATTTGAAGTTTTCTTGGCAAAGATACTAAATTTGTTTGCCATTTCTTTCTTTAGCTTGTTTTATAGATGAGATACTGAGGCAAACAGGGTTAAGTGACTTGCCTAGGATCACACAGCTAATACATGTCTGAGGCCAGCTTTGATCTAATGAAGATGAGTCTTTCTGATTTCAGATCTGGCACTCTATACACTGTGCTGCCCATTACTCAAGGTATTAGGCCGTATGTCATTTTCTGTCTCCCCTCACTCTTTTGTACCCCAGTCTAGTGACCTGATCCAAATACGGGTTTATTTTCTTGCTTGGATTTGCCATTCTTGACCTTGTATGATCTCTGACTCCAATTAAGGCAGCCATAGGAGTTCAGCAAGAGAATCCCTAACCCTTTGCTTGTATTGCTAGGTTCAGGATTACAAAAATGACTATTTCATTGGCAGAAAGCCTGACATTTGGCACCCAAAAGCAGAGACATTGTTTCACAATGTTTACAAATCCTCATTCATATTTACAAAACTTCAGCTGGGAAGCTGATTCTGGAACTGGATGGTTGAGCCACAGGAATGGATAAATAGGTGATAGACTCATGGAGCATTTCTCACACAAGAAACTTCCCTTTACATGGCTCAATTACTAGCTAATTTCTTCAGTGTAAACACAACTAGCTAATTTACCTTCTGACTCCTAAATTGAAAACCAGAACCAATCTTAAATTAACTGGAAGATTGCACTTTCCTTGATTAACCAACCAAGTACTGGGTTTCCCCACTGCTAGTCTTAACCTGATCCCTCAGTAGGGTAACTTTTCTCTAGGATGTATAATTATGTGTTGCATCTGTTCAATGGACATTTCATTTACTTCATCATTTAATTAAATAGAATAAATCAGCATTGCAATAAGAAATATTCATATGGCCATGATTTTATTTCCTAAATCAATTTTTTGCTTCTTTATTTTCTATTCTTTCCTTTTATTGAGTTTGGGGAAAAATAGTTTTCTTTATTTAAATAATATACATTATAAAGGGTACTATCCATAGAAGAGGATATCACAGGATACAGAGATGGCAGGTACATTAGAGATTATCTAGGCTAAGCCCCTTAGTTTAGATATGAGGAAACTGAGGCTTTTGAGAGTTTAAGAGACTTGATTAAAGTCACACAAGTAGGAAGTAGTCAAGCAGAAGTCTGAACCCAGTTCTTCTGACTATAGATCCAGTGTTCACAACAACATGGTGTAAAGTGTTTTATAGTAAGAGTTTTTATAAATCATGATATGTAAGCAAAAAATGTCCCTTTTTAAAACTCACTTTCTAGTAATTGTTGGTAACCTTTTGTTTCTAGCTTACCATTCTGGAGCTGATTTTAAGTTCATTTCTAAATCCTAGGACATAAATAGAAACAAAAAATGATGAAGACTTTTTGAGGATGGGCAGCAAAGAGGCTGGAACCTCATCATAAGGTTTACTTATTCTCTCTTGAACATATCAATGACAAATGCAGATAGTTTTAAGTTGATAGTCTCTGAGCTATTCAGAGTGAACACTAGAAGGGATAGTATTACTAGATAGTTAATAATAAATATGTTATATACCTAGGTGAAGCTAGGTGGTGCATGGATAGAGCATTGGGCTTGGATTCAAGAAGACCTCTTCTCATGAGTTCAAATCCAGTTTCAAACACTTAACTATCTGTGTGGCCCTAGGCAAGTTACTTGACCCTGTTTACCTCAGTTTTCTCATCTGCAAAATGAGCTGGAAAAGGAAATGGGAAAACACTTCAGTATCTTTGCAAAGAAAGTTCCAAATGCGGTCATGAAAAGTAGGACACAACTGAAACAATTCAACCACAACAATGCCTATAGATAAAAATAAACTATTTCTATGGCTGAGTTTTAAATCAACAAATGGAAATAATTTTCAATTAATTGTAATAGGGAAGGCTGAGTTGCCCATAGTGGAGGACTCCTGCCTAGCTTGAAAAGCTTATAATAGCCAAGACAATGGCAGTTCATTGTGTGAAGTTCTCAAATATCCATATCATGAGAGACATACCCAGATGAGATAGGTGATGAACATTGGAAAGATGACAATACTAAGCATATAGGAAGGCATATTGAGGGAGAATCCCAAAGACTGTTTGAATTACTCTGGGTAAAGAGCTAGATTCAACTTGAAGAAAGACGCAAAAGAGGCCAGCACTTTAGAAAACACTTGGAGGACAGGAATCCACGTGACTGACTCCACACATATTAAAGTGTAGCTGTGGCAAAACTAACCCCCTATACTGGTCACTGGGCCCATATAGTTTCTTCAACTCATTTCCCCACGTGTTGAAAATGTTTTCCTATCCCCCTCATAATTTTTTTTTGATAAGTTTCTTCCAGTTGCACTGGAATATTGAACCTGGGCAAAGTCACAAGCAGCTCCAGAGGCTTGTCCAAATGCTCTATACCAGTGGTATTAAACCCAAATAGAAACAGGGAAACTAGACCATGGATAACAATCCCTATGGGCTGCATAGTGACTTAGAAAAAACACTTATTAACATCATCTATGTTTTATTGCATTTTTATTGGTAAATATTTCCCAATTTCATTTTATTCTGGTTTGGTTTGTACTTGACAGTGTTATAGGCTGCAAAGGGCCCTCAGGTGGTATGCTTGACACCTCTGCTCTACACTATATTTCCCCCTGCAGGTTCTTTGATTTCCAAATAGTAGTATATCTTCTTGCTTGTTGTTGTTGTGTTTGTCCTTTGCTCTTGAAAAGGATCATGACATCAGGGAAATGATGACATGAGTTGCAGTTGACTTTGATTTGAGTGAGGGAGGGCTGCGCAAGGTCACCAGCCTCACTTTCTCCTCCAGAGCCATCTGGGTCCAGTGACCTGATATTCACCAGGATGACTGGAGATGGCCCAGGATGCATTGGAAGACCTAGGCCCTTTCAGGCTATGATCTTTTCAGGTTCTCACTCTGAGTGAGGTAATGCCCATTCAGTGAATAGGCCTCTTTAAGAAGTTAATCAAGGGATGGCCCATTTAATCAAATCTCAGGAAAAAAAAATAACACTGGAGAGGAAGACCCTCAGTGTTCCTGGCCAAAAGGGAAACAGTATCTTCTTGCTACTCCAATACTGCTCTATTAGCCCTTCCATTCATTCTGATTCTGCTGAGTAAAATACCCTTTTCAATGGTCAGATTCTAATATTGTGTCATATCCTATTAATTTTTAGTGAGGTATAATTATTTCTATATGCTAAGGCCACTGGTTCACCTCTCTGTTTTCTTTTCTCTCCTTGACTTGTTGAATTTATGAAAAAACATTTGAGGACACGCATACTATTGCTGCATCCCTTCCTGGCTACTGTACCCTGTGGATTAATGGACAACTGCAGTGCTAATCTTCTGCCTTTGTTTCATGTAATAGGAGACCTATGATTTCATGGGAATAGGGAAATCTCAGAGGAGGTAATGCAGATTGTCCCCTTCTCTATAATTTGTAACCTTAGAGAATTGCCTAGAGCAGAGAGATTGAGTAGTGTCCCCTAGCCAGCAGGACACATGGCTTGAATGCAAGCCTTCCTCCCATCCACTATACCTCTCTCCACTCTGCCACAACATTTAAAGCATTGCCAATCTAGCTAGCAGACTTTATCTTCTTTCACTCAATATTAATTTGATCTGCTCTAGTCTTAAAAATAAGACTGGAGCAGTCATCATTAACTTCACGTCCTCAGAAAGTAATGCTAGATAATTCGTAAATTTTGTTCTTCAGTAAAAACCTACGCAAACACTAGAAGCGCATTGTATTATGGGACCCAAATCTGGCATTTATGTAGAATAATCACAAAAGAAGCACCCTAAACGCTCTTTATTGCACATACTTATAAGGATTGCAATATGCTTCAGCTTTTGATATGTTCTATTAAAAAGAGGTGATGCCTTTACAGATTCCCAGAATCAAAGGTTGGCCAAATTCAACACCCTTAGAAGTTACAAATAAAAATTTATAACTTTAAAGATGACGCAGAATCCACCTCTTCATCCAGTGCACTGTTTGAAAAAGCAGCTGAAACTTCCATTTATAGCCGTTATATTCAAATATTTTCCAGATAATAGGACTTGAAAAAAACCCCAAACAAAGACAAGAATAGCAACAAGGACGTTTCCTTTGACAGCTGTGAAAAATACTAATAGAACCTCAGGATCAGCTTCCCAATGGAGCTGAGGTTCTGAAATCAGAATCATTTGTAGCATTGCTGTATGGTGCGTTGACTGCCTAGCTGAAAGCATGGAAAAGAGAAAAACAGATGCTTTGGGTGGTCAGTGTCTGCCTATGTGCTCTCATGCCCAGATGGCGCCTGTGAGTCACTAGTTAGAAAGTTTACATAGCAATAATCAAGGTGCACATGCTATTACCATCTGGTAAACACTTTATTTTCTTTTGAAACATGGTTTTCCTATTACCTAAAATGGACAAAATAGTTCATTTTGACAGTAGAAACACAGTTTTCCTCTAGACTCATCTGGGCCTGGTAAGCTCTCAGGCCCTGCCTAGATGAGGTAAATTATTCCAACAGTATTGTATTATTTGGCCCCACACATCATGTCCACTTTGTAGTACCATTTAAATAAAGTGAGAGAGGCCATGGTAATGCCTGGTTGTAAAGCAGCTCAGAGTCTAAGAGGAATGAGATTCCCCAATTAACCTTGATAACTTACACCAAAAGTAACAAATTCTTGTCAAATTCTAAGATTTGTGCTCTAGTTCATCCTCAAGGAAAATGAAGACAAACTATCTACACCCTCCAGAAAAAAAAGAATGTGTAGGAAATTCTATAAAATTACATATGCATTCTCTAAAAGGCATCTTGCTATGAAAAATCGGGCAATTAGAACCATGGAGATTATGGGGAAAATGTGGTTAGGGTATGGTGGTCAAAAACTATTAGGAACACATTTAAAAAAGATAAAAACCTAATTTAAAATAGTAGCAAGGTTTTGTATATCTTAAGTTTTTAAGAAATATACAAACACTACAAGAAATGGTACTTGCTTCTTTGGCCTCAGGATGGAGAATAGGAGGGGGTACAAATCAGTTTTTCTCAGGTCATAATTCCTACTGCACCAGAAGCTATACAACAAATATGATACTTTACCTTGACAAAGGCCTGAACTTTGCTTGTGGAAGTGGGAGTTGGAAGGGTTGCTGCTTATGCGTTATTGTGAGAAACAAAGGGAATTTGTAATTCATGTTATGCTCAAAATCTTCCCTGACATGTTAATCAGGTTGGATTAATTTGAGTTTTCAAAACTCATATCATAGCAGGACTGTCTATATCACCTGATGTGGGTTCTAAAAACATATCCCACGTGGAAAATATATTTGAGAAACACACAATTTGTTCTAGTTATCTGTAGTCTATGAACATTTTTTTGACATTTGGTAACTATTTCAATGTAATTGATTTCCTTTGTCAACTTTTAATTTTTTATGCATTTAAATCATTATTATGTAAAAGGAAGTATAAGGACTCAACCAACTGACAGAAAAGTTAAGCGCTATTGATTTAAATGTTGTTTCAGTTTGGAGATCTTAGGTTATATATGTCTGAGTGTGTGGGGGGAGGAGGGGAAAGGAAGGCAGTAGCCTCAGTCATGATTAGAGTACAAGCCAGTATGCATTTCTTATATTTTTTTCCTTGCTATCCTGCAAACTGAATTTACTCAACTTTCAGAATGGAAAAATTTCTCCTTACAAAAAAAGTAAAATGCTACATATAAATGCATTTTGTTCTTAACATGTATAAAACAATAACAACAAAAAGAGTCTAAATAGTACCATTTTTAGTGGCATGGCAGCTTTCTGAGATACCTGGCATAACAAGCATATCGATATCAGCTTAATGGTCATCTCCACCTCAGTCTTATGCATACTTCACATGTAAAGCATATCTGAAAAGAGTGAAGATAATAGAGCATAAAGGAGATACTTCATCTATATATATATACATACATATGTATATATATATATGTATATGTATATGTAAAGGAAATACTTCATCAAAAGGAAATACTTCATCATGCAGTAGAGAGACTATTTCTTTGATGCTATTTCTTGGAATATGAAAATTTCCTTCTTAGTATCTGTCTGGCGTTCCTTTTTATTCCACAATAGTTCAGAAATGGAGGATAGATCCAAAATGGTAGAAAAAGGCAGGGACTTATGAATCCCCCTCCAAAAAAACTTAACATAATGCCTTGAAATATATTCTGGAGCAGCAGAATCCACAAAAGGATGGTGTAAAAAATTATTCCAGCCCAAGACAACTTAGAAGGCCAACAGGAAAGATCTATTGCACCAAGGTGAGAGTAAAGCAGTCCAGCCCAGGCCACACCCTAGAAAAGCAGCAGCAATCCCTGGGAGACACTGACTGAACAGGAGCAGTAGCTTTCAGAATTCTCAGTCCACAGATGGTAAGAGGGTCAGAAAACATGTCAGAAGAAGATGAAAGGGATCCCTTTGCTGGCACTGGGTGAAGGACTCTGTTGCCTTTGCACATATCTGAATCTGGGTACTTTCCTGGGTCACGGTACCAGGGCAAGGAGGAGCACTAGCACCCCAAAGCTTGAATCCACAAGTGAGAGGGGACCCTGGTCACAGTTCCAGGGTAGAAAAGAGTGCATATGGTCACTCACAGACCAGAGTACAGGACAGGAGAGTAGTAAACGTACCTCTCCTTAGATCAAAACACCTTAAAAGAACTGAACACTTACAGGTCCCTAGAACTATCAGAAAACAGTTGCAAAAAAGCACTTGAGACTTGGGACAGTGCTCTCTATACCCCAGGAGCAGAGCCCCATGTTAGCATAAACTTAAAAGTCAACAAAAGCTGGGAAAAATGAGCAAACAGCAACAAAATAAAGAATCTGCCTATAGAAAGTTATTATGGTAACAAGGAAGATCAAAACACAAACTCAGAAGACAACAAAGTCAAAACTGTTACATCCAAAGTCTTGTAAGAAAAAAAGAAGTGAATTGGTCTCATTCCCAAAAAGAATTTCTGGAAGAGCTCAGAAAAGATTTTAAAAATCAAATAAGAGAGGTAGAAGAAAAAATGGGGAAAGAAATGAGAGTGAAATAAGACAATCAGGACAAAAGAATTAATAGCTGTGTAAAGAAGTTTCCAAAAATACTGAAGAAAATAACACCTTCAAAAACAGAATAGACCAAATGATAAAAGAGGCACAAAAATCCACTGAAGAGAAAAACTCCCTAAAAATTAGAATTGGTCAAATGGGAAAAAAAGATATACAAAAATTCACTGAAGAGATGAACTTCTTAAAAAGCAGAATTCACCAAATGGAAAAGGAAGTAAAAAAGCTCACTGAAGTTAAAATTCCTTAAAAATTAGAATCAGGCAAGCAGAAGATAATGACTCCATAACACATCAAGAAGCAATAAAACAAAATCAAAAGAATGAAAAGAAATAGAAGAAAATATGAAATATCTCATTGGGAAAATAACTGTTGTGAAAAAATAGATTGAGGAAAGAGCATTTAAAATTTATTGGACCATGAACAAAAATAACAGCAAAAAATTCCTATACATCGTCTTTCAAGAAATCAAGAGAAATTGCATTGCTATTCTAGAAACAGAGGGCAAAATATAGATGGAAAGAATTCACTGAAAATCTTCTAAAGAAATCTCAAGATGAAAACACCCAGCAATATTATACCCAAATTCCAAAACTTCCAGGTCGAGGAGAATATACTGTAAGCAACCTGAAAGAAACAATTCAAATATAATGGAGCCATAGTAAGGATAACACAAAATTTAACAGTTTCTGCATTGAAGGATTGGAGGGCTTGGCATATAATATTACAGAGGGCAAAAGAGCTAGGATTACAAGCAAAAATCACCTACCAGCAAAACTGAGTATAATCTTTCAGGGGAAAAAAATGGATATTCTCTGAAATAGAAGACTATCAAGCATTCCTGATGAAAAAACCAGAACTGAATAGAAAATTTGAATTTCAAATGCAAAATTCAAGAGAAGCATAGAATTGCAAACAGGGAAGAGAAATCACACACACACACACACACACACACACACACACACACACACACACACATCAATATATATATATATATGCAGAGGACATGGGTGTGAGTTGAATGTAACGGGATGGTATGTAAAAAATATTAAGGTGTGAGAAAGGAATGCAGTGGGAGAAGGGGAAAGGGAGAAGCAGAATGGTAAAAAGTATCTCATATAAAAGAGGCATGAAAGTTTTTTACAGTGGAGGGGATGATGGGTGAGTTAGGGGAGAGTGTTTGAACCTTACTTTCATCAGAATTGACTCAAAGAGGGAATAACATACACACTCAGTTGGGTATAGAAATCTATCTTACCTTACAGGAAAGTATGAGGGGAATGGGATAAGAAAAGGGGGTGGTGACAAATGGGAAGGTAGGTTGGCTTAAGCAGCAGTCACAAACATAACACTTTTGAGGATGGAGAGGTTGAAAAGAGAGAGTAGAATAAATGGGGTGGGGGAAATAGGATAGAGGGAAATACATAGCAATAATAACTGTGAAAATATTTTAAAGCAAATTTTAAAATAAGTCCTCATTTTCAAATATCTAAAGAACTGAATTAAATTTATAATAATAAGATCATAGCTAAAAAGTCAAAGGATATGAACAGGCAGTTTTCAGATGAAATAAAACTATCTATAGTCATATAAAATGCTCTAAATTACTATTGATTAGAGAAATATAAGTTAAAACAACTCTAAGGTACCACCTAATACTTATTGGGTTAGCTAATATGAGAGAAAAACAAAATGACAAATGTTGGAGGAGATGTGAAAAAATTGAGACACTAATGCATTGTTGGTGGAGTTGTGAACTGGTTCAAACATTCTGGAGAAGAACTTGGAACTATATACAAATAACTATAAAACCACACACACCCTTTGACCCAGTAATATCACTACTACATCTGTATCCCAAAGAAATAAAAAAGAAATATATACATACACACACATATATGTATATATTTATAGTAGATCTTTTAGTGTTGGCAAAGAATTAGAAAGTTAGGGGATGCCCATCAACTGAGGAATGGTTAAACAAGTTGTAGAATATTATTGCACTACAAGAAATGATGTGCAGGATGCTCTCTGAAAATCCTGGAAAACTTACAAGAATTGATACAAAATGAAGTGAGCTGGACAAGGAGAGCATTGTACACAGTAACAGCATTATTGTGCAGTGATCAGTTGTGAATGACTTAGCTATTCTCATCAATACAATGATTCAAGGTAATTCTAAAGGACTTATGAAAAAAAAACTGGTATCCACATCCAGAGAAAGAACTGATGGAGTCTGAATGCAATTTGAAACATACTTTCTAATTTTATTTTTCTTGTTTTTTTGGTCTCTCTTTTCTTTCACAATGTGATTAATATGGAAATATATTGTGCATTAATGAACATGTATAACATATCATTTGCTTGCCTTCTCAGTGAAGGGCAGTGGGAGGGAGAAAGGGAAAGGATTTGAACTCAACATTTTTTAAAAAATGTGAAGATTGCTTTTACATGTAATTGGAAGAAAATATTAAATAAATATATATTTTTTAAAAAGAAAAAAAGAGTACAGAAATAGAAATCCTGAAATCTCAGAGGGAAGAAGGCTTTTATGACATGATACTTGGGTCCCCCAAGACAATAAGTAAGAAAAAAGTGAGAGATGTTAGTATGGATTTGTTCAATTGTTAACCTCCACTTTTATTCTAAGAGGTATAAAGAGATTCAAATAAGTCAAGAGGAGATTTGAGTTCTCCAGGAAGAGCTCTGGTCCACACCTAGACTAGGAAGGGGACTCTTCTTCTCCTTCTCCTAGCATGAAGCATACACACAGAGAGTTATATATCTCACTAATGTCCAAGGAAGAGGACAATGACAGATTACTGAGGGGGATAGTGGCTGGAAGCAGCTACTGGAACTGGAACTGAAGACAAGAAGAAAGGTGATCCAGAGGATGTGCTTGTTAGATTTAGTAGAAAATAGAAACTTGCATAGTCCTATAATAAGTTCAAAGTGTAAGCTCAAATTAAGCTGAAACAACTGGTGAATATTAAGATTTAAAAAAGGCTATTTAAAGTGTTTAGAAATCAACAGGGAGCTCAAAGAAGGTAAAGAATCATTATTTGGAGTGGATGGTTCCATGGGAATGGGGGGCAAAGAGAAAATAGAACTATTCAACCCTTATTTTGCCACTATTTTCTCTACAAAAAAGGAAAAAAAAACAAGCCCAAGGTAACTGAGGAGATGATAGGAACACACCTAAGTGACCCATTGAGCTAAATTCTGTAGGCTCTAATGAATTACTTCCAAGGTTATTGAAAGGCCTAGATGCTGTGATTTCTGAGACATTACTAGTGATCTTTAAAAAAATTGTTTCAAAGGGAAGAGATGGAAAGGAACAGATGTCTCACATTTCAAAAAGTGAGGAGAGAAGGTTACCCTATCAGCCAATCAGTTTGACTTTGAATATTTTTGGCAAAATTTCAGAATATTTTGTTAAAAGTGTTGTTTGGCAGTAATTGGAAAGAAAAGCAATGTTCATAAAGACCTTTATCAATAATAAATCATGGAGTGGCTGAAGGTCTGGCATGTTTGATAACATGAAGGTATAATTGCTTTCAGCATAATTTCCTTACCTCATTATTCCAAAATAGCAACAAATATGCCAAATGTATACCAATTAAAACTGAAGAATCAAGAGTAAAATAATAATTCAAAAATAAGCATTCATTCAGTATGCCAGGCAGTGAGGGATACAAAAATAAAATACTTCCTTCTCTCAAGTTGTTTATATTCTATTGGGTGAAATAATATATACACATTTACATCTATGTAAAATTTACACAATATAAATGTATGATAATATATAGATATAGAAGAGGTATGTTTGTAAATCTCTAACACTCTGTTCTCTGGAAAAATGAATGTATGACACACTTTTGAAGTTAATCTGCATTTAAAATTTTTTTTCCATGATTTTCTTAAGTATAGACAATCTACAAAATAACAAACCAAGCCTCAATTTGTATCATTTGTCAATTTTTGAGGTCTAAATTTTCATTCTGAAAAACTAACAATCAGCTTCATTAAGCTGATATGAGTTGGCTCCTGAGTTAGAAGGGAAGAGGGGGCAGGTGAGGGGGAATGAATGAATCTTTCTCTCATCCAATTTGACCTGAGTAGGGAATAACATACACACTCTATTGGGTATCTTACCTCACAGAAAAGTAGGGGGAAGGTGATAAAATAGGGGGGATGATAGAAGGGAGGGCAGATGGGGGAGGAGGTAATCAAAAACAAATACTTTTGAAAAGGGAAAGGGTCAAGGGAGAAAATTGAATAAAGGGGGACAGGATAGGATGGAGGAAAATATAGTTAGTCTTTCACAACATGAGTATGGTGGAAGTGTTTTACATAATGATACAGGTGTGGCCTATGTGGAATTGCTTGACTTCTTAGGGAGGGTGGGTGGGAAAGGAAGAGGGGAGAGAATTTGGAACTCAAAGTTTTAAAATCAGATGCTCAAAAAAAGTTGTTTTTGCATGCAATTGAGAAATAAGCTATATAGGGAATGGGGCATAGAAATCTATCCTGCCCTACAAGAAAGTAAGGGGAAAGGGGATGATGGGGGGAAGTGGGGTGACAGAAGGGAGGGCTGACTGGGGAATGGGGCAATCAGAATATATGCCATCTTGGAGTGGGGGGGAGGGTAGAAATGGGGAGAAAATTTGTAACTCAAAATCTTGTGGAAATCAATGTTGAAAACTAAAATATTAAATAATAAAATGATTGTTGAGAAAAAAAGAAAAGGAAAAAAATTAACAAAAAAAAGAAAGAGTGTTGGTGACAAGACTCTGGGTAGCCATTGAAGCAGCCCCTCCTTTGAAAATCCAGATGTTGGTACTTCTCTCTCTGGTAACTGTTTATGTACTGCTTGGACAGACAGACAGGAGCCTGTCTGATAATTTGTGTTATTTTGCTGTTTACATAATTTTTGCTTGTAATTTCTGTTTGTGTTTTCTCCGACGTTCAGAGTGCTGGCTTTTACCCCCAAACTAAGTGAATGATATATGTATGTTTGATTAAAGTGAGATTGTAAACCCCTTAAAGTTGCTTTCCTTAGAAAAACAGATCAAAGAACCTGTGGTAGCAGCCCTCCTGTGTATTCTTGTTGTTGGTCTTTCACCTCCACAGCAGTTGCTAGCAACATTGCTGTTCTGCTGTCTTCTTTCAGGATTTAACACTGAGGACTACCCTCTCCTCCTGAGTCTTCTCTCCTCCCAAGCCTGGTTAAATACTAAACTTAAATAGTTGTCCTCTGACTTTTATAGGAGGACTTTAATAGTACTCCTTGTACTCCTTTTTGGTCTTTTGTCCAATTTTTCATTGTCCTCTCACCCATAAAATATATTGGTTCCCCAAAGATTTATCCTACACAGAACCATCTTTTTTCATATCTTTACTCTCATTCTTGGTAAGCTGCTTAAAATTTTCTATCTATCTATCTATCTATCTATCTATCTATCTATCTATCTATCTATCTATCTATCTATCTGTCTGTCTACCTATCTATCTACCTAGCTGTCTGCCTGTCTGTCTGTCTGTCCATCCATCCATCTCTCTCTCTCTCTCTCTCTCTCTCTCTCTCCCTCTCTCTCTCTCTCTCTCTATCCCATTTATCCATCTATCCATCTATCTATATCTGTATCTTAATCTCTATACTCATACATACATATAAAGGAGAGATAAGGGCTAGATAAAATAAGATTTGAGAATTGTGAGCATAAATAACCTGAAATACTCCCAGAGGAGGGAGACCAGGTTGGTTATGGGAAAAAAAAATCATGTCATGTATGGATAGGTTTAAGTAACTATGGATGTGTAACTTGGAGGGAAAAAAACCCACAACAAATAACTCTATTTTGATTCTTCCTCCGACTATCTGTTCACTCCTCAGTCTGCTAGATTTTCATCAAGGTCTCATCAGTTGTCCTCCAGGACTCTGTCATGAGCCCTCTTCTCCTGTTATACAATTTCACTTGATAATCTTATCAGTTCTCATGGAATTAATTATTTTCCATAACCATCCTGGTTTTCCCTCCTCTGGATATATTTCAGGTTGTCAATGTTTTTCCTAAACTGTGATTCTTAAAATTGAAAACGATGTTTGACATATTGTCTTGCAAGGGCAAAATACCTGGCTATCAGGTCCCTATTCCTGGACACTACCTCTCTCAATACAGCCTAAGATAATCTCATGTTTTTGGTCACCCTACCATAGTTAACGACTTATTTTATAATGTATTTTTAATTTAAAATTTCCCAGTTATATATATTTTTGTCTCAGGACCCCTTTCCATATATTCTTTTTAAGCATCTCGTTTTGTGTATTTTTATAAATTTACTTATTTAGTATTTTATTTTCCTCCAGTTACATGTGAAAACAAGTTTTAACATGTTTTTAAAATTTTGAGTTTCAAATTCTCTCCCTTCCTTCCTCCACACCCCCTCCTTGAGAAGGCAAGCAATTCGATACAGGTTATAAATATGTACTCATGCAAAACATTTCCATAATGGTCATTTTGTGAAAGAAAACATAGTCTAAAACATACAAACAAACGAAATACCTCAAGAAAAATAAAGTAAGAAAAAAAGTATGCCTCAATCTGTATTCAAACACCATCAGTTCTTTCTCTGGGGATGGATAGCATTTTTCATCCTAAGTCCTTCAGAGCTGTCTTCAATCATTGTATTGCTGAGAACAGGAAATTTATTCACAGCTGATCATCTTATAATATTGCTGTTACTTTGTAAATAGTACATTTCACTTTGTATCAGCTCATACGAGTCCTTCCAAGTTTTTCTGAGAGCATCTTGCTCATCATTTCTTATAGCACAATAGTGTACCATCATAGTCACATACCACAATTTGACGAGCTATTCCCCAATTGATGGGCCTTCGTCCAATTTCCACTACTTTGCCACCAGAAAAGAGCTGCTATAGACACTTTTGTACATATAGGCCCTTTTCCTTTTTATTTTTTATTCTTTTTGAGATACAGACCTAGTAGTGGTATTGCTAGGTCAGAAGGTATGCATGGTTTTATAGCCCTTTGGGCATAGTTCCAAATTGCTCTATATATGGTTGGATCAGTTCACAACTCCACTAACAGTGGATTGTTCCAGTTTCCCCACATCCACTCCAACATTTGTCATTTTCCTTTTCTGATCTCTGAAACAGCAAGGCAATAATAACAATGTAGATGATAATTGTCAAAATTCCTATGTGGTTCTGGGTTGCAAATTATACAAGACTTTCCACACAGAAGGTAGAAGAAGTAAACCATATCCCACCAGCCATTTATCCAGTCAGTCCACTTCATCATAACAGCAAGGAAGCCAAAACATTCAATACAGAATATCACAACATGGAGCTGGGCAATCCCAAAACCTCTCTGACCCCCTGCTGGGATCTTCCCCAAAACAAACTCACAGTACAGCTAAATCAGCCTGTTCAGTCCTAACAATCACAAGGGGGCCATTAGCAGCCATTAGTAGCCATAACATCTCTCTCTCTCTCTCTCTTTCACTCTCTCTCTCTCTCTCTCTCTCTCTCTCTCTCTCTCTCTCTCTCTTTCTTTCTCTCTCTCTCTCTCTCAGCATTTTCTGTGACATAACTTCCTTTTCCTGTCAGGAAGTTCCTCCCATCATGTAACTTTGGCTTTCTCTGATGCCTTTCTCTTAGGCTTTCATTCTGTCACATGGCCTATTAATGGGAGGGAAAGGTCTTTAAATCTAATTGCTACTACAATCTCTTAGTCAATCTAATAGGTATGAGGCAGTACCTCAGAATTGTTTTAATTTGTATTTCTCTAATAAAAACTGAGTTAGAGCATTTTTCAAATGGCCATAGATAGCTTTGATTACTTCATTTCAAAACTGTTTATTTCTTTTGATCATTTATCAATTGGGGAACGACTCTCATTTTTTATAAATTTGATTCAGTTCTCTATATGTTTGAGAAATGAGGCCTTCAAAATTATTTTCACAGTTACCATTGCTAAATATATTTCCCTCCATACTATCCCCCATTTAGTTTATTCTCGCTCTTCTTTCACCCTGTCCCTCCTCAAAAGTTTTTTGCTTCTGACTTCCAACTCCCCCAATCTGCCCTCCTTCCTATAACCCCCACCCCTTCTCATATCCCCTTCCCCTCCTACTTTCCTGTAGGGTAAAATAGATTTCTATACCTAACTGGGTGTGCATAATATTTCCTTGTTGAGTCAATTCTGATGAGAGTAACGTTCATTCACTCCCCCATCCACATCTTCCCCTCTCCTGTAAAAGCTTTTTCTTGCCTCTTTTATATGAGATTATTTACCCCATTTTGCCTCTCCCTTTCCATTTCTCCCAGTATATTCCTCTCTCACCTTTTAATTTTAATTTTTTAGAGATCAACCCTTCATATTCAATTCACACCTGTGCACTCTGTTTATATGGACTCCTTCTAACTGCCCTGATGATGAGAAAGTTCTTATGAGTTACAAGTATCATCTTTCCATGTAGGAATGTAAACAGCTTAACATTATTAAGGCCCTTATGATTTCTCTTTCCTGTTTACCTTTTTATGCTTTTTATGTTTCCCTCCATCATATTTCTCCTTATTCATCCTACTTCTCTCTGCTTTCAGTCTGTCCATTCGCAAAAGTGCTTTGCTTCTGACTTTTACTTACCCCAGCACACCCTCACTTGTATTATTCCCATCTTCTTATATTACTTCCCCTCCTATTTTTATGCATAGTAAGATCAATTTCTATACCCAACTGAATGTGTATATCATTCTGTCTTTGAGCCAAATCCGTTCCTGAGGGCAGATTGGGGGTGGTGGAAGTCAGAAGCAAAAAACTTTTGAGGAGGGACAGGGTGAAAGAAGAGCGAGAATAAACTAAATGGGGGATAGTATGGAGGGAAATATATTTAACAATGGTAACTGTGAAAATAATTTTGAAGGCCTCATTTCTCACTTCCTGAGGTCACTCCCCTCCCTTCTTTCCCTCCATTGTAATATATCTTTTATGCCTCTTCATGTAATATAATTTACTCCATTTCCTCTCCCTTCTCTCTTCTTCCAGTGGAATTCTATTTCTCATAACTTTTTTTTGTATTATCCCATCAATGTCAATTTATACCCACACCCTCTGTCTCTGTATGCTCCTTCTTACTGTCCTAATACAGATCCAATTCTTAAGAGTTCCAAGTATTATCTTCTCATGTAGGGATGTTTAACTATAGAATAACTTATTTTTGTTTTTGTTTTTCCTTTCCTGTTTACTTTTTTATGCTTCTCTTTAGTCTTGTATTTGAAATATAAATTTTCTGTCCAGCTCTGGTCTTTTTGTCAGGAATGTTTGAAAGTCCCCTATTTCATTGAATGTCCATTTTTTTCCTCTGAAAAATTATGCTGTTTGGTGGGTAGTTTATTGTTGGTTGTAATCCAAGCTCCTTTGCCTTTTAGAGTATTATATTCCAAGCCCTCCAATCCTTTAATGTAGAAGCTGCTAAACTCCTTGATACTTTCATGGTTTCTTTCTGGCTTCCTGCAGTTTTTTTCTTCTTGCTCTGAGAATTCTGAAATTTGTCTGTGGTGTTCCTGTGAGTTTTCATTTGGGGATATCTTTCAGGAGGTGATCAGTGTATTCTTTCAATTACCATATTTACCCTTTGGTTCTAGGATATCAGGGCAGTTTTCCCTGATGATTTCTTGAAAGATTAAGTCCAGGCTCTTTTTATTTTAGGATAGCTTTCAAATAGTGCAATAATTCTTAAATTATCTCTCCCAGATCTATTTTCTGGGGCAGTTGTTTTTACCAATGAAATATTTCACAGTTTATTCATTTTTTTTATTGTTTTGATTTTGTTTGATTGATTCTTGATGTCTCATAGAGTCATTAGATTCTACTTGCCCAATTCTAATTTTTAAGGAATGATTTTCTTCAGTTAGGTTTTTGTGCATCCTTTTCCATTTGGACAATTCTATTTTGTACCCCATTTTCCATTTGTCCAATTGTACTTTTTAAGAAGTTATTTTTTTCAGTGAATATTTTTTTTACATTTTCTTCCATTTTTGTGCTTCCTTTACTAAATTGTTGACTTTTTCATAATTCTATTTTATAACTTTCATTTTTTCCTCAATTTTTCTTCTATCTTAATTGATTTTTAAAACCCTTTTTGGGCTTTTCTAGGAGGACATCTCATTATTTCTTATTGTATAATACTATTCCATCACAATTAAATACCACAACTTGTTCAATCAATGAACAGTACAATGGGCAGTACTTCAATTGTTAATTTTTTGATATCACAAAAAGTTTATATAACTATTTTGTACAAATAGTACCTCTTCCCTTTTGCTTGATCTCTTTGGTGCACAGATCTAGTAGTGCCATTGCTGTATCAAAAGGTATGTTCAGTTTTGTAACTCTTTGGACGTAGTTCCAAATTGTTTTCCAGAACGGTTGGACTCATTCACAATTCCATCAAGAGTGTATTAGTGTCCCAATTTTTCTACATCCCCTCCATCATTTCTTATTTTTATTTTCTGTCATGGTAGTGAATCTGATATGTATGAGGTGGTACCTCAAAGTTATTTTAATTTGTACTTTTCTAATTGGTGGTTGCTTATAGCATTTTTTCATATACTATTGATGGGTTTGATTTCTTCTTTTAAAAATTGTTCATATCCTTTACCATCTATCAACTATGGAATGGCTATTGTTTTTATAAATTCAGCTAAGTAGGGGGGCAGCTAGGTGGTGCAGTGAGTAGAGCACCGGCCCTGGAGTCAGGAGGACCTGAGTTCAAATCTAGCCTCATACACTTGACATGTGTACTAGCTGTGTGACGTTGGGTAAGTCACTTAACCCAAATTGCCCTGCGCCCCCCAAAATAAATTCGGTTAAGTATCATATATATTTGAGAAATGAAGCCTTTATCAGAATGACCTTGCTGTAAGTCCCTTCTCCTTCTATTTTGATTGTATTAGTTTTTATTTCTGCAAAAGTTTATAATTTTATATAATCAAAATTATCTATTTTACTTGCCATGATCCTCTCTCTATATTTTTTGGTTGTAAACTCTTCCCTTATCTGTAGATTTTACAGGAGTATTTTGCCATGCTCCCCTAATTTATCACCTTTGCATCTAAATTATTTATTCATTTTGACCTTATCTTGATATACATGTGAGATGTTGATCACTGCCTGATTTCTGCCACACTGCTTCCTAGTTTTATCAGCATTTTTTGGTCCAATGTTGAATTCTTATCCCAAAAACTTAGTTCTTTTGGTCTATCAAGCACTTTATTGCGAAGGTTATTTACTATTGTGTACTGTGGACTTAATCTATTTCATTGATCCGCCACCCTATTTCTTAAGATGTACTAGATTATTTTGATGATTCCTATTTTTTTAAATATAGTTTGAAATGTAGAACAACAAGGCCATCTGTCTTCATATTTTTTCGATTCCCTTGATTTTCTTTTATTTTTTTTTTGGTGTTGTGGTACTAACATTGATCATTTTATTTGTCCAAATTTGTTGCCAAAGTTAATTTTATTTACATTTTTGTATATTGTTCATTAGACCCTGATTTTTTTTTGTTCTTATGTTTTTTAATTTTTTTTAATTCTGAACCTAACAAAGAAAATGAATATTTCCATATGCAAAATCAAACAGAAAAATGAAATTATACATGAAACTGAACTCCTATTATGTACAGCTTGCCTTTCCCTTTATTTGAATGGAGTTTATCTGCACCAGGTGAGCTGAATTCCTTCTAGGTAGGTGTAGGTGCTCTACTATCTCCTTAATTAACTTAGGCATCAACTCACTGTTAGTCATATTTGTTTGGTCATTTCTGGTATAAAAATCGTTCTCTGAAGCCATAGTCCCTTGAGAATGACAACTGGAAGAAATCTTTGCAGGAGAATTTCTAATCCTGGGACAAAGACAGAGAAGAGGACTGGAGAGGAGAGAATGTCCAGGTCAGCTGAGAAGGCCGGCTATTGTGAATCCTGGGTCAGTGAATTGAGGGGAACTAATTTCCCTCTTTTGTCTTACTTTCTTTGTTTCTAATCTGCAGTCCTGAGGAGGGTAAAAAAAATGTCTCCTTTTCCTTGTTCCTTTTCTTCTTATAGGAGGCAGCAAGATGGTACAATGGCTAGAATGATGAGACTGGAACCAGGAAGACCTGAATTCAAATCTAGGCTGAGACACACTATCTGTGTGACCCTGGGTAAGTCACTTAGCCTCTGTCTGCCTCAGTTTTCTCACCTATAGAATCTGTCTCTCTCTATCACTCTGCCTCTCTCTATTTCTCTGTCTCTCTGCCTCTCTCTGTCTCTCTGCCTCTCTCTCTCTGCCTCTCTCTCTCTGCCCCCCTCTTTCTTCCCCCCCTCTCTCTTCCCCCCTCTCTCTCTTCGCCCCTCTCTCTCTTTGCCCCTCTCTCTTTTCACCCCAATCTCTCTCTCACCTCTCTCCCCCCTCTTTCTCCCATCCCTCTCCCTTCTCTTTCTATCCTAATCTGTCTCTGTCTCTCTGTCTCTCTCTGTCTCTCTGTCTCTCTCTGTCTCTGTCTCTCTCTGTCTGTCTCTCTGTCTCTGTCTCTGTCTCTCTGTCTCTCTGTCTCTCTCTGTCTCTCTCTCTCTCTCTCTCTCTATCTCTCTCTCTCTTTCTAACTCTCTCTCTCTGTCTTTCTCTCTGTAGAATGGGGATGAGAATATCACTCACATACTGGAATTATTGTGAGGATCAATTGAGATAATACTTGCAACATACTTCACAAATCTTAAAATGCTATATAAAAGCTAGCTATTATTACACGAGCCACAGGTACACATGGTCCGCAAATTGTTATTAAGATCTCCAAGCCTTAGGTTTGCATTTGAGGAAAACTCTGTTGTCCCTATAAGACTACCTCATTAGCTGGTTTTAATGATTTACTAGCTTGCTGTTAGACCTTTTCCTACAAACTTCTGTGTGAAATGTGCTCAGTTTAGAAAAAGTACTCGTTGCGAAGCCAGGAAAATTCTCATTTTATTTTAACCAGTTATTCTACTTTCCTAGTGAATGAGTACCTCCTGAATGGAGAGTACCTCCCTTGATTTTCTTGATCTGTTTTTCCAATAAATTTTATTATTTTTCAGCTCTATAAAATAATTCTTTGGTGGGTTGATTGGTATGAAAATGAATAAGCAATTTAACTCAGATTTGTAATATTTATTATATTGGCTCAGCCTACTCGTAAGTAATTAATATTTCTCCAGTTGTTTAGATCTGTCTTTATTTGTGTGAAAAGTGCTTTGTAATTATGTTCATGTAATCCTTGGGTTTGTCTTGGGAGGTCAATGGCCAAGTATTTTATATTGTCTGCCATTATTTTAAATGGAATTTCTCTCTCTTTCTCTTCTTGCTGGATTTTCTTGGTAGTCTATAGAAATGTTGATAATTTATATGGGTTTATTTTATATCCTGCAATGTTGAGAAGTTGTTATTTCCATTAGTTTTTCAGTTGATTCTCCATAGTTCCCTATCAAATCATCTGCAAAGAGTTATATTTTTGTTTCCTTGTTGCCTATTTTTTCTATTTTTTCCTTTTCTTATTGCTATAGCTAGCATTTCTAGAATGATATTGAATAATAGTGGTGATAATGGAATCTTTAGTTCTCCCCTGATCTTATTGGGAAAGCTGTGAGTTTATCCACATTATAGATAATGCTTGATCTTGGTTTTAGATGTACTTCTCACAATTTTAAGAAAGGCTCCATTGATACTTATGCTTTCTGTTTTTTTGCTTTTTTTTTTTAGGATTGGGTGTTGTATTTTGTCAAAGGCTTTTTCTGCATCTATTGATATAATTTTGTTGTTTTTTTTTTGTTATTGACATGATCAAACATGCTGATAGCATTCCTGATATTTAACCATCCCTACATTCCTCCTATAAATCTTCCCTGGTCATAGTGTATAATCTTTGTGATATATTGCTGTAATCTATTTGCTAGAATTTTATTTAATTTTTTTCATTGATATTGATTAAGGAAATTGGTCTATAGTTTTCTTTCTCTGTTTTTGTTCTACCTGGATTAAGTATCAAAACCATATTTGTTTCATAAACAGAATAGTTTAACACTCCATTGCTTTTTTTTCAAATGGTTTGCATAGTATTGGGATTGATTATTTTTAAAATTTTTTATAGAATTAATTTGTAAATCTATCTGGTCCTGGGTAGTTTTTCTTAGTGAGTTGATTGATTTTTCAATTTCTTTTTCTAAGATAAGATTATTTAAGTATTCTATTTCCTCTTCTATTAATTTGGGCAGTTTATATTTTTAATGATATTTATTTATCCATTTCACTGAGATTGTTAGTTTTACTGGCATATAATTGATGAAAAGAACTCCTAATAATTGCTCTAAGTTGATCTGCATTAGTAGTATATTCACCTTTTTCATTTCTGATACTAGTAATTTGGTTTTCTTTCTTTTTTAAATCAAATTAAAGATGGTTAATGTATTTTATTTGTTTTTCTTTAAGACTGGCACCTAGTTTTACTTGTTAATTCCTTACAGCACTGCTCAAGAAACCTTCTTCCAAAGGAAAAAAAAAGTAACCTACCATATTCCTTTTATGAGAGAAATGTGGTTTATGCATTAATCAATATGATTATTTTAAGTTTATATGATTAGTTATACCAAAAAAGGAATCATATTCAATAGTATTTCTAAAATGTTTTAGTGTCATGATCAAGGACAACATAACCACTATATTCAGATCACAGTGCTGCAGTTCCCAATGTGCTATTCAAGGAAGCTGAAGTGACCCTTAATATAATAATTAGGAAGAAAAGCTGGACCAGACCAAGTACACATGATGTACCATGCCTATGATGACACAATCATAAAGGCATTGAGTGAATCATTTTCCAACATGTCTTAGCAAAGGACAGTGAAATAATGAGGGATGGGAGATGAACCACAAACAGTATATTTTTTCTGAGAAAAGGTAGACTACAAAACACCAATATAATTGAATGAATGCTCATGAGAATAGAAGATCCTGTTGTCTTTACTTTTTACTCCATAGAGCATAGCACAGGATTTCACAGCTCTCATCCATTAAAGATTTTCTTAACTATATATGGTCTGTAGTATTGGAATATCAATGACAATATCACTTTTGTTTCTACTTCTCTTGATATTTACCCCGAATGTTCTCCATCATGATTCTTCCTTATCCCCACTCCTGTTTTTTGTATTTCTTTGTATATCTGTTTAATATACAGTGCCACTCTATCACTGATATTTTTTTTTTAGAATAAGCTATATCTTTCAAAAACCATAGTCCAGTTATGTCATTTATCCCATAAAATCTCAATAATGTCTAGAAAATGAAATATTTTTAGCCTTAAGATCTTTGATTCATTTTACTTGTCCACCTGAATTT
This sequence comes from Trichosurus vulpecula, assembly GCF_011100635.1. NCBI lineage: Eukaryota > Metazoa > Chordata > Mammalia > Diprotodontia > Phalangeridae > Trichosurus > Trichosurus vulpecula. The sequence continues at coordinate 181,831,796 of NC_050574.1, forward strand.
GTGGATTTGTGTCTGAGGCCATGGCTTTCTATTGCTAGCACTTTTCTTGTCTCTGGTATATCGTGAGTTTCTGGCTATTTATATTGCTATTCTTAGGGTTGTTCTGAAGCCATCTTGGACTGGCTCATCAGAGCTAATTTTGAGATTTTCCACGTGAGCACTTATATTTTAAAAATTGGCAAATACTGCAAATCAGGGATTAATTTATTTTATTTTTGTTTATTGTCAAGACAAGAAAATGATGATGAAAATATTTATAATACAGATGAAATTTCAAAGTATCTTGTGCACAGATTTTGTGTGTGTATTTTTGCCAGAGAACTTGTTGTTAAACATTTACTAGCACAGTGCTAACAATTCATCCAACATTGTGGCTGTTCTCTATGTGCTTTGATGGGTATGCCTAAGCCGTTTTCTCCCAGGATTCTGAAGGTGTAGGTAGGTCAAGTCTTTTGTCCATGGCTAAACAAATTCTGTCAAGGAGCACTAGTTTGTGACCATTCTTAAATATAATAAGATTGTAATTGAATTTCTATTATCTGAGGACCCTGGTTTGATTCTCAGTTCTCTTACTTATTGCCTAAGTCATCTTTGGAAAATCTCTTCATCTTTTTTCTCTGTTTCCTTATCTGTAAAATGACTATGTTGAACTAAATGACCCCCAAAGTTATTTTCAGCACTTAGTCTATGATCTATGATCTTCCTGTCTTATCCTCACTAGTTATACCCTTCATGTACATAAGAGATCTCTAGGGTCTCCTCACTTCTGTAACTATACTGGGTTCAATAGTAGCAGATTTTCCATTCTTTTTGTCGGCAACTTAAGTAGTAGGCCTAGGATCTATGGATTGGAGCTATAGCAAAGTATATTTCAAGTAAGTATAAGTTGTTAGAAATTTATAGAAACAGAATAGGGTTCCCTCAGTTATCTGTAAGTTCTCCATCACTGAAAGTCTTCAATCAGAAGTTGAATGATCCCTGATGTTGTAGTGGCAATGCCTCCTTCAGTTGAAGGCTAAACAAGATTATCTGAGGTCTCTTTTAACTATGAGATTTGATAATTCTATGTTGCTTGCGGAGGCATTAAATAGAACCTTAACCTCCCCCAACAATTTCACTGCCAATTTAATTACTCCATCTTATTTGTCTTGTTTATGGAAAGACTTAGATTTCAAGAATCCCCTATTAAAATTCAAATTTTCAATGGAAATCATAACATCATCAATTTGGAGATGGGAGGGATCTTAGAGGTCATTTATTCCAAGTGCCTCTTTCATAGATGAGGAGAAGAAGACTCAGGCAGGTTGAGCAATTCGCTTGTTGCAAGCACAAAGACACGCACACACACACACGTAAACAAACAAAATGAAACACAGGCAATAAGTGGCTGAAGAATGATTCAAACCCAGGTCTTTAGATTCCAAATCTAAAATTCTTCCACTGTACCATGGTGCCATTACCTTAATTATTAGCTAATCTATTAAGTAAATTGCTGGCTGCGTAGCCCATTGACAAGTCAGTTGAATGGTCTGGTTGTGTGCTTTCTTCAAAAAAGAGTGGATTGGAATGCATTACCTCTAAAGTCAATTTCAGCTTTAAATCAATTTATCTCATTTGTTTAAAGTTAATATGTAGTTAGAAAAAAATAGAATTAATTCTACATTCAACACATGACTCTGGATGAATCTGTTGAATCTGGACCTTCTAATTTCTCTCATGGCTTTTAACTGTATCATTTGTGGCACACCACAATAAGAAGGGGGGGGCAACTAGGTGGTGTAGTGGATAAAATGCAGGGCCTGGAGTCAGGAAGACCTGAGTTTAAATCTGGCCTCAGACCCTTACCAGCTGTGTGTCCCTGGGCAAGTCACTTAACCCTGTTTGCCTCAGTTTTCTCATCTCTAAATGAACTGGAGAAGGAAATGGCAAACCATTCCAGTATCTTTGCCAAGAAAATCTCAAATGGGGCCATGAAGAATCAGATATGACTGAAAACAACTGAACAAATAACAGAAGTGGGTAGTATATATTATTTCTATTTTTTTTTAACTGAAATCATAGCAATTACATTTTTCCCATATTGGTAGCATAGACCCAATTTATCATGATGACAGCAAATGGAATAGGTGCTGTGAAAAAGTTAATTTGCTAAGTTCCATACTAATTATAAGTAAAACTTAACTCTGCCTCTCAAATAGATACGAATAAGCACCACAAATCATACATGGAACCATACTATAACTACAATTTGTTTTTCCCTTCGGTTGAATGAAAGGTCACTGATAATTCTTTTCCAACATGAGTAAAATCATCTGAAATAATCAGTTCATGTTGTTAGAAGGCTTTGAAACAAATAAAGGTTTTAGCCATAAGGTTGGAATGTAAAACAATATCATTGAGATAAAAGAAAATGCCTGTTTATATAGAAAACAGACACATGATATTTTCAAGGAGAAAAGGCAACAGCATACGTGAGAATTTTAATATGCTGAAGCCCCTGAAGACAATACAAAAAAGTGCTTTTTATATTCTGGATGTATCCTCAAGATCCAAGCACTGGGTTTTTGGAAGGTTGGATAATGTCTGTTAAAATGAAGGCTATGGAGAGGGAAATGTAAAGCTAACATTTATATGGAACATTAAGGTTTGCCCAGTGCTTTAGGCATGTTATTGTATTTTGTCTTCACAACAACCCCAGGTGCTATTATTATCTCTATTTCACATGTGAGGAAACTGAGGCATAGGCAAGTTGCCCATAGTCAGAAAGCTATTGTCAGAGGATGTATTTGAACTTAGGTCATCTTGACCTCAAGTCCAGTACTCTATCCCTGTACTATCTAGTTATCTACATATTTTATATTGTATAGGTCACCTATGTGCTTTTGTAAAGTTCATGGGGTTAAACATAAACCTTTTTAGTGAAATAAGGTTGACTAGGATTGATTAGTTAAGTACTTGTCAGGTGTGTCACTTCTGAGTGATAGATCATATCCATCAATCTTATTAGTAAACATAAATATAACCCAGCTAACAATGTCTACATGTATTATTTCTGTTCATCATAAGTGTATTGTCAGTTTTACTTTAAGTATCAGTTCGCAAATGATTATCACCTCTTGATATATTGATATATAGATAGATATGGATAGATATCTGTATCTTTATCTATCTATCTAGTTAGCTTGCTAGCTAGTTATCTAGCTATCTGTATCTGGATGTGACTTGTTCTTTCTCCTATTGATAGCATACTCATTATTGGAAGGGAGGGTTTCTACAGGAAGTAACAATGCTTAGAACTATGGCCTGTTCTGCATGAGGCATATTTTCCACAAATCTTATATCAAGTGACCAACATTCATTTTTACTCCATTTCTGTGGACAGGTAGATTAGTTGGTGACAACATGACTCTATAGAGGACATGTTCTGGTATTATTCCCCCAATTTCTTCTAGTTAGGGACAATTGGCTTGGTTTATTGTTTGTTATTGTTTTTAACTCATGGTTGCCCAAACTGCTTCATCAATTAATTATCTTGCAAATTTATGACATGAAAGAGCAACAGAGTAAGGACGAACCAGTATCAACTCATCACTGCTACTGGAAAAATTGTGGGTAAGTAGCATTATCTCCATCTACAAAAGGCAGCATGTTTCCACACGAGCCTTGTAAGCATTTGGATTCATCTTTTATCCCACTAATAATGTGTGGAAGATGAATCTTAAATCAGTCAAAGTAACCAAGGTAGAGAAAACCTAAGGAGTTAGTGAATGGCACAGACCTTATGAATGGTTTAATAGGTGGATGGCATTTGATTTTACAATTCACATGGGTCTAACCACTTCCATTATTTAAAAATTTCCAGGACAGAGTAAGTTGATTGGTATTCCTGGTTTCCACTACCTAAGAAGGCATGACAGACCTTGTTGCATTCAACTGTACAATAGGCGGGTTTGGAAATTTCCATACAATCACTGTATGTGAACTGTGAAGTTTCCAACTGCTCAAAAAGCACCTTCAGCTACAGATAGAGCTTCACTCTGCCAGTTGGAAATGCAGACAAACATCCAACAAAGATCAGAGGGCAACTTGGGTGATTTTGAAACTTAACAGGTCTTCTCATTACAAACCTCTGGGGAAGATTGGGGGTGGAGGGGGTGGGCCTGGAAACCAAACCCATCCAAATTTCACAAGTTTAGTACAGCTGAAGTGAACTCAGCCACCACTAGTGTGTTGTGCAGATTCTGTTTAGAGACCTGGTCATTAATATTTAACATTTCTTTGTGATTATTTTATAGACATGATGTCATTGTTACACTGGGTTTTACTAATCACTGGTGACACAAGTTGCCAGAAAGGAAAGCTATAACGCAATGACGTTATACGTGGGAAATGTTGCAATGGGGAGAAAGGGGGTCAAATTCAGTTCAACGGGGTTTGGATAGGGGAGACAGACAGTGGTTGGGACTTGAATTAAACTGAATCTAGGGTTTGTCAAATCATGATTTTTCTTTATTTATGTACTTGCATCTTTTCTCCATTTCTCTTTCTATCTGTGTCTCTCTTACTGTCTCATTTCTCTCTCTGCTTTTCTTTCCATCTCTCTCACTGTCTTTTATTTCTGTCTCTAGTTCTCTGTCTGTCTCTCACTGTCTCTTATTTCTCTCTCTCTCTCTCTCTCTCTCTCTCTCTCTCTCTCTCTCTCTCTGTCTCTTAATTTTCTTTCTCTGTTTCTTTGTCTCTTTCTGTCTCTTACTATTTCTTATTTCTCTGATTCTTTCTCTTTGTCTTTCTCTTAAACTCATGTGCTTTAGAGCTTCTGAAATGGAGGGTTCAGGGCAATTCAGTAAGAACATGGCTTTCAACACAAGCAGACCTGCTTGTTGAAAAAAATTCCAGGCTTAGACATTCCTAAGGTTCTTGCTGAAAAGCAAACTAAACCTGCTTCTGAACCAGCAGGCCCCATGGACTTTCTGGGCAGTGTCCTCCACACTGTTGCTGCCAGCACACACTCTTCCCTTGTAGTGATGAATGTGCTTTCCACAGTGGGAAGACCAAGCCAGGGCCAGATGTGTCTACATGAAAAGGTGACATTCATTTGTGATCTGATGCTCAAAGTAAAGCCGACAGAGCAGCAATGATGAATGGAGACAGACTATGTGAGAATTATTGGGCAGCCTACAGAGAAAGAGACCTGGGGTGTGTTAAGGATGCTGTGGGATTGGGTGGGTTTTCACTTCATTGATATAGTTGTCTTTCCTACCTCCAAATCCCTAGTCCTGGTTTTAACCTATCATCTACTCACCTTATCTCACCTCCCTCTGCCTTCACCTACCTCATTAGAAGCTTGATCAAGCACAGATGTGCATCTTCCAGTAGGGCGACAGCAGAATCTCTCTCCTTTGCATTTTTTTTTTCTATATGACACTTTTGATCAATGTAATCTTGTTTGGAGTAATATAGGAACTCACAAAGAGTTGCGCATCTAAATAAAAGAAAAAACAGAGGCACCTGGGACTTGTGCCTGGAAAGGTACACAAGGTTAAATCTAGCAGCACATTTTAATTTCTATTGATTTTCCTTATTCACAACACTTGGAAGCTATTTTTTTTTTTAGCATCTGAAGAGCTGTGAATTTCTCACCTAGGAAAAAGATGACATTTCAGTTAGTTGGACCATTTGGGAAATAACCTGTTTTGGGTTTTTTTTTTTGAGTTTTCAAATTAATTAAAGATTTGCCCATTGATACACTGAATTATGCCCTCTAGCATTAAAATAATAGGAACTTGTAGATGCCTGAGAGAATTCTAGGGGCACAAATGTGATCTCAGTCTTATTTATATTCATACAACTCTTTCCCCTTAGAATGACTTCAGTCTAGTAACCAGACCAACAATCAGAAGTAACATACGTTGAATAAAGTAAATTTTTATCTGATAATTGGCTAAGTAGAATAGCCTCTAGGAAAAATAAAATTTTGCCCCAGGACTTGCATAAGTAGGAGAAAAAAGCTTCAGAATTTCATGAGAATTGATAGATTTTAAAAAAAGTTTTAACACAAAGGCAAGCAGTTAAAGCTGAATATAAAACAATGAGACAATTTTTAAATGATACTTAGAGAGACAGGAAAGCTTTTAATAAATCCTTGAATTAATAAAAGTAAGTATTTTATGTTGTCCATTTATCTATTAGTTGGTAGAATGAACCTAAAAGAGAATATACATACATGCATATATACACTTGTGTGTGTCAGATAAAAAAAATGTTATTTCTCCATTTCAAATAAATGAAGCTACCTAAATGGGAGAAAATAAAAAACACCAAACCTCAAAAATTGGTTAAAAAGTGAAAGATCAATCTGTTTTTGCTATGGTTTTGGTTCTTTAACTATAAGTATCCCCAAAAGATCTTTTTCCCTTTCTGTTTCTGTCTCTCACTGACTCTCACTTCTCTGTTTCTCTCTCTTAAACTACATTTTCTTTTCTTTTTTCATCATTTCTCTTTTCATCATTCCACATGGATTCAGTCATTCTCTCTTTGCAGATGACTCTTGGATCTAAATATCCAGTCCTCATTTCTCTCCTGAACTCCAGTTTCACATCACAAAATTCCTGTTGGACATACCTACTTGAAAATCCCATAGGCTCCTCAAATTGTAGTATCATAAATTTAGAGTTAGAAGGGACATAAGAGGTCATTTAATTCAGTCCCTTAACTTAACAGATGAGAAACTGAGAGTCTAGGATTTTGATAAATGTTCCTTGGACTACATTGGGTTAGATTGGATTGGAAGCTAACAATGATCCTTGGAGATGAAACTCTCCTCCTCTGGTTGTTTTCTCTGTCTCCCTAATCACAACCCCCAGCCCAGCAGCTGAGGATGCTTTTTTTGCCTTTGGTCCAAAGTGAAAAAAAGTTCTACTCTTGGCACTGGCTGTTAGACTACATTCTCTGTACATGAAAATCATCAGCTGGTGTTAACTCACAATCTGTATTTATACGTTAAGTACTTGAAGCTCACATGAACATACATGTAAATACACAAGTCTATATGCCTAAACAGACACATACGCACTGATTCTATCCAGTCAGATTTGCAAACAACATGACACATAAGGGTTTTCTGGTTCCATCCTTAGCACCTTTCTCTATTTACTGAGCTTATACAACTGGTATGGTTCAGATGGGCCCCAGGTGCCTGTCAATTCTTTTCTTTTCCAAGAGACATGAACTAGACATTTCTGTCCCTAGTTAGAACATGCATTATTCCAGCAAAGGAACATCCAGAAAATGGAAGAGTGAACAACCTGGCCACATGCATGAGTGGCCCTGGGAACCTTTCCCAGCTGATAACAGTGCTGTCAACATTAGAGGAACATGTCTGGCAAAGAACTCATTCCTCACACACCTGGCCTTAGAAATGTTGGAAACCAGCAGACATGAAGTTGTAAGTGAAGCAAATTGTCAGGTTCATTGCCGGCTGCCAGAAGAATGAGTGGCCCAGGGCCAGGTCAAACAACAAAGAAATCACATCTCAAAATCTGATAACATCCACTGGCTGGTTGTGCTACAGTGCAGACATCCAAAGACCCCCCAGACACCCGTGGAGCCGTGTGTATAGCCATTGGAATGAACCTCTCAAAGGTTTGGTCAGAACAAGGATCATTTTTCAAATGCCATGAGCTAATCAAAACACATGCAGCAGATGCCAGCTTGATCGCATCATGGTTAATGGCTACCAGACCCAGGGACTCCTCAACTGCCCCAACAGGATGAACATTAACCTCTCTTATTCTCTTCAGGAAGTTGTAACACAGATGGGGTGACAAATATTATAATAGATGTCTTTATTAAATGACCAAATTATATTTCAATCATTTTGGATAATGCCAGAGGGGATATTGGAGTCAATGAAAGGAAGGAAAATCAAAGAAATAAATAGTATGGATTAGTGTGCATTTATGTATCATAAAATACCTTTACCTTTAAAGTTAGAACTTTATTGTTTAAAGGGAAAAAAAAGAATATTGACCTTGAAAGATATCCAAGTATATATGTCCTTATGGATCTCAGGGAATCCAGATGTAGTTTCTATCCCTTCATTATACTATGAAGTGGAAAGTGTTCACTTTGGAGCCCTGGATTTGAATCTTGGCTCTGGCTCTTGCTACTTATATGACATTAGGCAAGTCAGTTAACTAACCTACCTCGGCTTGATTTTCTTCATCTGTAAAATGGGATGAGGAGTAAGATAAGATTTAAAGTCAGTCTATCAATCAACATTTTTTGAGCACCTACTATTTGCCAGCACTATGCTAAATAAACCCTGGGCATACAAAGAAAGGCAAAAGACAGCGCCTGCTGTCAAGGAGCTCACAATGGAATGTGGGAGACAATATGAAAAACAACTATATTCAAATAAGCCTTATATAGTATAAAATGGAAATAATCAATCGAAGAAAGGCTCTAACATTAAGGTAGATTGGGGGGAAGAAAGCTTTTTGTAAAAGATGGGATTTTAGTTAGACCTTGAATCAGAGGTGAAGAAGAGCATTCCAGGCATGAAAGCAGTCAAGGAAAATGCCTGGCCCTCCCAACTCTAAAGCTATGATGCTAAGAATGTGATTAAAAGCACAATCTACTTGCAATTGGATATTATTTGTTCTCTAGGAGTTACTCTGTACCCACATCATGAGTCTCTGTACAGAGTACCTAAGAGACCACAGGGCATGGAAAGAATCAGATTCAAATCTGATTCCATGGAATGGAATCAAAGCTAAGTATTGAGGTTCTGCTATTTGCTATAAGTGTGTCCCTGAAGAAGGCATTTACATTTCCCAAGCACCAATTCCTTCATCTACAAATGAGGCATTCAAACTAGAACATAACTTTCTAGTTCTTTTTCCCTCATGGGTTCTTTTTGCAATTTGGTGAAGTCTGCAGACTACTTCTCAGAATAGGGCTTTTAAATGCATAAAATAAAATACGTAGGTTTTCAAAGGAAATATATGGAAGTGTTAATGTCAATATTTTTTAATATGAATCACAGATCTTAGGTTAAGAACCCCTAAATGAGAAGCTTTAATAATTCGTGATCCTTTGAGAAGTTGGTATTACAAAGCTAAGATTTACATGTGTATATGTACACACACCCAAACTTACTCCTTTAATCAGTCAGTTATAGAAGCCAAACTTGGGGAATAATGCAATTATAATAATTTAGAGCTTAAAAAAAGTGGACTTGGCAAAGTTTTCTAATTCATTCCTTGCTAACAATCATGACTACAGTTAATTTCCCTCAAGAATCCTAGAGGGTTCAGGGATATCCATAGAATGACATTCTACAGTCTCACCAATGGCATTTTTCTGGTACCTCAGAATCCTTTTTATACTCAGCAGTACTATCAGCATAAACATCAAAGCTAGCAATTATATAGCCCCTACTGTGTGCTGAATATTATGCTAAGAATTTCATAAATATCTCATGTGATCCTCACAACAACCCTAAGAAGTAGGCATTATCATTGTTCCCATTTTACAGATGAGGAAACTGAGACAAAGTTAAGTGATTTGCTTAAGCTTACATTGTTCATAAATGTCTGAGGTAGGATTTCATGACTACTAGACATCATGACTCCAGGCCCAGTGCTCTATCCATTGGGTCATCTAGCTGGCTGCCTGTGCCTTCATCAGAAAATCTTCATAACCTCTAACCACAATCTGTCTTGCTCCCATGCCCTCTGTGACTTTTAAGGTTTTCAATGAAAACTAAGAATGGCTACTCATCATTGCTGTTAAAGAAAAGAATGTTTGATTCTGCTTTCATCATCACTCAGGTTGGCCAGTTCCTTCTCCTTGGTCTCACTTGAAAAGTCACAAGTTTGTTAGCCTGATATCCCAACAAGCTATGTAGACACAGACAAAAAAGTCCTATGACTTACAAAATATGCTCAAAGTCACTGACCTCACCAAATGTACACATACAGAAATAATTAAAATTCCTATCAATGAGAGAACATTTCACAGAAACAGGTAATCAGAATTCAGGAGTTAGAAAGGACCTCATAGGCCATTTGTGGCAGTCAGGGGGTGCAGTGGATAGAGAATTGGACTTGGAATTAGGAAGACTTTTCTTGAATTCATGAGTTCAAATATGGCCTCAGGCAATTACTGGCTGTGTGACTCTGGTCACTTAATGCTGTTTGTCTCTGTTCCTCATCTGTAAAAATTAGCTAGAGAAGAATATGACAAACCACTTCAGTTCCCTTGCCAAGAAAATCCCAAATGGGATCATGAAGAGTTGGACATGACTTGAAAGGACTTAAAAACAAAATCAGAGGCCATCCAGTCTATCTCATACATGAAAGGAATATTCCCTGCTATATACCTAGAAAGTGGTGGTCCAACCTTTGCTTTGGTGTTGCCTTTGCTTTGTTAAAGGGAAAAGAAACTCACCACTCCTTGTGGCAGCCCATTTCATCTTCAGACAGCTCCAATTGTTAGAAAATTTTTCCTAACATTGAGTCTAAATTTGGCTATTTGCAACATCTACCCATTGTCCTTGGTTCTTTCTTCTGTGGATAAAAAAGATAAAATATTACCTCTCTCCTACCAAGTCTTCTCTCCCCTAGGCTAAACATTCTCAATTCCTTCAACCAATCATGATATTTCATGGCCTCAAGGCCCTTCATCATGCTGATTGTCCTGCTATGGACTCTCTCCAGATTATCAGTGATTTTCTTAAACTGACAATGCAACACTCTACATCTGATTAGAACAGAAGTGAATGGGATGATCACACCCCAATGTTTCTGGAAGCTTTGTCTCTCTTAATGAAGCCCAAGACCATATTACCCTTTTTGTCTGTAACGTGAACTGATGACATATGAATTTGCAGTCTACTAAACACCCAGGTGCTGTATAAAACAATCATTGTCTCACCCATTTTTTAGTTGTGAAGTTGATTTTCTATATTTAGGTATAAGGCTTTACATTTATACCCAATGAATTTTATCATTGTGGATACTTAAAAAGTCTTCTCAATGAGACTGGGAAAAGAGAAAGAAAAGGCAATGATGCTGAAAGAACAAATGAGCTCATTATAAGAAAATGTTGACCTTTAAAAATATTTTACTTGTTTTATTAAATTTTCCAAATTAAATGGAAAATATTTTTAATATTCATTTTAAAAATTTGTGAGTTCCAAATATCTGCCTTCTTCCCTCCCCATCAACTATTGGAAAGACAAGCAATATTTGTGAAGGCAAGTATATATGTGAAGTCATGCAAAACATTTTCATATTAGCCATATGGCAAAAGAAAACACACATACACACACAAGAAAATTTTTAAAAATGAAAAAGTGTGCTTCAATCTGCACTCAGAGTTGACCAGTTCTCTCTCTGGAGGTGGATAGCATTTTTTTATCATGGGTCATTTGGAATTGTCTTGGCTCATTGTCTTGATGAGAGTAACTAAGTCTTTTACACTTGATCGTCCTTATAATATTGTTGTTACTGAAACAAATTACCTTCAAGACAGGAGGTTTGGAGATAATTTAAAGATCAGAAGCCTTCCAGAAAACCATGAGAAGTCAAAAATCTGAACACTATAAGAAAAATAATAAAGAAAACTGCCCAAAATTTATCAATAGGAAAAAAAGAAAACACTAATTGAAAGATTCCAGAGATCACCTTTAGAAAACAAAACAAATATAATAGCAAAACAAAAACTGCTCCTCAAACTCCAAGAAACATAGGGATTCAATATTACATATCCAATGACAAACAACAAATTCTCCCAGCAACCAAAATATTTTGAAATATAAAGGAGAGGGGATTCAAATAACGTGAGATAATTTTGCACCCATCAGAAATCTCAAAAGGGAATGGAATAGTATATTGCAAAGAAGGAACAGGCGCAAAATGAAACAAAAATGACATTGTGAAACTCAGTATAATCATCAGTGAGAAAGGATGGATACCATTCAAAAGACAGGAACTTGAAATATTTTTTGCAATATATTTTTTGATATAATTTTATCTATCTGTCTGTCTATCTATCTATCACTATACCTTAATTTCCTAACAACTCAAACAACAGAAATTCAAGAAAGGAAAATAAATAAGACTACCAAAAGAAAAAAAAGTAATGATAAAAATAAATTACCCCATCTGTACATGTTATTTAAAAATAAATGTATTGATTTTTTTTTACATTACCAGAATATCCGCTATTACCAATCCAACCTCCTAGAGAGCCATTCATCAGAACAACTAATATTTTGATTTAAAGAAGAGGAAAGGCAAAACTGACCAATATATCAAAAAAGTCAGAAAATATATGCGATGTACCACCTCTGAAAAAGTGTGGGGTGGAAACCTCTTCTCCTAGTTCGTTTTAGAGACCAGTTTGTTCTTTTTTAGCTTTCCAACATTGATTTTTATGGCTCTTTCTATTTACATTATTATAACCATTGTAGGGTTTTTTTGGGTTCTTTTTACTTCATTCTTCATGAAATCAAGTAAATCTTTTCATGCTTCTTTAAATTTATCATCTTTGTTATTAATAAATAATATTGTTTGTTATTTTATTATTATTTTTGTTATCAACCCAGTGATAATAGATCAATAATCAATAATTGTTTTGCCAACTGATATCATATTGCTTATCTTCTCAATGGGTGGGAGAGAGGTATAAGGGAGGAAGAGAATTTGGAACTCAAAACTTTTAAAAAATGAATATTAATTTTTAAAAAATATATTATGGAGGAATAATGAAAGAAATAAAAAAACCTACAGATTTCTTTGCCATTCTCCCATTAATGGGTCTCTACTTTTTTTTTCTAATTCTTGGCTACCGCAGAAGAGCTGCTCTAAATATTTTGGTGTATGTAGGGCCTTTTTTTTTTTACCAGCTTACTCTTTAATATAAAGTTTAGTAGTGGAGTACATGGATAATGGATTGGACTTTAAGGGAATTCTTGTTATTATTGTTTTTCCAATTCTTTATTATTGTGATATCTGTCACTTGTGTCATTGAAGTTATTGTTGTCATTATTATAGTAATTGTGATTCATGGTATTATTACCATTTTTTCATTTTTCCCATCCTTATATTCAATGATACTCAGGAAGGGAGGTATAGTCCTTAACAAGTAATTATTGTCTTATGATACTTTTTTTAAGTGTTCAGAGAACTATTGCAGAGGTAGGTAAAATGATGGATGTTTAATAATTGAATAAAAATGCTGGTATATGAACTCCTTTTATGTAGATCCATTAAAAAACACTTCAAAAAAATTCTGTTAAAAGCTAGGACAGCAGAGATGATATGTCCATCTTTCTGTGTCTGCATAACTGATTTTTTAAAAATAGATCTCTCTATCTCGAAAGGTTTGAATTCTATGTTGTTTGGAGGAATTATGAATGATTTTTTTATATCAAAGCTCTACATAGGCAATGACGGGCGATACTTTTATCTGTGATGATGCTCTTGTTTTAATCTGAATCATTAATTGAATTATTAATTATATTTTGTGAATTGGGCTTATCGTTAGTTTATGGAAGATGGTGAACTTCCGATGAATAATTCTGGATACTTGATAATATCTTTTTAAATATCTGATGGAGATAAATGATTCAATCAGAAGAGATATATGGCACACAGTTTTGTTGTTGTTCAGTTATTTCAGTCATGTGTTTCATGACCCCATTTGGGGTTTTCTTGGCAGAGATATGGGTTTGCCATTTTCTTTTTCAGTTTATTTTATAGATGAGGCACTGAAGGAAACAAGGTTAAGCCCAGTGTCACACGGTTAGGAATGTCTGAGGCCTACTTTGATCTCAGGAAGATCAGTTTTCATGACTTCAGGCCTGGCTTTCTATCCGTTGTCCACCTAGCTACCCACATATTTTATAATTTTAATGAAAAGTCTCCATCCATCAATAAAGTTGGAATCCTCAGTTAATTGCTTTCTTTAGTTTCTGGTAACATGAGCAGCTTCTCAATCACCATCATCAAACCCTTCATGTCTATAAACAAATCTGTTTAGCCTATTTGTAAAAAGATTTTTTCTCAACATATTGTTTGTTGAACTGATGTGGTGATATCTCACTTTTATTGGGCCTTTTGAATCCATTATTGGGTATTTGCTATTCCATAAGCTCTATCTAGAGTTAAATTAACATCAACTGTTTTTGGTAAGTCTAGTAACACATCTATAATTAGTCTTTACTATGAGGGCAGCTACATGGTGCAGTGAATAGAGTGGTGGGCCTGTAGTCAGGAACATTCCTCTTCCTGAGTTCGAATCTGGCCTCAGACACTTAACAGCTGTGTGACACTGGCCAAGTCCCTCAACCCTTAGTTCCTCATCTATAAAATGAGCTAGAGAAGGAAATGACAAATTGCATCATTGTCTTTGGCAAGAAAACCCCAAATGAGGTCATGAAGAGTCAAACATGACTGAAAAATAACTGAATAACATTATTCTATGAACTGGTATCTGTTCGCTCCTATGTTTGTTAATAAGAACCTCTGATTTCATCTCTGTAGGAAACTCCTTTGGTGAATATAGATCAGCAATTTAACTGTAACTTATTATTTTAGAGATTTGCCTTAGTTACTGAGAGGTTAAGTGATTTGGCCCCAGTCACAGCGTGTATATGTCAGAGAGAGAACTTGAACCTTGATCCTCTAGATTCAAAAATCATCCTAAACTAAGTAATTTCAGATTGAACCTGAGGCCCTAGACTTTTGTCAGAATGGAATGGTCATACAGAGTTTTTATCTGTGATGAAAGAAAAAGAAAAAAGAGAGAGAGAGAGAGAGAGAGAGAGAGAGAGAGAGAGAGAGAGAGAGAGAGAGAGAGAACAAAAACAACTTGGATTTTTTTTTGTCTAAGAATCATTAATCTATATTGATAAGTCTAATAACAGTGTCTTCATGATACTTCGCAACTTGTGGAACTGATTCCTTCATTGTCTATTGAGAATATGGAATCTTAGCTTTGTTTCCAAAAACCAAATGAAAACAAACAAAAGAAACCCAACCCCCCCCCAGAAACAAAATGGGTATCCTTTGATTATTGTATGGTTGAACATATCATATAGGGATATAATGTGTAACTATTGTGATTTATAAAATGATGTGAAGGAATTGGGGAAACATGATATATGCATGAATTGATACAGTTAGAATGGAAAATCAAGGGGCTTACATTCTAATGGGGGAGATAATATACATAGTTATCTATAGCCAAGGAGGAATATTTTGTATCAGACAGTTGTATGGAAGTTGAGTGGAGGTAAATAGGAGTAGGTTTATACCCCTTTCTAGGAAGAATGGGAGAGGTGATTTTATGGCTATTCGAGAAATGGAGTCGATATTGAAACCTCTAGGACATAGTCTCTGGGGTGTATATGGTTGAGGACAATAAGGTTATTGGTGAGATTGTGACAGGATGATCAGAAAATCATGACTGGGCCTTTCCTATAGTAGTAGTTTCTGAGAAGTAGTCATTCATCATGACGGTAGATATTCCCAGTAGAAGGTCAGGACATTAAGTGAAATTTCCAATTAATAGTCTGTAGTATGAATATGGGAGTCAATGCTATTGGCAAGGTTTTGAGGACATGGCCAGAAAGGGAATCTTCTTTCAGCTGAATAGTACATCTCATGATGGGTAGCGATCATAAAGATTACTTTTCAATTTAAGGGAAGTATACAGATTTGAAGATCATGGAACATTTGGAAAATCTGAAAGGTTATAGTTTGATGCTAAATTCAAATATGAAATATTGATCTGAAAAAATAATTTAAATTATTTTAAAATGATTCCTTACATGCAGACTAGGTACAAGGTAATATATAAAACACAGGAAAGAGAAAAGACCTATAAAGAAATCTATCTTCTTTCTATAACATATCTTTCTTTAACAATTCTAGTTTAATACAATGAAAGTTCCATTCATTCATTCAATCATTCATAAAATATATATTTAGCTTCTACTGAATTCAGAACCAAGTGCTCAGTACAGAGGAGGATAAAAACTACAGGGAAAATGGGGATTAAGCCACAAAGGCAGATAGATATTTGTAAGATGAACTATTACATTACAAATGCACTAGAGGGGTTCCTTAAAAAATACTCTGAAAGATTGCCGATGACAGGGGGATTGGGGCAGATTTCGTGGAGAATGCTGGGATTTCATGGGAGAGGAGAAATCTGAGGTTTAGGGAACAATCTGAGCAAAGGCAAGAAGGAAAGTGCAGGACACATGGAATAGAATTTGGTTAGAACATAAAACATGTAAAGGAGAATGAATAATATCAAAGGATGGAAAAAGTAGCTTGGAACTAGATCATGGATATTATTATCTGAATATTGCGCAAAAGTGCTTGGAATTTATTCATGAGAAATGAGAAGATTTTTTAAATAAAAATGAGAAGTAGAGATTTATTCATAAAGAAACTCAATCTAGCAATAGTAGGAAGGCTGAATTGAAATAGTTGGGAGGCTACTGAAATCTATTTCAGGGTAAGTAATAGGTCAAGCTTTCTTCAATAACTCTGTGTGTGTGTGTGTGTGTGTGTGTGTGTGTGTGTGTTGGAGACGGATGATTAAAGCAGTGGTTGAAGTCTTGAGGAGAGAGGAAGAGGTTGTAGCTGTCACTGTCAGTACTGAAATAGTGAGCCAAGAGTCAGTAGACAGATTGTCCAAGAGCAGCAAGGGCCCAGTTAAGGTTATGCGCCATAAAATTTTAGTGGGTGAAATATGTTTATTTTTAAAAACTTTTTTTCCAGTAGTCCCTAGTAAAAATCAGCAGTTCTGGCAAAATGGTAAAACCAGTGTGGGTGAAGCTGCTTATATGTGGTTATCTTTATGTAATACCGCAGTGCAGAAAGACAGACAGACAGAGACAGAGATTTAGCAGAGACAGAGAGGGAGAGATGTAGAGAGACAGAGACATGGGAGACAGAGAAAACAGAAAGACAAACAAATAGGGAGAAAAAGAGAAAGAAAGAGACAGAGGCAGAGAGGGAAGGGAAAAAGATTTGTAAGAGCTCCTGGGGAACCCATTGAAAGGCCAAAGACAGCCATTCTCACTGTCGTCAGAACTTCTGTTTTGCAATGTGAAAGCGAAATTAAGAACGTATAAGTGTACATGCACATGTGCATTGCATGTGTGTATGAGTGTGATTTCTGTGCTAATAGGGGCACAGTGACTTTTTTTTTTGGAAAATATTGAACAGCTGCCAATGAAACCTTCAAGATGATCCTGCTACAATATTGTGTATGAGCAGCTAATTAGCTCATCAACCCCCCCACTTCGTGAAATGTTTGAACAGTATACCTATAATTACACTTGAGCACTCCTAATCAGGACACTTTCCCATTTTTAGGATATACATTAACTCTTACATTATAAACTCTCCATCTTACTTTGCAATTTAAGAAAGATTTGTTATGTCCACTGAAACCACAAAGACAATACCCCTTTCCCATTTCGAGGTTCATTCTATCCACTATCTACTATACTGGTTAAAAGAGATTTGTAATCCAGAAAAAGAACTATGGAATCTGAATATACATCGAAGTATACTTCTCTCTGTCTCTGTCTCTCTCTGTCTCTCTCCCTCTCTGTCTCTCTCTCTCTCTCTGTCTCTCTCTCTCTCTCTCTGTTTTGTTTTTTCTTTCTTGTGGTTTTCTCTTGTGTTCTGATTCTTCTTTCTCAATATGACTAGTGTGGAAATATGTTTAAAATGATTGTACATGTATAGCTTATACCAACCAGATTGCATGCCATCTTGGAGAGAGAGGAGGAGTGCAAGGCATAAAATTTAGAACTCAAAATTTTAAAAAAGGGAATGCTTAAAACTAAAAATAAACATTTTTAAAAGAGATGTAGATATCATTAAGTTAAATATTACTTGGCAATATGTCTGACATTTCTGAAAGTCCCTATCCTGCAAGTTTTGCCAGGGTCATACAGGCCTAGGTTATGTGCCCAGGGACCATTCTACAAACAAGACCACAACAATTCGAATGGCCAAAAACATTTAGATCAAGAAAAGGTGAGGAAGGGGACAGGAAATGAGATACCACCATCTCTTCACCTATGATAATGCCAAGAAATATACTGAGATCAATAAGTGGAAAACTGATATTAGGTCAAAAGAAAGTATAAAAAGACAGAGATGGCCTGGTTAAGTTATGATTTTCTATTCACAGATATTTCCTGTTTTGCTTTATTGTTTTTTATTGGAATGATTGCACAGTCCTGGGAGAAATGGGCCCTAGGGAACCTGGCAAAGCAAGCAGTTGTAAGCCAAAGAAAGCTATTTCTCACCTTCATTGGAATCAGTTGCTGAAGAACCTTTATGTTTCTGGCTACTGATGGATAAAAGTGAATTAAGGTGTATATGTGTGTGTGTGTGTGTTTGTTTAGTGTTATTTCTTTGCTAGTGGGAGGAGCACAAAATCTTTCTACATGGGAGGTTTCAAATGCAGGAGGGCTTGATTACTTCATTCACTCTGGCAGAGCTGCACATGGTATTGACTTTTTAACCAGGTACTATGATCTATTCCTATATCTATCGTTTCACTATCCCAAAACAATTATATGCCCTTTGGTGAACCAATCACAAAAAACCATTTATGTTTTAGAACTTGCATGCACAGAGCCATGATGCATGGTAAAATCTCCGATCTAAATAAAATACTTGAAGGACTTTTTAAAAAGAATGATGTGGGCTGCAAGGACCCTTACCTGGACTTCATGAGAACGTGAAACCTCAAGTGATAACACACACACGCGCACACACACACACACACACACACACACACACACACGAGCAAACCAGAAATTACTACTGTCTTCAAGATGAAAGATGAGAAATTTGATGATTGCAAAAGGCGTACTATTCAACCTCATCAGTATCAAGTTCTTTCAGCACCCTTGTGTGTTTGTTCATTATCTTAGTTTTTAATTGCATATTGGAGACTTTTATTTCTCTTTCAGGTCTACTCCTGACTCTCTATACTTCTTTCTATATTATTCCCAGCAGTTTCCTCACTGTGGAAGATCCCTCTGTCTTAATTCCTCTCAGAAATCTCACTTTAAGGGAGAGCCCTGAGGCCAGCCTTGCTCTCTCATTCATTCTTCTCCAGGTCCACATCCTTATTCTCCAGACTTCTTTCTATACCATGCTCCCATGTGGATATCTTCTCCATCCTCCTCCCCATTTAAACTACCTTTATGTGTTGCCTCCCTCCATTAAAATGTAAAATTTCTAAGGGAAGGGGCAGTTTTTCTTTTTCCTTCTATTTTTATCTCCAGTGAGTAGCACAGTGCTTGGCACATAGTAAACACTTAAACAATGCTTGTCGACTGATTGATTTGACTGTGACTTCATCAGTGAAGAGAAATTCTGGTATGAAAATTCTTTCAACTGATGGCTTTGTGTACATATACCAATGCATATATTTATATATGTATGCATACATACATATGTTTGTGTGTGAGTGTGGGTATATAGACACATATACAGTAGAGGCAGCCTGATGGATAAAGTTTGCGTCAAAGTCAGAATTACCTGGACTGAAGTCCTACCTTTGCCATTTATTGGCTGTCTGACCTTGAGTAAGTCAATCTCTCTGTCTCTCTCTCTCTGTCTCTCTCTCTCTGTCTCTCTCTCTCTGTCTCTCTCCCTCCCTCTCTCCCTCCCTCTCTCCCTCCCTCTCTCTTTCTCTCTCTCTCTCTTGCTCACTCTTGCTCTCACTCTCTCTCCCTCCCTACCTACTTACTTATCTGTCTATTAGCTATTTTCAGGTAAAATAATGAAATATAAAATGATCCATTTGACATTCAAAGTCCTTCATAATGTGGCCCCCTCCTACCTTTCCAATCTTCTTACATCTTACTCCCCAATACATACTACTCAATCCAGTGCCACTGCCCTCCTGGATAGTCCATGAACAAGACACTCCATTTCTTGATACTGGGCATTTTCCCTGTTTGTTTGGGTTTTTTTTTCCAAGCCTAGAAAGCTCTCCATCCACTGCTCTGAGTACTGATTTCCCTGCCTTCTTTTAAGTCCTAACCAAAATTCCACTTTCTACAGGAAGTCTTTCTTAACTTTTCTTAATTCTTGTGCCTTCTCTTTGTTATTTCCTATTTATCCTATGTAGAGCTTGCTTTGTATATATTTGTTTGCATGTTGTCTTTCACATTTATATTCTAAGTTCCTCGAGGACAGAGACTATCTTTTGCTTCTTTTTGCATCCTCAGCACTAGGCATAGTGCTTATCAAATAGCAGGTGCTTAATAAATGTTTATTGATTAATTGGAATTGTTTCCCACACTAGCCATTTACCTTTGATGAAATCACAGGTACAATCCTCTTAAAATTTTTTTGAAGTTATATTGTCAGCCTAATGAGCTCATATATATTTGATGGGGATTGGAGTGGGGAGTGTTTGGATCTATGATTTCATCATTGGAGTAAACCACCAGTGTGTGAATTCCTTTCATAAAAGTAGATTGTAAATTTATTATTTATAATTTTAGAGGACTGCCTGGTGACACTGAGAGTAACTTGCCCATGGTGATGAAGCCAGATCTACCAGAAATAGGCCTTAAAACCATGGCTCAATTTTCTGTTAGTCTTTTATACAGTATGACATGTTTCTTTTCATTCACTTCAACCCCTTGGAATTCTTATGTGGTTGGTTTGGACACACTTTTTGAGTGTTTATAGATCCCATTTAAGAGGCTTTGAAATGTTCTGGGGCTTGATGAAATGAGCACTATGCCATCTAAAATAAAAACACATTGAAGATCACATCTCTGTAAAAACCTCTTCGACTTGGTCCCCGAACCAAATCTCCTTCATAATGGTGACAGGCAACCCTGATGCGTATGTCTTCCAGAACTGAGCATAAGAAGGGGCTGAATTGCATCTGAAAGGTGCAAAATTTCTTTCATGACCCTAATCATTTCCCTAAAACAAAGGCCCATTTTTAATACCATTATTTTTGTTGTTTATGATGATGATGTTCTATGTCTATGAGGCATGACAACTTACAGTCTCTGAAGAACCGAAATTAAGGGTCACTCAAAAAATAATGGATGAGAACAGGGACAAGGGCAAGTGGAAATGCATCACAAACAAGAAATTACATGGAGAAGCAGGGTGAAGGATTTCATCAAGGCAATAATACATAATCAAAAAAGAAGTTGGGTAGTCCAGTGGTAAAAATTTACTATAAGTGATGCATGATCTGCCTGCCAGTGTTGTCCTCATGATATCAAGAGAAAGCAAATAGGGCCCTTTGGATGAACACTCTATCTCAAATTTACAGAAGAAAAGGGATGCAAGAGTTATACAAGTTATACAAGACCAATAGGAGTGAATGCATTGTGACTGACATTGTTGGGAGGAAAGATTTTTCAATCCTAAAATCATGAATCCATTGGATTGTTGTAGTATAATCCTCTTTATTTGGGAAGATAGAAATCACATCAGGTCACACATTTTAAATTACCCTTGTGGCAGCTTAGTTCTCATGTTTCTACTTAGCACACTAAAAGGTGTAAATGTTCATAAATAACATTGGCAAGGGCAGGAGATGTTACATTAAAAATACAGTTGATTATTCTTTATATTTGGTGAAGCAGCTGCATGGTTTAGTCAGGTTTAGCAGTGATGGGCTGGTAAGTGTGTCACTTTTACTAGTAGCTTAAGAATCTTTCTTTTTTTTTGTTGTAGGCTATGAAGTATTAGAGATGTGTCACTGGATTGTTTCGTGTCCCACTGTTTGTGAGAAGTGTTAATAAACCGGACATATTTGGAAAGCAATTTCATCTTCTAAATAGCATGAGCAGAGATGTAATAATCATTACATTCTATCAAAAGGCACCTGGAAATCCCAAGAAGTTTTGAAGTTCACAAAACAGAGCCCAAGAAAGTTAAATTGTTTGAGGGATTGGTAATGAGATCTTGTGCTCATATCCTCTGAATCTTGCTGACTTTATTGATCAAAATTCCTATTGACTTGGGGCTACTTTCCTCCATGATTAATACCAACTCAAATTATGCCATGAAATTTTGTAAGTATCAGGAAAAATCTTAAGGATAATACTAACTCAATCACACATTGTGCCATGTCCTTGGTTGAAAGAGGATGGAAGTTTCATATAAATATTCTCATCTATGTCACATGTTTTTATCTGAAATGGATGGTGAATTATTTGAAGAAAGGCTCTAAGCCTTCTATTTCTTGTGCTATTCTTTTCTCACTAGATATAGCAAATAGATTCAGCAAAAGATCATTGGCTACTTAGATATTAATCTATAAATTAGTCAATACATGTTTATTATGTACTCACAAATGTGCAAGCACTGTACTAATCATTAGAGATAGAAAGGCAAAAATTGACCCTGCACTGAAGGAGTTCGCAGCCTAATTGGGGAGACAACATGCAAGCCCCTATGTACAAACCAGCTATATGCATGATAATTTTGGGGTAGTCAACAAAAGTCAACAAATATGTAGATTTTGGGATTTTAACTGGGATTTCAAGGAAGCCAGTGAAGATAGCAGATATAGATGAGGAAGGAGGGAGAGCATTCCATATATACAGGGAGAGAAAAAGTAGGTTGGTGGTATGGTGTTGAGAAAATTATAGGCTTTCAATAAATTTAGATACTTAGTAGAGAAATTTAGTGGATAGAAGACCAGCCCGAAAGCTAGATCTGCCTCCGACTTAGTATACATTAGTGGTATCAAATTCAAATAGAAATGAGGGTCCCTAAACTGTACATTAGGATCCTCACAGATGGATATTTAATTAGAAAAATCACATATTAACATTGTCATGTTTATTGTATTTTTATTTATTTTGGTAAATATTTCCCAATTATATTTTAATGTGGTTGAAGCCACACCTGGTTGGAGCCACACTTGGATGGAGCCACACTTGGTAGTCCTGGGGGCCACATGTAGATCACCACTTATGTTTGACATATATTTGATATACACTATGGTATGCACTATGTAATGACATGCATATCATTTTTGGTATACACCATGTAACCTTAGTTTCTTTTTCTGAAAATGAGCATGTGAATATGTATCCTTTAATGGCATGTGGACACTTCATATGACATATGTGAAAATGTTTTAAACTTTCCAGAAGGCCAAGTCTGAATCCAAGATGTCACTACTATCTTTTCTTCCATTAGAGAAAAATGCAAATGTTATCCTCAGACTTTGTAGCTAGCATCACATAAAACTCAATGAAGATGGCACCAGGATTTTTGTTTTTCTATAGATACTTGTCTCTTTCAGAGAGTAATTAGTGCTTTATGTCCAAGACAACTGAAGCAGATATTTAATATTCTGAATGTTGTCAATCTGATATATCTTGATGCTCATTGGTTCCTTCTATAGTGGGGCATCCTTTCCATCCCAGCTCTCTTTAATTTCCTTCCTTCCTTCCTTTTCTTCCTTCTCTTCCTTCCTTCCTTCCCCTTGTCTTTCTTTATTCTCCTATCTTCAGGAACTCTGGGATAATACCTGGAACATATTGGTTAATAAATACTTATTATTGTTTATTGATTGATGTCTGTTCTTCCTCCTCTTCATCCTCAATGTATTGGTTTTTGATCACTCACTTACTGGTATACCCGTCACCAACTAACCCTTCCTTATAATGGTGAAAAACAGTTTAGCTAAACTAAGTGGTACAGTGCCCCATATATGAGACTGTAGATCACATTCTGCATCTTTAATCCTTCTACCTATCTACTGAGAAGAAGGAAGTACTTTTCATCATCTCTTCTCCAGGGCAAAGATTGCATTGTATACCTAACCAGAGTCCTGATATCTTAATGGCTGTTTTTACTTACATTATTGTACTAATTTTGCATATTGTTCCACTGCTTCACTCTACATCAGTTAATATGTCTTCCCAGGTGCCTCTGAACTCCTTACATTCATCTTTTTTTTTAATGTGACCACAGCATTTATAAGAACTGGCATTTATCAAGCCTTTCAAGGTTTGCTGAGCATTTAACAGATAACCATATATGATCCTCACAACAGTCCTGTAAAAGATAGGTGTTAATATTATTATCTATTATTATCCCCATTTTGCACATTAGGAAATTGAGGCTTACAGGTGTACAGAGACTTGCCAATATTTACACAATTAGTAAGTGTATGTGACTTTTTCAACTCAGGTGTTCCTAACTCTAGAACCAGTATTCTATCTCCTGTAAAAACTAGTTGTATTATGTTCCATTACATTCGCATATTAAAATATGTTCAGCCATCCTGTAGTTATGGGGCACCCACTTTGTTTCCTGTTCTTTGATACTACAAAATGCTTTTATGAATATATGTATATATTTATGTATACACAAATACATATATATATAAACATAGACAGATGTGCATATATGCATACACACATACATATATATATACACACATATGTATGCAAATATATGTACATTCTTTCTAAATTTGATCACTTTGGGGTAAATTCCTGCAATCTCTGGGTCAACGGACATGGACAGTTTAGTGTATATTTTCCCATAGTTCCAAATAATATATTGGTTATACTGATTCACAGTTCCACCAACAGTGTATTAGTGTAAATATATTCCCACATCACCTACAAAATTTACAATTTCCATCTGTTATCATCCTTGTAATTTTGTAGTGTATGAGGTAAAACCACACAACTCCTTTTAATTTGCATTTTTTCCTTAATTAGTGATTTGGAGCACTCTTTCATACATGACATGATAGTTTACAATTCTTCTTCTAAAAATTGTTTTAAGCAAGAAATTTCTCCTCTGCATATGACCCACAATAGCCCTTTCCATGAAAGAAGATGTCAAGGTCTGTTTTGTTTTTGTTTTTAGAGCTTTGGGGTTTTAATCTTGGGTAAAGAAGCTATTTTTTTCTGCCACCCCAGAAGAATTTCACAAGCATTTTAGTGAGTGACTACATGATTACAGTATTTGCAAGTCTCTGCCAGATAATGTTTAATAATAACCATAAAAAGAAAGGACATTATTTCCAAAGTCATGCAGGAGCAGGTTCAGACTGAGAGCAGAACATGCCATGTGTGGACTGGCCATCTCCTGCCATTCTTACAACACTGGCTCCATTGTAAGCAGTCAGAGAACTTGAGGGAAGACTTTGGCAAGTCTTCCATACGTTCATTTGTTTTTGAAGCTTTGATAGCATGTTGGCTGTGAGGGGATATTTATTACACCAAGAGATGTGAAACACAGCTTGTTTTAAAAAGCTTCTGCCTGTGATGGACAGATATTTATTCCGGAGGCCCCCAGTGTGCTGAAAGTCTCTGTAACTCAGTGCATGTTCATACTTCCACGTGTAGCTAACCATGCATAAGCTGCACGTTTGGACCCATTTGAACTCATTGTATAATGGCAGGTTCATGAGGGATGACTTTTAGACTGGAGCAGAACTGTTGTCTCTCTAAGAAAGTTAAATATCTCTATTGATGTAATTCTTGCTCTATTAGGTGACCAATGCATTTTAAGTTAAGTATGCAATTATTTGGCAAGCATCTTCTCTTTATAATCATCAGCTTAAGAAGTGCTGCTGGTTATGGAAGGTTGGTAGAGGAGAGGTGAGAACAAGTGGAGAAACTGGAGCCTGGAGAAACCAAAATAATTTCAAAATGTGCCAACTCAATTTTGAAATTTCTCCTAGGGCAAGTTCTGGTGTCTAGCATGGTATCACAGGCAAAACTAACCAACCAATATGTCTTTAGAGCCTACTATGTGTCAGATATGATGGCAAGTGCTGGATATTATTGCTGTTGTTGTTATTGTTACTATGGTTCAGTCATGTCTGACACTTTGTGAACCCATTCGGGGTTTTCTTGGCGAGAGTACTGGAGTCGTTGGCTATTTTCTTTTCCAGCTTGTTTTATAGATGAGGAACTGAGAGAAACAGGGTTAAGTGATTTGCCCTTGGCCACAGTCACAAAGTAAGTATCTGAAACTGGATTTGAATTCAGGGAGAGGAATCTTCTTGATTCAAAGACCACTGCTTTATCCACTGCACCAACCAGCTACTGCAAGTGCTAGGATACAAGTGAAAAGAATAAAATAATCCCTTTTCTCAAGGAGCTTATATTATAATGGGGACACTATAAAAGTATGCATAGAATGTGTGTGTGTGTGTGTGTGTGTGTGTGTGTGTGTGTAAAGACATTAAATATAAACAATCACAAAGTAATAAAACACAAGGAAGTTAGGGAGGGAGGAAAACAGTGACTGTGGGATCAAGGAAGGCTTTATATACAAATTCGTGCTTGAGCTGCCCTTTTATGGAAGAGAGGGATTCTATGAGGTGGAAATGGGGGAAGGAGGAAGGATGGGCAAGAAATGGGGGAAGAAAGTAAGCATTTATATAATGTCAATAATACACAAGGCACTGTGCTAAGTGCTATATATATATGTATACATGTATACACACATAGATAGATAGATAGATAGATAGATAAAATTTGATCCTATCAGTCCTGCAGTGTAATGGCTGTTATTATCCCTATTTTAGAGTTAAGGAAATAGAAGCAAACAGAGGTCAAATGACTTGCCTAGGGTAATGTAGCTAATAAGTATCAAAGGCTTGATTTGAACTCAGGTCTTCCCGAAACTGAGCCCAGTACACTCATTGCATATTCATTGCACCACTAAGGTGCTTCAATGAGCCATAGTAGAAAGATATGGAGACAAGAACAGAGTGCAGGCTAGTTTGGTTGGATCATAGATCATGGGAGAAGAAATTTTCCATTTTCTGGGATTTGGGTTAGGAAAAGGAAGGAAGGATAATGGACAATAGCTTGAGGTGGTAGTACCTAAAATGAATGTGAGCAGGGGCAGGAGAAATATATCTTCATATTGTCACTACACTTAACACAGTGCCTGGGGTTAGTGACAATTTTCCTATCTTTATATGCCCAATAGCTAACATAATGCCAGATGGCTAGTACGTTCTTGTTTATTGAATGGTTCATTATAATCCCCGCTTATTTTTAATCTAGTCAGCATTCAACAATTGTTAAAATGTTTTAATTAAATTGCTCTACTGATAAGTAAGGACAGCTCTTAGGTGAGGACAGCTCTTAAGCTGATTTCCCTTTTCTGTCTTAGGCACTATAGTATTCTGAAATGTAGTTCATAGAATCTCTTACTTGTATTTACAGTGTCAATAGTGTGTTAGAACTGAAAGCGGCCTTGGGGATCAAGTAGTCCAATTGCATCATTTTACAGATAAGGAAAATGAAATCCAGAAAAATTAAATGATTTTTTTTCAAAGCAGCATAACTATTAAATGACAGAGCTAGGTTTCACACCCAGTAAAGCAATTTACAGAGTATTTTCATATTCATTCCAAATCACTCCAGTAGCATTTAACAGGGTCTGAGGTACTATGCTAGGAAATGGGCATAAAATGACAACATAGAAAACATTTTTTATACTCAGGAAGCTTATAGTCTCCTGAGGGGAGGGGAAGAGATGATGGTGATGGTGGTGGTGATGATAAAACATTTCTTCTTTTTTTCACTTCATAGCATTTTATTTCTAATTACATGTAAAGATAGTTTTCAACATTCACATTTATAAGATTTTGAGTTCCAATTTTTTTCTACCCCCGCTCCCCACCCTCTCCTCAAGAGAGCAAGCAATCTGATATAAGCCACACATGTACAATCATATTAAACATATTCTCACATTAGTAATGTTGTAAAAGAAGAATCAGAACAAAAGGAATAAAAAGCATGAGAAAGGAAAAAAGAAAGAAAATAGTATTCTTCGATCTGTGGTCAGATTGCATAGTTCTTTCTCTGGATGTGAATAGCATTTTCCATCATGAATCTTTTAGAATTGTCTTAGATCATTGTATTGCTGAGAATAATTGTTTATCAAAGTTGGTGATGGTGCAATGTTACAGTTACTGTGTACAATATTCTCCTTTTTCAGCTCACTTTACTCAACATCAGTTCATGTAAGTCTTTCCAGGTTTTTCTGAAATCTGCCAGCTCATCATTTCTTACAGCACAACAGTATTCCATTACATTCATATGCCACAACTTGTTCAGCCACTCCCTAATTGATGGGCATCCCTTCAATTTCCAGTTCTTGGCCACCACAAAAAGAGCTGCTATAGATATTTTTGTACATGTGGGTCCTTTGCCCATTTTTAGAATCTAGCTATTGGGCAAAGAAAGATATGAAAATTGTCACTAACCTCAGGCACTGTGTTAAGTGTGTTGACAACACAAAGATATATTTCTCCTGCCCCTGCTCATATTCATTTTAAGTACTACCACCTCAAGCTACTGTCCATTATCCCTCCTTCCTTTTCCTAAACCAAATCCTGGGAAATGGAAAATTTCTTCTCCCATGATCTGATCCAGCAAATTAGCCTGCACTCTGTTCTTGTCTTCACACCTTTCTACTATGGCTCATTGAAGCACTGGTGGTGCAGTGAATATGCAATGGGTGTACTGGGCATAGATTCAGGAAGACCTGAGTTCAAATCAAACCTTAGACATTTATTAGCTTCATGACCCTAGGGAAGTCATTTAACCTCTGTTTGTCTCAGTTTCCTCAACTCTAAAATGGGGATAATAACAGCCACTATACTGCAGGGCTGTTAGGATCAAATGAGATTTTATCTATCTATCTATCTATCTGTCTATCTATCTATCTATCTATCCATCCATCCATCCATATCACTTAGCACAGTGCTTTGTATATTATTGATACTATATGAATACTTACTTTCTTCCCCCATTTCTTCCACATCCTCCCTCCTGTGGCACACTATTAGCCCTAGAGGTGGTATTCCTGGGTCAAAAGGTACACACAGTTTTATCACCCTTTGGATGTATTTCCAAACTGATCTCCAGAATCATTGGTTCACTTTACAACTCCACCAACAATGCATTAGTGTTCTAATTTTCCCAAATCTTCTCTAACATTATTCATTTTCCTTTTTTATCATAGTTACCAATCTGATAGATGTGAGGTGGTACCTCAGAGTTGTTTTAATTTTCATTTGTCTAATCAATAATGATTCAGAGCATTTTTTCATATGACTATAGATAGCTTTAATTTCTTCATGTTCATAGTGATAAGACATGTCAACATAAAAGTATATACATGTTACTTTTAAGGTGGAAAGATAACTAATAATTGGGTGAGAGGGCAAAATGTTTTTTATAGGACATGACACAAGCTGAATCTTGAAGAAAATTTGGGATTCTAAGAGACAGAAGTGGAGATTGGATATAATTCTTATAGGAACTTTGTGAATTGGATGGACATAATGATAGATAACTAAGAGATAGAACAATTTGCCCAAGGATGTGCAGTTAATGGATAACAAATGAGGCCTTGAAAGTAAAGCTGATTTTCATCTTCAGCTTTTTCTTTTTCTCCTTGTCCTCTCAAGAATCACTTAATGGCATTTGCAATTGGGTTTTCAGCTTTGGAATATCAGGAAAAAAGAGTCAAGTTTAGGAGGAGTTTGAAGCTAGAATGCACAATGGAAAAATTCTCAAGACTTCTAGAATTTTTGACCAACTCTCTCAGATCACTATTCCAGGAAAGCCCCATACTTCACTTTACCCTTTTCTCTCTGGATATCTCTTTAACAGTCTTGCCACCTGCCTTGTCAATACATTTGTGCACTTTCCTCCTCTCACCCAATTTTTAGTTTCGAAACAATGACTTGTGATCAAATGGAAATTCTGCCATTGTTCCTGGATGGGATGAGTCAATTGATCCCACTTTGGCTCTTCTCACTATTCCAGAAACATTACAACTATATTCTGTCTCTCTTAGAATGTAAATTCCTTAAGGGCAAGGAGAACCTTTGCTTATGTATAGTAAGTGGCCCACTATTAAGGACTAATAAATGCTCCTTCCTTCCTTCCTTCCTTCTTTCCTTCCTTCCTTCCTTCCTTCCTTCCTTCCTTTTATCTTTCTTTCTCTCCTTTACTTTCCTCCACCCATACACTCAATTAAGCTGTGCAAATTTCTGTAGCCCAGAATGCTGCATGATAGGACATGGATACTACCTTACATGAATCTCAAGTTTCTCCCCTCTACGTATTTCTGATAGTTTGTTCTTTGTTTCTGCTGGAAATATTTTTAAAAGGACCTTATCTATGGATTTTTCCAGGTCAATGTGTGGAAGGTGTTATATGAAGAAGAAGTTCTGATTGTTTTATGTCTGCTTCAAGGGGAAGTTGAAAAGCAGTCCATTCTACAGGGAACAAAAACTAATCCTTTGACTAGCCATATATTTTAAATGTTTCCCTTTTCAGCTTTTGAACTGCTTAAGGCAGGTATTTTTGTTCATGTTAAGTGTCTGATGATTCCTGAAGGATGGAAGTGTTGCAGTTTAATGTAATTTCTGCCCAATAAGCCCTTGTTCTACCCTGTCCTCTACTTTTTGTGGGGGCTGGTGAGGGAAGGGGAAACATGAGGAATTTCCAAGCTAATAAGGGCTTGAGGAAAAAAAAGAGTCTGGCCATCCTTAAAACTCACTTGTACCCCATGCTTTCTTAATTATGATCAAATTATATTTATTTTCTTATCTAGCTCAATACCTTATGTTTCTAGTGATACAAAACTCATGTAGCTGAAAACTCAGAACCTGCCACTTGATAAATCCTCTCTGACCTTATTGTGAAATCTTACTTGTACCTCTGACAAATCTTTTAGCCACTTGCCCATTCCAAATCATCCCAGTGATTGAACTTCATCTTTGCTGATTCTTCTTTATTACTTCTTTTCCCCCATTCCTGAGGCACAAGAGGGTACATCTTTCACCATGGAGGCTACCCAGCCAAAAGGTTCACCTGGGTGGTCCTGACCATATCCTGGAACAGGTCCATATATGGTTGAGCTTTCAAAAGTTAGGGAAAAGAGGGAAGATAATCATCTGTCACACACTTGGGAAATCCCTAAAAGAAGAAAGAATGAGATTGTCATGGTAGGAGCTATTTTGTGAAATGTTTGGAAAAATAGGAGAAAGACTCAGCTGAGATCTAGTCCCTACAAATGGGGAAAAAATAATTTAGGCAGAAAGTACACATAGCTGAGAATATAGTCATCTATCTGTCTCTTTTCTTTCCTTTTTCTTTCTTCTCTTCCTTCCTTTCTTTTCTTCCCTTTCTTCTTTTTGCCCTTCCTTCCTTCCTCCCATTCTCTCTTCCTTCCTTCCTTCCATCCTTCCTTCCTTCCTTCCTTCCTCCTTCCTTCTTTCTTCTTTCTTTGTTTCTTCCTTCCTTTGTTTGTTTGTTTCCTTCCTTCCTTCCTTTATTTTATTTGCTGAGCAAAATACAGCCAGTACAAGAAAGACCTAACATTTTATTATTACTTCTGAGATTTGTTTTCTTCAATTCCACTTCTGCTGGTAAGTTATATGATCTGACATGTTATGGTTCATTTAGAAAGTGCAGTATTTTTCTATGAAAATATCCTATCCTAGATACCTACACAAGGTATTGAGTAGATAAAGGATCATCTTACAGAGAAGAGAGAGATAAATGTAATAGAGAACCTGGAACTAAGTTAAACAAAGTAAGTGATCATCTTGGGGGTGACATACAGTGAGGTGAGTTTAGGGAAACATTTTAGAACTAAAAATATATAGAAAGAGGTATGAAAGATGATTTTAAAAATTAAATAAGAGCAATAGAGAGAAATTGGGGAAAGAAATAAGAGCAATGCACAAACATTTTGAAAAGAGAATTAACAGATTGGTAAAAAGAGGTAGAAATCTTACCTGTTCTTTAGAGATGGTTTATATTTCTATTTAATTAGTATTTAATTCAGAATTGGATAGATATACTGTGATTTGATCAATCATACTTCTAATGGTTATGTCTTACTATTGTGAATCTGAAGTCAGAGAAAAGGCAGCAATGAAGCATGTTGTAATGATAAGGATAGGAGAAAGAAACAGACACTAGACTCTGACTGACTTATCTGGATCTCAATATGGGCTCTGATACTATCTGAAAGAGAGAATCTTATGGATTTTACACTTTAGAAATTCAAACTTTTCAAAGTAAGTTAAAAGCATGGAATCAGTCTTTTTCTCCTAAGCAAAATGTGAGCTCACAATAGCATTGGCCTTCTAGTAGAGGTCTGGAAACAAGGGAACGTGGTCCATGTCATGATGGAAGAAAGTAAGTCGAATTCCATTATGGTCAAGCTCAAGTCATTTGAGTCACAAATCTAGAGAGAGAAACAGTTTTCAGCAGAGACTCTAATGCCAGGAAAGTCAGCACTCAGTGTATCAGAGTAAAGATCCCAGAGAGGGAAATGGAAGCCATCCTAGAGGTTGTAGTTAGTTAGTCCATTTTCTAACAGTGGAATACCAACCACATCTGCAGTACATTCAAGGATATAGTCTTATTACACTGTGTAGAACTCTTTCTCAAATTTATCATCACATAATGTTAGAATAGAATGGACCCTTATTACCTAGACCAACTCCTTTCTATTACACAAAATAATCTTTGATGATGATGTTAATAGCTATCATTTATATAGCACTTCACAAAAATGATCTCATTTAATCCTCATAACAACCTTGGAAGGCAGGAGCTATTCTTTTTTCAATTTACAGATGAGGAGAGTAAAGCAGACAGAAGGTAAGTGAATTGTTTAGGATCACACAGCTAGTACAGGCCTGAGACTGAATTTAACCTCAGGATTTCTTGATTTTAGATTCATTGCTCTATCCACTGAGCCACCTAGCTGTCATTGTACAAATGAGGGAAAAGAAGGTAATAATGGTAAATAATAATAATGTCATTATAATGATAGTGATGATGATAATCTATAGTCTAATCATAACCAACATTTTTATTATGCTTTAAGGTTTGAAAAGTTATATAAAACACATATATGTATATATTATATATGTATACATACATACACACATGTAGATGTACATATATATGTATTAATCTATATTTATCTATAATAATATAATACCATATTCAGTTAGTCAACAAGCATTTACTGCACTATAAATGCTGTCATTAAAAAATTTTCCTGATTTCAACATATAATATTTCACTTGATTTTCAGAATAACCCTGTGCAATACATACTATCATTTTGTTCATTTTACAGATAAGGAAATCGAAGCCAAAAGAGAGGATGGCACCCACCCAGGTTCACACCCCTAGTAAGTTTCTGAGAAAGAATTAAATCCAGTTCTTCCTGGTTCCAAGCACATTGCTCTCTATTTACTATACCATAGCATAGGAAAGTTAATTTTATGTAGTCCCACAGCTAGTTTGTAGCAGAGAGAGGACAAAAAACATTCTCTTAATTCTAAACCCTAGGCCTTTTATACTGTTCTTTTACTACCACTCTCAATTCTGATTGTCTCATAAATACCACGTCTGAAAAGAGGCCCCAAGGAGGGCCTTACTGGTCAGTTGAGATACAGAGAGAGTTTCTGAAGAAAAGCCTATTCAAGCATACAGACTACAGTACCCATCCAAAGAAAAGAAATTTTGTGTTCCTGCTAATTCAGATATTTTGCATATGCATAGGCATAAGATATTGCTGAGGAGTAAAAGAAAAATTCCTTGAAGAAAGTGATATTTGTGAACTGGAGAGTAATTTGGAACTATGCCTGAAAGGCTATAAAATGTGTATACCCTTTCACCCAACAAGGCCACTACTAGGTCTGTATCCCAGAGATTTTTTTAAAGGACCCATATGTACAAAAATATTTATAGTAGCTCTTTTTGTGGTGGCAAAAATTGAAAAATGAGAGCATGCCAATCGATTGGGGAATGGCTGAACAAGTTGTGATATATGAGTTTGATGGGATACTATTGTACTATAAAAGGAGCAGGATGGTTTAGGAAAGCATGGGAAGACTTACGTGACCTGATGCAAAGAGAAGTAAGCAGAAGTAGGAGAACATTGTACATAGGAACAGCAATATTGTATGCTAATCAACTGTTACATACTTAGCTATTTGCAACAATAGAATTATCCAAGAAAACTTTGAAGGATTTTTGATGAAAAATGCTATCCACCTCCAGATAAAAAACTAATGGAATCTGAGTGCAAATCAAAGCATACTTTAACAAAAAACAAACAAAAAACAAGGAAAAAACCCTTTATGTTTCTTTTTGTAAACCTGTGTTTTTTGATTATAACATCCAAATATGGAAATATGTTTGGCATGACTTCACAAGTATAATCAATATCAAATTGTTTGCCTTGTCAAGAATAGGGGAAGGGAAGGAGGGAGAAAATTTATAACTCAAAATTTTAAAATGAATTTTATAATTGTTTTTACTTGTAATTGAAAAATAATAAAATAGAAAAATCTTCAAAAAAGGAGAAAGTGATGCTTTAGCTTTTTATTTTTTCCCAAGAAAAAATATAAAAAAGAAGACCCTAAAATTTTAGCTTAAAAACCTCATTTGACTCAGTAATACCACTTCTAGGGCTGTATCCCAAAGAGATAATATAAAAGGGAAAAGGACCTACACGTACAAAAATATTTATGGCAACTCTTTTTGTGGTGGCCAAGAATCGGAAATTGAGGGGATGACCATCAATTGGGGAATGGCTGAACAAGTTCTGGCATATGAATATAATATATTGTGCCTTAAGAAATGATGAGCAAGTGAACTTCAGAAAAATCTGGAAAGACATATATGAACTGATGCTGAGTGAAATGAGCAGAAACAAGAGAATGCTGTACGTGGTAACAGCCACATTTTGTGATGACTAAGTTTGATAGACTTTGTTCTTCTCAACAATGCAAGGATCTAAGACAACTCTGAAGGACTTATGATAGAAAATGCTATCCACATCCGGAGAAGGAGCAATGGAGTCTGAAGGCAGATCAAGGCCTAGTGTTTGTGCTCGCTCTCCCTCGCTCTCTCTCTCTCTCTCTCTCTCTCTCTCTCTCTTGTTTTTGTTTTTTCTTTCTCATTGTTTCTCCAATTCATTCTGATTCTTCTTTGCAACATGACTAATGTGAAAACATGTTTGGTGGAAATGTATATGTAGAGCCTTTATCAGATTGCATGCCATTTTGAGGAGGGAGTAGTAGAGGGAGGAAGAGAAAATTTGAAACTCAATAGCTTATGGAACTGAATGTTGAAAACTAAAATTAAATAAATTAATTTTAAAAAATCATCAGAAATCCTAGAATGTTTGAACATTAACAACTGAAAGTCTAATTATCAAATCCAATTATACCAGCAATTAATAATAGCATTGATGTATTGCTTTTGCATTAGTCTAATGCAAATGGCAAATTAGAGGGAGAATAAAATACATACAAATAACTCAAAAAGGCAGAGTTTATTTCTTGCTATTTTCCAGCACTAAAACTTTCTCATCATTTTCATGATCTCCATATGTTCAGACTGACCCTCAAAGTTCAAAACCTAAATTCATATACCATTAGCTCCATTCCTGCTTTTCAGTCTTCTTGAAATTCTTGGCTTGTCTACTCCAGATGTTAGCCGCACATTACAGAAAAGTATCTAATTGATCCTAAAAAAATGAATCCAAAACACATTGAATGCACACACAACTTACTTTACTGAGGTGAATGGATCTTCCTGTAGGGAAATATTGTTCATGAGGACAAATCTCAAATAGTTTTAGAAAAAAAATATTAGGTCATTCGTTGAGGAGATCAAGCCAGGTAGGAGGTATGGCCTATCCAGGTTCTGAAAGATTTACAATATTTAGGATTTTGACAAAAGTTTCCCACATAGGAAGCCGTTAAGCAATTTTGCTGAGGACACCCTGAAAGAAGGTAGATTGAGACAGATCTAAGTAACTGTAACCCAAAACAGAAGCTTGGGTGGACCCCTCAAAATAAGAATGCTTTGGGTGAATCTGGGGCCTAAGGAAGCCAGAAATACCTTGTAGCCATCTTTGGTATTCCTAGAAAGATTCTGGGGTCAAGCTACATTCTGAGTGTGGACAACCTTTAATCACATAAGGTTGGATTTAAGCAGTTTAATAATTTTCCACAAATTGTATAATTTTTTCCCCAAATAGTATAATAAGTCACTTTTCCCCAACAGAGACCACTGGAACCTAATTAAGAAGAAGAATATCCTGACTCTTTGTAGCAGCTCAGGTGCCAGTATCTAGGTTATCCAGAACGATCTAAGAAAAGTTAAATGACATGAGAAAGGCTGTGTTCCTGCCAATAGAGTGATGACTTCTGGGCATATAAGAAAATGAGTGAGAATACCTGGTCACAAGCTCTGATACTGCCACATACAGCATGAAAGGGATTAGTGAGTAGGGGAAAGAGCATTGATGTCGCTACTTTTGTGTGAGCTCAGGGAGTCACTTAACCTGTTTGACCCCAGTTTTCTCCTCTATAAAATGAGAGGGGTGGACTTGATGACCTCCAAGATCCCTTCCAACTATAAATCCTATGATGAGCTCACTTGGGTCCTGCCCTGGAAGATGAAGAATAGGGGGGAGAATATCTCTATTTAAGGCTGTAGAAAGGCAATTGGATTTTAGGACATATCATTTACCTTTCTCTTAAGAAAGGATATTTTATCCAGCAGAATCATTCAAAATCAAGTAATGTTATAAGTAGATCCCAGAATGTTATAAGGATCCCAGAATCTCAGAGTTGGAAAGAGTCTCTGAGAAGCATCCAACCTAATTTAAACAATGATGATAATAATAGCTAATATCTATATAGCATTTTATAACATAATGTCATACAATATATCATATCATGGCATGTCATGTGATATCATATGATACTGTAACATCTACATAGCACTTTATCTCATCTGATTCTCACAATAACCCTGGGAAGTAGGTACTATTGTTATCCTCATTTTACAAATGAGGAAACTGAGGCAAACAAGGGTTAAGTAACTTGCTCGGGGTTACACAGCTAATAAGCACAGGAGGCTGGATGAACATTAATCCTTTCTACAAAACACTCATCATTTGGCTGGCAGATTCTGCTTGGATCAAGTCTAAATTTGCTTATTTGCACCTCCTACACCGACATTTGAGGAGCAAGTTGAAGGAGACCATTTCTGCACTTACCAGCCTCATCTTGCTGTTGTCCAACATATCTTTGGCTGAGTTATTTCTCTCCACCACTCAATGGACCACCTGCATCATGTCCTGAGACATGGGACAGCTTCATAGTCAAGGCATCATCTAGATATCACAGAAAACTCTGAGGCAGTATGAAAAATCATGCCAAAACCATAGGTCCTTGAACCCTATCCCCAGACTATGGCCTGAACCCCTCACTGAGGGGATATTGGAGAGGAAGTGTGGTCCATCTCAGATCAGCTATTCTTAGATATTGTGAACTTTTCTTAGTCCTACCAGGAGCTCAGGCACCGGGATTTGTGAGGATGGTGGAACTTAATTCTCTAGGACAAGCACCAAACACTCATCTTGATGGATTTTGGAGTGGGGACTTTATGTTGCAGAGATGATCTTATCTGAAGCTGAGCTTGTCACGTGCATGGATAGACAATTAACCTCCTAACCTCTAAACTGGGAATTTTTCCTCCTACATTCCATCATAGGCCCTCCTGCCAAATTTCTGCTACCTTCACATCATCCTCACACCACATACTCCAGTAAAATTGGACAGTTTAATTTAGGTATATTCTGACATTCCCATAGTACATACAAATAAAGCCACACACACAATTATTTTGTTTTATTCTGCATGTTTCATTTATAACTTCTTTTATATGTGTGTGTCTATGATGAGCTGGAGTCTCCAAAATGTGGGGTCAATTGAGACATAGCACCTGGAGCATGGACTCAGTTTCTTGAATTTAAGGGAGGCACTCTTTATTCATATCTCCAGCCTTAGTTCCTGACTTGGGACTTTGTGTCAGGTCACACTCTGTCCCCTGACATGTAGGGCAGTCAGTCTGCTTGACCTTGTCATATATTCCTGTGCTCTACAAGAGAGTGATTTGTCTTTGATGAATTCACATCATGAGGCAGAGACAAACTGCACCCTTGGGTATTAAGAACCAAAACAAAACAAGACATGTAGGTACAATTGTTAGGCAACTATCATGATCTTTGAAACATTGTGGAGAATGGGATAGTTCATCCACAACTCCATGAAGTGCCAATTGATGTCCTGATATACAAAGAAGGAAAGAGAATGAAGCCTGTGAACAATAAACCAGTTAACTTGAATTTGATTACCGACAAAACTTTAGAAACATTTATTCCAGTAATTGTGAAGATTTAGAAAGAGAACCAGTTGTCACTAAGGGTCAGCATGGTTTTGGTCATGTCACACTAACCTTTTTCAAACATGCTTTCTAGACAAACTTCTCCATGAAAGGGAGGGATGGGTTTTTAATATCACTGTTCTTCTGCAGCAAGAAATGGAAAATGACAATATTTTAAAATAACATTTGTGGCTCATTCGCTGGACAATAGTGTGTTGGACATCTACTGCAGAATGCAAAACTTTATCAGAACTACACAAGGGAAGGCATGTAAAGGATCTCACCTAAGAGTTGTTTAATCAGAAAAGGAAATGGATTGATCATATACTGAGAGCACGTAATAACTGATGGTTCGTTCATGTCTTCTACAAGTATCCCATGAAATGTCAAGAAATCTTGAGGAATTTGCCTAGGATGTTTAGTGAATCTCTTGTGGTGGAATTACAAAAGCTTAGTGACTAGAATTATATAGGATGGGAAAGTGTGGATAGGTAGTGATCTGCATAGATGGGGGAAATGTTCTTTTCAGTGGCATCACAGATCCATTGCAGTACCATACCTCTAGAATAATATTTTAGATATAGTACATCTTGATTTCAGCAAATTCTCATGCTATTGTGAAAAAATATGTAAAGCTTTTGGCTAGTTAACAGTATATTTAGATGGATTTGGAAGTGCTTGAAAAAGTGGATGCAAAGAATAGTCATTATGTGTTTGGCATCAATTTGGAAGATTTTTAGGGTGGTGCTTTATGCATCTATCTGGGTACTGTACTTAATATTTTCATCTGTCACCTAGATAAATATATAGATGAGATGTTTGAGATGATACAAGACTGAGAGTAGTAGATAAAATGTTACTTAATAGAGTTGGGATCCAAAAAATTCCTGGCAGGCTAGAATATTGGGTAGAATTTATTAAGATGACATTGGTTAGGGATAAATATAAAATGCAAAGTCTTACAATTGGGTTTAAAAATAAGAAACTCATAGAGAAAACCAGTAGTAGTTCTGGCTAGTGGAATCAGGATTAGAATTCATATCTTTTGACTCCTAATCCAGTGTTTTGGGTTTTTCCCTCGATAGCATCCTTTTGCCACAACTTGACCCACTTGTGACTTTGAAATATATAGTACCGTTCCCAAATGTCACTAGCTTTAGTGAGTTTCTGACATGCAGATATTCCAATTGCCCTCTACCACATAAAAGATCACTTTCTGTTACTTCAGAATAATACAAGCATCAGTTTTCTGCTTCCTAATAATACCATGTTGCTTTGAAATATTATGAAAACTAAGAGACCATAGGTAGTGAAGCAGA
This sequence comes from Trichosurus vulpecula, assembly GCF_011100635.1. NCBI lineage: Eukaryota > Metazoa > Chordata > Mammalia > Diprotodontia > Phalangeridae > Trichosurus > Trichosurus vulpecula. The sequence goes on from NC_050574.1 coordinate 181,871,443, forward strand.
TGGGACACTGGATTAGAGTCATGAAGACCTGAGTTCAAATCTTGCCTTACTCACTTACTGGCTGTGTGACCATGAGCAAGTCATTTCATCTCTGACTGCTTCAGTTTCCTCAGCTCTAAAATGGGGATAATAATAGCACTTACTTACCAGGGCTGCTGTGAAGATGAAATGAGATAATATTTGAATAGTGCTTTGCAAGTATTAAAGTACTTTTGAAATGCTAGCTATGTCTATGAGAAGATTTAATTACTATATTCACTGCATCATTTGGGAATTAACTTTCCAGTTTTATGATTCTATTTGGGTTTTCTCTCCTCTTTTTCCTACCCCTCTGCCCAACTTCTACAATCAAAATTCATCTAGGGAGTGATATCAGGATAAATTTGATGCAGGTAGGGGCAGCTAGGTGGTGCAGCGAGTAGATCCCTGACCCTGGAGTCAGGAGGACCTGAGTTCAAATCTGGCCTCAGATACTTGACACACTTAATACCTGTGTGACCTCAGGCAAGTCACTTAACCCCAATTGCCCTGCCTTTTCCCCTCAAAAAAATTCAATGCAGGTGACAATTACCTCAGAATCCTGATGTATTGTTCCTTTGTTTTTTGATTTCTCAATTTTATGCTTCAAATTATATTCATTATTTATGGAATAATGAGAAATTCTATGAATGAATTTTCCAAACAAATAAAACTTCACATGTCAAGTAGCAACATTTTATTTTAAACACTTTTATGGAAGTTTGCCTCAGATATAAAATACATAATTCCTTCTTTTCTTAAATTTAATATTTATTAAGCATTCATATATATGTAAGGCCCAATGTCACTACACACCAAAGATTAAATGAGAAACAAGCAGATTACTTTGTTTATTATTTAAACCTATTTTGATGATTCAGTTTCTGCTCTTATGAATATGCAGTATTGTACAAAGCAATTTTCAATTTTTCTTTCACCCCTAGCAATGACAGCCTTTCAGGAAGTTACTTCTTTATCATTGTGCCTGCTTATAATGACAGCTATATTGTATAATACTTTTAGTTTGTGGTGCTAAGGGAAAACCATTAACTTAAGCGGGTAAGAATTATGTGACTCTAGAAGCAGTAAGGCTTTGGGAAGAGTTGGGGAGGGGCAGTTTTAAGAAGTAAAGTCGAAATGCTTTTTTGTTTGTTTGTTTTTACCTGGAAGGACTTTGTGATATCAGGGCTATGTTCAAGAAAGTTATTACTTCCTAATTAGTGGAGTATTAGCAATATTGATTTTAAAACTATGTAAAGTAGTTTTAGGAACCTTAAAACAATTAAAATTACCATAATGTATTAGAGACAAATTTTTTTAGAAAAAAATATTATTTTCCAGAAGAAGAAAGCATTTATATATAAAGAGCTGATTTCATTTATAATATACATTATATATACAATATATACAAGTATATATTATAGGCATATATGTGTGTATGTACAAACATGTATAGCTACAGCTAGTTTTCAAAATAAATATGTATCTATAGTTATAGCTAAAGTATTTATAAATACTTGTTCATATATTTATTTTATATAGCTATAGCTGTATCACATATATTTGCCTTTATATGTATGTATATGTATGTATATGTGGTTCAGTCATTTTTCAGTTGCGTCTGTCTCTGTCTGACACCATTTGGGTATTCTCGGTATTCTTCTATACTGAAGTGATTTGCCATTTCCTTCTCCAATTTATTTTACAGATGAGGAAACTGAGGTAAATAGGGTTAAGTGACTTGACTAGAGTCACAGCTAGTAAGTGTCTAAGGCTAAATTTGAACTCAGGAAGATGAGTCTTCCTGACTCTAGTCCCCATCCTCTATCCACTGTGTCACCTAGCTGCCCTGCATGTATCTATCATCCTGTAAGAATCTCTCCCAGTCTCTCCTCCTTCCTCACTGCTAGTGCCTTCACTGTGAGATTACCTCCTATTTACACAATATGTATTTTGTATGTACATAATTATTTGAAGGTCATCTCCCTCATTAAAATAGGAACTTTTTAAAGGGCAAGAACTGTGGTTTTGCCTTATTTTTGTCCGCAGTACTAAGCACAGTACATGGAACATGTTGTTGATGATGACAATGATGATGTTTATAGTGAATTTTTATTAGGAAACAGGATTTCACAAGATAAAGCTATTGTCACAAAGCCCTATAAGGGGAGTAAGGATGCAGTGTCAGGATCCAGAGCAGAGAACAAAAGGGATTCAGTCATCATTCAAACATGACTGTAAGTGCCATTGCGGAGAATTTTCTATTTTGAATGTGTCATTCTCAAAAGATAAGATTTTGAAACTACCCTTCAGTGGATAATTACTCAAAATATATGAACAAATCGTTTTCAAAAGAAATACAAACTATTAATGACCTTGTTAAAGATTTTTTCTAGTCATCAAATAAAAATCATAGCATTTCTAAGGTTTTATCTCACACTCTACAAAATGACAAAGTTGACAAAAGAAAAGAATAGTTAATGCTGGAGGCACTGTGGAAATATATGAGTAGGGTTGGTCATTATGGAAAGCAATTTGGATCTTTTGGCTAAGAAATATACTAAAAGGCCCTAATTCTTGAACCAGATTGCTCAGTGTTAGGCATATATCCCCAGGAGGTTAAAGATAGATAGAATGTACTAACATATTCATAGCAATAGATTTTTATACCAAAAAATTGGAAAGAAAATAAGAGCCTTCCAATTAGAGAATGCCTAAATAAATTGTGATATGAAATTTTCATAGAGTAATTACCACACTTCAAGAAATTATGAAGGTGAAGCATTCAATGAAGCCTGAGAAGACATGAAGTAATGCAACATGAAATAAATAGAACCAAGAAAGCAATATACAAAATGATGACTACAACATAAGTGGAAAGCATTGTAATATAGCGGTAGAAATTGAATGCTGTGATGGTGACAGTGTCAAAGAACTATGAGAAATTAACACATTTACCGAGTCTGCCCTATCCAGTGGTTTCTTGCTTCATGTAGAGACATGGAACACTGGATAGGTCAGATTTGGTTAATGTATTGATTAGTTTTGTTGAACTTCTTCCCTTCCCTCTTTTTATTATTCAGTATAAGAAATAACTCTTTGGGTAGGAGAGGAAGAGGAATATATTCAGAAAGATGGTAAAGGGACTAAAAAAATCAATAAAATTGAACTATTTAAAAATAAAAAAATTGTAAGGAAATTAAGTTTCATTCGGGTTCTTCATAGAGCATGAATAGAAAATTTCTTAGAGAGAGTGCATGACATTTTCTCATAAGAGAGAATTTTGATGACTCCACATACATTCTACACTTATTAAGCTTTGGACTTCTTCATAAAAATAACAGTTATAATAACTCACTTTTAATTACTTTAATGTTTACAAAGCATTAACTCCATAATAACTCTATAATAAAGATAGTACAAATATTATTTTTTCAGTCTAATTTAGTAAACTTTTATTAAGTGCCTACAATGTTCCAGGTACTCTGCTAAGTACTGTGGATACAAATAATTAAAAGAGACAGTCTCTGCCCTCATTGAGATTACAATCTAACAGGGGAGGCAGGCAGAAACAATATGTTGGAAGAAAGGCAAGGGCTTGCCTGAGCTCTCCCCCAAACTGCTCCAAATATTTTTTGAAATGACTCTAAACAAATTCTAGAGAAGCACAACTCATAAAAGGGAGAGTAAAACAAATTTCTAGCTCAAGACAATGTGTAAGGTCAGCAGGAAAGGTCTGTTGTATCAGAGTGGGAGAGGAGTGCAGACCAGGGCCCCAGCAAACCTGGAGCAGGCCTCCGGGTGACTGAATAAGTGGCAGACAATGCAGTTTCCAGATGTGTCAGTGCACAGACATCAAAGTCAACATGTAAGGTCAGCAGGAAGGGTCTCTGGCACATGGGTGAGATTGGAGTCTTGGCCTCAGTAAGTAATAGAGGTAGAGGAAAAATTGAGAAGAGAAATGGGAGTAATACAAGAAAACCATGAAAAACAAGTCAACAGCTTGGTAGAGGAAACACAAAAAAATACTGAAGAAAATAACACCTCAAAAAAACTGGACTAGACCAAGTGGCAAAAGAGGTATAAAAAGTTAATGAGGAAAAGCATTGAAGGGATTCCTATCAGTTGGGGAATGGCTGAACAACTTTTGGTATGTGATTATGATGGAATACGATAAGAAATCATAAGCAGGATGCTCTCAGAGAAAAATATGAGCTGATACAAAGTGAAATGTACTGTGAACAAAGTAACAGTAATATTGTAAGATGATTAGCTATGAATGACTTAGCTATTCTTAGCAAAATTTATGATGAAAAATGCTATCCATCCATAAAGAAAGAACTGATGGTGTCTGAATACAGATTAAAGCATACTTTATTTTACTTTATTTCTCTTGTTTTTTATGTTTTCTTTCATAACATGATTATTATGAAATGTTTTGCATGACTACACATGTATTCCCTATATGGAATTGCTTACTTTCTCAATAATGGGTGGTGGGGAGAGAGGAAGGGAGATAATTTGGAGCTCAAAGTTTTAAAAATGAATGCTAAATGTTATCTTTACATGTAACTGTGGAAAATAAAATAATAAATAGAAAGAAAAAAAATCTAATAGTGGAAAACAGCATAGAGAGGGAAGGAGAAAAGGATGTGGAGCAAGGCCAGGTAGTACATGTAGATACATATGTAGATGTATAATATAGGCAGATAGATATCTATCTATATATGTATATATATATTGACAGAGGGCACAGGTGTGAGTCGAATATGAAGGAATGATATCTAAAAATAAGGGGAGAGAGAGGAATGTAACAGGAGAAAGAGAAAGGAAGAGTTTTATATTCAACCCTCCAGTTCTCCAATTAGAGATGAGAAGTAATGGTGGGTTAGTTGAGAATGGCTAAGATCTCCAAATCTGAGACATTCTTCAGGATAATGAGATTTCAAGTGATGAATCAGCTTATTCTGCTTTGGAGGCAGTGGAGGGTGAATGGGGGAGCTGGAGTGAAAACCAAGCAGAGCTACTGAATAAAGAATGGAGTACTTGCCAATTTAATGAGAGTATCTAAATCTACATTTTTTTGGCTGACTTAGTAAAGTTTTAATACTTTTTTTTTCAATTCAGACCAATTTTCCAAATATTTATCAAGTACCTACCATATGTAAGTCTCTGTGCTGGGGGCTGGTAAAACAAAAAAAAGATATAGTTCTTGTCTTTAAAGAGTTTATATTCTACTGGACAAAGGGCAGGAGAATGGAAAATGTGTGTGTAGATAAAAGAATATAAAGTTATATATATACACATACAGGCACACACATACATAATACACATACTCATGCTTATATGTACATATACACATATGCATATGTGATACACATATGTATATGTGTGTATATGTCTACACACTACAATGTTTGTGTGCATATAGATATAGTGAATGATTTAGCTATTCTAAGCAATACAATGATCCAAGACATCTCTGAAGGACTTATCATGAAAAAATACTCTCCATCACCCGTGAAATAACTGATCAAAGTATGCCTTTTACTTTATTTTTATTTTGGCATATATTTTCTTTTACAACATGACTAATGTGGAAATGTTTTGCATGATTACACATGTACAATCTATATCAAATTGTCTTCTTAATGAGGGGGGTGGGGAAGAGGGAGAGAATTTGGAACTTAGTTTTAAAAATGAATATTGAAAATTTACATGTAATTGGGGGGAATATTTAATTTTTAAAAAAAAGATTGAGGGAATTGGGGCATGAAATTAGTTCAGAAGTAAACTAAATAATGAATAGAATAAAACAAGAAGAAATAAAAGTAGGAATAAAAACATCAATAAAAATTTTAAAATGCACATAGGAAAACAAAATGACTTCAGATGGGTACAGAGAAATGAACTGGGAATTTCTCAAATTCATATACATTCCTAGGCAAACTATAGTTGAAATTCGTAATTTCCTATAAAAAAGAGAACAGTATTAATGTTGGAAATTATTTACATGAAAAATCAAATAAGAAAATATATTTATGTAATATATCCTTTTCTATGCTTTTTCAAAAAATTGTCTTTTGTCACCTCAAAAATTGCTTTTTGTCACGTTCATTTTGAGTTGCTAAAGGAGCGTGAGTCAAGTCAAATCTCTTACCGGCTAATGGGTTAGTCACAACTTTCAATAAATGATATGGAGAGCAAGAGTAATAAGTATAGTTTAGTCTTTTTTTTTTTTGCTTTCTCTATATAATGGATAGTGCTAGAGTTAGAGTCAAGACAATCTGAGTGCAAATCCTGCCTTTAATGCTTAGCAGCTTTTTTGATGAGAGACACAGCATTTAAACTCTATGCTTTAGCAACCTTACTAACAATAAATTTAGTTCCAGCTTCATAAAGGTACAAATGAACCAATGTATTAAAACATTATGGAAAATTTAAAGCAAAAAATATTGTTTTATTTAATCCCCAATTACATGTAAAATAATTTTACCATTTTTTTCAGATTTTGAGTCCCAAATTTTTTCCTTCCTTCCATTCCCCCATTGAGAAGACAAGCAATTTGACATGCATAAAACATACCTATGTAAGTCATACTGTGAAAGAAAACACACAAACACACACACACACACACACACACACACACACACACACACACACACACACCCAAATCCAAGTAAAATAAAGAAAGTAAAGAAAAAATATCTTTGATCTGCATTCAAGCTTCACCAATTCTTTCTCTAGAGATGGACAGCATCTTGAAATCATAAGCCCATCAGAATTGTCTTGGATAATTATATTGCTAAAAATAACTAAGTCATTCACAGTAGATCATCATATAATATTACTATTACTGTATACAACATTCTCCTGGTTCTTCTCATTTCACTTTGTATCAGTTCTCGTAGGTCTTTCCAGGTTTTTCTTAGAGCATCCTGTTCATTATTTCATGTAACACAATAGTATTCCATCACAATCATATATGACAATTTGTCTAGACATTCCCCAATTGATGGGCATCCTTTCAATTTCAAGTTCTTTGCCACCTCTAAAAAAAGCTGCCATTAATATTTTTGTACATATAGGTCCTTTTCCTTTTTGTTTTTATCTGTTTGGGATACAGACCTAGTAGTAGTGTTGCACGGTCAAAAGATATGCATGGTTTTATAGCCCTTTGGGTGTAGTTACAAATTGCTCTCCAAAACAGTTGAATCATTGTACAACTTTTCCAATAATGCATTAGTGTTTTAATTTTCCCACATCCCACCAACATTTGAGATTTTCCTTTTCTGTCATATTAGTCAATCTTATAGGTGTGTGGTGATAGTTCAGAGTTGTTTTAATTTTCATTTCTCTAATCAATAGTGATTTTGAGCATTTTTTCATGATTGTAGATAGCTTTGATTACTTTGTCTGAAAACTGTCTGTTCATATCCTTTGACCATTGAGGAATGATTCTTATTTCTAATAATTTGATGCATTTTTCTATATATTTGAGAAATGTCTTTATCAGAGAAACTCACTTTAATTTTTTTCTTGCAATAATGATTACCAACTGTGTTTCCCTTTATCCTATTTTCCTCCTGTTTATCCTACTCTCCCTGTCCTTTCATGCTGTCTATTCTCAAAAGTATTTTGCTTCTGACTTTTACCTCCTCCAATCTGCCGTACCTTCTATTAGCCCCTTCGTAATCCCTTCTCCTCCTACTTTCCTGTATAGTAAGACAGATTTCTACACCCAACTTAGTGTGTATGTTATTCCTCCTTTGAGCCAATTTTGATGAGAGTAGTTATGCACTCCCCACCCTCCATCCCCCATATTTCTCTTCATTGTAAAATCTCTTTCAGGCCTCTTTTATGACAGATAATTCACCCCATTCTACCTCTCTCTCTCCCCTTCTCTAAGTGCATTCTGTCCCACTCCTTAATTTAATTTAATTTTTTAGATACTCATTTTCAACTCACACCTATGTTTTCTGTCTAACTCCTTCTAACTGCCCTAATTATGAGAAAGTGTTTGCATTATAAATATCATTTTCCAATGTAGGAATATAAACAGTTTAACCTCATTGAATCCCTTATGATATCCCTTTCCTGTTTACCTTGTGCTTTTTCTGAATCTTGTATTTGAAAGTAAAACTTTCTCTTCAGCTCTGGTCTTTTTATCAGGAATATTTGAAAGTCCTCTATTTTATCGAATATCCACTTTTTCACCTGAAGGATTATACTCAGTTTTGATGGGTAGTTCATTCTTTGTGGTAATCCTAGCTCTTTTGCCTTCTAGAATATTGTATTCCAAGTCCTCCAATCTTTTAATGTAGAAATTGCTAAATCTTGTGTTATCCTTACTATGGCTCAACAATACTTGAATTGTTTCTTTCTAGCTGCTTGTGGTATTTTCTCCTTGACCTGGGAGCTCTGGAATTTAGTTATAATATTCATGAGGAGTTTTCATTTTGGCATCCATTTCAAGAGGTGATCAGTGGATTCTTTCAATTTCTTTTTTACCTCTTCATTCTACAATATCAGGGCAGTTTTGCTGATAATTTCTTGAAAGATGATGTCTAGGTTCTTTTTTTGATCATGGATGTCAGGTAGTCCAATAATTCTTAAAGTATCTCTGCTGTATCAATTTTCCTGGGCAGTCATTTTTGCAATGCACATTTTCATCTATTTTTTCATTCTTTTGATTTTGTTTTAGTTTTTTTTGCTGTCTCATGGAGTCATTAACTTTCACTTGCCCAAATCTAATTTTTAAGTAATTATTTTCTTTGGTGAGATTTTGTACATACTTTTCCATTTGGCCAATTCTATTTTTTAAGGAGTTCCTTTATTCAGTGGATTGTTGTGCCTCCTTTCGCACTTGGCCAATTTTGCTTGTTAAGGAGTTGCATATCTTTTTTTCCCATTTGGCTAATTCTTCTTTTCAAGGAATTCTTCTCTCCATTGAATTTTTGTACCTTTTTAAAAAACATTTGTCCTATTCTGTTTTTAAGATGTTTTCTTCAGTGATTTTATTCCTCCTTTACCAAGCTGCTGACTCTTTTTTTATGACTCTTTTTTCTTGCATCACTCTCATTTCTCTTCCCAATTTCTCCTCTCCCTCTCTTTCTTGATTTTTATAATCCTTTTTGAGCTCTTCCATGGCCTAGGGCCAACTCATATTTTTCTTTGAATATTTGGATGTAAGAGTTTTGACTATGTTGTCTTCTTCTGAGGTTATGTTTTGATCTTCTCTGTCACCATAGTAACTTTCTCTACTCAGGATCTTTTTCAGATGTTTGCTCATTTTCCAGCCTATTTCTTGACTTTTAACACTATGCTAAAGTGGCACTTTACTTCCAGGGGGCGAGGGGGCATTGTCCCAATCTCCAAGTTTTTCAGATTTTTCAGAAGTAATTCTGGGGACCTGTAAGTTTTCAGTTTTTTCAAGGTGTTGTGATATAAAGATAGATGTGTTTACTACTCTCCTGTACTGTGTACTGGTCTGTGAGTGACCACAATCTCTCTTTTCTACCCTGGAACTGTGACCAGATTTCCTGCTCCCCTGCAGCCATAAGTTCTGATATGCTAGTGCTCCTCCTTGCTCCAGAACTGAGACTCAGGGTTGTGACACAGATTCAAGAATAAACAATGCAACAGAGTCCTGCCCCCAGTACCAGCAAAGGGACCCCTTTAATCTCCTTCTGATCAGTTGTCCAACCCCCTTACCATTTATGGGCTGAGAGGTCCAGAAACCACTACTGCCACCACTAATTCAGTTGCTTCTTGTTTGTTGGAGCACTGCCTAAGCTGGAAAGCCCTGGACTGGACTGATCTCCACTCTCACTCTGGTGCAACACTTCTTACCTCCCAAACTTCTAAGTTTTCTTGGGTTAGAAAATTCTTTTGTTCATTCTCTTTTGGGTTCTGACCTTCTATAATTTGTTTTTGATACGTTATTTAAAGGTATTTGGAAGGGTTTTGGGGAGAGCTCAGTAGTGTCTCTCCTTTTTCCCACTATTTTGCCTCTGCCTCTGTTATGCTTTTTTCTACCTCTATAAAATAATTTTTGGTAGCATGATTGGCATGGCACTGAATAAGTAAATTAACTTAGGTAGAATTGTCATTTTTGTTATATTGGCTTGAGCTAATCAGAAAAATTTAAACATTTTCCAATTGTTTAGATCTGCCTTTGTTTCAAAAATGTTTTGCAGTTGTATTCATTTAGTCTCTGAGTTTGTCTTGGAAGGTAGATCCCAGGTATTTAAAATTATCTAAGTTTATTTTAACTGCACTTTCTCTTTCTATCTCTTTATCCTGGGATTTGTTGTAGTATTTAAATATGTTGATGATTTATATAGGTTTATTTTATATCCTTCAACTTTGCTAAAGTAGTTAATTATTTCAACTAGTTTTTTAGTTGATTCTCTAAATTTCTATAAGTATATCATCATATCAGCAAAGAGTGACAGTTTTATTTCCTCATTACCTATTTTTATTTTTTAACTTGTTTTTCTTACCTTATTGCTATAACTAGAATTTGTATTACAATATTGAATAATAGAGGTTATAATTAAAATTTTTGTTTCTGGTATTTTGGTTTTCTTTTTTAAAAATCAAATTAACTGATGGTTTATCTATTTTGCTGGTGTTTCCATAAAACCAGCTTTTGGTTTTATTTACTTGTTCAATGTCCTTTTGTGTTTTCAATTTTATGAATCTATCCTTTAATTTTCAGGATTTTGATTTATTTTTTGATTGGTGATTTTTAATTTGCTCTTTTTCTAACTTTTTTTGTTGCAATTCCAATGTATTTATCTGTTTTTTTCTAACTTTTACTAACATATGCTTTTAGAAATATAATTTTTCTCCCGAGTATAGATTTGGCTGCATCCCTCAAATTTGGGGCTGTTGTCTCATTGTTGGCATCGTTGTTAATGAAATTATTGATTGTTTTTGTGATTTCTTCTTTGACCCACTCATTAATTAGGATTCAGTGATTTTGTTCATCATTAGTTTCAGTTTATGTTTCCATGTCCCTGGTTTTGAATGTCATTTTTTATTGCATTATGATCTGAAAAAGGTGCATTTAATGTTTTTGCCTTCCTGCATTTGGTTATGAGGTTTTTATGTCTTATTACATAGTCTTTTTTATGAAGGTACCATTTACAGCAGAGAAAAAGGTATATTTCCTTATCTTCCCATTTAGTTTTCTCCAGAGGTTAATCATATCTAACTTTCATAAGATTCAATTTATCTCCTTAACTTCTTTCTTTTTTATTTTATGGTTACATTTATCCAGCCCTGAGAGAGCCCACAAGTAGAGTTTTATTATCTTTTTCTTCCTCCAATTCATTTAAATTTTCCTTTAAGAATGTGCTTGGTATTTCATTTGCTGTGTACATGTTTAGTATTGATATTACTTCATTGTCCATGGTTCCTTTTAGCAAGATATAGTTTCCCTATTCATACTGTTTAATTAGATCTATTTTTGCTTTTGCTTTGTCTGAGATCATGACTGTTACCCTTGCCTTAAGAAATTATTTTCCTCAATGATCATTTGTACCTTTTTCCATTTGGCTGGTTCTACTTTGTAAGAACTTAATTTCATTAGTGAAATTTTGTACCTCTTTTTCCATTTATCCATTCTTTTTTAAGGTGTCATTTTCTTCAGGATTTTTTCTCCTTGTTTACCAAGCTATTAATTGTCTTTTTCATAATTTTGTTCCTTTGTTTTCATTTTTTAACCTATTTTTTCTTCCACTACTCTGATTTGGAAAATCATTTTTTCCCTTCCAGGACTTCCTTTTGGGCTTTTATCCAGTTCACTTTTTTTTCTTTGAGGCTTTGCTTATAGCAATTTTCACTTCATTGTCTTCTTCTGATTTTGTGTCTTGATCTTCCCTGTTTCCATAGTAACTTTATGGTTGGGTTATTTTCTGTTCTTTGCTCACTTTTCCACCCTAGTTCTTGTTTTTTAACTTAATGCTAATTTTGGGTTCAGTTCCTGACCATGGCGGTGGGGTGGGGGGAAGGGGGGGAGAGAGGTGGTTAGGCAGGGGAGATAGGCACTCTCTCAAGCTTTAGGCTTTTTCACATTGCCATTTTCAGATCTATTTCTGAGAATTTGAAAGTTTTGAATGTTTCCAAGTTTGTTCGTCTTTGGGGACAAGTATGGTCACTGTTCTTCTGGTCCATACTCTGGTGCAGGAAAGGACTAGAAAGGGTCCCTGATTCCTTAGAATTACAATTCATATCACATCTCAGTGCCCCTGCTCCTTTGGGGTCACAAGCAATACTGTTCCTTAGGATGACTGAACACTTGTCATAAAAAATGCCACTGCTCCTTAGAGCTCCCCTACCATCTTGCCCAAAAGTATTCCTCTGCTTTTGAAGTTTGACACAGAATTGGGTGTATAGCAATTGCCAAGCAGTTTCTGGTTCTCCATCCAGTGTTAGCACAGAGATCACATATAATCTCTTTCTTATTAGTTGCCAAGTCCCCTTATCTTTTCTGGTTTGAGAGCTCCTGAACTGCTGCTGCTTCTTTTGCCACCACCTGTTCCCACCACCATTCATCCGCATGGGCTCTGGGCCAGCTTCCACCCCTGTGTCACAGATCTCTATTTCTGACCAACTAAGTTGTTTTGGGCTGGAAGAATATTTCATTCTGATTTTTTGTTGGCTCTGCCATTCCAGAATTCAGTCTGAGGCATTATGTTGAATGTGTTTAGAGGGGTATTTGGAAGATCTTGGCTGAGTGTTTTCTTTATTCTACCATCTTAGCTTTACCTTTGGAAGTCCTTCATAAATTTTTGATAAATACTTCCTTATTGATTGAATGATGGGAATAATCCTATTCACAATCTTGGTAAATTCATGCTACTTAAAAGAGATGAGAGTTTGGGCTGTGTACCAGAGGAAAAAAAAATGAAAGCAGGGCCATTGGCTTTTAGGGTGGTAGTGAGACTAACCTGTAGCTTGGGTGGTATAAACTAGGGTAGAACAATAGCAAGTCTGAGGAAAACAAATGGGTTTCTTGGAGAATATGAAGTTGAGTCTATAATGAATGACTCAAGCTTGCCTAGTGAATGAGTCATACTGTTGAGTGAAAAATTGACCCAGTTCCTTCCAGCCCAGGACTCCATTTTCTAGTTAAAGCTAACTTGTCAATTGTTGCAGTCAGGTACAAGAGGCCCTGTGAGACCCAGCTGTGTTTTATAGAGGATAATGTGGAGCAACCCAACCTGTTCACAGAAATGAATGAGAAGGTTGCAAACAGAGGGTGGGCCTGGGAACAGAGAGAAACAGCTTGAAAGCAGACAGAAAACTATTCAGCACTCAGACAGAAGAGAAAAATGAGCTGTAAGGCCATGGCCAAGAGATACAACCCAAAGGAACTACTCTGAAATGAAAGCTAAATGACAATCTGTATTACATCGCATTTTCCCATCACCACAAGCTGTAAGCTAATCATGTGTGTTAAAAAATAAATGCATTTTGTCCTTGAGAATGTCATATGTTTTTTAAAAGAGGTCTGAGATTTCATTTGTAAGACACATTTCATCAAATTTTTAGAATTTTCACTACAGAGAACTCACTTTTTTGAGTTCTTTCCTTTCTGGTTCCTGAGAGTTAATCAGAACCATATTCACTCATGGAGCATGAGACAGTATAACACTTGCCTAACCCTTATATTGCCCAACAAGGAGACTCTCATATATCAAGGGCTTTTTTTTCTACATGAAGGCTTAAGGAATTTAAAAACAAACCTCCCACACGTATACTATTTTTATAAATAATGCAATCACTCCAAAGAAGCTTGGAATTATTTTCTGCATGGTCTTTCCTAAGGTGAAAGGGGAATATTGACACCTGTTTCTCTGGTGGGGTTTATTTGTAGCAAGATGACTTTGGTGATTGCTGCTATTCAGATCTGAAATGAAGACCCAGCTGGTCACATGACCCAGGTAGTCACATGATTGCTAATTGTATAATAAGGGTGTAAACATGTTATAAAATTAACAGTTTTCTCTCTTTAGCTATATTGATATTATAGTTAGTAGTTTTGAACAAATTTCCCTTAAACCCAAACTAAAAAATAAAGAGCTGAGGTACCTTGGCTTCTCCTATTCTCCTACTCTTCTTGGCATGGAGATCCCTAGGGTTCTCAAAGGCTATCCCATTGAAGCAGCAGCTTTGGCAGATTCTACCAGATGCAAAAGGGTTCAAATCCACTAACAGACTCTATATATGTCAAATACCATTTATTCTTTAATTTACCGAACATTTATAAATCACTTACTGTGTGCAAGGTATTGTACTGAGCACTAGGAATGCAAACCTTAAGACGTATATGTGTCACCATGACACAAGGCAGAATATGGAAGGTGTAAAGCAGAGGTGGAAGCAAAATGTTATGAGAAAATTGATGAAGGAAATATAGTACTCAGACAAGCAAGTCATGAAAGGCTCCATGGAGAAAATAACACTGAGGCTGAAAGAAAGGAAAAGATTCCAATAGTCAGAGGCTGGGGTATCGCAAGGTTAGAGGACAATGTGAGAAAAGTCACAAAAACCATACTCAGATCCAGTTCACAGTCCCAAGGTGAGGAGGAGCACTAGCATAGCAAAGCTTTTGGCAGCAGTGGAGGGGGGATTCTCCTCACAGTTTCAGGGCAGAAAAGAGTGCTTCAGGTCAATCACAGACCACAGCACAAGCCAGGAAAGTAGCCAACACATCTCTTTGGAAAACCACCTCGGAAGAACTGAACACTTATAGGTCCCTAGAAGCATTTCTGAAAACAGCTGCAGAAAACACCTGAAGCTTGGGAAAGTGCACCCTTCACCCTGGAAGTACAGCCCTACTTTAACAAACATTTAAAAGTCAAGTAATAGTCTGGGAAAATGTGTAAACTATGGGGAAAACCTCTTACAATACAAAGTTACTATGGTGACCAGAAATATCAAAACACATGTTTAGAAGAAGACAACAAGTTAAAAATACAGTTAGCAATACAATTTATTTAGAGCTATATTTTTAAAGGTGTTTGGAAAGTTTTGGGGGAGAGCTCAGGCGAGTCCCTGACTTTCCTCTGCCATTTTGGGTCTGTGCTTTTACATCTAAATCCAAAGCCTGCAAGGAAAAAAATACGAATTGGTCTCAGGCTATGGAAGAACTCAAAAAGGATTTTGAAAATCAAGTTAGAAAGGTAGAGGAAAAATTAGGAAGAGAAATGAGAATGATACAAGAAAATCACTAAAAATGAGTCAACAGCTTGATAAAGGAGACACACACACATAAAAATACTGAAGAAAATAACACCTTAAAAAAGAAACTAGGCCAAATAGTAAAAGAGATCCAAAAAGCCAATGAGGAGAAGAATGCCTTAAAAAATAGAATTGGTCGAATGGAAAAGAAGGTACAAAAGCTCACTGAGAAAATAATTCCTGAAAATTGGAATGAAGCAAGTGGAAGCTGATGACTTTATGAGAAATAAAAATAAAATAAAACCAAAAGAATGAAAAAAATGGAAGACAATATTAAATATCTCATTGGAAAAAAACAACTGACCAGGAAAATAGATCCATGAGTGATAATTTAAAAATTGTTGGACTACCTAAAAACCATGTTCAAAAAAAGAGCTTAGACACCATCATCTTTCAAGAAATTATCAAGGAAAATCACCCTGATGTTCTAGAAGCAAAGGGTAAAATAGAAATCAAAAGAATCTACTGATCCTCCTGAAAGAGATCCCAAAATGAAAACTGTCAGGTACATTAACACCAAATTCCAGAGTTCCCAGGTCAAGGAGAAAATATTACAAACAGCCAGAAAAAAACAATTCAAGTATAATAGAGCCACAGTCAGATTAACAAGAGATTTAGCAGCTTCTACATCAAAGGATAGGAGGGCTTGGAATATGATATTCCAGAGGATAAAGGAGCTAGGATTACAACCAAGAATCACCTACCCCCAAAACTGGGTATAATCCTTTTGGGGTAATAATGGATATCCAATGTGATAGAGGACTTTCAAACATTTCTGATGAAAAGACCAGAGTTGAATAGAAAATTTAACTTTCAAATACAAGACTCAAGAGAAGCGTAAGAAGGTAAAAAGGAAAGGGAAATCATAACAGACTTAATAAGGTTAAATTGTTTACATTCCTGCCTGGGAAGATGATATCTGTAACTCATAAGACCTGTCTCATTATTAGGGTAGTTAGAAGGAATATATATAGACAGAAGACCCAGACATGAGTTGAATATGAAGGGAAGATATCTAAAAAATAAAATTAAGGAGTGAAAGAGGAATGTACTGAGAGAAAGAGAAAAGGAGAGGTGGAATGGGGTAAATTATCTCACATAAGAGGCAAGAAAAAGTTTTTTACTCTGGAGGGGAAGAGGGGCAGGTGAGGGGGAGTGAGTGAACCTTACTCTCATCAGAATTGACTCAAAGAGGGAATAATATGCACACTCAGTTGGATGTAGAAATCTCTCTTACCCTACAGGAAAATAAGAGAGGAACAGGATAAGAGAGGCAAGTTGGAGGGGTAGAAGGAAGGGCAGATTAGGGGAGGAGGTAGTGAGGAGGGACAGGGTAAAGGGAGAGAGATAATAGAATAAACAGTGGAGGAGGAAATAGGATGGAGGGAAATACAGTGAACAATAGTAATTGTGAAAAAAAATTTTTGGAGCGAGTTTCTCTGATAAAGGCCTCATTTCTCAAACTGAGAAACTGACAGAAGTGAGTCTAATAAAAAAGAGCAACTCCCCAATTGATAAATTACCAAAAATATATGATCAGTTTTCAAGTAATATATCTATAATCATATAAAAAACTCTAAGTCACTATTGGTTGAAGACGAGCAAATCAAAACAATTCTGATGTACTACCCCATACCTATTAGATTGGCTAATAGGAAAGTGAAAGTGAACGGTAACTTTTGGAGGGGATGTGGGGAAAGTGGAACATTAATGCACTGTTGGTGGAGTTGTGAACTGATTCAAACTTTCTCTAGAGCAATTTGGAACTATGTCCAAAGGACTATAAAACCATGCATACTATTTGACTTAATACCACCATTACTACTAGGTCTGTATCTCAAAAGAGATTAAAAGAAAGCAAATGGAGCTACATGTACAAAAATATTTATAGCAGCTACTCTCTTAGGACAAAGAATTAGAAATTGAGTGGATGCCCATCAATTAGGGAATGGCTAAACAAACTGTGGTATGTGGTTATGATAGAATACTGTTGTACTACAAGAAATGATGAACAAAATACTCTCAGAAAAACCTGGAAAGACTTGCATGGGCTGATGGAAAGTGAAATGTACTATGTACACAGTAACAGCAATACTGTAAGATGATCAGCTGTGAATGACTTAGCTGTTCTCAGCAAAACAATGATCTAAGACAACTCTGAAGGACTTAGGATGAAAATGCTATCCAACCCCAGAGAAAGAATTGATGGTGTCTCAATACAAATTGAAGCATACTTTTTTATCTTGAATTTTTTTGTCTATGTTTTCTTTCACAACATAACTATTATGAATATATTTTGCATGATTATACACATATAAGCTATACTGAACTGTTTAACTTTTCAATGAGGGGTGGAGAGGGAACCAGGGAGAGAATTCAGAACTCGAAGTTTTACAAATGAGTGTTAAAAATTGTTTTTACATGTAACTGGGGTAAAATCAATCAATTAATTAAAAAAAGAAAAGTGAGTAAATGTGACCCTTCTACCTTTCGATTCTTCTTATACCTTACACCTCACCATGTACTCCTTAATCCAGAAATTGAGGATTCCTGGCTGTTCCATGAAAAAGACACTTCATCTCTCAGCTCTGAGAATTTCCTTTGGCTCTCCCTCATTCCTGGAATATTCTCTCTCCTCAACTCTGCTGAATTCCATTGCTTTCTTTAAGTGCCAACTAAAATCTCATCTTTGGCATGAAGCATTACACAACTCCTTATAATTCTAATTCCTTGCCTGTGCTAATTATTTTTCTACTGTTTATAGCTTGCTTTGTGTGTGTGTATACATATATGCATACATAAACACATATGCATACTCCCCACCCCCACTCATATATATACATATACATACATATTTATGTATACATGTATGTGTATATACATATATGGCTATATGTACTGTGTGCATGTGTGTGTGTGTGTGTGTGTGTGTTAGCATGCCGTCTCCATTAGATTGAGCCCCTTGTGGGCAGGGATTGTCTTTTCCCTTTTTTGTGTATACCCAGTGCTTAGCACAGTCTGGCACATAGTAGGTGCTTAATAAATGTTTATTGACTGATTTAAATATATTAAGAGGACTACCGTCCATGGCAACTTCAGGAAGAGTGAGCTTGGAGACATCTTTAGTCAGTAAGATGCTACCTTTGTCTTTGCTTTATTCTGTTCTTAGTGAGCTTATTTTCATTTTCCAAAGGAAACTATGTGCTTTGGCTCTATGGCACCAGAGCAGTAGAGCTTGAGGTGAATCAAGTTCCTTCATCTCCAAAGGGAGTACTGCTACTGAGTACTACAACCCAATGAGACTACTCTATTTAAGCCATGAACACAGAAAATATCAGAAATATCATGCATTAACTATGTTGAAGTATTCACATCTTCCTGTCTGAACATGCTCCATCTAAGTCAAAAAACACGTATAGTAATAATTACCAAGACTCAGAATGAGACCACATCAGATATTACCAAACTTTATAGTTGTTTACAGGACAAAGGCTATTACCCAGCAGCTGCAGAATGCTGTTCTTCAACTGTATTTTTATCCAGGAAGAATCTGCATGGACCAATATCCTTATGGAGATCTGCATCAGCCCAATAAACATCATAAACCTAATTTAAAATCTTACATTCTGTTTACTTGAGGATTTTGGGTTTAAGGGGTTTCAGCTGGGATGAGGCTTCTCTAGGACTTTTCTACAGCTGCTTTCATGTTGTTTCTATCAAGATAAGAAGCAATGAGTTCAAAAAACTCCGGAAGCCTATTTGTTTCTTTGGAGTCTGAGTAAGGTCAAGTTCACCTACTACTTTTTATAAATGTCATTCCACCACTCTAAAAAGCAGAGAGACTCAGCTGGTTTGTATAAGCATCCAGATCCTTTCAGCCCTTCCCAGTCCCAAACGAAATGCCATGCTTCTTTGGGGGGGGGGGGAGGTGGGGATGGGGTGGTGCAACCATTAAACAGCCACTAAGCAAATCAGTGCAAATCCATGAGTTGGGAGAGAGGAGAGGCTAGTTGGCAGATTTTAGGGTATTACTTTTTTTTCCATTTCTGAATCAAAGAAACGTCAGCCATCCTGGTGAAGCAGAAATCAGAGCCGGACATTACTTGTGGTAGAGGAGGCCATTTTTGGAGCGTGAAAAGGCCAAGATGCTGTTTTTAGAATAGAGGTACTTCCATTGTGCTGTGTGGCATTTAACTTAATTAGTCAATTAGAGAAAGAAATAAAACCTCCCATAGGAAGCTTGCAAATAAAAGAAATCTGCCCAAGCCATTAAGATTCCAGGCAGACAAAAAATTTTCACAGTGTAAAGGCCAGAGTTGTGGGTGTAACATTTCTCAAGGTAATTCTATGGAAAGCTTTCATAAATCAATTACATGGTCTCAGTGAGCCCCAGGAAACCCTGATTATCCCTACTATTTCCCAAAGTAAGCTGTGTCTCACAAACTGATGAGAATAGTGTGAAATTTGACACTTACATTCCAAATAATTTCAAAATTGATTGTGATCAGGTTCAGTTCCCAAGGCATTTGTCAATCTCAAAGGAAGGGTTCAAACAAGGTTTGCCTTAAGTCTTACATGATGTCTTATCATGATGTGGAAGTAATGTTCTGTTCCTAAATGCAGTATCAATATTCTTGGTAGGAATATAGATTTTTGATAGACCGTCATAGAGTGTGCCAAGATGGAAAGTCATGGAGAATAGGCTTAGACAAGCATATACAAAGTGCCAGGTATGTCCACACATATACTAAATTATCAAGAAAATATTTGGTATTTTTATCTCATTTTTAAGTTTGTATTCTTAAATAAAATGTAGTACATAATTAAAAATTAGTTGAGTTGTGTTTTAGGTTCCTTAGTTTGATGAATTTGCTCTAGTTGTCTCATGTGCCTAGAATGCCTTTCTTCCTAAATGCCGCTCTTAGCATCCCTGGCATGCTTTAAGACTTATCTTAGATACTACCTCTGACAGGAGGCTTTCCCTGGTTCCATGAGCTGCTAGTAGTGTCTTTCCCCTAATATTACCATCCATCTACTCTGTATGTATTGATTTGGGTATTTATACTTATGTAAGTCTGTGTTGTCTCCCTCAATAAAATATAAACTCTTTAAAAATACTGTTTTTGCTTTGTCTTTATAAAGGTACAAAGCTTGATGCATAGTAAAAGCTTAAAACTGTGTTAATAGAGTGATGAATGGAAATCCTTTATAATTGAATATTAAATAAATATCTTCCTAAAAATCCTCATGAAGAAAGCAGGACCAATCCTATGACTGTAAACCTAGTAATGTCCATTATGGCAATTGTCTAGGAGCAGTTTAGCTCAAATCAAAAAGTCTAATCACCAAAAAGTCGTGCAGCGGGCAATTCCATGACTTGAAATTTCTAGACCTGGGGCAAATAGCACAAGTTATGCCCAATGAAAACAGCACAAGAAAGACATCCTTAGTTGGTAGTATTTGGAAAAAGATCATTTCACAGCGGCCAACCACATCTGGAACACTATGAGGCTACTTATTGCTAGAGACACTTCCTGTTCTAACCCAGCCCCATTATAAATGATAACAAATCATCTGATAAGTTATAATTTTAAATAAATAACAAATTCAACCATTTCTCTGCCCTTGGCATCTAAGAAGCCTGATTACTTGGGGCTAGGGAAGAAGCAGCAACCATAACTGAAAACATATAAATACTTCTGGGGAGTTGGTTGGTGAAGGAATTAAATTTCACCCTCTAGGGTATTATGGGATTTAATGTATGGAATACTACCTTGATGATTTCTCCTTCCTTTATCCTGATTCTTTAAGATGACTTCAAATATTTGGCACATGGGAGGCACTAAAAATTGTTTATGAATGAGGAATAGCTTTTGGCCTTACATATTGTGACAATTCACTATACATTTTGTATTAGTGATATTTCATATTATATATCACAGGATAAAATTTTGCTCTTACAATTTGTATCATTAGATATGCATTGATTTTCTTTGTGAAAAAGTTTTGAATTTAATGTAATAACATTTTTTGAGTTTTTATCATCACCTTAATTTGGTCAATAATTCTCTTTTTTAATGGTTTTGAAAGGTACCTCCTGTTCTCTAGTTTGGAAATGAAATATTTATACTGAGATTTAGTATCATTTGGAAGTGTAGTATAAGCATATAGTATAAGTTCTAGTCTACATATACATATATGTATGTACGTATGTATGTATGAATGTATGTATGTGTGTATCTGACAGATTGTTTTCTATTTTATTGGTATAATACTAACCATATAAATTCAGATTATATCATTATTTTCATTATATTGATGTGACCCAATCATAAGCATTGAATATTTCTTCAATTATTTGTTATCTTCTTTTATTCCTGAATATGAATGTTTTTTGCTGATTAAAATATACACAGTACATAATTTCTTTCTGTCAATTCTCAGTTATTTTATACTTTTTATTGGAGTGAATCAAATTTGTCTTCTTATTTCATTCTGAGTTTTATCTGTATTTTATAGGTGTTATAATGATTTTTGTATTTGTTTTTAGATTACCACATTGCTGAAGCTATTGATCACCATAGAGAATACCAAAATCACAAAGTTTGAGAATTCAAATGGGCCTCAGCACCCATCAAGTCTAACCTATATATGAAATATACCCATGCCGTATTATAGCCAAGAAGTGGCCATTTGAGATCTACTTGAAGATCTCCAAATAGGGGAACCCACCACTTCCCAAAGGTGACTATTCTATTTTTGGATGATTTAATTGTTAGAAAGTTTTTGTTTGTTTGCTTTTCCTGAATTAAAGCCTAAATTTGTCTCCTTGCAAATTCTGCCTATTGCCCCTGGTTTTGAACACTGAAGATAAATAAAATACTCAGTCTGACCTCTCCTCCATGTAACAGCCTTTCTAATACTTAAAAAGAACCGTCAGGTCCCTCCAGCTCCATCAATTTTTCTTCTGAAGGCTAACGTGCTTAACTCCTCCATCCAGTCCTTCTTTAACATGGACTCAAGGCCCTTGATTTTCTTGGTTGCTATTGTCTGGGATACTGTCTGGATGACATCTGATGAGAGCAGATATTGGGACTATCACTTCCCTATTTTTGAAAGCTACATCCCAAAATCACATTTTCTTCTTCTTCTCCTGCTCCTCCTCCTTCTCCTCCTCCTGCTCCTATTCCTCCTCCCCCTCCTCCTCCTCATTCTTGCCATATTGATCTGCTAGCATATATAGAACTTACAGTACACCCAACCTCCCAGAGACCCAGACCTTTTAAAGACAAACCGCTATTCTAACCATGTGTCCTCCATCTTGTACTTGTAAAGGAGATATTTTGTAACTAAGTGTCACTATGTTTTTATTTATTGAATTTCATCTTATTATTTGTCTCTTTGAAAATTCTACATATTGTCCCTGGTTCTGACTACTGTTCTTCCATGTGATAGCCCTTCAAATACTTAAAGATAGCTATGAGGTCCTTGCATCTGTCAGTCTTTTTTCTCCAGGCTCACATGCTCAATTCCTTCATCTAATCCTTAGATGGCAAAGTCTGAAGGCACAGAAAATATTGCTTGTTTTGTCTTCTCTTTGGCTACCTTTATGACTATAATTCCTTTCTCTTTCTGTTACCATTACTAGCATTCCTAAAACAATAACAAATAATAGCACAGAATGGAAATATTTACTTTTCTCTTTTCCCAAAATTCATTGGGAAAGTATTACTCTATCTCCCTTACTATGATGCTTGTTTTTCATTTCAGAATTATGCCTTTTATGATATTAAAAATAGAATACCTCTATGTTTATAGGTTTTTAATTTTAGAATAAATGTTTTATATTTTGCTATTTTTTCATTTATTGAAATAATGTTTTGGGATATATTTTTCGTTTAACTATGACTAATCTTCCTTATTGCTTTCTTAATCTTTAACCATGATTGATCTATGGTACAAACCCAACTTGTTCATAATATATTATTTCTTGGCTAAATTGCCATAGTCTAATAGAATTATATTTAAATTTTAAAATTTATATTAATTAAAGATATCATTCTGTAATCCTCATATTATGTTTTATGCTTTCCTAACATAACTGTGTCACAAAGGGCATCTTGTAGATTTCTTTTTTCTCAATTTTCAGAACAATTTGTTAAGTTTTAGTATTGATTATTCTTTAAATATTTGAGAGAATTCTCCAATAAATCCATCAGGAACAAGAATATTTTTATTCTGGTAGTTTCTTGACAGCTAGTTCCATTTCCTTTTTTTGGAGAATGGGTTATGAACTCTAATTTAGTTGTTTTGTATTTTTCAGATCATATTCTAATTCTATTGTATTCACAGTTACATCAGTAAGTAACTAAGTATGTTACATGGTACAATACTTTTAATTGTTCCTGGCTTTATTGGGATATTTTTTCTTGTTCATTTCTTATTCTTTAATTTGTGATTCTTTCATCTCCTTTTAAATCAAATTGGCCAAAAGTTTATCAATTGTGTTTGACTTTTTGAAGGTCATTTCTCTTTTTTGTCATTTCTATGGTATTTTCATAATTTCAAATCTGGAGTTTTATAAAATGAGGGGAAATATTTTAATAAATTTTGTTAGTCTTTCATTTTAACTTTTATTCTATGGATGGGTTTTTTTTAAATGTGTATTTCTTGTGGGCAAAATAGTGGGATTCCATTTTCAAATCAAATCTGTCATCCATTTTACTGTCTTCTTTATTCATATTTCAAGTTACGACAACTATATTTCCCTCCATTTTTGCTTCTAGGATTTTTTCTTAATTAAATTTTTGTGGTTGGTCCCATTCTTTTTTTAAAGCCTGTATTTTTCTTCTACAATTACATTTGCTTATTTTACTTACTGCAATTTTATTCTTATAGGCTCTCACATCACCCCAATTTGTTAATCCTTTCCTTAATTTTGGAGTTTTATTTACCTTATTGATTAATGATTTCTTTTTTTCTTACTTATCTAATTCTTCACCTTAATTCATTTATTACTCTCTCTGATTCTTTTTAGCTGAATAGTTCATTCAAAATCACCTCTCTTCTCTCATCCCCTCTAAGTTTGTTAGTCTTTTCTTTCTTTTTGTATGGTATTTTCTAAGAAGGATTTCTTTCCTTCATTCCCTTATTTTTCCCCTTTATTTATATTCAAATATTCATTCTTGGATTCATGGCCTAAGTATTTATTTATTACTTATAGCCTCTTTGTATTTCTTATGGAATCACAACTTGCAAAGTAATAAGCTTGAGTTCTCTCTATTAACTAATGTCTATGTTACCACCTTGGTAGATTTTTCACTCTCATTCCTTTGTTGTTGTTGTTCCTCATTCTTAGAAGTATCAATTTATGAGGCAGGTAATGAGGGCACCAGAATTATCCCAGGGTAGAAATTTCTATGTGCCCCAAATTGTTTGGTTCAGTTTTGTCCCCATATCCTCCCTATGGTTATTTTGTTTCCCATTTGCCATTCAATCTCTATTGAGAGTCTAGTCTTTTAATTTTTCTGGATGCTGGTTGTCCCCAAGAAATTTTTTTTCTTGATGCAGTATGTTATCCATGGGGAGAGATAAATACTTTCTAAGAGAGTGTGATTGCATTTTCCACCAAATCTCTGAAGATTAGGACTATTGTAAATACTCTATCTCTCATCACAAATTATATCTCTCTACCCATTTAAAAAAATGTTCTTCGGTGGGACTCTCTCTTCCCCATTAAGTAGAAATCTCTTTTTTCTATCCTACTATTCTGTCCTGCCCTCCCCATTCCTCTGTAGTTCCCCTTCTTGTTGAGCTATAGGACTTCTCTATATTTCCCATCCACAAACTTTATTGGAATATATCACACAGTCCCTTCTACTCTTTAATCTCTTCTCTCCCCTTTTATGCCCCCTCCTACTTTGCAAGTTAGTGCCAGAAAATACATTGATTCACTTGTTGGGGGGGGCAGGGGGTTGTGAGATTTAATCAATTAAATTTGATGGTTTGCTCCTCTATTATCATTTCTACTATTTCTTTCAATTGTGCTTTTGTTTTTATTTAATTTTGTACTTAAAAAAATTCTCAATGTCTTTATAATTTCGAGGGTGGTAATGTGGTGATATTCACAGGCCTGATTCTATTGCTGATAAGCATAGGAAGTTTGACCTGCTCCATTTCTCACTTTCTGACCACCACCACCACCCTTAGTCAGCTTGATCCCTTTCCCTCACTCCCTTCCACTTCACTCCTGGGTCGTTTGCCATATTAACGATGAACTTTGTGTGAACACCAGATTGGCATATGCACCAAAGCTTACAATTCTTGAGCCCAACAGAACTAATAGACTCACCCTCTTTGATACGTGAGATAATAATTTTTAGTTTTACGAAGAAATCTCTTGATAATTCCTCTTTTACTACTTTTTTATTTTTTATATTCTATATGTCTTTCTCTTTCAAGTGTGGTTTACATTTAGTATTCTCTGAAGATGAGGATAATTTATTTCATTTGTCATCCTTTTCTTAGTGGAATTTATTTACTTTTCTTGTATTTCTATAGCTTGGGGTGTATACAAGTTGAATAATCAGATCAGCCTACATGTTTTTAAAGGAATGTTTCAAAAGTATCTCTTTTTTAATATCTATATTTTTTCACTGATAATTAGGCTTAAGGTTGCAGATCACACAATTTTGAACTTTTTTGCTTTTTGAAATATATTATTCTGGCCTCTTCTATTATTGCTTGTGGGTATGTAATAGTGTTGTTATTTAAATATCCTTTATTTAGATGTGGGTTTCTTTTTCCTGTTCTCTTATGGAATATACTTTTTGTCACCGACATTTTAAAATTTAATCAGTATATGCTTTGGAGTTTGAAACAGAGATATTGTTTTCTCCCTAACTTCTCAAGGTAGGGAAAGGCAATATGTGGATTCTTTATATTGGTAGCTTTCTTTTCTGTGCTCAGGAGTTCTGGGCAGTCATCTTTTACATGTGTACATATTTATATAAAATTATGGAGTTAGAGTTTTTTGACATATTATTCCAAGAGGCATATAATTAATTTGTCTTCATGCATCCTATCTTCAAGATCAATATGGTTGGATTTTATATAGATCATTAGTTTGATTAAGGTTTTGCTTTTTTCTTTTCTTCCATATTATCCTTCATTTCAATACATTTGTAATTGCTACCTGTTGTTCTTTTATATGTTTGAAGAATTTTACAAATTTGCATTACAGATTTTTTTCTATTCTGTTAATTATTTCTGCGAAGCAAGTCATAAATTCTGCCTTTTGTTTTCTTTTAAATTTCTTTCAAGATTTTGCTTTCCCACTTGAAACATTATGGAATGTCCTGCTATGGTACTCTCCTCTCTTTGGAATTCAAAAGGTTTTGTCTTTTATTAGATTTGGGGTCAATTTCCTTTGTCTTGCAATATGCTTTTTAGAGTTAAGTAATTTCCTCAATGTTCCATCCATTCTAATTTTAGAATTTTCTCTGTTGATTTATATCTGCTTATTCTCTTGACTTTTAATTGAGGTCTCTTCCTCTTCAGAGGTTTAGTGGTTTTAATCCTTTTTCTCCCTCATATCCCCTCTTGCTTACTCTCCAACTTGGCCCCACCCCCACTTTTGAAGGCAGGCTTACCTCCTGGACCTCAGAACAATCTTAGCCTCTTCCCATGTTGGAAAGCTTACTGGCCCTTGTCCTCAGTATAAGCAACTTCTGGGTAGATAAAACTGACTGCAGCAGGATTTTAGTCCACTATCCTTCAGGCTGAATGAAACCATGTACACCCCTCTGCTTTTAATTCTTTCTGATCTGTAGTTCTCTGACTGGGCCAAATCATGATCTGCAGTTTTTCTTCTAGTAGAGGGAGGATTGAGTGCGTGTTACAAGAAGAATTTCTGCCACTTTAGCCTTCCCTTTCCTAGTGACTACCCCCCAAAACAAGAATATTAATTCTCCTTTACTTATTTTCCCCTTATGCCTTTCATGGCTGGGAAGAGTTGAGGTCCACCATTTGTAACAAGAGGCAGGGTAAAAAGGTAGGGCCAACATGTTCAAGTAGATATTGAAACAGCAGTGAAACATCTATGTAGGTCCCAAAGTATAAGGCCTATAGTTATTTGTGGAGTCTTGTGGGAAAGAGGTTCTGCAAGAGAGCTTCAAATTTTAGCATTCTCCTCTGTTGATTTGTAGATCTGTCAGTTTATTGAATTTCTTGCTTTCTTATCATGCGAAAATAGCATGCAACAATCTAACATTGTCATGCAATTCCTCTTTTAGGGTTGGTGGGTTTTATATTTCTTTTTTTTAGAGTTAACAGAAATTAGAAAAAAAAACATTTAGTCTTACATCTTATTGGCCCCATATTCTACAAGTCCATCCATTTGCTTCTTCTTGTATTGATAGACCAATTTCTTTAGAGTAAAAATAAATCAAATGAGATAATATTTGAAAGCACCTATCACAGTTCCTGGCACATAGTAGGCATGAAATAAATGTTCATTCCCTCTCCTTTATCCTCATTTAGGATTTGTGATAATATGTGATAATATAGATTTTTTTCCCAAAGTTCTCCCTATCTATAGGAAAATCTGCAATTTTGTTTCTATGCTAGATACCCACCATAATATTGGAAGTAATTTTGATAAACATGTATCTCCCTATTGAATTTCTCATTTGATATTAAGAATCTGAAGATTATTAAACAAAATTCTCTATGTTGCTAGTTTGTGTCAAGGAATACTACATATTTTTTATTTTTTTATTTTTTCTTTTCAAGGAAGGAGATATTTTTTTTCTTTTTTTGTGCTGGGTATTTCTATTTATTTATTTATTTTTGCTTCTTTTTTATATTTTTTATTAAATTTATTTAACATATTTAGTTTTCAGCATTGATTTTCACAAGAATTTGGATTACAAATTTTCTCCCCATTTCTAACCTCCCCCCCACTCCAAGATGGCATATATTCTGGTTGCCCTGTTCCCCAGTCAGCGCTCCCCTCTGTCACCCCACTCCCCTCCCATCCCCTTTTCCCTTCCTTTCTTGTAGGGCAAGATAAATTTTTACGCCCTATTGCCTGTGTATCTTATTTTCTTGTTGCCTGCAAAAACATTTTTGTTTGTTTTTGAACATTTGGTTTTAAAACTTTGAGTTCCAAATTCTCTCCCCTCTTCCCTTCCCACCCACCCTCCCTAAGAAGTCAAGAAATTCAACATAGGCCACATGTGTATCATTATGTATAACCCTTCCACAATACTCATGTTGTGAAAGACTAACTATATTTTGCTCCTTACCAACCCATCCTCCTTTATTGAGTTTTCTCCCTTGACCCTGTCCCCTTTCGAAAGTGTTTGTTTTTGACTAGCTCCACCCCCATCTTCCCTCCCCTCCATCATCCCCCCATTTTTTTTATCTTCTTCCCTCTTCTTTCCTGTGGGGTAAGATTCCCAATTGGGTATGTATGGTATTCCCTCCTTAGGCCAAATCTGATGAGAGCAATGTTCACTCATTCCCCCCTCATCCGCCCTCTCCCCTCCTCCCACAGAACTGCTTCCTCTTGCCACTTTTATGGGAGATAATCCATCCCATTCTATCTCTCCTTATCTCCCTCTCTCAGTATGTTCCTCTCTCATCCCTTAATTTGATTTTATTTCTTTTAGATATCTTCCCTTCATCTTCAACTCACCCTGTGTCGGCTCTCTCCCTCTCTCCCTCTCTCCCTCTCTTTCTCTCTCTCTCTCTCTCTCTCTCTCTCTCTCTCTCTCTCTCTCTCTCTCTCTTTATATATATATATATATATATATATATATACATATATATATATATATACACACACACATACACACATAGATATTCATAAACATATACGTATGCATATTCCCTTTAGCTACCCTAATACTGAGGTCTCATGAATCATACACATCATCTTTCCATGTAGGAATGTCAACAAAACAGTTCACCTTTAGTAAGTCCCTTGCAATTTCTTTTTCTTGTTCTTTTTCTTGATTACCTTCTCATGCTTCTCTTGATTCTTGTGTCTGAAAGTCAAATTTTCTATTCAGTTCTGGTCTTTTCACTGAGAAAGCTTGAAAGTCCTCTATTTTATTGAAAATCCATATTTTGCCTTGGAGCATGATACTCAGTTTTGTTGGGTAGGTGATTCTAGGTTTTAATCCCAGCTCCATTGACCTCCGGAATATCATATTCCAAGCCCTTCGATCTCTTAATGTAGAGGCTGCCAGATCTTTGGTTATTCTGATTGGGTTCCCACAATACTCAAATTGTTTCTTTCTGGCTGCTTGCAGTATTTTCTCCTTGATCTGGGAGCTCTGGAATTTGGCGACAATATTCCTGGGAGATTTCTTTTTGGGATCTATTTGAGGAGGTGATCAATGGATTCTTTCAATTTCTATTTTGCCCTGTGGCTCTAGAATATCAGTGCAGTTCTCCTTGATAATTTCTTGAAAGATGATATCTGGGCTCTTTTTTTGATCATGGCTTTCAGGTAGTCCAATAATTTTTAAATTATCTCTCCTGGATCTATTTTCCAGGTCAGTGGTTTTTCCAATGAGATATTTCACATTATCTTCCATTTTTTCATTCCTTTGGTTCTGTTTTATAATATCTTGATTTCTCATAAAATCACTAGCTTCCACTTGCTCCAATCTAATTTTTAAAGTATATTTTCTTCAGTGGTCTTTTGGACCTCCTTTTCCATTTGGCTAATTCTGCCTTCCAAGGCATTCTTCTCCTCATTGGCTTTTTGGAGCTCTTTTGCCATTTGAGTTAGTCTATTTTTTAAGGTGTTGTTTTCTTCAGTGTATTTTTCGGTATTTTTTTGGGTCTCCTTTAGCAAGTCCTTGACTTGTTTTTCATGGTTTTCTCGCATCCTTCTCATTTCACTTCCCAATTTTTCCTCTACTTCTCTAATTTGCTTTTCCAAATCCTTTCTGAGCTCTTCCATGGCCTGGGACCCGTTCATGTATTTCTTGGAGGCTATTGGTGTAGGCTCTTGCACTTAATTGACTTCTTTAGGCTGTATGTTTTGGTCTTCTTTGTCAGCA
The DNA here is from genome assembly GCF_011100635.1 of Trichosurus vulpecula. NCBI lineage: Eukaryota > Metazoa > Chordata > Mammalia > Diprotodontia > Phalangeridae > Trichosurus > Trichosurus vulpecula. Next base: position 181,901,793 of record NC_050574.1, read on the forward strand.
AAGAAAGAATGCAAAGTCTGAGACTGAATCTCGGTGCGTTTTTGCTGCCTGGCCATATTCCCAGCCAACTAACTTGACCTTTGAGTTTTTCAGTGGGTTATGACTGCTTGTAGATGAGAGAGTTCTATGTTCCACGTTTGGGGGAGAGGTGCGAGCTCTGCCACACCAGCACTGCTCCTTCCCCAACCCCCAACCTGGACTGGGCTTAGATCTTCAGCAGGCCGTGCACTCCTGCTCTGATCTGCCACTTAATTCCTCCCACCAGGTGGGCCTGGAGCCGGAAGTAACAACAGCTGTAGCTGCCCCACCTCCGCTGCCCCCGGGGCTGGAAGCCGAACCGGAAGCCGAACCACGAGCTCCTTCTACTCCCGCAGCTTTTCCCACTAACCTTCTCCGCAGTCTTTGGTGTTTGTGGGTTAAGGAGCCTCGTAACTGCTGTAGCTCACTGATTCAGGGCTCTAGGGCCCCCTCCGCCCGGCTTCTGGTCTGGATGGTCCATGCCGTTCAGGCTGGGTTCTGCTCCACTCCCTTCCCAGCTCCCAGCTCCCAGCTCCGTGTGGGATAGACCTCACCCAGAGACCATCCAGGCTGTCCTGGGCTGGATCCCTGCTTCCCTCTGCTATTTTGTGGGTTCTGCCTTTCTAGAATTGGTTCAGAGCCATTTTTTATAGGTTTTTGGAGGGACTCGGTATGGAGCTCACACTAGTTCCTGCTTACCAGCCACCATCTTGGCTCTGCACCCCATACTACATATTTTTGATGTGTATTTGGGGGACTTCTTTTAAGAGAGCTTTTAAGGCAGTATTTTGAGCTAATAGGATCAATTACAATGCATACACACACATGCACCCAGTCTACAAGCTGAGCATGTCAAGATCCTCTGAGTTGAATAAGTAATAATACTGGATTTTTTATAAATTTGGGGACATGCAGAGGAAGGGAGATGATAGTACTTTGATACAGCTACTTGTCATAGTGTATAGAATGCTGGATCTCCAGTGAGGAGCTTCAATCCACTTTAGAGATAAAAGTGCACTTTGCTGCCCTCAATTAACTCTTATTACCATGTCCTCTAAAATGAGCTGGAGAAGGAAGTGACAAACTCCTCTAATATCTTTGCCAAGAAAATCCCAAGTGGAGTTATGAAGGGTTGGACACAACTGAAATGACTGAAGAACAATAAATAAATCCAGATAAATTACATCTTTGTAATGCTGAAATTGTTTAACCATTTCTGTAAATCTAATTTTTAAATAGATTAGATTAGTAGAATAGATTAGATTCCAGAAGAATAGAGGTGGGCAAATTGTTTTACTCCTCTTTCCCTCCCCCCATTCATAAATAAATTCTTCTGTTTGGCATTTAAAGTGTACCACAATCCATTCCTTTTCTACCTTTCCATCCTTATACATTACTCCCTTTCAGGTCTTGGTTACTTTCCAGAGTAAATTACATTGCTTTGAAGATAACTGTGGATTGGTTACTAGTCTTCCTTTTCCTATGTGATTTGCTCTGTTACTCCATATGTTGTATCTGAGAAATCAACCTGTGCCAGCTCCCTCTTTTCCCCTCTCCCCAGCATTTTTGGTATCATGTCATCTTTTCCTCCATAAAATTTACAAAAAATAATTACTCTGATTGCTTTCCTATGACTAGCAGAATGGGACCTACCTCAAATGTGTAGCAGATCAGTCTCACTGAGACTAATGAAGGCTGCCTCACAGATGTCAGAACTGTGATTATTATTGCCAGGTTTCCAGCTGTCCCAGGAGTCATGTATGTTTGCCACCATAAATCAGATCAAGTGAAAATTTCAGTCATGTCCTAATCAATTACACTACTGGAAAGCTGGCCATATTCACTTCGTCTTCTTCTGTCTTATTTTTGAAAATTCCTTTCTATTCCTAGTGCATAGCACAGTGGTTTATATACAGTAGACTCTCAACAAATGCATATCTATTTTGGGGGGGTGCGGTAGACAATACATTTGCTAAGGCAGAATACACAACCAACCACTTAGTTCCTCTTATAATCAACCCATCAAAGGTGATTTCAAAACTACTTCTGCAAAAGCAATTAACAACCCTTGCTTATAAAGTAGCTTAAATCTGAGGAAAGTTAAGTGGTTTGTCCATGGTTCCGTGGTTTTTAAGCAGTAGAGGAGAAATTTGAACCCGGGCTTTTTTGACTTTCAGTGTGGCACTTCCATTCCTATACTCAATGCTCTTTCACTAGCTGACTCCCTTGCCTGAAATGCTCTGCTCCTTCACATCTGCCTCTTGGTTTCCTTGACTTCCTTCAATGCTCAGCTGAAATCCTACCTTCCATAGAAAGCTTTTCTCATTCTGCTTCCTATCTCTCCCAGTCTGTGCTTTCCTTCTGTGATTACCTTTCATTTATAATGTATCTTGTATGTATTCATGTGTGTATATATGTATATAGTTTACATGTTGTCTCATCTCCTCCATTAGAATGTGAGATCCTGAGGTTAGGGACCATTTTTTGGTCTTTCTTTGCATTTCTATCACTTACCATTGTTCTTGGCACCTAGTAAGTGCTGACATGTATGTGAATACATACATACACATATAAAAAGTATATATGCTGACACACACATATTGTAACAACAATGTTACTTGCTGCTACTGTGGCTGTGTAAGGTCAATAACACTGGCACACAGGAGGGCTACTAACACAGGTTCTTTAATCTGTATTTCTAAGGAAAGCAACTTAAAGGGGTTTACAATCTTACTTTAATTAAACATACATATACCATTTACTTAGTTCAGGGGGAAAAGCCAGCACCCTGCATTTCAGAGAGAATACAAACAGAAATTTCAAGCAGAAATTATTTAAACTGAGAAAATAACACAAACTAGCAGACAGGCTTCTAGTTGTCTCTCAAACATCTCAATACATAGCTACCAGAAAAGCACCAACATCTGGGTTTTTCAAAGCCAGGGTGGGCTGCTTCAATGGCTACCCAGAGTGTCATCACCAGCCCTCTTTCAATGAGTTTGCCCCCAAAGGCAAAATGCTAACCTCTGAGTTTATATACACTTTTTCAGGATCAAAGTGCATCACAGCCACATCAAAGTGCATCAAACACACATGAACTAGGCCTTCCCTTAACACAAGCAGGTCATCAAAGACTCCCAATTCAACCAAAGATTCCTTAGTGCTGAGAAGCACTCCAAAACAAAGACAACAAAAAGTCCACTTTGCTTGCCATTATATTTGAAATGCAAAACTCATCAAAGGTACTTGATTACCTCAGCATTCCAAAAGAGAAAACAGTAAAAAAGTCCCACCCTAATTACCATAACACATATATATGCCCTAGCACTTATTAAACACACAGAATATGTATGTGTATATGTGTATTCTACAACTGTGTATGCATGTGTATGTGTGTTGTTGATTTTCATCATTTGCAGTTGTTTCATTAAATAAGTTGTTGCAAACACTAACTTAGTGAATACCAAGACAATGTTCCTAGGGGAAAACAAGGTTAGTTTCCTTTGATCTTCTGGTTACAGTATTTACATTAGCACTTTCCAGGACGTCTTCACGTACGGATTGGAGAATTTCCTCTTCCTTTTTTTCTGGATGTGCCATATTGTTGATTCATTAATATTGACCTCACAGCCAATATCAGTTTAATTTCTGCCTGAACAAAGCTTGTCACACACAAATTTCCTCCATAAGGCACCACAGTTCTCTAGGAACACTAGACAACACTTCAGAAGTATGCTTGGGGGATATTTTAAACAATGAGTTAAAAATGTAAGAAAATATGCTACTAAATAGACCATGATAAGGACCCTTGTTTAGAGTATGAGAACTGAAACAAGGAGGCAGAACATGCCTTGGTCGAACTCAGCTAGAGACGTGTATGTCCCATGACTCAAATTTTTGCTGCTCTGTGTATATCTGAGAATTAACTCTACTATGCTGCAAGTATTGATTTGGGGGTTATAACTACATTTCAGTAAATATCATGCAATCTACCAAGGCACACACAATAGACACAATTACAACACACACACACATACACACAAACACAACTCTTTAGAGAAATAAATAAATATGTGGAGGAATACTTAGTGCTCATGGCTCAGCCATACAAATATAAGAAAAATTGACAATATCATATAAATTAATTCATATATTTAGTGTCAAACCAAACTACCAAGAGTGTATTATGGAACTATACATGATAACAAGAAAATTTATTTTGAAAAATAAAAAAATCTAGAATCTCAAGTGATATAATGAAAAAAAGTAGAAATGAAGGAAGGAAAAAATCCTTTCAGACTTCAAATTTACTATGAAACTAATCTTAAATACTATTTGGTATGAACTGGGTAGTAGAAAAGTTTATCAATGGAAGAAACTTGGGAAAGAAGAATTTGAAATTATTGAATTCAATAACCCAGTATTTGATAAAACAAAGAACAGAAATTACTTGGCTTAGAACTCCCTATTTGTCAAGCACTTTTGAGAAAACTGGAAAGCAGTTTGGAAGAAATTAGATTTAGAACATATACCGCATTACATTCAAAATGAATATATGACCCAAATACTATAGTTCATAGTTTAAAAAAATAGAGGAGAATCTGATCAGATACTTTTCACAGCAATTGGCAGAGGGAAAATTCTTGACTAAATAAAGAACAGATACTTTCCTGTTACACACACACACACATACACACACATATACACACACACATATACACATACACACATACACATATGAATATAGAAATTAGTCAAGTTAGAAAAATAAATCATTGTATCAAATATCTCTCATGAGGTTTTTATATCTAAAAAACTTAGGTGACTAACAGATGTGTAACATCAATTGACATTTTTCAATTTATAAGTGATCTTTGGTTATGAACAAACAGGTCTTAAAATAATTACAAGGTATTAGCAATAATACAAAAAAAATTACTCCAAATCACTAATCATAAAAGAAATACAAATCAAAACAATGGTGAGATTTCACCTCAAATTAAGCAAATTGAAAAAAAATGTCATTATTACAGAGATTATAGAAAAAAAGACACAATCATATAGTCTCCATGGAAGTGTGAATTAATCCAATTGTTCTCAAGAGCAATTTGAAATTATAGCACAAAAAGCAACTAAAATAGCCATAATCTTGGATGCAGAAATTTCACTACTAGCACACAGACCCAAGGTGGTCAAAGATAGAAATAAAAGTCCCATATACTTGAAAATATTTATAGCAGCACTTTCCATAGTAGCAAAGAAATGGAAACAATGTGTAGGTCTATAAATTGGGAAATGACTAATCAGGGGTGGGGAACCTATGGCCTGGAGGCTACATGTAGCCCACTAGGTCTTCAAGTGCAGCCCTTTGACTCAAGGTTGCAGGTTCCCCACCCCTGGAATAAATTGTGCTATATGAATGTAATGGTTTGTTACTGCACTATAAGAAAGAATGAGCATAAAAAATACAGAGCACTGTGGGGAGACTTAGATGACTAGATTCAAGGTGAAATAAACAGGACCAGGAAAATGTTATATACCAACAATTACAACAACAATTAATTAATTAATTCAATAATGATATGTACCATGATTACAATAATTTAAAAGGAACAAGCAGAACTAAGTGCTTCTTAATTGTAATTATCAAGCTTGGCCTTGAAGAAAAGATCTGAGAATGAATTCCCTTCCCTTCCCCTTCTAGGGATATGGAATATTGTATAAAATGTTAGACTTTTGATATGTAGGTTAGTTTTGTTTAACTGTTGGTTTTCACATTTTTATTATTCTTGTTATTTTTACAATTAACAATTATAAGCCATTTCTTCCAATTGGAGATAGTGAGGGAATTACTAGGAAATAAAGGTTATATAAAACATCTTCAAATTACATAAAAAGGGAAGTAAAGTTCATGTGGAAATCTAAGAACCAAAGGGATGAAATATGTAACTCACATTTAATTTCAGCTCAATGGAGGCAGAAACAAATATGGCATTATCTTTGGAGTATTTTACAGAACACAGAGGGGAGAAATGAATAATTTGTGTTGGTAAACAAAATGGGCTCTTAGCACTCAGTTCAACCAAGTGCCCTTGAAGAGTTTGGCCTGTGTTTCCTTGATTAGATTTGGGAGTCCTTGGAGTCCTCCTTGACTCATGGGAGGGCCTAGTTTACACATGAGTTTGAGGGACATATTTGAGATGTCAGAGGCTTTTAGACCACATGGGTTTAAGTACCCTGTTTGTGATGATTTTAGGTCATGTGGGTGAGTTGCATGTGTGACTCACCCTTGACCCTGAAAAAGATATAAAGCCAGGGGTTGGCTTTCTTTTTTTTCGGAGCTCTTACCCACAGCCGACTCTGGGCCAGTCCTTGTTATGAGCTCCCGGGCTGAACCTAGATGTTGGTAACTATGAATTGTATTTGGTCTGTCTGTTGACGTTTGTAATTTGTTTGTATTTTGGCCTGAAGTTCAGGGTGCTGGTTTTTTCCCCTGAACTAAATGAATGGTATTTGTATGCTGGATTAAAGTAAACTTGTCAACCCCTTAACATTGCTTTCCTTAGTAAAGCAGATGAATAGAACCTGGGCTTTTGCAGCGTGCTGCTAGCATTCTTGTTGTTGGGCTTGTGTTGGTCTTTCACCCCCACAACGGCTGCTAGCCAAATTGTTGAAACAGTGCGGAAACGGAGTAAAATATAGCCTGACATATTTACTAGCTGCATGACTGGCCAAGTCACAAGCTTTATTTACCTCAGTTTCCTCTACTGTAAAATGGAGATATTAAAAGTACCTCCCTCACAGGGTTGTTGTGAAGAACAAATGAAGTATCTATAAAACACTTAGCATGGTACCTTCACATAGTAGGGATTATATAAATCCTAGCCGTTGTTGTTTTTGTTGTTGTTTCAATTATCTGTCTATCTGCTAGAACCATCTCTCTATGACAAAATCAATATTATTCTGTTACCTTAATGATAATTCATTTTATGAAAGGTAGAGTTATTAAAAAAGCTTCTATTCTTGACTAGTTTCTCACAAATAAGTAGAAATTCATTTCTAGGGAGGAAGTAAGTATTCCATCACAAAATTTGTGACAGTGAACGAGTGGAAATCTGGGCATTGTCTGACATCTGCCCCATATTTTGGTAATGCTAAATTTAAAAAAATGCTTAGAGAAAGTATGACAGGATTTTACCAACTAATTTTAACAGATGAAATTATTCAATTCAAATCAATACATATACAGAGTGAACTCATCGCCAAATTAAGATTTTTAAGACTAGTACAAAATACGGACTTGAGGACAAATAAGAAGAAGCAAACAAATGATGTCATGATTGCATAAGAATAGTGGCAGGAGAGGAAAGGAGTTGAAATTGGCAATAAATTTCAGGCCTCAAAAGAGGTATTTTTAAAGCTTTGCTGAAGCAAAGATGAGGATAAAAAGGAATAGGACCACTGCTAAGGGTGAATGGGATAATGTGAATGAAGAGAATAGTAATATTTGGACTGTCTTCTAATTTTTGACCTTAGTAACATGGATTTCCCATTATTTAAGTAAAATTAGTTGATGATTTATTTATTCATTCATTCTTTTAAAAATCTCTAATAATTTTTTCAACTTTATCATTACTTTGGGTTTTAAATTTTCTTCTTTTGTTTTTGTTTGGAGAATATTAACTTGTTGGTTTTCTTTTCCTATTTTTAAATAAATTCACATTTGTTAATATAAGTATTTAGAGGTTTTTTCTCTAATGATTGCTTTAGAGGCATTAAAAATATTTTGATTTGTTGTCTCATAATCATTATTTCCTTTATTAGGTAGATAGCTATTTCTGATAATGGCATCACTATCACTCCTGTCACTAAAGTTCACAAAGTAGGTATCTCTTTGATACCTACCTCTTTCACTTCCTTCCTTATCCAAACTTTTTCCCAGTCTTGTCAATTTCACCTTCACAATATCTCTCAAATATCACATCTCTTTTCCCCTCTGACGCTTCTACAACCATAGTTCAGGCCCTCATCAACCCATTCCTTAACCATTAAAATAGCCTTCCAGTTTGTCTTCCTGCCTCAAGTTTCTCCTCTTTATGGTCCATTTTCCACTTAAGGTATTTCCCTCGAGTTCAGATGTGACCATGTTGCCTCCTACTTCCAACTTCGTAAAATCTAGCAGCTTCCTATTTCTTCGAAGGTCAATTATGAACTCTGTTTTGCTTTTCAGTCCTTTCATAATCTGGCACCTTGCCGTAATAGATCACATTTATATTGTCTATTAAGTAACATGACAATTATCACTTGCCTTATCCATGATTTATTTGTCTTTTATAATTTACTTATTTTTTAAAATTTGTACTTATGACTATTCCTTCACTCATTCTTCTCTCCTCTTAAATATACCTTTCCCTCTCCTCTCTATTTCCTTGTTAAGTTTAGTGTATTTATACAGCATGCTCTTTGGGAATGTGTATGTTTGTACACATTCTACCTTGCTTCAGAAAGTTCAGATGATAGTGAGTTACATGGGATATCAACTTCTCTGATTCTTTTCTCCATTTTATATTCTCTTCATCATATATATATATATAGAAAGTTTGAAGAATTAGGGTAGTATGTCAATCATGCCAAAGCATTTTCTATTTTTATCTGTTGTCAGTTAGGAAATAGGCTTCATAAAACATCCCTGAAATTTAAATTAACTCTTCATCAATTTGTTTGTTATTCCAGTGATTATCCCTTTCTTTGGGAGATAATGATTCATTTAAACAGTCACCTAAAAACAAGATGGCAAAGATGTTTGAAGAAAAAGTAGTTATCTGCAGTTAACGTAATTCTTTGTACTCATTTGGACCCACAAAACTTTTTGGTAAGTGAACATAGGATACAGAAGTATTGGTATCTTTCAATAATTTGTGGCAGCAGTTGTCACCCTTTGGATCCTTTTACTTTGAGAATAACCTTCCCCATGCAATGTCAAGAGGCATTTCAAATTTACTTCCAAAATTGGATATAAAGGATATAGTTCACCATGAAGAAAATATGTTTCATTTATTATTTGAAGGATAATTCTCTACCAGTTATTGCAAGTCATGTATTAGAGGGGGAAAAAGAAAAAGAAGATAGCAAGTTAAAAAAAATCATAGTGCTAGGGGGGAAAATCAGAGTTAAGGTAGAATGGGAGAGTTATCCGTTTATTGGTTGTAAATGGGTGCACATAGAAGACACTCCAAATATACCTAATGAATTGGGTGAAAGACAGTGGAATATTGAGATTCCACTTTGACTGTGGTGAGGAATCTATACCATGTTATTTAAATAAACTTCTTGGGTTTTTTGTCCAAAAAGAAAAAGACATTATGTAACTCAGGCAATAACTAACTCAATGACCTCAGGGATCAGAATTAATCATGTAGCTGTAGCTGATGGCTGATCGCTTCTGGAACCTCAGCAGCTGCCTCGCCTAATCTCTTGAAGAGAGTGTCAAGTTGCGCTTAACTGTGGTGTGGGTGGGAAGGATCTCCTAAAAACTCTGGGTTATCCATGAAAAAAGAACAAAAATGCTGACAAAAATAGAATGTTTCATAGGTAAAAATTTTACCCATTTCAAGACCCAAGTTATAAACAACAGACAAATGAGTGACAGAAACATAGACTTGTCATAGCACAAGATGAAAACTTTCTGGCCTCCCAAAATGTCCTTTTGTGGGACCTTTCAGATGACTCAGCTGGGGTTTCTATTTTTTTTAACCTCCTCATATAGGAAATAAGCCATAAAGCTTGAGGTACAGTAGTAATTGAGCTTTCACAAAAGAAACCCACACGTCACCCCTCCTCCCAATTTATACAGAGCAGACTCTCTGACGCCTCTTGGACAAAGCCTTTGTGCCTTCTATTCCAAGACATGCTTCATCTAGAAAGGACAGCATGTTTTCTGTCTTTCTTCTCATTATTTTGGTTCTTATATCTGAATTCTGGACTCATGCATGAACTAAACACGAGATTCTTCTCTGTCATTCCAAAATTCCTTACTCATGATGTTGCAGGAAGTCATGTATACTACTCATGTTTGCATGTCCAGAGTAAAGTGAAAAATAGAATCATCTAGATAATTCAGATTACAAAACACAATTTGGAAAAAGGAGAGTGGTGGGAGTGATGATGGTAGTGATGATCTCAGTCATTTATTTTTATCATCTCCATGCATTAATTCAACAAATAATTGCTGAATTTTCCAGTTTTGATTGGTCTGTATAGATACTCCTCTTTTAGAACTTGTTCTCTAGATGAAAATGTGACTGATTATATAATATTGTTTAGTAAGTGTCCAAAATTTTGGCAGATGGCATCATTGTAGTATATGCCCAAGGCTGGTTTGTTAAAAAAATGGAATACTTTTTCCCCAGAAATTTCATAGGTTTCTTGCAATTTTTTGTATACTTGTTGTTTAGTCATTTTTCAATCATTCCCAACCCTTTGTGACCCCTTTTGGGGATTTCTTAGCAAAGATCCTGGAATGGTTTTCCATTTCCTTCTCTAGCTCATTTTACAAATGAAGAAATTGAGGCAAACAGGGTTAAAAGACTTACCCAGGGTCACATAGCTAGTAAGTGTCAGGCCAGATTTGAGCTCAGGAAGAGTAGTCTTCCTGACTCCAAGCCCAGCATTCTACCCATTGTGCCATCTAACTATCCTTTGGTATACTTATCACTCTAGCTTTTTCTGAGGATAAAATTCACTATTTGAATAGGGAGCAATTTGTATCTGGATCTGTTTAGCTGCTGAATTCCCTCAGAGGAGTGTAAGATCCTTAAAGGTGAGGAACGACTTTTTACTTCATTATTTGTTTTTGTCTTTGCATGGCTCAACCACTCATCTTTAACTTACAGTCTTTGTGAGTTGCCAGGGACTCTTAGAAGCTGTTACTCACCCTTGGCTACTTAGGTGGTGTGTGTAAAAGGCTTATTTACTATACCATACAACTGCTTAAGATAATAATTATTAGAATACTATAATAAAACTTTGCCTTATGTAACCCTTTAAAATTTTCAAAGTGTTTTCAAATATATGTTGTTGCTTTATATTCATTACAAGCCCATGCAGTTAATATATCCCTATTTTACAAATGAAGAAACTGAAGTTGAGAGGGGATGAATTTTATTCTATCAATATTATTTGAATATATTGAATGTATTTGAATTTCACTTTATTATTAGCTTCTACTGATCATGGTGGCTATTATCTTTTGACCACAAAGCTATTCTCATCACTTTCTCAAGGAGCTGAGGATCTGATTTACTACCTTGCTTTCCTCCCCAACTCCTGCCCTTATTCTGAAGGACTTGAACCTTCATGGCATTAATGCTTCTTCAAACACTGTAACCTCCAATTTCTCAGTTTCTTCAAATTCCACAACCAAGATTCTCCAAATTTCCACCTCAAACACAAATTGGATAGTCATGCCTAAGTCTCCATAAGGCTTCCACTTCCTTGATCAAAACCACTGACATCCCTCTGATGACAAATGCCTATCATTCCATCTCTCCCTATATCTCACCCCCCCAAAAAAAATCCCCTATGCTTTTAACCCTCAGTATTTTTAAAGCCATTATTCTTGTTCTGATATGACTTTCTTCCCTTCCCAGTCTTGACTCTATAGTTAACCAAAGCTTCTTGTAGTTGAATCAAATTTAGACATGTTTTCATGATCCTATTTGGGGTTTTCTTGGCAAAGATAGTTGGTTTGCTTGCTCCTTCTCTAGTTAATTTTACAGATGAGGAACTGAGGCAAGCTGGGTTAAGTGATATGCCCAGGCTCACACAGGAAGTGTCTGAGGCCATATTTGAACTCAGGAAAATGAATCTTCTTAACTTCAGGCCCTGTTGTCTATCCATTGTGTCACCTAGCTTCCTAATGATGGATTGTTGTTTTTGTTGTGTTCAGTTGTATCTGACCCCATTTGGGATTTTCTTGGCAGATGCTGGAGCAATTTGCCATTTCCTTCTCCAGCTCACTTTATACATGAGGAAACTGTAGCAAATAGGGTTAAATGACTTGCCCAGGGTCACACAGTGCATGTCTGAGGTGAGATTTAAAGTAAGGTTTTCCTAACTCAAGACCTAGAGTTCTATCTGCTGTTCTAGGCACTGGATAGAGAGATAAAAGAAAGATAAAAATAATCCCTACCCTAGAGAAGGTTACATTACAATGAGGGAGACAAGACACTGACAACAGTCATTTCTGTTACTACTAGTTGGCAAGCAACTCTGGGAGACTGTCACACTGCCCCCAACTCAATAAAATCCAGTTTGTTTTTGTTACCTTTAGGATCAAAAATAAAATCCTTTGGCTTTTAAAGCCCTTCACAACCTCACCCCCTCATATCTTTCCAGTCATCTCACACTTTCTTCCCTCTCTATACTCTCTCATATAGTAACACTGTCCTTGCTGTTCCTTGAAAATGACACTCCATCTGCTGTATCCAGGCCTTCTTTCTGGCTATCCCTCATCCCTGGAATGTTCCCCTTCCCATCTCTGCCTTCTGGCTTCCCTAGCTTCCTTCAAGTCTCAGAACAAATCTCATTCTCTGCAAGAGACTTGTACCAGTCCGTCTCCCGACCCCCTCCCCAGGCCATCCTTCTGCCAATTACCTTGCATTTATATTATGTTCATCTTATAGGTCAGTTTTGCTATAACACTTATTTTGAAAACTCAAATTTATTCCAGTGATTGATCTGTTAGAGAATAATTTGAACATGAATTTCAATGTATTTATATATGATTTTGTCCACAGCTAGCAAGACTGCAGAAAACTGAGCTACTTGACAATAACTCACAACCTGCAATCATTCTGATCCACTTCCACGAGCCAACAACTTTACGTCTGTTTCAAGGTAAAGTGCTGTATTTATTGTATATCTTTTCATGAAATAGAAGCCATGTGGAGAGGAAGACTGGTCCACACCCATATACTTTGCACTCCTTCCCACTCACCTACCTCTGCTGCCTGCCCTGATTTCAGGCCCTTTCCTCTCTTTCTTCAGTCCTGTAAAAATCTGGTTGGCTACCTCAACTGAAATTCCTCTTTCCAAAGATACTAGTGATACTTTGTTGTTTTCAAATTGGATTGGCTTTTCCACTCATCACCCTTTTGTGATCTCTGTGGAATTTAATATCATTTGAGTATGAGCCACTCCTGGCTAGTGTCTTCTCTGAGTTTTCATGACACTACTTGCTTGTGGTTCTCCTACCTCACTGCCCACTCCTCTTCAGTTTCCTTTGCTGAATCTTCATCATTCCTATCATACCGCTTGTGTATATTACTGCTATCTCTATCATATGACACTCCATCTCCCATCTCATTATCTTTGCTTTTTACAAGATGACCTATGCACTATCTTCTACATGACTAGACTCTCTTATCCCTCCCCAATCCCTGTCAAGTGTCACTGATCTCTCTCCCTTACTAACTTGTATTTTTCTGTATATACTGTACTTATTATATATGTATATGTCTAACCATAGAATTTACCCTGAGAGTATGAATTGTTTCATTTTTAAAATTTATATCCCCATAGCACATAGAATTAGCTTAATAAATATGTTTGGATTGATTGGTTGATTTTAATTCATAGTCCAGTGTTCTTTTCATTATGTCATCTTGCTAATTTTAGCTGACAAAGGAAAAGTTTTACAGGTAAGAGAACAATAGTATTAATACTGAGAGTTCAATAATAGAATTATTCCCAAGAGTATTAGTTAAGAAAATAATCTCAGTTGGGATACAAGAACAAATAGGCTTGACCATAAGAAGGAATAATTCTTCCTGCCTCTCCCACTTTCTCTCTTTAGCACTTTTATCTCTATTACCTGGATACCATGAAAATGTGCCATTAGGCATGGCATTAGCAAAGGGAAGTGATCCTACTTATTGCAATTAGTCTACCAGGGAATTCTAGAAAAAGAGATTTTAACAATGGTCTTTGCATGAATTATATTAAATATAACCTTTTCTGTTGCTATGAAAAGGAGAGCCTCTGGGGGGTACAGAATACAGTTTACTCTATTAAATGAAGCAATATTAGAGAAGAATGAAGAAACCCTGGATCATGGGGGTCTTCAACTGCTCCTTAAACTAGGAAGATATAAATAGCCAAATTTATGCCTATATGCCAACATCACTATTGTTTCTGTCCCACATGTTAGTTAGATAAAGCAGCTCAGAAGGTAGGTCAGTGAGCATTATTTGGGGCCCTAGATTTTTTTCCCCTAAAATAAAAACACTTTAAAATACAACCTGGGATTTTATCTGTAACAAAAAAAAATAAACTTCTACTAATGCAGATCAGCTACCCCTTGGTACTTCTACGAGAGTTGCCCTAGGAAAGTAATTTAACCTCTCTGGTCCTGTGGTGAAAGCAGTTCTGTTATAATGAAATTAAATATTGTGAACAGTTTTTCGTCTCAGCATTCTTAAAGGTGGATGTTCTATCTTCTTAATGAATTGGAACAATTAACTTTTGGCATATGATTTTTCTTTTTCTCCATCCTGTTTTTCCCACTCCATTTATGCTTTTATTTTTCCCTCCCCACTTCAGCTCCTCAAAAGGGTTTTGATTTTGACCACTGCCTTTCTCCATTTACCATCCCTCCTGATTTCCCCCCCTCTTCTCTTACCCTTTTCTCCTTGCTACTTCTTCCCTCCCTTCTGACCACCCCCCCTTTCCTTTCCCCTTTCCCTGCCTACTGCCTGTAGGACAAGTTTGATTTCTATACTTTTCAGAGTATGTTATTCTCTTCTTGAACCAAATCAGATGAGAGTAAAGCTCATATACTACTTTTCTCCCTCCTGTCTTTCCCTCTACTATAATGTGTTTCTTGTGCCTCTTCATTTGATGTAATTTACCCTTTTCTACTACCTCCTTACATCTTCTCCCAGAACCCTCCCTTTACATCTCTTAATTATGTTTTTTATCCTTATATCACTTATTTTATACTGACACCCACAGTCTGTGTGTATACCTTTCAACTGTCATAATAACTGTATATATATATATATATATAATAACTATATATATATCATATATAAACCAATATAATCCTATATAAGGATGTAAACAATTTGCCCTTATTGATTAACAAGGTTTGTGGGGCTTTTTCCCCTGTTTACCTTTTTATGTTTCTCTTGAGTTTTGTATTTGAAGATCAAATTTTCCATTGAGTTCTGGCCTTTTCATCAAGAAGGTCTGGAATTCCCTTATTTCATTGAATATCCATCTTCTTGCCTGAAAAGTTATGCTCAATTTTGCTGGGTAGTTGATCCTTGGTTGTAGTCCACGCTCTTTTGCCCTTCAGAATATCATATTCCAATTTCTCCTGTCATTTAATGTAGAAGCTGAAAGAGCCTGCATGATTCTGACTGTAGTTCCACGATATTTGAGTTGTTTCTTTTTGTCTGCTTGCAGCAGTTTCTCCTTGACTCTGTAATTCTAAAATTTGGCTATAATATTTCTTGAAGTTTTCAATTTGGGATCTCTTTCAGGGGGTGATCAGTGGCTTCTTTCAATGATTATTTTCCCCTTTGGTTCTAGGACCTCTTGTCACTTCAACAGACTCCCTGTCCTGTGCTGGGAATTTCCGCCAGTTTGGGGCACCCAGCTTTCTCCCAGCCTGGATCTCTGGCTGGTTTCCGCAGCTCCTTCTGCTTTGGTGCTGTCTAGTGCAGCTTCGCCTACCAGGCACTCTCACAGCCTACAGATCCATCCTGTCAACCTTTTGGACTCTCCTGGCTTGAAAATTTGCCCCACTCAATCTACTAGTGGATTCTAACTCTCTCAAATCTGCTCAGATTCACTTTTTTTAGAGGTATCTGGCAGAACTTGTTGAGAGAGATTTGGTAAGACACTGTTTTCACACAGCCATCTTGGCTCCACCCCCACCTTTGGCATATGATTAAATGGATTAGGTTGGCTGAATAATCAAAAAAAAAATTGGTCACCATTGTCTTAGTCCTGATCTGGAATAATGTGTCTGTCTCATTTAGGCTCCTTTCCTCAGGAGTTAGACTTAGAGACAGTGTCAGGGATCTTGATACCTCACTTGAAGGAATGCTCCTGATTTTGTCCTTGATACCAGTTTGGAAGATACTGCTTTCTTTCTCTTGTGAAGACATTGCAGTAAAATGGAGGGATCACAAGAGCGGAACACAAAACCTAGATTCTAAACTCCTGGTTCTACCACCAATTAGCTCTGTCACTAAGGACAAGTCATTTAAATTATCAAGGCCTCAGTTGCCTCATGTAAAAATAAGCAGGTTGAGCTAGACCATTTCTGATGTCCCTTCCAGCTTTAATGTTCTGTGATTCCAAGAGTGACTAAGAGGTAGGTCAGAAAAAAATCTTAAGAGTAACCAAAGACACTGGTAGGGCAATTGCAATTTATCCCAGGATCAGTGCTCCTCCCCAGTGACTGTGTTCTCACCTAGGTACACAACAAGTATTTAAAGAATAAAAATATTGATGGATGAATCAGTTAAGATATAGCAACCAGAGAAGGAGCAAAGAAAAAATTGGATTAAGAAGTGGAAAGAAGAGTTAGAAGCAGGGGAATCTTTTTTTTTAAAAACCATTACAAAACTGTCACTTTATTATTCTATAAAATACCAAGATGATTATTCCTCAAGTTCCTGTCTTTTGATAAAAGCACATCAGCTGATTTTTAAAATTAAAAGTCCAAAAGAAATCAAATTTCTCTCTCATTTATAGATTGTTCGAGGTTCCTGTAGCACCAACCCACCTTCTTTCATGGCATTCTGTAGTCACTGTATCAATTCTGAGGATAATTTCCAAGAAGCAAGGTAGAAGACTATCAAGTTCATTCAGGCTTCCAGGCACCACTGGGCCAGAATCCTTCTGATATTCTCCCTGGCATTAAACACTTCCAGTTCTGGAAAAGTGCTTCTTAATAGCCCATTCTCAGGTGGATGCTGAAACTACAACATTATGATGCTCAACAAAGGAATATGGTACTGGGTCAGCTGAAATCCCAACCTGGGCCAATAGCCCAGGGTGGCCACACCGTGGCCCAGCTCCACCCCTTCCCAGACAAGGCCAAACCTTCCACATTCGTGATCCCCTCATTTTCCTTCTTGTCTCCTTGTGGAGCTGGGGCTGGTGTTGAGGGGTGCCAAATGAAACCCGGGTTTCCTGCATAGAGCCAAGAAGTCCAGGCCCGCACCTGCAGCACCATTATGCCTATGACTTCCAGGGAAGGGGCCCTGGCCATCTGTTCTGTTTAGATCAAGGAAGCACCAGAGCCTGCCTGGGGACAGCTGTATTGGTTCAAGGCAAAAAGCTCCCTCCGCCATCAAGACAGCACGTAATCAGATATAGGTTCTACATATACCTTCTCATTAAACTTATTTACACAATAGTCAAGTTGTAAAGAAGAATTATGACCAATGATGAATCACGAGAAAGAAGAAACAAAACTGAAAAAGAAGGAAAAAAAAAGAGAACAAATAGTCAGGTCTATCAAAGTTAAGAATCATAGATACCGCGCGCGCGTGTGTGTGTGTGTGTGTAATCATGTATAATATTCTCCTGGTTCTGCTCCCTACACTCAGCATTAGATCATGCAAGCCTTTCCAGGTTAATACGAAGACCATCTGCTCCTCAATTCTCATAGCACAATAGTATCCCATTATATTGATATACCACAACTTATTCAGCCATTTCCCAATTGATGGGCATCCCCTTGATTTCCAGTTCTTTGAGATCTTGAAACATCTGAGTCTTCTCTTACATTGGTCAATTCATGGCTCACCAACCTAGGTTTTTGACCCAACTGACAGATCTCACCCCTAAGGAAAATACAATCATAAGGGAGGGAATCAGGAAGTAAGTGATAGGGAAGATGAAGGGAAGGGGAAACTAAAAATGCCAAAGGTTTCAGAAAGAAAAAATCCCAGAGACCATGAACATAACCAGATAAATCAACAGGAAAACACCATAATGAAGGAAAAAATAGAAGAGAACTGCCCAGAACTTTTGAACATAAAAGATAGAATCTCAATTGACATAATTCACAGATTATATTCAGAAAAAAACCCAAACTGCAAACTCCAACATAGCAGTTAAATTAACAATTCAAGTCAGAAACAAGAAGTTCTGCAAGTCATCAGGAGAAAGACCATCAAATACAGAGAAAATGACATTTGAATGACAATACTTTTGTGCTTTCTCTAAAGAAAGGAAAGGGGAAGGGAATAATGTGTTCCAAAGAATATTAGTACTCAGAATTCAGCCCAAAGTGATCTATCCTGCAAAGCTTAGCATGACCAGGACATAAGATAGACATTCAATAATAAAGATTTTAAAAATTTTTAGAAAACAAAACATAACTGAGATTTTTGCCTCTTGAACACCCAAGAAACAGAATTAAAGGGGGAGTGAATAAAAGCAAACAGTAACAGTGATGATTTTTTTTACAGAGATATACAAGGAGACAAGGGTGAAGGCAAAAATCTGGTAAAGCTAACAGAAAAGACAGACAGGAGGCATGGACAGAACCTGGCAACAGGTGAATCTTCTTTTGTGGGAGTACATTATAACTTGAGAAGGTACATCAAAGTGGTGATGGGAAGAAGGTAACAGAGATGAGGGAGTGATGCAATGGAATCAAATCAGGAATTACCAATGAGGGGAAGGCGACCTCTGTGGTCAAAGAAAGAGAAGAGCCTACAGGAGAATAAGTGATAAAGAAGGGAAAAGATTGAAAAGTAGGGCAAAGGAAGAAAGCATTTGGAGGTAGGAGGGGATTTCACTGATGAATGCTCCTTTGGCTGAGGAAAGATGGAGACCTTGTACTGCGTAAGACCTGGGAAGTTTATACTGGAAAGGTCTACTTGAACTGGAAAGAAGGAAGCCAGAACCCCTGGGGGCAACTGGCACTTGGAGGAGTGAAGATCATGGACAAAAGGATTAAATTTCCAGGCAAATATGGGGGGCAGGAAAGGGTATAGATCAGCATGGCTAGGGTCCCTGCTATGGGGCAGTGTCCTGATACCTGCAATAATTGCATTGCTCTGAGAGTGAGGCACAGTTGAAAAGGGAAATCCAAGCGTTGCTCCCTACAAAGTAGAGGCAGAAACTACCTAAAGGGCAAAACCTAGAATGGTTATGTTGGAAGCTTTGATGTATAAAGAATGCAGATACAAGAGAGAGAACAGATGATTAGAGGTTTCCAGAGAATGAGGGTCTACAGTAAATAGAAAGAGAAGATAGATGATGAAGACAGTGAGAGAAATCCTTCTTCCAGAAAGGAGTACAAAAATGAAATTAGAAACAACAAAAAAACTAATGAATGGAGGTAGATGAAGAGGAAATCTACATCACTAGCTGAAATAAAGAAAGAGAGGGAAGAAACATATGACCATACAAAAAGAGAAAAGTGAAATGAATAACAAAACTATAAAGGGAACAGAATAACAAATTAGAACAGAAGATCAGGGGAGAGGAGGAAAGTGTCAATGGGAACAGAGCCACCACTTAAAAAAGATTAAATTAAAGTAATTGAAAGGAATTTAATATCGTGTTTATAGCAAAAGAGGGAAAATTATATCTCAAAAAAACCATTTCAGGGATAGATAGAGAAAAATATAAACCCAACTCCTAATTTTAGTTATATTTAGATATATTAAACAATCCAATAAGATGAAAAAGGCAACAGATTAAGAAAACAAAACTCTATAATCCATTGTTTGTAGGAAAATATTAAAAAAAGACATGCACAAAATAAAACTGACAGGATGGAAAAAAATACTATGCATTAGGTGAATCAAAAAAGTAGGCCATCATGCTATCATACAAAAAAAACATTCACAAAATAAAAAGGGGTAGACAAGGAAACTATATTATGGTTAAAGGAACCAAAGACACAAAACTAGTATCTTAGCATCCAAATTCATAAGGGAAACATTGAAGAAGCCCTAGACAATAATACAATAATGACAGGAGACTTCAATATTCTTCTGTCAGTTTTGAATAAATCTAACAAAAAAGATAAAATGGAAAATACGGAATTGGACACATTACTGGAAAAACTAGAGTTAAATACTTATGGCATCTTCTAAATGGGACAGCAAAAAAATACATATTTTGTTTTCACCAAATAGAACCTAAAAAAAACTGACCATGTTTTAGAGCACAGTGATATTGCAAATAAATGTATAAAAGCAAAAATAGTAAATACATCCTTTCTTGACCATAATGCAATGAGAATAGAAATTGATTCAGGGACCACAAACAAAAAATACAGACCCAAATGTAGACTTAACAATGAAATCTTAAATGACAAATGGTTCAAAGAACAACTCATAGAAACAAATGAATGTTAAATGTTAAAGAAAATTATAATGATGTAATAACATGTCAAAATTTCTACAATGCAGCTAGAGTAGTTCTCAAGAGCTAAATCATATCTTTAGAGTTAAACATTTACAAAATAGAAAAAAGAGAAGATTAATGAAATATATAGTATACGTGTGTATGTACATAGACGTATATATGTATATACGTACATATGAAAATCACAGATGCAAATCCTCTCTGCTAGGTGAAAGATTTAATGAATTATTGTAGTTGATAGAGAAAAAAATCACCTCCTTGCCTATTTTCTGGGAAGAGTATCTCTAAACTTGCCTCAGCTGCTTTTCAAATAATATACATGGAGTCCCAAGGCCATATTCCTAACTGTCCAATTTCAGAACCAGAACTGCCATTCTGTCATGAGAGAACCCAGCATCAGCTTTTTGCCATATGGAGGCATCAAATTTGAACCTTCATGCAAGGGCATTCCTTGTGAAACACCAAAAGTAACTCTCCAGAATTCATTGAAGAACTGGGAAAAATCATCTTCATTACTGTTCAGATTATGCTTGAAAATCAAAGGTAGTTTCTATACTGGTTAAAATTTCATTGCACTATCGAAGAGGGTAAAATTTTGACTGACGGGCAATTTTAAAATATTCTTGCCTACCAAAAGCAGGATATCTAGAAAGAATGTTGTAGCAAACCTGAAATTCTTTCATGTGGAGTAAGGTATAAGGAGGGGAAAGGGTCAGCAGTGCTAAGGGGAAAGCAGAAGCAAGGGAAGTCCAAGATCCATCCAATCTCTGGTGCAGTTGTATGTGAAAGGGGACAACAGGCAACACAGAGACCCATCTTCCTGTGTCCCTTCTGATAGAAATGAGGTAAAGGACTCCATGTTCACCACACCTATGATAGGAACTGGGAAAGTATATACCTGCAGTGGAGAACTATGGAAGTGCAAGGACCAGCCTAAGGAAGAAGAATTCTTCCCTGGATCTTGGCATCCTTGGGGAAGGCCCATTGTCGCCATTCTGTTTAAGGTTCTAATAAAGTATAATTGAGCAAATTATAAAGAAATACCCTTTCTCTCAAAATTTAGTTAAGTGCAAACACATTGGGATTTCTTCTAGTTTATTGTTAATAAGCAGTTGTCCAGATTCACTGCCTCATGATTGGCCTCATGATTACTTATTTTGGTCTGTCACACCCTTGGGCTGTAACATATCTCAGATTTCAATCATAACAACTTTGATTCACATAGCTCTTTACAGTTTATGGAGTGTTCTCATCTATGATCCTGAAAACAATCCTGTCAGGCAAGTAGTGTAGTTATTATGACCCCCATTTTCAGAAGAGGTAACTAAAGCTCAGAGAGGTTTAATGACTTGTCCAAAATCCTAGGTGAAACAAACCCATTTTTCTGATTCTAAGTTAATTTTATTTTCAATTATACTATATGAGCCAAGCAATGCAGTAAAATGCAATTCAAGGAACAGGAATGGAAAGGGGGCAGAATACGCAGGGCTACTCAAAAGTCTCAGTTTACTTGTAAACTTTAATAGCTTAATTAATAGCTTAAGTTTTTCCTAGCTTAAAATTGCACTGAAAGTTTTGAGACATCTAGTGTATGTAGTCTATAATTAGAACCAAGAATAATACAATGCTTTCTAAAATTTTATGAAGGTTAAGTTCCTATAGAATCATTGCAAGTTTCACGAAAGTCCAGAGAAGTTAGATGAATTACTGAAGGACACACAGTTTACAAACTGAACTTGAATCTGAGTCTTTCTCATTTCATGCTGTACCCCTTTATCTCTAGTAACACACAGTGAAATTCAATTTAAAGAACAAAAAAGGTGTGTTTGTGGGGTTGTTGATGAGGTGTAGTGGAATATAAGCTTTAATAACTTAAAACTGCACTAAGACTTTTGGGACACCAAATAGATTTTGTTATCAACAAAAACAACATAGTACTTTCCAAAAGTGTACATGATTTCCAAAAATCCTGTAGATTTATTTCATATTTCTGGAAAAATCACATTACCTTGGCAAATTATTAAGTACTAAGAAATGTAAACAGCACAGTCCACTGTAACAAAGCTTTAACAGAATGACTAAAAATAGCTGTTCTTAGCTACCATTCCCCCCCAAGCCCCAGCAAATACTGTATTTTTAAATTAAGAAGTTGGACCAAGCCCTACTGAGCCCTGCTTCAGGTTTGGCATTAAGCCTGCAAAAATAGTTATTATGGTCAACCTCTGCTACTGAAACATTTATTATGGCTGGATGCAGGCAGACTTGGTCAACAAGAAAGATGCTTCTAATCTCATTTGCGCTTGATGCATATGTTTTTTACCATGTTCCAATTCAGAACAGTCTGTTTCTCTTCAGTATGCAGTTCTCCCTCCCTGCAACTCACCCCCCCACACACACACATAAGATTTTATTACTTAACTCATACTTTTTACAAAAGCTATTTCTGTGCCTAGTGGGCTTAAAATTATTTTTAAAGAGATGTATTTGTCCCCTTTTTAGATGATGCATATGCTTGCCTGAATTTTATTAGGGGAAAATACATCTCTGCATTGATGAAACCAAAATCCTGTCTTCATCCTCAAATTATCTGAAAATATATGAAGTGCCAGTGAAGAAAACTGTGAAGGAAAATAGAGGTAATTGGGCACCTAATCCTCCTATTCTGAAAAATAGCCATCATAAAATGCCATACCAAGGAAAACTCCCTTTTGTAGGACCAAGAATAGAGAATCTATCCTTGTGTTGTAGTGGATACAGGGTGGGCTGAACGTCAGGAAAACTGAGGTGAGGCTGAAATTCTATTTCTGACCATGGGACCACAGGAAAGCCACTTAACCGAAGAGTGGCCCAGGCAATTCTCTAAGATATTTTTCCTCCTCATTCATTCATTCATTCATTCATCCATTCATTCATTCATTCATTTTAATTTTCGACATTCACCTCCATAAGATTTTAAGTTCCAAATTTTCTCCCCATTTCTCTCCTTCCCCCCACCCCATGATGCTGTGCATTCCAATTGCCCACTCCCCCAATCTGCCATCCCTTCTATCACCTCCTCTTTTCTTATCCTCTTCCCCTTCTATTTTCCTGTAGGGTAAGATAGGTTTCTATACCCCATTGCCTATATATTTTGTTTCTCAGTCGCTTGTAAAAACAATTTTTAACATTTGTTTTTCTTTAAACCTTAAGTTTCAAATTCTCTCCCTTCCTCACTCCTCACCCACCTTCATTGGTAAGGCAAGCAATTCAATATAGGTTATACATGGGTAGTCATGCAAAACACTTCCATAATAGTCATGTTGTGAAAGACTATTTTTCCTTCCACCCTATCCCACCCCATGTTTATTCTATTCTCTCCTTTCACCCTGTCCCTCCTCAAAAGTGTTTGCTTCTGATTACCCCCTCCCTCAATCTGCCCTACCTCCTATTACCCCACCTCCTATCCCCTTCTCCTCTACTTTCCTGTAGGGTAAGAGAGATTTCCATACTCAATTCCATACTCAATGAGTTTGTATGTTATTCTCTCCTTAAGCCAAATCCAATGAGAATAAGGTTCACTAATTCCCTCTCACCTTCACCCTCTTCCCCTCCCTTGTAAAAGCTTTTTCTTGTCTTTTATGTGAAATAATTTACCCCATTCTACTTTTCCCTTTCTCCTTCTCCAAGTACATTCCTCTCTCTCCCCTTAATTTTATTTTTTAGATATCATCCCTTCCTATTCAGCTCACCCTGTGCCCTCTGGCCATATTTATTTATTTATGTTTTTATTTGTTTGTTTGTTTATCTAACCATCTATTTATTTATTCCCTCCAACTACCCTAATACTGAGAAAAAAATTCTCATGAGTTACAAATATCATCATTCCATGTAGGAATGTAAACAGTTAAACTTTAATAAGTTCTTTTGATTTCTCTTTCCCGTTTACCTTTTCGTGATTCTTGAGTCTTGTACTCGAAAGTCAATTTTTCTATTTAGCTCTAGTGTCTCAAGAATGTCTTAAATTCCTTTATGTCGTTGAAAGTGAATTTTTCCCCTCGTTGATTACACTCAATTTTGCTTTTACGTGATTCTTGGTTTTAAGCCTAGCTCCTGTGACCTGCGGAATATCATATTCCAAGCCCTCCAATTCTTTAATGTAAAAGCTGCTAAATCTTGTATTATTCTGATTGTGTTTCCAACAATACTTGAATTGTTTTTTTCTGGCTGCTTGCAATATTCTCTCCTTGACCTGGGAGCTCTGGAATTTGGCTATAATATTCCTGGGAGGTTTCCTTTTGGGATCTCTTTCAGGAGGTGATTTTCTATTTTACCCTCTGGTTCTAAAATATCAGGGCAATTTTCATTGATAATTTCTTGAAAAATGATGTCTAGGCTCTTTTGGATTGTGGTTTTCAGGTAGTCTAATAATTTTTAAATCTCTCCTGGATCAATTATCCAGGTCAGTTGTTTTTCCATTGATATATTTTATATCATCTTCTATTTTTTTCATTCTTTTGGTTATGTTTTATAATTTTTTGAGTTCTCATAGAGTCATTAGCTTCCATTTGCCACACTCTGATTTTTAAGGAATTATTTTCTTCAGTGAGATTTTGGACCTCCTTTTCCATTTGGCCAATTCTGCTTTTTAAGGCATTCTTCTCCTCCTTGTCTTTTTGGGCCTCTTCTACCATTTGGGTTAGGCTACTTTTTAAGTTGTTTTTTCTTCAGTATTTTTTGGGTCTCCTTTAGCAAGCCGCTGACTCGTTTTTCATGATTTTCTTGCATCACTCTCATTTCTCTTCCCAATTTTTCCTCTACTTCCCTCACTTGATTTTAAAAATACTTTTTGAGCTCTTTGGTGAAGGTATTGCCACTGCAGCCGCATGGAGTCAGCAGTCCCTGACTCTCCTCCTCTTGACTCACCGCTGTTCGCTCTCACCGAGGAATAAGTTGGCCAGGAAGCCGCTCCATTGTCATGGCATTCAAAGACACTGGCAAGACCCTTGTGGAGCCCGAAGTGGCCATTCACTGGATCCGGATCACCCTCACCAGCCACAATGTGAAATCATTCGAGAAAGTATGTGCTGACCTAATTAGAGGAGCCAAAGAAAAGAACTTGAAAGTGAAGGGACCTGTTCGAATGCCCACCAAGACACTTCCGATCACAACTAGAAAAACTCCTTGTGGTGAAGTTTGAAAGACTTGGGATTGGTTCGAGATGAGAATCCACAAATGCCTTATTGATTTGCACAGTCCTTCTGAAATTGTTAAACAGATCACTTCTATCAGCATTGAACTAGGTGTTGAAGTTGAATTCACCATTGCAGATGCCTAACCAATCATCTCTTTTAATAAATTGATTGCAACTATTAAAAAAAATACTTTTTGAGCTTTTCCATGTCCTGAGACCAATTCCTATTTTTCTTGGAGGCTTTGGATGTAGGGGTTTTGACTTTGTTATCGTCTTCTGATTGTGAGTTTTGATCTTCCTTGTTACCAAAGCGAGATTCTACAGTGTGATTCCCACCTTCCCTCCCCTGCCCCCACACTGTTTGCTCATTTTCCCAGCTGATTACTTGACTTTTTAACTCTTTGTTAAGGTGGGACTCTGCTTCCAGTGTGCAGGGTGTACTGTCCCAAGATTGAGGAGTTTTATGCAGCTGTTTTCAGAGATACTTCTAGGGACCTGTAAATTTTCACTTCTTCCAAGGTTGTATGAAATAAGGAGATGTGTTTACTCCTTTTCTGGCCTATCCTCTGGTCAGTGAGTGATCACAAGCACTCTTTTCTGCCCTGGAACTGTGAATAGGGTTCCCTCTCCACTGCTTCCACAAACTGGTATGCCAGTGCTCCTCCTCACTCCAGGACTGCTACCCAGGACTACAACCC
Organism: Trichosurus vulpecula; assembly: GCF_011100635.1. NCBI lineage: Eukaryota > Metazoa > Chordata > Mammalia > Diprotodontia > Phalangeridae > Trichosurus > Trichosurus vulpecula. The sequence continues at coordinate 181,928,088 of NC_050574.1, forward strand.
AGATCCAAGTAAGGCACAGCAACAGAATCCTGTCTCAGCACCAGCAAAGTGATCCTTGTAATATCTTTCTGATCAGTTGTTCAATCCTCTTGCTGTCTATGGCCTAGGAGCTCTGGAAGCAGCCACTGCTGCCACCACCAATGCTGTTGCTGCTGCTGCTTCTACTGCTGCCCCAGCACTGTGCTGGGGCCAGGGCTTGTCTGTACTCTTCTCTCACCCAGGTCTGACAGACATTTCCCCCTGACTTTCTAAGTTGTCTTTAGAGTTTGTTGTTTGAGATATCTGGAAGCTGCCTCAGCTGCCAGTGATTCAGTTCCCTGAGGGCTGCTCCAGATTTGCTGGGGCCTGGTTTGTGCCTGCTTGGCCCATGCTAGACTGTGCTCCTCTCCAGTCTGGGGCAACAGCTCTTTCCCACCAACCATCCCAGTTGTCTTGGGCTGGGAATATGTTTCACCCTGTCTCTTTGTGACTTCTGCTGCTCTAGAATTTGTTTATAGTCATTTTTTACAGGTATTTAGAGGGGTTTGGGGGAGAGCTCAAGCATATCCCTGCTTTTACTCTGCCATCTTGGCTCTGCCCCTCTCTAACACATTAAGCTACAGATGGTCTTCAGATCTGAATTGGTGCAGTGAATTTGCACCATAGAATGTTCCTCACAATGATAAAACTATAAGTCTCCACCCCAAAAATGAACAGGTGAAGAGAGAAGACAGGAAAGGAAAGGGAGGGAAAGGGAGGGAAGGGAAGGGAAGGGAAGGCAAGGGAAGGGAAAGGAAGGAAAGGAGAGAGGGACAAGGAAAAGAGGATAGTACAGACATTAGTAATCAATTAAGAGCCCCTTAATTGCTATGCTTTTCAAATTTGTACAATACTTACGAATGTAAATTTGTTTGCAGTGAGAAACCTACCTAATTGAAAGTCTCCTCACCCATATGCCTCAATGTGAACATTCCATAGTTGTCGTACCCATCTCTCTTTAAAGAAGGATGTTTCATCATTTCCTCTCTTGGATTGAGCTTTGTGAACACAATCACAGTTTAATTGCCTTTTGGTTTTGTTTTTATCTGTATTTTATATTAATATATATATATAATATCTCCTGGCTCTGCTTTCACAAGTTTGCACCACTCCATATGGGTTTATGGACTTTTCAGGGACGACTAACACTTCTGGTGTTAGGGCTTGACAAACAAACAGGTCTGCTCATTCACCTTTGGTGTTTACCTTTCACCCAAGTCTCCCCTGTGACTCCAACAAGCTATAGCATGCACAATGGCCACATCTCATAAACATTCTTGGTAGATGGGCTAAACCAAGATGAGGGTAATTGATAGGACTCAAACCTATCAGTGAGTTAGGGGGATGTCTATCTCAAGCATGTGAAGACTTCTGCCATTGGAATAGACAAGCAGATGAGAACAATCTTCCCTGAAGGTGGCTGAAGCAGGGGCTGTGGAGTGCTTAAAACTTGGTCAAACATTGAAGATGCCAAGGTCATCCACTGGATCCTAGGCCACTTTCAGTTGTCATGACTTTTGTCTTGCCCCTGGACTTTGATGACTCTAGAAGAGAGAGTGATGCTGTCATCTTTTTGCAATTCTGCCTCACTTAAATACAATTCATGCACAAATCAAGACCTCACCTTTGATGTCATCAGTCCTCTTTGCAATGAAGGCTGAACAATCACTCCACAATAGTCTTTCTGTATTGCCCCTTAATATCTGTTATTTTCTATTTCTTACAGGGCATGTACCTCATTATGCTCATATACTCTGATCTATTGAACCATTTCCCCTTTGGTGGTCATCTACTCTTCTGTTTTTTACTTTTCTTCTAATTGAAAAAGTGTATATACCAAGGTTTTTGCATAAATCAGATTTTTCTTTTTATCTTTGACCTCCATTTATTATACACCCAGTGCAGTCTATCAGGTCAAATGTTATGAACAATTTATTGACTTTTCTATTGTAAAACCATGTCAACAATATAAAATCTTGCGGTAATTGTACTGAGATCTCAGTATATCTTTAAGGACCTTTGAGAGAGCAATTTCAGTGAAGTGGTAAGATTGTAAGCCATTACGAAGTGAATAGATGATGAGTAAATGTAGATTGCTCTTAGATGAAATTTACCTGTTCAAGGAAGGAGAGAACAAATGAGAACAAAAGTAGTTTGAGAAGGTGGTATTGTGATGAGATCTGAGAATTACTGGTAGTGTGTGTGTGTGTGTGCGCGCGCGCACACACGTGCGTGTGTGTATGTGGGCACATGCAAATTTGCATCTATAGAATAGGGACTTAACCATGCTTATTGAAGGAGATCAAGAAGTTAGTAAAGGAAAGACAGAATAATTAATTAGGTTCTGAGAGACACAGGAGGAAATAAGATAAAAAAAATTTGAATGAAACAAATAGTATCAGGAAAAAGTAGACATACTTCATTAGAGTTGGGAAGGTAAGGACAAGGCAATTTGATATGGTAGGAAAAAGAGTAGAACAAAAATGAGAAGATGTGAGTTTAAGTCTTCAAGATGGAATGAACAACATAGAGAGTAGGGTACAGTAGAAAGAGGACTACCTCTGGAATCAGAAGACCTAGGTTCCAATCCTCTAACTGACAATATTCATGCAACCTTGGACAAGTAACTTAACTTTTCTCAACCTCAGTTTCCTCAGATTAGACTAGATAACCTCCATGGCCTCCTCCAAGTCTATATCTATGAGCCTATGAATAGATATATTATTTCAAATTGAATATAAGAATATCTGGGAATCTCAGCTGAGGCTAAATAGCATAAACTTGCAGTGAATATAATCAGTTATATATATGCATATATATACATATATAATTTTCTACATCAAAATTTAGAGATTAGTCACAGGATAACCAAATATTTTGATTGATTGAATCAATCAATCAAATGTAAATTAAGCATAAAGAAATTCTTAATCACTTTGGAAATATAGGCAATTTTGGTCATTGGATAAACATAGATGATGTCCCACAGGATATTCCTTTTACTTGATTGAAGAAAATCAGGTGTTAGACTATTAAAAACAATAATTCAGAGTTAGTCAGTATAGTGGAAGGGACTCAAAATTTGGGAGCTGAGGATTCTAGGTCCTTGTGAAATAAATGCCTCTAAGCATTCTTTTCTTTTTCCTCCCCATTGACCATGTTAACTAGAGAAATTGGACCTGTAGAAGAAAACACACCTATCTGTGGGTATAGGGGGACATGCTGGGGCAGACAGAAGATATATTGAGAAAAGGCATCTAAGAATCCATGAATGGAATTGGACAGGCTATTGATAACCTTATGAACTTCCAAAGGTCAGAAGGCCTGGAGGGCTCCATTGATGTCATGAATAGCAGTTTCCACCAGAACCAGTAACAGAATCCCTGAAGCAGGAGTGACCAAAGGTTGTGTCTGCAACCAAATCTGAGAAATGAAACAAAGACAATATAGACATAATTACAAAATGCAGGTTCAAAATTATATGGGATCATCAATCCCTAGAGTCCAATAGAGATCTATACGTAAGGCAAATTCGTGAGGATTCTGTGAAGTGAGAAAAGAACTTCTAGCGACCAAGAGCTATGAGTTAACCCTTTGCTACATTGGTCCCCTATATTTGTGCCTCACTTCCATTTTGCAATAAGTCTGAACTACTTTCTCCATGGACCTTGTGTGCTAAAAGAGTATGATGCTCCTGATTTATGGGAATTGTTTTCTTTAACAAATGTCTTTGCTATGTCTGCTTAGAAAATAACTTTCTAAAAGCCAATCACTGAGGTTACTTACTGATAATCAATGGAGCAAATATTGGTGGGTGTTCATGAGTGGAAACACTAGAAATTCTATTCCCTCAGAGTTATCCCTAGAACCCTGAGGGGGGCAAATCTGGCAATGCCCATGCATATCTGGTGAGCAAGACCAGAAGTGGTGCTATAAATATAAGCACTAAAGGAATAAGAGTGATGATGAGAAGGTAATTCTTGCCTTTTGAGATTTTGGGGATTCTGAAATGATTGCCAGAGAGCATTTTTTGTTGTTGTTAAGAAGAGCAATGATCTTTGGACCCAACGAGAATTAAAGTGGTGAAAAAGCACTTAAATAGTTATGTAAACTTCAGTCCAGTTGATATAATCCAAAATTAGAATGATGTGTCTTATTCAGTAGGGACTTCTCTGTCATTGGAAGTGTTCATATAAGGGATGATTATTCACTTACCAAATATACTGTAGAGAATTATCATTTATGTGAAAGAAAGTTGGCATCTGAAACGTTCTCTGAAATCCCTTCCAGTGCTAAAATATTTGACATTATGAGTAATTCTCTTAAATATCTATAGATCATTTCATTCTAACAAAGAAGTCTTCTTATCAAAAACAAACAAAAAAAACCAAATTAACCTATTTTAGGCAAGAAAATAAAAATATTTAATCCAGAAACAACTTTTGAAATTACACTTTAAAAAATCAAAGTGGTTATTTTCCAGTCTAACTCCTGTAAAATTGAGTGTATTAAGGAATTAAAATTCCATTTTTATTATTATAATTTATTAATTTAGCCAGAATCTCTGCATAACTACATGTAGAATTTTGAAGATTATGGCATCATCTTTTTAGTTTCTCTGTAATGGGAATAATCCTTTCCATTAACTTTGATTCACTGGAAGGAGCACCATGTCCAAATCCGTCATGACCTTTAATTATCAATTCCCCTGTCAGCATCTTTGTTGACACTCAGCATCCCTTTGTGTTTTTTATGCCTGATAGAGAACAAGCTACTGAAGGACCTCGTATTTTTCTAACCCAAAGAATGAAAAAAAAAACCTAAAACTAAAAAAGCTTTCTGGTGACAATGCAAGAGCCCATGATGTTGACAAGTTATGCCTGTAGGCAATGTAATTAAATACTTGTGGGGAGACGCCCAGAGTCTAGTCCTGACCATCAATATTTCTGAAACAAATACAGACTTTACAAAACAAAATAGTTTGCTGCCTTCACAAAGATGAAAAAGTATTATCAAATAGAAAGTGTGGGCTGGGCAAATGTGCAGCATCTTGCATCCTACATCAGAAATAGAAATAACCCAGATTCAAAAATAACACCCAGGCTCATCAGTCAATCAAATAAGGGTGCTCCTGAAAAAAGATCTGGATATCTTAGTCACAACAAAGACAACTATTTTCAGAGAGAGTGCTGCAGACGTACATTCTGTTTGCAGCTGCAGCCCAGCCCTAAAAAGAGATGCAGATTCGGTTTGGAGGGAGGCCAGGGTGAGGAGCAGAATGAACTCTGTAGCCTTGAACTGCCTAAGTGAATGTGAGAAAGGAAAACCAAATCCAGGACTCTCCTCAGACCATGGCTGAGAAGGGACCCTTGAGGTATCAGGGTTTCACAATTGTACCCTAAATAGCTCATGTTTGGGTTTGGACAAGGCACATGCATGCCCAATGGTTATCTGCTTTACCCCAAAGGTCCAAACAATGGCAGCACCTTTGGAGGAAGACATAATATGGCATGTGGCTATACAGGGACTTAGTGGGCAAAGAAAAGATTCCAGAGCTGCTCAGAAGCACAGAAATTCCTTTTTGAAATTTAATTTTATTAGTTTGATTAACATGCATTTATTTTCTCTTCCCATTTTCCCCAATTGAACAATAAAAAAGAAATTCTAATAAAACAGGCAGAATTAAGCAAAGTTCCCATACTGTTCATGTCTAAAAACATCTTCATTCTAAATGTTAAGTCCATCATCTCTCTAGTATGAAATGGGCCGTATGTGTTATTGTCCGTCCTCTGGAATCAAAGTTTGCCATTGCAAAGATAAGAATCCTAAACTTTTTCAAAGTTGCTTTTCTCTAAACTGGTGTTATCATTGTATAAGATATTCCCTCACTGTGCTCACTTCTCTCTGCATTAGTTGTTATATGTCTTCCCAGTTTCCTCTGAAACTGTCTGTTTCATAATTTTTATGGAGTAAAACTACTCCATCAGATTTATATACAATTTATCTAGCCGCTGTTAAATAGATGAGCACACATCTTAGTTTCCAGCTTTTGTTGCCATGAAAAGAAGTATTATATCTTCATTCACATGGTTCTTTTTCTTCATTCTTTGGTGTCTTTGGCCCATATGCCTAGTATTGGTATTGCTCAGTCAAAAGCTATTAACAGTTTGGTGACTTTGGGGTGTAGTTCTAAATTGTTTTACTAAATGGCTCCAATTTGCAGCTCCACTAAAGGTACATTAGTGTACATCTTTCCCCACAGAGCATAGCCATTCCTAAAGTAACATTTTGAATCATCACTTATCTGTGGACATTCACAGGGGGTCCTTGGCATTTTCCAATGAGTAGAAAATAAATTCTCGAGAGCTAAATAGTGTGGAATAGAGTATATATGGTTGCTTCAAGAAAATTGAGTAATGCCATTTTGAATGGACCATCTGGTGACAGATACAGAATGAGTGTCAGATACACTTTAAGCTGCTATGATCTAGAATCAAGTTCCAAGAGCATTTCTAATGTTACTTCCATATATAACTCTTCCTCTGAAAAGCCAGAGAAACAGAAGCTGCTAGAGGGTCATGACAACCAATCAGAACTCAGATGATTATGTGACCTTGTCAACTTCAGACCCTTTGTGTTATACAGAATCTGGGATTCAAAAAACAAAATACTTAAATTTATGCTTTAAAGTTTGCAAAAGGCTTTACTGCATTACGGCAGTTGATCCTTGTAACAATGGTGTGAGATAACAAACAGGAATATGGGCTTCACATTTCAATAGTTTTAGTTCATAATTTAGATATTTATAATTGTTTCATTCAATGAATATTTATTAATTACCTACTCTGTGGTTGGGACTAACCCAGATACAGAGGTATGAGGCTCTCAAATTCTATTAGATGATGGAGGAGGGAGACGGAATGACATTCATGCATATAAATAAATATTAAATATACTTAAATATAAAAATTAAATATACCAATATAAAAAATAAATACAAATTTCCGACACAATGATGCGGGGTGAAGGAAGAATCAGTGCACAGGACCAGTGGGGAAGCTGTGGGAGGAAGGTACTTCCCCTTCTCTAAAGTCCCTAGACCAGAATTTCTTAATCCAGGGACCACAATCCCCTTAGAAGTTTGTGGATACATTCATAACTATCTAAACATATTTGTTTTCCTTTGTAGCATTAGATATTTTGTTTTATGCATTTAAAAACATTATTCTGAGATGAGGCCTGTAAGCTTTACCAGACTGCCAAAGGATTCTATGACACACAAAAAGTTTAAGAACTTCTGGTCTAGACCTAGCTGGGTGTCTGAAGCAATTAACTCTACATTTATTGAGATTAACTAAACTCTAATCACATCTCTCCTTCTACCTCGATCCTTCTAAAGACTAAGAGCCTTTTTCCCCAGGGAAAGAATTGTCAGACAATACTACTATGGTAATAGTGGGATACTGGTGGGAACAAAAGCTGTAGACAAAGTCTTACAAAAGATCGATAGTTTACAATATAATTTAAGCTTAGAAATGGAAATGCTCAGAGCACCCATTAAAGTGTGGTTTGCCTGTAAGAAGATAGCATGTTCCAGAACTTCATAGCAGAGACTCCTAGGGACATCTTGTGTGTCTTACAACCTGGATTCAATTCCTGCTCCTAATCAAAGACTGTAAATTGCAGGATAGGTGTTGATCTGTATTGCCAAAACAAACAAAAACCCCCCAAAATAACAACAAAAACATTTCCTCACTGGGAATTCCCTAAATAAATAAGATTAAAAGTCAAGCAACAATAACAAAAAGATAAATGAATCAATAAAACCTATCATTAAAAATATGAGACTTGATCTTGTTAATGATATTACTTTCCATTTATAAACCATATGCAATTTTAAAAAACCATCAGAGCCATAAATATTGTTTTTTTATATAAGAATTATTTTTAAAATGTTCTTTGTCAGTGGCCAAGTGTTACATTACAAAAATATAGCAATGGTAGGAGAGGTGGGGCATCTCCTTTGTCAGCTGTTAGAGATAAACATTGACCATTTGGAAAATTTCAGGTTTTCACTGTCATCTTTCTTACTCCGAAATCTGTCTGGCTTCCCCAAGCCAAAGCACATACTCTAAAACAGCATCTCTGTGAGTCAGGGCCTCTGCCCTAGAAACCACCTACCAATCACCTGAGGGTTGAGTAAGGCCAGGAAGCAGCTGCAAAACATGACTCATCCAGCTTCCTCTTCACTATAAGAAGCACTCCAGCCTACTCACTGGGCCTAGTGCCAGCCTCACCACCTGAATTTACCCCTGCTGAATCCACCTCTGCTTACCTGATATTTTGATCTCCCATTGCCGCAAAGATCTCAGCTTGCACTGACCCTGGGAACACATCCCCAGGTGACTGACTCCTTTTACTACCTGTACTTGTCTTGTGGCTTGGTTCTTCTGATTCTGCACTGGCTGATTGGCTTCATCTTTGCTGATTATTGTCACATCTTCCTCTAGTCTAGGTAACAGCATAGTCCCTTTTGATCTTTTCAAGTCCAGTCATTCAGATTCACTTTCTATTCTTCATACAGAATGTTCCATCTCCTAATTCAGTGTCTGTCTCTCTATTTAGTACCTCTATCTCTCCTCTAGGTCTAAAGTGTATTTTCTCTCCATATCACAGAATCTTTTGTTTTCCTTCAAGATTCAATTCAAAATCTTCTTTATGAGCTATAGCCAGATCTAGATCCTGACTCTACCTAAGACAAAGGAATTATTCAGAGAGATTAGAAAATAAGACTTCACATGCAAACTACATCCTGCCAGAGAGGTGATAGATACAGGGTTAAGTGTGAAAGATATCATTTTTTTTACAAAGTCAATATGGGATCTTTTTTTCTTGATCCTGTATATTTGGTATGTGGGCATATGGGTTTTGTTATTTATTTTTCCACAATGGGGAAAGGTGTGAGGAAGAGATAATAGATTTTCTATAATTGAAAAAAAGAATTACAAAAGAGTTAAATTTAAGCTTTAGTTCCCAGATATTCTTACTTTCTGTTACTTCTTATTTTTTGATAATGTGGAGGATAAGAGGAAAACTTAAGTGAGTTTCTTAAATTCCTTGAACTCTTCCCTTCCTCATCTATAAAATTGTGGAGGCTTGAGTAGGGAATATAGTAGGAGGAACTAGTTAGACTAGATCAGGGGTTCTGGAAATTTTTGTGTCTAGGGCCCCTTTGGCAGTCCAATGAAATAAACAGGCCCCTTCTCAGAATCATGGTTCACTGCCTACTCATAATTGAAGGGAATATTATATTTTAGTTAGAGATTAGCAAAAATAAAAATGTAATTTTCCCCCTCCAAGTTCTTAGACTCCCTGAAATCTATCCATCAGACCAGGTCAAGAATCTTTGGACTAGATGATCTCTAGGGTACTTTTTAGGGATAACATTCTATGACAAGAGGGAGGTATATGTGTAGATCTTTCCCAATCAGCTGAAAGAAAAGAAGGAAAAATGGAGCTTGAATTCCCCTCTCCCTTCAGCACACAAAAAATTCACCTAGAAAGTACCTAGAAGTACCCAGAAAGAAACAGCTGAGGGCAGGTATGGATTTTCATTTAGTCTTAGGATTCCTAGCCAGCAACTATGATTTGTAGTTTCTCCTGCAAATAAATGAAAACTGGTTACCACAGTGGTAACTCTAATTATTTTTAGCTGGAGTAGGGGGTGGTGGCACAGTATCTTTCAAGAGAGGATTATGAGCTTGTTTATATTCAGGGCAAAGCAGGATGGGAGAGAAGTGAATTAATCTACTGTTATCAATGTACACTTCAAAATGGGGACCCAGTCAGATTGGTAGGGGCAGACACCAGTACCACTTTTGAAATAAGAATTCCCACAGATTATTTTATGAATTATATGCCTTGGGATATACCTCAAGTGGAGTTCAGGACCTGACCTGTCATACTATAATTTACCATTCACTCATGAAAATTCCCTTAACACAATGTTAGGGCAATTAGGTAGCACAGTGGGTAGAATGTTGGACCTGGAATTAGGAAGACTTATCTAAATTCGAATCTGGCCTCAGACACTTTCTACATGTGTAACCCTTAGCAAGTCACTTAACCCTGTTTGCCTTAGCTTCCTCATCTGTAAAATGACATAGAGAAGGAAATGACAAACTACTCTAATACCTTTGCCAAGACCACCTCAACTTGGGGTCATGAAGAGTTGGACATGGCTGAAAATGACTCAATAACGGCAACAACCCAACGTCATAAGTAACTTTACTTCCATCGTGCACGTCGAAAAAATTTTGTGCTAATCCAAGACCATATGTTGTCATTAGTGGATATGACTATGAAAAAAGCACATTATGATTTTCTTTCCAGGGACAAATAGAAAAAAATGCTATCCAGTTAAATGTTGCCAGTAAGAAACTGAACACTTTAAAGGCAAAGATATTTTTTTGAAATATTTCAACTTCCTTATATCCTTTCTGCCATGCTTCCTTCCATTCTTCCTCCTCCTTCATCATGATCACCATTACCAGTTTCTTCTTCTTCAATTCTTCTTTAATTCTTCTTCTCCATTCACATGGAACAAAATTTCACAGGAAAATTTAATGTAAGAGGGATAGAAAACTGCCATGGAAGAAATTCTGAAGACACAAAGAGAAACAATTCCAGTTAGCACAAAATGGAAATTGTTTGAAATGAATGATGTAGATGATGTGAATGGAAAAAAGTCACAGGATACTAACCTACCAAAGTAGATTTTTTAAAAGACATTTATTTTAAAGACGTAAACAGGGGGCAGGTAATGGAATATGAATTTTTAACAAGTATGGCACTAACTTGGAAAGACAATACCAAAGCTAAGAATGAGCTGAACTTGTTAAGGATACTAAAGAGATCAAAGAAAGATGAAAAGTAACCATATGTACAAAAGAATTTATAGCAGCTCTTTATGTGGTAACAAAGAATTAGAAACTGAGAGGGTATCCATCTTTTGGGGTATGATTAAGTTAATGTATATGAATATGATAGAATACTATTGTAGTGTAAGAAATGATGAAGTGGATGGTTTCTGAGAAACTATGGAAAGTATCTATGAATTGATGCAGAATGAAGTGAGCAGAATCAAGAGAATATTTTATGTAATAATAACATTGTAAAGACAAACAACTTTGACAGACTTAAGAACTCTGATCAATATAAGTACCAACCACAATTTCAGAGAACTCATGATGATGAATCATATGAGAGAGAGAGAGAGAGAGAGAGAGAGAGAGAGAGACAGGCAGACATAAAGAGGGGATGTATTCAGACTACATGTTGAAATATATCAAGATGTGCATATTTAGTGCCTATATGCCTATACATATGTTTGTATGTATATACACAAATATTGAGATAGCCTATATATAGGCTATAAATAGTGACTCTCTCAATGTGGCTCACAGGAGGCAAGAAAGCAAGAATAGACATCTTAATATTTATTTGCTCCCTTATATATGGTAAAGGGGAATTTTAGCTCAAGCAAAAATTCTGATCACTGTTCATTAATGGGAAAAATGGGCTTGACTAGGCTTTACTCTTCCTACCAAATGCCAATTCCACAGTGCATACAAATAGCCAAGAGATCTATTTATCCAAGTTAATTGTTGTTGTTGTTCAGTCATTTCAGACTCTCCATAACCTATTTGGGGTTTTATTGGCAAAGATATTGGAATAGTTTGCCGTTTCCTTTTCTAGCTCATCATTTTATAGCTGAGAAAACTAAGGCAAAGAGGGTTAAGTGTCTGAGGCTAGATTTGAACTAAGGTCTTCTTGACTCCAAGCCTTGTGCTATGTCCACTGCACCCCGTAGCTACCCATGCAAGTTCATAGCAAAATGTATATCAGAGAACATCTACATATTGGAATATATACCAGAAATACAGATTGAAGGAGAATTTCCATTGGGAGAAAGATATCTAAGCTACACCAATAAATAACCCAAAGGGAAAAGACTCTAGTATAGCAAGCTGAGGATAGGGACATGATAGAAACTGTCTGCTCCTCTTATATCAACTTCTTCCCAGAGTCTTTTTCCCTTCAGTGCCCCCAAAGAGAGGCTTTCATCACACATATCTTTTATAAGTGGAATCCAGTGTAACCTGAATCTTTCTTCTCACCTACAGTCACTATCTCTACACAACCACTTCTGCATATGCAAGAAAGTTCTGTATCAATGAACTTTGGGACTTTAATTACCTGAAACTCTTCCAAAGATCTTTTGCAGAAAGTCTAAAACCTGTAATCTTTGGAATACAAAGATAAAAATTGAACAAAAGAAAAATACTAATAGGGAAATGGTGACTAAATTATGAAAGGAGATAGAGAGCATATTTGTTGTTAATAAATTTGGATCACCTGAATGAAATATTACATGGTATTTAAAATACTGTCAAATGTTATTGCTAAGCCATGATATCTGGTTTTATTTTTTTTTTAAAAAATCATTCAATAATTTACCATCACTGGTTTGTAGAAAGGCAAATATCACAATATTCACAAGAGAAAAGGGAATGAAATTATAGTAAAGTGAGCTTGACTTTCATTAGTGGTAGAATTCTCAAACATATTAAAAGTGTAAGTCTTGAACAACTAGAAAATGATTCAGTGATCACGGCTTAGTCAAGAATAAAGCATGACTCTGGGTCTCCCTGATAATACATGGCACACAAAAATGGACAGTAAATTAAGGCAAAAAGCATCTCACAAGCAACAGCAGGAAAAGATAATTATCAAATACACCCATTTGAGAGCATAGTGCATTCAATAAATGGCCACAGAAAAATAGATTAAAATTGAATTGGAATCTAAATGATCTAATCTTGAAGAATAAGTGAGTCAAGAAAAAAATCATAGAAACCATAAAAAAATTTCATCAAAGAGAATGACAGCAAAAAGACAAAAAATCAAAATGTGTGGGATGCAGCCAAAGCAGCACTTAGGGGAAAATTTTTTATCACTAAATGCTTATGTCAGTAAAAGAGAGAAAGGAAGGAACAATGAATTGGTTATGCAACTAAAAAAGACTGAAAAATAACAAATTAAAAACCTCCAATTAAATATCAATTTGAAAATGTTCAAAATCAAAGGAGAAAGTAATAAAAATTAAAAGTATGAAAGCCATTGAACTTACAAATAACACTAGGGAAGGTTTTATAAAAACAACAACAATAAAATAGATAAGCCATTAATTAATTTGATTTTAGAAAGAAAGAAAAACAAAAACCATAATCCTACAATCTGCTGTTTACAAGAAACACATTTGAAGCAGGGGGATACACACAGGGTAAAGGTAAAAGGCTGGAGTAGAATATACTATGCTTCAGCTGAAAATAAAACAGGGGTAGCAATCCTAATCTCTGACAAAGTAAAAGCAAAAATGGATCTACTCAAAAGAGATAAGGATGAAATCTATATCCTGCTAAGAGGCACCACAGACAATGAAGCAATATCGTTACTAAACATATATGCACCAAGTGGTATAGCATCCTAATACTTAGAGGAGAAGTTAAAGGAGTTACAGGAAGAAATAGACAGCAAAACTATAATAATGGGGGACCTCAACGTCCCCCTCTCTGGACTTGATAAATCTAACCTCAAAATAAACAAGAAAGAAGTTAAGGTGGTGAATAGAATTTTAGAAAAGGTAGATATGATAGACCTTGGGAGAAAACTGAATGGGGATCAAAAGGAATACACCTTTTTTTCTCAGTGGTACATGGCACATACACAAAAATTGATGATGTCCTAGGGCATTAAAAACCTTACAATCCAGTGCAGAAAGGCAGAAACATTAATTGTTTCTTTTTCAGATCATGATGCAATGAAAATTATATGTAATAAAGAGCCATAGACAGATTAAAAATTAATTGGAAACTAAATAATCTAATCCCAAAGAATGAGTGGGACAAAAAACAAATCACAGAAACAATCAATAACTTCATTCAAGAGGATGACAATAGTGAGACAACATACCAAAATTTACGGGATGCAGCAAAAGCAGTTCTTTTTTCAGGTATTTTTTATTATTATTTTTTTAATCTTTAGTTTACAACACTCAGTTCCATAAGTTTTTGAGTTCCAAATTTTCCTCCCCTCCCTTCTCTTCCCCCTCGTCCCCCACGATGGCATGGAATCTAATAAATGTTCTACACATACCTTCACATTAAACTTATTTACACAATAGTCAAGTTGTAAATAAGAATTACGACAAATGAAATGATTCATGAGAAAGAAGAAACAAAACCAAAAAAGAGGAGGAAAAAAAGAGAGCGCAAATAGTTTGCCTTGATCTGCATTCAGACTCTGTATTTCTTTCTCTGGATATAGATAGCTCTTTCCATCTTGAGTCCTTTTGAGCTGTCTTTGAAACTTGTATTGCTGAGAAGAGGCAAATCTTTCAAAGTTAGACATCACAGAAGCAATATGACTGTGGTTGTGTACAGTGTTCTCCTGGTTCTGTTCCCCTCAAGCAATATGACTGTGGTTGTGTACAATGTTCTCCTGGTTCTGTTCCCCTCACTTAGCGTAAGATAATGTAGGTCTTTTCAGGTTATTATGAAGTCTGTATCTTCCACATTACTTATAGCACAATGGTATTCCATTACATTCATATACCACAACTTGTTCAGCCATTCCCCAATTGATGGGCATCCCCTTGATTTCCAGTTCTTTGATACCATAAAAAGAGATGCTATAAACATTTTTTTTTGTACATACAGGTTCCTTCCCCACTTGTGTGATCTCTTTGGGATACAACCCTACAAGTGATATTGCTGGTTTAAAGGTATGCACATTTTTATAGCCATTTGAGCATAGTTCCAAATTACTCTCCAGAATGGCTGCATCAGTTTACAACTCCACCAACAATATAACAGTGTTCTAATTTTCCCACATCCTCTCCAGCATTTATCAGTTTCTTGTTTTGTTATGTTAGCCAATCTGACAGGAGAGATGCATACCTAAGAGTTATTTTGATCTTCATTTCTCTTATCAATAGTGATTTAGAGCATTTTTATATGACTATAGATATTGTTATTTTCTTCCCCTGAAAACTGCCTGTTCATATCCTTTGATCATTTCTCAATTGGGGAATGACTTGTATTCCTATAAATCTGGCTGAGTTCCCTGTATATTTTAGATATGAGGCCTTCCTCAGAAACACTGCTTGTAAAGATTTTCTCCCAATTTTCTGCTTTCCTCCTAATGGCAAAAGCAATTCCTAGGGGAAGTTTTATCTCTGAATGCTTACATGAATAAAATAGGGAAAAAGGAGATCAATGCATTGGGCATGAAACTGAGAAAGCTAGAAAAAGAACAAATTAAAACTCCTCAATTAAATATAAACTTAGAAATACTGAAAACCAAAGAGGTTAGTAAGATTGAAATTAAGAAATGTAATGGGGATAAGCTACATGCATTTCTAATAAGACAGGGAGTGAAACAAGGATGTCCATTATCACCACTGTTATTCAATATGGTAGCAGAAAAGTTAGCTTTAGCAATGAAAAGAAAAAGAAATTGAAGGAATTAGAATGCGCAAAGAAGAAACAAAGTTATCACTCTTTGCAGATGATTTGATGATATACTTAGAGAATCCTAGAGAATCAAGTAAAAAACTACTTGAAATAAAAAACAAGTTTAGCAAATTTGTAGGACATAAAATAAACCCACATGAATCATCAGCATTTCTATATATTACTAACAAAGCCTAACAGCAAGGGATAGAAAGAGAAATTTCATTTAAAGTTACTGTAGACATTATAAAATATTTGGGAGACTACCTGGCAGAACAAACCCAGGAACTATAAGAACATAATTATAAACCACTTTTCACACAAATAAAGTTAGATATAAATAATTGGAAAAACATCAGTTGTTTGTGTGTAGGCCAACCTAATGTAATAAAAATGACATCAACCTAAATTTAATTACTTATTCAGTTCCATACTAATTAAACTACCAAAATATTAGTTTATAGAGCTGGAATGAATAATAACAAAATTCATCTGGAAGAACAAAAGGTCCAGAATATCAAGGAAATTAATAAAAAAGCAATGATAGGGAAGGTGGTCTCACTGTAGCAGATCTTAATTTGTATTATAAAGCAGCAATCGTCAAAACTACTTGCTGCTGGCTAAGAAATAGAGGAGCAGGTCAGTGGAGTAGCTTAGGTACACAAGACACAGTAGTCAATGATTATAGTAATCTACTGTTTGTTAAAACCTAATACCCCAGCTTCTGGGATAAGAACTCACTATTTGACAAAAGCTCCTAGGAAAATTAGAAAATAGTATGGCAGAAACTAAGCATAGACCAGTGTTTGACACCATATACCACAATAAAGTCCAAGTGGGTATACAATCTGGATATGAAGGCTGATACTATAAGAAAACTGGGAGAGCAAGGAATAGTTTACCTGTCGGATATATGAAGAATGGAAGAATTTATGACCAAACAAGCGACAGACAACATTATGAAATGCAAAATGGATAATTTTGATTACATTAAATTGAAAAGTTTTTGCACAAATGAAGCCAATACAACCAAGATTAGGAGGGAAGCAGAAAACTAGGGAACAATTTTTACAACTAGTGTCTCTGCTGAAGGCCTCATTTCTGAAATATATAGAGAACTGAGTCAAATTTACAAGAATACAAGTCATTCTCCAATTCATAAAAGGTCAAAGGATATGAACAGGAAGTTTTTAGGGAAAGAAATTGAAGCTATCTATAGTCATATGAAAAAATTGCTCTAAATCACTACTGATTAGAGAAATACAAATCAAAACAACTCTGAGGTACCACATTACACCTATCAGTATGGCTAATACGACAAAACAGGAAAACGATAAATGTTGGAGAGGATATGGGAAAATTGGAACACTAATTCATCATTGGTGGAGTTGCCAACTGATCCAATCATTCTGGAGAACAATTTGGAACTATGTCAAAGGGCTATAAAAATGTGCATATCCTTTGACCTAGTAATACCACTTCTAGGGCTGTATCCTAAAGATATCATTAAAATAGGAAAAGGATCCATATATTCAAAAATATTTATAGCAGCTCTTTTTGTGTTGGAAATTGGGGTGATGCCAATCAATTGGGGGATGGCTGAACAAGTGGTATATGAATGCAATGGAATTCTATTGTGCTTTAAGAAATGATGAACAGGCAGACTTTAGAAAAACCTGGAAAGTCTTATATGAACTGATGTTGAATGAAGTGAGCAGAACCAGAAAAACATTATACACAGTAACAGCCACAGTGTGTGATGACTGACTTTGATAGACTTACCTCTTCTCCACAATGCAAGGACCTAAAACAATTCCAAAAGTCTCATGATGGAAAATGCCATCCATATCCAGAAAATGAAATATGGAGTCTGAGTGCAGAGCCAAGCAGACTGTTTTCTTTTTTTTTGTTTGGTTTTGTTTTATTTTTTCTTTCTCATGTTTATTCTCATTGTTCTAATTCTTCTATGCAACATAACTAAGGTGAAAATATGTTTATTAGGAATGCATATGCAATCCTATTTCAGACTGCATACTGTTTTGGGGAGGGGGAGGGGAATGAGAAGGAGAAAATTTACAACTTATAGAAGTGAATATTGAAAACTAAAAATAAATAAATCAACTTATTAAAAAAAGAAAGAAAACCAAATTAAAAGCCTTAAAAATTAAAACAGTGAATTCACTATCAATGAATATGAAATTAAAGCAATTATTATTTTACCCAATTATATGTCAATAAATTGACAATGCAAATGAAATTAATGAATATTTACAAAAATATAAATTGCTCAGATATGGGGTGGGGAACCTGTAGCCTTGAGGCCACATGAAAATCCTTATATTAAGTAGATTTGTTTTATCAAGTTAGGATTTACTCATAGCGCCACACTTGAAGAGTTAGAGGGCCACATGTGGCCTTGAGGCTATAAGATTCCCCATCCCTGCTTTGGAGTATCTTGAGAGAAATGGATAATAATGAGAGTAAGAGAAATTATTTTAGGAAAGGGGTACAAAATTCAAATGAAAAATAATTAATAGGAGTAGATCAAGTGGAGTAAATGAAGTGGGAAATTTCTTGATTAACTGAAAAGAAATAAAGGGGCTAAATATGATAACCAAAATAAAGCAAGAAAGAAAAAATTACTAGTAAGCAAAACTCTTATGGGAAAGGTGTATTGAATAGCAAAGGAGATTGGGGTAAGAGGAAGAGAGGGAGTGGGAATAAGGCCACCTTAAAAAGATTATTCTAAAGTAACTGAAGAGACTGAGTACTGATTATGTCAGAAGAGGAAAATTTAACTTTTAACATAAACCAAACTATTATAAATTTAAATGGAAATGGATCAAAAAATCTAATAAAATAAAAAAAAATAGTGAGAGATAGGATAACAAAACCAAACCATATAATCTGTTGTTTACAGGAAATGTAGTTTTTGAAAAAAGACAAAATAAACTTGAGAAAATGAAAAAGGAAATTACTATGCATCAAGTGAATGCAAAAAGCAGGAATTTAAATCATGCTACCTGACAAAATAAAAACAAGAATTCAAAAAATAAAAAGAGATAATCAAATTATATTATGCTTTAAGTAAGCATAGACAACAAACAAATATCAGTAATAAACTGATAAATTTTAAATTTCTTAGTATCCAAATTTGTAAAGGAACAATTAACTGAGCTACAAGAAGACCTATATAGAAAATAGCACCAATAGTCACAAGAGGCTTCAACATCTTTCTCTTTTATCTAACAAAAAGATGAACAAGCAGGAAGATGTAGAAATAAATTGCTAGAAAATTAAAGCTAACATGTTTATGTGTCTACAAAAAGGGACAAAAAAGTAATGTACATATTTCTCTGCATGACATGTAATTCTTAAAAAAAAATGAATATGTTTTAGGTCACAGACATTGCAAACAAATACTAAAAAGTAGAAATGATAAATGCATATTTTACAGACCATAAACTAGTAAAAATAATTACTCATTTATAGACCACATCTCCAAATGTAGAATTAATGAAGAAATTCTAAATAGTGAATGGGTCAAAGAACAAATTATGCAAATAATAATTATGTGAAAAATAAAATAGTGAAACTGTAAAATTTCTTTTGTGCTGCTAAAGCACTATTCAAAGGAAACATCATATCCCTGCAAACATACATTAGCAAAACAGAAAAAGAGAGGATTAATAAATTGAATATGCATTTAAAACTTAGAAAGCTGACAAGTAAACAAAGTAAAAATAAGCATCAAAAATGGTAAGCTTAGGGGATAATTAGAAAATTGAAAATATAATAATAACAGAAATGGTAAACAAAAATAAAAGCTGGTTCTTTTAAAGAAACCAATAAAATTGATAGATTTTTAGCTTATGTAATTGAAAACAAGAAAGCAGAAAATAAATCTGACTGGGGGGGGGCATGACAGAGCCAAGATGGTGGCTAGAAAACAGGGATTCACTTAAGCTCTCCTCCAAATCCCTCCAAACACCTGAAAAATGATTCTGAACAAATTCTAGCACTACAAAACCTATGAAATAACAGAGGGAAACAAGTCTCCAGCCCAAGACAGCCTGGGTTGTTACTCGGAAGGGTCTATCTCACCATGCTGGGAGCGTAGTGCAGTCCAGCATGGGCTATTCCAGGACCCACCAGACTGGGGGTTGGGTGCAGGAGGCCCTAGGGCCATGAATCACTGAGCTGTGGCAGTTACCAGACTTCTCAAACCACAAACACCAAAGGCAACAGAGTAAGTTAGTAGGAAAAGTGCTGGATGGGGTAAGAGAAGTACACTGTCCAGCCCCAGCCCCTGGTGTGGCTGAGGTGGCACTGTGGCAGCAGCAGAAAGCTCCTGAGGCTGCTTCCAGAGCTCAAGAGGCAGCTGCTTCTGGCCCCAGGTGCACTCAGTGCAAAGAATCAAGTGGAGGTTCAGAGCAGGAGTACAGGGATTGCTTTGCTGGCACAGAGGCAGAGTTCTCTTGTTTTGCTCTGCATGGATCTGGGTTGCAGTCCTGGTTGGTGGTTCTTGGGGCAGGAGGAGCACTGGTGTGGCAGAGCTTGCTGTGTAGAAGTAGCTCTAAAAACAGCAATGCAAGAACCCTGAAGTTTGGGACAAAGTACTCTCTACCCTACAAGCAGTCATACCCTGACAAAAAGCCCAAGGGTCAAGTAGTTGGCTGGGAACATGACCAGGCAGGGAAAAAGGACTCAGACTCAGACTACAGAATCTTTTTTGGCAACAAAGAAGATCAAAACATACAGCCAGAAAGTCAGCAAAGTTAAAGGGCCTACATCAAAAACCTCCAAGAAAAATATGAATTAGTCTCAGGCCATGGAAGCACTCCAAAAGGATTTTGAAAATCAAGTAAGTAGAGGAAAAATTGGGAAGAGAAATTAGAGTGATGGAAGAAAATCATGAAAAACAAATCAATGACTCATTAAAGGGGACCCAAAAATACTGAAGAGAATAACACCTTAAAAACTAGACTAACCCTAATGACAAAAGAACTCCAAAAAGACAATGAGGAGAAGAATGCCTTAAAATGCAGAATTAGCCAAATGGAAAAGGAACTCCAAAGGACCACTGAAGAAAACACCACTTTAAAAATTAGATTAGAGCAAGTGGAAGCTGGTGACTTTATGAGAAATCAAGAAATTATAAAACAGAACCAAAAGAAGGAAAAATAATGGAATACAATGTGAAATATGTCATTGGAAATAAAAACACTGACCTGGAGAATAGATCCAGGAGAGTTAATTTAAAAATTATTGGACTACCTGAAAGTCATGATTAAAAAATAGCCTAGATATCATCTTTCAAGAAATTATCAAGAAAAACTGCCCTGATATTCTAGAACCAGAGGGTAAAATGGAAATTGAAAGAATTCACTGATTGCCTCTTGAAAAATATCCCAAAAAGAAAGCTCCTAAGAATATTGTTGCCAAATTCCAGACTTCCCAGGTCAAGGAGAAAATATTGTGAGCAGCCAGAAAGAAACAATTTGAGTATTGTGGAAACACAATCAGAATAACACAAGATCTAGTGGCTTCTATGTTAAGGTATTGAAGGACTTGGAACATGATATTCTGGAGGTCAAAGGAGCTAGGATTAAAACCGAGAATCACCTACCCAGCAAAACTGAGAATACTACTCCAAAGAAAAATATGGATTTTCAATAAAATAGAGGACTTTCAAGGTTTCTTGATGAAAAGACCAGAGCTGAATAGAAAATTTGACTTCCAAATACAAGAATCCAGAGAAGTATGAAAAGGTAAAGAGGAGAGAGAAATCATAAGAGACTTATTAAAGTTGAACCATTTTGCTTACATTGCTACATGGAAAGATGATATTTGTAACTCATGAGACCTTTCTCAGTATTAGGGTAGTTGAAGGCAATATATATATATACAGGAGGCACATGGTGAGTTGAATATGAAGGCATGATGTCTTAAAAAGTAAAATTAAGGGATGAGAGAGGAATATATTGGGAGAAGGGGAAAGGGAGAGATAGAATAGGGTAAATTATCTCACACAAAATTGGCAAGAAAAAGCAGTTCTATTGGAAAGGAAAAGGGGGGCAGTGAAAGAGAATGAGTGGATCTTGCTCTCATCAGATTTGACTTAAGGAGGGAATAACATACACACTCAATTGGGACCTTACCCCACAGTAAAGTAGGGGGGAAGGGGGCAAGACAGGGGGAATGATAGAAGGGAGGGCAGATTGGGGGAGGATGTAATCAAAAGTAACACTTTGGAAAAGGGACAGGGTCAAGGGAGAAAAATGAATAAAGGGGGACAGGATAGGATTGAGGGGAATATAGTTAGTCTTTCACAACATGGCTACTATGGAAGTGTTTTGCATAATGATGATGTGGGCTATGATGAATTGCTTGGTCTCTCAAGGAAGGTGGGTGGGATGGGAAGAAAGCAGAGAATTTGGAACTCAAAGTTCTAAAATCAAATGCTCAAAAAAAGCTGTTTTTACATGAAACTGGGAAAAAAGATATGTAAGCAATGGGGTATAGAAATCTCTCTTGCCCTACAATAAAGTAAGGGAAAGGGGATGGGGGGGTGTAGTGGGGTGATAGAAGGGAGGGCAGATTGTGGAAAGGGGCAATTAGAATATATGTCATCTTGGAGCGGGGGGATGGTAGAAATGAGGAGAAAATTTGTAACTCAAAATCTTGTGGAAATCAATGTTGAAAACTAAAAATATTAAATAAATAAAAATAATAGTGTTATAAAAGGTGGCAAAAAAAAGAAAGCAGAAAATCAAATGAGTAAAGTAGAAAATGAGCAAGGTAAAGTCACAGCAAAAGCAGAAGTAATGAAAATAAGTATCAAAAAGTATGCACAATTATACTCACAAAATTGAGAACACAAAAGGAATCAAGGAATACTTTCTAAAGATGTAGAATAAACAAAATATCAGAAAACCAGATTGTAAGAAACAAGCATCTCACCAAGAACTCCATGCAGGCACAGGTGATATAGGAAGGACTTTTATTAACATTCTTGTAATACTGGGTGCCCAACAAGTAGGCACACTCATTGCGAAAAATGCACAGCTTTTTATTTCCGATTCCCTATTTGTATTTCCCTCCCCTATTTCCCCATTGGCTGGGTACCACAGGGTTTACAGCCTATTTGGAGCACCTAAACTCCCCATGTGAGTCTCTGTGGGTTAGCAAGAAGGGTCTTTCCAGCTGCCACTTAAGCACCTTGGCTTTTATGCAGAAGCAACAATCCCCTATAGTGATTTCCCACACAGATGGACAACTGAACTGAGTCTGAGAAAGAGAAATACATCTAGCTGTGAAGGCACTGGCAAAAGAAGGTAGGAAATTTTTGGTCCTCATAGATTCATGGGCAAATTCTATCAAAAATTTTTAAAAAGCAGTACCCATATTTTATAAATTATTCTCAAAAAATGAGGAGGAAAGCATCCTATCAGACTCACTTTAGAAAACATAGTACTAACATCTAAACGAGGGAAAAATGAAACACCCAAGGAAATCTATTATGCCAATATTATTCATGAATATCTACTCAAAACAAAATCCTGTCAAACAGAACACTGTGTTTGCCCCCTAAATCTTTCATTGTGATCAAGTGAAATTTCTTCTAGGGATTCAAGGATGGTCCAACACTTGGAAAACAGTCAATTTAATTATATTAAAAACCACAATATCAAAAACCACATAATCATCTCAATAAATTCAGGGAAAAAAACTTTTGACAAACTACAGCATTGTTTTATGTTAAAAACCCGACAACATTTAGGGATAGAAGGACATTTTAATATAATAAAAAGCATCTATCTAAAACCAAAAGTAAGTACCATATGCAATTGGGATACAGTAGAACCCTTTCCAATAAATATGATAATGAAACAAGATTGCCTATTCTTACTATTATTTTATATAGTTAGAAAATTCTAGCAACAACAATAGAATGAGAAACAAACTGAAGGCATAGAGATAGGTAAAGAGGAGATAAAACTATCCCCACTTGTTAATGATATTTTCAAAAGACTCATGATGGAAAATGTTATTCACATCCAGAGAAAGAACTATGGGGTCTGAATGCAGAGCAAAAAATTCTATTTTCACTTTTTTTGTTGCTTTTTGTTTCTTTCTTGTAGTTTTCTCCTTTTATCCTGATTCCTCTTTCACAATAAGACTAATTTGAAAATATTTTTAAGGTGATTGCACATGTGTAACCTTAAAAAAAAACTTAGAGAATTAGCCAAGATACTCGCTGAAAAAAAAACATGGCTTCAGCAAAGTTTCAGTCTATAAAATAAACTCTCAAAAATCAACAACAATTCCATATAATAATAATACATTTCAGTAAACATATACCAAATACCTATTATGTTTAAAACATTGTGCTAAATGCTAGGGATAAAAATTAGAAAAGATAAAAAGAAAGAAAATCTCTGACCTCAAGGAGCTTATAATACAATGGAAGAAAACAACAGACAAAAGGAATCTGAAAAGAAAGAGTGGGGGGAACAAAGAGTACTTAGAGGGAGCCATCTTCTTTTATGAAGATGAAACAAAGCAGAGCTAATGAAGCAAAGTGGAGTGAGCTGAGGGTCCAAATGCTGGCTTGTAAAAGGAAAGTTTGGAGGAGGAATTTAGTGTTCCTCCTTTCTGTCCTCCACTTTGAGCAATAATAGGGAAACTCCATTCTAAATAGTTATAAAGTGCATAAAATATCTGGGATCAACCTAAGAAAGCACATAAAAGACTTACATGAATTCAATTATGAAATTCTCCTTAAAGGAATAAAGAACAGCTTAAATAGCTAAGGGAATATTCAGTGCTCATGGCTAGGTCATGTCAATACAATAAAAATTACAATGCTACCAAATTAATATAAATTCCTAATGCTATATGAATCAAATTATCAAGGTAATACTTTTAGAACTTGATAAAATAATAACAAATTCTTTTGAAAAAGCAAAATATAAATATTAAGAGAAATGATAAAATAACTAGACTAGATGGGAGAATAGCACTTCTAGGACTCAAACTATACTATAAAACAGCAGTCATCAAGTATATCTCATATTGGTTAAAAAATATGAAGATAGATCATTGGAAGAGATTAAATAAGGAATAATCAGAAACAATGGGATAAAATAACCCAGTTTTTAACAAAATAGAAAACAAATTACATAGGAAAAATTCTTAATTAAAACTGTTAAATTAAAGTTGCTAATAAAACTAGAAAGCTGTCTGGCAGAAATAAAGCTTGTATTAACACTTTATACCATATTCTATAATATATATTTTAAAAGGATATGTGGCCTCAATATCAAACATCATGCTATTAACAATTATGAGAGAAGGATCTCTTATACTTCTCACAGCTATGAGTAGGAGATGCACTCTCAAAGGGAAGGCACTGGCTCTAATTCTAATTACAAATTTTTGTTGGATCTGTAAGATGGTATAGTCATTTTTGAAAAAAAAATTGGAATTATGCAAATGAATCAACTAAAATGTCCGTAAACTTTGAAGCAGAGACTCTGTTACACTAAGTTATACTTCAAAGAAGCACTTGACAGAAAGAAAACCTCCATGTACACTAAAATATCTGTCATCATTGTGTGTGTGTGTGTGTGTGTGTGTGTGTGTGTGATAGCAAAGACTTGGAAAAAAAGTAGATGCCATAGACTGGAGAATGGCTAAGCAAATTGTGGTTCATGGATGTAATAGAATATTCCTCTGCTATAAGAAGTAATGTATGTCATGAACACAGAAAAGTATGGAAATATGTACATTAATTGATGCAGAGTAAAGTAAGCAGAGACAAAAAATGTTATATACACTATAACATTGTAATTCAAAACAACAACTATACACATACGTACACAAAATGGAAAGTGAATTAGCAAAATTTTAAAGATTAAGTAGCACTCTAATGAAGACATTTGAGAAGTCAACCCCATACCACTCTGTTGTGGAGGTGGAGGTCCTACAGGTGTTGTACATTGCATGTGTTTTAGGACTTTTTTTCAAATATTTTCCTCTTTTTGTCTTTAATATTACTTTTTTTAGAATAATTTTATGCGAGATCAATCTCTAGAAGAGGAAAGTGAAGGGTAGGGGTATTAGAGATAATGACGATGACATAGAAAACAAGAAATTAAAAAAAACCTATTTTTTAAAAATATGAAAAAAAGAGGGTTGGTCTACATGGCCCCTAAGGTCCCTGTAGCTCTAAATCTATGATTCTATTACTTTCTTAGAAAATATCTACACAGTAGCTTGAACATAATAGGGCCTTAATAAATATTTTTTTGAGTTTTAACAACTTGTATTCTGACTAGATTCCAGACTAAAAAAGGTTAAAGAATTACTTCATTGCTTTGGAAATAGAATACTTTTTTTTTCTAAATGAAATGTGCAGAAGGGCTGGAATGGTGATGAAAAAACCTGTATTTATAAACTGTTACCAAACTACCTCAATATAATCTTTCCCAGTCCACATAAAAGGGTCGGAGGTTTTTTAGACATAATTAAAATATTTGTCAGAGGTTGGAAGACAGCTCCTCCTGAACAAACCACAAATATGCACTTTATTCATTCCTGTGAGGCCTTTATGTTTTTCCTTGGCTCCTAATCATTAGTATAAAAATGTGGCTCTGTGTAGTAGAGCTGTCCTGTGCATTCATACTCACAGAAACATGACAATAAGAATCAGAGAACTATTTGCAAAACCATTATCTGGTGACACACTGAAGAGGAGGATGAAAGATAGTTAAGAGTCATGGCCAGTATATATTTTGAAGACAATAAGAGCCAAAGGATTTCTGTCTATAGTAGATGGAGTTGCCATAAAGTCCTGCAGAAAGAAAACAAAGAAGCAAATAAAAAGAATGGCAGTGAAAACTAGAGAAAGCTTGCTTTAATGGAAGGAACTTTGCATTTGCTGTTAGAAGGTATTTCAGTTTCTGCATGACCAATATTAGTCAGGCAAGATCCTTCACTTTATGTCACCTGGACCTTAGTTCTCAATCCTCACAATACTTCTAGGTCCCAAATAGTGAGAACAAAGAATTCCTTGTAGAAATAGCTAGGTGGTGTAGTGGATACAGCCCTGGATGTGGAGTCAGGAAGATCTGATTTCAAATCCAGCCTCAGACACTTATTGTTTGTGTGACCCTGGGCAAGTTATTTAACTTCTGCTGGTCAGTTTCCTCAGCTATAAAATGGGGAGAAAAATACCAATTGCCTCCTAGCCTTGTTGTAAGGATCAAATGAGATAAAATTTGCAAAGCACTTCTCATAACACCTGGAACACAATAAGTACTTAAGAAATAGCCTTACCCTGCACCCCCATTCTGGTCACATGTATTTGTATACGTACTAGTCAAAGATATAATTATATAAAATATGGTAATTGATTTCAACTCAAAGGAAATATGCAGTACAAATTTAAATAGTTCTTGGACCACCTCAGAGATTCATTATTAGCACTAGCAGGACCCAACTCTATAGTGCTACAATTTGCTACACTGAGAGGCTGCTTGTTGTAGGTAGATAGAAATCTCACCTGGAAATCAAGAAAATCTGAGTTCAAATTTTGCCTCATATTTACTGGTTGTGTGATGCTAGACAAGTTGCTTAAAATCTCTGAGACCTAGGCAATAATCTAAGATTATAAATTGCTAAGTAGGTGCCAATCTGCATTAATAGAAGGAGTTCTTCACCGGAAGCTCCCACTATCAATTAATTCACAGGACATATGACCATCCACCTTACAGGATAGATTTTTTTTCCCCAAAGGCACAGAATATTTAAAGTCCCAAACAATAGTATTTACAATTTTTAGTCATGTTTCCAATTCACATCATTTAAATTTTTTCTCATATCCATAATAGTAGGGGTAGGCTGGTGAGTAGGAACAAAGTGTATAGTCTCCATGTGGAAGAAGCTGGCGCGTGGGGAGACTTGTGGGGGAGAAGATCTGCTTCTAGAAAGGCATTGATAAAGTATAGTAGAAGTGCCCTGCCCTTTCATTTGAAACATACTCAGGTATTCTGTGTTCGGTACTGTTCTGCTATATTTGTATGGTGAAGAGACAGGCTGTTGTTTTGCTATATAGTCACAACTAGGGTACATCCAAAAAGAAATTAGCAGCCAGAGTAAGGTCTTGCTTTGACTTGGCTATTTCCTGCCTAGCAGCATTTCAGAGAGCGACCATATCATAATGGCAGAGGCTTGAATTGCCATGTTGTCTGTGAATGCATATTTTTTTGCCTTTTTGTATTTGTTTTTTCATGATTTTAGGTTAAGGTGTATTAGAGAGAGCTATGACCTCATGACCTTCAAAAAGTCAGACTGGAATGCCTCCAGGCAAGGGTCTGGGAGTTAGAATCCATGCCAACCTTACCAGTCAGCAAGCCAGCCCTGTATCAAGCACTGAGGAATGACCTTCAGTATTCAACCTATTCCTAAGGACCTTTGGAATGTCTTGAGGAAAGAAAACTTAATGTAGCTTAGAAGAGGACTCAGCATTTATGTTACCTTTGGAACTGATGGTTGAGTGAAAGCTTTGTAGAAACTGTCTTCAGTTTGAGCCCATCCATCTCAGAAATGGAGATAGAATGGGAGCAGGGTAAGTAGAGGTGAATGTTTTTAGCATTGGTGCTTGCTATACCTTTTCAGGAATTATCTTATTTTAAAAAATGGACATTAGTTGGCGAAAGTGTTTTAAGTTAGATACTAAACACTAGTAGTCATTAGTAGTGGTGGAGTACACATCAAAATGTAGGCTTGAGGTGATAGCTCCAGAGAAAGACTTTCCTGACCCCTCAGGAGTACCTCTGAAACTCCGAAGGGGAGATGTAGCCAGGCTTGGTCTCATGGAAAAAGCAGACTATCATTACTTATCAGTAGTGGTTTTAGAAAATTCCAATGTTTAGAGTTCCTCAGTGTAATTAATATTTTACATGCATACCGAGGAAAGGTTTAATTCCTACTTGAGGGAGAGCATCTACTTTACAGGGTTATTGTGAGGATCAAATAAGACAATATTTGTAAAAAGCTCTCAACACAGTGCCTGGTACATAGTAAGTATGATTTAAATGTTTATTCCTTTCTTCTTCCTCCTATATTTTTAATGATACTGCTAATACTAAACTTTTCATATACAAAGGCCATACTGACCTGCCTTCAGTGACAGGACATGTATGTTGCATGCCATTTTTTTACTTAAGATTGAAGCACATTGATATTCTTGCTTAGTTCCTTCTGTGATCAAAGATAATAAATAAAATGAATTGCCCTCAGTTACAAAGGTATAGAATAGAATACAACACTTGCACATTTCAGATGAGCAAACTCATCAGTAAACTCCAAAAAGTTGGTAAAGTGACTTACCGCAGGTCAGACAAATTGGAATAACAACTTAGTTTTTTATTTAAAAGTTCATAGAACTCTTTGTATATAATATCTTATTTTATCCTCACAGCAACTCTTTAGGACAGGAGGGATTAAGCATTTATAAAGTGTCTACTAATATTTATCTCATTTGATCCTCATAGCATAAGTGCTGTTTTCATCCCCATTTTATTTTTTAAACTGATTTATTTTTAGTTTTCTACTTTCACTTCCACAAGATTTTGAGTTCCAAGATTTTTACCCATCTCTCTCCCCCCTCACCCTAAGGTGCCATGCATTCTGATTATCTCTTTCCCAAATCTGTCCTCCTTTCTATCCCACCCTCCACCTTTCTTATCCCCTCCCCTTCTATTTTCCTGTAGGGCAAGATAGATTACTATAACCCATTGCCTGTATATCTTATTTCCCAGTTGCATGTAAAATAAATTTTAACATTTGTTTTTAAGACTTTGATTTCCAAATTCTCTCCCCTCCTCCCTCTCCACTCACTCATTATGAAAGCAAGCAATTCGATATAGGTTATACACGTGTAGTCATGCAAAACACTTCCATTAGAGTCATGTTGTAAAAGATTAAGTATATTTCCCTTCGTCCTATCCTGCTCCCCGTGTATTCTATTCTCTCCTTCAACTCTGACTCTCCTCAAAAGTGTTTGCTTCTCATTACCCCCTCCCCCACTCTGCCCTCCCTTCTATCATCCCTCCTTCCTTATCCCCTTCACTTTCTATTTTCCTGTAGGGTAAGATACATTTCTATATCCAATTGAGTGTGTATGTTATTCCCTCAAGCCAAATACCATGAGAGTAGAGTTCACTTATTCTCCCTCACCTCCCTCCTCCCCTGCATTATAAAAGCTTTTTCTTGCCTCTTTTACGTGAGATAATTTACTCCATCCTACTTCCCCTTTTCTCCTGATCCCAAAACATTCCTCTCTCTCACCCCTTAATTTTATTTTTTAGATATCATCCCTGCATATTCAACTCGCCATGTGCCCTCTGTCTATACACACATACATGTGTATGTATGTGTGTGTATGTATATAGGTATTTATGTATATATTCCCTCCCACTATCCTAATACTGAGAAAGGTTTCATGAGTTACAAATATCATCTTTCTATGTAGTAATGTAAACAGTTCAACTTCAATAAGTCCTTTATGATTTTTCTTTCTTGTTTACCTTTTCATGCTTCTCTTGATTCTTGTATTTGAAAGTCAAATTTTCTATTCAGCTCTGGTCTTTTCATAAAGAATGCTTGAAAGTTCTCTCTTTCATTGAATATCCATTTTTTCCACTGAAGTATTATACTTAGTCTTGCTGGGTAGGTGACTCTTGGTTTTAATTATAGCTCCTTTTACCTCTGGAATATCATATTTCAAGACCTCCAATCCCTTAATGTGGAAGCTGCTAAATCTTGTGTTATTCTGATTGTGTTTCTACAATATTTTAATAGTTTCTTTCTGGCTACTCGCAATATTTTCACCTTGACCTGGAGACTCTGGAATTTGGCTATAATAGTCCTAGGAGTTTTCCTTTTGGGATCTCTTTCAAGGGGTGATCAGTGGATTCTTTCAATTTCTATTTTACCCTCTATTGCTAGAATATCAGGGTAGTTTTCCATGACAATTTCATGAAAGATCATGTCTAGACTCTTTTTTTTTGACCATGGTTTTCAGGTAGTCCAATAATTTTTAAATTATCTCTCCTGGATGTATTTTTCAGGTTAGTCATTTTTTTTCCAATGAGACATTTCACATTGTCTTCCATTTTGTTATTCTTTTGGTTTGGTTTTATATTTTCTTGATTTCTTAGAGAGTCATTAGCTTCCAATTTCTCCATTCTAATTTTAACAGAATTATTTTCTTCAGTGAGCTTTTGGAACTCCCTTTCCATTTGGCCAATTCTGCTTTTTAAGGCATTTTCCTCCTCATTGGCTTTTTGAATCTCTTTTGCCAAGGGGCTTAGTCTATTATTTAAAGTGTAATTTTCTTCCATATTTTTGGGTCTCCTTTAGCAAGCTGTTGACCCACTTTTCATGATTTTCTTGCATCACTCCATTTCTCTTCCCAATTTATCCTCTACTTCTATTACTTGATTTTCAAAATCCTTTTTGAGCTCTTCCATGGCCTGAGACCAATTCCTATTTTTCTTGGAGGTTTTGATTTTGTTGTCTTCTTCTGATTGTATGTTTTGACCTTCTCTGTCACCAAAGTAAGAGTCCATAGTCTTATTTTTCCCCACTGTTTGCTCATTTTCCCAGCCAGTTACTTGACTTTTTAACTCTTTCTTAGGGTAGGACTCTGCTTTCAGTGTGGAGGCTGTACTGTCCCAAGATTCAGGGGTTTTGTACAGCTGTTTTCAGAGATTCTTCTAGGGATCTGTAAATCTTCAGTTCTCCCAAGGTGGTATGATCAAAAGAGAGGTGTTTATTTTTCTCTTGGCCTGTGCTCTGATCTGTGAGTGACCACAAGCACTCTTTCATGCCTTGGAATTGTGAGAAGGATTCCCTATCCAGTGCAGCCATAAGATTCTCCATGCCAGTGCTCCTCCTTGCCCCATGACCACCACCAGGACTGTGACCCAGATCCAAACAGGTCTGAAGCCTAGCAAATAAATCCCTGAAATCCCCATCTGATTAGCTGTGCTCTCCCCACACTGTCTGTGGGCCAAAAGCTCTGGAAGCAGCTGCTATTGCCACTGCCACCACTGCCCAGGGCTGGGACCAGACTGTGCTCCTCTCTTACACAGGTCCAACAGCCATTTCTTACTGACCTTGTAAGTTATCTTTGGTTTTTGTATTTTGAGAAGTATGGAGACAACAACAGCTGCCAGTGATTCAGTTCCCTGAGGCCTACTCCAGCCTGGTCTGTGCTGGTGCAGCCAGCATTGGTCTGCCCTCCTCTCCCAGCCCAGGACAACAAATTTTTCTTATTAACCTTCCAGGTTGTCTTAGACTGGAAATTTGTTTCACTGTGTCATTTGTGGGTTCTGATGCTCTAGAATTTGTTTAGAGTCATTTTTACAGGTATTTGGAGGAGTTTAGGGGAGAGCTCAAGTGAGTCCCTGCTTTTATTCCACCTTCTTGGCTCTGCCTCCTTCATCCGCATTTTAGATGTGAGTAAACTGAGCTTCAAAATTGCTTAAGTGACTTACACAGTGTCATATAGTTCTTGCCAGAGGCAGAATTTCAAACCTGCCTTCTTGACTTTGCCCCCCAAAATCACGTTGTATTTATTCTGCATATAACAACTATGACAGCAACAACAACAATATTTAATACCTAACAATAACACACAATGCTTTAAGGATTGCAAAGAATTTCACAATTATCATCTCATTTTTTTCCTCATAACAACTTGGACAGATAGGTACTTTGATGAGGAAACTGAAAAAGAAGTTAAGTGACT
The DNA here is from genome assembly GCF_011100635.1 of Trichosurus vulpecula. Taxonomy (NCBI): domain Eukaryota; kingdom Metazoa; phylum Chordata; class Mammalia; order Diprotodontia; family Phalangeridae; genus Trichosurus; species Trichosurus vulpecula. The sequence continues at coordinate 181,960,506 of NC_050574.1, forward strand.
TTCCTAGGGTTACACACCTAGTAAGTGCCAGAGACTAAATTTGAACTGACGTATTCCCGACACTAGTTCCAGCACTCTATCCTCTATGCCACCTAGACATAAGAATATTATTAGATATCTCTTTATGATCAATAATAATGTATAAGAGTGAAAATGGTAGTAAAGTTGGGATGTGTTAGTCTTGCAGTCTGTGCTAGACTATGAAATATGGTTATATATAGTATGATTTGTATTTGAAAGGGCAGATTTCAATTTTTTTCAGAGATGCCTGAAACTCTAAAGAAGAATGTGGGTCAAGTGAGATAGAAGATCTTGAAGAAAAAAATGGAAATAAAGTTATGATTGAGTCTGATGAGGAAGAAAGGGAATGAATTCTAAAGATAGCAAAGTGATTATAAAGACAGAAAAGTGAGAAGAGGTAACAAGATGAATATGAGAGATCCTCAAGAACTTTGTTGAATAATGTCAGGTAAACTAAATCAATCTTGCTATAAGCTAAATATTATAATAAATGCTAAAAATATTTTTAAAATGAGGTCTTCTATTTCAAATTAAAGAAATAAGAAGGATTGGATCACTTTTTTTTTTACCATGTATAAGAAGGTGATAACATGATGGAGAGAAGACAGAACTTCTTGACTCCTGATTTCCTTCTATTTTTCTTCTCATGTGAATAATTATCAGATAAGAAAGGACAGAACAACAACAGAGGCTTAACTGGAGAAGAGTGAAACTCAACTAAAGAGATAGTGAGGGAACACCCTGCTTACATCAATGAGTTCAGGTCACTAGCCTGAATAATAACCACTTACACAAATAACATACGAGGAGAATGTGACTAGAAAGCACTATATTTGTATGACAAAGAGCATTTTAGTAATTCTGAGAAGGGAGAGATAAACATGAATCTATGAAAGACAACTCATTGGTAAAAATTAAAAAGGATTAAAATATTCAGAGTAGACCATCCTACTTTCAAGGAAATGTTGAGTGGTAGATTTTGTAGGCTCAAATGATAGAACCAGGAAGAAGAATTTAGATTTGATTAAGCAGGAAATAAGGATCCATTATGGATTTTGGACTAGGTTAATGGTATAATGAAGATACATGTCATGATAGCTTGTCTTTTGCTTTCTAGCAATTGGCAATAGGCAGAGTCAAGATGGCAGAGTGAAGTGAGCATTTATTGCTGAGTTCTGCCAACAAACCCTTCCAAAAAGTTTAAAAAGCATATCAAACCAAATTCCAAGCAGAATGAATAACAAAAAGTCACAATGAGTCATTTTTCCAGGCTAGACCAGCATAGGAGGACCTATAGAGGTCTATAGACAGTGGGGTAGGGGGATAGCTGGGAGTATGGCTTAGCATAAGAGGCATGGGCTATGGATTTTAAAGGCAGAGTGAGCCTTCATTGTCACCTGGGAAGAGAAGCCCTGTATGGGTAAGGTCCTCCACAGCATAGACCAGAGGAGCAGTGACCAGAACACTCCCTGGATCAACCACCTTAGAATCAGCAAGTACACAGCCTCACAAACCTAGCAGTGAAAACAGCTGGACATAAAAATCAGAAGATGAGGCCAGACCTCTGCCATTTCCAAAAATTGAGCAGAGCCCATCTCTAACATAAAGTCCAAAGTCAAGAAACAGGCTGGAAAAATAAGCAACACACACACACACACACACACACACACACACACACACACACACCTGACCAGAAAAGCAATGTGGGTCAATTTTTATGGTGAAAGGGAGGTTCAAAGCACAAATTCAGAAGAAGATGATCACTTGAAAATACCTACAAAGATCCAAACTAAAATACAATTTGGAAACAAGCCCAAAAAGAATCAAATAAGAGAAGTGGAAGAAAAATTTGGAAAGGAAATGGTAACAATGCAAGAAAAATCTTAGTTAAAAGAGGCATAAAATAATACCAAAGGAAATAAATTTTAATAAAATAAATTTTAGAATTAGAGGTTTAACCTAAGGAAAACTATTAGCACAATTGATTATATAAATAAAAATAAAAACACCATGTGATTATTTCAGAAGAAGCAGAAAAACTTCTGATAAAATACAACATTCATTTTTATTAAAACACTTGAAAGCACAGGTACAAATCAACTTTTCCTTATGTTGACAAAATAGCATTTATGTAAAATCACCAGCAAGCATTATGCATAGCTAGAAGTCTTCCCAGTAAGATCAGGTATGAAATAAGGATGCCCACTCTCATCAATATTATTCAATATTGTATTGGAAGTCCTAGGACTAGAGAAGAAAAAGAAATAGAAGGAACCAGAATAGTAAATGAGGTAATTAAACTAATTCTTTTTGCAGATGATATGATGATATTATTGGAAAACCCCAAAGCCTCAAAGAAAAAGCTAGATGAAAAATTGGTAATTATAGCAAAGTCATACGATATAAAGTAAATGCATGCAAATCATCACCATTACTGTGTATCACAAACAAAAGCCTGCAAGAAGTCATAGTAAGAAATTCCCCATCTAAAATAACTCTGGATTATATAAAACACCTGGGAGTACACCATCCAGAACAAACCCAGGAATTATATAAACAAATATCAAAAAATGGACATTTTATACAAATAAAATCAGATTTAAATAATTGGAGAAATATTAATTACTCATAGGTAGGCAGGGCCAATATAATAAAAATGACATCAACTAAAATAATTTATGTATTCAATGCCATCCTAAATAAATTTAAAAAAAGCATTTTATTAAATTAGGAAAAATAACAACAAAATTCATTTGGAAGAACAAAAAGTCAAGAATATCAAAGGAAATAATGGAAAAAAGAGTGTAAAGGAAAGAGGTTTAGCAGTACCAGATATTAAACTATATTATAAGGCAGTAATTATAAAAACTATCTGGTATTAGCTAAGAAACAGATTGGTAGATCAATGGAACAGAATAGACAAACAGTTCATGGCAGCAAGTAAATATAGTTATCTTGTATTTGACAGGGATAAAGCTTTAAGATATGAGGATAAGAATTAATTATTTCATAAAAATTATTGGGAAACCTGGAGAGCAGTATGGTTGAAAGTGTACATAGATGAGTATCTTACATCATTTACCAAGATGAGGTCAAAATGGATATATGACCTAGATATAAAGGAAAATATAGTAAGAAAGGTTGAAGAATATGGAATATATTACTCATCAGATTTATGGATAGTTGAACAATTTATAAATAAACAAGTGATAGAGAGCAGAGTGAAGTGTAAAATGGATAATTTTGATTTTATTAAATTAAAAAGATTTTCTATAAATAATACAAATATAGCCAAAATCAAAATGAAAGCAGATACCTGGGGGAAAGTAATTTATAGACAGTTTCTCAGATAAAGGTCTCATATCTCAAATATATAAAGAACTTTGTCAAATCTATAAGAACATGAGACATTACTGAATTCATAAATGGCCAAAGGCTATGAACAAGCAGTTTTCTGATGAAGAAATCAAAATGATTTATAGTCATATAAAATGCTCTACATCATTGTTGATAAGAGAAATGCAAATTAAATCAACCTTGAAATATCCTTTTACACCTATCTGGCCAAAATGTTTGAAGAGGGAAGTGACAAATATTGGAGAGGATGTGGAAAAATTGGGATATTAATTCATTGTTGGTGGAATTTGGAACTGATCCAACCATTTTCGAAAGCAATCTGGAATTATGCCAAAAGAGTTATTAATCTGCCTGTACCTTTTGACCCAGCAGTACCAATACTAGATAAATTTCCAAAGATAATTAGTGGAAAAGGAAAAGATGCTATATATTCTAAAATATATAAACGTACTTATATATTTTACATATATGTACACACATATATAGTATAAGTATATATGTGTGTACATATATATATATATATATATATATATATATATATATATATATATATATATATATATATATATATATATATATAAAGCAGCTGTCTTTATAGTGGCAAAGAACTTGAAATAACAGGGTTGCTTGTAAATTGGGTAAAGGCTAAATAGGTTGTAGTGTATCATCGTGATAGCATACTACTTTTCTATAAGAAATGATGGTCTCAGTGGTCTTAGAAAAATATGGATAGACTTGCACACAAAATAACAAAAAGTAAAATGAATAGAACCAAGAGTTCATTGTATACAGTAATAGCAATATTGTTTTAATAAAAACTTTGAGCAGATAAGTCATTTTGACTATTATAAATACCCAGATTAGGGAGGATTCTGAAAGGATGGTAGGGTAGGTCAGAAAACTTTTAGGTCTCCAAATTTCCAGAACATTGCCTCAAGGCAGCAGAAATAGACAAAGGGTAAAGCAGTTGTCCTCCTAAGACAATTTGAGAATACCCCAGGAAAGATCTGACCTCCAGGGCTGGGGGTTTGGTCTGAGTGAAGTTCTAACACCTTCAGGCCAATTCAGCAGAATCAGCAAACAATAATCCATGGTACAGTTGGGTTGAGTGGCAGCCCCAGCCTTAGAAACTTTCATTTTGCAGACAGTGTGAAGGTCTGACAGCAGTGTAGGAGAAGATAGGAGGACCTTCCATCTTGGGGGGACACCAAACTCTGTGGTGAACAGATATGTCCTGGGCTGTGGCTGTGGGGAGAAGGAGCTAACAGCTGATGAATGTAATAGGAGAGGGATAGGGACCCCACTGGCTGTGGGCACTTGCAGGAGGGCAGAGTCCCTGGTTCCAGTTCCAGGACAGAGAGTACAGCTGTAGGAGGGACCACAGGGAGCAAGATCATTTGTGGGACAGTGTGGTTGGCGGCCCTGGTTTTGGCTTACGAATGCAGAGGAAAACCCCAAAGTTGGGCCCCAGAAAGATCTCAGAAAATTACAGTAAGAAAGACCTGAGACTTGGGGCATCATTCCACATACCTTGGGGCTACAACTTGACTACATCAATAGCTGCTAAAAAGTAGAATAAAACAAAAATAAAAATGAGTACGCAAAGGAGAAAGAACCCAATTGTAGATAATTATTATGGGGATAGAGAAGATCTGGTTTCATATGCAGTGGAAGACAATGGAGCTAAAAAAAGTCACTCTTTTTTCATTGAGAATCCTCAAATGGTCTAAAGCACAAAAAAGTTCTTAAAAGAACTTAAAAGGGACTTTAAAAATCAAATAAGAAGGATTGAGGAAAATTAGAAAATAGAATAAGAGCAATCCAAAAAAAATCAGGAAAATTATGACAAGAAAGTCAACTGGAAATAGAGAATCAAAAACTTAAAAGAGAATAATTCCTTGAAAACTAGAACTGGGCAAAGGGAAGCTAATAATGTTCTCAGACACCAAGAAATCATAAAACAAAATCAAAAGAATGAAAAAATAGAAGAGAAAATTTAAAATCTCATTAAAAAACTCACCTGGAGAATAGTTTGAAGAGAAATAATGTAAGAATAGTAAGACTACCTGAAAATTAAAATAAAAAAGGAGCTTCATACAATATTACAAGAAATCATCAAGGAAAATTGCACCAATCATCATATGAAAGAGATTCCCGGAGGAAAACTTACAAGAATGTCATAGCTTAGTTTCGAAGCTCCCAGGTTAAGGAGAAAATATTGGAAGCAACAAGGGAAAAAAAAAACAATTTGAACATCACAGAGCTACAATAAGGATTAAACAAGACCTAGCAGCTACTATATTGAAGGGCCATAAGTCTTGGAATACTATATTCCATAGAGCAAAAGAACTAGGATTAAGACCAAGGGTAACTTACCCAGTAAAGTTAAGTATAATCCTGAATGGGGGGAAAAAGACATTTGACAAACTCAAAGACTTTCAGGTTTTTGTGATGAAAAACCCAAGAACTTAAAAGAAAATTTGACATACAACATCCAGAAAAAAAATATAAGATAAATACTAAAGACCAAGTATGAGGAACTCAATGAAGTCAAATTGTTTACTTCATATATGTGAAAATATTATCAGTACTCTTGTGATTGTCATCATTATTTGGATAGTTTGAAAGAAAGGCTTGGGCTGAGCTGAGCATGATGGAGTGACTCGAAAAAATGAAATTGTATAGGGAGAGATAAAAAAGAGTAGTCATATCATATAACTGAGGCATAAAAAGAAAACGTTGATACAGAAGATATATATATATATATATATATATATATATATATATATATATATATATATGTATATGTATACATGGCAGAGTATGTGAGTGTGTATAAAAGTCTTCCAGATTCAGAAAGAAATAAAAAGGCAAGGTGATAGAGTGAGGGAGAGGATAAGGGAGGAGCTTTTAGAAGGGAGGGCAAGGTAGTGGGTAGAAGTAAAGCAGAGGAGAGAGGGTAAATAGGATAAGAAGAATAGTGAGGAAATATAGGAAGGAGGAGAATGGATAGCAGATTAAAAATTTGAATTCAACAATATGTTGCTTTCGGGAAAAGTTACAAAAATGAGAGATATACACAAAGATAAAAATGAAGAACATGTGTAGAATTTATTATGTAAAAAATGCAGGGATAGGAAACATGATCTTAGACAAACTTAAAGGTAAAATAGATTCAATCAAAAGTGAAAAATAGAGAAACTACACTATGTTTCAACAATATTATTCACTAGTGTTTTAGACCAAGGATAGGGAAACTGTGGCCTTGAGGCCACATGCAGTTGTGAGGCCACAGGTTCCCCATCCCTGTTTTAGACCATTTAAAATACCTAGGCAGTATAAAATACATGAGTGTATACCTGCTAAAACTGGCACAGGAATATAAACATAAAATACTTTTTATACAAATAAACTCAGATCTAAATAATTTAAGTAATATTTATTGTTCATGGGCAGGCAAAGCCAATATAAATTTTAAAATGATAATAATTTATCTATTTTTTCAATGCCATCCCAATTAAATTATTAAAAATATTAACTGGGTTAGAAAAATGATAACAAAGTTCGTTTGGAAGAAGTTCAGGAGCTTCAAGGAAACCAGGAAATAAAAGATGTAAAGGAAGTATATTCAGCAGTATCAGACCTGAAATCATATTATAAGGGAAAAGTATAAGAAGGATAAATATGATTATTTTAAATTAAAATTTTCTTCTATAAATAAAAGCTATGTAGCCAAGAGACAGAAAATGCAGAACATTGAGGAAAATCTTTCATAGATAATCTCTCAGATAGGATGTGATTGGATGGGAATGTTGCTGTGGTTTAGGAAATAATGAGCTGACTGATTTAGATAAAAATGTAAAGACTTGGACCTATGAAGGAAGATGCTATCTACCTTCAGAGAAACAAATGACATGTGTAAATAAGCACATTCTATAAGTCAAAGGATACAATTGCAGCCAAGAATAACTTACCCAGCAAAAAATAGTATAATCCTTAAGAGGAAAAAATGAATACTTAATGAAATAGAGGACTTTCAAGCATTACTTATGCAGAGACCAGAACTGGAAACTGAACAGAAAAGAAAATTTGATTTTGAAACACAAAATTCAAGAAGCATAAAAATGTGAACTTGAGTGAGAGATCATAAGGAAATTAATAATTTTTTTTTAAAAAGCTATTTCCATTTCTATATGGGAAGGTAATACATGTAATCCCTAAGCAATGTATCATCATTAGGGAAGCCAAAAAAGTCTACTTAGAAGGCATGGATGTGATTATATTATGTTGGGATAATCTCAAAAGAAGAATGGGAGAGTGAAAAAGAAGGATGTAATGGGAGAAAAAAGACAAATGGGGAAAATTATCTTAAAAGAAGAATTCAAGGAGAGGGAAAACGGAAGGGAATGTGGAAAATACTTGAAACTCACTGTCATCTGAACTGGTTCAAAGAGAGAAGAATAAATCTATATACACAAACAGTTGAGCAGAGAAAGTCATCTTACCTAGTGGGAAAGTAGAAAGGGAAAGGGATAAAAAATAGAAAGAGGATAAGAAGGAAGGCAAATTAAGGGAGATAGATGCAAAACAGACTTTTGAGGAGAGGACAAGATTTTTAAAAATAGAGAAGGATAAATAGATGAGAACAGAATGGAGGGAAATGCACAGCTAGTGTATAACTGTGAGTGTGAATGCTATGAAGTTACCCATAAAACAGAAGTACATAGCAGAATGAATTAGAAACCAGAATCCAAACATATGTTGTTTACAAGAAACACACTTGAAGCAGAGAGACAAACACAGTTAAAATAAGAGGCTGCTTTAACTGAATTTATGAAGGCAGAGGTAGCAATCATATTCTCAGATGAATCAAAAGGAAAAATAGACAGCTAAAAGAGATAAACAGGCAAACAACATTTTACTAAAATGTACTATAGACAATGAATTAATATCAATAATAAACATATATGCGCCAAATGGTATAGCATCCAAATTCTTGAAGGACAATTAAATTGAGTTACAGAAGGAAGCAAAAAAATAAAATTATACTAGTGGGGGAACTCAATTTGCCCCTCTTAAAACTAGATAAATATAACCTTAAAATAAATAAGAAAGAAGTTAAAGAAATAATTAGAATTTTAGAAATTTGGATGCGATAGATCTGTGGGGAATATTGGATGGGAATATATAGGAGTATGTCCATTTTTCAGCTATGGATGGCACCTTCACAAAAAATGACCATGTATTAGAATATGAAAACTTCACATTCAAATTTAGAAAAGCATGCATATTAAATGCACCCTTTTCAGTTTATAATGCAATAAAAATTGCATTCAATAAAGGACCTTTGAATAATAGATTAAAAATTAATTGGAAGCTAAATAATCTAATCTCAAGAATGAGTGGGTCAGAGAACAAATCATCATAAACAGTAAACAATTTCATTAAGTATTAGGACATCAATGATACAACATAACAAAGTTTATGGGAAACAGCCAAAGCAGTACTTAGGGGAAATTTTATATCTTTGAACATTAACATCAGTAAAAGAGAGAAAGAACAGATCAATGATTTGGAAATGCAACTGAAAGCTTTAGAAAAAGAACATATTAAAAATGCCCAATAAGCCACCTAAATGAAAATCATGTCTTATAGCACAATAGTATTCCATTACCTTCATAAACCACAGCTTGTTCAGCCATTCCCCAATTGATGGGCATCCCTTTGATTTCCAATTCTTAGTTACCACAAAAAGAGCCGCTATAAATATTTTTGTACATATGGGTCCTTTTCCCGCTTGTGTGAATTCTTTGGGATACAACCCTAGAAGTGGTATTGCTGGGTCAAAGGGTATGAACATTTTTATAGCCCTTTGGGCATAGTTCCAAATTGCTTTCCAGAATGGCTGGATCAGTTCACAACTCCAACAACAATGTATCAATGTTCCAATTTTCCCACATCCTCTCCAGCATTTATCATTTTCCAGTTTTGTTATTTTAGTCAATCTGACAGGAGAGTTGTGGTATCTAAAAGTTGTTTTGATTTGCATTTCTCTAATCAGTAGTGATTTAGAGCATTTTTTCATATGCCTATAGATATCTTTAATTTCTTCCTCTGAAAACTGCCTGTTCATATCCTTTGACCATTTCTCAATTGGGGAATGACGTGTATTCCTTTATATTTGGCTCAGTTCCCTGTATATTTTAGAAATGAGGCCTTTATCACAGACACTAGTTATAAAGATTTTCTCATTTTCTGCTTCCCTCCTAATTTTTGTTGCATCGGCTTTTTTTGTACAAAAACATTTCAATTTAACATAATCAAAATATTTGCATTTTGTAATACTCTCTATCTCTTGTTGGGTCATGAATTCTTTTCTTTTCCATAAATCTCATAAGTAAACTATTCCTTGCTCTCCCAAATTACTTATAGTATCAGCCTTTACTCCTAAATTGTGCTATAAGAAATGGGGATGATACAGACTTCGTAGCAACCTGGAAATTCCTACACGACATAATGCTGAGTGAGCGGAGCAGAGCCAGGAGAACATTATACACAACCACAGATATATGGATTCTGTGAGGACCAACCCTGACAGACTTCGCTCTTCTCAGCATCACAACGTACAAAGACAACTCCAAAGGACTCACGATGGAGAATGCTATCTATATCCAGAGAAAGAACTGTGAAGTATGAATGCAGATTGTGGCACACTTCATGCTAGCCTCCCCCCCCCTTTTTTTTTCTTTTTCTCTCTTTTGTTTTTGGGTTGGTTTTTTTTTTTTGGTCCTGTTTCTTCTTTTGCATGATTCATTTCATTGATCACAGTTCTTCTCCATAACTTGACTAGCGTATAAATTAATTCAATGCGAAGTTATACGTGGAATGTATATGGGATTCCATGCCGTCTTGGGGAGGGAGGGAGGGAAGAAAATCTGGAACTCAAAATTATGTAGAACAGAGTGTTGTAAACTAAAACTAAAAACAAAAATGTTATAATAAAAAGAATAAATGAAAATCATGAAAATTAAAGGACAGAGTAGTAAACCTGAAAGTGAAAAGCAACAATGTTGAACTAACAAATAAAACCAAAGTGAGTTTTATGAAAAAATGCTAAAATAGAAAAAAAATTCACATAATTGATTTTTTTTAAAAAAGAAAGAACACCAATTTATAAACATCAAAAATGAAAAGGGTCAATGCACAAACAATGAAAATCAAATTCAAGCAATTATTAGGAGCTATTTTGACCAATTATATGCCCATAAAACTGACAATCTAAATGAAATAGATAAATATTTACAAAATAAAAATTGCCAAGATTAACAGATGAATAAACATGGTACTTAAAAAAAACCTATATTAAAAATTGGATTAATTATAAATGAATTCCCTAAGAAAAAATCTCCAGCACCAGATCAGAGGCAAAGCAAGGATATCCATTATCAATATTATTATGTAATACTGTACTAGAAATACTACTTAGGGAAACAAGACAAGAAAAATGATGTTGTTGAATGCCTTCTATATGCATGAAAATGGCATCAAGGTCAGCTAGTAGACTGATGATAAAATACTTATCTTGAAAACGGAAGAAGTCAAGACTAAAGAGGAGAGAGAGTTGGTGCACAACTTTTTGTTCAAAGATAATTGTGCTATTAAAGATTCTGAATCGTGGAGTGACATTGTCAGACTTGTACATTAAGAAAATTATTTTGATAATTGTTTAAGGGATAGATCAGAGAAGGGATAGATAGAAAACAGGTAGAGTAAGAGGATATTACAATTATCCAGATGATTGGCCTTGCAAAAAGGAAGTGTTACTTCTTCATCAGACATGAGAGTAAAGCAAGTCAGAATGGGTGATGATAAGGATTTATAACAGGTCACAATTAAGCAAATCATAATTGACTTATCACTTAGAACCTAAGAGCCTAAGATTGAGGGCAGTTAAGTGATTACATATCCAATATTGTGTTCATTATACCATTGTGCCCCTAGTAGATTAAGTACTTGTCTTGGAGTCAGCCATGGGTGGGTACAGATCCTAACTCTGATGTTTACTACCCATGTGCCAGGTGCCTTAATTTTGTAGCCTTAGCCAAATCTCTAAGACCCTAAGTTAAAGAGGGGCTACCTTTGGTTTATGATCACATGAGAGGGTCTATGCAGGACAAAAAGCACTATGTATTAATTTGTACTGTAACATTTTAATTTGAGCAATTGCTTATGCACTGTGTTTGGAATCAAAAGATATGCATTCAGATCACAGCTCTGATACTTACTTCATGTGCCATATTATGCAATTAATTCTCCATCTCTGAGCATTAGTTTCCTCATCTGTAAAGCAAAGACAGTTTTAGTAGATCAGATAAATTAAATAGCATATAAAACTTTCCAGGGTAGCCAGAATCAGATCAAAATGTAGAGAAATATTGCATAAAATAAATAAAAATACAACAGATACAGTTAATTTTTGATTTTCTAATTCAATATTTATTTTAGTTTGAAACCACTGTACTAGATGATCTCTAATGCCCCTTCTAAAACTATGGCCCAATGAGCCTATCATTGCAGGTAGTTACTCTTAGGCCTTCAACATCATACAGGAGAACTTGAAGCCTAAAAAGTCTCTGAGATTCTTCACTGGAACTCAACCAGTATGGATGTCACCATTGTCCAAATGATAGATTAGTTTTCTTAAAAAAAAAAAAAAACTGCAAAAATTCAACATGTGATAATCTCATTTTGTAAAATATGTAATTTATAAGTACTTATATAATTTAAAAAAGTAAAAAATCTTTTTTTCTCTGGTAGCCTTTAGAAATAAAATAAACTTTTACCTGTCAACAAACCTAAATGATTGATTCAGGCACTTCTGCTGGCCTGTGGTGTCTTAGAAGATCTTCATCCTTTGTCATAGCCTGCTGTGCTAGGGTGATATTCAGAAACTCCCCAAAGATGAAACTACTTCTGAGAAAGACTCCTCCTGAAATCATGATGTCATTGTCACTGGGGCCGGGTGTGGGGAGTATCAGTATATGACATTTTGCTTTAACGTCAGTTTTGAGACAAAGGCTACTCCTTAGTAAATTGAGGGGTAGCAGACTTTGAAACACTATGCTCCCTGACTATGTATAGATTGCGGGCCTTTGATTTCTGATATTAAAATATTTTTTGAACACATACTGATTAGGATTGAGCTGAAGTAAATTTATGAAGTAGCTATAACCAACCTGGTGATATTCTTCTCATTGGTCAGTCCTGAGACAGCATGGATCCAGTTTATGACTGGCCTCAGAGATAAAGCATTTCCAGCTAGATAGGACCTATAAGACCTTGTACTATTGTAATGGAAAAATGGTCCATGATTCCCACACAATTTGGGTAAAATTAGGTAAGAAGCTTTGCTATCATTATAAGCCATAATAAGGAAAGATTGTTGATTAACATCACTGCACTGTTGGTCTTGTGAACTCTAAGCACAATTTCCTACCAATGTATATGGCATAGAAAGCAGAAAGCATGGGATGAAGTTAGAATGAATATGTAGCTGATCATTGCTGTTGTTGATTAGTCATGCACAACTCTGGTGACCCATTTGGGGTTTTCTTGGTAAAGATAATGGAGTGGTTTGCCATCTCCTTCTCTAGCTCATTTTACCGATGAGGAAAGTGAGGCAAACAGGGTTAAGTGACTTGTCCAGGGTCACACAGCTAATCAGTATCTGAGGCTAGATTTGAAATCACAGCAGACTTCCTGACTCTAGGCCCAGCACACTGTTCACTGTGCCACCTATCTTCCCATAGCTAATTATAGGGATGAGGAAAAGGTTTACTCATGTGTCATCATCCACTTGGAATCAGAGCAAGCCAATTTTCTTTTGTTCTATGGCTAACATAGGAGAACTAGAAAAGGGGGTGGGTACCAAAAAATATGAATGGGACATGTTTGGGGTGGGAGGTTATGTAATTGCTCATTTAACACTGAAAAGCTACACAGTTTAAAAATGGAGTCACTCACACCAGAAGAGGGAAGGAAAATGCATGGTTCTTGTCTCTTGGCCTCTGCATTCTAATACCAAGTAATGAGGAAACCCTCCAATGAAGCTTCAGAATAAGAAGAGGTTTTATGTTCATATATATACATAACACTTAAAATATTTTATAAACATATACATGCATGTATATATACATGTGTATATGTGTATATATTTTATATATACACGTATACAAATACATACATTTACATATGTTTGTACACACATACATATAAACTTTTCACCATATTTTTCTGATATATGTTTGTTTGCTATTTTATATTGGAAATAAATAATGGAGAAAATAGGAAATCAGTTGCCCCTCCCCTCCAGGTTTTTGAAATGTTATTGTATTTTATGGTATTAAAAATTAAATGGAACTAAAAAAATTATGATTTAACATACACACAGAGCAATGTTATTATTATTATTGAGGCATAATATATCATCTCCAAATGGCCATGATAAACATGTTTGAAGTAAAAAAAAAATAAAATGGGGAATTTTAAAACCTGCTGACATAGATTATTTTTTCCACTCTCTTCTTCTAGTTCTCCTGAATGCATAATTTGATTAGTTGACTTCTCTGTTCAGGGATCTGGATGATTATCCTCTCTGTAGGCTCAAATGATATATACCTTGCTGAGTCATGTCTCAAGGACAGGGGAGCAGATCATTGGGTCTTGTAGTAACCTAGGTTTGGAGTTAGTTCTTGCAATAATCCTTGGTTCTTGGCACATGGATGCGTATAACCTGCTGCTTCTGTGTTGTAGTAGCCTGTGAGGGACTTCTAAGCCACTGGAGTTGTTCCAGAGAGATTTATTAGGACCAAAGATGACTAATAGATGATATTGCTTTTAAAGCCCAAAACTGTAGTACAAATTAGAAGGAACTATTTAGAAATTGTTATAATGTTTTATTTTTGTATGGCCACATGTTGCCAATCAACATACACTATTTGTTTTGTGGGTTTGTTTTTATTTCTAGGCATGCTCTTCCAACTCTGAGAACCCAGAGAACAAACTTTCCAATGAACATACTTTGAAAGTTGTTTATTACCAATACTAAGTTACCATAACTCAAAATGAGCAGAACCAAGAAGCAAAGAACTCATGATGAAGTAAAAGTTATATTATAAGGCAGATGGAGAAGTTTCCTTTCACTATGTTCAAAACAAGAGAGAATAGCAGGGTAAGTTCTTGGTTGGGCTAAATTTAGTTATTCAAGATATATCAAATATGAATAATCCTAAATAGTTCTAAGTGACCCTAATTGGCTTTCTGAATAGGTACATGGTGTATTAGGAGGGCAGAGTTTATCATCTCAAAGAGGATTTTATATATATATATATATATATATATATATATATATATATATATATATATATGTATGTATGTATATGTCTGAAAGGTTTGGAACCGCTGGATATAAGAAATTCTCAAGATAAGAGGCAGAAGAATCAAAGCATATATTTAGGCTCCACAGTAACCAACCCATGAACCAGCATCCCCATTTTGACATATTGATCAAAAGCTTCCAGGCCCAATAAGTACGCCTTACAAGAGTAACCAGGAGGCTACAGAGAAGCATGATGGTGTAAAGCAAAATCATGCTTCCCCCTCTATGGTAAAAAGATTACCCACTGGCCTCAAGTCCTTGTTCAGCTTCCTCCCATAGGTCAGCTATGCTACTGGCAGCTCCTGCTTCAGCTTCGGCTGTGGCTGTAGCTGTAGCAGCCTCTGGCTCCAACGGAAGCTGTTTTTAACCATCTGGCTTTTGCGGGGGGGGGGGGGGGGGGGGGGGGGGGGGGTAAGGTACTCCAGGGAAAGCACAGGTTCTTTCAATCTGCTTAAGCAAGGTGAAGGGGTTGACCGGGAAAGCACAGGTTCTTTCGATCAGCTTAAGCAAGGGAAGCAAGGTGAAGGGGCCGACAAGCTTACTCCAACCCAACATACAAACAGCATTCAGTTCAGGGGAAAAAGCCAAACTAGTCAAGGGCACTTGTTGACTAAGTGCTAAGGAGCCCATTTTTGGTTACCAACACACATGGTAATATTGCTATTGGCAAATTGAGACACCAGTCTACATATTTCTAAATTGATTAGGTTCCTTTCACCAATAATTTGTCTATTTCCTTTGGTTCTGTCGCATCTCTTGGCAAGGAAGTCAACACTGTCCCCTACTAACCAAGCATATTTTCACATGAAGCCTATGTGACATTGTCACCATTCAAGTATAAAGCTTTTCTTGCTTTCCACATAATGATTGTTCAGGAGCCTTAGCCAGGATTGAATACCACAATTCGCTAATTAAGACATAAATTAATAGTAGTATAAACTATGACAATATTAAATTTTTATCAGTTTCTGAAAGTCAATGGTTCTTAGTCTTTATTGTGTCATGGACCCCTTTGGCAATACAGTGAAGCCTATGAACCTTTTCTTATAATAGTATTTTAAATGAATAAAATAAAATACATAAGATTTTAAAAAACTTATTTTGGAATATAGTTATCAATTTTTTAAAGTTCATGGACCTCAAGCTTAAGAAGCCCTACTAAATGTTCTCTCCTCTGTTGCCCACTCCCTTGCCCCCAAGAATATAGAGTAGGCCTGGAATAACTTTGTTAATAGCTTTTTTAAAATTATGCAATTAAGTTGCCTGATCTGAAAATCATTTAGCTAATATTTCTCTCTAGACTTTGTTCAGAGTTAGAAGTGGGAGATGTCCATTCCTCTCCACTCAGTTCTATAAGCTTCTTGCTCACCCTTCCCTTCCCATGGTAATTACATATGTCAGTACATTATGTCTTCAAGATTGTTTTATTTTTCCAAATGTGTATTTTTCTTTTCTCTTATATGAGTCACAAAACAACATTTTTCTTTTAGCGATCAAAATCACATCTTTTCCCCTAATGTTGCCAGGCTGAAGGGTCCAGAATAGCAAAATAACATATTTCCTAAACTGGGGCTCTCAAAGGGGTGGAGGGTCATGGTCTTACAAACTCTGGGAGAATATAGTTCCTCCCATGGAAAAAAGACGCAACAATCACGGTCCAGGAGGAATCAGGATTGATTTGCGCGAGGGTCCAACTTCTCCAAGAGATTTGGCAACATTATTAATTCAGAAGTGTAAGTCAGGATATCATACCTTGGCTTAGCTTTGGGTACAGTGAGGCCTTTGGAGTGTGTGAGTGGAAACTGACTAGTCTCTTTGATAGGTGTTATGGTAACGGGGAATGTGATAGTGACAATAATTTCGCAAAAGCAAAAAAAATTATAAAACCACAGGCCAAATTCATTCAGTTTTTATTTTGGCCAGACAGTATTTTTGATTCAGGAAGGAGTTCTCACTGTCTTCTTATTGGCCTATTTGCCTTTTTCAAAATGACGGGCATGTGATGTGAGGAGAGAAAGAGAGAGAGAGAGAGCGCTTTCTATAAAGTACAAGGACATTTCCAGTTTTGTTTTGTTTTAATCTAAGTTGGTGGTAAAAGGTCATATTGGAAACTTGTAGAGATGGTTTTCAGATCCCCTCAATTGTTTTCGAGTCTCCTTTGCTACCATTCGCTGCCAGTAACAATCATAGTCAATTGTGATCACACAGAGAATGGCCAGTCATAGTCACTGAATGTTAAAACCAGAAGAGAGTTCACAGATCGACTATTCCAACTTCCTTATTTACAAATGAAGAAAATAAGGCCCAAGATTTGCAGTGACTTGCCCAAGGTCATAGCTAAAAATATTATCACCTTTCCATGGTTCTGGGGCCAGAAGCAAAGGCTTCTATCTTCTTCTGCACTGCTCCACCCACCCACAAAAGAAACTAGTTCAAAAAGACCTTGGGGCCTTAGAAAGTTCTGTAAATCTAATTTCCAAGAGCTAAAAAAATCCCCAAATATATTTTTAATGTGTTCTTGCAGACAGAGGCTCTATCTTTTGGGGTTGTAAAGGGAGGCAATGAGTACAAGAGTATAGGAATGTATTATTAGATTCAGAGGTTCAATCTCTCCCAGTCCAAAGTATTACTGTTAGTAATTTCCATAAATTTTTGAAGGCCCCACCTAGACCTGATCCTGTGCCAAGGCAATACACCCATTTTTGAGAGAATTTGGTATCCCTTTCTGTATCCATATTTTCTATGTTACCCTGACTGTTACTCAGGCTTCCAGCCAGGACTACGCCTAACACATTGCTGCCACATTTCCAGAGTTAATTCCCTGTTCTTTTGAAAATATGGATTGAGTCTATTTCCATGCATTACATGTGAATATTGGAAGCACCATCATTGTTATATGTCAATATATCAAAGAATAAAATGTGTATTACACTCTTAGAGATTTGCTTAGGGCTTAGAGAGACTGAGTAATTTGTACACAGTCACAAAGCTAATAAGTGTCAGGAGCAGGACTTGTACCCAGGTGTTCCTGACCCCATGTATAGTATGCCATCCACTATATCATGCTGCTTCTCACTATTGTCATATTAAGATTGGAGGAAGCATCGTTTTCTAGTGTCCCCTTAATATAGGCACCACTGAACCATGCTAATGTAATGGTTTTACTTCCCTCTTGTCTCTCTACCATCTGCTTCATACTAGTAAATATTATAAGCAATCTTCAGAAAGAAAAAAGCTGTAAACTGCATCCCTAAAATATAATATCATTTCATAGGATCCCTCGAAAATTTGGTCTGAATATATAACCCCAAAATGTAATGTGTCTGCATTGTTAATGAATGAATTCGTAATGGAATATAACCAATGTTAGTCATGAAACATCTTTTTCTAGAACTGGGACTACTCTTTCCATTCTGACTTACTAGTCATGTGACTACAGGAAATTTAGTTTGTTTTGTAAAATGTGAATAACAATATTTTCATTTTCTACCTCAAAAGGTTGTTTTGAGGGGAAAAATGCAAGTGGTGTCATGTAACTAAGCTATCATCATCATCGTCATTATCACACTCATCTGTACCATATCCATTTTTATTAATGTTACTCAATGACATACATTATTATTTAATTTTTATCCTGAAAGAATCAGGAGATTCTGGTTTGATGTCTTACTTGCTCCATTTTAATTTCACTTACAAATTCTTAGTCCTTTTTGTCATCCTCATATGTTTTTCAAATTGGGACTTTGGGGAAATTTAACAGATAATTGCCTCTATCTTTCAAGCCTTATCATTTCATAATTAACTGAATTTTAGAAGGGGGTGAGATCTTAGAGAATGTCAGGTCAAATTTCCTTATTTACAAATAAAAATCTTCAACTCTGAATGAGAAAGTAATAGTACGAAATTTTTAATGTTCACCTAGGATATTTGTATTTAACCTATCTAAAATAGTGAGCCATTTTTGAATTGCAGACTAACATAGACCTACTCATCAGAAGATTGCTTTGACAGCTAACAAAAGAACAGATTTGAAAGTATTTCTAATCTATATGCAGGGAAAATATAAGGAAAATATCAAAATGACTTACCATAGAGGTGATGAAGATATAAGCTAAGTTGGTAAGAGAGCAAAGAACAGATGCAAAAAAATGTTGAAACAAAGGAATCCACATAATTTGTTAATTAGATGTGGGGGATTGAGGAAAAGGGAAAAAAATTATGATGGTCTTGGTTTCTGTAAGGAAAAAAGAAATAGAAAAAAATGGAAGAAGCCATATTTTTTGGGGGAGGGAGATTTTTGTTTATGTTGCAGGTGAGATGTTAATGAGACATATAAATATACAACAGATAGAAATATAGAACTGGAGCTCAGGGAAAAAATTAGGGGAAGATAAGGGAGTCCATATGTGTGTCAAATGAACCCATTGTAACAGATAAAACTGCACAGTAAAGAGCGGTGAGAAAAAATGGAAGAGAGCCTTGGACAATGGAAGAAGGAAGACAAACCAGGAAAGATACTAAGGAGTAGTCATTTGAAAATTAGGAGCTGAACAAGATGAGAGCAGTTTCACAGACCTTAATGGAAAGGAGAATATAGAGGATTAGGCAGCTAGCAATACAGCAGAATACCATAATTAAGAGTTTAAATTTGTCATAGCAACATAAATAGATATTCTCTTTTTCCTTCCTCATATTCAAAAGGAGGATCTGCACTGAAGTGTTTAAAGTTAATCCACAGAAGAAATTGTGGCATTTGGATGGATAATGGCATCATCTAGGCATGGACAGAGAAGAATTTGTCTCTTTGCACAGCTAACCACTCAATAGGCAAGTATGACTGGCTAAGGGACCCTTCATTCAACATCAGGTTTCTCTGGAAAGAAGAAATGGTTCAGTGGATATCATCCCCATTTCCACCCCCCCACACACACTTGAAAAACATAAAAATGTAAGTATCAAAATATGATAGTTTGGCTGAGGAAATGATGAATTCCTCCTCCTTGGAGACCTTCAAAAAAAGGCTGCATGACTATTTATCAGGAGCATTATAATGAAGATTCCTTTTGGGTATGGATTGGATTAAAAAGGCACTGAGATCCCTCCCAACTCTCAAATATTGTGATTCTTTTTAATTTTTTTTCAACATTCACATTATAAGATTTTAGGTTCCTATTTTTTTCTCTCTCCCTTCCCAGACCCCGCCCCAAGACAACAAGAAATCTGACATAGACTATACATGTCCAATCATATTAAACATATATCCACATTAGTCATGTTGTAAAAGGAAAACCAGAACAAGAGGGAAAAGGAAAACAGGAGAAAGAGAAAAAAAAAGAGAAAAAGTGTGCTTCGATCTGCATTCAGACTCCTTAGTGCTTTCTCTAGATGTGGATAGTATTTTCCATCATGAGTCTTTTGGAACTGTTTTAGATCATTGTATTGCTGAGAATAGCTAAACCTATCAAAGTTGACGATCATACAATGTTACTGTTACTTTGTACAACATTCTTTTGGTTCTGCCTACTTTACTCAACATCAGTTCATGTAAGTCTTTCCAGATTTTTCTGAAATTTGCCTGTTCATTTCTCATAGCACAACAGTTTTCTAATACATTCATATACTACAACTTATTCAGTCATTCCTCAATTGATGGGCATTCTCTCAATTTCAATCTTTGTCACCCCAAAAATAACTGCTATAAATATTTTTGTACATGTGATTCCTTTTCCCTTTTTTATGATCTCTTTGTGATACAGAACTAGTAGTGGTATTGCTGGATCAAAGAGTATGCACAATTTTATAGCCCTTTGGGCATAGTTACAAATCACTCTCCAGAATGGTTAGATCAGTTTGCAACTCCATCAACAATGCATCAGTGTCCCAATTTTCCCACATCTTCTCCAATATTTAGCATTTTCCTTTTCTTTTTGTCATATTAGCCAATCTGATAGGGGTGATGTGGTACCTCAGAGGTGTTTTAATTTGCATTTCTCTAATGAATAGTTACTTAGAGCATTTTTAAAATTTCTTCATCTGAAAACTGTCAATATGCTTTGACAACTTATTCATGAATGACTTGAAATACTGTAATTCTGGTGACCGTGAAGAGAGAAGTTTTGAAATATTATAATTCTGGTGACCATTAAGAGAGAAGTTTTAGTAGAACAGTGAGCTTTCAAGAGGTTGACAGCTGAATAAAAGATGAGGTAGTAAGTGAACTTAGAGAATATAGGAGTGAATATATGAGTTTGGATATAATTGAGATAATAAATATAGTGTTGACAGCTTGAGAGCATGGGAGGATTAAGTGAAGATTTTCTAAAGGATGCAGTGAGGAAGATGTGAAGGGTTTTCATGACTAGAGCAAAGAAGAAGGTATGAATGATTGTGTAGAAAGATTTTGAAGATCAGTATAAGGGAGAAATGAAGAAGGAAATGGCAAACCAATATCTTTGCCAAGAAAACCCCAAATAGGGTCACAAAAAGTCAGACACGACTGAAACAACTGAAAAACAACAACAACAGATAAAAGACAAAAGGAGATTTTAAATTTTGTTGGCTTTCTCTTTGAGCATTTAGCTATTTTGCTACAAGCAGAGAGAAAGTAGATGGTTGACTTGATCCAAAATTGAGTATTTTCAGGGAGTGAACAGCAAAATTACAAGGGGAAAGGGGATTCAAGAATGGAAAACAATACCTTATTGAATGGTCAAATAAGGGGTTAAGATTTTTGAAAGGAACCAAGTAGCCAGAATATTGATGGTCTGGGAGAAAAAAAAAGGAGAGATTAGAGAGCAGCTAATGGTACAGTTTTTTGTTGTGCTGTGCCTGGAGTCAGGAAGACTCATCTTCCTGAGTTCGAATCTGGCCTCAGACATTTAATACTTGTGCGACCCTTGGAAAGTCATTTAACCATGTTTGCCTCAGTTTCCTCATCTGCAAAATGAGCTGGAGAAAGAAATGGTGAACCCTTCCAGTATTTTTGCTGAGAAAACCCCAAATTGGGACACAAAAGGTTGGACATGACTGAAAAATGTAAGGGAATACAGATTTCAATTACTCTTAAACAGGCATCTCAAGATGTATAAACCACAAGTATTAACACTTAAACTAAGGATACTTTGCTCTTCAGTTAATAAAAATTTTGAGAAAATTCCAATCAACATCTCATAATATTTTAGTTTAACCTAGGGTGACACCAAAATGGCTGGCTCACATTTAAAAAGTCATTGTTCTAATTATTGTTTTTATTGTGTTGTATTGTGTTTTTGTTTATTTTGTTTTCTGAACATGACATTTCTTGCCAGTTTAGGGAACTTCCCATGTGGAAACTTGAGTCTCCAATTAATACAGAGCAGCAACAAGTAAGATTTTAGAGAACTGCCTAGTGCCCTACATTAAAAGATTAAATGCTTTGTCCAAGGTGACAGAAATGGTATGAGACAGAAACAGTACTTGAACCCATATATTCCTACAGCTGATACCACCAGCTCTCTACACACTATGGTATGTGGCTAATGATAATAATAGTAATAATGATAAAATAGGACCTCAGCTATCCTCCCTTTTTCCATTGGATAACAACATTGCCAGAGGGTTGAAAGTTTACCCCCTTTTCACTCCAAAGCATCAAACCAATTTCTTGAAATTTAGCTATTTGCAATGGAAATGTACATGTGTGTATATATATATATATATATATATATATACATACATACATATACATATATATACACACACACATATATATACTTCATTGTAAACATTTTAAATGATAAAAATTTTTTTTATTAACTTTACCTTTGCTTTGAGATTTTGTATATATTTTAAATAATAGTAGCCTGATTTTATAGCACTTTAAGGTTAATGAAATACATCAAAAAATGTTATCTCATTCTATCCTAACACTGAGAAGTAGGTGCTATTATTATCCCATTTTGAAGACAAGGAAACTGAGACAGATGTTAATGACTTCACAAGGTCACAGGGAGTAAGTTTCTTAGGCTAGATTTGAATTCAGGTTTTCCTGACTTCAGATCCATAGGTCTATTCATTTTGACATAGTGATTCAATGACAGATTTGTTTTTCTCAAAACCAAATGTTTGGTCAGCTCAATTTTTAAAATATTGGGTCTGCACTTTTATTTTTCTTTCTTCTCTCCTTTTAGCTGGCAGCAACTGCTTCTTATTGTTATCAATGTGACTGTCAAAAGTATTCTCTCTCTTTCTTTCTCCTTGTAATTTTCTCCTAATGTGCTTTGGTCTTGGAAACCAGATATCCTTACTTGTTAGAAATGTTTTACAATAAGGATCAATTGATTCTAAACGTGGACCTCAGAGTTTCTCTGATGAGTAAAGTGCATGATGTTTAATTTTTATTCCTATACTTTGTATCTACTTTTGCTTCTCAGAAGCCTTAGTTTTTCTCTTAATATATTCCCTAGTTCTCTACTACATTCTGGACAGTTGAGTTTATCAGATAGCTGAATTCAGGTAAGTGAGATGTTTCTCCAACAAACAATTGTAAAGTACATATAGCAATTATATTGATTTGTTTCAAGTGATAGACACATTTATCAAAGAGAACCACAACCCACCACCTGAATGAGTTAAGATGAAGGATCCTGGAAGGTGCTGCTAATCTATAAAAATGGCTGGATGTTTCAACAATCCAGCTAGCAGCTGTTGTGGGGGTGTAAGACCAACTCAAGCCCAACAACAAGAACGTTACCAGCACACTGTAAAAGCACAGGTTCTTTTGATCCACTTCACTAAGGAAAACTACGTTAAGGAATTGACAAGCTTACTTTAATTCAGCACACAAATATCATTCACTTAGTTCAGGGGAAAAGACCAGCACACTGAACTTCAGAGCAAATCACAAACAAGTTGCAAACATCAACAGACAGACCAAATACAGATTCATAGTTACCAACATCTAGGTTCAGCCTGGGAGCTCAGAACAAGGGCTGGTCTAGAGTCACACGGGCAACCACTGCTGTGGGTAAGAGCTCCAAAGAAGAGAAAGCCAACCCCTGGTTTTATATCTTTTTCAGTGTCAGGGGTGAGTCACACATGGGACTCACCCACGCGACCTAAAATTGTCACAAAGAGGCTACTTAAACCCACGTGGTCTAAGAGCCTCTGATATCCCAAACCTATCACTCAAACTCATGTGTAAACTAGGCCCTCCCCTGAGTTAGCCCCACCTTGGTCCCCACCTTAGGCCCCACCTTAGTTACCAATCCACGCCCACACAGGTTTTACACCTAATAGGAGTTTGGCCCTGGGGCTTAGCACCTAGTAAGGCTCAATGAAATACACTGAATTACTCAAAGGAAACAAAAGCCAACTAAGTGCTAAGAGCCCATTTTGCTTACTAACACAGTGGGAAAGGTGAGCCCATTATCTTGAGATTCTGTTGTAAGACCATCTCCTTCATACTAAACCCCTGTGAATTTCAGGAAAATTTAATCCATCTGTTTCTGATTCATTTACTCTTAACTCATTAAAATGTTTTGAGTTTTTTTTTTTTGAAAAGCTTTTTGAAACCTGAGATCTTTTTTTATGAGCCTTAGTAGTTCTTTGTTCTCTGAATTAGGAGAGAGCATTCTGCCAAGAGTTAATGGTACTTGAACCTCAATATGTTTAAAGGGGCTTAAACTTGGCAAAAGGCAGCCTCCCATCACAAGCAATGACCATCATCCTTGTAAACCTTCAGTTGCCACCACCTCCTACCAAGTGTTTGGTGACAGATTGCACCCCTCCTTTTACAGGAGGAGGAGACAGCTTTTGCATGCTAATTGGGTAGTGGTGCCATGGAAAGACAAATATGAATCAGTATGGTCCCAAAGGCCTTTTCTCAATTCTTTCTGGGAAGCTCCCGTTGTTTTTTTTTTAATTGACATTCTAAAAAGCACCATTCTCTACTCCCAGAAGCTTAGCCTTTAGCTGATACCTTCTAAAGAAGACAGTATTAGTGCTTTAACAGGGTTGGGGGAGAAGAATTCTACAAAATAGAGCCAGAAACAAAGAAATTTGGGCTTTCTGTGGACACAAGCTATTAATCGCAGAGTGACCAAATATGCATTTTTTCTATCACTTAACAAAACACCCCCCATCTCATTTTGTAGACATAATCAAGTATCACAGACTTAAAGACCTTGATGATAACCTAGTCTGCACCCTCATTTTACACTCAAAGAAACTGAAGCAGAGAAATTGAGGTGAAGTGCTTTGCCTAAGGTTAAATAGCAAGTAAATTGCCAAGCCAAAATTCAAACCCAGCTCCTCTGAGTCCAAATCCAGTGTTCTTCACATTGTCAAAAATCACCTCCAATAATGTGATATGCTCCAATACTTTAAAGATCTACAGTGTTGTGAGTCACAACATAGGCTACAATCCTTTATTATTATAGCTACCTTTTGAGTTTCAGTAGTTAGAATTTCTTCACCTTTCCTCCTATCAGGAGGAAAGCCTCTTCAGTCTTAGAACAGGCTGGTACTTAGACATCAATAATAATATATAGCATTTTTACTCTTTGGTCCAAATGCTTATGTTTGAACTATTTCCAAGGAAGGTGTTTAATGTGATGGGCAAATACACAAAGAAGACTGTCATAGCTTAGATTTGCTGAAGATGCTGATGTTTGGGATTCTAGTATACACTTGGGAGCCCAGCCTCATGCTGATACACTAGTACTGTCTGACCCCTGCTAATATGACACCTGAGCTAGCATCTAGAAGCAATACTCAGTGTCACATGCCATGATAAACACAGAAGAGAGATATCATGATGACAAAACAGCTACCGTTGAGTGAATTAAAGAGTAGACTGCTCAAAAAATAGAGTAAAGTATCATTTTTAAAAAAGCAGCTTAAAATCTATGAAAGACAAGAGCAGCATATAATCTTAGATCAAGAAGGGAACAATGAGTTCCAGACACTTAGGGATAAGTAAAATAACACAGAAAGAAGTTGAATAGCTGGTTCAAGGTGATAATAAATGGAAGAGCCAGGACCTAAAAGTCCAAGTTTCTGGCTTCCTTCCTATTATACTGTAACGATGTGGGAGTGGAATATAAAATTCTAGGCTACATTAGCCTAACCTAGCCTGCAGTAGAATAGCTCATTTTGCCCTAAACTGATAGTGAGAAAGAATAAAATTGCCTGTGCTAATGAAGGGTCATTGGCCATATCACCAACCCAAAAGACAGTTTTCAAGTGGTGTGTATAACAACTGATGGCTTTATATGGTCTTTTAGTACCTGTCATACAAATGGATGACACTCTTAAGCAGTGGTATCCTCTTTGAATGCAAAAGGACAATGTAATACCAGTTAGCATTTTCATTTCCAAGAAGGAAAAGGAAATCCAACTCCAAAGATGTACATTTTTTTCCTATGGTTGAGTGTGAGGAATATCTTGTCTAACATGAAAATTTGTGTGGTGTGATGGTGAAAAGGGAGTTCAAGATGGGAGAAACAATAAACTATTTCAAAGACTAGGTCTTCTAAAACTGGAGAATTAAACCTGAAACCTGTGGTCTCTGTGTTCTATTTGCTTCCAGATAAACACTAGTGTGGTGTGGCTGTTGCGATGTTTATTTTATTTGATTCCTTTGGTAATCCTAGAAGAAGGCCAAGGATTACTTTGGAAGGAAGCTCGTTATTGTTTGCACAGTACGAACCCCTACTTAGCTGGGACAACATGTTTTCAAATGAAATCTCCTTTGACAAACTAATTTTAATTAATGGAAGGGGGAGAGGAAAAGACAATTTCATAAACATTTCAGAGCCCCAACCCCTAAACCTCAATAAATAAACTCAGAGGATTTGTGAAAGTCAACTATAACCTTCAGATCAACCCATTCTCCTTTGAGCATCAACAATGGCAAGCAGTCTAAGCAAGGATTACAAATGTACTGAGAAGAAAGTTCAGCCCGACTTTCCCAGCTAACTTTCTCATGTTGAATTTTGATGCCTGAGATCAAAGTAAAAATGACTCAAAACAATTGAGAAAAATGAAAGAAAATGAAAAATTGGGGAAATTTCACCTACTAAGGAGACTTTTATGAGGGAAAAGGGTGAAGAAAAAAAAAAGAAAAAAAAACACCTGTCATAAATCCAAACCTTCTGGCCAGCCATGTGATTTATATCCACTGTAAAAGGATTTCTTTTAAAGAATCCAATAACATTTTTGCTTCTCTTAACTGTCTTCCCTCCCATAGTCTTAGCCCCATGACATTTAATAGCACAACAGAAGTCCCCCTAAGCTAACTGGAGTCAGATGAGGCCCCAAGCCCAGCTAAGTACCCTACCAGAAGCATATAGTAGATGAAGTAGTCTGTCCAAGCGAGCCAGAATGTGTGGCTTCCAAAGTCGACTAGTCAATTTTTTATCAACTTTGTCATGTCAATGTAAATAGTCTATTTAATGAAATATTACATGTTGTTATTTTTCCTCTCTTTTGCTCAAAAGTAGGAGCTGTGCTGAAGTATTTGAAGTATGTGAGGTATTGGAAAAATAAGCCTGGAAGAACCAAAGGCACAGATGTTTTCTGTGTTTAATAGATTTTTTTTATTCCATTTGTAGCCACCGCCCTTCGCTGTATGACAAAAGATCTGAGTCCTGAAGTGAGCTAGGTCCATTCCTCATCAGGGTAGTGGTAGGCACTTCAGATTACACAAAGTAAAGCTAAAATTTAGTAAAAACTAGGAGTAGGAAGTAAATAATTTTACCTTAAAACAAGGAGTTGAAACTTTGCAAATAACCTCAAATCTAGATTATTTTAGGTTAGTAGTGAATTTAAATTTCCTTTGGTTCAAAATCAAATCAGTTCAATTTACCAGCAAGTATTCTCCTTCCTTTCTCTCCTTCTGTCTACAAAGCGAATCCCACCCTTCCATGTGGGTACTCTGCCCAAAGGAATATAAATTTTGATCATTGAAATCTCACAAGATATCTTAGAGTTTACTGGCTAGATTTCTTTCTTAAGGATCATGCCTTAAACCCAGATCACTCTGGCTCTCATTGATTGGCCAAAAAATAGGTCCCAGTCCAAGCCTCACTTGCTCCTTATTTGGGCCCTGATGGCTCAGAGTGAGTGTAAATAGCAATTCTTTCTCTTTTGGCCAGAAATCCTTAGTGTCTTCCCCTCTCAGATTGATTTTTTTTTGACTATGTAAAAGGCCACTCTTTGCCTCATTTCTTGCCTGTCTTTAATCACTGAATGGACATCAACTCAGTCAAACTGAGAACTGAGAAAGACCTTAACTTAAAAAGGCCAAGGTCTCCCACTGCATCCAGCATCATCTCCAGTCATCCTGATCTATATCTTGCTACTGGACTCAGATGGCTCCAGAGAAGAGACTGAGGCCGGTGGCTTTGCACAGCCCTCCCTTACTTAAATTCAGTTCACTTGCACATCATTGTATCACCTTCCTAATGCCATGATCCTCTTCAAGAAAGAAGGAGAAACAACAGGAACAAGTACCTATTGAGTGTAAGCATTGACCTATGCTTTGGGTATACAAAGATTAAAAAAAAAAAACTGACCTAATGCCTGTCCCAAAGGAACCTATATTCTCCTGGGTTGATATAACTATTGTAGAAATTACTAAATATAAAGCACATCCAATATAAATACAGGAAGGAGGAGAAGATTTGTAACAGGATGGATCAGTGAAGGATAAGTAGATGTGAGAATTATCAGCATGGAGGAGATAACTAAATCCGTGGTAGCTGATGATATCATCAAGTGAAGTAGCATGGATGGGTAAGAAAAGAGGGACGGAAATAGAGCCCTTTTAGACACCTACAATCAGAGATCATGGTCTAGATAAATATTCAGCAAAAGAGACAGAGAAGGAGCATTCAAATAGGAGAAGAACCAGGGGAGAGCAGTGTCCCAAAAACCAAGAGAGAAGAGAGTATCAAGGAGAGGTTGATCAACAATTTCAAAGGCTGCAAAGAGGAGAATGGTGATTGATAAAAGGTCATGGGATTTGATGATTAAGAGAACAGTGGTTACCTTGGAGAGAGCAGTTTTGGTGGAATGATACGATCGGAAGCCAGATTGTAAGGAGTTGAGAAGAGAGTGAGAGGAACAAAAAATATACCTATTGTAGATGGCTTTTAAAAAGGATTTTAACCAAAAAAGGAAGAAGGAATATAGGATGATATTAGTGGTCAAAGGATCACAAGACCCTAGCTGTTTGCATGTTATCACCCCCAGCGAGATTGTGAGCTTATTGAAAGCAGGTGCTGTTTTTTAATTTTGTTTATATCCCCAAATGCTTAATACAGTGCCTATAGTATGCATTTAATAAATGCAAGTTGACTAACCGATGGATGGATGGGTGCATGGATGAATGGAAACATGCATACATAAATCCCCACTTATCAATCCATTGGTATAGGGAACTCCTGGTAAGGAAATTCTCTGTACCAAGATACAGCACTGAGAAAAGTTCAATGACATGCACAGAGTCACCCTACCATTATGTGTCAGAGGCAGAGCTTGAACTCAGATTTGCTTGAGTCTGAGAACAGCTTTCTATTTTTAAGTATGTTTTCTTTTGCATTGTATGTCTATACATACATACCTGAAGGTTAGCCACCACATGATGGCCTTTTTTCCCTAGCCTTTTAACCTCATGAAGCCTATTTAGATAGGTGTTCTCCTCTACAATGGTAGTAGAGTCTGCATCTAGGGGTAATGAAACAATAAATCCTTGAATTATTAGAATAAATAAAAGGCATATAAGCCAGAAATGAACCATAAAAGGATGAAGGCAGGGTGATTTCACAAGGGGAGGAGGTTATTGTAAAATTCCAGGTATGACATAATCATAGAACCTTAGAGATGTAGGTCAACTCCCTTATTTTCAGAAGTCCAGAATGGTTACTTACCTTGCCTGAGACTGCATGGCTAGTACTCTGTGTTTCTGACTCCAGTGCACAGTATCATAGTGACAAGCACCTGGCCTAGGAAAGGGAAGGTGGGAGTGGAAAAAAAGGCAGATGCCAAATGCATTAGAGAAGATGCATTGACATTGCTTCATGATGGATTATTATGTACATAACAGTTTATGTTCCAAAGAACTTAGCCTTACCAAGAAGGACCTGCTTTGCTCCATAAAGCAAATAAATTTGTTTAAAGACTTAGTATATCTAAGATCAAGATCCAACTTAGAAAAGAGTCAGTAATATCCTCTTCTCTTTGCCATTCTCCTTCCCTCACTGAAGTGAAACAGAACTGAATGTGTTATGCATTAACTACTAACTTTAGCCCTTGCTTGTCCCTAGGATTGAGAAGCTTTAGACTTTGTTCTATGTGCATACTTTCTTTTCTAGTTTTTTGAGGGCAATAAATATGTTGGCCAACATAAAGCTTGGATATTTATTTATTTTTTTATTTATTATTTGCATCTAAAAACAAAAGGGTGGTAGATACCCAGTTCTGACACGAGAAACAATTTGATTAACAGGAATTGAGTCTGGGGTTGAAACTATTAGGTCAAAGTGGGGAGACCAGTGGTAGGTTTGGCACATCTGGCATAGATTCTGAGTGCACAATACTCCAAGAGGAAAAAAAAAAAAAACTAAACCAAAATAAAATGTTAGCTAAAATAGCCCAAGAAATGAGTGAGCAGAGGGACCATTTCTCTTTCTTTCTAGAGAATCACATCTTTGATAATATGGGGGTGGGGTTGGAAGGGAGTTAAAAGAGAAGCAAGATCCCCAAACCTATTGTCAAATGCTTTAGGTTATGGAGTGATTGACAGTTTGGTCCTGCTAACCAGCACCCCCTTCTGGTTGTACATCTTTCAAGGAATGATATAATTTTGACAGGTACACAATAAACAACTTATTGGAAGAAAGCTTTAGAGCAGCGCTTTGCTCTATGGAATCAACTGCTTGGGGGGGGGGGGTGCAGAGCCAAGATGGCAGCTGGAAAGCAGGGACTTGCTTGGGCTCCCCACCAGGTCCCTCCAGAAACCTATAAAAATGGCTCTGAACAAATTCTAGAACTGCAGAACCCATAAAATAGCAGAGGGAAGCAGGTATCCATCCCAGGACAGCTTGGATGGTCGCTGGATGACGTCTATTGTGCACGGAGCAGAGGGGAACGGAGCTCAGCATGGGCAGCGACAGGACCAACCAGATCAGGAGCCAGGGGGAACAGGCCATAGAGCCCTGAGTCAGCGAGCTGTGGCAGTTACCAGAATTCTCAATCCACAAACACGAAAGACAACAGAGAAGGTTAGTGGGAAAAACTGCAGGGGACAAGAGTTTGCGGTTGGGCCACCGCCCCAAGGGTAGCGGGGGTGGTGCAGCTACAGAACTACAGCTGCAGTTACTTCCAGCCCCAGGCCCACCTGGTGGGAGGAATTAAGTGGAGGATCAGAGCAGGAGTGGAGAACCTGCTTAAGATTTGCGTCATGTCCGTGTTGGTGGTTCTTGGGGAAGGAGGAGTGCTGGTATGGCAGAGCTGGCTGTATAGAAATAGCTCTAAAAACAAAGGTGCATCCCTCAAGCTTGGAACAAAGTGCTCTTTGCTCTACAAGCAGTCATACCCCAACAAAAAACTCAAGGGTCAGGTAAGTTGGCTGGGAACATGGCCAGGCAGTGAAAACTCACTCAGATTCAGTCTCAGACTTTGGAATCTTTCTTTGGTGACAAAGAAGACCAAAACATACAGCCAGAAGAAGTCAACAAAGTCAAAGAGCTTACATCAAAAGCCTCCAAGAAAAACATGAACTGGTCTCAGGCCATGGAAGAGCTCAAAAAGCAGTTGGAAAAGCAAATTAGAGAAGTAGAGGAAAAATTGGGAAGAGAAATGAGAATGATGCAAGAAAACCATGAAAAACAAGTCAATGACTTGCTAAAGGTCAACACCTTAAAAAATAGACTAACTCAAATGGCAAAAGATCTCCAAAAAGCCAATGAGGAGAAGAATGTCTTGAAAGGCAGAATTACCCAAATGGAAAAGGTGGTCCAAAAGACCACTGAAGAAAATACTACCTTAAAAATTAGATTGGAACAAGTGGAAGCTAGTGATTTTATGAGAAATCAAGATATTGTAAAACAGAACCAAAGGAATGAAAAAGTGGAAGACAATGTGAAATATCTCATTGGAAAAACCACTGACCTGGAAAATAGATCCAGGTGAGATAATTTAAAAATTATTGGACTACCTGAAAGCCATGATCAAAAAAAGAGCCTGGATATCATCGTTCAAGAAATTATCAAGGAGAACTGCCCTGATATTCTAGAGCCAGGGGGTAAAATAGAAATTGAAAGAATCCACAGATTGCCTCCTCAAAAAGATCCCCAAAAGAAAACTCCTAGGAACATTGTTGCCAAATTCCAGAGCTCCCAGGTCAAGGAGAAAATACTGCAAGCAGCTAGAAAGAAACAATTTGAGTATTGTGGAAAAATAATCAGAATAACACAGGATCTAGCAGCTTCCACATTAAGGGATAGAAGGGTTTGGAATACAATATTCTGGAGGTCAATGGAGCTAGGATTAAAAGTAAGAATCACCTACCCAGCAAAACTGAGTATCATGCTCCAAGGCAAAATATGGACTTCCAATAAAATATAGGACTTTCAAACTTTCTCAGTGAAAAGACCAGAGCTGAATAGAAAATTTGACTTTCAAACACAAGAATCAATAAAAGCATGAAAAGGTAAACAAGAAAGAGAAATCATAAGGGACTTACTAAAGTTGAACTGTTTTGTTTACATTCCTAAATGGAACGATGATGTGTATGATTCATGAGACCTCAGTATGATAGTAGCTGAAAGGAATATGCATATATATATATATATATATATATATATGTGTGTGTGTGTGTGTGTGTGTGTGTGTGTGTGTATGCATATATATATACATATGCGTGTGTCTATGTATGCATATATATATATATATACACATATATAGACAGAGGGCACAGGGTGAGTTGAATATGAAGGGATGATATCTAAAAAAATAAAATCAAATTAAGGGATAAGAGAGGAATATATTGAGAGAGGGAGAAAGGAAGAGAGAGAATGGGGTAAATTACCTCGCATAAAAGTGGCAAGAAAAAGTGATTCTCTAGGAACGGAAGAGGGGGCAGGTGAGGTGGAATGAGTAAATCTTGCTCTCATTGGATTTGACCTGAGGAGGGAATACCATACACACTCAATTGGGTATCTTACCCCACAGGAAAGAAGGAGGAAGAAGAGCAAAAAGGGGGGACAATAGAAGGGAGGGCAGACAGGGTGAGGAGGTAAAAACAAACACTTTTGAAAAGGGACAGGGTCAAGGGAGAAAATTCAATAAAGGGGGATAGGTTAGGAAGCAGCAAAACGTAGTTAGTCTTTCACAACATGAGTATTGTGGAAGGGTTTTACATAATGATACGCATGTGGCCTATGTTAAATTGTTTGCCTTCTTAGGGAGGGTGGGCGGGGAGGGAAGAGGGGAGAGAATTTGGAAGTTTTAAAAACAGATGTTCAAAAACAGCAAAAAAAAGTTTTTGCATTCAACCAGGAAATAAGATACACAGGCAATGGGGCATAGAAATTTATCTTGCCCTACAAGAGAAGAAGAGAAAGGGGGATGGGAGGGGAGTGGGGTGACAGATGGGAGGGCTGACTGGGGAATGGGGCAACCAGAATATATGCCATCTTGGAGTGGAGAGGAGGGTAGAAATGGAGAGAAAATTCGTAATTCAAAGTCTTGCGAAAATCAGTGCTGAAAACTAAATATATTAAATAAATTAAATATGAATTAAGAAAAAATAAAAAAAGAAATCAACTGCTTTTTATAGCCAATGAATAATAAGCATTGTAATATCATTGGTTCTCTTCATTTTTCAGATTTTTGATGGAGGAGATGTAGAATATCTTGTAGATACCATGGAATATCTTTTGAAAAAACTCACCTCCTCCTTGTATATGACCCTTATTATGTAGAGATTATAATTGTGGGGATGCCCATCAGTTAGGAAGTGGATGAACAAGTTATGGTGTATGGTCATGATAGAATACTATGGTGCTATGAGAAAATGATTAGTTCAATGATCTTAGAAAAAAACATGGATAGACTTGAATTAAATAATGAAGAGGGAAATGAGCAGAGCCAAGAGACCATTGCATACAATAACAGCAATTTTGTTTTAAGAACAACTTTGAGGAACTAAGTTATTTTGACTATTACAAATACCCAAATTAGCTACAGAGGACATATGAAAGAAGATGCTATCTGGAGCCAGAGAAAGAAATGATAAATAGAAGTGTGTGTAGAATGATTTTGCATACATACATACATACATATATATATATATATATATATATGTGTGTGTGTGTGTGTGTGTGTGTGTGTGTGTATGTATGTATGTGTGTATACATAGACACATATACATATTTGTGTCTCTAGGGCGGAGAAGGGGAGGGAAGAAAAAAAGAAATTTACATGATAACTTCATAATATATTTAAGAGGAATGGAAAATTGCATATAATAGATTTGCAATTTCATATGCAATCAGCTTTTTCATTATACTATATTGTGGAAATGCTTTTTTGTCACATAAATTAAAAATAAAATAAATTTTTAAAAAATGTATGGAAATGGGGAAGTAGGCATATGGGTTGGTGTTGACATTCTCTTAGTTATTTTGTGGTAACAATAAGAACTAAGATATGTCTGATTAATTTGATGTTTTTCCCTCCTTCGAATATCTAAAGACTAGCATGTTTAATGCTTTCAAAATATTGAATACTCATGATCAATGTTTGAAAAAAGATCAATACAAAATACTTTCAATTTCTGTACCAAAATCTTTTACAGAGATATTCATGGAAAACCTTGATGAGACCCATTAAATGAAATAAATTTGCATTTTCCTTCATGATGAATTAAATGAAGAATATGAATAAGCAAGGATTGTAAAAAAAAGTTGGAAAATTAGACATAGGCCTAAGGAATGAGATGTCAAAAACCTGTAGACAGTATAAAGGACTAATACCTTTACGTCACATCATGAATACGTTAGTTGAAAAAAAAATAATCATAAGGAACTAGAATGGTAAGAAACAAATAATATCCACAAATAAATAAATTTGACTAGTTGTTAGTGGACCCAAAATGATTAATTTATGATGTGTGAGGTGTTCTTGATTTGTTATTTAAAAGAAAAAAATAATGACTTGTTATTACAAAAAATCAAAGCCAATGTAAAGAAATTGAAATAAGAAAAAAAGATGTTGTTTGCAATAAAAATAAAACAATTTTGAAGTACCACATCACACCAATCAGATTGACTAATGAGATAAAAAAGTAAAATGATAAATGATGGAGAGGATATGGGAAAATTGGGACAGTAATGTCCCGTTGGTAGAGTTGAGAACTTAGCCAACCATTCTGGAAAGCAATTTGGAACTAAGCCCAAGGTACAGCCAAACTTTACATACCCTTTGATATAGCAGTAACTCTGCTAAGTCTGTATTCCAAAGAAATCATTAAAAAATGGTGAAGGAAGTACATCAGAGAAAAATATTTGTAGCAGCCCTATTCATGGTTGCAAAATATTGGAAATTGCCGGGATGACCATCAATTGGGGAATAGCTGAAAACATTGTATGAAGTATCAGCAACATCATGTGATGATCAAATATGAATGACTCAGATTTTCTCAGCAACTCAGTGATCTAATACAACTACAAAGGACTCATTAAGGAAAGTGGTATCCATATCCAAATAAAGAACTGATGGACTCTGAATGCAAATCTAAGTATATTTTTTTCACTTGTTTTATTTTTTATATTTATTTATTTAGTATTTAATTTTCCCCCAGTTACATGTAAAAACATTTTTAACATTTGTTTTTAAAACTTTGAGTTCCAAATTCTCTTCCTTCCTCACTCCCTACCTCCTTCCCTTCATTGAGAAGGCAAGCAATTCCATTTAGGTTATATATGGGTAGTCATGCGAAATATATACATAATAATCGTGTTGTGATAGAAAACATAGATAAAAAAACTCAAGAAAAATAAAGTGAAAAACAGCAAAGTTGCTACAATCTGTATTCAGACACCACCGGTTCTTTCTGTAGGGATGGATAGCATTTTTCATCCTAAGCCCTTTAGATTTGTGGATCCTTGTATTGCTGAGAATAGCTAAGTCATTCACAGCTGATCATCACCAATATTGCTGTCACTTTGTACCCAATACATTTCACTTTTCATCAACCCATATAAGTCTTTCTAGGTTATTCTGAGAACATCCTCATCATCATTTCTTATAGTATTCCATCACAATTACATACCACAACTTATTCAGCCATTCCACAATTGATGTACATCCCTTCAATTTCCAATTCTTTACTCCCAGAAAAGAGCCAGTATAAATATTTTTGTACATATATGTCCTTTTCCTTTTTGTTTTTTTTTAATCTCTGTTGAGATACAGACCAGTTAATGGTATTATTATGTCAAAGGCTGTGCATGGTTTTATAGCCCTTTGGACATAGCTCCAAATTGCTCTGTAGAATAGTTTAATCAATTCGCAACTCTGACAATAGTGCATTAATGTCTCATTTTTTCCCACATCCCCTCCAACATTTGTCATTGACCTTTTCTGTCCTATTATCTATTCTAATAGGTATGAGCTTGTACCTCATAATTCTTTTAACTTGCATTTCTCCGATCAAAAGTGAGTTAGAATTTTTTTTTAATATGGCCATAGATAGGTTTAATTTATATAGATAGGTTTACTTCAACTAAAAACTGATTATACCTTTTGATTATTTATCAATTGGGGAATGTCTCTTATTTTTATAAATTTGACACAGTGCTCTATATGTTAGAGAAATGATGCCTTTATCAGAGAAACTTATGTCATTTTTTTCACAATTACTATTGCCAACTGTATTTCCCTCCATTCTATACCTCTGTGTTGCCAGTCAGTGATTAAAGATCTTTCCACCCATTTAATAGGCCTCAGGTGGGGCTAAGAGAAGTTTGAGAGAGGCAGGCCTACACTCTTTACTTACTAAGCACTAATCCCCAGGCCTACACCCTTTGGCTGATTTGGCATGAAGCCCTCAGGCAGAGAGAGAGAGTGAGAAAGAGAGAAAGAGAGAGAGAGAGAGAGACAGAGACAGAGAGAGAGAGACAGAGAGACAGAGAGAGAGAAAGTGTGTGTGTGTGTGTGTGGTAGCCATTAAGTACCAGAAGGTAGCCATTAAGAATTCGGAATTTAGCCCAAGGAGGGGAAGTAAGAATTCTGAGACAACAGAGTTACAGACAGAGTGCAGAGTAGAGAGTGAAAACCAGGGAGCTATGGAGACCAGAGAACTAAGGGGGGGAGAGAACACAGGCAAGCAGACTGTTGGGATTTGTGAGTATTTACAGAAAGGCCCAGCAGGAGAGAAGGTTACAGGATGACTTGGTTCCTTCCTGTAACACTGTTTTATAATCTCATTTTTGTTACTTTGAGGTGAATTTATTGGTTTTGGAATACAATTAGCGCTATATTGAATTGGGGTTATTCATTCCGGCATTCGAACCTCTGGTGTCTAAATAAATGTTGTACTTCCTCTGCCTTCTACCTAGATAGTCTCTTATACTTTGCGATGCCAAACTATACAGGCATGTTCATGGTCATCTTCGAGGTCATGAATCTTGCCTTACTGATACACCTTCTTACCTCTGTTTATTCTCTTCCCTCTCTCCTTTCACCCTGTCCCTCCTCAAAAATATTTTGTTTCTGATTACCCCTTCCTCCAATCTGCCCTCCCTTCTATCATCCTCCCCTTCTCTTATCCCCTTCCCCTTCTATTTTCCTGTAGGGCATGATAGATTTCTATACCCCATTGCCTGTGTATCTTATTTGTCAGTTACATGTAAAAACAATTTTTGACATAAATTTGTAAAACTTTGAGTTTCAAATTTTCCCTTCTTCCATTCCCACCTACCCTCACTAAGAAGGCAAGTAATTCGACACAGATTATACTTCCATAATAGTTATGTTGTGAAAGACTAACTTATTTTTCTCTATCCTATACCACTTTCACCCAGTTTATTCTATTCTTTCCTTTCACCCTGTCCCTCTTCAAAAGTGTTTGCTTCTGATTACCCCCTACCCCATTCTGCCTTCCCTTTATCACTCCCCCCCATCCCCTTCCTACCCATGTTCCTGTAAAGCAAGATAGATTTCCATACACAATTAAGTGTGTATGTTTTTCCCTCCTTAAGCCAATTCTGATGAGAGTAAGTTCACTCATTTCCTCTCACCTCCCCTGGCCCCCTCCACAGTAAATGCTTTTTCTTGCCTCTTTTATTTGAAATAATTTTCCCCATTCAACCTCTCCCTTTCCTTTTCTCCCAGTTTATACCTCTCTCATCTCTTAAATTATTTTTTAGATATCATCACTATTCAACTCATCCTGTGCCCTCTTTCTCTCTGTCTCTGTCTGTCTGTGTCTTTGTCTGTGTCTCTATCTGTGTCTCTCTCTGTATCTCTCTGCCTCTCTCTGTCATGCTCTCTCTCTTTCTGTCTCTCTGTGTGTATGTCTCTATATATACATGTATATGCATATGTATGTATGTGTGTATGTTAATGTGTATATATGTATGTATGTGTGTATATGTGTGTGTGTGTGTATTCCTTCCAACTACCCTAATAATGAGAAAGGTCTCATGAGTTACAAATATCATCTTTCCATGTAGGAATGCAAACAGTTCAACTTTAGTGGGTTCCTTATGATTTCTCTTTCCTGTTTACTTTTTTATGCTTTTCTTGAGTCTTGTATCTGAAAGTCAAATTTTCTATTCTGTTCTGATCTTTTCATCATGAATGCTTGAAAGTCCTCTATTTCATTGAATGTCTATTTTTCCCCTGAAGGATTATACTAAGTTTTGTTGGGTAGGTGATTCACAGTTGTAATCCTAGCTCCTTTGACCTCTGGAATATCATATTCCAAGTCCTCCAATCCCTTAATTTAGAAGTTGCTGTATCTTGTGTTTTCCTGATTGTATTTCCAAAATTCTTGAATTGTTTCTTTCTGGCTACTTGTGATATTTTCTCTTTGACCTAGGAACACTGGAATTTGGCTATGATATTCCCAGGAGATTCCTTTTCAGATCACTTTCATGCAGTGATCAGTGAAATTTTTTTCAATTTCTATTTTACCCTCTGGTTCTAGAATATCAGGGCAGATGTCCTTGATAATTTCTTGAAAGATGATGTCTAAGCTATTTTTTTGGTCATGGCTTTCAGGTAGTCCAATAATTTTCAATTCATCTTTCCTGGATCTGTTTTCCAGGTCAGTTGTTTTTCTTTTTTCTCTCTCAACAATTATTTTATTATTTAATATTTTTGTTTTCAACATTGATTTCCACAAGATTTTGAGTTACAAATTTTCTCCCCATTTCTACCCTCCCCTTCACTCCAAGATGGCATATATTCTGATTGCCCTGTTCCCCAGTCAGCCCTCCCTTCTGTCACCCCACTCCCCCACCCCTTCCCCTTACTTTCTTGTAGGGCAGGATAGATTTCTATGCCCCATTCCCTATATATCTTATTTCTCATTTCTCAGTTGCATGCAAAAACAACTTTTTTTGAGCATCTGATTTTAAAATTTCAAGTTCCAAATTCTCTCCCCTCTTCCCTTCCCACCCACCCTCCCTAGGAAGGCAAGCAATTCAACATAGGCCACATATGTATCATTATGTAAAACACTTCCACAATACTCCTGTTGTGAAAGACTAACTAGATTTCCCTCCTTCCTATCCTGTCCTCCTTTATTTAATTTTCTCCCTTGACCTTTTCCCTTTACAAAAGCTTTTGCTTTTGATTACCTCCTCCCCCTATTTGCCCTCCCTTCTATCATCCCCCCTTTTTGTCCTCTTCCCCCTACTTTCCTGTGGGGTAAGCTGTCCAATTGAGTGTGTATGTTATTCCCTCCTCAAGTCAAATCTGATGAGAGCAATATTCACTCATTCCCCCTTGCCTGCCCCCACTTCCATTCCAATGGAATTGCTTTTTCTTGCCACTTTTATGTGAGATGATTTACCACATTCTATCTCTCTTTTTCTCCTTCTCTCAATATATTCCTCTCTCACCCCTCAATTTTATTTTATCTTTTTAGATATTATCCCTCTACATTCAATTCACCCTGTGCCCTCTGCCTATATGTATATATATTCCCTTCAACTACCCTAACACTCATGAATTAAACACATCATCTTTCCATGTAGGAATGTAAACAAAACAGTTCAACTTTAGTAAGTCCCTTATGAATTCTCTTTCTTATTTACCTTTTCATGCTTCTATTGATTCTTGTATTTGAAAGTCAAATTTTCCATTCAGCTCTACTCTTTTCATTGAGAAAGCTTGAAAATCCTCTATTTTATTGAAAATCCATACTTCGGGGGGGGGGGGGGGGGCGGAGCCAAGATGGCCACGTGAAGGCAGCGTCTTACCCGAGCTCTCTCACAAGGTCTGTCAGATTCCCATAAAAAAGTGAAATTGAGCAGATTTGAGAGAGTCAGAAACCGCAAGCAGTCTGCGTGGGGCCAGTTTCCGAGCCGGGAGAGTCTGAAAGGCTGAAGACACGATCCTGTAGGCTTGGAGAGTGCTCGGCTGCGGCGCTGCTCCAGAACAAAGCAGAAACGGCCGGCAGGGAAATCCACGTGGGAGACGGGCTGGGAGAAAGCTGGGCGCCCGAAACTGGCAGAGATCCCCAGGACTCCCAACACAGGACGGAAGTCTGTGGAAGCAACGAGAGGCAGCGCAACGCCACCGGCCATGAAAACACCCACTCCTGACGCTTGCAAAACCCAGGAACTCGGCTTCTTGAACTTCCAGAAGACTCAATGGCCAGGTAAAAGGCTCTAATCCCTCCCCCCCCCCTCACCCAGAGAATTCCTTGGGGAAAAAAAAAAAGAGAACTGAAACAGAGGAGGAAGTAGTGGGGCCTCACAGGACAAATACTAGAAGCTCATTAGTCCCAGAGGGGCAGAGTCGGCAGGGGTCAATGCCAACAGCCCAGACATAACGTTGCTCCCCCAGGGGAAGTGCCAGACATCAGCTCAAACAACAAACAGCTGAGACCATTGCTGAAAAGCAAATGCTGGAGAGCACCCACAGGGAGTGAGATGCCAGGGAGCCAGACCCCCTCCCCCACACCTCAGGAAACTGAAGGTTATAATTCTAGACTCACAACCCCCAGAATAAGAAAGCTGGGACAGAAAGTCCTGAGGCCCACAGATAGAAATTCGTTGTAAAGCCAGCAAAAGGCAAACTAACATGAAGAAAGACACAAAAAAACCAAGGACAATAGATTCTTTTTATGGAGACAGGCAGGATCAAAATACAAATAAGCAAGAGGAAAGTAACGATACTATAGATACATCAGATACCTCAAAAGGTAATATGAACTGGTCTCCAGACCAAAAAGCATTGCTGGAAGAGCTAAAGGAGGATTTTAAAAACCAAATTAGGGAGCTAAAAGAAAATATGGAAAAAATGGAAAAAAGGGAGAAAAAATCCACTGATGAAATCAAGTCCCTAAAGAATAAGATTGGCGAAATGGCTACGGAGATTCAGAATCTAGAGAGAGAAAATGACACCCTGAGAGGCAAAATCAACCAAATGGAAAAGGAGACTCAAAAGCAAAATGTAAACACTAACTCATTAAAAATTAGACTTGAGCAAGTGGAAGCTAATGAATGAGGCACCAAGAAGTAATAAAACAAAACGTAAAGAATGAAAAAATAGAAAAAAATGTGAAATATCTGATTGGCAAAACAACTGACCTGGAAAACAGATCCAGGAGAGACAATTTGAGAGTTATTGGTCTACCAGAAATCCACGATGAAAAAAAGAGCCTTGACAGTATCTTCGAAGAAATTATCAAAGACAACTGCCCAGAGGTCCTAGAACCAGAGGGCAAAATAGTCATTGAAAGAATTCACCGATCACCCCCTGAAAGAGATCCCAAACTGAAAACACCAAGAAATATTATAGCCAAATTTCAGAGCTATAAACTCAAGGAGAAAATACTGCAAGCAGCCAAAAAGAAGCAATTCAAATATCGTGGAACTACAGTCAGGATCACGCAGGATCTTGCAGCTTCCACATTAAAAGACAGGAGAAATTGGAATATGATATTCCGAAGGGCAAAGGAGCTGGGACTACAACCAAGGATCAACTACCCAGCAAAACTAAGCATAATTTTCCAGGCAAGGCGATGGACATTCAATGAAATAAGGGAATTCCAGACCTTCCTGATGAAAAGGCCAGAACTCAATGGAAAATTTGATCTCCAAATACAAAACTCAAGAGAGACATAAAAAGGTAACCACAGGGAAAAACCCCACAAACCTTATTAACCAATAAGGGTAGGTTGTTTACATCTTTATGTGGGATTATATCATCTGATGTATGTTTTATACATATATATTATATATATATATATATGTATATATATATATATACACACACATATATAAGTCATTCTTGTGAATGGTACAGCTATTATGACAATTGAAAGGGATATACATAGGTTGTGAATGCCTGTATAAATTAACTGATGTAAAGATATAAAATATAAGTAAGAGATACAAAGGAAGGGCTATGAGGGAAGTGGTAAGGAGGTAGTAGAAAAGGGTAAATTACACCAAATGAAGTGGCACAAAAACATATTATAGTAGAGGGAAAGAAGGGAGGGAGAAGAGCAGTATTTGAGCTTTACTGTCATCTGATCTAGTTCAAGAAGGGAATAACATACTCTGATAAGTTTAGAAATCTAACTTATCCTACGGGAAGTGGGAGGGTAAGGGGGGAAAAAGGGAGGAGGGTGGTCAGAAGGGGGAGGAGAAGTAGCAAGTGGGTAACAGTAAGATAAGGGAGGGGAATAAAGAGGGAGGGGTAACTGAGGAAAGCGGCGGTCAAAAGCATAACTTTGTTGAGGAGGAGAAGGGGAAAGGGAGAAATAAAAGCATAAACAGGGGGAATTAGGATGGAGAAAAAGACACAGATAGAAATCATAACCCTGAACGTGCAGGGGATGAACATTCTCACAAAACAGAAGCAGATAGCAGAATGGATTAAAAACCATAATCCTACAATATGCTGTTTACAAGAAACACATTTGAAACAGGGGGATACGCATAGGGTAAAGGTAAAATGCTGGAGTAAAATATATTGTGCCTCAGCTAAAGTAAAAAAGCAGGTGTAGCAATCCTAATCTCAGACAAAGCAAAAGTAAAGATAAATTCAATTAAAAGAGATAAGGAAGGACATTATATCCTGCTAAAAGGCAGCATAAACAATGAAGCAATATCATTGCTTAACATATATGCACCAAGTGGTAAGGCATACAAATTCTTAGAGGAGAGGTTAAGGGAGTTACAGGAAGAATTAGACAGCAAAACTATAATATTGGGAGACCTCAATCTCCCCCTTTCTGAACTTGATAAATCTAACCTCAAACTAAATAAGAAAAAAGTTAAGGAGGTAAACAGAATTTTTGAAAAGTCACATATGATAGACCTCTGGAGAAAACTGAATGGGGATAAAAGGGAATATACTTTCTTCTCAAAAGTACATGGCACATACTCAAAAATTGACCATGTACTAAGGCATAAAAACCTCACAATCCAGAGCAGAAAAGCAGAAGTATTCAATGCATCCTTTTCAGATCATGATGCAATAAGAATCATTTTTAATAAAGTACCATGGAAAAATAAGCTAAAAACTAATTGGAAACTAAATAATTTAATTCTAAAGAATGAGTGGGCCAAAGAACAAATCAGAGAAACAATTAATAATTTCATTCAAGAGAATGACAATAATGAAACAACATACCAAAACTTATGGGATGCAGCAAAAGCAGTTCTTAGGGGAAGTTTTATATTCCTAAATGCCTACATGAATAAAATAGGGAAAGAGGAGATCAATGATCTGGGCATATAGCTGAAAAAGCTAGAAAAAGAGCAAATTGAAAACCCCCAATTAAATACCAAATTAGAAATAATGAAAATGAAAGGAGAGATGAATAAAATTGAAACCAAGAAAACTATTGAATTAATAAATAAAACAAAGAGCTGGTTTTATGAAAAAAACAATAAAATTGATAAACCTTTGGCCAATTTGATTAAAAAAAAAGAAAGAAGAAAATCAAATTACTAGTATCAAAAATGAAAAGGGTGAGGTCACCTCTAATGAAGAGGAAATCAAAACAATAATTAGGAATTATTTTGCCCAACTGTATGCCCGTAAATTTGACAACCTTAGAGATATGGATGAATATCTACAAAAACATAAACTGCCCAGGCTAACAGAGAAGGAAGTGAAATTTCTTAATAGCCCCATATCAGAAAAAGAAATTGAGCATGCCATCAATGAACTCCCTAGGAAAAAATCTCCAGGGCCAGATGGTTTTACATGTGAATTCTATCAAACATTTAAAGAATTAAAGAACATTTAATTCCAATACTTTGTAGACTATTTGGGAAAATAGGTGAAGAAGGAGTCCTACCAAATTCTTTTTATGACACAAATATGGTACTAATACCCAAACCAGGTAGAGTCAAAACAGAGAAAGAAAATTATAGACCAATTTCTCTAATGAATATTGATGCAAAAATTTTAAATAAAATATTAGCAAAAAGATTGCAGCAACTCATTATGAGAATAATACACTATGACCAGGTAGGATTTATTCCAGGAATGCAAGGCTGGTTCAATATTAGGAAAACTATTAGCATAATTGACCATATCAACAACAAAACTAGCAGAAACCATATGATCATCTCAATAGACGCAGAAAAAGATTTTGACAAAGTACAACACCCATTCCTATTAAAAACACTAGAAAGCATAGGAATAAGTGGAACCTTCCTCA
Organism: Trichosurus vulpecula; assembly: GCF_011100635.1. Taxonomy (NCBI): domain Eukaryota; kingdom Metazoa; phylum Chordata; class Mammalia; order Diprotodontia; family Phalangeridae; genus Trichosurus; species Trichosurus vulpecula. Next base: position 182,005,226 of record NC_050574.1, read on the forward strand.
AAATTTTAAATAGCATCTACCTAAAACCATCGACAAGCATTATTTGTAATGGGGATAAGCTAGATGCATTCCCATTAAGATCAGGGGTGAAACAAGGATGTCCATTATCACCCCTATTATTCAATTTGGTACTAGAAATGTTAGCTGTAGCAATAAGAGAAGAAAAGGAAATTGAAGGGATTAGAATAGGAAAAGAAGAAACTAAATTATCACTTTTTGCAGATGATATGATGATTTATCTAGAGAATCCTAGAGAATGAAGTAAAAAACTACTTGAAATAATAAACAACTTTAGCAAAGTTGCAGGATATAAAATAACCCCACATAAATCCTCAGCATTCCTATACATTACTGACAAAGCCCAACAGGAAGAGATAGAAAGGGAAATTCCATTCAAAGTTACTGAAGGCACTATAAAATATTTGGGAGTCTATTTGCCAAGACAAACCCAGGGCCTATATGAACATAACTATGAAACACTTTTCACGCGAATAAAATCAGATCTAAATAAATGGAAAAATATCAGTTGCTCATGGTTAGGCCGAGCTAATATAATAAAAATGACAATTTTACCTAAATTAATCTATCTATTCAGTGCCATACCAATCGAACTACCAAAAAATTATTTTACTGAGCTGGACAAAATAATAACAAAATTCATTTGGAAAAACAAGTGGTCTAGAGTATCTAGGGTATTAATGAAAAGACATGCTAGAGAAGGTGGCTTAGCCACACCAGATATTAAACTGTACTACAGAGCAGCAGTCATCAAAACTGCCTGGTACTGGTTAAGAAATAAGGTTGTGGATCAGTGGAATAGGATAGGTACACAAGTAGGTGAAATCAACAAGTTTAGCAATCTACTCTTTGATAAACCCAAAGAGGCCAGCTTCTGGGCTAATAATTCACTATTTCACAAAAAATGTTGGGAAAATTGGAAAATGGTAGGGCAAAAACTGGGCATAGACCAATATCTTACACCATATACCAAAATAAAGTCAAAATGGGTTCATGAATTAGGAGTACAAGCTGATACTATAAGTAATTTGGGAAAGCAAGGAATAGTTTACTTATCAGATTTATGGAAAAGTAAAGAATTCATGACCCAAGAAGAGATAGAGAGAATTACAAAATGCAAAATGGATAATTTTGATTATGTCAAATTGAAATGGTTTTGTACAAAAAAAGCCAATGCAACAAGAATTAGGAGGGAAGCAGAAAATTGGGAGAAAATCTTTGCAACTAGTATCTCTGATAAAGGCCTCATTTCTAAAATATACAGGGAACTGAACCAAATATATAGGAATACAAGCCATTCCCCAATTGTGAAATGGTCAAAGGATATGAACAGGCAGTTTTCAGAGGAAGAAATTAAAGCTATCTATAGGCATATGAAAAAATGCTCTGGATCACTACTGATTAGAGAAATGCAAATCAAAACAACTCTCAGATATCACATCTCTCCTGTGAGATTGGCTAAAATAACAAAAAGAAAAATGATAAATGCTGGAAAGGATATGGGGAAATTGGAACTTGTTGCATTGCTGGTGGAGTTGTGAGCTGATCCAGCCATTTTGGAGAGCAGTTTGGAACTATGCCCAAAGGGCTATAGATATGTTCATACCCTTTGACCCAGTAATACCACTTCTAGGGTTGTATCCCAAAGAAATCACACAAGCGGGAAAAGGACCCATATGTACAAGGCTATTTATAGCAGCTCTTTTTGTGGTAGCCAAGAATTGGAAATCAAAGGGATGCCCATCAATTGGGGAATGGCTGAACAAGCTGTGGTATATGAAGGTGATGGAATACTACTGTGCCATACGAAATGGGGATGATGCAGACTTCGTAACAACCTGGAAAAACCTACACGACATAATGCTGAGTGAGCGGAGCAGAGCCAGGAGAACGTTGTGCACAGCCACAGATATATGGAGTCCGTGAGGACTAACCCTGACATACTGCGCTCTTCTCAGCAACCTAAGGGGCAAGGAAAACTCCAGGGGACTCATGATGGAGAATGCTATCTTCATCCAGAGAAAGAACTGTGAAGTTTGAATACAGAACGAGGCACACTACATGCTCGCCTTTTCTGCTTCTCTTTTGTTTTTGTGCTTGGGTTTTTTTTTTTTTTTGGTTCTGTTTCTTCTTTCTCATGATTCATTCCGTTGGTCAAAATTCTTCTCCACAACTTGACTAGTGCATAAATTAATCCAATGCGAAGTTATACAGGACAGTTATATGAGCTTCCATGCCATCTTGGGGAGGGAGGGGGGAGGGAGGGGAGAAAATCTGGAACTCAAAACTATGTAGAACCATGTGTGGTAAACTAAAAATAAATAAATTAATTAAAAAAAAAAAAGAAAATCCATACTTCGCTTTGGAGCATGATACTCAATTTTGCTGGGTAGGTGATTCTTGCTTTTTAATCCTAACTCCTTTGACCTCTGGAATATCATATTCCAAGCCCTTTGATCCCTTAATGTAGAAGCTGCTAAATCTTGTGCTATCCTGATTGTGTTTCCAAAATACTTAAATTGTTTCTTTCTGGCTGCTTGCATTATCTTTTCCTTGACCTGGGAACTCTGGAATTTGGTGACGATATTCCTAGGAATTTTCTTTTTGGGATATTTTTCAAGAGGCGATTGGTGGATTCTTTCATTTTCTCTTTTACCCTCTGGCTCTAGAAAATCAGGGCAGTTTTCCCTGATAATTTCTTGAAATATGATGTCTAGGCTCTTTTTTTGATCATGGCTTTCAGGCAGTCCAATAATTTTAAAATTATTTTCCTGGATCTATTTTCCAGGTCAGTGGTTTTTCCAATGAGATGTTTCACATTATCTTCCATTTTTTCATTCCTTTGGTTCTGTTTTATAATATCTTGATTGCAATCCTGGGCTGGAGCCCTGCTTCCCTCTGCTATTTCATAGTTTCCGCAGCTCTAGAAATTGTTCAGAGGCATTTTTTACAAGTGTTTGGAGTGATTTGGGGGAGAGCTTAAAGAAGTTCTTGCTTTCCAGTAGCCATCTTTTTCAGTTGTTTTTCTAATGATACATTTCACATTGTTTTCTATTTTTTCAATTTTTGGTTTTGTTTTACATTTTCTTGATTCCTCATAAAGTCATTAGCTTTCATTTACTCCATTCTAATTTTTAAGGAATTATTTTCTTTAGTGAGCTTTTGGACCTCCTTTTCCATTTGGACAATTCTACTTTTTAACACATTCTTCTCCTCATTGTCTTCTCAGACATCTTTTGCCATTTGGGTTAGTCTACTTTTTAAGGTGTTATTTTCTTCAGTATTTTTTGGGTCTCCTTTAGCAAGCTGTTGAATTGTTTTTCATTATTTTCTTGCATCACTCTTATTTCTCTCCCCAATTTTTCACCTACTTCTCTTACTTGATTTTCAAAATCCTTTTTGAGCTCTTCCATAGCCTGAGACCAATTCCTATTTTTCCTGGAGGCTTTGGATATAGGAGCTTTCACTTTGTTGTCTTCCTCTTGAGTATATCTTGATCCTCCTTGTCAATGAAGTAAATTTCTATTGTGTGAGGTTTTTTCCTGTTGTTTGCTCATTTTTCCAGTCTATTACTTGACTTGTAACATGTGAGGCATACTGTCCCCAGCTTCAGGGGTTTTGTACAGCTGTTTTCAAAAATAATTCTAGGGACATGTATGTTTTCCATTCCTCCAAAGTGGTATGATCTAAGTAGGGGTGTTTACTTTTCTCCAGGCCCATGCTCTGGTATGTGAGTGACCTCAAGCACTCCTTTCTGCCCTGGAACTATGAGGAAGGTTCCCTGTCAACTGCTGTCACAAGCTCTACTATGCCAGTGCTTCTTCTCACCCCAAGACTGTTACCCAGGACTGTGACCCTGATGGGCATTGTAACAGAGGCGTATCTCACTGCCAGCAAAGAAACCCCTGTAATTTCTTTCTAACTGATTTTTCAATCACCTTACTGTCTATGGACTGACAGCTCTGGAAGCAGCTGCTGCTGCCACTGCCACTGCTAATTCAGTCACTCCCAAGGCCTACTCCTGGTTTGTTGTGGCCAGGGCTCTGCTTGGGCCAGGACTGGATTGTTCTCCTCTCTCACCCAGCTCCAACAGACCTTTCCTACTGACCTAAGTTGTCTTCGGCATTTGTGGGTTGAGAAGTCTGGAAACTATCACAGCTGCCAGTTCAGTCCCCTGAGGCCTGCTTTGGGTTTTTCTGGGGGCTGGTCTGTGCTGGTGCTACTTGCACTAGACTGTGCTCCTCTCTCAGCCTCAACCTTCCAGGTTGCCTTGGGATGGAAATTTGTTTTATTCTGTCTTTTTGTGGGCTCTGACATTCTAAAATTTGTTTAGAATAATTTTTACAGGTATTTTACAGGTATTTTTACAGGGGTTTGGGTGAGAGCTCAGAGGAGTCCCTACCTTTGCTCTACCACCTTGGCTCTACCCCTTAACTTGCTTTACTCTTTCTTGAGTTTTATTTTTGTTGTTGTTGTTTTAAACTTTTGATCTATTTCTTCTTTCACAAGCATGGAATATGGAAATATTATTTACATGATAAACTATATCAAACTGCTTACTATTTTTAGAATTGGGGAGGGGAAGGATGGAGGCAGAAAAATTTGGAACTCACAATCTTATAAAAAATGCTAAAAATTTTCTTGATTTGTAATTGTGGGGAAAAATGAAATACTATTAAAGCAAAAATAAAATAAAATAATTTCAACCCTGTCTTTTAAAAAAATTAGTAAATCATTAATGTCTCAAATTAGAAATCAACAAAAGTACTGGGGATATAAAATCAGAAATGAGAACTCTCCTATTTTCAAGAAGCTTACTTTATGCTGAGAAAATGAATATGTGCACAGATTAGTAACTAGCAAAACTTCTTTTAGGAGAGAACACTTGAGCTGAGCTTTAATGGAGCTTGGGATTCTAGTGAAGAAGAAGAGAATTCTAGGCTTGAGTAACACCCTATGCAAAGGCAAGAAAACAGATGCTGTGTTAATGTATGGTGTTTGCACATCCGAATACCTCCAAGGTTGTTAAAAGGATCAAATGAAGTAGTATGTTTGCAAGTACTTTTAAAGGATATTAATTAATCTAAGCTAACAGGTTAAAAAGCAGGAGATGTAATTTAACAAAATTAGTTTAAAATTTGGAGTCAAGTTTTGGTGGAATAAAGGAAAAAATAACAGAAGTGAGATTCTTCCTTGTCATGTGAGCAACAATGTGGTAGATTAGATATTTTCTCCAAAATAGAAATTGTGTGTGACGAAGTGATTTCATTTGTTTCCATGGTGTAGGGCACTCAGAATATAAATTTTTTTTTAATAAAAAGAATAACTAAAATTAAGAAAGAACTGAAACTCATTGACCTTAACACATTCAGCACCACTATCCCACCTCCCATGCTAGACAGTGAGACCACACTACCAGACCCAAGGAAACAATATGGGCTTACAACCAAAACTATCCCTGCACCCCATCTCCTCTCCCTCTTTCTGGTTCCATAGAAACCAGGTTGCAGAAGTTTGCTCAGGCCTTTGCAGACAGTTGGCCACAACCCTTCGGGAGCAAAAGCCAGCCTGCTGGGGACTTCAACTCAGAAGCACCTATGTTTGCAAAAGTCTGAACAGTTAGAGGAGGTCAGAAATCTAAGAAATAGAGGCAGTTGGACAGTACACCTTGTGTAAAAGGTGCCCTATATCACTCCACCAATTCTCAGGGAAAGAACACAAAATCAAGCTAGGCCCACTTCTGAACACCCAAAAGTCAACTGGAGCACAGACCTACATTGGTGAGCCATGAATTGCTCCATGTGAGAGGCAACTGAGACACTTCAACACCCAACCCCCAATGAAAGTACAATCGGAGTCGGAAAGTCTGGAAATAAGGAAAATTAGGTATGGTGGAGGGGGAAAGAAGACAGAAAGTATCAAAGATTTCAGGGAGGAAATACCTTAAAGACCATAAACATAAATAAATAAATCAATAGTAAAAACAGTAAAGGAAGGAAACATGGCATTCAGATATAGTAAATGAGTATGGACATCTATGAATAAATACTGCAAAATCAAAGAAATGGTCCAACACTTGATGATACAGAAGACTATAGAATTTGAAGATAACACAAAATAGCAACACTCTTATCCTAAGTAGCTTAAAAGACAAATAAGAATTATGAGAGCAAAATTTATGTCTTGCACAGCAAAAAAAATGATTAGAGTATTATTTGAATCTGCAATTTCAATCTTCACCAAAGAAACAAAAGAAAGAACAGTAGATTGGAAATGCAAATACATAGACATAAAGGATGACTTAAAAGAAAGGAGAAAAAAAAACTTTACAGAAGACATTTTTACTGTGCAAGTAAAATATATGGATTTTGAAAGCAGGATGTGTAGATGTAACCTAAGGATCATAGGTCTCCCAGAATAACAGGGCAAGAGAAAAAACCTTAGCATCATAATGAAGAAAATAATAAAAATAGAACTGCTCAGAAATTCTGAAAATGAAAGATGAAATCTCAATAGAAAGAATTCAGAGATCACAACCTTAAAAAAATATGTCACAAACTCTACAACCCTTAATGGTTAAATTCCACAATTCAAATCAGAACATCAAGCTCAGTAAGCCATCAGGAGAAAGACTTTCAAATACAAAGGAAGGACATTTGAATGGCACAAAACTATTCCTTATCCACTACAAAAAGGGGGAGGGAATGTAATCAGGTTTCCTAAAAAGGATTGGAGTTCAGCAATAAGCCCAGGATGACCTAAATTGCAAATCTGAGCTTAACTATACAGGACAAAAGATGGACATTCAACAATAAAGAAGAATTAGAGACCCCTTTTAGAAAGAAAACCTGAACTAAAAATATTATTTGCTTCTCAAACATCCCCCAAAACCAGAATCATAGGAAGAGTAAATAAGTGCAAGCAGAAACAAAAGCAGAGTGACAACATAAAGAAGAGCAAAAAACTTTGTTTTCTAAAGTTATACAAGGAAACAGGGGTGAAGAAGGAAATCTAGTAGAGGTAAATGATAAGAGGCAGTCAAGGGGTACTATGGACAGAATCTTTTGATACCCTATCTTTAGGTGAATTTTTAGTGGGACTAGATTACCATATGGAAGGGTACATGCAAAGGGAGGTGGGGAGCAGTGATAAAGCCGAATGAAAGTTGTGCTAGGGTCAAATAAAAGGCTACTGATGAGGAGATGATCTCTGTGCTCTCAGAAATAAAAGAGCCTACAGGTGATTGAGTGAGGATATGGGGGAGAGTGAAAGAGGGAAGGGAGGAGGCCTTATTTTGGAAGTGAGAAATGTATGACTCTATGGGTGAAGGGAGATGATGACCTTACACTAGAAGAGGCTTGGGAGACTTGGTGCCTCAAAAAGTCTATTTGTCCAGGTAGGTAGAAATTGTAACCCTGGGGGAGGTATGTGGCCCCTGGAGGACTGGGAGAGAATGGACACAGAGAAGAGATTTCCAGACAGATATATGTGAGAAAGGTCAATGAGAGAAAGTATTGATCAATGCGTGGGGAGGGAGGAAGGCTCCCTACCACGGGCTAGTGTCTTCTCTGACATCTGCAATAAATAGCTTTCTTCTGAGAGAGAGACACAATAGAAAAGAATAATTGATGCAGTAAGTGTACAAGGCAGAAGCAGAAAGCACCTAGAGGGCAGAATCATTGTAGGGGCCACAGATCAGAGAATAAGGGGTCTAACATAAGCATAAAGGGAAGACAGATAATGAAGAAAGTGGTAGAAATCCCTTTTGGGGGGCAGGTCACAAGGAAACTATATTATGCTGAAAGGGACCATAGACAACTAAATATTGGTGATAAGCTTATACTCTCCAAATGCCTTAGCATGAAAGTAACATGAAACTTCAAGAAGATATTGACAGTAACACAATAGTGACAGGAGACTCCAATATCCTCCTATAAATTTTGAATAAGTCTAACAGAAACATTAGCAAAAAGGAAAATATGTTACTGAACAAATCTCTGGGCAAATTAGAGTTAAGACTTATTACATCTTCTAAACGGAATAGCAAGCATATTTCTATTTTCTCTGCACCACATGGAACTTTGACAAAAATTGACCATGTACAAAGACACAGAGATATTGCAAACAAAAGTAAAGAAGCTGAAACAGTCAATACATCCTTTAAAGACCATAATGCAATAAAAACAGAAATTGGTTAAGGGACCACAAACAAAAGATAAAGACTCAAATGAAGACTTAACAATGAAATCTTAAATAATGAGTGGGCCAAAGAGCAAATCACAGAAATGACTAATAATTATGTAAAAGATAATATAACAATGAAAAACATACCAAAATTTTTAGGATGTAGGTAAAGCAGTCTTGTAGGGAGAAATTATATCCTTACAATCATACATTAAAAAATAGAAAAAAATGAACTGAATATGCATTTTTAAAAATTAGAGACTAAACAAATGAAACTTACATAATCACCAAAAGATGTTAAAAATTATAGGGGAAATAGGTTGGAAACAAAAAAAAAATACATCCCATAGAAATGACAAGTAAAACAAATAATTGGCTCTTGGAAAAAGCCAATAAAATTAATAAAATCTAGCTCATATGATTAAAAAGAAGAGAGCAGAAAATCAAATTAACACAATAGCCAGTGATCAAAGTGAAATCATAGTTAAACCAGAAGAAATGAAAAGAATAATCAGAACATATTATATACAATTTTATGGAAACAAAACTGAAAACACACAAAAAAGAGGAATATCATAAAAATGCAAAATACTCAACAATCAGAGGGCCACATAGAGATCTTAAATAATACCATTTCAGAAAAGGAAATAGATCTAGCGTTAAAGGAACTAACAAGGGAAAAAACCAGAAAACAAACAAACAAAGAAAAGAAACCTCCTGTACCTGTACTTCACTAATTATTCTCAAAAATTAAAAAAAATAATACTACCAATATCATTTTATGCGACAAATATATTCCTAATACCTAATCTCTGGAAAGAAAAACATGGAAAAAAAGCTATAGGTCAATATTATTAATGGACATTTACTAAAAAAACTTAAACGAAATCCTACCAAGCATACTATAACAATTTATCCAATAAAGCACTCATTATGATCAATTAGGATTTATACCAGGAATTCCAGGATGTTTCAACATTAGGAAAATAACCAATGTGATTATTTAAAAACCAAAAACATTCAAAACCACATGATTAGCTCAGAAACAGACTTTGATAAAATAAAATACTCTTTTATGCGAAACAAAACAAAACACTACAAAGTATATGCATAGAGGGATATTTTTTTAATATCATATAAAGAATCTATCTAAAACCAAAAGCAAGTATCTTATACAATAAGAATATGTTAGATCTCTTTCCAGTAAATATGGAAGTGAAGCAAGGATGCTCATTCTCCCCACTGTTATAAGATAGTGTTCTAGAATTGCTAGAAATAGCAATAAAAGAGAAAGCAGTTAAAGAAATAAAAAACAAATGAAGAAATAAAATTATTGTTGTTTGTTGATGATATGATGGTTAATTGGAAAACCCTAGGGAATCAGCAAAGATGTTAAATTTAGACAATTAATAGCTTCAGCAATGCTGCAGGCTACAAAATAAATCCTTATAATTCAACAGTATTTCTATATAATAATAACACATCATAAGAAACAATGATAGAATGGGAAATACAATTCCAAATAGCTACAAAATGTACAAAATATCTGGAGGCTAACCCCTCAAAGATTAGAAAGGACTTGAATATATTCCATTATGATGTGCTTTTTAAATAAGTAAAGGACAATCTATATAACTGGAGGAATATTCAGTGCTCGTGGCAAGGCCATGCCAATTAAATAAAAATGGTAATACTACCAAAATTAATTTACAGTTTTAATGTAACACCAATCAAATAACAAAGGGTATACTATACACAGAATTTGATAAAATAATGACAAAATTCATTTGGAAAACAAAAGAATTAGAATATCAAAGGAAATGATGAAAAAAAGTAAGAATGAAGGGGGAATAGCAATTTAGACTCCAAAGTATATTGTAAAGAAGCAGTCATTAAAGCCATCTGGTACTGGTTAAAGAATAGAGATCTAGATCAAAGATACAGACTATAGAAGACAGATTTAGAAACAATAGGACTCAAACCAGTGTGTAAAGTAGAAAACACGAATTAACTAGAAGAAACCTGCTACAAAAAGTGGAAACGAATATGGCAGAAATTAGGCTTGGATCAACAATGCTTTACATCACATGCTACAATATATTCTATAGGGATATATGACCTTAATATTAAAGATCATACTATACAAAAATTAGAAGATAAACAGATCATATACCTGTCATAGATATGGGTAAGGGATGTATTCTTAACCAAACAAGTGATAGAAGCAATTATAAAGGAATGGGTAAGTTTGATTACTTGAAACTGAAAAACTTCTGCTCAAACAATGTTAATGCATCTAAAGTAAGAACAGAAGTGGTCAAATGAGAAAACAAAATCTTGCGTCAAATTTTTCTAATAAGGGTTTGGTATCCAAGATACATAAATAATAAATATACATAAGACTAATAGCTTTTTCCTAAGAGATGAATGGTCAAAGGATGTGAACAAACAGTTCTCAAAAGAACTTTGAAGTATTCCCATTCACATGAAAAAAATCTCCACATCACTAATAATGGGAGAAATGTAACTCAGAACAACTCTGAGGTTTCACCTCATACCATGCAAATTGACTAAAATGACAAAAAATGGCAAAAATTAATTTGAATGGGTTGTGGGAAAATAAGCATACCAACATATTATTAAGTGGAGTTGTGAAGTGGTACAACCATTTTGGAAAGCAATTTGGAATTATGAAAATAAGGTAACCAAAATGTCCATAGCCTTTAAATCAATTAGATCCATAGAGATTACAATAATGGTATAGCATGGTTTTTGACTTCCTTATGGGAAGTGTTTATCATGTATTAATGACTATATTGTGAAACACTAGGAGTTTGTGTTACTTTATGCGATAGACATGTAGAGTATGACAGTTTTGTTATCCTCTTTTAGAGCTTGTGTTTCTTGACTAAAGATTTAGGACAAATAAGGAACAGCCTACACGAACAGTCTCATTTTTACTATTGTCAGAAGAAGGTTGTGGGTGGAAAACATGGTTTAGAATCCCCTTCATCATCAAAACATAATGGAGTAAGACTGGGGAGAGGTGAATGACATGTGGTAGTCCATGATTTGATGTTTACATTTAGCTCTATGATAATGATGACAGTGGCAGTATTTACATATCTCTGTTCTGGGGAGGGACAGAGCAATAGGAAGGCATTTCAACCCCCAAAGACTGTACTACTTATTATTATAGTAAGATCTGCCACCTCTCACCTTTTGGCCCATACACCTGCCCCAGATGAAGAACAACAGGGCTCTGAGGGTAACAGCACCAATATTCTATCATTCCCACTCTGTGACATATCTCCAATTTCTTATAGCCTTCTGGTTGCTTCCCAGAAATATACCTATATCTGCCCCATCCATCCCTGCTAGCTAACATCCTATCTTTCTTTTTTGATAATGCTATCTATAATAAATGCATCTACTTCTTTCTTTTTCACACTTTCTGTGTTTGAGGGGAAAATGGCAAAGAGATGAGAGCTACAAAATAAAGATTTTCAAAAGGAATTAGTAGCTTGATACAAGTAGTACAAAACCTCCTTCAAGCCACAAATTCCCTGAAAAAAGAGAATGGGCCAAACAGGTGCAAATGACTCTAAGAAACAAGAAATATTAAAACAAAATCAAAAGGCTTAAAAATTCAAAGAAAGCTTAAGAAATTTTCTTGTAAAGAACATATTGTGGGATTTGGGTTTTTAATCCATTCTGCTATCCACCTCCATTTTATGCGAGAGTTCATCCCATTCACATTCACAGTTATGATTACTATCTGTGTCTTTCTCTCCATACTATTCTCTACCCTGATTTATGCCTTTATTTCTCCCTTCTCCCTTTCCCCGCTCAAAAGAGTTTTACTTTTGACTACTGCCTCCCTTAATTTTCCCTTCCTATCAGCTCCCCTCCTTTATCTTACCCTTTTCTCTTACTACTTCTTCCTTCCCTTCTAAGCACCCCCACCTTTGTTTTCCCCTATCCCTTCCTACTGAAGATAGGACAAGTAATATTTCTATACTTAACAGAGTATGTTATTCCCTCTTTGAATCAAATCCAATCAGTAAAGCTAAACAATGCTCATCTCCCTCCCTTCTTTCCCTCTACTATAATGATTTTGTACCTTTTCATGTGATATAATTTATCCCTTTCTGCCTCTTCCTTTCCTCCTCTCCCATTACAGTCCCTTTGTACTGTTTAGTTAGGTTTTTTATCATCACATCAGTTAATTTATATCCACACCCTCTATCCATGTATATCCCTTTTAAATGTCATAATAAATATAAAATTCTCAAGAATAACAAGTATCATCCTTCCATATAAGAATGTAAACAGTTTGGCCTTATTGAACAACAAGGTTTTTTCCCTACTTTTTTCCTGCTTAACTTTTTTGTACCTCTCTTGAGTCCTGTATTTGAAGATCAAATTTTCCATTGAGCTCTGGTCTTTTCATCAGGAAGGTCTAGAAATCCCTTATTTCATTAAATGTCCATCTCCTTGCCTGAAAGATTATGCTCAACTTTGCTGGATAGTTGATCACTGGGTGCAGTCCAAGGTCCTCTGCCTTACCGAATATCCTATTCCAATTCCTCTGATCTTTTAATGTAGAAGCTACAAGGTCCTGTGTGACCCTGACTGTAGCTCCTCGATATTTGAATTTTTGTTTTTACTTGTTGCTTGCAGTATTTTCTCCTTGACCTGATAATTCTGGAATTTGGCTACAATTTTCCTCAGAGTTTTTAATTTGGGGTCTCTTTCAAGGAGGTGATAGGTGGATTCTTTCGATGACCATTTTGCCTTCTGGTTCTACAGACTCATTGAAGTTTTCCTTGATGATTTCTTGGAAGATACTGTCCAGGCTCTTTTTTTTCATCATGGCTTTCCTGTAGACCAACAATTCTTAGATTTTCTCTCCTGTATCTATTTTTCAGGTTAGTTGTTTTTCCAATGAGGTATTTTACATTTTCTTCTATTTTTTTCATTCTTTAAATTTTGAGTGACTCTTCTTGCCTCAAAGAGTCATTAGCTTCTACTTGCCTAATTCAATTTTTTTAATGAATTATTCTCTTCAAGTAGCTTTTGCACCTCCTTTTGCATTTGGTCAATTTTTCATTTTAAGGATTTATTTTCTCCAGATAGGCTCTGTCCCCACTTATCCATTTGGCCAACTTTACTTTTTAAGAAATTATTCTCTTCAGCGATTTGTTTTTTCATTTTGTCAATTGTATCTTTAAAATCATTGGTCAATTTTTCTTCTATCCCTCTTCCTTCTTGAGGTCTTCCCAGAATTCTTTTTGGGCTTATGACCAGTTCATAGTCCCATTGGAGGTTTCAGATGTGGGTATAGTGTCAGTGCTATCCTCATGTGAATTTGTATTTTGATCTTCCCTGTCCCCGTAGTACAATTCAATGATCTTTACTTTTCTAATCTTCTTCTTAATTATGGTGGTTGCCTTTTTTCCTGGCTTTTTTTTCTTTTTCTTCAATTAATATTTTTTGGTTTTGGTGTACAACACTCATTTCCACATGATTTTGAGTTCCAGATTTTCTTCCCCCCTCCCATTCTCCTTCCCAAGATGGCATGGCATCCAATATATCTTGAACACATAACTTTGCATTACATTTATTTACAAAATAGTCAAGTTGTAAAGAAGAATTATGACCAATGGAATGAATCATGGGAAGGAAGAAACAAAACCAATAAATAAAAAACAAGAAAAAAAAGAAAAAAAAAGTGGGAGCAAATAGTTTGTCTCAGTCTGCTTTCATACTCCATAGTTCTTTATCTGAATTTAAATAGCTCTCCCCATCATGAGACCTTTGAAGTTGTCTCCGAACCTTTTATTGCTGAGAAGAGCCAAGTCTATTAAGGTTATTCATCACAGAATCAGGTTGTGTACAATGTTTTCCTGGTTCTGCTCCATTCGCTCAGCATCATATCATGTATGGTTTTCCAGGTTATTATGAAGTCCATATCTTCCCCATTTCTTATAGCACAATAGTATTCTATTACATTCATATACCACAACTTGTTCAGCCATTCCCCAATTGATGGGCATCTGCTTGATTTCCAATTCTTTGCTACCAGAAAAAGAACCACTATAAATATTTTTTGTACATATGGGTCACCTCCTACCTCCTCCCCTCAACTGTAAAGTTTTTTTTTTATTTCATGAGAAATTCTCAGCATATTTATTTTTTTTTCTATTTAAATTTATTTATTTAACATATTTGGTTTTCAGCATTGATTTTCACAACATTTTGAATTACAAATTTTCTCCCCATTTCTACCCTCCCCCCCACTCCAAGATGGCTTATATTCTGGTTGCCCTGTTCCCCAGTCAGCCCTCCCCTCTATCACCCCCCTCCCCTCTCATCCCCTTTTCCCTTTCTTTCTTGTAGGGCAAGATAAATTTCATTGCCTGTGTATCTTATTTTTTAGTTGCATACAAAAACTTTTTTTGTTTTTGAACATCTGATTTTAAAACTTTGAGTTCCAAATTCTCTTCCCTCTTCCCTTCCCACCCACCCTCCCTAAGAAGCTGAGCAATTCAACCTAGGCCACACATGTATTATTATGTATAACCCTTCCACAATACTCATGTTGTGAAAGGCTAACTACATTTTGCTCCTTCCCAACCCATCCCACTTTATTGAATTTTCTCCCTTGACCCTGTCCCCTTTCCAAAGTGTTTGTTTTGATTACCTCCACCCCCATCTGCCCTCCCCTCCATCATCCCCCCACCTTTTATTTTTTTTTTGTCTTCCTCCCTCTTCTTTCCTGTGGGGTAAGATACCCAACTGAGTATGTATGGTATTCCCCCTCAGGCCAAATCTGATGAGAGCAGATCTTCTTGATCTAGGAACTCTGGAATTTGGCTATAATATTCCTTGGAGCTTTCATTTTTGGATCTCTTTCAGGAAGAGATTGGTGGATTCTTTCCATTTTTAATTTACCCTCTGGTTCTGGAATATGGGGGCAGTTTTCCTTGATAATTTCTCAAAAGATGATGTCTAGCCTCTATTGTAAAATTATTGCTTTCAGATAGTCTAATCATTTTTAATTTTTCTCCCTGGATGTATTTTCCCAGTCAGTTGTTTTTCCAATGAGATATTTTACATTGTCTTCTATTTTTTCATCCTTTTGGTTTGTTTTCTAATTTCTTGATTTCTTATAAAGTCACTAGCTTCCACTTGTTCCATTCTAATTTTTAAGGCAGTATTTATGTAGAATCTTTGACTTTGTTGACTTCTTCTGGCTGTATATTTTGATCTTCTTTGTCACTAAAGTAGGATTCTATAGCCTGAGTCCTTTTATGTGGTCTGCTCATTTTCCCAGCCAATTACTTGACTTTTGAGCTCTTGTCAGGGTATGACTGCTTCCTTGAAAGAAGGGGCTTTATTTTTTTTTGCTCTTTTTGGATCTCTAATATGTAGCACAATGCCCGGTACATTAAAAACATTTGAATTCTTGTTGATTTGACTTGACCTGTACCTCTTGCTATGTCAGCATTCCTCATTAGCCTTCAGTCTTGTCAAAATTTCCTGTGTTCTGTGCTGAGTTCTGTCTCTTCTGAATGTCTGAGGCTCCCAATCTTGGCTCTCCACCCACTCAAATCCTAGCATTTCTCTTCTGGTTTCTAGCCTATGTTCTCCTTTATCACAATCTAGAGGTTAACTTTTCCCTTCAAAGTCAATAGCCAATCAAACTAGAGGTTCCATCAGTGTCTGTTTCACAGAGGCTTAAGAAAACCAGTGGGATTCAGTATCCTTTGCTGTTTTCAGGAGGTGATTGGTTTTGACTTGACAGTTGTCTGTCTTGGCTCAAATACTAAAGAGTGTTGACCACATGTGACTTTCCTATGCGTTCATGAACCAGACCAGAGGACAGATAGCTGGCATGAAGCATATATGTGGGATAAAATGTGTCCAAACAGAGCAAATAGAAAGACTACAAAGATAATTTTCTACTACTTTCATCAGTCAAAACCCACTGTTTTGAAAGCTTTCTTTTTCAATCTTTCATACTCTTGAAGTCCAATTTAGTTTAATTGTAGGTCTTTGAGACAGCTATACTTATATAGCTCTTAAAGGTTTTCCATGAGCATTATTCATATTATCTCATTCGATTCTCACAGTAGCACTGTGAAGTAGAAATTATTATTTAGCCTTTTGGTAAATTGGGCAACTGAGACTCAGAAAAACTAAGCAATTTGCTGAAGGTCTTGAAGTTGGTAAATGTATGAGAAGAGATTTGAACCCAGGTCTTCCTGATATCATACCTAACATTGTAACCATTGTGCTATACTTACTCTTAAGATGGGCCTGAAAACATTACTATTATTTATATCAGGCCATATGTACTATGAAGAAGTCAAGAGATGATTTTCCCTTTTAAAAATTAATAGCTCTACTTTTTAAATATTTAAGTTCTATTCTTTTCTGTTGAGAATTGAAATTAAGTGAAGTTTTTTTTATGGTTGTATATTTTGAATATACCTGTATTTTAGACTGATAATGATGTAACAAATGTTCAGCTGTAGTTTAGAATGTCTTTTTTTTTTTAAGAATAAGAATCTCTTCTGTGAATGAAGGGATGCAGTTGAGTATGATATCCAGCTGGCACAATTGACTGACACTGAGTTCTCCCCTTTCATGTTGAGGGAAATAGAGCAGATATATAATATTATGGCATACAGCAAACAGCACTTCATTTTCAAGCAAAGAGAAAAAAAATGTCACCTCATGTTTGTTAAGACATAAGTGGGACTAGTAAAGGATTAACAGGCAATTTTTTTTATGATTTTGACTTTTTTACTTTATTTTTTCTCAATTACATGTAACAAATTTAACATTTGTTTTTCAAAAATTTGAGTTCTGAATTCTCCCCCTCCCTTTGTTTCCTCCTCCCTCTTCAAGAAGGCAAGTGATGTGATATAGATTGTATATGTGAAGTAATGCAAATCATTTCCATATTAGCAATGTTTCAAAAAAAAGAGGGAATAAACAAGAAAAGTTTAAAAAAAGTATTCTTTCATCCACATTCAGAATCCAATATTAATTTCTCTGTAGCAGATAGCATTTTTCACCATAAGTACTTCAGAATTGTCCTGGATCATTGTATGGATGAGAATAGCTGAATCTTTCAGAGTTTATCATCATACAATGTTGCTATTATTGTGTACAATGTTCTTCTGCTTCTGTTTCCTTCACTTTGACTCCATTCATGTAAGTCCTTTCAGGTGTTTATGAAAGCATCCAGCTCATTTCTTGTAGCACAATAGCATTCCATTACAATCATATACCACAACTTGTCCAGCCATTCCATAATTAATGGGCATCCCCTCAATTTCCATTTCTTTGCCTCCACTAAATGTACTCCTATAAACATTTGTACAAAAAAGTCCTTTTCCTTTTCCTTAGATTTATTTGGGATACAGATCTAGCAGTGGTATTGCTGAGTGAAAGCGTATGCATGGTTTTACAGCTCTTTGGGCACAGTTCCAAATCGCTCTCCAGAATTGTTGTATCATTTCAAAATTCCACCAACAGTGCATTAGTGTCACTATCTTCCCACATCCCCTCCAACATTTGTCATTTTCCTTTTCCGTCGTATTAGCCAATCTGATAGGTGTGTGTTCGTGCCTCGGAGTTGTTTTAATTTGCATTTCTCTAATCAATAGTGATTTAGAGCATTTTTTTTTCATATGTCTATAGATAGCTTTGATTTCTTCAGAAAATTGTCTCTTCTTTTCCTTTGAACATTTATGAACTCATATTCTTGTAAATTTGACTTGGTTCTCTACATATTTGAAAATGGACCTTTATAAGAGAACCTAGCTATAAAATATTTTCCCCAGCTTTCTACGTTCCTTCTAATCATAGCTTTATTGGTTTCATTCGTGAAAAATCTTTTTAATTAATGTAATCAAAATTATCCATTTTATACCCAACAGTTCTCTTTGTCTCTTATTTAGAGATAGATTTTTCCCTTATCCATAGATCTGACAGGTAAAATTTTTTTTTATGCTGCCCTAATTAGCTTGGGATATCACTACGTTTAAATCATGTACTCATTTTGACTCTATCTTGGTGTACATTGTGAGATGTTGGCTATAAATAGTTTCTGCCAAACTGTTTTCCAGTTTCCCCAGCAAATTTGTCAAATAGTGACTTCTTGTCTCAAAGCTTGGGTTTGTCAAATATAAGATTATTATGGCCATTTACTAACATGTCTTCTTTAGCTAATCTATTCCACTGATCCACCCAATTGTTTTGATGGTTACTCCTTTGTAATACAGTTTGAGATCTGGGACTACTAGGCCACTTTCTCTCATATTTTTTCCCCTTGATTCCCCCAATATCTTTAAACATTTATTCTTCCAGATAAAATTTAATATTATTTTTTCTAGTTCTATAAGATAGATTTTGGTAGTTTGATTGATATAACATGAAATAAGTAAATTAACTATCTTTCTTATTTGATTTTGAAAATTCTTTTTGAGTTCTTCAAGGAATTCCTTTGGCCCTTGTGTCCAATTCATATTCTTTGAAGCTTTGTATTTAGCTGTTTTGACTTTGTTATCTTTTTCTGACTTTATGTCTAGATTTTTCTAGATATTCAGCTAGCAGCTGTTGTAGGGGTGTAAGACCCCACAAGACTAGCAACAAGAGCTGTCAGCACAGGGTCTTTTGATCTGCTTTACTAAGGAAAGTAACTTTAAGGGGTTAACAGTCCCACTTTAATCCAACATACAAATATCATTCACTTAGTTCGGGAGGAAAAGCCAGCAACCTGAACTTCAGAGCAAACACAAACAAATTACAAACATACATTTTAAACAGACCAAATACAAACCAACATCTGGGTTAGCAAAGCCAGTGGGCAGTTACGGCTTGCCCAGAGTCACAAGCCACTCTTCCAGTGAGTGGAAGCCCCAAACTAAACATCTGGGTTTCTTCAAACCAGGAGGGGCTCCTTAATGGCTACCCAAAGTCTCCACACCAGCACTCTTACAATGAGTGAGAGCACAAAAGAAAAACACCAACCTCCAGGTTCATACATCTTGTTCAGGGTCAAAGGGCATCACAATGTGCGACTCAAACCCACATGACCTAAAAGGGTCACAAACATTCCACTCAAATCCATGTAAAGTAGGCTTTCCCTTGAGGCAAGCAAGTCATCAAAGACTCCTGATCCAATCAAAGAAACAAAGGCCAGATTATTCAAGGGCACTTGATTAAATAAGTGCTAAAAGAGAAAACAGTAAAAGAAATTCCCACCTTAATTACTGATACACCATCATAACTATCTAAGGTCAAGCTCTTTTTTTGTTATTATTGTTTGCTCATATTTCCAGCCTATTATTTGATTTTTAACTATTTAATAAATTAGGGCTCTACAAGAAGATTTCAAAAAAAAAGTTGGGAAAATTACATGAACTGATACAGAGTGGAAGTGAGGAGAACCAGGGGAACATTGTACATTATAGCAATATTATACAATGAATAATTGTGAATGACCTAGATCTTCTCAACAATCCAGTAATCCAAGACAATCCCAAAGGACTCAGGAGGAAAAACGCTATCTGCCCCCAGAAAAACAGTGTCTGAATACAGACTGAAGCATACTATTTTTCACTTTCTTTCTTCTTTTTCTTTTTGGTTGGAGTTTTCTTCCACAAGACAACTAATATGGAAATATGTTTTACATACCTGCACATGTATAATGTATATTAGATTGTTGACTCCTGAAGAAGGGAGGAGGGGAGGAATGAAATGATTGAATTTGGAACTCGAAACTTAAAACTAAATTAAAAATTGTTTCTACAAATAATTGGGGGAAAATAAAATAATATTTTAAAAAATGTTGTGCTCTGCTCCTCAGATAGAGCAAGCTTTGGGTTTTTCATGTTCTTGTTTTCAGAGCTAGTTCTAGTGGGCTGTAAGTTTTCAGTTCTTCCAATGTGGTATGATCTAAGCAGAGTTGTGGTCACTACTCTCCTGACCTGTGATCTTTGAGCAACCACAAATACTCTTCTCCTCCCTGGAACTGTGACCAGAATGCCTACCCCTTTGAGGCCATAAGTACTAGTGCACTAGTACACATCTTTATGCTTGTATTGGGACCCGGAACTGTGTAAGGGCAATGCAACAGGGTCCTGCATCCAATGTGGGCAAAGTTTCCCATGTAATCTCCTTTTCACCAGTTGTCTGACCCCCTTATAGTCTGTGGGCCAAGAGATCATGAAGCTACTGTTGCTGGTGAAGTAGCTGCCTCTAAGGCATGTTGAAGGCTTCCCAGGGCAAGGCCTATGCTGCATTGCTCTCTAGGACTATCACTCCAGTGAAATAGAGCCTTTGTTCAGACTTCTTAAGTTGTCTTGGGCTGAAAAATTGTTTCATTTCAACCTTTTGTTGGTTCTGCTGCTCCAGAATTTGATTTGAGACATTATCTTAAAGTTTTTTGGAGGGAAATCAGGGAAATTTCAGTTAAGTTCCTGCCTTTATTCCACTATTATAGCTCCATGTTTTGTCTTTTTTATTAGAACATTAAATAAAACTTTCTGGGTTGAAATTGGTAAGCAGGGACAACATGTGCAACAATGCAGAAAGGGTGTCTATACTCAAAATGATTGGCTGCAGTGAAGGACAAATAATCAATATGGCCTTTAAGAGCATTTCCTGCAGATAATCAGTTGAACTGCATTGCTATGAAATTGTAAGAAGAAGGTAATTGGCTATGGAAATACTAATAACTAAATGAGTATAAGGGAAAGGCAATTTAGCTTCATTTAGGCTGTGATTCTCATCAGCAAGTCCTGGTATTTTTTTAGAGGGATGAGATTATATTTTTCTTCTAAGATTTATTATAGATAAAAAGTCTATACCCTTTTAAAAAATCTGAATTTTTAAAAACAGTTTTTTTTTTGTTATGATACAGGTATCAGATGTATCAGTATCATCAATACTCAGTCATAGGATTTAGAGCTTGAAGAGTAAGAGAATATGCTATGCTAGCTGAAGCATTGAACATGGTGTCAGTGAAACCTAGATTTAAAGCTCACCTCTGATA
Organism: Trichosurus vulpecula; assembly: GCF_011100635.1. Lineage (NCBI taxonomy): Eukaryota > Metazoa > Chordata > Mammalia > Diprotodontia > Phalangeridae > Trichosurus > Trichosurus vulpecula. Next base: position 182,026,503 of record NC_050574.1, read on the forward strand.
CTATGTGATCAAAGATAAATCATTTAATCTCTGTGAACCTCAGTTTCCTGTTCTATAAAATACTAGAAAACAATACCCATAATACTTACCATACAAGATAGTTTTGAGGTTCAAATGAAACATTGTGCATATAAATGCTTTGCAAATTTAAAAACCCTCTATGTCCAAAGCAGTTAAAATTGTACTTGAATAGAACCTTCTTTTTTTTTAGGTAAGGAAACTGAGGTACACAGGGAAGTGAAATGATTTGTACAGGGTCACATGAGTAGCAATAAGCAAGTCTATTGATTCCCATTTTAGTATCCCTGCCACTAAACCACAGATATTTATCACTATATATGAGTAAAGACTCTAAATGTGCCTCACACACACAAAAGGAAGAAAAAACTGAATTGAGTTTTATTTGGAAAGATAAAAGGCTACTTTCAGAAAAAGAAAGGTGTTGAAAATGTGGAGAAGAAATTTTCTTGGCAGGTTTTTTATCTTTTTTTTTGAAAACTCATCTAAAAAGTGCCAGAACTAATGGGAATGGCTGATTAAAAAAATACCTTGATAATTTTTTTAAAAAGTATATAACTTCAGCACATTTTTAGCATGACGAAGACTACCTCATTCATATCAAATTGAACTTTAATATCTCCCTGAGAAACGTTATTTTCCCTTATGCATTAAGAATGCTGCTGTATGCAGTGTTAAATCTGTCTCTGTAATGTTCACATATGCCTCTTTATGTGTCTTATTAAGGACCTTTGTCTTGATATCTGTGACTTTAATCTGGGAGTTTGGAGATGCAACTGATAAAATATGACCAGTAAATGAGCAAACTGAACACCTTTCTCTCTAGCAATAAAAATCACAAGTGCAACTATATTTTTAGAAAACTGAGTAGTAGAAATTTTATGTATAGAGAAGGTTTGGAAAGAACACTGAAACTGAGGTCAAGAAATCTAAATTCAAGAACCGGGTCTACTGTTACTGGTCCAAGCAAGTCATAAAATGTCTTTTAACTCAGGTCCTTCTCCTATACAATGAAGTTGAAGAATGTAGTTGTGCTAACTACTAACAAAGTTATTTTTTTAATTTATTTTTATTTTTAGTTTACAACAGACGGTTCTACATAATTTTGAGTTCCAGATTTTCTCCCCTCCCTCACTCCTCCCTCCCCAAGATGGCATGGAATCTCATATAACTACCACGAATGACTTCGCATCAAATTAATTTATACACTAGTCAAGTTGCGAAGAAGAATTACGACCAATGGAATGAATAATGAGAAAGAAGAAACGGGAAAAAAAAAACCAACCCAAAAACAAAAACAAAAGAAAAGAGAAAAAGGCGAGCATGAAGTGTGCCTCAATCCGCATTCAAACTTCATAGTTCTTTCTCTGGATGTAGATAGCATTCTCCGTCGTGAGTCCTTTGGAGTTGTGCCTGCACCTTGTGTTGCTGAGAAGAGCGAAGTCTGTCAGGGTTGGTCCTCACGGAATCCATATATCTGTGGTTGTGTACAGTAACAAAGTTATTTTTAGGGAGGGGATACTTTGTTATTAAGTACAATATGGTGTAGTGGATATGGTGATGTATTTGATGTCAGGAAGAATTGAATTTGAATTCTATTTCAGACACTTATGAACTGTGTGACCCTGTTTGTTTTTCATAATTAAATGTTTCCCCTACTTTCTTAAGTCACAACCTCTTTGAAACTTTTTCCTCAAACTAACACCTTTCTACAAGATTAAAATGATATCATATAATCTATAAATTTTCAAGTGCTATATAAATTCCTACTATTATTAGAACAGTAGTATGGAGGGGTGGGTAAATAGCTAGCTTTAAACCAGGAGGATATGAGTTCAAGTCCTGGCTTGATAGATTATGTGAGACTATGAGCAAGGGTGCCCTAGACTACTCCCCAAGTTGCAGAGAAGGTACTAACTTGCTTTGGTAGAAGGAGTTTACTCACCTGGTAGTTGTCATTATTAATAAAATCAATTATTATTTTGAACTTCCAAAGAAAAGTCAATCTTTTTGGCTCACAATGATGTCCACACCATTCTATTGAACTTACTAGTAAAGGATCAAATCCGGCAGTTGGAAAGGGGGAAGAGGTGTAAACCATAAGAAAGTAAGTAGTATCACCTCTAATATTGAATAGTTTGTACAAAGTGCACACTTTTTTTCTAAGAAATCAATCAATGTTAATAGATGTGGAAATCTTAGTAAGCATGCTACCCAATTCTACCATGGGAATTTTTTACCAAAATACGAAAATAATTTGTAATCATCTTTCTGGGTAGTCTCATAAAAAGCAAATAAGCAAAAAAAAAGACACTAAAATTCCATTAATAGAAAGCTGGTAAAGGTTTCATCATAGGCTTAACCTGCTACAAATATCCCTATAAAAATTTAGGACACCCAGCCAAGGATAATAACAGTAATAACAGAGGATATTCTAGAGCACTTTACAGTTATGAAATGACATACATACATTGACTTGTTGAATCTGAAAAAGAATTCTGGGTGATGATAAGTAGCACCATCATTAGTGTTCTTGTTTTGAAGGTATAGAAACAAGAATCAGAGAATCAAGAAACTTGCTAAAGATAACATAGCTAATGGTGTATAATTAAGCCAGGATAGAAAATAATGTTCTGGGTTCTTCCCATTTTATCACACTGCTTCAAATCCACTTTAAGGATTAATATGAACATGTCATAAGGCAGTACATAAATGTTTATTTGATTCCTTCTTCGTTTGCCTTTTAGAATAAGTGATTGCTACTAATTCTTCCCCATTATGGAAAGGGATAGCAAGAAGGGGGAGAACCCTATAGAATCCAGAGGCTAGGTCGTACAGAGTGAACAGCCATTCCAGAAAGTCCCCAGGGCTTTTGTACTTAGGAGAAAAGGGAATGAATATGCAGCTGGGATTAGCCGTCTTCCTGTGGAATTTCCTCTGGGCAGGAGGCCAGCCAGGTTGAGACACCAACCTTTAGTACCTCTATAGCAATAGATGGATGAAATTAACAGAACTGGAAAAAAGAAATAAATAGTAACATAATAATTTTAAGAAACTGTTTTTTCTGAGTTAGATAAACCTAACAATTAAAGAAAAAAGAAAATTATTAAACTGAACAAACTGATGGAGAAATTAAATCTGAAAGTCTCATGACATATTTTAGATGGGAACTTTAAAGAACATACATATTTCTCAGCACTTCATGGTACATTTACCCAAACAACAACTATCAGATCATGTGGTAGGCCACTGAGAAATTTTAATTAATTGTAACAAAAAACAAAACCATAAATATCAATCATATCTATTGAGGTGGGTCTGATCCTAGTAGCCTGCTACTTCAGGTTAGATGTTGGAATGCAATAAAGCATGCCTAAGTCTTTGAACAGTTAATGAAAAGGAGGTTTATTCAACCAATAAGTAGCAAAAATATGCAACAAGGATACAAAAGTTGGGTCTTTTATAACCCAAGTGACCAGTCAATATAGTCAGAGACTACCATGAAGCAGAAACAAAGCAGTTAGAACTTTGAGCTATGCTTCAACTTTGAGCCAATCAAATCCTGACTTTTGTTACCTTTTGCTAACCCGTATTTCTGGAGGTAGGAAGGAATCCTGGTAGATTTTGGGGAGGATAGGGATTGAAATGAATCATAGGTAGGGACTGTCAGAAATAGTGAGCTAAGTAAGAGAATCACCAATAATGCCAATCGGGTACTAGGGCAGAACTTCTAGAAATGAATAGGTTAAAACATCCAAGGCATGGTGACTGATCAAGGTGATGTAGGATTTTTTTTGAGAAGATGGCTGGGAGTGTGGAGACAGTATTATCATAAATCAATCAATTCATAAACATTTATGACTTACTATGTGCCAGGCACTATTCTAAGCTCTGGAAATAGAAAAAAAAAAGGCAAAAGACAAAAAGGTTGTGATTTAATGGAGGAAATAACATGCAAGTATATATATATATATATATATATATGTATATATATATATATATATATGTGTGTGTGTGTGTGTGTGTGTGTGTGTGTGTGTGTGTGTATGTATACAAAGTCAGCTATATGTGGGATAAATAGGAAATAATTAATAGAGGAAAGGCACTGGAAATAAGAATGATTGAGGGAAGTTTCCTATAGAAGGTGACATTTTAGTTATAATTTAAAGGAGGCCAGTGAGGTCAGTAGTCAAGGCATATGAGGTAGAATGCTCCAGGAATGGGGGACAACTAGAAAAGATGCCCAAAGCTAAGACATAGAGCATCTTGTTCATGGGATAGATGGGAGACTGGTATCAATGAATCAAAGAATATGTCAGGGAATAAGGTGCAAGAAGACAGAAAAGATAGGAGAGGGCTAGGTTATGAAAGGTTTTTAATCCCAAACTAAGCTTTTTGTATTTGATCCAGAACTCAATAGAGAGGCACTGGAGTTTATTGACTAATGGAATGTCATGGTTAGACTCGCACGTTGGGAAAATCACTTTAATGGCTGAGGATTTGGCAGGGAAGATAATGAGTTCCATCTTGGACAAATTGAGTTTAAGATGTCTATACTAGATGTCTGAAAGGCAGTTGGAGATGCAAGATTACAGGTCAGCAGAAAGATTGGGGCAGAATAGGGAGATTTGAGAATCATCAGCATAGAAATCGTAATGTTCTTTATGATGATAATGGTGGTGATGGTGGTGGTGGTGGTGGTGGTGGTGTTATTAATTTATATTTAGATTAATTTGGAAATGTAGTATCTAGACAAAATAATAATAAAGTTCATTTGCAGATTAAAAAATAAGTCTAGAATCTCAAGGGACATAACAAAAGAAAACAAGGATTAAGGAAGGCTAAATCTCCCAAACCACAAATTATAGTATAAAGTCTTAATCATCAAAACTATTTGGTATTGGCTAAAGAAAAATAGAATAGATCACTGGAACAAATGAAACAACATTTAGAAATAAATAAACCTAATATTTTAGTGTTTAATATATCCATAAACATAAACCTTTGGGGGGAAGATCCTTTATTTGATAAGAACTGCTAGGGAAAATGGAAAGCTTTTTAGGAAAAAAAATATGGTTTAGATCTTTATCTTAGAAAACACATCTCAATAAGCTTCAAATGGATAGTTGTCACCTACATACAAAAAGGGGAAACGGATGGGGCTATATTTCATGACACTGTTAAGGAAGACATTTCTTAACCAAACAACTAATAAGAAAATGAAACAGCTAATCTAAATTATATGTAATAGGAACTTTTTTATAGATGAAATAGGGCAGGTAGGTGGTAGAATAGATAGAGTGGCAAGTCTGAGTCAGAAAGACTCCAGTTCAAATGTGGCCGCAGTCATTTACTACCTATATAGACTCAGGAAAATCATTTAATCTCTATTTGCCTCATTTTGCTTATCTATAAAAGGAAACTTATAATGGCATAATACATAATAAGCCTTATGTAAATCTTAGCCATTAGTAAGATTATTATAAATTAAATAGTTAAAATAAAGAGGAAAATTATTATTTGGGGAAGAAATAGGCAAAGGTCAGATGCTGATATTGATATAGATAGTGGTATACAGGAATTCATGTAATTATATAAGGCAAAGAGTTATTGTTTTGCTTGTGTGTTTCACCAAATCTTACCATAGTTTCTCACACATTGTAAGCTCTTAGTGCTTGTTGTCTGCCTACCTATTACTCAATTTATGTTTCCAATGGAAATAAGCATATAATTCTCAAAAGGTAAGATTGTATAGGCACTTAAAGAACTATGACATTTCAAAAGAAGTATAATTTATTTCTGACTAAATGATAAAAGAAGATTGTGTTGGTTGGACCTTGAAGGATAGGTAAATATTGTCAAGTGAAGTCGGGGGAAAAGCTATTTTGAAAGGAGGGACAACACCAGGACACAGAAGCAAAAAAGTGCCCAGCCATGTTTGACAACCAAGGTAGGAGTCTAGTTTAATTAGAATATAAAGGTAATAAGATATAAGCTTCTTGTTATTTTTTTCTAGCTCTATAAAATATTTTTTGCAAGTTTGATTAATATGTTACTGAATAGGTAAATCAATTCAGGCAAAATTATCATTTTTATTATATTGGTTCAGCCTACCCATGAGCAGTTTATATTTTTCCATTCCTTTAGATGTGATTTTATTTTTGTGAAAAGTGTTTTGTAGTTGTGTTCATATAGTTCCTAGGTTTGTCTTGGAAGGTATCTTATATTGTTTACAGTTATTTTAAATGTAATTTCTCTTTCTAGTTCTTGCTGCTGGGCTTTACTGGTTATTTGAAGATCTTCCCTCCCCTTATTAGGCCCATGTGATCTACTTTGAACCTGAGTCACATGAGCCTGGATCATGGGGGTTATGATGCCCTCTGGCTCTGAAGAAGGATATATATATATATATATATACTCTGAGGTTAGCATTTTCCTTTGGGGTTCACTCATTAGAAGAGTGTTCATGCCAGATGAGACTCTAGGTCACTGTTAAGGAGCCTCCAGCTTTGAAAAATCCAGATGTTGGTGCATCTCTCTCTGGTGACTATGTATATATTGCTTTTGGTTAGACAGTTGGAAGCCCTGCCTATTGGTCTTTGCCGCTTGTATTTGTTCTGTTTATATAATTTCTATATTTTCGCTGAAGTTCAGGGTGCTGACTTTTCCCTTGAACTAAGTGAATATATATATATATATATATATATGTATATATATATATATATATATACACATATACATATACATATATATGTGTGTGTGTTTGATTAAAGTAAGATTGTTGATCCCTTTAAATTTGCTTTCCTTTAGAAAAGCATGTCAAAGAACTTGTGCTAGCAGCCCTCCTGTGTGCTGGTGTTATTGGTCTTACACCCCTACAGCAGCTGCAAATAGTATTGTTGTTACAGTTATATAAAGAAATACTCATGATTTATGTGTTTATCTTATATCTTGAAACTTTACTAAAATTGTTATTTCAAATAATTTTTTTAGTTGATGCTCCAGGGTTCTTTAAGTATACCATCCCATCATATCATCTGTAAAGAGTATTGTTTCCTCATTGCTTATTCTAATTTCTTCATTTTTTTCTTCTCTCATTGCTATAGCTAATGTTTCTAGTACCATATTGAATAATACAGTACAGAATAATTAAATAATTGGATAATCCTTGCTTCACCCTTGATCTTATTGGGAAGGCTTCTAGCTTATCTCCATTACACATAATGCTTGCGAATGCTTTTAGATAGATACTTTTTATCATTTTAAGGATGCTCACTTTATTCCCATTTTCTCTAGTGATTTTAATAGGAATGCTTTTAGATAGATACTTTTTATCATTTTAAGGATGCTCTCTTTATTCCTATTTTCTCTAGTGATTTTAATAGGAATGGGTGCTGCACTTCGTCAACAGCTTTTCCAGCAGCTATTGAAATTATTCACATGACTTCTGTTGGTTCTGTTACTGATATGGTTAATTATATTAATAGTTTCCCTAATGTTGAACCAACTCTGCGCTCCTGGTATAAATCCCACCTGGTCAAAGTGTATAATCTTTGTGATATAGAGCTATAATTTCCTTGCCATTATTTTGTTCAAAATTTTTGCATTGGTATTTATTAGAGAAATTAGTCTATAATATTCTTTCTCTGTTTTAGCCCTTTCTGGTTTAGGTATCAGCACCATATTTGTGTCATAAAAAGAATTTGGCAAAACTCTGTCTTTGCCTATTTTTCCAAATAGTTTATATAATAATGGAATTAATTGTTCTTTAAATGTTTGGTAGAATTCACTCATGAACCCATCTGGTCCTAGGGATTTTTCCCTAGGGAGTTCATTAATGTCTTGTTCAATTTCTTTTTCTAAGATAAGGTTATTTTGGCATTCTATTTCCTGATCTGTTAATCTGAGTAATTTATATTTTTATAAATATTCATTGATTTCACTCAGATTGTCAGATTTATGAATATAAGCTTCTTGAGAGAAAATAATTATTTTTTGTTTTTGCCATTGTCTACTTCTGGCAGCTAGCACAATGCCTGGTACATGGTAGACAATCAGTCAAAGCACATTTATTAAGTATGTGCTATGTGCTAGGCACTACACTAAGCATTAGGGATATAAAGAAAGGTAAAAGACAGTCTTCCCCCTCAAAAAGCTCACAATCTAATGAAAGAGATCACATGCAAATAACTACATGCAAAAAAGCTAGATAAAGGACAACTAGTAAATAGTCAAGAGCGGGGATGCGCTAGAATTAAGAATGAGGAAAATTAATATTGTGCCATATTACTTAATAACCAATATTACCATGTGATCAACTCTTTTTCCTTATTTTAAAGGGCAGGCAGTTTCTAAAGGGTTTAATCTAGTAATGTGATCATTTCCAGCCAGCATGGCAACTGCCCCTAAACCAGCCTGGGCTGGGCCCCTTCCAAGTAGGAACCTTGCTTCTGTTTCCCTTTACACAGGGAATCAGCTAGAGCTACTGTTTCCCAGGGGACAAGTCTCCAGTCCTTGATTTCTAATCAAGGTTCAGGGAGACTTAGTCTTCAATGGGGAAGCCAAAAAGGGGAAAATCTGATTGAGATGGTACTTGTTTTTCCAGCTAGAATTGGTAGGGGCAGCTGAGTCTCATGAAGCAGCTAGCATTCCTTAAGTGTTAGAGAGGGACATGATAATCTACACCTGAAAACCAACCCACCTACAAATCAGGGTTGTCCTACATTTACCAGGGTAGGTCCCAATGATGTCTGCACCTGGGTGTAAAGGGCCCTGTTGGGATCCATTTCCAGGAGCCAAGACAGTGGAGTAAACAGTAAACCACCATAACTCTCCCATATTTACCTCTAAATAACCATAAAAAAATCACCCCAAATGAATCCTGGATCATCAGAACCAGCAAAAATACAAGGTCAAACAGTCTTTGAGCCCAAGGAACTTGGAAGACTAGCAGGAAACTTCTGTCTCACTTGGGTAAAGGGGAGAGCAGTCCAAGACAGGAAGTGTCCCAGAAAGCCAGCAACAAGGCCTGTTTCAGCAAACTAGGGGGAGATCCTGAGCTCCAGTGTGCTGGAGCAGGTAAATTCCAACACCAGGACCTCCCACATGCCTCAGCATAGCCAGGCTCCAACTCTAAGAACTGTCATGTGCTTTACCATAACCCTGGGGAAACAGGCAGCCTCTAGTTGCCCAATCACACAGTGCTACAGTGTAGCCCCAAGGAAATGCAGAAACACTGCACTAGCCTCAGTACACACCAGATACCACCACTAGGACCCTGGATCAGCACCAGATAAACTGGCTGACCCCAACAGCCTCAAGTAGCACCAGCCACACCCACGACACCTTCTCAGCACACCATCAAACAAGAGGGTCCCCGGTGGGCCTCAGGATGACACTAGTACAGCACCAGGTAAATAACCAGGGCCTGCAGTCCCTGGCACAAGAAGCCAGAGACAGTGCCCCTTCCTCCTTGGGAACAGAGCTCAAATTTAAAAGAAAGGAAAAACACCCAAAAAAGGCAGGGGTGGTGATGAGCAGAAAACAACACCAAAACAAAGATCAAGACACAAACTAAGAAGAGGTCAATGATGTCAAAGCACTTGTGAGCAAAACCCCAAAGAAAAAGGGAAGTGTTCTTAATCCCAGAAAGATCTTAGAAAAGGTCAAAAAAAGAAACTTAAAAGTTATAAGAGGGGTAGAAGAAAAATTGTGAAAGGAAATGAAAATGATGCAAGAGAATTATGAAAGAAAGAGTCCACAGCCTGGAAAACTGCTTAAAATGTAGAACTGGTCAAATGGAAAAGGAAATACAAAAATCCACTGACGAAATCAATTACTTCAAAAGTATAATTGGACAAATAGAAAGAAAATACAAAAACTAATTGAAGAAAATAATACCTTAAAAGTTAGAATTGGGCAAGTGGAAGCTAATAACTTTATGAGACATCAAGGATCAATCAAACAAATTCAAAAGAATGAAAAAATAGAAGAAAATGTAAAATACCTGATTGGAAAAATAACTGACCTGGGAAATAGATCCAGAGGAGAAAATTTAAGAATTATTGGTCTACCTGAAAGGCATGATAAAAAAAAAAGCCTGGAGAGCATCTTTTGAGATATCATCAAGTAAGACTGCCCTGATATCCTAGAACCAGAGGGTAAAATAATCATTGAAAGAATCCACTGATCACCTCCTGAAAGAGACCCCAAAATGAGAACTCCAAGGAAAATTACAGCCAATTTCCAGAATTATCAGGACAAGGAGAAAATACTACAAGCAGCCAGAAAGAAACAATTTAAATATCATGCAACCACAGTCAGGATTATACAGCACTTAGCAGTTTCTACCTTAGGGCCTGGAATGTGATATTCTGGAAGGCAAAGGAGCTTGGATTACAACCAAGAATCAACTAGCAAGGAAAATTGAATATAATGTTTCAGGGGAAAAGATGGACATTCAATGATTTAGGAAAATTTCAATCATTCATGATTAAAAAAAATCCAGAACTGAACAGAAAATTTGATTTTCAAATACAAGACTGAAGGGAAGCATAAAATGGTAAAGAGCAAAGAAAAAATTCTGTTATTCAGAAACGTTAAATTGTTTACATCTGTACACATGATGATACTTGTGACGCTTGAGAACTGTTTCTTTATTATGACATTTATAAGGGGTGTACATAGACAAAGGATGTGGGAATAAGTTGAATTTGATGTGATGATAAAAATAATGAGTTAATCAATTACATGAGAAAAAAAGAATTGTACTAGAAGAAGAGGAAAGGGGGAGGCAGAATAAAGTAAATTATGTCACAGGAAGAGACACAGGGACTTATTACAATAAAGGGAAAGAAGGGAGGGGGGTGAGCAGTGTTTGAATCATAACTCTCATCAGATTTGGCTCAAAGAGGGAATAACTTACACATTCATTTGATTGTAGAAACCTATCACACTTTATAGGGAAGTTGGAGGAGAAAGGGGAAAGAAAAGGGAGGAGGTGGATAAAAACAGGGAAGAAAGGAGGGAAGAAGTAGTAGGGGAAAGGGGAAAGAAAAGTGAAGGGGTATGATAGAAGAGAGGAGAGATTAAGGCATGTGGTGGTCAGAAACAAAACTTTGGTGATGATGAAACAGTGAGAAAGAAAAGTATAAAGGTGGGGGGGGGGAGTAGGATGGAGAGAATGACAGCTAGAAATAATAACTATGAATGCGATTAGGGTGAATTCTCCCATAAAGCAGAAGCAGATAAGAGAATGGATTAAAAACCAGAATCTTACAATATATTGTTTTCAAAAAACACATTGAAACAGATTGATACACACAGAGTAAAGGTAAAAGGCTGAAGCAGAATATATTATGCATCAGCTAAAGTAAAAAACAAAAAGCAGGGGTATTAATCCTGATCTCATGCAAAGTAAAAGCAAAAATAGATCTGATTAAAAGAGATAAGGAAGAAAACTACATCTTGCTAAAAGGTATCATAGACAATAAAGTAATTCAATTCTAAACATATATGCACCAAGTGGTATAGCATCCAAATTCTTAGAGGAGAAGTTAAAGGAGTTACAGGAAGAAATAGACAACAAAATTGTACTAGTCAGGGACCTCAACCTCCCCCTCTCAGAGCTAGATCAATCTAACCTCAAAATAAAAAAGAAATTAAGCAGGTGAATAGAACTTTAGAAAAGTTGGGTATGGTAGACCTCTGAAGGAAAATGAATGGGGATAGACAGGAATATGCATTTTTATCAGTAGTATTTGGCACCTACACAAAAGTTGACCATGTACTAGGGCATAAAAACCTCACAATCCAATGCAGAAAGGCAGAAATTTCAAATGTATCCTTTTCAGATCATGATGCAATAAAAATTACATGTAATAAAGGGCCATGGAAAGATAGATTAAAAATTAATTGGAAACTAAATAATCTAATCCTAAAGAATGAATGGGTCAAACAGCAAGTCATAGAAACTATCAATAACTTCATCCAAGAGAATGACAATAATAAGAAGACATATCAAAACTCTTAGGATGCAGCCAACACAGTTCTTAAGGGAAATTTTATATCTCTAAATGTTTATACAAATAAAATAGAGAAAAAAGACATCAATGAATTGGGCATGTAACTAAAAAAGCTAGAAAAAGAACAAACTTAAATTTAATGCCAAATTAGAAAACCTGAAAATCAAAGGAGAGATTAATAAAATTGAAATTAAGAAAACTTTTGAACTAATAAATAAAAATAAGATCTGGTTTTATGGGAAAAACAATAAAATAGATAAACCTTTGATTATTTGATTAAAAAATAAGGGATGAGAAAGATGAGTAAAAAGGGTGCAAAGGGAAGGGAGAAGTAGGATTCGCTAAATTATGTCACATGAAGAGGTGAGAAAGACCTATTACACTGGAGGGGAAGATGGGAGAGTGGGCAATGGGCATAGCTTGAACTTTACTCTCATCAGTATTGGCTCAAGGAGGGAATTATATACATAACCAGTTGAATATAGAAATCTATCTTACCCAACAGGGAAGTAGGAGGGGAAGAGATTAAGTAAAGAGGAGGCAGGGCAGGGATTGATATAAGGGAGGGAAGATCAGGGGATGTGTTAGGCAGAAGCAAAGTACTAATGAAATGGGAATGGGTGAAAGAGAGAGGAAAACAGCAGGAAGAATAGGTGGAGGGAAATATAGAAGTAGTAATCATAACTGTGAATGTGAATGGGATGAACTTTCCCATAAAATGGAAGTGAATAGTAGAGTATATCAAAAACCAGAATCCTACAATATGTTGCTTACAAGAAATACACTTGAAGCAGAGAGACACACACAGAGTAAAGATAAGAGGCTGGAGTGGTATCTATTAGGCTTCAACTGAAGTAAAATAAAACAACAAAAACAGGGGTAGCAATCTTGATATTAGACAAAGTAAAAGCAAACACAGACCTAATTAAAAGATATAAGAAAGGAAACTACATCTTGCTAAAAAAAATACCTTAGATAATGAAACAATCAAATTAGAAGAGGAAGGAATAGTCTACCTGACAGATTTATGGGGAGGGGAAGAATTCCTGACCAAACAAGAGACAAAGAACATTATGAAATGTATACTAACTGATTTTCATCATATTAAATCAAAAAGCTTTTGTACAAACAAAATGAATGCAACCAAACTAGAAGGAAAGCAGAAAGCTGGGAAACAATATTTACAGCAAATGTCTCTGATAAAGGCCACATTTCTCACATATATAGAGAACTGAGTCAAATTTATGGAAATATAAGTTATTCTGGTACTGATAAATGGTCAAAGGATATGAACAGGCAATTTTCAGATGAAATCAAAGTAATCTTTAGGCATAAGAAGTGTTCTAAATGACTTTTGATTAGAGAAATGGAAATTAAAACAACTCTGAAAAACTACCTCACACCAATTCAATTGACTAATATGACAAAAAAAAGTAAAATGATAAATGTTGGAGAGCATGTAAGGAAATCAGGAAAATAATGCATTGTTGGTGGAGTTGTGAACTGATACAATGACTCTGGAGAGCAATTTGAAACTATGCCCAAAGGGCAACTGCACTATCCATATCCTTTGATCTAGCAATACCACTATTAGTTCTGTATCCCAAAGAGATCATATAAAGGCAAAAGGGCCTATATGTGTAAAAATATTTATAGCAACCATTTTCATGGTGGCAAAACATTGGAAGCTGAGAAGATGCCCATCAGTTGGGGAATGGATGAACAAGCTGTGGCATATGAATGTAATGGAATACTACTGGGCAATAAGAAATGATGAACAGGAAGATTTCAGAAAAACCTGGAAAGACTTGTATGAACTGATACAAAGTGAAATGAGCTGAACCAGGAAAACATTGTACGTAGTATCAGCCACATTGTGTGATGATCAACTATGAATGTAGCAATACAACGATCTAAGACAAGTACAAAAGAGTCACGAAGGAAAATGAGTGATGGACTCAGAATGCTGATTGTACCATGCTTTTTTCACTTACTTTATTCTTTTTTATATTTTTTCCCTTTTTATCTGTTTCTGTGTTCACAACTGTGACTAATATTGAAATATGTTTTATATGATAGAACATATATAACCTATATCAAACTGCCTACCATTTTTGGAAGAGGGGGAAGGAGGAAGAAAGGGAGAAAAATTTGGAACTCAAAATCTTGTAAAAATGAATGCTAAAAATTGTTGACATACAATTGGGAAAAAATAAAATACTATTAAAGGGCCCTGTTATCCTCACTCTGGGTCTCTCCTAGTAGAGAGAGAACAATAACCTCGATCTATTCATTATGGCTAGCCTAACAAACACATGAATTAATTTTGCTTGGAGCTTTGTCTGTCAGAATTTCATTTACCACACATTTGGGAAGTCCTTCCTGTAGAAGGTGAGATTTTGGCCAGCACTTGAAGGAAGCAAGGTGAGCCAAGAGGCAGAGATGAGGAGGGAGATAGGGAACTATTGAATGGGGGTTTCTCTCCTTGAGTAGAAAATCACTTTAGCAGTTGAATGGAGAAGAGATTTGAATGGAGAACAGACTTGTGGTAGGCAGACCCACTGACAAACTATTGCAATAGGCCAGGTGTGAGGTGCCTGCTGAAGAGTGGTGGCAGTGTCAAAAGAAAGATGAGGGACACATTTGAGAGGTGTTCCAAAAGCAAAATCTTCAAGCCTTGGCAACAGATTGAATATAGGGAATGAGAGATGTTGAGGAGTCAAGGATGACACCTGGATGAACCTGAGAGACTGTGAGGAGACAGACTTGTTAAATACAATTGGATGACTGAATAATGTGAGATAAACCTAGAAACAAACTGGAAACCTTGTTATGGTTGAGGGCTTTCAATGACATTGAATAATCTAAATATTATTCAGTGAATGGTTTGGAGGTCTTGATGGTTTTTTATCAAAAGAATGACAAGCAGAAGAAATTGTGCTTTAGAAAAGTGGTGAACCTCTAACTGTGGCATCAACTAGGGGACCATAGCAAGTTTTTTGTATGTTAGCCAATTTTTAGCTAGACAATAATTGATTTTGTGGGAAGGGACAAGTCTTTGTAATATTAATCAATCGATCAATCAATAAACATTTATTAAGCATCTACTATTTGCCAGGCACAGACCTATATTTTTGGGATACAAAGAGTCAAAAGACAGTCCCTGATATTAAGGAACTTACAATCTCATAGGGAGATGAAAACCAAAAAAAAAATAAATAAACAAGGGATAAGCAAGAAAAAATAGAAAATAATTTAGAGAGGGAAGGCCCTAGAATTAAGAGGGTTGAGCAAAGCTGCCTATAGAAGATGAGCTGTTAGCTGGGATTTGAAGAAAACCAGGAAAGCCAGTAGAAGGAGATGTGGAGGGAGAGATTCCAAGCATTGGGGAAAGCCAAAGAAAATGGCCAGAACTAGTATGTTCTCTGCTAAACTTGTCTGGTAATTTTTACAGAGCCTACACAGGGCTAAGTTTATAGAAGTTTCTTATTACATATTTTGCTAGTTGATGAAAACTTTCAACAAATTCCTTAATATATCATAGAGTCGTAAATTTAGAGCTTGAAGAGATCTTGTAGGCCAAGTACAACACCCTAATTTTACAGATAAAGAAACTGAGACTGAAACAGGTTAAATGACTTGCCCAGGTAGAATTGGAACTCAGGATTCCTGTCTCCAAGTCCAGTGTTCTATCCACTATGCCACCTACCTCCCTTGTAGTCTTACCCCAGATTTTTCTCATTTACTGTTGCCTGATCTTCATGCATGCCTTTAGTTAAGATTTTTGCAGCCAATGACATTTGTGACAACAAAATGTGGTATATAATTGTGATGAAATGCTACTGTGCTGTAAGAAATGATGAGCAAGTTAATTTTAGAACAAAAGTATGGTAAAACTTGCATGAAATAATGAAAAGTGAAATAAACAGAGCCAAGAGAATGTTGTATACAGTAATAGCAATATAGTTCAAAGAATAATTGTGAACAACCAAGTTATTCTGAGTATTTGTAAACACTAAAATCAGCTACAAAGCACCTCTGAAAGATTCTATCTGCCTCCAGAGGAAAAAAAAACCTGATAAATACAAGTATGCGTAATGTTGTGTGTGTGTCTATATGCATGTATATGTGTGTATATGAATATGTATATATATGTATGTGTGTATGTACGTGTGTGTATGTATGTAGATGTGTGGGTATATATGTACATATATACATATATACACACATATACATATATGTGTTTATGTGTATCAAATGGTAGCTTTCTCTAGTGCAGGGTGGGGAGAGAGGGAGACAGTTTAGAACTTAGAATGTAACAAAAATATTAATAAAATTTAATAAAAATGGAAAATCCCAAGAGAAGAGAGGGTCTAAGAGCATACTCATTCTTTATCAGTCCTATATGTCTGAATCTTTATCATTTTTATTCATGGCACACTTTGGGAAGAAAGGGCCCCAGGAAGTAAGCAAATAGCACGTTCCAATGTTTCTTGAGTATGTTGATTTATAAAGTTGGGTTTAGTGGACCCAAATAGTTGTTCTTTTACTTTTCTTCTTATTTACTTATTACTCTATATATCATATGCCCCATGTTCCCCTGGATTCCCAAAGCCAGTCATACTTTCTCTGAAAAATCTCTCTTCAGGTGTATTACTAAGGAATCATTTTATAAAAGCAAAAGTGTTAAGTAGTTTCCCAGCTATCTCAGGTGTTCCATGAAGGCCTTTAAAAAATCTCATTCCTCTCTAGTTTGGCTGCAAGGGATTTGCTTCAGGTGAATCAGGGCATGGCTGTATTTTCCAGCTAGACCTCATGGTTGTTCTTCTGCCCTTCTTGCCTTTTTTGTGATCATTGTATCCATTTTTCATCAATGTATTTTCCCTCAGCCAAGAGATGATTCCTGTTTCTTCCTCTCGCAAAACAGGACTGCTCTTCAGCTATTTTTAAAGGACAGTTTTCTTCCTTTCCCTGAGTTGTGAGGACACTGAGAGTTGGTTTAAGATCAAATCTGTCCATGGTATCTGTTTTGTGGAACAACTGCTTGGATCCCTACTAGTCAACCTATAGCAGTGTTAAACTTAAACTTCTCAAACTCTCAGACACTCAAACCAATAATATTCTTGTTTGAGGAAAGAACCAAAATAAAGAAATGGATACCCTGAGCCTATGTTATATAAATGTGTTTGGCGGGGGAGGCCCATTCGTCAGCACTATGTGCTGCAAAGGGATGGCCAGAAGGCTTACTTTCAGGCTGTCAGTTCGCACTATGTATACTGTATTGAAGGCCTACGTCCAATTATTTTCAGCCAGACTTGGATCAGTATGACTGGGGAGAACCACAAATACCTGAAATGCACCAGGAGTCTGATTATAGTCAACAGAGAAGAAGTGCCAAGTCTCCGTGGATCAACAGAAATCTGGCCAAGTTGGCAATTTATCTTACACTTTCCTTCACATGATGAACTTTTTTTCTCTCTCTCTTTGAAGTGGTAGATCAGATACATGGAATGGGAATATAAGAAGCTATTTGTTATCGGCGTCTAGTTTTGCCAAAATATTCTGCCTATGGTCTAGACTGATATTCTTTCTTCCTAGCGCAGGGACTGTGCTGTCCAAGTTACAGTAGTGACAATTGGTTTTGCTTTCAAAAGAATCATTTTGCAAGTGGCCACTAGCTTGCCTTGGTCACCAACTAATTTAGACTTTTCAGGCAGACTGATAGATTTTACATGTGTAATGATTTTATTTCTTTTTCCCCACCTAATGCAGCCTTTAAGCAATGAGTCATTATTTCATCTTAACTGAGATATTGCTTTTAAATGGTAAAAGGGCTGGCCAGTACATCCTGGAGAGAATGACCTGTTGTATCATGCACACAGGGTCATTAGTTGGCTTCAAGGATAGTTGTAGCAGGCTCCAGAAGTACAGATCAAGTTGTGGATGACAGAGGGCATCACCAGGGCTAAGGAATTCAGTTGCCTCCCTTTTTCCAGTTTTGATGCTGAGTTTTTTCTTTGCTTTATATTCAGACCATTCTAACGGTTTACTCCAGTGTAGGATCTTTGGAGGCATTTTTATTCTTGTATTGATGGAAATACGTAGACATGAAGCCAGAATGTCTTTGTTTATCAACCTAACCACCCAGAAACTAATTTTCTGTCCTTGCCCTGCATTAATACTTAATAGCAGTGCGTACAACATTATACTGGTGACATTATTTTTTTCTTTCTGCTTTTCAGTCTCCAAAGAGAAAAGGAGAGCATGTTTTAGGCATATAGAAGTGAAAATACTAAGCTTAGGGGTTGGCACCTCCAGGCAGAAGTACTGACTTGACAATTCATTCATCATCAACCTATTCAAGACATCCAGATCTCACCGAAGGCTGAAAAATAGGTGTGTTCAGATTTACTCACCAGAATTTATAGTCAAATGTTACTTGACTCAATAGTGATTTTAATGCAAAAAGGAGAAGAGGTCTTATGTGTTTCATTTATAGGGGTCAATCATGCTCACCAGTAGCATGTAATATGCAGGCTTTATCTGACCAATGGCCCTGCATTATAACATGGAGAGTCAATATCATTCCGCCTGTTTTTTTTCTGACTTTTCTTTTCCTGGTTTCCTAGGTAAAACACAGTAGTACATGGGTCCCTTAGGGAGGAATAGCACCTCTGGTGAGAGGGCTTGATTAACCCTTTTCAGGGCTGCTTACCCACCTTTGGTGTCCACCTGATTCATCCAATTCTCACCTGTGGCTGCAAGGAGCTGTAGCATGCACAGTAGCCTAACCCCAGTAAATTGTCTCAGCAAATGGGCTAAGCCAGGTTAAGGGTAACCAACAGGCTTTACACTTGTTGGTGAGTTAGGAGTATCCCTGTTCCAATCATGTGAAGACTTCTCCAGGTTGAATAGGAAGATAAGAACAATTTGTTCCAATGGCCGTGAAAGCAGCTGAAGCAGGTGCTGTGGACTGCTGAAAGCACAGTCAGACATCAAAGACACCAAGGTCATCCACTGCATCTCAGGGCATCTCCAATTATCCTGACTTTATCTTGCCACTGGAATTCAATGACTCTGGAAGAGAGAGTGAGGCTGACAGTTTACACATCTGTGCCTCACTTAAATTCATTTCCCACACAAGTCAAGACATCACTCAATCATTACATTCTTGGGTTTCTTTGGAAGCAAAAGATAACCAACAACAGGTAAAATACAAAGCCTTTGCCTTGATTTCTTCTCTCCAGCTACTCTTGGGTTTCGTTTCCACCAGCCTCCTTTCCTGTTTCATTATACTGTATACCATACACTGTATATAGTAACTATAATGAGGATCCTATATTCTAAAAAAAGTGAACCAAGATTAATTTCTAACCATTCTGGAGGGACACCTCTGTGAAAATATTGCTCTGAAACCTCAGGTTGGTGAAGTGAAAATCCATGGGCTGTCAGAGGTGCCAATGCCAGCAGACTGCAAGTAATATCAAGTTCTACTAAGCTGGAAATACTTGGAGTAAGGAACTGTGATGGACCCTGAATTTGTAATTCAGTGACCAGACTAGCTAAGTTTGGGGAAGTTCATCATCAGAAAGTTGACCACCAGATAATCAATACTTTTGGCAAAAGCCATTTATCTACTATTTACTAAGGTATGAAGGAAGTTGTCACCAGCTAGAATGGAAGGGAGTGTCTTTACCAATGAAATCTGATCTTTTGAAATCTCAAAGATAATAAGCAAGAGAATGTAATCAGGTGCAAATCCACTTGGGAAGTCAAGAATCTCAGTGGCATTAATACAGGTTTGGAAATCTAGGGGCCACTAGGTGATGCATTGGAGAGAGCACTGAACCTGGGATCCAGAAACTTGAACTCCAATCTGACTTTAGACACTTACTACCTGTGTGACTCAGGGAAAATCACTTACCTTCTGTTTGCCCCAGTTTCTTCATCCGTAAAATGGGGGTAATAACAGCACCTAACTCTCAGGGTTGTCATGAGGATCAAATAAGATAACATTTGCAAAGCACAATGCCTGGAACATAGCAAGTACTATATAAGTATTAGCTATTATTTTCATTATTAAATGGTGTTTTACTCTTCTTGGTTGCTCTTATAAATAGAGCTCCTACAGCATAGCAGATCAGGAATGAATTGACAGCTCTTGTAAAGAGATTTGCATATATACAGGGTTAAGGGCTTTCCCAACACAGTGAGACTTTTGGTTCTGTCCCAGAAGTTTCAGGTGAAGGAGTGGGTGGCCCCAAGCCACTGTATTCCTGGCCTGGCCTCTATTACACAACCTCTCTTCCCATTTCTGACCCTAAAGATCAGTTTCCTTAGCAGGTCTCTGCTTCAGGGACTGACCAGGCAGCTTCCTTTTTAGCTTGGGAGGTCTATTTAAGCCTCCAAATAAAACTGCCATCGCTTTAAATTCAAGCATATGGTACTTTAAATTATGCCCCCATGGAACGTGGAGCTCTCCACTATGGAAGATCTACCTGGAAAGAAGAATAAAAGCATTTTGTTTAAATGACCTTTATCTCTGGATGATTTAAAATACTTTGACAGATCTATATTTTCAAGTGAAAAATGAATCAAGTATAATTAAATCAGAAAAGTAACATCTGTTCCTAATCAATAGCCTTGCAAGAAAATTAAAATGGTCCTTTTCTCTCCCCCTGAAATCCACTGATAATTTTTTTTCATCCTCTGCCATTCATTGAGATCAGATGCATTTTACTCTATGTCAGATCTTGGAATTACATAAGTAATAAAGTCCTCAAGGCTGATGGCATGGGAACTGTGGAATGTGTAACAATATAATCAGGAGAAAAATCTAAACGCAAAGCATTCTAATGCTGTAAAGTAGGCTGATTTTTAAACCTCTTTGTTCTCCAGGGCCATGTTCTCTGTCTGTGAATGCTTTTTTTCCCCTTCTTCTATGCCATTTTATCTGAGATGATGTCTTATTCTCTTTGTTTATGACTTTGGAAATTATTATACCAAGAGGCTTGAAGGAGACAACTTGAGCAAATATAAATGGAGAAAACAGACTACGCCACCCTAAGCAAGTGTAAATAGAGCCAATACTTTTTTTTTAAATTTGACAGTCTCTTAATCTTTCCTAGTGAGCTCAGTGATGATTTTTCTTGTTTCAAAATCTGTCATGGCATTCATTTGTGACCATTTTATTGCTGGAATTAGTCGAGGACTATCAATTCTCAAACCCCAACTCAGCCCGGCAAATGTCAGCTTTAATCACCAAATGCCAAACAATGTAAGAATTTCAGAGAACACCTTTGTAGTAATGATTAGGTATTAAAGCTGCACTGAAATTGCATGGACTGCCCTAACTCTGCAAAACTTCCATCTAGGGGCCCATTTTTTGGGCATCCCATAGGTTTCACACATAAAACACACTAGCTTCAAATTTGCCAATTGTGCACTATGATGTTAGAGCCACCAAAAATGTACCTCATTTATTTGTAAATTGCTTGCCTTTTTGTCTGCCTGTATTCAAAGTTTGTCTAATACAGAATCATATACATATAAACAGAGAAATAGAGAGATGATAGATATATCAGTAGAGAGACAGAGAGACAGATAGATAGATAGATAGATAGATGGATTCCTGCTTTTGTAATTCAAAGTTGTCACTAGATCACCCTTGTAAGGATATAATGAGATACATCTCTGAGGCTCTGTTGCCTCAAGTGAAAAATGGGTATCATCATAACTGCCCTACCTATTTCATGGGGTTTTTGTGAGAAAGAAATTCAATAAAGCTAAAATAATATAGAAATATATATGTATTTTTCTGGATTTTTTTCCTTGGAGACTCCACCACCTGGGAACAACTGAACTAAGGGGTAGCTGATTCCCCGAGACTTTCCACCATGGTTAGGTCTCAGGAGTAGAAAGGAGCTGTTATATGACACTCTTGTGGAATACCAGCCTGTCCTTAACCACAAAAGAATGTAATAGTGAGAGAACATTGGGTAAGGGTCAGTATGAACAATTAGGGGAGACCTGGGTCTTTTTCACTTGTATTTTCAGGGGATTATGTGCAGTATTAATGAGATTAGCTGTGTCAGTCTGGGTCCATGGCTAATGTGCCAGTGGCCACAAAAATTATGCACCAGAATTGGAGTAGAAAACAATGATGAGAACTATAGTCAAATATAGGTTAGTGCTTCCTGTCTAAATTGTACCAGCCAAGCTTACTTCTGATTCCTCCTTCTTAGACAAAGGTGTAAGGAGACATGGCAACAGATATCTATGGAGGAGTATGGTATTTACAGACCATAGCCTGCCTATGGATCAGAGGATGGGAGTAGCCAAGAGAGATTTAAGTACTATATATAGAACAGGTATATTTTGGAGATGGTGACCAAAACTCAACAGGAGTAATGAACAGATTCAGAAAAGTCAGAACAATATGAAAATGCAAGTGAGAAGTTTATGAGAGCCACTGAGGCCTAGGGCATCACCAGCAGCTCAAAGAGTCTCTAGGGAGAGTTTGAGGTGAAGAAAAGTCTAAATCTGGAGACCTCCAAACAGGAAAATGCTGTAAAATTTTTAAGAACTGGCTCCAAAAAAGTCATGTTACATTTTCAAGTTTAATCTGCATTATTAATGTTTTCTCCATCACTCTCTTAAGTCTAGATAATAGCAAAACAATTCAAGCTCAGATTTATAGTTTCTCAATTTCAGTAGTGTGAACACTCACATGGAAAATTAAAGAAAATTCTCTAAGGGAGCCTTATGAGCTGGCTCCCCCAATACCCTTATCTCTAAGCCACCTCAATTTTGAATCAAATTTAGAAGGAAAATAATATCACCATACTCCTTTATTAGATACTTCTGGTGGAATTTTAAAATTATTGATATCTTTTCTATTTCACCTGCATTTCCAAATTTGTTCCTTTCCTACCCAGAGAGAAATTATTCATAACCAAGAAATAAAAAAGAAAGAAGGGGAAAAAGTAATTCATCAAAAGTAACCAACATATCAATGGAGTAGGACAGTACGTGCAATGCTTCACAACCCTAGTCCCCACCTCTGCAAAGAAGAGAAATGTAATTTATCCTATATCAGCCTTCTCATTGAAGCTCTATTATTGACTAGACAGCTACATTATTTTTGACAAGTTGCTGTACTTCTGTGAGGACAGTTTTCCCCTGAAAAGGAAGAACTTAGAGCAATGATTCTCAGGCTTTCTGTAATGAACAAACTATTGATGGCAAAGCATCTCATATGAGAAAATCTCTGCTCTAGTCATTGAGTTGGTCTCTACCTTCCTAGTTCTGCTGCAGCCACTTCTGGAGACAGGGGTGAGTTATGTGCACTTTGCCAAGTGTTCTGAACCTAATATCAACTTTCCTCTAGTGCTATTCATGTCTTCACACTCAAGGGCTCAAATTGCAAGTGAGGTAGAATCAGGAACCTCAATGGCAACTCTTGTTTCTCCTCTACTGCCCTACTTGGATGGTCTCATGAAAATAACTATGAGCAGTCATATAGCACTTTATGTTCAATCAATTTTCAGTTGTGTCTGACTGTTCATGACCCCAGTTGGGGTTTTCTAGGCAAAGATACTGGAGTAGTTTGCTATTTCTTTCTCCATCTCATTTTACAGGTGAGGAACTGAGTCAAACAGGGTTAGGTGACCTGTCCAGGATCACCTAGTAAATGTCTGAGGCCACATTTGAATTCACGAAGGTGATCTTCCTCATTTCAGGCCCTGCATTCTATCCACTGTGCCACCTAGATGCCTACATGCTATGTTAAGGCCAGCAAAATGCTTTTTACACACCATCTGTTTGATCCACATCTCTGTGTACTGTTTTAGAGATGGAGTTTGAACACAACTCTTTTTTCTGATGTTTGTTCCAGTGCTCTTTCTGCTATATTGAAAAGCCTTTCAATGCCTTACATAGTGTTCATGAAGTTTAAAGAGTTTCTAATACTATCCTTTGTCTTGGCTGTGCTTCAACTCCCTGTTCCT
The DNA here is from genome assembly GCF_011100635.1 of Trichosurus vulpecula. NCBI lineage: Eukaryota > Metazoa > Chordata > Mammalia > Diprotodontia > Phalangeridae > Trichosurus > Trichosurus vulpecula. The sequence goes on from NC_050574.1 coordinate 182,050,552, forward strand.
TTCTCTAAACCTTTATCTTCCCATCCTTGTGTCAAACACTCATCTTTCTTTGACATTTTCCCTCTCCCACCATATTCCTTTCTGTCAAATTTTCTCCTCTTATGTCCTCATTGTGCTGGGTTGGGATGGTCGCAGTGCCTCTCTTGGTTCTGGGTTATGGCTTATCCTGCTCCAGAGCCCAGACACAACCTGTACAAGAATTGGAGAAGTAAGCAAAGAGGAAAATTAGAGCCATCTTAGGGTTTATTACATTAATGCCACCAGCTGAGCTCACCCATGATTTCATTTCTTTCCAACAGAGTGCCCAGTGGTGGGTATCAGGCGAGTAATAGCCATAGACTTTGAGTACTCCATTATAGTATGACTTTACTATTTCTCAAAATTCCAACAGCAGTAATTTTGGACTAGATGGTAAAACAAATTTATATTGAATACCATATCTATATTAAGAAATTAAAACAATATTTATAGGGCTATGGTGATTCACCTACTATAAAAAAAAAAGCAATTGTGCTATATTTCCTTTGCAAATTTCCATAGAACCCCTACTCGGGATCCCCTCTTTGCTCCCATCATGTCCTACCTTATGCTATTCCCAACTCCTGCAGAATGTAAGGTCCTTGAGGGCAGGAATTGTGTCATTTTTGTACAACCAGTGCCTTGAATATAGAAGGTGCTTAATAAGTGAATTTGAATTGGATTGAGCTACATTGTTGAAATCAAAGATCAAGGTCCATATAAAATGTCACATTTTCCATGCAACTTTTTCTTATGTCTTAAGCTGAAAGTACTATCCCCCTCATCAGAGCTCAATGCATTTTGGAATCCTCTGACAGAATAGTATGTTTATTGAATTCTATTTTGTATTACATTTAATGATGTCCATGTTTTGTTGCCCCCTATGAAACTGAATGATGATATAAGGTACACTATCTCTTTTAGCTTTTTGTCATCAGGAATAGTTAGTGATAAAGAGGCAAAAAAGTAATTTTTGTGTGAATAAATATATTTATTTGATTGGCAAATGATGTGGAATATTTCTGCTGTTATGGATAAACATTTTAATTATTAACCCCAGCAGAAAATAAACTCTGTGTGTACATATATACACATACATACATGTATATACGTGTGTGTGTTTGTATGTGTATATGTACATATGTGTATACACAATATAAATGTGTATATATGTGTGTGTATGTGTGCATGTTCGCATACATATATTTATATGTATATATGAAGAAATGGTTTTAAATAGATTTCAAATAGTTTTGGAGGCAAGATGAATGACCAGCAATAATAATAATAATAATTGTTATTATTGTAATTGTCTAACATTTATGTAGCTGTTACTTTGTGTCAGATACTGTTCTAAGTACTGCACAATTATTATTTCTTTTGATTTTCAGAATAACTCTGGGTGCTGTTGTTAATCTCATTTTACAGAGGGGGGGAAACGAAGTAAACAGAGCTTAAGTTATTTGCCCAGGGTCACTGAACTTAAAATTGTCTGAGGCTGGATTTGAGCTCAGGTATGCATGGCTCTAGGACTGAGGACATGAATCTTGTCATCAGAAACATAGAGTTATTCCTTCAATATGTGAAAAAAGGTTAAGGTTATGAAAAGGCAGAGGAAGATCTTTCATTTAATAAAAACTAGGAAAATGTGTGTGAAGAAGCACATTTTTAAGGATACAAATGTGACAACTTTTTAAATTCCCCTTGTCATATTGAGAGTATTTTTCATCACACCTCAGTTTTCAAATGTCTGTATGGTTTCACATTTTTTGGTGTTAGCCTCCCTCGTCATCAAACATCATATGCAAACTAGTTTCCCATCATGCTTGTAGCTCTGAAGTCTCCCAATAGTTCTTATCAAATAGATAATTCTTATCTAAGTACTTTATGTTGTTAGGTTTATTGAACAGTAGATTATTAAGTTTGGTGATTTCTGATTTTTATCTATTTTGTATTACTGTTTTAATTCTTCTATTTTGCCTTTTTTTTAGCTTAAGTAGTTTGGTGAATTCTTTTTTTTTTTCCTCAAGGCAATTAAATTTAAGTGATTTGCCCAAGATCACATAGATAGTAAGGCTCTGAGGTCACATTTGGACTCAGGTCCTCCTGACTCCAGGGCCAGTGGGCTATCCATTGTATCGCCTATCTGCCCCAAGCAAATTTTGTTTTTGTTGTTCAGTCATTTCAGTCATGACCTCTTATGTGGGTCTTTTTAGGCTATATCCATCTCTAGCTCATTTTACACATGAGGAACTGGAGCAAATAGTGTTAGGTGACTTACCCACTGACACACAGCTAGTAATTGTCTGAGGCCAAATTTGAATTTGGATCTTTCTGAGTCTAGGCCCAGCACTTTATCCACTTTACCATTTAGCTACTGGGGAATTCTTTATACAATCTTTTATGAGTCTTTTCAGAAAGCTTCCATTTTTCCTCCTCAGGGAAGTTGTTTACCTTTTTTAATCTTCAACATCTCATTCTTGGGAGTTTCCTACTTAAATTCAAAAAAAATATTTGTTATGTCTCTACAATGTCCCAGGCACTGTGTTTGGTGATGGAGATAAGACAACAACGAAACAGTTCCTGTGTACTCAAAGAATTTCCTTTCTCTTGGGGAAGAGAGGGGATAATGAATACAAACAAGTAAATAACAATACACAGACACACAAAGTAACTGTGGGGACGGACACTTTCACATCCGAGAATCAGAAAAGGCTGCTTGTAGGAGGTGATACTTGAACTAAACCTTGAGAGGCTCCAGGGGTTCTAAGCAGCTTAGTTGAGGAGGGAAAGCATTTTGGGCATGGGGGGATGATCATGGCAGAGAGATGGGAGATGACAATCACACACAGTGAATGATAGCAAGTCTGCCAGTTCAGTTAGAATGAAGGGTGCATTAAGAAATTTGACATAAAACTGTATAGATTATGAAGTACTTTAAATGACAATCAGAGGAGCTTGGATTTCATCTACAGGACACTAGGGAGATCTAGAAAACTTCTTGAGTGGCATGGTTGTATGGCATGGTCAAACATTTAAAATTTGAAAAAGAAAATCTGTGGAGGATGGATTAGAGGAGACAGCAGCTAGATACAAGGAGTTCACTTCATTATAACCAATCCTTATAGATTGATTGTCATGCATTATGTCAGAGTAAAAAAAATGTCATTAAGACAAAATGTTGTGGCTGTTGTTGTTCAGTCATGTCCAACTCTTTGTGACCCCATTTAGGGTTTTCTTGGCAAAGATACTGGAGTAGTTCGCCATTTCCTTCTCTGGCTCATTTTATAGATGAGAAAACTGAGGCAAACTGGGTTAAGTGACTTGCCCAGGGTCACACAATTAGATAAATGTCTGAGGCCAGTTTTTAGCTCAGGAAAATGAGTCTTGCAGACTCCAGACCCAGCACTCTATCCACTCTTCCACCTAGCTGACAAGACAAAACTACCCCTTCATCAGAAGTCAAGAATTATCTTACATGTAGATTTGTTCTCTTGAGTGTAGCAAACTAAAACTTGAGAGGGCAAGAGACGAAGAGGAGCTGAATTAAGGTGGTTGTGGTGTGCATAAAGAAAAAAGAATGGACACAGAACATGTAGTAGAAGAGGATTGTTAATATCTGGCAACAAATCAGATATGGAGGGTGAGGGAGACTGAAGAGTTAAGCATGACTCCTAGGTTGTGAAGTTGGTGAATTGAAGAATGATGATAACTTAAATAGAAGTAGGAGAGTTCGAGGAGCATGGATTTGGATAATGATTTCTTTTTGTGACTTACCGAGTTTGAGATTCCAATGAGATAGTCAGGCAGAGATGGTAGCTTGGTCTCTGCTGGATACAACCTCATGAGGTTTTGCTTCCTGTTGGTTTCATGTGTCTGCTTCTTAGTGTTGCTCCTTTGGTCCCATAGTCACTGCTAGTTGATTCAGTGGTGGCAACATTGCCATGAAGATATAGAACTTATCCCTGCCTCAAGGATCTGGCTTCAGCTAGAGTCCTTATTTGAAATGTAATGTTTTCCTAAGAGAAAGATGAGTAGGAGATGCTATGCTGTCTTGGTTGAAAGACTGAAGGTGGTTTGTATGTTTGTTTTACAGCTCTCTTAGAAAGTAGAAGCTCTTGGCCAACAGACTGGGGTAGATCGAAAGATGGTAGAGGGATTCTTTCTCTATTCTTTCAGATTCTTAGCTTTTAAGAAGGGAAAGCTTTCTCCCATGTGCCAAATTCTCTGAGGGAGATAGCTCATATGGTGGAAAGAGCACTGACTCTATGGTTAATGGACCTGAGTTCATATTCCATCTCTGATACTTGTGTTCATTTTGTCTGGTCATTTCCCTTGACCTCATATGCAAAGTGAGGGTTTAAGACTAAACTTCCTACAAGGTACATTTCAGCTCTAAATCTATGATTCTTTGAACAAAGACAAGGGTCACTCCCAATTTGCTAGTATTCTCAGGGGTAATTCTATTTTTTAAACCCTGTTATTGGGACACTGGCACTTGGGTCTCTACCAGACCTCTCTCTAGCTTGGTACCAGAAATTCTGTGTAGTATTTTGTTTAATTCTCAGTGGTTAGAGTTCATCATAGGACAGTTAGGTGGTATAGTGGATAGATCACACAAGGCTTGAAATCTGGAAGACTCCTCTTCATGAGTTCATATCAGACATTTACTCAGACATTTACTAGCTGTGTAATTCCTGGGCAAATCACTTAAGCCTGTCTGCCTCAGTTTCCTCAACTATAAAATGAGCTAGAGAAGGAAATGATAAACCACTCCAGTATCTCTGCCAAGAAAACCCCAAAATGAAATCATGAAGAGTTGCACAAGACTGAAACAACTGAACAACAACAAAAGAGTTCATTTTGCCCATCGGGGCTAGTTGTCTAGCAAAGTGCTAAGGACCCTGGGTTTCTGATTTCCTATATTCCTATATTCCATGCAAATGAGTGGGAGGAGAAAGACATTGAAACAAAACTAAGCCTAAAGAATATCCTCCTAACCAGCCACATTCCTGATACAATAATGATATCCACAATGCCTATCTCATAAGCTGATCATTACATTTCATATAAAGTAATGAATGTAACCTGGTACATAAATGTCAAATATTTTTTCTGAGAAATCTAAACATGTAAACAAGATGAAATTGATGAAGCATAATAATTATACTTACATAATGCTTTTTCATTTGTAAAGCACTTTTCTTACTCACACCCTTTGAGGTAAGTATTAAAAGCATCATCATTTTTATCTTCATATGAGGAAACTCTTTTCCCTTTATGCTATTTCATTTGGGGATTTCATATGCTCCTGGCAATTCAGCTATCATCTCTGTGAAGATTGTTCTCAGATCTATTTGGATAGTCTTCATCTCTTTCCTGATCTCCAGTCATGCTATGGAAAAAGCCAAATTGAATGTCTCATAGAAATGGCAAGTGAACATCTGTGTCAGAATGAGAACTATAATAATAATAGAAATAGTAATAGAAACAGTGGAAGAAGAACTAGTGGAACTAGAACTCAGATCTTCTAAATCTTAAACCATTTTTTCACCAAAACATTCCTATTCTCACCTCCCTTCATATTTTAACACATGAAGAAAGAACACTGAAGATGTAACAGGTGCTGGTAAATATTGTCAGGATGAAGTTGGAAACTGGCTTCTGGATGGGATCAGAAGAGGAAATTCCTGCAATCGATGGTAAACTCTACATGGCAGAAAATGAGATGCACTCACTTTAATGGAGGACAAAGAATATCAATCAACCATGCTAAAAGACTGACACACTTAAGAAGGAGATAAAAGGGGCATATGTTCTAGTATGTAGCACAGCTACTTACAACATCTGCTCCTAAACTCCTTACCTTCTAACATTGACAATATTTTTCTATTTTACTGAAATCATTATTGGATTTAACACTCAGAGGTGAGACTATAATGATCGGGCAGTTTTGGATAGTGATGAGCACTGGGATAGGAAGAAGATGTGGATTTGAATCATGGCTCTACTTCTAACTCCCCATGTGACCCTGGATGAGTCACTTCCTTTATGAGAAATGTATTATATGAGATTGTACAATCTCTAAGTTTCCTTCTAGAGTGATGTGAATATTAACTGCAACAAAATAAAATAACTAAATTTATTTCTACAATAAATCATATTTTTTATCCTCAAAAAAGCTTATAATGTGCAATAGATTCCTTTTTTTTCAAATGACTTGTTTTACATAATTTGGCATAGAATTAAGATTTTAACACATCCTTTAATTCTTAATCATGTAAGTATACCTTTTCACACTGGATATTAACTATACTTGGATGAACGATCTATTTTTTAAAGTATAGCCTCGATTATAACCCATACATGGGTTTTCAATGACTTTAAATCAGGCAAGTTCCCAAATCATTGAAGCATATTTGTCTTCATCTCTTAGATAAACTTCTAACCCTTTTTTTGATTTGTGGCATGATACAAAATTATCTAGCAATATTACATTTTCATTTGTGAATTTTTGTAATTCTGGAATAATTCTGCTTCTAAATATACAAATGTGTTCTTTTTTATTCATCATTACTTCACTGTGAATAAGACTTCCAGGCCTACTAGAAGTTGTGTGGAAGTTTTACAGTCTGAGAGTCTCCAAGTTGCAGCTACCAAGTGTCCTCGCAAAGCTCTGTCTGGAACCTCATCTCTTTTCCCTTTATACTATTTCATTCTGGGGATCTCATATGTTCTTGTGGATTCAACTATCTTCTCTATGAAGATGGTTCTCAGATCTATTTGATCAGCCTTCACCTCTCTCCTGATCTTCAGTCATGCTATTGGACAAGCCAAATTAAATGTCTCATAGAAATCTTAAACTCACTATGTCCAAAAGAGAAATCAAAATCTTTCCTCCCAAAGTTCCCCCTCTTTCTAACTTCCCTGTTACTGTCCTAGTCACCCAGGCTTGAAACCTAGGTGTAATCCTTGGCTCCCTAACTCTTATTTATCCCTCCCCTATCCAAACAATTGCCAGTTCCTGTTGCTTCTGAATAAGGGACATCTTTTGTATATATCCCCTTCCCACCTCTGATATTGCTATCACAATTTCACTGGCTGTCCCTCAACTTTCTCTCTTGAAACTCTCTTTCTCTCCTGGCTTCCTTCACGTCTCAGCTAAAGTCCCACCATCTACAAAAAACCTTATTCTGATCTGCCCTGCCCTGCTGATTATTCCTCATTCCCAATAGACATCTTTTTGGAATATGATTGTTTACATGTTATCTCCCCCCATTAAACAGTGACTTCCTTAAAAGCAGGCACTTGTTTGCCCTTATTTCTATCACTTACCTTTGATAAGATAGTAATAACAATGATAATAAATACTTACTGACCTGACTTGATAAAGATACCTAAAACTTTCAAGCTCACCTGTATGTCTTAGCCTTTAATGAAAAAAATAGGTTTTATCCATTGAACATCATATTTTTTCCAATCCTTGATGTCCCCATCTTTGCATCACCTTGTCTGAGAAAAGTGGTTTTTTTTTTCATCATAGCAGCATTAGCAATTAAAAAAGATCTTCTTGCCATGTCTCTAACTTTAAGAAATCTACACCATACTTCAAAGGCATCAAAAACAATGCCTCCAGCTGCCCCAACTCTTCAAAGTTTTCACTTGTTTTCAAAGGATTAATTAGGATGTTTTGCAACCATAATTTGTGGGTTCTTCTTCTTATTTTTCTTTTTTGACCACACTTTTCTTTACACTTCATTCAAACTGATCTTTTCCATTGTGGACTTGAATGATTCTCAGATTCTTGACTTTTCCACACCAACAGCTAGTGCAATACCTCTAACAATCACTGAAGCTTTTTCTTAAGAGCTACAGTTTTTTTTTTCATGTTTCCTCTGTTTCCTCATCCATTCTTAAAAATCACGGATCAAAGGTGGGGCAACCAAATCAATCTAGTTTCATTGGTTAAGGAGAGATGTCATAAGTCAGTGCTCATCACTGCTGTGACAAAGTGATAATATTTTAACAATATCTACTTGTACCTGGTAATTCCCACTTGAGTATCACTCAAATAATCAGTGAACCTATGATTTTGGTCCCTACTCTATCTTTATAACAGTTTCTGTGTTACAGTAGACAAGGGCACCAGGGTTACAGTCAGAAGACTTGGATTTAAATCGCAGGCAGGCCATTCCCTATGTATGTGATCATGGACAGGACATTTAATCTCTCTGGACCTCAGTTTCCTCATTCATAAAATAAGGAGGGTTGATAAGTTTAGATGACCTCTACCAGTCTTTTCCAGGCCCAAGTCTGTGTGTGCCACCTGAATGTGCCTTGAATGGATAGTGTGCCTCTGCCTGGGTTGCCTAGAAACCAGGGAAGAACACAGGAATTGGACAATAGCAACAAGTGTCAAAAGGCCTTCTGACTTGTTTTCTTTTGGACAAACATTAGAAAGAGAAGTGAAAAACGATATTATGAAGAATAAGAAATTCAGCAAAAGGAGCCATCCATTTTCCACCAGCTGGAAAATAAGTGGCAGTTTCGAGCTTCTGAAGAGTTAGAGAGGAAGAAGTAGAAATAACAATTTAAACCCTGAACTGCTTGCAGTTGGAGACAATGTTAAAAGTACAAAGAACAATGTGCCATGGAATCCCGACACAGGATTTCTCCAAACATCTGGCTGACTAGTTAGCAAAAAGAAGATGAAACACGTCTGTGCTGAAGATGCATAACCCAGTGTTTCGCTTTTCAGCTTGCTGCATTACATAATACATGAAATAAGCTTTAAAAAATTCTAGTGAGACACTTAGAAGTCAGACTTTAACAATGCAGTAAAATACTGATGCCACTGTGGTAAAGCATTGAGAACACAATAAAGTGTTGTCCAAAGTGGTTTTGATGTCATAAGGAATTTGCTGCTCAGACTCAGCTGCCTTTCTAAGGAACCAAAAAAGGTGATTAAAGACTAGAAATGAATAGAAACATGTGTACAGACTGCACATAGGATTGGGCCTGAGACCTTGAATAAGTCACTAAATACATCTCTGTGCCTTATTTCTTACATTGGAAAATGAGAGGGTTGCACATTACGTTTAGGTCTAACCTTCTAACATTCTACAGGCCCAATTACTCATTACAAATTTTCATTTATTATTCATGCTGCATTTCTCTCTACTTCCTCTCTCTCTCTGCCTCTCTCGCTCCCTCCCCGCCCCCATTCTCCTCTTTCCTTCTTCCCCTTGTCTCCTCCGTTTGCTCCCCTTACCATTTCTCCTTTTTATTTCCTCAAAACCCAATTTAGCATTGGATTTAAACATATTTGGAGGCAGCTAGGTGGGGCAGTGGATAGACTCCTCTTCCTGAGTTCAAATCTGGCCTGAGACACTTATTACATGTATGACCCTGGGCAAGTCACTTCATTCTGTTTGCATCAGTTCCTCATCTGTAAAATGAGCTAGAGAAGGAAATGGCAAACTACTCCAATATCCTTGTCAAGAAAACCCCAATTGGGGTCATGAAAAGTCAGACAGGACTGAAAAATGACATCAACAATAACTTAAACCTATTTGTTAAGTAAAACAAATGAGTACTCCATTCTCTCAACTTTTTTGTGGGTTACTTTTATCTTATTTTTGTGGGTTTTATAATAACAGCATGAATATTTTAGAAACCGAAAGAATTTTTGAACAGGGATAGAACAAAAAATTTAAAGAATCTTCAATCAAGAGACTAAAACACGGATATTCAAAGAAAAGTAAAATGTATTAGATGTTGAGGACCTAGTATTTTGTTATAATTCTGTACTCCAAATGATTTTTAACCCTAACAAGATAGATTTCCAGAGCAAGTAGCTTTTTTTTTCCTTTGACAGACAGTTTAATCTTTAGAGAAATTAGGTAGTCATACAAATGGTTTCACACAATGCTTAATCCAGCCATTCTGAGATACCAGGATGGGTGCCGAGTCCTAAACCAAACTAGCTAAGACCTATGAGCTGTGGCATGTGCAGTCTAACACTTACGCCATTATTTGTCCAGCATGTCACTTCAGTGACTTGTTTATAATGGTATATCTCTCCAGATGGGCACTTTAAAAATACACACAGGAAAACCACATTATCCATTGTCCCATTTTAGCTTTCACTCAAGGAAAAGTAGTATTTTCAAATCATTTCAGTGAGAAGCATCAATTTCAAGGTCAGATAAAATATCTGCCTTTGGGTTTCAGAATTTTCCATCTTATCTTGAAGTCTGCCGCTATTTCATTCCTCTTGCATTTTAAGACCCACAAATGATCCAACAGCCACTTTGCACAGACAAGTGACTTGACTATTTATTCCACTGGGAGTAAAAAAAAACACTTGCCTGGATTCAGCTGCATTATCTCAAAAGCTCAACCATTTAAAGAGCACCGCTAGGAAAAATTATGTCCCCCATAATGGACTTCTCACACCCACATAGCCCAGTGGGGCTCAGATCAGATCAGGGCAGCTCAAGGATTGGATTTTCAAAGAAATTTCATTTTCAACATCCAAAATCCTTGCTATGCCTTATATGTAATAACCAAAGAAAATTCAGATTGAAATAAATTTCATATTGTGTACCCCCCAAAGAAACTCAAGATTTTCACAAAACCCTCAATATTAATAAATATTGTATAATATAATAATGCAAATTAATACTAAGAAGTAATATTAAGAAAGCTTTACCCAAGACTTTTCTTTTCTAAAATCTGGGTGAAGTGTACACACTTCCAATGCAAGGCTCCCCTCAATTCTAACAATAAATCATTTGATCGCTCAAGATCACATGGGAGAGACAGAATGACCAGATAGATTCATTTCTAACTCAAGTTTGACATCAGTTTATATCCTTATAGTGAATAAGGGCTGGATAAAAACAAAATTCCCATTACACACAGAAATCTGATTTCCCATATTTTTTTTTAGCCCCTTCAAATGAAGTGTGTTTTTGGTTGTCAGGGGAAAACCTAGTCAGGTCATGTCATGTCTCTAGTTCTCATATTTTTTTTTTTTTTCATAGTCCACCAGTTCTTTCTTTATTTATTTATTCAATATTTTTAGTTTTCAACATTGATTTCCACAAGATTTTGAATTACAAATTTTATCCCCATTTCTACCCTCCCCCCCCCCACTCCAAGATGGCATATATTCTGATTGCCCTGTTCCCCAGTCAGCCCTCCCTTCTGTCCCCCCTCTCCCCCCATCCCCTTTTCCCTTACTTTCTTGTAGGGAAAGATAGATTTCTATGCCCCATTGCCTGTATATCTTATTTCCCAGTTGCATGCAACACAACTTTTTTTTGAACATCTGCTTTTAAAACTTTGAGTTCCAAATTCTCTCCCCTCTTCCCTCCTCACCTACACTCCCTAAGAAGGCAAGCAACTTAACATAGGCCACATGTGTATCATTATGCATAACCCTTCCAGAATACTTATGTTGTTAAAGACTAACTATATTTTGCTCCCTCCTATCCTATCCCCTTTTATTCAGTTTTCTCCCTTGACCCTGTCCCTTTTCAAAAGTGTTAGCATTTGATTACTTCCTCCCCAGATCTTCCCTCCCTTCCATCATCCCCCCTTTTTAACTCCTTCCTCCTTCTTTCCTGTAGGGTAAGATATCCAATTGAGTGTGTATGTTATTCCCTCCTCAAGTCCAATCCAATGAGAGCAAGATTGGCTCATTCCCCCTCAACTGCCCCGTCTTCCCTTCCAATAGAACTGCTTTTTCTTGCCACTTTTATGCAAGATAATTTTTTTTTAAATTTTTTTTCTTTATTTATTTTTAGTTCACCACACACGGTTCTACATAATTTTGAGTTCCAGTTTTTCTCCCCTCCCTCTCCCCTCCCTCCCCAAGACGGCATGAAGTCTCATATAACTGTCATGTATAACTTCGCATTGAATTAATTTATGCTCTAGTCAAGTCGTGGAGAAGAATTTTGACCAATGGAATGAATCATGAGAAAGAAGAAACAGAACCAAAAAAAAAAAAAAAAAAAAAAAAAAAAAAACCCCAAAAACAAAAACAAAAGAGAAGCAGAAAAGGCGAGCATGTAGTGTGCCTCGGTCTGTATTCAAACTTTGCAGTTCTTTCTCTGAATGAAGATAGCATTCTCCATTGTGAGTCCCCTGGAGTTGTCCTTGCCCCTTTAGGTTGCTGAGAGAAGTGCAGTATGTCAGGGTTGGTCCTCATGGAATCCATATATCTGTGGCTGTGCACAACGTTCTCCTGGCTCTGCTCCGCTCACTCAGCATTATGTCGTGTAGGTTTTTCCAGGTTGTTATGAAGTCTGCATCATCCCCATTTCTTATGGCACAATAGTATTCCATCACCTTCATATACCACAGCTTGTTCAGCCATTCCCCAATTGATGGGCATCCCTTTGCTTTCCAATTCTTGGCTACCACAAAGAGAGCCGCTATAAATATTCTTGTACATATCGGTCCTTTTCCCGCTTGCGTGATTTCTTTGGGATACAACCCTAGAAGTGGTATTACTGGGTCAAAGGGTATGAACATTTCTATAGCCCTTTGGGCATAGTTCCACACCGCCCTCCAAAATGGCTGGATCAGCTCGCAACTCCACCAGCAATGCAACAATGTTCCAATTTCCCCACATCCTTTCCAGCATTTATCATTCTCCTGTTTTGTTATTTTAGCCAATCTGACAGGAGAGATGTGGTATCTAAGAGTTGTTTTGATTTGCATTTCTCTAATCAGCAGCGATCCAGAGCATTTTTTCATATGCCTGTAGATAGCTTTAATTTCTTCCTCTGCAAACTGCCTGTTCATATCCTTTGACCATTTCTCAATTGGGGAATGGCTTGTATTCCTATATATTTGGCTTAGCTCCCTGTATATTTTAGAAATGAGGCCTTTATCAGAGATACTAGTTGCAAAGATTTTCTCCCAATTTTCTGCTTCCCTCCTAATTCTTGTTGCATTGGCTTTTTTTGTACAAAAACATTTCAATTTGACATAATCAAAATTATCCATTTTGCATTTTGTAATGCTCTCTACCTCTTGTTGGGTCATGAATTCTTTACTTTTCCACAAATCTGATAAGTAAACTATTCCTTGCTTTCCCAAATTACTTAGAGTATCAACTTTTACTCCTAAATCATGAACCCATTTTGACTTTATTTTGGTATATGGTGTAAGATATTGGTCTATGCCCAGTTTTTGCCCTACCATTTTCCAATTTTCCCAACAGTTTTTGTGAAATAGTGAATTATTAGCCCAGAAACTGGCTTCTTTGGGTTTATCAAAGAGTAGATTGCTAAACTTGTTGATTTCACCTACTTGTGTACCTATCCTATTCCACTGATCCACACCCCTGTTTCTTAACCAGTACCAGGCAGTTTTGATGACTGCTGCTGTGTAGTACAGTTTAATATCTGGTGTGGCTAAACCACCATCCCTAGCATGTCTTTTCATTAATATCCTAGATACTCTAGACCTCTTGTTTTTCCAAATGAGACCTCTTGTTTTTCCAAATGATAGTTCTCATATTTTTTAACTGTAAAAAGAGTGATTTGGTGTAAATTTCCACTAGGGTCTCTTCCAGCTCTAAATATGATCCTAAGAGAGGGAAAACACAAGGTGAGTGCCCATCAAAAGCATGTATGTTTCACCTTAATAATAATAATATAATAGTAATAATAACATCCATTTGCATAGCACTTTAAAGTTTGTAAAGTGATCTACATACATTATTTCATGTAAACCTAGCAACTATGGTAGATATAGATATTATTCCCTTTTTATAGATGAGGTAACTGATATTCAGAGCTGTTAAGGATTTGCCCAGGGTCAGACAGCTAATTAAGGTTACAATTCAGGATTTGAACCCAGGTCTTTCTGACTCCAAGTCTAACACTCCATCCTCTTACTCATTCAGCCATGCTTCTTCTAAAGTATAAGGAGGACCTCCAAAAGCACACCAGTTTTTAACCTACAAAACACTTTGCTCAGGACAGTAATCATGCACTTGAATGCCAGGACTGCTTATCCAGAGAATACAACCATTCTCAAATAGAAAGTTCTGTTGGTGGTCTCCTGTCCAGACAATTTCTGATTAAGTGTACTATGCTGTAGCAAAAGACATATTTGGTCAGCTTTGTTCTCTAATCGTGTTGTAGAGACTTTGGAGATGGGAGAGTGGGAGGAATAACCCCCGCCCCCTTCTTGCTTCACCCTGTCCAGTTCTTGAGAGGTAATACAGGGAGAGGATAAATAATGTTAGTATGTATACACAGAGAAATGGATGGATTGGGTTGCTTGCCAGGCCAAGGTCATTTTTCAATACTGCTGAGTGGGTTCAGACTATCAGCTCATCTCTTACTTTTGTGGCCACCACGGGCCTTTGATGGATTCACCCAAGGGTAACAGAGCAGAAAAGCCTAAAGTGATTGTGTTTCTATTATGAAATCTGATTTTCAGGACTTTACAACCCAGGTGTCAAAAAGTTGCCCTGACCTGAAATGCAGGGAGAAAGGGTTCAAACACAGGAGCAAATGTCCTTTGAGAAATCTGATAGTGCCTCAAGAGCAAATCTGACACTGCTTTTTAAAAAAGATAAGGTTCTGACTAATTTGAGGATGTAGGAGACATTGAGTTTGGACTTTCAGTTCTGAAAAGAAGCTCCTATAGAGTTTTCTCTGTGACAAATCTAAAGATATTACCTGCTTATAGACATTATATTTAGATAAGAAAAAAAAGGATTGCCCTCCCTCTTTTTAAACTAATACAAATGACCTACATCAAAGAATACAGTTTTATCATTAACTCTGTGGTGGCTAATTGCCTAAGCATCAGACTGGGTATCTTCTTAGCCTTCTTGGTTATTTTGTGCCTATATTTAGGGTTCTAGGATGTGAGGAGGAGGAAGTGGAATACTTCATTCCCTAGTCATATCTCTGTCTTTTGGAGCCTTCATGTCCAAATAATAATCACTCATACTCATATAGCGCTTTAATATTTACAACAGCACTTTCTCCCTAATTACCTCCTAATAACCCTTTGAGGTAAGTTGAACAAGTATTAGTTTACAGATGATGAAAATGAGTCTTTGAAAACAGAACTGACTTTCCTAGAGTCACTCTGCTAAGTGTCTGAGGTATGATTTGAATTCAGGTCTCCTGACTCCAAGTTCAACATGCTTTCAATTAAGCTGTTTCTTAAATAAGCCTCATATGCGTTGGAAAAACTGTTCAATCTCTCTCCTTCTGGTTCCAATATATATATATATACACACACACATATACATATATATATATATAATTCATATATATATACATATATAATTCACATGTATATATCTGGGTCATGTATATATGTGTGTGTGTATAAATATGTGGATGTATATTTATATGTATACATATAGATATCCATATATATTTTTATTAATAAGGATTTCATTGTTAACTTTAAGCAATAAAATCAATTAATCTTACATTTAAAACTGTTTCAACTTTTTAAAAAGTACCTCAAGCATACTGATATCCTTAATGATTTATCAGTTATATTCCTTCTGTGTATCCCTTTTTATGTTTGTTGGCATTCATCCTGTATCTTTGCATATTTTCATTTTAAATAATAATGGTATTACTGATAACAAATTATTAATAAATGATAATATTAAGAATAACTGTTATTTGACTAAGATTTTACAATTCATGGTGAACCTAAAACGCATTGTCTCCTTGGAGGTCTTGTAACAACTATGGGCAATAGATACTGTATGTTTCATTATTCCCATGGTTGACTGGTTGTGACTAGTCCATGTGAATGGTTGTGACTACTCAGTGATCACATAGTCTGTAAGTGTCAGGGCTAGGATTTGAATCCAGGTCTTTACTGTAGTGAAAGTGAATAGTGATCTTCTGCTTTTGCTTTCTTTACTCTTCATGATTTCATCTAAATCCATATTTTATATACATGTATAAAAGAGCTAACCCTGTTAGAGCTTGTGTGTTGAAACCACAGGGCATAGAAGAGGAATCTTTGTCCCTTGCTAAAAGATGCATGTTTCCCTGCCTAGTGATAGGTTCTATGTCAAAGAGTGTTGGCCAATGAGTCAGGAGGAGTGACTTGCACAGCAGATTTTCAAAGCAATGATGCTACCTTCTGGCTTATTCTCTTTCCTATTTGCTGAACAAGAGAACATGTGAGGGTACTGTGAACCTCTCTCTTAGACTTACTGTGAGTGGTGAGAAGATCACCTCCTCCTATCCCTACTCAAGGCAACTATGACAGCTGTTCATACTTGACATCTAACACACATGGCAACAATCTGCTAGCAGCTACTGTGGCTGTGTAAGACCAACAACAACCAGCACACAGAAGGCTGCTAACACAGTTTCTTTTGATCTGCTTTACTAAGGAAAGTAACCTTAAGGGGTTAACAATCTCACTTTAATTAAACATACAAATATCATTTACTTAGTTCAGGAGGAAAAGCCAGAACCCTGAACTTTAAGGCGAATACAAACAGAAATTACAAACATCAACAGACAGATCTTGTCTGATTCAAATCACAATTCATAGTTACCAGAGAAGAACCAACATCTGGGTGGCAGAGCTGGAAGGCAGTTACAGCTTGCCCAGAGTCTCAACACTCCTTTCATGAGTGCGCCCCAAAAGTCAAATGCCAAGCTCTGCTCAATTATATCCTGTTCAGAGCCCTGAGGGCTCTGACCCCACCCAGGCTGGGTGTGGGAAAGTTCCCCATCCCCAGTATCATATCATATGCAAATCAATGACTTCCAATTGTCTCAGTGTGGAGAAATACTCCAAGATCCTACTTTATCTGCCCCATTCAAAGGAAGGCCAGAATCATTAAAGAACAGCAAAAAGTCCCACCTTAATTACTATTACACTGACCTAGATAAATCTTGAGACTGGCCCTCAAATCTTTGGCTGTTTCTTCTGTTTTGTTTTCTTTTTCTGAGAGTTGGGGGCCAAACAGCTATATTATGAAAGAGAGAGATCTTTTTAGGAGTGACTATCTTGGCAGTTTGGGAGTTTCTGGGTTCCTCAGTTATTCCTGATTAGTAGTGGTTTCTAAAGCTTCACTTGTCTCAGGGTGAAGGTAAAGTGACTGTTCAATAGTCTCACTGAGAGGCTTATGTTTTAATGTTTAAGTATCAATGTCTTAGGATAATAGAACTTATGGATTAATAATGTATGTTTTGTCTTTGTCGATGCCTGCTTATGAGGTGTGTGTTTGTGTTTTAGACATTTCTTTTGTGTGTAGGAAATAAATAGGTGCCCTTGGCTTTATCTATATTATACACTTGTGACTTTCAGTTCTCTCATGTAGAAATCCTGTTTTTGTTTTTTTGTTGTTCAGTACTGCCTGACTCTTTATGACCCCATTTGGGTTTGTTGTTGCTGTTGTTTGAAAAGATACTGGAATGATTTGCCATTTTCTTCTCCAGCTCATTTTACAGATGAGGAAATTGAGGCAAATAGGGTTAAGTGACTTGAACAGGGTTGCATAACTAGTAAAAGTCTGAGGCTTCATTTGAACTCAGGTCTTCCTGACTGCAGGCCCATGTTTTATCCACTGGCACCACCTACTGCCCCATGGAAATCCAAGGCATGAGCAAAGTCTAAGCTTTCTTGAGGATATTTTTCTTGGTGCTCCAAAGTGAGGATGTATAGAGCAAGAGTTCCTTTGAGAGAGAGAGAGAGAGACAGAGACAGAGAGAGAGACAGAGAGAGAGAGAGAGAGAGAGAAAGAACATTTTTAAGAGGCTAGGCTCCCCCAGGGGTTACATTGATCTATGAGCTCAGAGGTAGTGGGAGTCTCCCTACCTCACTAAGCCAGAACTGATCTGTAGTTATACATCATCATAGACTCTCTGAATTGCTAGTAGCCTTATAAGACATCTAACCTTAATAGCCTAATGTCCAGAAAAACATAGGTGGTTGCTCTACTATCCCTACTGTAGTCAGACTATAGCTGTCATGAGAGAAACTCTAACTTCTGCTTGCCCTAGATAAGACAGGGTATAAAGTAGGGGCCCACCTGCTCTTCAGTGCTTGAGCCCAGGTCCCAGGAATCCTACTGCCAGGTCCTTATGACTTTTAGACCTATGAGAACTGATAATAGATACTGTGCCTCTGCTATTCTCCAGAGTTGAGCAGAACTTTCTCAGTGGCTGCAAGGACTCCTCAAGATTTATCTTAGAGAAAGTAAAATGCAAAGGCTAGAAAGGTGACACTCATGACCCAATATTTGCCCTCCTACTATGCACCAGAGCTAGAAGTAGGGGGGTTACCCTTGAAAGTCTTTATCCTTAGGATCCCATGATCAAATAAACACCAAGGGGAAGGATATTTAACATAGGCACTGTGGATACAAGTATAAAAAAACAAGTATAGGCACTGGGGATACAGTTCTGTCATCAAGGATCCCTCAAGGCATGATTTAATAGTTGGAAGAGACACCACTGGCCATCAAGTCCAACCCATACTTTAAAGAAATCCCTATTATAAAATAGAGATGGTATTCTAATGTGTGAGACAACACATACAGGAGAGATATAATTAGGGAAGGAAGTTTTTTTTTGGGGGGGGAGCAAAAAGTTTATGTGTAAAGTCATAGAAAAGTCAATTGTCATACACATTTTATAGCAATATTTGTATTGGTTGGATTACTTTTCCCAGTACAAGAAATAGAAAATAGGGGCAGACATGAAGGAGCTGGTGCATGAACTTTAGCAGAATGCATGCTATGATATGTGAATGAACTCTGCCTTTCTGGTGGATGATTATATGGGATAGGAAACATGGTCTTCCCAGCTAAATATAATGTATTAGATGGATTTAAACTCGCTCACCAATTAGAAACCAATCCCAGGGCAGAGTGCCAAAATAGAGAGAATTAATTAGGGGGTGGAGAGGAAGGTAGTCTCTAGGGGTTTGTTTGGGAAGGCTACTGCTCCAGGTGGGAAGAAGGGGGACAGAGACAGGAGAAATGACTTGGTTTCCTGGTCAATACTGCACAAGTAGATGACACATGATTTCTAAAGACAAATATGAATGAATTTTATCTTTAAAATTCTCTTGTTTTATTTTTTTGAGAATTTTCTGGAATCCCTTGAGGTATTTGCATTTTCAGATTTTCTGGGTTTTCCCAAAATTCTAACCCACTATTGTTACTTAATCACTAGATGAGGAATTAAGAGTGTTCAAAACTTAACCCTGCTTTTGTCACTTACCATCAAAGGATGTCTTTAAGTTTGATTTAACTATGTCTGCAAAGTATTTTGAGTTCCTCACACTTGTAGAAGTGTACCTGCTCCAGTATTTCATTGAAAAAATTGTAGTAAATGTAACAAAATTATAAAGACTAAGTGGGACTCAAAGGGAGAGACATCAGAAGATACTCCCTTCATGGAGGTGGGAGATCCACAAGTTTTATGTATTACATGTTTCAGTTTTATTCAGTGTATCAATCAGTTTTACTGACTTCTCTTCTTCTCTAAAAATAATATTTGTCACATAGGATAGCTCTCTGGAAGGAGGAGGAAAGATAAGTAGAATACTATAGAGACGTAAGAAACAAAAAAAATCGATGAAAACATTTTTTAATATTTCTTTTTTATTTTTTTTGAGGGGGGAAGGCAGGGCAATTGGGGTCATGTGACTTGCCCAAGTGTGTCAAGTGTGTGAGGCCACATTTGAACTCAGGTCCTCCTGACTCCAGGGCTGGTGCTCTACTCACTGCACCACCTAGCTGCCCCTGAAAACATTTTTAAAAAAGAAAAACATGTAAGTATTAGAAAAATAAACATTTTGATTGAGTAGTTTAGAAGATTCAGAAGTTCTTACTGGTATGAATAAGCTTACATGAGTCTTTACAATCTTCTATAATACTTTGAGTTTTGTGTTATTTCGTAGCCATTTGAATTTTGTTTTTAATAACAACAGAGGCAACATGAGTTATAGGGAATTTAGATTCACCACAACTGGAATTCAATAATTTCCTCTGATGCTAGCTGTTTGACCCTGACCAATTCATATTACTCTAGAAACTCTTTAGGGCTTGTCTATTAATCCATAACTAGGATGTAATCCCCATTGGTGGAGGGACTTCTTATAACCTGAGGTGCCAACAGTGAAGAAATCAGATGTCCTTTATATATATGTATGTATATATATGTTTTTGGTTTGTTTATCCTTTAGCATATGAAGGGGGGAAAGTCCCAAACTGATATGGAGTTATAACATGACACATAAGAAAGCATGGTTTTAAGGGAATGTCACATATTTAATAATGTCAGAGGATAAAGTAAAATAGCTTAATTGTACAACAAAATTCAAATATATTTGAAATCTCTTTTGGTGGAGACAAGAAAGAATCTCTTCCTGAAAATTGCACATTTCTTCTCTATTTAATCTTTTATAGTAATAATTATGCCTATCTGCTACTTGCCTTCGGTATTTAAGAGGGGGGAAAGAGCTAAGGATGAATGTAGTTTTTTTTTTTTTACCAGTTGGTACGCTGAATCCAATTTTTGTGTCCAAGTTTTAAAGCCCCTATAAAAACAGCAGCATTTAATGGAAATGTTGATCCTCCTAAGCTATGTACGGTAGGGCAACATTCTTCCACAATAATAGCAAAAAAAAAAATCTGGTTTTCCTATATTCAAATGCTTCCCACATCTCGCTGTGAGGAAAATCAATTTATATTACTAGGGAGGAATTCCAGTGTGGAATTGGGTATTCATCATAGCTGAACTGAACTGACACCCCCTTTAACTCTGTATTAGGGATTTTTGTATACTTTTTTACATATTTTACTTTTGCAAACAAATATCTGAAAATAGCACATTTTAGAATTGACCTTTTCCACTCCTCTTATGCCCAAGGAAAATTACCAGAACCCTAATTAAATTAAAGTATGACTGCAATTCATTTTATTAAATATTCCATTAAAAAATTTCCTCCATAGCAAAGTATGCACTTTCCTTAATCTTGGCCTTTTTCTCTTTAGCTGCCGTCATTCCATTTGAAGCATTCACTTTGAAATGCCTGCCAAATATTTTTGCCCCAATACCACAATAACAATGCAGCAATGTAGGAGTGATTTATTCCAATAAGTTTACAACTGCTTGAGCTGACATGGAAACAGTCTCCAAAGTTCCAGGTAGTAGGTTTGCATTTTTCTTTAAAATTTCAAATATATCCTCTAAATCTATGTGAGTCCAGTCCCATGTTTCTTTTACAGGTGCAAACATTCCAAAATGTTAAAAAAAGGCTTTTAGAAACCACTACTCTATAATAATAACTAGAATATTTTCCTCATCATCAACTTGAGCTTCATTTTGTATGCATAAATTAAAGAAATAAAGACCTCTTTACTATGCTTAACTTAAAATATGCAGGGAAATTTTAACTGAGTGAGCTTGCTTAGCCGTTTCTCAAAAATTATGCTCCAAAGACAAGTGTTTTCAAATTTGTTTCTATTTTGTTTCGCCCCTTTTCAAGTTATACAACAAAAGAAAAATTCCTTTTAAGCTTCAGCTCCAGTGGCTGAATGCTGATTTAGAAAGGTCACTGGATCCAAAGGACAGATTGCCAGTTCTTTTGAATTTCCATTGCCTGCCCTTTCTATGGAAACAGAAAGAACCAAGAATCACCTTCTGGGAGTGCAATGGGCAGGGACCACCCAGGGCACTGCTCATTTAGCTTCTGGTGACCTTCTGTTATGCACTCAGCAAGTCAGTGAAGAAAAAGCCAGATACTCAGCCCGCCAGGGTACTTAATGTGTTCTCAAGTTCATATTGTTCCTTAAAGGCTTAGAAGCAGAATGAGTAGTATAAGGTTTTAAAAACAAAAGAAAACAAAACTGGGACTCAACCTACAGAGTGTTACAACCCTGTACTCTGACCCCTTTACTCCCACCTCCCTCACTCTATTTCTGGAGAAGGATGATCTGTTTTCTTTTCTGAAGGAGCTGTCAGGAAAGTGGTCCTCATGAAATATTAAATCACAAGTGTTGTGCACTTAACAAAGCAACTAGAAACACAGAGGCTTCTTGCCCAGAGATTCAAAGCATGAACAGGGTTGTGGCTAAGGATTTTGTTCTCTATGACAGATTTAAATACTATAGCTTTAGAATGGTAATTTGGCCATGGGTGGCCTTCTGTAGTAAATGTAGACATACTAAGTTATGTGCGGAAAATAGAATGAATCTATATGACAGTCAAAAATTGGATGAATTTTTTTAAATCATTGCTTTGTTTTTGTTTTTTTTTAAATCGCTGCATTAGTTTATTAGGTAACCAAGACAATCAATGCTGCTATATTAACTAGATATAGACTTCTGACAAATGTATTTTCCACTCAGAAAAGACATTTATTGAGATCAGGTATGATATTTTGTCAATTCTTTCTTCTTTATAATCTTTTCTCTTTGGGAGGAGAATGAGGAATTCATACTATTTATATTCAACCTTGTAATTATTTGATTTAAATTCCTTCTACCTTTATTTATTAAATTGTTACCTCTTTTGTAAAAAAAAAAGTATACTCACTTTTTGTCATTTTTACAGTGTTTCATGAAACCAAATTTAGCAAAAAAAAATTCTAAGCAAAATTATATCATATGCTATTACAGGTAGGGAAAGGGAAGCAAACAAGTATTTATTGTGTGACTACTAGGTGCAAGGCACTGTGCTAAGTGGGTCACATAGATTTTCATCAGCTCTTTCTTTCCCTCCTTTTTCACTTTTCTCCTGCTTGTTTTAATATGAAATGTCATCCTGTAACACTGAGTACTTTAGCCTTTACAATTCTGCAGATATATGAATGCTCTCTATCTAGGGAGACTATCACAATGAAATAGCAATGATATAATCCAGTTGTCTAGGGTCATAGCACAGTTGCTACCCCATTGCTGGAGTGTATACTCCATCCTTACTTCCATGTGGTAGAATCCTGAGCTTCCTCCAAGGCACAGTGAGCTGTTTCACCCTCCTACACTGGATTTTTACTCACCTACTGTAGTTTTTAATTTTCTTAGCTTCCTAAAATTAGTATGTGTGTGAGTGTGTGCATGTTTGTGTGAATGTGCATGTGTGTGTGTGTGCTCTATGAAACCCAGTGGGTAGCAACATTTTGAGGGCAAGAAATATTTCACTTTCATAATTATATGCCCAGTGTGCAGTATGGTGTCTTCACACAGTAGGTACTCAGTGTTTGTTGAGTTAAATTGACTCAAATTAATCTCAGTTTGAAGTATATATTTCTCTCAGTGGGTAAGTCTTCACAGCTTTGTGGTATAGGGGATGGAGAACAAGTCTTGAGGTTGGTAAAATCTGAATTCAAATCCAGCCTCAGACATTTATTAGTTTGTGTCCCTGGACAACTCACTTCACCTTTGACTGCTCCAATTTGCTTAGCTGTAGAATGTAGGTAATTATGGTACCTACCATAGAGGGCTGCTGTGAGGCTCAAATGAGATAATATTTGTAAAGCATTTAATAATTTCTTGTTTCCTCCCTCCCTTCCTTCTTTCTTTCCTTCCTTCCTTCCTTTCTCCCTTCCTCTGATTGGTCTTATATTCCAAAGGCATTTCTGATGCTCACAGAAATATTGACAAACTTTGTCAAAACAGAAAAGATGATAGAATATTTTAAAATAACACTATACAATAAAATTCAGAATTAAAAGTTAAACACAAGATGTCAAACAATGCCATGGAAATTAAAAAAAAGGTCAGAAAAATAACTCAACTAGAGATTAAGTTGGGAACAATGCAACTGGAAGTGAAAGAATTTGAGGATAGGCCAAAAATAGATAATCTAAAAATCACTGACAGCATGGAAAACACTGATGAAAACAAAACAAAACAAAAACTTTAATCATTATATTTCACGAACTACTTCAGTAAATTTTAAAATGAGCAAAACTCCTACAAGAAAAAAAAGAATCAAAATATTCCCTAAATGAAGAATTATAATTGAATTTATCTAGGCATATTATAATTAAATTTCAAGAATACAATTACAAAATTAAAGAAAAAAATCATAAACCTTCAATGCACCTGATGAAAGCCAGTACATACACAAGTGATTTTATTCCATCACGTCTAATTTATTGTATCTACATAGCTTTTGTGAGAGTAACACATAAAAATATATAGATAGACTGGTTTTCTTAGTTTTTTAATATAAGACACTCAATTTCTTGAATAGAATTTTTCACTGGCTATCCCACATGCCTGGAATTGTCTCCCCCCTCATTTCATCCTCATCTCTTTCCTTGACTTCTCTGGTTTCTTTTAAGTCCCAGATATACTCCCACCTTCTACAAGAAACATTTCTCTATCCCTTGTAATGCTGGTGCCTTCCCTATGTTGATTTTCTCCAATTTATCCTGTATATATGTTGTTTCTGCATTGTTGTTTATATGTTCTCTTCCATATTTGAAGATGAGCTCCTTGAAAAGAAAGATTTTCATTTGTTTGCCTTTAGTTAGTCTCTCAGCATTCTTTAGAAACACAGAATGACCAGAAAAATTGTAACTGGGCGTTGAAGCAGGCCTCCAACTTTCTCCTGCCCACTGACACACAGAGCAGTGAACACCCAAGCAGTGATCTCTTTTCTATCCAGGACACAGCCTCAGGATAAGCCTTGTCTCCACTTTACCACTGATTAAGACACTGACCCAGAGGAAACACACACTCAGTCCCAAGGGAGGATTTTTACAACCCTGAGGCATTGCAGAAGCTAATTTCTTACTTGGGTCGGAACTTTGACATCACACCCTGGTGCTAGGTTCCTTCTTCCTCCTTATCAACCTCCTTTTTTGTGTTGTCTTGCCCTATTAGGCTGCAAGTTCCTTGAGGACTGAGACTATCATTCTTCTCTTTCTTTTTCTCTTTCTCTGTCTCTACCTTCTTTCCTTATTTCCCTCCCTCCCTCCCTAGCTTCCTTCCTCCCCAGCTTCCTTCCTTCCTTCTTCCTTCCTTCCTTCATTCCTTCCTTCCTTTCTTCCTTCCTTCCTGCTTTTCTTCCTTCCTTTCTTCCTCCTTCTCTCCCTCCCTCTATTTGTTTCTTCCTTCTTTCCTTCCTTCCTTCCCTCCCTCCCTCCTTGACTCTCTTCTTTCCTTCCTCCCTCCCCCCCTCTTTTCCTTCCTCCCTTCTTTCCTTCCTTCCTCCTTCCTCCCTCCCTCCCTTCCTTCCTTCTTTCTTTCTTTCT
This sequence comes from Trichosurus vulpecula, assembly GCF_011100635.1. NCBI lineage: Eukaryota > Metazoa > Chordata > Mammalia > Diprotodontia > Phalangeridae > Trichosurus > Trichosurus vulpecula. Next base: position 182,075,815 of record NC_050574.1, read on the forward strand.
TTCCTTAATTTCTCAGTCACAGCAGTGAGCACAGTGACTGGCACATAGTAGGTATTTACCAAATGTTTATTGACTGACTGGGTATGGTGCTTCAGGAGTACCAGTTTCTGCTCAAGTATTTTTGCTTCATTCAAACACAGAAATATTTCTCTGTCACAATCCTAATATTTGTGGTGCTCTACCTTTTCCTAGATTTGCTGTTGTCCTTGGACTTGTTTGCTGATACACTACACAGATACAAGGCACCCTGGTAGAGGAAACATTGAAATAGGTGCTATATAATTTATTCTACATGAATTTAAATTTTCAATTCTGGAGAATTCAAATTGTACTAAAGAAAAACAACAACAATAGACCCTAAAGTAATAAATACTTTGGTATTTAGTTTGTCATATCTCTTCCAGTTTCAGCCTTTAAGATTTTTTTCTTCAAGTTTTTCTTCAAGTTCTACCTTCTACAGGAAGTCTTTTCCAGTTTCTCTTAATTTTAGTGTCTTTCCTCTATTGATTATTCCCTACCTAGCCTATATATAGCTTGTTTGTACATTGCTATTTGAATGTTGGGGTAGCTAGGTCGTTCAGTAAATAGAGTGCTGGGCCTGGACTCAGGAAGACTTGAGTTTAAATTTGACCTCAGATGCTTACTAACCGTGTGACACTGGGCAAGTCGCTTAACCCTGTTTGCCCCAGTTTCTGATCTGTAAAATGAACTGCAAAAGGAAATGGAAAACCACTTGAGGATCTTTGCAAAGGAAACCCCAAATAGGGTCTTGCAGAGTTGGACTGGATTTAAAAGGACTGAACAAAAACACCAAAATTTGTATGTTGTCTCTCCCATTGGATACAGAGCTCCCTGAGGCAGGGCCTGTCTTCCTTTTCTTTGTATCCCTAGGGCCTATAACCATGCCTGACACATGGTATATGCTTAATTGTTGTTGTTGTTTTTGTTTGTCCTTCATTCTGGAAGAGGACCATGACATCAGGGAGGTGATGCCATGACATGCAAGTGAATTGGATTTAAGTGAGGGAAGGCTGTGCAGTCACCAGCCTCACTTTCTCCTCTGAAGACATCTGGGTCCAGTGGCCAGATATAGATAAGGACAACTGGAGATGGCCCAAGAAGCAGTGGGAGACTGGCCTTTGCAAGCTAAGGTCTTTAACAGGTGTCATTTTGAATGAGGCAACACCCATTCAGTGATTAAGGCTTAATAAGAATTGAGGCAGAGAATGTCCCTTTTACCTAGTCAAAAAATTAAAAATAGATAAATGAAAAATTATGTGTATATATATATCTGGGAGGGGAGCACACTTATGGTTTCTGGCCAAAACAGAAACAATGTTATTTACATTCATTCTGGGCCAATCAGGGCCCAAATGATTACCAAGGAGGGCTTGACACTGGACCTATTGTTGGGCAATCAATGAGAGCTAGAGTGATTTGGGAAGAAGGAGAGAAAGAAAGAAAAAAAGAAAGAAAGAAAGAAAGAAAGAAAGAAAGAAAGAAAGAAAGAAAGAAAGAAAGAGAAAGGAAGGAAGGAAGGAAGGAAGGAAGGAAGGAAGGAAGGAAGAGAGAGAGAGAAAGAGAGAGAGAAAGAGCAGAGAAAGAGAGAGAAAGAGTGAAAAAGAGAAAGAAAGAAAGAAAGAAAGAAAGAAAGAAAGAAAGAAAGAAAGAAAGAAAGGAAGAAAGGAAGGAAGGAAGGAAGGAACATGTTCATTGATTGATATTTCTTAAAATTAAAATTGTTCTTAAAATTATTGCACATTCGTCTTCAGACTGCACTTAGGACATTTTTTTCCCCATTCTCCAGAAACCTCTTGCCCTTGTTCACACATTGAAATTATTCCCTACCTTGGGGCCTCCCCACAGAAAGATCTCTTCACCATACTGGAAGACACCTGGGTCAGTCATGTCTCACTCCTCTCCAGCCTGCACTCTGGCCTCTCTCTACCAGATCTCTCCCCTCTCCCCTCCCCAATCTTCTTTCCTCCACCCCTCTTCTCCACTTTTCAGCTTGATTTTCTATGCTACCTTCCACCATTAGAATATACGCTTTTTAAGGCCCAGGACTTTGCTTCTGCTGATATTTACATTTCCTTTACTTACCTAGGGGCAGTGCTTGGCACATTTTAAAAGTGAACTTAACAAATTCCTGCTTATTGACTGAGTGACATACATTTCAAGAGTACCCCATCTACCTTAAAAGTAGTGGTGAAAAGTATACAGAATGTCCTTTTTTTCTTGTTAAATTTTCCTTTTTTTTTCTTTTTTAAGATAATCACCTGGAGGGAGTAGTTAACAATAGTATTCCTTTTCTTTAAGATAGTCAGCCAAGGAAGGGGTTATTCCTCTTTCTAATAAAATCTCTAAGAGGGAGTATCTGCTTTAATTTTGGAAATTTGAGCGCATTCTCAAAACTAAGAACACAGACAAGGATATTTTTTCAACATATATTTTCTTTTCTCCAAATTCTATGATTCAAAAAAGTCCCTGCCTACACCTATCTATAATTTTACTTTTAGTTAGGAGGTGCCCTTTTTCCTTTTGCTGAGCAGTGGAAGGGCCCCTTGTTCCTCTTGCATACAGCAAGAAAAACCTAAAAGTCCCTGTATTTAGCTGGTTTGTCTGGTGAAAGGAATCTTTCTTTTCCTTTGCTTAATCATTTTTTGAAGACAGTTTATTTAAAAAAAACTCTTAAAAAATTAATATGTCCTTCCAATTCTCCTTTCTTCACACTATACACCAATAAAAAAAATCCCTCAACACATTTCTGCATAGTTTGGCAAAACAAATTCCCACGTTAGCCATGTCGAAAAATGTGTCTCTTTCTGCATTTTAAGTCCTTCACCTCTGTCAGAAGGTGAGTGGCAAATTTCATGTTGCTGTGTGTTTTTCACTTGGAGTACTACAAGATAGAGCTGAAACCCTTAACTAAGGGGATCAGTAGAGGTTTCTTTGAATCCATCAGAGACCCACCTTGAAGCTGTTTGTCACCTCTAGGCAAGAGGCAGAAGAACTATCTCTCCTATTGACAGATTCTCCCTGGCTCAAAAACCCCTTTCTTTTATAAGACAATCCATATTACTTTAGAGCAGAAGTTTTTAGCTTTTCTTTCATGCCATCATGGTGCCCTTTGGTGAAGCCTATTAACCTCTTCTCTAGATGTTTTTAAATGCATAAAGCAAAATATCTAGGATTAAAAAAGAAAGCAATTATAGTGAAATAGCATTGTCAAATATTAAATAGCATTTTATTTTTTTCTCCAATTATGTCAAGAAAGTTTTTAGCGTTCAGTTTTACAATATTTTGAGTTTCAAAGTTTTTTCCCTCCCTTCCTCCCTCTCTTCTTCTGAAAATGATAGGCAGTTTAATATAGTTTATACATGTACTATCATGTAAAACATATTTCCATATTAGTCACAGTTCTGAAAAATGAAACAAATCAAAAGAAAAAAGAAACATGAGAGAGAATAAAGTGAAGAAATTATTCTTCAATATGCATTGCATCCATCAGTTCTTTATCCGGATATAGGTAACATTTTCCTTCTTGAGTCCTTTGTACTTCTCTCAGATCATTGTGTTTCTGAGAAGAGCTCAGATATTCATAGCTGATCATCACATGATGTTGCTAATAAGATGTACAATGTTTTCCTGGTTCTGCTCATTTCACTTTGAGTCATTTCCTACAAGTCTTTCCAGGTTTTGTGAAATCTGCCTTTCATCACTTCTTATTTCACAGTAGTATTCCATTATATTCATATAACATGGTTTGTTCAGCCATTCCCCAATTGGTGGACATCCCCTCAATTTCCATTATTTTGCCACCACAAAAGGACTGCTATAAATATTTTTGCACATATAAGGGGTTTTCCCTTTTTTTATGATGTTTTTGAGATATAGGCTTAATAGTGGTATTGCTGGATCAAAGGGTGTACACAGTTTGATTGCCCTTTGGGCATAGTTCCAAAATGCTCTCCAGAATGGTGGAATCAATTCATGATACCACCAACAGTGCGTTGGTGTACCAATTTTACCACATTCTCTCCACCATTTATCTTTCTACTTTTTTGCCACATAAGTCAATCTGATTGGTATGAGGTGGTATTTCAGAGTTGTTTTAATTTGCATTTCTCTAATCAAAAGTGATTTAGAGCACTTCTTCACATGCCTACAGATAGCTTTGATTTTTTCATCTGAAAACTGCCTGTTCATATCCTCTGACCGTTTATCAATTGGGGAATAACTTATATTCTTACGAATTTGACTAAATTCTCTATATTTTTGAGAAATCAGGCCTTTATTAGAGACACATGCTGTAAAGATTGTTTCCCAGCTTTCTGCTTTCCTTCTAATCTTGGTTGCATTTGTTTTGCTTGAACAAAAGCTTTTTGTTTCCTTTTGTAAATTTAATGTAATTGAAATTGTCTATTTCATATTTCAAAGGTAAAGGTGTCAGGACAAATAAAATATGGAAATCATTTTCTATAGATTCCAATCTCTTCTTTTTTTTTCTTTTTTAATATGAGGAAAAAATGTATGCATATTCTTCATACCCTCTGACTTTCTAGGCAGAGCTTTATTTTGTTAAATAATGAAAGAATCGAAGTGATAAAATTTAAGCTTTGTTTATAAAAAGCCCCTACAGAGAGCTGGTCTGCCTTCTTCAACAGGATGGTAGAAGTCCTTATACATTTTTTTTCCAAAGACATAAGTCTTTATATACTACAAAAGCTTTCTTTCAATCATAAGCTATGGGCTTGTAATTTTTTTTAATCAAGCAGCTTGCTTTAACAATATTTTTCCTATGTCTCATTTGGGTGTTTTGTGGTGTATTGTTCTTTTCTGTCTTCTGATCTTAATCCACTGAACATGTGCTTTGGTTTACCCACTTGGAGTGATACATGCAGTGAAAAGGCATAAGGCATGAGAAGAGTAATTTGGCTTGCACTTGAGATGCATTTAAAGAAACGGAATCAAAGACGACAGTGGAAACTCCACCCTATCCTACAAATGTGTAACAAGAACTGAGTGATGGCAGCAGTGCTTGCAAAGACTGTTTTTCTAACTCTCTTTGATATGGGCACCATGAGATTTCTGGAGACATTGGATGCCAGCTAGAGCTCTAACCTATTGCCATCCATGTGTAAGTTTGTAATGAAAAAAAAGATAAGACTCTTCCTTGGGTGTGGTGACCTTCCCTTCCATGTTGGCTGCCTGTCACTCATCCAGGAGGATTTCCATCGAAGATTTCTAGCAGCCACTTGAGCCTTCATTTAGGACCTGGCCCTGGAGGATTTGCCTCAATGTACTTGCTTTCACCTGTAGAGTCTCCTGAAGGTTGTTTTCCCTCATTCTGATGCCAGAAGGGTATAGATGGCAAACCTGGAAGGAGAGATAATTAATTGGATCAGGCCATAAGTAAACCAAAACCACATTTTAAACAGACTAAAATGATTTGGCACTTGTCTGAACAAATTTACAGCATTATCTTTTCAAAGTGGGAGTTATTAACTACCTTTTTCTTTCTTCAACTTGTAACGATAAAAGAATAGCATCTCACCCATAAAGATATCAGTAAGAAGAAAAATTCTAATGCCATACAGCTGACTCAACATCTCCCATACGTCAGTAACCTAGGCTGTCTCCCATCTTGTTCCCATTATAGTTTCTTTAACAGGAAAAGAATATGCAGTGATTGTCCATAAATGTTTCTCAACAAAGGGAAAAATACAGAGAGAGAGAGAGAGGTTGAGAGAGAGAGAGAGGGAGGGAGGGAAAAAGGGAGAGAGAGAGAGGGAGGAAGGGAGAGGGAGAAAACATTTAGAATTATAGAATATTTGAGCTAGAAAAGGCCTTAGGGATCATCTAGTACAACCTAACTTTGGATAGGATTTAGGGTGCAGCTCAAAGGACTCTCAGGTTGGTAGTCTTTCCAATTTTCCAAAGAGTAAGCAATTTGTAAATTTTGTTTTGTTTTGTTTTGTTTTTTCCAATTTCACTATCATATTAATACAATAACATCCCACTGATCCAACAGTCAGACTTCTGAAAATCTCAGCCATCTATCATAGCTAACACAGAGAACCCATAAGTTGTGGAAAATACAATCTAAATTTTCTTACTTGTCATTACTCAGGGCTGAAGTAAAATTCCTCTTCATTTATGCCTGTCACAATATTTTTCCTATAAGGTGCAACTTAAGTAACTTCCCCGTCCATGAACTATTCTATGTTTCACATGGGTAGAAATATTCTTCCCTAAATTTTTCTAGTGTACTTTGGCTCTCTCCTTTGCCCCATGAAATCTTTTTTTAAGTTAATATTGATTCTCTCTAGGGAACTATAAGCTCCTTTAAGGTAGAGACTGTATTATTTTTCACATGCATATCCCAAGGATCAAACACAATAACATATGAGTGTGTGTACATGGCAGGGAGAGGTGGGGAAGGTCCAGACCTATGATATAACACATATAGTGAACATCTGTTATGGAACTTTCTTTCATTGATGAAGATCAGTCATGGCCCTAGAACTCACAGTCTTAGAGAGCTGCATATACCACTGAGAATTTAAGTGACCTAACCATTGACACATAGCTGGTATCAGGCAGAGGCAAGACTTGCACTCTGGTCTTCCAATAATAAAGCTAATTTATTACCATGATAAGCATTACCTTTCAGAGGTACTTAATATTTGTTGAATTTGAGTTTATCAACAGATAAATATCTAGTAAAGTATAGCAAACTATATATAATGACTAATTTATTATAACAAGGCAAGTAACCATGTATTCAATATCCTCTGTGAATATCACTGCATTATAGAATTGTAGTTCTTAATATAAAAGCCTGCATCATCAAAAAATGTGACATTGCATAAACTTTATTATGTATTTTTAAATGTGCAATACATTATAGAAATATTTATATCAGAAGTTGCTAGTCTATAAATCTCTGTGTCACATGAGCAACAAGATAGAGCACTAAATACCTTCTCATAATCTCTCCAAATTTTCACTGTGTATAAGAGATAAAGCAATTTCAGCAGTCTCTAAACTCCAACATCAAGAAATCCAAAAAGGTATAAACCCAAGGAACTAACAGCAGGGAAGATTAATTTTGATCTCCTAATATCCATAATCATCACCCAAAATGCCACCTGCCCTGATACTCAGACAAGCCTGAACAATCCCACCCATGAGCTTTTAGTAGAATTCAACTTTGCTCCCCTGCCCCCTGCCCTTCCACCTAGCGCTTCAGAAAACTAAAAAGGCAGAAGCTTGCTCTGGCTGGAACAGAAATGCAGCAATACTCAATGCTGCTATGGAGATCAGCTACAGACTTAAGAAAAAGAGAAAAATGAGAAAGGATTCTAGCATGTGGATTCCATGTGGTATTCACTAAATCTGAGGGAAAGTAAACTAGATTCCATCTGAGACACTTCTGTTCTCCCAGAAGTCACTTGAGACAGACACTTAGACTAATGAAACATAAATCACTCTGTGAGGGAAGAGGCTGGAAAAGCTTTGAGATCCATCCCCCAGGGAAATAAAAAAATCAAAGAGGAAGGAGTCAGAAAGTGAGTAATAGGGGAATATAAGTAAAACTGACCAAAATTACTAAATATTTGAGGTGGAAAAATCTCAGTTAAATATCTTGAACATTAGCATATATAATAAGAGGGAGAATATTCATAATAGAAGGGCATATGCTGCCCAGATTAGCTAAATGAGTCTATTTATGAATAAGTATTTTAAGACAAGGGAAAATGAATCAGTCGCTGATGAAACAGAGAAATTTGTGGATTCCTAATAAAATATTGAACCACAGTATTATGTTCTTCATGGTTTTAAAAGGGAAATGATAATTATGAAATCAGACTTTTATATTGCAAAACAGAAGTAATTGACAGAATCATAAACTTGAATACACTGAGGCAAACCCCACTAAATCAACAAAAGAATAACTGATTGGAAATACAATTACACAGGAGTGAAGAATACTCTGGGAGGAGAAAAGGAAATCTAGAAGCAATAATGTTAAAAGTAAACATGATCTTTATACTTAAAAAATATATTGAAATCCAGGATGCATAAGACAATTTTAAGTAATATGGGCCTCCTAGAAGAAAACAAATCTAAAAAAACTGTACATCATAATGTAAGAACTAAGACCCCCCCAAAAATGCTATCCAGAACTTCTGAAGACAGAAGTCAAAGTGCTTATCAAAAGAATCTACAGATTTCCTCCAGGGAAAAAAATAATCTAATGAATGAAACCTGTGTTGTGAACTCCAAAAGACATAACTGAAAATGAGGAAGGGTGGGAAGACATAACAATGTAACACTGGGATATATTTAAACATGGGACATATTTAAAAGAGAGATTCCAAAATATGAACCTTAGAAGCTTGAATTCCTAGAAGAATGCAGATGCTAAAAAAGGAATAATGAGTACAAATCACATTAATTAAAAATAAAACCCTAGTATACACATTAAAAGAAAAAAATAATGAAAGAAAATAAGTAAATGATTTGTTTTAAGAAAAAGGTGCAATAAGTCAAAATTTTAAAAGTAGCAACCAAAAAAATTTAAGGGGAGAAGAAGGATTTTCCTCAGCTACTTAACTCAGAGGACTTAATCTTTGAGAAACAAATCTAGCCAGCAAACCCCCAGTTAACTAGGTAACTTTTGGCAATCAAAATTTATCTTCCTTTGCATAGATTGGACAATAGGTCCCTGCTCAATTACCACTTCATGGTTATTTTTGGGCCCTCCTGGCTCAGAGTAAATGAAAATAGTAACTGTTTCTCTTTTGGACAGCAACCCTGAGGGTCTTTTCCTCCCAGTTTGACTTTTTAATTATTATTTTATTATTATTATTATTTATTAATCCCTTGACTCGCTTCTTAGAGAGGCCTATTCATTGAATTGGCTTTGCTTCACTCAAAGTGAGAACCTGAAAAGACCTTATCTTAAAAGGGCCAAGGTCTACCACTGCATCCTGGGTCAGCTCCAGTCATCTTGATCAATATCTAGCTACTGGACCCTGATGACTCTGGATGAGAAAGTGAGACTGGTGACTCTGCACAGCCCGGCCTTACTCAGATCAAAGTCAATTGCATGTCATGACATCATTTCTCTGATATCATGTCCACTTTGAGAATGAAAGACAAACCACAACTCACAACAAAGGCATGCCTTGAATAAAATGAGGGGCTGGAACAAAGTTAGGTAAATCCAAAAAAGCAAGAATCACAATCATGTTATCAGAGAAAGCAAAAACAAAAATTCATTATCATGAATAACTATCATTCATATAGTGCTTTAATGTTCACAAGGAGCTATGCAAATATTTTTTTTAATTTGAACACAAAAAGAAATCAACCAGGAAACTCTAGCACAATAAAACTTTATATGTTCCCAATTTCTTATCAACTAAATTCATAAAGGAAAAATTAACTGAGCTTTAAAAAGGTATAGAAATACAATAGTGGCAGGAGATTTTAGTGTCTCTCCGTCATGAACAAACATAACAGAAAAATAAACAAAAAGGAAAATATATAAAAGTTACTGGAGAAACTGAAACTAATAGATAACAACCTCTTCTAAACGGGATTACTGAAGTCTGTATATATTTTTAGCATCACATGGAACTTTTAAGAAAATCAGCCATGTATTAGAGTATGGGCATTACAAATAAATGCAGAAATTAAAACAGCTCTGAGGTACTACATCACACTTATCAGATTTGCTAACATGACAAAACAGGAAAATGATAAATGTTGGGGAAGATGTGGGAAAATTGGAACACTAATGCATTGTTGGTGGAGTTGTGAACTGATCCAACCATGCTGGAGAGCAATTTGGAACCATGCCCAAAGAGCTATAAAAATGTGCATACCTTTTGATCCAGCAATAGAGGTCATAAAAAGGGGGAAAATCCACATGCACAAAAATATTTATAGCAGCTCTTTTTGTGGTGGCCAAGAATTGGAATTTGAAGGAATGCCCATCAATTAGGGAATGGCTGAAGAAGTTGTGCAATATGAATTTAATGTAATCCTATTGTTCCATAAGAAATGGTGAACAGCCAGATTTCAGAAAAACCTGAAAAGAATTGCATGAACTGATGCTGAATAAAGTGAGCAGAACTAGAAGAACATTGTACACAGAAACAGCAATATTATGCAGTGATGGAGTTTGTTAGACTTAACTGTTCTCAGTGATTCAATGATCTAAGACAATTGCAAAAGACTCATGATGGAAAATGCTATCCACATCCACAGAGAGTTCTAGGAAGTCTGAATGCAGATTGAAGCATACTATTTTCTCTTTTTTGTTGTTTTCTGTTTCTCATGGTTTTTTCCCTTTTGTTCTGATTCTTCTTTCACAACATGACTAATGTGGAAATGTGTTTAAAAAAACTAAATATATATAAATATATATATACAGAGAGTGAGAGAGAGAGAGAGAGAGATCATTCTTTATAGACTATTAAACAATAAAAAAGTAAATAGTTCAGTATACAAAAGAAAAAGACACATCCAAACAGTGACTTAACAAAAAAATCCTAAATAGTGAGTGGATCAAGGAAAAAATCAAAGATAGAATTAATAATTTGCATGGAAGAAATAATAATGAAGAAAAAACATCAAAATTTCTGAGATGAAGCTAAAGCAATCCTCTAGAGGTGGGACTATATAGTTAGAAATATTGAAATGACTATGTACTTTTAAAAACTAGAAAGTCAAAAAATAAAATTAAAATGAGCATGTAAGAGGAAATACTAAAAATTAGGGGAGGGATAAATTAGAAACCAAAATAAACTATAGGAATGGAAAATAAAGCTAATGGGTAGTTTTTTTTAAAAGACTAATTAAGTTGACAAAACTCTGACCAATCTGATAAAAAAAATAAGAAGGCAGGAAATAAAATCACTAAAATAGCTTATGAACCAGGTGAAATTACATCAAAATGAAAAGAAAAAAATTATCAAAACTTGATATGCATATTCATATACAAACAAAACAAAGGACACAAAAGAAATAGAGGAATACTTTCAAAAATATAAAATATTCAGAATAACAGAAGACTAAATAAAGATCTTTAATAATCTAATTTCATAAAATATAAAACTATCTATAACTACCAAAAAGGGGAAACAAACATCCCTTGGCCTAGTAGAGTCACAGGAGAATCCCATCCATTTAAAGAACTGTTAGTACCGATACTGATCTTTGGTGTCAATAGCATGTTGCTCCCAAAATTTGGAAAATAAAGCGTCCTACCAGAATCCTTTTATGAATCAAATATATTCCTAATACTCAAACAAGGGAAGGATAAAAGCACAGGAGAACAGTAGACCAATATCATAAATGAATATTATTTCAAATTTTAAATACCAGCCTGTCAAATAAACAAGGCAGCTAGGTGACTCAGGAGATGAAGTACTGATTTAAAATCTGACCTCAGACATTTACTAACTGTGTGAACCTAGGGAAGTCACAATTCTTTGCCTCAGTTTCCTCAATTGTAGAATGAGCTGGAGAAGGAAATGGCAAACCACTCTAGTATCTTTGCCAAGAAAACCCCGAAAGGGGTCACAAAAAGTCAGATACAACTGGAAAACAACTGAAAAAATATGCTACATTGATTCATCCAAGATATTATCAGGACCAAGTTGAATTTATAACAGAGGTTCAAGGTTAACTCAACATTAGGGGAAAAAATCAATGGAATAAATCCTATTAAAATTTTTAAAAATTCCCAAACCACACGAATATCTCAACAGATACAGAAAAACATTTCGATTACACACACACACTCACACATACACATACACACACACATACACACACACATCTTCAAAATATAGGCATAGAGGGACCTTTTAATGTCATAAAGAATATCTAAAACCTAAAGCAGGCATCATATACAATGTAGATAAACTAAGGAACACTCCCAACAAATATGGAAGTAAAGCAAAAATTATCACTTCCCCATTATTATTTTATTTATAGTTCTATAAATGTTAGCAATAAAACAACAGAAAGATATTTAAAAGTGAAAAGATAGGTAAAGAGAAGATAAAAGTGTACCTATTTGATGCTGATATTACAGTTTACTTAGAAAATCCTAGGGAATCATCAAATGTACAAATTTTTTTTTTAAAAATATATATCTTCAACAATGTTGCCAGCTACAGATAAACACTCAAAAATCAACAATTATGTAAAATAACCTTTCTATATACCAAAATCCAAAAGACAAAAATAGAAAGAAATACAGTCACATTAATTATAAAAAGCATAAAATATCTAGGGATCAATCTATCAAGACATACAAAGTACTTATAGATTCAATTATAAAATAATCCTTCAATAAACAATGGACACCTTAAATAGCTGAAAAACTACTGTTCTCATTGTTAGGTCATGCCAATATGATAAAAATGGTAATACTAGCAAAGTTAATTTACAGTTTTAATGCTACACTAATCACATTATCAATGAGCTATTTTATCGAGCTCAATCAATAAAGTAATAAAAAAAATTCTCTTAGAAATCTATACCTCAGATAAAAAAGATAGAGTGAGGGGGCAGAGCCAAGGTGGCAGCTGGAAGGCAGGGTCTTGCTTAAGCTCTCCCCCAAGTCTCTCCAAATACCTGTAAAAAATGGCTCTGAACAAGTTCTAGAGCTGTGGAACCCATGAAATAGCAGAGGGAAGCAGGTCTCCAGCCCAGGAGAGCCTGGATGGTTGCTGGGAAGGGTCTATCACATGGTGCTGGGAGTGGAACATGGCCCAGCGTGGGCCATGCCAGGACCAACCAGACCAGGAGTTGGGCAGAGCAGGACTGAGGGCCATGAATCATTGAGCTGTGGCAGTTACCAGACTTCTCAACCCACAAACACCAAAGACAACAGAGCAGGTTCTGCACTGAGGTGAGAGTAGTGTAGCTCCAGCCCTGGGGGTGGTGGAGGGGGCACAGCAGTAGCGGCAGCAGCAGCAGCAGCAGCAGCAGTAAGAAGTTTCTGTGGCTGCTTCCAGAGCACCAGCATCAGCTGCTTCCTGAGTCCCTGATTCACACAGTGGCAGGAATCAACCCACAGATGAGAGCAGGAGTGCAAGGAGCATTTGCTGGTACAGAGGCAGCTTTGCCCTGCTTATATCTGCATCACAGTCCTGCTTGGTGGTTCTTGAGGGAGGAGGAGCACTGCTGTGGCAGAGCTTGCAGTGACAGTAGAGCAGAAGTAGTTCTGAATATAGCAGTGCTTGGCCCCTAAAGTTTGGGACAAAGTACTCTCTATTCTACAAGCGGTCATACCCTGACAAAAAGCTCAAGAGTCAAGTAGTTGGCTGGGAATATGAACAGGCAGCTAAAATGGACTCAGACTATAGAATCTTTTTTTGGTGACAAAGAAGATGAAAATATACAGCCAGAAGAAGTCAACAAAGTCAAAGAGCCTACATCAAAAGCCTCCAAGAAAAATATGAATAGGTCTCAGGCCATGGAGGAGCTCAAAAAGGATTTGGAAAAACAAGTTAAAGAAGTAGAGGAAAAATTGGGATGAGAAATGAGAATGATGTGAGAAAACCATGAAAAACAAGTTAATGACTTACTAAAGGAGACCCAAAAAAATACTGAAGAAAACAGCATCTTTAAAAACAGACTAAGTCAAATGGCAAAAGAACTGCAAAAAGCCAATGAGGAGAAGAATATCTTGAAAGGCAGAATTAGCCAAATGGAAAAGGAGGTCCAAAAGACCACTGAAGAAAGTACTACCTTGAAAATTAGATTGGAGCAAGTGGAAGCTAGTGACTTTATAAGAAATCAAGACATTATCAAACAAAATCAAAGGAATGAAAAAATGGAAGACAATGTGAAATATCTCATTCGAAAAATCACTGACCTGGAGAATAGATCCGGGAGAGATAATTTAAAAATTATTGGACTACCTGAAAGCCATGATCAAAAAAAGAGCCTAGATATCATCTTTCAAGAAATTATCAAGGAAAACTGCCCTGATATTCTAGATCCAGAGGGTAAAGTAGAAATTGAAAGAATCTACTGATCACCTCTTGAAAAGGGGCAGCTAGGTGGCACAGTGAGTAGAGCACCAGCCCTGCAGTCAGGAGGACCTGAGTTCAAATCCAGCCTCAGACACTTGACACACTTACTAGCTGTGCAACCTTGGGCAGGTCACTTAAGCCCAATTGCCCTGCCTTCCTCTGTGCAAAAAAAAATTAAAAAAAAGATTCCAAAAAGAAAACTGCTAGGAATATTGTAGCCAAATTCCAGAGTTCCCAGGTCAACAAGAAAATACCGCAAGCAGCCAGAAAGAAACAATTTGAGTATTGTGGGAACACAATCAGGATAACACAAGATCTAGCAGCTTCTACATTAAGGGATAGAAGGGTTTGGAATATGATATTCCACAGGTCAAAGGAGCTAGGATTAAAACCAAGAATCACCTACCCAGCAAAACTAAGTATAATGCTCCAAGGCAAAATATGGATTTTCAATAAGATAGAGGACTTTCAAGCTTTCTCAATGAAAAGAGCAGAGCTGAATAGAAAATTTGACTTTCAAATACAAGAATGAAGAGAAGCATGAAAAGGTAAACAAGAAAGAGAAATTATAAGGGACTTACTAAAGTTGAACTGTTTTGTTTACATTCCTACTTGGAAAGATGATGTGTGTAATTCATGAGACCTTTCTCAGTATTAGACTAGTTGAAGGGAATATACAGTTAGATAGATAGATAGATAGATAGATAGATAGATAGATAGATAGATGGATAGATAGAGGGAACAGGGTAAGTTGAATATGAAAGGATGATAGCTAAAAAAAATAAAATTAAGGGTTAAGACAGGAACATATTGAGAGAGGTAGAAAGGAGAGATATAATGGGGTAAATTATCTCACATAGATGTGGCAAGAAAAAGTAGTTCTGTTGGACGGGAAAAGGGGGCAGGTGAGGGGGAATGAGTGAATCTTGCTCTCATCAGATTTGACTTTAGGAGGGAATAACACTCAAGTGGGTATCTTACCTCACAGTAAAGTAGGGGGAAGTGGATAAAAAAGGGGGGATGATAGAAAGGAGGGCAGATAGGGAGATGAGGTAATCAAAAGAAAATACTTTTGAAAAGGGACAGGGCCAAGGGAGAAAACTGAATAAAGGGGGGGCAGGATAGGATGGAGAGAAACATAGTTAGTCTTTCACAACATGATTTTTGTTGAAGTGTTTTGCATAATGATACATGCATGGCCTATGTTGAATTGCTTGCCTTCTTAGGGTGGGTGGGTGGGAAGGGAAGAGGAGAAAGAATTTGGAACTCAAAGTTGTAAAAGCCAATGATCATAAAAAAGTTGTTTTTGCATGCAACTGGGAAAAAAGATATATAGGGGATGGGGCATAGAAATCTATCTTGCCCTACAAGAAAGTAAGGAGAAAGGGGACAGGGTGGGGGTAATGGGGTGACAGAAGGTAAGGCTGACTGGAGAACAGGGCAATCAGAATATACGCCATCTTGTAGTGGGGGGGCCGGGTAGAAATGGGGAGAAAATTTGTAACTCAAAATCTTGTGGAAATCGATGTTGAAAACTAAAATATTAAATAATAAAATATGAAAAAAATTTAAAAAGAAAGATTTAGAGTATCAAAGGAAATAGTAAAATGTGGTAGTGACAAAGATGAAGTAGCATCTCTTCAAAATATATTAAAGCCACTGTCATCAAAAATCATCTAATGTAGGCTAAAAAATCGATAAGTGAATCAATAGAAGAGAGTAGAAAACAGAGAATCATATGGGAGTCAATAGCCCACTATTAGATAAACTGTAATATAGAAATTACTTACAAAAGAACTTCTTATTTGATTAAAAAATGCTAGGAATATTGGAAAGCAATCTGGCAGAATGTAAGCTTGGACCAACTCCTTACACCATATTGTGCAATACATTATAAATGGGTATGTCACTTTATTTTCAAAGATCATATAATAAATGGAAAGAGAAGTAGATTGTGTACTGTACCCAACTATAGGTAGGAAATGTATTCTTAACCAAACAAGGCTTAGAAACAATTATGAAAGATAATATAGATACCTTTTATTGCATTAAACCGAAAATCTTCTGCACAGACAACATACACACAGATATATGTATACACGTGCATGTATGTGTATATATACATGTTTGTGTTTATGTGTATATGCACATATGTAACACCAAATGTTTATCGAAGAAATTTGTTACAAAAATGTTATTTTATTTGATCATGTTCTAATTTTTTAAAGTGAACAGATAAGAAAGGAAGTTGCATATGTATATATACATACACATACACATATACACATGTATATGTATGTATGTACATATGTATAGGTATATATATGCAAATGAATTTGTATGCATATTGTTCAAATATATAACTGGGTATGTTTATGTATTATATATACACAGAAACAACTCAACAATTGACATATCCCCATCCCCATAACTCTATACACATGGGCATGCACACACACATGAGTGCGTACAGACGTGTGTGTGTATGTGTTTTAATCAAATGCCATTCTCCATTAGGTAAGTAGTAAAAGATATGAACAGTTATTAAAAGAAAATTTACAAACTATTAACAAAGGCTAATGTTGGAGGTGCTGTAGGAAGATAGACTTGTTAATTTTTGATGGAACTATGGATCAGTATAGTCATGTGAAATTATGCAAATAAAGTGACAAAACTGTGCACTCCTTTACTCAGAAATTAAGCTATCAGTCTTACACCCCAAAGAGATTTTTGATTAGAAAAAAGTTTGACTGTATGTGTGTGTATACACACACACATACATATATACATATGCATTTTTTGTGATAGCAAGGAATTGGAAACAAAGTAGAGGTCCATTTATTTGTGAATAGTTATACAAGTTATGATACCTGAATATAATAGAATAATAATATGCTATAAGAAATTATGAGGTAATGTTTTAACATGGAAAGACTTGCACAAAATAATAAAAAGTGAAATGCAGAGAACTAAGAGGACATTGAATAAAGTAACAGCAATATTGTTTTAAGAATGATTTGAGTAAGTTATTTTGACTATTATAAATACCAAAAAATAACTCTAAAGTACATATGACGAAAGATGTTATCCACGTCCAAAGAAAGAGCTGATAGCTATAAGTATGTATAGAATTATTTTATGTGTGTGTATATATACATATATGTATGTGTATAATCATATATAAGTATCTGTGTATATACGTATACATACATATATGTGTGTGTGCATATATATGCACACACATATAGTGTTTAATGATAGCTGTCTTGAAGGGGTGAAGAAGAAAGAGAAAAAGAAAAAAAAGAAATTTACATGATAACTTCATTATATATTTAAAAGGAATAGCAGATTGTACATAATAGATTTGCAGTTTTATGTGCATCTTTTTTTTACTATACTACATTATGGAAATGCTTGCTTTATTCCATAAATTAAAAACACAATACATTTTTAAAATTTTGATATTTTAAAATTACCAAAAATAAGCTTAATTAGTGATCAATAAAACTTATTTAAAAAATACCTGGTTGGTTTTAAGTTTTTGTGCTAAAAAGAGAAAGCTTCAGATAACTGGAAAAGTTCAGTTATGAGTATAAGCTATGCTGATTGTTTATAAATCAGTATATCCAGCAGATCTCACTCTTCCAATTATGCTATCTTCCTGTCTTACCACCCTTCACATCCCCTTACCTTCTTCTCCACCTCTTGCTCTGGAATTAGTTAAGAAATCAACACTACCATTATTCCCAGGAAAGGGACATCAGTCAATTGCTTCCCCAAAGGTTTCACTATCACTCAAACTGCAGTCCTATGTAGTTACCATTGTTATATAAAGATGCTTTCTCCTCTTCTTAAAACGTAAGTTCTTTGATGGCAGGAATTCCCCATTGTATTTTTATCCCCAGCACTAAGCATGGTGCCTGAAATATGACACAATAAATACTTTTTCATTCTTTAATTCTTCTCATTCCATAGCAATGGCAAAAAATGAGGAAATACTAGGCTATGGTCAATTGCAGAGTATTAGCAAAACCCAGTTTAATGAGAAATAAACAATACAGACAGATATAAAAGTGGTAGTGTCTCCATACCCTAATGAGCTTTTTTCATTCCACAGAGAAATATCAGGGGAAATTTCCCAGTCCAAATGAATCAACATATTTACATGTACAAAAATGAGAAAATATAAAGTACAGTGAAAGTAAATACAAAATATTTTGGCACGATGTAGGGACGCTAAAAAGCATGCCACTGGCCATGACAGACAGCCACAAATTCATCTCAGAAAACCAACTTGAATTTTTTGGGAAAAGCAAGAAGGCCATCAGATCAACTTAGCTTGGAGTTAAGGCAGGGAAGTTGATAGGCTTGCTCGGAGAACATAAACTGGTCTAGACACCTGAGGTAGCTGGGTGTCCACAGAGACCTCTTTCTATATATTAAACACATACTTTATTTTGTTCGTTAGGTCATTTGGATAAATGTTTTCAGATCAGAATAGTAGTTTGCTTACATTTTGGTAGCCTTCTGCAGTTACGAAAGCTATATATATATATATATATATATATATACATAGGGTCCTCAAAATTTTTAGTGTAAGTTTTAAAGCATAAAACTGTTCTAAGTCTTTTGAGACACTATGTGAGTGAGTGTGTGTGTGTGTGTGTGTGTGTGTGTGTGTGTGTGTATGGTGTACTTAATCTTCACGACACTCTGCAAAGCAGGTAGATTCTACTTCTGCCTATCACTCTAGCAGATAAGTGAACAAAGAATTTAAGGAATAGAATGACCAACCACAGATTACATAGTTTGTGAATATCAGAAGTAATACTTGGACAAATCAGAATTCCTTTCCACTATACCAGAGGTGTGGAAGAGTTGCCCCATGGGCCACATTGGCCAGCAGCGACTATTGAGTTAGCTAGAACCATATTAAAGTATAATTGAAAATATTTTTAAAATAAATAAAAATACAATAAAACATAGATATTGTTAATATGTGGTTTTATAAATCAATATGTGGCCCACAGGGATCCTTAGGTATGGCCTAATGACTCTCATTTCTGTTTAAGTTTGACACAAATGGAGTATACTGTTATCCCATTCCATAGTTACAGCAAGATTTCTTTTTCTATATAAATTATGCCCAAAACATATATCAAATATTGTCTGAATTGTAAATGTCTTCACAGTAAATGTTAACTTACTGGCATGCATGATATCGCTTTCGCTTTATTTTACATTTCCGCAATATGCACACCTATTTTGTCTAACTAGACAGCTGAAGTCACCAGTTTCACCACTAGGTGGCATTAGTATCTTTAAGTAATTAGCTAAATAGCCTTGGATTCAGAAGTGACATTTCAAAGGAAATACAGACCAAATTATTCTGAATATATACCATTCTTTATTCATATTCAGTTTTAAGAACTATAAACAAGAAATAAGCTTCCACTGCATTAATTGTCAAGATTTAGACAGCTATGACCTTTTAAATCAATGTGACCTTGACTTTATTTTGCCATCTTCTGTACCTGTTTTTTCATCTATAACATGTGGGAACTGGGATATATGAGCTCTAATGTTCAGTGGCTCCCTATTGCCTTACTCTCATATACTAACTCGTTGTCCTAACTTTACAAATGTATTAACAAAAGTTTTTTACTTCAGTTTTACGTGTCCCACATATAGCTTAATATTTTTTCCTAAAAAGCTTTTTTTTCCTGAACTATCATATCTCTCAAGGGTATTGCCATTTACCTATTCTTCCATGATCAAAATTGTAATGTAATTTTGCCTTCCTCTCACCTCTCATATCCAGTTAATTAACAAGTCTTTTTGTATCCTCTTTCACAGTATCTCTTGCTTTTTTCCTTCCTCCACTGATATCATGATATAAGAGTACTCATTACCATGTATAATTTTGGTTACAACTTATAATAGTTATGATTTATTATTTTGTTCTTAATAGTATTTTATTTTTTCCAGTTACATGTAAAGATAGTTTTCAACATTCATTTTTGTAAAATCTTGAGTTCCAAATTTTTCTCCTTCCCTTCCTTTCCTCCCTCCCTCCTCTTCCTCTCCAAGACAGAAAGCAATCTGATACAAGTTATACATGTACAATCATGTTAAACATATTTCCACATTAGTCATGTTATGAAAGAAGAATCAGAACAAAAAGGAAAAACCATGAGAAAGAAAACAACAAAAAAAGTGAAAATAGTCTGCTTTGATCTTCACTTGGACTCCATAGTTCTTTCTTTGGATGTGGTTAGTATTTTGCATCACAAGTCTTTTGGAATTGTCTTGGATCTGATTTATTCTTAACAGATCTATTGACCTCCATTCTCTCTTCACAGCAAATCTCCTTTAATGCTGATGTCAGACTAATCTCCCTTAGCTACAGATACAGCCAGGCAGCTCAGGGTCTCTATATTGCATTTCACATAAAATTCAGTTTCCTTTTCTTCGTAGCCAAATTCCTCCATAATCAGGTTCTGTGTTACCTCCATAACTTTATCTCATACTTCTTATTGCCACATATTCTATATCCTATTCAAACTGTAGTAAGTCGTCAACTTCATTCATACCCCCAAATTTCCTCTCCCCAAGACTTTAGTTACTATATGCCATATGCCTGGAGAATCCATCAACTCTAACTGTTGAATTCCTATCCATCTAATGGCTAATTTTAATGTCACCTCTCTAAGCAACCTCCTCTGATGACTCCAATTTGTAATGACCTCCCTTTAGATCTCAAATAGCATTTTTCTTTCATCTTTTGATGGACATAGAACATAAACTTATTGTCAGTGGGGACTGTTATATTCCCAGCACCCAGCACCCAGGCATTTATTGATAAACTTGCCATATATTATTTTTATGATGGGCATTTATTCAGATTCCGTATCTAGACTCTGAGAGGTTTTAAATAATAAGTGAAGAGATTTGTATTTTATTCTAAATGTAAAAGAAGTTACTGACTATTCCTGAGAAGGGGAATGAAATGCTCAGACTTATGATTTAGGAAGGATATTACAGCAGCTATGTAAAGGATGAGTTAGAGGTAGCAGGAGACTGAAAGTATGTTCTTCATTTCAGGAAGCCCTCACAATATTCCAAGGAAGAGATGGTAAAGATCTTAATGTGTATATCATCTTATGACCCAACTACTCAAGATTTTTTCCTTCACTAGGTACCCCAATAACACTATAGTTGCTCACAGAAGACCCACATACCATCTTGAATTCTGAATATCCATGGTGTGCGTGTGTATGTGTATATGTGTATGTGTATGTGTGTGTAGATGTATGTATATTGTATACATACAGACACACACTATATATGTGTATATATATAGTGAGAGAGACAACTGAGTCAAATTTGTAAAAAATACATAATTGATAAATGGTGAAAGGATATAAACAGGCAGTTTTCAGATAAAGAAATCAAAGTTATCTATAGGCATATGAAAAAGTGCTCAAAATCACTTTTGATTAGAGTAATGCAAATTAAAACAACTCTTAGGTACTACCTCATACCGATCAGATTGACCAATATGACAAAAAAAGGAAAATTATAAATGTTGGAGAGGATGTGGGGTACTTGGGACACTGATACACTATTGGTAGAGTTGTGAACTGATCCAACCATTCTGGAAAGCAATTTGGAAGTATGCCCAAAATGGCAACAAAATTGTGCATACCCTTTGGTCCAGAAATACCATTACTAGGCCTGTATAACAAAGAGATCATATAAAAGGGAAAACTATTTACATGTGCAAAAAATATTTGTGGTAGCCCTTTTTATGGTGGCAAAATATTGGAAATTGAGATGCTGCCCGTCAATTGGAGAATGGCTGCATAAACTGTGGTATATGAATGTAATGGAATACTCATGTGCAATAAGAAATGATTAACAGGGAAATTTCAGAAAAATATGGACTTTCACAAACTGATACAAAGTGAAATGAACAGATCCAGGAAAACATTGTACACAATATCAGCAACATTGTATGATGATCAACTATGAATGACTGAGCTGATTCAAGACAATGTAAAGGACTTAAGACAGAAAATGCCATTCACATCCACATAAAGAACTGATAAATTCTGAGTACAACTTGAAGCATACCATTTAAACTTACTTTATTCTTTTTTGTGTTTTTTTTCTTTTGATCTGTTTCTTCTTTCATAACTGTGATGGATATGAAAATATGTTTTACATGATAGCACATGTATATAGTTTATACATATAAAAACTATATCAAATTGCCTACCATTTTAATAAGAAAGGAGAGAAGGGAGAGAGAGAAAAAAATTTGAAACTCAAAATCTTGTAAAAATGAATGCTAAAAATTATCTTGACATGTGATTTGGGAAAAAATAAAATACTATTTTAAAAAAGGAGAGAGGATTCTGGGAAGATGGCAGAATAGGCCAGAAAATTCCAAGCTCTCTAGATTTCCTCCACAAATAAGACACGAATGTAGAGTAGTAAAAATAAATAGGCACTGGGGAAGAACAGTGGACCTCCTGGAAAAACCAGAGAAGATCCAAGGTCTGGTCCCAGAGAAGTGCAAACACCTCCAGGCTAGTTCCATTGAAACAGCAAGTGAACCCTGGGGCTAGCTGGGTTGTGAGGTAGCCTCAGCCCCAACCACAGGAATTTATGCCTCCCAGACAGTGTGGGATGTCAGGTGTCTGGGCAGGGGAAAATGCCAAGCCCAGCTGTGCTGCTGACATATGGCCCTGTGAAAAAAGAATCCAGCACAGGCCTAGTGAGTGCAGAAGCAGTAGGGCAAGGATACTGTTGGATATTGGCACTTTCAGGAGGATGAAGTTCTTGATTTCCATTCCAGGCCAGAAAGGAGAACTAAAAGCAGACTTCAGGGTCAAGGTACCAGCATCCATACCTCAGGAATAGAGGTGATTATAGCAAGTTGTTATAAATTTTTAAAAAATGAGCAGGCAAAAGAGAAAGAATCCAAACTCAGAAAATTACTATTGGAATAAAGAAGGCTAGGGTTCATCTTCAGAGGAGGATATTGAAGCAAAAAAGTCTCTCCTACCCCAAAGAGTAATGTCAAATGGTCACTTGCCCAAAAAGAATTCTTAGAAGATCTTTAAAAAGCCTTTAAAAATCAAATGAGAGATTGAGGAATTTTTTTAAATAAGAACAATACATTTTAATAAGAACAAACACAAGACTACGAAAAGAAAATCAACCAACTGAAAGAGTTCCAGAATTTTTTTAATATTTAATTTATTTATTTTCAGTTTTCAGCATTCACTTGTATAAGTTTTTGAATTTTCTTCGCCTCCTTCCCCCCTCCATTTCCAAGATGGCATGCTCTCTGATATGGGCTCTACACATACATTCCTATTAAACACATCTTCACATAAGTCATGTTGCATAGAAGAAATATAATGAATGGGAGAAGAATGAGAAAGAAAACAAAACAAAACAAATAGAAAAGAGTCTGCTTTGCTCTGCATTTTGTCTCCCATAGTTCTTTCTCTAGATGTGGTTGACATTTTCCATCATGAGTCCTTTGGAAAAGTTTTAGGTCCTTGCATTGCTGAGAAGGCTAAGTCTATCAAAAGGAGTCTGTGCAAACTACGGCTTCTGCATACAGTGTTCTCTTGGTTCTGCTCACTTTACTCAGCACCAATCGATACAAGTCTTTCCAGGTTTTCCCGAAGTCCACTGCTGATCATTTATTATAGCACAATAGTATTCCATTACATTCATAATTGTTTAACCATTCCCCGATTGATGGGCATACCCTCAGTTTCCAGTTCTTGGCCACCACAAAAAGAGGTGCTATAAATATTTTTGTACATGTGCATACTTTTCCCATTTTTCTGATCTCTTTGGAATACAGCCCTAAAAGAGATATTTCTGGGTCAAAGGGTATGCACATTTTTATAGTCCTTCGGGCATAGTTCTAAATTGCTCTCCAGAACGGTTGGATCAGTTCACAACTCTACCAACAATGAATTGGTGTTCCAACTTTCCCATATCTTCTCCAACATTTATAATTTTCCTGTTTTGGCATGTTAGCCAATCTAATAGGTGTGATGTGGTACCTCAGAGTTGCTTTGATTTGCATCTTTCAGGATTTTGTTACAAAAAGACCTTAAAAGAAAATTTGATATACAAGATCCAAGAGAAATATAAGATAAACATTAAAGACTAATTACAAAGCAGTCAATAAGGACAGACTGTTCACTTTTTATATAAGGAAATGTAGGTAGTATATCTAAGATTATTATTGGTAATTGGGTAGTTCAAAAGAAGGATTGGAGTAGAGTTGAACATGATCTAATAGTAAAAAGTAAACCGTCTAGGAAAAGGTAAAAAAAGGTAATTATCTTATACAAATCAGGTGTAAGAGGAAGAACTGACACAGAGGAATTATATGGGGGAGAAGGGCTGGTAGTTCTGGAACTCTACTCTCATGGGGAATGGGTTAAAGTGGGAACAATACATATATATCTGGAAGGGCATAAAAGTCATCTAAATTTAGAAAGAAATAAAAGCTTAAGGTGATTGGGGAGGGGAGAGGATAAGGGAAGGACTTTTGGTGGTGGGGTTAGGTTAAGTAATAGCAGTGCAAGGTAGCAGGTAGAAATAAAGTAGAGGAGTCCAGAGAGATAGGAAATAGATACACACAAATATAAAATAAAGACTGGGAGTAGAATTTAATGGGAGCGGACAAAAGGGGTAGTAATCATAATCTCAAACAAAGTTAAAGCTAAAATAGATTTAATCAAAAGAGAAAATAGAGAAACTGCATTATATGTCAGCCATATTAATATTGTTTTAGACTTTTAAGAATAATTAGAGACAATAAGGTTGGAATATTGCTGTGGTATAGGAAATGATAAGTTGGTGGACTTAGATAAATATGAAAAGACTTGGACTTATGGAAGAAGACATTATCCACACTGAGAGAAACAGAGGACAAACAAGTATAGTACAGTCTTACTTAAATGCATATGAATGTATATGTCTATGTATGAGTATGATTATAGATATCTAAGTATATTAGGGTATGTATGTGTGTATCTATACACATATGTATATATACATATATACATATATATATACTTGTGCAGATATGTGTATATATATATTTGCATGTGTATATGGATATATATGTCTGTATGTATTTGAGTGTTAATTGTAGCCTTCTTGGGTGGGGGGGAGGGGGAAAAGAACAAAGTAAAAAGTACACAGCAGAGAACAAAAGCAAACTCACAAGGAAGGAAAGAACAGATGGACAGCTTGGGACAAAATGCATAGTATTTATTATACAGACCATCTTGAAATGGAAATTTATTGCTGTGTATTTTGAATCCTCTCATGCTCTGCTGTGCACATGGCAATCCTTTTTTTTCTTTTTTTATTTGCCATTTAAGTTCATAGTATGTTTCTTTTTATTTTCTTATCGTGCATTTAAGTTTTAGTATTTAAGTTTAAAATAAATTAATAATTATATATGTATATCTATATCTATATATGTGTATGTATATACAAACAAATATATACATAAACATATATATGTACATATGTGTACATATATGTGTATGTATATGTGTGAATATATAAATATCTGAATAAATAAATATGTGTGTATATATATGTATATGAATATACATATGTATATAGAGACATAGATATAGATATATCTATATATCTACATATCTATCTATATCTATACATCTATATATATATACATCAATATATAGAGATATATCTATATGTATAGATCTCTATACCTCTATCTCCATCTATCTATATCTATACTTCTATATCTATAGTTATATATTTTCTCTCTATATACACAGACACACACACACACACACACATATATGTATAATATATATGTATATATGAAGAAGATAGCCAATGTAGCAGTGATAGTCACAGGGCCCTGAGTTATGAGGTCATCCAGGAACAGAACTCTTGCTTTTCCAGTTAAGCAGGTTGCTGTTTCAACTGTTGTACAAAGAGGTCATGAGACAGCAGAGCAGTAGGAACTGCTAGCCTACTAGTCCTGTGCAAAGACCATGGAAAACTACAAACAGAATAGAGAAATAACAAGGCAAATCAGAATGTGGGGTGGGAGAAAGAAAGTGGGAACACCCAATTAACTAAAAACATGCAACTAATATGCTTGTAGGAGGACTCTAGGTGTAGTAGCAATTTAGATTTGAAGACCTTTCCCACCCATTAATAGGCCACGTGACCTGCTTATGTCACAGGAAGCCTAATTCACATGTGGTGGGAGGATCTTCCTGACAGGAAAAGAAAGTTATGTCACAAGAAATGGAGAAAGAGAGAGAGGGAGCAGTTATGGCTGCCAATGGCTACTAATGGCTGTCATCATAGTTAGAGATGAATAGACTGACTTAGCTGTACTATGAGTTTGTTTTTGGGAAAACACCAGAAGGGTGTTGGAGAGGTTTTGGGACGGCAAGGATCCATGTTGTAATTTTGTGTATTGAATGCTTTACTGCTCTGATTGATTGGGTAGATGGCTTATGGGATATGATTCTCTGGTGTCTGAATAAATGGTACACTTCTTCTACCTTCCATATGGAGAGTCTTGTATACTTTGCAATACAGAACCACATAGGGATTTTGACAATTATCATCTACATTGTTATTATTACCTTACTGATATAGCAGGCTTCAGGAATTTTGACCCAATTCTCTAGTTTTCTGGATAAACTCCAGCAAATAACAGCATAGAATTGTGGAGAGAATGGCATACACCATTGCTCTGTCCTTTGCTTTCTCCTGATTATTATTTTTTAGGCACAAGATATGGTTGCATACTTCACAAGTTAAGGCCTAATTGGTCATCTGATCAATATCAATATAAGCAAATATTTATTAAGCTCATATTATGTGTCAGGCATAGTGCCATGTTTTGGGGATACAAATAAGAAAAAAATGTTCCTGCTCTCAAGGAGCTTACAATCTAATGGGAGAAGACAACATGTAATAGGAAGCTGAAAGACAGTCCAGGAGAGGAGTTGCCTCCAGAGGGTAAACAAAGTAGAGGCATGACATTGTTCTTATCCATAGAGCCCAAACTAAGCAGAGCAGGTAGTGGGAAATGGAGAGTTGGCTGGGAAAAAATTGGCCCTCTATAAAGGGAAGCTTAGAGAGGATTGTTTTTTTCTCTGATCCTCTAGCCATCCAATAAGAGAGGAGAGGCAACTGAGGGTATTGAGGGAATGTTGAGTACCAATGTTGAAGTAATCTCCATGATGATGAGATTTTTGGTGATGAGGTTCCCTTGAGAGAAGCATGATCATGGAGTTGAAACCAAGCAAGACAGATGGTGGGAAATGAAGACCTGGCTAGGAACTTCTGAACCCTCTATAAGGAGAGGCTTTGGGAAGAGATTTTTTGCTTCACCCTCCAGCCCTCTAAGTGTTTCCACTAGTTTTGGGCCACCCATTGTGTTCAGTTCTAGGTAACTTGGCTTCAGTTCTCTGTCACCTCCCCATAGCACTGGAAGATGCTCACAGTTTATGGTGTTTTTCAGAAATTCAAACTGTAATCAAATATAATTTGGAGAGTCTGGGACTTCATGGGAAATATGTTTCCTAATCAGGCACATTATTTCATGCTACACCACACATAAACATGTATATATTGTTCTTGGTCTGACTTCTCCTAGATTTTAAAAGAAAAGGAAAAAAAGAATAGAAAAAAAGAAAAAAGAGAGAAGAGAAAGAACCAAGATGAAAAAGGAAATCAATACAACTGAAGAAAGCAAATGAAACAATATAATCCAAGAGCTATTTTTCAAGACTATCAAATTAGAAGAACAAATTAGAAGAACTTCACCAAAGATGATAAAAGAACAATAAAAAGCAACAAAGTGGGAAATGAGATCTCATGGAAAAATCAAGGAAACTTTCATATATTCAAATCCATGCTAATAAATTTGAAAATATAAAATGAAAGCATGAATATATATATACATATGTATACATATATATACATATGTATATATATTTATATATGTGTGTGTGTGTGTAAAATACCAAATAACAAACCCAACTGAAAAAGAAAATGACCTAAAATTTAGGAAATGCTATTTTGGTTGGACCTATTTATTTTTAATGATTTCCTATAAAGAAACTGCATTTACAAAGTAGGAATTAAGAAATTGGTTGTAAATTAGCAATAATTTAACTCTTGATGTTTGTGTCAGGGTGAGGGTTGAGGTATAAACAGGGAAGGAGAGACTAGAGGGTCTGGGAATCATGTGCTAAGCCACTAGAATCCAACAAATATGATGCAATCAATCAGGGAGTTATGATGAGGTGCCCAGGTTGTATAAATAGGTTGTTTGAGTACTATGATTCTAGGGAGGACACCTGAAGTACAAGCTGGAGATGTCAAGTCAAAGTTGAAGGAATGGAAGAGGAGTCCAAGTAAAAAAAGTCATAAGTCATTGTCTAGAGATAAAGCCAGGAAAGTCCAGGCAAAAAGATGGTCAAAATATATTGTCAGTGGTTATTAGATGGCATGGACTAGCTGCTTTGCAGAGACCAGGTAATGGGGACCATAGCCTAGGCAAATAGAATAAAAACGGTGAGATAGGGAAACAGATTTCTACACACTAGTGAGTTGCAACCAAGACAGAGCCTGGGCAATGGTGAGAAACCACTATCAAGAAACTGTGCCATAATTATGGCTGGGTTTAGAGAGTGAGAATTGGAGAACCAGGACTAAGAATGATGTTGTTATTGACCCAACTTTACTAAAGCAAATACTCCTTATATACATTTTCTTTATTTTCAGAATGAAGGGCAGATGATGAGTGGTGGTAAGGCCAAAATCACATACCGGGGGTAAATTTGTATGCCATATGACAATCTGTTGAAGGAACTGTGTATGTTCAGTCTAGAAAAGGGAAGATCTGGGGGAGGGGAGAAGGACATGATAGCATTTGAACAGCTCTTGAAGAATAATTAGGTTTGTTCTGATTTGTCTCAGAGGGGAGAAGAACAATTAGTGAAAGACACAAAGAGGCAATTGTAGTCTTGACACTGAGGAAAGCTTCCTCATGATTTGAGCAATCCAAAAGTAGAATAGGCAAACTTTAAGAAGTGAGCTATTCACAGAATCAATATGTCTGTGGTTGTGTATGGTGTCCTCCTGGTTCTACTCCACTCCCTCAGCATTATATCATAAAGGTCTTTCCAGGTTATTATGAAGGCCATATCTTCCCCATTTCTTATAGCACAATAGTATTCCATTACATTCATATACCATAACTTGTTTAGCCATTCCCAAATTGATGGGCATCCCCTTGATTTCTAATTTTTTGCTACCACAAAAAAGCTGCTATAAATATTTTTGTACATACAGGTCCCTTTCCCACTTGTGTGATCTCTTTGGAATAAAGCACTAGAAGTGGTATTTCTGGGTCAAAGGGTATGCACATTTTTATAGCCCTTTGGGCATAGTTCTAAATTGTTCTCCAAAATGGCTGGATCAGTTTGCAACTCCACCAACAATGTAACAGTGTTCCAATTTTTCCATATCCTCTCCAGCATTTATCATTTTCCTGTTTTGTCACGTTAGCAATCTGACAGGAGAGATGTAGTACCTAAGAGTTGTTTTGATTTGCATTTCTCTAATCAAAAGTAATTTAAAGCAGTTTTTCATATGCCTATAGATATCCTTCATTTCTTCCTCTGAAAACTGCCTGTTCGTATCCTTTGACCATTTCTCAATTGGGTAATGACTTGTATTCCCATAAATTTGGCTCAGTTCCCTATATATATACGTATTTTAGAGATGAGGCCTTTATCAGAGACACTGGTTGTAAAGATTTTCTCCCAATTTTCTTCTTCCCTCCTAATCTTGGTTGCACTGGCTTTTTTATACAAAAAAACTTTTCAATTTAACATAATCAAAATTATCCATTTTGCATTTTGTAATGCTCTCTCTCTCTTTTGTTGTGTCATGAATTTTTTGCTTTCCCGTAAATCTGATAGGTAAACTATTCCTTGCTCTCCCAAATTGCTTATAGTAACAGCCTTTATTCCTAAATCATGAACCCACTTTGAATTTATTTTGGTATATGGTGTGAAATATTGGTCTATGCCAAGTTTCTGCCATACCATTTTCCAATTTTCCCAGCAGTTTTTGTGAAATAGTGAATTCTTTGATAGACTTGGCTCTTTTCAGCAACACAAGGTTCAAAGACAACTCCAAAAGACTCATGATGGAAAGAGCTATCTACATCCAGAGAAAGAACTATGGAGTCTGAATGCAGATTGAGGCAAACTATTTGCTCTCCTTTTTTTCTCTTTAATTTAGTTTTGTTTCTTCTTTCTCATGATTGATTCCATTGGTCACAATTCTTCTTTACAACTTGACTATTGTGTAAATAACTTTAATGTGAAGCTACATGTAGAAAATATATCGGATTCCATGCTGTCTTCGGGGAGGGGCGAGGGGAGGGAGGGGAAGAAAATCTGGAACTCAAAAACATGCAGAACTGAGTGTTGTAAACTAAAAAATAAAAAAAAATCAATTAAAAAAAGAAGTGAGGTATTCCTCCTTGGTTTTTAGGCAGAGGTGACAATCACTTACTATGTTTTTAGTAGATTCCTTTTACATATAGGTTGAATAAGACAGCTTCTGAGGTCCCTTCCGCTCTAAAATTCTCTGAATCTGTGGAAGTAGCCATGCCAGAGTTGTAGGGATGAGGACTTAGGAAATTCCTGATACCTTATAGGATCATAGATCTACAGCTTAGAGGAAACATAGAGGCTATCAAGTCTATTCCCCTTAATTCTACAAATGAGGAAACTGAGGCTCAGAGACATTAAGTAACTCAATCAAGGTCATACAAATATACAAATTAATTGTCAGGTGAAGTTTAAGCCCACATCCTTTGATTCCTGAGGCAGTCATCTTTCAACCCTACCTCATTACCTTACTTGGTAGTTTCAAAATTTGCTACATAGTGTTGTTGTTTAAGAATACTAAAAGGAGCTTTTACATATTTATATATGTATGTATGCATATATGTACATATATGTGTAAATGTATGCACACAGATATATGTGTATATTCTGTGTGTAAACATATGTGTATGTGTATATATATGTGTATATATATACATATATATATATATATATATAATTATGCATACATAATTGTTCCCCTGAATTCCTTCCAAATGAGGGGAAATGGTTCTTTTCCTCTCTACCTGAATACTTCATGATTTCCAAAAATTATATACATCCAATTTCCTACCAGGCAAACTAACTTGACAGACCATTTTATTTTTCTTTAGTGTCATCATTCTCCTGAAAACCAGGCAGTTCAAATTTCCCTTAAGAACTCCCATTGGAGCATATTTGGAATATTAATTACTTAACTATAATTAATTACATTTTGAATCATGTTAATATGAGTATAATTTGCCATACCCTGATTTTATAACAATTGAGAAATAAATGCCTTAAGGAAAAAAGAGATTAAATTCCACTCTTAATAGAGGTGATGATGTTTTATAGAAACCTTCAGTACACTAATAACCTAATGTATTATTTTGAGTGTGCAATATTTGAATATATGGACACAGGTGTTCCGTGCTTAAAGATCACAATTTGATCTCAATTTAAGACAAAAAATAAACACTAAAGATCAATTAGATAAGATTATTTTCATATTCAAAAAGGTTTGATCTATATAGCTTATTACATTACATATCTGAAATAATTTTAAAAATTGATTACTCAAGAACTATTCAGGAATGCTACTATAAAGCAAAGCATATATTTGTCTGTAATATAAAAATCTCATTTTAAATGTAATAGGACAGTGCCTTTCTATAAGCAGGGTGAGATAAGGGTGGCAAGATAACTTTGGTTCAAATCCCATTTCTGACTTTTCATGGCTGTGGAAACCTGGCCCCATCATTTTACCCCACCCCCCACTTCAGTCTTTTTGCTTGTTAAATGCATATGAGAACATTTCCCTCACAGGATCGTTGTGAGAATTCAATAAGATATTGTATGTAAATGCTCTATAAAGTTTCAAGTGTTTTACAAAGGTGAACTATTATTTTTTTATTACTGTCATAAAAAAGTTGTTCTCTATCTACTTGAGCGGATAAAATTCCCACACCAAAATTTCCCCATGTTAATAAAATCATAGTTTCTTTTTGTAGTTATGTGAAGTAAAGCTTGATTTGGGCAGCTAAGTGATGCAATGAATAGAGTGCCATGCCTGAGGTCAGAAAGAGTTGTCTTCATGATTTCAAATCTGATCTTGGACATTTACTAGCTGTGTGACCCTGGGCAAGTCACTTAACCCTGTCTCCCTGAGTTTTCTCATTTCTAAAAAATGAGACAGAGAAGGAAATGGCAAACCGCTTGAGTATCTTTGCCAAGAAAACCTTAAATGGGGCCACAAAAAGTCAGACAAGACTGAAAAATAACTAAACAACAATGAAGACTTTGAAACACCTCTCTATTATGTGTAATAGTGAGGCTGCACGGTATAGTCAGTAGTGAGCTGCCCTCAAAATCAGGAAGATCTGGGTTCAAACCTGCCTCTAATACACAATGAATCTCTGATCCTGGGCAAACTATTGAACCTCACAGTGACACCAAGTAACTCTCTATAAGCTGAAAAAAATTACCAAGGACACACTTGCCCACCAAAAACAGATATGGAAAGATGCTTCTCCTACTCTTTCTCGGAGGAGGGGCATCCACTATCATTGACATGGCATACAATGTCAGTGTATTGATTTGTTTAGGTGTTGTTGTTTTTTCCTTCTCTTCTTCCTCTATTAAAAAATCTTTGCTACAAAGAATAGTTCTCTGAGAGAATATAGGGATGAAGTTAAGCAATGTAAACAACAAAAGCTATGAATATAATTAAAAAAAGAAAGACCATAAGTATAGAGAAGGTGCCAAGCTGACATTAGTAAAAGATATTTTATTTTCATCAGGAATTAACTCCCTAAACCAGTGAAATCACAGGTCAGGAAAAAAAGAAAAAAAACATAACTAAATTTAACCAATTTTTTTGATTATTTATTTAATATTTTTAGTTTTCGGCATTGATTTTCACAAGACTTTGAATTATGAATTTTCTCCCCATTTCTATCCTTCCCCCCACTCCAAGATGGCATATATTCTGATTGCCCTGTTCCCCAGTCAGCCCTCCCTTCTGTCACCCCACTCCCCCCCATCCCCTTTTCCCTTACTTTCTTGTAGGGCAAGATAGATTTCTGTGCCCCATTGTCTATATATCTTATTTCCTAGTTGCAGGCAAAAAACTTTTTTGAACATCTACTTTGAAAACTTTGAGTTCCAAATTCTCTACCCTCTTACCTCCCCACCCACCCTCCCTGAGAAGGCAAGCAATTCAACATAGGCCACATGTGTATCATTATGCAAAACCCTTCCACAATACTCATGTTGTAAAAGACTAACTATATTTTGCTCCTTCCTAACCTATCCTCCTTTATTGAATTTTCTCCCTTGACCATGTCCCTTTTCAAAAGTGTTTGCTTTTGATTACCTCCTACCCCATCTGCCCTCCCTTCTATCGTACCCCCTTTTTTATCTACTTCCTCCTTCTTTCCTATGGGGTAAGATACCCTATTGAGTATGTACCTTATTCCCTCCTCAGGTCAAATCCAAGGAGAGCAAGATTCACTCATTCCCCCTCACCTGCCCCCTCTTCCCTTCCTACAGAACTGTTTTTTCTTGCCAATTTTATGCAAGATAATTTAACCCATTCTATCTCTCCCTTTCTCTCTCTCTCAATATATTCTTCTCTCATCATGTATATTCCCTTCAGGTACAGTAATACTGAGGTATCATTAATTATACACATCGTCTTTCCATGTAGAAATGTAAACAAAACAGTTTAACTTTAGTAAGTCCCTTATGATTTCTCTTTCTCTTTCTTGTTTACCTTTTCATGCTTCTCTTGCTTCTTGTGTTTGAAAGTCAAATTTTCTATTCAGCTCTGGTCTTTTCACTGAGAAACCTTGAAAGTCCTCTATTTTATTGCAAATCTATATTTTACCATGGAGCATCATACTCAGTTTTGCCGGGTAGGTGATTCTTGGTTTTAATCCTAGCTCCTTTGACCTGCAGAATATCATATTTGAAACCCTTCGATCCCTTAATGTAGAAGCTGCTAGATCTTGTGTTATCCTGATTGTGGTTCCACAATACTCAAATTGTTTCTTTCTGGCTGATTGCAGTACTTTCTCCCTGATCTGGGAGCTCTGGAATTTGGCAACAATATTCAGTACAATAGCAAAACAATAGCAGTTTTCTTTTTGGGATCTTTTTCAAGAGGCAATTGGTGGATTCTTTCAATTTCCATTTTGCCCTGTGGCTCTAGAATATCAGGGAAGTTCTCCTTGATAATTTCTTGAAAGATGATATCTAAGCTCTTTTTTTTAATCATGGTTTTCAGGTAGTCCAATAAGTTTTAAATTATCTCTCCTGGATATATTCTCCAGGTCAGTGGTTTTTCCAATGAGATATTTCACATTGTCTTCCATTTTTTTCATTCCTTTGGCTCTGTTTTATAATGTCTTGGTGTCTCATAAAGTCACTAGCTTCCACTTGCTCCAATCTAATTTGTAAGGGAGTATTTTCTTCAGTGGTCCTTTGGAGTTCCTTTTCCATTTGGCTAATTCTGCCTTTCAAGGCATTCATCTCCTCATTGGCTTTTTGGAGCTCTTTTGCCATTTGAATTAGTCTATTTTTAAGGTGTTATTTTTGTCAGTATTTTGGGGGGGCTCTCCTTTAGCCAGTCATTGATTTATTTTTCATGGTTTTCTCACATCATTCTCATTTCTCATCCCAATTTTTCCTCTACTTCTTTAACTTGCTTTTCCAAATCCTTTTTGAGCTCTTCCATGACCTGGGACCAGTTCATGTTTTTCTTGGAGGCTTTTGATGTAAGCTCTTTGACTTTGTTGACTTCTTCTGGCTGTATGTTTTGGTCTTCTTTGTCACCAAAGAAAGATTCCAAAGTGTGAGTCTGAATCTGAGTGTGTTTTCGCTGCCTGGCCATGTCCCCAGCCAACTACTTGACCCTTGAGTTTTTGTCGGGATGTGACTGCTTGTAGAGTACAGAGTACTTTGTCCCAAGCTTGAGGGGCTGCACTGTTGTTTTCAGAGCTATTTCTACACAGCAATCTCTGCTACACCAGTGCTCCTCCTTCCCCAAGAACCACCAACCTGGACTAGGACTAAGATCTAAGTAGGCTCTGTACTCCTGCTCTGATCCACCACTTAATTCCTCCCACCAGTTGGACCTGGGGCCAGAAGCAACTGCAGCTGTAGTTCTTCAGAGCTGCACCATCTCTGCTGCCCCTGGGGTGGTGTCCAAACCGCAAAGTCTTTTCACTCTGTCCCCACAGTTTTTCCCACTAACCTTTTCTGTTGTCTTTGGTGTTTGTGAGTTGAGAAGTCTGGTAACTGCCACAGCTCACTGATTCAGGGTGCTAGGGCCTATGCCTCCCAGCTCCCATACTGGTTGGTCCTGGCATGGCCCATGCTGCTCTGCTCCACTCCCAGCTCCGTGCGATAGACCTTACCCAGAGACCATCCAGGCTGTCCTGGGCTGGAGCCCTGCTTGCCTCTGCTATTTTGTGGGTTCTGCAGTTCTAGAATTTGTTGAGAGCCATTTTTAATAGGTGTTTGGAGAGTCCTGGGGGAGCACTTCAGACAGGTCCCAGTCTTCCAGCTGCCATCTTGGCTCCGCCAATTTAACCAAATTTTAAGAGCATCTTATAGTTAATTACCATTGCCATATATTTAGAGTTTGAATTGTCTTTTCAATCCAAAATATTAACAATTAACTTTGGTCATTTTGAGCCATATGCTAGTATACTCAGCACTTCATTCTCTATGGGGGCTCAATAGTTATGAACCATCATGTCCAAGAAATCTACAATTCTCCCTTTCATGGAGGATAATTCCATATGCTAATAATGTAATCTACAGTGATACAGTTGGAGGGCAGCTGGTGGCATAGTGGATATAGTTCTTCTGTGTCTGGAGTCAGAAAGACCTGAATTTGGATCCAAGGTCTATCAGTGCTGAGATATATCAGTGATTTTCTCAACAGTCTCTAAGACCAATTGTCAGGGATATTGTATGGTGAAGGAGATTCATACATCAGGCAGGAGGTATGAGTAGATGAGCTTTCAGGTCCCTTCCAACTCTGGAATTCTATGAATTCATTGTCTTTACACAAAAAGAAGGCCATAAACATGATTTCTTTCTTTTGATTCTTCTTTGCTATTGTGTTAAAGATTCATGGTACAGTGAGAAATGTCCTGAATTTGGAGTCTGGTTCTGCCATCTGCATGCCCCTGAGAAAGTATCTTAATTTCCTCCTCTGTAAAATGGGACTAATAATAGCATCCACCTTCTGTGGTGGTTGTGAGGAACAAATGAGAGAATATTTGTAAAATAGTACTTAGCACAGTACCTGGCACATAGTAGGTTCTACATTAATGTTAGTCACTATTATTTATTTATTTAGTATTATCATACAACTTCCATAGTGCTACCCCAAACATAATAGCCTGAAATGTTAGAATTCTCACAGGATACTCATTGAAGGTGCTGCCTCTGCCACCTTGTTTTAGTGTTAGCCTAAGATCTGAAGGTCATGAATGAGATGAGGTAGCTTTCTGTGCAAAAGGCAATGACAGAAGCCTCATGAAGTAATGAACTTCCCATCACTGAACATGTTTAAAAAGTCTGGATGGTAATTTGGGGGATGATATTATAAAAGCAATTCATGTATTTAATAGTGGGATAGGCTAGATGACACATACAGTATTTCTGATTTTTATTATACTTTAAAGTTTAGAGAGTGGCTTTGTATCAACCACCCTGTTAAGGAAGTAATATGAATATTATTTTCCCCTTTGTACAAATTTGGAAAATGAAGCACAGAAACAGTCCAGATTCACTCAACATCACCTGGCTACTAAGTTTCAGAGTTGGGACTTGAACTCTCTGACTCCAGTACCAGTTGGGTCTTTTCTTAATATTAAGCAATGCTATCATTCAGTTTTTGTCAGTCATGTGACATTGTTTACTTAGAATCAGAATAACTGTAGATTTAGAGCTCAAAGGGACCTCAGAAGTCACCCAAATCAAACCTCTTATTTTTCAGATATGGAAACTGAAGCCCAGAGAGGTGAAATGACACTTCTAAGTTCACACAGGTAGTGGAAACGGGATTGAAATCCAGACACTCTGACTCCAAATCCAGGGCTTTTTCCCACTACAGCCTTCATGTCTAACCCAATAGCAAAGATGTCTAAGAAAAGAATCATACTTTTGGCCTTCCTCTTTGTATTTGTAAAGATAATGATTTCATAGCATTCCTGAGTTGGAAGAGACCTGAAAGCTCATCTAGTCTCACCTCCTGCCTGATGTATGAACCCCCTTCACCATACAGTAAATCTGACGAGTGGTCACAGAGTCTCTTGTGAAAATCGTTGATAGATCTCAGTCTTCTTATAGTCTCTATTTAATTCTATAGTAAATAATTATTCTTTTATGATGAAATATAATCACATTAGTAATCCTGTCACTATCTTTCAATGCAGTACTAATTCTGAAGACCTTTTGATCCTTAGTTGGGTTTTAGCAAATTTCCCTTAGACTTGAAGACAAGTACCTTTCAACAGAAGAAGGATTAACTTGAAACAGCAATCTCTCACCGCAGGTAAAGTCCAGGGTTCTCTTTTTTGCAGGTTTCTTTTTCTGGGGATTATCCATAGATGAGCCATTGGAAATAGTTAGTTGTCTGGTTTGTGATTTATTTAAAATCCTTTAAAAATCTACATAAGCATTTTTCAAGAACTGAAATGTAGCACTAATCTGATAGATTTAGGGAAAAAATAATGTAACCCAGTGAATAGAGAGAGGGGAATAGAAGGAGAGAGAGGGGGAAGGAAGAGGGGAGGGAGAGGGAGAGGGTCTTAGAAATGTTTGCCTTTTATGAAGAAATCACCAACCATCCTGATTTAAATATACACAGAATTTAATATACCCTCAGAAGGTAGAAGAGCTATATTTTGAATATGTGGTCATTTATAGCCAATCTACAAGCTTAGTGGGGTTTGATCATGCTTTCATGATAATAAGTCTTTAAAAAGTAATTCTTTGACTTTGTAATCATTCCCACAAATCAACAGGAAATTTATCTTAGAAATGGGGTGGA
Source organism: Trichosurus vulpecula (assembly GCF_011100635.1). Lineage (NCBI taxonomy): Eukaryota > Metazoa > Chordata > Mammalia > Diprotodontia > Phalangeridae > Trichosurus > Trichosurus vulpecula. The sequence continues at coordinate 182,114,172 of NC_050574.1, forward strand.
AACTCACCATTCATATCAATGTCTTGGGAAGAGAACCTTTACTCTTCAATCCTCCATTTTATAGCTTAAAATGGTACATTTTAAAAAGGAAAGACACTTTTACAACTTCATGAGACAAATCCATTGTGCAAATAAGCAATACACAATGTAGTCTTTGATCTTTCTACTTCAAGAGATTCCTCAAGATTCCTTCAAGAGATTCCTGTCTGAAACCTTACAGTGGCACCTGTGAATTCTGAGCAATGACCCCTTCCTAGGTAGCTACCTTGCTATTGATCCACATTTATTTATGTTCTCTTACTTTATAAACTGGTAGTTAAATGCAATCAAACAAAATTTCTACTCTGATTTAGAGAATGTCATTGACCAGATGAAATACTTATTAGACCTGTGATTTCTTCTCAGCTGCCTATTGAGGGAACTCCCTCTGGCAATTCATGTCAGCAGCATTTCTGCAAATTACAAACAAAGAGTTCCTTAGAGCATGAAGAGGTCCAGTGACTTGCTGAGGGTTATACAGTCAGTATGTGCCAGGCACAGGCCTTAAGCCCAGGTCTGACTGGCTTTGAGGCTACCTCTCTGTCCATGGTGGTAGGCTAGCTCCCAACCAAGACAATTAATTAACCATTTTCCTGGGCTTTACATAAGAAGATAATGTTGAATTCCTACAGGAGAGTTACACATGGATTTATATTCCTTGTATTTGTCTTCAAATTTCCCTATTCCTTTTTCTTCTTGAGACATTAAAGGGAAATATGAATTTTTTTTAAAAATAGGATTTCTGATAAATGTCACAAAAGAAGATATGTATTTTGATGTATAACATCTTACATTGAAATTATTGCTCAGGGGCAGCTAGGAAGCATGATGAATGGAGCACTGGCCCTGGAGTCAGTAGGACCTGAGTTCAAATCCGGCCTCAGACACTTGACACTTACTACTTGTGTGACCTTGGCAAGTCACTTAACCCCAATTGCCTTGCCTTTCCCCCTCCAAAAAAATTATTGCTCAATTCAGTTCAATCCAACAAGCATTTATTAAGTCTTCCTCATGTGCCAGACTTTGTTCCTTATGGTTACTCCTTTCTAACCATTCTAAATTTGAGCCAAATTATCCTTTGTACTTGGGCAACTAGGTGGCACAGTGGGTAGAGTGCTGGGCTTGGAGTCAGGAAAACTCATCATGCTGTGTTGAAATCTGGCCTCAGACATGTAATAGTTGTGTGACCCTGGGTAAGTCATCTAACCCTCTTTGCCTCAATTTGCTCATCTGTAAAATGAGCTGGAGAAGGAAATGTCAAACCACTCCAGGGTCCTTGCCAAGAAAGTTCAAAATTGGGTCACAAAGAGGCAGACATAACTGAAACAACTGAACAACAACATATCTTTCCTACTTCCTGTTCCCTGTACTTGGCAGTTTATCTTTTTCCTATATGTCATCGCAAAGGCTGAAACCCAGATTTCAAAAACACTGCCACCTCACCTCCACTTAGAAGCCTTGGCTTCATTCAAGGTTTAGCTACAAGCCACTTCCTATAAGAAGTTATTCCTGACCTTCCTAATAATTGTTCCTTTTTTCCTCCTCAAGTTACTGCATCTGTTTACATGTTATATCATACCCCACTTCCCACCTGCACATCTATCTATCTATCTGTCTACCTATCTATCTATAGCACAGTATTAAGTGCTGGGGACACAAATATGAAAATGCATTCAGTCTCTTTAACCAAGGAACTTACATTTGAATGTAGATAGTAACATGTATAGAGGAGTGGTGATTAGGAAGGATCATGCATTTTAGATAGGAAAGTCACAAGGCTGGTGAGTGAAACCAAATCAAACTAGATTGACATGCTCCATCCAGGCACAATGGCAGAATTAATTTGATTGTGGTTAATGGTTATAGAAGTGAGGAATTAGAGGGGGGAATTGTTGATTGAAAACATTGATTAGGCTGTGGAGGAGGTGGCTGAAGAGGAGGGAGTGAAATCAAGCATGTCTGTGGATTCATTAAAATAATCTTGCAGGACAGGATGCCCTTAATCATCAGAGTGGAGTCCTTGGTCACCAGTTCTTCCATGGTATGGTATATTGTGAGGGCGATGAGTTGGTTGTCAGTGCTATTGCACAGTTTGCCTTAATGAAAATCTATTAAGTGTGTGAGACTACTCAAAACTTTATCATATGCAGAAGAGTTGAAGCAACTAAGAATGACAATTCTAAAAAACAATTTCTGAGCATTGGAGAGTGGGGTAGGCCTTGAAGAGTAGTAAGCAATTACTATGCACAAGGCATTGACTCAGCTAGTCACTGAGTCTACAAAGATGAAAAGTAATACTGACCCTTAAGGATCAGGCAATCTACTAAATTGTAATGTCCATTATTTGTTTTTAAGTACCTTAAGGGTTATCTTGCAGAAGATGAATTAAACTTATTTTGTAGAGTTCCAAAGAGTGAAAAAAAATCCAGCGGGCGGAACTTACAGGGAGGTAGAATTCATATTAATATAAGAAAGAACTTCATCACAATTAGAGCTGACTTGATATGGAAATGTCTGATCAATGAGGTGGTAACTACCTTGTCATTGGAAATGTTCAAACAGAAATTGAACAATCACTTACTGGGTATGTTGTATGGAGAATTTTGGATCAGACAGAGTTGGATGCGCCTTGAGGTCCCATTCGAGTTTGTGCTTCTGTGATTCCTCTCATCCTCATTTTGATATTTTTCTGTCCCTTCAAGATGAATAGTTTTGGAAGGACAAATAATATTTTACAGAAACAAGATCATAGTCTCCCTGGAAATTTATGAACTTTAAATCATTCACTTTTCATTCCACGGAAAAATACATATAAGCTATGTTCAACATGAATAGAGGCGGCATAGTAAATGTCATAAAAAGAAACACTAATGATTTTTTTCTTTCCCCATAGATACTCTGTGTATTTAAGTGTGTAATGGGGAAAAGGGGGCAAGTAAGGGTCACAAAGAGAAATGTTCCATGGAGACTTGCTTGAGTAGGATGGAGGGGGTAAAGAAGAAAAATCAATGTATTCAAAATAAATAAAAATAAAAGTGGAGAGTGGTAGTGAGTGTACTGAAGGATAATTAGGCTTCTAAGGAACAAAACACATTAGTGAAAAGAAAATCATACTCATCTAACCTCTCCACCCATAAAAAAATGATGATAAAAATCAATGCCACGACACCAATACAAGGCATCCTAAGTACTTGTAAAGAAAAGCTGAAGCCAACAGAAAATTGAAATGGTTTGGGGAAAATGAGGGTGTTGAATATGTGTCCTGAACTTTCTAAGCCTATTAGATAGTTGGAAAGCCTGTTAATATATTTTGCTAAACCTGCAATGAGTGATAATACCTCAGTGCAATTACCCTCTCAGGTAAGATACTCAAATTTGTTCAGGGACTTTTAAAAAACTTCTTTTTCTTGATGCCATTGTTTTTCATGATGGTCATTTACAGATATGCTGACCCCACTACATGTTGACTCCATTTATTTGGAACAAGGGAAAACTAAGCATTTGTGAAGTGAAACAGACCAACAAAGCAACACTCTTCATTTATAGTTCTCCAACCAAAAGAAGGATGTGTCTTTTAACTCCTATTCTCAGAAAGCAAGGTTGTTTATTACATTTCAACTGAATTCAGCCTGGTATAGTGACTCACACAAGTAACCTCCATTTTGGGGGGAAGCTAAGGTGGATGGATGACTTAAATTTAGTTCTATGTTGCAATTGAACTAAAGCTGATCAAGATATCTATCTGTATTAAGTCTGACATCAATACGGTGAACTCACAGGAGCAAATGGCCCCTAGGAAGTCTAAGGAGAGGTATATTGGCTCTGGTTTGAAAAATGAAGTCAACATCAATATTGATCTATGTTTGTATGAGGTCATGAATGACCCTCTGCTTCCAGCCTGGGTGAGAAAGGGAGACCTAAAGTGCAATGAAGAAACAAACAAAAAAAATAGCAAATAAATGAAGGGATTGATAGACTAAATCAAGCTACCTTTTCAAGATATTTTCATTTATATTATTGAAGTCATTGAATATGTTGATCTCTTGGTTCTGCATTCTTCTCTCAGCATCAGTTCATCCAAGTTTTCCAACATTTTTCTGAACTCTTGATGTTCATCAAATGTCATAGTGTGGCAGAGCCAAGATGGCACTGTGAAAGGAGGGAACTACTGGAGCTCTCTCACAAATTCTGTCAGATACCTCTAAAAAAGTGAATCTGAGCAGATTTGAGAGAGTTAGAAGCCACTAGTAGACTGAATGGGGCAGAAGCGATTTGTGTATGGAACGGCACGAGACCACACCAAATGGAAGCAGGAGTGGAACCCAGCCAGTGAGTCCAGCACTGGACACATGAAATGCAGGAACAGGAGCAGGCCCAGAGTGGAAGTACTGGCTACCACGGCGATTGATCCCCAGGCCACTCAGCCCAGGATGGGAGTCCGTCAGAGCTATGGGAGACACCAGCATAGAGCCTTCAGCCTCAGGAGCAGCTACCCCTGAAGCCTCCAGCCCACAGTCTAAAGGTTTGAAACTCATCTTCTTGAACTTCTAGGAGCCGTGATGACTGGGTAAAGTGGCTCTCATCCCTCTCTTCCTCACCCAGATAATACTCCCTCTGGAGAAACCCTGAAATAGTGGAGCCAGAAGTGGGGCTTCAGTAGCCTTTTAGTGAGAGAAATTGGGGAGAGGGCCCTTCTTGTGGTGGCCGAATGAGACTAGTGCAGGAAGAGAGGTGCCCCAGCAGGCCCCACCTCAGCACAACAGCAGGAGTTCCTGGGCCCCACAGGGGTGGAGTTAGCAAACATCAACACCAGGACCCCAGACATACCTTCACACAGCCAGGGAAGTGGCAGACACCAGCACAGACAACAGCTGAGACCAACCATGGTGTAGCAGCCCTAGGGGAAGAAGAGACTTCCAGCAGCCAGACCACCCCTCCCCCACACCTCAGGAAACCAGAGGCCAACGCACACAAAGCCAGTGGGCAGGCCCACACTTCCCAGCAGAAGAAACTTGGAACATAGTCCCCTGAGCCACAGAAGCAAAGATTCACTTTAGAAGCCAGGGGGAAAAAAGCCAAACACCATGAAAAAACAGACCAGAAAACCAAAGACTATTGATTCCTATTATGGAGACAGTGAAGATCAAAATACCAATTCAGAAGAGAACAGCATTGACACTATACACACATGTGAAACCTCAAAAGGGAATGCAAACTGGTCTTCAGCCCAAAAAGTATTCCTGGAAGAACTCAAGGAGGACTTTAAAAACCAAATTATAGAGGTAAAAGGAAAAATGGAAAAAAAATTCACTGATGAGAACAAATATTTAAAAAGTAATATTGGTGAAATGGTCAAGGAGAGTGAGAATATAAATGGACAGAATGTCTCATTGAAAAGTCAAATTAACCAAATGGAAAAGGAGATAGAGAAAGTAAATGAAGAAAACAACCTGTTAACAATTAGAATTGGGCAAGTAGAAGCTAATTACTCTATGAGACATTAAGAATCAATCAAACAAAATCTAAAGAATGAAAAAATGGAAGAAAATGTGAACCATCTGATTGGAAAAACAACTGACCCAGAAAATAGATCCAGGAGAGATAAACTAAGAATTATCGTTTTACTGAAAGCCATGATGAAAAAAAGAGCCTAGACAGTATCCTCCAAGAAATAATCAAGGAAAACTTTCCCAACATCCTAGAACCAGAGGGTAAAATAGACATGAAAGAATCTAACAATGACCCCCTGAAAGAGATCCCAAATTGAAAACTCCAAGGAATGTTGTAGCCAAATTCCAGAATTATCAGGTCAAGGAGAAAACACTTCAAGCAGTCAGAAAAAAAAAAAACAATTTAAATATCATGGAACGACAGTCAAGATCATGCAGGATCTTGCAATTTCTACAATAAAAGAAAGGAGGAATGGAAATATGATATTCTGAAAGGCAAAAGAGCATGGACTACAATGAAGAATCAACTACTCAGTAAAATTGAGCATAATGTTTTTCAGGCAAGGATACGGATATTCAATGAAATAAGGAATTCCAGACCTTCCAGATGAAAAGGCCAAAGCTCAACGGAAAATTTCATCTTCAAATATAAAACTCAAGAGAGACATAAAAAAGGTAAACGGGAAAAAAAACTATGTTATTCAATAAGGGGAAATTGTTTACATCCTTATATAGTATTACATTGATTAATGTATGTTATATATATATATATATATATATCAGTCTGGAGAATGGCACAGTTATTAATGCCAAATGAAAGGGAAAAACACAGACCGAGGGTGTCAGTGTAAAGTAACTGATATGATAATAAAAAAAAACAGAATTAAAGGGTGCAAAGGGATTGTTCTGGGAGAAGAGGCGAGGAGGAGGTAGAAAAGGGTAAATCATGCCACATGAAGAGGCACAAAAAGATAGAAAGAAGGGAGGGAGAAAAGCAGTGTTAGAGCTTTACTCTCATTGGATTTGGTTCAAGGAGGGAATAACATACTCTGATTAGTATAGAAACTAAATTTGTCCTACAGGCAGTAGGAGGGGAAAGGGGAAAGCAAAGGAGGAGGTGGAAAGATGGGAGTGAAGAAGTAGCAAGGTGAAAAGGCTAAGATAAGGGAGGGCAGTCATTAGGAAGGAAGATGGTGGTCAAAAGCAAAACTCTCTTGAGGAGTGGAAGGGAGAATGGAGAAATAAAGGTATAAAAGGGGGTAAATAGGATAGAGAAAAAGACACAGACAGAAATCATAACTGTGAATGTGAATGGGATGAACTCTCCCATAAAACAGAAGTGGATAGCAGAATGGATTAAAAACCGTAATCCAACAATATGTTGTTTATAGGAAACACATTTGAAACAGGGGGATACACACAGGGTAAAGGTAAAAGGCTAGAGTAGAATATATTATGCTTCAGCTAAAGTAAAGGAAAAGCAGGAGTAGCAATCCTAATCTCAGACAAAGCAAAAGCAAAGATAGATCTAATTAAAGGAGATAAGGAAGGACACTATGTCCTGCTAAAAGGCACAATTGACAATGAAGCACTATCATTACTTAACATATATGCACTAAGTGGTATAGTATACAAATTCTTAAAGAAGTGAAGGGAGTTACAGGAAGAAATAGACAGCAAAACTATATTAATTGGGGACCTCAACGTTCCCCTCTCTGAACTTGATAAATCTAACCTCAAAATAAACAAGAAAGAAGTTGAGGAGGTGAATAGAATTTTAGAAAACATAGATATGATAGAACTCTGGAGAAAAATGAATGGGGATAAAAAGAAATATACCTTTTTCTCAGCAGTACATGGTACATACTCAAAAACTGACCATGTAGTAGGGCATAAAAACCTCAAAATGCAATGCAGAAAGGCAGAAATAGTCAATGCATCCTTTTCAGTTCATGACGAGATTAGACTTATTTGTAATAAAGGACCATAAAAAGATAAATTAAGAATTAATTGGAAAATAAATAATCTGATCCTAAAGAATGAGCTGGTCAAAGAACAAATGATAGAAACAATTAATAACTTCATTCAAGAGAATGACTACAATGAGACAAAATACCAAATACTTATGGGATGCAGCAAAAGCAGTTCTTAGGGGAAGGTTTATATCTCTAAATGCTTACATGAATAAAATAGAGAAAAAGGAGGTCAATGAATTGGGCACGTGACTGAAAAATAACAAATTGGAAATACTCAATTAAATACCAAATTAGAAATACTGAAAAGCAAAGGAGAGATTAATAAAATTGGAATCAAGAAAACTATTGAACTAATAAACAAAACTAAGAGCCAGGTTTATGAAAAAAACCAATAAAATCTATAAATATTTGGTTAATTTGATTAAAAAAAATAAAGAAGACAGCCAAATTACCAGTATCAAAAATGAAAAAGGTGAATTCATCTCTAATGAAGAGGAAATTAAAACAATAATTAAGAATTATTTTACCCAATTGTATGTCCATAAATGTGACAACCTGAGGGAAATGGATAAATACTTACAAAAAATAAATTTCCCAGGTTAACAGAAGACAAAGTAAAATGCCTAAATCACTCCATCTCAGAAAACTAAATTGAACAAGCCATAAATGAACTCCCTAGGAACAAATCTCCAGGGCCATATGGTTTTACATATGAATTCTATCAAACATTTAAAGAGCAATTAATTCCCATACTTTATAGACTATTTGGGAAAATAAGCAAAGGATTCCTACCAAATTCTTTTTTATGACATAAATATGGTACTAATACCTAAACCAGGAAGAGTCAAAACAGAGAATGAATATTATAGACCAATTTCCCTAATGAATATTGATGCAAAAATTTTAAACAAAGTAATAGCAAAAAGAATACAGCAATTTATCACAAGAATAATACTCTATGACCAGGTAGGATTTATTCCAGGAAAGCAAGGCTGGTTCAATATAAGGAAAACTATCAGAATAATTGCTCATATCAACAACAAAACTAGCAGAAACCATGTGATTATCTCAATAAATGCAGAAAAAGCTTTTGACAAAACACAACATTCATTCCTATTAAAAATATTAGAAAACATAGGAATAAATGGAGTCTTCCTTAAAATTATCAGTAGCATCTACCTAAAACCACCAGCAAGCATTATATGTAATGGGGATGAGCTAGATCCATTCCCAGTAAGATCAGGGCTGAAATAAGGATGTCCATTATCACCCCTATTATTCAATTTGGTACAAGAAATGTTAGCCTTAGCAACAAGAGAAGAAAAACAAATGAAGGAATTAGAATAGGCAAAGAAGAAACTAAGCTATCACTCTTTGCAAATGACATGATGATATACTTAGAGAATCCTAGAGAATCAAGTAAAAAACTACTTGAAATAATAAAAAAACTTTAGCAAAGTTGCAGGATATAAAATAAATCCACATAAATCCTCAACATTCCTATATATTACTAAGAAAGCCCAATAGCAAGAGATAGAAAGAGAAATTCCACTTATAGTTACTATAGATACTATAAAGTATTTGGGAGTCTACCTGCCAAGACAAACCCAGGGCCTATATGAACATAATTACAAAACACTTTTCACACAAAATCTGATCTAAATAAATGGATGGTGATTAGGCCGAGCTAATATAATAAAATGACAATTTTGCCTAAATTAATTTACTTATTCAGTGCCATACCAATCGAACTACCAAAAACTATTTTACAGAGCCGGATAAAATAATAACAAAAGTCATCTGGAAGAGCAAAAATCCAGAATATCAAGGGAATTAGTGAAAAGAAATGCTAGGGAAGGTGGCCTAGCCATACCAGATATTAAACTATACTATAAAGCAGCTGTCATCAAAACTACTTGGTACTGGCTAAGAAACAGTGGTGGATCAGTGGAATAGGTTAGGTACATAAGACGCAGTAGTCAACAACTATAGCAATCTATTCTTTGATAAACCCAAATAATCCAGCTTCTGGGCTAAGAATTAACTATTTCACAAAAACTGCTGGGAAAATTGGAAAACGGTAGGGTAGAAACTGGGCATAGACCAATATCTTACACTGTATACCAAAATAAAGTCAAGGTGGGTTCATGATTTAGGAATAAAGACTGATACTATAAGCAATTTGGGAGAGCAAGGAATAGTTTACCTGTCATATTTATGGGAAAGCAAAGAATTCATGACACAACAAGAGAGAGAGAGAGCATTACAAAATGCAAAATGCATAATTTTTTATGTTAAATTCAAAAGTTTTTGTATAAACAAAGCTAATGCAACAAAGATTAGGAGGGAATCAGAAAATTGGGAGAAAATCTTTACAACCAGCATCTCTGATACAGGCATCATATCTAAAATATATAGGGAACTGAGCCAAATTTATGGGAATACAAGTCATTGCCCAGTTGAGAAATAGTCAAAGGATATGAACAGGCAGTTTTCAGAGGAAGAAATTAAAGATATCTATAGGCATATGAAAAAATGCTCTAAATTACTTTTGATTAGAGAAATGCAAATCAAAACATCTCTTAGGTACCACATCTCTCCTGTCAGATTGCTAACATGACAAAACAGGAAAACAATAAATGCTGGATGTGGGGAAATTGGAACACTGTTAAACTGTTTGTGGAGTTGTGAACTGATCCAGCCATTCTGGAGAGCAATTTGGAACTATGCCTAAAGGGCTATAAAAATGTGCATACCCTTTGACCCAGCAATACCACTTCTATGTCTGTCTCCCAAAGAGATTACACAAGTGGTAAAGGGATCTGTATGTACAAAAATATTTATAGCAGCTCTTTTTGTGGTAGCAAAGAATTGGAAATCAAGGGGATATCCATCAATTGGGAAATGGCTAAACCAGTTGTGGTATATGAATGTAATGGAATACTATTGTGCTGTAAGAAATGGGGAAGATATGGGCTTCATAATAACCTGGAAAGACTTACATGATATGATGCTGAGTGAGGGGAGCAGAACCAGGAAAACATTGTACACAACCACAGACATATTGCTTCTGTGATGACTAACTTTGATAGACTTGGGCAATACAAAGTTCAAAGACACCTCCAAAGGACTCATGATGGAAAGAGATTTCCACATCCAGAGAAAGAACTACAGAGTCTGAATGCGATTGAGGCAAACTATTTGCTCTCTTTTTTTTTCTTTTTCTTTTCTTTTTGGTTTTGCTTCTTCTTTCTTATGATTCATTCCATTGGTCGTAATTCTTCTTTACAACTTTGCTATAGTATAAATAAGTTTAATGCGAAGATACATAGAACAAATATCAGATTCCATGCTGTCTTGGAAGGGAGGGAATGGGAGGGAGGGGAAAAAATTTGGAACTCAAAAACATGTGGAACTGAGTGTTGTCAACTAAAAATAAAAAAAAAAAAACTAAAAAAATTTTTTTAAATAAAATAATGTCACAGTGCAATAACTATATTTTATTACATTCACATGTCAAATTTTGTTTAGTCATTCCTAATCTCAAGTACTTGAAAATAGTTATTATGCTCATCCTAAGCCTTCTCTTCTTTGAGTTAATCATTCTCAGTTCCACTTTGTTTCTAGTATTTTGCTACCACAAAGAGCACTGATATGATTTTTTTTGGTATATACTGGGTCTTCCTGTCACTTATGTCCTTGGGGCATATGTTCAATAGTGAGATCATTGGGTTAGAAGAGTATGAACTGTTTAGTGGTTTTTCTTGCATAATCCCGAGTTATTTTCCATAACGTATTTGTCTTCCCGTGGTTCCTCCAGCATTAACTGCTGCCATCTTTTATTTTCTTTTTAAGTCTAATAACTGTGAAGTGAAATAGCATAGTTATTTTAATTTGCATTTCTCTAATTAGTGAGTTGTATGATTTTTTTTCTCCTTTGGGTATTGATCATTTACATCTTTTTCTTCTGAAAATTGTTTGTTCATATACTTAGACCACTAAGTGATTAAATACAGAAACATTCAATTATTTAATGTCAATTAACCTAACTAATGGCAGGCTGATGGGAAGGAAGAAGGAGACTTTCAGAGGAAGCAGGGTCTTTTGTTGTTGTTTAGTCATTTCAGTCATATCTGACTCTTAGTGGTTCCACTTGGGGTTTTCTTGGCAAAAATATTAAACTGATTTGTCATTTCCTCCTTTAGCTCATTTTAAATATGAGAAAACTGAGACAAACAAGGTAAAGTGACTTGCCCAGGGTAACACAGCTAGTAAATGTCTGAGGCCAGATTTGAACTCTGGTCTTCCTGACTCCAGGCCCAGCATTCTCCTCTACTGTGCCACCTGGCTGTGGGGCCTTTTAAAGGTCCTCAAATCTTTTATTCAGAAAAAAAATACTGACGCTCAGTGTCAAACAGTAAACATCATGCTTTAACTTCTCTAAGTGATAAGAAGAAATAATTCTAAAGAAGTAGATGAAAAAATGAAATTGGCATGGTTAGAAAAGACTCTGGGGTGGTAGAGGAGAAATCTGAAAGCATGAGTGAATGATACAGAGAGGTATATTTTTTCCCTTAGAAGAACAGCACTGGGTTTGGAGACCCCAGAGGAAACTGGATTCAATTGCACCTCTAACATTTATTTCTTGACCAGGAGTGAGTACCCTGAGCCTCAGTTTTCCTCATCTGTAAAATGATGATGAAGGAACTCCATCATGGAGCTGTTGTGAGGATGAAATCAGATAATGAGTATATTTTAAAAACCCGAAAGCATTACATCATTTTCAGTTGCTGCTGCTGCTCCTCTTCCTCCTCCTGCTACTACTACCACTACTACTACTACTACTACTACTACTACTACTGCTGCTGCTGCTGCTGCTACTACTACTACTACCTGGTATTTCATAGTATAGGGAACTCATTATGAAAAAATCATTACCAATGAAAATTAGCAACTACTCTACAATTTACCACCTTACAGAGCTGCTCAGGGTACTGAGAAGCTAAGTGACTTCATGGGGTGGCACAGCCAATGTGTCAGAAGTGAAAATCAAATCCAGGTGTCCCACTCTCCAAAGCCAGTTCTCTATCTACCACCACCACCATCATCATCATCATCATCATCATCATTTCATTTTTTTTCATTTTCTTGACAGAGTTCAAATGCAAAAGGTAGGGTAAATCCTTATCCTACTATGCTTCATTTATGCTTACTGTTTAGTAAGTGGTGCCTGGGAGGATAAAATTATCATTAATAATGACTCTTTGTGAAAGTGTTGAAATGCAGCCTCACTTCTGTAGATTTTAAAAGTATCTTCTGTACAACTCTATTAGCAGACAGTATGATGGGAATGATATGTACTTTTTACCATTCCCGAAAGATTTTGAATTCTTCTGCTAGTTCTCTATATTTTAAGAGCTTTAGATCCTACATAGTTAGGGATCATGCTTGCTTGATATGGAGGCATTTATTAAAATCTTATTCTTCATTTTTCATATGTACAGGCAGTTATAGTTGACAGTTTGTCTATGATAATGCTCTAATTCTAGTACAGTTAGTTGATCTGTTGAGTGCTCAAAGATATATTGAGACTTTTTTATAGCTCAAAGATTTGTCATCAGTTCATGTAGAAGAGTGAGCTTTAGGTATATAATTCCAACCACTTAACCATCTCTTTCCAGCTATTTGTCTAAATTTTTGCAATCTCTAGAGGTATATTTTGCAGTTCCTTTCATTTTCTTGCTAAATCTACATTGCTCAACAAGACTGGGCTCCCTAAGAATGGTTTTCTTAATAATGTCTATTATCAATGGCCTGATTGTAGATTGCGTTCATTAATCTACATGAATCTATAAATAAATAAGTTGCCTTGACAGCCATTTCTTTGATTTTTAAATTATTGTTATTATTTTTATTTTACTTATTTTTTTTCCACAGGGGAGGTACCATATGGGTTGAGTTCATCAGAATATCACCCGTGGAGTGGCTTTTGGTTCCACTCTGATCTTAGCTATTTCAGAAGTTCAGTATGAAGGTAAAACAATGCTATTTATATTCACTAAGTCCAGGAGTATATATCTATTATTAATCTTTATTATTACTCTGTTATGTCTGTTCAGGAAATATTTCTGCACATTTAAGCCTGTTTGTCAGGTAGTCTAGAACCTCCATCAGTCTTCTTCCTCCTTCTTGTTGGGGTTTTGTTAATCTTTCTATATCTGCCTTTCAGTGATGAGCCATGTGATTTTTTTTAAGATTATAAGACTTATGTTTGGATAGTTTTTAAATCTGTGACTGTACATTTTAGAATTTAAAAAGCTTATGTTAAGATTGGTATTAGAAATGTGTTGATTATTCTAAACATATTCTTCTTAATAAGTGGAATTATTTCTAAGTGGAAAAGACTTCCTTAGGAAGTGGTGAGTTCCCTACCACTACAATTCTTTAAACTACAGGTCTCTCAACTACTTGTAGGAAATGTTGTAGGAGGGATTCATTTGACCACCAACCTCTGAGCTTCTGTGACCTTATGGGAGAAGAGCAAGAATTTGCCCTACTAGTAAGGTAAAGTACTATTTTTCAAAGTGCTAAAACTCACAAGGCAAGGCAGTATAATATAATTATTCACAATATCCTGGCCATGAGCTAAGTTTCAAAAGTCCTGGAGAGTGTGGCTGTAAATCATCTGTCGGATCTGAAATTCGTGATTTTTCTTCAAAGATCAGTGACAGTTCTATGCAACATAATGTATTAATACAGCCACATTGGTTTGAACAAAATGACAGCGGTTCAGAATGATGTGCCCCTAGTGACTCCTTAATCCTCCTGCCTCATGGTGCTCCCAAGACTCCAAGGCACCATGACCATGGTACAACACATATGCCACATTAATTATTCTCTACTAAAGACCAACCAAGGGCCCAAGTACACAACACAACAGAAGGCGACAAAGAAACACCAAATAAATTATTGCTCTCTTGTTGTTTAATAATTGTTGTTCAGCACAGTTTTGAAAAATTCTATAATCCCTCCTTGTATATCAATTTGAAAATATTGGCACGTCCTTTATCACAACCAGCTGACCTAACTTCATCTGCCTCTTAAAAGTAAAGCCACATGTCTTATTAGCACTTCCCTGCCATGTGGCAAATCATTCAGCTCCATTCTTCTATTATGATTAGATGCCCTAAACATTTGTTCTGCATAAATTATTGGGGATTATTTATATCTGGAAGTGATTGTTGAGATTGCAGGGGAAAAATGGTCATAAGAATATAGTGAAGCCTAGAACTGGCTTTCAGACTTGTGAAGAAGGTATTTCTAATGATAAATTAGCAAATGAGGATGGCTCAGAGAGATAAAAGTGTTTTGCTAAGATGGACATTCAAATTAGTCTGATTTGGCCCAATGTCAAAGTAATTTTTTTCGTCATGACAAATTAATATGTCTATGTTAAGCTAAGGAGAAATAAAGATGTATTATCATGATCTTACCTGCCAACGTCTATTGCGGGAGTGGGGTGTTCCTACAATCAGAAAAGCAGAAGCTATTGCCAACAACCTTGCTAAGGGCATCAGTCTCTCTCCTTCACTGGGTTTGCCTATAAACAGCTAACATACAGCAGATCAACCTTATTCTCTAGGTTAACATCTTCTAAACTGACCCTCATGAAGAACCATCTGTGCTGTCAGAAAAGAGCTCAAAAATAAGTCAGGTAAGATTGCCATGAGACAGAACAATACATCTCTGGGGAGTGGTTGCCTGGGTCACTTTGTCCTGAATCTTTTTTTGTGCTTTTCTCTGTTCATGTTCCTGGAAAAAGTATAGTACATTTGACTGTACTATAATTTGCTAGTTCCTTTTAAGGGGCAACATACCCCAAAGCACCTGAGTGGTGATGATTGGTATAGCACAAGGTCATCAACACTTTAATAACATTTTCCTGAGAGCTTCCCTCTTCTCTCAGATATTTCACTTTTAGAAATTTCACAACCCCAGAAATCAGAAGTTATTTGTTGTACCTTGTTTAAGGTAGAATGTGAAGCACCGTGGATGAGAACTGTGGGGAATGCAGTTCTGAATGTAACTGTGAACCTATGTATCAGGCTGGGCGGAGCTCACATATTTGTGAGCTTGTGTATGTTGGTATCTAAGTTTATAAATAGGACCAGTGATAGACATTTATATATGACAATACAACTACAATTTTAATAAATCTGTGCCTTTTTCCCTACTATTTACAAGAAGACTAGTTAAAAAGATGAAGCAAGAAAAAGTCTGTGGTTGTTGTTCAGTTTTTTCAGACTCTTCATGACATCATTTGGGCTTTTCTTGGCAAAGTAACTGGAGTGGTTTGCCGTTTTCCTTATCTGACTCATTTTACAAATGAGAAAACCGAGACAAACAGGGTTAAATGACACGGACAGGGTCACACAGCTAGCAAGTGTCTGAGGCCAGAATTGAACTCAGGTCTTCTTGACTCCAGGCCCAGCACTCTATCCACTGAACCACCTAGCTGTCCTTAGGGAAAATGTTTGACTCAATCTAAGTAAAACCCATGAATAGTTTGTATAATGGAAAAGAGCAGTGGATTTGATGTCCAAAGATTGGGTTTCAAATGCCAGGTCGGATATTGCAACTATTGGCAAGTCACTTCATATCCCTTGGCCAACATTTCTTCATGTACATAGAAGAGACTTGACTGGATGATCTGCAAAGTCACTTCCAACTATCAAGATATGAGCCTATGAGCCTGCCATATGCAGATGATGGTGTTGGATACTAAGGATGGATAAGAATGGGGATGGAAAAGAACAAAGCAATAAATTACTGTCGTTTCCATTATGAATGTACAGTCTAACAGAAGAATAGAAAGCAAACGTTTATGAGTACAATGCAAAACAGCACCAAAAAGTGCATAGAGAAGTTACAGACAAAATATCATAGAAGGTCAGAAAAAGTAAAGGTGGTTTTTGACTAATGAGATTGAGGAATGGTTCATGGAGAAGATGGGGTTTGATGTTGGTCTTGAATGGTAGGTGAGAATTCAATGGGCAGAGATGGGGAAGATAAAAATACCAGGAATAGCAAATGTTGTGGGAAAAGGTAAAGGGGTGGGAAAATTGGAATGTATATAGGACTATCAGTTCAATTTGATGGGAACATAGGGTAAATGATAGAGAAATATGTGGGTTAAGTATGAAAAGGTAGGGTGGGGCTAGATTTTGCAGAACCTTTACTTCAAGGCTAAGTAGTCTGAATTGTACTTGGTTGGTGAAAAGAAAGCCATTAAAGTTTTTGAGCAGAGACATGAGCCTATCAGAAGTGTAAAATGATAGTGTTGGACTAGATGACCTCAGAGGTCCCTTCTAGTTTTCAATCTATAAAGCTATGAATCCATATACAGTTATGCCTTTCACATCAAAGGGGATGGGGCATTGGGTCCCCGCAATCTGCAAAATCCATGTAAAATTTTTTGCCCCTCCCTTCTTACTAGAGAAGAAGTCTTCCAGCTTTGCATATTCCATTCTCTTTTTTTCTTCATATTATACAATACTATACATATATTTTATGCAATTCTGAGTTTCTAAACTTTTCTGTGTCATTTGCTGGTATTCATGTGTTATCTGATGCTTCCGAAAATTTTCAGAATATTCTCATTTGCTTTCTTATACCAACCTGGAATATATCAAAACCACAATGGGGAAAGTTGTGATATGGAAGAGATAATTGCGTAGAAAACCTTAATCTAGATCTGATATAGATGATGGAATGAAACAGGGAGAAATTAGAACAATTCCCCAATTAACGAGGATTTATTAAACTCCAGTTGTGTGCCATGCCTCTCAATGTCTCTGCCCTGGATACAAAAAGACAAAGCCAAAATGGCCTACTTATCTTTATTCATGTTGTTTCCTTCCGGGTAAAATGGAAGTTCCTTGAGGGCAAGTGGCATTTCATTTTTGTCTTTGTATAACCAGCAACTAGCACAGAAACTGCCACATACTGGAAGATTCTTCATACATTATTGTTGAATGAATGTATTTATTTATATATTCTTAATGTCATACCAAATGGCCAGTTTGTTTAAAAGTGCCTCTTCATGTTATAATAATAATGCTACTTTTGAAAATTTGATCAGGTCAAATTTTTCCAAAATTATATTATGATTCATATAATTTACCTTTGTAAATATTTTATTAGATTTTCAAAGTTTTGAAATAAGAACAGTGAAATGAACTATGACTAAGTGCATTACTGTCCATATCTTTATGTATTTAGACTTTGGTTACCTTCTCCTCTTCATACTAGGCCATGTGGTACATATATTTTAATATTACTGTTTTTCATCACCTATTGTCTAAGCCTGATGCTCTGCCTCACCTCAAAACAGTAAGAAACATATCAAATGAATAAAAGAACAACAGGAAGGTGTTCCCAGAACCATGGGTCCTATGTTCTTTGCCTTTTCCAGAGGTCTTTTCTGTATCTGAATGACATAACTTCCCTGTTAATATCTTCTCTTTCTTACTCTATCATCCACTAATCATGTATGAATTTGGGGAGTTATGATAAGTTAAGTATTTTTAATGTGAAAATATTAATGGTCATTCAAAATTTTAACACTTGCCAGACTATGATGTATTTCCCATGACACTAGAAGCATATTGAACTGAGAGAGAAAAGCATTTTGAAAAAACAAGATGTTACTCCTTTTGATCTGAAAAATCTTTAAAAATGGTTCAATTTGTTGCATTTTGGATCATCCTTTCTGAAGAGAATGGAAAGAAAAACTTTTCATATTGCTATTACAAGTGATTTAGTTCTTTCATCTAAAATTAAGTTACTTTTTCTCTATATATTATATAGATACTTATCTAATATATTTACACACAATTTTAATGTCAGATGCTAGTACAAAATGTAGCAGTCCAGATGTTGTATATACTCTTGAATAGAAACACCTGGTACCTTAAATAAGAGAACACAACATCATAAAGGTTTTCTACGAGTAAGGATTTCTATTAAACATCCTCCTTACCTCAGATGTACATCAATCATTTATCCACAGTGCCTGTCACATATATATGCTCTTTGTCTCTTTCTTTCTCTCCCTCTGTCTCTGGGTCTGTCTGTCTCTCTTTCTGTCTCTCTCTGTCTCTATCTCTGTCTGTTTCTGTCTGTCTCTGTCCCTGTCTCTGTCTCTGTGTCTGTGTCTCTCTCTGTGTATGTCTTTCTCTGGCTGTGTCTCTCTGTCTCTCTGTCTGTCTCTGTCTCTGTGTCTGTCTCTCTCTCTCTCCCTCTCTCTCTGTCTCTCCCCGCTTCCCTCCTACCCCCCCCTTAAATTTTATTGTCCGTTGTTTGCATGTTGTTTTTCTTTATCTATGTACATTCTGCTTTCCCCTAGAAAAATGTAAGCCCCTCAAGCAAGGACCATTTCATTTTTGTCATATCCCCATTGCCTGGTATATAGTACATACTTAATAAATGTTTGTTGAATTGAATGGAATTGCTTTATAAATATTTAGAATTGAATGAATATATAATAAACTACTATGGTAAAGATACTAAGTAAAACTAATAATGTAGAGATCAATAATCATAAAAATAAAAATGACAACTTATTTTTGTGGTGCTATTAAGTATTGCATAGGGTTGGTGTTAGAAAAGAAGTCTTCATGGAAGAGATAGGACTAAATATCTGCTTTGGATGGCAGGGAAAGACAAATATAAGCCTAGAAAAGGGAACAAACATCTTGATTATTCCTTTTCTGAAAGCATTATAATGTAGCATCTCTACTATTCAGATTTCGGGTAGGGTTACCATAGCAATCTAGACTACCCTTTCACGTTCCCACTTTCCATTAATAAGCAGCAGGAGAATAAAAAAATGGGGTCATAGGATCATAGATTTAGAGCTGGAAGGGTGGTTATAACATTAGAATATCAAGAAAACACTGCCCCATAGGTTAATATAAATGGAGATTTCAAGTGAGATGGTCAAGCGTTTTATTTGTGTTTTACAAATAAACATGTTAAAAGCCCTAATGGAAAGAAATGTGAATGATGAATTAGGACCTTATTGTTAATGGAAATGTGTTCCCTATTTCCTGGAAAACTAGGCTAGTCATTTCATTCATGCCACTTCAACAAAATGATCTATAGATTCCTGAGGCAGAAGAGTTTTAAAATCAAATTTTATATATTACAATTAATATTCACCATACAAAGAATCACGTGTGTAGAATTATGTCTAGAATTGATGTTTCCTATAAAACCTGGGGCAGCTAGGTGGTGCAGTGGATAGAGTGCTAGGCCTGGAGTCAGTAAAACCTGAATTCAAATCCAGCCTCAGATACTTACTAGCTGTGTGACCTTGGGCAAGTCACTTAACCTTATTTGCTTCAGTTCCATATCTGTAAAACTATCTGGAGAAGGAAATGACAAACCACTTCAGTCTCTCTGCCAAGAGAACCCCAAATGGGGTCATAAAAAGTAGGACACTGCTGGGAAATGACCAAACAACAACAAATAAAACTAGATCAGAAGATCATAGAGTTAGAGCTAGAAAGGCCACTCAATTATATTGCTCTCTCTGTCATCTCTACTCTCATTTATCTTCAATCTCTCCTTCTCTACTGGTTCTTTCCCAACTATCCATTTTCCCTATCTTCAAAAAACCTTCCCTTGATCCTCCCATTTCCACTATTATCCTATACCTATCCTTTGTGGTTAAACTTCTTGAGAAGGTGCCTTCACTTTCTTTCCTCTCAAACTCTTAATTCCCTACAATACAATTTGAAACCTCAACATTTCCAATGTACTCTTAGTTGCCAAACCCAATGGCCTTTTGTCAAGCAATCTTGATTCTCCTTGACCTATCTCCTTGACTTTTGACACTGTTGATCATCCTCTTTTCTTTGATATTCCCTTCTCTATATGTTTTTTTTGGACACACCTTTCTCGTGGATCTTGTCCTACCTTTCTGACTGCTCCTTATCAGTCTCTTTTGCTGGATCCTCATTCAAGTCACACCCTCTTCCATAGGACTCTTTCCTGGGTCCTCTTCTCCTCCATTTGCTGATCTCAACAACTGCCATAGATTTAAATATTATCTCCATGCTGATGATACTCAACTCTACCTATCCTGCCTTAAACTCTCTGCTGACCTCTAATCTCTCATCTCCAGCTGCCTTTCAGATTTCTTGAACTGCATGTCCAGTAAGCATCTTAAATTCAACATGTCCAAAACTGAACTCCTTATATTCCTCTATGAACCCTATATATTTCCTAACTTTCCTATTACTGTTGAGGGCCCCACCATCCTATCAGTCTCCCAAGATCATAAGTTGGGTGTCATCCTGGATTCCTCACTGTGCTTCACTACACCCTAATTTGTTGCCAAAGCCTGGAAATTTAATTTTTGTAACATCTTTCAAATATACCCCCTTCTTTCCTCAGATACTGCCACCACCTTGCTGCAGCCCCTTATCAGCTCATACTTGGGCTAAGCTAGCTGATGGGTCTACTTTCATCAAGTCTCTCCCCACTCCAATCCATTCTCTTTTTGGCCACCAAAATGATTTTCCTAAAGTTCAGGTATGAACATGTCACCCCCATACTCTTACTCAATAAACTCCAGTGGCTCCTCATTGCTCCCAGGAGCAAAGCTAAAATGCTTGGTTTGGTATTCAAAACCCTTCATAACCACTCCCTAGTCTTCTTACATCTTACTTACCACCAGGTGTAACAACAATGCTACTTGTCCCTACTGTGGCTGTGTGAGACCAATAACACCAGCACACAGGAGGGCTGCAAGCACAAGTTCTTTGATCTGCTATTCTAAGGAAAGCAACTTCAAGAAGTTAACAATCTTACTTTAATTAAACATGTATGTACCATTCACTTAGTTCAGGGGGAAAAGCCAGCACCCTGAACTTTCAGAGGGAATACAAACAGAAATTACAACTAGAAATTATATAAACAGAGCAAATAACACAAACCAGTCTATCCATAGCAATAGATACATAGTTACCAGAGAGAAAAGCAACAACATCTGGGTTTTTCAAAACCAGAGGGCTCCTTAATGGCCACTCAGAGTCTCATCTGGTCAAATCACACAACACTCTTCCACTGAGTGAGAGCCCCAAGCAAAATGCTAACCTCAGAGTATACATACCCTTTTTCAGGGTCAGAGGGCATCACTACCATGTGACTCAAACTCATGAGACTTAGGCCTCCTTGTGACTTAAGCAGATCATCAAAGACTCTTGATTCAATCAAAGACTCTTGATTGAAAGAAAGGCAAGATTTAATCAAAGGCATTCGAACACCATAATGCTAAGAAGCACTCAAAAAGAAACAGCAAAAACTGCTGCCCTGCTTGGCATTACACCAGGTAAGTAAGTCTAATGAAACTGGACTCCTGGCTAATGTTTATCTCTTGGCTCTGGGCATTTTCTCTAGCTGTCCATTTTCCTGGAATGCTCTTCTTCCTCATCTCTACCTCCATGGCTTCCTTTAAGTCCCAATTAAAACCCTACCTTATATAGGAAGCTCTTCCAAATTTTCTTAGTTCTAGTTCTTTCCCTCATTTAATTATTACCAATTTATTTTATATGTATCTTGTTTGTATAGATTTGCTTGCTTGTTGTCTCCCCCATTAGACTATAACCTTCTTAAGGGCAAAGGCTGTCATTTGCCTCTTTTTGCATCCCCAGCACTAAGTACAATGCCTGGGATACAGTAGGTGCGTAATAAATCTTTATTGACTGACTGATTTTACTAAGAAGTAAATTGAGTTGAAGATTCAGTGATTTGCCCAGGGTCACACCTAATAAATATCTTACTGATTTCAAGTTCAGCAGTTTATCCTCTACTCCAAGCTCTTGCTTGTTCCTCACCCCCCCCCCCACTCCCCCATCACCCTGGGAAAATATACCTTTATTGTAAGAGCATTAGTACTGTTTTGGGGAGAGGCTCTAAAGATGAAATTGTTGGCCAATAGAAGTGCTCTCCATGTCCTCTTTAGGTGTTTTGAGGCCTACCATATTATTCTTGCAGTGTCTAGGTTTCCTCTTTGACTATGTACCCAAGCAGGACTTGCTTCTTATCATGAAGTTGAATAGCTAACTCTGGTAGGCATGTTCTGTCTCAATGTCCATGATGTTGCCACTGTGCTGTTCCTTTGCACTTTTGCTCTTCAAAGGATCAAAGGAAAAAGGCTAGAGAAATCACTGGGGTGATAAGGCAAGATGCAATGACTAAATGAGAAGTGATCCATGCTGCCCCTTTCCTGAATACAAGTTTCAAGATAGAGTAAGGAACTGCTGAAGACAACTATAATAGAATAAGTGTGTGCTTATGCATCATTTTAGTTGTTTTTGTTATCAGTTATTTGTTTTAAAAAAGCTGATAGCCCTACACAAATTTAGAAGCCTTAAATGCATGTGCATATCTCAATGGTCTCATCTGCTTAACAGCCATGCTCTCAAAATAGAAAAATTCTGAATAGTAACATCTCATATCATATGGAGGCCTTAAGCTCTAATTTGACTTCCAACTCCCCAATTGATCCAGACCTGTACAGTCATTAATATAAGGTGCTCCCTGTTGAGTAAACTCCCTCTGCCAATGCAGATGTACAACTCCTCTGTAACTTATATTATTAGAGAATTGCCTGGAAGACTAAGAGGTTAAGTGGCTTGCCTAATTGGAGTCAAACAGCCATTATGTGTCAGAGCTTTGGACTTGAATGTAAGTCATTCTGAACTCAAGGTCAACTCTCCACCCATTATAACATACTGTCTCTCGAAATGTTACTTGGAAACTTTGATCGACTTGAGATATCCTCAGTGGGGTACTCTTTTCACCAGTATTGATAGCATCCTCTACAACAGAGGTGTTAAAAATATATTAACCCTCAAGACCCAACATTGCAGATCTGAACACCTCCAAGTAAAACCCAAACCAGATTAAAATGCAATTAGGAAATATTTAACAAAACAAATAAAAATCAATAGAATATATTGCTAATATATGGTTTTCTAAGTCAATATGAGGCTGGAAGGATACTTACATACAACGTAGTAGCCCCTGTTTCTATTTGATTCTAATGCTGCTGCTTTACAACATAACCTTCCTCCCTAAGAGGTTCTCATTTGTCTTTGCATAAAGAATTTAGCCAAGAAATGGTGACCTTCCCCTTTTGATATCTCAAGGATATCAATGTTACATCCAGGCTATCAGTCTTCTACCATTCATTTTTGCTCAATGACCAACCCACCTCCTTATCTAGTAATATAAGACAGTGACTTATTTTTATCACTTCTCACATATTTCATCTTTGGTAATACAATTCAGCCTGCACACACTCAACATGTGTTTTTCAATTGCTATTTCAGTCACATACAGTTCCGAACCTTTTGAGTTGATGGCATTCGCTGATTTGTAGCAATATAGTTCTACCAGGAGTTTATTGACCTTAATGATATGATATAAAATTACAAAAAAACCGAGAGATCCTAGCAAATTGCTTTTATGATACAAATATGGTCTTGATACGTACGTCAGGGAGAGTCAAAACAGAGAAAGAAAACTATAGACCAATATTCTTGATGGAAGCTAGTGCATAATTTTGGATTAAAATCTTAAAAAAGATTACACCAACATATAAAAAAGATACACTATGACAAAGTTAAATTTATACCAAGAATGTGGAGATGATTCATAGAAAAAATTGGACATAATTGACCACATTGGTATCATGAACAATAAAAATCATATGAGTATATTAAGAGACGCAGAAAAAAGCATTTTAACAAAATATAACAACTGTTCCTGCTTTAAAAGTAGGAATTAAATTATCTTTCCTTGTTATAGAAAGTGATATCTGTCTAAAACCATGAACCAGCATTATAAATAATGGGTATATACTAGGGGTTTTCCAATAAGATTAGGGGTAAAGTAAAGATGTCCATTATTACTATTTCTAATTGACATCTTAAAAATGCTACCTATATCTAAAAAAGGAAAAGAAAAGAAAAAGAAATTGAGGAAATTCACATAGGCAAAGATGAAATAAAATTATCACTGTATGCAGATGATATAATGTTTTGCTTAGAGACCATTAGAAAATCCATTATATATTAATTGAAAGAATAAATAACTTCACCAGAGTTATATAAAATAAATGCACAACAAACCATCAGCATTCTAGTATGTGACCAATAAAATCCAGAAGGAAGAGATAGAATGAAAACTTCAATTTAAAACAACTACAGGATATATAAAGTATTTGGGAGTCCACCTATCAAGCTATCTATAGGCATGTGAAAAAATGCTCTGGATCACTACTGATTAGAGAAATGCAAATGAAAACAACTCTTAGATACCACATTGCCTGTCAGATTGGCTAAAGTAGCAAAACAGGAAGATGATAAATGCTGGAGAGGATGTGGGAAAATTGGAACATTGTTACATTGCTGGTGGAGTTGTGAGATGATCCAGCCATTTTGGAGAGTAATTTGGAACTACGCCCAAAGGGCCACAGGAATGTTCATACCCTTTGACCCAGCAATACCACCCAAAGAAATCACACAAGAGGCAAAGGGATCCATATGTACAAAAATGTTTATAGCGGCTCTTTTTGTGGTAGCCAAGAATTGGAAATCAAAGGGATGCCCATCAATTGGGGAATGGCTGAACAAGCTGTGGTATATGAAGGTAATGGAATACTATTGTGCCATAAGAAATGGGGATGATACAGACTTCATAACAACCTGGAAAAACCTACACGACATAATGCTGAGTGAGCGGAGCAGAGCCAGGAGAACATTGTACACAACCACAGATATATGGATTCCGTGAGGACCAACCCTGACATACTTTGCTCTTCTCAGCAACACAAGGTACAAAGACAACTCCAGGGGACTCACGATGGAGAATGCTATCTACATCCAGACAAAGAACTATGAAGTTTGAATGCAGATTGAGGCACACTTCATGCTCGCCTTTTTTCTTCTCTTTAGTTTTTGTTTTGGGTTCTTTTTTTGGTTCTGTTTCTTCTTTCTCATGATTCATTCCATTGGTCATAATTCTTCTCCGCAACTTGACTAGTGTATAAATTAATTTAATGTGAAGTTATACGTGGTAGTTATATGAGATTCCATGCTGTCTTGGGGAGGGAGAGAGGAGGGAGGGGAGAAAATCTGGAACTCAAAATTATGTAGAACCATGTGTTGTAAACTAAAAATCAAAAAAAGTAAAAAAAAAGACATACACAGGAAGTATATGAATGTAATAATACAATATTCTTTAAGAAAATATAGACCTAAATAACTTGAAGATGAGAAATTTCTCACAGATAGGCCAAGACAATATGATTAAAATGAAAATGTTACATGAATTGATTTATTTATTCAGTGCAATATCAAACACATTCCTAAGGGATCATATTATAGAGTTAGGAAAAATAAAGAAATTAGCATGACTAGGGTAGCAATAGCAATGAAGAGAATGGGATGAGAAGTGTTAAGGATGATGCTGATATTTACTAACCTGAGTGACAGGCAGGATGGTGGTACTTCAGCATTAATTAAGATGTTTAAAAGAAGGAAGAGTTTTCGAATTAACAACAGTTTCTCTTTTGAACATGTTGAGTTTGAGATGTCTACAAGACATCCAGTTTGAAATATTCAATAGGCAGTTGAGGGTATGAGACTTGAGATCAGGAAGGAAATTAGAGCAGGATAAATAGATATGAAAATAAGATGAATAGAGATAATAATTGAGTAATTATAATTAAAGCCATGTGAGCCGATGAGATAATCAAGTGAGATATAGGGGCACAATAAGAGTGCCAAGGACAGACTGTTGAGGGATATCCCCCAATTACTGGTTTTGGGATGGACTAAAATCTATCAAATGACTCTAAGAAGGAGCAATCACACAGATGGAAGGAGAAACAAGAGAGAGCTGTGTCATGAAAACCAATGAAGAAGAGTCCTAAAGAGAGAAATCAACAGTTTCTAAAGCTGAAGAGAATATAAGAAAGATGAAGATTGAGAAAAGACCCTTAGACTTGGCAATTAAGAGATGATCGATAACTTAGGAGTTGAACTTTGAGGTCAGATACCCAACCCTTGGAGAAATTAGATGACTGATTCCTGTTATTTCTTCTTTTGTTAATATGTAATCAATTTATTTTCTCACAATCCCTTCCAATTTATAAACTATATGTACCTTTCTATGTTTCTCTTTTCTCTTGAGCTTCCACTTCTGAATTTCTACTCAATTCTGGCCTTTTCATCATGAATGCTTCAAAATCCTCTATTTTATTAAACTCCATTTTCCTCCAGTAGCATTATACTTGGCTTTACAATATCATTTCTAAGCATTTCTCTCCTTTAAGTGATAGTTGTTAAGTTGTATGTGATCTCTGAGGTATTTGAATTCCTTCTTTTTGGGAGCTCACGCTACTTTTTCTTTGATCTAGATGGCTAGGTGGAACTGTGAATAGGTCTTTGGCATGGAGTCAGGGAGATCTGAGTTCAAATCCTTTCTAAGACTGATGATAACTGTTTAAACCTTGGCAAGTCATTAAACCTCTTCTTGCCTCAGTTTCCTCAAATGTAAAATGTGAATCACCATAGCACCTACTTCCAGGGTTGTTCTGAGGACAAATAGGATAAGATTTGTAAAAAGCTTAGCATAGTGCCTAGCATACAACAGGCATTAAATAAATGCTTGCTTGTTTCCTTTTGGCTTTGAAGTTGCTAAGAATTTTCTTTTGAGGGTTTCATTCAGGGGGTGATCAATATACTCCTAGATATGAAAATAAGATGAATAGAGATAATAACTAAATATAATTAAACCCATATAAGCTGATGAGATAACCAAGTGAGATATAGGGGCAAGGTAAGAGTGCCAAGGACAGACTATTGGGGGATATCTAGTTCCACAATGTCTGGGCTGTTTTCATTTATACTTTTTTGAAATACTCAAGTTTTTATTTTTGTGAGGAGGTGGTCATGATATTCAGATACTTCAATGATTCTTAGATTATGTTTTCTTGACTTTCTTTCCTAGGTCTGTTACTGTTATAATACTTTACATTTTCTTTCGCTTTTTCAATCTTGGTTTTGTTTCAATATTTCTTATGGTTTGACAAGTCTCTATTTTCTGTTTTGCCCATACTACTTTGTCAAGCAGTTTGATTTTGGGGTAATTTTTACTACCATTTTTCTTAAAGTATTAATTTTCCTTGTCATTTTTCCTCTCCCTAAATATTGAATTCTTTATTTTTCCCAAATTATTTATCTATTTACAGTTTTCAACATTCACTTCCATAAGTTTTAAATTTTCTCCCCCTCCCTCTCACCTTCCTCCCCAAGATGGCACGCAATCTGATATGTGCCCTACACATACATTCCTATTAAACATATTTTAACATTAGCCATGTTGTATAGAAGAAATATAATGAATGGGAGACACCATGAGAAAGAAAACAAAACAATAGAAAAAATATTCTGCTTTGCTCTGCATTCTGACTCCATAGTTCTTTCTCTGGATCAGCTCACAGCTCCACCAACAATGGATTAGTGTTCCAACTTTCCCACATCTTCTCCAACATTTATCATTTTCCTGTTTTGTTATGTTAGCCAATCTGATAGGTGTGATGTGGTACCTCAGAATTGTTTTGATTTGCATCTTTCTAATCAATAGTGATTTAAAGCATTTCAAGTCTTCATTTCATGTTGTTTTCTTCAGGTAGATATTCTCTCAGTCCTTGTAGCTAGGACATTTTTTTCCCTGAGGCTCTATTTAGGTTTCTTGTGGATTTACTCTTTTCTGGCTTTGCACCTTGGACTTTTCTCAGTGCAAGGGACTTCTTCATTGTGTTCAAGATTTTTTTTTTCACTTTCAGTTTACTCATATCTCCCATCTCAGTTTCTGGATTGGGGACTTCTTATGAGTCAAACAACTGATACCATACCGCTGAATGGTGTGTGTAGGCCCAGATCAATCCTGACTTTTCTGGCTAAGGCTGGGCCTAAACCTCTGCAAGAACTGCCTATCTTTTTTCTGTGATTCAGGTCCGGGCTCCCCATATGCTGGGTTGGGCTATGACTATTTGAATGTTAGGTTTTTCATGGGCTGCCTATGTGATTATTTGTCCCTATCACCTATCCTGGAAAGGGATGAGTCACCCAAAGTTGCCCTTCACTACACTGCAAATGAGAAAAAAATAGTGCTTTTGACCCTGCTATTTGTTTTTTTAATTATATCTTATTTTATTGATAACCTTTTTATGATTATATTAATACATATATCCTTCCTTTCCCCCACACCTTGTAAGATATACTTTGTTTCAATGATTTAAAAAAAAACATTTTCAGCAGTACCAACTAACACATAGACTGTTATAAATTTCTATATACATACATCTGCATACACATTTGCATACATGCATACATATACAATATATAATACACACATACACATGTACATATATGCTCATATATGCATATACATACATTTATACATATGCACACATGCATGCATACATATACACACATATATGCACACACACGCATATGATTTCATTTGGCATGCTGGCAACTTCTTTAGGTATTACTGTTGTTCCGGTGGCTGTTTGGAGGATCTCTAGAGTTTGGGAATTCTGACCTTTTATGCTAAGATGAGCAGCAATAGTGTGCGTTCTCCAAGGGTAACTAGGCTGCCTAAGGAGGGGAAAACTGACCCATGTCAGAAAAAAAAAACTGGTCAAAGCTTCCATGAGAATCAGTATTTGGATCAGGTCCTGAAGTGCTCACTGCATTTCTAGCCTGGGCAAAACCTAACCCAGTTTGGATTATGAGCCTGATGCAAATAGTAATCTCTCTCTCTCTCCCCCTTGTATATATGTATATTTGTATACATATTTGTGTACCTTATACACACGTACACACATACACATATATCTATCCCTATTCCTATCCCTCTCTCTGTCTCTATCTTGATCTTGATCTCTATCTTTATCATTTCTATCTCTATGTCACCTCTATCTCTATATATATCAACTATAGCTATCATCTATCTTTACAGTTATAGCTTTAAAACTAAATGCCTCCCTAGTGGCAGAGGCTATGTCATGTGCCATCAAACTGGATGGAATATATTATATATCCATCTATAGTCCCTCGGCCCTTCAATGAAGGGAAGAATATTCATTTTCTCAACTTTCCACCATAGCCAGGTGTGGTCATC
Source organism: Trichosurus vulpecula (assembly GCF_011100635.1). NCBI lineage: Eukaryota > Metazoa > Chordata > Mammalia > Diprotodontia > Phalangeridae > Trichosurus > Trichosurus vulpecula. The sequence goes on from NC_050574.1 coordinate 182,143,906, forward strand.
ACTAATTGTGTAGCACTATTTTTGTTGTCCTGCTATTTCTACTAACATTGTTATAGTAGTTGTATACATTGTTTTACTGGTTCTACTTACTTTCCTCTACATCAGTCCGTATAAGTCTTCCCATGCTTCTCTGAAGTCTTCATATTCATCATTTCTTGTAGCGTAGTAATAGTCCATTATATTCATGTAGCACAATTTGTTTTAGCTATTCTCTAATCAATGGGGGAATTTATTTTTTCTAGTTCTTGCTACTTTGAAAAGTGCTGCTTGGAACATTCTGATCATTATTGAATAAAGAAATCACATAGATGAATGGAAAGACCACTGACCTGGGAATTAGAAGAAATGGATTTGTATCCCAGATTTGCCATTGACTCAACAACTTTGTCACTTAATCACTCTGATCTTCAATACTCTATTCTATAAAATGGAGCTGATACTTTCATTAATTACCTCACAGGACTGTTGTGAAGAGAATTAAATGAGATAATATACAGACTATATTATAGGATTTATAAGTAGAATAGAGTTTAAGTAATGTCTAGCCCCTCTATTTTATATCTGAGGAAACTGAGGACTACGTTTTGGGAAGGCAATTTTCAAAACTCACAAATAGTCTAGCAGGGATTCAAACTCAAATCCCCAACTCTAAATCAAGTGTTGGGGTTTTTCTCTCCACTATTCAATACTTTCCTCTTTGAGGATGAACTATTATTAATCCATCAAAGGAAAAAGCATTCTATCATGCTAAAGAGTTTAAAATTGATTGAAGCCAATTATACTTACATGGAAAACTGACACAATTAGCTATATAATTGAAATGTGAAAGAATGCCTTTACCTGAATATATCCAGGCAATTGAGGAAAAAAATAATTTTGAGAGCTTAGATTATGCGGATAAATATATCAGTTCATTATTGCTCTTTGATGCATTGGCTCAGCATGGATATTTAGTGTCATCATCTAGTCATATAAGAGATAATCAAAGTTAGCCAAAATTATGGAATTTGGAGGAAGAATAGGCACCAAAGAGAAATTTTAATTTAAAGCCCTGTAAAGTGAAACAAACTCTGCGCATGGGATTCAGGAGGAGTCTGTGTGTGTGTGTGTGTGTGTGTCTGTGTCTGTGTCTGTGTCTGTGTGTGTAAGGGGGGGGGGGGTAGATAGCATTTGCTGTTAGTTGGTCACCTTCTCTCATCATGGGCCCCTCTCCACGCTTACTGAAACCTTCTTGCCATCACACTGCTTCAGTGGAAAGAAATTCAAACATCTGAGGTTTGGGAGAGAAAATAAAAGTGTCATAAAGTGTTACAATTGAGAAGACAGGCTGGGCCAGGTTTTTGAAAACTTCCCACATCTTCCCAGTCTTTTGACAGCTTCTCAGATAACTCACATGGCTCGTCAGACATGTTGCTTCAGCAAGAACCAGGTGGAAGAAATCAAAGTAACAGTCTGTTGTAAGACTTGTTAGAACGGCAAGTTTCACATTGACACCTGGCATGCAGACACACATACACACACACACACACACACACACACACACACACAGACACTCTCACACACATGCACATGCAAGCACAAGAAAGAGCAGATGACAATATATTTAAATAGTTCTTCACAGCTATCTGTGCCCATGGAAAATGTACCTTATCCCACTAAAGGAATGTAATTTACAAACTCAAGTGCAGGGGGGAAATGGGATTATTTTTAAAAAGTTAATAATATGAATAACCTTTGAAGTCTCTTTTCCTCTGAATAATATAGTGAAAATCACATAATGTATTACTAGAGTTTATATTTAACTATCTATATGGGGTTAAATATTTTAAAATATTTTAAAATATTTTACTTCTTTTGAATCACGAGATTTGCCATCCTCACAACTAACAATTGTCTTCATCTTCTTTTTTTGAGAAAAGCTCAATAAATGACCTCAGTTCAGTGGTCCAGGCAATATGATTCTAGAACGATATTTTAAAAGGAAAACTATCTCAATATCGAATTGCTTGCTGGCATAATTGCTTGGCTGCCAAGGTCGAGTGCCTTACTCCTCAGTATTTTAAAAGCAGTTTGTTTAAAAAAAAAAGAAAGAAAGAAAGAAAAGCCTCAACCATAGTCCTAATCAGCTGAGAGATTCCCATCATCCAACTTCATGCCAGCTGGCTCATGTATTCACAGACTTGCTTGGCAAATAGTCAAATGCAACACACATTTTAAGCAGCTGGATTAACCCCCCAATTCTTACCCAAACCTTTTCATCTGTTTTTCAGAGATAAAAGACTGCTACTTAATTACAGCCTAATTGAAACACACATATACACAGGCATACACACACACACATACACACAAACACACACACACACATACACACAAACACACACACACACACACACACACACACACACGTCAATACCTAATTAATTGGAGTGGCAGCTGAAATGTAACTTTGAAACTCCACATTGCATAACATATAATTAAGAGGAAAGCCTCGTTAATTTTAACTGTTTTCAATGTATTTACGTTTTTTTTCTTTTTTGTTATATCTTCACATGGTGAAACAGAAAACAATGAAATAGGTGTCTTTCTTTGGTAATTGGTCTGCTCTAACAATAAAAACAAAAATGCCACTTTGTCTGGAGTAGAGAAGCCCTTTACAGGGGACTGGAATTCTTGCAGCCCGCAGTTTAGCATGCAGTTTGCTTTTATTTTCTGTCTGAGATTATAATCAAAACAGTAGTAGTCTTCCTTAAAATTTCACAGTCTACATCATGATGGTGTTTGCAGCATTGGAAATGAGGACCATATGTTTCTCCAAAACCTATTTAGTGGTGGTAACCAGATGTTTGAACAAATTGTGAAGGACAGCTCAACTAACTTATCATAATGGTGAAGTGTACAGTGCCTACTTACAAGTTAGCCTTAATCTGGTTCCTGCACAGATAGGCTAGCCTTTCTTCTGGGAAATTGTCTGCCCAAGACTTATTGTACTGATTCTTTATGAGCCACCCTAGTTTGGGAGAAATATAACTCCATCTTGGAAGTGTGAAGTCTGTTCAAAGAAAGGCCATTCGAGGAATTGTTTTGTTGTATTTGTAAAGTTGATATGGATTTTTGAATAATGTGTTTACGTTTCTTGGGAAGGGATCATTTTTTGACTATGTAATGTTTTGTTACTTACTTTTGTTGTTCAGAGGCTTTTAGCCATGTCTGACTCTTCATGACCCCATTTGGGATTTTCTTGGCAAAGATACTGAACTACTTTGCCATTTCCTTCTCCAGCTCATTTTACAATTGAGGAAACTGAGGCAAACAGGGTTAGGTGATTTGCCCAGGGTCACATGGCTAGTTAGTGTCTGAGGCTGTGTTTGAACTCAGGTCTTCCTGGCTCCAGACACAGAAATCTATCCAGTGCAGTAACTAGCTGCCCCTATGCCACTTACTTCCTTGTCCTTTTCCTTCTGTGGACCTCAGATTCCTCATCTGGAAATGAAAGGGTTTTACTGGATGGTCTGTTAGGTCCCTCCTAGCTCTAAATCTATGTCACAATGGTATAATTCTAGATTTTGATAAGGGGGTTCAAGAGGTAAGATACTCCATATATCGTAGGCATCTGAATTCTATCTGTTGACATGATCTGAATGATGTGAGGCTGATAATGAATCCTTTAGTAGTAAATGCTTTTGCTGGCTGAGGTTTATGAAGCAAGTAAAACCCAGTAGACAATCATTTCTCTTTCATAATGTGACTAAGTCAAGTCACTCAAAATGCAGCCTTCAACAGCACTCACCCTCCTTGCTCCATGTGCTGCAATTTGTTTAGTTTGTGATAATTAATTATGATGGAAGCATTAACTGTTCAGGGATTGACCTGCTTATTTAAGGTATAGCTTTTATAGATGGAAGCCCAGTGCATTCTCTCATATTCCTGCAAGCACTTGATCTTCTTTCATCTTGCAAAGACATCCACAATTTGCCTAAATAACTGAGAAAAAAATTATAGCTCTCCTGAGTGAACTGACTCAGATACTCAAACTACATTCAAGAAAACAATAACAGCTTTTTTCTTTAATGATCTAAATACTACTGAAATGATTGAATAAGATTCAACTCATTCAGAAATACAACCCACAAGGCTCATTTGGAGAAGAGGTAGTGGAGTAGTAGTATATCAAGGATTGAGTACAGACAAGTAGCACAACAGTTAAGGGATAGAGAGGTTTGGGGTTTTTTTCTAGATGAAATTGATGGTTTTTTCTAAGGAAAACCCTACTCGTATTATCTTTAAGTACTGTTCTGGGTTCTTCTTCCTCTCTCCCTCCTCTTCTTCCTTTTTCTTTATACCAAGTCCCATGGGTTTAATTATCATCTTTATAGATAATAGATAATCCATCTTTTTAGCTTCAGCCCCAACTCCAGTCAAAGCCCCAGCCTCAGTTCCTTGCTTTCCTGAGTTTTGGTCCTGCATCATCAGCTACCTAATGGACATTTTCAATTGGATGCTGTGTTTAGACTCCATATGTCTAAAGCAGAACTCATTATCTTTCCTCCTTAATCCCCCTCCTCTTCCTAACTTTCCAATTTCTAGGGCATCAGTATCTTTCCTGTCATGCAAGTTTGCAACTTCAATGTCATCCTCCAGTCCTCACTCTCATTCACTCCATATATCAAGTAAGTTGCTGAGTCTTGTTGATTCTACCTCTATAATATCTTTCACATTGGTCCCTTTCCATAGGGAATTAATAAATATCCCTTTAAAAACAAATATTATTGCTAATCTGTAATCCACAATCATCAATTCTTATAGTAAATGGTGTTATTATAGAGGAAATGAAAAATACCTTTTCAGAGGATCCCAGAATCATACATTTAGAGTTGGAAGGAAACTTAAAGATCTAGTCCGTATGTCTCATTTGGCAGATGAGGAAACAAGCCCAGAGAAGTGAAATGAATTAGCCAGAATCACAAAGGAAGGAAGTAAAAGTCCTGAGACTTGAAACAGCTCCTCTGACTACAAATCTAACTAGTGCTATACCTACTGAACATCAAAAAAGTAAAATACTTGTTCTAATTTGGGGAGTGTTCCTTCAAGCACGGCAACATCAACATTTGCTTCTAACATGTTGCACATAATTGGCACTCAGGGCTGAAGTCAACATGAACTCTCCTTTCTCCCTCATCATCTACTTCTAATTACTTGTCGAATTCCCTCAATTTTCCTTTTGCAATATTCTTCACATCTATCAAGTTATCTTCACATAATCATTGAACTAGTTGAAGTCCTGGTACATGGATATCTGTAATAACCTAATAACTGATAAGTCTCATCACACTTCATTCTATGTTCTATGCTCTGGCTGAGCTATTTATTCACCAATCTTTTCTTTTATTCCCCATTTCTACCCATCTACCTAGAATATCCTCCATTCCCAGAAAAACGATCCCCTCACCTCTCTGCCAGTTCAAATCTTTATCTTCCTTGAAGATTCTGATCAGGTGTTACCTCCTTATTAAACTTTTCTTGATATCCACCACTTACATTTTTATAGCACAATGTCTATCCTCCATTCTTTATCCCTACTACATTCTACCTTTTCTTAGATGCACTAATTTGTAGGAGGAGGATGATCAGCTGAACCTTGCCATGACCAGACATACCCTTTTCCTTCATTCAGTTAGTACATGTTAATGTGAAAAGGAGATTTTATATGGGGAAAATGGTAATTAGATTAAGGAAACAAATTTTCTGCCTGTGTGAATGTCTGCAATCAATTCATACTGTGATACTTTGAAAGATCATATATTTTGTGTGTTCCATAGACACAAACTGTAACTTCTGCCTCCTCATACTTTGTGATCATTGTGTATGTTTTCCCATAAAATAAATCTTTCATAAGCGATCTATTCAATTTGCTTTTTTTTTCCTTCTTGGTATGCAAGGACCATCTTTGTGATAATTAGGCTAATCATCTTTCGTCTTTTATTCCTTCATTCCTTATGTGTGGCCAGCTCACTTATTTTCTAGGAAATTTTCTCTCTAATAATATGTTTTTGCTACTTTTTGTATGCCAGTTGTCATGTAGCCGATTCTTGTCCACCATGTATCTATTTTCCTTATTCTGAGTTCTTGTTGTTCTATGATTCATAACAATATAACATTTCTAGGAGAATATTAGTGTCAAAAATTGATATTTGTAGCAATATGTGGTTTGGGATCATCAAGAGCACTGTTTTCTAAATTGTAATCTAGTCTTTTCTCTTCAGCTTACTATCATTTGAAGTACTTTTTAAAGACATTTATTTGCTCTGAAGAACTGCTGATCTAGCTATATGAGACAACCTAGTAATATTATTTTCACCTACTTATTTTTTTCAGAGTGGATGTTAAGGTCATCCTCTTTCCCTCTGTGTGTATTTCACACTGCAGGGTTCATTGTATTCCCAGGGTTCAGTGCAACCAATAAAATGCTATCTATTGATTCACCTTATGTGGTATGTGTAATGGATGTGTAATGGATAATACCAAAAAGTAACTTTGTTGAATTTGTGTCTCCATATTTAACACTTTACTTAAAATCAACACCTAATGGATCGTTGGTCAGTTATTTGTGTATTTTCAGCAGTTATAGAGTCATTTATCTTTAAAACACATATGAAAATCAACTAGTCTATGGAAATCTGTCAAGGATACACTTTTTTATTTCCCAATTGTAACAACAATGCTACTTGCTGCTACTGTGGATGTGTAAGGCCAATAGCACCAGCACACAGAAGGGCTACTAGCACAGGTTCTTTGATCTGCTTTTCTAAGGAAAGCAACTTTAACAATCTTACTTTAATTAAACATACATATATCATTCCCTTAGTTCAGGGGGAAAAGTCAGTACCCTGAACTTCAGAGAAAACACAAACAGAAATTACAAGCAGAAATAATATAAACAGAGCAAAATAACACAAACCAACAGACAGGCTTCTAGTTGTCTGACCAAGACATTACATAGTTAACAGACAGAAAATCACCAACATCTGGATTTTTCGAAGCCAGGAGGCTCCTTAATGGCTACCCAGAGTCTCATCTGCTCAAATAACACTACACTCTTTCAGTGAATGAACACCAAAGCAAAATGCTAACCTCTGAGTATGTATACACTTCTTCATGGTCAGAGGACATCACAACCATGCAACTCAAACACATGGGACCTAGGCCTTCCTTGACTTAAGCAGGTCATCAAAGACTCCTGATTCAAAGACTCTTGATTCTAACAAAGGCAAGACTCAAAGGCACTTGATTGCCTTAGTGCTGAGAAGCACTCCAAAACAAAAGACAACAAAAAGTCCCACTTTACTTGCCCTTACATCAATCAAATGTTTTATTAAAATCAACAACTCACTTGAATTCAATTCAATAAGCATTTATTGCATGCTTAAGATGAACCAGGCACTGCTAGAGGCTGAGAACATAGCAGAAAACTGGAAATTCTAGGGCTAGAGGAATTTACTTTCAACTAGTAAACAATGCTTACACACACACACACACACACACAAACATAGAGGTATGTATGTGCTACACATATATACACATATATGCATATAGATGTATGTATGTGTATATACACAAATATAGGTGCATATGCCCATATATATTTATCTGTGGCAACATGGTTTTTATATGCATGTATGTATATATACATACCTATATATACTCTCAATACACATATATGTATATATACTTATTTATACTCATCTATTATACATACTCTTATATAGTCCCCTAAAGTTAGCAGAGATCTTTACAAATATTGGCTCATTTTATCCCCACAATAACCCTGGAATAGAGATGCTATTATTATCCCCATTTTATAATTGAGGAAACTGGAACAGAGATTTTATGACTTGTCCAAGACCATACAGCTAGTAAGTGTTTGAGGAAGAATTGGGATTCAGATCTTCCTGATTCCAGGTCTAGGTCTCTGGCCACCGTGGCACCCAACTGCCTATTTTCAAGTTATCAATGTATCTCCCCCCATGTACATACATTTAAATATGAGTTTGTATATGATACATATATGTATATAGTACATGTATATATATATGTATATATGTGTTTATATATACATATATATACATACATATATATATATGAGAAATACAAAACTATTTCAGTGGAGTGTGGGGCAATAACAATTGGAAGTTTTAAGAAAGAAAAGGTTATGACACCTAAACTGGGCTATGAGGTGGCAGGGAGTACGAAAGTGTGTACAAAGACAAATCGTTGAGAGATAGAATATTATATACGAGGAACAACAAATAAGCTAGTTTGTTTGGAACATAAAAAGCATTAAACAGACAGATTATATAATATCTATATTTCTAAATCAATCGTGTGATTATAAAGATGTGGTATTTTATGGAAAATCATCTATGTATTATATATATACACACATATACACACAGATATATGAACAAATATTTAAAGCTACTGTATAGGCATATAAACACCAGTGTGCCTGCATATATAAGCATGTGTGCATGTGTGTATATATTACCTAAAATAACAGAATATGGTATGTGTATGTATACATATATATACGTATATATGTATACATACACACATACATCAACAAAAAATTTTCATTTACCCTAAGTGCCTTACCTCTTAGATGTCTATGTAAAATGATTTTCACATAATGAGAATTTCCCAGCAGAGTTGGGGGAGGGAGGTAAGAAGGAAGGAAAGGGGCTATGAGCCTATGGAGGGAAGGTGGGGGCTATGTCAGAGAAGTGAGAACAGGAGAAGGAACAAGCCGGGTTGTGTCCAGCCACATGGGGGCCTGGTAGGAATGGAGAGGAAGAACAGGAATTTCTTTCAGAATTCTCTACATGAAGTCAAATTAGCATGATATGAATATACATAAAATAAGTAATGTCTGTACATATACACACATGTGTATAAGCATTTATATACATATACAGTAGATTTAAATATTTGTTATATGTGTTTATGATACATGTTATATATGTATGTGTATATATATATACACACACACACATACATATACATAATCATGTATAACACATTTCAATCTACTGGGAAGATAACAACTCTTCACCCACATATTTATTTTTATACATACAAAATGTGTGTGTACTTGCATGTTGTCTCCCCCACTAAACTGTGAAATCCTTAATAGCAGGGACTATTTTTTGGCCTATCTTTGTATATCCAAGACTTAGCACAGTACTTGGCACATAGTAGGCACAAAGTTTGTTCTTATTTGCTAGACTTGAAAATGTGCATACATGTAGATGTACCCTCTGTGGTCTTTTGATCTTATTTGGAATCTTCCTTTCTTTTATATCTTAGGATTCAGCCCTTTAGGACTTTGTATATTGCCCTGCCTCCTACATTGATTTCTTCTGCATATACTTAATTAGCTCTAATTAAATTCTTCCAATTTATTTCTCCTTAAGACCCATTCTTTCAGGAACTGACAGAACATTGGGAGGATTCAAATATCCTTGTTCTATTGTGACCTACAAGAATAGATGTCTTTTTCCTACTTCACCAGTGTTTTCATCCACCTATATTATCTATTGCTCAGTTGGAGGTGATCAGAGCCCCCTCTAGTGGTATAAGAGAGCATATCAACCTGCTACATTCAGTCAGTTTATTTTACAGATGACAGCTTCAGAATAAGGTAGAATAAACTCAATTATGCTTTTGATCACTCTTCTCCAAAGCCTTTTGTTAAAATTTATCATGCTAAAATAATATAATATCTTGTGTAGTATCTTATTTCTTGATTATATTTTATTAAAAAAGGAGAAAGATTGCTTTAATGTTTGATTCTCATGAAACCCCATAAAGCACATCATTAAAACCCAAGGGAGTTAACTGAATTTATCAGGGTCACGCAACTGGAAAGTAGCATGACAAGTCTTCAAATTCCTGTCTCATCATTTCATTCAACAATTCAGTTTAATTGAGCAAACATTTATTAAATACATATAATGGGAGAGACAGTATGGTAAAGTGGCCTTGAATCCAGGAGGACTTGGCCAAAATCAGGTGACTGACATACACTGGCAGTTGGACCCTGAGCAAGTCATGTTTATATATGTGCTTCTAACTTCTCAGCATATCAGATAACTTCCAGATAAAAAGAATATATGCTGTAGAGAAAGTGTCAAACAGCACTGATAAATTTTTTCATCAATGAAATAATGTCTAGTCCACAGCCCAATCCTACATGCCAGGCACTGTGTTATGCCCTAGGAATACTAATATCCAACAAAAGTTTATGATATTATAGGGTGGGATAAGGATGGGGAATACAGAATGTACACAGATGAGCAAATGCAAAAAATAGACAAAGAAAATAAAAAGCACTTTACTTGGGAGGGGGGATCAAAGCCACTAATTACTTGGGGGATCAAGAAAGGCCTCTGATCCGACATGGTACCTAAACAGTTCCTTGAAGGGAGGTAGGCGTTTTAGGAATTGGAAGGCTAGAGTATGAGCTTGGTTCCAGGAAGCAAGGACTGTTTCTTCTTTTTTCTTTGCATTCCTAGCACAGTGCCTGGTACATAGAAGACACTTGAGAAGTACCTGTTGATAGATTAAGAGGTGGAAAGGAAGGAATTATTACTATCATCATTATTAATGATAATGATCATATCATTTATGTAGCTAATTAAGTTTGGCAAAACCCTTTACAAAAGTGATCTCATTTTATGCCCATAATAACTCTGGGAGATAGGTGTCTATTTTATGTATACGGAAGCTGGGACAGACAGAGGTTAAGTGACTTCCCTAGGGTGACACAACTACCAAGTGCTAAAGGCCAAGTCTTTCTGATGCCAAGGCTAAGGCTCTGGCTGCTTCACCACCTAGCTGCCTAAATGAAAATCATCTATGTCCAATTTTCCCTCTGTTGCACTAAAGTTCCTCTCTAAAGTCACATAGATATTTGTTAGCTCTGTAAAGACTAGAATCCAGCTCTCCTGACCTCATGAGTTAGTGTTCTTCCCAACAGACCTGACCATTTGCCAGTGAAAAGACTAACCAGACCTTTAGTATATTTTTCAGACAGCTCTAGAACAGCATAGTTATATAATCAAATTGTAGGAAGTTTGAGCAGTCTCTTTTCCAATCTACCTCTAAAACTTATGTAGCTCAGAGTTCTCAAAGTCAGGAAGACCAGGGTTCAAATCTCTCCTCATCTGTGAGACCCTGGGCAGATCAGTTTTCTTCTTTGTACAATGGAGATAATAGACCCTTGCTTTGCAAAGGTTATTTTTGAAGATCAGATGAGATAAAATGTATAAAGCACTTTATTAACATTAAAATCCTATATAAATATTAACTACTATTGAAAAGATACTTTACAAGGGATTTTTTGCCCCCAAGGTAAGTACTGAGAACCATCCCCTTGGACAAACAGCAAGAAGTTCACCTTTAGTTCAACTTAATAAGGGAGAAAGATAGGATTATTGCACCCTGTGGTGGGAAGGCAGATGTCTTGCCACACAGAGCAGATAATGGAAAGAGTTTGTTATCCCAGATTTCCATTTGGTAGCTTCCTATTTTAAGTAATTACTTTTGCAAACTAGGGCCTACCTAAGCTTTTTTTTCTTACATCTCTGAAAGCTGTCAACACTCTCTAAATTTGGTACCCTTGGACAAAGCACTGATTGCCCCACCTTAGTTATGGCTCTGAATAAAATGATAGCTAAAAATAATCTAGAGAATACAGAATCATATTTCTAAAGATTATTGTTTTGTTTTTATAAAGTGCTTGGGCTACTTGGAGTAGATGGGCTCACTATTGGGAGAAATCCCAAGATGGTTGTGGATAAAATGGTCTCTTTTGATGAAAAATTATTGGTTTGCTGATCATATCCTTATATAATCACTAGCAAATGCAAAGAATTCTTTTTTGTTGGAGTCTTTGGGGACACTGCTATGATTCCGTGGTTTGAATTAGCTTAAAAGCTTCATTAACTCCATTCATTTTACTAAGAACCTCAACTTACTCCATATTTTATTATGGTTTTTAGTTGCTGGGGCCAAGACAGATACAATGACAAATCCAGAGAACTAACCTCTAATTTTACTCTATCACCTCAAAATTGTATTTTTGCATACCTATTATCTAACAGAGCAATTAGGGTAAAGGCAGTGTGGTTTAGTGGTTAGAGAGTTGGCTTGGGAATCAATAAGCTACTTCTTTTCACACATCCTCCCACCAATTGATTACATGGCATTTTGGCTAGACTTTTAACCCCTCTTTATCTTTACTTTTCTGTAGTGGAATCAGTACTTTCCAGGAAGATTTGAGCTCAGGTTTTATTTGGAATCTCCTGACAAACAATCATCTACATGCTAAGATGACAGAAGGTTGACTCCATAACAACTGCACAGTACCAGTCCATTCTCCCCTCTCCCCCAAAAATGGGTGACTTAAGTATCAGCCTAGGGATGAGGAATAGCAATGGAGTAGGTCAGTATGAACCTTTACTAAAGAGAATATTACTATAGGACCTTGATCAAGTCCCATAAACACTTTAACCTTCAGGTTCTTCTTCTGTAAAAGAAAAATAATATTTCTACTATATACCTCATAGGATTGTTGTGAAGATCAAATACGGCTTCTTGTTTAAGTAATTTTGAAATGTTGAAAACTCTATGCAAATGTTACTTGTTTTTAAAAAGGTAGTTGGCAAGAAAATGCTCTTTAGAAATACAGAAATTTGAAAAAAGTACCTCAACAACTCTTGGTTTTTATTTTATAACCTAGGTATCCAGGTAGCACAGCATAGTGCAAGATTTAGAGGTAAGAAGACCCAAGTTCAAATGTGGTCTCAAGCTATTACTACCTATGGGACCCAGGGCAAGTCATTTAACCTTTCTATGCCTCAGTTTTCTTATCCATAAAATGAATATAATAATTAAAAAAATACCTACCTCCCAAGCTTATTGTGAGGATAAAATGTAATAAAAAAATAAAAATAGTAGTTTGTTAAACCCTTTGTGAACCTTAAATGTCAGTTGTGGTTGTTACTGCTTTCATTTTTGTCTTTGTCAGGGCAAAAAAGTTCATCACTATTACCCACATGATCATTCATACCAAAGATTTTGTGGCTAACCATATTAGGTTATACATTGAGGATTACTCGGGAATTGATTATACAATTTATCATATGTTAGTCATTTGTTGCATCTTGTTAACCTTTTTTTTTATTTGTTCATTATTTAGCCCTGGTTCCAGAGGCAAAGGTAGGCCACAGAGAGGAATTCTAAGTCAAATCTGTCTGTTTGTCTACTTAGTACTGATTTTGGTGAGAAAAAAAATGAGTTTATAAAAGAAGTGGATGAAACTATGAGATAAACTAGAGTTTGGTGATTGTCAATGATTTTTTAAAATAAATTCTATCTTTGTATTCTCTATACTATGGTGAGGTAACCACTACATTATAGCCATTGACATTCTAAAATTATTTTCATGGAATTATCAAACAATTTATAATAGCAGACAATCACAGAATAATTAAGGGTTTGCAAAATGCTTTCTGTGTACAGTTTTTTTTTTTAATCTTATGTGGTAGTTGCTATTATCTCCAGATCTGCAAAAACACAGAAGGGTCAAAAGACTTGCCATCAGTGACACAGCTAGTAAAGGTCAGAAATGGTATTCAAACCAAGTCACTATCTGACTCCAAGTCCAGCAATCTTTTATTAAACTATGGTCCCCTTCCAGAAATGACGAGTAAGATAAAGCTACATCAATCACTCAATCAGCAAACATTAATCAAGTGCTTATAATATGTCAAGCACCATGATAAGTGCTAAGATATGAAAACAAAAAGAAAAAAATGCCTACTGTTAGGAAGCTTATATTCTAGTGAACATGACAATATATATCCATGTGAGAATATGAGCATATTTAGAATATTTACAAAATGAATATTAAGTTTGTGGAGGCCCTAGTTGAGGGGAAGTGGGGGGGGGGACCCGAAAGGATTTATGAAGTAGGTGGAGCTTGATCTGAGTCTTGAACAAAAACAGGGATTTGGGAATTTTTAGAGGTAGAAAAAAGCAAGGAGTGAATTCTGAGCCTGGGAAATAGACAGTACAAAGGCCCAGAAACGAGAGATGGAGTGATATGTGCATGGAGAATTGAGTAGGCCAGTGTATCTGGAATGGGGAGAGAGAGAGAGAGAGAGAGAGAGAGAGAGAGAGAGAGAGAGAGAGAGAGAGAGAATGGAAAGAAGGAATAAATTAACTTATATATATTACAAGTTAGAACCATAGTATCAGCCAGTTGGAAGATGAAGAGGAATAGAGAAGAGAAAGAAAAAGTTTAACAAATATTCAGAATATAAGGCCTCTTGGTAAAGTTCCCAGGGACAGTCAACTATAGCTACTATTTCCTACCTCTAGGTGACCCTGCTAGATACACACACAGACACACACACACTCACTGGATGCATAATCTAAGTGGTTTTTCTATACTCTCTCCAATGATGTAAATAGTAATACATTCTTATGTCTCTATCCAGTGTGACACTCATCTATGTCCTTCTACAAGGTCACCATAAGTGGTCCACCCAACATGCAGGGAGCTTTCTCCATGTCCTGATATAAAAAAGAATGCCAAGGGAGAAGATGGTTTGATGACCAGCCATCCTTGATCTTGCTGTATTACTGACCTGTGTCCATTTCCAATCACGTGCTTAAGGCAGCACCCTTTCTCCTATTTGCCCTACTTTGTAGTACTTCTCAGACTACTCATTCCATTTTTCTTTGGGTCGGTTTAACTTTGATTCATTTGAGACTATCTTGTTCCAAAATTTGCAGCTGTACAAAGATGCTAGAAAAATATTTAATTAAAAAAATAGTTCTTTGTTTCAGGGAAAAGCCATTCCAGAAAATTCTGTTTACTGGATTTCACTAAATTCTGTTTACTGGATTTCACTGAATATAAATGTAATACAGGCTACTCTGGTCCCCACTTCATGAAGACCAGGGATGTTATATTTCATCCTTCCCCCAGGATTTTCCAGTACCCACAAGAGACTTGAGGAGTGTCCACCCCTGGCTCTAGGCTCTGTGAAAATGGCTTCAAGCCCCACTTATACTGTTTCCTCAAGTATAGAGATGGCTCCCTATACACAATTTTGATTAGTCATTGACAATTAGTTTTGTTTTTTTCAAAGGAATATTTATTTCAAAAGGCATAATCATAAATAATTTACTCCCCCAAAACATGAGAGTCATAATCCTCCTTCCCCCTTATCACCTCAGTCTCTGGGGAGGGAAAGAGGATTAGCTTCATGGCTAAGCTCAGTTCCTATAAAGTACAGTGCCAGTTCCAAGTCCAAAAGCCCACTCAGCTTGAGTCCCAGCCACCCTGCCTTCTCAGGTCTGCCATACTGGGCTGGCTGCCTGCATTATCCCACCTTAAATCCTGCCTCCAAGGTCATCATGGTTCAAACTCCCAGTTCTGTAAGGAGCACCTCTGGCACCTGAAGGGGAGGAGGGCAGACAACACAAAATAGAAACATTTACACCTAGGCCCTTTTCTTGAAGCTGGAGTTAAAGAGGGAGAACAAGGGAAGGACTCCTATCCCTCAGTTGTCTGTATCTTCTACCACATGCTGGAGGTAATCTTCTTTGATTGGCTGCCTTCATCTTTAAAACTTGTGAAACTGAGCCAGTCACTCCTTTTTCCCACTCCTCTTTTCAGTCACTCTCACCTACTGTGTCCAGAGCTTGAAGATCATAGTTCACCAACAGTATGAGCACCATGACCTGAACCCTTTCCCTGCTCCTCCTTTACCCCAGCTTTAAGAAATAGGCATAGACATTATTGGTTCTGTTCTGTGTTGTTTGTCCTCCTTAGTTTCAGGTGCTGGAGGTGATCTTTACAAAACGCGGAGCTTGACCTATGATAATCTTGGATGAAGGATTGCTGGTGGGATGGTGAAGCCAGCAAGGTCAGGTTACACAAAAAAGGAAATTTTATTCTTTATTGAAACTCCTCTGCCCCCAGACAAAAGTAAAAATAAAACAAAAAAAAACCCTGACATGAAACCACTGAGGCTCCAAAAGGCCCCTGTAGGACCACATTCCATGATTGTCATGAAGTGCTACTTAACAGGAAAAACCATGGGTCACTAAGTGATAACACGGCATAAAAAAGGACATTTCTACATTCTGGAGAGTTGATATTATTAACCCATCCTGAAAGTTTAGAAGTTTAGGATGCCTCCCTAAAGTTTTGATCTGATACTTGATAGTGTGAATTTGCTCTTATTTCAGCAGGTAAATGCATATTTTTTGCTTGTTGGCCCAATTTTTGAGCTTTTGGAGTTGCATGGAAGTGAGTAAAATTTCTTTTTATATAGGGAATTTCAGTTAATCTGATGGAAGTCACATTTTAAAGACCACAAAAGGAAGAGCCAGGTATGGTTATAGAGGCACTATATGGAGTCAATGACTTTGTGGTGATGACACAAATGAAAACTTTTATTGATATTGGGACATCTACAAATATCCACTAAGCTGAAATCTCCCAGAGACTCAATATACTGAAAGAATGTCAATACCTAAAATAGCCTCCTATTTGAATTATCTTCCCTGTGTTTTTTCCCCACTCTTGTTCAATAAAACACACTTGGAGAACTCTCTCTGTCCTTGCCCCTCCTGAGAGTAAATGTAGGGACAATCTGCTAGCAGCTACTGTAGGGGTGTAGGACCCACCAACAACCAGCACACAGAAATCTGCCAACACAGGTTCTTTGATCTGCTTTTCTAAGGAAAGCAACATTAAGGGGTTAACAATCCCAGTTTAATCAAACATAAAAATATCATTCACTTAGTTCAGGGGAAAAAGCCAGCACCCTGAACGTCAGAGCAAACACAAACAGAAATTACAAACATCAACAGACAGACCATGTCTGATTCAAATCACAATTCATAGTTACCAGAGGAGAACCAACATCTGGGTTGTAAAGCTGGGGGGCAGTTGCAGTTTACCCAGAGTCTCAACACTCCTTCCATGAGGGTGCCCCCTAAAGTCAAATGCCAAGCTGTCCTCAATTATATCCTGTTCAGAGCCCTGAGGGCTCTGACCTCACCCAGGCTGGGTGTGGGAAAGTTCCCCATCCACAGTATCACATCATAGACAAATCAATGACTCCCAGTTTTCTAAATGCTGAGAGATACTCCAAGACAAAAAGATCCCACTTCATCTGCCCCATTCAAACAAAGGCCAGAATCATTAAAGGCACTTAAGAGAAGAACAGCAAAAAGTCCCACCTTAATTACTATTACAGTAAATGGGTCTCATTTTTTGTCAGAAGCTTGCTTGTGATGGTTCAGCATTTTATAGAAAAACAGACCTGAGAGGCCAACATCGTACTCTCGTGAGAGTAGAGGATAAGACTGACTTTCTTCCCTTCTCTTTGCCTACTCCTGAGCTATCCACCATGATATTACTCATGTGTTATAGAGTAAGTGAGCTCTCTCTTTAGCTAGATGACACTAATAGGATATATTTTTATCTCACACTTACAAGATTTGTATGGAAGTTCTCATCTTGTAGGGCATTCTTATGAAATCTGTAAAACATACATTCCAGATTCACGTGGGAAGTTAGTGACACAAACACTTCAGCACAGATAAATATGGAAAATAAAATATGGCAGGTGCCAGTGAATGTTACTTTTCTTATTTATACTAGAAAATAAGCTCTAATACATCAGCCTCTTGTGGTTGTGTATATTTCAATATTTCAGTGAACATGTGGTAACATCTATGTAGGTACTCCCTGCAAGAACATACATCTTTGCATGCTGTATTGGTTTTGCCCACATTCTCGCAGGAATCTCCCTTAGAAAATATAACCTATCACCTCTAGGATCAAATAAAAAAAAATCTGTTTGGCATTCAATGACCTTCATAACCTACCCCACACTATTTTCCAAGTCTCTTTATATTTTATACTCTCCCTCCTCTCCCCACCATGTGCTCTCAATCCAGTTACACTGACCTTGCTGTTCCTCAAATAAGACATTCCATCACCCAAATCCAGGCATTTTCACTAACTGTCTCCCATGCCTGGAATGTTAACTTTCCTCATGTTCACCTACTGGCTTCCTTCAAGTCCTAGCTAAAGTCTCACCTTCTTCAATATGCCTTTCTTGATCCCTCTTAATTCTAGTGCCTTCCCTCTATTAATTATTTCCAACATATCCTGTACGTGTGTATATGTATGTGTGTATATTGTTGTTTGCATGTTGTTTTCCCCATTAGATTCTGAACTCCTTGAGAGTATGGACTATCTTTTGCCTTTCTTTGCATCCTCAATGCATACCAGAGTGCCTGGCACATAGTATTTGCTTAATAAATCTTTATTGACTTAGTAACTACTCAATGTCCTAGAGTGCTTTGTAATGTTAAGTCTTTTAATGGTTCATGGGTCATCCACAAAATCTTCTCTATTGTTACATCTTTCAAGAGTCTATGATTTTGATACATAATTTAAAAAAAATCTTTGTTAATGAACAACCAAACCAATTTAAACTGGTGATTAAAAGTGATAAATATATAAACAGGACAGACATAGGCACAGACTATTACCTTTTCTTAAATGGATTTAGTGCTGCAAATCCATCATCAAAATCAGAGTAGAAAGGCATTCTCAAACTCCCTCAACTGAAAAAGAAACTTTATCACCTTACCTAGTAAAGAAGTATGGTAAACAAAGGAAATTCCGATTTTTAATCATTAAACACCCAACCAGTATTTGTTACATCTACTGCATGCCAGGCACTTGCTAAGCGCTGGGGATATTTAAAAAAGCAAAAGGCAGTCCCTGCCATCAAGGAGCTTATATTCTAATAGGAAGAAAACATGCCTATAACAACATATTATGTATATGTGTGTGATAAATTAGAGATAATTAAGTAGAGAAGGCACTAGTATTAAGGGGGACAAGGAAAGGCTTTTTGAAGAAAAGGAATTTATCTGAGACTTGAACAAAGCCCACGAGGCTAGAAGGAGGAGATGAGGAGGGAGATAGTTAAAGGTATGGATGACAGCTTCTGAAGACGCTTGCATATAAGAGATGACATACTTTGTGGGAGGAACAGCAAGGAGGTCAGTGTCACTGGATTACAGAGTATGTGGTGGTTGAGAGGCTAGGGCTTAAGGTGAAAGAAAACTGTAAAGGTGGGAAGGGGCCAGGTAATAGAGTGCTTGGTAAACCAAGAAGAAAATTTTATATTTTATCTTGGAGGCTATAAGGAGCCACTAGTTTCAACTGAATGGGGAAGTGGGGTGTGACATGAAAGATAAGCATTTACTTGATGTAGCTCCAGGCTGTCCAACCTTAGGTTATCTTAGGGCCACATTAGAATAAAATAATTATTCAAGGGCTGCACCCAGAATAAAAAATACAGTACACTAATAGACAGTGGGGGAATGCAGGTCATGAATATGACAGGCAAAGGCACAAAGCACAAAAGGAAACACAAAACAACAAAGCAACAACACAACAGTATACAGGTAGGTGCATACTGACCAGTCTGCATCGTATACATGGAACGCATCCCACAGATCGATTGAAAATTCTGTGCAATATGTTCCATCTGTAATATGACTTAAAAATACCAAAGAAAATTAACACTAAATGATATTATTTACTAGTGATGGAATTAAAAAATTTAATACACATTCCATGTAAATTATTATTTTATTTTTTCACTCATGAAACTTAAAACCCACAGGCGGGCCACATAAAATTGTACTGCGGGCTGCATCTACAGGCCCTATTTTGGAGAGCCCTGATGTAGTTTATTTCCTCCCAACTATGTCATGGAGAAGCTTTGTCTACAAGAAGACAAAGCTGCCTCCCTGGGACCTATTTGGCCTTTGTTTCCCTGATGCAGCTTCCTGGTCACCTAAAAGCATAAAAAGTCCCAGCCATGTGGTGATGCAGATTTGATGGATTTCTGAAACCTGTCAAAATCACTTTACTATAGACCTCTTTCCATATGGAGACAAAGAGACTGATGTCCAGAGAAGCTAGGTGCCATTGTGTTCTTGTTGAATATCTTTGCTGTATTATGGTGCAGTATACCTTTGTTTGTTATATGTTCAATGACTTTTTAATGCCTGAGAGAGTATCGGTGTTAGAGCTACAGTCCCAATGCATTGTCAAACCTGTGCTTTAATAAGATCAATTTGACAGCTAAGTGGAGCATGGACCAGACTGGGGAGAGACTTAAGAAAGAGACTAACCAAAAGACTATTGCAAAACAGTCTATGATGAGGGTTTGCATCAGGGTGGTGGCAGTGTCAGAGGAAAGAAGTGGATATATATGAGAGATGTTATAAAGGGTAGAAATGACAGGGTTTGCCAATTGATTGGATATGAGGGGTGAGAGAGAGTGAAGACTTGAGAATGACACTTGGCTTCCAAGTCTGGGGACTGGTGGTACGATAGTACTTTCCACAGTTATGGAAAATTAAGGAAGGGAGGAGCATTTGAAAGAAAGATGTAAATTAAATTAAATATAAATTTAAAGAGTTAAATTTTGGACATGTTGAGCTTAAAATTATGACAAAACATCTAGTTCAAGATGTCCAATATGCAAGTGGAGATGAAAGACTAGAATCACGAGGAGAGTTAGAGCCAGACAGTTAAACATGAGGAGCATCTCGTTTGTAAAAAAAAAAGTCTTACATAGGGGAATGAAAGAGAAAAGTCAAGCAAAAGTAAGTTCACAGTAAACTTGGTGAGAGAGTCAATTAAGTGAAGTCATCTTCCAGTATTAAGAATCTAAGAATGAAAGATGAATTTTAGTAGTTTTTTCTCCCTTCCAAAAAAATAACCCAAGAGGCATCTTTGCATAATGGTGAGGCAGCCAAGTGGAAAACTCAACTGGAAATATGGATACAAACTTTTACTGCTAAGATCCAAGCTGAAATGTCTCAGTGCAAAGTTTAGTTCTTTCAAATAGTATTTGGTATTTTATTGACTCTATTCCCCAGTTTCCTTTGATCTATAGAGCACAACAATCAAGAATAGAAGGAGGAAAATGTCCGAAAGAATCATAAAAATTAAAGGTGAAGCTACAAATTATGGAGAAAACACCATACACATAAAAGGAGCAGCAAAATGACCCAACTCTTCAAGTTTAGAAGTGACACAGAAATACTCCTACTTTGAAAAAAAAATCAATCACTGAAGAAAAAAAAGAGGGAGGAGGGACATAAAGACATTTTAAATGCTTCAGTTCTCTTTCTTAGTCCAGCTTAGTTGAATGCTTTAATAGTGTATATGAATGACTAAACTAGGTTTAAAGTTTATTTTAAAAAACATACAAAATCTTACAGAGCCAGTGAAGTGAGGCAATTATCAACAAGACTGAATGCAGGCAGGCTGGCACAATGGTAATAACAGTGCTCAACTTGAAATATAATAGAATGTGACAACAACAACAAAACAACCGCATTTAGCAAATAACTGATATGTATTTACAGCATGTAGCACCTTGTGGTTGTCAAAGTTCTTTACATACATCATCTCGTTTAATCATTACAATAAACTTCTGATATATTTTATTATTAATAATAATACAAATATTATCATTCCTCTTTAATAAATAGGGAAACTAGAGTTCATAGAAGTGTCCATGGTCACACAGCTAGCAGTGATCAAAGATAGGATTCTAACCCAGGTCTTCTTGTCCCTGATTCCAGCATTGATCTTCTCTATCATACTTCCTTTCAAAATAAATCCAGAACTACTAAAAATAACTTGTGAAATCTTACGAGTTTGGATTCCATAACAAGATGGCTTTTAAATGTGTGACCTGGCAATACCTTAAGATATCTTCTCTCTTATTTTAGACATATGTGCATCCACAGACAGTTATTAAAGAGATTTCCACATAAGAAACCCACAGAAGAGAGAATGGTGCAGTAGAAATCTACCCTGTATGTGATTGTGGAAACCTGGATTCTAATTCTGGCTCTGACATTAATTTGGCCGAGGGACGTTTTGGTCAGCTAGCCTCTCTGGGCCACAGTCTCCATATCTCTAATGATGAAATTGAAACCAATGAGCATAAAGCACATTCTAGTTCTTATAGTCTATGAATCTATGAATTTCTGGGCCTGTTTTCTTAGCTCTCAAGTGAGCTGATTGTATTACTTCTCTTAGTTTCCTTCTAATCCAATTATCTACATTATTCTAATCTACCCTTAGTAAATTAACCAAGAGGTGAGAAAAGGATATCTTTACAATTCTTTTGATGGAGACAGCTCCCATGTTCCCAGAATCATAGTTGGAAGGGACCTTAAAGCTGTCACCCAAAGACCTAGAAGGCCACATGTGGCCTCCAGGCCACAAGTTCCCCACCCCTGATCTAGTGCAACCCATACTGAACATCCTTCTTCAGAATCTCTGATCAATGTTTATCCAGCTTTTACTAGAAGACTTCCAATCGAATGGGACCCTCTATCTCCAAAGGTAGACAATTGCATGTTTGGGATGTTTCTAATTGTCAAGGAATTTTTTTTTCTTCTTATATCATGTCCAGGTCTTGCTTTCTGACTTTTTCATGAACTGCTCTTGGTTTTGTCCCCTAGGGCCCAGTAAAATAAGTCTTATTCTTCTTCCATATGATAACCTTTTAAATTTAAAAGTTGATATTCTGTCACACCCTATTTTCTCTTATCCTGGCTAAAAATACTTGGTCCCTTCAATTAATTCTTAAATAGCAAGGTCATTACTTCCTTCATTATCCTGTTCACCTTCCTCTGGATGTGCTCCAACTTATGAAGGTCTTCTTAAAATGTAATTCCCAGAACGAAATGCAATGCCCTCAGTTTGGTCTGACTAAACCAGAGCACTGGAGAGCCATCACTTCCCTTTTTTGGTACACTGACTCAATAAAGCCTAAGATGGCATTAGATTTTCTTCTTGAGACTTTCCTTTTTATCAGTGACTTCAATAGGACATATGCCTAGTAGTAGAATCTGTGGGACAAAGAATAAGGAAATTTTAGTCACTTTAATCGTAAAATACTCTATTGATTTCCAAAATGAGTATAGTAAGTGATAGCACCATCACCAATGTGTTGGGGGTCCTTGACCAGCAAGGACCCCTGTCTCGGTACACAATGAATGAGGCGGGAGTCAAGGTGGAAAACAAGTCCGATTTATTGGGAGAAATCATCCATTTTTATAGGTTTTGTACTACGTGAGCATAAGCAAGTAGCCAATGGGTGTGAGGATGACAGCATGGGAAAGAACAGAAATGGTGCAGTGGGAAAGGATAGAACTGTTGCAGTATGGATATACTGTTGCACTTTGTTTCAGTATGGGTATCGGTATGGGCATGGGAAGGATCTGGATTGTTGCAATGTATGGTGCACTATGGTATCTACACGGGTATGGGAAAGATCAGGACTGTTGCAAGGTGGTATCTATAGGGGTATGGGAATGAGGAAGGATGTTGCGCTATGGTATTAGGCTTCATGGGCCACGTGAGACACGAGGCAGGATGTTCCTGTGAAGTATCAAAGATGTCCTGGTAAGTAAAGTAACAAGGCACTGCATTAGGCAATGGTTCAAGAGCATTAGGTAATGGCCAGCTGGATCCCTCCTTCTGGGCTCGTGTGTCCCTTGTGGACAGGCTCTGCCTGCATGTGTAGGATGACTACAGGGGCTTCCCAAGGGTGGAGGCCCTTCCTCCGGGTGCCTGCTGTTCCACTCCTACTAAGCCTGTCTGGTTTACCCAGGAAAGAGGCCAAGTGCTAGGGTCCTAACAGCCCTGGGGTCGGCACCAACCCGTTATACCAATGTACAAACGTTCCTATCTTCTCACAACCTCTCCAACCTTGACTATTTCCATCTATTATCATTACTGCCAATGAGGTGAAGCTTCAGGGTTGATTTGAATTGCATTTTTCTTTGTAATATGTAGCATTCCTTCCTGTGGTTATAAGTAGTTTACAATTCTTCCTTAAGAACTGTTCGTTCATTTCTTTTACCAGTTATGTATTGGAGAATACACATATACACACATATACCAATATAGAGTGTGTATACATATATTGATATCTATCATTATACATACATATATGCATATAGACATATATACTGCTATAAATAAACTACAAACGTGCTATATATACTTATACATATACAAACATATATACAAATATGTATATGCACATATGTGTATGTGTGTATATATATATATATATTTATATATGTATTGTATATGTGTGTATCTCTATCTACTGTTGTCTAGCTATAGGTTCCCAGTTACCAAACTTTCTTATATGAGAAATTTGATACATTTTTTCCATTCAAACATTTTTCTTCTTATCCTAGATACAATAATTTTGTTTGCGTAGAATTTTTTTTTAATTTTCTGTAATCAAAATTATTTATTTCAGCTTTTGTGATTGGCTCTATCCCTTGGTTGGTTGAGAATACACCTCCTATCCATATCTCTGAAAGGCCTGTAATGTGCTTCTCTTCTAATTTTTTATGGTATGCTCTTTACTGTTCAGTTCATATATCCATTTTGAATTTATTATGAAATGTGGTGTAAGTTTTTGGTGAAAGGCTAATTTCTGCTAAAGTGCTTTCTAGTTTTTCCAGCAGCTCCTATAAAATGGGAAATTCTTTCCTAAATATTTTATTATGTCTTCAGGTTTCTGATTCTCTGTTGTCTGATCTGTTCCATTAATCTAGTTCTCTATTTTTTAAACTAATACCAAATGGCTTTGATGACTACTGCTTTATAATACACTTCATGATTTGGAAGTGCTATTTTTTCTCATTCCTACCTTTAAAATTATTTCCTTTGATATTCTAGATCTTTTCTGCAAATAATCTTTTTTTCATATATTCCTTTGACAGTTTGATTGGAATAGCCTTAAAATCATTTATAACTTTGGGAGTATTGTTACTTTTATTATACCGGCCTAGCCCAACTATGAGCATAAAACATTATTCTAGCTATTCAAGTTGTTCTCAAACAACTTAATGTCTTCATTTAGGTTAATTAGCTGGCAGTGTAGATAGAGCACCTGGCTTCAGACACTAGCTGTGTTACCCTGGGCAAATCATTTAGCCTCAGTTTCCTCATCTGTAAATTGGGGGTAATAAAAAATTCAATACTCAATCAAATGATGTAATATTTGTAAATTGATTACCATGGTGCCTGCCACATAGTAGGTGCTATATAAGTCTTAGCTATTTTTGTTGTTCTTCTTTATTTCTTTAGGGAGCACTTTGTAATTGAGTATACACATGTATTTTGTGTGCTTTGGTAGATTGACCTCTAAATATTGTGTGCGTCTTTTAGTTATTTTGAATAGATTCATCTCCCTCTTTCTCTAAACTCTGACTCAAAGGAGACTAAGATGCATTAACTTTTTGGCTGCCTTCTCACTTTCTGACTCATATTGAGTTGTGGTTCACTAAAAATTCCAGATTTGGCCATTTGGAATCTGTTACTATCTGTCCCTGTTCTGTCCCCTCAACCCATAGGTTGGTGGGGTTTTATAAAGTGTTTTGCCCCTCCTTGAGCCAATGGGAGAGGGGAGGTTCTTCGGACAGATCTGTGCTGGGTTCGCTTCAGTCCTGGGTGAGTTTGATTCCAAAGAGGAGTTTTTTTCTCAAACCCTCTGGATCATTATGCCTCCACCCAAGAGTCTCAGGAAAATATTTTTAAATAAAATTGTTAGCATAGGATTGTTATTTATTTCCTCTGCAACAGAAAGGAATACAAATATTTATAAAATGTGTTTAATCACAATTAAATATAAACTATAATCCATCACCTCTACTGTGCTCTCCTAGGAAGTAAAAACTCCTGGGAGACTTAGACTGCTAAACAGATATTTTACATACATTGTTCAACTCAAGAGCCACATCTTTGTATGGCTGATGGTGGTGATTTTCTCCCCCAGGAGGGATGTGGTTGCAGGAACCACCTCCCAATAGGCAAGAAGGACCTGATTCAAGAACTCTTGAACTCATAAGGTAGCCACAACTTAAGATGGACATCTCTCAGGATGGCCATGCCATGACCTATTCATAGGGAAAAAGCATAAAGCTAACTAGATAGTCAGGGACTTGGATATGTGTGTATTTGCGTATACATCCACACAATACATACACACATATACATATATATATATATATATACATATATGAACTGTATGAACTATAAGGTTCACCTGACAAAAATTATTTTTCATATATTATTAACCAATTATTAAATTAGAATTAAGGTTTCCCCTTCTTATTTCCTCATCCATTCAGAAACCAGCCTCCTGTAGGTTATTTAGCCAGTCTCTGAAGGACATTGCAGACAGATGAGATTGTCCAAATCCTCTGGGTACATGCTTCTCAATCTTGGGTGGGACTCCACCCAAGTAGAAGACCTTACAAATAGAATCTAATCTAGGTGAGATCTTGACCTTACGAAATAAGCCCTTGTCCTTAGAATCATTAGAATTTGGGGAGACTCAGCTTATAAAGCTTTGAGGCAGCTGAGTCTCATGATCATGATCGGCAGGTGGAGCTGAAGACATTTTGCCCACCTCCTCATTAATACATGTACCCCGTTATTGATTATTAACCATTCAGAGTTGATTTCCACCAAGGTATACCTCCTTTTCCTAAGGCTTTTTAAGCATTTAGTGTTCTCCAGAGGGCCTTTGGTTTAAGAGAGAAAGCCACTGACCTCAATCTATTATTTGCTAGCCATAATTAATAAATTGATAATTAATTACTCAGAAACTCTGTCTCTTGGACTTTTCATTCATTGTGCACCTAGACAAATTCACGTTCTTGCTGTCAAGTGTGTGCGTGGCCTCCATACCTTCTTCTGGGGATGGGGAAAGGCTAAGTGATTCAACCCTATCCATTGAAGCCCAAGGGAGACCTGGTAGTCTCAAGTGACATGTTCAAAGGAGAAGCTGTTTCTCCTTCTTCCCTTAGCGTCTACTGAAGGAATGACTCTCCTTGTCCCTATCACCAGTCATCTTTGAAAAACCCTGTGGACCAACAAGGGATTGCTTCATCACCCCAAAGGACAAATCCTTTAGTACTGACCCAAATTACGTAGGATTAAGAGTTCTGGAACTAGATTAGAACTCAGAGGCAATCTAATCCTAATTTTTCATTTTAAAGATAAGGAAACTGAGGCCTGAGGAGGCTAAGAGATTTATTCATGGCCAGTTAGGTCTTAAGTGTCAGAGGGACGTAGGAATTGAACCCAGATCCTCAGACCCCTGGGGCCTTGCTCTTTCCACTAGACTACACCAGTTTTCTGTGTCTCCAGAGACCTATCATGCCAGGATGCTCATCTCCATCTTAGTTGGAAGTGCCTAATTCAGCAAATCAAGATAGCTCCTCTGATTACCCTTGTTACACTATATTGTGGGTTTTTGTTTTTTACTTCAAAGTTACTTCCCAATTAACCCCTCAATTACAATATATGTGCTAGCCAGAGAGATACTTAAACCAAATAGTTTTGAATTGTTTCCGTTATTTAATATTTGCACAGAAAGACCAATCTAACTGGCTCCTTTAAGCATTAGAATATTCTTGTTTAAGCTTAGAAAGCTTTTTAGCTAACCTTGGAAATTAGCCATTGAGTTATTATGAAGTTTCATGGATTGTAGCTAGAACTCTATATGATGTTTTAAATAAAGGGCAATGGGCTTAATTAATCTCTTTAATGTGGCTTATAGATGCCTCTTTCTAAGACAAGGTCCTATCCCTTTCATAGGATGGCCTATTGTGGCATAATTCATAATGAGAATCATAAAAAAAAAGATTGCATCTATACATAAAATAAATTATCTGGACTACCATAGGAAATAAACGTCTGTCATCTGAGACTAGAATGTGGTGTGCTCTGCAATTGAAAGACCTGAACATATTGCTCACTCTTTAACTATTTGAAAATTATGTTCTTATTTATGACCTCAAGGTGAAATCCAGCTTTAAATCACTTTCTTTTAACTGACTTCCTAGAATGCATGAAACTAGGTAAGCTATTCCTATATTTCTAAGTGGTATTAAATTGTAGATCCCAGATTGAGACATCTAGAAAGAAATCCATTTTTTTTTAAATAGGGCCAAGATTCTCAATGAGGCATATAATCAATGAAGGCCCATTTCTTCGTCAGCAGCCAGCCTCAGCCTTACATTTTTGGGAGTGGTTAGAATTGGAAAAGTCAATGAAGAATAGAATGTGAAAAACTAAGTTCAGTGATCCATGTGTAGTAATGTGAACCAGACTAGGATAATTTAGCCCTTGCAGGGATATTAGACATATGCAAGATTAGAATTAGGCAAAAGATGTGGATGGTTACACAACCCCCTCCAAATTTAAAAAAAATCAGTTTTAAGTACTATCTCCATCTATGACATTCTAATCACCTTAAGCATAACACACACACACACACACACACACACACACACACACAATTTCATTCTGCCAAGCAGAGTCATGTGAGGTTTGACCTTATTTGACATTGTTCAACAGCCTTGAGAGGTTTTGCTCATGTACTACAATTAACCCTCATAAGTGATGCTTCAGACTGTATGTTGGAAGTTTAGGGAGCTGCATGTGAAATGGCCCACATGTCTATGATGAATAAATAACTGTTGGATGTGTACTGATTCCTTCTTAGATTCACATTTCTTCTTGTTCCTCAAAGTAACACAATAGTCATATATTTCCCATGTCTTTTTTTTTTTAAAAAAAGGCATTACAATAGTGCTATGTTTGTCGGTATTAAAAATATTTGTATTCAACTTATGAAATGGACATGTCCCATCATATTATGAAATCCTATCAGACTCAAAGAACAAGGGATGTGTTGTTTATCTCAAATTCAGATTCTTGGTTCTTAGTTTTGATACAGACAATTGGCAACACTGGAGAGCTATCTTTGAAAAAACATTGGATAAGGGCCTGCTAAATGTATATGTTGTGTTCAACACTTGTGCCCTATTCACAATCCAGATGATGGTAAAGAAACAGCAAAGCTAACAAGTAGATTATGGAGAATATGACAGAAACAAATCACATCTTTCACAGTGCTGCATTATGCAGGTCCAGTGATGGGTAATTCGATGTCTACATCTGCTGTCTTTCTTATGAATGATGCTTCACTTTTTATCCTGTCTAAATGACTAACAATAAGTACAGAATATCTGGTAACATTGGGTGATTGTTCTCCTCAACTCTTTCCAGTGAATACAGTTGCAATGTCAATCAGCAACATTTTATTAAAATAGTCCTTCTTCTGAAGGATCTCAAAGCACCTCCTGTGACTATAAGGACCATGTTTGACCAATGGAATAAATGAGTCCTAATGAGACATGAAACTTAACCTCCAATTATAGTTAATGGAGGAGCCAGGAAAGAATAGAGGTCTCCTGAATTTTCAGGCTAGTGAATTCTTCGATTATGCAACTAGGGGATCTCAACAAATGAAATCATGGTCCGATAAAATTATTATTGGCAATTTAGAGATGAACAAGCTGGATTTTCGGGATGTTAAAGCTCCATTGGGAGTCTACACAACAAAGCAGTAGCTTGGCTGAGTTTGGAGGGCACAAGTTCCAGCAGTGTATTCTGAGGCCACGTTGTTGGTGCGCTAAGCCTATTATTCCCTGAAGAGGTGCCTCCCAGCCTCAGTAGCGCCAGACATGATGGTTTGGAACCAGTGAATCACTATTTCTGCCACTGAAGCCGTTATTTTTGGAGTGTCGGAGGAGGTGACACATCTGTAAAGGGAGCACAACACTGCATGAGACATGACTGCATCAGCCCTCCCCACGCCCTGACAAAGTAGTGGGATTGGCACAAATTGTGGTGTGCTGTCTCAAACCATCATCCATCTGTAGCACACAAAAGAACACACTGGTATGCTCTCTTCTCATCTGCAGACTTGTGCATTCGCAAAACCTGGGCTCCCTATGAGCTCTGTGTGGGATCCATCTGATAAATCCCTCCTCACCCCCAGCTTGCTATTTTCCCATCTCTCTAATGAACACCTATCTGGGTGTGAAATGTGCATGATTTGTTGAATGTGCCAACTTTGGACAATAGCCGTCCTGAGTCTACACCCCCCTACAGGCTAGTGACAGAGGGCTGGAAAGGAATGCCGCTTACATTGGCTGTCACTTGTGCCTGCCTTAATCCAGTATGTTGGATCATGCTCTGTGTTATAGGGACAGAATTGGCTACTTTACTGCATTCCTGGTAAACCCCCTGAGCCTGACAGGGCAGCTTGTGGTTAATCCTCCTCCATCAAAGTCATGTCAACTCCCAGGGTGAGGGTGAAATTTGGGCATCTCTGAATGGGATCTCAAGGTAAAATTGGCAATTGGTCAATTTTGAGACTATTTTCAAATTGAATATATTTGTCAAAGAAACAAACCCACTGCTTTTCAGACCAATATTAACTTTCTATGGTGATTTAAATGACAAACACATAAAAAGAAACCGTGTAAAAACCCCAGTAGGAATGATAATTTGAGATTGGGAAGGGAGTTTGACTAAATCAACATTGTAAATGATCCACCATCAGTGTGTTAATTAAACCCACGAGGCAGATTTTTTTTTCCAAATAGGGAAACATGAAGCCTCTGTGTGTTAAATAATCTTCATTTAAATGATCTTTAACCAAGGCTAGTTCAATCCTGCTGTATGGTTTTGCTCTGACTCTCCAGCTTGGGAAGTGCAACTTGGAGGGAAATGGCTCCTGCTGCCTTAGTGCCTTCAATGTTGTGCTTTGGAGCAGTAATTCAGGCATTCTGTATCCCTGTTGGAAGCAGGTGAGCAGCAGGAACCGGAATGGTAAAGCAGTGGCCTGGCACCAGAATAGTGCAATCTGTTCCAGGGACATATCCACCAGCATGGGGTCAATGGGATAACATAACCTGGTAACCTATCTCCTCTACAGTTTCTGCTGTTCATATAGATTTTGGCTAATTCATTCCATTTCTTGTGGCTAGGAAGGAAAACAGATAATCTCATTCAAATTCTAGTTAACAGCCCTACCTACTATGCATGAGGCATTGCTCTATTTGCCAAGGGATAAAGAGGGTGGAGGAAAAATAAAGCATTATTAAGGAGATAAAACATGCCCTTATTGAAAATCCATACTAGGTAATTTGAGAAGGGGGGTACCCACTAATAACTGGTAGGGATTGGGAAAGGTTTTTCATAGGAGGTGACATCTGAGCTGAGCTTTGAATGAAAGTAATGATTCTAAGAGACAGAGAAGTGAGTGCATTCCAGGCATGGGAACAGTTTGTGCAAAGGTAGGTAGACAAGAGTTGGGATGATGAGTTTGTAGAATTACAGGTAATTCCACTTAGTGGGAACATATACACATGCAGCTGGGGAATATGGGGAAAAATTATATAAGTGTTTTTCAGAGCTACATTGTGGACTGATTTAAAGTATGGATCAAGAAGCTTTTTATATTTTATCCTACTGACAAAATGGAGGCACTGTAAATTGTTGAGCAGGGGTGGTGACATAGAATTGTTCCATAACAAGTTAATGGTGGTAGCTCAATACAGCTAACAAGAAGAGGGGAAAAGTTTGGATGCAAAGAAACTGATTAGGAAACTGTTGTAATAGTATATACAAGAAGAGATAAGGGCCTAAACTGGCATTATAGTTGACTGTGTGGTAGACAGTAAGGAATGGATGTGTGAGCAGTGGGGTGAAGGAGCGGGGAGGGCCAAGGATATAAACAACACTACCTGGGAGGAGGTTAGGGCCTTCAACGTAGTGAAAGTTGGAAAGAGAACAAGTTTGTGGGAAATATTAAATTCTGAACATCCTTTGGGCATTTTGATGCCCATGTAATATCCAGGTGTAAATGTTTAGCTAATAGTTGCTAATGTTGAACTGGATTCAGTAAATGAGATTAGGGAGGGCTAGATAGTTTGGGAGTGAGCAATGTTTGTTATTAAAACTATGGAATATAATGAGATCACTGAGTGTAGAATAAGAAGACAAGTCCCAGGACAGAGTTTTTTAGGGATGCCCATGAATGCTTACAGTTTAGGAAATGGATTACAAACCAGTTGAAGAAACTGAAAAGAGGGCAGATAGAGGCTTCTGGGTGGTGCAATGGATAGAGAGCCCTGGACCTAGAGTCAGTAAGACTAGAGTTCAAATGCAGTTACAGATAGTTACTAGCTTTGTGACCTTGGACAAATCACCTAACCAATTTCTTCAGTTTCCTCAAATGTGAAATGTGGGTAATAAAAGGACCTACCTCTATGCATTACTGTGAGGATAAAATGAGTTTTAATATTTGTAAAGCGCTTTGCAAGCCTTCAAACATTATGTAAATACTAATTAATATGCTATTATTAGATAAATAGGATAACCAAGAGAAAGCAATGTTCTTGAAGTGAAAAGAGGAACTTCGGTCTACAAAGGAATGCTGTCTGAGGACAGCAGAACTTCATTATGTTCCTTGGGAGGAGGGAGGATATGTGTAACTGATGGAGTGCTGGGTCTGAAGTGAGAAAGACCTAGGTTCAAATCTTGCTTCTGATGGTTACTAGTTATGTGACCTCAGGCAAGTCACTTATTTCTGTATGACTCAGCTAATTCCAATCTGTTATCTGGGCTATCATCTTCTTTAGTGGAGGGAGTTCTTAAACCCCAGCTTCTCAAAGTTGAAGAAATTATACATATATGTTTATTCACATCTAATGAATATGGCCAGCATATTGATTTTCACATATTAATTGCTATTAGAAGTGTATGAAATTTATTGAAATGGAAACAAGAATGTACAAATGAAACTTTAATAAATTGGTGTGAATATCTTTGCCAAGAAAACCCTAAGTAGGGTCACAAAGAATTGGACACAACAATGGTAGCCAGATTACAAAAGTCTGACATGAGAGATCATGAAGAGATAGAATAATTGAACATAGATTAATTTTTTTCAAGCTCAAATGAGATCGTGTATTGTAGAGTGCTTAGCACTGTTCCTGGCACATCATAGGTGCACAATGGCTCATTCCCTTCCTTTTTCCCTTCAAGATGTTTGTGTAAAGGAAGGGGAAAAGGGAGGTGAGTGATAATAATTACTTCCCCAGTTGTGGTCAGATAGAGAAGTCACTGCTTCATCTTCAGGACAGATAAGAGTTTCTGCCAAGGCAAGGATAAGGAAGACCTCTCCCAGGTCCAAAAAGTCATCACTGATTTGTTCTTCAGAGTAGAGGTGAGAAGGAGCTGGGGAGTGTAACAAGAATATTGCTAGCAGCTGCTGTGGAAGTTAAAAGACCAACAACAAGACCAGCAACGAGAGCACATAGGAGGGCTGCTAGCACAGGTCCTTTGATCTGCTTTTCTGAGGAAAGAAACTTTAAGGGGTTAACAATCTCAGTTTAATTAAACATACATATATCATTCACTTAGTTCAGGAGAAGAAATCAGTACCCTGAATTTCAGAGCAAATGCAAACAGAAATTACAAGCATACATTATATAAAGAGATCACATAACACACAGAAATCAATAGACAGGCCTCTATCTGTCTGACCAAAGAATTACATAGTTAACCAGAGAGAGGCACCAATATCTGGGTTTTCAAAGCCAGGGTGGGGGTGTGTGACAACAATGTTGCTAGCAGCTGTTGTGGGGGTGAAACACCAACAACAAGAACACACGGAAGGGCTGCTAGTACAGATCCTTTGATTTGCTTTTCTAAAGAAAGCAACTTTAAGGGGTTAATAATCTCAGTTTAACTAAACATACATATATCATTCACTTAGTTCAGGGGGAAAAGATCAGTCCCCTGAGCTTGAAGGCAAATACAAACAGAAATTATAAGTGTACATTATAAACAGATCAAACCAGTCTATCCGTAACAGTACATAGTTACCAGAGAAGCACCAACATCTTTCTGGGTTATCAAAGCTGGGGAGGGGTGGAGCAAGGGGCTATTTCAACGGCTTACCCAGAGTCTCATCGCTCTTTCAGTGAGTGTACCCCAAAAATGAAATGCTAACCTTCCAACACATATACCCTGCTCAGGGCCCTGGGGGCTTGAGGCTCACCATCCAGGGTGTGGGAAACCAGCATGTGGGAAAGTACCACATCATATACATGAGTCTGGAGACTCAACCTGTCAGAACACATACGCTTTGTGAAAATGAACCTGTGAGCATTCCATACAAGAAACTTTAATAGTGGGAATTTTAAGTCTGGGAGACAAAGGCCTTGCTAGTAGTTGGGAGGGGGGGGATTGCAGATTTTCACATATAGTGGTGAAAGGAGAAATCTTCTCTTACCTATTACATCAATGATGGAAAAGGAATTGGCATAGCCCTCCATGGAGAGAGAGGGAGACTAGAATATAGCAGATTAAGGATTTATCAGTGAGGAAAGATGGACTAGAATCTTAGGGATGGGACCCTCAGAGGTAGTGCTACACAGCACAAGACTTTAAAGCAAGGGCCTGGTAGACCAGAGGATGACTGTTGAAAGAAAGTATATTATGCCTCCCCTCCATCTGTGGGTATGCTGGGAAAAAAGAATTTTGCTAGGAGGAGAGAAATTTGGCAACATAGTAAGTAGTTAGGAGAGATTTAATTGCGGTGCCCTCAAACCATGACCTAGATGGCCCCCAATTCTTCTTACCTGGAAAAGTAAAGAGGATTAGCCCTGAAGGGAATGTGCTGTGTTAAAAGACCTAGCTTAGAGGTTCACAGATTGAATTCTCACTTGCTGCTACTGCTGTTGAGTTGTTTTTCAGTCTTGTTTGCCTCTTCATGACCCCATTTGGGGTTTTCTTGGCAGAGACACTGGAGTGGTTTGCCATCTCCTTCTCCAGCTCATTTTACAGATGATGAAACTGAGGCAAACAAGGTTAAGTGATTTACCTGGGGTCACGTAGCTTGTAAGTGTCTGAGGCCACATTAGAACTCAGAAAGAGGAGTCTTCCTGACTCTAGGCCTGACACTCTATCCACTGTGCCACCTAACACTTGGCAAAGGCCTGGTAGAAAACTAGCTCAATTCTTACAGAAACAGTTTCCTAATTCTTGGTGCATTTCAATGTCTTTCTTTGACGAAGATGATACTGGTAGTTTACTCCCATTTAGATGTGTTTCGTGCTCGGAACTCCAAGAAAGGGGAAAGGAGGGAGGTACAATTATGGCATTATCTTCACTTAGTAAAGCTTCATTATGTGTTCATTTAAAAAAAAATTAACTTTTGTTTCAGGCAGCTCTGTTTTCCAATAGAAAAATGGTCTATTATTACCCCATACCAAAAGAAATCTCATTTGTACACAATTAATTAAGAAATGCATTATCTAGCTCATTGTATACTCACTATGTTAATAATTAAAATAATAACTAACAACTAACATTTCTATTGGACTTTAAGGTTTGTACAGCACTTTACTCTGGAAGGTAGATTCTATTATGGCTCCTGTTTTACTGATGAGGAAATTGAGATAGAAAGAGAGTTACTGACTTGCCTAAGGTCACACAGTTAGTAAGTCTCTGAGGTCAGATTAGAATTCAGATCTTTCTGAATCTAGGTTCAGCATGTTATTTGTGCTCTCGAGCTGCCTCAGTATCTCTTACCAATCTCTCCTTCCATGTTCTATGTCTTATACAAAACTCCATCCCCCATTCTTAAAAAAGATAGTAGGTGCTTAATGCATCTGGAATTGAATTTTTGAGCCTCTTTATCTCTGTGCCTTTGCCTGGAATAGACTGCCTTCCCTTCCAAGCTCCAATTCAACTGTGCTCTTTCTTCCCCATGAAGCCTTCTCTACCACTCTGCCCGAGTTTCTCATAGGACTTACTTTGCCTAGATCTCTCATTTATATTTACTTTGCTCTACTATGTATCAGAATCATTTATGCCCTTGTCCTTAAACTGACTGTCCGGGCTCCAGGATAAGATGGAGGGAATATAGTCAGTCTTTCACAACATGACTATTATGGAAATGTTTTGCATAATGAAGCATATATAACCTATCCTGAATTGCTTGCCTTCTCAAGAATGGTGGGTGGGGAGGGAAGAAGGGAGAGAATTTGGAACTCAAAGTTTTATAAATGAATGTTCAAAATTGATTTTTACTTGCAACTGGGAAATAAGATATATAGGCAATGGGGTATAGAAATTTATCTTGCCCTACAGGAAAGCAACGGGGGAAGGAATGGGAGGGGGGGTAATAGAAGGGAGGGCAGACTGGGGGAAGGGGTAATCAGAATGCATGCCATCTTTGGGTGGGGGGAGGGTAGCGATGGGGAGAAAATTTGGAATTCAAAATCCTGTGGAAGTGAATGTAGGAAACTAAAAATTAATTAATTTTTTAAAAAAAGCTATCAGCTCTTTAAGACTATTGCTTATATCACTTTTATTTTTATACCTCCAGTACCTAACACAGTGTTTTGTACCTTATCAAGGATAGACATCAAAGTAGTATGGAGTCAGTCCCAACATACTAGCAAAGATATTTGCTCAGATGGTCCTAGGATTGCTTTGTATGGAGGGATTTCATACAGTACAAGTCACACTCTGAAAGTAAATCTGCCTAAATTAATAACCCAGGAATAAATGTCACTGAGACTACAGTCACTTTTTCTTTCATCATATATGTTTTTAGTTACAAAAGTATCATTCAGGCAAAGGTCTTCTAAATGAGGACACACATTGGAGATGACAAGATAAGAATTTAGGAGGAAGAGAGAGCATTGTCACATATATCTCTCATTCCAAAGAAACCAAAACTGATGGTTAAACACCTGGCTGGCACAATGAATAGAATGTGGCCCACATCTCAGGAAAATTTGAGTTCAAATCTGACTTCAGACATGTGTCATCTCTGTGTGATGCTGGACAAGTCATTTAACCTCTCAGTCTCAGTTTCCTCATCTGTAAAATGGGGTTAAAAATAGCACCTACCTCCCAGGTTAGTGGGAAGGATAAATATGAGGTAATAATTTTATAGCACTTAGCAAAACTTAAATATAAATACTACCAATTGTTATTGTGCTTAAACAGTGTTTAAATTGGGCAAAGCACTTCAGATACTAATATTATCTCATTTGAAACTCATAACAACCCTGTGAACAAAGTACTATAGGAATTATCATCCCCATTTTACAGATGAGGAAATTGACATCTAAAGAGGTTAAAAAACTTGCAAAGAAACACATAGCTGGGAAATGTAAGAAGCAGAATTTAAACTCAAGCTTTCCTGACATTCAAGTCCAGGTGTCAAACATGCTGCCTCTGAAATTCTTTTACTGCCATTTTTTCTGTGATTTTCTACATTCGAACTTTCACCCAAGTTCTGTCCTAGGCTGCTAAGAGTTTTGGAACAAAGAAAAAGAATTTCAACTCGCAATACCCTAAGTGAAAGTTTTAGGTGTTAGACACTGTCTGGTGAACTTGACTTCACATAGAGTGGAGAGTCCAAGACAAGTCACATGCAGATACGAACAGCAACATGTCTACACATCTTTAAGCCAAACAGGTTTTATAATTTTATAAGCTGTGATCCACCCCAAACTTTCTATGAGATGACAGGTTTTATCAGAGCTTTTCATTAGTCATGGTCATTTGTAAAGTGAATGAACTATTTTCAAGCCTGCCAAGCTTGGAGAGACACCAACTTCCTGTGTTCCCCCTTGATACTTCGTGGGATTGTTACTGGCACAAGCAGATTTCCAGTTACCAAAGCAAAGAACAGAAATAGATGAGAATTTTATAGGGTTTCCAAGATTTTTGGTGGAAATTCTTAGAGCAAATTCTTGTTAAGATAACAGAAGACTAAAGCCAAAATTCCAAAAAAGTCCTACTTGAATTGCTTTCCTTCTTCAAGGGTGTCATTGTATGGCTGGGTCTGTATAGCTTCAGTGAAGTGGAAGGTTGAATTCAAGCCTCTGAGAATTCTGAGTCCACCTGAAGGAAAAGAATCAGCTTTTAAGGGTGGATGCCCCATGGCCCGTTGGACTTTTCATATAAGTCCCCTTGATCTATCATGCCTATGTATATACATACTATGTCTGAATAATGACCACAATTCCCAAAACACTGGTCAAGGGTGATCCTTTATACAACATTGAGAAAGCCTTCTTCCCATTCTCTAGCAACCATAACTTTAAGACAGTCACTAGCATTATTTTCTTCTGGGGTATGCCTTTGTGTTGGATGATGGGGGAGAGACTAGGAGGATGATCACTCTGGCACTTCACTCAGGGATAACTGAGGGTTTAACTGGAGAAACCCTGGATTCCAAGGTGGAGAAGTGTTTGGCTACTTCCAAAGAAGATGCTGAACAGGTGAGGAGGAGCATGAGGAAGAGGAATGAGGGGCAAGGGAGCAAGTGGATGAAGCTGGAGCTTGCTTCTGACAAGGGGCGGAGGTGGGGGGGGGGGATGTGAAAAGAGCCAGCAGGGGCTCCAGAAAGCAACAGTTGATGATTTCTCTGTTTTCCACCCTGGAACAAAGTCTTACCTTCCCCACCTTAGATATAACTCTGCTTAACTACACTTCACAGTAAAAGAAAGTTAAGTAAGTAAATACTGAGAAATTGTTGAAGATACTAACTAGTCTGGCATTTATTAGGGATTTTAGGACCTGTATTTACTGAAAATCTGCACTAGATTTTATTATTAATTTATTTGAACAAACCAATTTTGATTTATTTTAAATCACATCAAATTTGTTATTAGTTTTGCATGATGTAAACTTTTCTTCTTTGTAATATTCCAGTTATTATTGTATAATCCTCCTAGTCACCCAGGCTTACAACATAGGTGCTCATCTTCTGCCCCTTATTCACCCCTCATATTCAATCTGTTGCCAAATCCCGTCAATTCTACCTTCATAATATCTCTTTTGTATGCTCCATTCTTGCCTCTGACACAGCCAGTACCATGACATAAGCCCTCATCCCGTTATACCTAGACCTTTTGATTGGTTTCCCTGCCTCAATTCTCTCTTCCCACTCTAGTCCATCCTCCACTCAGCTACCGAAGTGATCTCCCTAAAGTAAAAGTGTATCCATATCAATTTATCCTAGTCCCAAATCAATAAATTTCAGTATCTCTCCATTGTCTCAAGCATCAAATAGAAAATCCTTTATCTGGCTTTTAAAGCCTTTCATAAAATGGCTCCCTCCTAACTTTCCAGTCTTCTCACGCCTTACTTCCCTCTTCCAGCGACTCTACCATCTTTCTTGTTCCTCACATAAAATGCTCCAACTCCTGACTCCACATATTTTCATTGTCTATTTGCTCTTCTTGGAATGTTCTCCCTTCTTATTGCCACTTCCTGATTACCCAGGATTCAGCTAAAATCCCAGCTTCTGTGAGAAGCCTTTCCTGCATACTCCAATCCTTTAATCATCTTCAATTGATTCTATATGTATCTTGTTTGTGGGCAGCTAGATGGCACAGTGGAGAGAGTGAAAGGCCTAGAGTCAGGACGACTTATCTTTCTGAGTTCATATCTGACCTCAGATACCTACTAGCTGTGTGACCCTGGACAAATCACTTAAACCTGTTTGCCTCAGTTTTCTCATCTGTAAAATGATCTGGAGAAGGATATGGCAAACCATGCCAGTATCTTTGCCGTGAAAATCCCCCAAAAGGTCACAAACAATTGGACATGACTAAAAACAAGGGAACAAAACAAATATCTTGTTGATAACAAAGTTGTTTGCATGCTCTCTCCCACACTAGATTGTGAGTTCCTTGAGGGAACTTAAGAAATGCTGCTTGATTTGATTTGCCTTGACCTGACTAATAAGAAAGGAAGTGCTATACACCAGAAAGCTATAGGGTTTGGAAGACCTGGGTTCAAGGAATAAAGACCATATTCTTTAGATTGACATTAAAGGTCATTCACGGTGCCAGTCAACTATTGTGTGCCAAGCACTGTGCTAAGCAATAGAGATTTTAAAAAAAAAAGAGGCAAAAGACAGTCCCTTCCCTCAAGGAGCTCACAACTTAATAGGGCATACAAGAAGCATATATGTATGTACGAACAAGCTATGTATAGGAAAAATTAGAGGATAAATTTAAAAGGAAAGCACTAGAATTCATAGGAATTAGGAAAGGCTTCCAAAGAAGATTTGATCTTATTTGTGCCTTGAAGGAAAGTGAGTGGGCTGAGATAAGGAGGGAGAACATTCCATGTATGGGAGACAGCCAGAAAGAATGCCACAATTGAGAAATGGAGTGTCATGTTCAGGGAGACCAGAAGGAATAGAACAGAGTACATGTCAGGGAGTAAGATAGAAGAAGCCTAGGAGCGTAGGGTGGTGTTTTGAATGCCAAGTAGAGAATTCTGTATTTGATCCTGAAGGTGATAGGGAACCACAGGAGATTGAGTGGACGGGTGACAATATGACACCAACCTACCTCTCATAGGTAATCTGAGGGGAAGTAGTGTACAAAACCCAAGTGTATTGGATCAGAGTAGGCCTAACTTAAAGTCCAGCTCTACTCTTTCACTTCAAAGTCCAGTCAAGTGTGAAAGTCTTTGTATATGAATTTATAGAACCAATTATAATTATGCTCAGATTCTAATTTTTACCTATTTTGGAATTCCAAGTCAAATCAAAATTGACATCATTTTTTCCTAGAAAGATAAAGTCTCTGGACCTCAGTTTCCACATCTGTAAAAAGAAGTTGTACTATATGATTTCTAATGTCCTTTCATGATCAAATTCCTATAATCCTATTATCATGTGCAGATTTAGCTCACATTACAGCTAGGTCCTTATAAACTTGAAAAATGAATCCCCTGAAGTGGTCACATTATTCAAATTTACACTGCATGTTTCTATTGGGCTGGAATTAATTACCATATTTTACATTAAAATATCTTTAAATATATGCAACAACTTCAGTGGTCTACTATTCAAGACCAAGGTGTATTCCCCTTCTTCTACTCCTAAGATCATGGGTAGCAGTAGATAGAACACCGGACCTGGAGTAAGGGAGACCTGAATCTCTATCCAACTATAAACACCTGCTAACTTTGTGACCAGGATAGATCACATCTCAGCTTCCATTTCCTCAACTGAAAAATGGAGATAACAAAACCTCTAGTAAGTAATTCACAATGTTATTGTGAAGCTCAAATAACAAAGTGCTTTGTAAACCTTAATACACAGTATGAAGATAGATATTATTACTACTCTTTCTTGCTGTCCTACAAACACTTTCCTGATAGCATTCTCTATGCATGGAATGCCTCATTTCCATCTATTACAATCATGCCTCTCCCTAGTCCTATGGATAGCCATTCATTACTACCTCCCTGGACTCTTCCCAGTTGAAAATAATTTTTCCTTCCTTAAAACTCTCACATAGTACTTTGTTCTTCTGTTAAACATTCATTATGTACTTCTTTGCATTGTAAATATTTGAGTACATGTTTTATCTTCCCCATCAAACTACAAGCTCTCCGAAGGCAAGGACTTTTATACAACAGTGTGGCATAATGGAAAAACCTCTGAATTTGAATTCCAGAGGGCCTGAGTTTGACTTTCACCTTAAACAGTTACTAGCTGTGTGATCCTAGGAAAATCAGGTCACATCTCTGAGCCTCAGTTTCCTCATTTGAAAAATCGGGATAATTCATGGTACCTCTAAAAGCAAATGAAATAAAAAGCAAGGAAATAATATACAGTGTGTATCAAAATTCTTACTTCAGTTTTAAATTTAAGAGCTTAAAACAAGCACTTTACCTGCTTTAGAATTCTGAGACAAAGCAAAATTGGCACCATCTTTTCCATGAAACATGAGGTCTCTGGACCTCAGTTTCCACATCTATGAAAAGGGCTTATACCATGTGATTTCTAAAGTCACTTCCAGATCAGATTCCTATAATCCTATCATTATGGGACTGTGATTTG
This sequence comes from Trichosurus vulpecula, assembly GCF_011100635.1. Taxonomy (NCBI): domain Eukaryota; kingdom Metazoa; phylum Chordata; class Mammalia; order Diprotodontia; family Phalangeridae; genus Trichosurus; species Trichosurus vulpecula. The sequence goes on from NC_050574.1 coordinate 182,185,893, forward strand.
AAATGCTTCATAAAGCATGCTGACTCATAAACTTTAAGAACACTTTTGAAAGATCTTGCTACCCCATCTACTCGTAATCAAGAAGTTGGTTGCTGTCCTTCGTTCTCAAAGAGGACCAAAATGACATCACTATGCTAGAGTCAAGTTTCAATGTGTCCAACTGTGGCTAATCAGACCAATATAACCTCAGAAGGCTCTACCACAGGTCAGGCACAGATAGTCCATGTGAACATTTGGGGTGGATTGTCTAAATTTGCACATCCTGCGTTGCCTTTGAGCTGTTTCAATTCTGCTTTGCTCGTAGAGCATAGCACTTTCTTTGATGTGGGAAAATGCTGAGTGCCAGTGTCTCCCATGTCACACAATCAATTCCAAAGTTCTTGAGAGAGACCTTGAGAGTGTCCTCATATCGCTTCTTCTAACCACCATGTGAATGCTTGCCTCGTGTGAGTTCTCTATAAAATAGTCTTTTGGGCCAGTGAACATTTTGCGTTCAAATAACATGGCCAGTCTATCGGAGCTGTGCTCTCAGAAGCAGAGTTTGAATGCTTGGCAGTTTAGTTCCATTAAGGACCTTTCTGGAATCAACAAGTTAAATCGAATGAAAAGCTTTTTCAAAGTACACAGTTAGCAGAGGAGATCAAAAGGATGTGAGCACAAGATGAGGTGGTATCATTCTGTGTCTTCATGGATTTGTGCTGAGGTTGTTTTCAGCAAAACTATGGAAGATGAATTTATAGCCCCAGGCTTTCATTTCAGAAAAGTTATTATATCCACTAATTCAATAGTCTATAAAATTAATTATCAGATTAGCAATTTATCCAAAGATGTTTTTGTCTGAACTGTCTTCAATGAGAACAATATTGTATTAATAATAAAACCTCATGTTTTCTGTAAGAGTTAGTATCAGTGCAAAGAACAAGGTAAATCATTTGGCATCAGTCAGAAAATTAGTGCAGAGGATTAGAACAGTGTCTGGTACGTGTGCTTAATCAAACTCTTGTCAGTGTTGTTGCTAAAGTAGAAACTCTACAGTACATCCTGGCAAAATATGGCTTGCTGGCTAGAACTACATTGGAATTTCATTATAAAATCCCTGTAATTCAGACTAGGGCAGCGAGGTGGTGTGGTAGATAGTGCCAGTCCTGGACTCAGGAAGACCTGAGCTCAAATCTAGCCTCAAATGCTTACCAGCTGTGTAACTCTGGGCAAGTCACTTAACCCTGTTTGCCTCAGTTTCCTCATCTGCAACATGAGCTGGAGAAGTAAATTGAAAACTACAGTAATTCATAAAAAAATGCTAGGGCACTCTTTTTAACGGATGCCACCATCTCAAATACTCACAGTCTTCAGGATGCATGGAACAAAAACTTTCAAAACATGGAGACCTGGCAGAGAAGGAAGTTATGTGGGAACACAATGCAGTGCATATCATCCTAGTTGTCCCTTCTGCTACCATAATTGTAATCAAAGATGATTTCAGCGAGCCTATAGAGGATGAGCTTACAAATTAATATTTTTATTCAAACACAAAACTAGTTTTTATCCACTTTTTAATAGCCTATGGAATATTAAATATTTAAAACTATAGCAGGATAACAATTTGTCCCACGGCAATTACTATAGAAGCATTATCAAGTCAGATAAGAAAAACAAGATGAGAATTCCAATTGGGGGCAGCTGGGTGGCACAGTGGATAGAATGCTGGACCTAGAATAAGGAAGACATCTTCATGAGTTCAACTCTGGCTTCAGGTACTAGCTATGTGACCCTGAACAAGTCAGTTTCCTCCTTTGTAAAATGAGCAGGAGAAGGAAATGGGAAACCACTCCAGTATCCTTGCCAAGAAAACCCCAAATGGACTCATGAAGTCAGACACAAATGAACAATAACAAACAAGAATACCTAATAAATAATACTTTACTTTTTTATAGAGCTCTTTTATATCTATTGTCTCCTTGATGCATGTAACAATTGTGTGTGGTCTGTAGAGCAAATATTATTCACATTTGTAATCGTGGAATATATTCATATTTGAAAATATAGCATAGGAAGGGTTAAGGTCACATAACAAGTTTGTGACTGGCCTGGTCTAAAAGCCCATCTTTCCACCGGTCCAATAGAACATGATGCTTTCTGACAATATAATGTTATAGTTACATCAACAAAACTTTTGCTGAATTCCATTCTGTTGAATATAGAAGTTCCAGAGTAGACCTTGATGGAAGAATGTGGCTGTCCTTAGGGTAAAACCTTTGTACAATTCATAATAATGTCATATTCTTCATGATAAAGCTTAGCTATTACATAAGAGAAATTATTACTTAATCCTTAATTACTTAAACTTTTAGCAATAAAAACAATAATTTTATATGAAAGTAGAGTATATATCTTTAGCAAACATTTATCTGTTAAAGTCCAGTTGTTTGAGGCAAACAACTTCATCCACATAACCAAATGAACCCTAATGACAAAGGAGATATCTCTTACCATCATGGAAAGGGTAAGCCTCTCTCTATATAAGGAAAAAAAATCCAAGTCCTTTAATGTGGAGGGAAAGTATAGTGTAGAGAAGATAGATAGCCTTGAGTCAGAAGAATCTAGATTCAAGTGTCCCCTCTGAAATATACTTCCTGCCTTACCCTTGAAAAATTATTGTCTCACAATAGGTCCACACAATTCTCTAAGACTGTATATGACAGTACCTGTACTAAATTGCATTGGTAAAAGGAGTGTCTGCACTAGGGGTTCTCTATGCCAGTGGTGTGAAACTCAGATAGAAACAGGGGCCATTGAAATGTCCATAAAGATCCCTGTGGTCCATATATTGATTTGGAAAACAACATATTGGCATTATATCTGTTCTGTTGTATTCTTATTTATTTTATTAACTATTTCCCATATACATTTTAATCTGATTCTGACTCCTTTTGCAGCCCACCACCTGTGTGCTTGGCAGCTCTGCTCTACAACAAAGAAATAACAATTCTCCCCAAAATGATGTGTAGGGAGAGCAGACCAGCTATTTTGAAACCTTTACTATTTTAATTAGAGGCAGAAAATCTTTAGCAGAAAATGTATGGCACCCTAACACTGAAAGAGGGAGGTAAAATCCAATTTGTTTGCTCCTAATCCCAATCTCACCCTCAATGCTCCTGATCTGTTTTATGGCAAGCAGACAAAAGCATTGTTATACAATGTAAATGTTCCAGAGGAACTGCTTGCAAACACAGTATCTGTGGCCCCCTGATTGGGGCAGGGAACAGAGACACTGTCATCACCTTAATCCTATGTACTTTGTTTCTCTTAAAGAAAAAATTTCATTAGCTTTCTTCCCACCCCCTTGTCTATCAAAAGGCACCATTGAATCATATTGATTTTTCATTCCTCTAAAATCAAATTGTTGTCTTACTACCACCCCCCAACACACACACATCTTGTATTTGTGTTGTTTATTTTTAACGCATCTAAGATTTATCTCCGTTGAACTCTACATTATTGAATGAAAATAACTTATTGATCTATCCTGTCACGTTCTTTTTTGATCCTGATGCTCTAATCTCTGTATTAGCTCTTCCTTCCACCTTTCTGACAACTATTATTTTGGTATGCATGAGCTCTATACCTTTATCCAGTCATTAATAAAGAGGTAAAAATATAATCTCTGAAGCACTCTACTGAAGATCTTCATCCAAGTTGACATGGACCGATTGGCCACTCTTTGAGTACAGCCATTCAACTACTGAATCCAGAGTGGAATAGGCTGTGGTTTCCCCCTCAATGGTAGTCCTTAAGTAAAAGCTGAATGACGATGAATCAAGTATCTTAAAGTGAGGTATCATTTGGGGGTTTGGGTTGGATTGGATGGTGACCAAGGTCCCCTCCAGCTCTAACATGTGGTAAATTTGTGATGATGTGATACCGTCTTCTGGCTTACCTATCTCTCCTTTACTCCCACAAGAATTCCATGACAAGTGTTATCACATAATTTATTAAAATCTAGGTAAATATAACTGTAGAATTCTTTTGATCTAGTAATTATTAATACAGGAGGCAAGATTAATACGGTATCACCGGTTCTTGTAGAATTCACGTTTATCTCTTCGATCAACTCTACATTTTCTAGATTTTAACCATTTCTTAAACAGCATTCTTAAAATGTTGTCAGCGATAGACATCAGGCTTACTAGTATATAATTTTTAGATGTTACTCTTCCCTCTCTGAAAGCCAGATTTAAATTTTTCTTGCCCTTGGTGCCTTCTCCTATTCTTCGTGGTCTTTCTTTCATATGTCTTTGACAGTGGCTTAGAATATAACATCCACCAGTGTCCTGTCCCCCCGCCCCCACTCTGCGCCTATATGTAATCCTAGCCAGATGGCTTAAACATATCAAAAGGCTTAAAATTATGTCTCATGATCTCTTTTATATTAGTTATCAACTCCCCATTAGCCATATATATTCTGCCCTTTTCAATCTATAGGTCTTGCTTATTAGCAGAGAAAACAAGGAAATTTAAATTTTAGCAGTCATGATTTCTGTTTTCAGTTATCATTATTCCATCCACTCTGAATAATAGTCCTTTCCATGTATTAGTCCATTTCCCCCCAAAGTATTAAACACAATCCTAAAATCAAATAAAAAAGTGTTAAGCTTTAACATGCATGACATTATCTTTACAGTATTATGTCATGTTTTTTGTTTTCATTCCTTGCTTCTGTTTAATAAATCTAAATTGGTGAGTGAATTTTCTGTGTATTCACTTCAGCCTTTTCATGGAATTCCCATTTTTCCTCATTTAAATGGTTTCTGTCTCCAGAGAATGATTTTTAAAATAATTTAACTTGTATCTTGCTTTTATACATCACTAAAATTTCTCCCAGTATTGCCCTACCACTCCCTCTCCCAGATAGCCAATCCCACATTACAAATAATATTTTGAGAGAGGGAGGGAGTGAATGAGAATGAAAGTGAGTTAGAAAGAAATAGAGAAAGAGAAAATGAGAAGGAAAGTGAGTAAGAAAGAGAGTGAGAAAGTGAGACAGACAGAGAGATGGACACAGGGAGAGAATCAGCAAAAATAATCAATACCTCAAAAAAAATCTGAAAATATGTGCAATATACAACACTTGTGAACTTCCTTCCTCTGTAAAGGAGTAGGAGATCTCTACTTTGAAGTCAGGATAATTCTCTGTAATTTTGCATCATTTACTTTTGATTGTTTTGTAGTTCTTTCTATTTACATTGTTGTGTTCATTGTGTATATTGTTTTCTCAATACTTCTTATATTCTGGATCTGATCTTGTAAATCTTCCCATTTTTCTCTGAATTCATCATGTTCATTATTTCTTAGAGCACAATAACATTCCATTATAATAATATGCCACCAATTTAGCCATTCTCCTATTGATAGGCATCTACTTTGTTTCTAATTCTTTGCTATCACAAAAAGTCCTGATTCAGATATGTTCTTGTACGTATCTACTTTCTGGGTCAAAAGATATGGACATATTAATCACTTTATTTTCATTATTTAAAATTGCTTTCCAAAAAACAACTCAAGCAAACAATTCTAACTTTCCACAAACCCTTCAAAAATGATTATTTTCATCTTCTGTCATCTTTACCAATTTGCAGCGTGAGCTACGAAAACTCAGTGTTGTTTCGATTTGTATTTTTCTTGTTGTTAGTAACCTGGAGAAATCTTTCTTATCATTGTTAATATTTTGCAATTCATATTTGAGAATTATTGTCTATGTCTTTTGACCACTTACCTATTGAAAAACAGATTTTGGTAAAATGTGTGTGTGTCTGAGTTTGGATGTGTGGGAGTGTATACATATATACACACACACATATATATATACATACATATATGTGTGTGTATGTGCATATATATATATGCATTATATATATATAATAACATACCCACACAGTTACATATTCAAACACGCATATGTGTATATGTATGTACGCATACTGCCTATAGATCTTTGATACCAAATGCTTTTCTTAGAAAATTGATACAAATTTTTTTTACATTCAACCACTTGTATTCTTATTCTAGATAGTAATTTTGTTGTACTAGTTAGTAATCTACTAGTACTAGATAGTAATCTAAACAGTAATTTTGTTGGAGAAACTTTGTTTTACCTAATTAAGGTTATCTATTTTATCTTTTGTAGTTGGCTCTATCCTTCATTTTATTAAATGTATATTTTCTTACAGATAACTGGAAAAGGTATATGATCTGCTTTTCTTCTAATTTTTATAGTATGATCTTTAATATTAAGGTCACAAAACCATATAGATTTAATCATAGAATATGTGGTAACATGTTATTCTAAGCCTAGTTTCTGGCAGTTTTCCCTACATTTTTTTTAAAGGAGTGCTATCATAAGTAATTTATGTTTTGCAGTCTATTAAACACTGTATTACTGCATTCCATTGTTTCTGATTCTCCCTTTTCTAGTGTGTTCTATTAATCCACTCTTCTACTTTTTAACAAACAACAAAGGAACTAGGTGGTGCAATGGAATCCTGGAAAGCTTGGAATCAGGAAGACCTGAGTTCAAATGTGACATCACATACTTACTGTGTGACTCCAGGCAATTCTCTTAACCTCTGTTTCTCTTAGTTTCCTCAACTGTAAATGGGGATAATACACCTACTTCCCAGGGTGGTTGTGAAGATCAAATGAGATAATAACTGTAAAGTACTTAGCATACTTCCTGCCAGATAGTAAGCACTATATAAATGTTGGTTATTATTGTTATTATTGTTAATAATAATAACAAAGTTTGAGACCCTTCCTCCACAGATTTTTGCCATTATTTTCCTTGATATTCTAGACCTCTTGTGTATCCAAATTATTTCTAAAGCTTTTTTTTTAAATCAAGTTCTATAAAATACTCATTTGGTAATTTGATTGGAATAGTATGTAAACTGTAAATTATCTTTGGTAGTATTATCATGTTTGTTATATTGACAAGGCCTGTTCATGAACCCTGAATATTCCTCCAGCTACTTAAGTTCTTTATTTCTTTAAGGAGCACTTTGTAACTGAAAGCGCACGCGCACGTGCGTGCACACACACACACACGCACGTATATATGTGTGTGTACTTTTATTTATTAGAAATAAGATTCATTGTTTTATTTTCACCTCTTGGATGTTGTTAGTATATAAAAATGCTGTTGAATTTTCAGGGCTTGCAACTTTAATGATCATGTCACCCCAAATAGGAGTTGTTTTATTTTTGCTATACCAATGATTTAATGAAATGTATGTGTATTCTTCTTGTCTTATTGATATTTTTGGCATGTCATTTACCATACCAAATAATGATTGGGAGAATGATGCTTAATTAATCCATTTACTGGGAAAGCTTCTGGTGAAACTCCATTTAACATGATGCTTTCTTTTTATCTATATTACAAAAGCTCCCTCTATGCTCATTCTCTGTAGAGGGTTTTTTTTTTTTTAACATAAATGATGAGTATACTCTCTAAAAGGCTTTTCTGGATCAATTCAGATAATAATACAGTTTTAAATGTTTTTTAATCTGATTAGTTTAATAATCAAGGTTTCTTTATATAATCCATCCTTGAACCTGTAGCATAAATTCAATTCATTCATAATGAATGATTTCTTGGATGAATTGCTGCAGTGTATTTGACAACATTGATTTAACAGTTTTGATTGAATATTCATAAATGATATTGCCCTATAGGTCTGTGCTTTATCTGTCCTGGTTTAGGTATTAGTATTATATTTGTCTAATAAAAGAAGTCTGGTAGAGTGCTTTCTTTCTCAAGTTTTGAGAATAATTTTATAGTGTTGGTTCTTTATTGGTTCTTGCATAGTAACTTTAAAAAAAAGTGTGATAGAATTTTCTTATGAATCCATTAGTACCAGGAGTCCATCCAACCACCCACATGGTAGTTCCTTTACAACCAGTTATTTTTCTTTTCTATTTCTTCCATCCTTCCTTTCCTCCTTTCCTCTCTCCTTCCTTCCTTCCCTCCTTCTGTTTTTCTTTCCTTCCTTCCTTTTATCCTTCCTTCTTCCATTCTTTTTATCCTTCCTTCCTCCCTCCTTTTCTTATTTTAGGTATGGCTTTATGTTGGATTTCTAAATTTTTAAATCCATATTTGGGGAAAAGGGAGAGGGAAGAAAAAAAATTACATGATAATTTTTGCATATTTCAAAGGAATAATAGTAAGTTGTGGATAATAGTTTTGTAGTTTCATGTGTAATCATGTTTTTTAGGTAGTATGTTGTGGAAATACTTGTTTTATTCCATAAATTAAAAACAATTTCTTAAAAGAATAGAATTTTCTTCCTGAGGCCTACTTTACCTGCCTACCAGATATTTTGGTATGTTGTTTCATTATTGTCATTCTGTTAGATATCATTAGTAATTGTTACTATGATTTGCTCTTTGACTCATTTAATATATAGGGTTCCATAATTAGATCTTTGTTTGCATCCCTTTTTTTCCTCATTTTTGTCCCTGAATGGATTACAAATTTTATATTGTCTTATAGTCTGTAGAGAATATATTTCCTATTTCTGCCTTTTCTATCTATTTATAGAATCTCTTTGCCCTACTACATGGTCCTATTTTTGTGGCAAAAATTGCACGTGATATTGATAAATGTGTACTTTTACCAGTCCCACTTAGAATATACCATAAGTCTTAAGGATCTTTTTATCTATCAATTTTCTAAATTCTGTATTTTCCCTTTTGTTGATTTTCCTGTTAGATTTGACCATAATTGAAAGATGGACATAAAAGTTTCCTGCCACTATTGTTTTTGTGCTTATGTCCTCTGGTCATTGAGTTAATTTTTCCCTTGGGAATTTAGATGCTAAAACATTTGAATTTTCCTCTAATACTTTTACTTCTGAATTATGATTTTTTTTTTCTTCTTTCTCTGTAAAACATTATCTTTTCTCAGTTATTCTTGCTTAATTCAATTTAAGGCATCCTTATTCCTGCATGTTCTTTTCCTGTTTAGACCCCTTTCCATAATAAAGACATGGATGAGAGGCACATAAGAAAGATGCCTTGCAAGTCTCATTGTCACATGGACCACCCGGAAAAATGATGTGACAAATCCATTGGATTATTTGAGTATTTGATGCTTTGCTAAGTGTGAGCCTCCAAAAAAGTGTTTATCACATAGAGGTGTGAGGCTGTTGTACTAATATAAGCCTATCTTATTTCTTACTTTTAAATTTAATTTTCCAATGTAATTTCAATAATTCTATTTTCAATCTTTTTAGTAAGTCACTGAGCATTTATACATACATATATGTGTGTATATATCTGTGTATGTGTGTGTATACACAATTTGATGGGTCTTGGCTAGTATCACCGCTCATACTTTACTAATTTCCATTAAAGCATAGCAAATTCCTTATGTTACTCCTTTGAAGTCTCTGAACAAAGTTGTGAGTAGGTGCAACTGTTATCATCATCATCATCATCATCATCATCATCATCCGTTTTTACAGATTAGGAAATGCATCTTCACAGTGTTTAAGTAACCAAAGTGATCCTCCTAAAGTGTAATTCCGGCCATGTCATTCCTCTATTCAATAAATGCCAAAGATAAAAGCCCCTGTTTTAATTTTAAAGCCCTTCGCTAGCTGGTCCCATCTTATCTCCTAAAGTCTTCTTTACTGCCCTCCCTGAATTCTAAGGTACTCTTAACTCTTACTCAGAGCCTTATTCTGACTTTCTTGCTATTCCTCAAATGTGAAACATAATCTTTCACTTTATCTCCCATGGCTGGAATGTTTTTTCTTCTCACCTCAGCCTTCTGAATTCCCTCAACATTCAGCTCCAATCTCACCTTCTACAAGCGGCCTTTCCCAGTTTCTACCCTCCCCCTCTTCCTCCTTTAGTAGCTTTCCTCAGAGATTACTTCCTATTAACAGTTATATGTAAGATATAAATTACACACACACACACACACACACACACACACACACACACACACACATTGGTGCTACTTAGAATGTGCTCTCTTTGAGGGGGATAATGTTTTTGCTTTTTTTTGTGATCTGAACACTTGGCATAGTGCCTGACACAGAATACTTAACCCACATTTGTTCATGACAAAATAACTTGATAATTCCCAACTAGTGAGAGTCAAAGGGAGTATTCATAATCAAGTCCTTCCTGACTCCAAGCTTAACCCTCATTCTGCCAAAACACACTTCTTCTGAATCTCCCAAAGAAGTATAGGAGCAGTTTAGGTTTTGTCGTACTTAAAAGACTCTAAAAATATTTGCACAATTTAGAAACATGTTTAAACTTTTGAAGGTGTTCCTGTATTACAATACTTTTGCCACTTTCTTTACCTTATTTCCTATTATATAAGTGTTTAGCTATGCATTAAATGCATATCAACATTGTCCAGGCTTATGGAGTACCTGTCCATTTTGGTGCATTGTTGTGGGGAACTTCCTGGTGAAGAAGCACCTTCTACTGAGATGCATTCCCTTTTCTAGCTCATTAAATAATATGCTTCTCTATTGCATGTAAAATATAATTTAATTGACCAGATATGTTTATAAATCACATTTAAGGATCACTCTTGTTATGAAATGAATTATGTACGTAAGAAGCATAAGTGGCCTCGTCTGTAACATGAGGCTACCAATCAAAGGGTAAGGAAGCAAATAATCTAACAGCAGAGATCGTGGCTCAAAAAGTGAGCAGCAGGAGCAAGCTGTTGAAAAGAGGAAGTGCTCCAGGGTTGAATCACCTCACTGCTGAGATCTATAAGACTTTAAGGAATTGCTTGAAAGCCAATCTTTGGCTATCGTCCTCAATGGCATATGGGGGAAACCTGGAATGACAGTGAAACAGGGAGCCTTAATGATGATCTTCAAAGAAAAATGATGTTGAGTAGAAGGGAGAGAAAAGCAAAAACTATAGTCTACTGTCATGATTAAATATTCATTATGGATTCTTCTTCAGGCATCCTGCTGCAAAGGCTGGCACAGGTGGCACAGGGTGAATGAAGATCATGGGGTATGGGGATTGCCCCAGAAGTCTAGCAGATACCTTAATTGTGAGCTGAATCCAAGGCACAAAGTACACCAAAGGAGTGAGATGGTAAGCAAACTGGTTATTAGAGCTAGACAAAACTTTTCCATGGATGTTTAGTGCCTTTTTCAATGTTGTATAAATATGTTGTATTCCAAAGACCCTGCTGAAAGTAGTAAGGACATAATATACCAACATGACCAATTCCCCTTTACTGAATGGATGGGGGGATAAATTAATGTAACAAAGAAGGTGATGCAAAGCTACTGGTGCCACTTATTAGAAGTATGGTCTGTGGCCTGCCTCATGAGAAATGCTTAATGCTAAAAGAAAGAGTATAAAGATGAAAAGACAGTAAATACAGGTCTAGCCCCCCATAGTACACAACAGAAGACACCATTCTGAGAATAATAGGAATTTAAAGAGAGTGAAAATTTACAAGAAAGATGGAGTTGGTAGGGAGACTGGAATAAAAATAAACAATACCAAAATGAAAAGCTATAGGAAGAGAAGAAAAATGGAATATCTGAAGATATCAAAGAGGAGAATGGGTATAAGAGTACAGTTAGTCTTGCTATAAGATTCCTAAAAAGCACAGGGCTATGAAAAATTAGGTTTAAAAAAATACAACTTATGTGGAAAATGGAGTTCATAGTAAAATACAATATTCTAAAATTTTATAAGTGACACATAAAAGATATAGGAACCTAATAAAAACTGTTGCAGAGTTTTATACATTTTATATGATTAAGAAATAAATAAATGCTACAATAAATAGTTTCAGCATCTGTGGCCTGGGCCTACTGCTCAGTCTGCATGTCAGTTCTCATGAGGCCTGGGCTGACAAAGTCAACAGCTACTGCCAGAGGGCAACCTTCATGGGCTAAGACGCTGGGGCCAGGGAGCCAAGCCTTGGTATAAGTGGGGGTGGGAGTTTAGGGTGGAGTGTACCAGCCCTCCCAGCCCACAGTTCATACCTGCACCAAACGAGGAAAAAATCAACCACTTTCTCTCCTGTCCAAATGCATAATTCAACTTGATTAGTGCATGAAGATGATAGACAAATGACTTTCACTTTTGAGAATCAAATGAAACAATAGAAAATAAAGTACTATGAAAAAACATAAATGCTATAAGCCCACAAAATGCCAAAAAAAAAATGCCAGGAGTTCTTTGCTATTATCATTATTAATAAAATGGCAGAGTAAGACCTCAAACAGAAAACTACATATATATACATATATATATGTATATATATATGTGTGTGTGTGTGTGTGTGTGTGTGTGTATGTGTATATATATATATATATATATATATATATATATATATACACATACACACACACACATATTTAGATAAAGCAGTTATTCAGTGCTTACTATATGACAGCACTATAATAAGCTCCGGGAATAGTAGTATAATTTTTAAAAAGATCGTCCTTATCTCAAGCATACATTCTAATGGTAGAAGACAATGCATGAAGTAGAACCAGAATCAAGGCAGGGGCAATGAAGGGCATCCTTTCAGAAGCAAAGCTGTTGGGAGAGGTGAAGACTAAAGACTTAGGGGTGGAGCCAGGATTGAAACAAGAATAGCTTAAGTGCCTGCAGAAATGGTGGTTCAACTTAGGCATTCATCAATCAAAAGAGATGGCCACAATTTAGAGGCATCTCCAGGATGGAAAGGCTGCCAGTGGGGAAATGCAAAAGTCCGATAAATGAGGAATGGATTCAGGAGTGACAAAGAAATTAGAGACCATGAAAAATGAGAGGAGTTATCTAGAAAATAGATTATAAAATCCTGGAGTTTAGAGATGGAAGGAATCATTGCAAGTATCTAGTCAAATTTTCCCATTTTACAGACAAGAAAACTGAATAAGTAGAGGGTGAAGACACTCAAAAGATCTCCAAGAAGCTATAGAAAATGGAATTAGGCCAAAGCTGAGCTGCCTAATTTGTTACATGACAAACTATTGTCAAAATCAATATAAAATTCTTGGATTAGAGCAAGCCCACCTGGCTTCAAAAAAGAGGGTGTGGGGAGAAGACTTGGGAACACCCAGTCTTTTCAGTCTAGCAATCAAATTTTAGAGCCAGTTGGCCAAGATTATGGGGGAAAAAGTGGTCAAGCTACAGCTAGAAAGATTTTATAGGGCCTCATTAAAAATAAAGGGGAAAGAGAGAGAACAAAGACTCACGATCTCAGGAATAAAGACTCACTGGAATAGCTGAAAAGCTGGAGCTTATAAATATGTAAAAGAGAACTTGCCCGGAGGTAAAAATAAGCCACAATATAGAAAAGGGGGGTGGGGAAGAAATAGGAGAAGGGAAAACAATAACAATATGAACCCAATTGTATTTATAATGAATTGATACACAATATTGGTCAAGTTTTGTTTGGTGGGAATTAAATCAATTAAAGACACCTAATACATGCATATATAATGATCATTTTTCATCTATAAGTATAGTAAAATGACCTTTCTTTTTCATTTTTAAGAGGAAAATGTTATACTACCTTATTTCAGTGCTGTATCTCACAGAGACGTCTTAAAGCACTAGGTAGAGGTAATCATATTTCCTCACCTTTTCTTTTATTATCCCTTCAAAATTTTCAATGGTGTTCATTTACATTGTGGGGAGAACACAAGAGTAGGATTTCTGACACATAAGGAAAAATTCTGGTCAAATCATTGACAATAAGCAATGGAAATCTAGGTAGTCCTAAGCATAGATTTCTCTATTCACATTCTCGTCTATATTCTCTGTCTTGTAATATTTATAGTTAAGGCCAATAAGGAAATTACATACTAATCACTGCTTTTGGTTGAACAGCAACCTTTGTCCAAAAGATTCTGTTGTAACCTCCCTACCCAACTGGAGAATCACTATGCCTCCAGAGGATTTGGTAAGTACTGTGGGCTGAGCAGAAGAAAATTGTACTCAAGAGGCTTTGGTTGCATTGTTTTCTTGGTGGTGATGCATATGAAATATTGGACAAGTTGAAAGGCCAAACTGTAAACAACTATTTCCTCTATAAATGTGTCTCTCTCTGCCAGTTACGGTCAAGACCAGCAAAGCCATACTTTGAAGCTTGACGATACTATCCTGATTTTCTTTGTAGTGAATCTAACACACAAAATGGATTATGGCTATCCTCAAGTCTGTGAAACATTTCAGATTACCATCCCATTTTCCTCATGACAACAAATTGAATCTATATTTAGCTTTTTTCACAGCATAGTTTCTGAAGTCTTTACAACTTTGTAAAACAATAAAAAATAAACAGGAAAAAAGATTTAAAGAAGGACAAATAAGAGTTCAGCAGATTTTCCAATGGAATATAAACTTACCCTGCTTTTCTTTCCAAACCACATTTTGTATTTGATTCTTCTTAAAGTATGTGGAGGAACCAAAGCAACAGGTTGGTCCGGATATGATATTTCTTTTGGAGAGAATTTACTTGTTTTTCCCTCTTCCTTTGTTTGATCTTAGAAAAAGTTTGCCAACTATAAATCATAAAACTAAACCAATATGGCAAGAAAGATTTCATGTTTGGAATACTTATCAATATTTTTAGAATATTCCTGAACATTTCTCTTTGTCTTCTAATATATTGCTTTATAAATATATTTTGAATCTCTCTTTGCGTTGATGGAATATAAGTGTAATGTGATACAATGGTAATCAGTAGTACGTGTGAAACCAGATTCTAAATACCTGTGGAAAAAATGCAAAAAGCAGAATTTTAGATTTCCCAGGGTATAAAAATAATCCTCCAAGTTTGCCTGACTTGATGCAAGATTGTGAAGAAAGTCAAAGTATCATGATTTGACTCCCATGACATTCTATCTCTGTGCCCTTTATTCCCTCATGCACCCACAATGCTTTGAAATCCCAATGGAAGAGGGGGTCATAGGGATCCGGGGGTACAGAGAATAAATAAATCACTGAGCCTGGGCTCAGGTGTGAGTTCAAATTAGGCCTCAGATACTTTCTAGTTGTGTTACTCTGGACAAATCACTTAACTTCTGTTTCCTCAACTGTAAAATGAGGATAATAGTAGCACCTACTTCAATGTGTTGTTATGAGGAATAAATGAGGTAACATTTGTAAAATAAACAAAAAAAACCACACCAAAAAAAAAAACCCTAGAGCCTTTTTTTTTTAACCATAATACCTGCAAGTAGTAGGCATTATATAAGTATTTATTTATCTCCTCCCTTACCCTTTCCACTCAAATTTTGGAGAAAGTTCAGAATATGCTGAGTGGTTTAGTGTAACAGAAAGTCCTCAAATTGAAAACTAATCTTCCAGCTCCCTGAAAAAAAAAATAATAAAACAAAGGGAATAAACATTCTTACACTGGCTCCCAAGGAATGTGTTTGAGGCACACTACTCCTGGTAGTCTGTGAGCTCAATCAAGTCTAAACTGGTCCAAGCTGGTCTAAACTGGTTCAAAGTTTTAGTTTGATTCAATCTGGTAGAACTCTAACCCTAATCTAATTCCAAAAACCTAAAGTACCTAAGAACCTAAATGCCTAAGTATCTAAGTCCCTGTCTAAGTACCTTAAATACCCAAGTGTCTATATCCCAAAGAACTTAAATGTCTAATTACCTAAATGCCTAAGTATCTATGTACTTATCTAAGTGCCCATTTACCTAAAAAATAAGCCCTTAATTACCAATCTAATTATTTAATTATATGGTTAAGTACCATGTTCAATCCATTTTAAGTCTAAAACTGTTTATTCAGGTTTTTTTTTAATTTAAATTTATTTATTTAACATATTTGCTTTTCAGCATTGATTTTCACAACAGTTTGAATTACAAATTTTCTCCCCATTTCTACACTCCCCCCCACTCCAAGATGGCTTATATTCTGGTTGCCCTGTTCCCCAGTCAGCCCTCCCCTC
This sequence comes from Trichosurus vulpecula, assembly GCF_011100635.1. Lineage (NCBI taxonomy): Eukaryota > Metazoa > Chordata > Mammalia > Diprotodontia > Phalangeridae > Trichosurus > Trichosurus vulpecula. The sequence goes on from NC_050574.1 coordinate 182,201,873, forward strand.
TATCACCCCCCTCCCGTCTTATCCCCTTTTCCCTTCTTTCTTGTAGGGCAAGATAAATTTCTACACCCCATTGCCTGTGTATCTTATTTTTTAGTTGCATGCAAAAACTTTTTTTGTTTTTGAACATCTGATTTTAAAACTTTGAGTTCCAAATTCTCTCCCCTCTTCCCTTCCCACCCACCCTCCCTAAGAAGTCGAGGAATTCAACCTAGGCCACACATGTATCATTATGTATAACCCTTCCACACTACTCATGTTGTGAAAGGCTAACTACATTTTGCTCCTTCCCAACCCATCCCACTTTATTGAATTTTCTCCCTTGACCCTGTCCCCTTTCCAAAGTGTTTGTTTTGATTACCTCCACCCCCATCTGCCCTCACCTCCATCATCCCACCCTTTTATTTTTTTTTTTATCTTCCTCCCTCTTTTTTCCTGTGGGGTAAGATACCCAACTGAGTATGTATGGTATTCCCCCTCAGGCCAAATCTGATGAGAGCAAGGTTCACTCATTCCCCCCTCACCTGCCCTCTCCCCTCCTCCCATACAACTGCTTCCTCTTGCCACCTTTATGCGAAATAATCCACCCCATTCTATCTCTCCCTATCTCCCTCTCTCAGTATGTTGCTCTCTCATCCCTTAATTTCATTTTATTTCTTTTAGATATCTTCCCTTCATCTTCAACTCACCCTGTGTCTGCTCTCTCTCTTTTACATATATATATATATATATACATATATATAAAAACACACATATATATATATAAACATACATACACATACATACATATACACATAGATATATATATATACATACACATTCACTTATATATATATATATATATATAAACATATATATATATATGCATATTACCTTCAACTACCCTAATACTGAGGTCTCATGAATCATACACATCATCTTTCCATGTAGGAATGTAAACAAAACAGTTCAACTTTAGTAAGTCCCTTGCAATTTTCTTGATTACCTTTTCATGCTTCTCGTGATTCTTGTGTTTGAAAGTCAAATTTTCTATTCAGTTCTGGTCTTTTCACTGAGAAAACTTGAAAGTCCTCTATTTTATTGAAAATCCATATATTGCCTTGGAACATGATACTCAGTTTTGCTGAGTAGGTGATTCTAGGTTTTAATCCTAGCTCCATTGACCTCCGGAATATCGCATTCCAAGCCCTTCGATCTCTTAATGTAGAAGCTGCCAGATCTTGGGTTATTCTGATTGGGTTTCCACAATACTCAAATTGTTTCTTTCTGGCTGCTTGCAGTATTTTCTCCTTGATCTGGGAGCTCTGGAATTTGGCAACAATATTCCTAGGAGATTTCTTTTTGGGATCTATTTGAGGAGGCGATCGATGGATTCTTTCAATTTCTATTTTGCCCTGTGGCTCTAGAATATCAGGGCAGTTCTCTTTGATAATTTCCTGAAAGATGGTATCTAGGCTCTTTTTTTGATCATGGCTTTCAGGTAGTCCAATAATTTTTAAATTCTCTCTCCTGGATCTATTTTCCAGGTCAGTGGTTTTTCCAAGGAGATATTTCACATTGTCTTCCATTTTTTCATTCCTCTGGTTCTGTTTTATAATATCCTAATTTCTCATAAAGTCACTAGCTTCCACTTGCTCCAATCTAATTTTTAAAGTAGTATTTTCTTCAGTGGTCTTTTGGACCTCCTTTTCCATTTGGCTAATTCTGCCTTTCAAGGCATTCTTCTCCTCATTGGCTTTTTGGAGCTCTTTTGCCATTTGAGTTAGTCTGTTTTTTAAGGTGTTGTTTTCTTCAGTGTATTTTTCAGTATTTTTTTGGGTCTCCTTTAGCAAGTCATTGACTTGTTTTTCATGGTTTTCTCGCATCCTTCTCATTTCTCTTCCCAATTTTTCCTCTACTTCTCTAACTTGCTTTTCCAAATCCTTTTTGAGTTCTTCTATGGCCTGGGGCCAGTTCATGTTTTTGTTGGAGGCTTTGGTTGTAGGCTCTATGACTTTGTTGTCTTCTTTAGGCTGTATGTTTTGGTCTTCTTTGTCACCAAAGAAAGAATCCAAAGTCTGAGACTGAGTCTGGGCACGTTTTTGCTGCCTGGCCATATTCTCAGCCAACTAACTTGACCCTTGAGTTTTTCAGTGGGGTATGACTGCTTGTAGATTACAGAGTTCTATGTTCCATGTTTGGGGGGGAGGTGCCCGCTCTGCCACACCAGCACTGCTCCTTCCCCAAGAACCCCCAACCCGAACTGGGCTTAGATCTTCGGCAGGCTGTGCACCCCTGCTCTGATCCGCCACTTAATTCCTCCCACCAGGTGGGCCTGGAGCCGGAAGCAGCAGCAGCCGTAGCTGCCCCACCTCCGCTGCCCCCGGGGCTGGAAGCCGAACCGAGAACTCCTTGCACTCCCGCAGCTTTTCCCACTAACCTTCTCCGCAGTCTTTGGTGTTTGTGAGTCGAGGGGTCTAGTAACTGCCGCAGCTCACATATTCAGGGCGCTAGGGCCCCCTCCGCCTGGCTTCTGGTCTGGATGGTCCACACCGCTCAGGCTGGGCTCTGCTCCACTCCGTTCCCAGCTCCCAGCTCCCAGCTCCCAGCTCCATGTGGAATAGACCTCACCCAGAGACCATTCAGGCTGTCCTGGGCTGGAGCCCTGCTTCCCTCTGCTGTTCTGTGGGTTCTGCCGTTCTAGAATTGGTTCAGAGACATTTTTTATAGGTTTTTGGAGGGGCTCGGGTACGGAGCTCACTCTAGTCCCTGCTTACCCGCCGCCATCTTGGCTCCCATTTATTCAGGTTACAAATAGTTTCTGAAGTGTCTCTATTCCTAATTAATCATTAACTGATTACCTAAATACTTAATTTTGCTGTTATTTTTCAGTTATTTCATTCCTATTAGACTCTTCTTAACCCCATTTAGGGTTTTCTTGGCAGAGATAACAGAGTGGTTTGCCATTTCCTTCTTCAGTTCATTTTACAGATGAGAAAACTGAGGCAAAACAGGGCTAAGTGGTTTGCCTAGAGTCACATAGCTATTAAGTGTCTGGGACTAGATTTGAACTGAGGAAGATAAATCTTCCTGACTTCAGGCCCAGCACTTTATCCACTTTGCCACAGAGTTGCCCAAGTATTTCGTTACCTAAGGACTAAAATGCCTATGTCCCTAAGCACCCAATGGCCTAAGTACCTAAAATAAGTAAATTATATATACAACTGTATAATCAAGGGTTATAAATACTTTTGTTCATATGGGTCTTTTCCTCTTTCTTTTTTATCTTTTCTCTTTTTCGCATGTAGGCCTAGTAGTGGTATTGCTGTATTAAAGAACATGCACAATTTAGCAACCTTTAAAACAACCTTCCAAATTGCATTCTGGGACAGCTGGACAAAATCTAATTCTACCAATAGTGCATCAATGTGCCTCTTTTCCCATAGCCCTTCTAGCATTAGCCATTTTCCTTTTTTATCAACTTTGACAATCTGTTTTCTCATTCTTCCAGTCTTATTACGTGACATCGAACTTTGTGTTTGAAGCAAACTCTGAGCATGTGCACAGGGAATTGCTGGTCCTTGGTCCTGTTCTGTGTTCCCTTGGGGAATTATCAACTTCCTTCTCAGTTCCTTGTCCAACTCAGTTTCATGTGACAAATACTTGCAGCAGAAAGCATTTAAGTATGTGTATGTAACACACATGTTTACACTTGTACATATAAAGCATATATATCTACAGACATACATCTACATACACAAAAGTGCCTATACATGTACAAATATATTTCTATATATAACATTTATTTATATGTGTGCATACACACATGTATGTGCGTATGTGTATGTTTCTTGTTGTTCAGTTCTTTCAGTTGTGTCTGACTCTTTGTGACCCCATTTAGGGTTTTCTTGACAAAGATACTAGAATAGTTTGCCATTTCCTTATCCAGCTCATTTTATGTGTGAGGAAACTGAAGCAAAATGGGTTAAGTGACTTACCCAGGATCACATAGCTAGTAAGTATTTGAGGCCTGATTTGAACTCAGGAAGGTGATTGTTCCTATCTATAGGCCTAGCACTCTATCCACTGCACTACCCAACACACACACACACACACACACACACACACACACACAAACACAAACACAAACACACCCCTGAGGAGAGAGCACTTAGCAGGAGGAGGAGCAGAAAAGCCTTCTCAATGTACTAAAGAAATTTATAAATCTAAAATGTTATATAAACATATTTTATCATCAAAATTGACATTTTTAGCACTAGTATAATTTCTGTGATGTTACATGACTGCAATTGAGAGAATGCTACAATCTCTGAAGTATAAAAAATGAAGGTGACAATTTTCAAATTTTTTTAAAATTTTATTTTTATTTTTAGTTTACAACACTCAGTTCTAGATAATTTTGAGTTCCAGATATTCTTCCTCCCCTTACCCCCTCCCTACCCAAGACGGCATGGAATCCAATATATCTTCTACCTATAACTTTGTATTGAACTTATTTACACACTAGTCAAATTGTAAAGAAGAAGTATGACCAATGGAATGAATCAGGAGAAAGAAGAAACAGAATCAAAAAAAAAAAAAAAAACCAAAAGAGAGAAAAAAAGGTGAAATAAGAGGCGGGAGTAAAGTGTGCCTCAATTTGCATTCATACTTCATAGTTCTTTCTCTGGATGTAGATAGCATTCTCCATCATGAGTCCTTTGGAGTTGTCTTTGCACCTTGTGTTGCTGAGAAGAGCAAAGTCTATCAGGGTTAGTCCTCACAGAATCCATATATCTGTGCTTGTGTGTAATTTTCTCCTGGTTCTGCTCCACTCACTCAGCATTATATCGTGTAGGTTTTTCCAGGTTGTTATGAAGTCCGTATCATCCCCATTTCTTACAGCACAATAGTATTCCATTACCTTTATATATCACAACTTGTTCAGCCATTCCCCAGTTGATGGGCATCCCCTTGATTTCCAATTCTTAGCTTCTACAAAACGAGCTGCTATAAATATTTTTGTAGATAAGGGTCCTTTTCCCACTTGTGTGATCTCTTTGGGATACAGCCCTAGAAGTGATATTGCTGGGTCAAAGGGTATGAACATTTTTATAGCCCTTTGGGCATAGTTCCAAATTGCTTTCCAGAATGGCTGGATCAGTTCACAACTCCAACAACAATGTATCAATGTTCCAATTTTCCCACATCCTCTCCAGCATTTATCATTTTCCTGTTTTGTCATTTTAGCCAATCTGACAAGAGAGTTGTGGTACCTAAGAGTTGTTTTGATTTGCATTTCTCTAATCAGTAGTGATTTTGAGCATTTTTTTCATATGCCTATAGATATCTTTAATATCTTCCTCTGAAAACTGCCTGTTCATATCCTTTGACCATTTCTCAATTGGGGAATAACTTGTCTTGTTATATATTTGGCTCAGTTCCCTGTATATTTTAGAGATGAGGCCTTTATCAGAGACACTGGTTGTAAAGATTTTCTTCCAATTTTCTGCTTCCCTCCTAATCTTTGTTGCATTGGCTTTTTTTTTTACACAAAAACATTTCAATTCAACATAATCAAAATTATCCATTTTGCATTTTGTAATGCTCTCTATCTCTTGTAGTGTCATGAATTCTTTTCTTTTCCATAAATCTGATAGGTAAACTATTCCTTGCTCTCCCAAATTGCTTATGGTATCAGCCTTTATTTCTAAATCATGAACCCATTTTGACTTTATTTTGGTATGTGGTGTAAAATATTGGTCTATGCCCAGTTTCTGTCCCACCATTTTCCAATTTTCTCAGCTGTTTTTGTGAAATAGTATATTCTTAGCCCAGAAGCTGGATTCTTTGGGTTTATCAAAGAGTAGATTGCTATAGGCATTAACTTCTCCATTTTGTGTACCTATCCTATTCCACTGATCCATGACTCTGTTTCTTAGCCAGTACCAGGTAGTTTTGATGACTGCTGCTTTATAGTACAGTTTAATATCTGGTATGGCTAGGCCACTTTCTCTAGCATTTTTTTTTCATTAATTCCCTAGATATTCTAGACCTCTTGTTCTTCCAGATGAATTTTGTTATTACTTTATTCAGATCTGTAAAATATTTTTTGGTAGTTCGATTGGTATGACACTGAATAGATAGATTAATTTAGGTAAAATTGTAATTTTTATTATATTAACTCAGCCTAACCATGAGCAACTGATATTTTTCCATTTATTTAGATCTGACTTTATTCACATGAAAACTGTTTCATAATTATGTTCATATAGTCCCTCGGTCTGTGTTGGCAAGTAGACTCCCAAATATTTTATAGTGTCTACAGTAACTTGGAATGTAATTTCTCTTTCTGTCTCTTGCTGTTGGGCTTTGTTAGTAATGTATAGGAATGCCGAGGATTTATGTGGATTTATTTTATATCCTGCAACTTTGCTAAAGTTGTTTATTATTTCAAGTAGTTTTTTATTTGATTCTCTAGGATTCTTTAAGTAAATCATCATATCATCTGCAAAAAGTGATAATTTAGTTTCTACTTTACCTATTGTAATTCCTTCAATTTCTTTTTCTCCTCTTATTGCTACAGCTAACATTTCTAGTACCAAATTGAATAGTAGGGGACATGCTTGTTTCACCCCTGATCTTTTTGGGAATGCATCTAGCTTATCCCCATTACAAATAATGCTTGTTGATGGTTTTAGGTAGATGCTATTTATAATTTTAAGGAAGGCTCCATTTATTTCTATGCTTTCTAGTGTTTTTAATAGGAATGGGTGTTATATTTTGTCAAAGGCTTTTGCTGCATCTATTGAGATGATCATATGGTTTCTGCTAGTTTTATTGTTGATATGGTCAGTTATGCTAATAGTTTTCCTAATATTGAACCAGCCTTGCATTTCTGGAACAAATCCTACCTGGTCATAGTGTATTATTCTCATAATAAGTTGCTGCAATCTTTCTGCTAATATTTTATTTAAATTTTTGCATCAATATTCATTAGGGAAATTGGTCTATAATTTTCTTTCTCTGTTTTGACTTTACCTGGTTTGGGTATTAGTACCATATTTGTGGTACCTATTTTCCCAAATAATCTACAAAGTATAGGAATTAGTTGTTCTTTAAATGTTTGATAAAATTCACATGTAAAACCATCTGGAGATTTTTTTCCTAGGGAGTTCATTGATGGCTTGCTCAATTTCTTTTTCTGAGATGGGTTTATTTAGAAATTTTACTTCCTCTTCTGTTAACCTGGGAAATTTATGTTTTTGTAGATATTTATCCATATTCCTAAGGTTGTCAAATTTATGGGCATATAATTGGGCAAAATAATTCCTAATTATTGTTGTGATTTCCTTTTCATTAGAGGTGAATTCACCCTTTTCATTTTTGATACTGGTAATTTGGTTTTCTTTTTTCTCTTTTTTAATCAAATTGACCAAAAGTTTATCAATTTTATAGGTTTTTTTCATAAAACCAGCTCTTTGTTTTATTTATTAATTCAATAGTTTTCTTGGTTTCAGTTTCATTAATCTCTCCTTTGGTTTTCAGTATTTCTAATTTGGTATTTAATTGGGGATTTTTAATTTGGTCTTTTGCTAGCTTTTTCAGTTGCGTGCCCAATTCATTGATTTCCTTTTTCTCTATTTTATTCATGTAAGCATTTAGAGATATAAAACTTCCCCTAAGCACTGCTTTTTCTGCATCCCATAAGTTTTGGTATATTGTCTCATTATTGTCATTTTCTTGAATGAAGTTATTAATTGTTCCTATGATTTCTTCTTTGGCCCACTCATTCTTTAGAATTAGATTATTTAGTTTCCAATTAATTTTTAGCTTATTTTTCCATGGTTCTTTATTACAAATAATTTTTATTGCATCATGATCTGAAAAGTATGCTTTGACTACTTCTGCCTTTCTGCACTGGATTGTGAGGTTTTTATGCTCTAGTACACGGTCAATTTTTGAGTATGTGCCATGTACTGCTGTGAAGAAAATATATTCCTTTTTATCCCCATTCACTTTTTTCCAGAGGTCTATCATATCTGCCTTTTCTAAAATTCTGTTCACCTCCTTAACTTCTTTCTTATTTATTTTGAGGTTAGATTTATCAAGTTCAGATAGGGGGAGGTTGAGGTCTCCCATTATTATAGTTTTGCTGTCTATTTCTTCTTGTAACTCCCTTAACCTCTCCTCTAAGAATCTGCATGCCATTCCACTTGGTGAATATATGTTAAACAATGATATTGCTTCATTGTTTATGGTGCCTTTTAGCAGGATATAGTGTCTTTCCTTATCTCTTTTAATTAAATCTATCTTTACTTTTGCTTTGTCTGAGATTAGGATTGCTACACCTGCTTTTTTTTACTTCAGCTGAAGCACAATATATTTTACTCCAGCCTTTCACCTTTACCCTGTGGGAAATCCCTGTTTCAAATGTGTTTCTTGTAAATGGCATATTGTAGGATTATGGTTTTTAATCCATTCTGCTATCTGCTTCCATTTTACGGGAGAGTTCATCCCATTCACATTCACAGTTATGATTTCTTTCTGTGTCTTTTTCTCCATCTGATTTCCCCCTGTTTATGCTTTTATTTCTCCCGTTCCCCTTCCACTCCTCAACAAGGTTTTGTTTTGACTGCCACCTTCCTCAGTTTACCCTCCCTCTTGATTCCCCTCCCTTTTCTTACTGCTTTCCATTTGCTACTTCTTCCCTCCCTTCTGACCACCCCCCCCCCCCGTTTTCTCCCCTTTCCCCTTCTACTGCCTGTAGGACAAGATAGATTTCTATACTTATCAGGGTATGTTATTCCCTTTTTGAACCAGATCTGATGACAGTAAAGCTCAAATACTGCTCTTCTCCCTCCCTTTTCTACTACCTCCTTACCTCTTCTCCCATAACCCTTCCTTTACATCTCTTAATTATGTTTTTTATCCTTGCATCAGTTATTTTTTACAGACATTCACAGTCTATGTGTATCCCTTTCAATTGTCATAATAGCTGTACTATTCTCAAGATTGACATATATATGTACATATATATATATATATATATGTATATATATATATATATATATCATACAAAAGATGATATAATCCTATATAAAGATGTCACTAATTTGCCCTTATTGATTAATAAGGTTCTTGGGGGGGTTTCCCCCTGTTTACCTTTTTATGTCTCTCTTGAGTTTTGTATTTGAAGATCAAATTTTCCATTGAGTTCTGGCCTTTTCATCAGGAAGGTCTGGAATTCCCTTATTTCGTTGAATGTCCATCTCCTTGCCTGAAAATTTGTGCTTAATTTTGCTGGGTAGTTGATCCTTGGTTGTAGTCCCAGCTCCTTTGCCCTTTGGAATATCATATTTTTCTCCTGTCATTTAATGTAGAAGCTGAGAGAGTCTGTGTGATCCTGGCTGTAGTTCCACGATATTTGAATTGTTTCTTTTTGGCTGCTTGCAGTATTTTCTCCTTGACTTTGTAATTCTGAAATTTGGTATAATATTTCTTGGTGTTTTCAATTTGGGATCTCTTTCAGGGGTTGATCAGTGGATTCTTTCAATGACTATTTTACCCTCTGGTTCTAGGACCTCTGAGCAGTTATCTTTGATAATTTCTTCGAAAATACTGTCAAGGCTCTTTTTTTCATTGTGGATTTCCTGTAGACCAATAATTCTTAAATTGTCTCTCCTGGATCTATTTTCCAGGTCAGTTCTTTTTCCAATCAAATATTTCACATTTTTTTCTATTTTTTCATTCTTTACATTATGTTTGACTACTTCTTGATGCCTCATAGAGTCATTAGCTTCCACTTGCTCAATTCTAATTTTTAATGAGTTGCTGTCTTCATTTTACTTTTGAGTCTCCTTTTCCAATTAGTTGATTTTACCTCTCAGGGTGTCATTTTCTCTATTTAGATTCTGAATCTCCATAGCCATTTCACCAATCTTATTTTTTAAGGACTTGGTTTCGTGAGTGTTTTTTTTCTATTTTTTCCATTTTTTTCTTTTACCTCCATAATTTGGTTTAGCTCTTCCAGTAATGATTTTTGGGCTTGAGAGCAGTTCACTTTCCTTTTTGAGGTATCAGATGTGGGTATAGTGTCATTGCCATCCTCTTCCAAATTGATATTTTGATCATGCCTGTCTCCATAAAAAGAATCAAATGGTCCTCAGTTTTTTTGTGTTCGTCTTCATGTTTGTTAGCCTTTTCGTGGCTTTACAATGAATTTCTGCTTTTGGGGCTCAGGCCTCTCTGTCCCAGGTTTCTTATGCTGGGGACTGTGAGTCTAGTTAACTGACTTTGTGTATTATAGCCTTCAGTTTCCTGAGGTGTGGGGGAGAGGTCTGCCTGCCTGAGGTCTTTTCTTCCCCTGGGGCTGCTCTCTAGTACTGTTGCTATTCAGCAATGGTCTCAGCTCTTTGTAGTTTGTGCTGGTGTCTAGCACTTCCCCTGGGGATGCAAGGGTATGTCTGGGCTCCTGTTGTTGACCCCTGAATGGCTCTGCCCCTCTGGGACTCAGGAACTCCCACTGCCCAGCCACCGAAGCCCACTTCTGTCTCCTCTATTCCAGTGTTTTTTCCCGAGGAATTCTCTGGGTCAGGGGGGAGGGATTAGAGCCGTTTACTTGGCCATCATGTCTCCTGGAAGTTCAAGAAGATGCTTTTCATACCTTTGAGCTGCAAGCCCCAGGGGTTGATGTCTCATGACCAGTGGCATTGCACTGCTGCCTCTCATTGCTTCCACAGACTTCTGTCCTGTGCTGGGAGGTCTGGGGATCTCCGCCAGTTTCAGGTACCCAGCTTTCTCCTAGCCTGTCTCGCACCGACCCAAAAGACAACTGAGATCTCTATGGTGGGCATGAATAGACTGCAGCACATTACCAGTAATGACTATTATATTTGAAGTTGTATGAAAACACCAAATCTATGAGATGTGTTATTGAAAAAGGAAGTGGCCTAGGCATTTTGTAAGATAGAGGGATAACACATGGACAGCCAGATGCTCCATTGCTACCCATGAAATGTTAAAAGTATTAGCAGAAAGTTCCTTTGATCAAACCTTGATCAAAGACATATGGGAGAACATATTTTAGGGTAAGTTAGGTAGTTCAGTAGATAAGAGTACTGGGCCTGGGGGCCAGAAGACTGGAGGTCAAATACTTCAGACAAATAGGTTTGTGATTCTGGGCAAGTCATTTAACCTCTGCCTCAGTTTCCTCATCTGTAAATGGTGATAATAGCATTAACTTCGAGGGTCATTGTTGAAAATCAAATGAGATGACATTTCTTAAACACTTTTGAAACCTTTAAGCATTGTATAAATTCTAATGATTATTATTGATTGTTATTAAGATTATTATTCACACAGGATAAGATGACTGTGATGGCATAGATGAGTTGTGATATGCACTATGGTATGGGGTCATTAAGAATATCACAGGCCCATTTTGATATATTAAATTATAAGTAGTAGCAATATCATCTAGGATTTAAAGGTAGGAAGAATCTTTATAGGGCATATACTTCAATATCCTTATTTTATAAAGGGCAAAACTAAATATCAGAGAGGAAGTGTCTTATCCAATGTCACACAGACAGCTGGTGGTGGAATTGGGATTTGTATTCAAGTCCTCTGACTCTAAATCCAATATTATTTGCCCTGGGCATGATGACCTCAAACTGTTCTTGTTTTTATACTCCAACATGTATCACTTGCTCTAGCTAGGGATTCTAGACAAGAAGTTTATGTTCTGTTGGCCTTTCTCAAGATACTCTTTTGTCCTCAAGTTTTGTTAACCTGATTTGTGTGGGAAAATTGAAACACAATGCTTCTTTCCACCCCCATCAGTTTAAGGCTGACTGAATAATGTCCAGTAAAATTTACTATCCATAATGGTCAATTTCTAAATGACTATTATGGTTTTGTTCCAAACAAAGGGCATCTGGACTTTCAAGAAAAATATTTTCTTTAGTGCTTGTCTTATAACTCCCAACCCCTTCCCCACAACCTGTATATGTTTGTTTAAGAGTTTGTATACTTCCACTTTTCCAGTGGAATGGATTTATTATTTCTAGGTTGCTATAAATTGCACTGTGTTTTCTCTGAAGTCTTTTTATTTTTACCACATTGCCAATCTCTTTCCCCAGTGGCTTCTATCTCACAATCATTACAGTGTCATTTGACAAATAGCACTATTTGGGCATATGGAAGGGAAGCCCTCCTGTGCCATTTTGATTTTATTGTGGCCAGCTGCTCAATAGATAAACAATTCAAGTGGGGGATGATTTTGCACAATAAATGGCAGCTATGGTTACTAATAACTAAGATAACCTTTTAGTAATACCAGAATTATAATAACCCAATTTTTCCATGCTTAAGACATGAATTTTATAGTAGTGATTTTTTTTATAATTACATGATTCACAATGAAATGGGAAAAAAAAACACATTTCTTGAATGTTTATTATGTACAAGGCACTGGTCCTTTCTACTTTGACACCTCTCATAGTTAAATCCTCTTTATACTTAAACAAATCATTCAACCACTCTGGGTTTCAATTTCCTCAATTATAAATTGAGGAGGCTAGACTACATGGTCACTAAAGTCTCATTCAGCCCTAAAGATTTGATCATATTAATACATTTAAAATAAAAGATAATCATAATAATAATAAAAGGCAATCATAAAATCTTTTTAAAAAACATACAATTAATCGTTAACAGAATTACACTAAGAATAACTGGAAAGAAATTCAGAGAAAAGTGAATGAAGTAGAATGACATTAAAACATATACAAATTACTATGTAAGAGAGTCAAGTGATTATCCCAACCATACAATATAGCACACATTCAGGTATCTAATATGTGGACTCTACAGAAGCATTTCACATAAAAGCATGAAGAAACACACAGAAACATGGTGCATGGTGTATAACCAACAGAATGTATGAGAATAATGCATACACTAGACCAGAACTATCTCATGCAACACATTACATAAAAAATTTAATGCAGCAACCACATGCATACTTCACATGCAGAAATTAATTGGTACACAAATAGCAAAAACAAAGTCATAATATTCCCATATTAACACACATAACAAAGAAATATAAACACAACAGGAATAGCATATACAAGTCATGTGCAGAGTATAACAAGAGAAGACACAGTTGTATGCACAGTCCTTTCATATGCTTCCACCACTGAGCATCACCTATGTGCATAATAGCTGGTCCCATTGATCTTAAAGCATCATAAGTTAATTTGGCTATTAGCCAAATAATCCTGGAACTTCTATTATGACTGACTATTGGCACTGTATCCTAGATATCTCTTAAACTATTAGTTGGACAAGATTATTATGGCTCAAGGTAACTATAAGCATCTTCAGTCCCACTGGCTTGCGATCTCAGTCTTGAGCTACTTGATGGTCCAGTCTATCATTTGGTTTCCATCCTCTACAGTGTCATGTAAAGAGTTCAGTGTCAGGCCAGGACAGACTCTGTTAACTTTCCTGCTCCTCCATTGGGTAACAACTACTGGAATAGGTTGTGCTAAGTGGTCCTGATGACCCGCTTGGACACACAAATTGACTGACTCAGCAACTGACCCACCCTGCCAGCTGGCAGTTGGCTGCAGCCCTGTGGCAGATGCTCATCCAGGTCAGGGCAAGACTCAGATATGTTAACAAGCCAACCCCAAGATGGTAATGATGTGCTAGTGAATCAACCCTAAAGTGGCCAGAATTAGAGAATGCATCAAATCAAGATGGTCTCAGTAAGGTATCACCCAGAATGCAATATAGACATACAGTAATGGCCTCTTTTGAGGCACTGCTTTCCAACACTAAGAGCCACTATGAATCCCTTCCTCACGTGAGTCTGGTCTAAGACCAAAGCTTTGTCCATTTGACTTCCTGTTTATGTTTATACAGAATAAGTTGTACGTATTCTCCTATATAGCATAAGTGCATTCTTGTGGGTGAATGCATGTATACACACAGAGTTTACATATAATATGTATGATATATATGTATGTATGTATATATGTCAGGATGTAGGCATATGTTTATAATACATACGTGTATATAGGCATACACACATGTATGTATGTGTATATGTCTAATATAGGGCTAGAGTTAGTGTTATACATGTGTGTATATATGCATATATATACATGTGTATGGGTGTAAATATATACACATATAACCAATCACTGTCATATACACGACACATATACACACATATATAATTTGTTGTTTAGTTATTTTTCAGTTGTATCTGACTCTTCATGACCCCATTCAGGGTTTTCTTGTGAAAGATACTAAAATACTTTGCCATTTTCTTCTCCAGCTCATTTTACAGATGAGGAAATTGAGAAAAACAGGATTAAGTGTCTTTCCCAGGGTTATTTAGTGTCTGAGGCCAGATTAAAACTCAAGTGCTCCTGATTCCAGACCCAGTACTCTATCCACTGCAGCCCTTAGCTCTGTGTGTATGTGTGTATACACACATATACGCATGTGTACACACACATATATATGTACACATATATTTAAATACATGTACATATGTACATGCATATATCTTGGATATTCTCTGAAAACCAAGATTTCTTGACAGAACTCTATCACCTGATTGAAGTTTTCAAACATTTCAAGCACTACTTGTTTCTATCAGAACTTTCCTGCGATGAGTCCATAGGTAGGCTATAGACCTACTTCATTTTGTTTGTCATCTGAGTCACATACCAGATGTGAGTTTCTACCTCTCCTCCATTAGAAAACTATGGATGTTGAGTTCAAGTTTTTCATAGCATTGTACGTATACAATAAAAATTTTATATACTAAGATTTCTTCTCAGGCCTCAGAGTGTTCAAAATTTGCGATTTAAATGCTCAGATGGCTGTCTCCCAACATGGGGGTAAGATATAACTCTGGACTTTGTGATTCCTTGCAAAGTTTACATTTCTTTGAGTACTTTTCTCTCAAAGTCATTGCCTTGCTTAGAATTATGGCCAGAACACCCTCTACTGAGAAATATTCCTCCCACAGTACCTTAGTAACCCCGTTTGAATGTGCTGGTGTATATTGAGTGAAATCATCTATCTCCAGCATAATATATTGCTTATGTCCTTCCTTTTCCCTTGATGAGGCCAAAAGTCTATACATCAAAACATCAGAAGCTTGCTAAACTTGCAGTTTGGCTTCTGTCTGATGTCTCTTTTTCCCTAGCTTCCTAGTGACATAGGTCTCTATTGCTCAGATGAGGTATTTGTGAGGTACTTAGCACAGTGCCTGAAATATACATAGTAGGATCTTAATAAATGTGCATTCCCTTCCCCTTCTTGTATAACATTAGTACTTTCCTTGTGTTGGAAGCTTAGCAATACAATCCAACTTTTTCTCCATTACCCCTACAGCCCTTAAAGTTTCCCTGGGGGGAACTGAGCAAGGTTGACATGTACAACAGAGAGATGAAAGGAGAAGCCAAGTAACCCTTCAGCACTGCGGTACACAAAGAAAGAGGAAAAAGAATTATTCTCTGTGCCTATATATAGGGCAGCTAGGTGGCACAGTGGATAGAACACTGGGCCTGGAGTCAGGAAGACCCCAGTTCAAATCCAGCCTCAGACTCTTATTATCTGTGTGACCCCGGGAAAGTCATTTAACCTGTTTGTCTCAGTTTTCTCATCTGTAAAATGAGCTGAAGGAAATGGCCAATGTCTTTGCCAAGAAAATCCCGAAAGTGGGTCGCAAAGAGTCAGACAGGACTGAGCAACAAATATGGCTATATTTAGAAAGCTAGAGATGGTCACTGCTCTATGAAAATAATTTATGTTTATAGAGTACCTTAAGGTTTATAAAGTACTTTTCTCATAACCAACCTATTAGGCAGAATAGGAAAATATTTTGGAATTCTTCCTCAATTATTGTGCATGTGATTGATTTCTATTCATTCCCTTAGAGCAGGCCTGTCCAAAATGTGGCAGTGGGATTTATGACCTGCCTACAGGCATAGAAATTTACATAAATGCTTTAGTAAACTAAGCCAAGCTACTGAAGAACTCTCACTAAAATGGCAAGTCAAAATATATTGTCTATTGTTTCAATAAAAACCTAAGGTTGGACAGCCCTGCCTTAGAATACTGGGTTCATAGACTGAAGGTCTTTTTTGAGTTTTTAGCTCTGCCATTTAGTAATCACCTATGTGGCCTGTGATAGTCACTTCTTCACTTCTCTCTTTTCCCTTGCTTATCTATGGAGTGGGGATAATTATACTTTTCCTTCCTCTCTCAGGAGGTAACATGCTATAGCAGAAAACACGTTGGATTTGGAGTCAAAGGACCAGTGTCTGAAATCCAATTCTTCCACTGTGTGACCTGGCACACATTACTTCACAACTCTGAAGTTCAATTTTCTTACCTGTAGTGAGAAAGCATCTAGATGGTCCAGCAGATAGAGTACCAGGCCTGGAGTCCTGAAGACCTGAGTTCAAATCTGGCCTCAGACACTTACTCACTGTGACCCTGGTTAAGTTTCTTAACCCCATTTGCCTCAGTTAACTCATCTATAAAATGAGCTAGAGAAGGAAATGGCAAACCACTGCCATACCTTTGTCAAAAAGAAAACACAAATGGGGGCAGGAACAGTTGGACAAGAATGAAAGTTAGTTAACTACAACAAGAAGAAAGCATCAGACTTGATGACCTTGACATTCTTCTTCGTTCTAAATCTGTAATACTGGGAATTCCATGAGGATTGAATGGGATGTTGTATATAACATGCTTAGCTAACTTAAAATCAGTATATATGTCTAATATGAGAAGGTATTATTCATTTGAATTTTGAACAGATTTTGCCAGCGGCTATCCTTGAGCAATTCCTCTTTTATTGAACAGGCCTTCTTGATTTGAAATTACTTCCTAATGTTGCATTAAAATGTTTCTTGGGAGTTAGAGGTAGGAGCTTAGTACACTGGGTATGGAGCTTTTGGTGTTTGTTTCAGTTTTCATTGGGCTCTGACATCTGGACATCACCTCAGACTGCATCAGTTTTCCTTTGGGGATGTAAATCTAATTTTTCATGGCCAAAGCATATTTGAATATCAAGGTTTCTGCTAAAGAGAGCTTTCATGTTTTTCTTTATGATGAACAGCTATGGAACAGCTGCCCTTTAAGCAGTTAGTTGGGGGGCTAATGAAATGCTTAGAAGAGCTGACTTAAGTCCTGGTGCCTGCCTGAAACGACTTGTGGAACCACAGGTGCAGAGACAGGAGCTAGTGACAAAGAACAGTCAACTCTAAGAGGGCTGTGTAATAGAATTCTGCTGAGGTGCTTCTTCCCCCTTCATCTTCATCTTCCCTTCCCCTCCCCTCCCTCCCCTTCCCTCCAATCCCCTCCCTTCTCTTCCCCTCCCCTCCCTTCCCTTCCCCTCCCCTCCCCCCACTCCTTTTCCCTTTTCCTTCCCCTTTCCCTTTCCCTTCCCCTTTCCCCACCACATATTGTTCAAGTATATCAGAAGTATCATCATCTTAAGATTCCTAGTATCATCGGGTAATAGGGAAGTCTACTTAACTCTCATTTATGTATAGAGAAAGTAAGATGCCACTCGAAAATAATGTCTTTGAGGTCACTGCTAGACTTGGGCAATACACACACCCCCCCACACACATAAATGTGTGTGTATGCATACATATGGTTAAATATGAATGCATTTGTGTATATATGTATGCATACATATAATTATACATGTATAGTACACATATACGTACACACATACATACAGATACACATACATGCAAATATACACATGCCCGTTTATATATACACATGTGTTTCTATACATACATGTATACACAGACATATACATGCACACATGCACATATCCATACACATACACACATATATACACGCATATGTGTTTATGTATATGTATATATTCACACACACACACATGTATGTGTGTATTCTGGCTCAAAAAGTCTCCATTGTAAATTTTAATTGGAAATTCACAGTATATTAACATGTGAGCCGTAACTAGGGCAGCGTGGCTGAACCTCTGCTTGAAAGAAGCAGAATTTGTAGGACAGTGACAGTACTTGCCCTCCTTTTGCAGCATAGAAACACCTGAGCTTAGCACCTAGTTAGCAAGAATAATTAGTTAAAATGAGAAGATAACAGATGGAGAGCTTCCTCTCCTACTGTGGCCTGGCTCAACCACAGATAAGCTCCTCTACATTCTACCCTCTCCCCTTCCTTGAGGTGTCCTGCTCAGCAAAAGCTTCCTGACATTTGAGGTTCTCAACCTACAGAGATCAGTTTCCCCATGTAGTGGTCTCCTAGATCCCCCTATTTCCAACCACTAAATGAATTACCCCAGGTACCAAAATTGATAATGCTGTCTCAGATCAACATAGTGCCAAAGTGATATTTTAGTCAAATACCCAGTCGATTCAATGTTGAAAATTTTAAAGGCAGATGGGAGTTCCATAGAACAAACAGTTTGTCGATTGTTTAAATTTTCACTTTCTGACTGATTGCAGTGACATAATATACACAATCATGATACCTCAAGAAAATAATTTTGATTTTGATTCTCATTATATTGGGGCTGCTAAGTGACACATTGGATTGAGCAACAGGACTGGAGTCAGCGAAACCTGAGTTCAAATCCAATTCCAGACACTTAATTGCTCTGTGACTGTGGGCAAATCACTTACCTGCTATTTGCCTCAGTTTCTTCACCTATAAAATTGGGTTAATAATAGCACCTATTTCCTGGGATTATTGTGAGGATTGGATGAGATAATATTTGTAAAATACTTAGCACAGTGCCTGGCACATAGTTGTTTGTCCTTCATTTTCAAAGAGGACCAAAGACATCATGGGGTGATTGCTGTTTTATCTTGCATGTGAACTGAATTTAAGTGAGACAAGTCATCAGCCTCATTCTTTCTTCCTGAATTATTAAAGTCCAGTGGCAGGACAAAAGTCAAGAAGACTGGTGATGGCCAGAATGCAGTGGCATCTTCAGTGTCTGGCCAAGCTCTAAGTGCTCCACAGTACCACCTTCAGCCACCTCCATGGACATTGGAACAAATTGCAAATTGTTCTTATCCACCCATTCACATGCTTGGAGTAGATATTCCCCTAATTCACTGATGGGTTAGAGTCTTGTTGGTTAACCTTAACCTCGTTTAGCCCATCTGCCAAGATGGTTTACTGGGGTGCAACCACTGCAAATGCTACAGCTGTTTGAAGCTAGAGGTGAGAGTTGGGTGAAGGTGGACACCAAAGGTGGAGGAGCAGTCCTGAAAAGAGCTCAGCAAGTCCTCACTCCAGATGTACTAGTTCTCAGTGAACACCCCATATACCTGCTGGCACATAGTAAGGGCTGTATAAATGTTAGTCATGGTGGTGGTGGTGATGATGATGATAATGATGATGACGATGATGACAATTCTGTGGTAGAAGAAGCTTTATATGCATTAGTCAGGAGATCTAAATTTTACATCTGCCTGTGATATTACCAAGTTGTGTAACCTAAGGTTAATTATTTAACTTCTCTAAAACTTTGTCCTCACATGAAAAATTATGTAGGTCCCCTTAAGTTTTATTTACCTATGACAAAAAAAAGCTATTTTAGAGAGATCTATTGTACACTGTCCCAGTCAGACTATATCTGGAATATCGTTGACAATTGTTAAAATTCATTTTAAGAAAGACATGGACGAGTTCATCTAGAAGAGGGCAACTAGCATGGGCTGAGACTTCAAAACCATGTTATACAATTATTAATTAAGGAAACTTGGAATGTTTAACCTGGAATATAAGAAGACTTAGGAGAAACACAATGGCTATCTTCAAATATTTGAAGTGCTGGAGAAAAAAAAAAAGATTAGACTTATTTTGCTTGGCTTCAATGGGTGGAATTTGCAGGTCAGCAGGTATCAGTTCAATATAAGGGAAAACTTCCTAATCACCAAAGCTGGTCAAATGAGGAATGAGTTACCTCAAGGTGTGGTCAGTTTCCTAGGAATGGAGGTCTTCTGTAGATTGGAAAAAGATCAGGATTCAGATCCTACCTCTGACATTTATTGGTTTTATGATCATGGAAAAGTCAATTACCTCTCTAAGCCTTGGTTTGCTCGAGGAGATACCAAGGGGGATAAGTCAAAGGAGATAATTTCTGTAGTTCCTAGCTCACTGGATTCTTTTGAGGCTCAAGTGAGATAATGTATGCAAAACACTTTACAAACTTTTAAAGCATACACTTTAAAGTTCCAATTCCTATTCATTAGGGTTGAATGATCACTTTCAAGGATGCTATAGAGGCAATTTGGGGGCTGGTGTGGTTTGGACTACATGACTTCTGATGTCTTTATGGACTCCAAAATCTTGTGATTATTTTGAAAAATGGAAGGAAAGAAAATTTGTGTCCTATCATCTAAAATCACTTATGGCAGAATTTGTCAACAACCCTCTCAAACTAGCTACTATAGACAGGTTCCAGGGGTGAGGAACCTGCGACCTTAAGTCCACATGTGGCTTTCTAGATCCTTAGGTGTGGCCTTTTGACTGAGTCCAAGTTTTGTAGAACAAATTCTTTTATTAAGGGGAGTTGTTCTGAGAAGTTTAGATTCAGGCCACACTG
The DNA here is from genome assembly GCF_011100635.1 of Trichosurus vulpecula. Taxonomy (NCBI): domain Eukaryota; kingdom Metazoa; phylum Chordata; class Mammalia; order Diprotodontia; family Phalangeridae; genus Trichosurus; species Trichosurus vulpecula. Next base: position 182,222,505 of record NC_050574.1, read on the forward strand.
GAGGACCTAGAGGGCTACATGGGGTCTCAAAGGCCACAGGTTTCCCACCCCTGAATGTAGGATAAAAGTTTTTTTTTAAAAGTCCGTTCTTTAATCCTATTCAAGTTATTCTTTCAAATAAATGTCAGTAATTAATTTTATTTTGGCTTTTTTCTACATCTCCAGACCAACTTTGTTCACCTTATAGCTTGAAAAGAAAAAAGGGTGTGTGTGCGTGCGTGTGTGTGCGCGCACACGCGCGCGCGCGTGTATGTATTATTAGAGAGTGTTGAAGCACAGAGGGACTAGGGAGAGGCAGCAAGGGGTGTGAGAAAAGTGAATAAATACAAGAATGAGTTAAGTCCAATGCAGAGATATTTTCTCTTCATAAATTACCATACTGATGTACATTCAATACCAGCAAATTCAATACACAAGTAATGCAAAGAATTTTCGTGGGTGGAAAAAGCTGACAGAAAAGATCAAGCAACAGAATCAGTAGCTCTGGGTAGCTTGATAATGGTCCCAGATTTCAAACAGATACTTAGTTACATTCTTCACATAACTTTGAGCACCCCAGTGTTACATCTCACAGAAATGGCACACTCATTGTGCTGATATTATTTCTAAATGGAATTTGAAGAGGCCTCCCTAAGTGAAATGCTGGCAAGGAAACAAGCCTGTCATTTAATGTCCCTGTCATTCTGTCTTCTTTCATGTGATTGGATGCAGATGGTGCTTTGGAAAGTTTTCCAGGGCCCTTATCACTCCACCTACCATCAGTTCACACTCAGTCCATGACGGCAGAAGCATTGGACCCAACACTTGGCGATCATGGCATATCTTTTGACTTACATCTTTTTCTCTCAATTTGCTAGTATTTGATATGTACAAGGAACACCCAAAGGGTGAAAGACTATTAAATATGGTATAGATGAATTACTGGGTGGCTTTATTTCAACATTAGCTTTTAGTTAATTAAGATTAACTTTTGGTTACCATATTCTAGTGAAATGGAATTGATAACAAATAACTTAAAATCCTGGACATTTCAAGTCAGAATATGTTTAGATTAGGAAGCTACAATAAGTATAGGCTATTTAGTTTTATATGTTCACCAAAATCCAAAATTTATGGTTGTAACAACTATATTAGATGGCTTTATGCTTGAAGGAGATAATAATGAGTGATCATTGACCAAAGTCATATGACATTTTTCATTTTGCTTAAAGGTGTTGCTCTCAAACTGTGACTTTTTCACTGTATTTGAAAACACAGGGGTGTTAAAATGTTGTAGAAAAAGTTAAATTTCACCAATTTTGCTTTTCCCTTTTTTCTTCTTTGCCCTCCCCCACCCCAGACCATAAGTTATTTTCCTTCTTAGGACTTCCTTAAATGAATTGTCTCCACCATTATGATGTAAATTCCTTGAAGGCTGGGACTACCTTGTTTTTAGGTCCCTATCGCTAAACACAGTGATTGTCACATATTCATTTTTTAAATGTACAGAAAACAATACACCACTAGTTACTGAAGCAATTTATGACCTGCTAGTTCCATATTTCATGTTATTACTCTATGCCATGTCCTTGACTTTATAATGAATAATATGTCTCAGGGTACATATTGAAATAGTTCTCTTGAGATTATAATAAAATCTTATGACCTGACATTGTGTCATTAAAGCCAATTTTGGACAAGTCTTCATATAAACTTAAATATCATTCTAACCTGCTTCCTCATGGAGTGTATATTGACATTTCATCAACAAATATCAAAAGTAACAACAGAAGCAGTCTGTATTTGGGCCTAGCCTTAAATTTTTGTAATTTGAAGAATGTGTGCCCCTTAAATATGCACTTCTATGTGACAAAACTTGGCTCAAACTTTGTTCCATTCATATACATTTGTGTTGAATACCCTGTCATATTGATCTGAAGATGCCTCGGGGTGTGATTGCATTGAAATATAGACAAACTACTGTTATTCCACTTTACTCCACGCTTCTAGATAGTAACCAAAAGTTGATGTTCAGAGGCTGTTTTTCATATAGAAACCCTTCCCACTCATTACCCCTTCTTTTGAATCAAAGGCAAACTCTATCAGAACCACCTCTTCACCCTTCTCCCACTCTGTAAAGTGGCATTACACAGTAAGTGAATGGAATACTGCTCTACTGTTAAGGTTTTAGGGGTTTGGGGGTGCTTGGGACCCCAAAATACCAATCCCTGGTCATGGAACCATATGTTGAGGTTTAGGGGTGAGGGAACCAAAAGTTGAGGTTTTTAGGGGTTTGGGGTGCTTAGGACCCCAAAACACTGACATGCCTGGTTCTGCTCAAATAAATTCAACCCAAACTTTCTTACAGCCAAAGAAAAATGAATTTTATTAAAGATTGGCCATAATGGGCAGACTCTTAAGGAGCCTGAGCATTTCTGACACTTATACAAGTGGGTCAGACAGAATCTAAGCTAGATTGAATATGAGCACCTTCATAGGGGCAAGATGAATCTTATATACAGAAAGGTTGTGGGAGGGATCTAGGGTGGTCAAGTAGTCTGGGTGATGGGAGGAGGGGTTTAGGGAGGATTTTGATGGGACTGGGGTCACTGGGGGAACTGGGGTGAGGTCAAACTCCAGGAATGGGATTAAGGGTGGGAAATAACTGAAGGCTACCTGGAGATGCCTGACAATGAAGGGCTGGGGTAAGAGATTTGGGTATGAATACTTTGATAGGCTCAAGGGTGGGAAATGGCCTGAGGCAATCAGGAGGTAATTAGACAATGGATGGTTAGCCTAGGGTATTTGGGCATAAAAAGCCAGATCAAGTGGGAAGATTCAAGGTGAGTTCAAGAGGGTTCCCAGAGACTGTACCCCATCAATACCACCTTTAAAGACTGTCATCCCCTGACATGTATAATCAAATGCTCTGAAACACAGTTTCTTGATGACGTAAGTATCAAAGTAATATAACATTAAAACAATTCACTTTCAATTTTGTGTCGGTTTAATTTCAATGAAAGAAAATATCTAATTAACATAAATAGATAGATAGACAGACAGACAGCTAGATAGAGAGACAGACAGATAGATTCTGTAATCCATCTTCCCCTCAAATTATGGCCCTTGTTTAAGACTTCTAGAATCTACATATATTTTATGTTTTTTTAATAAATCATGAGCTTCCAGCAATATTTTTCTCTTTTCCCATACCAAAGCAGAGGATACATAAAAAAATCAATTAAATGTTAAAAGCAAAGAAAATATTCCTATTTATACAGGGATACACACTTTCATAGAGCCTCATACCAAAGATGGGTGAAAGATCATGAATAGGGAACCCATTCATATAACCTGGACAATATTTTTAAGCCTACATCCAAAAGTTTGCTGGAGATCTTGTACCAGTCAGCTAGTGTAAACTGATTGTTAAATTTATACCTCAGAAATCAGTAAACACTACAAATAATGACTTGATTTTGCATTATTTTTTTTCCTCCTGAGAAGCTGGTGGTTAAACATGTACCAGCACATGGCTGCATTGCAGTTAATACTTCTCAACAACTGAAACTGCTTCTTTTGGTTTCCCCAGAGATAGTATAGCCATTGGCAATGTCATCTTTTGGGCTTCTTTTTATTTCAAGCTGTGACCTCTCTTCTCTGCTGATCTGTGATCTACTGGTGTTGTCTGTTGGGCTATATTTTCCATTGTGATGCTATCTGCTGGTTTTCCATTGAATTGTACCTGCTTTGTAGCCTCTGCCACAGACAGAATTTTTTTCTGTGACAGCAAATAACAAAGGGCTATTTTAGCTCTTTTGTGACTCAGACCTACAACCTCATCCAAACAGCAATATTGCTTAGGTCAAGTATATCTTTTAAGCTTCTTTGTCTCTGTCTCAGGGAGCACTCTCCATAGTCTTCCTCTTATTTAGGTTGGCATGAAAAAATTCCTTCAACTCTTCTCATTTTCCCTGGCAACCAGAGTTGAGCAATTTTATATTGGAGCTTCAATTTAATAAGATTAAAGAGGAGAAGTACATCAACCTTAAGCTCCACTCAAATCTCTGCTTTCTTTATAATTCTTTTTAAAAATAACTATATGGAATAGATAGGTATTTAGACATTTTTATTTTCAATTTTTTTTTTGAATTTCTTTATTTATTTTTAGTTTACCACACACGGTTCTACATAGTTTTGAGTTCCAGTTTTTCTCCCCTCCCTCCCCCCTCCCTCCCCCCTCCCTCCCCAAGACAGCATGGAATCTCATATAACTGTCATGTATAACTTCGCATTGAATTAATTTATGCACTAGTCAAGTCGTGGAGAAGAATTTTGACCAATGGAATGAATCACGAGAAAGGAGAAACAGAACCAAAAAAAAAAAAACCCAAAAACAAAAACAAAAAAGAAGCAAAAAAGGTGAGCATTTAGTGCGCCTTGATCTACATTCAAACTTCACAGTTCTTTCTCTGGATGAAGATAGCATTCTCCATCGTGAGTCCCCTGGAGTTGTCCTTGCCCCTTAGGTTGCTGAGAAAAGCACAGTATGTCAGGGTTGGTCCTCACGGAATCCATATATCTGTGGCTGTGCACAACGTTCTCCTGGCTCTGCTCCGCTCACTCAGCATTATGTCATGTAGGTTTTTCCAGGTTGTCACGAAGTCTGCATCATCCCCATTTCTTATTTCACAATAGTATTCCATCACCTTCATATACCACAGCTTGTTCAGCCATTCCCCAATTGATGGGCATCCCTTTGATTTCCAATTCTTAGCTACCACAAAAAGAGCTGCTATAAATATTTTTGTATATATGGGTCCTTTTCCCGCTTGTGTGATTTCTTTGGGATACAACCCTAGAAGTGGTATTGCTGGGTCAAAGGGTATGAACATTTCTATAGCACTTTGGGCATAGTTCCAAACTGCCCTCCAAAATGGCTGGATCAGCTCACAACTCCACCAGCAATGCAACAATGTTCCAATTTCCCCATGTTCTTTCCAGCATTTATCATTTTCCTGTTTTGTTATATTAGCCAATCTGACAGGAGAGATGTGGTATCTAAGAGTTGTTTTGATTTGCATTTCTCTAATCAGTAGTGATCCAGAGCATTTTTTCATATGCCTGTAGATAGCTTTAATTTCTTCCTCTGAAAACTACCTGTTCATATCCTTTGACCATTTCTCAATTGGGGAATGGCTTGTATTCCTATATATTTGGCTCAGCTCCCTGTATATTTTAGAAATGAGGCCTTTATCAGAGATACTGGTTGCGAAGATTTTCTCCCAATTTTCTGCTTCCCTCCTAATTCTTGTTGCATTGGCTTTTTTTACAAAAACATTTCAATTTAACATAATCAAAATTATCCATTTTGCGTTTTGTAATGCTCTCTATCTCTTGTTGGGTCATGAATTTTTTACTTTTCCACAAATCTGATAAGTAAACTATTCCTTGCTTTCCCAAATTACTTAGAGTATCAACTTTTACTCCTAAATCATGAACCCATTTTGACTTTATTTTGGTATATGGTGTAAGATATTGGTCTATGCACAGTTTTTGCCCTACCATTTTCCAATTTTCCCAACAGGTTTTGTGAAATAGTGAATTATTAGCCCAGAAGCTGGCCTGTTTGGGTTTATCAAAGAGTAGATTGCTGAACTTGTTGATTTCACCTACTTGTGTACCTATCCTATTCCACTGATCCACACCCCTGTTTCTTAACCAGTACCAGGCAGTTTTGATAACTGCTGCTGTGTAGTACAGTTTAATATCTGGTGTGGCTAAGCCACCATCTCTAGCATGTCTTTTCATTAATATCCTAGATACTCTAGACCTCTTGTTTCTCCAAATGAATTTTGTTATTATTTTGTCCAGCTCAGTAAAAAAAAATTTTTTGGTAGTTCGATTGGTATGGCACTGAATAGATAGATTAATTTAGGTAAAATTGTCATTTTTATTATATTAGCTCGGCCTAACCATGAGCAACTGATATTTCTCCATTTATTTAGATCTGATTTTATTCACGTGAAAAGTGTTTCATAGCTATGTTCATATAGGCCCTGGGTTTGTCTTGGCAAATAGACTCCCAAATATTTTATAGTGCCTTCTGTAACTTTGAATGGAATTTCTCTTTCTATCTCTTGCTGTTGGGCTTTGTCAGTAATGTATAGGAATGCTGAGGATTTATGTGGGTTTATTTTATATCCTGTAAATTTGCTAAAGTTGTTTATTATTTCAAGTAGTTTTTTACTTGATTCTCTAGGATTCTCTAGTTAAATCATCATATCATCTGCAAAAAGTGATAATTTAGTTTCTTCTTTTCCTATTCTAATTCCTTCAATTTCTTTTTCTTCTCTTATTGCTACAGCTAATGTTTCTAGTACCAAATTGAATAATAGGGGTGATAATGGACATCCTTGTTTCACCCCTGATCTTATTGGGAATGCATCTAGCTTATCCCATTACAAATAATGCTTGTTGATGGTTTTAGGTAGATGCTATTTATAATTTTGAGGAAGGTTCCACTTATTCCTATGCTTTCTAGTGTTTTTAATAGGAATGGGTGTTGTACTTTGTCAAAGGCTTTTTCTGCGTCTATTGAGATGATCATATGGTTTCTGCTAGTTTTGTTGTTGATATGGTCAATTATGCTAATAGTTTTCCTAATATTGAACCAGCCTTGCATTCCTGGAATAAATCCTACCTGTTCATAGTGTATTATTCTCGTAATGAGTTGCTGCAATCTTTTTGCTAATATTTTATTTAAAATTTTTGCATCAATATTCATTAGAGAAATTGGTCTATAATTTTCTTTCTCTGTTTTGACTCTACCTGGTTTGGGTATTAGTACCATATTTGTGTCATAAAAAGAATTTGATAGGACTCCTTCTTCACCTATTTTCCCAAATAGTCTACAAAGTATTGGAATTAGTTGTTCTTTAAATGTTTGATAGAATTCACATGTAAAACCATCTGGCCTTGGAGATTTTTTCCTAGGGAGTTCATTGATGGCCTGCTCAATTTCTTTTTCTGATATGGGGTCATTAAGAAATTTCACTTCCTTCTCTGTTAGCCTGGGCAGTTTATGTTTTTGTAGATATTCATCCATATCTCTAAGGTTGTCAAATTTATGGGCATACAGTTGGGCAAAATAATTCCTAATTATTGTTTTGATTTCCTCTTCATTAGAGGTGACCTCACCCTTTTCATTTTTGATACTAGTAATTTGATTTTCTTCTTTCTTTTTTTAATCAAATTGGCCAAAGGTTTATCAATTTTATTGGTTTTTTCATAAAACCAGCTCTTTGTTTTATTTATTAATTCAATAGTTTTCTTGGTTTCAATTTTATTAATCTCTCCTTTGATTTTCAGTATTTCTAATTTGGTATTTAATTTGCTCTTTTTCTAGCTTTTTCAGCTGTACGCCCAGATCATTGATCTCCTCTTTCGCTATTTTATTCATGTAGGCATTTAGAGATATAAAACTTCCCCTAAGAACTGCTTTTGCTGCATCCCATAAGTTTTTGTATGTTGTTTCATTATTGTCATTCTCTTGAATGAAATTATTAATTGTTTCTCTGATTTGTTCTTTGGCCCACTCATTCTTTAGAATTAAATTATTTAGTTTCCAATTAGTTTTTAGCTTATTTTTCCATGGTTCTTTATTAAAAATGATTCTTATTGCATCATGATCTGAAAAGGATGCATTGACTACTTCTGCTTTTCTGCACTGGATTGTGAGGTTTTTATGCCCTAGTACATGGTCAATTTTTGAGTATGTGCCATGTACTTTTGAGAAGAAAGTATATTCCTTTTTATCCCCATTCAGCTTTCTCCAGAGGTCTATCATATGTGCCTTTTCTAAAATTCTGTTTACCTCCTTAACTTTTTTCTTATTTATTTTGAGGTTAGATTTATCAAGTTCAGAAAGGGGGAGGTTGAGGTCTCCCAATATTATAGTTTTGCTGTCTATTTCTTCCTGTAACTCCCTTAACCTCTCCTCTAAGAATTTGTATGCCTTACCACTTGGTGCATATATGTTAAGCAATGATATTGCTTCATTGTTTATGGTGCCTTTTAGCAGGATATAATGTCCTTCCTTATCTCTTTTAATTAGATCTATCTTTACTTTTGCTTTGTCTGAGATTAGGATTGCTACACCTGCTTTTTTTACTTTAGCTGAGGCACAATATATTTTACTCCAGCCTTTTACCTTTACCCTATGTGTATCCCCCTGTTTCAGATGCGTTTCTTGTAAACAGCATATTGTAGGATTATGGTTTTTAATCCATTCTGCTATCTGCTTCTGTTTTGTGAGAATGTTCATCCCCTGCACGTTCAGGGTTATGATTTCTATCTGTGTCTTTTTCTCCATCCTAATTCCCCCTGTTTATGCTTTTATTTCTCCCTTTCCCCTTCTCCTCCTCAACAAAGTTTTGCTTTTGACCGCCGCTTTCCTCACTTAACCCTCCTTCTTTATTCCCCTCCCTTGTCTTACCGTTACCCACTTGCTACTTCTCCTCTCCCTTCTGCCCACCCCCCTCCCTTTTTCCCCCCTTACCCTCCCACTTCCTGTAGGACAAGTTAGATTTCTAAACTTATCAGAGTATGTTATTCCCTTCTTGAACTAGATCAGATGACAGTAAAGCTCAAATACTGCTCTTCTCCCTCCCTTCTTTCCCTCTACTATAATATGTTTTTGTGCCACTTCCTTTGGTGTAATTTACCCTTTTCTACTACCTCCTTACCACTTCCCTCATAGCCCTCCCTTTATATCTCTTATTTATATTTTATATCTTTACATCAGTTAATTTATAAAGGCATTCACAACCTATGTATATCCCTTTCATTTGTCATAATAGTTGTACCATTCACAAGAATGACTTATATATGTATATGTATATATATATACATACACATATACATATATATGTATATATACACATATATATATATATATATACACATACATAAAAAACATACATAAGATGACATAATCCCACATAAAGATGTAAACAACCTGCCCTTATTGGTTAATAAGGTTTGTGGGGTTTTTCCCCCTCATTACCTTTTTATGTCTCTCTTGAGTTTTGTATTTGGAGATCAAATTTTCCATTGAGTTCTGGCCTTTTCATCAGGAAGGTCTGGAATTCCCTTATTTCATTGAATGTCCATCGCCTTGCCTGGAAAATTATGCTTAGTTTTGCTGGGTAGTTGATCCTTGGTTGTAGTCCCAGCTCCTTTGCCCTTCGGAATATCATATTCCAATTTCTCCTGTCTTTTAATGTGGAAGCTGAGAGATCCTGCATGATCCTGACTGTAGTTCCACGATATTTGAATTGCTTCTTTTTGGCTGCTTGCAGTATTTTCTCCTTGAGTTTATAGCTCTGAAATTTGGCTATAATATTTCTTGGTGTTTTCAGTTTGGGATCTCTTTCAGGGGGTGATCGGTGAATTCTTTCAATGACTATTTTGCCCTCTGGTTCTAGGACCTCTGGGCAGTTGTCTTTGATAATTTCTTCGAAGATACTGTCAAGGCTCCTTTTTTTCATCATGGATTTCCGGTAGACCAATAACTCTCAAATTGTCTCTCCTGGATCTATTTTCCAGGTCAGTTGTTTTGCCAATCAGATATTCCACATTTTTTTCTATTTTTTCATTCTTTACGTTTTGTTTTATTACTTCTTGATGCCTCATAGATTCATTAGCTTCCACTTGCTCAAGTCTAATTTTGAAGGAGTTAGTGTTTACATTTTGCTTTTGAGTCTCCATTTTCAATTGGTTGATTTCGCCTCTCAGGGTGTCCTTTTCTCTCTCTAGATTCTGAATCTCCATATCCTTTTCACCAATCTTATTCTTTAGGGACTTTATTTCATCAGTGAATTTTTTTTCCATTTTTTCCATATTTTCTTTTAGCTCCCTAATTTGGTTTTTAAAATTCTCCTTTAGCTCTTCCAGCAGTGCTTTTTAGGCTGGAGACCAGTTCATATTAGCTTTTGAGGTATCTGATGTATCTACCGTGTCATTGCTATCCTCTTCTATGTTGATATTTTGATCCTGCCTGTCTCCATAAAAAGAATCTATTGTCCTCGGTTTTTTTGTGTTCTTCTTCATGTTGGTTTGCCTTTTGCTGTCTTTACAACAAATTTCTATCTGTGGGTCTCAGGGCTTTCTGTCCCAGCTTTCTTATTCTGGGGGTTGTGAGTCTAGAATTATAACCTTCAGTTTCCTGAGGTGTGGGGGAGGGGTCTGGCTCCCTGGTGTCTCACTCCCTGTGGGTGCTCTCCAGCACTTGCTTTTCAGCAATGGTCTCAGCTGTTTGTTGTTTTAGCTGATGTCTGGCACTTCCCCCCTGGGGGAGCAAGGTTACGTCTGGGCTCCTGGTGTTGACCCCTGCCGACTCTGCCCCTCTGGGACTAATGAACTTCTGCTATTTAACCACTGAAGCCCCACTACTTTCTGCTCAGTTCCAGCATTCTTTTTTTTTTTTTTTCCCCGAGGGATTCTCTGGGTGGGGAGGGGAGGGATTAGAGCTGTTTACCTAGACATTAAGAGCTCCCAGAAGTTCAGGAAGTGGCGTTCAATATGTTTGCGCTGCAAACTTCTGGAGACGGTGTTTCATGGGTGGCATTGCGCTGCCTCTCGTCGCTTCCACAGACTGCCATCCTGTGTTGGGAGTCCTGGGGATCTCCCCCGGTTTCGGGCGCCCAGCTTTCTCCCAGCCCGTCTCCCACGTGGATTTCCCGGCCAGCCACTTCCGCCTTGGTCTGGAGCAGCTCCGCACCCAGCACTCTCCGAGCCTACAGGTTCGTGCCTCCGGCCTTTCCCGGCTCGGAAATTTGCCCCACGCAGACTGCTCGCGGTTTCTGACTCTCTCAAATCTGCTCAAATTCACTTTTCTATAGGAATCTGACAGACCTTGTGAGAGAACTCCGGTAAGACGCTGCCTTCACGTGGCCATCTTGGCTCCGCCCCCTATTTTCAATTTTTAACTTTTTAATTATTTTATTATAATTTTTATTTGTTGCTACTACTTTGTGGAATGTGATTTGGAATGGATTTTCTAATGTTTCACAATAATTTAAAACATATGTGGGAATACTTCTTTCTCTGTCTTTCTCTCTCTGTCTCTGTCTCTCTGAATCTATCTTTGTCTCTCTCTGTTTCTTTCTGTTGCCTTGGAAACTCCTCTTTTATAACACCTGAAGAACTTTTAAGTTCCCCATTATGGTTACTCTCTCCATCAGTACAGAGTAGATCACAAACCCTCTAAAAAGTAATAATTGATCTTCAGGAGATTATTTCAAGTGAAAAGTTCAACAAAACTGCTTGCTTGACAGCAGTGTTTTACAGGCAGTTTAAAATGTGAAATCTAAGATTTTTTTTCTTTGTTTCTTCCTTCCTTCCTTCCTTCCTTCCTTCCTTCCTTCCTTCCTTCCTTCCTTCCTTCCTTCCTTTCTTCCTCCCCTTTTCCTTTTTTCTCTCTTCCTTTTTTCCTTTTCTTTCCTTTTTTCTTCCTTCTTTTTTTTTCTTTCCTCTCTCTGTCTCACTTAGATTGGAAGTACAATAACCACTCATGTCCTTGATCCCACTGTGGATAAGCATGGACATTTTGACCTGTTCCTCTTCCATCCTGGATTGGTTTACTTCTCCTTAGCTAATCTGGTAGGCTTCCCATTACTGGGAGCTCACTTATGTTGACACCAAACTTAGTCAGTTTCCTCATAACAGGGATTACAAGCACACACCACCATGTACAATTTAATTTCCTAGTAGTCTGAATGCACGAAATCAAGACTTTCTTTAAATCTAGTTGCAATGTTAGCTATATACGCTCAATATCTATTAGAATATGAGTGCCCTTCAGACGTCTGCTCACTACTCCCTCTTCTTTGGGTTTCTTAATGAAGTGGGCAGTTAGTCACTAAGCATTTGGTAGGTACTTACTATGCATCAGGCACTATGGTAAATGCTGAGAATACAAAGAAAGGCAAAAACATGGCTTGTAACTCAAAGTAGTTCACATTCTAATGTGAAGACAACATGTAAACAGCTATGCTCACATATATATGTCTTATGTATAGACATATACATATATGACACATGCATCTGTACATATACATACATACATACACACAGATACATAAACACACACACATATCTTATATATCCTCCTATATACACCAAACATATATAAGATATATATATATATGTGTATATATATATATATATATATATATATATATATATATAGGCATACTTTGGAGTTATTGCAGGTTTAATTCCAGACCACCACAATAAAGCAAATATCACAATAAAGCTAGCCACAAGAAAGTTTGTGTTTCCCAGTGCTTATAAAAATTATGTTTATATTATACTGTGGTCTTTTAAGTGTAAAACAGTGTTATGTCTTATAAAAGAATATACATGCTTTAATTAAAAAAAATATTTACAAAAATAAGGGTTATTCCTCAGTTGATGAATGGTCAAAATCACAAACAGGTAGTTTTCAGAAGAAGAAATCAAAGCCATCAGTAGTCACATGAAAAAAATGCTCAAAATCATTACTGAATAGGAAAATGAAAATTAAAAAAAAAACTTTGAGACAACACCTCACATCTATTAGATTGGCAAAGATGACAGGAAAGGAAAATGAAAAATGGTAGAGGGAATATAAAAAAAACTGGAACACTAAAGCACTGTTCATAGAGTTTTGAACTAGTCCACTCATTCAATGTGGAACTTTGTCCAAAGTATTGTAAAGCTGTGCATACTTTTTGACCCAGCAATATCACTACTATGTTTGCATCCCAAAGAGATCAAAGGAAAAGGAAAAGGAACACTTTAAAATATATGTATTTGCATATATGTATATATATATATAATATGTATATGTGTGTATGTATGTGTGTGTGTGTATATATATGTGTGTATATATATGTATATATACATATAGATATGTGTATATATATAATTTATAGTAGGTCCTTTTGTGGTGAAAAAGAATTGGACATTGAGGGGATTCCCATCAATTAAAGAAAGGATGGACAAGTTGTGGTATACAATTGTGATGGAATACTATTTTTCTCTAAGAAATGACAAGCAGGATGGTTTCAGAAACACCTGGAAAGGCTTATATGAATTCATGTAAAGTGAAGAAAGTAGAACCTTAAGAACACTGTACATACTAACAGCAAAATTGTAAGGATGATCAACTGTGAAAGACTTAAATACTCTCATCAAGACAATGATCAAAGACAATTCCAAAGGACCCATGGTGAAAAATGCTATCTGCCTCCAGAGACAGAACTGATGAATTATGAATGAATATTGAAGCATTCTTTTTTGGCTCTCTTTTTCTTTTAATTTTGTTTGTGTTTTCTTTTGTAACGTGGAAAATACTGTGTATTTTTGTTTTGCATGACTTCACATGTATAACTGATATTGTTTGCCTCCCCAAGGAGGGGGGAGGGGCAAAGGGAGGGGGAGGTTTTAGAAATCAATTTTTTAAAATTGTAATTTTTTACGTGTAAGGAAATATTTGATTAAGTAAATAAAAATAATATTTTAAAGGGTTTCTCTGAACTCAGGTACCAAAGCAATGATTATCTTCCAAGATATTGATTTATTTCTTCTTGCCTGGGAATAATAATAATAAATAATTAATTTTAGTAATAACAATAATAGCATTTATATAGTACTTATAGTTTTCAAAACACTTTACAGATGTTATCTCATGGATTTTCACAATAACTCTGTGGAGTAGGTATTATTATTTCCTCCATTTTACAGAAAAGGAAACTAAGGCAAAAATTATGTGACTTTCTCAGGGTCTCACAACTAATAAGTGAGGAAATATTTGAACTCTGGACTTTCTACTTCCAGGCCCAGCATATCAACTGCATTATACTGCCACATTCAGGTAGATATTTTAGAGGTTTTCCTCCTCAGTTAAACAATTATGATCCATTTCAATTTATACTCTCTTAAGAAAGATGTTGGACTGGTCACAACACTTGATATGTTATGGTCTGAGAGAGAGCCTTGGAAGAAGGTATATACTTGGATTGAAAATCAGAGCCAGGTGCCATGGAAGAAGGTCTGAGTTTGGACCTGGAGAAACTGGGTTCAAATTGAGTCCTGGTTCTGCCACTTGCTCGGAGGACAACTCATTCCACTTCTCTGGTTTTCTGTTTACTCATGTGTAGAAATGAATGGGTTGAAGTAAATGATCCCACTGAGGGCTATGTCTATGATTCTAAGAAAGTAGATGAGTATTTTCTAGCTTTGATATTGTGGAAAGAGTATTCTATTGATGGACAGCTATTACTAAAACCTTTTCAAAGAGGAAGTACAATTACTAAAACCTTTTCAAAGAAGAGGGTAGTGGATCTGATAGAATTAAATATGTGCAATAGTAGCTTTGATCATTGAAGGGACATTCCAAAAGCAGGAGTCTAACCAAGGTCATCTTGTTATTCAATAAAATCCAGTGGCTCCCTGTTGTCTCCAAATTCAAACGCGAAATCTTCCATTTGGCTTCTAAAGCCCTTCATAACCTGGTGCCTTCTTACCTCTTTAGTCTTCTACAACTTATACCCGTATGCTCTATAACACAATGATACCGGCCTTCTTGTTGTTCCCTACACAAGATCCTCCATCTCCCAGCTCTGGGCACTTTCACTGACTATCTATCTCCCATACCTAGAATTGTCTGCTTCTTCATGTCAGCCTCTTGCTAACCTGGATTCCTTTAAATCCCAAGTAAAATCCTTCCTACTACAAAAAGTCTTTGCTGATCTGCCTCAATGCTAGTGCCTTCTGTCTGTTGATTAGCCCCAATTTATTCTCTATATAGTCTGTTTGTACAATGACTTATGTGCTGTCTCCAGCTTTAGATTGTGAGCTCCTTAAAGGCCTACATTATCTGTGCCTTACTTTGTATTCTCCAAACCTAGCACAATGTCTGGTCAATAATAGATGCTTAATAAATATGATAATAGCAAATATGACTATTCTGTTTAGGACAAATAAATCAATAATGCTGATAAATGAAAGTGAAAAGAGTTTATTGGAGTGGGCAAGTTAGTGTGCTATTATATGATAACAGCTGTGCTTTCTTTACAGGACACTGGCAGCATCAACACCTGATGGAAAGAAAAGAGGCTAAAGCTAAAGTCTGTGGCTATAAAACAATTGGAGTAAATGTGTTACAAGCCAAGAGAAAAACATATCTGATGACACAATGCACCCAAACATACTTGACATGGTAAGCTGACATAAAAAAACCCCAAAAAACATTGGAATCAGAGGGGTGGGACATGCATAGAGGGAGGACATTTAGGATACTAATATAAACATCTCAGTTCTTTTCTGACTCAGTCCTTCCTCCCATTTTTGAAAACTTCAAGTTGAGCCAACCAGCCTACATTCTATTAAAGTTGGTAACTTCATGTAAAAAGGAATGTTCCTTGGACTACAATGAGGTTCCCTACCCACTTTCCTTTGATTAGGTTACAGATGACAGTTTATAATAGAATAGCAGACCATAGCAATATGGAAAAAAAGCATAAAATCCAGCATTTATATATTTCCAACTCCTTGTCACACATCAGAGGCATTTAAAAAGGATTTGGTGAAGAATTTATAACTCTAACACAATTGCATTTGCAGCAATAACATTGAGCTGATGAAAAAATGGAAAAGTATTCAAAAATAATGTAGGCTCTGGAGGCAGATAGGACACTGCACCAACAAAACTTCTTGAATACAAATACATACATTTCCCCCCCAAAATCATGAGAAATAACAGCTTGAAAATGCATTAGGATCTAGCCCCACTTTCTCACCATCCAAAAGAAAGACATTTTGCCATTAGAAAGTCAATGTGGCAATCTAGGTTTGTGTAATTTCATCTAAGTTCTGGATCGTGTTGACTGTATGCCCTTAGGTAAGTCCCTGAATCCTTCTCTGTCTTAGCTTCTCACAGCTCAAAATATGAGTCACTTAATTTTATTTTGGGAATTCAGCCACCTAACCCTAACAGCATCACAGTTAATGAATTTCAACATTGAGAACCATTGTGAATGGAGACATTGACATTTTGTTAAGAACATCCAAGAAGGTCACTTTCTGTTCCTATGCAGTTAAATCAAAATTACCATATGTCCCAGTCGATATTATTTTTCTTTTGGTACATAAATATCCATGACATTTCTAATAAATGTCAGAAGGATGTGAACATGGATACAGAGCTGCTGATCCCAAATGCCAGTAGTATGTATTTGTTGCTGCTCAGGGCCACCTGTCTTCAGTTTGATGATCTCAGTGGAAGAAACAAATCCAATTTTGTAGAGATCCTGGTAACAGCAGCAGCTGGACAACTTCATTTACTTCTTTAAAAAAAATTACTACATACACACACACTCACACAAATACTGCTAACCTTTGAGATCTAGAAAAATGAAAATTGGAGTTTTATTTTATTTAAGGTAATATCCTGTAAACATTATGGCATCAAGACAATCATCCTCTTTTTATTTATATTAAATGAATATCTAAGCAATTCACAATTGTGCATAAAGGGCCTGTTTGGAGCTTGGGCAATTCTGATCTAAATCTCAGAAAAACTTCCAAGCTCCCTCATTTTCTGATAACTCAAGATATTGTACAAAAAGTCCGTCATCTTGGCTAACGCACGGGATTAGGCATCAGCCTATCTCAGTTTTTGTCTCTAAGTCTGACCATTAAAAGCTATGTGATCATAATCAAGTCAATTAACCTTTCTGAGCTTCTATTTCCTCACCAGTAAAATAGCACATAATAATGCACAAGAGTGTTATGAGGAAAATACTCATCATGACTCAAAGTGCTATACAAATGTAAATTGTTATCATTCTTTTGGCCATTATTTTGCCTTCTCTCCATTGATATGTATATTCATTGATCTTGTAATTTCTGCCCCTTTAATTCCAAAGCATGTGCTTTGACCACCTGTTTTTAAAACAGCTGCCAAAGTCTTAAACCAGCATTGATTCAACAACTTCAGTTCAAAAAATATTTATTGGATGATTACTATGCATTAAGCATAGTTTTTTCTGTGGTTCCTTCTCCAAGGAACAAAATAACCAACTTACTGCCACTTTAAGTTTCCTTGAGGCAAACGCCATGTCATCCCTTTGTATGTATTCCTTGCACCTAATCATCCAATACATTTATTTTTTAGGAGAGATAGAAGGGGGAAAGAGAGGATGAACTAAAGAAAAATAGATTGACCAGGAGGTTATGTTGACCTTAAAAACATCATCCTCTCCATATAAAGGTGATTGCATCAGCAGCAACAGGACTTCCAGCTGTTTCCAGTAGTGTTGATGGCCTTGCACTAATCTATCCTCTTTGTTTTTGTTCTATTCCAGAAGCACACACTTGAGAGTGCACTTAGAAATAAGATTAAAGATTTTGGTCATTTAATAAGCTGAAAATCATTATACCACACAAAGATCAAACCTGCATTATGAACTTCAGTTAGCACAATACTGTAGCATATTAAGCACACTGATAATAAGTAAACAGCATATTACAATAGAAGAGAGCATTGCTTAGTAAAGAAAAAAGCTATCTAGATTGTTTTGTTTTGTTTTTTTTTTTATTTTGCTTAACCAAAATCAATTATTTAATATAAGGAAAAATCAATTAAAAATGTTTGCATCAAATATTTCAGACAAAAATCTAATATCTAAGACATAAAGCAAATTGATAACATATCTGAGACCAAATTCAGTCTTCAGTAGCTGAGTAGACAAAGGATATAAAGAAAAATTTCTCAGGAAAATAATGTCAAGCCATTGATTATTAGAAATAGTTATGCGGTATAATAAGTGGTGTTGGATTTGAATTAGAAAGACTAGAGCTCAGATTTTTCCTCATAGACTCACTAGCTCTGAGATTTTGGGCAATTCACTTATCTTCTTACTCTAGTTTCCTCATTAGTAAAATCTAATGCACAGGGTTGTTGTGAGGATCAAATAAGGTAACACAAGAAAAGTGTTTTGCAAAACTTAAAAGCAATATATTAATATCATCATCAGAAAGACTGCTTTAAATCATTAATGCTATGATAAATGCAAATTAAAACAAGTATAAGGTTTCGCCTCACACCTAGCAAAATGGAAAATATGACAAAAGACAGAAATAACATTGGAGGAGCACATAAATATACTGTTGGTAGAGGTATTGCATTCTGGAAAATTATTTGGAAATATTCAAGGAAAGTGACTAACTTTTCTATATCCTTTGATTCATAGATCTAGCTGATACACAGATACCCTAAAGAAGTCAAAGACACAAAGAAAAGACCCATGTATATTAAAAATATCCCTGCACCATTTGTGTGTCTGTGTCTGTGTGTGTGTTAGCAAAGAACTTAAAACAAAGTTGTATTCATAGTTTAGGGAAACACTGAAGAAATTGTGATATATGAATGTAACGGATTATTAGTGGACCTTAGGAAATAACAAAAGATGAAGAATTCAGAGAATCAAAGGGAGATGTGTATTAATTGATGCAGAATGAGGTAAGAAAAATCAGGAAAACAATATACAAAATGACTAAAATAGTGTAAATTATAATCACAATGAAGCAATACCAAAGGTGATATACTGATTAATCTTGGTTCCAGAGAAAAGGAAATGTATTACCCTTCTTTCATTGGACTGATGGCAAACTATGGGTGTAGATGAGAGATATAAGCTATGGTCACTATGGTATTATTTAAGTATTTTCCTTTGTTAACAAGGGAAAGCTCATTGAGTGGGAAAGGGTGTGGGGGAATAGACACAGAAAAAAGGCATCTATACAACACTTTTTCAGTGAAATAAAAATGGAATATGTGGAGAAAAAATCTTCCTTTCACCTTTAATGGTTACTCTCTTGACCACAAAGATATGATGGCGGCCAACTTACTTCCTTTTTCAGAGTAGTATCTGGGAGGTTTGGTCCAAGGATTGAAGATCTTATAGTAGCAAGCTGTTATACAAAGGAGGCAGATAACAGTCTGCAGCATGTGGTATGGAAAAGTGGTAAGCAGGACCAGTATCAATAAATTATCAAGCTATTAATGAAATTAAATCATTGGGAAAGTGATGGAGAAAAGAGAAATCAGACTTTCCTTGATGGAGTGTGTTTTAGAATATGCAGTTGGACCAGATTGAAGTGTAATAGTACATAACTAAAACATCCTCGCCCTGCAGTCCATTGCCAACCAGAACCATCTTTACCTTTCAGACTTTGTAGATCTTCATCTCTTTCATCGGGAATTTGAGTATGGTGAAAACTGTATTGTTCTTTACTTTTTAGATAATCAACCATGGTAGAAGGAACTTCAAAACTGGATGGTTACTGTAGTCAGATAAGAAATAATTTTTGTCTGTTTTATGCTTTGCAGTTATAGATTTTTATGTCAACAAATTCACTAACTGAAAGTATGCAATTGAATAAGTTGAATGGGATATTTCTTATAAGTTCTAAAATCTTTTCATCAGAATCTCTTGGACATTTATCAGTATGAATGCAAGCAAATCCCTATTATTATGACAATGAATTATGAATTCTGAAAATCTAAAAAAAATGAAAATTAAAAAAATTACTAAAATGGTGGAAACTACATGAAAAAGATGAAATTTTATTTTATTCTATAAGTACATTTTCACAATATTTTATGAGTGTTTGATGCATTCTACTGATGCTCCAAGGACAAAAGACTAATATGGGCAAAGAAATCACCAAATAGAAATAACCGAAGTATTTCCTCTTGTTCACAAAAATATATAAAATATTTAAACATATGCAGCATTTGAAGCATTTTGTCCTTATAAATAAAATCATATTTTATTTATTTGAAAAGTTTTTTAGAATGGTAAAGAAAGCTGATAATACATATATAGAAAAAGGTATGATGAATGAAGTAGGAATACTTAAGTCTTTTAGAGTTTTAAGCATCTAACTGTATTTGCATCGGTTGGCATACTTGTTCCTTTTACTGTTGCATTACAGAGGGGATTACATTTTATCCCAGAGGCAATAGGGAGCCCTATAGAAATCCTGATTAAGGGCCTAATCAGATCTGTCCTTTAGGCATCTAGATGGTGCAAAAGACAGAGTGTTGGGCTTAGAGTTCTGATTTCAAACCTTGCTTAAGAAATTTGTTAGCTTTAAGACCGAGCTGTATGGGCAACTTATTCAACATTTCTCTGCCAGTTTCCTCATCTATAAAGTGGAAATGGCAATAAATACTTACTTCACCAGGTTGTAAAGATCAAATGAAATAAATATATTAAGTTCTTTTTGCAAACATTAAAACTCTATATAAATATAAAATTATATACAAATGCTCTCTGTCTCTTTGTATGTTTATCTGTCTATGTATATATATATATATATATATATATGCGTATATGTGTATATGTACACATATACAAACACACACATATACATAATCACTGATACTGATGTGGAGTATAAACTAGAAAGAGTACAGACTAAATAATGCAAAAAGACTGAGCAGAAGGTTATTGCAGTTAGTCAAGGAGAAAGGGGATGGATTATACTACTTGGTGTTTGAGTGGAAAGAAGAGGATAAGAGATGTAGAGAAGGGATGTGGAAGGCCAGGACTAGTTGTCTCAGGTAGTGACAAAAAGTGAAGTCTCAAGGATGACTCCTAGGCTGCTAATCTAGGTGTCTATAAAAATAACAGTGGCCCCATGACTGAACTGCCTTCTAAAGGAAACCCCTCAGGCACAATTAGGCTAGGGATAGTTAATGGATGTGTAATTTCATTAGCCCACGGAACTCCTGAGTGAGAAAAATCCTTTGACTAATGCAAGCTATAGGCACATTCTCCAAAATTTACAGTCTTAGAGTTTCCTAGATCACTGAGATGTTAAGTAAATTGTCCACATCATGAGGCCAAAATGTGTCAGAGGCAGCTGATACTCTCCTCTTCTTGGTTTGAGAGTGGCTCTCTGTTTACTAAGCAAGGAGCCTTTGTTTGTAGACTGTCTTTATCATATACCCATGTGGCAGGATCACCTCAAATATAAATGATTGTTTTTGAATTCAAAAGAACATTTCATGTAATTGAGCTTAGAGATTCTTGGTGTTGATGAAACCAAAATCTTTGTTGCTTTGGGCACCACATTTTGAGAACTTTTTCTTTCTTAAGTGAGATCTGTGCATTCTTTTAGTATGCAATGCCTCTTACAAGACTTTCTTGATCTTTTTTACTCAGTTCAAAGAAATTGACATTGCCAGGTCAAATTTACCCACTTGAACTGCTCCACCAAAGTTAGATCATTTTGAGGAGAGCTTGAGCCTTTTTCAACTGCATTTGGACCACTAGTTGACATAAAAATCATATGCTTCTTTCTGTGAAGCATGTTAAATGTTTTCTACACTAAGTACAATGCCTTTCTTCACAGCTATCCAGCACTTTCTGGCTTTTTACCTCTTTGGGGGGAGTACAACCTCTTAATAAAGATCATAGCCAAATCTGCACAGTAAAAGATTGGCATGCAAAGACTGGGCAGATCTGCATTTATCTATAAATATCAGGAGCAGTTTAAATCACAGAAATCATGTCTCTTTAGAACATTCCTAAAAATTCTTATTCTTTGTAAGACTAGAACAACAAATTAAATTTTAAAAAATCCCATACTACTAACAACTAGAAAAGGACACCAATTTTTTTATGTGCATTTCTAATACTGAAATGGGTTTGGTTGGCACTGAAAGTAAGCAAATTTTACTCTTACCTTTGATTGGCCAGCAACAATTTTGGCTCTAATTTAAGGAGTTAACTGTGCTTAAACAAGCAGAGTCAACAAGGAATAGTGGAAAGAATACTGGCTCTGGGATCATAGGAACTGGCTTTAATTCCCAACTCTGATACCATCTTGATGATCTTGAGATAGCCAAATGGCTTCCCTAAGCCTCACTTTCCTCATTTAGAATATGAAAGTATAGGACTACCTGATATTTGATACCCCATCTAGCCCTAGATCTATGGTCCAAGAGATAAGGAAGAAAAACTATTTAAATTGCTGTAGTGCTTCACCTCCTGAAAGTCCCTAAGTTCAAGTTTTCTCAAGTACTAGTCCCCTCCCAAAATTACTTAATTTGCCCTAAACCTTTTCCTTCTTAGGTTGTCATTGTGTCTGCCTGCTTCTCAAACACTCACTTTGCTCCCCCTTTCATCAGATTCAGGTTATCTTTGATTCTCCTTCACCTCATATCCAAGGAACTTAATTCTTCAAGTATGTATTAAGTACCTACTATGGAGCAGTCACTGTGCTAACTGCTGTGGATATAGGAAGAAGAAGAAGAAGGAGAAGAAGGAGAAGAAGGAGAAGAAGGAGAAGAAGGAGAAGAAGGAGAAGAAGAAGAAGAAGAAGAAGAAGAAGAAGAAGAAGAAGAAGAAGAAGAAGAAGAAGAAGAAGAAGAAGAAGAAGAAGAAGAAGGAAAAAGAAAGAAAGAAAGAAAGAAACATTCCTTACCTTCAAGAAGCTTGCATTCTACCTGGGGAGGAGGGGACATATATACAGAGATAAATAAACAAAAAAGTACAAACTAATTTCAGAGGATTTCACGGGTGATGATAGGGTATCCTCTCTTGAATTCATCCTCTCTAATCCTACTGCAGCTACAATAGTTACCATCTGTTTAGAGTATTGCAGTAGCTTTCTTTCAAGAGATAGGTAGATAGATATACATATATGTATATATACACATACCCATACATATATGTATATGATATATGTATTTATATGTGTTTATATATTTGTATATGTGTGTGTGCGGTGTGTGTTTGTGTGTGTATACCGTATCACTATTCTGATAAAGCAAAACAATCTTTAGGGATTCTTTGTTGTTTAACAGAGTTCAAACTTTTCTGCCTTGTATTTAAGGCCATCCTCAATCTTTCATCTCTCCAGCTTTATCTCATATTACATCACTCCACATTTCAACCAAATTTGACAACACATTGAACTTTCATGCTTTTGATCCTTTTTACCATGATAGTCCTATCTTTGAAAACCCTGCCCAAATGCCACCTACTTTAAGAAGTCATATCTGAAACATATAACATCTATAAAATCCTCAATATGTATTCACTCAGACTTCTCTTTCTTTTCTAACATTTATTTGTGTATATATATATATATATATATATATATATATATATATATATATGGAGAGAGAGAGAGAGAGAGAGAGAGAGAGAGAGAGAGAGAGTGAGTCAGAACTAAAGTCAGGAAGACTCATCTTTGTGAATTCAAATCTGGACTCACACACTTTCTAGCTACGTGAGCCTGGGCAAGTCACTTAACCCTATTTTCCTCAGTTCTTCATCTGCGAAATGAGCTGTAGAAGGAAATGGCAAACCACTCTACTATCTTTGCCAAGAAAACCCCAAATGGTTCACAAAGAGCTGGACAGAACTGAAATGACTGAATAACAACATGTAAGAACGCTTTCAGTGGCATGCCCTGATTGCCTAAAGTGGAGGCTCCCTACATTCTCTATCATGTGAGTAGATGTTAGCCTCCTTTGATTAGCAGCGTAGCCAGAACAAGTTACATCTTTAAAATGGGTGATATTGAGACAGTCTCTCTCTTTTCATTCTTGCTTGCTGCATCCAAAAATGAAGTTCAGAGCTCATGCGTAGCACATGCACATGCCATGAATTGAAATGTTGGGAGAAGAAGGGAGTACTTACCCTCTTCCTTCTCTCTGTGTTTTACCCCAGCTCCAAGAAATCAATTGAGGAGCATTTATTTCTGTTCTGTGTTGTTTGTCCTCAGTTTCAGGTGCTGGCAGTAATGCTCACTAGACCCTGGAGTTTCAGCCATGACAACTTTGGAGGCAGGATTATAGGTAAGATGGTACAGTCAGCCAACCCAGCAAGGAAATCCTGAAAAATTAGAATGGCTAATACTCAAGCCCAAAAGGGGTTTGACTTGGAACTGGCACTAAGCTCTATGGAAAATTAATTAAACTATGAACCTAATCCATTTGCTCTCCCCAGAGACTGAGGTGGCATAAGGGTAGAGGAGAGATTGTGTCTCTCACATGTTGAGAGATCGTGTATTTTTGATTATGCCATTTGAAGTAAATATTGCTCTGTAAAAGCTAATTTGTCTGTTAGGAACTAAACCACACCCTACACTTGAAGGAACACCATCAGTGGGGGCTAAACCAAATGGAAAGGGAACATAATCACTACCCAATACTCTTTAAGGAAAACAGAAAATTTATTTTTGGGGGGGGCAAGGTAAAATGTAAGATACCTGTTTGGTATTTAGGCAATGAAGTCTAGGTTAATCAGTGTTACATATATTATATGATGTTTTCTATATTTTGCTATGTTGTTGCTTCATTTATCACTCATTCAATTCATCAAATAGGTACAGAATGTCTACTCTGCGTAAAAACAGGATCAGTCATGTATGGCCTTTGAAAGTCATTGGCAGGATGAGATCCGTTGTACAAGATATTGTTGCAGATACAAATATGTATGAACCATTACTTGCCCTCAAAGGGCTTATGATACAAATGAAGAGACAAGGAATGAATACATAAAGAGGTGATGCAAAATGTTCTTGCCTTTTTAAAAAATCAGTGATCTCAGTAGAATGGGTATTTTCTTAGCTAGTCACAAACTCTTCACACCTATTCACGCTATTTGATTCTTATCCATGGCTTTCATAGACAAATCCTTCATAGACAATTTACCCCATGCTATGGAAGCTGTCTACTGAATCTTTCATGATTTTTCTAATATTAAAACTACATTTAAGTTTTCCGTAATCCTCTCTGTATGACTATCATGTTCCTTTTCTGATCATATATGTTCTTGAAGCTTTTTTTGCCTATTCTCAAGAGTTTTCCAGTTGTAGATCATGTGTATCCAGGAAAAATCTAGTAATTATCCTTTAAGTCAGTTGTCATGCTGATTTTTCAAATACCATAGTGTTCTGTGATTTATCACCAAAGGATATCACTGGGAGAACTTATTTTTTTAATTTTCTTTTTTTGGATTGGACCTGTGATTTTTATCAATATATGTAAGTCTATGTAAGGAATCCCCATCTTCCGAAGGAGAGCAATACCCGCTCTGCAACTTAAATTCTTAGAAATTTTCTGGGAGAGGTTAAGTGATTTGCTAAGAGCCACATAGACATTATGTGTCAGAGATAGGACTTAAGCTGGGAGAGTGAGAGGTTAAGTGATTTGCTAAGAGCCACATAGACATTATGTGTCAGAGATAGGACTTAAGCTTAGGTCTTCCTGACAATTCCCTACTGCCTTTTCACTGAAAGAACACTGGTGCCAAAAAAGAAGAAGTAATTGATAGCATTTTGCACCTTAGGATCACTGAAAACCTTCAGTAAGCTCCCATATGTGATTGACCCCAAACATCTTCACATTGAATTTCTGCCCTAGCTCACTTTCCACCTGTCATTCATGCACAAGGTACTGATAGGATAATTCATTTAGCACAGAAAACTCCTAGAGAAACCAATGTGGGGGTACATAGCATAAAAGAAGTATGCAAAATGCCAAAAGGCAAATTCAGAGGAGAGGAAGACCCCTGATTAGAATTTAGATAATTACAGGATAATAGATTTAAAGTTAAAAGACATCTTAGAGGTCATCCAGACCAAACTCCTCATTCTATACATGAGTAAGCTAAGTCTGAAAAAATCAAGTGTTGTGCCCATGGTCACAAATTTAGTAATAGAAAAAGCAATGATTTAAACCTAGATCATCTGATTCCAAATCTAACACTCTTTTCTTCGTGGCATTTTTCACACAAAACTCATTTGTTTCCCCAACACAACTAAAAAAAAAATTAAATGCCAGTATAATTTAAATAGACTGCACTCTCTCAACTCTCTCTCTCTCTCTCTCTCTCTCTCTCTCTCTCTCTCTCTCTCTCTCTCTGTCTGTCTCTCTGTGTGTGTGTGTGAGCAAGTGTGCACAATTAGCTGAGGTATGCAGAGATAGTTATTTTCATATATTTTTTTTCCTTTTGACCAATGGAGGAACTGAAGTGCAGGAAACCCAGTAGTCAACTCTCTTCTAGTCTAATTTATTATATAACTTACTACATTATACTGTCCCACAACCACATGGAATCTTAAGAGTAACAGGCTAGACTTTATTCTTATGGATGGAAAGTTACCTTGAAAACCAAATTGACCCATCCAATACCAGCATTTGTAAATGCAGTCATCTATCCCCAGATAATCTGTTTGGTTTAGACTCCACAAATATATTTTCCCAAACACAATCTCATCACCAGATATCACATCATCATGGAGACTACTTCACCTTTGATACTCAAAACCTCCTCCATACTCTCAGTTGTTTCCCCCCTCTGACTGGAAGGCTGGAGGAAACAGCAAAAATCTCCTCCCATACCTTCCCTTGATAGAGGGTTCAGAATTTCCAGACAGCTCTTCAATCTGCCACTCTACTTGGTTTCAATTGGATGAATATCATGCTTCCTCTGTCTGCCCCTCTCCCTTTCAGCTTCCCTTTGTATATTGTCTTTCCCTCATGAAATTTTAGGCTCCTTGAGGTCTTGAGTTTTATTTTTCTTATTTCTACCTTCAGAGTTTAGCACAATATTTGTTGAATATTCCTTGGCAAATAGGACACTTCTCATGTCAATCAACTATAGAAAACTATGAGAGAATTTGAAAGGAGAACATTTTTAAAAGGATTAGTTTAAGAAGAAAAACAATAGAGAGATAAATTAACACAAATCTTTATAATAAAATCAGATTTTTTTCAGAGTTGATGCTTATGACCCTTTTTCATTTGTGGTAAGTTCCTTGTCCCCCAAAGTTTTCTATTTTTCCCATCTTTGTCTCTCAAATACTATAGAAAAACAAACAAAACTACTCCAATACTGATAAGTTATGTATTAAGTTTTAGTCTAGGGGACATTTTTTTTCCAAGTTAGAAACTTATAAATAAAACCACTAATGATGGAAAAGCTGACTGACTTTAAAGTTCTATCCCAAGTCCATTGCTTTTTTTTTTCTTTCTTGAAGATGAAACCTGTAAAACTATGACATTGTTAAGATTTTCATGTGTCAGAGATAAAGAAGTCATAAATATGACTTGTGTGAAGCTTCTAGTTTTCATCAGTATTTTAGCTATAATACAATGCAATCTTAAAAGTGTAGCCCCATTACTGTCGGTTAAAATAATGCAAAGCTGTGGTGGGTCTCTTTGAGACAAGATTTTATAGCAATGTCATAAAATATATCTGAGTAAAAACACATGCTTTCTTGATCATTAAGATTTTTCCAATTGAATGGGCCAAATTTCACAATATGGCAAAATTTATTTTTTGCTTTGATATCCATAAAGAATGACCAAATAATCCCACACAACTGTCCATTTTAAGAAAGGATCAGTTATTTTTAATTGTCCACTGAGAATCATGCATGTGCTTCTTGATCTAATGAAGGCTGTTTCAAAATATGCTGCAGAATATTAGTTCATCTTTTATTATTTTCTCTTTATGGTCTCTTTGATTCTCTACTGTGAGTCTCTTTTGGTTAAGTCTGAAAATGATTTCTCCACCTACACAGTGGAGCTTGAAGATAAAAATAAATCATAAATAGTGGACCAATTAAAGACACATCAGGACAATGTCAAGTTACAAATATTTACCTTAAAAAATCCTTATTTTAACCTATCGTGGGAAAAATATACTCTATAGGACATGCAAAACAATCTGGCAAAGTATGGTATTCACGATATGTTTCAAATTTAAGGTAAATAGCATAAGCTCACTATTTGCTAAAGAGAACACAATTCACCTAGTGACTGTTCATCTGTCTTTAGACAGATGTTCCCACAGAATACATTAAAAATTTTACTACAAGTAAAGCAGAGTGATGGGACTGTGGCTGCTCCAGCTAGGGCGGTGACATGTATAAGCTTCACACTCCTTTCCCAAGATTACATACACCTGCACCTCCCAACTGGAATCATTGATCTACCACAATGTGGCAAAGCATGGTGAAACCAGTTATACTTGATGTGTAATTTTGACTTTTGATTAGAGTTCTATTAACACTTATTCCCCATTCTCTATTCTCCCACCACCGAAATTCTACCTTTGGCTATATAGTTCAAAAATGAGAATTATTGGGAATAAATCTTTGGATGAAATAATTCAGTAAGCCCCATAACGTAAGTGATTTTAGTGGTTGACTGGTTGACATATCAAATTTTTATGCTATAGGCAGTCCCAATGTGCTTTTCTGGGATGTGGGTGGCCTTTTCAAGTCACTGGGAGATTCAACCGTACTACACATGCTAAACACCAACAAATAGTAGTTCTCATATTTGTGGCTATTATTCATGCATTGAAAGATCTTCCTTTTGGTTTACAAATGCCAACCAGGATTTCTTATTATTTTATAGATTGAAACAATTTCCCAAATTTCAGTACTGATACATGTGGCATATTAAAATTTTAGGGAAGGACCAAGTATTCTGATTAGGTAGAACAATAATCATTAGATTTTGTAAGTCTGAAAGGAGGAACAATTAAAAAATCATAAAGCATTCTTCTAATTTAAATCACATTTGAACATATAAGCTGATCATTTACCTTTGATGAAATAGAGATGATGGAATCAAGCTACTTAATGAAAATATATTTTGAGGGTGACCAACATGAGGATTTGTTTTGCTCAACTATTCATATTTGTTTTAAGAGTATTAATTATTGTTTTAATTTTCCCCAGTGGTTATGGTAGGGGGTAAAAAGAAGCAAAAATAGATTTTTGTTAATCAAAAAAAAATAAAACAAAAAAGAGAAATAAGATACTGGTTGAAATACTCTTTGGAAAGGGGGTTGACTTACTCTTCGAGAAGGAAGATGTATACAATAATATGAGTTACTTCTCCAGCTAGCACCTTGAGCCACATTGATGAACGGGATGGGGAAGGAATGCAGCAAATACTCAACCTAGAAGAGGGACTGGGAGGATGGATGGAAAACTTATTTCAGCAGAAGAGCTGAGCCATATTGTTGCTGGACCTCACAAAAATTACATTCACAGGAGATAAAACCAATTTATCCAAAATTAGGAGGAAAGCAGAAAATTGTGGTGGAGGAGGGTGTAAATTATGGATAGTCCTTCAGATAAAAGTTTAATTTCTCAAATTTATAAGTAACTTTTTCAAATTTATAAGAATACAAGTCATTCTCCAATTGATAAATGGTTAAAGGATATGAACAGGCAGTTTGATGAAGAAATCAAAATTATATATAGTCATGTAAAAATGATCTAAGCTATTTTTGATTGAAGAAATTATAACAATTTTGATATATCATCTTACACATATCAGATTGGCTAAAATGATAGTTGTCCTTCAATTGTGGAATGACTAGACAAGTTGCGGTATATGATTGTTAAGAAATACTACTGTGCTATAAGAAATTATGAGCTGGTTGTTTTTTAGGAAAAAAAATGTGGAAAACTTGCATGAAATAATGAAAAGTAAAATGGGCAGTACCAAGAGAATCTTGTACATAGTAACAGAAATATTGTCCTAAGAACAACTTTGAATGACTAATTCATCTTAAATATCATAAATAGTCAATCTAACTATAGAGGAACTATGAAGGAAGATGCTATCCACTTTCAGAAAAAGAACTGATAAATAGAAGTATGTATAGTGTAGTTTTACATACATATGCATGTGTGTGCATGCACACATATACATATATGTATGTTTAATTGCGGTTTTCTCTAGGATGGCAGAGGGAGGGGATAAAAAAGTACACAGCAGAGAACAAAAGAAAACTTAGAAAGAAACACAAAAAACTAGGGTAGGTTTGAAAACCATGTATTTATTAAATAGTTTTTTTTAAATTTTATTAAACCCTCTGAAATGGAAAACAAATTACATTCACCGAGATTTATTCTAGAGGAGAGCTTTCTTTCCAGGAAGGGGCAGTTTAGAAAAAAAATAAAGAAATACGCTCTCCAGAAATAGTGCCACAGTGTCTACTCCTGTGTGCTCTGGATAGTGCTGCAAATGTTTCTTGGGCTTTCCTCTGTGAATAAGAGAAAAGTGAAAGGTATATGTGGAAATATACTTTTGGGGATTCTGAATCTATGCATTCTTCAGTGTAGGAAATTTAGACAAATTTCCTCCAGCAATGCTGATGTAAAATCTGTCTGCAGATGGGACAAATCAATATGGTAGAGTGAGACCAAGCACTTGTGCCTCAGTTCCCCAAAAAGCTTTCAAAATCAAATTCTGAGTGGAAAAGCCAAGAAAATGTCATAGTATTTTTTCTAATCCAGAGCATCTTAGTAAGATATACAGAGACTAGCCAGCAATGCAGTAGAGCAGAAACAGGAGTGATGCTGGGCTGTGGTAACAGCAGCACAGGTAAGGGGTAGCCCAGTACCCAGGGACAGTAAGAAAACTAAACATCTTGGAAGAAAGAGATCCCAGGGTATCCCTGTAGTAACATTAGGAGCAGAAATAAGTACATATACATACACACACACACACACATATATATATATGCATATTCCTTCCAGCTACTCCAATACTGAGGATCTCATGAATCATACACATCATCTTTCCATGTAGGAATGTAAACAAAACAGTTCAACTTCAGTAAGTCTCTTATGATTTCTCTTTCTAGTTTACCCTTTCATGCTTCTCTTGATTCTTGTGTTTGAAAGTCAAATTTTCTATTCAGCTCCAGTCTTTTCACTGAGAAAGCTTGAAAGTCCTCTATTTTATTGAAAATCCATATTTCACCTTGGAGCATGATACTCAGTCTTGCTAGGTAGGTGATTCCTGGTTTTAATCCTAGCTCCATTGACCTCTGGAATATCATATTCCAAGCCCTTTGATCCCTCAATGTAGAAGCTGCTAGATCTTGTATTATCCTGATTGTTTTTCCACAATACTAAAATTTTTTTCTCTCTGGCTGCTTGCAATATCTTCTCCTTGACCTTGAAGGTCTGGAATTTGGCAACAATTTGGGATCTTTTTGAGGAAGCAATCTGTGGATTCCCTCAATCTCCACATTACCCTCTGGCTCTAGAATATCAGGGAAGTTCTCCTTGATAATTTCTTGAAAGATGATATCTAGGCTCTTTTTTTGATCATGGCTTTCAGGCAGTCCAACAATTTTTAAATTATCTCTCCTGGATCTATTTTCCAGGTCGGTGGTTTTTCCAATGAGATATTTCACATTGTCTTCCATTTTTTCATTCCTTTGGTTCTGTTTTATAATATCTTGATTTCTCATAAAGTCACTAGCTTCCACTTGCTCCAATCTAATTTTCAAGGCAGTATTTTCTTCAGTGGTCTTTTTCACCTCCCCTTTCATTTGGGTAATTCTGCCTTTCACTCTCCTCATTGGCCCCGTGGAGCTCCTTTGCCATTTGAGTCAGTCCATTTCTCAAGGTGTTGTTTTCTTCAATATTCTTCTCAATATTCTTTTGGGTCTCCTCTAGCAAGTCATTGACTTGTTTTTCATGGTTTTCTCACATCATTCTCATTTTTTGTCCCAATTTTTCCTCTACATCTCTAACTTGCTTTTCCAAATCCTTTCTGAGCTCTTCCATAGCCTGAGACCAGTTCATGCCTTTCTTGGAGGCCCTTGATGTAGGCTCCTTGACTTTGCTGACCTCCTCAGGCTGTATATTTTGGTCTTTTTTGTTACCAAAGAAAGATTCCAACGTCTGAGTCTGAATCTGAGAATGTCCGCACTGCCTGGCCATGTTCCCAGCCAACTCATTTGACCCTTGAGTTTTTTGCCAGGGCATGACTGCTTGTAGAGCAAAGAGTACTTTGTTCCAAGCCTGAGGGGATGCACTGTTGCTTTCATAGCTGTTTCTATACAGCCAGCTCTGCCACACCAGCACTCCTCCTTCCCCAAGAACTGCCAGCCAGGACCTGACTGGGATCTTAAGCAGACTGTGCCCTCATACTCTGATCTGCCACTTAATTCCTCCCACCAGGTGGGCCTGGGGCCGGAAGCAACCGCAGCTGTAGTTCTGTAGCTGCACCCCCCCCCCCCCCCCCCGCTGGCCCTGGGGTGGTGGCTGAACCACAAACTCCTTCCACTCTGCCCCCCGCAGCTTTTCCCACTAACCTTCTCTGTTGTCCTTGGTGTTTGTGGGTTGAGAAGCCTGGTAACTGCCACAGCTCGCTGATTCAGGGTGCTAGGGCCCGCTCCACCCAGCTCCTGGTCTGGTTGGTCCTGCCACCACCCATGCTGAGCTCCACTCCCCTCTGCTCCGTGCACAATAGACCTCATCCAGTGACCATCCAGCCTGTCCTTGGCAGGATCCCTGCTTTCCTTTGCTATTTGGGGGGTTCTGCAGTTCTAGAATTTGTTCAGAGGCATTTTTTTATAGGTTTTTGGAGGGACCTGGCGGGGAACTCATGCAATCCCAGGCTTTCCAGCTGCCATCTTGGCTCCGCCCCACCCCCAATGAATCCATCATCCAAATTCTTGAAAGAAAAGTTAAGTGAGGACAGGATGAAATAAATAGTAAAACTATAATAGTAAGGGAGCCTAATTTACCCCTCTTAGCCCTAGATGTATCTAGGTATAAAATAAGAAAGAAGTCAAGGAGAATAATAGAATTTTAGAAAAGAGATATGATGCAGGTCTGAAAAATATTGAATAGGAAGATAAAGGAAGATATTATTTTTTTTCCTGCTGTGCACCTTGCCTTCTCAAAAACTGATGAAGAATTAGAGCATTAAAACCTTCGCAAACAAATGGAGAAAAGTAGATGTATAAATGTATCTTTTCCTTGCCATGATGTAATAGAATTTTTATTCAGTAAAGGGCCTTTGAAATATAAATTAAAAGTTTTTTGCAAACTAAGTGATTTAATCCTAAAGAATGAGTGGCTCAAAGAAAAATATATAGAATCAATCAACATTTTCATTAAACATAATGACAAAAATTAGAAAACCTAGCAAAATTTGTGGGATGTAGCCAAAGGAGTACTTAGAAGGAAATTTATATCTCTAAATGCATACCTCAAGAAAAGAGATGACAGATCAATGAATTAGAGTTGCAACTAAAAAAAATCATAATTTTAAATACAATACTAGCCAAGAGATTACAAGAATATATTACAAAAATCATACCTTATGACCAGGCTGGATTTTTGCCAAGAATATAAAACCAATTCAATATTAGGAAAACTATCAGCATAATTAGCTATATCAATGACAAAACAAACCAAAATCATATGACTCTTTCAATAGATGCAGAAAAAAACCATCAACAAAATACAATAAACAATCCTATTAAAAACACTCAAAAGCATAGGAGTAAATAGACCCTCATAAAATGATGAGTATTATCTATGTAAAACTAAGAGAAAGCATTATCTAAAATGAAGACAAACTATAAGTTTTCTAAAAAGATTGGGGTAAAGCAAAAATGTATGTTTTCATGATTACTATTCAAAATTGTACTAGAAATATCAGTTATAGCAATTAAACAAGAAAAAAGAGATTGAAGGAAAGAACATAGGCAATGATGAAACAAAATTTTCACTTTTTGTGTAAGATGTGGGAATTTACTTAGAGAAACATAATAGTCAATTAAAATAGTCAAGAAAATTAACAAATTGAGCAAAGTTGCAAGATACAAAATTATCTCATGTGAATCGTCAGCATCTACATATATATTACCAACACCACCCAGTAGGAAAAGACAGAAAGAAAAACTCCAATTAAAATAACTGTATATGGTATAAAATACTTGCGAATCTACCTGTCAAAACATATAGAAGATACATGAACACAATTACAAAACATTATTCACACAAATAAAGAAACATCTTAACAATTGGAGAAATAAAATTGCTCATGGGTAGGCCAAGACATTATTGTAAAAATTACAATACTACCTAAATTAATTTACCTATTCAATGCCATACCAAGTAAAATACCAAAGATTTATTTTATGGAGCAAGAAAAAAATAACACAATTAATCTGGAGGAACAAAAGCTCAAGAATATCAAGAGAGTCAATGGAAAAAGTGAAGGAAATGGTCAGGTGTTAAACCATATGACAAAGTACCAGATTTCAAACTATACTACAAAGCTGTAATCTTCAAAACAAATTTGTACTGGATAAGAGAAAGAGTGGTTGATCAACAGAAAAGATTATGAATGCAATGCGCAGAAGCTAATGGGCAAAAGTAATGTTTTACAAACCCAAATATCTCAGCTAGTGGAGCAAAAAATCATTATTTGACAAAAAACTGCTAAGAAAATTGGAAAGTAGTCTGGCATAAACTGGGTATAAACCAAAATCTTGAACCATATAACAAGATAAGCACAAAATAGACACATGATTTAGATATAAAGGGTGATGTATGCAAATTTGGGAAGCATGTAAATTACCTGTCAAATCTATGGATAAGGGAAGAACTCATGACCAAAAAAGAGATGGAAAAATTCACAGGAGGTAATTCATAATTTTAATTATATAGAATTGAATAAAATTAAGTGTTTTCATAAAAATTAATGCAGCACAATCATAAGAAAAGGAAAAAACCAGGAAACATCTTTATAGAAAGTTTCTCTTATAAAGGTCTCATTCTGTAAATGTGGGAAACTAAGCAAAATTTAAAAGAATAAGAGCCATTTGTCAATTGATAAATGTTCAAAGGAAATGAACAGTTAGTTTTCAGAGGAAGAAATCAATGTTCTCAATAGTCATATATAAAAATGTGAAATAATAATGAAAACACCTCAACCCAAAAGGAAAATAATGAATTCTGAGAGGGCATGTGGAAAAATAGGCATTGTAATGCACTACTGGTAGAGCTATGAACTAGTCTAAGCACTATGGAAAGTAATTGGGAACTGCACCTAAAAGGGTACAAAACTACATAATCTTTGATCCAGCAATACTACTATGAGGAATGTGCCCTAAAAATATCAAAGAAAAAGGAAAAGGATACACTTGTACAAAAATCTTTATAGCGGTCCTTTTTGTGGAAATGTAGGGGATACCCTTCAATCGGGGAATGACTGAACATGCTATGGTATATCAATGCGATGGAATAATATTTTGCCTTAAGAAATGATGAAAGAGATCATTTTAAAATGACCTAGGAAGACATATATGAACTGATGCAAAGTGAAGTAAGCACATTCATGAGAATAATCTCCATAGTAACATCAATATTATAAAGATAATCAACTGTGAAAGACAGTTTCTGTAATCAATAAAGTGATCCTCCACAGCTTCAAGGAATTCATGATGAAAAATGCTATCATCCTTCAGATAGAAAACACAGATTCAGAATTTAGACTGAAACATGCTTTCTTCCTTTTTCTTTTTTTTTCTAGAATAGATCATGGCTACTGCAGAAAAATATTTTACATGACTTTATTTGTGTAATGAATGTTATATTTTATTCTTTCTCAGTGGGTGGGGAGGGGTGAAAGGAGGGAAAGAATTTAGAACTAAAAATAAAATTGAATTTTAAAAAAATCTATAACCCCAAAATAATGAAATTAGTTTACAACTGGTAATTTTAGAGAGATGCCAGGGGATGTAGAGTTTATCTTCTTTTGCTCAGGGTCACACAGAAGAGGCAAGACTTCATGTACTACATGTAGTAGTGGAATGGTAAGAGATAGACATGCAGACAGACAAAGACAAAGAAAAAGAGAAAAGCAAAGTCACCCTCATAAAGACAGAGAAAGAGAGTAAATCTTGAGGGCTAAGAACATTTCAGATGAAGGGGATAAGAGTTTGTAGTGGATTAGTGTGGGGGAGGAGATATGACATGAAAAGAGAAAGGGAGTTAACCATGCATTAAGAATAAAGGTTTCTTTTGAAGGAATGTTCAGGGAAGAGGAGGAAAGGTTGGACAGCACAGGGAGAAGAAGCTTTGCGAAATGTTTGGGAGCCCAGGATTAAAATTTATGCCATTGAGGATGAAGTTGTCAGCACTGTAACTGATGTCATTATCCCCTGCTCAGACCTCTGTAGGCACTTTATCACCCTTGCCTGATTGAAGCTTCTCTCTAAGAATTTGAAAGCATTAACCCCTCACTTCGTCATTCAAGTTAAGTAATGCTTAAACTATACATCAATATGGTTCCATGTCAAAAGGACACCACTTTCTTTTGTAGGAAACACTTGAATATAAAATATTTTCACCACAGCTTTCTCAGGAATTTAAAACAGGTCACTTAGAATAGTCATTCTTCTGGGGGTAAGGAAATTATAATGGAATGCAAAGGCTTATCAAAAAGAAGGAAGGGGCTCATTAGGACACATAAAGATAAAAGAGTAGATTCCCACCTATCTTGTCATTACAGGCATGTGGGCATGGATGCCATAGGGAACCAAAATCCCTGTTTGGATAATAAACAGAGGAGTAATACCAATAATAAAATTTTATTTCATAAGCATTTTATGTTATCCCTCTTCTTCCTAACTTTACTCCCAACCACAAATTTAACCTAAACCAACCTAAAGTAATATGGGGAGGCAGTATAGAGCACTAGAATTTGAGTCAGGAAGACTTGAGTTTAAATTCTACTTCAGATATGTATTAATTGTATAACAACAACAAGTCACTTGACTTCATTGGGTCCCAACAACCTCAAATATAAAATGAGGAAGTTGGACTCCATCTCTTCTGAGATCCCTTCTACCTCTAAATCTCTAATACTCTGATCTTAGGCTATTTATTTCATTGATGAATATTTAAACCTAGTTGATAAGTTTTTGTCAGTTGTGGCTTGGTGCATGAAGGTTTCCACATGTGTAATCTGTCCTCTCCAAATTTCACTCACCATGGATTTGTGTCTGAAGTGGGGACCTATGGTGCTCTGAGAGGTAATTTTCTTGTAAGCCAGACACTAGGAGTTAAAAATTAATTATGATCCTGTTTTTAGTATGTTTCAACATATTTTTAAATAAAGCGTAATTGTGTTTTTTATAATCATTTCAGTGGTTACATATCAAATGTCTTCTCTAGGAAGAAAAAAATAAAAACAAAAACAAAAGAGAATCATGTATGTTAGTAGGTCTACGATCAAATGAAATTATATTTGAAGTGTTTTGCACATAGTAGGAAATTAATAAATTCTTGTCCCCTCTCCTTTCCTCCATGTTTATGAGTGACAGCATGATGTAATATTTAAATGGATTTCCATCTGCCTCCATGGAAGTCACATAGTGGGACCGAGGAAGTCATCTGTCCCAGATGTAATAGGGAAAAACACTGAAAATAAAGCCTATCATGACTTTAGTTTTTTGTTTTCCTTGTAATTATGCTTTTTAGCATCTTGAAAGATAAATTTCAATTGAATTTGACAAATATATATTAAAATCAAAGGCACTTTGGGGCAGCTAGGCAGCACAGTGGATAGAGCACTGGCCCGGGAATCAGAAGGACCTGAGTTTGAATCTGACCTCAGACACTTATATTACCTGTGTGACCCTGGGCAAGTCACTGAACCCCAATTGCCTCAAAAAAAAGATCAGGGGCACTTCCCAGTTTCCTAGAAAATAGCTGAAAAGTATCATATCCCCAGTCTTCTAGGAGTTTACTGTAATATATGAGCACAGATAATAATATAACTTGGAATGTGATACCAGAGAGCCTAATTTGGTACATATGCCAAGTGCATTTGAGGAGCGAAAGAAGACTTTCAGCTGGGTAGACCATGAAGGTTTCTTGGAAGGGATGGCACTTCAAGTGAGCCTTAAATGAGGGGAAAGATTTCAATAGGCACAGATGTGAGGGAATACATTAATCAATGTAGTGATGGAGCCATGGGGATTTGGGGTAGCTAGCTTTTGGAAATGGACTATGGCATTGATATTGAACGAGATCAGGCAGCATCAAATGGGCTAGGTTTGACTTTAACATAGAGTCAGTGAAATGGAGGTGTGGTTTCCAGGTCATATGAGCACAAAATAGTGGATTAGACATTTTATCTAATTGCTATGGCCTCTCAAACCTCTCTAAAATAGAAATTACGTACCAAAGATAAAGCAACTTAGGCTATTTTCATGATCTAGGACACCCAGAATCCTAAAGAAATTAAAGAAACAAAACCAAACCCATGAATTAATGCTCACTAACCCTGCTCACTCAGTGCTCTTACTTTACTATCCACAATACTAGTAGTAAGGCAGCAATAGCAGAACCAAGGACCCAACACAGGCTTACATCAAAATCTACCTCTGTACCCAGTTCCTGCTGCCTTCTTTCCAGTGCCATAGAAATTCCAGCTCCAGGCTGTGGAAGTTTACCTGGACCTCAATAGCCAGCTTTGCCATAGCCCTTTAAAAGTAAAAGTCTGTCAGAGGATGCAAACCAAAACCAATGACGCTGGAAAGCTCTGACCTGCAGGTGTCATGGAAAGGAGGCTCTGACCTGTTAACTGCTGGGACAGAGAACTCAGGAACAGAGGAGGTGGAACAAGTTACCAGGACAAAATAATGTGTATATGGGGAGCAGTGTAATACTCTACCAAACCAGAGCGAAGAGCATTACATACAACAGGGAAAAGTTCCGACTTAAAAAGCCAGTTAGGGAAGAGACCTAGCCTGTCAAATCATGAATTGCCTAGTGTGAGAATAGGATGAGATACTTTGAGATCTAGTCACCAAGGAAACCACAGTCAGAGGGGAGGGAGTATAACAACAATGCTGCTTGCAGCTGCTGTTGATGTGTAAGGTCAATAGCACTGACACACAGGAGGGCTGCTAGAACAGGTTCTTTGATCTGCTTTTCTAATGGAAGCAACTTTAAGGAGTTAACAATCTTACTTTAATTAAACATACATATATCATTCACTTAGTTCAGGGGAAAAAGTCAGCACCCTGAACTTCAGAGCAAGTACAAACAGGCAGGCTTCTAACTGTCTGACTATAGCAATACATATATAGTTACCAGAGAGAGAAGCACCAACATCTGGGTTTTCAAAGCCATGGGTTCCTTAATGGCTACCCAGAGTTTTCTCTGGCCAAATCACATGAACGTTCTTTTAATGAGTGAGCTCCAAAGCAAAATGCTAACCTCAGAGTATATATACTATTTCCAATCAAGGTCTCTTGATTCAATTAATGACTCAATTCAAACAAAGTCAAGACTCAATCAAAGGCATTTGATTGCCTTAGTACTGAGAAGCACTCCAAATGTAAAAACAGGAAAAAGTTCCACTTTGCTTGCCTTACAGGGAGTCAGGAAGTGAGTGATAAGAGAAATAAGTGAGAAGGGAAGGAACTGAAAGTACCAAATATTACAGGAAGAATAAATTTCAGAGGCCTTGCACATAAACAGATAAATCAACAGGAAAAACAGTAACAGAAGGAAATAGGGGCTCATTCTAGTGAATAAGTTTAGGCATCTATAAATAAATACTGCAAAATGAAAGAAAATCACCCAATAATTGATGGAACAAAGGACCCTGTAGAATTTGAGGAGAACATGGAACCACAATAGGCTATTCCTTAGTTGCCTCAAAGTGAAATGGAAATTATGAGAGCAGAATTTAAACAGCAAATATAATTAGCAGGATAGAAAAATTTGAATATTCAGTGGCAAGCCTCACCAAAGAAACAAAGGTGAAAACAATAGATTGGGAATGCAAATACACAGAAGTGAAGGGCAACCTAGAAGAATAGAAATTTTTAAAAAGTTATTAATAATATGTTTATTATGCAAGCCAAATCTATTGATCTCAAAGACAGGACATGTAAGGGCAACCTAAGAACCAGAGATATCTCAGAAGACAATGACAAGACAAAAAATCTTAACACCATAATTAAAGAAATCATAGTGGAGAGGTTCCCAGAACTTCTCAACCTACAACATGAAATCCTAATTGAAAGAGTTCTCAGATTGCCCCTAGAAAAAAAAATCTAAAGGAGTAGTGTTTAAATTTAACAATTAAATTAAAAAAAAACAAGTTCTGCCAGTGATCAGAAGGAAACCTGCCAAATACAAAGGAAAGGATATTAAAATAATGCAAGACTATTCTTCACTGATGAGAAAAAGTAGGAGTGAATGTAATAATGTATTCTAAAAGAATATTGGATTTCAGGTTGCAGCCCAGGGTGACCTATCCTGCACATTTGAGTTTAACCATATGGGACAAATGATGAACATTCAATAACAAAGATGAGTTTGAAACTTTTTTGTAAGAAAACCAAAAATAAAGATATCGTTGGCTTTTTGAACACCTCAAATAATAGAATTTTAAAAGGAGTAAATAAATATAGCAAACAACAGCAAGAGAATGATAACATTAAAAACCTGTTAGGGATTTCTTTCTGAAAGCACTAAAGGAGATATAAGAGTGACGAGGTGAATAAAGGGCATTACAAACAGAATGTGATCCTTTACCTAC
This sequence comes from Trichosurus vulpecula, assembly GCF_011100635.1. NCBI lineage: Eukaryota > Metazoa > Chordata > Mammalia > Diprotodontia > Phalangeridae > Trichosurus > Trichosurus vulpecula. Next base: position 182,262,967 of record NC_050574.1, read on the forward strand.
TGGAAAATGCTTCTTTTTTTTCATTTTTTAATTAATACAATATTTATTTGTCTTCCCTCTGTCAAACCCTGGGCCCATGGCTTTCCTCATGGCTGGTGAGAGGGAGAGGGAGGTAAAGCCAGGAGGATGAGGAGGAACATTCAGAAATGTTGGAGGATGGAAATGACTCCATCACATGGTGAAGAGGATGAGGAAGGACACCATCAGGCAAAGGAGTCCCATGGCCTCAGACAGGGCAAAGTCCAAGATGGCATAGGAGAAGAGCTGCTCCTTCAGGGAGGGGTTCCTGGCATAACCAATGATGGGACCTCCAAACACAGTCCTAATCCCAGCTCCAGAGACAGCCACCCTCACAGTGGCAGCCCCAGGCCTAGCCCCAATGAACTTGGCTGCTGTGTCCCTTGGGACAGTGCTAGTTTGGAATTCACATCTGGGGACAAATGAGGTTAAGGGATGTGATGCTGCCAAAATGCTGAGGTTCTCATCTGTTTGGACCTCTGGCTGTTTTAGCACCATTGCAGATAACAGTCTGCTCAGCAGCTAAGAGCTGCGACTCACAAGGGCAGGGGAAGAGATGAACTTGATGCAGGTGTACATTCTCAAGGGGTGAGGGGCAAAGTTGAAGAGCTACCAGCAAAGCAGGGGAGAAGAGAATGCTTCTTTTGTGGGACTACATTGTAACATGGGAGGTCACATGAAAGGGGGGCGGAGAACAAGGAAGTGGAGAGGAGTAAGTGATGCACTTGTCAAATTATGAGCCAGTAATGAGAGGAAGGTAACTTTGGGGTTTCAGAAACAGAAAAGCCTACAGGGGAGTGAATGAAATGAGGAGAAAGACTGGGGGAAGAGGTAGGATGCCTTACTTTGGAGGTGGGAGAGTTCCAACAAAGAGTGCTCCTATGAGTGAAAGGAGACAAGGACCTTATACTTGTTAATATCTAGGGGAAGTGGTGCCTGGAAAGTCTACTTGTCCTAGGAAGAAGGAATTTGGAACCCATGGGAGCAAATGGCACCTGGAGGAATGGGAGAGCATGGACAAAGGGAAAATATTTCCAGTAAAATATAGGGGAGTAATGTAAAATTATATGGTATTGGTGAATGGTGGGGAGGGAAGAGAGGGACTCTATCATGAGGCAGTATCCTCTCTTGCACTTATTGCAATAATTGACATTTTTCTGAGAATCAGGCACAATGGAAAAGGGGAATCCATAGGCTTACTTAACCCTACATAACAGTGTCAGAAAGCAGCTAGAAGGCACAGTTTGGAATGAATTCCTTGGAAGTTTTGATTATATAAAGAATACAGAGAAAATAGAGAGATCAGATAATTCTAGGGGCCATGAAGCAAAGAATGAAGCCCTAAAATAAACAGAAAAGAGCATATAGGTGATGAAGAGAGTAAGAGATATGCTTTTTTCAAGGGGGTGCAAAAATGAAATAAGAAAAAAAAACTAATGAACAGGACTAGCCGAAGGAAAGGAGAGCAAGAAGGAAATTATATGGCTAACTGAGAGGGAAAAAAAGAAGGGGAAGAAATAAATAACCAGAAAAAAATATCATTAGATTCAGAAAGGATCTAATAAATAAAACCCTAGAGGGAAAAGGTTAACAAATGAGAAGAGGGGATGGAGGGACAAGAAGAAAGAAATTGGGAACATGGACAACTTAAAAAATGATTGAAGAAAAATAAATTAAAGAAATATAATACTGTGTTTACAGCAGAAGAGGGAAAAAACATAACAAAAAAGTCAACGTTAGGGACATTTGGAGGACACTATAAACCTAACCCTTATAACTTTAAATGTGAATGGATTTAAAAAAACAATAAAATGAAAAGGAGTGACAGATTGAATAAGAAAGAAAAAATAATATGTTTCAAGAAAAAAATTATAAACACAGACATACACAAAACAAAATTGAGGAGATGGAAAATAATTACTATGGATCAAGTGAATCCAAAAAAGTAGTAGTTACTCTGTGCTTTAAAACAAATCAAAAGCTACTATTCAAAAATAAAAAAGGAAAAATAAAACAAGAAAACTATATTATGCTAGGAAAAAAACATAGATAACATATGACTATCAGTAATAAAACTTATGCTCTTCAAATGCTTTATCATTCAAATTTATAAAGGACACAGTATCTGAGCTTCAGGAAGACATAAACAATAACACAAGAGTGACAGGAGACTTCAATATCCCTCTAGCAGTTTTTCATAAGTCTAACAGAAAAAAAAATAAATAAAATAAACAAAAGATACAATTTCTGTGATGCAGCTAAAGTAGTCCTTAGGAAGAAAACCATATCCTTATTATAACACTTTAACAAAATTGAAAAATAAAAGATTAATGAATTGAATATGCTAAAAGGAGAGATATTAAAATTCATTGGAGCAATAGATAAATTAAAAACAAAAAATAAAAATGATAAATAAAACGAAAAACCTATTCCTTGAAAAGACTAATAAAATTGATGAACATTTAGCTGATCTGATTAAAAAGAAGAGAGAAGAAAATCAATAAAATAGCAAATTAGGAAAGTGAAATTACAGCAAAATCAGAAGAATTGTAATGAATAATCAGAATTGATTATGCAGTTGTGTGCTATCAAAACTGAAAACACAGAAGAATTAGAGTGTTACTTTAAAAATATGTTATCTAAACTATCAGAAGAATAGATAGAAATCTTAAAGAACCCCATCTCAGAATAAGAAATAGATGTCGATATAAAGAAAACTACTAAAGGAAAAATCACCTGGCCCTGTTGCATTTACAGGAAAATTCTATTAGACTTTTAAAGAACAGTTAGTATCCATTCTACTCAAATTATTCTCAAAAATTGAAAAAGTTCCCTACTAGAATCATTTTATGATGCAAATGTAGTCTTAATATAAAAAATCAGGGAAAATCATCTACAGAAAGAAATTTATTGGCCAATATCATTAATGGATATTATTAAAATATTTTAAATACAATCCTATCATATTACAATAATTTATCCAATAAACAAATCATTATGATCAAGTGAGATTTATACTAAGGATGCAAGGATGGTTCAACATTAGGAAAACAACTAACACAATATTAAAAACCCAAACATCCAAAACTACATGATCATCTCAAAAGCCTTTGACAGAGTAAAATACTTGTTTTATGCTAAAAATCCTTCTAGGTAAAGGCACTTTTTAAAAAGTATCATAGAAAGCAATTATTTAAAATAAAAAACTAGCATCTTGTGCTATGGTGAATACACTCATTCCTTTTCTACTATAAGGAGTGAAGCAAGTATGTATACTCTCCCCATTATTATTTGATATAATTCTAGAAATGCTGGCAATTCACTAAGACAAAAGACAGTGAGATAAAACTATCCTTGTTTCCTGATGATATGATGGTTTACTTGGAAAAAATACCAGGGAATCAATAAAGATACTAATTGAAACAATTAATAGAAGAGAAACAGATCATGTATGTCCAAGAGAAGTATTCTTAACCAAACAGGAAATAGAGGCAATTGCATACAAAATATACAATAGAACTCAATCCAGTGTTTGATAAAGAGGAAAATATAAGTTATCCAGGGGGAAAAAAACCTCCCTTTTCATAAAAACTTCTGGGAATCCTGGAAAGCAGTCTGGCAGAAATTAGGTAAGATCAACTCCTTATACTACATGCCACAATACATTCTACATTGGCACATGACCAGATGATGATTTTAAAAATATAAGAAGAGAAACAGGCCACACGCTTCTAAGATATGTATTCCTAAGCATACAGGTAGACAATTAAATAAACAAGAGAAATAGATAATTTGCATTACTTGAAAATGAAAAACTTCTGTTTGCAGACAACATCAATGCATCTAGGCTAAAAAAGAAAGTGTTCAACAAGAAAAATATTTTCTTGTAAAATTTCTCTGATAAAACTTTTGTGTTTAAAATATATAAAATTCTATATGCACACACAATACATACATATTTACAAATACATATAAGCATATATATGCATATAAATGTATGTTTATGTATGTATATGATGTGTGTGTATATATTGTTCAGTTGTTTTGGTCATGTCTAACTTTTCGTAATCCCATTTGGTATTTTCTTGGCAAAGATACTAAAGTGGTTTGCCATTTCCTTGTCCAGTTCATTTTATAAATGATGAAACAAGGCAAACAGGGTTAAGTGACTAGCCCAGGGTCACACAGTTAATAAGTGTCTGTGGCTAAATTTGAACTGAGGTCTTCCTGACCTCAGACTCAGTGTTCTATCCACTGTGCCACCTAGCTTTCATGTATACAAATATGTGTGTAGTGTTTGTGTGCATTTATGTTTTCCTTCCTAAAAATTTCTCTCATACAGGATTGCTCTTGGGGAAAGAAAGGGGAAATAGATATTTGGGATACTATGGTGATGGAAGAAATAGGAAATATTAATAAAAACTTATTTGAAGAAAAGGTAAGAGTGTGAGATAAATCTAGAAAGGTAAGTTGTAAAGTACCTTACCCTATACTGAACAACATTTCTGCAGTGAGTGGAGGTTTGCAAAGAGTTTTATTCACAAAAAGCCCCAAATAAACAAATATAAACTGTAAAATAGATATGTAGTCCAAATATAAATTCTGCAGATAAAGAAATAGAGGTCCAGAGATGTTAATTAATTTGCCTGTGGTCCTCCAGCTAAGTTTCAAAGCTAGACTTTAGTCCCAAATCATCTAATTATAATCCCTTACTCTCTTTTATACAATACTAGCTTCTAAAGGCTTTTAAGCAGAGGTGTGACATGATCAAATCTTTCCATTAAGAAGATTATTTGGGAAGCTCACCATAGCCTTCATATCCAAGAATTTTAATGCTTTTTGTGGGCATCAACTCAAAAATGTCTCCTGCATCTTGGGTAGAATAACTGTGGTCCAATAAATGACTTCATTTTACAAATGAGAAAACACAGCATAGCTGTCTCCAACCACTTCAAGATGAGATAAATTTAGGGCCAGGGATTCCTTATTCTTGGTCTATCTATTTACCTCTCTGCCTTTCTACCATGCTATAGAAATTAAAAAAAGAAAAGAAAATTAGAAACTCTTTTTCTATTCACTGCTTTATTTGTTATTTGTCCTATAGAGAAGGCTAATCTGATCCTAAGCTACCATCATTATCTTGATCAGCCCTGTTAGTAGCAAATCCATTCTGAGATTCCATACTAATTCTGTGGCAGAAATCCATCTTGGAATGAGGAACCCTGTTGTTTTCATTGCAAAAACAACAGCTTGTGGCATTGAAAATTACTGGTGAGACATTTTAATAGTGTTGTGTTCACTCCTGATAATGGCACCATTAATCTTAGAGTCACTTGGATTTGAGTGGACTCTAGTAGGTCATCCCCTGCATCATAAGAGAATTGATTTAATTATTCTCCAGTCATTCCTGATGAGATAGGTGTCAAGGCAATAATTGATGTCACTGACTGTGACCTTCGACCATAAATAACCACCCTCACTCTCTGTCATATGGGGTCATGCTGGCATAGCAGTGCCCTTGTTCATTGTTATACTTGGGTCACACAAAAAGCTGATGGATATATCCAATGTTTGGTTCATGAATGGTAGTATATGAGAGTTGATCTTGTAAGTGTAAGTGCAAGTCAGCTAGGTAAACACTGGGAGGATAAGAAGAAAGGAAAGGAAGATTTGATTACATGTCCATTTAAGTTATGCTAGGAGATTTTCAGCCTCAGTTCTTCAGTTGACATATCTTTCAGGGAATCAAATCAATATCACCTCTCAGTAACAATGCCAAATGTGGATAATAAATGTTACATGGAACATGTAATTCTTTAAATAAATGATGATGACTATTTTCTATGCTATTACTTCCATTTTGCCATGCCTCTTTTTGACAAGAAGATGCTCTGACAGGTCCATTGCTCCATATCTATCTAAATATTTTTGACTGTACTGATATTATGAGTTTACTTGTTGGCAACTTCTCAGGAATTCTGAGTTTGAAGGTTCTGAGTTGGAGGCTTTGTCCTGTACATTTTATCTGAAAATTCAAACACCCACCATTTTTCGCTATTACTATATTTCATTTTCCCAAGCACATTGCCTTCAAAGTGTTACAGAATGTGTTATTCTTTGTAGCACAGGTAGGTGAACTCTTCTGATGAATATTTTTAAATATTACAAAAAATCTTATTTTCAGCATTTTCCAGATAGTGGCAGTGTTTGTGATTAGCTGGCAAAGGTGACATTTACTAGCTTTTACATCTCACTGAATACCAGGACAGTTTCAGGTGAGAAATATGGGAGTGACATCTTTAGTAAACCTATGCTTAAACAGCTTACATTTTAGAAATGAATGTTTACTGTAAGCAGTAAGGCTTTCTTCTTTCTGAGCATATCCATGGTTGATAGAGGAGAGAAGGAGGTACACTCATTTTGTAATCCAGCACCATACTTACAAGATTTCCCCAGATCATAACCTTATATTACTTTTTATTATACTTCATATATTTTACAGATATATACAATGGTAACTAGGTGGGTCAGTAGATAGAATAGTGTACTGCGAATGGGGAATATGGGAGTTGAACTCCCACCTTAGACACTAAGTAACTGTTACTTTGGGTGAGTCATCTAACTTCTCTCAGACTTGTTCTCCCCATCTGCACAATGAGAAAGATAATAACATCTGCCTTGGGTAGGTTATTGCAAGGATAAATATTTCTTGGTTTGTTCTGAGGATAAAATGAGTTATATTCCTAAAGTGCTTTGCAAATTTTAAAGGGCTATATAAAATGTTAGTTGTAATTAGAAACAATTTTTTTGCATGTTGTATCCCCCCATTAAAATGACAACAGCCTGGGATTAAAGGCAGGGTTTTGTTGTTGATTGTTTGTTTTTACTTTATTTGTATCCTCAGTGCCTGGCCCTTTGCTTATAATTCAGAAGAAATAAGTTTGTTGGTATTCATTGGCCCAACTAGGAAGTCACTACGCAGGCTGTGACCAATGTATTGCACAAGCATGCAATATAGAGACCTATTACTAGGAGACTCATGTGGAAAGGAGAGATGGTTGTCATCATGGGGTGATCTTGATCTTATGTGACACATAGTCTCCAGCTCAATTTCCTCGTCTAGGAAATGAGGGACTTAGATTAGATGGCTCCAAAAATTTCCTCTAATTCTAATATTCTATGGTGTGTGTGTGTGTGTGTGTGTGTGTGTGTGTGTGTTTGTGTGTGTGTGAAGTTGGATGAACCTCCTGGGTTAAACCTTTGTACTACCTCCCTTAAACTCAAATTCCCATTACTCAGATCTTTCTGACTGTAGGTGCAGCAAGCTATCCGTTGCACTCCCTAGTTAATCTTTTATTTCCTTCAAGACTGACCTTATACCTTAGTGTGGTATGGTAGAGAAAATTCTAGAGTTGGATTCAGGAACATGGGATTTATCTCAGAAAGATCTGAGTACAAATCTGGCCTTAGATACTTCCTAGATTTGTCATCCTAAGCAAGTCACTTAACCTCTCATAGACTTAGTTTGCTTACGTGTAAAATGGGAATAATGGCACCTATGTCCTAAGGTTGTTGTGAGGATCAAATGAGATAATATTTGTAGAGTTTTGCAAACCTTACACTACTCTAGGAATGCCAGTTGTTGTTGTTATCCTAGGCTTATGAAGAAAATTTAAAATATTTTCATCTCTTTAAATATACATAGCAGAAATAAAGATATTTCTGTATCTTTATGTAGACTGTAGAACTTCTGATGTATCATAAGTTAATCTCATTCAAATCCTGGAGAGTTTAGGTTTAGTTAGGTGGTCAGCAAGAGACAACTTTCATTTTGTCTTCTCAGTGATCTTTCATTGCATCAATCCAAATTCTCAATGTGCTGAAGAGATTCATGGTTCTGTTTTATCTTTCTAGTCATAATAGGATGTTCGGGTTTTACTATTGCAGGTATTATAGGAAGTTAATTTAATGGTAAGTGATTCAAAACCTCACCCTCCTTCATTGCTTTGAAGTTAAGGTTGTTTCAAGAAAGCAAAATATAAATAAAATTATAAATTTTATATGTATATATCAAAAATTATAAATTAAAAATATAATTACATATAATTTACAAGTCATTGTGGACATATTTTCTTTTATTGATTACTGTTTCCTTTTTTTGTTTTCATAAACTATTCCTTTAATAATATAATCTTGAATTATTCAAGGCATCAAAAATAAAGTTCCCTGGCCTGTATATAGAAGAGCTTGATCTATTCCTTTCCCCTTCTCCAAATCAGTCCAGCTTTGGTCTCTTTTTTTCCCCAAGTCAAGTTCTATTGCTATTCATCATGCTCTTTTCAAAGGTGATTCACATACTCAATTAGAATCTAATAAATGCCTGCATTAGGTTCAGGCAATGAAAAGATTAAAATAGAAGACACTTATTAGGCACCTACTCTGTGTTAAGTACAGGGGATGGTCTGTTTGAAATTACTCCACTAATTTGACTATAGGCAGGGTTTTGCAAATTTTGGTACATAAATGTCCCAGGCCCACCTCTTCACTGTCATCTCTGCTGGATTTCCACTCTCACTCCTGTCTCCTTTAGTATATTTGGAAAGAAAGCTTACTGATCTGTCTCCTGTTACTCTGTTGTTGTTTTTAGCTGCTACAATTATTCACTCCTCCTATATACCTGTTGTCTGGGGTGTTTGGGAAGTAAATGATCTCTTCAGTTTTTGTTTTCTTTCTAAAAGTGTTTTAAATGCCTCTTTATCACTGAAGTCCATCTTTTTTTACTTATAATTAAGTTGACATTTACAGGGTAGGTCATCCTGAGCTGCATCCTGAGTTCTATTGATGGTTAGAGCATTTATTCCGTTCTCTAATGTGTTTTCTGGTGGTTGCAAAATAGTCTTTTGTTATTCAGATTTCCTTTTCCTTGCATTTGAAGATCTTTCTCCTGATCACTTATACAGCTTGTAGCTTTTAATTGGAATAATTAAATTTAACTCCTATGTTTCCTAGAGTTTGCAGCCTTGAGATTTTTCTGGAGGCAACATATGAATTATTTCCATTGGCATTTTATTTTCTGTGTTCAAAAGTCCTGAACAGTTCTTTCCTATTGTTTCCTGAATTATGGCATGAAGGACTTTTGTCCTATCATGTTTTGGGAGACCTACGATTCCCTGGGTAATCTCTATATATCCTGACCACAAGATCAGTTTTGTTGCATAACGAGTATGTGTTTTTCTAATGTTATTGTTTTTTGTTTCTCTTCTTCAAAATGGTCTTTCACTTTTGCATATTTGCATTCCTGATTTATTTTTCACTCTTTCCTTTGTTTCTTAAAACTTGCCACTACAGATTGCAGGGTCTTTTTTCCTCCATTATTTTTGTTGTGCAGGGCATATATTCTGATTAATAATTCTCATTTCTCTTTTGAAGCACTCAGGAACAGTGTATTATTACACTTCTATGTTCTCCTTACATTCTACAGAGTTCTCCATCTCATCAAAGGTTGAATCATTTTCCTCTGTTTAAAGTTTTTATTCATAGATGTCTGAACTCCTTTATTATATCTAGAAGTGGTATTTCTACTGCTTTTAATATTTTCCCTGTTGATTTATCTACTTAGTTTCAAATTTTTAAATTCCCTTCTTCCTTAGATCTTTAGTAGTTCAGTCTTTATCCTCACCTCCACTCTCAATTTCTCCCTATTGCTTACTTTCTGACTCTGTCCACTCTGATGGCATTGTCCTTAGGAGCTTGATCTCAAAGGATCCTCTCACCATGCTGGGCAATTTATTGTTCACCAGCCTAGGTCTCTGCCTCAAGTGATTTTTGGATAGATAGAATTGACCCCAGCTGTTATTGTTAGTATGTAAATTGTTATTTTTATTCTGCTCACTTCACTCTGCCTTAGTTCAGACCAGTTCTAATAGATTCATCTAAAATCATCCTTTTCATTTCTTAGAGAAAAATAATATTTTATTATATTTACATATAATAACTTCTCAAGACATTCATCAATTGATAGATACTCTTTCCGTTTCCAATTCTTTAATACTGCAAACATGTCTGATAAGAATTAGGTGCAATGCCAGAATTGTTTTAATTTTCATTTCATTTCACTATTATTGATTTGGAGCAAATAAAAATATGGCTATTGATAACTTGGATTTTGACCATTTATCATTATGAAGTGGTATTTGGAAATGGCTTTTATGCTTATGAATTTTATTTGATTCCATGTATATCTTAGAAATGAGATCTTTATCAGAGAAAATTGCTGTAATGATTTCCTCCTCATTTACCTGCTTCTCTTCTAATTTTAACTGCACTTCTTATCTTTGTGAAAATTTGAATATATATATATATATACACATATGAATGTATATGCATGCACACATGTATGTGTGTATATGTGCATATGTTTATGCATATGTACACAAAATCAAAATTACCCATTTTTCGTTCCTGAATCTTGGGCAGGTAATATCTTCCTTACTTCTCTAATTTGTTTATGATGTGATACTTTATATCTAAGTCATGTATCCATTTGGAGCTTATATTTGTACATGGTATATGGTGTTTGTCTATACCAGATTTCTGCTAGACTGCTCTCCAGTTTTCTAAACAGTTTTTATTGTTGTTGTTGTTGAATAATGAGTTTGCCCAAATATCTCACAGAATTCACTTCAGCAAAGCATAGAGTACAATGCTCATTTGCTTTTGAATACTGTATTACATGGATCAAGCTCTAAATTAGAGAGTACCAAATTGTTTTGACAATTACTGCTTTGTAGTATTGTAGGAAATCTGGTACTTCTTGGGCCCCTTCCTTCACAATTTTTAAAATTAATTCTCTTGAGATTCTTGATCTTTTATATCGATTTTCTTATTTTCTTCTTGCTCTAGAAAGTGTTCCTTTGAAATATTGATTGGTATGGAACTGACTGACTAAATTTAGGTAGCATTTTCATTTTCACATATTGACTCAGTCTACCCATGAACAATGACTATTTCTCCAATTATTCAGATGTTTCTCTGTTTAAAGAGTATTTTGTAATTGAGTTTATATAATTTCTGCATCTGTCCTCACAGGTAGACTTCTGATATTTTTCTTTCTTCCTCTAATTATTTTAAATAGCTCTCTTTCTCTCTCTTCCCAATGGATTATGCTGGTAATATACAGAAATGCCAAAGAATCATGTAATATTTTATGTATCATGATTTTGTTGAAGTTGTTAATTTTTTTCCAATTAATTGGAGTTTATTATGATGATGATGATGATGATGATGATGATGATGATGATGCTCTAGGGTTCTCTAAATAAGCCAAAATGTCATCTGAAAATTTTAATAATTTTATTTCCTTTTGCCAGATGCTTATTTTCTCAATTTCACATTATTGGCTAGTTGTTATAGCTAGTATTTCTAACACTATATCAAAAAGCAATAATGGTAATGGACATATTTGTTTTATCCCAAACTTATTTCAAAGGCTTTTAGTTTACATATGTGCTTTACCCCCAATCTTATTGCAAAGGCCTCTAGTTTAACCCTTTTACAGATAATGCTGGCTTTTGGTTTTAGATAGACCCTATGTAATATATTGAAGAAAGAGTTATCTCTATGCATTCTAATGTTTTATTTTTAAATAGAAATGGGTATTGCAACTAGATAAATGCTTTATTTTTTGCATTTATTGATATAATCATATAATTTTTGTTTTTCTTGTTATTAATATGGTCAATTATGCATTTAGCTTTCCTAATATTTGAAAAAGTCCTACCTTCCTAATATAAATTTAATTTGGTCAATACCGTATAATACTTATGATAATACTAGTCAACTTGATAATATTTTATTTGATTTAAAATTCTGCTATAAATGATCATTAGGGATGTTGGTCTCTATTTTTCTTTCCCTGGCTTACATATCAAGATCAGATTTTTATTTGTAATGAATTTCTTAGGACTTCTTTTTTCATATTTTCAAAATGTTTATATGACACTAGAATTAGCTGTTGTCTAAATGTTTGATATAATTCACTTGTAAATTTTTGTTGTCCTTTATTTTCTTTTGTTTGAAGCATTTTGTAGTTTGTTAAATTTATTTTTCTATAACTGGATTATTTAAATTCTTTCTTTTTGGTTCTATTAATCTGAGTGTTTTATTTTTGTATGCATTCGCCAATTTTATTTATCAGTGTACAATATAGGAAAATAGTTTCTAATAATTTATTTTATTTCTTTATCATGAATTGTTAATTCACCTTTTTAATTTTTGATGCTAGGAAATTAACTTTCTTTTTTTAATCAGTAGAGCTGAGAGTTTATCTTATTAATTTTTTTTGTAAAATAGATGCAAGTTTTATTTATCAATTCACTTTTTTCACTTCAAATCATCTCATCTTTTACTTTCAGGATTTCTCTTTTCTAATTCAATTGAAGATTTTTAATTTATTGGGTTTTTGTTTTTAAAATGCATGTCCCATTCATTAATCTGCTCTTTCCCTCTATTATTGATAAAAGTATTTAGAAAAAAAAATTCCTTAAGCAATGCTTTGGCTACATTTCAAAAATCTTGATAGGCTGTGGCGTTTTTGTTTCTTTGTTTATTTTTCTAGCCAACTTTCTGACTTTGTACTTTATGTTAGGGCCAATCTCTGTGGATTTCTGGGGAGAGTGTCTGACTTGAACTTTTGTCATCTTGGATCCTTATGCTGATTTCTGGGGGGTAATGTGTTGCATTATTCCATGTTCCAAGGGTAACTTCAGTTGGTCACTTGCAAGTTCTCAGTACTCCCAATGTAGTCTCATTTAGGGGAAAAAATGATCATAGACCTCTTGTTCTGGGCTCTGTAAGTTCCTGACCTCAATTTGGGTCTGCACAACATTCTTGTTGGCTTCCTTATGGTTGAAAGTTCCAGTAGACTGCTGCTGGTCTCAGCCAATATCAGCCATCTGGGAAATTCTGCAGATTGAAAAGGAGAAATGTAGGCTCTCCTTTCATTTGAGATTCATGCCATGGTTATGTTACTTCAGATTTCAGACTTGACTAGAACTGAAATTTACTCGCTTCCTAGGGTCAAACCCACAAAGCTACTCTTTCCTTTACAACTTTGTTGGTACATAGCCTAGGTCTTGGGACCCTAGAAAGTCCATTGCAGACACAAGTGTCCTTCTCAGTACCTTAGATCTGTGAACTGAAACTGACTCATTGTGTTTTTTTTTTCTTGGATTTCCCAATATTGACTTGGTCTGATACATTTTCTAGATCTTCGTGGAGGAGGGGTGGACAGAGCTCAGCTATACTTCTTGCTACTCTGCCATCTTGGTTCAGCCTCCTACATTAATTTTCTTGGATGCCATATCACAATATTGACTTTTACTGAACTTGAAGCCAATTTAAAACACCAAAGCTGACTCATTTCCATATTCATGGCTTATCTGCATACTGTGAAGATATATAATAGACCCAGGACTAGTAATAAGATTAGAATTTTTTATGTCTACAAGGAAAAAAACTTCCATCTTCAAGAAGAATTATGAAAAGAACAATTCACATAAATAGTAGTATTTATGAGGGAGATGACTTATTCCCATTGTGATTTTGCATAGACCTAAATCCACTGTCCTTTCTCTCAATTGGACAAAGTATGGCTTCTAAATTAAAGGAGTCAAACCATTACTCATTATTAACCTTTTGATATGTATGTATGGAATCAAGCTATAATAGCACATCCTCCCCCTTGAAAAAAATTAAACAGTTCTCTTTTCCATGAAATCTTTCTCCAACAATACCAAATTAGCATTTGGGGTTCATATATCTAAAAACTTTAGTCTTTGCCAAGGGATAACAAAGATTAAAGGCTAATATATGGTGATCACATTGAACTAATGGATGTCAGGAATACCTCCAAATACCAAGTGAGATAGGTTAACCTTAAAGATATAAAAGAGAAGGTTGGAGCTAAATATTTGAAGTGACTTCCTAACATACTAAAATCAGAATGGGAAGAACAGATAATTTAAAGCAATCAAGACCCATAAAGCATTAATTTTCATGTATATTTTAGGAATTATAAAATAGACCACAGCAGTTTTTGAAAGTGGCCTACCAAAAACCAGTGTAATATTGTCAGTATATGTCTGTATGTATGTGTGTGTAATTATTATTGAACTAATTTAGCTCTAAATAGATTAATACTTCCACACCAAAAATTAGGGGAAAAATTGACATTTTCGGAGTCCATGATAAATGCAGACAAAAAACCCTATAGAAATACGTTTTAGAATAAGAGAGTATCACTTCACTATGCAACATTTAAAACTGATAATAGTTAAACATTACTCAATTTGTGAATGCAACAGGAAGTAGCTTGCCTCCATATGGAGTCTATGAAAAGACTAAACTTAAACAGTGAGATAAAAGACCCTTCATGAGTATTATCTACATTGACTCATACACAAAAAACAGAGTATTTGACAAATCTCCAATTTCCTTGTTAAACCTTTTTTTTGTAAGTAGAGGAAGAAATGAAAATGAACTTCTATTTTGGACTTAATTGTAATCCAAACAGGAGAAGCTAATTAGAGAATTAATGAAAACTTTGGGATATAATAAACATTTTATTCTGGGGTTCATGATGTCTAAGACTAGACATAGTCTAATTGTTCCCTAACCTTGACAACATGAAGCTGGAAAGAATAGCTAATTTACAGATCTCAGAATTATGGAATCTTAATGTTGGAAAGAATTTTACAAGTTATTTATTCCAAAAGTTCTCAAAGGTTTTAATCTCAGGGTACCTTTAAAGTCTTAAAAATTATTGAAATAATTTCTGAGTTATGTAACCAAGAAGATGAATGACTATTTTCCCTGATACTCATAAACTCCAAACCATTCCAAAGTGCATGAGGTGAAACACTTTTAGTAGTCTCCATGGTCTAGGTTAGCAAGAATGCAAATGACATAAAAAATTCAATTAGCTAAAAAAAGAGAAGGCTAATTTTTAACACCCACTGTACTAATTCAGCTTCTCTCATCACATATACCAGAAATAGCAAAATTTAAATAAATGCATTGATTTTGGGTTAT
The DNA here is from genome assembly GCF_011100635.1 of Trichosurus vulpecula. Taxonomy (NCBI): domain Eukaryota; kingdom Metazoa; phylum Chordata; class Mammalia; order Diprotodontia; family Phalangeridae; genus Trichosurus; species Trichosurus vulpecula. The sequence continues at coordinate 182,278,075 of NC_050574.1, forward strand.
TTCATGAGTGATAAAAAGTAAAGAATACCTGATTGAGAATGAAAATACATAGACATGATGAATAATTTGAAAAAAAGATGTAAAAAACAAAAGAAAACATGATCTCCACATCAGCAAAACATATTGATCTCAGAAGTCAGGATGTATAGAGACACCTTGAGGATTATAGTTCTCCTAGAAGATTATGAAAAAGATTAAAAATTCAAAAATATAAATAGCATTATGTAGGAAATAATAAATGAAACTGCCCAGAACTTTTGAACACATAAAAAAATATAAATCAAAACAATCCACAGATTGCCTCCAGGAAAAACCAAACAAAATAAACAGAGAAAAAAACACACTGCTTCAAACTGTAAGAAACATGGTGCTTAAATTTAACAGCTACAATGACACAAAAAATTCTGCAAATGAAGAAGAGAAATATCTTCATATATAGAGGAAGGGAAAGCAAATTTGAGAAACACAAGACTAAGCTGAAATCACCAGAAATAGTAGGAGGGAAAGGAATAATATATTCTGAGAAGCAAAGAAGATCATGATGGAACCCAAAGGGACATAACTGCCAAACCTGACTGTAACTCTAAATGAAAAATGGTGGGCATTCCATAAAAAGGGATGTTCAAAGAATTCCAAGAAAGAAATCAAGACCTGGAGAAATGTTTTTCTTTTCAAACACATTGGAAAGCAAACATATGAGATATGTAAACAATAAGGATAGACTTTACCTTTTGTATATGTAAAATGTAAAACCTATGTCTAAGATTGTTATCATTAATTAGGTAGAATATAAGAAAGATTGTGGTAGACCTGATTATGATATGACTCCAAAAATAAAGCCATTTAATAACAGCTAAAAGAGTAATTATTTTGTTCAAATGAAGTGTGAGAGGAAGAGCCAAAAGAGAGGGATGGGGGAGGGAGACTGTTGGTTCTAGAAAACTACTTTCATCAGGAATGGGTTCAAGAGGGAAAAATACATATACAACTAGAAGTCTTCTAAATTTAGAAATAAATAAAAGTCTAAGGGAAGGGGGAGAGGACAAAAGAGGGCTCTTTTGAGTGGAGAGTGAGGGAATAGGTTAAAGGGATGTACAAAAGAGTGTTTTGATTTTTGGGAAGGGGAAGATAAGGGATTGTTGTAGAGAGGTAGATTAAGTAATAGGTGGGCAAGGTAGTGGGTAGAAACAAAGTAGAGGAGTTAGGAAAGAAAGGAAAAAAGAAATATGCAGAAACATAAAAACAAAGATTAGGAGTAGAATCTCTTAGGGAGATATATATTTATATATGTATGTATATGTATATCTATATATGTATACATATATGTATATATCAATATATATATATAAATAAGTCCACACTTCATTGTATCCTGAGGATGGAGGGGGGAGAACAATAAAAAGTGTACTACAGAGAACAAGGACCTACAAGGAAGCAAAGAAAAGATGGACAGCTTTCAACATAATATGAAATATTTAATATATAGGCTTTCTTGAAATGGAAAGCTATTGCTATGCATTCTGAATCCTCTCCCATGTTATACTGTGCACATGACACGTTTTTATTTTTCTTATTTTATATTTAAGTTTATAATAAGTTTATTTTTCTTTTATTATTATGTATTTAAGTTTTAGCATTTGTCTAAAATAAAAAAAGATTAAAAAGAATTGAAGCAGACAGCACTTGAATGACTTACCCAGGGTCACACTGTTAGTGTGTGCTATGATGGATTTGAACTCAGGTCTTTCTTATTCCATTTTAAATTTTCTCATCAGTGCACCACTTAATTGCAAAAAAAAAAGGAGAAATATTGTTTCAGTAATGAAAACGGGTACCATTGATTAATGTCCCTATTTGAAAAGAAAGTTATAATTCTTTTTAAAAGAGATGGGGGCTTTGCAATGGACATTATGAGCAGGTATTTAGTACATACGGAGATCTTTTATACTATTTCAAAGAAAGGAAATAGAGCTCCTACAGACAACTGAGATCAAGAAGACTGGAAGAGTAAGCACCAGAGAGGAAATTTCAAGGCAAATGGGGAAAAAAATGACTATGGGGAAACATGGTTAGTAATGAACTTCACAATTAGGGAAAATTCCTGCTGTAGGGCAATATTCTTTCACTTGAAGAAACTGGTATTTCTAAGAGAGGAAGTGCAGAAAAGGGGACCCAGGAAACAAGATCTACAAGGCAATAAATTAGAAAGTTTAGAAGAGGTAGCAAAATGATGATATTTTAGAAGCTTTAATTCCATGAGGAATACAGAGCATTTAAAAAAAAAGAACTTTAAGTATGAGTACAGTGAATCAAAGAATAAAAATCTGGAACAGAAAGTAAGGAAAATAGTAATGAAGAGAATGAAGAAATATTTCAAGAAAAAGATTTATTTTTGAAAATGAGAGAAATTAAATAATAAAAACTAATGGACAAAAAACATTGAAGGTGAGGAAAAGAAAGTTTATTTTTTTTTTTACTGCGTAGTAGAGAGGGAAAAAAGAAGGGAGAAAATCTAGAAATCAAAAATTTAAAAAAATGTTAAAAATTGTTTTATATTCAATTGGAGAAAAATACAATATTATTTTAAAAGAGAGGATAAACATAAAATGACTATCTAAAAGCAAGAAAAAGGAAATAAAGGTTTTCAAAACTCCTAAAGAAAGTGGTAAGAAATAGGAGTGAGGTTAAAGATAAAGGGAAGGACATTTGTGGGAATAAGATTGCCTAAAGATAGACTTAGCTAAAATAACAAAAGTCATTGCATTATGCTTAGAGAAGAAATGGAGAGATTCTGATATGGAGGAACATAGAAACTTATTCTAATAAATTTAAATGTGAATGGATTAAATAATACAATAAAATGAAAGATAATGACAGATTGGATAAGAAAAAAATCCCCCAATCTCTTACTTAGAAGGAAGGAACACACCTAAAAGGTAAAGACATACAAAGAATACAAAATTAAGGGCTTGGAAAAAATTAATATTCATTGCATGAATACCAAAAGCAGGTGTTGCAATCATGGTATCAGACAAAGCAAAATCAAACGTTCAAAACATAAATAGAATAAACATGGAAACTACATTATATTGAAAGGAAACAGTTAATAAATAAATGTCAATATTAATATGTTCCAAATGCCTTAACATTTGATTCCTAAAAGAAAAATTAGTTGAACTTCCATAAGACATAGAATGGAATAGAATGGAATGGAGAAGAGAGATTTCAAAGCTTCTTTCTAAGTTTTGAATGATTCTAACAGAAAGATAAACAAAATGGAAAATATAGAACTAAAAAAGATGCTGGAGAAACTGAGCCTAAAATACTTAAGGCATTTTCAGAATATGTAAATTGGACTGCTAAGGGTTATACCCATTTCTTAGCAGCACATGGAAAAAATAAATTTACTATGTATTAGGGCACAAAGATTCTGTAATTAAATGGAAAAATTCAGGAATATTAAACATATCCTGTAGAGATCATAATAAAATAAAAATAGTAATCAGTTCATGAAGTACAAAAAAATGACATACACCTAAATGAAACCTTAGTGCTCAAATCTTAAATGATGAGTGAAAGAACAAATCATAAAATAATGAACCATTATGTAAAAGAAAGAGGTATTGAATCAACACACCAAAATTTCTTAGAAAAAGAAATATCCCTACAAATATACATTAATAAGGTAGAAAAATAAAAGATTAAAGAATGAACACATCTTTAAAAGACTAGAAATAAAGCAAATACACAAACCTAAAAAAAGCACAGAAAAAAGACATTAAAATATGGAGGATAAAAAATTGGAGATTAAAAAATCTATAGAAATAATATATAAAACTGAAAACTGATTCTTTGAAAAGACTGAACAACTTGATCATCCCAGAGTTAAAATGATTAAAAAGAAGAATTTGCAAAATCAAAGCAACAAAATAACAAATGAACAAGATGAAATCACATGCACATACACACACACACAAATGAAGAAATAAATAGAATCATCAGAACCTATTCTGCACAGGCACATATTAATGAAACTGAGAATACACAAAAAATTAGGAATACATTCAAAATATGAAATCTACAAACTTAAAAGAAGAGCAAATAGACATCTTTAATAATCAGCTTGAGGGAAGAAGTGGATATTTTTTAAAAATCAGTAGCCCTGTTTTATGGGTTTTGGTTAATTACAGAAAACAATGGAATGAGACACAACACGAAAGGTAGGAAATGGAAGTAAGATCTACCTGTAAGGTAGGAAGGCTTAACACTCTTTATGATATTTTTCCTCAGGTAAGGAAATGTAACCTAGTGGTCTCATAATAAATTCATTGGGATAGAGGGAGAGGAACTTTTAAAGACCTTCTCAATGAACTTCACACATGAGGTAATAAAAATCTGCAAGACATCTACCTCTGAGAGAGAATTGATAAGGGTACATAAATCAAGATAAGGAAAATAGATAGATGATAGAGAAAACATCCATGGATAGTATGAAGTCCTATGACTCAATACATAGAATGCTCTTCAAAGCATCTTTGCTAATAAGAATAATAATGGGAAAGTAATGAAATACCAGTCAGATTAAAATACTGTATTTATTTTTGTCCCCTGAGCCTCAATCACTAGAGTGAAGTCCTGGCATGAACCGTGAAACACTGGTCACTTATTCTCTCAACATACCACTAATTGAATCAGCAGCCCAGGTGGTCCAATAAAGCTGTTCCTATGAATCCTAGAAATAGATTAACATAAAGTTTTAAGTTTTCCCTCCTCAAAACTGTTATGTTTATCAGCTTAAAATGGAGAATAGCAGAAAAGGTGTCACTCTTTAATGTTCTGGTACTTCAAGAAGATGAAACACATTTGAACAAGGACCAATGATGAAGAATGTTAGCCAGCTCCTATCAGAGAAGTGAAGGACACAAACATAAAAAGAGACATATTTTTTTTTTGGGCATGACCAATGAAGGAATTTGTTTTGCTTCTCTATGTAATTTTATTAAAAGTGTCACCCTTTTCTTTTCTCTTCTTTTCTCTTTCTTTTCTTGTAAAGGTGGTAGTGGGAGGAAGATAAAATATGTTTTGTTTAATAAAAATAAAATTAACTTTTAAAAATTGGGGATATATCATCAAGAGTGATACAGCATAAATATAAAAAGCATAATTAAAATATTTTAATTGAAAAAATGTATATAATATTTATAAAACATGCATCTGAACAAATCAGAGATATCAATAATTCTCTTGCTTAAAATTTTTCACAAAATATAATAGCGCTGACAACAAAAGCAGACAAACCAAAATTCTCATAAAATGGACTGAATAAATGAGGACTTTTATTATACGTCATTAATATGTCATAACAAAACTGGAAACAAATCTTTCCAGTTAATAGCCAGAGAATCCTACTGATATTTCTCAACAGTATCCTAAGCTTTAAGTCACACAATAACATGTTTGACCAATGCTGGACAATAGTATTTAAAAAAATCCTTCATCCTTAGGCATAGATTAATAAAATTAATAAATTAATAAATTTATAAATAAATAAATTAATAAAATAAATAAATTAATAAAATTGAGGAGCTACTAAAGTCTAAAGAGAGAAAGTTGATAAACCTAAGGTCTTTGAAACATCTTTAATTAATAAAAATTCCTGAACTAAGAAATAATAATCATACAAAAATAGCACTGAGGTCCCAAATGACTTGGGAAAGGAGATAGATGTACTTAGACTGGATTTTTTTAAATCTCTATTTGAGTCTGATGGCACGAATCTAACTACACTAAAATAATTGAAAAAGCTGCTATCTGCTCTAACCATACTAAATGAATACATTCTCCCATAAGATTTGACATAAAATGCAGGAACATTTCAGGACTTGCACACAACAGTATCTATGTTAACAGAGATGTTAATATGGGTTAAGGGAAAAGAAAAGGAATAAAGGTGGAGTTAGTCAGGAATTCTTATCCCCCCCCACCAAAAAAGGAAAAGAATTAATGACATTATTGGAACACAGAGTGAGCAGATTAAAAATCTACTTTTGGAGTAATCATGCATCATTTCACCAAGTAATATTAATTGATGACTGGCATATGTCATTGGATTACTGAAATGAACCTTGATGTTTATTTCTAGATGAGTTGTCATGTGAACAAAATTAGACTTGTTCCCAGAAGGAAGAACCAGGAGTAACGATGAAAGTCACAAAGGAGAAAATTTGGGCCTGGTGACTAGACAAACTTCCTAATAATCAGAGCTGTCCAAAAGCAAATAATATGCCTCTAGAAGTTGTAGATTCTCCCAACCAGAGACTAGATGATTAAATGTTGGATATGTTACAGTGGGGATTCCTTTGCACAGTAGTTATCATAGTCCTTTCACACTTTAAGGTTCTAGGCTTCTTTGATTTCTGTCTTCAAATTTTGGCATTGCCATGTAAAGGATGCCTCGTACTTACTCCGTGTGACTCCTAAGGAGAAGATTAAGACCAACAGGCAGAAATTTCAGGGAGATAAATTTCATTCACATTTAAGGAAGAATGGCTAATAATTAAGGATGTTTGGAAAAATCTTAGGATGCTATCCAGGAAGGTAACGGATGCCCATTATTGGAAATGTTCAAACAGAGACTGGATGACCAGTCAGCATAGATGGCATATATAGACTGTATGTCCCAAGTAGGTAAAGTGAAGCAAATATAGTGTTTTGAGTGAAAGAATTTCATCTCTGTCACTTTGCACACTCTGAAATTAGCATATTCATGTGTAAAATTAGGGGATTACATTAGATCACCTTGAAGATACACACTGGTTCTAATTACATGATTCTATGGATACATATAACCAAAAAGGGCCTATGAATTCAAATAGAAGATCCCTACCTTCTCTTCCAACCCTAAAGTCCTGCTGATGCATTTCTATCCCAGTAGTCATGGTGTTCCCAATGCCATGTCTTCCATTCACACACTATTAGTTAGAAATAAGATCATAAGACAATGTAAATATAAAGAAACATGAAAGAAAAAAGAATCAGCATGGTAGAGGGGATAAAAAGCTTGTCTCAAAGATCAGAATTTCTCTATTCAATCCTGTTTCTTACCCATACAGGCTTAGTGTACCAAGACAAGCCATTTAACCAATGAAATCACAAGTGTGTGTGTGTGTGTGTGTGTGTGTGTGTGTGTGTGTGTGTGTGTGTGTGTGTGAGAGAGAGAGAGAGAGAGAGATAGATAGACAGATACAGACAGAGAGAGATGGAGAACCAGAAATAGAACAGAAATAGAAAATAGAAATAGAAACAGGCAGAGACAAAAACAGAGACATAGAGGAGAAACAAACTCCAACAAAGGCAGAAACAGAAAAAAAAATCAAGAAGAGAAGAGAGAGAGAGAGAGAGAGAGAGAGAGAGAGAGAGAGAGAGAGAGAGAGAGAAAGAGAGAGAGAGAGAGAATTATTTTAAAATGCATTATTACTTTATAAGATTTTTTTCACATGAGCTCGAGGATTTAGTTACTGATCTTCATTTGTGTATGTTCCAGGGGCTAAAAGTTAAAATTCAAAGCAGTCCAAATAAAACCTTACTTACATTAATGTTTTAGGGATCTTACTTATTACTACGGGCCTCTTTTGAACTTCAGAGGTAAGCAAGTCAATTATATTTATTTCCCAGTAAGTGGCTTTATTCATACATGATAACATGGGAAAACAGATGTAGATGTATTTGTTTATAGGGAATATTCTCCTTGTTTATAATTCTGTTTACCATTTTAATGCAGAACTTCTGCATGTGAAGAACTTGGAGAGCATCCTGTGGCTTGTTTATAAAGAGTGAACCTAAATTATAGCACTTCGAACCAAACCTGGAGCAGATTTGAGTTGGTGGGTCAGCTTCAGAAACCTGATGTGGCTTTTTCCATTTAATAACAGAGTGTATCATAAAAGCCATCAAGTTGCAACCACAACTACTTTTTAATCTATTGGCCCGGACCAGATTTCTATCCTACTCACGGAAATTTTGTGGGGGGAGAGGGAGTGCTGAAAATTGAGGTGATAACCCTTGAGTATTTTGCAGACTATAATCTGGCTCTCTAAAATTTGGAGCTTACCTTGTTTTGCAAAATATTTTGCAAATTAAATGCCCTTCCAGAAAAGTCTGTCAAGTGTCTACCATCAAAGAATATAACTGATTCAAACTGACCCCTGTCTCTTTTATTTCTTCAGAGCAGTAGTACTTTATTAAGAGATGCAGTAGGTTACGTTGATTAAAACTCACATGTACACACACACACATGCATGTACACACACATGTTCTGGCTCAGATACTTTACCTCTACATTCCTGGAAATGTCATTTAATCACCTATATCCTTAATTTCTCTAAAATGAGGAGATTAATGTTTTCACTAGCAATCTCAAAGTATTGTTATGAACCTTAAAGTCTTATGGTAGTTTTCATTTTCTTTGAATGTGAGCACAATTCTTTTGCACGTGTTATAGTCTATCTTCCTGGTTGTACAGAGAAGACAAGACCAAACCATCCTTTCCCTACAACCACTGATATCCTCTTTTCCCTGAGTCTATTCATATATAACAATATTTTATACCTTTTGTTTTCCACATTTAAAATATAATCTCCTTCAGGACAAGGATTATATATTTTGATATAATAGTATTCCTGCTGCTTAGTTGTGCCTGGCATCCAGCAAGTGGTTAATAGATGATTGTGGATTGATGAGTTAAAACCAAAAAGCTTTTCAGCAACCAGAGGAAGGGGAGGGAGAGAACAATAGTCTTAAGAGGGAAAGAAAAGCATAAAACATCCTAGATGTATTATAACTCAAGCATCAGAAAGAAGTGAATCACCAACTATATTCAATTAGAGAGTCTGGGTTCTAATTCCATCTCAGACATCTATTAGCTATGTGACCTTAAACAAGTTCCTTAACCTCTCAGTCTCAGTTTCTTCATTTATGAAATGTGGATAATCATAACTGTAACGCTTACCTCACAGGATTGCTATGAATAGGAAATGAAATAATTTGAAGACACACACACACACACACACACACACACACACACAATGTAATGGTTCTTTGCAGACACTGAGAATCTAGAGTCCAGTGTTTCTGTTTTTAAGACTCTCAAGACCCAAGCCTTTTACCTCAATTCAGTAATTAAATTCAGTAAGTATTGATTGATCAGCCCTGGTGAAGACTGTCCATTCTCACAGAGGAAAGGAGAGAAGAAGCCTAACAGGCTTCTCTTGATTGCAAATAGTTTATTTTATAAAAGTGAACCATTACTTCTTATAAAGCATGTTCTTATGTAACAAAAAGGCATTGGTTAGCATCATTAATGGGCATAAAAGAGTGAATCTATTTCCTAACAAGCTTTGCCTGACAAGTGAAGGCTGCTAACATCCAAGTCAGAATATTTGTTTTCAAGGCCAATTTTTCATTGATTTTTAGAGGTAATATCGGTTTCCTAAGCACTCCAACGACTCAGCTGTTAGCCTTGTCTCCAGGTATTATTCACCCTTTTCTTGGTTAAACTTTCAGACATGTTTCAGGCCTGTTACTTTTCTTCTAGGAAAACCCTAAACTAACAGGGAATAATCTTTTCAATCAACACTTTCGTATAAAAGCCAACACTGAGCACAAAGTAAGGGTTTCATTAACTAGAGCTTTGCTGACAGACTGGGGAGTTTCTCCCTGGGAAGAGTAACAAGATTTATTTCCCTTGGTTCTGGGTCAGTAGAAATACAATATAATTTTCCTCTATCCAAGCTTCTATAACATTTCTCTGAATACTTACCCTTTTGTGCATTCTAACAGGAAGCAGGAGGATTGCTAGGGGTTTTCTCATCACCAAGTTCACTTAACTACCACCTAAGGAGCCTCTGCTCTAGAGAAATACATATGATTAGGATGATTCAGAAGGTCTTTTTGCTGATATTCTGTTCATAATATATTGAAATGAATAGGGTACTACCCCCTCCATGCTTGTTAGAGTTGGTCAGTCACACAAATTAGAAGATGTAATGTTATTGTAAGTTGATTCTGCAGTAGTTGGTAGAATATTTAAAAGAGATTTGCAACTTAACAATAAAAATAATAGCTCCAATTTATATCACACTCTAAGGTTTTCAAAGGCCATCACTTGTAGTATTTCATTCAGTCCTCACAACTCTTCAGGTTATTTTCCACATAATAAATCTTTAACTGTACCTTAAAGAATTTCTCTCTTTTTTTTTTCTTCTCCAGCTTTTTTTTTTGTTTGGTATTTTATTTTTCCTAATTACATGTAAAAATAATTTTTAACATTCATTTTTTAAAACTTTGAGCTCCGAATTCTACTCCTTCCTCTCTCCTCACCCCCCTTCATTGAAAAGGAAAGCAATTTGATATGGGTTATACATGTGTAGTCATGCAAAACATATTTCCATATTAGTCATGTCTTGAAAGAAAACAGAGACAAAAAAGGAAAAAAAATAAAGTTAAAAAAGTATGATTCAATCCGTATTCAGACACCATCAGATTTTTCTTGAGATGGATAGCGTTTTTCATACTAAGTCCTTCAGAGTTGTTTTAGATCATTGTATCACTGAGAATAACTAAGTCATTCACAGCTGATCATCTTACAATATTGCTGTTACTTTTACACAGTATATTTCACTTTGCGTCAGCTTATGTAAGTCTTTCCAGGTTTTTTTCTGAGAGCATCCTGCTCATCATTTCTTAAAGCACAATAATATTCCATCACGATCACATAATACAATTTGTTCAGATTTTCCCCAATTGATGGGCATCCCCTCAATTTCCGATTCTTTGCCACCAGAAAACAGCTGCTACAAATATTTTTTGTACATATAAGACCTTTTCCTTTTTGTTTTTTATCTCTTTTTGGATACAAGCCTAGTAGTGGTATTGCTAAATCAAAGGGTTTTATAGCCCTTTTGGCATACTTCCAAATTTCTCTACAAAATGGTTGAATCAGGTCACACATCCACCAATAGGCCATTAATGTCTCACTTTTCCCACACCCCCTCCAACATTTGTCATTTTCATTTTCTCTCCTATTAGCCAATCTAATAGGTATGAGGTAGTACTTCAGAATTGTTTTAATTTGCATTTCTCTCATCAATAGTGATCTAGAGCATTTTTTCACATGGTAATAGGTAACTTTGATTACTTCATCTGAAAACTGTTCTTATCTTTTGATCATTTTTTTTAATAAATTTGACTCAGGTCTCTATATGTTTGAGAAATGAGGATTTTATCAGAGAAACTTGCTTCAAATTTTTTTTTCACAGTTACAATTGCTAACTGTATTTCCCTCCATCTTATTTCTCCCTTTATTTATTCTATTCTCTCTCCTTGTCCCTCCTCAAAAGTGTTTTGTTTCTGACTACTGCCTCCCCCAATCTGCCCCCCCCTTCTATCACACACACCCCTTCTCATTTCCCCTTTCCCTCCAACTTTCCTATATGGTAAGATAGATTTTTATACCCAGTTGTGTGTGTATGTTATTCCCTCTGAGCCAATTCCAATGAGAGTAAAGATCATTCATTCCCTCTCACTTCCCTGCTCTTCCTTTCCACGGTAAAAGCTTTTTCTTGCCTCTTTTATGTGAGATAATTTATCACATTCTATCTCTCCCCTTTCCTTTCTCCCAGTACTTTCCTCTCTCACTCCTTAATTCTATTTTTAAGATATCATCCCTTCATATTCAACTCACTCTTGTCCATTCTGTTTATATATACTCCTTCTAACTACCCTAATGATGAGAAAGTTCTTATGAGTTACAAGTATCATCTTCCCATGAAGGAATTTAAACAGGTAAACCTTATTAAGTCCCTTATGAGTTCTCTTTCCTGTTTACCTTTTCATGTTTCCCTTGATCCTTGTATGTGAAAGTCAAATTTTCTATTCAGCTGTGGTCTTTTCATCAAGAATGCTTGAAAGTCCTCTATTTCATTGAATGTCCATTTTTTCCACTGAAGTTTTTGCTAACTCAGTTTTGCTGGTAGGTGATTCTCTGGGTAGGTAATCCAGCTCCTTTACCCTGCAGAGTATCATATTGCAAGCCTTTTGTTTCTTTAATGTAGAAGTTGCTAGATCTTGCATTATCCTGACTGTGGCTCTATGATATTTGAATTGTTTCTTTCTGGCTGCTTGCAATATTTTCTCCTTGAATTGGGAGTTCCGGAACTTGGGTATAATATTCTTTGGAATGTTCATTTTGGGATCGCTTTCACGAGGTGATCAGTGGATTCTTTCAATTTCTATTTTATCCTTTGGTATTAGAATATCAGAGCAGTTTTCCTCGATAATTTCTTAGCACATGATGGCTATGCTCTTTTTTTTTAAATCATGTCTTTCAGATAGTCCAATAATTTTTAAATTATCTCTCCTGGATCTATTTGCAGGTCAGTAATTGTTCAAATGAGATGTTGCCTTCTATTTTTTTCATCTTTCGGTTTTGTTTTATTGTTTCTTGATTTCTTATAAGGTCATTCACTTATATTCGCTCAATTCTAATTTTTGAGGAATTATTTTCATGAGTGAGCTTTTATATCTCTTTTTCCATTTGGCCAATTCTACTTTTTTTTTTTAATGTTTTTTCCCAAATTTTATTGAATATGAAACATATCTCTACAGTTTCTATTGAGGAGGTTGACCACGTCTACGACCAAATCCACCTCTAAATTGGAATTCTGTTGCTGACCCAGCCCCGGCCTCAGCCTTCTTGTCAGCACCAGGAGGAGCAGCACTTCGTCTGTATGTGTCTTTGTCAGCTTCACCCCGAGTAAGCCGGGCAGGTCGCTCGCCCTCCAGACCTTTGGGCCTTGGCCTTCCTGTCTCAGGACGACTTCTTCGGAGTGTGGCAGGCACAATCTCAGGGGGCAGGTGAAGGTAATCCCGGAGGTACTGAATGCCCTCATTGGTGAGGTACCAGTAGAAATGCCTCCATGCAAACTGCTCCTTAACATAGCCACGAGACTTTAGAGACTGCATGGCCTTCATGACATGGAGATTGGGCACATTCTTGTCTGCCAGCTCGGGGTGCTTTGGCATGTGGACATCCTTCTTGGCTACCATCACTCCCTCCTTAAAAAGGAGTTCATAGATGGCAATTCGGTTCTTCTTGGGCATCAACATCTCGGCGGTGCGGCGGGTGCTGCTCTAGATGGAGCCCGGGCTAGAAAGGGGCCAATTCTACTTTTAAAGATTTTTTTTCTCAGTGAATATTTGGGCTTCTTTTTCCATTTGGCCAATTCTGCTTTTCAAAGCATTTTTCTCCTCATTTTTTTTGTACCTCCTTTACCATTTGGCCTAGTCTGCTTTTTAAGGTATTATTTTTTCTGGTATGGTGTGTGTGTGTGTGTGTGTGTGTGTGTGTGTGTGTGTGTCTCCTTGACCAAGCTGATGACTCTTTTCTTATGATTTTCTTGCATCACTCTCATTTCTCTTCCCAATTTTTCCTCTACCTCTCTTACTTGATTTTCAAAATTCTTTCTGAGCCCTTCCATAGCATGAGACCAATTCATATTTTCTTGGAGTCTTTGGATGTGGGAACTTTGACTTTGGTATCTTCGTCTGATTGTATGTTTTGTTCTTCATTGTCATCATAGTAACTTTCTATGGTCAGAATTTTTTACCGTTATTTGCTCTTTTTTTCAGTTGATTTCCTGACTTTTTTTAACAGATGATTTTGTGTAGGTAAGAGAAAGAACAATACTTTATGTCATTTGCTTGACTATTTTCTTTTTAGTGAAGAGGTTTTTATATCTTTTTTTAAGTTTAATTTTCTTTATTTTTAAATCATTTATTTATTTAATATTTGTAGTTTTCAGCATTAATTTTCACAAGAGTTAGAATTACATATTTTCTCCCCATTTCTACCCTCCCCCCCACTCCAAGATGGCATACATTCTGATTGCCATGCTTCCCAGTCAACCCTCCCTCCTGTCACCCCACTCCCCCCCATCCCCTTTTCCCTTACTTTCTTGTAGGGCAAGATAGATTTCTATGCCCCATGGCCTGTATATCTTATATCCTAGTGGCATGCAAAAACTTTTTTTTGAACATCTGCTGTTAAAAATTTGAGTTCCAAATTCTCTCCCCTCTTCCCTCCCCACTCACCCTCCCTAAGAAGGCAAGCAATTCAACATAGGCCACATGTGTATCATTATGCAAAACCCTTCCACAATACTTATGTTGTGAAAGACTAACTATATTTTGCTCCTTCCTACCCTATCCCCCTTTATTCAATTTTCTCCCTTGGCTCTGTCAATTTTTAAAAGTGTTTGCTTTTGATTACCTCCTTTCCCTATCTGCCTTCCCTTCTATCATCCCCACTTTTTTATCTCCTTCCCCCTTCTTTCCTATGGGGTAAGATACCCAATTGAGTGTGTATGTTATTCCCTCCTCAGTTCAAATCCAATGAGAACAAGAGTCACTCATTCCCCATCATCTGCCCCTCTTCCCTTCTAACAGAACTGCTTTTTCTTGCCACTTTTATGTGAGATAATTTACCCCATTCTATCTCTCCCTTTTTCCCTCTCTCAATATATTCCTCTCTCATCCCTTAATTTGATTTTATTTTTTTAGATATCACCCCTTCATATTCAACTCACCGTGTATCCTCTGTCTACATACATATATATATGTATATACATATATATACGTATATATATATATATATATGTATATACGTATATATATATATATGTATATGTATACGTATATTCCCTTTAGCTACCCTAATACTGAGGTCTCACGAGTTATACAGATCATCTTACCATGTAGGAATGTAAACAAAACAATTCAACTTTAGTAAGTCCCTTATGATTTCTCTTTTTTATTTACCTTTTCATGCTTCTCTTGATTCTTGTGTTTGAAAGTCAGATTTTCTATTCAGCTCTGGTCTTTTCACTGAGAAAGCTTGAAAGTCCTCTATTTTATTGAAAATCCATATTTTGCTTTGGAGCATGATACTCAGTTTTGCTGCGTAGGTGATTCTTGGTTTTAATCCTAGCTCCATTGACCTCAGGAATATCATATTCCCAGCCCTTTGATCCCTTAAGTTAGAAGTTGTTAGATATTGTGTTATTCTGATTGTGTTTCCACAATGCTCAAATTGTTTCTTTCTGGCTACTTGCAGTATTTTCTCCTTGATCTGGGAGCCCTGGAATTTGATGACAATATTCCTAGGAGTTTTCTTTTTGGGATCTTTTTCAGGAGCTGATCAGTGGATTCTTTCAATTTCTATTTTACCCTCTGGCTCTAGAATATCAGGGCAGTTCTCCTTGATAATTTCTTGAAAGATGATATCTAGGCTCTTTTTTTGATCATGGCTTTCAGGTAGTCCAATAATTTTTAAATTATCTCTTCTGGATCTATTTTCCAGGGGAGTAGTTTTTCCAATAAGGAATTTCACATTGTCTTCCATTTTTTCTTTCCTTTGTTTCTGTTTGATAATATCTTGATTTCTCATAGAGTCACTAGCTTCCACTTGCTCCAATCTAATTTTTAAATTAGTATTTTCTTCAGTGGTTTTTTGGACCTCCTTTTCCATTTGGCTAGTTCTGCCTTTCAAGGCATTCTTCTCCTTATTGGCTTTTTGAAGCTCTTTTGCCATTTGACTTAGTCTATTTTTTAAGGTGTTATTTTCTTCAGTATTTTTTTGGCTCTCCTTTAGCAAGTAATTGACTTATTTTTCATGGTTTTCTCACATCACTCTCATTTCTCTTCCCAATTTTTCCTGTGCTTCTCTTACTTGCTTTTCCAAATCCTTTTTGAGCTCCTCCATGGCCTGAGACCAGTTCATGTTTTTCTTGGAGGCTTTTGATGTCGGCTCTTTGACTTTGTTGACTTCTTCTGGCTGTATGTTTTGGTCTTCTTTGTCACCAAAGAAAGATTCCAAAGTCTGAGTCTGAATCTGAGTCTGTTCCCAGACAACTACTTGACCCTTGATTTTTTCGTTGGGGTATGACTGCTTATAGATTATAGAGTACTTTGTCCCAAGTTTGAGGGGCTGCACTATTGTTTTCAGAGCTATTTCTATACAGCAAGCTCTGCCACACCAGCACTATTCCTCCCCCAAGAACCACCGACCCAGACCATGACTCAGATCTTAAGCAGGCTCTGCACTCCCAGCTGATCTGCCACTTAATTCCTCCCACCAGGTGGGCCTGTGGCCAGAAGCAACTGCAACTGCATCCTCAGAGCTGTGCCACCTCTGCTACCCCTAGGGCTGTGGCCAAACTGAGAGCTCCTTTCACTCTGTCCCTGCAGCTTTTCCCACTAGCCTTCTCTGTTGTCTTTGGTGTTTGTGGGTTGAGAAGTCTGGTAACTGCCACAGCTCACTGATTCAGGGTGCTAGGACTTGTTCCACCTGGCTCCCTGTCTGGTTGGTCTGGGTGCAGCCCATGCTCGGCTCTGCTCCACTCTGGTCCCAGCTCCATGCAATAGACCTTACCTAGTGACCATCCAGGCTGTCCTGGGCTGGAGCCCTGCTTCCCTCTGCTATTTTGTGGGTTCTGCAGTTCTAGAATTTGGTCAGAGCCATTTTATAGGTGTTTGGATGGTCCTGGGGGAGAGCTTTAGGCATGTCCCTACTTTCCAGCCTCCATCTTGGCTCTTTCCCCACCCCCCACCCCATCAGAAGAGATTTTAAGGAAAGTATAAACATTTAAAAAAACTTATGATGTCACAGTGGGAATCCATCGAATAGGTCAGTTAATTTTTTTGTCTCTTACAAAAGGGGTATTATGGGCATTTAGAGAGTAGAGCCTGACAAGATCACAGATGTTCCCTTAAACATTGAAAAGAAAAGAAATCAAGTTGTTTTTTTTTTAAATGCAAACAAAAATCAAAATGACAATTGATTTTTTTCAATGCAAAAACCATTAAACAAAATAAAATAGGAGGGTAAAGAGGATTTTTTCGGGCTTTTACTTTTTTACCTAAACCACTTTGTATTACCTGGGAAGCTTACATCATTATTAAATCAATAGAC
This sequence comes from Trichosurus vulpecula, assembly GCF_011100635.1. Classification (NCBI taxonomy): domain Eukaryota; kingdom Metazoa; phylum Chordata; class Mammalia; order Diprotodontia; family Phalangeridae; genus Trichosurus; species Trichosurus vulpecula. The sequence goes on from NC_050574.1 coordinate 182,295,101, forward strand.
AATATGCACCAACTACATGCATGAGGCAGCTAGGTAGCATAGTTCAAATCTAGTTTTATGACTCTGGGAAAGTAATTTAACCTATATTTGCCTCAGTTTCCTCAATTGTAAAATGAGAATGATAGTAGCACCTACCTCCCAGTATTCTTGTGAGGTTTAAATGAAATACCAATTGTAAAGTGCTTATTACAATGTTCAGCACATTGAAGGTGCTTAATAAATTCTTGTTTTCTTCCTTTTCTTCTTTTATTTTCCTACCTCTTTCCTTTCTGACCTAATCACTGAAGACATACAAAGATGGAAGACATACAAAGCTTGCACCATAGATCAATAAATACACAAAATGGAGTGTCAGGCCCAAGTGAGATTCATTGAAAGTGCTTTGAAAGTTCAAAAGAGAATGGGATCATTCCCCACTCCTTGAAGCTATTGTCCTTTTCTGCCTGTTCCCTCCACTCCAAGAACAATTTTCCCTCAGGGCCTCGAGTTCAGGTCTCAGGTTTACCATTTGATTGACTCACTACTCAATTAAATTGATCTATGTTTTTATACATTGCCTAAGGTGTGATTTGATCTTCTCAACAAAATACAAGATGTTTCCAGTGTAGTATCATTTGCTTTTCTTTTTTTGCCTAAAGTACTAATTTCAAAAAATGATTTTTAAAAATTTTATTTTCTGTGCCAAATTATTTCCCTCCTTCTAGTCCCTCCTCCATGCATGGAGAGGGCAAGAAATTTGACATCCATTATACATATGAAGTCATGTAAATCATATTTGAACATTAGTCATGATGTGACAAAAAAAGAAAAAAGTGAGAAAAAGAAAGTGAAAAAAATACTTCAATCTGCACTCAGAGTTCTTTCTCTGGAAGTAGATAGCATTTTTCATCTTGAGTCCTTTGGAGTTGTCATGCATCACTGTATTAATCAGAATAGCTAAGTCTTTCACACTTGCCCATTAGGATATCACTATTACTGTGTACAATGTTCTAGTTCTGTTCACTTCACCTTATATCAACTCATTTAAGTCTTTCCCAGTTTTTTTGAAACTATCCCTTTCATAATTGCTTATAGAATGATAATGTCTGATCATAATTATGTACCACAATTTGTTCAGTCATTCTCCAATTGATAAGTACCCTTAGCTTCCAATATTTACCCCACAGAAGGAGTTGTGATGAGTATTTTTGCATATATGGGTCCTTTTCCTTTTTCTTTGATCTCTTTAGAGCACAGTATCACTGGGTGAAAGAGTATATACAGTTTTATAGTCCTTTGGGTATATTTCCAAATTGTTTGACAGAATAGTTGTACTAGTTCACAACTCCATTAATAGTGTATTTGTCTACCTATTTTTGACATCCTAGCTAGGATTTCTCATTTTTCTTTTTTGTCATGTTAGCCAGTCTCATGAGTATAAGGTGGTACCACAGAGCAGCTTTAATTCACATTTCTCTAATTATTAGTGATTTAGAGAATTTTTATAAGACTACTGATAGTTTCATTTCTTCTTCTGAAAGCCATCAATTCATATCCTTTGTAGGGAAATATTTTATAATGCTATTCAGAGACTCTTATGTATTATATCATTTGAAGTGAACTTCATGTGACTAGAAGTTTTCCAAATCAAAAGAGGATTGTAGAGGTCAGGGTGACTTTGGATACACTCTGGGAAAGCTGGATAGCTACAAAGTATTCTTAGATCCCACTCAGGGCTTGTTTTGAATCCACCCAAAGCTTATGTTTTTTGTTCCCCAATTTTGAATGTTTATACTTATTAATAGACATCTCAATGGATCTTGCCTAAGAATTACTCTCTCTGCAAAATTGCTTAACAGTGTGTTCTAGTACAATTTCTGAACTCCATATGATGTAAACCTTACAGAGACTCAGAATGATCCAATCCTCTCCTTTGTCAAATGACTTAGTAGAATTCTTTTTAAAACTATTTCAGGTTTTGAGGTTTGTTCTCATGACTAATAATCATGAGGGCAGTGGTAGAATTTTCTGGTGCTTGTGCTGATCAAACTCAAAGTTGTTTCAAGAGCACAGAAGCTGAGAGTCTCTGTGATTTCAGTACTGAGCACAGGTGGGACTCAACCAACATGGATTCAAATCAGACGAGATGATAATATGGCAAGACCCTTGAATGCAGTCAAGTCCCCTGGTTTGGACTGAGGCATTGTGGGGGAGGGGGAGGAAACAAAGATGGTGGAGTAAAGAAGCACTCAGCCGAGTTCTCCCAAATTATCCCAAAAAACAATAATAAATAATAAAATAATAAGTCAAATTGAAATCTGGAGTGGTATAGCTAACAGAAGGTTGGGATGAAACAATTTTCCAGCCCAAGAAAGTTCAGAAGGTCAGCAAGAAATGACTATATCACTGGGGTGGTGGTTGAGTCCAGAGAGCAGTACAAGCTATACCATGCTGCCAGTAGCAGGTTTTGAAAGTGGCTACATTGATGGCAGTGGCAGCTTTGGGAGCTCTCAGCCCACAGACAGCAGGGGGTCAGACAACTGATTGGAAGTACACTTAAAGGGACCCTTTGTAGATGATGGGTTGAGGACCTTGTTGCTTTGTCCATATACAATTCCAGTTCACATCCTAGGGCCAAAAGGGAAAATAACTTTGGTAGCTGTTGGGGAGGAAGAGCTCTGTTTGAGGTTTCAGGGCAGAGAAGAGTGCTCATGGTCATTCACAAAGGAGTCTTAATTCCAAGACAGAGGGGAGCACTAGCAATTGTGGCTTGAGGACAGCAGGAGATATGGTCACAATCCAAGGGCCAAAAAGAGTGGTAGCACTGTGTCTACAGGAGAAGAAAATTGTTTCTCGGATAAAGACCTCAGCACAGGTCAGGAGAACAGTGACCAGATCTTTCCTTAGAACATACCACTTTGAAAGCACTTAAAACCTGCAGCCCCCAGAGTTAACTCTGAAAATACCAGCAAGAAATGATTGAAAATTGGTACACCCCAGGAACAGAGCCTAGTGTTGACATAAAGTTAAAAGTCAAGAAATTGGATGGAAAATGAACAAACAACAACAACAAGAAAACAACTTGTCCATAACAAGTTATTATGATGACAGGGAAGATAAAGACACAAACTTAGAAGAAAACAATAACAAAGAAATTAAAGCAATGCCTCAAAGAAAAATTTGAATTGGATAAAAGCCAAATAAAAATTCTTAGAAGAGTTTCAAAAAGGATTTTCAAAATCACATAAGAGTAGGAGATGAAAAATTGGGAAAAGATTGATTGCAGAAACTTTTAAAAAGAGAGCCAACAGCTTGGTAAGAGATAGATAAAAAGAAATGTTGAAGAAAATAATACCTTAAAAACACAAGATTGGCTAAAAGGTAAAAGAGGCATAAAAATGCACTGAAGAGAAGAATGTCACAAAGGCCAAATGGAAGAAGAGGTACAAAAACTCATTGAAGAAAGAAATTCCTTAAAAATTCAAGTTGGACAAATGGAAGCTAATAATTCCATGAGAAACTAAGAAACAAGAAAACATCAAAAGAATGTAATAATAGGAAAAAGTAATGTGAAATATCTCATTGGAAAAACAACTGACCTGGAAAACAGAATCAGGAGAGATCATTTAAGAGTTATTTGGCTACCTGAAAGCAATGATATAAAAAGAGCTGAGCCATCATATTTCAAGAAACTATCAAGGAAAACAGCCCTAATATCATGGAACCATAGAGTAAAGAAGAAATTTACATAATCTAACTATCACCCCAAAAGAAATCCTAAAATGAAAATTCCCAGAAATGTTATAGCCAAATTCCAGAGCAATCAGGTCAAGATGAAAATATTTCAAGCAGCAAGAAAGAAACAATTCAAATACTGTGGAGCCAACCATGATCGCGAAAGATTTGGCAGGTAAACTCCCAAGTGTTTTATTTTATTTTAAAATTTCATTTATTTATGTTTCAACATTCACTTTTATAAGATTGTGAGTTCTAAATTTCCCACCTCCCCAAGACAGCATTCAATCTGATATAGCTATGCATGTACAATCATATTAAATATATTTCCACATTAGTCATGTTGTGAAAGAAGAATCAGAACAAAAGGGAAAAACCTTGAGAAAGAAAAAAAAGAGAAAATAGTGTGCTTCAATCTGCATTTGAACTCTATAGCTCTTTCTCTGGATATGGATAGCATTTTCCATCATGAGTCTTCTGGATTTGTCTTAGATCATTGCATTGCTGAGGTGAACCAAGTCTATCAAAGTTAATCATCTCATAATGTGGCTGTTGCTGTGTACAATGTTCTGGTTCCGCTCCCTCCATTCGGCATCAGTTCATGTAAGACTTCCCAGGTTTTTTTCTGAAATCTGCCTGCTCATCATTTCTTACACAACAATAGCATTCCATGATATTCATATACCACAACTTGTTCAGCATTTCCCAATTGATGGGCATCCTCTCAATTTCCAATTATTTCCACAAAAAGAGCTACTATAAATATGTTTGTATATGTGGGTCCTTTTCCCTTTTGGATTATCTCTTTGGAATACAAACCTAGTAGTAGCACTGCTGGATCAAAGGGTATGCACAGTTTTATAGCCTTTTGGGCATAGTTCCAAATTGCTCTCCAGAAAGGTTGGATAAGTTCACAACTCTGCCAACAGTGCATTAGCATTCCAATTTTCCCACATCTTCTCCAACATTTATCACTTTCCTTTTATTGTCATAAGAGTCAATCTAATAACTATGATGTGGTACTTTAGAGTTGGTTTAATTTGCATTTCTCTAATCAATAGGGATTTAGAGCATTTTTTCATATGACTACAGATAGCTTTACTTTCTTCGTATGTAAACTGCCTGTTCATATCCTTTGACCATTTATTAATTGGGGAATGACTTGTATTCTTATAAATTTGACTCAGTTCTCTATATATTTTAGAAATGAAGCTTTATCAGAGACACTGGCTGTAAAATTGTTTCCCAGCTTTCTGATTCCCTTCTAATCTTTTTTGCATTGGCTTTGCTTGTGCAAAACCTTTTTAATTTAATGTAACCAAAATTATTCATTTTGCATTTCCTAGTATACTCTTGTTTGGTCATAAATTCTTCCATTCTCCATAGATCTGATAGATAAACTATTCCTTGCTTTCCTACTTTGCTTATATATCACACTTTATGTTTGAATCATGATATATAATTTGCTTATATATCACACTTTATGTTTGAATCATGTACCCACTTTGACTTTATCGTGGTGTATGGCATAAGATGTTGGTCTATGCCTAGTTTCTGCCATACTATTTTCCAGTTTTCCCAGCAGTTTTTTTGTCAAATAATAAGTTCTTAAGCAAGAAGCTGAAGTCTTTGGGTTTATAAAACAGTGATTACTATAGTCATTGACTACTATGTCTTGTGTCAGGCTCTTTTCTTTTCTTTTTTGATCAGGGCTCTCAGGTAGATCAATAATTCTTAAATTATTTTATCTCTCCTGGATCCATTTTCCAGGCCAGTTGTTTTTCCAGTGAGGTATGTTACATTCTCCTCTAAGTTGTTTAGAGAGGAATGTTAGGATAGTTTAGCAAAAGCCCACTTTGCTTCACTCTCTTGATTCTGTCCACCACATATTATTATGAGGTTATTGGAAAATTCTCTAAAACTTAGTTAACTATGTTGATGGTTGTGATGTTTAAAAAGTTCAAGAGCGATATAGTTTCTGGGCAGTCATTTTATTAATGATACCAGCATTTTATTAATAAAAGAGGTCAGTGGCACTCTCAAATGCCAAAGACAATCATGGCTATGGGCTCACAGTTTATATACCCTTGGAAGAATGGGTGTTCCTGAGGATGGCATTCAATTCTGATTGGTTCACAACCAGTGAGAGAAGCTGATGAAGGGCTTTGATTATGTCATTTACTCTGAATTACACCACCCACCAACCTCTTCCTTGGGCAATCTAATCAAACAATTTATCCCCACCCAAACCTGAGTAGAGCACAAAGGACTTCCCTGCCTTAGATTAAATTCCTTGTAAGACTGGGTGGGGTCTGACCATAATTGAAGAGAACGTTAATTCAAACTTCAGAGACTGAGTTTAAAATGAAGACATTAGAAAAAGGAGGGATCTCTGAATCTTCCCAAATCATTGGCTATTAATAATCATTTCTCACTGGATTAAATTTTGATTGAGGTAGGGGCATTATGCTCTTCTACTAGCTAAACATATTCTGTTTTCAACAAATCAACTGTAGTACTTCTGGTAAAGTCCATAGTCCCAAATACCAAACTTCTTAGTGATTTACTGATGTTCAATCATTGTATATTTCCAATGGCCTTCCTCAATGCTGTGTATTAGAGAATCTCCAGAAAAATGGAGGATGAGGCAGGGCATGCAGGACACAATCCCAAAAAATTGAGACCGAAGCATTCTTGTGTATTTCCAAATACATTGTAATATGTATAACAAATTATATTGGTTTAAAATATTTTCTTAGTTTAGTACCTAAGTGCTTACCAAGTCTTCCTTCAAACCAAAACAACAAAAAGAAAAAGGAAAGAAAAACTATGCCCCCACCCCTTCCTTGACGTCTGATCTCTGCCAATACCCAGAACATTTGAGGGTCCTTCTACAGGGGTTTTAGACTGTACTAGAAGTTGTCTCCCCTTCACCTTCAAATGAGAAATCAAACTCCTCTTGATGAAAACTCTCCCTGATTTTTAGTATTCAGGGTAATATAATGAAAAGTCTCATACAAATATCTCCAAGTTTCCTTTTCCATACAAGGCACACTGAATATCTCTGGGAATATCTTTCACCTATAAAGTAATCAAAGTGGAGAGCCAGACAAAATTTTCCTCTGGGACTTTTTAATATGTTGTTGTTTAGTTGTTTTCAGTTTGGATTTTCTTGGCTAAGATACTGGAGTGGTTTGCCATTTCCTTCTCTAGAACATTTTACAGATGAAGAAACTGAGGCAAACAAAGTTAAGTGATTTGCCCAGGATCACACAGCTAGGAAGTGTCTATGACCAGATTTGATGTCAGGTAATACTGACTCCAAGCCCAGCACCCTATCTACCGTGCATACCCAAAATTTTCCCAGAGGATTCCTAGCAGTGAATAAAAATACAAATGCACTATCTCTTTTATTCTTTTTCTTTTGTTTTCTTTATTTTTTAGTTTAATATTTTATTTTTCCCAGTTACATTTCAAGAAAATTTTTAGCACAAATGTAGTTTCTAAATCATTTCTCACTACACTAAGCAGTAGGCAAACAGCCAGCAGTCCTTCCATCCCTCATTCAAAGCTGCCAAGAAAGAAAAACAGAAAAATGGACAAACTGCATCATTTATAAGAACATTCAGTTCTGACTTAGTAAATCTTGAGTCATTTGTTGTGGTTTTGTGGCCAATAAGAAGAACTTTCTTCATCACACTTTGCCAGACCCCAAATCATGTATAGCTGCAATACGCTTCAGAAGAATTACATTCCATGTTGTAACTAGCCTGGGAATATCTTTGTATACTCTATAATCCAACAAAAAGGCCAATCAGATCATTCTCTATTACAGTCCACTCAATCCTCATATAAAAAAGCTGTCTACAATCATTGATATTTCCTTTTTTCTCATTTGCTTCTCAAAGACTTTCAATCTGGTTTCAGACCTTATCACTTAATTGAAACTCCTCTCTCCAAAGTCCCAGTGACCCTTCAACTGCCATTTCTGACATCCTTGTATTACATCTTTCCTACCCTCTCTGCAGCATTTGACGCTAAAGATCACCCCCTCTTTCTGTATATTCTTCCCTCCCAGGATTTCCATGACCCTATTCTCTCCTGTTTCTGTGCACTTGTCTGGCTACTTCCCCCCACCCCCCTCCATTTTTCTGTGCTTAACCAGCACCAAAGCCCTGCCCTCTATGTGTCAGTATACCCAACAATTCTGTCATGGCTCCCATGCATTAAATTCTTCATATAATTCTCATAGTTTCTTTTCAGAATTCCAATACCACATCACTAACCATTTACTGAAAATTTCTGTCTGAATGTCCCATAGACATTTCGAAATCATTATTTCCAAAACAAAACTACTTATTTTTCCTCCAAAACTCTGCATTTTTCCTAGTTTTCTGTGAAGGGCAAAAGATACTCAGGTTACCTACTTTGGCATAGTTCAGGCCGTAATCACCTCTCACCTGAATTATTCCCATAGCTTCCAAAACGGTTCCATTGCCTCTTTGTTTTTACTCTCCAATTCATCCCCCACTCATCTGGCTAGTATGTATGTATGTATGCATGTATGTGTATGTATGTATGTACGTGTGTATATTTCTGTCTATGTGTATGTATAATGCATATATATGTATATACACACACATATATATACATATATGCATTTAAAGATGTTCTATTTTCTGTTTTTATTGTTTCTTTCCCTGCCTATTAGATTAGAAATGCCTAGATGATAGGTATGACTCACTCATCTTTGTATTATCTCAGTGCCTCTGTCAACATCTTACATGTAGTAGCTGCATAATAAATATCAGTTGCTTTTGTCATAATATGATCTCCTTAGCAACACAAATTGGTGGAGGTAAAATAGTAAAGGCCTAAAAAACCTTTCTATTCTCCTGTAGTTTTTATTTATTGATTTTTTTTCCCACATGGAACATTAAATTGTCATTAGCTATCTCTGCTCAAGAAGCACCTATGTCTCCCTCCCTTGCTTCTAAAGCCCTTCACAATTTGTCTCTAGTCACTTTTTCTGGATTATTGTAAACTACCTTTGTTCACACATTTCTTATTCAGCCAAATTGTCCTGTTCACTTTTCCACTAGCATGACATATAATTTCCTAAATCTTTGTCTTTTTATAAATCATCTCCCATGATTGGATTGCCTTCCCTTCTCCCCTATGACTCACAGAATTCTTTCTTCGCCTTTTAGAAGATACTTATCTTGATTCCTCCAGGTACTTGTGTCCTCCTCCACCAAAAAAAAATAATTTTTAAGTATAATGTATTTATTTTTATAGACTTATCTGTGTACATGTTCCCTCCCACCCCAAAGAATGAAAGTTAGTTTAAGATAGAGACTGATTTATTTTTGTCTTTGTATCCCTAGCAGCTAAAATAGTACCTACAACATAGTAGGGACTTAATGCTTGTTGAATCAATAATCAATCAATTACTTAATATGGCACCAAATTAAAGTCCTCCACCATTCTAGTAACTCTCCTCTCTGTGGTCTAGATTAATTAAATACTATCTATATCAAAATATAATAACCAAAATTACACCAAATGCTCTTCATGTGACCAAACTTGGACAGACTACAGCAGGACTACAACTCCCCAAATGCTGTCTATTACTGTAACATAATATCATTTTAGTTTTCTTAGATATCACATCATGTTACTATAATCCATCCAAGCATGTAGTGCACAAAAATCCTAAGATACACTTAAAAAAAAATACTTGCTGCATAGATACCTTCCATCATCATTCTTATGAAGCGTATTTCTGAACCTAAGTGTAGAGCTTAACATTTTTTTAAATTTTTTTTGATTTTTTAATTTTTTTTTTTTTAGAGCTTAACATTTAACCCTATTAAATACTGTCTTATTCATTTCAGTCCAAATGTACTAATTTAGATCTTGATTTATTGGAGTCAGCTGTAAATGAAGCTTGCTCTCATTTGCAAACTTGATAACTCTGTTATCAATGTATTTATCAAAGACATTGATAAAAAGTTTAAATAGCATAGTTCTAAGAACAGAGACTTGGGACATTCCATTAGAGACTTCCTTCCAAATTGACATTAAACACTGAATCATAGTTTCATTCTTCAACAGGTAAGTTATTCAACCAGGGACATTTATATGTGTTATCTCATTCTCACAAACATAGAGGAACTAGTAGATGTACTATAAATTTTCTTGGGGGTTGGGGAGGAGTGACCACTATACATTGGAGTTTGTGATAAAGTAGGAAATGAAAACTGACAGGCGTCTCTAGAGTGGGAGAGAATAGCATCCAAAGAATTACATTATAATTAACATGACATATCATAACATAATAGAAATAAATTTCAAAGGATGGATAGTTAAAATCCCAAGGACTGAAACTCTACAATGGAAATCAGCTCAGGTTAGAAAGATTACAATAGGGGCAGCTATGTGGCACAGTAAGTAGAGCACCAGTCCTGATATCAGGAGGACCTGAGTTCAAATCCAGCCTCAGACACTTGATACACTTACTAGCTGTGTGACCTTGGGCAAGTCACTTAACCCCAATTGCCTGTCCTTCCGCCCTTGCAAAGAAAAAAAAAACACAAAAAATGAAAGATTACAATAATGAAATTCTGAAGGCACAAAGTTAAATAATGCTTTCAAGATGAAAAGAGGGAATTGCCAAAAGAGACTAATATGAATACACAGGAAACTCAACAACCAACTTTTTTTTTATGATTTTATATGCTTTTATTATCTCTCCCTCTTGCTGCCCTTCCCAAATGAACATGAAAATATAATAAAAGACTCAAAACATATGTTGAGGAAAACAAATACCCACATTAACTATGTCCAAAAATGCAAGACTCATTCCCCATTTTAAGTCTCTCATCTCTCTGGCAAAATGTGGTTTGTCTGGTTCATCTTCATTCCTCTGGACTAATGGTTTATCATTGCATTGATTAGAGTTCTAAAGTCTTTCAAATATATTTTTCTTCATAACGTTGCTTTATTTATGTAAATTGTTCTAGTTTTGCTCACTAAATCCTGTGTCATCAATTTGTATTTTTTTAAAAGATGAGTGAAGATGGAAGCAAGGAAAAGTATTAAACTATGAAAACCAAAGTATGGCACAATCCTTCCAGAATTTTGTCAGGACTGCTACAGCTCAGGAGAAGTTGAAATTGTCATAGAAACCCAGTGAGGAGAAAAACAAAAATTATTTTAGCTATATAGCAAAGAGGATGACAAAAGGAATAGGATCACTCTGCAGGGCATATGGAACATTGATAGCTGACAACACAGAGGATAATACTTGCTCTGTTCTTAATTTGCTTTTTTTTTTGTTTCCTCCACAAAAGAGAATGAATGTTGGACTGGAAAGTACAGAACAAATATAGTTAAAACAGGAGTTGATACCCTCAAATATAAAAGAAAATACCATGAAAACACTTGTTGATAAATTAAGTTCACCTAGCCCAGGTGAAGTATAAGGTTGGATACTAAGAGAACCGTCAGATAGGAATACCGATACCTTTGCCAGTGATGTCTGAAAGATTGTAGAGAATTGCATAATTGAAAAAAAGCAAATATCCCAAAGTTAAAAAAGTTATCATTAACACAAGTCAAGAAATTATTCCCTGCTCTGCTTCTGGCAGAAAGAGAGTTTGAGCAGATGTCTGGATAATTGAAGTCTCCCATCTCTATGCTATTTTCCTTTTGTGACAGTTTTGTGAGGTTTCCTGAGCTACTCAACCATTTCCTCTTTCTGTCTAAGTCTGTTGTATTGCCAATGATAATCACATCTGTTTCTGTCTCCATCGATGTTCACCTGAATACTCTCCAACATGCATCACCCATCTGGTTCCTGAATTTTCTTAATTTACAATTCTAACTCATCTCCCTCCTCCCTACTTGGCTTTCCCTGTCTCAGCTTTTTAGCTATTGTTTTTCATTCTTTTTAATAAGGCATATGCTTTCCAGAGCTATATTCCAGTCATATGCCTTATCTGGACAATATTTTGACATACCTTTGAGGTCAAATTTGCCTCTCTGCAAGCCACATCTTGTGTATTTGTACATCGGCATCCAAGACCATTAATTTTATATGTAAAAGTACACTGAGAAAGTAGCAATCAAGCTGGACTATGAAAATGAGTGGAATTTTAAAGGTGAGAGGGAAGAAGGGAAGGGGAAAATATTTCCAGTATTAGGAACTATGAGAAATGGTGGAAGCGGTTTTGTTTCCACAGAGTTGAAAGTATCTCCCCTTCTCCAGCTTTAGCAGAATGTAAGTCAGGTGACTGATTAGAACCAGTTCTAATCAGAGCTGTGTTCTAGCAGAGACCAGGCTTCTGGTCTGGTGGAAGGTTTGTGGCTTGTACGCATGCTTTAGCTAGTCATTTGAGGAGGGCATAACTTAGTCAGTCAGGGGATTACATCTGGCCAATGAAGAGCCTGGTGGGAGATTCAAATTGGGAGTAAATAAAAGGACTGGCGTCTGTCTGATTCCTGGTATTCCCTTGTACTCTGTTCAGGGGACATACCCATTTATTCAGAAGGAATAAATGTAAAATATAATTAAAACCTTCCTGTCTTCCCGATGAGTATTGTTTATTCCTAGATTACATGAGTATATTTATAACAGGGACTGAGTAAATTATTTGAGTTAGTAAATAATATATTTGGAAAATCATGAATTCCTCAATTTGTCTAGAATATGAAGGTCTTAGAGGAAATTAACATTCTGTAAAACCAGACAAGTAAGCTTGAAATAGAATTTGGAGGGTTTTCAATAAAAGACTGAGTCTGAACTTTAGACACAAAGGGTCATAGCTTATGTTCTGGCTTTGATATTGTTACCTGTATGACCTTGGGTAAATTGCTTGTGTTTCTGAGCATGAAACCTCTCTGAGGTCTCCTTTCTTGTGAAGTAAAGGGGTTGGCCTGCATGACCTATAGAGAAGCAACTGATGATGGCTTTTGAGGTGTGTATGTGTGTGGGGTGGGTTGAAAATATGTTCAGATTTATATGTTTTAAGAAGATTCATTGGATATCAGTGTGATCCTATATATATACTCAAATAACTATTGTATTGTTGTCATATTTTTTCCTTCAATAATAAATATATATAAAATGCCATGTAATTAAAAAAAATCCTGATTCACAGTCAACTAGGTAATAAAAGCCACTATTTTAGTACACATGTAAATTATAGATAAGTATTAGAGAGAACAAAATGACTGAATTCCAAAATAATTCACTGGTAAATAGCTTAAAAATGTAAGGATTATTTTTTCAGGTACCTATTCAAAGTTGAAAACTAATTTTTTATTTTTTTTTACTGGAAAAAGTCATATTGTTCAACATATTCATGAACAAAGTATTTTTATCATTTAATGAATTGATCCATAAACTTGCTTCTGGGATAGATAGGCACATGATCCATGTAGGGCTGAGTCACTACAAAGTTTTTTCTGAGGTTCAGATATAGTGACCTTAAGTACAGAACTTTTTTGCCAATGGCAACCCTAATGTTTCATGACAGAAAGAAAGGGGAGAAGCCATGAGAGTGGGGTCTCCTTCACATTGAATCAAATAAAGGGACAAAAAATGATTAGATGAAGGCAACATAAAAAGAGAATCAGGCAGGCTGATCCTTATGGCCTCTAGAGGAAATAATGGGATAGAGAATGAGATGTGTACCTAAACAGAAGTCCAATTTCCTCACTTCCTCATTCATTCTATGTATAATTCCTCTTTGATATTCTGCATTTTCCTAGGCCATAGGAGCCACCATTCAGAGTCTTGGAGATGAAAAACTGCTTCTCAATATGGGGCAGATGACAGAGTAAGGGCATAGGAAGCCCTGGATCTTCTCAACGAGTCTCAAGATGGCCAATGTGTTGGGTGAAGAATAATGTCCTAGAATTCCAAGTTTATTTCCCAAATGCTAAATATATATCCTCCTTAAAACATTGATAAAAGTAAGTTTTGTAGTTTCTATAAGAGAACGTTGTAGATGGACCAACTGTTTGAGGCACTGGGAGCTTAATCTTCAAGTATGGTGAAAAAATAGTGTGAATTTTGAACAGCTATTTAACAAATGCAGATATTTAAATGAAGAAAAGCTATCCTGCTACCTAAAGAAGGCTTACAACCTGCATGAATACACATTATACTTTTGCATTTCCAAAAGCTCTGAAAAGAAACGTTCAATTTCCCCCTATCTGATGTTAAAAAAGTCATTAAACATACTGGTACCCAGAAGTGGCAAGATCATTCAAAATAAAATTATTATTATTATTTTTTATCAGAGTTATGGACAAACATCCATTCCTCTTATTTAGTTATGAATGTTGGAATGGCAATGTTGAAATTCATTCCAGGTAACATCATTCTTTTCGCAACACTATTACTCAGCCCACCTAATGAAATGTTTTTGTGTGAATTCTCACGGATTCCAAATGAATCTTTTCAAAATTTGAAATGCATTACACACCTGAGGTGCTGACAGCTATCTCACTGCCAAACATTTGATCCGCTAAGACAGTCCCATTTTCCAAGTCTTATAGATCCTTAGATCTGTATATCTTCCATTTTTGTGGTGGCCAGTTTTCAAAAAAGAGATCAGGAAGCAGTTTAGCACTCATAAATCATGATTGACTCTTGGGGGAGAAAAAGTGTACTCACTCTTCTTTAGATGTGGTGCCACAGCTTTTTGCACATCTCTCAGCTAAATCAGAAATCCAGATGCAAAACTACAGCACTTATGGAGATCTTGTGACATTCCATGGAAGATTCTAGGGCCAAAAGCCATGACTGGAATATAGTCTGGCATAATTTTCCTAAGGTACAATAAAACACATGCATATATGACAGGAAACATTGGTCCAAGGGTGAATAAAATGCTATTCAGAGTTTTCAGTGATAGGTTGTAATGACCAAACTGGATGGCAGCTAGGTAGCCTAGTGGATAGTGTGATGAATTAGGACTTAGGACCTGAGTTCAATTCCTGCTATAGACACTTACTATGTGCTTCCAGGCCAATCATTTTTGCCTCTTTTAACGTGTTTCTTTGTCACTAAAATAATATTATGATAGCATCTATCTATGAGGTTATTGTGAGCCACAAATGAGGAATATATATATATATGTATATATATATATATATATGTATGTATGTATATGTATGTATGTATATGTGTGTGTGCACACACACATAAATTACTTCCGAAATCCTAAAGCACTTCATAAAATTCCCTATCATTATTACCCAAGGAGGATAACAGTATTGGAGATTTAGACCAGGAAGGGACTTCAGACCTCATCTAGTACAACCTCCTTATTTCATTGGAGGAGGAAGCTGAGACTCAAAGAAGTTAAGCTACTTGCCCAGGAGTGAGAATCAGAAATTTAGTTTGAACTCAGGTCTTCTGAGCTTCTGATAGGTGCAGCATCATCATCTTCTCTTGGGTTGTCAAAGATGCAGTATCATTAAACAACCATCAATAGCATCAATACAGGGATTATTTTCTTTTTTTGGTGTATCTACATCTAATACAATGCTCTGTATATTTATAAACTGAGCCTTTGATTTCATTAATATATGGAATTCCCAGGAGGAAAGTCTCTCCATTAAACGGATCAGCACCTGCTCTGTGAATTATAGTGTAAGAGAGTTGCATAGGGAGCACTGGGAACTTAAGTGACTTGTTTAGGGTCATTTAGCCTAGTATGCAACAGATGTAGGATTTGAAGCCAGTTTCTTCTTACTCTAAGACCACCACTTTATCAAGTACAACATGGCTACTCCTTTGTCTGCTGGCATTATGGGCTTAAGGAATATCTTTTTTGCTGAATTGAATCGATAAATACTTATGCCATCCTCAAGGATCTCTGCTCCTGGCTACCTAGGTAACATTGGGTAATTTGTAAAATAAGATATAAAGTGTTTCTACTGTAAAGCACTGAATTTCATGATCAATCTGAGAAGAAGAAGAAGAAGAAGAAGAAGAAGAAGAAGAAGAAGAAGAAGAAGAAGAAGAAGAAAAAGAAGAAGAAGAAGAAAAAGAAGAAGAAGAACAAGAAGAAGAAGAAGAAGAAGAAGAAGAAGAAGAAGAAGAAGAAGAAGAAGAAGAAGAAGAAGAAGAAGAAGAAGAAAGAGGAGGAGGAGGAGGAGGTGAAAAAGGAGGAAGAGGAGGAGGAGGAGAGGGAGGAGGAGAAGATGAATGAGAAAAAGAACAAGAAGAAGGAGAAGGAGAAGAAAAAGAAGGAGAAGGAGAACAAGAACAAGAACAAGAAGGAGAAGAAAAAGAAGCACTGCAGCCTCCAAAGAATTAAAATTTTGGGTTACCCCAAAGGCAATTGAGAGATACATACTGGGTGTAAGTGGCCATAATATACTCTCAGTGAAGAAATGAGCAGATATAACATAAAAGACAACATGAGGGAAAAGTATGCCTAGAAAAGGTGGCCGATCATGTGGCAAGATTGAAAGTTAAACATGAACAGCCAGCATGCTCTACTGCTATTCATGCAATGTCAAGAGACATTAAACACTGTATTGATATAATTGTAATGATAGCTAAAATTTATGTAGGATTTTATAGTGTGTAAAATGTTTTACATATATCATCTCATTTTTGCTGTTAGTTGTTTTTCAGTCACGTCTGGCACTTCATAACTCCATTTGTGGTATTCTTGGCAAAGATACTGGAGGAATTTGCATTGTACCTTCACAGCTTATTTTTATAGATGAGGAGCCTGAGGCAAATTGGGTTAAGTGACTTGCCCAGGGTCACACAGCTAATAAGCTGAGGCCAGATCTGAGGTCATGAAGCTGAGTATTTTTGACTCCAGGCCCAGTATTCTAACTGCTGGGCCACCTTAGCTCCTCCAAAATAAATAATATATTACTACCCACTTCAAAGCATTGGTAAAAACATAATTCTTTGAGAAACCTTGAACGCTACATGAAGTTGAATTATTTTGTACAGGACAAATTGCTAGAAGCTGGAGAATCAAAGAGCTGGAAAAGGACCCTAATTTTCAAGAGACATTCCACATATTTGGGAAAAAAAAAAGAATACAGAAATAAGAAGATGAATAACAACCAGAAGGTAGCATGCAAATTATCAACAGTGACCCAGAAAACCAATCCTACAAACAAGGCCATTACCAACAGTTGGGATTAATCATGAAAGTCTCCACAGTGTAGGTGGGATTGGAGATCAGCCTTGTAGGAAGCTTGGAACTGAGACAAGTAAAATCAAGGAGAGCAGAAAGAACATTTCAGACAGAATGGACTTCAATGTTTGATCTCAGTTCAAAGAGCTTAGCAACTATTATAGATTTTGGGGGGACAGAAGAGAAATATTTGAGGTAAACATAACTGAAAATTTCACTTCAGCAAGTCTTGAGTTTGTTACAAAGTAATTCATTTGTCACTTCAGAATAACAAATATTTGAAAATTTAAAAATTAGCCTTGTGAAAGGCAGAGTATAAGAAAAATATATAACTAAATTTTAGTATATTTTAAAGTCATGTAAATAAGTTTTTTATGTATATGGCTCAAATAATGCAACAAAAATCAGTATACTTATTACTCGCCCTGTGTAAAGTATTAATATCCCAAGTTCTACAGAAATATCTCTATATGAATATTTTCAATCATTGACAAATTGTTTGTTAAATTTTTAGACAATAAAAACTACCTTGTTCATTAAGAATGAGTTTAAGTGAAAAAATGTCACTCATAGTAAAGGTCATAAAAAATAAGCAACAGAATCAAGGAGAAATCCAATCTTATCTCTCCCAGTTCCTCGCTCTGTCCATTAGACCCTATGATCTCATGACAGAAAGACAAAATAAACACAACATATAAATATTTACAAGTTATTTAATTCAACATACATTTACAGCTATACCCAATTTGTTAGCCAGGCAGTAACACTCCATCGGAGCTCAGCATGGTCTGCTGGGCTCCACATTTCATTAATAAGAGATGCTATCACTAGAAGAGGAAAGAGGAAAGGACAGAGGAAGAGAGCAGGAGGGAAGGCAAATCAAGGCTTGTTTTTCTCCACTAAATATTCTGGTTGATAATGCATAGCTTTATAAGGCATCTCACAGTAAGGCTAGTGTAACAATGTACCATAGCTTGCTTGGATGAAGAGAGAGTTTTTCTTTTGTTTCATATCAGTGATTTTATCAGGAATCTAGGGCTTTCCTAACATAGACCTTCAGACTTGTAATACAGGTAGGCAGTATGTTATTTTGAAGGAAAAAAAAATGGCCAGAAAGGGACCTGGTTTGCTTTACCTATTAATTCCTTTATATGATACTGGCTTGTTATTACATGTTGACAGATGGTTAACCATGGAATTTACCTTCAAACAAAATCCCCATTTTCTCAGGGCCTATTTCCGAAGCACTTGTGAACCTATTTGGCAAATGACTGTAATTATTTTTTTTTCATTCTCTTATCCATAAAGGGAAACACAAGCATGCTGAGTAATTACAAAGGGATTTGTTCACCATATAATGTGAACTAATGGTTCATCTGCATCTTTTCCTTAGATGCAAAGCTTTCAGGTTTAGACTTGTCAGAAACTGAGTAGAATATGTCTTCTACAACTCACTGATTACAGAGTCCCCTATGCAATTCAAAGGGTCACAGGTAAGATGTTCCTCTTATAAATTATTGACAACATTATTAACATGGCTTTAAATAGTTCTTAATTCTAAATCCTTCACCTTCATTGATATATGACCTTTGATTTCCCATTGCTCTTTCTTTCAAGAAAATTTTCAAAAATCCTTTTGACTCTCAAATAGTATGTGTATTGCCTTTTTCCCAACAAAAAAATAGGTAATATCTGATATTTTGGGGGAGGGCTGCTTTAAAGAGACCCTTAAAATGTCCCCTTTGTATAACATACAGACATACATACATATACATGTATACATACATATACACATATATACTAACTTGAGAGATCATCTTCAAATTGCTTGAAAAGAGGATAGTAGGCAAGAAGCTTCTATTTTTTTTGCTAATTTCTTAATTAAAAAAGAAAAATTGTCCCTTCATCATTCCCCAATGAATTAAGAATATAAATTTCAGTGAATTAATGAAAATATTTAATGTGCTTTTTTGAAAAGTATACAACATAATCAAATCATTCTCAAAAAGGTCCTGTTACACTGTTCTTCTATACTTTCTATCACAGTGCTCTCAACAGCTCCCAAAGGTTCAATTATCATCTGATTCTCATCTCTATATACACTATTTATTTTCTCTTGAATGCCAATCTCTATCAATTTTCTCCTCAAAATTTCAAATTAGATACCTCATGGCCATTTTAAACTCAATATGTCCAACATTGGAGTAGTTTTCTTTTCCTGAAAACATTCCTTCTTCCAAACTTTCCTATTACTGTTTAGGGTACCACTGTAGTACCAGTAACCTAGGCTTATAACCTAACTGTCTTCCTAAACTCCTTATTCTCATTCACCTCATGTATGCATTCGGTTGTCAAAACCTTTTAGTTTCTGCCTTCAAGGCATCTCTAAAATATATCCTCATTTTTCTATTTGAAAAGCCACCAGTCTGGTACAAGGCCTCAGGATCTCATGCTGACACTACTAGTTCCTGGTAGACCTCCCTGCCTCAAGTCTTCTCCCATTCCATTTCAACCTCCATTTAGCCACCAAAGTGATTTTCCTAAAATGTAGATTTGGCCATGCCACCTCTCCCCCACCCCCAATCCCCTCACACACTCAATAAATTCCAGTGGATCATTATTATCTCAACAATCAAATATAAAATCCTCTGTTTGACTTTTACAGTCATTCAAAACCTGAGCCCTTCCTAACTTTTTAGAGCAGACTTTTGAAACTAATTTATGATCACATTAAGACTGGCCTTCTTTCTGTTCATCATGCACAACACCCCATGACTGCACTCTATGCCTTAAATGTTCCTCCATCTCCCTTTGACTTCCTGCTTTCTTTTATATACTTTAAGTTTCAATTCAAACACCACCTTCTTTAGGAGGCTTTTTCTGGTCTTTCTCCTCTTTCTATCAACACTCCTAGTGCCTTCCCTCTGAGATTACTATCTATTTACATTTTCTATATCTTCATGTACAATTTTCTTTAATGCTTCCCCCATTAAAGTATGAGCTCCTTGAGGACAACAGATCATTGTTTATTTCTGCCTTTCTTTGTATCTCCAGCACCTAGTACAACACCTGGCACATAGTTAAGTACTTAATAAATGTTTGTTGAATAACTGAAAAAAATGTCATGTAAGTAGAATACAATTTGAAAGACACGAATAGAAATTATAAGGTTTAGGAAATTATAAAAGCTTGGGAAGTATGTTAAAGAACGTCATCTTCCTTTATCACGCAAAGAGGAAAAATTAATGGCAGAAGATTGTAGAAAGGAAAAAAGTTTTCTTTTTTTTTTAAATGTTTCTTTAGGAACTAAATGAGTCTAAAAAGCTTAATGAACTACATAAGAAGGGGGAAAACAGGGCATTAATTTAGAACATGAGAAAACCTAATAAAGTGAGTAATGATGTCTACCAATCTGTCGATTTTGAAGAACAATGGTGCTGCTACCCAGGGCTAGGCAGCTCCTGGTCCAGGAGGACTCCAAATCCCCCAATCTTAATGTCCTTTCTCTTAACAAGTTCAGTCTCAAGGTCGAAATATGCACTTAAGCATAAGAAAAATATAACATAGTGAGTGTGAATCAGGCCTTATATGTCAGACTATCTTTGGTCAGAAATATCCCACTACCTTTGGACAGCTTTAGAGGCTAAGCAAATAATATAGGACTACTAGTAAATACAAAAAACAAATACAAAAATACACAAAAGGGAGTATTATCATTTGTTATATTTGGGGTCAGAACACCTGTCCCCAAGTCTTGCCTGTTTCATTACCTACCTGTGTGACTTGGGGGAAGATTGTTTAATCTGTTTGTGTCTCTGTCTCATAATCTATAAAATGATAGGTTTGGCCTTGATAATCTCTCCAAGTGATTTCCAGTTCTAAAATGCTATGACTCTAGTATTTCAATAGGGTTTATAGCAAATTTGAACATAAAGGATATTCTTTTGTAATAGTAATTTCCAAAAAACATTGTAATATCTTAAGTCTGATTTCAGCCTTTAAAATCTGATACCATTTGCACAGGACTAACAAGAATGTATTAAAGATAATTAGAGAACTAGAATGAGATAGTTGGACTTTTATGAGTAGAAGTTAGAAGAATTTGGATTGTTGGACATTTTGAAGAAATGTCTAAATAAAGATATTATTGCTATTTTCAAGGTATGATAGGAAAAACACTGGATACAGTCAGGAGACCTGACTTCTCTATTTCGGTTTCTGTGGTGACCTAGTTGAAGGACATTGGGCAAGTCACAACCTGTCCCTGAGAATCAAATCCCCAAATGACACAATGGACTATATGATATCTAAGGTACCTTCTAGTTCTAAAATTTCATGTTTCTATTATTGTGGGTAAGGACTTTGTCACACACTTTCAACCTTAATTAATATGACTAACAAGATGCTCTGACCCAATAACTTTCTTAGGTGGTAATACCTCTTTGACTGAATTATAAAATGAAGCAATTGAATGTGTAAAGTAAGTGTGAAAAATTCCCAGGCCCCTCATAGAATCAATGGAGTATCTAGAAGGCATGGAACTTAGAATCATTTGAACCCAAGTTCAAAAAACTGCCTCAGACACTAGATTTGTGATCCTGGGCAAGCCACTTAACTTTTGTTTTCCTCGGTTTCCTCATGTACCAAATGAAGGTCATAATAGCACATACCTCATAGGACCATTATGAGGTCAAAAGAGTTAACACATGCAAAATACTTTGCAAACCTTAAAGTCATAGAAATGCTAGTTATTACTATCAATTAGTTAAAGATGTAAACTAGATGAGTGAAATACTTCAGGTCATTGGAAGGAATTAGACAACACTTCTTTTTTTCTAGGTATAAGAGAAAAAGTATACTAGCAGAAAAGGAGTCCAGGTTTGACAGAGTAGTTGACCTTAGCAACTGTAACCAGAGGGCAGCAAAGGGAGAAGAGGATGATCCCAGAGAGAGAGTCACATTTCTCCATTCCTACCTCATCAGAGGGAATGGAAATTGGGAAATAACAAACATCCATCCAGAAGTCAGAAGAGAACAAACTAAATATGTAAGGAAAGGCAGTTTCAGTCTGTATGACCTTTTGAGAAGGAAAAAAGAAATCAGTGTCAGTACTGTACAAGAGCCCCAAACTTCAGAGACCCCTTATCTGACCACACTCTATTGACCTTTCAACTTTTCCTCTTCCCTCCTTTACCAAACCATGTTCTTCATTCACATTGTAACCTACAGTCCCTTGACCCTTCAGTTCTTTCCTAGGCCATCACTTCTGCACTAACTGCTCTCTCTCTTCTTTTCCTTATCTTGGGCCCTTTGTGGAACACTTCAGTTCTACCCTGACATGTTCTCCTGTGTCCCTACACGCTTTATCATTGTGGATTTCAACCCACCAAGCCTCAGCCCTGAATCATTCCTATTCACATACTCCCAAAGGAAGGAAGAGAAAATCATGAAACTGTTCTGTTTAAGTCCAACACAAATCAACTAGGCCTTTGTGAAGATTAAGTAATCATATTCTACCTCCCTTATAAATTCTTTATCCCATTCTGCACAGCAGCTCTTCGAAACCTTTTTATTTCTTCCCAAACCTTCCATGGCTTTCCTTCCCTACACTCTTAGCTGAGAAATTTACCTCATATTTTATGAAAAAAAATTGAGGCCATTCACCATAAGCTTCCTCTTTCTCATCTCACATAACTCATATGCCTTTTGCCACTCTCATCCTTCACCCCTGTCTCAAATTAAAAGGTGGCCTTACTCCTTACAAAAGTTAACTCCTCTACCTACATGAGAGATCCCATTCCATCTGTTTCCTCTAAAATATTGTCTGTCTTCTCCATTGCATAATTTACTTTTTTTTGTTTTCAAATTCCATATTTTATTATTTTTTTTTTAGTTTTTAGCATTGATTTCCACAAGATTTTAAATTACAAATTTTCTCCCTATTTCTACCCTCCCCCCAACTCCAAGATGGCATAAGTTCTGATTGCCCCATTCCGCAGTCAGCCCTCCCTTCTGTCACCCCACTCCCTTCATCCACTTTCCACTTACTTTCTTGCAGGGCAAGATAGATGTCTATGCCCCATTGCCAGTTGTGTTGGTAAACAAAATGGGCTCTTAGCACTCAGTTCAACCAAGCGCCCTTGAAGAGTTTGGCCTTTGTTTCCTTGATTAGATTGAGAGTCCTTGGTGACCGCCTTGCCTCAGCGGAGGGCCTAGTTTACACATGAGTTCGAGTGACATGTTTGGGACATCAGAGGCTTTTAGACCACATGGGTTTAAGTCACCTCTTTGTGATGATTTTAGGTCACATGGGTGAGTCGCATGTGTGACTCACCCTTGACCCTGAAAAAGATATAAAACTGGGGGTTGGCTTTCTCATCTTCGGAGCTCTTACCCACAGCCATGGTGGCGCACATGACTCTGGGTCAGCCCTTGTTATGAGCTCCTGGGCTGAACCTAGATGTTGGTAACTATGAATTGTATCTGGTGTGTATGTTGATGTTTGTAATTTGTTTGTATTTGCTCCAAAGTTCAGGGTGCTGGCTTTTTCCCCTGAACTAAGTGAATGGTATTTGTGTGCTGAATTAAAGTAAGCTTATTAACCCCTTAACATTGCTTTCCTTACTAAAGCAGATCAAAAGAACCTGGGCTTTTGCAGCATGCTGATAGCGTGCTTGTTGTTGGACTTGTGTTGATCTTTCATCCCCCCACAACAGCTGCTAGCCAGATTGTTGAAACACCTGTATATCTTATTTCTCAGTTGCATATAAAAACAACCTATTTTTGAGCATCTGCTTTTAAAACTTTGAGTTCAAAATTCTCTCCCCTCTTCCCTCCCCACCCACCCTCCCTAAGAAGGCAAGCAGTTCAACATAGGCCGCACATGTATCATTAAGCAAAACACTTCCATAACCGTCATGTTGTGAAAGACTAACTATATTTAGCTCCATCCTATCCTGTCCCCCTTTATTCAGTTTTCTCCCTTGACCCTGTCCCTTTTCAAACGGATTTGCTTTTGATTACCTCCTCCCCCATCTGCCCTCCCTTCTATCATCCCCACTTTTTTATCCCCTTCCCTCTACCTTCCTGTGGGGTAAGATGCCCACTTGAGTGTGTATGTTATTCCCTCCTCAAGTCAAATCCAATGAGAACAAGATTCACTCATTCCCCCTCATCTGCCCTCTCTTCTCTTCTAACAGAACAGCTTTTTTTTTTTTGCCACTTTTATGTGAGATAATTTACCCCATTCTGTCTCTCCTTTTCTCCCTCTCTCAATATATTCCTCTCTCACCTCTTAATTTTTTTATTTTTTAGATATCATCCCTTCATACTTACCCTATGCCCTCTGTCTATATGTATGTGTGTATATATATATATATATGTATGTATATATATATATATATATATATATATATATATATATATATATATATATATATATATACATATTCCCTTCAACTACCCTAATGCTGAGTACGGTCTCCTGAATTACACACATTGTCTTTCCATGTAGGAATGTAAACAAAACAGTTCAATTTTAGTAAGCCCCTTATGATTTCTCTTTCTTGTTTACCTTTCCATGCTTCTCTTGATTCTTGTGTTTGAAAGTCAAATTTTCTATTCAGCTCTTGTCTTTTCATTGAGAAAGCTTGAAAGTCCTCTATTTTATTGAAAATCCATATTTTGCCTTGGAGCATGATACTCAGTTTTGCTGGGCAAATGATTCTTGGTTTTAATCCTAGCTCCTTTGACCTCCAGAGTATCATATTCTAAGCCCTGCGATTCCTTAAGGTAGAAGCTGTTAGATCTGGTATTATCTTGATTGTGTTTCCACAATACTCCAATTGTTTCTTTCTGGCTGCTTGCAGTATTTTCTCCTTGACCTGGGAACTCTGGGAATTTGGTGACAATATTCCTAGGAGTTTTCTTTTTGGGATCTTTTTCAGGAGCTGATCAGTGGATTCTTTCAATTTCTAGTTTACCCTCTGGCTGTAGAATATCAGGGCAGTTTTCCTTGATAATTTCTTGAAAGATGATGTCTAGGCTCTTTTTGATCATGGCTTTCAGGTAGTCCAATAACTTTTAAATTATCTCTCCTGGATCTATTCTCCAAGTCAGTGGTTTTTCCAATGAGATAGTTCACATTGTCTTCCATTTTTTCATTCCTTTGGTTCTATTTTATAATATCTTGATTTCTTACAAAGTCACTAGCTTCCACTTGCTCCAATCTAATTTTTAAGCTAGTATTTTCTTCAGTGGTCTTTTGGACCTCCTTTTCCATTTAGCTAATTCTGCCTTTCAAGGCATTCTTCTCTTCATTGGCTTTTTGGAGCTCTTTTGCCAATTGAATTAGTCTGTTTTTTAAAGTGTTATCTTCTTCAGTATTTTTTGGTGTCTCCTTTAGCAAGTTATTGATTTGTTTTTCATGATTTTCTTGCATCACTCTCATTTTTCTTCTCAATTTTTCCTCTACTTCTCTTACTTGCTTTTCCAAATCCTTTTTGAGGTCTTCCATGGCCTGAGATCAATTCATATTTTTCTTGGAGGCTTTTGACGTAGGCTCTTTGACTTTGTTGACTTCTTCTGGCTGTATGTTTTGCTCTTCTTTGTCACCAAAAAAAAAAAAAGTTCTAGAATCTGAGTCTGAGTCCTTTTTTCCTGCCTGGCCATGTTCCCGCCATGTCCGTACTTGACCTTTGAGTTTTTTGTCAGAGTATAACTGCTTGTAGAGTAGACAATGCTTTGTCCCAAGCTTTAGGGGCTGCACTGCTATTTTCAGAGCTATTTCTACACAGCAAGCTCTGCCACATCACCCCTCCACCTCCCCCAAGAACTGCCATGCAGGACCGTGACCCAGAACCAAGCAGGGCAAAGCAGGCTCTGCACTCCCACTCTGAGCCATGGCTTAATTCCTCCCACCAGGTGGGCCTGGGGCCAGAAGCAACTGCAGCTGGAGCTCTGGAAGCAGCAGCAGCACTGCACCACCTCTGCCACCCCGGGGCCGGGGCTGACCACATACTCCTCTCACTGTGATCCAGCATTTTTGCCACTAACCTGTTCTGTTGTCTTTGGCGTTTGTGGGTTGAGAAGTCTGGTAACGGCCACAGCTGAGTGGTTCAAGGCCCTACAGCCTGTTCTACCTGGCTCCCAGTCTGGTCGGTCCTGGCACTCCATGCTAGGCTGTGCTGCGCTACCAGCACCATGTGATACACCCTTCCTAGCAACCATCCAGGCTATCCTGGCCTGGAGCCCTGTTTCCCTCTGCCATTTTGTGGGTTCTGCAGCTCTAGAATTTGTTCTGAGCCATTTTTTACTGGTGTTTGGAGCAACCTGGGGGAGAGGTTAAGTGAGTCCCTGCTTTCCAGCCACCATCTTGGCTCCACCCCTCCTATAATTTACTTTTGATCTCTTTCTTTCTAAAGGATCCTTTCTTGCTGCCTATAAACAACATGTCTTCTCCACTCTCAAAAAGTGAAATAAAACAAAACTTCTCACTTGATCATTTCACCCCACTATCATCCTATCTCTTCTGCTCTTTCTAGCTCAACTTCTCAAAAAGACCATCTATAATATAATAGCTGACTCTACTTTCTCTCCTCCTAACTTCTTCTTAATCCCTTACTTTTTGGTTTTCCGATCTTATTATTCCACCAAAACTGCTCCCTCCAAAATTACCAGTGATCTCTTAGTTGTCAAATCCAATGCCCCTTTCTCGATCCTCATTCTTCTTTCTGTCTCTGCAGCCTTTAATGCAGTCGATCATTCTTTACTCCTTGATACTCTTTTTTTCTCTAGGTTGCTACTCTTCCCAGTTCTCCTCCTACCTATCTGACTGTTCTTTCTTAATCTCCTTTGCTATATTCTCTTCCAGAAAATGCCCTCTAATTGTAGGTGTCCTATAGGGTTTTGCCTTGTACCTTCTCTTCTCCCTCTTACTACTTCACTTGGTGGTCTCATCAGTTCCTATGGTTTAATTAGCATTGTTATGCTGATGATTCTCAAATCTACCTATGCTGTCCTAACCTTCCTGCTGATCTCCAAACCTGAATCTCCAACTACCATTCAAACATCTCAAAATGGATGTCCAGTAGAAATCTTAAACTCAAGTGAACTCATTATATTTCCTCCTAAACCCTCACATCTTCCTAACTTCTCTATTACTATAGAGGGCACCACCATCCTCCCAGTCCCTCAGTCATGCAGTCTAAGCCATCATTTATTCCTGACTATTTCTAACGCTCCATATCCAATCTGTTGCCAAGGCCTAACAATTTCATATTTGCAATATCTCTCAAATACAGACCCTTCTCTCCTCTGACACTGTCACCACTCTGGTGCCTGCCATCATCACCTCACTCCTAGGCTGTTGCAACACTCTGCTGGTAGGTCTGTCTGCCACAATATTCTCCCTACTCTAACCTATCCTTCATTCAGCTGCCGAAATGATATTCATAAAGTGTAAATCCGGCCATGTTACTCCCCTAGTTAATAAGTTCCATTGGCTAACTTATCAGGATCAAATAGAAAATCCTCTGTTTGGCATTCAAATGCCTTCATAATTAGCCCACTCTTACATTCCCTGGCTTTTTATGCCTTCCTCCACCAGGTACTATAACTATCCAATACAATGACACTGGCCTTCTTGCTGTTCAGTTAAGAAGATACTCCATGTCTCAGCTCTGGGCATTTTCTCTAGCTATTCTCCTTGCGTGGAATGCTTTCCCTTGTCATCCTCACCTACTCACTTCCCTGGTTTTCTCTACCAACCAAAATTCCATCTTCTTCAGGAAGTCCAATTATCTTGGTGTCTTCCCTCTTTTAATTATTATAATTTAATTATACCGATTATATATTTATTTGTGCATAGTCTCCCCTATTAAATTGTTAGCTCTTTGAGGGCAGGCATTGTCTTTTCTCTCTTTTTGTAACCCCAGTGCTTAGCACAGTATCTGCCACATGGTAGATGCTTAATAAATGTTTATTGACTGATTGACTATGAGCTCTTAAGGAAGAGAGAAATTCCATTTCACTACTATACAAGAAATCTAACCTTCAAGGACAAGCAGAAAACTATACATGCCTTAGGGGAACTTTATGAGCACTACAGAAAGGAATAAAAAGAAATTTGATATTCAAGATTTTTGGCTTTACCTTTTGTCAACATAAACTTCTACTACTTTCAAAATAATCTTTCTCTATGGATCTATCTGGTCTTCTCTTTTCTCTCCAGAAAACAATCAAACAAAAACTTTAGTGACCACTATTGCTTACTGAATAAAATTCACAGTCCTTTGCTTGGCATTCATGGCTCAATAAAATTTGTTCACTATATTCCTTTTTAAATTACTCATATATACTATGCTCTCAATAAACCATATGACTTTCTGTTTCCCAAACACACACTTGAATCACAACCCATCATTTCAAGATCAATGCAAAAATATTCTATGAACACTTATGATTCCCCAATTGGCAATGACCTCTTTTAAACTGTACTTACCTCTCTAGTGTATTTACCATGCAATATTGTACAATATTTGCATCTTGTTAAAACTTTTATGTTGAGTCAGACACAGAGGGCTAGGGGTCAAGAGTGGGAATTTGAGGTTCAGAGATCTTTGATCCCACATTAAAGAGTACTCAGTGACAGACCAAAATTGAAATTAGTAGAATCACGTACTTCTATTTTCTGGATGAAATAAAAACTATAATAAAAATAGTTAAAGTATAAAATTTTATAAAACAAAGTAATTATTACTTGATGATAAGCTCCATAGATGCCTCTTCCAAATGAACCAGTATTGAGCTTACTCTTGGAAGAGTAGCCAAATCTATAGGACACATCATAACTGATCATTCTTCATTTTTGTCTTCATATTCCCAACACCTAGGAAAATGCTAGGCATATAGTCAGGTTTTACTAAATGCTTATTGAACTGAATTAAATCATAGTGCCTGTCTGTATGCTACATGCTAATGAGCAGGTGGGTCAAGACAGAAATTGTACAGAAAAATTTGAAAAGAAGGAGGAAGAACACCATTCACTATTTTATTAGTTCTGGGTTCAGAGAGACAACATGGAAAACTTATTGAAAGAAAGGTAATGTTGAAAGCTATCTCATAGGTTGTCCCATGACATCAATAAGGAATTAATTTAAAGTAATTGGGGCTTTCTCAGAAGATGGAATGCACCCCCATGCACACATATACACACATATATGTGTGTGTTTGTGTGTGTATATATATATATGTATATGTATATTTCTCTTAAATTGATATATTCTGTGCAAAATTGCCTTAAACTCCAAAAGGTGGAATTCTAAAAAAATATATTAAAAATTCCAAATATTTCAGTAATAATCTTTGATTATATTCATATCTACAAACACCTGGCCTAATGGGAATCTGGGTATGTTATTTCAGAACCTTGGCTAGGAAAGAAGTGGAATTTTTTTACTTAGTACATTGTCTACGAAAACAATGAAATAGGTATAGCACTGCCTCAAGACAAATTATACAGTCTAGATGACCTCTCAAAGTTCTTTGCAACCATATGATTTTAAGAAACTTTTTGTTGCCCATAAGTCATCACCACCAATGACAACCCACAACTACCTTTATGAAAGCTTAAATAAATATGTCATTATTATTGAGCTTTGGGAAAGGATATTAGATTACATACCAGGAGAGCCAAACACAATGTGAAGGAACATTTTTGTCTCTGCTTTCCCATAGTGTGGAGTTTTGATTCTGAAAGACTCTTAAGCTCAGATTATTTATTTAAGCATTTTTCCAATATAGATTTGTTATTACATTCTTATGTACCTTTGTTTATTTCCTTTTTTAGTATGTGAATATTTTAAGCTGCTTCAAGATAAACTTGATATGTTTAGATAACTGAGCAGTTAACCAGAAGGCTGAAGATGAATACCTGGAATTTCTACTTGATCTATAAAAGAGGGTTGAGGGGAGATTCTTGAAAGGCCTGATTTCAGGAAACAATTCTGATCTTAAATGCATAAAATAGCTTTCTAACATTATTACTGTGCTTCTAAGGTATGCAGTGAGAGTTCCACATATGGAAAAAAGGAGGAGCTGAATTCAATTCTTCCCTGAGGGAGTCTTAAGAGTGGAATTTTACCTTGATCACTCATGAATCTGCTGCCCTGACTTGGGTTGTAGTGGGTGTTTTGCCTCTAGTAAAATTGGGCCTGTGGAGAGCCTAACACATTGTCTGGCAAAACCTGCTGAGACCAGTTAAAATTCTTTATTGTACTTTCTAATGTTTAGTTCCCAAAAATAATTTTGGAGATCATTTAGGTAAGAGCAATGAGAACTTATAATAAGGAAATAATTGCCAGGATTAAAAATCCAAAGTCATGTTTCACTGGGGAGGGAATAAAAGGAATGTATTTGTATGCATATATATATATATATATATATATACATATATATATATATATATATATATATATATATATACATATATATGTATGTGTGTATGCACACATGCACATCTATTTCAAAATATCACAGTGATAAGGCATTGCTATCAAATAACAGAAAACAGCTGCATTTCATAAAACAGCAACTGGCCAATAATTGTAACCCTAGTCTTTGCTTTGATAGGAGTTTTGGGGGAAAAATATTCTTTCTATGCTGCAGATCTAGAAATCTGACCAATGCCACATTTGGGAAATCAATAAGGCAACAAAATCAAGGAAGTAGTTAATTATTGACTGCTCTTCTCCTGAAAATCACTTCCTGCTATTCCTCCTTTAATCAAAGACAACACAGTAATCAAAGTCCTCAATGCTCAGACTACTCTCTTGTAACAGGCAGCTGGTGAGCAGTCTTCAGGCTTTGAGGCAGGAAGACCTAAGTTCAAATTTGACTTCAGACATTTACTAAGTGTGTGATGCTGGGCAAGTTACTTCATCTCTTTCTGCCTTAGTTTCCCTAACTATAAAATGAGAATAATAATAACACCTACTTCACAGGATTGTTGTGAGGATCGAATGAGAAAATGTTTATAAGAAAAGAGAAAAACACCTAGCACGTCACCTAGCATATAGTAGGCACTATATAAATGTTTATTCCCTTACTCCTTCTGAGAAGAATCCCTTTGAATCCCTGAGGGAAGTTGTGTAGTAAGGGATAGGGTACTGATTTTTGTTATTCTACTATCTTATTTTGGAATGTTAACCTAAACTCGCTCTGTCTCTCTCTCTCTGTCTCTCTCCACACACACACACACACACACACACACACACACACACACACACACATACACACAATTAACTTCTTGTGAGTTTTCTATAAGATTCCTCAATGTTACAGGATATGGGATAACTACAAGCTAGCATTAAATTAATGATAAAAATCAATAAAATTACTTCTGACAGCTCTGTGCCTAAGACATACAGTACAATAGTACTTTTTTTCATCAGTGATCTCTGAGGTCCCCTCTGATTCTACATATGTGATCCTAAAATAAGAATCTGAGCATGATTTTATCATGTACTAGCTGTGAGGTCTGGAGTGAGTCACTTAGAAAATCTGGATATCCCTATAAAATAGGGATAATAATTTGTCCTATCTAAATGAGAATGAAATAAGACAATGTGCATAAAGTATTTGAATTCATAAAGAGCTACGTGTATGAATTATTTTGTTAAATATTGAATATAATATTTAAGCATATGTTCAAATCAAATGATTTAAGTTTTCAGAAGACAATGAGTCATACAGGCTAGCAGGACTTGGTCCTTCCTCCCTAGGTGGGTGTTGAAATATGGTAGTGATTGTTGTTTGGTTGTTTCAGTCGTGTATGACTCTTTGTGATGCCGTTTGGGATTTTCTTGGCAAGGACACTGAAGTGGCTTATCATTTCCTTCTTCAGTTCATTTTACATGTGAGGAAACTGAGACAAACAGAGTTAATGGATTTGCCCAGGGTCATACGGCTAGTAAGTGTCTGAGGCTGGATCTGACCTCAGGTCTTCCTGACTCCAGGCCTAGCACTCTATCTACTACACTACCTAGCTGCCCATAGTAGTGACTGAAACAGCCTATGTGTCTAATGACTCTGTAAGCTAGGTCTATAAAAAAAATTGTACTAGCCAGAATGTACATTACTACTCATGATATTGGAATCCTTGAAATATACTTGAGCAGTAGTTTATTCTAAAATATAAGGGAAATTATGCCCAGTGAGGTGGAATAGGGAATAAGCCACTCATAAGCTAATCTACACATCTAAAAGGAGTCAGCCAGCTTGTAGTTGGACTCTATTGGGTGCTGAAGAATATCATTTATTACCTGTGTGGCCTTGAGCAAGTTACCTGGGCTCAGTTTCATCATCTGTAAAGTAAGGGTGTTGACCTAAATGATCTATATTTATGATTCTATGATACTATGTTGTCAGGAACAAGATACATGGATATCAGGTGGCTATGTTGCAGAAAGTGTGCTTGCCCTTGTTGTAGTCTTTGTTATGGTATTAATTCTAATTCATTTATTTCCCTGAATGTAAGCCATATTTATTTTCCATGGAAAAACAGAAAGAAACTGGTAATGTAACTTGTGTAATTTAGTTTAACATTCCCAGAAACTCACCTTGACATTCCCATGCTTTATCTTCAGGTCATCATGCTACTTCTCTAAGGTCTTGGGGAATCAGTTTTCACCCTATTTACTTTGTAAAGGAAGGGTTCGTGATAGAGTTGAACATTTTGGAGGACCTCCTTGTAGGGAATATTGACATATAATATTGTTTTTAAAGAACTTCAAAGGACGGGAGCTGACAACCAGGCAGGAATGTTATGGATGGGTAAGAGCTGAAAAATCTGATCTCTGAGGTCATTTCCACCTGAGGGTCTATGATTCAATGACAGGACATATTTAGATCAATAAGAGCTTGACTAGGTTCTAAGCTCCTGGAACCTTGTTCACATAAAAATACTTGTTGAATAAATAGATTTAACATTAATGTTAAAATTGTCCATTTTTCTTGGGGTTAGGGCTAGAGATTATACTTATGAATTTATTATTATCATAAACTCATGGATGAGAAAATTCCCTGTACTGATACTGGTAAGTGCTTTCACTTCAATTTATAGCTTTAGAGAATTACCTAGAACAGCATTTCTCTAACTGTTGTGAAAGAAACCCTCAAACACCCTTTATGTTTTTTTTAAACCAACCTCATGTTATTTGTCAATAGTCACTAAAATAATTATTTACAGGATTTTGCTGTGAGAGGTCTGCCAAAGTTTTGTTTATACTGAAGGGTTCTACCACTGTGGAACCTGTCCTAAAACACTCTAGATCACACAGAATGAATGTGTTAAAGCCTGGATGTGAATCAAGGTTTTTCTGGTTTGAAAGTCAGCTCTCTATGTCTCTTGTCATTTTTTCTTAATATTACTATTAAAAATTACCATTAAATATTAATTTGTTATTATGAAATAATCTGTTTTGTTGAAATGCTGTATCACAGGTTGTGTTTGTCCTTCATTCTCGAAGAGAACCATGACAGTGGGGAAATGATGACCTGACTTGCAGTTGACTTTGATTTGAGTGAGGGAGGACTGTGCAAGGTCACCAGCCTCACTTTCTCCTCCAGAGGTATCTGGTTCCAGTGGCCTGATATTCATCAGGACAACTGGAGATGGCCTAGGATGTAATGGGAGACCCTGGCCCTTCCAGGCAAAGGTCTTTTCAGGTTCTCACTTTGAGTGACATAACACCCATTCAGTGAATGACTCCTCTCATCAATGCAAGGTTCAAACACAGCTCCAAAACACTCATGATGGAAATAGCTATGCACATCCAGAGAAAGAATTATGGAGTCTGAATCCAGATTGAGGCAAACATTTTGCTCTCTCTCTTTTTTTTCTTTCTTTTTTGGTTTGGTTTCTCCTTTCTCATGGTTCATTCCATTGGTTATAATTCTTCATTACAACTGGACTATTACATAAATAAGCTCAACATGAAGGTATATGTAGAACCTACTTTGGATTCAATGTCATCTTGGGGGGTTGGGGGGAGGAGTGAGAGGGATAGAAAATTTGGAACTCCAAAATTTGTGAAACCAAGTGTTGTAAACTAAAATGAAAAATAAGTTTATTAAAATAAAAAAAAGTCAACCAAGGGATGGCCCCTTTAATCAAAAACTCAAAAAAAATCAAACTGGGAGGCAAAGACCCTCAGGGTGCCTGCCCAGAAGAGAAACATTTACTATTTCGTATACTAAATCAAAACTCTTAGAGGATTAGGATGAAGGCTTGAGATGCTGAGAGTTTCAGATAGATCCAGGTGTTATTGACTACCCGGAAAGATTCTTGTGGGTAATATTGCAAAAGGGAGAAACTGTTTGCAGTTCTGAAGGGTTGTATTTAGGGAAATGAGGAAGTAGGAAGAGGATTGATATGTGTGATTTTGGAGTAGTTGGAACCTGCCTTGAGTGTTTTAAGAGCAACAGCATGAAAGGTGACGCCACAGTTGTGACGAAGGTATGGCAGATGAGTTCCTTCAGCACAGTGCTCCAGTATAGATATACAGAGTAAGTCCTTAATTGTGTTTACATGAAATTAAAAAAGGGTTTGCACAGACAAAGCCAATGCAGCCAAAATTAGGGGGAAGGACAGGAAACTTGGAAACACTTTTTTTTATTAGAGTAAGTTTCTCAAATAAAGGTCTCATTTCTCAAGTATATAAGGAACTGATCCAAACTTATAAAAATAAAAGCCATTCCCCAAATGGTCAATGGTTATGAACAGGCTGTTTTCAAAAGAAGAAAGCAAAGCTATCAATAATCACATATAATGTGTTAAATCACTAGTAATTAGAAATGCAAATTAAAACAATTACTAGGTACCACCTCACACTTACTAAGATTGGCTAACATGACAGAAAAGGAAAAGGATCTGGTATGAATGTGGAAAATAACTAAAGTAATATACTGTTGGTGGAGTTGTGAAATGTTCCAACCATTCTGGAGAACAATTTGGAACTAAACCCAAAACAGTAAAACTAATCCCATATTTTGGCCCAGCAATACCACTATTACATCTGTATCACAAAGAGATCAAAGAAAGGGGTAAAGGACCTATTTGTACAAAAATATACATAGCAATTCCTTTTTTGTGGTGGTAAAGAATTGGACATTGAGGGGATGCACATCAGTTGGGGAATTGTTAAACAAGTTGTGGTATATAATTATGATGGGGAATACAATAAGATATAAGTGCTATAAGAAAATGATAGCCAGGATAGTTTCAGAAAAAAACCTGGGAAGAGTTACACGAACTGATGAAAAGTGAAGTGAGTAGAACCAGGAAAACATTATACAGAGTAATAATAACACTGTAAAAATAATGAATGGTGAAAGACTTAGCCACTCTGATCAAGACATGGTCCAAGACAATTTTAAAGGACTCATGTTGAAAAATGCTATCCACCTCCATAGAGAGAACTGATGAATTCTAAGTGCAGACTGAAGCATACTTTTTTATTTTATTTTTCTTGCTTGTTCCCCCAACACGGTTAATAGGGAAATATACTTTGCATAATTTCACATATATAACACATATTAGGTTTCCTTGCCTTCTTAATGGGTGGGCCAGGGGCACTAAGGAGTGAAACTCAACAATTTAAATAATGGATGTTAAAAAGAAAATAAATAAAAATAAAAGCAAAAGGTCCTGATGGTCACAGAGCCTGGAACTCCTCAGCATCATAGAGGTTGCCAGGAATCTTCTTACCCAATTCAGTGTGGTGGGGCAATGAGAGACTGATATACACAACATACATAAACTTATGCAATGTACATCAGTTTATCAATAAGAGCTATGTTGTCAGATTCAATCTATTACAGAGTATTTGAATTAGGGGTTCCTAAGCTTCCTTCCATATTCCTCCTTCCAAAGGAGAAAATAGGCAACTAGATAAAAATATTGGTAACTTTCAGATGAATTAAGGTCTGGGGTTTTATTGTTGATGTTGTGATTGTTTCGTTTTTGTCTTCATGGAAAATTCAATTAACTGGTTAGGTTTTCAACTTTAGATTATTATTTTTTACCAAAAATAATAAGCATAAATTTACTAATTATTAAATAACTATAAAACCAATTGTGGAGTGACAATAGCTAAATAAGTGTGAATACCAAACTCAGTTCTTCTATTGCTATGCTTATATCTTACAGCAAATTGATTCATCTCACATGGGTATGATAGAAAAGTGAGAATTAAATTTGTTGGTTTTTACCCTATGATTTCTATCTCAAAATAAAGCAACATCCCTTTTTTTAAATTTGTAAATGTTGTGAGTCTGGTTAGATTCAGGTAGTATAGGGGGGAAACTAGAGAATTTTTTTTCCATATCAAAAAGTAAATGCCAAAAATCAGAAATAAAACTGTAAGGAATTGGTTTTTATTTCATTGCCTCAAAATACTTTTTAAGGTCTGCTCTATAGATATCAGATTGCTGTTTCATTGAGGATACTTTCTCTTCAGTTCATGGGTTGCCTTCTAAGCCTCTAAGAATTTAACAAATAGTTTTAATAAGGAGTTAAACTTGCTACAAAATTCCTTCCTGAGTGAGATTCGGATGTAATTGGGGAAATACTCAATAAAATTAAAATATAATAAACATGGATAATGTTAACATGTGTTTTCCTTAGCTAATATGTACACATAAGGAATTCTTATGTACTGTTTAGTGGCCTTGTTTCTATTTTAGTTTGACACTACTTCTAGAAAACTGACTATGACTCCCATAGTATATTCACAGGAGAAAACAGAAAGGTGGTAGGATCAGTAGCTAGTCAATAACTTTAGTAAAGGCTTAGGACCATGCCCAAGGGAAAAAGAATGTACCATAGTTGATTTTTTTTCTTTATCTACCCAACCATGGTATTCTTTTATTCTGTCCTTGTGCTTCACCCCACCCTCAACACATTACTTGTTTTTTTTTTAACATGACCTCCAATCCCTTTTCACTTCATTACTTTCTCAAGCCACTATCAATGCTCTGACTTTTTCTCTCTTCACAATCTCAATCCTATAGTTAACCAATTCAATTCCACATGAGCCCCAATCCCCTACTTTGTTTTATCATTGCTCACTCCTTGCCAACTCTAAGTGTGGGATTAACTTCCACCATCTGCTTGTTCCTACTCTCAGGAAACTGAAGAGAGATGGACTAAGTCAGACAGCCAATCTAAACGGGAACATTATAAATGTGTTATCTAACTTCAATTTAGCCAGCACTGTAGCAAGGCAATATTTTTATTTTTCATTCATTCCTTATTACATTACACATAAAACTATTCTAAAGTTTCTGTCTTGTCTTGTCTTCTCTTCTTACTTCTCTTCATTCCCCACTCAGCTGAAGACCTCACTTCTTACTGTAATGAAAAATTGGGATCATTTGCAGTGAGTTCCCTCTCTTCTTTTTGCCTCAGCACCATTTTACATCACCAGCTGATCTCCCCTACTTCCCTGAAGTCTTTGACTATGATGGCCTTTCTGTTTACCAAGACTAATCCCTCTATATATGCCCTTTATCACATATCTTTCTATCTTCTTTTGCCAATTGACTCCTCAGTTGTGTTCTCCTTGCATAATCTTCATCCTCTCCCTATCTATTGGTTTATTCCCTACTTTCTTCAAATATGCTGGTTTTCTCTATTCTTAAAAATAAGACACTCTCACCAGCCCCTATTAGCCTCTCAAACTCACATCCTATATTTCTTCTTCTCTTCACAGCCAAATCCCAGGATAAAAAAGATGTCTAGATTAGTTATTGCCAGGGCAGCTAGGTTGATATAGTGGAGCAGTGAGCCTGGAGTCAGAAAGACCAGAGTTGAAATCTGGCCTCAGATACTTACTAACTGTGTGATTCTGGGCATATCACTGAACTCTTGCCTGCATAAAACTGGAAAAAGAAATGGCAAACCACTCCAGTATCTTTGCCAAGAAAATCCCATGGACCAACAACTTCTTTCACTTTAGTATACAGTTCTTCTGCAATCTTTGATCTAGTTAAACTGGGCTTTCTTCTGTTCCTCATATGCTACACTCTGTCTCCCTTCACTCTGAATTTGTACTGGGCATTCATGTAGCTATATTCACCTCCTATCGCTATGTGACTTCCACCTCACAGAATCCCTCTTTTCCTTCAAAACCTGGTTCAAGTACCTGTCCTTCTGAACTGCTGGTACCTTCCCTCTCATACCTATCACATGTTTACTTTCTTTATATTTATTTTGTATAAACTTATATAAGCATATGCTACTTCTCTAGTAAATTGTAAGCTTCTTCAGAAATGGGTTTGTTTCCATCTTTTATCTTTCTCCTCCCACCATTGTTAAAGCATGATTATAGAATGCTAGAGGTGGAAGGGACACTAAAAATTATCCAATCAAACCCATTCATTTTATGAATTGGAAAAAAAACACAGAATCCCTATGTTATGAGACTTAAGTATTCATCTTGTCTGTCTAACCCATAGATGAGTAAGAATGGCTACTATGAGATCTTGAACAGGTCATTACCTTCAGTGAACCAGGTCCTACCACTTCCCAAGGTACATTCCTACACTATCGGACAGCTTGGATAAGGAGATCATTGTTATTATTACATGAAGCCCCCTCCACTTCATTTCTCCCAGGTTTATCTTTTAGAACCAAGCATATATCTAGTCACTCTTCCACATGACAGACCTTCATACATTTTGAAAGCTACCATGCCCTTCTTAAGTCCTCTTGGCTGTCACTAAACCAAACATACCCAGTTCTTCCATCCAAGCTGCTTATCTTGTTTCAAAACCCCCTGGTGATATGCTTAAGAAATTTCTTTTTTAAAAGATTTGGCACTGACAACATTACATTCAATGGTCCAGTTGTGATTTGACCAAAGCACAGGATTCCAGAACTATCACTTTCATTTTGAACACTACACTTCTTTAAGATCTCAACAGCTTTTTGGCTATTACATCTTACTCTTTACTTATTTTGAACCCGAATTCTACCAACCCCCCCCCCAAGCCTTTTTTGATAAAAACTGATGTAAAGTTAGAATCAGTTTAGTGACTGACTCACCAAAGGGCAAACAAGAGAAGTAAGAGGTAGAGGGAAGGCTCCAATTCAGGTTTCCTAATTCAATAATTGTACAAACATTTTTAAAGTGCATATTATTTGGAAGACACTGTGCCTTATCCGAGGTACTTTCTATGACATTATACCTAGGCCATACTATGTGAACTAGTCTAGATTTCATTGGGAATATATCAGAATTTTTTGTTATCTTTAATAAATTTTCTTAGGCAAAAGCAGTTTTTGAAAACTACTAGGATGAAAGTCTGAGGACTGTTAATATGAATGTTGTACTTGATTCCAACTTCTATAACTGTGAATAGGGAGAGAAGTCTTATCTAAGGAAATGAAAAGCCAAATCAGGCTCAACTTGTTTTGCCACAGAGGCAGCACACATTGAATTATATTCAGAAAAATAAGATTTAGGACCATGGCTTGGCAGGATAGCTCCTGGGGATGCTAGAAAGGAAGATGAGACAAGTAACAATGATATCTCTAAGCTGAAAGCACCCTTAAATATGTATACATAGCCCGTGATGAAACAAAGGATTCCAGGAGTATCTAAAATCATAGTTTGTAGCAGACAAGAAAACAACAATGTGGTCATAAACCATTACAGTGAGGTAAATATCCTTCAAACAAATGAGAACTAATACAACAGGACTGTTATGAAATAACAACAGAATCTCATTGTTATCCACATCTTTCAGATTTCAGTTTTCCCATCTACTCTGGGGATGCTCTACAGGAGTCATGATGTCCCAACCCCTTCACTATTAAGATCCTTCCCTGCCACTATAGGGTTGCCTAATTAACCTATCAGAATTCAGACCCTACTCCTTTTTTTCATCATCCAATGTTATTCCCTGAGGCCCAAGTCATTCCTACCCTGGGGTAAAGGGCAGAGAAGGAGGGGACTGCCATGGCCTTATTTTAACCCCTATATATGTCACTCTGTGTGGCCAAATATCTGATGTCACTTTACATCTGAGGATGAGCCACTCCAGTGGCACCACTTCTCCTGCCCACATTATTTCTGGTTTTGAGTATCTGTAAAATAAATCTGCTTTCTTTATTGACTTCCTACCTCAGTTCTTGCCACTTACTAATCATCTCATGGGGATCTCCCTTAATGTACCCAACCTCTGGCACTATGTCAGGATGTCTTAAACTTATAAATCTTGGACAAATGGTCTAAAGTGCCCAAGAGCTATACCTACCTCCCAAGATTTGTCTTAAGGTACATAGAAAGCAAGAGCTAACATCCTTAACCCTTTGTTTCAAGAAGAATGACTTACTGTGTTCCTAATCAAAACCCAAACTTGGACTACAAGAATGCTGTGATATTTAAGTCCTTCAGTTGTGCTCCCATTCTGACTTCATAAACATAGCTGGCAGGGGTGGAACACAAACTTCCTGAGAAAGAATAAGGATATCATGACTGATTACAAGGAAGTTTGGGAGAATCCTCAGCCTGAAGTCAACATTATTATTTTTCATAAATTGGGTTTCAATACAATTCAACAAATGTGTACCACTAGATTTGAAGTCAGAAAGTATCTGATCTGTTCCACTGATCAATGTCTCTAGTTCTTAACCAGTACCAAATTGTTTTCATGATTAATGCTTTATAGTACAGTTTGAGAACTAATAATGCTAGACCCCTTTCCTTCCCATTTTCTTTCATTGTTTCCATTAATATTTTTGTTCTTTTGTTCTTCCTGATGAATTTGTTATCATGTTTTATAGTTTAATAATCATTCAGCAGTTTGATTTATATGACACTGAGCAAATAAAGTATCCTAGACAATATTGTTGTTTTTATTATACTGGGTTGGCCAACCTATCAGCAATTAATATTTTACCAGTTTTTCATATCTGTCTTTATTTTTATAAAGTGTTTTGTAGTTATACTGATAATATTTGTGTACGTGATTTGATAGGTAGAGCCCAAGTATTTTCTATATTCTATAATTATTTAAATGAAATTTCTCTCTCTGTCTCTTCCTGTTGGATTTTATTTGGAATGTACAGAAATGCTGGTAATTTATGTGGATTCATTTTATATCTTTAAATTTGCTGACATGATTAACTGAAAAAAAAGGACTTTTCTGGGGGAATGTATCATTTGGACAAAAAAAGTTTTGGCAAACCAATTTCTGCATAGCATCCTATTTCAAGAGTAAAGCCACAAAATTACTCAGACAGTGCAGGCCCAGTGAGAAGGAGATTGCTTATATAGCATCTCCCTATGTGTATCTATCTTCTGTGGAGAGTCCAAAAGTCAATTTTGTACTAAGAGTTTCGAGGGATTGAGAAAGGATGTTAGGACTGTATTGGAAAGAGAGACTAATTGGAATTTCAAAGGGTTTTTCTGATAGTAACTCCAAATTTAGCTCTCTTTCAGGGTTCTGATTTGATTCTTTTCAGAGACTCTTTTGAATGTGTGTGTGTGTGTGTGTGTGTGTGTGTGTTTGTCTATGTGTGTGTAACATTTTTATGCAGTCAGGTGATCCAGTGGATGGCATGACAGACTTAGAGTCAGGAATATGTACATCAGATACTTATAAACTATGTGACGTGCTCTGGGTAAATCACTTAACTAGGCTTTAGTTTTCTTGTCGTTAAAATGAAGAAGTTGGACTCAATGGGCTCCAAGATCTCTTTCAGCTCTAAATCAATGATCCTATAATACTATAATACAAAGAGGCTTATTTATAAAATAGCTATCATCTGTGAGACAAAATAAAGTTTGTCCCATTCCCCGTTTGCATCGACTATCGTTAGTGATTTTATAGGAACTGGGGAACTCTTTCATCCACATTTTGGGAAACCTAACATATACTATACCCTAAGTATAGTAGGAGATTTTCCTGGAGCAATTCCAGGTTGGGGCAATGAGCCAAAGAAAGAAAATATTCTTTTCAAGGTTAGAGCTCAGGATGAATCCTGGTTTGTTTTGATCTTAGAATTTAAAGAGGAGGAGGTCTAGGTCACAGATTACATATTCTCTTACAATTTAAAATAAAAAGATTCTGCCTCATTCATTTTTCTGTATCATCCACCTTTTTCTGTTAATTCAGATAAATCCTGGTTCCAGGTAATCAAGATTTGAGGATTTATGTTGTCTGTGAATTTCTGACAACTTATAAAGTACCCATATTGGGCTGCACAGTGTAGTATATCCCACAGAGAGAACATAGTTTCAAAGAGACTCAGCAGCTTGGTTGTTTTCATGGAAGAAAAGTTTTCTGAGAAGCATTTTCCTGGCTAGGTTTAAAGGTCTGACTCTCAAACACTTCTGTTTTGGAGATATGGCATTTTATAACTTCAATGGAAAAAAATGTAAACTAGAGAGTTTTTTTTAATTTTATTTGAAGAAAACACAGTATTTTCTCCTTTGTATCTTTTATTTCAGAGTTTGTTAATTTTTCTCCCTGATCACAAAGATTATGCCTAGAATGATTCTGGATCTGTGGATTTTGCACAATCCAGAATACCAAAGACCTAAGGATGCCCTTTCCCTGGTTAATGGTTTTTCTATCCACTTTAAAGGCTGTCAAACTTGGCATTATTTAAATGTCACTTTTTTAAAGAAGCCAAGGACTTAAAGTGAAGCAGAGATATTGTGTGTTTGTGTGTGTGTGTGTGTGTGTGTGTGTGTGTGTGTGTGTGTGTGTGTTTAAAGATGAAAGTATCAAGCAAATACCAGGATGCTGGGGTCAATTGAAAATGAGCATTAACATGGTCCTCTCTTAGATAAGCCATAACGCTCACCCTTCTCCAGGTTCAGTGTCATCAGGGTCCAATCAAGATGGTTATAATGAGCAGAGAATCTGTGAGGTAGGGTGATATTTCCTTCAGAAACACTATACTTATTGGTTCCTTAAGCCCCACAAGGACCTAAAATCTGTTATTGTTCCTCCTGGGAGGTCCGTTTACATTTAACATACATCTGGCTTAATTAGGTTGACAGCTGCTGCAGGTAGTGTTGGACAAGCTCCAGGCATCACAGTGCATTAGCATCCATTTAATGGTTTAACCTTTCATAATCTGATCTCCACAGTTCAAATGAACTTGAGAGATGTCTTTTTATTGTTGGTTAATATGCGTTGATTCCTCCCCCTCCCCCCTTCTACACCACCAAACTTGTAATTAACCCAGATGACACTAAATTCCATCCACGTGTACAAAAATCTTTTTTTCTAATGCTAGTCCATGTAATTCTGAAAGTGCAACTACTGAATAGTGTAAATCCTAGGTAGAGGAGGAGAATAATCTGTTTAGCAGCGTGTTTAAGGAAAGGCTGAGAAAATGATCCTTCTTTTTCAGCTTATTGCTTGAATTTGCTTATATAAAATCTGTTAGGCAGTAAAAAGTGATTATAGTTATTGCTGCTTAGGCTATAGCCAACAAAGAAGGTGGTCTTCAGATTCCCTAGCCCACAGTAATGTTATTCAACTCCATCATTCAGAGAATGATTGTGAAGCCACAGAAACTTTGGAAAATACATATGGGATGAATCAATTGGTTGCAGAGTTACTCATGCGGGGCTGTATCCCACCTGCATTAAATGTCTCTTACCTTTGTTTTAATTACTTTACACATTCTGTAGTTTCATTGTATTGGAGTTCCTTGTGGAAGGCAGGAAAGGAGAAAGGAAAGGAAGGGGGAGGGATGGAGAGAGGGAGGGAGAGAGAGAGGAAGAGAGAGGGAGAAAGAGAGAGAAAGAGAGAGAGAAAGAAAGAGAGAGAGAAAGAAAGAGAGAGAGAGAGAGAGAGAGAGAGAGAGAGAGAGAGAGAGAGAGAGAGGAAGATAGGAAGGAAGGAGGGAAGAAATGAAGGAAGGAAGGAAGGAAGGAAGGAAGGAAGGAATGAAGGAAGGAAGGAAGGAAGGAAGGAAGGAAGGAAGGAAGGAAGGAAGGAAGGAAGAAAAATAGACTTCATATTAACAGCTATTCTCTGTTGCATATACCTAAGCTCCAGTTAGTGAAACCAAAGCCAATTGCATGAGTGCCTTTCCAAGGAAAGGTAGTTAGCATTTCCCTGGGCATGTTTATTCAAAACAGGACTGTATTTTATTTAACAAATCAATATTTGCCTTCCTGGTGGTTCAATTATTTGAATATTTGGATCTACTTGGGGATTTTATTTTTCCCAACAAGCAAAACTTTCTGGAGGCTAGGGAACAAAGAGAATCTATTTCAACTGAGGGTCATTCACTTTGCCAGGAATGCTGTTTTCCTTTGGCTATTATTTCAGGTCATTATATTTAAATAGGGGTTTTCTCCCTTATAGATCATCTTTACTTTAGTTGGTCCCTGTGGATATATCCTACCACTGAGTTTATTATTGCTGTTAGTCTTGAAAAGTTCTTTCCTTCTGAAGTGTATTTTGTCTTACAAAGGAAGCCAAACCATACATGTTCCATGTGCACCTCACAATTTCTTCTTCCCCAGATATTACTACCATAAATCATCAATATTTGAATCAAAACCCCAATACCTTAATACAATCCATTGAAATAGTCCAAGTTGTTG
This sequence comes from Trichosurus vulpecula, assembly GCF_011100635.1. Classification (NCBI taxonomy): domain Eukaryota; kingdom Metazoa; phylum Chordata; class Mammalia; order Diprotodontia; family Phalangeridae; genus Trichosurus; species Trichosurus vulpecula. Next base: position 182,339,637 of record NC_050574.1, read on the forward strand.
GCCATAAAGGTCTATTATAGTGTGATGACATTGGGAATAGGAAGATGAAATGGAAATGACAGAGGGAAAAATCCTACAAGTTTAGGAAAAGGAAAGCTACAGATTTCTGCTGAGATATTCTCCAGTGTTTGAAAGAGGGCCAGGACAGCTTATATCACTAATATGATTACTGGCAAGCTAATTGGCAATCTTTTTAGTGAACCCTGACATGTCCTTCAATCAAACCACAAGGGAGGCTCTAAATGCCAATAGGTGACCAGTAGGATTGGCTTGGGAGCATCAACAATATGGAATAGAGTAGAAATAAAAATACCAAGTGCTCGTGAGTAGTTCTCACATAAAAATCTCACTTTTTCTTCCTGTTATAATCTGGAAGTCACAACAAATTGCTCTGTCTTAGCTCATCCTCCAGCAAGTCACAGGCAAAGGCCTTAAGAGCTAGAGAACACTCAGTCAGCCAGGCTTCTCCTCTAACCAGTTAGTATAACAACAATGCTACTTGCTGCTACTGTGGATGTGTAAGGCCAGTAACACCAGCACACAGGAGGGCTACTAGCATGGGTTCTTTGGTATGCTTTTCTAAGGAAAGCAACTCTAAGGGGTTATCAATCTTACTTTAATTAAACATGCATATATCATTCACTTAGTTCAGGGGGTAAAGTCAGCACCCTGAACTTCAGAGAAAACACAAATTGAAAATACAAGCAGAAATTATATAAACAGAGCAAAATAACATAAATCAACAGACTTGCTTCTAGTCATTTCACCAAGGCATTATATACATAGTTATCAGAGAAAGAAGCACCAACACCTGGGTTTTTCAAAGCTGGGGGGCTCCAAAAGCTATCCAGAGTCTCGTCTGGTCAAGTCACACAACACTCTTTCAGTGAATGAGACCCAAAGTAAAATACTAACCTCAGAGTATATATATATACTTCTTCAGGGTCACAGGGCATCACAACCATGCAAATCAAACTCATATGATTTAGGCTTTCTTGTGACTCAAGCGAGTCATCAAAGACCCGTGATCCAATCAAAGACTTTTGATTGAAACAAAGGCAAGACTTAATCAAAGGAACTTGATTGCCTTAGTGCTGAGAAGCACTCCAAAACAAAAGACAACCAAAAGTCCCACTTTACTTGCTACAGCTATTACAATTAGTAATCCTGACATGGCATGAAAAAATAGATAGATAGATAGATAGATAGATAGATAGATAGATATAAATATACAATAGATAGAGATAGATTTGTATATAATCTCTATTGTATATTTATATCGACCTACCTACCTACTTGTATGTTTATTTCTACCTATCTACCTACCTATCTATCTGTCTATCTATCTATCTATGGCTAAAAAATTAATATGGCAGGATGAGCTCTTCTATGTTACCATTCCTCCTCTAATGCCAGTAAAAAGAAAAGATTTCAATAATATTGACTGTATTCTGAATAAATAATAACATTGCCAATGCATTAATACTAGGGCTTTGATCCACTTCTTAAAAAAAAGAAAGAAATTAAGATCCAAGATTTTTCCTGCCAAGATGATGACTTTGTATTTGAGGCTGCTTTAAAGTTCAGTCTGCTGAATGTATGAGCATTAGCAAATACTCTCAAAATACACGGTGTTTTCTAATCTATCTTCAAATCAATTCAAATGATTGTTTTTAGCTCTTACTAATGCAAATAAAACAAATACTTTGCACTAACGATATACCAGACAAAGAATATTAGTCATAGACTATAAACCATATTTTCACCATCCCCAACTATGTCACTGATGGACAGTGGATGGATTGTCTACAGTATACCATATTGAGAATGTGTCTCAACCTTTTCCTTTTGTATTAATTAAATGTAACAAAGACTAATACTACCCCATGACAACAGGAGCCTTTTGTTCCCTGAGCCTTGTTGTCCATGCAGATTCCCTTTGGAGGTACTTTTTCGCTGCTGATTTTGAGATAAAGTCAGGCTCTTCTATGAGTACGAAAGAGAGAATTATGAACTATAATCCTGCACCTGTCTGAGGCTTAGGAAGCTCTGGGGTTGACCTCTCAGACCTTTCTGACATGGTGAGCTTCTCAACCTTAAAACTGACCAGACTGCTTCTGAAAAATGAAATAGACACCTTTTTGAGGCTGTCTGTTTAGTATTTGAAGAAACAACTCAGTTAAATGACAAAAATGAACTAACAACACATACTTTTAAAACATTTTTAATTCCTCAACTATCTAAAGTTTTAGCTCTACCAGGCCAAGCATCCAGATCAAATTTGAGAATTTCAGTGCAAAATTGGAATGTTTGGTCTACTTGAGGTAAAATATCCAGCTCTCTTTAAGCCTCTGGATTTGCCTAAATATTTTTTTCAATTTTCAAGAAAAAAATAGGTCTTCCCCAGCCAAAAAATTGAGCAACACCAAGTAAACTAGCCTATTTCTCACAAATATCCACTTTTCTCATTTTCCTTAACAAAGAGTTCAGCAAGAAAGATCAGAAGCTGTCTTCCTCCACTTTTTATCATCCTCTTAATGGGCAACTCTTCCTGGATAAGTGGCCAGTCCTCTTGAGCACAGTCCCTACCAATCCCCTTTGATTCACAACCATAAGGACCAAAGTATCCAATAGGAGCCTTGACAAGGAGTAAGATAGCACGTTATTCCCAATGGAAACATGCCCAGTTCTGTTGGGAGTGTTCTAATCTAACCCCTGAGTATTTGTTTAGTGATTAATCATGGAAAAGGTCCAAATTTTGTTTCAAGAGGTCCAATTATGATCATAAGGGAATGGGGGAGGTAAAAAGATAGGATTTGGAGCCAGAGAACAAAGGTTTGAATCCTGACTCAGTTATTTCCTACTTGTATGACCTTAGGTAAGTCATCTCACTTCCTCTGAGCTTAATTTCCCATCTACAGAAGGAAAGAAATAGATTAATGACATTTAGCCTCCTCTAGCCTTTAAGAACTATTATCCAAAATCAATGGGGCCATAGACAATCCATTGTCTCATAGAAATCACCTAAGGGAAGAAATTAAGACTTATGTGGTTCAAATGGTTATTGTTTTTATATACTTCAGAAGATGCTCAGTGTTCTCAAACTATACAAGCTCACAACATTACTGATGTCGTTGGGAGTAGAGAAGGCATAAAAAAGCATGAGATCATTTGGAATCACACTGATAAATTAAAGCAAAATAAGGTCAGGAAGCACACAGTATTGCCCTAAAGAGAGATGATTTGAGGAAGCATATTCTGTCAGGTTGTTATTTTTGCCAACATCCCTCCTTATTTAAATATTGATATCCATTACCTCCCTGGCTTAATACAGCAGATCTAGTGGAGTCTCACTCTTGACTTTGACACTCCCTAGAAACTCTGATTCAGTACATAACTTGGAGTGCTGAACTTGGTGTCAGGAGGACCCGAGTTAAAATCCTGTCTCTGATGCTTACTGGCTATATGACCGTGGGCAAGTCACAGCCTTTCTAAGACTTATTTTTTCTTATATATAAAATAAGGGGGTTAGATTCCCTTCCCACTCTAAATTAGTGGTCTCATGGTGTGGTTTATATTCCTTATACTTAGATCCTGACTTGGATCTGTTTGTCTTTCTCCAGAAGGGAGTATTTTCCTTTCAGGACCAATGATTTCCCTAATCATCACTACATCTGAGGACCCTTTGAAAGATATAACACAAGTCATGCTTAGATGTTGCTTCCTATATCCAGTAAGCCATAACTATTCCTTATCTGCCATAATTTTGAGGACTATCGCTACCAAAAATGCTGTTTACATTATATCATTTTGACAAATGTCCACTGGGAGCACCATCCTTTCTCATTTTCCCCTCTGCCCCATTCAGCTAAGTTTTCCCTGAGCTATTTTACAAGGAAATGTATATGTGTCTGTGTGTGTGTCTGTGTGTGTGCGGGCAGGTGGGTGTGTATACACATACACACACACACACACACACATATATATACATATATATATTTTATTTAGAGAGACTTATAATTTTGGAAAATGGTAGATGGAAAGGAAAAAAATACATTAGTGTAAAATTCTAAGCTTGCAGAATTTCCCATGTAAATTGCCATGAAGCCAGTAATTAATTTCCTCCATAACTACCACACCAAGAAATATTTGGTTTATTTTTTGCTTCCATCCATTAAGTTCTCTTGCTTCCTCCCCGCACCTCCCCCCCCCCCCCCCCCCGCAATGAATCCATAGCTAGTTTACTGCTCCCTTTCCTCATTGTTCTTTGGTGAAAGAAGGTTTGCCTTCTTCCACCATTTTTGGGTCCCTCCTGTATATTGCCCTTATCCCGAATTTACAAGGGACTTTATGGCATTGTCATGTTTGAAAGATTCATTAGGAGGGAAATCCTGAAATGTGGCTCCACCACTTCCGTTAGATTTTCCAGTAATCTTAGGCATGTCCCTTAACCATGAAACTCAGTTTTCTTGACCAGTAAAATGGGGATAATCCCACCTCTTGGACATGTTATGGAGATCTGTGAGCTAATGCTCATAAAGCTCTTTGAATTTCTGGGATGAAAGCGGCCTTGTTACTACAGAGTCTCAGGCTACTTCACTTTGCAGCAGAAGCCACTCCTGGGGGAGATTGTGCAGACAATTAGCTCAGTAAAATCTGAAGAGGATTAGGTGAATATGAATTAGAATAACATCTGCAGTTAAACTAGTGGGGATAAAATTACTGGGGTGATCAATCCTTATCCTTCAGGATGTAAGCTGAACAGCAGCTGGGTTTGAGGAGAAAGTTCCACCCATATTATCAAATTTCCCCAGTGGCCAGGTGCATTGTGGGTTGTGAGTCCGTCCCTGAAATATCCAATTTAGGCTTTTGTTAACTAGAATAAATCAGGCTATAAATGAACCACTCATTTTTCTGGTTAAACATATCTTAAGATTTCCTGGGAAATTGACAAGTCTTGTGATCCACAAATTTAAAAAATCCATTTTATCTTCAGATGGTCTGGCTGTCCTATAAGAAGTATTTCACCATATCAAATAAAATTCATGTTAATTAATGCTAGGAAAATATCCCAAAGCAACTGGTGTCAGGGGTAAATAATCTGTGAAAGGTTAAAATATGGCAAGAGGTCCTGTCCCTGCCACCCAGTTTTTAAAAATAATTAGGCATTTCTGAAATTAACAACTCTCTTCTTCCTTTGCTCCATCACCCCCAAAGCTGAGTGGGAAAAAAAATTCATTTGGTAATTTAAGCCCTGAAATCCATCCCATATTAAGAAAACTTAAAAGTTGGTGTTGAGTAAATGTTGTGAAAAGGAAATTTGAACCAAAAGTTAGTGTAAAGAGCCTAAGTAATAGACACAGCTAAAAATGAGCAGTGCCAGAAATAAACGTAGAAGAATATAAACCACCAGAGAATGTAGATGGAAAATTTACTTTGAGTGTTGCTGAAAATAGAAATAAAACAAGCAAATTGCAATTATGAAGAAAATAGAGACAAAAGCAAAAGAAGTGAAAGAATTCTAGATTTGCATAGATTAGAAGGAATTACTAATTGTTGATTTATTTATGTTCCAGACTAGACTACTCACCATTTCCCTTACACATTGAATCTTTGCCCACTTCTTTGCTTCACTTATGTTATCCCTGTGCCTAGAATGCCCCCTCTCTTTTGCTGTCCCTACCAACCCACAGATAGTTTAATGATTACCCACCCTTTAAAACTCAACTCAAATGTCACATCTAATTCTTTTGCTCCTTTTGAATATCATTTAGTGCTCTGTAATTTTCTTCTATGTGTATATGCATATATGTATATATGTGCATACATATACACATATATGTGTGTGTAAAGTTTCTATATGTAGTAAGCTCCATGGGGTCAGGAAGAGTGCTTTTTTTTTTCTAAACCGCCTATTTACCTACAAATAATTAACAAATATTTATTAAATTTTAATTTACTTCATTTTCTATGATTGTGTGTGGTTGTGTTGCATGGTAGGATGATAATGAAAATCAATGGCATGGATACATTGGTATGCAAGATTTTTCTCTGACAGATCCTTGCAGTAATATAGAGAAGTCAAATACATTTTGATGCGACTGGGAACATTTTACAGTAAGAAAGAACTTTAGAGATGATCTAATCTAGCAATGTAAAACTCAAGTAGAAACCAGTCCCTGCAGGCTAGAAAAATCAACTCAGAGAACCACAAATTATAATTGGATTAATTATTTCTGAATTACATTTTAATCTGGTTTGAGTGTACTCAGTCATTTTGGGGCTGCTAGCGGCTCTGACCTAGTCCAAAGCACTCAGTTTTCAGAGGAAGAATCTGATGGGATTCATCTGGAGTGAATCAGGTAATAAGTGTCAGAGTCATAGCTGTCATTTCCATAGTGGCATTAAGGTTTATAATGTACTTTACATACCTTATATCACTCAAGATCTTCCCAATAACCTTATGAGATAAGTACTTCAAGAATTATTGCATTTGTTTTATTCACATGGAAACTAAAGCACAGATTAGGTACATAATGTATAGAAGCAAATGAACACAGTTACCTAACATTCTATAAATTCCCAAACCCCAGCTACTGGAATAAGCACTTATTATTTATCAAAACCTGCTGGGAAACCTGGAAAACAGTCTGGGAGAAATTAAGTTTAGACCAAACTGCATTCCATATACCAAAATAAGCTCCAAATGGATATGTGACTTAAATACAAATGATCATATGAAGAAAAAAGAGTAGAAGAGGAAGGGAGAAATTTCCTCTCAGATCTTTGGAAAGGGGAAGAGTTCATGACAAACAAGAGATAAAGATGATAACAAACGATGAAATGGACAATTTTAGTTATATAAAACATAAAAGTCGTTGAACAAATTAATCAATGAAGCTAATATTGGAAGGGAAACAGTTGACAAGTTTCTCACTAAGCATCTAATTTCCTAGATAATAAGAAACCAATTAAAACTTTTTTTTAAGACAAGCCATTCCTCAACTAAAAAATAGTCAAAGGATTTGTACAGACAGTTTTTAAAGGAAGAACTACAAGCTATCTAGAGCCAAATGAAAGAAGGGTCCAAAATCACTAATAATCAGAGAAATGCCAATTAAAGCTACCTTGAGATTCCACCTTACATCCATAAGATTGGCTAATTTGACAAAAAAGAAAAAAGACAAACGATGGAGGGGATGCAGGCAAATGGGTATATTATTGTTGAGGAAGCTGTGATTTGCTTCAACCATTTTAGAAATCAATTTGCAACTATGCTTGGAAAGCTACTTAGCTGTTTGTTGACACAATAATGCAATAACTCACTAGGCCTATACCCTCAGAGAGCTCAAAGGAAGAAAAAAGAAGCATACATACGAAGGTATTTTTAATGGTTCTTTTTGTGGTGGCAACAGAAACTAGAAAATAAGGAAGTGTTCATCACTGAGAGAATGGCTGAACAAAGTATGGGATACTAATATAATGGAATTTCATTGTCTATAAGGAAATGAAAAAGTTGCAGAGAAGCCTGGTAATAATTGTATGAGCTGATGCAAAAGGAAGTGAGCAGAACCAGGGGAACAATTTATACCATAATAACAATATTGTAAAGACAATAATTTTGAAAAAATTAAGAACACTGCTCAAAGTAATGAGCAACCATAATTCCAAAAGACTGATGATGAATAATGCTATTCACTTTCTGACAGAGAGGTGATGGTCTCCAGCTTCAGAATGAGACATACATTTTTGGACATGGCCAAAATTGCTTAACTATGCATGTTTGTTACAGGTTTTTTTTTCCCTTTCCCTTTTCCCCCCACTGGGGAAAAGGGGAGGTTAGAAGGGGGGAAAATAAATGCTTGTTAATTGAAAAAAGTAATTTTAACAAAATGATCAAAACGCCAATGCTTTTGACCTGGAAATCCTTCAGCTAGGAATTCAAACATAGAAAGAAAGGCCCAATGTTTTTCAAAATATTTGTAGTATTTTTTTGTAGCAGCAAAAACTTGAAACGAAGTACATAGCCATCAATTACGGAATGGCTAAACAAATTGAGGTACAGGAATGTAATAGATTATTACTGCTCTGAAGAATAAGGTGATCAAAAAGAATATAGAGAAGCACAGAAAGACTTACATGAACTGATAGAGAATGATGTAAGCAGAACCAGGAAAATAATATATACAATTACTATGACAATTTAAACATAAATAATAAGAAATTGAACTCTGAAGTAATATAATTATAATGAACAAGATTGACTCCAAATAAGAGATATGAGAATACCACCCCTACTATTCTTTACAAAGGTAGGAGACTATAGATATGAACCATCCAGTATATGGTAGGATGCAATTGGTGTGTCTATTAGTTTTGCTGAACTACCTATTTTTCCTCTTTCTTTTTTCTTCTTTGTTAAAAAGTGTTGACTGCCTTCCTAGGGAGGGTGGGTGGGAAGGGAACAGGGGAGAGAATTTGGAAGTCAAAGTTTTAAAAGCAGATGCTTAAAAAAATAAAAAAAGTAGTTTTTTGCATGCAGCTGGGAAAAAATTTATTTTTTATGATCACCTCTAGCTCTGCTGATGAGGTACAGGCTCTGAAAACCCCCCTTGAACTCTCCTTGAATCTTCTCACTTGATCTGGCATTCACCAGAGGCATCTACCCATCCTAGTCAACTGGCTTTTTATTGTCAGCATCTGATGCCACCCTAGACTTCCTACCCTTGATACTATCTAGACCTCATTCTCCCTTGGTTGCAAGGTCCAGGTCCTTGGCATTCCCAGCCCTTCTCTGTTACCTCACAGTCACCCCAGCCCTATTGGCCATTCACATCATGATCCTTCCTAGACCCCTCTTCCAACCACCCCAGACTACTTGGCCCACCTCCAAGTCTTTCAGTATGTAAAATCCATCTTGTTTCTGTGAAAATGTTCCTTCAGAGTCTAACCAATGCTCAGATTCCTTGAGTCCGGCCAATATGGAGAATTTTTAATAAACCTTGTTTTCCTTTGGCTGAAAGAAGGCTTGGGTTGAATTCATTAGGGCAGAACATTTGTTGCTATTTTGGGGTCTCAGCACCCTTAAACCTCAACACAGAGGTATAGGAATTGTGCCTCTGGCCTCTGATCCTCTTCAGTTCTCCCCTCTGATTTTGAACTCAAACCAAGACCTCCAGCCTCTCAGCCTCCTGTAAGTGCCCACAGCCATCAATATCCCTGTCCCACTCCTTCTGTACTCACCAGTTGTGTGATGTTTCCTTATAGCCCCTGCAGCTCTGCAGCACACCTGGGTCTGAAGTTCCTTGTCAGCAAAGGTAAAACATCTTGTGGCAGGGCTGAGGCAGCCTCCCAACACAGCTACCCCCAGAGCTTGCTGCTTGTTTAAGCAGCTTGCTGTTTGTTGTTAAAGTGGACCCTAGCCTGGAGGTGTTTACTCTTCACTGGGAGGAAATCTCGTCCTGGGATTTTCCTTCAGGTCTCCTCCAATTATCCCCAGAAGACCCCTTCTTTGCCCCTACTCTTGTTTGTTTTCATGGCTCCATGTTTGCCCAGAGGTGCTATTTTATCCCTTTGTAAGGCCAATCAGTACGTGAAAGATCTTTCCAGCCCATTGAATAGGCCTCTGGTGGGGACAACAAAGGGAGGCCTAATTAGAGGCAGGCCCACACCCTTCTACCAACTAGGTGTGAGGCCCCAGGCCCACACCCTTTTGCTAGTTAAGCCATATGGGCAGAAAGCCCTCAGGGTCCTAAGGGGAGTTGCAGAGCCAGTGGTATATGCACTGAGTTCTAGTCAATTGGATGCTGGCTAGGACTGTATAAAAAGAGAGCCCAGAACTGAAAGCAGCAGAACTGGGAGCAGTGGAACTGAGAGAGGCAGGATTCAGAAGCAGACATCGAGAAGACATTGAGGCAGCCAACATTGAGGGAGAGCCAGCATTGAGAGAGACTGTAGAATGGAGAGTGCAAAACAAGAGAGAGCTGCAAGATTAAGGAATTTGGAGTCAGAAGAGCTGCGGGAAAGAGTGCTGAGCAGAGAATTAGGATTCATGAGTGATTGTTTATAGGAAGGCCCTGGGTGAGGGAGGTTGCAGGATGGCTTGGCTCCTTGCTATAATACTTTGTTATAATTTCCTTGTTGCTACATTGATGTGGGCTTACTGGTTTTGGAATATAACTGCTATGGTATGGAATTGGAATTACTGGTCCTGAGATTGGATTCTCTCATGTCTAAATAAATGTTACACTTATTCTGCCTTCTACTTAAAGAATTACTTATACCTTGTGATTCCAAACAATACAGTCATGTTCATGGTCATCCTAGAGGTCATGAATCTTGCCTTACTGATATACCCTTTTATGTAGGAAATCCTGAGAGCTTGAAATTTTCTACCCTACTCTGACATCTTCCCAGAATACTCTCTGATTTCTTTTTCTTTATATATTAAAATGCTTATCCTTGTTGATGAATGTTAAGTTTATAATAAAAAAGAAAATGTATTTTTTTAATTAGACAGGAGAACTTGGACCTTAGCCCAGCTTCAAAAGTGTCCAAACCCTCAAATGATGTGGCATACTGAATAAAATCTGGAAATCCTCTGGGATAATGCAACATTTTATAGTTTAGAAGTAGAAGTTCCAGTAATTTCAGGCACATTTTCTTACTTCAATAAATGAGGTAGGATCCTTATGAAGTGTATTTTAATTTTATTGGAAGCTCAGCTTGATTCTATTGTCCTTGCTACCATTATGTTGATTTAAATGAAGGTTTACATCCTTTCATAAGCTACATCCAAACTACTTTCCCGGGTTTATCATATATGACTCCTCTTCACATAATCTATGCTACAGTTGAACTACTTTCCTCACTTTTACTTGAACTCACTATTCCATCTCCAGTCTCTATACTTCTACATAGGCTTCCCTACTGCCTGGAATATACTTCTATGTCTTAGAATCCCCAGTTTCTTTTCCTATTACATAAGAATTTTCCTCACCACCCTCCCCCCAGTTGCTAGTGTTTCCCTTCCCTGCACCTACAAAAAACCCTCACCTTTAAATATTTTGTACATAATTCACTTATATGTCTGTGTATACATATTGTCTTTCCCAACAGAATGCAAACTCCTTGAGATCAAGGGGTATGTCATTTTGAATTGTTGCTTTCACATAAAATGGTCTCTCCCTGTAGAACATAAATTCAAACTTATATTGCTCTTTTTTAAAATAGAAAAAGATCTTCTCTAGTCCCATTGAGAACAGAACAGAAGGGAGAAAACAAGTATTTATTAAGTTTCTACAATGTGCCAGGCATTGTGTTAAGTATTTTACAAGTTTTATCCTATTTGTTCCTCAAACAACCCTGGGGTTATCGAAGATTATTATCCCCATTTTACAGTTGAGGAAACTGAGGCAACAGAAGTTAAGTGACTAGCTCAGGGTTACATAGCTAGGAAGTGTCCCAAGCTGGATTTCAACTCTGGTCTTCCTGACTCCAAGCTTTGGGTTCTATCCACTGATATTGTGTTTTAAGTTCCTTCTTGTTATGATAAAGTAGGCTTACTGGTTTTGGGATATAATCACTGCTATGTTGAATTGGAATCATTGGTTTTGGGATTTGATCCTCTGGTGTCTGAATAAATCTTTTATTTCTTCTACCTTCTATATGGAGAGTGTCTTATAGCCTGTGATACAGAAATATACAGGCATATTCATGGTCACCATTAATACTGTGACACTTGCCTTATTGATACACAGCCTTGGGCCAATTCCAGTGAGAGTAAGGTTCAAGTGCTCCATCTCACTTTCATGCTTCTTTTATGTGAGATAATACACCCCATTTTGCCTTTGCCTTTGACTTTCCCTTTGTTCCAGTGTATTCCTCTTTCTCACCTCTTAATTACATTTTTTTAGATATCATCCCATCAAATTCAACTAACAGTAGTTACCTCTGTCTATGTATAATTCTAACTACATTGATAATGAGAAAATTCTTAGGAGTTACAAGTATCATCTTCAATGCAGGAATATAAAGCTTGACCTTATTGAATCTTTTATGATTTCTCTTTCCTGTTTACCTTTTATGCTTCTCTTGATTCTTGTAATGAAGGTCAAATTTTCTATTCAGCTCTGGTATTTTCATCAGGAATGTTTGAAAGTCCTCCATTTCATTGACTATCTGCCTTTCCCCCGAGGGATTATGCTTAGTTTTTCTGGGTAGGTGAGACTTTAGATGTAGTAGTTTTCATTTTGTTGTCGTCTTCTGAGTTTGTGTTTTGATCTTCCCTGTCACCATAAAAAATTTCTGTGATGAGATTCTTTGTTGTTGTTTTTGTTTGGTCACTTTCAAGCCTATTACTTGACTTTAGTTAGGTTCTGCTCACAAGGTGGCGGGGGGAGGAGAGCACTATACCAAGCTTCAGGTTTTTTGTGCAGCTATTTTTAGAGGAAATTCTGGGGGTCTGTAAGTTTTCAATTCTTTTAGGATGGTATGATCTAAAGAGAGGTGTGTTTACTAGTCTCCTGGCCTGTGCTCTGGTCTACCACAAGCACTATTTTCCACTCTGAAACTGTGACCGAGGGGCCCCCTCCCATTCAGCCACAAGCTCTAGTATGCTAGTGTTCCTTTGCACTCTGGGACTGCAAACATAACTGCAATATGGATTCGCATACAGGCAGTTTTCTGACCCCCTCACCATATGTGGGCTGAGAGCTCTAGAAGCTACCACTGTCACTGCTGATTCAGTTTTCCCCAAAGCCTGATACCAGTTTGCTAGCAAGTGGCTTTTGTGGGACCACATTCCACTATCACCTAGGTGCACTTTTCCTTCCTAAGTTGGCTTAGGCTAGAAAATTGTTTCACTGTGTTTTTTCTTCATTATTGTTTTATTTTTTATTAGTTTTTGTTGTTGTTGGTTCTGACACTCCAGAATTCACTTTGAGGAGTTATTTAATGTTGTTAGGAAGGAAATTTGGGAGAGCTCATGTGAGAACCTGCCTTTTCTCTGCCATCTGGGCTCAGCTCCTTCACTGTTTCTAATGTCCCATTAGTATCACAGTGATTCAGCATCCTTCAGTATTCATAAAAATCATTTAATCCAAACAATACCTTCTGTCCTCCATATACTCAACTTCTGTTTCTTCTTCTTTATAAACATCTATGGGCTAAAAATTCTCATTGTCAAGTGAACTCCAAAAAGTCCCCATAACTTTGATTTGAGCTGTCTTGACCTAGGCACATGGGGCTTGAATTTCAAGTTGGACATTCCCAGAGTTTAAAGGGGAGAATCAATCAGGAATTTCCTATGCAATATTATCAAGCACCCATCCCAGCATGGGTAGTAGGGAAAGGGCTCAAGCAAAATCACATTATGTAACCCTTCCCCATTTCAAATACACATGAAATCAGCTTACACTGAGTATCACCATCAGTCTTTAAGGGAAAAAAGTAACAAGAAAAAAGCAGTATTACTCCATACATAGGAAGATATTTAAGAGCATTGGAGGAGGTGAGACTATGATAAAGGAGCACTTTTTGGCCATGGTAAAAATGGAGGATGAGGATTGTGAGTCTGTTGAATGTATATCAGACTCAAGTCACTGGTTACAAATTAATTCATTGATGTTCAAATGATAAATCATAAAGATTATGAAGAATGGATCTGTCTACTTAAAGCTAAGCATCAAGGTGTAAATTGAAAAATAGGCATTTGTATCATACTTCATTATTTGGCATTATATAGATGTTGTTTGACTTCTCTAATAAGAAGGATGAATTATAAAATAACTGAATTAGGCTTCTGTTTACAACCCATTTCCCAAAGGCAAGCGGTTTAGTGGCATAGAGCTCTGAGCCTAGAGTCATTAAGACCTGAGTTCAGATCTGGCCACAGATACTTACTAACTGTGGGACCCTGAGGAAGTTACTTAACTCTGCCTCAGTTTCCTCATCTGTAAAATGAGCTGGAGAAGAAAATGGCAAACCACTCCAGTATCTTTGCCAAGAAAATAGCAAATGGGGTCATAACTGAAATAACTGAACAATAACAACTCCAGGCACTAAGGGGAAGTTCCTATACCGATCAATATGGTAGGCACTAAGAATACTAAGACAAAAAAAAATGAAACTGAGAATGCAAAGACAAAAATGAAAGGCAAATTCTCAAGGAGGTTACATTCTATGAGGAAAGGCTGAATGTATATGCGTAAATATATACAAAATATGTGCACAATACATACAAAAAATCTGAGATTTGGGGCAACACTAGCAGCTGGGGGCATCAGGAAAGATTTCATAGGGAAGGCCATGGTTGAATAAAATTATGAAAGAAACAAAGAATTCTAAGAGATATAGACGAAGCAAGATTATATCCTGGACATAGCAAACTGTTGGTACAAAAGTATAGATGGGGGGCATGGAAAGTCATGTGTGAAGAACAGAAAAAGAACAGAATGGACAGAGTGAAACAAGGGGAGCAATATATAATAAAGATGGAAAGGTAATTTTTGCCTTGGTTACAAGTAATGTTTTATGAAAATGCTACCGAAGCATGGTTTCCTGAGGTAAAATATTAGCAACATTATAAAATTCAAATAATTGCATTTGTTATAGACAACTAATCAACTTCCCAGCTAAACAAACAATAAGCTTTCAGAGCTGAACAGCTCAGAAGCTCATCTCTGCAGAAGTCACTATATGGAGTCAATCTTTAGTCCGGACAACAAGACCCAATGCCCCAGTTTTAGTCCTTCTATCTTCTAGAGTTGTTACAGAGTCTTTACTTTCATGGTACATTGTTGGCTAGAGTGCTGAACTTTGATTCCAGAAGAGTTTGAATCCTGTCTCAGGGACATACTAGCTGAGACCCTAGGAAAGTCAGGTTTACTGGTCTTATTTTAATCTACTAATAGCACCTACCCCACAAACCTCATCAAATAAAAATCAAATTAAACTTTATATCTGTAAGTTGCTTTGTAAACCTTAAAATGTTTTATAAATGCTTGATGTTTTAACTTCATCTTTTCTTCTTTTGAACTAGAATGACAATAATTATAAGCTTCAAATACACATGCAAGAATTTTTTTTTAATGTAGAAAATTCACTCTAGTGTCTTTTAAATCTTTCCTGTCAGTGTTATTGCCTAAAATTTATTCTTTTGGAATAGTTAATTTAAATCTAGTGAAACTTTATGAAGATTTCTTAAGTATGTTACCTATGGAGTCTGGAAAGCAGGGCCCCAGTTTGGTTGCTGAATCATTTTGGTGATGTCCAACTCTTCTTAATCCCATTTGGGATTTTCTTGGAAAAGATACTAGAGTAGTTTGCCATTCCCTTCTCCAGCTCACTTTCCAGTCGAGTAAATTTAAGGAAACATGGTGAGGTGACTTGTCCAGGATCACACAGCTGGTATCTGAGGCCACATTTGAACTCAGGAAGATGAGTCTTCCTGACTCCAAGCTTGGTGCTCTATTCACTGTGCCACCTGGGTGCCCCCAAAACACTGTATGAATGCTAGTTTTTATTATCAACATATTTTCTCTTTATATTGTGTTAGTTTCATTCCAATATCATGCTGTATTCAGGTCAATTATATTTAACTAAACTCAACACATATTTATGAACACCTTCTATGTGCAACACACTGAGATATGGGGATTTGAAGATTGTACTCAGGTAAATAAATATAAGATGATTTGAAGAGGGGGAATTATTAATGACTAATGGTTACGTGATATAAATTACAGCTATATTTTATGCATGGCAAATATAAATACTAGTACAAATTTCAAAGATGGCATGGTATAATATATAAAGTGCTGACCTTGGGATCAGGGAGACCTGAGTTCAATTCTTCCAGCCTGTGATGCTGACTACCAAGGTGACCCTGGGCAAGTCCTTTAGTCTCTAAGATCCTCAGACCATTCCCTAAAAGATTTTTTTCCCTAAAGCACAGAGGGTTTTCCATCCATATTGATTGGTAGAGAGACCTCCTCTTACACACAAAATCAGAGCTCCTTTACTTATCATAATTGTAGAAAACATTGAACATTGTAAACACCATACCATACCATGTGGCTATTTCTAAATGATTAATGAGTCATATTGTACTTTACTTTTGAAAATATGAAGAATTTTATTTTGTGTGCAGCAGAGACAGTTCACATTTTTTAAAAATAGTAAGCCCCTCATACTACCACCACTCTACTCACCTTCCCCGCCCCAAAAACATTGCTTGAAATAATTTACAAAGTAATCTAGAAGAGCTGAGCAAACATATTATTTTTTTTTAATTTATTTTTTATTTATTTTTAGTTTACCACACACGGTTCTACATAGTTTTGAGTTCCACTTTTTCTCCCCTCCCTCCCCCCTCCCTCCCCAAGACGGCATGAAGTCTCATATAACTGTCATGTATAACTTCGCATTGAATTAATTTATGCTCTAGTCAAGTCGTGGAGAAGAATTTTGACCAATGGAATGAATCATGAGAAAGAAGAAACAGAACCAAAAAAAAAACCAAAAAAAAAACCCCAAAAACAAAAACAAAAGAGAAGCAGAAAAGGCGAGCATGTAGTGTGCCTCAGTCTGTATTCAAACTTCGCAGTTCTTTCTCTGAATGAAGATAGCATTC
Organism: Trichosurus vulpecula; assembly: GCF_011100635.1. Classification (NCBI taxonomy): domain Eukaryota; kingdom Metazoa; phylum Chordata; class Mammalia; order Diprotodontia; family Phalangeridae; genus Trichosurus; species Trichosurus vulpecula. The sequence goes on from NC_050574.1 coordinate 182,356,270, forward strand.
TCCATCGTGGGTCCCCTGGAGTTGTCCTTGCCCCTTTAGGTTGCTGAGAGAAGCGCAGTGTGTCAGGGTTGGTCCTCACGGAATCCACATATCTGTGGCTGTGCACCACGTTCTCCTGGCTCTGCTCCGCTCACTCAGCATTATGTCGTGTAGGTTTTTCCAGGTTGTTATGAAGTCTGCATCATCCCCATTTCTTATGGCACAATAGTATTCCATCACCTTCATATACCACAGCTTGTTCAGCCATTCCCCAATTGATGGGCATCCCTTTGCTTTCCAATTCTTGGCTACCACAAAGAGAGCTGCTATAAATATTCTTGTACATATGGGTCCTTTTCCCGCTTGCGTGATTTCTTTGGGATACAACCCTAGAAGTGGTATTACTGGGTCAAAGGGTATGAACATTTCTATAGCCCTTTGGGCATAGTTCCACACCGCCCTCCAAAATGGCTGGATCAGCTCGCAACTCCACCAGCAATGCAACAATGTTCCAATTTCCCCACATCCTTTCCAGCATTTATCATTCTCCTGATTTGTTATTTTAGCCAATCTGACAGGAGAGATGTGGTATCTAAGAGTTGTTTTGATTTGCATTTCTCTAATCAGCAGCGATCCAGAGCATTTTTTCATATGCCTGTAGATAGCTTTAATTTCTTCCTCTGAAAACTGCCTGTTCATATCCTTTGACCATTTCTCAATTGGGGAATGGCTTGTATTCCTATATATTTGGCTTAGCTCCCTGTATATTTTAGAAATGAGGCCTTTATCAGAGATACTAGTTGCAAAGATTTTCTCCCAATTTTCTGCTTCCCTCCTAATTCTTGTTGCATTGGCTTTTTTTGTACAAAAACATTTCAATTTGACATAATCAAAATTATCCACTTTGCATTTTGTAATGCTCTCTATCTCTTGTTGGGTCATGAATTCTTTACTTTTCCACAAATCTGATAAGTAAACTATTCCTTGCTTTCCCAAATTACTTAGAGTATCAACTTTTACTCCTAAATCATGAACCCATTTTGACTTTATTTTGGTATATGGTGTAAGATATTGGTCTATGCCCAGTTTTTGCCCTACCATTTTCCAATTTTCCCAACAGTTTTTGTGAAATAGTGAATTATTAGCCCAGAAACTGGCTTCTTTGGGTTTATCAAAGAGTAGATTGCTAAACTTGTTGATTTCACCTACTTGTGTACCTATCCTATACCACTGATCCACACCCCTGTTTCTTAACCAGTACCAGGCAGTTTTGATGACTGCTGCTGTGTAGTACAGTTTAATATCTGGTGTGGCTAAACCACCATCCCTAGCATGTCTTTTCATTAATATCCTAGATACTCTAGACCTCTTGTTTTTCCAAATGAATTTTGTTATTATTTTGTCCAGCTCAGTAAAAAAAAATTTTGGTAGTTCGATTGGTATGGCACTGAATAGATAGATTAATTTAGGTAGAATTGTCATTTTTATTATATTAGCTCGGCCTAACCATGAGCAACTGATATTTCTCCATTTATTTAGATCTGATTTTATTCGCGTGAAGAGTGTTTCATAGTTATGTTCATATAGGCCCTGGGTTTGTCTTGGCAAATAGACTCCCAAATATTTTATAGTGCCTTCAGTAACTTTGAATGGAATTTCTCTTTCTATCTCTTGCTGTTGGGCTTTGTCAGTAATGTATAGGAATGCTGAGGATTTATGTGGGTTTATTTTATATCCTGCAACTTTGCTAAAGTTGTTTATTATTTCAAGTAGTTTTTTACTTGATTCTCTAGGATTCTCTAGATAAATCATCATATCATCTGCAAAAAGTGATAATTTAGTTTCTTCTTTTCCTATTCTAATTCCTTCAATTTCTTTTTCTTCTCTTATTGCTACAGCTAATGTTTCTAGAACCAAATTGAATAATAGGGGTGATAATGGACATCCTTGTTTCACCCCTGATCTTATTGGGAATGCATCTAGTTTATCCCCATTACAAATAATGCTTGTTGATGGTTTTAGGTAGATGCTATTTATAATTTTGAGGAAGGTTCCCCTTATTCCTATGCTTTCTAGTGTTTTTAATAGGAATGGGTGTTGTACTTTGTCAAAGGCTTTTTCTGCGTCTATTGAGATGATCATATGGTTTTTGCTAGTTTTGTTGTTGATATGATCAATTATGCTAATAGTTTTCCTAATATTGAACCAGCCTTGCATTCCTGGAATAAATCCTACCTGGTCATGGTGTATTATTCTCGTAATGAGTTGCTGCAATCTTTTTGCTAATATTTTATTTAAAATTTTTGCATCAATATTCATTAGAGAAATTGGTCTATAATTTTCTTTCTCTGTTTTAACTCTACCTGGTTTAGGTATTAGTACCATATTTGTGTCATAAAAAGAATTTGGTAGGACTCCTTCTTCCCCTATTTTCCCAAATAGTCTGCAAAGTATTGGAATTAGTTGTTCTTTAAATGTTTGATAGAATTCACATGTAAAACCATCTGGCCCTGGAGATTTTTTCCTAGGGAGTTCGTTGATGGCCTGCTCAATTTCTTTTTCTGATATGGGGTCATTAAGAAATTTCACTTCCTTCTCTGTTAGTCTGGGCAGTTTATGTTTTTGTAGATATTCATCCATATCTCTAAGGTTGTCAAATTTATGGGCATACAGTTGGGCAAAATAATTCCTAATTATTGTTTTGATTTCCTCTTCATTAGAGGTGACCTCACCCTTTTCATTTTTTATACTGGTAATTTGATTTTCTTCTTTCTTTTTTTTAATCAAATTGGCCAAAGGTTTGTCAATTTTATTGGTTTTTTCATAAAACCAGCTCTTTGTTTTATTTATTAATTCAATAGTTTTCTTGGTTTCAATTTTATTAATCTCTCCTTTGATTTTCAGTATTTCTAATTTGGTATTTAATTGGGGGTTTTCAATTTGCTCTTTTTCTAGCTTTTTCAGCTGTATGCCCATATCATTGATCTCCTCTTTCCCTATTGTATTCATGTAGGCATTTAGAGATATAAAACTTCCCCTAAGAACAGCTTTTGCTGCATCCCATAAGTTTTGGTATGTTGTTTCATTATTGTCATTCTCTTGAATGAAATTATTGATTGTTTCTCTGATTTGATCTTTGGCCCACTCACTCTTTAGAATTAAATTATTTAGTTTCCAATTAGTTTTTAGCTTATTTTTCCATGGTGCTTTATTAAAAATGATTCTTATTGCATCATGATCTGAAAAGGATGCATTGACTACTTCTGCTTTTCTGCACTGGATTGTGAGGTTTTTATGCCCAAGTACATGGTCAATTTTTGAGTATGTGCCATGTACTTTTGAGAAGAAAGTATATTCCTTTTTATCCCCATTCAGTTTTCTCCAGAGGTCTATCATATGTGCCTTTTCTAAAATTCTGTTTACCTCCTTAACTTTTTTCTTATTTATTTTGAGGTTAGATTTATCAAGTTCAGCAAGGGGGAGGTTGAGGTCTCCCAATATTATAGTTTTGCTGTCTATTTCTTCTTGTAACTCCCTTAACCTCTCCTCTAAGAATTTGTATGCCTTACCACTTGGTGCATATATGTTAAGCAATGATATTGCTTCATTGTTTATGGTGCCTTTTAGCAGGATATAATGTCCTTCCTTATCTCTTCTAATTAGATCTATCTTTACTTTTGCTTTGTCTGAGATTAGGATTGCTACACCTGCTTTTTTTACTTTAGCTGAGGCACAATATATTTTACTCCAGCCTTTTACCTTAACCCTATGTGTATCCCCCTGTTTCAGATGTGTTTCTTGTAAACAGCATATTGTAGGATTATGGTTTTTAATCCATTCTGCTATCTGCTTCTGTTTTGTGAGAATGTTCATCCCCTGCACGTTCAGGGTTATGATTTCTATCTGTGTCTTTTTCTCCATCCTAATTCCCCCTGTTTATGCTTTTATTCCTCCCTTTCCCCTTCTCCCCCCCCACAAAGTTTTGCTTTTGACCGCCGCTTTCCTCAGTTAACCCTCCCTCTTTATTCCCCTCCCTTATCTAACCGTTACCCACTTGCTACTTCTCCTCTTCTTTCTGCCCTCCCCCCTCCCTTTTTCCCCCCTTTCCCTCCCACTTCCCGTAGGACAAGTTAGATTTCTAAACTTATCAGAGTATGTTATTCCCTTCTTGAACTAGATCAGATGACAGTAAAGCTCAAATACTGCTCTTCTCCCTCCCTTCTTTCCTTCTACTATAATATGTTTTTTTGCCACTTCCTTTGGTGTAATTTACCCTTTTCTACAACCTTCTTACCACTTCCCTCATAGCCCTCCCTTTATATCTCTTATTTATATTTTATATCTTTACATCAGTTAATTTATACAGGCATTCACAACCTATGTATATCCCTTTCATTTGTCACAATAGTTGTACCATTCACAAGAATGACTTATATATGTATATGTATATATATATATATATACATAAAAAACATACATAAGATTATATAATCCCACATAAAGATGTAAACAACCTAAGCTTATTGGTTAATGAAGTTTGTGGGGTTTTTCCCCCGGTTACCTTTTTATGTCTCTCTTGAGGTTTGTATTTGGAGATCAAATTTTCCATTGAGTTCTGGCCTTTTCATCAGGAAGGTCTGGAATTCCCTTATTTCATTGAATGTCCATCGCCTTGCCTGGAAAATTATGCTTAGTTTTGCTGGGTAGTTGATCCTTGGTTGTAGTCCCAACTCCTTTGCCCTTCGGAATATCATATTCCAATTTCTCCTGTCTTTTAATGTGGAAGCTGAGAGATCCTGCGTGATCCTGACTGTAGTTCCACGATATTTGAATTGCTTCTTTTTGGCTGCTTGCAGTATTTTCTCCTTAAGTTTATAGCTCTGAAATTTGGCTATAATATTTCTTGGTGTTTTCAGTTTGGGATCTCTTTCAGGGGGTGATCGGTGAATTCTTTCAATGACTATTTTTCCCTCTGGTTCTAGGACCTCTGGGCAGTTGTCTTTGATAATTTCTTCGAAGATACTGTCAAGGCTCTTTTTTTCATCGTGGATTTCCGGTAGACCAATAACTCTCAAATTGTCTCTCCTGGATCTATTTTCCAGGTCAGTTGTTTTGCCAATCAGATATTTCACATTTTTTTCTATTTTTTCATTCTTTACATTTTGTTTTATTACTTCTTGATGCCTCATAGATTCATTAGCTTCCACTTGCTCAAGTCTAATTTTAAATGAGTTAGTGTTTACATTTTGCTTTTGAGCCTCCATTTTCAATTGGTTGATTTCACCTCTCAGGGTGTCCTTTTCTCTCTCTAGATTCTGAATCTCCATAGCCATTTCGCCAATCTTATTCTTTAGGGACTTGATTTCGTCAGTGGATTTTTTCTCCCTTTTTTCCATTTTTTCCATATTTTCTTTTAGCTCCCTAATTTGGTTTTTAAAATCCTCTTTTAGCTCTTCCAGCAGTGCTTTTTGGGCTGGAGACCAGATCATATTAGCTTTTGAGGTATCTGATGTATCTACCGTGTCATTGCTATCTTCTTCTAAGTCGATATTTTGATCCTGCCTGTCTCCATAAAAAGAATCTATTGTCCTCGGTTTTTTTGTGTTCTTCTTCATGTTGGATTGCCTTTTGCTGGCGTTAGAACGAATTTCTATCTGTGAGTCTCAGGGCTTTCTGTCCCAGCTTTCTTATTCTGGGGGTTGTGAGTCTAAAATTATAACCTTCAGTTTCCTGAGGTGTGGGGGAGGGGTCTGGCTCCCTGGCGTCTCACTCCCTATGGGTGCTCTCCAGCACTTGCTTTTCAGCCAATGGTCTCAGCTGTTTGTTGTTTGAGCTGATGACTGGCGCTTCCCCTAGGGGAGCAAGGTTACGTCTGGGCTCCTGGCTTGGCCCCCTGCCGACTCTTCCCCTCTGGGACTAATGAGCTTCTAGTATTTGTCCTGTGAAGCCCCTACTCTCTCCTCTGTTTCAGTTTTTTTTTTTTTTCCCGAGGAATTCTCTGGGTGAGGGGGGGAGGGGTTAGAGCCGCTTACCTAGCCATTGAGTCTTCCGGAATTTCAAGAGGCCGAGATCCTGGGTTTTGCAAGCGTCAGAACTGGGTGTTTTCGCGGCTGTTGGCGTTGCGCTGCCTCTCGTCGCTCCCAGAGACTGCCGTCCTGTGTTGGGAGGCCTGGGGATCTCTGCCGGTTTCGGGCGTCCAGCTTTCTCCCAGCCCGTCTCCCACGTGGATTTCCCGGCCGGCCGCTTCCGCCTTGGTCTGGAGCAGCTCCGCACCGGGCACTCTCCGCGCCTGCAGGTTCGTTCCTCTGGCCTTTCAGACTCTCCCGGCTCGGAAATTTGCCCCACGCAGACTGCTCGTGGTTTCTGACTCTCTCAAATCTGCTCAAATTCACTTTTTTATGGGAATCTGACAGACCTTGTGAGAGAGCTCCGGTAAGAGGCTGCCTTCATGCGGCCATCTTGGCTCCGCCCCCCTCAAAAGAGGAGAGCAAACATATTAAAAACAATACTAAACCAACACAAAGCACTAGCATGTCTGCTCTTCTGCAAGCCATGTTCCCACAGTGTAATCAGGTAGAGACAACCGTGCCTATCTGGTATTTTAATACCTGACTAACTACTTGTATGCAGAAATCATTTCAGATTTTTTTTGCTCTTACTCAAAAACAAACTTAGGATGATAGCTTTAGGCACTCTACTACTTCCATGGTGGAATCTTTACCCCATTTTAAAGGGCAAAATTATCCTCTCAAATTATATAGGATTATGTTGTGCTGAAAGCTACTTTAGCCAATCACTTGGCTGTATATATCTACTCACCTACATGATTCACTCTGCCTCTTCCCCAAAACTTTTTTCAGCCATCTGTCTAGAACTTTGAAATTTTTCTTAAAATTTCTGAGGGACTATTCCCCCAGCCATAACCCCAATAGGACCATATCAGACAGACAGGTGGCACCATAGGACCTGCATACAAAATGTCCTTTATTGAATAAGAAGAGGCTAGGCTTATCTTTTAAAGATCCTACTGCTTTAAGAAGAAAGGGGAGAAAGCTGAAGATACTAAATTAAAATTCTGTGAGCCCTACTTTAAAGAGGGCAAATTTGATTTTAGAATATAAAATTAGAAGTGAAAGTAAAACTATTCCAAGAAATAAAGATATGTTTTATTACTAAATATAAAATCAAAATTAATGTAAACGTATTGTAAATAAAGGGAAATTTTTTATTACTAAAGATTAAAGAAAATAGAGAGGAAAAACAGATTTTAATGATGCAGCTACTCTGAGCTACTTTGAGGTCGACTTTGAAAGAATAAAATAAAAACAGTTCTAATTTTACCCAAAAGGCACAAACTATTGGCACTGAATGCAGGGAAAATAATTTCATCTCCACATCTCCACTACATAATCTCTTTTTTAAAATAATAATTTTAGTTTAAAAGTACATGAAATAACTGAGTCACTAGTAAATACTGTTTTGTCTGATATTAATCCCAATAAGGAAACTTGGCGTAGGGGATAGAAAGATAATCTTGGAACCAGCAAGACCTTTAATCAGGTCTCTTGCCTGTGAAACAAACTAGGTGTGTGAACCTGCCAAGGACCTTAACTGTTCAGCGTTTTGGTAAATCCTTTTAAAAAGTGTTCTTAAATTGGCACCTGTGACCTTTAAAAAACGTTTTCATATTTTGATGGCTTTATTTCAAACCAAACATCATTGGTTTGCTTTGAATCTGCTTTTTTCTGACTCCACAGAACATCACACCTTCCCTCTGGATATACTGACCCCCTGAAATCTCATCACAATGCAAATTGACTCAGCTTTTGATACTCAACACCTTCTCAAAGCTCTCAGTTGCCTCTCTCCTCTGATTGGAGGGTTGGAGGAAAGAGCAAAAATCATCCCTGCTGGGTAACCTCTTGTTGCCTCCCCTTCCCTGATTTTTTGCCTTCTTTTTGTGTATTGTCCTCTTTCATTATATTGCAAATTCCTTGAGCTCAGGTACTGTCTTTCTTTTATCTTATTTGTATCCCAGTATTTAGTACAGTGCCTGGCACATGATAAGAACTTTATAAATGTCTATCACATTGCATTACTCAATTCATCTTACTACACACAACCAATTGATTCTTCAACTATTCAAAATCACTTCTATGTTGATAAACATTTTTAATCTGTTGAACTATAGGGAAGTTCATTTTATAAGGTTATTTGGTTTTCACCATGTTTAGAGACTTTCAAATTTGTTTTTGAAGAAAATTTTTGTATGCTTTTTGCCTTTCATTTCTTAACTCTGAAACATATTTAAAAACATATTTTCACTATCCTCTCCTATCTGACTTTCACATTGAAGATATTGAGTTTCAAGGGATATGCTAATTCACTAAGGAAGATCTTACAAATTTCTTTATAAAATTTCTCATCTTCATTATATGGAAGGGATGTTAGCTCATAAACTGCATTATCTTTGTAATATTTGTGTTCTTTATGATCAATGCAAATTGAGGTAAGTGTCTCATATAGTATCATTTCTTGTTTTCATTGGGACGCAATGAAACCAACTACACATTTGTTAAAAAATTGATTTGTTTGAAGAAAAGCTGCAAATTATCTAACTTCTTTTTTCTTTGATTTAATTAATAGTGAGAATACATTAATTGGCTATGGTTTGGTTTTTCAATAGTATGTCAACTCAATTATTGGATAAAGATCTCACATTTAAGTTAACAACATAATATTCATGGAGTATATGTCTTATTTTGTGTTTGTATGTATGTACATCATATCCTTAGCACCCATTTCTGCCATTCATCCTGTAATTAAAAGGAAGATAGATAGGAATGATGAACATTTTGCATTTTTATTTGTTTCATAGATTGCAATGGAGAATTTATCACTTAGGGACAACCTGCTGGTGGTAAGTCTCTTCACATTCAGCTAGGCTAGTTGTTAGACAGGAGATTCATCATTCACCAAGACAATTTGTTAAGCCTTTCAAGCTTGATAGAAGCTGACACATATTGAACTCCAGTGACAAAGTCTTTGGAACCTGGGGTTATCTGTATGCTATGATATAACTTTGGAATGTGACTTTTGTGAAAAAAGACATATATAACACAATGAAAAAAGATAACATACCAAATGAAATAATGGGGGGAAATCACAAATGATTCTTATAACCATCTAAATGCAAATACATAATTTTTTTTTAAAAAGTGATTTTGAGATTTTATTTCAAGGTGGCCAAAACAACTAGTTGGATCCATAGAAACTTGATGGAGCAGACCTTATGATTGGAATATGGAAATGGAAGGATTATAATTTATTCATATGGAACATTTGAAAAATGAATGGTACAATATCACTAGGTTAAATACATATTACTGTGGAAATCGATAAACCAATCATGTTGAAAGGTCTCTGAAGAAGATAAAATGTTAAAAAAAATAAAATTTATATTGTTGTTGGAGTGTACTATAAACATTACAGCTATCTGTCTGCAAAGACATGGAATTAGGAGATGCCATGTTAAATTATATGAATAGCTAGTTCAGAAGGCTTAAGGGGCATACATTTAACATACAGTGGTTATGGTCTGCTTCATTCAAAATGTATTAGAGAGGACAGCTACCTAAAGCAAAGATAAGACATTTTTAATAGTTCAGCTGAGAAGTAACAAGGGTCTCAACTATGAAGGTGATGATATGAATATTAAGAATGAGAGATGGGGGCGGAGCCAAGATGGCGGCTCGTAAGCACGGACTAGAATGAGCTCCGTACCCGAGTCCCTCCAAAAACCTATAAAAATGGCTCTGAACCAATTCTAGAACTGCAGAACCCACAGAACAGCAGAGGGAAGCAGGGCTCCAGCCCAGGACAGCCCGGATAGTCTCTGGGTGAGCTCTATTCCACACGGAGCTGGGAGCTGGGAGCTGGGAGTTGGGAACGGAGTGGAGCAGAGCCCAGCCTGAGCGGCGTGGACGATCCAGTCCAGAAGCCGGGCGGAGGGGGCCCTAGCGCCCTGAATACGTGAGCAGTTACCAGACCCCTCGACCCACAAACACCAAAGACTGCGGAGAAGGTTAGTGGGAAAAGCTGCGGGAGTGGAAGGAGTTCGCAGTTCGGCTTCCAGCCCCGGGGGCAGCGGAGGTGGGGCAGCTACAGCTGTTGTTACTTCCGGCTCCAGGCCCACCTGGTGGGAGGAATTAAGTGGCGGATCAGAGCAGGGGTGCACAGCCTGCGGAAGATCTAAGCCCAGTCTGGACTGGGGGTCCTTTGGGAAGGAGGAGTGCGGCTCTGACAGAGCTGGCACCTCCCCCCCAAACGTAGAACATAGAACTCTGTAATCTACAAGCAGTCATACCCCACTGAAAAACTCAAGGGTCAAGTTAGTTGGTTGGGAATATGGCCAGGACGCGAAAACGCGCCCAGATTCAGTCTCAGACTTTGGATTCTTTCTTTGGTGACAAAGAAGACCAAAACATACAGCCTAAAGAAGACAGCAAAGTCATAGAGCCTACAACCAAAGCCTCCAAGAAAAACATGAACTGGCCCCAGACCATAGAAGAACTCAAAAAGGATTTGGAAAAGCAAGTTAGAGAAGTAGAGGAAAAATTGGGAAGAGAAATAAGAAGGATGCGAGAAAACCATGATAAACAAGTCAATGACTTGCTAAAGGAGACCCAAAAAAATACTGAAAAATACACTGAAGAAAACAACACCTTACAAAATAGACTAACTCAAATGGCAAAAGAGCTCCAAAAAGCCAATGAGGAGAAGAATTCCTTGAAAGGCAGAATTAGCCAAATGGAAAAGGAGGTCCAAAAGACCACTGAAGAAAATACTACTTTAAAAATTAGATTGGAGCAAGTGGAAGCTAGTGACTTTATGAGAAATCAGGATATTATAAAACAGAACCAGAGGAATGAAAAAATGGAAGACAATGTGAAATATCTCCTTGGAAAAACCACTGACCTGGAAAATAGATCCAGGAGAGATAATTTTAAAATTATTGGACTACCTGAAAGCCATGATCAAAAAAAGAGCCTAGATACCATCTTTCAGGAAATTATCAAAGAGAACTGCCCTGATATTCTAGAGCCACAGGGCAAAATAGAAATTGAAAGAATCCATCGATCGCCTCCGCAAATAGATCCCAAAAAGAAATCTCCTAGGAATATTGTTGCCAAATTCCAGAGCTCCCAGATCAAGGAGAAAATACTGCAAGCAGCCAGAAAGAAACAATTTGAATATTGTGGAAACCCAATCAGAATAACCCAAGATCTGGCAGCTTCTACATTAAGAGATCGAAGGGCTTGGAATGCGATATTCCGGAGGTCAATGGAGCTAGGATTAAAACCTAGAATCACCTACCCAGCAAAACTAAGTATCATGTTCCAAGGCAAAATATGGACTTTCAATAAAATGGAGGACTTTCAAGCTTTCTCAGTGAAAAGACCAGAACTGAATAGAAAATTTGACTTTCAAACACAAGAATCAAGAGAAGCATGAAAAGGTAATCAAGAAACGGAAATTGCAAGGGACTTACTAAAGTTGAACTGTTTTGTTTACATTCCTACATGGAAAGATGATGAGTATGATTCATGAGACCTCAGTATTAGGGTAGTTGAAGGGAATATGCATATATATATGCATATATATATGTTTATGTATATATATAAGTGAATGTGTATGTATGCATGTATCTATGTGTATATGTATGTATGTGTATGTATGTGTATATATATATATATATGTAAAAGAGAGAGAGCAGACACAGGGTGAGTTGAGGATGAAGGGAAGATAGCTAAAAGAAATAAAATGAAATTAAGGGATGAGAGAGTAACTTACTGAGAGAGGGAGATAGGGAGAGATAGAATGGGGTGGATTATCTCCCATAAAGGTGGCAAGAGGAAGCAGTTCTAGGAGAGGAGGGGAGTGGGCAGGTGAGGGGGGAATGAGTGAACCTTGCTCTCATCAGATTTGGCCTGAGGGGGAATACCATACATACTCAGTTGGGTATCTTACCCCACAGGAAAGAAGAGGGAGGAAGATAAAAAAAAATAAAAGGCAGGGGGATGATGGAGTGGAGGGCAGATGGGGGTGGAGGTAATCAAAACAAACACTTTGGAAAGGGGACAGGGTCAAGGAAGAAAATTCAATAAAGCGGGATGGGTTGGGAAGGAGCAAAATGTAGTTAGCCTTTCACAACATGAATATTGTGGAAGGGTTATACATAATAATACATGTGTGGCCTAGGTTGAATTGCTCAACTTCTTAGGGAGGGTGGGTGGGAAGGGAAAAGGGAAGGGAATTTGGAACTCAAAGTTTTAAAATCAGATGTTCAAAAACAAAAGAACTTTTTGTATGCAACTAAAAAATAAGATACACAGGCAATGGGGCGTAGAAATTTATCTTGCCCTACAAGAAAGGAAGGGAAAAGGGGATGAGAGGGGAGGGGGGTGATAGAGGGGAGGGCTGACTGGGGAACAGGGCAACCAGAATATACGCCATCTTGGAGTGGGGGGGGAGGGCAGAAATGGGGAGAAAATTTGTAATCCAAACTGTTGTGAAAATCAATGCTGAAAACCAAATATGTTAAATAAATAAATTGCATTAAAAAAATAAAAAAAAAAAGAATGAGAGATATAAGAGATATTATGGAATTTGAGTCAAGAAGACGTAGTTACCAATTAGCTAAATGGGTCAGTCAGTCATCAAAAGAGAGGAGTCAAATGAGTCCCAGGTGGTATAGAAAGGAAATCTAAGTATATTCTGAGGTGAACTCTAGATTTTGGAAAACTAGATGTTGCAGCACTCAGGAAAGGCAGAATGGGGTCCAATGACCTATGAGAATGGAAAACTCTCAAGAATAAAATTCTGAAAACACAAGAAAAAATAATTTTCATGGGAAAAGACTGGAGCACTAATTAGAGAGAATAATATGGTTATATCAATGAACTCACATTTTTTAAAGATATGTATAGAAATAGAAGCAGAGGCAAATCATATCGAATTAATACACAAAAATAGGAAGGACTTGTAAGAATAGTGTCAGGAGTAATCGAGCCAAGAATTAATTATGACACTTCTAAAGGTAAGAAAAAGAAGCAACTTGTTTATTTTGGGGAAGGAATAGTTGGGTTTAGAATAAAAAGAAAGATAAGAAGAGACAGGACCCTATCTTGGATTGAATGGCATGATGACAATAACAGTAGTGAGAAGGCAAAACTATGTAAATCTTATTTTTCTTATATTTCCTCTTCCAAATAGAATAATCTTCACAAGAATGATAAAACACAATATGAATAGGAATTGGAAACCCAATAGAAGTGAAGAGATATTGTTAGATGAGTACCTAGTAGTACTTAATTGATTCAAGTCAGCAGGCATGGACTGACATCCTACCATATTGCAAATGGTACCAAATATCATTATTGAGCAATTGTGAATATTGTGAGCAATATGTGAATTTTGAAACATAAGGCAATATGGGAAGGACAAGATAAAGCCAGAAAAAAATATCTGTAGTCCCAATTTTCAAAAAAAAGGGAAGATTATAGAGTTTACATCCTATAGTCCAATGAGTTTGATTCTTATTTCTAACAAAATTCAAATGTGTGCTATTAAGAGGATATTTAGTGAATATATAGAAAAGGAAAACATGATCATTAGGCATCCAACATGGTTTTATCATGAATAAGTCATGATATGGTCAAAAGGATATGCCTACTAAAAGTAAGAGTGTTATCTCAAATAGTGAAGTATGATTTAAAAAATATTTTTTCCAATAAACACTGGGGCAAAGCAAAGATCTAGTCTTGACCCACCACTATTTGACCTAATTCTAGAAATGGTAGCTATAACAATACAGAGAGAAATTGGAGGTTTAAAAATTGTGAAAGAGTAAATAGAACTTTTCGTATTTTCAGATGACATTGGTATACTTAGAAAAAAACCAGGCAATCAATGAAGAAACTAATCAAGACCATTAATAGTTTCAATAATGTAGCACTACAAAAAAACTTTAGAAAAATAGATTGTGTAATTGGAGATTCACTTCTTCTGATGACATGATACCAATATGGGAAAAATGAATAAAAGGTCTGAATCTGAAGAGGAATAATGAAAATCTACAGGAGTGAGGTGGCCACAGCACTAATAAATCTGAAATAATGTTATAAAATAATAATTACCAAAAGTATTTGGTACTAGTAGAAAATATGGACCCGTAGGTCAGTAAAAAAAATACTACACAAAGCTCCAAAATTATTGAATTCAGTAGTATAGGCTTCACTATACTCAATACAAACTACTAGGGGAAATTAAGTCTGATTTAACAAAAACCTCAGGGAAAACTAGAAGAGAATTTTTTGCAGAAATTATGCTTATGCCTGCATCCTACATCATATACTATAAGTTCCAAATGGATGCGCATCCTAAATACAAAAGGATGAAGTATGAGAATTGGAGGAGGATAAGGGGAATGTTCAATATTCTTAATCAAACAGGAGATAGAAGTAATCATAAAATATAAAATAGGCAAATTCAATTCATAAAATGAAGGCAGTTTTTCAGGAACAGATTTAATTATGCTTCCAATGAGATAAGAAAATGTTGAGTGAAAAATACTTACATTTAATATTTCTGATAAGAATCTGATGCAGATTAATATACAGGGACATGACATAAATATGTAAGAACAAGAGCCAGTTCCCAATAAATGAGTAGTGAAAGGATATCAATTATCTTTTTAAAGAAGAATTGGAAAGTATCAGTAACTGTAGATTGAACACTGAAAAAAAATAACTTCAGATATCTTGGTAAGAATTAAAACATTTTTAAATAAAATTTTATTAACATTTAGCCAAGTTCCTAAGATAATGGCTTAATTTTCTTCAAAGGAAGATATTAGGAAATTGCTGAGATCTCTGCCTTTCTGAGTATTTGGCAAATAGAACATGTTGCATTTTTGCAGTTCTCAACATTCTCAAGCCATAATTTCATCTATGCTATACTCAATCTACATAAACATAGTGCTTTATATTACTTTTTGGTTCTTTTCTGACCTTAGTTCGATCCGATTTCCAGATTAATCTTTAGGGATTATTTTTATTTCTTTTCTTTTATTTCATTTTTGCTTACAGCCTCAATAGACAATGGAATAAATTTAATTCTTGAAATATCTATTAAGTATCAACTCTATGCAAAGTAGAAATATCAGAAAAATGCCACAGTCCTTACTTTCAAGGAACAATCAAATAGGAGCATAAGCATAAGGAGTTTGGTTTTCCAGGCTCTATGGCCATAACAAGCTCTTGCTCCCAGGTGTTGGATATGACTTCTATTGTTCAAAACATCTCCACCACAACCCATGTTGATTGTAGGAGCCAGGTGTCATGTGTTTATGTTGTAAAGGTCAGGACCCTGGAGGGGTAGAGTGTAAGTATAAAGCAGGTGGGCACTGGTTAGTGAGTGGGGAAGCTTTAGGGTTGAAATGCACAAGCTAAGATGCTGTGTGTGCCTTGATTGGCCCCATCAAGGGTTGGGGGGGTTGCCTCACTTGACCCCCACTGAGACTTGAGGGGATTTAGGGGAATGCACTAGTTGTGCCTATCTCGATTGACCTCATTACGATGTAGGGGGAGTTGCCCCTCCTTTCTTGCCAGCCCCTGAGAGAAGGGTGACTAGGAAATACTGTAGGAGGTAGTGCTGAGCATCCCTTGTGAGAAGGTTAGATAGAATAAAGTCTGCATTGTTTAATTGTTAAGCCCTTTGAAGCTGCCTTTCCTTTATGAAAGCAGATCAAAGAACCTGTGCTAGTAGGCCATCCTGGGAGTGCTAGGGTGCTTGCTAATACAAGAGGAGAAGCACATACAAAAATAATTATAATGCCATATAAAATTATTAAGTAAATAAGATAGGTAAAATGGATTGAGACTAGTAGAGCTCAGAGAAGGCTTCATGAAAAGAGTGACACTTGTATTGAACTTTAGTATATTAATATTTTACTGATTCCATGTCTTATTGATTCCTCCGTTGGTGATTACAATCCTTCTCTACCTTCTCAGCCTAGTGGATTCTTATCTATCTTCTTCCCAGAGTATCTAACCAACCAGGAGGCCTACCTATTACTATTTTTATTTTATTTTGTGGATACAAGGGCAGCAATTGGGGCTACCTATTTGCTACTTCTTGTTCTCATTACATGTTTGGCCCGGTCTCCTTTTCTAATTACCCATTTTGTCAATATTTTAATACCACTTCTTGAAGGCAAATCTTTTTTGAAAATAAACTGAAGCCACTTGTGCTTACCATGTTTGTCTCTTCATTGTCTTTTGCCCACTGAAACTTAATTCTGTGTAGATTGTAGCTTTCCAAGATATGCAAAAACACAAAATCATTGGAAAAATATGCTGAAAAGCAGGTTTTTATTTTCGAGAACAGCTTGGGATCATTAAAGGCAGTATGAAATTTTGCAAAACCAATACTTCCTATACTCTCCATCCTATTCAAATCTATGCCCAGCTCATTTTCCATCTGCATTGTCTTTTTCAGATAGATGTATCTGTGTGCCTACTCAATGGACTGCAACTGAACCTCATTATTTAGGCTATGGCCATCTTTCATCTATTTGAATTTTCTTGTATAAATTGTTAGGTTGCTCTCATTTGAGTTTGCAGAAGACCCTGTAAAGTTCTATAGACTCAAGTAATCATCAGTGAAGTGCTACTATATGTGAAGCACTGTGCTAGTCACTAAGGATACAAATGTTTTAAAATAAAACAATTTCTCCTCTAAAAGAATTTATGTTATATTGAGAAGATAAAAGATACATATATAAGTATTCACACAACAAACGTATACCAAAAAGAACAAAAAAATGCAGAGTATTCAAGAACAAGTTTCTTAGGGAAGGAGGGCAGTAGAGGTTGAGGAAGGGAGGGGATCAGGAAAGGCTTTCTATAGAAGTGATACGTGAAATTACTTTGAAAAAATAGAAGGATTCCAGGAGGCAGAGGACTTGATACAATTTGTACAGTGTTACATGCAAATAAGAGGCATATTCTTCATGGGATATCTTCCATGACCATGATGAAAATCTCTGTTGACTCTATTTATCCATACTTTCTGTTTCACTTGTCATTAATAATCAGATAGTTATAGAACAGAGGTATCTCTGTGACCAAATTTTTCTAAGTATCTTTTATGATTTAAACCTATGAATCCACTGGAGAAGTGTATTTGAGAATGAAACAAATCATAAGATATTTTTGTAATCAACAAACAATAAAAAGAAGGATCATTCATTATCTAAAATTATTAATCAATTGAGTATAAAATTATTTCTGCTATTAAAAGCTATTTGGCAACCTGTTTCCTTTTCATGTACTCATCAATACATGGGTATATTGTTCTCATAATGAGCTTAAAAAGACAAGGAAATAAGCAAATAGGTTATGTTTTTTTAATGTTCTCCTAGTGTCCTTTATTATGGTAGCACTGGTTTCTTTGATACCACCCTTTGGTATCTTCTCTCTTAGAGATGTCTTATAAAACAATCCTTCAATATTTGCTTTCAAGATGGTATAGCCTCAGTTCAATTTTCCTGTCTGTACTTGGTATGGGCCAGACACTCTTCCTGTCCTCAAATCCTTAAGTGCTATTTCATTCATCCTCATAAAGCACATCAGGGCCTGTGCATTAGAGTCCAAATATGATGCTAACACCATCCTCGATGATGAAAATAGATCGTTGTAGAAACACTGACAAACTGTTCCATTTTCTGTTTCTTGTTCTACTGCCAGATTTGTCTATAAATGCTATTGGGGTAGTGTGATTTATATGGGTCTTGTTCACACCAAGCTTTCAGTGGACTTATTTTTGTCTCTATTACTTTTTACTATTTTATGAGGTGCTGGTGATCATAGTCTTCTGTCATCGTCCTCTGCAATGTTCTACAAGAGATTTTATTCTTTCAATTGATGTTGTATTTGGCTGTGTGTTTCTGCTTGGCAAGGAGATCAAGAGTCTGTCATCTGTGGTTGTTTCTGAACTTGTTAAGCCTCCTTCTTGTGGCAACTGCTTTACATCAGTTAAAGTTTTGCAAAAAATAGTGCTGCTGTTGCTGAAGGTGAATCTGTGGTTTGAAAAGAACCTAACTATAAAGAGTTTCATTGCCACAGAAGTTTGTAGGTTACTAGACAATGAATTTTTTGGCTATGACAACCCATTAAATGAAGTAACTACTATAAACATTGTTGAAAGGTGTTAAATAGGATCTATGTGACTTTTTATCTATCTGAGTATCTAGATAAGTCTAGAAAACAACAATATGAAGAAGACAGGGAGAGCTATTTTCTAGTGTATTCTAAAATTTTCTAAAATTCTAAAATTTCTAAAATTCTAAAATTTTAAAATGATAAGATTTTAAAATTGAAGGTACATCAGAGATCCCTACTCCCATCCTTTCATTTAACATATAGATATGTTTGGAGAAATGTTAAGATTTATTTGGCAATGGAAAATGATGATTTTTGAGCTGCTGCAGGAAAGTGAGAATACTTATAAACTTTCCTCTGGGTTCATCCTTTACAATTTGGAAATCACCAGTCTTGTCCAGGCATTACCCTTTTCCTCCTACTGGACATAATCTATTCCATCATTACCTCCCCCAGTTCCACTGCTACAGCTGGTTTCCTTTGTGAGTATGTGGAGGGAATGATGGGAAACAGGGTCACATAAAGTCAACAGCATCCTCCCAGACTACATAACTGTGCTTTTTAAGCCTATGGTTTGACCCACGGTAAAAAGAATTGCCCAGATTTTTCTTAACTTTTGAGAAGTTTAACAAACATAATTGCTGATATTATTCTCTCATATATCTGCTGAGTACCCACTAAAGATATAATCCCAATTATTTTGAAAGGGTATAAATCTCTGTCACTCTTACTTTCATTTGTATAGTTTTTTTTTCTTTGCTGCCCTTCTCTCTTTTTATATTTCAATATTCACAAATGATAAACACAGTAATTGAGTAGTTATGATCAATAAAGCATTATTTAGCCAGAATTCATAGTAAACAAAACTATAAATGAGATCTTTTTTTTTTTTTTTGAGTAGCACAGTGTTTAATAAACACAAAGATTCCACTCACAGAAAGACTCACTATTTGATAAAAATTTCTGGGAAAACTGGACATTAGAGCAGAAATTAGATTCAGACAAGCATTTCACACCGTATACCAGCATAAACTTCAAATGAATATATGACCAAATGTAAAAAGGTCACATTATCAGTTAATGAGGGAGGAACTAGGAAGAGCTTACCTTTTGAAGCTATAAAGTGTGGAAGAGTTCATGGTTAAACAAGACAAGTTGACAAGTTTTCAAACACATAAATCTAATGTAGTAAAATTTTGAAGGTAAATAGGTAAATACAGGGAAAATAATCTTTGCAACAGGTTTATCTAATAATGAAGATATGTAAGAACCTGATTAAAATTTGTAAGACCAAGAGCCATTATTCAAGAACTAAGCAGCCAAAGGATATTAACAGGTATTTTCTTTTTGTTTTCATTTTTTAATTTTATTTTTATTTTATTTTATTTTTGTTTTTTTTTTTTGTTTTATTATTATTTATTTAATATTTTTAGTTTTCAGCATTGATTTCTCCAAGATTTTGAATTACAAATTATCTCCCCATTTCTACCCTCCCCCCACTCCAAGATGTCATATGTTCTGATTGCCCCACTCCTCAGTCAGCCCGCATTTCTGTCACCCCACTATCCCCCCACATTCCCTTTGCCCTTACTTTCTTGTAGGGCAAGATAGATTTCTATGCCCCATAGCCTGTATATGTTGTTTCCCAGTTGCATACAAAAACAACATTTTTTTGAGCATCTGCTTTTAAAACTTTGAGTTCCAAATTCTCTCCCCTCTTCCCTCCCCATCCACCCTCCCAAAGAAGGCAAGCAATTCAACATAGGGCACATGTATATCATTATATAAAACTTTTCTACAATATTCACGTTGTGAAAGACTAACTATATTTTGCTCTCTCCTATCCTGTCCTCCTTTACTCAGTTTTCTCCCTTGACCCTGTCCCTTTTCAAAAGTCTTTGCTTTTGATTTCCTCCTCCCCCATCTGCCCTCCCTTCTATTGTCCCCCCCCCCCCTTTTTTGCCCACTTCCTCCTTCCTTCTTGTGGGGTAATATACCCAATTGAATGTGTATGTTATTCCCTCCGCAAGTCAAATCTGATGAGATCAAGATTGACTCATTCCCCCTCACCTGCCCCCTCTTCCCTTCCAACAGAACTGCTTTTTCTTGCCACTTTTATGTGAGATAATTTACCCCATTCTATCTCTCCCCTTCTCCCTCTCTCAATATGTTTCTCTCTCATTCCTTAATTTTTTTTTAGATACCATCCCTTCATATTCAACTCACCCTGTGCCCTCTGTGTGTGTGTGTGTGTGTGTGTGTGTGTGTGTGTATGTATGTATGTATATTCCCTTTAGCTACCGTAATACTGAGGTCTCATGAATTACACACATCATCTTTCTATGAAGGAATGTAAACAACACAGTTCAACTTTAGTAAGTCCCTTATGATTTCTCTTTCTTGTTTATCTTTTCATGCGTCTCTTGATTCTTGTATTTGAAAGTCAAATTTTCTATTCAGCTCTTGTCTTTTCACTGAGAAAGTTTGAAAGTCCTCCATTTTACTGAAAATCCATATTTTGCCTTGGAGCATTATACTCAGCTTTGCTGGGTAGGTGATTCTTGGTTTTAATCCTAGCTCCATTGACCTCTGGAATATCATATTCCAAGCCCTTCAGTCCCTTAATGTAGAAGCTGCTAGATCTTGTGTTATTCTGATTGTGTTTCCACAATACTCAAATTGTTTCCTTCCGGCTGCTGGACAGTATTTTCTCCTTGATCTGGGAGGTCTGGAATTTGGCAACAATATTCCTAGGAGTTTTCTTTTGGGGATCTTTTTGAGGAGGCAATCTGTAGATTTTTTCAATTTCTATTTTGCCCTGTGGCTCTAGAACATCAGGGCAGTTCTCCTTGATAATTTCTTGAAAGATGATATCTAGGCTCTTTTTTTGATCATGGCTTTCAGGTAGTCCAATAATTTTTAAATTGTCTCTCCTGGATCTATTTTCCAGGTCAGTGGTTTTCTAATGAGATAGTTCACATTGTCTTCCATTTTTTCATTCCTTTGGTTCTGTTTTATAATATCTTGATTTCTCATAAAGTAACTTGTTTCCACTTGCTCCAATCTAATTTTTAAGGTAGTATTTTCTTCAGTGGTCTTTTGGACCTCCTTTTCCATTTGGCTAATTGTGCCTTTCAAGGCATTCTTCTCCTTATTGGCTTTTTGGAGCTTTTTTGCCATTTGAGTTAGTCTATTTTTTAAGGTGTTATTTTCTTCAGTATTTTTTTTGGGTCTCCTTTAGCAAGTTACTGACTTATTTTTCATGGTTTTCTCCCATCACTCTTATTTCTCATCCCAATTTTTCCTCTAATTCTCTTACTTGCTTTTCCAAATCCTTTCTGAGATCTTCCATGGCCTGAGACCAATTCATATTTTTCTTGGAGGCTTTTGATGTAGGCTCTTTGACCTTGTTGGCTTCCTCTGGCTGTATGTTTTGGTCTTCTTTGTCACCAAAAAAAAGATTCCAAAGTCTGAGTCTGAATGTGAGAGCATTTTCACTGCCTATTCATGTTCCCAGCCAACTACTTGACCCTTGAGCTTTTTGTTGGTATGAATGCTTGTAGAGTAGAGAGTATTTTGTCCTAAGCTTGAGGGGCTGCGCTATTTTCAGAGCTACTTCTACACAGCAAGCTCTGCCCCACCAGCACTCCTTCTCCCCCAAGAACAGCTATCAGGATTAGTGCCCAGATCCAGGCAGGGCAAAGCAGGCTTTGTACTTCTGCTCTAATCTGAGGCTTAATTCCTCCCACCAGGTGGGCCTGGGGCCAGAGGCAACTGCAGCTGTAGCTCTGGAAGCAGCCTCAAAGCTGCACCACCTCCCTGGCCTCTGGGGCAGTGACCAACCACGAACTCCTTTCACTCTGTCCCAGCAGCTTTTCCCACTAACCTTCTCTGTTGTCTTTGGTGTTCGTGAGTTGAGAAGTCTGGTGACTGACACAGCTCACTGATTCAGGGCACTATGCCTCTTCTTCCCAACTCCAGGTGGCCCACACCACAGTCTGCTCTGCTCTTCTTCCAGCTCTGTTTTATAGACCCTTCCCAGCAACCATCCAGGCTATTCTGGGCTGTAGCCCTGCTTCCCTTTGCTATTTATTTTGTGGGTTCTGCAGCTCTAGAATTTGTTCAGAGCCATTTTTATATGTGTTTGGAGGGACCTGGGGGGAGATTAAGCAAATGCCTGCTTTCCAGCTGCCATCTTGACTCCGCCCCCTATAAATGAAATCTTAAAGAATATAAATAAGCTTTGGAGGAGTAATTCGCTCTTTCTGTGAGGAAAGGTAGACTTCTCAACCCACAGACACCAAAGACAACTTAGCAAGTCAGTCAAAAAACTCTGTCAGGACTGGGTGATTGAAGAGCATGGGGGGATCAAGTGGTTGATGAGGGATTTCAAGGAGCTCTTTGCTGGCATTGAAGTAGGATTCTCTTGCTTTGCCCTAGTTGGATCTGGGTCACAGTCCTGGTTGGCAGTCCTGGAATGAGAAGGAGTGCTGGTGTGGCAGAGCTTGTGGTAGCTGTGGAGAGGGAACCCTCCTCACATTTTCAAGGCAGAAAATAGTGCTTGCGGTCCCACACAGACCAGGGCACAGGCCAGGAGAAGAGTAACCACCTGTCCTCAAAATTTACAGGTGCTTAGAAATAGCTCTAAAAACAGCAGTGCAAAACCCCTAAAGGTTGGGACAGACACTCTCCAGTCTGGAAGCAGAGTCATACCTTGACAAAGAGTTCAAAAGTCAAGTAATTGGCTGCAAAATGAGCAGATAGCATTAAAAAACCCTCAGATTATAGACTCTTACTTTGGTGACAAGGAAGATCAAAATACACAACTGGAAGACAACAAAGTCAAAGATCCTATATCAAAAGCCTCCAAGAAAAATATGAATTGGTCACAGGCCATGGAAGAGCTCAAAAAAGATTTTGAAAATCAAGTAAGAGAAGTAGAAGAAAAATTGGAAAGAGAATAAGAGTAATGTAAGAAAATCATGAAAAATAGTCAACAGTTTGCTAAAAGAGACCTGAAAAAATACTGGAAAAAAATCACCTTAAAAATACACTAACTCAAAGGGCAAAATAGGTCCAAAAAGCCAAAGAGGAGAAGAATGCCTTAAAAAGCAGGATTGGCCAAATAGAAAAGGAGATCCAAGAACTCACTGAAGAAAATAATTCCTTAAAAATTAGAATGGAACAAATAGAAGCTAATGACTTTATGAGAAATCAAGAAATTATAAAACAGAACCAAAAGAATGAAAAAATAGAAGACAATGTGAAATATCTCATTGGAAAAACAACTGACCTGGAAAATAGATCCAGAAGAGATAATTTAAAAAATCATTGGACTACCTGAAAGCCATGATCAAAAAAAGAGCCTAGATATCATCCTTCAAGAAGGTACGAAGGAAAACTGCCCTGATATTCTAGAACCAGAGAGGAAAGTAGAAATCGAAAGAATCCACTGATCACCTCTTGAAAAAGATCCCACAAGGAAAACTCCTAGGAATATTGTAGCCAAATTCCAGAGTTCTCAGGTCAGGGAGGAAATATTGCAAGCAGCCAGAAAGAAACAATTTGAATATTGTGGAAACATAGTCAAGATAACACAAGATCTAGCAGCTTCTACATGAAGGGATCGAAGGGCTTGGACTATGATATTCCGGGGGTCAAAGGAGCTAGGATTAAAACCAAGAATAACCTACCCAGCAAAACTGAGTATAATACTTCAGGGGAAAAAAAGGATATTCAATGAAATAGAAGATTTTCAAGAATTCCTGATGAAAAGACTAGAGCTGAATAGAAATTTTGACTTTCAAATACAAGTATCAAGAGAAACATAAAAAGGTAAACAGGAAAGAGAAATCATAAGAGACTACATGGAAAGATGATATTTGTAACTCATTACACCTTTCTCAGTACTAGGGTAGTTAAAGGGAATATGTACATATGTATATGTGTGTGTGCATATATGCATGTGTGCATGTATGTGTATGCATATGTATACATGTGTGTATATGTGTATATATACACACATATACATACACATACATACATGTGTATATATGTGTATTTGTATGTATATATATACACACACACAAAGGGCACAGATTGAATTGAATATGAAGGGATGATATCTAAAAAATAAAATTAAGGGGTGAGAGAAGAATATATTGGGAGGAGAAAGGGAGAGATAGAATGAGATAAATTATCTCACATAAATGAGGCAAGACAAAGCTATTATAATGGAAGTGAAGAGGGGAGAGGCTTAAAGAGGGAATAACATTCAGGCTCAATTGGGCATCTTACTCTACAGAAAAGTAGTGAAGGGGATTAGAAGGAGGGTGATGATAGAAGGGAGGGCAGATGAGGGGAGAGGGTAGCCAGAAGCAAATACTTTTGAAAAGAAATAGGGTCAAAGGAGAAAATAGAATAAACAGAGGGCAGGATAGGATGGAGGGAAATAAAGTTAGTCCTTCAAAAGATTACTCATGGAAGTGTTTTGCCTAATGATACATGTATAACTTATATTGAATTGTTTGCCTTCTCAATGAGGGTGGGTAGGGAGGGAAGAATGGAGAGAATTTGGAATTTAATGTTTTAAAAACAAATGTTGAAAATTGTTTTTGTGTGCAACTGGGAAATAAGATATACATGCCATGGACTGTAGAAATCTATCTTGCCCCACAAGAAAGTGAGGGGGAAAGGGATAAGGGGGGGTGGTGGTGATAGAAGGGAGGCCAACTGTTGGAAGGGGTAATCAGAATGCATGCCATCTTGGGGTGGAGGGAGAGGAGAGATTGGGAGAAAATTTGGAACTCAAAATTTTGTGGAAATGAATGTTGAAAACTAAAAATAAATAAATTTAAATGTTAAAAAAGAAATAAACATGTATTCCCCCCACCCCAATAAAAAAAAGTCACTATGGCATCTGAATAGAAAATGCATTGAAGTGGGGAGAGACTTGAGGCATGGAGAAAATCCAGAAGGCTTTTTAAAGTAGTCCAGGATGAGGGCCTGCACCAATATGGTGACTGTAGAAGTGTAAAGAAGGGCTCTGTCTGTGTGTCTTTGTGTCTGTCTCTCTCTGTGTTTCTCTCTCTCTCTCTCTCTCTCTCTCTCTCTCTCTCACTCTCTTCAATGTGCACAAGAAGAACAGAGTATGGCTTGAGTTCTCAATCTAGGATAAACAGGATCATAGTGATAGGGAAGCTAGTAAGAGCAAAAGATTTGGAGGGGAAAGATGAGTTATGTTTGGAACATATTGAGTTTAGAGTGTCTATGGGACATCTAGGTCAATGCCCAAGATATCATTGTTGATGTAAGACTTTGTTTGAGGAGAGAGGTTGGGCCTGGATTTACAAATCTTGGATCCATCTTCACAGAGTTGATAACTAAACCTATTGAAGTTGATGACATTACCAAATGAGATAGGATAAAGAGATAAGAGAAGAGAGCAAGACTCCCATCATTAGTGTATATGTCCTACATGAAGATGCAACAAAGATTGTTAAAAAGGCATGGTCAGACAAATAGTAAGAACCAACAGAGAACAATGTGACAAAAACCTACTGAGGAGAGTATCTGGGTGAATGGGTTGATTCATAGCGTCAAAAGCTGAAGGAAGATAAAAGAGGACGAGGATTGAGAGAAGGCAATTTGGAAACTAAGAGGTCAGTGGTGATTTTTCAGAGAGAAATTTCAATCAGATGGTAATATTTCAAGTCATACTGCATAGGGTTTAGAGATGAATGAGGAGAAGAAAGGAAGTGGAAGCAGTGAGTGTAGATGGCTTTCTCAAGGAGATTAGCTGAGAGAGAAGAGATATAGGATGAGACCTAGCATGACTAATGGATAGGATCAAGTGATAGTATTTAAAGTATGGGTAAGACATGGTTATGTTTCTGGACAACAGGGAAAGAGCTGTTAGAAAAAGAAAGAATGAAAATTAAAGAGTGAGGATGATAAAAAGAGACAATCTGCTGGGGAAGCCTAGATAGGATGGGATAAAAAATAGAAGTAGAGGAGTTTGCTTTGTCAAGGAAAAAGTTTAACTGTTCATGTTAGGCAGCTAGATGGCATAGTGTATAGAAGCATGAAGATCTGAGTTCAAATGCAGACTCAGATAATAACTAGTTGTATAACCCTAGGTAAGTCATTTAACCACTATTTGCCTTAGTTTTCTCAGCTATAAAATGGAATTACTAATAGCACTTACTTCCCAGGTTTGTTTTGAGGATGGAAAGAGAAAATATTTGTAAAGTACTGTGTGCCTGGCCCGTAGTCAGCATTTAATAAACGCTTATAATCATTAGTTATTAATTAATTCATGTGAGACAGAAGTGATAGAGATAGTAAGAAAAGGCACATTGGTGATGTAGGATGAGTAGGTCGAGAGAAGGGAAAGCTCTCTATAAATGGCCTCAGTTTTTTTTTACTGAAATATAAAGCAATGTCCTCAATTGATTGTATTGGAGAAAAGTGTTCAGGGAGAGTCTCAAGGAGGGATGAAAAGGTTTAGAATAGTTGCTCTTTTAATTGGGAGAGTGAATTGATTCAGAGTATTTAAAGGGTTGCTTTGATATGTGGATCACCCATTTGAGATTATGTAACATTTGTAGTGGGCATAGATCAAACAATTTTGCAACTTTCTCCAACTGCATTGACCAACTGTCAATACAACCAAAGGTGGTGGATGGTGGGAGTAACTTAAGGCCAGATTTGGCAAGGTCTGATTTGCAATAGAAGAAGAAGCTAACAGATTTGAGTGTAAAGTAAAATAAAGAATTGAATTAATTTACAGAGCTCATTTAAAGTTTCATAAGTTAAAAAAAAACAGTGTTCAATTAGAAATCCAAGTTGTTATTCTGAAACTATATCTGTAATTCCTAATGGGCTTATGTGGTAGCTGGAATGCATAAATATAGCAGCTCATTTCAAGGTCACTCTATGGGAAAACAGAAGCATAGGTTGAGAGTTGGATGGGACCTCAAAAGACATGTAATGTACCCCTTTCATTTTAAAGGTGAGGAAACCAAATTCCAGGAGATGAAATTACTTGCCTAAGGTCACACCAGTGGTAATCATCAAAGGCAGAGCATACGGGAAAGCCAGAAAAACAGAAAACTGCTTTCACTTAATTATAAGCTGCTCTTTAAATGTTTGCTCATAATCCATGTTGAAGCTAACTTCCTTTACTAACGCTACAACTTTCTTTTGCAGAAAGGTCACTATCCACATATTTTGATGCACTAGTTGGATAGAAAACCAGAATTTCTTTAACCCTAATTTTTCCCCAGGTAAATTAAAATCTAATCTAGTGCGCTTTGTCATCAAAACATTATTAGTTTTTGCCTTCTGAATGTTTGGGAAAGCTATCATACTTTCCATTTTTGCCTTGATTTTTGACATGAGGATTATCATTGTCTCATTAATGATTTTAACAGTCAACAACAATCCTCTTTAAAAACAACAATTTTTCATTAATTTTTAGATTTCTTGTTGAAGAAGAGGATTTTTCAAAAGCATGTCGAATTTAGGCACATATTTAGAGAGGTAAAAAGACCCCATTACAATAGAAGAACACACAAACCCAAACACAGTTTGTATTTTCTGCAGCCTGCTTCTTCCAGGAGGGAGGAAATTAGTGTCAAGATGAAGCAGGACAGGACCCAGTAATTCCCATTGCCCTTTGCACACACACAAGGCAGGTGTCAAGATTTGGCCTGACAGCTTGAGTTTTGGAGTCTGAAGAGAAACAACACTGAACTAGAAGTCACTGAGCTGGAAAAAAGAAATAGAGTATAGGGAATTCAGACAGTGTCAGGAGCTGTGGTGGGAATCATGGAGCAGAGCCAGGAACTATTGTCAGGGCTGGCATCCAGGGAAAGCTCACAACCCCTTTTGACCATTACTAGAACTCTTATGGACTTAAAAGGGACATGTGGTTGACAATGCATACAGCTATAGTTATTTTGAGGGTTTAAATTTGTTTTATAATAATAATGTTAGTTGCTGCACATAGAACTAACTGGTCAAATTTGTGTATTTTTTAAACACATAGACTCTACCAGGGTCTATAAACATTTCTTCATTATGTAGATTTCTTCCCTTATTGATGTCTCCTGTTACAATGTCATGACCTCTAAGAGAAGGCACTCCAAAGTCTTTACTGGCTAATACTTAAGCAGAGGTTAATAAGAATGCAGTGTAGAATAAGGCTGAAGGTCTCATGAAGGGGGCCATAATAGGTAAGAGAAAAAGAGACTGATGGTGGTGAGATGAAGGTGTGAAGGATACATTTTTAAAACTTCTTCATATATCAGTCTACAATCCACAGACTTGTCAAGGAGTTTAATGGTGGACAAATAAAGGCAATTGAGCACTCACTAGCTTGCTCATCCATTAGGGCAGAGATTTTTGAACTGAATGTAATGATGCTTTTCTTAGGAAAAATATGTTCACATTTTCCAACTCTTCTTAAATTTATTTAAACCATTAAATTTCTTTGTGTGTATATATGTTATCCAAATAAAATTAAGAATTCATCACAGTTTTATAAAGTATAAATCTTTAGCAGTTAGTGTAATCCTTTATAATTTTTATGATGTTACATAAAATTATTACCATAATAATCGTATAAAAGTGATGAATATCCTTTTGTTCCACAGTTTCCCCAAATGTGATATAATAGATGATATTCCTACCTGTAATTCTTTTTCACCACTAATCAAAATCAACACACTGACTTTATAACAGTCACAGCAAAATCCCCATTTCACACATAAGGTGTCACAAATAATAGCAAAATCAGTATCTCTTTGTCTTTTAAGCCAGAGAACACTTTATTCATCCATAGACAAAATATAATAGTATTCTAGCCTCAATACTTGGTACTGTCACAAGACCAAATGTGTCACTTTTGTCCTTGGCAAGTATGTTCCTTACCCATATTTATAAATATCTAAATCTTTAAAATAAAATGAGACTGTTCCTATTGATCAGTTAAGTTATCAAAAAATACATTGTTACTATATTTTATTTCATTTATGGAAAAAATATTTAAAATGGGATATCATCTAAATATTATTTTATTCATTTGCATGCTTTATAAAATGTTTGGACGATGGCTCTAACCTCAGAACATGAATTTGAGAAGCTTGCATTAATTTATTTAGAGTAGTCAGGGTTTCAAAAATTTTAACCAAATACAGAAGATTCAGGAAGAGATTTTTATTTAAAAATGAATTTGCTTCATCTATCATCTGTAAAAAAAATAAAAGTCAATCAATGCTTTTAGTTAAAACATGCCTTCAAGTATTTTGACTATAGAAAGCTACCATGTTTCAAAAATATGTGTAATACAAATTTGCAAATGCAAATTTTAATGGATTCAAAAATTAAATTTGATTACTCTTATAAAACCTCGGGAAAATGCATATTGTTCCTTATGCATATTTCACACTGCAAGCATTTTTTTGCTCTGAATCATATAAAGAATCCAAATGGTAAAAGAGTTATATCTTTTCCTACAGCTTCTATCAGGGAGCTATTTTTCTTACTAACTTCAACTGAGCTTTATCAGCACAGATTTAAATACTATTCTTCCACGTTATATAATTTTCATTAAAATATATACATCAATCATATTGAAATTTTCTCTTGATGTGGAAGTAGCAAAAGCTTTCCAAAATCTATTTTAGCATCATTTCATTAGATATATAATCAAAAGTGAGATAACATGGCAGGTGGTGTGTCCTTGGAGTCATGAAGATCCGTGCCCAGATCCTACTTCCAAGACATATTGGCTGTGAGGTACTGGACAAGTCACAACTTCTCAGTTACCTTCCAACTCCAGCAACTCTCTAAGATTCTAAACTGCAGAGAAGGTGCCTGTATGCATAGGTAGAGGAAGTTTTTCTCTGTAGACTCTCTAAAACCAAGAAATCAAAGACTCTGTCTAGAAAACAAAAGCATACTAGAGAAAAAAAAAGAGTATTTTAACTAGATGGGTTACTTCAATGAACTAAAGGCAACAGTCATCAGACAAATGGACAGTTTTCATTCCTCCCACCTCCTGTATTATCTGCATGCAGAATCATTTGAAGCAGCTTTGTACAAATGATCAAAATTTTAAAAATAATATCAATTACTGTAGAGGACACAAATGATTCTCTTGTCAAAAGAACCTTTATATACTTTGTGATTCTGTAATCAGTCTTATGTGATTCAAGCAAGTCTTTTGACATGGAAGACTTTTTAATATTTAATTTTTTATTGTTAACATTATTTTTATTTCC
Organism: Trichosurus vulpecula; assembly: GCF_011100635.1. Classification (NCBI taxonomy): domain Eukaryota; kingdom Metazoa; phylum Chordata; class Mammalia; order Diprotodontia; family Phalangeridae; genus Trichosurus; species Trichosurus vulpecula. The sequence continues at coordinate 182,386,760 of NC_050574.1, forward strand.
AAAACTCTTTCTCCCCACTCTCTTGTCCAGATAGTTATTCCCCATAATAAATTAGAAAGTGAAAAGAAAAGCTGTTCAGGAAGCTAACCAACATATCAACTGAGTCTAACAGTACTATATATACCATATTGTATACCCTTAGTCCATCACTTTTAAGTAGAACAAGAGAAGTACATTTCTTACCTCTTTTTGTGGGACAAGTAGGGTCATTATACTTATACAACATTCACTTTCATTGTTGTTATTATTCCTTCAATTTACATAATTTTAGTCATTCTATATAGTGTTTTCATGGTTCTACTTACTTCATTCAGCATCAATTAATTTATTCCCATGCTTCTCTGAATTCTTCATATTCATCGTTTCTTTTAGTAAAGTAATATTCTATTATATTCATATACCACAACTCGATCAGATTGATAGACTTCTACTTTGTTTATGATTTTTTCCACTATCATATCATAGATATGTTCATGTACTTGGTATATTTCTGTCTTTGGGCATTTTGGGATATGTACTTAGCAGTGTGCTCTCTTATTCAGAATTTGGACATCCTCATCATATTTTCATCATACTAACAAGTTGCTTTTCAGAGTGGCTGAACCAATTAACTGTTTTGTCAGTAGTGCAGTAATGTGTCTGTTGCTTCACAACCCCTTCGGCGTTGACCATACGCATCCTTGTGACATGTTTGTTAATTTACTCAGTGTTAGTTAAGCCTCATGGTTATTTTTTTCTTATTATAAGTGATTTTGAACCAGTCTTTGGTTTTTTGTTGTTTTTTTTTTCTATTTTCAGGGGGTTGCTAATGGTTTAAAACTTTGAAAATTCCCATTTCATAAACTTTGACCCTTTATCTATAGGAAAATCACTCTGGATTTTATGTATTTATATTAATTCTTTGCATATCTTGCATATAAGACATTTATGGAAGATATGGATGATATATACTAACTTCTAAATATCTACCAAATGGTTTTGAAAACGATTTCTGAAAATGAGACTATGGAAAAATGAGTCTATGAGACTATGGAGACTTTGGCATATTGAGGGACTGCTGGAAGTATAATTGTGAGATTAGCCATCATGCTGTAAACCATTTTCCTAGAATAGCTGAAGAATAATGTTGTGAATAGCCCAAGGAATAATTTGGGCAATTCATGCTTTAGCTATCCGTGGTCACAGTCTGCACTGAAATAAAATGCCAAAAGTTGCTTGTACAACGATAATAACTCAAATTTAGAAGCTCATTTTGGCTCCGAATTATTCTAAATTTTCATCGTTAAACCAATACATCTCATGTCAATCCTGAATACTGCAATGCTTTCAAATCAAAATTTTAATGGATGACGGTACACACACACACACACACACACACACACATACATACACGCATGCATGCATACATATATATAAATATATATGAAGAGAGAGACATTTCTTCCACTTCAATTAAAGTTAACCCAATAAACATTTAAATGTCTTCCATATTAAAGATACTTCTAGGTATTTCCCAGGACAGTCACAAATACCAGTACATTGAATGAATACATACATATACATATATATGTATATATATATATGTGTGTGTGTGTGTGCATGTATATGCATATACACACACATATAAATATGTGTGTATATACTCATCAAAGGTATAAACTACAAATATACATTCATACACAAAATGTGCTTATATGTGCACATACATGCATATATACATATATGTATATATGTGTGTATTAGTGTGTATATATATATATATAGTGTTTGTACTTCACTTAATCACTTGATAGTGATAGATAATACCATTAATCAAAATTATTTCTATGATTGCATCTAAAAAAGAATATTGAATATTTGTATATTCTTAAATATGCTTGGGAGGCACCTGGTTGGAAGAGAGGTTTTCAAACTTTTTTTTTGAAGAGTGAATGGAGTCATAATACAGAAAGAAATATAGAGTTCATATCTTTGAACACACCTCCACAAATATCTAGAAAACTCACTAGATCAAATTCTGACCAGAAATCCTTGGGGGGAAAATCACAGTGAGTCATTTTTCAGTTCAGGTTGACTTAAAGAAAGAGAAACATCTGTGCTCACTATGGATAGGCTTGCCAGGGGTGAGCCATGTAGAGCATTACTGTGCCCAGAGATTGAAAGAGAATTGGACAGAGCACCTGAGCAAGAAGAGGTCCCAGTCTAATACCAGGGCACCATTACCTCATACAAGGTGTAGAAATAGGTGCCCCCTGTTAGGTCTATCAATCTCCACATGGTTGCATGTCACAAGATCCAAGGTAGATTGGGGAGGGAACTTGTACCCAGGAGCGACATTCTAGGATAGGAAGTATTCACAGGTCTTGATTGTGTACTAAGCTAGGAACAAGTTTATAAGGAAGTAGCAGCTATGTTACTCTGACCCCAGAAATGAATCAGAGTCTCAGTTCTAACCTTTTAGCTAAGTATGAAGCCTGCAATGGAATAATCAAGGTAGGAATTCCAGATCAAAGAGGAAGCTGTAGTTCTGTCATTCTGAACCTGTAGAGCTTCTCAACTAGCTGATTGTGGCTGAGTCCAGCAATAGTATACTGATACTTCCACCCTGGGACAGGTGCACAGGAAGGTTGCCTGGACCTAAACCAAGGTCAGGAACTTCCTGAGCCAAGAACAAAAGCACAGTGATCTGACTTTGCTTCAAATAATGCTGTTTTTGGAGCACTGAAAGTTGGCAGATCTCCTGTCTGGGCTGTTTCTGAGATCCTGAAATAATACAATATTCAATCCCATCAAGAAAGTAGTAGAAGGACCCAAAAAGATAAGAGCACAACGCAGTCATTCTTCTCAGAAATGTTCAATGCCCAGCCCTAACAAAGCCCAAAGTCAAGATAAAGGGTGAAAGAATGAGTAAAAAACAAAAACAAACAAAAATAAAAATAAAATAATAAAGCATGATTATGGTGCCTTGAGATGGTCAAAACAGAAGCGGGAGAAGGAATCCAAAATATCTAAAGACAATTTTTAAAAATCACTTAAATACAAGTCAAAAAATCTGAAACAGATGAAGCAAGAGCTTTTTTAAGAGCTAAAAATGAGCAAGAAATAAGAAATACAGGAAAGACATGGAAAGAAAAATAATAGCTTAGAACATGAGGTATAGAACCTTACCACATTAGGGAAAGAAAAAAAAACACTCTTGAAAAGTAGAATTAACCAAATAGAAGCCAATAACTCCATGATAGAATAAGAAATGTTAAAGCAAGGTAAAAAAAGAAAGAAACAAAGAATCAAAGAAAGAAACAAAGAAAGGAAATATAAAGCATCTCATAGCCAAAACAAAAAAAAACTGACCTGGAAAACAGAATGAAGAGGAATAAACAATCACTGGACTTCTCCAAAGTTATGCCCCCTGAAAGAGCTTACACGGCATGTTTCAAGAAATAATAGAAGAAAATTTGAAGGCTCTCCTATAACTAGAAGGAAAAGTAAAATTAGAAAGAATCTACAAGTCTCCTTTCCACAAAATTCCCAAATAAAAGCTCCCAGGAATAATAGAGGCAAATTCTAGAACTTTTTGTTTGAAGAAAAAAAATACTGAAACTAGCTGAACCAAAAGAATTCAAGTACTAAGAAACCACAGGTAAGATCACGAAAATTTAGCAACTACCATTGTTAAAGAGTGGAGCTTGAAATACAATATTCCAGAAAGTAAAATATATATAGTATAAAGTAAAATACATAAGCTTACCACCAAGAATAAATTATCTAACAAAAGAACAGGATTAAAGAGGTAAACATGAGCCAGCAAACATAGCAGATAAGACACTGGACCTATAGTGAGAAAGTTTTTGTTGTTGTTGAGTCATTTCAGGTGTGTCCAACTCTTTGCAACCACATTTGGGGTTTTCTTGGCAAAGATACCAGAATGATTTACCATTTCCTTCTCCAAATGAAGAATCTGAGGTAAACAAGGTTAAGTGACTTGCCCAGGGTCACACAACTAGAAGCCAGATTTGAACTTAGGAAAATGAGTCTTACTGCTTCCAAGGCCAGTGTTCTATCTGCTCCACCACCTAGCAGCCGCAGTGTAAGGAAGACCCAAGATCAAATCTGTCTCAGACAATTACTAGCCATGTGACCCTAGGCAAGTCACTTAAACTTTATCTGTCTCAGTTTCCTCAACTATAAAATGGGGATAAGGATTAAATGAGATAATATTTGCCATGCACTTAGCACAATGCCTGGTATATAGTAGTCATTTAATAAATATTTGTCCCCCATTCCTCTAAGCAAGGATAAACTCTTTACATTTTAATGTAAAGACATGATACATGTATCCTCTCAAAATTCTATCATCATCAGGGGTCACAGAAGGAGTCTTAATTTGACAGATGGTCTGAGAGAGATTCTGTTATGTTTTGATGCTTTTAAAGCAGAATGGATAGGAAGGGGTAGAAGGGTAGAGGAATATATTTGAGAAAGGGAAAGGAGGGATGGAGAGAATCATGTCTCAAAATTGTAGTGCACAAAGAGAAATCTACCAACAAGGAAGAAAGTTATGGAAAGCTACTGACACTTGATACTGACACATACACATTCTCATCTAAATACACACATGCACGCACGCGCACGCACACACACAGAGTATGTCACAGAAATACATTTCATCCAGAAAAGAAACAAGAGAGGAAGAGAATAGTGGAGAGGGGGAAAGATGGAATATGAGTTAAGGGAGAAATTAGTCTTAATCCAAACTCTTCAAGATGGGTTGGGAAACAAAGAAAAGGAAAAGAACAGGAGAATAAGATAGAGGGAAATATATAATTATTGTTCATAACATGACTGTGAATGGGATGAACTCATCCATAAAATGAAAAAGGAGAGCAAAATTGAATAGAAAGCAGAATTCAACCACATTTTATTTATAAAAATGCACATTTGAATTAGAAAGATGAACATAAAGTTTAAATAGAGGTTGCAGTCAAGTCTATTATGCTCCAGCTGAAGTAAAAAAACAAGCATGATCTCAGAAAAAGTAACAGCAAAAATAGACCTATTTAAATGAGATAGAGGGGTAGCTATCTGGTGCAGTGGACAGAGCATCAGCACTGGAAACAGGAGGACCAGTGTTCAAATCTGCCCTCAGCCAGTTAACACTCACTAGCTCTGTGATGAGAGAGACAGAAAAAGAGAGAGAGAGAGAGAGAGAGAGAGAGAGAGAGAGAGAGAGAGAGAGAGCATTTTATTGAAGATTATAAGTAATGATTTAACATCAATACTAAATTTGTGTGTACCGAATGCACACATCTAAATTTTTGAAGAAAAACTTTAATGAGTTATAGGGGAAAGTAAACAGCAAAATTATAATAGTAGGAGAAACTCAATTTCTTCAAATCTAGATAAATCTAAAAAAGAATGAAATGAAGGGCTTGAATTAAATTTTTTTTCAAAAAACCTAGATTTGATAGACTTCAGGAGATTGTTGAATAGGAAAAGAAAGGAATATTCCTATTTCTCTACCGTGTATGATCTTTCACACACACACATACACACATACATCTATTTGAGCACAAAATCCTCACTAATAAATATAAAAAGCAGAAATACTAAAGGTACTTCTACTGATCATATAGTAATGAAAATTATGATCAATAAGATGCTTTTGAAACAAAGATCAAAATTATTTGGAGATGAGATAACTTAATCCTAAATTATGTGTGAGTCAAAGAATAGATGATAGAAACAATCAATAACTCCACTAAAGTTAATGACAAGAATGAGAATACCAAAATATTGACTGACAAAGCAGTATAAGGAGAAAATTTATATTTTCATCAACAAAATAATATATATATGTACATATATATATATATATATACATGCAATATATATGAATTGGCCATACAAGAAGAATAAATTTAAAAAGCAACAAATTCCAAACCTTCAAAATATCAAAATAGAAATTTTGAAAAACCAAAGAAGATATTAACAAAATTGAAAGCTAAAAAGGATGTATAAGCAGAATTGAGAGCCAGTTTTCTTTTAAATAAAACAATAAATCAAACAAACCATTGGTTAAGAATGATTTAATGAAAAAGAAAACCAAATTCCCAGTAAGAAAAATGATAAAAGTCAATTCAGAACTATTGATGCACTAAAAAAAATTTTTTTTAGGAATTAATTTGCCTACATATATCCCAATGAGACAGACAATATAAATTAAATGTATGAATATTAAAAAAAATTAATGAGATTTCCCACATTAACAGAATAGGAAACAGTATTTAAATAAAACAATCTTATAAGGAAATTAAAAAAAAAAAAACATAAATCAAGGTTAAAAAAAAATGCATGACCAGAAAGGCTTACAAGTAAAGTCCATCAAATATCTGAAGAATAAATATTTCTAATAATTAATAATTTGAAAAGTAGATTAGGAAGGGGTTCTACCAAATTCCTTCTATGACATAAATATAGTCTTGATACCTAAATCAAGGAGAGCCAAAAAAAGAAAGAAAAATATAGATCAATATCCCTAATGAAAAGAGAGAAAGGAGAAAGAAAAGCATAAATGCGCTGAGGGGTAAGATGGAGAGAAAGACACAAATAGTATTCATAACTTTGAATGTGAATGAGATAAACTCCCCCATAAAATAGAAGCAGATAGCAAAATGGATTAAAAATCATAATCCTACAATATTTTGTTTACAAGAAACACATTTGAAACAGGGGGATACACACCTGGTAAAGGAAAAAGGCTAGAGTAGAATATATTATGCTTCAGCTGAAGTAAAAAAAAAAAAAAAAGCAGGGCTGACAATCCTGATCTCAGACAAAGCAAAACCAAAAACAGATCTAATTAAAAGAGATAAGGAAGGAAACTATATTCTGCTAAAAGGCACATTAGACAATCAAGCAATATCATCATCAAACATATAAGCACCAAGAGGTATAGCATCCAAATTCTTTAATTAAAAAATATTTAGATATAAAACCTTATTTTTAGAGGTTTTTTCAGTAGTTTTTTTATATAAATTTCTTTATTTTCAGTTTTTAACATTCACTTTCACAAGATTCTGAATTCCAAGTTTTCTCCCCCTCTCTACCCTCCTCCTACCCCAGGACAGCATGCATTTTGATTACCTCTTCCTCCAATCTGCCCTCCCTTCTATTACTTCCAACCCCCTTTTCTTATCCCCTTCCCTTCTATTTTCCTGTAGAGCAAGATAGATTTCTATACCCCATTGCCTGTATATCTTATTTCCCAATTTCATATAAAAACAATTTTTAACATTCATTTTTAAAGCCCTGAGTTCCACATTCTCTCCCTTCTTCCCTCCCCACCCATCCTCATTAAGAAAGCAAGCAATTCAATATAGGTTATACATGTGTAGCCATGCAAAACACTTCCATAACAGTCATGTTCTGAAAGACTAACTATATTACCCTCTATCCTGTCCCACACTCCATTTATTCTATTCTCTCCTTTGACCCATCCTTCCTCAGAAATGTTTGCTTCTGATTTCCCCTTCCTCCCTTTTATTATCTACCCTCTCTTATCCCCTTCCCCCCTGCTTTCCTGTAGGGTAAGATCGATTTCCATACCCAGTTGAGCCTGTTTGTATTGCCTCCTTAAGCCAAATCTGATGATTATTATATTATTCCCTCTCACTTCCCCCCTCTTCCCCTCCATTGTAAAAGCTCTTTCTTGCCTCTTTTATGTGAGATGATTTACTACATTCCACCTCTCCCTTTCACTTTCTCCCAGTACATTCCTCTCAACACTTAATTTTATTTTTTAGGTATTATCCCTTCATGTTCAGCTCACCCTGTGCCCTCTGTCTACATAGGCACACATACATATATATTTATACATATGTACACATACACACATATATATGTATACACACATGTATATGTATGTATACATATATACGTATTCCCTCTAACTACCTTAATGCTGAGAAATGTCTCGAGTTACAAATATCATCTTTCCATGTATGAATGTAAACATTTCAAATTTAACAAGTCCCTAATAGCTTCTATTTCCTGTTTACCTTTTCATGCTTCTCTTGATTCTTGTATTTGAAGGTCAAATTTTCTATTCAGCTCTGGTCTTTTCAACAAGAATGCTTGGAAGTCATCTATTTCACTGAAATTCCATTTTTCCCCTGAAATATTATACTCAATTTTTCTGGGAAGGGGATTCTTGGTTTCAATCCTGTCTCCTTTGACCTCTGGAATATCATATTCCAAGCCATTTGATCCCTTAGTGTAGAAGCTGCTAAATCTTCTGTTATCCTGATTGTGCTTCCACAAAACTCATATTGTTTATTTCTGGCTGCTTGTAATATGTTCTCCTTGACCTGGAAACTCTGGAATTTGGATACAATACTCCTAGGAGTTTTCCTTTTGGCATCTCTTTCAGGTGGTGATCTGTGGATTCTTTTCGTTTCTATTTTACCTTCTGGTTCTAGAATATCGGGACAATTTTCATTGATAATTTGTTTAAAGGTAATGTCTAGGCTCTTTCTTTGATCATGGCTTTCAGGTAGTCCAATAATTTTTAAATTATCTCTCCTGGATCTATTTACAAGGTTAGTGGCTTTTCCAATTAGATACTTCACATTGTCTTCTAATTTTTTTCATTCTTTTGGTTTTGTTTTGTAATTTCTTGATTTCTCATAAAGTCATTAGCTTCCATTTGCTCCATTCTAATTTTTAATTAATTATTTTCTTCAGTGGTCTTTTGGACCTCCTTTTCCATTCGGCTAATTCTGCCTTTCAAGGCATTCTTCTCCTCATTGGCTTTTCGGACCTCTTTTGCCATTTGGGTTAGTCTATTTTTAAAGTTATTTTCTTCAGCATTTTTTTTTTTGCCTCTCCTTTAGCAAACTGTTGACCCGTTTTTCATAATTTTCTTGCATCACTCCCATTTCTCTTCCCAACTTTTCCTCTACTTCTCTTACTTGATTTTCAAAATATTTTTTCAGCTCTTCCATGACCTGAGACCATTTCATATTTTTCTTGGAGTCTTTGGATGTAGGAGCCTTGACCTTGATATCTTCCTCTGGCTGAATGTCTCGATCTTCCTCATCAGTAAGTGTGCAAGAAAACATCTTTTCACCAAGCAAGTAACCTTCTATAGTCTTATTGTTTTTCCCCTGTTTGCTCATTTTCCCAGTTAATTTTTTGGCTTTTGAGCTCTTTGTTAAATGGAGGGTGTATTCACCCAAATTTCAGAGAGTTTGCGCAGCTGCTTTCAGAGATATCTCTAGGGACTCGTAAATTCTCACTTTCTCCGAAGTGGTATGATCAAAAGAACAATGTTTACTCCTCTCCTGGCCTGCACTCTGGTCTGTGAGCAACCACAAGCACTCTTTACTGCCCTGAAACTGCGAGGAACATTCCCTCTCTACAGCTACCACCAGCTCCACCACACCAATGCACCTCCTCACCTCAGGACCATCACTCAGAACTGCAACCCAAATCAACCCAATCAGTTCTCCCACTGTCTATAGACTGAGAACTCCAGAAGCAGCCCCAGATCCAGAAGCAGCCACTGCACTGCCACCCTGGAGCTGGGGCTGGGGCTGTGACTGGACCATAGTCCTCTCTCACGCAAGTGACAGAGCTTTCCCACTGAACTTTGAAGCTGTCTTTGGCATTTGTGGGTTAAGAAATCTCTAAACCAACACAATTGCCAGTGATTCAGTGCTCTGAGGCCTGCTCCAGTTTGTCTGTGCAGGCGTGGCCTAGGTTGGGCTGCTTTCTGCCCAGAGCCTGGTGCAATAGACCCTTCCTGTCACCTTCCAGATTGTCTTTGGCTGGAAATCTGCTTCACTCTGTCATTTTGTGGCTTCTGGTGCTCTAAAATTTGTTTTGAGTCATCTTTTATGAGTATTTTGATGGGTTTGTGGGGAGAGCTCAATCAAATCCCTGCTTCTACTCTGTCATCTTGGCTCCTCCCCCTCCCCCCATCCAAATTCTCAGAGGAGAAGTTAAGGGAGTTTCAGAAAGAGATTGACAGCAAAACTATATTAGTGAGGGACCTCAATGACCCCCTCTCTGAACTAGATAAAATCTAACCTCAAAATAAACAAGAAAGAAGTTAAGGAGGTGAATAGAATTTTAGAAAAGTTAGATATGGTAGACATCTGGAGAAAATTGAATGGGGATAGAAAGGAATATACCTTTTTGTCAGTGGTATATTGTACCTACACAAAAATTGACCATGTACTAGGGCATAAAAACCTCACAATGCAATGCAGAAAGGCAGAAATATTAAATGCATCTTTTTCAGATCATGATGAAATAAAAATTATATGTAATAAAGGGCCATGGAAAGATAGACTAAAAATCAATTAGAAACTATATAATATAATCCTAAAGAATGAGTGAGTCAAATGACAAACCATAGAAATAATCAATAGCTTCATCCAAGAGAATGACAACAATGAGACAACATACCAAAACTTATGGGATGCAGCAAAAGCTGTTCTTAGGGGTAGTTTTATATCTCTGAATGGTTACATGAATAAAATAGAGAAAGAGGAGATCAATTAATTGAGCATGCAACTAAAAATGCTAGAAAAAGAACAAATTAAAAATCCCCAATTAAACACCAAATTAGAAATTCTGAAAACCAAAGGAGAGATTAATAAAATTGAAATTAAGAAAACTATTTATCTAACAAATAAAACTAAGAACTGGCTTTATCAAAAAAAGCAATAAAACTGATAAACTTTTGGTTAATTTGATTTAAAAAAAGAGAGAAGAAAACCAAATTATCAGTATCAAAAATGAAAAGGGTAAATTCACAACTAATGAAGAGGGAATTAAAACAATAATTAGGAATTATTTTGCCCAATTGTATGTCCCTAAATTGGACAATCTTAGGGAAATGGATGAATATTTACAAAAACATAAATTGCCCAGATTCTCAGAAAAGAAAGTAAAATACCTAAATAACCCCATCTCAGAAAAAGAAATTGAACAAGTCATCAATGAATTCCCTAGGAAAAAATCTCCAGGGCCAGATGGATTTACAAGTGACTTCTATCAAACATTTAAAGAACAATTAATTCTAATACTATATAGACTATATGGGAAAATAGGTGAAGGGGTCTTACCAAATTCTTTCCATGACACAAATATGGTACTGAAACCTAAACCAGGAATAGTCAAAACAGAGAAAGAAAATTATAGGTCAATTTCCCTAATGAATATAGAAACAAATAATTTAAATAAGACATTAGCAAAAAGATTATAGCAACTTATCATGAGAATAATATGCTTTTACCAGGTAGGATTTATTCCAGGAATACAAGGTTGGTTCAATATTAGGAAAACTATCAGTGTAATTGATCATATCAACAATAAAATTAGCAGAAACCACAGGATTATCTCAATAGACACAGAAAAAGTTTTTGACAAAATATAAGAGATATTCCTATTAAAAACACTAGAGAGCATAGGAATAAATGGAGTCTTCCTTAAAATGATAAGTAGCATCTACTTAAAATCATCAGCAAGTATTATATGTAAAGGAGATAAGCTAGATGCATTTCCAATAAGATCATGGATGAAACAAAGATACCCCTGTTATTCAACCTGATACTAGAAATGTTAGCATTAGCAATAAGAGAAGAAAAAGAAATTGAAGTTATTAGAATAGGCAAAGAAGAAATTAAATTATTGCTCTTTGCAGACGATATGATGATTTACATAGAGAATCCTAAAGAATCAAGTAAAAAATTACTTGAAATAATAAATAACTTTAACAAAGTTACAGGATATAAAATGAACCCATGTAAATCCTCAGCATTTCTATACATTACTAACAAAACCCAATAGCAAGAGATAGAAAGAGAAATTCCATTTAAAGTTACTGTAGAAACTATAAAATATTTTGTAGTCTATCTGCCAAGACAAACCTAGGAACTATATGAACACAATTACAAAACACTTTTCACATAAATACAGTCAGATCTAAATAATGGGAAAATCATCAGTTGCTCATGGGTAGGCCAAGCTAATAAAATAAAAATGACAATTTTATCTAAACTTATTTAGTGCCATGCCAATCAAACTACCAATAATTACTTTATAGAGTTAGAAAAAATAATAACATAATTTATCTGAAAGAACAAAAGGTCCAGAATATCAAGGGAGTTAATGAAAAGAAATGCTAGACCAGGTAGCCTAGCCGTACCAGATCTTAAACTGTATTATAAAGCAGCAATCATCAAAACTACTTGGTACTTGCTAAGAAATAGTATGGTGGATCAGTGGAATAGGTTAGGTACACAAGACACAGTAGTCAATGACTATAGTAATCTACTGTTTGAGAAACCCAAAGACCCTAGCTTCTGGGATAAGAACTCACTATCTGACAAAAATTACTGGGAAAACTGGAAAATAGTATGGCCAAAACTGGGCATAGACCAATATCTTATACCCTACATTAAAATAAAGTCAAAATGGGTTCATGATTTAAATATAAAGGCTGATACTATAAGCAATCTGGAAGAGCAAGGAATAGTTTACCTGTCAGATATACAGAGGACAGAAGAATTTATGACCAAACAAGAGATAGAGAACATTATGAAATGTAGAATGGATAATTTTGAATACATTAAATTGAAAAGTTTTCATACAAACAAAGCCAATGGAACCAAGATCAGGAGGGGAGCAGAAAATTGGGAAAGAATTTTTACAGCCAATGTTTGTGATAAAGCCCTCGTTTCTAAAACATATAGAGAACTTAGTCAAATGTGTAAGAATACAAGTCATTCCCCAATTGATAAATGGTCAAAGAATGTGAACAGGCAGTTTTCAGATGAAGAAATTAAAACTATTTATGATCACAAAAATGCTCTAAATCACTAATGATTAGAGAAATGCAAAGCAAAACAACTCTGAGGTACAACATCACAACTATCAGATTGGCTAACATGACAAAATAGGAAAATGATAAATGCTGGAGAACATGTGGGGAAATTGGAACATTAATGCATGGTTGGTAGAGTTGTGAACTACTCCAGCCATTCTTGAAAGCAATTTGAATGACTTACCCAAGGTCCCACAAGGAGTAAGAAATAGCCTGTATCCAAACCCAGGTGCATTGATTATGTACAGATGTGTCTACACCAATAATGCCTCTAGCCCTTCCCTCACTCCAAGTTTAACTTCTAGCTCCATACAACAGAAGTTGTCATGATAAGGAAAGGTCATTCATTCTTGGCTAAAATTCTCACAGTGGCATGAAGTTCACTATTGTTGGTTCAATTGTAAGAAGTCTCTATTTAAAAACTTGTCTTTAAGTGTTGTTACTCTTAATTATCTTTTTGTTTATATTTTTCATGCTAGGTGATTTTTTTTCAGGTCAGGGACAATGGTGCTATAGTTAGTGTCTCTAGTCTTGTGTTTATTATATCTCCCCAAAGTAACTTCTATAGTACTACTTATATAACTGATTCTCAATAATCATTTATGGTTTAATTGATGAAAAGCCACATAGAGTAGTAGAAAATAGGACTGAGAATCAAGAAGACAAATCTAAATCATGTATCAAATGCTATTAGTACTTTCTAGTTGTGTGAGAATGGACAAAGCATTAAATCTGTCTAATCCTTAATTTTTTCATGTGATTTCATATATCATACAAGGCTAATACTGGAGGTGCTACTCTGATTACGATGCCACCAGTTAGGTTCAAATGAGAAATTGTATAGGAATCACTTTACAAATGTTAAAATGCTTAAAGAGGCAGTATTGCCATAGTGAATAGAAAGTTGCCCACAAAGCAAGGAAGATCCCGGTTCAAGTCTTTTCTCCAATATGCATTGCCATTAGAACTCTAGACATGTCATGTAACTTCTCAGTGCTCCAGACAGTCCCAGACTGTATTGCAGAGAAGTTACTAAGTTGCATTTGGGGAGGGAGTTTCTTCTCCCAGTATTTCCCTATATCCTTGAAATTACAGGTCTGGTTTATATCCCAAGGTGCTTATTAAATATGAGATATCATTTAACCCCAGAAACCATACCTCATTGTCTTGACCTGAAGGAAGATGGAGGAAATGATATCAAAAAATGTGGTTTGGAATTAAGAAATGAAAGAGGCCGAGAGTTTATAAACTCTTCAGAAGTCTTATTTCTATGTCATAAAAATTCTTAAACATTTTCCTATAACTGTAAACTTGGATTTGATGATACAACTGGAATGAATTTGGACTATTTGGTGGTCCCTTTATGCCCAGGAATACGCTCCAGCTTTTGGCAGTGCTATGTCCTGTAGCTTCAGCTAAACATTTTCTAAATAAAATAGCCGACTCAGGGTCCACAGAGAGGTCCACGAATGTTGCCTCCCTGGCAAGTCACTGTGCTTGCTCATGAACTTACCAGTTTCCACTGAAACCAGGCTTGTCTCATGACAAAGCTGGCTCCTGAGGCAAGGGATTAAACCAACTATATATAACTTTAAAAGACAGCTAAATGACTCACTCATTAGATTTCCAGAATTAGACAAAGACCTGAGTTTGAATCCTGTCTCAGACCCTTTGTGACTGAGCAAGTCACAACCTCTCTCAGTCTCTTTCCTTATCTGTGAAAAGGGAATGATAATAGAACCTACCTCACAGGGGTTTTGTGAGGATCAAATGAGATAACATATATTAAAATACCATAAAAATTCTGGCTATTATAATAAGTTCTTCATCCAGAGTGAAAGGTAAACTTTTTCCTACAGTGAAATCCAATAATAATCCATAATACAATTGTGTAATTTTATTGCACTTTGTTGCATTCTGGTTTTTTTCTTTAAAAAAGGAGGTAATTTGAAGATGAAGCACATCATTCATTCATTCATTCATTTGCCAACCTTTGAGTTCCTATTATGTGCATAGGGAATAATTCACTACCAACATTTTTTAGTGTATTATCAGGCCACAGGGCAAATCTGTGAAAATGTATGACAAAATGTTAATCATCTACTTCCAACAATGTTTGCCTATCAGAAAAATGTAATTAGTTAATATTAGGCATTCAAGATGATGGGATGAAGAGAGAAAAAAGACTGATCAACTGAGATGAGGGTCTTCAATTACTGCAGACCACTATAACTATTTTGATTAATCCCTATGTATAATTCTCAGTGGTTGAAATGTATAAATGAATCCAAAATAGAATGAACTACTTTAATCAGGCTTGCTTATCTAATAGCATTACTTATTTTAGATTTACAACGTGGGTGACACTGCTTCTGGGGGGCACTGGAATGATACAGGGCAAGAGTAGTAGTTTGAAATGATGCAAATTTCAAAAAAAAAAAAAGAAAAAGATAAAGGCTTAAAGAAAGTAGATTTCCAGGGGAAGGCTGAGTATTTTTTTTTTGAAAAGGGGGTAGTAGGCCAAATAAGTTTGGGAATCTAAATTCCAGAGCCCTAGGAACAGTAATACCTCTAGTACCAAAACAGGAAAGATGTTAAGTTAGATGTCTCTGGATGGCATTAGCCATTTAATTAAATGAATTTGGCAATACAAATTCCTTTGATGCCTTCATTTCTCAAACAACTAAATTAATACTAATCCTTTAGTAATTGTGGAGATGTTCCTTTTATTCATTTTTACAAGGTAGAAAAACATTTGATGTAAAACATACTGCATTAAAAAGATCAAAATACACAAATTTGGATTTTCTTCAGCATACTGGTAATACGTTGTGTTGTGGGTTATTCAGAAATTCTTAAAATGTCAACAAGTGTGCTTGTTTCTAAATTTCTAAATTTAGAATCATTTTCTGATATTTAGTTTTCTAAAGGATATTGATAAACTTTAAATCTTAAAAAGGTTGGATAAACCCATTGAATGCCTCAATAATAAAAGTTACTAATTCCCTCCACCTGCCACCCAAATTCAATATCTAAAAATAAAGATTGATAAAACAAAGGGAGATGGCTATGACTAATATCCTAATAAGTATCACTGAATGTATATGTAAAGTGTGTACACATATGTACATATACAAACATATACATATGCATGCAATACTTTCTCCTGCTTATTTAATTATTCTGATGATGATGAAATAATTATGAATAAGACCCTTCCACAATCTCAAATTTTCTTTCACACTAGAGTCTCCATAATTAAAAAGCAGGGCTCTCTTTACTCCTTAAAATCTTCCTTGCCTTTATTTTTTCAGACCCTTCTCTATTGTTCTTCATGTTACCTTCAAGGTGATTTAATTAAGCCATTAGTCAATCATCTCTTATTTTTATGCCAAAGCATAGTCACAGGAACACTGAAAATTACCTAAATAAGTATACATGGACATTTAATAGAAAAATATATTCTTAAAATTCCATTTTGTAGACACACACAAGAGTTTCTTCCAAGAGATGAAGAAACATACCATTACTGCTCCAAGCATCTCTTCATATGAGGGAGGTGGCCAACGGTAAAATCACTACTTTACATCTGAAGAAACCAGGGTAGAAAAAGGTTAAATGACTTTCTAGAGACTATAAAGGCAGGAAACTGGAGGAGCTGAGAATAGAGCAAAGGAAAAGCACCCAGGGGCTTTTCCTCTTTGCAACCTTGTCTCCTGCCAACTGAGTATCTTCTATACAGAGATATATTACCACTGGTAATTGCAGGAGTCCAGAAAGGCTAGCCCAAGCCTTGGTCTTTCCTGCTCCAATTATTTTGACTGACTTACCTTTATCTTGTTTCACATGAATGGCATGGCTCTAAACATTGAAGAAGAAAATAGACTTTGGGGTCTATAATTTTAACATGTGACAAATTGGTAGGTACACTAAAGAAACAGCCCTTCTTCCCCATAACTTTCAGAAGAGAACCTGACCCTTTTCTATGTTACTCAGAAAAAACTTTGCTTTCTATGGATTCTCATTGACATTGTGTGTGTGTATGTGTGTCTTTTTTTTCCAAGCAGGTCACAAACAAAGCAGAGTCATCAGATCTGTCAGGGGAAAAATACCATTGTCAGAAAGAATAAACCAAAAAAAAGAAAAATGTTTATATTTTCACCCTGCAGAGCGAGGTTATCATTTTTGCACTGTTTGGCTTTCTGGTATCCTGTAGTGGGAAGGTGAATCATATTAAATCTTTTTTTGCCCATAGATGTGAAAAATGGCTTTGAAGATGACTTCAGAAAGGAAAATAAGACATGATGAACTGGGCTTATGGGCCAAATTTGTACTTAATTCAAGCTATTAGTACATGTTATCAATCTTCAAATGAATCTTTTCCTCAGAGAAAACCTGTAAGGATAGTAGATTCCCAGCTTCATTCTCATGTGTGGCTCCTAGAAAAGATTTATGACAGGCTGGATTTGTACTAAGGGTCACTTGAAAAACAGCAATGCAATTGTGATAAAGTGAAAGCACAGAGCAAACTCAATCTGAAGTGAAGTTTGGTGGGTTTCTGTTGGAAGAGAAAGCTTTCAGTGGAGCCAACCACACTTGGGCTACTACCTACTCACAACTTAGTCAGATTCTTTGGAAAAAATAAAAGATGAAATTTTCCTTTTGAGACATTTACAGGATAGAAAACCTACTACATATTCTGAACTTGTTCCACAGATAGAACTTCTGCTGAAATAAAAACAAAACAAAACAACTTCTGAACATGAAAGGAATGTGGGATAGTCAATAGAGACTCCAAGAGGAAAAAAGAAATGGGTTCATATCATTGGCATTTCACACAGAGCCCAAGACAGTTCTACATGGCAAACCTCTCCCTATTCATCAAGAAAACACTTGTTGTCTGTCTCTTGCTTAGTTTTCAATTTCTTTAAAAGATTCTTTCAAAGATTTCCAAACTGTTATCTCCTGTTGTCCAATTTGATTGCAATAAAGGTAAATAAGGATGCCCCATCTTTCTCCCCCAACCTATTTTTAGCTTTTATTTGTCAGTCTAGAAACCAGGATCTATTCTGAAGTGGAGAGTCTGTCTCTAAAATAACTGGTTACGTGTATCAAATCCATGCCAATTTGCAACACAAAGTGCTCTTGGAAGGGCCCAAATGTTAAAAGACTATTGGAAAGCACACATATGGTTTTTTAAAAGAAAGGGGGAAGAGGCAGAAAATTTCCATGCCCCAGTAGAAGAAAACTCCAGCAGGGAGCTATTTTTTTTATGACAACCACAGCTCCTAGGGTACATTAAGCCCTACAGTTTTGTTTACCAATTAGTAACATCCATATCTATTAGATGCCACACATATTTAATAATAATGTATTACTCACCTCCCTTTGTTTGCATCATGATACTTTGGGCAAATGAATTCTATTTTACTTCACAATGAAAGCTTCCTCTCCTCCCTTCCCTCCCCTTGACCCCCTCCCCTCAACCACTATCCCCAAATCCACCCCCACCCCAATCTATGTGCTCTCCTCAGAAACCAAACCTAGATCTGTTAAGCTACAGTGGGCTTTGATAAATAAACTGAATTCACTTAGGATGTACGTAGCTCATGCCTGCATTCGTAATGATTTTAAAATGTGTGGCTGCATCTTGAAAAAGAACAGAGCTTGACATAATGTTCAGTTATCAAATGCTAGTAATTGACACAGAGACAGGCTGTGCTTTACACTGGGTTATAATTAATCCACTTCAGTGACCTCAAAGACTGCACTTCTGAGAAATCCATGACTTAAGTTTTGATTCTTTGTCAACTACTTCAGCAGACATAAATTACAAATGAGGTACTAATGAAGCATTTCATCACCTGTTTACCTTCAGTGATCAGTTCCCTTACTTTAATTTAGGAGAGGCAAGGGTTTTTGTTTTGTTTTGTTTTGAAGCTACTGTCAGCTGGAATAGCCTCTTGCTTCAAGTAGTTAATAAATTAGCACATACTGGATGGAGCTCTTCTCTCTGGACGTGCCCTTTGTTCTAGTTTTAAACTGCAGAGTAGGGAGAAATAACAAATCAGTGTTGTCTCAATTGATAGGAGGGGAGATTTAAAAGGGGCCTTATTTCTTTGGTCAGTATGATTCACCATGAAGAAAACCATTCAATAAGGTTAATACCCCTTAATGAAGGCAGAGTAATTTAGGATTTGTTATATTATCAAAGCCTGTTCTCTCATGTTTAATGCACTCTAGCTCGATCTCTCAAATAATGAGTCATGATTTTCCCAAATAGAAAGTTTTCCCTGCCTGAATTTATAGATCTGCAATGGAGGGTATATCTCTATGAAATACATGGATTTCTGAAAAGTAATATGTGAATTAAGAATGCACGACCAATCAACTCAATCTCTCAACTAAGTTCTGATTTTCTGAAATGGAAAGTTTTCTCTCCCTGAATTTACAGATCTACAATGGACAGGTGTAACTATTTATGTACTAAATGGATTTCCGAAAAGTATATAAATTGGGCATACTTTAAAAGCATGACCAATCAACCATACAATAAGCATTTATTGAGCTCTTATAGTGTGCCAGGCACTGTGCCAACTGATGGAGATAGACAAAAATGAAATGTTCCCTGACTTCAAGGCAGAGACAACATGAGCATATATAAATAAATATCAAATAAATGTAAGGTGATTGGGAGAGGGAACATACTAGTTTTAGTGTGGGAGGATCAAGAAAGAATTCATGTGGAAAGTGGATCTTGAGGAGCTCCTATACAAAGCAAGTCTGGACAAATTCTTTTATAAAATAAATAACTCTTCGAATACAAATTATCTCCTCTCTCCTATACCAGCTTTGGAAGTTGTGTTTTCATCTATCAGGTTTTCTCCAAAGCAAAGTGCATGAAAACTGTGTCTGCTACAAACTATTTCATAGCTTTTATCAAGAAAGAATACAAAACAAAACATAAAAATGCATGTCTTCCACCTCCCAAACCTGTGTTAATTAATGCTAAGTGAAATGAAGGATTGAGCAATTACCTGGTTAATTTGCTCATTTGAAGAAGTGGAGGCCATCTAAATTATTCTTTCCCCCAACTCCCCTTTCTCCTAAGCAGACTTGAGGGCTTAAATTATCTAGATAATTGCCTGACCTTTCCACTTTAACTGAGGCCATTGCTAAGGAGGCTCTTGGTTAGCTCCAGGAACATGGCTCCCCCAAATTCTTCTAGTAAGCAGTTCTGATTGCTAGTTATTTGAGTGCCTCCTTCAATGAAGACAGTGAGGATTAGATAGCTGTCTTCTAGTCATAAATTAGGAATGCTTCTGATGCTTAAAAAAAATAAAGATTTTCTAAAGAGCTTTAGAATTGATAACGTAATTGGTTTCCAATTAACCAACACAAGTACATACATTACATTTAATCTAGGCTTGATAAATGTTTTCTTACTCATTTCCTTCACTCCTTTTAGGTCTCTTTCCCAGTCTTCAAGTGCCGGTTTCTCCTATTCTGGAATACCCATGCCCTTGAGGCTTTTCCTAACTTTCTTCTCTCACCAATAAAATGTGTTTCTCTTTTTTAACTGCCCTCTTGGTTCTCTACTCCCTTCCTTGATCCCCAATTATTATTCCCTCTCCTTCACACTTCTAAGCAGGTCTTTCATTTTCAATTAATCCAGAGACATCAAGGCCTGATAGTTTGTCTTGTGGGTTGGAATGGTGAAAAATGGGAGACAAACACTCCTGTAGACCTATGGCTTTGTGAAGCACAGGTTTGACCAATTTCTCACTAACTCAAAAATCTGTAATGGCTTCCTGTTACCTCTGCCATGAAATCTATAGTTCTCAGTTTAGGTATTTAAGGCTCTTCATAACCTGGATCGCTGTTGTCTTTTTAGCAGTATTTCACAATACTCTTTCCAGCCCAACTGGATTACTGTCCCAACTCCCTAATATCTGTGTCACCCTGGGCACATCCCTTAACTTTTCTGGGCCTGTTTACTCACCTGTAAAATGAGGAATTTGATTAGCTGCTCTCAGAACTCCCATATAGCTCTAAGTGCCTGTAACTCCAGATTCCTAGCTTGTCTAATACACTCAGCTGGCATCCTTTTTAAGTGTTTTATCTCCCCAGCTACCTAAGGCATGTCTTGGCTTCAATGTTTAGTGTGCCATAGCTAAGCCATATTAGCAACTTTCAGAGGTCAAGAATTAAATCTTATATTTCTGCACCTAATTTTGTAGGTTTGGTAGACTGATAGTAAATAAATGATTGATTAAACCTGGCTATGAACCTGCCTTTGTGATATGGGGAAATGTTTATCTTTTCAGCCAAAAGAGTTGGCTCTGTTGTCACTCTAAAGAGAGCTGACCAAGGGCAAAGAAAGGCCAGAAGAGAACTGATGCTCATACCAGGTTCTCTTCACAGTCTACAGAGCCAAGTCCATAGTGCCTAAGTAAAGGTGAAAGCGCACAATTCCCTGGCAAGCTTGGGGCCATCTCAAAAGCCAAATCAGATTATTCAGGCAAAAATGAGCTAAATGAGATGGAATTCATTGGATAACTGTACAGCCATCTGCTTTTTTTTGGCTGCATAGACCTGGCCACAGAGAGTTGTCAATTTCTCATTTTTCCAGAATGGGCAACTGCCGTGTAAAAATAGTCACAGTCAGTTATTACTAAGCCAGGAACATCTTAGGAGTCTGTAAGTAATTTTGCATTCAGTGAATGGATTATATTCACCCATCCTCTTGAACTCCCAAAAGATGGTTTCATACTTCAGTGATTTGTCCATTGCTTTGTTTGTATCGTTTACTTCAGGAAACCGAGTCTTTCATATAAAGACATTAAGTCATGGAAATCCAACCTATAGAAATCAAGGCCCAAACAATTGACCTCCTAAATGCAATGGGGGAAAAACATGACTTAGATGGGTTGGCCCAGAGAGTTCCCTGTGCTCTTTTGTGTGATGCCATTGTAAGCAGACAAGGACTATAGTCACATAACAGGTGGGAGCAGAGGGAGAGCATGTCATACATCACCAGGTCTGCTGGGTGTGTGATTTGATCTGCAGGATAAATGCATCTTCACTGTGACTAGAATTTTCCTTTTTGTCTTCATGGTTGGGAAGATGTGGCTCTAGCCAATAGAATCACTGCAAATCCAAATACTTGATCAAGAGTAAGCTGTTTGACCCTAAGGAAAAGTTACAATAAAGATTTTTTTCCCAAATAGCAAAATTATGAGAAACCCAAACCTTGCCTTCAGTTGAAGAGGATGGAGAGAACCTTACTCCTCTCTAGTACCTGTCTTCAGAGTGTCTTCAGAGGCAATATGTCACAGTGAATAGACACCAGCCTTAGATTCAGAAAGAATTGGGCTTATGTACTGCCTCAGATATATTCTGTATATGTGATCTTCGGCATGTCACTTAATCTCTTTTTACAGTCAATTTTCTAAGAGTATAAGTTACTGAGAAGTTGATAGCTGGCATTAGTAAAAGGATTTTCCTTACAAGGAGATCCCTACATTGATCAAATCACAGGTCCAGATTAAAAAAAATCCTGAAAAGGTGCTAAGTTCTGTTATGTAAATACAGCTGGCATAATGGATAGAGTGTTGGGCTTGGAGTCAGGAAGAACCTAGATCAAATCTGATCTCAGACACTTATTAGCTGCATGACTTTGGGCAAGTCACCTAGCCTCCATTTCCCTCAGTTTCCTCATCTATAAAATGGGAGAAATAATAGCCCCTATCTCCTAGAGTTGTTGTGAACATTAAATGAGATAATATTTGTAAAGTCGCTTAGCACAATCCCTGGCAAATAGGTGCTATATAAATATGTGTTCTCATTATTATTATTATTAAAAAACTATTAGCTCCTTCTAAATTTAGTTCCCAGGGAGCAGATTGCCTGACTTAGTTATTTTACACATGGAATATTATGCCAACTGAGCAAAAACAGATTTGGAAGATGACACAGCTTTTTCCCCCCATAAATAGCAAGCATGTAGGCAAAGTAAGATTAAGATGGGAAAGAAGAGAATCGCTGTTGCTTCAAATAGATAATATTGACATCCAAAGACTCTACGCTAGAGGCTCATATCTTATGACAGTAGTTTCCAAATCAGTTAAGATTAGGTATGTGGAAAAATGTTTTGGATTCCAAACAAAATTTATTTATACATATATTTTTAAAAGCATTAATAAATATTTGACAATAAGCTGGAAGTTTGAGATATTTGTGCAAATTCTGTCATTTGAGGCTACAAAATATGTTTTGTGGCCTCTCATTAACCAAGACATAACTATTTCAATGAAGCTGGGTGGCACAGTGGATAGAGCCCTGGGCCTAGCGTCAGGAAGACTCGTCTTTGTGGGTTCAAATCTAGCCTCAGACACTTACCAGTTGTGTGACCCTGGCCAAATCACTTATCACTGTTTGCCTCACCGGTAAAATGAGCAGAAGAAGGAAATGGCAAACCACTCTGGTATCTTTGCCAAGAAAACCCCAAATGGGCTTCTGGAGAGTCAGATGTGACTTAAAGGACTGAACAACATAAGTATTTCAAGACAGTATAGTGGACATGGCGTGGGAACTGAAGTCAGGTAGGTCTATTTTTAAACTTCACATCCTCTGTTTACTATCAATGTGATACTGGGCATTTAATCTCCCAGAGTCTCCATTGTTTTCTCTCTGTGAGATCTGGGTAGGAATATTGGTATTAGCCATTTTACAGGATTCCTGTGAGAATGAACTGAAATAGTAAATCACTTTGAAAGTCTTCAAGCAGTATACAAACGTCAGCTTTTATTGGTATTTCTATTTCTCTTCTGTAAAATGGATATAATAATATTTATACTTACTTGCTTTGCTGAGTTGTTGGGGTGAAAAGGCCATACAAATATTAGTATTATTAACTGTATCATAACCCACAATGACAAAGGACCACTTCTGCACCTTTCTTAAGGGAGAAAAAATTATTAGTAAAAAGCTAACAGTGTTCCTCATCATTTTAAATCTTCCAATGGAGTCTTGGGAGATGGATCAATCCATTCCTATTCCCTATGGCCTCCACTTTTATAACCTTGCACAGTGATGCAAATGTTCCAGCTCTGAGATGCTTTGGGATTTTGAATGATTGGGAAAAAATGATTATGTCACAATACCAATGAGGCAGTGAGGTGGTGCAGTATATACAGCCCTGGGCTTAGAATCAAGAAGACTTCAATTCAAATTGGACCTCAGACCCTTGCTATGTGACCCTGGGCAGGTCACTTGAACTCTGTCTACATCTGCTTCCTCAACTATAAAACAGAGATCATAGTACCTACCTCACAGGGTTTATTGTGAGGAACAAATATGATTATATTTGTAAAAAGCACTTAACAGTGCCTGGCATGTAGTGGGCATGATATAAATGCTTATTCTTTTCCCTTCAATATATTTTAGGAAGCTTTTCAATTAAAATTCAATTAATATTTCATTCCCAAAGCATTATAACTCATTGGGATCTCATTGCCAAAGGAAGTTATGTTGCTCCTGGATGGAGTATTAGACTTGAACTCAGCAAGACTTGAGTTCAAATTCTAACTCAGACACTTATTAGCTCTATGACTTCATGTAGGAAGTCACTCCACTTCTCCATGCCTCTGTTTCCTCAACTATAAAATGCAGATCACAAAAATGCCTAGCTTAAAAGGTTTTTTTGAGGATAAATGAAATAATGTATGCATAGAGCTTTACAAAGCTTAACATGCCATGTAGATGGTAGCTATTATTACTCCTGATTTTCTTCCTAGATATAAAGCAATATTATACATATATATGATGCAATATTATATGTGTGTATTATTTTATGCAATATTATATATGTGTGTATATGATTTTTTAAATGTGAGTTCTAGTCCAGTACATATTACAATCAAATCTGCCTTTCAAAGCTTATACGTTAGCTGCTACATCTAGTTCTATGAGCATGTTTCATCCTACTCTTCACACTTTAGAGCTATTTCGTTGCTTATTATTATTTTATAACCAGGGATAATGTTGGGAAAAGAGATGGGAATTCAAATTATGTAATTTTTGCTAAAAGTGAGCAATTGTGATAAAAGACAGTGGGGAGAAACGTTCTGATCAGATTTCATATCAAGTTTTTATCTGACTTTCATTTTCATCTTATCTTTTTGTTCTAAATATAGATAACTGGAAATTGACTAGGTCATAAGGGATGTCTTAAAAAGAATTTTGTAAGATCTAATTTAGTACTTTGTCTCAGGGACATTAAAAACTACAATGAATAGTGGTAATTCAGCTGTGTGGAAAGAGTAAAGCTCCCCTCATAGGCTGCTACAGACAAAAGAAAACTTGGTGTCTAGGAGTAAGAGAATGATAGTCCCATTGAATTCTGTCCTGGTAAGAACACAATTGGAGTGCTCTGTTTAGTTTAAGATGTCATATATCAGGATAAACATTGATAAACTGGGAACAAGGTAGCAGGGTTCTTATCCTGGAATTTGTGTACCTAGTATATAATATGTATAGATAAATATTATAATTAAATTATAAATAAACTCTGTGTGTGTATGTGAACCCCTGTTACCTTCTGCCCAGCTTATCAATGTTTGTCCTAAAATGTGGTCTCTCACACTGAATAGAACACTCCAGTTGTGTTCTTGCCAGGACAGAATTCAATGGGCCTATCCCTCTCTCTATAACACTCTCCTATAATTGTTTTTCTTTGTAATCCTATGTATTTAATTTTATATGTTTATAAATATTATTTAGAGAAGGGTCCATAAGCTCCACCTGACTGCAAAAAAGAGATCCATCACAATAAAAAGGTTAATAACCTTTGGGCTGGAAGCAGGTAACTAGGAGAGTTAAGGAGCCTTTGACCTATGCCATCTGGAAGGTGACTCAAGGAACTGGGGCAGTTTAATGTGGAGAGGACACATGGAAATTTTCTTTAAATATCTGAATAATTAGCATTAGGGCTAGTGTTAGAAGAGGGATAAGAGACAGAGAATTTATTCCATTTGACTTCTGAAGGAAGAACTAAGAGCAGTGGATGGAAGTTGAAGAAAGCTAAATTTAGGATTGATATAAGGAAAACTGCCTAACAGAACTACCTAAAGCTGACTGCACTGCTTCAAGAGATAATGGGTTCTCCTTGTAGAGCACTTAGCTTAGTGGCTGGTACATAATAAGCACTATATGAATGCTTATTCCCTTCTCCCTTTTCAGTTAGACTGTGAGATCATTCAGAGAAGGTACTATCTCCTTTTTCTATTTTCTGTCATGTATCCTTAGCACTTAGCCTGATGCTTAGCACATATTAAGTGCCCAGTCAAACCCTCTAATTTCATATATGAGCTCACTATTGCCCAGAGAAGAAGGAAAGTGACTTGTCCAAAGTCATAGAGCTGCCACAACACCAAAGATCCACTAAAGCTTGACATCTGACTGATGTCAAGGTTAAAAGCTGAAAATTACTATTAATTTAATTAGAACCCTCAATTAAAACAATAATCATTTGCCTCTGCTCCATTTTTTGTTTGGGAAGAACAAAAAATACCCAAGAATTATAAGAACAAGTTGATATATATACATATATATATATTTGTATACACATATGTATTATATATATATATATAAAATACATATATAATACATATATACATATATATATAATACATAATACATATGTGTATATATATGTGTGTGTATATATATATAATTTCCCTCATAGATTCAGTATCAAAGTATCTGGGACTTATTTTGCTACCAAATTTCTAGAGCGCTTAGCAGAGTACTCAGCACATAGTTGGCATTTAATAAATGCTTGTTTCTTTTACTTATTCTTTACCCTTGGAAGAGTATTCAGAATATTTCATGCTGATGACTTATTTCTTGAGCTTTTAAACCAAATGGTAATTTTCTTTGAGGAAATTAACATATACTAAACTTTAAAAAGGAGGCAGCAGTATGAAATTTTTAGAGGGCTGGCCTTGCTTTAGGGAAGATCTGGATTCAGTATATGGTCCCCTCTGGTATATACTGGCTATATGATCATCGACAAGTCATTTAACCTTTCAGTGCCCTAGGCAGTTCTCTAAGATTATAATTTATAAAAGAGTTTGTGATCTCCCAAAGGGAGTTTCCAACGTAGATGAAATCATAGGTCTGGACCAAAATAAAGCAAAATAAAACTAAAATAGATTGAATACTTCACTTTCAACTTTAGCAGATGAGTTTCTTTGATGGTTTCCTTTTTTTCCCTCCTCTTTTAAGAGTAGTGAAAAATCATGCAGATTTTGCTATTTCAGGAAAAGGACAAAGATTAATTTGATAATCATTGCCAATCCTCACCTTTAAGATGTGGAAAATTTCTAAAATGGTTTGAGTATTTCACTCTTAATTTTGACAGATGTTTTCTTTGACGTGATTTTTTTTTCTCTTTTGAGAACAATGAAAAAAAATTTGCAGATTTGGCTACTTCATAGTAAATATAAAAACTAATTTGACATTCATTGCCTATTGTCTACCCTCAAGATACACAAATTTAAGTGACAGTCAGTTAAATGAGATAAGAAATATTTTCCCTTCTACACTTTGACTCAATTTTCTTCTTTGCAGTATGGAAGAATATTCTAAGTCACTCTACTCATTAAAAAAAAACATTAGCTATTAACTAAGAAATTACTTCTGAAATTTATTTTTGATTTTGCTTGGAATGAACTTACTTATTTCCATGAGGATACATCTAATAAAGTCAGTATAAGTCATCCATCCCATAAATAAGCTATCCATGTTCTTCAGAATTCTATAAAAATGATTACTTTCCAGAAAAATACCACATTGTGCAGGGTACATATGGTTCATGATCATTCTTCTAAAGAAATAAGAGGGAGAAAGTAGGTTAATTTGCTATGCTTTGCAATTCACCTGACATGCAATGAAATCCAGCATACATAAAACCCTATTCTCCACAAGGCCTTGTAACCAACACTGGGGATATGTTAATCATTTGGTGGATCTTTGTTATACAAAGCCAAAGCCAAAATAGTCTCTTCCCTCAAAGGGTAGAGATATTAAATGAGTTTATATGCTACTGACTCTCTGGGTCACGTTGGGCAAATCAATCCGCTTCTCTGGGCCTTTGCCACCTTATATGTAGAAGGAGCGAATAGGACTTAAGATTCTCTAAGGTCCCTTTCGTCTGCAAACATGTGATGATATGATGCTACTTTCCCCTTATGAAGGGCTATGTTAGGACTTTAGTAGTCCATCACCCCTGAACACCACATATATCTCTAAATGAAGAAGCCACTAGGGAGGTTCAAATCCCCTGAATAACCCTGCCAAAGTAAGGCATGTAGTAACTGTCAAAAGACCTGAGACAAATAATTATTAATAACCAATAATTTGGAGAGATCTAAAGTTCTCACCCTCTTTCTAAAGTCCTCATTTCACCAACATCTTACACCGTATATAAAATAAAATCAAAATGGGTACATGATTTAGTTATAAAGGCTGATACTATAAGCAAACTGGGAGAGCAAGGAATGGATTACCTATCAGATTTATGGAGAATGGAAGAATTTATGACCAAACAAGAGATAGAGAACATTATAAAATGCAAAATGGATCATTTTGATTATATTAAATTGAAAAGTTTTTGTACAAACAAAGCCAATACAATCAAGATTAGGAGGGAAGCAGAAAACTGGAAAAAAATTATTATAACCAGTGTCTCTGATAAAGGCCTCATTTCTAAAATATATAGAGAACTGAGTCAAATTTACAAGAATACAAGTCATTCCCCAATTGATAAATGGTCAAAGGATATGAACAGGCAAATTCCAGATGAAGAAATTAAAACTATCTATGGTCATATGAAAAAAATTCTCTAAAGCACTATTGATTGGAGAAATGCAAAACACCTCTGAGGTACCACATCACACCTACCAGATTTACTAACATGCCAAAATAAGAAAATAATAAATGCTGGAGGTGTGGGAAAATTGGAACAATATTGCATTGTTGATCAAATTGTGAACTGATCCAGCCATTCTGAAGAGCAATTTGGAACTATGTTCAAAGGGCTATAAAAATGTGCGTACCCTTTGACCCAGCAATACTACTTCTAGGCCTGTATCCCAAAGAGATCATACAAACTGGAAAAGGACCCACATGTACAAAAAATATTTATAGCAGCTCTTTTTGTGGTGCCAAAGGATTAAAAATTGAGGGGATGCCCATCAGTTGGGGAATGACTGAAAAAACTGCAGTATGTTAATGTAATGGAACACAATTGTGCTATAAGAAATGATGAGCAAGCAGACTTCAGAAAAACTTGGAAAGACTTATATGAACTGATGCTGGGTGAAGTGAGCAGAACCAGGAGAACATTGTACACAGTTACAGCAACATTGTGTGATGACTAACTTTGATAGACTTATCTCTTCTTAGCAATACAAGGATCTAAGACTCCAAAAGACTCAGGATGGAAAATGCTGTCCACATGTAGAAAAAAAAAAACAATTATGGATTGTAAATGCAGATAAAAGCATATTGTTTTCTCTCTCTCTCTCTCTCTCTGTTTCTTCTTTCTCATAGTTTCTCCCATTGGTTCTAATTCTTCTTTACAACATGAGGAATGTGAAAATAGAATTAATATGAATGTATATGTAGAGCCTATGTCAAATTACATGCAGTCTTGGGGTGGGGAAAAGGGAGAAATATAGAGAAAATTTGGAACTCAAAATCTTATAGAAGTGAATGTTGAAAACTAAAAATAAATTAACTAATTAAAAAAATAATAAAAATAATAAAGTCCTCATTTCAAGGCTCTTCAAGAATGGACTGATGATAGCAGATAGAATTAACAGTCTTCTCAATCTAGGTTTTGCTACCTCTCTCAACCTTACATGGAATTTAATCTAAAGTGGGGAAGTCCATTGTACTCTACACAGGGTTGGTTGGGGTTAAATTCTTTGATGAGATTGCACAAGGCTGGACACTTTACAAGTATATCCCCCAGCCCTTCATTAGAATGATTCCCCCTCTTATTGTAATATTTATTCTTCTCAATAATTGTTAACTTACTAGAGTTGATTGTCACCCTCGGGAACACCCACTCTTCCAATATAAACTGTGAGCCCACTGCCATGATGTATCTTTGATCTGAGAGAGATGGCCAAATGACCATTTCTTTTATTAATAAAATACTAGCCTTATTGATAAAATAATTAATTACCCAGAAATTATGTTTCTTGAACATTTCAAATGTCATAGCCCCTTTTCTCTCTAGCAAGGTGTTTCAATGTCAACTAGTCCAGTGATTCTCCACATTTCCCCACCAGCCAGAATCAATACATTGGCCTGGACACTAGATCCTGTCTCCCCACCTCCTTCCCTCGATGCCAGGTCTTGCTGGACTCAAATATGATCCTTGAGAAAAACCCACCCAATTTTATGGTTTTGGGGAATCTAATCCCACCCAAGATCTTACATGTAATCATCAGCCCCAACTTCCTCTGTGAATTGTATTTCCCCTAAATAAGGTTGCTTCCTTTACTTTCTGCTGATTCCTGTCATGTGGTGTTCTGCTTTCCCCAACATACCAGCGCCTCACTCCATGCCACTTTTCTCCGTTAGAAGCATCACCTGTTATCCAGGACTTAGACTAACAGTCTTAGCTACTGCCCCTATTTCCCAATCTGTGTCCTAGAGAATGTAGAAAGCAAGAGCTGAACCATAATCCCTTTCCTCAATGGGAAGGTTTCCTCCCCTCTCCGTAACACCAGGGCTGAGACTAGAGCCCCACCCTGAACCGTATGCTCTTTGGACTTTCTCCCTGGAAACATAAGTGGAACATAATGGAGATTGTTCCTTTTGCTTGTACTGTACTTTGGAATATCAAATCTCATTGGGAGTGCATTAAGAAACTCACTTCCTACACTGTCCATGGCTCCAATCAAGCCCTAACAGATAACAATAGCTATGTGTTATCAATAGCTTAATGGGTGTTAAGGATAATACATAGCCCTAATACATAGCAAAACCATATAATATATCATATCGTATCATACCACTTCATATCACATAATAACATATCATGTCATATCATATATCACATCTATTCGTTATGATTATTACATTATTATTCCTTCAAAATAAAGTTGCTTGACAACAAAACCTTTCTGAACTAATGATTTCTATAAATTTGTCCGACAAAATTCCTTTTCCTACATAGTGTTATAAGTATAAAACCATTACCATGGCAGCCGTTACTATGCATGCCACAGAACATTGTTTGTTAGAAGTCACATCAGCTACATTTTATTGACACCATGATTTTCAATAATAATAATAATTAACGTTTCTATGGCACCATAAGTTTTGCAAAGCACTTAATAAGTATTATCTCTTCTTATTCTTACAAAAACCCTGTCAGGTGCTATTATCCTCATCCATAAAATGAGGCAGACATAAGCTAAGTGATTTGCCAAAGGTCGTAAATACAGTAAGCATCTGAATGAGGATGTGAATGCAACACTTCTTGGTTCTAGGTCCAGTACTGTATCCACTGTGTCAAATTAGTGTTTCTGCTAAACGTGTTACCTAGAGCTATGCCCCTGCTTCAAGGAATGGCTTATAAAGCTTTCTGGACTGCTACGTGCTTGTCTCATTTCTAAGATCTTTAAGAGAAGAAAGTTTTACAACCACCTTGGTAAAACATCACTGTGTCTTCACATTTTAATCACATTTTGAAATAAAGTCTTTTGAGAACACAGCCCCAAATATATGTTCACAAGCATTTCATGCTGCCCAGGAATGCACTTGTGACATTATCCTGTTAAAGCTTAGCAGGAAGAACCAAATCTGCTCCCAGAGGAACCCTGTATGCTTTTTGCTACAGAGAACGTTAGACTAAAAGTCAACAAATCATGAAATCCTGATCATGTAATTCCTATTTTAAGGTGCTATGCCGGGCGTGGCAGTAGGTTGTCCAGAAGCACTCTAGGCCTAAGACCAGGTCCCTGTTTTTCAAAGTTTTTACAGTCTAATTGGAAAGATGCTAACTACTCAAAGTCACAGTATGTGGCAATATATGGAAAAAGACAAATGATATGAGTAGATTTCCATCCTAGTAACCTGTGCCATTTATTAGTAGGGTAATGTTGGATAGGTTGTTTTACCTTCTGGGCCACAATTTCCTCATTTTCAAAATAGTTGGACTGGAGCTAGATATCTTTAAGGTCCTCTCTAATTTTAATAACACTGAATACCAGTTCTCTTAGTGAATGATCTCCATCAGGAA
Organism: Trichosurus vulpecula; assembly: GCF_011100635.1. Taxonomy (NCBI): domain Eukaryota; kingdom Metazoa; phylum Chordata; class Mammalia; order Diprotodontia; family Phalangeridae; genus Trichosurus; species Trichosurus vulpecula. Next base: position 182,418,976 of record NC_050574.1, read on the forward strand.
AAGTCTTATGCTGTTTTCCACCTTTATATCCCCAGTGCACAGAGAAAGGCCTTGCATACAGCAGGCACTCAATTGAATTTGAAAATGCATATGATGCATGGTCAATTACTACACAACCTTCACTGGGCATTCATCGTGTGCCCTGCAACAGAGTGAGAACTTTGGAATTTTACAAAGGTAGAAGCTACCATCTCTCTTTCAAACAGTTTAAAAGGTAAAAGAGAAGAATATATAATTCAGTCATAAAGTATTGTGATTGTAATTTCATAATATTATTCTTTTCTTGCTGTCATTTTATTATTATTTTCAGTGTTGTTATTCGAACAGACACAACTGGCCATGGATAATCACAGTATACAAATACTTAATATCAGTCATTTTAGTGAACTGAGCAAAATAAAGAAGAGGGGAGCAAGAGATGACCTATTAGATTCAGTGGAGGTATATTAAATTGGTAGATTAAGGCTATGGTAAGGAAGGAGGCCTGAAAATTGTTATAGAGGGATAAAGGGAAGAAATTAAATAACACTGAATTAGGAATCAGAAAACCAGGGTTTGAACCAGGGCAGTGCCGTTCAATAAATATTTAACAACTAGTTCTCCAAAATTAAACCCTTTTAAATTTAATCTTCTTTATTAATATTTTCCCTATCACTGTAATTCTATATAATCAACAGAAAAATAAATCAAGCCCTGATTTTACAGCCTTTACTGATTTTCATTGTGTAAATGCTCAAATTGAAAATTTAAAAATTCTGTGAGTTCAGTATACCTCTGGTTTGAGTTTACAAATTGTACGAACTTAGGCAAGTCAGTTACCTTTCAGCATCTTCCTCTGTAAAAAGCATCAGTGAAAGGGTAAATAATGTGTTGGCTTTCCAGGCAGCACTGTCATTTGTGTCATAATTTTCTATGAGAGAAGAAAAAATAGATATTAGGAAATAGAAACCACAGAAATTGTATAGTTCAGATATGAAATAAACTTTGATGATCATCTTTGGTCCAACCAGCTCAATTCACAGATGAGGAAACTGAGACCCAGAGGAGTTCATTGGCTTGCAACACAGCAAATTAATCACAAAAGTAGAAATGGAATCCAAACCTGTGACCCCTGTACCATGCAATAGTAGTACCACATATGAGTTGTGTTAAAAGCAAGGAAAGGAGGGTAGTTAGGTAATGAGGAATACACTCTTAGTAGTCCTTCTCTCTTAGAAACCTAAATTTCCTATAGGAATCATCCTGCAGAGAGTGACCCTTTTTGAGTAATATTCAAAGATAACTTTCCCATTTGACATCTAGGAGGCTCAGTGGATTGAGCACTGGGCCAAGAACAAGAAAGATCTGAGTTCAGATGTGGCCCCAGACACTTACTGGTTGTGTGATACTAGGAAAGTCTTTTAAATTCAGTTTCCCTTCATGTAAAATAAGGATAATAAAGAATCTACCTCACAGGGTCGTTGTGAGAACCAAACAAGATAAAATTGTAAATCACTTAGCACAGAGACTGGACCATTGTAGTCACTATATAAATAAGTTCCCTTCCCCCTTAGCCATTGTAATGTGAGATCATTGAGAGATGGCACTATCTACTTTTTGTATATTCTTTTTGAGATCTATAGCACTTAGCCTGGTGCTTGGTAGATACTTATTTCTTAATAAATGTTTTCAACTCATTCATTTACTAAATCATTCTATCATATTAAGTGCAGCTAGGAGGCAGAGAGAAGAATGCAAAGCAGGAAGGATAGCAAAGGACACTATGAAGACTATCCACTTCCAAGGTCATTATAGCCAGATAAATGACAAGAACCAAAACAAACAAACGAACAAAATGACAGAGGAAGAAGTGGTAGGAGTTGGTGCCACACTAGATTTCAGGAGCAGAGAAAGAAAAAGGGTGAGAAAGGGCAGAAGAAGATTCCAAGGATTTGGATCTGGGGAACTGGGTGGATCTAGTACCCAGAGTGATGTAATAAGACCAGAAAAGAATGAAATTCCCAAGAAATTCACTGGTATAGTTCCCAGATGTTTGCCATGTCTAGACAGTTAGTGGACAAAGATGACTATCTCTCCATGGCCTTACGTCATAGTGCAAAAATCCCCACTCTTAAATGTCTGTTTAGAGGCCTGCCCTGGGTGTGACTCAAGACTGATATTCAAAGCGTGACTCAAACATAAAGAAGCTGAAAAGAATTAATTTCTCCTTGGTGTGTTTTGTTTTTGCAACTCCAGCTGATGGCTCCCTTGATACGGTGACTCCTTTAAAGAAAAATAGCTCTTTTCATTCTGTCTGGATCAGTGTCGGAAGCAGCGGACTCAGTGTCAAAATCTGTGTTCAAACACAGATTTGTGAGATGGACTTACGTGCCTGCTGTCTCTCATTTTCCAACTCTTCTGAGATCGTTGTGCATCTTAAATGACACTAAGTATTAGATTTATAGGAATATCTCAGCAAGACTGTTCTTTACTAAAAAAAAAAAATGCTGTTCTTTGCTGCCAAAGTTACAAAGGAATTCAAATGAAAGGATTCATGTGAAGTGGCTTGTAATCTTTAAAGCACTTTAAATGTGAACTGTGTTGTTGTTGTTTTGTTATAATTCCTATTGTTCTTGAGAAGCAGTGGGTCATAGTCGATAGAAAGCCAGTCAGGAAATCATGGGTTAAAGTCCCATTTCTAACACTTACTGGCCACATCTTGGGACCCCAGGCAAACAGAGAAAGTTAATGAACTCTAAGTACTCTAGGCAAGTCTCTAAGATTGTAAGATGAAAAAAAGATGCTGACCTGCAAGGATAGAAAAAGTTTCTTGACTCAGGAATTCTCTAGACTAATGAAATCACAGTCCAGTCCCTATCCTCTATTCCCACTCTTGTCATTCCTAACAATCCGATAGCAGTAGTACAATCCCATGCTTGAGCTCCCTCAGTGGCCTGGGTTTTGAAGTCTTCTTTTCTGTTGTTGTTTTCTTTTGTTCTGTTCTGTTTTGGTGGCAAGAGTAGTCAAAGGGCTCAAAGACACTTCAAGTTAGCAATCAGAAGAAGTGGGTTTGGGTTTACTTAGGGTAAGTAAGGTGTGGCACTGTATAAATGAGTTAGCTCCTGTTTGTCTCCATTTCTTCCTCTTTGAAAAGAAGTGATTGGATTTTTAAAGTCTTTCCATCTCTAAATCCTTTTATCTCCAGATACTATAGTACGTTGGATCTCTGCGTAAGATGTGGTATACCTCCTTTACACTCCACATCAGCGTGGTTAGTTTTGTGTAATGCCATTTCAACAACCATATCGTGATCTGCCAAGATGGATATCAAAACCAAAGTTAAAACCAAACAAACCTTTGTATTGTTGGACAGAGCTGACAATAGCATTATTTACTTCACGGAGCTAGTCATACAAAATTCTTTTTAGGAGCCTAACATTGCAGAGCATTAATAATATCACAGGGGACATAGACTAAAGAGACAAGTAGGGGACTTTTATCTTGCTTGAGGGAGAATCAAGCTGAGATTGGGAGCCGTTTTCAGTAGCTTTGAAGTGATGAGGTTGGATGATCTGCTAATCCCATGAGAAGACCCAATTTGAGTGGTCTATCTGGATCCATCTCTTGTGTACAATACTTTGGTCACTTCACTTGTACTTAGCTGTCCTGGGTAATGGGAGGGTATAAAGGATAAATTTTATATAACTTCTCTGATTGCCCTACTTTAAAATTCAAAAAGTCAAATTTAGCTACTATTGTGGAGTGGGTCTGAAATTCTGTATCAGAACTATACTAGGCAAAATTGTCTTGAGAGTGCCCATCCTTCTCTTTCTTTGATCATCATATGTCCTGGTAATACCAGCTACCTCTCTGTTAGTCTCCCATCATCCTCAATAGGAGACATCTCTTATTTTCCCTTTCCTTCATTAAAATTTATTCTCACAAAAATGCCTTAGATATTTATTCATATTAAAGTTTAAACGACTGATAAATAGCCAAGGTGTTACCTCTCTCAAGATTATTTGCATTTGAAAGGGGACTGACTGTTTAGAAAAAAAACCTCTAATTACAAAATCAGAGATTCCTGAGAAAGGTATTTTGAAGGCAGGGTGGCATTGCCAAGCAGCCTTAAAATCATGTCATTTGTGCAGCCATCTACTATATCTACCTGCAATGTCACAACTAAACCAGGTATAGGTTTCCTAGTTAGACGTGCTACTGAAAAATATAGAGCACCCCACACTTGGTTTATTGCTGCATCAACAATTAGGCAATTAATTTTGCTCCTAGCTATAGCAAATTATATCTCTAAACCTAGTCACCCATCCTATAAAGGTCTGCTTTTGTTAAAAGGAAAGTTAGGACAAGAGGGTATAGTTTGCCTAGGGGAAAATGATGGGAAAAAATGTGGATCATATTGTCTTCATTTTAAAAAAATAATGTTGATTGTTAGGGTTTAAAACTGAAAAACTTTGGAGATATATGAATAGATTAATGAGGTAAGAAGACTAAGACTACATCTTGTCAGTTCCTGGAAACCTAGCAGAGAGTACAATTTAGTCACTAGGTATTGCCATTTCTAATGCAAGGACTCATAGTACACTGGTAACCCATGGGGGCTTGCTTAGAGATCTGAAAGCTATTCACTTTCCTTTTCAAAAAGAAAACATCATTGAATGTGTGGAGAACAAAACAATGGAAATTTTCACATATCAAAAAAGTGAACTTTTTCCAGTGCCTGAAGGATTATTTTAGAGATGTTATATAAATGTTTAAATAAACCTTGAAGTTTCACAGTGGATACAAATTGGTCAATTTGAGCACTTTGTGAAATCACTTTTTATAATCTAACTCAAATAGAGATAGAAGCAAATAGGTTACAGTGAATATGTGAATATTTTTTATATAAATCTAGTCTAAAGTAAATCTAATCCCAACCTATCACTATTTATGAATAAACAAAAAAGGAGTTATGTAAGTTATATAAGCTTTCCATATTTGACATACCATCTGTCACCTCTGTGCCTTTGTATAGGTTATCCCCCATGACTGGCATGTACTTAACCTTCACTTCTGCCTTTCCAGATGTTTCTCTTTCTTCTAGTCTCAAGGTCAGGAATAATGGGGTTCAATTCCTGCCAGATATCACATATTGAATGTATGACCCTATGCAATTCACTTAGCTTCTCTATACTCTAGGAGAAATATCAAACATACAACCCAGAGAGTGGCAACACTCCCAAGTGTAGCTTGAACCAGATTACAATGTAATTGGAAAATATTTAGTAAAATAAATAAAAAGACAATAGACCATAGATAATGTTAACTTGTAGTTTTCTAAGTCAACATGCTGACAGCAGAGATCTTTATCTATGGTTTAGTGGTCTTGTTTCTCTTTGAGTGTCATATCATTGCTCTAAACCAGGGGTGGAGAACCTTCAGCCTCAAGGCCATATGTGGCCCTTTAGGTCCTTAAGTGCAGCCCTTTGAGTAAATCCAAACTTCAAACTGAATTTAGTCAAAGGGCTGTACTTGAGGACCTAGAGGGCCACATGTGGCCTCAAGGCCATAGGTTCCCCACCCCTGCAAGTCTAGGCAACTCTCTAAGAGTATAAATTACTTCATTGGGAGAGGAAATTTCCTCACAAAGTAGTTACCTCTACAAATGAAATCCCAAGTACATCCCATTTCCAAATCTTTCTTCAAAGCTCAATTCAGCCATCACCTCCCCTATGTCATATTTCATGATCCTTCCAGATGTTAATATTCTCACCCTCCTCAAAATATTTCATATCTCCACCTGTTGGCATGTGTTCTTCCACTAGAAAGTAAGGTCTCCGAGGGCTCGAATGTTGTTTTTTTCATATCATTGTATTCCTAGAGCATAGCTTTATAAGACACTATTGAGTTGAATTAAATTGAACTTGGGTGTTAATGTGCAAACCAGGAGGAAAACCTCAACTAGGAAGGCATGGTATGATGGACAAAGTGAAACATTTTTGTATAACACTCTAACATCTTCCTCACAACAACTCTATCAGGTCAATAGGGCCAATATACTGTCCCCAATTTATATGTAGGGAAACTGAGGTTCATAGAGATGATGTGACACAACCATGTAGCTAGTCCATGTAGCTAGTCAGTGTCAGAGTTGGGATTCAGACACATACCTCCAGAATCACTGTACAATCTATCATGCTACAGCACTGGAACTGGATTTAAATGGAATTTTGAAAATGAAAACAGTATTTTTGAGGTCTAGTCAGGAAACAATAATAGTAATACTGCTACAACTACTATTACTATTACTACTGCTGCTGCTGCAGCTACTACTACTACGACTACACTACTACTACATGACCTTAGGGGTACCTTATAAATCTTAAATTCAGTGACTATGTAATCCTAAAATATTTTTTTAAATTATCATATACCTTCCTTATAACAATCCACATGTAGTTACTACCATTATACAAATATGAAACCTGAGAAGTTATGGTGCTTAATAAATGTTTATTGCTTAATTGATTAAATGACTTGGCTATAATTTCTCGTATAATAATGGGGCAGAGTCAGTTTTGGAATCAAGAACCACTCTTTTAACCATCTCATAGATTATTGGATAAGTCAAGATGCGGTTCTATATATAAATATGTTTGTCTTTGCTGATATTTATAGAATCCCAAACTTGGTCATACTTCTTTATGTCTCAGTTTTCTCTTTTGTAAAATGTGAGGATTGAATTAACTAAATGCTAAGGTCCTCATTTAAGACAATCTATGAGAAATTACCTCAAAAGGCCAAATTCATGATTCTCCATAAACTTTCCCTATCCTGTCTTCTTTATATTAAAGCCACTGCTGCTCTTCCATTTAACTCATTTCAAACCTCAGAGTTATTTTAAAAACCTCAGGCCTCCCTTACATCCCAGATTCAGCTAATCAGTTTGTCTCTTTCTTCCTTCACAATGCCTATAGCATCAGTCTCTTCCTTTCTAGATAATATCACCAATCCCATTCAGGCTTTTATTAGGTCCTATGTATACATAATAGCCTCCTTACTCATCCCTCTTTGTTATAATGTACACTGACTATCAAAAACTTTTTGTTTTAACTAAATATAATTTCATTCGTGCTAAGAGCTCTGAATCAGGAACTCTCTTTACCAATGCCATCACTTGTTCTGCAAATGATGGTCTTTGGTAATTGTCTGGGGCTTGCCCAGGTTCATATAATCAGAGTGTGTCAGAGGATCTGAGATTAGCTGCCTGTTCATTATGCCATGCTGCTTCTCTGTCACCATATTAATCTTCCAGAAAAACTACATTCTTTACTGACTCCTCTATTTAATATACATGTATGTACATATGCACATGTATACATGTACATATGTATGCACATGTATGTGTATCACATATACATACACATGCACAGATACACGTTAGAGGGTATTTCAAAAGTCTTAGTGAAGTTTTAAGCCAGGAGTTGGTAAACAATGTCTCAAGGACCAAATCCAGTCCCTGACTATTTTTGTATGTCCCACAAACTAAGACTTTTTTACATAAAAATATGAAGCTATTAAAGTTTGACACATCATGAAAACTTTTGGGGCACAGAATTATTTTCAAATTCCTTAGTCTAGAAGTTGAATCTACAAATCTAGCCTTATCTTTCCAGTATAAGATGAAAGGATTATAGATTTAGACCTAGGAGGAAACTCAGAGAACATCTAGTCTAATCCTTTCATTTTGCAGCTGAGAAAACCAAGGCCCATGACAGTCAAGTAACCTGTCCAAGGTCACACAAGTAGTAATTGTCATATACCCTATTCTTGTGAGCCATCATGATATAAGGGGAAAGAGCTATGGATCTGGAGTAAGAGAGTATGGGTTCAATTCCTGATTCTGCTGCTTGCTATTCATGTCACTTGGGAAAGTCATGCTGCCTTTCTGACCTCAGTCATCTGTAGAATAAGGAAGTTGGACTGGATGACCTCTGTGGTCAAACACTAAACTTATGAAATTACAAAATTCCACCGAGTTGTTATTTGCCCTCCTCCTAGCTTTGGCTATCATCATTCATGCCTTTGTGCCTTTTTTCATTCCCTTCATATATCTCTGCCCACTAAAATCCCATCTATCCTTCAAAGCCTTTTCCACCATGAAGTCTTCCCTGATTATGTCTACTCAAAGTTGTAGAAAGCAAGAGTTACAAGGGACTTTAGAGGTCATCTAGTCCATACTCCAGCTAATGAGTCTGTAGCAGGGATTTTCAACCTGGAGTCCATGAACACACACAGGGGATTCATGAATTTCAGTTACATTTTTTTTTAATTCTCCCCAACTTCTAACTGAAATTTAGTATCTCCACCAATTATGTGTTAAAACAAAATATCACATTATTCTGAGAAAGGATCCATAGATTTCATCAGACTGCCAAAGGGGTCTCTCAGGAGTAGGCCTGCCTGATGCTGATACCCTGTAAGTTCAGTTTTAACTTTAAGAGGAAATGAGAAACTAGTAAGTCATTGAACAATTAACAAGATGAAGTTTATTTTACTTAGCTCTATAGAAGACCTACCCTTTAGTCTCTATATGAAAATAACTGGTCAATAGGACAGGCTGTGGTTACTTGAGTGATCTCCTGACAACCACCAGGTTGGAGGGGCTTTGATTCCACATAGATTTTTTTATGCCCTTAGATGATTAGGAAGTGGTCTCAAGGGAAGCAGGTCCTGGGGGTGACTTTGTCAGATTAGGGAAAATGAATCTCTGCAGTAGGAGGAAGGGGAGGATAATGAGTAGATACTGAATCTGTCAAAGGGTCCATGACTAAAAAACAAACAAAAAGACTAAGAACCACTCTTCTAGAAGATTTCATATAGATTACCATTCAGCTTTTTCCTTGAATTATTCTAGAAACAAGTCTCTCAAAACTTCATGAGGCAGCCTTTGCCACTAGCTGATAGCTCTGATCATTAAAAGTTCTTTCTTATAGCGTACCAAAATCTACTTTCAAGCAACATAAATTTCCCACCTCTTCTAAATGATAGCTCTTCAAATATATAACAGCTCTTGGGTCTCCATCAGCTCTCCCTTAATCAAATTAAACATTCAGAGTTCCTTCAATCATTCTATCAGAAGTTGATTACGAAACCCCTCATCATATTGTTTGCCCCTCCTTGTAGGGAACCCACTATGTTAAAATCTCTCCTAAATTAGCAACTAGGAAACACTTAAGATGTTTTCTAATTGATGATGAGTACACTGAAATAATAATTTCCCATAATTAGAGACACTGTGTTTCTATTGATACATTTTAAGAGTAATATCTTTCCCATCTGATAGTCTTTTTGACATTTTTCTAACTTTTCCTATGATATCATGTCATGCTACAAATTGAATTCAATTCCAAAAAAGTACCTACTATATGTCAAACACAAAATCAGGTGTTGTGACAAAAATGAAATATTCCCTAACATCAAGGAATGCATGTTCTGTGAGAGAAGAGGAATGTAAAGGGCTGAAAGGACATCAGTAAATATACAGATAAGCACAAGACATATATAAATGTGTGTGTGTGTGTGTGTGTGTGTGTGTGTGTGTGTGTGTGTGTGTGTGTAAACTAAAATTTTAAAAAATAGTTTAGGGAGATCAAAGAACACTAAAAAGTAGAGGAGAAAGATGAAAGCCTTCAGGTAGAAGGTAGCACTTGTCCTGATCCTTAGATAGAACTGAGTGTTCCAAGAGATAGAGGTAAGGAGGGAGGGCTGTGAATCAAGAAGATTAAGTGGACTATTCTAGCTAGAATGTAGTGGGCATAAGGGAGAGTGATGTGAAATAAGTCTAATGACAGGTTTGATCTAAATGATAGAGGGATTTAAGTGTCAAACTGGAGTTTGTCTTCTATCCTGAGGCAATAGGGAGCTACTGAAGCTTTTTGTACAGGACAATAACATGATAAGACCTGTGCTTTAAGAATCTGTTTGTCAGTGAATGAAGGATGGATCAAAGAGGAGAGAGGCTGTATATAAGCAGATCAATTAAGAGACTCTTACAATAGTCTGCCTGAGAGGCTAAGAAGGACTGAACTGGGTGGGTTGCTACCAGTAGAGAGAAGGGAAGAGATCTCAACAAAGTACAATCAACATCTAGCAAGTGATTGGGAAGAAGGGACAGGGTGGTGAAAGAAAGAGTGCAAGATGAATCTAATATTTCAAATCTAGGTGACTAGAAAGATGATTGTGCCCTCAACGAAGTAGGGAGGTTGGGATAAGTAATGAGTTTCAGGGAAAAGATAATGGTTTATTTGTTTTTGACATTATGAGTTCAAGGTATCTCCAGGACACTAAAGTGGAGATGTCCAAAAGGCAGTTAGTTAGTAATGGGGATCTTGGAGGTGTGGTGTGTGGAGGCAGAGAGAGAATGACAGTTGGAGATGTAGATAAACCAATCATCTACGTAGACATGATAATTGAACCCAAGGTGGCTGATGAGGGAGCAGCGGTTTTTGTATTGTTTTGTTTTGTTTTTGTCCTCCTCAAGATGTTTTATCTGGACAACTAAAACTCAAGTTTCTTGAAGGTAGAGACCCTGCCTTTAAAAACTTCCACAGAATTTTATAGTTGGAAATTTTTGAAATAGTACAGCAGCCTCTTGTACTTAAAGATTATTTGGTAAATGAATCAGTGGGTAGAAGGTTGTAAAGGGAGATCAGGAGCTTCATATGCCTTGTTACCTACTCCATAGTTCTCATTAACATCTTCCCCAACTTGTCCCTCGTCAATCTCCAGAAACTGACTTGGCAACAGCCTGATGCACACTCTTCTCATTAAATTAGATCCATTCTATGACCTGGTATTATAATCTATTACAAGAATGATGGAAACTCAATTTTGCACCTGCCTTTATGGTTTAATTTTAAGCCACATAATGCCCTTTATCCTTTAAACATAGTGAAGTCCAGTACCATGAAACTCAAATAGAAAGGGGCAGCTAAACTGTACATAAGAATCCCTACAAGCCACAGATTGACTTAGAAAATGACCTGTTAGCATTATCTATGTTCTATCATATTTTATTTATTTTGTTAATTATTTCCAAATTGTGTTTTCTGGTGATGGCCATGTACTGTGGAGAGTTGCAAGGTACAAAACAATGTGGCAGGGTTGTTTTACACTTCTGGCAAAGTAAACTTGGGATATTGTATTGGGAGATATTTCCTTCTGTAGACTCATTGTACTTGAGTAAAACGTATTAAAATTTCAGCCTAGAGTGAGTCACTTTCTTTCTTATTTCCTTCTATCCTTCCTTATTTCTTCCTTCCCTCCTTCCCTTCCTTCCTGCATGGTTTTTAATAAGATTTACTATTTCTCTAACAAATTATAATCACAGACAACTTTTTTGTAATATCTTGTTGTTGCTGTTTAGTTGTTTCAATTGTGTTCAGCTCTTCAGGACCCCATTTAGGGTTTTCTTGGCAAAGATACTGGAGTTTTTTGCTATTTCTTTCTCCGGCTCATTTTACATTTTACAGATGAGGAAATTTAGTCAAATGGGGTTGAGTGACTTGCCCAGGGTCACATAGCTAGTAAGTATCTGAGATCTCAGAAAAATGAGACTTCCTGACTCCAAGCCCAGCACTCTATCCACTGCACCGCCTCGCTTCCCCATCACTTTTCTTATGAGATAGCTATAAGCATATTAGAATAAGCAGCATCAGAAGACATGAGTTTGTGTCTCAACTTTGCCATTATAACACCTGGAAGACCACTCAGTTATTCAGAATCTCATTGTCCTCATCTGTAAAATGGGGAAAAATAATATTTGTATTATATTTTTTCATGAGATTATTACGATACTTTGTAAACATTAATGACTATATAAATGTGAGCAATTGCTCTTATTTAATTTGAGGGACAATCTGAAGTGAAAATGTGTTATTTCTCTGAAAGATAAGACATCTGGAACTTTGCAAATACACTGAAATGGAGTCATTATGCATCAGCTCAGATTACCTTTAACATGCTTAAATAGCATATATCGAATTAACCTCCAATATACCCAAATGTGATGTCATGTTATCCACAGCGGCAGGTTCCTAAATTAATTGAGATTAATTTTCTGTTTGTTCATTTTAAAATTATAAAGGCACAAATATTATTAGCCTTGTGATATCTCTTTGAGGTAGTTAGTACATACCCACATATTTCAACTGGGAGTGATTGCTTTCAATTCTGAAAATATGTATATTGCAAATCATTTGGTAATTTATCATAGCATAAAAAGATCATAGCTTTGGGACTGAAAGAGATCTTAGAGGTCATCTCATTCAATCACCTCATTTTTACTTAAAAGGAAATTGAAACCCCAAGAATGAAAGTGACTTGTCTAAAGTCATAGAATTAAGCAAAATAGCAGTGGTGGGATTGAAAACCAAGGCCTCTAATTCCAAAGTCAGCCCTCTTTCCATTCCATTACCCTGCCTCCTTCATGAAATGTCTTATGACACATTTTTCTCTATCATTATGATAAACATTCCTTTATTTAAATCTAACTTTTTGCATGTTTAAAAGTCTAATTGCATACAGAAGTCCAATTCAAATATAAATCCCTTAAAGGTAAGGGTTGTGTTGATTGTTTTTTTCCCCCGTATTTGTAACTTCAATTGTACCTAGTTGTGCAGACTCACATTTATAAGTACTCAAAAAAATCTTAGTGACTGAGTTTGAAATCAAGGAAATATTTTATGTAGAGTCAACTCTTAGCAGTAGAATGGGTATGCTCCAGATTTTAGATATAATATTTCTCATACAAAAAAAAGTTGTTTTTTTTTGTTAAACACAACTGGATTCTGAAAAATATCAATACTAAAAAATGTAAAAAGTCTCATTACAGTGCATCACATTTAATTCTCACTGGGAGAGAAATAATGAATGAAAAAAGTATAAAAATTATTCTTTGAGTCTCAGGATCAGAGGGATACTTATTCACTTAGATACGGCACATGTCAGTATTGTGTCATCTGGCCCTCCCTTATATAAACTTTTCAATTAACTTTATAAACATTCTTACAACTTCAAGCAGTAACACCCATTGCAGACAACAAATTTCAGCAGCAAAAGAGTTCCCCACTCCCACTTTCTTTGAAAAGATGCTGCTCTGTGACTGAATAAAGGATTAGTAGCTATTATTGATCTGGATAGAAAGACCAAAGCCACTTTTGGCAGCTGTTGTTTTAAGAACTGAATTGGTAAGATTTCAATGTATATTCGGACTTTTAGATAGAAATGCAAAAACAAGTAAAGATTAAGTTTTATAGGAAGTTTACCAGACTAAACAGAACAGTGAATGTTGCTAATAAATAGATAAATAAATAAATAAATAAATAAATAAATAAGTGAAAGAAAATAAAAATAAAACCTCAAAGACAGCAACCAGGGTGAAAATGGAAACCTTAAACTGCTTGAGAACCATTATCCACCAGCTCCACCACCTGGCATCATGAGGATCTACAATTTAACTGCAAGTTAAAAAAACTTCAACATCAATGGTAGACAACAAAAAATTACTTGGCTAAGTGTCATTTTAAGGCAGTTCCCAATTTCTCCAAATTATGATTTTGTTTTTCTTCATTCGGTTCACAGGAGTTGAAATTTATTCTGAAGTTAGGGAGCCTTGTACATGTGATAAATAAGGACCTTCAATATGTATTAAGTGAAAACAGACTTTGATTTCATATAAAATCATAGAGGAAATGTTTTCTTTATTTTACTTTTGTTTTACATTATTTGTTTTCTTCTTGAAATGTATGTGTCTATCTTATTTTAAACAGTAGATGTATATATACATGTGTTTCTATACATACATATTTACATATATACATATAAAAGTGTGTTAAAAAAGAGTCAGGGCAAGCTAAGTGGTACAGTGGATAGAGCACAGAGCTTGGAATCAGGAAGACTCAACTCCCTCAGTTCAAATCCAGCCTCAGCCACTTACTACCTGTGTGATCCTAGGAAAGTTACTTAATGCTATTTGCCTCAGTTTCTTCTTATGTAAAATGAGCTGAAGAAATAAATGGCAAACCACATTCCACTATCTTCACCATGAAGACCTCAAATGAGGTCACAAAAGAGTCAGACATGACTAAACAATGAAAAAAATGCAGTAGCTATTTAAAGATAGAGTCTAGCAAATTCCTTTCCTGAGCAAAGAATCCTTAGGAAACATATTTATTTAATTTAATTTACTAAATTAATTTATGTATTAAATTAATTAATTTATGTATTAAATATTTTGTGTGAGATTCATCTTAGCATGGTGAATAAACACCTGGCCTGAGTTCAGGATAGATTCAGGTCCCACCTTTGACAAATACTACATATGTGATCCTTGTCAAGTCCCTTAATTGTTTGGTATGTCCTAAGACTGTACATTACAAATCTCCAAAGATGGAGGACAATCCTTCAACCTCTGGATGGAGGGAAGTCCTGGTAAGAAAACTCCTTCTACCTGGGCAGATATCCAAGAGGAGCAAACATAGTGTGGGGGGAGGAGGAATTTGATGACAGAAGACCTGGTTTCAGATCCCATCTCTGCAATGTAATTATGCCAGTGACTCAGGACAAGTCATCTAATCTGCCTGAACTTCAAATTTCACATCTATCAAATGAGGGGTTTGGAAAAGGTGACTGGTAAAAATCTCTTTTTGTTCTAAATCCCATAATTCCATGGGATAACAATTTAGCATCTGGCTTTCTTGTTCTGATCATTGACACTAACATTTGCCCACACTCCAATTTTGTAATCATTGATTTTTTTCTGTCTTCCATGAAATCAGCTATAGACTTAGAATGGGAAGAAATTTTAAGTCTAAGCTTAAGAAGGTTTAGTCTAAGCTCCTCATTTTACAGATGAGACAACTGAGACCTAGAAAGATGTTTTGTACAGCACAATACAGTTGGAGCAGATAATATAGTTTCAGTCTCCTGAACCTGGTATTAATGATTTTGTCTTTACACATGTATTGTTGATTCTATCTCCACAATATCTGTCTTACACTACCACTCTTTTTGGTTTTTGGGTTTTTTTTTCTCATGCAGCCAGCCTTTTTATTACCACTATAACCAGGCCATCATGCTCATTCACCTGGAATATTACGGTAGCCTTCTAACTGATAGCTCACACTATAATCTTACCTCTTTCACCTATAATCACTGCTGCCTGAGGCAAAGAGTATATCTGTGCAAAATGTACTGATGATAATGAGTCTTGTAATTGTAAATTTCCTGACTCTTCAATCTCTTCCTATGTATTGGTTCATTCCCTGCTGCCTACAAACAGAAGTGCCTTCAATCCTTGTAAAAAACTCACTAGCTTTATCATGTCCTCCAGCCACAGTCCTAAATCTCTCCCACCTATTTCAGCCAAATTTCTAGAAAAAAAATGTCCATACAATCTATACCATTTCCTCTCTTCTCACTCCCTTCCCAACCTTTTGCATTTAGTTTATGACCTCATCACTGAGCTGAAATTGCCCCCATCCAAGTTATCAATGATCATTTATCTGCCAAACCTGATGGCTATTTTCAGTATTCTTCTATCTTGACCTCTCTGCAGTATCTGACACTCTTGACCACCCTGTCCTCCTGTAAACTCTCTTTTCTCTGGACTTCCGTTAAACTATTGTCCAATGGCTCTCCTTCTACCTGTATTCTACCTGTATTCCCCATCTCCTTTGCTGGTTCATCTGTACCATGTCACTCAAATGTAATGTATCCAAGGCTCTATCTCGGGCCCTCTTCTATTCTTTTCTCTGCAGTCTCTTGTTGATGTGATCATCTCTTTTGGATTATATCTAGCCCTATCGCCTGAGCACTAATCTCAAATGACCATCTGCCTATTGGACATTTCAAACTTGGTATTCTGGCTGGGCTGGATAGATCACACTTGTGATAAATCCCAACTACCAGAGAGACTGAGGCTGGTAGATCTCATGAGCTCAATAATTCTGAGCTTCGGTGGAGTATTCTGATCAGGTTTTGGAACCAAGCTTTGCATCAGTAGGATGAGGGCTCACTAGGTTGTCTAAGATCAGTTCAAACTAGCCCCAGTATGAAATGGAGCAGGCCAAAGTTCCCATGCCCATCACTAGTGAGAACAGGTCCATGAGTAGCCCCTTCAATTTCAGCCTGGGTAATGCAATAGGGAAACCCAATCTATCATCATCACCATCATCACCATCATCATCATCATCATCATCGCCATCATCATCATCAGCAGCAGCAGCAAAGATAAAAACTTGAACTCAGCATATCTAGAATAGACATCATTATATTTTTTCCCTTTTCCCTAAAAGCCACCTCTCTACTGGATTTCCCTATTGCTGGGAAGGGCAACCATCATTTTTTAATCAGGTTTGCAACTTTATTGTTATTCTTAGCTCCTCACTCTCCCTTACCCCATCTATTCAATCAATTGCCAGAACTTGGCATTTCTACCTCAATAACATCTTTCCAAAATCTTTTCAGTACTTTTATGACCACCACCCTAATTCAGGCCATCATTACTTCTCGACTGAACTATTTAACAACTTCATAATTGTTGTACTCCCCTTAAGTCTTTTCCCATTTTCATCTATCTTCCACATAGTCACTAAAATGATTTACCCAAAGCACAGATCTAAGCTTCTTTGATAAACTCCAATGACTTCCTATTGCCTTTAGGATCATAAATTCCTCTGCTTGACATTTAAAGATCTTCCTCTACTGTCCTCAATCTACCGTTCCATCCTCACTATACATTACCCACTTTCTCACACTCTACAATGCAGCAGGACTGGCCTTGTTGCTGTTGCTCACCCAGGATGCTTCATTTCTGCATCTTCGCACTGGCTATGCCCCACCATTAGAAGGCATAAACGCCTTACCTCTACCTCCTAGAATTCTTCTGTGCTTCAAAACTCCTCTCAAGTACAACTTTCTCCATGAAGTTTTCGGTATTCTGTAGCTGCTAATGTCCCCCAAATTTGCCTTGTATGCATTTTGTGCTAGTATGTATGCATGTTGACCCTGCACATTTAATATAAACTCCTTGATGGAGAAGACAGGAATTCATTCCTGTCATTGTATTGTCAGTACCTAGAACAGTGCCTGGCACAAAGCAGGGACTGGATAAATACCTAATGATTTATTCTTTGATAGAGAATATTTCTACATCATACATAGTCAGTCAACAAATATCTATTAAGCCCCTATTATGTACCAGGTAGTGTGCTAAATTCTGGGGATACAAAAAGAGGCAAAAATACCAGCTTCTGCCCTTAAGTTGCTAATCATCTAATGGGGGAGATAACTAACAGACCGATATGTACAAATAGGCTACATATGGGATAAATAGGAAGTAAATAAGAGAGGGAAGGCATTGGAATTAAGAGGGGTTGAGAAAGTCTTCCCATAGAAGATGGACTTTTAGCTGGACCTGAAAGGGAGCCAAGGAAGCTTAAAGGCAAAGATTAGAAAGAGAATTCCAGGTATAAGGGAAATCCAGAAAAAAGTGCCTGAAGGCAAGGGATAGAGTATGTTGGTCCTAGAATAGCTAGGAGTCCAGACTCAGTGGATCAAAGAACACATGGTAGGGAGCTTAAGGTATTAAAAAAATCTAGAAAGGCATGTTGACAGTGAGGTAGGTTATGAAAGGCTTTCAATGCTAAACAAAGGATTTTGTATTTGATCCTAGACAGTAATAATTAATTTTAAAGAAGTGGTATAGTTTAGAGGAAAAGATAAGTTCAGTTTTAGATGTATTGAGTTCAAGATGTCTATTAGACATTCATGTTGAGATGTCTGAAAGGCAGTTGGAGATGCAAGACTGGAGGTCAGTGGAAAGGTTAGGAATATGTTGGGATATTAGGGATTCCCATTATATTATTAAGTTACAGAGGTCATGTAGAATAATGAATTGAATAATGCACTTGAACACAGGAATACCTGGGTTCAAATCCCTTTATGTCACTTAGTCTCTATGTTGAGACCAATGGAGGTAGAGGGAATGCTGACTAAATCATAGGGTCTGTTACATTTCACTTGGCTTTTGATTATAATTCTCCTAAAGTATTTATTTTTCTGTTTGAGTACTATTTTAAAATGGCTACCTACCTGATATTAAACTTAGGCTTCTTTGTCCTTTTTCCTGACTATAACATTTGCATCTTTCAGAGATATGACCACATTTTTGATAAAGACTTGCAAATTGAGGGGATGCTCATCAATTTGGGGAATGACTAAACAAGTTGTGGTATATAATTATTATAGAATACTATCATGCTAGAATAAATAATGAGCAAGATGGTTTCAGAAAAAAACCTGGGAAGACTTTTCTGAGACTTTTGCACTTCATGCAAAGTGAAATGAGTACACTGTAGCAGCAATATTGAAAGGAAATAAACTGTGGAAGACTTAGTTACTTTGATCAAGGAAATGATGAAAAATGCAATCCAATCTCAGAGAGAGAACTGATGAACTCTGAGTACAGATTGAAACATACTTTCTCTTCTCTCTTTATTTTTCGTGTGTGTGTGTGTGTGTGTGTGTGTGTGTGTGTGTGTGTGTGTGTGTTTTCTTTTGTAACCTGGTCAATATGAAAATATAGTTTGCATGATAAAATATATTTAAACAGAAACATGACTACATTTTACTTAAAATTAGTTCTTCCCTCCAGCCAATTGATAAATCTCATGGAGTTAGATATGGAATATCTCTCCAACCTTCTCATTAAAATGTTTTGGTTTTGTTCTGTTTTCTAAATGCAGTTTCAGATTGCTGGGTCTCAAAATTATGAAGTTTGGATTGGGTACTGATGCTGTTCCTTACAGTTATCATAGAAACTTTGACCAATTATGGTAGGTGATAGAGAATCCTTGAGCTAGGCTGTTAACAGACGTTCTTAGGAGATCTCAGTGTATTCTAAAGAGAGCTGTTGATTTTAATATTCCGTTTCTCCTCCAGAAGAGATTTTAAACCAAGTTTTGGATGAACAGACGAAGAAGGTCTGGAAGCAAGAGCAAGATAAAAGCAGATAAGCACTGGACCAGAAAGTAAGAGCAGAGCAGAGCAGGTTAGTTTGTGGCAAGAGTGTGGAAAGGTTAGGAATATACTGGGATATTAGGAATTCCCACTGATATGCTAACAATAACGATGGTGATCCCATTCAGCAATTCCTTTCTTTCACCTAATGAAGTAACCTTAGCCAAAAGCCCCATAACAACTTTCTAAACCTTTATAATTGTTTGTGTTTATCACCTGATCATGATAATGGCCATTATTAATAACAAATTTGTTTAAGCATATAAGTTCAGAGTTTGAGATTTGAGAAGAGAAAGTAGCCCATGAAGAGGAGATTTCCTGGATTTTGCTTCCTGGTGAGATGATGATGATGATGATGATGATGATGATGATGATGATGATGATATATTATGCTTTATAGTTTGCAAAACACTTTACAAATATGATCTCATTTGATCTTTATAACAACCCTAGGATTCTATTCCTGGTATGTTATTATCACTATATTACAGATGAGAAAACCAAGACAGAGAGAGGTTAACTGACTTGATCAGAGTCAAGTAGTAAGTATCTGAGGTCAGATGGCAGAACTATATATCTGAATCAATATCAATATGAAATGAAGAAATCTGGAAACTTCTGACCCTTGAGTATGTTATGGGAAATGAGCACAGGACCTGATCATTTGTTCATATCCTGATATTTCTGAGGACTTTTTTTAAACCAAAACAGCACTGAATTTTGCAACCCATCAAGTATTGAATCCCTTCCTAGGAAGCAATCTCATGTCATCTCATAGTGGGTTGCCATTATGATAGTTTGGTCCAATCTTCAAGTTGTCTCCAGAGGTGTCAGAGATTGGGTTTCAACATCTTGTGACAACTGAAATATTTTATACTGGTGGAAGGAGCTGTCTGCTATATCACAAAGAGCCACATTGTGAAAAGAAGATAATGAAAAATTTGTAATTCCATCATGTTTGGTTATCCCCAATTATACCTGCCTGTCTCAGAGCATCAGTTAAAATGTTTTATGGGTGGGGGGAAGTCTTCCAGACTCCAGGTCCAGCACCTTATTCGCTGTGGCACCTATCTGCTTCTATTAAAGGAAATATTTTAATAAATTTCATAATTTCTGACATTCCAAAGCAGATTTATTCAACTGCTTTTGGATCATATGAAAGGAAATTTATAAAGAATCAAGTCAATCAGAGTCTGTGGTGGGAAGGATAATAGGAAGGGCAAGCAAAGCTGGGAGATTAGTGTTATTCCTTTGAATATACCTGAGAGGCCATGTTCATAACCTAGCATCATACACTCACATGCATTTTTCTCTACCTGAATGGAATATTATCTATTAGTTAAGAAAATTAGTTTCTAAATAACTCTACTCTCACCCAATTACAGCAAAAAATATTTTCCTTTTGTTTTAGTACCATAACATAATAAAAACCTTATACTAAATGCTTCTTTAGATAGGTTTCAATCTATCCCATTCTTTATAGCTACCTGATTTTTTATCTTATCAAAGAATTAATATTAAATTAGTTTGAGGTGACCTTTTGAATATATCTAGGTTGGCAAATAACTATTTTGTTAATTAGAATTGATAATTGAATTCTCCATTTTTTCTTAGGATTTATCCATAAGTCAAGCTCTTTGTTGCTATCCCATGGAGTATTATTGTCTTTTCCTTTTGTCAGATACTGCTTTTGTTTGCTTCCTAGAATATGGACAAGTAGTCATCATTTGGAGATAGTATATTCTACTCTTATTAAAGGAACAGAGTGATTTTGAGATAAAAAAGTCAGGTACAGTATTGTTGTTGTTTTTTAAAGCTAAGAAAACAGATGAGAATTAAAGCTCTTTGAAAACAATTTGAATAGATTGTGGCATTACATCGGGTTCAATTTGACAAGCATTTATTGTTATGATAACATCATATGATATAAACTATGATATTTCATATAGAAATTGTAAAGGATTTACTAAACAGTTTAGATGTAGTAACAAAGATAATTATTTGTCCTTGCCCTCAAATATATTCTGCTTTGTACCCATGGCACAGAGACTATTTTCCATGACTTTCAGGGTCAGTTAACATAGTGACCACAAAGCAAGAAGGCAATGGATTTAAAAAAAAAATTGTAGATACTGTAATTGATCATCTAAAATCTCAAATTGATTTTTTTCCCTTTTATTCTGTGATCCTTCTCTACACCCATTCCTCCCCACTCAAATTTCCAGGGCAGCCATTGAGCTTCCTATTTATCTATAGGGATTAAAAATATGTCTATGTTTGTCTGCCTGCAGAGGAATGACACAGCAGTAGGCACCACACCACAGAGGACAAAGGACACCCCCAGCATTTCTTTAATGTTCCAACTTTCAGGGACCACAGGCCATTCTTGGACCTTGAGATTTCTATTTCCTATTAATCCTATGTATCTCTCTCTGTCTCTGTCTCTGTTTCTGTCTCTATCTGTCTCTCCCTTTCCATGTATAGATGGATATATACGATATATATGTGTATAATTATGTTTGCATGTTATCTCTCCAATTAGATTAGAAGCTCCTTGAGGGCAGGGATTATCTTTTGTCTCGTTTTGCAACCCCAGTGCTTGCACAGTGCCTGGCACATTGTAGGCATTTACTAAATACTGATTCATTGATTGATGACATTTGCTATAGCCTGCATTTCTTCTGGCAAAGTCTGACTTGTTCTTTTTAATCCCATTTCTCAAGTTAGACATAACTGTCTTGATATTCCAGTCATGACTAAGCCAAGAAAAAAATTCAATAAGCAAAGTTTGATTTTCAACCCATGTCCAACTCCTTGTAGTCACTCCCTTCCTTATGTCTTATCCTACATGCACTCAAGGTCCCCTAGTGTGACACCCTTCCAAACGCCCCTCAGACATTTTACCTAGCTATCCTTTCATTTGACCCTACATGTTTGAAGTCTTTATTTTCTTAGGTATTAACTAGCCAAAAATGACTCAGTGATTTACTCCTTTCTGGTAATAATTATATGTTCACAGAAAGCTATCTTAAGTTAACCCAAAGGAATAGTAGCAGTTTCTTGCAGCTATTGGAAAGCCAGTTGTGGTGTAACCAACTATTTCACCAATTTCTAAAGCCAAACCCTGAACCCTTTCCTACCCCCATGGGATGACAATGGGAAAGATGAGAATAAGGTCAAAAACTCCAGAGGAAGAAATGAATACTTTTATTGTGGTTTGAGGGGAGGAGGGGTATCCAGAAAGTAGCAACATTTTGGACAAAGATTTTTCTTATCAAATGATGAACTTTATTGGGGTCCTTAGTGAGTAAAAACTTTTAGCAAAACATCACCTATTCCTTGGAATCTCTTTTAACTAAACAGTCATTCAAATTGCTTTTTCTGTGAGCATGAAATCCACTCACCATTTCCTCATTGTAATGTAGATATATGGAGAAGAAAAAAGAGGAGAAGGCTTCTTTGGACTAGAACAGCAGCTGTAGGGAAGTGGAGAGACCAGTAGATTTGGAATCTGAAGTCCTGGGTTTGAATCCCATCTCGAATACTCACTAGCTGCATGACTGTAACAACAATGCTACTTGCTGCTACTGTGACTGTGTAAGGCCAATAACACCAGCACACAAGAGGGCTACTAGCACTGGTTCTTTGATCTGCTTTTCTAAGGAAAGCAACTTTAAGGGCATAATAATCTTACTTTAGTTAAACATACATATTCACTTAGTTCAGAGGAAAAAGTCAGCACCCTGTACTTCAGAGGAAACACAAACAGAAACAGAGCAAATCAACAGACAGGCTTCTAGTCATCTGACCAAGACATTGCATATATAGTTACCAGAAAGAGAAGCACTAACATCTGTGTTTTCAAAACCCAGAGGGGCTCCTTAATGGCTACCCAGAGTCTCATCTGGGAAAATCACAGGAACTTTCTTCCAATGGGTGAGCCTCCAGGCAAAACATCTCCTCTGGCAATCCTGAGAGTTCCAGCTTAAGCTACCCTCAGAGTATATATATGCTTTTTCAGGACCCAAGAACTTCACATCTTTCATGACTTAATTAGCAAAAGGGTGTGGACCTTCCTACAAACAGAGGCAAGACTCAATCAAAGGAACTTGATTGCCTTAGTGCTGAGAAGCACTCCAAAGACAACAAAAAAT
Source organism: Trichosurus vulpecula (assembly GCF_011100635.1). Taxonomy (NCBI): domain Eukaryota; kingdom Metazoa; phylum Chordata; class Mammalia; order Diprotodontia; family Phalangeridae; genus Trichosurus; species Trichosurus vulpecula. The sequence continues at coordinate 182,442,192 of NC_050574.1, forward strand.
CCCACTTTGCTTGCCTTTACAATGACCCGGAGTTCTTTGTGTCTCAGCTTCTTCATCTATAAAATCGGGATGATAACATATATACTGCCAACCTCACAGGAATGTTTGAAGAATCAAATGGGACAAATATGTAAACTGCTTTGTAAATTACAAAGCAAAGCAGCTAGGTGAGAGAGTGGGTAGAGTTCTGGGCTTGGAATCATGAAGATTCATCTTCCTGAGTTCAAATCTGGCCTCACATGCTTACTAGCTGTGTGACTCTGGGCAAGTCACTTAACCCTGTTTGCCTTAGTATACTCACGTGTAAAATGAGCTGAAAAAGGAAATGGAAATTACTCCAGAATTTTTGTCAAGAAAACCTCAAATGTGGTCACAAAGACTCAGACATGACTGAAACAATTGAACCACAACAACAACACAAATATATTTGTATACATACACACCCACACCCACATACATATATATGTGGGTGTGTGTGGGTGGGTGGGTGTATACGTATATGTATGTATGTATATATATACACATACACATACATTCACTGAAATACATATGCGTGTGTGTTTATGGAAATGTTTCTGTATCCCTAGTGCTTAGCACAGTGCCCAACACATGGTAGGTACGCAATGAATGATAGCTGACTGACATATATATTTGTGTATATGCATAAACATATATAAATTCACACATGTACATGTATATACACATGTACGTGTGTATATATATGTATGTATGTATATATGTATATGTATATGTGTGTGTGTGTATATACACACACACACACACACACACACACACATATGTGTGTATGTATGTGCACATCCATTCCGAGGACCTGTGGATTTGGTGGTATGAGGAACATACTTCCTGATCCTCCTCTGATGCAGATTGTCACCTTTCCATAGTTTAGTAGATAGTCCTCAGGAGCTGCTATGTCTAAAACAAATTAACACTTTGGAGGTATTTTGGTGATGAGTTTCTCTTAGAGGTAGTTAGTGCGTTGGACAGAGTATTGGGCCTGGAGTCAAGAAGACATAAGTTGAAATATTGGCTTCAAACCCTTACCAGTTGTGTTACCTTGGTCAAACCACTTAACTTTTACTTATCCTCAGTTTCCTCAATTGTAAAAATAGATAGAATAACAGCACCTACTTTCAGGGTTGCTGTGGAAATAAAATAAAATAATATTTGTAAAGTGTTTAGCACAGTGCCTGACACATAGCAAATGATATAAAAATGCTTATTTCCTTCTCTTCTCTTTCCTCTGGACTTAGCTAAACTGGTACACAAACTAAAATTCTTCATAACCCTGCATATGTCAGGGGAGGGGACATAGTAGATGATTATGAGTGTTTATTAATTTTTTCAGCATCTATGATATTTGCCCCAAATTGACTAAACCTGATCTTGCTTTTAATTTATAGTTTTTTTTTTTCCCTAGGACTGTTCTAAGGGATATAGATGTGAATATTTCTAGTTGATCAGTCAGTAACATCTATTGAGCACTGGAAGACAAAGTGTCAAATGATTTCTCATAGTCTCTGCTAGTCTTCTGCTTCTGTGATCCCTATGGTTTCACTGCAGGCCACAAGTCCACAACCTCCCTGATGTGCTGCCAGCTGGCATAAATAGTAATAACTCAGTTCTATTTGGTTCAGCAGTTCTGGTTCTTCCTTACTCTCCCAGACTATTCTTAGTCTCCGCCTTGTGTATAACCTTCTGAGAAAAACAAAAACAAAAACCCTTTATTTGCAATCATCCTAGTCACTCATGTATTTCCATTCCTACCTCAAGCCTTTCATTGGTGCTAGAATCTTAGCTCAGGCTCTTAGAACAAAATCATAACAGATATCGCTAAAGAATTTTTTGTAGAATCTTATGAATGTTTACATGGTTCCATATCCAATGGATATTTATATTCATTGGACTTATCCATAATTTTATATTCAATCTATCAAACTTCCACTCACAACAACAACCACTAAAATCTACAAAATAACTGATAAGAAAAGTCCTATTGAAACTGAGGGATCCAACATGGTATAGCTAATAGAGAACTGGCTTTGGAATCAGAAATCAAAAAGACCTGTGTTGAAAGTGTCTCAGACCCTTAAGTAGCGGTTGGACTTTGTTCAAGTCAACTAACCTTTCTGTATTAGTTTCAACTGTCAAATTGAGAGTAATTGTAGAACTGATTTTGCAGAGTTGTGGGGATCAAACGAGAATATGTATCTAAAGTACTTTGAAAATCTTAAATCATGACATGTATCAGTTATTATTTTTAAAGTATATTAACAGAACAAAACTCATTAGAATCACTGAACAGATAGTTCTGAATCATTTCAGTTAAAATATTCAACTCAAAACTAAACAGTAGATTCAGGCTTAGAAAAGCATATAATTATTCATTATTAATGTTGTATTATCTATTAAAATCTAGAAAGTACAGGTACAGTTGAATTAAAAAAAAAGCAAAGGATGAGAAAATCAAGCAACCATGTCATTGTTTATTATCTGCCATGTGTCAAGCATTGTACTAGGGCCTAGGAATACAAATATGAAAGTGTAAGTGCTTCTTTTTTCAAGAATTTGTATTCTAAGAGGGGGATACAAGATTAATGGGTAATGGTGGCCAAGGAAGGTAGTTTTTTTGTCTAAGCGGTCACCAAGGTGATAAGTAGAAGTACAAAGTAATAGATTGCTGTGGCCTCCCAGTAACAATGATAATACAGATTTTATCCTTATCCCCAGAGCTAAAATGAAGGTTGTACGTGGAGGAAGATGGTGTCAAGCAAGATATCAAGATGCCTGCCTTGGTTGAGTAGACCTTGGGGGTCCTGGTTATCCTCTGGATGGGATGAAGATTCAATGCAGAAAACTTGAAAGTGTCATAAGGTTGGAAGCAAAGGACTTTGTCACTAACTATTTGATATTAGGCAAATCATCACTTCTCTGCGTGAAATTCAATTTCTTCATCTCTAAAGTGAGAGGGTTGGACTAGATTGCCTCTAAGATACCTTCCAAATATATATTTTATCCTCAGATCCTAAGAAGCAGGGTATGAGAAGCTATGGAGTCAGTATAGAATAGTTGGAATAACAGCATTTGAGTACTAGGTATAATCAAAATAATAGTTTGAATTTATATAATGTTAAAGGAAGACAAAGAATTTCATAAACCTAACTGCATTTGATCCTCACAGGAATTCTTTGAGATGGATGCCACACAAATAGCTTCCTCTTTTTTGGAGAACCCAAAGTTCCAAAAGTGAGGATGCTACAATGAACAGTACAACCAGAATTGTCCCTAGACAAATTGGATCTAAGTTCAGTGTTCTTTTATGAGCTGATTGGTAGGCGAGGAGTTAGAAATGACTTGTCCGAGATTATATTTTCTGTATTGTGTGAGAGGCAGCACAGAATAGTACATGAAGTGCTGATTTCCAATAATCAATCAATCAACATTTATTAAGTACCTACTATGTTCCAAGCACTGTGATAAGCACTAGAGAGACAAATGAAAATTAAGATAGTCCCTATGCCCATGGAGGCTACAACCTGATGGGGGAAGGCAACACACAAAATGAAGCTGAAAAGTGGGAGTGGGGAGAGGAAAGGTAGTGGGGAAAATAGGATACCTAGAATGACTGAAAAGACCAAAGAGATCTAAAAGCAATGTAGCTGGTAGGAAGTGGGGAGAAGACTGTGTGGGGCCCTTTTCTTAAATTAAGGCCCTGGAACCCATGGTTCTGCACTCCAATCAGAGGGTCAGATCCCAATTCAGACATTTACTAGTCATGCAGTTAGTAAATGGGCAAGCCACTTAACCTCTCTCAGCCTCAGTTTCCATATATACAAAATGGGGATCATAATAGTTTCCCAGGTTGTTATAAGACTCAGATGAGGATATATATACATATATATATATATATACATGCACACATATGTGTGTCTGTATGCATGTATATATGCATATGTGTATGTGCATGTCTATGTATATACCCATCCATATACATGTATATATAATATTTTGCAAAACTTCAAGCACTATATGTGTGTGAATTATTATCATATCATATTTCTTAAACTGTAACCACAGAGCCAGAACTATGAGGATCACCAAAGAGCAGACAGTGACTAACTGTTTTCACCAGAAAGTAGAACCCACAACTAAGCAGGCAAAGTCAGACTTAACACTTCAACTTTCTGAAAACAAGTCTTGTTCTCAGTTCATTGTCCCCCATTGCTTCAGATGTTTGATTGTTCATATCCCCCTTACAAAACTATGTATGTCTCTTCTGTTCCCAAAGCAAGAACTGATTAAAAAGTAAGCCCTATGTGAGAAGGAGGCAGGGATGTTGAACTGTAGTCAACATTCCTTAAATATTCCTCCTTTCAATCACATCCCAAGTGTTGATGGCAAAGAGAAACAATCCCCCATTCAAGGCTGCTTACATCCAGTTTTGTTTAATTTATTAATTTCATTTAAGTTAACTCTATGAAGGCCTGGAGCTTAGCATGTCGGCAAACATTTTTTTCCCTCTCTCATTCCCCTCAATACCCCCACCCTTCCAAACACACACATATGCACAGACTATGAAAGGCTATAACATATAAGATATCAGACAATATACAATAGAACTACTGGGAAGAAAGAAACAAATGACTGTTGTGATGGGAGAGTAGAGAGGTTCTCATTCCAGTCTAAGGGTCTCTGATAAATGCAGCTAACTCTGGAAGGCAACAAGAGGGCATTGTCTTTTTATGTCGAGCTACACTTTGTTTATTGGAAAGAAAATCAAAGTGATATGGAAATTACCCTAATTTCCCATAACACAAATGTTATAAAACTAAGAATAGCAAGACGAAACTGTAACCGATCCATGGGACAAGCTACAGAAAGATGGAGTTCTCTCTTAGTGAACACTTACTTAATTAATTCACAGATCATTGTACCTCTGCTATGGCTTTCGGGAGTTTGTATTTCTCCTGCTTTTTGCTGAGGTCCCTTCTCGTCTAGAAAGTCTTACTGTGAAATGCAAATCAGCTGTAATTGGTATAGGAGGTAGGAGGGAGTTACTAGTATTTACCCAGAGTTAAGTTACCACCAGTGTGACATTAGGCAAGTCATTTAATTTTTCTGGGCCTCAGTTTTCAAATATGTAAAAATAATAGGTTGGATTAGATGACCAGTAGATGACCTCTAAAGTCCATTCCTGCTCTCAGTCTATGAGCCCATGATCCTATATAAGCATACTATCACCTATGGTTACCCAATATGCCAGGAGATGATGAAGGCTAATGATAGAGATTTTTGTCAGAGAATCAGAGAATTTCAAAAGTTGTGAAGAACTTCAGCAGCCGTCTGGTTCCAACAAGAGGCAAACAAAGAATCACATCTACAAGATAGTTGGCAAATGTTCAGTTGTTAAGTCATGTCTGACTCTTCGTGATCCCATGGACCACAGCATGCCAGGCACTTCTATCCTCCACTATCTCTTCAAGTCTGTTCAAGTTCACATTCATTGTTTCCATGACACTATCCATCTCATCCTCTGCCATTCCCTTCTCCTTTTGCCTTCAGTCTTTCCCAGTATCAGTGTCTTTTCTAATGAGTCCCATCTTCTCATATGTGGCCAAAGTATTAAAGCTTCAGTTGCAGTATTTGATCTTCCAGTGAATAGCCTTAACTAATTTAAGTATTGACTGATTTAATCTCCTTGATGTCCAAGGGATTCACAAATGTCTTCTTCAGCACCACAATTTGAGAGCGTCAATCTTGTGTCACTGAGGTTATGGTCCAACTCCCACAGCCATATGTTGCTATCAGAAAAACCATGGCTTTGACTACATGGACCTTTGTTGGCAAAGTGATGTCTCTGCCTTTTACTATGCTATCCAGATGTGCCACAGCTTTCCTTCCAAGGAGCAATGTTCTGGTTTTGTTGTTGTTGTTGTTTTCTTCAATTTCATGACTAGAGTAGCCATCTTCAGGGATCTTTGAGCCAAAGAATACAAAATCTGACACTGCTTCCATTCCTTCTCCCTCTAATTGCCAGGAAGTGATGTGAATGGCAAGATCGTAGTATTTTTTTATGTTAAGCTTAAGTCAGCTTTTATACTCTTTCGCCCTCATCAAGAGGCTCCTTAGTTATTTTTCACTTTCTGCTATCAGAGTGGTATTGCTTGCATATCTTAGTTTGCTGATATTTATCTCTGCAATCTTAATTTTAGCTTTTAATTCATCTAGTCTCACATTTTGTATGATGTACTCTTCATATAAATGGATGGGAATGGGTGAATTTAATTCAGATGATCATTATATATACTACTCTAGGTAAGAATTCCTTTTAAGAAATGGAGCAGCCCTCATAGTCAATAAAAGGGTAAGAAAAGCAGTACTGGGCTATAATCTCAAAAATGACGGAATTATATCTATCCAAAGCCAAGGTGAACCCATCACAGTGATACTAGTCTATTCTGTAAGTACTGATGCCAAAGAAGCCAAAAGTGACCGATTCTATGAAGACTTAAAATGTGTTCTAGAATAACGCCAAAATAAACAAACAAACAAACAAAAACTAACCATATCACATTCATCATTGGGTATTGGAAAGCTAAAGTAAGGAAATCAAAAGATAATTGTAATAAAAGTTTGGCATTGGAGTACAAAATGATGTAGGGTGACTTATTGAATTTTGGCAAGATAATTCTCTGGACATTCTTTTTCAACCCAAAAGGAAACTCTGTACATGAGCATCACCATATGGTGTAAAGGCAAGAAGGGTGGAATTTTTGCTGATTTTTTTCTTTTGTAGTGCTTCTCAGCACTAAGGCAATCAAGTGTCTTTAACTGAGTCTTGCCTTTGTTTATTCAAAAGTCTTTGATTGAATCAAGAGTCTTTGATGACCTGATTAAGTCACAAGAAAGCCTAAGTCACATGAGTTTGAGTCACATGGCTTTGACACCCTCTGATCCTGAAGAAGTGTATATGTACTCTGAATATTTTGCTTTGGGGCTCATTCATCGGAAGAGTGTTCATGTGGAGGCTCTGGGTAGCCGTTAAGGAGGCCCTGGCTTTGAAAACTCAGATGTTGGTGCTTCTCTCTCTGGTAACTTGTATGTATTGCTACAGACAGACAGAAGCCCTGTTTGCTGATTGGTGTTATTTTCACTATTTATGTAATTTCTGCTTGTAATTTTTGCTTGTTTTCCTCTGAAGTTCAGGGTGATGACTTTTCCCCCTGAACTAAGTGAATGATATGTGTATGCTTAATTAAAGTGAGATTGTAAACCCTTTAAAGTTGATTTCCTTAGAAAAGTAGATCAAAGAACCTGTGCTAGCAGCCCTCCTGTGTGCTGGTGTTGTTGGCCTTACACCTCCATAGCAACTGCAAGCAGCATTGTTGTTACAGATGGTCAATATCAAAATTAGATTGATTATATACTCTGCATCCAAAAGTAGAGGAACTCTAAACAGTCAATTAAAACAAGACCTCAAGCTGATTGTGGCTCAGATCATGAGCTTCTCATTGCAAAATTTAGACTTAAAGTGAAAAAAGTGGGGAAAAACATCAGACCATATAAGTATGACCTAAATAACATCCCTTATGAATGTGAAATAGAAGGGAAATATCTAGTAGATATGAAAAGATTAGCAAAAGAGTGGAGATGATAGTAGAGACAATTTGCTGGAGGAGCCCAACTGGAATAGGATCAAGGGTACATGTAAAAGGATTCAACTTGTCAGGGAGAAAGGTCACCTCTTCATCTGAGATAAAAATGAAGGAAGAGATGGTAGAAGGAGATATTTGAATGATGTGTGATGAGGAGGGAATGAAGAGAAACTCTCAGGGAATGCACTTATTTTTTTTTCAAAGCATGAAGCAAGGTCCTTGGTTGACAGGGTATAGAGGGGGTACTATGGGAGACTAAGGGAAAGACAAGAGGGTTTGGAATAGTTATCATAGATAATGAGATAGAACACCAATTAGGGAGGAGAAGGCTATTTATCTTGCCTAAGGGCCTAGTTGAGATTAGGAAATAAAAAATAAATTTTATTCCTATAAAGAGGTAGTGTGGAAAGTATACTAGATTTGAGTCTGAGGATCTGGTTTAAAATCACATACCTGCTATTTATTACCTCTGTTAAAGAAGTCATTTAAACTTTCTGGTCCTCAGTTTCCTTATCTATAAAATGAGAGGTTTGGACCAGACAACCTCCTTTCCCGGTCTGGACTGAGGATTATATGATTTTTGTAACCACTTAGTAATAATGGAGAGCTATGTGATTCTTGATTTCATTATGTCAATGATTCACTATATTGAGTACATATCTATATCCATACTATCTATATCTATATATGTGTGCGTATATACACACACACACACACATATATATATATAAAATCCTATTAAGTAGTAACAAGAATAATGACACATATAGGGATACACAGAAGGTGCTAAATAAAAGTTCTAGCTACCAAGGCCTGATGATAAAATCTACATGAAAAGGCTGTTTATTTTTTCTTTGCTTTGCTAGTGGTATCGGTGGCAGTCAATCAAAAGATTATGTTACATAACTACTATGTGCCAGAAACTATGGGTACTGAAGAATGAAATGAAAAAGGTAGGGGGCGGAGCCAAGATGGCGGCTGGTAAGCAGGGACTAGAATGAGCTCCATTACCGAGTCCCTCCAAAAACCTATAAAAAATGGCTCTGAACCAATTCTAGAATGGCAGAACCCACAGAAGAGCAGAGGGAAGCAGGGCTCCAGCCCAGGACAGCCTGAATGGTCTCTGGGTGAGGTCTATTCCACACGGAGCTGGGAGCTGGGAACTGGGAGCTGGGAGCTGGGAACGGAGTGGAGCAGAGCCCAGCCTAAGCGGCGTGGACCATCCAGACCAGAAGCCGGGCGGAGGGGGCCCTAGAGCCCTAAATCAGTGAGCTGCGGCAGTTACCAGACCCCTCGACCCACAAACACCAAAGACTGCAGAGAAGGTTAGTGGGAAAAGCTGCAGGAGTTCACGGTTCGGCTTCCAGCCCCAGGGGCAGCGGAGGTGGGGCAGCTATAGCTGTTGTTACTTCCGGCTCCAGGCCCACCTGGTGGGAGGAATTAAGTGGCGGATCAGAGCAGGGGTGCACAGCCTGCGGAAGATCTAAGCCCAGTTCGGGTTGGGGGTTCTTGGGGAAGGAGCAGTGCGGGTCTGACAGAGCTGGCACCTCCCCCCCAAACGTGGAACATAGAACTGGTTAGTCTGCAAGCAGTCATACCCCACAGAAAAACTCAAGGGTTAAGTTAGTTGGTTGGGAATATGGCCAGGCAGCGAAAACGCACCCAGATTCAGTCTCAGACTTTGGATTCTTTCTTTGCTGACAAAGAAGACCAAAACATACAGCCTAAAGAAGACAACAAAGTCATAGAGCCTACAACAAAAGCCTCCAAGAAAAACATGAACTGGCCCCAGGCCATAGAAGAACTCAAAAAGTATTTGGAAAAGCAAGTTAGAGAAGTAGAGGAAAAATTGGGAAGAGAAATGAGAAGGATGCGAGAAAACCATGAAAAACAAGTCAATGACTTGCTAAAGGACACCCAAAAAAATGCTGAAAAATACACTGAAGAAAACAACACCTTAAAAAACAGACTAACTCAAATGGCCAAAGAGCTCCAAAAAGCCAATGAGGAGAAGAATGCCTTGAAAGGCAGAATTAGCCAAATGGAAAAAGAGGTCCAAAAGACCACTGAAGAAAATACTACTTTAAAAATTAGATTGGAGCAAGTGGAAACTAGTGACTTTATGAGAAATCAGGATATTATAAAACAGAACCAAAGGAATGAAAAAATGGAAGACAATGTCAAATATCTCCTTGGAAAAACCACTGACCTGGAAAATAGATCCAGGAGAGATAATTTAAAAATCACTGGACTACCTGAAAGCCATGATCACAAAAAGAGCCTAGATACCATCTTTCAAGAAATTATCAAGGAGAACTGCCCTGATATTCTAGAGCCACAGGGCAAAATAGAAATTGAAAGAATCCATCGATCGCCTCCTCAAATAGATCCCAAAAAGAAATCTCCTAGGAATATTGTTGCCAAATTCCAGAGCTCCCATATCAAGGAGAAAATACTGCAAGCAGCCAGAAAGAAACAATTTGAGTATTGTGGAAACACAATCAGAATAACCCAAGATCTGGCAGCTTCTACATTAAGAGATCGAAGGGCTTGGAATGCGATATTCCGGAGGTCAATGGAGCTAGGATTAAAACCTAGAATCACCTACCCAGCAAAACTGAGTATCATGTTCCAAGGCAAAATATGGATTTTCAATAAAATAGAGGACTTTCAAGCTTTCTCAGTGAAAAGACCAGAACTGAATAGAAAATTTGACTTTCAAACACAAGAATCAAGAGAAGCACGAAAAGGTAATCAAGAAACGGAAATTGCAAGGGACTTACTAAAGTTGAACTGTTTTGTTTACATTCCTACATGGAAAGATGATGTGTATGATTCATGAGACTTCAGTATTAGGGTAGTTGAAGGGAATATGCATATATATATGTATATGTTTATGTATACATATAAGTGAATGTGTATGTATGTATATATCTATGTGTATATGTATGTATATGTATGTATGTGTATGTATGTGTATATATATGTGTGTGTGTGTGTTTTATACATATATATATACACATATATATATACACACACACATATATATATATATATATATGTAAAAGAGAGAGAGCAGACACAGGGTGAGTTGAAGATGAAGGGAAGATATCTAAAAGAAATAAAATGAAATTAAGGGATGAGAGAGCAACATACTGAGAGAGGGAGATAGGGAGAGATAGAATGGGGTGGATTATCTCAAATAAAGGTGGCAAGAGGAAGCAGTTCTATGGGAGGAGGGGAGAGGGCAGGTGAGGGGGGAATGAGTGAACCTTGCTCTCATCAGATTTGGCCTGAGGGGGAATACCATACATACTCAGTTGGGTATCTTACCCCACAGGAAAGAAGAGGGAGGAAGATAAAAAAAAATAAAAGGGGGGGGGATGATGGAGGGGAGGGCAGATGGGGGTGGAGGTAATCAAAACAAACACATTTGGAAAGGGGACAGGGTCAAGGGAGAAAATTCAATAAAGCGGGATGGGTTGAAAAGGAGCAAAATGTAGTTAGCCTTTCACAACATGAGTATTGTGGAAGGGTTATACATAATGATACATGTGTGGCCTAGGTTGAATTGCTCGACTTCTTAGGGAGGGTGGGTGGGAAGGGAAGAGAGGAGAGAATTTGGAACTCAAAGTTTTAAAATCAGATGTTCAAAAAAAAAGTTATTGCATGCAACTAAAAAATAAGATACACAGGCAATGGGGCATAGAAATTTAACTTGCCCTACAAGAAAGGAAGGGAAAAGGGGATGAGAGGGGAGGGGGGTGATAGAGGGGAGGGCTGACTGGGGAACAGGGCAACCAGAATATAAGCCATCTTGGAGTGGGGGGGAGGGTAGAAATGGGGAGAAAATTTGTAATTCAAACTCTTGTGAAAATCAATGCTGAAAACCAAATATGTTAAATAAATAAATTTAAATTAAATTAAAAAAAAAGAAAAAGGTAAAACAATCCCTTCCAGCAAGTGCCTGTATGAGACAGTATTGAAAAAGTAAATATTCTTTCTACTTAGCCTTTGAGGAGTGGGATGAGGAAGAGAAAAGACCTTCATACAGTCCAAAAGAGGTTGTTTACCAGCTATTCTGTAGAATCACCAGCACCCACAGTATCATGGGATCACCGTAAGATGGAAGAAGAGTTCTCTCCATAGTTCTTTTGATGGATCTGGAGAAGAAGCTAGACCTTGGAAATGATGGTCATTCCTTATGGTGAAGGCATTGTTGGGTGGATCAGTATCAAGATCATTAGCATATTGCCCCTAAGCCAATTCCTGGCCAAGAAATAGAAAAGGTTTTTGGTCAACACAATTTTTTCATTATGTTTCACATGGTTATCTCCATTGTCTTCCATCATACTATGATATTAAATTCCACAAAGTAGTTTTAGAATGTTTTCATTCAAGAAAGAAAAAGCAAAACAAGGATGTGGGAAATAACTTCACACGTCCTCCCTAATCCTGAGTAACTGTGATTCTGAATGAGAGTCTCAGAATAATCACCTCCTCAGTGATCTGTCCACTGCAAATTTCTGAGCATTCTTATCATGTTTTGTCTGTGTTTTTCATATGACCAATAGGTGCTTTTATGTGAAACTTGGAGAAGAAACAGGGGAGAAAACAAAGCTTTTTCAAGCAAACTCCTTTGGTGCTAGTCTGGGAAAGAGGTTTTCTAGTTATGTGACTCCAGTTTATTGTCCCATGACATGTACCACAGTAGGTTAAAAAAAAATTGTTTCTAATTCACCACTTTAGGGAAGACTTGTAAAAAAAATGAGATTAAAAATCTTTACATACAAATTCTCTGACAATTCCTTTAAACACACAGAAAGTCCATTATACCATTAGGTCCAAATGAAGTTCTGGCAAGAAGTTCCTGCAGAATTTGTTGAATTTAAAACAGGTCTGAGTCTTGGCATGGTTTTCCTACTGTCTCCTGTTCAACTTCACCTTATATTCCACCCATGAGCATAACCAATAAAACATGTACAAGGAGATGTATAGAAATCCATTTTCCCCCTGCCTGATGCATTTAATCAAGTGCAACAGTTGTGTGAGATCAGTTTTGGCAGGAACTTGTGCAGGTGCAGAATTCTATTGTTGAGAGTCCTGCACTGTGCCCGCTACACTGCTCTCATGGCTCATGCTTGAATAAACTGATTCTCCTTCCAAAATTTTAATGAGGGAGGGAGTCACATGCTGAATAGCTAGAGGTGGGTTATTGGAGGGAAGGGTGGTATGTGTGTGTATGTGTGTGCGTATGTGCATGATATAGGAGTACATGTGTTCCCTCCGAATTTTAAAATAAAGACCATAAAAGTCTGGAAAGTGATTAAATATAACTGCCCTGATTCTCTCTGAGTAGAGGAAAAAAGATATTTAACATGAGAAGTGAAATGAGAAGAAAATGTAATTTAGAAGAATTCTATCCAGAAAATTAAAAAAGTTGTTGGCTTTTCCCCCTTTTGCAAAAATTATTAACTTAATTTTTTTCAGAGAAGCATCATTCTATTTTTTTAGAAAGTGAAAAAAATATACTCAAGTCTGCACTGAGTTCATCATTATCTCCTTGGAGGTGGAATAGCATTTTTCTTCTTATATCCTTTGAAATTGTTGTCGATTATTATATTGATCAGAGTAGCTAAGTCCTTCACAGTTGATTATTGTTACAATATTGCTCTTACTATGTATAATATTATCTTGGTTCTACTCATTGCACTTTGAATCAGTTCATATAAGTCTTCCCATGTTATTCTGGAACCATTGCCTTCATCATTTTTTTTATATAACACTTGTACTCCATCACAATCATATACCACAACTTATACAGCCATTTCCCAATTGAGAGCATCATCCTTCTTAAGCAAAAACCCCGTAAACATGTGAGCGCTGGCACATTCCACCAGACTTAAAAAATGAACTACGTTTGAACTTTATTGATAAGATTCATTGAAGGACCAGTCCCATTCTCTGTAACTAAGAAATAACATATTGCTATTTCACAACTATCACCTTGTATTTATCTAATGAGAAGCAGGATGTGTGCTTCATGAACATCAGTTAGAGAAGAGAAGTAAAAGCCCATGATCTATGATCATAAACTTCTCAATTAAAAGTAGCTCATCTTGGGGGGAGATTGGGGAAGATTCAATAGCCCGGAAAAGGTTTAGAAGAAACAGGGTGGTGAATATGATAAAGATTCAACAAGTGATAACTAATTAGTAATAAGGACCCAAATGATATTAGGTATCACATATTTGTAGTGGATCCATTCATTAGAGTTTTATGGATTTCTGTGAATACTTTATTGCCCAAGGATGCATAGGGAAGCTATCTTCACTAAAGTAAGTAGACAGTATGAAATCCCTAGGGCTAGGGAATTAATAAAGGAGGAATGACAGAAAGCTTAAGGGGACACAGGAATCTAGATTGTTCATGAGCACTTTATTGAAATGACTCCAGAAGCACTGAGTGGATAGAGCATTGACCTCTAAACCAGGAAAACGTATGTTTAAGTCTTCCCTCTGACATATATTGGCTATGTGGCCCTGTGAATATCATTTGATCTTTAATTGTCCCAGGCAACTTTTTATGACTACATTGCAGAGAAAATGTCAACCTTTGTTGGAAGAGGGAGGCACATGTAGGAGTTCCCTATCCTAACAGAATCGTAGATACAGCCTTTATTGTCAATTGAAATAATATTAAACATTTGGTCAAAGCTGGATAGGATATTTTTCCTCTAGAGAAGGAGTTGCAGGTGGATGCAAAAGACAGTTGAAGAGCTAAATATGACCATGAGTGAGAAGAATAGGTTGATCAGCAGTAAAAGAATGAGAAAAATTGAAAACAAGGAGATCGTGATTAAGAGGGGATTTTTGAAAATTCATGATATTAAAAATAGGTCAGAGAGGACCAGTACTCTCTTGGTACCTGTGAAATATTAAAAAGGTCAAAAGAAGGCCTCTAGAATATTTGGCAGATCTTGTATAGAGGATACATGGAAGGGTGTGGACACAAATATTCCTGTAGGCCGAGAAAACATTGATTGATTGTGAATTGGCACCATAGGAGGGAGAGCCCATATAAATGGGATCAAGGATCCAACTGAAGAACTGGAAGTCCATTTTGACAATTCACAAAGAATTTTTCTCCAAACAACCTTGCAAGGTATATAGGGCAAGTATTATAGTGGTATAACAACTGCCCCATTTAAAAGATAGCAAAGATAGGGGCAGCTAGGTGGCACAGTGGGGTATGGCCATGAATTTGGAGTCAGTAAGATCTGAGTTCAAATGTGACCTCAGATACTTACTAGAGTATGACCCTGGATAAGTCACTTAAGTTTTGTCTGCTTCAATTTCCTCATCTTCAAGATAAAAGTAATAATAGTACCCAACTCCCAAAGTTGTTATAAGGATCAGTGAGATATATTTGGTAAAACACTCAGCACAGTGCTTTATATATAGGAGACGCTTAATAAATATTGTTTTAAAAAATTCTTATATGAACTACCAAGAGTAACAAAACATGCTAGATCAGAGACAAAATTCCTAAACTAAGTACTGAAATGACTAAGTGAGGTGAAAGTGTGTCCAGGAGGGTGATAGAAAATTAGAATTAGGTTGTACAGAGGAGAGTACAAATAGAGAATATGGATTTCAAAAAAGTATAGAGTCTTGTGAGATGGCAAAGGTTCATTGTATTTCTATCACTTGTCTGGTTACTGAATTCCTCTGTAACCATGACATCTTTTTTTTTTCTTTTTTTGGAGGCAACAGGAGTTAAGTGACTTGCCCAAGGTCACACAGCTAGTAAGTGTTGGAGACTGGATTTGAAATCAGGTCTTCTTGATTCCAAGGACACTGTTCTATCCACTACACCACTTATTTGCCCCTCAGGATTCCTTTTTTATGAATACCAAATGAACAATTATGGAATCTAAGAGGCACAAGCCAGAGAGGCCATCTATTCTCTTCTAAGCCATACCTGAACAAGAGGCCCTCCTACACCATAACCCCTAAGTGGTCATGCAGCCTTTGTCTGAAGACCTCCTTTGAGAGGCAACCTCTTAGTCCCTGAGGCAGCTCATTCCACTTTGGAGTAGTTCTAATTGTTAGGAAGTATTTTCATGATTTTAAGTCTAAAAGTGCCTCTTGGCAACTTCCTCCCAGTGCTCTTAGTTCTGCCCTCTAGGGGAAAACAGAACATGTCTAATCCCTCTTTGACATGACAGCCCCTTAAATACTTTAGAACAGTGATCCTCTATGCATACTAGGAGCTCTCTTCTCTGAGATGAAAATCTCCAGTTCCTTCCTCCTCAAATGGAATAAACTTGAAGACCTTCACCATCCTGGTTTCCCTCCTCTGCATGCTTTCCAAATTGTACCTATCATTCCTAAAATGTAGCTGCCAGCAATCAATCTTAATTTCTCTTATAACAATGCAATTTCACAGTCAACAATTTTCATTTAAAATTGTTGCTCTCTTTCTCAATTTCTGTTGGCTACATAAGAATTTAAACATAGAGATGCAAGGTGTCCCTAAAATCTTAGTTCCATTTTAAGCTCTAATAGTTTAATAGTGAGACTTATTTCCATGTTTTACCACCTCAGACAAATATGGCCTCTCATGTCCTGATATTCAGTGGAAACAGTTTTCAAAAATAAAACAAATAAATAAACAATGCAATACAATACAAAACAATAAAGCAAAAATGAAACAAATGTATTCTGTATAACCTTGATATGGTGGTATTGCTGTAGCTTATCCATGTTGGCCAACAAATTGTTTTCATTCACAAAAGGATATATCACTAAATGATAGAATCTATAGTATCTGCTCATTTCATTTAAAGTCATTCTATGCTCACTGCAGCTTTCTGATTACAATTGTAGTTTATGGTTTTTATATCTGTTGTAACTGTCATTTCAGAATCAACTTTCCCTGCGCAGCTAAAACATCTATTGGACTGCGAAAAATCAAAGTAAATGCCAAATTAAAAGAATAAAGATGAAAATTGTGCAATTATTTTAGCACCAATTATTGTAGGCTTTGACTCCAAAAAAGGGAACCAGATAAAAATACATTGATTCTGACTAATAAAAAAGCTTGCTTGAAGCATAACATAAACACAAACAAACAAACAAATGCTAAGGTCCTGGCAACTGGTCCCGTCACTTCTTGGCAAATAGAGGGAGAAGAAATGGAAGCAGTGTCAGATTTTATATTCAAAGGTCACTGAAGAAAGTAGCTGCGGCCATGAAATTAAAAGATGTTTACTTTTTGGAAGGAAAACTAAGGCAAATCAGGACAGCATACTGAAAAACAGACATCACCTTGCCGATCCATATAGTCATATAGTCAAAGCTTTGATATTTTCAGTAACAATGTATGTCTGTGAGAGTTGGACTACAATGAAAGGTGAATAATGCAGAATCAAAGGTTTTGAATTATTTTGCTGGAGAAGACTTTGGAGAGTCCCTTGGACAGCAGGGAGACGAAATCAGTCGATAATTAAAGAAATTAATTAAGGCTATTCACTGGAAGATCAAATACTGAAGCTGAAGCTTAAATACCTTAGCCATATAATGAGAAAATGAAACTCATTGAAAAAGACAATGATGTTGTGAAAAATTGAAGGAAAACGAGATCGTAGAGGATGAGAGGAATCGATAGCATCATAGAAACAATGAAACTGAAACTGGAAAGACTTTAAGAGATAGTGGAGGACAGAAAAGCCCGGCATGCAATGGTCCATGGGGTAATGTAGAGTTGGACATGGCTGAACAACAACAATTTCTAACCAGTACTATTTGTTACAGTTTAACTGATACAAAACAATTACCATAGTGAGAAGGCCCAATACCCTAGACATCATTCCTATCAACAAAAACTTGAGAAAGAGAGACACAGAAGCCTATGAGTAATATGAGTTTAGAGTACAAGCACGTTTGCAAAACACAATGAATTAGAATGACAGAAAACTATGAACTGTAGTGCTTCATTAAAATTTCAAAATCAGTTGGGGTGGTGCAAACGGCTTTCAGAGAGATTGACCTGAGATCTAGCTATATCACAGAAACCCAAGAATATTTATTGATAAAGCCTGAAGGAAGGAAACAAATATATATGAAATGAAACATATCTTCTTGCATATAATTGTTTCTCATCAATCAAAGTAATAGGACTTCCATATTTGGACTATTACCTTATGAAGAAATGGCAGTGACTGCCAATCTGACCAAATCCATAGAGAATAATTCCATATTGGAGATAATGCAGTATGAAAGGCTCCCTGGGTTTGATTTTCAATATATTTATAGGGGTGAAAGATTTAAAAAAAATAACAAATGCCATCAAAATGAGTTGAACAGGGATGATCATTTCTGTTACAGTATTTACTGAAGAAAAGAAAGAGGCAACTGAGAAGAAACCAGAAATTATACTAGCAACTCATTTCTCTTTTCTCAATGGAGATAATATTGCTTACATCAACTACCCCACAGGGTTATTTGTGAATTAAGCAATTTATTAGTTTTAAAGTGAAATGTAAGTATGAGTTATTATTACAACAGACTACATCATTAAAGATTCTGAAATAACTGAGAGGTATAGAGAATATAAGCTCTATTGAGTCTATTGTTAATTTATGTCAACAAGCCAGTTGACTTAGTAGAATAAAATGCAGTCTTAAGGACTCTCCTCCCACAAAACATCTGCCAAACATGCATGAGATTATCTGGAATGCCAACCATGAAAAATACAATATTCAATAATTCACCAAATACTAATATGGCATGAAATTTAAAACAAAAAGGCATATATTCACTTAACCAGCTCACCAATGTCATTGAATATGTCTTGTTCAGAGTGAAAACAAAAGATACATTCACTATTGATGGGGAGGGCTTGTAGATCTTCCTATTCACAGAAATCATTTCACTAATTGCGCTGAAGCTCAGAACACTAAAAAGCCTCTGCAGTGAAAAGCATAATAATGTGAGAAAGATTGGTCTATTGATGCTGAAAAAAACAATGTCCAGGGAACAATGTGCCTGCTTGACAGGGAGCTATTTAAGTTAGGCCATTTATTTATACCTTGGACAGGCACTACAGGTGGACAATGAACTGAGTCCAGGATAGAACTGGAGATGGAGATCACATTAGACGGCATTTGGGAAATTGTGCTTTCAGTATTCTCAAAAAGCTCACTAATCATCAAAGCCTACCTTTTTAACACCAATAGTCTCCTACTGACATTAGATTACCATAAATCATAGAATACTACGATTTTGAAAGAATTAATATCTTATCACTTCATACAGTGTCTGGCAAATTGTAGGTGCTTAATAAATTATGATTGATTAATTAATTAAGTTACTTAAAGGACAATGGAAAGGTACACAGTGATATGTAGAATCTCTCAGTAAAGATGTGAACATGAAAGTGAGTATAAAATACATCAAAAATATCAGATATAACCAGGAAAACAGTTGTGCCACTTATAGAGAGAGAAATGGTCCATTTGAGGGTAGATGCTATTTTGTTATTGTCTTGGTATCCCCAAAATCTAGAACAGTGCTGGAAATATAGTAGGAGCTTAATAAATGCTTACTTTAGCATTTATTGGTTGAGAGACAAGAGAGAGACAGCCAGAGTATTTCATTGGTGGTGCTACCAAGATATTAAAAGAAGCAGAGATAGGCCTTCTTCCTATTAAATGGCTCTTCAGTAAAGGTCTTACAAGGGGGGAAATGAACAATTACACAGCATGAACCAGGCATGGAGGAGTTGTCATCTGTATTGGTGAGAGGACTACCCACATTGATAAGATCACAGCCCACTTAACACTTTAAGTAAATACCTTCTTCCTGTACCAACAATAGAAAAAATTTCTAAGAGCTCTAAAAATTTAGAACTCTGTCATTGAGACAAGTAGGCAGCAGCCTATTCTCCTAAAACTGATCTTTTTTTCCCCCATCATCACCTCCAAAGTCCACAAAGTTATCAACTAACTTTACTTATATATGTACTGCTGTCATTCTCACATAGGTATTATCTCCTTCCCCACTTTAAGAAGATCTAAGACACTTTGTTGCTCTCATTAGCAACATGAGATAAGCCAGAGCCAAACAGATAGTTTTAGAGGCTTTCTTCCCCTCCTTTGGCTCTAATTTCGTAAAGAATAATTTTAATGGGTCAGAGATTTCTGCAAGACCTGTTATTCCATTACTGTAGAAAAGACAATAAGTTAAAAAAACCTCTTAATTCAAACTGAATCAAAGACCTTAGTCCTGACTCCTACCATTATCTATGTAACTGTGAGGTCACTTAATTTCTCCAGACCTCAGTTTCCCCATCTATACACTGAAGACTCTGAGCTAAATGATCCTCCAAGTTTCTTCATGTTCTGAAATTCCATGATTCTTTGAAAATCAAAAAGACTCCTAATTCTTCATAGTATTTTCAAAATGCTTTCCTTATTGAGAATCATGAAATAGGCTGAAAAATAAGAAACAAACTCCCTGTCAGGAGCTCAAATATTTGATATTTTTTTAGACGGGGGAACAAAGGATTTATTTTGCTGAAAGGAGGATAAGATTAAACTTTTCTTATTTCTCCTTAACAGCTCAATATCTTTCTTCAGCCTCTCCCACTCCTTCCACAACCATTCTCGCTGCTCTAATGCTACACTTGGTTGTAATGTATGGCTTGCCCCCAGCTTCAAAGCAATGTTCACATGCTCAGATAAAAGGCTCCCCAGCGCACTGTCCAAGCTCCATTTGCCCCCCAAATGATGATATGAGCTAATGATAAATATCCTGACACAAAAAAGCTATTTTTCTGGGGAGGCCACTGCATCATAAGCAAACCTTTGTTGCTCTATCTGCCAACCAAATGATCTGTCCTCTCATTGAAAGGCCCTGGAGTCCACAGACTAGCTACTGCAAGTGGCTGCCATGGTGGGACAGAACAAAGGCTCAGTCCGAGCCCAGTTTTCATCCCCTCCACTCCTCAGTGCAGGCCAAGTTCAGCTCAGCCATCCATCACAGCCCTGGAATGTGCAGTGAGTGAATACCCACATTCTGCCAAGGCAGAAGAAAAGCTGGGTCATTGACTCTTCACAGAAAGCAGGGAATTCTCCCACATCAAAAAGGCACCGGCAGCCTTCATCCAGGTCTGCACTGTATAATGGGTAGATTTTCAGCAAGTGCTCCGAAGACAAATGAAGCTTTTATCTGGCATTCTAGTCTCCTTGCAATGGGAGTTTACGTTAAAGCCACTTAACTGTCTGGAGGGCAGCCCTGCGGATTACCTGTTTGTGTGAATCAAGTACATTACCTGATCACATGATGCAGAGAGTGGGGAGCAGTGGGGGGAAGAACAAGTCTCTGTAACTGGCTTTGCTTTGAAGGGATTTTCAGCAATTTCAGGACCCTTACAAAGATTTCTATACATTCTACCCCTCTTGGTCCCCACCCAACAAGGGAGGATTAAAAATAAACAATACAGGGGAGCTAAGCTGTTTGGCTTATATTTTTCCTTGTTTCATTTGTTTAGTCCCATTCCCCTGTAAGCTTTAAAAAGCAGTCACTCATTAGTTGGCAAGAGCTGGGCTGTAGGGAATAAAAAAGGCGACCCTTCAGGTAGCCTTTACAGGCTTCTCAGTTAAGTATCTTCCATGGAATTAAGCTAATGCCTGGGCAGGTAAACTGAACTAGCCCCTTCTTGAACAGTGGAATTGAAAGTACCTAAAAGACCCTAGCTGGAGATTAGCATACTGAGGTTAGGAATTTAAAGTGTTATCTTGGAGCTGAACTTAACTACCAAGAAATGATTTATTACACCAACTTTCATCAACAGGAGGCTTTTTGGAGGGTTCCTAAGATGCAATTGGGTTCCCGGGAAGGAATTGTTTTTGCCATCTTGATACCTTGAGTGACCAATTAGCTATAGTTTGGGGGAGGGATGTCTGTGGGTGTAGGGGTGGTCCTAGGGCTAGGAGTGGGAGTGCTAGGCTGAACCTCAACTAAAGTTGAGATAACTGAAGTTATCTTCAGTTTCAACTTTGGAGTTGCTATGAAACAAAGAACATTAATTTGATCACGTATTTTATAATTCCTCTAGTTTCTCTGTGGAATTCTCATATTGAATCTATATAGGTGCCCATATGTGAATGTGTACGTATATATATATGGGTCTATGCATATTATATGAATGTATAGAAATAATTATGTGCCTATTTACACACCTGTCATCAGGGTTTCATATGAACTAAACAGGCAAAGTATTCTAGTGTATTCTGTGGTGCTCAGAATCTTCTACTTTTCTAACTTTCATCAGTCCTGGGTTATTTGATGGGCCCAGGTGCCACTTCAAAATTTCTCAACTCAACACCAATCACTCCTGAGTAACATGCTGTTAATTTTTATCTTAGAAATTTCAAACTAACTTGCTAACTCTTCTCTCAGATGCAGATGACTCTCCCAATTTTAATAAAACTCATATGTGAAAGTCTAAATTTACAAAAGATATCGATTAGGGAATGACTATTCATGTTCTTCACCTTGGAAAAAGGTTCAACATAGACCTCAATTAAATAGTGAACTTCCCACCAGCCAGTTAAAGTACAACTCAATAGTGAAATTTGTTTAATGTGCATTTTTTAAATATACACATTTGTCACATTAAATTAGGGACATGTATGCCTTATAGAATTTATTATAAAATCAATGATGATGGAAGTATTTGCCTTTTAGGTTGCACAGTGCAATGAAAAGTACCCAGTATTTGGAATCAGAGGTCCTGGGCTCTATATCTGTGAGATCTTAAGAAAATCATATCTTTTCTTTAGCTCTCATTCTCCTCATCTGCAAAATAAAGGATTTAGACTACACATGACCTCTGAGGTCTCTTCCAGCTCGAAATCTATAATTCTATAAGCAGTTCGCTTGTCTTTTAAGAATATGATGATGATTCTCTTCTTAATGGAGGGGCTACCTTGCTCTACATCTCTCTATATCTATGTTGTCTCTTTAATTGTCAGCTTCTTGGCAGCAAATAACACCTCTTTTTTTGATAACTACATAATAGCACTCTAGGGTATGGTTTCTGCATAGTAACTAGTAAATCTGTGGCCCCCTACTCAATACCCATATGCACATAAATATTAGGGGATATTCTTTTTTTGTAAAGTGTTGCAAATACTTTGTCAGGGAAATAATAAGCAAAATCTGTGTCCAGTCCTTTACTATTTTAGGATATGACACTGAGCTTTACAGTTTTGAAAACATATCCTCTCTGGAAATAGTCCTTTTTTTGGCTTCTAGTGACTTGCTGTCCCCTTTTTGTCAAGTATATCACTGTCTTGGAACATTATCCCAAACCCAAGGAAACATTCTTAGTGATTTCATTTGCAAAGATGAACTTAGATATCTAGAATTATTGCTCCTTACTGAGAAGCCTCATCTAGTAGAACTGAGAAGAATCTTCAATCAATTAAGAATATATTTTTACACAGTGCTTAAATAGCTAGCCTCTTTTTACTTTGCCGTGTTGACTGGAGAAAAAGAGAGAGAGAGAGAGAGAGAGAGTGAGAGAAAGAGAGAGAGAGAGTGAGAGATTCTTATTCAAGAAGACATGGGTTCAAGGCTTGCTTCTGGAGGAAAAGAAACACAAACAAACCTGGCTGTTTGACTGCAGCCAAGTCATTTAACAATTCTACATCCTTGGCAAATCTCTGAGGCTAGATGTTATAGCCGAGTTGCCGCACTAGAAGATTATTCATACTGATGAAATTCCTGGCAAAAGTTTCAACAGATAATCCTTAATTTAAAGAGAATAGAAATTCCTTGAGGTCAGGAGAAAAAATTATTATTTTTTTTTTACTTTTATTCCTAGATCCTTTCCCAATAACTGGCACAAAGTAAGAATTTACTAGATTATTTGTTGTGTTGAATTGAATGATAACATTTCAGGATTTGGTACACAAATTCATCAAACATGTTAGCTTTGATTATAATCTTTCTGAGCTTTCAACTTTTTAAACTCTAATCTATTTGGTATGTACAGCAAGTCTATTCAGCCCTTCTAATTTTTAAATAGCTCATCCAGAGAATATATATTTACATAGTCTTTTTTCTATGATCATTCCATCCAACATTCCTGGCTTTATCTTTCAGATTTCACTTCACTCACTATTCTCGGCTCACCTTCTTTCAGAAACAAAAATGGTAATCCAGAGTACACTTCAGGCTCACTTCTAACCCTGGAAAGCAAATAGCCTAGTCCCAGAACAGTGGTGTTATGGAAATGTCATTAACTAATGTTATCTAAATGTTTCTAAAACATTATCAGACTCCTACTTAGAAAAAAATGCTAGGCACATTTTTGAGATAAGACAGCAATCACAGAGTTGGTCCAAGGTATACATCTGGGAGTGCTATTTCTCACTGTATTTGAACTTTTATTCTTAGATCTGTGAAATACACAGCTGGAAGATAGTGCGTGGTACACCAAAGATCACCTACTATATCACTTCATACTATTTGACATAATTGAACACACCAAAATAAGTTCTCTCTGTCTTAGTTTTAGTAATTAGGGCCCTTTCATGTCTAAGAAGAAAATAGAACAAAACAAAAATACTTCTGTGATTTCTCCATACTGTAATACATTCTGCACTAACAGACAGCAATTCTTTAAAAAAAATAAAGACTGTGACTAACTGGGCATTGGGAAAGTGAATATAAATCATAGATATTTAAAAATCACAGCATTATCTTTTTAAGTACATTCAATAATTGGGATTATCCCATCAAAGTATTTGAGTAGTGGCCATTTAATGAATGGATGAATGTATGTAATAGTGTTTTTAAAGTATTTTAGTGTTTTTGTTCCCATATATGTGTGTATACATATATGTTATATATACACACATATATGTATGTATTTATGTGTGTGTATGTATGTGTGTGTGTGTGTGTGTGTGTGTGTGTATTTCCTCACCACACCCCCACAATATAGAGTCATAAGATCCTGGGATCATAAATTGAATATTAGAAAGGACCTTAGACATGCTCTAGTTCAACTCTCACCATTTATTTATGAGAAATCCAAAGAAGCTAGTGACTTGCCCCTTTACCCAGTGAGTTAATAAGAAAATCAAAACCTGCAACCTTTTAAAAAATAGGCAGTTCAAAGTTAAACTTCAGTACACATGCTATCTGAAAAATCATACGTTCTGGACTAGTATGGTTTAAGTGAAGATAAATTTGTTCTGTTATATATGAGTTGTCATTTGTTTCTATCTCTGTTTCCTTTTGAGTCAATATGTTCTAAAAGGATGAGTGCTACTAGAAAAAAAAAGGAAGAAAGAAAATATTCTTACACATCATTAGGGAACTATGGACATTTGCTATTTGACTACACAGGATTAAACAATTGTTCCAGTTAGTGTGTAAGAACAGGGCTGGCTGGTGGGGTTGTAGTGCCATCATCTGGTCACACAGTAGAAATCCAGTCCTTTTTTTTCCCCCTGTTCCTTTCCTTTTCAGAATTATTATATATTTCTTGGACAACTATAGAATCATCATTATCAGAAAAATTGTAACCTTGAAATGTGAACAATGAAAAGGCAAAAGTAATAAAATTAGAGAAGAGTAGAGAAAAGATAAAAGAAAGAGAAAAGGAGAAGGACTGGGCAATGGTTTACCACCAGGTAAATAGCTTTTGATCGTCATAATATCATCATTGAATACAGTGCAAATCTACTGTTTTGGAATACCTATGCAGTGGTTGTTTGTCTAGAGCAGATCCCTACGTTCAGCCACTTCAACCACAGGATGTTTAGAAATACCAGATTTTCTTTGTGAAGATACTGGGCAACTCCCCTTTCTATGCCGACCTTCCTTCTATGTGACCTGTATCGCTGGCAGGATGAGCAATCCCAGCCTTCAAGAACATGCTCTCTATTTGAGATATATCTACCCATGAATATTGGTGTCTCCCCACCCTTGCTGAGTGCCAAGAAGTAACTTCCGCCCTTCAAGAAACTCTGTGACACAATTCATCTTTGCTTAGGCAAATTACTGCAGGTGATAGGATGAATGGCTGAACATAAAAGGAAATTATTCCCATATGTCGTGTGATCATAAGATCCTAGATCTGGATTTAGAAGAGAACTCAGGGATCATCTAGTTCAATCTCTTCCTTTTACAAATGAAATTGTGGCCAAGAGATGTTAAGTGATTTACTGAAGGTCATTCATTCAGGAAGTAGTGAGATTTGACCTAACAAAATCCCTGTCTTCTGCATTGCTAATTTGTAATTCTCTATGTATCTCTTTGTTCCTGATAGTCTCTTTATTTTTTTCTCTCCTTGTCTCTATCTCTATATCGATCTATATTAGTATTTGGCTGGCTTTCTCAGAAGGTTGTTTTGAAGATGAAGAGAAATAATATAGGTACAGTACTTAGCAAACCTTAAGCCACCACATACATGTTTTTCTGTGTCTATGTCTATGTCCCAAAGGTTTTCTAGACCCATCTCCAGCTGCACTCCCACTGCTCCCATTCCTCTTTATCACTGCCTTTGTTTCAAGGCTTAAGCTTCCAGATTTTTCTGATTTTCTTTTATATCGACCCCCAGCTTAAACCAACTAACCCAATAGAAGTCTATTGTATTGTGGACAGGGCGAGTGTTTCCAACAGTCTTCTTTCAGAAAGTTTTCTTTAATTCTTACTGCTCCAGTGATGTCCAAATGCTAGGCATTACCACCAATAATTTTGTCACTCTCAGTTTCACTTGTGACTGCCAAAACTCAAGAAACATTATTGCTGAGAAGTGGCCTTAGAAGTTACAGATTCCAACCACTTCACTCTCCAGATCTCTAATCCCTATATTCTGCTCTCTTGCTGACTTCCTAAATGTTCATATAGAAGAAAACACAGGACCAGCTGGTTGTAGCCCCTGGATCTTGATCTGTTTCTGCCTATGCCTGCTTTGGCCCTCCTCTAAGAGCTTCACTGTTAAAGGAAAATTCAGTTTGCTGGGAAAAAAAATAAAAATCAAGGACACATAGCAATACTTTATCCCAAGTCTGGTACTTTATTTCATCTAGGATTCTAGCAACATTGATGTTTTGTTATCAATGTATTTCCAATCACTGAAGTTACTCATTTATTCATGCACTCAAGTGAAGTCAAGAAGCACTTAATAAGTGTTTACCATGCTACATCACCACGCTAAGCACTAGAGATATAAAGAAGGGGGGAAAATCCATGGTTACTGTCCACATTCTAATGTGGGAGACATGCAAACAACTATGTACGTATATAGACGATATAAACAAGGTAAATGGAAGATTATCTCAGAAAGAAAATACTAGTGAGGGGTGGGAGGGTGGCTGACCAGGAAGGCCTAATGGGAGGGTGGTATTTGAGTTGTCTCAGAGAAAGACAGGAAACCAAGAGGAAGAAGTGATAAGGGACAATATTCCAGGCAAGGAGGCCAGCATTTAGTAACTTTTTTACAAATTGAGTGTGTATTTGTCCTTTGTTTTAGAAGAGGACCATGACATCAGGGAAATGATGACATGACTTGCAGTTGACTTTGATTTGAGTGAGGGAGGGCTGTGCAAGGTCACCAACCTTACTTTCCCTTCCAGAGCCATCTGGATCCAGTGACCTGATATTCATCAGGATGACCACAGACAGCCCAGGATGCAATGGGAGACCTTTGCCTTTTTAGGCTAAGGCCTTTTCCCATACTCACTTAGAGTGAGGCAACACCCATTCAGTGAATAGGCTCTTTAAAAAGTGAGCCAAGGGATGGCCCCTTTAATTAGAAAAAAAAAAAAAAGAAAAAAAAATCAAGCTGGGAGGTCTTCCACCCTCAGGGTTGCTATTCCAAAGAGAAACAGTTACTATGGATTTTCACTCTAAGCCAGGAGGGTGCAAAATACAGCCATTAAGTCTTGGAGTTTGGGCTGTACTTACAATGGCCAAGCCCCTATGCTAGGCACTGTAGTAAATACAAGGAAATAAAAAGAATTCCTGCCCTTGAGGAGTTTAGAAGTCACTGAGAAGAGGAGAATGTGTTTAAGCCTCCTTAAGGCTATCTAGAAATCTGGAGAATCACCTACACAGACACATAAAAATCGAACACTTAAATGTGACACTGGTCATTATTTTGCCCACAGACAAAGGTATTGGTTACCAGTAAAAAGTATTGAACTTGGAGAAAGACATGAGTTTAAACCCAGGCTCTAGAGGTCCTAGCTGTTCAACCTTGACCACATCATATAATTTCTCTGAGCATCATATATAAAATACACATACTTGGTCAAAATCATAGGGATGCAATGCTTATACAATGAGACAATGATTGGTATATGCTTTGAAAATAGTAAGATACTATTAAATAAGTTATTATACCTGTCACTTGTAACAAACAGGAAATCAAAGACAACTGATGCAGCTCATAACAAGTAGGCAACATAATCGTACCTATAGCTCCTCACTGCTCTACAGAGGAGAAAGTGTTTCATTATTTATTCTCTGGAATCAAGATTGGTCACTTAATTTATCTGAGTTTAGGTGCTTTTTAGTTTTTTTTAAGTTATGTAATTAATGTAATAGTAGTCAATCGTTTGTGTTGTTCTCCACTTCCTGCTTTTTTATGCCAAATCACTTCAAGTTCTGCCATGCTTCCTTTAATTCTTAGTATTTATTTCATACAATACAAAAATGTTGCACTTCCCTTAGATCTTTGTAGTTGTCTTTTCATACAGTGGAAAAATGTTCTATTTTATTCATATATCACAATTGGCTCAGTCAATCCTCAATTGACCGATATACGTTTGTTATTTTTTTCTACTTCATAGTTGCTGTTATTAGTATTTTGGGATTTATAAGATTTTTCTTTCTGACTGTGACCTTCTTGAAGTATAGAACCAGAACTGGAACCAATGAACCAAAAATGAACAGTTTAATGACTTTTCTACTGTAATTTCACTTGCAGTAGTTTTCCAGAATGTTTGGACCAATTCACAGTTCCAACAACAGTGTTTTAATGTATGTTTCTTCCCATAGCCCCTTCAACATAGACTTTTTCCATCATAGTTGATTGAGAGCTCAACTTATAATCAAGTTTTGCCTGATACACATGGGCTGTGTGACTTGGGCAAGCCATATAACCTCCATAGGTATTGGTTTCATCTATGAAGTGAGGGGATTGGACAACATACCTTCTGAGGTGTCTTGCCCAAGGAATCTGCAAATCCACAATCCTGTGTGGTACTGGAATGACAGAGAAAGGGAAGAGAAGGGGAGGAAGAAGGGAATATGAACAAACTTCTATGATTCCACTTTAAGTTAAACCTCATCTGTGCTACTCCCAGGATGATAATTCATTCACTAGCTTTTAATATTTGAAATGCATAGTTAGTTCATTCTTTTTTATTATTTTGTTAGTGTATATTTATAGGGATAAGATTTTCCCCCTCAGAATTTCCTTAGTTTAATTTTTTAAAAAAGTTTTTAGTATATCTTTGCATCATTATCATTGCCTTCACATATTTATTGCTTCTATAATTTGTTCTTTGACCTAATCATTACTTCAGATTTTAATATTAACTATCTGGTTGTGAGCCTCTTTTGTGCTTTCATTGTTGATTACTATGAATACTTATTACTATTTTTATTTTGCAATGGTCTATAATAGATGTATTTCCTATTTTCACCTTTTTACATTTATTTTCAACATCTTTGTGCCCAAGTATATGGTAAAAGTTCCATGTGGTACTTGGATTTTCATTCAGAAAATGTCTTGAAGATGGTGGCTGGAAGGTAGGGACCTGCCTAGGGCTCTCCCCCAGGACCCTCCAAACATTGATAAAAAATGGCTCTGAACAAATTCTAGAACTTCAGAACCCACAAAATAGCAGAGGGAAGAAGGGCTCCAGGCCAGGACAGCCTGGATGGTCTCTGGGTAGGGTCTATACATGGAGCTGGGAGCAGAAGCAGAGCAGAGCCCAGCATGGGCTGCACCTGGACCAACCAGACCAGGAGCTGGGCAGAACAGTCCCTAGAACCCTGAATCAGTGAGCAGTGACAGTTACCAGACTTCTCAACCCACAAACACCATAAACAAAGAAGGTTAGCGGGAAAAGCTGCAGGGACAGAGTGAAAGGAGTTTGCAGTTCTGCCACCACCTGACTGCAGCAGAGGTGGTACAGTTACAGAACTACAGCTGCAGTTGTCTCTGGCCCCAGGCCCACCTGTTGGGAGGAATTAAGTGGCGGATCAGAGCAGGAGTGCAGAGCCTGCTTAAGATCTGAGTCAGGTCCAGGTTGCCGGTTCTTGGGGGAGGAGTAGCACTGCTGTGGCAGAGCTTGCTGTGAGAAATAACTCTGAAAGCAACAGCCCATTCCCTCAATCTTGGAACAAAATACTCTGTACTCTACAAGCAGTAAAACCTGACAAAAAACCTCAAGGGTCAAGTAGTTGGCTGGGAACATGGCCAGGGAGCAAAAACGGACTCAGATTCAGACTCAGACTTTGGAATCTTTCTTTGGTGAGAAAGAAGACCAAAATATACAGCCAGAAGAAGTCAACAAAGTCAAAGAGCCTACATCAAAAGCCTCCAAGAAGAACATGAACTGATCTCAGGGCATGGAGGAGCTCATACAGGACTTGGAAAAGCAAGTTAGAGAAGTAGAGGAAAAATTGGGAAGAGAAATGAGAGTGATGTGAGAGAACCATGAAAAACAAGTCAATGACTTGCTAAAAGAGAGCGAAAAAATACTGAAGAAAACAACACCTTAAAAAATAGGCTAACCCCAATGTCAAAAGAGCTCCAAAAAGCCAATGAGGAGAAGAATGTCTTGAAAGGCAGAATTAGCCAAATGGAAAAGGAGGTCCAAAAGACCACTGAAGAAAATACTACCTTAAAAATTAGATTGGAGCAAGTGGAAGCTAGTGCCTTTGTGAGAAATCAAGAAATTATAAAACAGAACCAAAGAATGCAAAAATGGAAGACAATGTAAAATATCTCATTGGAAAAACCACTGACCTGGAGAACAGATCCATGAGAGATAATTTAAGAATTATTGGACTACCTGAAAGCCATGATCAAGAAAACAGCCTAGATATCATCTTTCAAGACATTATCAAGGAGAACTGTCCTGATATTCTAGAGCCAGAGGGTAAAATAGAAATTGAAAGAATCCAATGATCGCCTCCTCAAAAAGATCCCAAAAAGAAAACTAGGAATATTGTCGCCAAGTTCCAGAGCTCTCAGATCAAGGAGAAAATATTGCAAGCAGCCAGAAAGAAACAATTTGAGTATTGTGGAAACACAATCAGGATAACACAAGATCTAGTAGCTTCTACCTTAAGGGATCGAAGGGCTTGGAATATGATATTCTGGAGGTCAGTGGAGTTAGGATTAAAACCAAGAATCACCTACCCAGCAAAACTGAGTATCATGCTCCAAGGCAAAATATGGATTTTCAATAAAATAGAGGACTTTGAAGCTTTCTCAGTGAAAAGATCAGAGCTGAATAGAAAATTTGACTTTCAAACACAAGAATGAAGAGAAACATGAAAAGGTAAACAAGAAAGAGAAATCATAAGGGACTTACTAAACTTGAACTATTTTGTTTACATTCCTACATGGAAAGATGATGTGTATAATTCATGAGATCTCAGTATTAGGGTAGCTGAAGGAAATATACATATATAGAGAGACAGAGTGCACAGGGTGAGTCAAATATGAAGGGATGATATCTAAAAAATAATCAAATTAAGGGATGAGAGAGGAATATATTGAGAGAGGGAGAAAGGGAGAGATAGAATGGGGTAAATTATCTTGCATAAAAGTGGCAAGAAATAGCAGTTCTGTTGGGAGAGAAGAGGGGGCAGGTGAGGGGGAATGAGTGAATCTTGCTCTCATTGGATTTGACCTGAAGAGGGAATAACATACAGAAAATGTCTTAAGTACATTAGCTCTACTTTCTGCAGGAATTTGTTCAATTCTATATTTTTATTTTGTTTACCTTTTGTTAGATTGGTCCACATCTAAAAGAAGCATATTAAAGTCTCCTGCTATATTTTGCAGTCCATGTTTTTAGGTAATTCAGATAACTTTTTTTGCTTTATACATTTAGATGATATGGTATTTTAGGCATATAAGATTAATGTTGCGGGTCCATGATTGCACATGTATAACCCAAATCAGAATGTTTGCCATCTTGGGGAGGGGGGAGGGAAGGGAGGGAGAGAAAAAAGTTTGGAAATCCAAATCTTATAAAAGTGAATGTTGAAAACTGTCTTTACATGTAATTGGAAAAAATAAAATAGTGTTTACAAAAAACAAGAGATAAATATAGGAACGTTTGTTGTACATGGTTCCTTTCAGTAGTTTAATTACCTTGTTCAATTATATATATATATATATATATATATAATATTATTATTATATTATGTACATTATATATATATATATATATCATATTATATATATATATATATATATATATATATATATATATATTATAATGTGTCTGTGCCTGATATCACTATTATGACTCTTGCTTATTTTTTATTCACCTGATGCATCATAAACTTTGTCCTAGCCACTCTTCGGTATTTTGTTTATTTCTTTATCTTAGGCATTTTTCTGGTAAACAACAGATTTTGTATATTTGTTTTCTAGTGTAATTTGTTACTCTTATTTTATTGGGTTTTTTTATTCATCCACATGTAAAATTATGATATTTAGGTTTGTTTTTTCTCTTTTTTGTCCCTTTTTTTCATTGTTTTTTTTTTTGTTGCTGCTGATATTAATTTTTTTTCCCAAAAAGACAGTACTTTATCTCTTTAGTTATTTCTACTTAATCTAAGGTAGTTCTATACCAAAGGATATTTTACCTCTTTCTTAAGTGCCCCCTTTCTTCTCCATTTGTCACCCCTTTTTTCCAAGTTTTCAGTTTTATTTAATGTATTAATTATTTTTTATTTCTTCATTTTATTTAATTACTAACTCTTCTCCTTTTATTCTATCAGTTAAGAAGTTCATTAAAATCCTTCTTCCTCTACTCTGTTATTTCTTTTGTTAGTTATATCTGTGCCTTTTTTTATTAAAAAAATTCTCTTCTCTTCATTAATCACTCCTCTTTTTTATATTTTTTAAACTTTTTCTTTTGATTAATGGCACTTATACTTAATTGTTCCTCTAGTCTTTTTATTCCTCATGAAATTAAAAATTCCTAAGTGACAATTTTGAGTACTGTCTTCTAATCAGTTTCTGGTTTTGCTCTATAGATCTTGCCCAGTTGCCCATTCTGTGCCGTGACTTTTTCATTCTTTATTTTATTAAGTTATGTTTATTTTCAGTTCAAATTCCCTCTTTTCATTTACCCCTACCTGATCAAATGAGAAGGCATGAAATATAATAAACATTATACATATGATATCATGCAAAATATATTTCCACATTAGGCTTGTTCTGACAAAAAGGAAAAAATAAAAACCAAAACTGGCTTCCATATGGCCTCTGTGTCAATCAGTTCTCTATTCAGACATGGATAAAATTTTCATCTTGATTTCTTTGAAATTGTGGTGGATCATTGTATTAATTAGAGAAAGTAAGCTTTTCACAGTTGGATATTTTTAACATTATTCCAATTTACCATGTACATTGTTCTCCTTGTACCGTTAACTTCGCCTTTCATCAATCCATATAAGTCTTCTCAGTTGTTGTTTTTTCTGAAACCATTCTTTTTATTATTTCTAACAGCACAGTAGTATTCAATTACATTCATATACCAAAACTTCTTCAGCAATACCTCATTTGATGGGCATCTCATCAGTTTTCAATTATTTGCCACCACAAAAAGAGCTACTATAAATATTTTTGTACATATGGGTCTTTTTCCTTTTCATTTAATCTTTTTGGAGTAATGATATTGCTGGATCAAAGGCATGCACAATTGTATCGACATTTGGGCATATTTCTAAATCATTCTCAAAAATTATTGGAATAATTCTGAGCTCTACCAACAGTTCATCAGTGCACCTAATTTTCCACATTCCCTCCAGCATTTATCATTTTCTTTTCATGTAATCAAAACCAATCTGATGGGTATGAGGTGGTACCTCAGGGCTGTTTTAATTTATATTTCTCTAATTATTAGTGATTTAGAATATTTTTCACATGATTGTTGGTAGTTTTGATTTCTTCTTCTGAAAACTGCCTTTAACCATTTATCAATTGTGGAATGGCTTTTAACTTCATAAGTTTGGCTCACTTTTTCTATATATTTGAGAAATGGGACCTTTATTTGTGAAACACTATTTTTTTTCAAGTTTCGTGCTTTTCTTCTACTCTTGCTTTATTTATACAAAAGCTTATTTTTTTATTTTTGTAACCCATTTTACCTCCCATGAACCTCTCTATATCATATTGGTGATGAATTCTTCATCTCTCCATGAATCTGATAGAATAGTCATGTGTAAAAAAAAAGCTTTAGATCACTATTTATGAGAGAAATATAAATGAAAGCAATTCTGAGAAACCACCTCAAACCTATCAGATTGGCTAATATGACAGAAAAGGAAAATGGAAACAGTGAGACCCCACTCCCGAGGCCTGCCAGCAGAGAGGCTTTATTTCCACAGCAACTCAGAAGCAGGGCTACACCCTTGGGGCAGGTGAGTAGAGAAACCACACATGCAAGGGAGGCCAACAGGGAAAGCCCACTCCCAGTACAAGCCAAATGGGGAGCCTGTCCTCCACTGCAAGCAAGAAAATAGTTCCTGAATTCCAGTGAAAGACAGCAGCAAACACCTGAGCCCCAGCACAAAAATCTTGGGACAGTGGAGGACCAGAGACCAACTCTCACACAAAAAGACTAAGTCACAAAATAGGAAGAAAAAAATGAGCAAAAAACCCCCAAAAACAAAAAAAGAACTTGACTAAAGTAACTTGCCTGAGAGGCACAAACTTAGAAGAGGACAACATTGCCCAAATGGCTGTATGTGAAGTTTCTTTAACTTTTTTTTTATTTTTTGGCAGGGCAATTGGGGTTAAGTGACTTGCCCAAGGTCATACAGCTAGTACATATGTCAAGTGTCTGAGGCCAGATTTGGACTCAGGTCCTCCTGACTCTAGGGCCAGTGCTCTATTCACTGTGCCACCTAGCTGCCCTATATGTGAAGTTTCAAAGAAAAATGTAATTTGGTTTCAGGCCCAAAAGAAGCTCTTGAAAGAGCTTTAGAGTGATTTTAATAAGCAAATTAGAGAAGTATAGGAAAAATTAGGAAAATAAATGAGAATAATGCCAGGGAATCATGAGAAAAGAGGCAACAACATAGGAAAAGATATACAAAAATTCACTGAATAAAATAACTCCTTAAAAATGGAATTGGCTAAGTGGAAAAGGAAGTATAAAAACTCACTGAAGAAAATAGTTCTTTAAAAATTAGAATTGAGCAAGTGGAAACTAATGACTTCATGAGAGATCAAGATAAAACAAAATCAAAAAAGTAAAAAAAAATAGAAGAAAATGTCAAATTTTCCATTGGAAAAAAAAAACTGACCTAGAATTATTGAACTCCCTAAAGGCCAAGATGAAAAAAAAGCCTCAACATCTTTCAAGAAATTATCAAAGAAATTTGCCCTGATACACTAAAACCAAAAGGCAAAATAGAAATTGGAAAAAAAATCACCAATTACCAACTGAAAGAGATCCCAAAATGAAAACTCCCAGGAACAGCATAGCAAATTCCAGAACTCACAGATTAAGAAGAAATTATTACAAGCAGTCAAAAAAAACAATTAAAAATCTTGGAGTCACAGTCAAGATTATACAGGATTTGGCAGCTTCTACATTAAAGAACTGGAGGCCTTCGAATAGGATATATTAAAAAGCAAATGATTTAGTATTATAACCAATAATCACTTACCCAGAAAAACTGAATATAATACTTCAGGGGGAAAAATGGATATTTAATTAAATAGAGGAACTTCAAGAATTCCTAATTAAAAGACCAGAGCTAAATAAAATAAATGACCTCCAAATACAAGACTCAAGGAAAAAAGTGAAAATGATTACATGATTTACATATAAAGGGTGATACCATAAATGAATCAGGAGAGTAAGGAATGGTTTGCCTGTCAGATCTATGGAGAAAGGAGTTTATAACCAAACAAGAGATCAAGAACATTATGAAATGCAAAATGGATAGCTCTCATTATTCAGGGTGTTCCTAAAGTCTGGACACATAGGCAAAAAACATATTTTCAAAAAATGAAATGAATGAAATTTTTATTTAATTGGAACATTAACAAATAACATCTTCAATATGATTTCCATCATTTATGATGCAAAGGTTCACGTGCTTTGCAAGATTTACATGAACTTGATGCAAAAACTCTACATTGCCATCAATTGCCTATGTGTCCAGACTTTAGGAACACCCTGTATTAAATTAAAAAGGTTTTCTACAAATAAAGTCAATGCTACCAAGATTAAGAGGAAAGCAGAGAACTGGGAAAGAATTTTTATAACAGGTGTCTGATAAAGGCCTCATTTCTAAAATATATAGAGAACTGAATCAAATTTATCAGAATACAAGTCATTCTCCAATTGATAAATGGTCAAAGGATATGAACAGGCAGTTTTCAGAAGAAGAAATCAAAGCTATCTGTAATCATATGGAAAAACAATGCTCTAAATCATTATTGATTAGAGAAACACAAAGTAAAACAATTCTGAGGTACCACATCACACCTATCAGTTTGGCTAACATGACAAAATAGGAAAATAATAAATGCTCAACAAGATGTGGGAAAATTGGAACACTAATGCATTATTGGGGGAGTTGTGGACTTATCCAACCATTCTGGAGAGCAATTTGGAACTGTGCGCAAGGGTCTACAAAACTCTGCATACTCTTTGATCCAGCAGTGCTACTGCTAGGTGTGTATCCCAGAGCGGTCATCCAAAAGGAAAAGGGACCCACCCGTACAAAAATATTTATAGCAGCTCTTTTTATGATGGAAGAAAATTGGAAATTGAGGGGATGTTCATCAATTGGGGAACAGCTAAACAAGTTGTGGTATATGAATGTAATGGGATAATATTGTTCTATAAGAAATTATGAGTAGGGGGATTTCAGAAAAACCTGGAAAGATTTGGGTGAATTGATGCTGTGTGAAATGAACAGAACCAGGAGAACACTGTAGACAATAACAGCAACATTGTATGATGATAGACTTTGATAGACTTGGCTCTTCACAGAAATACAAGGATCTAATACAATTCCCAAAGACTCATGACAGAAAATGTTATCCACACCCAGAGAAAGAACTATGAAGTCTGAATGCTGGTCAAAGGATACCATTTTAATTTTTTTTTTCCTTTCTTATGGTTTTTCCCTTTTGTTCTGATGCTTCTTTCACAACATGAATAATATGGAAATATGTTTAATATGATTGTACATGTATAGTGTAATTGGATTGCTTACCATACTGGGGAGGTGGGAAAGGAGGGAGGGACAAAATTTTTTGGAACTCAAAATCTTATAAAAGTGACTGTTGAAAACTAAAAAAAGATAATTTTAAAATGACTCAAGGGAAACATAAAAAAGAAACGAGAAAGAGAAAACATAAGAGATTCAAAAAGGTTAAACTTTTATATTTCTATATGGTTAGATAATATTTGCAACTCAAGAAATTTATTACAATAAGGGCAAATAAAAGTAAATATGGGCAGAAGGTATGGATATAAAGTGACTTTGATGTGATGATACTCCCCATCCAAAAATAAACAAATAAAAGGGTGAGAAAGAAGATTGCACTCAAGCAAAAGGAGTGGGGGATAGAATGGGGCAAATTATTCCACATAGTAAAGGCATGAAAGAGCTATTATAATGGAGGGGAATATGGGGTAGGGGGTAGCAGGCAAAGCATAAACCTTACTCTCTTCAGAACTGGCTCAAAGAGGGAATAACACTCACATTTAGTTGTATACAGAAATCTATCTTACTGTAGCAACAATTAGGTTAGCAACGGCTATTGAGGTGTAAGACCCAACAAGACCAGCAACAAGACCTGCCAGCACAGGTTCTTTTGACCTGCTTTACTAAGGAAAGTAACTGTAAGGGGTTAACAATCTTACTTTACTCCAACATACAAATATTATTCCCTTAGTTCAGGAGGAAAAGTCAGCAACCTGAACTTCAGAGCAAATACAAACAAATTACAAACATGCATTACAAACAGACCAAATACAAACCAACATCTGGGTTAGCAGAGCTGGGGGGGGTGCAGTTACAAGGACTTGCCCAGAGTCATGTGCTACTTTTTCAGTGAGTGGGAGTCCCCCCCAAAAAACAGCTGGGTTTCTTTGAAGCTAGGTTGGGAGGTGGGGGGATGGGCTCTTAACAATGGCTGCTCAGAGTCTCCACATCAACACTCCTCCATGAGTGAGAACCCCAGACGAAATGCTAACTTCTGAGTTCTTTTACTCTATTCAGGACCTGAAGGATTCACACCTAATCAGCAGAAAGGTGTGAGCCTGGGGCTTTACACCTAGTTAGCAGAAGGGCGTGAGCCTGGAGTTTTGCACCTAGTAAGACTTAATCAAAGGCACTTAATTAATTTAGCATTCTAAAACAGTAAAAAAAATAGCCCCACCTTAATTACCAATACACTTACCTGATAAGAAAGTAAAAAGTGATAGAGATAATAGAAGGGGGGACTTATAAAAAGGGAGGCATGATTGGGGGAAGCAGTAATCAGAAGTAAAACACTTGTGAGGAGCGACAGGGTTGGGGTAAGCCAGAGACAGGGATAAATAAGGGAAATATTATATGGGGGGAAATACACAGTTAGTTATCATAACTATAAATGTGAATGGGATGAAGTCACCCATAAAATGTAAGTGAATAGCAGAAAGGATTAAAAACCAGAATCCTACAATATGTTGTTTAAAATAAACACATTTCCCCCCTACCCCACTCCCTACTTTCTGTCCCACCCCCCATAAGGTCCCCCTTTTTCTGCAGCGTTGAGAGCTGCTGCCTGGCATGAATGAGTGCCCACATTGACTGCAGCTCCTCCTCCTCTGCCAGGTCCTCCTCCTGCCCCTTGCTGCTGCCACCATGCTGCTCAAGGCCCCCAACATCGAGGTGGATACCATGATTGTCTGTATCCATTTCTATGACTTTCTTGATGACTCATGGGGCATTCTGTTCTTCCCCTAGGGATTATACTACTTTATGCACAAGAGATCTGCACCTTGCTACAAAACTGGCCCCAGAATTTGCAAAGAGGAATGTTAAGATCACTGCCCTTTTCATCGACTCTAACACCATCTTGCCTGGAGTGAAGATATCAATGCATACAATGGAAAAGAGCCCACCGAGAAGCTGCCTTTTCCCATCACTGATGATCAAAAATAGGACTTTGCCATCAAGTTGGGCATGTTAGACCCAGTTGAATAGGATGGTCAGTGCATGACTGACTGTTCATGTAGTACTTATTTTTGGTCTTGATAAGAAGTTGAAGCTGTCCATCCTCTACCCAGAAACTACTAGCAGGAACTTTGATGAGATCCTCAGAGTGGTTGATTCCCTTCAATTGATGGCATACAAGAAGGTTGCTACTCCTGTTGCCTGGAAATGTTGCCTGGGATAGTGTCACAGTTGTTCTGAAGAGAGTGCCAAAATGCTGTTTCCTACAGGCGTCTTCACCAAAGAGGTCCCTTCAGGCAAAAAATACCTATCTTATACCCCTCAGGTTGCTCCAGCAAGACCGTGCTGGGGTCTGGCTGGGGTTCCCTTGAAGAGGGAGCTGTACCAGAAGAGATACCAGCTTGCCAATCATGTCTTCCTACAGTAATTGATGTAAACATCTCAGGGTTATGGAAGTCAGGAGTCTTTGGGAGGCGCTACTAATGGCTTGTTAAATGAAAATGGCACTAAAAGACATTCATAATTCCTCTTCCTGTGCCTTTACCAGCATTTCACTTGGGTCAATGAACTCCTTTGTTGTTCTGCTGGCACTCTCTGGGATGGCACTGTTTGGGACTTAAATCCTTGTGAGATCTTTTGTAATCTTCATCAGCAACCAACTAGTATGGTTGGCATTTAGGAAAGGAACCACTTAGAAGCATTGCAGGAATAGGACTTCTTTACATGATTTAAGAGACAAATCATCTCTTTTTCTAATTATCCATTTGAGGGAGGAGACAATTTAACATGTTTGGTTTTAAGCTTCACCTTCCTAAGTTTATGACCAACAACTTGTAATAATTTAGGTGTTTCAGATAGTATTTTTTCTCAAATGTTGAGTGTTCTAACCACTTGGAGCTTCCTTTCTTTCCAGCAGGCAAAATGAAGCAGAATACAACCTTAAAATATTTTGTTAGATTGTGCAAAAGAACTGATTATGTTACAGTATACAGCTGAGACTACAGAGAAGCTGCACAATGACTGCTAGTGATGTACAGAATAGTGGAGGGCCTACATTATGGGTGCTTATTGAAACAAGTCATGTATCTAGACATGGGAAACTGCTCTTAAACGTTCATGATGAGATGAAAGCACATATACTCAAGGGGAAAGAAAGGATACAGATATTATTTCTTAGAATTATGGAGTATGAATGCAGATAGAAGCATACTTTTTGATCTCTCTCTTTTTTGTTTTGATTCTTCTTTTTCGTGTTTCTTTCCATTGGTTATAATTCTTTTTTACAACATGACTAACATGAAATATGTTTAATATGGATGTACATGTAGGGCATATATCAGATTGCATGCCATCTTGGGGAGGGAAGAGGGAAGGGAGGAAGAGAAAATTTAAAACTCAAAAGCTTGTGGAACTTAAAGCTGTAAACTAAAAATAAATAATTTTTTTAAGAAGAATGTCCTGAACTCCAGGGCTGTGCTGGAGCCAGCTCATGCTGGCTCTTAAGAGCCAATGATTAAATTGTCAGTATGAAGATTTATACCTGATGAATTGGCAAAAGATATACCCTAAGGCTTGGTTTGTTGTTCTGTTGACTGTCTAGACATAAAAAAATGATGGAGAAAGTGTTAATAACACACGCTAAACAGTATTTTCCCAAAGGCTGATTGTTTAACATTTAATAAGCTTACCCGGCCATCCTCCAACACAATGATATAGGCATCATTGTCAAGGCCTGCTGTGAGTCCTACCTCCTTTCTGAAATCTTTCTAGATTATTCAGCCCTCATCAAGTTCCTGTTTGCTCCAAACACCTTGTATACTTCTAAAACATGCTACAGTTTTACAAACGACTGCTATCTTGATTCAGCCACTATTGTTTCATGTGTATTCTCTTGTCCCGCCTTAAGTAGAAGGTCAAAGTCATTCCTGAGGTTTTTAGCTCCACTTTTCTCAGTGCCTTACACCATGCCTTCATGCTAGACAATGTTCCTAACTCTTTGAGGACGAGAAACCTATTATATTTACCGTGCATCTTTTACAGTGTTGGGCACCTAGGATATACTTGCTCAGAAAAACCTGGAAAGACTTATATGAACGAATGCTGAGTGAAGTGAGCAGAACCCAGAGAACACTGTACACAGAAATAGGCACATTGTGCAATGACTGACTTTGATAGACTTAGCTCTTCTCAGCAATGCAAGGACCTAAGAAAACTTCAAAAGACTCATGATGGAAAATGCTATCCACATCCAGAAAAAGAAATATGGAGACTGAATGCAGATTGAAGGATAATATTTGCTCTCTTTTTTTTTGTTTCATTTCATTTTGTTTTTTTCTTTTTTGTGGTTCCTCCCATTTATTCTAATTCTTCTATACAACATGACTAATGTGAAACTATGTTTAATAAGAGTGTATATGTAGAGCCTATATCAGATTGCATGCCGTCTTGGGTAGGTGAGAGGGGAGGGAGGCAGAGAAAATTTTAAACTTATGAAAGTGAATGTTGAAAACTAAAAATAAACAGATTAATTTTTTTAAAAAGAAAAAAGATATTATCTCTTTACTATAAAATGTTGAAATGTCGTCTGTGTAGTGGATTGTTTTCTGATATTTTGCCTTTTGGGGAGCCACAAATAAAAGCTTTTGAAACTGGAAAAAAAAAACACATTTGAATGAGAGAGAGAGAGACAGAGAGAGAGAGACAGGGAGAGAAAGGTAAGGAACTGAAACCGAATCTATTATACTTCAGTGGAAGCAAAGAAAGCAGGGATAGCAGTCATGATCTCAGACAAGGCAAAAGCACACATAGATCTAATTAAGAGAGATAAGGAAGGAAACTATATCTTATTGAAAGGTACCATAGACAATGAAGTAATATCAATACTAAATATATATGCACCAAATTTTATAGCATTTATATTTTTGATGGAGAAATTGAATGATTTATAGGAGGAAATAGACAACAAAACTATACTGGGGTGGGGGGTCTTTAACTTCCCCCTCTCAGAACTAGATAAATTCAACCAAAAATAAACAAATGTAAGTTAAGGGAATGAATTAAATTCTGGAAAAGTTAGAAGTGACAGATCTTTGGAGAAAAAGTGAATTGAAATAGAAGGGAATATACCTTTTTCTCAGCAGTACATGGCATCTACACAATAAATGACTATTCGGCCAATTGTGCTTTATAAGGAATTCTTTTCTTCAGTGAATAGTTGTATATCTTTTTTCCATTTGCTCAATTCTGCCTTTCAAGGCATTTTCCTCTTCAGTGGATTTTTGTGCTTCTCTTATTATTTAGCCTATTCTATTTTAAAAGTGTTTTGGTGCCTTCTTTAACAAGTTGTTGATTCTTTTTTCATTATTTTCTTACATCATTTTCTTTTCTTTTCCTAATTTTTTCCTTTACCTCTCTTACTTGATTTTTAAAATCCCTTTTCAGCTTTTACATGAA
This sequence comes from Trichosurus vulpecula, assembly GCF_011100635.1. Lineage (NCBI taxonomy): Eukaryota > Metazoa > Chordata > Mammalia > Diprotodontia > Phalangeridae > Trichosurus > Trichosurus vulpecula. Next base: position 182,484,796 of record NC_050574.1, read on the forward strand.
TTCTTTTGGGGCTTAAGACCAATTCACATATTTTCATGTAAGGCTTTGGATATATCAGTTTTGACTTTATTGTCTTCTTCTGAGTTTGTGTTTTGATCTTCACAGTCGCCATAGTAACTTTCTTTGGTCAGGATCTTTTTGGTGGTTTGCTCATTTTTTCTAGTTTATTTCTTGACTTTTACATTTATGTTAAATCTGGGCTCTGCTCCTGGGATGAAGGGGGTACTGTCCCAAGTTTCAGGGCTTTTTTTTTTGCTTTGTTTTCTTTCGTTTTCTGCATTAGTTTTCAGAATTAGGGCTGTGGGTATGTAAGATTTCCATTCTTCCAAGGTGGTAGTCCTAAGGAGAGCTGTGCTTACTATTCTCCTGGCCTGTGGTCTTGTCTGTGAGTGACCACAAGCACTCCTTTCTGCCCTGGAATTGTAAAAAAAGAAAAAAAAAAGGCCTTTACTCCTGTGTGCTAGTGCTCCTCCTTACTCCGTGGCTTTGCCGGGGATTGGGACCCAGATCAACATATGGGCAATGCAACAGAGTCCTACCCCTAGTGCCAGAAAAGGGACCCCTATAATATTCTGACCAATTGTCCAATACCTTTACCATCTGTGCACTGAGAGCTCTAGAAGCTGCCACTGCCATCTCTGAGTCAGTTGTTCCCAAGGCCTGCTGATGGTTTTCTGAGGCAAGCACTACACTGGACAGGCCTGCACTGGACTTAGCTCTCACCATATTGTTACAGATATTTCCTGCCAACCTTTTAAGTTGACTTGGGCTAGGAAATTGTTTCATTTCATCCCTTTGTGAGTTCTGCCACTACAGAATTTGCTTTGAGGCATTGTTTAAAATTGCTTTGAGGGGAATTTGTAAGATCTCCGGTAAATCCCTGACTTTTCTCCGTCATCTTGCCTCTGCCACATGATTCTCCTTCTTCTAAAGCTAGATTCTACTCATGGAGGAACAACATCCTTTCAAAGTTAATTGTTTATTGGAACATTAAAGATTTCTTTATTTTCCCCTATTTCAGTTCTTCCCTTTACCATCTACTTCATCCATTGTTCAGTAGACTTTATTCCTGAGATATAACAGAAGTTTTTTTTTTTCATTGTTTACCATTACCTTGATTTAGGTACATCACATATTCCTCTCTATCTTGTAGCTCCCTTTCCTATTTTTATTTTACTTTGTGGTTTTCTTTTAAATAAAAATTTATTTTCAGTTCCTAATTTTCTTTCTTCCCTCTCCTTCTTCCCCATCCATTGAGGAGGCAAGAAAAACAAACATGTTGCAAATATGTATAGTCAATGGAAACAAATTCCAGAATCATCTGTGTCTGCAAGAGAGAGAAAAAAAAGGGGGAGAAAAAAGAAAAAAAGAAAATATGGAAAATATATTTAAAGCTGCACTCTTTAAGTCCATCACCTCTCTGTCTAGAAGTAGATAGCACGTTTCATCATGAGTTCTTTAGATTTGTGGCTGGTCATTGTGCTGATCAGAATTCTAAGTCTTTTTTAAAAAATCATCATTTATTTATCTTTAGCATTCTTTTTTTAATTTTGAGTTCCAAATTCTCTCCTTCCCTCCACCCTTCTCCCACCCACCAATTTTCTTTATTTTTATGCACCCTCCTGCTCTATGCTATAAAAAAGAAAACAACACACACAAGAAAAACAAACACTGATTCACCTAAGGATGGGAATTTTGAGGTTTAGTCCATAATATTTCCAGCCTGTACCTTCACTTCTATCAAAGTTCTGCTCTCATCTATATCTCCTTGTAAACTTTTAGAAGTAAATTGCTTAAGCTTACATCTATTGATATTTTCTTGTGGTGATTTTTTGTTATTTAACTCCAAAGATATCTTTCTCTTTTTAAGTTTCCTTGATAGCTGTAATTATTTACCAATCTTATGTTTGCATTGTTTGCAATGTTTTAAAATTGAACAGTCCACTCATCTCTCTCTCTCTTTCTCTCTCTCTTTCTCTCTCTCTTTCTCTCTCTCTCTCTCTCTCTCTCTCTCTCTCTCTCTCTCTCTCTCTCTCTCTCTCTCTTTCTCTCTCTCTTTCTCAAATGGTTCTAATGCCTCACTTTAATTAAACATCTATTTCATTAATGATTAGGCTAAAGTTTAGAGGGTATGCCACGTTGGGTTGCATCTTGAGATCCTCAGTTTTGGGCATTCTTTGGTTTCTGGTCCATAAAATAGTCTTGTGTTATTTGAATTTCTTCTGGTTATTTTCAGAATTTGTTTATTGTTAGAATTATTTAATTTAACCATTATATGTCTTGGAGTTTGTAACAGATTTTCCCCCTTTTTTTTTTAAATAAATTTCTTTATTTATTTTTAGTTTACCACGCACGGTTATACATAGTTTTGAGTTTCAGTTTTTCTCCCAACCCTCCCCCCTCCCTCCCCAAGACGGCATGAAGTCTCATTTAACTGTCATGTATAACTTCGCATTGAATTAATTTATGCACTAGTCAAGTAGTGGAGAAGAATTTTGACCAATGGAATGAATCATGAGAAAGAAGAAACAGAACCAAAAAAAAAACAAAAAAAAAAACCCAAAAACAAAAACTAAAGAGAAGCAGAAAAGGCGAGCATGTAGTGTGCCTCAGTCTGTATTCAAACTTTGCAGTTCTTTGTCTCGATGAAGATAGCATTCTCCATCGTGAGTCCCCTGGGGTTGTCCTTGCCCCTTAGGTTGCTGAGAAAAGCGCAGTTTGTCAGGGTTGGTCCTCACAGAATCCATATATCTGTGGCTGTGCACAACGTTCTCCTGGCTCTGCTCCGCTCACTCAGCATTATGTCGTGTAGGTTTTTCCAGGTTGTTATGAAGTCTGCATCATCCCCATTTCTTATGGCACAATAGTATTCCATTACCTTCATGTACCACAGTTTGTTCAGCCATTCCCCAATTGATGGGCATCCCTTTGATTTCCAATTCTTGGCTACCACAAAGAGAGCCGCTATAAATATTCTTGTACATATCGGTCCTTTTCCCGCTTGTGTGATTTCTTTGGGATACAACCCTAGAAGTGGTATTACTGGGTCAAAGGGTATGAACATTTCTATAGCCCTTTGGGCATAGTTCCACACCGCCCTCCAAAATGGCCGGATCAGCTCACAACTCCACCAGCAATGCAACAATGTTCCAATTTCCCCACATCCTTTCCAGCATTTATCATTCTCCTGATTTGTTATTTTAGCCAATCTGACAGGAGAGATGTGGTATCTAAGAGTTGTTTTGATTTGCATTTCTCTAATCAGCAGCGATCCAGAGCATTTTTCCATATGCCTGTAGATAGCTTTAATTTCTTCCTCTGAAAACTGCCTGTTCATATCCTTTGACCATTTCTCAATTGGGGAATGGCTTGTATTCCTATATATTTGGCTCAGCTCCCTGTATATTTTAGAGATGAGGCCTTTATCAGAGATACTAGTTGCAAAGATTTTCTCCCAGTTTTCTGCTTCCCTCCTAATTCTTGTTGCATTGGCTTTTTTGTACAAAAACATTTCAATTTGACATAATCAAAATTATCCATTTTGCATTTTGTAATGCTCTCTATCTCTTGTTGGGTCATGAGTTCTTTACTTTTCCACAAATCTGATAAGTAAACTATTCCTTGCTTTCCCAAATTACTTAGAGTATCAACTTTTACTCCTAAATCATGAACCCATTTTGACTTTATTTTGGTATATGGTGTAAGATATTGGTCTATGCCCAGTTTTTGCCCTACCATTTTCCAATTTTCCCAACAGTTTTTGTGAAATAGTGAGTTATTAGCCCAGAAGCTGGCCTCTTTGGGTTTATCAAAGAGTAGATTGCTAAACTTGTTGATTTCACCTATTTGTGTACCTATCCTATTCCACTGATCCACACCCCTGTTTCTTAACCAGTACCAGGCAGTTTTGATGACTGCTGCTGTGTAGTACAGTTTAATATCTGGTGTGGCTAAGCCACCATCTCTAGCATGTCTTTTCATTGATATCCTAGATACTCTAGACCTCGTGTTTTTCCAAATGAATTTTGTTATTATTTTGTCCAGCTCAGTAAAAAAAATTTTTTGGTAGTTCGATTGGTATGGCACTGAATAGATAAATTAATATAGGTAGAATTGTCATTTTTATTATATTAGCTCGGCCTAACCATGAGCAACTGATATTTCTCCATTTATTTAGATCTGATTTTATTCGCGTGAAAAGTGTTTCATAGTTATGTTCATATAGGCCCTGGGTTTGTCTTGGCAAATAGACTCCCAGATATTTTATAGTGCCTTCAGTAACTTTGAATGGAATTTCTCTTTCTATCTCTTGCTGTTGGGCTTTGTCAGTAATGTATAGGAATGCTGAGGATTTATGTGGGTTTATTTTATATCCTGCAACTTTGCTAAAGTTGTTTATTATTTCAAGTAGTTTTTCACTTGATTCTCTAGGATTCTCTAGATAAATCATCATATCATCTGCAAAAAGTGATAATTTAGTTTCTTCTTTTCCTATTCTAATTCCTTCAATTTCTTTTTCTTCTCTTATTGCTACAGCTAATGCTTCCAGTACCAAATTGAATAATAGGGGTGATAATGGACATCCTTGTTTCACCCCTGATCTTATTGGGAATGCATCTAGTTTATCCCCATTACAAATAATGCTTGTTGATGGTTTTAGGTAGATGCTATTTATAATTTTGAGGAAGGTTCCACTTATTCCTATGCTTTCTAGTGTTTTTAATAGGAATGGGTGTTGTACTTTGTCAAAGGCTTTTTCTGCGTCTATTGAGATGATCATATGGTTTCTGCTAGTTTTGTTGTTGATATGGTCAATTATGCTAATAGTTTTCCTAATATTGAACCATCCTTGCATTCCTGGAATAAATCCTACCTGGTCATAGCGTATTATTCTCGTAATGAGTTGCTGCAATCTTTTTGCTAATATTTTATTTAAAATTTTTGCATCAATATTCATTAGAGAAATTGGTCTATAATTTTCTTTCTCTGTTTTAACTCTACCTGGTTTGGGTATTAGTACCATATTTGTGTCATAAAAAGAATTTGGTAGGACTCCTTCTTCACCTATTTTCCCAAATAGTCTACAAAGTATTGGAATTAGTTGTTCTTTAAATGTTTGATAGAATTCACATGTAAAACCATCTGGCCCTGGAGATTTTTTCCTAGGGAGTTCGTTGATGGCATGCTCAATTTCTTTTTCTGATATGGGGTCATTAAGAAATTTCACTTCCTTCTCTGTTAGTCTGGGCAGTTTGTGTTTTTGTAGATATTCATCCATACCTCTAAGGTTGTCAAATTTATGGGCATACAGTTGGGCAAAATAATTCCTAATTATTGTTTTGATTTCCTCTTCATTAGAGGTGACCTCACCCTTTTCATTTTTTATACTGGTAATTTGATTTTCTTCTTTCTTTTTTTTAATCAAATTGGCCAAAGGTTTGTCAATTTTATTGGTTTTTTCATAAAACCAGCTCTTTGTTTTATTTATTAATTCAATAGTTCAATAGTGGTTTTACCACTTCCCTCATAGCCCTCCCTTTATGTCTCTTATTTATATTTTATATCTTTACATCGGTTAATTTATACAGGCATTCACAACCTATGCATATCCCTTTCATTTGTTATAATAGTTGTACCATTCACAAGAATGACTTATATATGTGTATATATATATGTATATATATATATATATATATATATATATACATATATATATACATAAAAAACATACATAAGATGATATAATCCCACTTAAAGATGTAAACAACCTAAGCTTATTGGATAATGAGGTTTGTGGGGTTTTTCCCCCTGGTTACCTTTTTATGTCTCTCTTGAGTTTTGTATTTGGAGATCAAATTTTCCATTGAGTTCTGGCCTTTTCATCAGGAAGGTCTGGAATTCCCTTATTTCATTGAATGTCCATCGCCTTGCCTGGCAAATTATGCTTAGTTTTGCTGGGTAGTTGATCCTTGGTTGTAGTCCCAGCTCCTTTGCCCTTTGGAATATCATATTCCAATTTCTCCTGTCTTTTAATGTGGAAGCTGAGAGATCCTGCGTGATCCTGACTGTAGTTCCACGATATTTGAATTGCTTCTTTTTGGCTGCTTGCAGTATTTTCTCCTTGAGTTTATAGCTCTGAAATTTGGCTATAATATTTCTTGGTGTTTTCAGTTTGGGATCTCTTTCAGGGGGTGATCGGTGAATTCTTTCAATGACTATTTTGCCCTCTGGTTCTAGGACCTCTGGGCAATTGTCTTTGATAATTTCTTCGAAGATACTGTCAAGGCTCCTTTTTTCATCGTGGATTTCCGGTAGACCAATAACTCTTTAATTGTCTCTCCTGGATCTATTTTCCAGGTCAGTTGTTTTGCCAATCAGATATTTCACATTTTTTTCTATTTTTTCATTCTTTACGTTTTGTTTTATTACTTCTTGATGCCTCATAGATTCATTAGCTTCCACTTGCTCAAGTCTAATTTTAAATGAGTTAGTGTTTACATTTTGCTTTTGAGCCTCCATTTTCAATTGGTTGATTTCACCTCTCAGGGTGTCATTTTCTCTCTTTAGATTCTGTATCTCCGTAGCCATTTCGCCAATCTTATTCTTTAGGGACTTTTCCATTTTTTCCATGTTTTCTTTTACCTCCCTAATTTGGTTTTTAAAATCCTCCTTTAGCTCTTCCAGCAGTGCTTTTTGGGCTGGAGACCAGTTCATATTAGCTTTTGAGGTATCTGATGTATCTACCGTGTCAATGCCATCCTCCTCCATATCGATATTTTGTTCCTGCCTGTCTCCGTAAAAAGAATCTATTGTCCTCGGTTTTTTTGTATTCTTCTTCATGTTTGTTGTTTTCCCTTTTCCTGGCGTTACAACGAATTTCTATCTTTGGGCTCTCTGTCCCAGCTTTCTTATTCTGGGGGTTGTGAGTCTAGAATTAAAACCTTCAGTTTCCTGAGGTGTGGGGGAGGGGTCTGGCTCCCTGGCGTCTCACTCCATGTGGGTGCTCTCCAGCACTTGCTTTTCAGCAATGGTCTCAGCTGTTTGTTGTTTGAGCTGATGTCTGGCACTTCCCCTGGGGGAGCAAGGTTACGTCTGGGCTCCTGGCGTTGACCCCTGCTTCTAGTATTTGTCCAGTGAGGCCCCACTACTCTCTCCTCTGTTTCAGTTCTCTTTTTTTTTTTTTTCCCCGAGGAATTCTCTGGGTGAGGGGGGGAGGGGTTAAAGCCTTTTACCTGGTCATTGAGTCTTCCGGAAGTTCAAGAAGCCGGGTTCCTGGGTTTTGCAAGAGTCAGGAGTGGGTGTTTTCACGGCTGGTGGCGTTGCGCTGCCTCTCGTCGCTCTCACAGACTGCCGTCCTGTGTTGGGAGTCCTGGGGATCTCCGCCGGTTTCGGTCGCCCAGCTTTCTCCCAGCCCGTCTCCCACGTGGATTTCTCGGCCAGCCGCTTCGCCTTGGTCTGGAGCAGCTCTGCACCAAGCACTCTCCGAGCCTGCAGGTTCGTTCCTCCGGCCTTCCAGACTCTCCCGGCTCGGAAATTTGCCCCACGCAGACTGCTCGCTGTTTCTGACTCTCTCAAATCTGCTCAAATTCACTTTTTTATAGGAATCTGACAGACCTTGTGAGAGAGCTCCGGTAAGAAACTGCCTTCATGTGGCCATCTTGGCTCCGCCCCCCGATTTTCCCCTTTTTTGAAGGTGAACTGTGGATTCTTTTGATTAGCATTTAAAAAAAGTACTCAGAAGTCCCAGACAGTTTTCATATAACATATATTTTTAAAAATTAACTATATTTTAAATCAGCAAAATCTGCTTTATATATCCTCTTCCCAAGAAAAATTCAGAAATAGGTAATAAGAGAAGGACTCTTACAAAATGTGCAGGCGAGCAAAACAAATTTCTGCAGTAGCCAGAGCCACAGTAAAGAAACAAACAAATAAATTTTAAAAAATCAATCTTTTCTCTTAACCATTTATATCTCCAATTGTAATGGTTAGCATATTTCATCAATAGTCTGCTGGAATCCTGTTTAGTCCTTACATTGATTACAGTTCTTAATTCTTTCAGTTGTCTTTTACTATCACTGTTATACAATTCACTTAACTCTGCATCGGTTCATGTAAGCCTTCCCTGATTTCTATGAAAACATCTCCTTTACCATTGCTCATAGAAAAATAATATGCTATCACACATATATATATATATATATATATATATATATATACATATATATATATATATATATACACTATATATATATATTATAACTTTTTCAGCCATTCCTCCATTCATAGGTATCTCTTTATATCCCCATTTTCCACCTCAAAAAAGCTCAAAATATTTTTCACGTGCTTAGTTTTACTTCATACTAAGCCCGCCCTTAAAATACTCCCTTAAAAATACACATGCACACAGTTACTTTATCAGTTCAGTGAGGTGACCAGATGAAAGTGAGGTTCAAGTACAAGCTGCTACCACAAACCTTCCCTCCTCCTTATTTGTATAGATGTCTACTTGCACACCCTGATTATTCGGGATCATTTTCCTTGTTTTTTGTTTCACTTTCCCCTAGGGTATTCTTCCACTTTCTTTCTGTTCTTCTCTTAAGATCATCAAGACATAACAGAATCATTCTCAGGCATTTTGTCTAATTAGACTCTCTCTATGACAATTGATGATGAAAAGATTCAGTGGAGACAAGAATGTCATGTCTCCATTCTTATCCTACCTTCTGACTTTGGACTTGATGTTAGTGTCAGGCTCTATACATACACTTCTGGAGGGAAAGTGTAGACTGGTCCTATTGCTGCTTTCTTGGAGTTCTGAGTATTGTGTTGATACAGAATCTCTGGGACAGCCCAGGCTGGAGACCTGAAAGTTTTCAGCACTGCCAAAGGATCTGATCCAAGCTAAAGTCAATTGTCATTGCCCTAATCTGAACTCCAAGAGTTCCATATATGGGATTGCATCTAAGCAACAGTAGGCTGCTGATAGGCTATGCCATTATCTGCCAGCTGGGAAGCTTTGTTGGCTCAGAGTGACTGAATTTCAGGTTCTGCTTTGGTTTAGAATTTTGGCCCTGGCTATTCCTTTGAAGGCTTTAGAGCTATACCCCACTGATGCTTACTGTAAATTTGCTCCTTTCTCAATTCACTATCCAGAGCCTCCCTACCAGGGGATGCCACCCCATGTGTAGGTCTCCTCGTCAATGCCCCATCTGTAACCCAAAACTAGGTACTGGATGACTGCCATACAAATTGGCACCAATCTCGATTGAGATGCTCCATTATAGGTCACAACCCTTTTAAGGTTGTGAGACCTCTGCTGTTCTAGAGAACAATCTCTTCCTATGCTGAAATGCTCCCTGTGGAGTGATTCTATTCATTTCCCCATCCCCAGTGTCCGCACACAGCTCTGTCTATCTCCTTTGCCCACTTGGGCAGGAAAACGGCTTATTATGATTTTATATTGTATTTCCTCATCAGGTTTTGGGTTGGTGTGTTTTCTAGATCAGTTTGGAGGTTTATGGAGGAGCTTACTGTAATACTTCCTTCTACTCCAACTTCTTGCCTCTAGTTCCTTTTGTACTATTCCTTGGAGAATGGTATTCTGTGTTTTTGTTTTTGATTTTTCACATCATTTCATAAGATTTATGATAGTTCAAAAAAAAAGTTTTTTCATGCAACTAGAAAATAAGATACACAGGCAATGGGGCGTAGAAATATATCTTGCCCTACAAGAAAGGAAGGGAAAAAGGGGATGAAAGGGGAGTGGGGTGACAGAAGGGAGGGATGACTGGGGAACAGGGCAACCAGAATATATGCCATTTTGGAGTGGGGGGGAGGGTAGAAATGGGGAGAAAATTTGTAATCCAAACTCTTGCGAAAATCAATGCTGAAAACTAAATATATTAAATAAAAAAATTTTTAAAAAAGATTCATGATAGTTAAATTGTCTTAAAGAATCATTTCAGTTGTGTTTTGCTTGCAAACAATTCAGTCATTATGTTTTCTTTACACAGAAATCATGTGTTCTTTTAATATTCTTGTTTTTTTTTCTTTTCTTCACAACTTTCCTTTTCTCCAATATATTTCTATTTTGAATCAGTTCTCTCTGCTTCTTTGGAGAAACTCATCACCACAGATTCAAGATTTTTTATTCTTCTAATTATTTGTTCCTGGGCAGTTGATAAATTCTTCCAATTGTTCCCCTTTATTTTGTTTTCATTATTGTTATTTCTCTCTTGGACCATCTTAGCTGTGATTCCAAGTTCTCTTAAGAATCGCTGTCTGATAATATTTTGGTTCAATTTCCTTCATCCTACAATATTTATGTAGAGATGTTTGCACTTGTTTAGATGTATTAGAGAATATCTTTCCATCAGTTTTAATGGTTTTTTCCAGCTGATTTATCTACTTGTACTCTATCCTAGATTTTTTTACTCTTCCTCTTGAGATCTCTGGTAATTATTGTCTTTTTCTCCTATATTTAGTTATTCCTCACTTTCTGACTCCTTCCCCTTCAATGGCCTATGAGAGAGAGAGAGTGCTAGATAAAGAGAGAGAAATTGACACTGAGGAAAAAGAAGATGAGGAGACCAGATGTACTAGAGCTAATTTATACAGTGGAAGTCCATACTGGAGAAGACACAATCTTGAGGTATCAATACTCAAAATGCATGAAAGAAGAAAGGTTTAAAAAAGGTATAAAAAAGCTCAAGCCACATAACTACCAAAAAAAGATGGATTAGAAAATATTAAATCTGGCTCACATATGTCCTGGCAATAACAAAATCTTTACACGTTCATTAAGGATATTCTTAGTGAATTATTGAGGAAGAAGATGCTTCATGAATAATATTCTTCAGAAGACTACATTTTGTAGTCTTACAATTAACTGGAAAACTCCATCTGGTAGTCCCACAATAATCTGAAAGGTATAGAAAATAAAAGATAACATTTTGCTAACTGGTGGCTCTAAAAAGCCATTTGGTTCAATAGAACAGAATTCTGTTCAATAGAACAGACTTTACAACATGATATTTCCAATTTATGTATCAAAATCATATAAGATTATTTGAATGATTTGAGATAATTTTGCTTCATGACCCTCTAATTCTTAATATTAACCAAGCTAGAAATAGACAACAAAACTATAATATTGGGAGACCTCAACCTCCCCCTTTCTGAACTTGATAAATCTAACCTCAAAATAAATAAGAAAAAAGTTAAGGAGGTAAACAGAATTTTAGAAAAGGCACATATGATAGACCTCTGGAGAAAACTGAGTGGGGATAAAAAGGAATATACTTTCTTCTCAAAAGTACATGGCACATACTCAAAAATTGACCATGTACTAGGGCATAAAAACCTCAAAATCCAGTGCAGAAAAGCAGAAGTAGTCAATGCATCCTTTTCAGATCATGATTCAAGAAGAATCATTTTTAATAAAGTACCATGGAAAAATAAGCTAAAAACTAATTGGAAACTAAATAATTTAATTCTAAAGAATGAGTGGGCCAAAGAACAAATCAGAGAAACAATTAATAACTTCATTCAAGAGAATGACAATAATGAAACAACATACCAAAACTTATGGGATGCAGCAAAAGGAGTTCTTAGGGGAAGTTTTATATCTCTAAATGCCTACATGAATAAAATAGGGAAAGAGGAGATCAATGATCTGGGCAGACAGCTGAAAAAGCTAGAAAAAGAGCAAATTGAAAACCCCCAATTAAATACCAAATTAGAAATACTGAAAATCAAAGGAGAGATTAATAAAATTGAAACCAAGAAAACTATTGAATTAATAAATAAAACAAAGAGCTGGTTTTATGAAAAAACCAATAAAATTGACAAACCTTTGGCCAATTTGATTAAAAAAAAGAAAGAAGAAAATCAAATTACCAGTATAAAAAATGAAAAGGGTGAGGTCACCTCTAATGAAGAGGAAATCAAAACAATAATTAGGAATTATTTTGCCCAACTGTATGCCCATAAATTTGACAACCTTAGAGATATGGATGAATATCTACAAAAACATAAACTGCCCAGGCTAACAGAGAAGGAAGTGAAATTTCTTAATGACCCCATATCAGAAAAAGAAATTGAGCATGCCATCAACGAACTCCCTAGGAAAAAATCTCCAGGGCCAGATGGTTTTACATGTGAATTCTATCAAACATTCAAAGAACAACTAATTCCAATACTTTGTAGATTATTTGGGAAAATAGGTGAAGAAGGAGTCCTACCGAATTCTTTTTATGACACAAATATGGTACTAACACCCAAACCAGGTAGAGTTAAAACAGAGAAAGAAAATTATAGACCAATTTCTCTAATGAATATTGATGCAAAAATTTTAAATAAAATATTAGCAAAAAGATTGCAGCAACTCATTATGAGAATAATACGCTATGACCAGGTAGGATTTATTCCAGGAATGCAAGGATGGTTCAATATTAGGAAAACTATTAGCATAATTGACCATATCAACAACAAAACTAGCAGAAACCATATGATCATCTCAATAGATGCAGAAAAAGCCTTTGATAAAGTACAACACCCATTCCTATTAAAAACACTAGAAAGCATAGGAATAAGTGGAACCTTCCTCAAAATTATAAATAGCATCTACCTAAAACCATCGACAAGCATCATTTGTAATGGGGATAAACTAGATGCATTCCCAATAAGATCAGGGGTGAAACAAGGATGTCCATTATCACCCCTATTATTCAATTTGGTACTAGAAACGTTAGCTGTAGCAATAAGAGAAGAAAAAGAAATTGAAGGAATTAGAATAGGAAAAGAAGAAACTAAATTATCACTTTTTGCAGATGATATGATAATTTATCTAGAGAATCCTATAGAATCAAGTAAAAAACTACTTGAAATAATAAACAACTTTAGCAAAGTTGCAGGATATAAAATAAACCCACATAAATCCTCAGCATTCCTATATATTACTGACAAAGCCCAACAGCAAGAGATAGAAAGAGAAATTCCATTCAAAGTTACTGAAGGCACTATAAAATATTTGGGAGTCTATTTGCCAAGACAAACCCAGGGCCTATATGAACATAACTATGAAACACTTTTCACGCGAATAAAATCAGATCTAAATAAATGGAGAAATATCAGTTGCTCATGGTTAGGCCGAGCTAATATAATAAAAATGACAATTTTACCTAAATTAATCTATCTATTCAGTGCTATACCAATCGAACTACCAAAAATTTTTTTACTGAGCTGGACAAAATAATAACAAAATTCATTCGGAAAAACAAGAGGTCTAGAGTATCTAGGATATTAATGAAAAGACATGCTAGAGATGGTGGCTTAGCCACACCAGATATTAAACTGTACTACACAGCAGCAGTCATCAAAACTGCCTGGTACTGGTTAAGAAACAGGGGTGTGGATCAGTGGAATAGGATAGGTACACAAGTAGGTGAAATCAACAAGTTTAGCAATCTACTCTTTGATAAACCCAAAGAGGCCAGCTTCTGGGCTAATAACTCACTATTTCACAAAAACTGTTGGGAAAATTGGAAAATGGTAGGGCAAAAACTGGGCATAGACCAATATCTTACACCATATACCAAAATAAAGTCAAAATGGGTTCATGATTTAGGAGTAAAAGCTGATACTCGAAGTAATTTGGGAAAGCAAGGAATAGTTTACTTATCAGGTTTGTGGAAAAGTAAAGAATTCATGACCCAACAAGAGATAGAGAGCATTACAAAATGCAAAATGGATAATTTTGATTATGTCAAATTGAAATGTTTTTGTACAAAAAAAGCCAATGCAACAAGAATTAGGAGGGAAGCAGAAAATTGGGAGAAAATCTTTGCAACTAGTATCTCTGATAAAGGCCTCATTTCTAAAATATACAGGGAGCTGAGCCAAATATATAGGAATACAAGCCATTCCCCAATTGAGAAATGGTCAAAGGATATGAACAGGCAGTTTTCAGAGGAAGAAATTAAAGCTATCTACAGGCATATGAAAAAATGCTCTGGATCACTACTGATTAGAGAAATGCAAATCAAAACAACTCTTAGATACCACATCTCTCCTGTCAGATTGGCTAAAATAACAAAACAGGAAAATGATAAATGCTGGAAAGGATGTGGGGAAATTGGAACATTGTTGCATTGCTGGTGGAGTTGTGAGCTGATCCAGCCATTTTGGAGAGCAGTTTGGAACTATGCCCAAAGGGCTATAGAAATGTTCATACCCTTTGACCCAGCAATACCACTTCTAGGGTTGTATCCCAAAGAAATCACACAAGCGGGAAAAGGACCTATATGTACAAAAATATTTATAGCAGCTCTTTTTGTGGTAGCCAAGAATTGGAAATCAAAGGGATGCCCATCAATTGGGGAATGGCTGAACAAGCTGTGGTATATAAAGGTGATGGAATACTATTGTGCCATAAGAAATGGGGATGATGCAGACTTCATAACAACCTGGAAAAACCTACACGACATAATGCTGAGTGAGCGGAGCAGAGCCAGGAGAACGTTGTGCACAGCCACAGATATATGGATTCCGTGAGGACCAACCCTGACATACTGCGCTCTTCTCAGCAACCTAAGGGGCAAGGACAACTCCAGGGGACACACGATGGAGAATGCTATCTTCATCCAGAGAAAGAACTGTGAACTTTTGTTTTTTTGGGTTGGTTTGGTTTTTTTTTGGTTCTGTTTCTTCTTTCTCATGATTCATTCCATTGGTCAAAATTCTTCTCCACTACTTGACTAGCGCATAAATTAATTCAATGCGAAGTTATACATGACAGTTATATGAGATTCCATGCCGTCTTGGGGAGGGAGGGGGGAAAATCTGGAACTCAAAACTATGTAGAACCATGTGTGGTAAACTAAAAATAAATAAAGAAATTTAAAAAAAATAAAAAAATAAAAAAAAATAAATAGATGGGAATGTGGACAAATGCCATTACATAGCTCTAGCTATAACAGCTACCTCATTCCCAATGGAGAGGAAACGGGTGGGGATGGAAGGAAATCAGAATCAAGCTGACCAAAGGACATCTAACAAGGACTATCATAAATGACTGTGTCTGGTCTGGGGCTCCCTAACTGAAGAGGATGTGGACAACCCTGAGGCAAAGGCATTTCACAGAAACCAAACTCATCATAATAACAGTAATGAGATTGATAGAATATGAGAGCTCTAGGAAAGCATTGACTCCAACACATTCATTTTCTAGATAGATGATTACCATGGTTTTTTTGGTAGCTATTCTTACTTTTCGGTGTACTTTTTGGATGCATAATTTTGATTTTCACAACACACTTGAAGAACACATGTGGCATGAGTATTATACTCAGTTTTGCAAATGAGGAAACAGAAACACGAACAGCATGTCTAAATTCATACTAGTTCTTTGTAGTAGAGTTTATAATGGTCATAATAATGATTGGTAATAATAAAAGCAAACATTTATGTAACAAAAAATATATTAACCAAGCTATGAAATAATGAGAAGTAAGTTTGCAAAACCTACTTACCAACATTGTGCTGAATGTATAACTGAGAATCCAAATGAAAGAGGAATTCCTGGGTGCAGTGAGGTCCTCCAAATGCTCCTGTTTGTGAATGGCATTGTGTTCATAGCATCAAGCCCCAGAATATCATAGAGCATAATAAATGAAATATATAATTACTCAAAGGAAGTCCATTTATCTACTCTACAAAATAGAACATATCTATTGTCTAAAGTGTACAATAGTTAAGGTATTACTGTTATTTTTTTTCTTTTTCCCACTTTATAAAATTCCCATGGAATGATTCTGAAACTTAGTAGTCAAATATCTTCCTTCACTGTACTTTACTTTGATAGAGGGAACCATGGAGATACTGTTGTATATTAGAAAGAGCAGGGGCTCTGGCCTCGATTTCAAATATAGTCTCTAATGCTTACTACATGCACAAACTTGGAGTCACCCCTAAGGGGGCTGTCAACAGATTTGTGGGTATGTAAACTTGAATAGGACAATTACATTTTTATTTTCACTAACTTCAAACTGAAATTAAGCATTTCCTTCAACAGTTTAAAAAATATTATTCTAAGACATCAATGAACTCACTAGGGAAAAATCTCCAGGGTCAGATGGATTTACAAGTGAATTCTATCAAATATTTAAAGAACAATTAATTCTAATACTATATAGACTATTTGGGAAAGATAGGTGAAGAAGGAGTCCTACCAGATTCTTTTTTGTGATACAAATACGGTACTGATACCTAAACTGGGAAGAGTCAAAACAGAGAAAGAAAATTATAGACCAACTTGCCTAATGAATATAGATGCCAAAGTTTTTGATAAAATACTAGCAAAAAGATTACAGCAATTTATCACAAGAATAATACACTAGGACCAGGTAGGATTTACACAAGGAATGCAGAGCTGGTTCAATATTAGGAAGACTATCAGCATAAATGACTGCATAAACAACAAAACTAACATCTGAATGAAGACTGATGCAAACCATTTGCTCTATTTTTCCTTCTTTTTTGATTTTGTTTCTTCTTTCTCATGATTCATTCCATTGGTTATAATTCTTCTTCACAACAGGACTATTATGTAAATCAGTTCATTGCAAAGGTATATGTAGAACCTACATTGAATTATGTGCTATCTTGGGGAGGGAGGGGAGAGGAGAGGGAAGGTGGGAGAGAAAATTTGGAACCCCAAAACTTGTGGAACTGAGTGTTGTAAACTAAAAATAAAAAATAAATTTATTTAAAAAATAATGAAAATAAAAATAAAAAAACAAAACTAAAAGAAATCATATGATTATCTCAATAAATGTAGAAAAAGCATTACGAGGCAACCTACATAACATCCCTTCCTCTATCTTTCCCGAGCAAGAAACAGGTCCATTGATTCCCCTAAACTGGAGGAATATTCTTATAACCCATTCCTCCTCCCTTACCTCAGCGGTAACATCCCATAATAGTACAGTACAGGGACCATTCTTCTGTCCTTTCCCCACCAGCAACAATCTTGTACAATGTCTCAGCATTTAGAGACCTTGATAGAAACCCCAAATTTGTTTTCACCACACCTGCCCATGGAATACATAAATGCATGCTTAAATCGAATCCCAGGAAGGAGTTCTGGGTATCCCATCACTCCCCTAAAACCGAAGGATAATCAAACCATTAACTAAATCTAGAGAATCAGAACTTATTTGAAGTTTTTATAATTTTTTTTTTTACCTCTATGCTTCACTTCCTAAAGTTCTTAGTCATTTTCATGGGAGCAGAAATCAAGATTCTACCACCAGAGAGCACCATTGCACTGTTCTAGTCTTGCTATATAGCAATTTTCTACTTGCTAAATTGTTGTTGAATAGTAAATTAGAATAACTTTTGCTAAATTTGGAGTGTTATCCCGACCTCCATTCGTGATATTTATTGCAAAAACTAGTAAATTAGAAGTTGTTTTAGGAAAATGAATAATAAATTTTAAAAACTTCAAATTTTTAAAGGAGTGTTCCTAGGTTTTTACAGTGCAAGTCACACCACTATGAGGTACTAGAGGTAGAATTATGAAATAGATATACCCCAAACACAATGAAAACACTGAGGTTCTCATCTGGTTGAATATCTGATGTTAAATGCGTGTGTGACTTAAACTAATCTCTGAACCTCTGATTGCTCATCTCTTAAATGGAGTTGGATCAGAACGAGTTCTTAATCTTCTGTGTGTCATGAACTTCTTCAGAAATCTGGTAAAGCTTATGGATCCCCTTCTCAGAATAATATTCTAAATAATTGATGGAAATAATAATACCAGTTAGAGACTATTGAAAATGGTGATGTATTTTTTTTTGTTATCCAAGTTTACCAGCACTTGAAATTTATGAAAGGAGCCCAAGTTAAAGAACCCCTGGACAAAATAAACTTCAAATTCCCTTCCAGCCCTGACATTTAAGACTTTATTAACAAAAGTTTATAACCTAGAACACAGTAGGTGAGGCTTTGCTTCAGTGTTCAAGCAGCCTAACACATAACATAATTTCCATCTGCTACATAAGTGTACATCTTGTCACATTTAATTCTAATTCCTTCCCTCAGGGCCTCACTGTGTTCTCTTCAAGTAGTCCATCCTAATGTGATAACAAGTGATGGTATACTAAAATGTTACCTCTCCCTGGCTGCCTATTTGCATTTTAAAGCAGTCTTTTTTCTTTGAGACAAATAATTATGAGATTGGGTATTTGGGGGCAAGAAGGACACTGGCACCCTCTCATATATGGGATGGGATGAGACCTGTGATTATGTCAGTATAAAGAATTCCCTCCACCATTGCAGATTAGTACTTGCTCCATAAATAAGTCTTCCTTCTACCACAGTTCCTTCAACTGATCTTCATATGATATAATCTCTCCGGCTTACTCCTCAAATTAATTAGCCCCCTCTAGAGGACAGCATATCAATTTTCAATTCTTTAAGTCATATTAAAGGTTAAGTTTCTCATAATAGCCTTCCAAATTGAGTTCCCCTTTTGACAAAGATTGAATCATTACTTAAAGATGTAGAGGGTAAAATTCTAGATATCTGAGAAAGGATGAGTAGGATATGGGGTCGATAATAAAGGTATTGGTGACATACTTGAAATTGTAAGGCTGCAGGATGGCCTCAGCCAAGAATAAATCTATAGATGCAGCTAGTTCCTTTCAGACACACACAAAAAAGGAAAGAAAAAAGATAGCTGAAGGAATGAAACACTACCCAGACCCTCTTTCTTAAAATGAACATGAATCCTGAAACTTGAATAAAGGGATCCACTAGGTGGACTTCCTGAGTCAAAACACAATTGCCATTTAAAGAGACTAAAAGAACCTGAAAAAAATAAGACATGAGTAATCAAGGACATCAAAACTGACAATTCTCTACTGTGGGTCAACAACCATGGGCTAATTAATCAGTTCAAATATTCCCAAACCCTCCTGATGAGTCAACCACAGCATTTCAGATGGAGAAAACAGGCTTCCCCCTGCTAGCTACTCATATTAACTCCATAGCCACAAACACATCACAATGTATAGAGAGCTAGGGTTTCAAATGAACAAACAGAGCAGATGCTCCTGGGTTTAGGGGTAACCCCAATTTTGACATAGGCATTGCTTTAGAGGTTCACCCAGGGAAGGTTTTTAGCCAGATATTGGTTACCTAGTAATTCATTACAAGCTTATCTGTTCTGGTGTTTATGTAACACTTTGATTTATTATGCTGAATTTTGCCTAGATGTACAATTTCATTGTTATAGAAATGGGGTCCAGGATTTCATACAGTGGTACCAAAAATTTCAAAGAAAAATAGAGACACAATGGATGTTCTTTTCTCTTGGAAGTCATGGGGAGATTGGCCCAGATATCTAGTAAAGACGAACCCCTTTTGGACATTTGGCTTTCCTGTCTATACCTTTGACTGGACCTTCTAACTTGCTCAGAAAAAAATCTATTTTTTTTCACTTCAGCAAATGCATAACAGATTCTGCTCCAGCAGAATCTATGTTGCGTGTGTCTCTCTCTGTTTTAAGTGTGTTTCTTGTAAACAGCATATTATTGGAATTCTGCTGTTTTTTTCCCCTTGTGTCCAGCTCTTTGTGATCCCATTTAGAGTTTTCTTGGAAAAGATACTAGAGTGGTTAGCCAATTCCTTCCCCAGCTGGTTTCTAATCAGTTTTGCTATCTGCTTCAATTTTATGGGTGAATTCATCCCATTTACATTCATAGTTAAAATTACTAAGTGTTCATTCCCCTCCATCATATTTTCTTCTATTTATCTTTCTTTCTGTTTTTATTTTGTCCCTCCTCTAAAGTTGGTTTTGCTTCTGACCACTGCCTTCTTTAATATGACCTCCCTTTTACCACCTCTCTTTGTCTTAATCTCTTTCCCCTATTACATACGCATGTATATATGTACGTATGTGTGTGCATGTATATATTATATACATGTATACATATACATATGCATAAATATATGTGCATATGCATATGTGTTTATACACACATAATACACATATGTGTATTATGAGTGTATATACATACATATAATTTCTCCTCTTTAAAACAATTTAGATGTGAGATTCCAGCACTGCCTGCCCTCCCACCCTTTCCCTTTGTACTATAAATCTTTTCCTTGTGTGCTTCTTTTATTAGAGAACATTTTCCCCATTCTTTCTCTCTCTTCCTCCCTCTCCCAGGACTTCCATCCTTCTTGCCTACCCATTTTTTTACATCATCCGAACATAATTCACTCATTCCCAAACCCTCTTTTTATGCAGAATCCTTCTAACTGCCCTTATAAAGTTCTTAGAAGTAGCATGTATCATCTTCCCATATAGAAAGATAAACAGTTTATCTTTTTATGCTTCTCTTGAGTCTTTTATTTGAAAGGCAAATTTTCTGGTCTTTCCATTAGGAATGCTTGAAAGTCCTCTATTTCATTAAATATCGATTTTCCCTTGAAAGTTTATACTCAGTTTTTTTTTTTCTAGATGAGTAATTCTTGGTTGTAATTCCAGCTCCTTTGCCTTCCAGGATGTCATATTCCAAATCCTCCACTCCTTTAAAGTGGCTACTGCTAGATCTTGCATGATCCTGAGTATGGATCCACAGTATTTGAATGTTTTTATTTTTTCTAGCTGCTTGAAGTATTTTCTCTTTTATCTGAGAGCTCTGGAATTTGGCTATGATTTTTCTGGTAGTTTTCATTTTGGGATCTCTTTCAGGTGTTTATTGGTAGATCCATTTAATTTTTATTTTACCTTCTGTTTCTGGTACATTGGGGCAGTTTTCCTTGAGATATTCTGAAATTATGAAGTCTAAGCTCTTTCTTTGATCCTAGCTTTCAAGTAGCTCAATAATTCTTAAATTATCTCTCCTTGATTTATTTTCCATGTCAGTTGTTTTTCTGACAAGATATTTCACATCTTTTTTTCCATCTTTTTTTGACTTTGTTTCATTGTTTCTTGATATCTCATGGAGTCATTAGCTTCCACTTGGCCAATGCTAATTTTTATGGAATTGTTTTCATCAGTGAATTTTTGTACAGTTAATCGTCAATAGTCACACTTTAACTTTCATGAATTTAAGCATTCATATGATCTTATTAGTAACCTTATTTTCACTTTCATGTTGGCAACTACACACATTCATGGTTAAAAGTCAAATTCTCTATTAAGCTCCGGTCTTTTCATTAGGAATGCTTTTAAGTCCTCTATCTCATCAAATACACATTTTTGCCATGAAAGATTATACTCAGTTTTTTTTTTTTTCTGGGTGGGTAATTCTTGGTTGTTATTCCAGGAAAGTATTCAAAAGAAAAAGTTTTCAGGAATCCACTTCAGAAAGTGCTAAATTAATTCCTAAAGTGCAGGAGTAGAAAACTTAAAGAAAAAAAAATAGAAGAATGGCTATGTTTATGGGTAAATGATATGGTGGTCACCCTCTGCCCTCTGGTTTATGCTCATGTGTCAGAGTGAACATCACACTTCTCCTGTTGTCCATGCAGCCAGGCTCCTGAGAGTTTTTGCCAGCATGGTTTGCTGGTCAAACAGCATTATTACTGTGTTAGGAAAAGTTCATATTACCAAAATTAATGTTTCATTATGAAGAATTATATGTAGAAAGGGATATTTTCAGCCATTTCCAGTGAAAGTTTATAGTTTCTGGTGGTCACATAAATCTAAGTACCTATTTCCCAAAGGCTCAATGTATCAAAATTTACAATTTTTACTTTTGCACCGCTCATTTATTTTTAAAATTTGTTTAAAATAGCATTTTCTTTTTTCCCAATTACATGGCAAGACCATTTTTAGCATTAATTTTTACAAGATTTTGAATTCCAAGTTTATTCCTTCCCTCCCTCCCCTCTCCTTTTCTGAAAATGATATACAATTTGATTTAGGTTATACATGTATTATCAAGTAGAACATAGTTCTGTAATAGAGTTGTAAAATAAGAAACAGATAAAAAGGGGAAAAAACATGACAAAGAATAAAGTAAGTGAAAAAAAGTATTTTTTGATCTCCATTCAGAGTCCATCAGCTTTTTATCTGGTTGTGAATAGCATTTTCCTTCATGAGTCCTTTGTACTTGTTGCTGAGAAGAGTTGTCATTCATAGTTGATCATCACACACTATTGCTGATACTGTATACAACGTTTTCCTGGTTCTGCACATTTCACTTTGCATGAATTTGTACAAGTCTTAACAGGTTTATTTTTTGTTTTGTTTTTAAATCTGCCTGCTCATCATTTCTTATTGCATAATACTATTTTATTACATTCATATACCACAGCTTGTTCAGCCACTCCCCAATTGATGTTATCCCCTCCATTTCTAATTCTTTGACATCACAAAAAGGGCTACTAGAAATATTTTTGCACATATAGATCCTTTTCCCTTTTTTATGATCTCTTTAGGATGTAGACCTAGTAGTGGTGTTGCTGGGTAAAAGGGTATGAACAGTTTTATATACCTTTGGGCATAGATCCAAATTGCTCTCCAGAATGAATGGATCAATTCACAACTCCATCCACAATGCATCAGTGTCCCATTTTCCCCCATATCCTCTCCAACATTTATCATTTTCCTTTTTTTTTATATTAGGCAATCTGATAGGTATAAAGTGGTAACTCAGAATTGTTTTAATTTGTATTTCTATAACCAAAAGTGATTTAGAGCACTTTTTCATATGCCTATAGATAGTTTTGATTTCTTCATCTGAAAGCTGCCTATTTATAGTCTTTGACCATTTATCAATTGGGGAATGGCTTATATTTGTATGCATCCTATATATTTGAGAAATAAGGCCTTTATCAGAGATACTAGCTGTAAAGATTGTTTCCCAGATTTCTGCTTTCCTTCTAATATTGGTTGCATTTGTTTGGTTTGAATAAAAGCTTTCTAATTTAATATAATCAAAATTATCAGTTTTACATTTTGTAATGCTCTCTAGCTCTTTTTTGGTCATGAACCTGAAACTCACTTAGCTTCTTCTTTAAGAATCTGGATGCTATACCACTTGGTGCATATATGTTTAGTGTTGATATTATTCTGTTGTCTATGCTATCAATTAGCAAGATGTATTTTTCTTCCTTATCTTTTTAAATTAGGTCTGTTTTTGCTTTTGCTTTGTTTGAGGTCAGGATTGCTACCCCTGATTTATTTTTACTTGATAGATTTGGCTCCACCCCCTTGCCTTTTCACTGTGTGTGTGTCTCTCTTCTTCAAAGTGTGTTTCTTGTAAACAACATATTGTAGAATTGTGGTTTTTGATCCACTCTGCTATCCACTTCCATTTTATGGGAGAGTTCATTGCATTCACATTCACAGTTATGATCACTAATTGTGGATTTCCCTCCACCCTATTGTTCCCCCTGTTTGTCCCCTCTCTCTTTTCACCCATCCCCTCCTCACCAGTGTTTTGTTTCTGTCTACCATGTTCCCTGATCTGCCCTCCTTTCTGTCAGCCCCATACCCCTCTTTACTTAAACTTTCCCTTCCTACTTCCCTGTTGGGTAAGATAAATTTCTATATTCAACTGATTGGATATATTATTCCCTCTTTGAGCCAATACTGAGGAGTGTAAGGTTCAAGCAATACCCATCACTCATCCTCCCATCTTCCCCTCTTCTGTAATAGTTATTTTTTCTCTTCTTCATGTGAAATAATTTACTCAATTCTACCTTTCTGTTCCTTCTGCACCCAGTGTACTCTTCTTTTTCATCCCTTAGTTATTTTTTATGTCATTCCCTCAAATTCACCTTATACCCATAGCCTCTGTCTATGTATATTCCTTCTAGCTGTACTTCTAGTAATAAAATTTTTAAGAGTTACAAGTATCAACTTCCCATGAAACAGGTCAGTTCCATTGAATCCCCTACGTTTCCTTTTCCCTTTTCTGCTTCTTAGGCTTCCCTTGGGTCTTGATATTGGAGATAAATTTTTTTGTTCATTTCTAGTCTTCTCCTTATGAAAGCTTGAAATCCTTCTCTAATTGTGAATGGCCATTATTTCCCTCGATGTATTATATTTAATTTTTCTGGGTATGTGATTCTTGGTTGTACTCCTAGCTCCTTTGCCTTCTAGAATATCATGTTCTGTGACCTCTGACCCTTTAATGTTGCAGCTGCTAAGTCCTGTGTAGTCTTGATTGTGGCTTCCTGATATTTGAATTATTTCTGGCCACTTGCAGTACTTTTTCCTTGACCTGATAATTCTGAAATTTGGTTATAATGTTTCTTGGAGTTTTTATTTTGGGGTCTCCTTCCTGAGGTGATTGGTGAATTTTTTCAATGTCTACTTTGCCCTCTGGTTCCAGGATATTGGGGGAGTTTTCCTTGATAATTTTTGAAAGATGCTGTCCAGGTCCTCCTTTTGTTTAAAGCTTTCAGCTAGTCCAATGATTCTGCCATTGTCTCTCCAGGATCTATTTTCTAGGTCAGTTGTTTTTCCCATGAAGTATTTTATATTTTCTTATATTTTTTCATTCTTTTGAATTTGTTTGATTAATTTTCATGTCTTATAAAGTCACTAGTTTCCAGTTGTCCAATTCTAATTTTTAAGGAGTTGTTTTCCTCAGTTAGCTTGTGTGCTTCCTTTTCCACTTGGCCAATTCTACGTTTTAACAGTTGTTTTCTTTTTCCAAGCTACTCATTCTTTTTTCATAATTCTCTTGCATTGCTCTCATTTCTTTTCCCCATTTTTCTTCTATATCTCATATGATTCTTAAGCTCTTTCTTGCACTCTCCCATGAGTTCTTTCTGGTTTTGAGACCACTTTCTGTTTTCCTTTGGGGTTTTGTCCATCAGCGTTTTGACATTGTTGTACTCTTCTGAGTTTGTGCTGTGATCTTCCATGTCACCATAATAACTTTCTATGGCCACATTTTGCTGCTATTGTTGCTTGTTGTTCATCTCTTTTGGCATTTTTCCTTTCTTTTAAATTTGGGCATTGCTCCCAGGGTAGAAGTGGCATTGTCTATAGGCCTGGTTGTTTACCTCATGCTGCACTAGTGTTTCCCAGAAAACCATGTTGTACCCACATGTCTGGTATTTTCCTGAGGCGGGGGATGGGTGCCAGCTGAAACTATTGGAGGCAGGAGGGGTCTGGCAGCTTACTTGGTTCTGAGGGCTCAGGATTTCCCACTCATTTGCTGAGGAGTGGCTTGCTGCTGTCTTAGTGGGATGCTTCTTGTCCTGAGACTACGTTCTCCTTTTTTTCCTGAATGACCCAGACATTTCCTGGTGATCCTCCAAGTATTTTTAAGCTTAAAGTCTGTTTTTCCCCATCTTTTTTCTGGTTCTGCTATTCCAAGATTTGTTTCAAGACACTATTTAATGGTTGTTTGGAGGTGAATATAAGAGAGTCACAACAATTTACTGTTTACTCCACCATTTTGGCTCCTAGAAGTCTCACTCTCATATAGTTTTGAAAATCATTTTTAGCTCTTCCAAAAATTCTTATTGGGCTTGTGTTCAATTCACTTTTTATTTCCTTTGAGTCTTTGCTTCTAGCAATTTTGACTTTATTGCCTTCTTCTAAGTTTGTATTTTGATCTTCCCTAATCCCATTTTAGTTTTTTATGGTCACGTTCTTTTTTGTTGTATGCTCATTTTTCAACTTATTTCTCGATTCTGAATTTTATGTTGAAGTTGGACTCCCTGCATGGGATGGGGAGTGGCACTGTCCCATGTTTTAGGCTTTTTCATACTCCTGTTTTTAGAGCTAGTTCTATGGGTTTGGAAGGTTTTGGTGCTTCCAAGGTAATATAACATGGGGAGAAGTGTGTCCAGTGCATCTCTGGTCTGCACTCTGGTCCTTACTCAGAAAGGACCACTGATCCCTTGAGATTACAAATAATACTGATGCTCAGGTCCTTACCTCCCTTGGGACTGGAAGTGATATTGTTCCTCAGGGTCTGTGATCCCTTGTCACAAAAGTGATACTACCCACCCCCCATGGCTTCCACTCCCTTTTAACCAAGAATGGTCCTCTTGGCCTTTCAACTGTGAAACAGAAATAGGTATAGGCAATGGAGTTACTGAATAGGAACTGGTCCTGTATCCTGTGCCAGCACAGGGGTCCCATATAATCTCTTTCTCTCCCATTGCCAGGTCCTATTACCATCTCTGACATCCTGCTGCTGCTATTTCTGTAGCCACCACCTGGTTCTACCACCGGTGGTTCAGTCATGTGGGCTTCAGGTCAACTTCTACCCCAGCATCATAGATCTCCCCTTCTGACATCCTACATTGTCTTGGACTAGAAGAATTTTGTTGCCCCACCCCCAGACTCCAGAATTTTATTTGAGACATTATTTTAAAGTCATTTGAAGGGGAAATGTAATGAGAGGGCGCAGCTAATTGCTTCCTCTACTCTGACATGTTGACTACCCAAATCTCCTTCTCATGAAAAATCATATAGAGATTACACCATGTGGGAGATTTTCTACTCTACCTCTATACAAAACTAAATGTGGTCTCTGAGTTGAAGGTAGAAATGAATCAGTCACTGAAAGTGCAAAGAAGGTAGTAGTACCCTTGGTATTATGATGTACTACATAAGCTATATTATTGATGAAAGGGCCAAGGTTATTTTTTGCACTAAGGAAAACAATAAATCATCTGGGGAAAAATAAAAGTAATACTTCTTTCATAGATGAAGAGTTTGGTAGCTAAGTGAAACAATTTTTTGTTTAATTAAAAAATGCTAAAATCTACATCTAAAGAAGTACTATTCCCAATTAAGATGGGAGATGTTTGGTAGTCAGAAGTTGCATAATAAAAACTTGTGTATAAATAGAAAGGCTTAAATCCCCTTTAAGAAA
Organism: Trichosurus vulpecula; assembly: GCF_011100635.1. Taxonomy (NCBI): domain Eukaryota; kingdom Metazoa; phylum Chordata; class Mammalia; order Diprotodontia; family Phalangeridae; genus Trichosurus; species Trichosurus vulpecula. The sequence goes on from NC_050574.1 coordinate 182,511,669, forward strand.
TGTAAGGTTATTCCCCTTTTGTTATATGAATGATTTTGTACCTAGGATGGGCAATGAAAGCATTTTATGTACTAAAAAATATAAAATGAAAGTGTAAAGAAACATTTTTCAAAAATACAGAATAATAAAAGGGTGAGGCCAATATACATTGTGTTGCCTCAGCAAATATGCATGTAACAAATTTGTTTGTTTGTTTTAGAATTCAAAGGTTTAAATTCACAAAATGTTAAAAATCAAATAACTGGAGATTATGTGGTAATTAGCTAAACAATGTTGGTTTTATAACAAATGAAAAGGGGAGAAAATGAGTCAAAAGTTTCCAAAGACTTTTATCTGAGACATTGAAACGAGTGAACAACCCAGTTGGAATGAAATAGTGGTCTGGAAGGAAGAACTGAGCAGAAAAGTGAAAAAATAGAAGTGGTTAGAAAAGCCAGAACTATATAGGAGGGAGGGGGGAGGAAGGGGAACAGCAGGAGAGGAAACAGCTAACAAAAAGGCTTTAGATATTATTAGTGCTTGATTGGAAGACAGCTGAATTCCCTCTGCAATTTGATAAAGGTAAAGGTGTCAGAAATGCCTGCTCTTTTCTGCTATCCTTAATGGTTTCAGAAGGTAAAATAGAAAGACGAAAAAAAGGTTTCCATATGATTTGCTGTTGTATTACCTGACTTATAACTGCTTGGATTAGGATCCAACTGGGGAAGATGTGTCTGGGCTGGTCTGAATTAAATGATCTTTTCAGTGTTTCAGGAGTTTGAGAGTAGAAGATTTGTTCATCAGGAGAGCAGCAGAGATCAAGAAAAAAAAAGTAGTAGAGAACTACAGATTTTCCTGAGTAGACAATAACATTAAATGCTGTACAAAGTTGTGAGTTGCGCTGATCTCATGTTTATTCTTGTTTCTTCCTTCCAAAGTTCAATGTTTGAGGCCACTTTCTTTCACAGATAAATGGATTTTGAGAAACTGTGATCCAGGTTTGAGTGTAGATTATGATGTATTTATTATCCTTACATTTGCTTATATTGAATACTTGGAATATATTACAGATTTTTAAAATCGTTAAGTAAATGTTTATATTCAAGATCTAATGGTGTCATCATTGTGACTGTCTTATTTTGCATACATGGGAATTACACTGGTAGGGGCTCAAAAAGTATCATGATGAGTCAGAGGAATATATCTTCCATTGGAGAGTTACCTCTGGGGACCTTGAGTGAGTTTGAGTAGACCCACGAAGTACCAGTTGGAAACCAGATCTACCAGTGGGAGTACAGGTTGGGTTAATCAAGCCAATCTAGAGATGGAAGACAGGAATAAAGGAATACTATACATTTATCACTAGTTTCCCAAGTTCTTTCATTTCTGTCTTAATTATGGAATTACACCTAAGTTTGGGGGGGAAGTATAGAGGGAAAGGAGGAGGAATGATAGTATCTATTATAAGGGTGACCTTCAGGCTATGTCAGATTAAGTCAAAGAAATGTAATTCCTTTCACATCCCCAATAGAAATGGAAGGGTTTCTGTGTCTGCTGCTTTCTATAACTTATCACTTCTCCACATCTAAACTTTCTAGGCCTACTCTTCACCGAGTATGTGTTTCAACAATCTGGCTAGTAGCTGTTATGGGGGTAAAAGACCAACAGAAGCCCAACAACAAGAATGCTACCAGCATGCTGCAAAAGCACAGGTTCTTTTAATCTGCTTTAGTAAGGAAAGCAACGTTAATGCCTTGACAAGCTTACTTTAATTCAGCATACAAATATCATTCACTTAGTTCAGGGGAAAACACCAGTACCCTGAACTTCAGAGTAAAATACAAACAAATTACAAACATCAACGGAGAGACCAAATACAGATTCATAGTTACCAACATCTAGGTTGAGCAAAATACAAAATATAAACATGGACAGGCAGACCTTGTCTGATTCAAATTCCAATACATAGTTACCAGAGGTTAACAAAGTCCCATCATCTGCGTTTACAAGCTGGAGGGCTCTTAGCTCCAGCTGCCTGGAGTCTTCACATCATCTCGCGCCACCAAGAGTGAGAGCCCTTAAACAAATTACAAATATCGACAGACAGACCAAATACGGATTCATAGTTACCAACATCTAGGTTCAGCCCGGGAGTTCATAACGTAGGCTGGCCCAGAGTCACTCATGCCATCACTGCTGTGGGAAAGAGCTCCCAAGAATAGAAAGCCAACCTCTGGTTTTATATTTTTTTTCAGGGTCAGGGGTGAGTCACACATGTGACTCACCCACATGACCTAGAATCCTCACAAAGAGGCGACTTAAACCCACGTGGTCTAAAAGCCTCTGCTGTCCCAGACATGTCACTCAAACTCATGTGTAAACTAGGCCCTCCCCTGAGTTAGCCCCACCTTGGGCCCCACCTTAGTTACCAATCCGCACCCACATAGGTTTTACACCTAATAGGGGTCTGGGCCTGGGGCTTAGCACCTAGTAAGACTCAAAGACACTGAATTAATCATTTTAAAACAGTAAGGAAGTCTCAGCTCAATTTATATTACAGTATGGTGCTCCTACTACACAAGTTTTTCTGTTGAAAGATGCTATTGCTGATGGTAGCAGTGGAGAAGAAAGAAATCCCCTTTCTTCCCAGGGCTACACATTGGGAAAAATAAAAAAAGTAGAAGTTATCTTTTTTTTTAGTATCTTCCTTCACGCCATTTTATTTCAACTGATGTGTATGACTCCCTTCTAAGATTTTGCCTATGATTATTAAGACCAGCATGGTAGTGGTAGATCCTTATACCAATGGTTGCCCTATATTTCCATCAAATTGGTTGAAAAATGTCTTGAAACTTTGTAAAGGATGAATTAAGTCTAAGGACTTCTTTATACTTCCTTTATACTGGCCCACCAAAATCTGAAAGTGTTGAAGCTTCTATGAGGTAGAAATTATCCCTTTCTTTAAGATATTTGACCAAGGATATGATCTACTTAAGGTTTCACTCCCTTTGTAAGCCTTGGATACAACCACTCAAAGTCTGAGACAGGACAAATGTTAACATTTCAGTGTCTCTGTTACCTGCCTATTATATTGTTCATTGTCTTAAGGGAACTAGAGGATGGGGTTGGGGAAAATTGATTAATTAAGGGATTTTTTGTTTAACCTCTTCATGTTTACATCTACCTTAATCTTTATAAGGAGTCTTTGAGATAGGCAGTGAACATCTCATTTTCCCCAATTTAAAGATGAAGAAATAGGTTCATAAAATGTAAGAGATTTGCCCCCAGTCTACACAATGAGTAAAGGACAGAACTAAACTCAGATATTCTTTACTTTTAAGTACAATACTCCACTGTGTAATCACACTCATCCTCTGCATTGCTGGGAAAGCAAAATTAGTGAGATGTTATTATCCCATCAGTATAAAAAGAGGGAAGAAACTGTCTTCCCCTCCTTCTCCTCTACCACATAATGATATAAGGGTGGTTTGAGATATTCTTTATATCTTTACATCAGGACCAAGGACCTACAGAATTGGCTTTCAGGAATAGTGAACAAAGCTTAAATAAAAATACTTCAATAAGTGTTAATTTACACTTTTTTAATAATTTGACCTTTATAGCTATTCCCCAAAATATTGTGGACTCAGAAGACACCAAAGGAAAAAAACAGCTTTATGTGGGATGGTGGTGTGGAACCTCAGTTATTTAAAGCTGTTTGACATGGTTACACATTCCCCAGTTATTTAATCAATATAGACTATAATCAGGATGATCATGCTTTTGTCTGGGTGATAGGAATTCCAACCCATAGACTTTTCCAAGACAAGTAGCTAAGAGTGCCTGAGGTGGGGTGGGTGAGGGGAAGAGTGTGTGTACCTATGGGTGTATGTAGGTGGGCATAGATATCAAGCAATATGGAGCAAATAGACCCTGAGATTTAAGATGGAGGATAATTAAAATGTGAACATATCAGTAACAAAAAATTCGAAAGATGAAGTGCAACATGTTTTTTTTAGTGGGAAAGTAACCTGATAAATTAATTCACACTGAGATCTTAATGATTCTAGAGATAATAGCATGGGTAAACAAAAAGAGGAGAGGATGGTAGTCAAGAAGCCTAGATCCTTAATCCCTTATCCTGCTGTAAGATATGTGACCCTGGACAAGTCACTAAATTACTCTTTAGTAAAATGAGCAGGTTGGACTTGGTGACCTCTGAGGTTCTTTCCAGCTCTAGCATCTTATGATTAATGTCATGCTGGAAAAGGAAGCTACAGTTTTGATATAAATCAGACCTTTTGGGAAGATTCACACTTTTTTTTTCAGGCCGCCAATCAGCAAACTGTTTCTCCGGTGAATTATCATTGGGATCATCAATTATTGTTAACATGATCTCAGGCTACATTCAGAGAAATACAATGTCCCAAACAAGTAAGGTGAATGTCTTACCATATTTTGCCCTTGTCAATCTACTTCCAATGTATTGTGTTCTCTTCTGGCTAATACATTTCAGGAAATACGTGAAAGATCTGTACTGCATCCAGAGGATAATGACCAGGATTGTGAGATGACTAGAAACTATGCCACATAAGAATTGATTAAGGAATTGGGGTCATCTAACCTGAATTAGAGAAGACATGAATACTGACTTTAAGTAATGGAAGAAAGACTTTTCCTAAAGAGGAGGCAACTTCTTGTCTTCTGAGGAAAGATGCTTTGGAACCAACAGGTAAAGATCATCTAGGGAGTGCTTATTGGTGCTTTCCTCTTGAGGAGTACTAAGGTAGCTATTTGTTAACCAGATACAAAACATACAGAGGGCTGAGTGTTTCCCAAGGCATGTATTCAAGCAGAACATGACAGAGAATCTCCAAGATTTGTCATGCCAGATGATGTTTACTGAATTATAATGATTTACATGGGCAGAAATGATATCAACAGAAGAAATCCAGAATGCTTTCCAAAGATTACAGCCTTATCCAAGAAATGGAATGTCTTAGAAGAAGATGTATTGTTTTTACCTTTGATTTCCATTACAGGTAAAGAACTCATAAGGCAAAGGAATATCTGGAAAAGGAAAATCTGGTTAAAATGATGATGTCTGAGAATAGGATTTAGAATTCTGAACCAATATTTTAAAATAGACTAATTATAGACTCTTGGCCAGGGACAGAATACATTTAATAAGAGCCAACAAGAATGCATTTGCCTAGTCTTACATATCTAATTAAAAGGGTTTCAAACTGAAAAGAATGAGGAAAATGAGTACATACACATGCGTATATGTATGTGTGCTATGTGCTTTTGCACATGCACCTGTGTTTGCATATGCACACACACATATGTATATATATATATCCATCAGGCTATTTATCATAGAGCATAACTACAATTTAAGAAGATAAGAGAATAATGAAGTGATTCAAGTCATGGCCTCAAATGGCTATACACAAATGCACTAAGTACAGCTAATGAGCAAGATGAACTTTAGATCTTAATATAAAGAAGCAAATTAAATCTCATAGACATCATTGTAGGTAGGTGGCATAGAGGATAGAGCTCTAGAAGTCAGGAAAACCTGAATTGAAATCCAGCCATAGACACATCTGTGGGACTCTAGGCAAGTCACTTAGCCCTGTTTGCCTCAGTTTCCTCATCTATAAAATGAGCTGGAGAAGGAAATGGCAAACCACTCAAGTATTTTTGCCAAGAAAACCCCAAATGGTATCACAAAGAGTCAGACACAACTGAAATGACTGAACAACAACAGGAGACATATAGTTTGGTGGGATGAAACCCATAACTGAAATAAGGATTGTAAAAGGGAGGACATGCCTTAAAATTAAGACATAAGCAATTTGGAAGGTGAGAGAAGGAGAAAGAGATAATGGCATAAGATATATTCATATGAGAAGATCCAGGAAACAGAAGGAGAAAGATTGAAAGAAAACATTTGGATGAAGATCAACTGAGACAGAAACAGATGTGACACCATCAGAGTATACTGAATCCTATCTCAAAAGAAAACAAAAAAATGTATGAGAAAATTTATGTCATAAACCAGGGACAGAGGCCTGGTATAGTAGTGATCTAGCCATTTTATGAAGCTACTTTGGCCAAAGTAGATGAGCTAATTATTTCTTGATATGACAAAAAAATAATTTCATCCTTCACAAGTTGGTGAAATGAACGTGACAAACTGTTCTGATCTAATTCTCCCCCAAAAGGAAGTGCTACTCACTGAAGCAGAAATAATGGGAAGCTTTGGAGGAAGTGACTATTCTATCATATAATTTGTGATAAAGAAGTAAAGTATGAAATAATTTAACATGCAATCTAGATCTTAGAGAAGCAGATTTTAAAGGATTCATAGAAGAGTAAAGGTTTTTTTGGTTGTTTTTTTCCTCTAGCTAATTGATGGTACAGTGAATAGCACCCTTATCTTGGAGTCAGGAAGATGAATTCACATCTGGCTTCAGACATCTACTAGTTTCATGACCCTGGGCAAGTCACTTAACTTTTTAGTGCTTTAGGAAACTTTTTCAGACTTTAAATTGCAGAGAAGGTGCTTACTGCATTGGCCCTGGGAGTTACCAGGGGGATTCTTTATAACTATGAAATTACAGGTACATTTGCTATCAATGACTTAGGTAAGTCAGTTGGTTCTGAGGTCAAGGTTGACCTGAGGATCTCAGCCATTTCTCCCCCAATTCTGTAATGCTGAGAAATGGGCTTGAGTTCTTGTTTTGTTGTTTCATTTGTTCTCTATAGTCCTAGGTACAGGCAGTGGAATCCCCACAGAATCTGGAATCAAGTCGTGGCAAACTTGGAGTAAAGAATCCAGGCCACATGTACATCTAGACAGACTAGTGGGGAGGACTTGAGAAGCCAGAGTGCCTAGGACTTAAGCCCAAGGGAGCTTTGAACTTGAACTTGGTGGGACTGAGCTAGAAACTGAGCTAAGCTGTGAACACTATCTCCTTCCTCTCCCCAGAGTATGAGTTTGTGCAGGAGTGTAGGATTATGCTCCCAGGTATTGAGGGGATGTTTGTATGTTTACTCTTGTTTCTAAAATTTAAAACTGCACTAAGTTTTTTTGGGGACACCTTGTATATACACATAGCATATATTCCTACATACACATGAAAATACATATTTCTGATAATTCCATGATCTTGAAATTTATTAAATTTAATGTGGCTTCCAACAAGACTTCAAGCTTCTTTTTTCTTTCTGAATTGGCTACATTCAATTAGTCACTGAGCCTTCTACAGTTACTCAACCAAAACCTATCTATGGACATGACTTATTAATTTCTTAAGAAATACCAGTGAATATCTAGCCACATCCATCAAGAAATGCATGTCATTAGCTTTTAGGGCTATTAAGGAATAGAATTAATTTAAGGAGGAGCCTTTGTAGCTGGTCTACAGGAAGGGGTGGATTGTTCTGTTTTATTAGACCTATAACGCACCAAACTGTAGAAAAAAAATTATAATCACACTCTTCACTATCTACTTCCTCAAAAAGTCTTATGATTATTTTAGCTGTTGTTGTTGTTTTTAAGTTGGAGGGGATCCACAGACAGGATTTCATTTAGTGGCACACACAGAGAAAAATAACATATTTCTATAACTTTTTTTGTTTGCTTTATTAATTTATTTAAACTTAAATACACAATAAGAAAAGAAAAAAACATATTCTAAACTTAAATACTAAATAAGAAAAGAAAGGAAAAACATTGCCATGTGCATAGCAGAAGGTAAGAGAAGATTCAAAGAATAAAGCAAAAAATTTCCATTTCAAGAAATCCTATAAAATAAAAACTACACATTGTGTTCAGAGCTGTCCATCTTTTCTTTGCTTCCTTGTAAATTTTCTTTTGTTTTCTGCTGTGCACTTTTACTTTGTTCTTTTTCCCTTTTCTCTATAATATCTTAAAAGGAGGGAGATGGTGATATCCCTCTTCTCCCTTTCTCTGTATCTTCCACTTTGGCATCATCCACTAATCTCTATTCTTCCAATCTCTGATAATGTATTAGCTCTTCTCCTTACAAAGGCCCTCTATAGGAAATCTTGTCCTGTCCCCTTCATCTTCTCCAGGATATAGTTCGCTCAATTTTTTTTCATTTCTCTGTCTTTTAATCTATCTATCTACAAATCCCTCCCTCAGACTTGGGCATCTTTGACCTTAAGAAGGTTTTACTACACCTCAAGCTATCATCCTATTTTTCTCCTCTTTTCTTTGCCAAATTGCTAAAAAAAAAGTTATCTACACTCAACTGCCTGCTTCTCCTCTCTTGCATTCATCATCTCTATGTAGTATGGATTATAACCTCAATATTCAACTGAAACTACCTTCTTCAAAGTTTCTAGCCATCCCCTATTTGCCAGTCTGATGGTCACTTCTCAGTCTGTATCTTTCTTGATCTCTCTCTGCTTCATTTGCCACTATTGGTCAACTTCTTCTGTACAATCTCTCTCCTTTGGCATTTTATGAAATCACTCTCTCATAGGTCTCCTATCTCTCTCACAAATATTTCTTTTCTCCTTTGCTGATTCATTCTTATCAGGTCCCCAAAATGTGTGGTGTTCCTCAAGGCTCTGTCCTGAAGTATCTTCTTATTTTCCTTTACAATTTCTTTCTTAAAGACCTCAGCAGTTTCAGTGAGTTTAATGATTATACTATTCAGATTATTCTCAGAACTATATCTTTAGTCTGTTCTCTGAGCTTTAGCCCCATATGTCCAATTACTTATTGAACATTTCAAACTGGATGTCCTGGAGACCTCTCAAAATCAACTTTTCAAAATCAGAAATTATTTTTTCCCTAACACACAACCTTTTCCCAAACCTCCATTTTTCTGTCAAAAGCACCATCATCCTTCCTGTCTCTCAGGTTGTAACCTCAAGGTTATCCCCTCACCCCACATCAGGGTGCCAAATCATGCCACTTCTGCTTCTATACCCAATCTTTCATCCAACCCCTTCTTTGTACACATCCAGCCATCACCTTAGTTCAGACCCTCGTTACCTCTCGTCTAAACTATTGCAATGTCCTTTTAATTGGTCTCCCTGCCTCAAGTCTCCTTTTACTCAAACCTATCTTCCATATAGCTGTTAAAGTAATTTTCCTTAATCACAAAAATGGGCATTCTCTCACTCAATAAACTCCAGTGGCTCCCTATTACTTTGAGAATAAAACATACACTCCTCTTTGGGGCTAATAATGCCTTTTACAATCGAGCCTCAACCTGTTTATTAAGCCTCATTAAACAATATTCCTCATCCCTTACTCTCTTGATTCCTTTCCCAGCCCTCCATCTCCTATTTCTATGACTTTGAACTGATAATTCTCCATGAATATAATGCCCTTTTCCCTTTCCTCAACTTAATAGAGTCTTTCTCTTTCTTCAAGCCAGAGCTCAACCTCCTCCTGAATAGGAGGCCTTTCCTGATCCCCAAATGCATGTATCGCCCCTCCCATACTATCTTATATTCAGATACCCTCTATCTATTTTGCTTTCATTCTGTGTATGTATGTGAGTGTATGTATGTATGTGTGTGTATGTCTGTATGTATGTGTGTGTATATATGTGTGTATATGTGTATACATATACATATATACATATATATAGTATCTACATAAATATATGTGTTGTCTCTCCCAATAAAATTTAAGCTCTTTGAAAGTAGACATAGTTTAATTTTTTTTGTATCTGTATCCTCAGCTCCCAGCACAGTTCCCATCATAGTCACTTATAAATTGTTGAATGCATTCATTGCTAGATTTACAAATCATTTTTTATGCTACAATGCTATGAAGCCTATAAAGTCAGTATGATTAGCCCCATTTTATATATGTTCAAGTTGAAAATCAGTTTTTGTTTTGTTTTCTCCGTGGTCACATAGCTAGCCATTATCAGGGCCAGGTTTTAAACCAGGTCTCCTGACCCAAGAACTATTTCTACTATGCTGTGGGAGCCTAAAGTCCTGGGTTCTCATCCATACCACATAGCTACTTGGAGCATTCCATTTAACTATTTTAGGCCAAAAGAGTCTTTATTTGTTAAAAAAAAAAAGAAAGGTAGGCTAGACTACTTCTGAGATCCTTTGCATATTCCTGAGAATTTATAATGACTGAGTGTGGTGATATCAAACTCAAATGCAAACAGAGACCACTAAACCACATGTAAGCATCCCTGTGGGTGAATATTGACTTAGGAAACTAAATATTAATGTTATATATGTTTTATTATATTTTTATTTATTTTGTTAATATTTACTGATTACATTTTAATCTGTTCCTAGACTCACTCTGGCATGTTGTGAGCCCCTATCAACACCACACACACACACACACACACACACACACACACACACACACACACATATACCCCACCCCTGCTCCCTCTCTCTGTGGGGCCAGTCTGGCAAGTGTTTCACCCCTCTGACCTAGGGAATAAAAAAAATACCAAATAATGTGGATAATTGTAATGAAAGCTTATTAAGAGAAACACAAGTATTATAGTTATTTGTGTATGTGTTGTAACTATCTAACAAAATTGCATGCTCCATGAGACAAGGACTTTATTTAATCTCTCCAAGAACCTAGAATAATGTTCTAAAAACTCAATACTTAATTGGATTTGCCATTTCATGGAATTTTGGCACCCCTTCCCACAATGGTAATAGAAATCTATCCATTTCTATTCATTCTGTGCAATCATTTGTTCATTTCCTCTCATAAGTTTGCCTTGTTGATGAATATTAGGAAGGGTCCTCCTTGCTTTCTTTTTCTGCCTTCAAGAGAAATTACTACTCACTGTGAACATGAATAAATAATTCAGTGAGCTTATGTCTAATGAGTTAAGAGTAAATGGCCTACTTTCTTTGAAGATGGTGACCCCAAAAATACAAGCTGATTTCATAAGTCATGCCAGTGAAAATTGCTGAAGTTTGGGGTGGTAGGAAAGGAGGGGTCAGGTGCAGGAGCTTTGGCTCACACTCTTCTTTTGCTGAAGAAACATAGCTGAATAGTGTTGACATGATCATACAGGTCCCCTGTTCATTTTTCATGAAATCAGGTTTGGGTTAGATTAGAGTATGTGCATCAAGAGTAGATATTTCTTTGATAGACATCACATAATTCTTCTGCATGTCATGTTCAAGGACAGTACTTGGGGAATGATATTATCCACAGTGAAATCATCTTAGAGGTCAGTTGCAGACAAGCTGTCCATCACACACATGGCATCTCAATCATTCATTGTTCAGAAATGCAACTCAGCTTAACCCAGGAACCTATTTGAACTTGGGCCCATATTTCATGCCAGCCTGTAAATAGACTGATTGCATGTGGTATAAAAGGATTAATGGTTTTCCTGAATCTCTCTCTCTCTCTCTCCCTCTCTCTCTCCCTCTCTCTCTCTTACTCTCGCTCTTGCTCTCGCTCTCACTCTTTTAATTGTTATTGTTCGGCTAACTTGGTAAGAGCATTGTGACATCCTGGCATGGCAGAGAAAGTAAACTTATGAGAGCTAGTCAGCTAAGAAATGGATGTAGTGACTGACATGAAGTCATCCAAAGTCTCTATGTCTGTGTGTCAGGATTTACCTTCATTCTCCTTCATACATTCTTTGTTCCATCTAATTAATTAATAAACAAGCATCAATTAAGTGCTAGTCACTGTTTTAGATGCTGGGGGGTACAAAAGCCAAAATGAAACAGACTCTGCTCTCAAGGAATATACATCCTGTGGCAGATATACAGCATGCACATTTGTAAGTATATACAAATTCTATACAAACTACATACAAAATAAGTTTAGGGATGAAAGGCATTAGCAGCTGGAAAGATCAGGAAAAGATTCTTCTAGAAAGTGGTCCTTTGAGTCTTGAATAACACTGATGTTCCCAAATTTCTTCATTCATCAAATCCTCAGTGCCTCAGTAATTTTTTATAGCACCCCTAGGCCAAAAGAAATACTTAACAGTTCCACTTATTAAGTAGTTTGAGCCAAATAATTTAATAAGTATCTATGATCTAACAATTTAATAGCCATTTGGAAAATATATATATATATATATATATATATATATATATATATATATATATATATATGTATATATATATACACATATCGTTTGAAAGAAGCATAATGTTTCTACTTCATTCTTAAATAACTACAATTACTTCCTAATGAGATATGTGCCCTTATAAAAACAATAACGCTGAACCTTAAAACCAGATTAGACCCCACCCAATTTCCTGTTCCACATGGATTTTGATGAACTCCTTCCTTTTTTGTCACAGCAACTACCAAACATCCAGCTTCTCAAAGATACAATATCTTAGACAGTGAGTATGAGTACTTACTGGCATAGACAAATGTCCAAGTTAAAAGTCCATATCTCAAATGTTGCAGACCATCACCAAAAGAAAGTGCAATGTAATGTGGAAACTGAATTTTCTTGAGCTAGTAGTTCATACCTGAAAGAGATAGAGTTTCTTTCTTTTCTCTTTATTTTTTTTGTTTGTTTTTGGCAGGGCAATTGGGGTTAGATGACTTACCCAAGGCCACACAGCTAGTACATGTGTCAAGTGTCTGAGGCTGGATTTGAACTCAGGTCCTCCTGACTCCAGGGCCAGTGTTCTACTCACTGCACCACCTAGCTGCTTCAAGATATAGAGTTTCAATGTGTTTCCCTCAGTATACTTTATCTCTTCTGTGTTTGCTCTGGTGCCCCAGGGTTCCCAAAGCACACAGTTTGGGAACAGAAGAAGTAACAGATTCCATGAGATTGAGATGAAGACAAAGTGAATTCCAAGCATGGGGGCAGCTAGTTCAAAGGCTCCTAAACCTGAGGTGTAATTTAGTGCGTAAAAACCAAAAAGAAGGTCATTTTCCAAGACCAGAGAGTGAGGGAAGAAGAGTAATAGATAATTAGGATGGAAATGTAGGTTGGAGTCAGGTTGTAAAGTACTTTAAAAGCCAAGCAAGAGTTTATCTCAAAGGCAACAGGGTGGCCACTAGAGTTAAGGAAAGGAATGACATGGTCATATCTATGTTTTAGTAATGTCACTTTGTTATTTCTGGAAAGTAGATTGGAGTGGAGAGAGACCTGGGAGAGGGAGATCAATTAGGAGACCATCTTGATAGTCCAGACAACATTTAATGGTGCGTGCATTTATCTCACTTTAAGGGATCATAGATTTGGAGCTGGAAGTCACGTAAAGGCCATCCAGTCTAAGTCCCTCATTTTATAGATGAGGAAACTATGGAGGTTAAGTAATTTTTCCAACATCACAGGCAATAATTGGCAGTGTCAGAATTTTAACTCAAGTGTAGTAATTCCAAGTTCATCACTCTGTCAGTCCCTGGGCTGGCCACATCTTGGACTTGGTTCCTTTCTTTGCAGACCATATATAAAAATACTTTGGGCTGAGACAGAAGTCTGCCTCAAAATCAGTCTACTGGTTGAACTGCTTTCCTAGGCTTTGACATCATATATGGGTGTGAACTGCTTTCCCAGACTATTTCCTGGCTACCTATTTGTCCTATGAGAGTTAGATAGCTGACACAGCAGATAGAGTTCTGAGAATGGAGTCAGGAAGGCTTGAGTTCCAATCTGGCCTCTGACATTTACTAGCTGTGTGGGTGAGTCACTTAACTTCTATCTGTTTCAGTGTTCACAACTGTAAAATGGGGATAATAATAACTCCTGCATCTCTGGTTTGTTACGAGAATGGAATGAGGCAATGCTTAGAAAAATCACAGCTCCTGGAACTTGATAAGTGTTTGTTCCCTTGCCCCTTGACCTTTCTCTTTGAGCAACTACTATGCCTTATCCATTAATATCTTTCTTCCTTTTTCCTCTCTTCCTAATTAGTTTCAACCTACTACCTTCCTCTAACTGTTTCAACAATCTGGCTAGCAGCTGCTGTGGGAGTGTAAAACCAACAACAACCAGCTCATAGAACACTGCAAGCCCAGGTTCTTTTGATCTGCTTTACTAGGGAAAGCACGTTAAGGGGTTAACAATCTTACTTTAATCCAGCATACAGACATCGTTCACTTAGTTCAAGGGAAAAAGCCAGCACCCTGAACTTCAGAGCAAATACAATCAAATTACAAACAGACCAAATACATTTTGTAGTTACCAACATCTGAGTTCAGCTGGAGAGCTCGACCACGACTGGCTCAGAGTCATGAGTCACTACTGCTACAGCTCGGAGATCCAAAAAAAAAAGAAAAGAAAAAAAGCCAATCCCTGGTTTTGTTTATCCTGTTCAGGGTCAAAGATGAGTCACACATGCGACTCACCCATGTGACCTAAAATCGTCACAAAAATGCAACTTCAACCCACGTGGTCTAAAAGCCTCTGATGTCACAAACATGTCACTCAAGCCCATTTTGATTGCCAATACACTAACTTATGCCACCAAGTTGCTGTTTGTTGTTATATATCACTGTTCAGCTGCTCCTTCAGCTTCCGGTCCCAGAGTAGATTTTAAGCATGGTATGGTCTTCCAGGCATTTCCCCAATCTTGCTCATTCCAATGTTATCTCTTTATCCACATCTTCAAGCCTGACTCAGAGCTCTGGTCTTGATTCCTTTCACCATATCCATGGGTGCCCACGGTCTCAATACTAACAAGGTTGCCATAGCAATATGGAAATGCATTAGGCAAGGTGCATATTTGTTCTTAGCAACTGGAATTGTACATACATAGCAAAGTTATTGTACCTTGAGCAGAAAGACTGAGCATGCATATATCAGGAGATAAAAAGCCCAATCACTACACATGCAGCCCTTAGCTTTCTCTTGCCTCAGTGAAAAATAGCCACACTATTTTGGCCTTTTCCCAAGACCCTGTATCCTCAAACCTTCCTTGAATTGGCTGTTCTTTGTAAAGTTCTTGTAAAGTTATTCTCAATTCTATCCATGTGTAGGATCTAAAATTAAAAGTATGGCACCAACAGCAAGGGAACCAATGTTTCAAATAAAGGAGAACAACCCTCCATTTCCTAACCATGCCCTGATCTGAGTATTCTCTAGCATAAAGGCTGATGTTTGCAATGAGAAGCAGAACTGTTCATTTGAATCTAAGCCAGAGTTTCAGAAGGACTTTTTTCAGAAGGACCTTTTCATCCTCATCTGTTCCAAGCCAATCTTTAAAAAGTTTAGTTTTATAATTATTTTAAAATTATTTTGTTTTTCTTTGTTTATGTCTAAGGAAAAAGGGCTAGGCCAAAAGAGGTGATGAGTTTGCTCTCTTCTGACTTTTAGTAGCAGGCTTAACATGTGTTAAAGCTTGTAATGACTTGGAGAAAGGCACTAAAATTGAAGTTGTAAATGATTTAGTGATTGATTCTGCTTTTTAAATTAAAAATTAGTAATCCAAAAATTTCAATTCCACAGAGCACCTTTTATAGTTTTCTTAATGGTGTGGGTATTGATTTTGAAACAACTCTACAGGCCCAATTCACCCAGCAGACGTGCTTATGGAAACATTATGCTCCTCAGGAGCAGGGTCCTCATTCAAAAGCAGGACCTTGTCATGTTTCAGCAGTCACCACCTGTGGAAAATGGTCTTCAGATTTCTCATTTGTAATAATAGACAACTTACAGTCATTTGAAATTCTGACAAAAAGCCCATCTTATCTCTGGACAGCTAAGGTCTTCCTAAGATGAAGTTAGTGCTATCAAAACATTTACATCCTAACAATGGTGCAGAGAAGAAAAAAAAACTATTTACTTTTACTTCATTTCAAAGTAGTAGAAAAATAAATTGCAGTCTTTTGTCACTCGGTAACAGCTGCTATTGGAACAAATGGCCACCTTTCCTTGGAGTCACCTTCACCATCTGCTCCTTTTTCAAATCCAAATACCAAAGCAATGTAAGAGAGAAAAGATTTAAAAGCAGACATGTGTTCCTTATCGACTTCTGCTAACATCTGTTCTACTGCTTTTATGTTTCTGACACAAATCCTGGGAAATGATTTCACCTGATACACAACACTGACTTTTCATTGCAAACAAGAAAGTACTCAGCTGTGTTATGAAGCTCACCGTGAACCAGATGTATTCAGTGAGTTAGCAAATTAAAAAGAGGCGTCAAGAATTCAGCATGTTGGTCAGTGAACCTCAAAGCCTGTCTGCCAATTCCACACAGAAATGGACTTGGTAGTTTTCTATATACTTCTTCAAATTATAGAAAATAGGGAGATGTGGTGATTTGGGTTTATCAGCCATAAAGAGAGTGAACTACCAGAGGAGAGAGTAACTTATTTTAGCATTTCAGTACACAGTAACATTACCTTTAAGAGTCACCTGAGGACTATTAACTTTTGCTTGGCCTACAACATACTGAATCACAGGTTAGAAGAGTTGGAAAGGACCACAGTGGCCATCCAATCCAACTGAAACCTAGAAGGTATCTCCACTAAAACATTCAAAACAAGTAGTCATCCAGTTTTTGCTAGAAGACCTTTTGGAAGTGGGAACTACTCCTTCAAAGAAATAGGCATTCCACTTTTAGACAGCTCAAACTGCTAGAAAACTCTTTACTATAATCTGCTCCCCCAAAACCCCAAGTCATCTCTTCTTTAGGATAAATATCCCCAGTTCCTTCTAAAGATCCTCATATGACATG
The DNA here is from genome assembly GCF_011100635.1 of Trichosurus vulpecula. Lineage (NCBI taxonomy): Eukaryota > Metazoa > Chordata > Mammalia > Diprotodontia > Phalangeridae > Trichosurus > Trichosurus vulpecula. Next base: position 182,528,310 of record NC_050574.1, read on the forward strand.
AAGTCAATACTGTTTACCATTCTAGTTACCCGTCTCTGGATTCTTAAACCATGGAGCTCTAAAATGAACTTCAAATGATGACTGGCAAGGGGAGAGTACAGTGGGAGCCAGGTGGCACAGTAGATAGAGCACTGGGCCTGGAAACCCTGAGTTCAAATTTGGATTCAGAAACTCAAAAGCTGTATGACCATGAGCAAGTCATTTAACCTTGTTTACTTCGATTTCCTCATCTGAAATGAACTGGAGAAGAAAATGACAAACCTGTGTGGTATCTTTGCCATGAAGTCCCCAAATGGGATCACAGAGTCAAATACAACTGAAAAAGGATGCAACAACAACACTATTCTTATGAGCAGTATTTTTTAATGAAGCTCCACATAATATTAAGTTTCTTTTGCTATTATATCTGACTCATATTGTGATTTTTTTCAGAATGACCACTATTTGGTTATGCTTCCTCACACCTTAAGCTTTATTTATTACTAGAATAAGCCTCCAAACTGTATTTTCTTTGATTTTGAACAAAACAAGAGACTTCTTTGATTTTTCAGTATTCTAGAATGTCATATACTGCTAGACCAATGAGTAGAAACCCTAACAGAACCTTACTTTAGTAGGTAGAATGATCATGTTACCATGGGATGGTATGAGTGTAAGATTTGAAAACAGAAGATCTGGGTCTAAGTAAAACTTACCTCTCCATTTAACCCTTAACAAGTCACTTTATTTCTCTACACTTCAGCTTCCTTGTCTGCAAATTGAAGTGCTTAAACTAGCTGGTCTCTACATTCCCCTCCAGCTCTACAGTTGTATGATCCAAAAAGCACTTTATTTTCTTTTTCTTAATTTTTAATTTTTTTTATTTTTAGTTTACAACACTCAGTTATACATAATTTTGAGTTCCAGATTTTCTTACCCCTCCCCCGCCAAGACGGCATGGAATCCAATATATCTTCTATGTACAACTTCTCATTGAACTTATTTACACACTAGTCAAGTTGTGAAGAAGAATTATGACCAATGGAATGAATCATGATAAAGAAGAAACAAAACCAAAAAAAACCCAAAAACAAAAACAAAAGTGAGAAAAAAAAGGGAAAAAAAGGCGAGCATAAAGTGTGCCTCAATCTGCATTCATACTTCATAGTTCTTTCTCTGGATGTAGATAGCATTCTCCATTGTGAGTCCTTTGGAGTTCTCTTTGCACATTGTGTTGCTGAGAAGAGCAAAGTCTATCAGGGTTAGTCCTCACAGAATCCATATATCTGGAAGCACTTTATTTTCAATAACATTATGGGATATTTGTAAAGTTCACAGAACATTAATTAAATACTCAACATGGGAGAATTCCTCTGCTAAACAAAGACAAGAATGATTGTGTCTGTCTTCAAGGAGGTTGAGTTTTACTGGGGAGATACAAAATGTACATGGATAAGGAAATAAAAAATATATACGAAATATCCAGTACAGTAAGAGCCCTAAAAACAGGGGAAATCAGCAAAGGCTGCTTGTAAGAAATAACACTTGACCTCATCCACAAAGGTAGCTATGGATTCTAGGAGACAGAGGTGAGGAGGAAGAGCATCCCTAGGATAGGAAATAGCCTCTGAAAAAGCATAGAGGCTAAAGATGAAAAGTCACTTATGGGTATATAATAAGCAAGAACATTATCTAATCAGCCTAAAAAGGTATACTGGAGGAGGATATTGAAGGGCTCTAAATGGGTTTATATTTTATTCTTGAGGCAATAGGGAGCCACTAGGAGGAATTTTTTGAGTAGGGCCTTGGCATGATCAGACTTATCTTTTAGGAATGTCAATTTTGGAGCTGAGAATGATGGCTTCAAAGAGGGGAGAGATTATATTCAAAAATATTATTTAGGGTGCTATTGCAATACTTTAAATGAGAAGTAATAAAGACTTAGCTTGTTATATGAGTGAAGACAAATGCATGGTAATGAGATATAGTGGAGATGGAAATTATAAGCAAAGACTTATAATTTAACCAGGAGGAGTCTTCAATTTCTCTCTGTTATTTGGAAGTGCATTCTAATTTTGTCTCCCCTGTAGTAATAATCAAAGACCCAGGGTTCAAACAAATTCCTTTTCTCTTTTTTTTTTCTTTTTTAGGGATCAGAGTTATAGAATGTTAAAGTCACAAAGGACCTTGGAGCTTAAGTAACCTGGTCTCTTCCTTTTAACAAAGAAGAATCCGATACGCCAAAAATTGAAGTTACTTGGTTGCATAGCAGATAATTGGCAACACTGAGGCACGAACCCAGATCTTCTGTCTTTTGACTTCAAATCTAATGACCTTTACCCTAGAAAGACTAGAACCAGTTTGTCACAATTTGCTTAAAGACTGAAAAGCTCTCTATAAAGAGAGGAATAATAACTTTTGGGCCCCACCTTAGTTACCAATCCACACCCACATAGGTTAGGTTAACACCTAATAGGGGTTAGAGCCTGGGGCTTAGCACTTATTAAGACTCAGTGAAATACACTGAATTACTCAAAGCAAACAAAAGCCAAACTCTTCAAGGGCACTTGTTGAACTAAGTGCTAAGGAGCCCATTTTGCTTACCAACACAGGGAGCCAGGTTATAAAGAGTTTTAGAAGCCACACAAAAGATTTTATATTTGAACAAGATGATAGGGTGCTACTGATGTTGGTTGAATAGGAGAGATTAAATAGTCAGTTATGTGCTTTAGGAAGATGAATTTGACAGTAGAATAGAAGATGGCCTAAGCAGAATAAGGTCAGCATTACAAAGACAGCAACATTATAAAAAATAACAATATTAAAGAATTTAAGAGCTCTAATCAATGTTTAATTACCAACATATCCAAGTGAAAATGGTCAACAAATTGGAAGATCAGACATTTCCCTTGATCCTCACAAACTTTTACAAAACAGGAACTATATGAAAGAGATAAAGCAATTTCATCTGTTTCCATAGTCTAAGACACCAAGAATCCTATGAGGTAAAATTATTAAATTAATTAAACTTAATTTAATTAAAATTAAATTAATTAAAATTAATTAAACATTAAAGAAGGCTAGCACCTGAAAGAAATTATTATTTCTCTATTATATTAACAACCTATTAATAATTAGGATCAAAGCTTTTTCTTTCCTCTTTCAGGGACCAGCCCCTGTAGGTTGGTTAGTCAGTCTCTGAAGAGCATGGCTGATAGAGGAAATTGGCCCAATCCTCAGGGTAAATTCTCCTTAATGGCGGGAAAGACCCCACTCCACAACTATCAGACCTTACTTTTGTTGGAAGTATAAACAGAATCTAGTCTAGGTAGATTCTCACCTGAGGGGATAAGCCCAGGTCCTTGCACCCTTCCATTGGAGTTTAGGGTGACCCAGCTCATGAAGGAGAAAACAAACTGAAGTGGTCCAGGTGGTGATGAATTCCTCTGTCCAGATCACTGGAGGCAGCTGGGTCGCATGATCAAACCATGTTCTCAGAAGGAGGAGCTGAAGACTTTTAGTTCATCTCCTCACTTAACTGTCTACCTCCTCATTAACTGTTCACCATTCAGGGTTCATTTTCACCTGTCAGGGGCACCCCTTTTTTGAAGCATCCAGGGTTTTCATGGTTTGGTCTTTGATTACTGAAAGAAACCACTGACCAACAATTTATTGATTATTAGCTAGCCTAATTAACAAATTACCCAGAAACTCTGTCTCCCAGGCTTGTTATTCATCATACCCCTAACCCCTAAGCTTCTCCCTCAATACTTGTTACTCTCAGCTAGAGATGCACATGTCTATGGGCTTGCAACAGAAGTGAACTCTAATCATCCCTACCCTATTCCCTCCTCATCAAAAAGCAGAAGCTTGCTATGGCTGGGATAGCAGCATGATTATACTTTGTACTGCCAGAGAGTTCAGCAAGAGAACCAAAAGACTGATGGTATTTGGCAGGAAACAGCATATGTGGCTGCCTGGCACTTCACTAAACCTAAGGGAAAAACCCCAGGTGGAGCCAAAAAGTCACTTGGGGCAGAAACTGAGGTCAGTAAAACATGAATTGCCCAGCATGGGAGGAGATGCAAATGTCTTTGAGGTTTAGCCCCCAGTCAAACTATAATCAAAGAGAAAGATTTCAGAAAGTGAGAAATTGGGAAAATATGGAGGGAAAAGATAGAAATCACCAAAGACTTCAGGAGAAAGAAATTTTAATTAAAGATCTTGAGCATAAACAAATAAATCAACAGAGAAAATATTTGTAATAGAAGGGTCTCCAAATTAGTAACAATAAGGTCAGACCTCTATGAATAAACATTCAGGACAAAGGAAAATGAATCATCACCTAATGAGGCAATCAAAATCCTGGTAGTCATTGTCTACAGACCTCTAGGTCATGAGTTTGGTACATGGCTCACCATTTTTCTCTCTTCTCCAACTCCTGTCCTCAAACTAGGGGACTTTAACGCATATATTGACTTTTCCCTCAAACACCCTAACTTTTCAGTTCCTCACCCTCATTCCCCATGATCTGCTTCTCCACACCACCTCAGCCACACACAAAGATACCTTCAATCTTGCCATCACACACAAATGTACCATCTCTACATTCAGAAATTCTTAAATCCTTTTATCCAAACACAATTTATTGGTTTTTCACCTCTACCCCTGCCTTCCCTTACAAAGTCCTACCTTTCATCTCTATCATTATCTCCAACCCCTTGACCCCTCAATTTTTTTCCCAGGATGTCTCCTTTGAACTAGCTCTCTCTTCTCTTTTACCTATCTTGACTTCTTAGCAAGCCAATTCAATTCTATACTGATCTCTCCTCTTGAATATCTAGCCTACTTATCATTTCACCAATTATATCTTACCAAGTCTCATTCGTGAGTCATACCATTTACCACCTTCCCTCTTATACACATGCTGCTGAAGAAAGGCTGAGAAAAATCACAACTGTTCTGACTGGGTCCAGGACAAATGTATGTTAAACCTCCTCTGTGCTCCTATTGCTGCCAGGTAATCTTTCTATTCCTGTTTTATCAACTCACTATCCTACTCTCTAGCAGCTCTTTCAACTCTTTTCATCCATCCTCCAACTTCCTATGACTTCCTCTCTCCTACCATCTCAACTGAGAACCTTGCCTCATATTTACTGATAAAATTAGGGTCATTCACCTTGAGCTCCTACTTTTTGTCATCTCATATCACTCATATGCTTTTTGCCACTATCTCCTTCTTCACCTCTACCTCACATAAAGAAGTGACCTTAAACCTTACCAAGAACGACTCCCTCTACCTGCTCAAGTGATTCTATTCTGTCCCATCTCCTCCAATAGATGCCCTATATATCATACTAAATCATTTATTTTTAATCTCTGCCTGTCTATTTGCTCATTCCCTACTGATTTCTACATCCTGAAAAAGAAAACCCTTCATTTAATCCTTCCAACCAGCTATCATCCTATATATTTTTTTATTCTCTTTGAAACTAAACTACTTAAAAAGGCCATCTATAGTGAGTTCCTCCACTTTCCTTCCTGTCACCCTCATCTTAACTTTTTAAGCATCTTCTTACCTCCAAATTTCCAACTTCATCATTTCACCAATTCTACTATCTCCAAAGTTACTAATCTCTCTATTGCCAATTCCAAAGGCCTTTTCTCAATCCTCATTCTCTCTGATTTCTCTGCAGACTTTGATACTGTTAATCAACTTCTACTTCTGGATATTCAGCTTTCTATAGGTTTTAGGGACACTACTCTTGCCTTGTTCTCCTACCTATCTAACAGTGCCTTGTCAGTCTCCTCTATTAAGTCTTCATTTATATCACAACCTCCAGTATTAGGTATCCCATAAGTTTGTATCCTAGGCCCTCTTGTCTTCTCCCTCTATACTAACTCACTGATGTTCTTATCAGTTCCCATAGATTGAATTACTGTGTCTATACTGATAATTCTCAAATCTACCTAGCCTACCCCAAACCTCTATGCTACCTTCCAATCTCAAATCTCCACTGCCTTTCAGACATCTTGAACTGGAATTTGGGAGACATCTTTTTTTTAGTGAATTCATTTTTATATTTTATGATTTAATATTTTTAGTTTTCAACATTGATTTCCACTAGATTTTGAGTTACAAGTTTTCTCCCCATTTCTACCCTCCCCCCCACTACAAGATGGCATATATTCTGATTGCCTCATTCCCCAGTCAGCCCTCCCTTCTGTCACCCCACTCCCCCCAGTCCCCTTTCCCCTTACTTTCTTGTAGGGTTTGTGAGTTCAGAAATCTGGTAACTGCTACAGCTCGGTGATTCATGACCCTAAGGCCTGTTCCAACTCTTGGTCTGGTTGGTCCTGCCTTGGCCCACACTGGGCTGTGCTCTGCTCCCAGCACCATGTGGTAGACCCTTCCCAGCAACCATCCTGGCTGTCCTGGGCTGGAGATCTGCTTTCCTCTGCTATTTCATGGGTTCCACAGCTCTAGAATTTTTTCAGAGCCATTTTTTACAAGTGTTTGGAGGGTTTGGGGGGAGAGCTTAAGTGAATCCCTGCTTTCCAGCTGCCATCTTGGCTCTTCCTCTTGGGAGACATCTTAAACTAAGGATTACCAAAGCTGAACTCCTTATCATTTCCTCAAACCACCACCTTCCCTATTACTATAGTGAATATTAACATTCTTCCACTCCTTCAGGCAACCTAAGAATCATCCTGGACTCTTCAAAATCTTTCACCCCCAACATTCAATCTGTTGCCCAGGTCCTTTCATTTTACCTTCACAACATCTCTCAATTATGTCCCTTTTTCTCCTCTGACAATGCTACCACTCTTGTGCAGGAACTTAGCACCTCACACTTGGACTAGAAGATGGCTTTCTGTCAAGTGTATATGACTCAAGTCTCTCCCCACTCCAATCCATTCCACATTAACAAATCAAGTGATTTACTAAAGTGAAAGTCCAACTATGTCACACCCCTACTCAATAAATGCCAGTGGTTCCCTATTGCTTCCAGGATCAAATTTTTTTAAAAAAATTCTCTGTTTGGCATTGAAAGCCCTTCATAAACTAGCCCTCACTTACCTTTGCACTCTTCTCATACCTTACTCCCCACCATGTACTCTTCAATTCAATGACAATGGCCTTCTTGATGCTATACAAACAAAATACTCCTCTCATCCCCGAACATTTTCTATGGTTGTCCCTCATGCCTGCAATGCTCTCCCATCTCACCCCTACCCACTGGCTTTCTAAACTTCCTTAACTAGGATCACATCTTGTATATTAATCTTCCCATTACCTCTCTTAATTCTAGAGCTTTCCCTGTATTACTTACTTCTTATTTATTCTACATATAGATTTTTGTACATATCATTTTGCTTGTTCTCTTCCCATTATGAGCTCCTTTGAGGTCAAAAACTGCTTTTGTCTTTTTTTATGTCCCCAGTATTCAGCATAGTACCTGGCATGTAGCGGGCACTTACTGGATGAAAATGGTACTTGAATGTCTGAGAGCCAAGATGGAAAAATAAGCAATAAATTGTTACTCTCCCCTATTCACTTTTATTTTTTACTTTTTAAACTTCACTAAATTAGGGAGTAAAATATTTAAATAGTTTCTTATATAACCAATGTTGTTCTTATCTTTTATTGCACCATCACTATCACTTTTTTAAATACAACCAATTGCTAAATTTTATTGATTTAATCTCGTTAACATCTCCTATATCTGCCCCATTCTTTCTCTTCCCACTATCACCACCCTACAGAGGCTTCTAACCCATTTCTAGAACTCTTGAGAAAATTATCTTTTTTTAAAATAAAATTTGTTTACTTAGGATTTTTGTTTTCATTGTTCACTTTCATAAGATGTTGAATTCCAAATTTTTTCTCCCTCCTCTCCCCTCTCCACTCCCAAGACAGTAAACAATCTGATATAGGCTACACTCATATAGTCATATTAAACACATTTCCACATTTATCATGCTGTGAAATAAAATCAGAATGAAAGGGGAAAACCACAATAAAGAAAAAGCACAAAAAAGTGAAAATAGTATGCTTTGATCAGCATTGACTCCATAGTTCTTTCTCTGGATGTGCATAGCATTTTCCATCATGAGTCTTTTGGAATTATCTTAGACCATTGTATTACTAAGAAGAACTAAGTCTATCATAGTTAATTATCATGCAATTTTGCTATTGCTGTGTACAATGTTCTCCTGGTTCTGCTCACTTCACTCAGCATCAATTCACATACATCTATCCAGGTTTTTCTTAAATCCACCTGCTCATCATTTCTTATTGCACAATTGTATTCCTTACATTCATATATCACAACTTGTTCAGCCATTCCCCAGTTGATGGACATCCCCTCAATTTCCTATTCTCTGCCACCACAAAAAGAGCTCCTATAAATATTTTTGTACATGTTAGTCCTTTTCCATTTTTTATGATCTCTTTGGGATACAGACCAAGAAATGGTATTGTTGAATGAAAAAGTATGCAGAGTTTTATAGCCCTTTGGGCATAGTTCCAAATTGCTCTACAGAATGGTTGGATCAATTCAAACTTCACCAACAGCAATGCATTAGTGTTCCAATTTTCCTACATCTTCTCCAATATTTATCATTTTCCTTTTCTGTCATATTAGTCAACATGACACATGTGAAATGGTACCTCAGTGTTGTTTTAATTTGCATTTTTCTAATCAATAGTGATTTAGAGCATTTTTTCATATGGCTATAGGTAACTTTAATTTCTTCATCTGAAAACTTCTTGTCATATACTTTAATCATTTGACAATTGGGGAATGACTTGTATTCTTATAAATTTGACTGAGTTCACTATATATTTTAGAAATAGGGCCTTTATCAAAAACATTGACTATAAAAATTGTTTCCCAACTTTCTGTTTTCCTTTTAATCTTGGTTGAATTGGCTTTGTTGGTGTAAAATCTTTTTAATTTAATCTAATCTAAACAATCCATTTTGCATTTCATAATGTTCTCTATCATTTGTTTGGTCATAAATTGTTCCTTTCTCCACAGATCTGACAGATAAATTATTCCTTGCTATTCTAATTTGTTTATGGTATCACCCTTTATGTCTAAATCATGTACCCATTTTGATCTTACCTTGGTACATATTGTAAGATGTTGGTCTATGCCTAGTTTTCTGCCATACTCTTTTTGAGTTTTTCCAGCAGTTTTTGTCAAATAGTGAGTTCTTATCTCAGAAGCTGTTATCTTTGGTTTATTAACCATATTCACTTCTAAACAACCATAAAATTTGTCCTGAAACAAATCCTGGAAAAGCAGAACCAGCAAAAAGACAGGGCAATACATTCTTTTAGACCAAGAACCTTAGAAGATCAGCAAGAATGGTCTTTCTCATTTGTGCAAAAAGGGAATGGGATCAAGGACAGAAAGCTTCCTGGTGAGGCTCTAGCAATCCCCAATCTCAACAAACCAGTGGGAGATCCTAAGACCCGGTGTCATAAAGTGTTCAAATGCCAACACCAACACCCACCTGCACTGCAGCACAGCCAGGAAATGGGGCAGTATAGCTCCAAGAACTGCCACATGCTTCAGTGTAGCCCTGGGGAAAGATAGAAATACCCCACAGAGACCTCAGCACATGCCAGAAATCAGCAATAGGAACCTGGCTCAGCACCAGATAAGCAGCCAGATGCTGGCAGCCTCCAGAACCCTCATTCCACCACCTGAGCACAGCACCAAACGTGAAGGTCCCCTGTGGACTTCAGAGAAACACCAGTGCAGGACTACACAAACAGCTAGGGCCTACAGCCCCTGGCATGAGAAGTCTGAGACAGTGCCACTTCCTTCCTGGGAGCAGAGCTTAAATTTAAAAGAAAGGGAAAAGGCCAAAAAATGACCAAAAAACAACAAAAAAAAATCTGACCAAAGAAAGTTATTATGGTGACAGAAAAAAACAAAACTCAAATTTAGAAGAGGATAATAATATCAAAACACCTATAGGCAAAACCTCAAAGAAAAACAAAGTGATCTCAAACCCAGAAAGAACTCATAGAAGAGCTCTAAAATGAGCTTAAAAATCATGTAAGAGAGAAAGAAGAAAAATTGGGAAAAAAGGGCAATACTTTCTTTTAGACCAAGAAACTTGGAATGTCAGCAAGAAATGACAGTGATGCAAGAGAATTATTTTTAAAAAGAGTCAATATCTTGGAAAAAGAAAACAACTGCTTAAAAAGTAGCATTGGACAAATGGAAAAGGAAAGACAAAATCCACTAAAGAAAACAATTCCTTAAAAAGTATAACTGGATAAATGGAAAAGGAAGTACAAAAGCTTACCAAGGAAAACATCTCCTTAAAAGTTAGAATTGGATAAGTGGAAGCTAATGACTGTATAAGATATTAAGAATCAATAAAATAAATTTAAAAAAAGAAAAAAATAGAAGAAAATGTAAAATAACTCTTGAGAAAAATGATCCAGGAGAGATAATGTCAGAATCATTGAACTACCTGAAAACCATAATCAAAAGGAGGACCTGGACAGCACTTTCCAAAAAATTATCAAGGAAAACTGCTCTGATATCCTGGAACCAGAGGTCAAAATAGACATTGGAAGAATCCAGCAACCACCTCAGGAAAGATCTCAAAATCAAAACTCCAAGGAACATTATAGCCAAATTACAGAACTATCAGGTAAAGGGAAAAAAAATACTGCAACTGGGCAGAAACAATTGAAATATCAGGGAGCCATAATCAATATTACCCAGGACTTACCAGCTGCAAGAATAAAGTATCAGAAGTCACATAACATGATATTCTGGAAGGCAAAGAAGCTAGGACTGCAACTAGGAATTACCTACTTAACATAATACTTCAGGGGAAAAATGGTCATTCAAGGAAATAGAAGGATTTCAAGCTTTCATAAAGAGAAGACCAGAATTGAACAACAACAAAAAAATTAATCTCTTATATCAAGACCTAAGAGATGCCTAAAAAAGGCAGGGGGAGAAAACATCAGAGATTCAATAGAGCTGAACTGTTTGTATCCCTACATGGAAAGATGATACTTGTAATTCTTAAAAATTATATCACTGGTAGTACAGCTAGAAGGAATATATGTAGACAGAAGCTATGCGCATAAGATGAATCTGACAGAATTACATAAAAAATAACTAAGATAAGAAAGAGGAGTACACTGGGTGCAGAAGGAAGGAAGAAGTAGAATGGGGTAAATTATTTCACATGAAAGAGGCGTGAAAAATCTACTACAGTGGAGGGGAAGATGTAACGTTGGGTTATGGGCATCACTTGAACCTTACTTTCATCAGTATTGGCCCAAAAAGGGAATAAAGTAAAAAATCAGTTAAATTTAGAAATTTATCTTACCCAACAGGAAAGTAGGAAGAGAGGAGATTAAGTAAAGGGGAGGGGAATGACAGAAGGGAGGGCAGATCAGTGGGGGGAGGGGTAGTAGACAGAAACAAAGCACTGGTGAGGAGAGGAAGGGTGAAAGAAAAGAGAAGACAAACAGGAGGGAATATAGGATGGAGTGAAACACATAGTTAGCCAAAATAACTGAATGTGAATGGGATGAACTCTCCCATAAAATGAAGGGATAGCAGAGTGGATCAAAAATCAGAAACCTACAATATGTTGTTTACTAGAAACACACTTGAAGAAGAGAGACACACATATAGACTAAAGGTAAGGGGTTGGAACAGAATCTATTCTGCTTCACCTGAAGTAAAAAAAAAGAACAGGGCTACCAGTCCTGATCTCAGACAAAACAAAAGCAAAAATAGACATAATTAAAAGAGATAAGGAAGGAAACTACATTTTGCTCAAAAGTACCATAGACAATGAAGAAATATCATTACTAAACATATATGCACCAAGTGATATAGCATCCAAATTCTTAAGGAAGTTAAGTGAGTTACAGGTCCACAACCAAACAAGAGCTAGAGAGCATTACAAAATGTACAATAAGTCATTTTGATTATATTACATTAAAAAGTTTTTGCACAAACAAAATCAATGCCACAAAGATTAGAAGGAAAGCAAAAAGCTGGGAAACAATCTTTACAGCAAGTGTCTCTGATAAAGGCCTTATTTCTCAAATATATAGAGAACTGAATGTATAAGAATACAAACCATTTGACAATTGATAAATGGTCGAAATATATGAACAGGAAGTTTTCAGATGAAGAAATAAAGCTATCTATAAGCATATGAAGAAGTGCTCTAAATCACTTTTGGTTAAAGAAATGCAAATTAAAACATTTCTGAGGTGTCACTTCATACCTATCAAATTGGCTAATATGAAAAAAAAGGAAAATGAGAAATGTTGGAGAGGATGTAGGAAAATTGGGACACTGATGCACTGTTAGTGGAGATTGTGAATTGATCCAACCTTTTTGGAGAGCAATTTCGAACTATTTCCAAAGGGCAACCAAACATATGTACCCTTTAACTCAGTAATATGACTACTAGGTATGTATCCCAAGGAGATCATAAAAAGAGGAAAAGGATCTACATGTGCAAAAATATTGGTAGCAAGTCTTTCTGTGGTGGCAAAATATTGGAAATGGAGGACATGCCCATCAATTGGGGAATGGCTGAACAAGCTGTCATATAGGAATATAATAGAATGCTATTGTGAAATAAGAAATGATGAACAGGCAAATTTCAGAAAAACCTAGGAAGACTTGTATGATCTGATGCAAAGTGAAATGAACAAAACCAGGAAAGCATTGTACACAGTATCAGTAACAGTCTGTGATGATCAACTATGAATGATTCAGCTCTTCTCAGCATCTCAATGATCCAAGTATGAAGAACTCAAGAAGGAAAATGCATCCTCATCCAGTCAAAAACCTGATGGACTCTGAATGCATATCGAAACATTTTTTTCACTTACTTTACTCTTTCTTGTTTTTCCCCCTTTTTGATCAGTTTCTTCTTTCACAACTGTGATTAATATGGAAATGTGTTCTACATGCTAGCACATGTATGACCTAAATAAAATTGCCTACCATTTTCAGAAAAGAGGAGGGGAGGGAAGGAATGAGAAAATTTTGAAACTCAAAATGTAAAAATGAATCCTAAAAATCATCTTGACATGTCATTGGGAAAAAAATACCATAAAAATATACTTGAATGATTTTTTAAAAATGCAACATCTAAGGACTACAGGAAAATAAAAACAGAATGACTATTAAAAGATTTCTTTCTTAAAGTATAAAAGAAAATAAGGGTGAAAGCAGAAGACAGATGGAAGTAATGTTGGAGAAACAATCTTGAAACCTCACAGACTAAACCTCATAATACCTAGCCTAGAGTGGAATCAAAGTTTTCCTGGGATTAAATTACTGAGTAGGAGAATGCATGAAAGGATAGAGGGAAAGAAGAAGATAGAGAAGAATATGTGACACATTATAATCAAGTCAAAGTTTAACAATGAACGGAAAATAACTCTTGTAGTTTCTCAGGAAGAAGAGTACCAGGACTGGATCAGAGGGAAAGAAAGAGGGAGATATTTCATTGGTGACACGGGTTATCCCTACTAGGGAAAGAGATATATCCTATAAAGGGAGATGAGGATCTTACAATGCATGTAATCAGCAGAGATTTGTTGCTTAGAGATTCCACTTACCCTACCTCAGAAGAAGAGGAGTAAGAGCTCATAGGGACAACTGACATTCCAAAGAGTGAGAGGGTATTCACCTAGGGAAGTAGATTTCATGGCAAATGGGGAAATGACTATGAGGAGGGCAAAGGTTAATAATGAACTCCATAATCAAAAACAAAGGAAAATTACTCCCCTCCAGCAATATCCTATCACTTGTGGGAACTGACATTTCTAAGACTGAGTCATAAAACAAAGGAGGTAGGAGGGGAATCCAGGGAGAAGATCAACTAGTGAATAAGTGAAAAAAAAATAACCCACAACAGGTATTTTAGGAGTTTTAATTCTGTGAAGACTACAGAAACTAAAGAAAGATTATGTAAGTATAAGGGTCATGGTCAAAGAATAAAGGTCTAGAATAGGCAGAAAGAATATAAATAATGAAGAGAAAGAGAGAGGAAAATCTTTTTTAGAAAAAAATTCAGAAAATAAAATTTTAAAAACTAATAAATAAAATATATTTGAGGGGGCAGAAAATGGATATTTTAAGAAACTAAAAGGAGGAAAAGAGTGGAAAAATTTAATAACTAGATAAGAGAGAAATAAAATGAACTATCAAGTTAAACAAATCTCCAAAACTGGGAAAAAGAGTAATAAATTTCAAGGAGTGGGGTTAGAGGATGAGAGATGAATTTGGAAAAGAATTGTCTTAAAGTAGAGCAAGCTAAAACAACTGAAGAGACCATGTGCTATCTTTTCAGAGAAGAAGGAGCTGCAATTTATAAAAAATAAATAAATTAAAATGGGGACAAAGGTGTGATATTATAAAAAAAAAATTTAAACCCTTACATGCAAATCTATTAAATTATCCAATAAAATTTAAAAGAATGGCAAAGTGGATGGGAAAACAAGATCCCACAAACTGTTCCTTACCAGAAACACATTTTAAAAACAAAGACACATGGGGGTTGGAACCAAGATGGCAGCTGAAAAGCAAGGACTTGCTTAAGCTCTCCCCCAAATGTCTCCAAACACCTGTAAAAATAGTCTCTGAACAAATTCCAGAGCTACAGAACCCATGAAATAGCAGAGGGAAACAGGTATCCAACGCAGGAGAGCCTGGATGGTCGTCAGAAAGGGTCTATCACATGGTGTTGGGAGCAGAGTGCAGCCCAACATGGGCTGTGCCAGAACAGACCAGACCCAGAGTCAGCCAGCTGGAACAGGGCTTGGGGCCATGAATCAGTGAGCTGTGGCAGTTACCAGACTTCTCAACCCACAAACACAAAAGAGCAGGTTAGAGGGAAACTGCAGAATTGAGTTCAGAACAGTCTGATCACCAGTCCTGGGGGTGGCAGAGATGGTGCAGTGCTGGTGGTGGCAGCAGCAGGAAACTCCTGAGGCTGCTTCCAGACCTATAGCATCAGCTGTTTCCTGAATTCCTGGCTCACACAGTAGGAGGAATCTAGCAGCAGATCAGAGCGGCAGTGAAGGAGTGCTTTGTGGGCACTAAGGCACATTCTTTTGCTATGCCCTGCTTGGATCTGTATTGAGGTCCTGGTTGGTGGTTCTTGGCAGAGGAGGAGCACTGAGGTGACGGAGCCTGGGGTGATGGTGGAGGAGAAGTAGTTCTGAAAACAGCAGTGCTTGGACCCTAAAGCTTGGGAAAAAGTACTCTGTACTCTACAAGCAGTCATATCCTGACAAAAATGTCAAGTAGTTGGCTAGCAACATGAACAGGCAGGAAAAACGAACTCAGACTCAAACACAGACTCAAACTCAAACTCTAGATTCCTTTTTTGGTGACAAAGAAGATCTAAACATACAGCCAGAAGAAGTCAACAAAGTCAAAGAACCTACATCAAAGGCCTCCAAGAAAAATATGAATTGATCTCAGGCCATGGAAGACCTCAAAAAGGATTTGGAAAAGCAAGTAAGAGAAGTAGAGGAAAAACTGGGGCATGAAATGAGAGTGATGCAAGAAAACCATGAAAAAACTGGTCAATGACTTGCTAAAGGAGACCCAAAAATACTAAAGAAAATAACACCTTAAAGAACAGACTTACCCAAATACAGAAGATCTCCAAAAAGCCAATGAAAGGCAGAATTAGCCAAATGGAAAAGGAGGTCCAAAACACCACTGAAGAAAATACCACCTTAAAAATTAGATTGGAGCAAGTGGAAACTAGTGATTTTGTGAGAAATCAAGATATTATAAAATAGAACCAAAGGAATGAAAAAATTGAAGACAATGTCAAATATCTCATTGGAAAAACCACTGATCTGGAGAATAGATCCAGCAGAGATAATTTAAAAATTATTGAACTACCTGAAAGCCATGATCAAAAAAAGAGCCTAGATATCACCTTTCAAGAAATTATCAAGGAGAACTGCCCTAATATTCTAGAGCCAGAGGGTAAAATAGAAATTGAAAGAATCCACAGATCACCTCCTGAAAAACATCCCAAAAAGAAAACTCCTAGGAATATTGTCACCAAATTCCAGAATTTCCAGGTCAAGGAGCAAATAATGCAAGTAGCCAGAAAGAAGCAATTTTTTTTTTATCAGGCAGATACTTTAATAAAGAAGATATAATTTCAAAAAAAATAATGGCACACTTTTTAATTTTTTATTAGCCAAATTCCTTTCACTTATATTCACATCTTCCAAGTTACTATTTCTGATAACAACATGTTCATATATATAAAAGTGGAAAATCACAGACAAGTTGTTAAGGAAGTCAGTTTTCCTGTGTAATACTATATTTTACTTTCCTCATTTTTCCAACTAAGACCGCAATAACCAATAAACAAAAATAAACAAATCTCTTTAAGTGAAATTTCCAAATCAAGTAAGAACTTAGAACTAATCTTTACATAATATTTCTCTAGTCCACTCTGTGGTTAAGAAAAGTATTAATGCAAAAAGATGGGAAAGTCATTATCACCTAGTTTATTTGGAGAGGAGACCAAAAGACTGAAAGTAAATGGATACAATTCTTCAAATGCACCCATCTGGAAAACATCTAATATTCATGCTAGTAGAATTCTGCCATTCAGTAAGATATTCTTTTTTTTTTATTAATGCAATTTATTTATTTAATATATTTGGTTTTCAGCATTGATTTTCACAACAGTTTGAATTACAAATTTTCTCAGAAAGAAGCAATTTGAATATTGTGGAAACACAATAAGAATAACACAAGATCTAGCAGTTTCTACATTAAGGGATCAAAGGGCTTGGAATATGATATTCTAGAGGTCAAAGGAGCTAGGATTAAAACCATGAATCACCTACCCAGCAAAACTAAGTGTAATGCTCCAAAGCAAAATATGGATTTTCAATAAAATAGAGGACTTTCAAGCTTTATCACTGAAAAGACCAGAACTGAATAGAAAATTTGACTTTCCAACACAAGAATCAAGAGAAGCACGAAAAGGTAAACAAGAAAGAGAATTCATAAGGGACTTTTTAAAGTTGAACTGTTATGTTTACATTCCTACATGGAAACATGATGTGTGTAATTCATGAGCCCTTTCTTAGTAGTAGGGGAGTTGAAGGGAATATAGACAGAAGGAAAAGGATGAGTTGAGTATGAAGGGATGATATCTAAAAAAAATGAAATAAATTTAAGGGATGAGAGAGAAATATATTGAGAGAAGGAGAAAGGGAGAGATAGAATGGGGTAAGTTATCTCACATAAAAGTGGCAAGAAAAAGCAGTTCTGTAGGAAGGGAAGAGGGGGCAGGTGAGGGGGAATGAGTGAATCTTACTGTCATCAGATTCAACTTGAGGAGGGAATAACATACACACTCAATTGGGTATCTTACTCCCCAGGAAAGTAAAGAGAAGGAAATTTAAAAAGGGGGAGGATGATAGAAGGGAGGGCAGATGGGGGAGGAGGTAATCAAAAGCAAACACTTTTGAAAAAGGACAGGGTCAAGGGAGAAAATTGAATAAAGGGGGACAGGATAGGATGGAAGGAAATACAGTTAGTCTTTCACAATGTGAGTATTGTGGAAGTGTTTTACGTAATGATACATGTGTGATCTATGTCGAATTGCTTGCCTTCCTAGGAAGGGTGGGTGGGAAGGGAAGACGGGAGAGAATTTGGAACTCAAAGTTTTAAAAGCAGATGCTTTAAAAAAAAGTTGTTTTTTGCATACAGCTGGGAAACAAGATATATAGGGAATGGGGCATAGAAATCTCTCCTGCCCTACAAGAAAGTAAGGGGAAAGGGGTAGGGGGGGAAGTGGTGTGAAAGAAGGGAGGGCTGACTGGGGAACAAGGCAATCAGAATATATGCCATCTTGAAATGGGTGGGGGAGGTAGAAATGGGGAGAAAATTTGTAACTCAAATCTTGTGGAAATCAATGTTGAAAACTAAAATATTAAATTAAAATAATAAAATTTTAAAAAAGACACATGGAATAAAATGAGTGGTTGAAATAAAAATTACCATGCATTAGATGAATCCAAAAAAGCAGAAATTGTAATCATGTTATAAGACAAAGCAAAAACAAAAGGTCACAACCCCAAAATAGCCAAATAATCGAAGAAATCTTGACAACAAACCAACACCAGTATTAAATATATATGCTCCAAATGCCTTAGCAATTAAATTCATAATGGAAAAAAATTAACTGATCTAGAAGAAAATAGATAACAATACAAAAGTGGAAAAAATTCATTGTCTCTCAGTTATGGATAAATCTAACAGATAGATAAATAAATAAAAATTAAAAATTGAAGACATTGCTGGAAAAACTGGAACCAAAAGATTGTATCATTGTGTCAACTGGACAAAAAAAGAATATATGTATTTCCCAATACCATTACAACTTTAAAAAAAAATTAACTTTGTATCACAGCACATAGGTATTGCAAAAAATGGAAAAGTGTGGAAGTAGTAAGTACATCCTTTATAAACCATATTGCAAAAAGCAAAAGTTGTAAACAATTCATTTTTCTTTGACAAAAGACAACTTAACAAGGAAATCTTAAATAATGAGAATCAAAGAACAAAACATATGTGCAATACATAATAACATGAAAAATGATGATGAAACTACATTTCAAATTTTCTGGGGTACAGCTAAAATAGTCTTCAGAAGGGAAATTGTATCTCTACAAACATACATATTAACAATTAGAAGAGAAGAGGATTCATGAACTGAATATACATTTTAAAAAATATTGTCAGAAAATAAAGGAGGACATTAAAAATTCGAGGAGAAATAAACTTGAGATTATATATATGTATTATATATAAATATATAAAGTATATATACATGTATATGTATGTATATACATATATAATTGTGCTTTAAAAGAAGAGACATGAAAACTTCTTCATCTCACTCTTTTGCAAGGTTGTGAGTTCCATAAGAATTGTGCATTAGACTTAATTTAAGATGTTTTTAACATAGCAGTGAGTTATGCCAAGTTTTGCTCCTCTTTTTCTGACTTTGCCTTTGAAAATACTATTTTGACTTTGAAAATACAATGAGTAAGGGAGGAACTGAAGGGAGGGATAGAATTTGGAATTCAATATTTTTTAAGTGCTTGTTCAAATAAATTAAGTAATTAATTTTAAAAGACTTAAAATGTATAGGATTATAAAGGAATCCAAATGTTATTTAAAATAAAGTATTTTTTTTCTATCTAAGGTCATACACACTCTGATATCTCTCCATAGACCCACTGGGTTCAATGCACTCCAGTTTAAGAACATCCTATCTAACATATAAATGCATTTACAAAACATTATGGTAAAAGATGTCAGGAGATTATGAAGTGTCATTCTCAGAAACCAGAGAAAAGCCTAAAATAAGTTTCATGTGATACTCAACTAAGCCAGATCATCCCCAAAGCAATTATGGATTAAATTAGAAGGGCAATAAATGGCTGCAAAATAGACTATGTTTGCCACCATATTCTTAGTTCTGTATTCTCACAGGTAATAACAGTAGATAACATTTGCACTCACTATATTTGGATTTTGAATCCTATAGTGTTTCCAGAGAAAGAAGAAAAGGCACTTAAGAGATTCAAGTCATAAAGCCTGGCTGGCCTGGATGTGGTGTTAAAGGCATTTAATCCCATCTAACAAGAAGACTAAAGTTGTTGAGATCTCTTGAGTTCAGGAGTTCTGAACTTCGGTGGAATAATATTTATTGTTATTATCATTGCAGCAATCAGTAGCATTCGTATAGTCCTGAAATGTTTGCAAAGCACTTTATGTATATCTAATCTTATTACCACAAGAACCTTTAGAGGTAGGTGCTGTTATTATTCTCATTTATAAAAGGAGGAGATTGAAGCAAACTGAGGTTAAATGACTTGCCCAGAGTCACACAGCTGGCAACTTTTAGCTCCAGGACCAGGATGTCTATCCACCACACCACCTAGCTGCTTAATTGATTAAATTGTTTGTGTATGTACACTAAGCTTGTCAATATGATGAGTCTCTGGCAGTGTGTGCGTGTGTGGGGTAGGGCAGGGGGGAGAATTGAGAAAGAAGCACTAGGTTGCCTAAAGAAGAATGAATTGTGCTGGATTAAAGCTTCCATTAGAATTATACTGGGACCATAAATAGGTCTGTACTTACAGCCTGGGTGAGATAGTGAGTCACAATTTTAATGGGGGAAAATGTAGCAGGACTTGGTCAAATACAGAAGAAATCTGTTCTTTAGATGACATTTTGAAGCTATGCAAGGACCAATTTGCAATAAATTTCAGAGGGAAACATACAAAAAGAATGGGGAAAATTATCACAGATGATATTACCACCCAAAAAAATGACCAAGAAAACATCATCAGAACTACCAATCAACATGCCTAAAATATTTATGAAAATATGCAAAAAAAATGAAAAAAGAATAGTTTTCCAGATTTTTTTTGAGTATTCTAAAAGTTATACAATTGACTGAGGCTCAGGAATATAAAATCATATTCTTTTTGCTGATTACAAAAAAAATGAAACAACATGACAACACTTTGACTTAGTAGAGTCACGCATAAAACAAAGATTTTCCTAATATGTTGTCAGGAGCACAAGTTCTTATACAAATTGGATCCCAATCTTTTTAAAAATTTATTTAGTATTTAATTTTTCCCCAGTTACATGCACAAACTATTTTTAACATTTGTTTTTAAAACTTTGAGTTCCAAATTCTCTGTTTGTTCCTCCCTACCTTCTTCCCCTCATTGAGAAGGCAAGCAATTCATATAGGTTACACATGTGTAGTCATGCAAAATATATCCATAATAGTCATGTTGTAAAAGAAAACATACACAGGAAAAAACAAACTCAAGAAAAATAAAGTGAAAAAAGTTGCTTCAATCTGTATTCAGAAAATATAATTCTTTCTCTCGGAATGGATAGCATTTTTCATCCTAAATCCTTCAGAGTTGCCATGGATCATTTTATTGCTGAGAATAGTCATTCACAACTGATGATCTTATGCTATTGCTGTTGTTTTTCCAAAGAGACATTTCACGTTGTCTTCTATTTTTTTATTTTTTTTCATAATTTCTTGATTTCTCATAGAGTCATTAACTTCCATTTGCTCCATTCTAATTTTTAAGGAATTATTTTCATCGGTGAGCTTTTGAACCTCCTTTTCCATTTGGCCAATTCTGTTTTTTAAGGCATTCACCTCCTCATTGGCTTTTTGGATCTCTTTTGCCATTTGGGTTAGTCTATTTTTAAGGTGTTATTTTCCTCAGTAATTTTTGTGGTCTCCTTTAGCACTCACACTCACACAGCACTCCTTTAGCACTCATTTTTCATGATTTGCTTGCATCACTCTCATTTCTCTTCCCAATTTTTCCTCTACTTCTCTCACTTGATTTTCAAAACCTTTTTTGAGCTCTTCCATGGCCTGAGAACAATACCTATTTTTCTTGGAGGCTTTGAATGTAGGAGCTTTGACTTTGTTGTGTTCTTCTGGTTGTACATTTTTATCTTCTTTTGTCACCAAAGTGAGTTTCTATAGTCTGAGTTTTTTTTTCCATTGTTTGCTCATTTTCCCAGGCTACTGTTTGACTTTTTTAAACTTCCTATTAAGGTAGGGCTCTGCTTCCAGTGTGGAAGGTGTACTGTCTCAAGATTCAGGGGTTTTGTGCAGCTGTTTTCAGAGATACTTCTAGGAAACTATAAGTTTACCATTCTTCCAAAGTAGTATGATCTAAGGAAAGGTGTTTACTCCTCTCCTGGCCTATGCTGTGGTCTGTGAGTGACTACAAACACTCTTTTCTGCCCTGGAATTGTGAGGAGAGCTCCCTTTCCACAAGCTCTGCTATGCCAGCACTCCTCTTAGCCCCAAGACTGCCATCCAGGACTGTGACCCACATCCAAGTGCGGGCAAATCAACAGAGCCCTGCTTCAGTGCTATCAAAGAGACCCATGTAATCTCCTTCTGACCATTTGTTCAATCCCATTACCATCTGTGGGCTGAGAGTTCTCAAAAAAGCCACTGTTGCTGCCACTACCACACCACTGCTGACTCAGTCACTCCCAAGGCCTGCTCCTGTTTTGCTAGGACTGGGACTGGGGCTGGACTATTGTCCTCTCTCACCCAGATTCAACAGACCTTTCCTACTGACTTTCTAAGTCACCTTTGATGTTTGTGGGATGAGAAATCTGGAAACCACCCCAGGTGACAGAGATTCAGTCCCCTGAGGCCTGCTCTGGGTTTGCTGGTACCCAGACTATGCTGTTGCAGCTTGCACCAGACTGACTTCCTCTCTCAGCCTGGTGCAACAGACATTCATCATTGACCTTCCACCTTGTCTTGGGCTGGAAATTTGTTTCACTCTGTCTTTTTGCAGGTTCTGATGCTCTAGAATTTTTTAGAGTCATTTTTACAGGTGTTTGGAAGAGTTTAATGGAGAGCTCAAGAGTATCCCTGCCTTCACTCTGCCATCTAAATTGGATTCAGTCTTAAAAGTAAAATCTCAACCACATTCTCCCTTATCATTACAAGTTTTTATCTCCCTTTACTCCCCAACACCTACCACACACATACTGAGTTCCCTTTTGAAAAATCTTAAAAGTTCAAATAAAACTTACAGTTATCTTGCTACAATTGTGGGTGAAAGAATCTCTAGGTCCTTTACAAGTAGTCAAAAAAACAATAAAAATCTGTTGTAGGACAGCCTTTATTTATGCTGCAGAAAACTGCAAAACACACAAAGGACAAAAGATGTATAAAGATGGATAGTGTATATCAGCAGACTTCTTGTTGTTATTCAGTCATTTTTCTCTCATGTCTGACTTTTTGTGATCCCATTTTCAGTTGTTTCACTCTTTATGGCCCCTTTTATTTGGGTTTTCTTGGCAAAGATACTGGAGTGATTTGCCATTTCTTTCTCCAGATGTTGGAGTGGTTTGCTATTTTATTTTCCAGCTCATCTTACAAATGAGCAAACTCAGTCAAGGCAAACAGGGTTAAGTGACTTGCCCATGGTCACACATCTAGTAAGTGTCTCAGGTCAGATTTTTATTCAGGGAGATGAGTCTTACAGACTTCAGGCCCAGCATTCTATCCACAGTACCATTCTACCTGCCCTCATCAATAGGCTGCAGCATATTACAAATGGAGAGTGTATACAAGTGATGTAAAAAGATAGTAACTAGGAAAATATGTAGTTAGGAAAAGTGTTCAGCTGACAAATGTACCAAGAGCAATAAAGTTCTGCACTGATACTCACAGAGATTACAAAGCACACAGAGATCACAGTATTTGTAAACAACCAATATGATTTGCCACTCCCCATATTATTTTCCCCCTTGGAGTCTCCTGAATCATAGTATCACCTTTAAGGCTTGAATTCCTTCAGGAGGGAAATGAACTTAGGGTTATTAGAAGTGAGTGAAAAATGGCTGAGATTTCAGAACTGAGACTTACTTTTACTAGGAAAAAGAAGAAATGGTGCCAATCTGACATTCAGGGCTTTATAAAATTGAAGAGGTGGCAAAAAGACCATGGAGATCATCTTGTCTGACCCTTCTTATTTTACCAAAAAAGAAACTAAAACCCAGAGAAATTAGTCACAAAACTAGATAGTGGCAAAGCTGGGATTATAATCCAGATCAAATGACCCTCATCCTTTGAAAAAGTGGCCAAGATAAGAACCAAATGATGAGCATTTGGTAGATAGGAAAGATGGGGGAAATGTCCAATATTCATGAGTGTTTGTACTTGCAAAAAATAACTTTCCTGTTGGAGATGAAAGAACACTGCCCTAAGTTCAGAAAGCACCAAGATAGGAGTAT
The DNA here is from genome assembly GCF_011100635.1 of Trichosurus vulpecula. Lineage (NCBI taxonomy): Eukaryota > Metazoa > Chordata > Mammalia > Diprotodontia > Phalangeridae > Trichosurus > Trichosurus vulpecula. The sequence goes on from NC_050574.1 coordinate 182,552,186, forward strand.
TAAAAAGAATCAATCTTGACAGATCATGAAAAAAACATAATTAGCTAAATTCATATCTTTCTTTATGACATTCTCTCACATAATTACATGTAAGGAAAATGTGAATTTGGCTGAAGGAAAAACACAAAGGTTAATGGAACAAGAGGACATTTATAATCTGGGAACAAAATTAAAAACTCCTATTCACATATAAGAGAAAGCTGAATTATAAAAGATCAGCATTTCCTAATTTTAAATTACTTTTCTTTAATATACTGTACAAAATTTTGAATATGAGGGAAATTAATTTACAATTTCAATTTAAAGTCTTCCAGTATTGAATGTTTTCATAAAGATTATTTTACCCCAAAGAACTGGGATATGCCTGCTAGGGATACTGAAGACACTACCTCTTCCTATGGCTGGTGAAAAGCATTTAGGAAGAATGACTGGAAAATGAAATTATCATTTCTTTTATATTTTCAGTCTGATAAGGTCCTCTATTTTCACCCCATAGATTTAAAAGCCTTTGCAAACCCTGTGTACTTACAAACAAATGACTTGGTAATTCACAATAGCTCAGTTAGAATGCAACCTTTTGAGTTCTTCCTTCCCCCCTCTTAAATAAAAGTCCTGTCATAAGTCATTTAGTTGAGTTCTGCTTTGAGCGATAGGATGCCCTTGGTAGCCTGAAGACAAAGAGATGATGGGCCATAAATCACTGTCTTAGGGAAGGACAGATTTGGGTAAATATTGCTGCTCTGAGTTCATGTTTGGGGAAAGAGCAAAACATAGGGCAAAGCATGTCCTCAGCTCCATCAACAGTAATTTAACCCAGAAAGCTGAGAAGTCAAAAGTCTGATAACAATCAAATAGTCAGTAGGTATAATTTAAGGAAGGATTTATTTCATTGGCCTTCACTAAGTTTTATACTTGGGAAAGAAAAGAGAAAGAAAAAAAGGATGTATCATGTCAGTTCAATCGAATTCAACAGACATGTACTAAGAACCTACTAATTTGCAAGTTGCTACACTAGACACCTGAGGATATAAAGAGAAAAAAATGAAATGACCCTTGACCTTGAGGAGCTTAATCTCTATTTGGAGGATGCAAAATAACTTCAAATAGAAAGAGAATACTAACAAATGGGAGTTCAGAAAGAGCCTCATATATAACGTGTTGTTCAGTCATTTCAGTGATGCCTGCCTCTTTGTGACCCAATTTTGGGTTTTCTTGGCAAAGATACTGGAATGGCTTGCCATTTCTTTCTCCAATTCATTTTACAAATGAGGAACTAAAACAAACAGAATTAAGTGACTTTCCCAGGGTCACACATCTAATAAGTTACTGAAGTCAGATTTGAACTCAAGGAGTCTTTCTCATTCCAGGCCTAACACTCCATCCACCCCACCACCTAGCTGCCTTATATATAAGGTAGCACCTGAGCTATTCTATCAATAGACTTAATTTTCCCCATAAAACATCATATAAAAAGATGGGAGTGGGGTGTGGTGAGATGTATTCCAAATAATTTATCCCCAAGAAAGAAGTTGAGTAGGTCCCAAAGCAAGGATAGCAGGTAGTAAATGAATCATCTGAATTATAAACTAGATCCTACAAACTAGATTCCATGGGATCATAAATAGCCAATCAAGAGACAATCAGTATCAGTGGATTAGTCCCCTTATTTTTATGGAAATAAAAACGGTATATCTGTCCCATGATGTCAAGTGACAATACATCAAAATGTGTTGGCAGGAATGAGATTTAAGTGACTTGTCAAGGAACACACAGCCAGTAAATGTTAAAGGTGTGATCTGAGCCCAAGTTTTAAACCAGTTCTTTCTCCACATGTTGTGCTATCTCTTCCCTTATTCTCTGAATGCAGCTATATAAGAATACCCTTCTACTCTTTTATGCAGAATTACTCTCATTTTCCCACATCAAGCATCCCCACTAGAATTCACATTGCTGGAATTGGGCTCATTATCTCTTAACCTATAACTCTTAAATTAATAAACAAAATTATTTTCTTCTTTCAGACATATTAATCATACAATATTTTTGTTTTTAAATTATGAAGTTAATAATCGTAAATACTAACTCTTTGATATATGAAGAAAAAACATGATTTTATATAAAATTATGAAGTTCTATCATGTAAACTTCGTTTTACAAAGTACATTTGAAATGGAAGAAGCCATAATAAAATTGCCCTTTTAGCATCCCTTTCTGAATTTGTTATTGTTTGCTTCTACATATTGTTAATCTTTTATAGATGTACTTTTCACTTTTATATCTCCACACTACTCTCAGAATCCAATACTTCACAAGCTCTCCCCATCATCACCACATAACTCCTAGATTCAAGCTATGAAGTCTTCACTGAGCAATACAGAATATCAGACATAAATTAAGAGGAAAACTGAAATTCTCCAATAGAATCATCATTGTTCTCTGCTAACAGCTTTATCTTCCTGTTACAAATCCTTTTGTATTTCTTTCTGCTTTGTTGTATTTTACCTGTCTACATCATTCAGCTGAAGTCTCTGTGTGGATCCCAGGCTGTACCATTCACAGCATTTATCTGTATGAACTAGAAAGTAATCCCTTCCTATGGAGCCAATGTTCACACATTTCTTAGACAACAGTTAATTTAATTTTGGAAATAAGTACTTTGGTGTTCTCATCTGAAAAATGGGGATGATTACACTGAGGTCCCTCATGGGGATATCATTAGGATTAACTACTTCATAGTGAGGAGGTATAAATGGTTGCCCATTCAGTGGTGTATTCATTCATTTTTTGTTTCTTTCTCTAGGCCAATTTACACAGTATGTTTCCTTTAGAAAAGTGCCTTAAACACTTAAAAGAGATAGCCTTTAACTGGAGAGCAATTTACCCCTTATCTAAGAGTAGAATTAGGTTCATTGATTTTTTTTTCCGAGATTGTGAAATATAAAATGGCATGCAGACAACCAATAATCCAAAACCACAGAGGGTAGAATGTGGCTGCTGTGACTGTGCCTAGTCAAGACAAGGAGAAAACTATGTGAGAGAGAGAGAGAGCATTATAACATTGTTCTTTCTACTACCAGAACAGGAGGGATGTTGTGGATTTATTTAGCATCCTTACAAGAAGGGCTGACCCTACAGTTATCTGTCTGACCCCCTTTTCTAGCATCTCCTTAATCTTCTTAGCTAGAGCCACTTAGTCTCCATAGGTAGGTTCAAAGCCTTGCCAGACTCTAGGACCAGTCTTTTTACTGGAGAATAAAAAGCCTAACATCAGACTGTCACTGGTTCAGGTTTCTGTCAGGTTTCTTTCAGAGGCTATTCTGACCAAGTGGCCCTAATTTTAAAAACCTTGCTCTTGCTTTTTTTTATCCTTAGGCCAAGGCATCCCCTTCGAATCTCAGTTCACATAACCAAGTCTCTATTTTGTCTCCCTTTGTTTCTAAGTCTCTGCCTTAGTCTAATGTATTTTGTCTTGGTTCCTTTTATGACCAGGTCACATATTATTAATCTTTAATTACTGGTTCTTTTAGGAATTGGAATGTGGACCATGTTTGTATCTCCCCAACATTGTTTGATCTCCCTATGACATGCTTGCAGAATTTTATAAGGCTGTGAGCTGTAGGGACAGCAACCAACTCATCTGTTGATTGGACCTTTCCCCATCAGCTGCCCTATTCTTACATCTTTCTTGTCTTTACATGTCAGAAATCCCTAGTCTGATCTATTTCATTAATATCAATTAATAGTTTTGTGTGAAATTATGCAAGTATGTGGAGTTTGTCTTTGGGGCCCAAACATGGCCACTCTTATTTCAACCTCATTTCATGACTTTCTTTCTTCCTTTCACCATGCCTCACTCTACCTGACTTAGGGATCCTTTGGCTTAATGCTACTCACTAGGTATTCAGGGATTTCAAAAGCCATGAACCAGCCCCATGGGCTTGATCTCCAGAAAAGCCTATTTATTACCAAGACAGGTCAAAGAAAGAGAGAATGGGGGAGGGGTGCTTTTGAAAAGGGTGGGTAATAGTAAAACTTAATAATCATCCAAATAATAGCTTTCCTTAATTTGTTAGTTCCAAAAAATAAATGCCTTTGTCATCCTAATTATATGTCACATGGTCTTGGAAAAGTCTATATTATCAGATAGTCCTATCAGTTGTAATACCAAATGCACTTGCTGTTTTAATGACTCATTTATCTTCTTATATTAATAACTCAATAACATAGTGAGAGGCAGGCCAGTACAGTGGATAAACAGCTGACCTTGGATTCTGAAAGATCACAACTTATTCAGCCATTCCCTAATTAATGGGTATCCTCTTGATTTCCAATGCTTTGCCATCACAAAAAGTGCTACTAAAATATTTTTGTACAATTTGGTCCTTTTCCCTTTTCTTTGATCTATTTGGGATATAGACCTTGTGGTGGTATTACTGGGTCAAAGGGAATGCACAGTCCTTTGGCCATAGTTACAAGTTGTTCTCCAGAATGGTTGGACTAGTTCACAACTCTACCAACAGTGCATTAGTGTCCCAATTTTTCCACATCACATCTACCATTTGTCATTTTTTTTCTGTCATCTTAGCCAATCTAATAGGTGAAAGGAGGGATTTTACAGCTGTTTTAATTTGTGTTTCCCTTATCAGTAGTGATTTAGAGCATTTTTATGCGACCATTGATAGCTTTGATTTCTTCTTTTGAACACTACCTGTTCATATCGTTTGATCATTTATCAAGTGGGGAATGGGTCTTATTTTTATAAATTTGGCTTAGTTCTCTACATACTTGAGAAATGAGGCCTTTATCAGAGAAACTTGCTATAGAAAATTTCCCAGTTTCCTGTTTTCCTTCTAGTTTTGGTTACATTATTTTTTTGTGCAAAAGCTTTTTATTTTTTTATTTTAAACAATATTACGTTTTCCTCAGTTCCATGTAAAGACAAATTTTAACATTCATTTTAAAAAAAAGAATTTGAGTTTCAAATTTTCTCTCTCTCTCCATCACTTTCCGCCTCCCTGAACAGTAAACAATTTTATATAGGTTGTACATGGTCAATCATGCAAAACATATCACCATATTAATCAGGTGAAGAAGACACAGAACCAAAGGAAAAAAATATACATAAAAATACAGAAAGTGAAAAACAGTATGCTTCATTTTGCAGTCAGACTTTATCAGTTCTTTCTATGAAAGTAGAGGACATTTTTCATCATGAGTCCTTTGGGATTGTCTTGGGTCATTGCATTGCTGAGAAGAGCTAAGTCATTCACAATTGATCCTCATACAATAATGCATTACTGTGTACAATGTTCTCCTCGTTCTGCTCACTTCACTTTGCATCAGTTTATATAAGTCTTTCCAGGTTTTTTTTTCCCTGAAATGCATCTGCTTGTCATTTCTTATAGCACAGTAATACTCTATTACAATCATATACCACAACTTGTTTACCCATTCCCCAAGTGTTGGGCATCCCCTCAGTTTCCAATTCTTTGCCACTATATAAAGAGCTGTTTTAAAAATTTTTGTGAGAATAGGTCCTTCCCCACCCCCACCCCCACCCCCACCCCTTTTTTTAATGCCTTCAGGATACAGACCCAGTAGTGATATTGTGGGATCAAAGGATATACAGTTTTATTTCCTTTTGGGCACAGTTCCAAATTGTTATCCAGAATGGTTGGATCAGTTCACAACTCCACCAACAATGCATTAGTGTCCCAATTTTACCACATCCCCACCAACATTTATTATTTTCTTTTTCTATATTAGCCAATCTGATAGGTTTGTGGTGGTATCTCAGAGTTGTTTTAACTAGCATTTCTGTAATCAATAGTGATTTATAGCATTTTTTCAAATGACTATAGATAGCTTTAATTTCTTCTTCTGAAAATTGCCTGATCATATCCTTTGACCATTTATCAACTGGGGAATGACTTATATTCGTATAAATTTGACCTAAGTTCACTATATTGCAAAAGTTTTCTTTAGTTTCATGTAATCAAAATTATCTATTTTACTACTATAATTCTCTCTCTCTTGTTTGGTCATAAACTCTTCCCTTTTCCCATAGATCAGAAAGGTATATTTTCTCCATGCTGCCCTTATTTGCTTATTATGTCATCCCTTATGTCTTAATAATTTATCCATTTTGACCTTATCTTGGTTTACAGTGTGAGATGTTGGTCTATGCCTAGTGTCTGCCAAACTGCTTTTAGTTTTCCCAGCAATTCATGTCATATGGTGAATTCTTGTCCCAAAAGCCTGGATCTTTGGGTTTGTTGCACACAATATTACTACGGTTATTCACTACTGTTTGTTGTATACCTAATATATTCCACTGATCCACCCCTCTATTTCTTACCAGTAGCAGATTGTTTTTTATGATTACATAATACTGTTTGAAATCTGGAACTGCTAAGCCACCTTCCTTAACATTTCATTTTCCATTTGTTCCCTCGATATTCTTGACCTTTTGTACTTCCAGATGGCTTTTGTTACTATTCCTTTCTAGTTCTAGAAAATAATTCATTGGCAGTTTGATTGGTATGGCACTGAATAAGTATGTTAACTTAGGTAGAATTGCCATTTTTATTATATTGGCTTGGACAACCCATTAGCACTTGTTTCTCCAATTGTTTAGATCTGTCTTTATTTTAGTGAAAAGTGATTTGTAATTTGTTCATATAATCGCTGGTATTGTCATGGCAGGTAGACGCCCAAATATTTTATATTGTGTGCAGTTATTTTAAATGAAATTTTGCTTTCTATTGCATGCTGCTGCATTTTGTTTGTAGTATATAGAAGTGCTGCAGATTTCTGTGGGTTTATTTTATGTCCTGCAACTTTGCTAAAGTTGCTCAATGTCTCAACCAATTTTTTAATTGATTCTCTAGGGTTCTCTAAGTATACAATCATATCATGTGCAAAGAGTGATAGTTTTGTTTCCTCATTGTCTATTTTTATTCCTTTAATTCCTTTTTCTTGTCATATTTCTATAGCTAGAATTTCTAGTATAATATTGAATAATAGTGGTGAGAATGGATATACTTGCTTCATCCTTGATTTTATTTATATTTCTATTTTATTAATCTATTTTCTGATTTTCAGGATTTTCATTTTGTTGTTTAATTGGGAATTTTTAAATTATTTTAGTTGTCTGCCCAATTTATTGATTTGTTCTTTTGCTCTTTTACTGATTTATGCATTTAGAGATGTAACATATTGCCTAAACACTGCTTTGGCCACATCCTACAAATTTTGGAATTGTTGTCATTTTCTTTAATGAAATTTTAATTGTTTGTATGATTTTTCCTTCCACCTATTCATTATTTAAGATTAGATTATTTAGTTTCCAATTAACTTTTAATCTATGCTTCCACAGCCCTTTATTAAATTAATTTTTATTGCATTATGATTCAAAAAAGGGTGCATTTAATATGTCTGCTTTTTTGCATTTGGTTGTGAAATTTTTATGCCTTAAAACAGTTTTTGTGAAGGTGCCATGTATAGCTGAAAAAAGGTATATTCGTTTCTAATCCCATTCGGTTTTCTCCAGAGGTCTAACATATCTAATTTTTCTAAGATTTTATTTATCTTCTTAACTTCTTTCTTATTTATTTTATAGCTAGATTTATCTAGCTCTGAGAGGGGAAAATTGAGGTAAAGTAAGTAAAGCTTTACTTTATATTTCCTCCTGAAATTCATTTAACTTTTCCTTTAGGAATTTGGTTTCTACCATTTGATATATATGGTTTAATATTGCTATCATTTCATTATCTTTGATACCTTTTAGCAACATGTAGTTTCCCCACTTCAGAAAGAAAGAAAGACAGAAAGAAAGGATGAAAGAATGAATGAATGAAAGAAAGAAAGAAAGAAAGAAAGAAAGAAAGAAAGAAAGAAAGAAAGAAAGATGATCAGTGGATTCTTTCAATTTATGCTTAACCCTCTGGTTCTAGTATTTATGGGCAGTTTCGCTTGATAATTTTCTTGAAATATGATGTCTAGGCTCTTTCTTTGACCATGGCTTTCAAATCGTCCAGAAATTCTTAAATTATGTCCACTTGATCTATTTTCCTAGTTAGTTGTTTTTCCAGTAAGATATTTCACATTTTCTTCTTTTTAAATTTTTTAAATTTTGTTTTGTTACTCCTTGATGTTTCATGGAGTCATTAGCTTGCATTTGCCCAATTCTAATTTTTAAGGAATTATTTTCTCCTGTGAGCTTTTATACCTGTTTTCCATTTGGTCAACCTGTTTTTTAAAGAGTTATTTTCATAAGTGATTTTTTAAAACATTTTTTACCATTTGGTCAAATCTTTTTTTTAGGTGTTCTTTTTTTCTGCTTTTTGATGTCCCTTTTACCAAGCTGTTGATTGTTCACTATTTTCTTCCTTTGTTTTTGCTTCTTTATCTAATTTTTCCTTTATCACTCTAATTAATCATTTTCCAGATCTTCCTGAAATTCTTCTTGGGCTTGTATTTAATTCACATTTTTCCTTTGGGCTTTTTATGGTAGCTGTTTTGACTTCATTGTCTTCTTCTGAGTTTGTGTCTTAATCTTCCATGCTATCATAGTAGATTTTTATGGTCACGTTCTTTTTTTGGTTTGCTCGTTTTTCCACCCCATTTCTTGATTTTCAACTTTATGTTAACTTTGAGCTCTGCTTCTGGCATGGAGAAGCAAGGTCATCATCTGAAGCTTAAGGCTCTTTTGCACTGTTTTTTTCAGAGATAACTCTATATGTTTGAGAGTTTTCAGTGCTTCCAAAGTGATGTGATCTGGAGAAAGTTGTGGTCACTGCTCTCTAGGTCTGTACTCTGTTCTTTTCCCAGGTAAAGCCCTAATCCCTTGGGATTACAATCAATACCCCTCTTCAGGGTTTCCACTTCCTCTTCATTTAAAGTGCTCTTCTTTGCCCTTGAACTATGATGCAAGTGGGTATAGGCAATGGAGTTGCCAAATAGCGTTTGATCCTACATCCACTGCTTATAAAGAAATATCCTGTAAATTCCTTCTGACCATTTGCAAGGTCTCCTTATCATCTCTGGCTTGAGAGCTCCTGAAGCTGCTACTGCTTCTGTCACCACTACCTAATCACACCATTGGTGCTTCATCCACTTGATTACTGAGACAGTCTCCTTCCCCCCTCACATATGTTTCTGATCTCCTATGTGGTCTTGAGCTGGAAGAGTGTCTCACTCTGACCTTATGTTGGCTCTGCCATTCCAGAATTCAATTTGAGGTGTTATTTTAAAGTTGTTTGGAAGGGAATATTAGGAGACCTGAGCTGAGTGCTTTTTCTACTCTACCATCTTGGTTCCACTCCCAGAAGTATTTTATCTCAACTTATTTACAACTTTTTGAGGTTAGGAAGTCCTAATTATGTGAATCATCCGGGGGTGATAACCGCAAGTTTTTGCCCATAGTAACTGCTCAAATATATGAAATAGTATAAATCAAACACTTTACAAACCTTAGAGGTACATGATGCTAGTTATTATTGATATCATCATCATCAAAACATCTTGATTGACACATCATAATCATTGACTGTGTATTAAAATACTTAGCAAAATTTGACCTTTTGGATGAGAATAACAGATTGTGTCTGCTAAGGAAAAAACACATCAGTTTGAAACAGACTTATCACCATCCATTTGCTGAAGAAGGAGTTGTCCATGGCTGTCCATGGAACAAGGAAAATTCCAAATTCATACCATTTTTTCTATAGTGACAGTGGCAGGTGGTAGAAAATGTTTCATACTTTTTATGAATATTAACTTTTTTGTTGGTGCTCTAAATCTAACATTGAATAATTGCAGAATCATAGATTTAGAGTTGGAAGGGAACTAAGAGGCCAGCTGGTTCAATTGCCTCACTTTATAAATGAGGAAACTGAAGAGGTTAAATGACTTGCCCAGGGTCACAGTAAATGTCTTCCCGACTCCAAATCCTGGGATCTTTGTCTGATGATCAATGAATAGACATACAAAATCCCATAGTTCCAGTGGAATAACTGAATCGTAGCAATCTTGGGATGAGAGTAGAGATGGGAAATTTCATTTTAAAAGACTGTATTTGAACAGTTAATCATCCTTAACACTTAGGGCTACTTAACCCTGAGCTTTCTCAGCAAACACAGTAATGCTTCTTGATGCTCTGGTATGGTAATTGACTTTCATATCATGTAGGAATCATAGCTGCTCAGTGTTCTTTTCTTTTGCTAAGGGCTGTTGATCAACATATTCCATTTGGCATGTGAATTTATACAGAAAATGTAGACCTGGCCCCAAATGAATAAAATAACCACATACTTAATTTGAGGAAAGAAAAACTCAGAACATGCCCACTCACCCTCAGAAAACCTTTAGCCATAAGCTGTCTTTCCATGGAAATGAGGGTCATTGTTTCTACCCGAAAGATTACACTGCTCCTTAGTGGTTCGATCACTCTGACTTTGATAGTAGCACAGCAAATTGCTGGAGTCAGTCCTTGAAAAGATTTTGATGACAGACATTATTTCTGAATCCATAATGGTGAAACTGTTTAACATTACAAGCTGAAGTTGGCTGGTCAGAGAGATGATCAGAGGGACATTGAAATTATTTTTCAAAGACAAGAAGAATTCATCCAAGAAGAGGCCCACAAATATGTCCAGAGTGCATTGCAAAAAACATGACTTGTGCTTACTTTCAACTGCACTTTCCTGTGATCCCAAAGTCACTGGCAGATGTAGTATTGCTCTTGATTTCAATGACATGAGGTTCATGTCAATAGTAGTTAAGAAAAAGAAAAGAAATTACACATCCCTACGTTTCATTGGAATTACTGAACCCAACCATTTTTGTTGAATTCTTCAGATTCCTGAAAGGGGAACTGGGAAGGGGAAAGGGAAATAAGGGTTTGTTGATTATTTACCATGTGTGAGGCATCATGTTAAGCACTTTACAAATATTATCTCATTTGATGCTCACAACAACCCAAAGAGGTAGGTACTATTATTATCATTTCACATATGGAAAAACATAGGCACACAGAAGTTATGTGATTTGCCCAGGGTCACACTGCTAGTAAGCGTCTGAGGTTAGATCTGTACTCAGATCTTTTTTACTCCATGCCCAGCATTCCAATGACTGTGCCAACTAGCTGCTCCAAGAGACTGGAGTTCCAGAACTTCCTTTGTTGCTAACTTACTGTGGGGTACATAATTTCTCCTCTCTGGGAATAAGCTTTCAGATTTCTAAAATTGGAGATATACTTCCTTAAAATGATACATTGCAACTCTCTAAAACCATCAGCAAGCATTATGGGAATAAGCTAGAACCTTGACCTATAAGATCAGGGGTGAAACAAGGATGCCTATTATCACCACTGTTATTCAATGTTGTGCTAGAAATCTTAGCTTTAGCAATAAAAAAAAATAAATTGAAAGAATTAGCATAAGCAATGAGGAAACAAAACTATCACTCTCTGCAGATGATATGATGGAATACTTAGAGATTCCTAGAGAGTCAAGTAAAAAATTATTTGAAATAATAAACAACTTTAGCAAAGTTGCAGGATATAAAATAAACCAGCATAAATCATTGACATTTCTATATATTACTAACAAAGACCAGCAGCAAGAGATGAAAAGAGAAAATACATTTAAAATAACTTTAGATGGTACCAAGTATTTGGGAATCTAGCTGCCAAAACAAACCCAGGAATTCTATGAATACAATTACAAAACACTTTTCACACAAATAAAGCCAGATCTAAACAACTGGAAAAATATCAATTGCTCATGGGTAGACTGAGCTAATATAATAAAAATTACAATTCTACTTAAATTAATTTACTTGTTCAGTGCCATATCAATCAAACTACCAAAAATTGTTTGATAAAGCTAGAAAAACATAATATTTATCTTGAAAAACAAAAGCTCAAAAATATCAAGGGAAATGATGGGAGAAAATGCAAAGGGAGGTGGCCTGGCCATACCAGATCTAAAACTATATTATAAAGCAGCATTCATCAAAACTATTAGTAACTGGATAAGAAATAGAGTGGTAGATCAGTAGAATAGATGAAGTACACAAGACACAGAAGTAAATGATTATAGTAATCTACTGTTTGATAAGCCTGAAGACTCCATCTTCTCAGATAAAAACTTAGTATTTGACAAAAACTGCTGGAAAAACTACTATAGCAGAAACTAGGCATGGACCAACATCTCACACCATTTACCAAGATAAAGTCAAAATGGGTACATGATTTAGATTTAAAGGGTGATACCATAAGCAATTTAGGAGAGCAAGGGATAGTTTACCTGTCAAAGCTAATCTATGGAAAAGAGAAGAATTAATTACCAAATAAGAGACAGAGAACATCACATGGATAACTTTGATTCCACTAAATTGAAAATGTTTTGCACAAACAAAACCAATGCAACCAAGACTAGAAGGAAAGCAGAAAGCTGGGAAACAATTTTTACAGCCAGTGTTTCTGATAAAGGCCTCATTTCTAATACATACAGAGAACTGAGTTAACTTTATAAGAATACAAGTCATTTCCCAATTGATAAATAGTCAAAGGACATGAAGAGGCAGTTTTCAGATAAGAAACAAAAGCTATTTATAGTCATATGATAAAATGCTCTAAATAACTATTGATTAGAGAAACAAAATTAAAACAGTTTCAAGGTACCACCTCATGCCTATCAGATTCCTAACAGAAAAGGAAAAATGATGAACATTGGAGAAGATGAGGGAAAATTGGAACACTAATGCATTGTTGGTGGAGTTGTAAACTGAACCAACCATTCTGGAGAGCAATTTGGAACTATGCCCAAAGGACATATTGATCCAGCAATACCTCTACTAGATCTATATCCCAAAGAGATCATAAAAAGGGGGAATGACCTACATGTGCAAATATATTAATAGCAGCCCTTTTCGTGGTGTCAAAATATTGGAAATTGAAGGGATACCCATAAATTGGGTAATGGCTGAACACGTTGTAGAATATGAATGTAGTGGAATACTACTGTAATATAAGAAATGATGAGCAGGTGAATTTCAGCAAAAACCTGGAAAGACATGAACTGATGCTGAGTGAAGTGAGCAGAACCAGGAGAACATTGTCCACAATAACAGCAACATTGTGCAATGATCACTATGATAGCCTTAACTCTTCTCAGCAATGATCCAAGACAATTCCAAAAAAATAATGATGGAAAATGCTATCCACATCCAAATAAAGAACTATGGAGTCTGAATGTAGGTTAAAGCATACTATTTTCCCTTTTGTTGGTTTTTTTCTTGTGTATTTTTTCCCTTTTTGTTCTGATTCTTCTTTCACAATATGACTAATGTGGAATATGTTTAATGAGATTTTACATGTATAACCTATTTGTTCATCATCTTGAGAATGGGGGAGCTGAAGGACGGAAGGAGGAAAAAAGCTTAGAACTCAAAATCTTACAAAAGTGAATGTTCAAAACTATCTTTACATGTAACTGAAAAAAATAAAATATTATTAAGAGAAAAAACAAAACAGAAAGGAAGGAAAGAAGGAAGGAAGTGATGAGGTTAAAGAACCATGTTTTAGGGGTGCTCAAGACCCCAAAATATCAACACTCTGGGTCCTGCTCAAATGAATTCAACTCAAGCTTTCTCAGCCAAAGAAGAACAGTTTAAAAACAGATTCAGCATATTGGGTTGACTCTTAAGAAATCTCACCCTTTGTGATAGCGAGCCAGACTCAATCTGAGGTATATTGAATCTGATCACCTTCATGGAGGCAAGATGAAACTTATATACAGAAAGATTGTGGGAGGGGTCTAGGGTGGTCCTGGGGTGATGGGAGGAGGGGTTTAGGAAGGTTCTTGAGGAGGAGTCTAAGGAGGAGCATGATGGGACTGGGGTGAGGTCAGACTCCAGGAACCAAGAGAATGGGATTAAGGGTGGGAAGTAGCTGAAGGCTACAGTGGAGATAACAGACCATGTAGGGCTAGGCTAGTTTAAGGGTAACAGATTTGGGTATAGACCCTTTGATAGGATCAAGGGTGGAAACTAGACAGACAATGGAGGGCTAGGCTAGGTTAAGAGTAACCTAGAGATTTGGGCCTAGCAATAATGAAAGGCTTATGGCCTTAGGCAAACACCTCATCTAGTGAGAAGATTCAAGGAAGAGTTCAAAGGGGCTCCTACAATCTAAACCCTTTTGATGAGGTTAAAGAAAAATGAAGATGGTTGGGAACCATAGGTTTTTAGGGGTGCTTGAGACCCCAAAATACCGACACACCAGGTCCTGCCGAATGAATTCGACTCAAGCCTTCTCAGCCAAGGAAAAAAGACAAAGTTTATTAAGGATTCATCATATTGAGTTGTCTTAAGAAATCTCACCTTTTGTAATGCTTGTTTTCACCAGTGGGCCACATTCAATCTACTGAGCTAGATTGAATCTGAGCACCTTCATGGAGGCAAGATGAGACTTAGATACCGAAAAGATTGTGGGAAGGATTGAGGGGTGTTCTTGAGTAGTCTGAGATGGCTAGAGGAGGGGTTTAGAGCAGACTGGGGTGAGGTCAGACTCTAGGGTAGGAAATACCTGAAGGCTAAGAGGAGGTGACAGACAATAGAAGGCTAGGGTAACAGAGCTAGGGTATAGATATTTTGATTAGGGTCAAGGGTGGGAAGCATCTGGACAATAGAGGGCTAGGCTAGGTAGCCATTTGGGCCTAGATAATGAAAGCCTTATGGCCTTAGGCAAAGGCCAGATCTAGTGGGAAGATTCAAGGAGAGTTCAAGGGGGTTCCCAGAGACTGTAGTTCAGATTCAAGGGGGTTCCCAGAGACTGTACCCTCATCACCATCATTAGGAAGCAAGGAAAGAAGAAAGGAAGGAAGGAAGGAAGGAAGGAAGGAAGGAAGGAAGGAAGGAAGGAAGGAAGGAAGGAAGGAAGGAAAAAGAGCCAGGTTTTGAGCTAGTGTAACTGGATCAAATCCTGCCCTTCCATCTATTCCTCCTATGGTCTTAAGCAAGTCACTTAACTACTTTGGTCTCAGTTTCCTCATCTGAAAAATAAAAGGCTTGGAGCAGATAACCTCTGAGGTCTCTTCCATCTTTCTAAACTATGATAAGTGTCCCTGGAAATAGAAAACTTGTTAGGGACTTGTGGATAAGAGATAATCTGGTTCTAATATGTTACTGGTAAAGCCCTGTTTCTTGAGGTTTTCTTTTTTCTTAGTCAATTTTCAATTCTAATTCTTCTTTTGTAAATTTGTAAATCATTAAAGAGGAGGTCAAATGAAAATGTGAGGTCAAGTGAATTATAAAATATGATCTATCTTATGAGGAAGTTGATCTAATAAGAGATTCTAAAATTCAGACAAAGTCATAAACTTTTCCTCAACCTGACTAGGTCGTTTAGTTTGGATTCCTCTATTTCTTCTTTAACAGAGAAAATAAACCAATATTAAGTTTATCAAAGAGGTGTACTACCTGTTCTAGTAGACATCTCTATCATGAAACTAGGAGGGCAGGGACCTATTTGTTGTCCAGTCTATGAGCTCCAGAGTGAATTGGGTTTAAAGTTTGGTGTTTGAGAAAGAAAAAGGCAGCTTTTAGTCAACAAAATGTACCTACTCTTGGGCAGAGCATGGAAAGAAGAGGAGAGGAGAGGAGAGGAGAGGGGAGGGGAGTGGAGAGGAGTTGGACAACAATAGGCCCTGTCCTCCTAGCACAGAGTGAATGTACATAGTAAATAGTAACTGTTTCTCTTTTGGCCAGGAACCCTGAGATTCTTCCCTTCCCAGTTTGATTTTTTTTTTAATTAAAAGGGCCATCCTTTGAGTAACTACTTTAAAAGGCCTATTCAGTGAATGGGTGTTGCCTTACTCAAAGTGAGAACCTGAAAAGACCTTGGCCTAAAAGGGCCAGGGTCTCCCATTTCATCCTGGGCCAAATTCAGTCTTCCTGATGAATATCTGGCCACTGGACCCAGTTGGCTCAGGAGGAGAAAGTGAGGCTGGTGACCTTGCACAACCCTCCATCACACGAATCAAAGTCAACTGAAAGTCATGTCATCATCTCCCTCAAGTCATGTTCCTCTTCAAGAATGAAAGACAAACAAAACCTATCATGAAGCACAAATTAGAATACGAGTAGGGAACATATATAGGGAATGTCAAATCATCTTGCTGTGGATACAGCTGTACCATAGATATATTTTCAGTATTTCATTAGGTTCACATTTACAGACATGGCATTGGTCTCCTAGATTTGGTCAGAGAGCCAGATGCTAGAACTGAAAGGGGCCTATCTGATCTAGCAGAATTCCAATAGAACGTAAGTTTCTTGAATTCAGGGACAATTTTTCATTATCTCTTCATAGTCCCATTGCCTAGGACAATATCTTTCACAATGTAGGGGCTTATTAAGATTTGTAAGTTGCATTTAAAGGGTAGCTAAGAGGCTTAGTGAATATAGCACCAGACCTGAAGACCTGAATTCAAATCTGACCTCAGACACTTATTAGCTGTGTGACCCTGTTCACCTTAATTTCCTCATCGATAAAATTAGCTGGAGAAGGAAATGGCAAACCACTTCAGTATCTTTACTAAGAAAACCCCAAATGGGTCACAAAGAGTCAGACATGACTGAAACAAATGAACAACAAAAAATTGAATTTAATCTCTTTCATTAAACTGAACCCCAATGAGGTTAGACTTTAAAAGATGGGACCTTAATGATAAAATCAGGACTAGAATCCAAGACTTAGTTATCCATTTAATTAGTCAATCCAATTAATCCATTGCTTAGTTTAGTGCTCTTTTTAACGCTCTCTCTTCTTCCTACTCCTTCAACACCCCCTTCCACAGATTCAATTTAGAATAATTCATATTATTCCATTTCTCACTATCAGAATCTCTCTGAGAATCTCACAGCACTTTAACATCTGGTGCCAATTAAATTCCAAATGTTCCATTTCACAAATTGGTTTGAACTGAACCAAAGTAAGGTAAAAAAAGTATCCCAAAAGGAATGATTTTGTCATAAATGCAATCAAGTATAATTTTTCCTTCCTTATCCTGTTTATTTCCTTTTTTCCCTGTTTTCATAACTAAACTGCTAGGGTACTCAATCAATAGTTTTAATGTGAATGAGATTGGAGAAAGGTAGGACAAGACAGAAAATGTGAATTTGGAAACAAATAAGACATTTTCACTTTCTGCCCTCTTGGACTGGATATACTTGTTTGCAGGATTCTTGTTCATAGGAGCTCTTGAGCTATCAAGATGTTATGATTTTATTGACATATGTTCTTGAGGCTACTAATATTTTATGAAAAAATCATTGAGATATATTTTTAAATGAAAAGTACCATTTTTTTAACACATGGCTTCAGTGCCTCCTCCATTTAAGTTCTCCACTTCATAATGGCTTATTTCTTGACATTTATATTCCCATTGAGGAGCCAGACATGACAAAAGAATGATGATGCTTATGATGATAATAGTATTTAAATAGCTTTTGAAGGTTTACAAAACTCTTTACATGATCATCAAAACAACCCTGTGAGGTAAGTGTCTCCATTTTACAGATGAGGAAACTGAGACCAAGAGAGGTTGAATGACTTGCCCAAGATCATACAGCTATGAAAAAGTCTGGGATGGAATTTGATCTCAGGGATTCTTGACTCCAAGCTCAGCACTCTATTGACTGTTCCAGCTAGCTTCTCAATGTGGGACAATGTAAGTCTGATTAAAAAGACTTTTCTCCAAAGAGTATCCTCTAAGAACATGAATGCATGGGCTCTTCTGTGGGATTCTGGAGAGGGCTATGGATTGGCATGCGATGAATAGAAAAGTCATTAAGCTCCACGAAAGAGAGATAACATGGTCTTGATAGAAAGATCAAATGAGGAGCCATTTGCTAGTCCAAAAGGCAAAGGCAGACATCCATGTACTAATAGTTCCCCTGAACATAGGCTGAGTTCAGAGGCAATGAGGTTAAAGACCAGGAAGTGTGTGGACAGAGAAGGGTTGGAAGAGCAACAGGGAAGGAAAAGGGGCCACCAAGATCAGAAGGAACCAATCTGAGGAGACACCATTATTTAAGGCATCTGAGCAGATTCAAATTTAGACAACTAATGCATGTATAAAGTGAATTATGAATGCAGCAGTGTGAACTAGTTTGAAGACATCTTACTGACAACCTTACTGTTGGGGTTTGCTTTTTTTCTGTCCCAGGAGGTTCTAAGTTAACAAAAGCTGATTATCCTCTTGTTATTAATTTTGGGATATTAATTAATCCAAATCCAGCTGCCTTTGCCTGATAAAAATGTACTTTATTTCTTTATTTTTTTCTAAATTAAGCTCTAGATTCAGAACACAAATCAGTCCAAGTCTTATTTCCTAGACAATTTTATACATTGCTAATCTCACTTCTCTTTGAGTTGTTGAATAAAGTTGTCTCCCCACCCCCAAAAAAACCCTGACTTTGATAACATAACATTCATATATGTCAGGAACATTTTTACTCTGGAAAATCTGTGGAAGAAGCAAAGATGTTTCTATCACTGCATGAGGGCAATGGAGCGGCTCTAATCCATACTGATAAAACACAGATGGTCTCTGCAGAGTTCCCATTCATCTTTCATGGTGAGTGTTGCAATTAATCAGCTACCTTCCCCTGTCACCTTCTTCTAGCAAGATCATCTACTCAAGAGCTCACATCCCCTTTCATTGATATACATTTGGAGCTTTTGTGTGGCACCTGGAATGAGTCTGATGGGGGCGGGGGATGGTGGGAAAGGGGGACAAGTACAACAGGTGTGCAGCAAACGCATCCTATTATATTCTGACTCGTGGTCTGATGTGAGACCATCTTCAGAGAGAGGAAATTGAAAAAAATGATTACTTTTCAAGTGCTTTTGGATCATTTTAAAAGAACTTTCTTTTTTATCTTTTTTTCTTTCCAACACCAATTAATAAGAAACAGCCTATCCTAAAATGAAGCAAAAACAAATCAACTTTGAGATGGTCATGGACAAAAAGGAGCTTCCATTTATGCTCTGCTGAATGGTCACAGACCCCAAAGTACCCACCTGGCTTTGACTCATTGGCTTTAGGAACACAGGCTCAGATTGTAGGTTTAGGGTTGAAAGGGATCCTAGAAGTCACTTAGTCCAACTCCATCATTTACATGTTAGGGAAAAGAGACTCAGAGAGCTTCAATAACTAGCCTTAGGTGACACATTTATTAAGTAACAGTAGTAGAACATGAACTCAAGTCTTCTGAATCTTTCCAGAATAGCCCATTTGCCACTGGTAGTTCTCTGTGTGTAGGCCCACACTGGAAGGCTTACTTGGTTCTATATTGGCTTCCATAGGCCTAGCCCATGCCCATGCCTTCCTTTTATCCAGTGTTCTCAGCATTGGCCCAGCTTTCCTGGTCCTGGTCCCTCACCTTCTTATCATCATGCAGTGACAGAATGAACAATCTTGAATCACAAAATTTAGGGAGATGTACTTATTTTTTTTCTTTTGTTTTAAGAAGTTCTTTTTTTCCCTCAGTATAGAGTCCATAGAGACTAGGTTAAGGTCCCATGACTAAAGGCGAAATGCATGATTAATGGTGAACTATTATACTCCATTCTTATTCAGTCATTTCTCAGTCATGCCCAACTCTTCATGACCCCTTTTTGTTTTTTTTCTTTTTCTTGACAGATACTGGAGCTGTTTGTCATATGCTGCTCCAGCTCATTTTACAGATGAGCAAACTGAGGCAAACAGTGTTAAGTGACTTGCCCAGAGTCACACAGTTAGTAAGTATCTGAGGCCTGATTTGAATCCAGGTCTTCCCAACTCCTGGCCCAGCACTGTATCCACTGCGCCACGTAGCTGTCCATGTAGTCCATGGAGGAACCATTTTTCTCCAAGTCCTTCTTACGTGTGATTCTGATTCCTTTCTCCAGAGTTATCTTCCGTGGTTTTAGTAACCATAGACAGCAAAGCAAAACAATAAGGAGCAGCACAAAGGCTTAAAAAATATTCTGGAAATCACAGCAAATTAGATCAGGTTTAACTAAAATTTGTGTATATTTTGGTGTGTTTTGAATGATTCCTCCACTGTGCTCTTTCCCTTTAAACCCAGATCTGCCTGTTCATTTGGGAAAAAATCAGGAGCTGCTTCCACCAAACTCCAGGAGATAGGGTTGAAACCACTAAGAGAGTGACACATGAACCTGCTGTAAGCAATGGACTTCCTTGTAGTGGCTGTGGGACATTCAGTCCAATGCATTCTGTTCAGCTAAGCTGTTGCTGTTTGCCCCAGCTACTGTGCCTTGAATAAAAATAACCCTCTGTCCTTTGCACTGGCATTTCGTGACTTAGTTTGAATGTGATTAATATTTTATCAGAAAGTTACAAATTGTCCTTTAAGCTACAGACTTTTAAAAAGTCTGATGCATTCTTCAAAGTGATTTTATTATGTTAAAAGGAGAAAAAAACTGTAAACCATTTTCAGTGACACATTTTCAATGATATAATGAAAGTCAATAGAAAAACGGTTTTCTATATTCCAAAATTCAATTTCCAGGTAATTTAAGTGTATCTTTTAGACAGGGTGTTCCAAAAGTCTTAGTGCAGATTTAAGCTGTTAGAATCTAAGTCTGCATTAAAGCTTTTGGGATACCCCTTATAAAGTGAAGTCCGTGGACCTAGAACCCTGACTCCTGGTAGAGAGAAGAGTAGAACCTATAGAGTATGAACAGAACATGGAAGGATTATAGGGAAAGAAAAGAGTTAGCTGTGGTCCTTAGCTCTGAGCAGTAAACCAATCTCTTTTCCTCTCTAGGGCCAAAGAAGAAACGCTAGACAAAACTGAGATTGAACTGCAGGAGAACTTAATTTGGCCCATGTATATTTGCTAACATAGAAAATTCTGTTATTATCTGCTGAGGATTCTCAAAAATCTTTATCCTTCCCCAACCTTTCTCCTAGCCTCCCAACCGAATTTTCCAACTGTCTTTTCAACACCTCAAATTGGATGTCCTGTAGATATCTTAGACATCTTAAAACATGAATTCATCATCATTTCCCCAAAATCCCCTTATAAACTTCCTTTTTACTGCTGAGAGCATCACCATCACCATTTGAGTCTGGTACCCCAAGCTCAAAACTTACATATCAGTCTGGCCTTTTCACTCTCTCTCATTCCCTCGCCCCCCCTACCCCAGCCAATCTATCACCACATCCTCTCTACTCTACTTTCATGACATCTCTCCTCCATATTCCTTCTCTCCTCCAACACTGTCACTATCCTGGCATAGGTCTTTATTCTTTCACACATGGCTCATTACAATAGCTTGCTGGTTGCTCTCTCTGCCTCAGGTCTGTCCCCACTTAAATTTATCTATCTAAAGTGCAGGTCTTACCATATCAACCCCCATTCCATAATTCCAATGGTTCCCTATTACCTCTAGGATCAAATATTAAAAAAAGAAACTTCTTTGGATTTTAAGGTCCCTCAAAACCAGACTCCCCTTTTACCTTTTAAAATCTTAAACTTTACTCTCCTCTATATGGTCTATGATCCAACAACTTTGGTCTCTTTCCTGTTCCTTTCACAGGACACTCCATCTCCTACCTCAGAGCATTTTCACCGGCTGTCCCCATGCCTAGAATGCTTTCTCTCCTCATTTCTACCTCCTGCCTTCCCTGACTTCCTTCAAATCTCAGTAAAACCCACCCCCAGTATGAAGTCTCTCTTGATCTTCTTTTAATATTAGTGCCTTCCCACACAAATTATATTCAATTCATCTTGTAAATATCTTGTTTATATATAGTAATTTCATGTTATCTCCTCCATTAGAATATGAGCTTTTTCAGGCCAGGATTGCCTTTTGTCCTTCTTTGTAGGCCCTGTGCTTAGCACAGTGCCTGGTACATAGTAAGTGTTTAATAAGTGTTTATTTCTCTCCTATATCTACTGATGAAATCACAGATCCAGCACAAAGAAATAGACAAGAAACAGTTAGTATGTATATGGTACTTTAATATTGGCAAAGGAATCTACCAGGGAGGAAATTACGTTTTTCTCAATGTAGATTTGCAGCTGCTCTGAACTTTAGTCTTAGAGATAAGTCTGCAATACTGAGGGGTTAAGTCATTCACCCAGGTTCACATAAAGATAAGAAATGTCAGCGGCAGGATTTGAACCCAGCTTTGTCCAACTCCAACACCAGCATTTTATCTATTACATAGTAGTACACTAGTACAACAAAATGGTTTGGTACCCTGTGTTTTCTTCTCTTTCTCTCTCTCCTTTTTTTTTTTCCTATTTTGTCCCCTTGTTGAGCAGAAGCTCCTTGAAAAGTTGCTTCCATTCCCCTCATATACTCAAGATTCTGCCATAAGTGGGATTTCCCCAGCTTTGATCTTTGGCTTCTCTTTTTCTGGCCTCTCAAACCAGGTCCAAATAAAACTTATATCTGTTTCACTGTTGGGAACACCTCACTAGACTAATACTGGTGTCTTGATCTTCTTTGCAAAGAATTGCAAAGAGGGGACAGGTTATCTTCATTATCTCCAGCATCCATCATCAGTCTTGATACTCATAAGACTCTCCTCTCTTTGCAAGGGTGGATTTCTGGTTAGGCCCATAGATATGCCCAGGAAAGCCTTGTTCTGAAAAGGCCTGAACTCCAATCTAGGTTGAGATTATACTGTCTGACCTCTTGCAACAAATGCCTCTCTGCTGGCCTCGATGAGACTCTATAAGACTATCAGGTCTGAATGGACTCCACCTCCCCAAATCTGCCAAGTTAGAAGGATGGAAATCTCCTTCTAAGGAACTGTGGTACAGCATGAGCTTCATCTTGACACAGGCCCTTTATTCAAGTTGCAACCCCTTCCCAACCACTATTTCAGGACTAAGCTACAAACAATGTAGTTTGCTAAAGCTAGGAAGTTGAATGAGACCTGAACTTGTCCCATCAGTCAGTCAAACAATACGCATTTATTAAGTACCTACTGTGTGTCAGTTATTATGCTGGGTACTAGGGATACAAGTATAAAGAATGAATCCCTACTTATAATGAACTTACGTTACATTCAGATGGAGAAGACGTCAAGTATATATAAATGTGCAGAGCAAAATATATATATATATGTATATGTATATGGTGTGTGTGTGTGTGTGTGTGTGTGTGTGTGTACAAACACACACACATACATACACAAAGTAGTTAAATACAAGGTAATTTGGGAAGGAGAGCACCGTTAGCTGTGAGCATCAGAAAAGGCTACATGTATAAGATGATTGCTAATCTGCATCTTAGAGGAAGAGAGGGACTCTCTGAGGCATAGATGGAGTGACTTTAGCCCTAGAACATCACTGCTGCTCCCACTGATAACATCTCTTCTGTCATCTTCAGGACTATAATGGTTTGATGCTGTTTGATGGGTTTCTCACCTGGGTTTCCTTTCTTCACTGCTGTACATCTTATTCATTCAGAAAGTCATGAATAAGACAGCCAAGAAAATGTATTCGGCAAGGAAGGAATGTATCTACTCATTTATCAGCTATGGCACAACCATAAGTGAATTTGTTGGGGAAGGGGGATACTTTATTTCACCCATTTTCTCCAAGGACTATGGTATTTAAGGTAAGTGAGCCTCCAGGCTTAGATCTTACTCTGTCTTCTCAGTAAGTATCCCTTTCATATAATCTAATTCAGAAGAATTTAACTCATTTGGTATCATGGATCCCTTTGTCAGTCTGGTAAAGCCTATTGACTGCTTCTCACCATGTTTTCTTTGCTCTTACTGTTCTTTGGTTGTTTTTAGTCCTGTCTGACTCCTCGTGACTCCATTTAGGGTTTTCTTGACAAAGATACTGGAGTGGTTTGAAATTTTCTTCTCTAGCTCATTTGACAGCTGAGGAAATTGAGGCTAACAGGGTTGTCACTTGCTCAGGATCACACAGGAGGTAATTGTCTGAAGCCAGTTTTTAACTCAGATCTTCCTGACTCCAAACTCTGTGCTCTATTCACTGGACCACTAGGATGTCCCATGTTTTCTTAAAAAGTCGTAATTTTTAAAATTGTCAAATTTCAGTTAGAGCTTAGTGAAAATAAAGATACAAATGTCCCATCAAATTGCATATACCACTGAAAATTATTCACTCTCTCTGGTTAAGAATCTAATTGATTATATTAAGGAGTTATGAATCGGACAAAATTATATTGAGACACTAAACATTTTTTTTTGCTGACACTGGATAGAAAAAATGGATATGAGATTGTGGGCTTTAATACTAGAAAAGATACCCTCAAACCCTAAGGTTAACCTGGAATCCTAAAGAGAGTTATACCCCTTGAGGTATAGGGCCATGAACTACACATCAATGTGGTATTAGGATAATATCCCCAGAGCTTATATATATTACTAATAAAACCACTGGCCATGGATTACCTTGGCTTATTCTGGCAAACAGAGGGTGTCAATTAACCCATAACTTCTTGGGCTCAGTTCTCTTTTGACATACTCATGACTCTGGAGTATTCTTCATAATTCTGAGCCTGCCCCATTTTCTCATTCTTTCAATAGTTACTTAGCGGAATAGTCTGCTGTATATTATCACTCAAGGCTGTCTTTGCCCCATTTCCTGGCACCATTCCTTCAGGGTCACATTTTTTTCCCAAAATAGCCTAGGAAGAATGCCTGAAGTAGATAAATGACAGAAGACTAAATATGATCACCAGCTTTTAATGAACATACTTTTGTGGTAGTATATATGGCATATGTGGGGGCAGTGGGGGAGGAGGGTGTTGTAGCAGGAAAAGGTCCAATTCACATTATTCTGCTTAGATAGACCCTCCTGAGTCAGATCTAATACTTACTCAGAGGCTATGCCCTTAAAATTATTTTGGAGAATGACCAGGAGTTCCATTTCCCAAATGTGGGGTACACTATGGCTTCATCTTGAAGAACTTCTGGAAAATGGAAAAGGCCCTAGATATTGATTCAGATCAGAGGGTCTGGCTTCAAATACTGCCTCTATCACATATTACCTATGTCATCTTTAGCAAGTCACTTAACCTCTTTGTTCTCAGTTTCCTCATCTGTAAAATGGCCTCAGGTCCCTTAGACCTCAAAATCTTTGATGCTATCATGTTTCCCAAATAGCTGCTCCAGAATATCCTGAACTTCTGATTCAATCATGTCAATCACAGCCTCTAAATTTCCAGGATGCTTTGCCAAGTGGTCTTGTAGTCTTTATCTAAGCCTTTCTTGAAAACATTAGAATCGCGTTTGACCCTTCCTTCTTCTCCCACCTACTCCCTCCTTTCATATCCAACCAGTTGCCAAATGTTGTTTCTATTTCCACAACATCTCTTGTGTTTGATTCTTTCTCTAGTCTCATATTTCCCAGCCTAGTCCCATTTCTCATCACCTCTCACCTGGACTACTATAATAGCTTTTGAATTGTATCTCCACCTCTCCATACATTTAGTGAATTAATATCCCCACTATGCAAACTTCTCACCTGAGCATTTATCTATCTACCATCTGCCTTCTACCTACAGTTCCAAAGATTTCACTTCATTCCCCCCTTTCAGGTCCTATGTTCATCTGAACAGGCCTACCTACTACTCCATTGTTGTTGTTTAGTCGATTTGTCATGTCTGACTCTTCATGACCCCAACTGGAGTTTTCCTGGCAGAGATACTGGAGTGATTTGCCATTTCCTTCTCCAGGTCATTTTACATATGAGGAAACTGAGACAAACAGGGTTTTAAGCTGCTTTCCCAGGGTCATAGAGCTAGTAAGTGCCTGGGGCTGAATTTGAACTTGGGTCTTCCTGACTCCAGCCCTGGCACTTTATCTACTATGCCATCTAGCTGTCCCTACCTGCTAATCCAGGACTGATATTTCATCTTGAAATTCTGTCCCTTTCCCTAATGACTGCCTCTTCATCTCTTCCACCTGCGATCTTCCACTTCCTTCAGAGCTCAGCATAGTGTTACCTCCCCTACTTCTTCTTGGTCTTTCCCAGGTGTTTGTACTGTTACCTTCAAATACCTTGTACTTATTTGTCTGCATCCATTCTGCCTCTCTCCAATAGACTGTAAGCTTCTCTGAGGCAGGCAGTTGGTTTTTTTGGGGGTATTATATCCCAGTGCTTAGGACAATTCCTAATGAGATGTATGTATTGTTAAATGTTTGTTGAACTGAAGTATATTGAATTGGAGACTTCCATCCAAATTCTGTCATATTAGCTTAAACAGTAATTAACAGGCAGAAATGATGTGTGCTATCAGTAACAATTTTCTTTGCCAGATGTCCAGGGCTGCCACAGATGTATAAGACTTGTGACTTGGGTACCTAAGAACCTCCTAGGAATTTTGCATCAAAATGTAAATAATTGGGGGTGGGATTGTCTTCTATTAGAAGAACTGGACAATTTAATGCCTGCTTCAGCCGATTCCCCAAGGGCAAAGACCACCCTAACTCTTTTTAATGAAATTATTTGTGTCTGTCTTTAATAACAGCTTAAATGGATCTCAGAAGATCAATGTTTGCTCCTGTGTCCCCCTAGAACATGGGAGGAGACCAAATGTTGAGTACATGGAGAGACTGTGCTGTCATATGGAAACTGACATAGAGACAGTTATGAGGGTTTCATACTCTACCATGCCCCCAAGCCTTAGCTGGTTCCTATTCCTTGAAGCACCCAGGTGCTTCTGTCTATCACTACCTGGAAGGCCATGAAGAAGTCATTAAAACTCTCCATATGTGAAATTTCATATGTGAAAAGGAGTTAATACCTGTAGTATATGTCTCAAAGAGTTCTTATAAAACCCTAATGAGATAATGCCTATAAAGTGCCTTGCAAACCTTAAAGTGATATAGACATGGCTTTGTCAATGGAAATGACATTGAGGAAGAGGCTTTACAATAGGTTTTGCCACCAAACTCAAGGTATTGTGAGACCTTTCCATCTAACTTACCCTGGAAATTTCCTATAGGTGTTATCCCTTCACTACTAGAATGTCCACTCTTTGAGATCAGGTACTATCTTTCCTTTTGCTTTTTGTGCCTGGTGCTTAGCACAATGTTTTTCTCTGGGTTTCTTCTGGCTTTTACATTCTCTTTACAAGCTGCTCCAGTTGAGGGCCAGGGTCTGAAAATTTAAAGAGGCTTATGTAGTCCTCATGACTATTGATGACAGCTGTTTCTTTGCAACTTGCAGCCCAGTTGCATCACCTTCACATCTAGGATAAAATAATTCTCTTATTTTAGGATTAGAGAGCTGGGAGGCCAATATTCTGAGCAAAAGTGCAACAAGGGCACAACACTGAGGTCACATATTTAACCAAAGGTTGAGGGTTCTGAGTAAAATAGTTCTGTGTAAGATAGAGCTTGGTTTAGTGGGAAAAAGCCTGGATTGAAAGTCCGAAGACCCAAGTGGAAGAAGACCCAGCCTTGAGATTCAGGGCATTAACAGTGCAACATGAACATAAGACATGACCTCTTGGCCCCTCCTTTCCCTCATATGGACAATGAAGATAATTATACTCCCCCTCTTAGAGTATTGTTGTATGGAAAGTGTTCAGTAGTCCTTAAAGTGATATATGAATGCATGTTATTATTATTTTCCCGTATTCCAAGTGGACATTCATATGAAAGTTATTTACCAGTATGTTGTCATAATGAAAAGACAGGACTGTGTAATTAATCATATCAAAGGTCTGCACCGTTCAAATTTAATCTATACTCTGATTTCCTTTGACTATGTAGACATGAATGAAGAATATCATTCTCAAACATCTCCTATGTTCCAGGCAACGTGTTGTCATTTTTTTTAAATAAGCATTTCAACCAACAAAGAAATCTTTCTTTCATTTTGGGTTTGCAAACTATGACCTGTGGGCCAATAAAAACATGTAAATAGTTCTGAGCTCATAAACCATACAAAAGTAAGTGGTAGAGTGGATTTGGCCTGTGGATCATGATTTATTGACCCCTGGTTTAACACATCATCATTAACCTAGAGCATGCTTTCAACCTTAGTTTTGGTGATACATCAGTACCTAGAATTTATAGGACTCAAAAGTAAGGAGTATAATTCAGATGCTTAAAGTGAAGACCACTCAAAATATATATATATATAGGTGTATACTGGATCACAAACATTAAGATTTATCCAGAAAAATTAATAGGTCTTACTGTCCTTCCCATGACATTGGTCCCCATTCTGATCTTTCTTCTCCTTCCACATTACCATAATTAATGAATAAATGCTCAATTCAAGCATTAACTCCTCACCCCCACCTCTCAGGATCCTAGGTTTCCTTCAACCAATCAATCAACAAGCATTCATTAAATGTTTACTATGTGTTGAGTGCTGGAGATATAAGACTAAAGTGGAAGAGACCATTCTTTCAAGAAGCTTGCATTCTAAGAGGGGCTAACGAGAACTAACATATTTCAAACACAAGTAGCAAACTTGGCTTAAAGGAATCACTATGTGAACTTTGGAGCATGCATAAGATTTTTGTCTCCATTCTCTTAACCATGTGGTAGGCAGACAAACATTTAATTTATTGCTGAGCCAGAAGGGGGTGTAGATACAAAAGAATTCTGGGGAATGTATTGGCAATCAAAATGGGCTCTTAGCACTCAGTTCAACCAAGTACCCTTGAAGAGTTTGGCCTTTGTTTCCTTGATTAGATTGGGAGTCCTTGGTGACCTCCATGCCTCAGGGGAGGGCCTAGTTTACATGGATTTGAGTGACATGTTTGGGACATGAGAGGCTTTTAGACCACGTGGGTTTAAGTCTCCTCTTTGTGACAATTTTAGGTCACATGGGTGAGTCGAATGTGTGACTCATCCTTGACCCTGAAAAAAGATATGAAACTAGGGGTTGGCTTTCTCTTTTTTGGAGCTCTTACCTACAGCCGTGGTGGCACGAGTGACTCTGTTATGAGCTCCCAGGTGAACTTAGATGTTGGTAACTATGAATTGTATTTGGTCTGTCTGTCAATGTTTGTAATTTGTTTGTATTTTGCTCTGAAGTTCAGGGTGCTGGATTTTTCCCCTGAACTAAGTGAATGGTATTTGTATGCCAGATTAAAGTAAGATTGTCAACCCCTTAATGTTGCTTTCCTTAGTAAAGCAGATCAAAAGAACCTAGGCTTTGGCAGCATTCTTGTTGTTGGGCTTGTGTTGGCCTTTCACCCCAACAACACCTGCTAGCCAGATTGTTGAAACAAGGAAACAATTAGTTATCTGTATTAGTGAACAAAAAGGATGAGTTATTGCTAACCTCCTCTGAATAGGAAAGAGGCCCTTGTCTTTCTTGCACCCAAAACTTCCACAAAGCCAAGAGTACAAGACCCTGCTGTTGAGAGAGGTAGTAGAGAAATCACAACAGCCTCCTGCTGACAGGTGCCTATATTCTCACCTGAGCTGCCAACATGTGGCCCTAGAATGCAGGTCTTTGTTCTTTTCATCATTGAATTTGTTATTTACTCCTCTCAGGTGAAGTAAATTGCAATCTTTTAAGCTTCAAAAGTATGGGAAAGAAAGCTTCCAAAAGTCTGAGAGCCAGAGTGCTTGATAGATTTCACAGGCAGCTAAGCCAAACGTGGAGTAAAATCCTAAGCCACCAGTTTGACCCAGCATAGAAGTTGATTTAATATAGTTAGAGGCAGCAGGCTAGTGGCACATCAGGCCAGCTGTGAGACCTCCAGCCCCAGGGCAAAAGGCAAACTGCCAGCACAGGAACCCTGGCACAACAAACATGACTAGGCCAGGCCACCACATTGCATTGTGCAAGCCAGGAGCCATGATATGGAGAGCCAGTGACCAGGCACCCAGCCCCCAGTGCAAGAAGCTTGGGCATAACACTTTTGCCCCAGGAACAGAAATCAACTTTAAAAATGAAATAGGCTAAAACGAGAAAAAAAACTGGGAAAAGAGTCTTGATCACAGAAAGTTGCCGTAGCAGCAGGGAAGCTCAAAACATAAATTCAGAAGAAGATAACCATATCAAAATGACTACGTATGAAGCCTCAAAAAGGAACATGAATTTGGTTCCAAGCTCAAAAAGCTTCTTCAAAGAATTCAAAAGGAACATCAAAAACCAGAGGAAAAATTGGCAAAAGAAAAGAGAGTTATGCAAAAGAGAATCAACAGCTTGGAAAGGAAGGACAAAAACTGACTGAAGAAAACAATTTCTTGAAAATTAGAATTGGACAAGTGGAAGCTAATGATTGTGTGAGACATGAAGAATCAGTCAAACAAAATCAAAAGAAGAAAAAATAAAAGAAAATGTAAAATACCTCATTGGAAAAACAACAAATCAGGAGAGATAATTTAAGAATTATTGGACTACACGAAAGCCATGATCAAAAAAAGAGTTCCTGGAGAGCATCTTTCAAAAAAGTATCAAGGAAAACTGCCCTGATATCCTAGAGCCAGAATATAAAATAATCATTGAAAGAATCCACTGATCACCTCCTGAAAGGCATTCCAAAATGGAAACTCCAAAGAATATTAAAGCCAAATTCCAGAATTATCAGGTCAGGAAGAAGGTACTGCAAGCAGTCAGAAAGAATAACTCAGATATCAAGGAGCCACAGTCAGGATTACACAGGACTTAGCAGCATCTACATTAAAGGCTCAGCATGCTTGGAATATAGTAGTCTGGAAGGCAAAGGAATTTTGATTCAATCAAGAATCAACTACCCAGCAAAGTTGAGCATTATCATTCAGCAAAAAAGATGAATATTCAATGAAATAAGGAACTTTCAGACTTTCCTGATGAAAAGACCAGAGCTGAACAGAAAATCTGATCTTCAAATATAAGACTCAAGAGAAGCTTAAAAAGGTATGTTGTTCAAAAGGTTAAACCGTTTATATCCCTACACAGGAAGCCAATACATATAACTCTTGAGAACTGTATCTCTATTAGGGCAGTTAGTAGGAGTATACATAGATGGAGGGTGAGAGTCTAAGTTGACTTTGATGTGATGATATAAAAAAAATTAAGAGTGAAAAAAAGTGTTATAAAGGGAGAAAAGGAAAGGGGGAATCAGAAGAGGGCAAATTACATCATTTAAAGAGACAGAAAAGACTCATTATAGGAGAGGGAAAAAAGGGTGAGCACTATACGAACCTTATTCTCATGGGACTTGGCTCAAAGATGGGAGAACATACACACTCATTTGGGTATAGAAATTTATCTTACCCTGTAAGGAAGTA
This sequence comes from Trichosurus vulpecula, assembly GCF_011100635.1. Lineage (NCBI taxonomy): Eukaryota > Metazoa > Chordata > Mammalia > Diprotodontia > Phalangeridae > Trichosurus > Trichosurus vulpecula. The sequence goes on from NC_050574.1 coordinate 182,583,448, forward strand.
AGAGGGAAAAGGTGAAAGAAAATGGAAGGGGTAGAAAGAAATGAGGGCAGATTGAGGGAGGTGGTGGTCAGAAGCAAAACACTGATATGGAGGGACAAGGTGAAAAGAAAGAGAAAAGCCTAAATGGGGGTGGGGGGGGGAAGTAGGATGGAGGGAAATACACAGTTAGTAATCATAACTATGAATGTGAATGAGATGGACTCTCCCATAAAAGGGAAGCAGATATCAGAGTGGATTAAAAACTAGCACCCTATAGTATGTTGTTTAAAAGAAACACATTTGAAGCAGAAAGGTACCCTCAGAGTAAAGCAGAATATATTATGTTTCAGCTGAAGTTAAAAAAAAAGCAGGGGTAGCAATCCTGATCTCAGACAAAGCAAAAGCAGGATCTAATTAAAAGAGATAAGAAAAGAAACTACATCTTACTAAAAGGTACCATAGACCATGAAGCAATACCAATACTAAATGTATATGTACCAAGTGGTATAGCATCCAAATCCTTAGTTCAGTGACCTACAGGAAGAAATAGCAAAACTATAATAGTGGGGGACCTCAATCTCCCCCTCTCAGAACTACATAAATCTAATCACAAAATAAACAAGAAAGAAGTTAAGGAGGTGAGTAGAATTTTAGAAAAGTTATATATGACAGACCTCTAGAAAAAAAAACTGAATGGGAATAGAAAGGAGTATACTTTTTTCCAGATGGTATATGGCACCTTCACAAAAATTGAGCATGTAGTAGGGCATAAAAAGAGGTATCCTTTTTCAGGGAACTAAGTCTTCTGTGAGAGTAGTCTAGTCTAGTCTAGTCTAGTCTAATATAGTCTAGTCTAGTCTAGTCTAGTATAGTATAGTATAGTATTTTAGCTCTCTGTGCAGTGGCAAGAAACCGAATGTTGCAGGGATTCCCATCCATTGGGGAATAGCTGGTTGGGTTGTGGTGTATGGTTGTGATGGATAACTACTGTGTTATAAGAAATGATGAACTTATTGATCTTAGAAAGGCATGGGAGAGGAGAAAGGTGGGGAAGAAAATTCAAAATCTTATGGAAGTAAGTGTTGAAAACTAAAAATAAATGAACTATAAAGAAGGCATGGAAACACTTGCACAAAATGATGAAAAGTGAAGTGAGCAGAACCAAGAGAACATCCTATACATAAGAGTAATATTGTTTTAAGAATTACTCTGAGGAGGGGGCAGAGCCAAGATGGCAGCTGGAAAGCAGGGACTAGCATGAACTCCCTGCCAAGTCCCTCCAAAAACCTATTAAAAAATGGCTCTAAACCAATTCTAGAACTGCAGAACCCACAAAATAGCAGAGGGAAGCAGGGCTCCAGCCCAAGACAGCCTGGATGGTTGCTGGGTGAGGTTAATTGAGCACTGAGCTGGGAGTGGAGTGGAGCCCAGTAGAGCCCGGTGTGGGTGGTGCGGACTAACCAGACCAGGAGCCTAGCGGAGCATGCCCTAGCGCCCTGAATCAGTGAGCTGCACCAGTTACCGGACATCTCAACCCACAAACACCAAAGACAACACAGAAGGTTAGTGGGAAAAGCTGCTGGAGTAGACAGGCCACCGCCCCGGGGGCAGTGGAGGTGGGGCAGCTATATAACTAGAGCTGCAGTTGCTTCCGGCCCCAGGCCCACCTGGTGGGAGGAATTAAGTGGCGGATCAGAACAGGAGTGAAGAGCCTGCTGAAGATCCAAGTCCAGTCCAGGTTGGGGGTTCTTGGGGAAGGAGGACTGCTGGTGTGGCAGAGCTGGCACATCCCCCCAAGCTTGGAACATAGTTCTCTTATCTCTGCAAGCAGTCAAACCCGGATTAAAAACTCAAGGGTCAAGTTAGTTGGCTGAGAATATGGCCAGACAGCGAAAATGCACCCGGATTCAGTCTCAGACTTTGGAATCTTTCTTTGGTGACAAAGAAGACCAAAATATACAGACAGAAGAAGTCAACAAAGTCAAAGAGCCTACAACAAAGTCTCCAAGAAAAACATGAACTGGTCTCAGGCCACGGAAGAGCTCAAAAAGGATTTGGAAAAGCAAGTTAGAGAAGTAGAGGAAAAATTGGGAAGAGAAATGAGAAGAATACGAGGAAACCATGAAAAACAAGTCAGTGACTTGCTACAGGAGACCCAAAAAAATACTGAAAAATATACTGAAGAAAACAACACCTTAAAAAATAGACTAACTCAAATGACAAAAGAGCTCCAAAAAGCCAATGAGGAGAAGAATGCCTTGAAAGGCAGAATTAGCCAAATGGAAAAGGAGGTCCAAAAGACTACTGAAGAAAATACTACTTTAAAAATTAGATTGGAGCAAGTGGAAGCTAGTGACTTTATGAGAAATCAAGATATTATAAAACAGAACCAAAGGAATGAAAAAATGGAAGACAATGTCAAATATCTCATTGGAAAAACCACTGACCTGGAAAATAGATCTGGGAGAGATAATTTAAAAATTATTGGACTACGTGAAAGCCATGATCAAAAAAAGAGCCTAGATACCACCTTTCAAGAAATTATCAAGGAGAACTGCCCTGATATTATAGAACCACAAGGCAAAATAAAAATTAAAAGAATCCACTGATCGCCTCCTCAAATAGATCCCAAAAAGAAATCTCCTATGAATATTGTTGCCAAATTCCAGAGCTCCCAGATCAAGGAGAAAATACTGCAAGCAGCCAGAAAGAAACAATTTGAGTATTGTGGAAACACAATCAGAATAATCCAAGATCTGGCAGCTTGTACATTAAGAGATCGAAGGGCTTGGAATACAATATTCCGGGGATCAATGGAGCTAGGATTAAAACCAATAATCACCTACCCAGCAAAACTGAGTATCATGCTCCAAGGCAAAATATGGACTTTCAATAAAATAGAGGACTTTCAAGCTTTCTCAGTGAAAAGACCAGAGTTGAATAGAAAATTTGACTTTCCAACACAAGAATCAAGAGAAGCATGAAAAAGGTAATCAAGAAAAAGAACAAGAAAGAGAAATTGCAAGGGACTTACTAAAGTTGAACTGTTTTGTTTACATTCCTACATGGCAAGATGATGTGTATGATTCATGAGACCTCAGTATTAGGGTGGCTGAAGGGAATATGCATATCTATATCTATATATAGATATCTATATTTATATATCTATAGATATATATATATATGTTTATGTATATATATGTATATGTGAGTGTGTATGTATGTATATATGTATGTGTATATATACATATATAGAGAGAGAGAGCGGGCACAGGGTGAGTTGAAGTTGAAGGGAAGATATCTAAAAGAAATAAAATCAAATTAAGGGATGAGAGAGGAATATATTGAGAGAGGGAGATAGGGAGAGATGGAATGGGGTAAATTATCTCGCATAAAAGTGGTAAGAAAAAGCAGTTCTGTAGGAAGAGAAGAGAAGGCAGGTAAGGGGGAATGAGTGAATCTTGCTCTCATCAGATTTCACTTGAGGAGGTAATACCATGCATACTCAATTGGGTATCTTGCCCCACAGGAAAAAAGGAGGAAGAAGATAAAAAAGGGGGGGATGATAGAAGGGAGGGCAGATGGGGGTGGAGGTAATCAAAAACAAACACTTTCGAAAGGGGACAGAGTCAAGGGAGAAAATTCAATAAAGGGGGATAGGTTAGGAAGGAGCAAAATATAGTGAGTCTTTCATAACATGAGTATTGTGGAAGGGTTATACATAATGATACTCATGTGGCATATGTTGAATTGCTTGACATCTTAGGGAGGGTGGGTGGGAAGGGAAGAGTGGAGAGAATTTGGAACTCAAATTTTTAAAAACTGATGTTCAAAAACAAAAAAAAAGTTTTTGCATGCAACTAGAAAATAAGATACACAGGCCCTACAAGAAAGGAAGGGAAAGTGGGATGGGAGGGGAGTGGGGTGACAGAAGGGAGGGCTGACTGGGGAACAGGGCAACCAGAATATACACCATCTTGGAGTGGGGGGGGGAGGGTAGAAATGGGGAGAAAATTTGTAATTCAAACTCTTGTGAAAATCAATGCTGAAAACTAAATATATTAAATTAAAAAAAAAAGAATTGCTCTGAGCCACTAAGTCATTTTGACTATTATAGATATATAAACTAAAAATAAAGGACATATAAAGAGAGATGCTAAATACATCCAAAAAACTGATAAATAGAAGTATGTATAGAATAATTTTACATGCACACATATTTGTGTCTAATGGTAGCCATCTCTAGGGTGGGGGGCAGGAAAGGAAAAAGGGGAAAAAAGAAATTTATATTTAACTTTGTTGCAGAGTTGTAGGGAATAGCAAGTTGTATATGATAGATTTAAAGTTTGCTATGCAATCACGTTTTTTTTTATTGTACTGTGTTATGGAAATGTTTGTTTTCTCCCCAAATTGAAAGTAAAATAAATTTTGCAAAAGTAGTTGTAGAGTGTATGGAAACTTCCAGGGCTGGGGCCAAGATGGTGGAGTAAGAAAAGTACTCATTCAAGTTCTCCCAACACTTTCCTCCAAACAACTTCAAAATAACACCTCAAATCAAATTCTGCAGTAGTGGAATCAACAAAAGATCATGGGGAGACATTTATCCAGCCCAAAACAACTTAGGAGGTTGGAAAGAGAAATCTGTGATATGGGGGTGGAGGCTGGCCTAGAGACAACATGGATGAAACACCAGTGGTGGGAATAGGTATTGGTGACAGACAGTAGTAGCAGAAGCTTTAAAGCCAGAGACAGTAAGAGGACCTGCAATTGGTCATAGAGATTTCAGGGAAACTCTGTGCTAGCATTGGATGCAGGATTAGATGCTGTTTGACAATTCCTTTACTTATACCCATTTCTGGGTCACAGTTCAGGGGCAGAAAGGAACTCATTCCAATGAGAGGAAGGAAGGGTTGCAAGGAGCAGTACTACTTTTGTTCACAAGGGATCAGGGACCTTGATGGGCAATATCACTTCCAATCTCAAGGGAGAAGGGTCTATGAAGAACAATATCACTTCCGGTCCAAGGTGAGCAGGGATATTGAAAAGCAGTATCAGCTGTAATCCCAAGAGATCAGATGCCTTTCCTGGGTAAGGACCAGAGCACAGACCAGGAGAATAGTAGTCACATGTCTCCCCATATCACACCACCTTGGAAGCACTGAAAGATTCCAAACTCCCAGAACTAGCTCTGAAAAAAGTTGTGTGAAAAAGCTCGAGACAGGGCTCTATGTGTGGTGGCTAGGAACCCATGTTCCCACGCTAGGAACAAATCCCAACTTTAACATAAAATTCAAAATCAAGAAATAAGGTGAGAAAATGAGCAAACAACAACTGAGTATGAAAAGTGACTATGGTGACAGGAAAATCAAGACACAAACTCAGAAAAATATAATGAAGTCAAAACTGCTAAAGTCTCAAAGAGAGGGAAAAAAAGGTCAACTGGATACAAGCTCAACAAGAATTTCTGGAGGAGCTAAATTTTTTCTTTCAATATCTAATAAAAGCGGTAGAGGAAAAATTAAGTAAAGAAATGAGAGTGAAGGAAGAACATTATAAAAAGACAATTCAGATTGATTAAAAAAAGGCACAATAAATATCAAAGAAAATAACACTTTATAAAACAGAATAAAGAAGTATAGCCAAGATGTCAGAGTACAGGTAAGGACCCACCTAAACTATACCAACATTGCCCTTCAAACAACTTTAAAATAATGCTTTAAATCAAATTTTGGAGCCACAGAACAAACAAAAGTTTGGAGAAAAATATTTATCTAGCCTAAGACAATTTAGAAAGTCCACAGGACAGGTCTGAAACACCAAGGTGAGTGAAGGCCAAAAGTGGAGTAGAAGCACCAATGGTGGACTTTGGAGGTAGCCATGATAGCAGCAGCAGCAACAACAGCAACAGCAGTTTTGGGAGCTCTCAGCCCAGAGACAATAAAGGAGTCAAACAAATGGTCAGAAAGAGATTACAGGGGACCCTTTACTAGCAGTAGGTATGGCTGGTGCTATTGGCAACTCTATTGCTCAAAAGCATTATGCTTATAAGCAGTTTTGGATCAAAGTTTCAAAAAGGAGAGGATTCCTTCTGGCGAGTCACAAGGGAGCAGGGACTCCAGTCATAGTTCTATGACCAAGAGGCATGCTAATAATTTAGAGTACACAAGAGCCCTGGGTAAATACCAGAGCACAGACCAGGAGAGCAGTAACCACACCTTTCCTTGGATAATAGTAGTTTGGAAACAACAAAAACTTGAAGAACCCCAGAACTAGCTCTGAAAACAGCCCCACAAAAATCCTGAAACTTGGCATGATGCCTCCCCAGCCCCAGGAGCAGAGCCCAATTTTAACATAAAGTTCAAAGTTGATAAACAGGCTGAGAAAATAAGCAAGCAACAGAAAAAGAACTGGTCATAAAGAGCCACTGTGGTAGCAGGTACTGAGACATAAACTTAAAAAAAATACAACAACGTGAAAATAATTACAAGTAACGCCTCAAAGAAAAATGCTATTTAGACCCAAAAGCAGCAAGAATTTCAGGAAAGGGGCAGCTAGATGGTGCAGTTGGGGCAGCTAGGTGGCACAGTGAGTAGGGCACCAGCCCTGGAGTCAGGAGTACCTGAGTTCAAATCTGGCCTCAGACACTTGACACAATTACTAGGTGTGTGACCTTGGGCAAGTCACAACCCCAATTGCCCTGCCTTCCCCCTTGCAAAAAAAAAAAAAAAAAAAGAATTTCAGGAAGAGTTAAATCAAGATAAGAGTGGTAGAGGAAATATTAGGAAAAGAAATGACACTGATATAAGAAAATTATGAAAAGAGAATTAACAGCTTTGTAAAAGAGGTACAAAAATACTAAAGGAAATAACACTTTAAAACATAGAATTGGCCTAATGGTAAAAGACACAAAAATTCACTGAAGAAAAGAAATCCTTTAAAAGCATAACAGGATAAACAAAAAAGATGGTACATTGAATTCCTTGAAGAAAAGAACTCCATAAAAAGTAGAATTTGGCCTGTGGAAGCTAATGATCTTTTGAGATTTCAAGAAACAATACACAAAGTCAAAAGAATAGAAAAACTGAAACATCTCTTTGGAAAAACAACTGACCTAGAAAACAGATCAAGAAGATATAATTTAGGAATTATTGGACTACCTGAAAGTCAATAAAAAAGAGCCTATACATCATCTTTCACAAAATAAGGCAAACTGTCCTGATATCTTGAACCACAGGGTAAAATAGAAACTAAAAGACTTCACTCATCACCTCCTAAAAATCCTATAATAAAAACTCTCGAGAATATTATAGCCAAATTCCAAAGCTCACAGGTCAAGGAGAAAATATTTCAAGCATCCAGAAGGAACAATTCAAATATCATGGAGCCACAGTTGGGGTAACACAAGATTTAGCAGCTTCTATCTTAAGAAACCACATATGCACACATTTATAGCTGAAAGGAAGCTTAGACATCATCTTATTGACAACGTAATTTTACACTTGAGAAAATTAAATTTATGAAGATAATTAGTAGCAGACAGAGTAATTGACTCTAAATTTTAATAGTTTTTTTTCCCCACAATGCTATGCTGCCACCAATTTTGAAATAGTCAAGAGGTTCTATGGAGGTTAATTTAATGAGAGTATATGTGTAAGTCCCATGGCCCCTGCCATCAAATGGCTTACAGTCTATTTAGAGAGACAAATATATGAAATTACAAATCATTTCAATATCCAATTCTTCAGTGCTCCTTGTAAGTATTACAAAAGTTCAGGAATGGGACAGTTCAATATGGAATGGAATTTTAAAAAAAAAGGTTTCATGGAGGAGACCAGTTTGGATATGGATTTTGAAATATTAATGGAACTTGCCTAGGGAGAGGGCAGAAGGGAGATCATTCTAAGCAGGGAGAACAGCATGAGCAAAGATAAAAGAACAGGAGAAAGTGTAGCATATATTGAAAGCACTGGAGACACTGGTCTAATTGGGAAAAAATATATGCATTTGGAAGTAGAGAAAAATAAGATTGCATCAGTAAGTTGAGTTCTCATTTTGAGGAAAACTGTGAAAGCCAGAAAAGATTGTTTAGAATTGACATACTAAAGAAGAGTAAGTTGAGTAAGGGACCGAGATGATGAAAGTATCAGTGTTTGGGGAAAATTAATCTGGCAGTAGTGTGTAAAGTTGGTTGAAGAGACTGAAAGTAGGAAGCCCATCTGCAGGAGGAATAATTAAGGTAGGGTTCATGGAAAGGTTTCAGAAGGGTCCATGAGCTTGGATGAGGAAAATACATCTTTATTTTTGCTAAACTGTAGCTGACATTTAGCATTTCCTTCACTTATTTCAAACATTATTTTTAAAAAGGGTCTATAGCTTCACCAGACTGCCAAAGGGATAATGATGTAAAAAAGTTAAAAACTCATGGACTAGAACATTGAGATCAAGTATTCATTCTAACTTACTCATTCCTTTTAAAAATGATTACAAATTAATGACAAACTATGAAGATTGAGCATATGAAGTATAACCATAAATTAACTAGACAATTTTTGTGTAGAGTTGTGGAGTAACATTACTTTTTAGATATAGTTTGTGCATATAAGATTTACCATTATAAGAAAATGGCAAAATCTTAAAGGAAAACAAAAACAGAACTGGCCAAATAAAAAGAGAGGTATAAAACTTCACTGATTAAAATGATTCTTTAAAAAGCAGAATTGGGCATATGGAAAAAGAAGTGCAAGAGTTCACTAAAGAAAAGAATTCCTTAAAAATTGGAATTGGGGAAGTTGAAACTAATAACTCAATGAGGCATCAAGAAACAATGAAACAAAGTCAAAAGAATGATAAAAAGGAAAAAATGTGAAATATCTCATCAGAAAAACAATTGACCTGGAAAACAGATTGAGAAGAGATCATTTAATAATTATTAGATTACCTAAAAGTCATAATCAAAGAAAGAGGCTACACATTATATTTTAAGAAATTATCAAAGAAATTGCCTCAATGTCCTAGAACAAGAGGGTAAACTAGAAGTTGAAAGAACCTACTAATAACCACCTGAAAGAGATCCCAAAATGAAAACTTCCAAGGAATATTATAGCCAAATTCCAGAGCTCCAGGGTTGAAGAGAAAAATACTCCAAATAGACAGAAGGAAAACATTCAAATATCCTGGAGCCACAGTCAAGATCACACAATATTTAGCAGCTTCCACCTTAAAGGAGTGGAGGGCATAGACAAAGATATTCTAGAACAGAGCTTCTTAAACTTTTTCCACTTGTGATCCCTTTTTGCATTTTGGCAGCTTTGGTTAGCATTGTCTGGCATGAGGGCATGTGCAGTGCAAAGTTCCTGTGCTATGTGTTCAGAACCAAGGCTGCAGTGAAGTTGGGGTATGCAACAGAGGCAAGCATGGCCAGAAACACCTTGGATTCATTATGTATTTGATTTTTTAAATAATTTTTGGTTGTTGAGCATTCAGAAACCTTTTACTGTTGTCAAATTTTTGAGAACCTGTTGTGACCCACAGTTTAAGAAGCATTACTCTAAAAGGCAAAAGAGCTGAAGTTACAACTACAACCAAGGACAACCTACCCACAAAAACTGAGTATGATGCTTCAAGGGGAAAATTTGATATTTAATGAAATAGAGAACTTTCAAGCATTCCTGATGAAAAGACCAGAACTGAATAGAAAATTTGAATTTCAAATATAAGACTCAAAAGAAGCATGAAAAGATAAACATGAAAGAGAAATTATAAGGAATTCAATAAGGTTAAACTGTTGACATTTCTATAAAAGAATATGATACATATATCTCCTAAGAATTTTTTCATTATTAAGGCAGTTGTAGGGATCCTACATAAATGGAAGGCATTGGACTGAGTAGATTATGTTGGGATGGTGTAACAAAATGTATAGGAGAGAAAGAGGGATGTAATGGTCAAAGTTGGGAGAGGAAGAATGAGGAAAATTAGCTAACATAAAAGAGGTGTCCAAAAAAGAGCATTTATAGTGAAGGGGGAAATGGTGGGAGTAGGGGAGTGGGCAATGCTTGAACTTCACTCTCATCTAAATTGGTTCAGAGAGGGGAAAAAACAAACACACACACAATTGTGTATAAAAATCTATCCTATATAATAGGGAAGTAGGAGGGGAAAGAGACAAGAGAAAGGGTGTGATAAAAGAGGGCTGGTAAAGGAATTCAGTAGTCAGAAGAAAATGAAACTTTAGAAGAGGGATGAGAGAAACAGACAGGCAGACAGACAGAAACAGCGAAAGACAGAGAGAAGCAGAGAGAGAGAGAGACAGAGGCACCAAGAGAGAAGGATAAACATAACAAAAAAGGATGGAGTGAAATGGTCAGTTAATAATAATAATAACTGTAAATGTGAATGGGATAAACTCACCCATAAAACAGAAATGAATAGCAGAATGGATTAGAAACCAGAATCCAATAATATGTTGTTTCCAAGAAACACACTTGAAACAGACACACACAGTTAAAATAAAGGACTGAAAGAGAAGTGATTATGCTTCAGCTGACTTAAAAAAGGCAGGGGGAGCAATCATGATCTCAGACAAAACAAAAGCAAAAGTAGAACTGATTACAAGAGATAAGCATGGAAATCACATATTGCTAAAAGGCATCATAGACAATGAAGTAGTATCAACACTAAACATGTGTGCACCAAAATGTATAGCATTCAAATTCTTAAAGGAAAAGGTAAATGCATTACAGAAGGAAATAGAGAATAAAGTTGTACTCATGAGGGACCTCAACTTTCACCTCTCAGAGCTAGATAAATCTAACCATAAAATATATGAGAGAAGTTGAAGAGATGAAGACAATCTTTAAAGAGTTAGATATGATAGACTTCTGAAGAAAACTGAATGTGAATAAAAATGAGTATATCTTTTTTCTCAGCTGTGTGGTACCTTCACAAAAATTGACCATGCATTAGGGCAGCTAGGTGGTGCAGTAGACAGAGTATCATTTCTGTAGTCAGGAAGACTCATCTTCCTGAATTCAAATCTGGCCTCAGATACTTACTACCTGTGTGACCCTGGACAAGTCACTTAACCCTGTTTGCCTCAGTTTCCTCAACTGTAAAATGACCTGGAAAAGGATATGGCAAACCACTCCAGCATATTTGCAAAGTTGGGGTCATGAAGAATCGGACATGACTGAAATGACTGAACAACAATAACAACAACAGCAGCATTAGGACATTAAAGCATGAAAACCAAATGCAGAAATGCAGAAAATATTAAATACATCCTTTTTAGACCATAATGCAATAAAAATTACATTCAATGAAGGATCATGGAAGCTTACACTAAAAATTAATTGGAAACTAAATAATTTAAACCTAAAAAATGAGTGAGTCAAAGAATAAATCATAGAAATAATCATGACTTTCATTAAAGAGAGTAAGGAGTTGGAATAAGGAGACTCCAAGCTTATAAGGGCTACATATACAAAATCAGATCAAGTGGTTTAGGAAAAAAAAAAGGTCACTAGCTGGTGAGGTGATCAGGAAAGGTATCAAAGAATAGAATGCCTTTATATTTAATTTGAAGTAATTCATGGATGCCAAGAGGAGAAAATATATTCTACATTTGGGGAACAACCAATAAAAATGTGGAGATGGGAAATGGGATATCATTATATGTGCAAAAAAGTGAATAGGGTAGTATGGTCAAATCAAAGAATGCATAGAGAGAAGTGATATGTAAGAAGACTAGAAAGATAGGAAGGGGACAAGATGTGAGGGTATTTAAATGTCAAACAAAATATTTTATGATTTATTTTAGAGGTATTAGGGAATTAGAGTTTATCAAGTAATGTAACATTATCAGATCTATGCTTTAGGGAAATCACCTTGGCAACTGTGTGGAGAATGAATTGAAGTGGGAGAGACTTGAAGTAGAGAGACCAAATAGAACACTTTGGGAATCATAAAGAAAAGAGGTGATGATTGACTGAACTAAGATAGGGTCTTGTGAGTGGAAAAATCCATGATAGAGTCATGGGATATAATGGGATATATCCATGTCTAATAGTCATAATGGGTAGCTGCATGGCACAGCAAATAGAGTGCTGGGCCTGAAGTCAGAAAGACTCATCTTCCTGAGTTCAAATCTGGCTTCAGACTTTTACTAGCTTTATGAGCCAGAGTAAATAACTTAACCCTGTTGACCACAGTTCTGCATCTGTAAAATGATCTGGAGAAGGAAATGGCAAACCTCACCATATCTTTGCCAAGAAAACCCCAAATGGGGTCATGAAGAGTGGCATATTACTGAAACCATTGAACAACAATAGTCATAATGTGAAGCGTTATCCAGAAAACAAAGAAAAAAAAACAACACAGAAGCTGAAACTAACCTAAAGAGTGGCCCAATAAGGAGATGGCTAACCAGAAGAAAGAAGTAACACCAAGACACAGAAATAAGAGAGTATTCAAGTGTCATCTTCTTGAGTCACATGGTGCTAATATCCTTTCCATCAAAACTAACTTGTATTACTTTGGATATATTGTCCATGTAACTAAATGTATGCTAACATGCTTTCTCCCCCATAAGGATGTATAAATTATTACTTCTTAAGGGAAGAGACTATTTTAGTTTTTTTCTCTGTGCCCCATTACTGAGCCCAGTATCCAAAATACAGTAGGTACTCTATAAATGTTTTTCAACTGACTGATCTCATTGATGTGGATGCAGAATTTTGTGATATAGGTTGCAATTCTACCATGTCTGCCCATTCTGTGTGACACATCCATGTCCTTTTATAAATTCATTGCAGGGCATCTGCCCAATATGCTAGAGAACTTTCTTACCTTCTCTTGATATCACATGAACATTAGTGGAATTCTTAGACCATCTAAAAGTTATCCATCACTCCCTTCATGTGTCCGCCCCATCTTATTTCTTATTTATACATTGTTTTGATGACATCCTTTAATGCACTTCTTTGTAATTCCTTTTGTGAGACGTGTGTTAAAGTCTTCTCATACTCACCACACACCTCTTCACTACCCTTAAAGAAATCTTCAATTTTAATTTTCCAGAGATGATAGTGTTTTATAACTCACAGCCATACAACAATATGGGAAGAATACTGCTATGTTTCAAGGAAAACTTAAGGAGATTAGAAGAACTTCAAAATTTCCAAATTATTGTCTAGAGTATACAAACATAGACTCCAGCCTACTAGCATCATTCTATTAAATTCTCATTCCAACTCATTGCCCTTGCAAAGAATTTTTGTAATGTATGTAGGTGTGTATAAATAGAGATATGAATATTTATATGTGTATATCTACATATATACACATGTGTATATATGCATACACTCATGTACGTATGCACACATATAGACAGATAGACAGATATAACTAGATATACAGCTAGGTGATGCAGTGGACAGAGTACCAGGCCTAAGGTCAGGAAGATCATGGTTCAACTCTGACTTTAAACACTTACTAGCTGTGTAACCCCTGCCAATTCACTTAGCCCTGTTTGCCTCAGTTTTCTCATCTGTAAAATGAGCTGGAGAAGGAAATAGCAAACCACTCTAGCATCTTTGCCAAGAAAACCCCAAATGGTATCACTAAAAGTCAGACATGACTGAAAAATGACTAAACGACAACAACCACACATATATGCATACTAATGAATGAGTTCTATGGGTTGTTCATCCAAATTTGAAAAGTAGGCACTCTTCACAATTGTTTTTTTTTTTTAGGTGAATGGTTGGGTCAAATTCTTTTGGGTAATTGTGAATATCATGCAGGAGGCTCTGCACTGTTTAATGTGCAATCAGCACAATGTCATCCCCCAACATAAACATCTGGAGAACCTCACAATCTATAGGCTATCCTTCCTTGACCTAGACTTTGTATTGAATCTTCCCATGACAAAGATTATCACCTTTGATAAACATTTCCCTTCTTTGTTCTTTCCTTGGTATTAATATTCAAGTGGTATTAAACATGATATCTGCTGTTCTTGATCAGTCATTTTCAGTGGTATCCAACTCTTTATGACCCCATTTGGAGTTTTCTTGCCAGAGACACTGGAGTAGTTTGCCATTTTCTCCTCCAGCTCATTTCACAGATAAGGAAACTAAGACAAACAGGATTTAGTGGCTTACCCAGGTTCACACAGCTACTAAGCGTCTGAAGCTGGATTTGAACTCATGAAAATGAATCTTCCTGACTGGGCCACCTGCCTGTACATATTGACAGACGCATGAGAGACATTTTGTTGTTGGAAAGTCACTAATGTAGGTTAATCAAAAAATAAAACCCTTTGTGGATATCATATAATTTCACATCACATCATATCATTATATCATATTATATTTTGGTGGGAAATTATATTTCCTACAACCTTTAGTCAATTACTGTGTATTGGTAAAGACCTGATACACTTTGGAATATGGCTAATAACTTGAAGTGGACAACATTTTGTCATTAATTTTCTTTACCAGTGGGAGAGAGATGAGACGTTGAATCTTTCAAAAATGATTCCTGACTGGGAACATAATTTTTCAAATCATTTCAACTAACAGCTCAATTTCCCTTTGTACGACACTAGGAAACTAGTGCAGCACTAACTCCAGGGGGGATATTTCATCAACAATTTTGAAAATTCAGTAGAACAGAAGCCTTTTTCTAATGTAAGTATTTCTTATCACATAAGTTTCTTAGGTCACATCACAGATCTCAGCTGTCAATGCTCGATGACCCCAATTCATAATATATCAGGCTTTGAAAAGAAGCATCTGAAAACTAGGCTGGTCATTTGCTCCAAAAGTTTCAGTTAATGAAATTTTCAGACATTCTTTTTCTTGAGAAATTTTAAAATGTGTTTAAGAAGAGCTCAGAATTTTAATAATTAAAAGGTTATATACAAAAGGCTGAGTGAGAAAATTTTGTATCATGCTGTTCTTTTAATTTCAAAGAAGGAGGCAGCATAAAAGTAATTAAAAATAATTAAGGTGTAAAGGATTAGCAGTACGTAGCATCGACAATGAAGCTAGGATTAAATAATAATAATAATAAAATCCTTCCATGAGCTGCCAGTAAGATTTACTCAGAAGTATGGATAACAATAATCACTTTCAGTACAGACTAACCGGGACTAGGCAAAGCAACATAATATATTAATCATGCAAGTGGTTTAAGAGAAAGAATTTCCTAAACAACGAGAACAGGATGGGACTTCAGAGTTCACTTTATTCTACTCTTTCACTTTCATAAAGATAGCTAGCATTTATACAGTGCTTTGTGATTGGCAAGATGCTTCATAAATATTGTCTAATATCATGCTCACAGCACAACCCTGAGGTTGGTATTATTATCTCCATTTTACAGATGAGAAAACTGAGGAATAGGTTAAATGACTTGGCCAGGTTAAGTTATCTATATATTCATTTTGCACATAATTGGCTATTACTTGGAGTTTTCTTTTGTTTTTGTTTTTGTTTTTTTACAAATAAAACTTTAATGATATCAGCTCTCTACAACTGAAAATTAAGGACCTCGGAAAGGTTCCTCATGCTGACCTTTAAATTCCAATCTCATGTCTATGGAGTCATTTCTGAACATTGACATTATATCTTACCACATGCCTTCTATTAATTAGGATGATTGCCAGGATCACAGTAAGAGGGGGAGGGACAGGAGGATATGCTTACAGAATTTATAGCTAGTAGGTATCTGAGGCATGATTTGAAACTCCTATCTTCCTGGTTCCAGGAATTCCTAACAGTTGTGAGTTCAGTGGCTCCATTCATTGCACTACTTAGATGCCTACATATTCCTTTTACACATGATTGGCAGTTACCTGGAGTTTAGGATAATCCCTGTATTCCATTCTTACTCATTCTCTCAAAGAAGAAGTGTTACCACTAAATGAATGGAGTGATGGAGATCTCTGCCAGGGTTTGTGAGCACAAGGAAGGAAAAACTACCCAGGTAGCATGACACTGATGATGACTACAGCAATAAGTAATACCTGAGGCAGATCAACCCAGGAGTTACATGAAAGAACTGGAGTGACTGGGCAAGTGAAGATGTTGTTGTTCAGTCATTTCAGTTGTGTCCAACTCTCTGTGACTCCATTTGGAGGTTTCATGACAAAGTTCCTGGAGTGTTTGTCATTTCCTTCTCCTGTTTATTTTATAGATGAGGAAATTGAGGCAAACAGGGTTAAGTGACTTGCCCAGGGTCACACAGATAGTAAATGTCAGAGGCCAGATTCAAACTCAGGAAGTCTTCCTATCTCCAGGTTTGGCACTCTATCCACTGGGAGTAACCAAAAGCAAATACCAGCTGAAATTATTGAGTCAGACACTATACTTAGAACTATACACATATTATCTTATTTGAGCCTCACATCAACCCTGAAAGGCAGGTACTACTATTACTCCCACTTTACATTTGAGGAAACAGGTAGGAGGAGGCTATGTGACTTGCCTACAGTCACCCAGCTAGCAACTTGTCTGAGGCTGGATTTGAATTCAAGTCTTCCTGACTCTTGCACTCCCAACACTTCATCCACTGTGTCACCTAGCTGCCTCTGGAAGAGAATGACTGCATTCATTCAGAAATGTGACTGAAAAGGTTTTCTGTTGCTTTTTTTACTAATCATTTCTATCCCTACTAAATGTTTTATTGTTTCAATGGTGTTCTTTCCCTAGGTCAGTCAACATAAAGTGTCAGTAATACCTAGCCTGAATTGAATTCGGAAGCACCAATGTTTCTAACTAGGTGATAGACTAGTGAGCCAAGTTAGCTACCATTCATTGTCCTCAAACATGGGACCCACGTATTACTCTTTTTTTTTTACCAGACTTGTGATTTCATAGGTATAAAGGGGAAACAATTTTTTTCTACCAATACATGTCTAAATTGCCTCTGCAATTTATAGTCTTAGAGAGTTGCCTGGGGTCAGTGAGAGGCTGAGTGACTTGTCAATACTCATACAAGGAATATGTGTCAGAAGAGGTACTTCAACCCAGGTCTTCTTGAACCCAAGGTAAGCTTTCTATCCTCTAAACCATGCAACCTTTTCTGTCATCATAAGAGAGATTGAGTTTTGTCCTACGGATGTGTAACATACATGTGAGTAAACTGAGTGTCGGAGATGTTAATTGACTTGCATGAGGTTGCACAGAAAGTTTGTAACAGATCCTGGACTAAAATCCTGAGACCTGATCTATGTGACCCCTTCCCTTTATTCCAAAAATAAAGGCTGTGGGTGCAAAACTGTATAAATAAATGTTCACTGAGTAGGGGAATGTTCTTATATAAACAAAGAGGAAACAGAGAGGGATTAAGAAATTGAAATTTCACTTCTATCCAAAGGCCTCAGAACTAAATGTAATTGAACACAATTCAAAGACTCACAACAAGCAAATCATGACATTTAACTATCTCCTTTCTAGCTCTCCCCACCTCCAGGATAAACCATCTACTACTGGTAGCCAAGAAGTAAGCACAGACAAGTAGAAACTGCGTCCCCTCTAGGTCTTTGTCACTTCCCAAGTAACCTTAATGAATTAAAAATAAAAGTGCAATTACTTATCTAAGATCACACTTTGCCGGTTCTAACTCAGGTCTCCTGCTAATCAATCAGATAATGAACCAGCAGGCATTTATTAAGTTTTTATTGATATATATATATATAGGTCATGAAGATGGTGGGGGAAAAATATCATTGTGGGTGACCTTATCTCTTGACTTGGCAGGATGATCTTCTTAGTATCACAGACACTGTGACACTGACACCCTTTCCCTCCTATCCTTCACCCCTCCTATACAGGTTGCTTTACTGCTCACATGCCTTGAATAAGATAGGAATCAACAACTCTATTCCTTCTGGTAAGGTAGAAGAGCACTAGGCCTGACAATCTAACCTGCCAACACCTCCAAAGATCCTCTATCTGTCTTTGCATTACATCATGCAGATCCATGTATCTTGCCATCTGAACCACTACTGAACTCTTACAACTTCTTTCCAAAAACTATTTTTTCCACCTACTTTATAGCTGAATTTTCCTTTTATATGTTTTTTTTTTCATCCCAATTAAAGTATGAGGTCCTTGAGAGAAGGCATTCTAGCATTTTCTGTTTATAGCCTCAGTGCTTGACACTCAGTCAGACTCAGAGGCAATAAATATTTATTAGGCTATCCTGCTATGTGCCAGGTACCATACTAAGAGCTGGTAATACAAAGAAAAGATATAAGACACTTCCTGCCCTCAAGGTTCAGGGGCATGATGAAGGAAATTATAAAATGAATGACCTGTATGCCCTCTTTAAATGGTGGAGGATCTGGGAAGAGTTCTTTGACATCCACCCTTTATGCTCAATCAGAAGTAAAGAAGGGCATCAGGGACAGGTAGTACTGAGGAAGTGTGAGTCTCACAGTTGATGTCAGCTTACTGAATGAAGAGATTCTGGAGAACCTAAATTCCAAGAGAGCAGCCTAGCTCATACCAAGCACTTAAAAATATCTATTCATTCATCCATAGAGAAATCCAAATCTATGCTTTCGCCTAAGCATGTTTGAAATGTCACTCAAAATATATACTTTTTTGCATGATATATAAAGTTGCCATTATCAGCCACTTCATTTAAGTATGAGACACTTATTGTCTCTTTATCCCTATGAGTATTTAAAGATTAGATTCAGCACTGGCAATGAAGCAATTTTATAGTGATTTTTCAACTTCATGAGCAAACTTTATTGTCAGGAAATGGCAGCTCATTTTCATAGTAATATTAAACATAGTTTTAAAGCTTTTCTGCCCCCAACTCCATTTCACTTCCCTTAAGGGTGACTAAAGACATGTAACACTGGGTAGCCAAGAAGTGAGGTGTTTCTCTTTAGCCTGTAAGCCTTTATGAGTACTTTAACCCATCTGAACCCAAAATTTCTGCTAATCATAAGATGGCAAATGTTTACAAAATATGGATGAATGAGAACCTCAATTTTTCTTTATAACACTCATAAATTGGTTCAGTAGGATGACTGGAAGGACTCATAGCTTGTTTTAAACTAAAAAGCAAAAGTAAATTTAGTATGGTAGAGTGGAAGAAGACATATTGGGTACACAATTAGGAAACCTAAGTTTAAATCCTGGCTCTGCCACTCGTTCCCTATAATGACCTGGGCAAGTCACCTGACCTCTAAATTTCAGTTTCCTCATGTATAGAACAAAGTGGCTATAGTAAAAAGACCTTTAAAGTCCCTTTTAGCACTAAATCTTTGATACTATGATAAAAATAAGGACCTGAACAAGGGTTGGGTTTGTGTGGGTGGAAAGAAGACATGTAAAAGAGATGTTGTGAATATAGGAACAACAAGATTTTGCACTGTATTGGCCATATGGGTTAGGTGGGAGTGAAGAATAGAAGAAGACCCCAAAGGTTCAAACCCCAATAATTTGGAGGATATTGGTGCCCTTGATAGTAATAAGGAAGTAAAGAAGAGATGGGAGGGTTGAAAGGAAAGATGAGTTCTGTTTTAGATATGGTGAATTTAAGGTGCCTATAGGACCTCCAATATCAGATGGCCAAAAGGCAGTTGGTGATGCATGACTGGAGCCCAGGAAAGAGAGTAAGGGTGTATATATATATATATATATATATATATATATATATATATATATATATATACATGTGCATGTGTGTGTATATATATATATATGTGTGTGTGTGTGTGTACATACATGTGTATATATGTATGTATATGTGTGTATATATGTGTGTATACATATACATAAATATATATATATATATATATATATATAAGAATTGTCTACATTGAAATGATAATTGAACCCATGGGATTTAATGATATTACCAAGCAAGATCATATAAGAAAGAAGAAAGGGTTACCAAGGTACCAGGACAGAGCTTTGTGGGATGTCACATAGATGAAGATTCAGCAATGAAGACTTAGAATGGTGAGAAAGAGAACTTTTTCTATTATATTTCTATTAAATGATGGATTTGGAAGCCAGAGAATAGGTATAAAAGAGAGTGAGAGGAGAGAAATTGGAACTACTTGGTGTATATGACCTTTTCAAAGATTTTAGGCATGAAAGGGAGGAGTAATATAGGATGATGATCAGAGGCCGGTTCTCAGCAGTAGTTGTTATGGCCCTCAGTCAGTCAGTCAACAGTCACTTACTTTATACTTTAGTAAGTACGAAGAACTTACTATGTGTCAGACACTATGCTAAGTTTTATAGATATAAATAGAAGGAAAGTCACAGTTCTTTGAGAAGCTCACACTCTAAAGGAGAGACAACATGCAAATAACTATGTACTATGTACATGCAAATAACTATGTACTATGTATATACAAATAACTATGTATTGTGTATATATCTGAATGTGGTCCAAGAAGCAGCAGTTAGAACCAAACATGGAGCAACTGATTGATAGATTAGAAACTGAGTATGACAAGACTGTGTATTGTCACCGTATTTATTTAACTTGTATGCAGAACACACTATGTGAAATACCAAGCTGGATGAATCAAAAGTCAGATTTAAAGTTACCAGGAGAAATATCAACAATCTCACACACACAGACAAGACCACTCTGATGGTAGAAAGTGAAGAGGAATTAACAAACCTCCTGATGAGAGTGAAAGATGCCTTGAACCTTAACAAAAAAAAAACCCTAAAATCTTGGCAAGTGGTCTCATATTTGCTAGGAAATAGAGGAAGAATAAATGAAAGCAGTGTCAGATTTTATATTCTTGGGCTCAAAATCACTGCAAACAGGGATTTTAGCCATAAAATTAAAAGATGCTTGCTCCTTGGTGGTAAATCTGGACAGTATTCTAAAAAGCAGAGACATCACCTTGCTAATAAAGGTCCATGTAGTCAAAGTTATGGTTTTTCCAGTAGCAATATATGGCTATGAGAGTTGTACTGTAAGGAAAACTGAGCATCTCAGAATCAATGCTTTCAAACTGTGGGGCTGAAGAAGACATTGAGGGTCTCCTTGAGAGTGAGGAGATCAATTCAGTTGATACTTGAAGAAACCAATTCTGGCTATTCACTGTAAGGTTAAATACTGAAGCTGAAGTACTTTGGCCACATAATGAGAAGATGGTACTCATTGGAAAAGACCCTGGTGTTGGGAAAGATTGAAAGCAAAAGGAAAAGGGGATGACAGAGGATGAGATGGATAGTTTGTGTCATTGAAACAACAAACATGAACCTGGACAGAATTTGAGAAACAGTGGAGGAAAGAAGGACCTGGTTTGCTATGGTCCATGGGGTTACAATGAGTCAGACACAACCAAACAATTGAACAACAACAACAAATGTACATGTAAGATATACACAGTATAAATGGAAAGTAACCTTCGGGTAAGACAATACTGGTATGCAAGCGTGGAATGGAGGAGGACCCTTCCTAACTTGATGAAATCTGGATTTACTCTCAAACTCATGATCAATTTTTAATGCCAGACTAAAAATAGAGTATCCAGTGGGTTCTCATTGTAGATACATGGCAGATATTATGGCCCTGGTCCATTTCTAGTTAATGGGGTGATTGCCTTGCAGGAATGTCTGCATCTGGGTACACATAGGTGTACTACATGTTTGATCATTCATAAAAATGAAGGTTGTGTCTAGTGTTCTGGATAAGTCTTTTCCATTGGGACATTGGTGATGTCTCCAAGATGCTATTTAGTCATGATAGCCAAAGCAGGCTGGGCAATCAGTTGAATGAACTCTAACAGTACTCTAGATTGGAATAGACTGTGAATCAATGATCTATCAAATCTTTAGTTTGGCCTTTAAAACCCTTCACAATTCATAGCTGTCCTACTTTTCTAGTCTTCTTATATTTTACTCCTCTCCATGCACTCTATGATCCTGTGCTGGTCCCAACCTGTTCCTTAAACATGGTACTTTAAATCTTGATTCCATAATTTTACATTGAATGCTTCCCATGCCTGGAATGCTCTCCCTCCTGCTCTCCCTTACTGGCTTCCTTCAAGTATCAGCTAATATCCTATCTTCTTTAAGAGGCCTTTCCAGGTCCCCTTTTATGCTAATTTTCTCAGATAGATTGTACATGTTGTCTCCCCCATTGTACTGTAAACTTCTTGAGGTCAGGGATAGTTTTTGCCTCTCTTTGTATTTCTAATACTTAGCACAATGTCTGGTGCATAATAAGTGCATAACAAATATTTCTTTTTTTACTTCTATTGACTTGATCTTGTCATTTTTATAGACTGAGTATCACAATCTTTAGAACTATGCTGGGATAAAACTCAATTCAGAATAGCACACACCACTCCCCAATATTCTAGTTACCTAAAATCTTTGGCAACTCTGTTATGAATCTAGTGCTATGTCACAATAGTGTGGACCATTCATCCTTTGTTTCAGTAATGGTATTTCATATTGAGTTAAACCATACACACCAAAGCTGAATTACTGCAGGTAGATCTGATTATCTATGTGTTTCCAGGGTCTTTTGAGGGTATTGGCTCTACTCACTTGCTTCAGTTTGATAGTTCAGTTGCCCATTTCTCATGCATATCATTTCCTAAGATGCAACTAAATCAATGACACAACATGAGCTGCAACTCAATTGCATTTGGTTTCCTTCAATATCACTCAATGTTGCTTGAAAATTCTTATACAAAGCTCACTAAGTGAAAAAAATGTCTCAGATCCCCTTCCACAGTGGACAGAAATTCATACAAATAAAGTGACTATTTGACACTTTATTCCATAGTCTCTCCACAATTTACTTGCCTGAAAAAATAACAGCAATTTTATGTAAATATGCAAATCAATGACAGCTAGAGGGAAGAAATAGAAGACAGATGACTTTTAATTACTATCTTCATGTTGATATTTCTCTAAGTTTAAGGACATGTATAGAGTATTGCTGAAGATTACAAAGTTTTCAGCAGGAAATGGAAAACCTAAAGGAAAAGACAGTGGGGGTTTGTCATGTTTGCTCCCCACAAAACTCAAGTTCAGAAGGGAAGGAGAGACTTGGGAATTTTAAAACTAGTTAAGAAGATGGTTCCTGAGAATCAGATTTAGATTTCTATACTAGAGTTTGAAATGTAGGAAGGATCATCTGTAGTAAGTATTTGCAATGTTGCCAAATGAAAATCCACAGAGCAGAGATTCCCAAGCTTTTTATATGTCATGGACCCCTTTTCCAGTCTGAGAAACCAACGGGTCCCTTCTTAAAATATTGTTTTCAAATATATAAAATATTGCACAGGAGATCAATTGCATATTGAAATAAAGATATAGATATACATGTATATGTGTGTATGTATGTGAGTGTGTGTGTATGTGTATGTGTTTTAAACAAGACAGTCAAGTGACACAGTGGATAGAGTGCTAGAACTGGAGTCAGGAAGACCTCAGTTCAAATATGACTTCAGATATTTACCAGCTCTCTGACCCTGAACAAGCCACTTAACATTGCTCTGCCTCAGTTTCATCATATATAAAACGGAAATGATAATAATACCTACATTTAGAGTTTTTGTGAAGATGAGATATTTATAAAGATCTTTGTAAACATTAAGAAATACATAAATGCTAGTTATTTTTATCATTAAAGCTCATGACTCTCAGGTTGGGAACTCTACTATAGAATCAACCAGAGGTACATGACAAAACAAAATTAATGAAAGAATAATAAAATTTATGGCATTTGGTATCTATACATATCCATAACTACATAAATATGTGTATAACATATATTCATAAGGCATGGATAGCAATCAAGATGACATAGATTCTGCCTCAAGGAGGCAAATTTGACATTGTAGATATGACCGTGAATTGGTGGAATGAGACCCATGACTGGAGCATGAAGAGGAAATAGATGAGGAGTTAAAAAAGGAGATCAGTAGTCTGGCTCAGAGGCTCAATATATTAGCTATGGGGGACTTCAATTATCTGGACATGGTTTGGAGATTTCTCTTTGCTTCAAGCACAATAGCTAGTGATTTCTTTAGGTCTCAAGCAGTAATTATTTCTTCAAAAACTGGAGCAAGCCAACAAGGGGAAATTCTATTCTGGATTTAGTTCTCATGAACAATAAGGAACTGATCATCGGGATAGAAATGATGAAAACCTTGGGGAAAAGTGAAAATTCTAATGGAGAGTTTGTGATAAAGAAAGAAGAAAGCAATGTATAATCATATGCCATATATTTGGGGAAAACAGATTCCAAGAATCCAGAGGAAAGATAGCTAGCATCCCAAAGACCAAAATTCTATTCAGAAAGTGAGTCCAAAAGAGTTTCAAAGACAAAATTCCCAAGACACAAAAATGTTAAAGTCTGATGAGAATCAAAAGGCAGAATGATCTACAAAGATTTGTGAGAATGCCCAGAAAATTCAACTACCAATTTTGAAAGCACATTTGGAAGACAGAAATAAGAGCAAGAAATGGAGAAAGAATTCAACACATTAGTGCCATCCTGTAAAAATGGTCTCAGGAGTCAAAAAGCTCAGAATGAGCTGAATCTGGCAAGAAAAACCAGAGATAAAAAAGTTTTTATTTTGACTTGTTTCAATGTTGAGAGCTGCTTGACTCTTCTTTCTGTTTTCTCTGCCAAGAAGAATGAGTTTTGGAATGGAAAGAAAAAAACAATGCTTAATAGAGAAGTTAATTCTCTAAGTAAATAGAGCGACAGTAACAGAACACCATCTTCATCATTCTCATGACATATTTTTTTCTTTTTCTTTGATCACGAACTCACATCATAAACACCAGTTAGACAATGTCCTTGGTTATTAAAAGAAGTGATGATGGCATATCATCTATATTGAAAATTGTTGACTTCCTCTTATGCTGCCATCATCTTGAAAATGTTATGGAAAACGGAAGAGTTACTACTGCACTGGAAGAGGCTAAATGTTTTCCCATATTTAAAGGAGGGGAGTTGAGTCTGAAAACTATAGGCCAGTATACCTGATTTCAATACCTATAAAAATTTTAGAATATATTATGTGAGAGATAACGAGTATCTATCTAGAAAAAGAAGCAGTGATCTCAAAGTCATCAGACTTCCCTAAGAACAGTCTATGCTAGACACACTATTGAACTGTTGGTAGAGCTATGAATTATTTCAAACATTTTGGAAAGCAATTTGGAATTATTCTAGAATTGACTAGAATGTCCATATCCTTTTACCCAAAGATCCCACTGATAAGCCTATTCCCCAAGGAGGTAAAAGGCAGAAAGACCTCATACATAGCAACACAATCATTCTCATGTTAGGAACGAACTAGAAATTGAATTGAAAACAATCAAATATCTAAATTGTGGCCTATGTAATGGAATACTACTGTACCATAAGAAATGAGATATATGTGGACTTTTGAGGGGGATGAGAAGACTTATTAGGAACAGATGCTAATAATAACATTTATATAGCACTTTAAATTTTGGAAAGCTATTGATGTATATATCATTTCATTCTTACCACAACATTATGAAGTGTTTTTATTATTTCCATTTTACAGATGAGGAAACAGATTAAGAGAGCTTAAATAATTTCCTCAGGAGGGGCGGAGCCAAGATGGCCGCATGAAGGCAGTGTCTTACCGGAGCTCTCTCACAAGGTCTGTCAGATTCCCATAAAAAAGTGAATTTGAGCAGATTTGAGAGAATCAGAAACCGCGAGCAGTCTGCGCGGGGCCAGTTTCCGAGCCGGGAGAGTCTGAAAGGCTGAAGACAAGATCCTGTAGGCTCGGAGAGTGCTCGGTGCGGAGCTGCTCCAGATCAAGGCGGAAGCGGCCGGCCGGGAAATCCACGTGGGAGACGGGCTGGGAGAAAGCTGGGCACCCGAAACCGGCAGAGATCCCCAGGCCTCCTCCCAACACAGGACGGCAGTCTCTGGGAGCGACGAGAGGCAGCGCAACGCCACCAGCCGCGAAAACACCCAGTCCTGACCCTTGCAAAACCCAGGAACTCGGCTTCTTGAACTTCCAGAAGACTCAATGACCAGGTAAACGGTTCTAACCCCTCCCCACCCTCACCCAGAGAATTCCTCGGGAAAAAAAAAAAAAAGAGAACTGAAACAGAGGAGAGAGTAGCGGGGCTTCACAGGACAAATACTAGAAGCTCATTAGTCCCAGAGGGGCAGAGTCGGTAGGGGTCAACACCGGGAACCCAGAGGTAATCTTGCTCCCCCAGGGGAAGCGCCAGTCATCAGCTCAAACAACAAACAGCTGAGACCATTGCTGAAAAGCAAGTGCTGGAGAGCACTCACAGGGAGTGAAATGCCAGGGAGCCAGACCCCTCCCCCACACCTCAGGAAACTGAAGGTTATAATTCTAGACTCACAACCCCCAGAATAAGAAAGCTGGGACAGAAAGCCCTGAGACTCACAGATAGAAATTCGTTGTAAAGCCAGCAAAAGGCAAACCAACATGAAGAAGAACACAAAAAAACCGAGGACAATAGATTCTTTTTATGGAGACAGGCAGGATCAAAATATCGACATAGAAGAAGATAGCAATGACACGGTAGATACATCAGATACCTCAAAAGCTAATATGATCTGGTCTCCAGCCCAAAAAGCACTGCTGGAAGAGCTAAAAGAGGATTTTAAAAACCAAATTAGGGAGCTAAAAGAAAATATGGAAAAAATGGAAAAAAGGGAGAAAAAATCCACTGACGAAATCAAGTCCCTAAAGAATAAGATTGGCTAAATGGCTATGGAGATTCAGAATCTAGAGAGAGAAAAGGACACCCTGAGAGGTGAAATCAACCAATTGAAAATGGAGGCTCAAAAGCAAAATGTAAACACTAACTCATTTAAAATTAGACTTGAGCAAGTGGAAGCTAATGAATCTATGAGGCATCAAGAAGTAATAAAACAAAACGTAAAGAATGAAAAAATAGAAAAAAATGTGAAATATCTGATTGGCAAAACAACTGACCTGGAAAATAGATCCAGGAGAGACAATTTGAGAGTTATTGGTCTACCAGAAATCCACGATGAAAAAAGAAGCCTTGACAGTATCTTCGAAGAAATTATCAAAGACAACTGCCCAGAGGTCCTAGAACCAGAGGGCAAAATAGTCATTGAAAGAATTCACCGATCACCCCCTGAAAGAGATCCCAAACTGAAAACACCAAGAAATATTATAGCCAAATTTCAGAGCTATAAACTCAAGGAGAAAATACTGCAAGCTGCAAAAAAGAAGCAATTCAAATATCGTGGAACTACAGTCAGGATCACGCAGGATCTCTCAGCTTCCACATTAAAAGACAGGAGAAATTGGAATATGATATTCCGAAGGGCAAAGGAGCTGGGACTACAACCAAGGATCAACTACCCAGCAAAACTAAGCATAATTTTCCAGGCAAGGCGATGGACATTCAATGAAATAAGGGAATTCCAGACCTTCCTGATGAAAAGGCCAGAACTCAATGGAAAATTTGATCTCCAAATACAAACCTCAAGAGAGACATAAAAAGGTAACCAGGGGGAAAACCCCACAAACTTCATTAACCAATAAGCTTAGGTTGTTTACATCTTTATGTGGGATTATATCATCTTATGTATGTTTTTTATGTATATATATATATATGTGTGTATATATATATATATAAACATATACATATATAAGTCATTCTTGTGAATGGTACAACTATTGTGACAAATGAAAGGGATATACATAGGTTGTGAATGCCTGTATAAATTAACTGATGTAAAGATATAAAATATAAATAAGAGATATAAAGGGAGGGCTATGAGGGAAGTGGTAAGGAGGTTGTAGAAAAGGGTAAATTACACCAAAGGAAGTGGAAAAAAAACATATCATAGTAGAGGGAAAGAAGGGAGGGAGAAGAGCAGTATTTGAGCTTTACTGTCATCTGATCTAGTTCAAGAAGGGAATAACATACTCTGATAAGTTTAGAAATCTAACTTGTCCTACGGGAAGTGGGAGGGAAAGGGGGGAAAAAGGGAGGGGGGAGGGCAGAAGGAAGAGGAGAAGTAGCAAGTGGGTAATGGTAAGATAAGGGAGGGGAATAAAGAGGGAGGGTTAACTGAGGAAAACAGCGGTCAAAAGCAAAACTTTGTTGGGGAGGAGAAGGTGAAAGGGAGAAATAAAAGCATAAACAGGGGGAATTAGGATGGAGAAAAAGACACAGCTAGAAATCATAACCCTGAACGTGCAGGGGATGAACATTCTCACAAAACAGAAGCAGATAGCAGAATGGATTAAAAACCATAATCCTACAATATGCTGTTTACAAGAAACGCATCTGAAACAGGGGGATACACATAGGGTTAAGGTAAAAGGCTGGAGTAAAATATATTGTGCCTCAGCTAAAGTAAAAAAAGCAGGTGTAGCAATCCTAATCTCAGACAAAGCAAAAGTAAAGATAGATCTAATTAGAAGAGATAAGGAAGGACATTATATCCTGCTAAAAGGCACCATAAACAATGAAGCAATATCATTGCTTAACATATATGCACCAAGTGGTAAGGCATACAAATTCTTAGAGGAGAGGTTAAGGGAGTTACAGGAAGAAATAGACAGCAAAACTATAATATTGGGAGACCTCAACCTCCCCCTTTCTGAACTTGATAAATCTAACCACAAAATAAATAAGAAAAAAGTTAAGGAGGTAAACAGAATTTTAGAAAAGGCATATATGATAGACCTCTGGAGAAAACTGAATGGGGATAAAAAGGAATATACTTTCTTCTCAAAAGTACATGGCACATACTCAAAAATTGACCATGTACTAGGGCATAAAAACCTCACAATCCAGTGCAGGAAAGCAGAAGTAGTCAATGCATCCTTTTCAGATCATGATGCAAGAAGAATCATTTTTAATAAAGTACCATGGAAAAATAAGCTAAAAACTAATTGGAAACTAAATAATTTAATTCTAAAGAGTGAGTGGGCCAAAGATCAAATCAGAGAAACAATTAATAATTTCATTCAAGAGAATGACAATAATGAAACAACATACCAAAACTTATGGGATGCAGCAAAAGCAGTTCTTAGGGGAAGTTTTATATCTCTAAATGCCTACATGAATAAAATAGGGAAAGAGGAGATCAATGATCTGGGCAGACAGCTGAAAAAGCTAGAAAAAGAGCAAATTGAAAACCCCCAATTAAATACCAAATTAGAAATACTGAAAATCAAAGGAGAGATTAATAAAATTGAAACCAAGAAAACTATTGAATTAATAAATAAAACAAAGAGCTGGTTTTATGAAAAAACCAATAAAATTGACAAACCTTTGGCCAATTTGATTAAAAAAAAGAAAGAAGAAAATCAAATTACCAGTATAAAAAATGAAAAGGGTGAGGTCACCTCTAATGAAGAGGAAATCAAAACAATAATTAGGAATTATTTTGCCCAACTGTATGCCCATAAATTTGACAACCTTAGAGATATGGATGAATATCTACAAAAACATAAACTGCCCAGACTAACAGAGAAGGAAGTGAAATTTCTTAATGACCCCATATCAGAAAAAGAAATTGAGCAGGCCATCAACGAACTCCCTAGGAAAAAATCTCCAGGGCCAGATGGTTTTACATGTGAATTCTATCAAACATTTAAAGAACAACTAATTCCAATACTTTGTAGACTATTTGGGAAAATAGGTGAAGAAGGAGTCCTACCGAATTCTTTTTATGACACAAATATGGTACTAATACCCAAACCAGGTAGAGTTAAAACAGAGAAAGAAAATTATAGACCAATTTCTCTAATGAATATTGATGCAAAAATTTTAAATAAAATATTAGCAAAAAGATTGCAGCAACTCATTACGAGAATAATACACCATGACCAGGTAGGATTTATTCCAGGAATGCAAGGCTGGTTCAATATTAGGAAAACTATTAGCATAATTGACCATATCAACAACAAAACTAGCAAAAACCATATGATCATCTCAATAGACGCAGAAAAAGCCTTTGACAAAGTACAACACCCATTCCTATTAAAAACACTAGAAAGCATAGGAATAAGTGGAACTTTCCTCAAAATTATAAATAGCATCTACCTAAAACCATCAACAAGCATTATTTGTAATGGGGATAAACTAGATGCATTCCCAATAAGATCAGGGGTGAAACAAGGATGTCCATTATCACCCCTATTATTCAATTTGGTACTAGAAACATTAGCTGTAGCAATAAGAGAAGAAAAAGAAATTGAAGGAATTAGAATAGGAAAAGAAGAAACTAAATTATCACTTTTTGCAGATGATATGATGATTTATCTAGAGAATCCTAGAGAATCAAGTAAAAAACTACTTGAAATAATAAACAACTTTAGCAAAGTTGCAGGATATAAAATAAACCCACATAAATCCTCAGAATTCCTATACATTACTGACAAAGTCCAACAGCAAGAGATAGAAAGAGAAATTCCATTCAAAGTTACTGAAGGCACTATAAAATATTTGGGAGTCTATTTGCCAAGACAAACCCAGGGCCTATATGAACATAACTATGAAACACTTTTCACGCGAATAAAATCAGATCTAAATAAATGGAGAAATATCAGTTGCTCATGGTTAGGCCGAGCTAATATAATAAAAATGACAATTCTACCTAAATTAATCTATCTATTCAGTGCCATACCAATCGAACTACCAAAAAATTTTTTTACTGAGCTGGACAAAATAATAACAAAATTCATTTGGAAAAACAAGAGGTCTAGAGTATCTAGGATATTAATGAAAAGACATGCTAGAGATGGTGGTTTAGCCACACCAGATATTAAACTGTACTACACAGCAGCAGTCATCAAAACTGCCTGGTACTGGTTAAGAAACAGGGGTGTGGATCAGTGGAATAGGATAGGTACACAAGTAGGTGAAATCAACAAGTTTAGCAATCTACTCTTTGATAAACCCAAAGAAGCCAGTTTCTGGGCTAATAATTCACTATTTCACAAAAACTGTTGGGAAAATTGGAAAATGGTAGGGCAAAAACTGGGCATAGACCAATATCTTACACCATATACCAAAATAAAGTCAAAATGGGTTCATGATTTAGGAGTAAAAGTTGATACTCTAAGTAATTTGGAAAAGCAAGGAATAGTTTACTTATCAGATTTGTGGAAAAGTAAAGAATTCATGACCCAACAAGAGATAGAGAGCATTACAAAATGCAAAATGGATAATTTTGATTATGTCAAATTGAAATGTTTTTGTACAAAAAAAGCCAATGCAACAAGAATTAGGAGGGAAGCAGAAAATTGGGAGAAAATCTTTGCAACTAGTATCTCTGATAAAGGCCTCATCTCTAAAATATACAGGGAGCTAAGCCAAACATATAGGAATACAAGCCATTCCCCAATTGAGAAATGGTCAAAGGATATGAACAGGCAGTTTTCAGAGGAAGCAATTAAAGCTATCTACAGGCATATGGAAAAATGCTCTGGATCGCTGCTGATTAGAGAAATGCAAATCAAAACAACTCTTAGATACCACATCTCTCCTGTCAGATTGGCTAAAATAACAAATCAGGAGAATAATAAATGCTGGAAAGGATGTGGGGAAATTGGTACATTGTTGCATTGCTGGTGGAGTTGCGAGCTGATCCAGCCATTTTGGAGGGCGGTGTGGAACTATGCCCAAAGGGCTATAGAAATGTTCATACCCTTTGACCCAGTAATACCACTTCTAGGGTTGTATCCCAAAGAAATCACGCAAGCGGGAAAAGGACCCATATGTACAAGAATATTTATAGCAGCTCTCTTTGTGGTAGCCAAGAATTGGAAAGCAAAGGGATGCCCTTCAATTGGGGAATGGCTGAACAAGCTGTGGTATATGAAGGTGATGGAATACTATTGTGCCATAAGAAATGGGGATGATGCAGACTTCATAACAACCTGGAAAAACCTACACGACATAATGCTGAGTGAGCGGAGCAGAGCCAGGAGAACGTTGTGCACAGCCACAGATATGTGGATTCCGTGAGGACCAACCCTGACATACTGCACTTCTCTCAGCAACCTAAAGGGGCAAGGACAACTCCAGGGGACTCACGATGGAGAATGCTATCTTCATTCAGAGAAAGAACTGCGAAGTTTGAATACAGGCTGAGGCACACTACATGCTCGCCTTTTCTGCTTCTCTTTTGTTTTTGTTTTTGGGGGTTTTTTTTGTTTTGTTTTGTTTTGTTTTTGGTTCTGTTTCTTTTTTCTCATGATTCATTCCATTGGTCAAAATTCTTCTCCACGACTTTACTAGAGCATAAATTAATTCAATGCGAAGTTATACATGACAGTTATATGAGACTTCATGCCGTCTTGGGGAGGGAGGGGGAAGGGAGGGGAGAAAAACTGGAACTCAAAACTATGTAGAACCGTGTGTGGTAAACTAAAAATAAATAAAGAAAAAAAAATTTAAAAAAAAATAATTTCCTCAGGTAACACTACAAGTGAGTGTCCAAAAAGGGATTTAAGTATGTTTCTTCTTGTCTCCAAGACTACTTGACTAGCGATTATGTCATGCTGCCTTCCTTTGCTCATACAGAATGAAAAAGAAACAGGGAAAAAACTAACACAATGATGCAAATGAAAAAATTATGTAGTTATAATAACCAAGCTCTGGCCAAGAGTTGAGAAAATGTACTTGCCTCCTTTCATTGAAGGACCAGGGTGTGAAATACTGTATATGCTGTTAGAGTTGATCAATATGTTGATTGCTACATGGTTATGTTTTTCACTTTTTAAACTTTGTAATAAATGAAGATTCATTGTTTAGGGGAGAAACAAAGGGATATATTCAGAAATGACTGTGATATCTAAACAAATGACATAATTTTTTAAAAGGACAGGTCATGTTAGACAAATTTTATTTCCTTTTTAATGGAATTGCTAAGCTGGTAGATAAGAGGAATATGGTTGATATAACTTGCCTAGATTTTAGTCAGATCCTTCATGAAATCTCTCAGCTTAGTCTTGCAGAAAAGATAGAGAAATGAGGGGTAGGTGATAGTAAGGTTTAGTACCTTCAGGACTGATTACGTGTCTCTACCCAAAGTAGTGAGTAATGGTTCAAAGTCAATTTGGATGAAGGTCTTTAGTGGAGGTTCCTTGATTCTGTGCTATTTAACATCTTTGTCAGGGACTTATCCAGGTGGTATGCTAATCGAATTACAGATGTCCCAAAGTTGAGAAGATAGCTAACATGTTAGGTGGGAGAATCAGCATTCAAAAAGATCTTTACAGCTTAGAATAGTGGGCCAAATATAATAAGATGAAATGTAATATGGTTAATAAATGTAAAGTTGAACACTAGGTTCCAAAAATTCTACAATGCAAGCACTTGTGGGGGAGAATTGACTACACATTCGTCCAGAAAAACAGCTCGTTTAAAAATTGTGATTTTATTGGACTGCATGTTGAATATGAATCACAATATGATATAGCTGGCAAAAAAATCTTTTTTTTTTTAAATGCAATTTATTTATTTAACATATTTGGTTTTCAGCATTGATTTTCACAACAGTTTGAATTACAAATTTTCTCCCCATTTCTACCCTCCCCCCCACTCCAATATGGCTTATATTCTGGTTGCCCTGTTCCCCAGTCAGCCCTCCCCTCTATCACCCCCCTCCCCTCTCATCCCCTTTTCCCTTCCTTTCTTGTAGGGCAAGATAAATTTCTACGCCCCATTGCCTGTGTATCTTATTTTTTAGTTGCATACAAAAACTTTTTTTGTTTTTGAACATCTGATTTTAAAACTTTGAGTTCCAAATTCTCTTCCCTCTTCCCTTCCCACCCACCCTCCCTAAGAAGTTGAGCAATTCAACCTAGGCCACACATGTATTATTATGTATAACCCTTCCACAATACTCATGTTGTGAAAGGCTAACTACATTTGCTCCGTCCCAACCCATCCTGCTTTATTGAATTTTCTCCCTTGACCCTGTCCCCTTTCCAAAGTGTTTGTTTTGATTACCTCCACCCCCATCTGCCCTCCCCTCCATCATCCCCCCGCCTTTTATTTTTTTTTTTATCTTCCTCCCTCTTCTTTCCTGTGGGGTAAGGTACCCAACTGAGTATGTATGGTATTCCCTCCTCAGGCCAAATCTGATGAGAGCAAGGTTCACTCATTCCCCCCTCACCTGCCCTCTCCCCTCCTCCCATAGAACTGCTTCCTCTTGCCACCTTTATGCGAGATAATCCACCCCATTCTATCTCTCCCTATCTCCCTCTCTCAGTATGTTACTCTCTCATCCCTTAATTTCATTTTATTTCTTTTAGATATCTTCCCTTCATCTTCAACTCACCCTGTGTCTGCTCTCTCTCTTTTACATATATATATATATATATATATATATATATATATATATGTATATATATATATATAAACACACACTATATATATACACATACATACATATACACATAGATATATACATACATACACATTCACTTCTATATATACATAAACATATATATATATATATATGCATATTCCCTTCAACTACCCTAATACTGAGGTCTCATGAATCACACACATCATCTTTCCATGTAGGAATATAAACAAAACAGTTCAACTTTAGTAAGTCCCTTGCAATTTCCATTTCTTGATTACCTTTTCATGCTTCTCTTGATTCTTGTGTTTGAAAGTCAAATTTTCTATTCAGTTCTGGTCTTTTCACTGAGAAAGCTTGAAAGTCCTCTATTTTATTGAAAATCCATATTTTGCCTTGGAACATGATACTCAGTTTTGCTGGGTAGGTGATTCTAGGTTTTAATCCTAGCTCCATTGACCTCCGGAATATCGCATTCCAAGCCCTTCGATCTCTTAATGTAGAAGCTGCCAGATCTTGCGTTATTCTGATTGTGTTTCCACAATACTCAAATTGTTTCTTTCTGGCTGCTTGCAGTATTTTCTCCTTGATCTGGGAGCTCTGGAATTTGGCAACAATATTCCTAGGAGATTTCTTTTTGGGATCTATTTGAGGAGGCGATCGATGGATTCTTTCAATTTCTATTTTGCCCTGTGGCTCTAGAATATCAGGGCAGTTTTCCTTGATAATTTCCTGAAAGATGGCATCTAGGCTCTTTTTTTGATCATGGCTTTCAGGTAGTCCAATAATTTTTAAATTATCTCTCCTGGATCTATTTTCCAGGTCAGTGGTTTTTCCAAGGAGATATTTCACATTGTCTTCCATTTTTTCATTCCTCTGGTTCTGTTTTATAATATCCTGATTTCTCATAAAGTCACTAGCTTCCACTTGCTCCAATCTAATTTTTAAAGTAGTATTTTCTTCAGTGGTCTTTTGGACCTCCTTTTCCATTTGGCTAATTCTGCCTTTCAAGGCATTCTTCTCCTCATTGGCTTTTTGGAGCTCTTTTGCCATTTGAGTTAGTCTGTTTTTTAAGGTGTTGTTTTCTTCAGTGTATTTTACAGTATTTTTTTGGGTCTCCTTTAGCAAGTCATTGACTTGTTTTTCATGGTTTTCTCGCATCCTTCTCATTTCTCTTCCCAATTTTTCCTCTACTTCTCTAACTTGCTTTTCCAAATCCTTTTTGAGTTCTTCTATGGCCTGGGGCCAGTTCATGTTTTTCTTGGAGGCTTTTGTTGTAGGCTCTATGACTTTGTTGTCTTCTTTAGGCTGTATGTTTTGGTCTTCTTTGTCAGCAAAGAAAGAATCCAAACTCTGAGACTGAATCTGGGCGCGTTTTCGCTGCCTGGCCATATTCCCAACCAACTAACTTGACCCTTGAGTTTTTCAGTGGGGTATGACTGCTTGTAGACTAACGAGTTCTATGTTCTACTTTTGGGGGGGAGGTGCCAGCTCTGTCGGAGCCACACTCCTCCTTCCCCAAGGACCCCCAGTCCAGACTGGGCTTAGATCTTCAGCAGGCTGTAGCACCCCTGCTCTGATCCGCCACTTAATTCCTCCCACCAGGTGGGCCTGGAGCCGGAAGTAACAACAGCTGTAGCTGCCCGGCCTCCACTGCCCCCGGGGCTGGAAGCCAAACCGCGAACTCCTTCCACTCCTGCAGCTTTTCCCACTAACCTTCTCCGCAGTTTTTGGTGTTTGTGGGTCGAGGGGTCTGGTAACTGCCGCAGCTCACATATTCAGGGCGCTAGGGCCCCCTCCGCCCGGCTTCTGGTCTGGATCGTCCACGCCGCTCAGGCTGGGCTCTGCTCCACTCTGTTCCCAGCTCCCAGCTCCGTGTGGAATAGACCTCACCCAGAGACCATCCAGGCTGTCCTGGGCTGGAGCCCTGCTTCCCTCTGCTGTTCTGTGGGTTCTGCCGTTCTAGAATTGGTTCAGAGCCATTTTTATAGGTTTTTGGAGGGACTCGGGTACCGAGCTCATTTTAGTCCGTGCTTACCAGCCGCCATCTTGGCTCCGCCCCCTCTGGCAAAAAAATCTTAATGCAATTGTGGACTGCACAGAGAGACAGAATGTTTAAGTCTAAGGGACAACAGGGTGAGTTCTAACATACTTTCCTCTCTTCCAACTGGATGCCTATGCTCAGTTTTAGATGCCACATTTTTGGAGAGAAGGTCCACAAAAGGAGAGGGGAGAGTCTTAATTTCATGCTATGTTAGAATCAGTTGAAGGAATTACTGTAGGAGAATGTTTGCCAAAGGAAGAGAAGAATGAATGGAAACATTGTAAGTACCTTCAAGTACTTGAAAGGTTATCTTGAGGAAGAGAGATAAGACTTACTCTTCTTGGCCCAAGAGGACTAAAAAATGATCAATGAGTGGAAGCTGCAAAAAGGTAGATTTAAAGTGGATATAAGCAAAAATATATTATTTGTTAGAACTAACCAAAAGTGTGATAGGCTATTTCAGAGAGTACGTAGGTTTGTACTCATTGGAAGTATAATAGCTAGACTAGATCACTCCCTGGGGCCTCTTTGAAGATCTACAACATTTTTCTTCCTCCATTTATTTGTTTGTTTGTTTAGGGGGTGGGTCTCCCTGTCTAGCCCAAGCTGAAAATAAAGAGGCTATTGACTCATGGGCCTAATTCTGATACAGATCAAAATGGAAGTTTTAACATCTCTGTTATTCTCACTTAGGCCAGTCCACCCTTCCTTAGCCCTCCAACCATATTTGGGCTGGATTTAGTATGGACACCTCATCTATCAGCTTTAGTCCAACTAGAGCTCAGAACTCCCAAACTCAAAACAATCAACTAATTTCAGTTCTACCAGTACCTGGGATGATGGTTATGCATCATTGTGTGTGGATGAATGTCATTCTCCTTTTAAAGTGAATAAACATATTTAAAAAGTTAAATGTCACATCTGTATGAATTCCAGGTTCCACAACACATATAGAGAGTTGACCTTGACTATTGATAATATTATAGGTACCACACTCAGCCCCCAAAAGACTCAATTTTCAGGGGCGGAGCCAAGACAGTGGCTGGAAAGCAGGGACTTGCTTAAGCTCCCTGCCAGGTCCCATAAAAATGGCTCTGAACAAATTCTAAAGCTGCAGAACCCATGAAATAGCAGAGGGAAGCAGGGATCCAGCCCAGCACAGCCTGGATGGTCGCTAGAAAGGGTCTATCGCATGGAGCTGGGAGTGGAGTGGAACAAAGCCCAGCGTGGGCTGCACCAAGAACAATCGGACCAGGAACCGGGTGGAACAGGTGTAGCACCCTGAATCACTGAGCTGCGGCAGTTACCAGACTTCTCAACCCACAAAGGCCAAAGACAACAGAGGAGGTTAGTGGGAAAAGCTGCTGGGACAGAGTGAAAGGAGTCCTCAGTCGGCCACCACCCTGGGGGCAGCAGAGGTGGTGCAGCTCTGAGGCTGCTTCCAGAGCTACAGCTTCAGTTGCTTCTGGCCCCAGGCCCACCTGGTGGGAGGAATTAAGAGGCGAATTACAGCAGAAGTACAAAGCCTGCTTTGTCCTGCCCGGATCTGGACCACAATCCTGGTTGGTGGTTCTTGGTGGAAAAGGAACACTGGTGTGAGAGAGCTTGCTGTGTAGAAGTAGTTCTGAAAAGAGCAGTGCAGCCCTTCAAGCTTGGCACAAAGTGCTCTATATTCTACAAGCAGTCATTCACTGACAAAAAGCTCAAGGGTCAAGTAGTTGTCTGGGAACATGAACAGGCAGTGAAAACGGTCTCAGATTCAGACTCAGACTTTGGAATCTTTTTTTGGTGACAAAGAAGACCAAAACATACAGCCAGAAGAAGTCAACAAAGCCAAAGAGCCTATATCAAAAGCCTCCAAGAAAAATATGAATTGGTCTCAGGCCATGGAAGAGCTCAAAAAGGATTTGGAAAAGCAAGTTAGAGAAGTAGAGGAAAACAGAACCAAAGGAATGAAAAAATGGAAGACAATGTGAAATATATCATGGGAAAAACAACTGACCTGGAAAATAGATCCAGGAGAGAGAATTTAAAAATTATTGGATTACCTGAAAGCCATGATCAAAAAAAGAATCTAGATATCATCTTTTAGATAGGAGATTAGACTGATTAGTTTAGCCTCAGTGGGTAGAACTAAAAACAATGGGTAAAAGTTACAGAGAGGTAAATGTTGGTTCAGTACAAGGAAAAACATCTTTAAAAATGTTTCAAAGTATACTAGGCTTCTGATTACCCCCTCCTCCCACTTGCACTGCCTTCTGTCATCCCCTCGATGTCCTCCCCCCTACTTTCTTGTAGTGTAAGATAGATTTCCATACCCAATTGAGTGCATATGTTTTTCCCTTCTTAAGACAAATCCGATGAGAGTAAGGTTCACTCATTCCCTCTCACCATCACCTTTTCTCCTCCACTGTAAAAGCTTTTACTTTCCTCTTTTATGTGAGATAATTTACCCCATTCTACTTCTCCCTTTCTCCTACTCCCAATGCATTCCTCTCTCACCCCTTAATTTTATTTTTTAGATATCATCCCTTCATATTGAACTCACCCCATGGCCTCTGACTATATGTGTGTGTGTGTGTGTGTATGTGTATATGTACACATATATATGTGTGAATATGTATGCATGCATGCATGCATGCATGTGTGTATGTGTGTATATTTTCCCTCCAACTGCCCTAATACTGAGAAAAGTCTCATGAGTTATAAATATCATGTTTCCATGTAGGAATGTGAACAGCTCAACTTTAATAAGTCTCTTATGATTTCTCTTTCCTGTTTACCTTTTCATGCTTCTCTTGAGTCTTATATTTGAAAGTCAAATTTTCTATTCAGCTCTGGTCTTTACATCAAGAATGCTTGAAAGTCCTCTATTTCATTGAATATCCATTTTTCCCCCGAAGGATTATACTCAATTTTCCTGGGTAGGTGGTTCTTGGTCTTAATCTTAGCTCCTTTGAACACGTATTCCAAGCCCTCTGATCCCTCAATATAGAAGCTGCAAAATTTGGTGTTATCCTGATTTTGTTTCCACAATACTTGAATTGTTTCATTCTTGCTGCTTGCAATATTTTTCTCCTTGATTTGGGAGCTCTGGAATTTGGCTACAATATTCCTGGGAGTTTTCCTTTTGGGATCTCTTTCAGGAAGTGATCAGTGGATTCTTTCAATTTCTATTTTACCCTCTGGTTCTAGAATATCAGAGCAGTTCTCCTTGATAATTTTTTGAAAGATGATATCCAGGCTCTTTTTTTGATCATGGATTTCAGATAGTCCAACAATTTTTAAATTCTCTCTCCTGGATGTATTTTCCAGGTCAGTTGTTTTTCCAATGAGATATTTTACATTGTCTTCTATTTTGTTTCATTCTTTTGGCTTTGTTTTATAATTTCTTGATTTCTTATAGTCATTAGTTTCCATGTACTCCATTCTAATTTTTAAGGAATTATTTTCTTCAATGAGCTTTTGGACCTCCTTTCCCATTTGCTGCCTGTGTGATATTGTTAATCACTCAACTTTTCAGTGCCCTAGAACTCTTTCAAAAAGAAATTATTTTATTTTTTAAAATTTTTCCCACTTGATAGTATCTTATTTTTCCAATTACATGCAAAGATAGTTTTCAACATTCACTTTTACAAGATTTTGAGTTCCAAAATTTTTCTCCCTCCCTGCCCTTCACTCTCCCTCCCTCCCCAAGATAGCATGTAATGTGATATAGGCTATATATGTACAGCAATATTAAACATGTTTCCATATTGATCACATTGTGAAAGAAGAATCAGAGCAAAAGAGAAAAAGCACAAGAAAGCAAAAACAGAAAAGAAAAGAAGGGAGAAAACAGTATATATACTTCAATCTCCTTTTAGACTCCATAGTTCTTTCTCTGGATGTGTATAGCATTTTCCATCATAAGTCCCTCATAATTGTCTTATATCATTGCATTGCTGAGGAGAGCTAAGACTATCAAAGTTGGTCATCACACACTGTGGCTGTTATTGTGTGCGGTTTTCCTAGTTCTGCTCGCTTGACTCAGTATCAGTTCATGTAAGTCTTTCCCGGTTTTAAGAAATAATTTTAAAAAACCTTCAGATTAAATCCTAAATTGGATAGAGGAAAAAGAACATAATCTCTTGCAAGGACACAGAGATAGATGACAGGAAATCTGATTCCTCATCTTGGTTCTGATCTGTACTAGTTGTGGGATCTTAGACAAGTGAGAATTGCGGTTTCTCCTTTTATAAAATTAAGATGTTACCTATAATAACTGGCTCTGATGTAAATAAGCTGATAGAAAAGGATTTTCAAAAATGTAAAAAGCTGCTTAAATGTTGGGAATTTAATAATCATTGACAGATAAAAATACAGTTCTTCCAAAAATGGGAAATAGGGAAGGAAATAAGTATTTCTATGGGACCACATTGTGTGTCAGGTACTGTACTATAGGATTTTTTCCCCAAATATTTGATCCTTACAACATCCCTGTGAGACAGATGCTATTTTATCCCCATCTTAGAGTTGAGGAAACTGAGACACACAGTGTTTAAGTGACTTGGCCAGGATCACAGCTAGTAGAAACCCGAAGTTGTCTTCCTGACTTCAATTTTAGCACTCTTTCCACTGCACTACCATGTTGGCTTAAAGTAACCATTTAATGAAAGGGAAAATATTACAGGAAAGATTGTATTATTTTGCATATTTCTGGAAACAAGCATTTCTGCTATTGTTCCATCACAAATTTTTAGTCTAATAACCTATCAAGTGTGAGATATAGTTACTTTAAGGGGGATTGCTGAAACTGGAAAGTTAATACTTTGGTAATTTTAGCTAAGAAAAACCAAGGTAGAAGAAAATCTTTCTCTAGAATTTCACAGAGGAAATAAGCAAAAAGCCTCAGATATTTATCAGAAGTGAAAGAAATTCCAAAACAAAGTTTGGTTAGTTACTGAAGAAGCCAGAGGTAGTTCAGAAAAATAATGAGGTAATTGTGAAGTGCATGTTAGAACTATCATTATTCCATTTCCTCAATGTATTCCTGAGCTTGAAGGTTGTTTTATTGTTGTTCAGTCATTTTCAGTAATATCTGACTCTTGGTGACCCTATTTGGGGTTTTCTTGGCAAGGTAATTATACTGGTTTGCCATTTTCTTCTCCAGCTCATTTTACAAGTGAGGAAACTGAGGCAAATAGGGTTTGTGACTTGCTCAGGGTCACACAGCTAGTAAGTGTCTGAGGCCAGATTTGAACTCAGAAAGTTGAGTCTTCCTTACTCCAAGCCAGACACTCTTATCAGTTGTACCACCTATCTGCCCAAGAATGAAGATAGTCCTATGTAATATAGCACAATTCATCTAAACAATGAAAAGACTTTTTAATGTCTCAAGCCAAAGTTATAATCTCCATAAAATAAAATCACAGATTCCTCTGCTAGGTTTTTACTCCAAGGGTGCCATTGATAAGAAGAAAGTCCTAATACACCCTCAAATATTTATGGCAGCACATTTATGACAACAAATAAATGAAATCCAAGTAGGTGCTCATCAATTGGGGAATGGCTAAACAAATTATATTATATGGATGAATGGATTAATACTATGCTGTAAGGAAAGATGTATGTAATGACTACAGAGAAGCATGGAAAGATTTACATGATCTGATGCATAGTGAAGCAAGCAGCCAAAAAAACAGTACACGTAATAATTGCAACATAAATGGGAAGGACAGTGACAAAAAATTAA
Source organism: Trichosurus vulpecula (assembly GCF_011100635.1). Lineage (NCBI taxonomy): Eukaryota > Metazoa > Chordata > Mammalia > Diprotodontia > Phalangeridae > Trichosurus > Trichosurus vulpecula. The sequence continues at coordinate 182,625,561 of NC_050574.1, forward strand.
AAGTAAATATTTCAAGTGTTTTTTTTTTTTAAAGCCTGGCTCCAAAGAAGATATATGAGAAGATATCCACATCCTACCTCTTTGCAGATTTGGGAAGTGAATGAGTGAAGTACATTGTACATATTTTAAGACTTATTTAATGTATTGTTACAACTACACTGTTTTTTTCTGCCTTTTTGCCTTAAAAATACTGTTATATGGCATACCTCTCCAAGAGAGAAATGATAAAGGATACTGATGAAAATATAATGATGTTAAAAAAGACATCAATAAATATTTACTTAGAAAATAAACAGATAAAAGCACAGAGATAGAAAAAAAGAAAACCTCTGAAAATCTTGGGGAAAAATAAAGACATATGGGGTAACCCAATTAGCATATACTATGGCCCAGTCTTCTAGGCCCTTTTCTCCCAGGGCCATTGTCTAAGACCTTTGTCCTAGGCCTCTGCCCTAAGTCTGAGCTTAGTGTTGCCTGAGCCAAATGAGCCAGAAGCAACCTAAACTTTGCACTATAGTCATCTGGCCTCCCTAATATGAAAGTATGTACCAAGCACCCAAGGTTTTCTGAGTAACTGGTGCCACCAAAAACTTTCATTGTAATAAAGAACAGTAAAACCTCAATTAGGCCATCTCCTAGTATAAGGTGTGTGTACTAGAGCAGTGAACTCTAAAGGGTATGTATGACCATGAAGCTACACAATAAGATCCTTAAGTTTGTCTAAAGAAGCTATTAGAATGGAGGAAAGCAGAACAGATGTATATCTTGCTTGTAGCCAACTCTTACCTCTTCTATTCTCTTCTCCCCTCCATGCCCCTGTGCCCAGTGTGAGCTGGAAGGGTGCATCACCCACCTATACTCCTGTGCAGACAGGTAAGCAGATAAGCAGTAATTCCAACCCGTCCATAGCACCCAGTCACCCTTGGACCCCTGTCTTCCCTTTTCTACCCCACTGAAGCAACAGAAAAATCCCATTGGCCTAGGCAAAAAGAGTTTTCGTATCACTAATAATTAAAATAACTATTTTAAACTTGTTATTTATTTCATTTTGATCTCATCCCTCTGTTTTCTATATTTTCTATTTGTATAATAATAATTAATAATAATAACGCCTATTATTTATATAGCACTTCAAGGTTTTCAAAGTACTTTAAAATGCAGTTATCCTTCCACTTCATGAGAGTTAGGGGAGTCACTCCCCTGCAATCTGGAAAATAAACATAAAATTTTTTGACCCTCCCTTCGTAACAGCAAAGAAGTCTAAATTACTATGGTACTAAAAGATATGTTGATATTATACAATACTATACAAATATTTACTGCATTTCTGAGTTTCTAAACTTTTTTATCTGCTGGCCTTCAAAAGACATCTCCAGTTTCCACAAAATTCCCCAAAAATTCCCATTTAATTTCTTATGCCAACCCGCAATATATTGAAACTATGATAGGGAAAGTTGCAATGTGGAAGGGATAAATGTATTTTCTCATTTGATCTCACAATAAATCTGGGAAGTAGGTTTTAGAGATGAGAGAACTAAAGCAGACAAAGGTTAAATCAGGCCACCCAACTAGTAAATGTCTGAGGACAAATATGAATTCACACCTACTGGACTATGAGTCTAGCACTCTATCTACTACAACACCTAGCTGTCTATATAGTAATCATTGTTTTCATTGAGTCATTTCAGTCATGTCTGAATCTTCCTGACTATATTTGGGGTTTTCTTAGCAAAGATACTGGAGTGGTTTGTCATTTCCTTCTCCAGCTCATTTTACAGATGAGGAAACTGAGGCAAATAGGGTTAATTGACTTGCCCAGGTTTATACAACTAGTATTTGAGACCACATTGGAACTCAGGTCTTTCTGACTCCAGGCCAGTGCTCTATTAACTGTGCCATTTATCTTTCCCTATATAATAATATATGCATATTATCATAGTAACATCATGTTAGTATGTGTCTATGTCTGTGTGTATATATATGTACATAAACAGGCATATATATATACACATATATACATATACATATGTTTGTAGTATATTACAACTCCATGTTAGTTGTGTGCATATAATTTATATATCTCATATGGGGGATGAGTACCTATTTTTTTTTTGCCGAAGTGTTGAAAGATCAAAACTGCTTTAGAGACCACTGCACTAGAACCTTGGACCTGGAGTCAGATGGACAGAGTTGGAGTTTTGATTCTGCTATTTACCAGCTAAGATTATGAATGTAAGTCACCCTTTCTGAAACCCAGTTTCCTCATTTATAAAAGAAGAATAATAGCACTTGAACTACTAATACTATTTGAACAAGATTGTTTTAAGGAAAGGGCTTTGCAAATCGTCATCACCCATATAAATATGAGCTTTATTAGTAGTAGTAATAGTACTTCAAAGTACTTTAAAGACCTCATTGATATGATATTAATGATGCAGATCACAACTTGTTCTCATCTTTTCATCCTATAACTTGTCAAAGATCTACTGTGAATTCTCTAAACAAGATCCAACTTACAAACTTAAAGTTCTCTTCTAGATCTATTGACATTGCATGGAGACCAAAGCAGTTTGCAGACTGTTGCTTGATCATCCCTTATTTTCATTACTTGTCCAATCCACTTTCTTTTCAATCATAGATCTCCCAGAAGACAACATTCAATTCACCTCACTTGTTCAAATCTTTATTGAAAATAAAGAAACTCATACCCACTAATGACTCCTTTATTGTCATTAGAGGGACCTTCCACTTTAATTATTCAGAGCATCACAGCCACACAACTTTACTGGGAACAATAATGTTAAAAAGATAGACCTTTCTTTCTGGATGAAGATTGGGGTTCTTCAAAATACAGTACAATTTTCTAAAGTCAATCTAACTCATTAAACTCCTTTTCAGGTCTCAGTCTACCTCATTCTCTATCCAAGTTTCTGCTAATGATATATGCACCCAGCTTTATGGGTTGTTAATGTAACCATATAATATAGACTAGACAATAAACATTCTTCATCTACTTACTTTTGCCAGTGGGGATGGTTAGGTCAAATTACTTTGAATGAATTTAATCTATAAGGCTTTGAAATATTCTGGGAGTTGAAACAATCAGCACAATGTAAATAAAAAACAGAAGCATCAAGATGGCCTTACCGTCTACATCTAAATCCCAATTAGTACAAAAAATAAATCCAATTAAGTGATTTAATTATTTGAATTTACACTCTTTGAAAATGTGTGATCATTGCTTCTAGTCCAACAAAAATGCACAATGAAAAATATTTAAAATACATTTTATCTATTTAATAATGTAATATAATAGCAAAGTGCAAGACAATGTATTTCTAATTGAAGTGTGTTAAATATAAGATAATAGAATAGTTATAGGAAGCAAAATTTAAAAAAATAAATTACTGATAAATCTAATACTGATAAGCCTACATTGAAGACATAATGAAATGTAGTTATTGTCACTTAAAATATTTTAGCCAAAGTATCTCATCTGTCTTTAAATCTTCCTATATACAATGTCAGATGAAGAGAGCTTTATCCAAATCTCTTCAAATTTTAATACTCACATTCTCAGAAAATGAATAAAGTGTAGTTGGATAACCTAAGGCATTATCCAAAATCAGTAACGCTTTAAATACAATAGTGTTGCTGTCCTTTAAATATTTTTCAACTACAGTCAGTTCTTGCTTTACTAAGTGGATCATTCCTCATACCTCTACTTAAAGTGTTTTTACATGCATCAAATTTGACCACCAACATGAAAAAGGAAGAGAGAAAGAGAGGCAGAAAAAGGACTACAATGTGGTGGGAAGGGACTGGCACATGTTCAAGGATACATGGGGGTAGGTTAAAGCAGTAGGAGGATGGAGGGTGGTTCATCCATGTGTGGATCTGGCTGGAACCAAGAAGAAGAACGCACAGGGGCAAACATGTAAGAATTGGACATGAACACAAGTCCCCTAAGGTGGCTGGGCAGTGGGGATCTCTCTATGAATCCCTTCTGCTCTCACTTGGAGGGTTTTTGTTTTGTATTGTTTTGTTTCTTAGTGGGAGTTTGGGAGGCTGCAGAGACCTGAGCCAAGGTGCAGGAGTGTAGAGAGAGAGCACATTACTGCACAGTAAGGGTAACAGAAATTGGTTTTTTGTTTTGTTTTTTTAATGCAAATTCCTTTCAGAATTCTTTTAGTAAAGTCATACTGCAACTTTATATGAAGTGAGAAATGTCTATACTGAGATAAAATAAGTTTTAAAAGTCTTTGAAAACAACTTAATTCACCTTTACTTTCTTATTTGACTACCGAAAGAACTGAAGTAATCAATGGTTTTAGCCACTCAGAGCATGAAGATTTTGAGACTGATAAATAAGCAATGGCTTTAACTTAAAATCATTTCCTTCATTACCACCCAATAAAAAAGGTTGGCTCCTTAGTTTAAAACTAGAATAAGTTTTTTTTTTCTTTTTTAAAAATGTACCTTCTGGAAGGAAAGCTTTTCCAGAATAAGCTTGTGTTATCCACACTAAAAATATGTTGATTAGAATATCTACTTTATTCGATTATTTTCTTTAAAACATCAGGAATATTTAGTGGCTTCACCCTTGTCAATACAGGCTAACTCTTCAATAATTGTAACATTGTGCAATTGAATTCAATTTTTAAAGTGACTAAACAAACCAACCCTTACAATAAGAGCTTCTTCCCTATCTACATTTTCATTTTTTATTGCCTTAAATAAATTTGAACCTTTTGTCAGAATGGTTGCTCTGCTAAGAAAAATGTGTTTTCACTGCAATCTTTAATTAACATAGCTAAAACGAGTTCCATTTCTATCATTGTGATACTTCTGTTCCTTTTAGTTTGTGAATCACAAAACCTGATACACCTTTGTTTTTTTTCTTTTTATTTTGCCTGCATGTTTTATAATACTCTGTACCACAGAGGCATGTCAACATTTCATCCTACTTAAAAGTTACTTTGACCATGTTCATGCCATTTCATTAAATTTTTGCTCTAATGTAATAACAAGCCTTTTTTCTGCATTCACAGTGTTTCCATCTGAAGTATTCTTCATTTTGTCCATTTTGTTAATAGTTTTTTTAAATTAACATGATTTGGTATTACGGTATGCAGCAGCATATCACATCCATAAGCAAGTATAGATTGACAACATGGTGGCATATTAAAATGCTCAGCTAGCTCACATGTGTTACATTAATTGGATTTGGCTCACAACAAATGCAAGCTGGTATCATTTTATAATTCATGCCAAATATAAGTTCGCATTATTCAGACTTACATTGGTAGTAACCTAGCTATATAGTATATCCCTCTTAATTTAGTAGTTTATCCTGTTATACTTCATGAGAGTGAGAAACACTTTCAGTGAGTGTGTTTCCCCATTTTATGCCTTGACATCCATAATCTTAGTATCATTAAATAGTCATCTCTGTTTCTATATCTTTCAGAGGAAACTTGTATGGTTTTTGACACATGCATGGGAGATGTCTTATTGAAGGAAAGAACATTAGGTGTCATTTTGGTATACCGAATCAAATATTTTTATGGCCAATAAACAAGCATAGTGAATTCCAGTATTTTTTACACATTTAAATCAATATAGCTACATATGGTCTGCCATAGAAGATCATTTATAAAAGCTTGCCTAATCCTTTCTCATACTTTCTTTCATGATACCCTTGATGAATTATATAGATTATTTTCACTAAGATTGTGCAGAGTTGAGAAAACATGCAGAAGTTATTAATATGTTCTCATTTGACTTTTTTTTAGTATTGGTATGTCCAGTAATTTCCTTCAAGTCTTTAAGGTCTTTCCATCTTTCAGATGACCTTCAGTGCTCTCACAATTTTATCACTTCCAACATGGACTTCGGTGCCATTTGATTTATTCCAGTTGCTGTTCTCATCAGTGTTATCTTGATTGTATTCTCTACTTCCTCAGGTAACACACTGGGGACTGTGATGTCACAGGCCAAACATTGAGGCCCCATTCTCATTATGGATAAAAGATGCTTCTTTTAAAATATTTCCTTTTTGGTTTCTTCTTTACTTCCTTCTACCTACATAGTGAAATGTCTTCAGGATTACTTAGCCTAGTTGGACCTCTTGCTGTATTTTCTACAAACTTATGTTTGTCCCTCTACTACTTTTCAGTTTTATGAAGTAAAACTAGTCATATTCTTTCACCACCATCTTCTGTATGATTTTATAGGCAAGTTTATATTTTAACTCATTCTTTTTTGGCAGCATTATTTATCAACTTGTCAAGGATATAAGTATTGTCTAGCTAAGTTAGGTTCTTGGTTCTTTTGGCCATTTCTTTGTGGTACTTGATTGGCATTGGTTAAAATTATTTCAGAAACAGTGATAGTCTATAGCATATCCATTCTTATATCATTTTTTAAATTTTTAGCTTCAGTAGCAAGTAAATTAAATCCATTTTTGAGTTACTTCATTTTATACTATATCTTGTCTTTCTTTTTTCCTTTAATTTGACATTCATTGATATCTTTCTCATTAAGGTACCATAATGTTCTGAATAGAGCACTGGATTTGTTGTGTGGAAGACCTACATTGATATCCTGTCTTTAAGACAATACGTTTGTGACCTTAACCTCTTTAAGCTTCAATTTTCTCATCTAACAAATGTAAATAAAAATACATATAGTATCTTTCTTGCAGAGTTGCAATGATGTTTAACGTGCCTAACTTATGTTTAAGATTTTGAAAATGTTAAAAAAATGCTATATAAATGTCAGCTATTCTTAACATTACTCTAAGAAGTCTGGTCTTTTCTACACAGGCAACTTATTTGGCAAAGGTTGTTTTTCAGGATTTTATTTGTTGCTGACTATGCTCAATGCCTCTCAAGTACCTTATTAAAAAAAGTATTCATGATATTCAGGAATGAGACTAAGGAGGCATCAAGGTACAGTAAAAATAGAATTGGCCCTGGAGTCAGAGAATATGGGTTTAAACCCTGCCTCTCATCCTTCCTACATGTGTGACCTTGGTCAAGTTGCTTAATCTCCTCGGTCTCCATTTCCCATCTAAAAAAGGAGGGTCTTGAAGACTTTGAGGACACATAGTTGTGTTGGTAAGCAAAATGGGCTTTTAGCACTTAGTTCAACCAAGTGCCCTTGAAGAGTTTGGCTTTTGTTTCCTTTGATTAATTTAGTGTATTTCATTGAGTCTTACTAGGTGCTAAGCCCCAGGCCCAAACCCCTATAAGGTGCTAAGCCTATGTGGGTGTGAAGCTCCCAGGGTACTGAGGGGAGGTGCTAACTCAAGAGCCAATCATAGGAGCCTAAGTTCTGGTCATTCAAATGATGTTTGATGACATCTGAAATGGTATAAGAAGAGAAGACAGAGCTATTTGCCCAGGGCTCTCACTCTTGGTGGAGTGCTGATGTGGAGACTCTGGGCAGCTGTAGTTAAGAGCCCTCCAGCTTGTCCAGATGTCCTGACTTGGTTTTCTTGGTAACTATGAATTGTGATTTGGTCTGTTTCCAATGTATCCTTGTATTTGCATTTGCTCTGAAGTTCAGGGTGCTGGCTTTTTCCCCTGAACTAAGTGACTGATGTCTGTACGTTGGATTGAAATAAGATTGTTAACCCCTTAACATTGCTTTCCTTAGTAAAGCAGATCAAAAGAACCTGGGCTTTGGCAGCGTTCTTGTTGTTGGGCTTGTGTTGGTCTTTCACCCCCACAATAGTGCTAGCCAGATTGTTGAAACAATACTCTAGACCTATAGTCCTATCAGTGATCTCAAAGCCAAGAATTCATCACTGAGCTACCAGTCTATTCATTCAAAGTCAACATTGTCTGTTGCTGGGCCCATGCTTTTAAAAGCTTTCTAGCAAGGTGCAATCTACCTGAGCTTGCACTATGCAGGCCTAGTCTTTGAGAACAGTGATAGCTTCACATAATGATAACAGGTTTGTGTGGGATTTTGTGGAGGATTTTACTGCTATAATTATGGCATGAGAATATGGGCAAAGAAATATAATTATTAATTAAGTTAGGGTTTCTACAATCCCTGAGGAAAATACAAATTATTTCAGATTTCTGGGTCTTATATTATTATGTATTTTGTATATTGGCATTTTCAATGTGCTACAAAGTTCCCTAACAGACTCAGACAATTAAATCTTCAAAATAATATATTGCTCCCTGCTCTATGATCTAATAATTTTACTTAATGTGCATCATGGAACAGCAAAAAGAAAACCGAATCTGGAATCAGAAGACATGAGATCAAGTTCTGGCATCTATGCTTACAGGCTGTATGATCACGGAAGCAATTCATAACCTCTTTGAGTTTTAGTTTCATTATCTACAAAATAAGAATACTAATATTTAAACTATTTACTTCACATGGATATTATGCTTAAAGAACTGTCAAAACCATAAAAGCCTATGTAAGTCTAGGCAATGTTTACTACTTAAGCATTTTGGGGTAATATTATAAGTAATAAATACAGAGATACTAAATCTCAGTGTTCCCTTGTAGTATTCTATATCATATAATCCCAAATGACTGTATATTCAATTAATAGATGAATCTAAAGAATTTCTCTTTTATGTCTCCATGTCCCAAAATAATAAATCTCAGAGTCACAAAAGAATGAGCACAATTAAAAGTCTTTTTTGATTAATGTGTCAGGAAATTATTTTTTTTTCTTAAAAGCTCTCTGAACTATTACCTAATGAATCCAAATATTTAATGATAAAATCTATTTTGTCACCCAATATATTTTACTAACAATTTCCATAGAACCTAATCCATATGGTAATGGAAACTTTCTTTAATTTTAAATGGGTCAATCTTGTGATAATGCTTTCACTTGAAATTCAACATATCCAAAAGCAATGTATTGTCTTTCCTCTAAACTTGACCTTCCTCCTGATTACTACCTGCCAGTTACACTAGCTAACAATCTCAGTCATCACCTACCCTTCCTTCTCCTTCACATCTCAGTATCCCATAAATTGCCAAGTTCTGTTGATATCTCCACATCTTTTGCATCTCTTCTCCTCTCCTTTCTCACTGCTGCCATTCTAGTGCAGGCACTTATCCCCTCTTCCTTAGATATCTACAATAGCATCCTAACTAGGCTCCGTGACCTTAGTATCTATCAGCAAGTGCTTAGGTCAGTATCTACACCACCCCTTCCATAAAGCTAAATGAAACTCCAGAATATGCAGACTGTATGAGCTTAGTGCTAGCAGCCAGGGGAGTTGAGAGAAATTTACTTCCTCCAACATATGTACGATGTAGACTTCTTAAGCTCAGAAAGTGTTTTGCTTTTGTCTTTGTCTTCCAAGTACAATATTTTACACATAGTAGGTACTTAGTAAATATTTAACTGAATTTGCCATGTGCTTTGATCATAAACTGTATGATTCACAACATACACACATACTTTCAAACGATTCCAGAAGATTTCTGTTGATTTAACCCATAGATATGGTCAATATTTATCATGAAACAATGTTTCATATGTACTGCTTTAAATATTTTTTGTGTTAGAAACAGAAAGTAGTTTTAACCTTTCTGTATACAATTCTAAAACTACTTAAATTATAAAAAAACCTACAAATATCATCACATCACTTTCACTTACTCCTCAGTATCTCCTTGCCAGCTTCCTAAAAACAATGTCCTGAAGGATTCAACTCTTTCATCTCCTAAAATCCTACCTGAGGGCCTTGCTCTCAGAGTTGGCGAGTATTCTATATGAATCCTTATATTAGAGCAGGCCGGCTCTAGCCATGCTTCACTCACTGGCCATGTCTTTGCTCGGCATCTTGTCATTTCATATGCACCCACACACATTCCTTTTGCTTCCCCCTACCCAGTTTTCAGTTCTGGAACAACAATCAAGTCAATACTGCTATTGTTACTTGAAAGGGTTTGTCAATCTACTGTCCTTTGGCATCACTTGGAACTTGTACCCTATCTGCCACCCTATCTGCCACAGTCATTTCTGTGATAGGTATATTATTTTGGAGATAAGTGTATTAACCCATGAGCATCTAAGCTCCGTGAAGGTAAGGACTGTTTTTTGATTTTTTTTAAGTTTTAATTTATGGAATAAAAAAAGCATTTCTATAACACAATATAATTTAAAAACAGATGATTAGATATGAAACTGCAAATATATTATGTTGCTCTTCCTTTTAAATATATAATAAAGTTATCGTGTACATTTCTTTTTTCCCTTTTTTTCTTCCCTGCCTTCCCCTGTCCACACTCTAAAGATGTCTGACATTGTACACAAATATGTATGTATATATGTATGTATATATATATGTATATATACATGAATGTATGTAAAGACGTTGTGTACATATTTCCATTTATCAGTTCTTTCTCTGGATGCAGATAGCATCTTCCTTCACATGTCCTTTGTAGTTAATTTGGGTATTTATAATAGTCCAAATTATTTACTCACTCAAAGTTGTTCTTAAAACAATATTGCTCTTACTATATACTATGTTCTCTTGGCTCTGCTCATTTCACTCTTCATTACTTCATGCAAGTCTCTCCATGTTTTTTCTAAAATTATCAAGCTCATCATTTCTTATAGCAGAGTAGTTTTCCATTACAATTGCATATATCAACTTGTTCAGCCATCCCCCCAATTGATGAACATCCTTGCAATTTCCAGTTCTTTGCCATTACAAAGAAAACTGCTGCAAATATTTTAGAATATGCAGGTTCTTTTGCTTTTCCCCTAATCATCTTTGGAAATAGACCTAGTAGTGTACAGGGTATAGACAGTTTAATAACTCTGTGGGCATAATTCCAAATTCCTCTCCAAAATGGTTGGATCAGTTCACAATTCCACCAACAATGAATTGGTGTCCCAATTTTTCTATATACACTTCAATATTTGTCACTTTCTCCTTCAATCATTTTAGCCACTTTGATTTATGTAAAATGATACCTCAAGATTGGTTTAATTTGCATTTAGAGCATTTTTTTTCATTTAGCTATAAATTGTTTTCATTTCTTCGTTGGAAAACTGCCTGTTTATACCCTTTGACCATTTATCAATTGGAGAACAACTTGTATTCATAGAGATTGACAAAGTTCTTTATATATTTGAGATATGAGACTTTTATCTAAGAAACTATCTATAAAAAATTTCCCCCAATTTTCTGTTTTCCTTCTGATCTTGGCTACATTTGCTTTATTTGTACATAAACCTTTTTTTAATTTAACGTAATAAAAATTATCAATTTTATACCTCATTCAGCTCTCTATCTCTTCTTTATTCATAAATTGTTTAACTATCCATAAATCTGATAAGTAATATGCTCCATGTTCTTCAAATTTTCTTCTTATATCTCTCTTTATATCTAGGTCATGTATCCATTTTGACCTTATCTTGGTGCAAGATATTGGTTTATGCCCAGTTTTTCCCATACTGCTTTCCAGTTTTACCAACAATTTTTAACAAATAATGAATTCTTATCCCAAAATCTTAAGACTTTATATTTGTCAAATACAAGGTTGTTATATTTATCTGCTGCTGTAAATTGTATGTGTACTCTGTATCATTGATCTACCTTTGTATTTCTTAGCAAGTACCAGGTAGTTTTGATAATTACTGCCTTATAATACAGTTTAAGATCTAGCACTGCTAAACCTCCTCCCTTTACAATTTTTATTAGTCTCTTTGATATTCTCGACTTTTGTTTTTCCAAATGAATTTTGTTATTACTTTTTCTAATTTGGTAAAATATTTTTGGTAATTTAATTGGGACGGCATTGAATATATAAATTAGTCTAGGTAAAATTATTGTCTGTATTGGCCTTTCCTACCCATGAACAATTAATATTTCTCCAATTATTTAAATCTGATTCGATTTGAGTAAAAAGTTTTTTTTTTAATTTTGTATATATAGGTCCTGGGTTTGTTTTGGCAGGTGTACTCCCAGGTATTTTATAATGTCTAGAGTTATTTTAAATGTGATATCTCTTACTACTTCTTCTTGCAGGGTTTTGTTTGCTTTTGTTTTTTTTGTAATCCCAGTGCTTAGTACAGTGCCTGAACACAGCAAGTAACTAATATATGCTTTTATATTCATTCATTTATCAATTACTGATCATTTAGCACCGTGATTAGTAACCATTTGTATATGCAATACCAAACATCTTTTTTATGGCATACTAAAATTTGTGTTTATGTTGTGAAAGAATATGCTAGATGGAAAAGTGGAGCAAATCCAATGTGACATTTGTATTTACATATGTCTATACATGTATACATATGTATATATCTATACGAACATATGTATACTTAAGTTTAATGAAATTAATTTTCCTTTGAGGTTTTTTTGAGAACATCTATATATTACTTGAGATACTTGAATACAGCCTGTAACATGTCATAAAGCATGACCAAATTGGAGTTTAATCTATAATGAAAAGGAGCTCCTAGTAATAAAGTGGGAGTGGTGAGAACACTCACTTGAATAAATTTCTTCACATACCTAACATTTATTTTTCATTGAATTCTAATATCAATGTATAATTATACCTTCCTACTGTTAAAATCACCCTTAAAATTGAGAGATATGATGGTAATGGAATTCACTGCTATATAATATACATATGTGTGTATACACATACACATCTATATGTATGTATGATTTGTGAGATACATATACATACATACATTATACATACATACATATACACATATACATGCATGCAAACATATACATAAACCTAGGTAGTACAGTGCATAAAGTGCCAGGCCTGGAGTCATGAAGACTCATCTTCATGAGCTCAAATCTGGCCTTAGACACTTACTAGCTGTGTGACCCTGGGCAAGTCACTTAACCATGTTTCCCTCAGTTCTTCATCTATGAAATGAGCTGGAGAAGGAAATGGCAAACCACTCCAGTATCTTTTATCTTTGCCAAGAATACCTCAAAATGGGGTCATGAAGGGTCAGACATGACTAAAACAACTGAAAAAAATGTGTGTGTATGTGTGTGTGTGTGTGTGTGTGCGCGCGCGTGTGTGTGTGAGTTAATGTCTACAAAATTCCATATTAAAATGCATTTTGGCTAAAATCCTTCTATTTCAACTTATTTACTACATGCAGTATAGGAATGCCTGCACAATAAATGCTGAATACTAAAACTTGAATTCAATTATGTGAGCTGTACCTGGAGGGCAATGTTTATAGTCTAATGTTCTCTCTGCTTTTTCATCCTCTATTCATATCTAGAAACACAAGAATATTGACATCTCAGCATATTTTCTGACAGTCATTAAAGTCAACTGGGATCAAGGCCACTCCCAACAGGCTTATCCAAATGAGCAACTAGAGAGTCTTGACCTCAATATACCCCAGAAATAGAAAACTTGGCAAGCTCTATGTGGACAGTTTTCCATCAGCCAAATAAGCCTTAGACAAAATAAAACAAAAAACAACAAAAATAAAATCAAACATAAAATGTCCCAGGAAGTTGATAGTGACATCAACTGATAAATGTCTTTTTAAAAAAATATTAATAAGCATGTTTAGAATACCTACTGGGAGTTTTATATCACAGATCACGGCCATGGTCCAGTACTCCTCCTCTCAAGTGAGCTTCAAATTACCTCTAGGAATAAAATTCCCATTAGTGTTTAAAAGCATTTCTTCTCTCAGGGAAGATATATGCAAGGAGAATGGCATTCAAATGATGTTTTTCAGTGGCTATTGCTTTCCTTCTTAGAGACACAAGTTTATTGAACAAAGTTAAAAGAAAGATATGCAGGGCACATTGGAAAACTGCAATTTAGAGTGAGGAAAATATAAGCAAATCTTCAAATTTCTATAATGTTTATAGAAAGAAAAATGAAAGTCACAAAAACAGAAAGGAGATATACTCAGGGTTTCTCGGAAAATGGGAATTTGTAGGAACATAGATTTAGGGGTTGCATGGAACTTTTGCAGGGCTCTCTATTCCAATTGCCTTATTTTACAAGTGAGGAAACTAAGGCACAGATATGCCAAATGCCTTGTTCAGGATCACACAGGTAGCAAATATGAAAGTTAGGATTCAAACCCAGCTCTTTTGACTCCAAACTCAGTTCTCCTTCCACTACATCATTCTGTATTGTCTGTATTCAAGACACAGCAGGGATTTAAAATCCTTTAAACAATGATTTGTTTCAGGGTCTAAGAGATAATTAACATCCAGGATACCCAATTAAAAGCTTTCTATAACATCATATCAATCATTTGTATCCTGAAAACACTTCCTAGGAAAAAGAAGAGAATGATCTTAGAAACATGAGAACACTATAACTATCTCTTAATGAAAATCAACTGATTCATTCTGTTTGCTCTCATTTTAATTAAGCCCATAATCATCTTTCATTTTATTATTTATTTCAAAGCTAGATTTAATTAGGCATGTCTATGAATACAACTGAAACAAACTGAATTCTATTCTGTTTTGTTTTGTCAGGGGTGCAAGTAAGGGAGGAGGAGGCATTTTGGGAGGGGGATTTTTTCCTGATCTACGCTGACATCAAAAAACTTGTTTATCTGAATTTTTTACTTTTTCAACCAATAGTTTGGATGTCATATAGAAATAACACTGAAGGTTCACTTTGTGGCAATTCCCCTGAGAAGAAAGGCATTTCATAATATTATTACTATAATAAGCATTTAAGTATATCAGATCAGATTTAGGTCTTTGGGAAAAGCAACTGACAGCAACCAGTAGAAATCCTAACTTACAAACAGAAGTACAATTTATGCAATAATCCCAATCACATAAAAGAAAAAACAGATATCAGAGCTCTAATCAATGCAGTGACCAATCATTACTTCAGAGAATGGCTAGTAAGGTATTTCCCAGATCTCTCCTGGAGAGAAATATTGGGCTTTCAGGGCAGGATGAGGCATATGTTACCAGACATGTCCATTGTGTTAATTTGTTTTGCTTAAGTGCCCTTCCTTATTACAAATGAGGATTCATATGGCGGGGGCAGGGAAGTTGGAATCAGTAGGAAATGTCATCAATGTAAGAAAAAGAACTCCAACAAACATTCAACAACCAGTAGCATTAATTAAGTGCCTACCATATACCAGTCATTGACATACAGAGATACAAAGAATAAGCAAAAATAGCCTTTGCTATCAAGGAGTTTACACTGTGGTAGGGGAAACAACATGAAAATAATTATTTATATACTAATTATATACAGAGTAAATTGCAGACAGGAAGGCAAGCAGCAGCTAGAAGAACTGAGAAATGTCTCTTGCTCAAGGTGAGATAGGTGAGTCTTGAAGGAAGAGAGGGAAGCAAAGAGACAGAGGTTAAGAAGCAGAGCATCCCAGTCATGGGAGACTGGAGATCAGATGTCATTTTTGAATAATGGCAAGGAGGCCAGTGTTACTTGAATACAGAGTTGGTGAAAGAAAGTATAAGAGGACGGGAAAGGCAGAAAGGTACCAAGCTGCTAAGAGTTCTAAATGCCAAATAAAGGACTTTATATTGGATCTTGTATGTAAAGGGAGCCACTGGAATGGATTGACTGGTTGGGGGAGGTAAAGTGACATGGTGTAATGTCTCTGTATTTAAAAATCACCATAATACCTTAATGGAGGATGGTTTGAAGTGGGGAGAAGTTTGAGACAGAGAGAAAAAACAGAAGTTTCTTACAACAATCCATAGGAAAGGTGATCAATAGATACATATAAACATCTATATAGATATATACATTTTTATACACATACACATATGTATATATGCACATATATACATGTATAGCTACTATATTTATGCATATCTGCACACATGCAAACATGTATACTTTCTTCTATAAATATAGACATAAGTATATACATATATAAATACATACATAAATAATAAGTATATACATATATAAATGTATACATATAAAATATTTCTTCTATAAACCCTAAAGCTAAATTTAAAAATCAAGCATCTTAATGTAAAATGTGTAGAAATCTACTGGTCAGTTGCAAAGCCAAGGTTGCTTAAAATGTCAGTAACAATTCCAGGAAAAAAAATCTATATTATATTGGTAGATAAGTGGCACAGTGGATAGAATAGTGGACCTGGACTTCAGTTCAAATTCTGCCTCAGATACTTACTTGCTATGTAAACCATGGGAAGCCATATAACTTCTCAGCCTCAAGTTTTCTCCTCTGTATAATGAATATAATAATAGCACCTACTTGTTAGGGTTCTTGTGAGGATCAAATGAGATGTGCTATTAAATAGAATCCTAAGGCATTTCAGTTGTGTTTGTTTCTAAGAATTGATACCTAGGTTTTGCATGATCCCAATTACCTCCACACTTCAGATAAAAACTACAGCTTCACTCAAATAGTTGACCAAAATCATCATTTTCTCTTAGGTTCCACATGATTATAATTAGTTGCCTGCTCTCCCCCAATTTGCCTGATAATCCCAGGCATACAGTGAATTTCCAATATGAAGATCTATTTCTCCTAATGGAAAAGCATTTACTCACTGGAGAAAGATACAGTGCTCTCCCTGGTTGCCACAAAAGTGCATAAGAAAAGGAGGCTTTTGGTAAAGCTTCTTCCTGAATATTTTAAGTTCCTCCTGAGTGAGTTGATTCTTAAGTGATTCAGGGAAGAGATATTTTCCTTTAGCATTTTTGATCTCCTAATGTAGTGAATCTCTCAATATTTACAACAGTCTCTTCTCCTATTCACACATACACAAACATCTGTGAATAGATAGATGACACCAACACCAAATCAGTTTTTGCATCTTTTTGGGTAGAGAGATACATGATGCTTAGCAGCCCAGAATAAAAAAACATCTTGCAGACTTGACATTTCCCTGCAGTTGCTGTTAAAATGATCATATTGAAATTCTAAATGAGTCATAGTTCACCAGGGAGAAATTCCCCAACCTCCTCCATCAAAGACCATGATACAACTTGTGACAATTTTTATTTTTTCCCCATTCAATGAGGGAAAGGGGAAAATAAAAAGAATTAGGGCTCAAGGCATTTGAGATTACTCCAAGTAAAATCGCCCAGAGAATCAATACTCAATTAATGCCTTTAACACTCCTGTTTTCTTGTTGGAAGAGAAGTTGCACAAGACATATGGGTTGCCACTGTAAGTTTAGCTTCAGGGAAAAGTCAGGTACTTTTGGTGAATTTAGGTTATATCAGAGGAGGGAACTATAATAAGAACCTTGAAAATGGACATTGTTCACAGAGACCTCTGGGAAACCTGGCTTCTGCTTCCTCCATCAATTTCTTTCTTCCCTTTTCAAGTTTTGGGACTTTTGTAAAGATGATTGCTTTCTTTAAAAGTCAACTGAGTCTTTTTTTCTTATTCCACTTGACCCGATTTTATTCTCTTTCTCCTCTGGCTCATCATCTCATTTCACTAGACAAAGTATCTAATTTTATACTTTTTTAAAACAGCTACTGTTTTCTGTTTATCCCCATTTTTAGTTTCCTCACCTCTATAAGCAACAGCTAGGTGGTGCAGTGGATAGAGAACTGGCCTGGAATCAGGAAGATCTGAGTTCAAATTTGGACTCAGAAACTTATTAGCTGTGTGACCCTGGGCAAGTCACACAACACTGTTTGCCTCACTTTCCTCAACTGTAAAATGAGCTGGAGAGGGAAATGGCAAACCACTCCAGTATCTTTGCCAAGAAAATCCTAAAAGGAATCATGAAGATCTGACATGGCTGAAAACAATTAAACAACAACAAAATCTCTTCATAAGCACTCCGCAAAAGCATCCTACCAATCCTACTCCTTTTTCTTAAATAAGAAAAGACCTGATAAGTAACGGTGTATTGTATTTTTAAGTACTAGACTTAAGGGTTGAAGGAACTGGTTCAATTCTAGGATCTCCAAGGTAGGATAGTGGATACAGGGCTGGATTTGGAGTCAGGAACACCTGAGTTCAAATCTTCCTTCTGATAAACTGTGTGACTCTGGGTGAGTCATTTTACTTCACCCTCAGTTTCCTCACCTATAAAATCAAAGTATTAATAAAATCTACCTTCCAGTGTGATTGTGAACATCACTATATGAAAGTTAGCTATTATTATTACTAGTTGTGTGACTCTGGACAAATCGCTCTGTGTCTTTGAGTCCCAATACTTCAGGAACAATAATTCCTGCCATAATTCACAAAGATGTTGTGAATCTCTAACAATATTTAAGAA
Organism: Trichosurus vulpecula; assembly: GCF_011100635.1. NCBI lineage: Eukaryota > Metazoa > Chordata > Mammalia > Diprotodontia > Phalangeridae > Trichosurus > Trichosurus vulpecula. The sequence continues at coordinate 182,643,803 of NC_050574.1, forward strand.
ATCAATTTACAAATTATAAAGTTGAGCACAAGTGTGTAATTTAAATGTTAATGGTCAATTCTGACTAGTTATGTAGCTGACTATCTGGTTGATTTTTCTATTCACATCTTTTATCTGTTTTTTTTTTTGTGTACAATTTATTGTTCTTTGTTCCCTTTACCAGATTCAGAGAGGAATACTGCTTATCAATCTGGTGGTAGTTTTAGCATTTATGGCAAAAAAAACAATCTTTAGTAAAGGAAACATAAAATCAAGTTTAAAGTTAATTTAATCTTTTTTTATTCTTTTCAAAGGGTCTTCTTATGTAGAGGATTGTGTTTGACTTAAGGGCAACTAAGCTTCTGGTGGGCAGACCATATTTCCTTTCTGTTTTTGTAACTTCACAGCCTAGCAATGGACGTGACACATAGCAGATAATTAATAAATGGTTTTTTTTTTATTGAACGAATTACAAATGAACCAAGAAGTTATCCATGACTCTTAAATGTTTCCTCCATTAGCCTGTTACTGATGTCTGAAATTCCACAAATCAACATTTCTGTTAAGTATGACTTCTTTCTTTCTCTTTTAAAATAAATGTTTTTAAGAAGGGTAATAAATCACTGGAAATATGTTGATAAGATAGATCTCTTTCTTCCACGTGTAGAGAGATCTGGGGCAACCAGAAACCAATGTACACCTGGCAGAAAGAAATATTACAGAAATCATCTTTTCTCCAGTCTAAACCCTTTCCAGACTACATTTTAGAAAAGTTGGTGGAAGTAAAGAGAAGGATTTTTGGGGGATGAGGGAGGAATAGATTAAGGGTAGAAATCAAACTTGGGACAAAAGTATCTGGGATTTTAAGATCCTTGCCTTCTTCATCCTCTGAAGTAATTAGTTTGGGATTCTTCCTTTCTTCCTCCTCCCCACCCCCACCCCTGCCCCCATCTGCCTGCCAAGGAGAAAGCCCTGTTATTTATTCAGAAAGGATTTTGATCAAAAGGATCGTTCTTCTCCAGGCTACACTCTGGATTTTCTCTCCAATACTACAGAAACCTCTTCATTCTGAAGCTTCATTCCAGCCTTTGAATTCACACATTGGAAGGATCCTCCACCTCTGTAAGCCTCTTACTCAGATTCAGATCACTCTTCCCAGAACCGCCATTTAAAAGACACTATGTGCCCTTGCAAGCTACCTTTGTCCCCACTCCTTTTTCACCTTCCTTTTATGTTATCTTCCCTATTATAATGTAAGCTACTATAGGCAAGAACTTTCTTTCGACTGATATTTGACTTCCTAGCAGTTAAGCATTGTGTCTGACAAATAGAAAGCACTTAATAAATGCTTGTTGACCAACTAGAAAGGGACAACAAAATGGTGAAGTTGTGGTGAATGTAATACCCTATCTGATGCCCCCATGCAAGTTGGGCTAATGTTTCTTTAAAAGGTATTGGAGCCATACTGAAGACTTAATTGGCTCAGGAGACTAAAGGCTCAAGCAGTTGACATCACTTCTTGATCACCTGAGTGAAAACAAGAGGAGCTCATTTCTCACTCAAAAACTTGGCTGGTTAACCTTAATAGGCAACTCAGAGGTTGGGAAACTGCAATCAGCTGAATCTATATTGGGTTGTATATTTTCAATTCATACTTAGATTGAATAACGTTACCCTTATATAGCTAAGAAAATCTCCTTCAGTTGACTCTTGAATGACCTACCAGTATTTCATTTTGTCCCAGTGTTGAACCTAAACTACCAGGAAACCAGCCTGAGTCAGGCTTGGCACAATACAGAGTTCCACAAAGGGGTAGGAAGAAGAAAAAGTGAAGACTTATTACTAATGGACACAATTTTACCTCTGGTAAACCCTATGTTGAAAGTGGACTGAGGTACCAAGGCCTTCCCTGTCCTCCATTACGACAAATAAGGAATGGCCACTTGGAAATAAAGACCATTTACATAGTAAAATTACAACTCATTCCAAAGCATGGATCTCAGCTGAGCATTTGATTTGGAGGAGGGGAGGAATATATATATGTATGCATGCATATATATGTATGTATGTACGTATGTATATACACATACGCATATGTGTGTATACATGCATATTATATAGATACATACATGCATATTCATATGTATGTATGCATGTATTTTAAAAAGAACATTTCTTAAAATTTTTTGATAATTTTTTTGCTTTCTTCTTACAGCCTATAAAGATGTGACTTCAGTTAGAACTGTTCTTTTACTTTCCATGTCCTAGTGATTCTCCCTTAAGTGATTCTAGTGCACATAGTTAAAATGCGATCATTAGAATATATGAGTATGTATCTCTTTGTTTCTTCTTTTTCTTTCTCTTTTTTTTTCGTTGGCTTTCTTTACCTAGCCAGAATTAAGAGGAAAATGCTACTGAAACTTTAATTTCAATGTTTGTCTGTACGGGAAAAAAGGTCTAAGATAACCCCATTTCTTCCTTCAGGAAAAAGCTTAATGTGTAGACTACCTGTCTAGGTGACCCTCTGAGATGTAAATTACTTCTGCTAGGGCCTGTACAGGTCCAATTTACACCTAGTGTACTACCCTGTAGCTTGTGTAGTTACCTTCAGTTTCTGGTGGCAAGGAAAGAGGGAGGGGAATTAAAGCAACCTTTAGTTTGAGACATAAAAAGGGAATATAAACTTTAGGCAGTGTGAAAGATAGCTTTGGCATAGTGAAAAGAGCCTCGGATTTGAAATCAACCTGTGGTCAGAATCTGGCTATTCATGTCCTATGAACATTTCCTAGCTATTCAATCTCAGGCAAATTGACCTTGCTAAGCCTCGATCTCCTCACATGGAAAATGGAGATGGTAATATTTCCGCCACCAACTACACTGGAGTATTATGAGGAAAATATTGTGTAACCCTTGAAGTGCTATACACACGACTCCAGAAAATCTGCACGAAAAGCAAAAGATGAAAAGAAAGAGAAGAAAAGGAGGCAAGATTGTGACCTCATTTCCAGTGTGCTTATTAGAAGGACCATGATAACTGATAGACAACTGTAATGCTATCATTTTTCCTTTTTAAATTTTTTTGGGTTTCTTTCGGAAGGGAGAAGGGAAAGGCAATTGGGGTTAAGTGACTTGCCCAAGGTCACACAGCTAGTAAGTGTGTCAAGTATCTGAGGCCAGATTTGAACTCAGGTCCTCCTGATTCCAGGGCTGGTGCTCTACTCACTGCATCACCTAGCTGCCCCTCCTTTTTAAATTTTATTTCCTGATACATATTTGCCTACTGCATATAATAACAAATCTTTTAAGAGAATAGACTGAGAAGGGTTCCCCACTATTTTGTAGAAACAGGAGAAAGAGTATAAATGCCCTATACATAGTTTAAACAAAGAACTCCAGAAATCAACTCAAAGTCATATGTTCCCTCAACCTGAAGGGAGCTCTAGTGGCCTACCATGGGCTTTCACATTGAGAGTAATGGAGAAGAGTAAAGTTACAGGGAATGTCTCCATAATTAGGCATCTATTCCTTCATACTGGTCAGAAGAAGCTCAATGCCATTTGATTTTGCTCCAAGTTCAGGATTGGCTGCATGCACCTGGCAGCTAGGTGATGCATGGAACCCAGGGTCTAGAGTCAGGAAAAGCTAAGTTTAAATTCAGCTTCAGGCACTTTCTTGATGTCTGACCCTGGACAAGGCCTCTGTTGCCTGTTTCCTCATCTGAAACGATGGAGATAGTAATACCACCTACCTCCCAGGGTTATTGGGAGGATCAAATGAAATAATTGTGAAGCACTTAGCACAGTGCCTAGCACAAGTAAGAGCTAGATAAATTTGATTTTCCTTTTTAGTGTTAGCTCTAATCTTATTGTCATTATCTGTCCATATTTCTCTAGAAAGTCTTTTTCTTTTAAAAAAGTATTCATTTTATTTTTAATTTATGGAATAAAACAAGCATTTCCATAACAGTATAATTTTTTAAAAAGATAATTGTACATGAAACTGCAAATCTATTGTGTACAACTTGCTATTCCTTTTAAATATGTAATAAAATTATCATGTAAATTTCTTTTTCTTCCTTTTTTCTTTCTTCCCTCCCCCCTCACCTTAGAGATGGCTACCATTAAGCAAAAATATGTGTGTATGAATGCATGTATGTGTAAAATCGTTCGACATACTTCTGTGTATCACTTCTTTCTCTGGTGTCTTCCTTCATGTGTCCTTTGCATTTGTATTTGTAATCGTCAAAATGACTTAATCACTCAAAGTTGTTCCTAAACAATACTGCTATTACCATATGCAAAATTCTCTTGGCTCTGCTCATTTCGTTCTTCATTACTTCATGCAAGACTGTCCATGTTTTTCTAGGATCATCAAGTTCATCATTTCTTATAGCACAGTAGGATTTCATCACAACCATATGCCCCAACTTGTTCAGTTATTCCCCAATTGATGGGCGTCCTGCAATTTCCAGTTCTTTGCCACCACAAAGAGAGCTTCTATAAATATTTTAGAACATAAATATTCTTTTCCTTTTTCCCTAATCATCTTTGGAAATAGACCTAGAAAGTCCTTTTCTATCAACTAATGACTTGTTAGAGCCTGTCTGTCGCAGACTTCAGACATAATGTCCATTGAACAATGGAGCGTCTGATAAACAGTTGTTCAAGATATGTATGCATGAACTACATTAGATAGTTGTATGCAATGATGCATATTTTCTTCTTGAATTCGTAATATATCTAGATGATTATCAATATGGTGAAAATAGTTGTTGATCTTTCTTCAATTAGTGCTAAAATTCATTAACCAATATTGACATTGATTACTGTCAATATGATGAAAAAGGCATGTTGTTGGGATAAACAGGGAGTCTGTGGTGTTATTCCATCAAAATGTGTACCTTAGACAGGTGGACAGCAGTACTAGGGTCCAGAATTAAATAGAAAGAGATGACCAAGCTAGATCACATTTGAGAAATTAAACATAAAATGATCCCAAATGTACTACTTTTTCTTGCTAAAGTCCATCAGGGTAACTGATGCTCTGAGTAATAAGATAAAGCTATGAATGGTGAAGCACCACCAACTTAGAAGAATCGGATGACAAATCACCATCATAGAATAACAGAATCTTAGAGTTGGATGGGATCTCAGAGATAAGAATGCCCTCTCTATTACAGCCTTTACTTGAAGACTGCTAGTGAAAGTTAGCCTACTACCTGGGATGCAGTCCATTCTCCCTAGGGGCAGTGCTAAATGTTGGGAACTATTTGTTTACAACAAGCCAACATCTTCCTCTCTGAAACATTTACCTTTTTCTTCCTAATACTGGCTGGTGAAGCCAAGCCAAAGAAGTCTAATCATGTTCTATATACTACCTTTGAAATAAACACATATGATAATCCTAATTGGTTTCTTCTTTAAGACAAAACATTCTAAGTTCTATCAATTCATTCTCCTGGGATATGATCTTAAGGCTCCTCATCACCCTAGCTGTTAGTGTTTTCCAGCATTCTAAAATGTGGCACCTAAGATTGATCAGAACACCCCAAATTTCATCTGGTCACTACAAGGCAAAACAGTACAACTACCTCCCTATTCCTTGGAACCACATATCTCTTAATACATATTAACATTACATTAACTTTTTTTGGCTGCCGCATCACAATGTTGACTCATGCTGTACTTTTAGTCCAATAAAACCACAAGTCCTTTTTCAGACAAACTGCTGTCTAATCATACATAACCATTTTGAACTTGTAAAACTGACTTTTGAACTGAAATATAGAACTTTATATTATCCAAATTTCATCTTATCAGAATAGGGCAATTATTCTAACATGTCAGGATCTTTTTGAACTGTTTTCCAATGTTTTAATTATCCCTGCTAGATTGTGTCATCTGTAAATTTAGTAATTGTAACTTCTATGCGCTTGTTTCTATGCTTCACATCTCTTTTAAAAATCTAAGTTGGTTCAGCGTGCTGGTCCAACAATCAGTAATTAAGATTTTACTATATACAGGCACTATGCTAGGTGTTGGAGGTATAAATTTTAAAATAGTAAGTTCCCCATGTATTCTCATTGGTCTCTTCAAACAACTCTCCCCTTTCCTCATCAGAATTCTTGCTTTGTGTTTCTAAATTTTCATTCGTAGGAGATTCTCATTCCTCCAGATCTGACTTTCCCTGGAGAATTTTAGTCCATAGGATGATATTGTCCCTCCTCTGATTCCTGTAGAATCTGCTCCCCTAAAATCTGTGGTACAACTAAGACTTTACTAGGTTTATTCTTCTTTCTATCACCAATTTTAAAGAATGAAATAACTCACAGGAAAATGGAAGGATGCATTGGTTATAAAAATGAAACAACCAACAAAGCATTTATTAAATTCCTGCTGTGTCAGGCATTGTGCTAAGCCTGAGGATACAAGAAAAAAAGTGCAACTGTTTCTGACTTCAAAGATGCTGCATTGCTTTGAGAGAGATAACATATGCATATAAAATATATATAAAAGATATGTAAAATGATTCCTAAATGATTTTTTGCAGTGGTGGGTAATGGAAAGCACTATCAAGCAAGAAAATCAGGAAAGGATTCATGTGGCAGGTGGTACTTAAAAGGGATTTTGAGAAAAACTAGAAATTCTAAGCACAGAGGGAAAGGAGAGAGTATATTCCAGACATAATAAGCAGCCAATGGAAAAACACAAAGATGGAAGATAGATGTCAGGTTTGAGGAACAGCAAGAATACCAATTTGGTTGGTCCACAGAGTGTGCTAATAAGAAGAACTATACATATAATAAAACTGGAAAGATAGTTTGAGGTTAGGTAGCAAGGGGATTTAAATGAAAAACAGGAGTTTATATATGATCCTGGAGATAACAGAGAGCCATTGCTATTTATTAAGTAGGAAAGTGAAACGGTCTTATGAATGTGTTAGGAAATTTACTTTGGCAACTGTGCAGAAGGTGGATTACAATGGAGAAAAACTTGAGGCTGGTAAACCAATTAATAGACCATTGCAGTAATCCAGGGGAGAAGTGATGAGGACCTGATCTAGAGCAGTGCTTCTTAAACTGTAGGTTGTGACCCCATGAGGTTGTGAAGAATTTAGCAACGGTAGAAGATTTCTGAAATGCACAGACCAAAAATTAATTTAAAATCAAATGCGCAATGAATCTGAGGTGTTTCTGGCAGCACTCGCCCATGTTGTATCATGCGACTTCACTGTGGCCATGGCTCTAAACACACAGCATGTGTACTCTTCCACTGCACATGCCATCAGGCCATGCAAAACACTGGCAAAACTTGAAAAGGGGTGGAGAGTGGAAAAAAGTTTAAGAAACCCTGACCTAAAGTAGTGGCTATGTGAATAAAGAGAAGGGGAAATGTGTGAAAATGTGGCATAGGTAGAAATGGAAAGATTTGGAAACTTTCTGAAAATGTGGGCCAAAAGTGAGCGAGAAAGTGAAACTAATGCTGAGGTTTTAATGTGAATGAATGGAAGGAGAGAGGTGTCCTTGACAGAAATTGAAGTTTCTGAAGACAGGAGTGTTTGGGGGTAGGGGGAGAAGATGAGTTCTGTCTTCGACATATGGAGCTTGGAGTGCAATGGGATATCCAGTTTGGAATGTTTAAACAGGCACTTGGTGATATCAGGCTTTAGCTCTGGAAAGAGATTAGCTTGACTATATCAATCTAGAAGTCATTTGCATAGAAAATGATAATTAAGTCTAGAGGAACTGATGGATAGATTATCAAGTGAGAAGGCAAAGAAAGAGAAAAAGAAAATAGACTAAGTCTAAGCCTTAGGTTGAAATCACAGATAGGAAGTGTGATATTGATGATGATCCTGCAAAGGGCATTAAGAAAGAGTGATCAGAAAGGTAGGAGCAGAATATGTCCTTGTCAGGAAAACCCAGAGAGGAGAAAGTGTGTAAGAGGAAAGGTAGACAAGTGTATTAAATATTGTAGAGAGGTCAATAAAGATAAAGAATGAGAAAAGGCTATTGAATTTGATGACTAAGGAATCATTGATGACTTTGGAGAGATCAATTTCAGTTGAGATGCTAGGACAGATTTCAAGGAACTGAGAACTGAGAGAAGAGGAAGAAGAAACAACAAGTATAGATGATGTTTTCTAGGATTTGCCTGAGAAAGGCAGGAGAGATAGAGGGCAACAGATTGAGGGAATAGTAAAGGCTAGAGTCCAATGAAATTAGTTTTTAATGATGGGGGTGATTGGATTTTTTCCCCTATCTCACCTACGCAGGAATTACAGTTGCCACTCATGAGCCTGATTGTCTTGAGAAATTTGACTGACTCCATTTCTGACCCAGGATGATTGCCTCCTTAGACAGTCTGGTGGCTCTCTGCCCATGGGTGCTCACCAAATTGCTGTCAGACTTAGTTTGAACACCTAATTAGTTTACATTGCAGCTTGGAACTCCCAGGCTCAAGAAATCCATTAGCCTCATCTTTCCAGTAGTATGGATTACAAATGTGCAACATCACACCCAGCCTTGAATGTACTTGTAAGTGGCATAGAAGGAATCCATAAGAGAGATTGAGAATGAGAGAGAGAGAAAAAAGAGATGATTGTAAGGATAATCAGCCAGATCAGACCTGAGGGCATGTTATCAAAGGGACTTGTAGTGTAGTTGGCCCTGGTGAAGGCTCTCCCATCGGTCATCAGAGACTGAATAAAGAATAGAATTGTGATTGATATCAATGGGTTTTTTTGTTGTAGAAAGGGGAAGAAGAGAGAGCTCACAACAAAACACATCATTATTAATTGACTCTCTAGCAAGGAGTATTCCTATACCTACTCTGGGACTAGTGCCAAGGAGTATGAGAAAGGTACAAAAAGTCCTGGAAATGATCATCAGGGATGCAGTGTCACCTGGGGTAAGCCAGGTCTCTGTGGTATACCAGAAGTTGGAAACAGCATGAGGAGAAGAGGTTTAAAATGAAGGGAAGTTTCAAAATTTTAAAATAGGATTTTCCAAAGGCACCAAAGAAGAGGAAGTCAGGTCAAGTGAACAAGCATCTACTAGGTGCCAAGCATTATGTTACAAAAACAAACTAGTCCACCTCAAGTAGCTGAGAGTCTAATGGGAGAAACATAATGTAGACAATGATATACAGATAAGATATGTACAGGATAAATTGGAGATAATCTCAGAGGAAAAGAACTAAGATTAATGAAGTCTAAAAAAGATATTTTGCAGAAGAAGGTTGAACTTTAGCTGAGATGTGAAGAAAACCTGGAATGTCGGGATGAAAAGAGAAGGGAGCCTGCTATGGACAATAGCCAGTGAAAATGCTCTGAAGAGTGAGATGGAATGTCTTGTGTGAGGAACCTTAAGAAAGCCAGTGCTGCTGTATTGTTGAATTCAGGGTAGAGGGGAGGAGAGGCTAGTGCAAAATGACTGGAAAGTTGGGAAGGAACCAGATTGGGAAGGGCTTTAAAAGTCAAATAGAAATTTACATTTAATCCTGGAAGTTATAAGAAGCCATTGGAGCATCATTGAAGCTCATGGAAGCTAGGGAGGATTCCTAAGCAGGTACAGGCAAGGAGATAATTCGGGGTATCTGAGGGCCAGGGTAAAGGTGGATGAGAACGAGATACTGGGGATTAGCTGGGGCATTGGTTTATTCTCAGGCAGCCCAGGATTCAGCATCACTTCAGTCAGGAGAACAAGAGGTAGGGGGACTTTACTTGCTATGGAGGATTAGTCCAATGCTTAGGAGCAACCCTGCTGATGACAGACAAAGAGAAAGCTCCCTTTCTCAACTCTACCTCACAACTCTGCCTTAGGTCATTTTGGCTGCATCTGTCCACACAGTGGTCTCAGCTATCTCCACTCTTGCAGTGGTTCCAGCAGCAAGCAGCAAAAACCAAGGGTGGAAAAGCCATTAGAGAAGATTCCCAGTTCAAATACAAAACTTTATCTTTGACTTTTAAAGGCCTTTGTAACCTGGTACCTTCCTATCTTTCCAGTCTTCTTATACCTTACACTACCTCATGTCACCCTACCATGTACCCATGATCCAATGACACTGACCTCTTTGAAGTTCTTCTCACAATCTTCTCACAGTACTTCCAGAGGAGGTATAGGAATATTCCTTGCTTCCCATTATCATTTCCAGATATTCCCCCTGCAGCAATCACGCAGAAACCTCTCCCTTTTGTAGTTCATTCTATCCAAAGTTATCATCCAATCCAGATCCCAGTGTCTGTCATCCATTAATATAAAAGTCCTTCTCCTTATATTCTCAAGGAATAGTACCTGGCTCACAGTTTCCCTCTCCATTTCAACTGCTTTCTGGACAATTCTTTTGAATCCAAATATCTTTCTCTGACTGTCCCCCATGACTGTAGTTCCACTCCTCTACCCCCTTGCTTCTTTCAAGGGTCAGCTAAAATTCCACCCTCTACAAAAAGTATTTCCTCATTCTTCCTCAATACCTTCCCTCTGTTAGCTACCTCCAATTTATGCAATATATATTGTTAATACATAGTTGTTTGTATGTCATCTCCCCCACTAGAGTATGAGGTCCATGACAGTAGAGACTATATTTTGCCTTCTTTTGTAACCCCAGCTCTTAGCATAGTGCCTATCACATAATAGGTACTTAATAAATGCTTACTGATGACTTGTATAACCAGAAAAGTAAGAACAGCTTGAAAGTAGCATGTTTACCCCTGATATTAAAAGAACTAAAGGAAAGTACATTGTATAGATTCACTATGAAATATTTACTGAAAAAAAATTGCAAGGAGTAACATAGGATGAGAAAACATAAAGGTGATATGATTTGTATTAGTTTCATCATTAGGACTAAGTATATGCTAAGTATACGTAAAAGTATCAAAATGAGTATAGGAGTGAGCTTGGGGCATTAATTAGTGAAGCATAGGAAGACATTGGTTAGTGAATCAGAAAAGTTAACTTCTGGTCCTGGGTCTGCCACATAGAAACTGTGTTGTGTTGGTTAAGTTACTTAACCCAGATCTGTTACTAGCAATATTGATACCTGGAGAAAGCAATGCAAAATGTACCTTCAAATCAATTTGGGTGGGGGTGGGACCCTCACACCTTTACCATATATAAATACCCCAAAACAGGCTGATATTGAATAGACTACCAAAAGTAAAGGCACAGGGCAGAGTAGGAAGCTCCACTGATACAAATTTTTATATACTTTTTTTTTTGTTTGTTTTGGTGACTTCAGGCAAAGCCATGAACTCTCGGGAAGATATCTGATTTGACCTTTCTGGGCTTCACATTTTTCATTTCTAAGATGAAACAATTGGACTTCATCTTCTCTCAGTTTCCTTCTAGTTCACATTCTCTGAAGAAATTAAATTTACCAGCTGCCCAAAACAATGAATTTTACTAACCTTTTTGCCAATATTTTAACAATGTTGGATTTAAAATCAATAAAGTAACCTAAGATTAGGACAGCCAGGTGGAGCAATGGATAGAGTTTAGGGGGCAGGGGAAGCATGAAGTCAGGAATACTCACCTTCTTGAGTTCAAATATGGCCTCAGGCACTTATTAGCTGTGTGACCCTGGGCAAGTCACTTAGCCCTGTTTGCCTCAGTTTCTTCATCTGAAAAACAAGCTGGAGAGGGAAATGGCAAACCGCTCCAATTGCTTTGCCAAGAAAACCTCAGATTGGATCATGAAAAATCAGACACCACCAAAATGGAAGCAACTGAAAAACCTAAAATAAGTGAGTCGTGTTTTCAATGGTTATTCAAATTCTTAAATAATTGGCGTGATTTGGTTCCAGACTTTTTCATTTCCATACATTATTCAATTCAATTTTAAAAATTGTTGTCTTCATAGAATCCTGCCTTATACTATGGGTGATTCACAGTTCAAATAACATATGGCCCCTATATCTGTGAAGTTTACAGTCTAGTAAGGGATAGGAGACACACTTTTTGTTGTTGTTCAGGCATTTCCAGTCATGTCCAAATCTTCATGATCCCATTTGGTGTTTTGACAAGTAATGCATGATAAGTGCTTGATAGATATATAAATAAATTGTCATGCAAAGCCACAGTAAGGAAAGGTTGAAGGGTTTGGGGGTGGGGAGACTACATCAAGGGAAGTATAAGAGCATATATTTGAGAGTGTTGAATACATGGATGGAAATGCTATGAAGAAAAAGTTTAAAATGCAGAGTGGAATAACAGCTTGTAGGTGATTTTGAATGCTAGGGAAGGGAATTGGATTTTTAATAGGCAAAAGGGAGCTGTTAAAGATGTTTGTGTAGATAGTAACACAACCAAGTCTTTGAAAAAGGAAGATTCATCTAGTATATGGATGAAGGTTGCATTGAAGTGGGATAAGAGTGAAAGTGGGAATACCTAGTAAAAGGCAATGTCATCAATCCAGGCAAATGGAAATAAGGAACTGTTCTAGACCGGCTTCAGAAGGAATAAAGATGAAGGTGTTGTCTTAGAGAGTAGTTTCAGGGGATAGAAGGCAATTTGCAAGTGGCTAAGGAAAGAGTGGATGGGGAGGAAGGGCAGGCATTGTGTACAGCCAGCTTTAAGAAGAAAGCTGCAAGGAGGAGGAGGAAGATTGAACAGGGTACAAAGGTCAAAGGAAGGGTTTTTTTGTAGAGCTAGGGAGACCTGAACATACCTGCAGGCAGAAAAGAAGGGGATAGGGGAGAGACTGGGGGAGAGAAAGGAAGAGAGACTGAGACAGAGAGATTGACAAAGAAAATCAAAGAATGAATAAGAAAGAAGTATAAGAAACTGGGGAAGCGGTTTTGTTTCCACAGAGCTGAAGGTGTCCCTTTCCCCCTCCCCCACACCAGCTTTAGCAGAAACCAGTTGAGGAGGGCATGAAGTAGGCAGTCAGGGGGTTGTATCTGGCCAATGAAGAACCTGGCGGGAGATTCAAGGTAAGGGTCTATCAAAGGACTGGCTCCATCCGAGTCCTTTGTACTTTCTCCTGTACTCTGTTCAGGGGAGGTACCCATTTATTCAGGGGGAATAAATGTAAATCATAATTAAAATGCTCCTGGCTTCCCAACGAATCTTGTTTATTCCTAGAGAATGTTAGTATGTTTCTAACAGTTGGGGTTAGTGGGGTGTCCCCACTCTTTTGCAGTGGGCTCTAGTATCTGCAGGTGAAAATTTCCTTCTTCATACTGCTAATTTCCAGGGAATATTTTTCTGGAATCCTTGGGAACCCAGGAATATGAGTAAATGGGGAAAAGGGAAGGAAATTGGCTATAGACAGTGCGGATCAGGTACCTGAGCAAGGTGGGGGAGTCCTGCTTTGTCATGTCTGGACTCACTCCAAGTTGAGAAATACGATTTGCTTGGAATGGGGAAAAGAACTCTTAAAATATTTGACCTAGGTCAGGAGAATGGATTTCTCCTAGTGCTTTGAAGAAAAGCACTGGTGGGTTGACCCAGGGAAAGTGATTTGGCAGTGAGCAATTGTAGTCATGTAAGTTCGTGCATGAACCCAAGGGAAGCTTGGGTGACATTGTGAATGTGGGGTTGGTTGAGTCTGCTAGATATTGGAGAGACCAGGAGGCTTGAGTTCTGGGGGGACCCCAATGGGGGGCTCTTGAATAAGACTTCTCAGACTCTAAGCCTCAGCACTCTGATTTCTGGACCAAGAGACCGGCACAGTTTGACCAGCCTCCTTCCCAGTGTCTGAGATGAGGGAAATCCTGCTCTACACCCTGGAGCAAGCTCTCAAGAAATCCTGAGCAAGAAACAGGGAGACCTTATGAGGATTGGCTCTGTTGAGTTTGTCATATTGAGGGAGGACAATAAAACATAAAGGAAGAGAGCTTTTAGAAGTTATGTCTGAATTCGAATTCTAAATTGTTCCTGCTTAATGTCTTGTCTTGATGTTTAAGAAAAGTTTTACATTCTATGTTCATGTGGAAATTTTTAACTCTAGGACCTGAGAGGTTAAAAAGGTATTAGTTAAGAAATGCCCCTGGAAAGCTGTGGAGGGAGAAAACTGGTTGGAGACTGAAATGGGCTCTTTAGTATGCAAATTGTTAGATAAGGAATCAGAACCAAGGCAGCCCCAAGGAAGAGAGGGCAGATAAAAGAGGGCTAAGAGCTCTGAATTAAGGTGTGATTGGGTTCTAAAGGTTAAAAATCTGTATATTTTCATTAAACTCAGTGTATATAATATCAAGCAAAGTGTTTTAAAACCATAGAAGTAAAAGGAATCTTCTGTATGATGGTGGGATGATCACTTTGGGGATTCAGTGGTCTGTTTAAAATGTGATTAAATTATTTAAAGGTAAAAAAGCAGCTGGGAAAAGAGAAGCTGGGTGAGTACAATATTTTTTTTTATTATTTACTTGAAATGTTTGAGGTAGTTTGGGTCAAGATTAGGAAAGAGATTGAAGTTGGAATGCAGAGGGTAAAATGTTTCAGTGAAAATTGGGAAAGAAAGAGAGATAGAAACTGGAGATAAGGGATTTGGGTGGGGGTAGAATGGGGGCTGAGTCCATGTGGCTCTAGGTCCATGTGCTTTTAGCCACCCCCTTCCCCATCCTCCACATTGGGGGACTGTGGGTGGGTCAGTCCAGAGTTGGGGCAGAGAGAGGTTTGTGGGCTGATTGGTTGGTAATCCAAGGTTTTATAGTGGCATATCTGAAGAGGACAGGCTCTTTTGTTCTTGGAGGTCCTCCAGGCCCAAATGTAGTTCACCTAGGAATGATATCTGTACTGTTGATAATCCTGTGCTCCTCTTCAACTCACCTTTGTCAATTGCCTTTAGCAACTGAAAGGGATTTTCCCCTCCATGTTATCTGAGGCAGCAGGATGAAGGGGAAACTAAAGATATTTTAGTTTGGTATAGAGAATTGGTGTGTATGAAGATGAGTGGGGAAGCAGCAAACCCACATGCTCTTAAGAACCACTCCCTCCTCATCTTTCTTTAGAGGACTAGAGGATTTCAAGAGTCCAAAGGTCTTTTTGCTTGAAAGGGAAGTGGCCCACCTCCTTCAAATTCCTTAGGTCTTTTGTTAATTCAAACCTTTTTGTAAAAACTCTGAAGAATTGAAGTCATAAATTGGAATGCCTAAGGTGGGGTTTGGTGGAAGCTGACCAATGAGGGTCAGGGCACCAACTTCAAATCTGGATGAATTATCAAAGCAAGTAATGACATGGAATAATTTTTTTTCCTAAATTCACTCATGGCCAGGCAAATATTCCTAATACATGGGCCAGAGGCAACAGTTAGCTCAGAAGAAGAGCTGTTCAGTGCTGAGGAATATACAGCTAAATAAAATGTATTAATATATAAATACCAGAAGTAATAGGATCAATAATTTCTATATGTGATAATCTGAAAATGTAATTAAAGTCACCTCATTTCTAAATTGTATTTTTAGAGTTCTCTTAGGCTGTAAAATTTGAGAGACCTTTGTGAGGTCTGAATTTTACATACATACATATATATATATATATATATATGTATATATATATATACATATATATATATATATGTATATATGAATTGATCTTTTAAAAAGGGTGTGATAAAAAATGTGATAGTTTAAAACTGTTGTATTTGGTTATGGACAAGCAATATTACTTTTAATCTCCATGTGTTGTCAATGACATGAGTGACTTCCTGTATAAGAAGACTTAAAAATGCATTCACCTAATTTGATAGGTAGTTTCAAGTTTTAAATACATAAAAATGTTTAAGGTATTAGATTTGTATGGCTTAAACATACATTTGTATGGTTTAAATGTTGTTAGGAGTTGTAAAAAGTGATGAATGGGTTAAAAAGCTGTTATTGTTCAGTTAAAATTGTTTTGCTATCACTTAATAGTATTTATGAGATTGTTAACTAAGACTTTGTGAGAATCTCCTGCTGTAATTGTTATGTACAAGAGGTTTTGTGAAAAGAAAATTTAGAAACTTTGTGATATCTAGAAGTTCTGTAATAACAAGGAATTTAGTTGTTATAATACTTTGGGAATTTATGAAAAGGCAATTTTTCTTATAATCTAGATGTTAGGCTAAGAATTGTGCAAAATATGTACATATATATATATATATACATATATATGTATATATATATATACACACACACACACACATTTATATATATATATATATATATATATATATATATATATATATATATATATATATATATATATATATATATATAAAACAAAGATGTTTCAGTAGTGAGATCAAAGTCAGGAACCTTTTCTGTTTAAGGCAGATAAGGAGGTTTGGTGACAAATGGGGGTTATCCAAGCCCCCATATTTGTTGTGTTGAGACACTGTGAGGCTGTTAACTAAAACAAGGATTTTGGACTTAAATTCTTGAATTTTATGAGACCCTGGGTGGGACCAGGGATAGAAGATAAGGCAGAGACAGGAAATTCTAAAGAAGTTAAAGTTTAAAAGTTGGGGCTGCTTGGAAAAGCCTGTCTCTTCCCCCTACTTACCCCCATCTCCTTTGATCTAGATAAGAAGAGAGAGCTTGATCTATCCCCACCTGTAGAAGGGAAGGAACAGGGAGGGGCAGCAGTACTGGGATTCAAGTTTTACTGAGAAAGAGAACAGCCAGGGTCAGAAGCCATCGGACCTCCAACCCTGACTTTTTAAAGTCAGCAAAAAGTGATGGTTTTTTAGGATAAGATTTGATTTTGAGATGTTGGCCTTGGTAGTTTTTATTAGTGAAACTTGCCATCTGAAGTAAAAGAACCCACTCTCAGGGGAAATGATATGATGCTATCTTTTCTATGGCAGGTCTCTGTAATCAAAATAAGTAGTTAGCGATAAAAGGAAAGGTATATACCTATAGACAAATACAATTTTATGGGGAGAAGTAGAAAATTTGCTTAATGCAAATATGTGAAATCTTGCTGTTTTTAATCAAATGATTGGGTAAATTGGTACTTTTGTATAGTCATATGAAAGATAACATTCTTTCTAAATATTAACGGGAATAATTTGGACAAAGGGAAAAAGAAGTTTGCAAAATAAAAATAAAATGTAAGATTCAATCATAATCCCATAGATTAAGGCTGGGATTTAAGGTTACTTCGTATCTAAGTGGAACAAGGTGCTTAAATGTTTTAAAATGATATAAGAGCAATTGGGTATTAATACAAATGGTATAATTAATTGCTGGAACTAAATCAGAGACATTTTCAGGTTGGGGATGATAATCATTTACTATCAATTTAGTAACTTCAATAAGGGCCAGAGCCTGAATCAACTAGAAGAGCCTGGACTTAAGCTTCTTTGTTCTCTGAGCTTACTCAGAGAATGCCTCTTCCTATGTCAACAAGGCCAGATGGGGCTGACTTAAGAGCACTCTTTCCTCTGGCCATTAAGGATGAGACCCTTAACCTGAGACACTATCTTGAATAATGTGACTAATTTGAATTCATTCCATGATCTAAAATGTAAAGTTAAAAGTTAATGTTTGAACCCATCATATTTATATTGTTCAATTCTTGAAGAATATCTCATTCTTTTACATCAGGCATAGTTAGAGGAGAATAGAAAAGCCTGGAAACTGATGCAAATGTGTTAGAGCAATAACTTATGATCTTAATTGGGAAGATTTTATGAACAAGGGAGGAAATGCATGCAAGCTACTTAGGGCTCGCTTAAGCAATGTGAGATAATTAGTCATATCTTAAACTGATTATTGGAACTTGCTATTCAAAGACTTAGTGGGACCATTAACTGACTGTTTTTCTGAGTCTAACTCCAGGTGTGAATATCAAGGAAGGCTGACCCAAGATGCAGCAGCCCTGTGGGTGGTGGGGCAGGCGTGAACTGCAGGTATGATTTCATGGTAAAGTTAAGAGGGCAACTGTCCATCCTGTGCTGAGGTGGGACCCTCTCGACTTGATGCCTTAACTGAAACCTGGCAGACTTTAAGCCTGGCTCAATGCAGCTTGCAGTTTGACACAACTTCTGCCTGGATTGACAGGAAGCTGGGGAAAATATCATCCCCTTACTATAAGTCCCTAATCTCTTGGTGGCAAATTTCTATAATCAGAAGGTTTTGTAAGTACAGTAACAAATCTATTAAAATAATTGATTATGAAACATCTTAGATTACTATAGGACTGAGACTGGTGTTCCTGTTTGTGGTCTTGTATAAGTTAACGTCTTTTAATTCTTGGTAATGGTATGGAGACAATTAGGTCAAGGGCTTGTGAGAATACTATTTTGTTATTTGGTTAATATCATGTCTGTCTAAAGCTTTGTTACAGTTAATAATGTTAAAAGAACAACGGCTTGTGGTTTATTTTTTAAATGCCACAAAAGAGACATGGCATGACTAAGAGATTAATATTTTATAAGTACTGTCTTAAAAATTGGTTATTTAATGTATTTATGTATGTACTGGAGCCTGTTGTTAATTCCTTAGTGAAATCCCATCTTCCTGGTGAGGAAATTAATATTTTAAAGTATAAGAAACTGGGTTCTGATGTGAATTTCTTAAACACGACAATTGGCCAAGGTTCCAATTTCGAATTTGTAAAAAAGATCAGAGCAGCAGGATTAGAAATGGTAACTTAAAATTGTGCTAAGGTAACTTTTGTAGGAGAATGGAAAGAAAGTTGGTTCCTACAAGAAGAAGATGCCAAGATGCTGTGCTGGTGATGGTTGGTACAAATAACAAGGATCAGAGGGCATCATTGATGGAGGTTCCCTGACAGACAGCTGTATGGGAAGACACTTTTGAAACTTAAAGGGGAAATTGTATTATCATTTTCTTTTGGGTCTTTGTATCTGTATTTACAAAGGGGACTGCCCCCTTTGATTTGTCAATGAGGTGATCAAACTTTACCCCTTCCCATATTTACTTAAAGGGGTGATAGTTAAGAGGAAAAATTCAGATGAGAAAGAGAGTAAGGGAGTATTAAAGATGTGGAAACAAACATTTGAATAAAAGAAGATTGGGGAAATTATAAAACAGGGGGAAGGGTTTTGTTTCCATAGAGCTGAAGGTGTCCCTTTTCCCCTCCCCCACACCAGCTTTAGCAGAAACCAGGTCTCAGGTCCGTCAGGTGAAAGGTCAGAGGCTTGTACTGTACGCATGATTAAATGAGCCATTTGAGGAGGGCATGACATAGGCAGTCAGGGGGTTATATCTGGCCAATGAAGAGCCTGGTGGGAGATTTAAGGTGAGGGTCTATTAAAGGACTGGCATCCATCTGAGTCCTTTGTATTTTCTCCTGTACTCTGTTCAAGGGAGGTACCCATTTATTCAGGGGGAATAAATGTAAATTATAATTAAAACTCTCCTGGCTTCCCAACAAGTCTTGTTTATTCCTAGACAATGTAAGTATGTTTCTAACAGTAGGAACAAGTGACTGAGAAAGAATGAATGACATAATGAATGAGAGAATGAATAAGAGAATGAGAAAGGATGATTACTAAATGCATCAGGTGATATGATTAAATTTAGAATGAACTAAGGACACTTCTCAGACAATAGCTGTGTGACTCTGGGCAAGTCACTTAATCCTCTTTGCTTCAGTTTTTCCATCTGCAAAATGAGCTAGAGAAGGAAATGTCAAACCACTCCAGTATCCCTGCCAAGAAAACTGCAAAAAAGGGTCAGGAAGAGTCGGACAGGATTGAAATGAATAAAAAACAGCAGAGGAGACTTAATGCTCTGAGCTAGGAGGTGAGAGTGGTTTTGCTATGTTTTCAGGAGTAAGTAAAAGATATAAAGTAAAGATAGATTGCCATAAAGATTTCCCTGAGTGTTCTCATTTTTAAAAAAATGGAAGCTAAGTCACCTCCTATAAATGTGGGACCTGGGTAGTACATTCAGGGGCTTAAGAAACAATAAAATGTTTGAAATAATTGAAATGGGAAATCACATAAGGACTTGATAAGAGTAAAGCAGAAGGACCACCAAGTAGCAGTGAGAGTCCACCTGAATTTTTGCATCATATAGATGTATAGTGAGTAGTTATAAAACCAAACCTACAAATTTCCACTATCAAAACCCACTTCACCAGCCATTACCTAACAGGATCCAAGTATTATTTCATAATATAGACATTTTACAAATCCCATGATGGCTAATCACTAATCAGGTTTGGAATGCATGATATGTTGGTGGAGGGGGTCAGTGCTTAGAGATTGGTGGATTAAATATGTAAGGTCACTAACAGCTTCCACCTAGAAAAATATGGGCTCTCTCCTCAGGCTACCAAGTAATCCCCCCAATACCCTTTAGGATTTCTGTCCATCATTCTAGTTAGAAGGGACCTTAGAGGTGGTCTAATCTAATCCCTTCATTTTATAGATGTGGAAACTGAGACCCAGAGACACTAACTGATATCCAAGGTCACATAGGTAATAAAGAGCCAAGATGGGATTTGAACCCAGGACTTTTTACCAGTCATGTGAAAAGAGGAATTGAAATATGTCCTTCGAATTTCTTAAGCAAAAGTTACCATACAGGATTTTATCCCTCGTATACAAAGCTGGTGTTTCTCTTCTGAGTGGTTTCCTACAGTGCTTTCAGATTGAAGCTAAGCTTTCTACTCTCTCTTAGCCAGTTCCCTCAGTGACCAGTGGCTCAGGTTTCTGAAACTGTGGCTGATATTAAAGATACGATGTGTGGTTATGGAACAAAGAGACTTTTATGAAGTGGCCCCCACAGGGATTGAACTTGTCTTCCTTGGCCTCATTAGCTCTCTAGCCAACTGAGCTACTTTCTAAGGAAAACTGTTATTGTACATTAAACCATACTTGTTACCTGCTTCTGTAGTCTCTGAAAATGGGATGGCATTTCTACCATATGTCACTAACTGTTCTCTGAGGGGTGTGTGCACACACTCTCTCTAAGATAGCAGATAAGACTACCTTCTGTATGCAAAGCTGAGAGAGCTTATTCCTGAGGATAAAGTTAGGAAATTAAAGTGAAGTACAGTAGCTGTTTTTCTGCATACCACCAAGCATCCACCCAATCAGTATTGTCAACACTCACTGGGAACAAGCAGGTCCTAGCAAATGAAGTCATTGAAGCAAGAAAGGAAAAAAAAAAAACAATTAGCAGCATCCTATTATCTCTGAAGCCTTGAAGAAAACAAACTCTTCTGTGGTTTCCTTTTAAATGGTTCTGATTTGCAAATCATTTTTGCTTTTAAATTACACCAGGGTCTCCTTAAAAGAAAGAAAGAAAGTCCTTCAGCCTCCATGAGAAAAGCTCCAAGAAGTGGCCAGGTCTGATTGATTGGAGGTGTTTATCCCAGCCTCCAGCAGGCAGCCATTACTGCATTAGTCATCCAGCCCAGCAGGAAATGTACTAGAGCAGCAAATGCCCCTTCCCCCCCACTGAGGAAAATGACCCCCTACTCCCAGGAAATAGACTAGCTCTCAGCACTGTCTTCCCAGCTTTTATCAGTTCTTTTGTTCTCTCACCCCCAGGAGTTGAGGGATATTCAATGTTTTTTTAATCAGAATCTTTTCATCTCCTTATATTTGTTTTAAATAAAGTTGTCTACCAACTTATACCAACTTCAAATTGCTGGAGGAAATTTGAATGGGAGCTATGAGAATTTGTGGCAGGTTCTAAACATTCCCTTAATTGATTAAGGGAATTATTTAAATTTATTATTAAAACAAATTATTAAAATAAGCAAGAGTCCCTGCTGAATGATGAGGTTTTCCATATTTTTGTTCTGCAGTTTCATCACTATGGATTAACTAACTTCATAAATCTAAGAGGTGGGAGGGACCTTAGAGATCATCTAGTAAGATAGGGATCTAATCTACAATCTACCCTGTAACATGGAGCCTCTACTTAAAGATTTGGGGGTCTGTGTTTGAACCCCTCAGCAGCACAACTTGCATTTTATTTTCCAAAGATCATATTATACAGTTAGAACTAAAAGGGACCTTCCTTCAAAAGTCATTTGGTTCAAACTCCACATTTTAAGGAAGAGAAAACTGAATCCCAGAAATGTAAGATCACTTGCTCTAGGTTACACATGTAGTTAGTTCCAGCCTTAAGATTAGAAACTAGACAGGGATGTTCTGGTCAATGTTTAACAGCCAGCTCTCTCAATACAAAACCAAAAAGGAAAAACCAAAAACATGTACCCACCACACACTTTTAAATTTAATCTGCCTTATTTATATTTTCTCTATCATTTCTTGAGTTTGGACATTCAACAGCAATAAAGCAAGTTGTGGTTACCAATTTCTGATCTACAAATGCTCACATTTCTATTTAACATTTAGTTTAACTTAATAATTAGTTCTGACTCCAAAATCCCTGATCCAAAGATCCTCCTCTCTTACAAGTAAAAATGTAAATGTGAAAAAGAAATAAGGTAAACTAAGGAAATAGTTATTCACTCCTTTTTTTTTTAACTTATCAGTCCAAGACCATTTATTAAGCACCTACCATGTGCTAACTGCTGTGTGGAGTTAGTGAGAGGTGAGAGACCTCCAGCTTTTGCTGCTTCCCTTTGGGGATTCATCTTTTGTGTCCTTGTAATGACAACCACATTGGCATACCCAGGATGACTGCTAGTGAAGGTTCTTTTATCTGCTTTACTAAGGAAGGATAGCTATTTCAGGGGTCAACAATCTTTTTTAATTAAAAAGAAAAAAATACAGAGAAGAGAAATAAAGACCAACAGACAGGGCTCTATTGTCTGAATCAAAGCTTTATATCCACCACTGAATCAAAAAAGCATTTATCTCTGAGGAGTCGGGGAGCTCTGAACATACGGTCACTCAGAGTCTTGACCAGGGAATCATAATATCTTTCTCATAAGTGAGCCCCCAAAGCTAAAATCTCACCTCTCAGAATATATACTCTTTCAGCTAACAGGCTCAGAGCCAGAACTCTGCTGACTCAGTGCCTAATTAGAAATTAACAAAAGGTGTGTAAGCCTTCCTGCAAGCAACCAAGCTTCTCTCAATAGGCTCCACATGAGGCCTATTGACAGGCAGGGAAGATCTTATTCCCCATTGACCTTACAATTCTTCTACCTTCCAGCTTTGCAAAAGAAGGTAGAAGCCAATCTCACTGCAGATAATAAAATGAAAAATCTCTGGGAAGACATGAGAATAGTTTCCACCTTGTCCCCATTCCCCATTGCTACTCTAGGATGTTTCTCCTTGAGTGAGAACCAAGAAACTCTTGCTTAATCTGAGTTACCTTACTCCCAATGGGAGAGCCCCTTCACTCTGTATTGTTTGTTATATATTATCCTATGTATACAATCTCTGATTTCTGTTTTCCTATGATTTGGATAAATGGATTTCTTTGCTAGTAAAAAAAGAGCCTATCGAGATTTTTTTCAGCAAAGAGCCTTCTTTCCACAAAGAAAAACAAGGTTTATTAAAGATTTACCATATTGGGTAGACTCTTAAGGAATCTGAGCATTGGTATACAGATAATGGCAGAGGCCTAATTGATCTAAACTGAGATAGATTGAATCTGAACCCCTTCATGGAGGCAAGATAGATCTTATATA
Organism: Trichosurus vulpecula; assembly: GCF_011100635.1. Taxonomy (NCBI): domain Eukaryota; kingdom Metazoa; phylum Chordata; class Mammalia; order Diprotodontia; family Phalangeridae; genus Trichosurus; species Trichosurus vulpecula. The sequence goes on from NC_050574.1 coordinate 182,667,297, forward strand.
CAGAAAGGCTGTGGAAGGGATCTAAGGGTGGCCAAGTGTATTAGGAGGGCAGAGTTTATAATCTCAAAGAGGATCATAAACATGTCTGAAAGGTTCGGAACCACCGGATATAAGAAACTCTCAAAGTAGAAGGCAGAAGAATCAAAACATATATTTAGGCTCCACAGTAACCAACCCATGAACCAGCAACCCCATTTTGATATATTGATCAAAAGCTTCCAGGCCCAATAAGTACGCCTTGAAAGAGTAACCAGGAGGCTACAGAGAAGCATGATTGCGTAAAGCAAAATCATGCTTCCCCCTCTATGGTAAAAAGATTACCCACTGGCCTGAAGTCTTTGTTCAGCTTCCTCCCGTAGGTCAGCTCTGCTACTGGCAGCTCCTGCTTCAGCTGTGGCTGTAGCTGCGGCTGTAGCTGTAGCAGCCTCTGGCTCCAACGGGAGCTGCTTTTAACCATCCAGCTTCTGTGGGGGGGGGGGGGGGGGTGTAAGGTACACCGGGGAAAGCACAGGTTCTTTCAATCTGCTTAAGCAAGGTGAAGGGGTTGACCGGGAAAGCACAGGTTCTTTCCATCAGCTTAAGCAAGGGAAGCAAGGTGAAGGGGCCGACAAGCTTACTCCAGTCCAACATACAAACAGCATTCAGTTCAGGGGAAAAAGCCAAACTAGTCAAGGCCACTTGTTGACTAAGTGCTAAGGAGCCCATTTTTGGTTGCCAATACACCAAGTAGTCCAGGGTTATGGGAGGAGAGGTTTAAGGAGGATCTTGATGGGGCTGGAGTGAATGGGAGGACTAGAGTGAGGTCAGACTCCAGGAATGGGGTTAAGGGTGGAAAATAGCTGAAGGCTACCTGGAGATGACAGACAATGGAGGACTAGGCTAGTTTAAGGATATGGGATTTGGGTATAGATATTTTGATGGTATCAAGGGTGGGAAGTAGCCTGGGGCAATCTGTAACTGACAGTGGTAGGTAAGAGACTTGGGCATGAAAAACTTATGGCCTCAAGCAAAGCCCAGATCTAGTGGGAAGATTCAAGGTGGGGTTCAAGGGGGTTCCCGGAGCCTATACCCCATCAAGCCCACATTCTACTGTGTCCTCTTTTTCTTCAAAGTAATTTACAAAGGGCTTCTTTTAAAAAAACTCTACTCTTCAATGTAAGATATGATTTAATTTGTAGAACAAATAATGATTTACATAGAAACTGAACAATAACGGAAAGGGCAATGAACACTACCACTAATATTCTTTGATGCTTCTTGTAAATCCATGGCATGGAATTAGAAAGCAGAGTTCAAACCTTAATTGCCATTTTCTGCCTGAAAAACCATAGATCAGTCTTAGATCTCTTGGATCAATATAAAGAAAGTTAAATTGACAAAAAACAAATAGACAAGTCTTTCGACCTTTCTGTGCCTCAATTACTGCATCTAAAAAATAAAAGAGCTGCATTCAATACCCCTTAAGTTATTTTGCAGCTAAATATAAGATCCTTTGATCTCATGCATTCCTCTGGACTTCAGTTTCCTTCTCTGTAAAATGAGGGGGTTTGACTAGATAATCATCAAAGTTACTTCTAGCACTAACTTTCTGTGTCTCTGACACAGGCAAACATTTACTGTGTAAAGAAAATGTATACTTATGGTTCACTAATGAAGTGGTATCAAACTCAAATATAATTGCGGCCAACGAACCTATATAAAAATTCCTGTGGCTTCATATTGTGAGAAATTATTATTTCTCTCTTGTATTTAATCACTAATTATTGTATTAGGACCAAGTTTTTCCTCCTTTTCTGCTTCCTCATCTAGAAACCAACCAGTGTGGGAAATTTCTCTTAAAGATTTATCCAGGTCAAGATCTAATCAGGCAGTAAAAGGAACTCTAAATTTGGGCTGATGGACATATTCCTGCTCATTGTGTTTCCTCTGACAGGTCTGGGGAAATGTTGATTCATCCTATTGCCAAGACAGGTGATATGAAAATTGATGACTCTTTGATCAAGATTTGGGTGACCTAAGTCATGTACTCCAAGACCATCATTTTAATGTGGCCCACCTCCCACTGTGTTAATCAATCAAGGTTGATTGGCACCCTTCAGGATCACCTACTCTTCCAATGGCACATAAACCGTGAGCCCACCACCACTAGGATTCTTTGGTCTGAGATGAACAATAACCATCCTTTTATTAATAATGTGCTGGCTTTATTAATAAGATGATTGAATTACCCAGAAATTATGTCTCTTGGAATTTTTTAAAAATTCTTTTCGAGCTGGTGCATCCCCCCAAATGTGGAACATAGAACTCTTTAGTCTACAAGCAGTCATACCCTGCCAAAAAACTCAATGGTCAAATTAGTTGGTTGGGAATATGGCCAGGCAGCGAAAACACCCCCAGATTCAGTCTCAGACTCTGGAATCCTTCTTTGGTGAAAAAAGAAGACCAAAACATACAGCCAGAAGAAGTCAACAAAGTCAAAGAGCCTACAACAAAAGCCTACTAGAAAAACATGAACTGGTCCCAGGCCATGGAAGAGCTCAAAAAGGAGTTGGAAAAGCAAGTTAGAGAAGTAGAGGAAAAATTGGGAAGAGAAATGAGAATGATGCGAGAAAACCATGAAAAACAAGTCAATGACTTGCTAACGGAGACCCAAAAAAATGCTGAAAAATACACTGAAGAAAACAACACCTTAAAAAATCAACTAACTCAAATGACAAAAGAGCTCCAAAAAGCCAATGAGGAGAAGAATGCCTTGAAAGGCAGAATTAACCAAATGGAAAAGGAGGTCCAAAAGACCACTGAAGAAAATACTACCTTGAACATTAGATTGGAGCAAGTGGAAGCTAGTGACTTTATGAGAAATCAGGATATTATAAAACAGAACCAAAGGAATGAAAAAATGGAAGACAATGTAAAATATCTCATTGGAAAAACCATTGGCCTGGAAAATAGATCCAGGAGAGATAATTTAAAAATTATTGGACTCCCTGAAAGTCATGATCAAGAAAAGAGCCTAGATATCATCTTTCAAGAAATTATCAAGGAGAACTGCCCTGATATTCTAGAGCCGCAGGGCAAAATAGAAATTGAAAGAATCCATCGATCGCCTCCTCAAAAAGATCCCAAAAAGAAATCTCCCAGGAACATTGTCACCAAATTCTAGAGCTCCCAGATCAAGGAGAAAATATTGCAAGCAGCCAGAAAGAAACAATTTAAGTATTGTGGAAACACAATCAGAATAATCCAGGATCTAGCAGCTTCTACATTAAGAGATTGAAAGGCTTGGAATACAATATTCCAGAGGTCAATGGAGCTAAAATTAAAACCAAGAATCACCTACCCAGAAAAACTGAGTATCATGCTCCAAGGCAAAATATGGATTTTTAATAAAATAGAGGACTTTAAAGGTTTCTCAGTGAAAAGACCAGAACTGAATAGAAAATTTGACTTTCAAACACAAGAATCAAGAGAAGCATGAAAAGGTTATCAAGAAAAAGAAATTGCAAGGGACTTAGTAAAGTTGAACTGTTTTTTTTTACATTCCTACATGGAAAGATGATGTGTATGATTCATGAGACCTCAGTATTAGGAAAGCTGAAGGGAATATTCGCATATATATATACATATATATATATATGTTTATGTATATATATGTGTATATGAGTGTGTGTGTATGTATATATGTATGTGTGTATATATATATATATATATATGTATATATATATATATATATATATATATATACAGAGAGAGAGAGAGAGAGAGAGAGAGAGAGAGAGAGAGAGAGAGAGAAGGCACAGGGTAAGGTGAAGATGAAGGGAAGATATCTAAAAGAAATAAAATCAAATTAAGGGATGAGAGAGGAATATATTGAGAGAGGGAGAGAGGGAGAGACAGAATTTTGTAAATTATCTTGCATAAAAGTGGCAAGAAAAGGCAGTTCTGTAGGAAGGGAAGAGAAGTCAGGTGAGGGAGAACGAGTAAATCTCGCTCTCACCAGACATGACCTGAGGAGGGAATACCATACATACTCAATTGGGTAACTTACCCCACACGAAAAAAGGAGGAAGAAGAAGATAAAAAAAGGGGCCGATGATAGAAGGGAGGGCAGATGGGGGTGGAGGTAATCCAAAACAAACACTTTCGAAAGGGGACAGGGTCAAGGGAGAAAATTCAATAAAGGGGGATAAGTTAGGAAGGAGCAAAATATAGTGAGTCTTTCACGACATGAGTATTGTGGAAGGGTTATACATAATGATACGCATGTGGCCTATGTTGAATTGCTTGACTTCTTAGGGAGAGTGGGCAGGGAGGGAAGAGGGGAGAGAATTTGGAACTCAAAGTTTTAAAAACAGATGTTCAAAAACAAAAAAAAAGTTTTTGCATGCAACTAGAAAATAAGATACACAGGCAATGGGGCTTAGAAATTTATCTTGCCCTACAAGAAAGGAAGGGAAAAGGGGACGGGAGGGGAGTGGGGTGACAGAAGGGAGGGCTGACTAAGGGACAGGGCAGCCAGAATATACACCATCTTGGAGTGAGGGGGAGGGTAGAAATGGGGAGAAAATTTGTAATTCAAACTCTTGTGATAATCAATGCTGAAAACTAAATATATTAAATAAAAAAATAAATTTTAAAAAAAAGAAAAAAATCTTTTCAATGTTGGCCTAGAAAATTACATATTAACATTATCTATGTTCTATTATGTTATTTATTTTGTTAAATATTTCCCAATTAAATTTGGGAGTGTTGATGGCCTTAAAACAGCCAGCTGGCAATGTGTTTGACACTTCTAGTGTGAGGGTTCTCGCCCAGGGTCCATAGATACTCAAAGTGTCCTCAGATTTCAGGGGATCTCTGGACTTGAAAATGGAAAAAGAAAAACATATATTTCTATTTTTGTTAACTGCTCATTAAAATTTAGTGTTTTCTTCAATTACTTAAAAACTTGATTCTGAGAAGGGTCGCCTAAGTTTGACTGAACTACAAAAGGGTTCCATGAACACAGAAAGCATTAAGAACACCTGCCTTACTTACTGGACTGAAATAGTAAATTTGTCTCTCTTATAATCTCACTTAGAATCAGAGTCTTATTTAAGTATTGTGGAGAAATAGATTTAACATAATGCTAATATGCCTAGGACTGGGCAAAACAAAGGAAGCTAAGTCCTACATAGGGAACATACACATATACACTCATTTATATATGGCACACATACGCAGAGTGTCCCAAAATCTTAGTGAGGTTTTAAGTTATTAAAACTATATATAAAAAATTATATATATATATATATATGTATATGTACATATATATATTTACAAACTAGATTAATGAACAGTGCTTCAGTGCACAAAAAAAATGAACCATTATGCCATCTGGTTTTGTGTTTCTTCACTTGCATTATTTACAAAGTCTCACAAAAAAATTTAAATGCTTTGTCTCTGCATAGTGGAAAATCCCCTCTAGCAGAGAAGCCTCTCAATATCTTTCCTATATCTTTTTAGGGTGTGTGAATCTATAGTATGCTTTAGTGGCAATTAGCATTCTCTAAAAAATAGAAAGAGAAAAGACTTACTAATTGACTCTCTTCATTAAACTGATTTTCAGAATAGTTGTAGGCACAGTTAAGGATGAGATTTTGTTATACTCGTTAAAAATGTGTTAACCTGCACAGATGGAAGAAACTGTTGGTGGTGATTCTAAGATCCAGACTGTGCTCTCGGATCATTATGCCAGTTGCTCTCACTGAGTTCTACCTTCTTTGTTTCTTCATTTATCTATAATATTCATTTTCCCAGAAAAATTCAGAAAAAAAAATATAACTTGCCAATAGGATGACTCAGCTAGTAATAAAGTATCCCTTGTGTTAGGGGCTCTTGCACCAACACCCCCACCACAGCTCACAAAAACAAAAGATCTGGGCATACTTTAGAGTACCTCTCATTTCTCTGGCTTATTGTCCCCACCCAAACCTGGAAACTTTAGTATTTGACATGCCCATAAAAGAAATCACCAGTTCACACTGCAAAAGTTGCTAAGCCTCAAAACATCAACAATTTTATTTTCAAATTATTTAAGACAGATAGAACCCCACCCCATCTCCTATTCAACAAGCTCTAGTGGTTTCTTATCACCTCCAGGATCCACTATAAAAGTCTCTGTTTAACATTCTAATTCTTTCATAGCTTGCATCCCTCTGACATCTCCAGTACAGTGTTACGCCTTACTCATACTCACATACTTTGTGACCCAGTGGCATGGGCCTCCTTGCTATTCTGCCCTTAAGACTCTTCATGTTCTAACTCTGGGCATCTTCACTGGTTGTCCCCCATGCTTTTTCCCTACTCATCTCCATTTCCTGGCTTTTATATAGTTGTTTGCTTTTTGAATCTCTCATTAGACTGTGAGCTCTTTGAGAACATGGGCTGTCATGCCTTTCTTTGTATGCTAGCATTTAGGACAATACCTAGCACCTACTAGTCACTTAATGAGTTGTTGGGTTTTTTTTTGTTTTTTGTTTTTTTTACTAAATTAACCCCTTAGTATCATGGCAACTCCAAGACTATAAGTCGAAGAAAAAGTGAAAAAGTGTTGATATTGGTACATAGAGAGACTTTGCTTACCTGGGAGTTCCATATATCAATGAAGTCACAAGTCCAGTCTCTTTTTAATCTACCTAAGACATGAATCTTCTCTGCAACAGTTTGGAAAATTGTCTGTTCAGTCTCAAATTGAAGGCTTCAAGTAATGTAGAACTCATTTCTCATTACTTCCCTGGTCAGCCATTTCCACTTTTTTTTTTTTTGGAGAGCTCTAATAATTAGAAAGATTTCCCCTTGAATTGAGCTGAACTATGCCTCCCAATGACTTTTCTCCTTTGGTCCTTGTCCTGTCCTCCCAGATTTAGTAGATCCAATATACTTTTCTCTTCCATATGACAACCTTTCATGTACTTGAAGAAGGCTTTCATCTTCCCATTAAAGCAACTCTTCTCTAAATACTTCTAGTTTCTTCAGTTGAACTTCTTATGACATAGTAAAGAGTTCTCTCACCATCATGACTACTCCACTCTGGATTCACTCCAGCTTGTAAATGTATATTTGAATAATAAGAATGGGACGCAATATGTTAAAGTGGGCAGAGTACTAGTGCGGAAGTCAAGGGACTTGGGTTCAAATGTCAAATCCACAGCCTATGAGTTGTATGACCTTCAGCATGGCATGTAACCTCTTTGACCTTCAATCTTCTCATTTGTAAAATGAGAGAGTGGGAATAAGTGATCTTTAAGGTAGAGCTTCTTGACTCCAAATCCAGTGTTCTATCTGTCGCATGACCCAGATGCATTCTACTGAGTAGAGGGTCTTAGGAATACAAATACAATAATAAAATAAATATTCAAGAAGCTCTGTTTCTATTGTGGGAGATAAAGCACCTATACTCACAGAAATATGATATAATTTATCATTATAAATAAATATGATTTTGATGAGGGAGAAAAGACTAATAAGTTAGGAAAATCAGGGAAAGATTCACAGAAGAGACTGTATCTGACTTGTAGAAAAACAAGTATTCTGAGTAAAGGTAAAAAATTGAGTGCATAACATGCATGAAGAGATAGGTAAAAGAACAGACATGGATTTAGGTTATTAATATGTTTTTAAAGAATTGTAATTGACAAAAATCAATTCCCACAAGGAAGTGCTGAGGAACCTCAAATCCAACTCAATTAGCAACCACTTGATTTCCTCGACAAGAGTAGAGATATGTGACACATTAAAAGTTTGGGAGACATAATTTCTGGGTAATTAATCATTTAATTAATAATGCTAGCATATTATTAATAAAAGGATCAGAGACGCTGTTGAATGCCAAAGACCCCTCATGGTGCTCACAGATTATATGCCCTTGGAAGAGTGGGTGTTCCTGAGGGTAACAATCAACTCTGACTGATTAACAATGAGAGAATGAATATTACAATGAGAATAGGCTTGCTCCAACGAGTGGCTGAAAAAGTAACATCATGTCACTTTTGGACAAAGAGACTATCTTTATAACCAGACCAACCCCAGTCTTGGGCAATCTAGACAAAGCATCTACCTCTACCCAGACTTGCTTGAGTGGAACACAATGGGCAAGAATTCACCTTAGATAAGATGGTCTAGGTGGGGTAAATTTTTGACAGAGGTCAATAGTGTCCTTCAAAGGCTGGGCTTTGAACAGGGACATAGGAAAGGGGAAAAGCCTGACCCTCCCCCATAGTTCATTATTAATAATCATTTCTCTCAGACATGGCCATGCAGGGTAACATCAACTTAGCATATAAATTATTTTATAGTTACGCACGTCTCCACTTTTCTACCATGCCATAGATATGTCAAGAGTATTAAAACAAATTGTTTTTCCAAATCAGTGATAGTAAGCTCTCACCTCTGACTCTAAAATTATAGTTCCTGATGTGCTTTGTGAGAAATTTAAAATGTGCCAAATAAAACATAAATAAAAAGATCAGTGAGTTCAGATCATTTATAGATGAGGTCCATCCATAATAGAAGTGACTAATTTTCAAGCCAATAATTGCTTTATTATCTAACTAATGACTAGTTATCAAGCTATTATAAAGGGTGATGACATTAAACACATGGGGAAAAGTATTAAAAGGGGCACTTCAGCATCACCTTTTCATATCTAGATACGTCTAACCAAAATAAACAAGAAATAAGTTTATGACCTGAATATAATTTTAGAAAAATTAGATATGATAGATCAGTATCTGGTGATTATTGAGTGGGAATAAAAAGGAGTATACATATATCTCAGCTGGACATGACACCTTTACAAAAAATGACCATATATTAAGGCACAAAAACCTCACAATTAAATGCAGAAAACCAGAAATATTAAACACAGCATGTACTGACCACAATGCAATAAAAATATCTTCAAAAAGTGTCATTGAAAAAATTGTTTTTAAATTATAGCTCTTCCAGAGTAACATAGGGATGAGGAAAATATTCTCTCTCCTCTCCCCACCAATACAATGGCAATTGTTGTCTTGCAGCAAAGAAACTTCCTCAGTAAGAGACTCTACTGACAACAATGGGAGTAGGTAAGAGAGAAAAATAGATAGCCCCAGTGGCACAGAATTAAACTGAAGAGAGGATCAGGTGCAAGGGACCTCTTGAAACAACCCGCCCAGCACAATGAGGTCAGCATAAGAAAAGAAAAAACATTGGAACAAGGTAGTGCTGGTGGTATAATTTGGCTTGGCCACATGTTTTCTCTAAATGAGTTCATCTCTGTTAAAGTAATCTATGTGTGTGCCCACTCATACCATTAATGTATGTATTTTTGAGAGAGTACACCTTGGGTTTGTTGGGGAGTGGGGAATCTTTTATTGCTACTCTTCATACTATGCCATTTTCATAAATGTCTTTGCTTTGAGTTAATTGAATCAACTGGCAATAATTAAAAGTGAACATAATAGTAGAGGCTCATGAGGTGTGGTTTTAGAAGTATAGACTCACAGAAGACCTTTAGCATGGAACAGTCACATAAAATATATGCCCTTTGCAAACTTTGAAGCACTATAAAAATATTATTAGTATTATTGTTATTATTTGCTCCTCAGGGGACCCAATCTATAAGTGTGAGTTAGGCTATATCCCAGAGGAGGTGTTACAGGTGCTTTTTATCATAGTGATACCTTTGCCCTTGGAGGGGGGTATAAAATTGGGTATTTTTTACTTATAAGTACGTATGTTTATATTACTAAGGAAAAGACAGTTTTCTAGTTGATGAGCTAATTTGTCTTCATTTCAGAATCAGGCAAACAATGCTGAAAATGTTGTGCTCTAGAGTTTTCTAAGACTAAAAATAAAAGCAACTTATATTTACTCACTGTAACACTCCTTTTTAAAAGGTATAAAAACAGACATGATCTCATTAACCTTCTATTTCCTATGAGGTAGCAAGGGACAAGGGCAAATGAGAAACCTGAGGCATAAACAGATGTCAAAAGCATTTGCCCAGGCTCACCCAGTGGTCTACAAATAGAATTAAAGTCATCTCCATCCTGCTGAAAACCTTGGTCTTCCAGGGCCTACTGTATGCTATTCCAAATACCAGATTGCCACAGGAGTTGTCAAAAATGACTGAGAAGTAAAGACTGTTTGAAGCATAGAACTCATTTCATAAAGACATAATTAGGACAAGTCTGAAAATTCTAGATCCTCATGCTAATTCATTGGTAAAATGTTTTCTGGTTTTAATCACCTATTTGTTAAGTACCTATTGCTTTTTCTCCCTATGTTTTTTCCAGCCCTCAGTATTAGAAAGAAACCACTGAACTCTGGTTCCCAGAAGATTATGAATTACATCAATTCAATTCAAGAAATATTTATAGAATAATCTCAAGTAACTTACAATTATCTTAAAGATTTTCAAGGCATTTCAAAGATGCTATCTCATTTGATCTTCATGACAACACTTCATTTATTATTATTATTATTATTATTATTATTATTATTATTATTATCTCCATTTTATAGATAAAGAATCTGATTCTGAGAGAAGCTGATTTGTCCAGTGTTACACAACTAGGGAAGGCCTGAGGACTCATATCTTCCTGACTCCATGTCCAACACTCCACTGTGCCACCTAAAATTTAACTAGCATTCCATAAAAATTTACTAAAAGTCTACTATTTGACAGAAAATTTCTCTAGACGTTAGAAATAAAAATAAAATCATCCTCGACCTCAAGGAGCTTACAGTTTTCTGGGGTGAGGGTGAATCACATTAATGTTTCTTGGACAGAAAAATGTCTTGGTCAGGCCTCTATACCTTAGGAATATTAAGCAAAAAAGATTCTCCTCTCCTAGTCCCACCCTTATTAGAAATTGGCTCCTTGAGGGTATGGGTTATCTCAAAATATTCCTAAAGACCTTGTAATTAATAATCATCAAAATACATGTTTGCTGAATTGAACACAATACAGTGGAACAAATGCTAAGTCTAGTGACTAGAGAAACCTGGGCTCCAATCCCATTTCTGACATTAGCAGGATTGCCATGGACAAGGAATTTGATCTCTTTGTTACAATCCCAGGGGCTGGAACATCAACTCAAATAGCTCAGAAAAATCTCTACATTGTACAAAAGAAAAGGCTGGTACCAACTCCCTATCCATTATCATATCAGAAGCAGACAGGTAGCCTAGGATACTAAGCTTGGCTTCAGGAAAACCTGAGTTTGAAGCCTGCCTCAGATACTTAGTAGCCGTGTAACCCTGGGTAAATCACTTAATCTCTTCATCTCAGTTTCCTACCTCACAGAGCTGTTGTGAAAGTCAAATAAGAAAATGTATGTAAAAGGAAAATATGCATGAATTTTAAAATGCTATAATAATATATAAATAGATAACTTTATTAAAAAAATAAGATCAATAAGCATCACCTCCCAAAGCAAGAAAATCACAGTAACATCTTTTTTCAATAGCTCACAGTTCAGCATAGTCTCTCAACAGCCCACCTTGAGTGTTCTCCATTGTCACTTTCAGTCAGTGGGTGAAGCTTTTAAAGAAATGTGTCTGCTTTTCTCTATCCAGGGACTCTACACTTTTGTTTCTAATCATCACCATCATCATCATCATCATCATCATCATCATCATCATCATTATTATTATTGTGAGGCAATCAGGGTTAAATGACTTGCTAGTACCTGTCACACAGCTAGTACCTGTCAATTGTCTGAGGCCGGATTTGAACTCAAGTCCTTCTTACTCCAGGGCCTATCTTATGCACCCCACCAACTACAGGCTTGCTCTAACTCCACACTTTTCCCTGGACACTCTAGTAATAGCAGATGAAACTGAAGAGTTCCTCTTCTAGATTGACTGATGATTATGGCTTTTCCACGTATCCCAAACTTTAATAATATGGCACTAGTCTAATAATTTTCTTCAAAGAATTGAGATATAATGGAATGAGTGTGAGATCAGGGTTTAAATCCAGGTCCTGACTCAGGCTAGTGTAACAGTGAGGAAGTCACTCGACTACTCTGAGCCCATTTCCTCACTTTATAATGTATAAATATATTATTTCGTTACCTACCTCTTTAGATCTGGTGCAAAAGCAAAATAAAAGGTGAATTATTATTTTGTTGGAGCTTATTCCATGTGCTTAGATCTCCACTGTCTGTGCAAACAAGCTTACCAGGAGAAGGCTTGCTGTGTTTTCTCATAGAAAATCACACTTTCTTCTCATTTGGAACTCAACTTTTTCCCTAGAATAAAAGAGAGACCACAGTTCTGAATTTATTTGTAGGGGAATGACTGATAATGGAATGTTAGTGCCAGAATAATAACATAATAATTCATATATATATGTATATATATGCATGTGTATATATATACACATACATATATACATATACACACACATATATATCTATATATCTATCTATCTATCTCTATCTCTTGTCTATCTCTATTCATACCTATCCATATCTATCCATCGATAGATAGATAGATAGATAGATAGATAGATAGATAGATAGCTTTAGAGTACCCAGGACATTTTCCTCCCAACAACCTAATGAGAGAGGCTGTTGTTCAATCATTCAGTCATGTCCGACTCTTTGTGACCCCATGGACAACAGCACATCAGGCCCTTCTTCCTCCACTGTCTCCCAAATTCTGTCCAAGCTCATGTTCATTGCTTTCATGGCACTATCTGTCTGTCTCATCCCCTGCTGTCCCCTTCTCTTTTTGCCTTCAATCTTTCCCAACATCAGGGTTTTTTCCAATGAGTCATGTATTCTTATTATGTGACCAAAGTATTTAAGCTTCAGTTTTAGTATTAGTCCTGCCAAAGAATATTCTGAATTAATTTCCCCAAGCATTGACTGATTTGGTTGCCTTGCTGTCTAAAGGACTCTCAAAAGTCTTCTACAGTACCATAATTTAAAAGTCTTGTTTATGGCACTCAGCTTTCCTTATAGTCCAAATCTCATAGCCCTACGTTACTACTGGGAAAACCATACCTTTAACTGTAAGGACTGTGCTGTCAGGGCAATGTCTTTGTTTTTTAGTATGCTATCCAGATTTGTCATAGCTTTATTTTTTCCCTAAGAAGCAAGTGTCTTTTAATTTCATGGCTATAGTCCCCATCTGTAGTAATCTTTGAGCCCAAGAATATAAAATCTGACTTTCCTTTTGTCACCAGACACATCTGCAGCTGAGCTTCCTTTCAGCTTTGGCCCAGTCACTTCATTCTTTCTGGAGCTGCTTGTAGTTTTCCTCTGTTCTTCCCCAGTAGTGTGTTGGACACCTTCTGACCTGAGGGCTTATCTTCCAATACCATATTTTTTTTCATTTTAATACTGTACATGAGGTTTTCTTGGCAAAGATAATGGAGTAGTTTGCCATTTCCTTCTCCAGTGGGTCAGATTTTGTCAGAATTCTCCACTATGACCTGTTTATCTTGGGTAACCCTGAATGGCATATCTCATAATTTCATTAAGCTACACAAGCCCCTCCACCATCAAGGCAGTGATCTACTATCCCTTTTTTTACAGAGAACTGAGGCTCAGATAGATTAAGCAATTTGTCCATGGTCACAGAGACAGTTAAGTGCCAGAATCAGGTTAGACCTCCTGACACCATATCTAGGTCTCTTTCCATTAGAGCAGGAATTTTAAAAAGCCCCAGGAAGTCTGTAAATAGATTTCAAGGTGTCCATGAACAGATATATTTTTATTTTCAATAGCCTTTAATTTCCTCTGTAATGGTTTCCTTTGTGTATTATGCACTTAAAAACATTACTCTGGGAATGGGCACATGAGCTTCACCAAATTGGCAAATGCCTCCATGACACACAAAAAGGTTAAGGCTCCCTTGACTAGGGTATAATTGCCCAGAAGGGACCTTAGAGATTATCTAGTCCACCTATCTTATGTGACAGAGCACGAAACAGGCTGAGAAGTTTTCCCATTTAGGTGAACGATCACTGTGAAGCCATAAACAACTCCAGTACTATGCTGGCTGAATTAACTTTTGTTTTCAAAACAGGATGTGGCTAACATGATGGTGTCTATGCTCCATGAAAAAGACAACCTTTAAATGTGAATCTTAGATCTCCATTAGCTTCCTGTGGCCTAGAAAAAAAAAGGTTCTAATGGCCTCTCCAACATCAGAGTAATTTTAATCCATTAGTTGAATAGTTAGGGATTAAAAGCAGAAACAAAGAGATCATTAACCATGAAAGTTAAACATGTCTACTCATTTCCAGGTATTCAAATAGCAGATATTTCATCAGGAAAAAGAAGACAGAAAAAAGGGGGAAATATGCACCCTTAGGAGGTGGGTTTTGATTCAGGTGCCTTTAACTGATAAACTATGTCCCCACCACAGCTTTATTGCTGACCCTGGAATGCTTGGAAGATGGAAAAATCCTTGATAGGAAATGACTACAGTCCGTACCAAACCTCTCAGGGCCCCATTCCCAATAGTTGCTACTCTATGGTTGAAAGATGTTTTCTTAACAAATTTGAACAAAGAATAGGATGCAGGAAGAGTAGAGATTTTCTCAAATATTCCTCAAATAAAAGGTCACTGTAAATGGAATTATGTCAAATTAATGGGAGAAAAGGGCTTGTATACTCCAGCTATTCTGCTCTCACCGAAGCTTTGTCCAGGAAGGAGCTTCACATCCAAGGCTGCAGGTTCCCAAAAAAGAACCTGTGCTTGCTACGACAACAACATTTGCCTCTATACTTGGCATTCTAGTCCCAGGATCTAATCAACCTGAGGCCTTCAAACTTGATGGCAACAGAAACCCCTGAAGCACAGAAAAACTGCAACCCAGGAATCAAAAGAAGTTAAGGAGCTAGTCACGTCAGTCTGCCTCCCTGAAAAAATTCCATTTCATTCCCTTTGAATTCACTATTGTTCAACATACTGTTGAACATACTTTTCACTGAACTTCACTGTTGTGAAGATGCAAACTAGTAATCTTGTATTTGGTTTTCTACCAATTCGTGATTTCTGGAAGATCATTCAAGGTTATTGGCCCTTGCTAATTGTTTATGCTACTGGAGATCATTGAGTTCTTCTTGCTGTATGTGATTTATTGCATCGTTATCTTTTAAACTTCTTGAGGCCAGGGGATTTGTCATTTTTCATCTTTGTATCCCTACATCTAGCACACTGTCCGCATATAGTGCGTGCTTAAGAAATATTTGTTAAATTGACATCTGTAGGTAGTGGGCTATGAGTGTGAAACATTGCATATACTGTCAGCCTCAGCCAATGGGTTGGTTAGTTTTGCTAAGTTACATTTCTTAAAATTTATTTTTGGATCCAAGTGACAGCTCACTGAGTATGGGTGGAATAGGATATACATTCAGAAATGTAGGTGAGATAAAAATAAAGGATAGCGATAAAAATGAATTGACCTCTGGGATTTCCTGGATTGGTTCAATTACTGGAGTTTTTCAAGAAAAGACTTTGTAGCTGTGTACATATTAGGATTTCTGCAATTTCCACTCTCTCTGGCCCCGGGCACAATATCTCTGACCCAGCTACTCTAAGAAAAGAACGTGCCACTGAGCCAGCAACTTGTAGCAAACCTAGCTTAGGGTAAGTAGGCAAATGCTGAAATTTAGCAAATCCTGCTCTTTTCCTCTGCAGAAAGATGAAGACTAATTACACTTATTGAAAAACATTAGCAACAAACTTAGTAACTTGTACTTCCTTAGAATTTCCATGAAGCAAGAGTAGCTGAAGAATGATGATATAGTACCCAACTCCCACTGACAGTCTCTAAGCTCCTCAAATGAAAATCGTACGCATTTCCAGAGTATGTGGAAAAGAGCCTTCTCCATGAATTTCTTCTGTCTTCTCAGAACAAACAGGAGATTGAAGATAGATTTTCACATGCACGAGCAGACAATTTTTGCACCTTTGAAATTAAGTGTTTCACCTTATAAGATCAATGTTTAATTGGAAAAAAATCAAAATCACTGCTTTGACAACAGGGCTGCAGTTTCTGTTGTAATGACCTAGCCAACCTACTGAAGCAAGAAAAAGGTGTAGACAGCCTGAGTCATGGCCTGGTAAAGAGCTTATCTAAGATAACAGGGATAGGCACTGGGGTGAAAAATGCCAGGGAAGAAGCAAAAGAATATTCACCAAGTACAAGGAAGGGTCTTTTTCATCAGGAATTTATCTAAATAAAATGGGAAGATTGTTATGCATATAACCAAAGAGGAGCATGACCAAAGAATAAGCACTGAAATATTTACAGCAGTACTTTTTGAAATAGCAAGGAATTAAAAATAAAGTTCAATTGGGGAATGACTCAACAAGTTGTGATACATGAATATAATGAATACATATGATAAATATAGATAAAATAGAAAGAATTACATAACTTGATACAACACGACTAAAGTAAGCAGAAAGAAGATACACAATGATTGGAACAATGTAAATAGAAGGAATCAAAAAGCAACACAAATGAGATAAGATATGAAAAGTGCTTTGCAAATCTTAAAATACTATATAAATACTAGTTATTATTAAAACGACCAAATGCCATGAAATTAGAATGACCAGGCTTGGCTATGAAGCCCCATCTTCCTCATAGAGGTGGAATACCATGAGTGAGTAACAATGCATATGATCTCAGACTTTCTGATGTGCTAGTTTTACTAAATGATTTTCCCTTCTTTTCTTCATTACAAAGGATGGCTCTCTTTGAAGTAGAAAGTAATAGGTTACATTGATATCTTTTGTTTTTATATAAAAACAAAAGATATCAACATAACTTACTTTAAAATAAATAGAATGGAACTCAGGTGCAAAGCAATGAGAAAGGATCAAACCAGGCTTGTCAGCCAATTAGCCCCGTGAGGGCCCTGGAAACATTGAAAACTCAACAGGGCAGAGATGGTTTCCATTCAGCACACCAGAAGCAAAATAATGTTGCTTATACAAGGGCTGCTAAGAGCCATCTGCTTTTTAAGCCCACCCCACCCATGAAAAGCAAATAAGCATCAGCTGGTGCTGACACCTGTGACCATATGTGCACTAGTCGGAGAAAATTACCAGAAGTGAATTTGAACATGAGTCTATGGCAATAACATGGGCAAAATGGCAAAATGGCAGAGAACATGAGTAGCATGATGGAGTGGAGAGAGCTGTGAATTTGGAGTCAGAAGCCCTGGGTTTGAGTCCTGACTCCATCAAAGAAATGTCTGTGTGACCATCAATTCTCTCTACCTTTTTTATTTTCACTTGTAAAAATGATAGATTTGGACCAGATGAGCTATAAAATCTCTTCTTATTTTTAAAACATGATTCTATGAATCATTTAATATTAACTTGTAAGGCTGTTATGACCTAAAAGGGTGAATGCGCAAGTAGCATACTTGAAGGATTAACATATAGAAAATGGTGGCAGCAGTTTTCCATCTCTGTGGAGAACTGTACTAGATAAATGAGACTGAAGTTGCAGAAGGAAAGATGAATTCATGCAAAAGAAACATCATCAAGATTCTCAGTAGGTTTGCAGATATCAAGGATTGCTATTATGCACTTCTCTTCAAAGTCTAGTGTGAGAGGGCCAACAAAAGCCAGGATCACCAGGATAACCAGGGAGTCAGAAGAACAAGATATTAGTGGGTACTGCAGACACAGAGAGGTGGGGGATTCTGTTGGGAGCTCCTGTCAGAGTCTTCTGTTAAGTGCTATGTGAGATGGTAGGGCTAGGGACTAGTGTAGCGTTTGACACTTGGTTAATTGCTGAAGTAGGGAAGGTTTGGCTAGGTAAATATAAAAGCAACCTCTTCCAGAAGCTTTGGAAATGAGAACAGAAACAAGGAACTGCTGTAGCAGTTTGCAGGGAGAATTTCCAAGAAGTCACAAAAGACTGTAATTCATCTTAATTTCTGGCAACTATGAACATGCAGGAATCTTTTCTGGTTCCCTGCAGGGCATGTATTATGTATGTGTTTCTTCATGAGAGGCCAACAATTCTGTGTGCTGCAGATTTAAGCTGCCCTCCTTCCTAGAGAAGAAGGTTAAAGGGCTTGAGGAAAAATCATCAGGAACACTTGAGAAAAAGAACAAGAAAGGGGCCAGGAGTCTGCAAACAGGCAAATGTTATCTTAGTTTTTCGTAAAGTTAGTTTTTAAAAATGGATTCAAAAAGTGGCTTCTGGAAATTAGACTGGTTTCACAAAATCTTAAACAAATCATTAAGCAGTTGATTTGTGCACTAAGAGCAAAGACAATTACTAGGAGCCAACAAACCAAAGATTTGTTGTGGTTGTTCGGTCATTTCATTCATGTTCTTTGTGACCCCATTTGGGGTTCTCTCAACAAAGATTCTAGAGTAGTCTGCCATTTCCTTCTCTGGCTTATTTTACTGTTGAGGAACTGAGGCAGACAGGGTTAAGTGACTTGTCCAGGGTCACATAGCTAGTAAGTGTCTGAGGGCAGGTTGTCCTGAATCCAGGCTGGGATCTCTATCCACTGCACCACCTAACTGCCCTTACAAAGACTTAGTCATGACCAAAAAAAAGACTCCATTTTGATTCTGAAGTTATCATTAGACTGTTGGATATGGTCAATGCTAGAAACATGGGGTATGTTAATTTTAGTACACCATTCGGATGGGACACCCATCATATCTATATGAGAAAGCTGTGGCTTCAGCTGTCCATCACTACCAAGGGTCCCAAAAAGGTGGGGACTGCCACAGCAGAAGAGAAAAGAATTGTCACTACTTCTACTCTATCTACATTGACCACAGCTTTACCCCCTCATTGGAAACATGTTGAAAGGGACTGTGGAATGAAGTTATGGAGTGCTGTCCTGGACTAGTGATGTTGTTCAACAGACAAACTATCCTATCACTTTGATCAAAACAATCCTCTGATTGGCTATATATCTGATGAGCTGGAATTCTCTTTGTCCTAAAACTCAAAAATTCTTACCTTCTGCTCTCCTAATTTCTTACTAAGAGGTGATTTTGGACAAGATGACAATTTCTTTTCCCTGCTATTTCTCATCCTCATCCCAATCCATCTTAGCGCTATCTCTATTCAATTTATTCCCTGTTGTCCTCATCTTTCCCCTTTTATTGTTCCTTCTGGAATCCTTATTCTATCATTAATAAACTCTCTTATGTTCTAGATCTCTTTTTTCCACTCTATTTTTTCTGTCTTCACAGAAATCAGGCTTCTACAGCTAATACCTAATAATTAGAGCTGTCTGAAGATGAAATAAATTGCCTTATGAGATGGTGAGTTCCTAGTCACTGGGAATGCTTAAATACACCTGGATGACCACTTGTCAGAAATTGTGTAGAAGAGATGCTAGCATTGGGTATGGAGTTGAACTATAAAAATTAATAGCTTTTTGCTGACTTAAATTTTCTGTTTATTTTTTTAATATAAATTTATTTAACATATTTAGTTTTCAGCATTGATTTTCACAAGAGTATGAATTACAAATTTTCTCCCCATTTCTACCCTCCCCCCCACTCCAAGATGGCATATATTCTGGTTGTCCTGTTTCCCAGTCAGCCCTCCCCTCTATTATCCCACTCCCCTCCCATCCCCCTTTCCCTTCCTTTCTTGTAGGGCAAGATAAATTTCTATGCCCCATTGCCTGTGTATCTTATTTTCTAGTTGCATGCAAAAACTTTTTTTTGTTTTTGAACATGTTTTTAAAACTTTGAGTTCCAAATTCTCTCCCCTCATCCCTTCTCACCCACCCTCCCTAAGAAGTCAAGCAATTTAACATAGGCCACATGTATATCATTATGTATAAGCCTTCCACAATACTCATGTTGTGAAAGACTATATTTTGCTCCTTCCCAACCCATCCCCCTTTATCGAATTTTCTCCCTTGCCCTGTCCCCTTTCGAAAGTGTTTGTTTTGGATTACCTCCACCCCCATCTGCCCTCCCCTCCATCATCCCCCCCCCTTTTTATCTTCCTCCCTCTTCTTTCCTGTGGGGTAAGATACCCAATTGGGTATGTATGGTATTCTCTCCTCAGGCCAAATCTGATGAGAGCAAGGTTCACGCCTTCCTCTCTCACCTGCCCTCTCCCCTCCTCCCACAGAACTGCTTCCTCTTGCCAGCTTTATGCTAGATAATCCACCCCATTCTATCTCTCCCTATCTCCCTCTCTCAGTATGTTCCTCTCTCATCCCTTAATTTGATTTTATTTCTTTTAAATATCTTCCCTTCATCTTCAACTCACCCTGTGTCTGCTCTCTCTCTTATATATATATATATATATATATATATATATATATATATATATGCATATATATATATATGCACGCACACACACATAAATATATACAAACATACACATTCACTTATATATATACATAAACATATATATATATATATATATATATATATATGCATATTCCCTTCAACTACCCTAATACTGAGGTCTCATGGACCATACATGTCATCTTTCCATGTAGGAATGAAAACAAAACAGTTCAACTTTAGTAAGTCCCTTGTAATTTCGGTTTCTTGATTACCTTTTCATGCTTCTCTCGATTCTTGTGTTTGAAAGTCAAATTTTCTATTCAGTTCTGGTCTTTTCACTGAGAAAGCTTGAAAGTCCTCTATTTTATTGAAACTCCATATTTTGCCTTGGAGCATGATACTCAGTTTTGCTGGGTAGGTGATTCTAGGTTTTAATCCTAGCTCCATTGACCTCCGGAATATCGTATTCCAAGCCCTTCGATCTCTTAATGTAGAAGCTGCCAGATCTTGGATTATTCTGATTGGGTTTCCACAATACTCAAATTGTTTCTTTCTGGCTGCTTGCAGTATTTTCTCCTTGATCTGGGAGCTCTGGAATTTGGCAACAATATTCCTAGGAGATTTCTTTTTGGGATCTATTTGAGGAGGCGATCGATGGATTCTTTCAATTTCTATTTTGCCCTATGGCTCTAGAATATCAGGGCAGTTCTCCTTGATAATGTCTTGAAAGATGATATCTAGGCTCTTTTTTGATCATGGCTTTCATGTAGTCCAATAATTTTTAAATTCTCTCTCCTGGATCTATTTTCCAGGTCAGTGGTTTTTCCAATGAGATATTTCACATTGTCTTCCTTTTTTCATTCCTTTGGATCTGTTTTATAATATCTTGATTTCTTATAAAGTCACTAGCTTCCACTTGCTCCAATCTAATTTTTAAAGTAGTATTTTTTTCAGTGGTCTTTTGGACCTCCTTTTCCATTTGGCTAATTCTGCCTTTCAAGGCATTCTTCTCCTCATTGGCTTTTTGGAGCTCTTTTGCCATTTGAGTTAGTCTCTTTTTTAAGGTGTTGTTTTCTTCAGTGTATTTTTCAGTATTTTTTTGGGTCTCCTTTAGCAAGTCATTGACTTGTTTTTCATGGTTTTCTCTCATCCTTCTCATTTATCTTCCCAATTTTTCCTCTACTTCTCTAACTTGCTTTTCCAAATCCTTTTTGAGCTCTTCCATGGCCTGGGACCAGTTCCTGTTTTTCTTGGAGGTTTCTGTTGTAGGCTCTTTGACTTTGTTAACTTCTGTCTGTATGTTTTAGTCTTCTTTGTCACCAAAGAAAGAATCCAAAGTCTGAGACTGAATCTGGGTGCGTTTTTGCTGCCTGGCCGTATTCCCAACCAACTAACTTGACCCTTGAGTTTTTCAGTGGGGTATGACTGCTTGTAGACTAAAGAGTTCTATGTTCCACATTTGGGGGGAGGTGCCAGCTCTGTCACACCAGCAGTGCTCCTTCCCCAAGAACCCCCAACCCAGACTGGGCTTAGATCTTCAGCAGGCTCTTCACTCCTGCTCTGATCCACCACTTAATTCCTCCCACCAGGTGGGCCTGGGGCCAGAAGCAGCAGCAGCTGTAGCTGCCCCACCTCTGCTGCCCCCAGGGCTGGAAGCCGAACCAAGAACTCCTTCCACTCCCACAGCTTTTCCCAGTAGCCTTCTCCTCTGTCTTTGGTGTTTGTGGGTTGAGAAGTCTGGTAACTGCTGCAGCTCACTGATTCAGAGTGCTAGGGCTCCCTCCGCCTGGCTCCTGGTCTGGTTGTTCCACGCCACTCAGGCTGGGCTCTGCTCCACTCCGTTCCCAGCTCCCAGCTCCGTGTGGGATAGACCTCACCCAGAGACCATCCAGGCTGTCCTGGGCTGGAGCCCTGCTTCCCTCTGCTGTTTTGTGGGTTCTGCAGTTCTAGAATTGATTCCGCGCCATTTTTTATAGGCTTTTGGAGGGACTTGGCAGGGAGCTCACGCCAGTCCCTGCTTTCCAGCTGCCATCTTGGCTCTGCCCCCTGACTTAAATTTTCTACTAGTTTATCAGTCTTTTATTTGGGCCTGAGCTATAGCTGGCTCCTCTCTCTTTCCAGAGGTTAATTTGGATTTTACTCTTTGGCACAACATGGAATATAGCTCAGGTAAATGGATAGCATTGCTTTTGTTATAGCCAGGATGCCAAACCATGCCCAATGATCACTGATCAAGTGGATATAACCAATGCACTAATTTTCATCTTCCGGTTGGTCAGCCAAATGATTGCTATCTTGGAAAGTCACTTAACCCATCTGTGCCTCAGTTTCCTCAACTATAAAATGAGGGGATATGATTGGGTGACCTCTGAAGTCCTTTTCAGTTCTATAACTATTTCCTATAATTGATATAGCCATAGCCAACCCTGATTATTATAAATTCTGATGGCTTTGATCCCTAAAAACCATACCTCACCTCCCTCACTCCCAATGTCTGACTTCAGGGCATCATTTCTTTTTCCCTGCATGCAGACCTAGAGACCTAATCATGATTGTCTGCTTCCCTAGAGTCTGGGCCCCAGCTGTAGAAATGTCCATGACAAATCTCAGCAAGCACCTCAAATTGGGGCTATCAATTGGAAGCAATCTGAAGTGCCATCAGCATTGCCTATTGTCGGGCCTGAGCTAGGGCAGCTTATTGAAGGACACCATGTGAACTTGCTTTTTCATCAAATTCCTTTCCAAAATGACTGAAAAGACAGATTGTACTTCACAATTTTCATGGTCTAAAGCGATTCAATGGAAGCACTTCTATTGATTGTCAGGCAAAATCACAGAGATTCTGGTTTCTTTTCTCTTCAAAGGTCTAATGAAAGTCGTCATTAATATTTAGACATAAAAAACTTTGGAAATGTTTTAATGAAATTTCACTTTCCTGAATTTATAAATCTGCAAAGGAATATCTGTAAAGTATTCCTATATGATAAGGTGATGTGTTTGAGTATAGCTCTATTTTACATGTGTGTGTATACCTACACACACACACACACACACACACACACACACACACGCACCCCCAAAAGAATGCCTCAGTCACTTCAAGCCTGTAATTTCTTTCTTTTGCAGACTTTTGAGATTTTAACTTTTTTTTGCTACCACCAACCTCCAAGTCCTTATCATCCTTCAACTAAATTAATACAACGCCCTCCTACATTCTTTCCTTACTTCCATTTTCTCTAGCTCTAGTTTATTTGAATATGACTGTCAGGCTGATTTGCCAAAATATGCTAAGTACATCATGTTACTTTCCTGCTCAAGAATCTACAATGGCTCCCCATTTAGCCTACCATGTCACATCTAGACTTTAATACCTGACTTTCCATAATTTCCTTCATAATTTATTCCCCACTACCTATCCAAATGTATTTCCCAGTGCTCTCCGTTAGAAATTCTCCAACTTGATTAGGCTCCTCCCTTTTTCCTTTGCTCATATTTTTTGCTTCTCCTGGGAAACCTTTTATCCTTCATCTCCAACTTCCAAATTCAAAAGGAAGACAGTTCAGTGTAATCAAATGTTGTGTTCTACTGTCAACTCTGTCACTTACTAGCTATATGACTTTAGTTTATTTGCCTGTAATGAGAAATATAATTACATGGTCTCTTCCAGCTTTGACTCTTCCATGATCACTTACCTGATTACTCTAGACACAAACCCATCCCTCCTTTTTCTGAACTCTAATTATGCTTAGAGTAAATCCCATCCAACTTTATTATCTAATTACTCTCAAATTGCTTCACCTGTGTTAGTATTAGTTCCCTAGTGAGACTGCAAACTCTTTGAGGAAAGTGATAATGGCTTACACATCTTTTGTATCCTATATAGCACCTGGCACAGTGCCAGGTACACAGGAGATGTTCAAAAATATTTCCTGATTTTTTACTTTGAACAAGCCTGGATTCCCAGCCTCTGGAGTGATAAGCTGACTTTCCACCCACTAAAACCTACTAACTTGCCCCAGCCATTGTGTCTTATAGTGGAGAAATAGACTAAGCAGTTTCTCTCCAAGATTTAATGAATAAAAATCTTGTACTACACACTTTCAGCCACAGTCTCTAAGGAAACATTTTCCTACTTGGTTGTGCCTGTAACTAAAGCACAAAAATGGCAACAGATCTGCAATTAGGGTACCAATTTTGTCCAACATATGGACTAATTCCCCATTTTCTTTTTATCCAGTTCTTTGCTGCCAGAAGGGATATACCTCTAAGGAAAGTACTTTTTACCCAGCCAGTCACCAGCAACTTTCTTGACTCCACTGTCCCAAATTGGCCTTCAATTCTCTTGCCCAGGGGTAGGCCCAGAACTCCCTTGGAAGTCATTAGTTTTCATCCATTCCTCATCATGCAAATGCTTCTCAGAACGGAATAAAAAGGATAATTTAAATGCAATATGCTTAAGCAGGACATTGAGCTCCTCTCCAAATGAACATTACACAGCAATAACATGGGCAATAAAATTATAATTACTAACTAATTCCTTAATGTCAACTGTCCCTTGGAAAACTAATGAGGAATTTAATTGTTCAAGACTAACAGACTAAACTTTAACGAAAAGTGTCTCGATGGGCTGTAAGATCCAAATCTGACAAAAATCAATTATTTAATCTATTTAAATACATAAAAGTAATGAGTAGGCAGATGGTGAAACATTTCAGATT
This sequence comes from Trichosurus vulpecula, assembly GCF_011100635.1. Taxonomy (NCBI): domain Eukaryota; kingdom Metazoa; phylum Chordata; class Mammalia; order Diprotodontia; family Phalangeridae; genus Trichosurus; species Trichosurus vulpecula. Next base: position 182,692,310 of record NC_050574.1, read on the forward strand.
TACTCTAAGAAATTCATTAAGCTGAATTTTAGAACTGTTCAGACAATGGGTATTGAATTTCTGGGATACAATAGATGTACTCTTTAGGAAAAAAAATAAAACATGAGTCAAGGGAAACATTCTAGCCCTTCACACCATTGGGGACATTACTTTCCCTAATTTACAATAACAGCCTTGGGCTTATGGGCCCCTATATTCCAAATACAGAACAAAATAAGGACATTTGAAAAGCTGGCTCCCTAAACTGACTGAGGTGCCAAGGGAATTCATTACCTTAAAAAAAAGAAGAGAAATCTATGCTTGATCAATCTCTAAACAAGACAGTTAAAATAGATCCCATGACTAGAAAATGGGACAGTTCAGGGATCTCAATTTAAATCCAATCTCTGTTACTGCTTAGCTGCTTAATAATTTATTATTCAAATCCTAAGATCTTAGATTATTAAAGCTAAAAGGGATTGACCCTAGAAATAATTTTCAACAAACTCATTTACTTAATAAAGTCAGAATGAGATATGCAAAAAGCCACTGAACATTTTAGGGCCTTCTAGGGAAAGCATGGCTCCAAGCCTACAGTAGTAGACTAGGAGGTAGAATCCTGCCTCTGATGCTTGGCAAGGTGGCACTAAAGCCAGAGGGGGAAAAAGAGGGAGTTTCTAAAGTGTTACTGAGAGAAGGGGTAGATAATTGCACTTAAATAAATCAAGTCTTGACAGTAACTAGATCTCGACTTGAAACTCCTCAAAGGAAAAAAAAATGATTAGCTTCTGTTTGCATTAAGGCTTGGTAATAACAATAGCCAGCAGTTATAAAGCACTTTAAGGTTTGCAAAGTGATTTACAAATATATCATTTTATCCTCACAATAACCCTGGAAAGGTAGTTATAATTATTGTTGTTGTTGTTATGTTCATTTTTCAGATGAAGAAACTGAGGAAACAGAGAGGTTAAGTGACATGCCCAGGGTCACATAGCTAGTATATGAGGCAGTTCTGAACTCAGTTCTTCCTGCCTCCCCATCTACCACTCTATCCTCTGCACCCACTGGATACCTGAGTCTATTAGTAGTAATCTGCTAACTGGGAGTCAAAAAGAACTAGGCAAATTGAAGCGATTTCTGAAAAATGAATCAGGTCTAACCAAGAAACCAACATAGATTGAGTCCTTCGTTAACAGGTTAAGATAGTCAGGCAACCTTCATAACTGTTCATCATAAAAAGTTTTCACAAGAGATATCAACAGGAATGGCAAAGGGCTGAGGATCTTCCTTTCAGGAAGTATGAAATACAAGATTTTATAATGATTTGGGGAAAACATATTATGGCTCGAAGACTTGCAGTGCCAAGTTATCAGTTCAGTTGTGGTTATTCAGTCATTTTTCAGTTGTGTCCAACTCTTCACGACCCCATTTGAGTTTTTCCTTGCAAATATAGTGGAGTGGCTTGCTATCTCCTTCTCTAGCTCATCTTACAGATGAGGAAACAGAGTCAAAGAGACTTAAGTGACTTGTCCAGGCTCACACAGCTAGTAAGTGTTTCAGGCCAGATTTGAACTCACAAAGATGAATCTTCCTGACTCCAGGACCTGCACTCTATCTACTGTGGCATCTAACTGCCCAAGTAATCATTACATATGCACAAAGTGATATTCCACATATGCACACTGGTATTTCAAATGATGGAGAAATTTAAAGGGTCCAACTTTCTAGATTACCATGAAAAAAAAGAAGTATTCCTTGAAAGAAGAGGTGCTTCATGGAGAAAATAAAGAAGAAAAGGATGATGAGGTAAAGCAGAATTCTAACCTCTTGTAGTCTCACAAATAAGGAAGGAAAGGAACAAGAATGTAGTAATTACCAGCCACTGTGCTAAGCAACTTTACATTTTCTCATTTGGTTCTCACAATCCTTGGAGGCAGGTGCAATTATTATCCCCATGTTACATTTAAGAAAAGTAAGGCAGGGAGAGGTTAACTGACTTGCCCAGGGTTACAAATTTAGTAAATGTCTGAGGCAAGATTTAAACTCAGGTCTTATTGTCTCCCGGCCAAGTACTCTATCCTCTATGACATATTTCCTATTACTGCCAGAATCTATCATAAATTATTCCATTTGGCATCTAAAACTTTAAAACCCAGATCCTTCAAATATTTTCATTCTTATTATATCGTACCCCCTCCATACACTCTACAATCCAGCTACAATGTTCTCATTATTCCTCACATGTGATTCTTCATCTCAATTGTTTGCATTTGTATTAGCTATTTCTCATGCCTGGAATTCTCTCCCTCCCCACATCCAGTTTTTAGAATCCATGACTTCCTTCAAGACTTAGATCAAATCCTATTTTCTCCAAGTGGCCTTTCTCACTCTTTCCTTTCTCCCTCCTTCCCCCACCCCCAGAGGCTTCCCTCTGAGATAATCTTCCGTCTACTATATATTTATTTGGCATGTAGAGTTATTTACATGTTTCACTCGCTAGAATGTGAACTCTATAAGGACAAGAATCATATTTTTGCTTTTTGTATTTTGTATCTCTAGTGCTTAACATTACCTTTAAGTGCTTAATAAGTTCTAATTAAATGGCAAGGAGAGCATAATTTGCTGCAAATGGCATATAGTAAGTGTTTAATAAATGCTGAAAGTAAATTAGCTGAAAACTAGGTATATTACAATCTACAGAATTCTTCTGATCTACCAGTACAAGGACTCTGTCAGAAAAGGTAATGAACAAGGCTAATAAAGTCTGTTTTTAATGAAGCATAGTAGCTTTTAGTGATTTCTGTCTCCCTTTCTAAAAGCTCCTAAACCATCCCCTTAAAATAATGCATGATAGAATTTGCCAAGCAATAGAAGCCAAGCTCATCAGCCTAAACTTTGCAAATTCCATTCTCTATTTTTTTTGAAAGTTAGGATATTTACCTGATCCAATTCTGTTGCACTTAGCCTATCCTCTATATTTTAAATATCACCAGCAATAACTTAGCAACCCCATTCACCAATTCTTTCAACACCCTAGGATGTAGATCTTTTGACCTGTTGACAAACTTTTTGAATGCAAGTAGGTACTCTAATACTATACATTGCTGCAAGGAAAAACAAAACAGAAAGAAATTTTAAGAATTCTTGCTATGATGGGACCAGTGGCTTCCTTAAGCAGCTTCCTGATCTGGAAGTATAAAAGTCAGCACTTCTTGGACTTGGTGGATTTTCCAGATGAAGACCAAGAGAACCATGTCCAGAGATGCTAAGTGTGACTGTATCTTTGTGGAATATCCTTATGGTGTTAAGGCAAAGTAACACCTCCTCTTTTTGTGAAATGTTCAGTGAGTTGTGAGTGCCTCATTTTGTCCCAGCATCAAACCTTAGCTAATGGGGGCTGGAGCTCCACCCACAACATCTGCCATAGTGAAGGAAAGGAACTCTTCAGAACTAAACAGATTTGTATGTTTAAAATAATGATGATATGGATCTAGGGAATACAACAGGATTAAGGTGATCGAGTGATGGGAAAAAGAGAAGAGATGAATAATGGTGGTTTATGGTTCCCTGCTAAGATGCACAGAAGCAACCATTCATTGACCTGGAATCAACCAAAAGTATTTTCTGTCTTCCTGGATCATGTATCCAGGATACAACTGAGAAACATCCTGATACTTGTCATAGTTAACAAACACTTTTTCCTCCTGCTAATTCATGTTAGGACCAATTGCACTGCCAGAAGGAACCTAGAATGCATTGCTAAGAACAGTGAAGTACTGGGAAGAAACTGAAAGGGACAGATAACATGTTTTTTTATTAGAGTTATTATAGGGCCTTCAGGCAAGGACAGGTTTTAGACGTGAGCAGCTACTGAAGAAGTCGATACCCAAGAATAAAAATTGGATTTTGTACTTGACCAGAAATAGAGTATCCTGAACAAGACCTGGTAAAATCATATTTTCCTGACATCTTAACGACTCTTGGAGAAGGCTTTAAGATGAAACTGGAGGCTTGTAATACTGCCCACACATATTTGCCAAATGAGATACCACAGAGAGGAAGAAGTACAACATTAGGATGCAAAATGTCAGTAGAAAGGACTTGACAAATAAGAGACAAGATCCAAAAAAGAGAACTAGTCATAAAACTCAGCTTCAGATGTCTGTGTACAAAAGTACAAAGGTAAGGTTAACTAGAGATCTTCAGACAAGGAAGTAAATTCACATCATAGAAATCACTGGTATTTTTGGAATAGGATTAATGAATTACATTTTTAAACGGTGAAATAGAATTCATATTAAGAAAATAAGTACCTACGGAGAAATCCATTAGAATCAAGGAAGGAAGAAACAGAAGGTATATTTCATTGTGAGTATACTATAGATCACATGGATAGGAGTAGAATATAGATGCAGAGTTTGAAACCAGATCACAACCTGGCATGGTGGCATGCTATATAGCATTGATGGGGGACTTCAATTGTCTGCATATCTGCTTAACCCTTCTCTCTGCCAAAAGTAGGGAAGCTGATAAATTATTTGTCCTAATGATTTCATTTTTCAAAAAGGTGGACATTGTGATGAGGTGAGCTACTATTTTGTATCTGTATTATGATTAATAGGCAGAAACTGGCTCTGAAGTAGAAGGGCAAGTATCTCAGAAGGAAGAGACCATTCCATCTTTGAACTCATGATAGAAGAGAGGAAACCTGAGTACAGTCTGACATACCCTAGATCTGGGAAAAACATATTTCAAAGAAGCCTGAGATCAATTCTAATACCTAAAATTCTACAAGGAAAGAAATATATGAATGCTATAATGACACAAACATGGATGCATTTGGAGAGATAGGACAGGGAAACTTTCTGGTTTCTCACAGATATCTGGTGGTATCAGTGAAGATATACAAGGAAACAGTCAACCAACCTAGATTTTTAAATGGTAGAGAGGTCAGAGAAGAAAAGGAAAGAGAAAGGGAGTGGTGGATGGAGACGGAGGAGGAAGAAACATAGATAGATAGACAGATAGAAGCAATGGAAGAAAAATCAGGTAACTGAAGATAAATTTCAAAAAGTATAGCATATTTCCATAATAATTAATCGGGACTGTGATTAATGTTAAGGACAACAAAAAAGGCTTTCCATTTGTCATTAGAGGAATAAGGAATCTCTAAGAAATACTGGACTCCTAGTGGATAGAATGGTGATAATAGATGCTAGACAGGAGGCAGAACTACTCAACTATCATTTTGTTTCTTCTCGACCAAGAAGAATAATCTTGGGGTTAGAAGAGTAAAACAAAATAGTTCAAAGAAAATTGTGACCCAAGGTAAGTGAGGAATTGACAGGATCATATAAATGTCCTTGAGGAGTATAACTCAGTATACTTAGATAAACTACATGGAAAGGATGCAGAAAAAATTTGCAGATGTGATTGTTTAGTCACTGTCCATGAGTTATCTTTGAAAAATCTTGGAAAATGGGAGAAGTGCCACAGACTAGAGGCATGGAATTGGAAGAGTTTAAAAAAATAAAAAGGAAATGTAGCATGAGCTTGGCATCAATTTCTGGTAAAATTGTAGATAGAATCATTCAAGGTTTGTGGGTATTTATGAAAGGAAATTGAGAATTAAAAAATAGAAAAATGAATTCTTCAAGAAGAGGTGATAGCTAGCAAAGCATTTTCTGAAGTCCTTCATGTGATCCTTGTGGATAAGATCAAGAGATGTAAAAGATATGATGCTATTCATTGGAGAAGTTAAAAACTGGTTGAATGACTGACCCAAAATGTCAACATTAATTTAACAATTCAAAGTTGGAAGCGAGTCTAAGAGCCACACTTTTAAAAAAGATGATGACGAGATGGAGTGTAAGCAGAGGAAGATAATTTGTATGGAGAAGGACTAAAGGCCATTCTTAAATCTCTACAATCAGGCTTCTGACACCATCATTCAACTGAAACTGACTCTTTCCAAAGTCACTATTTGTCTCTTAATTGACAAATCTAATAGTCCTTTCTTAAACCTGATCCTCCTCTTTGGAGATTTTATCTGTTTTATGGAGGGTTAAAGACACCTGGATCGAAATTATTCCATGTCAGTCTTAGATCATATCTGAACCACCTGGATAGCCCTAGAACCAATCCCTCAAACTGACAGTAAAATTAAAATAGTCAAGAATTTTTTCAGCAACAACTGTGTCCATATAGAATCTTTGCTATTGTTTTGAATGAATGCTGACTTACAAAAATTCCTTAATTTTTGAATAGTCTTCTTAAGGCCCATGTAGAAAGCATTCCCTGGTGCTACTTGTGGAAGGTTCATTGTGCATCACAGAATGGGATGCAAGGTTGTACAAGACAGGGCCTCTGCCCTGAACAAGTAAGCATTAATAAGCTCTAATTTCTAAGAGTTAAGGAGCAGAACGTCATTTATCCTGACCTTATAATAGCTTGTCTTAAAAAAGTGTAAATATTTGGTACACATCAATTAAAAATAATAAAATTGATGGACTAATCATTAAATTTCCCTTCATGAAGGAATTCCTTATTTGCAGAAGGAGGGAGAAAACCGGTGTGTGTGTGTGTGTGTATGTACATATATACGTGATGAACCAGATGTCACTGAGAATGTTTGGTACAATATAAAAAGAATACTAGTAGAAAAGAATAAACATTTACAATAGATAGCCAAAAAAAGGGGTAGCAATAAAACTGATGGTCTTCAGTGTTCAGAGATGCATAGATACACAAAGTATGGATTAACAAACAAAACAAATTAAAGATTTTAAATCAACAAGTTAGGTTTAACTGAAGTGCATCACTGAAATTTGGTGTGAAAGAATCCATGCCTGAAATATTTTACTTAAAATGAGAAGAATATAGAAACCAGAGGTGGAATAGCATCATTAAAATGCAAAAGTAGATAATTATAATAACAACACAAACAGTATGGTCCTGTAAAAAATATTGGCTGTAGTTCTAAAGCCTAGGAGAATCAACGATTGCCAATAAATACTATGGGAAACAAAATGTCATTTTCAAAAAACAAAAGCTATGCTGGAAAGAATATAAAGATCAAAGGATACGTACACTCCTTAATATGGACAGGATGATTCTAGTAGTGAGTGAAGACTTTTTTTTTCATACATATAAGAATTATCTTTGGATTCAGAATTGTTTGGATGATCAAACTCAAAGTGGACTCAATGTCCTTGAAGAAAGGTCTCTAATGTAGTATTTTAGGACTCTATCCTGAGACCTTCTGCTATTTGGTCCTTTTGTAAAGAACATTGATACAAATAGCATGCCTCTCAAGCCAGAACTTGACACAAAACTGAGAACAAGGGCTAATAACAAGATTCTAGATCATGGCAAGCTAAAATAATGGGTGGATCTGAAAGAAATAAAATTCAATTCAAAATCCAGTACTTGACTTCATAAACTCAAATACCCAAGTATGAGGCAGAGGGCATAGGGCTAAAACATTGTTCCTATGAAAGAGGTTGGAGGTATGAGTGGACAAAAAGCCAAATGGACAATAACGGCATGACATGGCAATTAAAATGTATGCAATTTTAGGTTAAATTAGTATAGTCATAAGCTCACAAAATTGGAGGTAGAAGACCTCAGAAGACATTGAAGAAGAACCCTGCCATTTTACAGAGTTGTAAATTGAGGATCAGACACACAAAATGACTTGCTAAGGGCTCGAACACATGTTTTTTAACTTCATAATCCAGTGTATCAGTAAAGCAAGTGTCACAATATTGATGGTGACCATGAATATGCCTGTATAGTTCTGTATCAAAGAATATAAGAGACTCTCCATATACAAGGCAGAAGTAAAATATTTATTCAGACACCAGAGGATCAAATCCCCAAACCAATAACTCCAATTCAACATAGCAGCAATTATATACCAAAACCAGTAAGCCTACTTTATCACAACAGCAAGGAACTTAATACACACTATTACAACAGGAAGCCAAGCCATCCCATAACCTTCCCTTCTGCTGGGGCCTTCCAATAAATACTCAATCACAAATCCTAGCTGTCTGCTTGCCTTTGTCCTCTCCTCCTGAAGTTCTGAGAGAAAGCTTAACAGCTACCTTCAGAGTATATATATACCCTTTTTAGAGACCAAGGGCTTCACAACTCTCATGACCTAATAAGCAAAAGGGTGTGGTTCTTCCCACAAACAAGCCTCTCCTAAGCAAGCTTCTCTTAACTTGCTCTACCCTTAAGACCTGTTAATGTGATTAATGGGCAGGGAAGATCTTTAATCACACCAACACTAAATCCAGTGATCTTTCCATTGAACCATTTTCCTCAATTCAAATGCAACCCTCTTTCTACTGCTGTACCATTTGTTTCAAGTTGTCCAGAACAAAAGAAATAATAGGCCACTGTATTCTTTCCTTGTCAGGACATACAACTGCAGTACTGTGTTTGCTAATGGGTACTACATTCTGTAGAGAACAATCATAAACTAAAATACCTTCTGATGAAACCATGAGATACTATGAGGGGACCAGAGACCATGTTGAATGAAAATTCATTGAATGAATTGGTTTAGCCTGGAATAGAGAAATCAACTCTTATTTTGTTTCTATTTTCTTTGCCAAATAAAATAATCTTTAGACTAAAACCAAAAATATGTACATAGGGCTCATAAATATTTGATTCCCAAGCTAAGAACAGTAGAGTGATAGTGAGAATGCATCTAGCTGACCTAGATGATTTCAGGTCATGAGGGCCAGACAAATTGCATCTCCGAGCCCTGAAAGAGAACTAATGGATTTGACAACTAAACTATTGTCTAGTATCTTTGAAAATTTGTTAGTAATAAACAAAAACTCTGATTTAAAAGAAAAATTGAGGAGGAGGAGACAGAGTAGAGTCCATAAATTATAGTCAATGAATCATTGAAACACAAACTCTCAAAGTTAGAAGAAGCCTCAGAGGGTATAGAATCCAATCCTTACCATGCTTTACCATAAAATCTAACAAGTGACCATATAGACATTGCTTTAAGATATACAGTGAGAGGGAACCCTTATCTCCAAATGGCAAACAATTCCACTTTTTGAAAATTATGTTTTGGGGACATTTTTCCTCACCCCAATTTCTTTTACACTAAAATTTGATACTTGGTAACTCCATTCTATACCCTGGGATTAAAAAGAAAAAAAATCTAACATCTCCTCCATATGACTGCCCTCAAATACTTGAAATCAGATAGCATGTACCCATAAGTCTATTCTTTTTTTAATTTAATTTATTTTTTATTATTTAATATTTTTAGTTTGCAACATCGATTTCCACAAGATTTTGAGTTTCAAATTTTCTCCCCATTTCTACCCTCCCCCCCATCCCAAGATGGCATATATTCTGATTGTCCCTTTCTCCATTCTCCCTTCCCTTCTGTCATCACACTCCCTCCCCAACCTTATCCCCGTTCCCCTTACTTCCTTGTAGGGCAAGATAGATTTCTATACCTCATTGCCTGTATATCTTATTTGCCAGTTGCATGTAAAAACAACTTTTTTAAAAAAACATTTATTTTCAGCACTTTGAATTCCAAATTCTCTCCCTTCTTTCCTCCCCACCCACCCTCCCTAAGGAGGCAAGCAATTCAACATAGGCCACACATGTATCATTGCGCAAAACATTTACATAATAGTCATGTCATGAAAGACTATATTTCCCATCATCCTATCCTGTCCCCCTTTATTCAATTTTCTCCCTTGATCCTGTCCCTTTTCAAAAGTGTTCACTTTTGACTAGCTCCTCCCCCAATATGCTCTCCCTTCTATCATCCCCCCTCTTATCCCTTTCCCCCCAACTGTCTTGTAGGGTAAGATACCCAGTTAAGTGTGTTATTCCATCCTTACATCCAATGAGAACAAGATTCACTCATTCCCTTTCACCTGCCCCCTCTTCCCTTCCACTATAACTGCTTTTTCTTGATGTTTTTATGTGAGATAATTTACCCCATTCTATCTCTCCCTTTCTCCTTCTCCCAATATATTCCTCTCTCACCCCTTAATTTTATTTTTTTAGATATCATCCCTTCATATTCAATTCACCCTGTAACTTCTGTCTATATGTATGTATATTCCCTTCAATTACCCTAATACTGAGAAAGGTCTCATGAGTTACAAATATTATCTTTCCATGTAGGAACGTAAACAAAATGGTTAAACTTTAGTAAGTCCCTTATGATTTCTCTTTACTGTTTACCTTTTCATGCTTCTCTTGATTTTTGTATTTGAAAGTCAAATTTTCTATTCAGCTCTGGTCTTTTCATGGAGAAAGCTTGAAAGTCCTCTATTTTACTGAAAATCCATATTTTTCCCTGGAGTAGATGATTTTAATCCTAGCTTGTTTGACCTCCAGAATATAATATTCCAAGCCCTTTGATCCCTTAATATAGAAGCTGCTAGATCTTGTGTTTTCCTGTTTGTGTTTCCACAATACTCAAATTGTTTCTTTCTGGCTGCTTGCAGTATTTTCTCCTTGACCTAGGAACTCTGAAATTTGGTGACAATATTCCTAGGAGTTTTCTTTCTGGGATCTTTATCAAGAGGCAATTGGTAGATTCTTTCAAATTCTATTTTACCCTCTGGTTCTAGAATATCAGGATAGTTTTCTTTCCTAATTTCTTGAAAGGTGATGTCTAAGCTCTTTTTTTGATCATGGCTTTCAGGCAGTCCAATAATTTTTTTTTTTTTTCGCAAATCTAGGTGATCAACCAAACAATAAATCAATTTCTTTTTTTTAGTTTAATTTATTTAATATATTTAGTTTTCAGCATTGATTTTCACAAGAGTTTGAATTACAAATTTTCTCCCCATTTCTACCCTCCCCCCCACTCCAAGATGGCGTATTTTCTGGTTACCCTGTACCCCAGTCAGCCCTCCCTTCTGTCACCCCACTTCCCTCCCATCCCCTTTTCCCTTCCTTTCTTGTAGGGCAAGATAAATTTCTGCGCCCCATTGCCTGTGTATCTTATTTTGTAGTTGCATGCAAAAATTTTTTTTTGTTGCTTTTGAACATCTGTTTTTAAAACTTTGAGTTCCAAATTCTCTCCCCTCTTCCCTTCCCACCCACCCTCCCTAAGGAGTCAAGCAATTCAACATAGGCCACATGCATATCATTATGTATAATGCTTCCACAATACTCATGTTGTGAAAGACTAACTATATTTGGCTCCTTCCTAACCTATCCCCCTTTATCCAATTTTCTCCCTTGACCCTGTCCCTTTTTGAAAGTGTTTGTTTTTGATTACCTCCTCCCCCATCTGCCCTCCCTTCTATCATCCCCCCTTTTTAATCTTCTTCCTCCGTCTTTCCTGTGGGGTAAGATACCCAATTGAGTGTGTATGGTATTCCCTCCTCAGGTCAAATCTGATGAGAGCAAGATTCACTCGTTCCCCCTCACCTGCCTTCTCTTCTCTTCCTACAGAAGTGCTTTTTCTTGCCACTTTTATGTGAGATAATTTACCCCTTTCTATCTCTCCCTTTCTCCCTCTCTCAATATATTCCTCTCTCATCCCTAAATTTGATTTTATTTCTTTTAGATATCATCCCTTCATCTTCAACTCACCCTGTGCCCTCTCCCTCTCTCTCTCTCTCTCTCTCTCTCTATATATATATATATATATATACATACATACATACACATATATACATATATATACACACATACATATATACATACACACACATATACATATACACACACACGTATATATATATATATATATATATATATATATATATATATATATGTATATATGCATATTCCCTTCAGCTGCCCTAATACTGAGGTCTCATGAATCATACACATCATCTTTCCATGTAGAAATGCAAACAAAACAGTTCAACTTTACTAAGTCCTTTGCGATTTCTTTTTCTTGTTCTTTTTCTTAATTACCTTTTCATGCTCCTCTTGATTCTTGTGTTTGGAAGTCAAATTTTCTATTCAGCTCTGGTCTTTTCACTGAGAAAGCTTGAAAGTCCTCTATTTTATTGAAAATCCATATTTTGCCTTGGAATATGATACTCAGTTTTGCTGGGTAGGTGATTCTTGGTTTTAATCCGAGCTCCACTGACCTCTGGAATATCATATTCCAAGCCCTTCAATCCCTTAATGTGGAAGCTGCTAGATCTTGGGTTATCCTGATTGTGTTTCCACAATACGCAAATAGTTTCTTTCTTGCTGCTTGCAATATTTTCTCCTTGATCTGAGAGCTCTGGAACTTGGCGACGATATTCCTAGGAGTTTTCTTTTTGGAATCTTTTTGAGGAGGCGATCATTGGATTCTTTCAATTTCTATTTTACTCTCTGGTTCTAGAATATCAGGGCAGTTCTCCTTGATAATTTCGTGAAAGATGATATCTAGGCTCTTTTCTTGATCATGGCTTTCAGGTAGTCCAATAATTTTTAAATTCTCTCTCCTGGATTTATTTTCCAGGTCAGTGGTTTTTCAAATGAGATATTTTATATTGTCTTCCATTTTTTCATTCCTTTGGTTCTGTTTTATAATATCTTGATTTCTCATAAAATCACTAGCTTCCACTTGCTCCAATCTAATTTTTAAGGTAGTATTTTCTTCAGTGGTCTTTTGGACCTCCTTTTCCATTTGGCTAATTCTGCCTTTCAAGGCATTCTTCTCCTCATTGGCTTTTTGGAGCTCTTTTGCCGTTTGAGTTAGTTGATTTTTTAAGGTGTTGTTTCCTTCAGTGTATTTTTCAGTATTTTTTTGGGTCTCCTTTAGCAAGACATTGACTTGTTTTTCATGGTTTTCTTGCATCCTTTTCATTTCTCTTCCCAATTTTTCCTCTACTTCTCTAACTTGCTTTTTCAAATCCTTTTTGAGCTCTTCCATGGCCTGAGACCAGTACATGTTTTTCTTGGAGGCTTTTGTTGTAGGCTCTTTGATTTCGTTGCCTTCTTCTGTCTGTATGTTTTGGTCTTCTTTGTCCCCAAAGAAAGATTCCAAAGTCAGAGACTGAATCTGAGTGCATTTTCGCTGGCTGGCCATGTTCCCAGCCAACTTACTTGACCCTTCAGTTTTTCAGTGGGGTATGACTGCTTGTAGAGTAAAGAGTACTATGTTCCAAGCTTTGGGGGATGTGCTGTTGTTTTCAGAGCTATTATAGCCAGCTCTGCCACACCAGCACTCCTCCTTCCCGAAGATCCCCCAACCAGGACTGGACTTTAGATCTTCAGCAGGCTCTGCACTCAGGCTCTCATCCACCACTTAATTCCTCCCACCAGGTGGGCCTGGGGCCAGAAGCAACTGCAGGTGTAGTTCTGTAGCTGACCCACCTCCACTGCCCCCGGGGGTGGTGACTGAACTGTGAACTCTATCATCTTGTCCCCAGCAGCTTTTCCCACTAACCTTCTCTGTTGTCTTTGGTGTTTGTGGGTTGAGAAGTCTGATAACGGCTGCAGCTCACTGATTCAGGGCACTAGGGCCCGCTCCACCTGGCTCCTGGTCTGGTTGGTCCGCACGACCCACGCTGGGCTCTGCTCTGCTCTGATCTGCTCCCAGCTCCTTGCACAAAAGACCTCACCCCCAGCAACCATCCAGGATGTCCTGTGCTGAAGCCCTGCTTCCCTCTGCTATTTTGTGGGTTCTGCAGTTCTAGAATTGGTTCAGAGACATTTTTTATAGGCTTTTGGAGGGACTTGGTGGGGAGCTCACCCTAGTCCCTGCTTTCCAGCCGCCATCTTCAAGTCACCTAGTCCAATATTTTTAAATTATCTCTCCCGGATCTATTCTCCATGTCAGTGGTTTTTCCAGAGAGATATTTAACATTACCTGTCATTTTTTCATTCTTTTGGTTCAGTTTTTAATTTCTTGATTTTTCATAAAGTCACTAGCTTCCACTTGCTCCATTCTAATTTTAATGTGGTATTTTCTTCAGTGGTCTTTTGGACCTCTTTTACCATTTGGCCTATTCTGCCTTTCAAGGCATTCTTTTCCTCATTGACTTTTTGGAGATCTTTTGTCATTTGGGTTAGTCTAGTTTTTAAGGAGTTATTTTCTTCAGCATTTTTTGGGTCTCCTACAGCAAACTGTTGACTTGTTTTTCATGATTTTCTTGCATCACTCTTATTTTTCTTCCCAATTTTTCCTCTACTCCTCTTACTTGATTTTCCAAATCTTTTTTGAGCTCTTCCATAGACTGAGACCAATTCATATTTTTCTTGGAGGCTTTTGATCTTTAACTTTATAGACTTCTGGCTGTATGTTTTGATCTTCTTTGTTACCTCAAAAAAAAGATTCTATAGTCTGAGTCTAAGTCCTTTTACACTGCTTGCTAATTTTCCCAGCCAATTACTTGACTTTTGAGCTTTTGGTCAGAGTATGACTGCTTCCAGAGTGGAGAGTGCTTTTTCCCAAGCTTCAGGGGTTTTGCGCTGTTGTTTCCAGAGCTACTTCTGTTCTGAAGTGTTATTCTCTCCTGGCCTGTGCTCTGGTGTGTGGGTGCAGACACTCTTTTCTGCTGTGTAACCACCAGGAGGACTCCCTCTCCACAGTCACTGCAAGCTCGGCCACACAAGCACTCCTCCACCCCCAGGAACTGCCAACCAGGACTGCATCCCAAATCCAAGCAGTGCAGAGCAAGAGAACTCTGCCTCTGTGCCAGCGAAGAGCTCCCTGCATTCCTGCTCTGATCCACTGCTTGATTCCTCCTACTATGTGGACTTGGGCCAGAAGCAACTGCCTCTGGAGCTCTGAAAGCAGCTGCCAGAGCTTCCTGCTACTGCCACTGCAGCCACTTCTGTCGCCCCAGGGCTGGGGCTGGACCACACACTTCTCTCACCCAGATCTAGGAGTTTTCCACTGACCTGCTCCATTATCTTTGGTGTTTGCGGGTTCAGAAGTCTGGAAACTGCCATAGCTCAGTGATTCAGGGCCCTGAGGACTGCTCCACCCAGTCTACTCTGCACCTGGTCTATCCTAGTGTGGCCCAAGCTGGGCTGTGCTCCACCACCAGCATGGTGTGATAGACCCTTCCTGGTGACCATCCAGGCTCTCTTGGGCTGGAGACTTCTTTCCCTCTATTATTTCATGGGTTCTGTAGTCCTAGAATTTGTTTAGAGTCATTTTTGCAGGTGTTTGGAGGCGTTTGGGGGAGAGCTTAAGCAAGTCCCTGTTTTCAAGCAGCCATCTTGGCTCCACCCCTCTGCTAGCCAAGTTTTCTCTTTTTCAAACCAAATTTCTCCAATTCCTTTGACAAAAACTGATGTGGCACAATGTCCTTCACCAATTACATTGTTCTCTGGATGATTTTCAGTCCAAAATGTGGTGCCTAGGACTGAATACAATATTCCAAATATGGTCTAATGGGAATAATACCATGAGACAGTCAGGCCACTAGCTGTGGACATGATGCTTTGCTTCACAAACTCTAAGATTGCATTCATCACTTTCTTAGATGTTTGATCATATAGTTTTTTTAAAGGTATTTAAAATCCTGAGATCTTTTTACGCAGCAGACAATGATCTCCCTATCCCTTCCCCATATTTTACTTTGACCACTCATTTGTCTAAGCCAACTGAAAGACTTTAAATTTGTCCTTATTAGTTCAATTTACAAGATTTGTTCCAGTGTTCTAACTCATCAAGTGTTTTTGGATTCCTTACTATCTTCCATGGTGTCAACTCTCCTTCCATGTTTTGGATCTCTGATGAAAACAGCATGGTTGGCATTGCTTGCAAAATTAATTAAAATCAGCAACTAACTTGAAAGATTCTTATCAATGTCCCACTTAACAACCTGGCCTCTCAGTTATTGTGCTCCTACATTCTAATACCCTTTCATTACACTTTCGAAGACATTGCTTTCAGTGGATTCTTTGCTGAAAAACCTTACAAGCTTTCACCCCAGCCTACAGTGAATCCTCCTTGTCTAAATGCCTGTGACCCTTATTATCTATATTGTTCATTTGGCATATTTCAGAAATATTGTGAGGTGGATTTTAATTGATCTATGACTAGTCTCACCACATAGACTGTAAGTTCCTTCACTAAAGGGATTATAAAATCCTAGAGAGGAAGTTGTTGCGTAGCAACCTCTCTTTCCAGCATCCTTAGATATTTCTTCCTTCTCTATAATTTGCAGTCCAATCAAGCTGTCCTCTCTGTCCCTCATACAGAAACTTTCCATCTCACACCTCTATACATTTTCACAAGCTATTCCACATTTTTGGGATGTACTTCTCCCTTCCCTTTGTTTTAGAGTCCTTCTCTTCCTTTAAGATGCATCTTCCAGAGAAAGCCTTTCTTGATTCCCCCTAATGGCTAGGACCCTTCAAGTAGACCCACATGCCTTATATTTAACTACTTTGTATATCCTGATATGTATTCACTTTGTATGTCTGCTATAGATAGATAGCTAGAGAGACAGAGAGATAGATATGTGCGTGTACATATACATATATATGTATATATATATATATACACACATACATAGACATACATACATATATTTATATGAATTTCTTGTCCTTGTCTCTCTTATCAAGATGTAAGCTTCTTACAAGTAGGAACTGCTTTGTTCTTTGCACTTGTATCTCCAACACTGAACATAATCCTTGGTATGTAGTAGCCTGTAAAGAAAAACTTGTTAATAGAGTGTTGATTAATATCAAAGGTGTAAAAGGGCTAAGTTAAAGTCAATGAGTTTGAATCCTGCCTGTGACACTTACCAACTGTTTTCTTCACCTATAAAATGAAATTAATAATAATTGTAGTTCCTACATCACAGGGTTTTTGCAAGGGTCAAATGAGATAATATTTGGAAAGGGCTTAGCACAGCGCCTGACAAATAGTAGGCATTTAAAAAATGCTTGTCTCTTTCCCTTCCTTATAAAGCAGTTGGCAAACAGTTGGCATACCAGTTATTATTAGCATTATTAAAATGTTTTGTAAACTTTGGTAATAATTGTCAATAATTATTAGAGCTGGCATAGACATTGAACAATTACATCTTCTGTGATTCCCTCATACTTTGAAACCTGCAAAAGCATTATAAAAATGCCTATTTTTGTTACCTAGCACAATGCCTGATAAATGATCATCCCTCCAATATTTATTTCCTGGCAGATAAAAGAAGTTGTGAGGAAGGATGCATGTGGAACTGAGGCTTTATCTTTGTTTTACATACACTTGTCCCATCCCCCATTGAAAGGATGTGTAATTCTTGTTTTTAATGCTCAAACATGATCTGCAGTCTAACAGCTGTGTCTATTACCCTGCATCTGTTTCATGGCACACATTTGATATCATACCAGTGTGTTTGATTAATGTAAAATTTTTGAAATCCATTTAATACAATTTGCCCCTCCCTTTGCTTACTCTAGGAACAAAAGTTAACTCAATGTGTAGCTGAATACCAAAAACAATGCATAGCTAGTATCAATTGTTTTTTATCAAAAATTTAAAAGAAAAAGTGAAGCTTTCCAATATGGGATAGGAATTGAATGTGGGCATTTGTTGGTGTAAGGAAGGAAGAAACCAAGCATTTACTAAGAGCTAGGCACCATGTTAAGCACTTCATAATTATTACCTCATGTAATCCTTACAACAAACCTAGGAGGTAGGTGCTATTGTTATTCACACTTTGCAGCTGAAGAAACTGAGGCAGAGAATAAATGACTTGCCCAGAGTCACACAGCTATTTTAAGTATCTGAACCAGATATGAACTCAGGTCTTCCTGGGCCTAGGCCTAGCAATCTAGCCTCTGTGCCACCTACCTAACACCTTCTACAAATTTAGGCTTTCATCTTCTCTTCCACTTATATTCTTAGTTGCCAAGGGCACTAAGTTAAATGATTTGTCCAGATGCACACAGGCAGAAGCAGGAACCAAAGCCTTCCTGGCTCGAAGGCTAGCTCTTTATCTATTACTGCATGCTGCCTTTTGAATAGGTGTCCCTAAATCATGTAATTGAATCCCAGCATTGGAATAGTCCTCAGAAGTCATACAGCCCAGCTCAACCTAAAGCATGAATCCCATTTACATTATTTTGGGCATCTGTTCCCCCAGTTTTGGTATGGAAACTTCTAGTATCTTAGTACATTCTATTTCAGATGTTCTTTTGTGTCATGGCTCCCTTTGACAGTCAAGTGAAGTCTATGGACTTCTTAGAGGAATATTTTAAACACCTAAAATAAAATATATACAATTATGAAGGAAATCAATTATATTGAAATAGTTATTAAAATATTTTTTAAAAGTTCAAGAATCCTTGCTCTACTGCAAGAGGCATCTCTTCCCTTTATTTATTTTTTTACACCACTAATTGTTTGAAAGTTTTTCCTTATATTGAACAAAAATCTATCTCTCTGTCCTTACAGTCCGCACTCTGTTGCCTGCTCCAAAGCCCCACCATTAGTTTTAGTATGTTCCCTGGGATCCAGAAGATATCCCTCTGCCTTTAGAAGTATGAGGCCATTCTAACAATGGGAAGCTTTCCTGACATTGAACACATACACATTCATACATACACATACACACACACACACACACACACACACACACATACACATACACACACGCACACACCCCTTAGTTACCTTGACAATTTTGATGACCTGAGAGTTGAAGCATTTCCATACCTAAAGGATTCACATAATAATCCAAGGGAATGGCACCACCATTATATGAATCACAGAAAAATATAGATATTATGTAAATAATTTTAGCAGAGTAATGAGGTAGAAAAAACTAATTTCCCAAGAGAAAAAATAAATGGCCTGGCTTGCTGCTTTATGGGGGCTAAAAGCCACTGAGCTTTAGGAACTGCTATTCATTTCCTAATGTAGCTGTGGCTTGGAAGATGATGATTCCTTGACAGTAGGAGTAGCACCTCAGAGCTAAACTAAGCAAAAGGCCAAAAGGATATGTTTATATTAATGGTATGTACACACTCTCCCACTCACACACACACACATACACATACGTGTATACCATTAATACACAGACATATACACACAAATACATTTATGTATGTATACATATATGTGCAACACAGTATATATGCATATGTGTATGCGTGAATATGCACATGTATGCTTATATACACATGTATATATGTTGTATTTGTTGCAAATATATATTTAGAGAGAGTGTGTTTGTGTATGTACCTGTGCATATACATAAGAAACATAATGAAATACCATGCATTTGCAGCGTGGCACATCCTGTATTCCTTGCTACTGAGGAAGCTATGGCTGGAGGATCTCTTAAGCTGAGGAGTTCTGAGCTGCAATGAGATAAGCCAATCAAGTGTCCAGACTAAGTTTGGCCTGTATATAGTGAACACGTGAAGACTGAGAGGGGAAGAGGGCAGAGAAGAAGAGAGATCCACTAGGTTGCCTAAGGAGAGGTGGATGGACTCAGATTGGAAAACAGCGCAAGTCAAATCTCCAATGCAAATTTGAGTGGGACCGGGCCCATAAGTAGCCCCTGCACTTCCAGCCTGTGGAAAATAGAGTCTAATAAAACAACAACAACAAAAACCATTCATACCTAATATTGTTGATAAATGAGCAAGCCAATTAGAAATGACCAGTTCCTTATTTCTTTTCAGATTAATTTCACGTCACTCATCTTTATGTACTCAAGTTGGACTACTTGCTTTTGCCTGTACATGGAGGCAGCTGGGTTGCTCAGTGATAACAGCTATGGGTCTGACATTAGAAAGACCTGAGTTCAAATCTGGCCTCGGAGACTTAGTAGTTATGTGACTGTGGACAAATCACTTAACTTCTGTTTATCTCAGTTTCCTAAAAAAAATGAGTATAAGGTGAGGATCATATTAAATGATATTTGTAAATTGCTTTTTAAACCTTAAAACATTGCATAAATGTTAGCTATTACCATACATAACAATCTGTCTCCCTTTTCTCTGTCTTTGCACAGACTGTTTCCCCTGCCTTGAAGGTATCTCTATTGCCTATCAGTGTCTTAACAGCAGAATCATAAAACTTTAGAGGTGGAAGGGGACTCAGTAGTCATCTACTCCAACCTAGACCTGAAAAAGAATCCTTACTATAACATGCTCAAAAAATGATCATTTAGACCAGCAGTGTAAAACTCAAATAGAAACAGAGGCCATTAAACCATGCATATGCCCCAGTGAGCCACATATTAACACTTTGAATTTCTTGATTTCATTTGGTCTGGTAACATTTTGCTACAAAGGACATGTAGGAGCTGGATATTCTACCTTCTATTCAGGCAGTCATCTTGGCAAGAAGTCCAGCCATATACCTCTCTCAATGACTATGAATAGACATGATTAAACTCATTCTCCATTTTCTTTTTTTGTCATAATTTTTCATCACTTTGATTTGGGGTTCAAAGATGCTAGAATTCGTGATATCATGTCCATTCAATCCATTGGGTCCCAGGAAAAGAACCAATTTATATTGTAATACATATGTATGGGAAGGGGAATCTTCAGGGTCAGAATTTTTAAAGGGCTATCTTTTTTAATTTTAAATGATAGTTTAAATTAGGCTACTGGTGCCAAGTTATATTTCCTTCAAATCTTCTACATACATTATAGATTAGTGTGTATGTATTTTTTATATGAGTTTTCAATCTTTGAAAATAGCGTCCTTGCATATTAACTCCCTGATAAGACCAAGTATAAAGAGGATTCTCCCTGATGACTCATTAAATCCAACAATGCTGATAACTGAAAAAAAAAATCAGATCACTGAGTCAGGTGTTTAGTAAGCATATATTAAGTGGCCATTTTGCCTCAGGCAATGTGTGAAGCACTGGAGATACAAAAAAAGGCAAATGATAATCTCTGCTCTCAAGGAGCTTACAGTCTAATGGGAGAGATAACAGGCAAATATCTATTACAAACAAGGTATGTGCAGGCTAAGTTGGACATAATCAACAGAAGAAAGGCACAAGCATTAAGGAGGAATGAGAAAAGCATCTTATAGAAGATAGAACATTAGCTGGGATTTGAAGGAAGTCAGAGAATGTAGGAAGTAGAGAGGAAGAGAGAGAGAATTCCAGACATGAGGGACAGCCAGTGAAACTGCTTGGTGTCAAAAGAAGGTGTGTCTTTTATAAGGAACATCAAGGAGACCGATGTCACTGGATCACAGAGTAAATGGGAAATGGGGTAGGGTACCGCATGTAAGAAGACTGGAAATGTAGGAAGGGTCTAGGTTATGAAGGGCTTTGAATGCCAAATAGATTTTATATTTGATCCTTGAAATGATAGGGAGCCAGTGGAGTTTATTGAATGGGAGGCAGCAGGGTCAGATTTGCACTTTAGGAAGATTAATTTGACAGCTGAGTGGAGGATGAACTGAAGTGGGCAGAGACTTAATGCAAGAAAACAAATCAAAAGTCTTATACAATAATCCAGATGTGAAGTTATGAAGGCCTGTTCCAGGGTAGTGGCAGTGTCAGAGCAGAGAAGAGCATATATGTGAGAGATATTACATAAGGTAAAATTATCAACACTTGGCAACAGATTGAATATTATGTGGGGAAGGTGAGAGAGAGTGAGGAATGAAGAATAACACCTAGATTGTGAGCCTGAGTGATTGGAAGGATGTTGGTACCCTTAATAGTAATGGGAGAGTTCAGAATTGGGAAATGGAGAAACATTTGGAGGGAAAGTTAATGAATTTAGATTTGGATGTGTTGAGTTTCAGATGTCTACAGGATATTCAGGTCAAGATATATAATGGACAGGCTGAGATGTGAGTTCAGAGGTCAAGAGGGAGGTTAGTGCTAGATAATGAGATCTGAAAATTATTAGCATAAAAATGACAATGAAATCTTTGGGAGATGATGAGATCACTAAGTGAAATACTATAGAGGGAGATGAATAGAGGGAACATGACCTGGATGAAAATCCATTTAAAGGAGACAGAAGAATGGTCAGACAGGTAAGAGGAGAACCCAAATAAAGTAGTGTCACAGAAACCCAAAGAAGAGCAAGTATCAAAAAAATGATGATTGACAGTGTCAAAGTCTGCAGAGAGGTCAGAGATAAGGATTGAGAGAAAGCCATTAGATTTGGCAATTAAGAGATTATTGATAACTTTGAAGAGAACAGTTTCAGTTGAGTGAAGAAGTAGAAAATCAGACTGTAGTGATTTAAGAGAATGAAAGGAGAAGAAGTGGGGGAACTGATTGTAGAGATAATTCTCTAAGAGTTTAGCCACAAAAGGGAGGAGAGACATGGGACAATAGCCAGTGGGGATGAATGGGTTCAAGTAAGTATGTTTGTGGATTGTGAAAATATCAGTTGCTTGTAGGCAATAGGGGAGAAAATAACCTGTAGACAGGAAGAAATTGAATATGAGTGCAGGAGTGGGGATTACGGAGGGGCAATCTGCTGGAGAAGATGGGATAGAATGAAATCACCTGTGCATGAAGATAAGTGGTTGGTCTTGTCAAGGAGAGCAGTCACTTTTTCATATGAGACAGGAATAAAGGAGGAGATAATTGCAAACAGCATCTGGGTGATGTGGTTTGAGGACAAGGAAAGAAGAGAAAGATCTCAATGAATGGTCTCAATTTTTTCAGTGACATATGATGCAAGGTTTCAAGCTGAGAGAGTGGAGGCAGGACAGGATGGTAGCCTTGAAAAGGGAAGAAAACTTTTGGAAAAGCCATGTTGGTGAGTGGGATAACAAGTTAACTAGGGAGATATAAAAAGACTGCAGTATCATACTGAGGGCCCAGTTAAGATCATGTAGCATAAATTTGTAGTAGTTCCAGTTAGGATAGTTCTGTGATTTTCTCCATAATCAGTTAGTGACACTAAAGACAGCAAGCATTGTTGTTATAAAACACATGCTGTTGCTTTCACATCTCTAACTTCTCAATTTTTGTTCAGTCTTTCCACAAGATAATCTAACCCAGATGCCAAGCTGGATCGCTCATATTTGATAAGTTTAAAACTGAGTTGATTCTTTTCTCTCCTCTGATACAAGTGTGTGAAGTCATATTTAAATTGAAATTGTATTTTTGACACTTTCCTCAGCACCTCTGGTCAACTACCATATTCTGCTGAATTCTTCTTTATGCTACTTCTCTTGTTCAACCATTTCCCCCTCCATTCCTATAGTCATAGCTCCAAGCAGGATACTACTGCTACTTAGAAGACAAACAATATTAAAAGACTTTAATGCTTCCCTGTTTCTAGGTTCTTTTTCCTCAAACCCATTCCACTGAGGATAGTGAGAATCCCTTTCAAAGGTCTTTTTGATTACTCCTGTCCTCTTCTCAGAAGTCTATGATGGCTCCCAATTGCCTCTTGAATCCACTTCCTTTCCAATCAAGACCACATAAATCCCCCATCAATTATTTTCCTATTTCATTTTTCCCATCTTCCCCTGCACTCTGGAATCAATAGACAAGCCTGATACAAATTTCCTGTGGGCACAATCACTTGGGCCCAGTTAATGGCCTAAAATGAGTTTCTAAAGATGGGGTCCAGGTCTTTTTTTCTGATATCCAATATTTCAGATTCTTTTCAGTAATTTTATGATGCCATCCATCATTTCAATCAAAGTATCTTGCAGGAAACAGGTTCTATGGCAACCTCACTGGTTCCTGCCTTTCAAAGTCTGCAAAGAGTAGAAAGGAAATTTCTGAGTTGTAAGGTTATGAATTTGGATCCTGAGATACCTAAGGATGACCGTGAGTTCTGAAGTGTTCTAGGAAAAAAGCAGAATTCCAGGTAATAAATTAAATGAATGAAATGGTGATAGATTATTGTTGCTAGTATGAATTGCTTCTGCAACTAACTGAAAAGCACAAAGCTAAAATGAACAGAAGAATTTTATCCCTCATTCTAACTCATGCTCTAAGTTCCACTATGACCCATCTGTTTTTTGTCTTTCAAATGAATCCAAGGACATCCCTTAGCAACTCTTATCTCATATAATTTGTTCTGTCTGGAAATATATACCTATGCTTCTGCAAACCAAATTATAGTTCAATTTTCATTTAATCTATTAATGATAAATCAACCTTTTCAAATCAATCTCATATGATTTTGGTCATCACTCCAACTGATCAAGCAATTCTCATATTTCTATGTTAATAAGTTATGTAACAGATCATTAATATTCTTCAGTCCATATCTGTGGCTGCTGAATTTTCTAAATTCTATGTTTCACATTTCTTCCCTTAAATTATAAAATCCTGGAGGAAATGGACTGTTTTCTTCAATGTCCATTGTAACTATCATAGTTTTAATATGTGATAGAAGCTAAACAAATCATAGGATATTATAATTAAAGGGGTCCTCATAGGCCATCTAGTCCAAAATATAACTGAATGAGAATTTTATCAACAATATACTTGACAAGTGGTCATTTCAATGCTTCCCTTATAGTGGGAGGGACTGGAACTTCCAAATAATCTATAATGTCCATTAGCTGCTCTGCTTGGTTTGAACTCCAAGGAAGTTGATACCCTACCCAGAATAAGTTGATCACCTAAATAATCATCATCATAATGTTTAATTCAGTTTTGTTCAGCATCTTTCAAACTCCTTCAGCCTCTTCTCTCCTCTAGTTGAAGGTAGTGGGCCTGGAAGATGAAGCATTAAACTCCTCCCAAAGCTTTCCATTATTGAGGGCAGGATCTGGATTCTCCCACTAACTCTCCACTTTCCATCAGCAGCTAAACTTGTTTTGAACTCCAAGGAACATGATGCCCTCTTGCTGTGTACTCCCTGGCCCCTCCAACCCAGCATTTCAGCTTCCTTTTGTGTATTGTCTTTTCCACTAGTTAATAAAGTCCTCAAGGGCAGGGGCTGTCTTCCTTTTTCTTGTTTACATCCCCAAGGCTCAGCAGAGTGCCTGGAACAGAGTAGCTGCTCAATAAATGTTTATTGAATTAAATTGAATCCTTTAGCTGTTACTGGAAGAACTCCAAAATAGGATACCTAAAAAAACCTCTAATTATTGGGAAGATTTTCCTTATGTCAAACCTAAATTTTCCTTTTCACAGCTTCTACCTATTATAACACGTTCTACCCTCTGAAGCTAAATAGAACATGTCTAGTCTTCCTTCCACATGAACAGCTATCAAGGCCTCACTGCTTTCACTTCTCCAATGTAAATATTACCAATGCCTTCAACAAATTCTCAGTGATATAACAAGTCATTTCTCATCCTGGTTACAAATTCCTGTCAAAATGTGGCACCTAGAAATGAACAAAATATTCCAGGAGAGAGTACAGCAGTGGGATTATCACGACTGCAGTCCTAGACAATACCTGAGTATGTAAATCATCTGGAACATGTGACTTGAGCTAATTAAGGGAAGCTATGAACTTTATTTATATTCCCTAATTTATCTTTTGTACAAAATTCCTACCCCTTCACTGAACCTCTTCTTTTCCCTATGCAAATCTCTTCAGTAAGTGTTTATTAAGTACCTGCTGTCAGATAAGCATGGTTGCTAAGTGCTAAGGATGCAAGTTAAAAAAAAGTCAGTCCTTGCCCTCAAGGAGCTTGCAGTCTAATAGGGGAATATACACAAAAAAGACAACAGGAAGGGGAGACAACAGGAAGTACCTGGCATGGGGACATCTTGTTCTATGGAGTTGAAACCAAGAAGAGATGCAGATGGGAAGTAGAGTGAGTGGCAAAGTCCAGTTTCTACCCTCTATACAAGAAAGTCTGAGTGGAGCTTGGTGCTCTGCCCTCCCACAGTCCAATCAGAGGTTTACAAAAACAAAGTGTTACAAAATCTTTATTTTTGTTCTTCTTTGCTTTGCTCGCCAGCAAAAGATCATTTTTTTTCTTGATAATTTCCTGAAAGATGATGTCTACGTATTTTTTTTGATCATGGCTTTCAGTTAATCCAATAATTTTTAAATTCTCTCCTGTATCTCTTTTTCAGGTCAGTGGCTTTTCCAATGAGTTATTTCATATTGTCTTCTATTTCTTTCATTCTTTTGGTTCTGTTTTATAATTTCTTGACTTCTCATAAAGTCACTAGCTTTCACTTGCTCCATTCTAATTTTTAAGCAATGATTTTCTTCACTGAGCTTTTGGACTTACTCTTCCATTTGGCCAATTCTACTTTTTAAGGCATTCTTCTCCTCATTGGCTTTTTGCCATTTGGGTTAGTCTATTTTTAAGGCGTTATTTTCTTCAGCATTGGGGGGGGGGGGTCTCCTTTAGCAAGCTATTGACTTATTTTTCATGATTTTCTTGCATCACTTGCATTTCTTTTCCCAATTTTTCCCCTAGTTCTCTTATTTGATTTTCAAACTCCTTTTTGAGCTCTTTCATGGTCTACGACCAATTCATATTTTTCTTGGAAGCTTTGGATATAGGAGCTTTGACTTTGTTATCTTCTTCTGGTTGTATGTTTTGATATTCTTTGTCACCAAAGTAAGATATAGTCTGATCGTTTTGTACTGTTTGCTCATTTTCCCAGTCAATTACTTGGCTTTTGAGCTCTTTGTCAATGTAAGACTGCCTCCAGAGTGGAGAGTGCTCTATCCCAAGTTTCAGGGGTTTTGCACAGCTGTTGTCAGAGATATTTCTAGGCACCTGTAAATTTTCAGTGCTTTTAAGGTGGTATAATCAAAAGAGAGGTGTTTATTTGTCTCCTGGTCTGTGCTCTGGTCTGTGAGTGACCACAATGACTCTTTTCTGCCTTGGAACTGTGAGGAGGATTCCCTTTCCACAGCTGCCACCAGCTCTGCCACAACAGAGCTCCTCCTCACCCAAGGACTGTCCCCCAGGTATGTGATCCAGATCCAAGCAGAGCAAAGTGAGAGAATCTTGCCTCAGAGCCAGCAAAAAAATCCCTCCATTTCCCCTCTGATCAGCTGCTTGATCCCCTCACCTTCTGTGGGCCTGGAGCTCTGGAAGTAGTCCCTGCTGCCACCTCCACCACCACCTCCGCCACCCTGGGGGCTGGGGCTAGAATATGCTCTTCTCTCACCCAGGTCCCACAGAGTTTCCCCACTGACCTTCTACTTTGTCTTTGGTGTTTGTGGGTTGAAAAGTCTGGAAATCACCACAGCTGCCAGTGATTCCATCCTCTGAGGCCTGCTCTGGCCCAGTCTGTGCTGGCACAGTCCTTGCTGGACTGGGCTCCACTCCCAGCCAGGTGTGATAGACCCTTCCTGTCACCCTTCCAGGTTGTCTTGGGTTGGATATTTGTTTCACCCTGTCATTTTGTGAGTTCTGTAGCCCTAGAATTTGTTTAGAGTCTTTTTTACAGGTATTTGGAAGTGTTTGGGGGGAAGAGCTCAACCAAGTCCCTATTTTACTCTGCCATCTTGGCCTTGCCCCCCCTCCCCATTTTTTCATGTAAATGAAAAGGACATATCATTCCTATATCACACTTTTGTGCTAGGTTTATGATGTGTTTCCCCAAATCTTAATTTGACCATATTTCTAAAGCACCATGGCACCTTGTTTATTTAGCATCCATTACCTGCCTTTACCTCCATCTTTCATATATAATTTTTAAAATTAAGTTTATCAACCCATCAGGAAGGATTTATTAAGTACCTACTATGTGTTTATCTACTGAGGCAAATACACTAACAGAGTGCTGGATTTGGAGTCATTAAGACTTGCATTCAAATCCTGCCTTAGATACTTACTAGCTGTCTGACCCTGGAAAAGTCTCTTAACCTCTATGCTCTTCACTTTCCTCAATTATAAAAGTAGATGATAATAGTAGCACCTCCCTTCAGGCTTGTTGGGAGGGATAAATTACATGACCATGTAAAGGGAAAATTTTACAATATTATACAAATGCCAGCTATTATTGTGTGCCTAGTAGTGTGGTGGGTGAACAGGATTCAAAGACAAAAAACATGAAGTAGGAAATTAAAGGCTAAAGTACAATTAGCAAAAAAAAAAAGATTTTTTTTTCTCTAAGAGCTTTATTACTACCTTTATTATTACCTGTAAGTTTCCCAATTTTATATTATATATAATAGGAACTTGAACTTTAAAACCCCTTCTATTTCCACCCCCACCCCAAAAAGTGTGTGAAGCAGCAGGAGGAATCCTACCAAGTAAAGAGAAGGCTAAGATGTTAGAATCCCATTTCTGCAACTTCTTAGATGTGTGATATCTTTGGTAAATCATTTTTGCCACCTACTAGAGGCTTTTTTTTGTAAAATGCTTTCTGGCAGCAAAGTTCTATGTAAATTTTAACCAGTATTATAACTGAGCTATCAATAGCTACCTGAAGAGCCTTCTTTGGTTGTTATCACCAATGATAAATTTCAAGTCATCTGTAAATTCAGCTCAATTGTATAGTCTGGCTTATGACTATTGAAAGCTCAGAACTGCAATGTAAATTAAAGAAAATCAGATTGCTATAAGCAACAGAGACCATGTATTATTAAAGTTCATAAAGAAGCCTATAATGGTGCTTCCAGGGATCCATGATTTCATCTGTATGAGTCTTTCTCCAACCATTGTAGACCTTAACACCTCAGTATATAGTTTAATGATTTTTGTAACCACAAAAAAAATTATCACCTGGCAGCCCACTTTCTAGTATTGGGATGAGTATGTCCACATAGTTAAAATGGGAGAAAACCATTCCCTGCCAGATCTATAATGGAAGGCTCCCCAACTTGACTTACCAGAGCTTCTGCTCCTCTGGTATGACTTTTAAGACCCTAGAGACACCTTTATGCCATAATGAGGGATTAGAGAGAGAATTCAGAGAAACATTAGCCTATAGTATATTTAAAGTGGATAATCCACATTATTCACTCAGTCAGTCAGTCAGTCAACAAACATTTATGAACCATCTGTTACAGGCAGGGTGCTACACAAAGATAAATTGTCCCTGTCATCAAGAAACCAGGAATAGAGTAGAGGAGATATTGGGGACATGCATAAGTATGATGCACAATAGAATACAAATAACTAAGGAAAGTACAAAGTTCTGAGTCCATTCGGAGGGAGAGATCAATTCCAACTAGGGATGGTGGAAACTTTACCTGTGATTTCCCAAAAGGAATTCAATTTTTCAGTTAACCATTATCAAATGTTCACTGAAGAATATAAATTCAATCTCTGTATTATCTTTTGTTTTAAAATAATTTATTTTCAGTTCAAATTTGCTAATATATTAGGATTTCATTAACCTTTTCCACTGTCTATTTCCTGGTAATAAATGATATTCACCCTGGGCAGGATTTATTTATTCACACATAATATTTCATACTCTAGGGGAAAACAGAACCATAAGTTGCATGTTAATAAACCTCATTACAATTTAGATTGGTATATTATATTAAGATAATTGGCATTTTTAATAAAAATGTGTTGGTTAATTAACAACCTACACTATCAAATATAACCTTGACAGTAAAGAAAATTGGAAAATTTAAAGTTGTTGAGCTTGACACTCCCAGTGCCTCCATTACTTCCAAGAGAGTAACTTGGAGGCATATTAAGTTTTCCAGGCCACGAGAGTGTCATTTAGCCCTATGATTATTCTGTGATTCATTTCAGGTTTTGCAGTAATGCACTAAATAAATGAGGATGATAGCATTTCTTGTCAGGATGCCAACATGAAGATAGTATCACTTATTTACAGGGTTAATGTACAGGCTTATTTGGACATATGGTGGACACAGAAGGTAGAGGTGACAATGAATTGTCAGGGACATGTGAGAGAGCAGGATAGGGTGAGTGGAGGAAGGAAAATCAAAAATCCATGCTATATCAAAGAAACTAGAAGTTGGGGGTAGCAAAGGATAGTTTAGTAAAAGTCAACAGAACTTAATACATGAGAATAAATTCCCTACTCCCACTTTAGGGGTCTCAAAAGTTAATTTATTTCTCAGGGGAAAATGGAGTAATTTAAGTTTTTGTTGAATATAGCAT
The DNA here is from genome assembly GCF_011100635.1 of Trichosurus vulpecula. Taxonomy (NCBI): domain Eukaryota; kingdom Metazoa; phylum Chordata; class Mammalia; order Diprotodontia; family Phalangeridae; genus Trichosurus; species Trichosurus vulpecula. The sequence goes on from NC_050574.1 coordinate 182,722,197, forward strand.
TATTAACAGTAAATATTAATTTTTAAGACAAACTAAGTAATCATCTCCCTTAGGTTAAACAACTCACCCTTAAGAAGTAAACTGACAAATTCAGGGGGCGGAGCCAAGATGGCCGCATGAAAACAGCATCTTACAGGAGCTCTCTCACAAGTCCTGTCAGATTCCTATAAAAAAAAGTGAATTTGAGCAGATTTGAGAGAGTTAGAAACCGTGAGAAGTCTGCGTGGGGCAAATTTCCCAGCCAGGACAGTCTGAAAGGCCAAAGGAACGAATCTGTGGGCTAGGAGAGCACTCAGCATGCAGAGCTGCTCCAGACAGGACCAAAGCAGAAGCGGCCAGCCGGGAAACCCACGTGGAAGACAGGCTGGGAGAAAGCCGGCGGAGATCCCCAGGCCTCCCAACACAGGACGGCAGTCTGTGGAAGTGACAGGAGGCAGCGCAACGCCACCAGCCGGTGAAACACCAACTCTTGAGGCTTGCAGCCCGAAGGTACGTAATGCTTCTTGAACTTCCAGAAGACATAATGTCCAGGTAAACAGCTCTAATCCCTCCCCTCCCCACCCAGAGAATTCCTCAGGGGGAAAAAAAAAAACCAAAATGCTGGAATAGAGGAGACAGAAGTGAGGCTTCAGTGGCCAAGTAGTGGGAGTACCTGAGTCCCAGAGGGGCAGAGCCAGCAGGTGTCAACACTAGGAGCCCAGACGTACTCTTGCTCCCCCAGGGGAAGTGCCAGACACCCAGCTCGAACAACAAAGAGCTGAGACCATTGCTGAAGAGCAACAGTGCTGGAGAACAACCCCAGGGGAAGAGGAGATTTCGGGCTGCCAGACCCCCTCCCCCACACCTCAGGAAACTGAAGGCTATAATTCACAAAGCCAACAACAAGACTCACAATCCCCAGAATAAGAAAGCTGGGACAGAGAGCCCTGAGCCCCAAAAGCAGATACTTATTGTGAAGCCAGGAAAATGCTAACCAACATGAAGAACACAAAAAAAACTGAGGACCATTGATTCTTTTTATGGAGACAGGCAGGATCAAAATACTAATTTGGAAGAGGATAACAATGACACTATATCCACATCTGATACCTCAAAAGGTAATGTGAACTGGTCTCCAGCCCAAAAAACATTACTGAAAGAGCTAAAGGAAGATTTTAAAAACCAAATTAGGGAGGTAAAAGAAAAAATGGAAAAAATGGGAAAAAAATGGAAAAAAAAATCCACTGACGAAATCAAGTCCCTAAAGAATAAGATTGGCAAAATAGCTACTGAGATTCAGAATCTAAATAGAGAAAATGATACCCCAAGAGGTGAAATCAACCAATTGGAAAAGGAGACTCAAAAGCAAAATGAAGACAGTAACTCATTAAAAATTAGAGTTGAGCAAGTGGAAGCTAATGACTCTATGAGGCATCAAGAAGTAGTAAAACAAAATGTAAAGAATGAAAGAATAGAATAAAATGTGAAATATCTGATTGGGAAAACAAGTGACCTGGAAAATAGACCCAGGAGAGACAATTTAAGACTTATTGGTCTACCAGAAATCCACAATGAAAAAAAGAGCCTTGATAGTATCTTTGAAGAAATTATCAAAGACAACTTCCCAGAGGTCCTAGAACCACAGGGCAAAATAGTCATCGAAAGAATTCACCAATCACCCCCTGAAAGAGATCCCAAACTGAAAACTCCAAGAAATATTAGAGCCAAATTTCAGAATTACAAAATCAAGGAGAAAATACTGCAGGCAGCCAAAAACAAACAATTCAAATATCGTGGAACTACAGTCAGGATCACGCAGGATCTTTCAGCTTCCACTTTAAAAGACAGGAGAAACTGGAATATGATATCCTGAAGGGCAAAGGAGCTGGGCCTACAACCAAGGATCAACTACCCAGCAAAATTAAGCATAATTTTTCAGGGAAGGAGATGGACATTCAACAAAATAAGGGAATTCCAGACCTTCCTGATGAAAAGGCCAGAACTCAATGGAAAATTTGATTTCCAAATACAAAACTCAAGAGAGACATAGAAAGGTAAACAGGGGGAAAAACCCCCACATACCTTACTAATCAATAAGGGCAAATTATTTGCATCTTTATATAGAATTACATTGTCTTATGTATGTTTTATATGTATACATATATATGACAATCTTGATAATAGTACAGCTATTATGACAATTGAAAGGGATACACATAGACTCTGAATGTCTGTATAAAATAACTGATATAAAGATAAAACACATAATTAAGAGATGTAAAGGGAGGGCTTTGAGAGAGGAAGTAAGGAGGTAGTAGAAAAGGGTAAATTACACCAAATGAAAAGGCACAAAAACACATTTTAGTAGAGGGAAAGAAGGGAGGAAGAAGAGCAGTATTTGATCTTTACTGTCATCTGATCTGGTTCAAGAAGGGAATAATATACCCTGATAAGTATAGAAATCTAACTTGTCCTACAGGAAGTAGGAGGGGAAAGGGTAAAAAAAAGGGAGGGGGGTGGTCAGAAGGGAGGGGAGAAGTAGCAAGTGGGAAACAGTAAGACAAGGGAGGGGAATAAAGAGGGAGGGTAAACTGAGGAAGGTGGCAGTCAAAAGCAAAACTTTGTTGAGGAGTGGAAGGGGAAAGGGAGAAATAAAAGCATAAACAGGGGGAAATAGGATGGAGAAAAAGACACAGATAGAAACCATAACTGTGAATGTGAATGGGATGAACTCTCCCATAAAACAGAAGCAGATAGCAGAATGGATTAAAAACCATAATCCTACAATATGCTGTTTACAAGAAACACATTTGAAACAGGGGGATACACACAGGGTAAAGGTAAAAGGCTGGAGTAAAATATATTGTGCCTCAGCTAAAGTAAAAAAAGCAGGTGTAGCAATCCTAATCTCAGACAAAGCAAAAGTAAAGATAGATTTAATTAATTAAGGAAGGACACTACATCCTACTAAAAGGCACCATAAACAATGAAGCAACATCATTGTTTAACATTTATGCACCAAGTGGTATGGCATACAAATTCTTAGAGGAGAGGTTAAGGGAGTTACAGGAAGAAATAGACAGTAAAACTATAATATTGGGAGATTTCAACCTTCCCCTTTGTGAACTTGATCAATCTAACCTCAAAATAAATAAGAAAGAAGTTAAGGAAGTGAACAGAATTTTAGAAAAGGCAGATATGATAGACCTCTGGAGAAAATTAAATGGGGATGAAAAGGAATATATTTTCTTCTCAGTGGTACATGGCACATACTCAAAAATTGACCATGTACTAGGGCATAAAAACCTCACAATCCAGTGCAGAAAGGCAGAAGTAGTCAAAGCATACTTTTCAGATCATGATGCAATAAGAATTATTTGTAACAAAGAACCATGGAAAAATAAGCTAAAAATTAATTGGAAACTAAATAATCTAATTCTAAAGAATGAGTGGGCCAAAGAACAAATCAGAGAAGCAAATAATAACTTCATTCAAGAGAATGACAATAATGAGACAACATACCAAAACTTATGGGATGCAGCAAAAGCAGTTCTTAGGGGAAGTTTTATATCTCTAAATGCTTACATGAATAAAATAGGGAAAAAGGAGATCAATGATTTGGGAATACAACTGAAAAAGCTAGAAAAAGAACAAATAGAAAATCCCCAATTAAATACCAGATTAGAAATACTGAAAATCAAAGGAGAGATTAATAAAATTGAAATCAAGAAAACTATTGAATTAATAAATAAAACAAAGAGCTGGTTTTATGAAAAAACCAATAAAATTGATAAACCTTTGGTCAATTTGATTAAAAAAAAGAAAGAAGAAAATCAAATTACCTGTATCAAAAATGAAAAGGGTGAGTTCACCTCCAATGAAGAGGAAATCAAAACAATAATTAGGAATTATTTTGCCCAATTATATGCCCATAAATTTGACAACCTTAGAGATATGGATGAATATCTATAAAAACATAAATTGCTCAGGTTAACAGAAAAGGAAGTAAAATTTCTAAATAACCCCATCTCAGAAAAAAAAAAATTGAATAAGCCATCAATGAACTCCCTAGGAAAAAGATTCCAGGGCCAGATGAATTTACAAGCGAATTCTACCAAACATTTAAAGAACAATTAATTCCCATACTTTATAGGGAATATATTGGGAAAATAGGTGAAGGAGTCCTACCAAATTCTTTTGACACAAATATGGTACTGATACCTAAACAGGAAGAGTCAAAACAGAGAAAGAAAATTATAGACCAATGTCCCTAATGAATATAGATGCAAAAATTTTTAATAAAATATTAGCAAAAAGATTACAGCAAGTTATCATTAGAATAATACACTGTAACCAGGTAGGATTTATTCCAGGAATGCAAAGCTGGTTCAGCATTAAGAAAACTATCACCATAATTGGTAACATCAACAACAAAATTAGTAGAAACCATGATTATCTCAATAGATGCAGAAAAAGCTTTTGACAAAATACAACACTAATGTAAATTAAAAACTCTAGAAAGCACAGGAATAAATGGAGTCTTTCTTAAAATGATAAGTAGCATCTAGCTAAAACCATCAACAAGTATTATATGTAATGGGGATGACCTAGAAGCATTTCCAATAAGATCAGGGGTGAAACAAGGATGCCCACTATGACCACTCTTAATCAATTTGGTAGTAGAAATGTTAGCTTTAGCAATAAGAGAAGAACAAGAAATTGAAGGAATTAGAATAGGCAAAGAAGAGACTAAGTTATTACTCTTTGTAGATGATATGATGATATACTTAGAGAATCCCAGAGAATCAGGTAAAAAACTAATTGAAATAATAAATAACTTTAGCAAAGTTGCAGGATATAAAATAAACCCACATAAATGCTCAGCAATACTATATATATTACTAACGAAGCCCAACAGCAAGAAATAGAGAAATTCCATTTAAAGTAACTTTAAAGTAGACAATATAAAATATTTGGGAGTCTACCTGCCAAGACAAACCCAGGAACTATATGAACACAATTACAAAACACTTTTCACACAAATAAAGTCAGATCTAAATAATTGGAAAAACATCAGTTGTTCATGGTTAGTCCAGGCTAGTACAAAAAAATGATAATTTTACCTAAATTAATTTACTTCTTTAGTGCCATACCAATTAAACTATCAAAAATTATTTTATAGAGCTAGAAAAAATAATAACAAAATTTGTCTGGAAGAACAAAAGGTCCAGAATATCAAGGGAATTAATGAAAAGAAATGCTAGGGAAGGTGGCCTAGCCATACCAGATCTTAAATTGTATCATAGAGCAGCAGTCATCAGAAACAGAGTGGTGGATCAGTGCAATAGGTTAGGTACACAAGACCCAGTAGTCAATGAGTATAGTAATCTACTGTTTGGTTAACACAAAGACTCCAGATTCTGGGATAAGAACTCACTATTTGACAAAAACTGCTGGAAAACTGGAAAATAATATGGCAGAAACTGGGCATAGACCAATATCTTACACCATACACCAAAATAAAGTCAAAATGGGTTCACAACTTAGATATAAAGGCTGATACTATAAGCAACCTGGGAGAGCAAGGAATAGTTTACCTGTCAGATTTATGGAGAAGGGAAGAATTTATGACCAAAAAAGAGATAGAGAGCATTACAAAATGCAAAATGGATAATTTTGATTACATTAAATTGAAAAGTTTTTGCCAATGCAACAAAGATTAGGAAGGAAGTAGAAAAATGGGAAAGAATTTTTACCACTAGTATCTCTGATAAAGGACTCATTTCTAAAATATACAGAAAACTGAGTCAAATTCATAAGAATACAAGTCATTCCCCAATTGGTAAATGGTCAAAGGATATGAACAGGTAGTTTTCAGAGGAAGAAATTAAAGATATCTCTAATCATATGAAAAAATACTCTGAAGTCACTATTGATAAGAGAAATACAAATCAAAAACAACTCTGAGGTACCACACATCACCTGTCAGACTGGCTAACCTGACAAAACAGGAAAATTATAAATGCTGGTGAAGATGTGGGAAAATTGGAACACCAATTCATTGTCGGTGGAGTTGTGAACTGATCCAACCATTCTGGGGAGCAATTTGGAACTATGCCCAAAGAGCTACAAAAATGTGTATATCCTTTGACCCAACAATACCTCTTCTAGGGCTGTATCCCAAAGAAATCATACAAATGGGAAAAGGACCCATATGTACAAAAACATTTATAGCAGCTCTTTTTGTAGTGGCAAAGAATTAGAAATCAGAGGGATGCCTATCAATTGGGGAATGGCTAAACAAGTTGTAGTATTTGAATGTAATGGAATACTATTATGCTATAAGAAATGATGAGCAGATGGACTTCAGAATAACCTAAAGACTCATATGAACTGATGCTGAAAGAGGGGAGCAGAACCAGGGGAACATCATACACAATTATAGACACATTGTATCTGTGATGACTAACTTTGAAAGACTTAACTCCTCTCAGCAATGCAAAGTTCTAAGACAACTCCAAAAGACTCTCGTTGAAAAAAGCTATCTGCATTCAGAGAAAGAACTACAGTATCTAAATGCATATTGAAGCAAACTATTTGCTCTCTCTCTCTTTTTGTTTTGTTTCTTTTTTTGTTTTGTTTTGTTTCTTCTTTCTCATGGTTCATTCTAGTGGTTATAATTCATCTTTACAACCTGACTAATGCAAAAATATGTTTAATGTGAAGGTATATGTGAAGCCTATATCAGATTGCATGCTGTCTTGGAGGTGAGGGGTGAGGAGAGGGAGGGGGAGAAAATTTGGAAATCAAATGCTTGTGGAACTGAATGTTATAAACTAAAAATAAATCCATTAATTTTATAAATAAGAATGCTTGAAAGTCCTGTATTTCATTGAATGTCATTTTTTCCCCTGAATGTTTATGTTCAGTTTTGCTGGGTAGGTGACTCTTGAATATAATCCTAATTCCTTTTCCCTCTGGAATATCATATTCCAAGCTCTCCTATTCTTTAATGTAGAGGCTGCTAAATCTCCTGTTTTTCTGACTATAGCTCCAGCTCCAGAATATTTAATTTATTTCTTTCTGGCTCCTTGAAATATTCTTTCCTTGACCTGGGAACTGTGAAATTTTACTATAATATTCCTGGGAGTTTTAATCTTGGGATCGCTTTCAGGAAGCAATCAGTGGATTCTTTTAATTTCTATTTTACCCTCTGGCTCTAGAATATCAAGGCAGATTTCCTTGATAATTCCTTGAAAGATGATGTCTAAGCTCTTCCAGGAAGTCTAATAATTTTTAAATTCTCTCTGCTGGATCTATTTTCCAGGTCAGTTGTTTTTCCAATGAGCTATTTCACCTTGTCTTCTATATTTTTCATTGTTTTGGGTTTGTTTTACTGTTTCTTGATTCCTCATAATGTCATTGGCTTCCATTTTCTCAATACTAATTTTTAAGCAATCATTTTCTTCAGTGAGCTTTTGTACCTCCTTTTTCATTTGGCCAATTCTCTTTTTCAAGTCATTCATCTCCTCATTGGCTTTTTGTACCTCTTTTACCATTTAGCCTATTCTGTTTATTAAGGTGTTATTTTCTTCAGTATGTTTTTGTGTCTCCTTTACCAAGCTGTTGCCTTTTTTCATGATTTTCTTGCATCACTCTCATTTCTCTTCCCAGTTTTTCTTCTACCTCTATTACTTGATTTTTGAGCTCTTCCATGAGTTGAAACCAATTCGTATTCTTCTCAGAGGCTTAGGATGTTGGAACTTTGACTTTACTATCTTCTGAGTGTGTTTTGATCTTCCTTGTCAGCACAGTAACTTCCTAAGGCAACATTTTTTTTCTGTTGTTTGCTCATTTTCACAGTCTATTTCTTGATTTTTAACTTTTTGTTAAAGTGGAACTCACTTCCAGGGCAAAGGGTACACTGTCCAAAGCTTTAGAGGTTTTGCATAGCTATTTTGAGAGATACTTCTAGAGACCTGTAAGTTTTCAGTTCTTCCAAGGTGGTTTGATCTGAGGAGATGTATATTTACTGCTCTGCTGGCCTGTGCTCTGTTCTGCACTCTTTTCTGCCCTGGAACTGTGGGGAGAGTCCCTGCTCCACTGAGGCTGCAAGACTATGAGCCACATTTGGACAAAACACATAAGCATGGACATGACCAAAGTGGTCAAAACATATCCCCTACACTTACATATTCTGTATGCAATTTTTTTAAAAAAATTGTGTTGGTTAGTGAGTTGTTTGTGCATCCACATTAGTCCCTTTCGACAATTTTCCCTTTTTCTCTATCAAAATTCTTTTTCCTTCAGTATTTCATTCTTAAATGTAGCTTTTTTTTCTTCCTAGACTTACTTCCACTATGGAATTTTAGCCCATAGAGTCTTACATGTCTTTCATCCTTTCGAAAGATGTTCTCTCAGAAATCTAGTTTATAATGTAAGAATATGCTTGATTTTCTTCTCCTTTCTCACAAATTCTAAGATCTAATGGTCACTCCCTTTCCCTCCCCCCAAATTCCAGTTTTGTCTACACCATATCTTGCCAACAAAAAACAAATCCCAAACTGAATTTCCCCTTTTTGGGTCTTGCTTGTGAAAGATTAAATTGTTATTAAGGCAATTAAAAATTATTTGCTGCTCTGCTGTGGTGGTGGTAGTTTTGTAGCAAATGCTCTAGCAGATATTTGAAGTCCCAAGTCGCTGCTATGAGATGCCTCTGTACAAGATGTGATATTTCTTGAACTCTTCATCATTTTACTCTAAATGTTCTATGTATATTATTGACAGAAAAATGTTTCTGATTCTTCTTTTATTGACTTTCATCTATACTTTCTTCACCATGCTTTTCCTTTTGTTTCCTATGTAATGGGAGTCTGGCATATGTGCAAACTCCATCCACTTGTTTCTTCTAGGAGAATCATGATTACATGTAAAAGAGGTGCCTTGGAGAGACCGTAGAAAGTATGTATACATTTTGTAACTGGTTCCAGTTATCTAACCCTATGTTTGAGAAGATTCACCCTTGATTAGCTGTGCAACCAGAATGCTTAGAATATTCAAAAACACATTAGTCAACCTTTACTCTCTTTTTTCCATTCATGTCTAAGGGAGTTCAATGGTTCACTCAAATTGTCCAGAGAGCAACCATGCAATAATAAGGTTGGGCCTGGGGCTTTCTTCCCTCTGAGGCCATGTGTTCCCCAAGAAATGGATCTGGGTCATTGGCTTTTTTGTTCATTCTTTTTCATTCACAGGGAATGGAGTCCCCAACTATGAGAGAGTGAGCCACAGGAATCCAAAAGTCAGAATCCAACTAGGTCAACACTGATTAAGTAATTATCTTCAGAAATGACCTTCTAGACTCATGTCATTCAAAGCTGAAATGAGGAATTTCCCAGCAGTAATGCAAGCATTGAGTATGAAGAGGGTAGAATCAATGCTATGTAGTAAATGAACTAAATTTTGAATCTACTCCCCTGGAGTTTGAAGTGGTACAGTGGAGAGTACAACCCCAGAGGTATGAGGGACAGGGTTTTCATAAGTGTTCATGTTATATCTTTGAAATACATGTAATTTTGTAAAAGCTACCCAAATGTTAAAAAAAACTGGGGCACTAGTGCCAAACCTCTAACAACTGAGGGAACACAGGCTTTTGGGGTTTAAGCTACTGGCAGAGAAGATACACTACAAATCCCTCAGGACACCCTAGAACATCAAGGTGATATAAAGCTTATCTGGTTCTGGGAAAGAGAACCAGAGCATACTTGTTACAACTGCATTTCCTTACATGAGCATATTCTTAATAAATAGTATATCCCACCACTCCCCTACCTCATTATTTCTTTCTATCCTGTTTCTTTTGGATAAGCACTTCTAAGGCCATATTTCTTTCATGGATCTGGCCCTGCCTTGCCTCAGTGATGCTAATTAGGCAATTTTTTTTCTCCTTTCTTTTGGATATATAGTTCATCTTGTTGGTTATCCATACTTGGTGCATTTATGTATAGATATTTGAGACCATGGGCCTTATTATTGACTCCTTTATTAGATTTTTATCTTCTGTGAGATTCTGGGCATTATTAATATACTTCTTCCTACATTATATGTATTATTTATAGAATCTAGCTGGGTGGAAATTATAGATCCAAACCCTCCTCCCCACCTGGGAAAAAATAGTTCAACTTAGTGAATGCAGGCAGTAAGTAATCACTCTCCTCCCTACTCCTTTTCATTTTAAAGCTCTTTTGATTATATTTTCAAGTTTAGACAAATGCATTCTTACTAACCTTTGCTAGTTGCCTCTGTCCTTTAATTGAAGTCTGTCATTCCTACATTTAAGCCTGATCCTTCATAATAAAGTCTCAACATACTTTGGACAGCTTTGTTGTCCTTCCTCCATGTCTTCTCTAAGTCAAATATCTCCTGTTCAATGGCCTGAGCTTCATTATCATATGATCTCAAGGACCTTCACCCTTTAATCATCCTTCTCTGCATGTTCTCCAGCTTATCAATGCCCTCCTTAAAATGTGTCACCCCAAACCAAACGTGACATTCCAAATGTCTTCTGATTGGAACAGAATGCTATGTATGACAAAGTGGCCAGAAATGTACCTTCACATTCCTTGACAGCATGCCCCTAATAATACAGACTAAAACAGTATTAGCTTTGGGGGCTGTCATATTATATTGTTGGCTCATGTTTAACTTACAATCTCCTACACATTTTCAAATCTTTGACCAATTAATTAAATTTAATTAACCTGGTAGATAACATTAGAAAGTGTCAGATTCAGCATGGTGAATTGCTCACACCATAAAAGAACCTTCAGAGCTTCTTTAGGGAAAGAAACCACAGTTTAAGCTAGAATTGCCAAAATAAAAGTCTTTAAGTTTTCTCTTCCTTCCTAAAAATATTGGGAAAACTTTTTTGTGCCAGTCAGAGGCAGCTAGCCCAAATATGCCCTGTTCTTCTGGATACTTGGAAAACTAGGAATGGCAAACCATTAAGGAGAGTTTGGGGCACACCAAAAGTAGATAGACTGGGAAAGCTGGTCATTAAGAACTATCCAATACATTTTTGTCCCCCTACTCCCTAAAGAAATCCAATCACTGACTTTCAGATTTTTCTGCTGTCTTGGAGTTTCCTTCTAGTGACTAATTAAAAATGTTCAACAGCAACTTCTTTACATCATTTTTTCACACGGGAAAATTTAGCAACCTCTGAGGATTTAAAAGGGTTGCTGCACCATTGTCAAGGTCATAGCAAGAAAGGTTTTTCATTAATTTTAGATTGGCAAAGAATAAGAAATATTGTAATTGCCACATTTAGCCATTCAGTGCACCAGTGCACTTTTTACTTCACAGACAGCCAATTAGGGACTTTATTTAAAATGTATGAATTGTGGGACTGTCATTAAAGCTATGATTCTGAAGAGTTCATTTATTTTATTCTTCATGGGAAGATGACAGAAATGCAGTCATTTTTCAGAGCATTGACTAGATCATTAAAGTACTGTAAATAACAATGATTTCTATTGATTGGTTTGAGGCTGGCACAGAGGTCACTGAAATTTAACACTTTAATGTTCTTGGCTTGTTGCTTATCTGGCATATGAAAGCACTTACGATATAAACTAAGGATTTGGGGATCAGGGCTAACACAATTCCTTTTCTCTAAAAATTGTGATTAATTCAAAAAGCCAAGAAATTCTCACTTTCCCAATCTGTCCAACATATCATTGAGACAAATAATATGGCCTTTCTAATTTTATCTAAATCATATGATCACTTGATATTTATGTGCATATATGTATATGTATATACATATATGTATATATATATATACACACACATATAACTGCATATGATTTTTTGTCCCAACTCACGAAACATCTCTCCCAAAATTTCATTTCAACTCATGTGAATTCCAGTTAATGTAACAAGGGCTCTATAGATAGAAATTATGAGTGATGATTATGAATTTCCTTTGGAGATTTTGGTTATACCTGCAGGAAGCCAAAATATTGCATCAATTAAGAAATCAGCTGATTCACTAAGAATTTGGTGCCAACTATAGCTAACTGTCCATGACTATGATACAATGACACCCAAGAGAAGATTAAAAATTTCAGACAGTGTTGTCAAGGAGCTATCACTAATATTGTTCTATTGATTAATTACCAACAAAGACTTCCCTTTGTGTTATGTCTAAGGCCTTAGTCAATTAACAGCACAGCCTAGTACACAAGTCTTCTTCAGGAAAAGATGATGATGATGACAATGATGACGATGATGATGATGATGATGATGATGATGATGACAACGACGACATCTAGCATTTATGTAGGGCTTTAAGGTCTACAAAGTGCTTTTACATATATTATTTCATCCACATAATTAATATTGCCTTTTTACAGATATAGAAACTAAGTCTTAGAAATGTTAAGTTACCGCAAAGAAATAGATACACAGAGAAAGTCACTGAGGAACATCAGATCCCAAAAGCTGCACTGTATACACACACACACACACAGAAAGAGAGAGGGAAAGAGAGAGAGAGAGAGAGAGAGAGAGAGAGAGGAGAGAGAGAGGAGAGAGAGAGAGAGAGAGAGAGAAGAAAAAAAACCTGGCTCCTCTTTCTCCTGCCTTCCTAGATTAGATGTCCAGGTCAATAAAAGCAGTAAAATGGCCCAGCCTTTCAGAGAATAGTACAGAGTTCTCCTCCTTACTTTTCTCTGCCGGGGGCAGGCAGTTCCAGTATTCAAGAGAAACATGTGCCATCCCTATGACTGTTAGCAATAGTCACTTCCTTGCTACAGTATTGTGATGATCAAATGAGACAATTGATATTCATAAAGCTCTTAGCTTAGGCTTGGCACTTAATAAATACTTGTTTCCTTCCCTTCCCACCAAAGATCTAGGAGAAGACTCAGGACACATTGAGTGCTCATCCCTTGGAGGTTTTATTAGATGACAAACGCAAGAGTCATCCAAAAAAAGAAAGCAATCAATAAACAAACATTGATTAAGCACCTGTTCTGTGCTAAGCACTGTGCTGAGTGCTGGAGATACACACACAAAGATGAAGTACAGGGTGCCCCTAAAGTCTGGACACCTAGGCAAAAATGCGTATTTTGAAATATTTGGAATATTAACAGACCTTAGCCCCCTTGACTTCTTTTTCTGGGGTATGCTCAAGGAGAAGGTGTACTCAATGAAAATCACAGATGCAACACACTTGATTGAACACATAAAGAGTGAATGTGCTAAAATTGACGGCAATGTGGAGTTATTGCATCGAGTTCCCATGAATCTTGTAAAGCGCATCAACCTTTGCATCACAAATGCTGGAAATCCTATTGAAGATGTTATTTGTTAATATTTCAATTAAATAAAATGTTGTTGAAAATTTTATTCGTTTCATTTCTTGAAAATATGCATTTGTCTATGTGTCCAGACTTTAGGAACACCCTATAGTTCCTACCACGTTGGAGATGAGAACACAGATTGATTGAAATGTCAAGTGAGAAGTTAATTCTTTACTGTCACTACTTTTACAAACTTGTATTCATGAGAAAAAGTCACCTCCACCAATTTTCCCTTAGCGATAGTGTGTGTCAACCCTAGAGCTAAGAATACTTGGGTTCAAGTCCATTCTCTGGTTGTATGGCCCTGGGAAAGTCACCTTATTGCTAACTCTACTAGGCAACTCTCTAAGACTAAAAGTTGCAGAGAAGGTCTCAGCCTGCCCTGTTTAAGAGAGTTTTTCTATCTGGAAGCCCCTTATACCAATGAATTCATGAGTCCAGCCTCTATTCCTACGCTAAATTATATAGCAAATTTAAATGTCACATAATCAAAAAACACGCCTTTATGAATTTGGCATGTATTTTTATGCTTACATTTTAACATGGGTATGGTGAAACTTTTTTCTCTGTTAAAAATTGCAAATATGCTGTTTTCAAGAGTTTTAAAGTTTGCTTTATTGTATATTTCGATATAAATATAATAAGGGCTTTTTTCAGAATTGCTTTTCCCAGTTCTATTGGATCACCTTGAAGTTTTGGAGCATCCTTCTAAATAGGTGGTGATTAACTGCTTGGGAAAATTTGGTATTTTGTTATGATGTAGAAAACTGAACCATTTCTTGGTCTACCCCAAATCCTATGACGATGACAGGAGGTCCCAATGCTATGTCAGTTAAAAGAGGAGACAGTCTTTAACTCAACCTTCTTGCTTTCAGCTCTCCCAGTGGCATCGTGTAACCTGAAGATTGCAAGCAGGAGTAGGCTGGTAAATGTTTAACAATAGGCTCTCCAGAAAAAAAAAACGTACACGCAACATATTTTTAAGTTTAATGTGATTAACATTTTCTCCATTGCCTTCTGAAGTCTATACTTCTGGCAAGCAGGTATTAGCCTGGATAGAACATTGAGCCTGAATTCAGGAAGATCTGAATCACAATCTGACCCCAAACATCCCTAGCTATGGGAAAGTCACTTAACTTCTGTCTGACTCAGTTTCCTCAAGTGTAAAATGAGGGTAATTACAGCACCTACTTTCTAGAGTTGTGAGGACCAAATGAGATAATATGTGTAAAGTGCTTAGCACTGTGCCTGATGTAACAGTTGCTTAATAAGTTCTTCCTTCCTTCCTTTCTTCCTTCCTTCCTTCCTTCCTTCCTTCCTTCCTTCCTTCCTTCCATCCATCTTTCTTTCCTCCTTCCTTCCTTCCCTCATTCCTTCCTTCCTTCCTTCCTTCCTTCCTTCCTTCCTTCCTTCCTTCCTTCCTTCCTTCCTTTCTTCCTTCCTTCCTTCCTTTTCTTCCTTCCTTCCTTCCCTCCTTCTTCCCTTTCTTCCTGTTTATAGCATTTTCCCATTTCTAAGGTATAAATGCTCACAGTAAACATTTATCAGTCAGTTCTAGTGAGCCAGTATGAACCAGCACACCACTGAGTACACATGAGAGGTGGGAAAAGAGTGGCCTTTCTCTATCCCAGCATTTTGATGATCATGTCCACAGGGTGGCTAGCGCAAGGAGAATCAACTAGGTGAGTTTGTCCCTGAGTCTCTGGATACCTTTTCCTCGTATGTGTTCCTTTCCTGTGTAGGAAAGCATCAACCTTGAGATGGCCCTGTACAGGCTTAAAGGTGACCTTGTGATAGTATGACCTTGAGACATATGTGAATGCAGCAGTGACAGTGCCCAGTGGAACAATAATGTCAGAATCCACTGTACCAACAATGCCCTACAGCAGGGCACACTATTATATCAGAGAAGGCATCCAATGACAGAAAGATTGAGCTAAGCCTGACTGTTTTACCAGTAGTAATGTGCAGAGAGTGGTTTTAACAGTACATGGTCAAGGTTAAACGTAAGGTGCCTTACTAGGCATCCTGTGGAAAATGCTTTATCTTCCAAGGTGGTTTGAGTATTGATATCTCAGCAAATTTTAATACTAGTTATAAGTTGTTAGTAAACCCTATTTTAAATTTGTCTTTGTCAAATGTGAATTGTGAGTATACTATGTTTAGCATTCCTTTTGTGTATGGGAATAAATGACCTGCCTTATACCAGATATATATTATACATCAAATATTTTCTCCTTCCCCCATTTTGGGGAAAACTTACATGTGAGCTATCACTTAATTACTTAAAACCAACCCTAAGTACTAACATGAGGGACTTGAACTGAAAAGTGTTAGAAGTGGGAGCTTAAACTATCTCATTAAAGTCAGTTTCTTTTAAGATTAATAGTAGTCCAACCTGGGTTCAGAACAAGGAGGGTACAGTGCCATACCCCAGTAGTGAACCAGCAGTGGTTTCTCAAGCTTAGATGATAAAGCAGATAAATCATAAACTGATTATACATGCCAAGGTGTCAAAGGACAACCATTTTTAGAGATGAGGCAAAAATAGTTAATAAATATTTAAGTGCCTACTATGTGCCAGGCACTGTACTAAGTATTGATGATAAAAATATGAAAAAAGACACCTTTTGCCCTCAAGAAGCTTGCAGTCTAATGGGGATAGCTAACAAACAAAAGAATATGAAAAGCAAGGGGATTTAGAGGAGGTACTGGAAAAAGGGGGGGTGTGGCAAAGACAGAAAAGTCCTAGGGCAGTGCAGCCAGGTGAGAAATGAAGAGATAATGGAGCTCAGCTACCACCTACAATGGAGTTTTGGGAGTTCATGCCTCCACCCTCCTATTTGAGGGGCAGAGAGTCATCCGAAATCTGTCATTTTACAGATGAGGAAAGAAAAATTATGGAGTTTAAAGGAACTTTCTTTAATAGCACAACAAAATAAGGAATCAAATAGAGGTCTTCTAATTTCATATCTAGTGCTCTTTCAGCCTCAGGGACCCTGCTGTTTTTCATTGAATGTTACTAATGATGATTAAATTCCTCTAAATTCATTTCTGGTAATTGCCATTAGATTTGTTTTTTTACTCATTTGTTCATTTGTCTACTTATTTGTTTGTTTACACAGTCATTGATTTATCTATCTGTATGTTTTTTTTTTCATTTGCACTTTGACATACCCTGTAGATTTGTGTTCCCATGGCCCTTCCCGGAAGTAGAGATACAAGCAGTTCTGACTATGGTCTCCAGTTGAAAGTTCTCCATGGCTTATTTTAATATTACCTTCATTTGTGCATATGGCTTTTCTTTCTCCCCCACCAAGTAAACTGTGCCTTGTAACAAAGAAATAAAATAGGAGGGTTTAGGGGAAAGCAGTTCAGCAAAACCAACCAACACATCAACCATATCTGATAGCATATGCAGTATTCCATCTTAATAGTCTTCCATTTTAGCAAAGAAGGGAAGGAAGTACATTTTCTACTCTTTCTCTGGGGACCAAACTTGGTCATAATTATTAACATAGTGAATAGGTTCCCATGAACTGATTTTTCAGCGTTAGCATGCTATTTGTGCAGCTCAATTTTTTTCATTAAATCTTAGCAGGCCTTGTGCCTGGACAGGTCAGCTCAGTGGTGCTAATAATGCGACAGTCATTTTCAGTGCTGATGCAGTGCCTGAAGCTCATAAGGGCAGCATTGTTTTTGCTAGAATTTATTGCAAGGGCAGCATTGTTTTGCTATAATTTATTGCAAAATTACATATAGCAGAAAAATTTGGAACAAGTATATTGTCTGTTACTGTGGTTCTTACAGACTGGCTTTATGACTGAGGAAAATTTAGATACTATTGATAAGAATTACAGTAATGTATGACCATCAGAAAACCCTTAGTAGGAAAAAATGAATTTGTTTTTGAAATGCATTTTTATAATTATGTATGGAGACCATTAGCCTCTCTGATGTTCAAGTACTCACACTACAAGGGGCAGCACAGAAAGAAATGAAACAGCAGTTTGATATTATAAGAGACAAGTACTATGAAAAATGAGAAGGCAGTCTAGGTTTTTAGATGAAAAGCTTAAGTGTTGTATTAGGATATTATCAGGAACATATTTGACTGACTCTAATGTCAAGATGTTTAAAGTGTATAGTGAGAAAAAAATCAGAATCCAGTCAAGGACCTTAGATGAGAGGCCGGAGAAGATTAAAAGTAAAAAGACACGATTCCAGGAGGCATTGAGGGTATAGGGGAGTGGGCTTGGATCATTATTGTCACGTTAGGTAGCTTTGCCATTGTGCCAAAACCTCTAATTCTCTATACTTGAGGGACCACATATTGAATTCAATTCAAAGATACTATTAGGTATCTACTATATGCCTTAATAATAATAACTCGCATTGTTATAATAACTTGTACATAATAACTCACAGCATCACACTCACATAGGGCCTTAAGATTTGCAAAGCCTATTACACATATAATCTCATTTGATCCTTCAGCAAGTCTTTGAGGTGAGTGTTATTATTATCCTTATTTTATAAGTGAGGAAAGCGAGTCTGAGAGAGAATAAGGTCTTGCCCAGGATCACACAACTTAGTAAGCATTTGAACTCGTCTTCCTGGCCCACTCCACGTCCAACACTCTATCGTGCCACAAAGGCCATACTGGAAACTGTCCTAGGCACTGTGCATACAAAGAAAAAATGAAACACTCCCTGCCTTCTAGGTACTTCTATTCTTCTAAAAGGCTATAAATAACATAAAAGATAATTTGCAGAGGTAAAGAGCAGTAACTGAGGCTGTGCATACTGAGCAGGTCACCACTAGATGGCGAGCTTCTTCACTTTGTTAGAAATAACCAAGTATGAAGTAATAGTAATAACACATCCATATAGTTTTACAATTTGCCTCATGGCAATCCTATGAAATAATCCTTCTCTGAGATGGGGCTGGGGATAGTACCTGTAATGAGCTGCTGATTTCCTGCTGAAGGGAGCTGAGGAAGACTGCAGCTGCTTCAACAGTTCCTGCTCCAATAGCATAGGATGGATTATGGGAAAAAAAAACAGGCTGTGACCATGGATCTGAGGTGTTAAACAAAGGGGCCAAAGGCAGAGGGTAATAACTAGACTGGAGGTAAGGTTTAATGTTGGTGTTATTTTTCAGTCATCTCTGACTCTCTATGATCCCATTTGGGGTTTTCTTTTTTCTTGTTGATGTATTTTGTTTGTTTTTTATAATTTTTTTTATTTTTAATTTACAACATTCTATTCCACAAGTTTTGGGGTTCCAAATTTTCTCTCCCTTCCTCTCCTCCCCCCTCCCAAGATGGCATGTAATCCAACGTAGTTTCTACATATACCTTCACATTGAACTTATTTACCTAATAGTCTTGTCGGAGATACTGGAGTGATTTGCCATTCGCTTCTTCAGCTCATTTTACAAATGAGTAAACTGAGGCAAACAAGGTTAAGTGACTTGCCCAGGGTCACACATTTAGTAAGCATCCAAGGCCAGATCTGAACTCATGAAGATGAGTTTCCTGATTCCAAGTCCAAGCACTCTATGCACTGGGCCACCTATATTAGTATACAGACAGTCTGAAGACAGAAAAAAGAGATTTGGTGCAGGGGCAAACATGTGCTGGTAAATATTTAACGACCAGCTCTCCAGATACATACATACATACATGTATGTGTTTGTGTGTATGTGTGTATGTATGCATATGTATATTCCTGGCATTCTTTTAAGTTTAATCATCATTAAAACCAGGAGAACATTGTGCACAGTAGCAGCAATACTATATGATGATCAACTGTGAATGACTCAGCTCTTCTTGGCAATACAATGATCTAAGACAATTCCAAAGGACTCATCATGGAAAAATGCTATCTACCTCCAGAAAAAAAAAAAAAACTGATAGAGTCTGAATGCAAATTGAAGCGTAAGGTTTTTCACTTTATTTTTTCATTTTTTTTTCTTTTAGTTATGTTTCTTCTTTCACAGCATGACTAATTTTGATGTATCTTTTGCATGATTGCACATGTATAACCTATATCAAATTGCTTACCATCATAGGGAGGGAGAAGGGGAGAGAGGGAAAAAATATTTGGAACTCAATTTTTTAAAAATGAATGTTAAAAATTATCTTTACATGTAGTCGGGGACATATTGTAAACAAAAAAGTTTAATCACTATTATTAACATCTTCTCCCATTACTTTCTTAAGTCTAGACAAGCAACAAAAAAAGAAACCAAGTCCTAATTTGTAGTGTTTGCCAGTTTGTGAGGTATCGCCTTGGAAATTTAATAATCAGCTCTCTTGAGTTCATCAAAGCTGGCTCCAGCACACCCCTGCTAGTTAAATGAATTTATACAAATGCACTAAAACTGGCTATCTACCGAGTGGATCTCAATGATTCCTTAAGAAAAGACTATACTTGCGAAGAAGTTGACTGTACAAAGTATTAATTTACTGCAAAGAGAACATGATATGCTAGAGGACAATGTGGATCTGATTCCCAGTCACTTCCTAGCCATGAGATTCTCAGGGCACTTACATAACCCGCCTAGATTTGTGCCCTTGTATGTAAGGTGGTTATAATAGTGCTTGTTAGTATGAGTTAGCTGTCAAGAGTGGAAGCTACAACTAATTTGAGCGAGGTTAAAAGGTGGGAATGACTAAAGGGACAAGAACTTGAGTGCCAATAAATTATGTGAACTTTGAAGAGCTCAGATTCTTGCTGTTACCCAAGTATTGAACTCATTAATAATAGAAGCAGAAATTGCACCCCAGCATTCCAGACTTCAGATCTGACTCTAGTCACGATGCCAAGCTGCCTCTATGGCATTGACATGACATTTTATGAGTATAATGAAAAAGAATCTTCAGAATTGTTTCACATTGCATTTCTCTCATTAGCAGCAATCTGGAGTGATTTTTCTTATGATTGGTAATAATTTGCAGTTCTTTGGGGAAATTAAAAATGCAGTTCTTTGCAACTATTTGTTTATATCCTTTAACTAAGACAAAATCACAGGATGTGAGATTTGGAAGGGACCTCAGCAACCACATAGTCCAACCTGTATTCAAAGGGACTACTTATCCAGCCTTTGAGTGAAGACTTCTAGAAAGGGGTGGAGGCAATCTCTTAAGGCAGCTCATTCCACTTTGGGATAGTTCTAATTGTTAGGTTTTGTTTTTGTTTTTGTTTTCCTGAACTGAAGCCAAAGTTTGCCTCATTATAACTTCTATGCATTTGCTTGTGGTTTGGCCTCTGAGGCCAAATGGAACAAATTTATTATCTGTTAAATAAATATAGCAGCCCTTTAAATGTGTGAGGATAGCTATCATATTCTTCCACCTAACCCTGGTATTTCTTCTTGTTTTTAGTGTATTTGTTTTTGTTTGTCTGTTTTAGAGGCAGGGTCTCCTTATCTAGCCCCAGGGCTGAAAGTGGTGGGGGGGCACTCCTTCCTTTTAGGAAAAGCATGGGAGCTTTATCTATTCCATTTCCATCCTAGACTAGTTTGCCCCTCCTGGAGTCTCCCTGTTCCCAAAGGTTCAGTATGCTGATGTCTGACTTGGTGAGGTAATATGGATGCCTGATCTGCTTAGTAAGCTGCATCTCTGAATTCTCGAGCTCAATGCACCCTGAAGCCATAGCCTGGGGTAGCAGAGATTAGATATATGCAACCACCCCTAGCCCAACACAATATATTCTATTGATTTCTTTAATATTTTGGATATAAAAACTTTATCTCACTTTGTGCAAAAGTTAGTTTTCTTCATTGGTAAATTCTTTTCTTATCCAAGTTGTATTTTTATGAAAAAACATTTCATATAATCAAGTCCTATGAAATTTAGAGTTGGAAGAGATATTACAGGTCATCCAATATAACTCCTTCATTTAACAGTTGTGGAAAGTAAAGACTAGAAAGGGGACATGACTTACCCAAGGTCATATAGCTAGATAAGTGGCATATCCAGGATTTGAACCCAAGTAACCTGACTACGAATCCAGCAAATTTTGAACTACACCATGCTGTTTCCTTTTCAATTCCAAAAATTATCTATATTTACCTTTGATAGTTTTCTATATTCACTGTTTCCTTGAGAATATTCCCCTTAGCCATAATTGTGAAAGGTGCTTCCTTCCATTTTTCTGCATTATTTATAAAATGTGAACTTTCATATTTCTATCGCAAATCCATTTGGAAAATCATCATATTATAAGATGCTCATCTAACCCTATTTTCTGCCAAATTATTTTCCAATTACTACAGTAGTTCTTTTTAGAGGACTTCTCACCATTCATTTATGTTTTAGCTTAATGGAACCCTGAATTCCTCAGATTGATTCTTCCTAATACATGCTTTTCTGGTTTATTCCACTGATGTCCTTTTCTATTTTTTAATCTGTACAAAATGGTTTTGATGATTTCTGTTCTCTAATATAGTTTGAGGTCTGCAAGCACTATGTCCCCTTTATTCCTACTTATTTTTTCATTAAAATTCTATACCTTTTATTCTTCCAAATGAATTATGCTATAATTTTCTCTAGCTTTCTAAAAGTGATCCCTTGGTAGTTTGATTGTTATAACACTAAATCTATACATTAATTTAGGTAATATCATAAATTTTATTATATTGGCACAGCATAATCATGAGCAAATAAATATCTCTTCTGTTATTTAAGTCTTCCTTTATTTCTCTAAAGAGCATTTGGTTTCTTCTTCTAGCTTAGCATCCCTCCTCCCCACACACACCTCAATCCTTCCTTTCTACTTATTTTATCCTTCTTTCCCAAAGTTCCATAAGCTTGAATAGATATTGAAGGAAATGTTTCCTTCTCTGCTCACATATGGACCTTTTTTTAAATAACCTAGAAACATGAGAGCATTGATTTCATTGCTTAGTCTTTTCTTGAAAGGGTATCTATTTACTTTTCTTTCTCAGATTGGTGGGTTTTTCAAGTCAAGGGCTTGTCTCATCACTGGTTTCTTTTTTCAGTAACTCAAATGGCTTTTTTTTGTTGAAGGTTCATCATTTTTCAACCGGGATTAGGCTCCACTTTGCAAGATATGTTATTTAGGGATGCACCTTAATCTTCTTTGCTTTTTTGGAATACTCTGTTTCTATATTTATTGTGATTTCTTTATGAGTTCAGAATCATCTTAGCCTATCAAAATGCCTGTCTTTCATAGGTGAAGAAAAGGCTTTCTGCTGGCTGCTTATAATATTTGTTGTTTGATATTGAAAGTTTGAAGTTTAACCACTACAAGCCTTGGAAGGTCAAGCTTATTTTGTTCCTTTTTTTTTCTCTCTGTTAGTGAAATGTAGAATCAGTCAATTAATATCTTATTGCCAATCTTTGAAACTTATGGGAAGTTTTCCTGTGTTGTTTCTTGCAGTATGATATTCAGGCTTTTCCATTTATCATGTTAGCAGGTTTGAAATTTCCTATAATATTGAAATGTACCTTACTAGATTGAAAGCTAGTCTCAGAATCCAGAAGACCTCTGACCGATATTGGATGTGTGACCATGGATAAGTCACTTAACTGTATCTGAAGCCATTCTCTAAAACTATAAATTGATATATACAGGTCATACACAATGAAATAGACAAATCCTCCTCCCTAGTCCACCTATCCCTTTGCAAAAACAGTTAAAGATCAATTATATATGCCTCCCAAAGACAGTAGAGATACAAAGGAGTTAAGAAGCAATTCTTAAGCTAAGGGGAAAATATGCAGATGAAAAAACATCTATCACATTTTACCTTATTCATTTTTACACTGAATATGGCAGAGAATACTTGCCTAATTATATGTGATTTATGACTGTTACCACCTATACTCTAGGGAGGAATTTACTGTGTGAGAATATAGCATTTGGTTCCATAACAATTGGCAAATATCTTGTAAGTCTCCTTTTGCTACAAATGATATAATTATAAGCTTTCAGTATGAACCATGTGGGAGAGAAAGAATGTTTATCTGCAGATTTAAGAAATAAAGGTGAAAGGGAAATGTTTTCCAAACTTCAGATTTACAGACCCCAACAGGCACCACTGTAAATGTAACAAAGCTTAAGAAACTGGAAATACACATCTACCCACAGGTACATAAAAATGAAGAATGGGACCGCCGAACTCCTTAGCCAACTTCTTTTCTCCTCTCGTGGCTGCTGCTGACAGAGGTAAGCTCAAGCTTCCATGGGCTCTTCTCGTTGGCCTAATAACAAATCAAAACCTCTTGTATTTACCTGACATTAATTGGTTAGAAATTGCTTTGTTGGGGCTCTTCAGCTTCATACATTCTCAGCTATTTTCTGCATGCAGTAAACACTTTTGTGTTAGGACATGTATCTATTTCCAATTACCTTCTTTTTTTTTCCTAAAGAAATCCCTAACTTCACAGGAAGAAGGCTGGGCTGGGTAACTTAATCATCATGGCCTCTATACTTCACACTTTATTTCTCGCTGGGGTACAAACAGCTCCCTCAGTCCCTTCCATTTTTGTGCTCCCTTGTGTTACAATTACAATTTCCTCTCTACACATAGCCTGCTAACTCAACACAATAAAAAAAAAAACTGGCAACTTGAGCCATGTTTGGCCAGAACTTTCATTTCCCTGTTAGAGTTTGAACAACAAAAAAGGGACTATCACACATGATCAAACAAAACAGAGAAAGAAAGAAAGAGGGGAGCATCATCTCAGAGGTGTTAAAAGAAAATTATGTTGTATTAGAGGAAAATCACAGGAAATCATCCACTTCAGACTGCCATTCAAAAGAGAATTCTCCTTAAATGGATGATACATTTTGCCCTAAGTAATGGACTTTTCACTGTCTCCACAAAGTTAGCTCCTAGTCGATCTTGGCAGGTTTTGAATCCTAAGATACTTCGATTCAATCGAAATTCTCCAGAGATACAACAATGTTCTGGAAATAAAAACATGAAAATAAGTGTCCTTTAAAATAGTAGAATAAATGGTATTAAATTTGTTATAGCAAGTATCACAGATCTATAACTAGGACGTCTTTCAGTTTGGGCAGAAACAATCGCGAAGTGAGAATAACAATGCAGAAATGGTCCAATTGCTGGTGCAGTCATGATAGAAGAAGTAGCCCATTGCCAAAAGAGCCAAAATGCACACCTGTGGTTCTGAGTGGGGAAGGCAATCCCTTGGAAGAGGCATTATGGAAAGTATACTCTGGGAGTGAGTTTAGGGAGAGAGTCTGACAGGAATGGGCTGGTAAATATTTAACAAGCAGCTTTCTAAAAAAAGAAAAATGTATTCACAACACAATTTTAAGTTTAATCTGCACTATTGACATTTCTTCATCACTTTATTAACTCTAGAATTCAACAAAACAATAAATCAAGCCTAAATTTATACTGTTTGCAATTTCCAAGATATAAATTCTCAAGCTAAAAAATTTAACTTTTGGCTCTCCAGAATTAGTACAAACTGGCTCCAATGCACCCCTGGAGCTGAGTGATATATACAGTGATGCCAATCAGTAAAGAACCACAAAGTATAACTCCTAAGGATATGAGGATCTGGACTACAAAGAGGAAGCATACCTCATGGATTTTAACACTCTGGGACAAAGCTTTGGTTATCCCCAGCTAGTTACATCTGTGATGTAACACCCTAGAGCTAGAAGGGACCTAGAGTAAATTACCTCCTCTATGAGACCTTTGCCTTTAGGCATGTAAGGCATTATCATTCTCATTTTATATATAGGCCTCTGAAGTCCAGAGAGTTCAATGGACTTGCCAAGGAGTCATTTAATAATTAGGAGAATAGAGATTAACATTGTCTCTTGGAGCAGTATTCTTTTCATTGTAATATATTCTTATTGCATTCTGTCATGAAGTTGTCACCATGCAGTGGCTCAGCTGAGATTTAGCCTATGCCCCAGAGAAATCTTTCTTCTTATAGAAGCAGAAATAAACTCCCTGTAGCATTGTTAATTATTTCATTTAGTCTATTCTTATTTGTCATGACCCCCAGGAAAGTATCCTTTCAGAGTAAAAAGAAATGAATGCATTTGGCTATTATTTTTAAGAGCAGTGCCTCTGGACCTCTGGGCCAAATCCACCTAAGGGGCCATGGAGGAGAGAAAACTGGTACAAGAGGTACTCCAATCCATATACTCACCAAACATTGCCACTAGGAGCTTTATTTAGCCCTGATGAAATATGCAGTGTGACTCAGTATAATAAATAAGCCAACAAACCTTTTTGCAGAATGAATAAGTACACCCTGCATGTAAAGGCATTACTACTTCCAAATTCTCTTGTGATTTATAAAATACAGATTTTTTTTCCCTTAAATTGGAGAATGTAAAGGTCTGATCCTGTAATTTCACATATGTAGGGAACTCTTAGCACAGAAAATTCTTCTACCAAGGTTGGTCAACAACTGTTTTCAGTTAATAGTAACCATTTATGAAGTGTTTACTATGTTATTTGCCAGGCACTACCCTAACTACAAGGGATAAAAAAGAAGGGCTAAATACTCTTCCTGCCCCGAAGGAGACAACATGCAAACAAACATATATACATATTATACATATATATATATATACGCACACATGTATACACATATGTACATATATGCATGTGCATATGCCTGACACACAGTAGGTGGTTAATAAATGCTTACTCCCTCATCCTTTCCCTTTTCTGTCTACCCTAGCTTCCTTCAAAACTCAGCTCAAAACCCACCTTGTGAAAGAAACCTTTCTTGCTTCCTCTCCCACCTTTCCTCTGCCTGCCATTTATTATATGTGTGTATATGTGTGTGTGTAATTATGCATGTATGTATGTATGTATATATATTTGTGTGTGTGTGTGTGTGTGTGTGTGTGTGTATTTTACAGTCATCCCTTCCACAGTGCAACTTTGCCCATCATGGTTTCAATATGTCTCAGGTCATCATAAGAAATTAAATAAAAATTTGGGAGGAGTTCTGCGAGTCACAGATAACACATGAAGGCCAGCAGATAACACAGAAAAAATTTAGAAACTCAGAAATGCATAAAATATATGTATAGTATTGCATAATATCAACATATTTTATCTTTTAATACCATAGTAATTGAAACTTCTTCTCTGGTACAAAGGGAGGGCCAAAAAAAATTATATAGATCTTCCAGATAGCAAGGCACCATACCCCTAATCCCTGTGATGTGGAAAGGATAACTGCATATATGCTCCATATAGTATATTATATATACCATATGATATGTATGTTATGTAAGGTATATACACCATAAACTATATGGTATATGCACTATATATTATATCTAGTGTAAATGGGAGTTAATCCCATCAGAAGGTGAATTTTGGCTGAATTTTGAAGAAAAGTAGGGTAGACAGGAAGGGAAAGGGGAACTAAGTAAGCAATCACTTACTATGTGTCAGGCATTGTGCTAAGCACCTGACAGAAATGAGCACAGACAAGAGGCAGAGGTGAGGGGAAACTACATTCAAGACATTGAGAGACAGCCTATGGAAAGTGAGGGCTGGATCAAAAGATCCGAGAATTCTCTGCCTAGAAATGATCATTAAACCCATGGGAACTGGTGAAACCACTAAAGTAGAAAGTCCAGGTGGAAAACTCTTGGAGAATGCCCATAGTTAATAGGAATGACCTAGAGTAAAATCCAGCAAAGGAGAATGAGGAGCTTTCACTATGTGGAAAATAAAGTAGGAGAATAAAGAGAGAGTAGTATTAAAAAAAAAAAAACCTTCAGTGGAGAGAATATCAAGGAGAAGAGGGTGATCCACAATGACAAAGGAAACAGGGAGGTGAAGGAGAATGAGAATTGAGAAAAACTCATTAGAGTTGGAAATTAAGAGATCATTGGTAACTTCGGGGAAAAAAAAATAATTTCAGTTGAATGACGAGGTTGGAAACCAGATTGTCCAGAACATTTAGAAGAGAGTGAGAGAAGATTTGGAGGAACTGATTATAAATGGCTTTCTCAAGGAATTGAGCCACAAAAGAGAGAAAAGATATAGGAAAATAGGTAGTGGAGATGGTCATACTGAGTAAGGATTTTGTTTTTATTTTTTTAAGGTTAGTGGGGACTTGGGCTTATCTGTAGGAAACAAAGAAGCAATCAATAGATGGGGAGAGGATAGTGAGAGAGTAAGTACAACTGGATAGTCTCCTAGAAAACAGAGGATGAGATGGGACCTTGGCAAGGAGAAGGTATAATTCTTTCTGTGAGAAAAGAGTGAGGGAGGAGAAAGTAGGGGAAAACATCTTAGAAAAGGGAGAAGAGGGAGATCTTGGTAAACAGTCTCTTTTTTCCCCCTTTTTTAAAAAAATATTTATTTTTAGTTTTCAGCATTCACTTCCATAAGTTTTTCATTTTTCCCTCTCTCTCCCCAAGACAGCATGCAATCTGATATGGGCTGTACATTGCATTCCTATTAAACACATTTTCACATTAGTCATGTTGCATAGAAGAATTATTTTCAAATGGGAGAAACCATGAGAAAGAAAAACAAAACAAAACAAAAAAAGTCTGCTTCACTCTGCATTCCGACTCCATAGTTCTTTCTCTGGATGTGGATGGCATTTTCCATCTTGAGTCCTTTGGAATTGTTTTAGTTCCTTGCATTTTTTTGTAATAAAAGTTTATCCTTACACAAATCTACAAGCTTTAAAACAGAGTAAAAATACCTGTTGTCACTTAGCAAAGAAAACATTAAAAGCAGCGAACAGGCAGGGGTGGCCCCGATCATCCTGATTGTGGCTCTTGGTTATCTGCTTTGTTCAATGTATGTGGAAATGTCAATTTCTTCAGGCAGTTCTGCCATGTTTACTTCAAAGTGGTCCTGGACATCATTAAGGATCTTGGCATCCCCCTCATCAGACACAAAAGTGATGGCCAAGCCTTTGGCACCAAATTGGCCAGCCCTGGCAACCTGGTGCAGGTAGGTGTCAGAGTCCTCAGGCATGTCGTAATTGACCCTCTCAATATCCATGCCTCAGCCAAAGAGATTGGTGGCCACCAGGATCCACTGCTGGAAATCCTTGAACTGTTGGTATCCTGATAGTCTTTCCTCCTGAGAATGGCAATAGCTGGAAAGTTCTGTTCTACCAGGAGCTAAGCCAAGGCTACACAGCGCTGCACTGACTTCACAAAGATCACCACCTGGTTAAACTCCAGAACATCCAAGAAATCAAAGAGTTTTTCTGTTTTTCTCACTGTCCTTAAGCTTCACATAGTATTGCTGTGGTCCATGCAGCATCAGTTTTGTCTCATCATCCACAAAAACTTCCCTTGGATCCTGTATGAACTTTCTGCAGATAGGTCTTAACTCCTTACTTGGAGTGGCACTGAACATCATGCACTGCTTCTTATGGGGTGTCAAGTGGAAGATCTCTTGCACATCCCAGCTCATATCAAGCTGCTCTAGCATCCTGTCACACTCATCCAGTACAAAGTGCTTCACATTTTTCAGATTGAGACATTATGTACTAAGGCCAGAATTTGGCCAGGTGTCCCCACCACTACATGAGGGCAGTTCTTTTTCAGAACTTCTTCATCCCTCTTGATCGGAAGGCCACCAAAGAACACAGAAACCTTGACATGGGGCATGTACTTGGAGAAGCGCTCATACTCCTAACAGATCTGGAAGGCCAACTCCCAAGTGTGGCATACAACAAAAACAATTACCTGTCCATCCATGGGCTCAATCTGCTGCAGGGTAGCCAACACAAAGACTTGTCTTGCCCATTCCAGACTTGGCTTGCCATAGGACATTCATTCCCAAGATGGCTTGGGGAATATATTCATGCTGGACTTCAGATGGATGCTCAAAACTGCAGTCCACAATAGCCCTCAGGAGCTCAGGCTTCAGAAGGAAATCCCTGAAGCTTGAGCTAGTGGAGACATAGGAGCCCTTCACAGCCTTCTTGGCAGGGGTAGGCATGCTCTCTGTTATGGACTGGGGCTCCTCATTCTCTTTATAATCAAGCAGGAGAAGGACCAAGTCAATTAAAGTCTATTAAAATCAGTCATTGCACACTGTGGCTATTACTGGGTACAGTGTTCTCTTGGTTCTGTTCACTTCACTCAGCATCAATTCATATAAGTCTTTCCAGGTTTTTCTGAAGTCCACCTGGTCATCATTTCTTATAGCACAATAGTATTCCATTATATTCATATACCACAACTTGTTCAGCCATCTCTTTTTTTTTACTAATGAAGTATATGAGTCATGGTCCTCACCTGAAAGTGAGGTGGGGAAGGAATGCCAAGGGAGACTAGAGGAGCAATCAAAGAGTTCGGATAACCACTGTGATAGTTGGGATAGTGAATTGATTAGGGAGGTTTAAAAAGGATTGCCTTACTACTGTGACAATCCAGTTGAGATTATAAATAGTATCCCTTAAGTCTTTGTGAAGTTTAAAACTTTAACAGCTTAAAGGAGAATATAGACTCCTCAAGGGCAGATTATTTTTTGGGGGGGAATGCAAGTGACTTGCACATTTTGAGAATTGGAGGAGGAGCAGGGCTATGTAATTCCAGTGTGAAAACTCCCTTTACTAATGAAGATCAGCATCTGTTCTACAGCACATTGTCTTACAGAGTTGCAAGGAGCACTGAAAGTTCAAGATCCTTGCCCAGGCTCTCAAAGCCAGTTAGTGTCAGAAATAAGACTTGAACCAAGTACTCGTAACTCCAAGACTAGCTCTCTAGAATTAAACTGTTCACCATGTAGTTTCTCAGTTAATGAATATTATACTCAGAGTATAACTACTACCATTTTTATGTCTGTGAAAGTTATTGACCAGAAAAATCAAATAGTTCGGGAATCTTTTTTGTTAATAATGGCCATTGGTTATTTCAAAAGCTTGTAAAGGAAATAAATAACAAAGCAAGTTTTGTTTAAAGAACAATAAGTTGACTTTTCTCAGATACTGCATCAATCAACAGAAGAAAAAAATGCTACCTTCCTTCCTAGGATAACCCTAAATTCTGAAGCTGCATCTACATAAAGCCTCAAAAAAATTTTGGAAATAAAGAATGGTTAAGTCAGCAGCTGATTATCATTAGGATAATCCAAATTTGATGTCCACCAGATACATTAGAGTGAATCGTAAGGCAGATAATTTTTTTCTGATCATTTATTTTTCTTTTTCCTTTGGTCTAGGCTCCTGGCCATCTGCTTCATCAGTGGCTAAACTTGATTGACATGTATGCCTAAAACCCTCAGAGAAGATCTTTGGAAAAGCAATGGATGACTCTGAATACATCAATTACCTGATACTCATCAGACTGTTTACTTAGGCTTGACAATCCAAAGGTGTGATTCCAGGATAAAGGTCCACCCCCTTAAAGAAAATTATTTCCCTAGAAAATATTTTTGCTTCTGCAGGCCTGTGATAAAAAGCAAGTGGCTCTATGTAGATTCACCCTTAGTGTTAGTGAGATATTTCAGGATTCTTTTTCCCCAAGATCAAGAACACCAAGAGAAAAGGAACAGGACACATTTGATTTCCTTTTTTGTCATAGGCAAGGAGATGGGAGATATGCAGCATGAATGATTTATCAAAATTCTAGTTTAAATGGGTGCCTAGAATTGAGCACAGTATTCCAAGTGTAGTCTGAACATTACAGAATATAGGGAGACTATTGCTTATTTTCAGCCTGGGATATACACACAAACACACACAATATACATTGAGAGGGATATATACATACACAGACACACACACACACACAGACACACACACACACACATATATATACACACACGTACATACATATGTATGTATATATTTGTAGGTATATTTGTGTATGTCTGTGTGTTCATATCCCAAGACGATATCACTTTTTTTGCAGGTGCACCAAGTTTTGGGCTCAAGTGAAGTCTATGATCAATATTCAAACTTCCATGAAATTGTGATATGGCTTACTATCAAGTCAGATTCTCCATGATTTGTTTAATTCCTTTTAGAATTATACTACGTGAAATCTTTAAGTTTGGCCCTGATAAATCTGACCTGGTAAATTTCCTCTTGCCATTTTCAATCCACCATTTCATCTGGTTGAGAAATTTTGAAATCTTTATTCTGATATTTACAACACTGCCAATCTCACTCAGCTTTGTGCTATCCCCACTGCCTGGAATTTTCTGCCTCTCACCTCTGTCTCTTAGTTCTTCTAGCTTCCCCCAAGACTCAGCTCAACTCCCAGTTTGAGCAGGAGGGCTTTCCTGTTCTTTTCCAACATCAAGACTTCCCTTCTCAAATTGTTTTCCATTTGTTTTGTATACATCTTGTATGTACCTAGTTGTTTAAGTGTTGCCTTACCCATTAGGATTTAAAATCCATGAGGGCAGGGACTGTCTTTTGATTTGGTGGGGTTTTTTTGGGGGGGTATCCCTAGAACTTAGTTCAGTGTCTGGCATGTGATAAGCCTTCTCCTATTAATAAATGCTTGTTGACAGACTATGTGAATAAACATTGCAGGGCCAAGCAGAGAGTTCTGGAGCACACTGCTAGAGAACTAGTCTGAGCTAAGGGCTTATGGTATGAATGCTACATGAAGATGTAAAACATTCACTTAAATTTTGCAAGGTTATAAATGACAATGTGCACCTTGATCTTTTCTGGTAGCACTTTTTGACAGGGGGTAGCAGGGTCACAGTATGAAAGCTCTCACCAAATAAATGAGGGGAAAGAAAAGAGCAAAAAGGTAGAGGAGAGGCATGCTGAGGGTGTCCAAGATAAAAAGGCCTTATCCTACAGCACAATTTTACCTAGAAGCATCGTTCTCTCCCCGAACCCCCTAAACTATTTGCATTTCTAAGAGAGTCTGGGAATAGAACAGGGAAGAAAAATAAACTCTCAACACTTCTTCAAGTTAGGGCTCCTTTATTTCTTGGTCACAATAATGCCAAATGCCAGCTAATAAAAAAAATTTTGTTTAAGAGTAATTCCAGGGGCAACTAGGTGGCATAATGAGTAGAGCAACAGCCCTTGGAATCAGGAGGACCTGAGTCCAAATCTGACCACAGATACTTGACACACTTACTAGGCATGTGACCTTGGGCAAGTCATTTAACCCCAATTGCCTTGCTTCCCCCTCCAAAAAATTAAGAATAATTCTATGTATTATATTTTATAATATCAATTGAATAATTTTCCTTTGCTAAAGAAGGGGTTATTTATTTAAAAAATACACTACATAGTGGTTTTCATATAGCAAAACATAAATGAAGAGTTAAATGGGATCATTCAATATATTCATTAGGTTGTGTAATATATTAGAAAGGGCTTTGAACTTAGAAAAAGGTTCAGATTTTGCTCTGGCAGTTACTATCATAGTATCTTAGAGTTGCAAGGGAACTCTGAGGGCAACCAATCCAAATTAAATCTGAATAGGAAACAATTTTTACAAGATTTAGTCTCCACTTGAAATTCCCCAATGAGTGAGAGACAGCCCATTCCACTCTTGGACAACCATAATATTTAGGAAAATTTTCTTTAGTGTGGGCCTAAATCTCAGTAATTTCTACTC
Source organism: Trichosurus vulpecula (assembly GCF_011100635.1). NCBI lineage: Eukaryota > Metazoa > Chordata > Mammalia > Diprotodontia > Phalangeridae > Trichosurus > Trichosurus vulpecula. Next base: position 182,755,102 of record NC_050574.1, read on the forward strand.
ATTTCTATAGTTCATCACTTTTGAACCAAGTAAAACAAACTTAATTCCTCTTCCATATGAAAGCCCTTCAAGTATTTGAAGAGATCTAGAATGCATCTCCCCTGAGTTTCCTCTTCTTCAAGTTGAAGATCTTCAGTTCCTTCAAACAACCCTCAAATGGCAAATAAACCTTCAGTTGAACTTGAGACATTTCACCATCCAAATATTACTTCTGTAGGATATTCCTCCAGCATTTCAATACCTTATGGATTTGTAATTTTATTGGTATGAATACCCTCACCTTGGTTGCAGATTAGAATCCTTCTCCAATTTAAGAAATGGTCCTCGAGAGATGCAATAGCAAAAAAAAGAAGAAAGGAAGGAAGGAAGGAAGAAAGAAAACACCTTATAATGAACCTCCAAAGTCAGGTTCATCACTGGCCCATCAACCAATCACTCAACAATTATTAAGTGCTTACTATGTGCCAGGCACTGTGCTAAGCTCTAGAGACATAAAGAAAATGAAAATAAACAAGGTTCTTACATTCTAATGGAATATTAGTAACTAAGAATTCGATGTCTTTCCTAAAATGTGGCAGCCCAGAACTGAACGTAATACTTCCTATATAGTTGAATGAGCATAACAGGATATACCAGCACTCATTCTAGACACTATGGATCTTTACATAAACTAAGAATATATTAGCCCTTCCAGGTGCCATGTTATACTGCTAAGGCATATTAAATGTGGTCTTAGAGTGAGGAAAATCTGGGTTCAAGTACTGCTTCTGACAGAACAGCTGACACTAGGCAAGAAGATAGTCACCCTTGAGGCAGCCAGGTGGTGCAGTGGATAAAACATTGGGCTTGGAATGAGGAAGACCTGATTTCAAAACCAGCCTTGGATAATAGACAATGTGTGGCCCTGAGCAAGTCACTTAACCTGTTTACCTCTATTTCCTCATCTGTAAAATGGAGATAACACCAAATACCTTGCAGGGCTGTGAGGATCAAATGAGATAATGTTGGTAAAATGCTTAGTACAGTACCTGGTACTTTGTAGGTGTTATTTAAATGCTTATTCTCTCCCTCCCTCCCTTCAACATCCCCGAAAGCATTCTCATACTGTAAGTAGAAGTGCAGGTAAGGACCTGTATTGGTGGAGAATTTTTCCTCATTAGGAGTTCCCTGATGAAATAACAGAAACAACCAATGGAATAACAGGGCCAGCCCCTCCTCCACCCCCAAAAATGTCCTTGATACCTGTCCCCTCCAAAACCTGTATTTTACGTGAATGGTTATCTAAACATCTTTATTTCACTTATGAAGCTTATGCTTTGAATCTGTATCAGATTTTTGCCTCTATTAAATTTCATCGCTCATGAAGGAAAAGGTTATCTACCCTTAGAGAAACAGAAGGCAAATAAGTATAGTATGGTCTTACATAGATGCATATGAATGTAGATGTCTATATATGACTTGTTATCAATATCTAAGTATATGTATTGTAAGTGTACATATGTATGTATGTACAGGTGTATGTGTATATTTGTATATCTGTGTGTATGTGTATATATGTAAGGGTGTGTGTATATATGTATATGATTAATTCTAGCTTTCTGGGGTAGGGAGGAAGGGGGGAAAACAAAGTAAAAAGTGCACAGTAGAGAATAAAAGAAAACTTATGGGGAAGCAAAGAAAATATGGACAGCTCTCAACACAATGTGTAGTATTTATTATATAGGCTTTCTTGAAATGGAAATTTATTGTTATATATTTTGAATTCTCTCTTACATTCTTTTGTGCACATGCCAATGCTTTTTTTCTTTACTTTTGTATTAAGTTTGTTTCTCTTTTTCTCTTATTTTGTATTTAAATTCAAAATAAAAAAAACTACAAAAAAATTCATCTTTTTAGTTGTAGCCCATTTTTGTAGCCCAACCATTCCATTTTGAATATTGGTTCTGTTGTTCAACATTGTTTATTGTCTGTCACACTTGTATTATCTGCTCATTTGATAGGCATTCCCTCTTAATTCTTTATCCAAGTGCTACATCAAATGTTTTAATAGCAAAGGACCAAGGACAAATCCCAGGGTCTCTTCAGTAGAGTCCTCCCTCTAAACTGGCAAGAAGCCATCCATAGCTATTCTTTGGTCCAATTGTTTTGAATCTGCCTAATTGTGCTTTAATTTAGTGCACATCTTCCTGTCTTGCCCAAAACGATTTCATAAACGACTTTGTCAACTTCTTTGAAGGACCCTAGACATGCACTATATGTCTACAGAATTCCTCCGATCTAACAATCTAATAATATTGTGCAGAAAGGAAATAAGGAAAATCTGTCAAGACCTTCAGCAAGGCAAGGCTTGCTGATGTCACACCTTAATGATCTCTCATAACTTTATAAATGCTCACCAATTATTCTTTCAGTAATATTATCCAATTTATGTTTCTCCTCTCCACTCACACAGACACCATAAGCTTGAGGGCAGGGACTATTTTGTTTTTGTCTTTGTAATTTTTTTCTTTGTATCCCCACCCAGACAGTGCCCTCCACATACTAAGCACTTGATAAATATTTACTGAACTGAGTTGCATTGCATTACACTGAAATTAATTTCATTGAATTAAAGTTTTTCTTGGAGACTCACAGCATTTCACAAAAGAGGCAGACCAATCAGTGACACTAAAATCAGTGGGCAATGTTAGCTCCATTTTAGCCAACACAAGGGAAGTCATAATGTCAAAATAAAACACCTAAGAATGGGAGAGGGCAAACCAGGATGTACCTGGGAGAGAGGTCGGGGCAGAGACAATTAAGAATATAATCAGGAAACCTTATACACCATTGTTTGTAGGCTTCAGGAGAAGGAAGGGAATCACAATGGCCAGCAGGAGGCTGCCCTCTAGATTTAGACCACTGATTTTACATCAAGTTCTATCATATCTCCTAGTCGTTTGTAAGTGACACGTGGATCCTTCATCCATCCTATATCAGGACAGCTCAGCATTTGACCACTTATTATGGATCTTGTAAGGGGGATTCCTGCTCAGATACAGAAAATAAAGGCTAATCATACTTTCCTTACTAACTACCTAAAAGACTTGTTTTTAGAAAAAATGCTTTGCAAATCTTACATCTGCATTCTTCTTATATTCATCATTAGGGAAAAAAAAAAGCAGGTGCTAAAATTCTGTGATGCTGGACAGTATTTATTTGAAAGCTATAAAGGTTAAAATGATTGCATAACAGCTCATCAGCCTTCCAGGTGATTTAATTTTATTGTATTTCAAACTTCTTGGGTGGATCTGAACTAAATAGAACATTCATTTCTGCTCTTCAGTGAAAAGCAAGGAACCAATCACTCACTTAATGGTTGTTCTAAAGCGGATAGTCCAAGATGTACCACATTCTCTTGGAACTAATCCAAGGGTTTTCTAGGAAATTGTCCTGGAAAATATGACAACACTGGAACACTTAAATCTGAAAAACTTTGCTTTAGGATGTTTAGCTGCAATAACCCAAATCCTAACTCCACACAATCATTTTAAAAAAGGATCCCTGTTTAAATAGTTACCTTTATCCCATAAATCATCAGAGAGATGCTTCGATATACAATTTTCTTACCAAAGACACTATTATCCTCAATGATTTTCATAGTAACAGTATGATAAAGTGGGAGAAGCACTAGGTGTAGAGTCAGAGGACCTGGGTTCGAAGTCTAGTTCTGACACTCTCTACCCTTGTATGACATCCAATGATGTCCTTAACTTCTCTGGGCCTGTTTCCTTAATGAGGGTATTGAACTAAATAGTCTCAAAGGTCTCTTTTGGTTCTATGATCCCATGTTTGAAAGGGACTGTGGCAGAGAGTGACCCAATGTATAGAGAATGGAGTTATAGAGTGTGTAGAACAAGAAAATAAGGGAGAACAATAAAGTGAATGAAAATCATTGAGTGAAGCTTTCAAGGCTTGATTTGCACCTACGTCCCCACACCAAATTACTTTATTTATTTTGTAGGCACTTTTATAAATCATTAATGTATATGTCTCCCCTTGGGGAGTGTAAGCTATTTGAAGGAAGGGACTGTTTAATTATTTGTCTTTGATCTTCAGTGCCTAACATAGTGGCTGGCACATGAAAGGTATCCAATCAATGCTTCTTGATGGATTGATTAATTTTTTTTGCCCATGAATTTTAAGCCTTGGTTTGAGGAAACTTGAGAGAATATAAGTCATCCAACAAATATTTATTAAGCACTATTATGTGCCAGCCATGGTGCTGGCATACACTGGGGATAACAAGGAAAGGCCAAGATAATCCTTGCTACAAAGAACTCACATTCAAATGGGAAAGACAACATTTAAACAACTATGTACATGTCAGACAGATAGAGGGTAAATGGGAGGTAATCTCAGAGACTATTGAGAAGGACTGAGAAAGGCCTCTTGCAGAAGGTAGGATTTGGGTTGAAACCTGAAGGAAGCCAGGATGTAGAGACAAGGAAAGAGAAGATTCCAGGTGTGTGGGAAAACTAACAGAAAGGCATGGTTTCAGGAGATGTAGTATTGTGCACAAAGAACAGAAAAAAGAACAATGTCTCTGCATCACAGAGTCCTAGAGTTGAATTAGGTTGAAGAAGTCTGGAAAGATAGAAAGGGGTCAGGTTGTAAACGGCTTCAGAAACCAAAAAGAGAATTTTATATTTGATCATAAATATAATAGGAAGCCATTCGAGTACAAAGTAAGTCCAGAGGTTGGTATATCCTAACTGCTTATTAAGCCCGGAGGAATTATGCCCCAATGCCCTCCAATACTACAATGTCAGTTGGAAGCAACAGATTGATCAGTTCAGCTGATCAGCCTTTGTATATCTAAATGATATATTTCTGAACCTGCCACTGTGGATGTAAGGAAAAAGAACAACCAGGGGCAATACGAGCCAATGTAGGATTTAAGATACGAATGAAATCAGTAGTAACAACACTGCTACCAGTGTATATCTCTATAGGTGGGTTGAAGAAACAAAAATCTATTCTTTGAGCTCGATTTCCCCATTCGTATAATGGGAATAGTAAAATTGATACTGCATCCCTTGCAAATTTATTGTCAGTAAAATATTTGTAAACTACAAATTCGAGGTGGTATTATTTTCTACTAGTCAAGTCAATAAGTGTTATTTAGTGCTTACTGTGTGCTAGGCCATGTGTTAAGCCCTGAGAATATGAATGCAAGAGAGTCCCAGCCCTCGTGGAGTTTACATTCTCATGGGGGAATATAGCACATAAAAGGGACCTGAAAAGGAAGGGGGAGGACAAGGGCATTGTAAGAAAAAAAATACAAGGAGATTGAAGAGTGCAGCTGAAAGAATGAAGATTTCCTTTATCTACAAAAGAAAGAATATGAAGAGAAAATTGATAGTGTGAGAATAAGTCACTAATGTAAAATTTCATGAGCAGAGCAGAAATTATCAAGAAAACTCCTTAAAACATTTATAATACTAATGGAAAATATATCAGTCTATGTTATTGCCATCCTTATTTCACATTTTCAAGAGACTGAGCATTTAGATAAAATATCCCAGAAGGCAATCCTATGGATCATTTAGTGGTCTGCTTTTATATCCAGTAAAACTTCAACTTAAGTGTGCAAAATGACTCTTCAAATAACTAATTTAAATAATTTACATCTACAAATGTTTCATCTGAGGCAATTAATGATTTTTATCTGACTCACTATTAATTACCTTTGCAAATACAATCATCTAACCATGAAAATAAGCTCTAGTCCACCTAACGAGGCACTAAAAATGGTCAAGGAAAACTCAGGATAAATTTCAGGGTCTAATGAAAACTAGGCAATAGGGTTATTACTCACTTATTCAACAAATATTTGTTAAGCATCTTCTAGGGCAAAGTATTGTGCTTTGCAATAAGAGTTGAGGAAGAGATGGTGGCTTTCCATGACGTATAAGAACTGATCCCAATCCAGACCATGGGAGTTTACAATCTATACAGACAGATGAGACATGAGTGTAAGTAATTATAGCATTGGACAATATATGATAAATTCAGATAAATGGCATTTTAAAAACTGCTATTGGAATACAAGAACAGGAAAATACAGCTTTTGGCTGAAAGATCAGGGACAGGTTGGTGAAAGTGACAGGATTTGGGTTGTGGTTTGAAGCACAGAACAGAGTTCAAAAGATTGATATTAAGTTTCATCCTTATTACCTCTTCTTTCTACTTTCCCTTTGAGTTGAATGTCATTTGTTGTAGTAATACAATGATACAAGACAATTCCAAAGGATTCATGATGAAAAATGCCATCCACCTCCAGAGAAAGAACTGATGGAGTCTGAATGCAGATCAAAGCAGACTATTTGCCAATTTATTTTTTCATGTTTTTTTTAATATGTGTTTTCTTTCACAACATAACTGATACAGAAATATGTTTTTCTTGATTGCATATGCATAACCTATGTCAAATTGATTACCATCTCAGGGAGGGAGGAAGATAAGAGAGGGAATTTGGAACTCAAAATTTTTAACAATGAATGTTAGAAGTTGTTTTTATATGCAATTAGAAAAATACAAAATATTATTTAAAATAAAGAACCCTGGATTTAGAGTCAAAAGACTAGGGCTTGAATCCTGGTTATGTGTGACTTTAATAACTTTGTCTCACCTCTCCAGGCCTCAACTTTACCACTTTTCAAAATAAAGGGGTCAGAACAAGTGGTCTGTCAACTCCCTTCTAGATCTGAGGTTCCATGAAAATGTGTGTACAGAAGAAAGTTAAGCAAGCATTCTTCAAATGAGTCATTAATGTTGGAAAAAAACAAGCAATATGGCCACTAAGAGGAAGTAGCAAAGTAGGAAGCTGCAGTCATAGCAGTATTTCAAGAAGATGTGGGGACAGTAGAGGATTTTCAGAGGATTGTAGAGACCATGAAGGATTGTCAGAGGATGCTGAGTACTATACAGAATTGTCAAGGGGTGGTGGGGATCATGGACGATTGTCAGGGGATGATGGGGACCATGAAAAATTGGCAGGAGATAGTGGGAACAACGGAGGATTGGAAAAGGACGGGAGACCCAGACTACACAGAATTTGGTGAAAGAACTAAATGAGCACCACCACCTGTAAATCTTGGCAAGCCAGGGCCCTGCACCTCAGTGAGCCAGACACTTTGGAAGATCCAATTCAAATAAATCTAGTTGTTCATTCTCAAGGAAGTAGGAAGAGAGACCTCACCACTGCCTAGGTAAGCTTTTCACCACAGAGGCAGCAATTATCCACCTGAACTAGGAATCAGGAACTTCCTGCCACCTTCCTATTCCACCTACTTAGATGCCACCTATTCCCCAACCCTCCTACTGTGTGTTCTTTCCTAATTAAATTTTTCTTGGGCTCTTTATATCCTATCCTTGTACTTGTCATAATGTATTTGTGCACAAGCCCCAAGAGGGCAAGAACTGTATCCTTACCTTTGCGGTTTCAAGACAAAACAATATGCATGTATTAAGAGCCTGCTATGTTTCAGGTAGCTAGGTGCCATAGTGGATAGAGCACCAGGCCTGGAGTTAGGAAGGCTCATCTTCCTGAGTTCAGATCCAGCCTCAGATACTCACTAGTTGTATGTCCCTGGGCAAGTCACTTAATCCTGTTTGCCTCAGTTTCTTCATCTGTAAATGAGAAGGAAAAGGCAAACAATTCTAGTATCTTTGCAAAGAAAGCCCCAAATGGGGTTACAAAGTGTCAAACACCACCGAAAAACAACAAATGCTTTCAAGTACTACGCCAGGTGCTGGAGTGAGATACTGATGTTAAAGTGAGACAGTCTCTGTCCTCAAGGAGCAACATTTTACTAGGGGAAGGCAATGTGTTCACAGATCAGTAAACGTGGGTTATATTGAAAATAGATAAGCAACGATTTGGAGTGAGGCTAACAATTGGAGGAATCAGGAAAAGTCTCTTGAAGGAAATGGAACTTGAGCTGAGGCTTGGAGGGTTCTAAGGGTCCAAGAGGTGGAGGTAAAGAAGGAGAGAATTATAGGCATCAGGGACAACCTGTGCAAAGACACAGAGAGGAGATGGGATGTCATGTATGAGGAACATATAACCATACTGGAAAGATAGGTTAGATCCAAATTGTGAAGGCTTTAATTGCCAAAAAGAAAACTCTGCATTTGATCCCAAGGCTAGTAGAAAACCATTGAGGCTTCTTGAGGAAATGAATGACAGTCAGGGTTGCACTTTAAGAATATGAATTCAACATCTGTCTGTAGGATTATTTGGGGGAGGAAGAGCTGGATGCAGAGAGACCAATAAGGAGGCTGTTTCAAGTGATTTTCAAGTGATGATGATGCCTGAGGCCAGTCACAGGATTGTAACTCAAGTGGTCATGTGGATTATTGGAGTAATACAAATTTAGACAGTCATTTCAGTTCTGTATAGTTCTGTTGTAAATCATAATACTTCTTCTAAAAGTGCAAGTGCTCCAAATCTTCATAAAAAAATAAATGTGCCTCACATGGGTCCATGAATTTTATAATATGTTTTTACATCGAATTGCTGATATAAACAGGAACTTACACACACACACACACACACACACACACACACACAATATATTTGCCTGGGGGCCCACACACCCTGAGAGTAGTCCTGTGATTGAGCAACACAGCTGGATCAACAGAATACTAGGTCTCAAATGCAAATCAGAACTTTGAAAAGACCTGACTCCTTTCCACTCATCTTAAACCTTATAATCGTCATTATATTCCATAATCCAACAGCACTGACCTTCTGTGGATTGCTGTTCCCCACACAAAATATTTCATACCCCAACTCCAAGATTTTTCATTGGCTGTTCGCCATACCAAGAATACTCTTCTTCATCATCTCTGCCTTCTGGCTTCATTCAGGACTCAGCCAAAATCCCATATTTGGGAGGAGGCTTTTTGGTATCTTCATTCCCACCTTACTCCACTAACCCCACCCCCACCCCCACTGCACACATACAGACAGAAACAGACACAGATCCTTCCAATATCTTCCCTCTGAGATTACCTTTCATTTAAGCTGTACCTTGTACATACAGAGCTGTTTGCATGTGGTATCCCCCACTAGGATGTGAACTCCTCAAGAGCAGGAACTTCATTTTTGCCTTTCTCTGTATCTCTAGTGCTTGGAACATAGTAAATCCTTAATAAATATTTATCGACTGGCTGATAGAGAATGAAACAAAATGAAGGAAGGGGAGAAATAATGAAGACTGAAGCATAATAAGAAAAAAAGCAGTTACAGCTGGTTTGCCAATTTTTTTTCCTGTTAGGTACATAGGTGAGACAAACAGAAGGGAGACACAAACGTGTATTGCTTCTGTAGGGGAATGAAGACAATGGAAGAATCCTTTCAAATGAGCATTAGTGGCTAGGGTCTGCTCTATAAATGATAGAATGAATACAACATCTGCCCAGCCCTGGAAGATGAAATGAAGACTCTAATTGTCATTTCAATCCAGATGATCCTAAAGGGAGTCTTTGCAACCATTCAAAACCCTGGAAGTAAAGACTTGAATGGGAGCTTCAGATTTACAGAGAAATTGAATTTGTTTGGCAGAAAGCATCCAGAGAACAGGGGGTAGAATTGCTGAAAGAATTCTTTGGGTAATTCCACTTAGCCCAAGTGAACTAAAGATCCTATTCATTTTTCATTCTATTCAGGAATGAAACAGAGGCTATAGGAGAAATAATAACCAGGTTAGAGACTTTGTCATGTGTTAACAGTTAGTAATGTGGTAAGAGGCAGATACTATTGGAGTTTTAATTATCTTCCAGGTGGTTTTCATTATTGCTGGTAGAGGGAACAACCAAAGACATGCTATGGATATAGCCCAAGAAATTATTAGAATATGGTGTGTCTCAAAGACAATGTTTCAGGTGCTTAGGAGAAAAACACTTCTATAAAAATAAATAAATGAAAGTGAGGAAGAATTGTGCTTACCATTTTGGCAAGAAAGATATACCTGTGAAAACTAAGAGTATGTTAGGGCAAAATGGAACCAGGCATAGTTGGAGCAACTTCAAAGACCCAGAACAGAAGAGAAATCATAAACTTGAGTCTTATCAACCCAAATAAATAGGGAAACTAACAAGGGTGCTAAGAAATAAAATCTCACTTGGAAAGGTCCCTCTGAGCCTATCTCATCCTGGGAGTCTTTAACAAAGAATCCATGAAACAAATTGTGGTAGACGAATGTAAGGGAATAAGACTATGCAGTAAGAAATAATTCATATGATGCCTACAGAGTATCATGGAAAGATTTACATGATGTGATGTAGAGTGAAGTAAACAGAGCTGAGAAAATAATATAAATGACAACAACAATATAAAAGGAAAGAAAACAAAACAATCAACAATGAATCTTGCAGAACTAGAAAGAAGCACAGCCCCAATGAAGACATGAGAAGGCGCACTTACCCCACTCTTTTGCAGAGACAGGTGACTTATGGGAATGGTACATTGCACTTATTTTCAGACTTTCTAGATATATTGATAAATTTTACTGCTTTTTTCTCTCTTTTCTTTATTGTTATGTAGGATGTAAAAAAGATAACAATAAAATATTTTAAGTAGAACAAAGTGAACATGGAGAGATTTCAGATGAGTCTGTGGAATTCTGTGGGAAAATTACTTCTATTTTCACTAATCTCTAAGTGAAATTTATCCTTTCCTTCAATTATGATGTTTTGAAAAGTATTTTAAGATGGGGTCCATGAGATTTACTAAATTTATTATCAAAGGGGCCCATGACACACAAAAATGTTAAGAAGCCCTGACTTAGTACAACCCATAGTTTGAAGAAAGGGAAGCAAGTAAATGAGGTCTTTAGACAAGATTAGGAAAAATAAGCTAGAATTCTAGGACAAAGGAAAGAAAATAAAAGGACCTTAGAATAGTAACTGGGTATCACATTTTAGGAATGGCATTGATGAATTGGATAATACTCAGAGGAGAACAACTACAATGATGAAGGGCTTTGAGTTCAAGCTATGAGCATCAGCTGAGGAAGCTGAAGGTTTTAAGTAGATAGAAGCAGAACGGCAGTTATGCTCAGTGTTACGAAATATGTAAAAGTTAAACAGGAAAATGAGAAGAGGAAATAGTTCCTGCTGAGTAATGGGGATGGTGTAGTGTTAGGTCAGGAAAAATAGTTTATCTTAAGTCAATAGAAAAATGGGGGGAAATAGAATGAGGCCCACTGTAATTGGAACTAAAGTCCAAGAAGTAGGCATAGAGAAAAGGAAAAATAATGGAGTCTACAACAGAGAGAAGAAGCTGAAAGAGGGAGTTTAGTGAAATAGAAAAAGAAACACTAAAAACAATTAAAATCACACACATGAGTAAAATAGCTTAAAGTCATTAATGATGAATATTATAAAAATTAACAATAAGCTAGTGTAGCGTATGTGGTGCTGAGAAAAGAAAAAAATGATATAGACAGAACAAGAGGGTAACATTATCCATGAAGTGACTGAACTCGATGCTCTAAAACTTGACCATTAGGACAAGAGAGACATACTTTGGTGGAAATTTTGATTAACAGAATATATATATATATATATTTTGAAAGATTTATCTCCAGGTCAGATGTATAATCTAAACTCAAGAATAAAAGAGAACATACTAGAAAGTGTATTTGCTCCTTAGCAAACTAAGTGTGAGAATTTAAAAATATTCAAGTATCAGATTTTTCAGGCATACAATAAAAAGGGTGATTTTAAAGAGATTTCAACTGTCTCAGGAAAAGGGATTAAGATGGAATATCATCTGTGAAGTCAAATTCTCAGGATTAGTATATAAGAAAACAAAAAGAATTAAAGGATCTTAATACTTTTGTTTATTGTCAACAATATAATTAACACCCTCTTTCACATTCCTTCACTCCATAAACACTTAAGTGCCTACTGTGTGCCAGTCACTGGACTAAGCACTGGGGATACAAAAAGACAGTCCCTGCCCTTAAGGAGATGACAATCTAATGGAGGAGACAATATGCAAAGAAATATATACACAGCAAACTATGTACAGGATAAATAGAAAATAATCAAAAGAAGGAAATCACTGGAATTAAGAGTGTAGGGAAGGCTTCCTGTAGAAGGTGGGATTTTAGTCGGGATTTAAAGGAAAATAAGGAGGGTATTTCAGGCATGGGGGGTTATCCAGAGAAAATGCCCAAAGAAAAAATGGTCTAGTAGAATTGATAAGGCTAACTTATAAGTGGGGGAAGTTGTAGTGTACAAAACAAAAGCTGCCGCTCTTCTGATCATGTAATAGTAGTAGCTCAAATTTATTTCTCAAAATTGCTAATGGCTTGAGGAGGATGAGGAAATTCCTATTTGAAAAAGAAGACATGAGGAGGATGACTAAAATGGTGATGAAATCAAGTCATCAATAAGCATTTATTAAGCACCTAATATGTGCCATTCACTGTGCTAAGGACAGAACAAGGGGAAAGACACCTTGTTGCTCTTTCAAGAACGTGGTAAGTTTAAAGAATGTAAAAATACTTGAGGGGAAAAGCAGAAGTATATAGTCTTTAGAGACCAAGATCAATCTTAATATCTAAAAATGAATTAAGGATGAGTATAGATTATTTTTAAAACTATGAAATCTGAATAGGAAAAAAACTAAACATTTTATTTCTGTCAAAGAAGCCTAAGTTCTCATAGTAGTTTTTTTTTGGGGGGGGGGCAGTTGCAGCACGTGATTGATTCTTTTATCTTTTGATCATCAAACACACATAAATCACAATTCTCCTCATATTTTTCAAAGCTGAAAGTGACCTTAGTGATAACATAACCTAGCCACCTCATTTATACATGATGAAACTGAGGCCCAGAGTATTACATTCTGTGGCTTCCAGACTTGAAAGGCAAATAGTTCTATATAAAAGGAGACTGCCTAAAATTGTTGATTATTCCTCAGGTGGTAAAATAATTAGGAAACATTATCTTGAAAGTGATGATCATGGCTGGCATGATGGTAGGTATAATACAAGAAGTGGATAGAAAGGTAGTATGGTGATTGAGATAAGGCACAGATTAGTTATATGAGTCTAAGAAATATAAAGATTAGCAGTTAAGTCACTATTAATGAAAATGAGTAAAAGGGAGAGGAACATCCTGACAAGATAGTTGCTTAAATAAGAGGCAGGCTGGCCAGCTGCCACGTATTAAGAAAAGAAAATGAAATACCACTTTTCACATTAGACTGAATGATGATCAAATATATGCATAAACACATACATATTTCACTTGAGAAACTACAATGACTTTTTATTTTACGCCAGAATTACACAAAATCTAGCCAGAAGAGAGAGAGAAGGGGGGGGGAAGGAAAGAAGGAAGGAAGGAAAGAAGGAAGGAAGGAAGGAGGAAAGGAAAGAAGGAGGGAAGGAAGGAAGGAATGAAGGAGGGAGGGAAGGAATGAAGGAAGGAAGGAAAGAGGGAGGGAGGGAGGGAAGGAGGGAAGGAAAGAGGGAAGGAAGGAAGGAGGGAAGGAAGGAAGGAAGGAAGGAAGAAAGGAAGGAAGGAAGGAAGGAAGGAAGGAAGGAAGGAAGGAAGAAAAGGAGAGAGGGAGGGAGAGAGGAAGAGAAAGAGAGAGAGAGAGAGTGAGAGAGAGAGGGAGAGAGGGAGAGAGAGAGAGAGAGAGAGAGAGAGAGAGAGAGAGAGAGAGAGAGAGAGAGAGAAGTCAATGCTTCCCATCTTGACCAGAGACTGCCAAAGACACAAGTAGTTTGCTATGCTATGTATCCTGACCTAAGAATAGAGCCCTTGCCTTCATAAGGCCCTGGGATGGTTAGAAAGCCCCTAAGTAGGGACCTGGGAAGTGCCAAAGCACTGCCAGTTATCTTATTGCCCAGCATATCAGTGATCAGGCTGCGCCCTGGACAGCTCAGACCTAAACTAAAAATGACAGGAATATCTTAGAACACAATATTCCAAAAAGCAAAAGAGATAGATTTATAAGCAATAATAACTTATCTGGCAGAACTGAGTATAATCCTGTGAGGAAAAATGGGCATTTAGTGGAACTGAGGACTTTTAATCACTTTCTGACAAAAAGTTTAAGAGCCGATTTGGAATTTTAAAATACAATGAAGGGTAAGTTTATTTCAGCAACTGGATTGAACTGTATGATGGTGTAGGGCTAACATTCTAAAGTAGAAGAAACAAAAATCCCTTCAGAATTTCAGTGTCTCCAAAGGGTATTTGAGGGAGTTAAAAAAAACAGATAAGAATGGAATGGTAAGCATTAAAGGAGAAGGAAAAGAAGAAGAGGGAAAGGTTTATAATAATATGAAAATAGCTTATATGCTATTTCTCAAAATTGACATGCATGAAAAGTATGTTTGTTTGTGTGTGTGTGTGTGTGTGTGTATAAACACACACACATATGAAGAGAGAGAGAGAAACAGAGAGACAGAGAGAGTTAATGACAGTAAACCCCAGATGAAATTCACTCTTATCTGAAATAGAACATCTGATAGGGAATACCTGAAAGAAAAATAAATTTCCTGATCCTAAAATGGAGGGAGGAGAGTAAAGAAAGTAGGAATGGAGGAAATGAGCTTCAGATGAAACTTATTCTTATAAGAAACAGACAAAAAAGTGTTCAGAAGAAAGCACAAACAGGAAATATTTTAAAGTCTAGTGTTTTATTATGTAGTTCCAAAAAAAGTGGAAGAGGATCAGAAAAAAAAGTAATAACCATTTGAATGTATTGTATTTAATAAGAAATTGGTAGTAGTTTTGTGGAAATTTTGTTGGTTTTATGGTGAGAAAAGAATATCAAATATGTATAATAAAGAAATATTTTTCATACTAATCTTCGACAAGATAAAACGAAATGAGAGATATAAAAATCCTAAATCTGCCTCTCTTAGATCTCTGCCTTGATCTCTCTTAATTTCTTTGATGCCACTTTCCACCATCTCCTGCTAGATATTCTGTCCTCCTTTGACTTCCAGTACAATGCCCTTTTCTGGTTTTCCCCCACTTGCGTATGATTCCTCTTTCTCAAACACCAGCTTCACTTCCTCCAAACTTCCTAGAGAAGGGGGATAGTTAAGTTATATGTTGGCCCTAACACTGCACAAAAGCCATAACTGTCATTGTTGCTACTGATAAATGTATATAAAATGTATATAAAAGTCACGATTGTGGACCAGGTGGTTGGAGGACAATGACCACACCTTCTCTTCTTAGCTTTTGATCTTTGTTATTTGCATGCCAAACAAAGATGATCTTGGGTTTAAACTAGGCTTCATTGCCCAAATCAATACAAAGCTTCTTCTCACCAGGCTTGAGGTGGTGGGGTGTTAGAGTCCTCAAAATATTTTTGTTTGTTTCAATGGAGTTACACAGGATATCCTTTAAGGATTAAATAGAAATCACAAGGAATTTTCCAATCATGTCAGATAGCTGTCAGAACAATGGTCTTTTAGAGCATCGATGAACTGAATAGTATCCAGAGGAGAATGACCAGAATGGTGAAGGGCCTTGAATTCAAGCTATGAGAATCAGCTGTGGAAACTAAAGATATTTCTTGTGGCCACTAGAATGTAAGATCTTTGAGGGTAGGGATTGTCTTTTGCTTTTTTTGTATCCCCAGTGTTTAACAGTGTGCCAGACACATTAATATTTTTTAATTGAGGGGGATGGAGGCAAGATGGCAGCTGGAACGCAGGGACTTGCTTAAGCTCTCCCCCAGATCCCTCCAAACACCTGTAAAAAATGGCTCTGAACAAATTCTGTAGTGGCAGAACCCACGAAATAGCAGAGGGAAACAGGGCTCCAGTCCACGAAAGCCTGGATGGTCATTGGGAAGGGTCTATCACTCTGAACTGGGAGCTGAATGGAGCACAGCCCAGCATGGGCTACACCAGGACCAACCAGACCAAGAGCCAGGCAGAACAGGCAGTAGGGCCCTGAATCATTGAGCTCTGGCAGTTACCATACTTCTCAACCCACAAATGCCAAGATCAACAGAGAAGGTTAGTTGAGAAACTGCTTGATAGGAGTGAGAGGAGTGCACAGTCAGCCCTAGCCCCAGGGATGCAGAAGTGGTGCAGCTCTGGGGCTGCTTCCAGAGCTCCAGCTGTAGTTGCCTCCAGCCCCAGGCACACCCTGTGGGAGCAATTAAGCAGTGGATAAGAGCAGGAGTGCAGAGGCTGCTTGGATGTGGGTCCCGGTTGGGTTGGCGGTTCTTAGGGGAGGAGGAACACAGGTGTGGCAGACTTTGCTATGTAGAAGTAGCTCTGAAAATAGCAGCGCAATCCCTAAAGCTTGGGAAAAAGTACTCTCTACTCTACAAGCAGTCATACACTGACAAAAAGTTCAAGGGTCAAGTAATTGGCTGGGAACATTAACAGGCAGTGAAAATAGACTCAGATTCAGACTCAGAGTTTGGAATCCTTTCTTGGTGACAAAGAAGATCAAAACTATATATAAAACTATATATAAAACTAAATATAGCTAGAAGAAGTCAACAAAGTCAAAGAGTATACATCAAAAGCCTCCAAGAAAAATATGAATTGGTCTCAGACCATGGAAGAGCTCAAAAAGGATTTGGAAAAGCAAGCAAGAGAAGTAAAGAAAAATTGGGAAGAGAAATGAGAGTTTTGCAAGAAAATCATGAAAAACAAGTCAATGACTTGCTAAAGGAGACCCAAAAAATACCAAAGAAAATAACACCTTAAAAATAGACTAACTCAAATGGCAAAAGAGCTCCAAAAAGCCAATGAGGAGAAAAATTCCTTGAAAGGCAGAACTAACCAAATGGAAAAGGAGGTCCAAAGGACCACTGAAGAAAATACCACATTAAAATTAGAATGGAGCAAGTGGAGGCTAGTGACTTTATGAGAAATCAGGATATTATAAAACAGAACCAAAGGAATGAAAAAATGGAAGACAATGTGAAATATCTCATTGCAAAAAAACTGACCTGGAAAATAGATCCAGGAGAGATAATTTAAAAATTATTGGACTACCTGAAAGCCATGATAAAAAAAGTCTAGACATCATCTTTCAAGAAATTATCAAAGAAAATTGCCCTGATATTCTAGTGCCAGAGGGTAAAATAGAAATTGAAAAAATTCACCGATCGCCTCTTGAAAAAGATCCCAAAAAGAAAACTCCTAGGAATATTGTTGCCAAATTCCAGAATTCCCAGATCAAGGAGAAGATACTGCCAGCAGCCAGAAAGAAACAATTTGAGTGATGTGAAAACACAATCAGGATAACACGAGATTTAGGAGCTTCCACATTAAAGGATCAAAGGAGCTAGGATTAAAACCAAGAATCACCTACCCAGCAAAACTGAGTATAACACTTCAGGGCAAAATAAGGATTTTCAGTAAAATAGAGGATTTTCAAGCTTTCTCAGTGAAAGGACCAGAACTGAATAGAAAATTTGACTTTCAAATACAAGAATGAAGAGAAGCATGAAAAGGTAAACAAGAAAGAGAAATCATAAGGGATTTACAAAAGTGGAACTGTTTTGTTTACATTCCTACATGAAAAGATGATGTATGTAATTCATGAGACCTTTCTCAGTATTATACCTATTGAAGGGAATATACATACACACATATATATGCATATATATAGACAGAGGGCACAGGGTGAGTTGAATATGAAGGGATGATATCTAAAAAAACAAAATTAAATTAAGGGATGGGAGAGGAATATATTGAGAGAGGGCGAAAGGGAGAGATAGAATGGAGTAAGTTATCTCACATAAAAGTGGCAAGAAAAAGCAGTTCACTGGAAGGGAAGAGGGGGCAGGTGAGGGGGAATGAGTGAATCTTTCTCTCATCAGATTTGACTTGAGGAGGAAATAACATACACACTCAATTGGGTGTCTTACCCCACATGAAAGTAGGGGGAAGGGGATAAGAAAAGGGAACAATAGAAGGGAGGGCAGATAGGGGGAAGAAGTAATCAAAAGCAAAGACTTTTGAAAAGGGACAGGGTCAAGGGAGAAAATTGAACAAAGGGGGACAGGATAGGATAGAGGGAAATATAATTAGTCTTTCACAACATGAGTATTGTGGAAGTGTCTTACACAATGATACATGTCTTTCCTATGTTGAATGCTTGCCTTCTTAGGGAGAGTGGGTAGGGAGGGAAGAAGGGAGAGAATTTGGAACTCAAAATTTTAAAAGCAGATGCTCAAAAAAAAGTTGTTTTGCATGCAACTGGGAAATAATATATACAGGCAACAGGGCATAGAAATCTATCTTTCTCTACAAGATAGTAAGGGGAAAGGGATGGGGGGATGGGGAGTAGGGTGACAGAAGGGAGGGCTGACTGGGGAATGGGGCAATCAGAATACTGGAGTGGGGGGGAGGGTAGAAATGAGGAGAAAAATGTGTAACTCAAAATCTTGTTGAAATCAATGCTGAAAACGAAAAACTATTAAATAATAAAAAAATATTTTTAATTGATTGAATCTGCACCAGACGCAGGTAATCAATCAATAAACATTACATAGCTACTGTGTATCAGGCACTGTACTAAGCACTGTGAATGCAAAGAAGGCAAAAGACAGTCCTAGGCCTCCAGGAACTCACAAACTAATAGGCAAATACAGAACATTAAAAGAAGGCAGCAGTGGTTGGAGAAAGAGAGGGCTACATGCTGCTTAACAAGAAGAAGTCAGCCAAGTGAAACATGGGGGAAATGAGGGGTTAAAAGATGAAAGTAGTGAAAAACAGAGAAAGAGTGAACAATCACAACCTAGGAACCTTCTAGCTAGCTTTTGTTAACTATGTTTGTTGGCTCACAGAAAAAATACTTTTAAAAAAGAAAGTAATAGACTACAATCAATAGACTTTTTTTCTCAAAGACTAATACATTACACACACATTTTGCATGTTTTGTTCACACTGCCCAGATACTTTCAATTCTGTATTTTTTTTAACATGGCTTTAGTGTTGTTTTCAAGCAGATACTCTATATGTTTGCTGAATTGAATTGAATTCAGGTTGTTGACAAATAGAAACAATGGTGCCAAGAAGAAGCAAATATTGTGACCCAATTAGAAGCAGCGAAATCTAAAACTTTTGAGAAATATACAAACAATTTTCAAATCCAAGTGCTAGAGGCCCTTTCCTGAAATGGTCATGCTTGGACTTACTTTTGAAGTCATTTGGGAAATCAGCATCTGACTATGCCTCACCCCAAGGTTAATCACAGTTCCCCTTATGATCAAGGGAGCTAACAAGTCTTAAAATAAGACATATTTTTATTTGTTTGTTTGTTACAAGTTAATGGATCCAGATAGGACTGCAAGCTCATGTTGTCTTTATCAGGAATAGGCTCCCTAGTCCTCATAGCATAAAAACAGTGGCAAGCACTAAATAGGTGAAACCACAAAGAGGCTAACAAATATAAACTCTGGGACCACAGGATTCACAGAAATAAACAAGAGAGACAATACACCCGGAAGGGATAAGTGGAAAGAACAGTGACGATATCATGTCATCAGAGGATATGGATGGCTATTCATCATTAGAAGTGTCCATCATGCAATTCTCCAGGCACCATACATTTGTTCCTGTATATGTGTATTTGCCACATGGATTCCTGATTCATGCCCTTTTGATATATGTTAGCTGGCTGTACATGTTCCCTACATGTGTGCCCTCCACATTCCCTGGTCCTTGATATTCTTTCTTTATGTCCTTCCCCCCAGTGTTGTGCTCATCCATAAGAGAGTATACCTCAGGTGTGCATAGGTATGAGGGGCAGTGTTGCCACTTAGCCATGCCTTTTATTTTGAACGTATTTATCTACTGTATGGCTGATCAAATTCAATATATCTGTGGTAGAATATGAGATACATAGTTTTTAGTAAATGGTGACCCACTCAGTACCTCCAACCTGGGGTAACTTTTCTGGCACCTTGTTGAAGAAGAGGTACCTCGGGTGTTACAACTATTTCTATTGAGGCCACTACCATGCTTACAGTCACTCAAGTTCCTAACCTCAGTATTATCTTTGACTGTTCCATGTCCCTCATGCCCAAAGCTTCTAAGTTCTTTCAATTTAGCACTAAAACCCTTGCCTACCTTGATTTCTCTCTATTCACATAGCCACATTACTGATATTTATCACCTTACTCCTAGATGATTGTAGAAGTATCCAAATGGGTCTTCCTGCCTTTGGTCCCACTTTCCCCATCCATCTTCCACATAGCTGCTGAAAGTTTCCTAAGGCAATGTCTGACAACATCACTCTCCTCTGCAAAACCCTAGGTCCTTTCACATAAAATTCGGAACCCTTAGCCTATCATTCAATACCCTCTACATTTCATCATTAATTTGCCTTTCACCCTTATCTCACATCCTCTGTCTTCATACAGTCTGCCTTTTTTCCAAACTGGACGATTAGCTTTTCCTTAAATATGAAATTCTAACTCCTATCTTTGTGCATAAAAGATCTTGCATTTCATTATTCCTTCCTCTCTCTGCCTCTCAGAATCTTTATTTTACTTCAAGGCTCAACTCACAGATCTCCAAAGTGAAGCCTTTCTTTAACCCCTACCCCACATACTCATAATTATTCTCGATTCTCAAATTACCTTGTATTTGAAATATACATGTATACATATATACCTATATGTATGTGCATGTATGTGTGCACATCTATCCATCTATCTATCCCTACTGGCAGCTAGGTAGCACAGTAGATACAGTCCTGGGCCTGGAATCAAGAAGACTCAACTTCCTGAGTTCAAATCTGGTCTCAGACATACTAGCTATGTGATGCTGGGCAAGTCACTTAACTTTGCCTCATTTTCCTCATCTGTAAAATGAGCTGGAGAAGGAAATAGCAAACCACTCTAGTACCATTGCCAAGAAAACCCCAAAAGGGGTCACAAAGAGTTGGATAAGACTGAAAAATGACTACACAACAAATAGCTCTACAGTAGAATGTATGCTCTTTGAGGGCAGAAATGATTTTCTGTCTTTGTATCACAAAGGCACAAGGCCTTGAACATAGTAGGCATGCATATTTGTGGAATTGAATTAGCTTCTCTCCTGAACAATCATCTTACACTTGAGAGAGAGAGAGAGAGAGAGAGAGAGACAGACAGACAGACAGACAGACAGACAGAGACAGAGACAGACAGAGATAGAGACAGACAGAGACAGAAACAGAGAGACAGAGACAGAGAGAGAGACAGAGACGGAGAGAATTTGTTAGCCACTTGCAATGTACTAGGTACTGTGTTAAGTGTTGGAGATAAAAATAAAACCAAGCAAGATAGTCCCTCCTCTCAAACAGTTTACATTCTAATGAAAGACCATATAAAAGAGAGCTGGAAGGGGGGTAGCATGGCCAGAATTGGTTGGAGAATGATGTTGAATTTTCAGACCAAAAATCAGGCTATTGGGAGCTAGGTTCCTGGGTTGAAGTGCAGGTTACTGTTGGGGAGGAGGTGGAGGTGATAGTCTGAATAGAAAACATCTCTACATGTATGCCCCATCATTTCAAACTCAGTATAACTAAAGCTGAACTCATCACTTAAAAAAAAAACTCTTCCTAACTTGGGTCTCAATGATTCTGCTATTCTCCCCTGAATCCATATTAATAACTTTATTGTCATTTCTGACTACTCAAATTCCTTCATCCAATACTGAGGCAATTGCCAAGTCCTATCACTTTTATCTCTACTTCAATAGCCTTCCTTACCATTCTTGTGGCCTAATTTAGGCAAGGAACTCTAACACAAGTGCTTCTCATTCAAAAGTGAGGCAAATTAGAAAGATGCAATAACTCTGAATCCCCCAGATTAATAGACAGCATGTGTTCAAATGGATTGAGATAAATCTATTATCTCCTGGACATTAGATGGACATGACTTTAATCTTAAATAACTTTAATTTGCCTTGACTTTAGTCTTGAATTCAAATTCTGCCCTTTGATCACAATTTACTTAACTGACTGTGTTACATGGAGAGCACCTTTGTTTCTAATCCCTCTGACATTAATATAGTACCTACATCATAACTATACCTTGGACAAATCTATTGCTCCTGCCCTTGACCATTTGCTTATGACCTAGTTCCTGGCCCAGCAACTTCATTCTTGAATAAATACAAATGAAAATATGACATAAGTAATTATTAAGTAATTTTATCTATATTCCTTAGTCATTGTGAGCCTCTACCATCAATTTGCAACTTGTGTTCTTCACTCCATGTTACCCCACCCAGCCTGAGACTTAGCACAGTAAGGCCTGTTCTACCCTGGATCATAAGGACAGATTCAGAAGTAAATGAGACTGCAGAGGCCACCTAGTCTAAGCCCCTTCCTCCCCGAGATAAAGAAAATGAGACAAGGGATGTTACATGGCTTGTCCAAGGTCACAAAGATAGTAAGCATGAAACTTGAAGCATATCTTTCAACTCTTGAATTAGGGTTCTTTCCATTGTACCATGGTTTTTACTACCAATAGAAGACCCAGGCCCCAGGTTCTGTCACTGGTCCCACCAAGTGAGACAAAATAAGACCTTCCCTGCCTCTCACCATGATTATTACAGTTGTAGCCTACAAAATAGCCTTGCTTCCATTCTCTAGCCATTTCCGCACCATGCCACTTGTGCTCTAGCAATCCTCCTTCTCCTCCCACTAGAACTTTCTGCTCCTGCAACCCTGGGTTCTGAGAAATGAGCCCAGGAAGGCAAGCCACTACTACAACTTCCTGGCCAAATCGTGCCATACTTTGAGTAGGTTGGATGCTCCCTCTTTTCAACTCTAGCTCCCCTTTATGAATTGTCTTCCTCTATAAGGATGTAAGCTCCTCGAGGGCAGGAACCATCTTATTGGTTTACACAAGTAAATTCTCTTATAACACTTGTTTTAAAAAAATGCAAATTCATTTCAGTTCAATTGCTATGTTTGGGAATATTTTGAGTATAACTCGAATTTTATGTTTGCTTATCTACAACTTCCTCCATGAGAAAAAGTGAGAGAAGACAGAACACTGTATCACTTCACAATAACTCATAAGTTTCAACCCTTCAGGATATTTTCATCCACAAGCAAACCCACTATTTTTCAAGATTCATTCACTTAATAAACATTTGTTAAGAACCTAATATGTACTGTGCACTGGGCTATGCACTGGGGATACAAACAGAGGGAAAAGACAGTCCCTGCCCTTCAGGAGATTACAACCTGATGAGGGAGAGAACATGCAAGCAAATATATGAAAAGCAATAAATAGGAAATAATTAAGAGAAGGAAAGCACTGGAATTAAGATGGGTTGGGGAAAGCTTCCTAGAGGATGTTGATTTTTTTTCAGAAACAAAACATACTTTATTTTTAAAAGCATTTTATTTGTTCTCAATTACACATCAAGACAATTTTAGCATTCCTTTTTACAAGATTTTGAGTTCCAAATTTTTCTCCCTCCCTCCCCTCTCCTTTTCTAAAAATGGTAGACAAATTGATATGGTTTATTCATATGCTATCATATAAAACATTTTCATATTAGTCACAATTGTGAAAGGAGAAACAGGACAAAAGGAAAAATACCACAAAAATAAGGTCAAAAAGGTATGCTTCAATCTACATTCAGAGTCCATCAGTCCTTTATCTAGATGTAGATAGCATTTTCCTTCTTGAGTCCTTTGTACTTATCTTAAATCATTGTGTTTCTGAGAAAAGCTGAGTCATTTAGAGTTGCTCACAACACAGTGTTGCTGATAGTATGTATAATGTTTTCCTGGTTCTGCTCATTTCACTTTGCATCAGTTCACACAAGTCTTTCCAGGTTTTTCTAAAATCTGCCTGTTCGTCATTTCCTATGCCACAATAGTATTCATTACATTGATATGCCACAGTTTGTTTAGCCATTCCCCAATTGATGGGCATCCCCTCAATTTCCAATATTTTGCCACAATGAAAAGGGCTGCTGTAAATATTTTTCCACATGTGGGTACTTTTCCCTTTTTATGATTTATTTGGGATATGGATCTAGTAGTGATATTGCTAGATCAAAGGGTATGCACAGTTTGCTTACCCTTTGTGTATAGTTCCAAATTCACAACTCCACCAACAGGACATAAGTGTCCCAATTTTCCCACGTCTTCTCCAGCATTCATTATTTTGCTTTTCTTGTCTTATTAGCCAATCTGATAGGTGTGAGGTGGTACATCAGAGTTGTTTTAATTTGCATTTCTCTAATCAATAGGGAGTTTAGCACTTCTTCATATGCCTATAGATAGCTTCTATTTCTTCATCTGAAAACTGCCTGTTCTTATCCTTTGCCAATTCATCCGTTGGGGAATGGATTCTTATAAAATTGACTCAGTTCCCTATCTACTTGAGAAATGAGGGCTTTATTAGTAATACTTGTCGTAAAGACTGTTTCCCAGCTTTCTGCTTTCATTCTAATCTTGGTTGCATTGGTTTTGGTTGTACAAAAGCTTTTTATTTCAATATAATCAAAATTATTTACTTTACATGTTCTCTATCTCTTGTTTGATCATGAATTCTTCCCTTCCCCATGGATCAAAGAGGTAGACTATTTCTTGATCTTCTAATTTGCTTATGGTGTCACCTTTTATATCTAAATGATACACCCATTTGGGCCTTATTTTGGTATAAGGTGTGAGATGCTGGCTTATACCGAGTTTGTGTCCTATTGCTTTCTAGGTTTCACAGTGGTTTTTGTCAAAGTTTAATCTCAAAGGCTGGGGTCTTTGGATTTATCAAACACTGGGTTACTATGATCATTGACTACTATCAATGTACTTATGTACTTAATCTATTCCACTGATCCACCACCCTTGTTTTTAGTTAATATCAGATAGCTTTGATGACTACTGCTTTATAGTATAGTCTGAGATCTGGTAATGCAAGCCCACTTTCCTTGCATTTTTCATTAATTACTTTGATATTCTTGACATTTTGCTCTTCCAGATGAGTTTTGTTGATATTTATTCTAGCCCTACCAAATAACTTTTTGGTAGTTTGATTGGTATGACACTGAATAAGCAAATTAACTTGGGCAGAATTGTCATTTTTATTATATTGGCTTGGCCTACTCATGAGCAATTGATAGTTTTCCAGCTGTTTAAATCTGACTTTATTTGTGTGAAAAATATTTTATAATTATTTTTTTCTCTGAATGATTATTTTATTATTTAATATTTTAGTTTTCAACATTGATTTCCACAAAATTTTGAGTTACAAATTTTCTCCCCATTTCTAGCCTCCCCCCACTCTAAGATGGCATATATTCTGATTGCTCCATTCCCCAGTCAGCCCTCCCTTCTGTCACCCCATTACCCCCCACCCTCTTTCTCTTTACTTTCTTGTAGGGCAGGATGGATTTCTATGCCACATACCCTATATATCTTATTTCTCAGTTGCATGCGAAACAACTTTCTTTGAGCATCTTCTTTTAAAACTTTAAGTTCCAAATTCTCTCCCCTCTCCCTTTCCCAGCCACCCTCACTAAGATGGCAAAATTTCAACATAGGCCACACATGTATCATTATGTAAAATATTTCCACAATACTCATGTTGTGAAAGACTAACTCTTTTTCCCTCCATCCTATCCTGTCTTCCTTCATGCAATTTTATCCCTTGACCCTGTCCCTTTTCAAAAGTCTTTGCTTTTGATTACCCCCTCCCCCTATCTGCCCTCCCTTCTATCATCCCCCCCCCCGTCTTTTTTATCTTCTTCCCCCTTCTTATCTGTGGGGTAAGATGCCCAATTGAGTGTGTATGTTATTCCTTCCTCAAGTCAAATCTGATGAGAGAAAGATTCACTCATTCCCCCTCACCTGCCCCCTCTTCCCTTCCAATGAACTGCTTTTTCTTGCCACTTCTATGCAAGATAATTTACCCCATTCTATCTCTTCCTTTCTCCCTCTCTCAATATATTCCTCTCTCATCCCTTAATTTAATTTTATTTTTTTAGATATCATCCCTTCATATTCAACTCACCCTGTGCCCTCTCTCTCTCTCTCTCTCTCTCTCTCTCTCTCTCTCTCTCTCTCTCTCTCTGTGTGTATGTGTGTGTGTATGTATATATATGTGTGTATATATATATATATATATATATATATATATACATATATATATATATACATATAATTTTCCCTTCAAGTACCCTAATACTGAGAAAGATCTCATGAATTACACACATCATCTTTCCATATAGGAATATAAGCAAAACAGTTCCACTTTAACAAGTCCCTTATGATTTCTCTTTCTTCTTTATGCTTCTCTTGATTCTTGTGTTGGAAAGTCAAATTTCCTATTCAGCTCTTGTCTTTTCACTGAGAAAGCTTGAAAGTCCTCTATTTTATTGAAAATCCTTATTTTGCACTGAAGTATTATACTCAGTTTTGCTGGGTAGGTGATTCTAGGTTTTAATCCTAGCTCCATTGACCTCCAGAATATCGTATTCCAAACCCTTCGATCTCTTAATGTAGAGGCTGCCAGATCTTGGGTTATTCTGATTGGGTTTCCACAATACTCAATTGTTTCTTTCTGGCTGCTTGCAGTATTTTCTCCTTGACCTGGGAACACTGGAATTTGGCAACAATATTCCTAGGAGGTTTCTTTTTGGGATCTATTTGAGGAGGCGATCTGTGGATTCTTTTAATTTCTATTTTACCCTCTGGCTCTAGAATATCAAGGCAGTATTCCTTGATAATTTCTTGAAAGATGATATCTAGGCTCTTTTTTTGATCATGGCTTTCAGGTAGTCCAATAATTTTTAAATTCTCTCTCCTGGATCTATTTTCCAGGTCAGTGGTTTTTCCAATGAGATATTTCACATTGTCTGCCATTTTTTCATTCCTTTGATTCTGTTTTATAATATCTTGATTTCTCATCAAGTCACTAGGTTCCACTTGCTCCCATCTAATTTTTAAAGTAGTATTTTCTTCAGTGGTCTTTTGGACCTCCTTTTCCATTTGGCTAGTTCTGCCTTTCAAGGCATTGTTCTCCTCATTGGCTTTTTGAAGCTCTTTTACCATCTGAGTTAGTCTATTTTTTAAGGTGTTATTTTCTTCAGTATTTTTGGGCTTCTCCTTCAGCAAGTCATTGACTTGTTTTTCATGGTTTTCTTGCATCACTCTCATTTCTCTTCCGAATTTTTCCTCTATTTCTCTTACTTGCTTTTCCAAATTCTTTTTGAGCTCTTCTGTGGCCTGAGACCAATTCATATTTTTCTTGGAGGCTTTTGATGTAGGCTCTTTGACTTTGTTCACTTCTTCTGGCTGTATGTTTTGATCTCCTTTGTCACCAAAAAAGATTTCAGAGTCTGAATCTGAGTCTGAGTCTGAGTCTGTGCCCTTTTTTGCTGCCTGGCCATGTTCCCAGCCAACTACTTGACCTTTGAGCTTTTTGTCAGGGTATGACTGCTTGTAGAGTAGAGGGTGTTTTGTCCCAAGCTTTAGGGAATGCGATGCTGGTTTCAGAGCTACTTCTACTCCACTGTCACTGCAAGCTTTGCCACAGCAGTGCTGCTACTTCCCCAAGAACTGCCAACCAGGATTGTGACCCAGATCCAAGTGGGGCAAAGCAAGCCCTGCACTCCCGCTTTGGTCTGCTGCTTGATTCCTCCCACTGTGTGAGCCAGGGACTCCCGAAGCAGCTGATGCTGGAGCTCCACCACCACACCACCTTGGCCACCCCCAGGGCTGGTGGCCAGACCACTCTCTAATCCCATCTGGCAGTTTACCCACTAACCTGCTCTGTGGTCTTTGGCGTTTGTGGGTTCAGAAGTCTGGCAACTGCCACAGCTCAATGATTCATGGCACTAAGGCCTGCTCCTGCTGACTCCCAGTCTGGTCTGTCCTGGCACCATGGCCCATGCTAGGCTGTGTTCCACTCCCAGCATGGTGCGATAGACCCTTCCCAGCAACCATCCAGGCCATCCTGGGCTGGAGACCTGCTTCCTTCATTTATTTTGTGGGTTCTGCTGCTCTAGAATTTGTTCAGAGCCATTTTTTACAGGTATTTGGAGGGATTTGGGGGAGAGATTAAGCAAGTTCCTCCTTTCCATGCAGCCATCTTGGCTCCGCTAAACTTACATTCTAAAGTGTTTTATAATTATGTTCATACAGTTCCAGGGTTTGCCTTGGCAGATAGACTCCCAAGTATTTTCTATTTTTGCAGTTATTTTAAATGGAATTTCTCTTTCTAACTCTTGCTGCTGGGCTTTGTTGATCATATGAAAAAATGCTGATGATTTATGTGGGCTTATTTTATATGCTACAACTTTGGTAAAGTTGGTAATTAGTTCAAATAGTTTTTGATTCTCTAAGTACACCATCATATTATCTGCAAAGAGTGATGGTTTTCTTTCCTCATTGCCTATTCTAATCCCTGAGATTTCTTTTTCTTCTCTTATTGCTATCGTTAACATTTGTGTCTACTATATTTAGTAATAGAGGTGATAATGGGCATTCTTGCTTCACTCCTAATCTTACTGGAAAGGCTTCTAGCTTATCCCCACAATGGATAATAGTTGCTAATGGTCTAACTATTTACTACTTATCATTTTAAGGAACACTCCTTTTATTCTTAGTTCTCTATTCTTTTTAATGGGAATGAGTGCTACATTTTTTTTCAAAAGTTGTTTTCAGCATCTGTTGAGATAAGCATATGATTTCTGTTGGTTTTGTTATCAATATGTTTAAGTATGTCGATAGTTTGAACCAACCTTGCATTCCTGGTACAAATCTCGTCTGGTGATAATGTATAATCCTTGTGTTATATCACTGTAATCACCTTGCTACAGTTTTGTTCAAACTTTTTGCAATGATATTCATCAGGGAAATATGTTTATAATTTTCTTTTTCTGTTTTGGCTGTTCCTGGTTTCAGTATCAATGTATTTGGCATTATTTCCTTGGTGGTTTTATTTTGAGATCTCTTTCTGGAGATGATCAGTGGATTCTTTCAATGCCTATTTTGCCCTCTGGTTCCAGGATATCAGGGAAGTTTTCCTTGATAATTTCTCGAAAGATGCTGTCCAGGTCCTCCTTTTGATTATGACTTTCAGATAGTCCAGTGATTCTGACTTTGTCTCTCCTGGACCTATTTTCCAGGTCAGTTGTTTTTCCCATGAGCTATTTTACATTTTTTTTTCCTGTTTTTTCATTCTTTTGAATTTCTTTGATTGATTCTTGATGTCTTGTAGAGTAATTTTCTTCAATTAGCTTCTGTATCTTCTTTTCTATTTGGCAATTGTACTTTTTAAAAAGTTGTTTTCTTCAGTGGATTTTTGTATCTCCTTTTCATTTGGCTAATTGTACTTTTTAAGCAATTATACTCTTTTTTCCAAACTATTAACTCTTTTTTTCATAATTCTCATGCATCATTCTCATTCCTTTTCCCAATTTTTCTTCTACCTCTCTTATATAATTTTTAAGTTTCTTTTTGAGCTTGTCTATGAGTTCTTTTTGGTCATGAGACCTCTTCCCATTTTTCTTTTGGGTTTTGCCCATAGATGTTTTGACATTGCTGTCCTCTTCTGAGTTTGTGTCTTGATCATCCCTGTCTCCATAATAACTTTCTATGGTCAGATTCTTTTTGTTGTTGTTGTTTTTACTCATTTTGGGCCTCTTTTCTCTATTTTACATGGGAGCTCTTCTCCTGGGGTGGAAGGGACACTGTCTCAGGCTTCTTGTTCTAGGGGCTGCAAGCCTTGACTATTTACCTGGTGCTACACTGATGTTACCCTGAGACCCATGGGAGACCCTCATGTCTGGTGCTGTGCTAAGGGGGTGGGGTTGGGGGTTGACTGTTACTACTAGAGGCCATAGTGGTCTGGTAGCTTATATGGTGCTTAGCTGGGGTCACAGTGGTGTTGTTTGTCATGTGCTGAGGCCAGTGGGGTTTCTCTGCATTTCATGGTGGAAACACTGGCCAGTGGGGTTTCTCTGCATTTCTGGGTGGAAACACCAGAACACAGAGAGGTCTAGCCACTGGCAGCTACCTATTTGCACAGGGCTATGCTGAAGCACATGGTGGTTCTCAGAGCTAGAGTCTGCCCATTCCCCTGGCTATGCTGAGGAATGTGGGGTCCTGGTGTTGACTTCCTACCACTGGTTTGCTGAGGTGGGACTTGCTGCTGGCTTTCTGGGATGCTTCCTGTCCTAGACTGCAACCTCCTTTTACCCCCACGTGAGAGAATTTTCCTGATGATCTTCCAAGTTTCTGGGGCTCCAAGATTGTTTTACCCCATCTCTTTTCTGGCTCTGCTGTTTCAGGATTTGATTTGGGAAACTATTTTGTGGTTGTTTGGAGGTGAATTAGAGAGAGTTGAATCTCTTTCCTGAGGTGATCAGTGAAGAGTTATGGTTATTTACTGCTTAGTCTGCCATCTTGCCTCCCAGAAGTTAAGAGATGGAATTTTAATTAAAACTTAAAGTAAGCCAGGGAGATCAGGGTGCAGAGTAGAGGAAGTAGATTGTTCCAGGCCTAGGTGACAGCTACAGAAAATGCCAGAGCAGAAGAAGAGTGTTTTGTTAGTGTAATGTGCAGGAGGTCAGTGTCACTAGGTCGAACAGTATACATTGAGTAAGGTTCAAAAAGGCCAAAAAGGTAGGAGGGGGCTAAGTACTAAAAGCCCTTTGAATCATATCACCAATTACCCCTAGCCTAGACATGAGGAAGAAGAGAGAAAAGGGATTAAATGTTGAATGTTCTTATTTTTTTTCTATAAAATATGAGGTAAGATTATCCACTGATAGAGTGGAAATAGGGAGACACGGGAGGTTTGAGGAGGAATGGAAAGGTTTGGAAGAGCCACTGTGAAGAAGGGGATAGTGAGCTGATAAGGAATATTTGAAGCGGCCAATGAAGAATAGATGGCCCGGGAGAACAGATGATTCAAAGGAATGAGGTCATGGTGAATATGAAGAGTAGGTTTATGTAAGGGATAGCAGAGGGAGAGATGAAAAGCCAATAGATTAAGGTTGGATAAGGGAATCCCAGAATTCTTGAACACTGAGGTAGTACATTTGTGGGTGATGGCAAAATCAAAGGAATGACCATCTTGTTGTACAAGAAGTGAGTAGTTTGAGGAGCTGAGTGGTTAGGGTATTAGGGAGAGAATCAGTATGTATGATGAAGTCCCTTTGTATGAGGGCAGGAGTGGGAGAAAGGAAAAAGCATAAGCCAGATACTAACTCACCAAGGAAGGAAGTAAAATGACCTGAGGGTCTCTACATAACAGCTACCAAAATTTTGACTGGGTGGTAGATGTGAATAGCATGAAAAGGAAGAGAGATTACTGAATGAAGGAGGAAGGGAGAAGGACTTAGAAGTGCCAAGAGGGAGCAACGAGTATTCCAACTCCCCTGCCTCAACCAGTGAGCCAAGCATAATGATTGAAGGTGAAGTGAGTTCTCAAAAGCGAACTATGTCATTAGAGTTTCAATAAAAGTGAGTAGATGGAAAGGGTGGGAGAGAAATGGATTTAAGTTGAAGAAAAATATGGACTATACTTATTGTACATCTTCTGTTGCAAAAGGTGGGCTGAGTAGGGTGGATCTGTTCTTACTCCCCCTCTGACTTTCCTAAATGATTAAGGTCCAGTGAGGCAGCCCCTCTCTCAGCTGTGTTTAGATTTTGCCAACTTTGGCCCAGTGGGAACTAGGTGAGTAGCAGCCCACGGCCAAGGACACTACTACTGGTAGTTATGTATTTCTTAACCATTTAACATGTGTAAAACTGTGCTACCATTTCCATTAGTTTCCTGTCTTTCTACACATCATTGATGAAGTTTTTGAGTGTTGTGTCCATAAATCTATTTTCCCCATAAGCCCTATCATTTTTATGGTATGAATTAGTATAGTGCATTGATTTTTAGGAACCCCTCTGTTATCTTATAGCATCTGTTATCTCTGGTTTTTAGCACAGTACTTGGCACATAGACAAAGCTCAATCAATGTTTTATTTTTTTTATTCAGTTAGTCTCTCATGTCCAATCCATTTTACAAACTGATGTCAGATTAATCATATAAAAATGTATATAATGTTCCACTCATATTGATATTTGACTTTGCAAAAGAATCCAATGAAGTCTCTTCTCAAATATCTTCTTTGGTGCTACACTTATTCTTGTAATTTTACAACATTCATTTTCACTTGTTTTGTTATCCTTGTTTTTTTTCTGTTTCCATTGTTGCAGTCATTGCATACATGTATCATTTTCTTGGCTCTGCTTATTTAACTCCCCATCAGTTAATGTAAATCTTTCCATGCTTCTCTATATTCACCATACATATTGTTTTCAGAACATAATAATATTTCATTACATGCATGCATGAACCATAATTTGTTTAGCTATTGCCCAATTGCTGGGCATTACTTTGCTTCCAGTTCTTTGATACCAAAAAAGTGCTGCTATTAATATTTCAGTCAATTCAGAATAATCTTATTAATGCACAGTTCTGATTATATTATTCCACTACTCAAAATTTTTCAATAACTTCCTAGGCAAAGTACTCTGCATTCTAGATGAAACCTATCTTGCAAATCATATTTCATACTCTTCCTCCTCTCTACATTTTTGCCAAATAGCCTTGCTGGTTGGCAAACCTGGAATTTTCTCCCCATTTCCCATCTCTACCTACTGATATTCTACTCAGCTAAAATGTTTCTTCCTTAGTGAAGTTTTAATGGATCCATCCACACCTAGAAATTATCTCTTTAATCTAATCTAACTTTACCCCTTATGTGTTTGTGAAATATTAATTTGTACCATATTTATTTTTGGATTTCTCTATCCCCTACTAGATTTCAAGGTCCTCAAGACAGGGACAAAATCTTACTTATCTTTTTTTAATCTTTCCCTAGTTTCTAGCAGAGTGTATTATATGTTCATAGTTAGTACTTAATTACTATTTATTAATAAGAACTACCCAGAAACATATAGGCCTCATAGATTACAAAGTGCTTCACTCACTACAACCCTTTTGGGAAGATAGTGTATGTATTATTATCTCAATTTTTAAAAATGGGAAATTAAGACTTAGAGGATTTATGTGATTAGCCCATAAAGTTTACAAGACTAGTGCTGAGACTCAAACCCAGGACCACCTGACTCTAAGTCCAGTGCTCCTTTTGTGACTAAACTAAGGGCGCTGCCAACCGTTAAATGAATAAATTAGTACAATTCTATTTAAATATGATGTTGGGACATGACAGGTAGAAACCAAGTAGACAAATTTCTACTATGCCAACAAACTTCATGAATCAAAAGGAATAATCTTCACCATATATTCCAAAAGCTGGGTAGCCCACTTTTTTATTGAGCTGACAGAAGCCTAAAAATGTTTGGCATTTTTCTATATGTTAGAAAGTGAGTTATGAGATTTTCACTATTCATGAAAATGAGGTCATCACCCTGATTTAGTCCAGAGTCTGATTCTCTTTAAAACCAATATGGAATACCATGTTCCTCCCATGAAGGTTGCTCTTTGACAATATAGGTCTCTATAATATAGATGAGCAAGTCTCATAACTATTTCTTTCTCTGCTTTGAGACAAAGGTTTCTTTTATTAAGCCCACCAGAACACGGACATCCCTGCTCCCTTTCCATAGTAAGTTTTGTGAACTGTATATGGTATAGAGACCCTAGCTCTTTTTTCTGGATTAGCGCTTTGCTTTTATTCAGTACCAGAGGGACCTGGGGCTTGTTTGACACTGTTTCCTTCCTCTGTTTATCCCCTTTTCAATTTTTTATGTGTCTTCATTAAAGATTCTTGTTTGAATGATTTTTTTAAACTTCACATTTACCCTGAAGCAATTCCCCAGCCTCACATCTCCTCTATTCTATAGTAAGTAATCTCTTTTCTTTTGTGAATAAATAAGGAGTATTATGAATTTTATTAGTACAGAAAAACAATATTTCTTACTTTCCATAAAATAAACTTTTTGGTTATTGGTTTTAAAAGGATAATGTACCATTTGTCTGACTCCTGTTTCACTTTCCTTCTAAAACCTAAACCCTGGCTGTATTACTGTTTGAAACTCCTCTGGGTCCTCAACATTTGCATGGCTCACAAAACACACTATGTGCCAATGTCTCAAGAACATTGTATGAAAGCTGATGGGCATCTTTAGGAGCCTCTAGGTAGTATAACTGGCATCTAAATTTAAAATCAAGCAAAATCATCTCTAGAGTGAAATGTGACTCCTAGATGAGGAATGTAAAAAGACTTTTAAAGAAATCTTTTGTCTATACCTCTCATGGCATTGCTAGTGGATTCTAGTCACAATAATCACAGAAAAATTGATGACTGCCATCTCTTTTCACAAGAGTTCAATTCTGAAAGAGAGCACATGCTGTCATGTTCTGAGCCACAGCATAGTAAGTAGCATGGACCATTAGGGGTTTCTCAAGGAACATCTGCTCTCTTTCAGTGGAAGATATAATTACAGTAGAGTGTTCTATTCTTCTCTCCTTGCCTACTCAATCTTTTTGTTCTGTTGTTGATTTCTCCATCATTAAATGTATCAAACAAAAGCATTGTGCACTTGGATGGGTAAGGGTAATCTTTCTCTTTCTTTTGTATTAAATCCAAGGTCTTTATTTTCGTTATTGTGTTGCCAGAAGCTGAATGATAAGGTAGCACATCAGAAGACTACCTATAGAATCATGGAAAGTTGGGGCTTTCAGAGACCATAGAGATAATATCATAAATCTCTCTTATTTTAAATAGGAGGCATCTGAGACACTGAGATTTTTAAGTGACTCGAGATTTTAAGTGACATGTAATGTTCACATTGAGACTAGAACAAGTTCTTCTGTAGCGATATACTTTTATCTAATATATCACACTTCTACTCTTTATCTACTTTTTCATTAATTCCTTCCATTTTTGTAATGTTTTCCTATCACTGACATTCAATAATCCCTACATCTATCACTTCCTTCCTATATTTTTTTCCACCAGGTCTGTCCATCCATTCATCACCACAGGGCCTCTTTTTCATTGATCACCTAGGGTCATTGATTAACCTAAAGGATAAATTCTTTATTTCTAGTTTTTTTTTAATTTCTTTACTTACTGTTTTTGTTTGTTTCTATTGTCCTCATTTGGAGCCATTTTCTGTTTCATCTGAGCAAGGCAGAATTAAATAAAATCATGAGGTCAGTGAAATGTGCCATCAATAGTGGTGTCCCCATTTCCTGTTCAACGTCCTTATATCCCTTAGACACACTATCTGATTGTCATGCACACTCTATGCATGTACACCCTACTGTCAAACACTCTGTTGTGCAAAAGCCCTAATCTCAACACATCACTCATATCTTCCTAAGCAATACCTCATGTCCTTAAACTCTGCCTCTGCTCCTCAAGCCTCCCATAAAACCCTACCATTCTATTTCTTCAAAAGATTTTCCTCTTCCAACTCTTGTGACTTCTGACACAAGTTAATTAGCAATGGACAAATTAATGGTATACATTGGGTTATGCTTTTTGTTTACAAAAAAATTGCCTTATAACAGAGTGTTCTACAAAATACCTTATCCCCCCAAAATTATTTTCTAATGGTGGAATTTCAGACCATATAATCTTGACATATAGCATGATTTCTGAATTATATTTGGAAAAATTCACAGGGCATTTAACAATCCCAAGATGCTCCCTCTTCTACACATGCAAACACATACACACACAATTTTTTAAAGCAATATTCTCCTTCCGATGTTATTTGGTAACAAGTTATGGAATACTACAATTTCTGAAGAATCAAAATTTCCAGTAAACCAAGGGGCAATAGAGAGATGGGTACACTTAGTCAATAGTATACTACCAATAGGCATGAAGTGGCATAATGGTTATGATTCAGAATGTATATGATAGGGGGGAAAGTGGGTGTGGTGAAGTGGGGTGGATAATAAAAAGGAATAGAATCTGGGGTTACATGTAGCATTGGTGACCAGCAAATGTGAAAAGATTCAGAGGAAGACCTCCAATATATTGGGGAGATCTTCTATGAAAGATTTAAAGGATGACATGAAAAAGTACTATCTATACTAATGAATATTGATACAAAAATATTAAATAGCATTCAAAAAAGGAGTCTTCAGCAATATATGAAAAACTAATTCACTATGAGAACACAGGATTCATTCAATGGATAAAAGAATGCCTCAGCATTAACAAGAATAATCAACATAATTAGTAAGATAAAAAAGAAATACCCTGAAATCCACATGATTATTATTGCTAAAAAATAAGGTAAAAAACCTTTAACTAGATATAGAATTCATTCATTCACAAGAAAGAAAAGAAGGAAGGAAACAAAAAAGAAGGAAAGAAAGAACAGGCCTATTTTTAATATGAATATATATTCAATGTAGAATATGTTTAATATGATATATACATATATATATATATATATATATATATACATATATATATATATCTAAACAAGAGCTCTCACAATTTACAATTGAGGAAATTGGAAATTTTACTAGTAGAAACAGGAGTAAAACAAAGGATACCTTCTCTACCCATCATCATCTAATTCTGGAAATGCTATCTCTAATGTTAAGCTTAGAGAAAGAAATTAAAACATGAATATTGGCAAAGAGGGAACAAAATTATCTCAATTTAGAGGCAAAATAATGGATTATTTAGAAAACTACAAAGAATCAGTGGAGAAACGAAAATGGTTGATGGTTTTTTAAATATCGTATAGTAAAAATAAAATCATAAGCATGTCTATATAACATGTCTATGTAACAATAAAAACAGAAATAACAAGAGAAAGTACAAGCAAAAGAGCCAGAAAATATATAAAATATCTTGATGTTACCTCTGAGGATACACATGGTATTACTATGACATCTACAAAGCACTCTTTTTGCAGATAAAATATGAAAAATAATTGCAGACATATTCACTGTTTGTCATTGGTCCATCACAATGTAATAAAAAATGAGCATACTTCCTAAATTAATTACTGCTTTTATATTGTAAAAGTCAAACCACCAAGGTGATGCCTTATAGAATTAGAAAAAAAAATCAACATTAAATTGAAGGAAGAAAATGTGTAGAAACTCTAGGAAAATGATGGAGAATATTTCAAATGAATGGAATATTGCTTTACCGTATTTGAAACTACATATTGCCTTTATAAAACAGTAATCATCAAAAGTTATTTTTTTACTGATTAAAAAATAGAAAAATAGTTAAGTAGAACAGACAAGGTAAGAAAGACAGACAACCAAAAATAGCAACCTAGTGTTTGACAATGAAGACAAAAACATAAATTACTGTAATAAGGACTCTCTAATGAAAACCACTGAGAAAACTGGAAACCAGTTTAGCAGAAAATAGGATTAAGGCAATATCGCATATTACATTTGACAAAAAGTACCAAATAAATATTAGTTCTAAATATACAAAGTCATAACAAAAATAATAAGAGGAAAAAAGAAGGGCACTCTCCATACCTACTTAGGTAGAATAGAGAGTTCTTAATACAACTGGAGATAGAAGGAATCATCATAAACATAATAAACAACTTTAACTATGTAAAATTGAAAAGCATAAAGATGAATAAAAATATCATTAGAATAAAAGGAGAAACTGTTGAGCAGGGATTTTTTTGCCTCAAATATCATGTTAAAATGTTTATATCTAAGGCATGGGAAATTGGCAGAAATTTATAGGACTAAGAGGCATTCTAAGCGGTTAAGTGATATTAAGAGTTTTAACAAGATTTGTCAACAATCAATAACTATATGAAAGTATGCTATGAATGATTAATAAGAGAAATGATGAAAACTTCCTTAAGTTACTTCTCACACCTTCCAAATGCGCAATAACAATAAAAATGAAAACAGTCATGTTGGAGCACCTGTGGAGAGGTGGGTAAACTAACCTCCCACGGTTCTTATGATGATCAAATGAGATAATATTTTAAAAACATTTAGCACAGTAGATGGCAGAGAATATATACTATGTAAATGTTTGCTATTATTATTATCATAATTAGCTATTTTGAGGGAGCCTGTGAATTAGTTTAGTCAATTTGGAAATTTTATAATGATGGGAAGAAAGACACTAATCTTTTCATAACCTATTATACCTACTATCCAAAATATACCCCAAGGAGGATGACAACAGAAGAAAAGTTCCAAAAGATAGATAGATAAATAGATAGATAGATAGATAGATAGATAGATAGATATAGATAGATTGATAGATATGTATAGATACATAGTTATAGATATATACAGATAGACAGATGATAGATATGTTTGTAGTAGTCTCATTTGCAATAGCAAATAACATGAAACTAAGGGAGTTTCATTTGAATCAGAATGGTTGGCGGGGGTGGGAGTAGTATATGAATGAAATAAGAGATTATTGCATTATAACAAATGATAAATATGATGAATTGGGAGGAAATAGGAGGATTCATATAATTGGATGAAGAATGAAATCAATAGGACATGAAAAGCAATATGCCCAATGACTACAACAATGTAAATAAAAGGAATACTCAACAGAAACTAAATTCTGAGTGATAGAAAAATCAATGATTCTGTGGGAAAGAAAATTAAATACAGCTGAAAGATGAATGACTACTGTTATGGTAATTAGGATGGGATTTTTTTTGTTTTCTCTTTTAGAATGGTAAGGTAATTAAGTAGTTTTGATGAGACTTGCTTTTCAAATGCAATGGCAAACAAAGTAGACTTTTTGTTGTCTTTTGTTTCTTTGATTGAATCAAGAGTCTTTGACCTGCTTAAGAATCAAGAAAGCCTAGTTCACATAGGATTGAGTCACATTGTTGTGACATCCTCTGACCCTGAGAAGGGTATATAAGATCTGAGGTTGGCATTTTGTTTTGGGGCTCTCACTCACTGGAAGAGTGTCGTGTGATTGGACCAGATGAGACTCTGGGTAGCCATTGTTAAGAGCCCCCCAGCTTTGAAAACTCACATGTTAGTGTTTCTCTTTTTGGTAACTCTGTATGTGATGTCTCGATCAGACAAAGCCTGTCTATTGATCTGTTTGTAATTTCTGTTTGTATTTACTCTGAAGTTCAGGGTGCTGGCTTTTCCCCCTGAACTATGTGAATGATATATGTATGTTTAATTAAAGTGAGATTATTAACGCCTTTAAGTTGCTTTCCTTGGAAAAGCAGATCAAAGAATCTGTGCTGGCAGCCGTTCTGTGTGCTCTTGTTGTTGGTCTTGTTTGGTCTTTCACCTCCGCAGCAGCTGCTAGCAACATTGTTGTTACAAATACAGAGGCAAATTGTTGCATACATTATAAAATGCAGTCATTATCCTGATTTTTTTAAATAAACTATCTACCTTTGTTACATGAGAAGGTTGAATTGTAGAAAAGAATAGTCAGTTAAGAGAAATGGTTTACCTATAAATAGAGATGTCTGTGACATAAAAATAAAAGATGTTAATATTTTTTTAAGAAATGCACTTAGCTATGGGAATGTTTTACATGACTGCACATATATAACATATCAGACTGCTTACTGTCTCAGAGAGTGGGGAGGAGAGGGAGGAAGGGAGGGATAGAAATTGGAAATCAAAACTTAAAAAAATGTTAAAAATTGGGAAAATGTTTTTAAAAAGAAATGCATTTAGCTCTAAATCACTACTGATTAGATAAATATAAATTAAAATAACTCTGAGATATCACCCCATGCCTATCAGATTGGCCAATATGACAGAAAAAGAAATGACAAATGTTGGAGGGAATGTGGGAAAAATTAAGATATTAATGAATGGTTAGTGGAGTTCAGCCATTCTATGGAACAATTTGTAAGTACACTAAAAAGGGTATAAAACCATAAATATCCTTCAACCAAATAATGTCACTACTAGGTCTGCATCCCCAAAAGATAAAAACAAAAAGGAAAAGGATCTATATGTACAAAAATATTTACAGCAGCAATTTTAGTGATAGCAAAGAATTTAGAAATTGGAGGGCTGCCCATCAATTGGTGAATAGCTGAAAATGTTGTGGTTTGTGATTGTGATAGAATACTATTGTACTATTAAAAATGACAAGCAGGATACTCTCTGAAAAACCTGGAAAGACTTACATGAACTGAAGCAAAGTGAAATAAGCAGAAACAGAACATTGTGCATAGTAACACCAGTATTGTATGCTCAACAGTGAATGACTTCGCTATTCTCAGCGATGCCATGATCCACAAGAACTCCAAACGACTTATGTTGAAAAGTCCTATCTATCTCCTGAGAAAGAATTTATGCATCTTCTTGCACATCAAAGCATATTTTTTTTATTTTCTTTATTTTTGGTGTTAGTTTTGGGGCTGTTTTGTTGCGGTTTTTTTGTGTGGAGTTTTTTTTTTTTTAATCTGTGTTTTCTTTCACAAGACTAATATGGAAATGTTTTATATGACTGTAGATATATAACCTTGAAACATTGCTTGTCTTCTCAATGAGAGGAAGGAGGAAAGAAGAGAATATGGAACTCACTTATTTTAAAGTGTTAAAATTGTTACTACATGTAATTGGGGGGAAATAAAATATTAAAGAAATATATTAAAAATAAAAATTAGAGAGAGAAAAATAAGAAATGCATTTATTCAGAAATGTTTGCAGACCATATCTAAGTATTCTGAGTCAACATTAAGAGCTCAATATTTGACTGAGCATGGAAATATATGTATTTATGTATATATATATATATATATATATATATGTATATATACATATACACATATACATATATACACATCAGTTGGTTCAGTGTAATGACATGCATATTATTAAAATAACCCAAAATACTTGGTTTATTAAATCACTAACTTTTACATTTAGTACTCTAGATATAGCTTTTGTATCATTTACCATAAGTGTCTATTTTCTTATACATTAAAGCCAAGTATATATATATATATATATATATATATCATTCCTGAATTCTAGAGAAGACATGGAGACCTGATTTCTTGAAAACTATATAGATAGGCATATGTAAATTCATTCACATTCCAAAAGATGGCTAATTAAGGCCCTGTAAGAAATGCTGGCAAAGACTCCTTACCTGTTGTAGGAAAAAATATTTGTAGGCTATATTATGCAAATCCCAACAACCTATTCTGCAAGCAGGCATAGGGCAATGATAGAACAACTGCAACAAAATAATTATGTTTTGTGTCAAAAAGCATAGGTTCAACTGTCAGTTATGAAATTTACCATCTATGTGATTGTAAGCCAATCTCTTTCCTGCTCAGAGCCTCAGTTTCCTTCAGTTGGTCAAGGAACTGGTATTTATTAAGCACCTACTATATGCCAAGCCCTGTGCTAAGCACTAGTGATACAAAGGAAGGGAAAAGAAAAGAAGCACAGTCCCTGATCTCCTCATGTGTAAATGGCAGTAATAACACTTGCTGTACCTACTTTACAGGTTTACTTTTAGAAAAGCACTGGTAAACCTTAAATATTGTTGTTATTTTTATTATTATTGTTATCCAAGCTGACCTAATGTAAAGGAGGAAGTAGAACTCCAGGAAACAGTTTCCTCCATTTCTCTTTGCTCCAAGCTTTAATGGACTTAATTTCCTTGGGAATTTGTAAGGGAAAAAGTGAGTATGGCATCTGTAAACAATCTGGCATGCCCTCTTAGCCTATCTCTCTGAACACTAATAGAAAACAATTCAGCACCCCAGCAATGCGCTCATAGATGTCATGTTAGTGAAGTTGAGTCATCATTTCTTTTAATCATTTCATAATGGGTTCGGGGAAAGAGGTGGAACAACCCTTAGAGTTTGGCTTCCCCCTTTCTCATTTAATAGATGAGAAATTGAAAGCCCAAAGAGTTTCGATGATTTGCTCCATGTCAGACAGAGCTATGATTGAGATAACAGGTCTCTGCTTCCAGATTTATGCATTTCACCATCATGGCTCACAATGATATAGTACCTTGCAGTTTTATTATATACTTTTCTCTCAACAAGCCTATGGCATTACTACCATTCCCATTTTAGAGGTGAGAAAACCAAGGCACAGAGTGGTAAATTCGCTTGTCCATTTCCACACAGATACTAAGTATCAGAGCTGAAATTCAGGCTGAGGTCTCCTGACTTCAAATCCAGAATCGTATCTCACCGTGTCTCCTCAGGTAGCTCAGGAGTACTAGTAATTATAATAACAGAACAGAAAAGGCAATTGTTTTCTAAGCACTATTCTAAGAAATATTCTGATATAGAAACACACCACCTCTGGCTAAGAAGTTCTGGGTGACTAGCACTTATCCTCTGCAGGCCTGAAAGCAAGAGAAGATTAAGGGTATTAGATTTAACCAGTAAGGAACTCAAAGCAGCCAAGAGGCCATGAACTTTCATTTTATCCCAGAATCCTCCCAGGTTAACAAGTCTCCTTTCAAAATAAAGTGTTTGAACATAGCCAGGAGCAAATGTTGTGTGGCATTTATTCAGGGACAGATTTTCAGTAGAGTACATGTTAACTTTAATACGGCATTTAATTAAACTTTATTTCCCTACAGTGACTCTAGTTGGCTTCATTTCCCTGACATTATCAATTGAATTTGATTTCTCAGTGATTTAGAGATTATCAAGGCTAATGTACACTTGTACTCATGACTCTTTGGCTACTCCTTGGATCCAAGACAATTAACTATACCATATTTACTCAAATATATCCTACCCTCTGCACATGGTACCTCTCTATGATCCTTTGGAAGAAAATGAAAAAAAATATTTTCCTCACATAAATCCTCTTCTCCATAACTCATATTTTTATTTTTTTTCTTTCTGCTAAGACAGAGCAATTACTCCTATGGCAGAAATTTCTCTAAAGAAATTGTTTAGCCAAGATGGCCTAAGAGTTAAATTAAAGGTATGAACAACTACTTGCCTGTGGCAGAGCACAAGACAATTTATCAAAAATCCTTCCTCTACCTTACTCTTTCATACCTAGGGTTTCAGGCCTTTCTCTCTCTCTCTCTCTCTCTCTCTCTCTCTCTCCCCCTCCCTCCCTCTTTTTCTCCAATGAATCTCATAATTTTCGTAGGGAGACAAGAGTATTATCTATTTCTTCTTCTCCAAGATGAAACTGACTTAAACTACTGATCTGAAATTTGAAAAGAAAGGAAAACTTTACATATAAATACCAACTTTTAATCAATTCAAATAGAGTAGGCTAGGAGAGCTAGGTAGTGCAGCAGATGGGGTGCCAAGCCTGGAGTCAGGAAGACTCATTTTCCTGAGCCCAAATCTAGCCTCAGACACTTACTAGCTGTGTGACCCTAGGCAAGTCACTTAACCCTATTTACCTCAGTTTCCTCATCTGTAAAATGAGCTGAAGAAGGAAATGGCAATCCATTCCAGTATCTTTGCCAAGAAAACTCCAAATGAGGTCATGAATAGTCAGACACAACTGAAACAACTGAACAACAACAAATAGCATATTCAAACATATTATAAAGAGAACTAGATTTAAAATCAGGAGACCTATGTT
Source organism: Trichosurus vulpecula (assembly GCF_011100635.1). Lineage (NCBI taxonomy): Eukaryota > Metazoa > Chordata > Mammalia > Diprotodontia > Phalangeridae > Trichosurus > Trichosurus vulpecula. The sequence continues at coordinate 182,798,655 of NC_050574.1, forward strand.
CAATTCATAGTTTGGCTACTATCTGTGCGACTGTGGGCAAGTCATGGGATTTCTCTGTGCCTTAGTTTTCTGATATACAGAATGAGAAAATTGTGCTAGAACTTCTTTAAGTTTTCTTCCCTTTATAAATTCTGTGCATTTATGTTTCATATTATTATTTTCTATGAAAAACAATGCCTTTATTGTCCATGGATAATTAGTATTAGAAAAAAATCTACTTAAAATGAACCAATTAAAATGGGCACCAACATTTCATAATAAATAGTGAGGAAAAAAAGCTAGACTGGGATTTTATCTTAAAAATTGAACTCAAAATGTTAAATTAAGTATATTTATTTTATATTTAAGAAAATATACATTTTAATTGAAACTATGCATTAAAACTTTTCAAAAGGATTCATGTTCTTTTGGGAATCATTTTTCAACAAAATTATGTGCTAGCATGATATAACTTCCTTTACCTCACATTTGGCTTACACAGCACAGTTATATATAGTTTCATCCTGGCAAAAATATTTGAGAACTTTATGAATTTTTCCAAAGGCCTCTATTCATCCTTTGAAATTCAAATCAGTCTCTTCAGAAATGGGTATCAGAATGGGCTAAAATCTTAATAGAGGAGACAACATGTGTATAAATCCATTAGGTACATACAAGATATATATATATATATATATATATGTGTGTGTGTGTGTGTGTGTGTGTGTGTGTGTGTGTGTGTGTGTGCAAGGCAATCTGAGAAAGGAAGGTTCTAGCAACTGTGAGGGGTTGGTGTGGAGATGGCGGGGAGGACTCTTGAGGAAAGTGACATTTAGCTGAGACTTGAAAGAAACCAGAGAAACTAAAAAAGGAAAAGCTAAAGGACAAAGCATTCCAAAAGTATGACACAAAACAAAGCTGAGTGGGATACACAATATCATAGGCAATAATCAATATTTAATTTTTTCCTAATGAACTGAGGGATTGAAAACAAGATTTAATTCACCAAGAACAAATGTACAATTTTCATTCTCATTTCTAAAAGGAATTAGACAACTTCTGAGAAGATTTGATTTTACTGCAGGATGTGTCATAAATACCTCAAGGTCTGAATTCACAACAGGTTTCTCTTGCACTAGCATTGCAGTGAAACTGCTATAACTGATGTAGTCATCTTGTTGTTCTTCAGTCACATCCTACTCTTCATGACTCTATTTGGCATATTCTTGGCAGAGATACTGGAATGGTATGCCATTTCCTCTTCCAGATCATTTTATAGATGAGGAAACCGAGGCAAACAGGGTTAAGTGACTTGCCTAGGATCACACAATTAGTAAATGTCTGAGGCCAGATTTGAACTCAGGAAGATGAGTCTTCCTGAATACAGGCCGAGCACTCAACCCACTTCACCACCTGTCTGCCTGATGTCATTTTAGGCTTCATGAATAAATACATAGAGATTAGGATGAGGAGAATAATCTTCCATATTCTCTGCTAGTCAGACAACACTGGGAGTAATGTGTTCAGTTTGATTCATTAGACATATTCCACAAGCTGTGCTCATTTTTGGAGGGACTGAGATGCTGTTTAGCTCTGCTGAGCCAATCCTCCTTCACTCTCAAATCTTGCTCCTTCGATGAAATTGACAGTAGTTACTTCAGTTGACACTGATCATTCCCTTTCCTCACTATCTGTAGTACTTACTGCCTGAATTTGGGCACTTCATCACATTCTACTTAGTTCTTCATTGTACATTCCTGTGTACTTATTTCTCTAAGGAGATGCCTATCAATTGAAGGGTGGCTGAACAAATTGTGGCATATGTAATGAATGTAATGGAATGTTATTTTGTACTAAGAAATGATGAAAGAAATGAATCCAGAAATTCTTGGTTAGTGCAAAGTAGTAAAGTGAATAGAACAAGTTATAAATGACTTCATAAAAATATATTCATTTTTATTTATGTGATAAATTAATTTTATTTATTTATTCATGAAGCCTAAGATGTATCATCTTTTTTAGCCATTGCTAAACTGCCTGTACAAAAGAAACTTGCTGGAATTCAAATCTCCAGGTATTTCTTACATGTTTTACAGGCAATTCAGATACCACCAAAACATTGTTTTTAAAAAATTATGTCTCCAGAGGAACTATAACTAAAAATGTCATCTACCTCCTGACAGAAAGATGATTGTCTTAAGGTGCAGAAACATTCTTTTAGTATGGCCACTGTATGACTGTAGTTCGATTGAGTATGCACATTTGTTTAAAAAATAAAAAAAGTTTTTTTTTCTTTTCTTTCTCTTTTTCTAAATTTGAGGTTGTAGGATTCAGAAAGAGAGACTGGAATCAACAATACTGATGCAAAAGGTCATTGAAATATTATTTAAAACAGAGAAAAAGAGTATAGAAGGAAGTTCAAAAGGAAACACAAAAAAGCAAGAGATTTTTGAAAATAATATTGTGATATATTACACACTTTGAAAAAAAAGCAAGTAGAACAAAATTAAGTTTTCTGGTTTTGTAAAAAATCCTCTTTTTATGTTTAGCCTTGTACATGGAAATAATCTTCTTGGAGTGTTTGGAATTTTTGAAAAGAAAAAAAGAAAATTAGCCATAAGACTTCTCATCTCTATATGCTTGGATTACTACATTAGCTTTCTAATTGGACTCCATACTTATAGACTCTCTTCCATCCAATCCATCCATTCATCCTTTGCTTTTCTTGAGACAATTCCCTCCCTGGCTGGTATCCTGGTGGTTTTTCTAACATTTCACCTCGACTTCCACCACTCCTCTTTGTTTTCCTGTTGAGACTGATGAATTTTCACACCAGTTTTTGTGTGTATTTGTGTGTGTGTGTGTGTGTGTGTGTGTGTGTGTGTGTGTGTATTTCTGTGTGTCTATTTAACTGCCTGAGTTCAAACTTCAGATGTTAATTTCAGTAGTGTGGTCTTTTATTTCTGTTCCCCCACCATTTCTTCTATGTTGACATACTCTCCTCACACACTGCAATTATGAGAAATAGCGAGTCCTGCCCCTTTTTCCTTCTTTTTATACTAATATATTTATTTATATATTATTATTATTATACAATATACATTATATACTACATATTATATAATATGTTATATAATACATATTATATTTCTCTTCTCTTTTCCCTCTTTAAACCTCATAACAGAACCAATCCATTCGCAAGACTTCTGTTTTTCTTATTTAAGCCACAAATGCCTTTTGAAAGTGTTAACAGTCTAAAGGGATATATTTGTTTCTCTTTACCTTTTTGAATGTTAATGCTACATTATCATAGCTCCCTTCCATTACTTAAGTAGATTTACTTTCTTGATTTCTCTGGACTCTTATATTTGTATTTCAAAGTTCCTACTCAGCTCTGGTCATTTTATCAGAAATGCTTGCAAGTCCTCTATTCCATTAAAGATCCATTTTTTCCCCTGTAGGATTATATTCAGTTTTGCTCAAATATATTCTTCGTTGTAAATCTATACTTTTTTCCCTTTTGAAGTATTTTATTTCAAGATCTCCCTTAATATTTTGTAGAAAGTTTCAGATATTTTGCCATCTCAACTATAGTTATCCCTTCAACATCACAGGAGTTAGGGTCATGGCACCCCCATTATAGGGAAAAATCTATGTAAAATTTTTTGACCCTCCCTTCATACCAGAGAAGGTCTGATTTTTTTTCTTTTTCTTTTATGGAGTATTTACAGTACCTTACTGTAAAATTTGGGTAAGTATTTTATCATAGGCCCTGTGTCATCTTCTGGCCTTTGCATATCATCTGTGGCTTTTTCAAAACTCACCAAGAATTCCCATTAATTTCTTGTGCTGACCTGTGATATATTGAAACCACTGTGGGGAAATTCATGACGTGGGAGAAATACCTGTGATTGGGGTATTAGTAAGGGAAAGAAAACAGAGGAAGGAGAACAGATCATATGAATCATACAGCACTGGTGCTAAGCACAGTTTTCTCTCATGACTCCCTCTTTTATAAAGTGTTGGTGTTCAGAATTATTGGACTACCTGAAAGCAATAATCAAAAGGAGGACCTAGACAGCATCTTTCAAGAAATTATCAAGAAAAATTGTCCCAATATCCTGGAACCAGAGGAAAAAAGGCATTGAAAGAATCCACTGATCACCTCAAGAAAGACATCCCAAAATAAAAACTCCAAGGAACATTATAGCCAAATTTCAGAACTACCAGGTTAAGAAAAAATACTGCAAGTGGCCAGAAAGAAACAATTCTAATATTGGGTAATCACAATCAGGATTAAACAGGATTTAGCAGCTGTAGCATTAAAGGATCAGAGGTCATGGAACATGACATTTAGGAAGGCAAAGGAGATAAGACTACCACCAAAAATCACCTGCCTGGTGAATTTAAGCATAATGCTCCAAGGGAAAAAAAATTGTCGTTCTATGAAATAGAAGGATTTCAAGCTTTAATAAGAAGACCAGAATTGAACGAAAAAAAAATTTGATCTCCAATATCAAGACCCAAGAGTAGCCTAAAAGGGGGAAAAGGGAAAAAGGGAAAAAAGAAACATAAGGGATTCAATGGAGTTGAACTGTTTACATCCCTACATGTAATTCTTAAAAATCCTATCACTAATACTACAGCTAGTAGGAATATACATACATGGAGGGTATACAGTGAATTTGAGGGAATGACAAAAATAATTAAGGGATGAGAAAGCATAGTACACTAGGTGCAGAAGGGAGAGGTAGAATGAGGTAAATTATGTCATGTAAAGAGGCACAAAAGCCCTATTAGAGTAGAGGGAAAGATGAGAGGGTAGGTGATGGACATCACTTAAACCTTATTCTCAACAGTATTGGCTCAAATAGGGAATACAATCAGTGGAATTGAGACAGGGAAGTAGGAGGGGAGGAGATTAAATAAATTTAGGGTGGGAACTGACAGAAGGGAGGGCAGGCCAGGGGAGGTGGTCAAGGAGAAAAAGGGTAAAAGGAGAGAGGGGACAAAAAGGAAGAAAAATAGGATGGAAGGAAATACACAGTTAGAAATCATAACTGTGAATGTCAATGGGATGAAATCTCCCATAAAAAAGAAATTGATAGCACAGAGGATCAAAAACCAGAATGCTACAATATTTTGTTTACAAGAAACACACCTGAAGCAGAGAGACACCCACAGAGTAAAGGTAAGGGGCTAGAGCAAAATCTATTATGCTTCAGCTGAAATAAAAATTAAAAGCATAAAAATCCTGACCTAAGATGAAGTAAAAGCAAAAATAAACATAATTAAAAGAGGTAAGGAAGGAAATTACATCTTGCTAAAGGTACCATAGAGAATGAACTAATATTGATGCTAAACATATATGCACCAAGCACTATAGCATCCAAATTCTTAAAGGAAAAGTTAATGAGTCACAGGTTCATGACCAAAAAGAGCTAGAGAGTATTACAAAATGCAAAATAGATCAATTTGTTTATATTAAATTAAAAAGATTATGCACAAACAAAACCAATGCAACCAGGATTAGAAGGAAAGCAGAAAGCTTCAAAACAATATTTATAGCAAACGTCTCTGATACAGGCCTCATTTCTCAAATATATAGAGAACTGAGTCAAATGTATTCCCCAATTGATAAATGGTCAAAGGATATGAACAGGAAGTTTTCAGATGAAGAAATGAAAGCTATCAATAGGCATATGAAGAAGTCTTCCAAATCACTTTTGATCAGAGAAATGCAAATTAAAACAACTCTGTCATACTACCTCATACCTATCAGATTGGTAAATATGACAAAAAAAGGAAAATGATAGATTTTGGAGAGGATGTGGGAAAATTGGGACACTAATGCACTGCTGGTAGCATTGTGAACTGATCTCACCACTCTGCAGAGCAATTTGGAACTATGCCCATAGGGCAACCAAACTGTGTATATCCTTTGAGCCAGCAATACCACTACTAGGTCTATATCCCAAAGAGATCACATAAAAGGGGAAAGGACCTACATATGCAAAAATATTGAGAGCAGATCTTTTTGTGGTGGCAAAATATTGGAAATTCAGGGAATGTTTATCAATTGGGGAACAAGCTGCGATACATGAATATAATGGATGCTATTGTGCAATAAGAAAAGATGAACAGGCAGATTTCAGGAAAAAAAAACTGGAAAGACTTGTACAAACTGATGCAAAGTGAAATGAGCAGAACCAGGAAAACATTGTTCATAATATCAGCAACATTATGTGATGATCAATTATGAATGACTCATCTCTTCTCAACAACATGATGATCCAAGACAAGTACAAATGACTCACAAAGGAAAATGGTATCCACATCCAGACAAAGAACTGATGGACTCTGAATTCAGATGGAAGCATATTTTTTCACTCACATTTATGTTCTTTATCTGTATCTTCTTTCACAACTATGGCTAATATGGAAATGTGTTTTACATGTTCCCACATGCATAAATGCCTACCATTTCAGGAAGAGGGGAAGGAAGGGAGGGAAGAAGAAAAATTTGGAACTCAAAATGTTATAAAAATGAATGCTAAAAATTTTCTTGATATGTAACAGGGAAAAATACTATTAAAAAGAAAAAAAAATAAAGTGTTGACAGAGGACAAAGGGGGAAGAGAAAGTGTACAGAATGGGTTAGAAGGAAATATACAATTAATGATCATAACTCTGAACAAGAATGATTTGTACTCACCCATAAAATGGAAGACATTAGAAGAATGGATTCAAAAGCAAAATCCAGCAATATGCTATTTACAAGAAAAATATCTGAAGCATAGTTTCACACAAATGAAATGAGGACCTAAATTAAAATCTCTTATCCTTAGGCAGAACACAAACATTGAAAGTAGCAATTATGATCTCAGACAAGGCAACAGGAAAAAAATAGACTTGATTAAAAGAGATAAATAGGGAATCTACATTAGGCAAAAATGCCATATAAAATGAATTGATATTAACATTTAAAACATGTGAACTGAAAGCATAGCAACTAAATTCTCAAAGGAAAAGATAAATGATTTACTATGAGTAGGATATTACAAAACTATAATAATTAATTAATAATATATAAATAATAAATGATAATAATTTATTTGTCCTTTTTAGACATGGAAAAATCTAACCAAAAAAAGAAATTAAACAATTAAATAAAATTTCTGAAAAGCAAGATAAGATTTTGGGTAATAAGAATAATTTTTATAAATAATAATAGTAACTAATATGCATATTTCTCAGCACTATATGTCATCTTACAATAAATTGACCATGTATTGAGGGATACAATCTCACAATGAAATGTGGAAAAGCAGAAATATTAAACCCATCATTTATTGACAACAAGTAAACAAAATTATTGGATTCAATTAAGGGTCATTGAAGAAAGGATTTAAAAGGGGGATTAAATACCTTATTTAACCCTATAGAATCAAACAGTCAAATAATGAATTATCAAAAACACAGGCAATGTTCTCAAACATAATTACAATAGTGAGATGCATACCAAAATTTGAGATACAACCAAAACAATCCTTAGAAGAAAATTTATATCCATAAATCCATTAACAAAAGAGAGAAAGAACAATGAATTGGATTTACAATTTAAAAATAAACTAGACAACAAATGGATTCCTCTCAATAGATTCTGGCTGGTCTTGGGGGCGAAGCCAAGATGGTGGCTGGAAAAGCAGGGACTTGCATGAGCTCCACACCAGGTCCCTCCAAAAACCTATAAAAATGGCTCTGAACAAACTCTAGAATTGCAGAACCCATGAAATAGCAGAGGGAAGCAGGGCTCTAGCCCAGGACAACCTGGATGGTTGCTGGGTTGTCTATCACGCATAGACCTGAGAGCAGAGCAGAGCCCAGCTTGTGCTGTGCCTGGACCAACCAGACCAGGAGCCAGGCAGAACAGGCCCTAGTGCCCTGAATCAGTGAGCTGTGGCAGTTACAGATTTCTCAACCCACAAACACCAAAGACAACAGAGGTTAATGGGAAAAACTTCTGGGACAGAATAAAAGGAGTTGTAGGTTTGGCCACCACACCAAGGGCAGCAGAGGTGATGCAGCTTTGAGGCTGCTTACAGAGCTATAGCTGCAGTTGCTTCCGGGCCCCAGACCCACCTGGTGGGAGGAAATAATTGGCAGATCCGAGCAGGAGTGCAGAGCGAGCTTAGATCTGAGTCCAGTCCAGGTTGACAGTTCCTGGGGGAGGAGTAGCACTGGTGTGGCAGAGTTGACTGTGTAGAAATAACTCTGAAAACAACAGCACAGCCCCTCAAGCTTGGGACAAAGTGCTCTATACTCTACAAGCAGTCATACCCCGCCGAAAAACTCAAGGGTCAAGTAAGTTGGCTGGGAACATGGCCAGGCAGCAAAAACAGACTCAGATTCAGTCTCAGACTTTGGAAACTTTCTTTGGTGACAAAGAAGACCAAAACATACAGCCAGAAGAAGTCAACAAATTCAAAGAGCTTACATCCAAAGCCTCCAAGAAAAGCATGAACTGGTCTCAGGCCATGGAAGAGCTCAAAAAGGATTTGGAAAAGCAAGTTAGAGAAGTAAAGGAAAAACTGGGAAGAGAAATGAGAATGATGTGAGAAAACCATGAAAAACAAGTCAATGACTGGCTAAGGGACACCCAAAAAAAATACTGAAGAAAATAACATCTTAAAAAATAGACTAACTCAAATGGCAAAAGAGCTCCAAAAAGCCAATGAGGAGAAGAATGCCTTGAAAGGCAGAATTAGCCAAATGGAAAAGGAGGTCCAAAAGACCACTGAAGAAAATACCACCTTAAAAAGTAGATTGGATCAAGTGGAAGCTAGTGACTTTATGAGAAATCAAGATATAAAACAGAATCAAAGGAATGAAAAAATGGAAGACAATGTGAAATATCTCATTGGAAAAACCACTAACCTGGAAAATAGATCCAGGAGAGATAATTCAAAAATTGTTGGACAACCTGAAAGCCAAGATAAAAAAAAGAGCCTAGATATCATCTTTCAAGAAATTATTAAGGAGAACTGCCCTGGTATTCTAGAGCCAGAGGGTAAAATAGAAATTGAAAGAATTCACCAACTGCCTCCTTAAAAAGATCCCAAAAAGGAAACTCCTAGGAATATTGTTGCCAAATTCCACAACTCCCAGATCAAGGAGAAAATATTGCAAGAAGCCAGAAAGAAACAATTTCAGTATTGTGGAAACACAATCAGGATAATACAAGATCTAGTAGCTTCTACATTAAGGGATCAAAGGGCTTGGAATATGATATTCTAGAGGTCAATGGAGTTAGGATTAAAACCAAGAATAACCTACCCAGCAAAACTGAGTATCATGCTCCAAGGAGAAATATGGATTTTCAATAAAATAGAGGACTTTCAAGCTTTCTCAGTGAAAAGACCAGAGCTGAATAGAAAATTTGACTTTCAAACACAAGAATCAAGAGAAGTATGAAAAGGTAAATAAGAAAGAGAAATCATAAGGAACTTACTAAAGTTGTTTTGTTTACATTCCTACATGGAAAGACGATGTGTATAATTCATGAGACCTCAGTATTAGGATAGCTGAAGGGAATATAGATATAGATATAGATATAGATAGATAGATAGAAGGCACAGAGTGAGTTGAATATGAAGGGATGATATCTAAAAATTAAATTAAGGGATGAGAGAGGAATTTATTGAGAGAGGGAGAAAGGGAGAGATAGAATGGGGTAAATTATCTCGCATAAAAGTGTCAAGAAAAAGCAGTTCTGCAAGAAGGGAAGAGGGGGCAGGTGAGGGAGAATGAGTGAATCTTCCTGTCATCGGATTTGACCTGAGGAGGGAATAACATACACACTCAATTGGGTATCTTACCCCACAGGAAAGAAGGAGGAAGGAGATAAAAAGGGTGGTGGGATGATAGAAGGGAGGACAGATGTGGGAGGAGGTAATCAAAAGCAAACACTTTCAGAAAGGGACAGGGTCAAGGCAGAAAATTGAATAAAGGGGGATAACATAGGAAGGAGGAAAATATAGTTAGTCTTTCACAACATGAGTATTATGGAAGGGTTTTACATAATGATACCCATGTGCCCTATGTTGAATTGCTTGCCTTCTTAGGGAGGGTGGGTGGGGAGAGAAGAAGAGAGAGAATTTGGAACTCAAAGTTTTAAAAACAGATGTTCAAGAAAAAGTTTTTGCATGCAACTAGGAAATAAGATATACAGGCAATGGGGCACAGAAATTTATCTTGCCCTACAAGAAAGTAAGGAAAAGGGTATGGGGGGGAGTGGGGTGACAGAAGGGAGGGCTGACTAGGGATGGGGGGGGAGGGTAGAAATGGGGAGAAAATTTGTGATTCCAACTCTTGTGAAAATCAATGCTGAAAACTAAAAATAAATTAAATACATAGAAAAAAATACATTCTGGCCAAACAGAAATTATAAAAATCAAAGAGGAACTTAATATAATTGAAAGCAAAAAATCAAAGAAGTAATAAATATAACTGAGAGCTTTTTAGAAAAAAATAATAAAATATATTGATAGCTACTGTGACTTTTAAAAAGAAAATTAAATTATCTATATCAAAAATTAAAATGGAGAATTCACTATAAATCAATAAGAAACAAAGGAAATTGCTCAAAACTATTTTGCCCAATTATATGACAATAAAAACACCAACCTAAATTAAATGGATACATATTTATAAAAATATAAAATGCCCAGATTAATGGAACAAGAAATAAAAAATTTAAATAGCCTGATACCGCCCCCCCCCAAAAGAAAATGAACAATCCATAAATAAAGTCAACATGTCAAGTCAGCAAGCATTTATTAATCATCTGGTATGTACCAAATTGATAAATTCAGATCACATTAAAATAAAAGGAGAATCTTGTTCTCAAGCGGCTTAAAGTTTAATGATAGAAATAACATACAAACAGCTATATACAAACCTGAAAATATCTATAGGAAAGCAAAATACAGAGAGGATAAACTAGAGCTAATCTCAATCGGGAGACAATACTATAAAGGAGGATTAGAAAGAAACAAACTCCCAAAGAGGGAAAAGAAACTGGGACAATCAGCAATACAAGACTGATTCAGTCTTAGGGAAATATAAATATAACCGATAATACAAATAACAAGAAAAACAAAAATAGTATGAGTATATTAGTAGGCTCATTAGAGGATTTCTAAAAAAATTATATATTAATTTCCATTATAATCACTAAAAGACATATGAATAAATGAACCTTTCTTTAATACGATAAGTAGTACAGTTCTAAAACTAGGAGCCAGCACTATATAAAATTAGAGTTAGAGACATTTCCAGTATGATAAGAGGTAAAGCAAAGATACCCATTATCATCATTATTATTTAATATCGTGGTAAAAATGCTAGCTATAGCAATAAGACAAGGGGGAAAATTGAAGGAATATACACATACAAAAAGAATCAAAATTACAGCTTTTTGGAGATGACGTGATGTTGTACTTAGAGAACCCTAGAAAGTTAACTAAAATTAATTGAAACAATAACTTTAGCAAAGTTTCAGGATACAAATGAATGCATTTAAATCCTCAGCATTTGTGTAGATTACCAACAAAACTCAGCATGAGAGAAAAGACAAATATTTAAAATAGATATAAAGATGCAAGATTTGTGAGCCTACCTGTCAAGACAGATAAAGGAACTACATATATACTACTTAAAAAGACTGCTCATGGAAATAAAAACAAATAAAATTGGAGCATTATAATTGCTCACCATTTATTAGTTGGTGAATAGCTGTTGTTCTTATAAATTGAATTAATTATTTATATATTTGGAAATAAACCTATTATCAGTGAAACTTTTTCAATTATTTTGCCTCCAATTACCTGCATCCTGTCTCATTTTAGCTGCATTCATTTTGTTTATACAAAATCATTTTAAGTTTATTTTATTAAAATAGTCCATTTTATCTACCATGATCTTCTCTATCCCTTGTTTTGTCATGATTTTTCCCCTTTCCATAGATTTGAAACTTAATGGTTAAATCAGAAGCAGAAGGAAGGTTCATTTCCTCCAGGGACAAGATTGGCCAGTACAAGTATACAACATCCACCTTTATTTTGATATTCTTTTCACCTACATTATTGTGGTCAATGTGGGTACTGTCCCTCTATATCAGTTACTTCAAATCTTAGCATGTTTCTCAATAGCATGGGACATCTGTCCCACCTACCTGCAAAGATGAGCAGGATGTGTTATTTTATGAAACATCTCCATTTCCTTTGTCCTTTGGGATATCACTGGCATCTAGATAGCATGGGCTATCAGGAAGACGTGAGTTCAAATCCACCCTCAGATACTTACTGGATGAATGACCCTGAGCAAGTCACTCAAATGGTGTTTGCCTCAGTTGCCCTAACTGTAAAATTGGGATCACAATAGCACTTAACTCTCCATGCTGTTGTGAGGATCAAAGAGATATTAACCATAAAGTGCTTAGCACAGTGCCTGGCACATAGTAAGTGCAATATAAACATCAGTAAGTAGTGGTAGTAGGAGTAGTAGTAGTAGTAGAAGTAGTAGTAGTAGTAGTAGTAATAGTAGTAGTAGTAGTAGATTCTTATCTGTTTACTTATTTCTTCGGAGTAACCCTGTCATGTTCAAATTGGCTCTCCCTCTTGCTGAAGGCATTTCCCCCAGCTGTTTGGAAAAAATTACTGTTTGACACCAAAATCTAACTGCTATCTGCCTTATGTTTTCCTCTATCATCAAGCTATGGATGAATTATTGACATTAGTAATTTGTGATCTGTCATTAAAAGCACTAGATATTTGGGGTGAGGGGTATTTTTCCCTGCAGTATGACATTTGGGTCTTTTAATTATTCATAATTGTTCTTTTATCCTGGAGATCCTTAATCTTTAATTTTTCTCTATAAGCATATTCTTAAGTTAGGCTTTTGCTTACAGAAAATGGCTTTGTTCTTTCAAGGCTATTTCATTTCCTTCTCTTCAGTCAAGTGGTCAGTTGTTTCTGTTATTCTCCACTACTTTGGAAAGATTACCTATCATGTGTTCCAAAGTCTACTCTTTCATTTATCTCATTTAGATCTGCTTTTAAAGCTCTGATTTTCAACATAATTCTCACCATGATTTCATCTTTTAAGGGTTTTATTTCTCTTTTGCCTATTTTGGAGTTTCTCACTGGAGTTTTGTTCCATGATCTCTGGGGAAACCTTAGAATTTATTGTATCATTATCTTTGCTGCAGGAGAATTTTGGTTCACATTTCTTCAAAGTATAATAGCTATTCATTATGTTGTGGTCTTTTGTGAAATTCTGACTCACTTTACTTTGTCTTGATAAGGTCATTATAGGTTTATCTTCTTGGGACCTAGTCATTTATTGTTGTTCAGTCATTTCAGTCATGTCAGTCTTCATTTCAATTGTGTATGACTCGAAGTGACTTCATTTGGGGGTTTCTTCACAAAGGTACTAGAGTGGTTTGCCATTTCCTACTCCAGATTATTTTATAGATGAGGAAACTGAGACAAACAGGGTTAAATGACTTGCCCGGGGTCACATGGCTAGTTAGTGCCTGAGGACAGATTTGAATTCAAGAAGATGAGTCTTTCTGATTCCAGGACCAGCACTCTGTCCAATGTGCCACCTAGCTGCCCTTAACATGGTCTAGGGATGGATTAAATCTAAGTTTGATAGCAAATTATTACTAATATTTGAATTCCAAAATTTAACTTCCTACTACTGTCTCAATAGCAAAAAAAAGGAAAGAAGGAAGGAAGGAGAGAAGAGAAATAAAGGAGGAGAAGAAAGAAAGAAAGAAAGAAAGAAAGAAAGAAAGAAAGAAAGAAGAAAAAGAAAGAAAGAAAGAAAGAAAGAAAGAAAGAAAGAAGAAAAAGAAAGAAAGAAAGAAAGAAAGAAAGAAAGAAAGAAAGAGGAAAAAGAAAGAAAGAAAGAAACTGAAAGGAAAAAGAAAGAAAGAAAGAAACCAAAAGGAAAATAAAGAATGAAGGGAAGAAAGAATGAAAGAAAGAAAAAGGGGAAGAAAAAAGAGGGAAAGAAAGAAGGAGGGAAGGAAGGAAGAAAAAGAAAGAAAGAGGGAAAGGAGAGAGAAAGAAAGAAAAAGAAAGAAAGTTTTGTGATTGAATTTCTAGCATGTAAAATAGAAATATTGTTTGTCTAAAAGTTTTCCCACTTCTTATTTGGATATACCTAACTCAAAATTTAGATAGAGCATTTAAAAATAGAATTAAAGTGCTAAAGTCACAAAGTAACAACTGTGCCTCAATACAAAGAAAAAATTCTTCTCAATTAGAGCTGTCCAAAGGTGGAATGAGGGAAAAGTTCGTTTTCCTGCAAGACACAGACAGCTGCTGTGGCTAAAGTCTCTCTTCATATCTGAAAATTGGCTTCAGCTTGTAAATAGCCAGCTGGGTTCTGATTTGCTCTTGTATCCCATGAAGAGCCTTAGTTCATTATCAGTCCAGGAAAGCTTAAATTTCTGTGTTACACAATTAGATTGAATTGGAGCTAATTGGTCAATAGTCCTTGACAATAATGAGTTTAAACCAGCATCTATTTCCTAAGGAATTACACAGATGCACTATCATTGACTCTGAAATCCCATTAGAGAAAATCAGATTTTAGTGGTGTTCATTGATGATACCTCAGTGGCACTTAATTGAGGAATAGGGAAAGTCCAAAAGGCTATAGATTGTGAAATAAAACTCATGATTCTAGCCTAATGACAGTTCCTTGGTAATAATATTAATCTATGTAAAGGTTAATGCCTCTGTCAGACCCATCATGAGTCCTACTCTTATCTTAAAAGTCCTTGATGTCAAAAAATGATATGAAGTTATAACCCTGAGGCCCTAAACCCCTTCCACTTATCTATTCAACTTCTCTTAAAAAATAAATCTCTTTGATGCCTCATTTTTTTTCAAGCAACCTGACCCTGGAAGTGGTGCATGTCCCTCCAGGCCCAGTCATTGCCCCTGCAGAGAATCAATCAGGATGTCTGTAACAGGAGGAAGACAGTAGATTTTTGAGTTTTCTTTAAGAAATATGGTATATATCTCTTTGGAATCACAGTTTTTAGCTTGTGACAAGTAGCTCACTTAGGATTTGGTTTTTCAAATCCAAATTTGAAGGAACAGAAACCTGTACTTTCCAAATTTCCCAATTAAAAAAAACCTTATTTTGACTTATCTGATTCCCTTCTCTATACTTCATATAAAAGCTAGAGAAGTAAAAAATGAAAGGAAAAGAAATTTCAGCTAATGTTCTGTCTTAAGAGGCAAGAAGAAAGGGAGAAGAGTGGAGAAAGGATGATGGATAATGAATGAAGGAGAGTGCATCTGTTGATGGTAACAAAGAATTAGAAAATAAGGATATGTCGTCAGTTGAGGAATGGCTAAACAAGTTATGGCATGTAAATACAATGGGATATTATTGTGCTGTAAGAAATGATGAAGGGTATGATTTCAGGAAAACCTGGTAAGACTTGTAAGAATTGATGCAAAGTGAAGAGAGTAGAACCAGAGAACAATTTATCCAATCAAAACTATATTGTTAGAGAGAACATCATCTCCTAATCTAAGGAATGATAATTTTCTGTTATAATTAAATAAGTGAACTGACACAGTGTCAAAAGTTATAAAAATTATGTTTGAGCTTCTAAATGTTATGAAACTAGAAAGACAGGTTAGAAAGAAAGCAGAAAAATCAAGGAGAGAGAATCATCGAACTACCTTAAGGATTCAAGAGAGAACAAAAGAAAGTTTAGAAGGAAACTCAGACAAGCTAGGAAGCTTTGAAAATTACATGTTGAATTTATTAAATATTTTTAAGCAAGCAATACATGATAAAGATTCATGGTTCATTGAATCCTCAAAAAGGGAATTCTCTTCTGTACTATCTTGTATATGTAAATTCTTTTGGGGAGCATTAGTTAAATTTGGAATAAAAATGAAATTTCAAACAAAGTGAATGCATTTTCAACTTTATGCAACAAGCATAGTACAGTTGTAATAAATATCTGTTGAATTGAATTTTTTATAACTATCTGCCAGTTATTCAGGGACTAGTTATCCAATTTATGGATTTTTCTCACTTTACTTTTTTCTTTTATTGTTCAGGGATTAGCAAGGGATGGAGAGTTCTCCACTAATGTTTGCTAGAGTTCTCTTTGCCAGGTGTATGTGAGGTTTTGACAGGAAAGGAAGGTAGTTACCATAAGAATACTAATCCTAGATAACATTTATGTAGTACTTTATGCTTTCAAAGTTTGGAGAAGAGGCCTACCTTCCTTGCCCTCACCACTGTCACCAACAATGGGCCACTGATAGACAAGTAAGCCCACAGGCTTATGGAATGACAGGCCAACCTCTACCACCATTCTGTCCTTCTTTGAACCCAAATCCTACAACCATCACCCCTGTAAGAAAACTCCCATGCCAACTGCTTCTTTGGGTGCTACAGACACAGCAACTGAAGGCCCAGAAAAAGGAAGTTCTTGCTACCAAAGTCCTTGGCACTGTTTAAATGTTTCATCATAAACTGATATGATTATGTATTATAATGTAATTATGTATTATAATGTAAAAGTGACATTAAAAATAAGATATCATGTGTTTTCCCACTTCAATCTAATGATGGTGAGACCTTTCCATTTGACTTGCAGCTGAAAATTTCTATTTGTGTTTTCACCTCATTAGAATGTGAGCTCCTTGGGAGCAGGGACTGTCTCACTTTTCTCTTTGATTTCAGATTTATTTTTCTATTCATGTCCCAGAACTCAAAATAGTGCTTTGGATATAGTAATAAGTACTTACTTAAGTCAATTCTTTTTTATTCATTCATTCCCTAATTGATTTTTAAAATGTATTATCCTTCTCCACCACAGTTAATTAAAAGTCATTTGGTTCTTTTGCCATTTTTTCTTTTCTTTTCTATTTCAATTTTCAATACGTCTAACTCTCATATTAAAAACTCTGCATAATCTAAGCACAACTCATATTTTTAATCTTATAGTTGCTATTTTCTTATTTGAACTGTCTGGTCTAGCCAGACTGGTCTACTTATTGGCTCTTTTTTTTCCTGCATCAATTTGTTACTTATTTATTTTTACTTGTCTTTTCTTTTTAAATTTTGAGTTCCAAATTCTCTTCCTCCCTCCCATCCCCCACTGATAAAGAAAGCAAGATGATATCAGTTATACATATGAAATCATGCAAAATATTTCCATGTTAGCCATGTCGCAAAAAGTAAGCAAAATAAAGTGAAATCATTTCAATTTGCACCTAGAGTTCATCAGTTCTCTCCTAGAGCTGGATGGCAATTTTTATCATGAATCCTTCAGAACTGTCTTATATCATCATATTGATCAGAGCAGTCAAGTCTTTCGTAGTTAATCATCATTACAATATTGTTTTACTATATACAATGATTTGATTCTGCTCACTTCATTCCGCATCAGTTAATATATCTTATCAGTTTTTTCTGAAACCATCAAGTGTTGAATTGAATTATAAATGCATCTCCAGATATTATTCCAATTCAGAGCTCCTCCATCTTCCCAGTGAACTTTACTGGAGGACTTGGGCTACGGATGGGTAGAGCTCACAATTGTGAAGGGCTTTGTGAATGGAGCATTTTGTCACTGATGTAGATAGTTCAGGTTGGCCAATGTCTTTCTAGTGTAAAGGCTAAAGCTGAGTTGGTCTGAAATCTGGGAGAAACTAAAACTGTTTAGCCTAAAGAAGAGAATGCTTGGGGAAGGAGGGGGAATTGATAGCCTCTTTAAGTATTTGAAGGGCTGTGGTGTAAAGAAGCATTAGACATACATTACCTTCTTGCTCACACCCACCCACCTCCAACCGTTGCTCCAAGCAGAGAACCAGGAGCAATGAGTGGTGGAAGGCTAATTTAGACTGAAAATCAGGAAAAAATTTCCTAGTAAATAAAGCTGTCCCAAGATGTAATGGGTCACCTTGAGAGGTAGTTGAGCTCCCTGTTATTGGAATTACCTGTTATTGGAAATAAGTTGGATAACTACTTGTCAAATTCCTGAGTGTGGCTCCTAGGAAAATTTTAGTGGTGATTCCTGAGCAAGATTCTTGTTAAGGTGATTGTTGACCTAGATTAATCTCTTTAGATTTTAGGTTGTTTGATTTCATATCAATTAATTAGTCATTAGGAGATCAGATCAGGATTACCTGCAGACAGAAAGAATAAATGGCTGTCTAAAGGCCTCTCTATTAAAAAATACCACCTTCCTAATCACAGAATTCCTGAGTCAGTCATTCCATTGAGTTCCCTCCCTGCAACCTTTGCTCATTCCTATAACTCTACCTCTACCAAATGTCTTGCCTGATTCTGCTGCCTATGTTGGTGGTAACTCCTTCATACTTTCCAGCTACACACGGCTACCCTGATAGGATGCCCTGGGAGGATTTTACTCAGAGCTTGAACCACTAGGAATGAGGATAACCAACTTGAACTCATTTTTCATTGATTAAAATGCTCACACTCTTCTTACCCTCCCAATCTCAGGTATTCCTAAACTCAGCTGTCCTTATTATAATCCTGTTCTCTGTCTCCTACTGAAGGTTTTCCCACCCCTCTCAACTTTGCTCTGCCAATATCCCAATCTAAAGCTACCCACACCTTCTGCTTTGCTCTCTGTGATATCTCATCCATTGGTACAAACTAGCTTTCATCTTTAACTTTTTTCTTAGTCATTCCTTCCATATTCTTGTGTTCACTGAGAAATGACACCCTCCAACACAGCTTCCCTAGCCACCCTTTTCACTTAGTTGAACTTTCACTCATTTCCTTCAACTTACCAGTTGAGGTAGAAGAAATACTACTTGGAATATCTCTTGAATCAATTATGGAGGAGTAAAAGTATTGCCTGCAGAAACCTGATCTTTCTACTAGATTGCCAAAGCCTGCCATTTGGGTAGGAGGATGGAGGAAAGATGATCTTCCCAAAGCCTGCACTTAAAGAGAGCTGCTCAGATCAGCCATTTCCTCAATTTTCCCAAAAGCCTGTGAGCTTCTCTCCTTTAGACTTACTCATCATGCTCCTTGTATCCAACTCCAAAAGCCACCAACTTTATGTGTGTGTGTGTGTGTTGTTCTCCTTATGACATTGTCACCTCACAGGGGGCATGGATTATTTTTTCATATTTTTAACACCAGAACTTAGCACAGTGCCTGGCACATAGTAAGAGCTTACTAAATATTTATTGACTGATTGACTCTACTTAGAGCCCAATTGGTATCATGGAACAAATTTGTAATGGACACAACAAGCAGGATTTTATGATTTTCTCCAGTGTCAATAAGTGGCATATAGGCAAGTGCACATAGTATGCACTGAACGATTACTTGCTGACAACATGAAAGGAAAACAGCTTGCCTGATAGTACATAATTAGAGAGTCATCCTTTTGACTTAATAATAGCTCCTACCTCACAGGGTTTTTGTGAGAATCGGTTGGGATAAGATTTGTAATGCATTCAGCACAGTTGCTGGCATATAAGAGATATATAATAAATACTTGCTACCTTCTTCCCCCCCCCGGCCACACACACACTCCCACCTTAGTAAGAAGTAAGTGTCCCATGGAGAAGAAACTATGTTAAATCTTATCCCTCATATAGGCCTTATTGTGAATGGGCTGCTTTTCTTTTCCAAGAACAAGATATGATATGAGAGGTGATGAGCAGAACATAATGATGCTGAGTATCTGAAGTGGAGGGGCTCCACAGAGGGAGGGAGAATGTAGAAAGAGAAGGCTGTGGCCTCTAAACAACAACATAAAGAGAAAGCTTTAGTTTGCACTGTGCTTAACATGCAGCATCTCATTTGATCAAAAGACACTTTTACTTTAAAATGTTGCCTAAAATCAATCCTACATTTTCTCTAAAACCAACTTATAATCTCCTTCCTCTAAACCTCCATTGCCCCTGGCCATTTTCAATATGGTCCTCTATCCTCAGACCCTTGCTCATGATGGAAAGTCTATTTTGTTGTCATTTTTTCTTTGTAAGTCATTACAAATATCATTGAGACAACTATCTAGGAGGACTAATGTTTGAGACCTTGATGTAGCATTCTGGTGGCCTAAATGCAAAAATTCCAACATAGACCAAGTCAGAAGGTGCTTCCTAAGGCTTCTCCCAGACTCACACTGGTAACACCAGGGCAGGGAAAATATGCTCAATGGAGTCAATACTGCACATTTACTACATATCCTATATCTGCTCTGAATATCCTTTCTCCACTAAGACTAAGTAAGTTTGCTTTTCATTGACTATTAAATCTAAGTATCTCACTTCTTTCCAATCTCTAACATGAACTATAAGACCAGTCTGAGTGAAACCTGGCCTATTACATCTTTCTCCATTTTCCTAATTTGTACTCACCAGCATTCTAGTAAATATTTAATAATCTTCTCTCTGGGGGAAAAACTATGTATAACATACTTTTAAGTTTAATCTGCATTATCATCATTTTCTGTCTCTTATGTCTAAACAATCAAAAAAAGGCTAAATCAAGCCCTGATTTGGAGCCTTTGCTGATTTCTGAGATATAAATACTCAAGTGGAAAATTTAACATCGGCTTTCCTGAATTAGTTGGGGCTGACTCTGGCACACCCTTGGTCAAAGTACTTCTTGCCTACTTGCATCTGGTTTAAAAGGGATGAACTTATCATAGAATGTTAGTTCTGAAAAGGACTGTCACTACCATTGTATTTTAGTCCACCTACTTTGTTTTACAGAGGAGGAAATTGAGGCTTAGAGATAGGAAGTAACTTGGTCAATGTACCATGTGAGGAAAGAAGTGATTAAGCCCATCAGAGGTGGACCTAGAACCCTACTCTTATGACTTGAATCTTGTGTACTTTTCACTATGCTACACTGGAGATAACAGTTTAGTGGATGAAAGATGAAAAACTAAGAAATAACAGCCTTCATTATAAAATGATAATTGTTCATCTTAGAATAACTTAATAATGGACAACAGCAACTATATGTAAAGAAGCGAATTGTGTACTTATATAAAATATTCACTTTTGTAAGGATTATCATGTTGCTGAGTATGGCACCAAGAAAAATCTTAGCATCTATTCCTGAGCTAAAGAATCCAACAGCCAAGCCATAAGAATCTTCAGCCTTCAGCCTTGAATTTAGTCTCTATTGTCTTAGCAAAGAAGCCAAGTATTTATGGAGTGTCTGTGATTTGCCATAGTAATGGAACTTGAGGGGAAAAGTCAAAACTTTAGCAGAATTTTCCCCCTCAGGTCTTTCTGATGTGTCAGCAAAGCAAAATTGATATGTTGGAAGAGGAAGCTTCCTGGAGATGATAAATAGAATGATCCATCTTATACGACAGGTTAAACTTCACTGGCTATGTCTTTGGGACCGTGAATCAGGAGGGAAGGAGGGAAATATGTACTACCACTACTGTTTGAGCACAGAAGGAGACCATCATCCCCTTCCATAGCATTCTGCTTTATCCTTGGTATCCCTCTGTCATCTCCTGATGCCTCTCTGTCATCTCTTATTCTCTTGGACTTAATATTTTGCATTTGTTGATTACTTAATGTATTGTAAAACTTTAAAGTTCTGATTTGATGAGATATTTAAAATTCAATTTATAATTTTACAAATGTATGTTTGTTAAATCTTCCCTAAATTAATTTAAATAAGCATTGACTAACTGACTTCCTGGTTTCCCAGTGTTATCCTAGATATTTTGGGGAGGAAAATAGAAGGCATGATATTTGCCCTCAAGGAGTATCTAACCTATTTGGAGAAACGAAACACAAATGTTTGAAGCAATTCAAAAAAAAATAAAGCAGTATATGAAGATATTTAAAATGATAGCCTAACTTCACACATTTAACATATACAAATCCATTTAGCATATAAAATATTATCAAGTGCTACTCATGTTTGAAATAATGACTGTCACTTCTGAGCATTGTTCTCTAGTGCTGAGGCTCTGAGCTCAGTTGCTAGGGATTAGCTATATTATATACATATGTGTGTATATGTATATTATATGTAAAATTTATATATGTATATATAGTACATTTTTGAGGAATGAAT
Organism: Trichosurus vulpecula; assembly: GCF_011100635.1. Taxonomy (NCBI): domain Eukaryota; kingdom Metazoa; phylum Chordata; class Mammalia; order Diprotodontia; family Phalangeridae; genus Trichosurus; species Trichosurus vulpecula. Next base: position 182,820,780 of record NC_050574.1, read on the forward strand.
AAACCCCAATCTTTTCTGGCATGATCTCCAACATTTAGTTGTAAACTGTGGCCTCCTGATACCACCTACAATAGACATTCATGTCAAGTGACTATTTTTAAGTGGATGAACAGTTATCCTTTCTGCACTGCAGGCATTAGGGGTGCAGCACCCCCACAATCTGGAAAATCCATGTAAAATTTATGGCCCTCCCTTCATACCAGAGAAGAAGTCTGATTTTTTTTTCTTTTTTCTTTTTTGGGGAGTTTAATAGTACTTTATTGTAAAATTTGGGTTAAGTATTTGGTCACAGGCTCTGTGTCATCTGCTGGCCTTTGCATGCCATCTGCAGCTTTTGCAAAACTACCAAAGATCTCCCATTTAATTTCCTCTGCAGAAATGCTGTATATCAAAACTGTGATGGGAAAAGTTGTGACGTGGAAGGGATAACTGTATAGCCCTTGGAGAATCACAAGGGATTGTCTTCAGATTATGCTGCCATATCTCTAAAAATAACATTTTTTTCAACAGAGATTAATTGGTATAAAGAAAAGGTAATAATTTCTTCCCTTGCAATTCTTCGCATGTGTTGTTTTAAGGGCTGTAGTCAAAGATTCTGTTTCTATGATTTTTCTTGTCCCCAATGGGAAGTAGAGTCCCCTTCGTAAAAGCTAAATCAGGAGCTCTCTCGGTGAATTTCAAGTTCCCTGCTAATAGCAATTAATTTAAGGAGTTCTGCAAGCTCTGTTCTCATGGGAATTCCATGCCATTTCATATAGATTCCACATTTCTTGGATCCATCTGGTCCTAAAATGAATCCCCCAAAAAACTTGGGGTTGATAGAATGTATGCTGTTTCGCTATCATTTGTACAAATCATGGTGCTACAACCATGTTAACATTTCTCTGAAATAGGACACTTGAGCTTACTTGTGGTGTGAAAATATCAAAATGTCATCAAGGCACACAATAACAAATTGATCCAGAAGGTCAGTAGGAATATCATTAATGAAATGCTGAAAGGTTACCAGGGCATTGGGCAATGCAAAGACATAGTGTACAAATCTCTTCCTTTCATTACTAGTTCACTCTCACAGTAGTATGAGTGCCTTGTCAATTCATTTTGCTAGAAATGTGCGCTCCCTCTAACCTTTCCAAGAGTTGAAAATGAGTAACAATGGGCAACAGCTTGGGACAATTATTTAATTTGTGTGCCATCATCAATACAGGGACACAACTTATTTCTTGAAGCATTTCTTAATGCAATTGGGACTATCAGATAAACCTTTTCTTCACATTTTACTGAATGTCCAGTGCTTAAAAATATAATTTTTTAAAAGATTCTATATCACCTACACTTTCTACCATTTCCTTTCTTCCACCCCCTCCAAGTTATTCCTCATAAGAATAAAAAAGAAAGGAGGGAATAGTTTGGCAAAACTACCATTTAAAAAAAATTTGATATCTTCCACACAGTGCCTCCACCCCTCCTCTGCAAAGAAATGGAGGAGGTATTTTCTCATATCTCTTCTCTGTAGCCAGCTCGGTCATTGTAACTTGGTGGCATTTATTTTCAATTGTCTCCTTGTTGTCATTCTTTCCATTTTATTATCATAGTCATGGGGTTTATTTTTTCTGGTTTTGCTTATTCGGTACTCTATCAGTTTGTATATGTCTTCCCATGCTTCTCTGTATTTCTCATATTTATTGTTCCATTCATAATAATACTCTCTAACATTCATTTATTCATTATTACATTAGTATGTTTATATTTACACTATTACATCCACTTATCCATTTACTATTTATTTTACATTCAGTGGATAGTGGATAGGACCTGGAATCAGGAAGAACTTAAGTTCAAATCTGGCCTCACATTTACTAGCTGTGTGACTCTTGGCAAATTGCTCAAACCTCTCTTTACCTCAGTTTCCTCATCTGTAAAATGAGAATAATAATAGCACCTCCCTGCCAGAGTTGTTGTGAGGAGATGAGATAATGATTGTAACATACTTAGCACGGTACCTGTACATAGTAGGCTCTGTGTAAATGTTAGGTATTGGATTAATATATGTCCACAGTGTTAAGCTCTTTCATTCATGTAGAGAATAAATTGGCGCATAATGTGATGAAGTTCCAGAATATTCTATTTTGCCCCTAATTATGGGATACAAAAGCATTTTTCCTGTGAGGGACAGCACAGCAGTGCAATTTCTCTATCTCCTCAAGTGCCCCTCCTGATTCCTAGTGAGCTCTTCTTTCCATATTAAGTATTTCTCTCTCATTCCCCATTGGGGTCACCTACCTGTACTTGTAAAGATTCTTTGCATCTGTATGGACTTATCCTAGAGTGCTGATGCAAGTGATTTTCCCACACATGAAACCAAGTCTATGATGTTCTCTATACTCCCACCCTTGGGTGACAAGGGCCTTCTCAAGCCTTTGAAGTCTAACTCTTGACCTCACCACAGAAATGAAACTGTCCTGTTCCAATTTTACTGGTGATTTCTCTATTGCCAGATCTAATGACCTTTTCTCCATCTTCCTCCTTCCTGACCTCTTTACAACATTTAACACTGTTTAAGATCCCCTCTACTCTGAGATACTCTTTCCTCTTTAGTTTTCCATGACACTATCCTCTGGTTTCTTATCCTTCCTGTCTGAGTGCCTCTTTTCTTTCTCTGTTATTGGCTCATCATTGAAATAAGTCTCTTAACCGTGGATGTTTCCCAAGGTTCTCTTCTCTTTCTCTATACCCTCTCATTTGGTTACTTCATCAAAACACATGGATTTAAAAATTATTCTCTCTCTGGAAATTACTTCCAAGTCTACATATGCAGCTATGCTTGCTCTGTCTTATGAGCTGCATCATATACTGCCTATTAGGCATTCTGAATTAGATATTCCATTGGCATAGCAAATTCAACGTGTGCAAAAATGAACTTGTTTTCACCAAAAATGCCATCTCTTTTCAGAGTCTCTGTTTCTGTCAAGGATATCAACGCCTTTTCAATTACCCAGATGTGAAACCTATTGTCACTTGACTCCTCACTCTTTCTGAACCCATATATTAAAATCATTTGAGAAATCTCATTTCTAACTTCTCAGCATCTCTTGCATCTGTCCCCCTTCTCTATGATTGCACAGACACCAGCAATCTTTTATCACTTCTTGCCTGGACTACTGAAATCACCTGCTCATTGGTCACCCTGCCTCAAATCTTTTTCCACTCCAATGCTTTTTCCATAAAGCTCCAAAGGGATATTCTGAAAGTGCAGGTCTGACCATGTCTTTCCCCTACTGAATAAGCTACAATGACTCCTTATTGCCTCTAAGTTTTAATATAAACTCTGGTATTAAAAGGATTTTATGTTCTGACCCCAACCTATCTTTCTAGTTTTATTGTGCATTACTTCTCTTCACAAAATCTATAGTCCAGACAAACTGGTTTTCTTGCTGCTCCTCATGCTTGCCTCTGCCCCTTGGAATTATGGTTTCCTTCAAAACTCAGCTAAAGAATCATTTTAAATGCAAAATCTTCACTGATCCTCTCTTCAATTAATTTCTCTTCATCTAAAATTTTGTGTATAATTAAGTATGTATATGTTGTCTTCTTCAAAAGACTGTAAGATTCTGGATGACAGAGATTGCTTCATTTTTTAATTTGTATTTTCAGTCCCTGATATAATGCCTGGAAGGGCTCAATTAATGCTTATTGACTAAATTGATGCATCACACTGGATTTTCTCCTTCTCCCCTGCCTGACTTATGATTTCTTTGACAAAAACTATACTCCCTCCTTCCTACATCCAATCAGTTACTAAAATGGACTATCAGGTCAATGATTTCATTTTAGATTCTATGATCCCCACACACCCTACTAAGCAATGTTTCAGATATTCACTTAGACCTCACCTTTGCATCTCTAACAATTCTGTCTTCTCTGAGCCTAGAAGAATGCAGTCTTTGGAATTCATTAATGTATTTAAGTAATAACCTATTTCCCTTTCTTAATCCAAATATCAAAGTTGTTACAACCCTCTTCCTTTGTGTCCAGACCACATTATAAAGAACTCCCCTTGAAATCATGAATTGTTCCTTAACAAGGAATTTCCTTTCTCCATTAGGATAAATGTCTCAAATGAACACAGCTTTCTCTAAATTCCCCCTGATAAAGGCTACTTCTACATTTAAGTTGCAAAGATTCAGACTGCATCTTAAAGACTAATTCATACTGATCAAGAAAAGCAAATGACTCCTCCCTCTATACCCCAGAATATATGGGGACGTTACTTGAGGGATAGAGGAGTAGATACTATGACCCCATTTTATATGGGAACTTATGTCTTTCTCTATTTTTCACTCCATCAACCTATTACTCTTCCAGGGTAACCAAGAAAGGAGAGATGACTCCATTAGAGCTGTTGTGTCTATCCATCAACTGGTGGGCAATCTTTGCTTAAGGAAATGAGCTCAAGTATAGAGGGTTAGATAGATGATTCTACTATTTATTTTTCATATTCCTGTTTTGATAAATTTGGCTATATTCCCCATATATTTGAAAAATTAGCACTTTATCAGACAAATTGTAAATTTTTTCCCAGTTTCCTGTTTCCCTTTTAATTTTGGCTGCATTGCTTTTGTTTGTGCAAAAACTTTTTAAAACATTCTTATGTAATTAATATTATCCACTTTACTTCCTCTGATCCTATCTCTTGTTTGGTCATAAACTCTTTCCTGACCCATAGATGTGAAAGGTACTTTTTTCCATGCTCCCCTAATTTATTTATGATATTACCTTTTATGTCTAAAACATTTATCTATATTGGCCTTATTGTGGTATACAGTGTGACATGTTAGTCTATGCCTAATTTCTGCCAAACTGCTTTCTGGCCTTCCTAGCAATTTTTGTCAAATTATAAATTCTTACACCAAAAGCTTGGATCTTCAGGTTTATCAAACACTAGATTACCATGGTCATTTACTACAGTGTATTGAACGCCTAATCTATTCCACTGATCCATCACTCTATTTCTTAGCCAGTATTAGATTGTTTTTATGATTATGACTTTGTAATATAATTTGAAATCTGGTATTGCTAAGCCACCTTTCTTCACATTTTTTTCCATTGATTCCCTTAATGTTCTTGACCTTTTGTTCTTCCAGATTCATTTATCATTTTTTTTCTGGCTCCATAAAATAATTTTTGATAGTTTGATTAGTATGACACTGAATAAGTAAATTAACTTACAGAAAATTGTAATTTTTATTGTCTTGTTTTGGCCTACCCATGAGCAATTAATCTTTCTCCAATTGTTTAGATGTATCTTTATTTGTGTGAAAAATATTTTGCAATCGTGTTTGTATGGTCTCTGGGTTTAACCTGGCAGGTAGACACCTAAGTACTTTATGTTGTCTACAGTGATTTAACATGAAATGTCTCTTTCTATCTCTTGATGCTGGGTTGCTGTTGTTTTGTTTGTTTGTTGTTGTTGTTTGTAATATATAGAAAAACTGATGATTTATGTGGGTTTATTTTATGTCCTATACCTTTGCTAAAGTTATTGTTTCAACTAGGTTTTTTAGTTGATTCTCTAGATTTCCCTAAGTATACTATCATATCACCTTCAAACATTGATAGTTTTGTTTCCTCATTGCCTATTTTTATTCCTCCAAATTCTTTTTCTTGTCTCATTGCCATAGCTAGCATTTCTAATACACTATTGAATAATGGTGGTGATGGACATCCTTATTTCACCTCTGATCTTATTGGGAAAGCTTCTAGTTTATCCCCATTACAGATAATAGAGAAAGACAGGACTTAATCACAGACCATGCAAGATGTTCAGGGGACCATGAAAATGCCAGAGGGTTCTTACTGACTGCCTTCCTTAAATATAAAGCAGCCAGAGATATATGCAATTACATATAGAATACAATAATACTGAGCATTTGCATAGTGCTTTAAGGTTAACAAATTACTTTACAAATATCTGTATCAGTAAGTCAATAATAACAATGTAGATGAAAATTGTCAAAATGCCTATGTGGTTCTGTATCACAAAGTACATGAGACTCACCACATAGAGAGTAGAAGTAAACCATTTATTCAGACACCAGAGAACCAGATCCCACAAGCCATTTAGCCAGTTTATCACAGCAGTAAAACGTTCCACACACAATATAACAACCAGGAGCCTCGCCATCCCAAAACCTCTCTGACCCCCTGCTGGGGTCTTCCCCAAGACAAACTCACAGTACAGCTGAGTCAGCCTGTTCAGTTCTAACAATCATGAGGGTGGCCACCAGCAGCCATTAGTAGCCATAACTGCTCTCTCTCTCTCTCTCTCTCTCTCTCTCTTTCTCTCTGACTCTCTCTCTCTCTCTCTCTCTCTCTCTCTCTCTCTCTCTCTCTCTCTCTCTCTCTGCATTTTCTGTGACATAACTTCCTTTTCCTGTCAGGAAGCTCCTCCCACCACAAATGTCTTAGGCTTCCTGTGACACAAGCAGGTCACATGGCCTATTTATGGGTGGGAAAGAGCTTCAAATCTAATTGCTACAACAATATCTCACTTTATCTTCACAACAACCCTGGGAGGTTGCTATTACCGTTATTTTACCAATGAGAACATTGAGACTTGAGAGAATTGCTGAGTCATCCAGCTAGTAAACAATCACGTCTTTTTGACTCCAGGTCCAGTGCTCTATACACACTAGCTGCCTCTCTGTGAGGAAAAATCATAGTCAGTCTCCAAAAATATCTTGACAGACATTTAAATGTTTGAAAGGCTGTGACATTAAAGAAGAATTAAACTTGCGCTGTTTGGCACCAAAGAGCAGAATGAGGAGCAATGGGTAGCAGTTTCAGTGAAGCAAATTTAGGCTTGCTCTCTGAAGACAGAAAAGTTCCTAACAATTATAGTTATCCATAAGTGGAATGGGTTGCCTCAAAGGTTCTCCTGGTTCTCCTTACTTCACTCGGTATCAATTCGTGTAAATTTTTCCATTCCATTAAAATCATATACCACTACTTGTTCAGCTCTTCTCCAATTGATGGGCATCCCTTGAGGGTTACCTTTGAGACAATTCATTCCACTTATGGATAACTCTAATTGTTAGGAATTTTTCTGTCTTCAGAAAACAAGCCTAAATTTGCTTCATTGAAACTGTTACCCATTGCTTCTCATTCTGGTCTTTGGGGCCAAACAGTACAAGTTTAATTCTTTAATGCCACAGCCTTTCAAACACTTAAAGATAGTTACCATGTCTCTCCTTCTCAAGTATAAAAGTACTCATGTACTTCCACTGATCCTCCTAAGGCGAGTACAAAAGGACCTTTAGGCTCTTGGTTGCCCTACTCTGGATCCTCTCTAGCTTTTCATTGTGCCTTCAACACTCTAAGTCCCAGAATTGAATACAGTAGTGCAGATTTGGTCTGAAAAACCTGGAAAGATTTACATGAATTGATACAGAGTGAAGTGAGCAGAACGAGGAGAACATTACACACAGTAACAGCAATATTGTACAATGAAGAACTGTGGATGACTTAGCTATTCTCAGCAATGCAATGATTCAAGACAATCCCAAAAGACTCATGATGTAAAATGGTAAACTCCACAGAAGAACTGATGTTGTCTTAATACAAACTGAAACATACTATTTTCACTTTCTTTTTTTCTTTCTTCCTTTCCCTTTCTTTTTATTTTATATTTTTCTTTTATTCTTCCTTTGTTTAATTGTCTTACACAAAAAGACTAATACAAAAATATATTTTACATGAATGTACATGTATAACTTTATCAGATTGTTTACCATCTCAAGAAAGAGGAACAGAATGATAGAATTCAAAACTTAAAAAGAAATGTTAAGAATTGTTTTTACATGTAATTGGGGAAATATTATTTTTTAAAAAGTAACCCTCAAATGGATACTTTTCAATCATTCTATGGTTACTCATTCAATCCTCAGCTCTACCTCAAGTCTTCAAACAGAGGTTGGATGACTTCCTGTAAGATATGTTATGGTGAAGGTTCTTTATCAAATATGAATTAGGATAAATAACTTATGAGGTCCATTTTAACTCTAAAATTCTGTTGTTGTTTTTAATTCTGTAATCTCCCCAGGGTACACCAAGACTAAAAGAACTGAAATGCTGGCCCATTCCTTCCAAAACTGGTTATGGATAGAACTTCCAAAGAGGTGACTCCAATCTATATCCTCCTGGGCCTCTTGCTAACGAATTACATGGAGCATCAATATAATGCTTAAGTACATGCACTTCTCAGCAGTCATGTTTCAAAGTCAATATTATTAACTAGAGATTGCTTCTCTACACTTTTTTCCCCTTTTATTCTTATGGGAGATACATCAAGTATAGCTGAAGGGCAAGAGTTAATAAGGAGTTCTTGTAAGGAACTACTGTTGTCATGGGAGCCCAAGGACGGTAAGTAGCGATGTAAGAAGAAACCCAAAATATGAAAATTCAAGTATGAAATATGAAATCCAAGGGTATGTGCATAAGTAAACACCAAGCAGAAATTAATGTGCCTAGATAGGATGCAGTGAGAAGGAGGCCAAGAAAGAATAAACAAGAAAATTGAAAGACATGAGGAAAATGAAGTCCCAAAGAAGTTATGTGATTTGTTCTAGGTGACCTAGCTAGTAAGTAGTAGAACTCCCAGTTGCATCTCTGATTCCAAAACAACATTATTCACTGTACTACACTGCCCCATACCCTCCTGTCAATAGACTCTTTGTAAATAGGAAGAATAACAACCATGTTCACTCCCTAGCCTTAACAGGAACAATCTGATGGTCCTGTATTATCTCATTGTGTCTTTCTGGATTTTATTTTCTTGTCTGTACCTTTCTCTCAGTTGGTAAACATACCATCTCTAAGGACTGAACTCAGTTCATTGGAGCAGGGAGGGAAATGTTAGCCTAAAAGAGGCATATACCATTTTATTTACCATGTTTGTATGTTGACTAAGGCTTGACAAGTGTTAATTTAGACTGGAATGAAGCTGGGAATCCAAATATGTGAGCACAGCAATAAGGGAAAGACATTGATTTTTCAAAAATATGTTATATGAACAAAAATCTATTTCTTCTCCACACTTCATTTCCCATCTAATTGAAAGAAAGGAAAAATCCTCCTAACAAATATGCATAATCGAACAAAGCAAATTCCTACATTGTCACTCTCTAAAACATTATGTCTCATTCTGCTTCCTGAGTTCATCATTTCTCCACAACGAGGCAAGTAGCACTGATCATAATTAGTTCCCTGGAACCACAGTTGATCACCAGGTTAATCAGGATTCTTAAGTTTTTCAAAGTTGTGTGTCTTTTTAATGTCATTATAGAATAAATTGTACTCTTGGTGCTGTTTGTCACTTGGTAGAAGTCTTCCCAGGTGTTTTGTGAACTCATCACTTTCATTCCTTACATATTTAAAAAGAAGCTTTATTAATGTGGTTTGCTTTTACATTGCAAAGACTTTCAGATTACCCCTACTCAGTGAGCACTCTCTTGTAGCAAAGTGAAACTCAGTATTATAAATTCATCTGAACATTCATTCAACATTCCATACCTATAGTCCTTCTCCAAACGCTCAGTATTTTAGTGTTTTTTTTTCAATTAACAGAAATCTATTTTCTTTCCTTCCCACTCCACCCCCCACTCCACAGGGGAAATAAATTTTAAAAAATTTATCTTTAGCATTTTTTTCAAGAAAGCTCCATGCCCCCCTCTCTCAGCTGGATAACATGTTTAACTTCCCGTATTTCACTATCAATGGCCAGTTTCTGGAATCAACATTGCTATACATCTTAGTGTGATGATTAATTTTGAATATTAATTATTATTTTCAAACTTTTGTCTATTACAATGTATGAAGCATAATTAATTTTAATTGTAGTATTTGTCAACCAAAATCTTTCTATGGGACATCTAAGTTTTAGTATGTCAGTTGAGAAGCATTATGGAAACTAATTAAATCTGCTCAAAATTATCTTATAAATCTCTATTGAAAATTTTCTGCCTTTGATTTCAAATATGATAGGCATCATTGCTTGCTTTCTCAATGTGTGGAGGAGGGGATGAAGGAAAGGAGACAATGTGGAACTCAAAATTTTTAAAAGATGAATGTTTAGAAACAGTCCTGCTTTTTACACTTTAAGGCAGGATTATATTTTACTTCATTTCTAGGAGCATAGTGCTCTAAAAGAAATAAGCAAATTTCTGTAGAGCAAGAACTCAGTTCTCGTTCTCCCAGAATAAAATTGACTACATAACCACCTCTAGGCCTAGGGGTATACCTGAGGGTTGAGTATCTTTCCTCTAATGTATTGTCTCAGTCCCCTATTCTAGTGTGTTCTCCCTCTCTGTTAGCTATCAATGATTAATGCCCCAGTTCCGTCTAACCAATTAACATCAATTGGCTTTTCCAAAGGATCATTTATTTCAAAGTTATAACAAAAACGGAATTAGAAATATTTCTCTTCAAACACTAGGGAAGCACACTTGCATCAATACTACCTCAGTCTCCAAAGAGAGTAGACTCAGACTTAAAACATTGGCCCCAACTAATTTACATCTAAAAATGGCATCCCTACCGGATAATTTTTTTTCTCTCTGCTACCAAATGGCTAGAAGGTCATTCCTTACCTCAAGACCTTGATATTATGCTGGATACCAAACCAAGCATAGACTTATATAATGGACTACAAATGGCTTGATCTTCTGACTTCTCAAAGCTTACAAGGTCATAATTAGCTCTAGTCTCTTTCACCTAAAATGAAAGCACAACTCCAAGGCAAAGAACCAAGGTATGTTCATAGGTCACTATCATCCTCAGATGGAGAGAGCCTAAGGCCTCTCCCCTTATGGCATTGTTCCATTTCTCACTATAACAGAGCCAGGCAAAAAAAAGAGTCATACCAAAGAGAATGAATGAGCTCTTTTGGACTATTGCCTTTTGAATGTACTTCAGTTCTAGACACACAACCAAGCAAAGATGCTGACCAGAAACAGTTAAGAAATATCTTTCCATGCACCAAATCTCTCCAAGCTACTGCCATTAAAACAAATCTCTCCAAGGTACTGCCATTAAAACAAATATCTACAAGATACTGCCATTGAAAGTTATCATGCTTCTATGGATTCCCAACCACTACTATGCAATTGTCTCAGCTAATCGCTCTGCACATTCCCCATAAGGACTGGGCTCAATTAGCTAGATCCCTATATCGCTCTAAATGTACTATCAGTTTCACACCAGCTCATCATGAGAGAGGGCCATGTCCCTATTACTTATATAAGTAAGGTTAATCCAAGTTTAAAAAGTAAAATCAAAAGTCAATGAATGGGAGTTTGTAAACTCCCTACAACATTTTCTTTTTATCAAATTAAATAAAAGCAGGAAGGATAGAACCTGAGGATTCCAGCAAAGAGGAAAATGGCTGTATGCAACAGGCAATGTGGTTTAGTAAAAAGAATACTGGACTTGGAGTTAGAACAGATGTAGGTTTGATTCCTTCTTCCACCAGTAGAGCCATTGTATGATAATGAGCAAGTCACTTAATTCATCTGTGGCACAGGTCCTCATTTACAAAATGGGGTGATACCTACCTATAGTGCCTACCTTATACCACTATTACGATGATTATATTCACTGTGTATGAAGAACTATGAAACCCTTAAGTCAGTATAGACATGTTGTATATTACTAACAGTGTCATGAATGAAATGCACTCAGTTGAGTGCAGGGAAGATTGGGATTTGAGGAGGTCTTGTGTTTTTGTGAGGGATATAGAAGAGATATACGACTGTGAATCAGGAGAAGGGGGAATAAAACAATGATCTGAATGAATCAGAACATAAAAGTCCTTGCTATGTAAGGCTGGAGTCTAAAATTCAGCACTGACATGGGGTTTCAGAATAAATACGTGTAATGGGTAGTTAGGCTATGATCTGGATCCTTGCCAAAACCAAATGGGATGGGAGTAATGCAGAGAGAGAAAAGTCAGGTTCTGTAAATAACTGGCAAGCTTCTGGGCTGCCTATAGTCTTTTGCAAAGGAAGAGAGTATGTCTAGACTGCAGGAGGAAACTTAGAGCTCTGGGCTTGAGATGATCATTATAACAAGAGGTAGTAAAACAGCATCATGGAACTAAGGATATTGATCATAGAGCTTTGTGATGTTCGATCTTTTGTTTACTTTTTATTAATTCTATAGGGAGAGACCAGGAAAATAAAAGCTACTGCTTGCTTTTATGGAAATACTCTGTAAGTAATTTGTTGACAAGCTAACTTGAACCCTAGAGGGTCAGTACAAGCCACTGGAGAATTTGGAGTCAAAAGAATAAAAAAGGTGAGTTCGAAAGAGCATTCTAATCAACATCTGTATAGAAAATAAGCTGAGAATGGAAAATTTTAAGGATCAATGATTTCTTGAGGTAATTTATCTTGATTTTAAGTCTCACAATCCTGGTTATCTTCTTATGGATGTGCTCTAGTTTGTCAGTCTTTTTTTAATGTTATGCCTTAGGAATGCTTGCTACATTTTACAGATAGCTATTTCCCCTGTGGTAACTCTACAGGCCAAACCATGGGGCTATCCAGTACTTTTAAAGAAAAGCTAAGAGTGGTACCGACCTTCCATATACATGGCACCAGCTACGCTACAATTGATGTCAATTGTTTAAACTTTTTGGGAAACTCAAATGCTGCATTTCCTATAGTATCTGAATTTTAAACCATAGTTCTTCATCTTTTCCCATGGATTTAATACATATATCTGATCTAGGTCTTACCATTTGTCTCTGACCCTTATATTTACCAAATATTAGTAATCTATCTTGTTCTTAAAGACCAAAGAGAAGCCTTTAGTCCCTCACTGACTGAGAACTGACAGATCACCTTCCACACCTCGAGTCACTGTACATTTATCAATAACTATACTCACATTCAGATTCTGGGCACTTTGGCCCTTCAGATGTTCTCTTTTCTCATTCAGAGGCTAAAGAGAGCACAAAACTATGCCAATCAGATATCATATAGCTGCTAGGATTTGGTCATCACAGTTTTTCAAATATTAGAATCACCCAACATGAGTCTATAAAAACACAAGTCTATAAAAGTTGATAGGTTTATGTTGGGGAAGGAGGGAGGTGACTATTTCCGTCTGCTGCCTGTTCCACATCCAAACACCATCCCCTTCTTATATCCTCTGACTTACTCCCTCAGCTTCATGATCACAACATATGCTATTCTTTCTCTAACAACTCACAGTACAAATCATGCCAAGTCTGATTCTAAAACCCTATCCTTCACATAAGCTATATATAGATATAGATATAGATATAGATATAGATATAGATATAAAATTTTTCTTTGGGCTTGACCATAACTATGGAGGAACTTCCAGCTATGCCTACTTTACCAGTTACTGATCTTGGCACAATGCTAGAAGAAAGTAAATAGCACAGTGAGTAGACAGTTGGACCCAAAGTCAGGAACACCTGAGTTCAAACACAACTCAGACATTTTCTACCCATGTGACCTTGTGCAACTCACCTGTCTATGTCAATTTCAGTTTTATCATCTGTAAAATGGGAATAATTAACAGTACCTAACTGTCAGGATTTCTGTGATGTGAAAATGAGATAATGTTTGTAAAGTGCTTTGAAAATCTTATAGCACTATCTGAATGCTAGATGTTTTATTATAGTCTTGGATGGTAATCCTTCAGGACTATGGATAGCTCTAAATACTTCTCACCTCAAAACACAGAGTCTTTGCAATTTATTTGGACTGTTGTGATGTCATCTTTTCATGTTTGCTGAACCAGAAACTTAAGCTGACAACGTAGAGTAACCCATACTTCTATCAATAGCAGACCTCCTCTTTGGCCATGGCACTGCAAAAGATATGGAGAAACATTATAAGGAATGAGTTCCCTAGGAAAGCAAATTAGTGATTAGGAATTAAAAATCGATGTAATGGAATGGCAGAGCCAAGATGGCAGCTGGAAAGCAGTGACTTGCCTAAAGCTCTCCCCCAGGACCCTCCAAACACCTATTAAAAATGGCTCTGAAAAATTTTAGAACTGCAGAACCCACAAAATGACAGAGGGAAGCAGGGCTCCAGCCGAGGACAGCCTGGATGGTCACTGGATAAGGTCTATTGCACCATGCTGGGAGCAGAGCAGAGCCCAGCATGGGCCATGCCCAGACCAACCAGACTGGGAGCTGGGCAGAACAGGCCCTAATACCCTCAATCAGTGAGCTGTGGCAGTTACCAGACTTCTCAACCCACAAACACCAAAGACAATAGAGAAGGTTAGTGGGAAAAACTACATGGACAGAGTGAAAGGAGTTCAGGGTTCATCCACTGCCCCGGAGACAGCAGAGGTGGTACAGTTCTGAGGACTACAGCTACAGTTGCTTCTGGTCCCAGGCCCACCTGGTGGGAGGAATTAAGTGGCAGATCTGAGAGGGAGTGCAGAGCCTGCTCAGATCTGAGTCATGGTCTGGGTTGGTGGTTCTTGGGGGAGAAGTAGCACTGGTGTGGTAGAGCTTGCAGTGTAGAAATATCTCTAAAAACAATAGCACATCCCCTGAAGGTTGGGACAAAGTACTCTCTACTCTACAAGCTGTCATACCTCGATGAAAAACTCAAGGGTCAAGTAGTTTGGAATTTTTCTTTGGTGACAAAGAAGACCAAAATACACAGCCAGAAGAAGTCAACAAAGTCAAAGAACCTACATCAAAAGTCTTCAAGAAAAATATTAATTGGCCTCAGGCCATGGAAGAGCTCAAAAAGGATTTGGAAAAGCAATTTAGAGAAGTAGAGGAAAAATTGGGAAGAGAAATGAGAGTGATGTGAGAAAACCATGAAAAACAAGTCAATGACTTGCTAAAGGAGACCCAAAAAATACTGAAGAAAATAACACCTTAGAAATAGACTAACTCAAATGGCAAAAGAGCTCCAAAAAGCCAATGAGGAGAAGAATGCCTTGAAAGGGAGAATTGCCCAAATAAAAAAGGAGGTCCAAAAGACCACTGAAGAAAATACCACCTTAAAAATTAGATTGGAGAAAGTGGAAGCTAGTGACTTTATGAGAAATCAAGATATTATAAAACAGAACCAAAGGAATGAAAAAATGGAAGACAATGTGAAATATCTCCTTGGAAAATGCCCTGACCTGGAAAATAAATCCAGGAGAGATGATTTAAAAACTATTGAACTACCTGAAAGCCATAATAAAAAAAGAGCCTAGATATCATCTTTCAAGAAATTGTCAAGGAATACTGCCCTGATATTCTAGAGACAGAGGGTAAAATAGAAATTGAAAGAATCCACTGATCACCTCCTCAAAAAGATCCCAAAAAGAAAACTCCTAGGAATATTGTTGCGAAATTCCAGAGCTCCCAGATCAAGGAGAAAATACTGCAAGCAGCCAGAAAGAAACGATTTGAGTATTGTGAAAGCACAATCAGAATAAAACAAGACCTAGCAGCTTCCACATTAAGGGATCGAAGGGCTTGGAATATGATATTCCGGAGGTCAATGGAGCTAGGATTAAAACCAAGAATCACCTACCTAGCAAAATTGAGTATCATGCTCCAAGGCAAAATATGGATTTTCAATAAAATAGAGGACTTTCAAGCTTTCTCAGTGAAAACACCAGAGCTGAATAGAAAAATTGACTTTCAAACACAAGAGTCAAGAGAAGCATGAAAAGAGGCCAAGATTACAAACACCTGATAACCAAAAGAAACAGAGTGAGAAGGTTGGAGCTTGAAGATCTAAGGAAATAATGAGTGTCAGTCACAGAACTTCCAAATCACTGATGTCTAAGGTTCAATGAATCAATGCACTTAAATGAATCGGAGGACCTAAATGTAGTTGTTCTATTGCTGTGATTAATAAAATGGTCACTCCTATACCTGGATCTATGCTTAATGCCAGGAGCTATTGCAGCTTTGTTGCATTTGGGAAGAGCTCTGTTTGGTATCTTTTCAGCAATGTTTCTCATTCCCTACTTCCTAGTTTTTGTCCTCACTGGACTCTGTGAATACCTCCTGGACATATTTAGTACTATAAGTAAAAATGAGACTTTTGATGTTAAAAAAAATTGAGTTAATGATGTATAAATATATGACAGCAAAGGGAAGAACCAATAATGCATACATGGAAAAGCAATCAGAGAATTGTGTGGAAGATGATCATTCATTAGCACCTTAATAATAGTAGTATCAATAACCACAATAATAAATATAATAATACACATAGCAATAAAAATTCCAATTATATGATATTTTAAGATTCTTTTAAAAGCTTTCTTTACAAGAACTGCATATAGTGAATCATTATCTCCACATGGGATATGAGAAAACTGATGCTCAGGGTTAAAGTGATATATCTAAGTATTACATAATTCCTAAAAGTCATAGCTGCAACTTAAACCCTATTCTCTTCTGTTCTAAGATACATGCTCTTGTCAACAATGTCTAGTGTTCTTTACAGAGCAAGAATTACCAAAAATAACCACCAGTAGCAAATTAAAAGTCAATAAAATAGGGCAGCTAGGTAGCACAGTGAGTAGAGCACCAGCCCTGGACTCAGGAGGACCTGAGTTCAAATCCAGGCTCAGACACTTGACACACTTACCAGTTGTGTGACCTTGGGCAAGTCACTTAACCCCAATTGCCCTGCCTTCTCCCCTCAAAAAAAGTCAATAAAAATTGATGAAAGCCTTCTATATGCATGGAATAGTGTTGGATCCAATGATATAAAGAATAACTATAATACAGTCCTTAAAATACCATAAAGGATTGTTTCAGGAGAGATCATGTGTATTTTAGAAGACACAGTTTCAATGAAATTGTAGGATAATAGTCAGAACGATAGGGCTCAAAGAAATAACAAACATGGAATACTAAGGCATTGTTGGTGGAGTTGTGAACTGATCCAACCATTGTGGAGAGTGATTTGGAACTGTGAACAAAGGGCTATAAAAATGTGCATACCCTTTGACTCAGTGATACCACTTCTAGGTCTATATCCCAAAGACATCAAAAAACAATAAAAGAACTCACATGTACAAAAATATTTGTAGCAGCTCTTTTTGTGGTGGCCAAGAATTGGAAAATAAGGGGATGCCCATCAATTGGGGAATGGCTGAACAAGTTATGGTATATGAATGTAATTGAATACTATTATTTCATAAGAAATGATGAACAGGCAAACTTCAGAAAAACCTGAAAAGACACATGAGCTGGGTGAAGTGAGCAGAACCAGAAGAACATTGTGAGGTGACTACCTTTGATAGACTTATCTCTGCTTAGCAATGCAAGGATCTAAGATAAACTCCAAATGTTTAATGATGGAAAACGCTACCCACATCCAGAAAAAGAACTTGGGAATCTAAATGCAGATCAAAGCATACTATTTGCTCTCTCTCTCTCTCTCTCTCTTTCTCTCATTTCTTCTTTCTTGTGGTTTTCCCCATTGGTTGTAATTCTTCTTTACAACATGACTAATATGAAAATATGTTTAATATGAATATATATGTAAAGCCTGTATCAGATTTCATGCCAACTTGGGATGGGGGGAGGGGAGGGATGGAGAAAAAATTTGGAACTCAAAATTTTATGGAAGCTAATGCTTAAAACTAAAAATAAATAAGTAAATTTAATTTAAAAAAGAAATAACAAACATGAATGTTAATGTGATGAGGCAAATATGGTGAGAACATGGAGGGAGTATATATAGACCTATTATTCAAGTAGAAAATCAATTGAAGCTTCTTGACTTATTCTATAATTTTAATTAATAGTGTAATTAAACTCTAAGCCAATTTATACCATGCCGTACTAATTTTCTAGGAAGCTGAGTCTTCCAGGATATTTTCTGTTTTTATCATCCTGCTACTTGTTGGCACTAGTCTCATTATTCCTTTTTTGTATATTTCTATTAATAAAAACACCATCAATAATCTTGTATTTTGTGTCTGAGTCATTCTCAGTGATATAATTCTCCTCAATTTTCTTCCAAAGTTGAATAAAGCAAAGGCTACCCCGGTCTACCTTTAGATATCAAATCTAAAGAATTGAATGACGCAACCTTCTCTTTACCTTAGAACCTACTTCAATGTTCCTTATGACATGGCTAGTTTCTCTGATTCCAGTATTTTAAGTCACAATTTTGACATGCTCCAAAGTCATGGAGATGATAAAACTACTTAGGAGACTTTTAAAATATGGACTAGACAATCTGACTGATCTTTACTTATCATTTTATCTGAAATACTTTGACTAGTATTCAAATTCACAAGGCTCATACTTTCTATTCTTTATGACTGTAGAGATTTTCTTGTAAATTAAATAAACATTTGATTCATTTTTGACTTAACATACTCAACTTAAAGGTATCCAGTTAAAGGATAAATGGATAAAAATCAACTTTAAGTGTCATCACTAGTACCTTGCCACAGGGCTCTTTATTTAGTTCTGTTCTGTTCAATAGTTTTGATCAATAATGTTGATGAAGAGTAACAATCCATGCTTCTCAAATTTGCAAATGGCACAAACGAGGGCTTCATTTTTTTCCTGGGAAGCGGATCTGGTGGCAGAGTTGGAAGGTAGAAAAAATGTGTGCTTATTAGTTGAAAAAAATTTTCTGAACATTTCTGAAAAGGGATTGTCCAACCTCCACTTGGAGACCTCCAATGAGAGGGAATCCACTGCTGACAAGACAGCCAATTCCACTGATATCATATTGTTAGGAAATCTTTTCCTGTCATCAAGCTGAGATTTCCCTCCATGGAACTTCCATCCATTGTTTCCAGTTCTGCCTGCTGGAGATAAGCTGAATAAATATAAGTCCTTTTTACCATGACAGTCTTTCAACTAGTAGAAGACAGCTATTATTTCCAACATAAGTCTTCACATCACCAGGCTGACCATCTCAGGAGTGTAGGTTATTCAAACTATGGGGTTACTTTGATACGCTATAATGTACTCTACTCTAATCAGACCATATCTAGAGTATTATATTCACCTTTGAGCAGCACATTTTGGAAGAGACATAAATAAGCCGTACCTCCAAAGGCAAATGAAAAGAACTGTGGATGGAGCTTGAAACCATGTCATATCAAGATCAGTTGAAGGAGGTATGCTTATCTAAGTGAAGAGAAGACATCAGTAGGAAGATCACTATCTTCAAATATTTGAATGGTTATAACATAAAAGAAGGAATTTACATAAAGAATTTACCTAAAGCAAGAACTTTCTTTTGCTTATCTCCAGGCCAATGAGTAGCAATTATAGGTACTTACACTTTGGTTTAATTTAGGAAAATTAATTTGGCAACAGTTTAAAGGATGGATTGAACTAGGGAGATATGTGAAGCAGGGAGATTAGTTAAGATGCTATTATAATAGAGCCAGTAAAAAGTAAAGAAAGCCTGAAACTAGGGTGGTGGCAGAGAAGGGAATGATGCAAAAAGCATTGTGGGCTTAGAAATAGCAAGGCTAGTAAACTAATTTAATATATGTGGTGAGTAAGACTGGAGAGTGAAGGATGGGACCAAGGGTAAGAACCTGAGTGATTGAACTAGCAATTGGAAAATACAAAAATTCAAAAGAAGGTCATTTTTTTGTTCTTTTTGTTGTTTTGTATTTTTGGTTGTTATAGTTGTTGCTCTTTGTAGGAGAATATAATTTCTCTTTTGGACATGCTGAATTTCAGATGTCTATGAGACATCCAGTACAAAATGTCCAACAGCCAATTCTTGACATAGATCAGATGAGATAATGTGGTTGGATATACAGAACAATACAAATAGCATGTATTCATGAGGTATTTGTTGAGTTAAAATCCATTGAATTAAAATTACTTAGGAAAGAACAAGTCATGATATAGAGCTTTCTTTATGTGATCAATGGGCTCTTGAAAAGTTATACAAAAGTCAAATTTTTGTCAAATTATATTTTAGATACTTACTATTAGAAATCTGAAGTTAACTATTTTGCAAAAATGTAGAGTATATTTTGAGGAAATCTTCTCCTCAATTTATCATTTCATAAGTTTGTTAAGAGCAATTAGGTGGGCAAGTGGATGGCGTGCCGGACCTAGAGTCAGGAAGACTCCTCTTCTTGAGTTTAAATCTGGCCTCAGCCACTTACTAGCTGTGTGATACCTGGGCAAGTCACTGAATCCTGTTTGCCTCAGTTTTTCATCTATAAAATGAGCTGAAGAAGGAAAGGGAAAACTGTTCTAGTATCTTTGCTAAGAAAACCCCAAATGGGGTCCCAAACAGTCAGATATGACTGAAAACAACTGAACAGCAACAAGTTTGGATTTGTTTCTATTTGGTTCTTATAAAATTAAGGCACAGCCAATGTTTTTTTTTTTCAAAAGAAAACTGTCAGTCTATAGTGTATAACTATAAAGTGAATAACTTCCTTTGGAGAGGTATTCTATCTACCAGTATTTTAGCTATGTGTGTTTTGCATCGATAATAATACAAATGATAGCATTTATGTAGTACTTTAAAGTTTTCAAAGTGCTTTGTATGTTATATCGTTTCATCATCAGAACAACCCTGTAAGGTGCATGCCATTATAATCCTCTTTCTACAGATGAAAAAAAAATGATGCTGATAAAGGTCAAGAGATTTTCTTAGTGGCTAGAAGTATACTGGAGCCAATTCCAACTGGCTTTTAAGAGTCAATTGTTAAACTTTCCCTGTAAGCATTTACATCTCAGCAATCATCAATCTCTACAAATCAGAGTTTGATGTATTGATACAATTTTATTGATTGTCTATATTTAAGTTGTTAAGAATTCAGATTAAACTAAAAAATATTTTCCCAGTGATTCAGAGTTAAACTTTTTCTGGACTTCCCACCCCCAAAGAGCCAGTCATTAAACATTTACTATCGGATCTCTACAGTGCTCTTCAAATATTGCTTCAGCACATCAGGAGTACAGTAAAAGGCTCAGGGGATGACATCATCACCAGACTTGAGGCCTGGTAACTGTAGGCTAATAATAAAAACAAGTAGTAGTCATAGTAGCAGTAGTAGTGGTACTAGTAGTAGTAGTAGTAGTAGTAGTAGTAGTAGCAGCAGTTAGTGTAGTAGTTGTAATGTTAGAATTTATATAGCACTTTAAGTTTTGCAAAGCGCTTTACATCTATTCTCTCATCTGAGCTTCACAATACTTCTGTTAGTGTCTTCCAGCTCCTAAGTATCTGAGACAGGATTTAAACTGTGGTGTTCCTCACTCCAAGACTGCTATACCATCTAGACACCATTAATTCCTGTCAACTCACAACGATGAGGATAAGGATGAGGATGCTGCTGCTGCTCCCGCTGGTAGTGATGCTGCTAGTAGCAACAATTACACTCATATACATAGTAGTTTAAGGACCACCAAGTACTTTTCTCGTAACAACCTATAAGGTAAGCAATGCAAATATTATTAACCTCCACTGACAAATAAGGAAACTGAGGCTCATAGAGATTAAATGACTTTCCCATTTAATTGGATACCAAGTAAACATTAGAGCTAGAATTTAACTTAGGTCTCCTGTCTCCAGCTCTAGCACTCTACTCACCAATTTACTTCTAATGACTTCTTCCTTTTGAACAACGTTGCAAAATGCGGGCTTATTGAAATAACACTGATGATGCCAGAAAAATAGAGACATCTCAGCAATACTCATCATCTAAGAACTACGTCATGACCAATGATACTGTTGTTCATATCTTTGGCTATAACTACATCCTTGTGGTTCAAGCACTTCCAGGAACCCATGATTTTTTTCTTCTTCCTTAGACTGCAAGATCATTATCTGTATTAGGCTTTTTAAACTTACCAGCAACTATAGCTGAGCCAAGTCAGAAGACTTAAGGATCTGGCAATGCGGAGTCTCTTTGATTTTTTTTAACCTGAAAACATTGAGCAATAACCATTGAAAAAGTACCATCAGCCCATGGTGGGCTGACCTTAAGTCTGCCTTTGTTAGAGAGATTAAGTGTGGCTTAACAAATAGAAATATCTAGGAGTTGATTTATGACAGGGATAAGGTTTTAGGCCCATGATAAAATGGCAATAACTTTCAGCAAAATAAATTGAAGCATCCACAAGTCAAGGCCAAGATGCAGAGGATATGTACATGAAAAACAACCAAGCCAACATATGCTTTTTAAAACTCAGGTTATCCAAGTCATCTATGAATTAAGTTCTCAGAGACCAATTCATTTAATATAAGGATCTGTAAATTGTCAGTAGACATCAGAAAAAAAAACATTTTGAAGATCATCTTGATAAAGATGCATCCAGCACTTTGGTGCCTGGGTGATTTTCATGCCATGCCCTAATGATTTCACCTCCCTATCTTTGCCCTTTTAATTCCTTCCCATCCTTCAAGGTCTAGCCCTTCATGCCAACTCCTCCATGAAGCATTCCGTTATCTCTGAAACAGAAACAATCAGTCTCTACCACCCCCAACTGTACTTTGGAGCTCTTGATTACTCATGTTCTATGCAACATTATAGTTAGGGTTTAGTATTGTATTTTTGAGCATGTGTCAGAGTCTTAAGCAATCTTAAAGATCATCTAGTACAATCTCTTTATTTTACAGAGAAGAAAACTGAGACTGAGAGAGTCAAAATGACTTGCTCAAAGTCAAATAAGTAGTTGCTTCCTCCCAACTATAATGTAATCTAGATTGGAGCAGTTTTTCTTGGATGGGATTAGGGAGTGACATCCATTATGACCTCTCAGAAAAGTGATGAGTTATTTAACTTTACACTAGTCTTCTAAAACTAGGTCTCTTTAAAACCTCTAATTCACATGGAAATTTTAGAAGTAATTCACATACAAATTAATCAAAGGCCATGCAAGACCTATAGTTATTAATAGCACAAAGGAACTAGCTTAGTCCTTGATTAAATTGATGAATTTTCCCCAAACCTGGCAAAAAAGCATGAAGAAGTTCTTTAGTCAACATGCTTTAACTATAGGGTGCTAGCCACTAGATAGGGGGCACCTGACAAACACCAGAATCTTCCAAAGATTGGCTGAGATCAACCGTATACTCATAGCCTAAATAACAAGTAAACTGACCTTACCTAAAGATTTTTTTCCCCAAGAAAAGAAAAGGAGTTCTCGCCTCATCTCTCTTTCTGCAGAAAGGTGAAGCAAGGTGGGCAGAATAGTTCTTTTCCTATGACATATTAGCAATGGCATCTTGCAGTAGAAGCTCATGAAAGCAGTGATTCAGCTGAGAGGCTGAAATCAAGGAAGCAAAAACTTGTGAGAGAGTCACATCTGGAGTTAGGACCCTTCTCAGTGTATGCATCATAGGTCCCAGTGTAAGGATTAAAACTCTTCAACCTACCATAAAAGAGACTGAGACAAAGTTGTGAGCCACTGTCACTTTATTAAAGATTCCATAGTCCCCTCTAATGAAGTGGACCTCAGATCTTCCTCTTGATTGTAGATGCTCCCTTCTTCTAGGACCTTGTTTTTGTAGGGTTTAATACTGGATTTATTACCTGGACATTCTAAATCAGCTATACAAAATACAGAATCCTATTGGTTGACATATGAAACATAAGCTAAAATAATATGTCAGCAGGGTCACAAGTTAGGTGAATCAGGGATTATCTCTGCTGACTAGTTGGTCACAAGGTGGATGAGCTCCTCCTTAAGTTAGGCAGTAGGAGATTTTATAGGCTATAAATAGGCTCCAAGAACATACAGAGGGGGAGACTTTCCATACCATGCCACCACCACCCCTACACTTGGTTTGGTCATGGAATTGGAACAAAATAGGATGGAGATATCTTTGTCAGCATCCTTGTGGTTACACAAGTGAGCTCCATAGATGTTAAACAAGTAATGAACTTTGCATTAAAGTTTGAGTCCAATCATAGGGCCCTTCTATTAGAATCTATATTGCTCTGTCACTTATACAAAGTATGGATGAATACATTGCTTATTCTTATACCTGTTATTAGATGATTGACTAGATATTGCTAGGTGAATATATTAAAATAATTACTAACAATCATTACCCCTTATAAATCCATAATGAAATGACTAATAATGATTAGAGTTTGAGTTGGGGTCCTCAATGCATCATTTCTCTCACCAGAATGGAGACTTATGTGGGTTTCATTATTTTTCTGAAAGAAAATAGCAGTAACAGACCAGCTGAAACATGTCAAAGCTAGAAATGATGGGGACTGTGGACAACCGTCAGAATCATATGCTCCAATTTGGAACTATGCCCAAAGGGCTCTAAAAATGTGCATGCCCTTTGACCCAGCAATACCTTTTCTAGGGCTGTATCCCAAAGAGATCATACAAATGGGAAAAGGACCCACGTGTACAAAAATATTTATAGCAGCTCTTTTTGTGGTGGTAAAGAATTGGAAATTGGGGGGTTACCCATCAATTGCGGAATGGTTGAACAAGCTTGGGTGTATGAATGCAATGGAATATTATTGTGCTATAAGAAAAGATGATCAGGCAGACTTCAGAGAACCCTGGAAAGACTTATATGAACTGATGTTGAGTGAGGGTAACAGAACCAGGAGAACATTGTTCACAGTTACAGCCACATTGTATAATGACCAACTTTGATAGACTTGGCTCTTCTCAGTAATGCAAGGTTCTAAGACAACTCCAAAATACTCATGATGGAAAATGCTATCCACATACAGAGAAAGAATTACAGAGTCTGAATGCACAGCATTTGCTCTCTTTCTTTGTTTTGTTTCTTCTTTCTCATAGTTCATTACATTGGTTCTAACTCTTCTTTGCAATATGACTGATGTGAAAATATGTTCAATGTGAATGTATATGAAGAGCCTATATCAGATTGTATGCTGTCTTGTTGGGGGGAAGGGAGGGGGAGAAAACTTGGAACTCAAAAACTTGTGGAACTGAATGTTGTAAACTAAAAATAAATAATTTTTTTTTAAAAAGAAGAATCATATACTCCAGAGAAGATAAGGCACAGCACCCTGTAGAACAAGTCACCTAGCAGAACAAGTTATCTCATAGAGACTTCTTACCCCAGAAAGGGAAGTATGAGGGCTTCAGGAGCCCTTCAGCACCATATGCATAAGTGGCTCCTCATTATACTCATGTACTGTGGATACACATCCTACCCCCGTGTGTGCCTTTCTACTTCTGAGTTTTCTGTGCCTCCACTTTCCCCACTGATGCTGGGGTTTGCTGAGTAATGGTGTGGGGTGTGGAGTAGTAGGGGAAAACAGATTGGATTTGGGGGAGGAATAGATTTATTTAGATTTGAGTCAAACACTGAGTTTTCCACAAACCTATCAGCTGCTATAGGAGGATCTAATAGACTTTCCTTTTTTTTTGTTTTTTGGGAGAAAATGCCCCAGTTTTTAGGTAGAAGTATCCGTTTACTACTATGTTATTTCAATAAACAGTGTTGCCTTGAATAGTGTTGACTGGTTGAACATTAAAGATAAACCCATCCATCAGGGCTCATGAATTATTATTTTAGTAATATAGGCTACCCTCCTTGAGTCTAGAGTAGTCATGTGAGTTGAGGGAATATCCCCGGGGGACAGGGGGTGCTCAAATAGAAATGAGAAAGGCAGAAATAGTATAGACTGGATAAATATCACTAATAAAGAATAATACAATAGGAATCTGGTGTGAAAAAAATATCAGGTGAATGTGCAATTTCATTTTCTAGTCAAAATGGATAGGTTAAGTAATCAATCAGATAATATATACTGAAAACCTATACTGAAGTTCTGAGTACTGAAAAGCACCAGAGATGGTTCACAACATGAAGAAACTTGGAAGGGAAACAGAATAGGCAAGACGATGTTTGTAAGGCAAGTGTCATATGAATGCAGTAGCCTTTAAGTACTAAGGGAATGCAGAGGAGAGAGCAAGCCCTATGGTCTAAACTGATCAAGGAAGACTTCAAAATGAAGATAGGAATAAAGTGTGGTACCTTCATAGAAAAGGAATCATTCATCTGCAGAGAGAGAGAGAAAGAGAGTGGATTGGAGAGAAGAGCAACCTGTGCAAAAGCAGTGAAGAAGTAGTAGGGAAGGCAAGTGTAAAGTAACCATATAATGGCAGTAGATCTGTGTGGAGGGGAGAAAAGTAAGAGTTACCCACTCTAAATCACAAGGTGTCTGAAATGAAGGAATTGGGGTCTTTTGCTTTTTTTGTTGTTTGATCTACTGCTTATTAACATGGTCAAATCTCCAGCTTTCTTAATTTCAATTTCCTTGGAGAAACTTCCTATATAAAATAATTAGAACAGGTAATGGGCAGAGCCAAGATGGTGAAGTGGAAGCAGAGACTTGCTTGAGTTCTCCCCCAACCCCCTCCACATACCTGCAAAAAATGACTCTAAACAAATTCTAGAGCTACAAAACCCACAAAATGACAGAATGAAACAAGTCTCCAACACAAGACAACCTGGATGATAGACAGGAAAGGTCTATTGCACCTGGCTGGGAGCAGAGCACAGTACAGTGTGGACCACACCAGCACAGTGAGGTAGAAGAGGCTTCAGGGGACTGACTTACTGGCTGCTGTGGCAGTTTCCAGACTTCTCAACTCACAAACACAAAAGACAAAGTAGACAGTCAGTTGGAAAATTCTCTGGGACCTAGGTGAGAGAGGATCATGGTCCTGCCCAGCCCTGGGGTGGCAGAAGGGGTGGCAGCAGCTGTGGCAGCTGCTAAACAAGATCTGGTCCTGCTTCAGTTGATAGCACAGGGTGCCCTGTAATCTCTTTCTGACCAGTTTCCAGGTCCCTTTACTGTCTCTTGATTGAGAGCTCCTGAAGCTGCTGCTGCTTCTGTCACCACTACCTAGTCCCACCCCTCATGTTTAACCCATGTGGCCTGCCTCTGAGCTTCTGTCCTGTGTCACAGTTCTCTCTTTCCAACATCCTAAGTTACCTTGGACTGGAAGAATGTCTCACTCTGATCTTTTGTTGGCCCTGCCACTCTAGAATTTGATTTGAGGGGTTATTTTGAAATTGTTTAGAGAGGAATGTTTGGAGAGCTTGACTGAGTGCTTTCTCTACTCCACCATCTGAATTCCACCCCCGGAAGTCTATTTGTTTTAAAACTGTGTCTCCTGATCACACTGATCTGAGCTGGTTTACCTCTTCCTGAGAAATACGGTAACCCTGGAACCCAAGGCCTCACTGCATGTTTGCTGAACCCTCTGCAGGTACCCAATCAGTCTAGCCTGCTGCAACTCAAAACTCCTAAACTCTCAAGATCAGCCAACAGCTGTGTATGACAGGTGTGTATGACCAAGGTCCACAAGAAAGCAAATTTTGCTAAGGAAAGGTGATGAGGAAAACATGAAATTTCTAGATATCTGGAGAGGGTCCACCACAAAGAGGAGGGAAAGTATATAAAAGAAGCCAGGGATGCCCAAATAACAACTGACAAAGTGGAGAAATAGGCTTTGAACCTAAGCTCTCTGACTCCAGAGACCAGGCTCTTACCACTTAAAGTATAACAGGGCCACAGACATGTTACTTTAGTGAGTCTATTTGATATTTTGCAAATACCTAACCAGTGGAGATATCACAAATTAACTATCAAATTCTTTACAAAACTTTGCAAATGTACTTAATGAGGCAATAGTGTAGTAGAAAAAGTGTTGGATTTAGAGCCTGAATATCGCACATGAAATCATATAACTATGAATAAAAACCTCTGGCTTTCAATTTCCTCATTTTATAGTGGAGATAATAAAACCTGTAGTACCTATTTGTGATGGGAATCACTATTTTAACCCTTTATCACCCATGTAAGATAGTCTTGTTTTCCTTTAAAAAGATTAAAAGCATCATTGAGACTTGATTGGCTCAGGGGACTAAAGGCTCAGGCTGTTGACATTACTTCCTGGTCAGGTGACCAGGTGACAAAACAACCCCAAGGGGATCTGGCTATGCTCTGATGTTTGGCTGTAGGGCCAGGATGGCAACTCCTAGGCAGGGAAGCTTTGCTCAACTGAATCGGCTTGAAATGTCCTCCACATCTATCTGTTTTCCTATAATAACTAAATAAATCTCCTTTTATTAAATGGTAAATGACCAGCAAGTGTGTCAGTATCAAACATGTACTACAAGGAGACTGTCCTGAGTTCTAACCTCATAACAATGAGGATTACATGAGATCATATATGACATTATTATTTAGAACATTGTTAACAGGGATGAGAACAAAAAGAACTATGTTCATGTTAATTTACATTTTTGTTACTGGTAATTCTAAACATGAAAACTAATAATGTCATAATGGTGTGTAGTGAGAACTTGGAAGTCAGGGGAACCGAATCAGAATCCTGGTTTTAATACATTAGCTGTATGAACTTGGAAAAGTCATGCTACCAACCTAGGCCTCAGTTTCTTCATCCATAAAAAAAGACATGAAGGCATTTATGTTGAGGTTAAGGAACCATGTGTTTTTAGGGGTGCTTGAGACCCCAAAATACCAACATGCTGGGTCATGCTCAAATGAATTCAACTCAAGTCTTCTCACAGCCAAAGAAAAACAGAGTTTATTACAGATTCACCATATTGGGTTGTCTTAAGAAATCTCACCATTTGTGATGCTCATTTTCACAAGCAGGCCAGATTCAATCTGAAGTAGATTGAATCTGAGCACTTTCCTGGAGGCAAGATGAGAGTTATACACAGAAAGATTGTGGGAGGGATCTGGAGTGGTCCTGGGGTGATGGGAGGAGGGGTTTAGGGAGGGTCTTGAGGAGGAGTCTAAGGAGGAGCTTGATGGGACTGGGGTGAAGTTAGACTCCAGGAATCAAGAGAATGGGATTAAGGGTGGGAAGTAGCTGAAGCCTACCTGGAGATAACGGACAATGTAGAGCTAGGCTAGTTTAAGGGTAACAGATTTGGGCATAGACACTTTGATAGGATCCATGGTGGGAAATAGCCAGACAATGGAGGGCTAGGCTAAGAGTAACCTAGCCTAGGGATTTGGCCCTAGCAATAATGAAAGGTTTATGGCCTCCAGCAAATGCCTCATCTAGTGAGAAGATTCAAGGAGAGTCCAAGGGGGCTCCCACAGTCTAAATGCCATCATTTGCACTGTTTCCTCACAAGATTGTTATGAAAAAAGCCCCTGGTAAATCCTACAACTCCTCTATAAATGTGAGTTACTACTACAAGTCTTGTAGCAGATTGTTACTATTATTTTCAAGGAATTGCTGCTTCTTATTGTATTGGGAATATTGACTTTGATTTGAGTCACACAGATTTGATGCCAGAGGCAGGTGTATCATGTTAAAAAAAAAAACAAAACAGTGCTGTACTGCATATCGTTAGATAGCAAAAATTTATTGTACAAGATACTAATTTTGTAGATAGGTGTCAGACAGAGAACAGAAAGAATCTCTAATTTCCCTTCTGAGGTTCTACAATACTTTGATCTTATGGTAGTCACATTAGCTTCAGAAAAAAAACAAAAACAGGTGGTGAGGCCTTTAGATAAAGGCATTTTTTACTCAAGTCAAACTTCCTGGTCAAGATCCAAGCCTGTGACACTTTAATCTAGAAACACCTGTGACAACAGCTAACTAAGTGACTTGATTCCAATACAAGAATTAAAAATAAAATGAATGGGGAAAAAATGAGCAAGCTGTGACAAAATTTCAATAACGGATTAAATAATTCTCTGTTTAATTGGTGGAAGTATAAGAATAATTAGCCCTCCAAATGGCTTCCAAGCTATAATTTCTATTAAAAGTACTTTTTAGTCAAATTCTACATCTGTTTATTTCCTTTCAGATTCCTTTCTCCAGACACATTAGTCCCACCTTGAAGATAAGTGGGAGAACTGGTGTCCCATTAACATTGTTTATCCATCCATTATGCACTCCATCTCTGATACCACAACAACCAGGCTATTACCTTCATTTTTTTATTCCTTGTTCATCATACATTTCAATGGCCTGGGGGCAGTTAACTCTCCCCAAGACTAAATAAAGATTAATCATTTTGATGAATCTAAAGAATCTATTTGTGATCATGCTATCATGAGTGAAGAAATAGTTTCCCATAAATGTAAATAGATAGAATTGTTCACACTGACAAGATTTTCCAGAGGAGCCTAGCGGAAATAATTTGAATGCTTTTCTCAGTAGAAACAATTTTCATTAGAAATTTGAATTTTATGAAGTTTATTTTTAACTCTAAAAACAGGTCCCTCTTTGTTCGGTTAGCATTAAGTCAATAGAAACTAGTTTTGATTTGCTGTCTTATTTCTTCAATTTTGAAATGTAGGACACTTGAGTTAGGCAGAAGTGTCCTACACATGGCTATTGAATGGACCACTTTGGCTCAAATGACTGGTAAACTCAAACACCTGGAAAACAACTTAATTCATCTTTTCATTGAATTGGCTATTTATTTAACTGGACGATCTTAATTCCTTGGGTGTTTTTAATCTCTTGAAGACAGTGTAATTCGGAACTTTTGTGATTAGGACTTTGGTCTCCCATCCTTCTCATCCTGGTTTCTGACTGGTGAGCAAAGAAAATCTTTCTGGTTTCAGGATCACTTCCTCACTGTTTCTAGGTACATCTCCATGCCCCCATCTTCTCTTCCAACTCCAGCTCTGAGAATATTAATCAAATCAACATTATCATTCCTGAAAAAGTCAGTCAACAAGCATTTATTAAGCACCTTTTATGTGCTATGCACTATGTTAATCACTGGTGATACAAAGAAAGGCCAAACCAAAAAAAAAAAAAAAACAAACCCTACTCTCAAAGAACTTACAGCCTAATGTGAAAGACAACATTCAAATAACTATATAAAAATTATATATATGTACATATATATACATATGTATATATATATATATCACTTATATATGTGTGATAAATTGGAAATAATCAACAGAAGGAAAGATGGACCAACTGAAAGGTTAATTATTTTCTCTGTGATTCCACTCCCATTCAAAGTTCCCTTCTCTCTGACTACCATTCCCCTATATACCCTGTCTTTCCCTTTTAGAATATAAATTCCTTAAGGATTGTCTTTCCTGTTTGTTTTTGAATCCCTAGAGTTTAGCATAGTACCTGGAAAATAGTAATTACTCAGTAAGTGCTTTTCTATTTATTCATCAATTTATGCCTTTACTTTAGTTTTTTCTCCATACAACAGTCCCTCTCAGGGCATTACTTCCACTCACACTTGCATGAGCAGCCTGGTTCCTCAGAAAGCAATTGAGAAGTGTTGCTTGAGTCCTCAAAATGCATCCTATTGATTAGCAATTTGAATTTCCAATTGATTTTAACAAAGGGATATTTATTAAGCTTCTATAGCAAAGTAAAAACAGTCCATACAAATTTCCCTCAAAAAGTCTGGAACACAGTTTCACAAGTATTTCCCATCAACATGGGAGTGCATGCTCTTCACTGCAGAATACAACAAAGGAGAGGTACATGGGTAGATAACAGATATTAAAAAGGGGTAATGCATCTCCTTGTTAATGGAATTTTTTTCTTTAGCTCACAGCCAATATCTTTCTCCGGTACAAAAGGACCACATTCCTTTAAGCTGCCTCCTCCCTGATGTGACTATCATTCTGTATCCATCTCTGTCTCTTTCTTGTGTCTGATCTTGGTGTGTCCTCTGGATGAATTGTTTGCCACTTTTCCAGTCCCTTAAATAACATGACCCAGGGGAAGGAGAATACTGTTTCACTCTCTCTGGGCTCACAGTGAGACATCCATTGAGATCATAGATGACAATAACACTCTTCTAATTTAACAGTTTTTACACAGCTGGTTTAAACAAACATGTGTTAAGTACCTGCTACAGGCCAAGTGCTATGCTAGGTGGTATGGATACAAAGAAAAAAAGAAGGAAAATTTCTACTATCAGTGAGCTTTCATTCTATGGGAGGAAGCAAAGGGTACATATATAAGTATACACAGAATGAATACAAAATAAATATAAAATCATTAAATATTAGGTGGTTTGTCATTAATTCTCAAAGAGGACCAAAATGACATCAATATGGTAGAGTCAAATTACAGTGCGTCCGTCTATGGGTGATCAGACCAATATGAGCTTGGAATGCTCTACCACAGGTTGGACATAATGAACAATTGTGGCGGATTCTCTAAATTTATGTATCTCATGTTTCTTTTGAGCTACTTCAGTTCTGCTTTGCTCATAGAGAACAGGGCCTACTTTGATGAGGGTATGCCATGCTGGGAGGTCCTGTAGTGCCTTTCATGTCATATAACCAATTCCAAGGTTCTTAAGAGAGACTTTGAAAGTGTCCTTGTGTCATTTCTTCTGACCACCATGTAAGCACTTGCCTTGTGTGACTTCTCTGTAAAATAGTCTTTAACACAAGGGTATGTTTGGAATCCAAACAACATGGTAGACGCATCACAGTTGCACTCGTGCAGTTGAGTTTGAATGCTTAGCAGTTTATTTTGAAAAAGAATATCAAGTGTCCAGTATCCTGTCCCCAGATGATCCTCAGCATCTTCCTAAGACAATTCCAATGGAAGTGATTCAGTTTCCTGGCATGGCACTGTTACACTGTCCAGGTTTCACAGACATACATCAATGAGATCAGCACCACAGCACCATAGACCTTCAGTTTGGTGGTCAGTCTAATACCTCTTCTCTCCCATACTTTCCTTCAGAGCCTCCCCAACTCTGTGCTAGCACTAGCAATGTGTGCTTCAACCTCACTGACAAATGTGTACATCGCTGGAAAGTATACTGCCAAGGTAAATGAACTTATCCACAGTATTCAAAATTTCTCCATTTGCTTTAGCCAGTGATTCCATGTATGGATGGTGTAGTGTTGACAGGTAAAGCACCTGTGTTTTCTTACTGTTAGTTGTTATGCCAAAATTAGCACAAGTAACAGAACTGATCCATCCTTTGTTGAATCTCTACCTGTACTGAATGCACCATCATCTGTGAACCAAAAACAAGCACTAACTCCCTTCACTTTAGTCTTGAGTGAGGGAAGGGAGGTGAGTCAGGATCACATAATTTGACAATAGTAAGTGAACACAGCAGCCATTTAACCAACCTCTGCAGAAAAGGAATCCTAACATAAAACATGCAAAAAGCAGTCACCTATTACCAGCTTGAAGATCTTCAAGGAGGGGGAAATTGACTCAATCTCGAAACTGCCCAATAAACATTGGAACAACTTTAATTGCTAGGAATTGTTTTCCTGACATCAAGCTTAAGTTTTCCTCCTTGAAAATTACACTTATTTCTCTTGGTTTAAACTCCTGGTGCCAAACAACAAATCTAGTTCTTTCTCCACTTGAGAGAGCTTCAAATACTTAGACATAGTTATAATGGTCTATCTGAGTCATCTCTTCTCCAGGTTGAATGTCTACAGTTTCTTGTCCAATATGGCTTTGTTAGTACACATCTGATTCATAAGATGTCTGCCCAGAGTGGAAAAGGAGCGTTTAAACTTTAGTAGCACTAAGACTTTTGGGACACCCTGCTTATAAAAAAGTTAAATAAACATTAGGAAACAGCAAAAAAAAAATGGCAGTATTAAAGAGAACTTTTAGGTGAGAAGAAGACATTTTGATGAAAATGCTTCAATAGAACCATAAACAGAAGTGATATGTTATTGAAGTATACTGCAAAGCAGCTGGGTAGAAGGAAGAAACAAATGGAGAACTGGAGAAATGGCTTGCATGCCTGGCATAAGGGCATGATCTGGTATAGACGGAACACAAAATTATGGAGTTGACTGTGCATAAACCTTTTTCATGAATTGCGTGCTGATTTTCAGCTTGATTTTCCTTTTATATGATACTCCATTTCATACCTCAGGGCCTTTAAATGGACTGTCTTTCCCAATCCATCACATCTGGAATATTCATTCTTTTCAACTCAGGTTTTAGATATCACTTTAATTAATCATTTTAATTCCCTTTAAGTCCCAGCTCATGATCATATACTGTACCAATGACATGTGTGTGTGTGTGTGTGTGTGTTTGTATGTAGACAATATCTGGTCTACCATAGTACTTTGCAGAGAGTATATGTTTAAATACTTTTTGATTGACTAAAATCCTGCTACCTCAAGTTGTTAGAGCTCTAGTCCACCTCAAAAATGCTTTACATGTATTTTGTATCTATTTATCTAAACACGTCTCACCTCCCCCATTCAGTAGAATGTAAGCATCTTAAACAAAAGTAGTATTTTGTTCTTGTCTTTCTATATGCAGTACCTTGGACACAATAGGTATTTAATAAGCATTTGCTGAAATATATTTACTTGGATGGTAAAAATCACATTTGGAGAATGTGAGTCTAAGTCACATGAAGAGAGAGGAAATGAAAGGAAAGGAATGGGAAGAGAGGGGTGGGAATGGGAGGGAATGAGAGGGAAAAGGAGGAAAAGGAGCCTAAAACTAGCAGATCATTAATTCTACATTCAAGAAGTCAAAAGTTGTCAACACCAAAACACATGACACACAAAAAGGAAATTATGTTAATCTTAACAGGCAAGAAATAACTAGTTGTTCCCCAATTGAGAAATGGTCAAAGGATATGGACAGGCAGTTTCCAGAGGAAGAAATTAAAGATATCTATAGGAATATGAAAAAATGCTCGAAATCGCTACTGATTAGAGAAATGCAAATCTAAACAACTATTAGGTACCACAATTCTCCTGTCAGATTGGCTAAAATGACGAAACAGGAAAATAATAAATGCTGGAGAGGATGTCAGAAAATTGTAACATTGTTACATTGCTGGTGGAGTTGTGAACTGATCCAGCCATTCTGGAAAGCAATTTGGAACTATGCCCAAAGGGCTATAAAAATGTTCATACCCTTTGACCCAGCAATACCACTTCTAAGGTTGTATCCCAAAGAGATCATACAAGTGGGAAAAGGACCCATATGTACAAAAATATTTATGGCGGCTCTTTTGTAGTAGCTAAGAATTGGAAATCAAGGGGATGTCCATCAATTGGGGAATGGTTGAGCAAGTCGTGGTATATGAAGGTAATGGAATACTATCGTGCTATAAGAAATGGGGATGATATGGACTTCATAACAACCTGGAAAAAGCTACATGATATAATGCTGAGAGAGCAGAGCAGAACCAGGAGAACATTATACACAACCACAGATATATGGATTCTGTGAGGACTAACCCTGATAGACTTTGCTCTTCTTAGCAACAGAAGGTGCAAAGACAACTTCAAAGGACTCACGATGGAGCATGCTATCTACAACCAGAGAAAGAACTATGAAGAATGAATGCAGATTGAGGCACACTTTATGCTTGCCTTTTTTTTCCCTTTTTTTTTTCTTTTGTTTTTGTTTTTGGGTTGTTGTTTTTTTTTTTTTTTTGGTTCTGTTTCTTCTTTCTTATGATTCGTTCCATTGGTCATAATTCTTCTTTACAATTTGACTATTGTGTAAGTAAGTTCAATGTGAAGTTATATGTAGAAGATATATTGGATTCCATGACATCTTTGGAAGGGAGGGGGGAGGGGGGTAAGAAAATCTGGAACTCAAAATTATGTAGAACCAACTGTTGTAAACTAAAAATTAAAAAAAATAAAATAAAATAATACAAAAGCAGGTAAAAAAAGAAATAACTAGTTCAAGCTTAGCAAGCATTAAAGAATCAGCAGTCTATGTACAGTCAGATCATCAATTGGGTAGAGAAAGGGGCAAAATAAATTGCAAATTAGAAAGATAAATATGACAAGACACTGCTTATAATTATAGAAGCTCCAACTCAATCTGTTTAAACAAGCTGTAAACTATAAAAATGTAAGAAATGGACAAAAACCAAATTGTTGACTCAGATTATTATCATTTCTTGCACAAGTTTAATTGATGCACTCTCAGTGAAAAGGAAAAAGAACTCAGAAACTCTCTCAGTCAACCAGGAAAACATGTAATCTTTTTGTCAAATGAAGAGCCAAGGGCAATTTATGTGAGATCCAGCTTAACCAAATCATACTAATGGTTTCAACGACAAATAGCCCTATTCCAAACAAACAATGTAGATGTTACTTTGTATAGCTTGACAAAATAATAATAAAATTCATCTGGAAATAGAAAAGATTAAGAATATCAGGGAAAATATTGGGGGAAAAGTAAAGAATGAATGGTGCTCATATTAACAGATCTCAAAATATATTTTAAAAAAGCTGCTGATACTATATGCCATTTGTTAAGAATCAGAGAAGTTAAAGAGTAGAACAGGTTAGGTAAGTAAGACCCAGAATTCAATGTACAATTGAGAAGATCAAATTGATTTTAGTTTGTTATTGATTTCATTCGGTATCACTGCTGAGGTTTTTGTAACTGCCTAAGTCATGCTTTACTTTCAGAGTTAAGTTTGGAAATTCAGCTTTCCTGTAAATCAGTGTGTCTAAGTTAAGTTCAGAATTTCATTTCTCTTGCAAATCACTGTCCTATTCTTGCCTCAAGGAAATCTATTCCTTGAAGGATGCAAATGGACATCAGAGAATCTGTTCTGTTTTCCAAGGTAGTTTGGTCCACTATCACTAAATTGTCCTTGTAGTTGGACTCAAAAAATTAACATTTCCTAATGACAGGATGGAAGGAGAGTATGTTGGTAATCCCTTATTCCCAATTTCCAGCCAATCATATTGTTTCTCAGGCCTTTGACGCTATAAATTTTGTAACCAATCATATTGTTTTCCTTTCTATGATCCTGCCTTCTATTCTGTATGCTCCTCCTAAAGCTGTCCCCCTTATTTGGGGTCTAAGGCTTTTCTGAGGGTTCTGAGTCCCTGTTCATTAGCAAATTTGCACTTTGCCAATAAATTGACAGATAATAAGTAAATAGAACTTTGTGTCTCAGTTTGCCTTAATTTTGATTGCAACACAACTAAACATATTGATAGTAGCCTAGCATTCCTGAGGTATAGGAATACAAATTACTTTGGTAAGGATTTCCTTTTCAACAAGAGGTCTAAGAAACTGGGAAAACAGTTTGGCAGAAATTAGTTTTAGGCCAACAGTTTATACCATTTAACACAATGAGCTGCAAATAGATCCCTAGCCTATATATAAAAGGTAATAACTTTTAAAAATAGGAAAGAATATAAGAAAACTATGGCAGAAGAAGAAACCTTAACTAAGCAAGCAACTTAAGTGACTACAATTTTGGTTACATAAATTTATTTACTACTTCCTGGTGCCTCATAGATTCATTAGCTTCCACTTGCTCAACTCTAATTTTTAATGAGTTAGTGTTTTCATTTTGTTTTTGAGTCTCCTTTTCCATTTGGTTGATTTTACCTCTCAGGGTGTCATTTTCTCTCTTTAGATTCTGTATCTCTGTAGCCATTTCACCAATCTTATTCTTTAGGGACTTGATTTTGTCTTCTTTTAGCTCCCTAATTTGGTTTTTAAAATCCTCCTTTAGCTCTTCCAGCCATGCTTTTTGGGCTGGAGACCAGTTCATATTACTTTTTGAGGTACCACACACGTCTATAGTGTCATTGCCATCCTCTTCCATATTGATATTTTGATCCTGCCTGTCTCCATAAAAAGAATCTATTGTCCTCGGTTTTTTTTTTGTATTCTTCTTCATGTGTGTTGTTTTCCCTTTTCCTGGCGTTACAACGAATTTCTATCTTTGGGCTCTCTGTCCCAGCTTTCTTATTCTGGGGGTTGTGAGTCTAGAATTATAACCTTCAGTTTCCTGAGGTGTGGGGGAGGGGTCTGGCTCCCTGGCGTCTCACTCCCTATGGGTGCTCTCCAGCACTTGTTTTTCAGCAATGGTCTCAGCTGTTTGTTGTTTGAGCTGATGACTGGTGCTTCCCCTGGGGGAGCAAGATTACATCCGGGTTCCCGGTGTTGACCCCTGCCAACTCTGCCCCTCTGGGACTAATGAGCTTCTAGTATTTGTCCTGTGAGGCCCCACTACTTTCTCCTCTGTTTCAGTTCTCTTTTTTTTTTTTTCCGAGGAATTCTCTGGGTGAGGGGGGCAGGGATTAGAGCCTTTTACTTGGCCATTGAGTCTTCCGGAAGTTCAAGAAGCCGAGTTCCTGGGTTTTGCAAGCGTCAGGAGTGGGTGTTTTCACGGCCAGTGGAGTTGCGCTGCCTCTCGTCGCTCCCACAGACTGCCGTTCTGTGTTGGGAGTCCTGGGGATCTCCGCCGGTTTCGGGCGCCCAGCTTTCTCCCAGCCCGTCTCCCACATGGATTTCCCGGCCGGCCACTTCCACTTTGGTCTGGAGCAGCTCCGCAGCCGAGCACTCTCCAAGCTTACAGGATCGTGTCTTCAGCCTTTCAGACTCTCCCGGCTCGGAAATTGGCCCCACGCAGACTGCTCACGGTTTCTGACTCTCTCAAATCTGTTCAAATTCACTTTTTTACGGGAATCTGACAGACCTTATGAGAGAGCTCCGGTAAGATGCTGCCTT
This sequence comes from Trichosurus vulpecula, assembly GCF_011100635.1. Taxonomy (NCBI): domain Eukaryota; kingdom Metazoa; phylum Chordata; class Mammalia; order Diprotodontia; family Phalangeridae; genus Trichosurus; species Trichosurus vulpecula. The sequence goes on from NC_050574.1 coordinate 182,859,256, forward strand.
CATGCGGCCATCTTGGCTTCACCTCTGGTTACATAAATTTATAAAACTTTTGCATGCACAAAATCAATGCAGCTAAGAGATACTGTAGTACAAATCATTCAGCCACTCAACAGCATTTATTAGTCATCTATTATGTGCCAGATACTGTGCTAAGCCCTGGGGATCCAAAGAAAAACAGAAAACACACAGTCCCTGCTCTCAGTGAGCTCATGGTCTAATGGAGGATATAACATTCAAACAACTAAGTACAAACAAGATATATACAGGATAAATTGCCTGTAGTCTCAGAAGGAAGACTTATTAAGGAGGACTAGAAAAGGCTTCATGCAGAAGGTAGGAATTTAAAATTTAAAGGAAGTCAGGAAAGCTGGGAGGTTAAGATGAGGAATGAAAATGGTCCAAGCATGGGAACAGTCAATAAACATTCTTAGAGCCAGTACAGTCTGGAGTTTGGAAGAGAGGCTAGAAATATATGCTAATTAGAAAGATAAGGAGAGTACCAGATTGGTACATGAATGCCAAAATAAAAATTTCTTCTTGAATTCAACATTGGCATGGAAGAGACCCTGGATTCTGTAAAGGTGCCAGGCAGGTCCTATCAAGCTCGAATACTTTGAAAGCAGATTCTGTGATGTACTATGGGTCTTAAGACAAATCTAGGCAAACTCAGAGAAGCTCATCATCATAAAGTTGTCTGCTAGGTAGTTTACAATTATTCCCAAAATCACTCATATCCATTCATCTATTTATTAAAGTGTAGAGAGAATATACACTGATAAAGGAAGAAATACTATTGATGAAAGAGTAGATCTTTTGTAATAGCAAGTAAAGTGGGACTTTTTGTTGTCTTTTGTTTTGGAGTGCTTCTCAGCACCAAGGCAATCAAGTGCTTTTGATGAGTCTTGCCCTTGTTTGAATCAAGAGTCATTGATTGGAAACAATATATATGATGTGGTCCTAGTGATTAAAGATCTTTCCTGCACCCTTTTGCTAAGTAGATGCTAAGCCTTTTCCCATACCCTTTTGCTAAGTAGGCACTAAGTCCTAAACAGGGTATATATGCTCTGAGGTTCGAATTTCTTTTGGGGGCACACTCATTGGAAGAGTGTTGGTGTGGAGACTCTGCGTAGCCATCAAGGAGCTCCCCAGCTTTGAAAACCCAGATGTTGATGCTTCTCTGTCTGGTAACTGTGGATGTATTGCCATGGTCAGACAGAAACCTGTCTATTGATCTGTTTATATAATTTCTGCTTATGATTTCTGTTTGTATTTGCTCTGAAGTTCAGGGTGCTTACTTTTTACCCTGAACTAAGTGAATGATATATGCATGTTTAACTAAAGGGAGATTGTTAACCCCTTAAAGTTGCTTTCCTTAGAAAAGCAGATCAAAGAAATTGTGATTGTAGCCCTCCTGTGCCAGTGTTGTTGGCCTTACACAGCCACAGTAGTGGCAAGTAGCATTGTTGCTACATCTTTTAATGAGAGAACTTTTCTAAGCCTCTTCATGAAATTCAATTCTTATTCATATTTTTGATAATCCTCTCTACTAATGTTGTGGAGTATTTTTCATAACTCAGAAACACCAATATTACAGCTGTCCCTCTCAGTGTTATACACAGTGGACTTCTTTTCCAGTCATTAATGTCTTTAGTGATATATTTTATAACACTTCTCATGTACATGTCATTGGTAACATAGGTAGATCTGACTATGCCTCTGGGCATAGGCTTCAGCCTTCTTCCTGTTCTCCTTTTGAAACCCAGTTTTTTATTGTATTTATATTTTTCTTCATCTTTGTTGCTTTCAAATGGCTTCCCCTGTCCTTTATAACATAGATACAGATATATACACATATGGAGACACACAGAGGCAGAGAGAGAGAGAGAGAGAGAGAGAGAGAGAGAGAGAGAGAGAGAGAGAGAACACTTATGCAGGTTTGTTGCATATTTAAAGAATAGAATTATTATAATAGCACACTAGCACACCTTTTAAACTAAGTGAGAGAGTAATGTACATTATTTCATACTACTGTTATTAGGAAATAAAAATGTCCCCTCCCTTCATTGAAACCAATAAATAATTCTTTTATAAAAAGGTGTTTTTGACAGCCTTATACTTATTTGAAGATGACACAATACAACAACCAGTTTGCGAACAATTATGAATAATTATTCAATCATATTTTTGTCCAAATTGCCTTAGATGACATAAAATCTATGACATGGTATGTCACTAGGACTTACACCAAAGAATGTGTTAGCAGACAAAGATGAAAGAAAGACTATATTCTGGGCATAGGAGATTTTTTTGAGCAAAGACAGAAATGAAACGGAAAGGATGACTTTAGAAAACATTAAGTAGTATATTTTGACAGGATTTTTTTTTGTTTTTTTTAAGTTAATTATTTTATTTTATTTTTTAGTTTACAACACTCAGTTCCACAAGTTTTTGAATTCCAAATTTTCCCCACCTCCTTCCAAGACAGCATACGATCTGATATACGTTCTACATATGCCTTCACATTAAACTTATTTTCCCAATAATCAAGTCATAAAGAAGAATTATAAACAATGAAATGAACCATGAGAAAGATGAAACAAAATCAAGAATCAAATGAAATAAAATAAAAAAGAAAGAACAAGTAGTTTGCTTCAATCGGCATTCAGATTCCATAATTCTTTCTCTAGATGTGGATAGCCTTTTCCAGCATGAGTCTTTTGGAGCTGGCTTAGAACCTTGCATTGTTGAGAAGAGCCAAGTCTATCAAGGTTAGTTATCACAGAAGCAATGTGTCTGTGGTTGTGTACAATAATCTCCTGGTTCTGCTCCCTTCACTCATGATCAGATCAAGTTTCTCCAGGTTCTTAACAAGTCCATCTGCTCCTCATTTCTTATAACGCAATAGTATTCCATCTCATCCATATACTACAATTTGTTTAGCCATTCCCCAATTGATGAGCATCCCATTGATTTCCAATTCTTTGTCACCACAAAAAGAGCTGCTAAAAATATTTCTGTATATATGAGTCCTTTTTCCCCTTGTATGATCTCTTTGGGATATAGCCCTAGAAGTGGTATTGCTGGGTCAAAGGGTATACACATTTTTATAGCTCTTTATGCATAGTTACAAATTGCTCTCCAGAATGGTTGGATCAGTTCACAACTCCACCAACAATGCAGCAGTGTTCTAATTTTCCCACATCTTCTCCAGAACTTATCATTTTCTTTTTTGACATGTTAGCCAATCTGACAGGAGAGATGTGGTACCTAAGACTTGTTTTGATTTGCATTTCTCTAATGAATAGAGGTTTAGAGCATTTTTTCATATGCCTATAAATATCTTTAATTTCTTCCTCTGGAAACTGCTAGTTCATATCCTTTGAACATTTATCAATTGGGGAATGACTTGTATTCTTATAAATTTGATTCAGTTCCCTATAAATTTTAGAGATGAGGCCTTTATCAGAGGCACTGGTTGTAAAAATTCTTTCCCAATTTTCTGCTTCTCTCCTAATCTTGATTGCATTGGCTTTGTTTGCACAAAAAACTTTTCAAATTAATGTAATCAAAACTAGCCATTTTGCATTTCATAATGCTCTCTATCTCTTGTTTAGTCATAAATTCTTCCCTTCTCTATAAGTCTGACAGATAAACTATTCCCTTCTCTCCCAAATTGCTTATAGTATCAGCCTTTATATCTAAATTGTGAATCCATTTTGAATTTATTTTGGTATATAGAATAAAATATTGGTCTATGGTCAAATTTTGACATACTATTTTCCAGTTTTTGAAGCAGTTTTTGTGAAATAGTGAGTTCTTATCCCAGAAGCTGGACTCTTTGAGTTTATCAAAGAGTAGATTACTATATTCATTAACTACTCTGTCTTGTGTACCTAACCTATTCCATTTCCTAACCAGTACCAAGTAGTTTCAATAATTGCTGCTTTATAATACAGTTTAATATTTGGTATGCCTAGGACTCCTTTCCTAGCATTTCTTTTCATGAATTCCCTTGATTTTCAGGATCATTTGTTCTTCCAGATGAATTTTGTTATGATTTTATCTAGCTCTATGAAATAATTTTTTGGTAGTTTGATTGGTATGGCACTAAATAAGTAAATTAATTTAGGTAAAGTTGTCATTTTTATTTTATTAGCTTGGCCCAACCACAAGCAACTGATGTTTTTCCATTTATTTATATCTGACTTTATTTGTGTGAGAAGTGTTTTGTAATTGTGTTCTATCTCTTGCTGTTGGGCTTTGTTAGTATACTGCGGATTAATGTGGGTTTGTTTTATATCCTGCCACTTTGCTAGTTTTTTTTTATTATTTCAAGTAGTTTTTTACTTGATTCTCTAGGATTCTCTAAGTAAATCATCCCATAAGTTTTGGTATGTTGTCTTATTATTGTCATTCTCTTGAATGAAGTTACTGATTGTTCCTATGATTTGTTGTTTGACCCACTCATTCTTTCAGATTAGATTATTTAGTTTCCAATTACTTATTAATCTATCTTTCCATGGCTCTTAATTTCAAATAGTTTTTAATGCATCATGATCTGAAAAGGATGCATTGACTATTTCTGCCTTTCTGCATTGAATTGTGATGTTTTTATGCTGTAGTACATGTTCAATTTTTGTGTATGCTCCATGTACCACTGAGAAAAAGGTATATTCCTTTCATCTCCATTCAGTTTTCTCCAAAGGTCTGTCATATCTACCTTTTCTAAAATTCTTTTCACCTCCTTAACTTCTTTCTTGTGTATTTTGAGGTTAGATTTATCAAGTTCAGAGAGGGGGAGGTTGAGGTCCCCCACTAGTATAGTTTTGCTGTCTATTTCCTCCTGTAACTTCTTCTCTTCCTGTAACTTCCTTAACTTCTCCTCTAAGAATTTGGAAGCTACACCACTTGGTGCATATATGTTAAGTAGTGATATTACTTCATTGTTTATGGTGCCTTTTAGCAGGATATAGTTTCCTTCTTTAATCTCTTTTAATTGGATCTAGCTTTGTATTTGCTCTGTTTGAGATTAGAATTGCTACCCCTGCTTTCTTATTTTTTTTTTACTTCAGCTGAAGCATAATATATTCTGCTCCAGCCTTTTACCTTTACCCTGTGTGTTTCAAATGTGTTTCTTATAAACAGCATATAGTAGGATTATGGTTTTTAATCGATTCTGCTATCCACCTCCATTTTATGGGAGAGTTCGTCCCATTCACAGTTATAATTACTATCTGTGTCTTTTTTTCCACCCTTTTCTTCCCCCACTTTGTTTTTATTTCTCCCTTCCTCTCCTCAAAAGAGTTTTGCTTTTGACTACCACCACCTTCCATGTTCCCTCCCTTTCAGCCCCCCTTTATCTTACCCTTTTCTCCTTATTACTTCTTCCCTCCCTTCAAACCACTCCTCCTTTTCTTTCCCCTTTCCTCTCCTCCTGCCTGTAGGACAAATTTGATTTCTATACTTATCAGAGTATTTTATTCCCTCCTTGAACCAAATCCAATGAGAGCAAAGCTCAACCATTGCACTTCTCCCTCCCTTCTTTCCTTCTTCTATAATATGTTTTTGTGCCTCTTCATGTGATGTAATTTACCCTTTTCTGCCACCTCCTTACCTCTTCTCCCTTTGCACCACTTAATTTTTTTTCATCACATCAATTAATTTATACTCACATCCTCTATCTATTTATATCCCTTTTGATTGTTATAATAATTATACTATTCTCAAGATTAACATATATATATATATCATATGCAGATCAATATAATCCTATATAAGGATGTAAACAATTTGTTCTTATTGAATAACAAGGTTTTTTTTTCCTCCCTGTTTACCTTTGTATGTCTCTCTTAAGTTTTGTATTTAAAGACCAAATTTTTCATTGGGTTCTGACCTTTTCATCAGGAAGGTCTGGAATTTCCTAATTTCATTGAATATCCATCTCTTTTCCTGAAAAAATAAGCTCTATTTTACTGGATAGTTGATCCGTGGTTGTAATCCAAGCTCTTTTGCCTTTTGGAATGTCATATACCAACCGTGCCAATCTTTTCATGAAGAAACTGCAAGGTCCTGTGTGATCCTGACTGTAGTTACACAATATTTGAATTGTTTCCTTCTGGCTACTTGCAGCATTTTCTCCTTGACCCAATAATTCTGGAATTTGGCCACAATATTCCTTGGAGCTTTCAATTTGGGATGTCTTTCAGGGGGTAATTGGTGGGTTCTTCGATGACTATTTTACCCTCTGGTTCTAGGACCTCAGATCAGTTTTCCTTGAGTGATTTCTTGGAAGGTACTGCCTAGGCTCTTTTTTACATCATGGCTTTCTTGTAGACCAATAATTTTTAGATTGTGTCTCCTGGATCTATTTTCCAGGTCAGTTGTTTTTCCAATCAGATATTTCACATTATCTTCTATTTTTTCACTCTTTAGATTTTCTTTGACTGATTCTTAATGTCTCAGAGTCATTAGCTTCCACTTGCCCAATTCTAATTTTTTTTGAGTTTATATTGTTTTGTTAATTATTTATTTATTCAATATTTTTAGTTTTCGGCATTGATTTTAACAATAATTTGAGTTACAAATTTTCTCCCCATTTCTACCCTCATGCCCAATTACAAGATGACATATATTCTGATTGTCCCATTCCCCAATCAGCCCTCCCTTCTCTCACCCCACTACCCCCCATCCCCTTTTCCCTTTCTTTCTTGTAGGGCAAGATAGATTTCTATGCCCCATGGCCTGTATATCTTATTTCCCAGTTGCAGGCAAAAACTTTTTTTTTGAACATTTGTTTACAAAACTTTGATTTCCAAATTCTCTCCCCTCTTCCCTCCCCACCCACCCTCCCTAAGAAGGCAAGCAATTCAACATAGGCTACATGCATATCATTATGTAAAACCCTTCCACAATACTCATGTTGTGAAAGATTAACTATGTTTTGCTCCTTCCTAACCTATCCCCCTTTATTGAATTTTCTCCCTTGACCTTGTCCCTTTTTGAAAGTGTTTGTTTTTGTTTACCTCCTCCCCACATCTGCCCTCCCTTCTATCGTCTGTGCATGATAGACCTCATCAAGTGATCATCCAGGCTGTCCTGGGCTGGATCCCTGCTTCCCTCTGCTATTTTGTGGGTTCTGCAGTTCTAGAATTTGTTCAGAGCCATTTTTTATAAGTTTTTGGAGGGATGTGGTGGGGAGCTCACTCAAGTCCCTGCTTTCCAGCTGCCATCTTGGCTCCACTGCCGGAAGTCTCCTCTACTTCTCTTACTTCCTTTTCCAAATCCTTTTTGAGCTCTTCTGTGGCCTGGGAACAGTTCATGTTTTTCTTGGAGGCTTTTGATGTGGGCTCTTTGACTTTGTTGTCTGTTTTTGCTGCCTGGCCATGTTCCCAGCCAGCTATTTGACCCTTGAGTTTTTCTCCAGGTTGTGACTGCTTGTAGAGTAGAGACTACTTTGTCCCAAGCTTGAGGGTCTGTGCTCTTGTTTTCAGAGCTATTTCTACACAACAAGCTCTGCCACACCAGCGCTCCTCCCCCAAGAACCACTGACCTGGACTAGACTCAGATATTAAGCAGGCTCTGCACTCCTGCTCTGATCAGCCACTTAATTCCTACCACCAGGTGGGCCTGGGGCTAGAAGCAACTGCAGCTGTAGTTCCTCAGAGCTGTACCACCTCCCCTGCCCCCGGGGCCGTGACTGAACTGTGAACTCCTTTCACTCTGTCCCCGTAGTTTTTCCCACTAACCTTCTCTTTTGTCTTTGGTGTTTGTGGGTTGAAAAGTCTGGTCTCTGCCAGCGCTCAATGATTCAGGGTGCTAGGGCCCCTTCCGCCTGGATCCCAGTCTGGTTGGTCTCGGTGCAGCCCATACTGGGCTCTGCTCCATTCTGTTCCCAGCATGGTGCAATAGACCTTACCCAGTGACTATCCTGGCTGTCCTGGGCTGGAGCCCTGTTTCCCTCTGCTATCTTGTGGGTTCTGCAGTTCTAGAATTTGTTCAGAGCCATTTTTATAGGTGTTTGGAGGGGTTCTGGGGGAGAGCTTTAGGCAGGTCCCTGCTTTCCAGCTGCCATCTTGGCTCCGCCACCCCCCTCCATTCTAGTTTTTTTTTTTTGTGAATTGTTTTCTCCATTTAGCTTCTGTACATATTTTTCCATTTGGCTAATTTTACTTTTCAAGGAGTCTTTTTCTCCAATTAGATTCTGCACCTCCTTAACCATTTCTCCAATTTTACTTTTTAAAGATTTGTTCTCATCGTGAATTTTTTTTTCCATTTTTGTCTTTTACCTCTCTAATTTGGTTTTTTAAATCCTCCTTAAGCTCATCCAGGAATGATTTTTTGGCCTTGAGACCAGTTCATATTCTCTTTTGAGGTTTCAAATGTGGGTGCAGTATCAATGCTGTCCTCTGAATTTGTATTTTGATCTTCTTTGTCCCCATAATATGATTCAATGGTCTTTTTTACTTTTCCAGGTTGCTTCTTCATGGTAGTTGCCATTTTCCTGTCTTTTTAAATGGATCTCTGCTCCTGGGGCCCAGTGGGCTCTGTACCAAGCTTTTTGTGCTGGGAACTGGGGGCCTGGTTACTAGCTTTGTGTGCTGTGGCCTCTGGTTTTGTCAGCTAGAGGATATATGATGCTTCTGCTCGACTGGTGCTGAGCTGGAACTAGCTAGTGTGTGCCAGGGTCAAGGCCAGGTGTTGTCTTTCTGAGTTTCCCCAGGGTACACTGATCCTCCAAGGTGTGGGGTAGGGGTGGTCTGGCTGCTGGAAGTCTCCTCTTCCCCTAGGGCTGCTCTATAGCATGGGTGTTCTCAGCTGTTGTCTGTGCTGGTGTCTGCCACTTCCCCTGTATATGTGAAGGCACACCTGAGCTTCTGGTGTTGGCACTTGCCTGCTCCACCTACCCTAGGGCTCAGGAACTCCCACTGGTCTGCTGACTTGGGGCCTCCTGGGACATCTCCCTTCCTGCACTGGTCTCCTTCCACCATGACAAGAGTGGCCCATCTCCCCAGCCCCTCGAGCTAAACAAGTGCTGAACCCCCACTTCTGGCTTTTCTATTCCAGGGTTTTTCCCAGGGCAGTATTCTCTGGGTGAGGAAGGGAGGGATGGAGCCATCTTACTCAGTCATCATGGCTCCTGGAAGTTCAAGAAGGCAAGTTTCAAACCTTTCCACTGTTGGCTGAAAGTCTCAGGAGTAGCTGTTGCTGCAGCCGCAGGCTCTGCACTGCTGTCTCACCTACCTCCAACAGACTCCTGTCCTATGCTGAGGGGCCTAGGACTCTCCACCAGAGCTGGAAAATCAGCCCTGGGCCTGCTTCTGTTCCTGCTCTGGTATGGTTTAGTTCTGTGTGCCCAGCACTCTCCTGGCCCAAAGATTCATCCCGTTGACCCTGTGGACTCTCCTTGGCTAGAAATCTGCTACACTGTCTTCTAGTGGCTTCTACCTCTCAGATCTGCTCAGATTCACTTTTTTTAGAGGTATCTGACAGAATTGTAAGAGAGCTCTGGTAAGTCACTGGTTTTACTCAGCCATCTTGGCTCCACTCCCCCCACCCAGAATTCATCTCCGTCCCCACAGAATCCTACAGGATTGAAAAATAGATGGATGGCAATGGTATGGAATAATAATGCTAAAAAGCTTAGTTGGTGTTATGGCTCCAATACCCTCTTAGTTCAAATTTGATGTTGAGACTAAATAAGGCACTCCCAAGTCTCTGAATATTTAACAAATGTGGTTAACTTTGCCCTAATACACTGAGAATATGCAACAAGGATATGGTTTTACTTTTATTTTCTGGACAAGATCCCTCTCCCTTGTCTCAATCTGCAAAAGCATCTAAATAAGGCATTAGGGCATGGTGACTTGCATTGGTGTAGGACACCTACCTAGTCTCAGAAACCCTGACTACATGGGGCTAGTACATTTTATGTCCCCAGACCAGGAAGCTGATTAGAAAAGCTAGGAAAAATCAGGTGTTATGCAGGAGGAAGCTGCATCAGGGAACCCAGGGGAGCTGGGTTAGGTTACTATGGTCCCACCCCAAATGCCAGTCTAAAAAGTTTGGATTTTGTTGTTTAGTCACTAGGTAAACACCTAAGAGGTTTGATCAGGTAGGGGTGGTAAATGAATAAGGAGATGCTAAAATGATCATTATAATTCATGTCAAATGGACTGATGTTGTGGGAATCTATTTCCAGAAGGGATAGGGTGAATTCAAAAAGGATTAGGAAGGCAGAATTGACTGGACTTGAACAAATCGATTTTAAGAGTTGAAGAAAAAATTACTCCATGGATTTAAGTCTGAGTACCTGGTAAAATGGTGATGTCATTAACACAGATGAAGATGTTAGGAGGCAGAATATGTTCTGGGGAGAAAATAGGGTTTAGTTTCACATGTCCAAACTCATTTATAAGTAATAGGAAGATTACACAATTCTGCAAGGTTGTTTTGTGAGCACAGTGATATGATTATAAGAGTATTAGTATCTGTAAATATTAAAATCAATATTGCATTGATTTTAAAACAACTTTGCAATCTTTAGTTAATCCATACCCATTTCCTATGAGGCTAGTAATAACAATGCAGGTCCAAAGGTATAAAAGCCTACATTTGCAATAAACTTCTGAAGACATTTCCATCTAGACCTTTGAAGCATGGCAGCAACAGGAGAACTTATAAAACAAGTAATTTAATATGGAGGGAACAGCATATTTACAATAATGAAAAACAGTAATTATGTGGTTATATTTCTACAGCCACCCTGGAGACGACAAAAAAGAAAATGTACTAGTTAATTTTAATGAGGAAAGTGGCGAGTGCCATATTTTAAGTTATCCCTTACAATATGTTCTTTGGCTTTGGGAGAGTTTGAGATGGGGAGAGACAGTTCAATTAACTCATTAGCAGAAAGAGAATATGTAAATAGAAAACTCACTTGGAAGCTTTAAAGAGACTGGGAAGAGGCAAAGGAATGAATATGCACAACTAGTTTTAAACAGAGCTCTCACATGGGGGAAAATCTCATGTACAACAGAGGCTATGACCTGCCTAACCAGACAAGCAAGTTTCATTTGTTTCCTTCACTCTGTTTGGCTAATGCAAGTATTTTTTTTAGAAATATGATTACAAAAGGTTATATGCATCATTTCTGATTTATTTTCCCCATGCTATTGTGGTATTTCAGAGAAACTGACGCTTTCCCTCATTATGTCTCCCAGTATTAAATGAATTTAATGTTCTTCAAGAGCATTTGACAGTATTATTTTCTGGAAACTTCATTAAAGCAAATTTCAAGCACAAGGGTAACATTCAGATTAGCCAGCATGAGCTGAAAATGAAAGACAATTTTTCATATACACACTCATAACACAAATGTGTATGTATGAATATATGTGTGTATATATATACATATAGGTATGGGTATGTAAATATACATGTATAATTTATATGTGTATGTATAAGCTATATGTAAATGTATATATGTACATGTAAAAGATGATCCTGATTCAACCTAAAAGTGGACCTGTTTTCAAATAAAAAGAATGTTTCTTTTGTTCATATGTTCCTATGATCACCATACGTGAATATAACAGGAATCTTCCATTTTATCAGTGTGGGAAATTTCTAATACAGGCACTCCATGCGCCAAAACAAATTGCAATCTTTCTTTGGCTTAGTAGGTAAATTCTAATGAGTTATCTGAGGCATAAGAGAGGTCAAATGATTTACTCAAGGGTCACAATAAGTAAGTGTCCAAGGCAGGATTCCAACTGAGTTCTTTCTCACTTTAAATTCAACATTCTATGCACTACGCCATGCTGCATCTTGTGATTATTCATACAGAAAATAAAATATTTATTACTACATTCCAATGTCATCCCACATGATCTCATGTAGTTCTTTAATCAACAGACTTCTTCTCACAGTCATTTCATTGAATAATACTATCTTACATTTGGTGTAGCACACTTAATTTTTCATATATATTATCTCATTTTAGATTCACAATACCTCTGTGAAGTAGTAAAGGTTTGTATTGTTATTCCCATTTAGATGAGAAAACCGATCCATAGAGATGTTAAATGGCTGCTCGCCTTAGATCTAATAGTCATATTTTGTAAGTAAGATTTTCATCTTTTTCTTAATTTTTTTAATTAATACTGAAACTTTGTCTACATTATGTCAGAGCAATTTGTCATTTCAATCACTAAAGATTTTTTGGTGTTCTTTGAAATGAATTTGATGACGAAGAATCAGTTAGACCTGCTGTTTTACAAATATGGAAAATGAGGTTATTTTCATTTTTCATCTTGTTTTTTTTGACATTACAAAGAAACAACATAAATCTGTTTATCAGAATATATCACTATATAGTTTTTTTTTTTTATTCATGGAATATCTAAGTTTTTAAGGTAAAATAAAAAAATAGAAAGTTCTCATATGAAAACACTTTTTTAACCTCTGGCAAACACTACAAACACTAAGTTTTGGCAGCTATTCCTCCTAAAGACTGCCATTCTCCCTGCTGGGGCCCCCACAACCCCACCCCCACCCCAGTAGCTGAATGTTTCTTTTTACTGTACCTTCCACTTGTGCAACATTTTACAAACCTGGACTTGTGTCCTTCTCTCCACTATTTGAGCCCTTCTCTCACTTCCTGTGGACCTGAAATCATTTCTATTATACCTTAAGTTCCCAACAATTCCTGGAACTTGACTTCTCTTATGGTGTTGAATACTTGGAAATGTTGTTGCTTTGATGGACAAGTGAGCTTACTGATGTGTATTCACTGCCAATAGTACAGATATTGATCTGCCTTTGCCTTCTCAGACTATGTAACTTTTGTCTTCACATAAATCCCCCATAGGAGGTCCACCTAAGGTGCTGAGAGCTTTTGTCTAGTTCTTTTGCTATTGCAAGCATACCAGTGGGGCTTGTGATCTATCCATCTTTTATTCTTCTCCCAGTCTCCAGGGGAAGTCCCTAGTCTAACTAAGCATATTTTTTCTTGTCTGTTAAGTTGGAGTCCATTTTATTTTTTTAAATCATGTTTAGCACCACTGGACTCCCTTCTTGAAGAAAGTATTCATTACATATGTCTGAATCAAGTGGATACATGGGAACCCGTGTTATTTTGTGTGTGTGTATATGTATATGTCATCTACATATATACACACTCACATATTGTGTGTATATATACATATATATATATATATATATACAAATGTATATGTGTTTATATGTATATATGTACTGAAGAAAAAACCAAATAAAATGATGAGTCAATACAGCATCATTTGAGAAGGAAGGCAGTTCTAACCACCAGGGAGAATCAAGAAAGGTTTCATATAGTAGGGGTTCTATTGATTGAGACTTGAAGGAAGCTAGAGATTCTGGCAAGCAGAGAGGTAAAGCAGGAGTAATCATAGGTATTGGGGAGACCTTGTGGAGATATAAGACAAAGTGCTGTTTTGAGCACATATCAACTAGGATAATTTGGTAGAAACATAGAATGTATAAAAGGGAGTGATATGAAATAAGCCTGAAAAGGTAGTCTATAGCTAGATTGTGACTAGCTTTAAATGGTATACAGTGGAGTTTAGGTTTTATCATAAAGTAAATTGGGAGGTACTAAAGATTCTTGAGCAAGGGAGTGACATCATCAGATGCATAGTTTAGCAATCCTGGAGTAGTTGGATTGGAAAGTCAGAAGAAAGATAGAGTCAGGAGGCAGAGAGTTTAACTGGGAAATTATTGCTGTGATCCAGATGAGAGGCAATTAGGACTTGGGTTAGGGCCGTGGTGGCTCTGTGAATGGAGAGAAGGTGACAGATACTAAAGATACAATGAATGTAGAGCTAACAAGATTTGGCAACTGATTGGATAGCAGAGAGAGGAAGATAAAAGAGTTTATTATTATTACTCTGAGGTAATGAAACCAGGCAACCAGAAGCATGATGATATGCTTAAGAAAAATAGGAAAGTTTAGTGGAATGGCAAATTTAGGAAAGACTATGAGTTCTGTTTGACAAGTTGAGTTGAGAGGTCTAAAGTAATCCAAATGGATGCATGACAAGTTCAGGAAAAAGATTAGAGTTAAATTTATAAATTTTGAGGTATTCTGCTTTCTAATGATACTTGAATACATGGGAACTGATGGAATCACTTCTGAAGGGTATAGGGAGAATAGACGGCAAGATTTTTTGGTAATATTGCTGGAGGAATAGCTAAATTATGAGCCTTGAAGAGAGAAGGCTTGGAATTATTAGTGTGATATATATGATATATATCATTCACTTAGTTACTTAGTTCTGGAGAAAAGTCAGCACCCCGAGCTTCAGAGAAAATACAAACAGAAATTACAAGAAAAAACAAACAGAAATTACGAGAAGTTATATAAACAAATACAAACAGCAAAGACCAACAGACAGAGCTTCCAACTGTCTGACCAAAAGCAATACATACATAGTTACCAGAGAGAGAATCAGCAACATCTGGGTTTTTCAAACCCAGGAGCTTCTTTAATGGATACCCAGAGTCTCATCTGGCTAAATCACACAAACACTCTTCCAATGAGTGATCCCCAAAGCAAAATGCTAACCTCAGAGTATATATACCCTTCTTCAGGACCAGAGGGCATCACAACCCCTGTGACCCAGGCTCATGTGATTCAGGCTTCCATGTGACTCAGGTTCAAAGCAGGTCACATAGGCCTATTAAGAGGCAGGAAAGATCTTCACATTGTATTAACATCACAACATACAAAATGAAAATAAAATTATTTTGGAAAGTACTAACAACAGAGAATCAGAAAGGACTTCTTGAAGAGGTAGTAATTGACTTAAACCTTGAAGGGAGCAAGGGATCCCAATATATAGAGTCAAGGAACGAGAATACCTCAAGCATGGAGGCACATGCCTTAAGGAAGACATAAAGGTGCTTGATGCATGAAGATGGATGACAGAATCCCACATGCTAGCTCCAGCAAAACCCTGAAATTCATACCAGACCAAATAATAATCAAGAAATCCAATGAGAAAGTACAGTAACTTCTTCCACCTCAAAACTACGCAAAAGTCATCCAGAGGCCTGTGGACAATAGAAATGTGGACCACAATAAATGAAACAGTATAAAACTCTGTCTAGAGTTACCAACAACACAACACTCCCCTGAGAAAGCCTCAGGATTGTCAGAAAATCACCAGGGTTATTGGAAATCAATAGTTGATTATTGGGAAGTCACCAGGAAGAAAATCAACCAGT
Source organism: Trichosurus vulpecula (assembly GCF_011100635.1). Classification (NCBI taxonomy): domain Eukaryota; kingdom Metazoa; phylum Chordata; class Mammalia; order Diprotodontia; family Phalangeridae; genus Trichosurus; species Trichosurus vulpecula. Next base: position 182,874,520 of record NC_050574.1, read on the forward strand.
GAGGTATAACAGCACACAACTTGGACAGCCGAGGCAACATCACATTCCCAAGAACTCTGTCCTGAAACACCATAGAGAATCCAAAAGTACCAGCAACTGAACCTCAGTGATCCAGGGTGTGGGAACTTAACCCTGAGTAGTAGAAGTCAATACAGGAACCCAGATGTGTCAGAGAAAGAGCAAGCACGGCCAACCACCCCTCCAAAAATGTAGAGGCCAGCCTTGACAAAAAGCCCCAATTCAAGAACAAGAGGTAGAGAGAAAGACACCAATGTGTTCTTTTTTTATTGTAAATCTAGGGATGTGCAAAAATCCATCCTAGAAGGAGAAAGTAACTTGTAATTTTGCCATGAGAAAAGGTAAAAGTTAAAAATGAATTTTCCACAATGAATACCAAGAAGAAATTAAGCAAGAGCAAATGCATGAAGGTTTGAAATGCAGGGTCACATACAAGGAAGAGCAAGTAGATCCATTTGGCAAAGACATAAAATTTGTGATGTAGATTTATATTCAATCATCCTGGAAGGACAGACTGCAGCTTGGCTATGAATATACCAAAGACAGAAGGTTGTATTTTATCCTAGAGGCAGTGGGGAGCCACTGAAGCTTCTTTAGAAGGGAAGTGACAAGGTCAGGCCTGTGTTTTAGGAGTACCAACTTGACAGCTGTGTGAACAATGGATTAGAGAGGGGAGACTATGAAAGGAGACCAATTAGGAAGTTATTGCAATGGTCCAGGCAAGAGGTGAAGAGGACCAGGACTAGGGTAGTTGTGGCGTGAGAGAAAGGGATGCTGTAGAGATAGAATTGACAATACTTGGCAACTGATTAGATGGGCAGGAGGAGGGTGAGTAACATTAAAAGGGAAAGAATAATGAAGTCCCTTTGGCATCCGTTTGACAAAACAACTCAATAAATTTAATTGTTTTTCTGGGGAGGAGGGGAGAATTTCATTGGCTGTCCTAGAAATAGCCATTCCATGAGTAGGTGGGGTTGTGAAGCCCTCTGGCGCCAAGAGTAACTATTATGAATGCAAAAAGAAAGGCACAGAGGATGTGGATATAACAAGCACAGTTTTATTGTTTTTATTACCTTAATCTGAGATCCACTTATCCACTCAAAAATTTTGTCATTACTTGGGCCATTAGTCCACCCCAGATACAGCATTTATTAACTATGGTTTGTAACCATATGGTTTTCCCTGTTCTCACCCTATAAAATACTAACATTGTAATCAATCAATTACTGTCTCTCAAAGGCTGACTTGAAACCCACATTGAAATCAACCAAAAGGGTATTCTAACAGGGGATGACTACCACAATGCTTCGGAGGATCCATGAGAATAGAAGACAAAGCCAAGGTATTGAACCTACTTCTAGTATCTAGCAGACTGCCAGTATTACAAACCCAAGAAGAGGTCATAAAAGCCAGCACAAAGTGGGATTCTTTGCGTGGTCCAAATTAGATTCCATTGTCTTCTACTGTGGATGGGCCATCACTGAATTCAAAGGACTTCCTTGCTATCACATTACAGTCAATCTTAATAAAGTAAAATGTTCATCTGACATAGGAGCAAAAAGCATACCACTGAATACCATCTGAATTTAGGTCATATCTTTTTCTCACAATAGAGCTTATATAAAACCTAAGTGCTACCTGTAATTATACTCTAATTGGTCAAATCAAGTGAAATTAACAAACATTTATTAAGCAGCTACTATGTGCCAGCCACTGTGTTAAGTTCTAGGAATACAGAGAAACACAAAAATATCCACTGCTTTCAAAGATAGCAGTATAACAGGAGAGAAAATACACAAATAATAATGTAAAATCAAAATAAATACAGGATAAATTGGAGATAATCTCAGGGGGAAGACACTAGAAACAATTGGCTTTTGTCAATCCCACCTCTCCCTTCCTATGATTAATGATGGAGGTTCAATGAGGACTTTATTTTTAATCTATGTTGGCTTCTTTTAGCTCCTCCCCTCCCTGTACAAATTTGATTCTTTGAATTTGTCAGTGATTCCTACTTGGGCTGACACTGTGTCAAATCCCATATCCCTTCCCTTTAACCCTACATAGGCAAACTTAGAACTAGCTGTGCGGCATCCCACTTCTTTAAAAGTCCAATCATCGGTAAATAGGGCCAAGATGGTGGCTGGAAAGCAGGGACTAGCGTGAGCTCCCCACCGAGCCCCTCCAAAAACCTATAAAAAATGGCTCTGAACCAATTCTAGAACTGCAGAAGCCAGAAAATAGCAGAGGGAAGCAGGGCTCCAGCCCAGGACAGCCTGGAGGGTCTCTGGGTAAGGTCTATCCTGCACAGAGCTGGGAGCAGAGCAGAGAGGAGTGGAGCAGAGCCCAGCATGGGCTGCATGGACCAACCAGACCGGGAGCCAGGTGGAGTGGGCCCTAGCACCCTGAATCAGTGAGCTGCAGCAGTTACCAGACATCTCAACCCACAAACACCAAAGACAACAGAGAAGGTTAGTGGGAAAAGCTGCTGGGGACAGAGTTTACAAAGGAGTTTGTGGTACGGCCACTGCCCCGGGGGCAGAGGAGGTGGGGCAGCTACAGAACTACAGCTGCAGTTGCTTCCAGCCCCAGGCTAACCTGGTGGGAGGAATTAAGTGGTGGATTAGAGCAGGAGTGAAGAGCCTGCTGAAGATCTAAGTCCAGTCTGGGTTGGGGGTTCTTGGGGAAGGAGCACTGCTGGTGTGGCAGAGCTGGCACATCCCCCCAGGCTTGGAACATAGTTCTCTTAACTCTACAAGCAGTCATACCCCACTGAAAAACTCAAGGGTCAAGTTAGTTGGCTGGGAACATGGCCAGGCAGCGAAAATGCACCCAGATTCAGTCTCAGACTCTGGAATCTTTCTTTGGTAACAAAGAAGACCAAAATATACAGAGAGAAGAAGTCAACAAAGTCAAAGAGCCTACAACAAAAGCCTCCAAGAAAAACATGAACTGGCCCCAGGCCATAGAAGAACTCAAAAAGGATTTGGAAAAGCAAGTTAGAGAAGTAGAGGAAAAATTGGGAAGAGAAATGAGAAGGATGCAAGAAAACCATGAAAAACAAGTCAATGACTTGCTAAAGGAGACCAAAAAAATACTGAAAAATATACTGAAGAAAATAACACCTTAAAAAATAGACTAACTCAAATGGCAAAAGAGCTCCAAAAAGCCAATGAGGAGAAGAATGCCTTGAAAGGCAGAATTAGCCAAATGGAAAAGGAGGTCCAAAAGACCACTGAAAAAAATACTACCTTAAAAATTAGGCTGGAGCAAGTGGAAGCTAGTGACTTGATGAGAAATCAAGATATTATAAAACAAAGGAATGTAAAAATGGAAGACAATGTGAAATATCTCATTGGAAAAACCAATGACCTGGAAAATAGATCCAGGAGAGAGAATTTAAAAATTATTGGACTACCTGAAAGCCATGATCAAAAAAAGAGCCTAGATATAATCTTTCAAGAAATTATCAAGAACTGCCCTGATATTCTAGAGCCACAGGGCAAAGTAGAAATTGAAAGAATCCACAGATCACCTCCTGAAATAGATCCCAAAAGAAATCTCCTAGGAATGTTGTCGCCAAATTCCAGAGCTCCCAAATCAAGGAGAAAATACTGCAAGCAGCCAGAAAGAAACAATTTGAGTATTGTGGAAACATAATCAGAATAATCCAAGATCTAGCAGCTTCTACATTAAGAGATCGAAGGGCTTGGAATACGATATTCCAGAGGTCAATGGAGCTAGAATTAAAACCAAGAATCACCTACCCAGCAAAACTGAGTATCATGCTCCAAGGCAAAATATGGATTTTTAATAAAATAGAGGACTTTCAAACTTTCTCAGTGAAAAGACCAGAGCTGAATAGAAAATTTGACTTTCAAACACAAGCATCAAGAGAAGCATGAAAAGGTAATCAAGAAAAAGAACAAGAAAAAGAAATTGCAAGGGACTTACTAAAGTTGAACTGTTTTGTTTACATTCCTACATGGAAAGATGATGTGTATGATTCATGAGACCTCAGTATTAGGGTAGCTGAAGGGAATATGCATATATATGTATATACATATATATATATATATATATATCTTTATGTATATATCTGTATATGTGAGTATGTATGTATGTATATATGTATGTGTGTATATATTATATATATGTGTGTGTGTATGTGTATATATATATATATATATATATATATATATATATATATATATATATGGAGAGAGAGAGAGAGAGAGTGGGTACAGGGTGAGGTGAAGATGAAGGGAAGATATCTAAAAGAAATAAAATCAAATTAAGGGATGAGAGAGGAATATATTGAGAGAGGGAGATAGGGAGAGATAGAATGGGGTAAATTATCTCACATAAAAGTGGCAAGAAAAAGCAGTTCTGTAGGAAGAGAAGAGAAGGCAGGTGAGGGGGAATGGGTGAATCTTGCTCTCATCAAATTTGACCTGAGGAGGGAATATGATACATACTCATTTGGGTATCTTACCCCACAGGAAAAAAGGAGGAAGAAGATAAAAAAGGGGGGGGCGAATTGCTTGACTTCTTAGGGAGGGTGGGTGGGAAGGGAAGAGGGGAGAGAATTTGGAACTCAAAGCTTTAAAAACAGATGTTCAAAAACAAAAAAAAAGTTTTTGCATGCAACTAGAAAATAAGATACACAGGCAATAGAAATTTATCTACAGGCGTAGAAATTTATCTTTCCCTACAAGAAAGGAAGGGAAAAGGGGATGGGAGGGGAGTAGGGTGACAGAAGGGAGGGCTGACTACGGAACAGGGCAACCAGAATATATGCTATCTTGCAGTGGGGGGAGGGTAGAAATGGGGAGAAAATTTGTAATTCAAACTCTTGTGAAAATCAATGATGAAAACTAAACAAAAACAAACAAACAAAAAACAAAAACAAAATAAAAGTCCAATCATCTTACTGTTATAGTGGCTACAGACTAGAAGACAGTAGAAATGGAAGTGAAGGGCAGGTTAGGCAGTGGTTGACTTGATCCCTTCAATATAAAACAACCTTGCTATTTTTACTTTTATCTTTGGTCACACTTGGCCTCATTATTTTTCCCAAGTCTCTTATCTTAAGAAGAAGCAAAGATATAGGAATGCCAACAGATTAAAGATGGGACAGATGGAAGCACAGTATATTAAGGAGGCAACATAGCAGGATTCACTAGTTTCCAACAAGAGACCTGGCCACAAGAATGGGCACGGGAATACCAAACCAGCAGAGATCAGGATGAGCTAGCCAGAAGATGAGTAGAATTGCTAATATAAAGAAACCATCGGATTGTTACCAAAATGATGAAAGACAGCACTCCTTTTCTCCCTGCCTCCAGGTTTTAGGTTGGACATGGTATAGGACTATGAATGGCAATAATTTTATAATGAGAGTGAACAAAAAAGATGGGAAATTTGGAACTACGTTAAGCAATATGTGGAGATGGATGGAGCAACATTACTTGTAGACAAGATATGAGTGGGAGGATGTGTCTTTACTGAACAGGATGTATGGTATTCTTAGGGAAAATAGGACTCAACTACATGTGCATTCTCCTGCTTCTGATCATAACTACCAATAAAATACTTAGAAAATAACTATCTATTGCTCCTTACCCTTGAAAGCTGTGGCAGAAGGAAATTCATGGAGGAGAAACATTTTCAAAATAAATATATATTTTTGGTAATTCCATACAATTATTTCAAATCGTGATTTTCTTTTGGATCTAAGTTTAGGCTTGTTATTTCACCAATGTAAAGAAATCCCTCCCATTGATGCTGATCTATACCACTTCTGAAACTTAAGATTTAGAGAATTTCTCATGCCATTAAGAGGTTAAGTAATTTAGCCAAGATCACACAATCAATATGTGGCAGAGTCAAGAGTTGGACCCAACTTTTCTTGATTCCCAAGACATCTCTTCCTATTATGTCACTTCATACACATGTATATATACACATACACACACATACGCATATATATATATATATATATATGTGTGTGTGTGTGTGTGCGCATATATGTAGTTGGGTTACTGGACAGCAAGGACTCATTCCTTGGAGTATACACAGATATTCATTTCCTAGTGTTTGATATAGGAGATGCATGTATATTACTTGCTTGGCTCCATTCCAACACATGGTAACTTGGAGAACCTATTGTGGCCATCCGTAACTATGACACTGGAGCTTTCTGGTAACAAAGAGTCTTCTGGGTGATTGCAAAACTAAAATGATTGATAGCTCATGAGTTGCTGAACTAGATCTCAGTATAAGTACAAAAAAAGTGATCTAACCCATTTTGCTTTTCTTCTTCTCTTGGAATGGGTCAGAAGTGCTATGAGCTTCTGGCTAAGGTAGGAGATAGGGCAGTCTCTCTTCTCCCACCTAGTCACCATGGATCCATCAGAATATGGCACCTCCCTTTCTTTTGTTCATTCTTTCCTGACCTTAGACGAATGAATATTCTGAAAGGGAAGGGTCCAGGTGACCCAAAGATTCATCAGATTCATGAGAGGCTCCTTGATCACACACATTCTTTCCACATGTGATACTATTATTATACTCTCAGTGTGAGCCCACTGCCTCTGGGGACCTTATTTGTGCAAGGGGAGGTGTCCTCCCAGGTTGAGGGGGAATGTTTTTGTAACTATTCTTTCTGTGATATCCTTTTCTAAATGCCAATAGAGTTCTAGATTAATAATATGGAATGAACCACATGGGAGCTTATAATAAAACTACTAGGAAATCCCAACCCTTTAGGCTTACCACTGAACTCTGAAGAAAGTAATAGTTATCACTGTTCCATTCAAAGCTAATTAGGTGACTCAGTGGAGAGAGTGATGGGTTTAGGGTCAAAACAACCGAAGTTTAAATTCTACTTAAGATCTTCATAAGCTGTATGACCATTGGCTCTGTTATTTAACCAATTAAAACCTGAGTGTCCTTATCTGTCGAATTAAAGATTTATGATCCCTCTGAAGATAAACCTGTGAGTTCCAGTGCCTGCTTAATCTTAGACAAGAAGCTGACATTGCCAAAAAGTACAAAGTAAGTTCATAATGTAATTTCAATTCAGCACACATTTATTAAACACTTAATATGTACGACAGGCAACTATGGCTAGTAGATATAGAGCCAGCCTACAGTTCAAGAAGACCCAGGTTCAAGTTGGACCTTTAAAGCATATTGCTATACAGACCCCGGGCAAGTCACTTAAGATCTCAGTACCCCTGGAAGCTAAGATTACAAATTTTAGAAAAGGTGCTAATATGTTCTGGTGGAAAAACAATGCCCCTGTTCCCCCTCCACTACCAGCCATTTCTAGTACAAATCAAGTAATTATGGAAGGTAGCACAGAAGACATAGAAATAAGTAAGGCTTGATTCTTACTCTGAAGGAGCTTATAATGTATTAGATGAGATCATATACACACAGATAAATATAACAGAATATGATAATAGCATTAGAGAATAGTAATAATGGAACAATCTTCTTCACTGGGGAGAATTAGAAATGGCAGCACCTGACCTGTCTATTCCAGGATAGGTTTGCTTTCTATACAGAGGTGTTGGTGAGTTTAATGAAGCAAAGTTGCATGACACTAAGTTGGGAAAATAATCATAATTTCAGAAAAGTCTTTTTGAAAGGAGGGAGAGAGACGGTAAGGAGGTTGGTTGTAATTCTTGTTAGTTCTTGTTGCTATTAATGCTGCTGTTGCTTGAAATGCACGGGCTTCCCCTATTGCTTTTCCCATTAGGTTCTTCCTGAATTTACTCAATTAGGTAATTTATTTAAAAATACAATGCAGGCAAACCTCTAATGATGATGAGAGAACTTTCCCTTTTGGATTCTGGATTCATTATCAAGGTTACAAAGAATCATCTCCTTTTGGTTAATTCACTGTCATTTCTGCTAAACCTTTTTGAAAGTTATAAAACTTGAGTATAGCAATAATGTATTCAGAGCTCTTTGTTGATGAAATTAAATACAGTCTCATTAATCTGGACTACTGGAAAGGAAACTGTGTCAGAAATTATGAAAGTCCTAAATTGTAAAATCTTATATTTTTTAAATGCAGATTCCTTACTTTTAAAATCCTTTGACACTAAGATCTTTTGCCAACTTGATTTCTTTAAGCCTACTTCAAGGAATAGGTAAAAATATGCAAACCCTTCAATAAGGTCCTGTTCCTGTACCTTATTATGATCTGAAGGAAGGCTTTCAGGTCGCTAAAACATACTGAAATGAGTTTTCATATAGGACTAGAGATATACTATTGTAATAACAACCACACTGGCACACCCAGGATGGATGGAGCACAGGTTCTTAGATCTGCTTTATTAAGGAAAGCAACTTTAAAGTGGTCAATTATCTTCTTTAATTACATGAAATACAAACAGGGAACACATAGAGCAGAGAAATAGAGACCAATAGACAGGGCTCTACTGCATGAATCAAAGCAATATTACTATATGTACTTTATATCCACCTCTGAATTGAGAGAGCCTTTACCTCTGAGCTGTCTTGGACCTCTGCACAGATGGCCACTCAGAGTCTCAACCAGGGAATCACAAAATCCTTCTTGTAAGAGAGCCTCCCAATCAAAAGCTCACCTCTCAGAATATATATTCTTTTGGCTAACAGCCTCAGAGCCAGAAGGCATCACAATCCTCATGACTCAGTGCCTAATTAGCTTAGTACCAAAAGGTGTGGAAGCCTTCCTACAAGCAAGCTTCCCCTAATGGGATCCATGTGAGACCTATTAGTGGGCAGAGAAGATCTTATTCCCCATTAATCTTACAGCTATCTGTTGTCTAAAGATAAGCCTACCTAAGTTTAGAGAAGGTATTCACCATATTGCTCTCAAGGTGAGGATTGTTGTTTGTTTGTTTGTTTTTTAACCACAACAACTTTTGAAGACCATGATGATTGAAAAACCACTGACTTTGGAGTCAAGAGGATAGGTCCAAATGCTACCTCTGAAGTTCATAATCTATATGACCTTGGGAAAGTAATTTAATCAACTTGAGGTTGGAAATGGAAAAGGAATGGGTTCAACTAGATGGCCTCTGAGGTTGTAGCACCAAGGAAATTACAGATCCTTGAATGTTCAGTATAAAAACCTAACATCTGTTATTTAGGTTAGCATCCATTCCTTGTATTTGGTGTGGTAGAGAAAAGAGGTTTTTATTAGGTAAAAGAAATATTACAGCCATAACTAGTAACGCTGGGGCCTGGGATAAGCAGCACATAACCTACTGTCCAAACAACTCTGTAATACATGTGGTAAAAACAAGTACATGAAGTAATTCAAACAAATTCAATAGAATGGAAGATGGTAGGGACACAGTTTCTCACCTCATAGAGACCTAAAGTTACCAGGAACAGTGGGAAGAAACTCCAGCTCAAGCTGGGACTGCTGCTGCTGAGGCCATTGCCTACGAGGGAACAGATCAGGGCCAGGATGGAGAATAGCTCGCCAAATATTTTTGCTAGAGGAAGGAACAATTCTATCTGGTCATTTCTAGTTTAAAGATTTATTCTTGATAAGTGGGTGGCAAACTAAAATGTTTCTATGACAGTGAAAAAGCAAAGGCGCTATCAAAATGTAAATGCAACAAAATATTGAAATGCATGGTCTTTTAAAATAAGCATTTTAACTTTCCCAACACCTCTTCCCCTTTAAATTTTGGTGCTTCTAGTGAAAACCCTGGTGGTCTAGCTGAGTTATGGCTCTGGTCATAGGAGGCAGACATAGGTCCATACCAACTGCAATGTTCATAGTTAATATTTACAAACCACTTTGCACACATTATTTCATTTGATCCTCACAGCAGCTTTTTACAGTATTATTACAAATATTTTATCGCTATTTTATAGATAATGAAACAGAAATAGAAAACAAGTTGTCACTTTCCCACGGCTGTGTAGTATCTTATAGTAAGAATCAGAGTCATGACTTCAACTCTTTTGTTTCCTGATTCCTAGTCTAGCTTTAAACCACACTGTACCTATTGCTAAAGGAACATCTCCAGGAAGAAATATGACCTGGGAGTTTGAAAGCTACAGAGACTTAAGTTTAGAGCTATTAAAAGAAGTGAAAGTTCTGTCATCTTGGGGGCATAGGGTAACCATAGCTCTGGGTGAAATTTCAGCAGGTAGGTAGCCTTTCTTTGACACAATAGTGTGGGAGATGGCAGAGATGGGAACTGGATGCACAAGATTTGTCATTAGTTGGGTCATTGTCACAGAAAGCGTTGACAATCCTTTCTTATTGCCAGTGATTAATAGCAGGTGTATACAAGACTGTAATAATATTTTCTGATTCTCAGACCAACTATTTTAGTTCTAGAGAAGCCAGAACAAACATGTAGCACCTTTAAGATAGTGTCTTAGATCCAAGGAAACTCTTGTACTCATAGTAATATGTAATGGAAGTCTGGCACATGCATAGAACCCCTGAGGAAGTGTTTTTCATATGAAGAGGCTAGAGAGTATGTTACCAGGAGATCATGAAACCACAGAACATTGTAGAATTCTGTACCTGGCTCTGGTCAGATAGCCATATAGTAGAGAGTGGGCTCTTTCATAGATTGTAGAGGCATTAAAATAGGCCTGTGAGTTTTAGTTATTTCCTCTTTGCCTCACTCACCCTGTGGTAGGGTGAAAGACCTTAGGGTCTTTTCCCCTTTGAAGTCATGTGTATTGAGAAATAGACCTTGATCCTTGCCCTTTTTATTTGTTCTTTTCAACTGTACATGAAGGGATTAGAATCTCTACCTTGGAAGCTTTGAAAGATTGGAGGAGTCAGACACCTCTTTTGGAAGCATCAGTGCAGTGCTATCTGCATCCCTCAACCTAGACTCTAATTCTGGAATGCCATGGCAAGAGAGCTCTATTGACAGCCAAACTCACTGAGGTTCTAATCCCTTAACCTAGAATGGAAACAAATGAAAACACCAAGGATCAAGACCTGTTTCTTGGAGTTCTGTGACTTCAAAGAGAAGATGCTAAGGCCTTTCCCCTTACTGTGTGGTTGCTCACCAGAGGCCATGAGCTAAGAAGTCACTAAATGAAGATAAAAGTGAATGGGAAAAAGAGGTTAGACTTGAAACTGATAGGCCATAGCCATTTAAAGAGTCTCCTTTCTACCATGTGGACACCCAGTCAGAATCAGTTAGAGAATGTCTACACTTGCTTCATTTTCTCTTCAAGTCACTTTCTTTAACATCCTCATGATTGTCTTGGAAGCAAACTCTCTAACATATCCACTAGAAGAGACAATATCCCCATGTGCATATGCCAGACTTAGAATTTACACTTAGACTTTCATTCCCATTTGTACATATAATATCAATTTATTTAAACAAATATTAAGTCCAATGCTAATAACAATAATAGCTAATACTTGTAAAAAACTTCAAGATTCACTAAGTAATTTACATATACTATCTTAGTGATGCTTGCAACAACTTTGAGAGGCAGATATTATTTTTGTAGTGCTAGACACCAAGGATAGATAGATGGATAGATAGATAGATAGATAGATAGATAGATAGAAAGTTGTTCAGTCCTGTCTGATTCTTTGTGACTCCATTTGGGGTTTTCTTGGAAAAGATACTAGAGTGATTTGCCATTTCCTTCTCCAGCTCATTTTACAGATGAAGAAACTGAGGCAAATGAGGTTAAGTGATTTGCCATGAGTAATATGGATCGTAAATATCTAAAGCCTGATTTGAACTCAGGAAGATGAGTCTTCCTGACATTAGGCCTAGTACTCTATCCACTAAGCCACCTAGCTTCCCAGATAGATTAGGTGTATATAGTTTGTACCCATATAGGTAAGTACAACCTAATATGAGGAGGAGGAAGACAATTCTAAATGCTGGGAGGAGAGGCAGGACTGGATCAAGGAAGGTTTCAAGTCTGTGTTTTATGAGCTAAGGCTTGGAGAAAGCAAAGGGTTCTAAAAGTGGAGATGAGACTAACCATTATTTCAGGCATAGGGGACAGCTTGTCTGAGGGATTTAGAACATTAGGGTTTTATCATGTATGGCTTTGTTCTGAGAGATCAGGAACCTCTGGTCAAGGTCATATTTGATTTGTCTGTTCGTGGACAAAGGGTACAAGTGAAGGTGTGATTTGGCCCTCCTCAGGTCACTCTGGGAGTCAAATAATGAGAAGATCTAGTCCTGATTCTGAGAAGTGCCAGCACAAAGCTTTTCCTCTCCTAACTGCAGAGGTCAGTACCAAGATAGGTAGAGAATCCTGGGGCAGGGGGGAAGCAATACATATAAGGACCTTTCCAGGTACGTTATAGAGTTTTAGAAATATCAGGGACCTTACAGAGAGTCTAGTTGAACACTCTCATTTTCTGAATAAGGAAACTGAAGCCTACTATCAAAATATTTTGGTGATACCCTGTTTCCCAGAACTAAGGCCCAGCAAGCAGACTGTGTCCAGAGTGTGGCATAATAATCTTTTGTGCTCAGGATGATAGTACCCTCTGACAAAGTGCTTGGACCAGCACCAGTTGTTCACCAAGGAATTTAGATTCCCCCTATTTCCCAGGGCCATCCATCACATACCCCCAAGACTTGAGACAATGCTGTTCCCACCAGTAACTTAAGACACAAAAATGATTATGTCAAGGTCCTGCCCAGATTGCATATAAGACCTGCTTTTAATCAAGCATGTTAAGCCCTCCTTCTAAGGGGAGCTTCTGTACACATCTGTCATTTTCCTCACTCTGAAATTAATTAAACTTCTGTTTCCATCCTGACTCTGTGTTGTTAATGTAATGTTAATACAATCTGAAGATTTTCCCATCCATTAATAGGCCCATGTGAGCTGTCTGAGTCACATAAGTCTAAGTCACAGAAGCCAGTGGTGAGAGCGGCTTGCTGAATGGGTGGAGCAGGAAGGGGTGGAGCAGAGCTGAGAGGAAGTAAGACAGAGCAGCCAGAGCTGGGAGGGAGAGAGACACCAAGTAGCTAGTGTTCGTGAGGACCAGGGAGTGATTTTGCTTGAGGGTGTTCATTTGTGAGAAAACCCTAGCAGAGGGATGGCTTGGGGATGGTGGTGCCCCCTGCATTGCTAATGCATGTAGATTTCTTTGTTGCTACAATGGATTTGGCTTTCTGCTGTTGAGATTTGGCTTTCTGGTGTTTGAATAAATGTTTTGGTTCTGCCTTCAATGAAGAGAGTCTGTTATATTTTGCAATTCAGAATTGCGCTTCATATTCATAGCAGCCTTAGTCACTGTGAGTATCACATTGGAGCTACACTCTCCTGTCTCTAGCCTGCTGTGTTTGGCTCTGGCCAGCCACAAGTTAGAGGCTGGTTGTGGTCCAGCTGACACTTGTTGGTGTAATTGAATTGCCTGAGTTCTCATAGCTAGTTAGTGACATATCTAGGACCAAAACTGAGACACTCAAAATTAGATATTCCCCTTTAGACAAGGAGACAACATACCCCACTGCCAGGCAACAAACATTCTGACATGAGAGGCCCAGCCTGAATTGATTATTCCTACCTCTGAACTGGTGTAGCCCAGATCAGTGAAGTTTGGGGAGAGCTATCATTGATAGTGTTCTAATTTTGGTGTATCTGAAGTTTCGAATGCTTAGCCCAGAAAAGATACTGCAAGTATGGGGTCAATATATAGAGACAGTACAGTAATTAAACTAAAATATATTTAGTTACTTCTCAAAAAGCCTCATCTGAACTTGTAACCTCTTTGGTTAACTTTAGCCATTAACTCTAGATAGACTCATGGATTACATAAAATATTTTTTTCTGACTATAACAAACACCAAATAAATAGTAATTTCCACAATATATGTAACAGCCCTCCAACAATGCCTCTGCTGTTGGCTTACAAAGGGTCCTAAATCAGTAAAGATCCTGGGAGATATATTTTCTCCCAGCTTGGGAAGAAAGGGTACTTCCTTAAGATCACGACTGGAGAGAAGATTCTCTCTCTATCATGGGAGTTCTTGGGGACCTCTTGAGAGGAAGAGAAAAGGGAGGTGATTGGAATCCTTCCCCTAAAACATGCAGAGAGCCCCAAGGACCCAGGTCTGGTGGCATCAACATTGGCAGTTCCCTTTTTCAAACCAAAGCTTCCCAGGGAGATCATGAGAGCTGAAAGGTAAAAGGATGAATGGGAAGTAATAAACTGTGGTTTTGTTTTAGTTTTAATATTTAATTTCAGTAACTCACTCAGGTGGCTGGAATACTGAGAGATAAACAGAAACTCCTCTTCTTTCCCCACAGTTTCAGATGAGTATGACTGGCATTTCTAGTTGTCCTTTTATTCTGTTAATGATTACATATGACTGATCTAATCTTAGTTCTCATAAGCAGGTTGATTCTGTCTTTGCATTTCCTGGTGTTCTGTTCATGGCATGAGGGAGCTGGATGGACTGGGGAGCTCCATAGAAGAGAGTGACCTTTCCCCAAATTCCCAGCCTGATGTTAGAGGTTTGGCTTTCTAACTAAGGGCTCCATCTCAACTGTACTACCAAAGGCAGATTTACAACAGGCTGGGGGTCTTTTCAAATCTGCCTCACCAACACGGTGATGACATTAACACACTGACCCCTAGGGTTACACTTGGTAGAACATAAAAAGGATTCTACATGAAACTGCAGAACTCTTTTATGCACATGCAGCTTGCTTTCCTTTTTAAGTATATAAATTAAAGCTGTAGCTTTCAAGGCTACCCTGCTTGTCTGTTCAGCTTTCCTGATTTCCTTTTGTTCTTTTATGTGAACTTTTATTTTCATTTATTTTATTTTGAGATTGGCTGTCCTTGTTTCACATAGTCTGAAAGTATAGTATTCATTAATGGGTTTGATCTCACTGCCAATTCTCATAGAACATTTAAGCTGCACTGTTTCTAACCTGGGCCAGTTCACCCCTCCTCAGGGAGCTTGGTAGCCCACTTGGAGGAATGAGGCAGAAGAGGTTCACCATGTGGGTAAAGAACTTAGTGCAAATACCCCCATTGGCTTGAGCCCTCTGAAACTCATCATTTCAGAGCTCAGGTGCTCTACCAGTCTCAGCTTCCATAATACCAGAGATTATAGGCATATGCCACCTGGCCTTGTTTCTATGTATTTTTTATGAGAATGCCTCATGACCATCTTTTCTTTCTTATTCTTCCTTATCCTCCAACCCCCTCTCAATTAGATAATAAAAACAAAGTCTTTGTAACCAATATGCATACCAAGGAAAACAAAGCTTCATATTGGTCTGTGCCCCCAAATTTCCTTTATTCTCTGCAAGCATTCTTTATCATCATTTTTTCTAGAACTGTAGCTGGTCATTTCATTGAATAGAATTCTCAAGTTTTGAAAGTTTGATTGGGTTTTTTTTGTTTTGTTTAATGTTGTTATTGTACAAATTCTCCTGGTTCTGCTCACATCACTCTGCATCAGTTTATTCCAGTCTCCCCAGGTTTCCCAAAAACTTTCCTTTTCACCATTTTTGTGAGTCAATATATTCCATTACATTCATATACTATAATGTGTTTAACTGTTTCCCGATAGATGGGTACCCCTTAGTTTCCAATTCTCTGCTATTACAAAAAGAACTGCTATGAATATATTTATACCTGTG
Organism: Trichosurus vulpecula; assembly: GCF_011100635.1. NCBI lineage: Eukaryota > Metazoa > Chordata > Mammalia > Diprotodontia > Phalangeridae > Trichosurus > Trichosurus vulpecula. Next base: position 182,890,174 of record NC_050574.1, read on the forward strand.
AGTCTTTTTCCTTTCTTTAATCCCTTTGGGTTATAGGCCTAGTAGTGGTCAAAGGGTATATATTTACTATTTAGTGTTTTGGGGGACATAGTTACAAATTTCTTTCCAAAATGACTCTTCCAATTCACAGCTTCAGGAACGTCTTACTGTACCTGTCTTTCTGCAGCTCCTCACTGCCCAACAGCTGCAATCTTCCTTTTTTGTCATTTTTTTCAAATTTTATTGGTATGAGGCAGAACCTTAGAGTTGCTTTATTTTGCCTTTCTCTATTAGTGATTTGAAACTTATTTCTTGTAGTTTGAATTTCTTCCTTTGAAATACCAATTAACTTTAAGTAACTATAGTTATCCTTTAACTATTTATCTATTGGGAGAACGGCTGTTGTCCTTATAAACTTTAATCAGTTTATTATATTTCTTAGAAATGAGTCATTTATGAGAGAAATTTACCACAAAATTTTCCCCCAGTTTCATGTTTTTCTCCTCGTTTTCACTAGATTGACTTTGTTGGTTCAAAAATTTTTCTTATTTTACATGAGTAAAATTTTCTACTTCAGCTTCTGTGATTTCCCTTTCTATACTTTGGTAAAGAACTCTTTCCTTTCTATAAATCCTGAAGGTAATTTCTTCCTTGCTCTTTTAATTTATGATATCACTCTTTATGTTTGTCATATTCTTCAGCACTTATCTTTTTTTATGGTGTGAGATGTTGGTCTATACCTAATTTCTGCCAGACTGCTTTCCATGTTTCCTGGAAATTTATTTTATTTTTTGTACAATATAAAGTACTTACCCCGTAGCCCAATTCTTTGGGTTTGTTGAATTCTTTGCTTCATTGTTTATTTGATTCTCTATATCATGTACCTAATCTGTTCCAGTGATTGACCTCTCTATTTCTTAACCATCACCAAACTGTTTTGATAATTAGTGCTTTGTATTATATTTTGAGATCTAGTAGTTCTTGGCTCCCTTCCTTCCTTCCTTTTTTTATTATGTCTCTGTATATTCTTGTCTCTTTGGATTATTTGGTTCATGTACTTTCAAAGAGAAGCCCAACCTCAGTATTCAGTACCATTGTCCCCTTTTATTTTCCTTATTGAGTATGTTCTCAGAAATGCATTTTACAACTGATCCATATTTCAGTGTTATGTTTGTAGCCTATTTTTTTTTCTTTTCATTCACCCTGTCCATGTAAAATTAAGGGTCAAAATACATTCACCATTTAAAAATCACATGCCATTATCACAAACAGCCTAGGGAGTATTACCAGTGCAGTCCATTTTCTTGCAGGCTTAAAAGGTTATTACATCCTAGGATCACTCAGAACATGAAGTACAGACATTGCTTTCTTCCCACAAATGCATCTTGGATTTGCTTTCCTTCCCCCACACAACCCTCACCCCCACCATATTACTTTTCCATTAGTGATAATGAAAGTTAGGCTCACGAAAGGAATAATTAGGCCATTTAAAGCTATGCATTGGCCTTCTCAGGATGCGGAAATGAAAACAAATAGCCTAATCTTGCACTCACAAATTATTCTCGATTTGAGTCTCCTCATGGTGTTTAAATCTTTGGGACGATTGATGAACCTTCTCAGAGATCTTATGGAATTTGTGGACTTGCTCACTATTGGTGTTAATTAATTTTTTCAAGAGTTAATGAAATGGTGAGGTACAAATATCCTGTTTATTCTTTATAAATTTGACAACAATCTCCTCCTAGAAGAGAGTCAAGGCCTTAGTTAAACAGGAAACCCATTGACAGGATTCCAAGATACAGGACATGCTTGAAGCATGGGGATTAAGCAGAAGGCTTATTTCAGCAAGTCTAGTTATGATGTGATGCAAGGCTGCACCAAGGTGGTGGCTCTGTGAATGGAGAACAGGAGAGATATATGAATGAAAAATGGTGAAAAGGCAGTAGATCATTATACCCTTCTCAGTAGAAAAGGAAATGTTGATTTGATTATCAAACCCTGAATGGTTGTACTATAAGAAATGATGAGCAGGGTAATTTTAGAAAAACATGGAAAGATTTGCATGAAATAATGAAAAGTGAAATGAGCAGAACCAATAAAACATTGTATACAGTAACAGCAAAATTGTTAGAATAACTGAATGACTAAGCTATTCTGAATATTACAAATATTAAAATCAGCTACAATGGACCTATGAAGGACCTACATCTAAAGAACTGATAAAAAGAAGTATTTATAGCATGGTTTTACACCTCTCTCTCTCTCTCTCTCTCTCTCTCTCTCTCTCTCTCTCTCTCTCTCTCTCTTTCTCTCTCATACACACACCCACATATGTATCTGTGTCAGATAGAGGCCTTCTCTAGCGTGAGGTGGGGAGGGAAGGAGGGAGACAGTCCAGAGTTTAGAATGTGGCAAAAAAAATAGAATTTATAAAAGAAAAAGAGAGCCTGACTGTTGATAAAGAGTCTATTTAGTTGGTATTCTTTAAAAGCCATGGTCACACACATACAAGTTATGTCACAAGGGGGCTGGATTGTATTGTGCCAGTGACATTCATGGTATTAATATCCCTGCCTTGTTAATAATAATAATTGATACTTATGCTATAAATTTTTCAAAGTGCTTTATGTATTTTATCTCATTTGAGCCTGACAGTAACTCTACAAAGTAAGTACTGCAGTTATTATTATGTCAATTTTACAGATGGGGAAACTGAGGATTAAAGAGTTTGTGACTTAACCATGGTAACACAGTAGGAAATGTCAGAGGCAGTATTTTATCATGCTTTTCCTGACTCCAACTTCAATGCTCTACTATTCCATATTTTTCTCCAGATGGATTTCTTCTACAAAATATATTAACTTTCTACTATAGTGCCATTCATTATAAAGCAAAATTCCATTCAATTCAATTAATCAAATATCTATTAAGTTTCAACTAAATGCTAAATGCTGTGCTATGTGCCAAAGGAAACATAAGCAAAGACAAAAAGATAGTCCCTGATCTTAAAAGGTTCACAAGCATATAGGGAGATGAGGAATGAGACAAATAAATCAAGAATCAAATAGAATACAAGTGATTCAAGAAACTAATATAACAACAGGAATGAATAAATGATTGAATCTATGAATGAATTAATAATAAAAGGTATTTACTATATACTATATATTGTACTAAGTGCTAGGAATACAAATACAAAAACAGTGTTGTACCTGCCTTCAAGGAGTTTAAATGAAAAGGACTATATATGTGTATGAGTATGTGTGTATGTATATATACATATATATATATATTATGTATGTATGCATGTGTGTTTGTGTTTGAGGAGAGAGACAGACAGACAGAGAGACAGCCTGCTTGGCTGGGAAATCATATAGTGTGTAGAGGCATAGTGGAGGTCATTATCACTCTTTTCCAGAAGCAATGGAGCATTAGTTTTGTAATGGCAAGCAAAGTGGGACTTTCTGTTGTTTTTTTCTTTTGGAGTGCTTCTCAGCGCTAAGGCAGTCAAATGCCTTTGATTGAATCTTTGATTGAATCAAGAGTCTTTGAAGATCTGCTTAAGTCACAAGAAAGCCTAAGTCACATGAGTTTGAGTCACATGGTTGTGATGCCCTCTGACCCTGAAGAAGTGTATATATACTCAGAGGTTGGTGTTTTTGCCTTGGGGGCTCACTCATTGGAAGAGTGTTAGTGTGATTTGACCAGATGAGACTCTGGGTAGCCGTTAAGGAGCCCCCCAGCTTTGAAAATCCAGATGTTGGTGCTTCCCTCTCTGGTAACTATGTATGTATTTCTATGGACAGACAGAAGTCCTGTCTGCTAATTTGTATTATTTGCATTGTTTTTATAGTTTCTGCTTGTAATTTCTGTTTGTGTTTTCTCTGAAGTTCAGGGTAATGACTTTTTCCTCTGAACTAAATGAATGATATATGTATGTTTAATTACACTGAGACTGTAAACCTCTTAAAGCTGCTTTCCTTAGAAAAGCATATCAAAGAACCTGTGCTAGCAGCCCTCCTGTGTGCTGGTATTGTTGGTCTTATTGTTGGTCTTACACCTCCACAGCAGCTATTAGCAGCATTGTTGTTACAGGTTTGAATACAGTTAGGGAGTGTCAGTATACATGAGGATAGATGACTAAAAGCATCATCTGGTAGGAGGTCACAACCAGATTTCCAAGGAGGGGGTGTATCTGAGAAGGCTTCATTAAATAATTGGTATTTGAAATGTGTTTTGAAAATTTGGGTAGAATTTTTTATGCTCAGCTTTCTTTTCTTTTTAATTATATCATAACCTCAGCTGTAGCTTTTGAAGCGGTCTTTATCTGTGATTCTTTCTGGCTGTCCATATGTTACCTTCCATGTAGTTTTTAAGAAGACAGATTGGTAGGATTTTTTCTCTTAACAATTTGCTTATTATTAAATATTTTAGTTTTCAACATTGATTTCCATAAGATTTTGAGTTACAAATTTTCTCCCCATTTCTACCCTCCCCCACTCCAGGATGGCATACATTACAATTGCCCTGTTCCCCACTCAGCCCTCCCTTATGTCACCCCGCTCCCCCCATGCCCTTTCCCCTTACTTTCTTGTAGGGCAGGATAGATTTCTATGCCCTATTGCCTATATGTCTTGTTTCTCAGTTGCATGCAAAAAATAACTTTTTTTTGAGCATCTGCTTTTAAAACTTTGAGTTCTAAATTCTCTCCCCTCTTCCCTTCCCACCCACCATCCCTAAGAAGGCAAGCAATTCAACATAGGCCACATGTGTATCATTATGCAAAACCCTTCCACAATACTCATGTTGTGAAAGACTAACTATATTTCCCTCCATCCTATCCTGCCCCACTTTATTCAATTTTCTTCCTTGAGGCTGTTTCTTTTCAAGTGTTTGCTTTTGATTACCTCCTCCCCCATCTGCCCTCCCTTCTATCATCCCCCCTTTTTATCCCATTCCCCCTACTTTTCTGTGGGGTAAGATACCCAACTGAGTGTGTATGTTATTCCCTCCTCAGGTTAAATGCAACGAGACTAAGATTCACTCATTTCCCCTCACCTGCCCCCTCTTACCTTCTTACAGAACTGCTTTTTCTTGCCACTTTTATGTGAGATAATTTACTCCATTCTATCTCACCCTTTCTCCCTCTCAATATATTCTTCCCTCATCCTTTAATTTAATTTTATTTTTTTAAGATATCACCCCTTCATATTCAACACACCCTGTGCCTCTGTCTATAAATATGTATATCCCCTTCAACTAACCTAACACTGAGAAAGGTCTCGTGAATTATGCACATCATCTTTCCATGTAGGAATGTAAACAAAAACAAAACAGTTCAACTTTAGTAAGTCCCTTATGATTTCTCTTTCTTGTTTACCTTTTCATGCTTCTCTTGATTCTTGTGTTTGAAAGTCAAATTTTCTAATCAGCTCTGCTCTTTTCATTGAGAAAGCTTGAAAGTCCTCTATTTTATTGAAATTCCATATTTTGCCTTGGAGAATTACACTCAGTTTTGCTGAGTAGGTTATTCTTGGTTTTAATCCTAGTTCCATTGACTTCCAGAATATCATATTCCAAGCCCTTTGAACCCTTAATGTAGAGGCTGCTAGATCTTGTGTTATCCTGATTGTGTTTCCACAATACTTAAGTTGTTTCTTTCTGGCTTCTTGCAGTATTTTCTCCTTGATCTGGGAGCTCTGGAATTTGGTGACAATATTCCTAGGAGTTTTCTTTTTGGGATCTTTTTCAGGAGACGTTTGGTGCATTCTTTCAATTTCTATTTTACCCTCTGGCTCTAGAATATCGGGGCAATTTTCCTTGATAATTTCTTGAAAGATGATGTCTAGACTCTTTTTTTCCATCATGGCTTTCAGGTAGCTCAATAATTTTTAAATTCTCTCTCCTGGATCCATTCTTCAGGTGAGTGGTTTTTCCAATGAGATATTTCACATTGTCTTCCATTTTTTCATTCCTCTGTTTTATAATATCTTGATTTCTCATAAAGTCACTAGCTACCACTTGCTCCAATCTAATTTTTAAAGTGGTATTTTCTTCAGTGGTCTTTTGGGCCTCCTTTTACATTTGGTTAATTCTGCCTTTTAAGACATTCTTCTCCTCATTGGCTTTTTGGAGCTCTTTTGCCATTTGGGTTATTCAATTTTTAAGGTGTTATTTTCTTCAGTATTTTTTTTCATCTCCTTTAGCAAGTCATTGACTTGTTTTTCATGGTTTTCTTGCATCACTCTCATTTCTCTTCCCAATTTTTCCTCTACTTCTCTTGCTTGCTTTTCCAACTCCTTTTTGAGCTCTTCTGTGGCCTGAGACCAATTCATATTTTTCTTGGAGGCTTTTGATGTAAGCTCTTTGACTTTGTTGACTTCTGGCTGTATGTTTTGATCTTCTTTGTCACCAAAAAAGACTTTAGAGTCTGAGTCTGAGTCTGCATTCTTCTTCATTGCCTGTTCATGTTCCCAGCCAACTACTTGACCTTTGAGCTTTTTGTCAGGGTATGACTGCTTGTAGAGTAGTGAGTGCTTTGTCCTAAGCTTTAGGGTCTGTGTTGCTGTTTTCAGAGCTACTTCTACTCCACTGTCACTGCAAGCTCTGCCACACCAGTGCTCCTCCCCCCCCCCAAGAACCACCAACCAGGATTGTGACCCAGATCCAAGCAGGGCAAAGCAAGCCCTGCACTCCTGATCTGATATAGTGCTTGATTCCTCCCACATGTGAGCCAGGGACTCCAGAAGCAGCTGACACTGGAGCTCTGGAAGCAGCCACAGGAGCTTCCTGCTGCTACTGACACCACCACCATAGCACCTCTGCCACCCCCTGGGCTGGTGGCCGGACTGCTCTCTCACCCAATCTAGCAGTTTACGTACTAACGTTTGGTGTTTGTGGGTAGACAAGTCTGGTCCGCCACAGCTCAATGATTCATGGCCCTAAGACCTGCTCTGGTTGACTCCCAGTCTGGTCTGTCCTGGTGTGGCCCACGCTGGGCTGCACTCCACTCCCAGCACAGTGCAATAGACCCTTGCCAGCGACCATCCAGGACATCCTGCGCTGGAGACCTGATTCCCTCTGCTATTTCATGGTTTCTGCAGCTCTAGAATTTGTTCAGAGCCATTTTTACAGGTGTTTGGAGGGATTTGGGGGAAACCTTAAGTAATTCCCTGCTTTCCAACTGCTATCTTGGCTCCACCCCCTATTGGTAGGAATGTAACATATAAAGGTGCTGGGGAAGGGAATTGAAATTAGAAAGAACAACATAAGCAAAGGTTCAGAGGTAGGAAAGCCCCCAAAGTGTAGGTTCTAGGAACCTACAGTAAAGCAATTTGGTTGGAGCATACAATAATATAGGTAATATAGCTGGTAATATAGATTGAGGCCATATTGTGAAGTTCTTCCCTTGAATGCCAAGCTGAAGAGTTTTGACTTTAATCAGTAAGTAATGAGGAGTCAGTGAAATGCTTTTAGATTGACTTGTGATATGACCAGATCTGTTCCTTAGGAAAATTGATGTGGCATCAGTATGTTATATAAGTATGTTGGTCAAGAGACAGGAGAGATAGGAAGATTAAAAGCCCATTGCATCCCCATTTAAATGCCAAAAGAAAAATCCTGAAAATCAAAGGGGAGATTAACAAAATTTATGTAAAAAAGAAAACTATTGAACTGATAATTAAAATTAAGAGATGATTTTATTAAAAAATATAGATAAGCCATTGATTAATTCTATCGAAAAGAAAAAGAAGAAAACCAAATTACAAGTTTCAAAAATGAAAAGGGTGAATCCACCAACAACAAAGGTGAAAATTGGGCCACAATTAGGGGTTACTTTGCCCAAATCTATACCAGTGAAACTGACGATCTAAGTGAAATGTATGAATATTTAAAATATTCATTGTCATACAAAATACAAACTGCCCAGATTAACAAAAAGCAGAAATAAAATTGTTAAATAATCCTATCATAGAAAAATAAATTGAATGATCCATCAATGAGCTCCCTAAGGGAAAAAAAATCCCCTCGATCAGACAGATTAACAAGTGAATGTGAACAAACATTTAAAGAACAATTAATCCCAATACTATTTAAACTATTTGAAAAAATGATTAAGAAGTCCTTCCAATTTCCTTATATGACACAAATATGGTTTTGATACTTAAATGAGGAAAAGGAAAAACAGAATAAAAATTATAAACCAATTTCCTTAATGAATATCAATGCAAAAATATTTTTAATAAAATACAAGGAGATTACAGCAATGTATCACAAAGATCATACTGTATGACTAGGTGAGATTTATACCAGGAATGTAGGAAAAATAATAGTATAGTTGACCATATCAATAAGAAAAATAACAAAGATCATATTATATCAATAGATGCCCCCTCCTAGATCTCTGCCTTGTTGTGGCAGAGGGGCTTGCATAGCTCAATAAAACTATGAGTTATGCCATGCAGGGTTACCCAAGACAGACAGGTCATAGTAGAGAGTTCTGAGAAAAGTTGATACACTGGAGAAGGAAATGGCAAACCACTCCAGCATCTATGCCAAGAAAATGCCATGGAAAGTATTAAAATGATAAATGATATGATAACAGAAGATGAGCCTTTCAGGTCAGAATATTTTCAACATGTTACTAGGGAAGAGTGAAGAATAATTACAAATAGCTCCAGAAAAGAGGAGGAGGAGGAGGAGTGGCTAGGCCAAAGCCAAAAGGAAACTCAGCTATGGATGTGTCTGGTGACAAAAGGAAAGTCTGATGCTGTAAAACTCAATCAATATTGCGTAACAACCTGGAACATAAGATCTATGAATCCAAGTAAACTGGATGTGGTCAAAAAGAAGATGAAAAAAAGTTTAAGCATCAATTTCTTGGATGTCAGTGAATTTAAATGGATGGGAATGGATGAACTTCACTCAGATGATCACTCACTACATATACTACTGTGCACAAGAATCCCTTAGAAGAAATAGAGTAGCCCTCATAGCCAATAAAAGGATGAGAAAAGTGCTGGAGTATAATCTCAAAAATGACAGAATGGTATCTGTTTGAATCCAAGGCAAACTGTGCAACACCACGATAAAACAAGTCTATGTTCCAACCACTGATGCTGAAGAGGTCAAAGTTCATCAGTTTTATGAAGACTTACAACCACTTCGAGAAATAAGATTTTTTTTTAAACATCACATTCATCATAGGGGATTGGAATGCTAAGTTAGTAAATCAAAAGATATTTGGAACAATAGACAAGTTTGGCCTTGGACTACAAAATGAATAATAGAGTTCTGTCAAAATAATTCTCTAGTCATAGAATACTCTCTTTTTTAACAACCCAAAAGGTGACACTACACACGGACATCACCAAGTGGTCAATATCAAGATCAGCTTGATTAATACTTTGCAGCCAAAGGTGGAGAAGCTCTATACAGTCAGTTAAAACAAGACCTGGAACTGACTGTGGCTCAGATCATGAGCTTCTTATTGCAAAATTCAGACTTAAATTGAAGAAAACAGGAAAACCAACAGACCATATAGGTATGACCTAAATAACATCCCTTTCGAATATGAAGTGGAGGTGATGAATAATTGTAAGGGATTAGATCTGGAAGAGTGCCTGAAGAACTATGGACAGAGGTTCACAATATTGTACAGGAGGCAACAATGAAAACATACCAAAGAAAAAAAAGGAAGACAAAGAAAGCAAACTCACTGTCTGATGGGACTTTACAAATAGCTGAAGGATAAAAGAAAGCTAAGGGGAAAGGAGAAAGGGAAAGGTATACCCATCTGGATACAGAATTCCAGAGACAAGCAAGGGGAAATAAGAAGATTTTCTTAAATGAGCAATACAAAGAAATAAATGAAAAGAATAGAATAAGAAAGATGAAAGATCTCTTTAAGAAAATTAGAGATATCAAGGAAATATCTCATGCAGAAAAGGGCATGGTAAAAGGCAAAAATGGTAGGGACTTAACAGGAGCAGAGGGCATTAAGAAGAGGTGGCAAGAATATAAAGAACTTAATATGACTGATAACCATGATGGTGTCGTTACTGATCTAAAGCCATACATTCTGGAGAACGAAGTCGAGTGGGCCTCAGGAAGCATTGCTAACAATAAGGTTAGTGGAAGTGCTGAAATTCTAGCTGAGCTATTTATTTATTTTTTTGGTTTTTTCCCCTTTTTTCCAAATTTGTTAATTTATTTGTTTTCAATTTTCAACATTCACTTCCATAACTTTTAAATTTTCTCCCCCTCCCTTTTCCCTCCCTCCCCAAGTTGGCATACAATCTGATATGGGCTGTACACATACATTCCTATTAAACACATTTTCACATTAGTCATGTTGCATAGAAGGACTATAGCTAATGGGAGAAGCCATGAGAAAACCAAAACAAAACAAAGCATAACAAAAAAGAAAATAGTCTACTTCACCCTGCATTTCAACTCCATAGTTCTTTCTCTGAATATGGATGGCATTTTGCATCATGAGTCCTTTGGAAATGTTTTAGGTCCTTGCATTGCCAAGAAGGGCTAAGTCAATCAAAATTAGTCCTTGCACACCTTGGCTGTTACTGTGTATAGTGTTCTCCTGGTTTTGCTCACTTCACTCAGAATCAGTTCATATAAGTGTTTCTAGGTTTTTCTGAAGTCCATCTGTTCATCATTTCTTATAGCACAATAGTATTCTATTACATTCATATACCACAACTTGCTCAGCCATCCCCCAATTGATCTAGCTGAGCTAGTCAAAACCCTAAAAGATGTTGCTGTTAAGGTGCTGCTGTCAATATGCAAGCAAATTCAGAAAATTCAATAGGGGCCACTTCATTAGAAAAGATAAGTTTGCATGCTAGTCCTAAAGAGGGGCAATGCCAAAGGATGTTCAAATTACTGAACAATTGAACTGATTTTACACACCAGCAAGATTATGCTTAAGATTCTGCAAGCTAGGCTTCAGCAATATGTTAACCTAGAAAAACCAGAAGAGCAGACTGATTTTCAAAGAGGCAGAGGAATTAGAGACCAAATTGCCAACATAAGCTGGATTATGGAGAAAGCAAAGGAGTTCCAGAAAAGCAGTTATTTCTGCTTCATTGACGATACTAAAATCTTTAGCTGTGTGGATCACAACAGAGTGTGGCAAATCCTCAAGTAGATGGAAGTACCAGATCATCTTACTTTTCTCCTGAGAAATCTGTATGCAGGCCATGGTTTAAGACTAGGAAAGGAGTGCAGAGTATATCTTCAAAAAATCCCAGGCTGTATTAATCTAGTGTTGGAATTAAGGTTGCTTAGATAAATATCAACAATCTCAGATATGCAGACAATATACCAGTCTGATAGCAGTAAGTGAGGAAGAATTAAGAAGACTTGATGAGGGTGAAAGAGGAAAGGTGAAAACTTGCTTGAAGCTTAACATTAAAAAAAAACTAAGATCATGACAATTGATCCCATTATTTCCTGTCAAATAGAGGGAAAAGAAATGGAAGCAGTGTCAGATTTTATATTCTTGGGCTCAAAGATCACAATAGACAGTGACTGCACCTGTGAAATTAAAAGATGCTTGCTTCTTAAAAGGAAAGCTATGACAAATCTGGACAGCATACTGAAAAGCAGAGACATCACCTTGCCAAAGAAGGTCAGTATAGTCAAAGCTATGGTTTTTCAAGTACTAATTATGGCTGCAAGAGTTGGACTATAAGGAAAGATGATTGCCACAGAATTGACACATTCAATTCACGGTGCAGGAGAAGACTTTTGAGAATCCTGTGGACAGTAAGGAGATCAAATCAGTCAATACTTAAAGAAATTAATTCAGGATATTCACTGGAAATTCAAATGCTGAAGCTGAAGCTTAAATACTTTGGCCATACAATGAGAAGATGGGACTCATTGGAAAAACCCCTGATGTTGGGAAAGATTGAAGGCAAAAGGAAAAGGGGATGGCAGAGGATGAGACAGATAGGTAGTGTCATGGAAGCACTGAACATGAGTTGGGATGGACTTTGGGAGATGACAGAGGATAGAAGGGCCTGGAATGCTATGGTCCATGGGATCACAACTGAACAAATGAACGACAAAAATCAATAAATGCAGAAAACTCTTTGACGAAATACAATACTCTCATTCCTATTAAAAAACACAAGAAAGCATAAGAATAAATGGAGCCTTTCTTAAAATGATAGGTAACATCTATCTAAAATCAAGAGCAAACATAATGTGTAACAGGGATCAACTTGAAGCCTTCCCAGCAAGATCAGGCATGAAGCAAAGATGTCCATTATCACCACTATTATTCAATATTGTATTAGAAATGATATCTATAATAATAAGACAAGGAAAAAAAACTGAAGGAATAAAAACAGGCAATGAAGAAACCAAAGTATCCCTCTTTGCAGATAATATGATTGTAAGACATGATTAGAGAACCTTTAGACAATCAACTAAAAAACTAGTTGAAAAAATTGATAACTTCGGCAAAGTTCAAGATTTAAAATATGCCCACTTAAATCATCAGCATTTCTATATACTACCAACAAAACCCAGCAACAAGAGATAGAGAGAGAAATTCCACTTAAAGTAACTGCAGACAATACAAAATACTTGGAGTTGTGAACTAGTCCAACCATTCTGGAAAACAATTTGGAACTAAGTCTAATGGTCTATAAAACTGTACATACCTCTTGACACCACAACACCACCACCAAAGAGATCAAAGAAAAGGGAACAGAACCTATATGTATAAAAATACTTATAGCAGTTCTTTTTGTGGTGCCAAAGAACTGGAAATTGAGGGGATGCTCATAAATTGCAGAATGGTTGGACAAGTTATGGTATATGATTGTGATGGAATACTATTGTTCTATAGGAAATGATGAGCAGGATGGTTTCAGAAAAATCTAAGACTTGTAATGAACTCATGCAAAGTGAAGTGAGCAGAAGCAGGAGAACACTTTACACAGTAACAGCAATCTTGTAAGGATGATCATCTGTGAAAGACTTATCTACTTTGATCAAGACAATGACCCAGGACAATTAAAGGGACCCATGACAAAAAATTCTACCTCCAGAGAGAGAACTGATGAATTCTGAATGCAGATGGAAGCATACCTTTATAAATTTATTTATCTTTATTGGGTTTTTGTTTATATGGAAATATGTTATGACCTCATATGTACAATTGAAATCAAAAATGTCTCAAGCAGTTTATATATGTATGAGGCAAACATCCCCAAAATTCTTCAGTGTGTCTTCAGGACTCTGTACATTTTTTAAAAACAGTCCTTGCAAAAACTGTGTAATTCATTGTTACAGAAGTACTTTATTCTGTGAATACTGTCCTGCTCTACAGAAAACAAACAAACAAATATACAAAAAAAGAACTAATTAAATAAATCCAGATAAAGCGGTAGGTGGGGAGGTGATACCATTGCTTACATGTAAACTGTATAATCCTTAAGAAAAAAAAAGTTTTGTATTTTCTTCCTCAATACTTGTCATCCCTTTTCCTAATTGCCAGAACCAGAACACTCCCTGCAACACAGATATGAGTGAAGGCTTTTCATAGTTTCCTTGGGAGTTCAATGAGATTAGTATCCATAGTTGGAGGAGAGGAGGAGCTTTACCTGCATACAGGTATTTTTATTATTTATATTTATTATATATAATATTTATTTATTATTTATATATTTATTTATACAGTGTATAAATAAACAATACTGGAGTCTATAAATTAAAGTGTATACTTTAATAAATAAATAAAAAATGTATAAATTAATGAGAGCAATTATTGAAAGAACCAACATCCTCTTGACCCCTCCCCCAACTTCTTTGGGAGGGTGAGGGTATATTGAAGCCAGTGATAATGGTGGTGACCAGGCCCTGAGGACAGACTCCTCACTGGCCTTGGGGAAAAGGGCTGAACTCACCAGGGAAAGCGACAGTGGGAGCAGTGGTGGCCCAGGCCCTGGGGAGAGGTTGCCCCACGGGGTGAATTTGACCAATCCCATCAGCCACCTAGACTTCCCTCCCAGTGGTCCCAAGAGGCCAACAGAACCATGGTGCCCTTGGGCAACAATGACACCATGCAGATCACTCTGAAGATCCTCCAGCAACAGAGCTTCAAGATTGACACCTGCCCTGAGAAAATGGTTAGGGCACTGAAAGGGAAGAGTGAATCTGAAAAGGGAAAGGATGCCTTTCCAGTAGCAGGCCAAAAATGAATTCAGGTAAAATCCTCAGCGTGGATACTGCTCTCAAATAAGAAATTGATGAGAAGAACTTTGTGGTGGTTATGGTGACAAAACCCAAAGCAGCATCCACTTCAACATCATCACCAGCTACAACTCAACAATCAAATCCTGCTACCACTATTACAGTTAGTTCATCTATAGCAGCATCTGTGGCTCAAGCCCCAACTCCTTTCCCTGCCTTGGCTCCCACCCTTACACCTACATCTATCACTAAAACACCAACCGCAGAAGCTTGTGAACCTATACCCACTAGTGCTCCTAAGGAAGAGAAACCAGCAGAGAAGCCAGTAGAAGTTCTGATTGGTATTATACCAATATCATCTGACAGACTTTATGGGCACACAGAATCTCAGTTTAATGAATACCACTATGATGTCCACTTCTATGTAATGAGGATATTTCCACATCCTGGTCAACAATCCATACTAACATTGCTTTGCTGATGTGGATACAGTAATAACTCACTTATTTGTAGGCCACCTATGTGGCAACCTCCACTATCTGGAACACCACCAAAAATTGGCAGTAAGTAAAAAAAGAAAAAAGAAAAGAGGCCTTCAAACAGCCAAAATAATTGTCATAAGGTCCATAAGGCTCATGCCTTTGACTCATCAGAAAACTCCTCATACTCTCATTCAAAACCCATTTGCTTGTTTGGGACACAATTTTAATCACCCTGGTTATAAATGGGCTCCTTTTGGTAGGAACATTGATAACAGCAAGAATTGACAAGAAAGTATAATAGATAATATAAATAACAGATAATATAAAAAGCTCTAGAATAACTGAAAAAAGCATTACCATTTAAAGATAAGTAATCCTGCAAAAATCAGTGATTGTGCTGATATTCTTCCTCTATTGCTAATACAGTAGAATAATAATTTCTTGGGGGGGTAAACAATCTTACTTTAATTAAACATACATATGTCATTCACTTAGTTCAGGGGAAAAAGTCAGCACCCTGAACTTCAGAGCAAATACAAACAGAAATTACAAGTATACATTATATACACAGAGCAAATAAACACAAACCAGTCTATCCATAGCAATACATACATAGTTACCAGAGAGAGAAGCAACAACATATGGGTTTTTCAAAGCCAGAGGGCTCTGTGACAGCTACCCAGAGTCTGGTCTGGTCAAATCACATGACACTCTTCCAGTGAGTGAGAACCCCCCAGTACAATAATAATTGATGTGCATCATTATTGCCCTAAGTCAAAGAAAGGGTTAAGCATCTTCTGTTTAAGAGGTTGGGGGAATATGAGATACATTTAGAGAAAGACTTCTAACTAAATTGGTTAATTGTTCTTAAAATTGATACTTTACATGGTGAACTTCAATTATTCAGAAAAGTAGCATGTGAGAAACTTCATTTCTCTGAGACTGAATAAATGAAGTGTATAGTCTAATTTTTAAAAAAATTTAAGTCCCATATTGCATTTGCCCATTTAACAAAGATAGTCCTTTTGATGAGGTATTTCAGCATTTGTTTTTGAACAGCTGTTAAATTGAATACCAATAAAATTTATTTCTTTCAAAAAAAAAAAGAAAGAACCAACATGTGGAATCAATGGAGAGATGGACTGGGATGGTGGCAGTTGGAGATGGAAAAGACTGATGTGAAATATAGCATGGAAGTATAAGCCACAAGACTTAGCAACTGATTGGGTATGTGAAGTGAAGGAGTAGGCAGTCAACAAATGGCTCTAGAAAAACAATGTAAAGACAAGGGTGAATAGTTTAGAAACTCTTTCATCTTCAGGGATTACAGTTCTGTAGAATGGACAGAAATGTAACAAGTAGAAAGAACACTGACTTTGGAATCAAAAGACCAAGGTTCAAATCTCAGGGCTGCCTAAACTATTTGAGTAAATCTGGGCAAGTAATTTAACTTTCTAGGACTTAACTTTTCCATCTGTAGAATGGGGGAAGTGGATTAGATGACATCAAGTCAAACTCTAAATCATGTAGGATATAGTAGAAAGGGTCCTAGACCTGGAGTCAGGAGAACTGAGTACAATTCCTAGCTATAGTAACAACAATTAATAGCTTTGTAATCTAGGATAAGTCATTCTTTGTCTCCCTGCTTCAGTTTTCCCCTATGTAAAATGAGGAGTTTGGATCAGATGACCTCAAAGTCTTCCTCTACCTCTAATGTGTCACAGTATGTTCATAGTACTCAAATCCTCTCAGTACGTACTGTTACTACCCAAATATTTAACACTTCACTTAACAGGGGCATGATTCCTGTCTTCAAATATGGAGTGTCTCAAAAGTCTTAGGATGTTTGTAAGTTTTAGCTAAAGCTTACAAGTACACAAATGCATTCAGACTTTTGGGACACCTTGTATCTAAAGGGCTGTAAGGTAAAAGCTTGTTTTGCTTGACCTAAGAGAGCAGAAATAGGAGCAATGATAGGAATGGTAGAGGCACAAGCTTAAGCTTGATTTAAAGGGAAAAGCATCTTGACAAAATTCCATCAAAAGTAAAATGGGGAAACCTCCCCTTGTGGAGTGTGTTCCCTTACTAGAGGTCTTTAAGCAAAAGCTGAGTACCACCTTGTTCAGTGTGTAAGTGAGGAGAATTTTTTAAAGGTATGGATTATAGTAGCTAGGTGACACAGTGGATAGAGCACTGGGCTTGGAATGAGGAGGACTCATCTTCATGAGTTCAAATCTGTGACCCTGGGCAAGTTTGCCTCAATTTCTCATTTGTAAAATGGGCTAGAGAAGGAAATGGCAAACCACACCAGTATCTTTTCCAAGAAAACCCCAAATGGGGTCACAAAGAGTCAGACATGACTGAATAACTCAACAGCAACATGGTTTGTATTTGATGACCTATGAAGACTCTTCTGATTTTGAAATTCTGTGTTACCATTATTCAATAATTTCTTGGCAGATAAATAGCCATATTTCTTTACCCAGGACAACTTATGTAGCTGCACACCCTGCCTTTAATGGAATGAAAAAATAAAAAGAAAGGGAAACAAGCTGATAAATTGGCTTTACTCAAGAAAGCAAATTATGGGGCATGCTTCTGAGTCAATATAGCCTCATCCCAATATCTCACGCTGTCTATTGATAGATGTAAGAAATTATCACAATATTGGCCCTGAGTCAGCAAGCAAAGATTTAAATTATGTTGAAAAATGCCATATTTGCTAAGCAGGTAGTTATTTAATACATCTTAAGAAGATTTCCATTAGAAAGGGCTAACACAAAAAATGTTGGTAATTATGGGTCTTTTTTTAAATAGCTCACACTGCTTTAGGACTTTGCAGTTTTCTAAGTACTTTCTTCATGTTAACCTGGAGCTGTCTAAATTGTCTTAGCTGATCATTTGATCATTGAAGTATTACTATACAAACATGTATGCAGTGCCATATAAGTAAATGTGCATGGTTCCTGGTGTGTAAGATTTTGTAGTCAATAATCTAAAAAGAAAAGAATTGATATTACTGACTATGCACAGAAAGCTAAATGTGGCTTTCATCCTCTGTCACACTAAACCCTGTGGCTGAGGGGAGATTGACAATATACAAGTCCCAAGCAGCAGACAGATTTCATGTTCTAAGAAGCTTAGGAAATTACTGCCTCTTCTTCCTATAGCATGATATGTTTTGCAAATTCTAAACCTTCCTATTCCAAAAAAGTTGTAAATAATTAAATTTGTCCTATAGTTTTTGAATTTCTGAAAAAGGATTCTGCCAATCATGGAAATTCTGGAGTTCTTTCAAAACCTACTTTTGCTTTTAACTATCAAAGTATTTTATCTTTCCGAGGTGATTATCCCCAAATGTTTATAGTGAAACCAATTATATCCATGCTGCTCATATTAATTCTTCTACTCACTCCACTAGTAAAATATCTCTATTTCAATAACTATGGATTTATTTCAAATCTCCTAAAACTAAATACAGAGCATGAGGACTTCTATATTCCCCAAATACATCTCCTGACTTTGTTGCTCTCTCCCTCCCTCCCTCCCTCTCTCTTCCTCTCTCTCTCTCTCTCTCTCTCTCTCTCTCTCTCTCTCTGTCTCTGTCTCTGTCTCTCTCTGTCTCTCTCTCTCTCTCTGTCTCTCTCTCTCTCTCTCTCTCTCTCTCTCTCTCTCTCTCTCTCTCTGTCGGTCTGTCTCTCTCTCTCTCTCTCTCTCTCTCCCTCTCTCTCTTCCCCCCCTCTCTCGCTAGTATTTGATTTGTCCAAGTTGATTGATAGGCTTCCCATAGATAGGAGAATTATTTCAGTGTCCCCATTAGGGGCTGATGACATTAGGATATGGCCAATCATCATTAAATTTCCATTATCCCAGTAGCTGCAAGAGGTCTGGAGAAAATCAGTGTGCCGGCAAAATTATCTATTTGTAACATATACCATTGCTAGCAACATTCTGGATTTATTCTCCCCACATTATATAAGCCTAGATATAAGGTGACTAATGACAGTGTTCTTCCTTTAACACTTCTTTGGATGAATTTTTCTTTAAGCCCAGAAGATTCTTGTACAGAACTGATAATTCCAAGTAAATAAATGCAGCTACTTGTCATGGGTTAGCCTTAGAATGGCTCAGAGATTATTTATCACATTGAAGTAAAATAACTATTTTGTAAAGAGCAGTGATCTGCATCTGCTCATATCTTTGAAGTATTCCCTCAAGGTTTGCTTCTTGGCTTAATGCTTTTTTTGTTTCTTTGGTGATATATTAATGTTGCTGTTGACTAAAGGTTTTGTTTACTTGGTTGTTTTTCTTTTTCAAGTCATAGATCAGTTGCTAAATTTCATTTCCATGCAGAGTACTGTTATTACTTGGGTCAGGAAATATCTATTGATGTGTAATTGTTGGATTCCTAGAGAAATTCCACAAAAAATCATTCATTTAGAGAGAGCTACATATTATTTTTTTTTTAAAAAAATAGATACATGAATCATTTTTGAATCTGAAATTCTTTTTTTTCCTTGTGGCATACGATTTATATAATGGACCCCATATTAGAACTGGCTTAATTTGATTTAACTGGAATTATAGCAAGACTATTCTTAAGGTAGTCTAATTATGTGAGTAGAATATGTCATCAAGGAATTTTACAATAGGAAAAGGAGATGGCATAGTCACATATCATGAGCAAGGGGTGACAGGGTCAGTGACCCATTGGCACTCTTGTTATGTCAGAAGAATATGAGGAAGTTCCAACACATTGGAGGGCTTTTTGTGGAAAATTTATAGATGAGAAAGCATAGGTGAATTGAGGTCCATGCAATAAAGGTTAGGAAGAGAGAGAATGGTAGGTAAATAAAACAGTAGTTAGAGCTAGCAAACACAGCTTATTACTCAATGATAGAAGGAAAGTGGAGATTACAGGATTTCAAAAGATTGTAGGAATACACACAGAGGATGGAAGATGAACTAGAGTGGGGAAGGACTTGAAACAGAGAGAACAACCAACAGGCTATTGCAATAGTCCAGGCATAAGGTAATAAGGTCCTACACTAGAGTAGTCACTGTGGGAGTGAAGAGAAGGGGACATGGACAAAAGATGTTGTGAAGGTAGAAATGACAAGATTTCAGAACAGATTGGATATGTGGACTGTGAAAGCAGTGAGAATGACACTGAGGTTGTGAGCCTGGATGATGGAGGATTATGGTTCCTGCAAAAATGATAGGAACATTTGGAAGAGTGGAGGATTTGGGGGGGAAAGATAATCAGCTCTATTTTTGACATATTGTGTTTGAGATAATTACAAGATACCTAGTTCCTTGTGTCTAAAATACAGTTGGCAATATAAGCCTGGAGCTCAAGAGAAAGCTTGGGGCTGGACATACAGATTTGGGACTGATCTTCATAGAGATGATAATTGTACCCATGAAAGTTGATGAGATCAGCAAGGGAGATGGTAAAAGGGAGAAAAGAAGAGAGCCTTGTACTGAGTCATGGAGAATACCTATAATTACTAGACATGACCTAGATCAATATCCAGTCAAAGAAACTGAAAAGGAGTGGTCAAAAACATGGGAGAAAAACCAGGAGAGAGCAATAACACTGAGTACCTAGAGAGGAGAGATTATCATGGGAAGAGGATTGATGAAGCATGGAGAATGGCTACTAAGGATGAGGACTGAGAAGAGGCCAGTATGTTTATCAATTAAGTGATCATTGGTAACTTTGGAGAGAGCAGTTTTGGTCAAATGATAAAATTTGAAGCCAGATAACAAGCATTAGAAGCAAGAAAAAGGGGTGGACATGGACGGCCTGCTTAGACATCTTTCTCAAGGAGTTTATCTGAGTATAGAAGACATATAGGATGATAGCTAGTAGGGATGGTATTATTGAGAGAGAGGGTTTGGTTTGGTTTTGTATTTGGCTTTGTTTGTGATAGTGATAGTGGGTTGTTTTTTAGTTTGTTTTTTTAAGGATGGGGTAGACATCAGTTTGTAGGCAGTGGGAGGAAAGTCAGTAGAAAGGATGGCATTGAATATGAGAGTGGGAACAGCAGAAGGGACAATATGCTGCAGAAGACAGAAAGGAATCAGATCAAAGATGCATTTACAGGTGTTTGCCTTAGAGGAAGGACCATCTCTTCAAGAGAGAGGGGAATTAAGCATGAGATACTAGGAGAAAATGTCTGAATGATATGAAATGAGGAAGACGGAAAAAGAAAGACCTCTCCACAAATGTCCTCATTTTTTTCAGTGAAGTTTGAGGCAGTCATCAGCTGAGATGGGGAGGGGTAAAGGTGCTGTGGGAGTCTTGAGGAGGGAAGAAAAGATTTGGAATAGCCAAAGTGGTAAGTTGGAAAGTGAATCCATTAAGGAACTGTATGGGATTTCCTTCCTGTAGTAAGGGTCCCATTAAAATTATGTAACAATTTTGTGGCATATAGAAGATACTGTGCAGTTGAACTAATTCACCAATATGTGAAGATAGGGAAGGGAGAAAAGTAGGTCCAGTTCAAAGGTGATGACCTAGAAAGGACTGAAGGGTGGAAGAATTAGTGAAAAAAAGAACCGCTTTTGGGTTATGTTGTTGTCCTTCTTACTTGAAGAGAACCAAAATGACATCACAGTGTTGGGGGGTCAAAGTACAGCGTGTCCAACTGTTACCAGGCAGATCAATACAAGCTCAGAAAGCTCTACCACAGGTCAAGCACAAATAGTAAATTTGAAAATTTGGAGTGGAGAGGTCTCTAAATTTGTTCATCTCATGTTTCTTTTGAGCTACTGCAATTATTCTTTGCTCATAGAATTCAATATCTTCTTTGATGTGTGTACACTATACTGGGCAGTCCTGTGCCAGTGTCTCCCATGTCTCATAATCAATACCGAAATTCTTCAGAGAGACCTTAAAGTGTCCTTATGTCATTTCTTCTGACCTCTATGTGAGTGTTCACCTTGTATGAGCTAGCTTTGCTTTTAAGCAAATGTACATTTGGTATTCTAACAACATAGCCAACCCATCAGAGTTGTGCTCTTTTCAATAGAGTTTGAATGCTTGGTAGTTAAGCTCAAGAAAGGACCTCAGTGTCCAGTGCCTTATCTTGCCAGGTGATCTTCAGGATCTTCCTAAGATTCTTCCTAAGACAGTTCAAATGGAAGTGGCATGGCAGACTGGCATGGCGCTGGCAAACTGTTGAGGTTTCACAGGCATACAACAATGAGATGAGCATTCCAGTTCTGTAACTTCCCTGTGGAGCCTCCCAAATGTTGTGCTAGCTCTGTCATGCATCAACCTCATCATCTGTGTCTACATCCTTGGAAAGTATACTGCCAAGACAAATAAACTTATCCAGAACATTTGCTGTAACCTGATGGTTCCACATGTGGATGGTGAGGTGTTGGCTGGTAGGGAATGTCTGTTTCTTTAGACATGGAGAAAGATGGAATAAGAAAAGATTACGATCTGAAAATGTACATATGATTTCATGAACATATACAGAAATATTTTTGTAATGGAGAAATCTATGTTCATCTTTGTGTATAGCTGAGATATGATGTAGAACATGGAAACTGAATAGATTGAGGAAGTGGAAAGTTAGTATATTTAAGATTTTGAAAATTATCTATTAGCAGAGAGCAGGAGGAAGCAATGTGATGATATTATCATGGGGCACAAGCAGCCCTACAGCATTGGAGGTATGAGCTGACTGGATATATGTATTTTCTCCATATGTGGTCTCCACTAATATGCTCTGACCACAGGGGTTGTCTTTCTATATGTTCCCTCAACACATGTCCCCTACAGTGCATGTTTGTATGTGTTGTTTACGATCATACACATTCTCTACATACATAACTACTTCCCACTATTGGGATAATCTGTGGGAGAGTATACCATGTGTATGCGAGGGGGGCATCTGTTCTAGTTTTTTACTTGGTATGTTGTTGGATTAAATATCTTAAATCAATATTTCCTCTGGCTTGTTGGTAAATGTAAGCATATCTGTGGAAGTTCATAAGCTATAGTTTTAAGCGTATTCTGATATGCATGATGCTTTGAACCTGAGGTACCTTTTAGCGGGGAGTGGGGTTTAACATGAGAGTAAGTATCATAAAGAGAAAAGTTCTAGATGTCTTGCAAGCTAATCCTGATTTTCCATGGCTCTTTCTTGGTTTCCATTTATATTGTGACTAACATACTTCTTTCAATTATCATTCCCAAAGTTATAGGATATATCTTTTCTGGGCTGGATTCTAGAGTATATCGTGTTTTCTATCAAAGGTTGATTAATATTGCCATGGCTGTAAGAATTTTTAGCCTTGTTCATACTTTCCTAGTTTTCTTTCCAATTGCTAGAACCTCTACCTTGTAGGATATTTTTTAAATTATTCTCCAAAGACTCTTTCCTTCAGTTTTAGGCAATTTACATAGCTCTGAAAGTCATCTCTCTTGCTCTCCTACCGGCTTTGGTAACTCTGGCTCTTGGGAGTTCAGACTTCCTGTTTCTTTTGTCCTCATTGGTTTTATAGAAATTAAGTCACTGTTTACTTTGTCAGGTTCTTCACTATAGCTGAAGCTTTGCTTTTTCACCTACTGCCCTAGACTATCATATGGTTACCTGGTCCTTTCCAAACGCATGTGGACAGTGGCCTTAATGCTTAGATTATGGAGTCTAGATTCCATAGCCCTGGGCTTTGCAGGGACCTGCAACAAACTAAACCTCTTTTCTGTTCAAGGCCCCTATTCCCTATGGGACCTCCAATCAATTTCCTGTTTCTGGCCTCAGGCATTTTCAGCACTAGTGTAACAAATTCAGCCTGTGACCAATGAATATTTCACAGGTTTCCTGACTCAGCTGCAAGTTCCTACCATTTGCCTGCATTTTCATTCTCATGGGCCTTCATCACCACAGTTCAGTTTTACAAAAAAAAAAAAACGCCTCATTATAGTTTTATAACTGGAAAAATTATTTTACACATAATGCAATTAATAAAAGGCAAATTTCTCCAGTAGAAAATGCAGTCATGGTATTGCAATATGTTCTATCAAAAGTTACCTAACTGTCTAGGGCACATCAACAATCATCATATTAGTAGAGTTCTTGTCATAATCATCCAATAAATCATTGTGATTTTTAAAATTTACATTGTCACACCAAAAGAAAACATAATGCAAATGTGCTAATATTAATAGTGCAAGACAAAGAAGTCATCAGTTAAATACTAGGCCTAAGTACAAAGGATCAGCACAGGCACAAGCATTGAATCTTTTGTTATTTTTTTTAAGTTTGAGAGATACCTACTAGTTTCAAGTTAGCTAATAGTCACAGTAAGAAAGAACAATTTGAAAATTATTTAATTATACTCCTGACAACCCTTCTGTTTCTAAGAGTTTTATTTAGGTTTATGAAACCCTTTTGCTTTGACAATAGGCAAGTAGGAAAATGGCTAGGAACTGGACCTGTGATTTCATTGGTAGAGGGAATTCTCCTAGATAAGGAAATTTTCTCTGCCAATGCAGATCAGCACTTTCTCTGTAACTTAATAGCCTCAAAGAGATGCCTAGAGTTAGTTACTTTCCCAAGGCCACAAAGTCAGTATTTGTCAGATGCCCAACTTGAACCCAGCTCTTTCTAGCTTTGAAGGTGACTCTCTACCCACTCTGACTTATTGCCTCTTAATAACAAGTAGTAATTTAAAACAGATTTATATTTCATAAATAAGTTTGAATTTCTCAAGATTTATCTTTCTCCTGGGGAGCAAATCATATCAATGTTTCATTTACTAAAATGAACTACTAAGATACAAGGCTTTTTTAATCAAGGAATTACCTTTGAAAAGAAAAGTAAAAATTTAAGGGTATTAATGTTCTAATTGTTCTTCTAAATTGCAGAGAACTGTGAAGATTTAGTCCTTAAGAATGACATGATACAATGCTCAGAGCAGAATCCTGTAGCTAACTAATCACAGTAGAAAAATAATGAGTTCGTTTCACTCCAGGGAAAGACATTTTTTCTGAATCATTTCTCCAAACAAATGTTTTAAATATGTTCTAGTGATATTTAGGTATAACTAATCCATTTTGTTACATAAATGTTGTCAATATAACAGAAACACACAAGTTAGAGGAAAATGTAATTAACCTTTAAAAAAAAAAGATTATAGGTACTTTCTGAAGACACCAGATAGCTCATGGCATTTTCATTAAGAAATGACTTATGGTGTGTACATCCCTGTCCTTCCCCCAACTATTTTGATAATCCACTGGGAAAAAATCAAATAAGTAGGAAAGAAACAAAATGCAATAACATCAAAAGAACACAAGAATTCTATACAAGTCAAAGTGATACATTTAAAAAAGAATACACAGAGACAAGGAACCTATCTAATAAGGAATACATAACCGATTTTAAAAACTGGAATGTAATCATATAGAAAATAATAAATATAATATAATATATATAATTATATATATTATATATAATATGTATTATATATAATAATATATAATAAATATAATAAAGAAATCTACCCAGAATTTCTGAAAATAGGCAAGAAAATCAATTTAGATATTCCACAAATCACCTCTAGGAATACACACACACACACACACACACACACACACACACTTCAAATGTCAGATACGTAGAAGTTAAATTGGGCAATTCCAATGACGAACACAAACTTTACAAGTATTCAGGGAAAAGACTTTCATATATAAAAGAAAAGGAAATTTTATAACACACATTTTTCCCCTGACACTGTAAGAAATAACAGAAGGGAAGAGTATAGTATATTCCGAAAAGCAAAGCTGATCAAGTTGCAACCTAAATGACATAACCTGTACAGCTGAGCTAATTATGATAGATGTTGGATAAGAAAAGACATGTGAGGCACACCTGGAGAGGGAAAAATCATTTCTGTCAATAGAATATTCAGTTTGCAATGACCTCAAACAACTGAAATAAAACAAAAGTAAACAAACAGCTATAGAGGAAATAATGACTAATTAGATCTATTATCCCATGATCAGAGACAACTTTTTTTTTAGAGAAAAAGCATGACCTATAGGGTAAAATAGGGTAAAATTAAAATTACACTACCACCAACAATAACAACAACATTACTCTTCTCTTGCCCAACACAGATAAGGTGAAATTCATGAGCTCTCCTTCCTTTCTAACAACAATATTTATGTCTGAATAATCATCATCTGTGCATGATTTCATTAATACTAAGCCTCTCCCCCCCCCCCCCCGCTTCCCTTGTTCCATTAAGGTACATCTTTTTCTATAGCCAGTCTCAGAGGTTATTTCTCTCTTTCTTTTCTCAGTGACCTATAGAAAAGATGATATTCCCAAGAGATTTATCCTCCTTTTATGATGTTAGCATTATATCATCTCCTAGCCATGTGTAATGGTAAGCAATGTGGGACTTTTCCATGTTTTTTTCTTTTGGGGTGCCTCTCAGCACTAAGGCAATCAAGTGCCTTTGATTGAGTCTTTGATTGCATTAAGAGTCTTTGATGACTTGCTTAAGTGACAAGAAAGCCTGTGTCATATGAGTTTGCCTCACATGGTTGTGATGCCCTCTGACCCTGAAGAAGCATATATATACTGGGAGGTTAGCATTTTGCTTTGGGGCTCACTCACTAGAAGAGCCTTTCTGTGATTTGGCCAGATGGGACTTCAGGTAGCTCTTAAGGAGCCCCCCAGCTTTGAAAACCCAGATGTTGGTGCTTCTCTCTCTGGCAACTATGTACGTATTGCTAGAGACAGACAGAAACCCTGTCTGCTGATTTGTGTTATTTGCTCCATTTATATAATTTCTGCTTATAATTTCTGTTTGTGTTTTCTCTGAAGTTCAGGGTGCTGACTTTTTCCCCTGAACTAAGTAAATGATATATTCATGTTTAATTAAAGTAAGATTGTAAACCCCTTAAAGTTGCTTTCCTTAGAAAAGCAGATCAATGAATTTGTGCTAGCAGCCCTCCTGTGTGCTGGTGTCATTGGCCTTATACCCCCACAGCAGCTGCTAGTAACATTGGTATTACACCATGTCAACATATTCAGACTTATTTAATTTTTATATATTTATTTTCTCTACTATAGTTGAATACAAAGAATTTCTACTCTGGTTTTCACAAAAGGAATGCTTTAAAGCTGTCAAATTTGTTAATTTATTTCCCAAGTAGGATTATGTTTAATTTTCAGTATAGTTCATTTTTATTTCTTGTTTGGCATATCATATTCTAGCCTCTGTTGTTCTTCTCTTGATGTTAAAATGTGTTCGTTTATTGTTACTTCTTTAAGTTTCTTGGTACTCTCAATATTTTCTCTTCCACTTGGAAATTCAAGAACTTGATCCCTGTGTATCTGAATAATTGAAAACTTAGTTTTCTCTTTGTTGACATCCTGTAAATTCTATTAATCTGAACTTGGCTTTGCTTTAGTTATATCTGGGCAATTTTCTTTTTGATTAATTGAAATAGAATTCAGATTTTTCTTTCATCATATTTTGAAGAAAGTCTAGTGATTCTTTGAATATGTCTTTGAGTCTTATTTTTAGGGCAATTGTTTTTGTTAGTGATCTATTCTTCAAATTTTGTACTTATTTACTTTGCTCTAAGAATTCTTACTATGGCAATGAATTTTTGGGGTCAACCTCTTTTTGCTTCAGTGATTACTAATTTGCTTAAGTGTTCTAGCTTATATTCTATGCCACTTAGTTTATATTTGTGTAGTAGTTTATAATTTACATAGCACTTCCATAGGGAATATTTCAATTGGTCCTCCAACAGTCCTATATTATTGAATGCTAACACAGCATAGTGTGCCATCACAGAATCATCCTTGTAGAGCTAGAGCTGGAAGTCTCTCACTATAGAGCTAGAGTCCATCAGAATCCACATCCTTACTTTACTAGGGGATAGATGACTTGTCCAAGATCCTGTAGCCAGTATGAAAGATAGGATTTAGACCCAAGTTCTCTTACTCCAGAACCAGTGCTGTTTCCATGGTAGAAGGCCAGTATTTGAGTCCTTTCTATCTATAGTCAATAAACATTTACTAAATACTTACTATATGCCAAGCATTCTGCTAAGCCCTAGGGATACAAAGAAAAGTATGACAATCCCTGTCATCAAAAAATAAACCTCACAGTATAATGGGGGAACATAACACAAACCTGAAAAATACCCAAAATGCAGCCATGGTAGGAAATGTTCTGGGTATGTGAGAATTTCAGAGTTGATCTTGTCTTTCAGAATGAGATGTTTCTGGAGGTTATGAAATACAGGAGGTCAGCAGGATCAGGATGGGAAATGATCAGGTGAATTCCCTTGTTTCTCTCCTCGAACAGAGAGTCTGAGAGATACCCCCAGATATCCTCCTTCACCCTTTCCAACCAGAGGAGGGAGGAGCACTAGGGGCAGGGCTCTATTATTTAGTAGTTGTACAACAATCGGCAAATACTCAATCTTGCTAAGATTCAATTATTCTTGTAAAATTACAATATTAATACTTGAATTGCACACTTCATAGTATTATCCTGACCAGAAAGTTTCAGAGTCAGAAAGATTTCAAAAGGCCAATAGACTCTCTTTGTTGAGCTCTAACATTGAGCCAATTTCCCAGCTTCACAAGTGATGAGCTAGTCCTGGTGAAAAACTATCAGAGACTCCCTGAAGCAACAGGACAAGAAACAGAAAGGCATTATTACCTCTCAGCAGCTTCAGTTTTGCATTGAATCCTGAGTCCTGGCTCCAGAGTTTCTGAGCCTCCACTAAAGGACTGGTTCTCCTGAAAGCATGAGTCAAATGTCAGTTGTAGAATGTGTTGTGTTTTCTAATTTCCTTTGGCCAGTTTCTGGAGGAGTAGCCACAGGGGACTAAACAAATCTAGAAATCCTGGACTTAAGAGTGGCCAATGTAATGTCTGAGGGCCAATGGTGTCTAGGAGAAGCTGAGAGTATGTAACAAAACTGAAGGTATTTTATTATGAATATACTATTTGCTTTAATTGTTCCTTTGCCAATAGCACATTCTGTTCACTCCTGTGAGAAACCAGTTCAATAGTGCAAAGGTTACATAACTGGAATTTCCAGAAAGATAGCAAGTTTAGAGAGGAGGCAGAATATTCTGGTAGGACAGGAGGAATCAGATCTGATTCTGATGGGGTAATTCACAGTGATTCTTAGTCTAGTGAGTTAGAGGGTCCTCCATAAAAAGGAAGAGATGGGGAATAAAAAAATTGTCTAATCTCTGAGAACCAAGACAAGTTCAGCCCTTCCCTAGCTCTTCTGCCAAGCAAAATGAAGTAACTTATCTATAAAGGTGATCATAGCATCTACCCAGAACCTAATCCTTCTTGTTCTATAGATTCAGGTTAGTGACTAGTATCATAACCTCATGGTTAAATCCGGACTAATGGGGTCTCAGGAATAGTCAAAGGTACCAGAGTATAATACATCCTAGATTTTCCAACAACATCGATGTTAAGAAAGGCTGTGCAAGAAAGCATTATGTCCAACCATAAGTCCCTATATAGGGTCACAATCATTATGGGGCACCCAAAGGCAATTCCCATTTGTGTCCCAGATCTGCTCAAGCAGAGTATTGCCCCCTAAAATCCCAATGTTGTTTCAGCCCAGTCATAGTGTATATCTTCTACTGACATGAATCATTAAAAGCCAGTGCCAAAATCAACACAAAATAGATTTATCCTTTCAAAAATAATGTAGAAGATATACTGTTTCATCCTTCAGTGGTCTGGCCACTTCTGTTTTGGGAACAATGCCAATTCATGTCATTAGCTCAACAAGCTGGGGACGGTTTTATGGCCTAATTAATTATTTTTTCAAACAAGTTCATTTAATTTCTTTTGCAACTTTCACAGCACATCATACTTATGAGTTGTCCCAACACTTATAGCTCACTTCATGAAAAGAAAAACCACATTAAATAATGCTGTTCAGGTACCAAAATGGCAGGTTTGGCTGATGAGGTCTCAGGTGAAGCTGATTTACTTCATCAATTTTTGGATACACAGTGACAGTTACTGGAAGCTTGCCTAACTCACAGGTTGTAAGAATCCACATGGCCATTATTAGCAACAGTTTCTGTTCTTATTTAAGGTTGAGTCAAAGACTTTGTCAACAAACAGACCCATGTCTCCACAAATATACCTGTGAAAAGGAAAACAAATCAGTGATTTATTCAAGTCATTTTTAAAATTGCCTAAATGTTTCTAGGTCATTGTTATTGTATTACCTGGATAATTGCTGCAGTACTACACATCATGAATATGTAGGCATGATCATGAGGTACTTCAAAATTATCATGTTACTGAGATGATTTCTATAGAACAATGAATAAATCTCTAAACTGGGAATCAATCAGAGCAGTTATGAGCAATGGGCAAAAGGACATTAAGATCACAACTAATCCCATCACATTCTCCCCAGGAAGACTTATCTTTATGAGCTCAAATCTGGCCTCAGATACTTACTGGCTGTGTGACCCTGGGAAAGTCACTTAACCCTGCTTGCCTCAACTTCCTCACCCATAAAATGAGCTGGAGAAGGAAATGGCAAACCTTTTTAGTATCTTTGCCAAGTAAACCCCAAATGAGGTCATGAAAAGTTGGACATGACTGAACAACAAACATGAAATCAAGTAGTCATGTTGAAATTTGTAGAGTGGAAAAAATAAAGTGAAAACAAATTAACAACATTTACCAAATCAACAAATCTCACAGTTGAAAAGAGCCTTAAAGATCACCTTGTCAAACCCATGGCTGAGCAGGAATCTTTTTTAAAACATACTCATGTATCATCTAGCCTTTTCTCAAAGAACTGAGGAGCAGTCTACTGCCTCCCAAGGCAACCTTTTGAATAGCTTTGATTGTTAGGGAATTTGGGTTGGGAAGGGGGTGGTTGTTGCTGTTTTCTAATACCAAGCCTAAATTTTGCCTCTTTACAACATCTACCCATTGCTTATAGCTATGGCCACTGAAGCCAAATACAGCAAATCTAAACTTTCTTCAAGATGACAACTTTATGCATGTTTGAAGACAGTAACCATGCTGTCTTCTTTTCTTTTATAGGCTAATTATCCTGAATTCCATCAACTCATCCTCCTAAGCCATGACTCTGGGTCTCTTACCATCCTGATTGACATTATGGTTGTTATCCAACTTAACCAATATCTTGAGAGGCAGCCTGGTATAGTAAGTGAGGCATTGGATTGGAAGTCAGGAGATCTAAGGTCCAAATCCAACTTCATATACTTACTAAATGATCCTAGGAAAATCTCTTAGCAATTCTATGCCAAAATATCCTTATCTATAAAATTAAGGGTTGAAATCAGTGACCTCTCATCTTCCTTTCAGCTTTAAAGCTATGACCCTTGTGCCACTCCTAAAATGGCGTACCCACAAGAGTTTGCTAGTAAATGCTTAACTGGGCCTCCACAGAAAAATATACATACAGCATAACTTTAAATTCAATCTGCCTTATTAACATTTTCCTTCATCACTTAAGTCTAGACAAAACAAAACAACACACCAAGCCTTGATTTATAGCAGTCACCAATATCTGAAGTGAAAATTTTCCCACTGAAAATTCAACAACTGATTCTGCCATTTAAGTGACCCCAGTACACGTCTGCATGGCTGAACATAATGCTCAGGATGTGCTCAGGCCAGGGCAGTGTAGAGTGGGATTATCATTTCCCCATTTCTTAACTCTTCTAAGTTTTCTACATGATGCTTCATTAGCTTTCTTAACTTAATTATTACACACTTGACTTTTAGTCCAATTAAGGTCCACCCAGCTCTTTTTCAGAGAAGCTGATTTCCAGGCTTGTATCACCCATGTTATATTTATGAAGTTGATTTTCTCACCCAATTGTGAGTTTACATTAATTTCAATTAAATTTCCTATTATTCATTTAGGCCTAGCAGTCTAGCCTTTCCAGAGCTTTTTGAATCCTGACCCTTTAAGTCATTGTTTAGCTATTTCTCTTGCCTTTGCATCATCTGCTCATTTGGAAAGTATACATTCCATCCCTTTATGCAAATAACTTACAAAATTGTTGTTGTTTTTTTTTTAAATAGAGTCAAGCACAGACCTCTGGGAAACTTTGCTGGAAACTTCCTTTCAAGTTGACATCAAACTATGTTTGATTTCTAAGAAGTTATTATAAACTTTATAGGCATCAATAAACCTTTTAAAAAATTCTACACTTAACAAAAAATTTTAAAAATGAGCATTTTCATATAACAAAATAAAAACCAAAAAGAGAATTTCACATGAGACTCTGGATCTCTATTCCATACAACATAGTTTAAAAAAATATATTTAATAAATTCAACCTATTAATTTAAAATGCCCCTGCTTGTCTCTACTTCTTTCTTTATGTACTTTTCTTTATGTATTTTTAAAAATATTTCAATGGAGGTGGCAGGGTAAAAGCAGGGACTCCCTTGAGCTCTCCTCCAAACCCCTCTAAATACCTGTAAAAATGACTCTAAGCAAATTCTAGAGCAGCAGAATCCAGAAGATGACAGAGCGAAACAAATTTCCAGCCCAAAACAACTTGGAAGGTTTACAGGAAAGGTGTATTGCACCAGTATGAGAGAGGATCACAGCCCAGTGCAAAATGTACCAATATAGACCAGTCCCCAGCAAACCTGGAGTAGCCCTCAGGGGACTGAATCACTGGCAGCTGTTTCCAGACATCTCAACCCTCAAAAGCCAAAGACAACTTAGATGGACAGTGTGAAAGATCTGTTGGACCTAGGTAAGAGAAGAGTGCTGTCCGGCCCCAGGCCTCAGGTGACAGCTGCTTCCTAGGCTCTAGACAGGATAGAGCCAGTGATCAGACGGGGATTGCAGGGCTCTCTTTGCTGGCACTGAGGCAGGATTCTCTGCTTTGCTCAAACTGCTATCTGGATCACAGTCCTGGGTGGCAGTTCTAGGGCAAGGAGGAGTACTGGTGTGGCAAAGCTTTTGGCTGCAATGGAGAGAGAATCCTCCTCACAGTTCCAAGGCAGAAAAGAGTGCTTGTGGTCACTCACAGACAAGAGCATAGGCCAGGAGAGGAATATGTTTATATCCTCACCTTTGATCATATCACCTTGGAAAAACTGAAAATTTACAGGCCCCTGGAAGTATCTCCAAAAACAGCTGCACAAAACCCCTGAAGCTTGGGACAGTACAGCCTCCATACTGGAAGCAGAGTTCTACCTTTACAAAGAGTTAAAAAGTCAAGTATTTGGCTGAGAAAATGAGCAAACAGTGGGGGGGGGGCGGGACTCAGAGCATAGAATCATACTCTGTTGACAAAGAAGATCAAAACATACACCCATAAGAAGACAACAAAGTCAAAGCACCTACATCCAAAGTGTCCAAGAAAAATATGAATTGATTTCAGGCCATGGTAGAGCTCAAAAAGGATTTTGAAAATCAAGTAAGAGAAGTAGAGGGAAAATTGGGAAGAGAAATGGGAGTGATGCAAGAAAATCATGAAAAAGAGTCAACAACTTGCTAAAGGAGACCCTAAAAATGCTATAACACCTTACAAAATAGATTAACCCAAATGGCAAAAGAGGTCCAAAACAACAATGAGGAGAAGAATGCCTTAAAAAGTAGTAATGGCCAAATGGAAAAGGAGGTCTAAAAACTCACTGAAGAAAATAATTCCTTAAAAAATTACAGTGGAGCAAATGGAAGCTAATGATTCTATGAGAAATCAAGATATTATAAAATGAAACAAAAAGAATGAAAGAGTAGAAGACAATGTGCAATATCTTATTGGAGAAACAATTGACTTGGAAAATAGATCCAGGAGAGAGAATTGAAAAATTATTGGACTACCCGAAAGCCATGATCAAAAAGAAGAGCCTAGACATCATATTTCAAGAAATTATCAAGGAAAACTACCCTGATGTTCTACAACCAAAGGGTAAAATAGAAATGGAGAGAATCCACCAATCACTTCATGAAACAGATCCCAAAAAGAAAATGCCTAGAAATATTGTTGCCAAATTCCAGAGTTCCTTGGTCAAGGAGAAAATATTGCAAGCAGCCAGAAAGAATTCAAGTATTGTGGAGCCATGGTCAGGAAAACAGGAGATTTAGCAGATTCTACATTAAGGAACTGGAAGACTTGGAATATGATATTCTAGAGGTCAAAGGAGCTAGGATTAAAACCAAGAATCACCTACCCAGCAAAACTGAGTATAATCCTTCAGGGGGAAATGAATATTCAATGAAATAGAGGATTTTCAAGCGTTCTTGATGAAAAGACCAGAGCTGAATAGAAAATTTGACTTTCAAATACAAGACTCAAGAG
Organism: Trichosurus vulpecula; assembly: GCF_011100635.1. NCBI lineage: Eukaryota > Metazoa > Chordata > Mammalia > Diprotodontia > Phalangeridae > Trichosurus > Trichosurus vulpecula. Next base: position 182,924,209 of record NC_050574.1, read on the forward strand.
AAGCATGAAAAGGTAAACAGGAAAGAGAAATCATAAAGGACTTATTAAAGTTGAACTGCTTACAACCCTACATGGAAAGATGGTATTTGTAAGTAATGAGACCTTTCTCAGTATTACAGTAGTTGGAGGGAATATATAGATAGATAGATATAGATATAGATATAGATATAGATATAGATATAGATATAGATATAGATATAGATATAGATATAGACATAGACATAGATATAGATATAGATATGGATATAAATATAACTATATGACAGGGCACAGGGTGAGTTGAATATGAAGATATGATATCTAAAAAAACAAAATTAAGGGGTGAGAAAGGAATATATTGGGAGAAGGAGAAAGGGAGAGGTAGAATGGGGTAAATTATCTCACATAAAAGAGGCAAGGAAAAACATACAGTACAGGGGAAAATGGGGGAGGTGAGAGGGAACGAGTGAACATCACTCTCATTGGATTTGACTTAAGGAGGAAATAACATACACACTCAATTGGGTATGGAAATCTCTCTGACCCTACAAGAAAGTAGGGGGAAAGGAGATAAGGGGGATAGAAGGGAGAGCAGATTGGGGAAGGATTAATGAGAAGCAAACACTTTTGAGGAGGGTCAGGGTCAAAGGAGAGAATAGAATAAATGGGGGGGGGCAGGATAGGATAGAGGAAAATACACTTAGTCTTTCACAACATGACTATTATGGAAGTGTTTTGCTTGATTACACATGTGTAACCTATATCTAATTGGTTGCCTTCTCAATGAGGGTGGGTAGGGAGGGAGGGAGGGAGAAAATTTGGAATTCAAAGTTTTAAAAACAAATGTTACAATTTGTTTTTACATGCAACTGGGAAATAAGATATACAGGCAATGGGATATAGAAATCTATCTGCCCTATGGGAAAATAGAAGGGAAGGGATAAGAGAAGGGGTGGTGTGAGAGAAGGGAGGGCAGACTGGGGGAAGGGGTAATCAGAATGCATGCTGTGATGGGGTGGGAGGAGGGGAAGGGAGAGATGGGGAGAAAACTTGAAACTTATGATCTTGTGGAAGTGAATGTTTAAAACTAAAAATAAATTAATTAATAAAAAGATTAAAACTTCCTAAAGAAAAAATATAAAATAAAATACTTTGATAATTATTTAAAAATATTTCATTGGCTCTCCTCATTTTCCTTTTTTTTTTCTTTTTGGATTATCCCTCTCCTAATTAAAAAATAGGGGAAAAGAAAAAATGCGACACATAAACATAATCAAACAAAACAATTGAACAACAGTGGCCATGTCCAAAAATATATTTCCCTTCATTAGTCTGTCAGGAGGTAGGTAACATTCTTCATCATAGGTCATCTGGAGGTATGGTTATTCTTTCCTTTAATCAAAGTTCTTAAGTCTTCCAAAATTGTTTTCCTTCAAGATGTTGTTCTCATTGTATACATTGCTCTCTTGATTATGTTCGCTTTTTTCTGCTTCACTTCATACTTCCCAGGTATCTAAGGAATCATTTTTTTTGTCATTTCTTACTTTGAAAATTCTGCCTAGGTAGATATATTTATGTTTTCAACCATTCTTTTTCTTGTTCATATAAAAGTGAACTTCATCTGGTATCTGCACCCTCCTTCCATGTTTGTGTACTCTTCTCTTGAAGGACCCCAGTTATAAAAAAGACCTAAATTCTACTTCCTAATTCCTCCTTTCTTCACTAATGTATTTCTTTTGCCTTCCCTTTTTTCCCCTTTTAAAACCCTGAGAATAAAATCATTCCAATTCCAAGTCCTTTGTTTTCCTTAATTCTCCTTAAACATTTTTGAAGTCATTAAGTTCTAAAGAGACATTTGATTCTTCTCCCCTATTAGAACTTTTCACCTTCTGAGGCCAGTGACTGTTTTTTGCCTCTTTCTGTATCCCCAGAGCTTTGCGCAGTACCTAGCACATAGTAGACACTTAATGAATGTTTATGGACTGACTGACTCATCATTACAGAGATCTTTCCAATTGCTCAAATAAATTTACATTTAAAGATTTTTCTTGATTCTCATGTTTACATTTCAAAGTTCCTATTTAGCTCTGGTCTTTTCATCAGGAAAGTCCTCTATTTCATTAAAGGTCCATTTCCCCCCACTCTTCAAATAGCCCCCACAATGGAACTTGATTGACTTGTTTAAAAAATAGCCCTAGCCAAAAATATATTCAAAACAAGGAATGTACTTAGTGTCAGTTAATATTTTCATCAGCATATCATTTTTAATAAAACAATACATCCGAACTGTTTCTGTGCCAATGGATCATTAAATACTTAATTTTCCTTTCATTATATTTACTGAAAAAGTACTTTTCTGGGCTATAACTTTTCTAATTACCCTAATTATTCTGTTTCCACACACTATCATTGACTTTAAAAATCTCTTTTTCTCTCTCTTTAATAAGAAATACAATTTCATTGGCATTTTTGTAGGAAAGCAGCAGAATTAACACATTGTTTTCAGCTTTATGCTTTTTGGTTTAAATAATTGTTCTTCAATTATTCACTTCCTTTATCTTTAAATCTTTCTTTAGATTTAGCACTGACTGCACAAATTCAACTCAAATTAACGTTTCCAAATTATTTTACTCTTTCTCCATTCCTCAAATACTATTCTGATGCTTCATTATGGTTTAGACTGGTAATTCTTAAAGGCTATTCCAGTGGGATGAAAACTGACAGGTTTTTATAAGACCCTATTGCCCTTTGGGGCCAGTCAGAATGAGGTCTCACACACACGCCCGCACACACACACGCACACACACACACCTTTTGCCAAATGACAATCCTTCAGATATTTGAAGATAGTTGTTCTAAGCCCCTCTAGATCTTACCTTCTCTAAGCTAAGCATCCCTTTAATTAATCTTATATAGGTGGCCATGACCAAGTATAACAGGACTAAGATCATTCTTAATACTAAGACCACTATGGACCCTTTACCTCTATTGATGCAGTCTATGTTTCCATGCATTTTCTGGTACTATTTCATATTAATATAAAATGTAAAAGTTGAATAAAACTCTCAGAGCTTTTCGCATGAGCTGTTTTTTTTAGCCATACCTGCTCTCCTGCTCTGCTCTGTGAACCTTTCTCTCTCTCTCTCTCTCTCTCTGTATGTGTGTGTATATACATATATATGCATATATACACACATACATATACATATATATTGTTGACCTTACATATCAATGTTTAATATTATATCTCATTGGATTTCATTCTTACTTATTAACTTGAACCCATGATTCTAGGCTATCGTGATCTCCTGAATCTCTCTTCCAATGCATTTTCTATGCTTTATCACATGCAGCTTATTGGGCAAATCAATGATGGAGGAAAATCCTTTAAAAGTGGAGGGAGGAAAGATTGAAATGAGGAGAGACTTGAAGCAGGGATACTGATTAGGAGGCTTTTGAAATAGTGCAGGAGAGATGTGATGAGGGCCTGAACTAATGTAGTGGCTGAATGACTAGGGAAAATGAGACATATGTTATGAAGATAGAAAAATGTTTTGGCTATGGATGAAAAGTGTGGGATAAGTGAAAATAAGGAGTCAAGGATAACATTGAGGTTATAAGCCTAAGTGATGGGTAGAAATTAGATAAGGTGTTTAGGTATTGAAACATAAGCCAAGTCAATAGGCATGATATAGGATGAATAAGGAATTTCATTTGTCAAAACATGTGTTGGAACTCTGGCTCTCTCTTTCTGCCCAAAGTAGAAAAGCTAATAGCTTCTTGACTTGCCTTAATGGTAATTTTATGTCAAATGATAAGTAAGAGCAAATTCATCTAGCCCATTAAACTAAGCTAATGCAGATATGTAGCCGTCTTCCAGAACCACCTTAACATTTGCTCTGTCAGCATTCCACTTCTCCCTACCTAAAACAGGCCTTTAGGATTTGATCTCCAAAAATCACATTCACAATTCTTGGGGCAACTAATCCACTAAGCATTGAAATGTCCCATGTGAAGATAAGATACCTTGATCTGTGAGTGAGTACCAATCACCTACTCCCCCACATCAAGTTTTTTCAAGACCAGGCCATGCTTCATGCCCCAGAGCTGTCTACATAAGCCATCTTGTTATTCTCCTCCCCCTTACTCTAAACCCTACTTTATACCTCGTTTCCCTGGGCCCAGGAATCAAATTAATACTAGCATTATTTCTGGAACTGGCATATCAATTGACTGTCCTATGGATCAACCCACCATCCTTGTGACTCTCTTCCTTGGTCACAAACACCATCACCCCCAATTGTGCGTTCTCTCTACATTTAGTAAGTTCTTTGAGGTCAGGGACTTTTAACTTTTGTATCTGCATTCCAAGTGCTTAGAATAGTATCTGAAACAGATTACATGCTTTTTGAATGAATGAAAAAAGCACTTATTAAACACTTACAATAGGCGAAGCACTTTGCTGAGTGCTGGGAAGACCCGTAGAAAAATAAGTCCACTCTCAAGGAGCTTACATTCTAATAAAAGGAGGCAATGTGCATGGGATGAGGGTGGGGGTGTCAAAGGAACAGTGTTTTGGACTTGGGAATCACAAGGATGACAAGTTGATCCATACAGCAACTAACTGATAATGCCCTTTCCAGAAGCCATGGTAGTATTCATTTAATTACCACGCTCAAGGAAGAAGACATAAAGTAGGATCTGGGAATAGAGGGAGACAAATGGCAATATGACCAGGGTAATTAGCTCTGTGGGATGAGAAGCATTGTCTGAACTTGAACTAACTTGATATAGTTAGTTGATTATTTAAGTTTAATGAATTTAAGTGAGCTGCCCCAGCTGAATGGGATCCTCTGAAAGAATTGGCAAACGAAACTACTTCCAAGCTGCTATCAATGATATCTAAGAGAATCTGGAGAACAGGAGAGGTTCCACATTATGGGAGAAAGGCACATGTTATTCCAATTCTCAAAAATGGGCAGAGGATAGACCCTTCAAACCTCTGTCCAAGGAGGTTGGCTTCAGTTCCTTGAAAAATTCTAGCATGCATAATTAAAGAAATGGTTAATTAATATCTGGAAAAGAAAAAATATTACAAAGAAACAATATGACTTTATCTAGAATAAGACAAAGAATGTTAAGGATATTGGAGTAATCTTATTTCCCTTTTGGACAGGGATACTAAATAGGAAGATCAGGGAAATGCTACAAATGTAGTTTATCTTAATTTTGGCAAAGCATTTTGTAGAAAAGATGGTGAGGTGTGGGCTTTATGGTAGCATAATTAGATTTGAACCAGATTGAATGGCCAAAGTGTAATTGTTAATGATTCAATTGTCCTCTGGGTGACCAATCTCCAGTATAGTGCCCTGAGGATCTATGCTGCTTAGCCTAATTTGTGCTCCATGACTTGAATGAGGGAAAAGAAATTATGTGTAATGGAGAGGCCTGACTTGGGTTCTATTAGTAAAATTAAAATACTTTTAATAAGTTTCTAACTATATATGTAGTTTATTATATGTGTGTGTAGATGTTGTTTTCCCAAAAGAATATAAACTCCTTCTTCGTGTGTGTGTGTGTGTGTGTGTGTGTGTGTGTGTGTGCATGTGAGTGCACTGGTGATACAAATGAAATTAATAAAACAATATCTATTCATACTGATCTGACTTTAGTTTCTAAAACTGGATGACCGGATGTCTGGATAGTTGTGACCTCAGTGAAATAGGGAAATTAGTAAGTAGGATAGGTATAGGGAGGAACAGAATGAGTTCTAATTGGGATGTGTTGAATTCATGATACCCAAGACTTACAGTTGGAAATGACCAGAATTTGGCCTAGATTCTAGCAAAGTATTTTATGGAAAAGATGGTGAGATGTTGGTTATCTGAGAATAAAGTTCAAGAGAAATATTGGAACTGGATACACACATACATATACATATATACATATATGTTGCATGTTTGTGTGTATATATACATATGTATGTATGTATACATTAGAATAATCAACATAGAGATGACAATTGAACCTATGGTTGGTGATGATGTTACTGAAGGAGAGGTTGAAAGAAAGAAGAAAAAAGACTCAGGATAGAGACTTGAGATGCACCCACACTTCAGGATTTGGACATGATCGACGATGCATTAAAGGGCACAGAGAAGGAGTATCAGACATGTCAGAGAACAAATAGAGAGTGGTATAACAATATTCTAGAAAGGTCATAGTATCCAGAAGGAGAAAGTAGTCGACAGTGCCAAAAACTAAAAAGAGGCTAATAAAGGGAAAGCATTTTCTGTTAACTGAGACAAAAAAGAAACTGAGCTCTTTTAGAGTTTCTGATAATTGGATTTTTCATTTTTACTCTGCTTCTAATAATGTTAGAAGGGGGATACATAGTCCCCTTCTTGGTTGATGTATCCACTTTCATTGTGCCCACCTTCCTCTTTATCATTAGAGTCCCCGGTGCATTATGTAATATCAATATTAGCAGACATGGTAAACAGACAGAAAATTCTGTCATTTAAATGCCCAATATTTGTTTTGATCTGAGAATTGATGCCAGATTAAGAAGGGTTAAGAAATTAACAAGAAGAGAAGTAGAGGTCTCAAGTGTAGATAACTTTTCCTAGGAGTTTAGCTATGAAAGAACAGAAAACGTAGAGTAAAACCTTGAAGGAAAAGTAGGGTCAGGAGTGGTATAGCTTCCCAGAATAATGGCATGATAGCCCCAATGTACCCTGCCCTGGTCAGACCACATCTGTGTCCACTTCTGAGTGTCACAATGCAGAAAGAGCATTGGCATTCTGGGGAGTGTCCAGAGGAAAGCACCCGGAATAGTTCTTGAGTCTCTACTAAATTGAAATTGGCTAAACGAATTAGGAATGTTTAGCATTACGTAGGGGATTGTCAGGAGGGATGCAGTAGTTTATTTTATGCTTTAGAGTAGTAGTAGCTTATTTTATGCATTATAGAAAAAAAATTAGGCTTTTTCTCATTGGTTCCAGAGGGAAGGACTAGATCCAATGGGTAGAAGTTTCAAAGAGACAGATGTAGATTTAACATTATGAAGGACTTCCTATCGATTGTAACTCTCCAGAAGTGGAACGAATTGCCTAAGGAAGTAGATCTCCCTTTCATTGGAGATCTCCAACCAGAAATTGGATGATCACTTTAGACTAGTTTTTTATGGGGATGGACTGGAGTGGGGGAGATATTTGAGACAAGCAGGCCCACCAGCAGGCTATTGCACTAGTCTAGGAATGAGGAGATAAGGGCTTGCGCAAGGGTGGTGGCAGTATGAGAGGAGAGAAAGGGGAATGTCAATCAGAATGACTAGAACCCACCCCATACCTTTGAATATGCCAATTATGGGAATGTTGGACAAGAATAAATATGGAGGGCAGTGGAATTATTTTAGAGTTGGGGTCTTCCACTAACAAACTCATCACTCATCAGTAATGCTAACTCTCTGTCAATGTCTCTTCCACATACACCAGACATATACAAACATGTGCATGCGTATGCATGCACACACACACACACACACACACACACACACACACACACACATATACTCCTCTAAGACAAGGTTCAGTCCCACCAGACTGCATCAGTGGCAGCCCCTCTACTGTTTTGCTTCCCAGCCATCACATGCCAGGCCACGTTCATGGCGCATCTATGTACAAATAGAAAGTATAGTATCAGAAGAAAGCCTAAAGCAAAAGCGACATCAACAATAGCATGCTTATAATAAAAATTCATGGCAGAGTGTGACACTGAGCAGAATTCAAGAGATTATATGCATTCAACCTTCTGTTGAACACAGAAAAACGCAAGCCTATTCAAGAGAGCTGGTGAAACAGCTCGGTGCTCTATTAAGGCCAGGATTTCTGACGTCTTGTCAAGATTCCTGAGACATCATGAAATGGAAGGTCACTTGAATTCTTTGACTCCTAGGCACTCCTGAAAGTCCTTTAAAGTCCTCATGTGCTTAGAGGGTTTCCATCAGGGCTTCTTGACCAAAGGAGGATGAATACTTATCTCAAAGGAAGCCTGCTTTGTCTCTGACTTTGAGAATGATCATTTTTCTATCTTTTGTGCCATCACAAGGAAAAAAATTCTAGCTTCCCAAAAATTGACTGGCAGGTGTTAACCCTAAACGCTTGTAAGTTCACATAAAAGGAGCTTCTAGCTGCAATGTATTCATCTGCAACACCATCTCTCAGTGCAGAAACTTAAGTCGTTTAGAAATAAGACATCCTCTGAGCGCAGAAACTTGCCTAAAGAAATAGAGTCTCTTTGTGGTGGTTTAAATATGTAATCTCTAAATGATTCTGCCTCTTTTCACATATATTTAGTTATGCTTAACTACCTCTTTCCATATCCTAAGTCTCTTCTTATGGTCTAAACACTCGGGGAAGCATAACAATGTTTTCTAGTCACAAAGGTGTAATTAAATACATTTCAGTTACAGCCTAAAGGCAACAGTGCACCTCTGCAGGAAGGATGCACAGCTCCTGGCCCTCCCCTGTGGGTCGAAGAGGAAACCCCAAGGGGTTGTTATGGAAGTGATAAAATAGAAACATATTGTTTTGAGATGCTAGCATCACTGGAAAGAAGATAGTAGGGCAAGTTTTCTCTTTGAATTAAGGTTTTTAAATTCTCTGACACTCAAGAAGTTTGGAGAGCACTGGTGAAAAAAATATAAATCATTTTAGGGTTTTTTGGAGAAGTAGAGAATGAAGGATTTCATTTCTGAATTTCCTCCTGCTCCTGTAGTGGTTCTACATATAAGTGGACCTAATAAATTCTTATGCAATTGAGCACAGGTAGAAAACCTGTTTGGGGGCTGCCTTAGGACCAGGTCACTCATTTTGTCCCAAAGACATTGTGTAAAGCAGAAAGGTTTGATGTCTTGAAGACTTGGTTTTTCTTTATTTGGTAATAACTGAGCAGGTAACTCTACTTCCCAGCCTGCCTCAGACAAAATTCAATTAGAGACAAACCAGTTGGGTTCTTGATTTTCTTTGGTTGTTACTTTCTTAAGGTCAGAACTTTGCTCAATGTGGTAACTCCCTGAACTAGATTTTTTACCTTTAAGTAGTTTGTTACTCTGTGAAAATTATTATGGTACCCAAGATACCCTCCTCCCAAATCCTTGATGCAGGGATGGGGAACCTGCAGCCTTGAGGCCACCTGTGGCCCTCTAGGTCCTCAAGTGTGGCCCTTTGAATCCAAACTTCACAAATTCTGTCAAAGGGAGGCACTTTAGATCCTTGAGGGCCATATGTGGCCTCGAGACCACAGGTTCCCCACCCCTGCCTTGACCCATTCTAACTTGTAATTTTTGTAGTGACAAGAGTAACAAAATCTTCACTATTTAATGTAAAAGGCAGCACTGATCCTGGGATCAAGAGCTGAGTTTGAATTTTCCCACAGATGTTTACTAAATATGTGATCTTGTGTTAGAACTCCAGCTCTGCCATCTGTGTGCCCTAGCAAGTTAACAAACCTCTCAATGTCCTCATCTATAAAATAGAGTCCTAGATTTAGAACGGGAGGACTCCTTTGAAGTCACTGAGTCTAATTCCTTCTTTTTCCACATCAGGATACTGAAGCCCAAACAAGTAAAGTGACTTGCCCAATTTCACACAGATTATAAATGGCAGAGCTGGAGTATAAACCCAGGTCATCTAAACCCAGAGCCAGGACTTTACCGAATAGTTCACATTGCTTAACATACTGCACTGGCAAGTATGAGGGAAGTGCTTTGGAAAGCTTAAAGTATTATAAAAAGTGAGTTATTAAATCAGTTCAATAAACATTAAGTAGCTACTATGTACAAGATATTGTAATAGACTGCGTACAAAAGTCTTAATTCTCTAATGCCTCATCATATCCCTGAAGTGATCCTGGTTCCATGCAACCTAGTGCAAGCTTTAAAAGACCTACCAATCTGAGTCACAGACCTAGAGCTCCAAAGGAACCCCAGAGATCATCTAGGCCAACCCTTCATGTTACAGATGAAGAAAAAGGCTGAGTGCTTAAGTTATTACTCAATAGACCCACAGGTTGAGTCTAAGCAGGGCTGCAAACCCAGGTCCTGTGAGTCCAAATCCAGCATTTATCTATTGTCTGACATTCAGTCATTTTTCAGTTGTGTCCAACTCTTCTTGACCCTCACATCCAGGGTTTTCTTGGCAGAGATACTGGAGTGGTTTGTCATTTCCTTCTCCAGCTCATTTTACAGATGAGGAAACTGAGGCAAATGGGGTTAAGTGACTTGCCCAGAGTCAAATAGCTAGTAAGTATATGAGGCCAGAATTGAACTCAGGAAAATGAGACTAACTTCAGGGATGGCACTCTATCCACTACGCCACTTAGCTGCCATCTATTACCTGCCACTTGATAACTAATCTGAAAATACACAGAAAAGCTTATCACCATGAGTTAGTCTGCAAGGTGATGAATTTTTTGGCCATGGAGTCTCATGAAACATGCTAGAGATGCAAAAATAATAAATATGATTAAGTACCTGACCTCAAAAAGTTTGTAGTCTAGTAAAAGGGCAGTCAGATATGTAACAAGCATGAATTAAGTAATTACTCTTTGATATGCACTCTACTAAGTGCACAAATATAAGAAAAAAGGACAATCCCTTCAAGGAGTTTAGATTATAATAAAGGAAGACAATACTCAAAAGGGAGGTAAAAAGTGGGCGTACGGGATGAAGGTACCTATATTATAGTATGATATTGAGACATATCCAGAAAGTCAGATGCACAGCCTGGAGGGAAATGAGAATGGACTGGCCTGTGCCCCAAAATGGAGGCACTAGAAGAATTCACAGTAATAGGAAGAGGCCAGCACAGTAAGCGAGATGTTCCAGGGTGAGAAGACCCAGGGTACTAAGGAAGTTTCCAAGATGCGATTGAAGCCAAGACATGCTTTCAAAGTCCAGAAAGTCAAAAACACAGCTGAGAGGGGAATGGAGGTTGCTTGGCATAATTGGAGGATGGGGAGGTGGATGGTTATGAAACACATGCACAAGTAGTTGTAATACAAATTTTAAAATGCTTGAGTATCTAGGAAAGAGCAGAGTGGCCTGAGAGGTCAAGAAGGGTGGGATCAGTTCTAATGAGGGAGAGATCAAGTAAAGGCAGTAACACCTGAGCCTTGAGGAAGGAGGAAGTCAGAAAGCAAAGATGAAAGCAACAGAGTGCATTCTAGGAACAAGGGGCAGGCAATGTGCATAAAGATATAAAATTAGAAAAGAGTAGCACAAGCTCTGGGGACAGTGGGTAGTCCATTCTTCTCATAGCACATCATACATAAAATGAAACAGTGTGATATAAAGTTGAAGGAATAGGTGGGAGTCATTGAAAATTTTTGAGCAAAGGAATAACAATATCAGATGAGTTAAAGAAAGGGGTACATAAGGAGAAAGAGATGAGGTAGAGAGCTACAAAAATGGTGCAGCCAGAGGTAATTAAGCTGGAAAGGGACAAACAGTAAGCACCTGGTCCTGCTTGATGATCCAGGCAATTTTCTGTGGCATCTTGGGACTTGGCTGATTATAGAAGGATGGACCCTGTTTGAATATATTAACTCTCCAGTCTTCATCTAGGGGATAAATATGAGAGATATCTTTGAGATACAACAAACAAGACTTATTAGGTCTAATATTATGATATTAGGAGGTAGGATAAGGGAGATGGAAGAGTCAAGGACGTTTTGGAGTTTTCTGGCCTGCTAGAATTTGGAGTTTTCCATGACTGGAAGATTCATGGTTCTATTAACATAAATGGAGAAAATAGAAAGATAATCTGATCTGTGATCCTATTTCCCTAAACCCACTTTCAGTTTACTTTCTGTTGTCATTGATAATCTGGCCTTGGTGCTGTCTGTAAGGTGCCAAAATCCCATGTATTTTAAGAAGTACCAAGGAATCTTCACATTTAATCTATGGACCTGAAAGTTCCACTATTAATCACTCCACTAAACCAAATCACTCAAGACCTGAGTTGTTATGAATGTTTAAAAATATAATTTTAAAAGGTGAGGCAAAGATGCTCCAGAAGACTCCTACCCTGAGACAGATAACCTATTCAAAATTAAAATGATCCTTGGGGCAGAGGTGACCCAGCTGAGGACTGGAGAGTTAATATCTTCAAATATGCTCCGTCCTTCTATAATCAGGATTCCATTGACAATTGCCTGCATCCTGAGGCAGAACCAAAGACTTACCATTGGTCCTCTTGCTCACACATACTCTCCCAACTCTTGCTTATAAATCAATGCAACAAAATTACCATTGCTACTATGAAGGATATGAAAAATATATTGCCCTATGGCTCTACTCAGAATCACAGAAATTATTTCATTTATATTTTGTAGTTGTCTATGTACATATAGTTCCTCCACGACCAATAGTATGTAAGCTCCCTAAGGGCAGGGATTAAACAGTCTCACTCTGAACCCATTTTCAGGCACATAGTAAGTGCTTAATAAATGCTTATTTTCGTAGATTGAGTTGGACCCAATGTGCCATAAGCTTGCCTCAAGGGAATGACAAGTACATTTTGATTGGAAGAGAGTGGTAATAATGGTCTTGAGAATGACTTTAATTATTGATACTTAATAAATGTTTATTGGGTTGGGTTGGTTTGGGTTGAGTTGAGTTGAGTTGAGTTGGATTGGGAGGTACTACCCTGGAGCAAAACAATAGTGGGGGAACAATGAACAACCATGGGATGGCATGAGAATGCCATACTCCCAGTGAGATGAGAACTGCAGAGACAAAGAAAGAAAAGGACTTAGTAGAGCCAACTATCCCAATGTGACCTCTGTGTCCCCCTCCCAAATCCTTCCAATGGCAGCAGCAGCCCTGTTAACCACTTTATTTATTTCTCACCATAAAAGATTTAGTTACTAGGGAGCATATGATTCATTCATTCAGCTTTTTCTCCCAGAAGAAATTAGGAGTCAAGCAGAACTTGGCAGCTAGGTGAGCTGGTGACTCAAAACGGTCAAAGAGAACTCCATCTTCTTAAAGCCATTCAGGCAGGAATTTTTTTTCTAGGAGTCATTCAGGGCATATCCAATAGATGACACAAGATCCAAGAAATAGTAATTAGTCAACAGAAACAATCAAAAAAGCAAAATATGGTGGCAGAATTTTCTCATTTCTCTCTGATGGATATGGTACCTAGATTTGGTTCTATCCCCAGGGTTGGTTTTATAATTATAGCATCCAATATACTATAAATATCCATCAATCACCATCCTCTTCTGCATCCCAATAAACTGCTCACAGGAAGTAGAGGGTACTTAATAAATGTTTATTATTTATTGATCCCTTCGTGGTTAAAATTAAAATCCATCCTCAAAACATTCTCCATTCTGTTTATAAAACAGTACGGCATGCTTTATCAAGAGCATATATCATAAAATTAGATAACCCAAAATGTGATAAATTTTTGATATTTTATTTTTTTCTCAAAGAACATTATGGCTTTGTGCACTCTTTTTCCTCAGTCTTATTAGGAGAGGGAAATTCTATCTATTTTTTGTACTAAGTCTTCATTTGCTGATGGTGACAATCCAATGAAATATTATATGGAAAGCACTTTGCAAACACAAAAGTGTTTTATAGCACTGTGATTGTTCTTATTATCAGAAATATATGACATTTATATTGCTAGGAATAATAATAATAATAGCTAACACTTATATAGCACCTACTATGTGCCAGGTACATTATCTCACTTGATTGTCACAACAACCCTGGGATGTAGGGGCTATAATTATATGCATTTTCTGATGAGGAAATGAGGCAAATAGAGGTTAAGTGACTTGACCAGGGTCACACAGCTAGTAAGTGTCTGAGATTAGATTTGAACTCAAGACTTCCTAACTCCAGGCCCAGCACTCTATCACCTGTATCACTTAATATTGTATAAAACATACTTATTTTACCCTGTAAGTTATTGTTTAGTAGTCAGATATGGAGCAGGACTTGGGGTACAACTCTGGCTTTGCTGTTTCCTTTTGGTTTGCTATGCATAGAAGCCTGTTGGGAAAATCCTACAGATAATTGTTTTCACTAACTTGCTATTCTCACCTAGTGATGGCAAGCATAGGAGGAAGGGGTACAGCATAAGAGAAGTCAAGTCACTGAGCCTCTATTAAAAGCTTTCTACATACTAGATGCTGTGCTAAGTACTGGAGATACAAAGAAAGACATAAAATAGTCCTTAATTCTCAAGGAGCTCACAATCTAACGGGGGAGACAACATGCAAAAAACTATGTACAAATAATGTATATACACCATAAACTGGGGCTAATCCTAGAGGAAAGGCGCTAGTATTAAGGGTGATGGGAAAAAAATAGAAAGTGGGATCTTAGTTTGAACCTGAAGGAAGTCAAGGAAGGTAGGAGGCTGAGATGAAGAGGAAGAGAATTCAAGGCAAAGGAGACAACCAGTGAAAAATACATGGAGTTAGGAGATGGAGCGTCTTGTGTGAGGAACAGCAAAGAAGCCAGTGGCCCTGGATCACAGAGTATATGGAGGTGAGTAAGGTGTAAGAATACTGCCAAGGTAGAAAGGATCCAGCTTATAAGCTTTAAAGACCTGAGAGGAGGAATTTCAGAGACACCTCTGATAGAGTAGATGGATGAGATAATGAAACAAAAGTTCAATAGACTGAGTGATTGGGCACAGGCTGCTGTCAATGGAACACCAGTCTGCTACCATATATAGGAAGGTTTTCCAGGTAAAATCTTTCAAGTTAATTTAGAATTTGTTGAACACTATTATGTTGTTATGGTTCCTCCTCCTCCAACTCCTTTGCAGAGATTGGCAGGAAAGAGTCTGTGAGCGTAGAATATTGTACATTTTCCTCTGAATCAACTGGCTTTGCCGATTTTTTCTCTTTATTTAGCATTTTATTTTCCCCAGTTACATGTAAAAACAATTTTTAACATTCATTTTTGGAGTTCCAAATTCTCTCTCTCCCTTCCTCCCTCCCCACCTCACCTCATTGAGAAGCCAAGCAATTCGATACAGGTTATACGTATGTAGTCATGCAAAACATTTCTGTAATAGTCATGTTGTAAAAGAAAATGTAGATCCCCCCCCAAAAAAAACTCAAGAAAAATAAAAAGCATACTTCAAACTCTATTCAGACACCATCTGTCCTTTCTGTGGGGATGGATAGCATTTTTCATCATAAGTCCTTCAGAGTTGTCTTGGATCATTGTATTGCTGAGAATAGCTAAGTCATTCACAGCTGATCATCTTACAATATTGCTGTTACTTTGTACACAGTACATTTCACTTTGCATCAGCCCATGTAAGTCTTTACAGGTTTTCCTGAGAGCATCATGCTCATCATTTCTTATAGCCTCATAGTATTCCATCACAAACACACACCACAACTTGTTCAGCCATTCCCCAGCTGATGGGCATCCCCTCTATTTTCTATTCTATAAATTGCTATAAACATTTTTGTACATATAGGTCATTTTTCTTGTTGTTTTCTCTCTCTTTTGGTATACAGACCTAGTAGATTTTTTTTTCTCTTTAAAAAAACTTTTGATTAAAAAGTCATTCTCTGGAAGGGAAGAAGGTGAGAGATACAGGGATTAATCTAGGTGATATAAAAACAAAAAATATTAATAAAATCTATTTTAAGTTATTATGATTCTAAGGATAAGTTCCCTTGGATGATTTCTCATCATCAGTCATCTCTCATAAAAATAAACTAATAAAATTTTGCACTTTACTTAATCCCAAGCTTTATTTTTAAACAATGAAAGTAATATATCACTATATTGACATAGCAAAGCCAAACCAGTTGACTATTTGATCCCTGTATTTTTTCTTGACCTTTCTCAACTCAGATTAAGTATGAACCAGACCCCTGTGGAGGTAGGCAGTAACTCCTAACAAGTTTTTTCCAGCCAGTATCACTGCTCCTTTCTTGACCTCATAAAGGCCATAAGTGCTTAGATAAGGCTGCTGCTATAATTTCCTAGAACACAGGGAGATGCATCTTTCTTAATTGGAAACTGCCTCCCTGTAGGCCCTTCTCAGGGCCCTGCGACTAAATCAGAGTTTGCTTGTATATTTTTCTTTCACAGCCTTGTGAACATTCATCAGTCTCAATGCTAGGTAAACAATTACACTCAATTTTATAGAAAAAGGTTGATTTTGGACTTTTCTTAGAGATAGTGCTGACACTTCTATTGACTTCCTTCTGAAACTCAGCATCCATTTCTGTGTTTGTAAATGCTAAGTAAGACTTAGAAGTCTCTAGATTTACAATTCATCCCTATAGTATCCAGAGTTAGAAGAGATCTCAGAGGCCATCTGGTCCAACCCACTCATTTTACAGATGAGGAAATTGAGGCACAGGTAAGCAAAATAGCAAGTAAAAAAGTGTCATCAGAGGGCTCAAGCCCATATTGACTAAACTAAAACTCTTTCTACTGTATCACTCTTCTGCCCACATTTTCCATACATTGGAAATCTGGAAAGCTATTTTCATAAATTTTTCTATTAACATTCCAAAGTTTACTATCACCTCTTAAGCAACTATTCTCCTCCACTATATATAAAGCATCAACACAATCCAATTTAGTTTATTCAGCAGGTATGCAGTATATCTGCTGTGGTCGAGACCAAGAAGAAAAATGTTTTCTACCCAAGAGACTCAATCCAGGTTAGAGTAAGTGGGAGATCTCCTCTGATTCTTCTTCTTTGTCTTCATTACCTAGAGACTCTGAATGATTCTCCTTGGAGCACACAATCACCTCATTCCCAAACACATCTGTATGGCAAGGACCAGCTAGAAAAGTTAGAAAAGGAAGAGAAGGAAGATCAGCCATGAGATGAAAAAAATGTCAATAAACATGGGAAAAATTTAAAACATGGAACAAGGCAATCTCTGCTAACTAGCTCTGAGACCTTGGGCAAGTACCAAATTATCTAGGATTCAATTTCCTCATGAGTAAAATTGGATAACCTCTAGTGTCCCTTTCAGTACTCCAATTCTATCAATTCTATCCCTGTCCTATGCCGAGATGCGACCCAGCATTTGTGGAACAAGGCGAAGTCTTGATAGTCACACTCGGGCTCTTTCTTCTTATCTCCTAGAAGCTTTAAGCCTTTCCTGCAACAACTAGGACTTGAAAAAAATAAATACTTACAGTTATGGAGAACAGAGCAGAACATTCTGCTACTAAAAATATGATTAAAGTATTTAAAAGTATCCCTCTTTGAGTTCACCTTCATGTTGTGCCCTAGGCATTCTGCCTCGCCATTATCTGGGCTCTGATCCTGTGATTCTATGATTTTTGATTCCATGCCATAAATGAAAATGAAAAAGGATAACCTACAGCAAAATAATCTTTTTTAAATGATCATTCTAGTCCTTAAAATTATGGACCATGAAGCAAACCTACAGGGATTGATGCAAAAATCCCCTAAGTTTTAAAGCTCCTGGTATTTCATACAACTTGTAAGAGCTTGAACTACTTTCAGGATTATTACCCAGTGGCCCAGGGTTTAATTCCAAATCCTGATCAAAAGTAGTCCCAGTTGACACAGAAAGATGTCAACAGGATAAACTGGAGGATAAAGGGCCCCATGGCTGTTGCAAAGGAATGCCAAGCCAGTCCAAGAGCAATTAACAACAAGCTGTGAAGTAAGTATTTAAAGGTGCAGAGACCAGATTTGGTCAACAAGACTGTTAGGGATTGGGGGAAATAGAATGTTGAACTCAAGGGCAGCTGTTTGGAGTGAAGAACTTTTAAATCTGTAAAGCATCAAATATGAATTATCATTCCTTCAATTAAGTCCTAGGTTGTTGCTTCATCTTGATATGGAAATGACTTCTAAAAGTCATTTGCACAAGAGCAAGGTCTGGAAAACCCTACCAAGTTGGATAAACTTTAAGTCCAATGATAATCTGTGTGTCTCTTTTCCTAGAGCCTTAAGGGGCATCATGGTGCAATGGAAAGAATGCCGGATTTGGAGTCAGAAGACCCTGGTTCAAATTTCAGCACTTCTACTACTATACAGGTAACTTTCAGCAAATCATTTCCCTGGGTCTCAGTTTACTCAACTACAAAACAAGAGGGCTGCACTCTGAATCTATGAGCCTATGAACAAAGTTCGAAGAGACTCTGTCACCAGAAATATGACAAGATGCTGAACTTCTTCAGTTACAATAATTTGCAATGACCACCTACTAAGGCAAACAGAGGTACTTTGTACCTCAAGAGAAAGGAGCACCTCTAGTGAAGAAATCATGAATCATTGAAGAAGCATTTTTGTTGTTGTTACAACAATTATTAATTTTAGTAATTATTAGCCAGGACCTATGATTTCATTGGTGTAAAGGACCACTCTTGAGGAAACTTCCTCCACCAATACAGGTGATAAAGTATTCAGCAATTTCTAGATTTATAAATCTGTTTGAAGTACTTTGCAGTTAAATGACTTACCCGGTGTCACACAACCTTCAGAGGCAAGACTTGAACCTAGGTGTTCTTCACTCCAAGACTGGCTCTCTATTTGTCTCTGTCATATAATGATAATGATAATAATAATAATAATAATAATGACAATGATGATAACTCATGTTATACAGAGTTTTAAGGCATTCAAAGTATCTTACAAATTCTCTCACTTGATTTTGAGATAGGTACTATTACTATCCCTTTTTACAGATGAGAAAACTCAGGTAGAGAGTTATGACTTGCCCAAGGTCACACAACTAGTACGTGTTTGAGCCTGAATGTTAATGAAGGTCTTGCTGATCCCAATTATAGTAACATGAGTCTGAGAGTAAAGATACCACCACATCATAGAAGCATTTGTGAGAATTACTTCACTTTAGAACACTTCCCTTTACCTAGTTGCTTTCATTTTAATGATACTCTATCTGGTGCCCCATTCATACAGAATTCCCATATATAGCCATGGCAAGGATTTAATATCTTTCCATGAATCATAACTTGGTCCTTCCAAGATGGATAATCTCTTAACTCAATTCAGTTAAAGACTTATTTAGTAAACACCCATTCAATTCAAGGTACTATACTAGACTAGAGGACAACCAAGAATAAAATAAAATTATCCTTGTACTCAAGGACCTTACATTCTACTGGTGCCAATCACAAATCTCCTTCTCTTCCTAGGCAGCTATTGTACATATTTTTACAAATCCTCCCTAACAGTCTGGGGGCCTAACTCAAGGTCTTTCACCATTTGGTGGATATTAATGCGCCACTCAGGCTGTCCTTATGGTATCATTCTTTCTCTCTAGCTGGTGAGCCCACCTCCTTTCATGGTTATACATGTTCTCAAAAATTACTTTTACACCATTTCTTGTGGATAAATCAGCCTTCATAATATACTGTAGATTATCTAGATCCACCAAGAATTTTTTTTTGCCTTTTAGGTTACCTGACAGGTCTGTTCAAGCAATATACTTAATATAATATGGCAAAAAATAATTAAAATAATAAATGCTTGGATTAATGGAATTTGCAATATTTTAATTAACTATTGTTTCAGGTAATAATTCTTAGGAATTATAGTCTTTGGAAAGCATAATTAAACTGTTAGGCATACATTGAAAAGACATGTGAGTGAATAGGCTCAAGTATTTCATTATTGCTAAAAATAACAAAAAACAAAAACAAAAAAGCTGAGCTTTATTATATACTTAATTCCTCAGAAATTCTTAAGAACTTTAAGTAACGTCTAGAGAGGCACTATGGGAACTAGAATTGCCTACCTGTCTAGGAATCAGGAGACCTGAGGAGGTTAGACAAAATGTCCTCAAAGGCTCCACCTAGGTCTAAATCCATGACCTTATGATTCTATGATCTGGTTTCTAACATCACCTTTGTCACTAACTAGTCATGTGGCCCTGAACAAGTCAATGTACTTCTTTGGTCTTTGGTTACTCCTTCTATAATAATGCTTATACTATTTACTTCTCAGGTTTTGGGGGAGGAAAGTGGTATACAAGTGTGAGCTATTATTATTAAGAGATTATCCATCCTGACTGTAAAGAAGTTCATCAGTATGATGAGATGAAACATCTGTCAGGTTGAACATTAGTTTGGGCTTTGGGGTATTCTACTCACAAAAGGGTTATAAGCTGTCAGTCTCACTAGAACAATATATTGCTTTCTCAAGTAGTAATGTGGAATTTTATTTATCGTAGACACCAACAGACTCAAAGAACTGATTTCTTCTAGAAAACTAATCATCCTAATAGACACAACCACATAGCTCTTAGAAACAACATTGTTTCACTGAGATAGATACCCTGTCTTCAGGGTACTATATCTTTACTTTGGGGGTACATTTAGCTTTCACAATGTTAAGAATGAATAGTGCTACTGTCCAATAAAGCTACTATTGGAGGGATAGTTAGGTAGATAAACATTGGGTGAGAACACCAGGCATAGGTATAAAGCAAAACTTTGAGGTATAAAAAAGTAATGCTTCAGTGGGGGAAATTACTAAGTAAAAAAGGGTTGCTTTTGACCCCATTTGGGGTCATTTGAACCCCCAAAAAGAAGAAAATACAATTACAGGAGCAATGTTTGTAAACAGTGGCAACAAAAGTTATCTAGAGAATGGGAATAGGAAGAAAAAAGAAAAGGAAGCCATGTTAACTAGGGAGATATAGAGACAAACATTATAATTCCTGTCCTTGAGGAGTTTACAATCTATTGTGAAGAATGAAATATGTATATACATTACTATAAACACAAAATATAAAGTCATAAAGAACACAGGACAGATGCAAAGAACCATAAGAGGATACATTGGATATCCTTTAGACATCTTAAATTCAACATAAACAAAACAATGCATTATCTTCCCTCCAAAATCCTCTCTTCTTTCAAACTTCTCTATTTCACTCCAATGTATTACCATCCTTCCAATATGCTAGACTCATAATTCAGCGTTTTCCTCAACTTCTCTCTCCCTTAACCTTACATATCCAATCAATTACCAAATGTTGGCATTTCTACCTCCATGACATCTACTGTTACTGACAGCTTCTCTCCAATCACATAGCTTCCTCCCTAGTTTAGGCCCTCAGCACCTCTTGCCTAGATCATTGCTCTGAACTCCTAATTGGTTCCCATGCATTTCTCACCTCTCTACCAGAGATGGGGAACCTGTGGCCTCAAGGCTACATGTGGCCCTCTAGGTCCTCAAGTTCAGCCCTTTGACTGAATCCAAACTTCACAGAACAAATCCCCTTAATAAAAGAATATGTTCTGTAAAACTTGGATTCAGTCAAAAGGCCACACCTGAGGAACTAGAAGACTACATGTGACCTCAAAGCCACAAGTTCCCTACCCCTGGGAGTCTAGTCCATCCTATCACTATAGCAAAAATAATTTTCCTTAAACTCACATTTAAACATAAATATTCTTTCTCATTCAAGTCTAGTGGCTTCCTTTTGTTTCTAGAGTGCAATATTAACTCCTTGTAATATTAAGGTGGGACCTTTTTATTGTTTTCTCTTTGAGAATGCTAAAGTAATCAAGGGCCTTTGATTAAGTCTTGCTAGGTTTTAAGCCCCAGGCCCACACCCCTTTTCTGATTATGTATGAAGCCTTCAGCCCCTGAACAGTGTATATAAACTCAGAGATTAGCATTTTGTTTGGGGCTCTCACTCACTAGAAGAGTGTCCTGTGATTTGACTAGACGAGACTCTGGGCAGTAGTTGTTAAGAGCCTCCCCCAGCTTGAAAACCCAGATGTTGGTGCTTCTCTGATAACTCTGTATTGCTATGGATAGACTGGTTTGTGTTATTTGCTCTGTTTATATAATGTATGCTTGTAATTTCTGTTTGTATTCCCTCTGAAGTTCAGGGTGCTGGCTTTTCCCCCTGAACTAAGTGAATGATATATGTATGTTTGATTAAAGTGAGATTATTAATCCCTTAAAGTTGCTTTCCTTAGAAAGGCAGATCAAAGAATCTGTGTTGGGAGCCCTTCTGTGTGCTCTTGTTATTGGTCTTACACAGCCACAGAAGCTGCTAGCAACATTGCTGTTACACTCCTCTGTTTAGCTTTACATACCCTGTACAACCGGGTCCCAGCCTATCTTTCTAACCTCATTGGATATTATTTCTCCTCCCACAATTTGCCATCCAGACATATTGGCCTTCTTTTTGTTCTTTACACATGCCACTCCTTCTCCACAGTCTCCATGTCATTGTATTGACCATCCCCATCCCTGGAATGCATTCCTTCCTTACATTTGCCTCACAGAATCCCTCTCTTCCTTGAAGATGCAGCTTATTCATGACAATTTTGCTTATCTCCACCAACTGCTAGTGTCCTCCTCCCAAACTACTTTGTATATATTTATTTTTGTTCAATTTATATTTTTTCTATGTAGAAATGTGGGCAGCTAGATGGCACAATGGATACCGCACCAGGCCTGGATTCAGAAAGACCGGAGTTCAAATCCCACCTTAGACACTTACTAGCTGTGTGACCCTGGGCAAGTCATTTCACCCCATTTGCCTCATTTTTCTCATCTGTAAAAGAAGCTAGAGAAGGAAATGGCAAAACACTCCAGTATCTTTGCTAAGAAAATCCCAAAGGGGGTCATGAAGAATCAGACACAATTGAAATGATTGAACAAGAACAAATATATAAATGTTATCTCTCTCTTTAGAATGTATTCTGTCTCTCCAATTAGAATGTAAGATAGTTTGGAGTAAGGATTGTTTCATTCTTTATACTTGGATAACCTAAAACCATATTATGCTCATTGTTTTAATGAGGCCTATTTAAATGCCCAGGTATGTAGTCATTCTGTCCTAGGAAACATATTTATAATACATATGAATGGATCATTATTATGCCATTAGTTAGAGACAGAAAGCTCTCTAACAATGGACTGGAAGGTTGAGATACTATCCATATGCTAGGAAAAATCATTCTTCCCTATATGGTTCCTAGAACTGTCCTACCCCTTCATATGACTAACAGAGGGACACAAAGAAGTACAAAGGACATGGTCAACCAAGGTACCATGTGAAATAAGATTAGATCAATCAGATTCATCTGCAAGAAAATAAAAAGACATACTTAGAAATGAGAAAGGAAGAGGGAGGACCACCACTTCCTCTATATCTGTTTTTAACTCAGTTCTCTAACAACTTGAGTGAGTCCCTTTGATAAAACAGAGACACAGACAAACGTAAATGCATAGGCACAGACAGAAACAGAGGGAAAGAGAAACACACACACACAGACAGCGACAGAAACACAGAGACAGAGAAAGACAAATAAAACTATAGACACACAGAGAGAGAAACATAAAGACAGAGAGAGGCAGAGAAAGGAAAAGAGAGAGCGAGGGTTTTATTCCTTGCTACTTGTCCCCTTTAGTCTAGATCTGAGGAGGAAAGGAACCGCCAATGTTGTTAATAGTGCTGTTGCAGTAATGGTTTCTCCATGTCCAGGGAATGCTTTGGCACCTCACCTCCCTCCTTTCTCTGTCTCTGTCTCTCTCTGTGTGAGTCTCTCTGTCTCTCTGTCTCCATCTCTTTCTCTGTCTCTCTCTCCATCTGTTTCTTTCTGTGTGTGTCTCTCTGTCTCTGTCTCTCTCTGCCTCTCTGTCTCTGTCTCTCTCTGTCTCTCTGTCTCTGTCTCTCTCTCCATCTCTCTCTGTCTCTCTCCTCCCAAGAGAGAGAATCTTAAAACTCTTTATGTAGGAGAAAAAACTTCACCCTTTGCTTTGATTCCTGCATTACCTTCCTCTTCTCTTGAGCTAGGAAATAATATAACTCCTGGGGTCTTTAATGACTTCGGCCTCTTTAGAAGGCAGCCAATCCAAGCTTTGGTAGTAGGACCATTACACTTGTATCCCCAGAACCTAAGACAATGCCTGGCATATAGTTGTTATTGTTCTGTTGTTTCAGTCATTTCCAACTCTTTATGACCCCATTAGGGGTTTTCTTGGCAAAGATACTGGAGTGGTTTGCCGTTTCCTTCTCCAGTTCATTTTGTAGATGAGGAAGCTGAGGCATACAGGGTTAAGTGACTTTCCCAGGGTCATACACTAGTAAGTGTCATAGGCCAGATTTGAACTCAGGAAGGTGGGTCTTCCTGATTTCAGACCCGCTGAGCCACTACAGTACGTACTTGAATGTTTTTTTAATTGATTGATGATAGTCGAAAATTGGGGATCAGTTCTCATTGGAAGAGAACGAGGGAGGTTTCTTGGAAGAAGAAACATTTGAGCTGTGGCTTTCAGGATGGATAAGATTTCTACCAGTTGCAGGGTAAGCACAGATTGGATGGCATTCTAGATAAAGTGAGGGTTATTAAACAGAGCAACTGAAGAGCAAAATCTTAGTACATTTGAGTAGTGAGGAGTAGTACAATTTTATTGGAACATCGGGCATATGAAATGGAATTTCGTGATTAGGCTTGTAAAACAGGTTGAAGTCAAATTTTGGAGTGTCTTGAACATCAAGGTAAGGAAAGGCAAGAAATAGTTTCTTTTCTTTTGTTTTCATCTTCTTTCCTTTCCTTTTCTTTCCTTTATGTTTCCATTTTAGCAGGACAGTGACAATATAATAGTCTCACTTCAGGAAAATGAATATAGTCTAGTCATACAGTAAAGAATGAAGGAGGGGAAGGTGAAGGTAGAAATAGAAAGACCAGTTAGGAGATTATTGTAACCATTGAGGTGAAAGGTAAAGAGAGGCTGAAGCAGAGTGCTGGCCATGAGGATGGAGAGGAAAAGGAGAATTTTGTTTCTGACTTTAGTGGAAAAATCCCTTAGGGCTAAGGCATTTTTATCCTTGCTTTTAGGGTTAAAATAACAATAATTGTATATACTTTTCACATTATGCTATAAAAAAGCAAAGCAGATAAATTATCTGTGAACAATAATAAGTCTTTCAACAACACTGCAGTGTGTGAAAGAAATCATGCCTCCTAGATGATACCTAGGGTTTCTGTAAGTGTTCTCAACCTTTTAAATAGTTTCACATGGATGCTTTCTTTTGATCCTCAGGCTATTCCTGAGCTAGAACAGTGGTTATTATGCCCATTTTATAGATGAAGAAACTGAGGCCTGAAGCACTTACCTCAAATGTTTAAATTCAGGTGTTAGATTAAGACTTCTGACTCCTAGTCCCTTCTTAATCTAGTGAACTATGCTGCCTCAGAGGGCCATGAATAATAGGGACTGGAAAGCACATAACATGGAAGAGAGTTAAGCTTACTACAATGGTCACCTTTTGCAAATGAAAGCTAAGGCCAACTGCAGACATTTTCTTCCACTTCTCTTATTTTTCCTCATTCATTCATATTGGAGCAATGGATCTGAGGCCCTCCACATGTGCAAATGACTTTCAGCAAGATCTTTTCCCCTTTGTTTTAGTGTGATTTATGGTTTCCCAGAAGCTATTCCCTACCCTTCTCCATTATGTTGCAAAGTGTTATTTCTAGCCATCTTTAGATAAATTACATCAAGTTCCAACTTGGCCAGTGGGAGAAATTCTCTCAGGCTGATGGTACTGGGAGCACCAGCTGCAGTTAGTTCTGTAATGCTATATTTACCAGCCTATACCCGACTATACTTTGGACCAGCAAAATACCTTAAGTCTCTAACGCAGCCTGCTAAAATGATATACATGTGGGACATACACATGTGCATATTTATATATTATTCTCTCACAAAGTATTTTAAAATAGTTTCTTGCATTTTACTCTCCAAAATAAAACACACAAATGAGGCAGTTTCAAAACACAAAACATGCTGGGAAATTATAGCCAACAATCCAATGTATCACAAAATACATATGATAAAAAGTGGTGGAGATTGAAGACAATCAGTGTGATTGTTGTTGTTCTTTCTCACTCTTTAATCTTTCTATTCTTGGAGTTTAAGATATGACTGTGAGACCCAGCACAGCTCCAGGCGCCAACCAGTTTCCTTCCCTTCTTTTTATTATTGTCAAAATGGTTTCTTGCTGACAGCAATCTGAAAAGCAATTAAATAGAAAGTCTTCACAAGAGATTTTTCTGCTAATAAACACTTTATATAAAAAACTCATTTGGCATTGTGTCTCTGAGATTTAGTGGTACTTTGCTTCATCTGACATATTAAAGAACAAGGTCTCTGGCACATTGAGTGGATGCCCGATGGAGAATTTTCATGCTAACTTGGGCAAGAATCACAAAGGAAGAGAAAGGCTTGGAGGGGTTAGGATTTGCTGATGAGGGAAGCATATATGTACATATATATGTATATATGTACATATATATACTAATAAAATGACATGCACTTGAAACATAATAGTCACTTGATAATGAAGGCTCTTGTATTTTAATGGAATAAAGACTGGACCTGAAGTCTAGAGAGAATTGGAATCAAATTCTGACTGGCATTTCCTAGCTGGGTGGGTGATACTGAGCAAATTATTTCACCTCTGTAAGCATCAGCTACTTCCTCTACTAAATGAATAAACAAACAAATAGATAAATAAATAGATAGATAGATAGATAGATTGATAAAGGTAAGGAGGATACTGGGACACATACTACCTGCCTTGAAGTAGTTATATGGAAAGTACATTTAATAAGGATGAGCTAGTATTAGATATATACGAAATGTTTCCCCATAGACTCCCACTTTCATGATTCATTATTATTTGGAGGTGATCTTGAGTCTTCAAAGGTTATGTAAGAACAATAATAACTCTGGCAAATTCTATCATACTAGGAAGGCTTCAGATGTGGCTATGGCAATAGACTACATTTGCTTTCTGAGGACCAGTCTAGCTAAATATGGAGAGGCTTATCACCAATAGTCCCTTGGAGAGGGTATAATATATTCTCTGGTCAAGGCAAGCAATGAAGAAAACAAACAAAGAGATGATTCTCAGTTCTATGTGATCTCTTGCCTCTTTTAGAGTAACAGCAGCAGAGTGGCACAAAAGGGAGACAAAGTCCCAGGTTTTAGGCTATTTATAAACATTAACTATTTTAGGCTACTTATAAACATTAGCTGTTAGTACTCTAAATGGGAGACTATTGTCTAATGATCAGCTCATGGACATACTACTAGAGAAGTAAAGCAATAGGAATCTTGACATTCTACCTACAAATGAAGCCAAAAGACAGAAGGAAGTCAGAGCTAAATGGAAGGATAACTTATAGTTTCTTCTTAGAGATGGTGCTAAAATTTGCTCTATTGTGTAGTCAGTCAACACACATTTATTAAGTACCTACTATGCGTCAGGCACTGTGCTGAGTGCTGTGGATACAAAAAAAGGCAAAAAATTAAAAAAAAAAACAGTTTCTGACCTCAACAAGCACACATTCTAAAGGGAGGTATTGGCGCATCTAAAGTCAATAAGAAAAATGAGTTTATGGGGCATCTTTTCATCTCTTATTGTAGTACTCATAATCACTATTTGAAAAAACAAAAGATAACCATGAAAATGATTATCATTTATGTTCTAACATCTATTGAAAATAAATAGAATTTATATGAAGAGCTAAATAAGAGCCTCCAAATTAAATTGGCATATACTTAGCAATGTTAAAGCAAATATAGTATTGGGTGAGTTTAGTAGAAAGCAGGAAAATAAAAGCAAAATAGACACAAGGTAATTTTGGCAGAGAGGGCACTACTGGCAGCTGAGGAGATCAAGGAAAGCTTCACTTAGAACAGTGGTTCTGAACCTGGGATTTATGAACTTTGTTTTATTTTTTAATTTTGACAACTATATTTCAATATAATTGGCTTCCTTTGTAATCCTACATATTCTATGCATTTAAAAATATTATTTGGAGAATGGGTAGTCCATAGGTTTCACAAGACTGCCAAATGGGTTCAAGATTAAGAACCCCCATTGTAGAAGATGCCACTTGAGCTGAACTTTGAATAAAACAAGGGGTTCTAAGAGGTAGAAATAAGAAGAGAAGTGCTCCTTTGGTACCCTCCCAATGTTGAGAGAACAGGAGGAAGATTTCCAGCTCATTGGATGGATCCTCTGTGGTATACTTTGGGAGAATATTGGCAATAGTCACACAGAATGGAAAGACATGGATGGAATGCAGTCTGTGTGGTTGGGAAAAATTCCCAAATAGATGAGACCAGAAAACTGTCTCAGTATTTGTTCTACGCTGAAAAGGCTTTGAGTTCAGTCCCAGTAACAGACTGCCAGATTTCCAAGGATCACCTTTGCTAAGCATAAAGAAGATCACAGATTACAAGGTAACACAGGCAGTAAGTAGCAGAGCCTTTCATTACTAGTAAACTGAACATATTTTGGTGAATTCTTTGGCCATGGCCAAAACAAAGAAATCTATAAAAAGTACACCTCCCTAATCCTATGTGTCTCCCTTCAATACAGGCTCATCTATTCAATATCAGTATTTTACTAGTGTTAGTGTATGACTGATGGTTAAAGTACGCTACCACCTCCAAAGAATTAAAAATTAGTAACATCATGAAGGCAATATGAATATGCTTAATTACATGAAAAACAAGGAGTTTAAAGAGAACAATTGTAAATATTTGAGCAAAAAAAATGGGTAATTCATGCTAAAGCAAGTGACAACTAACAGACAGCCTACGTGCCACTAGAATTAATATTATTTAATCTGTCTAAATCTTAGTGCTCAACATGTCCAAAACAGAACTTACTGTCTTTCACTAAAATCTCACCTCCTCTTCTTCCCTATTTCTGTCTGTCACGCCACTATATTTCCAATCATCCAGATTCATGACCTTAGTTTTATCTTCAACTTCTCGCTCTTATTTACGCCACATAGCCAATCAATTGATGTATATTTTCATTTCTACCCTTACAACTTTCATATCCATGCCACTCTCTCTATTCATATAGTCAAGTTTGGGCTGTCATCACCTGTCTTCTGGATGGTTGGAATAGCCTCCTATTTGGTCTCCCTAATTCAAGTTTCTCAGAACTTGCCCAAGCCTTTACTTTTCTTGTACAACCTTTGAGAATGTAAGGTCACCACCACATCATAAGGCACTGAAATAGTTTGTGGAGAAAATACTTAATATGTGCATAAAATAATAGCTCACATTTATTAAGTTTCAAGATTTTCAAAGTACTTTCTTCACAACAACCCTAAGGCAGATAGAGTATGAATTACCCTCTTACACTCTTTATTTCATATAGTTAAGGGATCTGAAACTTCCAAAGGTGAAGTGGATTTCCCAGGTTCAAACAGCTAGTAAATGTCAGTCAGGATTTAAGTCCAGGTCCTCTCTAACTCAGAATTCATTCCACTATAACATGTAGCAAAATTATAAGAAGACACAGACAGATAAGCCTTACCAAGTACGGGAAAGAACTCTAAAATTGATGAAATCCCATCAAAAATTCTGTCTAGGACCTACTCTCCTCCTTTACCTTATCACAGAGACCCTATGGAAATGCTCCTTTCCCCACTCAACGAAATTGTTATTTTAATGGAGAACTCTGGAGCATTCCAATCCCTTCAGTTAAAGACTAGGCCTTTGCCTGGATTTAGTGGGGCTCTGGGAGCTAATGAAATCTTTTGTTTTAACTTCATGCAAAATAACAGTCATGGGGCAAGTTCATCTTAATGAGAAAGGCAGGCTGGTGTGAATCTAGATAAAGGTCTAATCTTCTGCTCAGGGACTTGGAGTGGTCTATCATTTTTAAAATCTGTCAATTAAAGGGCTCACAAAAACTCCTATCCTGCCTTCTTTCCAACCCAGAAGCTACTTCTCCTACAACTTCAGATTTCTCAGTATAGCAATCTTCTACTAGCTATATTTCTCTGGCGCAGGTCTAGGATGAATGAAACCAAGAAGAAATTATGGAACAACAGCAAGATGCAAAAGCTTCCAATGATGTGGATAGCCTCTTTATTTTGGATTGTCAGGAAGAAGGACCACTCATGAGCAAGTTGGTGATAATAACTGATATAGGATGGTGCCAAAAATGATTTGTGAAATTAGGCAGCATCAGTACGAAGAGGAAGGGGACACTAATATCAAAGGGTACAGCATTGGGTGGTGGAGCAAGATTGCAGCATGTTCATCTTCAGTTTTTATTGTAAGCCAATGAAAAAATATTCATGAATATTTAGAACTACTCCATATGTCCTGAGAATAAATGTGGGATGCCAAAATAATGAAAAGACATTGTTCCTAGCCCCTTTGGAAAAACTTCCATTAATCACAATTTTTAGGACATCATAGCCTACCATGAGAAATCTAGAAACAAATTGCTTTGATATTTTTTTACCTTCCATAAACAAAACCCTCCACAATTATCTTATAATCTTTTTAACTAATTGGATACTTAGAATTTAAAGGAAGAAAGAAAACAAGACTTACTTCCTCTGTTATTTTATAGGTTTTTTTCTTCTTCTGATTTCAGAGTAGGAAAAAGGGGTTTCAAGTCCCGAAGTGGGATTAGAGATTAGTGGTAAGCTACCAGGAGTTTTGGTTTAGTAAACATTTTAGGAAGGAATTAACAAACTGAAGAGCAACCTGAGAAAGGTGACCACGATTGTGAAATCAAGATCATGTTTATTATGGTTGATTGAAGGAATTGGGAAAAATAAGCCTAAAGAAGAGATGGATAGCAGAGACAGGATTTCTACATTCAAACATGTATATACGGTTTTTCCAGAGATGATGAATTAGAATTGTAAACTGTGAAAATTTGTAAAGGTGAAAAAAATGGGAACAGTCAATTTGAAGGTCTATGGGGAGACACTAAGGCAGTGTTGGTGTATATATGGATTGGTACAATCATTCTAGAAAAATACTTGAAATTATATGAGAAAATGACTAAGTTATTTACCCTTGGGTCCCGGGATTGATCTCGCAACTGGGCATATACCCCAGTGAAGTTACAGTTTAAAAATAGTTTTTCCAACAAGTAACAAAATATTAGCAGCATCACTTTTCATGAAAGCAAAAAGAAAAACTGGATGAAAAAGTGAATGCCTACTAATTAGGAAGTGATTGAACAAATCATGGCATATGGATATAATGGAACATTATTGTGTCATTAGAAACAACAAATATGAGGAATTCAGACCACCATGGGGATATTTGTATTTACAAAGAGTGAAATCAGCAGAACAAAAAACTATATAAATATATGCATATGTATACATACTATATACATAACTATATATAATTATATATGTCTAATTATGTGTAGATATAATAAACAATTGTATATACAATTTACTCTTGTCATCATTGTAATAATATAATTAACATTTATATAGTGCTTACTATATGCTAGGTATTGAGCAAAGCATTTTACAAATATTTTATATATCATATATATGTGCAAAGATATATGGGTGTGTGAGAAAGTGTATACACACACATATATGTGTGTATATATATATATATGTGTGTGTGTGTGTGTGTGTGTGTGTGTTTACAAACACATGCATCTCTAATCCAATAAACATTTATTAAACATCAGACACTGTGCTAAGCACTGGGGATACAATTAATAAAAACAAAGACAGTCCTTGTCCTCAAGGAGCTTACAATATTAAAAAACATTCAAAAAGGCAGAAGAGTGGGAAGGGGGTCAGTACACCATGGTTACCTGGTAAGGACTGGGGCATCTTGTTTTGTGGACTTGAAACCAGAGAGAGCAGCAGATGCAGAATGGAGTGCACTGAGCAATTGTTTCTGCCCTCTATAAAGGAAGCTATGTGGAAGAGTTGGTGTTCCATTCTCCAGCCCCCCAATCAGAAGAGAGAGGAGACTGAGGGAGGTAATATTAGTCAAAGCTTGAGTTAGTAGCATGGTGATGAAACTAGATTAGATTCACCTGTTAGGAGCAGCAAAAAGAACTCCAATCCAAAGAAACTGATAAATCAGTAATGGCCTCACAGAAAATATAAGACAGGATTCCTTCCTCTAGGCAGTGAACCAAGGGACTACTAAGGCAGAATGTTACCTGTATTGTCAGACATGACCTCTACATTAGTCATTTTTGCTTCATAGTTTTTTAATATTTATTTTTATTTTTCAACACTCACCATCATCAGATTTTGAGTTTTAAATTTTCTCCTCCTTCTTCCCCTCCCCCTTCCCCAGATGGCATGCAATCTGATATAGGCCATACATATAAAATTACATTAAATATATTTCCACATTAGTCATTTTGTAAAGAATAATTAGAACCAAAGAGAAAAACTATGAGAAAGAAAAAAAAAGACAAAACAAAGAAAAAAATAGTATGCTTTGTTCTTCATTCAGACTCCATAGTTCTTTCTCTGTATGTGGATAGCATTTTTCATCATGAGTCTTTTGGAACTGTATTGCTCAGAAGAGCTAAATCTATCAAACATGATCATCACATAGTGTTGCTGTTACTGTGTACAATGCTTTGCTGGTTCTGCTCACTTCACTTAGCATCAGTTCATGCAAGTCTTTCCAAGTTTTTCTGAAGTCCACCTGATCATCATTTCTTATAGCATAATAGTATTCCATTACATTCATATACCACAACTTGTTCAGCCATTCCCCAATTGATAGGCGTCCCCTGAATTTCTAATTCTTGGTCACCACAAAACAGCTGCTAAAACTATTTTTGTACATGTAGGTCCTTTTCCCATTTTTATGATCTCTTTGGGATACAGACCTAGAAATGGCATTGATGGATCAAAGGGATATAGAGTTTTATAACCCTTTGGACATAGTTTCAAATTGCTCTCCAGAATAGCTGGATCAGTTCACAACTCCACCAACATTGTATTAGTGTTCCAATTTTCCCACATCTCCAACATTTATTGTTTTCCTATTTTGTCATGTCAGCCAATCTGATAGGTATGATGTGGTGCCTCAGAGTTAGTTTAATTTGCATTTATCTAATCAATAATGATTTAGAGCATTTTTTCATATGACTAGAGATAGCTTTAATTTCTTCCTCTGAAAATTGCCTGTTCATATCTTTGGACCATTTATCAATTAGGGAATGACCTGTATTTTTCCAAACTTGACTCAGTTCCCTGTATATTTTTAAAATGAGGCATTTATCTCACTGATTGATTCTTAACAGTCATGAAGTAACTGTCCCTTTAAAAGTCGTTACCCAGGTATTGATAAAACATTTAATGGCTAATAAGGAAAATATGCTAACAGATCTCCTGAAAAGATCATATGAAGCACTGATGGAATCAGCAGAGTCTTTAGTATTGAATACTTCTTCTTTGGCTACTGAAGCAAAGGTTTCCAGTCAGTATGATTAAAAGGATGGTCATATATGTGAATCAGATGTATTTTTGATCTTTCAAAATTGATGTCTTTTGTTTTTACATAACCTTCAAGTCTAAATAAACCCTTTTTCTTTTTCCTCCCCAGAAAACCATCCCATGCTGCAAAGAATAAAAAAGAAAGAGTAAAAAAGAAATAAATTATGCAAGACTAATCAACATGTCAGTTGGTTTTGAGTCTTTATAATATTCTACAACCATCATCCTTCACCTCTGCAAAGAAGGAATGAGTGTGGGCATTTCCTCAACTCTTATCCTTGGTTATTGTAATCACACTGTATTCATTTTCTTTTTTTTTTCTTTCCATTTATACTGTTATAGTCATTGCATATACTATTTTCAGGGTCTGCTTACTTCATTATGCATCAATTCATACATTTCTTCCAATTATTTGAATTCTTCATATTTGTCATTTGTTACATTCTATAATATCCCATTACAATTGTACACCACAGTTTATTTAGCCAGGCCAAAACAGATATGTTTTCACCTTGTTTTTGTTTGCTTGTTTGTTTTTTGCTAACATAAAAAGCATTGCTATGAATATTTTTGATACATGGGAAATCCCCCCCCCATTTTTTTACCTCCTTGGGGTACATGACTAGCAATAGGATCTCTGGGTCAAATAGTAGACACACAGACACAGACACAGACACACACACACACACACACACACACACACACACACACACACACATTCCAACACACACATGGTCCTAATGGACCAAACCTGAAGTCACAAGGATAATAACCTAGCTCTGATTCTGAAGTCACGGAATTCTGGGGGTGTCTGGATAAACATGGAGGCTGATGGAAGGGAATCTAAGAGGAGGCACACTCCAGATCCTCTACTTGCCCAGAGGCTGATGCCTTTCTTTGCCTCCTGTGCCCTCTGCTTCCTCTGCTGGCTGCCCGCAGATAAGCCCAGCTGGAACAGTGCCCTGGCCAAATGCCTCTCCATCCTCTTTCTAGCTCTTTTTGTACACAAGACGGCCCCATCAGGGCCCTATGGAGGATTTATTGGGGTAGGTCTCCTCTGCTCTGCCCTGGGGGACATTTTCTCACCTGGCCCAACCAGTTCCTCTTTGGCTTTGCAGCCTTTGCCCCAGCTCATCTCTTCTATCTCAGGACCCTGGGCTGGCTTCTGATCCACCAGGCACCCCTGGAGCCTATGATAGCTATCTTCATCCTCTATTTTGGGCTCCTGAAGCTTCACCTCCCTTTCAGCATGAGTCTCTCTCTGATTGTCTATGTGGCTATTGTTGGTCTGTTGCTGTGGCAGGCACTGACCCGAGGGAGACCTGCAGCACTTTGTGGCCTGTTCTTCAGCATCTCTGACACCATCCTGGCCTGGGCCACCTTTGTCTGACCCCTGCCTTCATACCTTCTGATCGTCATGGTCACCTACTATGGCCAAGCCCTGCTGCCTCTGTCAACAGTGAAGGGCAGGGCCCCCCAAGCTGACTGAGCTTGATGAACTCCTCTCACAAAGATGACAGACTCCAGGGAGTGGCTGACCCCCTGGCTGGGTCCAAGTAGACCAGTGACTTGGAGCTCAGCACTTGGCCTCCTCTCCAGCCCCCATAGCTTTTCTTTGTTACAGGGGCAGGCACAAATTTGAGGACACAGCTATAAAGAAATGACAATACTATGAAAACAAAAGGCACCAAGATGGTGCAGTAAAGTCAGGGACTACCCTGACCTCTCCTAAATTTCCCTCCAAACAATTTTACAATAACACCTCAAAATAATTTTACAATAACACTTCAAAACAAATTCTAGAGTAGCAGAAGCAGCAAAAGGATGGGATCAAATAATTTTCTAGCCCAAGACAACCTCGAAAGTCATCAGGAAAGGGCTTTCTCACTGGGGTGAGAGTGGAGCACAATCTAGCACAAGCCTCAGCAGCACCCCAGCAAGCCAGCAGCAGCCTTGAGGGTGACTAAATCAGTAGCTGCAACTCCCAGAGTTCTGAGTCCATAGATAGTAAAGGGATCAGACAATGAGTCATAAGGAGATTACAGGTGCCCCTTTTCTAGCACTGGGTGCAAAACTCTGTTGCATTACCTATACTCAGTTCTGGGTCACAGCCCCAGTGTGAGGAAAAGCACTAGAATACTAGACCTTACAGCCACAGGGAAGTGGGGACTGTGGTCACAATTTCAGAATGGAAAAGAATGCTTGTGGTCACTCACAGACCAGAGCACATGCCAAGAGAATACAGCTCTGTTTAGATCACAACACCTTGGAAGAATTGAAAACTTACAGATTCCCAGAACTAGCTCTGAAAACAGCTGCATGAAAAAATCTTAAGCTTGGAATACTGCCCCCTCTACTGGGAGCAGAGCCAAACTTTAACATAAAGTTAGATGTCAAATAGGCTGGGAAAATGAGCAAACAACAACAACAACAAAAAAGAATCTGACCATAGACAGTTACTATGGTGACAGGGAAGATCAAAACACAAACTCAAAAGAAGACAAAAAAAAACAGCTACATTCAAAGCCTCAAAGAAAAATGTGAATTTTTCTCAGACCCAAAAAGAATTCCTGGAAGTGCTTAAAAAGTATTTTTAAAACTCAAATAACAGAGGTAGAGGAAAAATTAAGAAAAGAATTGAGAGTGATGCAAGAAAAATCATGACAAACATCAATAACTTGGTAAAGGACACACAGGTGTGCGTGCACGCATGCACACACGCGCACACGCACACACACACACACACACACACAATTACCAAAGAAAATAGCACCTCAAAAATAGGCCAAATGGTAAAAATAGGCACCAAAATCCACTGAAAGAAGTCCTTACAAAAGCAGAATTGGTTAAATGGGAAAAAGTAGTTTAAAAAAAACCTTCACCAAAGAGAGCTCCTTAAAAAGCAGAACTGGCCACATGGGAAAAAAATACAAAAAGTCACTGGGGAGAAGAACTCCTTAAAAAGTAGAATTGGTAAAATTGAAAAGGAGGTACAAAAGCTAACTGAAAAAAGTAATTCCTTAAAAATTAGAGTTGGGTAAGTGGAAGCAATGACTCCATGAGACATCAAGAAATAACAAAACAAAATTGAAAGCAAGAAAAAATAGAAGAAAATGTGGAATATCACATTGCAAAAAAAATCTGACCTGGAAAATAGATCAAGGAGAGATAATTTAAGAATTATTGTACTACCTTAAAGCCATGATCAGAAAAAGAACCTAGTCGGGGGGCGGAGCCTAGATGGCGGCTGGAAAGCAGGGACCAGTTTGAGCTCCCTGCCGAGTCCCCCCAAAAACCTATAGAAAATGGCTCTGGACCAATTCTAGAGCTGCGGAACCCACAGAACAGCTGAGGGAAGCAGGGCTCCAGCCCAGGACAGCCTGGATGGTCTCTGGGTGAGGTCTATCCCACACGGAGCTGGGAGCTGGGAGCTGGGAACGGAGTGGAGCAGAGCCCAGCCTGAGCAGCGTGGATCAACCAGATCAGGAGCTGGGCGGAGCGGGCCCTGGTGCCCTGTGTCTGTGAGCTGCGGCAATTGCCGGTCTTCTCAACCCACAAACACCAAAGACTGCAGAGAAGGTTAGTGGGAAAAGCTGCGGGAGTGGAAGGAGTTCACGGTTTGGCTTCCAGCCCCAGGGGCAGCAGAGGTGGGGCAGCTACAGTTGCTGCTGCTTCTGGCCCCAGGCCCACCTGGTGGGAGGAATTAAGTGGAGGATCAAAGCAGGAGTGCAACAGCCTGATGAAGATCTAAGCCCAGTCCGGACTGGGGGTTCTTGGGAAAGGAGAAGTGCGGGTGTGACAGAGCTGGCACCTCCCCCCCAAACGTGGAACATGGAACTTGTTAGTCTACAAGCAGTCATACCCCACTGAAAAACTCAAGGGTCAAGTTAGTTGGTTGGGAATATGGCCAGGCAGCAAAAGCACACCCAGATTCAGTCTCAGACTTTGGATTCTTTCTTTGGTGACAAAGAAGACCAAAACATACAGCCTAAAGAAGACAACAAAGTCATAGAGCCTACAACAAAAGCCTCCAAGAAAAACATGAACTGGTGTCAGGCCATGGAAGAGCTCAAAAAGGATTTGGAAAAGCAAGTTAGAGAAGCAGAGGAAAAATTGGGAAGAGAAATGAGAAGGATGCGAGAAAACCATGAAAAACAAGTCAATGACTTGCTAAAGGAGACCCAAAAAAATACTGAAAAATACACTGAAGAAAACAACACCTTAAAAAATAGACTGACTCAAATGGGAAAAGAGCTCCAAAAAGCCAATGAGGAGAAGAATGCCTTGAAAGGCAGAATTAGCCAAATGGAAAAGGAGGTCCAAAAGATCACTGAAGAAAATACGACTTTAAAAATTAGATTGGAGCAAGTGGAAGCTAGTGACTTTATGAGAAATCAAGATATTATAAAACAGAACCAAAGGAATGAAAAAATGGAAGACAATGTGAAATATCTCATTGGAAAAACCACTGACCTGGAAAATAGATCCAGGAGAGATAATTTAAAAATTATTGGACTACATGAAAGCCATGATCAAAAAAAGAGCCTAGATACCATCTTTCAAGAAATTATCAGGGAGAACTGCCCTGATATTCTAGAACCACAGGGCAAAATAGAAATCGAAAGAATCCATCGATTGCCTCCTCAAATAGATCCCAAAAAGAAATCTCCAAGGAATATTGTTGCCAAATTCCAGAGCTCCCAGATAAAGGAGAAAATACTGCAAGCAGCCAGAAAGAAACAATTTGAGCATTGTGGAAACCCAATCAGAATAACCCAAGATCTGGCAGCTTCTACATTAAGAGATCAAAGGGCTTGGAATATGATATTCCGGAGGTCAAACAAGCTAGGATTAAAACCTAGAATCACCTACCCAGCAAAACTGAGTATTATGCTCCAAGGCAAAATATGGACTTTCAATAAAATAGAGGACTTTCAGGCTTTCTCAGTGAAAAGACCAGAACTGAATAGAAAATTTGACTTTCAAATACAAGAACCAAGAGAAGCATGAAAAGGTAATCAAGAAACAGAAATTGCAAGGGACTTGCTAAAGTTGAACTGTTTTGTTTACATTCCTACATGGAAAGATGATGTGTATGATACATGAGACGTCAGTATTAGGGTAGCTGAAGGGAATATGCATATATATATATATATATATATATATATATATATATATATATATATGTTTATGTATGTATAGGTGAATGTGTGTGTATGTATATATCTATGTGTGTATATGTATATATATATATGTATATGTGTGTATATATAAAAGAGAGAGAGCAGACACAGGGTGAGTTGAAGATAAAGGGAAGATATCTAAAAGAAATAAAATCAAGTTAAGGGATGAGAGAGCAACATACTGAGAGAGGGAGATAGGGAGAGATAGAGTGGGGTGGATTATCTCACATAGAGGTGGCAAGAGGAAGCAGTTCTGTTGGCGGAGGGGAGAGGGCAGGTGAGGGGGGAATGAGTGAACCTTGCTCTCATCAGATTTGGCCTGAGGAGGGAATACCATGCATACTCAATTGGGTATCTTACCCCACAGGAAAGAAGAGGGAGGAAGATTAAAAAAAAATAAAGGGGGGGATGATGGAGGGGAGGGCAGATGGGGGTGGAGGTAATCAAAAACAAACACTTTGGGAAGGGGACAGGGTCAAGGGAGAAAATTCAATAAAGCGGGATGGGTTGGGAAGGAGCAAAATATAGTTAGTCTTTCACAACATGAATATTGTGGAAGGGTTATACATAATGATACACATGTGGCCTAGGTTGAATTGCTTGACTTCTTAGGGAGGGTGGGTGGGAAGGGAAGAGGGGAGAGAATTTGGAACTCAAAGTTTTAAAAACAGATGTTTAAAAACAAAAAAAAAAGTTTTTGCATGCAACTAGAAAATAAGATACACAGGCAATGGGGTGTAGAAGTTTATCTTGCCCTACAAGAAAGGAAGGGAAAAGGGGATGAGAGGGGAGAGGGGTGATAGAGGGGAGGGCTGACTGGGGAACAGGACAACCAGAATATAAGCCATCTTGGAGTAGGGGGGAGGGTAGAAATGGGGAGAAAATTTGTAATTCAAAATGTTGTGATAATCAATGCTGAAAACTAAATATGTTAAATAAATAAATTTAAATTAGAAAAAAAATATGTGTCATTTCAAAAAGTATAATTTTTTAAAATGACACATCTTAAATTTAATAATTTATTGTAAATTTTTGGATTTTCTCCTTGCATTGAAATTTTGATGACACAATATTGCATCATGTGACTATATAGTATCATATTACAAACAAGTCATTACAGGCACATATTCCTGCTGATACATGCTGGACTTCCCAACAATACATGACATGTTCGCCTGCCAACACTTGCTTATTAAAACCTGTCAGTGGACTTGACCAGTTTAAAAAAAAAAAGAAAAAGAAAAAGAACCTAGTCATCATATTTCTTTTTTTTTATTTTTTTAAGTTTTTTTAAATTTTTTTTTGTTTTTTGGCAGGGCATTTGGGGTTAAGTGACTTGCCCAAAGTCACACAGCTAGTACGTGTCAAGTGTCTGAGGCTGGAATTGAACTCAGATCCTCCTGACATCAGGGCCTGTGCTGTACTCATTGCTCC
This sequence comes from Trichosurus vulpecula, assembly GCF_011100635.1. NCBI lineage: Eukaryota > Metazoa > Chordata > Mammalia > Diprotodontia > Phalangeridae > Trichosurus > Trichosurus vulpecula. The sequence goes on from NC_050574.1 coordinate 182,964,124, forward strand.
ACCTAGCTGCCCCTAGACATCATATTTCAAGAAATTATCAAGGAAAATTGCCCTGATATCCTATAATTAGAAGGCAAAATGGAAATTGAAAGAATCCACCAATCACCACGTCCTGAAAGAAAGCCCAAAATGAAAACTCCCAGGAATGTTTTATGTAAATTACAGAGCTCCCAGCTCAAGGAGAAAAAATTACAAGCAGCTAGAAAGAAATAATTCAAATATTGTGGAGCTACAGTCAGGGTTACACATAATCTAACAGCTTCCACATTAAGCACTTCGAACATAGTATTTTGGAAGGCAAAGGAGCTAGGATTACAAATAAGAACCACTTACCCAGCAAAACTGAGTTTCATCCTTTAGAGGAGAAAATGGGTATTTAATGAAATAAAGGATTTTTAAGAATTCCTGATGAAGAGACCAGAGCTGAATAGAAAAAATTTGACAAGACTCGAGATAAGCATAAAAAGTAAACAAGAAAGAGAAATCTAAGGGATTCAATAAGGTTAAACTGTTACATTCCTACATGGGAAGATGATACTTGTAACTCCTAAGAACTTTCTCATTATTGGGCAGGTAGGAGGAGTACACATAAACAGAGGGCAAAAGTATGTTGACTATGGTGAGATGGTATCTGAAAAAATAAAATTAATAGGTGAGAAAGAAGGATACACTGGGAGAAGTGGGAATGGAGAGATAGACTAGACTAAATTACCTCACATAAAGGGGATGCAAAAGAGCTTTTTCAGTGGAGGGAAAGATGGGGGAGGTGGACAATGCTTAAATCTTAATCTCATCAGAATCGGCTCAAAATGGGAATAACATAAACACCCAGTTGGGTATAGAAATCTATCCAGTCTCCAGAGAAGTAGGAAAGGAAAAGGACAAAAGAAGGGAGGGCTGATAAAAGGGAGGTTAGATTGGGGGAGGTGTTATTAAGAAGCAAATAAAGAGGGACAGAGTGAAGGGAGATAGAAGGATAAACAGGGGTGGGGGAAATAGGATTAAGGGAAATACACAGTAATCCTAACTCTGAAAAACATTCTACAGCAAGGTTCTCTGATAAAGGCTTCATTTCTCAAATATTTAGAGAACTGACTCACATTTAAGAATACAGGTTATTCCCTAATTGATAAATGGTCAAAGGATATAAAAAGGCTATTTTCAGGTGAAAAAAAATCAAAGAGTCTATAGTCACATTAAGATGTTCTAAATAACTATTGATTAAAGAAATGAAAACTAAAACAACTCTGAGGTACTCTGAGGCACCTTACATCTGTCAAATTAGCTAATATAACAGAAAAGGAAAATGACAAATATTGAAGGGGACATGGAAAAATTGGAACACTACAGCATTGTTGGTAGAGTTTTGAACTGATCCAGCCATTCTGGAGAGCAATTTGGAACTATGCCCAAAGGTCTATAAAACCATGCATGCCCTTTGACACAGCAATACCCCTACTAGATCTGTATCACAGAGATTTTTTAAAAAGGGAAAGGACCTATTTATACAAAAATATTTATAGCAGTTCTTTTTGTGGTGAAAAAGAATTGGACACTGAGGAGAAGACCATCAATTGAGGAATGAAAGGCTGAACAAGTTGTGGTATATGATTGAGGAATACTATCATGAAGTACTATCATGCTATAAGAAATCATGAGCAAGTTGCTTTCCAAAAAACCTGGAAAGACTCACACCAACTGCTACAAAGTCAAGTGAGCAGAACAAGAAAAACAGTATACACAGTAACAACAATATTGGATGACTATCAACTGTGAATGACTTAGCTATTCTCAGCAACACAGCGATACAAGACAATTCTGAAGAACTTATGATGAAAAATGCTATCCACCTTCGGAGAAAGAACTGATAGAGTCTGAATGTACATCTTGGCATACTTTTATTTTTTACTTTATTTTTCTTGGGTTTCTTTGGGATTTTTTGGTCAGTGTTTACTTTCACAACGTGATTAATATGGAAATATGTTTTGCATGACTGTACATGTATAACCTATATCAAATTTTTTCTCTTCTCAATGATAGGAGAGGGGAAGGAAGGAGGGAGAGAATTTGAAACTCAAAAATTTTTAAATGAATATTAAAATTGTTTTGAATAAATAATTAGAAAAAATTAAATATTTAAAAATAAACAAATAAATGAAAAGAACAAAAGGCACTAGAAAAATAGATGTTTTAAAGAAGTATGGGGAATATTAGAATCAAACAGAGAGCGGTCCTTTGTTAATCTTGTCTTTCCACATTATGTCTTTCACAATGCCCCCTATTCTATGGGTAAACGGATACAAAATGAAACAACTACGGTGCCCAAGAAGTTTATATTCTATGAGGGAAAACAGGTACAATATATGCATAACGATATGTAGAGAAGAGATAAAAGGTTATTCGGGGTAGGGGGTATGCACTAGCGCTGGGAACCAATGGTATCAGGAAAAGCCTCATGTAGAAGTTGGCGCTTGAGTCTTGCAGGAATAAAGGTCATTCTAAGAGGTAAGAGTGAAAAGGGAGGACATTCTAGGCAAAGAAGGTAGCCAATGCAAAGGTGGAGAAATAGAATAGTCAGTGTCACATGTCAGGAACAGTGTGAAGGCTGTTATGGGTGGACCACAGAGTGTGTGAAAGAAAGTAATATTTTAAAAGTCTAGAGGCAAGTTGATAAGCCAAAGTAAATTGATCTATTATCCAGTAAATTGACCCTAAGGTAAGTTAGAGTCAGACCTTAAAGACTTTTAATGTCAAATAGAAGAATTTGTATGTAATTCTATAGATTATAGGAAGTTACTGAGTTTATAGAGTTCAGCTTGTCCAACCCTCTCATTTTACATATGAGGAAACTGAATACCAAAGATTTTGAGTGCCTTGCCATCAGTAATAATGATCCTCTGAACAACCAGATTCTATCTCCCCACCCCAAGGGCACTTTAGATTCTATTCTGGGAGTGAACTGTACTAATTGGCCTAAATAAAGACTCACCCAATACATTTTATCTAGCTGGCACCAGATTATGCTTTACATCCTATCCTGTCATCCACTAGGATACCAGGTCCTCCCTACCTAGGCTGGGCATCTTGCTCATGTGTTCTGTAGCTGTATACAAACCCCCTCTTCCACCTCTTGCTTCTGCTTTGAGAACAATAATCAAATCAATACTGCTCCTGCTACTAGAAAGGATGAATTTACTATAATATGACTTCCCTCACAATCCCTGTCACTAGAAATTTAAGGTCCCTGACTCGAGTTTTGTTCATGATTTCAAAACTTTCCACTGAAACACTACTCTATAGTTAGATCTATTTATAGATTTCCAGTCAGTCAAACAGCACTTATTAAACATCTTCTATGTGCCAAGCACTGTGCTAAGCACTGCAGATTTTGTATCTACCTCCTTCCATTAGAATATAAGCTCCTTAAGGTCAAGGATTACCTGAATTTTGTCTTTCTATCTGCCACAACTAGCTCAGTATTTAGCACATTTGAGACACTTACTGAATTCTAGATAATAGATGGCACAAGGTCACATGGGTAACAAGTTAAATCTCTCTAAACAAAAAGAAATCTTCTTTTTCTTCCATAAATTTTTTATTTCTATTTTTTTAAATATAGACTTTATTTTTCACCCCACTTTCTCAAAGGAAGGTGTCCTCATTTTTTTAAAGGAGAAGACATTACTAATTTTTCTGAGACCTCCTTCCCACCAGAACCAGTGGAGACACATATGGTCTGAGGCCCAATGGAACCATGTTACTATCTAACCTCTTGACAGAGAAATGACGGTTCAAGGATGAGAAGTATAATTTTGGACATAACCAATACAGCAGTTTGTTCTGTTCGATGAGGCATATGTTATACAAGTATTTGTTTTTCTTTTTTTTAAATGAATACAGGGGAAGATGGGGAGAGAAAATTTTTGTTAACTCCAAAAAAAGTACTGTTAACCAGAGATCTAGTTTCATTTTAACATAATTATGGATTGGTACTAAGGCCCAGACAAGATTTTTACTCTTAGATTCACAACTCTACCTTATTAAAGAAGCAGTAAGACAATGTTGAACTTTTAGCCTTGGCTAGACTCCTGGGGAACCAACCTCTTGAGGGGAAAAAATAAAAAGGGAGGTAAACGGTACTTCTATCTCATACAAGGTTAATATTTTCACCCATCTTGAGCAGCAGCAAGAAGCCTTTCTTCCAAGATCAGGAAGAAAGAACAAAATAAGAAGTGTTCAGACAACAAGGCATATGTGAAAGTAATACAATGACAAGGACAGCCCTTTGTAGAAACGGGGAAAACACACACTTGAGCCAATGCTACAGAAAGTCCATCCAATGATGTCTAGCTGAGTGGAGCACTAGGAACTCTAAACGCTTTCCTTAAGCCAACCTCTCACGTTGCTTCCAGAGGCAGCATTTCTTGGCAAAGCTTTCTTTCAATCCAAAAAGTTTACATAAAGTGCAAATAAGATTTGTTCCCTCCCCTATGTTTCCATGTTCATCATCTTTACAACTGATGTAGCCAAAAAGTCATCTGCTAAACTTGTTCAATGGGTCATTGCCCCACGGTATTTCTGGAGTAGGCAAATCTTCAAGTTCTTCCAAAGTCACAGAGAGTGTCTGGAGATGAATAGAGTTCTGGCAGAAGAATGCTGAGTACCACAGGCAAGATAAGAGACATGAACGGTACATCTCTAGCATGTGGGAAAGAGTGTCCTTCCCCCAAGTCAACGAAGAGGTCATCTTTGGATCTTGTTGCTTGCAGAGAGTTCAGAAACAGTGTTTCTGAAAAGAACAGTGCCAACCAATCTCCACGTCAGTCCTCACTTTGGGAGGTTTCTGTCTTCCCAGTTAAATTTCTGAATTTCTTTTTGGCTTCTGCCCTTTCCTCTGCATCAAAATACCAAACAGTCATAGCATATCTTGTAGCATAGGAAGGCTGTACTTCATGTGGGTTCCTACGATCTGACCAGAAGAAGAGTAGCCTGTCAAAAATAGGTACCACATCTGCTATAAAGGACTTCCCTTTTGGGAATATCCGAAGAATTCCACCATGCAACTTGGAATCCCAGTTCTTGTTCAGATAGTAGATGCAGGTGATACAGCGTCCGTCTCCACTGGGATTGTCTACATGTCGAACATAACCGGTCCCATTCCCAGGATAGCAAGTCACCATTGCCTTGGACCTTTCTTTGACATAGTATTTGCCCAGGCGGCTTCCACAGTACAAAACCAGCCGGTCGATCAGGGACAGGAGGAAGTTGATGGCTTCGCAGCCTTCCTCGTTGCCCCCGATCCAGGTTATCTGATCTCCCCGCAAGTGCCTCTTGCAGATCCCGGGGCGGGGTCCAGCCAGCTGCCAGTCCTGCAGGTCCCCGTTACAGTGCAGTTGCTTCACGCGCTCCAGAACGCAGTCGCCTACCACCTCGCCCAGGAAATTGTCCAGGTAGCAGAAGCCGATATCTTGCAGGCAGGGCACGATGTACTCGAGGGCGATCTTCTCCAGATCCAGGTGCATGATGTGTCCCAGGGGCATCGCGACTCCCGAGCGGAGAGGAGCCTCGGCGGCCCCAGCGTGCGGGCCTGGAGGAGGCGTGTGAGCAACTTTTGGAGACAGACACCCAGCTTGAGGCCCACGGGGTGCCAGGGCTACAGCCCCTAGAGGTCGGGGGTAGGGACGCGGCGCCGCACCAGCAGCTGCGAGAGAGAGGGAACCAGGGTAAACAGCCCACAACTCTTTGAGTGGAGTCCACTTAACAAAAGCACCGTCCGAGCTCCAGACGAGTTTGCGCTGGGCTCATCGACCCAGCACTGGACGGGCCCAGCGTACAGAGTTGGAAGGACCCCCTTTTTGGAGCGCGAGCGTGACTGTCAACAAAAAGAAATCTTTTCTTTTTTCACTGGTAGGAAACCAAGTTCTCTTTAATTTATTTATTATTTGCAGGGGGTAAGCCAGGGCAATTGGGGTTAAGTGACTTGCCCAAGGTCACACAGCTAGTAAGTGTGTCAAGTGTCTGAGGCCAGATTTGAACTCAGGTCCTCCTGACTCCGGGGCCGGTGCTCTACTCACTGCGCCACCTAGCTCCCCCTAATTTATTCATTTTTTGCTGAAAATACTATACTATTTTATTCACAGTTTTTTGAGCAAAACATCACCCAAAAAGAACCTTTTATTTTTTCACTTATTTAAAAATCCAATTTCTCTAGTATTTTTGTTACTAGAAATAATTCACTAATCACTCTTCAAACTCAAAACTACAAGTAAAAGAACTGTGTGACACTAATAAAAGTGAACACCTCCCACCACCTGCTGGTTGGTGAATGATTGAAAACAGATAACAGGTGTATGACAATAAATAACTAACTCTAAGTAGATAGGTCCTTACACACACACACACACACACACACACACACACACACACACACGTTAATTGAAAGTTAGAATTTTTTCCTGTTGACCTTGTCAACTCAGAGTAAACTATTAGTGCTCATCTGAGTCAGAGTTTTGTCTGTTTTAAGTGTATATAGGCTTTCGAGAAGTAGCAAACTTAGATTGTAGAAATTTGGAAGAGCAATACAAATTTGCAGTCAACCAGGAGAAGAGAAGAGGAAGTAAACAAGTATTTATTAAGCACCTACTTTTTGCTAGACACTCTGCTAAGTGCATTAAAAACATTATCTCTTTTGATCCTCATAAAAACCCTGTGAGATGGGTTGCCATTATGATTATAATTGAGGAAACTGAGGCAAGCTGACATTAAGTGACTTACTCAGGGTCACATAGCCAAAAAGCGTCTGTGGCTACCTGACTCCAGGCTCAGAGCTCTGTCGACTGTGCCATGAACAGTTTTTGTAATGAAAGTTAGGTGAGCAGTGGCAGAAGAACTAACGACAGATAGGATCAAAATTTCAGCAGGGTTGAGAAGAGACCATTTGGGATAATACATTTATGTAACAAGGAAGGTGTTAATAAGAGAGGTCCTGCATTTGGTCTGGGAGTTCAACAAGAATATGCTTGCAAGACTAATTAGTTGGGCCTCCATCTGTATTAAGCTAAAGTAGCATTTCCCCAATTACCCTGTGTGTTGTCAAGATGGGTGATATGAGAGATTAGCAATAATTTTCTCCTTCAGATATTAAATATAAAATGATTCATGTAGCCAAAATATTTTGAACATGTTTGTCATTCAGTAGAATTTTGGAGCTGAATTTGAATTCCAGTTATACAATTGTATAGTCTACCTCATTTCATGACACTGGACAAGTCACTAAACTACTCTTGGAATCAGTTTCCTGATCTGTAATGTGAAGGTTTTGGACTAAATGACCTCAACAATTCCTTCCAGCTCTAAATCTATGATTCTACAGTCTATGATCCTCCAAACTTACAATAGGCCATATAATCCCAGGACATAAAAATAGGCCTAATGTCATTCTTCCCCAATTTCCTCAGGTTTTTCATGTTCTGGACATATCCCATAACTCTAAACCCTAAACCCTGGAACAACTACTCATCACTTCCATCAATATATTCAAAGCCCAAAAGCCTTCTCTGGCCAAATTGTTTTGGGAAATGTTGTGCTAGAGTTCTATGTAGTTCTCAAAAGAGTATTGCTAAGGGCTTCCTACTTAGAACATACTTCATGGCAGCTTGCCTGGTCCCTGCTACCCCTTGTGTGTCTGTGTGCTTTTTATATACCACAGGCTCATAGAGCAACAGCAAATTATAGGAGCAGCATGGTGTATACCTGGCCTCTGGCTAAAATGCAGTGCCAAAGGTCTTCAGATAAATTACAATAAGATCCACCAGCTACTTAGAAACAGCACGAGATTGAAACTTTTAAAAGGACTAAGATAAGGTACTAAGAAACTATTTTATAGAAATATAAGGTCTCTGCCTTGAGTTTTGTTCATAATTTCTAAACTTATCACTGAAATACCTATAGTTAGATCTACTTAGAGTTTCCAGTCAGTCCAATAGCATTAATTAAGCATCTGCTGTGCCAGGAACTGTGCTAAAAGCACTAGGGATGCAAAGAAGGCAAAAGACGGTCCCTGCTCTCAAAGAGCTTACATTCTAATGGAGAGACAACATAGAAACAACCAGAGACAAACAAATGATAATTAACTAACCGACTAAATAAATATCATGGCTATCATGAGTACCTTAGGGATCATCTGATACCACCCCTTTCAATAAATTCCTAATGCAGGACAGACCCAAGATTATTTCCTTGGGAATTATTTCCCTGTACCACAAGAACTGGATGCCTTTAGAGGTTCTTGGTGATGATAATAGGACTCACGTATATGGTAGACTTGGGTGGAATTTGTCTGACAATCTCAAGGAGTAGAGTTATGAGGACTTTAGAACCCTGAAGATGATAGTACTCACCAGAGAGGGAAAAGACTTGCACTGAGTATTCATGGGCTAACAAAAGTCCTTTGTAGTTTTTGCATATACTTGGAGGCAAAACAAAAGCTATCTCTTACACCATTATGTTTATTGAATGTTTATAGAGGATCTCCTGACCCTTTTCTGCTTATCTCTGGGGAGTTAAACAGGAAGAATAATTGAGCTATATGAAAAGATTTCCCAGAGAAAATATGAGTAAATGTTTAACAAGTTAAAGATAGAGAATTTTTTGAAGGGGAAACCCAAGATTAGAATCAATTTAGGTAAGGTCAGAGCCTGGAGTGCTGGTTTAGGTTACACATTGGTAATTTAAAATATCATTCAAATGTTAATATATTAATAAACAATTTCTCATCCAGAATTAATCAAAATCTCTTTTTCTAAAGCAAAGTATAACATAAATTTTAAGAAAGCAATACAGCAATTCATCTTTTTTTTTTAAATAGAGAGAGAGACTTTATAGAGATCTTTTGTTAACCATTTTTTATTTTATAAAAAGAAAGAAAATAGATGTCAGGCAGCATAGTGTAAAGAATTAGCACTGTATTAAAATCAAAGGACTGGGGGTTCAAATCTCTCTTCTAGTACTTATTAATTTTCTGTCTTTAAACATTCACTTTCACTTTTCTAAGCCTTTGTAAAATGAGAGGGTTGGGCTAGATAATAAGATCACAGATTTGGACTGAAATGGGACCTTGGAAATTATCTAGTCCAATGCTTTCTATTTACATCTGAAGTCCAGAGAGATGTGTTGCCCTAGAAGAAGGATGGGGGCGGGGAGGTAGAACAGCAAAGAAAACAATGACTACAATTTCACTGAGAAAATCTTGCCCATCATTCCTTTTCCTTCTTCTTGAGTTCTCTTCAGAAATTATAAACTTTTCTATACTACTTGAATTATAGAATCAAATCTCTCCCTTACTTCCAATATACACACATATTTCCCTCCAAGAATAGAAAATTAGCACATTTATTCTTTTTGTTTGTTTGTTTTGGGGTGGGGTTGGAGGGGGGAAGGCAGGGCAATTGGGGTTAAGTGACTTGGTCATACAGCTAGTAAGTGTGTCAAGTGTCTAAGGCCAGATTTGAACTCAGGTCCTCCTGACTCCAGGGCCAGTGCTCTACTCACTGCACCACATAGCCGACCTGTCTATTCTTAATGTAGAAAATGTTACTTACTACTATAAATTCAGTGAACATGCTTAAAGGCAAAGTTGAAGGCATTTCAGACACTAGGCTCTAACTTAATAAGCTATGCATTAACCAAATAATAGCAATTCCATCCATCTCCTGGTTATTACCTCTGTAGTCATGCCAATGCCCTGGTCTGCTAAGTCCACAAGCATGTCAAATAAACATAGACCTGACTGTTTTCTGTTAGGATGTCTGATTTAGATCTCATTTCACCCAGTTCATTCTTCCCTCTTGAAATTCCTCTGAAGGGAGATTGTGACAAAGGAGTTTCATTGAAGGATTTATGTTCAGTGTTTTCTTAACATAACCTTGAAAGTACTCAAGCACTTCCCTTTCTTTTTTCCATCTTATTATTTCCATGATGTTATCATATTCATTGCAAAAAGCCCCATGAATGTTTATGTGGCTGTCTAAATTGTCATATTATATTTATTTAAAAATTAGAATCGCCAGCCTGCCTCATTTTTTAGCATGTTGACTCTCCATGATTGTGAGAGAGTTTATGTAAAAACCATAAAAAAAAAGATCCATATCAAAAGTGACAACACTTCTGAAACTGGTAGATTGTTTAATATTGGTCTATAAAGCCCTGATATATGGCTCCACTTTAGCAATGCATCAGATCAATGCAAAATTGGAGGCTACATAAGCTAGATTGTTTGAAAGAAGTCAGATGGGTTTTTGTCCTTCTTGGGTTCTCAGAGGAAGAAAAAAGACAATTATATTCCTAAATGGTTATCAAGGAAAAAATGATGGCTGGCAAGCCAGTATGTTTGAATTTTAAAAGCCACAGACATATTTTTCCCTATATCAATTCATAACAGCTTGAATTGGTAAATAAAAAATATAGTTTATATAAAGAAAATCATCTTTCAGGCAGGCATGAGGTAAATAACATTACAGAGCACTGGGACAGCTTAGATAGAGTCCTGAAGCTTAAAAAAGTGCTGTAATATCTGCTGATTCCTAGAAAGCTGGAAAAAAAAAATAAAAAAAATCTCTTTAGAGAGCAACTGATCATCTTTCAGTGGGTATTAGTAAATTCATTAACTATAATTGCCACAGATTTTAACTTTTAAGGGGCAATTATTACCTACCAATTTTGCATCCAGAAAAATATTGCCAGATTATTCTTTGGCTAGACAATAAGAAACAATTCCTCCAATCAGGATACTCATATCCTAAATGCATTTTTCTGAACCACTCTTTAAGGACCTTTTATTTCATTGTGTATTTTATCATTAAGTGCTATAAAAGGATCAGTGAAAAAGCCACTCAAATATTCAGAAAATGTTATGACTAGAACTACTTTTTATGGAAAATAACATGTTTATACTCTTTCTGTAAGTTAGCCCTCCTGGATTCTGCCCTGGTCAGCCCCCTTCAGGGGTGCTGTGTTCAGTTCTAGATATCCTATTTTAGGAACAGGATTGACAAGTCATTCACAAGAAAGAAACCAATGCTAAAAGGTCTCAAGTCTATGCTGCATGAATTAACAGGATGTAATCCCAAGAAGGGTGGGACTTTTTTTTTTTTACTGTTTTCTCTTTTGGAATGCTACGGCAATCAAGTGCCTTTAATGAGTTTTGCCTTTGTTTGAAGCAGGCAGGTAAAGGGGAACCTTTTGTTTTTTATTTTGGAGTACTTCTCAGTACTGAGGCAATCAGGTGTCTTTGAGTCTGGTCTTTGTTAGAATCAAGAGTCATTGATTGGAAACAATGTATATGATGTGGTTCTAATGATTAAAGATCTTTCCCACACCCCTTTTGCTAAGTGAAAGCTGAGCCCTCAGGGCCCTCAACAGGGTATATGAGCTCTGAGGTTGGCATTTTGCTTTTGAGGGTACATTCATTGGAAGAGTGTTGATGATTTGGTCAGACAAGATTCCAGATATCTGTAGGAGCCTCCCCCTCCCCCGACTTTGAAAACCCAGATGTTGGTGCCTCTCTCTGGTAACTATGTCCTGGTAACTATGTCCTGGTCAGGCAGCTAGAGGCCTGTCTGTTGATTTCTGTGTGTTATTTGCTCTATTTACATAATTTCTGCTTATAATTTCTGTTTGTGTTTTCCCTGAAGTTCAGGGTACTGATCTTTCCCCTAAACTAAGTGAATGATATATGTATGCTTAATTAAAGTGAGATTGTTAACCCCTTAAAGTTGCTTTACTTAGAAAAAGCAGATCAAAGAACCTGTGCTAGCAGCCCTCCTGTGTAGTCTTGTTGTTGGTCTTGTAGTTGGTCTTTCACCTCCACAGCAGCTGCTAGCAACATTGTTATACCAGGAAGCCTGGAGAAGAAAAGAATTATGAGGGAAATGATGGTTATCTTCAAATACTTGAAGAAGTAAACTTGTTTTGTTTGGACCCAAAGGACAGAACTGGGAGAGATGAGATTCAAGTTGGAGAGGCAAATTTAGATTTTATGAAGGGAAACTGATTTTAAAAAAAAAACTGGAGCTAGACAAAAGTTGGATGGCCTGCTTTGAGAAGTAATAGACCATTTCATTGGAGGCCAATAAGTAAAGTCTGGAGAACCACTCATTGAGAATGTTGTGGAGAGTAGTCTTTTACACATTGTAATAGCAATTTAGATTTGAAGATCTTTCCCACCCATTAACAGGCCATGTGACCTGCTTACATCACAGGAAGCCTAAGTCACATATGGTGGGAGGAGCTCGCTGAGAGGAAAAGGAAATTGTGTCACAGGAAAAAGCTGAGGGAAAGAACAGATGTGCTGTTCTGTGCTGTGTGAGTGTGATTGTGGGAAGGTCCCAGCAGGGGGACAGATGGTTTTGGGATGGCAAGGCTCCCTGCTGTGATATTGTGTATCGAATTCTTTGCTGCTGTGATGGATTGGGCATATTGGTTATGGGATCTAGTCCTCTGGTGTCTCAATAAATGGTTTATTTTTTCTACCTTCTATGTGGAGAGTCTCACGTATTTTGTGATACAGAACCACATAGGCATTTTGACAATTATCATCTATATTGTGATTATTGCCTTGCTGATATACCCATGTAAATGAAAGATGAGGAACGAGTCTAGTGGGAAGTTGGGGGTAGGGAGAGATACAGCAGCCACTTATTTCCAAGATATATCTAAGGAATATTAATGTATAGGATCTTACACATTTCCCTTTTAAATTTAACCTCATTAGATTTGGCCCATCATTCTATTTTGTTACTATGTTTAGAGCAAGGATTCTTAACTTTATGGTATCTCAAGCATCCCTTCAGCAGTCAGGCTGGCTCACCCAGGCAGCTAGGTTCACCATGGATAGAGCACCAGGCTTGGAGCTAGGAAGATCTGAGTTCAAATTTGACCTCAGACACTTACTAGCTATGTGACCCTGGGCAAGTCACTTAGACCTGTTTACCTCAGTTTCACTCTAAGCAGAAGAAGAAAATGGCAAACCATTGAAGTATTTTTGCCAAGAAGATCCTAAATGGAGTCGTGAAAAGTCAAACATGAATGAACAATAACAACACTATGTTTTTAGATATTGGCTGTGTTGTACAACATGCTTGCTATCCCCCTCTTGAAGCTTTATGTCAATCACAAAGTTCATAAGAATGTTATCTATGCTTTCACACAAGTCATTGATAAAAATTTGAGAACTCCAATAGAGATGTCCCTCTAGAGTGACATTGATACATTAACCACACTATTTGAGTTCAGCCATTCAACTACTGCCAGTAATGTCAGCCAGTCAGTCAGTACAATCTGACTAATGGTAAATCTTCTAACACACATCTCTCTATCTTGTGAAAAATATAACATGAGAGATTTTGCTAAATGTATTGTTTTAGGTGAGCTATGTCTAAGGCAATATCTTCATCTCTTAATCAACACATTCTGTCCAAAAAAAGTTAGCCAGGCATGACCAATGCCCATCAGTCTAAATCTTGTAGAATCCATTCTATTTTTTTTTTCCTTTGGTCAGGAATTTCACCTACTTCCATTCCTCTCAAACACCTTTCCTATTCTTTTTTTTTATTTTAGCATTTTATTTAATATTTTCATTTTCAACAGTGATTTCCATAAGAATTTGAGTTACAAATTTTCTCCCCATTTCTACCCTCCCTCCCATTCCAAGATGGCATATATTCTGATTACATCATTCCCCAGTCAGCCCTCTCTTCTGTCACCCCACTCCCCCCCATCCCTTTTCCCCTTACTTTCTTGTAGGGCAGGATAGATTATAGATTTCTATGCCCCATTCCCTATATATCTGGTTTCCCAGATGCATGTAAAAACAACTTTTTTTGAGCATTTGCTTTTAAAACTTTGAGTTCAAAATTCTCTCCCCTCTTCCCTTCCCATCCACCCTCCCTAAGAAGGCAAGCAATTCAACATAGGCCACATGTGTATCACTACATAAAACACTTCCACAATACTCATGTTGTGAAAGGCTAATTATATTTCCTTCCATCCTATCCCATCTCCCTTTATTCAATTTTCTCCCTTAACACTGTCCCTTTTCAAAAATGTTTGCTTTTGATTACCTTCTCCCCGCTATCTGCCCTCCATTCTATCATCCCCCCTTTTTATCCCCTTCCCCTTACTTTCCTGTGGAGTAAGATACCCAATTGACTGTGTATGTTATTCCCTCCTCAAGTCAAATCCAATGAGAGAAAGATTGACTCATTCCTCCTCACCTGGCCCCTCTTCCCTTCCAACAGAACTGCTTTTTCTTGCCACTTTTATGTGACCTAATTTACCCCATTTTATCTTTCCCTTTCTCCCTCTCTCAATATATTCCTCTATCATCCTTTAATTTTTTTTTTATTTTTTAGATACCATCCCTTCATATTCAACTCACCCTGTGTCCTCTGTCTATATATATGTATATTCTCTTCAACTACCCTAATACTGAGAAAGGTCTCATGAATTACACACATCATCTAAAGTAGGTCCCTTATGAATTCTCTTTCTTGTTTACCTTTTCATGCTTCTCTTGATTCTTGTGTTTGAAAGTCAAATTTCCAGTTCAGCTCTGGTCTTTTCACTGAGAAACCTTGAAAGTCCTCTATTTTATTGAAAATCCATATTTTGCCTTGGAGCATTATACTCAGTTTTGCTGGGTAGGTGATTCTTGGTTTTAAACCCAGCTCCTTTGACCTCCAGAATATCATATTCCAAGCCCTTTGAACCCCTAATGTAGAAGCTGCTAGATCTTGTATTATCCTGATTGTGTTTCCACAATATTCAAATTATTTCTTTCTTGCTGCTTGCAATAGTTTCTCCTTGACCTGAAAACTCTGGAATTTGGCAACAATATTCCTAGGAGTTTTCTTTTTGGGATCTTTTTCAAGAGGTGATCAGTGGATTCTTTCAATTTCCATTTTATCCTCTGGTTCTAGAATATCAGGGCAGTTTTCCTTGATAATTTCTTGAAAGATGATGTCTAGGCTGTTTTTTTGATCATGGCTTTCGGGTAGTCTAATAATTTTTAAATTATCTCTCCTGGATCTGTTCTCTAGGTCAGTGGTTTTTCCAATGAGATATTTCACATTGTCTTCATTTTTTCATTCCTTTGGTTCTGTTTTATAATATCTTGATTTCTCATAAAGTCATCAGTTTCCACTTGCTGCAATCTAATTTTTAAGGTGGTATTTTCTTCAGT
This sequence comes from Trichosurus vulpecula, assembly GCF_011100635.1. Lineage (NCBI taxonomy): Eukaryota > Metazoa > Chordata > Mammalia > Diprotodontia > Phalangeridae > Trichosurus > Trichosurus vulpecula. The sequence continues at coordinate 182,979,362 of NC_050574.1, forward strand.
GGTCTTTTGGGCCTCCTTTTCCATTTGGCTAATTCTGCCTTTCAAGGCATTCTTCTTCTCATTGGCTTTTTGGAGCTGTTTTGACATTTGGGTTAGTCTATTCTTTCAGGTGTTATTTTCTTCAGTATTTTTTGGGTCTCCCTTAGCAAGTCATTGACTTGTTTTTCATTGTTTTCTTATATCACTCTCATTTCTCTTCCCAGTTTTTCCTCTACTTCTCTTACCTGCTTTTCCAAATCCTTTTTGAGCTCTTCCATGGCCTGAAGCCAATTTATATTTTTCTTGGAGGCTTTTGATGTAGGCACTTTGATTTTGTTGACTTCTGTGGCTGCATATTTTGATCTTCTTTGTCACCAAAAAAAGGAATCTAGAGTTTGAGTTTGAATCTGTGTTTGAGTCTGAGTTCATTTTCGCTGCCTGTTCATGCAATTTTCAGAGTTACTTCTACTCCACCGTCAGTGCAGGCTCTGTCATAGCAGCGCTCCTCCTCCCCCCAGAACCACCAACCAGGACTGCAATCCAGATCTAAGCAGGGCACAGCAAGAGAAACTACCTCTGTGTGCACAAAGTGCTCCTTGCACTCCCTCTCTGATCTGCTGCTAGATTCCTCCCACCATGTGAGCCAGGGACTCAGGAAGTAGCTGACACTGGAGCTCTGGAAGCAGCCTCAGGAGCTTCCTGCTGCTGCCACAACCACCACTGCACCACCTCCACCACCCCCAGGGGTGGGGCCTGACCACTCTAAACTTGATCCCACAGTTTCCCACTAACCTGCTCTTTGACATTTGTGGGTTGAGAAGTCGGTGACTGCCACAGCTCAATGATTCATGACCCCAAGGCCTGTTCTAGCCAGCTGACTCTGGGTCTGTTCTGTCCTGGTGTGGCCCATGCTGCTCCACTCCCAGCACCATGCGATAGACCCTTCCCAGAGACCATCCAGGCTCTCCTGGGCTGGAGACCTGTTTCACTCTGCTATTTCATGGGTTCCACAGCTCTAGAATTTGTTCAGAGGCATTTTTTTCACAAGGTTTGGGAGGGATTTGGGGGAGAGCTTAAGCAAGTCCCTGCTTTCCAACTACCATTTTGGCTCCCCCCTCCCCTATTGTTTATGTATATATTTTTCAGAGTATCTGACACATTAGCAATCACCTTACCAGTTCTTAGGAAGCAATTCTTCGACATGGTGATTTAAAGTTACTCTGGCAGCTCAGTATTCTGCAACTACTTACTTGATTATTATCTAACTTTGTAAGGCGACTCTTTTCTAGACACATACAGATAATAAAGTCAATAAATTAGCCACAAACTTGACCAGGTAGAGTGAAGATAATGATCTTATTCATCTGCTGAATTTGTTCCCGTGCCTTTTTCCCATGGACACCAAAGTAGTTTGGGAGTTGAGATAATTATGGGGCCTAACCATGATAACCTTTGCCTATTTACCAGAAGCATAACCTCTGATTCAGAGGTTCTTAGCCTGAGATTTGAACTTTTCAAAGATATATTTTGGTAACAATTTGAATATAATTGTTTTCCTTCATAATCCTATAGATTTTATTTTATGTATTTAAAAAGATTATTCTAAGAAGGGGTACATAGACTTCACCAGACTGCCAGGAAGATTCATAGCACACACACACAGGTAAGACTCCTTGCTCTAAACAGATGTTGCTTAGATGCAATTTAGCAATCAGAAATTAAGCCCAGTCACAAGTAATTTCTAAGCCTATGCCATAGTGAAATTACTTATAGAAAGCATGCCCTCATTATTCAGTAAATGTTAGTTTTAAAAAGTAGAAAATCTCAAAAACACAAATTACCTTGGAAGGATCTGGCTCCAAAGAGTCTAATACCTGGGTTTTTAAAACAATTTTCTTCTGGAAAAGAAAAACCAATTCTAGAGAAAGGCCTGAGAAAGAGAAGGATCCCCATTTTAATAGAAGATCTGGTAAGAGTTATCCCCCAGTCCACTGATTAGGTATGTTAAAAGGGCTACCAAAAAAAGCCTCTGAGGTTTAAGCTAAAAGAGCAGTGGCACAAGAATATGACCTGAGTATGCCAGATAAGGAGAGAATTTGAAATCAGAAGGAACTCCCACAACCTCACTTTCAGTGGAGCAGGATCTGGCAATGACTAAAAGGGACCAAAAGACAAGAGGAATAATGGTGAGGAGAGCCCATGCAAACTGACAGAGAGTGATGCCCAGCAGAGACAACATATCAGGTTCACACATCCAGCAAAAACTGAAAATCTTGCAGAAACTTCATACCTCATGAGATTACCAGGGAGCAGATTTAGCAGGACCAATCTACACAGATAAAATAAATTTACCAAAAAGGGAAACATTTAAATATGAAAAAATGAATGGTTATATAGAGATATCATGAAGTACAAGGAGAAAAGGGAAGAGATTTTTTTTGGTAATTTAGAAAGGGGAAAGATGTTCTCTAGTTTTCAGTTATTGCATCTCTTAACTAAGCTCTTTCATTAAATTATTTATTTTGACATAATTGTGTCCTTTGACTCACTAACAAAAGCAAACAAATTGGTGGGGGCTTGCAAACTATGGCTCTAAGAGGATATGGACCTAGAAAATACTTTCAGTCCAGAGTAAATGTCTTGGAGGCCCACCATGCAAGTTGTTGAATACACACAACTACTATAACTTCTTTTAATCACATGCCCTTTCAACATTTACCCTTCCAGATGATGTAGTCCTAAATATCTGACTATCTTTAAATAAAAATCATATTTTGGTTGACCTTTGCTAATGCCATCATGTCCTTCCTGAAGTGACATCTAGAACTGTATATAATATTTGAAGTACAGATACATCATGTTTATGGCATTCTGTGAAACCATTCCCCTGCTCAATAGATATAGTTCCAGTGCCTTTATATTATGTTATTCTATTTTTCCCCATAGGTCCTATTTTCCACCCTTTTCTGAATCATATCTATGACTCTCTGCCAAACCCCACTTTCATTACTGAACACCTCTCTTTATTGCATACTTACACTATATTTCAGTAGTCATCAAATCTATATTTACACAATGGCAGTAATATCTAATGGCAAAATTACTGACTTGGTATCGTTCACAGCAAAATAGTAAAAATCATTTACTGTAACCTCAGGTCTTTTAAATCTTCCTTATAAAAGAGCAATGTCTTTGTCAGCCTTTAAAAATAGCTACTAATTTGCTATTCTAAATGTCAGCAGGTAACTAACTCAACAACCAGAGTAGAGCATGAAAAAAAGATCATGAAAGACATTGAGGAGGTTAATATTTGAGCTATTGCATTTTAAACTAATTGGAGCTGCTTGAAAGAGTTATCACAAAGACAAGTGGTGTTTAAAAAAAATAATGAATTAAACCCTTGACATCCACCTGAAAATTAAAACAGGTAGGTACCAATATACAAATATCCTATACAATTAATTGGTCACTGGGAATGGACATTTCTTCCATACTACCACCAATGTTCATTTTTAATATGCCTACTCTATGTAGAGCAGTCTGCTGGATAGATCTACAAAGAAATACATAAAACAGTTCCTACACTCAAGGTTCTATCTATTTGAAGATTGTTTTCTGTGTTTTGTATGTTAAACTTATTTCATACTGGATGTTCTATAGGCATTTCAAATTGAACTTGTCAAAAAAGAACTCATTGTCTTTCACCACAAGACTAAGCCCTCTTCTAAAAGTTCTTAAACTGTCAAAAGCACTATTATTCTCCCCTTCACCCAAATTCACATTCTCAGTGATATTGTTGACTCTCTTCATTGTGATTCATCTCCCATATTCAAGAAGTTGGCAAATCTTATCATTTCTACAGCAAGATCTAGTATATGTCCCATTCTCTTAACTTGCACAGACAATACCCAAGACTAGAGTTTCATTATCTCCACTGAATAACTGAATAGTCTTCTAGTTGATATCCTTGCCTTGAGCCTCTTCCCACTCCTATCCATCACCCACATAGCTGAAAGCAGGGATTTTCTAGAAAGGAGACTGGGAAGGAACAGCCTAACAGGAGGAGAACCAATAGAAAGTAATATCATGAAATGCCAGATAGTGTCTAACAGGGTGGTCAGCAGTGTCACATATTACAGAAAGATCATGAAAGATGAGACTTAATAAAAAGCCACTGGATTTTGCAATTAAGAAACCATTGGGGAGATCTCTTTTAATTGAATGATGAGATCACAAACCAAATTCAGAGAATTTAGAAGAGAAAGGAGAGGAAACAGAAACCTTGAATATAGTTTACATAAGAAGGAGAGGAGAGATAATGGACAATTAGCTAACTTGTAAGGATGGGAGAGATATAGTCAAGTTCGTAGGTAGCAGGGAAGGAACAATTAGGGAGAGGTCAAATATTGAAGACAGAGGATGATAATGGGAGCCATCTACTGGTGAAAACAGGAGGGAAGGAGATCAGGGCTATAAGTCATGGTATTGTCCTTGTCAAGGAGAAGGAATATTTTTTCAGCGGACTAGAGTAAAGGAGGAGATGATGAGGGATGGTGTTAGGAGGTTGTGAAATAAGGAGAAAAGAGGAAACTCAGAATGAAAAGTCTCAATTATTTTCAATGACGTATGAGGTGAGGTCTCAACTAAGAGGGCAGAGGGAAGGGGTGCTGTGGAGGTTTAAAGAGAGTGAAGATTTGGAACAGCTTTTATGGTGAATGGGAAAAAAGAATATTGTGTAAAGGAATAGAAGAACTGATGTGATGTCCTGAGGGCCCAGTTGGGATTCTATATTACCCATTTGTAGTGGTCTCAATAAACATGACAACATGGCTTCTTCTAGTGCCTTTCAGCAACAAAGTAGTAGAAGCAAAGATGGTGCATGCTAGCAGTAAACTAGGGTTGGAGTCAGACAAAGAATGATTGGCAAAGAGTGAAGGATTCAAGGGCAGAGGATAGTGTAGAGTTCAACTGTGAAGATTGGGAAGGGAAGAGAATATAGCTAGAGGTGGGGTTGGTGCCTGTGAAGCACCTGAAGAATAGAGGGACTAGAGATCATGGTTTAAGAGGAAGGTGCAGCAAGAGAAAGAATGACAAAAGGTAAGTACAAGCTACACTAGCTACCTTACACACTTACTATTAGTGGCAACAACTCCTCAGAGTCCTACTGAACGTAAAACAATTGATTTCCAACTCCACAGCTGTGAAATCATCTTCACACACACATAATGTTACTCATTTATCTTTCTGGACATGTCACAAGTTCAAAAGAATTTTCATTTCACTTCTTCCAAGTGTTTTTCTTAAATCATTATCTCTTCAACCCTTTCTCATCTTTCTTTCCCTTTCATTTATTTCCTTCTCTTTTAGATTAGTAAGAGGGCAATCTTCCAGTCATTTTGGTGAATATCAGGCCATTGGACCCAGATGGCTCTGGAGGAGAAAGTGAGGCTGGTGACCTTGCACAGCCCTCCCTCATTCAAATCAAAGAAAGTCAACTTTAAGTCATGTCATCATTTCCCTGGATGTTATTGTCCTCTTTGAGAATGAAGGACAAACACAACAACAAGATTAGTAAGAAGTCAAAGCTTTTTGTTCTTTAAAAAGGAGAATTCAGAATTTTACCTTATTCTGGTATTTATTCTGGCTCTATTTTTTATGAAACATTCTGTATCTCTCAACTTGAAGAAATGGAAGAATTGATACAGAGAATATTAATTTAGTGCTCTGAGTAAATGTATTACAAGTAAAGCCAACAAGCTTTGTTCTGAGAAATACAAGAGAACTCCAAACTGTCATCCCAAAAGGATGTCTATAAACTACTACATTTTCCTAGCTATAGTAACTAGTAAAATAAAGCGAAGAAGCAAAATTAAAGTTCAAAAGCTTTACATGTTGCTGTGCTGGGAACTTATGTATAGAGCTTATTCCTGAAGTCAAGGGGATGATTTTTGGTTACAGAAATTCTGCGGATCAGATTTAGATTCTCACAAAAAAGTATTAAAGATTCAGACTAGGCTATTTGACCACCAAATCTCAGTTTCTTGAGCTTCAATTATGTTTCTAAGCTGATGTAGTGTCCTTCCCTTTGGGTCAGGGTTTTCTTTCTTATTGAACTCTGTACAGATATAGCTATTTCTGACTTAATTCAGTTGAGTCAGATAAAGTTCAGCTCTCGTCTTCAGGCTTACCAGGACCTGCAAGTCCAGGATCCAGAAGGAACTAGTGGATGTGATTTCTGAGTTTTGAAAACTTAAAATAATGGAAGTACCACAGTACTAGAGATAAGCATAGTTTTTACCACTTTTTTTAAATGGTGAAAACAATGGACTCTATCAAATATAGACAAGTAAGCTTGGCAAAATTCCGTAATGCACTAGTGAAGGGAAGACTTATGGGCAAGTATACTAAAGGAAGTATACTAAGAGTCAGTCAGAGTGGATATAAGCTGGAGTGGATATAAGTGGATATCATCACCAAGCTCACAAGCCGCATCAGGCCTGTTGTTGCTTAGTCATGTTTGACTCTCATCACCCCATTTGGGATTTTGTTGGAAAAGATACTGAAGTGATTTGCCATTTCCTTCTCCAGTTCATTTTACAGATAAGGAAACTGAGACAAACAGAATCAAGTGGTTTGCCCAAGGTCACATAACTAGTAAGTGTCTGAGGCCAGTTTTGAACTCAGGAAAATGAGTCTTCCTGATTACCAGGCCTGACTGAGCTATAATTCCAGGATGCTAAGAGAACTGGTGGATGGTCATTATTGAAACTAGAATGACAGCTCAAATCTAAGAAGTTGACATTTAATTGTGACAAAAGTAAAGTCTATATGTAATTTAAAAGAATTTACCTGCACAAGACAGGAAAGAGGTACGGGAGAAGTCACAATAAGACAGTAGTTATTGTGAAAGAGATTTAGAAATGTTAGTAGCCTTCAAGATTAAAATAAAAAAGAGTCGAGTATGACATGGCAACTAGAAAGACTAATGATCAGCTACATTCATAGAAACACAGTGTCCAGACTGAGAAAGGGGGTGAGTGGTGTAGTTCTACTATATTCTGCTAATTTGTAGTTGTTTGGATTCTTGATAAATGGGAGTTTATTATACACATTTTATAGTATTTCTCAAATAATATTTAAGTTCCCTGATAGAAGTAAATCATGCTTACCACTCGGTCACACCTTGGCCAACAGTATTATATTGCTTTGTTCCAAATCGAAGAAGATAATTCATGTTTATGACCTTTCAAACCTAACTACTTTGAAGGCCATGAAGAATAAGGGCCTAAATTTATACAGAATTTGATAGTAATGAATGTTTTGCATACATTATTCCATGGGATCCTCACAATAAGCCTCTGGGGAAAATAATGGGAATATTATTATCCCCACTTTATAGATGAGGTAACTGAGGCTCAGGGAGTTTAAGTGATTTGTCCAGAGTCTTATGGCTAGAAAGTGGTGAGGGGGCCCTAAATTTAGTACTCTGTCAATTCTGCTACACTGTTTCCTGAAAAAAAAAAGAATCAAAGTAAACCTTTGTGTACATAAAGGTATCTCACATTTATTTCTGTTTCAACTAAAGTGCCCTATCAAATAACAATGCTGTGGGTGGAACAGAACAAGTCAAGACACCTGTCTCTAACACAATGAAATGTGCATTGGGCAGAAATGATTAGACAGTAAAAATAATGGTGTTTTAGAAAGGGAGTGCTATTTATATTTTGTTGAAAGAAAAATAGTTTGAAAATCACAGTGTAATATTTATCATGGTAAGATACTAGATAAGAAATGTCACATCCTATCTATATTGCAATATATATATATATGTATACATATATTGCAATTCAATAAATGTTTGTGAAATTGAATATCTATGTCTTTTTGGCAGACTGCTGCTGCTTTTTGTGAAATATGTTCTGGTGTTCTCTTTTTTTCTGGAAATGAGAAAATAAATGCTATTTCAACTCCCATATCCTATTGCCTCGTGATATATGGTCAAGACCTTGCCGTAGGTAATAAGAATAGGACCTGAGAATCCTAAAGGAAAACAGAGATTTTGTGGGTTCCTTGCACAAATGAACAAGGACTGGGTAGATCTCTTACGAGTTATATCTTTTTGGCATTTCAGTGTTTTGATATCCAACTTAAAGATGAAAAATAATCTCCCTGTAGAAATTCAGTCTCTTTCCAACTTTCCTGAAGCTCTGGTTCAGGCTAGAAATGAATGTGGAATAAAGCTATGAGATGGTTTTCATATTCAGACCTCTTGCCAAGCCCATATACAAGTCAGGAAAGGATGTCTTGACAAGGACATTTCCAATAAGCCTACCCTTCAGCAGAGCAGATCGTGCTGAGAAATCATAATCCATAGTTCTAGGGCTTTTATTTCAAATTATTAGCAATGAAATCTTTCTGAGCTAGAATAATATAAATCTTTGTCAGACTTCAATGAAATTATACTTAGGACGGGCATCCTTTTTTTCACTAAGGCCCTTTCAGAGAACATGACATTTCTGTTTTCTTTTCTTTATAAATATTCTGCCTTATTTGAGGGCACAATAGCTCTTTTATCCAATCCATCCAGCTCCAGCCTGGTGATTTTACTTTAAGCCTTTGACATTACCAAGCTATTGCATTTCCATCAATGATAGAATTCTCAAGTCTGCATACAGTTGTGGGTATCATAAATTATCATTTGTTTTTGGCATTATAATAATACTCGAAGTTTACTAACATTTTAGATGCTTATCCTGATACCACCTAACACTAACTATGGTATCAACTGAGCCTCTTCTTTTCTCCCCCTAAAACTTCCTCACTGCCTGCTTTTCCTATAATTGTAGGCATCACCACAGCCCTAAAGTTCTTTTTGACAGGTCCATTTCTGCCCTCATCCACCATATCCAATGAAGTGCTAAGTTGACCATTTCTTTGGATGATGATGATGATGATGATGATTCCTGATAAGACCAGAGGAAAGGGCCGAAAGTTGAGCCCTTTAGTCTTTGTGAGTTGACGTAAGGTGATAATGATGATCCTTTTTTATGATCCTGAGCTATATGAAACTTTAGCAAGTGACAAACTGATCCAGAGCCAGCATTGTGGGGCCACTGAAATTGAGGTTTTGAAATCTTGAGTTATTCCTTTCTCTATGTCTCCTTCCCCCCCTTTAATTAGCAATTTTAAAGAAACAGATATTGGCATTTAGTGGACTCTGAGAAGTCAGGAAGCAATACGATAGTTATTAGCACTAGGAATGGGGGGCTAAAGAGAAGATAGTTACATGGTATAAGGAGTTCGTAAAGAGAAAGATGGAAAGATGAAATCCATTTATTCATAATCACTTCTAGTCAGTCTTGATATGTCTTATAATTAAAATAAAAATTCCTAGTTGGAAGATACCAGGCAACAATGATTATGGTTTACTATAACAAAGTGCTTGCCTTCTAAATTGGCAGGGTGGTGGGGAGGCCGGGAGAGAGAGAATTTGGAATTTGATTTTTTTAAAAAGAATGTTAAAAATTATTTTAAAATGTAATTGGAAAAAATAAAATATTTACTAAAAAAACAATGATGATGGTTTAGTAACCACCTCAGATTCTTCAGGAGATCCTTGATCTCATCAAGGAGGACATTCCTGCCAATGATACAGCTCACAACCTATTCATAACATCTCATCTTGTGCTTCTCTTATGAATGTCCTCCCATAAATTTTTCACAGTATGTATATCCAATGTGCTAGGGTGTCAGGATGAAGATGGTGGTAGATGTTGCATGGACACTTACTGGCCACTTTACCTGGGCAGCTTACTTATCCTCTCTGTGCTTAAGTTTCTTCATCTGTGAAATGCAGATAGTAATAACCCCTACCTCACAGGATCAAATGAGAAAGCACATGTCAAACTATTTGCAAACGATAATAATCCATGACTTGTAATCGTACAGCATCACCAGAAGACATGTATTTATAATACACACACACACACACACACACACACACACACACACACATATATATGTATATACACACACACACACACACATATATATATAGATAGACAGATAGATAGATAGATAGATATAGATATAGATATAGATTAAATAATCAGTCTTTATTTTAGGAAAAAGTACAAGGTCATTTTTGATAAATTATGACCTAATACTCCAATATGATTTCATCAAAATTTGTACTCACTCCAATAATGTAAATCACAACCTATCCATACCTGCCTCTCTCTTTTCCATGTCCTCCCATAAATGTACCATAAGGTAGGCAACTCATGTGTTATGGGCCTTCCTCGTGTTCTCTTGACATTGACAGGATACAAATGGGTCATTCAGGCTACCTATCCCTTGCTTTCTTGATACAAACCCATATGTTGGGACTTTTTGATGATGTAATTCTCCAATGATATCCTTCATGCCACTTCTCTTATTTAATTCCTCATTTACTATATACTGAAGTTTGTCCGCCATGAGCCTATGGACTATATTCATTATACTCTGTAAATAAATTCATTTGATATTCTAGTTATCACAAGACAATCTCCTGAGAGTTTGGTTGTTATGGTCCAGTTTTCTCAGTGACTTCTGACTCCTGGGTTATACAAATATATGAGGGAACTTTAAATTCATCAACGTAGGGAATTCCTGGCATAGAAGTACCCTCCAATAATGCAGCTCATAGTGTCTATAACATAATAAATAAATACTAGGGAAGTTGCCTGGGGCACGTGGAGATTAAATGCCCGGTCATGAGTACCACAGCTAGTAAGTCTCAGAAGTGGGCTTTGAACTCTTCCTTCAGTACCCTATCCACTATGCCACACTACTTCTATATATTTAGGGTGAGACTAGAAGATGTAACTTTCTAGATTTGTGTAGTAGAGAATTGTACCCTGAATCATAGGTAACTATGAAAACTTGAAGACATTTTACATAAGGATGATCTAAAATTCATTTAAATTTACCTCTAAAATTATACTTATATCTTAAGATTATTGTGTAAAGAATCCTAGGAATTCATTTCAAAAATAATAAAATCCCACAGTGGTATTTAGTGGGCACTAAAATCTGTTTAGTTTCTTTATCCTATCCTATTTTGCTTGACTCCTTTCTCCAGTCCAGTGAAAGTTGGAAATAAACAGCTTGTTTCTCAGACCCATGTGAAGCACCCATCTAATCTGAGTTTACCATTTCTAGAACTCCTTTGGTACAGGGGAGGTGGTCTCAAATATGCCTCCCCAAAGGCCATCATCTAAGTAAATAAAAGGATTTGAAGAGTCAATAAAATAAGCATTTTAGCAGAACCAACAATGCTAAAATTTTTAACACAAAATGATACTGATAAGGCATATTTCATCCATTGATAACTGAATAATTTATAATTGACTTTTTGGGTAGAAAACAAGATAAAAATGACAGCAGTAACATAGAAATAGTCTAGCAGATTTAGTGAACTATGAAGAAAAGACAACTTACCTTGGTTTATTAGTTACTTGCTTTATTTGCTAGATATTAACCAATATAAAGTCCAAGTCTGTGTTATACTATCATCTTAAATGTCTATATATAATTTTCATTTTAAAAGACTGTAACATTATGAAATTGCCAGAATAAACTGTTAGAAAAATAACATTTTCCCACTTGGGTAATCATTTTATGAGAAGCAATTTAGACAATACCTATTTGAAAGATGATCAACACTCAGATTGTAAGACAATTGTCAAATCATTCTTTAACAAGCACTTTTGGGGCAGCTAGGTGGTGCAGTGAGTAGAGCACCATCCCTGGAGTCAGGAGGGCCTGAGTTCAATTCTGGCCTCAGATACTTGACACACTGGATAGATATGTGACCTTGGGCAAGTCACTTAACCCCAAATGCCCTGCCTTCTCCCCTCAAAAAAAACCAAGCACTTTAAACAACATATTTGAAATGAAGAAATTTTAAAAATATGATGAGCTAGTAATTTGATTATATTTTAGGAAATAGTAAACCCTAATCTCCTCAGTACCTATTACTCCCTGGTAAACACATGGTAATATTAGCTCACATTTATAGAGGGCTTTAAGGTTTGCAAGGCATTACATATACATGCCTCATTTGAGTCCCATGACAATGTTGTAAGGCAAGTAACACAAATATTACTAATTCTATTTTATAGAGAAGATGTTTGAGGAGGTTCAGAGAGGGTAAGTGGTCACATAGCTAGTGAGATAGTCACACACCTAGAAATAAGATAATTTAGGCACTGGAAAGGATTTGGCTCATTGTTTCTGTCCTGAGTCTTTAAAATAATATTAACCTTGGTTAAATAAGATAATAAAATAAAATAAGATGGACCTTGATTTACTTAAATTATTTTTTTTTATCAAACAGGTACTTACTGAGTCAGATGGAGAATCTAGCAAAGAACTGCAAATAAGAATTTTGAGAGGCAATGGATAGACAACTAAATTTAGCATCAGGATGATTTAGGGATGCAGTAGCTTATGAGATTGTGGACAAATCACTTAACCTCTAAATGTCCCAGGTTACTTTCTAACACTATAAATTATGAATGACTCACCAATTTGGATTAGTGAATGGAAATCTGCTAGAAGTTCCCTAAGTGTTTGGAAACCCAACTCTTGAAAAATAAACGTTTTCTATGGATCATTACTATCAACAAATATTTATTGACTAATCTTGTTTGCAAGGGATTGTGGGGGATGCTGAAGATGTAGCCCTGGCTTTCTAAGAGTTTGCAATTATGTTTGGACAACAGGAATGGACTCAAATAGAAAATTATTCCAAAGGACAAAATGAACCTAAAGAGTGAAAGTTGCAAGAGGATGATTTTTGGTTTAATATTAAAAGGAATATCCTAACAATTAGAGCTATCAGAAAAGGAAATGTGCTTTCTGGTGATGCAATGTTCTTCACTACTATAGGGGTTCAAGCTCAGGTTGGATGATTTGGATCAGGCTGGATTATTATTATCCATTTATTGAAAATTTTGTTGAAGGGATTCATTTCTTCACAGTTGTTCCAGATGACCTCTGATATCCTTTTTAAATGAGAAGTTCCATTATTCAAATTCATTTTTAGATAATTTCAGAAAATAAGCAATTAAGATTTATTTGGCTCTTTACCCATTATATGCAATTTCTTCTTTGGGAGAATAAGCTAATATTAATATAATTATAAATCTGTGAGATGATTTCAAGGACTCTCAGTTTCTTTTTCTTTTTTAACTTTTTTATATTCTGAACTTAATGAAGAATAAAAAAGTAGAAAACAGAAAGATTCTGTGTAAAATCATACATATTATATGTAGCTTCTTTAAAATTGTATGATGATTTTAATGTTATTTTCAAATCTGTCCTCCTTGTGTGTTTCCTACTGAACTTCCTTCTGTTTTCTTTTATTCATTTTAAAAAGGCTTCAAGGATCCTGTTTTTCCTTTTTTATTTTCTTTTTGGAAACACTATTGCTTGCATCACTCTTTCCTCAAATCCTTACCTCCAAATTTAAAAAGAAAGAAATGCTTGTAGCAAGTAATCATTATCAAACAAAAGAGACCATACATTTGCTATGTCTAAAAAATTTATGTTCCATTCTCCACTTTGAGGGCTCTCTGTTTCTATTTGTTCTTGCTTTTAGATGGTTAAAGACACAACTTCACCCGCTCCACCCAAAATTATATTTCAAATTCCATTCATTAATATTTGATGTGACCAATATTGCACATTCTTATGCAGAGAAGTCTATCTGGAACAATGTATTTCCTTGCATATAGTCAAATGGCCATTTGTAAGTATGTATTAACGGTTATTGTCAATGCTGTTCACCATATGCCTTTGGTTTATTCTGGATTCCTTGTATTATATTCAAATAAGATGAATTTTTCATGGTCAGAGCACTAAGTAGATCTTGCTTTTTCTTCAAGATCTGTACTCATTTTGATGTGCATTTTGTGTCAATGCTGGAAAAAATAAATCGTCTCCAAGTTTCATCCCCAATGGCAACAATTTTTGAAGATCTCCCTTCAGAAAAAAAGCAGTACCTGTTTGTTTATGATAGTTTTCAAGGCCCACTTAAGTACTCAATCCTGTCTCTTTTCTTTTCCCCTTACAAACATTCCAGTGGGGATGGAGAAGTGAAAATATAAAATATTAAGTAACAAGATGAAGTTTACCTTTGAAGGAAAAGTGCAACTCTTTCCAATTATGAGAAGAACCTTTGAAATGTTCCTACTTCCTATCCTCAAGCTCCTCTATCTCGAGCGATAGTTAGTGTTTTTCAGATACTTCAGCAGTGGCTGGCTGATTGTTCAGTGCTTGCATGTTCCTAAGTCCCTATAGAATTCCTTAAGTGGAATTGATAGATCCTTCTGAAGCTTTTGATTCACAGAACATTAGAATCTCAGACTTGGGAGGGCTCTCAGAAGTCATCTAGTCTTAACTCATACCCAAACAACCATGCCTCCTCCCCCTGTAACAGTATTCGACTACTGTCTGAAGACTTCTTGTGATACAGAGACACATGGTATGATGGAAAAGTTCTACACTCAGCACCAGGAAAGACCTTAGTTTGAAGCCTGATTTTAATACTTATTTCCTGGGAGACCCAGAGCAAGCCAGTCTCTTGGACCCTTCTCTAGAGTCAATGGGAATAACAATAATTCATGTACTCACCACCTCAAAGGATTATTACAAGAATAATAATTATTATAGGGCCCTCACTATCTTTCAATATAGCAGTTTCTACTTTTAGATAACACTAGTTGTTGGGAAAGAATTCCTTGTACAAAAATGAAATCTGTTTCTCTGAAACTTATACCTATTGTTCCTGCTGCCTGTATTCTAGGAAACTCCTGTCCTGGTCCCTCTGGGACTTCAAAGAACATGACTAATCCCTCCTCTGTATGACAGTCATTCAAATACTTGAAGGTAATAATCACATTCTTCCTCAGTCTTCTCTTATCCAAACTGGCTTCTACAATTGACCGTGCCATTAACAAGCATTCATTACATATCTACCCTCTGCTAGGCACTGTGCTAGATTCTGAGGATACTATCACAGAAATGACACAATCCCTGACCTCAAGGAACATACAAACAGTCTATTGGGGGAAATAGCACATATATACAAGGTATACGAGAGTTACAGTGACATCTGAGGTGTGGAGGGGTGGGAAAGAATAGGACCACACTAGTGGCTTCCCTCATCATCCTGGTTATCTTCTGGGCATACTCCAGGTGGTCAACATCGTTCCTGAAACCAGGGTTTCAGATATTATCTGTTTAAGGCAGAGTACAAAGGGGCTATCTCCCCCTCAATGTGGATACTCTGATTCTATTAATTTAAGATTTCTTTAGCTCTTTTGACTGTTAACTCATATTTTTTTCTGCAATTGGCTAAATCTCCTAGTCACTTAGCCACATCTCCCCTGTGCTATACTTGTACAGTTAATTTTTTTAAACCAAAAGTTAAAAGACTTTCCAGTACTTCAAATTAAGTTACAAATTATTAGATTTTTTCCTATTTCAATCTGTCATGGTATTTTGGGATTCTAATCCTAGACTCTTATTTTACATAGCAATTAGATAATTAGATAAGTTATTGTTTAGAATGTTGAACAGAAGAGAGCCAAGGACTGATCACTATTGTACTCAGACACCTCCATGAGGTTAAACCTATTCTTGGGGTTGAGAGATTTGACCAGATCCAGATGTATATATTTATTCTAGAATCTAGCCCACAACTCTACATCCTCCCCAACCTATTTAAGTTTTTGTCAAATGACTTGCTTAAATAAATGTCATTTTCCTTACCTGTTAGTTTAGTAATCTGCAACGAAAAAGGCACTCTATTAGTGTGGTGAACCCACCACATTTATAAGCTAATACTGTAATGATAAAGTATTTCATACTATACTTGTGGAAAAGATGGAGAAATATAGATTAGATAATGATACAATTAAACAGTTTCTGAACTATTAGGATAGCCATACTCCATGTCAATATGGTAAGAGATATCTAGAGAAGGATCTGTGCTTGGGAAAGGAAATGTGCTTTCACATTTTTACTAATGACTTAGATAAAAACATAGATGACCAATTTACCAAATTCTCAGGTGACTCAAAATAGGAGGAATAGCTAACAAACTGGAGGACAGTGTCAGGTATGTTCACAAATATCCTTTTAATAAAATATTGTAGAGTTTGTCAGTGACAGAGGCGAAAGTCATTAGCCTATAGTTTTAAAAATGATCTACTTTCTTTCCTTTTGCAGATTAGAACTATGTCTCCTTTTGCCTTTCTCCAGTTCAGAAATCTTTCTTCATGGATCTTAGTTGAATCAAATGAATTCCACACAAGTAAAGAAATGTAGTACAAGTTCAAATGCTGAAGAAGCACAGCTGAGTTAGCTTGTAATCAAACTCTTCACTCTTCCATTCTCCTCTCCTTGACACATTCCCATCATTGCCAGTGAGCACCAAGGCCCTGGATCTATAAAGTCTCCACCCACTTTCCCTTTCCTGTTGCCTTCTACCAAATATAATATAACGCTACCCAAGAAGGGGCTTCCTCATTCTGACTCAGTTACTTTTTCTACAATATGAAGATCTGGCCAAAAACAAGCCTCATGTACACATATGTATGGCCCTGTGGAAAGGCCTATGCCTTTTTCTATACATCAAGAAAAATCATCATTTTCATGCTTTTTTCACTTTCTACATAAACATTATGATAATGCAATCACCTAAGACAATTCCAAAAGACCCATGACAGAAAATGCTGTCCACATCCAGAGAAAGAACTACAGAGTCTGAATGCAGATCGAAACATATCATTTTGTCTTTTTTTGTTGTTGTTTTTTGTTTTTTCTTTCTCATGGTTTTTCCCTTTTGTTCTGACTCTTCTTTCACAACATGGCTAATACAGAAGTATGTTTAATATGATCACATATGTATAGCCTGTATCAGATTGCATGCCATCTTCAGGAGGGGTGAGTGAAGGGAAGGGGAAAATTTAGGACTCAAAATCTTATAAAAGCAAATGTTGAAAACTAAAAATAAATAAATTTTAAAAAATAAAAAATAAACATTATGATAGCTTAATGTTACTATCTACACAGTTGGGGAAAGATAATTCTAACTGTGACAATTTTGTGAAAAGAATGCCCATGACGCTGGAACAAGTACTTTGTAAAACGTTGAGCCTCATCTTTAAGCATGCCAGCAAATTCATTCTACAGCTTCTCAATTGCAGTCAAGTTTTATGAAGGAAATTCAAGTCCCTGCTCACTGAATCAGGTAAATTTAAGCCTTGTTGATACGCCAAAGCAAATTTCTAGTGAAGTAGTTGTGGAAAGGCTAACAGATGCCCACATATTCACAAGAGACTTTTCCTACCCTCTGCTGGACTCACCTTGTATTTATAATACTGGTTCATAGATCTTTAAACTTCTATTGATTTGACAATTTATCTTTTATATTAGTTGTCTTACAGTTCCTCTGAATACAAATTATTTTTATACTATTTTATTTATTTCTCTAGATATTTACAAATTACATGTAAAATTTTTAACAATCATCTTCAAAGCATGACAGTTTTGTTTTCTTAATGCCTATTTTTATTCCTTCAATTTAATTTTCTTGTCTTATTATTATAGCTAGCAGTTCCATTACAATATTGAATAATAGTTCTTTATTTCTATTCAGCATAAAGGCAGACTATTCCTGGCCCTGAGCATTGATGACCCATGGTTAAAACATTACAATGTCCTTGAGGCAACATGGCCTAGTGAATATAGCACTGGACTTGTAATCAGAAAGACCTAAAGTCAAATCTGACCCTAGACATTTAGTAGCTGGGTGACCATGGGCAAGTCTCATAATTTTTCTGTGCTTCACTTTCCTCATTAGTAAAATGAGGAGATTGGACTCCTGGCCTCTAAGGTCCTTTCTGCCTCTAGATCTATGATATTGTGATTCTTGCTCTTTCATATTTTTCTAAACATTAAGACTTTGAACAGATCTTCCATTAAAAATTTAAATCGTTGTAGTGTGAAAGTAATACAGAGAGGGCAAAGAAAGGATAGCATTTGGCAGTTGTATAAATTTTTCTAATAACCTTCCAAAAATGAAAGAAATGCCAGAGGATCCAAAGAGAAAGTGGTACATTAATTGATAAAGTTTCAAACACCACTACACTGAGGGGCCAAAGACAGATTGATTTTTGAAAAATATAATCTGTGCTTATTTGGAAACCTATAATATGATTGGTATACATCCAGGTAGTTGCTTCCCATGACCATAGTTTTGATTCAACAGTCAAATTTGGTTTTTATCACCCTGCCACCCTCCATGATAATGGAGAGTAGAAAGATTAATTTAGTTTAACATTCTGTATAACAAATGTGATAATATATTAATCCAAATGAAAGCACTGAGTATTTTTATAATGACAGGACCCTTTTTTCCTATCTAGGACTAAGGCAATACCAAGAGTAGGGCTAGAAGCAGGCCAGACTAGGATGCTTCACCCATAAAAGAACACCCTCTAGGAGGAGAGGATATGTAAAACCAAACTATCATCTCTCCAATGCATACTACACCCCAGTATGGTATATTCTCCCTATGCCAGGCCAATATATTGCATTTTAAACTGTAGCTTCCTATTCCTTTTCCCCACTTATAGCTATGGGACTTTATTCTCCTCTTGAACTCTGGTTTAATTCAGTTCAGTTTCCCATTTACTCTCTTGAATTTTTCACAGACCAATCTATCTTTCGCACCTCACCAGAGTGGATTTTGACACACTGATAGTTGATCTAGTCTCTCCCACTTCATCTTTTTGGCATTTTTTCTAATTTCCAGAGTTAGCAGCAAAATCTATGCATCTGCTTAATGATACACACTCCTCCTTCATCCTGTCTCCATCAGCCTCCCACCTCCATGACATCAAATATTTTACTGGCAAGACTATATAAAGTCATAAGGTATATCCCATGAGAAACTGTGAATGAATACAGAGCAATGCCAATTCCTACAACCTCCTGATGTTCATAATTAAACACAAATCATAGAACCATGCATTTTCTTGGACCAAGCCCTTTTTTCCTAATATTTGTTGGCTACAAAATTAATTCCCCTTTAATACGGACATGCATGTGTCAGTACCAATTACACTATCCATGATGGAACAGGGGTCTAACTGGCTCTTTTTCTGCAGCCTACAAATACAATCCCAAGCCTAATCCACTCAATCTCCAAAAACCTAAAGCAAAGTAAAATGAAATAAAATATGCTTGATCCAAACATCTTCAGTAGGTATCATCTGATATCTCTCCTCCACTTCATGGCTAAATTTTTTTAGGAACTCACCTACACAATATCCCTCTCCTTCCTTTCTCCTTTCTTTCTCCTTCCTCATATCTAAACCTTACAAGATCTGACTTCTAACCTCATCATCAACTGAAACTGCCCTTTCTAAAGTTACTAGTGATTTCCCAATTGCAAAATCTAATGGTCTTTTCACATTCCTGATCCCTTGACCTCCTTGATCACCATCTCCTCCTGAATGTTTTTCCCTCACTAGGCTTCTTCCTGGTTCTTCCATACCAATCTGATCATTTCTTCTCAATCTCTTTCACTAGATCTTCAACCAGATTACTTCCACTAACTGAGGATGTCCCAATAAGTCTTCTCTTCTCCCTCTATAATGCCTTGGCTGGTGATTTCATCTGCTCCCATGGGTTAAGTTGTCACTTCTATGCAGATAATTTCCAGATCTATTCATCCAACCCTAACTTCCCTCCTGAGTTCCAGTCTCACATTACAAAGTAACTTTTATACATCTCAATTTATTATTTTATTCTAAATTTCTCCTTTACCAAACTTCCCCATATTTTTTGAGGGCATGATCCTTCTTCTACTCACCTCAGCTCACAACCTTAGGGTGATCCTAACACCATATATGGACTGAGATCATTTTCTTTTTGGTTACTATTCAAATGTAATAGATTAATAAATGGTTCATTGTTTCAATAAAGGTAAGCGATACCTAAGTGGTTCTCAAACTTTTTGGTCTCAAGACCTCATTACAATCCTAAACGTTATTGAAGTCCCCAAGAAGCTGTTGTTTATGTGGATTATATCTATTTTTGGTTATAGTATTGAAAAAGTGTCATTATTATTATGAAAATAGTTCTGATAGTACAAAACTTCTGAAAATGCCCTAAGCACCTCAAGGAGTCCTCGAGTTACACTTTAAGAACCTCTATTATACCTAATTTTGTTAGCATGGAGAGCAAATAAATATATAAGTTTGAATTAACTTTAAAATTCCCAGTTTCTCACTTGGCAGGAATAAAAAATAAGCTAGGTAAATGATTAGTGATTTCCTATAGATAATTTTTACAATATTAACATTTACAATATTAATTTACAATATTAACCCCAGCTGTATAAAGAAGTCCCAGAGTTTTTTGGACCATAGACTACTTTTGTGCATGTTGGGCCATGATCAAGACTGATATTCTGAGATCAAGACTACCTACATTAGCCTTCCAGGAGTCACTGAAGCTTCAGGGATCTAAGGTATAATGGTTTCATTCTAAGCTAGATTGATGCTTTAGTGGTGTTTTAACAACCCAGCTAGCAGCTTTGTTGGGGGCGTAAGATCCCTCCCCCACAGCCAGCACCCAGGAGGCTGCTGGGACCCAGGAGGCTGCCGGGAAAGCACAGGTTCTTTTTATCTGCTTAAACAAGGAAAGCACGGTGAAGGGGTTGACCAGTTTACTTTAATCCAGCGTTCAGTTAGCATACAGACAACATTCATTTAGTTCAGGGGAAAACACCAGCATTCAGTTAGCATTCAGTTAGTTCAGGGGAGCATACAGACAAGCATCAAGAGACAGACCAAATACAGATTAATTGACTGACTTCAGGGGAAAAAACCAGCACCCTGAGGTTCAAAACATTCATTTAGTTCAGGGGAAAACAAACCAGCACCCCGAAACTCAAAACCAAAATACAAACAAATTACAAATATCAACAGACAGACCAAATACAATTCATAGTTACCAATGTCTGGGCTCGGCCCGAGAGCAAGGGCTGGCCCAGAGTCATGCTCCCTGCTTGCTCCCACACCAACCGGAAAAGGAAAAAGGGCTCTTCAAGCTGTCCTCTCCCCTCTTATAGAGTTTTTGACACCATCAAGCGCCGCCTGAATGACCAGAGCCAATTGGTTCTTGAGCTGGTCCCTCCCCCTAGCATAGACCAGGTTAACACCCAATAGGGTGTGGCTCTGGAGCTAACACCTCCCCTCAGCCAGCCCCATTACTCATTACACAGGAAGTTCTGATTCCTGGCATGGTCGCTGGACTTCCTGCCCCAGAAGAGCAAGCCACAGCATCCAGAGGCTCAATGAGGTAAGCTGAGTCACTCAAAGAAAACAAAGGCCATTCCGGTTACACTCCACCCCTTGTGCTCTAGGATACAAGTGGTCACTTTTAGATGCCTTTTATTCAGTAGAATATCTTCCTAACACCCTACTAAGATAAGATATTAAAACAAACAGGTCCATTCAGATCTTTGATTGCCAGTCCTACAATACTTGGTTTCTACTTCAGATCTTACTCAGCCCCCCTTTTTTCCCCAAGACCCTATTTGTACTACTTTGACTTTTTCCTCACACTCAAACAATGATCTGGACTTCAATGTTCTAGATGAAATCAATTCTCCATTCTCCACACTCTGTACCATAGGAAGGCTTCAGTCATAATTATGAAACCTATGCAACCTGCAATGCCAATCTAGTCAACCTCAATCTCAATTATGGAGGGTGGGACTGGTCAAGGGATTGTGAAGTAGTATATTATTCTGCAGTCTTTAAAACCCACTATTACGAGTTGGTCTTTTTTTTTAATTATTAAAAAACACAAATAGAACCAATCAACACATCCAAGAGAATGTTCCAATAGGACACTAAGTTCCAGACCATACTAAAGGTAATTATTTTTTGAAAATAAAAGAAATTGTATTTATGACAGATAAAATGAAATTAAAGCCTAAATTAAATGAATTGAGTGTCAGCATTTAATTTTAATAGGTACCTTTCAGTTTTTAGCAAAATGCACTAAATATGTATTTTAACATTAAATGGGAAAATTTGATTTTAAAAGGATTGTTACAAAAAGCATTTAGAAACAAAGAAATCTTACTTTCATAGTCAGGAAGAAGGGATGCCTACAAAAGACTCACCAGCTGCACAAACCTCTACAGGCAGAAGGGAGGCTGAATTACTTTGCCAAAAAAGTCTGTCCACTTTTAGAAGAAAAAAAGAGGCACAAATTAATAGTGATGAATTGCCTAGAGATAGATTTTAATGAAGGAGAATACACAACAGCAGCATATTTATTACTTTGAGCTAGTAATTTAATAGAGTCACATCTGGTAAGGAATGCAAATTATTTAAACTATTCTAGCACATCTGGCCTTCCCCCATCAGATAAATAATGCAAGTCCCAGGTAAAATTAGGAACTTCCACATGATTACTTCAACTGTAAAAGAAAAGCATCTAAAGATCATTACATCTCTAGGAAGATCTAGCAGCATAGTCAACAAACTTGTCAGTAACATTATTACTAAAAAGTAAATTAGATATGTGTTAGATCACAGGATAACCGGAAAACTACCAGCCACAAATAATGCAAGTAAAAATATACCTTGATTTGAATTCATTGAATTATAATTAGTTGTTTAACTTAACAAATGTTTGTTAGGTCCCCATTTTGTGCAGTGCATTATGCTAGATGCCTCTGATGCAAAGAACAAACAACATTTAGCCCTTGCCCTAAAATAGCTTACAGTGTAAGGTAATAAGATAGAAAGTTAGATAAAAGATTTCCATATTTAAACTAAACAAAAACTCCTAAGTGAATCCAAAGCATTTATTAAGTACTTATCATGTGTCAGGCACTGTGCTAAATGGTAGAGGCACAAATACAAAAAAGAATATATTTCCTGCTCTCAAGGAGATTAAAATCTAACGGGAGAAATGAAATGCAAAAGGAAGCTGAAAAGTGAAATGGGGGTAGGGACAGGATGGAAAAGTTCAAGGGAGTGTTAACCTGGTTGGAAATGAAAAGATGGCTAGCCAGGGTGCCTTCCTTAAAATATGTTCTGTTAAGAGCTCTTCAAACTCCATCCCACCCTTCTCCAATCAGAGAGGGAGAGGATACTGATGAGGTGAGAGTACCAAGCCTGATTTGATCTTGAAGGATGATGAGGTCCCTGAAACTATAATGGAGAAATATTAAGGAGTGCAACTGGGTGGGAAAGGGACTGAAACACTTATACCACTATCTTGTTTTCACCATATTGACTTGCTTTTGTCTCCAGTTGGATTTCATAATCTCCCCTGCTTTCTGTATTACCAGTAACTTTTGGCAATCAGGTATCATCCAATAATAAAGAACACTTTGCCAGATTTTTTATGTGTGTGTGTGTGTGTGTGTGTAAATTTAAGTTTATTTTTTCAATTAACAAAAACACCCAGATATTTCCTCCGCCTCTAATCTCCCCTTCCTTAAAAAAGGAAATGAATTACTTAAAAGTTCTTTGTAACCAAGATACAATAGTTAAGCAGAACAAATTCCTGCATTATCTATAACCAAAAAATATATATGCCCCATTCGGTGTTATCCCTCTGTCAGGAGATGAGTAGTCTGCTTCATGATCAGGTCTCTGGAATTGTGGTTGGTCATTGCAATGAATAAGGTTTTAAAATGGAAACAGATCTTGCTGAGGGCACTAACAATCTGTTAAATAAGCCATTAGATTAAGCAGGATAAGCAACAAGGCCCATCTAATGATAGCTATTTTCAGTTGCATTAACAAGTATGACAGACCACAATATTTCCCAGCAGACACCAATAGCATTCCTTTTTCTTAAATATGAATAGTTCAAAAGGAGCTTTATGTGCCATTCTTTCCTGCCATTCTAGTAAAACAAAAACATGTTAGTGTCATATCTTAGCACTTTAATATTTTAAGGACCTGACCAATGCTGGCATTTCATTTGGTGATAGAGAACAGTGGTGTCAAACTCAAATAGAAATAGGGTCCACTAAATCACAACATTTTCATTTGCTTGGTGTATACTTGGGAACGTTGCAGATTTCATTTGATGCCACTGATCTAGGTCACAATCTATCCATGCCTACCCATCCTGTGCAAATCTTGTCTATGTGCTCAAAAGAGTTCACTAAAGGGAGTTGACCCAATGTGTTCAAAACCATCCTTAAGTTATCCCTCATGTTACATGACTATCCAATCTCCTTTTTCTATCATGTACTTATTTGATAACATCTTCTATAATTCTTCATGATTTCTTATTTGTAATTTGCAACATCTCCCTCATGTCTACAATGAGCTGTTTGGTGGTACCCAACTTCAATTCTTCAAAGACGATAGAATTTTTTTCTGTGTCAGAACTCAAAATTACATCAATGTGATGATTAGCCATTGGAATAGGATGTTAGCAGAGGACTGATGATATGTTTCAGCTAATTTACTTATTTGCTGGTTTGACTAAATGACCCATGGATAACTGTGTGTATGGACACTAAATAACTAGAAATTTCCCAAATACATAGTCTCTTTTCAGTCATTCACATTATGTAGACTTAACTTAATTATAATCCCTTGCCTGGAATGCTTTTCTATCTCCTCTCTGCTCTTTAGGAAACTACTCATCCTTCAATGTCCTGGTCAAGGCCTAACTCTTCTATGAAGGTTTCACCAAAATCCCTGGCATTATTGTTTTATTTTTTCTTCCCTGAACTCTTATAAAATACAATTTGGTATTACCTTGTTTAGTTCACTGAACATTTCATGGTGTATCATGGGAAACATGTCTGGAAAAAGGAAAGTAAATTCAAGAGAAGAAAAAACTACAAAAGAATATTTAATTAGCTTGAATATGAAGTTTAAAGTAGTAAATCAGTTTAGAGCACAGGAAAATATGATGAAAAGGATTTCAACCTATATAGTAAGAACAATATGTGACAGACTGAGGAAGAGAATTAAATCACCAAGATATTAAATTCTATTTTCACAGGTCGTATTTTCATTTCATAAACCATTTTAAGTAGAGTATTTGGAGGCATTTCTCACATCTTTTCTAAAGGCTATATTTTCCCTTTAAATATGTTATTTTAATAGATTTATTCCATTCTTAAATGTAATTATGTTTCCTTAAGCAGAAAAAAATATTTTAAACAAAAATAAATAAATCTCTATTATTGGAATATGTCATTTGTTAAGGAAGAGCTATGCAATTGATTTACCAAAGACTTTTATTTCTTTCATGAGCCAATCAAATAATCATCAATCAAGAAGTATGAGTTCCTGGTGTCTACCTAGTACCCTAGATGGCACTGTGGACAAAGTGCCAGGCCTGGCATCAGAAAGACTCATCTTCCTGAGTCCAAATCTGGTCCCAGACACTTACTAGCTATGTGAGCCTGGACATGTCACTTAACTCTGTTTGCCTCAGTTCCCTCATCTGTAAAATAAACTGGAAAAGGAAATGACAAACTACTTAATACATTTGCCAAGAAAACCCCAAATGGGGTCACAAAGAGTCAGACACAACTGAAATGACTGAACAACCTAATACCAAGAGATATCAAACAAGTAGAAGATATAATCTAGTTGAATAAATGAGACTAAAGTTCAAAAAACTGTAGATAAAATGAATTCTAATATTTCTCATTCTAAATCTATGATCTCATAATACCACGTAGCACTTACAGGTTTAAAAATTACCCTAGGTAAGTTATTTTATTTTGTATTCACAACAACTCTAAGAAGAAGGTACAACAGGTTTTAGTATCCCCATTTTATAGATATCTTTCCCATTACTATCCAGCTAATGTCAGAGGTGGGCTCCAAACCCAGATATTTCCTATCTCCAGGTATAGCACTCTTGCTATTATAACATGCTTCCTCTCATATCCCAGGTCCCCCAGATATATTATCCCTCCCTTATCTATTCATGTATTTTAATCGACATATTTAGGTCTAAAATCCCATTTTGAGTTTTGCCTCTTCTGCTACTGTCTGAAATAATCTTATTGTAGCATTTACACATGGCCTACCTTCACACAGATGTTGAAAAATCTGGCTATTAATTTGTTACATTAGATGGGTTGGATTAGATGGCTGCTGTGGGCCCATTCAATTCCTAAGTTCTTTGGTTCTGTGAGAATCATTTTTTAGACTTTGCATTTCAATGTAGGTTAGTTAATTAAAATAATAAAAACAATCATTCAAATTAGCTTTTTTTTTTGAAAGAACATGAATTCAATTCAACGACTTTTCCACATCACCAACTATAGCCTTATTTCTAAGGAATAAAATCTGCTCATAAGATTTAAATAAATAATGCATCATATTACAAAAAGCAGCATAGCTTATGTTGACCTTAAATCCATTTTCTTTGCTACAGTATTTCACAATCGGACTCAGACATTTCAAAGTATTGACATATACAAACAAAGAGGCATAATTATGTTGTCCACCAGCAGGCTGTAGCTGAAAGAACGCTAGGTGGGTAGCCAGAAGACCCATGTTTGAATCATCACTCTGCCACCTACTACCTATGAGGTCTTGGGGAAGTTTTTGAACATTTTTGGCCTCTTTCCTTATCTGTAAAATGAGCTGTTGAAAGGTCCCTTCCAGCACTAAATCTATGATCCTGTGATCATCAGTACACTCCAGCATTGGGATTTACTATAATACCAAATGAGAACTCAGAACTTATCCCTAAATACTAACAATCTTAGCCAAAGCCTTTTGGAATATCCCCAAACCTTCCAGTAACTTCTACTTTAAGTAGATATGACTTCAAATGTCAAAGTCAGAATACTACTATTAGACAAGCTTCCTACAAGAGAGGTATATTCATGTTATCTTTTAGTTTCACATAATTCTACCAGATCTCAAGAGCCAAAGCAAAGCAGTTATTCAGGAAATGACTCAGTTATTCAGGCAGTGACATTAGGTCAAGGTTCAGGTCTTTATCAGCCATCTATAAAACAGATTGGGCAGCATCATCCAATTATGGATCTTGAGTTTATTCTGAAATTCTACACTTCATTGGGATCAGTGTCAATTACTCTGACAACTCATTACTTAGATCAATATCTGATCTCATCAGTTGGCTTTTACTCAACTGGTTTTCACTGTTTCAAAAAGCAGGCTGCCCATACTCTCCTGTCATCCTCTTCTGTAATGTTTTGCAAAGGAGCCTGGACTTGAAAATCAGTGCTGCCCTTTACTGCTTTGTCTCTCCAGTTGCCAAGGAGATTAAGTTGGATGAGGCGATTTAAGAGTTCTCATGATCTCATTATGGTGGCTCATTTGCAGGATTATATTTCCTTAAGAAATATTGATAGTTACTGTCCATTTCCCATTTTTTTGAGAATTGAATACTTTGTTAATTATAATAACAACAGCAATAGTATTTGTATAGTGTTTTAAAGTTTTCAAAGCATTTTACATATTTTAACTCATTTGGTTTTCACAATAACACTATGAGATAGGTGCTATCATTATCCCATTTTGCAAATGAAAAAAACTGAGTCACAAAGAGTGTAAGTGGTTTTCTCAGGATCACATAACCACAGAGCATCTGAAGCAGGCTTCAAATTCAGGTCTCTTTGAATCCCAGTTCTATGTTCTATATACTGAGCCACTTAACTGGATACTCAAAGTGGTCAGGCCCTATACGGCATTTCTTTTCAATATTTTCTTTCTTCCGCTTTGATGTTGACTTTTACCTTTGATCTAAGCAGTCAATGATCTGACTTCACACAGACAACTAACTGATATGTAGTAGTTTGTCTTAAGTTCAGTACGATATAGCTGGAGAAGCATCTTGGCACAGTAAATAGACAGCTGGCCTTGGAGTCAGAACTACCTAGATTCAAGTACTGCCTTGGGCAGATACTGACTGTATGACTCGGACTTGTCATTTAACCTTGCAGTTTTCCAGGCAACTCTCTAAGACTATAAATTAAAGAAATGTTGCTAATTGGTACTTATAAGAGTTTCTTCTCTAAGAATTCCTTGTACTAAAGAAATCACAGCTCTAGATCATATATGCATGCAGTGTATATATATGTAAATACATACACATGTGTGTATCTGCATAGATGTATATGTATATGAGTGTATACATGTGTATATATATATATATATATATATACCCAAACATATGTATATGCATATATGTGCATATATCCAGGGAGGGGGGAGAATACACATGCACACACACACGCATACACGCATGCGCACACATGCGCCAGTATGATGTATTGGCGTGTGTGTACGTATGTGCATGTATGTGTATGTATATATGTATGTATGTACACACATGCTTATATACCAATATGATATATCTATACTTATATGTGTGTATATACATATACACATATATTTGTGTATATATACTTGATTTCATTTAAAATATTTTCGGTTAACAGTATTCAGGAGTTTATAATTGAAGAAAGAATACATAAAAGGCTTTTGAGTGTAAGTTTTTTACCTCTTTCTTTTCATAATCCCAAACCATATTTTCTGACATTTTTTAATGTCTTCTAATTTTCCACATTTTTGCTTTGAAGTAGAAGTGGACCATTCCCTACTCTAAAGGGCATGTGTTGAGAAAAGAGGATTTTCTCTTTCATAGAATCTCATAAAAAATTCTCTACTTCATCTAATACAATAGCTATTGTCACATAAAGTGTAATCATCTTACTGTTGGTCTGTTTAAGTATGCTTATGGTGGGTACCACCATGGCAGATGACCAAGTCAAATAATGGTTCTTGCTGTCTCTAGATGCACATTGAAACCAAGTTCCCCATTTCTTTTATTCACTACTAGAAGGACAGCCCACCATATTTCTTCATTTTGCTACAATTTCTTTATACCATTATGTCTAACAGTGTGGCAAGTTATTGGTCACTAGACAAAAATGGTGCTTTAAAAATTTCAAGTGTTAAATTATTATTTACAGGCTAAAAAGAGTTAGAGTCTGTATACTCCTGCTCCAGGTTCTTGCACTCATTCATTATCATTGTGAAACAGGAGGGGCTGAAGTGTAGATTGGTGTCTCTTGTGCATTGCTGTACATTTCATAGACTTCAATGGCCAAAGAAAATCATTTCCTAGTAGTCAACATGCTGGAAATGAGCTTCTCTGAACTTAAAACAGTTTACTCCTCAGACAATAAATCAATCAATAAGAATTGATTAAATATCTACTATATGCTGGGTATCTGCTGATACAAAATTAAGAATAAATAATCCTGACTCTCAAGGAACTTACATTCTAATGGGAAAAGATAAAAAGAGTGTGTGTGTTTGTGTGTGTGTGTGTGTGTATACACAATGGTATAGTAAAATATAGAATAGGTAATACCTAAGTATATGAAGAATGAATATAAATCAGTCAGTTAATAAACTTTCATTAGGTGCCTACCATGTGCCAGGCACTATGCTAAATAGCAGAAATACAGAAAAAGATAACTGAGAGTCCATGCTCTCAAGGGTCTCACAATCTAATAGGGGAGAAAACATGCAAATAACTATGTACAAACAAGATATACATAGGATAAATTGGTAATAACCAACAGAGAGAAGGCACTAGAATTTAGAGGGATTGATAAAGGCTTCCTTGAGAGAGTGAAATTTTACCTGGAACTTGAATAAAGTCAGGGAACCAGGAGACAGAGAAAGAGGAAGAGCATTTCATGCATGGAGAACATCCAGTAAAAATTCCTAGATTCAGGAGAAAAAAAGGTAGTAAGCTTGAGGCATGGACATCCTGTTAGGGAGCCATTGCAATAATCTAGGTAAGAGATGATGAAAGCCATATCTAAGATAGTCCTTTGTCAATAGAAAGAAAGAACTGGGTATGAAAAATGTTGTGAAGTTACAGAGTAAGATTTTGTCACTGGTTAGACCTGTAGGGTGAGCAAAAGTGAAGATTAAAACTCTGAAGATACAAATCCAGGAGAACAGAATGTGATACCACAGAAATAAGGAAGTTTGGAAGAATATGGGTTGTGGGGTAAACATAATGAGTTTTGTTTTGGACAGAATGAGTTTAAGATGTCTCTAGGACATCCAGGTTGAAATGCCCAATAGGCAATTGGTAATGTTAGAGAGAGACTGAGGATATATGTCTATATCTGTCTCTGTCTCTCTCATTCTCTCTCTGTCTCTCTCTGTCACTCTCTCTCACTCGCTCTCTCTCTCTCTCTCTCTCTCTCTATATATATATATATATATATATATATATATATATATATATATAAAATACATATATGTGTATATATACATACATACATATTATGTACATATACATCTATGAGTCATTTGCATAATATGTTAGTTAAGCCCATAAGAGCTAATAAGGAACCAAGAGCAGTGAAAGAAGGGAAGAGCTTTGGGGAATATCCACAATTAAGTGACAAGATATGAATGATGAGCCCATAAAAAAGATTGAGAAATGATCAAATGTGCTCCTAAATTGTACAGACAAGAGAGCAGTGTCACAAAAACCTAGAAGGGAAAGAATATCCAGCAGGAGAAGAGGGTAGTCAATATCGTAAAAGTCAACAGAAAAGTCAAGAAGAATGATAATCAATGAAAGACTCCTAGACACCAACCCAGCCTTGCCACCAAGCATATCCACAAAGCCTTTCAAGCTTGGTAGAACCAACTGGAATTCCAATCCCATTCTACAGATAAAGCCTTTGTACAATTTCATACTATGATAAGGTATTGCAGCGTTTTATTTTAGAAATATCTCCATTGATTTTAAACTCCAGACAGGCTTATTTAATAGCTCATTAGGTTTTTAAAAACTGTTTTGAGCTCCTTTTCTATTTTAACTTTGTTTTTTTTTTCATTAATTGCCTGCTCCTGGGATATGTGGGCATAGTCAAGCAGTGCATTAATGCGTTTTTCATGATACTGATTCTTTTTCCCTTCTTGCCCACTGAGTGGAGTTCTCACATCATCTCCAAATATATATATATATATATATATATATATATATATATATATATATATATATATATATAGCCTAGAATATCAAATTGAGTTCCTTGAAGGCAGGGAATGTTTTTTCTCTCTGCATCCCCAGCTCTTAGCACTGTGCTTTTTCACATAGTGGATACTAAATAAAAGCTTGTTGATTGATTCCCTGAATCATACCAATCACAATATATGTATACAAATTGCCTGTTGTTGTTGTTTTAAGTGGAGATATTTGTGGAGACTCTCTCCTTTAACACAGATTAGCAGCTCTTCTAAAATTTGCAAATAGAATCTGGTTGGGTATCTCAAAAAATTATGAACAAAATGTTATGAGCTTAGGCAGTGAGCACTGCTATCCAGGGAGGATAGTAGAAGGAGGTAGAATTAGAAAGCTTGGAAGATAGAATATAATTTCAATAGATAAAAATGTGGGATTTTATTTGGATGATAGTGAATAGATGCTTTAAGGGCCTCAAATGACAACCTACGGAGTTGTGACCATAATCTGTAAGTAATAGGGTTGGGGAGGAAGGGAAGGGTCATTGAAGATTTCTGAGCAGTGGAATAATATGATCAGAGAAGAGCCTAAAGAGATGAATGCTTCTAGGAACTCTCCTTTTCGGTAGTTACATGTAATGCCTAAAAGAAGCTTAGGTTCAGTGCCTAAAAGAACTATAAACAAAGTGTTATGAGTTCAGTCTAAGGCCTATTTTCCACTAGGAGCCATTGAAAATTTCTGAGCAATGGAATAGCATGATAAGAGGAGATTTTACAGAAATGAATGTCACTAGGCACTCCGCATCTCTTGTCTTACTCATTTCTAGCCTTGATTCATGAAGCCACTCCCTCGTAACTATGCTCCTAAAACAATTTCTTCTTCCCTCTACATAACCTAATTCAAAACAAATTTAGAAATACCTAATTTGTGCAAATCAGTGTGCTAAGGCCTGTGGGAGGATACAAGGAAGCAAATAGTATAGTCCCTGTACCCAAGGAACATGTATTCTAGTTAAAGAAGAATGACAAACCCAAGTGAAATTTTAAATAACAAGATTTTTCAATGATTTAAGAGTAATAGAAGAGCTGTGAAAGAATAGAGAATTCAGGGTTTCAAACTTCTAGTGAAATAAGTAACAGTGCTTGGGTGCTACTAGGCACCAAGAAAAAGACAATCATACACTGGTCCCCAAAGCTGGAGATGTTTCCAACAGGAGCATCCAGCTGGTAACACGAGTGAGCAAAGTATCTGACTTTGGCCACTGTTGTAATCACGAGCTATTTAGACACTGCACATCCTATATTAAAAGGGTTACCTTTCTACTAGATTGGTTGTTGTCCTTCTTTCACAGAGAGGACCAAAATGACATCACTATGTTAAGGTCAAGTTACAGTGTGTCTGACTGGTAAATCAGACAAATTTAAACTCGGAATGCCCTATCGAAGGTCAGGCACAAATATTCCATGTGAACAATCATGGTGGATTCTCTAAACTTGCTCATCTCACACTTCTTTTGAGCTACTTCAATTCTGCTTTGCTTATAGAGCACAGTACCTTCTTTAATGAGGGTATGCCATGCTAAGAGATTCTGTGTCAGTGTCTTCCATGTCTAGCAATAGATTCCAAAGTTCTTCAGAGAGACCTTGAAAGTGTCCTTGTATTGCTTCTTCTGACCACCATGTGAGCATTTGCCTTGTATGAGTTTTCTGTAAAATAGTCTTTCAGGCAAGCATACATTTGACATTTGAACAATGTGGCCAGCACAACAGAATTGCTCTGCAGTAGAGTTTGAGTGCTTAGCAGATTAGTCCAAGAAAGAATCTCAGTGTCCAATACCTTATCTTCCCAGGCAATCTTCAGAATCTTCCTAAGACAATTCAAATGGAAGCTATTCAGTTTCCTGGTATGATGCCGCTATACTGCCCAGATTTCACAGGCATACAACAATAAAGTCAGCATAACAACTCTGTAGACCTTCAATTTGGTAATCAGTCTAATACCTCTTCTCTCCCACACTTTCCTTCAAAGACTCCCATACAGTGACTCTGTAATGCATGTGTCAACTACATTAACAATATGTCCATCCCTGGAAAGCACAGTGCCAAGGTAAGTTAACTTATCCAGTGAATTTAAAACTTCCCCCTGGTGGATTTGTTCCAATAGCCATGAAGGCAGCTGAAGCAGGCACTGTGGATTGCTTAGAGTTTGATCAGACATCGAAAACACCATGGTCATCCACTGCATCCCAGGCCACCTCTAGTCATGCTGACTTTTGTCTTGTTACTGGACTTCAATGATGTTGGAAGGGAGAGGATGATGACTTTGTGCAACTCTGTCTCACTTAAATCCAATTCATGCGTGAGTCAAGACATTACCCTGTGATATCATTGATCCTCTTTGAAAACAAGGGACAAACAACAAAACTAGAAAAGAATCTCATGTTTATGACACCGAATAGCTAAGTAAATGTTTCAAAACAGTGCAAAATTGTATGATGCTTAGCTTCTTTTTCCATCATTCTGCCATCCCTGGGAAGTAGAAGAGAGCTGTACAGGATGAAGGAAAATCTTGGTTTCTTCCTTTGTTTTATGGATGGAAGTCACCATTAAGTGGCTAGGCTTTCTACATTCAGCTGGAAATACCAGAATGCATTAAAAATGGGGCAGTGGAGAGAGGTCAAGGATGTAGAAATAGTAGTTATTTGGATAGAGGTGATAGTAGATGAAATGAGAGTAGATGAAATCTCTCAGGGAGAAAAAAAAATATAGCACAGGAAGTGAAGAGTGCCAAAGACGGAACCCTGGATGATCTTTAAATTTAGAGAGCAGAAAGAGAATAGGGAAATTTAAGACAGAGAACGAGTTAGGGGAAAACCAATTGAGAGGTAGGAGAATAAGGACAGTAAAGTAGAAGGTAAAGGAGGAAATATCTCAAGATGGATAGGTCAATTAATATAATAAAATACTCCAGATACCTCAAGGAGAATGAAGACTGAGAAAAGGTTGTTGGATCGATCAATTAGGTCATTCAAAGGGTGATATAAGTAGCCACAGCACAGAAGGTTCAAGTGAAAACTGGCTATTGAACAAGTAAAGATTCAAGGTATAACTTTTTTATTTCCATTTAGAACTATAATATCATAAATTTAGAGCTGGAAGGGAACTACTTTTCTAACATAATCTAATTACAACCTGACCATAGCCCTATCTGGTTTTTTGCATCATAGTTTATGCTCAAAGTCCTTTGAAGTCTCCCAAAGATGATTATTCCAGCTATATTGACTCACCAATTTTCTCTGGTATATACTACACATGTAGGGGATGGCATGAGGGAAGAGAGATTCTGATAGTTTGCAGCGGGACAGTTGGTCATCTCAAATCATAGTGCCCATGATAAGCATTTACAAAGAACTAAGGAAAAACAGATTAAAAAGCTTTCATTATTAGAGAAGCCAGTTGAAAATCGATCTCAATTTTAGTCTAAGTGGCATTATATATCTATATCTATATTTACATATAGATACATATGTATGTGTATATGTATATATACATATCTATTTTACAAAAGAAGGAACTACCTTGTGCATGGCTTCGTCACTTCATGCCTGGACTATTGCATTAGCCTGGTGGTGGACCTGTTTACCACAAGTCTTTAGCTACTCCAGACCATCCTCCATTTGCTGCCAGTTACTTCCCTAAAGCTCCAATCCAACTATGTCAACCTCTTATTTAATAAACTCCAATGACTCTCTATCACCTCCAAGATCAAATACAAAATCCTTCGTTGGCATTCAAAGCCCTTCGTAATCTAGCCAATTCCTACCTTTCCAGCATTCCTACATCTTACTCCCCACTTCAATCTAGTGACACTGGCCTCCTTGCTATTCCAAGAATAAAACACTATGTCTCTCAGCTCTGGTCATTTTCTCTGGCTATGCCCAGTGCCTGCAATACTCTCCTAATCTCCATCTACTGGCTTCCTTGGCTTCTTTCAAGTCCCACCTAAATCTCACCTTCTACAGGAAGCCTTTCCCTTTTAGTGTCTTCCTTCTGTTCATCATTTCCTACTTATCTTTTCCGTAGCTTAAGTACATATTTGTTTTCATGTTGTCTCATCTTGCTCAAGGGCAAAGACTGTCTTTTGGATGTTTTTTTTTTTTGCAATCCCCAATGCTTACTGCAATGCCTGGCACAGAGTAGGCATTTCATAAATGCTTCTTGACTGTCAACTTACGTATGAATTAAAACAATTTTAAAATCTAGAAACATTATATTTGCAGACTTTATTATGCCATGAGTTATAATGATTTGTGATTCTTTCTATTAAATAAAACACACGAGAAACATTCAATTATGGACCTAAAAACTATTAATTCTTTCTGTATCTAAAAAGTTCAGGTTATAATCCTTTGCAGTCTTCTTATTTTGCCTACAGGCTTATCTTCTAAATTACATTTGTTTTGAACTTCCATGGCCTTTGTCTTTCACCACCATCTTCATACACAATCACATGAGAACAGCCATGGCCACAGCCTCTGTAAGGGCAGAAGCAAAACTGACAAGGACACTCTCCTTGCGTTCCCCTGGTCATTTTTTTGAGTTGTAAGAAAACTACCCTGTAACTATTCCTTACAAATGTTTTAGAGTATTTCCAAAGCACTGGAATAGGAGAAACTCATGTTCTTATCTTGCCTCTGAAACTTACTAGTTGCTAAACTGGAAGCTAGGTGGCACAGTGGATAGAGTACTGGGCCTGGAGTAAGGAGGACCTGAGTTCAAATATGGCCTCAGACACTTACTGGGTGAGTGACCCTGGGTAAATCTATTCACCTCGGTTTCCTCATCTGCAAAATAAACTGCAGAAGGAAATGGCAAACCATTCAAGTATCTTTGCCAAGAAAACCCCAAATGATATGAGTAATTGACACAACAACAAAAACCATGTCATCTAACCTCTATGAGTCTCAGTTTCCACAACTATAACAAGACAATAATGATTCCTTTAGTACTTACCTCACAGGAATGTAATTATCAAGTGAGATAATTCATGCAAAGCAATTTAAAAACCTTAAGGTATATATGTGTGTGTGTGCACACATATATGTATATACACTACACATATGTATATATACATACACAATACATACTACATATATATTACATATAACTATGTATAATTCGTTATATAATACACATCAATTATTATTAATGCAATCAAAAACAATGCATATTTAAATGTATGCTAAGTGCTAAATATGTAAAGACAAAAATGAAATAGTACCTGCCTTCAAAGAACTTACATTCTTCTAGGAGATGCAACATATATGGACATAAGTGAATACAAAGTACATACAAAGTCCTTGCAATTTCAAGAAGGAGATTACTGGTAACTAAGGATATGAGTGATACCTGGGCCGTTCTTTGAAGAAAGCTTGAGATTCTACCAGGAGAAGTTAAAGAGAAAGTAAATTCCAGATTTCAGTAATCACTTATGCAAAGGCACGGAAATGGGATAGAACAGAATATGGAATAGAATATGGAACAACTCACCATTTTACTGAAATGAATAGTGCCTGAGAGAAAGTTACCTGAAATAAGACTAGAAGGGGGAGGCAGAGGGGGAAGAAAAGAGAATAAATATTTATATAGCACCTACTATGTGCCAGGCACTGTTAAGTACTCTACAAAATATTATTTTATTTTATCCTCACCACAACTCTGTGAGGAAGGTGCTGTTATTACGCTCATTTTATAGTTAAGAAAACTGAGGCAAGCAAAGGTTAAGTGGTTTTGTCCTGTGTCACACAGATAGAAAGTCTCTGAGTCTGGATTTGAACTCAGCTCTTCCTGACTACATTTCTAGCTTTTTATTATCTTAAATTATGCTGCTATAAATATATTTGGACACATGGACTCCCTTTTTTCTGTCCATAATCTCCTTGCTATATAGTCCTAGTAGTGGAATTTCTGGTCAGAGTATAAATGCTTTAGTAACTTTTCGTGCATGGTTCCAAATCATTTTCCAGCCTGGGAAAAACAATTAATATCTCTACCAACAATCAATTAGCATGTCAGTCTTTCAACACAAGCTCTATTAGTAATTCTGGTCCCCTCTGTGCCTATTACATTGCCCCCTTGCCTAGGTTCTAGATAACTTCTTGTCTTCAAACCACTGGCCAGAGTCTCTGAATTTTTCCTTATCAGATTCTCAGCCAAGATGACTGACCTCTGAATTAAGCAGCTTCCCAAATTGTATTCTTAGGGGCCTAGTTTGAAGATGGCAGGGATGGTAGAGATCACAGAGTCCAATTCCTTTATTTTACAAATGAGGAAACTGGGACACAGAGGGGGTAAATGCTAAAGTCATACAGACAGTAACTGATAAAGTCAGGATTATAAACCCATTTCCCCTGACTCCACATCCAGTGATCTTTCAATGGTGCCATGCTGTTCTCCACCTTTGCTGGAACTATGGGAACCACTTGTTACCCTCTACTTTAGCTGGCTTCTCTTAAACATGAATCTTGACCTTCCTGACTTGTAGCATTTATAAATTCCCCTCCCATCAAGCTATATATCCTGGTTCCAGGAGGCCTGGTCAGTTGTTTCCCAAATCTTGAATTTAGCAGAGATAGCACTGAAGAAAATTTTTAGAAGGCTACAGTTAGAGGCAGGTTCCAGTAAGGAATAAATATATTGAACACAATGACAATTCCCTTTGTCATTATTTTTGCTGAGGACAAACAACAGCCCTACCAAAGTTAAATGATAAAAATTTGTAGTGGAACCAATAAGCACAGATTTGTGACATTCTCTAGAAGTCTTTAATAATCATAGATTATGCAGGAAAATTTTATCTATTTGTAGAAATAGATATGTGTCTATATCTACATATCTATATTGAGAGAGAAGATGGAGAAGATGAAGAAGAAGAAGAAGAAGAAGAAGAAGAAGAAGAAGGAGGAGGAGGAGGAGGAGGAGGAGGAGCTGTATTAATCTCCATTGTCTGGGAAGGTGTTTTGTGGTAACCAAATTTAAAGATCAATTACATATCTCTTTTAATGTACTCACTTTTACAATTCTCTGTGTATGATAAAGCGACATTTTCCAAAAGGTATTTTCTCAAAAATATACTGAGATTTTTGGTCTACTCTTTCTACTTTGCTAGCAAACTGGCTTGCAAATTTTTGAAATCTCTAAGGTTCAATCTTTGCCCAAATTTTCACATCATACAACATCAGTAAGCCTGTAACTAATAATTAATAATAACAATAATAACATCTAGTATTTATATAGCACTTTAAAGTTTGCAAAGCATTCTCCATATGTTATCTCATTTGTTCCTCACAACAATCCTGGGATATAAGCGCTATTATTATCCTCATTTTATCTATGATAAAATTGAACCAGAAAGAGTTTAAGTAACTGACCTCAAGCCACACAGTTGCACATGTACCATTGGAAAATATCACACAAATCCTTTCAAACCACAAAACCACACAAACCCCCCAGTCCCAGCAAACCACGGGATCAAAAATGTTTGATAACCACTGAGAGTCCAATACCCTCATTTTACAGATAAGGAAGCTGAAGACCAGCGCAGTTAAGTTACTTGCCCAAGGTCACACAAAGCAGAACTAGGAGGTGATTCCAATTTCAGGGCCTTTTCCCCTGTACCATACTATGTCCCTGTTAAGTAGAACTGGACTGAAACATCTTTGCCCTTGAATAAGCACCTGTCTTGCTCACAGGGAAGCAGTTTGCCAACCAACAAGAATTTACAGATCAACTACTCTGTACCCAGTACGCACTGGGTACTACGAGGCACTATGAGAGGTGTGAAAGAAATCTGAAATATGGTCTCTGCAATGAAGTGAAGAGTAAAGAAGATTGCAGAATATTGAAATTGCATCATCACTATATCATCCATAGCCTATTCTTTTAAGAAATAAAAGTTTTGAAGTGTCACTTACTGTTCTTTCCATTTCTCTCCATCCAAAGTAATTTGCTACTTATTCTTAAATGCTTCTTTAGACTTGGCCTCCTACCTAGAGAATAGAACTGAGAATCAGAAGATCTCAGTTTGAGTTTGGACTCTGCCATTTACTACCTGTATGACCTTGAGCAAGTAACTAAATCTCTCTGGTCTTCAGTCTCCTCATCTATAAAATGGGACTGATAACAGCACTCCCTGAGTAGTAGGGTTTTTTTGAAGAAAGGTTTTGTAAATGGTGAAGTTCTATCCAACTGTTGTTATTTTTGCAACCGTACCCTGATTTCAAACAAAATGTCTTAGAGGCACATATCCAAAGACATTGGCAATAGATACCTTCAAACAGGTATTTTATTTAATTCACCTAACAGCACAACATGGTCATATCTGTACTGGCCAAGCCTCATCCAAGGTTTATGGATCTTATACAAGACAGGCATATTGTCAGCACCACTTTCAAATGTATCTGCTGGTTCAATATGCACAATGTGGCTTATTTAGTTTGTTGCAATGATGATATGAAAATATTGTATGACTACATCTAGATGTCAACGTGGAAGCAGTCAAAAACTTTTGGAGTGACATATAAATTGTCAGTGCTGATAGAAACAAATATTTTCTAACTCAGAAAAATATCTGAATTCTTTTTCTTGGACATTTGTACTACTTTGTGCAAGAAACCTTTGTCTGTCCCCTCCAATGTTAGTATCTTCTCTCTGAGATTGCCTCAAATTTATTCTGTAGATATCTTATTTCTACCTAGTTGTTGGCAAGCATGTTGTCTCTTCCATTAGATTGTGAGGTACTTGAGGGCAAGGACTGTGTTTTTGCTTTTCTTTTATCCCCAGCACTAAGCACAAGGCCTAGTACATGGGGGGTGCTTATTAAATGCTTGTTGACTTGACTTTCTGACTGTAGTCTCAAGGAGAAGACATTGGGGAGTATGAGAAGGCAGGATGGGAGAAGGAGAAAGAAGAGGAAACATCTCTTTTTAGGTTATAAATTCAAAGAAATAAGGACTTCAGTGGTAAAAGTTTGTACATCAATAAAAATTTGAAGTGCCTCTCAGTTGAGCAATAACAACCCAGAAGTCTCTTTTCTCAATAATGGCCAGGTTTAATCCTCCCCCATGAGTATATAGCCTTTCATTCGGGGCAGAATTTACCAGTCAGGGTTTCCAGTTCAATTATTACCATAAAATTCCTCTTTGGAAGGATCTAGAGGGCCCTCTTCATGAGTGACAATAGCAATTAAATGAGCTTTGCCATGGCAACTTGAAACGGCGTTTGGCTATCTTCTAAGATGAATCCAAAATTCTGATGACATGCTTTTCTGTGGTCAATGATTTCTATTTCAAAAACATTAAAAACTTCAATTTCATTCATTTTAACATAATTTAATCAAATGAAGTATATTGTAACAGGCTATCACAGAACTACATAAGGAAAAATATATAAGACCAGGGTCTACCACTGTTGTTGCCTATCTAATCTTTCAAGTCAACTATGTTTCCTTTAATTAAAGGATAATTCCATTTTATTCCCTGCTTACCTTAAGTGGAGGACTAAAAAGAATCTTATAATTTTTTTTTTGCTTTTTGGCAGGGCAATTGGGGTTAAGTGACTTGCCCAAGGTCATACAGCTAGTACATGTGTCAAGTGTCTGAGGCCAGATTTGATCTCAGGTCCTCCTGACTCCAGGGCTGGTGCTCTACTCACTGCACCACCCAGCTGCCCAAATCTTATAATTTTTTAATTGGGAAAAAGGAACTACTATTTCTAAGAAAATTATGATGTATTATTATTTTTGAAGAAATATATTGAATTATGTAAAAATGTAAACAATTATATAAAAGGTAGAGTATAATATACTTATACCTTATTGCTATGATCCTGACTCCAGAAGACAGTGGCCCAGTACTGTATTTCTATCTCCATCCTGAGTAACAGAAGGCAGGAAATTATATTCAAAAATGTATTTCTAAAAATATTTGCAGGAATGACTATTTCTCTGATCTATTCTGTGTTCTTTTAAATGTTAATATGTTCTCAAATATATTTTATTCATTTATTAATTATTTTTAGTGTATACTTAAAATAATGACATAGACTGATCGACACATAGTAGGTGTTGGATAAATGTTTGTTGAATGAAGGGGAGAAACCAAAAAAAGAAATGGAAATGACCTATTAACTTTACAGAGAGGAGATAAAATGTCAACAAAAAGTCATGACATTGGACTATCTCACTAGGTATTAGCTATTACTTGGCCAAATACTGACAAATCCCCTATTGAAATTCAGCAAGCAGAGCAGATTTGATCTATGCATTCTCACATACCAAGCATGAATACATTACAAGTTGGAAGCTCCCTAAACTTAAAACCTATTGGTGACTTTTAAAAATGACATGAACCTCAAATTGTTTAAAAAAAAGAAACAAAATGTTTTCTGTGGATGAATGTGTCTTTATGGTTACACATACATATATACATATACGTGTATGAATATATATATATATATTATGTATATACACACATATATATAGTGTATGTGTTTGTGTACATACACACATGTGGAGTGTGATAATATAGTGTGAATAGAATGCCAACCTTAGAGTCAAGATCTGGATTCAAGTTCTGTTTCTGACATAAAATGGCTTTGTGACTATAGACAAAATCACTTCAACTCTGAATGCCCTCAGACAACTCAAAAAGAATATAAATTACAGATCACTAGACAATCTGTATTAATGGAAGGAGTTTCCATACCTGAAAGTTCTCCACACTGGTGAAACTGCAAATCCAGACCTGAGTCCAGATAGAGAGAAGTATTACTAGTAGAGGAATACTGCAAATAGAGAGTATTTCAATTTTGGCAAGTTGTTTAAATATAGATTGATTCAACCAAAGAACATTAGGACTGGAAGGGACTGAAGAGATCTCATAGAGTGATCACATAGGTGAAAGGTCAAAGTCTATCATGATTCAGATGAAGAAATTAAGGATCAGCAAGGGTTACTAGTTTATTTGAGTCACACAGATTGATAAAAGCATTTTTAAGTGTTTACCGTGTGTCTTTAAGGGCATCTAGATGGTACGGTGGATAGATTGCTGGGCCTGGAGTCAGAAAGACTCATCTCTTGAGTTCAAATAACCCCAGACACTTACTATCTGTGTGACCATGGGCAACTCACTTAACTCTGTTTGCCTGAGTTTCCTCATCTATAAAATGAGCTGGAGAAGGAAATGGAAAACTGCTCTAGTATCTTTGCCAAGAAAACTCCAAATATGTTTACAAAGAGTTGGACACAACTAAAAAACAACTCGACAACAAAATGTGTCTTTGAAACACTGTGCTAAGTGCAGGGGATGCACATGGAAAAGTCAGGCAGTCCCTGTTCTTGAGGAGCTCATACTCTAATGGGGAGAAAATACATATGAAGAGTTTCAGTTCCAAATCAGATGGAAAGATCTCATGATCCTTAGGGTACAGCAGCAAAGCACATGATAGTATCTCTTCTTCAATGTCATTTCCATGGGTAAAATCATTTGAACCAATCAATATTGTCAAGAATTGTGATGAATCTGGATCTTCAGTAGCTACAGCTGTGGATAGCATCTGCAGAAACAGTTGCCAGGATCCCTACAAAGGTTGCTTTCCAGAATGAGGGATACAGGCATTGTGCTGGAAACATTGCTATTCCAAGGCCCTTGGTTTCAAGGTTCTGGGCTGTCTCCATTGAGGTCTGAGGAGAGATGGTGGTCAAAGAGGTGGTAGTTTGACCTACCTGATACATACTGTCTCCTCTATCCCCCTCAGGCTACCCCTGCTGCTTCAACTAAGCTGGCTCGCCTGTGAGTGGCAACAGTGAGCAATTGGTAGGGAAGGGTGGCCCCATTTCTGCAGAAGTTATACCTGTAGAGCCTCTCAGAATTGGTGCTTGATCTTCACTCTCTCATCTTCTATATGCAATTGGTTGCCAATTTTTGTTAATTTGACCTCAATAACTCTACCTTTGCTTTCCCCTTACATGGCTGGCACCCTAGCTTTCACTTCTCACCAGGACTATGACAATAGCTTACTAGTTAGTCTTTCTACCTAAAGATTCTACCTGTCTGTAAATCATCCCCCATATACTTACATAAATCATATTCTTAAACCACAATTTCAGTCCCCTGCTCAAAAAGATCTAGTGGTTCCCCATTGCCTCTAGTTCTAGAGTGAAATATAAACATTTATGTATGGCATTTAAAGCCTTTCATATTATGGCTCCAGTCTAACTATCAGGATGATTTTACATTACCCCTGCATCATACACTATGCCCAGCCAAACTGTCTTACTTGTTCTATTCCTGTACATACTGTCCCATCTCCTCTCTCAATGTCTTTGGTAACATGAGCTGAGCTTTGAGGAGAGCTAAGGTCTCTAAGAGTCAAGAGGTAAGGAGGCAGAGAATTCTAGGCATGTCATCACTTATATCAGGTCTTTCCTATTTCCCCCAATTACTAGTACCCCCTTGAAATGTCTTTTTATTTACCTTTGATAAATTTTGCATCTACTTATAACTGTGCCTTTTTCCCTCATAGAATGTAAACTGCCTAAGGACAGGTAATATTTTATTTTTGTCCATGTACCCCTAAGCATAGCCAATAGTTTAATCTTGTATGAGCTTGTTAGTGGAGTCACTGATTCATTGAAAGTCCAGAATTTATCATGTTTTCTGCTTCTACAAAGATAGCTTAGGCCTGGGAAATGATTCACAGAAGGGAACATGACCAAGCAAATTCTGAGACCCAGTCACCAGAAATGGCCTTGTCCCTCCTTACTCCCCATAGGACTTCAGTTAACAATGACTATCTCTATGTGAGATGAAGTTATATATTCTCCTTTTTCATTGTATTTTATGTACCATAAAGCTGTATTGCAAATCTATGATGTACATCTTCTATGGAGAGTTAATAATTTCATAAGTAAAGATGGGGTGGAGGGAATGAGAACCAGTCAGTTGTAATGCTTACCGCAGCTCAACATTTCATTTCATTTCCTAGACTAGAACTAAGTACAGTAAGGGTTTAGGTAGCACTCTAGAGCCAAATGTTGAAGTCATTACCACCATTCAGAAAGGAAGCAAACTGAGACTTGTTCTTACTGAAAGAGGGGATGAAACTTTAATTGCCTTCTGGTGCCCAGAGGGAATTTATCAGATTGTTAAAGATTGTTGAGAGGGGGGAGGTGTTATGGACCAGACAAGGACCTTGAGTACATTGCTATCTAGTGGCTAAGTATTTCATTCAAATCCTTTTGACTAGATTTTTATGGATGTGACAAGTCAGGTCAGTTTATAGTAACCAAAGAGAATAGCACACAAATGTGTAATATCTATACTTCTACATTTGGATGCTATAACATAAAAAAAATCACATAAGACAAAAGCATTTCTTGTGAAAAAAATCATGAGTTTTAGTTGACCA
Source organism: Trichosurus vulpecula (assembly GCF_011100635.1). Lineage (NCBI taxonomy): Eukaryota > Metazoa > Chordata > Mammalia > Diprotodontia > Phalangeridae > Trichosurus > Trichosurus vulpecula. The sequence goes on from NC_050574.1 coordinate 183,023,917, forward strand.
CAAGCTAAATATGAATCTATAGTGATTTGGCAGCCAAAAACATTAATTCAATATTAGCCTACATTAAAGAAAGAAAAATATTTTCCTTATTCTTCTCATAGGAAAGTAGTAAATTTTTTTAAAAAAAATCTTGTTCCAATTACATGCAAAAATTTTAAATATTTTTTAAAAAATTTTAGTTCCAAATTCTCTCCCTCCCTTTTCCCCTTCCCCCTTCATTGAAAAGGAAAGCAATTTGATATACGTCATACATGTGTAGTTACTAGAGGGGGCAGAGCTAAGATGGTGGCTGGAAAGCAGGAACTTGCATGAGCTCTCCCCCAGGTCCCTCCAAACACCTATAAAAATGGCTCTGAACAAATTCTAGAACTACAAAACCCAGGAAATAGTAGAGCAAAGAAGGGCTCCAGCCCAAGACAGCCTGGATGTTGGCTGGGTAAGGTCTATCATGCATGGAGTTGGGAACGGAGGGGAGCAGAGCCCAGTGTGGGCTGAGCCCGGACCAACCAGACCAGGAGCCAGGCAAAACAGGCCCTAGCACCCTGAATCAGTGAGCTGTGGCAGTTACCAGACTTCTCGACCCACAAACACCAAAAACAACAGAGAAGGTTAGTGGGAAAATCTGCAGGGGACAAAGTGAAAGGAGTTCATGGTTCGGCCACAACACCAGAGGCAGCAGAGGTGGTACAGCTACAGAACTAGAGCTACAGTTGCTTCTAGCCCCAGGCCCACCTGGTAGGAGGAATTAAGTGGCAGATCTGAGCAGGAGTGCAGAGCCTGCTTAAGATCTGAGCCAGATTTGGGTTGGTGGTTCTTGGGGCAGGAGTAGCACTGGTGTGTCAGAGCTTGCTGTGAGAAATAGCTCTGAAAACAACGGCACATCCCCTCAAGCTTGTAACAAAGTACTCTCTACTCTATGAGCAGTCACATCCCAATGAAAAACTCAAGGGTCAAGTAGTTGGCTGGGAACATGGCCAGGCAGAGAAAACAGACTCAGATTCAGACTCACACTTTGGAATCTTTCTCTGGTGACAAAGAAGACCAAAACATACAGCCAGAAGTCAACAAAGTCAAAGAGCCTACATCAAAAGCCTCCGAGAAAAACATGAACTGGTCTCAGGCCATGGAAGAGCTCAAAAAGGATTTGGAAAAGCAAGTTAGAGAAGTAGAGGAAAAGTTGGGAAAAGAAATGAGAATGATGCAAGGAAACCATGAAAAACAAGTCAATGACTCACTAAAGGAGACCCAAAAAAATACTGAAGAAAACAACACCTTAAAAAATAGACTAACTCAAATGGCAAAAGAGCTTCAAAAAGTCAATGAGGAGAAGAATGCCTTGAAAGGCAGAATTAGCCAAATGGAAAAGGAGGTCCAAAAGACCACTGAAGAAAATACTACCTTAAAAATTAGGTTGGAGCAAGTGGAAGCTAGTGACTTTATGAGAGATCAAGATATTATAAAACAGAACCAAAGGAATGAAAAAATGGAAGACAATGTGAAATACCTCATTGGAAAAACCACTGACCTGGAAAATAGATCCAGGAGAGATAATTTTAAAATTATTGGACTACCTGAAAGCCATGATCAAAAAAAGAGCCTAGATATCATCTTTCAAGAAATTATCAAGGAGAACTGCCCTGATATTCTAGAGCCAGAGGGTAAAATAGAAATTGAAAGAATCCACAGATCACCTCTTGAAAAATATCACAAAAAGAAAATTCCTAGCAGTATTGTCACCAAATTCCAGAGCTCCCAGATCAAGAAGAAAATACTGCAAGCAGCCAGAAAGAAAAAAAATTGAGTATTGTGGAAACACAATCAGAATAACAGCTTCCACATTAAGGGACTCAAGGGCTTGGAATACAATATTCTGGAGGTCAACGGAGCTAGGATTAAAACCAAAAATCACCTACCCAGCAAAACCGAGTATCATGCTCCAAGGCAAAATATGGATTTTCAATAAAATAGAGGGCTTTCAAGTTTTCTCAGTGAAAAGACCAGAGCTGAATAGAAAATTTGACTTTCAAACACAACAATCAAGAGAAGCATGAAAAGGTATTCAAGAAAGAGAAATCACAAGGGACTTACTAAAGTTGAACTGTTCTGTTTACATTCCTACATGGAAAGATGATGTGTATAATTCAGGAGACCTCATGATAGATAGAGATAGATAGATAGATAGATAGATAGATAGATAGATAGATAGATAGATAGATGGCACAGGGTGAGTTGAATATGAAGGAATGATATCTAAAAAAAATAAAATAAATTAAGGGATGAGAGGAATATATTGAAAGAGGGAGAAAGGGAGAGATAGAACTGGGTAAACTATCTCACATAAAAGTGGCAAGAAATAGCAGTTCTGTTGGGAGGGAAGAGGGGGCAGGTGAGGGGGAATGAGTGAATCTTGCTCTCATCGGAATAACATACACACTCAATCAGGTATCTTACCCCACAGGAAAGAAGAAGGAAGAAGACAAAACGGGGGGACAATAGAAGGGAGGGCAGATAGGGGGAGGAGGTAATCAAAAGCAAATACTTTCCAAAAGGGGCAGGGTCAAGGGAGAAAATTGGATAAAGGGGGATATGATAGGAAGGAGCAAAATATAGTTAGTCTTTCACAACATGAGTATTGTAGAAGGGTTTTGCATAATGCTACACATGTGGCCTATGTTGAATTGCTTGCCTTCTTAGGGAGGGTGGGTGGGGAGGGAAAAGGGGAGAGAATTTGGAACTTAAAGTTTTAAAAGAAGATGTTCAAAAAAAAGTTTTTGCATGCAACTATGAAATAAGGTATACAGGCAATGGGGCATAAACATCTATCTTGCCCTACAAGAAAGTAAGGGAAAAGGGGATGGGGAGTAGTGGGGTGATAGAAGGGAGGGCTGCCTGGGGAATGTGGCAATCAGAATATATGCCATCTTGGAGTGGGGGGGAGGGTAGAAATGGGGAGAAAATTTGTAATTCAAACTCTTGTGAAAATTAATGCTGAAAACATACATGTGTAGTTATATATTTCTATATTAATAATATAAAAAAACAGAACACCCTCCAAAAAACAAGAAAAATAAAGTTTTTTTTAAATGTGCTTCAATCTGTATTTAGATTCTATCAGTTTTTCTTCAGAGACAGATAACCTTTTTCATCATTAGTCCTTCTGAATTGTCTTAGATCATTGTATTGCTGAGAATAGCTAAGTCATTCATAATTGATCACTATGCAATATTGCTTTTACTGTGTACAATGTTGTCCTGGTTCAGCTCACTTCCTTTAGCATCAGTTCATGTATGTTTTTCCAGGTATTTCTGAAAGCATCCCACTTGTCATTTCTTATAGCACAACAGTATTCCATCATAAACATATACTGCAGCTTGTTCGGCCATCCTCCAACTGATGGGTATCCCCTAAATTTCCAATTCTTTCCCACCCCAAAAAGAGCTGCTATGAATATTTTTCTATATATAGGACCTTTCCCTTTTTTAAATATCTTTGTGATCCTAATAGTGCTTTTGCTGGGTTAAAGGGTATTATTCACAATTTATAGCTTTTTGGGCACAGTTCCAAATTAATCTCCAGAATGGTTGGATGAGTTCACAACTCTCCCAACAGTGCATTAATGTTTGGGAGGTAGTAATCTTGATGTACTGTGTAATGATGAGAACATATTTGTATTATGTTACTCAGTTCTCAGTGATACATTATTAAAAGAGTATGGAAAAGCAAGATTATATCCAGAGGACACTATACAGGATATGGGAATGTCTCAAAACCATGTGTAGCAAGACACTGTACTTACATTCCCAACTCACACTCCAACTAGCAGGGCAGATCCCCAGAGCAAAGTTACTACTCCATCTTCCCTCTGGGTTATAGTCATACCTCTAAGGGACTGTGGAATAACTCTAATACTATTCATCTTGAGCCTGTATTCCACCAATGTATTCCTCCAAATATCAATAGACCAGTTACCATATCCTCAATATTATCTAATGAGTCATTAATGCCCCAATACCAATATAACCAATTAATATCAACTAGATATTACAACAGGATATTTACTGAAATGATACTGCAAGAACCAAAATACAAAAACATTCCTAAACCAAGGCAGACTCTCCAATACCACCTGAATCCCTGGAGAGAGTGGCCTCAAATTTAAAATGGTAGCTACACACTATGCTTTAAATCATATTCACTTCTGGGTATGACAAAACCAAAGAACAAGTAACTCTCTTGCTTTCATCAGAGTACAGTATCATGGCAACCAGATCAATTCACTGCTAGGCTGAATTAAGTTGATTGCCACCCAGAGCTAGGTCCTCACCAGGCTCCTGCTATGGTTATAGCAGCCTGCTATGGATTCGAATTGCCAGACCTCTACTGGAACTTTCAGCCTTTCAAAGTTCACACAAATTCATTCTTTCTCCCATACCCCTTTATCTAGGATTTATCTAGGATCTGGAGCAGAGCCATTTAGCATGGAGTGCTCACATCAGAGAAGGTGCTACATTCTATGAGCAAAGCAGAATTGAAGTATCTCAAAAGAAATACAAGATGCACAAATTTAGACAATCCACCCCAAATGTTCACATGGACTATTTGTGCCAGACCTGTGGTAGAACATTCTGAGCTCATATTGGCCATATTGGCCACAGTCAGACACACTGTAACTTGACTCTAGCATAGTGATGTGACGTTGTTGGTCCTCTTCCAGAACAAAGGACAACAACCAACCAACCAATCTAGAATCAAGTAAGAATAAACAAAACAGAAAAAGAAGATTCAAAAGGGTCATGTGTTCAACAGCATATGGTGAGGAAAGGGAAGTGAAGGGAGGATCTCCCCTATTGAAAGGCTTATACTATTTCTTCTTCCTCCTTATTCAAAAGCCAAAGAAGGAGAGGAGTCAAGTTCCTTCATTGGAGCTTTTTTGTAACATGCACTCACATGGTTGTCATGAGGCAGAGCTCACTATTTCATGTTTGAAAAACTAGGTCCATATTAGCCAATCCCCCCCCCCATTACACATGGTATAAGATGAAATGATTAGGGGAATTAGGTATATTTAGCCTAGAAAAGAAAAAAACTGAAGATTACAGTAACACAGCTTTCTCCACATAACTAGCAAATAGTGAACCTTAGCCTAAAACCCAGATATCCTTGTTTATAAACCCAGTGCCCTTTATATTTCATCATCTCACCTTCTAAGATTATTGGTATAACTTAGATGACTTTTTTCCTTTTTATTTTTCCAGGGGGAGAATGAAAGTTACAGAGGCAAGGGAAACTCCTAAAAATTGAAGCTGTTTATTAGTGTAATGGATGAGGAAGAAATAAAATGTTATTAGAAACCATTTCGCCCAATTATATGCCAATAAAACTGGCAACTTTAATGAAATGGATGAATATTTACAAAAATCTAAAATGCCCAGATTAACAGAACAAACAATAAAGGACATAACCCACTCTCAGAGAAAGAAATTGAAAGTCTTAAATGAATTTCCAAAAGGAAAAAAAAGCCTAGGATCAAATAGATTTACAAGTAAATTCTATCAAACTTTTAAAGAACAATAAAAGCCATTAGAAAAAAGATATTTTACCAAACTTTTTCTATGATACAAATATGTTCTTCATATCTAAAATTTAGGGAAAGTCAAAACAAAGAAATTAAAATATAGATGAATGCTTCTAATGAATATTAATACAAATTTTTAAATAAATATTAGCAAAATGACTATAACAACATATCACAAAGACTATACACTATGACTAGGTGGGATTTATGACAGGAATGCAGGGCTGAGTCAATATCAGGAAAACTATACATATAATTGATTATATTAAAAATTAAAAATATAAATATATTAGTGGACACAGAAAAAGCTTTTGATAAGATACAAAACTCATTGCTGTTGAAACCATTACAAAGCATAAGTATAAATGGAGCTTTCCTTAATATAAGTAGTTTTACGTAAAACCTAGAGTCAGCATTATCTATAATAGTGATAAACTAGAGGCCTTTCCAACAATAACAAGAGAAAAGGATATAGGACTATTACTACCATTACTATCTGACATAGTGCTAGAAATTCTAGCCATAGCAATAAGGCAAGAAAAAGAAACTGGAGGAAGAAGCATAGGCAAACAAGAAAGAAAATTATTGCTTTTTGCAGATGATTATAGCTTACTTAAAGAACCCTATAGTAGAGGTGTCAGGCTCAAATACAAATAGATAGGCACCTTATTGACTTAGAAAAGCACAATTTAATATCGTACATGTTGCATTGTGTTAAACATTTCCCAATTATATTTTAATCTGGTTCCAACCATACATAAGAGTTTTACAGGCTGCTTGGGCCTTCCCACTTGTGAGTTTGAAACATTTGCTCTGGACAGTCAGCCAAAACATTAATTGAAACAATTAACAACTTTAGCAAATCTATAGTCTATTAAACAAACCACCCTTAACATCTTTTGTATATTGCCAATAAAATCCAGCAGCAAGAGATAGAAAGAGAAATTTAATTTAAAATAAGTACAGAAAATGTAAATTACTTGGGGGGGGTCTACTTATCAAGACATATGCAAGAACAATTGGAATAAAAAACCAAAACATCCTTTACAGAAATACAGATCTTAATAAATAGGGGAAATATTAATTGTTCATGGGCAAGCCAAACTGATATAATAAAAACTGACAATACTACCTAAATTAATTTATTTATTCAGTGCAATACCAATCAAACTACTAAAGGATTACTTTATAAATTCAGGAAAAAATGACAAAATTCTTTTGGAGGAACCAAAGGTCTAGAATCTCAAAGAGATTAATGGGGAGAGGTGAGGGATGGGGGAAAAAGGGAGCCTGGCAGTGCCAGATATCAAAACTATGGTACAAAGCAATGATCATCAAAATCATTTGGTACTGCTTAAGAAGAGGATGATAATTAGAAGAGATGAGGCACACAATATTCAAAATTAAATGAACACCCCAAAGATTCCAGCTACTGGGGCAAGATTTCATAATTCAACAAAAACTGTTTAGAAAACTAGAAAACAGTTGGACAGAAATAAGACATAGACCAACATCTTACACCACAAACCAAGACAAACTTCAAAAGGTACATGACTTAGATATAAAGCATAATATAATAAACAAATTAGAGAGGCAAGAAAGAATTTATCTGTCAGATCCATGGATAGGGGAAGAGTTCATGAGCAACCAAGAGATAAAGAGGATCATGGGAGATAAATTGATCATTTTGATTAAATAAAAATTTTAAAAGTTGTTGAACAAATAAAGCTAATGCAGCAAAAATTTGAAGCAGGTAAATTAAAAAAAAAATCTTTGCAGTGAGTTTCTCCAATAAAGGCCTCATTTCTATGACATACAGGGAACCGATTCAAATTTATAGAAATCATAAGCCATTCTCCAATTGACAAATGGTCAAAGGATATGAACAAGAAATTTTCAGATAAAGAAATCCAAACTATCAGTAGCCATGTGAAAAATACCTTAAATCACTAAAATTTAATTTTCAACAGGATAATGGGCTATTTTTTTCAAATTAGTGGGCTCTCCTTTATTAGAAGTCATCATGCAAAGACTGAATGTCCTTTTGAGGTATGTTGTAAAAGGCCTTCTGATTCAGCTATGCATTGTTCCAAAGGGATTCTGAGGTTCCTTCCAAACTTGATATTTAATTGTTCTGTAAAACAAAGCAGTAGCCATTCTGACTGACTCACTCTAGGTCAAAGAATGTATATTTCTGAAAATGGACATAATTGACTCTTCCAAATTTGCCTTTCCTTTCTTTTCCTCTTTTCCCTTCTCTCTCTAAAACACACATACGATATAGAATCTTAGAGCAAGAAGGGGATTTAAAAATCATATAACCCAATTTCCTCATTTTCCAGAAGAAGAAATCTGAGATTCAGAGAAGCAAAAGCATGTGCCCAAGTTGTCACCCAATCAGTGACAGCACTTAGAATAGCATGCAGGTCTCTTGATTTCTAGTCTACTATTCTTTTCACTAAGCCCTCATTTTCTTAATATACTTCTTCTGGGACACCAACATGTGTCATGGGGCTAGAATGTCTAAAGGAATGTTCTTGAAAGAAGGTGCTGAACTTGCAGTGCTCTGGTCATCCATAGGGCAAAAATGGAAGTGGTAAGTATTAGCCCAAGACCATGGCCCAAAGAGAAGGCAGCTGTTTCCAGAATTGCTTGATCTGTTGCTCACACACAATTCCTTTCCCTATGTCCCTAATAAAATTGGAAAATGGAATCTAGGCAAGGCAGTATTAACATGGTAACTAACAACATTATCTCCTCTCTCTGACTGCTCTCTAAGTGTCACCAGTTGAAGAATAGCTTCTCTTGGGGCACCTAGGTGGTGCAGTAGATAGAATACTGGTCCTGGAGTCAGGAGGACCTGCATTCAAATCCCACCTCAGATACTTACTAGCCATGTGAACCTGGGAAAATCATTTAACCTGGATTGCCTTAAAAAAAAAAGCATCTTTTTAGCATTTTGGTAATCACCAAGAGTGGTCTTTGACCCCGTAATTTGAAGAATCAGAGATCCACACAGAATGAAAGGTGGAGCTAGGGGAACCTTAGAGATCATCTGCTATAACCAGTTTACACATAGGAAACCCAAGTCCAGAGAGTCGTAAAAATCTGCCTAGACTCACATAGAAAATTAGTTGCCAAGGAATAGAGAGAGGATTCTGGGAAGATGGTGGGATAGGTCAGAAAATTCCAAGCTCTCCAGATTTCCATTACAAACAAGACTAAATAGCATCTCAGGACAAATATAGAGCAGTAAAAACAAACAAGAGTTGGGGCAAAACACTGTTCCTGCTGGGACAGCCAGGAGAAGATCCATAGAAAAGTCCCAGGACCAAGGTTTGGTTCCTGTGAAGAATAAACACCTCCAGACTAGTTTCACTGAAACAGTAAGCTGCAAGCCCTGGGGCTAGCTGGGTTGGGAGGTAGCCTAGGCCTCTGCCACTGGAACTTTCACCCCAGACAGTGTCCTTATCTGAGCAACAGAAGATTAAGGGAACCTCTGCTGATAAGGAACACCAGACCCAGCTGTGCTGCCAAGATTAGGGCCTGAGCAAAAAGGAACCAGCACACACCTGATAAGGAGAGAAGCAATGGGAGGAGAGGGACATAGCACTGGCTGTGGGCATTTATATGGGTGTGGAGTTGTTGGTTTTCATTCCAAGCCAGAGGGGAGAACTGGAGGATCTGAGGTCAGAGGCACCACCATCATACCCCAGGACTAGAGGTGATTATAAAAAGTAAGTGGCTACAAATTTTAGAAAAAAAAAATGAGCAGGCAAAGGAGAAAGAATCCAACCATAGAAAGTTACTATGGGCTTGAAAGACCAGCGTTCATTTTCAGAAGAGGATACTAAAGGAAAAAAGTCTCTCCTACCCCAAAAAGTAACATCAAATGGTCACCTGCCCAAAAAGAATTTATAGAAGAACTTTAAAAAGACTAAAAATAAAATGAGATTGAATAATTTTTTAAAAGAAAATAAGATATTTGAGAAAAACAAGAGAATTATGAAAAGAAAGTCAACCAATTACAAAAGAGATTCAGAATCTTAAAGAAGAAAATGACTCCTTGAAAATTAAAATTGGGCAAGGGGAAGCTGACAAAGTTATAAGAGGCTAAGCAATAATAAAACAAAATATAAAGAATGAAAAAAATGGAAGAGAATATGAAACATCTCATAAGAAACACAACTGCTCTGGAGAATAGATCAAGAAGAGAAAACATAAGAATAATCAGACTACTCAAAAAAAAATCTTGACATAATAATACAAGAAATAAATCTTAAAAACTGTCCTGAAGCATTAAAACAAAGGGGAAAGTAGAAATGGAAAAATCCACCAATCACCACTTGAAAGTGATCTTATGAGGAAAACCTACAGGAATATCATAGTCAAATTCCAAAACCCCCAGCTCAAAAATAAAATGTTATCAGCAACAAGAAAAAAAAAATTAGTATGGAGGTGTCACAATTAGAATTACACAAGACCTAGCAACAGTGCAACTAAAAGACCACAAGTCTTGGAACACTATATATCAAAATGCAAAAAAAAATCAACTGGAGGTTGTGGTCAAAAATATCACATACAGCAAAGTTAAACATAATCCTGAGTGAAAAGAAATGGACGTGAATTGCCAGACTTTCAGGATTTTGTTTAAAAAAACCTGAACTTAACAGAAGATTTCACATATAATACCCAAGACAAATATAAGGTACATATCAAAGACTAATTACAAGGGACTCAATAAAGATAGACCATTTACTTTTTATATGAGGAAATGTAAAATTCATGTCTAAGATTGTTATTAGTAATTGGGTAGTTCAAAAGCAAGATCAGGGTAGAACTGAGTATTAGAGGATTCTAAAAAGTAAAACCATTTAGAAAAAGGTAAAATGAGCAATTATACAAATGAGGTGCAAGAAGAAGAACTGCCACAGAGGAATTAGATGGGAGAGGAGGGCTGATAGTTCTGGAACCTCACTTTCATCAAAAATGGATTTAAGAGGGAACAACACATACACATACATACACACATATATGGGCATAAATGTTTTAAATTCAGAAAGAAATGAAAGGCTAAGGGGATAGGGAGGGGAGAGAGAATAAGGGAGGGATTTTTAAAAGGAAGAATGAGAGGGTAGGATAAGGGGGGTATAGAAGGGTTTTTAGAGGTGCTTAGATTAACAGGAATGGGAGGATAAGAGAGGGATTCTGGGGGGGTAGGTTAAGTAATAGGAGGGTAAGGGAGTGGGTAGAAGTAAAGTAGAGGAGTCAGGAGGGATAGGAAATAAGAGATATGCACAAATATAAAATATAGATGAGGAGTAGACTTTATTAGGGAAAAAAACAGGAGTGGTAATCATGACCTCAGACAAAGTTAAAGCTAAAATAGATTGAATCAAGAGAGGAAAATAGGGAAGCTACACTATATATCAGCCATATAAATCAATATTGTTGTAGACTATTTAAAATAACTAGACAGTATAGGGTTGGAATGTTGCTGTGGTGTAGGAAATTATGAGTTAATGAATTTAGAAAAATATGGAAATACTTGGACTTATGAAGGAAGAGGTTATCCACCCTCAGAGAAACAGAGGGCAAATAAATATAGTACAGTCTTATACAGATGCATATGAGTGTATATGGCTATATATGAGTATGATTATAGATATCTAAGTATACGCGTATGTATGTAAGCGTATTTATGTATATATTTATATATACACATGTATGTGTATATATAAATCTTTGTGTGTATATGTGTATATACATATATTTCTATATGTATATGTATATGTGTATATACATATATTTGTATATGTATGCTTGTGTATGTATATGTCTGTATGTGTGTACACACATATACATATATACATACACACACACACTTATTTGTAGCCTTCGCAGTGGAGGGTTAGGGGGTAGGAAGGGGGATAAAAGAAAAGAAGATTAAAAAAATGCACAGCAGAAAACAAAAGAAAACTTACAAGGAAGCAAAGAAAGATGGACAGCTCTGAACACAATGCATAGTATTTATTATATAGCATTTCTTGAAAAGGAAATTTATTGTATTTTTTAATCCTTTCTTATGTACTGCTGTGCATATGGCAGTGCTTTTTTTTATTCTTTTCTCATTTTGTATTTGTTTTACTATTTAAGTTTGTAAAGTTTCTTTTTTCCTTTTCTTATTGTGTATTTAAGTTTTAGTACTTAAGTTGAAAATTAAAAAAAAATTTTTTGAAGAAATAAAAAGAAAATTAGTTGCCAAGCCAGGTCCAAAGCCCAGGTTGTCTGACTCCCATCCAATGTTTTTACCACTATAATGGGCTATTCCTTGAGACTTTCATCTTTAATCTGCTTTCTGGCTGCTAAATATAATTTTGTTGTTTTCAATAATGAAATTATGGCATAGAAAAGCCTTAAAGATAATATTTTGAAAACAGAGTATGATTTGTATCTGTTTCTTGTCTCCTTAGAAAATTTAATCCTTAACAAGATATAAATCCGACCAAGGAAAATAAATTCCTCAAAATATTTTCATGGCATTTCTCCTAGGATGCATTCAAATGAAACACCATATTGCAGAGAGATTCAGTTTTATTAGACTACTGCTTAAAATCAAAACAAATCGCTTAAAAGAATGCATAAAGTGATATGATACCTAATAGCATGCCTCATATAGAAATAAAAACACGAATGAGAATCATATGCTACTGAGTAACAAATCTCATGAATATATCAGAGGCTACTCAGTGTTCTAATGTTCCTTAATATAGATGAATAGATCCCATTAACAGTAATGAATATAATGAGAGCAAATTTTCCAATGCAAATTTGCTCCCTGAGATTAAGGTCATGTCTCTCTGCCAACAACAAGCCAGATGTGGACCAGAAAATCCATTCAACCTGGTTTGTAAACCAGATGGAATTTTTAGGTCCCAAGCTGTGAGCCTGAACTACATAACCAGGACTAAATGGGGGGAGGGGAAGCACAACCTGAAAAATTTCTCTTTCATGCCTCCAGGCTTTACTTTTTCTTCCTTTTTCCTTCTGAGTGGTGCCCAATCTCTTCCTCCCATGGGTGTTCAGTGGCAATGCATTCTTCCCAACTCGCTGCTCTCCAAACTTGCCTTCAGGAAAGGATCTATAAACGTGTTCCCCCCTGAGATATAATTAACTAATAAGACTTAATGTGTTACCTTTCCCAGGGGGTATTTGAATTCTAACAGGAAAAAAAAATACTTAAGCCAAAGGAATGAATTCCTAATGATAGAATTTCAGGCATCATCAAGCTAGGAAGGGGCTAAGTTTTGAGGGACAGAGGAAATTTCACAATGCTCCTGAAATTTTTGTTCATGCAGGTGATAACTGGGTCTGCCATAAAGGTGTTCAGCTGCTCGTTGTAACAATATAACTCATAGCCGACTGGGAAGACTGAATTTTATGATCCTGCATGGGCATATAGATAGACTCAATTAGACATTTTTATAAACTAGATTAACTCTGTTTAGTCACCAGAATAGCATGTGATGCTTTCACATAGGATATGACCAAATATACAAGAACACAACTCAGTCCCTAAGATCTTACTAGTTCAACCTATACTTAAACAAGCATCTATTTTTCAACAACCTTGGGCATTGGTCACCTGACCTTTGCTTTAAAATCTCTAGGAATAAGGATTCTTTAAAGTAAGTGGTTCTACTTTAGGGTTAGTTCTAATTGGAAGAGACAGCATGGTATAGTAAGGGATAGAGAACTGGCCTCAGAACCAGGAAGACCTCAGTCCAATTCCTGCCTCTGACACATTGAAGGGTAATCTTGGTTAAGCCAACTTATTCTCTCAGTGTTCCAGGCAACTCTCTAAAACTGCAAATTGCAAAGTTTCTGCCTGCATTAGTAAAACTTGGAAAGGGAGAAATAGAAGTATGTATGGAATGATTATATATACATATATATGCATGTATTATATATAATCAATCCATATATATATATGCATATTTGTGTTAATCGTAGCTTTCTTTGAGGAGGAGGCTAGGAGAAAAACAGGAAAAAAGGAAGTTGCATAATTATTTTATGACATACTTAAAAGAATAGCAATTTATACATAATAGATTTGCAGTTTCATGTAGAATCATCTATTTATTATATTCTACTGTGTTATGGAAATGCTTGTTTTATTTCTTAAATTTAGAATAAAATAAATACAATAATAAAAATAACTAAAAATAAGATATATTATTAATGCTAAAAAAAGGAATTCTTTACTGGATATATGTGTGTGTGTGTATCTTATAATATATGTTATATATAATAATTCCTTATATATAATTCCTTATTATATATGTACGTATATATGTATATATTCCTTACATGAATGAAATCATAGGTTCAGTCCCCAACCTTAGTTGTTAGGTGGATTTTCTTTATGAGCCAAAGTGTGCTTCTACAAATTCTACCCAATACTCTCACTTCTGCCTTCTGAGGACTAATAAAATAAGTCTATCAACTCTTCCAAATAATAATAGTCATTCAAATACTTGAAGACACCTATGATGTATTCCCCTGTTCACTCAGGACCAAGTCTGGCAGAGAGTTTTCAGCCAAAGCCTCTATGAACTGTGATACTGAATCAAGATAGCTGGATTTTAAACATCTTGTGCATCTCTCCCATTGAAATCTCTCTCTTTCCTTTCCATGGCATGTGACTACAGGCTTGGAACTACAAATAGTTTGATCACCAATGCAAAATGAAGGAGCTGGAGTGAAACTTTAACTTAGGACAGCCTATAGTTCAAATCACCACTTTTAGAGAGAAATGCATATGCATTTCTTAATGCATATTTCTTAATAATATAATTAAATTTGCAGTTTAAAAAAATGAATATCTCCATTTCCTTCAACAGATCGGTGCATATTTTGCTCACCATGTCTAGTCACATTCCTCTAGGTGAAATTTATTTTGTCAACATCATTCCTAAGGAGAAAGTTCTCCAAACTGAACACAATGTTCTGCCTGAATCAGCCCACAATCTGGAGTATGATATCCTGTTTGGTCACCTCATAATAGGACAATCACTTCTTGGTTTCTGAACTCTATGTTTCTATTAATGCTACCCAAAATCTCATTAGCTTTTTATTTATTTATTTTTTACCTCCTATATCATACTTCTGATTTGTACATAGTTTTCAGTTCAGTAAGACCCCTAGGCCTCTTTGACTTTTTCACTTATTCTATGACAGCAACACAACTACTGCTATCTGTTTGATGATAAAGGAGGATTTAGTGCTTTATCAACATAGCTTTGTATCTCCTCCTTTTGTATGATCTGGTGGTGACCTTCCTCAGGATGGGCTCCAGGGTAGCTTTAGCTGCCCATACTTGCAAGCCTGGGGAACTGCAGTACATATAATAACAATGATAATAGTAACTGTGCTAAATGTGTTACAGTTATTTTCTCATGTGATCCTCATAACCACTCCAAGAGGTAGGTGCTATTATTATTCCCATTTTATAACTGAAAAAACTGAGGCAGACAGAGATTGTGACTTACTTGGGATCACACAGACAGTCTGAACTCAGATTTTAACCCAGGTCTTCCTTACTCCAGGACCAGCATTCTATCCACTGTGCCACCTAGCTGCTTAATTGAAGGAACAGCTGAACAAATTATTATATATTAATGTAATGAAAAATTAATTTGCTTTAAGAAATGGCAAATACTGAGAATGGATCAAAAGCCAGCATCCAGACTGTGACTACTGGGGGCAAAGATGGCAGAGTAAGCAGTAACTTTCCCATATTCACCTCAAAACAACCATATAATAGTACCTCAAAACAAATCCTGGAACAGCAGAACCAGCAAAAAGATGGGGTGAAACAATCAAGGAACCTGGAAGATCAGCAAGAAAGGTCCATCTCAGTCAGATAAAAGGGGAGCACAATCAAGTTCAGGAAGCATCCCAGCAAACCAGCAGCAAGCCCCCACCTCAGCAAACCAGTGGAAGATCCTGAGCCCTAGTGTGGTGGAGCAGGCAAATGCCAACAACAGAATCCCCCACATGCCTGCTAAGGGCCAGGGGAACCGGAAGACTCCGGCTCCTAAAAACATCATGTATTTGATCATAGCTCTGGGCAAACAGGCATCCTCCAGCAAGACAAAAAAGTAGGTCAGACCTCCATGTGCTTCAGTGTAGCCCCAGGAAAGCAGAAACACCCCACTGGGCCTCAGCACAAACCAGACACCACCTCTAGGACACCAGCTCAGCACCAAGTAAGCTGCCAGACCCCTATGGCCTCCAGCAACACCAGCTACCCCCCACCCTCTCAGCACAGTACAAGACACAAGGGTCCCTCAGGGGCCTCAGGGAAATATCAGTGCAACACCAGGCAAATAGCCAGGACCTTCAGCCACTGACACAAGAAGCCTGAGACCATGTCCTTCCACCCCAGGTGTACAGCTCAAATTTAAAAGAAAGGAAGAAACTTTTAAAAAAAAGATGATTAAAAAATAACAAAAAGAGAATCTGACCATAGAAAGATACTATGGTGACAGAGAAGACCAAGATACAAGCTCAGAAGAGGACAAAAATGTCAAAAATACCTATTGGCAAAACTCCAAAGAAAAATGAGAAACAGTATCAAGCCCAAAGAGCTTGAGCTCAAAAGGAGCTCAAAAAGAACTTTAAAATTATATAAGAGAGATAGAAGAAAAATGAGGAAAGAAATGAGAATGATGCAAGAGAATTATTTTAAAAAAGAGTCAAGAGCTTGAAAAACTGCTTAAAAAGTAGAATTGGCCAACTGGAAAAGGATATACAAAAATGAATTGAAGAAAACAACTTCTTTAAGAATATGATTGGGACTCCCGGGGGTGGAGCCAAGATGGCAGCTGAAAAGCAGGGACTTGCTTGAGCTCCCCACCATGTCCCTCCAAAAACCCATAAAAATGGCTCTGAACAAATTCTAGAACTGCAGAACCCACAAAATACCAGAGGGAAGCAGGGATCCAGCCCAGGACAGCCTGGATGGTCACTGGATGAGGTCTATCACGCACGGAGTGGAGGGGAGTGGATCTCAGCATGGGAGGCAGCAGGACCAGCCAGACCAGGAGCCTGGCAGAACAGGCCCTAGCACC
This sequence comes from Trichosurus vulpecula, assembly GCF_011100635.1. NCBI lineage: Eukaryota > Metazoa > Chordata > Mammalia > Diprotodontia > Phalangeridae > Trichosurus > Trichosurus vulpecula. The sequence continues at coordinate 183,040,627 of NC_050574.1, forward strand.
CTGAATCAATGAGCTGTGGCAGTTACTAAACTTCTCAACGCACAAATACCAGACAACAGAGAAGGTTAGTGGGAAAAGCTGCGGTTTGGCCACCTCCCCAGGGGCAGTGGGGGAGGTGCAGCTACAGAACTACAGCTGCAGTTACTTCCAGCCCCAGGCCCACCTGGTGGGAGGAATTAAGTGGAGGATCAGAGCAGGAGTGAAAAGCCTGCTGAAGATTTGCGTCAGGTCCAGGTTGGTGGTTCTTGAGGAAGGAGGAGTGCAGGGGTGGCAGAGTTGGCTTTATAGAAATAGCTCTGAAATCAATGGTGCATCCCCTCAAGCTTGGAACAAAGTACTCTTTGCTCTACAAGTAGTCATACCCCGACGAAAAACTCAGGGGTCAAGTAAGTTGGCTGGGAACATGGCCAGGCAGCGAAAAAGCACCCAGATTCAGTCTCAGACTTTGGAATCTTTCTTTGGTGACAAATAAGACCAAAACATACGGCCTGAAGAAGTCAACAAAGTCAAAGAGCCTACACCAAAAGCCTCCACGAAAAATATGAACTGGTCTCAGGCCATTGAAGAGCTTAAAAAGGAGTTGGAAAAGCAAGTTAGAGAAGTAGAGGAAAAATTGGAAAGAGAAATGAGAAGGATGAGAGAAAACCATGAAAAACAAGTCAATGACTTGCTAAAGGAGACCCAAAAAAATACTGAAAAATACACTGAAGAAAACAATACCTTAAAAAATAGATTAACTCAAATGGCAAAAGAGCTCCAAAAAGTCAATGAGGAGAAGAATGCCTTGAAAGGCAGAATTAGCCAAATGGAAAAGGAGGTCCAAAAGACCACTAAAGAAAATACTACCTTAAAAATTAGATTGGAGCAAGTGGAAGCTAGTGACTTTATGAGAAATCAGGATATTATAAAACAGAACCAAAGGAATGAAAAAATGGAAGATGATGTGAAATATCTCATTGGAAAAACCACTGACCTGGAAAATAGATCCAGGAGAGATAATTCAAAAATTATTGGATTACCTGAAAACCATGATCAAAAAAGGAGCCTAGATATCATCTTTCGAGAAATTATCAAGGAGAATTGCCCTGACATTCTAGAGCCAGAGGGTAAAATAGAAAGCGAAAGAATCCACAGATCGCCTTCTCAAATAGATCCCAAAAAGAAAACTCCTAGGAACATTGTCACCAAATTCCAGAGCTCCCAGGTCAAGGAGAAAATACTACAAGCAGCCAGAAAGAAACAATTGGAATATTGTGGAAAAACAATCAGGTTAACACAGGATCTGGCAGCTTCCACATTAAGGGACCGAAGGGCTTGGAATATGATATTCTGGAGGTCAATGGAGCAAGGATTAAAACCAAGAATCACCTACCCAGCAAAACTGAGTATCATGCTACAAGGCAAAATATGGACTTTCAATAAAATAGAGGACTTTCAAGCTTTCTCAGTGAAAAGACCAGAGCTGAATAGAAAATTTGACTTTCAAACACAAGAATGAAGAGAAGCATGAAAAGGTAAACAAGAAAGAGAAATCATAAGGGACTTACTAAAGTTGAACTGTCTTGTTTACATTCCTACATAGAAAGATGATGTGTATGATTCATGAGACCTCAATATCATAGTAGCTGAAAGGAATATGCATATATATATGTGTGTGTGTATACATATATGTACATATGTGTGTGTCTGTGTATGTATATATGTAGGTATACACACACACACACACACACAAAGGGCACAGGGTGAGTTGAATATAAAGGGATGATATCTAAAAAAATAACACCAATTTAAGGGATAAGAGAGGAATATATTGAGAGAGGGAGAAAGGGAGACATAGAATGGGGTAAATTATCTCGCATAAAAGTGGCAAGAAAAAGTGGTTCTGTAGGAAGGGAAGAGGGGGCAGGTGAGGGGGAATGAGTAAATCATTAAATTTATTAATAAATTATAGTATCAAATTATTTTATTAGAATATTTATTATTAATTTATTGTGTTATTAACCAGGAAAAGAAGGAAGAGAAAAAGGAAAGAAGGAAGGAAGGAAGGAAGGAAGGAAGGAAGGAAGGAAGGAAGGAAGGAAGAGAGGGACGGAGGGACCGAGGGACAGAGGGACGGAGGGCAGGAAAGGATGTAGGGAGGGAGGGAGAGAGGAAGAATAGTATATTGCTCATATATTGCCTCCTATTCATGCTCATCATATGCCTCTCCATGGCTCTTGGGGACCTGTGGCTTTAATTCCTTATAGATTTTGGCATTCTGTGTTTTATACCCATATTCCTTCAGTGAGAAGAATATTGCTGTCAAACAGTTATATCTTTATTTAAAAGAGAAGGTCTGGGAGCCATTGAAAACATCATACAATTTTCCACAGGCAACCCAATCTACTCTCTGGCTTCTGCTCAATTCTGAGTCGGGCTTTTTGCCTTACTGCAGGGTCTGTCCAGATAATGAACTAGCTCTATGGATCAAATGAGAAAATAATTGTAAAGCAATTAGCACAGCGCACGGCACATAGTAAGTACTATAGAAATGTTAGCTATTATTATTATTAAGCAGTCAATCTAATTATATACCAAATATATAGACATTTTTCCATCCATTTAGTTTATCCTATGTTAATAATTGAATCAAACTCTTTTGAGTGATACTGGTGTCTTTGCTTAGCTCTGCCTCACTTAAATCCAATTCATACACATTTCAAGACATTACCCTTGTGATGTCATTGGTCTTCTTCAAGAAAGAAGGAAAAGCAACAAGAAAACAGCAAGATCTCTTTTAAGAAACCCTTCAATGTTATAGGGCCTGATCTAATCAACACCATGCCATTTGTAAAAGGAAACATCCCAAGGACATACTTTATATCTACAAAAAAATCCCTCTTCTATTTGGGTTCAGCATAGAACATCCTCTATGCTTTGGCATCAGCAGGTTATTTAAACTGATCTGGTTGGAGTTGCCTCAATTGCATACATTTTCTTCTTCTTTTCCTCTTCTTAAGAAATTCTACATTGATTTTTATTGTTATTCTGACAAATAAGTAATATAACTGTACAGAAATAGCTAACTCAAAAATTACTCACATCATTAACTACCTTTAAATATGGTACAGCGAAAGGAGCATTAGATTTTGAGCTAAAGGTTACAATCCTGGCTCTACCATTTACTTCCCTTCATAACCTAGCCCCCTCCTATCTTTCTAGTCTTCTCTCCCCACCTCAGACTTTATAATCTATTGATACCAAATTTGCTAATCCTTGCCCATGACACTCTATCTGTGAAATGGTGGGGCAGGGCGGGGGGGTAGGGAAGAAGATAAGCTAACAGGGATAAGGTAAAAAGAGAGTCTGATAAAGAAAATGGTGAATAAAAATAAGGTGGAGGGAAATTCATAAATAGTAATTATAACTTTGAATGTGAAGGGGATATTGAAACATCTCTGATTCTTTTCACTTTTCACTTCACACTTTTCACTGACTATTCCCCATACCTGGAATATTCCCCCTACTTACCTTCCCCTACTTCCTTCTCTAGTTTCCTTCAAGAATCAGCTCAAATTCTCCCTTTTATAAGATGCCTTTCCTGCCCTCCCCTCAATTCTGCTCCCTATTAGTACCTTACCTCTGAGATTACTCCATAATATATCATATATGTACATAGCTATTTTCCTATTGTCTTCCTCATTAGAATGGGAACTCCTTGAAGGCAAGAAGCACCTTGCTATGCTCTAGGTTTGCCATTTGTATCCCAGAACTTATCACAGTGCTTCACATATAGTAAGCATTTAATAAATGCTTGTTGACTGACTTACTGACCTATGTGATCTTGGTTAAGTTATTTCAAGTTCCTTGACCTCATTCTCCTCATTTATATAAAGGGGAAGGATTTAGTAAGATTAACTCTAGAATCCTCTCTAGTCCTAAACTTGTGGTTTTATATTGCTTTTATTTTTTGCAGACTTTGTTCCATGTTCCCAACTCATTTCTAGTAGAAAAATTTCACAATCTATCCCTTATATACAGTTTAAAATCTGCTTATTTCTGACTCCTGAATTATTTTTTTCTAATTTTTTTGCATCTTTCCCCATGCCCACCTTTGAAATGAAGTCACCAAGTATTGAAGTATGTGTTGATTTAATTTGTAACGTTTTGTCAAGTCCTTCATAAAACTTCTCTACTTTCTCATCCTCTGCCACAGATGTTGTCACATAAGCTACAATTATCTTCATTATGGTCTTTTTGAAAATGTTCATCTTCAGCACTGCAATAAAAAATAATCAAGTGTCCTATGAAATTATTTTTCATGTTTCCTTTGAATACATGATAAAATCAAATCCACTAACTACTTTATTTGCCTCTCCAAGGAGAATCTGTGAACTATCCTTACATTTATTCATGACTTCCTTTTGTCTTCTGTTTTCATTTATTAAAGGATATAAATGTGTCTACAACTCCTGTGTCACTATGGCACTTGAGCCTGCTGAAGATCCACTGTCTTAGTTTCACAAATGCTTTCTATGTCTTATTTGTAAAAGTTCAATTTATATGTAAGGTGTGGTGTGTGTATATCGCCTGTATAGGTTATGTGTGTCCACATGAATTTGTTTGGATATGGCTCACAGGGAAGCATGAATAGATGTTTCTAGAGTTTCCCCTACCCACTCTTCCCCAAGGGTTTCTTTGATTCTTTGATCTTCTTAAATTCAATTAAATTCAAGAAGGATTTAATAAGTACCTACTAAATGACCAGCTCTGTTTTAGGTGCTACAGATTCAAAGACAAAAAAAATCCTGCCCTCAAGAAGCTTACATTTCCCACAGGGAAACATATGTACAAATAAGTATATACAGGACATGTACAAAGTAATTTTGTGTGAAGGCAAATAACTAATGCTTAAGGCAATCAGGAAAGGCCTCACGGTGGGTGCTGATAGGAACTGGGCTTCTCAGAGAAGAAGGACGAGCATTTCAATCATCGGAGATGGCCTTTGCAAAAGCATAGGAGACTGGATAGAATATCCAGGAAAGAGGAAATAGTTAAGTTTGCCTGGAAAATAAAGTGCATGAAGGTAGTAATGTGAACTTAGAGTAAAAAGACTAATGGGGGGAGGGGTACAAACTGTGAAGGACTTTTAAAGGCCAAACAGACAATTTTATATTTCATATAATGAATGTGGTAGGGAGCCACTGAAGTTCCTGGAGCAGAGAAATGATGTGGTTGGATCAGCATTTTAAGAATATCATTTGACAACTATGTGAAGAATAGACTGGAAAGCAGGAGAGTCTTGAAGAGGGAGACCAATTAAGAAGTTATCACAATCATCCAGTGGAGAGGTAAGGAGGATCTGAACTAGGGAGGTATTCGTGTGAGTGGAATAGATGTGAGATATGCAAACATAGCAACTAATTGGAAAAGAGATTGGAGAAAAAACTATTGGATTTAGTACTTAAGAGCTTATTAATCACCCTGGACATAAGAGTTTCAATCAAGAGGTGGGGACAGAAATCAAATGGCAAGAGGTTAAGAAGTATACAGGAGGTGAAGAAATGGAGGTTATAAGAATAGGTAGCTTTTTCTAAGAGTCTGACAATGAAAAGTAGAAGAGATACAAGATGATAACGTGAGCAGGGTGAACTGATGGATTTTTAAGAATGAAGGAGCTATAGAATAAATTGTAGCCAGAAAGGAAGTTGCTGAATGAAATTTTAAAAAATGTTTGTTGGATCGAATTGAATTATTGAATTAATCCAAATTCTAAAAGGTTCACTAAGCCTTTAGATTTTTCACTAACAAAGAAAGTGGAGATCACACAGTAGAAGCAAACTCCAGTGGTTAACATATGCAAGATAACAAGTATCTGGAAATAAATCTTGATTTATGACATTTTTCTGAATAGAATGAAGATAGAGTTTTGCATATTCACAAACACATAGGATTGAACACCTAGCATACAATAAAATTGCATAGAATGTATTTTTTTTAAAGCAGTGAATACATACTGATAGGGCTAAATAAAGAGACAAAAACCATCTGGTTGTGATTCAACAATGTTAATCATGTAGAGATTAAAGGAGTGGTTATTATTTGATTCCATAGGTATCAGAGATCCCATGCCAGTAAAATTTAAATAAAATAATAATCAAGTGTCCTGGAAATTATTTTTCATGTTTCCATTGCTAAAAGACTGCAATTATTTTCGGAGTTCTTTAAATTTTAAATTTAAACAGGTTAACATTTATGAAGCAAGAACAATTGGGTAAAATAGGAAGCTATCAGACTATGTATTTCCTTCTCTTCTCTCTTTCCCCAAGTAAGCCACTATTCCACTGGCATGGCTCCATTTTGCACCATCTCTCCAGTAATTCCTGTGCCCCTAATCCTATTCTACTGGAGTTGTTCTGTGGACATTTTTAAAGGTCCTCCCCAAAAAACCTTTATTTTTTTTCAACTGTTTGCAATCACAGGAGTGAGAAACTGTCATGGTAGTCATCACCCATGGAAGCCACTTTTCACATGATGACTGCCATCCCTGTGCCTTTTCACCATTTCACCTCTAATTGCTGTGGCATTCCTTTAGGGTGATATTTTTTTCTCATCCCCACCTCCCATGGAGTAACAGTAGTACTGGCCTCTCTTCCAGGGAGACTACACCCACTAGTCCTTTGTGCCTGTCTCCCCAGTCACTCCTCCATCTCTCCCTAGCCTGTTAGGTTCTTTGATTCCCCCTTGAAAAGTTCTCCTCCTGTTTTTCTACTGACATTGTCCTCTGATGGCTCATCACCATGTTGAGATTACCACGGAATCTCAGAGTTGGAAGAAACCTCAGAAGCTACCTATTCCAACCCACACAGGGACAAGACTGTTTTCTGTACCATACTTGACAAATGGATCATACAGCCTCCACTTGAAGACATTCAGTGACATTAAACCCATTGCCTCTGGATCCCACATGTCACACTCTAGAATATCTCTATTTGTCAGAAGGTTGCCTTCTTACTTCAGACCTAAATCTGCCTCTCTTCAACATCTAACCACTGTTCCTCGTTCTGCCCTCTGGAACCAAGCAAAATAAATCTATTTCTTCTTCTAAGTGACAGTCTTTCAAGTACTTGAGGACAGTTGTCACTAACCTGTGCCTGACCCCCAAGCAAGTCACCTCACTGTTGAGCTTTAACAAAGTAGGACAATGTAGCTTAATGGAAAGAAGCAGAATCAGAGAATTGAAGTTCAAATCCTTGATCTAATCCTTATTCGCTAAGAAATTAGGGATATTACTCCCTAACCCTTGTTCATTCATCTGTTTTTGCCCCTAGGTAAATATATTCCTAGTTATGGCTTTGATAGTTTCACTGAACAAAATTTATTTTGTAGGAGTCCATTTCCTTCTGTAAACTGTCAAACCTTACACAACCACTGGCTGCTCAGTTTGGAAGAAACATCTAAAATGATGATAATCTAATCTTTTATGTTTAGGAAAAAGAGGAAGAATGAATAAAAATCATTTATTATGTGTTTATTTGTGAAAAGCACTGTGCTAAGCATTGGGGACAGATGTAAAGGGAAAAGTAAGTCCTTGCTCTCAAGAAGCTTACATTCTAATTGGAAGAGACAATACATATAGATTAGAACTACAAATCAAACAGAAAAGCCACGTAGTCCTTAAGAGCACAGCAACAAAGCAGAAGTTAATTCACAGTTTTTAGTGCCATTTACATGAACAAAATCATATCCATTTCTGATATTGAACTAAACCAGGGGTGGGGAACCTGTGGCCTTGAGGCCGCATGTGGCTCTCTAGGTCTTCAAGTGCAGCCCTTTGACTGAATCCAAAGTTCACAGTGAAGTCAAAGGACTGCACTTGAGGACCTAGAGGGCCACAGGTGGCCTCGAGGCTACAGGTTTCCCACACCTAAACTAGATAGTACCAAAGACTTTGGTGATGAGAACTATGTTTACTGGATTTCAGTAGCTACATCCACTGAGAAATTTGGGGGGGTGGGCAGCACCTGTAGGACTAACAGGTCACATCTCCACAACAATTGCTTCCCCAGATGATGGCTGTGGGAGTTGGGCTGAAAGTAAAGATGATTTTTGGTGGGGGAGTGAGGGTGGGGAAGGGACTGATATACCTTGGGATCATGGGCTGAGATTCCTAATCTTTCTCTGCCTGGGTCAGAGGAGAAGAGGTGATTAAGGTGGTGGCAATAATTTGACTTACTTGGCATATATATGCTGCCTTCTGGCTTTCTCTCGGGGTGCCTTATCTAAGGTCGCACAGCAATCAGCAGGGCCAAGTTTAGATCCCAGGCCTCCTGATTCCAGGTCCTACACCCTTTCTAGGAGCATTACATTGCCTTCCTCATTTCATTTCTTTGTCTATTTCACCAGCCCAAAGAAGTATTAGAATAATACACCGCAGTTTAAAAAAGAATGGTTCAATTCTTACATGTCTCTCTTTTTCCTTTCTCTTTTTCTAATTTTCTATTCCTGGAAGCCATGTTTTAATTGTTAATTTCACCATTGGATGCTCTCAGGCTGTACTCCAAACTTATTTCAAGTCATCAGTTCACCTCAGTTTGATTATTCTCATATCATAACTTCGGGAAGAAGTGACAAATTTTGAAAAATAAACAGGAAGCTTAACTGGCAACATGGCATGCCAAAAGGGGCACTGGATTTGGAGGTAAAGGACCCGACTAAATTCCAGCTCTGCTATTGGCCACTTGTGTGACCTTGGGCAAGTAGAGATGTTTTTTGGCAACAGAGTTATTTTATTTCTCAGTTTCCTTAAATATGAAAGAATGGATGGAAGTAGATAATTTCTAAGGTCCTTTCAAATTCTAATTGTTCTTTTCTGATAAAGATCAATCCAACATTAAAAAAAAGGAAGGTCATCCCTAGAATAATTTTCCCCTCAAAAGTGAGTATAGCATATCTTGAGGTAGAGTCCAAAGTCTGTTTGTGCCATTCTTATTTCATAATATTTACGTTATTCTAGTACCCACTATAAATTAGTTTATCCATCCTGAAGTTTTTCTGTAGAGGAAAACTCATTGGTGGCCACAGAATCTCTGAAACAGTTGGTTGTTAATAAAGTCCAAATCAGTGAACTGTGAGGATGAAACACATTCCCTATTTTTCTCACATCTTGAAAGTGCTAACTCTTTCATTTTAGAAGATACGAGCATTTTCCCATTTCCCATAGAAAACCAGCAAAGAGCATCAGAATGCAAATATGAAGCAACAAATCAGGAGTTTGTGCAAAAATCATCAGCTTTCTTCATCAAATTTTTATTTCATCATCAAAAGGTAATGAAGCTTTTAAACTATCCTTTCAGTAATGAAAATGTGATGTTATTTTTAAAAACTATTCCAGAGTAACAACTGTTGAAGGAGTCAGAAATTCATGGAGTTCAGGCATTTTAAATAATAAAAGCAATAATAACACATTTTATGATGTTTGTAGGTTGGTGATTCAACCTCCTCCCAAAGAGATTATGTAGAACAAGCACTATTGTACTTATTTTAGAGATGACGAGACTGAGTTACAGAGGAGTCAAATGGTTTTCCCAGCGTCAGGCAGCTAATAATTATCAGGATGAGACTTGAACCCAGGACTTCTTATTTTGAGAAAAGCGATCTTTTCAGTATAACATGCTCAGGAATAATTAAAAAAAATAAGAAGCTTAGAAATCCCTTTGGTTGCTAATTTATCAAAATAACTCACTATTTTATTTCCCTAGTTGGACATTTTACTACTACCCAGCTTAAGAAAGATGTGAGAATGGTGCAAAGGATGGGGGTGGGGGGATTATAATTTTGACAATAAGGGACTCATGAACAAAAGATTCATGAAGGGGTAGTACAGACTGGACATGAGGTGAAGGGGGGGGGACACCATCCATCTTCAAGAAGACAAAGGATTATTACATGGAGAATAGAACCAGCTGCTCCCTTCCTCCCCAGGGGACTGGACAAAAGTAAATGGCTTTAAATTTACAAAGAAAAAACTTTCTGGCTGTTTCAGGAGACAATTGGCCAAGTTACTGAACATTTTAAAGTTTTCTTCCCTCCAGCCTTTAAGAATGGCCTATATATGATAGTCATCAGTCCGAGAGGATCTGGATGTAAAATACCTAAAAGTAATAAAATATGTCAACTGACCCCTGAAGGTACCTTCCAACCCCATGATTTTGCAATTCCATGATTTTCTTTTCATCCACAAGCCACTATGCATTAGAATATTATGTGCTATTAGATGTATGAATTTCAGGTACTGAATTTAAATATATCTATGAAATTCATTCATGCACATGGATTTCATTAAGTTCAGTGAAGCAAATAAAATCTGTTGTTATGAAAAGACTTTTGACAGCTCATAATTACATAAAAATAAATGCATCAGCTGAAGAGTGGAATGAAATTAAGATGTCAGCACTGACAGATCTCATAACTAAAATTTTCAGGAGACACTTAAGAGCCAAGTAACTTTTTCTAATTTATGTAGTTATTGTATTAAAATGGTAATCATTAGTTATAAAGTGACTTGAAGATAATTATTTAATTCTTAAAACATCATGAAGACTTTTAATTTTTAGAAATTATGGACTAAATTTTCCTCTATTAAAAATGTACTTTGCTAATTAAATCAGGAGAGACTAAAATGGCCATGAGAAGTCAAATTACTTTCATGCTTGGACCAATTTACAGAATAAGGAATGGTTACTTCAATGTTATAAAATGAACAATTATATAAGGTTCAAGTTAAAAGGGATAATTATGTATGTTATAAGTTCACTTAAAGGTTGGTAATTGACAATTTGACATCTCTTAACTAGCTTTTTCTTTTTAAATCCCATTAAGTTTTGAGAAGGAAAAACAAATCAAGAGGAAAACAACTAAAACTTTTTAAATGTATTATTAAAACCATGTGATTCTAAACTACCCATAATGAAAAATGCTATCCACCTCCAGAGAGAGAATAAATGAACTCAGTACAGATTGAAGTACACTTTTTTTTTCCTTTTTCATTTGTGTATGTTTTCTTTTGCAACATGACTAATATGGAAATATGTTTTGCAGAACTTTACATGCATTATCAGAAACATATTACCTGTCTTCTCAATGGGTCAGTGGGGGGTGGAAGGAAGGGAGAGAATTTGGAACTTAAAATCTTCAAAAATGAATGTTAATTTTTACAGGTAATTGGGAAATATTTAACAAAATAATATTTTAAAAGACCATATGACAAAATAATAAGTATACCATAGACAATGAACAGAATTGATTTGACACCGGTACAAGATTAGGGCTCTTTTCACCTCTAATATCAGATATAACAGGCAAATTATTACCAACTTGGAAAATTAAATCCAATTGCTGACTCAGACCAACAGGTGTTACATCAAGCTACTGATGCTAATGCCAACTGCCTGACCACCTCATGGTAAATGTAATGAAAACACAATCCAACATCTTTTGCCCCATTTCTGAGTCCTTTGACAAAGTCTCTTATGGATATCCTTGTGAACAAGATGGAGAGAACTGGGACAGATGATTGGGTCAATGAGAAGATCCAAGAAATAATGGATCAGACTTCCTCAATCCATCCCTGGCTCCAGTTTTTTAAAATTTTTATCAAGTCAAGCCAAGTCAATAAATATTTTTAAGTGTCTGCTATGCATCAGGCACCATGCTAAGTGATAGGGGTACAAAGAAAAGTAAAAGACAATCCCTGTCCTCAAGGAGCTCACAATCTAATGGGAGAGGCAACATGTTCAAAGGACATACACCCGTATGTACTTATACATATACATGTATGTATATATGATAAAAATCAGTGTAGTATCAGAAGGAAGACACTAGCATTAAGGAGGACTGGGAAAGACTTCTTTCAGAAAAGAGACTTTAGGTATTTTGAAGGAAGTGAGTGACTAGGATGAGAAAGCATAGATTGTCTGTTCTTTAGATTTTATAAGTTACACAAAGCTTGAATATCTACCTAACATGGTATATTATTAAGTCAAGATCAAAAGTCTGAGACATGTCCAAATGATTAGGCATTACAAATACTATGGAATTTAATAGGAATAATCATAAAATCCTATGTTTAAGTGCCCCAAATCCCAAGATTCCTTAAGTACAAAATGGGGGCTTATACCTGAACAATTGTTCGTATGAAAAATGTAGAGTTATTAATAGAATACAAGCTTATTAAACCTCAACAATCTTGGATAGGTTGCAATAATACAGACATGTAACAGAGATGATATTTCTGCCATATTCTCTCCCCTGACCATGCTTCATCTGAATTATTATGTTTTTTTATAAATAACATATTTTAAGAAGGATATTCAAAACCTAGAATGAATACAAAGGAAGACCACCAGTGTGGTAAGATGGCCAGAGAAAGTAACAAAAAAATTGGTTATAGGAACTAGGGATTTTTATCCTGAAGAAGACTAAAGGGTAGCAAATAGCTATCTTGACATATTAAAGGGATGTCATATGATCTGGTCTGCTTAGCAGAATTATAAACAATGGACAGAAGATTTGGAATTAATTTACAAGATATCTCATATGTTTTTCCATACTCTTTACAATGTTGAGTCTAAGAAATAAAAATTCAAAACACATACACGTAAACACAAAATGCAAAAATTTGTTTTGAGACATGACCTAGTTTTGACACATCTATTTTTGTGGTCTTCCTGCACAGTAAGAGAATAGAAATAGTCTATCAAACCACCAAGCCTAGACTTGTACAGAGTATGGGTCCAGTATTCCCAGGTACATGGGCACACCCAGCTCTTGTGCCTGGCATGCCTGTTCTCATCACTATGTTCATGTTTATGACAACACCATCATCAGAAGTTGTCCATCTTGGTCATTCCATTCATATCATATGTAGACACATCACATGGATAAAATGCTCAACGGAACATTAACACTATCTCAGTTCTCTGTACCCTTTGGCCACATAAATTTTAGATCTAGCTAAAATCAGCATATCTTCTGCTTAAAATATGCATTCCATTGAAAGCAGGAAAATTTTATCACGTTATATAGCATTTAGCTATGTACCATGAATACGTATACTTTTTAAATATACATATATATATATATATAGCATTTAGTATGGGGCTTAGGACATTTTAGGCACTTATTAAGTGCTTATCCTCTTTCTTCTTCTTTAATTAATATGTTCTCTGTAATGATTAAATAAAGGTAAAGGGGAAAATTGATCATTTTAAGTAAAATTGGGCAGAATAGACAGATAATCTGTATATTTCCAACAAAAAATCTCACTTATTTTATCCCAGTTTCAAAGTTATTATTATTTTCATCATTTTGCCAGAATCACTCAGATATGTTAATCCTTTTTTTACCTTTCATGCATAGCCTTTCCTTTGCCTTTCTTTAATAGTCTCTAAGTCTTCCAAATCATCCAAGCATAATACTTATTACAGTATAGACTAATACAATGCAAGAAACCATTTTGCAATGAGGCTAAAATCTAAGTTTCTCTTTTTGCATTTGTAACTCACAGGCATATAGAAGAATATAAAATGATTGGTATACCCTTGCTATTTTTACTTTCAGGTCCATATGAATTTTCACATAGATTTTCCTGACCACAAAGGGCTAAGTCTATGTTCACAACACTAAGCTAAGCATTGCCAAAAATGTTTTAAAAGAATGAACCCATCCTAACTGACACAATGTTCTGTATTTGCTACTATACACAAAGCAGATTTTCTTGCAACCAGCCTGGAGGTGTACTAGTGGACTGGCAAGGAGTGCTAGTTGCTAACCAAGATTTTCAGTCATCATTCAACACAAAATTATGTTTCCTTTTCTTGTATCTTGGTATCTCATGTAAATTTGAATGATTCTTATACAAAGAGCATGAGTCAGTGATATTAGGTGAATGAAGATAAACAGAGAAGAGAAAAAACAAGAAATTAGGAAATTATAGTCTGAACATTTCCTGTGAACAGAATGCAATAGGTATTTGGAAATTACATGGCAAGACACATGCTCTTCTATTTCATTAGCCCATAGAAAACCCTAATAGAAACCATAGCATTTGATGAAAATGCATGAGGAAACCATGAAAAGTTCTGACTAGACAAAACTGAGTTGTTACCTTCTCCTCCTCCTTCTCCTCTTCCTTCTCTTCTTTCTCCTCCTCCTCCTCCTTCTCCTCTTCCTCTTCCCTCTTCTCCTCCTACTCCTCCCCCTCCTTGTCATTATCCTTTTTAGCCTTCTCCTCCTCTTCTCATCTCAGTAAGTCATACATCAGGGCAGAAAAGAGAGGAAAGAAATAAGCACCTACATAATGCCTATTATGTACTAGGAACTTAATAAACACTATCTCATTTGTTCTTAAAATAACCTTGCAAGGTAAGCATTGCTATTATTCTCAATTTTTTTTATTTAAATTTATTTATTTAACATATTTGGTTTTCAGCAGTGATTTTCACAACAGTTTGAATTACAAATTTTCTCCCCATTTCCACCCTCCCCCCCACTCCAAGATGGCATATATTCTGGTTGCCCTGATCCCCAGTCAGCCCTCCCCTCTATCACCCCCCTCCCCTCTCATCGCCTTTTCCCTTCCTTTCTTGTAGGGCGAGATAAATTTCTACACCCCATTGCCTGTGTATCTTATTTTTTAGTTGCATGCAAAAACTTTTTTTTTTGTTTTTGAACATCTGTTTTTAAAACTTTGAGTTCCAAATTCTCTCCCCTCTTCCCTTCCCACCCACCCTCCCCAAGAAGTCGAGCAATTCAACCTAGGCCACACATGTATCATTATGTATAACCCTTCCACAATACTCATGCTGCGAAAGGCTAACTACATTTTGCTCCCTCCCAACCCATCCCACTTTATTGAATTTTCTCCCTTGACCCTGTTCCCCTTCCAAAGTATTTGTTTTGATTACCTCCACCCCCATCTGCCCTCCCCTCCATCATCCCCCCCCTTTTATTTTTTTTTCTTCCTCCCTCTTCTTTCCTGTGGGGTAAGACACCCAAGTGAGTATGTATGGTATTCCCTCCTCAGGCCAAATCTGATGAGAGCAAGGTTCACTCATTCCCCCCTCACCTACCCTCTCCCCTCCTCCCACAGAACTGCTTGCTCTTGCCACCTTTATGCGAGATAATCCGCCCCATTCTATCTCTCCCTATCTCCCTCTCTCAGTATGTTGCTCTCTCATCCCTTAATTTCATTTTATTTCTTTTAGATATCTTCCCTTCATCTTCACCTCGCCCTGTGTCTGCTCTCTCTTATATATATATATATATATATATATATATATATATACACACACACGCACACACACACATATACATATATACACATATATAAAAACACACACACATATATATATATACATACATATACATACATATACATATATATACACACATAGATATATACATACATACACATTCACTTATATATATACATAAACATATATATATATATGCATATTCCCTTCAACTACCCTAATACTGAGGTCTCATGAATCATACACATCATCTTTCCATGTAGGAATGTAAACAAAACAGTTCAACTTTAGTAAGTCCCTTGCAATTTCCGTTTCTTGATTACCTTTTCATGCTTCTCGTGATTCTTGTGTTTGAAAGTCAAATTTTCTATTCAGTTCTGGTCTTTTCACTGAGAAAGCTTGAAAGTCCTCTATTTTATTGAAAATCCATATTTTGGCTTGGAACATGATACTCAGTTTTGCTGGGTAAGTGATTCTAGGTTTTAATCCTAGCTCCATTGACCTCCGGAATATCATATTCCAAGCCCTTCGATCTCTTAATGTAGAAGCTGCCAGATCTTGGGTTATTCTGATTGGGTTTACACAATACTCAAATTGTTTCTTTCTGGCTGCCTGCAGTATTTCCTCCTTGATCTTGGAGCTCTGGAATTTGGCGACAATATTCCTAGGAGATTTCTTTTTGGGATCTATTTGAGGAGGCGATCGATGGATTCTTTCAATTTCTATTTTGCCCTGTGGCTCTAGAATATCAGGGCAGTTCTCCTTGATAATTTCTTGAAAGATGGTATCTAGGCTCTTTTTTTGATCATGGCTTTCAGGTAGTCCAATAATTTTTAAATTATCTCTCCTGGATCTATTTTCCAGGTCAGTGGTTTTTCCAAGGATATATTTTCACATTGTCTTCCATTTTTTCATTCCTTTGGTTCTGTTTTATAATATCCTGATTTCTCATAAAGTCACTAGCTTCCACTTGCTCCAATCTAATTTTTAAAGTCGTATTTTCTTCAGTGGTCTTTTGGACCTCCTTTTCCATTTGGCTAATTCTGCCTTTCAAGGCATTCTTCTCCTCATTGGCTTTTTGGAGCTCTTTTGCCATTTGAGTTAATCTATTTTTTAAGGTGTTGTTTTCTTCAGTGTATTTTTCAGTGTTTTTTTGGGTCTCCTTTAGCAAGTCATTGACTTGTTTTTCATGGTTTTCTCGCATCCTTCTCATTTCTCTTCCCAATTTTTCCTCTACTTCTCTAACTTGCTTATCCAACTCCTTTTTGAGTTCTTCTATGGCCTGGGGCCAGTTCATGTTTTTCTTGGAGGCTTTTGTTGTAGGCTCTATGACTTTGTTGTCTTCTTTAGGCTGTATATTTTGGTCTTCTTTGTCACCAAAGAAAGAATCCAAAGTCTGAGACTGAATCTGGGTGTGCTTTCGCTGCCTGGTCATATTCCCAACCAATTAACTTGACCCTTGAGTTTTTCAGTGAGGTATGACTGCTTGTAGACTAACGAGTTCTATGTTCCACGTTTGGTGGGGAGGTGCCAGCTCTGCCACACCAGCACTGCTCCTTTCTCAACCCCCAGCCCGAACTGGGCTTAGATCTTTGGCAGGTTGTGCACTCCTGCTCTGATCCGCCACTTAATTCCTCCCACTGGGTGGGCCTGGAGCTGGAAGTAACAACAGCTGTAGCTGCCCCACCTCCGCTGCCCCCTGGGCTGGAAGCCGAACCGTGAACTCCTTCCACTCCCGCAGCTTTTCCCACTAACCTTCTCCGCAGTCTTTGGTGTTTGTGGGTCGAGGGGTCTGGTAACTGCCGCTGATCACATATTCAGGGCGCTAGGGGCCCCATCTGCCCGACTCCAAGTTTGGCTGATCCATGCCGCTCAGGCTGGGCTCTGCACCACTCCGTTCCCAGCTCCCAGCTCCCAGCTCCGTGTGGAATAGACCTCACCCAGAGACCACCCAGGCTGTCCTGGGCTGGAGCCCTGCTTCCCTCTGCTGTTCTGTGGGTTCTGCCATTCTAGAATTGGTTCAGAGCCATTTTTTATAGGTTTTTGGAGGGACTCAGTACGGAGCTCACTCAAGTCCCTGCTTACCCGCCGCTATCTTGGCTCCGCCCTATGCTCAATTTTTTACTTAAAGAAACTGAGGTAAACAGAAGTTAAGTGGCTTGCATAAGTCTTGTATTTGAAAGTCATATTTTCTATTCAGTTCCAGTCTTTTTATCAAAAGTGCTTGAAAGTCCTCTTTTTCATTAAATAGCCATTTTTCCCCTAAAGGACTATATTCAGTTTTACTGGTAAGTGATTCTTGTTTGTAATCCTAACTCCTTTACTCTCTGGAATATCATATTCTAAACCCTCTGATCCTTTAATGTAGAAGCTGCTAAATCTTGTGTTATTCTGACTGTGGCTCCATGATACTTGAATTGTTTCTTTCCAGCTTCTGGCAATATTCTCTCCTTGACCTGGGAGCTCTGAAATTTGGCTACAATATTCCTGAGAGTTTTCATTTCATTCAAATCCCAAAATGAGGTGATTCAGGAGGTGATTAGTGGATTCTTTCAATTTTTACTTTACCATCTGGTTGTAGGATATCAGGGCACTTTTCCTTGATAATGTCTTGAAAGATGATGTCTATGGTCTTTTTTTGATCATAGCTTTCAGGTAGTCCAATAATTCTTAAACTACCTCTCCTAGATCTATTTTCCAGGTCAGTTGTTTGTCCAATGAGATATTTCACATTGTCTTCTATTTTTTCATTCTTCTGGTTTTGTTTCATTGTTTCTTGGTTTCTAATAAAGTCATTAGCTTCCATTTGCTCAATTCTAATTTTTGAGAAATTATTTTCTTCAATGACCTTTTGTACCTCCTTTTCCATTTAATACAGTCTACTTTTTTGAGGATTTTTTTCCTTCAATAAGCTTTTGTACATCCTTTTCCATTTGGCCAGTTCTACTTTTCAATACATCCTTCTTTTAATTGGATTTTTTACCAGTTGGATCTTACAATTGGATTTTAGTAGTTGGCCTAGTCTGTTTCTTAGGTACTTTTTGTTCCTCCTTTACCAAGCTGTTGACTCTTTTTTCATGATTTTTTTGTGTCACTCTCATGTCTCTTCCTAATTTTTCCTCTACCTCTCTTACTTGATTGTTAAAATCCTTTTTGAGCTTTTCCGTGACCTGAGACCAATTCATTTTTTTCTTTGAGGTTTTGAATGCAAGTATTTTGACTTTGTTGTCTTCTTCTGAGTGTATATTTTGGTCTTCCTTGTCCCCATAGTAACTTTTATGGTCAGAATTTTTTTCTGTTGTTTGCTCATTTTGCAGCCAATTTCTTTACTTCTAACTTTATGCTTCAGTGGAGCTCTGCTTTTCACATGGAAGGGACACTGTTCTAAGCTTCAGGTTTTTTGTGCAGTTGTTTTCAGGGGTAATTCTGGGGACCTGTAAGTTTTTGGTTCTTCCAAAGTGATATGATCTAGGGAGAGCTGTGTTTACTACTTCCCTGTACTGTGCACTGGTTTATGAGTAACCACAAGGACTCTTTTCAACCCTGAAACTATGCCCAGAGTCCCTGTTCCACTGCAGCTGCAAGTTGTGCTGTGCTAGTGCTCTTCCTCACACTGGGACTAAGACCCAGGACTGTGACCCAGATCCAAGCACAAGCACTAAAACAGAGTCCTGTCCCTGGTGCCAGCAAATCTGTAAATCTCCTTCTGTCCCACTGTCCTCTCCCCTTACTGTGTGGCATGAGCAGGCTGGAAACCACCACTGCTGCCATTGATTCAGTCACCCTAAGGCCTGCTCATCGGTTGCTGGTGCCCAGTCTGTATTGGTGTGGCCTGTGCTGGAATGTGCTCCTCTCTTACCCTCGTGAAACAGACCTTTCCTGCCAACTTTCTAAGTTTTCTTAGGCTGGCAAATTGTTTCACTCAGTCTTTTTTGTGGTTTCTGCCACTCTAGAATTTCTTTAGAGTCATTATTCAAAGGTATTTGTAGGGGTTTGAGGGAGAGCTCAAGCAAGTCCCTACCTTTATTCTTTCATCTTGACTCTGCATCCCTAAACTCACATTTTCTAAAAGTATGCTTCAATAACTATAGCTAGGTGCCACAGTGGGTAGAATGCTGGGCCTGGAGTCAGGAAGAGTCATGTTCCTGAGTTCAAATCTGGCTTTAGACACTTGCTAGTTTTGTGACCCTGGGCAAATCACTTAAACCTGCTTGCCACAGTTTCCTCTGGAAATAATCTGGAGAAGGAAATCACAAATCACTCCAGTAGCTTTGCCAGGAAAACCCTAACTGGGGTCACAAAGGGTTGGACTGAAAAATGACTGAAGGAAAAAAAAAACAACAAGTATTTCATTTTAATAGTTTTCCTTTGTAATTCTCTTCATTTTGTACATTTTAAAACATTGTTATAAGTAGGGGGAGGGGCATAGACCTCACCAGAAATGACAAACAGAACAAAAAAAAAAAGGTTAAGATCTCATTATATATAGGGAATCACTCTTTAATTAGAGCAGCTAGGTGGCATAGTGGATAGAGCTCTGGACCTGAAGTCAGGAAGAGGTTAGTTCAAATCCAGCCTCAGACATTTACTAGTTGTGTGACCCTCAGCAAGTCACTTAACTTCTGTTCATCTCAGGTTCCTCAATTATAAAATGGGGATAATAAAAGCACCTGCCTCCCAAAGTTGTTGTAAGGATCAAATAAGACAGTAATTATAAAGCAATTAGCACAGTGCCTGGGACATAGTAAGCACTAGATAAATGTTAGCTATTATCATTACTTTGGACTTTGTGGACAGAGATAAATATCTCTGGAGAGGATTCACCTCCTTGTCTTGTGCCTAGCTTGATATAGATATTCAAAGGATCATAAAATTGTAATTTCTATAGCTCCATATGTCAAGCAATTTTGTCTTACTTTATGATTTTGATCTTCAAATGTGCACAAAGGCTTTCTTGTAAGAAGGGAGCTATTTTCCTCAACTGAGTCAAATACGTTTTTTAAGTGGAGCAGGATTTTTATTTTGTATAAGAAAAGCCTCTTTCACATTCTTTCTAATTAACTCTGTGACTATGAAGATGCAATTGACTGTAAAATACTCTCCACCAAAGTCTGCTTATTTTATCAAGGCTATCTATTATACATATGTAGATTATGCTCACGAAGGGTTTTATTTTATAGATGTGAAATTAATCATATGGGTCAATAGCTCCTCATGATTTCTGGATCACTTTTTTGTTGTTACTAACATGACCATCTATGAGTTTTTCTAGTTCCATTATTTCTTGATATATCTTGAAAATGGTTCAGTGCTTTCAAAATTTTACTTCAAGCATGGATTTGTTTCTTCTCCTTTCAAAAGCACCATTTCCACATACTTATATAGGTCATTGAGTACTGATGTGCTAGTGTTCAAATGTAGCAGTTGCAGTCATAAATAAGGAGAACAGAGTGCTCAAGAAATGCTGACAAATCTGTTCCCCTTTTCATCTACTTGATGTCCTCGTTCATCTATAGGTGCCCTTGGCATGATTTGGCTTATTTTTTCTGATGCCAAACTTTCTCTCGACTTATTTTCCCTTCCACTGCTTTTTCCTGTTTTGTAAGATGTCCCTTTTTATAACCTTCCACCACTCTTCCTCTGTAATATTTTACAAATGAGTTTATATTCTAAACCAGTGCTGCCTTTGGCTACTACAATCTGTCTCTTTACTTGGCAATGAATTCAAATGTTTTCTGACTAAAGTGGTTTCTGGGTTCATTTGACCTGACTTGTTTAAGTGTCTTTACATTAGCTAAAATGTAAGAAGTGATGACGAAGTCCATGTCTTTGCCTTTATTATTTCTCAGTTTTCGCAATCAGTATCTTGTTTGAATTCATCAGTTTAGAGCTGTTGTAATTTCACGTAGTATCATTATCCTTTGTAATAATTTAGACATCCCTCTCCCCCTCTTAATTATTAGAAATGCACACTGATTAAATATCTATCCCATTTCCAATTTTTCAGAGCTAGAAACTACCTTTTTAGTAACCTTTATTAATTTTTCAAGCAATAACTTACTAACTTTTTTTCCAAAAAGTTCTAATTTATTTTTATTCTATAGCAAGGATTTATCTATAACTTCACCAAAATTCCTTAGAATAACTAGCTTTCATAAAGTATAATATTAAAAATTGATAAGTTAAAGATGATGTTATTTAGCATTATCATTTCAATCTCCCATCTGATTATTGCTTTCTAACATCATTATTTTCTCATTTACATTTAGGAGGATGTTAGCAACTAATCTTCCAAATTCCTGAAACAGAAAGTAGAAAATTCTCTTCTTTCTGTATTTCACAGGCTAATCTCTAATACCAAACTTGCACTTGACCAGAAAGTCTAGAGCAAACTATTTACTGCTACCAGCACACATATATAGAAGTGTAGTCATTAGATATAAAAGGTGCCTTAAGAAAGCATACCGTAACTCCCTCAGTTTGCAGGAAACTGAAAATGGAGTCACTAAATTCTTTTTCCTGAGGGCCACACAGATCCAGGTTTTCTGACACAAAATCCAATCCCTTATCCAAAACTCTTCTTTGTTTTGCTTTAGATTCACAATTAAGATGTTTTTATTTGAACATGAAGAGTAACCATTGCTCATGTTGAGGAAACTCCTTTATGCAGAATCATGGGATCTGAGAGTTGATGGAGACCTCAGTGGCCATCTAGTCCAACCCATATGTGAAAGAAATCATGTGTGTATATATACATGTATGTATATATACATATGTATGTATGATATATATATACACATATATACATGCACACCTATATACATACACACATGCACATACATATATACACACATATGTATATACACACATACACAATATAGACATACATACATACTTATGTATGTATGTATGTATATATGTGTGTGTATTATACCTGACAAGTTGTCATTGAGCCACTGCTTGAAGACCTCCAAGGAGGGGGAAGTTACCACCTCTCCAGGTAACCCATTCCATTTTTGGACAACTCCAAATGTTAATAAGTATGTTGTGACATCAAACCTAAATTAGCATCTTTGTAATTCCCACCTGATGTTCCTCTTCTTGTTCTCTAGGGTCATGCTGAATAATCCTTTTTCCCATGATGACCCTTCCAACACTTGAGGACAGCTATCATGTCCTTCCTGAGTCATCTTTTCTTCTTCAGGCTAAGCATCTACATTAGGAAGGCAGAATTTATGATTTCAAAGAGAATCTCATATGTGCCTAAAAGGTCCGGAACCGCAGGATATAAAGAATTCTCTAGGCAGAAGGCAGGAGAACTAAAGCATGTATTTACACTCCACAGTAACAATCCCACAAACCAGCGTCCCCATTTTGATATTTTCATCAAAAGCTTCCAGGCCCAATAAGTCCGCCTCACAAGAGTAACTAGGAGGCCACAGAGAAGCGAGATGGTATAAGGCAAAATCGTATACATGCTTCCCCTCTGCGGTAAGAAGATTACCCACTAGCCTCTAGTCAGCTCTGCTACCGGCAGCTCAGCTTCGGCTGTAGGCGTCTCTGGCTCCAACCGGAAAAGGAAAGGAGGATCTTCAAGCTGTCCTCTCCCCTCTTATAGAGTTTTTGACATCATCAAGCGCCTCCTGAACGACCAGGGCCGATTGGTTCTTGACTTGGCCCCTCCCCCAGCATAGACCACGTTAACACACCTCCCCTCAGCCAGCGCCACGACTCATCACACAGGAAGCTCTGGTCCTGCCCCGGAAGAGCAAGCCCCAGCGTCCAGGGAAGCTCAACGAGGCAAGCTGAGTCATTCAAAGAAAACAAAGTCCATTCTGGCTACACTCCACCCCTCACAATGTTCTAGGATGCACAATCCAATCATAATTCAAATTAAATTATATATCCTAGAACATTGTGATCCAATTATGCAGGAAACTAAAACATATCATTCACAATAAAGCAAAACATATCATTCAGTGACATTCCCAAATATTGGTTTACGATTCAAATGTGATCCACCCCTAGATCCCAGCCAGATAATCTCTTCAATCAATCATCCCAAAATAATTATTAATAATTTAAATGTCCACCCCTAGATCTTTGTATCCATTACATAGGATCAATAATATCATAACAATAAAACAATATAGCAAGGATAACACAAAATAAGTACACAGAACACTATCATCATTCCCCCCCTCAAACAATTGGGGCTCAAAATCTTGGGGTAATGGGTGAAGGTCTCATTTTCCATAGCTTCTTCTTGCTGAAATTGGATGTAGAGGTGTCCCTGCCCCAAAGAGTCTCATTCCAGAGTTCAGTTCTTTAGCGAGCTGGCAGGAATTCCAAGAATGCTATGTACTTAGGCAGTCACCGGAAACTGCAGGGTGCTTAAACCTGCAGGAGACAGAACTAGCGACAAGGTTAACTAAAACAGAAAACAAAAAGAGTAGGCAAGTATGGGCTATTATCCTTTAAATAAAATCATCTCCAGTTTAGTTGAAATTTCAGTTATGCAGAGATCCAATATCAGAGCCAAACTCAGATGGGAAATGTTTCCTTTTAAACGGAACACAATGAGGAAACTAAGCCAAGAAGATCCCACCCTAGATGGAGATCAGGATTGTCCTCCCAGCCTTTCCCCAGATGTGCAAGGGAAACCAGGAGGATCCCATCCTAGATAGACTAGGATTGTCCTCCCAGACTTTCCCCAGATGTACAAGGGAAACCAGGAGGATCCCATCCTAGATAGACTAGGATTGTCCTCCCAGACTTTCCCCAGATGTACAAGCTTTTATCCATTAATCACACAAAGTCACCCTCCCTCTGAGTGGCTTGTGTCAATTACCAGCATTAGCCATACCTGTGGGGTCCGTGAATCTAATATTATAGCCCTATTCACGGTAAAATATATGGTTCAGGGGTACGATTTGGTAATTATCTTCCCCTGAATAGACAACTGTTACAGTGTTGTTCTTCCCATGGGCTATGACTTCTGCAGCCTTTGGAATATCATCTGTCTTCCGTTTTACCCATACCTTAGCTCCCAACTTTATTCTATCAATGGAGCAAGCCCCTTTTGCCCCTCTAGTAGTTATTCTGGGAGGAGGGTCAGTTTTCACAAAGGGTATTTTTTCACAGGGGATAATAATCACTTGAACTATCCTATCATTCCTACCAAATTGTACAGGTTTTTCACCCAAATTCTGGAGTGTCACAACAATTTCTTTTTGATAATTCGAATCTATCACTCCAGCCAATACATGTACTCCTTGAGCTGCTAATCCTGGTTTAGGTAATATCCTTCCAAAATGATTCTTGGGGATTCTCATACATACTCCAGTAGGGGTTTTTCTTATCTCTTTCCTATTCAACCTAAAATTCTCTATACAATGTAAATCATATCCTGCCGAACCAGGTGTTCCTGGACATGGTAGGGGGACATCTTCCCTCACAGTCCAAAATTCAATATTTTGGATCTCACGTGTTTGCTGTTCTCTAATCTGCAAATTTGGGGTCATCATTCTGGCTAGAGGTGTACTCCCCCCTAAGGGCCTATTGTTCAAATTACGTAAGGCAATAGACAAATTATCCTTCCAATGTAGATATGAATTATTAGAGCTTAATTTTCTCAGCTGTTCTTTCAACAATCCATTCATTCTTTCAATCAGTCCAGATGCTTGTGGGTAATATGGAATATGATATATCCATTCTATATTATTCAAGACACAATATCTTTTCACTTCTTTGCCCTTGAAATGTGACCCATTGTCACTTTGAATCTGCATTGGGGTTCCATAGTATAAACTTACAATATCTAGGGTTTTACAGGTGTTTTTCTGAGTTGCATCCTTATAAGGACAAGCCACTAGGACACCTGAATAGGTGTCAACACACGTACATACATATTTACATCCTTTATCCTGGGGTAGTGGGCCAATATAATCTATCTGCCAAATTTGGGCTGGAACTTTTCCCCTTGATATTTCTCCAGTTACTATCCTAGGAAGAGTTCGTTCTTTTTCTAATTGGCATATACAACACCCCTCTGTTATTTGTTTTAACAACGCATGAGAGATACTGATACCTCGATCCTGTGCCCATCGGTGGGTGGCCTGGACCCCTAAATGGCCGGAGGTCTGGTGGACCCATCTCGCTAAGGCTAAGTCATCAGTTGGAGTTGGAGTAGGGACAATACATTCAGTGGCAATCTTTGCTAGTCGATCCGCGTGTGCATTGTACTCACGCTCTGGTGTGGTCAGGGTCGCATGAGCATCAACATGAAAAACTGACAAATCTGTAACCAAAGACATGTCCCATATATTTTCCCATAACTCTTTACCCCAAACTTGTTTGCCATGAATCTCCCAATTCTGATTCCTCCATATAGGCATCCAAGTAGCTAATCCATTAGCTACCGCCCATGAATCAGTAAATATATGACACTGTCCTCCCTTCTCCATTCTGATGGCCTGATGTACTGCCATCAGTTCAGCATATTGGCTACTTCCCCCTATCCCAGAACTTTCCAGAGTTCGCCTAGTACAGGGGTTATAGGCTACTGCTTTCCAATGTCTCTTCTGTCCTAAATATTTTGCTGTCCCGTCAGTAAACCAAGCGTGTTTCTTCTGTTCTACACTTAGTCCATCATACCCATTATTCCATTTCACTAAGGATGGCACCATCTGTTGCTTAGATTCAATGGGTTTTTCATTTCTCTCAGTGCCAATGTTCGCCACCGATTCATGTAAAGCAGAAACTCCACTTTTGCCTGCTCTGGACCTATTCTGAATATACCACTTCCATTTGATTATGCTCGCCTCTTGTGCATGTCCAATTCTGTGAGAAGCTGGGGTACTCATTACCCAAGTCATAATTGGAATTCCAGGCCTTAATATCACTTCATGGCCCAGGGCTAGTTGCTCAGTTTCTACTAAAGCCCAATATGCAGCTAACAGCTGCTTCTCAAAAGGTGTATACTGCACTCCAGATGAGGGCAGTTTCCTTGACCAAAAGCCTAAAGGTACACTTCGGCTCTGTTGTTTTTGCCACAGACTCCAATTTGCATAGTCATCTTGTACAGTCACTTGTAACTCCACTGGCCCATTTTGCATAGGCCATAAGTCCAGAGCTAATTGTATAGCAGCCTTTGCTTCCTCAAAAGCTCTACTTTGTTCAAGGCCCCAGTCGAATTCATATTTCTTTCTGGTGACTTTATACAAGGGTTTTAAAATCTGTCCCAAATGTGGGATGTGGTGTCTCCAATAACCAAATAGCCCTATGAACTTTTGGGCCTCTTTCTTATTAGTAGGGGTGGGAAAATCCTGAATTTTTTGTCGAGCTTGTGGGAGAATTTCTCGCAGTCCTCTATTCCACTGTATCCCCAAGAATTTTACAGTTTGAGCTGGCCCCTGAACCTTTGCGGGGTTGATTTCCCATCCTTTGCTTTTCATATGGTCAGTTAATAATGCTAAACTCTCCTCCACTTCTTTTATATTCTTTCCCTGTATCATGATATCATCTATGTAATGTGTAAGCTGTACACCAGGTAGCTTTAATTCATCCAAATGCTCAGCTACAATCCTGTGGCAAATAGTTGGGCTATGAATATATCCTTGTGGCAGGCGTGTAAATGTATACTGTCGGCCTTGCCAAGTAAAAGCAAACTGGTTCCATTGCTTGGGGTCTATTGGGATCGTAAAGAAGGCATTGGCCAAATCAATAACTGCATACCAAGTCCCTTCATGTTTTTGTATTCTCTCTATTAAAGTAACCGTGTCTGGAACAGAAGCATACAAGGGAGGAGTCACTTTGTTCAGCTGTCTATAATCTACTGTCATCCTCCATGTCCCGTCTGACTTTCGGACTGGCCAGACAGGGTTGTTCCATTGAGTAGTTGTAGGGACTAACACTCCTGCCTCAACACATTCTCTTATAGTGTTGGCAATTTCATCTTGCCCACCTGGCACACGATATTGCCTCAAAGTAATTACTTCAGAAGGTTCGGGCAAAGTGATTGGATCCATCTTGATTTTCCCCACTAAGACTGCATTAATGCCTATTTTCCTCACAGCAAATTGGTATTTCCCTTCAGGTAAATTTAAGGTCATACCCTTCAAAATGTCTATTCCAATGATGTATTCAGGAATAGGCACAATAACCACACTATATTCTTTCTTGGAAAACTGTCCAATTTTCATCATCAATTTAACTTGTCTGGCTGATATTTCAGTCCCTCCTAGTCCTGTGATGGTAATAGGAGTTCCATGGCTGAATTTGTCTGGATTCCCATAGATAAGGGTGGCCTCAGCCCCAGTATCTATTAATGCCCTAGTTACTGTACTTGACCCATTTTTCCAATATATGGTCAAGTTAATGTGAGGTCTGCAATCCAGCTTATGTATTTCCTTAATTTGGGCTGGGGCCTGGCCTGTTTCCTAGTATTCCCTAGCATGTGATTCACTTGGGTATGAAGGTTCAACATCTGTAGCATTTGCAGGAGCAGTTCTTATTTCCCTATCTCTCCTGTTATCGAGTCCTTCATCTCGGTACATCCTGTACAATTCATTGGTTGGAATGCCATCTATCATTTCAAAACCCACCCCTGCTCTCAATAGAGCAGTGAACATTTCTTTTCTTGTCACTCCATTTTGGCGCCAAGTTTGCTGGCTGTTCACCCTTCTCTCTCGAGGAGATCTGTCCCTTCCCCAGTCTCCTAAGTCATGTAACTGTAAAATCTTATTTATCACCTCTGTAAGATGGCTCCCTACTTCCCCAAGTAACAGATTCAAAATTAGTTGTTTATAAGCAGGGGGAGCTGTCCTAATTATTAAATTCCTATGAGGGATTCCTATGGGATCATTGTAATATTTGTCTGCAGTTCCTGTCATAATAGCAGTCTTCATTACCTCCTCCTTTAGTCTCATGATACAATCTTTAAGTGAATACCAGGGTCTGTGCTCAGTGGGCCACATAGAATCATTAGTATATCTCTTATTGCATCCTGCAGCAGCTAATGCCAACAGAGTAGTCCTGCTAGCATCATCTCCTCGCTGATGATGTTCCCTAAAAGCTTGCTGAACTAGAGGATCGTGGCTGATACCTATGAATCTCATACAGTCCCTCTTATCTACTAATATTCCACCGGCCCCTTGATCACTGAGCCTTACCATCCAAGATATTAATGGTTCTCCTACTCTTTGGCTGAATCTACTCAAAATATCTGTGACCTCTTGTGGTGAGAAATCTTCCTGAAATTCCCTCGTAACTAAATTGCCACCTCTGGATTCTGTCCTCCTCCTCTCTACGGGACGAACGCTTGTCTGAGTATTTAACCATCTCCCATTCTCTGTGCGAGGGATGTCCTGAACCCTAGTAGCGTTTTCTGTCTCAGCCCCTAACACTGTCTCATTTTCCCCCCACTCGCTTCCCCTGCCACCATGGCAAGGACAAAGCAGGCAGTCAGGCTTGGTCTGGGCTGAGTTGGGATGCACTCTTGGCTTATTTGGCCTCCTGTTGCTCCTAGCCACATTAATAGAAAAGTTCTCATCTGAGTCAGTGGGTTCTTGAGCAGCAATTTGTTCTCCTGCTATCTGAGATTCCCGTTCTTGCTGTGGGGTAGGAGTGCCCCCATCTCTTTCACTTAATCTCAATCTTTCATATACTAGCCGGTAGGCTGATAACACTATCCAGCTTTGCCTAGATAGCGATGCCCCTGACTGAATCCCAACCTCTTGTAAACACCTTTCCAAATCCTTAGGATCTCCTCTCTGTAGCCTTGGTTCCCAGTTTTCACAGGGGTCCGGCTTTTTTAGCCAATTCCTTTGCTAAGGAGGAATAAAAAGGATCCTCCCACCCTGGGATATTCATCTCTTCCTCTGAAGTTCTTCTGCTTCTGAACAGAGATCTTATATCTAGCGATCCCATCCACCTTGTCGCCAAATATATTAGGAAGGCAGAATTTATGATTTCAAAGAGAATCTCATATGTGCCTAAAAGGTCCGGAACCGCAGGATATAAGGAATTCTCTAGGCAGAAGGCAGGAGAACTAAAGCATGTATTCACACTCCACAGTAACAATCCCACAAACCAGCGTCCCCATTTTGATATTTTCATCAAAAGCTTCCAGGCCCAATAAGTCCGCCTCACAAGAGTAACTAGGAGGCCACAGAGAAGCGAGATGGTATAAGGCAAAATCGTATACATGCTTCCCCTCTGCGGTAAGAAGATTACCCACTAGCCTCTAGTCAGCTCTGCTACCGGCAGCTCAGCTTCGGCTGTAGGCGTCTCTGGCTCCAACCGGAAAAGGAAAGGAGGATCTTCAAGCTGTCCTCTCCCCTCTTATAGAGTTTTTGACATCATCAAGCGCCTCCTGAACGACCAGGGCCGATTGGTTCTTGACTTGGCCCCTCCCCCAGCGTAGACCACGTTAACACACCTCCCCTCAGCCAGCGCCACGACTCATCACACAGGAAGCTCTGGTCCTGCCCCGGAAGAGCAAGCCCCAGCGTCCAGGGAAGCTCAACGAGGCAAGCTGAGTCATTCAAAGAAAACAAAGTCCATTCTGGCTACAGCATCTCAATCCATTAAACCTATCCTGATTTGACATAGACATCATGATTACCCCTCTCCAGAAACTCTCAGGTTTATCAATATCTTTCTTGAACATTGGTGCCAAGAACTGAAGATACTATTCCAGATGAAGTCTAAATGAAATGACTTATAGTGGAATGATTGCCTTCTTGTCCCTGGAAGTAGTGTCCCAATTAATAGTACCCAGAATCATATTATCTTTTTTGACTGCCACATCACACTGCTATTGAGCTTGAAGTCCACTACAATCCCTAGATCTTTTTTCTTTTTGCAAAAAGACTGCTTTCTGTTCATGCTTCTTCCATCTTATAATTTTGAAGATTATTTTTATACATAAGTGTAACAATTTATATTTGTCCCTATTGGATTTATTAGATTGAACTGAATGCTTTAGTCTTTCAAGATCCTTTGGAATCTTTATACTACCATCAGGTGTAAAAATGCTACCATCTGTATACTATTTCTCCCACCTTGGTGTCATCTGCACATTTAATGAAAATACCATCCATGCCTTTATCTTTTAAAAGTTTTATTTTTCGATTAACAAATATTTATTTTTCTCCCATCCACCCTCCCTCAGTTTAAAAGAATAAAAGAGAAAGGAAACCATTATAATAATTATGCCTAGCAAGCAAAACAGATTCACACATTGTTCATTTCTAGAAGTGTATTTCTCATTCTTCATCTTTAACCCATCCCCTCTTTGTCATGAGCTAGGTAGCATCATCTATGCTCTTATCAGCATCATTTATAAAAATTTTAAACAACACAAGGCCAAATACAGATCCCTCGGGTACTCTACTGGAGAAATTTTGCCATAGTGAATTTGAACTATGTAAAAACATAGTCCTTAAATTTGACTATCCAACTAAGTCTAAGTCTATCTGATCATCTGATTTAATCCATATCCCTTCTTCTTTTCCATAGGAATAATATGAAATATTTTATCATACAGTTCATTAAAATCCAGATAAAGAATACCCACAGCATGGCCTTTGTCTACTTATTTAGTAGTACTGTCAAAAAATGAAATGAACATAGACTGTGATGATCTCTTTTTGATGTAGTCATGATGATTCTTTGTAATCATTCTTTAATGATCCATTCTGGAGTTTTATCAGCAATCAAAGTTAAGCACACTGGCCTATTGTTTGCAGGATCTCTTCTCTTCCCTTTTTTGAAAATTGGGATGTTTTTCCATCCCCAGTCTTGCAATACCTCTTCGGTTTAGGACAGTCTTTCAAATATCATTGACAGTGATTCCCCATTCACAACTACTAAAAGTTTCAGGACCCAAGGATGTGTAGTTTGTCTAAATTAGTAGACTTTAATACATTGAGAGCATATAGATGCTCTCTTCCTATTTCCTTACTTATTGCGAATATCATTTCCCTGTTGGTCATTTTTGTTCTGAGATTTCCTGGGTAAAGTTCACTCTCCTTTGCAGAGAAAATAGAAACCAAATAAGAATTGAGCAGCTCTACCTTTTCTGTTGTCAGTAATCACCATCCCCATCCATGCCATGCAAAGGTCTTATATTTATACCTTCAAAAAATCTTTTTTGTTGTTCTTGGCTTCTGTCACCACTCTCAGGTCGTTCTGAGCATTCATGCTTCTGACACTATTTTTACGCTAGCATGCCAAGCTCTTGTATTTAGCTTCTGGTACTTGGCCTTGCTTGATATTTTGCACATTTCTTCTTCAAATATAATGTGGCTGATGAGCTCCCAGTGCATCCACATTGGTCTCTCACACTTCCTGACCTGACTTTCCCTGAAATCTTTTAGTCCATTGAACTCTTTGAAATCTATCCCCCCAAAATCTAGGGCACAGGCTCTTATGTACAGGGTGAAGGAAGTATGGCCTAGGCAAGAAAAAATGTGACAGGGGGCTATTATGAAAAGATGTGCTAAGGATAACTTTCTATAGACTTACAAAAGTCTATTATTTCTCCTAAGATATAGCATATTTTACCTTATCATAGGGAAATTAATTGGTAATCTTTGTAAAGCCAAGTAATAGTAGGCCCACTCCCCTCCAAACAAAGGAACATATTGACAACAAAAAATTATTGAAAAACTATCATTTCGGTGCCTGATTATAGACCTTGTCATAGAACAGTTAATTAATCTCTTTGTCTCCATTTCGCTTATAAATGGGAACAATGCAGTATTTAAATTAAGTAGTATATCAGAGCTAATGTTCTTTTTAGGTGTTGGACTAGAAATGGGGGTTTCAAAAATTACCCCTTCCACAGGAAGAGAGAAAGAGAAGACAAGTCAAAAAAAATCTAAATTGTTTTTCATAATAGGAATGTTCAATTTTAAGGTAACTAAAAAGAACCAAAATGTTTTTAGTGGGAAAATCGAGTCTAGGAGAAAAGATAAAATAACATTTGCATAATTATAAATTTCAATGAGCATTTCATTAAGCCATCTTTATAGTTACCCAAGTGATATTTGAACCTGCCAAGGAACTGGTAGAATAAAAGTTTTCCCAACCGATTCTAACAGGTAGTATATAAGACTAGAATTCTCACCAGATTTTTTTTTTCTAATTTTAAGGTTTCATCAAGAACAGAATCAGAAACTTCATTCGTTACCCCTATCACACTCCTCTATATATGCAAAAAAAAAATATTCAGCCTGGACGAGACTAAGTGCACCCCTGCTTGTATTCTGTTACCACTTTGTAATATATTGTGCAATAAAGCCTGGCTCTAATATTTCAATCTGTTGTATATGTGACCCTGAGATGTTGAAGGCTATGTGTAGAGTGCTAATATAATACAAATTTTAATGCTCCCTAAATTAATTTGCAAGTTTAATTTCATAAAAATTAAACTGCCAAGTAGTTATTTTATGTAACTAGAAAAACAATAGTAAAAAAAATTTATCTGGAGGAACAAAAAGTCAAGAATCTCAAGAGGAAAATGAAAATAGGTAGAAATATGAAGGGCACCTAGTGTCACCAGATCTCAAACTATGCAGTAAATCAAAAATCATCAAAACTACTTGTAACTTGTTGAGAATAGCAAAGTTGAACTGTGAAACAGACTCTGGAAGGAAGGTTCAAAAACAATAAAAATAGTAACCTAGTACTCAATAAACCCAAGCACAGCAACTACTGGGGTAAGAATTCCCTTCTCAATAAAACTGCTAGAAAAACTAGAAAGCAATTTGTTGGAACGTTTAGACCAACATTTTATACCATATGCCACAATAAACTCCACATGGATACATGACCTAATTATAAAAATACATCATATTATAAAAAACATTAGAGGAGAATGGTAGGAGGTACCTTGTACAGTAATGCCTCTGGAAAGAACACCTCACCAATCAAAGGATCAAGGTGATCCAAGAAGAACAAATAGGTAATTTCAATTACAAGGGATTGAAAAAATAATTGCACAAACAAAAGCCATACAGCTAAAATAATACAAGAAATAGTTTGATGGGGAAAATCTTTCAGCAAATAAGTATAATCAAGATTTGATATAGAGAATTAAAGAATATTCTAAATCTCAATGAAATAAATAAGACTTTATTTTTTTTATTTTATACACATCCAACTGGAAAATGTGACAAAAGATTAAGATGGTAAACACTGCATGTTAATGCATTTTTATGACATTATAAATTGATTCAACCACTCAGGAAAATAATTTGGAATTGTATCCAAAAAATTGTATCCAAAAATCCACTAAATTGTACAAACAATTTGTTTCAACCATTCCTCTACTAGGTATATATATTCCAAGAAGGTAGAGGTACTTATCAACCAGAAAATATTTTATAGCAGTATTTATATAGTAGAAAAGAATCAGAAGAAAAATGAGTGGGGAAATGATTGAGCAATATATGGCATGTAAATTATTATACCGTAATAAATGATGAATACAAAGAATTCATAGAATTTTGGGAATACTTATGAGAAGTAATGCATAGTGAAATAAGGAGATCCAAGGGAAGAATTTAAAGATACATAAAATAACAATAATAACAAAAACAAATTTGAAAGCTTTCTGAAATCTTATGAAGGCAATGGCTGGCTAATAACGACCTCAGAGGAATCATCTAAGTATAACTCTTACCTCTCAGCAAACAAGTAATGGATGATAGATGTGGAATGAAACATACATGTCAAGCCTTAGCCAACTTTTGATACATTTTGCTTAACTGTACTTACTTGTTACAAGGGAAGATTCTATCGAAGGAAGTATTGCGGGTTTTCGAGAATTGATAGCACTGTACAAAAAGCATAAATGAAACTTTATTATTGTTACTTTTTAAAAGACTATACTACCTCTAAAAGGTCATATAAATATAGGAAAGCTTCAAGTGTGTGCTCAGTAGGGACTGTGTGACTGCTGTTTGAGGACTGGCCTCGTTAAATTATCCTAATGAGTTTGACTATTATTGAGTGATGTTGTCCAACAAGTAACAAAAGGATTGTGATCTATACCACTTGAGAGAATACCTCCATGATGAAAACACAAATCTTTGAATTATTAAAGTATTGCAATATATGTATATGCATTATACTTTATTTTGTGTGAATATGACAAAAAGGAAAAAATATTTTAAAATGCAAAATTACAGAAATGATTTCACTTAAGGTAAAAAAAAGTACAGATGCCCAACTAGAGAATTCATATTCTTTTCCCAAAATCTAAATTCTCTCCTTATCTATAGTTTATCATTATAAAAATAATTTTACAAATTTAGGGAGAAAATGGTAATACATACATATATATATATAGAGAGAGAGTTGTGAAATTACAATTCTCCAACTCTTACTTATATTATTATTTTTAATATAAATATAGCCCATCGCTCAAAATCCGTACCTCAGAATTTCCACTAACTGCAATTTATCTTGGAGGATTCTCAATATTTTGTCATTTCTATGGTTTGTGTTCTCAACCTTTGGGGACATTTGAAGATGGGTTATTCCTAGCTATTGTGTAAGTTTCTTCTCTCCACTTTGCATCTGCTGCTTTGCCTGCTTTCAACTTCCCAGAATAAGATACCCCCAAGCCAGGTACCCATTGGTATACCCTGTTTTCTTCACTCTACCCTGCTTTCCTGCCTCCTTATATGTGGGGAGTGAGAGCCCCATGAGATTGTAAGCTCCTTGAGGGCAGGGGCTGTCTTTTTTTTTATTATCCCCAGCACTTAGCACAGTGCCTGACACATGGTAGGCACTTAATAAATGTTTATTGAATTGGATTGGATTAAATCGGATTCTTCCGTTTTCTTGAGAGCAATTAGGTAACAAAACCTGGAATGTAAAATAAATTTATTGCCATAACAAAAGTACATAAATAAAGGAGTCATACTTTCTACCATAGACAAGACAAAAAAAGAATCCTCCTCTGGTAGGGCCCACTTCCTCCAGGGAAGCATATAGTCATTATAGCTGAAATCATCACCTTAAAGGTTCAGGCCCCTCCATGCAAAAACAGGAGCAGAGAAGCAAGCCCCTCTTTGGGAAGTCACATCTTCCCTAGGGATCTATACATTCATTTCTGATTTATTATATTACTCTACAGATCACAGTTTCACAGATCTAGACCTAGAAAAAACCTCAGATCCAAGGATAGAATCTAATCTCCTTTTAAGTGACTGAGATAAGGTATGTGGCTTGCCCAAGGTTGGAGGTGTAGTGTCAGAGGCAGTATTTAAACCCAAATCTTTTGACTGCAGAGTCACTGCTCTTTCCAGTATGCCACAATGTCTCCCTAGGTTGAAGGTCTGCCTACAAACTTGGAATTACTAGAGTCAAGGCACCTTCCTCCCAGATGGGCATAGTCCATAAGAATCACCATACAAGTAAATAATGCACATGGTCCATATTCATCCTTCTTCGTTGTAATCTCTGTGCCTTATTTGTTCCTTACTTTCATACTCTTCTCTGCTCCTTGAATCAAGAGTTCCTTTGAATCAAGCACTAGAACAATTTTTTTTTCCTTACTCTTATGAAGTTCCAGCTCTGCTGTTACTTCTTCTAGGTTCATATGACACATATAATCTCTCTTTCTGTTTCTCTGTATCAGTCTGTCTGTAAATGTGTGTCTCTATCTCTGCATCTCTTGGTCTCTGTCCATCTGTCTCTGTCTATCTTTGTATCTGTCTCTCCATACTCCCAACCTCACCAAGTCTAATATTCCAATTTGACACTTGAAACCTCCAGCATTCTACTGATTTTTTCCTGCCACTGTCATTGTCTCTGCTGGTGACACTAACACATCTATATACTTCTCTTTCTTCAGTATTACAGCCCTTACAAATTTGATATGTAGAAAAAACATCCTGACTGTGCTGTTCAAAGGGTTCGCTACCCTTGCAAGCTTAATATAATTGGAAAATTGTATAACCGTGTCATTCATTCCTTTATAGAAGTCATTGATTAAAAATATTGGATAGAATGAGGACCTGAGTTCAAATCCGGCCTCAGACACTTGACACATGTACTAGCTGTGTGACCTTGGGCAAGTCACTTAACCCCAACTGCCCTGCCAAAAAGCAAAAAAAAAAAAAAAGAAAAATATTGGATAGAATAAGATCTGTTGTGGTCAACGACATAAGTGGAACTGGGGAGCTTCAACTTAATTCCTATATTCTTACCAACCCAGGTTGTTGTGAACAAAGAAGTTATATAAATTCCCTCTCTCTCTCTCTCTCTCTCTCCATTTTTCATATATATACACATACATACATGCATGTATATACACACAATATATTATATATGTATGTATATGTATATATGTACATGTATATATTTATGTACATGTGTATATATATATATGTGTGTGTGTGTGTGTGTGTGTATATATATATATATATACATATAGATAGATATTTGAGAAGAAATTACTATGCCAGAAAATGGAGCAAGTACAACCTTCTAGTATACCCCTTAACAAGAACTACTTTGAGAGGGAGACCTTTGTTTCAGCCCTGGTCAGGTCTACCCCAAAATCACCTTTAGGCTAGAGGAAGACTTTGAGACTTTCAAAGGATCCAGAATATGTCGGACCTCCCATCTTTCCATTGGTGTCCTAGCCACATCCCTAAATCAGTCAAGGGCACTATATAAATTTGGAGTCAAAGAAAGATGACCCAGGTTCACCATGCTTAAATGTAACTTCTTGAGCACCCTTTTGCCACATATGCTATCTAAACTTAAGATTCACTTTTCCTGGGCTCTGCAAAGATGTTATGTCACAGAGTTTGGGGAAGGAGGGGAGATGTTCTGTACCTATTTTGTTTATTGTGCTACATTAGCAAATATCTTTTCATGCAAGCTACTTAAGGCTCACTGACTGAAAGATTTTCAAACAGTAATCTTGGGGAGAAGAACATTAGTGGGGGCTCAAGACTATTGCACTAATGAAAGTCACTTTATTGTCCCTCAGGGGTACCCTTAGTAACCTGAGAGGGAGATATAGTCAGCCTAACTCTGGGATCCTAACTCACCAATGAAAGTGGTAGTTAGGATAACAATCCTCAGAATTTACATTGGCTACATGAACAAAGAAGATAAAAAAGCAGCTTTAGGACCTTAGCAGGGAAGCCCCTGAGACCCCAGAGAACTCCTTTATCAGTTGCTTCTTTTAATCTCTTTGCCTGTGGTTTTTTACCTGAGTTTGCCTTCCTGGATTGCTTTAACCTGGGAGTTATTTGATATAATTTTGTTTAAAAAATTAATTATCTGAATCTGTAACTTCTGAGAGGTTCATTATATGAGACATATAATCACAACTGTGACAAAGCCAAATGTAAGGAATACCAGTGGAGACCTCACCCTAGGTAATATCAGTGCATTAGTTGCTACTCTTTGAGTCCGACCATTCAACCAATCCAAAATTAAATCTACCTAACTGCACTATCATTTATTCTATATTTCTCCATCTTATCCATGAAGAAAGCATATCAAATTTCTTAATGAAATTCAGGTATGCCACATCTCTAACATTGTCAAAAAAGAAATGAGGCTAATCCAGTACAAACTGTTTATGATGAACCCATGATGGCCCTTAGAGACCATTGATTCCCTTTATAAATGCATAAAATCATCCCTTTTATAATAAATTTTATAGCTGTGAATCAACGTCAAGTTCATCAGTTTACATATTAAAGATGCTACCCTTTTTCATTTTTTGAAAATTATAACATTACCTGTCTACAGCTCTATAAACAATTCTATAAGAGAATTTAAAAAAAAAAACAATGTCTCAGCAATTACATTAAAGTCAGAATATAATTTGTCTAGATTTGGCAGCTTTGATTCACTAAGGGCTGCTCTGAGCTCTTATGCTGTTTTCTCATTCTTCCTAATATTCTTCAGACTACCCTTCCCTACACAAATATATACACACAGAGAAATATACACTGTCTTTCTTTTTAAATTAATATATGTCAGACTTTCACTCAAGTCCAACACTAGTGCCTCATCGTGGTGTGATTTTGACCTCTTGTTTCTTGAAGTCTATTCCAAAAGAGCCTAAGCTATGAAAGGTCTTTTCAAATAGAAAAGACTTCGAGAATGAGACAGTAACAACAATATTGCTAGCAGCTGTTGTGGGGGTGAAAGACCAACAGCACCAGCACACAGGAGGGCTGCTAGTACAGATTCTTTGATCTGCTTTTCTAAGGAAAGCAACTTTAAGGGGTTTACAATCTCGCTTTAATCAAACATACGTATATCATTCACTTAGTTCAAGAGGAAAAGCCAGTACCCTGAACTTCAGAGAAAATACAAACATAAATTACAAGCATACATTAGGTAAACAGAGCAAATAACACACAGAGATCATCAGACAGGCTTCATATCTGTCTGCCCAAATCACAATAGTTACCAGAGGGAGAGGCACCAACATCTGGGCTTTCAAAGCTAGGGGCTCCAACGTTTACCCAGAGTCTCCTCCGGTCAAATCACAGGATACTCTTCCAGTGAATGACAGCCCCTGACAAAATTCTAACCTCAGAGTTTATATACACTTCTTCCGGGTCAGAGCACTTCACACCTCCTGTGAACTAGCAAACTAGTTTACTAACTAGCCTGGGGCCTCGAACCTAACAAGACTTAATTAAAGGCACTTGATTACTTTAGCATTCTAAAAGAGAAAACAGTTAAAAAAAAAAAGTCCCACCTTAATTACCATTACAGAGACCAGTAGACTACATGCCTGTCATTCAAGGAAAATTATGTTGGAGACCAGATAAAGCAGCAAATAATTTTGCAAATACTTCTTTCAAAGACATGGAAAGATTATGGACTGTGCCACTGGAAGAACCAACATCACTAAAACCATCCTTCTGAAGCATTCAAATACATCCAACTACTAGTAAAATGGCTAAAATAGAATCTCTACCTTGATTCCTGGGGGTGGGGTGAGGTAGGTAGTTCTCAGTTAAAGGAGGAAATGGATGACTTATTTGGTAGAATATTGATCTCCTACAAAGGGGGCTTCTCTTGGGGTAAATATTATAAAAAATACAAGAATTATGCACATTTGGAAAGGTCTTATGTTAAAGAATAAAAACACTTCACCTTTACCATGTTTTTCCTTTGGCAAACAGGCAAAACAAGGCTAAGGTTGGATGGGCTATAGCAACTTCCATCAAAGCATTTTGTCTTCCTTCTTGTATTGCTCTCCCTGGTCTTCATGTGCCAAATTGCCACTGTCACCCAGTGAAAGACATTTTTCTTGAAAAAGCATTCACTTCTAAAGGAAACAAAGATAATATTGTCCTGGAAGTTTCACTTTTACCTCTAGGTGTGTCACATGATTGTAACAAATGTTAATGGACTACTAATTTTTGCTAGATTTATTAGATTATAAACAAGCTGGGAAGGGCAGGACAGACCAGGGATGCTTCTAAACTTACCATCCCCAGGCCTTACCCATAGTAAGCACTTAATATTTGTCCATTTAATTGTAAAGAATTAAAAGACTGGCAATGCAACTCTTGCATAATCATTGGTTTCTATTTACCTTAATCATAAAACAGTATATCTACATTACTAAAATTTCCAGAACTACATGCTGAAGTTGATGCTTAGGTTCTTAAATGGTAGGGTTGCCCTGAAGCAATAAAATTTTCCCTTCCAAATCTGTATAAGTGGGTATAGTGGCCTTCTTTCCTGTTCTTGCCAGTTCTTTCTTTTCTCTTTTTTAATTGAAATGAAGAAGTACTTTCAGGGTTATCCACAAGCAATCAACCTTCAGTCAATCAACTAATGATCAGTTTCCCAGTGAAACTATTAAGTGAATTCCTGCATGAATGAGTATAATATAAAACCATCCACAGTACTTGAAGCAGAGGATTGAGGTGAGGGAAAAAGTAAGGTAATCTCCCAGAAAAGTATCTCCAACTAAGCAATGAATAGTTATACAATAAACCAAATGTGATGTCAAGACCTAAGACAATTAAAATATAAAGCATTCATTCTTCCGGAAAAAAAATAAAAAACTGTCATGAGAATTTTGCTTGGAATAATATTGCATATTATGTCAGTGATTGAACCTTAATGCTATTACTGCAAGTTTAAAAAAAAATAGGACACTAGGGAAAAGGCCTGCAAAGAACTGAAACAGTTATCAGATGAAAATGCATTGTAGCGGCTAATATTTAAATTACCACTATCAAGCTTTCAGGTATTTCTTGGTTCCCCTCAATGTGATTGATTATGCTCTTGCTAAACATTATCTCTCAGCATATTGTGCACCAGTACCATATGTTTTCATATTTTATGTATCTGTTGAATTAAACTCCTAGAGGAATCACAGAATTTCAGAGTTGGAAGGAACCTATGAGATCAAAAGTCCAATTCATTGAAATAGTATTCATG
This sequence comes from Trichosurus vulpecula, assembly GCF_011100635.1. NCBI lineage: Eukaryota > Metazoa > Chordata > Mammalia > Diprotodontia > Phalangeridae > Trichosurus > Trichosurus vulpecula. The sequence goes on from NC_050574.1 coordinate 183,081,378, forward strand.
TATTCTGCATACTATCCAGGACAGCACATCCAGATTCTTAAGAGATAATTTCTGTTCTTCCTCAGTGTCCTGGTTTTTAAAACCTGCAACATTACAATGAATTTCCAAATCAAAACTAGCATAATATGCCATGTTAAAAATGATGTGATATGTAAGATGGTAACTTGCAGTGCTCTCTCTGGATTTGGTTACCTCCTACAAGGTAATGGATTTAAAATTCCAAATTGGGAGCAGCCAGAAAGAATTGGACTGTTAAAGGAGTAGGAAGAAAACCAAATTAGACAGGAAGTACACCTACAGGAGTAGGGCTGGTAGAGGATATGAAAGACATGAATCAGTGAGCAACATAACAACTAGCATTTGTGTAGATCTTTAAGGTTTACAAATACCACCCCATTTTATCCTCATAATAACTCTAGGAGGTAGGTGCTATTATTATTCCCCATTTTACAGATAAGGAAACTGAGGTAGGGAGCAGTTAAGTGACTTGCCCAGTGTTATACAGTCAAAAAGTATCTGAGGCCAGTCTAGCACTCTATCCACTGTACCACTTAGCTGCTTAAACTCAGGCAAGATGGGACAGATATGCACTTTCAGTTCAGGCTGATAGGAGAGGATAGGTAGGGGGAAATCAGCTAAAGCAGGGATCAGGAACTCAGTCTAGGAGAGTGGAGAACAAAGGGTCAAGGTAAGTACCTACAGAGAATCTGCATAACAAAGTTGGGAACCCAGTCCAAAGATTCCTCTCAAAAACAACTCCAAACCTATGCAAGGGATCTTAAAAAGGAGCATAAGACACTAGCTTCAAGAATGAAGCTTGTATAAGTGATATGAGTGGTAGGTAGCTGTCAATCATCCTAGATGTCCCAGGAATGAGTATGTCAAAGACTTACCCTCTAATGACTTTTAAAAAAGGGATGTTAAGTGTAGGATATATCAATCAATGGTGGTAAAGTGTCAAAAAAGAGACTTCTTAATAGAAGGTGACTTCTTAATAGATGATATCTATTTTCAAGAAAGGTGCCATTTTTTCTAAACTGGGAAGATTGCTAGTTGTGTTTCAACATTATAACTAACAATATTCCATTTTGTGATGAGGTGACATGACATGTTGGCATCAAGTTTACTAAAATTTTAAGATTGAACATTACAGGACTTCAGACTGCACCAAATCAAAGAAAAGTTTGAAGAGAAGGAAGATGCAGGGAACAGGGGACCTCCTTGGGACAGAGTGGATCATCAGAAAGATAAGGCATAGCTTTAGAGCAGAAGTACCCAAACTTATTTGGCCTACTGCCCCCTTTTCAAAAAAAATTACTCAACATCTCCCTGGATATCTACTGTCTTTAACTCTTTAATGCTTTTTTTTTTGAAATTTGAGTTATTTAAATTTTTTTTAAATGACATGTCTTGAATAATTTATTGTAAAATTGTGGGGTTCTTTTCCTGCATTGAAATTTTGAAGATGCATTATTGTGTCACATAAACATATAGCATAGTATTGTATTATAAACAAGTCATCAGGTGTACATATTCCTGCAGATGCATGCTGGACTTCTCGACAACATTTGCTTGTTAAGACCTGTCAGGGGACTTGACCACTGATCAGCTATAACTTCTATTTTGTGTGTTTATTTGGAAAATAATGTAATCATTACAACTTTAACTCCATTGCACAACAGATGAAACAGGTACAAATGATTTTTCAATTTTTTTTGTCTTCTCTTCCTTCCTTATGCTTCTAACACTCCCACATTTTATTCAATGCCCCCAAATTGCACCTGAGGCTATTATGCCTCCCCTCCTGTATCATTCCAGCACCCCCAGATCCCACTTTGGAAACCTATGCTTTTGAGGAAAGAGTGAACACAGGACAGCTTGGTTAGAAAAAGTTACTAAAGCCTGTGACCTTGGCAAGAGGGAAGAGGAAGGGAATAAGCATTTATAAGCACCTACTATGTGCCAGGCACTGTGCTAAATACTTTTTACAAATATTATCTCATTTGCATGGTTATGCCTCACATACTCAGTGGAACAAATCCTAAGAAAGGTTACATTTGGTGGGGGGGGGCATTAATTTGGGGATTAAGAATTCAAACATCACAAAAACTTGGTTTGAATTATTCCCTTTTCATATTATCTGTCCAAATAGTAATAGGCATTGTGATGAAGAGCCTTTGTCCATGTGCTGGCCAGCATGTTTGCAAGTTGGTCAATCCAGTAATATTCCAGGTGTGGGGCTGTGAGTCAGGAAGCAGGGAAATGTTATGAAAAGATATACACAGATTTTGGATGGGTCTCTAAAGAATTTCGTTGTTCAGTCATTTTTCAGTCATGTCTGACTCTCCATGACTGTATTTGGGGTTTTCTTGGCAAAGATACTGGGTTTGCCATTTCCTTCTCCAGTTCATTTTACAAATGAGGAAGCTGAGACAAACAGGGTTGGGTGACTTGCCAAGGGTCACACAGCTAGTGTGAGAAACATGGTTTTGGGGATCACTGGACTTCCTAGGCAGGGCCAAAGTCCTGAGGAAGAACCCTATGATAAGCCTTAGGGAAGGCTGCACAGACCACAGGACTCCCAGAGGAAGACCAAGTGGTAGCCATCCCTTAATCTGTGGGGATCACAGGACACCCCAAGACAAGATCCAGGAGTAAGCCCAGCAAGCTTCCACTGCCTGTTGCTTCCCTTCACCTTAGGGAAATCCATGTGATTTACCCATTCTCACCCAAAGAACTCAAGACCAGAGTGGGCAGAGGAAGAGCATTTTATTACACTCCTTGAGAGAACGGGTATAGTGCTCACAGGAACACTCACGCACTGATACAGCTGCAGGAGCAGGGGTAACCATTCCCTCCACTCCTGCTAGAGTCATGGTTAGTTTATAATCTTTGTTTTTTACATAGTTTTCCTAGGTTATACAGTTTATATAGATAGGATAATAAGGATACAGAAGCAAAAGTGAAGTTAATTAGATTTTCCTTGTCTTAGTTTAGGATTAAACTATATTCCTTTACTTCCCCTACTTTCCCTCTTTAACATATGCAAATTATGCCAATCAGTAGGCCTGGATTCTTGACCAAGACCAGACCCTAGATAAGCTTGAACTGGTTCAAGTGGGTTTGGCCTCTCTAATTCCCTAGACTGCCTTCTCAAAAAGTATGCACATGTGTACAAGCCTCTGACCTCTCACCTGACCAACCTTGAAGTCTGGTCTCTGCTAAAGCTGGGGTGGGGGAGGGCGGGGAAGCACACCTTTAGTTCTGTGGAAACAAAACTCCTCCTCCCATTTCTTACACTAGTAAGTGTCTCAGGGCAGATTTGAACTCAGTTCTTCCTGACTCCAGGACCAGCACTGCATCACCTAGCTGCCCTTGCTCTAAAGAATACAAATGAAGAAGTGATTGTAGAGTGAGGACAAACCTAGAAACACCAGGAGGACCCAGCTCTAGAAAAGGGAGAAATATCAATTTCATGATGAGCATGGAAGGTGAATAAGGGACAGAAAACCTGGAACTTTTCAGGCATTTTGCCAAATAAAGTGTCACACATAACAGCTGGTTTCTGTAGTGCCATTAAATTTATACTCTAGATACATTCTGTGTTGGGTAGATTTTGATTACCCAGCCTCAGAACCTAGCCATCATATGTAATTTTATTTCTGTGGGACAATGCATAAGAAGTAACCAGTTTCCAAAGAACTGACATATATCAGCTATGGGAGCCAGAATTTACTTAACTTCTCTGTGCCTCAAAAAGGATCATTGTTCATCACTCATAGATTTAGAGCCAGAAGGAATGTTAGTAGCTGTTCAGGGGTGGGGTACCTGCAGCTTGGAGACCACATCCTCACCTGGTGATAAAGTGATTGAAGATCTTTCCCACCCATTCAATAGGCCTCAGGTGGGGCCACTTAAGAGAGGCAGGCCCATACCTTTGTGATGCTAAACAGTGATTAAAGATCTTTTCCACACTCTTTTGCCAATTGGGTAACAGTAATTAAGGAGGGACTTTTTGCTGCTGACCTTTAATGATTCTGGCCTTTTTTTGAATGGGGCAGATAAAGTGGGATGCTTTTGTATTTCTCAGCACCCAGACAATTGGGAGCCATTGATTTGTTCTGATGTGATATTGGGGAACTTCTCCAAGCCCAGCCTGGGTGAGGTCAGGGCCCTGAACAGGATATATAAGCACAGAGGTAAGCATTCTCACTCGGAGCTCTATGCCACAGCAGGAGTGGTATGTGCCAGTCTATGTAATGAGCTCCCCAGCTGTGAAGACTCTGATGTTGATAACTATGAACTGTATTTGGTATGTAATTCAGGGTGCTGGTTTTTTCCCCTGGTATGTAATTCAGGGTGCTGGTTTTTTCCCCTGAACTCAGTAAATGATATTCATATGCTGGATTAAGGTAAGATTGTTAACCCCTTAACGTTGCTCTCCTTAGTAAAGCAGATGAAAAGGAGCTGGGCTTTTGCTGCGTTCTGTGAGCTGGTTGTTGTTGATTTTACACCCCCACAGCAGCTGCTAGCCGGATTGCTGATTCAGACTTGAAGCCCTAGGGCCCTAAAAAGAACATATACACCCAGGAGGTAGCTATTGAGAATGGAGAATTCAAAAGTCAGAAGAGAAGAGACTTCAGAATCCATCCCAAGGAGAAGGAGTAAGAACTCTTGAGTCTACAGAGCTGCAGAAGAGAGTGCTGAGGGTAGAATGGAACTCGACAAGAGAGCCGCAGACCAGAGGACTGAGGGGGAAGGGGACACAGGCAAGCAGTTAGGATTCATGAATGATTGTTTATGGGAAGACCCTAGCAAAGGGGGAATGTTACAGGATGACTTGGCTCTTTGCTGTAATACTGTGTTTTAATCTCCTTGTTGCTACATTGACATGGGCTTACTGGCTCTGGAATACAATTGCTGCTATATCTAATTGGAATTACTGGTTCTGGGATTTGATTCTTTGATGCCTGAATAAATGTTATACTTCCTCTGCCGTCTACCTAAAGAGTTTTTCATACTTTGTGATTCTGAACCATACAGGCATGTTCATGGTCATCCTCCAGGTCATGAATCTTGCCTTACTGATATACCTCAAGGCTACAGGTTCCCCATCCAAGGCTCTAGTCCAACTCCCTTATTTTAGAGACTAAGAATTAAGACCCTGGGGCAGTTAGGTGAGTAGAGCACTGGCCCTGGAGTCAGGAGGACCTCAAGTTCAAATTTGGCCTCAGACACATGACACACTTACTAGCTATGTGACCTTGGGCAAGGTACTTAACCCCAGTTGCCTTGCACCTTAAGACCCAGTGAAGCTAAGTGACCTCCTAAGGTCACACCAGTGAAGAGGTTTGATGTTGAGGGGTGCTCAACACCCCAAAGTACCGACATGCCAGGTCCTGCTGAAAGAATTCGACTCAAGCCTTCTCAGCCAAGGGAAAAGACAAAGTTTATTAAGGATTTGCCATAATGGGTTGTCTAAAGAAATCCCACCCTTTGTGATGCCTGTTTTCACAAGCAGGCCAGATTCAATCTACTGAGCCAGATTGAATCTGAGCACCTTCATGGAGGCAAGATGGAGATTGTATACACAAAGATTGTAGGAGGGATTGAAGGGGTGGTCTGGGGTGACTCGGGGAGGGGTTTAGGGAGGGACTTGAGGAGGAGTCTAAGGAGGAGCTTGATAGGACTGAGATGAGGTCAGACTCTAGGGTGGGAAATAGCTGAAGGCTACATGGAGATGACAGACAATAGAGGGCTAGGGTAACAGAGCTAGGGAATAGATATTTTGATCAGGATTAAGGGTGGGAAACAGCTGGACAATAGAGGGCTAGGCTAGGCAGAGACTTGGGCCCAATGATAATGCAAGGCCCATGGCCTTAGGGGAAGGCCATATCCAGTTGGAAGACTCAAGGAGAGTTCAAGGGGGCTCCAGGTTCAAGGGGGTTCCCAGAGACTGTGCCCTCATCACAAGTACTAAGGGCCAGAGCTGAGAGTGGATCCCAGCTCTTTTGACTCCAAATTCATCACTTTTTTTTACTGAACCATTCAACCCCACCCCAACCACATGTATTATGTGGGCATTTTCAAACTGCACATTTTGAAAATAATCTATATGCTTTGAGTAAATTTTCATTTATAATTGAAAAGATGAAATCTTTTGTTTAAACAAACAACCTGTCAAAGCAGTTTGCTTTTCTTTACTACACAAAACAATTTAGACTTTGAGATCCAATCAAAAATTTTGTAAAGCAAAGTGCTATTATTAGTATATAGACTGCTGAATAAAATCAATGTAAATAAATTCTTTCTATTATATGTTGGTTTAGATCTACTATCTGTTAATGTATATTAATATCTGCTACTTTAAGGCTTTAGCAACTGATAGAAGTCTAGTATATGAACTCAAGGAGAGGAATTAGCAAATACAACAATCTTAAGACTCCAGTTAATTTCTGAAATAAAAATTATAGAAAAAAAATTTCTATATTTACTTGTATTTTTCAATTTATATGCACTGTTACTGAATATGATTCCTCCAAAATAAAGAAGTAGAAGTAATCATGAATGGAAAAAGTCCTCAAAATTCAGAAGGGAGCTGCAAGAAAAGTTTCAGTATGCATTAGTGATACTTGCAGTTGAAACCCAGAAGTGCGTGAAATATATAAATTTTAAGCCCCCGAACTGATTTCAATAGCTCATATCTATCCCTTGTTTTCCATCCCCAATGCCACACCACCCTAGCTCAGGCCCTTATCAGTTCACACCTGGACTGTTTCTTGAGCCTCCTAACTGGTGTCCCCACTCCATCCCCACCTCTATTTCCAGTTTCTTCAAATACAGCTTTGATTATATCAAATCCTTTTCTCAAAACTTTCCACAGCTTCTCATTGCACCCCTGTTTGCGCTAGTTAGATTAGCATTCAAGCCTTTTCCCAATCCAACAGTAGAACCACTTTTCCAGCTTTCTCTGAAATAACTTTGCCACATACACTCCAAGTACCAGTCAAACTGGTCTGCTCATTGTCCCTAGAGTTTGCTTGGACTTTTCTGCTTCTGTGCTTTTCTAAACATGGAGAATGGCCTCCTATCTCCTTTCTGCCTATTCATATCATACACAGATAGACCACTCGACTTAGAGGCAGGAAGAACTGGGTTTAAGCCCTGACTAGCTGTATGACTATGGACAAATAATTTAAACTCAATGGGGGGTGGAGGTAGGGCATCTCCAGTAGTCCTGATTTCTGTCTTGCCACTGGACCCTGATGGCTCCAAAGGAGAAAGTGAGGCTGGTGACTTTGCTCAGCCCTCCCTCACTTAAATCTTTGCAAGTCAAGGCATCACCTTCCTGATGTCATGCTCCTCTTCAAGAACAAAGGACAAACAACAACACAGCAAACTCTATGAGCTTCAGTTTTCACATCTACACAATGGGACAATAATACCCTTAGTAAAATATGTGAAGTACTTTGCAAATCTTAAAGTGCTATAAACTGTCAATTATTATCAGGATTAAATCTTACTCTTCCTTAAAGCTTTTCCCTGATTTTCCCAGCCCACACTGCCTTCAATCTCCTCTGAAATTTTATTGCAATTATCAACATAATTTTCTTGACAATAAATATCAAGCTTTGCCTTGTAACATCTATTTTATGATTGCCTTTAAAGTTTATTTAAATATTTTATATATAGGGTCATAGATGTAGCTATGGGAGGGACTTGAGATTCCTTCTAATACATCTCTTTCATTTTAAAGATGAGGAAACTGAGGCTGAGAGAGATATTGAGTGACTTACTCATGATCACATAGGGGAAAAAATGAGACAAGATTTAAACATAGGTGCTCTGACAAAAAACAATGTTGTTTTTTTTAATTGTACTGCACTGCCTCTATTTTCAGCTCTCTATATCTTTCCAACTATGACATAAATTCTTACTATCTATGTGTCCCTGGGCAAGTTGCTTCACCTCAATTGCCTTACCGCCCCCCCCCAAAAAAATCCTCATTCTACAGATGTAAAAATTCAGTCACAGAATGGTGAAGCAGTACCCAAAGGCACACAGCTATAAAATGTCAGAGCTAGAACTTAACCCAGGTCTTCCAGCTTCTCTCAGAAGCCCCAAAGCACTGGGCTAGGAATAGGAACTTATATATTCAACAAACATTTGTAACAGACACTGGGGATACAAAATTTTTTACAATGAAACAATGTCTCCTGCCCTCAAAGAGGTTATATTCTATTAGGCCAAAATGACACATGCATGGGTTAATACATGTAAACTATAAACAAAGTAAATACAAAGTTATTTTAATTGATGGTGCAGTAGTGGGAGAGAAGGAAGCACTAGCAACTTTGAAGATCTGGCTGGGCCTCCTGTAGGAAGTAGCATTTGAGCTGAGACTTGAAGAAATTTAGGGTTTCCAAGAGATAAAGGCAAAGAAGGAGTACATGATGTAAAGGATGGGGGTAAGAAGGGGGCAGCCTGTGAAAAAGAATGAAGATGGGAAATAAAATGTTTGGGCTAGATCACAGAGTGTGCAAAAGGAAGTAATGTTCAACATTACTTCAGGTCCAACATTACATCAGGTAAGCTAAAACCAGACTTTGAAGGGCTTTAAATGTCAAATGAGAAAATTGTATTTTATCCTAGAGTTAATGAAGATGTATTAACGTTTCTTGAGTGGGGAATTGATATGATCAGACCTGTGCTTTAGGAATTTTACTTTAGCATCTGAGGGGAGAATGGATTGCGAAGAGAGGGATTTCAGGTAGGTTGACCAATTTGGAAGCTACTTCCATTATTTGGTGAGAGATGATAAAGGACCGATTTATAGCAATAAAGACATTATTGAGGTAGAATCAATGAGACAGCAATTGATTGAAGATAGAGATGAAGAAGATGGAAGACTTTAGCATAACTACTCTGAGGTTGCAAATTTGGGTGATTGAAAAGTTGATGGGACTTCAGAATTGTGCTTTGAACATGCTGAGCTCAGATATATTTAAGCTGCCTATGGGACCTCTAGTTGGAAATGTTCAATAGGTGATGGGGAAATGGAGCTCAGAAGTCATACTCCTTGGGTTTTGCTATTACTTACACACCATCTCTTAGCAACCACCAATCAGAAACCTTTTTGTTTGAGCTTTATTCCATTCATCTTCAGCACCTGGCCAAGTCCTTGTAGCAATCATGTACCAGCTACAGGTTATTCTCTTTCAGGTGTCAAGGAGCTCTGTAATTGGCTCATATTTTTTAATCCTCACATCAACCCCTGCTTTCACACTTATGGGCCTTCAATATACAAGATGATACAGCCTCCCAGTTTAACTAGCCTTCTAAACTACCTTGACCTTCATCTTCACTCCATCTCAGCCATATGCACTTTCCAGAACTGTGAAATTTTTCTTTGATCACAACCCATTAGCCTTCCATCTCTCTTAATGTTGTTGTTGCTGCTGCTATTGTTGTTGTTCGGTTGTGTCTGACTTTTCATGACCCCATGGACCATACTGTTCGTGTGGATTTCTTGGCAAAGACACCGGAGAGTTTGCCATTCCCTTCTCCAATCTCTCATAATGCCTCACTCCTAAACTATTCTTTATCTTAATCTTGATCTCCATTTCTCCAAATCTACTATATCTGATCAAGCATCATTTTCCTTCTGTCACAGTGTCAATCCTATGGTTGAGCATTTCACTTTTAAGTTACCGCTTACCCTCATATCTTTGTCCTACAGTTAATCATAGCCTTCTAAACTGCACTATCTATTGCTGACCACTGTTGGAGAGTCAGGAAGAAAAGCTGTTATTTCTTCACAACTGATCCTTATCTACCATACAGAAATCCATTTGTTCCTTCTTGATTAACTATCATACTTTGTATAGTGGTGATGCTAAAACTTCTCACTCATTTCCTCTAACATTCCACTTCCTTTCCCATCCTCTTAGTAGAAGAACCTGACTGCTAATTTACTGAGAAAAGAGATCACTCATTAGGAGCTGCCTCCTCTCCTCTACTTACTCAAAATAATTCTCTCCTCTTTTGTTTCAGCCTCTGATGAAGAGGTGGCTTCTCTGCTTGCCAAGGCTAACGACTCTGTTTATACTTTTGATTCTATTCCTTCCCATCTCAAGCATGATACCTTGATACTTCCTCTCTTATTCAATCTCTCCTCATATGTGGGCTCTTTTTCTGTCACCCATAAACATGCCAAGGCCCCCCCACCTTAAAACATGATGAAACAAAATTTCCATTTGATCATGCCATTCCCTCAAGTCATCATCCTATACGTCTTCTAACTTTCACACTCCAACTTCTAGAAAGGATTATTTACATTTGTTTCCTCCATTTCTTCACTTCCCACTCATTTCCAACCCCTTCAACCTAGTTTCTACTCCCAGTACTCAAATGAAACTGTTTTCTCTAAATGATCTATTAAAATTTTAAATTCAATGCTCTTTTGTCAGTCTTTATTCCTTCTTATGTCTCAAAAATGTTGAGATTGTATATTTTCTTCTCCTCTGACATTCTCAGCTGGAACATCATCTTTCAGCCACTCACTAAGTTTTAGCACCTCCCAAGACTTTATTGGGCCCTCTTTTTTCTTTTTTCCTTTTTGCAGGGGGGAAGGCAGGGCATTTGGGGTTAGGTGACTTGCCCAAGGTCACACAGCTAGTAAATGAGTCAAGTGTCTGAGGCCAGATTTGAACTCAGGTCCTCCTGACTCCAGGGCCAGTGCTCTACTCACTGTGCCACCTAGCTGCCCCATATTGGGCCGTCTTATTTCTTTCTGTATTCTATCCCTTAGTGATCTCGTTGTTTATATGATATGTGGTTATCCACTTTCCCCATAAAACTATAAGGCTCAAAGCATGAACAGATTTATTTACAATTTAAGGGAAAGAAATATAATTCATAGTGAAACACATAACAAATTCAACTGGGGTAGCTTGTTGACAATATTCCAATTGTTTCTGACTACTTCCTGAAACATCTAGGGGAAGGATGGAATCCAGCATCCAGCATTACTTCGCAATGGGGAGAAAAAGAGTTGTAGTTCTTGTTAAAGTGAAATTGTTTAACACTAATATTTATTATGAGAAAGCTTTACTATAGTTGTGGGTTGACTAATTCAGAGTAGAAAAAAAAACAAAAGGGCTTGAGTTAAATAAAACAATAAGTTTCAAATTTAATAAATAAGTATTAAATGTCTATGCTTATGTGCAAGGTACTGTGCCATCTGCTTTATCTCATAACAAGATCATTATAGATATAGTCTGAATGTCTAGGAAAGTATTTTCATTCCTTAATGTAAAATATCAAGTAAATTGTAACATAGCATATAGAAGTTATGTTCTTGATTCATGGAGGGGGAGAAAGGAAAAATTAATGCATAACAGAGAATCTGAATAGTAAAAACCCTATCATCAATTAATATTTAGTGAACATTCAAAGCATACAAGATACGTTTTCAGACTGTATTATGCACAGGAGTTAATTTAGTCATTCTTCCATTTATCAAACATTTGCTAAGCATTAGTAATTGCCATCATATATGCTTTTAGCAGTCTGGAAAGCAGAGGGGGGTGGGTGGGATTTTTTTCAGTGAAAATGATTGGGAAGAAATGTTTAAAATTCAATTTGAGTCTTTTTAAAAAGTATCTAGTAGGCACCTGTTGCACAAGGATAGTCACTGGAACATAAAAATACAAATGAAATAGTCCTTGTCCTCAGTGAGCTAACATTCCACTAGGGAAATCTAAACATTTACACAAACAAGGAGCTTCATCCATTTTAGAAAGGTGAGTGCACTGATGATTGGAAGGATCATGGAAAGGTATGACATAGACTTGTTTGTGGAAAGAGATAAAGAATATTAAAAATTAAGATAGAGAGTGTGTGTATTCCAGGAATAAGAGATAATTTCTGGGCATGCATTTGGGGCAGGGATATTGGCATGGCAAGATTGTGAAATGGCTAGGCATACAGTTCGGCCAGAACTTAGAGTACACAAAGGGAACACTATGAAATGAGATTGAAAAGCTAGAATAGAGGCAAATTGTAAATGGCTTTAAATGCCAAGCCAAGGAATTTGTGTTTTATTCTTAAAGAGATAGGGAACTGCAAAAAAATTTTTAAATGATAAATGATATGATCAGATGCTGAGAGTCATTATGCTATAAAGGAAAGAGTTCTAGAGTTGGAGTCAAAAGATATGAGTCAAATCTTCTCCCTGACATTTACTAGCTATGTGACCTTGAATGAGTCACTTAAGACAAATGAAAAAAATTTAAATGCTTAAACTTAGCAATCCATTTTCTTAAAAAATAACATTATTCAGAACCTATTTTATGCAATCCACTAGCTTAGTCACTAGGGACACAAAGTAAAAAATTAAAAAGTCCCTGTTCTAAAAGAAGTAACATTCCTTTAGGAAGAGCTAACATATACACAACTGGGGAGCTCTAAATATGTTTTAGGAGGGAAGGAGCACACCTGTACCATGTTGTAACCAGAATTGTCTTTGTTTTCTTTGAGTGACTCAATTTATCTCAGTGAGCTTTACTAGGTGCTAAGCCCCAGGCCCAAACCCCATTAGGTGTTAATGTAATCCATGTGGATGTGAACATCCCAGGGTCCTAAGGGGAGGGGCCAACTCAAGAGCCAATCACCAGAGCCTGAGCTCTGGTGATTCAGATGATGTCTGATGATGTCTAAAGCCCTATAAGAAGGGAGGACAGAGCTATTGGTGCGGGGCTCTGGAGATGGTGTTGATGAGGTGACTCCGGGCAGCTGTAGCTAAGGAGCCCTCCAGCTTGTAAACCCGGATGTTGAAACTTTGTTGAACTGTGGTAACTATCTGTTGGGACTTGAATCAGACAAAGTCTATTGATGTCTGTAATTTGCATTTTGTTTTGAAGTTCAGGGTGCTGGATTTTTTCCCCTGAACTAACTGAATGATATTTGAATTAAAAGTAAGCTTGTCAACCCCTTCACCTTGCTTTCCTTAATGAAGCAGATCGAAAGAACCTGTGCTGTTGGCAGCTTTCTGGGTGTTGGCTATGGGTGAATCTTATACCCCCACAGAAGCTGCCAGCCGGGTTGTTGACACACATGTGAAGTGGGGAAAATTGAAGAATGGAAAAATTTGGGACAAAAGATTATTGATTAAGTTTTGTACATGAAACAGCCAAGTGGAGATGTCCAACAGAGAGCTGGAGACATGGTACCAGAATTCAGGAAAGAGATTAGGGATAGATAGATAGATCTGAGTCATCAGGATTGAGAAAAAAAATGAGCCTCTGAGAAATGATGAACTCAATAAAGGAAGGCACGTAGAGATAGTATAGGAAGAACATTAAACATAAAAGCAAAATAGTAGAGTATAGTGTTATTACAGGAGCTAACTAAATGTCATTGAATATAAGATCAGAAAAACAAGAATAACAATTCACGCACATAACATTTTAAATTTTGACAGATGAGGAAATTGAGGTTCAAACAGCTAAGTGACTTGCAAAGGTTACAGACCTAATAAAGATCTGAGGCAGGATTTAAATCCTGGTCCTTATAACTTTAGCATAAACTTCTAACCCAGCACTCTGAGCATTACTCTAGGCTCTCAGGGTATAGCCACGCTTAATGGACAGGAGGTAGATAATGATACAACAAAAGAGACTGAGAAATGATGATCAGATTGATAGGAGAGGGAGGGAGTAATATAAGAGAAGCAAAGACAGATAATAAGATCCAGAAGGAGGGAAAGATAATGTATTAAAAGTTGAAAAAAGATGAGAACTGTTCTATCCACTGTGCTACTAGCTGCTGAGAGTATGGCAAAGTGAAGTATAGTTGTTTTTTTTTTATTTTGTTTTGTTTTGTTTTATGTTGAGGAAGACTAAAACATTCTTGTCAGCATCAGGGAAGGAGTAAGTTGATAGGAAAAGATTAAACATGAGAGACAGAGAAAGGTAATGGCTGATGGGGCAAGTTCCCAGAGGAGATGATTGGCAGTGGAATTGGGGGCAAGAGTATAGGAAAGGATTAACTTTGCTGAAAAGGAGTACCTCATTCTCTGAGACTAGAATTTAAAGGGGGAAGGTGGATAAAGAAACAAGTTTTGGGGCTGTGAAATGGCGTAGTTAAGGGAGCATGTGATGGATTCATAATTTTCTTGATAAAATAATATGCTGAAAGAGAATGTGGTCAAGATGGAATACCCTCAAGAAGAGAGAGATAAGAATGGTTGGAACAGGTACCTCCCCTCCCTTTCCACTCATTTTTTTCTTAACTCTGAATTCTGGCTTCTGACATTACCATTCAACTGAAACTGATCTCTCCAAAGTTATAAATCATTTCTTAACTGCCAAATCTAATGACTTTTTCTCACTCCTCATCCTTAATAATGTCTCTTCAGCCCTTGATATCCAATCCTTGGTAATCTCTTCTCTCTAGGTTTATGTTACCCTTCTCTCCCCTGGTTCTCCTCCTGCCTATCTGACCACTCCTTTTCTGTCTCCTTCGGCATATCTTTATCAGCCTCATTCCTGCTTAACAATGTGGGTCTCCTAAGGTTCCATCTTGGGCCATCTCTTCTCCCTTTATATTATTTTATGTGGTAATCTCATAAGCTTCTATCATTTCAACTATCAACTCTGTGTAGATGACTTTCAGGTCTGCTTGTCCAGCCCTATCCTTCCTCCAAACCTCCAGTCTCACAACCACTCAATCCATCAATAAACATTTATTAAGGACTTATTATATGTCAGGTACTGTGTCAAGCACAAAAGACCCAAAAAGAGGCAAAAGACAGTTCCTTCTCTCAAGGAGCTTAGAATCTAATAGGGGAGACAAAGTGCAAACAAATATATGGAAAGCAAGTTATATCAGGATAAATAAGAGAAAACTAATAGAGGAAAAGCTCTGGAATTAATAGGGTTTGAGGAAGGCTTTTTGAAGAAGGTAAGATTTTAATTGAGATTTAAAGGAACTCAGGGTGATCATAGAGTAGAAAAGGGAGAGGATTCCAAGCATGGAGAAAAACCAGAAAAAAATGACTAGAGCTGAGAGATGGAGTGTCTTATTCATGGAAGATCTGGGAGGCCAATGACACTGGATTGAAGAGTACATGTGGGACATAGGGTACAAGAAGCCTGGAAAGATAGGAGGGGGCTAGATTATGGAGAGCTTTGAATGTCAAACAGTATTTTCCTTTGATCCTAGAGACAAATTGGAGTTTATAGAGTAGAGGAGTGATTCAATTAGACCCGTGCTTTAGGAAAAAACATTTTAATGGCTGAATGAAGAATGGATTGGAATGGGGAGAGAGTTGATGCAGGCAGACCGACCAACAGGCTATTGCAATAATCCAGGTGTGAGGCAATGAGGTCCTGCACCAGAGTGGTGACAATGTTAGAGAAGGGAATAGGAATATTCAAAGGATGATGCAAAGGTGAAATCTACAGGTGTTGGCAACAAATTAGATATGGAAGTGGGAGGGGGTGAGAGATAGTGAGGGACTGGAAGGATAGCATTGCCCTCTACAGTATTGGGGAAGGTAGGAATAAGGGGAAGGTTTAGGGGAAAAGATAACAAGTTTTTTGGACATATTAAGTTTAAGATGTCTACTGTCCATTTTGAGATGTTTGAAAGACAGTTGGAGATGGGAGACTGAAAATCAGGAGAGAGTTTGGGGCAGGATATGTAGATTTGAGAACCATTAGCATAGAGTTGGCAATTAAATCCATGAATGCTGGTGAGATCACCAAGTAAAGTAGTATAGAAAGAGAGAATAAGAGAGTCTAATACAGAACCTTGAGGGATACCTATGGCTAGAGGGTGTGATCTGGAAGATCTAGCAAAGGAAACAGAGAAGGAGCAATCAGATGGGTAGGAGGAGAACCAGGAAACAATGGTGTCCCAAAAAACTAGATATAAGAGATTATCAAGGAGGAGAGAGTGATCAACAGTGTCAAAGGCTGCAGAGGGGTCAAAGAAAATGAAGATTAAGAAAAGGCCCCTAAGAGATCATTACTAACTTTGGAGAAAGCAGTTTCAGTGGAATGAGAAGGCCGGAATCCTTATTGAAATGGGGTAAGAAAAGGGAAAAAGTGCAAGTCTGACCATATCTACACCCTATTAATTAAACCCCCTATTACCAATAATCTCAAATACAAAATCTGTTTGCCTTTCAAAACAATTTTCTTACATCTTACTCCCCTCCATGAACTCTACAATCCAATGAGAGTGGGATTTATGTTCTGCTGCTCCTTGCACACTAAATTTCATCTCCCCACCACACTGAGCATTTTCACCGACTCCTCCATGCCTGGAATCTCTCTCCTCTCCTACAGCTCCTAGATCCCCTGACTTCTTCCAAATCTCAACTAAAAACCCTCCAGTTCTCCTTAATCTTAGTGCCTTCCCTCTGAAACTAAATCCATATATGTGTCAGAGGAGGGGAGTTGTTGTACATAATTGTTTGCATGTTTTCCTCCCCATTAAATTGTGAGATCCACGAGAGATGGAATTGTTTGGTTTTTGCCTTTATTTGTATCCCCAGCACTTAGCACAGTGGTACTTAATAAATGCTAAATGACTGATTTGAGACAGTGGCTAAAGACAGTGTACTAGACAGTAAATTAGAGAAAAATAAATAGATTGGTATGCATGAGGGTGGGCCAAGGTGAAGTTAGGTAATATGTGTATCAGGCTTTTTGTTAACTCATATGTAACAACCTGCTGAGGATGAGTGGGTGTGTAGTGAACACAAGGTAAGCACATTAAACCCCCACCCCTTCAGTCTGCTACTGACTTGCCGTCTTATTAATTCTTTCTTTCACTGGTTTCAAAGGTAATCTAGGGATATTAATTCACAAATTACTCAAAATACAAGATCTCCCTCATTAATTAATTAGTTACTTAAGGAATTAACTCAAACCCCACCCCAGGAGAACAAAGTAGCTAATAAAAATGCTTTATCCATCCATCTGTTTATCTCTTCTCATAAATTCTTTCTGTTTTACTCCCATCTGCTGAACTCATAAGTTTACACAGACACCACTGGTCATACAAGTAATAATACAAAAACATAGAAAAAGATTTAAACAATGTATCTGTTGTGTTAGTGATCACAGCCAAAATCACCTCTGTGGTCTGGGAACGCAGGGGAAAGAAGTTGCTGACTAGAATTCCTCTCATTCGTCACAATCTGCCAACTCCTCCAAATCACTGGAACTACAGCCTAACAAATCAATTCTCTTCAAAATGTAGTTAACTCAATTCTACTCAGAATAACATTTTACAAAATTCCCCTCAAGATAGTAGTTAACTGCTCTTCTCCACAGAATAAGATTTAACTCTGTTTGACTTCCAGCTGGATGTTCTGTAGACGTCTCAAACTCAACATTTCCAAAACGGAACCAAATATCTTTCCCCAAAAAACTGACCTTCCCTCTGCTCCCCCCAAAATTTCCTTATTACGGTTCGGGGCACTGCTATTCTCCCAATTACCAAGGGTTTTGCAACCTCATTGTCCTCCTAAATTCCTTACTCATCCCACATATCCAATCAGTTGGCAAAGCTTATCACTTTCACCACCATAACATTTTATGAGTACATTCCTTTCTCTTTACTCAGTCACCTCCCTAGTTCACGCTCTCATATTTTGTTTATAATAGACTACTAATTGGTCTCTCAGTCTCAAATATCTCCCCATTCCAACCAATTCTCTAGTCAGCTGCTAAAGTCATTTTCCTAAAGCATAAGTCTGACTATGTCACTCTTTTACTTAATAAACTCCAATGGCTTCCTATTACCTCCAAGATCAAATGTAATCTCCTCTGTTTGTCATTTAAAGCTCTTCAAAATATGATCCCATTCTATCTTTTCAATCTTCTTACATATTACTCCCTTCCAGGGTCTCAGTGGTCCAACCATACTGGCCTATTTGCATTCTTCACCTATGATATCCCATGTCTCCACTGCCTAGAATTCTGTCCATTCTTATCTCTGCCTCTTAGAATACCTGACTTCCTTCAGTACAGCTTAAACATCACCTCCGAAAAAGGTCTTTTTTCATATCTTCTTCTAGAGTGTTCCTCTTTAAGGTTATTTTTTATCTATTCTGTGTGAATTTTGTATGTACCTGTTTATGTATGTTGTCTTTCCTAATAGAATATAAGTTCCTTTAAGGTAAGGATTATTTTTGCTTTTTCTTTGTATCTTCCAGTGCTTATTACCTGACACATAGTAAGTTCTTATTGATAGATTGATTCAGTTCTCATTAGGAATAAAATATCATCAAACTTACTTAGTTTCCCCCAAGAATTTACCTCCAAATTTCTTCTCTATGAGAGGATATTAAAGTTTCTCAAAGATGACAATTAACTGTCCAAGTCTCTCATAACTCTTGTCCAAAAGCAATTAAATATCAGTCATCTCAAAGATGACAATATTATATGTCCTTTCTAAATTTCTCATGGCGGGGGTGGGAGGTGGGGGGGTGCAGAGCCAAGATGGTGGCTGGAAAGCAGGCACTTGTGTGAGCTCCCTCACAGGTCCCTCCAAACACCTATAACAATGGCTCTGAACAAATTCTAGAACTGCAGAATCCACAAAAGTGCAAAGGGAAGCAAGGCTCCAGCCAGGACAGCCTGGATGGTCACTGGGTAAGGTCTATCACCCACGGAGCTGGGAGCGGAGTGGAGCAGAACCCAGCATGAGCCACGCCTGGACCAACCAGACCAGGAGGTGGGCGGAACAGGCCCTAGCACCCTGAATCAGTGAGCTGTGGCAGTTACCAGACTTCTCAACCCACAAACACCAAAAACAACAGAGAAGGTTAGTGGGAAAAACTACAGGGGACAGAGTGAAAGGAGTTCACAGTTTGGCCACTGCCTCAGGGGCAGTGGAGGTGATGTAGCTCTGAGGCTGCTTACAGAGCTGCAGCTGCAGTTGCTTCTGGCCACCCCAGGCTCACCTGGTGGGAGGAATTAAGTGGCAGATCTGAGTGGGAGTGCAGAGCCAGCTTAGATCTGAGTCTAGTCCAGGTTGGCAGTTCTTGGGGGAGGAGTATCACTGGTGTGGCAGAGTTGGCTGTGTAGAAATAACTCTGAAAACAACAGCGCAGCCCCTCAAGCTTGGAACAAAGTACTGTATGCTCTACAAGCAGTCATACTCCAATGAAAAACTCAAGGGTCAAATAGTTGGCTGGGAACATGGCCAGGCAACAAAAATGAACTCAGACTCTAACTCAGACTTTGGAAATCTTTCTTTGTTGACAAAGAAGACCAAAACATACAGCCATAAGAAGTCAACAAAGTCAAAGAGCCTACATCAAAAGCCTCCAAGAAAAACATGAACTGGTCCCAGGCCATGGAAGAGCTCAAAAAGGATTTGGAAAAGCAAGTAAGAGAAGTAGAGGAAAAATTGGGAAGAGATATGAGAATGATGTGAGAAAACCATGAAAAACAAGTCAATGACTGGCTAAAGGAGACCCAAAAAAAATACTGAAGAAAATAACACCTTAAAAAATAAACTAAATTTCTCACAGACTCTCTAAATATGTAAAGATTTTAACTCTCCAATATTACTTTTCTCTCTCTTTAAAATGTAGTGAAAATATTTCAAATCTCTGGGGGAGCAGTTATTGAAGGAAAAATTGCATATTTATTTTAGTAGCCCCAGTCATCATTGATGTGTGACTTCCTCCATCATTATTCAGTAGCTAGCTCCACAGTAGGAGTTAAGAGGGCATATGTTTTGGAAGTGATCTGAAGCAAATAGTTAAAGGACAAGAGATCAAGAGAATCAAAGTTGGAAGACCGATTTTTTTAAGCTGTTCTCTCAAATATTAGTAATAATCCCTTTTGTTTGTATTCAATTGATGAGTTTTGACACAATATTTAATAAGCATCCATACATATCCATTCTGCAAAATATACTCTCCAAAAACAATTAAGCAAAAACATCTAATAGCATGATTATGACAGATAGGCAATATATGCCAGTTATCATTTTGATTGTTATTGATTGTTAACAGAAAGGAAGCATGTTTATTTGAGCTGAGAGAGTATGAAGAAGAAAGAAGAGTATCAAACACCAAAAAAAGTTGAGGATAAGAATATTAAAAGGGACATGGATTTTAACGGGAGGTTATTTATTAATGAACTTAGGCTGTGAACTCCTTGAAAGCAGAGGCTTATCTTTTACCTTTCTTTAGCACAGTGCCTGGCATATTGGAGGAGACAGGAAAGTAGGGAGGGAGAAAACAAGAGAGAGGGAGTGAGAGAGGAGAGAGACAGATAGACAGACAGAGAGAAAGAGAGAGAGAGAGAGAGAGATGCAGAAAAGGAAACAGAAGTGTAAAGGAGACATGAAAAATAGGACAAAAAGTAAAAAGGATGGCGGAGATACATAATAAGTAGAAAATAGGGGAAAAAGGGCCTGTGGTAGATAATATAAAACTATGGTTCAAGACACCATTTGCTCTGGTAAATTGACCTTGTAATAAGAAATACCATAATGATATTGAGAATTGATTAGCTTAAAGATGCAGTATGATTTAATGATCTAGAATGATATGGGGCCATAGGCTATAACTCGGAAAATTCTAAATGATGGCTATAAAATGATTAAAAGATATGTTTTCCTACTGTTAAAAAGTCATGAAGATAGAAGTGAGAATAAGAAGCTAAAAGTTTGATGATATAATGCCCAACAAGAGTCTAATTACTGCATATGCAGTATAGGTATTCATTATTACATACTTAGGCTATTTCAAAGTCTTCCTGGTTTTACATTCTGGATAACTTCCCATTTATCTGTCATACTGCTCTGATAATAACATTCCTTATGCAAAGATCTTGGTATATCACCCCTCTATTAAAATATCTACAGTGGCTTCTGATTGTCTACAAAATTCAAACTCCTTTCATTTATATTAAAGGTTGTCCAAAATCAGCACCACCCTACCTCTCCAGCTTTTTCCTATATTCCTCTCCATTCATACTGTGTTCTGGCCAAGCTGTGTTTCTCTCTGTTACCCAAACGCGAGGTGGACACTTTATCCCTGTGCTTTGCTCATGTGGTTCATTATGCCTAGAATGTTCTCCCTCCTCTTATTCAACTTTTGATTATCTAGTCATTCTTTAAAGCCCAACTAAAATCTTGTTTGCTCCACGAAGCCTTCCTTGTTTCCCTTGGTCCTCACACAGAATTTCTTTTGCAATTATCTGTGATGCTCATCATGTTGTATTAGGTGTCATAGTTACTTACAGTTGTTTCTTATTGCTTAACATTAGGGTCTAAACTCCATGAAGCCAGGGTCTGTGTCTTGTCTAAACTTTATAATTGATACTCTCCTCTCCCGGCACAGTTCTCTGTGATCATTAAGTGCTCAGTACATGTTTACTCAATGAATAAACTAATCAGTGAATTTCTGCCTTTTGAAATCTCTCTCGTCCTTCACAACTTGGGTGCTATCTCTTACATGAAGCATTCCCTGATTCCCTTAGAAGTTATAAATGATTTCTCTCTCTTGAAATTATTTATACAATTCTATCTGAACTTTAATCTGTACTAATACATATTCTAATTTTTTATTTTTTTATTTAATTTATTTAATATATTTAGTTTTCAGCATTGATTTTCACATGAGTTTGAATTACAAATTTTCTCCCCATTGCTACCCTCCTGCCCACTCCAAGATGGTATATATTCTAGTTACCCCATTCCCCAATCAGACCTCCCTTCTGTTACCCCACTCCCCTCTCATCCCCTTTTCCCTTACTTCCTTGTAGTGCAAGAAAATTTCTATGCCCCATTGCCTGTGTATCTTATACGGTTTTTTTTGAACATCTGTTTTTAAAACTTTGAGTTCCAAATTCTCTCCCCTCTTCCCTTCTCACCCACCCTCCCTAAGAAGGCAAGCAATTCAACATAGGCCACATGTGTATCCTTATGTAAAACCCTTCCACAATATTCATGTTGTGAAAGACTAACTATATTTTGCTCCTTCTTAACCTATGCCCCTTTATTCAATTTTCTCCCTTGACCCTGTCCCTTTTCGAAAGTGCTTGTTTTTGATTACCTCCTCCCCCTATCTGCCCTCCCTTCTATCATCCCGCCTTTTTTATCTTCTTCCTCCTTCTTTCCTGTGTGGTAAAATACCCAATTGAGTGTGTATGGTATTCCCTCCTCAGGTCAAATCTGATGAGAGCAAGATTCACTCATTCCCCCTCACCTGCCCCCTCTTCCCTTCCTACACAACTGCTTTTTCTTGCTACTTTTATGTGAGATAACTTACCCCATTCCATCTCTCCCTTTCTCCCTCTCTCAATATATTCCTCTCTCATCCCTTAAGTTGATTTTATTTTTTTAGATATCATCCTTTCATATTCAACTCACCCTGTGCCCTCTTTCTATATATCTATATCTATATATACATACACATACACACACACACACACACACACACACATGTGTATATTCCCTTCAGCTACCCTAATACTGAGGTCTCATGAATCATACACATCATCTTTCCATGTAGGAATGTAAACAAAACAGTTTGACTTTAGTAAAGGCCTTATAATTTCTCTTTCTTGTTTACCTTTTCATGCTTCTCTTGATTCTTGTGTTTGAAAGTCAAATTTTCTATTCAGCTCTGGTCTTTTCACTGAGAAAGCCGGCAAGTCCTCTATTTTATTGAAAATCCATATTTCTCCTTGGAGCATGATACTCAGTTTTGCTGGGTAGGTGATTCTTGGTTTTAATCCTAGCTCCATTGACCTCTGGAATATCATAATTCCAGGCCCTTCGATCCCTTACTGTAGAAGTTGCTAGATGTTGTGTTATTCTGATTGTGTTTCCACAATACTCATATTTTTTCTTTCTGGCTGCTTGCAGTATTTTCTCCTTGATCTGGGAGCTCTGGAATTTGGCAACACTATTCCTAGGAGTTTTCTTTTTGGGATCTTTATCAGGAGGCAATCTGTGGATTCTTTCACTTTCTATTTTACCCTCTGGCTCTAGAATCTCAGGGCAGTTCTACTTGATAATTTCTTGAAAGATGATATCTAGGCTCTTTTTTTGATCATGGCTTTCAGGTAGTCCAATAATTTTTAAATTATTTCTCCTGGATCTATTTTCCAGGTTAGTGGTTTTTCCAATGAGATATTTCACATTGTCTTCCACTTTTTCATTCCTTTGGTTCTGTTTCATAATATCTTGATTTCTCATAAAGTCACTAGCTTCCACTTGCTCCAATCTAGTTTTTAAGCTAGTATTTTCTTCAGTGGTCTTTTGCACCTCCTTTTCCATTTGGCTAATTCTGCCTTTCGAGGCATTCTTCGCATTGGCTTTTTAGAGCCCTTTTGACATTTGAGTTAGTCTATTTCTTAAGGTGTTGTTTTCTTCAGTATTTTTTTGGGTCTCCTTTAGCCAGTCATTGACTCGTTTTTCATGGTTTTCTCACATCATTCTCATTTCTCTTCCCAATTTTTCCTCTACTTCTCTAACTTGCTTTTCCAAATCCTTTTTGAGCTCTTCCATGGCCTGGGACCAGTTCATGTTTTTCTTGGAGGCTTTTGATGTAGGCTCTTTGACTTTGTTGACTTCTTATGGCTGTACGTTTTGGTCTTCTTTGTTGCCAAAGAAAGATTCCAACGTGTGAGTCTGAATCTGAGTCTGTTTTCATTGTCTGGCCATGTTCCCAGCCAACTATTTGAACCTTGAGTTTTTCATTGGAGTATGACTGCTTGTAGAGTATACAGTACTTTTTTCCAAGCTTGAGGGGCTGCGCTGTTGTTTTCAGAGCTATTTCTACACAGCCAGCTCTGCCACTCCAGTGCTCCTCCTCCCCCAAGAACTGCCAACCTGGACTGGACTCAGATCTTATCTGCACTCCTGCTCAGATCTGCCACTTAATTCCTCCCACCAAGTGGGCCTGGGGTGGGGGGGGAGGGCAGAAGCAACTGCAGCTGTAGCAGCCTCAGAGCTGCATCACCTCCACTGCCCCTGAGGCAGTGGCCAAACCGAGAACTCCTTTCACCCTGTCCCCTGAAGTTTTTCCCACTAAACTTCTCTGTTGTTTTTGGTGTTTGTGGGTTGAGAAGTCTGGTAACTGCCACAACTCACTGATTCAGGGTGCTAGGGCCTGTTTTGCCTGGTTCCTTGGCTGCTTGGTCCAGGCACAGCTCACACTGGGTTCTGTTCCTCTCCGCTCCCAGCTCCATGGGTAATAGACCTTACCCAGCGACCATCCAGGCTGTCCTGGGCTGGAGCCCTGCTTCCCCTCTGCTATGTTGTGGGTTCTGCAGTCCTAGAATTTGTTCAGAGACATTTTTATAGGTGTTTGGAGGGACCTGCAGGGGAGCTCACACAAGTGCCTGCTTTCCAGCCGCCATCTTGGCTCTGCCCTCATATTCTAATTTTTACAACTATTTGTATACATGCCTTAGCTACTCTCCATATTTTCACCTAAATTAGTAATTCATTGAGGGTAGAAGCTGTATTGTTTTTATTATTTGCATCTCAACAGAGTACTGTGCACATAGTAGGTATTTAATAAATGTTTATTGAATGTAATTAAACTTAATTGCTCTTGTAGAAGTAATTCACAGTATAAAATTCAGCAGCAAACAAGTTCAATAGAGATGCAAGGCACTCAAGAAAGAAATTATTTTGAAACAAATATAAGTGATTCTAGTGATCAAAATTTATAAACTTTAAGTTGTTCTTTAAAAAAGCAAGAATTGCAATTATACTATCATATGAGGCTAAAATAAATATTTGCATCATGATAGAAACAAACTTGAAAGCTATATTATACTTAAAGGTACAATAGATAATTAAATAATAACACAACTAAACATATGTGCACTAAATGGCATAGTAAATATTAAAAAAGGAAAAGAAAAGAATTATAAAAAGGCATATATTGCAATTGAATAATTTAGAGTACTTTTATTTCCATCAATTAGAACTGAACAAATCTAGCAAAAAGAAAAACAAAGATGAAAATGTGTAGCATAAT
This sequence comes from Trichosurus vulpecula, assembly GCF_011100635.1. Taxonomy (NCBI): domain Eukaryota; kingdom Metazoa; phylum Chordata; class Mammalia; order Diprotodontia; family Phalangeridae; genus Trichosurus; species Trichosurus vulpecula. The sequence continues at coordinate 183,106,414 of NC_050574.1, forward strand.
AAACTGTTTAAGTCACTAAGCCTGAAAGACTTCTAGCATCTTCTGAATGATAGTATTAAAGAATATATAGATATACATACATAGATCAACCACTTATGCCATACATTCAGAAATAGAAAAATAAAGGATCAATTAAGTGAACACAAATATTCAATAAAAGCTAGAAAATCAATTAAGTGAACACAAATATTCAATAAAAGCTAGAAAATCAACAAATAAACACAAAAGAGGAAATTTTGCAAATCAGAGGAGAAACAGTTAAAATGGAAAAGAAAATGATTCTAGAATTAACTAAACAAAATTAAAAGTTGATTGTTTGAAAATACTGAGAATCCTTAGTTAACCTGATTAAAAGGAAGAAAATAAAACTACCAGAGGTTAAAAAAAATGGACAAGCAAACTCACAAGAGAAAAAATGAAAAAAAAAACCACAACTTACTACATGTGATTATATTCCATCAAAAGAGAATTTAAAAGAAATGAATGGTTACCTACAAGAGTACAAAATAGGAAAAATTAACAGAACATTAGTGATCTTTAGAAAATGAGTATGAAAAATTCATAAAGGAAATACCAAATGATATTTTAATACACTGGTACAGATAGATTTAGACTAATTCTTTTAATTCATTTCACCAAACTCCTTTTTATAAATAAATATAGTCTTAATGGCTAGACAAGGGAGGCATAAAGCAAATAAGGAGAACTATAGTCAAATATCATTATTGAAAATTGCAGAGGGCAGGGAGCAAGATGGTGGGAAAATTGCAGCAACTTGTCTGAGCTCTCCCTAAAACTCCTCCAAACACCTTTAAATAATGCTATAAAACAATTCTTGGAGTGGCAGAACCCACAAAAGGGCAGGGTAAAATAATTTTCCAGCCAAAGGCAACTTACAATGTCAGCAGGAAAGGTCTATTACAACTGGGTGAGAGTGGAGTGAAGTTTATCACAGGCCACGCCAGCACAGACCAGTCTCCAGCAAACCTAGGAGGCCTTGGGAGTTATTCAATCAGCATTGGCAGTGGCAGCTTCTGGAGCTCTCAGAGATCACAAGTAATAAGGAGATTGAACATCTGATCAAAAGGAGATTACAGGAGTCTCTTTGCTGGCACTGGCGGCAGGACTCTGTTGCTCTGCCCGTACTGACATCTGAGTTGCAGTCCTGGGTGGCAATCTCAGGGCAAGGAAAAGCACGAACACACAAGAGCTTGCAGCCACAGTGGATCAGGGACTCTCATCACAATTCGAGGTAGAAAAGAGTGCTTTCTCACAGACCAGAGCACAGGCCAGGAGAGTAGTAAACATACCTCTCCCTAGATCATAGCACCTTAAAAGAACTGAAAACATATAGGTCCCTAGAAGTATCTCTGAAAACAGTTGCACAAAACCCTTGAAGCTCAGGACAGTGTGCCCTCCCTGACAGAAGCAGAGCCTCACTTTTAAAAAGTGTTCAAGTTAAGAAGTAGACCGGGAAAATGAACAAACAAGAGAAAAAATTCCTGACTGTAGAAAGTTACTATGGTAACAAGGAAGATCAAAACACACACTCAGAAGACAACAAAGTCAGAGCTTCAAAATCAAAAGTCTCCAAGAAAAATATGAATTGGTCTCATGTCATGGAAAAGCTCAAAAAGGATTTTAAAAATCAAATGAGAACCCAAAGACCCCAGCTTCTAGGAAAAGGACTCACTATTTGGGGGCAGCTAGATGGTGCAGTGAGTAGAGCACCGGCCCTGGAGTCAGGAGGACCTGAGTTCAAATTTGACTTCAGACACTTGACACACTTACTAGCTGTGTGACCTTGGGCAAGGCACTTAATCCCAATTGCCCCGCCTTCCCTGCTCCGAAAAAAAAAAAACTCACTATTTCATAAAAACTGCTGGGAAAACTAGAAAAAGTATGGCAGAAACTAGACATAGACCAACATCTGACACTGTATACCAAAATAAAGTCCAAATGGGTAAGTGATTTAGATATAAAGGCTGATACTATAAACAAACTAAGGGAGCAAGGAATAGTTTTTCTGTCAGATTTCTGGAGACTGGAGGAATTTATGACCAAACATGAGATAGAGAACATTGTGAAATGCAAAATGCATAATTTCAATTACATTAAATTGAAAAGTTTTTGCTCAAAGCCAATGCAACCAACATTAGGAAGGAAGCAGAAAACTGGGAAAGAATTTTTACAACTAGTGTCTCTGACAAAGGCCTCATTTCTAAAATATATAGAGAACTAAGTCAAATTTACAAGAATGTAAGTCATTCCCCAATAGATAAATGGTCAAAGGACATGAACAGGCAGTTTTCAGAGGAAGAAATTAAAGTTATCTATAGTCATATGAAAAACTTCTCTAAATCACTATTGATTAGAGAAATGCAAATCAAAACAACTCTGAGGTACCACATCCACATCACACCATCAGATTGGCTAACATGACAAAACAAGAAAATGACAAATGTTGGAGAGGATGTGTTAAAATTGGAACACTAATTCATTGTTGGTGGAGTTGTGAACTGATCCAATCATTCTAGAAAGGAATTTGGAACTATGCCCAAAGGGCTATAAAAACATGCATACCCTTTGACCCAGCAAAACCACTTCTAGGGCTATATCCCAAAGAGATCATAAAAATGGGAAAAGGACCTACACGTATAAAAATATTTATAATAGCTCTTTTTGTGGTGGCCAAGAACTGGTAATTGAGGGGATGCCCATTAATTGGGAAATGGCTGAACAAGTTGTGGTATATGTATGTAATGGAATGCTATCGTGATATAAGAAATGATGAACAAGCAGACTTCAGAAAAACCTGTAAAGACTTATATGAACTGATGCTGAGTGAAGTGAGCAGAACCAAGAAATCATTATGCACCATAACAGTCACAATGTGTGATGATTGACTTTGATAGACTTAGCGATTCTCAGAAATACAAGGACCTAAAACAATTATGAAAGACTCATGATGGAAAATGCCATCCACATCCAGAAAAACAACTGACCTGGAAAATAAATCCAATACAGACCATTTAAAAATTATTGGAGCACCTGAAAGTCACGATCAAAAAAGAGCCTAGACATCATCTATCAAGAAATTCTCAAGGAAAACTGCCCTGATATCCTAGAATCAGAGGGTAAAATACACATTGAAAGAATCCACTGATCCCTCCTGAAAAGATCCCAAAATGAAAATTCCCAGGAAAATTAGAGCCAAATTCCAGAACTCAGGTCAATGAGAGAATGTTGGAGGCAGCCAGAAAGAAACAATTCAAGTACTATGGAGCCACAGTTAGAATAACAGAAGATTTAGCATCTTCTACATCAAAGGATCAGAGGGCTTGGAATACGGTATTTCAGAGAGCAAAGGAGCTAGGCTTACAACCAAGAATCACCTACCCAGCAAAACTGAATATAATCCTTCAGGGGCAAAAAGTGGATATTCAATGAAATGGAGGACTTTCAAGCATTCCTGACAAAAAGACCAGAGCTGAATAGAAAATTTTACTTGCAAATACAGGACTAAAGCCACCCCCCTCCCCAGCTCCTCTGCTCTGGCAGCAGGTCTTCAGCTTTGCCCCTCACCCCCTGGGAATGTACACCTGTGCCAAGTTCATCTCCACCCTGGCCTTTGTGAAGAGCTGCTCTCAGTTCCTGAGTAGACTGCTATCTACAGCAGTGCTAATACCATTAGATGTTCAGGTAGATGACAACCTCAGCATTTCGGCAGCATCAGGTCCCTTGACCTCACTTGTCCCTACATATGCATTCTGAACTAGTGCTGTCTCAAGGAACATTAGCACAGTAGCCAGGTTCACTGGGCTGCCACTGTGGGAGTGGCTGGCTCTGAAGCTGGGATTGGGACTGTGTTTGGAAGTCTTGTCATTGGATATGCCAGGAATCCTTCCCTGAAGCAACAACTCTTTTCTTACACCATCCTGGGCTTTGCCCTGTCTGAGGCCATGGAGCTCTTTTGCCTAATGGTGGCCTTCCTCATCCTCTTCACCATGTGATGGAGCCATTTCTATTCCCCAACATTTTTAAATGTTCCTCTTTGTCCTCCTGGTACTCTTCCAGTCTGTGTATACCTCTCCCTCCTTCTTACCAGGAAGCCCTGGGGAAAAGCATGGGTACAGGGTTTGACAGAGGGAAGACAAATAAATACTGTAATAATAAGCTGTTAAAAAACAAATACAAGACTCAAGAGAATCATGAAAAGATAAACAGGAAAGGGAGATCATAAAGGACTTAATAAGGTTAAACTGTTTTCATTCCTACATGGGAAGATGATATTTTTAACTCATAAGAACTTTCTCATTATTAGGGCAGTTAGAAGGAGTCTGTATACACAGAGGGCACAGGTGTGAGTTAAATATGAAGGGATGGTATCTAAAACAAAATTAAGATGTGAGAAAAAAGAATGTACTAAGAGAAAAGGAAAGGGAGGGATAGAATGAGGTAAATTATCTCACGCAAAAAGGTGGCAAAAAAAGCTTTTACAGTGGAGAACAAGATGGAGGGAAGTAGGGGATGGAGGAAGTGAACCTTTCTTTAGAATTGGCTGAAAGAGGAAATAACATGCACCCTCAGCTGGGTATAGGAATCTATCATCCTACAGGAAAGTAGGAGAAGGGAATAAGAGAAGGGGAAGGGGAGGTGACAGAAGGGAGGGCAGATTGGGGGAGGGAGTAGTCAGAAGCAAAACACTTTTTAGAAGGAACAGGGTGAAAAAAGAGAGAGAATAGAATAAATGGGGTAATGGAATGGAGGAAAATACATTTAGCAATCATAACTATCAAAAAATTTAGAGCAAATTTCTCTGATAAAGGCCTCATTTCTCAAATATACAGAGAACGGAGTCAAATTTATAAAAATAAGAGCCATTCCCCAATTGATAAATGACCAAAAGATATGAAAAGTTTTCAGATGAAGTAATCAAAACTATAGACATATTAAAAAAAACCTAAGTCACTAAGAAATCCAATTTAAACAGTCCTGAGGTACTGCCTCATACCTATTAGATTGGCTAATAGGACAGAAAAGGAAAATGACAAATGTTGGAGGGAATGTGAGAAAAGTGAAATGTTAATACACTGTTGGTGGAGTTGTGAACAGATTCAACTATTCTTTAGAGCAATTTGGAACCATAGCCAAAAGGCTATAAAACCATGCATGCCCTTAACCTAGCAATACCATTACTAGGTCTATATCCAAAAAGAGATAAATAACCAAAAAGGAAAAGGGTCTACATGTACAAAAATATTTATAACAGCTCTTTTCTGGTGGCAAAGAATTGGAAATTGAAAGGATGCCTATCAATTGGGGAATGGCTAAACAAATTGTGCTATGTGATTGCGATGGAATACTATTTTGCTATTAAAAAAGAGATGAGAGGGATGCTCTCAGAAAAACCTGGAAAGATTTATGTGAGCTAATACAAAGGGAAATGTACTCTCTACAAAGTAACAATACCATTGCAAGATGATCAGTTGTTGAATGACTTAGCAATACAATGATTCAAGACAACTTAAAAGGACTTATGATGAAAAATGCTATCTATCCTCAGACAAAGAACTGATGGTGTCTGAATACAAATTGAAGCATATTTTTTTATCTTCTTTATTTTTCTTGAGTTTTGGGAGAGTGTTTTCATTCACAAGATGACTAATATGGAAATATGTTTTGCATAAGGGAAGGGAGAGAATTTGGAACTGAAAGTTTAAGTTTTAAAAATGAACGTTAAAATTATTTTACATGTTATTGGGGAAAAATAAAATATTAAACAAAAATGGGGATGGTAAAAGGTATTACAGGGAGAAAAATCCCAGAAAAAAGGAATACAATAATACATCCAAAAAAAGATTCACTCCAACATAGCTGAATTAACAAAAGAGAAACATGGGTGATTGAACACTGGACAAACACGTGATGTAATCATATTAAGAATAAACAAAACAACAACAACTACTACTACCTGGTCATATCAATAACTGTAGAAAAGGGGCCTTGAAAAAATATGATTTATGATAAAAACCCAGAACACATTGACATAGAAAGTCATTTTAAAATATGATTAAAGTATAAATATAAAACCAAAACCTCATTGTTATTTACAATGGGGAGAAAATAGAAGCATTCCCACTACAAATAGGTGTAAAGCAAAGATGCTCCCTATTCCCAAAATTATTTGGCATAGTTCCAGGAATGAGAATACAAAAGAAGAATTTAAAGCACAACATAAGCAAAGAAGAGACAAAATCAGTCTAACTTTTAGATGAAAAGATAGTTTATTTAAAAAAATCTAGAGAATCAATCAAAATAGTTGAGATAATTAATAGCTTTAGTAATGTGACAGGATAAAATTAATCCACAGAAATAATCAGTATTTTATATGGTAATAGCAATGTCAAAGGAAATAATAGAAAGGGAAATTTCATTCCAAAGAACTACAGAAATCATTAATTGTCTGGGAGTCAATCCACAAAGGTAGGCTGAAGACGTAAATACAATTATAGGAAACTCTTTAAAGCAATAGAGAATGACAAATAATGAGATGGGATACACATTCATTGCTTATGTTTGGGCTACATCTCTATGATATAAACATTTGTTCTTATTTTTCAGTCATTCAATTGTATCTACCTCTTTGTGACTCCATGGACTCCATGGACTCGGCATTTTCTTGGCAGAAAGACTAAAACAGTTTGCCATTTCCTTCTCCACTGTTTCCCCATTTTACAATGAGGAACTGAGGCAGACAGAGATAAAGTGACTCGACCAGGGTCACAGAGCTAGTAAGTATGTGAGGCCAAATTTGAATTCAGATCTTCCTGACTTCTGCTCTGGTGCTCTATCCACTGTACTACCTAGCTGACCCAAAATATAAACATAGGTACTTTCTAAATTACTTCACAGCTTTATCAGTTAAATTACTAAGGGAGTACTTGCATGGCTTGTAGAGCTAGACTAAATTATGACTCAGTTCACTGAGAAGAATATGGGCCTAGAATCTCAAGAGAAAAGATGAAAAAATAGGCAATAAATGGAGGAATAGAACTTCCAGACCTCAAATTATGTTAGGGGGAGTACTAATTTTTATGTCCACAAATGTCTAAGTGTGAATCATCAGGAGCACTGACAGACATCTATGGAGTCTCGTACACCCCTCTGAGCAACTTTGATTCCTGCTTCAAAGAGAGCAGCAGCATAGACCAAGAGGCTTGCCACTCTGTTCTTCTCTGAGAACAGAAGAATACTAAAGAATAACTATATTTACTTTCTCCCTAAATATGGCTGATCTAGGGGCATGATTTTTGTAGTTTGAAAAGCAAATTGTTAACTTCCCTGGTCACTCTCTTAAATGGGAAGAAATAAACCCATTCTTACATCCAAAGGACTCCTTCTAGTCACTTTACTGATGCTAGTCACTTTACTACAATTAACTACACATAGTAAATAGTGAGTAAACCCATTTATCCAAGCAGATAGTAAACAGAAATCAGAGAAGATCTACAGATCAGCCTATACCCCACTATAGAGATTTCAAACATGCATTGCTCCCATGTGGTCCAAAGCAGATTAAAATATACTTGTGAAATATTAACAAAATAAATAAAAATACAATAAAACTTAGGTCATAGTACATTTTAAAACTAAGTCAATTTGTGGCCTACAGGGATCCTCATGCATGAATTAGTGGCCCACATTTCTATTTGAGTTAAATACCACTGCCCCAAAATATAGAGAGGGAATGAGCTCTCCTATTTGGAGTGAGACAGCTTAGGTCCACAGGTTTCTCCCAAATAAAACCTAGACTCATATTTATATCTTTTTTAAAACAAGAATAAAGAATATCACTCCTTTCCAAAACTCTCACATCAACTCAATTTCTTATACAGGCATTCACTGAGTAATTTTTCTCTTAACCATTACAGAATCATGAAATATACACACGTATATATGTATATATAAATATATACATATGTGTGTGTGCATGTCTCTTTTGTGTATATACACATATATACACATATATGTAAAAACATGTGTCAGTGTGAATATAGATGTATATGTATTGTATGTATATGTACATCTATTTCTTGGTATTTATCTAGTGATAAAGAGCTACATAAATATATTTAAAATGATCAAAACTATTTGATTTTGTCTAAAAATAGAAAAGCACATCAGTGGACTGTACTATTTAAACAAAAATTGAAAAGAAAAACAATCAAATTCAATAATAAAGTGTTTAACAAACCTGAAATATAAACTACTTGGAGATGAAATGGGAGTTTTGAAGAGAAAGGCTAAAACACATGGAAAGCAGTTTGGCAGCAGTTGGTTTACACAAGAATCTAACAAAATATATTTCAATCAGCTCAAAATTGATAGACAACCTACCTATAAAAGGTCTAATAGTAAGCAATTTAAATGTAACTACATCAAGTACCTTTCAAACCTCTAATCAGAGGGAGAATTCTTAACCAAACAAGGGATATAGGAGATCATACAAGATAAAATAAACTTGATCACATGAAAATGAAAAACTTCTTTGTGAACATAATATAGATAGGATAAGAAGGGAAAGTGTCAATCTGGAAGATACACATACACATATACATGTATATGCATATACAGATACACACAATACCTCGGATAAGGATCTGAAATCCAAGATCTATATGGAATTAACATAAATGTATAACACTAAAAACTATTCATCATAGATCAGTAGTCAATAGATATAAAGAAATTGTTCCCAACAGAATTATAAACTATTAACAACCATAAAAATTCTTGTTCTAAGCCATTAATAATAGGAAAAATGCAAATCAAAACAACTCTGAGATTTTGCCTCTCAAATATTTAAATGAACCTGTGATCTCATGGATTCTTGAATTCCCTCCAATATATCAGAACTCAATCTATCCATGCCTACTCATCCAGTGCAACTCTTCTCCATGTGCTCCCAAAAAGTTTCCTACAGAGGGTCCACCAAACATGCTAGAGGCTTTCATTGGTTTCTCCCAGTGTCACAAGGTGCCAGTGGAACATTCTGGGCACCTATCTCTCTCTTACTATTGTCTATGTGACCATTCCATCTTTTCTTTCCACATCCTTTATTCCCATTCTTCTTTAGGGTTCCTTATTGGTTATATGTTGAAGCCTATTCACACCCATGACTGCTTACTTTAAATACATTACATTTTGCCATGTCAAAGTGGAATTAGATTCATTTTCTTTGGTCGTACATCACAGAGTGGTGAGTAAAAGTTACAGAGACAGAGTTTACTTTAATACATAAGGAAAAATTTCCTAGTAATTATAAGTCAAAGCATAGAATCAGCTGCCTTGGAAGTTAATGAGTTTCTCATCACAGGAGGTCTTCCAGAAGACAATATATGGCAACTTGTTGGAGTTGTTGACAGTATTCATGCTTCAGGGAAGGGCTGGATTAAATAACCTATATGATTCTACATGATGGGGAAAAAAGTTAATGTAGTTTCTTAAACTGTCTTACACCTACAATGTAGTTTAAACAGCACGAGAATTTGGCTCATTAACTTTTATTTTTTACCAGAACAAGTTTAAAATGAAGAAAAATGGAACAGGGAATACATAGAGAGGAGAGAAGGCATTTGAACGAGTCCATAGGCTACTGCTATGTCAGAAACTATATGACCTTGGGCAAATCATGTAGCATACTACTTCCTGGAGATGCTCTAAGGTTCAAAAAGTGATAACAAATTGTTATTAATCAGGAAATTAAAAGGTGAGTATTATGATTTCTGGAGAATGCTCTTTTAAGAATACTAGGACCATGCATCACGGCAAAGAGAAGTGGTAAGTGCAAATCATCTCTGGTTAATGATCACACGTGAGACCACAAAGAAATTTCCATGCATTGCTCATTTATTTCACTGATGATCATGAAAAGGCAATTGCTGAAATAACCACAGAAACTCAGAGTTGGAATGGACCTCAGAGACTATTTAACACAAACTTGTACAAGACCAAGAATCCTTCCTGCAATTTTGATGACAAGTGACCATCTAGCCTTAACTTGAAGAACATTAGTGACAGAGAACCCATTTCCTCCTGAGGTCTTTCTTCCAGTCTACTTTTGAATGGTTCAAACTGTTAGAAAGATTTTTTTCTTACCTAAAACCTATACCTGATCCTCTGAAACTTCTATTTTTTCTTAGTTCTGTTCTCTAAGGCCAAACAAATAAAAAAGTAATTGTTTTCATACTTGCCAGAGTTTCAAACACTTGAAGATAACTATTAGTTCCCCTCTATGTCTTCTTTAATATTCTCCAGGCTTACTAGCTCTGGATCCTTCAAATAATTATCATATGATAAAAATTTAGTCTTTCATCATTATGTTCACCCTCCTTTAGATGCTCTTCATTTTATCAATGTTCTGAAAATAAAGTTCCCCAAAACTGAAGAAAATAATAGATATGTGGTCTGACCAGAGCAGAATAAAGTAAAATCATCATCTTTTTTCTGCATGTTTTTCTTCTCTTGATACAGGCTAATATCATATTCTCTTTCGTGGGGAGGGGGAATATATCATACTGGTGATATATATATTGTGTTGAAATCCATCACTAAAACTCTTAGATCTTTCTCAGATAAGCTGATATCTGAAATATTTCTTAATTAAGTGATCAAAATTTTGAAATTTTGAAAACTTGTATAAGACTTCATTTTTATCCCTATGAAAAGCCATCATATTAGAGTTGGTGCAATGTTCTAGCCTGTCCAAATATGGTAGTAGCTGTCCCATCCTGGCTGTTGTTATCTGTGTGTAAAACAATGTCTTTTACATGATAGGTATTTAGTAAATTTTTGGTGAATTGGATATATGTTGAATTTAAAAATGTGATAGTAGTCATGTCATTTACAAAAATATTAATAGGATAGGACCAAGGATACATTTCTACTAGAGGTGTCTTTCCAGGTTGACCTCAACATGACTTTCTTTGAATCCATTAATTCAACAAGTTCTGAATATACTTTGTTCACTGGGAAAGTAGGAGAGACTGATAAACATTTTGCTGAAATAAAAGTTTGACTAAGGTGTATGTAAAGATCTTTTAATAACTGTATTCTATTAGCTATGACAAACGTAGGGTAATTTTCTTTAAAATTCCTATTTATTAAACTTATGAAATATATTATCATATTAGTACACTTTGACAGACAATTCTATCCATCAAATAACCCAAAACATGATAGTAATAGTAAACAAGAAAAATAGATATATACATGGTCCTTACTATGTATTCCTGAGTCAGGGTGCAAACCGTATTCCTGGGCCATTTCTAGGTGAACTGGCAAAAAATAAACAAAACAACAAATATGATGACTTTATAGTTAAGACATAAAAAAATGTTTCTTAGGCTTTAAACACTACAAATAGAATTATTTTTTAAATTATAATATTCTATTTGTATACACATTCGTTCCAACAATCCAGCTAGCAGCTTCTGTGGGGGCATAAGATCCACCCATAGCCAGCACCCAGAAAGCTGCCAACAGCACAGTTTCTTTTGATCTGCTTAACTAAGGAAAGCAAGGTGAAGGGGTTTGACAAGCTTACTTTAATTCAGCACACAAATATCATTCACTTAGTTCAGGGAAAAAAGCCAGCACCCTGAACTTCAGAGCAAATTACAAACAAAGTACAAACATCAACAGACAGACCCAATACAGATTCACAGTTACCAACATCTAGGTTCAGCCCGGGAGCTCAGAACAATGACTGGCCCAGAGTCACACTTGCCACCACTGCTGCGGGAGTGAGCTCCAAGGAAGAGTAGGCCAACCCCTTTTTTAATATCTTTTTCAGTGTCAGGGGTGAGTCACACATGCGACTCACCCACGTGACCTAAAATCGTCACCAAGAGGTGACTTAAACCCACGTGGTCTAAGAGCCTCTGCTGCCCCAGACATATAAACCAGGCCCTCCCTGGAGTTAGCCCCACCTTGGGCCCCACCTGAGTTACCAATCCACACCCACACAGGTTTTACACCTAATAGGGGTTTGGGCTTGGGGCTTAGCACTTAGTAAGACTCAGTGAAATACACTGAATTACAAAGCCAAACTCTTCAAGGGCACTTGTTGAACTAAGTGCTAAGGAGCCCATTTTGCTTACCAACACAACATTTCTTTGAAAACCAATAGCTCCAAACACAAACATACATGTATGCATGTATGCATGTATGTATGTATGTATGTATATGCATTGTCCAGTCATTTCAGTCATGTTTAACTCTTCATGACCCCATTTTGGCTGTGTGTTTTTTTGTGGGGGAGGGGGAGCAAAGATACTGGAGTTAAGTGCCATGAGTGTCCCATGTTCTCAAGAGTATTTGAGGTTACTAAATATTAGTATTCTCATGGACTTAATGAAAATTTGTCATTGACCAGTGCTAGGCCTATGATTATGTACTTTTGTAAGAATTGAGTTTTTGTTTTAAAATTTTATATTTTTTTCCAATTATGTATAAAAACAATTTTTAACATTTTTAAAAATTTCAAATAGAGTTTATTAGAGTGTTTTGGATTGCTTTACTATATTCAGTGCTGACATATATAAGTGATCTCATTGGTGTGAGAATTTCCTCCAGTTATAGCTGGCAACTGCCTTTGTAGCATAGAGAATTCTTGTCCCCAACATTCTGTGATATCTTCGTGAGTAATCTACTGAATATACTACAGAACTTCCTCTAGTTAATTTAATATTTCATAGATAATAGGGCAGCCCTCAAACTGTCTGATCTGTAATCCCTTAATCTAATTACATTTTAGGTCCAACATTTTTTTTCCAGTCATGAATATCCTTGGTGCTTCTTTGTGAGTTGGAGTCACTACCTTTGGTAATATGCCATAGCCCAATCATTCCCTTTCTATTGCTCTTTGGGTAATTTACAATTTTGAAATGACATTAGTAAGTACTTTTGGTGTGCATATCACCAGCTCCACAAGAGTCTTACTTTGAAGCCTTATCATTGTGTGGAGGTGGCCCTGTGTTCTAGAGGAGTATGTCAGCAGAGCATTTGTATATTTTCCTGTTGTAAGATCTTATATGTTTTGCTGAGTCAGAAAGTTCTTCCTATGGTCATGAAAGTAGATTATGTCAGCCATTAAAGAATGAAAATAGTTAAGCCTGAAGAAGTTCCTCCTCCTAAGGTTTGTCCCAGGTGATTATATCTTTTTTGGCCATAGCTACTAATGAAATATCTATGCTTTTCTACTTTTGCTTTTTTTTAAAAGTACAAATTTTGAATATCTAAATGCCCATATCAGTTATCAATAAAAAATATTCAGTTCATAAATACTTGGATTGCAATTCCATTACAACAAATATGTGTTGTGTCTACTATGTAGAAAGCATTGTGCTAGGTGCTAGGAATGGAAAACTAAATTTAAAAATAAATTAAAATAGTCCTTGCTTTCAGTGATCTTGGAGGAGGATAGGGTACATAAACAAACAAATAGTATAAAAGATTGGGAGAATTAATGATGATGCATGTTACCCACATACTGGCAGAGAGGTGATGGACTCAGGGTACAGAATGAGAGGTACATTCTTTTGAAATGAACAATGGAACGTAGGGCACACAAGTGTTCATAAAGACTCCTTTAAGATTTAGAGATGTACCATTCTACCAAGCCATGGGGAAAATAAATCACCTTTAGAGTCTTCCACTCAACCCAATTCACAGAGCAATCACTGGAGTCCTGTAGATATCCTGGAATAGGCAAGCCATCATCTGGGCAGGTTCAGAAGAAGGAATATAGGGTGGAGCACAGGTAGCCACCTTGGAGCCTTTCTGTTGAATCCAGAACTCCTTGCCTTATTAGGGCAGCACTCAAGCCCAGTCAAGCCCCAGTGTTCCCCAGGCCCAAACCATAGCTACAGGAGAGAGACTTTGGGGAGATCTGAGTGGGTCCATCAAAGCATTCCCTGTCCAAGCCAGGCAGCCCAGACCTTTCCCAAACTATGGCTAGCTGACTGAGCTTGAGGAAGCAGCCTCCAGGCATCCCTGGCTGAACACTCCTGGAAACAGAGCCTGAGGCCAGCCCAGTCCAAATAGCATAGCCTAAACCAGCAAAGAGGCTTTCCAGTCATTGTCTAGCACTGCCAATGCCAAGCTTATGCTATGCGAATCTAACTAGAGTGGTCTCTAAAGCATACGGTGGGAACCCAGGATAGGATTAACCCCAAAGCCCAGAATGAAGTAGTGAAGAACCCCCCAGGTAGTGTCTATATCAGGGAGAGATCCCAGAATCCTTTGATAAGAGGGAAACCCACTGCTCCCATGCAGAGCCTAGCACCACAGTAACCCTACATATTAAGTACACAAAACAGAGAAATCAAGAATATAGTCCATTTTTTGATAAATCCAAATATCATGGATACTGAAGTAAGGACTCACTAGTTGACAAAACTTTCTGGGAGAACTGGACAACAGTTTGGTAGAAATTAGGTTTATACCATCTTCTTACAACATACACCTAAATAAACTCCAAATAATGCAACTTAAGTAGAAAAGATCACATCATAAACAAATTAGAAGACCAAGGAAGAAATTATTTTTCATATCTATAGACAGGGGAAGAGTTCATTACAAAACAAGTGATAGAGAAGATCACACAGGACAAAATTAACAATTTTTAATGTAAAATTAAAACATTTTTTGCAAAAACTAATTGAATGTAGTAAAAAAAAAATGAGGGAACCAAGTAATTTGGCAAAAATCTTCACGAGTTCTGTCTAGTAAAGGTCTCATTTCCAAGATGCATAAGGAACCAATTCAAATATCTAAGTGTAGAAGTCATTCCCCATTAAAGGAATGGTCAAAGATATGAACAAGCAGCTTTCAAAGCAAGAAATCCAAGATATCAACAATCATTATTATGATTTATGAAATTTGTGAATTTCAATTTACTCTAAATCATTAATCATTAGAGAAAAACAAATTAAAGCAACTTCACACCTATCAAACTGACAAAAATGATAAAAGGTGAAAATTACATATGATGGAGCAGCTGTAAGGTAACAGAAAAATTAGTGTACTATTGGCGAACTACTGAATTGGCCCAGTCATTCTGGAAAGAAATTTGCGACTATCACCAGAAAGTTACCAAAGTTTGGGCATATTTATGTGTGTATAATGTATATAATAGGTATAATATATTAATATAATAGAAAGTTATATAGAATATTAGATACATCAATTATTATAATTCTATATATACATCCATATAGAAGCCAAAAAAATTGAACATAAAGGGATATCTTCCTACTATGGAATGACTAAATAAACTGGGGTATAATAATGTAATGAAATTTTATTGTTCCATAAAAATAATGAAATGGAAAGTTTCAGAAGACCTTTATGAACTGATACAGAGAGCAGTGAACAAAATAATTTATACAATAAGAACATAATAGAGAAAAACAACTTTGAAAGACTTTAAAAGACTAATTAACAAAATGATAAAGCATGAGTCTAAAACAATGAAGAGAGAACATTACACTCACCTCCTGACAGAGAGACCGTGAACTTAAAATACAGAAAGACACATATATTTCTGTACATGACTTGGGAATTTGTTTTCCTGAATTACACAAATATATATTGAAGGATTTGTTTTTTTTATTTGTTAAAGGTGGAAGGGGATATTGGGAAAGAGAGATTAACAAAAAAAACCTTATTACTTAAAAATAACAAACTGACAAATACAGAAATATGTTTTGGTCCACTATAAATATTTGTTATGATGGTTTTGTTTGGTTTGGTTTCTTTCATAATGAGGGATGAGGTGGGAAGGGGAAAAAATAAATTTTGCAAATTTAAAAACATCAAATATAATCAAATTTTAAAATAAATATTTGAATATAATGAGGGCAAACCACAAAGAGTAATTAGAAAATTTGAGGAGAGATAGATCACTCACAACTGAGAAAATCAGGAAAAGGCTTCATAGAAGATGTGAGCTTGGTTCAGAAAAGAGAAAGATTTCCATATAAAAAGCTTATTGGGAGGATATTCCAACTTTGAAGAACAACAGATGGGAGAAGGCAATTATGAGATTGAGGTAGGTTTAGTAGTCTAGTGTAGGTGGACTATGGAATTATGTGACACTATTTAAAAAAAATACCCTGGATGGCCTTAATCTAGTCCAGTCTCTCAGTTTCCAGGTGAGGAAAGAGAAGTCTTCCAAATTTCAAGGAATCACTGAAGCTCTTACAGTTAGCTTGCAGCAGAGTAGGAAGGGCAGGCAGGTGTTCTGAAAAAAAAAACTCTACACTACACTGTGATGCTCAACTAAAATTTCTGAAAATAATGTTTTAGACAGCTAGGTGGTGCAGTATTTAGAGTTGTAATCAGGAAAGCCTGAATTCAAATCCCACCTCAGACATTTATCCTACCTACCTACTTTACAAGCTTGTTGTGAGGATCAAAGGGGTCCCAGTTTGATTTTTTTTAATTAAAGGGGTTATCCTTTGACTCACTTCTTAAACGGGCCTAATCATTGAATGGGCACTGCCTCATTCAAAGTGAGAACTTGGAAAGATCTTAGCTTGAAAAGGCCAAGGTTTCCCACTCTATACTGGGCCATCTCCAGTTGTCCTGAACAATATCTGGCCACTGGATCCTAATGGCTCTAGAGGAGAAAGTGAGGCTAGTGACTGTGTATACCCCTCCCTCATTCAAATCCAATTCAATCGCAAGTCACGTGATCATCTTCCTGATGTCATGGTCCTCTTTGAGAATGAAGGACAAACCACAACTTGTAAGTAGTCTGAGCTGCCCAGTGAGGACCCAACTGGCCAACTCAGCTTCTTCTCCTCCTCTCCTCTCCTCTCCTGTTCACAGATGGGGTATCATGCCCTTACCTGAGGGTGTCTGCCCAAAGGAAGGTAGATTTTGATGGCCAATACCTACCTAGTTATCTTGGGATTTACTGGATATGTCAAGTGCTTTGAAAAAGAAGGTGCTATATAAATGTTAGCTATTATCGTGATGATGGTGATGATTCTTGTCACTTTGCACGTAGACACATCTGAGGTCATTACTCCTGTACTTGGGCACATGCTCAGACACCAATCTAAACATGGACCAAAATGTACAAGGATATAAGTCAATCCCCAGTTGATACGTAGTCAAAGGATATCGACAGGCAGTTTTCAGAGGAAGAAAGTAAAGATATCTACAGTCATATAAAAAATGCTCTAAATCACTATTGATTAGAGAGATGCAAATCAAAACAACTCTGAGGAATCACATTACACCTACCAGACTGGCTAACATGACAAAACATGACAGTGATAAATGCTAGAGAAGATGTGGGGAAGTTGGAGTACTAATTCATTGTTGGTGAAACTATGAGCTGATCAACCATTCTGGAGAGCAATTTGGACCTATGCCCAAAGGGCTATAAAAATGTGTATACGCTTTGACCCAGAAATAGTATTTTTAGGGCTGTACCCCAAAGAGATCATAAAAATGGAAAAAGGTGTCACATGTGCAAAAATATTCATAGCAGCCCTTTTTGTGGTGGCCAAGAACTGGAAATTGACGGAATGCCAATCAATTGGGGAATGGCTGAACAAGTTGTGGTAAATGAAAGTAATAGAATAGTGTTGGCTATGATAAAAAAAAAAACCTGGAAAGACTTATATGAACTAATGCTGAGTGAAGTGAGCTGAACCAGGAGAACATTGTACATAGTAACAGTCACACTGTTCGAGGACTGATTTTGATACACTTAGCCCTTCTCAGCAATTCAAGGACCTAAAATTTTCCAAAGGACTCATGATGGAAAATGCCACCCACATCTAGAGAAAGAACTATGGAGTTGGAATGCAGAGTGAAGCAGATCCTTTTTTCTTTTGTTTTGTTTTCTTTCTCATGGTTTCTCCCATTTGTTATAATTCTTCTATGCAACATGACTAATGTGAAAATGTGTTGAATAGGAATGTATATGTAGAGCATATATCGGATCGCATGCCATCTTGGGGAGGGAGGGGAAGAAAATTTAAAACTTATGGAAGTAAATGTTGAAAACTGAAATTAATCAAATATTAAAAAACATGGTCCAAAAAGATACTCCTGAAGGCAACATAAGACTACATGGAGGATGACAATATTAAATAAGGATTAATAAGTGCCCAAGGGGCCCTGAAAACATTCTTAGATATGACTATCAAATGCTGAGATGCTACTTTACTTTTTTTTAAATTTTATAGTAGTTGGGGGTGGGGGGAGAAGTATCTTTGTTGAGTCAGTATCAGTGAAAGTGGTGCAGCACAAGTAAGTCCTCAACATGACAGTACTTTAATGCTACAACTCCTCAGGGTTAATTCTATTCTAGAAATTATTGTAGCATGTAAATAATAGAATGTCAAAGTAACAAAACACTTAGAGAAATACAGAATCCCACATAATTTCATACCAGAATTTCAATGGTGACTCCTTTGTGAATTCAACATACATTTGTTAAGAAACTAGCACCATAGGATTATAGCTATAGAGTTAAAAAGGACCTGAAAAATCAACTAGTCCAATCCCCTCCTCTTTCAGATAAGGAAACTGAGGCCCAGAAAGGTTATATGATTTAACATAGTGAAAGAGCTAGGATTTGGACTCAAATATTCTCATTCAAGAGGTAGCTAGATGGCACAGTGGATAGAGTGAAGGGCCTAAAGTAGGAAGACTCATCTTCCTGAGTTCAAATCTGGCCTCCGACACTAATTGTGTGACCCTGGGCAAGTCACTTAACTGTGCTTGTCTCAGTTCCTCATCTGTAAAATGAGGGGCAGAAGGAAATGGCAAACCACTCCAGTATCTTTGCCATGAAAATCCCAAATGAGGACATGAAGAATCAGACATAACTAAACAACAGGTTAACACAATTTACCCTTCAGCAAAGGCTATTCAGGCTATTCAGAATGGGGGGATTGGTCTGTGGAGAAGGTAGAAATGCCCTAGAGTATTAAATGGTTTTCTAGGATACATCTGCTACTTGGAAAGGATTTTCATTATTTTGAATACAACCAGGGTACTGTTTAAAAAAATCTGTCCTATGCATACTCAGTTATTATTGAACATAATAAATCCTTTCTTACTATGCCTGTAAATGATGCATTTGCCTGTCTTTTCCTCCTGAACCCACCAAAGCAAAAGTAATGCTTCTTATGAGTCTTTGATTTAAACCCTAGTTAACAGGAAGAATTGAAGAATTAATGTTTGTAAAGTAATGTTCTTGATTGATACATTGTTATAATTTCATCATTTTATTATTACGAATACATATTTGCTTAATCTTATAATTCATAATTACTTTTATACTACTTGAGACACATACCAAAAAAACATGTTCTTCTTGTCCTTGATGTCAACCCACATCAGTGTTGCCTGTCATTGCAAATCCTTTGAGAGCTGGTCAAATCACTTTGTAAAGTGCCTGAAACATCGTTGAAGGTAGACAAGTATTTAATGGCTCTTTGTATCTCACTGTTCTAGGGAACTTTTATTTTATTATTTTCCTCTCCCCTCCCTTTCTGACCTACACCTTTGAAAAAGATTGTTCTAGAGAACACTGTGTCCTAGAATTTGACAACGACAATTATCCCAATTTATGACCTTGCATAAAAGCTACCTGCATGCCTCAGCTTTCTTACCTGTGAAATTAGCAACAAATATAGTACTATTATTACCCTCAAATAATTTTAAAATTCAGTAGTAAGATATTTGGAGAAAAGTTTTCTCTATTTAGCTTTCCTAAAGCTGGCTGAGACCTAAAACTAAAAAAAAGCTGTATGAGGTGGCTGATGGGGCCTTGACCATTACTAGGAAAGTACTAACAAGGTAGCTTCCAAACATTAACCAATTAGTATTAATGAATTTTGAGTGGATCTGAAGTGATGTCTTATCTTCTGCTAAGAATAATTCACTTGCAGTTTGCCAGAGCCAGGGATGGCTGGAGGCTCCTGCAAAATGGGTGGGCTGACTCCTGGTGGCAGGATGCTATTCTTAATTTTCAGAAAAATATGAACAAGGAACTTAGAAGCTGCTTGAGAAACCCACCATGTTCTTTGGGAATAGGCTTACCTCCACATTCTAAAAAGAGTCCACCAAATGAATGTAGGAACATGACGAATGGTCAAATTGCACAGTATTGTTAAAATGTAGTAGCCCACTACTACCCAGGACCAGGATCTGAAAGGGAAAAAAGAATGTGCATAGCTGTGGGGCAATTTGGCCTGCGTGAAGGACTAGGGTTGATGATGGCTTGAATCAAGGGTTGGCTTTCCCGCAGCTAAGGGACAGAACATAGACAAAGGAAGCTTCAAAAGGCCAGGTCGCAGGACTGAGAAAAGTAGGGCTGCAGCGGCGTGTGTGTGTGTGTGTGTGTGTGTGTGTGTGTGTGTGTGTGTGTGTGTGTGTGTGTGTGTGTGTGTGTGTGTGTGTGTGTGTGTGTGTGTGTGTGTGTGTGTGTGTGTGTGTGTGTGTGTGTGTAACGTGTGTGCGCGCGCACGCGCATGCATATGCATTAGGGAGAAGGCTGGAATGGGCGCGGGAACGCGAACGTGCGTGGTGGCTAGAGGGCGTGAAAGGCTGCGGGGAGCTAGGCGCGCGTGGCAAAAGTGGCTAGTGGGTGGTGGCGGGAGGACTTGCGCGCGCCAGCTAGTGGCGTGGCGCATGGAGATGGGAGTGCTCCGCGCAGCTGGGAAGGCAACCAGCGGAGGCTCGGGGTTGTGGGCACAGGTGTCAGTCCCGCTGGCGGAGCTCCCGGCTGGGGAGGGCGGGATGTTCCAGAGCCGGGCTGAGCAGCACTCAGCGCGCCCGCTGAGGGCGCGCGGCCCCCTATCCCAGTAGCTCTTCCAACTTCCGCGGAGAACATTAACCCTCCCCATACAGCACCCGCGGAAGAGAGAGACGAGGTGTGCACCAAAGCTGTAGGGGGGATGTGGGGAACCGAGACTCTGGGGAGCTGCTCCCACGCCGGGGACCGGAGCTTCTCTCACTCCGCCGAGGACAGGAACTGTTTCCGTGGTCGCTGAGTGGGGAACTGGGGCTCCGCAAGGGGAGGCGGGAGCCCCGGGTGGAGAAGCCAGGTGCGAAAGGGGACTGGATGCAGCTTTGCCCAGCCGAATGGGTGTCTGATCCCATCTGGAATGAAGGGAGATGCAGTGAATGATTGCTCTCCAGGACCCCGAGAAGTGCTTCAGGTAAAGAGAACAGCTGCTGTCCACCACCTCCCTCCAGCCCTAATTCCCCACGCTATTGACTCCTCCTTTCTCTCCCAGACCTGACCTCTTCCTACTTCCTAGCACCTTTGCACACACATCCCTCCCACTAACCTACCTGTCTCCAAGTTTCCCCCACCAACCCCTAAGCAGCATCCCTCAACCAATCCCCGTCCCGCCTCCTTTCCCCACCCCATCTTCAAAGTCTATCCTCCACCTCTGCTTGCAGCTGTTTCCTTTCCCCCTGCCCCATGGCTATTCATCACTCTCATCACTTGAGGGATTTTCAAATGTAGTTTAGACATCTTATTTTCATTCGTGGGGGGGAAAGGATTTATAAAGCTTTGGGAAATGAGCTAGCAAATGGACTTAGGGCCAAGCAGATATCTTCTTTACAAGGATGTGTGTGTTTGGCTTGTTTGCTGAACATTGATTTACTCTAAACTCTCTCCTGACCGTCCCATTGATCACTATCTGAACTGCTGAGGAATTTGTATGATACTTGGGTAGAGGGAATACCTGGCACCAAAGAGAAAACAAGTGAGTTGAAAGTTCTGTAATGTTTTTGTGGCATTTTGTAGTGAAAAGAAAGTTCCCTTAGAATCTTAGGTAGAGGAACTTATTTCATCTTTCTTGTGATTTACACTGGTGATGTGCATTTGCCTTGATTAACTTTGCTTTTAAAAAATGAAAAGGTTTTTTTTTCCTGCTTAGTAATTACATATTTGCATTTTGTCTCTGTTTGTAGAAAGGTAAACAAGAAGGATTTAAACATTTATTGAGAAATTTTATCACTAAAGGTAAATTACTTTATGGTATACTTATGAGTGAAGTTTTTCACTGAGGTATATAAAACAAGCATTTATAAAGAAATACTGTGTGCTGTACATGCAGACCACAATAAGGATGCTATATGTGTAAGGTATATTAATGTTAGTTTTTAATAAAGAAGAAAACAAACTATTTGTAGATAGATGCAACAAAACGAGAGAGTATTTTTTTTCCAAAACAAAAGGAAGTCTTTCATAGCTGGTTGCTTCCATGAATTTTCTTTTTGGGGTGAATAGAATATAGGGACACCGTCAGAATCTGGTAGGTTTCAAACTATGGCCTGAGATTTTTCCTGTAGTCTTGGTTTTTGGACTATTTTGTTAACATTTTCTTTTGACTCTGATATTAAGGCAAAAATTTTAATTATTCACCTATGTAAAATTAGTTTGTAAGTCAAGGTATACTAGAAGTGTGTTTTTAATAACTTTTTATGTGGAGAATTTATTCTTATTATTGGTTTTGAAGTACTCTTTATCTTAAAAATCATATCTTTTGTTGTTTAATAAGAATGCTGAGTATAACATACATCACAATAATCAAGAATATCATTTAGGAATGCTGTTTTGTAAGTTATTTATGACTTTAATGTACTTATGAACTTGGATCCCTGGCCATGCTTTAGGATATATTCTATATATACATACAGAATACAGGATGTATTCTATACATTATAAATATGATAATATTAACAATTGATGTTTATCTAATTCTCTAAAGTTTACAAAGCACCTTACTTAGATTAGTCTCATAGGATCATAGATCTAGAGGTATAAGGGCAAACAGATGCCATGTGGTCCTACACCTTCATTATTCCCAAATGAGAAGATGGAGACCCCAAACTGAGGTCCAAGGTCTTTAAGTGAACTCCCTAATGGCCCAAATATAGTGAACAAAAAAAAAGATGTGAACCCAGGTCCTCTTACTCCAGAGAAAGTGAGCTTTCCAAGGTACCACATATGCTCATGGGGTAAAAGCTAGTAACTAATGGTCCACCAAGAAAATAAAACATGTTTATTATATAAGAGACTATTGAAGATAAAATGCCATGTAATATTTTTATTCATCAGACTTCACATCTAACAACAAAGTAAAATTTAAAATGACTTTAAATATCCATCAGTTAGTGGGAAATAAAATGCCATTTTTATGAGAATATTTGATTAATTATGAGAAAAAGTTGCTTAAAATTACTAATAAGAAAGTACATTCACACTTTTCTCATTACTTTGGAGGTGTTTTGGTCAACCTACTAAAGGATCATTTTGTTTTAGATGTGTACAGCTAACATTCAAGTTGGTTGTGTGGTCTACTGTTTGTATCCTGCTTAATGAATACAGTTACAGTTTGTGCATATCCTCCAGTTTATCTGGAGTGGCATTATTTGAAACTGCAAGAAATAGCATCAAAGTCAATATTAATTTTAAGTTCTACAGACTCAGGCTGAGATTACTGTACAGTCAAGTTTAAGGTTCTTTTTTCATCTATTTTCTGTTTATATTATATACAGTGAAGTGATTAACAATGAGAAACTGTAGTTCTGTTTAATCGTAGGCAAATTTAAAACTGACCAGTTTTCCAAATTGTATTTTCCAAACATTAAATACAGTGTTCTTCATTTTAAGTATATTTATACTTGGTGATAAATACAAAGAAATTTCATGACAAAGTGATGGAAAAATCATGTTTGTAAGAAAGTGGGAAAGATTAAATCCCTGTGGACCAGGACCTGCTTGATGAGGGTCTATGTTTTTAAATGCCCTCTCATAGACGATATGACCAAATGAAGAATTAAAATTTTACTGGAAAAAGTACCATAAACTCTGAATCAGTTATGGGATAGTCAAATGGAAAACTACTAGTGCATGATTTTGTTTTCTGTGACACTTAATATTATTACTGGTAACAAGATCAGTAACGATTTATTACAAAACAATACAACAGCAACAAAATTGAAAACCCAAATGAGGAGTTAGCACAAAATTAAATAAGTGAGATAGGTAAAGCCAAACAGAGGTAAACAACACACAGGCAGAAATATCAAATAGACTAGAGTCATATTTGCAGTCAAGCTAAACAATGACTGCTATAAAGGAATTCCTGGGAGAATACTAAATTTTAAATCTCTGAGCTAAATTCTGTTAGTTGATATTTGCTTATATTTGCTAGTGGCTGGTACTTGATTTGTGAATATCCCATCCCTTTGAAAGCCCAATTGTATAAGATCTCCCTCTCCCCTCCATCTTCCCCCACCCCCCACCTCTCTACCACCCCAAGTCAGTCAACAACCAAGCTCTTCCAGGCTAGTGGCATCACTTGGTGGCCAGGGCGAGAACCATATAGCCCAATCTCCATTTCCCAACCATTTTATTTGTTCCCTCTCAGGGATAATAATACGTACATGATGTTTCTTCCCCTACCCTATATTTTCCCTCTATCTTTCACCTCTGACAGATTAGTTAATTTCACTTAAGATAAGCTTTATCTCACTTGTGCACATACATCCCTTGCTGCTTTTTGCCTCTGCCTTTCAAATCCTTCTGAGCTACCTCAGGAAATTCTGTTTCTCTCTCTGTTCCTCTCTTCATTCCATTTATGAACCAGAAAACAATCACGGTCTTGGTAAGAAGAGATTTGGCAATACATCTGCACCAAGAAAAGGGAGTTTATAAGTGGAATCAGACATAATAAAGAATCAGTGCCATTAACCTATGACACCCTTGAGAATACCCAGAAGTCCCCTTCAGAATATCCATAGAAGTCTCCTCTAATTAACATGATTGTCTTCAAGCAACAATATCCAAGATTAACAAACGTTAACTGAATTAGAGTGAATTATTTCAAAACTACTACGTACAAGATACCATGCTAGGTACTGAGGATGCAGAGATGAAACTTCACACAAATCCTAATCTCAAGAAACTTGAAATTGTGTGTGTATGTGTAATTGTGGGAGACACTGATTATGATGTATATTTATTATTTATATATATTTATAGCTGACGTATTTATTAACTGGGACATTGGCTTTTAATGAATTCTTGTTGGTTGATATAACAGGTTAAGGTTTGATAAGTATTATCTCATTTAAGACTCACTGCACTACACTTATTATTTCCATTTCACATGTAAGAAAACTGAAGTTCATGAATTTTACAGAATTTTTCCCATGGTCACACAACCGGTCAGGGTCAGAGACAGGATTCAAATACAGGTCTTTCCTGACATCAAGCCCAGGACTCTTCTTTTCATGCTTCCTACTTGCTACTGCATGATACAGTGCAGACTGTGTTAGAGATAAAGGGAAAAATTCAGTCAGTGTTCTAGGAAAATCTGACAAGAATATTTTTGCCTGGGGGGCAGTGAGAATCAGAAAAGGCTTTATGGAGGACTTGGTGCCTGACCTGGGTTTTGAAAAAAGAGCAGACATGTAGTATGATGGGGGAATGGCCAATAGAAATGCATGGAGGTGGCACTATACATAATGAGATCAGAGAAAAGCTATTAGTCCAGCTTAACTGGAACATAAGAATACATCAAGGGGAAAAGTATGAAGTGAACCTGGAAAGGTACATTAGAGCCAGATTGTGGAGCAACTTAAAAGTTAAGGTAAGAAATGGATATTTTATCTTTTAAGGCAATAGGGAGTAACTGAAGGCCCTTGAGGAGGAGAATCATATGGTTTGACTTGGGTATTATTAAGAAGGTTATATTGACAGCTATATGGTATCTGAATTTTTTAAAAAGGGAAAGCTGGAAGTGGTGAGACCAATGAAGAGGTTGTTATAATAGTCCAGGTAATCAATGATTATTCCTTTTAGACAGCAAGATATAAATGCAAACAAAATGGTATCTGACCAACCAGAATTTTTTAAAAGGCATGTAAAAAAGATGGAAACAATAATGGCCTAAACTGGGT
The DNA here is from genome assembly GCF_011100635.1 of Trichosurus vulpecula. Lineage (NCBI taxonomy): Eukaryota > Metazoa > Chordata > Mammalia > Diprotodontia > Phalangeridae > Trichosurus > Trichosurus vulpecula. The sequence continues at coordinate 183,132,436 of NC_050574.1, forward strand.
TGCTGATTGTATAAGCGAAGAGGAAAATGAGATACTTTGGAGGTAGAACTGTATGTTGAGGGTGAGGGACAGAGAAAAATCAAAGATGTATAAGGATTCCAGACTGTGGGAATGAAAGGATAGTGCTGCCATCAGTAGGATTAAGAGGAAGTTAGGTGGAGGTGCTGATCTAAGGAGGGAGATGGTGAGCTCTCCTTCAGATATGTTGAGTTTGAGGTGCTCATGGAATCTCTAAGTATGTACGGATAGTAGATAGAGCTGCTGGACTAGCACTGAGCTCAGGATAATTTGGACTATATGCACAGATTTTGTAGTTATTCATGAAGAGTTTATGACTGCAACACAGAGGAAAATTTGTGACTGGCTTTAATGATGATTTTATCCTTATAATAAACAAGGGGAGCTGCTATTCTAGACCTGTTACAGCAAGGAACAACTGACTACTAAAATAGAAATGATGAAAAGTATAGTAAGTTGGGCACCACAGATTTGGGGAAAATAGATTTTAGAAGATTCAGAATAGAATCCTAATATTCTTCAAAGGAAAATCAGTCCACAATGAAAGATAACGACAATGAAATTCTGCATCTACACACAGAATGGTTCCAAAGAAAAGGTAAATGGGAAATTCCCTGACGAGCAATTTGGATACATAGTGAACTCATTGACAAACTCAGACTTTTTTAAAAAGATGTGGGTAGAAGATGGAAACAAGGGCAGATAAATAAGAATAATGTAAAAGAGTAGCACATTCCTTTAAAGCAGGGGTTCTTAAATTTTCTGTGTCAGATATCACTACAGCAATCTGGAGAAGCCTGTGGATCACTTCTCAAAATATCTTTAAATGCATAAAATAAAACACATAGTATTGCAAAGGAAACCAATTACACTGAAATGCAGTTTTCAAAATATTTTTAAAAGTTCATGGACCCTAGGTTTAGTTTTTCTGCTTTAAAGAGTAATATTAGGAACATTAAAGCCCGTATTTAGCTAAGTCTAAGCATTAAAGCACTAAAGATGCCAATAAGGAGTAGTTTTGTTTTCTTTTTATCAATATCAGGGACAAGAGGAAGATCAAAAGATATGTGTGTGGCAACTATTCAACATATATTTTGCTTCTGGTTTCTCTTTTAGGAAGAATGATTTGTGGACTGGCAGGGATAAAATCATTATAGACTAATTGGTATAACACTAGGAAAAGAATTAATTGTCCTCAATAAGTTGAAGTCACCAGTCATGGAAGAACTATATTCTAGGTTACTGAAAGAAGACAGCCATGATTGATGTCCCACTCTCAGTGATTTTTTTCTTAAAGATTGTGAAAAATAAGAAAAATACCATCATACAAGAGGAGGGCAAATGAGGTTTCAGGTTTTGGCGGGCAGAGAGAGAGAGAGAGAAAAGGAAGGGAACCAACAAAACACTAGAATTAGAATTTTCATGTGAAAATCAAAGGGCTGGTTTGTAAACTTTTTGAAAGGTAAACAAAAATCATTAAAAGTCAGTGTGACTTAAGCAAGACTAGGCCATGCCAGATTAAACTCATTTTCTTTTTTGATAGTAACTAGACTGATAGATCAACAGAATCATATATACTATGCCTACCTTTTAACAAAGCTTTTGGTGAGATTTTTCATAGTATCATTGTGGATAAGATAGGTGACATTATGATTAGATGTATTTGGAATGATTTGAATGGCTGGACCCAAACAGTAGCCATAAATTATTTGACGCTAACTTGGAAGGAAGCCTTTAAAGGGCAGGAATTCTTAAACATGTCCATGAGGGTTCATGGATAAATTTCAAGGAGTCCATGAACTTGGATGGGGAAAATTGCATTTTAATTTTCACTAACTGATATTAAACATTTACTTCTATTATTTAAAAAGAATATTCTGAGAAGGGGCATGTAGATTTCACCAGATTGCCAAAAAGGAACATGACACAAAAAAAAGTTAAAAACCCTGCTCTAGGCAAGGACATGTGTCCTTGGGCTTGTGGTAATTAATTTTCTTTTTATCCCTGACCTGCTTGAAAACATAGAAGGCTGGGAGGAATAGGCAACATTGGATGGCATTCAGAATCTAAAAAGGTCTCAACAGACTAGAATAATGAAAAGCATCTAATAAGATAAATGTAATAAGAATAATTGTACATATGTTTAAAAAAACAAATCTCAAATATAGAATGAGTGGGTACGTGGCTAGAAAATATTTACTAGAGAAGAGACCTACAGGGTCCAGTGGACTGAAATCTCAATCTGAGCCAGCAGTCAGATGAAACAATGAACAAAGCTAATGCTAACCTAAGCTTCATTGAGACATTAGTATATCATGTTCAGTTCTAAATATCTCATCTTATGAAGGACATTGACAATCTGAAACATGTTCTTTTTATTTATTTGTTATTTAATATTTTTAGTTTTCAACATTGATTTCCACAAGATTTTGAGTTATAAATTTACTCCCCATTTCTACCCTCCCCTCACCCCAAGATGCCATATATTCTGATTGCCCCTTTCCCCAGTCTGCCCTCCCTTCTGTCACCCCACTGCCCCCCATCCCCTTTCCCCTTGCTTTCTTGTAGGGCGAGATAGACTTCTATATCCCTTTGCTTGTATATCTTCTTTCCCAGTTGCATGTAAAAACAACCTTTTTTTGAGCATTTGTTTTTAGAACTTTGAGTTCCAAATTCTCTCCTTTCTTCCCTCCCGACCCACCCTCCTTGAGAAGGCAAGCAATTCAACATAGGTCACACATGTATCATTATGCAAAACACTTCTTTAACAGTCATGTTGTAAAAAACTAACTATATTTCCCTCCAACCTATGCTGTCCCCCTTTATTCAATTTTCTCCCTTGACCCTGTCCCTTTTCAAAAGAGTTTGCTTTTGATTACCTCCTCCCCTGATCTGCCCTCTCTTCTATGATCCCACCTCTCTTATCTCCTTCCCCCCTACTTTCCTGTAGGGTAAGATATCCAACTTAGTGTGTATGTTATTCCCTCCTTAAGTCAAATCCAATGAGAGTAAGATTCACTCATTCCCTTTCACCTGCCCCCTATTCCCTTCCAATAGAACTGGTTTTTCTTGCCACTTTTCTGTGAGATAATTTACCCCATTCTTTCTCTCCCTTTCTCCTCCTCCCAATATATTCTTTTTCACCCCTTAATTGTATGTATTTATGTATTTACTTTTGGATATCATCTGTTCGTATTCAACTCACCCTATATATGTCTGTGTATGTATATATATATATATATATATATTTATATATATATGTATGTATATTTATATATATATACATACATATATATATATATATATGTACATTCCCTTCAACTACCCTAATACTGAGAAAGGTTTCAAGAGTTATAAATATCATTTCTCTATGTAGAAATGTAAACAAAACAGTTCAACTTTAGTAAGGCCCTTATAATTTCTCTTTCCTGTTTACTTTTTCATGCTTCTCTTGATTCTTGTATTTGAAAGTCAAATTTTCTATTCAGCTCAGGTTTTTTCATCAAGAAAGCTCCTCTATTTTATTGAAAATTCATATTTTGCCTTAGAGTATTATACTCAGTTTTGCTGGGTAGGTGATTTTCGGTTTTAATCCTAGCTCCTTTGACCTCCAGAATATCATATTCCAAACCTTTTGATCCCTTAATGTAGAAGCTCCTAGATCTTGTGTTATCCTGATTGTGTTTCCACAATACTCAAATGGTTTCTTTCTGGCTACTTGCAATATTTTCTCCTTGACCTGGTAACTCTGGAATTTGGATACAATATTCCTAGGAGTTTTCTTTTTTGTGATCTTTTTCAGGAGGCAATCGGTGGATTCTTTCAATTTCTATTTTACCCTCTAGTTCTAGAATATCAGGGGAGTTTTCCTTGATAATTTCTTGAGAGATGATGTCTAAGCTCTTTTTTTGATCATGGCTTTCAGGTAGTCCAATAATTTTTAAATTATCTCTGCTGGATCTGTTCCACAGGTCATTGGTTTTTCCAATGAGATATTTCACATCGTCTTCTATTTTTTCATTCTTTTGGTTCTGTTTTATAATTTCTTGATTTCTCATAAAGTCACTAGCTTCCACTTGCTCCATTCTAATTGTTAAGGTATTATTTTCTTAAGTGGTCTTTTGGACCTCCTTTTCCATTTGGCTAATTCTGTCTTTTAAGGCATTCTTCTCCTCATTGGCTTTTTGGAGCTCTTTTGCCATTTGGGTTGGTCTATTTTTTAAGGTGTTATTTTTTCAGTATTTTTTGGGTCTCATTTAGCAATTTGTTGACTTGGTTTTCATGATTTTCTTGTATCACTGTCATTTCTCTTCCCAATTTTTCTTCTACTTCTCTTACTTGCTTTTCCAAATCCTTTTTGAGCTCTTCCATGGCCTGAGACTAACTCATATTTTTCTTAGAGGCTTTTAATGTGGGCTTTTTGACTTTGTCGACTTCTGCTGGCTGTATGTTTTGATCTTCTTTGCCACCAAAAAAAAGATTCAATAGTCAAGAGTCTTTTTGCACTTCCTGGCCGTGTTCCCAGCCAACTACTTGACCCTTGAGCTTTTTGTCAGGGTATGACTGCCTTCAGAGTTGCAAGTCATTTGCCCCAAGCTTCAGGGGTCTTGCACTGCTCTTTTCAGAGCTACTTCTACACAGCAAGCTCTGCCACACTAGTGCTCCTCCTCCCCCAAGAACTACCAACTAGGACCGTGACCCAGATCCAAGCAGGGCAAAGCAAGAGAACCTTGCCTCTGTGCCAGCAAAGTGATCCCTGCACTCTTGCTCTGATCCATTGCTTGATTCCTCCCACCAGGTAGTCCTGGGTCCTGAAGCAGCCATAGATGGAGCTCTGGAAGCAGCCACCTGAGCTTCCTGCTGCTGCTGCTGCACCACCCCTGCTGCCCTGGCCTGGGGCTGGACCACTTCTCTCACCCATCTCCAGCAGGTTTCCCACTGACCTGCTAATTTGTCTTTGGCGTTTGTGGGTTGGGAAGTCTGATAACTGCTACAGCTCAGTGATTCATGGCCCTAAGGCCTGCTCTGCCAGATCTATTCCTGGCCTGGTTGTTACTGGCACAGTCCACCCTGGGCTACACTCACTCCCAATACAGTGCAATAGACCCTTCACAGCGACCATCCAGGCCGTCCTGGGCTAGAGACCTGCTTCCCTCTGTTATTTCATGGGTTCTGTAGCTCTAGAATTTGTTCAGAGCCATTTTTTACAGGTGTTTGAAGGGTTTAGGGGAGAGCTTAAGCGAGTCCCTCTTTTCCATCTGCCATTTTGGCTCTGCCCCCTGAAACACATTCTTTAAAGGGCTGATTCAGTGATGAGATGACTAGAGATCTTGTCACTTGAGAATGAGTCAAAACAACTGGAGAAGTTTAGCCTGAAAAAGACAAGACCAAATGTTTAGGGATAAGGATTATAATGGTTTTCTGAGTATTTTAAAGTCAATTAAGTAAAAGTTAAATAAGGCTTCTGCTTTCCCCCAAAGGGCAGAACTAGTAGCATTATGTGGAATTTTCAGAAGCAGGTTTAGGCTTAAGGTACCTGACACATAGTAGGTGTTTAATAAATGCTTGTTGATTCATTAATGTAAGAAAAAAATTCCTAATGCTTAGAGTTGTCCAAAAGTAGAATAGGTTAACACCAGAAGTGGTGGGGTGATTCTGCTTTCTTGGGAATTATTCCAGGAAAGGCTTAGTTGATGACTGCTTAGTTGATGCTGTTGTACAGGGAATTATTAATAATAAAAATAGCTGGCATTTAATAGCACTTTAAGTGTTTGCAAAGAGCTTTACACCATTTATCCTCACAACACTGGGAGGTTGGTATTATTTTAGGTGCTTTATGTAGAGAGAGGGTTATAGGCACCTAGGCTTTTGGCTCTTAGATCTCAAGCTAGGAAGGACCTAAAATTTCATCTAGTTTGAACCCTGCCATTTTCCAGATAAAGAAACTGAGGCCTACAGAGAGGAAGTGATTTATCTAAGTTTACCCAGGTAGATAATAACTGTCATAGTTAGGATTCAAATCTCTGTCCTCTCACTATATATCCCTTGCTCTTTGTGGGAAGCTGAATTTTCATTCTTCAATTGTATTTAATTACCACCCTAACAACAATATTGTGTTCTATGCTTCTTTGCACATTTAAAGTAATTTAGATACATAATTATTCAGTAAGCATTTGAGGACTAGCCTAGCAACCTAACCACCATTTATACCATTGTGTTTATGGGAAAATGCATTCCACTTTCCAAATAACTGACTTACAAAAGAACTTTTGGCATATATTTCTTCAAAAGTATTTAATTATTGTTTCTGAGACACTGTGCTAGGAATTATGGGAGTATATAGAATTTTTAAAAGATTCTATTCCTGATGGACACAGAGATTAATATAATCTATAATTCATTTCCATGTGTGTATTGATTTAGAGTTAATACAACTTTCTTCACAACAACCCTTTGATGCAAATATTATTGACTTCATTTTATAGATCAGGAAAATTGAGGCCAAGAAATGTTCAATGACTTGCTCATTGTGACAGTAGTATTAAATATCAGAGTTGGGGACTTACCCTAGCTAGGTCTTCTAACTCCAAGTTCAGTACTTTTCCCATTATACAACACTGGCACTATAATTTTGGGTTTTCTTTATATCTATTCAAGAAAAAAATCAAACAATTTGAAACCCTTCATATTGTAATCTTTTCTTTGCTGTGTCATATATCATTGTGTTTTCAGGATTATATCAAACCTATCTCAGCAGGTGAGTAATTTCTGCAACTTGTTCTGAATATTATTATTGTTAGCTTAAATATAATTATTATTTAAATCGGAAACTTTTTTATAAAAATTCAAAAGTTTGCATTATTGAAGATATCCTTGGTTAGGGAAACATCTTTTTGTCTTTATAAGCAAGTCAGTGGAGAAATAATAAACATTTGTAAAGTGCCTGCTCTGTGCGAGGAACTATGCTAAGCTCTGGGGATAAATACACAAAAAGAAAAAAAAACGTAGTCCTCGGGGAGCTTAGTGCTTCATGGAGGAAAACAACATACAAAAGGAAGCTGAATTTAGTGTACAAAAATGGCACTATTTAAATTTGTGAATGTCTGTAAATGTTTTCTTTTACTACATCGTAAGACCTCTTTTGCTATGGAAGTTTTATGCTTAGATTTTAGTAATCAGAGCAAAGATATCATAAATAAAGCTCTTAGTTATGTTATCTATGATCTAGGTAATCCTGGAGTGGGACAGTTAGGTGGAGTAGTGGATCAAGTGTAGCCTGGAGTCAAGAAGGCTCCTCTTCCTGAGTTCAAATGTGACCTTTGACTCTTACTAGCTGTGTGACCCTGGGCAAGTCATTTAACCCTATTTGCCTTAGTTGCCTCATCTGTAAAATGAACTGGAGAATGAATGGCAAACCACTCCAGTATCTTTGCCAAGAAACCCCCAAATGGGGCCTGACTGAAAAACAACTCAACAACAAAAACAAAAATCCTAGAGTAGGGGAAATAGGCTTGAGATGTAAAACTTTTGTAAATATTTTGTGATGTTGAATTACAAAGTTGAAGTACTAAAACTTATATTTTTCTGTGAAATCTGAATTCAGTCTGTTCCAACTCTTATACATATAATGTGCTAAAGACAAAGACTACTCACTATTCCCTAATAAGATATTTGTCCTTACATTTTTGTCCTTACTTCCACTGAAAGATGCGTATCCTTATTTCCACCTGATGAAGTTTGATCCAGCTAAAAAGCTACCTCCTTCTTAGACATTTCTCTCCCAGCCCATGTTGATGTGTTCTTTACCTACTGCTAACCCCAATAACACTTGTTTTCCCCCATTGGATATTAGGTTCTGTCACATCCCTTCTTTTCTACTCACATAGTCACCAATATAGTCCAGGCCTTAATTCTCTTTTCTATACTGCTGTAATAGCCTTCTGACTGAACTTTTTGTCATACAGATTCTCTCACTTCTCCAGCCCACCCTTTTCACAGATGCCAAAGAGATTTCCTAATGCACAAGTCTAGCCCCATCACTTATTTACAACTTTTTATTGAGAAAGTAAAATATAAATTCCATAGTCTGGCTTTCTAAGGACATCTACAAGTTAGTGCCAGTCTATCTTTTCCCCTTATATCACATTATTCCTTTTGATGTACTCTATGTTCTATTATAACTAGTGGCTTCCTCCGTCTTTAGGATCTTGTATTCTTTACAAGGATACAGAAACTGTTCAGTCAGTTGAGAGATTGTAAAAATGTGGTCTACTATGGAATACTGCTTGTGAAAGCCACTCTGTTGAATTAAAAAAAATTTAGATAAATGAGAAAAAAAGCAAGACAGGGCTAGTAGTAATTCTCTCATTTGCATTTTTAACAGTATTAGGGTCTAATTTTTTGCACATTGTTGTACATGGTCTTTCATGTAACTTTAAAATTAATCCTTCAATACTCTCAAAACTGTATTGCCTCTGGCAAGTTCAAACTCTTTGTGAATTTGATCTTTCACCAAAAAACTTACTTTAAATTTGTTTTTCCATTCGCCACTTCCCTCTGTTTTATGAGGTGATATTAATATAATACTCTGCCATCCCATAAGATTTTACAGATTCATATTCTAAACCTGTATTGAAAATGGGCTGTATCTCTCTACTTGTTAAAGAGATTAGGTGGTTGACTAAAGAAGTTTCTAGGTTCTTTTGCTCTCTCCTTTTTATGATACTTGGTTTACGTTACTTATATTTCTCAAAGAAATTGTTTCAGTTGTAGATATTCATTCCTCCATCCATTTCAATTTTTTTTTGGATATCAATAACTTGTTTAAGTAGGTCAAGATGTAGTTGTTGGGTTTGTTTGAGCTTTGTTATTGTTGTTTTAGCTACTGGCCATATCTTTTCCTTATCTTTGTCCTTTAAGTTTTATATTAATTTTGATGGGTAGTCTGACAGTATAAGGACAGCTGATTCAGGCGTGATTCCCACATCAGTAATAAATCACTTGCTGTCTGTTAAAATGTAACTAATTTCATTTTAAAAATATATCTGATGCTTACCCAGAACCACAGAATTCTCTTTTAAAAAGAAGTATTCATGATTTAGATGAGGTTTCTGTGCAATCTATAGGCTTTTGACCTCTTTCATCACTTACTCTGGGAAAAAAAAAATATTTTCCACATATTTTTCATTGCCCTGTTTTATGCTGACCTTTACATTGAATTCACTAAATACCGAAATATCTATTGCTTAAATTGGAGAATTTTATTGACTTCTTCTGTAGATTTTCTCTAACTTCTCGTACTTTACATGTAATGTTGGCATATAAAGCATAATGTTGCAATTATTGTCATGGAGGTTTTTCTTCAAATATTTATCAGGAGTACTGCTATACAAAATGACCAGATAGCCCCAAATGCCATCCTAAATTGAACCTGTGAGCCACCCTCCATGTTATTGCAGCATCCTTTTTGTCTTCTGGTTTAATTTATATTGTTATGATCAACATAGTTCAATTCCAATGATATATTGATTTGTCATTGGATAATGATCACACATTTATAGTATCAATTGCTATCAATGATACAGGTGGCCCAAAAACTGGGAGAGTCCTCTCTCATTCCTTTTCTGCCACCATGCCACCATCACTGTAGAAACTCAAGGGACCTTAACAAGACTAGGGACATTTTATATTTTTCTTCATTTCATTGGTTGCCTTGGCAAATAGTTTATCATTAAGTGACCAGGTTACTGGTAATGAGCCTCTTTTTAGCTAGCATGCTTCTCATTATTTTTATTGTTGATATTGTACTCAGAGCTTCTCCAATATGGTTAAACTACAATAAATTATACTCCTCTGGTACAGCCTCCAAAACTACAGGGTCACCAATATCACGATGATACATCATAGTTATATCATATATGTACTCCGGTCTTAATGGTAGAGAAAATAGCAACTCAGCACTTTGTTTCAGAACTGGTTAATATGTCTCTCATGTAACATCTACTATAGGTATGTGAGGTTCAAGGGGTAGAAGGTAGAGGAGGCTGCTTCAAATCAGGAGAATTAGGGAAGGCTTCCGGGAGGGGATGACATTTAAGTGGGTTTTCAAGGATGAGAAGAAGTGGTTTTTCAAGGAAGAAGAAATTCAGCCAAACAGTAAGAGGTTGTAAGTATAGCATAGGAAATGACTTGAGCAAAATCAAAAATGTATGAAAATCCAGCTCACATTCAAAGTTCTGTCCAGCGTGGCTCTAGCAAAGATATGTGTGTGTATGTGTGTGTGAGTGTGTGTGTACACATACACATTCACATGTGTATATAAAAGGTATATGTAAATATGTATGAATACAAATATGTATAATGTATGTATTCATAAACATATCTGTGTATGTCAAATATGACATGTGACTGGAAAGAGAATTTGTAGAAAGACTGAATGCTAAGCAGAGGAATTTGAACTTTACTTGTGAGGCAAAGGGGAGCCAATGAAGAAAGCCAGATAACTCAATCAGATAAATGCATTAAAGAAAGATTTTGGCAATAGCATGAAAGATACTTTGCAGAATAAGTCAATAGAACCAGAAAATATCATTAAGAGGTGCTACCTTCCCTAAAGTGTGGTAGTAAGGAGGAAACTATATTTGGATGATAACAGTGGAATACATCTCATGGCTTGCATTCTCATTCCTTCTCTGTCACTGTCTCTCTGTCCTGTTTTTGAGTATGTATATATGCACCTAAACATGTATATACATATACAAATTTGTACATATACATATTATATATACAAATATATTCACATACATATATTTCTGTGTGCTTATATTTTTTTTAATCAAGACTTGATATGAGATAGATGGGACACAGGCCAGGCCCCTCTTTTCTTTTATAAGGGACTATATTAAAATATTATTCCATTTCCCACTAGCAGATATAAATGATGTTATATTTCACAATCTATCCCATCTAGCCAATGTATCTCCTTTTTTCTTTTTTTTTCTTTGATCTCAAATATGTATGGGGCTATATGAGTGAATAATGAAGGACTGGGGTGGTTGTCTTTGTTGGCCTAGCTACAGTTTCAAAAGAGGATTATTCTTATCTCCTTTCTTTTACCTGTATCAAGCCCTGATTAATATGCTGTGTGAAAAACATATTAAGAAACATCTAAAGATAAGCCTTCATTTTTGCATGAAACTGAAAATATCTCTAGGAAATAGTTTTGTATGTGTATATTTTTAAATATAAATTCATAATACAATTATTATTAAGGCTTTTTTGTGTCCCCATGAGGCTTATGGTAAACTTTCAGCTGCATATTGCCAAAAATACTGTTTGTGTTTCAGTAATTTAAATTAAATTTTAAAGCCATATGAAATTTTAAAATAGCTGATAACATCATTAAAAAATGTTAACTTACTAGCAACATGCCTGAAAGGCTGATAGAATAAAAATTAATTCAATACAATTATGCAGTGAATGATTGAATCAAAACTAGAAATAATCTTCCTCCTAGACCCTTGTTGCCATCACCAATCAGCTGCCAAGCCCTTTGGACTCTACCTCTGTGATCATACTCAGATGTGCAACCTTCTTTATTTTTCTATTGCTATTAACTCCAGCTCAAGCCTTTCTTGCTCCTGCCTCCTTCCTACATTGATATTCACTTTGTATCTATTACGTATATATTCACATATGATCATATTATATTCTGTTAGAATGTATGCTTCTTAAGGGTAGCTACTATTATACTTTTGTTTTTGTATCCCAAGTGATTGTCACAATATGTGGAACATAATAAGAGAATAATAAATGATTCTTGATGATTGATTGCCTGGATTTTTGCAATGATCTCCTAACCTTCAAATCTCTCCCATGGGTAATCTATCCTCAATTTAAATGTACTCGTTAAATGCCTACTATGTTCCAGGTACTGTGTTATGCTGGATATGTGTTATGAGGATAAAAAGACAAACAAGAAAAAGTCCTAACCTCCAAGAAACTTATTTTATTCTAGGGGGAAAATTCTGTATGCAATACAAATATGTAGAAAGTAAGTAAAAATGTGGGACAGCTCAGTGGTGCAGTTGATAACAGGGTGGGGCCTGAAGTCAGGGAGGCTCTTCATGAATTCAAATCTGGACTCAGACACTTACTAGCTGTGTGACCCTGGGCAAGTCACTTAAACCCCTTTGCCTCAGTTTCCGCATCTGTAAAATGAGATGGAGAAAGATGTGAAAAGCCACTTCAGTACCTTTGCCAAGGAAGCCCCAAATGGGGTCATGAAGAGTTGTACACGACTGAAAAACGACTGAACAACAATAATAAAAAAACTTTACTTGGAGATGGATGCTAACCTTCAGAAGTCTTATCTTTTTACAAAATCAAATCAACCTTGATACATCAATACTCTCTGCCCTTTTTATTAGATGCTTTGAATGGATGGCTGAACCGTGAGCTCTTTAGAGCTCCATATAAGGAGGGAACACAGGACGGTAAATACCTCATTTCCCACCAGCTGCACTGCTTTTGGACTTCTCCACCTTGCCCTCCCTCTTGTTAGCTTCCTTTTTATATGTTGTCTTCCCCCCATTAGGTTGTAAGCTCCTTGAGGACAGGGGCCATTTATATTTTTATTTGTATCTCCACTCCTTACCACAGTGCCAGGCACAAAGTATGCACTTAACAAATGTTTATTGACTGACTGATGCAAGGGTGCTGTTAGGAAATACCTTGTCTGGGAGATAGCAATTTAACTGACTTGAAGAGAGGTAAGGATTCCACGAGTCAGAAGTGAAAAATGAAGAGCAAATAACTGGAATGCTACTACCTTCATTAATCTTCCTTCTCAACCTCTTCATCTTCCTCCCCAGCAGCCAAAAGTTGTCCCTCTCTTTGTTGAGTTCCCATTCTTCATACCCTTCTCATGGCACTTAATGTATCCTTTCTTGTTTTTATAGCTATTTGTGTCTGCATCTTATTTTCCTACTAAATTGTAAACTTCTCATAAACATTCAGTAAATATGCATTAATTGGTTTAATCTTTGAATATCACTCCTCATAGTATCTTTCAGGGATAATTCAGTTTATAGATAAATCAATAAAGAGAGCATTTAGTAAACATTTGTAACAGGCAGGCACTGTCTTCAGTGCTATGGATTCAGATATAAGCAAGCAAACCTGACCCAGAGAAGCCTGAATTCTAATGGTAAAAGACAGTGAATTAAAGGGAGCTAGAAAAGGGGGAGGGACAGCATGGTGGGGAGATGACTGGGAAGTGGCATGGAGGCCAGGTTTCTGGGTAAGAAGAGTAAAAGCTAACCTATCAGAGAACAGATTTCAGAGTTTGTAGTCCACAGTTCCAATTTGAGGGAAATAGGGAGGCAGTATGGTGTGGATATGGCCAGGAAACTTATGACTCAGTTTTATGGTAAAGCATTCAGCTGAAATTAACATATTTTACTGCATAGTCAAATCTCAATTATCTTTACTAATAAAGGAATGCAGAGGTGGATAGTTTAAAAAACACACACATTTGACTTTGGAATATGTGTTTCTGCTTACAACTGAAAATAGATTTATTGTTCTGGGAACTCTCTTTAAACAAACAAACAAATAAACAAAACAGTAAAGTCCATAAACTAAAGATTTGACATAGGAGCTGAGAAACAGTTTCATCATCTTGATCCCTGCTTGACTTCTCCCTGCAGCCACTTCATGCTGAGAATAGACAGTTTAATCTCTCAGACTAATGCAGTCCACCAGCCTAAACAGAGCTGCTTTCCTCCAACTCTTTACTGACACAGGGATTTTAAGACAAATTAGTTAATATTAAATGTAAAAAACCTCAAAATTCATGTTTTAAAGGTCTAATGTAAAAATATAAAGCAGTATTTTCTTTCTATGAGTAATAATGTTTCACTAAATTCATCGTACTATGAAAATGTTAAGCATATTCAGCTGAGTGAAAACATGTCTTGTCAAGTAAAAATCATCTTTCAGCTTTATTGCTATACAAAAATGAGGCAACCATATTTTATGTACAAAAATTCAGAGGAACCCATGTGCTTCACTTAGTTTATAAGTGCTGAAATTGTATCAATGAGAATATCAGAAAAAGGAGTAGATTTCATCCACTAAAAATTTATGGTGTATAACAGCTGGGTCCTCGTTGCAGTTTGGCAATCCTTGTGCTCAGTTCTTACTGACTTACTGTCTCATCCCCCATAATGTTAATTCTAAACCTTTTCTTCTCTCTTCAAGCACCCAACCACGTTACATCCACTTCTCCTATAACAGCTTAACTTTTTAGTTCACTCAAAATATTGAGGCTATCTAACTGGGACCTCACTCAACCCCATTCCTCAAAACATTTTTTTTAAACATGATCAGCTATCCTGTCCTGCTTTCTTGCTGTCTCTGACAGATATATCACTGTTCCTTGAATTAGCTAACCCTTTACCCTATCACTTGATGCCACCCTTTGCCTGTTCGATCATTTGTTTTTTGGTCATGTCTGACTTTTTGTAAGCCCACTTGGAGTTTTCGTGGCAAAGGTACTGGAGAGGTTTGCCATTTCCTTCCCCAGCTCATGTTATGGATGAGGCAACTAAGGCAAACAGGGTTAAGCAACTTTCCCGGAGTCACACAGCTAGTAAGTGTCTGGAGCCATATTTGACCTCAGGAAGAGGAATCTTCTGGACTCCAGGCCTGGAGCTTTATCCACTGTGCCATCCAGCTGCCCCTCCTTGCTCATAGTGGATACTTAATAAATGCCTGGATCGAATTGAATCGCCACAGCACTATTGCAAAACCTAATGGTGGCACAGCAGAGAGAGGACTAGACTTGCAGTCAGGAAGACATAAGTTCAAATTCTTCCTCAGCCACTTACTATGTGACCCTAGGCAAGACATTTAATTGCTCTGTGACTCAGTTTCCTCATCTGTAAAATGGTGATAATAATATCACTTACCTCCCAGGGTTGTAATGAGGATAGAAAGAGATAATATTTGTAAAGCATTTTGCTGGCCTTAAAGTGCTTTATAAATGGTAGCTATATAGGTCTTGGCCACAGCCCATGTCTCCTTTCCAAGGACTATCTTGGCTGACTATGGAGAAGATCATCATCAGTAGGCTGACTACTAGGTGGTGAATTTCTTATCTATAATAACCTGTAAAACAAAGAAAAATATAAAATGGCCCTTAATCCTGTAGGAGCTCCTTCGACTTCTACAGGGACAGTTGTGTAAAGGGGGCCCAAGTATGCAAAGAATTGCCTGATTTTTCAGAGAGCCTTTAAACATTAACTTGACTGTTGGTTCTCTATCATAGCAATAGTGTCATCAGCACTATAAAACAAAGCTGAAAGAAGAGATAGTTAATTGCAAAGATGACTCCTCAGTTCTCAGAGAGGCAAACAAAAGACTTAGTGGAATTGGTTTTATTGTATGTCTGAAGGCAAGAAGAAGAATCATGTAATGGGACAATTGTTCATCATGTATTGCAATGCATATAATGAATAATTATAAAAGGATCCCCATGGAAACAATCACAGCCTATATGCCAACATCTGTCACAGGGCAGGAGGAAATAGAGAAATGTCACCAAAAAAATTTAAGACCTCTCTAAATTAAATGAATATAACCACTAAGTGCCCTCATTGCAAATGTGGATCTACTACAGCAGTTTAATGAAAAATATATTGGAAAATATTGTTCAGATGAACTCTTAAGAGGCCAAAGGATTGCAGGTTGCCTGGGATCATCATACCTGTATGTCATGAATACGTTAAACCAGGAGAGTCAGAAGCATGGTAAAGAAGGGAAAATGTTGTTCAGTTGATAAATGGCCAAAGGATAAGAACAGTCAGTTTTCAGAAGAAATCAAAGCTATTAATAGTCATATGAAATAATGCTCTAAATCATTATTGATTAGAGAAATGCAAATTAAACCAACTCAGATACTACTTCACACTATCAGATTAGCTAACATGACAGAATAGGAAAATGACAAATGCTCAAGGGGATATGGAAAAATAGATACACTAATGGACTGTTGGTGGAGTTGTGTACTACTCCAATCATTCTGGAGAAGAGTTTGTAACTACAGGACAAAGGGCTATAAAACTGTGTATGCCTTTAACCTAGCAATACCACTACTAGGTCTGTATCCCAAAGATATTAAAGAAAAAGGAAAAGGATATACATACATATATATATATATATATATATGTATATATATATATATATATATACAAAAATATTTATAGTAGCTCTTTTTGTGGTGGCAAAGAATTGGGAGATGGTTGAACAAGTTGTAGTATATGATTGTGAGGTAATACTAGTAAGCTAAAAAAATGACAAGGGGAGACAGCTTCTCAAAAACCTGGGAAGTCTTATGTGAACTGATACAAATTGAAATGAGCAGAACCAGGAGAGGTCTGCACACATTAACTGCATCATCATAACGATGATCCACAGCAATTCCAAAGGACTCATAATGAAAAATGCTAGCCACTGCCAGAGAAAGAACTTATAAACTCTGAATGCATATTGAAGTTTATTTTCATCACTTTCTTTATTTTTCTTGCTTTTTTGGAAACACAGTATGGAAATATGTTTTGTATGATTTCATATGCATAGTGGGCATCATACTTCTTGCCTTCTGAATGGGTTGGGGAGGGGCTATAGGGAGGGAGACAATTTGGAACTAAAAGTTTAAAAATGAAAGTTAAAAAATTGTGTCTAATGTATTTCTTTTGCAGTGTTTGTTGAGGATATTTTATAGACAGATAAATGCATGTGTATATACATTCTAAAGAGTTCCATAGATTATTCACTCATGTCATAGTCTGGATAATAGGCATTTTTCATCCATTTGGTTTGTTTTTAGTTATAGGTAGTGATATTAGATCTCATATAAGAGGTTCTATAATTTCCCAGTACTTGATCTCCTAAATAAATAATTAAAGAACATTGAGATCTCCAAGAGGCAATAATAACACGTAAAGGAATATTCAGTTCAAAATATCTACAAAAGTGATAAAATCAATCATTCTACTAAAGCACACTCACTACTTATAAAGATTCCATTAAAATGCTTCCTTAAAAAATAAATAATAACATAAATAGCTGGAGGAATAATTTGGTATTTCTGACTGGGCCATGATAATATAATAAAAATGACAGTAATGCCAGAGGTAATTTGCAGTTTTAATGCTGTAACAATTAAATTACCAAAGAGATACTTTAGCAATGGTACAAACTCAAATAGAAATGCATCCCTGAAGACCACATGTTAACTTAGAAAACTACATATTAACATCATCTATATTGTATTTCATTTTAATTTATTTTGTTAAACATTTCCCAATTATATTTTGGTCTGGTTCAGCAACACTTGGGAGTTTTTTGGTCCTCTTGTGGCAGGCACACCTCAGTTTTATAGAACTTGATAAAATAATAACACAATCCATTTGGAGAAATAAAAGACTTAGGGTTCTAGACTAAGGAAAATGAGGGAAAAGATAAGAATGAAGGGAGAATAAGACTTGCAGACCTCAAAACGTAGTATAAAGAATCAATCATCAAAAGTGTTTAATGCTGGTTTAAAATTTTAAATAGATCAATGAAATAAAAGAAGACAAGAAAGAATCAGAAATATTGGAACCTCAATAAAGCAGTAAACTAGAAAACAAATTACTTAAGAAAGAACTCCTTATTTTATAAGAACTACTATGAAAACTGGAAAATAGTCTGGCAGAAATCAGACTTAGACCTTGTCCCATATTCCACAATACATTCTAAATAGATACATCACCTGAATGTTAAAAATAATACTATATGTATAGAAGAGAAGCACATCATATATCTTTCAGAGTTATAGGTAGAAGATGAATTCTTAAGAAAAAGGGATAGAAGTTATTATAAAACTGTAGTAGATAATTTTGATTACAATTTGAAAAGCTTTCAGACAAATAGTAAAAAAAATTCTTTGTATCAAATTTCTTTGATAAGGGTTTATATATATTTTAGATAAGGGTATATATTCAGGATATATAGGCAACTAACAAATACATAAGACCAAAAACATATACATATGCATATATACATAAATGTATGTTTACACACATATATACAGATATACATATGTGTATACACATACTCACACACACACACACACACACACACACACACATATATATATATATATATATGTAAATACTGTTTTCACATACAAAAAGAATGATCTAAATCACTAAAAATAAGAGAAATATAAATCAGAACAAAACTGAGAGGTCTCATTTCATACCCAGTAAATTGATGAAGGTGATGAAAGGTGTGACTATTCAATGACGAGGGTTTGTGGAAAGACAAGTGCACTAATACATTGTTGGTGGACCGGTGAAATTGTATAATCATTCTAAAACAAAATTGGTAATAAAGTAAACAAAGTGGCTCAAATGTCCATACCCTTTAATCCAGAGATTTCACTGTTAGGCATATGACCCATAGAGGATATTGGCAAAAAGAAAGTCTCCATATACACTAAAATATTTATACAAACATTTTTTTCTGTGTGTGATATTAGAGTACAGTCAATTCAGCTACTCATGCTTCTAAAAATCACCACACAAAACTGCACAGTAAAAACTACAGGGCTTATAAGAGAAATGGAGTTAGGGGCACAACACTCCAAAACTTAATTCAGTGACATATAAAAATGTGATTTGTTGCTGTTATTCAGTCATTTCAGTGATATCCAATTCTTTGTCATCCCATTTGGGGTTTTCTTGGCAAAGATACTGGAGTGTTTTACCATTTCCTTCTCCAGCTCATTTTACAGATGAAGAAACTGAAGCAAACAGGCTTAAGTGATCTGCCCAGGGTCAATCATGTAGTAAGTGTCTGAGGCCAGATCTGAACTCAGAGTTTCTTGACTCTAGATCCAGCGCTTTATCCACTGCACCACCTAGTTTCCCTAAAAAAGTGATAGAAACCTAATAAAATGGTAGCACAATTTCATTCATGTTGAATGGTTTAAAAATACCTAAGTGCCATAACAAATAATGTCAGCATCTATGGCCTCAGGTTGCTGCCTGACCTATGTCAGTCCCCAACAGGCCTAGACTGGCAAATTCAAAGAAGACAGGTGAGAGGGAAGGCTCGGTGGAAGACCCAACTCTGTAATGCCAAGACTGAGATTTTCAGATTCTTGCATCGGGACCGGCCTTCCTCTGCCCACAGCTCCTACTATACCAAAAATTACCACAATAAATGTGATAGGAAAAGACCAAAAGCTTGTGTGGAAATGGGTGTCAAAAAAGTTACAGCTTATGAGTTATCGCAAAGTGGTACTGTTTTCTGCCTCACTGTTTCTCATGAATGAATGCACAATTGGAGCTATGCTCAGATTGTTTCCTAATAGTATCAATTGTGTTGAAATAAAGTCTCATTTTCAAACAGGCATAGCAGAATTGACTATACTGGAAATAAAATAGATTCCCATTGATTAGGAAATTGCTGAACAGAGTATGGTATATGAATATATTGGAATATTATTGTGCTGTAAGTCATAAAGAGCATTATGATTACAAAGAAGCATAGAAAATATTTAATTGAACAGATGCAAAGTGAAGTAAGCAGAACACAATAACTGCAACAATGTCAATGGAAGCAACAGTAAATACAAAACAATTGAAGCTGATTACTGTGTGAAATTATAAAGGCTAGTCTTGGCCCCAAAGGATCTGAATACATACTCCCTTTCCTCCAACTCTTTTGTAGAAGTGGACATCCACAGCTGTGGGACACTGCATGTAATGTCAGGTTTTTTTCAATGTATTGTTGCTTCACCAGATTTTTTTCCTCATAAAAAACAGTTTCGTTATAAGAGATAGCAGTCTGGGAAGTGGGAGGAGGAATAATTCAGATGGAAATTCAGGCAGTGTAAAAACCAAAACAAAAAGATAAATTCCTATTAAAACTGAGATCTTGTATTCTCTACATTTCAGCCAATTATATGTTGGTAAAGATGTAGTCTACTGTAAAATATTGCTTGAGAAAGCTGTAGATGCTGAAAATGGTAAACAGCCTATATACAATGAAAATCAAGGCGTGGGAAATGAATAAAAACCACTCTGATACAGATTATCACGATTTCCTAAGGAAGTTTAACTGGTATAAATCTACATCAAGGAGGACAACAAAGGACAGAAAAGGCCTTAACCAGCAAACTTGATCTCATTGCCAAGCAGAAATATACAGCAGCAAAGATACAACAACACTGATTTAGAATATAATTTCATTTTTAAGAACTGATAGAGTAGGAAAGTGGGAAGGTATGAATAATATTGTCTCATAAAAAGAGAAGGTATTGAAGGGGGAAACCAGTTTACATGAAATTTGATGAGAGGTCCAACTAAGCTATATCATCTAGAGAGGTTTAAAAGATGAACGTGGAGGGGGTGGGGAGACAACAGATGAAAAGAGGAAATGATTTGCAAAGATTTCTAGAACAAATTATTTTCACCATCAAAGGGAATTAATCCATCATATTTAGTCTCTAACATTACAGTCCCCAATGTGCTTCAAGATGAAGTAGAAATCATAAAATAAAAAGGTAAACCAGACTAAGTGTACTCAAAAGAAGTCCCTGCTGAAGGTGACACCATAATAAAGGTATTGAGCAACCAATTCAAGTAAAAGGAAAGGATAACTACTTGGAGAAAAAAGATCAAAGATGCTATTCCTGTGAAAAGTATTGTTATGAAAATAGTAGCAGACCACCTGCCTGCTTCTTGACCTCCATAATACTTTATAAAAATATGCTACAATGCATCAAAAGCATCTTTGATGAGATAAGAACAGGCAAACTTTCCAAATAATTTTCTGTAGTCATTTTACTATAACCCTACAATCATATAGTTTGCTGAAAGCATACTCAGTAAGTTCAATATTCTACGCATTTAGAAGATCCACTGTTCCTATTGGTTGTTGACTTAAAGAAAATAATTCAGTAGATCAAAATATCATCTTAAAAACTCTCCTCCAACAGGGTTATTACATGCATATTTCAAAATTATACAATATTCCTTGAAAGATGAAAGAACATCAATAACTATGGTGACTGATTATTGTTCTCAAGTGAAGAACGGAACAGACAGAGTCTATAACTCCCCCAACAGGTGTTTACTACTGCCATGAAGGATGTCCATTGCAAAGAACAAATGGAAGAATGTAGTTAGCAAGGTCCTTCAGATGTTCATGTTTGTAAATGACATTCAGAATTGTTTTGCATCAAGCCCTGGGACTCTTAAAACATCCTCTAAATGAAATGTCTAATAATTCAATTTCTTCTTAACTGGCCATGAAGGAAAAATGAATGTTCCCTCAGGAGAATATAAGCTTTTTGAGAGAGGAGTCTACTGGTATTTGTCTCTATATTCCCGTATCGCCTTGCATGTAATAGGTGTTTGGTAAATGATTATTGAATTGAATTATGTATTTTGATGGAACTGATAGGCTGTCAATCACTACATATAGCTTGGAAAGATGGTATGAATGATTTGTATAAGTCATTTATTCTTTCTGAGCAGCAGTTTATATCATCTGTAAAATCATGCTAATGATATAGTTAATAGGTAGCATATCTATATTACTTTAAAGTTAGTAAAGCACTTTATTTGTTTCTCATTTGGTATCCTGTACTACCTCCCTTCCAAGATCATTGATAATGTTTGAATGAGATAAAGCTTTGTCATCATGAACACTATAGAAACTTAAGCAATTTTATTATTTTATTATTTTTTTCTTCTCCATGTTATGTATTCCCAAATCATTCAACATTTTCTCTTCTGACTTAGTTTCTATACTTCTTATTTATTCCTGCCTTAGTTACTCTATTTGCTTGCTTTTCCTGTTTTTCTGTTGTCTGAGGTGTTTTCAAAGCAAATAATCTGCTCACAACTGATCTTTAAATTTCTCTTTTTTATTTAACACATATTTTTTTTCATTAGTAGTTAAGCTCTGAATTGCAAGTTATGCCTCTTTCAGTTAGAGCTGGAGCTCCTTTCCTCTTTGGAATGCATTTTATTCCTTCTTTATGTTTCTGGTGGAAACAGAATAGTCTTGTGTTATTCAACTTTATTTCCCTTTATATTTGAAAGTTTTCTCCTGGTCACTTGTAGGATTTGTTGTTTGTCATGGTCATTCAGCTTGACCACTATGAGGCTTAGAATTTGGAGTATAGTTTTATATTTTGTTTTATTTTGGTTTTTGGAGGCAATCTGTATATTCTGTCAGCTGACACTTTGTTCTTTGAACAGTTTTCTTGTATAATTTCTTGCATAGTAGTGTTTGGGTTTTTTGACCTGTCATGTTCTTCTTGAATGCATATCATCCTAAAACTGTCTCTTCCTGTCCCATCTTTGAAATCAATATGTTTTGCTTGTATAGAGATCATACCTTATTTTAATGTTATTGCTTTTCAGTTCTCTTATTCTATATTCTATTTCATTTCTGTGTATTTGCATTCCCAATCATTTGTTCTCTCATTTGTTTCTTTGGTGAGGTTTACCATTGTGGATTCAAGTTTTTTTTTTCTATTCTGTTGATTGTTTCTGCTCTGCAGATCAGAAATCATACTTTCAAAATTCTCATTTCTCTTTTAAACTACTTGAAATCACGCAGCTGTCATTACATGCTGTCTTGGTAATCCACAACTTTCTCTGCCTCATCAGGTGTTGGCTCATTTTCTTTTATTGTACAATATTTATTTAGAGATGTTTGGACTAAGCTAGTTTATCTGGAGACCGTATTTCTTCTGTTGTTTATATCTTCCTTGCTGGTTTATTTATTTATGCTCAAGAGCTTTGAGTTCTGTTCCTCCTGAGGTGTTTGATAGTTTCAGTCTCTTTTCCTAGTATTTCTACTTCCTAACTCCTTCCCTTTGATTGAGAATTCCTTGGGGACTGGGCCTTATTAAAGCTGTCTTAATCTTCTCCTGCACTGAAGAATTCACTTTTTGCCTTCCTCAGTCTCTGTCCCAAGTGACTTCTGAGAGGACAGAACTGGCCTCATCTGGATTCCAGACCTCTTCCCTTCAGTGTGTTAGTGCTCTCCCCTCGCCCCCAAACTAGCATGCTGCCCCATTTCCCTCTGTTCCTGAATTGTCTGGATGAGCATTTTGATAGCCCAGCATGCTACTATACTACTCCCTGAGAAAGATGTGTGTGTGTGGTGTGGGGAGAGGAGAGGCGGGGCAGAGGAGAAGAGGATATAGGAATCAGAGTTAGGTCAGTTATAAGTTCACGGATCTGCTTGAAACATCCCATAAGAGTTTATTGCCTGGTAGGGAATGGGGTTCTGGATGGACGTGTTAGAGATCTGTTTAGTTTACCATCTTGTTGGTCACATGACCAAGAAGCCCAGTTTTTTTTTATACTTCTTAACCACGCTGGTTAGCCTCCTCTGTGAATACTTTTACTTAGCAATGTCATTCTTAAAATATAATGCACAGAATTAAATAGAGTACCAGCTATAGTGTGATTATTAAAAATTGCAGTGAGGTTATTCCTTTATGTAATCTGAACGTTATACTAATAATAATGCTGGTGAAGATTATGTTAACCCTTATAAACTTAGCTTACCTTAAGATTTTAGTCGGTTCAAATCTCCAAAACTTTTTGACATGACCTATTCACAATCCAGGTCTCCCACATTCTTTGTTGTTGTTGTTTGTTTTTGTGCAGTCATTTCAGTACTGTCTAACTCTTTGGGCCTCTTTTGGGGTTTTCTTGGCAAAGACACTGGGGTAGTTTGCCTTCTTCTTCTCCAGCTCATTTTACAGAGGAAACTGAAGCAAACTGGGCTAAGGGACTTGTCCAGGGTCACACAGCTAATAAGTGTCTGAGGCCATTTTTGAACTCAGGTCTTCCTGATTCCAGGCCTGGAGCTCTATCCACTATGCCACCTACCTGCCCAACATTTGGTACTTGCTTAGATTGTTTTGTTTTGTTTTAGTTCCAATACAGTATCTTATATTAATTCCTCTTAAGTTTTATTCTATTGGTTTTGTCCCAGCATGCCAGTCTAGCAGGATCAAAATAATGATAGAATGCCCAACATAATTGGGAGTATACCTACCCCAAGGAAAGCATGGAAATTATTTGAATGCAACTAGAGAACACTCTATGGAGAAATAAAGACAGAGCTAAATAATTGTAGAAATATTAATTGTTCATGGATAGGCTATGCCAATATAATAAAGTGATAATACTACTAAGATTAATTTATTCAACTCCATTGCAATCAAACTCCCAAATGGTACTTTATGGAGCTAGAAAAAATACAGAATACATGTTAAGAAATAAGAAGATCAAACATCTTATGGAAAATAATGGGAGGAAAATGGGAAGGAAGGTGGCTTAGCAGTAACATCTCAAACTGTCCTAAAAAAACAGTGATAATCAAAACTGTTTAGTACT
This sequence comes from Trichosurus vulpecula, assembly GCF_011100635.1. Taxonomy (NCBI): domain Eukaryota; kingdom Metazoa; phylum Chordata; class Mammalia; order Diprotodontia; family Phalangeridae; genus Trichosurus; species Trichosurus vulpecula. The sequence continues at coordinate 183,156,939 of NC_050574.1, forward strand.
GGTTTAAAAACAGCAAAGTTCATTAGTGCGATAAATTAGGAACACAAGATCCCAAAGCAAACAACATAGTAACATAGTGTTCCATCAACCCAAAGATTCCACCTACTGTGGTATGGAGTCATTATTCTACAAAACTGTCAGGAAAGCTAGAAATGTGTTTGGCAAAAGGAATATTAAGAACATCATCTCATCTCATATATTACAATAAACTCTAAATGTATATGTGACCAAATATAGGAAGGGAGATATTTTTTCACAAATATATGTAGAGAATAGAAAGGATGCTGGGGAATAAAATGGACAACTTTAATTAAACAAAATTACAAAACTTTTGCACCACCAAAATCAATGCAGTTAAAATTGGAGAGGAAGTGATTAATTGTTACAGGTTTTTGTAGTGAGTTTCTTTGGTAAAGATCTAAGATCCAATAGTATAGGGAACTTAGTCAAATATATAAGATGTATCATTTACCAGTACATAAATGGTCAAAGTATATGAACAGGCAGTCCTCAAGGGAGAAAGCAAGCTATCAGAAATCATATAAAAAAGATCCAAAACACTAATAATGAGAAAAATGCAAGTAAAAATAATTCTGAGATTCCACCTGATAGCCATCAGATTGGCAAAGATCTGAATACAAGAAAAATGACAATTTTGTTAGAAGGGCTTTGAAAGGACAGATACAATAATGCACCATTGGTGTAGCTGTGAATTGGTCTGAAATGTTTTGGAAAACAGTTTGGAACTATATCCCAAAAGTTATCAAATTGTATCAACTCTTTGACTCAGTGACACCATTTCTAGATAAAAAACCTATGAAATAAAAGATAAAAAGGACATATGCAAAAAAATATTGTAACAGCACTTTTTGCTTTAGAACCCTAAAGTGGTACCCATCAACTGAAGAATGGCTGAACAAATTAGGACTCATGAATGTAATGGAATACTATTGCCAATAAGAAATTATAAAAGAAGTGGACTAAAGAAACTTAGGATAGCTTCTATGAACTGATGTAGAATGAGATGAACAGAATCAGGAGAAAAAATTTTACAGACTACAACATTTGGGAGAAAAACAACTGAAAGACTTAAAATCTTTGATTGGTGCAATGACCAGCCACAAATCTAGAGGAAAATAAAGTATGATTCTTACTTCTTGATAGAGATGTAGAATAAGATATATAATTTTGGACATTACCAGCATTTGGATTTGTTTTGTTTAATTACACTGACTTTTTTTAAAGAAAGTGTTGGGGTTTTTTTGAGGGGAGTAATTGGAGATAGAGTAGGAGTAGTGAAAGTGATGTTTTTTATAAAAAGGAAAAGATAAGAGCAGCAAGCATTTAATGAAGATGCACAAAAGAGATAACAAGAGAGGTTCAGAGAGCAACACAGACAAGGAAGACAGCTTTGGAACTAATGTACTAAATGGAATATCTACTTTAAAAAATGAGACATTTGTGATTTCATATGCAATCCTTTTTACTGTTATCTGCATATGTATATATAATATGTGTGTACATATACATGCACATGAAAAGATCATAATTTTTGGTATTTGTAAAGTTGAGGATAATCAAAAATAAGAATTTTATTTTTAAAAAAAGAGACTATTTCTGGTTTCCATCTGGAAAATATTAATGCCAAAATATTTGTAGGTTGGATCTGGCTGTTCCTAGGACATTGGTGAGTGTTTCAAATAGAATATTTTCTTTTTAAAATAGCTAAATATAAAATACTGTGTTCTATATACACTAAAAATAAAATGAAATCACTTGTCAGTCTATGAACATTTATTAAGTGCTTTCTACGCTCAAGGCACTATGCTAAATGCAAAAGATTAAAAGAAAGGCAGAAGACAGCCTTAGCTCTCAAGGAGCTCAGTCTAATGGGGAGACAACATGCAAACACTATACACAAATAAGCAATATGCAGGGTAACTTTGAGATAATAAACAGAGGGAAAGCACTTTTTGGAGGAGATGGCCTCAAAGGCCTCCTTTACCTTAAATGCTATGATTCTGTAAGTAGTAAATAAGACATGTAGCTAACAAGAACTACAGGATTCCAAAAAGTGATAGCTCAATGTGAGAAATAAGAGGAATGCTGAACAAATTAATGCTACCACTAGCAAACTACAACTCTGGGATTCATAACTAGAAAAAGACCTTGCTAAACATCTTTGTAAGACATTTCAAGTGCTTGTAAAACAAGGCATATAAAGAGAGACCTGGCACTATTTAACATTTTCCTCACCTTCCCTTAAGAAGCCAAGCATTGTTATTACTCTTCTCAATAGATAAGCTAAGGTATTTTCAAAAAAGAATTTTATAAGTGAATGACTATGCCATTCCCCCTCAAAATGGGCAGTCCATATCTCATACACCGCCCCCCCCCACACACACGCACACTTTATTGCTGTAAATGGACAAAGAACTGGGCACATAATTGAACAAGACTAAAATATGTCTTGCATTTTCCCAGATGGAAAACTGTATAATGCCTATGTAAATTTCATTTCCAGATAGTAAAAGCGATCATTCCTTTATATGCCTTAATATTACAAAATAAAGGAAAAAATCCCTTTCTATTTGTAAAGGTGAAAGGATAAAACAATAATTTCCCTTCAAAGGTTAATGACATCAGCAAAAATGAAAACAATTAGATTAAAAATTCAACAATTATTTATTGGATGTCAACTATATGCAATGTATCGTTTAGGATATAAAGAAGAGCTGGTCTACATAATTATAAGGATTAATTGAACTACAAAGACATTTCCTTATTTTAGCATCTGTTACTGAATTAGGATTGCAACTAAAAAGAAACATGAAGCTAGAGAAATTGATCCATGTTGGTGCTGTAATAGCCTTTATCTTTTGTTTCCTCCTTTATTTCTTTCCTTCCTTTCTTCATTCTTTCTTTTTTCTCAATTCTTTTCACTTCCCTTTGTCAAATGCCTGCTTTGGCTGTTTTTTTTTTCTGGAATAAAATGACCATTCTCCTTACTAATAGCAAACCCTCTACTACTATCCTTGAACCCATCTATCTTCTCCGAGGGGTTTTACCCCTTCAATCATCACCACTTTCCCCAATATGCAGCTTCTTTTTATCTACTAGCTTTTTCCATATCTGTGAACATGCCCAGATTCTCCCTACCATCTCCTTGAACTATCATCTTAGATGTTTTTTCTTCCTTTTTAGTTAAACTCCTAGAAGAAGCTGTTCACATTCATACTCTCTATTTTCTTACTAAATCCTTAACTCCTGGCACTGTCTGCTGTCCTCACTACTCAAATGAAAAAATGTTCTTTCCAATGCCACAAATGATCTTTTTATTATTGCATCTAATTGTCTTTTTCTCTGTCCTCATCTATTTTGAGCTCTGAGTAGCATTTGACACTGCTGACTACCAGCTGTTTCTGAATATCCTGTCTTCTCCTGACCTGTCTGACCAATTCTCCCCACTCTCCTTTGCAGGATCATTATCCATATCCTACCTCCTGTGTATGGGTGTACCTCAGGTTTCTATCCTGAGCCCCTTCCCTTTCTCCTCCTGTTCCTTCTCCTCCTCCTTTTCCCTCCCTCTTTCTTTTCCTCTCCTCTACATCTTAATGATCCCCAGATCTCTAAATCTGGCCCTTATCTTTCCTGAGATCCAGTCCTACATCTCTAGCTGCCAGACATATTTACCTGGATATTCTATAAGCATCTCAAATTCAACATATCCAAAATATATGTCATACTCTTCCCTGTTTCTGTCTAGAACACTACCATTCATGCAGTCTTCCAGGACAGTTTGAGTCACAATATGAGTCAGTCTTAACTCTTCACTCTCACTCATCCCTCATATCCAATCAGTTGTGAAGTTCTGTTACTTTTTCCATTCTCAAACTTTCATATCCATTGCCACCTCCCCACTCACACCACAGGCATCTTTCACCAGGGCTACTGAAATAGATCTCTGAATCCTGTCTCTTCCTTCTCCACTCCATCCTCCCCAAAGCTTCCAAAGTGAGGCTCCGGAAGCAGAGTCCTGACTGTGTTGCTACTGTGTTCAATAAGCTGCAATGGCTCCTTATTGCTTCTAGGATAATGGAGAGACTCTCTGGCATTGAAAGCCCTTCACAGCTTGGCTCTGACCCATCTTTCTAGGCTGATGATACATTACTCTCTGTCACATACTCTACTGTCCTGCCAAACTAGCATCCATGCCTTTGCACAACCTATCCCCCATACCTGGAAGGCTTCCAATTTGCCTCTATCCACCTCTTGGAAACCCTGGTTTCCTTCCAACTTCAGCATAAGTGTCACCTCATTTTAAAAGGAAGACCTTACCTGGTACCAATAGTTGTTGACACATACATACCTTAAATCACTTTCCAAAGTCACGAACTATGTCTTTATTGTAACAGCTAATCACTCTTCCCTTTTTCACCTTGTTTTTGTGTTTACTGTGTGCCTACTCTATATTTACTCATTTATGAGTATGCTGTATCTTGCCAATAGAATGTTTTTTTTAAGTGAGGCATTATTTAATTTTATATTTGTATTCAGAGTGACTGGCATGTAGTATGCACTTAATAAGTGCTTTTGATGGTTTGATTTCTCTGATAAATTATGCACATGTTCCTCCAGGGGTCAAGATTAAGACCTTATAACTAAAGCAGGTGGGTTTGGTTGGTTTTTGTTTTTACCATAACTTATATGGCACAGTGTTCTCTCTGGACTCTTTGCATAGAAACAACTAATTTCTTAGCAATGGCCAGATAATTTTCCATGTAATCTTTATCAAAACATTTATTTATTTAGTAGTTTTCCAGAGCTATTGTAGTGTTAATAACCTGAAGAACAAATGTTTTCTGCAAATTGAGGTGGTATAATAATAATAATAATAATAATAATAATAATAATACCTACATATATAAGACTTAAAGTTTTACAAATCTTTCTCCCTATTTTATTTTGATTGATTCTCACAACAATCCTGTGCAATATGTGCCATTGCTATCCCTATCTTATAGGAAACTGAGGCTGAGAGGGGGTAAGCTGTGTGAGAGGGTCACAGAGCTAGAAAGTATCTGAAACAGTATTTGAACTCTCTTCTCTCTGATTCCAAAGTCCAATATTCTAAATACAGTGGCATCTAGCTGTTTAATTCTGACATGGCCTTAATACTTTAAAACCTTGAATAAATTGTGGCCTTAATTCTGTTACTAATTTAACAGAGTTTTTTTTTAATTCATAATTCTTTCTATATGTAAGTTTTCTTCTCTTTAAATATAACTGTAACAATTTTATTACATTAAAATGCTGCAGTCAGCTGAAAATATAATTGTTTTAAATTCTTCAGAAATAAAAGCAACTGAAATATCTAATTTCTAAACTCATTTAAAATCCTAAACATGCATATTACATTTTGATGAAAAATAGGCTGCATCTGCATTTGCACCTGGTACTTTAATAGAGGCAGAAACTTTGGAAAACCTTTTCTTAGCAAGCCTTGATTTATTTGTCCTCATATTCAGAGGAAATTTTCACAGAATGTTACATATTAATAACCAAATGTTTTATCCAAATGTTTCCATCTTTAAAAGTAATGGAAGCATTAAAAAAAACTTTAAATGCCTAGCAGTCTTTAACAGCCCAGAAAATGCTTATATATTTAAATGGCTCAATAAAGAAACATTTGCTCCATTTAGAAATGTAAGTCACTGATTCAAATGTTTTCATTTGTAGAGAAAAATCTTGACTATTAAGATGGTACTAAATAATAGTGATTTCCTAGGGGAACATTTTATTTAGAAAATAATAGCAGTATATTTTCTTTCTTGCATATTTAATTTATTAAAGTAGCAATTTTGATTTATATAGTTGAACATTAGTCATATAGAAGTAGGCTTCAAAGGCAGCTGCTTCACAATGAAACCTTCCTCAGACCCCCTTTTCAGGGCTGCTTGGCAACCTTTGATATCCACCTGTCACCCAATTCTCATCTCTGGCTTCAAGAAGCTGTAGCATGCACAGCAGCTACATCCTGGTATAACTGGCTTGGCAGATGGGCTAAACCAGGTTAAGGGTAACCAACAGGCATCAAATCCATCAGTGAATTAGGGGGATATCTACCCCAAGCATGTGAAGACTTCCCCTAGCAAAATGGGCAGATGAAAACAATTTATGCCAATGGCCATTAAAGTGATTGAAAAGCACTGTGGGGCACTTAAAGCTTGGTCAAACATTGAAGACACCAAGGTCATCCACTGCATCACAGGCCTTCACCCATCTTGATTTGTGCCACTGGAGTTCAATGACTCTGGAAGAGAGAATAAGGATGACGCTGAGCAATTCTGCCTCTCTTAAATTCAATTCCTGAGGGGGCGGAGCCAAGATGGCGGCTGGTAAGCACGGACTAGAGTGAGCTCCGTACCCAAGTCCCTCCAAAAACCTATAAAAATGGCTCTGAACCAATTCTAGAACGGCAGAACCCACAGAACAGCAGAGGGAAGCAGGGCTCCAGCCCAGGACAGCCCGGATGGTCTCTGGGTGAGGTCTATTCCACACGGAGCTGGGAGCTGGGAGCTGGGAACGGAGTGGAGCAGAGCCCAGCCTGAGCGGCGTGGACGATCCAGACCGGAAGCCGGGCGGAGGGGGCCCTAGCGCCCTGAATATGTGAGCTGTGGCAGTTACCAGACCCCTCGACCCACAAACACCAAAGACTGCGGAGAAGGTTAGTGGGAAAAGCTGCGGGAGTGGAAGGAGTTCGCGGTTCGGCTTCCAGCCCCGGGGGCAGCGGAGGTGGGGCAGCTACAGCTGTTGTTACTTCCAGCTCCAGGCCCACCTGGTGGGAGGAATTAAGTGGCGGATCGCAGCAGGGGTGCACAGCCTGCCGAAGATCTGAGCCCAGTCTGGACTGGGGGTCCTTGGGGAAGGAGGAGTGCGGCTCTGACAGAGCTGGCACCTCCCCCCCAAACGTAGAACATAGAACTCTGTAATCTACAAGCAGTCATACCCCACTGAAAAACTCAAGGGTCAAGTTAGTTAGTTGGGAATATGGCCAGGACGCGAAAACGCGCCCAGATTCAGTCTCAGACTTTGGATTCTTTCTTTGGTGACAAAGAAGACCAAAACATACAGCCTAAAGAAGACAACAAAGTCATAGAGCCTACAACCAAAGCCTCCAAGAAAAACATGAATTGGCCCCAGACCATAGAAGAACTCAAAAAGGATTTGGAAAAGCAAGTTAGAGAAGTAGAGGAAAAATTGGGAAGAGAAATAAGAAGGATGCGAGAAAACCATGAAAAACAAGTCAATGACTTGCTAAAGGAGACCCAAAAAAATACTGAAAAATACACTGAAGAAAACAACACCTTAAAAAATAGACTAACTCAAATGGCAAAAGAGCTCCAAAAAGCCAATGAGGAGAAGAATTCCTTGAAAGGCAGAATTAGCCAAATGGAAAAGGAGGTCCAAAAGACCACTGAAGAAAATACTACTTTAAAAATTAGATTGGAGCAAGTGGAAGCTAGTGAATTTATGAGAAATCAGGATATTATAAAACAGAACCAGAGGAATGAAAAAATGGAAGACAATGTGAAATATCTCCTTGGAAAAACCACTGACCTGGAAAATAGATCCAGGAGAGATAATTTAAAAATTATTGGATTACCTGAAAGCCATGATCAAAAAAAGAGCCTAGATACCATCTTACAGGAAATTATCAAGGAGAACTGCCCTGATATTCTAGAGCCACAGGGCAAAATAGAAATTGAAAGAATCCATCGATCGCCTCTGCAAATAGATCCAAAAAAGAAATCTCCTAGGAATATTGTTGCCAAATTCCAGAGCTCCCAGATCAAGGAGAAAATACTGCAAGCAGCCAGAAAGAAACAATTTGAGTATTGTGGAAACCCAATCAGAATAACCCAAGATCTGGCAGCTTCTACATTAAGAGATCGAAGGGCTTGGAATGCGATATTCCGGAGGTCAATGGAGCTAGGATTAAAACCTAGAATCACCTACCCAGCAAAACTGAGTATCATGTTCCAAGGCAAAATATGGACTTTCAATAAAATAGAGGACTTTCAAGCTTTCTCAGTGAAAAGACCAGAACTGAATAGAAAATTTGACTTTCAAACACAAGAATCAAGAGAAGCATGAAAAGGTAATCAAGAAACGGAAATTGCAAGGGACTTACTAAAGTTGAACTGTTTTGTTTACATTCCTACATGGAAAGATGATGAGTATGATTCATGAGACCTCAGTATTAGGGTAGTTGAAGGGAATATGCATATATATATATGCATATATATATATATATGTTTAAGTATATATATAAGTGAATGTGTATGTATGTATGTATCTATGTGTATATGTATGTATGTGTATGTATGTGTATATATATATATATGTAAAAGAGAGAGAGCAGACACAGGGTGAGTTGAGGATGAAGGGAAGATATCTAAAAGAAATAAAATGAAATTAAGGGATGAGAGAGTAACATACTGAGAGAGGGAGATAGGGAGAGATAGAATGGGGTGGATTATCTCGCATAAAGGTGGCAAGAGGAAGCAGTTCTATGGGAGGAGGGGAGAGGGCAGGTGAGGGGGGAATGAGTGAACCTTGCTCTCATCAGATTTGGCCTGAGGGGGAATACCATACATACTCAGTTGGGTATCTTACCCCACAGGAAAGAAGAGGGAGGAAGATAAAAAAAAAATAAAAGGTGGGGGGATGATGGAGTGGAGGACAGATGGGGGTGGAGGTAATCAAAACAAACACTTTGGAAAGGGGACAGGGTCAAGGGAGAAAATTCAATAAAGCGGGATGGGTTGGGAAGGAGCAAAATGTAGTTAGCCTTTCACAACATGAGTATTGTGGAAGGGTTATACATAATAATACATGTGTGGCCTAGGTTGAATTGCTCAACTTCTTAGGGAGGGTGGGTGGGAAGGGAAGAGGGAAGGGAATTTGGAACTCAAAGTTTTAAAATCAGATGTTCAAAAACAAAAAAACTTTTTGTATGCAACTAAAAAATAAGATACACAGGCAATGGGGCGTAGAAATTTATCTTGCCCTACAAGAAAGGAAGGGAAAAGGGGATGAGAGGGGAGGGGGGTGATAGAGGGGAGGGCTGACTGGGGAACAGGGCAACCAGAATATACGCCATCTTGGAGTGGGGGGGGGAGGGCAGAAATGGGGAGAAAATTTGTAATTCAAACTGTTGTGAAAATCAATGCTGAAAACCAAATATGTTAAAGAAATAAATTGCATTTAAAAAAAAAAATTAAAAAAAAAATTCAATTCCTGCACAAGTCACAAAATCACCCTTCAGATGTCATTGGTCCTCTTCAAAACCAAAAAACAAGTAGCAATGTAATCTTACGTCAATTTCCTTATCTATAACAGCAAAGAGTTGGGCTCAGTGGCCACTAATTTCCGTATGATCTTATGATAAGTTTTGAAAGGCTAATTTGGAGTACTGGAATCAAAATCATGTAAATCAAATGTGTATTCTGTCTAGGAAAAAATGTTATATTAGGTGGCTGTGGTCCTAATATTCAATGATCATGGCAGGCAAGATGGATCTGGTAGTCAGGACCCTGGAACACATACTCAGAACACTGTTGTGTTCTGATGATTTCTATTCCTTTGAGAATGGTGTCTGAGAATTGTTCCCATGCTGTTTGTGGGCAAGGCTGGCACAGCTATGCCTAGGGTACAATGAAAAGATGTACCCAGGGTCAATGGATGCTGTGTCCCAAAGGATACTTTATCTGAACCACATAACATCCCTAAGGATGTGGTTGTGTTTGAAAAGGTGGGGCCCTTACAGTTAGAGGCCAAAGAAACTATGATACATTTCTATTATATTTTTTCTTATCACAATAGTCACCTTCTTTAAAAACACCTACTGCCCACAATAATTCCCTCACAATAAAAATGGCAAACAAAATTGTCTCATAGCTTTGGAGAAGTTGTAGAAATATATGTTTGTGTGCATACACACATATTATTTCATCTATAAATCTTTGTATGTTCTAAGTAGCCCCACTTATGTCTCTTTGAATTTTAATTATTACTGATACTTGAGAAAAGTATTCTTATAGTTTAAAGAATACCACCCCCACCCCAGCACTGAGTAATAAATTAGTGTAGTGTGCCATTAATAAGTTCTGTTTAAAAAAATCCATATGCCTCATTCCAATAGTCAATTTGACTGCTTAGCCATAGTTAATGAACTATGGAAAGTCTATGGAAGTCTCTGGAATCTGCAACAAATCATGATAAAGTGATAATTAAGTGCTGTAATTGAATATTTGTATAATTCACAGAGGATGAAATACTTGTTGATTGATTTTCTATACCTGTCATATGCTATCCTTTAATGACATTATTTTAAATTTAGTGTAGTCTTTTCTCTTAATTTATATGCACAAGCCTGTGTTTGTGTGATTAGAACATACAGCCAAAAAAAGAAGTGGTAGTGATTCTTCAGTCAAGAGATGCACACTATGAGGTACATGTTTTTCTAGATATCAAAACTTCAAGATTCACTTATTTATTTATTAAGTAAAATCCTTTAAACCAGCAAAACATAAATAGCATTAAATACAAAGAACTGATTTAAGGAGAAAATCAGAGTTCTACCGTACAGAGAAGTTAGAAAACTGTGTGTCAGGGAGATCATTAGACTGAGTCCTGAATAAATGAAACCTCTGTAGGTGCATGATGACAATGCATGTGGGAACATTACACCAAACTTGCCATAATCTATTTTGACCACCCCCAGTCATCTTTCCAGTTAAAGACTGCTAGCTAGGTATAAACTGAAATTGACATCTGATAGTACTTACCTCCAGAACAGCACCAGACACCTTGCATGAAGTTTACAGAGCTATTTTCCTAGAAGAAATGTAGCATTTTGGCCACATTTTCCAAAGGGTTTTATAATAGAGACTTCCGTTGAGTAATTTTATTTGTAGGAGCTAATTGGGAAAATTAAATACAAATTTTATATTTATTGACAAAAGCAGAATGCTCCCTAGAATGAATATTTGGTTTCCCAAGTGAGATTTTTATTCCACTTTGCAATTGAAATTTTTCCAAGAGAGCAGATCAATAAAATTAAACTTATAATTAAAGGAACAATATTAGATATTCACATTTTATCTATATATAAAGCTTTTCAGGGAGTACAGAAGACAGGCAAAGCAATATCAAGCTATATGATATGTGGTTTGTGTTAATTACTGCCACAATGCTATATAAATGTGAGCTATTATTGAAGATAGAAGTGGCGGAGGGCATTTGAAGTGTTTGGAATTTCATAAGCAAATGGTAAAGCACATTGTCTTCTAAGATAGTGAGTAGATCAGATATGGTGGTATTGTTGATTAACATAGAATGGTGGTAGATAAGGCTAAAAAGGCAAATTAGACTCGATTATGGGTGACATTTGAATTCACATTTATCAGCAGACATTTTGTTGACTACTTACTATGTACAGCAAGAAAGAGGCAGCATGGAGTAGAGGACAAACAAAAACCCTCCTTTGAATCAAGAAGATCAGTGTTCAGGTGTTACCTCTGATATGATGAATGTAGCATGGTACAGGTCCTTTTATTAAGGGGATTTGTTCTGTGAAATTTGGAGTCAAAGAGTTGCGTTTGAGGACCTAGAGAACCACATGTGGCCTTGAGGCTGCAAGTTCCCCACCCCTGGTATAGTAGAAAAGAACACTAGATTTGGAATCAGAACTTTACTACTTATGTGACCTTGGGCAAATTACTGAACTTCTCTGGGCTTTAGTTTCTTCATCTGTAAAATAAGGATGTTGAACTAAATGACCTCTAAAGTCCCTTCTTGCACTAACTCTGTGATCCTTTGCTTTCCCTCAAGCATACTAGCTGTGTGACTACAGGCAAATTACTGTACTGTATGTTAAGGAGCTTATTTGCACTGGAGAAGGTAGTTTCCAAGTTAAGAATTCAGTTCCCATGAAAGAAGTTTCCTTGTCAGGAATTACACATACCACTGAAATCATGGGTTTAGACCATCAAAAGCCCAACAAAGTGTCTGAGACACCATGCTTAAACTACAGGCAGTTAGATGGTGCAGTAGACAGAGCACTGGACCTGGAGTCAAGAAGACCTGAGCTCAAATCTAACCTCAGACCTAGCTTGTTGACCCTGGACAGATCACTCAGTTTCTTCAGCTATAAAATGGAGATAAAAAAAGCACCTAACTTGTAGGGTTGTTATGAGGACCAAAAGAGATAATATTTGTAAAGTATTTAATCCAGAGCCTAACACATAATTGTGTGGTTGTGATTTGTCCTTTGTTCTCGAAAAGGACCATGACATCAAGGAGATGATGACATGACTTGAAATTGAGTTTTATTTGAGTGAGGGAGGGCTGTGCAAAGTCACCAGCCTCATTTTCTCCTCCAGAGCCATCTGGGTCCAGTGGTCAGATACCAATCAGGACAACTGGAGATGGCCCAGGATACAGTGGGATACCTTGGCCTGTTCTTAGCCAAGGTCTTTTTAGGTGAGAAACTAAAGTGAAAACTCCAAGTGAAAATCTGAAAAAAAGACCTAACACATAGTAGGCACTTAATAAATGCTTGTTTCCTACCTTCCTAAACACTATGGCGACAAAGGAAAAATAGCACTGCCCCTACTCTCAAAGAGCTTTTAGCATTAATTAGAGAGGGGAAGATAAAACACATACACAAATAATTCTAATGCAATTTTGAACCCAAGTGCATAGCAGAAGTTTATAAAAAGAAATTGGCAAGGAGGATTTGAGGAGGACTAGATCATTTTTAGTTATAGGGTGCAGAGAGAGAGAAATAAAATCAAACCCTGAATGAAAGGAAGGATTTAAGTAAGTAGAGTTATGTGTTGGGTGTCCATTTCAGGCATGGATTCGAGAACTTTGGACTTCAGTACTTAAGTAATAGGGTGTTGCTGAAAGTTTTCTTCAAGGAGAGAAGTAACTTGGTAAAAAGTGATTAAACAGATAAAATAAGGACAGGTTATAGAATGAACTGCTTAAAGGAAAGACTAGAGGCAAGAAGACATATTAGGAGCTTCTTACAGGCTCAAGAAAGTAAGTACTTCTATTAGGATAGTGGAAGTAGCCATGGAAATTATATTATAAATTCAAAAGTTACTAAGAAAAATGCAACAGAACTTGGTGTCTGAGTAGAGTGAGGAAGAAAAAGGAATCAAAGATAACTCAGGTCTTAAGCCTAGAGTAATTGAGAGAATATTTTAAGTCTTAAATTTTTTCCAATTATATGTAAAATAATTTTTAACATCCATATTTAATTTTCAGTACCAAAATCTCTCCCTTCTTCCCTCCTTCCTTCCCTGCCTCCTTGAGAAGGCAAACAATTTGATAAAGGTTTTTTTTTGTTTTGTTTTGTTTTTTTGTTTTTTTTTTTTTTGCTTTTTGGCAGGGCAGTTGGGGTTAAGTGACTTGCCCAAGGTCACACAGCTAGTACATGTGTCAAGTGTCTGAGGCCGGATTTGAACTCAGGTCCTCCTGACTCCAGGGCCGGTGCTCTACTGACTGCGCCACCTAGCTGCCCCAAGGAAAGTGGGCCAGATCAATCTGAGCTAGATTGGATCTGACTGATAAAGGTTTTATATATGCAGTCATGCAAAACATATTTCCATTTTTTTTGAAAGAAAACAGAACCAAAAAAAGAAAAAGAAAGAAAGTTGTTTTTTTTTTTTAAAAAGCATGCTTCAATCTGCATTCAGACTCCAGTTCTTTCTCTGGAGGTGGATAGCATTTTTCATCATAAGTCCTTTGGAATTGTCTTGGATCTTTCTATTGCTGAGAACAGCTAAATCACTCACAACTGATCATTGTACACTATTGCTATTACTGTGTACAGCGTTCTGTTCTGCTCACTTCACTTTGCTTCAGTTCATGTAAGTCTTTCCAGGTTTTTCTGAAAGCATCCTTCTCATCATTTCTTATAGCCCAATACTGGGTGTTCCTAAAGTCTGGACACTTAGGCAAAAATGCATATTTTCAAGAAATGAAATGAATGAAATTTTCAACAACATTTTACTTAATTGGAATATTAACAAGTAACATCTTCAATGTGATTTCCATCATTTGTGATGCAAAGGTTGATGTGCTTTGCAATATTCACATGAACTGGCTGCAATAACTCCACATTGCCGTCAGTTTAGCACATTCACTCTTTATGCGTTCAATCAAGTGTGTTGCATCTATGATATTCATTGAGTACACCTTCTCCTTTAGCATATCCCAGAAAAAGAAGTCAAGGGGCCTAAGGTCTGTTAATATTCCAATTAAATAAAATGTTGTTGAAAATTTCATTCATTTCATTTCTTGAAAATATGCATTTTTTCCTATGTGTCCAAACTTTAGGGACACCCTAGTATTCCATCACAATCATATGCCACAGCGTGTTCAACTATTCCCCAATTGATGAGCATGACTTCAATTTCTAATTCTTGACCCCAAAAAAGAGCTGCTATAAATACTTTTGTACATCTAAGTCTTTTTTTCTTTTTTAAAATATCTTTGGGATACAGACCTAATAGTGGTATTGATGGATCAAAAGGTATGAAGTTTTATAGCTTCTTGGGTGTAGTTCCAAATAGGTCTTCATAATAACTGGATCAGTTCACAATTCCACCAACAGTGCTTAAGTATCCCAATTTTCCCTCATCCCCTCTAATATTTATCATTTTCCTTTTCTGTCATATTAGCCAATATGGTAGGTGTGAGATGGTACTTCAGAATTGTTTTAATTTGCATTTCTTTAATCAATAATGTTTACAGCATTTTTCATATGACTATAAATAAGTTTTGATTTTTTTCAACTGAAAACTGTCTTTTTATATCCTTTGACCATTTATCAATTGCAGAATGACTCATTCTTATAATTTCTCTATATATTTGAGAAACGAGGCCTTTATCAGAGAAATTTGCTGTAAAATTTTCTCCCCAGTTTTCTGCTTTCCTTGGTTACATTGTTTGTGTGAAGCTTTTTTGATTTAATGTAATCGAAATCTATTTCACATCCCATAATGCTATCTAGATCTGAAAGGTAATCTATTCTGTGCTCCTCTAATTTGTTTATGGTCTTACCCTTCATGTCTAAATCATGTACCCATTTTGACCATATCTTGGTAGATGGTGTGAGATGTTGGTCTATACCTAATTTCTGCCAAGCTGCTTTCCAATTTTCTTAGCAGTTTTTGTCTCATTAACCCTCACCCCCTTGTTTATCCTTCTTTCTCTATCTTTTCATCCTGTCCCTTCTCATAAGTGTTTTGCTTGTGACTACCACCTCTCACAATCCACACTCCTTTGTATCACTCCCCCTTCCTTTATCCTCCTCGTGCCCTATTTCCCTGTAGGGTAAGATAGATCTCAATACCCAACTGAGGGTGTATGTTATTTTCTCTTTGAGACAATTCTGATGAGACTAAGGTGAAAGCATTGCCTGCCATAACCCCCCATATTCCCCTCCACTGTAAAAGCTTTTTCACACCTCTGATGGGAGATAATTTGCCCCATTCTACCTCCTCCCTTCCCCCTTATTCCAGTGCATCCCTCTTTCTCCTGCCTTAATTTAATTTTTTGGATATTATTCCATCATCATCAACTCACACCTGTGCCCTTTGTCTATGTATATTCCTTCTAATTGCCCTAATAGTGATAAAGTTGTTAGGAGGTACAAGTATCATCTTCTCATGTAAGAATGCAAACAGTTTATTGGATCCCTTATGATTTCTCTTTCTTGTTTACCTTTTTATGCTTGTCTTGAGTCTTGTATTTGAAAGTCAAACTGATTGCTGCCCCAGAAAGACCATTTCTTTAACATTCTTCCAGTGAGACTATGTGAATATAAATAACCTTAATTGTGGAAGAACCAAAATTACAGTTAACTCAAAGGACAAAAAAAGATGATGATTTAGTATGATGAGGTATTACCATGCTGATGATGTTGATTTGCCTTCAAGGGACTGACATAGAAGTCCTTATCACAGTTATGTACATTTAGAAAACATGGTAAAGCAGTCATGTAGGAAATGAGATATAAAATAGTCTGGGAATTATATTGATGCCTCAGATATGCCAAAACAACAAGAGGAAAGCCTTAAACTTTTAAAATAGATTTTCTGGGATTCATAGATAGAAAAAAAATATATGAGACTTGCACAGGAGAAAATGCATAGTGAGGTTATTATTGGCATCACTAGGGGGAGTACTTTCTGATGAAATCACAGACCTTTCAAAGATTAAAAAAATTCTACAGTTTGGTCAAAGATTACATCTACTAGCTTCACATTTCTGTTAATACAAACTGAGAGTTTTAATGCCTATGTTTTTACTTCAGTAGTTTATATCTTCACATGTCTAATTGTTCCTTTCCATAATTTCTTATTGTATCAAAGTGACATTCACTGATCTATAATTTTCTCACTCCCCTTTAGAATCCTTGTTATGGGGTGGGGATGGTCACAATTGTAGTCTATCCAACTTTTGAAACAGTGGTGATATGTAATAATGCTTATAGAGTTAGGTATACTTTCCACAATTTCATCCTTGAATTAGTTTAAAACTAATCAGGTAGGGTGGAGCCAAGATGGAGGCTGGAAAGCAGGGACTTGCATGAGCTCCCTGCCGGGTCCTTCCAAAAACCTATAAAAATGGCTCTGAACAAGTTCTAGAACTGCAGAACCCACAAAATAGCAGAGGGAAGCAGGGATCCAGCCCAGGACAGCCTGGATGATTGCTGGATGAGGTCTATGGCGCATGGAGCAGAGGGGAGCAGAGCTCAGTGTGGGCGGCGGCAGGACCAACCAGACCAGGAGCAGGGTGGAACAGACCCTAGCGCCCTGAATCAGTGAGCTGTGGCAGTTACTAGACTTCCCAACCCACAAAAACCAAAGACAACAGAGAAGGTTAGTGGGAAAATCTGCGGGGGACAGAGTTCCCGGTTTGGCCACTGCCCCAGGGGCAGCAGGGGAGATGCAGCTACAGAACTACAGCTGCAGTTACTTCTGGCCCCAGGCCCACCTGGTGGGAGGAATTAAGTGGCAAATCAGAGCAGGAGTGAAGAGCCTGCTGAAGATTTTCAGGTTGGGGTTGGCGGTTCTTGGGGAAGGAGGAGTGCTGGTGTGGCAAAGCTGGCTGTATAGAAATTGCTCTGAAATCAACGGCGCATCCCCTCAAACTTGGAACAAAGTACACCTTGCGCTACAAGCAGTCATAGCCTGCTGAAAAACTCAAGGGTCAAGTAAGTTGGCTGGGAACATGGCCAGGCAGTGAAAATGTACTCAGATTCAGTCTCAGACTTTGGAACCTTTCTTTGGTGACAAAGAAGACCAAAACATACAGCCAGAAGAAGTCAACAAAGTCAAAGAGCCTACATCAAAAGCCTCCAAGAAAAACATGAACTGGTCTCAGGCCGTAGAGGAGCTCAAAAAGGAGTTGGAAAAGCAAGTTAGAGAAGTAGAGGAAAAATTGGGATGAGAAATGAGAATAATGCAAGAAAACCATGAAAAACAAGTCAATGACTTGCTAAAGGAGACCCAAAAAAATACTAAAAAAAAATGAAGAAAACAATACCTTAAAAAATAGACTAACTCAAATGTCAAAAGAGCTCCAAAAAGCCAATGAGGAGAAGAACGCCTTAAAAGGCAGAATTAGCCAAATGGAAAAGGAGGTCCAAAAGACCACTGAAGAAAATACCACCTTAAAAAGTAGATTGGAGCAAGTGGAAGCTAGTGACTTTATGAGAAATCAAGATATTATAAAACAGAATCAAAGGAATGAAAAAGTGGAAGACAACGTGAAATATCTCATTGGAAAAACCACTGACCTGGAAAATAGATCCAGGAGAGTTAATTTATAAATTATTGGACTACCTGAAAGCCATGATCAAAAAAAGAGCCTAGATATCATCTTTCAAGAAATTATCAAGGAGAACTGCCCTGATATTCTAGAGCCAGAGGGTAAAATAGAAATTGAAAGAATCTACAGATTGCCTCCTCAAAAAGATCCCAAAAAGAAAACTCCTAGGAACATTGTCGCCAAATTCCAGAGCTCCCAGATAAAGGAGAAAATACTGCAAGAAGCCAGAAAGAAACAATTTGAGTATTGTGGAAAAACAATCAGGATAATACAGGATATAGCAGCTTCCACATTAAAGGACCGAAGGGCTTGGAATATGATATTCTGGAGGTCAATGGAGCTAGGATTAAAACCAAGAATCACCTACCCAGCAAAACTGAGTATCATGCTCCAAGGCACAATATGGACTTTCAATAAAATAGAGGACTTTCAAGCTTTCTCAGTGAAAAGACCAGAGCTGAATAGAAAATTTGACTTTCAAACACAAGAATCAAGAGAAGCATGAAAAGGCAAACAAGAAAGAGAAATCATAAGGGACTTACTAAAGTGGAACTGTTTTGTTTACATTCCTACATGGAAAGATGATGTGTACGATTTATGAGACCTCAGTATCATAGTAGCTGAAAGAATATGCATGTGTATATGTATATGCATGTATATACATATGTGTGTGTCTATGTGTAGGTGTATATATATCTATATATGTATATATATGTTTATGTATGTGTATATATATACACACACACATATATACATATATATACATACAGAGGGCACAGGATGAGTTGAATACGAAGGGATGATATCTAAAAAAATAAAATCAAATTAAGGGATAAGAGAGGAATATATGGAGAGAGGGAGAAAAGGAGAGATAGAATGGGCTAAATTATCTCGCATACAAGTGGCAAGAAAAAGCAGTTCTCTAGGAAGGGAAGAGGGGGCAGGTGAGCAGGATTGAGTAAATCTTGCTCTCATTGGATATGACCTGAGGAGGGAATACCATACACACTCAACTGGGTATCTTACCCCACAGGAAAGAAGGAGGAAGAAGATAAAAAAGGGGGGATGATAGAAGGGAGAGCAGAGAGGGGGAGGAGGTAATTAAAAACAAACACTTTCGAAAAGGGACAGGGTCAAGTGAGAAAATTCAATAAAGGGGGATAGGTTAGTAAGGAGCAAAATATAGTTAATCTTTCACAACATGAGTATTGTGGAAGAGTTTTACATAATGATACGCATGTGGCCTGTATTGAATTGCTTGCCTTCTTAGGGAGGGTGGGTGGGGAGGGAAGAGGGAAGAGAATTTGGAGTTTTAAAGTTTTAAAAACAGACGTTCAAAAACAACAGCAAAAATTTTTTTTTTGCATGCCACTAGGAAATAAGATACACAGGCAATGGGGTGTAGAAATCTATCTTGCCCTACAAAAGAAGGGAAAGAGGGATGGGGGGAGTGGGGTGACAGATGGGAGGGCTGACTGGAGAATGGGGCAACCAGAATATCCACCATCTTGGAGTGGGGGGGGGAGGGTAGAAATTGGGAGAAAATTTGTAATTCAAAGTCTTGTGAAAATCAATGCTGAAAACTAAATATATTAAATAAACTAAAAAAAAATAAAAATAAAAAAATAATTAAAAAATATAAAACTAATCAGGTAAAGATTACGCAGTCTTGGTGATTTTGTCATCTAGTTTGTTCATTAAGTTTAGTTTGGAGATTAGGTTAAAAATCTTAGTGGGTTAAATCTTAGGTTAAAATCTTAGTGGGCTTGCTATGAAGCAAGGTTTGAGTGTTTAATGTTGGGCCATAGAGATGATCAACAGATGATGGGCCTTGTATGATGTGCTGAACTAGAGTTTTTGGACAGACAGCCATAAGCCAGCATGAAATTACTGGCTTCCTTAAGGAATGCAAAAGAATGGGCTTCAGGAGATTGGAGGAAGGCAGGAGGCTGAAAGGGAAATGGGAAAGCACTAACAACAAATTGACTCTACTTCCAAGTAATGCATGAGGACAGTCCTTCCCTTCCTCATTTCCAAAAGCCCGAATGAAACTGATCTGCAACTTCTGTCAGATCGGTTACTCTTCCTCACTCCTATCAATCTGGCTCTGGGGGACAAATATAAAAAGATTCAATGGAATATGTGTGGTAGGTGTTTATTCATTGGAATATTTTATGTAAGGTAAAAGGTTCACACCATATGTGTACAAAGATGTGGTAATCATCCATGTAGAGATGATAGTTGAAATCATAAGAGTGGATCACATCATCAAAGGAGAGAATATACAGAGGAAAGAATAGAAGACTCTATGTGCAAAACCTTAGGGATCTCTACAGTTAGAAGACTGGAAAAGGAAAATTAATGTGAAGGAGACACAGAAGTAGATAGATAGATAGATACACACATACATATTTCCATACATACATATATACATATCCACATAACATACATACACATAGATACATACATATATGCATATATATATATATATATATATGACAGAATATAATACAGTGTCACAGAAGCCAAATAGCAATCAGTCTATTTCTTTGTATGTTTCTGTCTCTCTCTCATGTCAGCAACATCACATTTGCAGTGAGGTCAAGGAGAATGAGGATCAGAAAAGGACTATTGGATTGTGATTATGTCATTTTTGACTTTCAAGAGTGTTGCTTCAGAAAAGTAGTGAGACAGAAGCCAGATTGCAAAAAGGTTCAGGAAAGAATGGGTGGAGAAATGAAACTAGATGGAGACCATTCTTCTGAAAAGTTTGGCAGTGAAAGGAAAGAGAAAAATGGAGGGACCATGAGGGTCAAGTGTAGTTTTTTCAAGATAAGGACTGTTGGTGCATACTTGAAGACAAAGGGGAAAGATTTAGTGGATTGAAGGAAATTAATTAAAGATTTAGGAGGGAAAAGATAATTGAAAGATTTTAGAAGAGACACATGAGGGGAATAAGGTCAAAGACACAATTATAAGAATTTGCCTTGAGAATGGGAAGCAGCCATTTTTTGAGAGGAGAGTACTTCTGTTGTTTCTTCCATGTGAGGAGCGTCTAGAGTTTGAACTACCCCAACAGTTCTAGAACAGCTACTCATTTAACAAGGAATCTTAAGAACATTGACTGAGGATATTAACAGGTTAAGTGATTTGCCCATCCTCACACAGCTAGTATGTGTCAGAGCCAAGGTTTGATCTCAGGTATTCCTGATTCTATTATAAGCCCTGTACCCATTATGCCTCATTGTTTCACTCTATAGAGCTACACAGTGCTTTAATGCCAACAATGAAATTAGTATTTCTGTTTTAGAAATGAGGAAACAGAGTCTCAGAGATTATTAATGACTGTTGTATAGTCACAAAGTTGGTGGAATTCAAATTCAAGTCTTCTGATTCTAAGATTAATATGCTTTCCACTACGGCATGCTACTTTTTAAAATGAAATGGGATACCTCTTCTTGAGATAGAAATATAGATGACAGTAGATCAATATTGATCTAGGGAAGAGGAAAGATGGGGGAGGTTGCACCTGAAGAACTTTGCTTTTTTCATTTAAATAAGAGATAAGGTCCTTTGTTGTGTCAGTGATAGAGACAACATTGGGCTTAAGGAGGGCAGAGAAGCTTTGAAATATCCACGACTGGGAATGTATTAGGAATAAATAATAATATTACTGAATAGCATTGAAGAAGTACTGAAGGTTTGAGATTCACAGGTCAGTTCATCCTGGTTCTATGATTTACTTCAGTCCACATATAGGAATTGAGAAGGCAATTGTTGGCAATGATCCAAGGATAGATATTGACACACTTGTAATGACAAAATTTAAGGGATGAATGTAACAAGGAGTTGGTGATGACAGAGTGCTGCTATGAATATTTTGGTATATACTGGAACTCTCTGTGTTTAACTTCTTTGAGATTCATCACTGGGTCAAAGGTCAAAGAGTAGCTTAGTCACTTTTCTTGTATAATCCAAATTATTTTCTTTTGAAATATATTTATTTTTATTCTTAAACACAGAATGGTTATTAATGGGAAAAAAAGATAACTTTACATAAGTTTGGAGAACTTTATTATGTGTAGTTTGCTTTTCCATTTAACCTACTAAAATCTTTATGTAGCTTTTAAAGCTATCTTGCTTGTCTGTGATTTTTTTCTAGCCTTCCTCTTCTTTTTCCAAATTATTTTCCAAGACAATAGTATCAATTCACACCTCCATCAAACTGTATTAGTGTGACTGTCTTTATACCACCTCTCCAACGTTGACTCTTTCTGTAGCTTGTCATATTTGTCAATTTTCAGGGTGTGAGATGAAACTTTAGTCCTTTCCTATTTTCACAGAATCACAAGACTTCAGAACTGGAAGGTACTTCAGAGGTTATCTATTTCAATCTGCTTTAAGATGAAAGCCCTTTATGACTTCTCCAAGATTGTCATCCAGCCTCTGCTTAAAGACTCTTTATGAAAGACAATCCATGACCAACCCAAGCAGCCCATTTTACTTTGGGCCATGTCTGAACTCTAGAAAATTTCCACTTACATTGAGTTTAAATTGCTTCTCTACAATGTCCATCCATTGTTCTTAAGTCTGTACTATGGAGCCAAACAGTAAATTGGATCCCTTGTCCACTTGATGACCTATAAATACTTGAAAGCAGAAATCATACTCTTATGTAAATAGTCTCATCTCTAGGCTAATGTCTTGAGTTTTTTCAACTGATTCTTATATGATAAGATCTCTAGCTCAAACCTTACCATCCTGGTCACCCTCTTCTAGTCATATTCCAGTTTGTCATTGTTCTTCCTAAAATGTAGCACCCAGAATTGAACCATAGTCATCTATATGTGCCTGACAAAAACATAATACTCTAGACCAGAGGTAGGTCTCTTGGGTCCTCAAGGTCATGTGTGGCCTTCTAGGTCCTTGGATGCAGCCTTTTGATTGAGTCCAAGTTTTACAGGACAAATCCTTTTATTAAGGGGATTTATTCTGTGAAGTTTGGATTCAGTCAAAGGGCCACACTTGAGGACCTATAGGGCCGCATGTCGTCTTGGGACCACAGGTTCCCCACCCCTATCCTAGGCCTATCTCACTCTGGAAATTGTAGGTCTAGGTTCACGGGCAGTCATGAAGAAGCAGGATTAGACTTTTTTTGGCGGGGGAGACAATTGGGGTTAAGTGACTTGCCCATGGTCACACAGCTAGTAGGTGTTTGAGATCAAATTTGGACTCAAGTCCTCCTGATTCCAGGGCCAGTGCTCTATTCACTGTACCACCTGCTGCCCCAGGATTAGACAAAATAAGACTTTTTTTATGAGAGAGAAGAACAGTGACCAGCATGTTGAAGTTAACATGTAGTTTTAGGCTTTATGTAAAGAAAATCTTCTAACGGTTAGAATGGGCTGCTTCAGGAGGTTGTGGGTTCCCTGTTACGAGAAGTCTTCAAGCAGAGGCTGTATGACTATTTGTTGGATGTAATATAGATGGAATTCTCTCCCCCCACAAAAAAATTTAATTATGTCATCTTTATAGTAATCCGATGATCTATCTATCTAATTTCCTTTTATAAAAGAGAATAAGATTTTCCTGGCATGAATTTTTCTTGATAAAGCCATCCATATTTTCATTGATCACCATTTTCCTTAGTTAATACATGAAAATGATGCATTCTTATAATATTTTCTGGAAATTTGCCAAAAATGAGCTGATAGTTTGCAGACTCCACCCTCTTCTTTTTTTTTGCCAAGTCAGATAACATTTGTTTGTCTTTATTCCTGTGGTATCTTTCCATTTCTCCCCAGTGTTTCAGAGATTGTTGGTAGTTCAGCCATCATATCTGTCAGTTCTTTCAGAACTTTACAATATAGTTCACCCACCCCTGGTGACTTGAACTTGTTAATGGCAATCAAAAGCTCTCTTACCAATTCCACACTTATTTTGGGCTTCAGCGCTTTAAAATCAGATTTGTTCTTTCCTTCCTAGTCTGAACATCATCCTCTTTAGAAAAGAAAACAGAAACAAAGTAAAAGTTGACTGGTTGTTTCAACTTTCCATCATCTGTTATAATTATCTCCTTCACCATAATTACTAGTTCTACTGTTTCTCTTCCTTTCTCTTCCCCCGACATAGCTAAGAAATGCTGTTTTCATTAACATTCAGCAGCAGCACAAGCTCATTCAGAGACTTAATGTCCTTAAAATATTTTTTGTAGATCTTTGCCATTCTTTGGCATCACTTTTCTCTTAATCTGCCTTTGTTTTCATCTTTTATCTAAGTCTTCAAAAAAAAAAATCTCAAATGGTCAGAGTTCCACAGGCATCCATAAGATTCTTTAGGCAGCTTTCTGTTTTCTTCCTCATTGGAATCATTTGCATTTCTTTTGTTAGAATTGCCTTATTTCAAGTCTCCTAGCAGCTGATAGTACAGTAGATGGAGCTCTGAGCCTGGAGTCAGAAAGACCAGAGTTCAAATCTGGCCTCAGAAACTTACTAGCTTTGTGACCCTGGGCAAGTTACTTAGCTTCTGTTTGCCTCGATTTCTTCAGCTTTAAAGTGGGTATAACAATAGCATCTACCTCCCAAGATTGTTGTAAGGATCAAATGAGATAAAATTTGTAGAATGTGTTTAGCACATAGTAGCAACTAAATCAAAGATAATTCCCTTCCTCTACCATCTCTCTTGTGCAGACTTCTCTTGAAAAGCTTTAGATCATGGGTGGCTAACTTTGCTTTCTGAACTCTGAAATCTGTTATCCCCAGATTTAAGGGATGTGTCAAACTCTGCCCAACTTTTCTTTCCAACTTCTGAGATGGATTAATTATATCCTCTCAAGGGTCTCATCATTTTGCTTTAAGCAATCAGTCCTTTCTTTTGGTCCAAATTAGGTTAGAATAGCAATTGCCCTCATTGCTGCTTCCCCCTTTTAACAAAAGAATTTTTCAGAAACGGCAAGCAGTTATTCATTGTTTTGTTACTTTTGGAGAGTGTTCTATCAGATGCTGGATAGTGGAAGTACACCATTGCTACTATGACTTGCCTCTCTAGCCCACTTTTACAATTTGTTTTCCAAGGTTCTTATCCCTAATAAAATAGACCATTCCCAAGAGGCTGCAGTGTCACTACTGGCCACCAGAGGGCACAATTCTAGGCTCCTCCCCCTATTCCTAAACTCTTTCACAGGGCACAGAGGCGCTCAATTTCTCTTAAGTCCTCCCTCCTTCCCTCACTAGCCTGGCCCCAATTTAATCAAGGTGACAAAATGGAATTTTATTTCAAATATTAGATATTATTTTCTCCATATTAATTAGACAGTAACTCAGCAGAAGAATAAATAACACTAGAATTTATATTGACAAATGGAAGATTCTGCCTGAGTCAAAAGAAATTTTTTGTTTGCTTAACCATGACAATAGCTGACCTACCTTGACCTGGATGTAGAGGAAGGTGAAGCCAGAACAGAAGTGATGGACCAGGGAAAAGGGGAGAAGGAACAAAGATAATGGAAGAAAAGGTTTGCCAAAATGTCAGGACAGATTATAGTCAAACAAGAATTAGAAGGACCTTGGAAGTGGAGAATTTTAGATTATGCTAAGGTATAACCTCACTGGTCAGATAATCAGAGGTGTTCTTTCTTCTACCCCTGAATCTCTTGAAGCCCCCCTGCCCCTACACTCATTTTTTTTTCCTGCTGATCCTGCCCTACTAATGTCCAACCTTGGGTGGCCATCATAGTCTTTCTACTCTGTGACTATTCCAAAATTACAAGTGCATTTATAGCCACAGACTCCCAAATTACCTTGTATTTACTTTGTTTATATTTGGTTTATACTTACAGGTGTATATATTGTTTCCCCTCCTAGAATATAACTTCTTTGAAGGCAGAGTCTATTTCATTTTTCAATTTGTAACCCAGATAGTTAACATAGTACCTGGATTGTAGCTTGATGGTTGATTAATTGTGCATTTCCTTCCCTGGCTTTTCACCTTCAAACAGTATTTTTTTTCCCATTGATTTTATTCATTCAATGAATTCTAAATTTTTGCCATTTCTTCTTTGAGATTTTTTATTGTTGACTTCCTGATTCTAAACCCAGGGTGAGCCTTGACTGATATTTAGGATTCAAATTCCAATTCATTATTATTTCTTTTCCCTACAGGACACACCTTTGGGTGTGTGGCAATCACACTAGCTCTGTTTACTCAGGATGGGATAATTATGGAGAAATGACTGAGTCATTGAAGCTGACCTTTTGGAGGGATCAGTGGCTGTTACTCTGTTGGGGCTTTGGAGGGAATTTCAATGTGTTCCCTGGATTATACTATTTATATACAATACCCATTTAAGCCCTCCTACATTTGAAAGCTCTAGAAACCCCAGCAAGGCTTGAAGTCAACAGAATTCTATAAATTACGGTTATGCTAATTCAGTAAAGTAGTATTATAAAAAGTAAGCAGACACTTTCATCCATATAACACTTAAATTAAACCAAGAAATTTACAAGTTAAACTAAATGATGGGGCAACTTCTTTACAGGCCTAAAGTTCTGACCATAACTGTATCTAATGTTAGCTTTGAGTTGAATGGGAAAGATGCTGTCTGGAGATGGCAACAGCTAGTTAATGGAATCAAAATATCATTTTTCAAAGTGATTCAAAGAAATAGAAACTTTTGTAATATCAGAATAGATGTTAGTGATGTTAAATGGGTTGGTATATGTGAACAAAATAAAATAATACTAGATATGGGGAAATATCTTGGGAACTGTGTTGTAAATATGATCTATATAGTTTTATAGATTTAGTTATTGAAAAATTCTTCTATTCATGAAGCCTTCATAATGCATGAAATTTCATTTAACCAGCATATTAAAATAATGTTTTCACAATTTCTATGTGTAAGGCAAATATAAAAAAATATATCACATTTTAATCTTTCATAAGCAATGAGTTACATAGAAACAATTTTAGTTTTGGAAATATTCCATTCCTATTTATTTTGAAGTATTAGTGGTTGTCTTATACTGACTTGATTTTGTGTATTATATCCCAGTGAGATGATAAAGAATTAATAGACAACGAATTCATAAAGGTATGAAATGTCTTGTAACATTATGATTAGTTGAGCCTGTGTCAGTTCTAAATTTATGGCCTACAGCTGTTGGGTGACAGAAGCATCAACTTTCACAGGAATCTATAGTGTAGTTAGATAGTTAAAGAAAATAGGATGCATTCTGAAGAATAAAATGAAGTGAAAGCATAAACCATGGATTTTCATTGCATTGTTTTTAAAGATTATTTCATGTAAGCATAAAATAAAACAGATTTCATCCATAACAAAAGATGAAGAATGAGGAACTTTCCTAGGTTTGGCATTTAGGCATTTTTAAAAATATCATAAAACTATGTTATTCTTTTTCATTCTTTTTTAAAACTGCTATTGCTTTGAAACTAGAAAAAACTTGTTATTTAGAACTGAAATGCTGAACGAAAATTTTTTTATGTTTTTTATCAACTATAAAAGAACCCTCAATGTCTTAACATGCATAATTTTCTTGACATCATTACTAATAATGATAGATACGATTCTAACAGTTTTCTCCCTCAAATATTAATAATTTTGATTTGAAGAGGGCCTAAGGCAAGTTATTTGTCAACAGATTTTAAGGAGTTTCATAAGATGATTATCCTAAGGCAATATTCAGTTTTTATGAAACAAAAATAATTTTCGTAATAATAATTAGCATTTATATAATGCTTTATGGTTTACAAGGCACTTTACAATCATTATCTCTTTTGATCCTCACAACAACTCGTGAAGGTAGGTGCTATTATTATCCCCATTTCACAGATGAGGAAACTGAGGCAGGCAAAGGCTAAGTGGGTCATACTGCTAGTAAATATCTGAGGCTGGATTCAAATTCAGGGCTTCCTGACTCCAGATCCACTCTGTCCACTGTATCACCTAGAGGCATTGAAAAGTCACAACTTCTAAACTTTTGTATATTACTTTGAAGTTATGTTTCCTAAGATGTGGTCAACTGTGGTTCTATACATGGGAAAAATAAGCTTTTTTCCATTCAGTTGGTTGAAGATTATTTTGAAGATTATGTAAGACTATCCTCCTCAGCATAATTCAGGGATTACAAGTTGATTTTATAAGAATGCTATTTTTCTTTTTATTGGCACAGTTAAAGCCGTGTGTTGGAAAGGGTGCCTAAACAATTTCAAGTGTGGTGAGAGCTGTTTATGTCACTGAGTAAAATTAGATGCGTCTGTTGCCAGTAGCAGGGGCTGAAATGTAAGACATGGCCAAATATGTGAATGTACTTTCTTCCAATGATAATCAGGGCGGGACCTAAAATACCTTCTACTCCAGTTTTGAAAGGAGTGGAAAAGTTTCAGACATTCTATCTGGTTGAAATCAAGTTGGTTGTAGTTATTTCAACAGTGTGCTTTTTAACATATATAAGGTAAGTTATCAAGTATCTTTTTGTGAGTTTTGCCATAGGTTTTTACTATGGAGAAATTTGTAATGTACTACCTAAAGATAAAATTATATTTCTTATTTTTTTCTTAAATAAAGGATGAGAACATTTAATTATGCTAATCATCTGGCAGTAATCCTCTGTAATAATTTCATTTCTAATATCAGCTATTTTTAAATCAGCAGGGTGGTATCACAGGTTTTGTAATATATTATGAATACTTTTAGTATAAGCATGGACTTCTAAAATATCCTAAGTAACAGATGATTTCATTTTGTAGAGTATAACTATCATGCCTTTATTTTTTGTATTGCTACGTATTCTTTCCATAACTTAATCCTTACTATTTCCATTCCTAATTCTATAATTATTGTTTATCATACTGAAGCATATTCTTCCCTCCTTCTTTCCATGGATAAGACGTTTATTTTGATATAGGAAATTATCAGGCTAAGACTGCCAGAGCTGTTTTATGTATTAACAGGCAGGAAGCTCAGCAGAAAAAGAAAGTAAAACATTTCTCATCCGTTCTCTAAGAGGAAAAGGAGAAATTTTCTCTCTAGTAACCTAAACAAAAGTGTGTGTACAGCTCAATCTATCAAGTCAAAAAACAAAATAACAGCCTGACATTTCCTTCTAGCAGCAAGGGAAGGAGGGCAAAATGTTAAAATTTTTAAAACTTCTGCCTAGAAAATATCGTTTCTTTCTGTACAGTTTTTAAAAATATGGAATGTGGTCATTGGAGAGCCCAGGTTTGTAAGAGAATTCATAGACAACACTAACAAGGGAAAAGTCTAACTCAGCTGGCTTGATAATTATTGCCAGCTGGTTGAAGTGGCTGACTAGTAAAACAAGACCTAAAAAAATTACTGTGTTTCCTTCAAAATATTTAACTTAAGACATTTTGATTATTTATTAAAATTATTTTGCAGAGAAACGAGCAAAAAAAGAGCCACAAAGTAATTTTTGACTAATGGTAATTGTGTCAGTATTAGAGTAGGTAAGGGATAGAAACGCTTTGTGAGTTACTAGATTTGTTTGTTTTTTAAAGGCCAAAGGAAAAGTAGCACTGAATACAAAATGTATTTAGATATTGAATCCCTTATGTTGCTTTAAGATGTCATGGCAGTAAAGTCACCCTGCACCTGGAAGGCAAACATATGGCTAACAGCCTAGCAAGCAAGGACCTGAAAGTCTGGAAGATGTACCTGCAGAAGATGTATCTGCAGGCAATTCCATCTCGGGGGTGAGGAATGAGAGCAGAGTGTATTATGAAAGGTGCAGAAGTGGTAAATTGCAAACTCCCCTCTGGTCATCGGCTCTTTATTGTTCTGAAACAGCAAAGTAAGGTACTGTGAACAAGTTGACCATGAAACTGATAGGGAGTATTTGGTACTATCTCTATTTCCTGCTTTCATCTTTTTATAACTGTTTTCTGCCTCCCTGTGGACATGGCTGCAGTTGGCTGCTTTGGATGTCTAAGCGGTGGCTATGGGTTACCCAGGGGAGAGTAGGATACAGAGTATCATCCAGCTGTCACATACTGTTTCTCCAGGAGTTAATATAGGATTGTGGGGCACCCCTATGCAGAGTGTATGCCAATGATGAAAGAATGCTTTCAAGAAAGTGACTTGTAAACCTTAAAATCCTATACCAGGGGTGGGGAACTTTCGGCTTCAAGGCCACAGTCAAAGGGCTGCACTTGTGCACCTAGGGAGCCACAGGTGGCCTCAAGCCCACAGGTCCCCCATGCCTGTCCTATGCAAATCTGTGCTATTGAAGTTTTCCAGACCTAGTAGCCTGATGCATGTGTGACAAGGCCTGAACTAAGGTGCTTTCCTTCTAGGAAAAGCAAATGCAGCAGCTATAGAGGGCCCTTTCTTTGTTATACACCTTCCAGAGGAAGAGCTGCCCCCTCCCATTACTTTACAGTAGAGGTTATTAATATATTTTCTGTAATGGACCCCTGTGACAGTGTTGTGAAGTCTATAGACCCCATTCTCAGAATAATGTTTTTAAATGCATAAAAAAGTTCATAAAACTACAAAGGCAGTCATTTATATAAAATTACAGTTGTCAAACTATTTTTTAGAACAAGTTCACTAGCCCCATGTTAAGAATCCCTGCAAGAAAATATTGCACAGCAATTGGGTGACCAGTTGTAGAAGATGAAGACAATAACTATACAGATGTAGCTCCACAGCCATATCTAGTTCATTTGACCACATCTGCCCAGCCTCCACCATCAGGGACTTTCATTATTTTTCTGCTAGTTTCCAGAAAGAGAGAGAGAGAGAGAGCGAGCAGTGAAAGGACCTGTTGTTCCTGAGGTGCTGTGAATCAGCATTTGAAATGCAACCATTTCCATTTGCCTATGATCTAGCAAGAATGTCATTCATTATAGAGGACTTGGTAGAGACTGTACTAGACTGGATTGTGACTTTGATGGAAAAACTGCTGGTACATTTGTAGAATCCTGGGCATCTCCTGGGTATGTTCATTGCAATGATGATGAGAATCCAGCAATAGGACCCATCCCTTGTTAATTGCACTAATGAGTTCTAACAGTTGTGAGCAATCTTGTATTGGCAGGAAGAAAATTCTAATCAAAATATTTAATTGAGATCTTAATGAGGAACCAAAGCACCAAATATCAAAATGCTACTTCCCAGTGAGCTTTAATTGAGTTAGGGATGCAGTTGAGCATTTAGATGATCAAAAGTGGTTGAAGGAGTAAATCCTGGGCTCTATGGAGGATTCATTACAGAAATAGGGAGTAGAAATAAGAGGCTGAATCTGTGCATGTGGGGACCTTCAGTACTCCCAGATTCAGCATTTGTCACTCATGGTAGGCTATTTTTCAATAGACCTGTTAGCCCATTTTTCTCCCAGTGTAGTCAGGGACTCTCCTGCAGGAACAATGTCTCTAAGGAACCATAAACAACTGAGACATTTCTGTCTTTGATAGCCTTTTGTGCCCATTGCAGTGGGATCTCTGGGTTAAAGAGTATGGACAGTATAGTCATTTCTTAACATGATTTTAAATTATTTTTCAAAATTATTAAACCAATTCCCGATTCCACCAACAGTGCATAAATGTGTCTATCTTTTTGCAAGCCATACGACATGGACTTAACATTTTTGCAAATTTGCTGGTTGTGAAAGGAAAACACAGAGTTGTCTTATTTAGCATTTCTCTTATAATGATTTGGAGCAGTCTTTCATATGACTGTTAATAATTTATAATTCTTAGCAACTGTTTATATGTTTCAATTACTTATCAGTTTGGTGATTGCTTTTGGTCTTAATTATTTGTGTTAGAATCTTCACTGTATGTGTCTAGTATATATCTATTGATTTGTTTTATTCCCCATTGGAATTTAAGTTTTTTGAGGAAAAATTTTGTTTTTGCCTTTCTTGGTATCTCAAACACACAGTACAGTTATTCAGTACATACTAAGCAGTTCATAAATGCTTGTTCATTGATTGACAGGTAGCTCTGTATATATCTTCAATATCAGATACTTAATAGAGATATTGGATGTAAATATTTTCCCAATCTAAAGCTTTCCTTTGCATCCTAGTTGTGGTGATTTTGTTCATTCAAAAGTTTTCAGTTTCAAGAAATCGTAATTATATGATATATTCTGCACTATCAATAAATACTATTTATTTTGACCATCTCTGGCCCTTATTTATTTGAGGAATTTATCCTTCTCCTTTTCCCACCCGCCAGAGCAGTTGAAGGTATCTGATATGCTTCTCTTCTAATTTTTTTGCGGCATGATTTATTAATATTTAGTCTACATATCAATTTTGAGTTTGTTGTAGTATTTGGTGTAACATGTTGGTCTAAAATCTAATTTTTGCCAAAGTACTTTCCAGTTTTCCCAGCACTTTTCAAATAAAAAGTTCTTTTCCAAGTAATTCATGCTTATTGAATTCAGTTGTTTCTGATTCTCCCTTGTTTAATCTGTCTGTTCCTTTGATCTCCTTTTCTATTTTTAACCAGTACCTAATAGTTTGGATATTTGCTACCACGTTAAAGCATAATTATTATATTATAGCACTGAAAGTTGTATTCATCCTTCATTACTATAGGTTTTTTTAAATTGTCCTTAAAAGTCCAGCTCTTTTGATTTTTAATGCATTTTTTTTATTATTTTGTGTCTAACTTTTTAAAATATTGCGTTGATGGTCTGATTCTCACAACATTAAATCTGTAAATGAATGTAGATAGTATCATCATTTTAATATTATTGGAGTAGTTCAGCTATGAACACTGAATATCTCTCTAGTTTTCTTTTCCCCAGAAATTTTAATTTTTTTTATTTCTTTAAGAAACATTTTGTGATTTTATCCATTTATGTCATGGTAGATTATGTATACTTGGTAGATTGACTCCCAAGTATTTTGTGCATTTTGTAGCTATTTTGAATATGAAATGGACACTTCAAATACCAAGTGATGTCATTTGACTTTGATTCAGAAAACACTTGTTAAGTATCCAATATGTAAGAAAACAAAAGAAATAGTCTCTGCTCTTAAGAAACATACATTCTTTGGTGAACACAATGTGTATACATATTCCTTGATACATTGTTCTAAAAGTCTGGGTTCACATCTGCCCTCCGATACTACCTGTGTGACCTTGGGCAACTTATTTAACCTCAGTTTGCCTCAGTTTCCAATCCATAAAATGAGAGGGTGTGTGGATTAGATGGCTTCTGGGGTTCCTTCCAGCTCTAAATCTATGATTTAGGAAGGAGAGAGCACTAACAACTTAAGGGAGAAGGAATTTCATGGAGGAGGAAATATCTGAGCTCAAACTTGAAAGAACCTAGAAGTTCTGGGGAGGCGAGTGGTGGGGGAGTGCATTCTAGACATAATGGACAATCTGTATGAAAGCATAGACTCAGGAGGACTGGATGTCATATGTGGCTAGTTTGTTTGCATAAAGATGAATGATAAGAAAGAATCTAGAAAAGTAAACTAGAGCCAGATTATGGAACTCTTTAAAGATTAGGATAAGGAGTTCATATTTTATATTAGAATCAATGGGAAGAGGGGGACCACTTAAGATTTTTGAATAGGGGAGTGACATGATCAGAAAATCTTCCCTGTCACACTCCCCCTTGCCCCCTCCCAAACCTTCCAGTAGACCTTCTAGACAAATTTATTGTGGTATATATAAACAGTAATCATGTTATCTTCCCCATAGGTGCAGGAAGATTTACAGCAATGAAGAGGGATATTAACTCAGTTTCTCTAGGGCCTTATTGCAAACTATAGAAGTATATCTTCCATCAAATCCAGCTGGTGTTTATTGGATATATACATAGTCAGAGTTGTGGAAGGTCATTTGGAATCGGTAACCATCACATAAACCATCAATCAGCAAGCATTTATTATGTGACTACTATGTGTCAGGAACTGTGCTAGATGCTAAGGATACAGACTATAAAATGAAACAGTCTCCTGTGTTAAGGAGCATCTGGGGAGACAACACAGAAATTTGTGATTATATACAGAACATATATGAAATAAATACTAGGTACTTTAGAGAGTGGAACCAAGGAGGGAGTGCATTCCAGACATAGTGGATGGACACTGAAAAGGAATGGACAGGAGAGTTGGGAGGCAGTGTGTGAGTCACAGACAGAAGACCAGTTCAGCTAAATCATAAATGTAGGAATGGGAAGTAATATATGATGAATCAGAAAATGCAGATTGAGGGTTGATATAGAGAGATAGAAGGACCAGGAACTTAACACCTTGAGAAAAGAGGACAGTGCCCTGAAGTTTAGTTGAGAATGGCAATAAGGGAAGTATTTCCTTTTGTTGATTGTTATTGTTTGGCCGTTTTTCAGTTATGTCTGACTCTTTGTGGTCTCATTTGGGGTTTTCTTGGCAAAGATACTGGGATTGTTTACCATTTCCTTCTGCAGCTCATTTTACAGATGAGGAAACTAAGGCAAACAGGGTTAAGTGACTTGCCCAGGGTCACGTAGCTAATAAGTGTCTGAGGCTAGATTTGAATTCTTGGAGATGAGTCTTCCTGATTCCAAATCCAGGGCTCTATCTACTGTGTCACCTACCTGCCTGAACTATTTTTTTAGGATGATATGAATAGGAGAGGATTTAAAGTTTCTGGATTACAGTATTAGAGGGATAATCTGTGGGCTTTTAAGGGAATTTCTAACTCTATATAAACATCAAATCTATCAAAATGACATCTATAAATTGAGGATATAATTCTTAATAATACCCCCCAAAATAGAAACACACGATATACAGAGGATAGAATTAGATTCCTAATCTATGTCTTTACTAGAGCCTCCCAGGACTGGTTTATTTGAGACAAGGTCATAGAGC
The DNA here is from genome assembly GCF_011100635.1 of Trichosurus vulpecula. Lineage (NCBI taxonomy): Eukaryota > Metazoa > Chordata > Mammalia > Diprotodontia > Phalangeridae > Trichosurus > Trichosurus vulpecula. Next base: position 183,191,717 of record NC_050574.1, read on the forward strand.
CTACCAGCTCCAAACTGAGCAGAGGTGGGGGAAAAGAATGTGGTAAGAAGAGTTTCAGTTAAGCCTGTTTGAAAGCAAGAGAGAAATAAGGGAAGAGTTGGATTTGTTTTCTTCTGTGCCTGACAGAGAATTTTAGAAAGATAAATTACTACTGATCTACCCCCACAAAAAAAGAGTAGGAAAATTCCTCTAAAAGAGAAACCCCATGTCCTTTCAACTCAATAAATGTTTATTATGCACATACTATGTGCTTGGAACTTTGCTAGGTGCCAGGATTAGAAAAACAAAACAGTGCAATACAAAATCAAACCCTCTCCCCAAGTCCATATAGACTTCCTTAGTAAATTAAGTAAATTAAGAGGATATTACTTTTTCTCTTGGTAGTCTTTCAGTCTGCTCAACCAGGGGGGTGAGGGTGTGAGGCAAAACCATACCCCTTATTTCAAAGTTGCCATCAGATCTGAGGGGGTCCTCCCTTGCACTAATTTAATGGCTCTCTCAAGAATTACAGATGATTTCTCAATTGCTGTGTCCAGTGGCTTTTCTCAGTCCTCATCCTACTTTACCTTTGTACAGTTTTTGATACTACTAATTACTGTCTCCATCCTTGACAATATCTCCTCCTTTAGTTTCTATAACATTGCCATTTCCTGCTTCTCTTCTTCCCAGTCTTACTGTTATTTTTCAGTCTCCCTTTTTGAATCATCTCAAGTGTAGATATCCTCCAAAGTTATGACCTTGGCCCTCTTCTTTTTAAACTCTAGTTGATATCATCAGATACCATGAGTTCAAACATCACCTCTTTGCTGATGACTCACAATTCCATATATCTTACCTTCATTTCTCTCTTGAGAATGGCTTGCTATAACTGGATATTCTTTTGTCATTTCCAATTAAACATTCTCCCCCTTTCCAATTCAACTAATAGGAAAAAATCTTAAGGCATAGGTCTTAACATGTTATTACTATGCTTAATAACTTTCAATTGTTTCTAACATTAAATATAACCTCTTTAGCCTGACACTTAAGTTCCTCCCCAATTTGGCTCCAATGTATCTTTCCAGCCTTAGATCATTCTTCTTCATACATTCTGTATTCAAGCCAAACTTCCCAAGATTCTAAATAACACACCACACACAAACTGTCCTTCCCTCTCACCAATCCCAATAGAGGTGGATTATTTTATTGGGAGAGATAATCTAGTCATCATTGTAGTGAGTCTTAAGGCAGAACTGACTTACCTTAACCAGCCCTCACCTCCCTATTGCTATCCTGGCCCCAACCTACTTTAATCATCCTATAGGATGAGAGACTATAGCCATTTGCCTTGCCATTTCATGAGCCATTCTACCCCACTTTCTAACTATTTTAATATCAACACTTCCTTTGCTCCACAAAGAACTTAACAGTTTGCCCCATGGCTCAGAATCCCTTCTGGGTGGTCAGAGCCTAAGCTGAAGCTTCCTTTTCTGATCCTTACTCTTGATGGCAGAAGCCACAGCACCTAGCACTATAGGTAACTAATAAATGTTTGTTGAAACTAGTTAAATTAAAATGTACATCCCCTCCCATTTCTAACTTTCAGGTTTCTTATCATTTGTCATGATTCTTTTCAGATGCCATCTCTTATATGCAGCCTTCCATGATTACACACACACACACACACACACACACACACACACACAGCCATTGGTATACTTACACAAAGTAGACTTAATAAATATGCATTGAATTACTAAGTAGGAAGTCCTGCTGGTGATTATAGACTAGTTTGCTATCATTATGTAGCAACAGAATATAGCTCCAAGTGACTTGAACACTATAGAGAGAGGAGTAGGTTTCTACCTGATCTGTGTAAGCAGTGTCAGGTATTTGGGGAGTCTTATAGTCTTATTAGTCATCCTTATAAAGAAGGCTGTGTGCAGCTTTGAGCTATGGCCTGGGGCATTTCTTTTCTTAGTAGGGCTACTAGAGTAGCTGTAAGTCCCCTAAGAGATGTAAAACTGTAAGTCTGTGTTCACCTAAATGCATACATATTTTCAGGTAGGTTAAGTCAAATATGAACTTGAATACCTGACCAAAAACTATATGTGGGTGCCTAGCTCATGCAAGTGAGTATGCTTTGCATATCCCATTGTCCTTAAATTACACTTCCTGCATAGCTAAACAGAATTCTTCCTTCCCTTCACCCGAGCCCCTCCTCTCACAGCTCTATTAGAGCTAAAGTTTTATGGTGGGGAAGAGAAAACTTCAGGATCATGGATGGGATTTTCCATATTTTACAAATAGTGAACAATTCCTTAGCATGGACAAGGCATTGTGTGAGGTAGTGGGGGAAGAAAAAATAAGGATAATTAGGACAAAGTCCTTTTCTTTAATTAGCCTGCATATGAATAGGGGCAATGAGACAGGGACTCATTCTTTGATGGATTTAAGGAAAGAAAAGACTCAGGAAAACTAAAAGAGAAGGTAATGCTTGAGTTGGGACTAGAAGGATGGCAAACACTCCTACAAGCCTCCATCATTTGGCTAAAATGACTTTTTAGCAAGGTATAGGAAACAGCTTTCAGTTTTCTGTCTTCCTATTGAAAGCCTTAGGTTCTCCCTAGCTACCTACAGGAAAGAGTACTTATAAGACCTGGGCTTTTATTCTCCATTCCATCATTTCCATTCCATTACCATCCTCTATCACTGCAGAGTATCCTTTTACTATTCTGTCCCTTTGCTAAAATTTATCATTTTAATGTAGAGAAACAAGAACAATACATGTTACAAATGCCCCCATGTTAAACTGAACAATATAATCCTTGGCTGTGTGGGTTAGGATTTGTGTCAGGGTCTTTAGGACCATAGCAAGTTGAAGAGTGAAGCGATTTATGCATATTCAATACAAAACTCAAGAAATATTTATCACATACTCTCGTCATGGCCATATTACAGACACAGAAAGAGTAAAATAATATTAAAGATTAGAATTTACCCTCAAGGGTAAATTCAGAGGGAAAGAAGAAAAATAGATATAAGGTTAGAATGCTTTTATTATGACAGCGGGGAAGGGAATAGTTATAGCCTTTCTTTACTCCTACATAATCCTCCATTAAGCTGTACTGTTTTACTTTCTACTTAATATCCTTTTGTGTGAGAAAATAAGAGAGGAGATGAAAGAATTCAGAACTAGCACTTCTCCTCTCACTTTCCGTTCCTCTCCCTGCCAAAAAAAAATATGGCATCAGAACATTCAGTAGACTCAAGGCTCTATGCTATGTCAAGTTCTTATTCTCCTCCAGTAAGAAAACACTCTCTGAAGTTGAATTCCAGAATGGTAATATAATAACCTTGGTATCCTCTATCACTATCATTCTCAACACTGCTGAGTGCCCCCAAAAAGATCCTGCTCTTTAGGGTCCTCCTTAGGAAAACTTTTTTCCCTCTTTAATTTATTTTGCTTGCTTATCATTTTAGACCTTACTATCCATTGCAGTATAATTATAAATATTCTAAAAATGTTTATCTTGCTAAAACATAGAACTTCACTGTCCATGTATTGTACTGCATTATGTATATTTTTGGCAAAAAGTAATTTGAAAGACATTTTAATAATCAAATTCAAACCCTGAAAAGAAAAATAGTGATAAAGGTAGAAATGTATCTTGTGTTGATGAAACACTGTGAGACTTTATTAATGTACTGTCAAAGCAAAAGAGGATTGCATATAAACCATATTTGATAAGACCTATAATTATGTTTACCTCAGGAACCCTTTTTTCTTGTTAACTCTCCTTTAAGCTTTGCCATTAAAAGGCCTAGCACAGGTGATGAATTTAAAATAACTTTCTTTTTTTAACATTTTTATTAATTATGTGTATGTGTTTAATAAAAAGAATGTCTTTAACTGTTATTTAAGAGACATAATTGGAGACTTATTTTGTTAATTGACATGTTTCATATTAAATCTTCAATCTTAAAATAGTCAAGACTAAACAAAGCAAAAATGATGATATATTACAGACTTGAGAAAAGGACCTTGGAGGCCATCAAGTCCTACCTATAACTTTTGAATGATCCCTTCTACAAGGATCCTAACAAGTGATTATCCAACTTCTACCTAAAGATTTCCAAATGAAGGAATCCAGTACCTTCTAAAGCAGCATATTCTACTTTGGGGCTGGTTTTTTTCTTTTACATTAAGCTAAAAATGCCTCTCTGTGACTTTCACTCATTGCTCCAAATTCTATCCATTGGAACCAAGGAGAATGAGTCTAATCCTTTTCCTGTATAGAGAAAGAGAGAGACACAGACAGAAAGACAGACAGAGACAGAGATTTTTAATACATTTATGTGCTAGATCCCCAATTTTCCAGAATATACTGGTATGGCATGTTTTCCCTTGGGACAACTAGGTGGCAGAGTAGATAGAGTACAGACCTGGAGTCAGGAAGACTCATCTTCCTTAATTCAAATCTGGCCTCAAACACTTACTAGTTGTATGACCCTGGGCAAGTCACTTCACCTTGCTGCCTCAGTTTCCTCATCTGTAAAATGAGCTGAAGAAGAAAATGATAAACCACTCCATTATCTTTGCCAGGAAAACCCCAAATGGGGTCATGAAGTGTCAGATACAACTGAAAAATGACTAAACAAAAACAACATACTGTGAATTAGGCACTGTGCAATGTGATAGGTATACAAAAATTAAAATTAAACAGTTCCTGCTTTCAAGGAACTTACATTGATTTGGGAGGATACAAAACATACATAAATATGAAAAAATAAGGTAATTTAATTGACTCTGCCCCCACTTTCTCCAGGAAAATAGATATAACATTTCCCTCTCAGGGTTCTTAGGTGCCATGAGGAAGTTGGAGATTATCTCTTTTCTCTGCAGTGGTTCAAGTCATCACTGGTTGTTCCATGTATCTTAGAAGATGAGGGATTAACACTCCAGTTCCATTTAGCCAAGTACCATTGGATAGTTTTTACAGAGATATTTACTTCAAAGTTCTGTCAAGACCAAATATACATTTTCCCCACTTCCTCAGGGCACAATTCCCCCTGTGCCACCTTGGTCTCTGGTAAGGGGTTGGGCTCACAATTCAGCTCAGGTCCTGCACAGCATTGGTCCCACAAAGTTCACATCCAAAGCCACCATCGCTAATTGCTTCTGTTGGGCTGCAGTCCCAGACTCTTGCTTCTTGGAATGTCAGTTGCTAGACTAACCACAACCCCTGGGCTGGATTCCCAGCCTCCCAGATCCCCATGGCTTACATTCCTGGCCCAGATTGGAGACTCTACTCCCTACGCCTAGAACATTAAGGTGAAAGACCCAGAGCTCTTTCTTGGGAGCCATATATCCCTAAGGGCCCTATGGCCATTCCCCATTACTACATGGTCATGTGAGCTATCAATGAGGGAATAACCTCATTCCCCAAGATATAAATGCAAGCAAAACTATGGCTGGTTCTGAGTTGGACCACATTGAAGTCCCTGACAGTTCTGACTTTGCAGCCAATGGAAAAAGGCTCTTCTCAACCCAAAAGGTAGGCCAGTATAGAATATTAATGTATGTTCCAGGCTTCACAGTTCCCCACAAAACAGTTGCCTAGTGTTTTCCATGTAAATGACACCATCTTAGCAAACTGAATGGATCTGTACATGAGCCAGACACTGATTACAAAGGGAAAGGATGCTGACAACTTGTGGAATCTGGAGAGGCTTCATGTAGGAAGTAGAACCTGAGCTTTAAAGAAAGTTGATGATTCTAAGAAAGAAGTGAAATGCATTCCAGGCATGGAAAGAACCTGTGCAAAAGCACAGAGATTGGGGGATTAACTGCCAACAGCCAGCAATCAACCTAGATATAATGTGACAAGGCTAGAAAGTCAGGTTGAAGCTGGATTATGCAGGGCTTACATGCAAGGTTGAAGAATTTTCTAAATATTTCCAAGCCATGCTGGCTCTACTCCATTACATCTTCCTCATCCTCCTTCCACTAGAACATGGACTTCAGATTATGATAGGTGAATCTTTGATTTATCTTGCCAGGAGCTCAGGCTTCCATGTACTTCCTGACAATTTCTAAACCAGACTGCCCCAAGGGAGTACCTCACACCCCTTCCAGCTCTATGTGTTGGCTTACCACAGTGCCTGGAACATAGCAAGTGTTTAATAATACTGTTTCATTAATTATGAAAGAAGCAGTGGGAACCACCTAAAATTTATGAGGAGGGAGTGGCATGATCATCCTGGTACCTTAGGAAGACTATTTTTGTGAGGGATGTTTAAACCAGAGAGATCAAATAAAAAGTTTTGACAATGCTCTAGAGGACCCAGGAGTTTTAACCTGGGGACCATGAACAAATAATTGGTTTCCTTTGCAATTCTATTTTATTTTGTGCATTAAATACATTATTCTCAGTAAAGATCCACTGATTTCACCAGACTGCCAAAGGAATCAGTGACCCCTAAAAGGTTAAGACTCCTTAGGCCCTCAGTAAGGACATGAGGGCTGATATCAGTATGAGTGGAAAGGAGGGAAGAGAAATTAATTCAACTCAAAATAGCAGATAGAAATGCTATTTAACCACCATACCCAGTTATACAATGCTACAATTATTCCAGTAACTTTTCTGCTCTAATTTCATATGCTCACAGAATCTTAGGATCTTAGGAAAGTTAGGAAAACTCTCGTCACATTAGGGTTAAATGTGAGTGAAAAAGAAAATGAGAATGGTTTTGGACCACCACCATCACACAGCCAAATCCAACAGTTCCCTCCCCAACATGGAACCTGCTTTCCTGTTATCTGACAATTTGGTGTAAGGAAGAATAGAAATTAGAAACAAATGCTTATAAAGATATTCTGGAACAATTTCACAGTGAAGTAAGGTCATAGAATCACATCCCTGTTGTGTACAGTTAGTCTATCCAGTCTTATCAGGGGGATAAAACTACACTCGAAAATAATCAACCTCTAAACATTGCAAATGAGCAAGTCATAAAGAAGAAGTGTTATTACTCTGATTTAATCATAATCTGTTAGGGAAATATTCTAGTCGAATGCAAAAGAGCAATAAATGTGTATCTCTTTTGATATGTTTAGAGAAATTAATACCAAAATAATACTATCTTAGTGAAACTACATAAAATTTTCAACAAAAGTACATGATTATACATGGAAAAATACGTAAAACATCAATAATACATGAACCTTTGAGTAGTCATTGTAAAAATGCTATTTGGCAGTTTCAATAGATAATATTAGTGGTGTAATAAATTGAGATATTCTGATTTAAACACAAGTAATAAAATGGAATAATTGGACCAAAACTGAGACATTATTCCTTCCTAGAACCTCATCAAAATACAGCATCATTATTTTGCAAATTTACATTTCTATTAAATTTGAACCTCAGATAAAACTGAAATTCTATTGCCATATTTCATTTCTTTTGAACTTTGCTTTTGCCCACTGCTCTTATTAGACCCACAAATACTCTTAATGATAAATCATAGGATTTTGCTGCTGGAATGGACCCTAGATAATCCAGCTTCCTCATTTTACATATAAGGAAATTGAAGCTCAGAGATGCGACATGAAATTAGTCGCAGATGCACAGCTAGAACTAGAGTCTCCTCTGGAAAAATCCAGTGCTTTTTCCATGATACCAAATGCCCTCCACTGTTTTCTCCTTCTTTTTTCTTATTTTACTTCTTAAAGAAGTTCCTTAATAACTGGGTGACAATGATTCAAATTTGTATAATACTTTGAGGTTAACAGAAAGCTTTCCACATAAAAATAACTAAAATCTAGGTAGCACAAGTGTCGTTATTATGTTTACAGAAGTGGAAAGAGAAACCTAGGATCCCATAGGTAACAAAAGCATCCCAGCCAGAATTCAAACCCCAATCATCTGACTCTAAAACTTGTGCTTTTCTTTTTTCCAAAGTTCAATTTAATGGAAAGCTAATTTTCCATCTCCTAGTATTAATTCTCCTAGAACTCATGAAAAATAATTAATGTTAACTAACCTAAACATATTACTAAAACATTTGTCTACCTTAGTTCAATTTCTCATTATGACTCCACCACCTCTCAAAACCTAGAACATTGCAAAGTGTTATAAATTTGATTAATAACCACTCAAAAGAGTTCCACAAACTATCCACACATGAAAAACGAACTGGATAAAATGTGCATAATGTTCATACATGATGTGCAGTTGAATGAATAATTTATGTAACTTTTGTATATCAGCACATGAATCTAGGACAAGCATGTATATATATATATATAGTATATATATGTAATAGATATGTTTATATGGATGTATGCATATATGTATATCCATATTTTAACACCCATATTCTTCCACTGATTTTGCATGACTAAAAATCATGGAACATGACAGCCTTGGAAGAAACAAAGTCAAAAATCACTCAATGGCCAATAAAAAAGCCCATTATGAGTGTAAACAGGGGTACGAATTACAAATGAGAAATTACACTGAAGAAATGCCACAGATGATATTATCAGAGAAATATATGACCAAAAAAGGACAGACTAATCTCATAGAGCAAAAGATTTCTAATGAACAACTTGCAGAACCCATTGGTATCTACTCAATGCCCAAAGAATGGGCACCAGTATATTAGATGAACCCCACCCCAGGATGGATTTGAGAGGTTACAGAAATGAAAGCCACACAGATTGAGTAGGTGTGATTAGGTCTGTGTCTGCATCATAGGAGAGACTATGTACATCAATGAGGTACCAAATCATTGAATCTTTGAAGGATTGACAGACTTGGGTAAATATAGATGAAAGTGAGAATAATAAGTAATGAAAAATCCAATTAGATTAATTTTACCTAAGGAAACTATACTTGATTGATTTGGTAATGGAAAAACTTTTTTTAGGAAAGGGGAAGCAATTGCTATCTTTAATAGTTTAAAGATTATCACAAGGAAAGAAAGATTTTTCCTTGGTACTAGGGTACAAAATGAGAATAATGAGTTATTTCAGCTTAGATAAAAGAACAAATTCCCTCATGAGAATGGCCAAAATAGAATGAGATATTGTGGAGAGGGTCCTTGCTCAGCTATGCCCTCTGGGACCCCTTCGAAACCTGAGATTCTATGATTCAAAGCCACTAAACTGTTTGGCATATCAATATCATTTGTCACAAACAGAATCAAGCAAGAGTACTCTTGCTTGATTCAAGAGTACTGAGCAGCCAGCACAACTCCTTCTTGGGTCTAGGAAAAACTTAAAGTATATTACAATAGTCAATAGGATTCTCTTTATAGGGAAAGAATAGCATAACTATTATATGTATATACATATATATACACATATATAATGTGTATATATATATAGTACAATGATATTATTGTATGTTTTGCATCCATATGATAAAAAAAATGGAAAATTATTTTTAAAGAGGGGACCATAACCATACCATAAAATCTTCAAGGTTTATGAATAGTGTAAAACTTCTTTTGTCCTACACGATAAATTATAAGCTAGTCCAAATAATCATTTTTAATGTCAGAAGGTAAATGGTTAATCTTTAAGTGTTCACCTCTACCACTGACAAAGCAGAAAGTTTAACAACCTGTTTCTTTGTTTTAATTTTATATTATTGGTTGGCAGCAGTACACAATAGTAAATGTGGTGATTAATTAGATTACTACTATAGTTTGCTATGGGCATAGTGCCAGGTCAGAATGCATATTCTGTAAAATTGATGAGCACTGAATTCCTAATATCAACTTCACACCATTAAACCTAAAGAAACTTCCCTTTGCCTGAAAACTTTCTTGGTCACCTGGGATTTTTTTAAAGGAAAAGCAATTAGATCATTTTAAAAAAAAACTCATTTATTTTATACCTGGGCAAAGGAATGGATTCCAAACTTATTTTTGGTTGATGTGGATTATTCATGGAACCATTGAGGATATACAGCATAAACTTGATTTTATATTCTTTACAAAAAAAAAAGAGTCCAAAATAAATTTCCCCAAATTAAGTATTTAATTATTCAGAGACTGAAAATGAATTTTTTAAACTGTAGGGCTTCCAATGGACTCTTTAATGGTGTAACAAGTTATTTTATGAGTATCCCAAAACTTAAGAGTAATACACAAGCACAAAAAAGAGATTTCTATGATGTAGTTCATGAGGTTACAACACATTCTGAGAGCAGCTGGAATTCCAGAATTTTCAAGGTTCATCTAGCTACTACACAAGTTGTTTATATCTCTCATAATAGGTGTTTCCTGAGACTTATTGGTGAATTGTGCCAATTTTCTGTCACAAGAATTACAAGTTCCATGGAGCCGATAATTCCATCTATTAATACAACTCCTTTGAACAACACTATTTTATTATCACGGGGCTTATAAAATTTATAACTAAACCAGCCAACCTTATAATTGCTGTGAAGTGCACCGTTTTATTACTACAGACATTATACTCCCACATGCATTTATGTGCAGTTATTCTCCTTACATCTGTAAGCCTGTATAATCCATAAATTGCTTGTCAGAGCTCCAGATGGAAAATCCTGGATCCCACTCCTTCATTTATTGATTATACCTACTTATCCACATAGTCATAACTATGTATGGATCTGAACGTGCCATTCCCCTTCTTGAAAACTTTCAGCAATTCTCTGTTGGCTATAGGGTTAGAATATGTACCCCTTAACCTTGAATGACTTCCCCAAATCATCCCCCTTTTAAGGTTCCTAACCTACTATACATTACTCCCCTTCTTTCACTCTGTCTGGAAAAGATTGATAGCTAATTATTCTCCAACCTAGTCTTGTCCTTTCCCACTTCCATAGGTTTGTACATGATAGGCATTCTCTCCCATGTGTTGAGTAATACACAAATACAAAAAAAAGACGTTTCTGTAAGGTAGTTTATAGGGTTACAACACATTCTGAGAGCAGCTAGAATTCCAGAATATTGAAGTTTCATCTAACTACACAAGTTGTTTATATCTCTTATAATCGGTATTTCCTGAGACTTATTGGTGAATTGTGCCTCCTCATCTATACCCGTTGAATTATTTATTTTCCTTCAATGCCCAGATCAGGTGCCAGCTTTTCCATGAAGATCTCTGGTCAGTTGTCCACCAGCACCCACCCCACCCACCCACCTCCTTTCATATTTTTCTACTGTTTTGTTTCTCTAAGACTTCTTTTCTCAGTACATTCCATCTTGAAATATACTTACTTGTATTCACATCCTGTTCTCCCATCCAATCTGCCTGGTAGATTGTAAATTCCTTGAATTCAGGGACTAGGCATTTGTTCATCCTGTAACTCTGATACTTTAGCACAGTGATTTGCACACAGTAGACATTTAATATATGCTTGATAGGTTCTTATATTTTAACTTTCTTGTTAGGGCTAGTGAAATTGTGAGCTAAGCTTTGACAGACTTAGTTGCGACTATTACTACATTGTTGTAAAACTAGGCCTGGTTGTTTTGAGAACACTATGACAGTCTCCTCTTAAGGGAGGCTGTAGCTTAAGAGAATCTGGGATTGTAAACTAATAATTAGTTTATGAAAATACGAAATGACAAGCAGGCATACCCGGTTCTTTGATTACTTGCCAGGAAAGACCACAACTGGCAGCAGGAAATGCAGAAGCAGTTAAATTAGGCACATGGTGTATGGGGGCAAAAAGCACAGAAAGTATAGAGAAAAGCAGCGCAGGAGGTACAGACACAGATGTCATAGGGCCCGGGGATGGGGAAGGTGAGAGGCAGAGAGTATCAGTTATGTAACCATGGATTAGAGCTGGGAGCACTCAGCCCCATGGATACCATGAAAATGGGAGAATTCTCAGAGGGCAGGAGTTTGAGGTCTCATTTTTATAGAGTTGGTCGGGGAAACAGGCTAACTTTTATCTGTTTCACCTTGCAGTTGGTTAGTTCATTAACATATCCAATTCATTTTAAAGTTGCCTGTATAACTTTAAAGTTAATATGTCCACACCATCTCAAAATTATCAGCACCTTTTGATGATCTACTGGTCATTACTGTGTTGTTGCTCAGTTGTTTCCTACTCTTTGTACCCGATTTGGGGTTTTCTTGGCAAAGATACCGGAGTGGTTTGCCATTTCCTTCTCCAGCTCATTTTACAGATGAGGAAACTGAGGAAAACAGGATGAAGTGACTTGCTCAGGGTCACATAGCTAGTAACTGTCTGAGGCCAGATTTGAACTCAAGGAGATGAGTCTTCCTGACTTCAGGCCTGGTGCTCTGTGCACTATGGCGCCACCTAGCTGCCCATTTATAGTCATTCACAATCCAGTTTCAACTTAACCTTTCCAGACTTACTTCACATTCTACTTCATGCATTCATCTGAAGCCAGATTTGAACTCTGGAAGATGAGTCTTCCCGACTCCAGACCCGACACTCTATCCTCTGTGTCATCTAGCTGCCCTCCAATCTTTACTGTGGAGGTTAGGAATTTTTCTGGTATTTGTATATCATAGAACCTAAAGGCCCTGATAGCAACGCCTAGATGGCTTCCCCCAATTCAGCATATATTAGCAGTTTGTGAATTTTTGTTAATATATGATACAATTTGTAAATTTTGCTCCTTTGATCTTTGGGACAGGTTGGATGGTACTTCCAGGCTCCCCTTTTCAATCTTACTTCCTTATATTGCCCATTTCTTTATATTGCTGCTTATAAACTTACTATTCTGACTAGGTGTGGGAAGGGTGTTTAGGGAGACTAGAACAAGACATATTTTTGACACATTGTTATAAGATTAGGCTTTGTGGCCTTGATACTACCATGATAGTATTCCCTTAAAGGAAGCTATAACTTACAGAATCTATTGATGGAAAAATGCTGGCAATAATACTTGTTAAAGTTAGTGCAGCTGTGTATCCAAAAATAACATCTTTCCAGGCATTAGCTTATTTTTCTCCCTGTACCTGTGAACCCCCAAAATCCCCTCTGTGCTCTAAACCCTGACGTGCAAAGCAGCCAGCTCCCAGTGGCCACCAAAATCAGAGAATAAATATCCCACTTTCAGAAGGTTACCTAGGAGCACGCCCTTCCAGCTGAATGGACCCCAGTCTCTTTTTTACCTAATGCAGTGCTGTCCTTATGTGATACTCTATGTTAATGTGTGCCTGAGTTGTATGCTGGGTCCTCTTCTCCCTCTTCCTTTTTCCTTTTTGCCAATAAAGCTTTGCATTGAACTGACTCCTATTGTTTTACTTTTCATTTTCAACACCAGGACTCATTAAAGTTTTGTTTTCCCCAAAGTCTCTGGCTGTTCCATGGGCCTCCCTTTAGACATAAACCAGGTACCTGAACAAGGACTTAGTACTAGATGCACCTACACTGACGGAGCAAGGTGATGTGAGCCCAGCCATAGAAAGCAAGGAGCAGCAGGGGAACCCTGCATCCTCCCAGGAGGGATTCCCTGATGCCAGAGAACTATCACAAAACACATATCCTTGATATCCCTTCCGCTAAGCCCTAACAGGTGTTCAATGCCATATTAAATAATATGCAAATTAAAAATAGTATATTTAAAAGGTAAGAAAAGCATTTGTGAATCAATAACACCAAGTGATAAAGAAGTGAAATTAGGATACATTATTGTAGCAAAGCAGAAAAGAATATTCAGACAAATCTCTGATAACTCTTCACAACTCCTTTAAACCAGTTTCTTAAAAATATATTTCTTTTAAAATCATAGCCTTCTCAGCCAATGTTACTCAGATTCAGTCACTGACTTCCTGTCACTATGTTGACAGGATTGTGACAGTATCCATGAGGGCTGATTATGTTCACCATCGCAGCTCTCTTCTTAGCCTTTGCTAAGCTAATGATATTTCTTTTATTTGATATGTGCTCCAAACCCAAAGTTATTTATGCTCTGCTGATGACTAATTTCCATATTCCACTAGGTAAATAATTTCATCTACTTGCCTCTTTCCCCTAGTGGGGACCACCAGCACCTATACCTATTCACCCTGTGCAGTTTGTGACTATGTCTTTCTAGAATTCCTCACTCTGTAGAGGACCCCCACAGTGTACCAAAGGCATCCTGGTTTTTTTTTCTTATTCTATGGATACCATATTGCTATAATTTTCATTAAATCCCCTTTCAGAGTGCTATCACCTTCAACAACCTCAGCTGAGAGATGCACTCTAAAAGTGTGTCTTTTTCCAATCTCTTCAAACTTTCAGTACCTTGACTAGGCCAAAGATATTTTTTCCTTCTGTGAAAATAAGCCTTCATCCCAATTTTGGCCTCACTACATAAAACCACCATTATTTCCTTTATCTTCCCTCAGCAACCTGAAAAGTTTTGGGATGTTGGGGAGGGGAGTAGGGGGAGTGAGTAGGAAGTAGGTTTTTTATACATTTTGGGTGTTTTAAATTTAATTGAATTCCTTCCCAGAGCAATTTTAGATTGTTCTTTTAGTAGCCTCAATCAGAACGAATGCCTCTTAAGTTTTAACTCTATTCACTAATACTAAAAAACACTTCCCTCATGTAATATACCAACTGAATTACTTTAGGTGGGTACTTCTATTGGATTAAATCTGATATATTCAAGTCCATTTTCCTCGTTTTACCTTCTCATACATATTTTATTCAAAGACTTGTTGAGAACTACTGTATTTCCATGCATTCTCCATCAAAATGGTCTTTTTTCTCCTAACTAGGATTACCTGCCCCCTCCTATCTAAAAAGGTATGGCACTTTGCAAACCTTAACATGTTATATAAATACAACTTCTCTTTATGTAATAATAACCACACATCATGTAGCACTTTAAGGTTTCCAGTGTGCTTTGCATGTTTTCTCATTCAGTCCTCACAACAACCCTGGGAGGTCGCTGCTATTATTATCCCTATTTTACAGATAAAAAAACTGAGACAGACAGACGTTGAATGACTTGTCCAGGGTCACATAGCTAGTAAGTGTCCAAGGCCAAGTTTCACCTTAGGTCTTCCAGAATTCAAGCCCAAAACTCCACCCATGATACAAGCCAGCTGTCCCCTGTAGAAGCCACATGGAAGTAATGAACGAGATCATTCCAGACATGAGAGACAGTTTGTTTGGAGGCATTGAGACGAGATGAATGCTGTGTACAGATACAGCACGGAGATAAATTTGGCTAAAATGTAGAGTGTGAGAGAAGGTAATGTAAAAATATTTTTTAGATTAGTTCCACACTGTTAAAGATTTTTCAGGCCTTAGGAGTCTGTCATTTATCCTAAAGGCAATAGGGAGGCTCTGGAGCTTCTGGAGCAGGGAGGTGACATGGTCACACCTGTCCTTCAGGAACTGAAGCTGAAATCTATGAGGTGAATGTATTGGAAAGGGAAGAAATTGGTGCCAGGAGACCAGTTAGAGGGTTGTTACAATAGTCCACGCTAGAGGTAATGAGAACCTTAACTATTATGGTAATGCTGTGAATAAAGAGAAAGCAATAGAGGGAAAGGAGGGAAATGGGTAAGCATTTATTAAGAGCCTACTGTTTTCCAGGCACTGAGCTAATATTTTACAAATACTATAAATCATTTGATCCCCACAGCAACCTTGGGTCGTAGGTGCTATTATCATCCCCCTTTTACAAATGAAAAAAATAACTGAGATGGAAAGAAGTTAAGTGACTTGTCCAGGGTTATATAGCTAGTAAGCATTTGAGACTGAATTTGAACTCAGGTCTTCTTGAATACAGACAGTGCTCTATCCACACCTAGCCACCTAGGATGCAAGTGTTACTATTGAAGTAGATTTAACAAATGATTATATGGAATAGGGGAAAATACAGGGTCAAGGATGACTCTAAGGTTTCAAGTCTGAGTATCTTGAAGGATGGTGTTGCCCAAGGCAGAAGCTTAAACTTAATTTCCTTTCCCAGTGTCCTTGGCTTTAATAAGACTTGTACAAACTCCTCCAAATACTCTACCTCCTGAACATATTCATACTTCCCTGCTCTGTATTTGAATTGTGCTTATCAAAGACTCTGAGGACCTCACAGGAGCTATCCAGTATAAATCAACCTGAGCAGAGAGAAGCAAACTTTTGTTTCATCTCAGGAAGAAAATAAAATTTGTGTTCTAGAAAATGCTATAAAGTTGTGCAAGTTGTATAGCAGAAGGTTCTAGAACAATGGAAAGAATCTGGAGGCTGAGTGGATAAGAGGCCCCATATGTTTTGTTTTCTTTTCTTTTCTTTTGACGGCTCTTGTGCCATTTCATTACATTAATTTTCCTTTCTCCAATTCTGTGAATAAACAAATCACAGCTTTTACCACAGGTTCATCACCCTGACCTCAAGTATCTTTCCTAATACATGCTCCTCATAGCTACAAAGGTGATTTTCCTTAAATATAAGTCTTACTCTACTCAGTAAACTCCATTGGCTTTCTATTCCCTTTAGGAAAGAATATATGGATATATTAGAATATATTAGGACAGAATATTTATGTATATATGAATATATGCATATATTTATGCATACATATGTGTGTGCATATATACACATATACCCGTATACACATACACATACATACATGCATATACATATGTTTATATAGGTTTATATAAACATACAGATTTGTGTGTGCATGTGTATGTATATATGTATATGTACATATGCATGTATTCATCTGTTTTCAAAGTTCTTCAAAACTTGACCTCATCCTGTCCTTCCAGTCTCATTGTCCATTACTCTCCTTCACATACTGAACAGGTCTATTTAAATATGTGTTCATATTATAACTCACACACAACAATCTACCTCCCATTTCCATGCTTTTGCACTGGCTGAACCAAATTCTAGGAATGCACTCTTCCCACCTCATGGAATCTCTTCTCCCAAGGCTCAACTCCAGCTCCCCCTTACACATGAAGCCTTTCCTGATGCCCTGGCTGCTAGTGCCCTCCTTCCAAATCTATTTTGTATGTGTTCTATGTATCTATACATCTTTGTTACCTACTCTGATGAGCTCCTTGAGGACAAGGACTGCTGCGTGTTTGTTTTTGTCTCCCCAGTCCCTGGCAGACAGTAGGTACTTAATAAATACTTGTTAGTTGATTGATCACAGGTCCAAACAATATTAGCATAGAAGTGAGAGGGAGCTAAATCAGCTTCATCAGTAATGCTAACTTATAATTACCTCTGGGAAACTTCTCAAACCTTCATTAGAAACTCAGTTTATTAGACATATTGAGTAGTTTCTGTTGCTCAGCACTGTTCTAGGTGTTATGGGAATACAGATGAACCATAAGACCTAGTTCTTTACCACAAGTTCTTTAAAATTTGATTGTGAAGACAAATTCAACTGTATTAAATGAGTGAACAATACAAGGCATGACAAAATTCCTTCCCATATCCCATAATCAACCAAGTACTGATGATTATTTTAATGCTGCCCATTCATTTCTTCTTCTTAGTCTTCAGGCTGCCTTCCCTGATACCATTTCTTCCTCCTTCCAGGTTCTCATCCCTCATCCTTTTTGCTGTAGAACTAAACTTTTTTTTTAATTTATGTATTTATTTATTTACTTATTTATTTAATATTTTTAGTTTTCAGCATTGATTTTCACAAGAGTTTGAATTACAAATTTTCTCCCCATTTCTACCTTCCCCCTCACCCCAAGATGGCATATATTCTGATTGCGCCGTTCCCCAGTCAGTTCTTCCTTCTGTCACCTCACTCCCCCCATCCCCTTTTCTCTTACTTTCTTGTAGGGCAAGATAGATTTCTATGCCCCATTGCCTGTATATCTTATTTCCTAGTTGCATGCAAAAACTTTTTTTTGAACATCTGTTTTTAAAACTTTGAGTTCCAAATTCTCTCCCCTCTTCCCTCCCCAACCATCCTCCCTAAGAAGACAAGCAATTCAACATAGGCCATGTGTGAATCATTATTTAAAAGCCTTCCACAATAATCATGTTGTGAAAGACTAACTATATTTTGTTCCTTCCTATCCAATCCCCCTTTACTCATTTTTCTTCCTTGACCCTGTCCCTTTTTGAAAGTGTTTGCTTTCAGGGGCTGCTAGATGGCTCAGTGAGTAGAGCACTGCCCCTGGAGTCAGGAGGGCCTGAGTTCAAATCTAGCCTCAGACACTTGACACATGTACTAGCTGTATGACCTTGGGCAAGTCACTTAACCCCAATTGCCCTGCCAAAAAGCAAAAAAAAAAGTGTTTGCTTTTGATTACCTCCTCCCCCCATCTGCCCTCCCTTCTATCGTAACCCCCCCCCCCGCTTTTTTATCTCCTTCTCCTTCTTTCCTGTGGGATGAGATACCCAATTGAGTGTGTATGTTATTCCCTCCTCAGGTCAAATCCAATGAGAGCAAGATTCACTCATTCCCCCTCACCTGCCTCCTCTTCCCTTCCTGTAGAACTGCTTTTTCTTGCC
The DNA here is from genome assembly GCF_011100635.1 of Trichosurus vulpecula. Classification (NCBI taxonomy): domain Eukaryota; kingdom Metazoa; phylum Chordata; class Mammalia; order Diprotodontia; family Phalangeridae; genus Trichosurus; species Trichosurus vulpecula. Next base: position 183,210,151 of record NC_050574.1, read on the forward strand.
ATTTTTACGCAAGATAATTTACCCCATTCTATCTCTCCCTTTCTCCCTCTCTCAATATATTCCTCTCTCACCCCTTAATTTGATTTTATTTTTTTTTTAGATATCATCCCTTCATATTCAACTCACCCTGTACCCTCTGTCTGTATATATGTATATTCCTTTCAACTACCCTAATACTGAGAAAGGTCTCATGAATTATACACATCATTTTTCCATGTAGGAATGTAAGCAAAACAATTCAACTTTAGTAAGTCCTTTATGATTTCTCTTTCTGGTTTACCTTTTCATGCTTCTCTTCATTCTTGTGTTTGAAAGTCAAATTTTCTATTCAGCTCTGGTCTTTTCACTGAGAAAGCTTGAAAGTCCTCTATTTTATTGAAAGTCAATATTTTGCCTTGGAGCATGATACTCAGTTTTGCTGGGTAGGTGATTCTTGGTCTTAATCCTACTTCCATTGACTTCTGGAATATCATATTCAAAGCTCTTCAGTCTCTTAATGTAGAAGCTGCTAGATCTTGTATTATCCTGATTGTGTTTCCACAATACTCAAATTGTTTCTTTCTGGCTGCTTGCAGTATTTTCTCCTTTATCTGGGAGCTCTGGAATTTGGCAACAATATTCCTAGGAGTTTTATTTTGGGGATCTTTTTCAGGAGTTGATAGGTGGATTCTTTCAATTTCTATTTTACCCTGTGGCTCTAGAATATCAGGGCAGTTCTCCTTGATAATTTCTTGAAAGATGATATCTAGGTTCTTTTTTTGATCATGGCTTTAAGGTAGTCCAATAATTTTAAAATTATCTCTCCTGGATCTATTTTCCAGGTCAGTGGTTTTTTTTTTCCAATGAGATATTTCACATTGTCTTCCATTTTTTCATTCCTTTGATTCTGTTTTATAATATCTTGATTTCTCCTAAAGTCGCTAGCTTCCACTTGCTCCAATCTATTTTTTAAGGTGGTATTTTCTTCAGTGGTCTTTTGGACCTCCTTTTCCATTTGGTTAATTCTGCCTTTTAAGGCATTCTTCTTCTCATTGGCTTTTTGGAGCTCTTTTGCCATTTGAGTTAGTCTATTTTTAAGGTGTTATTTTCTTCAGTATTTTTTTGGGTCTCCTTTAACAAGTCATTGACTTGTTTTTCATGGTTTTCTCACATCACTCTCATTTCTCCTCCCAATTTTTCCTCTGTTTCTCTACCTTTCTTTTCCAAATCCTTTTTGAGCTCTTCCATGGCCTGGAACCAGTTCATGTTTTTCTTGGAGGCTTTTGTTGTAGGCTCTTTGATTTTGTTGACTTCTTCTGGCTGTATGTTTTGGTCTTCTTTGTCACCAAAGAAAGATTCCAAAGTCTGAGTCTGAATCTGAGTCTGTTTTCGCTGCCTGGCCATGTTCCCAGCCAACTTACTTGACCCTTGATTTTTCATCCGGGTATGACTGCTTGTAGAGTATAGAGTACTTTGAGGGGCTGCACTGTTGTTTTCAGAGCTATTTCTACACAGCAAGCTCTGCCACACCAGTGCTCCTCCTCTCCCAAGAACCGCCAACTGGGACCGTGACTCAGATCTGAGCAGGCTCTGCACTCCCGCCAGGTGGACCTGTGGCTGGAAGCAACTGCAGCTGTAGTTCTGTAGCTGCACCACCTCCACTGCTCCCGGGGCGGTGGCCAAACTGCAAAGTCCTTTCACTCTGTCCCAGCAGTTTTTTTCCCCCACTAACCTTCTCTGTTGTCTTTGGTGTTTGTGGGTTGAGAAATCTGGTAACTGCCACAGCTCACTGAGTCAGGGCACTAGGGCCTGTTCCGCCAGCTCCCGGTCTGGTTGGTCCTGGTGCAGCCCACGCTGGGCTCTGCTCTGCTCCACTCCCAACTCTGTGGGATAGACCTTACCCAGCAGCCATCCAGGTTGTCCTGGCCTGGAGCCCTGCTTCCCTCTGCTATTTCGTGGATTCTGCAGTTCTAGAATTTGTTCAGAGCCATTTTTATAGGTGTTTGGAGTGTCCTGGGGGAGAACTCTAGGTGAGTCCCTGCTTTCCAGCTGCCGTCTTGGCTTCGACCTCAGAACTAAACTTCTTTAACACCACTTTTTTTTCCTAATACCATTCCCCTGCCCCAAATTTCTCACTCCTAATTCCTGTTGCAACAGATCTCAACTTCTCTGTTTGACTTTCAGCTCTTGTAGTATTCAGCCCCCATCTTCCTTCCTAAAGGACCTTTGAAACCTCTCTCACCAACCCTAAGATTTTTCTAATTGGGCAGATTCTCTTCCCCAATGTAGAGCCAGCTATGGTCATTCCTGTCTTCATATTTTCAATCACATTGTTCCCCTCATCTGTAATGCTGATTCCTCACCCTTGCTCATCCACATTCTGTCTTTCCTTCAAGTTCTAGTATAAAGACTTCCCTATTACAGACTTCATTATTCTCCCGTTCCTCTAAACTCCTCTAGCATTTATAGTCTGTGTTATCCCATTTAATCCTCCTTTAAAGGGCATGCTTTATTTCTTTAAAATGCTGATTCTTCATGGTATAGTGATAGAAAGCAATGGAGTTGGTTTTAGAAGACCTAGACTGTGATGCCAGTTCTGCTCCATACTTGATGTGTAACTGTAGAAATTACTTAACTTTTCTGAGCCTCAGTTACCTCACTAGTAAAATAGGGATAATAATACTGGCCTGCCTACCTCATGAGGTGATTGTTAGCATAAAATGGCTTAATGTCTTTTAAAATGCTTTGAACTGAAAAGTGCTAAACAAATTCAAGGCATAATTACCACCATATTCATTATTACCACCATTATAACCTTACCAATTCACCCTCAAACTTGACTTGGTACCAAAGTAGTTTATCTTCAACTTTTATGCTTCTTGCATAAAGTACTTATTAGCTTATCTGTTGGTTGGCAGGTTTAATCCACTAGCTGTGTGACAATGGGTAACTCACTGACACTCTCTGAGCCTTTGATTCACATCAGTAGAGTGAGGGAGTTGACCTCCTCTCTGTCGCCTCTAGAATTCCATGCTTCCATTATTCTCTTTTCCTCCTGGAGAACTAAGTCTATCTGCTCTCCGAGTTGATTAGAGGATTTGTCTCTCTTTTAGCCAACAATATTTCATATCACTTTGTATTTCTTCTAGCCCAGTTTCTTCCTTTCTCTCTCTCCCTGGAGATGCAAAAATCTCTTGCATTTTTCTCATCACTTCCTAGGAGAAGAAAATCACTCCAACCTCTCCCATCTGCTATCCTTTCTCTTCACTAAGGTGTGAAGTAGCAATGTTCCTAGTGACCTTTATAAGGCTTCTTTTAGAAACTCAATTTGCCCACAGGCTCTCAAGTACAGCACCCCTAATAGCAGACAAGCAAATTGAACAGAATTTCAACTGGATTGATCACATCAGATTTCACCTACAGTAATAGCATTCCTTGTGCAATAAAAATGAATAAGAATAATTAAATATATATGTGGGCTTTGTCCCCTTGCAAAGACTTGAGAGTGAAAAAGAGTAGTGTACTGAAAAGAGTGCCTACTTGACATTAGGAAACCTGCATTGGAATTTGTGCTCCAAAACTCACCAGTTTTGTGACCGTGGGCACATCCCTCAACTCCTCTGAGCCTTGGTTTCCCCTATTATAAACTGTAGATAATAAGTTGTGTGCTGCCTAGCTCACAGGCAGTAGGTTCTCAAAGCTTATAAAATCTTAAGATACTATATAATTGTGAGTTGTGATTGTTATAATAACAATTGTCTGGGGAATGAAATGATGAACAGGTTATCTGCTCCAGTCACAGTCCCTCACCCTTTTTTAACCATAGACATGCATATTAACCAAAATATCAGATTTCTGGGGTATTTGAGTAGAAAGGCAAAAGTACGAAACTGTGCTTTCCTGGCTATTAATCTCTCTCCCTAAATCCAAATCAGTTCATCTTTTTGGATGTGGAACATTGTATGATCTTGAGCCATAAAATGAACTGTTCAAACACAAAGCATTTATGAATTAACAATCATGCTAGAAAATGGAGTAGCATGCTTGGTTGATGAGATGTGAAATGAAAGAAGTTTCAACCAATGAATTATGGCATATTCATCAATCATATTATTACAGCAATAAAAGGGTATAGAAAATAATGTATAAATCTATCACTTTCTCTACTATTTGTTCTCTTTGCATCATTTAAAAGTAAAAGGCCCAACTCTTTCCTCCATCTGTTCATGGAGTTCCCATTGCAGTCAATAGAACCTCCGTGTATGGAATAATTATAAATTTTCTGAGGGGTATGAAATATGACTCCAGCATAAATTGTCAGGTTTTTAGACCCTGAAAACATTTCACATCTAGAGAAGTAAAATGGTTCTTTGGAATAATAGTGTCTTTGGGGGGGCTATACCATGTTAGTGCCACACTGATTAACTTTAAATCTATTACCCTCTGTCAATTTGTAGTGGTTTCTAATTGATTGCTAGGAATAGGAAAGATGGACATGATATGTTTCATTGGTGCTATCTAGGCCATAATCTCAGACATCTCTCCACTTTCATTGCCCACTTTTTACACATTGAATCATAGGTGGGAGAGTATAACTAGGGTCCTTTCTAGGTCTACTATTCTTAGCTTCTTGTAGCAGTAATATGACATTGTGGGAAAAGCACTGATCTTAGAGTCAAGAAACTAGGATTATAGTCCCAGGTCAGATAATTATTTTTGTGAGCTTGGGCAAGTCATGGAAACATGTACCTTTAGAGCTGGGAAACACTTACCTTTAGAGAGTAGATAGTCCAAACCTCTCATTTTACAAATAAGGAAGCTAAGGTCCAGAGAGATTAAGTAATTTGCCCAAATTTATAAAAGATAGTAAATGGGAGGGAAGATTGGGAAGGAAGAGTGTACAATGATTTGTATACTTTTACACTAATGGTAGTGTGATAAATACTCTAGGCTGACGTAGCTAGAACTGGAACCTAGGAGGAAGGTTAGGGAGGAAGGCTTGAACCCAGATCTTATGACTCAAGAACAATGATTTTCCAACTGTACTTCCTTGTCTCCCATTTAAAGTCTCTGAGATTCAGTTTCATTATCTGAAAAGTGGGATAGAGAGTAATTTTAAAGTCCTACATAAATTTGAGTTGCTATTGTTCTCCATTAGTGTCTCAGTATAATATCTCCTTACGGTATGTAAGTGGCCTGGATGCTTGAAGGTCTGCCCATGCAGTGAACCTAAACCAAAACACAACTAAGAATTCCCTTTTCTGGGGACTTCTCCTAGCTATGTTTGGGCAAGCTCATAATCAGATTGGCTGCAGGGTGATGAATGTTTTTAGACATAGCAATTCTCAAAGACCATTTATTAAGGCTTCAAGGGATTATGATCTAGATCTATGGCAGGAGTACTCACTCTAGTGAAATCACAGGTCTTTGAAGAATTATTATTATTTGTATTAATGTTAATTATTTAAAAAGGTAGTAATAACAAATTTGGGGGGTAATTAGCATTCCCATGCCTCTGAATGGAGTCCAAGTCAAATGTCACATTTAATGCTATAAATGATTTCATTATAATGAAGCTCTCCTTTCCTTCACCATCATTTTTATGAAATTATTCTGGGCTAAAATGAAATGAAATGAAATTAATTTTCCCTAGCTATAACTTTTTTTTAATCTAAAAACCATAGCTTTGAGGTTGATGTGCAAGAACTGACTAGTTATGTGACCTTTGCTAATTTGCTTTATCTCTTGTTGTCTTCAACTGTATATAATAGGGTTGGACTAGGTGATCCCATGGGTCTCTTTTAACTTCTCTTTTAACTATAGCGTTCTATAATTGTGAAAACAGCACTGGATTTGGAGGCAGAGGACCTGGATTCAAATGCTACCTCTGTCACTTACCTGTGTGAACTTTTGCATCACTTAGCCTCTCTAGCCTTTAGTTTCCTCAAAGATAAAATGAAAATGTTGGGCTATAAAAATGAAAAGAAGTCATTGAATTATCAAAATTGTTTTCTTTTCCTAGTGGTTCATAAATAGAATTATGGTAAGAAATTGTCTAGCCCTTGACCTATCCTGACTTTTCATGTATCAAAATATGATTAAAAAAACAACTAAAAACAAACTTCTGAGATGGTAGGAATTCTAATTCAGTTCACTATGTAGCCTAACTAACCTACCACCACCCATGCCACTACTTCTACCTTTGCTGTCTTCCATAGGGTCATACACTTAGAGATAGTAGGAACTTCAGAGACCATCTAAGTGCAATCTGCTGACTTAGTAGATGAAGAAACTGAGACCCAGAAAGTTGAAGTGATTTGCCTAAGGTCACAAAGGTGTTACTCATGAGAGGTTGGGATTTAAGCCCAGGTTCTTTAACTCTAGAGCCAAAGCTCTTTTTTTCCTCCTAAGGATCATAGAGTTGGCCCATCGATTCATTTGTTTTACAGATTAAATATTTAGGTCTTACTATGTGGAGTACATTGTCATAGGTGTTCGTGGCATCAGAAGTAATAGGTGAAACTCTTAAAAGGTTTATTCTGGTCAGTTCAAAGAACTGTACATTCTGATTTTGTTTATTCATCTGCTCCTTGTCAAAATATTCTCTTTTTCAACAAAAATTAAAACTTTCACTATGGACTAGACTGAAAGTTCTGGTTTCTCTCCAGAGGCAAACTTTGAGTACACTTTTACGCTAATGGTGGTATGATAAATACTCTAGAATGAGGTGGCTAGAACTAGAATCTAGCATTCCAATTTGGTTACTCCTCTTCATGCACCAATAATTATCTCGAAGTGATTTATTAGTTCATTTTTGTGATTTGAATATTGAACCATATTCTTATCCCTGCAAACTACAGATTTCTTTGGGAAAAAATTGATCTTTTCTTGACTCAAGAATCTTAAAATAAGTCTGTTTTTACAGTTTCTGATGTTTGCTAAACAGCTAAATCAGCTGCTATAACTGATATTTCTTACTATAGAGAGATTCAAAGACATTGATTGGCCAATAAATACATTGCCATTTGACATAGCAGACACAGCTGGAAAATGTTGAGTCAAGGACAAAGTGGCTGCTCTATAGTGGTATTCCCAAAGTTAAGCATCCCATGCCAGTTGTCATGCCAAAATACATTGGTAACTTTGTCATAGCATCCACCTCTGAGATTCTATGACATTCAATCAAAACTTTCCTATCATTTATGGGAGGCACTAGGATGCTTATAATATATATAAGGCAGAATGGCTGGGCAGCTAGGTGGCACACTGGATAGAGTGCCAGGCCTGGAGTCAGGAAGACTCATCTTCCTGAGATCAAATCTGGTCTCAGATAGTTACTAACTGTGTGACTGTAGGCAAGTCATTTAACCCTGTTTGCCTCAGTTTCCTCATTTGTAAAATGATATGGAAAAAGAAATGGCAAACCACTCCCACATCTTTGCCAAGAAAACCCCAAACAGGGTCATGAAGAATCAAACACGACTGAGAAAATGACTGGACAACAACAATATGAATAGAGCTCTGGATCTGGAATCAGAAGACTTGCCTTAAGGATTTCTAAGGCCCCTTCCAGCTCAAAATCTATGGTCCTGAATTCCACAATACAAATTATGATAAATCTCATTACTAGGCATGAACCATTTTAGAAATATATTTTTGCTAATGGAGGAAACCACTGGGTATAAAATTCAGAAAATTGGAGACTGAGAATTGCTCTAGGTTACTCTAGGCAAGTCACTAAACATCTGTGACCTCAAGCAACTCTCAATTTTCCTAGGCCTGTTTCCCCATCTGTAAAATGAAGAGGTCGGACTAGATAGCCTCTTAGTTCCCTTCCATTTTTAGCTCTACAAGCCGATGTAAATCTTATCATAATATTTTTTACATCATTAAAATTTGCATTTTATTTACTAAACAGAATTTTCAGCCTGCCTACTGTCTGTCCTCTTTCAAAGGGAACCGACACTCTGGTTCATTTTGAATGGCTCTAAATGGTACCACCTATACCTGAATGAAAATTCTTTCCACCATATACCTGGCAAGTAGTCATCTAGACTGTGCTTAAAAACCTTCAGGGGAAAGGTAACCTCTCCTTGAAGCAACTCATCATTTTACTTTTGGATACCTTTAATTTTAAGGAAAGGTTTCTTTCCATTATATGATGTATTCAATGACGATAAATCAAACCCCAGGCAATGCTCTAAAACTGCAGATTATAGAACAGGTGCTTATCTTCTCATTAGAAGAAGTTCCTCACTGGAAGCTCCTTATACCCATGAAATCATGGGTCTGTTCAAATAAATAAAACAAACTAAATAGTATATTGACATAGTAACTGTTAGTGATAAGTTACCCTCATAGAAAAGTATTATAAGTAGATAACAGTGTAGCAGGTAACACTCCCACACAATTTTTTTGCTAGTATTAAGGATATTTGATACAGGATCAGATGCTAACTGCTGAAGAAAAGGAATTGGCTACGAGAGCAGCATCTTGGAATCAAGAAACAGTACTCCCTCCACTGACATAGTTTGTAATCCATCTATGATATGGTATATGGTTTTTGCCACTTGGTGTAAGCAAGCCAAAATTTAAAAAAAAAGCCATCACCAACAGCCAGCCTGGTGAGCATTTCTGAGTGTATCTAAAAGACAGGTTTTCAGATAACGGGCATATAGTCCTTCACTGAGCTCTACTTAGCCTTTCTGTTTTGCTTGTAGGGTCAGCCAAAACTTTGCTGACATGGCTTTTGAGAGTCCAGAATTCATTTCCAGCCCCAAGACATATAAAGAAATCAGAGCAAGTCTTTAGTAAAGAAATAGTGGTTTGGAAAACCTAGGTTTAAGTCCAGCTTCCGTTGTTTTCTATGTGTGTGATCCTACACAAGTCACTTAACCTGTTTCTGCCTTATTTCCCTCATGTGTAAGAAGAGGGGGTCCAATTCAATAACTTCTAAGGCCCCTTCCAGTTCAAAATCTATGGTTCTGAATTCCACGATACAAATTATGATAAGTTTCATTACTAGGCATATTTTTGCTAGTGAAGGAAACCACTGGGTATAAAATTCAGAAAACTGGGGACTGAGAGTTGCCACTGGTTACTCTAGGCAAGTCATTAAACATCCTCTTTTGTCGAATAAGGATAATGATATTTGTTCTACCTGGTTCACAAGGTTGTTGAGAGGATCAAATAAGATGTTATATAATTTGTAACCAAGTGCTATACAAATGTGAGATATTACTTATCAACACCTATAAAAATAAGAAACACTTTTATCTAGGGTAAATTGTTTTAAAATCAAATAGATATACAGTCATAACTTAAATTGAACCCCAAAGATTCTATTTAATTTTTTTCTATTAAATCTATTTGTTTTTATATAAAAGTATGCATTGATAGCAATAGCTTCTGTAAGTGTCAGAACAATGTTTTCTTTCTTTCATCTAATACATTCAGTCTCAAATATATTAATTGAAAAAGCAAGACATTGTATCTTTCTTTTGGGATTTAAAAAAGAAAAACTAAGAAGGGAAGAGAGCATAAAATGGTGCCATGTTCAGAGCCCAATGTTTTAAATTCCTGAAGTTGATTTGGCTGAATTAATATACCTAAATATATTTGATAAAATAGATATGCCTATCTTGTTCAAATAATTGCACGTACTTCATAAAAGAAAAATATTCATAAACTCTATGTTCCTTCATAATTTAAATGAAGTATTTCAAAGGTCTGCTTTTGAGATGGTATAGGATGGCAAAAGTACCTCTTAAATATCCATAATTAAGGTACATAATTAGAAGAGTGTGAAGTCTTTGGGAGATTAAATGAGTGATTATATAAACTTTGCTTTAGTAAATAAATGTATGATTATTCAAGTCCTGGTCTTCAGTTGACTATGTATAAAATAAAGATTACCTCCATAGTTGATGGCCACAGTTGCTTACCCAAAGGCCTAAGGTCAGATATAGTGATTTCTTGAAGTCCCTATCTTGAAAATTACCAGCATATATCACTGCTCTAAAATGTAAAATGGGGCCTTTCTAAAATTAAACATTCATGTATTTAACTTATGAAAAATATGCATTCAAGATATGAAATACCAGAATAAAGTTTTATTTAAAAAACTCAAATTGAGTCTTTGGGGCTCAACTTAAGTCATGAGAGACCTGAGTTGAATCAAATCCATCCTAGATAAAAGTCTTTTAAATGAGATTTTATCATTATGTTGAGCTAAACAGAACAAATTAACATCTACTCAAGTGGAATGGTTCTGTTGTCACAAGAACTTTCAGAAAGCCTTTCTCACAAGGACTTCATAAAGGATTAATCCTAACCCTAACCCCCACTTCCACTCTTATCCACCCCCAGAGAGTGTTAAGGAAGGGGTGAATTACTCCTACAAAGATGGTGCAAGTTTTGCTTCATTTTCTTTTCTCTGGCAGAAATCTGATCCCTTGTATGTCTATTGTAAACCAATTATGAACTGCTCTAATGAACAAATACTCTTGATATGCTAGAAGATAATTTCCTATATTCTTGAGATACATAATAAGTTCATGATCTTACCTTATTCAATTAGTCTGGCACAAGATTAAGAATTAAGCAGTCCTGTTCAAGTAGCCCCTTTTCTAACCTCCTTATTCTTCTACTTCTAATCCATAGGGTTATTGTCTTTGCTTTCTAAAATGTATTCCAGAATTCCACCCCTATACCTAGGATGAGCTCTCATCATCACCTTCCTCAGTTACTCAAGAAACTAGATCTCTTTGATTTTAGGTACAAGGTCTAATTCTAACTGGTGAAAAAAAGAAATTGGCTATGATGCAGACATCCAAAAATTATGTGTAGATAATCCTATACAAGCATGAATTATTTAAGAAATATATCTTTGCTCTTGTACTCATTTGATTTCTCAACTTGGAGGATGTCTCCACTAGCCATGAGAATTTTCAGACCAGAATTTTTCATAGATATGGATAGTCCATATGCTGTTCAACGTGGCCCTGCCTGAGGATAGGACCCCATCCCTCCACATAGACAGGATGTGAGTCTTCTTGGCAACATCTGTGGTCTTTTAGGTGACAGTGCCCTGTGACCAGCAGATTGGCAGTGGATCAATGGAGGACCAAACACTAGAGATTGTTGGTAGCAAAGAAGTCAGCTTCAGGGAAGTTATTCAGATTCAGCATTGATTCAGAGACTAAAGACAGGTTTTTATGACATAAATATCAGTTCCAAGTTTTAGCATTGGAGTATAAAAAATCTGAAGCAAAGCTTGTTTTATATAGCACAACACTTGAATGCTGGTTGAAAGAAAATACTGAAAGGGTTGTCATTGGTGGTTCAGTGCCATTTAGAAGGAGAACTTTAGGAGAGTGCCTCACTGACCTGTGTTTGACCCTATGCTAGTATTTTTATCAATGATTTGAATAAGAGTGCAGATGATGCATAGCAAATTTGCAGGTGACACAAAGCTAGAAAGGATTCAAAAAGATCTTGACAGGTTAGGACACTGAATCAAATTGAAATTTCATAGGTATAAAGATAAAGGCTTATAGTTTAGTTCCTAAAGTCAAATACAAGATGGGAAAGGCATTGCTAAATAGAAATTTGTCAAAAAATCTGGAGGTTTTAGTGGACTGAAATTCAATGAGTCAACAAATAGTGAGTTATGGTGACCAAAAAAAAAAGGTAAATCCTAGGCTTTGCAAAGAGAGGCCCAGTCTTCTGTGCTAAGACATCAATATCCCAGTTGTACCTTGCCTTGATCAGAGCACATGTGGAATATTCTGTTCATTTTGGGGTACCTCATATTAGGAAGAACATTGATGAGCTGGAATGTATTTAGAAGAGGGTGACCAAGATGGCAAAGGTCATCAAGTTCATGAAATAGAAGAACTGGTGGAAAGAAGTAAGATATTTAGCCTGGAAAAGATAAAATCTAGTGGGGTTAGGGTGGGATGGTTGGGGTATGATAGATGCCTTTAAGTATTTGAAGGTGGAAGAGGGATTAAACTTATTCTACTTGTCCCAGAGTGTATAAATAGAAACAATCTTGGAAATTGCAAAGACACAGATCTAGGATTTATGTAATAAAGAAAATCTTTCTAACAACTACAATGATCTAAAAGTGGATGGGCCACTCGGTGATACAGTAGATAGAGCACCAACCCTGGAGTCAGGAGGATGTGAATTAAAATCCAGCCTCAGACACTTACTAACCATGTGACCCTGGACAAGTTCACTTAACACTGTCTGCCTCCATTTCCTCATCTGTAAAATGAGCTAGAGAAGGAAATGGCAAACCATCTCAGTATCTCTGCCAAGAAAACTACAAAAGGGGTCACACAGAGTTGGACACAAATGAAACAACAAAAATGAACTAGATCACCTCAGAAGGTGGTGGATTCCCCTTCACTTGAGGTTCTTCAAGAAAAGTCTTGAGGTCTGTATCCCAAAGAGATTAAAAAGTGGGGGGAACCTGTTTGTACAAAAATATTTATAGCAGCTCTTTTTGTGGTGGCTAAGAAATGAAAATCAAAGGGGTGCCCATCAATTGGGTGATGGCTGAACAAGTTGTGGTATATAATTGTGATGGAATATTATTGTGCCACAAGAAATGACAACCAGGATGATTTCAGAAAAGCCTGGAAAGTCTTCCATGGGCTGATGAAAAATGAAGTGAGCAGAACCAGGAGAATGTTGTATACAGTAAAACAGCAATATTGCACAATGGGGAACTGTTAATGACTAAGCTATTCTCAGCAATACAATGATCCAAGACAATGCCAAAGGACTAATAATGAAGAATGCTATCTGCCTCCAGAGAAAGAACTGATACTGTCTGAATATAGACTGAAGCATAGTATTTTTCACTTTTGTCTTTCTGTTTCTTTGTTCCCTCCTTCTTTCCTTCCTTTCTTTCTTTTCTTTCTTCCTTTTTTTTCTTCTTTTCTCTCTTTCATTCCAGTCGTCTTATACTAATGACTAATATGGAAATGTTTTACATGATTGCACGTACATGACTTGTAGCAGATTGCCTACCACCTCAGAGAGGGGCAGGGAAGGGAAGAAGGGAGAGAGAGAATTTGGAACCCAAAACTTTTTTAAAAAAACATTTAAAAATTGCTTTAACATGTAATTGGAGAAAAAAATAAATATCAATAATTCTGGAAGGTTACTTGTCAGGTATGATGGGGAGGGGATTCTTGGTCAAGCACAACTTAGACTAAATAGCCTCAGTCGTTTCCAATTCTGGAATAGCAGCATTTTTAAATTAAAGTTTCAGAAAATTATGTGGGTGACACATTGAGCTATAAAGAAATTTCACAAAGTCCTACATCATTGCCCTCTATTTAAGAAGGACTTCTTTTAAACTATCCCTAAAATATAATTATAAATCCTCTCTATAATTGTTTTCAGAGAAGGATATTTCCCACTATGCCTAGTTAATGATTCATTGCCTTTGTAATCACATATTGGCAATGCTGAATCACATTGTCCCTGTTGTGGTGCAGGCTATTTTCAGTGTTTCTTTGAGGAAAAGGGAAATGGTTATTGACACCATGCAATAACTCTTCATCTGATTAACATTGTTAAGCCCCTTAACTGAGAAACTCATTGAAGTGTATCCCTGAAATCCTATATTTTCACATATTCGTTTGTGCACTGGCAGCAGTAATTTTTAGGAAAAGATATAAAATAAAGTCTGGTAAGTAGTCAGAATTTTGGTTATTTCCAAAAACATCAGTGGGGAAGAAAATTAGATACATATTCAGGATGTACATTTTTATGTATTATTTCTAAGCCTTCAGGTTTCCAAACTGCTTATTGTAAATAGAGGGTAATTGCAAGAATGTTACAAAGATTTTTTAAATGAGTTTGAATAAATTCAGCAATTCAACAATGATATAATTTAATTGTGGTTTGCAAAATTGAGTGTGCTGGGTACATTGATCTTATTCCCAGGAGCAAAATCAAAATCTCTGTGAATCCTCTGTGAATTGAATTGTGTGCAATTAAGTTTGTCTTGAGGAAGTCTTAATTGTGGATATTAAATTGGAGAAAAGTGGATCTCATGTCATTTCCAATTCATTCTGCGTCTGGAGTGGAATCACCTAACTAATAAATAGCACATGGATTATTTCCAAACATGTGTTCAATGCATTTTATTCCTTTGCATCAGTGGAGTTGAAACAGATGTTGCCAACTGTTGTTATTGCTAAACAACTTAAGTTGTTCTTATACGGAATTAATTTGAGTTTAATGAATGGTCCAGACTGTCATTTCTCTCTCGGAAAGGGAGGAAATAAAGGCAGACTTGATACTTTAACCTATTGTGCTCTGGGTATTCCTCCACAAAGTTTTTCACTGTTGCCTCCTCATGAAGTGGAGGTGATGCTGGGTTCTTGCAGGCTGTGGCAATAGAATGAAAGTTCTGACAGCATCAACTATGATAGAAATGTTTCGAGAAGTCTTAGTGACAGAGTCTGCTTTCCAAAGACCAGCCCACCTGAGTACAGAGAAACTCCAACTGATAATGGATTAGTCATGGCAACCTATGAAATAAAGAAAAGCACAAAATGACCCTTTCCCACTTCTTCAGCATTAGTGACAGAGCAGGGGTGGGGAAAGGTAGAGAGTGTCAAGAATCACTAGATTGTAAGATTCTCAATAAACTTAATTTAGCTGTTGACACTGTAAGGTTGAGGTCCTTGTCAAGTAACCAAATGAATGAAAAGTGCTATTTCAAAAATTGAATCATATTCATCTTTATTCATATTCATGTTTATACATGAAACCTAAACAAAGGCAGAAGTTGTGGGAAAGATGTCTCCCACGTTCTCCTGGGGAAGTCAAATAAATAAACTGATAAATCCATTGATTTTCTTGTATATCCCAAACCAATAAGAAACATCATTTCCTGGGATAGTTGCTCATCTCATATTATGATATTCTTGATAATCAACCAACAAACATCTAGGCCAAGGTTTCTTAACCCTTTTGTGTCATGAACCCCTTTGGAATCCCATAGACTCCCTTCTCAGAATGATATGTTTAAATGCATATGATAAAGTTTATAACATTACAAAGAAAGTTACCAAATTTTTTTAAAAAACTTCATAGACTCCAACTTAAGAACACCTTGCCCTAGGTACTGGGAGTACAAAAACAAAACAGAAATAGTTTCTCCTCCCAAGGAGTTTAGGTCATACCTAAACATAGATAGACAAACATACACACAAATAAAGATATACAAAATAAATGCAAGGTAAATTTTTTGAGGGGAGAGAATAGTAACAACTGAGAGGATCAAGAAAGGCTTCATGTAAAAGGTACTAATTCTTCCAGTCACCCTCGTTCACAAACTTGGCAGCATCCTGGACTCTTCACTCTAACTCACCCCACATATACAGTCATCAAATGTTGCCATTTCTATCTCCCCGATGTCTCTTGTACACATATATGGTCACCATTTTCACTAATGCCCTCATCCCCTCTTATCTGGATTTCTGCAGAAACCTCCTTCCTAATTAAAGCTCTCTGGCCCAGCCCTTTCCCTCTAACCTATTCTTTTGTTATTGTTCAGTCATTTTCAGTCATATCCAGTTCTTTGTGACCCCATTTGGGGTTTTCTTGGCAAAGATACTGGAGTGGTTTGTCATATGCTTCTCCAGCTCATTTTACAGATGAGGAAACAGAGGCAAACAGGGTTAAGTGACTTGTCCAGGGTAACACAGCTAGTAAATGTCTGAGGCCAGATTTGAACTCAGGAAGATGAGTCTTCATAATGTTCTATTTCCCATTCTGTGCCCTTGCACTGGTTGTACTCTATACCTGGAATGTACCCCCACCTCATCCTAGCCTCTTAGAATCCCTTCTTTCCACCAAAAAATTTGCACAGGATTTTAACTCATGTCTTCCAGAATCCAGGCCCAGCACTCTACTGTATCACCTAGCTGCCTCTATTATTATATTAATTATAAGCACTTTTCTTCCAGACCTGTCTCTGTTTACAGATTTTTACTTCCCTTTGCCATGAGGCAAATATTAATTCACAGTGGCCAACAGCATGGCATAGACACAAGTAACATTAATATTCAACCAATTTTGCTGTATGTCTACATGTCACAGAATACTATAGTTTCTGAAGAATTAAAAATAGGTTATCACTCAGAGGGCAATGGGTGGGCGTGAACGACCTGCAACACATAATAAATAAGAAACTATGAAAACTACTGGGAGAAAAGAATGTCATGGAGGGAATGTATGAATGAAAAAGAAGGTGGGCTGGTTATATAAGTGAGAGATAAATGGTGACTAGTCTTTGTATGGCACTGGCATCCTTATGATGTCAGAAGAAAGTAACAGTGGTGCCTAGCATGTTATTCAGAACTTCTTTAGTGAAATTATGGGAAGACATAGATGAGAGTTCATCAGAATAGGCAGGCATGGAGAGTGTGAATTCTCCCTTGTTGGAAGTAATGTCACCATTGAGATCTCAGATTCATTTGTGCATTCCAGGAAGAAACTACCTTTAAGATATAAATGTGGTTTTTAGAGTTAAGATTTTATATTTTATGTGAAGATTTAAAATGGGATTCAGGTAAAAAAAAACAATAAAAAAGGCCAGTTAGATGCATATTTGCTTTATGCTACCAGTTGCTTATTTCTTCCTATTATATTTGAAAAAAAATCATTAGAATAATTATTTTTAGGGTAGTGTTAAATTTGCTATTGTAGCATCTTCCAAGATAAAGGGATTTGTTTTGTATCTTAGCAAAAACATACCAAGAATTGGATTTAGAATTAAATCTTGGCCCCATCATTTATTGGCTTTGTAAACTTAGTCAAGGGTACATAGAAACATGTCATTTGTTTAATCATTTAATTTTTAGAAATATATGATAACTATAATACCATTTACTATTAACTTATAGTAAAAACCTCATTCTCATACTGAAATAACATTATGATAAATTAAATTCTCTGTTACAGAAATATAAAATTATGTTTATATATATAAATACCATTCTCTATTTACAATAAAAATATTTTTGCATCTGCTAATTATATACCATGGTATGTACTGCTTATCATGTTTCATTGGCCTCTTATCATATATAATTATAACTTGTCAAGTACTTTTCTCTTTAGATATCATGCATTCTGTTTATTGTCTTTATGTTAATAATTAAAGAGAGTTTTTTCTTCTTCTGTAGCAGATGGTACGTGAACAGTACACTACAACAACACAAGGCACAAGCCTAGAGAGGCCAGAAAACCAGTATGTCTACAAAATTGGCATTTATGGCTGGAGGAAGCGCTGCCTCTACCTGTTTGTCCTTCTTCTGCTTATCATCCTAGTTGTGAATTTTGCTCTGACAATTTGGATTCTTAAGGTCATGTGGTTTTCTCCAGTAAGTGTCTTCTTTAATTTCCCATTTCTTTTTCTACTCCTTGTGAAACCTTTATTTTTCCCCTCGACTAGCACTTCACCTGTGTTATATGTATACTAGTATCTGTCTATGTACTGGGTTTGTTCTTTCCCACTTCAGTGAGTACTTTCCATTTCCCCTGGGACTATATGTATAATATTTCTCTTTTGCAGTTTTCATCGCACTATGAATTATGGATTTTTGTATGTTTCTGTTAGTCATTATCTTTTAAAGTAGTAGTTTCTGTGCTGATGGCAATCTTGCTTTTCTAGTTGATTGAAACAGTTGTATTTCAAGGGTATTTCAGCCTTGCCTCTTTACTATGTTTTTTTAATTGGATTTAATTTTTCAGAATTCATTTGCATTTAGATATCACTACCTGCTCACTTTCCTAATTCTAAACTCCAATCAGTGGTTTTCCACAATTCAAGATTTAAAAACTGATTTAGCTAATAAAGTCCCAAAAGTCCAAAGAGAATTCACACAACTTTTTAAGTATTCATATAACTTCCAAGAAGCCTAAATAACTCTATGCTCTATACTCTAAAACTTGTATAATATTTGAATAAAGTAGCAGCTTAAATATAAAATGTTTAAAAGTCGTTAAAAAAGAGTTTTAATGAGAAAACAGAAAAAGGCTTTAAAATATCACAATTAAGGTAATTTGTTACTAGCATATATTCTATGATTTGATAACCAGACAAATGGATTTTTCATAAGAAAGCAAAAATTACCTTTCTCTACTCTTGGCATTCATTAATGTCATTCAGGTTCTAACCTCATATCTTGATCTTAGGAGTAGCAATGTAGATATTAGCTACATGTATATTATATGTAAATATGTTCTCTATGTTAGTATGTAAATAATTTTGAGTTTATAAAATCTTTTCTAAATTTGAGATTAGCTATTATATCAACAGTAGAACTCATGCTGCCCACCTACAGCATTTAATGGAGGAAAATAACACAAGGCCTATTCCTACTATCCTCCCAAATAGTTGCTAACACCAGTAGGAGGAGATTACCTTAACTCAGTCATAAGCAGTTGCTAAATGATGGATTCATTCCTCTTTCCCCAGAGTGGCCCAGAGTATGTCTTGCCATTAATATATTTGAGGAAAAAAGAAATGTCAGCAGAAAGAGGTCTGGTGTTATCTTCTCTCATTAACTGTTGCATTTGAGTAGGGTGCCTCCACCATTGATTTAACAGCTAATCTCAATTTTGGGAAAGACCTCATAACCTTAGATGTTTGATTAATTTTTTCCTGTCCTTGCACTAATGGTAAGAAAAAGAAAAAAGGAACAGTATACAGTATACAGAATATAAGACCCTTAGTAAAACATGGCAACCTGCTATTTTTTTTCTGGCCAAATAAGGTATTGTACTTGATGTCTTTCCATTACAGGTAATGGTTTTGCAGACAGTTTCATTTTTTGGAGGAATCTAATATTTTAAGACCCTAAACTATGATTTAGTTCATGTATTATTATCATTATTATTACTAATAATAATTTTATGCTTCAATATTTTAAGAATAATTGATTTCACTAGGCATTCCTTTCCACCAATGAACATCTTAACTCCTGTGCTAATTGTTAATTCATAGAAGTTCTTTTTCAGTTGTTATGATAATCCAGATGATGAACCTCTCTTAACTTACCTAGACTGGTCCTCAGGCAATAGGCATCTGCCACTAGGTCCACACTCAACACATTCCTAGCATGAATAAGATGTACCAGACCTTGTGGCTCTATTGGCATTTTCTTTGAGAGCCCAGTTTCACCTTAATACCATAATGAGGTATCAAAATGGAACTCTTGTGGTTGGAATAATAATAATCTTTAATGATAACTTACATTACTATAGTTTTTTTCATATTTTATTATTTAATATTTTTAGTTTTCAACATTGGTTTCCACAAGATTTTGAATTACAAATTTTCTCCTCATTTCTACCCTTCCCCCCACTCCAAGATGGCATATATTCTGATTGCCCCATTTCCCAGTCAGCCCTCCCTTCTGTCACCCCACTCCCCTCCCATTTCCCTTTCCCCTCACTTTCTTGTAGGGCAAGATTTATTTCTATACCCCATTGCCTGTATATATTATTTCTCAGTTGCATGCAAAACCAACTTTTTTTTGAGCATCCACTTTTAGAACTTTGAGTTCCAAATTCTCTCCCCTCTTCCCTCCCCACCCACCCTCCCTAAGAAAGAAAGCAATTCTACATAGGCCACACATGTATCAATATGCAAAACATCCACAATAATCATGTTGTGAAAGACTAACTATATTTCTTGCCATCCTATCCCCCTTTATTCAGTTTTCTCCCTTGACCCTGTCCCTTTTAAAAAGTGTTTGATTTTTATTACTTCTTCCCCCATCTGTGCCCCCTTCTATCATCACCCCTTTCTTATTCCCTTCCCCCTACTTTCCTGTGGGGTAAGATACCCAATTGAGTGTGTATTACATTTCTGTAGTTTTTAATGCTTACTTAAGACTTTCCTCACAACAACTTTCCGAGGTAGAAAAGATCAGAGATGTGAAGTCACTTACCCATGGATGCCTATTAAATGAAGGATTGTGCTTTATTTATTAATTTACTTAATTCTTTGTAGTGTTATTGATATCTTTTGTGCATATTCCATGCTCTACCTTAATGAAACTTCCCATGTTAAAAACAAAAACATTGAAGCAAAATCAACAAACATAGGGACAAAATATGTATACTCCCTTAGTCTCATGCTTTCTTTTCTAGAGGAGAGAAGTGTGTTTTAGCGTCATTCCTTAGTGACCACAATTAGTCATTTACATTAGTCAGAATTCATATCCCTTTGATATTATTTTCGTTTAGTACAGTGATTGTATATACTATTCTCCTGGCTCTTCTTACTTTACTGTATATCAATTCATGTATATTTTCCACATTAATTCCTTATCTGTGATTTTTTTTACAGTACCCTAGTATTCTATCACATTCGTTATCACAATTCTTTTCAGCCATTTCCTAAATGGTTCACCAACTTTGTTTCCAGTGTTTTACTACTATGAATAGTGTTGCTATTTTGATATATATGGAGCCTTTCTGTCTTTGACCCCATGTTCAGTATGTAAACAGTAGTAGAATCTCTGGGACAAGGATATCAGCAATTTAATGACCTTTTTATTTCCAAACTGTTTTTTCCAGAATGTTTTGATCAATTCACAGCTCTGTTAGCAGTATATTAGTGAGCCCATCTTCTTGTAGGTCCTCCAAAATTGACTATATTCGTCTTTGGTCACTTTGCCAGTTTGCTAGGTATAATGTGAAACCTTTGATTTAATCTGGATTTTTCTTTTAATTTGGAGCTCTTTCACATGATTCTTTGATAATATCATTTTTTCCTTTGGAAACTGTTAATATTCTTTGGTCACTTATGTATGGGGGCATGGTACTATGTTTTATGAGTTTTTGTCAACTTCCTATAGGTTGAATTGCAAGCTTTTATCAGAAAGATTTGATGAAAAGATTTTTCCCACTCAGTAGTTTCTCTCTTTATTCTAGGTATGTTAGTTTTACTCCTGTAAAAGTTCTTAATTTTACCTAATCAAAATTCTCTATTTTATATTTTACCATCACTACTACCCCTTGTTTGTATAGGAATCTCCCTTATTCATTTCTTGTGCAAGGTACTTCCCGTTGTTGCCTTATAGTTGTTTAGAGATATAATCTTGTTACAGTTTGGTTGTATCAACTTAGAGCTGATTGCAGTAAAAACAATGTAGATCTATACCTAATAGCTGTAAAAACTGTTTTCCATTTTTCCCAGCAGCTACTACATAGGATATTTTTCTCCTTGTAGTTTTTGTTCTTCAGTTTGCTAAGGATCATAGAGGTCTAAAGCTAGAAGAGAGCTAACTATTTAGCCCCTCAAGATAAGTAAATTGAGACCCAGAAATGTGAAATAACTTGGCTCATGTTACTCATATGTTAAACAGAGGAAGGATTTTAATGTGAATGACTTCTTTAATTACAAAAGCAGTGGATTCCCCACCATAGTGAAGTGTTAAAGTGAGGACTTAAACTAAAACCTTCTGAACCCAAATAGGGTACTCTTTCTGTTATGACACATTGTTTATCTTCTGTGGGTCATGAAAGTCAATCAATGCTGAGCACCTACTATGTTCCAGGCACTGTGGTAAACCCTGGGAATACAAAGAAAGGCAAGATACAGCCTCTGCTTGCAAAAAACTCACAGTCTAAGGGGAGAGATACTATACAAACAGCTATACACTATATACAGGATAAATTGGAAAAAAACCAGCAGAGGGAAGGCACTAAAATTAAGGGGGACTGGGAAAGATGAGTTTAGGTGGATTTTAACTGGAACTTAAAGGCAGCCAAGAGGCAGAGATGAGAAAGGAGAACATTCCAGGAATGGGGGGACAGCTAGTAACTGTACCTGGAGTCAAGAGATGAAGGCTCTTAGATAAAGCTTTGCTTTTCTTTGTTAGATTCAGTCATAAACCAATGCACTTCTTGAATACATGTGAGGAAGCACAATAAATGCAAAAATTTTCTAATCATTCTGGCTTTAAAACATGAGGCAGGAAAGTGATGTAGTAGATGGAGCATTGGACCTGGAGTCTGGAAGTCCTGAGTTCCAATACTGCTTCAGACACTTAATGCCTGTGACCCTGGACAAGTCACTTGACCTCTGTCTGCCTCAGCTCTCTCATCTGTAAAATGAGGATAATAATACTACTTACCTTTCAGCGTTGTTATAAGGATCAAATGAAATGACAATTGTCAAGCTCTTTGCCAATGTTAAAGCATTATATAAATGGTGGTTATTACTATTATTATTTTTACTACACACTAAAGATTAAAATTAAAAAAAGTTTCAAGATAGGCTTTTTCATGAACTCTGATTTTTGGCCCCACTACAACCTGGCTTGCCTATTTGCAGTGTGGCCACTGGGCAATTCCAAGTTTCAGCAAGATAAATGGGTGTAGCTGAGGCTACTCTCTCTGGAGCCCAAAGCAACACTGTCAGCCTTTACCTGGTGATCTATCATGATTTCTCCCATTGTCTTAATCACAATGTAATTTAATGATTTACTTAGAAAATGGGAAGAAGGATCAGGAAAACATTCAAAATTATAGCGCAGGAGACAATAACAGAGTATTTGAGAACACAATGAGAAGTAGAAAAAATCAATGAATATAGAAATATTTTTTAAAAAGTAGTATATGGGGCTGTATAAAGTTCTGACACTGTAGAAATAGGGACAAGTTGAACTCCAAGAAAAAAAAAAACTATACATTTTTCAATTTATATGTTTATATATATACACACACATATGTATATGTATAATATATTCTGTGTGCCCTGCCTAGTTTGACATTTAGACAGTGAATTGGAATAATAATAAATGATGACAATAATAATAACTAGCATTTATATAGTGCTTTAAGGTTTGTAAAGAACAGTTACAAGTATCATCTATCTTTATCCTCACAATATGTAGGTACTTCTTACAGATTCCCATTTCAGGTTCCTGCTTACAGATAAGGAAATTGAGGCAGACAGAGGTTAAATGACTTTCCCAGGGTCACATAGCTAGCAAGTATGCAAGGCCAGATTTGAACTCATGTCTTCCTAAGTATATGACATTTTCCTCAGTGGAAACAAAACACTTCAAGATAAATTTTAGTTTGAGTTCTAATAGCTTTCCCTGAAATTACTTCTATTTCATATTTGTGGCATGTTAAGATGGAATACATATCCTTTCAAAATTGATTAGTAGTAATCAATGTTTAAATCCTCTACTAAAGTCCCATTTTGAAGCCCCAAGATGATGTGGCAAAGACTTTGGATTTTTGAGTCATAATGTCAGTTGAGCACTAGGTTCAGCAAGTCCTAGCAAATTAGAAGGGCTTTAAATATGAGGCCCTGGAGGTTAGACATTTCACGTTTGTCCCTGTGTACTATCAAAACTAAGTTCAGAGATGCTAATCCCCATGTTGGCTGCATGGTGATGGACTATTTGGCCATGGCCACTCTCAAATATCATCTACTAAGTTTCAAAGGGGTTGTGATCTATACTGATGGGAGGGGAAAGGACATGGCAGCATCATAAGCAAAATTATAGATCCTTCAAGTACAGAAGAGGAAAATACATTTTGTTGCAGTTTCATGCCTGTAGCTTTAGTGAGATTAGATCAAAAGAATAAACTTCATAAACCCCCTGAAGTTAAATTTGTTCAAGCAGTTTTATTTTAAACAAAGCTATAAATAAACAAAGCAATATACCAATATTTAAGATTAAAATCTAAAGTTGATTGTTCTAGATAACATTATGTTGCCCAGAAATTTATTTATGTGGCAATGTGTTCAAAGGCCCCAGATAATTTTACATTTTTTAAAAGTAGTCACAAGCTCTGAGCAAGATCAAAGGAATTAAGATTGAGTTGAATCAATCAACCAACAAGCATTTCTTAAACACCTACAGTGTGCTAGGGACATATAAAATTAATCAACCCTTACTCTCAAGGAGATGTGATAACATATACATATCTAAGAATATAGAGAATGAATACAAAGAGAGAGGAAACTAGCACTTGAAGGAAAGGCTTTGTATGGAAGGTAGTGCTTGAGCACTGCCTTAAAGGAAGTGGGAGACTTTGAGACAGGAAGACCTGGTGTCAAATCCTACCTCTTCCACTTACCAGCTATACAACATTAGACAAATCACTTATTCTCTCTGGACCTCAATGTACTCATCTTTAATGGGGGTAGACTTGATGTCTTCTGAGCCCTCTTCCATCTCTAAATCTGTGATCCTATGGAGTTAGGAGGAAATACATTCCATTTCCATTGCAAAGGAAGAGAGTTGAGAGAGAGATAGACCTGGAGCATTTTCATGGATCATCCCCCAGCCTAGAATGCCCTCTTTCATCTCTGCTTCCTAGGCTTCTTTAAGTCTCAGCTAAAGTCACATTTTTCTGTAAGAAGCCTTTCCCAGTTCTCCTTAATCCTAGTACCTTCATCCTGCTAATGATCACCAATTTATCCTGTATTTTGTTTGTACAGGGTTATTTGCCTCTTATCTCCTCCATTAGACCATGCATTCCTCAAGAGCAAGGACTATTGTTGTTTTGCCTAAGTCAGGCATTTAGCATAATGCTTGGGACATAATAGGGACTTACTAAATGCTAGTTGTTTATGTGTAAAAAGTAGCAAAAAAGGCCAGTTTGACAAGATCATAGAGCATGAGAAGGGAAGAAATATATAATAAGGCTAGAAAGGTAAAGTAGAGCCAGGCTTTAAATCCCAATAAGAGGAATTCTTTTTTTTTTTCTCCTAGAAGGTATAGGAAATCCCCTAGAGTTTATTGAATAGGGGAGTGATATGGACAGTCAGTCAAAAAAGCAGGAACTATGCTTAGCCCTAGGGATACAAAGAAAGGTAAAAATGGTCCCTGTATTTATGGAGCTTACGTTCTATTGGAGGAGATAACATGTAAATAACCAGGTACATATAAGATATCTATAAGGTATAAATCTCAGAAATCTCAAAGTAAATCTCAGAGAGTAAGGAAAATCAAAAATCACTTTGGCAGCTACATGGAGGATGTTTTAGAATGTGGAGACCCAAGGTGGAGAGACCAATTGGATTGCCTGTGTAATAATTTCATAGAAACAGAGCTACAAATGACCTGAAAGATCCTCTAGTCCATCCTCCTTTCTAATTTTTTAAAAATTTCAATTAAATGTTTTATTTATAGTATTGCCAATATGATCACCTTAATTTGCTAATAGCCATTTGTGTAAAATTAATGTCATTTTATATAACCTTTTTCCCACCAATAACATTGCCCTTGCCCTCATATAGAAGGGCTATTTTATAATAGATATGTATAATCAAGAAAAACAAATCATATTTGAAAATATGTCTGTTTCTGTATCTCAAGTCCATCATTAATCCACCTTGTTTCTTCACATTCTGATACATCCTCTGTGTGTGTAATTCATCACTTCTCTACCAAGGAATGGAAGGTGGGATTCACTCAAATGCTTTTGAAGTCATGATTGGACACTACTTTGGTCATAGAGAGGGGGAAGGGCCACTTTAGAGCTGATTCCCTTCATGTTATTGCTTTGGCCATCAAGTAAATTATTCTCCTGATTCTGCTAAGTTCATTCTGCATCATTTGTTATGTCTCTTTGTATTTCTGTGAATCCATCATATTCTTCATTTCTTATGGCAGAATAAATTCCATTATGTTCAAATGCTGCTCTTTTTTCAGGCATTCCTCAATTATGCGGAAATGGATATTTGGGAAAGTGAAGTGACTTACCCAAGAATATGTACTTAATGAAATAGGAAAGTCAGAATTTAAACCTGACTAAGGGGCCTCTGACTCTAGACACCTAACTTTCCCACAGCACTGCCCACCCCCTTGAAGACAACTTTAAATCCTTTCATTTGGGAGGGAATCGGAAATTGGCTGTGGAGGAGAGGTCTCCACTTAAGTCCTTCACTTAGAATGAAAACAAAAAGCCCTAGCAATCTCGCTCTTGGGGAATTTCTTGAGATAAAAGATAAACAACAGTAATAATGTGCATGGAAAGAGCAATGTTGTAGAATCAGGCAACATGAGTCTCATTATTCACGTATGAAGTAAGTAAATTGAGCAAATAGCTCAACTTCTTTGGGTCCTCATTATAGTTTTCTCATCTATAAAATAAGGTGGTAAATTACAATGTAAATATCAGGTTGTGTGGTTGTGGTTGGTCCTTCATTCTTGAGGCTTGTGACATCAGGAAGATGATGACATGACTTGAAATTGAATTGGATTTGAGTGATGGAGGGCTGTGTACAGTCACCAGCCTCACTTTGTCTTCCAGAGCCATCTGGGTCCAGTGGATAGATATAGATCAGGACAACTAGAGATGGTCCCATGTAAATATCAGGTATTTTTACAAGGCTCTAGGATCATGTAGCCAATTATGAAAGCAAGGTGGATATACTGAATGGCATTTAAGGTCCCCTTTTATAGCTGCAAGTCTACAGTTCCATGAAGAGATGTTAAAAAAATCTCGGTGTAAATGAAATAGCAAGTATAGGTTGGCCACATAATATCTTGAGTGAGAATTTCTTCTTTTTAGATTTTTCCAGTGGATATTTCATGCCGTCCTGTAGTCAGTTATTTGAGTGTCTATCCATCTCCACAAACAGAAAGTTCATTAGATCTGAACTATATGCTTCTCAAGGGATGGCCCCCTGAATGGGGGTCACCTCACTCTAAGTGAGTGCATGAAAATGCCTTAGCCTAAAAGCGCCAGGGTCTCCCACTGCATCCTGGGCCATCTCCAGCCATCCTGGTCACTGGATCAAGATGGCTCTGGAAAAGAAAGTGAGGCTGGTGACCTTGCACAGCTCTCCCTCATTCAAATCAAAGTCATATCATCATTTCCCTGATTTCATGGTCCTCTTCAAAAATGAAGGACAAACACAATATCCTTCACATATATCATGTATGATTACAACATACTCTTCTGGAGACTTTTCTTGGTCAGGATTAATAATTCTGAAAAAAAGCTTGCTGAATTATATGAAGTCCAACACAGTTCATGGGCTATAATATTCAACATACTCGGTCAGCATTGGTATTCTTTGAGTTATGACAATTTTCATTTTGAGTGTATTATCAATTAAAATGCTTACAGCAATCTTTTCAGATAACTTTTAACATATTCCACAAAAGTAAAATATTTCTTTTGTTGTTGTTGTTGGATCATTTATTTATTTATTTATTTAATATTTTTAGTTTTCAGCATTGGTTTCCACAAGATTTTGAGTTACAAATTTTCTCCCCATTTATACCCTCCCCACTCCAACATGGCATATGTTCTGGTTGCCCCATTCCCCAGTCAGCCCTCCCTTCTGTCACCCCACTCCCCTCCCATCCCCTTTTCCATTACTTTCTTGTAGGGCAAGATAGATTTCTATGCCCCATTGCCTGTATATCTTATGTCCTAGTTGCATGCAAAAACTTTTTTTTGTTGTTGTTTTGAATGTCTGTTTTTAAAACTTTGAGTTCCAAATTCTCTCCCCTCTTCCCTCCCCACCCACCCTCCCTAAGAAGGCAAGCAATTCCACATAGGCCACATGCGTATCATTATGTATTCCACAATACTGATGTTGTGAAACACTAACTATATTTTGCTCCTTCCTGTTCTATCCCCTTTTATCAATTTTTCTCCCTTGACCCTGAACCTTTTCGAAAATGTTTGTTTTTGATTATCTCCTCCCCCATCTGCCCTGTCTTCTATTGTTTCCCCATTTTGTCTCCTTCCTCCTTCTTTCCTGTGGGGCAAGATACCCAACTGAGTGTGTATGGTATTCCCTCCTCATGTGAATTCCGATGAGAGCAAGATTCACTCATTCCCCCTCACCTGCCCCCTCTTCCCTTCTTACAGAACTGCTTTTTCTTGCCACTTTTATGTGATATAATTTACTCCATTCTATCTCTCCCTTTCTCCCTCTCTCAATATATTCCTCTCTCATCCTTTAATTTGATTTTATCTTTTTAGATATCATCCCTTCATATTCAACTCACCCTGTGAACTCTGTCTCTCTATATATGTATATTCCCTTCAGCTACCCTAATACTGAGGTCTCATGAGTTATACACATCATCTTTCCATCTAGGAATGCAAACAAAACAGTTCAACTTCAGTAAGTCCCTTATGATTTCTCTTTCTTGTTTGCCTTTTCGTGCTTCTCTTGATTCTTGTGTTTGAAAGTCAAATTTTCTATTCAGCTCTGGTCTTTTCACTGAGAAAGCTTGAAAGTCCTCTATTTTATTGAAAGTCCATGTTATGCCTTGGAGCATGATACTCAGTTTTGCTGAATGGCTGTATGTTTTGGTCTTCTTTGTCACCAAAGAAAGATTCCAAAGTCCGAGACTGAATCTGAGTTTGTTTTCGCTGCCTGGGCATGTCCCCAGCCAACTTACTTGACCCTTGAGTTTTTCGTCGGGGTATGACTGCTTGTAGAGCAAAGAGTACTTTGTTCCAAGCTTGAGGGGATGCACCATTGATTTCAGAGCTATTTCTATATAGCCAACTCTGCCACAGCAGCACTCCTCCTTCCCCCAAGAACCACCAACCCATACCTGATGCAAATCTTAAGCAGGCTCTGCACTCCTGCTCTGATCTGCCACTTAATTCCTCCCAACAGGTGGGCCTGGGGCTGGAAGTAACTGCAGCTGTAGTTCTGTAGCTGCACCACCCCCACTGCCCCTAGGGCTGTGGCTGAACTGAGAACTCTGTCCCCCGCAGCTTTTCCCCCTAACCTTCTCTGTTGTCTTTGGTGTTTGTGGGTTGAGAAGTCTGGTAACTGCCACAGCTCACTGATTGAGGGCACTAGGGCCTGTTCCACCCTGCTGCTGGTCTGGTATGTCCTGCTGCTGCCCACGCTGGGATCCGCTCTCCAACCCCAGCTCTGTGTGCAATAGACCTCATCCAGCGACCATCCAGGCTGTCCTGGGCTGAATCCCTGCTTTCCTCTGCTATTTTGTGGGTTCTGCAGTTCTAGAATTTGTTCAGAGCCATTTTATAGGTTTTTGGAGGGACCTGGTAGGGAGCTCACACAAGTCCCTGCTTTCCAGCCACCATCTTGGTTCCGCCCCCCCCCCCCAATCTAATTTTTAAGGTAGTATTTTCTTCAGTGATCTTTTGGACCTCCTTTTCCATTTGGCTCATTCTGCCTTTCAAGGCATTCTTCTCCTTGGCTTTTTGGAGCTCTTTTGCCATATGAATTAGTCTATTTTAAGGTGTTATTTTCTTCAGTATTTTTTTGGGTCTCCCTAAGCAACTCATTGACTTGTTTTTCATCATTTTCTCACATCACTGCCATTTCTCTTCCCAATTTTTCCTCTACTTCTCTAACTTGCTTTTCCAAATCCTTTTTGAGCTCTTCCATGGCCTGAGACAAGTTCATGTTTTTCTTGGAGCCTTTTGATGTAGGCTCTTTGACTTTGTTGACTTCTTCTAGTTGTATGTTTTGGTCTTCTTTGTCACCAAAGAAAGATTCCAGAGTCTGAGACTGAATCTGAGTGTGTTTTCACTGCCTGGCCATGTTCCCAGTCAACTTACTTGACCCCTGAGTTTTTCATTGCAGTATGACTGCTTGTAGAGTATAGAGTACTTTGTCCCAAGCTTGAGGGGCTGCGCTGTTGTTTTCAGAGCTACTTCTACACAGCAAGCTCTGCCACACCAGCACTATTCCTCCCCCAAGAACCACCAACCCAGACCATGACTCAGATCTGAGCAGGCTCTGCACTCCGGCTCAGATCTGCCACTTAATTCCTCCCACCAGGTGGGCCTGCGGCTGGAAGCAGCTGGAACTGTAGTTTTATAGCTGCATCACCTCTGCTGCCCCATGGAGCAGTGGCCCAACCAGGAACTCCTTTCACTCTGTCCCTGCAGCTTTTCCCACTAACTTTCTCTTTTGTCTTTGGTGTTTGTGGGTTGAGAAGTCTGGTAACTGCTACAGCTCACTGATTCAGGGCACTAGGGCCTGTTCTGCCCAGCTCCTGGTCTGGTTGATCCACACGGCCCACGCTGGGCTCTGCTCCACTCCGCTCCCAGATCCATATGATAGACCTTATCCCACGATCATCCAGGCTGTCCTGGGCTGGAGCCCTGCTTCCCTCTGCTATTCTGTGGGTTCTGCAGTTGTAGAATTTGTTCAGAGTCATTTTTTATAGGTGTTTGGAGGAACCTGGATGGGAGCTCATGCATGGACCTGCTTTCCAGCCACCATGTAAAACCTAAAATATTTCTAAGGCATACTATGGGGAAAAATAAGATATTTACACTTCATTTATTAGTATAAGAAATAAAAAATAGTTTTACAGATACATTTATGACAAAACCTGTCATCATATTGTTAACCAAACAAGAATGTTTCCTTTTAGAAATTATTTTATTAAATGACATGGAGGATATTATTCTTTCTTGAATATGAATATTGAAGTTTCTCATAAGTATAATACTGATACTTTCAGTAGTTGGAAAATATCTTTAATAATTACAACTTCACAAGCTGGTGATAATTCACTAGTGTTTCATTATGATACAATTATCACTTTAGTTCATTCCAAATCCTCAGGATCTTTGAAGAAATTGGGATACATTTTTTTGTTCAGTCATTCTAGTTGTATCTGACTTTTGTCACCCTATTTGGGGTTTTCTTGGCAAAGATACGAGTGTGGTTTGCCTTTTCCTTCTCCAGCTCATTTTACAAATAAGGAAACTGAGACAAACAGAATTAAGTGATTTGCCCAGGGTCACACAGCTAGTAAATGTCTAATGATATATTTGAACTCAGGTCTTCCTCACTCCAGGTTTGGCACTCTATCCACTGCATTCTATCCGGCTGCCCTAGGATACATTTTATTATATTGTTTATTGTTTCAAATTATATTTAAATATTGCCATTTTATTATTATATGATAATATTTATATTTCAAATATTTAAAATTATTTCAAATACCATTATAATCTAATGGATATTAGAATCCATGAAAATGTAGAACATTTTCAGCTACCACTGAAGGTTCTACATGGTCCAACCCCAGCTTTAACTTTCTAATTTCTCTCACTCTTTCTGATTGAAATGCCTCTGCTCTAGCCAAACTTTTTTACTCTATATGCCCCAAGTTCACCTTTAACTTTCCCACATCTATACTTTTGCTTATGCCTTTTTCCTCACCCACAATGCTCAACTGGATTTTGAGATCCTTGATAGGAGAAATCGGTTCTTATATTTCTTTACATCTTTACACTGTATGCATAGCAATGCATAGCATTTTGCGCATAGATTAAGATGAATAAATACCTGTTTGATTTTTTTAGTTGCATCAGACAGTGATGAGGCCTCAAAGTAGGACTTTAGTGAAGATGACTCACACATGTATTAATAGGAAACACCCAAAAATGAATGTTTGGTATGTTGCAGAGAAAAAATCTTGGCTGAACTTAACTTTTTATTTGAATAGTTACTTTTGATCCCAGTTTCCCTCTTTAAGGGGAAAATAACAATCAAAAGATAATGTGGATGTCGTTCTTAGTCTTAAAACTGATGGGGAATAAACTATATTTATACTAACAGAAAAAATGTTTAAAAACATAAGACAGTGGTATAATGAAAAACATATTGGATTTGGATTGAGAAGACACTTGGTTTCAAATATTGCTTCTGATATCTCCTATTTATGTTCTTAGCACATAGTAGGTACTTCAATAAATGCTATTTGACTGACTAGATAAAGGTATTTAGGCCCTCTTATTCTAGTTTCTCATCTGTGAAATGGGAATAATGTTGTTTTTAGCAGGTATTTTGTAGAGTTGTGAGAATAAAATGAAATAATATATATAAAACATTGTAACTTGAGTATGCCATGTAAAATGTCAGTTACATTTATTTGATTAGACTTGGCTAGTCTATTTGACTAATTATTGAATCCTTTCTGCTTGTAAGAACCTATGAGTAAAGTACTATGTGATTTTTCAGAAGTAGTTAATCATGTTTATGTGAAGTATCTTGATTTAATTCTAGCCCTGGAGATGTTGACATTTTTAAGCTATGGCACATTTTAAATTTGGTAAGTCAGACTACCAATGCTTAGTTGTGTATATGAGGCATCATGGAAAGTTGTGTGAGCAGTCGAAGATATGGTTTAATTAGCCTGCATTCTAAAGGAGATAGATTGTTAATCACCAATAAATACCTAGCAGTCAAAGTGATTCTTCAGATATCCATCCATCAGATATTTATTGAGCATTTCTTTTGTGATTTTACTATGCTAGGGTATGTGATGTTTTTCAACATTGAAATAGCATCACATTTCTGTGGCATGACTCCAAGGGTCCATAAGGTCTCTTCCTGAAGGACAGATAGTTGCTACCAGAATAGGTTTAATGGCACATTTGAAGTTAACAAAGGCAAGACAATCATGCCTTTCTTCATCATGTATATCTGAAAGAAACAAAAAGTTATTTCATACAATCCAAGAGATTAAAGTTTTAAAATAGAATAAAAATATTTTTACTGTATCCTTCTTCCTACTCCTGTCAATTTGCTACCAGTCTTCACAGATATTTCCTTTCCAGTGAAGGGCCATTGGTCAAGTCAACCTGAAATCAACCACATATCAAGTGGAGAGTTGTGCCTACCTCCAGTGCCTTAATAAATCCTAAATATACCATCACATTATGTTCAGAACCCAACACAAATATGCTTTTCTGTGTAAAATTTAAGAGAAAATGATTTATTGCAGTAATAGATAGAGCCGATCTGCAAAGGCTTCCTAAAGAAGGTAAAACATTTTTAGAAGCAAGGGAAGGGATTGAATCGACCAGAGAAGTGGTCTTCTAGGAAAGAGTAATAGTATAGTTGAAATGATGAATAGTTTCTAATTAGAGCAGAGATCATAAGCTGAAGTTTAAAGAGAGAGGTCAGTTAGATAAGAGATGAGGGAGAAGGACAAAATTTTGTGGATAGCTGTAAAGTCTAAGGGAAAGATTAGTTTTCTGTGAGAAGGAATTGGAAAATTTTTAAATGCTTAAATAAAAGAAATTATGTAATACATTTATGATTAGGGCAGATATATTTTGCTTCAATTCATTGACTGGATCAGAGGGAGCCTAGAAGAAGGAAAGCCAATTACAAGGCTATTTCTGTAGACTGTACATATAGAAACTGTAGAAGAGACATAGTTTACAGAAAATAATGTAGCTGAAAAATTGGCAGGATTTGGATAATCACTGAATATGATTGATGGAGAGAGAAGTATCCAAGATGTTGCCAAGGTTAAATACTCAGGACGCCAACCAGACAGTGTTATTGCCAACTATGATGGTAGGAAAACAAGAAAGGGAAAAGAGTTTGGGAGAGAATGTAAAGTCTTATTTAGAATTTGAGAGAAGATGTTGTAGTTGGGGCAAAAAAGGTCTAGAGTAGAGATACAAAATTAGGTATCATCTATATATAGATAGAATTGAAACTATTTGAATTCATTAACTCCATAAAGGAATTATGTGAAAGAAACAAAGTTATCTTTACTTAGCATTTATTAAACATTTTCAGATAGGCAAAGGAAAAGAGATGAGCACTAAATTATATTACCACCTAAAAACCAAGGTTAAATAGAACCTTAAAGAAAAAAGATTAGTCATAGAATGAAGGAATTTCAGAGTTTGAAGTGACCTTGGAAATCATCTACTCCAATCTCACACTCACTTTAGGAGTCATTTCACAACACAGGATGCACACTAGTTTACAAGGCTGGCTTGTCTGTTCTTGGATAGCTCTAAGTATTAGAATGTTTTGGGGTTTTTTTAACAGAACCAAATTCTGCCTCTCTAATTCTGTTTCTGATCTTGGGAATCATGTAAGATAAACATACCTTTAATATATTCCATGTAACAGCCTTTCAAATATTTCAGTACAGCTGGAGTGCCTTACTTCAAATTTTCTTTATTTTCCGGTAAGCACTCCCTAGTTCTTTTGGTGATGTTTTCCTTTACCATTCTATTGTCTTCTGAACATATTGAATGCTGACAATCTCAGTATTCTTCTTCAAATGTGTTGCCTATAGATGTGCACAGTATTCGAGATATGATATGACCATTGCAGATCACAGTGGTATCTACTTTGCTATAAACCCTCCATCCACTTTTCTTACTACAGGCTCTAAGACAGTGAATTTTTTTTTCCTTGTAACCAAATTATATTGCTGGATTACAACAAATTTAGAGTCACCTAAACCCCTCTAGACCCTTTCAAATGAATAGCAATCCATATAAGAGCTCTCAATCATGTACTTTAAGAGGTGATTATAAGAAAAATCTCAGGACTTTGAATACTTCCAAATTTTATGTTCTTGCTTTAGACTCAACTTTTTTCCAACGTGCAAGGATCATTTTGAGTCTTGATTCTGTCATTTGATCTGTGAGTCAAAAGGATTCTCAGATTTCTAGGTGAATGATTACCCAGATCTTGAATTCTGTCAGCATCACCAAGATATAATTACCCAGGTACCACTTGAACAACTCTGATGATGGACAACTCACAATCAGAAAGCAGACTATTAATAACTTGTAATGTCTGGAACTCTTTTCCTTATTATCATGTGAAAGCTGCCTCCTTGTAACTTCTCTCCTCTTGGTACTAGCTCCACTCTTTGGGGCCAATCAGATTAAGCCTAAGCTCTCTTTCTTGTGGCAAATATTTGAAAATTGGATTTCATTATTTTCTTTCCCATCAAGCCTTCTCCTAGCCAAGTTAAATATTCCCAGGTCATAGTAAGTCCTCTCACCATCCAAATGATGCTTTCATGGACAAGGTATAGCTTGTCAGTGTCCCTTTTAAAATATGGTGCCTAAAAATGGACAGACTACTCTAGATCTAGTCTAAGATAGAATACAGTGGGACTGTCACATCCTTTGCTCTGGATTCAGTATTTCTACTAATGTAGTGCAAATCACCCTTCCTAAAGCCTAAAATCTCTGCTTTTGTCACAGCCTGCCCTCATCTCACCATTCGCTGATTTCCTTAGCCTTTTCTCTCTTCAAATCTTGACCCTATAGTTTAAAATTTTTTTATACCATCCACTGCTGATGAATTTCTTTTCCCAATAGTTGTTCATTTCCAAATCCTAACATTGGGTTACCATATCCACCCTCCCCACTCATGCTTACATTCTGCTGAACAGTGCTGGAAGAAGTCACACAACCAAGCTGAGTTCACTAAACATTATTTATGCTAATTAATTTCAACCAGGCCATCCCCAGTACATGCCAATGCTTACTTTTCTCCTGATTTACTATTAAAGTCACCATAGTGTCTGTTCTAAACCTTTTCTTCTCTACTCAAACTACCCATGCTGCCCCTTCCCTCCCTCCTTCCTCTCAAAAGAGAGCAACACTTCTTACCTTACTGAAAAAATTAATGTCATCTGTTTCAATCTCTTTCTTATCCTGATCTTAGGCCTTTGATGTTCTCAACATCATCTTCCATTCTCTTCCATTGTTCTACTCCAAAAGAAGGAGATAGCCTTTCTTTTTTACAATAGACAACCTTCTACCTTTGTTCTTGATTCCATCCCTTAAATTTTATAATGTTGACAGTGCTGCATATGTAGTAATAATAAGTCACATTGTCATGATACTTTAGAATTTACTGGACTTTTAAAACTGCCATGTTGTGACATGCTTTTGATTTAATAAAAGACAAATAAGGAAAAAATAAAGTATTAAGGATAAAAGAATTTGTGGGTTTTTTTGGATGAAAATGTTTCATGAGAGGCATATAAATGAATGAAGCATTTATTAAGCACTTACTATTTGAAAAGCACTGTGCTAAGTAAGTACTGGGGATGCAAATAAAAAAGTAAGACAATGCCTATTTTCAAGGAACTTACATTCTAATAGGGAAGATCATGCATATGGCAGGTTTCAGCTTCAAGTCAGAGGGAAAGGTCCTTAGGCTACAGCAGTAAAACAGATCGCCATGCCTCTTTTTTAATCGCATGTCCACTAATAAAAACCATTTCGGTTTTTGAAGTGGATCCTTGGTATTTCCTATGATACCAAGAAGTGTTATGTGGAAGAAAAAAATCAATGCTAACAATATTTTCTCTCTAACAGTGAGGTCACATCTTATAAAAAATACTCATGGATTACAATTTTTCGACATGAAAGTAAGTTCAGTTCCCTCTATTTTACCCCCAAATTTCCCAATTCTCCTTTAATTCAAAGGACAATCTATATACCCAGACCTATTGGAACAGCATTTTGGCAGCTGTATCAGTGTATTTCAAGCCCCTTCCTGTTCTATGGCCAAATTATTTTTGGAAGTCCTAGGCTAAAACATTCCTATGAAAAACCACTACTTCTTTCATCATGTTTGTAGCCACCATATTGAAAACGTTTTTCAGATACTTGTTTACATGAACATGTGTTATTTCCCTCCTTCTCTGCAGTTTGGCATAGTGCAGATGCCACTAAATAGCAATGAGGTGCTTCCTAGTAGGGGTGATCACTTTCCAACATAGTTCATGTTTTCTCTTGGCTTACTCTAGGCTTGGTCCAGGTTGTTTCCATGGGGACTAGTAGTTTGCTGACAACTGGCACTACAGAAAAGGTGGCTCTGAGCCCAAAGGAATACTTCCTATTACATAGAGGGAAAGGGGGAAAAATCAAGAAATAGAAGTCATGTGCTTTTATTTTATGGGCAGATGTTCTTCTAGATCTGGACCTTATACCTATAAAAATCCAGAATGTCTGATGGCACAGGTATAGCAGAGATTTTCTTTTGATTCTGAGTGCTTTCATATACACTGTACTAGTTGTAGAAATATTTATAGAACTAAGAACAAATATTTCCACTTCCATTCCAACTATTCTCTCCTTTGTCAAGTACTTGACATGTATTGTAATGACATTTTTAATGACCTCATATTGATTCCTTTAAAGATAAGCTGTCTCTAAATTCCATTTGTCTTTTGCTTTAGTAGAAATTATGATTAAAAAAGAAAAAAAATTCTGACATTTTTCCCCTTACAAATGATATAGTCTACTTGGCATTTTTGGATGTTTTATATTCTCTCTTATTAAAGCATTATATCATATCAATGCTTTCCATGGTGAAAAATAAATTGAAAATCCTGATTTATTATATTCCTGGTGAGTGAGGTTGATACATGAGTCATAAAAAATAAGATCATATACCAACTTAACTGTGTTTTTCTTTTAGATGATAAGATGTTACTAAGACCACGTCTATGCTAGGAAGATAACAATAATGCTGTTTCAAATGCAATAGAATCCCGTTTCACACAGGTGTTTGTTGACAAGAATAGTACCACAGCTTAAGCCTTTAATGTAATAGATACAGTGCTCAGAACAGAGTACTAGGAACATGATTTGGCTTTAGTGTAACTGGAGCCATGTTGTAGGAAGGTACTTTAGGAGAAAAGCTTTTATGGTAGCTCAGATACAAATTAAATGCTCTCTTCCTTTCTATCAAAAATATGTATTTAATATATTTCAATAATTTTTCCCTTGGCCAAGCCAAGCTAGTTGGGACACTTAGACTTTATTCATGCTCTTTCATTCCTTCTCCTATATTCTCATACATTGATATCCCTCTTGACAGTGGAGTCAAATTAACAACTTTGTTGGCCAAGAAGTGAGCGACTAACCAGTAGAGAGTCCAAAAACATGAAATTTGAGCCAGACATTCATTTTTTTAATTTTTAATGTGAGATACTTTTGTTCAGATATAGGATTCTATTTCTCAGGGTAGGCTGTGTTCCTATAAAGGTACTACCTATTAACATTGTATAGCTATAAATGGGTGGATATATCCCTGTAATCCCTATGAAACCAAATCTGCTACATTGCTAATATAGGCTAAGACTATCCTCTTGGGCCATTGTTATTTATAATCAATTTTTCCTTCTAAGCATAAGAGAAAAGAAAAGGTTATCTGTGAATTACACTGAGATGGTAGAAACAACAGGGATTGTCAATTGATTGACTACAGGTGGATTGAATGAGGAATTGAGGATGACTCCTAGGTTGCAAGTCTGGATCACAGAGTGGATGGTTGTGTCCTGTACAGTAATGGGGAATTAAGAAGAAGGAAAAGTTTGAAGGGAAAGACAATGAGTTCAGTTTTGTACAACTTGAGTTTAAGATATCCGTGAGAAAAC
This sequence comes from Trichosurus vulpecula, assembly GCF_011100635.1. Classification (NCBI taxonomy): domain Eukaryota; kingdom Metazoa; phylum Chordata; class Mammalia; order Diprotodontia; family Phalangeridae; genus Trichosurus; species Trichosurus vulpecula. Next base: position 183,248,343 of record NC_050574.1, read on the forward strand.
CAGTTTGAGATGTCCAGTAGATAGTTGGAGATTTAAGAATGCAGGTCAATACAGAGGTTACGGTAGGGCAAATAAATATGAGAGTCATCTGCATAGAAATGACTGTTGACTGGGAGCTGATTAGATTGCCAGGTGTAACCTTGTACAGAGGAAGAAGAGAAGAAGGCTCAGAACAGAACTTTGGGGGTACACCCACTTAACAGACATGACCTGGATAATGATCCAGCAACAAAGACTGAGAAAAGTGTTCAGATACATGGAAACAGAACTAGGAGAGAGCACAGTTAGAAAAACCTAGAGAGAAGAACAGTTGAGGAAGATGATTGCTTATTTCTTGTTGCTTTGGGATCACTTTGGAATTTCTCTTACTTCTTCTCCATGCCTCAGGAAGCTCATTATAGTGAAAACTTCATCATCCTGCAAGATCCTACCAAGAGCCTTGATCCTTAACTTCATTTCCCTCTGCCCCTCTGATTGAAGAGTGGAGGAACCATCAACTCCAAAACCTCTATTTAAGAAGGAAGCACAGCTCAGACATCTCATATTTCTCCTAACTACACTACCTTGGAACTTCACCACCATGGGCTCATATCAGATACTTCCCTTCCCCTTTTCAGCTTGCTTTTATGTGTTGTTTTCCCGTATTAGATTATAAGCTTCTTGAGGGCAAAGTCTATCTTTTTTCATATTTATGCCCCCAGTGCTTAATATAGTAACTGTCCTATACTGGGTGCTTAATAGATGTTTGTTGACTATGTTTATTGAGGGTGGTCAGCAGTGTCAAAAGCTTCACAGAGATGCTTTCTTCTCAACTCTGTAATATAGATTATAAAAGTATCATTATTATTAGAGATTAAAATACTGAGGATCAGAGGTACTGGACAACTTGTCCACAAACACATACCTCCAAGGTGGCAGAAATGGGGATCAAAGATGCTTTTGCTGACTACAAATCTAAATATACTGTTGAATGAGGCGGATAGGTTTGCAGCTAGATCCACTCCATTCCTTCATTGCTGTGTGAATACATAACAAATACTTTTTTATGTGCTTTATGAGTCTTTGGAATGCCTTTAAGTTAGGAAATGACTTGAAGAAATCAATCTGAATAATATATACTGAATGCATAAAAGAATTGACTTTAAAATTATTGTTTTCAAGGGTTTTCCACAAGAAATAAGTAGTTCTTTAACACCATTTTTCTGTTATATCCAACAACTTACACAAAGGAAAGGGGAAGAATCAATCATGCTGTAAGGCTCAGTTGTTGGTTACATAAAACAGTATGGAATAATTGACTCAATAGAGTCTATTCATGCTGCTGATCCTGATGTTCCTGCTTTGATGCCAAAATATATTCTATCTGTATGACCTCTGCTCCCAGTATCACTGCATTGTTGGGTAATGAATTAAAAGAGCAGATTCAGTCACTCTGGAAAATTATTTTTAGTTCAGAGTAAAAAAATAATGATTACGGCAGAAGGTTACCTATTTCCAGATAGCACCTTAACCTTAAGAAAAGAAATAGCCTTTTATTGGCTAATGTCCAGATTAAAGACTGGGTAATTAGGAATTTAATTCTATATCCAAAATTATATTCCCAGTAACCTGGGAAATGAATTCAGTTTCTTCTTTGGTAAAGAAGTAGTAAAGGACATAGATCTGACAAGTATCAAATGTTACTAATTAAGTGATAAGACCTGGGTTTCAGGCCTTGTTCCGCCCCTCTCTGGGTAACCTTGTATAGATCATTTAACCTTTTTATATCTCTATTTTTTCATCTGTCAAATGATGATAATTATACCTGCCCTAAAAGGAAAACTGTTGTGAAGATTAAAGGAGATGCTATTGAAAGTACTTTAAAACATTTAAAAGTATAATACAAAAAGGACTATACTTTCAATAAACATATCGCATTTTAATGTTATTATGCTAAGTGCTGTAGGAGGCACAAAGATGAATAAAACAGTCCTTTTTCCTTAAAAAATGGTACTCTAGTAGAAAGATGATATGTGTACAAAAATAACTATAATATAGTATACTATATCATATATATGAGTTTATACTAATAGGTCCTGGATCTGTGGTTTTAAACATATGGAAACACTCTCCACCAATGCATACTTTAGTCCCTCTGTGCCTCAGTACAAAGTTTTCATGTGTTACTGTGTTCAACAAAAACAGCATTAGCTGGGGCCCAGTCTTCTGGTAATATAAACCTCTTCAGACTAAGCTTGGCTGGGCCTCAGAGAACAGATATGTGTTTCATCTCTGGGCCCATGCCTGAACTATTTCAAGCTTGATAGAAGCTTTCCAATCTTGCTACCAAATTAAATTTCAGTGGGTAGAGAAAAATAGTGTGAAGAAATTTATGTGTAGTAAATTTTTTAAGTTCCATATACTACTCAGAAATATGTGTTTTCTTTAGTAGCTCCATTTAGAAAATATCATAATTCTAGTTTCTCCAAAAATTTGTTAAATTTTTTATTTTCCTTTTTATTATATTTCTGTTAAATTTTTGAAAAGGCTATTAAAGTGTCTTGCTATTATTTTATTTCTGTCCATATCTTCTTGTAATTCAGTTAAGGGCATTTGGAAGACATAAGTTTAAACCTGATATGTGTTATCTATGGTTCCTTTCAGCATAGTGTAATTTCCTTGTTTATCCCTATAGTGTATTTTTTTCTTTTTTGCTTTGTCTGATTACATGATTGTAACTCTTTTTTTTTAGTTCACCTGATGCACAGTAAATTTTGTTCTAGCTTCTTGTGTTTATTCAGTGTAAATCTTGCTTTCAAGGTGTGTTCCTGTAAGCATGATATCAAGGGGTTTTGTTTTCTTATTCAATCTGTTACTCATTTTCTTGGAATATATATATATACATATATATATACACATATATGTATATATATACACATATATATGTATATATGTATATATATGTGTGTGTGTATATATCTATATATGTATGTATGTGTATATATATATATTCAATCACATTTAAAGTTATAAGAACTAGATTTATATTTTCCTCTATATGTGTGTCTAATATTGCCTTTATTCTGAATTAGGATTTTTAACTCCCTTTTTTCCACTCTTTAAGAGTGTTTTGTCCCTACAACTATCTTTGTTTAATCTACCCTAAGGGAAACCTATTCTTACAGGCTTTCTTGCCATCATCCTCATCTTCCTTCACCCACTTCCAATTTGTTCCTCCTTTATCTAGGTTTGGAGTTTTACTTAATATATTGATTCCTAAATTTTCTTTCTTTTACCTTTTTTTCCCCTCTTCTCCTTTTTGCTCTTAAGTGGTTAATTAAAAATCTTCTCCTCACTTCAATTTCTAGACTTTTTCTATCCTTTTTAAAAAAAAATTTATCCTTTTTCTAAGAAGGATTTCTTTACTTTGTTCTTTTCATTACTTCTCTTTCCTTTCTATCTTAGTCTAAACTTTTATTTGAGTCATGGTCTCTATATTTATTCCTTTAGTCTCTTATCTTTCATAAAATTAAAAATTCTGAAGTACTAAATCTGAGTCCCCTCTTCTGAACAATTTCTATGTTATAGCCTTATAGACCTGTGCCTTTCCCTTTGTCTCTATCGTGCATCACTCTTAGAAATATCAATTCCTACAGGAAATGGTAAAGCTAGAAAGCCTTGCCTGTAGTAGAAATTCCCCTGAGCCACTGACGAAGTGGTTCAGTTCTACCCCCTTTCCTCCCCATGGTTTTCTTTCCATTTACCATGCGTTGGCAGAAGTCCTTAGTGGCTTTGATTTCTTTTCTCCTGAAGCAGGATGTCATTCATAGAAGAACAACACTCATTCAGAGGAACATTCATTGTCAGTTCTCCATTGCCTGTTATAGAATATATCTCTTCCCTAGTGTTCTTCAGTGTGACCTTCTACCACTCAAGCAAATTCTCTTTCTTTCCACTTTGTTTTAGTACCTCTCTTATCCATTCTCTTGTATCCCTTCTTCTGATTGTGAGACAAAGAAGTTATTTTCCCTTCATTGCCTTGATTAGGGTATCCCCTTTTATCCTCTCATTCTGTAATTTAGTCTCACAAAATACATTGATTCAATGGGGCGCTTAATCTATATTTTTTCAGGCCTATTCTTCCCCGTCAGTTCTCCTATTTCGATAAGTTGCACTTTCATCTTTATCCCCTTCAATGGCTTTAGAATGAAATTTTTTTGAGCAGCTCACCTTTTTAATGATCCATCTGTTCTTTTTTCTGACTCCATAAATTTCTTTGTCTTTCTATGGTTTTTTTGGTCTTTTTTAAAAATATATTTATTTATTTAATATATTTCGTTTTCAGCATTGATTTTTTTAATAGTCTCAAAAGATGGGGTCATGTTACTTGTTACTTGAGCTTTCCTGGATAGTTGTATTTTTTTGTCTTTCTTTTTTATCTGTTTGAAGTATTTGTTATTTGTAAAAATGCCTTAATTACCTATCTTTTATTGAATGTCCATCTGTTACAACTGATGATCAGGCTTAGGTTTGTAATCACGTTATTTTGGATTGTATCTTGAGTTCTGTTGCTTTTCAGAAGATAGTATTCCATTCCTTTCTGTTATTACAATGGATGCAAAATAGTCTTGTGTTATTTTAATTTCTTTTCCTATATTTGAAGATTTTTCCTTCTTGTTTCTGGATGTCTTGACCTTTGAACAATAGGTTTTTTCTGATAATTCTTTTGTTTTTGTTTTGTTTTCTCTGTTCAGAAGTTCTGGACAGTGTTCTTGTATCATTGCTTGCATTATACTATTCAGGTTTTGACTGGACAGACTCTTCTGGGAGCTCTATGGTTCTTAAATTTTCTTTACACATTCTGTTTGCAAAAGCAGCATGTTTTGCTTCTATAGAAATCGTCTATTCTTTTAACATTATTGCTTTTTGCTTTTCTTCTTCCAGAGTGGCCTTTACTTCAGTACATTCATATTTCTATCAGTTATTCTCTCACTTCTTTAGAAAGGCTTCACTTTTATGGATTCAAATTTTTCAACTCTGCTAATTATTTCTATCATGCAAGACATAGACTCTGCCATTTGTTGCCTTTTAACTTCCTTGAAGATTCTGATTTCTTTTCTGATCTTTTCAGCAGTTCTTACTATGATTCCATGCTCTCTTGGGAATCCTTTGAGTTCTATTAGATGTACATTTAATTTCCTCTGTCTTTAATATTTACTGAGAGATGTTTGCAATCGTTTGGATGTCTTTGATGCTATCTCCCCTATTGTTTTAATAGCTTCAATGCTGATTTAGTAGCTTGTGCTCTAGGTTTTTTATCTGAGTTTTTTTCCTTCTGAGAACTTTGGTGGTCTTTGTCTTTTTTTATATTCTTCTATCTGTCTATATTCTTCTGATTCTGTCCCTCTTTATGGTAGTTTTATTTCTAGGAGCTTTGGATCTCTAGATCCAGAACTGTTTCAGTCCTCTCCCATGATGGACAATTCATTTCTCACTCACTGCATTCCATATACCAAATGACTCTTGGGATATGGGATTGGCATCAGCTGGATGCTAGTCCCCTTTCCTTCAGGTCTCATTCAGCCTTATACTCACTGGTACCTGCTCCAGATCCCTCAATTTTATAATTCTCCCACTAAGTGAGGCTACACTAGAAAAAGTATAGTCTACTCTAGCCTTTCTAATGTTCCCCCTCCTCTGCAAATATGGTGGGCAGAGTTAAGGTCCACTGCTTATTGGCACAGCATGGTGGGTCAATGACATGGGTAAGGTGTGTTGTCAGACTTCAGCAGCAGGAAAGAAATTTCTGAGTGGGTTCAAGTGGACAAGCAGGTGGGTCAGGTAGTATTTCCTGCTAGATTGTGTAGGATGGTAGAGTGGGACTGTGCTGGGTGATTGTTCTTCCTCTGGTACACGATGCCTCCTTGGGGGAATTTTTGAGATTGAATGGTAACTGGAGAAAATTTCTAGTCCTTTATCTTGTTGGTCATTTGACCTAGATAACCCAAAAGGTATGAAAGCTATCAAAAATTACTACATTAGCAAGAAACAGACATAATATTCAAACAATATCTGATATTTGTTACCTACTTAAAAATGATTCTGTGGTAGTAGGGTACATTTAATATAAGCTGCCTTACCTTAGTAAAAAAAATTAGTAAACAAATATTTTCTTTCTTTTTATCACAAGTGATTATAAATATAAATTGATTATAAATTCTATAAATTGCCTTATGATTTCCAATGTTGAAAATATTTGATCAAATGAGATTATATATTAAAAAGCATATTATAAACCTGCATGAATATTAATTACAACTACTACTACTGTATAAAGAGAAGAAAATCTTTTCTGTTAGCATTTGAAGATATGTAGTAATTTAAATGGCAAATAGTTTTTCTGTAGATATTTATTTTTATTTTGGCAAAAGTATCAATTAAATTGAGAGCGTTCATAAGTGTCTTTTGTTATGGAAAAAATGAATAGATTTGAAGTCATAGGACCTGATTTTAAGTCATAGCTCTGCTCTTTCTTTAGTTGTGTGACCTTGGTCAAGTCCAGTTAATCTCCCTGAGTGTCAGTTTATTCATCTGTAAGACAGGTGCAGCACTTGTCTTAGTACCTCATGAGGCTGTTGTGAGAACCAAATGCAGCCATATGTGTGAATGCATTTGGGCTGCTATTATTATTTTAGCAAGCTCATTCAATCAAGCATGTATCAAAATATAAAATGCACAAATGTAGGCTGGTTCATCGACAGGTCTGTGGGGCAAGAGTAGAAAAGGACACTGCAATCTAAATTTTTCTTCTATTCAGGAATTGAGTAAGTTCACTTTTCCCCATTTCTTTCCTACATAATTAACTTCACAGCCCCAATGAGGTTTAGAAACTCATATCTGGACCACATTGATTCATCCTGACAGCTCTGCTCTATCAATGATCTTTTTATTCTGTAAATTAGAGACCAAAGCTATGTATTTTAGTCTGTGTCAATGAAGTTTCAAAATGTCTATCCTAAGTTGACTTCCATAGAATATAAATCTAAGAATGTTATGCCCTTCTATGATTCTTTTTGTTTTACATTTAGGTATTTAACCATCATATGCTTTCAGAGTACGAAGTTCAGGTAGATTCTTTCTGTAAGGTACTAGAAAATTTTAGGGGAGTGTCATATACCACACATAATTAAGAGCTTAATAAACATGTATTGAATCAATCAATGAATGATTAATTGTCTCCAGTATATCCTTAACAAAGCAGATTCTGAGTATATACATTCTTACATTACTTAATATAAGAAGATGAAGTTCCAGATAGTTCAATGTTGTGTCACCTAAAAGTGGCAACATAATAAGCATTCAATAAATGCTTGTTGACTGACTGACAGGGTTTTTTGTAGTACTTCATTGTTGCCTTCCTTAACCTTGCCCTAAAAACTTTAGCCATATGCCCTGGCTATTATTAAATATTAACCACTGTGTCATCCATTAATTTATGTAAATGCAAGTTAAAATACAAATCTCTTTGAATTTTAAACCCCCTAGTATAATAAGTTTCATGTGCTTATAAAACTGAAGTTCACTCAAGCTTCAATCATTGCCATATAGTTAATTCTAACATACTAGGGTTTGTGGAGTTCTTCAAAGTTATTGATTCTCCTTCAGAGGTGTATTTTTATTTCATTTTCTATGCACACTACATCTTCTGAGTTTGGTGCAGTAGAAAGACCATTAAACTAGGAGTCAGGAAAACTGGGTCCAGGTCTTCTTGAGCAAACAAACTGTGTGATATAGGGCAAAGTTATTTAATCTCTCTGGGCTCTCAGTTTCCTCTACTGTAAAATATGGACTAGGAGTGGGGAATACTGGTATATTAAATTATCCCTAAGGCCCTTTCTAATTTTACTCATCTATTAATCCACTCGTCTGTAAATCTCTCCTTTCTCAGTCTTCATCTTTCCAAACTAAAGAATCCTTATCATGAATCTGTCCTTATATGGAAACTCCTTCATAGAATCATAGAATCTTAGCAGTGAAAGAGGCCATAAAAGAATATAGTGCACTCTTTTCCTAAAACTCAAATTCCCATTACAAAATCCTTGGTAAATAGCCATCAAGCCTCTCATTGAAAACCTTCAGCCATCATATGCCAGTCTATTTTTAGATATTGCTAAGGACCCCTTATATTGAGTCTTCATTTTCCTTTCCATATCTTTAATTCATCAAGTTTTGTTTTGCTCTCTGGGGTCAAATAAAATGAATCTATTCTCCCATATGACTATCCTTCAAATAAATATTTGAAGAGTAAAATCAGTCCCCACCCTAGGTTGTCTCTTCTCCAGGCTAACCAGAGCCCTTCAGAATATCCTCACACAGCGTGATTTTGCACCTGTTCACCATCTTAGAGGCATTTCTCTGGATATGAGTCCAGTTTGCTAATATCCTTTCTAAAATTCAATACAAAAATATGTCACGAATTCAACTGTGATGCATCAAGAGTATCACCTCTTACTCTAGACAGTAAATTCCTTCCTATTGTCCAGTTGCCCTTCTCTATATCTTTTTCCATCTTCATGATAATGTTATTGGAGAGGAATGACCAGAAAAAGACAGGATGACTAATACAAGTGTACGGTATTTTTTTATCAGATACTATTATGCTTTCTTTTATGTTTATAATGCTAAACTTTTGGAGCTATAGCAGCAAATTTGCTTGATGTCTTCAGGGAAGTGGATAATGTCTCTCCTGCCCTCTTCCTGAGCTATCATGTAACAGCTAAAGGAATGGATATTGATAACTATAAGCATTATTTGGGTTATTTTCCTCTGGAGACCTTATATTTGCTTACCCTAAAGCTGAGCTGCCATTTTTCTGCAAACCCTCAGCATTGTTAGATCTTCCTGCAGTTTCCTTCTATCAGTTTGGGATTTCTCTAGCCATTGGAGCTTAATTTCCACAAGAATACTGAAGAGTTTACTGTTTTCTACCTCTTCCAGATTATTTATGAAGCATACTCATTTTAATTTTCTATTTCCTCTATCTATTAATGGTAGTAGCACTGCACTGGTAGACTTCAGACTTGGCCACTATCAAAGCCCATCCCCTCTTCTTTAAAAATTGTTTCACAAGGCCCAGAGACTCCATAGATATAGCAATGTAATTGGCATGGAATGAAGGGATAATTCCCTTCTTTACTCATTGAGCGTGCTATGAAGATACCTAGAGAATTCTCATAGTTAGATAATCAAGTGATATTTAATGGGATCTAAGTTGGAAGGGATCTTATCAATAATGTAGGACAACCTACTCATTTTATAAATGGGGAAACCAATGCACAAAATTGTCTGACTCCAAAGCCAACACTCTTTCTTTTTTTTCTTTTGCTTCTATGTCTTCTTTACTTATTTTATAAGCATTTATTCTCTACCTCCCAGTGTCTTTCCAATTGAAAAATCAAAAATAAAGTCCTCCTGAAAATATAAATAGTTCAACAAAATATATTCCCACATTGACCATGTACAAAAATGTCTGTCTTACTTTGCATTATAAGTTCATCATCTCTCTTGCAGGAGGTGGTTGATGTATTTCCTCTTCAGTTCTCTAGACTTCTGGTTTATCATTGCTTTGATCAAAGTTCTAAAGCTTTCAAAAGTTGTTTTTCTTAACAATGTTGTTGTATAAATTCCTCTTGTAGGTCTCCCTTTGTTCTACATCAGTTAAGAGGGGTCTTCCCAATTTCCTCTGAAATTTTTCATTTTTTCACTTCTTATGACAACAACATTCCATTCCTATACCATAATCGATTTAGTCATTGCATCCTCATCGTAACAGCAATAACTGCTAGCATTTATCTAATGCTTTAAAGTTTGCACAATGCTTTACAAATATTATCTCATTTGATCTTCAAACAACCCTGGGAAGCAGATGTTATTATTATTCACATTCTATAGATGCGGAAGCTAAGGTAAATAGAAGTTAAGTAACTTCCCTGGGGTCACACAGCTAGTAAGCATTTAAGTAGGATTTGAACTCAAGCCTTTCTGACTTTTTAACTCCAACATTTTATCCACTGTGACACCTGGCTGCCTTAGTTTCTAGTTTGGGGCTATAGTGAAAATAACTGCTGTGGATATTTTTGTACATATAGATACTTTTTCTCTTTCTTTGATCTATTTGAGGCCTAATAGTGCTATATCTGGATCAAAGCTTATGCACGGTTTGGTAACTTTGGGAAGATCGTTCCAAATTCAGCATTCTTTCCACTACATGAGGTTGCCTCTCAGCCTAAGAATTATCTAAATCTATGGCTTAGTGGATAGAAACATTGGAAGGTCGGGGGAGGAGGGATTTCTAGAATACAATGTTTGTTGCAGAGCAGTGGTAAATGTTTGGATAAGTAGCACCAGAACATGAAAGCCAAGCAGAGGAGATTAAACTTGATAAAATAAGAAATAAAGATCCATTGAAGATTTTTCATTGTCGATCTTCTTGTTGTTGTTTTAGCAGAGGAGTGAATAATGAAAGTGACATTTCTAAGATGAGTCTGGGATCAGTATATTTAATCCTATATAATAAAATGGAGAGCCAGAAAAGATCCTCTGAAAACTGTGACAGCAATTCAGCCATGAGGTAGCAGTGAAAACAGAGATAGTGTAGTGTCTCAGGATGCAGCAGAGAAGAAAATTTCCTGATGTTTTCATGAAACTTCATGGGGAAAGACTGTTAAATACTATACAAAAATCTATAAAAAGGACTGGCAATATTTTCCTTTTTTCCCTTTGGCCAAGAGATTTTTTTTTATTTTTAAAGTTTTATTAATATTTTTGCTTTTACATTACATTTATAGATTACTCCTATTTTGTGAAATGTCTTTTGTAAAAAGGTAAAATATTTAAGTGAAACCAATAATAGAATGATCTCACGTGAAAGAGCATTTAATATTTCGCAGCTGTAGTACCTTCTTACTTCTCTACTTTTAAAAATTAACAGAAATCTATTTTCTTTCTGGGCAGCTAGGTGGGCAAAGGATAAAATGCTGGGTTTGGAATTAGTTCACATCTAGACTCAGACACTTATTAGCTGCATGACCCTGGGCAAGTCACTTGAACCTGTTTGTCTTGGTTTCCTTATCTGTAAAATGAGCTGGAGAAGGAAGTGGCAAAATGTTCCAGTATTTTTGCAAAAAAAAAAATATGAGGTCACAGTCAGACATGAATGAAAAATGACTAAACAACAATTTTTCCTTTCTCCCTCCCACCCATTGAAAAAAAATAAAAATGAAAATCAAGTTCTTGCAACAAATATGCATAGTCAAGTAAAACAATCTCCCTAATATACATATACATATATTCATGAATATATACTCATACCATACTGCATCTCCTGCCCAGCCTGATTTCAACTCAACAAGCTGCCCCCCCCCAGGAAAAGCTCAGTACTCTAAAATCATCACCATGCTGCTAACTGATGCCTCCTCACCCCTCTCATTGGAGGGCTGGAGGGCAGCATGCCAAACTCCTCCCAGTGTCTTCCTTTATAGAGGGCAGAAACTAGACTTTTTAGCTCACTCTACTCTTGTATCTGCTTACCTGCCTAATTTAAGCTCCACAGAGCAAGATTCACCTACGCTGGGTACCTGTGGGCATACCCCATCCTCCTTTACTGCCTCCCTTTGTATGTTGTCTCCCCCTTTAGATTGTAAGCTCTTTGAGGGAAGAGATTATCTTTCTTTTTATTAAGTGTATCTCCAGAACTTAACACAGTGTCTGGCACATAGTAGGTACATAATAAATGTTTATTGGATTGTATTGGTATTCTCATAATACTTATATATACACACGCATGTATATGCATATGTGTATGTGTATTCTATACCCTAAATTCATCACTTCTCTAAAATGCATAACAGGATATCATGTTTCATTATCGGTCCTCTGGAATAATTATCAGTCATTGAGCTGATCACAGTTCTTGTAGCTTTTTAAGTTGTTGGGTTTTTTTTTAGTGTTCTTATTGTATAAACCATTCTGGTTCTGTTCATTTCATTCTTCATTAGTTTATTAAAATCCTCAATTTCTTTATATTTGTTATAGTATGAATTGTTCTCTTGATTCTGCTATGCATCTTACTGTGCATCTATTCATATGTCTTTCCATGTCTTTTTGAAATCATCTAGTTCCTTATTCCTTTTTTTGTAAAAAAAAAAAATTATTTGTAAATTTTTTGTTTTAAACTTAAATACAAAATAAGAAAAGAAAAAAAGAAACATAACTACTAATACTAAAATAATATGAAACAAGAAAAGGAAAAAAGCATTGTCATGTGCACAGCAGAACATGAAAGAGAATTCAAAATATACAGCAATAAATTTCCATTTCAAGAAAGCCTATATAATAAACACTACGCATTGTGTTCTGAGCTCTCCATCTTTGCTTCCTTGTAAGTTTTCTTTTGTTCTCTGCTTTGCAGTTTTTACTTTGTTCTTTTCCCCCTCCCTCCCCCAAGAAGGCTACAATTAAGCACAGGTAGATAGATATGCCCATATTCATACACACATACATATGTACATATATACACATATACATATATACATGTGCATATAGACATTCATATATAGATATTCATGCAAAGATATACGTGTATATACATAAACACACATACACCCATATGTACATACACTTACATATACTTAGTTGTCAATAATGTAGTCATATATCGACACATATTCATATGCATCCATGTAAGACTGTACTAAACTTATTTATCCTCTGTTTTTCTGAGGGTGCATAACCTCTTCTTCATAAGTCTGAATCTTTCCATATTTTTCCCAATCCACCAACTCATCATTTCCTATACCACAGCAATATTCCCACCTCATACTGTCTAGTTGTTTTAAACAGTCCAAAATAACATTGATAAATAAGGCTGACACATAGTGTAGTTTCCCAATTTTTCTCTTTTGATTAAATATATTTTACCGTTAACTTTGTCTGAAATCATGATTACCACCCCTGCTCCTTTTTCTCTAACAAATTCTACTCCTGATCTTTATTTTATGTTTGTGGGTATCTCCTATTTCTATCCCTCCTGACTCCTCTACTTTACTTCTATGCACTACCTAGCTCTCCTATTACTTAACCTACCCCCCACACCCCCCACCCCCGCCAAGGATCTCTCCCTTATCCTCCCATTCTCATTAATATAACCAACCTTCTGTACCCACCTTAAACCTATTCCCTCACCCTCCTCTCTAAAGATCCCTCCCTTATCCTCTCTCCTCTCCCTATCCCCTTAATGTTTTATTTCTTTCTGAATTTAGAAGACTTTTATCCAAATATGTATAAGTATGTATTATGTGTATACATTGTATGTGTATATATGTGTCTGTATGTATATATGTATATGTGTGTGTATTTGTAATATTGCCTCTTGAACCCATTCCAAATGCATATAGGGTTCCAGAACTACCAGCCCTCCTCCCCCATCTAACTCCACTTAGTCAGCTGTTCCTCTTGTGCCTCATGTGTTTAAGACAATTACTCTTTTTAGCTGTTCCTAAGTGGTTTTATTTTGTACAATCATATCATACTCATGTATACCCCAATTTTCCTTATGAACTATCCAGTTACTAATAACAATCTTAGACATCTGTTTTATATTTTACACACATAAAAGTTTGTCATTATTGAGTCCCTTGTAATTAGTCTTTGTTATGTACCTTATATTTCTCTTGGATCTTATATGTCAAATCTTCTATTAAGTTCAGGTTTGATTTTTTTTTTAGCTTTGCTGGGCATGATATTTTCAGCTGGAACCCCAGTTCTTTTGCTCTTCAGTATATAGTGTTCCAACACCTGTAGTCTTTTAGTGTCACTGCTGCTAGGTCTTGTGTGATTCTAATTGTGGTACCACCATATTTAAATTGTTTTTTTCTTATTACTTATAATATTTTATCCTTAAGCTGGGGGGTTTGGAATTTGAGTATGATATTCCTGTGGGTTTTCTTTGTAGGATGTCTTTTAGGTGGTGATCAATGGACTTTTTTATATTTCTACTTTCCCCTCTTGTTCTAATGCTTCAGGACAAGTTTCTTTAATTTTTACTATTATTATATCAAGATTCTTTTTTTAATCATTGCTTTCAAGTAATCTGAATATTCTTGTTTTCTCTTCTTGATCTGTTCTCCAGATCACTTGTTTTTCTTATGAGATGTTTCACATTTTCTTCTACTTTTTCATTCTTTATATTTTGTTTTATTATTTCTTGATCTCTTATAAATTCACTAGCTTCCCTAGCCCAATTCTGATTTTCAAGGAATTGTTTTCTTCCTTAAGATTTTGGGTCTCTTTTTTCATAATCTTCTTGGGGTTTTTTTGGATTGCTATTTTTTAAAAAAAAATTTCTTCAGTCTCTCTCATTTGATTTTCAAATTCTTTTTTAAGTTCTTCTATGAATTCTTTTTGGGAGTGACTATTTGATGTTCCTTTTTGAGGCAAAAAAGGGTTTCTTTGCTTCAGTATCCTCCTCTGAAGATGAACCTTGGTCTTCTCTATTCCCATAGTAGTTCTCTATGGTTGGATTCTTTCTCTGTGGATTTTCTTTATTATTACTTTTAATTATTATTATTTGTAGCAGCTTATGTTTTGTAATCACCTCTAGTCCTAGAGTATGAGCATGGTGCCTCTGGCCTCAGATCCTCTTTCAGTTCTCCCCTCTGGCCTGGAACTGAAACCAGGGCCTCCAGCCTCCTGTAAGTGTCCACAGCCAGTAGCATCCCCACCCCACTACTTCTGTACTCATCAGATGTGGGCTGGTTCCTTCAGAACAATTTTCTTTAATTATTTGTTGTATTATTGTATCAAGATTATTTTTCAATCATACTCTACTAGGTCTCCACAGCACAGCTAGGTCTAGCATTCCTGTCAGCAGAAGTTTCCTTGATCTTCTCCAGCTCAGATGCCCATTTCTTCTCACTTTCCTGGGGGTAAAGGTTCCTGTGGTTGGGATCAAGGCAGCCTCCCAACCCAGCACACCCCAGGGGTTGCTGCTTTGTTGTTTAAGCAGACCTAGTCTGGAGGTGTTTACTCTTCACAAGGACAAAACCTGTTCCTGGGATTTTCCTTCCGATCTTCTCCAATTGGATTGTACCAGGAGGACCACTGTTCTGCCCCTACTTTCATTTATTTTTACCACTCTATGTTCACCCTGAAGTTCTATTATTATCTCATTTGTGGGAGAAATCTGGAGAGCTTGGAATTTTCTGACCTACTCCACCATCCTGCCAGAATTCTCTCTTCTGTTGTTCCTCATTTCTTATAGCAAAATAGTACCCTATCACATTCATTTACCATAATTACTCAACCATTCCTCAGTTGATGATCATCACTTTGGTTTCCAGTTTTTTGCCCCACAAAAAGAGCTGCTATAAACATTTTTGTGTAAGCAAGGGATTTTTCTCTCTTTGATCTCTTTTGGGTATAGGGCTAACAGGGATGTACCTGAGTCAGAGTACACATTGTTTAGTAATTTTATTGTGTATTATTCCAAAAAGCTTTCCAGAATGATTGTACCCATCCTGATATGTCATTGGAGACCATGTCACCTGTCTACCAATAGTGCATCAATGTTCCTACTTTCCCGCTCTAACATTTGTCATCTTTGACACTCTGATGGGTGTAAGATGGAATCTTGGAATTGATTTAATTTGCATTTCTCTAATTAGTAATGATATGAAGCATCTTTTTATGTGTCTATATACAACATAGATTTCTTCCCTTAAGAGCTTTCTGTTCATATCCTTAGACCATTTATCATTTGGGAATGACTTCTTTTTATATAAATTTGAATCAGTTCTTTGTGTATCTTAAAAATAGTGGAATATTTTCCTTGGAGAAAATAGTATTTAGGAAGTATATTATAGCTATCATGAATAATCCCTGCTGTTTGCCATTTAAAGTACTTCACAATCTAGCACCAGACCTTGTTAAACATTACTGCATTAAACAAGGAGCTCTACATTCACCAAAGTCATTTGGTAAGATAACTTGTACATAGTTCAAATAGAAGAGGATTTCTCTACTTACAGAACAGTGCTACAAATGCTGCTGTTGATAGATGGCATCGTACTAATTATTCCAAGCTTTGAATGCTACAAAACCATGTAATTAAGATCTATGGTCATTCAAAAGAGATTAGCCTAGCAATGCACATAGGAAAAACAAAATGGATAAAAGACATATATTGCACAGATTGTGATATACAGTCAAATGCACAACCCATCAAAGCAATACCATGACATAGCAACTCTCCCTTATCCCCAAAAAAAATAACATTGCTACATTGGGCTGCATTAAGAGAGGCATTCAGTATAGAACAAAGGAGGCAAGTCACTATGTAACTTGACTTGGTCAGGCCACATCTACAGTATTGTGCTCCATTCTGGCTCCTCCATTTTATAGAATATTGACAAAAATGAAGCAGTCTATCAAAACTATTAAGGTAGTGAGGGAATTAGAGACCATTTCATATGAGAACCACTTGAAAAAACTTGGTATCTTTAACTTGAAAGGAAGGAAATTCAGAGAGGACACAGATATTTTCAAATATTCAAAGCTCTATCCTGTAGAAGGTGGCAGCTAGGTGGTGTAGTGGATAGAGTGCTAGACCTTACATCAGGAAGACTCATCTTCCTGAGTTCAAATTCAACCCCAGACACTTACTAGTTGCCTGACCCTGGGCAAGTCATTTAACTCTGTTTGCCTCAGTTCATCTGTAAATTGAACTGGAGGAGGAAATGGCAAACCTCTCTAATATCTCTGCCAAGAAAATCTCAAACGGAGGACACAAAAAGTCAAAAGTGACTGAAATGACTGAAAACAAAAATATCATAGAAGAGGGATCAACTTTGTCCTGCCTGGCTCCAGGGGTTCAACTAAGACCCATAGACCAAACATTACAAAGAGGCAGTACTAAGAAATACTGCCTGACAACTAGAGCAGATGCAAAGTGGAATGAGTTGCTTCAGATGGTTGTGGGTTCCCCATTAACAGAGGTAATGAAGTGCGAACAATGTGGCCAATTGTGAAGGCTGTCATAGAAAGAATTCCTGTTCAGATACAGGTTTGACAATATCTTTGGCAGAAACCATAGAGGTCCTGCACTCAAAACTAAAGAGGAGCAGCAAAATTTGTTGTTCATTGTTCCAGTTGTGTCCAACTCTTCATGACCCCATTTGGAGTTGTCTTGGCAATGATACTAGAGCAGTTAGCCATTTCCTTCTCCAGCCCATTTTTGTAGATGAGGAACTGTGTCAAACAGGGTTAAGTGACTTGCCTAGGGTCACACAGCTAGTAAGTGTATAAGGTCAGATTTGAATTCAGAAAGATGAGTTTTCCTGTTTTCAGGCCTAGCACTTTACTGTGCCATCTAGCTGCCTCACAGCAAATGTGGCTGAATCTTATTTGAAAAACTGAACAATTCTTTCAATAATTCCCCTGTGTGTCTTTAAGAGGGAAAAAAAAACAATATTTTTCGCCCACTGATTCTATATGACTACATGTTGTGTGGATCAAAATGGTCTCAGAGTAATTAAAGTGGTACTTGACTCAAAGGTCAATGAAAAGACTCATGGAGGGTGTATTTAATTTGCAGCAACAATATCTCCTCCTTTTACATAAGATCCAAGAATTTGTTCACTCAATGGTACTCCTGATAGTATTACATCAATCAAGTCTAGGTTATGTTAATCTCTTGCCTAAGAGGCAGAATGCCCTTGTTAAAGCTGCCAAGGTGAAAAGTATGCCTCAGCTCAAGGGGAGAAAGCTGGCCATGCATTTATGAGAAGATGGTGGAAGATGGTGCAAACACTTGTTTGTTTTAACAAGTCAGTACCTGACCACTGAAAGAGATTGAACCACTACCTTGTCCAATTCCCTTGCTCCTTCCCCTTCAGGTAGACTAGAATGTAGTTACTCAGCCTTCCTAGGAGAGAGAGAAAAGGAAAGAAGAGAGGATGAGAATAGGGAGGGAGAAGAGGAAAAGGAGAAGAGAAGTGACATGCAAAGTAAGCTTTCTACCTTCAGAATTCCACGGTGGTGATTCTGCCCCCCACCTGTAAGTTTAAATTTTCCTAGCCACAAGATGAGTGGAGAGCTACATGCGTCTGTTAAAACTTCCTCCTTCTTCATTTTTGTATTTAAGACTTCTGATTTCCAGAAATTACAGTGGAGAGGAGAAGATTTTGAGTGGGTGAGATCTATTTTAAAGTAGCTTTTCTAAAGTATTTGTTTTAAGTTGAACTATGTCATACATAGATCTACATATCAATTTTCTACCTTTTCAAGTGTAACAACTTATTTTCTCTCCCTCTAAAAAACTATTTTAAAAATTTTTCAAGCACACACATTCAAATATGTCCAGCATATTTTAATAACTTTCAAAATGATTAATACTAAAATGCAATGTTTAGAAAACTCCATCTATTATAAAGTAAATCACTTTGCTTTCATGACATATCAAGATTGCATTTAAATTAAATAATGTTTCAGGTGATCCAAAGACTTGATGGATTTTACTCCCTCTGTGCTCTAATGTATTTGTTCCTCTTTTAGCTTTTCAAGAGAAGGTCAATGTCTACAAGACAGAGTCAAACATTCAATTCGGCCAAGAAGGTATCATAGCAGGCTATTTCTTTGAAGGTATATTACATATTGTAGATTTAAAGTAGTAAATGAAGTAGATATCTCTCTTATAATTTCATTTCATTAATAGTTAAATAACATTTAGTGCCAATTTTAAAGATTTATATTTCACACAATTGCTATATTTAATGTTTGCTTTATGCTAATACTTCAAAAGATCTGTGATTTCCTTGGTATGGGTATACTTTTACCAGCATAATACAATCCTCCCATGCCTTAGTAGATGGTATTCGTAGATTGTTACAACATGAAAAAATAATTCTCTCCCCTCAGGTCAAACTTCTGGTAGTGAATCTCTCATGAACCAAGCCCATGTGACCAGTACCCAATCCATCATGGGCCCCTACTCACCAGCTTTGGTGTGACTTGGCAGAGTTTACTCTCCATTGGCATAACCTTTGAGAACTCAGTAATCACTCCCTAAAGTAGGATTTAGTAGAGGGATTGTTGCTTCATAAAGAAGAAAATGGAACTAAGGAAAGGAGAGGTTAAGAGGAAGGTATTCTTCAGTATCATTCATCCATCTTTTTATTCATTCATTCAATTTATTCAATGATTAGATACCTAATTGTGCCAATCACTGGGTGAGGTGTTAGAGGAGATATAAAGTTTAGATAAGCCAAAATCCTTGCCCTCAGGTAATTTATTATCTAGCAGAAGTATGAGACTCAAAAACAGCTAAATATACTGCAGAAAGGTATGTGATAAGTCCATTACAATGTTGTAAAATGAAATATTATATGAGATCTGAGGAGAAAGGTCATTATAGACTTGTAGGGCTCAGAGAAGGCTGCCTATTGGAGGTAACATTTGATTTAAGTTTAGAGATAGGAATTTATGTATCCTTGAGACAATAAAGTAGTTTAATGGACATAATGTCAGACTTGGAATAATAAAAATCTGAGTTCAAATTCTTTCTCAGACATTTACCAGCTCTGTGACCCAGGGCAAGTCACCTGACCTCTCTGCCTCAGTCTACTCTTCTATAAATGGGGATAATAATGGCACCTATTTTACCACAGTATTGTGATAATCAAGAAAGGAAACACATACAAACTGTTTTGTGTTAGCTATCATCTTGTTCTAGTTATTTCATTAGATTATTAGGAACTTCTAGAGAGGAGGATAGGCAAGTAGTATGAAGATTATGAATATTCTAAGGAATGACATACTCCTAGAGAAAAAAATTTTAACATGCTTTTCTTTAGAACTGCACTTCCCTTTTTAAATGCCATGAAGTAATTTTTAAGCCTGGGTTGTTTTAGAAATCAAATATAGAATTGCCAGTTTTTATTTTCTCTAATTTGTAATTTATTTTGAAAGTGTACAGTACTTTGGATCTAAAAACATTTTTAAAGGAAAATCCTGACATCTTTATATCTTATATATGCATATCTTTATATCTATACATTAGATCTTTACCTACACACGCACATTTTCCTTCCAGAAAAAAGGACTCAAAAATGTCTACTATGTGTTAAAAAAACCTTCTAAAATATTTAACAGTTTATAGGTGTATAAAAATCCCTGCAACTGATATATTAAGAAAATGAAATTGTGAGTGTGTTCATATATGTAGATCATGGGACCCCAGGGCAACACTATTTTAGAATACAAATTAATTTGCAATTCATTATGGAGGAAGAGGACAGAAGATTATATATCCTCATACAAAACATTAAGAAGTATGCCTGGATTCTCTTTCCAGACTCCTCCTCCCCTTTTTTCTTGCCTGTTGCCATGTCACCCAGAAAAACCTCTACCCTAGGATTTTCCTCTCCTGATTGGTGACTCCCACCTAAGACCACCTACTGTATAAAAATAAGCTTTATTCAGGATAAATTGGAAATAATCAACAGAAGAAGGCGCTAGAACTAAGGCAGAAGGATTCCTTTAGAATAGGCCTGAACAAACTGCGGCCCACAAAAAACATAGAGGATGTCTTCTACATTCTTCACGGGGTACCCAGAATCCTTTGGTGGGCCACAGGTTGTAAAGGCCTGTTTTAGAAGGTGAGATTTTAATTGGAACTTGAATGAAGCCAGAGGAGCCTGAGAAAGAATCAGCCTCTGCTGAAAAATTCAGCTGTTCATACACAACCACTACAACTCATGAAAGTTTTCTGGTTCATGACATGGGGAATGGTGATGTTGATATCTAAGTGAATTAGCCTAATTTGAACATTTTTTTTCTTACTCATGTAAATCTCCACATGAGTGCTGTCTTCTTATTACTAAGTAATGACCAATAAATCATTTATCAATCTATCAGTCAATAAATCAGTTTATCAATAAATCAATTTATCAGTTTATCAATAAATCACTTCAGCAGTGAAGAATTAATTTAGGCCTTTGTGATACTGCTCTCTTAACCTCCCCAAGCTTCAGTTTCCTCTTCTATAAAATGGGTTGGACCAGATGGCTCTGAGCTCCCTTCCATCTAATTATCCATTAATATGTGATCTCATCCATCTGTCTTCTTTCCTTACTCTTTTATCATGTGAGACTCTTGTCCATGTCCACCTGTAAGCTATCACCAAGGACATCCTGGCATGCTGGTGCCTTTATCAAATTGGCATTGTGTAGAGACAAGTTGAACATGACAACTATGAATTGCTCATCCCTCATTCTTGCCATATAACTGGCTGACCTTTTCTTCTCATAGATCTCTCATAAAGTACTCTTAATGTCGTTTCTTTTTCCCAGTACTTCATTGGTAATCTATTACAGCCTACTCAGACTTACCATTACCTCTTCATTCCCCTTTGGGGTACCTAAAACTCTAATTTTTTAGAAATTGTTTTGTCCCACCACTCAGTCATACTGCAGCTCTAGAAGAAAATACTTGTTAAAAATTAAAAAGCAAAATAAATGGGCCTTTATTTCAGAGAAGTTTGAGATCAAACTGATAAGGGAACCCTTGGTTTTGACAAGAATTAGGCCCAGGCTATTTCTCATTGGCCTGAGGCATTTGGGCCTTTCTCTAATCCCAGGTTATCCTTTACCTTCCTTCTGTCTTCTATATAGTCTTATTTTCTTTTTTCCTCACCGCTTCTCATTCTACTCCTTTCTCTACCTTCACCATTTCTCTCCTTTTCTCTCTTCTAGTTCTATTTCTTCTTTCTCTTCTCTTTTTTCTTTTTCCTTCTCAGTTGCCCTCAGGCTACCTCTCTTTACCATTTCCCCTCTGTCATATCTCTCCTCAAATCTCTTTATTCACTTCAACAAATATTTATTGAATATACATAACCTCAATACAGAAGAGAATACTTAGTAGTATTGGCTTTTCCCTAGCCTCAGGCCATGCAACCAGATGAGGCTATGTACCCAAGATTATATAGTCAGGAGGTGGGTGAGGGTTGGAGGCAACAGATATTCTCTCTATAGAGGCCTATGTACCATGGTTTTACATGTTAGCCTATTCTATGATGTGTTAATAATTTAAATTCTATATTATTGTTGTGCTTACTCAAGTTAATAGTAATTAATATTTACTAAGTTTACAAAACTTTTCATATCTGGTCAGTTACTCATCATGTCATTCCCATGATCAAGAAACTTCAGTGGGTTCCTATCATCTCTAAGATAAAAATAAAAATACCTTTGTTTTACATTTGAAGCCCTTAACATTCTAGCTCCACCCCATCTTTTAGGATTGATTTCACTTTACTTCCCCTAAGTACTCTTACATTCCAGCCAAACTGGTCTACTTTCTGTTTCCCACCTACAGCATTCCATCTCCCATCAGCATGCCTTTACATAGGTAGTCTTCCATTCCTGAAATATTCTCTCTTCTCACCTCTACACCTTTAAAGCTGTAACTCCCTTCAAGCATCAGCTACGAGCCACTTCTTTCATTAAGCCTTTTCTAATTGCCTTAATTAGTGTTCCCCCAACAAAAATTGCATCAGACACACATGTGCATATATATGTGTATACATTGTGTGCATATATATATATATACTGTTACGCATATGTAATACATGCATTGTATATGCACATGCATTATGTTTGCTTATCTGTACATGTCATTTCCTCTCAGTAAAACATAAGCTCTTTGAGAACAGGAATTGTTTTATGTTTATGTCCACAGAGCTTGGTGCTTAGCATATAGGTGCTCAATGAGCAGTTGTTGAATTGAATGTATTTTACCCCATTCTATGAGGTAGGCACATCAGGTGTTGTTATCACCATTTTGCATATGAGGAACCTGGGAAGTGACTTGGTCTTGGTCATTCAACTAGTAAGTATAAGAGATGAGGTTCAAACTCAGGCCTTCCTGATTTCAAGGCCAGCACTAATACCATTATGCCTCTAATAATAGATATTTTATCACAGGGAATTAGTTTTGTTTCTTTATGAATTTCCATAAATCATTGGCTGTAGTTGAGGATAATTGAAGCTTTTAAATATCAATAAACATTTTTTTGGAAAATCCGTTTAATGTCAATTAGGAATAAAATATTCCACATATTTTTCATTGTATGTGTCATAAGCAATTTTTAAATTAACTACAGTGTCATTATATTCTTTCTGTCTATGCATGATTTATCCAAAGGCAGGCTAAAAGAATTACATGGCAACCTAGAATAATGGTTTCACTTTGGTATATAATGAATTGATAATTTCCTTATTGGTTTGAGCAAGATTTGTTGTCACAAATCTACATGGTATAAATGAGATTAAGATGTTTTTAACGTAGAAAAATTGCCACAGCATATGTTTGAATTTGCAATTGGACTACATCCTAATGTTTTACGTAGTAGCTTGCCAGAAAAATGTAAACAGTTTCCAAATTGTGCATATCTAATTCTAGTTCTAAGAAAAGTAAAAAGATTCTTATTGATAAGGTGACATTGACTATACTAAGAGATGCCAGTTTTGCTTGAAGAAACTAGGTAAGTGTAATCAATAAAAATGGTTCTCCTCATATGTTTAACTATTCATCCTTCATTTTCCTTTGGGGTGTCATTATACATCTTCTACACCCAAGCATAGGTAACCCCTGTTTCTCTCACTTGCACTAATTTTTTTCTCTTGTTGTTCATTGAAACCTTGGAAATATATATCATGATTTTTACACAGAGGCTGCCCAAATCTATGTATATCCTGTTATAGCCACCTGTTTGACATCATATGTGGACATCCTGTAAGCATATCTAGTTCATCTTCTCCTTCTACTAAATCCAACTCTTCTAAACCTGATGTTTGTTGAGGGAACCACCATCATCCCAGCACACCCAGCTATGTATCTTCAGTCATCCTTATCTCCTCATTCTTCATTATTCCCATAACCAATTAAATACCAAGGACTGTCAATTCTACATCCATAACATCTTTCATATCTATCCTCTCTCTCCTCATATGGTCACAATCCTATTTTCCCTCAACTATTGAAATAGCATCATATGTAATCTCCCTGCTTTCAGCATGTTGCCCCTCTAAACTATCCTGCACAAATTTGCTAAAATAATTTTCCTAAGGCACAGTACAAATTATGTTTCTCTCATTCTCACACACCATCAGTGACTCCCCAGCTTCCCCACCCCCATCCCACTATCTCTATATAGAAACCAAATTCAACGCATTGACATTTAAGGCTTTATACTAGAGGTATTATACTCCCCCCTCCTCCAAGACTCTCAACCAGATTAAAATGGAATTGGGAAAGGTTTAATGAAACAAATAAAAATATAGTAGAACATAATGTCAGTATAGCCCTTAGAGATCCATTTCTATTTGTGTTTGATACCACTACCGTATGCGATCTGAGCTCTAACCTATCTTTCCAGACTTATTTTTCATATGTTTCCAATTCAGAGGTTTGGCACTAGCCAAACTGGACTAGTAGCCTTCTTCCACTCTTGACTTTGTATCACACATATCTTTCATTCTCATGAGCGGTCCCTTGTGGCAGGAATTCATTCCCTCTTCATCTCTGACCTTCACAATCCTTGTCTTCCTTCAAAACTCATCTCAAATGTTAACTTCCCCCAGTTGCTCTTCCTCTCTCCTTCCTGAAATTAATTTGTATGATATTTGTTTTTCTGTATTATGAGTCATTCCTCCTCATTCTGTAAGAGTTCCTGAATTAGCTGACCACTGAATATGACATACCATGAATGATGGAAGCTAGTTAAGTAATATTCAACCAATGTTTATTGAACATTTGCCATGTTAGATACTATACAGTATACAAAGTTTAATATTCCCTGTCCTTAAAGGGCCAGAGATAATGGATACACAAGCATCTACATTATAAAACATCATAAATGAGCCAATGATTTAGGCACATTGTGTCCATGTGTAGTTCTGAGGATTAGATCTTCATGACTTTGGCAGTAGGAAGCATGTCCAAAAGAAGGTGACCAGAATATTTAAGAGCATGGGGAATGTCACATTCAGATTGGTTGAAGGAATTCCAAAGGTATTCTATGGGTATTCCAAAAAAAAGAGATGATTTAGTCAGAGTAAAATTGCTTACTTCAACTATTTGAATAAGAATAATATGGAAAAGGGACTATTAGATTTGTTATCCTTGGTCCCAGAGAACAGAAGTAGTATTACTTGATAGAAGCTACAGAGAAAGAAATTTCAGATCAGTTCAGCAAGTGCTTGTTATGCATCTATTTTTTTTTTCAAGGCACTGGTGTTAGAGATTCAAATACAAAACTTAAACAACCCTGCCCTCTAAGAACTTTAATTCTGCTGATGAGATCAATATAAAATGACATTTCATAAAAATTTAAGGTGCCCAAGGACTGGAATGAGATATCTCGAGGGGGTAGTATTTCATCAATGTTTGCTTAGTTAAACGTTGAATTTGCTGCTAAGGCACACCTAATAAGAACACAAGCTCTTATTTTTTACTTCGATTAGGCTGTAAGAAAATGGTCAACCCAAGCATGAGTTCTTAACTTGCTCATTGTTATCAGATTATAGTTTCTAGGCAACTACATGTCCCATCAAACAAAAAAGTAGCCAAGAAGCTGAAGACTTCAGTGACATAGTTGGCATTTTCATATTACTGTTGTTAAGTGAAGGACCAAATTTGGGAAAATAATGATAGTTAGCACATATAGAGTATTTTAAATTTTACAAAGTTCTTTACAGGTTTTACTTCATTTGATCTTCACACCAGCCCTGTGAGGCAGTGCTATTGTCTTCTCCATTTTGTAGATGACAATACTGAGGTTGGCAAAGATTAAATGACTTATCTAGAGTTTCACAGACAGTAAGTGTGTAGGGTGGGATTTGAACTCAGGACTTCCTTACTCCAAGTCCAACACTTTATGCACTGTTCTACTATGTGTCTCATCTGACCAAAGGAGATGGTTGGTATCTGAATATAGGATTTGGGTTTCTGAACCATAATATATGGCATAAAAATAATGGGCTTTTAACCAAGGATGAAATGTCTCTAGCAAGGTCTGGTAAAAATATATTTGCTTAGAGATTTGTGAATCTGATAAGGAGGTCTTTAAATTGAAAACAGAGAGGAGATGAGAAACAAGTAGAATTATCAGCAGAAAGGACAAATAATTCTTAGGCGACAATATCCAAGGAAAGGTCAGAAATAAAACTCATTGCTTCAGATATCTATATAGAAATACACAAAGTACAAATAATTAATGGGTGAATTAGAGAAAGAAAAGCAAGATGGTAAAGTCTATATCATTGAGACTGTAAGATGGGAGATAACTGAAATATAAAAATGTAAGAGTTTATTTTAACCACATAATAATAAAAACTGACATCTTAAAGCATTCCAAAGTTTGCAAAATACTTTATATATGTGTACATATATATATACATATGTATGTATGTGTATGTGTATGTGTATATATATATATATATATATATATATATAAAATCTTACATTTCATGATTACACTTTGAGGTAGGTGCTACTAAGCTTTCTTTATAAATGAGGTAACTCTAGCTCAGGGAGGATATGACTTCCTAGAACCTTAGATCTAATAATAAGTCTCAGAGGTGGGACTAGAGTCCAGGTCACTTCTGAATACAACTGCAGCCCAGTTTCCAGTACTGTATTTCCCCAAAAGAAATAGATTAGTTATACAAGGGGTACAGGAGTGCCTTTGCAGTTTTCTAAGCACATGTGGATGGGATAGGATGACCTGATGACAAAGAGAAAGCAGAAGTTCTCACTTGATGTTTTGATTTTTTTTTCCCTGCAATAGAACAACTAAAGTGAACATAATACAAATTGATTAATGGGGAGTTGATCTCAAAGACAAGTAAGGGTATAGCAATGACAAATCCAAGCCACTTGGCTGATAGGAATAACATTGTTGAGTACTAAAAAAAAAACTGATTGCTATGATTGCTGAGTTCCTGGCTATGATATTGGAAAGGTTGTAGATAATGAGAGAGACACCATAGGGCTGGAGAAAGGCAAGGTTTGTCCAAGTTTTACCAAAAAGAAAAAGGAAAAGGAGGAGGAGGATGAGGAGGAGGAGGAGGAGAAGGGAGGAGGGAGGAATCAGCTAAAACCATTGCCAGTGAACTTTGCTTCAACTGCTTGAAAAATTCTCGTGCAGATATTTTTTTAAGTGGTGAACCCCTAGGAAAAGGAGATCGCGATGATAAAGCAGGCATTCTTCATGAAGGACAGGTTTTATTTTTTTCTCTCATAGGAAAATTATATTACTAATCTGACAGCTTAGAAGAATACTATAAATATAGAGGCAGCTATGCACCTAGAGACCACACTGCATGTAGAGTTGGGAAGACACTGAGTTCCAATCCAACCTCACTCACTGTGTGACCTGGGGAAGTCAGTTAACTGCTGTCTGCTTCAGTTACCTCAACTGTAAAATGGGAATAACTGCAACACCTACTTCCCAGGGTTGTTATGAAGATCTAAGGAGATTTGTAAAGCAGTGACTGGCTCATAGCAGGTGTTGAATTATTAAGTATTTCCTTCCCTCTTCACCTAGATTTGAACAGAGTAATTCAGTATCTTTACAAAAATTTGGAGAGATACAAACTAGATAATAATATAGTTAGATGGTTTTAAAATGTGTTGAATGGCCAGACTGAAAAAGATTTTTGTTAGAGAATTGAATAAAAGAATAGAAAGCATGCTTGTCAAATTTGCTAATGACACAAAGATAAGGAGGGATAGTTAACGTACTGGATGACAGTCCTGATCCAAAAAGGTCTTGACAGGCTGTAATATTGGAGGGGGAAGGATTTCCTTGAATCCAATAAAATGTAATTCAAAAAGTACAGATGTAACGTCTTATATTTGGGTATAAAAATTAAACTTCATAGCTTCAAACAAGTTTAGAAAAAAGTCTAAGGCTTTATTTAGTGGTATACCTTGCAGGAATAAGGACGTGATACTCCCACTTTGCTCTGCTACTGTAAGACCACATCTGGATATTGTGTTTAAAAAAAAAGCTAACATAATTTTAGGCTTCATTAGTAGTGGCGTTGTGTGCAGGATGGGTAAGGTCTTCCTGATATTTCCCTCTGGCAGACCACATCTGGTGTGTTATCTTCCATTCTGGACACTGCAGTTTAGGACAGCATTCCCTCTAATTCTCTTTATAGCTGCTCAGACTGGCTACTTCTCTAAATAGAAAAATTTTACATGACCTGACAACTTCACAGACCTTTAAAAGTTGAGTTTTATATATATAAGGAGTATTTCCAAAAAATTGAAAATCTGAATATTTTCATTTTATTCATTAATTGTGTGATACAACAATGCTTAGTACAATTTTATCAGTGCATAATTATCAATTTATCAATTTTATCATCATTAGTCACTATTTACATAGTTGTTTTTCCTTTCCCAATGATGACATTGCCTTCATATACAGGGCTTTGAGTCTATGTCACATAACTTCAGGTTTCTGAGGCTAGATGATTCTCATAAAGCAATCACTGTAACCAATCCTCACTTTTCCATCCATCTGAAAAATGAAAAGGCTATGTAATTAATTCCTAAGGAGGCCCACAGCCAGCCAAGATCATATGACCTAACTGGACCAATCCAATGGCAATTGATAAACCAATTAAAATACATAGAGCATTAGGAAAGGAGAGCAAAAACAACCCTGTAAATAGTGACTTAGAGCTGATAGTGTTTTTAAAAAGAAAATTTCAGCTGTCTGGCAATCCAATGTGTGCAGGAATATCTCAGTCACTGCATGAAGCTTAGGATTTGGGATGAACGTTGAAAAATGGGAACAAAATAGTAAATGATGATAATGGAGATGGTGGGAAGTACTAGAAACTGTGTCATATGAGGATCCATTGAAAGAACTAGTGATATTTATCTTGGAAAAGATGTAAGGAGGACATGATTGTCTTCTCCAAATATTTTATAAATTACCATGTAGAAGACTTTTTCTGCTTTCCCCACAGGGCAAAACTAAGAGACTAAGAGCAATGATTTTGTATTAGAGTAAGGTCATTTGAGCCTTGATATAGTTTTTAAAAAATAAAATAAAACTCTATAACTATCAATTATTCAAAAGAGGAGTAGCCTGGCTCAGAAGACAGTGGGTTCCCTGTCTCCACAGATCTTCAGGCAGAAATGTTCCTCATCAGATGGAGATTCAATTAGATGGGTTGTGAGGACTTGTCCAACTCAAGAACAGTCCATGATTCTATGACCCTGGAATGAGGTTCCATTGTTAAGAAGGATTGTATACCTCAGTGTTTAGTCATAGTTCCTGCTATTTCCTCCTATCCAAGCAGGCTTTATAATTTTTACTGAGCAAATGAATCTGGAAAAAAGCCAGCAAATTCAACTGGTAAGAAAGGGGGAAAAATTAATCACTTAATATAAAGTTCAAAGAGTTGAAAAAAACTGAGGCTGATGAAAAGCAACCTAATTGCTAAGTCTTTACACATTGATAAATCTCCCATGGGAAAATATGAAGCAGAGTCAGTTTTATGAATTGATGGTATCTTATATAGTAAGGCTTTATTACTAATATCTGGTAAGTTATTATTGTTGTTTTATTAGGTCACCGTTTCCCCTTTAAGTGTTTTAAAGGATTTTCTCCATTCTAAGTCTGACTTTATCATTTAGGGACCATTTCCCCCCAGGAAAACACATTTATGATTTTATAATAGAGTTGATAGAAAAATGGGATTTGCTTAATCAGTTTAATAGGAGAATTTTCAGAATCTTATCTATTCCATTATCTTAAGGATAAAGCTACTGGTTTCTCCAAGTGTTTCCAAAATGAAATGATAAGTTGATTTCTTCCCATTCATCCAAATTAAGAATATTGGTGTTCTGATGCTCCTTCTTTAAACCATAGTGGAAATTTACTTTCAATTTTTTTCAAGATTCATTTATATAGTGTTTAAATTGTCTAGTAAATCATGGTGTTTAAATTGGTTCTGTAAAATCTCAGATAAACATACATTCACATGTATGTGTTTGTGTCTATACACATATATTGTAATTTTTTGTGACATGAAGAAAATAGCCAAGGACACTTAAATCAGCCAGCAAAGAGATGATGTTAGTCTCCATGTGAAACAAGGTAATAGATGAATCATAAACTGACTGTTCCCTAAACCCCATCATTACTCAATATAATCTCCTGGAGGGCTTTCCTCAGAGAGTTTACAATAGCCTAGTCTTTTCCTCTGGTATGTATGGACAATCAGAATCTCTAGGAAACAAAATATACATTTTATAGAAATACAGTGAAAGTAATAAACTTTTTCTATCCAACTAGGAGGGTGATCTTGGAAGACAGAAAAATAAAAACCCTTTCTAAAAAAAAGCAGTCGTTGATGAAAACATTCTTCTTGTTTCTGAGAAAAAAATGTTTTATGAACTATGGGAACAGCAAGGTATCATTTGATACGTCTTAAATTGTTACTAGCATTCCAGCAAGAAATGAGAGATGATTGTAAAACTACCAGAACTGATAGAAAGAGCCTCAGGCAAGTTAAGAATGGTTACTGGAATACTTACAGGTAAAAAAAAAAATCTGAGGGCTCAATTTAGTCTATGATCCTGAGCAAGAAATAGTGATAAATTATTAATGTGTATCAAGGTTAAAAGCTGTTAAAAATCCTGTCTTTGCTATGCAAACTTAAAAGCATAAGGTCTCATTAAATACTATTAAGCTTCTTTTGATTACAAAAAAAATTAACAACAAAACTAAAGTGATTTTGCACTTGGTCGAGCCACATCTTTTGTGCTTATTTATTTGTGCTTATTGAGCATTTTTTATTAGTCACAATTCGAATAAATACGAAGAGGTAGCTGACATTTTTCCTCAGCTTCCAATCTTATTAGAGCAATTGCATGCAAAAAGACAACTAATAGTACAAAGTACCAAATAAATGTTGCAGAAATAAGGGCTTCAAGAGTCCAGGGAAATGACCAGAAGTCTTCCAGCAAAGGATGAATGTCAATTTGCATTTTAGAGGGGATATGTGTTCAGGTTTTGATTAGATTAGATGGCCTTTGAGTGTCTTCCAATTCTGAAATTGTAAGATTATTGGATCTGTTTTGAATTGATTCAGCACTATGAATGGGAAGATACCATGATGGCCAGTCCCACGGAAACAGATCCTGCCTTCCCAGCTAGATTAAAACTTCACAAGAACTTTGTCTGACTTTTTTTGTATCCCTAGTGTACTGTATCTACCAGGTGCTAGGTAAAAGTTTATGATGATGACATTAATCTATAGCTCATGCAAGGGCTATAATTGTGAGATGGAAATAGGATTTTCTTTCCCAGTGACGCCATTAGTTGTTGAACCCTATATAATACTCAGAAGGGAAGAATAGAGCAAGGAGCTATAATTTCAGATATAATTAACATTTTGTGAGAAGATAGTCCAGTTGCCTTGGCACATCATGCATGAGGTACCAATGAGTTTTCAAAAAATATCTGAGGGAGGGGCAGGAAAGCAGGAAGAAAACTATCCATCTGTTGTTTCTCTAAAGGGGAGGAATCATTCCACCTTTTAATAGCACTATGGACTTCATTCCTCTCCACCCTCAAAACTATGAGTCACAATTGTCAAGTGATGGTTTTCAAATAAATGAAACTTTGAGGGGAGTGTTATAAGATGAAGGGAATTAATTTCCTATTTATTTGTTCATTCTGGACACTATAGATAGACTTAAATTGCCAAATAGTAAATGAGAAATAAAATTTTCTAAGTTAAATATTGAAGATGGAGCCACACTTAGTTGTTTTCATACTATTTTTGCTGAATTGAACAAAGTCAAACCAGACCAAACTTGCATGGTTTTTATAATTCTTACATATTTATTCTTCTTTTTAAAAATGTTATGTTCTTATGATTTTTGTTTCATGCATAATTGTTGAGTAGGATATCAAGGCCTCCAAGTACAGTGAAAAGAGCATTGGTTTTGGATTCAGAGGACCTGCATTCAAATACTTGCCCTTTTGCTCTGTGACCTTTGGCAAGGCACCTACCTTATCTGGGCCTCAGGTACCCCGTCTACAAAAAGAGAAGGTGGGCTAAGATGGACTCTAGCCCTAAATCTATGATCCTATTCAAATGTTCTGATAACCTAGTTTTATATATAACACCATCTCTGGGCTACTTATTATTTTTATTTACAGGCTGCATCCATAGAATGGTGAATATCTCACATTCTAGAGGTAACCCCTTGGGCAGCTACACCTACATTTTTCCATTAACAATCAACCAATAAACACCATCAACTTTTAGTAAAAGTATTTACTAATAAGATGGCATATTAAGAACATTAAGTGCAAAACATTTTTCTCATAAACCTTGCTCCCTCCCATCAATTCACACAACACACATGAGAAAAGTGGCCTCAAAATTAGAATAAAATGGTGGTCAGGCATAGAATACACAAATGACCAACGCAGCTCACAATTCCTGATACTACGGGGCCCTCTCTTGTAGTAGAGTCCTCATGTTCCTCTCCATGTTCTGATTCTTAATTACCTGGTTTCATGTTCCTTGAAGCTTTTCTTTCTTCAGAATAACCAGTTGCCTCTCTCCCTCTCTGTCTGGATATTATCAGTTTATCTAACTTAGAAATAAATGTAGCAGTTCATGGAACATAAATGCATTTTTTAAAAACCTTAATGGAAATGCACTGTAAGATGCTCTAGCTTAATTAGATGGATAATTTTTTTCAGAATTTAATTAACTCTAACATATACATATCACAAAAAGCTAAAAATCAAGAGGCTGCACCCATCACAAAGCACTGAAGAGGGTAAGTTCCTATGCAAACAGTTTATAATAAGAACTGGCTAGTTAAATGCTATATATACTTTTAGGCTGCCATTAGATTGTTGAATGTGTAAGGACAAATAACTCAAACACGAATTAGCTTAGCTTCTTCCATAATATATGAATATAAATAATACATAAATTAAAAATCACAAGCCCTTCCTATGTTAAAATATATATTTAAAATATATATTTATATTAAAATATGTTTAATGTAGAAAAGGCTTATGATTTTTTTAATGAGAATCCATGCATATATTTAATGTCACAAAATGATCCATAGTCCAGGGGTGGGGAACCTGCCGCCTGGAGGCCACATGTGGTCCTCTAGGTCCTCAAATGCAGGCCTTTAACTGAATCCAAACTTCAGTTTTTCTGTGAAGTTTGGATTCAGTCAAAGGGCTGCACTTGAGGACCTAGAGGACCACATGTGGCTTCAAGGTCACAGGTTCCCTACCCCTGGTCCATACGTTTAATAAGGTATGTTGGGTTCAGTAGCTCCCCTTCTAAGCTGCATGACTGAAGGGAGAGGGGAACCTAGGAAAGAGGAATTCCCTTCCCCCCTCCCTTTTTCCTTTTGCCTAGAGTGCCTCAGCATGTAGCTATTGAAAGCCCTAAGAAGTGAGGCTAAATTATTTTTGACTCAGTCATCCAATTTATTCCTTTCTTAACTCAAAGAGGTATTTGCTCTGGTTCTGATGCATCTCTTCAGTCAGTCTATCTTATTAACACCTTGTAATTATACTCTTGATTGTATGTGAGTATATCAGCTGAGATGGGGAAAAGGAGCCCTCTCCTTTACTCAATGTGTGTGTGTGTGTGTGTGCGCGCGCGCACACACATATATGTATCCTGGTCTCCTTGTGTGAAAGGAAGTTTAATGTAACTTCAAGTTCAGATCAACCTGTTTTGCTGCAGTCAGTGTACATGGATATGCCAGTATTAAGAAGGCAGCTAGGTGGCACAGTGGAGAGAGTTCTAGACCTGGAGCAAGGAAGGCTCATCTTCACAAGTTCAAATCCAGTCTTAGACACTAGCCGGGTCACGCTGGGCAAGTCACTTAACCCTGTTTACCTCAGTTTCCTCATTGATAAAAATGAGCTGGAGAAGGAAATGGCAAAACACTTCAGTATCTTTGCCAAGAAAACCCCAATGGGGTCACAAAGAATGACTGAGCAAAGCATTAAGAAACCTAGCTGGTATTTGACTTTTTCCTTTATTGCTCACATCTGGTTATGCGTATAAATATGTGTGTGTCTGCATTTTTGTGTATATGCATGTATGTGTATACATGTATACATATGCGCGCGCACACACACACACACACACACACACACACACCACAGTCACCCTCCCTTTCAATTCCTTCCTGAAATCTTTCTTATTTGCCAAAGTTGTCTCTAGGGAACCTTGCGCAATTCATGGTGTGAATTGCTTCTCCCACAAAACTTGAATACAGATGTAGCAAGATTGCAAACACCAGGGAAGGATACTATTGAAAGTGAAAAAGAGAGTGAAAGAAATCCCACATGAAAGTCAAGTCAGCAATCATTTATCAAAATGGTTAGAATGAAAATCAAGAGGTAGAAAAGGGTAGGGGTGGATGGGGGCAGGGAAGCATGGGATAAAGAGGTCCAAGAGACAAAGGGGCAGTCCCATCTGCCTTGCCTTGGTTACGGGTGAGGGGCATTATGTTAGTAACTCAGTGGTTTTGGAAGTGTCATAGAAATATGACCTATTACTATTTCTTTTTCTGAAGTTCCTATGATTTATTTCCATAAGCAATCCTGAGCAAACTATTTCTTCCCCATCTGCAGCTTCCCTTCATTCTTCCTGTACCCCAGACCCCCAGAGGCTAGGTTGATTGTCCTACTTTCTCTGCCCTAAAGACAACTCTGCTTATTAGCATATCTTTCACTTGTGGAGAGCTAATTTGGCTTTTTTCTGGTGCCCTAGTGAATGATCTCACTTTCACTTAGAATGTATGATTTCCCTCTGCACAAATTTCACATTTTTTCATGAACAACTGTTAGTTCCAAGTGACCTTTTTGCTCTGGATAATTTTGTTAGTTTTAGTTTCAGAATTGGAGGTTGCTGGGGTTTTTTGGGGGGGCGGGGTTAGATTTTAGGTACATAATTCTAGGGACCATCTGTCCAGTATTCTCCAGAAACACTAGTTGGAGTGCTACTGAATTGAATAAAAATAATACAGGGTTAGTTGGGGTTTGGGTAGCATTAAATGTAGTAGAGAAAATGCTGGATTTGGAGTCATAAAGATAGGGGTTCATATCCTATCTGAAATGCTGTCTCTGTGACCCTGAATAAGCCTTTGAAACTTTCTGTGCCTCAGTTCCCTTATCTGTAAAATAAACAAGTTTAGACTTCATGGCTTCTAAAGTCTCTTTCATCTCTAAATCTATGATTCTAGGATCCCAGACCATGATTTGTCCAGATTTTGGCATTTATCATCCTCTGCTTTGGCTGTGAATACCCAGCCCAGTATTTGGGGAAGCAACACCATAGAGAGGCTTTGGATTGAAAAGACCTAGGTTCATATACTAGCCATCTGCATAAGCAGAACAAATTACTTTATTTTTGTGGTCTTAGTTTCCTCAAATATAGTAAGGGAGTGGGGCGGGGGGGGGGGGAGTGTTTTAGAATAAATGAGCATAAGTTCCCTCTAACTAGATAATGCAGTGGATAGAGCACTGAGCCTGGAGTTAAAAAGACCAGAGTTCAGATTCAGTCTTAGACACTAGATGTGGGACTTGGCAACTCACTTGACTTCATTTGTTTCAGTGTCCTCAACTGTAAAATTAAGTTAATAATACCAGCTACTTCCCAGGGTTATTGTGAGGCCCAAATGAGATAATATTTGTAAAGTGCTTGGCACAATGCCTGGCCCATAGTAGGCACTTAAATAATACTTGTTTCCTTCTTTTTTTACTTCCAGCTCTAAATCTATGACCCTGAAATTCTGAAATCAACTAGGTTATCTGAGTTGTAGTGAGAGACTGAGCTATTACAAACCTTCAAAGGGAAAGGCCTTGAAGAATTTTTATGACACTGTCAAGATTCATCCTCTACTCTTTTAAGAGTGTAGGGATGGTGGAGGGGGAGGTGCATATTTTCCCTCACTATAACTATGTCCTGGAGATTATTTTCATCGTGCTTAGCATAGAACTGAATGACTACTATTATAAAATGACCAGACAATAGAAAACCTTAGGGTTCAACAGGACATGAAGAGGAGGATATGTTCCAGTTTGAGAGTAGAGATACAATGTACAGGGCAACAAGTGTCAAGTAGGTGAAATTCATCTTCAGCGCATGCTGCTGGCCCATTCTTCAAACATTTTCCCCATTCATAAGGTGACAGATGGTCTGGCCTCATCCACATGAAGCTAAGTTCTTCAGACTAAGACCTGTTAAAGACCTTAGTTTGAAAAGGCCAAAGTCTCGCACTACATCCAGGGCCATCTCCAGTTGTCCTGATCTATATATGGACACTGGACCCATATGGCTCCAGAGGAGAAAGTGAGGCCAGTGACTTTGCACAGCCCTCACTCACTGAAATCCAAATTCACTTGCATGTCATGGCATCACCTCCCTGATGTCATGGTCCTCTTCAAGAAGGAAGGAAAAACAGCAAGCGTCTCCAGCATCATTTGCATTTTAAAAGAAAAGGACAGGGAGAGGGCAGTATTGAATACTGCAACTGTACCTGTGATCCATTAGCAGAGGGAACTCCCAGGTGAGGAGACTCCCTCTACCAATATAGGTCAGCACCTTCTCTGCACCATGAGATCTTAGCATTGAGAGGCTCAGTGACTTGCCCAGGGTCACATGCCCAGTAGGTTTCAGTTGTAGGTCTTGAGCCTATATCTTCCTGTCCCCAGGACCAGTGCCAAACTGCCTCTCCTGCTTATCACAGAAGATTGCATTGCTAAGAAAGGAATACAAGGCAGCAGTAGAGGAGCTTTTTTGGAGTCCTGGCCTTCTTTGACCTGGAATCACACCCACTACATAGATAACTTTTGCATAAAAGGCTGACCTGGGAAGTGTTCAAAACTGCTCTTTTATAGAAAAACCTGCTGCCACTACCCAAAGGCCATATGAGCTATCTACATAGATGAAAAGCAAAGATGAAAGTTTTCCAAACACTCCAAACAGTGTTAACCATACCACTTGCATAGGACTATATCTTAAATATGTATGTATATACATTGTATAGTTATGCAAACTAACATGTAATAACATGCATTTTACAATTAGACTATACATTATGCCAAACAGCTTTCTTGGATGCTACAATTATCCATATTTACTGGCAAGCTATATTACTTTCACCATCTGTCATTTCTTTCAAAAGGCAAGTGCCTATAATATCTCCCATTTTATTATAAATATATTAATTACTCAAAAGAAGACAAGGGAAAAGAGACCCTTTTTATAATGTCACCTTTGGCCCACTTCCTTCTTGCTCATACTTAAAACAATGGATGTGTTAGGAAGTTGCTGCTGTAATATCTTTGTGTGCTACCAGTGCCAGTTTCTCCAATAATCTTTCTCAACCTACCTTTCCTCATGTTATTGTCCCTCCATATCTTGTGTACTTAAGTTCAACTAGAGGACTCTCTTTTGCCCAATGACAATATGCTGTGCACTGCCTCCCAGTATATCCTCACCTTGTTATTTTTGTCTGTAGGACGCCTACCCAAAAACCATGTCAAAGGCTACCTTCTCCCCAATTTCCTCACAATAATAATGACCGTCCCCTACAGACCTCTCTCTAAAATATTATTTCATATTAGGCTTCTCTTATCCCTCTACTAGAGTGCGAGCTCTGTGAGGACATGGTCCAAGCTATGGCTGATTTTTATGCCTACTTTAGCACAGTGTTTTCTACACAGTAGAGTCTCAGCATCATCATCATCGTCATCATCATAGCATTTATTTAGCACGTGGATGTTTACAAAGTGTCTTACAAATATGGTTTTATTTTATCCTCACAACTCTGAGAGGAAGTTCCTGCTGTTATTCCTGGTTCATAGATGAGGGAATTGAAGTAGACAAAGGTTGTCACCTCAGGCAATTAATAAATATCCATTAAGTGCCTGTGTGCAAGGCACTGTGCTAAACACTGGAAATACAAAGAGAGATAAATGACAGCCCCTGCTCTCAAGGAGCTCACAGTGTAGTGGGAGGTTAAGTGACTTGCCCAGGATCTTCCTGATGGTCAAATCCAGTGCTGTATCTGCTGTACTACCCTAGCTACCTCAACCCAGCTAAACAAATGTTTTCTGAATGTTCTCTTCCTTTTGAAAGATACTAGTGGCTGAGTTAAGCTTATATAGCAGTTGGAAAAATTCTCTACCTAAACCAAGCATTTATTAACCCTTAAGTCTGTTTGAAGTTAATAATAATAATCTTACTTTTGCACAGCACTTGTAATTTACACTTATAATTTTCATGGATATAGTTTAGAGAAAGGGTAATGGGGTTTTCCTTCCCAGGCCTCTGGGATTCATTCTGGGCACTTCACAGCCAGAAAGAGGGACTAGGGCAAATTTTCTTTTAACGAAAAAAAAAAGAAATTCTCATCCTTAAACCTTCCAGTGTTCTGCTTTAAATGAGATTAATCATAGATACCCACCTGAGAGGCTGATTCTAAGTTGCAACAGCAGTAACCAGAAAAACACTGCCCGGTAGGCAGGATGAGATTAGTTCCAGACTATAGGGTGGAAATTCTCCAGTTATAAAGCAAGGTTTGTTTGGAGGGCCACTAGTACATCCTATATTTTATAATTGCTTATTTCCCTCTAACTTAACTAAAAGCTATCTTCCTTCTGTTGGCAGAAAGATCTTAATTTGGATTGACATTGAATATCTATAGGCATTCATCTGAAGATTACAGTTTGGGGCAGCAATACTTTACCTCTCTTGTTAAATTGAGTTGGCCAATTTTCTAAACTCTCATTTCTATAACTTATTTATATCATTGTCTATTTGAAAATGAAAGCACTACCATGTTTCAGGAAAAAAAGAACTAATAACCACGATCACTAAGCTCATGAGGCTAAGAGGAAAATTCAGCCCAAGTAGTCTTTTCCACATTGTACACAAATAAAGACAGGCCTTAAGTTTATGATTACAGCTGCTCTCTGCTAAGCCTGAAGCTGTTTCTATTTCTGCCTATGTTTTATAGGAGTATACATAACCTTAATCTTACTCTAATTGAGCTTTTATATTTGGTCATTCTATAATTCTATTTGTACTTGCTTGGTGGTTGGAGAGTTTTCACATGGAACCTTGTACTAAGACTCATTTTCTTTTTTTAAATATAATCCTCCACTCCCCCAGCAAGTGCTCTCTTTCTCCTCTATCCTCTCTCTCCTCTCTTCTTTCTCCACTCTTCTCTTCCTCTAGGTAGATAGCTAGAAACATAGACAGATATATAAACATATATATATGTGTGTGTGTATATATATATATGTATATGTATATATATATGTGTGTGTGTGTGTGTATATATGTATATATATGTGTGTGTGTGTATATATATGTATATATATGTGTATATATATATGTGTATGTGTGTGTGTATATATATATATATATATACACACACACACACACATACACGTGAGTGTGTGTGTGGGTATGTAATTTCTTTTTTAACAGGATCTTTCTATCTTGCCCAGGATAGAAGCATAGCAGTCTTTCATGGGCCCAACTTCACTACAGATAAACACTGAAGCTTTGACCTGTTCTGTTTCTCAATTGAATTTTATTTGCCCCTCCCTAAGCACCCTGGTAAGCAGCTGGGTGACGCAGTGGATAGAGCTCCTGGACTGGTCAGGAAGACTCATCTTCCTGAGTTCAAATCTGGCTTCAGACACTTTCTAGCTGTGTGACCCTAGGCAAGTCATTGAACCCTGTTTACCTCAGTTTCCTCATCTGTAAAATGAGCTAGAGAAGGAAATGGCAAACCGCTCCAGTTTGGGATCACAAAGAATTGGACACAACTGAAAATTACTGAACAACAACAATAACAGCAATAGGCAGTCTTGTTCCCACCTCCATCCGTACCCCAACTTCTGGACAATCACAATGTTAATGCTGTAGAAGCCTATGTTGGCTTTAGACCTATTAAAACCCAGAATTCCCCACCTCAAGCAATCCACCAGCCTCAGCTGGAACTAGAAGCATTTATCACCATGCCTGGCCAAGCCATCCATTATAACTGAAATAAAGATAGAAAGGAAAAGAAAAAAATTAATTCAACACAACTAAATACCAACACATCATCTGAGTCTGACAGTATATGCAGTTTTTCATACCTATTGCCTCCCACCTCTGCAGAGAAGGGATAAGGTGCATTTTCTTATCTTTTCTTCCGGAATAAACCTGGCCATTAAAATTATAAAGCAGTAAGTTTCAGGCTTGTGTGTGGATGTTTGTATATATAGACATAAATTCATAGATGGGAAACTTTCTGGGAGATCATAAAATGTCCTTAATGTAATACATGGAACTGAGGAAAAACTAGTATACAATCAAACTGTGTTTAATGTTTGGATATCATTTATGGTTTAGTGTAGTAATTAGACAATATGATGATAAACACAGTGACTAGTGTTTAATTAGGTTGTTATGAGCATAAAAAAGAGCATTGATAGATTTTTAAGCACTTGAAAGTAGAATAGAACAAAAAGAAATTCAGCTAGAAAATTAGATTAATGTTTGGTTTTTTCAGAAAGTATATGAATCATAGTTATTAAGAATAAACATATGAAGCCAAATGGGGCTTCAAGAGTTTAAAGCTAAAATAGAGCTTAGTAATCATATAGGCCAGAGGAGGCAAACTGCAGCCCACTATTGTCCAATCAGATTAAAATGTAATTGGGAAATATTTAGCAAAATAATCAAAATACAGTAACACATAGTGTTAATTTGTCATTTTCTAAATCCATCTGAAGCCCCCAGCGATAAGTTTCTATTTGAGTTTAACACCATTGATCTAGTCCAATGCCCTTCATTTTATAGGTAAGGACTTAGCTACAGATTTTTCTGTAACTATTTTAATTTTTCTAAAATGGTTTTTAACTATATTCAGCCATTGGAGTATTCTTATTTTAGACATCATGGAATAAAAGCAACATTTTGTTTCTTTTCTTTTTTCAAGATACATATTTCAAGGATGAAAGGAAATGTCATTTTCCATTAAATCTGGTTTATTAAATTTTACCTTTACTACCCACATCTATAAATTAATTTTCACAAATGTTCATAAAATAATTGCCAAGACTATGGTTAAATCATTTTAAAGAGTCATAAAGATTTTTTTTTTAATTTTTAGACCAAGAAATTCTTATGGCTTAATTGGGGCAATTAGATGATACGGTGACTGCCAGGAAAACTCATCACTTGTTCAACACATCATCTGATCCTAGGCAAGTCATTTAACTCTGTTTGCCTCAGTTTCCTCATCTGTAAAATGAGCTGGAGAAAGAAATAGCAAATTACTTCAGTATCTTTGTCAAGAGAATCCCCCAATGGGGTCATGGAGAGTTGGACACAACTGAAACAACTCAACAGCAACAAATGATTATAACATGGATTTCAAGAATAGTAGAGGAGGAGTGATATACAGAAAGATCTCCCACTAATTTAATATAGCTTTGTTTTTCTAGTTGCTACCAGATCTTGGACTGTATCTACCGGAGACAACCAAACCAAACAGAAAAAGAAGTGGACCATCACTTTCCATCTAGTTACCCTCAGAGAGACAAGTTAGGCTTAAGGCATGAAACTGGATTTTTGGTGACCCCATTTCCAGTCCCAGTTTTCTCATAAACTCTGGGTGACTAAGCAAATCACTTAACTTCTCAGTGTCCATTTTCTGGAAAGTAGTGATAGCTCTTTTATATATACATACATTTATATACACATACATATATGTATATATATATATATTAATATTGCTTTAAGGTTTTCAAAGTTCTTTCTTCAAAACAACCATATGAAATAATTATTGTAAATCTTTCCCCTTTGCAGATTGAAACTCAGAGACCATAAGTAACTCATCCATAGCTAGTAAGTGTCAGAACTGCACATCAAATTCAAGCTTTCTGAGTGTCTCAGGTAGAGGTATGTTAGAGAAAGCTTGAACCTGGGAGAGCTGGTTGTTAAATTCTCAATGTATTTACACCTTGTAAATCAGCAAAAGTTTCAAATGTTATTTTGTGGGTTTGTTGATTGACTAAGAAAGTGATGAGGAAAATGTTTATAATACAAATTAAATGTGGTAGACTTTTCTCTTTTTTCCTGGAAAGCCAGTTGTTAAATATTTACTACTTGCTGTTGTTTGTCTTTTGTTCTCAAAGAGGACCATGACATTAGGAAGGTGATGCCATGACATGCAAGTGAATTGGATTTAAGTGAAAGGGGACCTTGCAAAGTCACCAGCTTCACTTTCTC
The DNA here is from genome assembly GCF_011100635.1 of Trichosurus vulpecula. NCBI lineage: Eukaryota > Metazoa > Chordata > Mammalia > Diprotodontia > Phalangeridae > Trichosurus > Trichosurus vulpecula. Next base: position 183,290,762 of record NC_050574.1, read on the forward strand.
CTTCTGAGCCATCTAGATCCAGTGACCAGATATAGATCAGGACAACTGGAGATGGCCCACGATGCAATGGGGGATCTCAGCCTGAATTTTTGAGCTAAGGTATTTAACAGGTCTCAGTTTGACTGAGGCAGTGCCTATTCAGTGATTAAGGCTTAATAATAAATGAGGCAAAGAATGGCCTCTTATAAAAACAGATCTTGGAGGGGTTTCTGGACAAAACAGAAACAATATTTACTAATACTTTCAAGACTAAGGCTAGTTCTTCTATAAGACACTTTCTCTATTCCAGGATTTCTTAGCCTTTGTTGTCTTATGGACCCCTTTGGCAATCTGGTAAAGATGTGAACCTTGCTTAGAATAATGTTTGTTTGTTTTTTTAATACATAAAATATGTAGAATTACCAAGGAAATCAGTTATATTAAAGTACAATAATCAAAATATTAAAAAAATCAAAGTCACAGACTTCAGGGTAAGAAACCTCACTATACACTTTAAAACATTCATACACATACATATTATATACATATATATATATATGCACATACATAATATGAAGAGAACCCCTCTACCCAGCTCAGTTATTATAGTCACGCAAGAAGAGATTTTAATGTGTTAATAAGGTGTAACACCGTGTGATCCTTTTATGTGGTGTGAATACCTCTGATTGAGTCAAGACAGAACAAGTGGCTGAGCAAACACATTAACCACATCCCTGGGGGCTGTAAATAGCTAAACCTGATATGAATTTCAGCAGTTTGAGAGTGAAAAAGATTTAATAAATCAGGAGTTGACTGTGAAAAAGACCCCTGGGGATTGACAAGACAAGAGAATTTATCCTGCTTACTGCCACCATTGTCCAGGTTAGCTTGGAAGGGGAGCTGTTTTACCTGTAGAAGACACTGAATCTAGTGGGGAGCCCACTCCAGATAGACACCGAGGCAGAGAAAGAGTCATCCAAACGAGGAAGAGGCTACAAGGACTATGACCCCTGGCAGCAGAGCACAGGGTTCCTCTCCAAAGAATCCTCTACACAACCACAAAAATACTCTTCCGAAAATACAAGCCTGACCATGTCACTCCCTTGTTCAATTACTGAATGGTTCCCTATTAACTCTAGGATAAAATGCAAACTTCTCTCAGATTAACATTTAAAGGCTTTCAAAAACTCCCTTTTTGATTTATTGTGAATTACTCTCCTCAGTGAATTCTACATTCTAGCCAAACAGAGCCAATTACTATTGCCAGAACTTAACTTTTATCTCCCATAACCATTTCTTTTCTTTATTTTTTAATTTTATTTTCTATTAATTTTTAATTTTACTTTTAAATTAAATTAAATTCTATATTATTTCATTTTTGAACTCACCAAATAAAATGAGCATTTCCAAGTACATTGTGAAAGAGTAAGGATCGAACATGAAACTGTAAATCTTTATTATGTATGTCTTAGTATTCTTTCAAAGTGTATAATAAGGAAGAAACTGTCAAAACTGTCCTGTTTGTCTGCAACTCTTTGACATTCCTTATGTATTGTTTTCATTTGGAAGAAGGTTAGCCCTATCTCTAGCTCTCCCTTTCCTGCCCACATTTCCCCACCTCACTGGAAACAAAAAGGGAACAGTCCCTGCCCTATCTCTAATATAATCCCCAAAACCTAACTTAAAGCCTTGCATACAGTTGGAGCTCAGTAAATTCTTGGTTTGAAATACAAAGAACAAAGATTTGCCAAAATTGAGGATATTCAGCAAGAAGGATTCCAAAAATATCCTAAGTAACAACAAGTTCTCTGTAATACTCATATAGCCAAAGTGATACTTATATTCATTATGTCATGTCTATAATATATCTCGCTGTGTGAAGCTGGGCAAGTCAGCCAGTTTCCTCTTCTATAAAATAGACATTAAATAGCACCTACCTCCAAGGATTGTTGTGAAGATTAAATAAGATATTTGGAAAGCAATTTGCATACCTTAAAGCACTATATAAATGCTAGCTATTATTATTATATAAGTTATGTTTGATTTATTGAAAAATTTATCATATTATAGATATAGCTGCTAGAACGTGCTTTGAATTACATGAAGTGCTGTATACCTTAACGATTACTACTTATACCACAGTTCTTTTTTTTTATTTGAAATCATTATTTATTTATTTAATATTTTTAGTTTTCAGAATTGATTTCCACAAGTTTGAATTACAAATTTTCTCCCCATTTCCCCACCCATGCCAAGATGGCATATATTCTGATTGCCCCATTCCCCTATCAGCCCTCCCTTCTGTCACCCCACTCCCCTCCCATCCCCTTTTCCTTTCCTTTCTTGTAGGGCAAGATAAATTTCTATGCCCCATTGCCTGTATATCTTATTTCCTAGTTGCATACAAAAACTATTTTTTGAACATCTTCTTTTAAAACTTTGACTTCCAAATTCTCTCCCCTTTTCCCTCCCCACCCACCCTCCCTAAGAAGGCAAGCAATTCAACATAGGCTACACATGTATCATTATGCAAAACCCTTCCACAATACTCATGTTGGGAAAGACTAACTATATTTTACTCCTTCCTATCCTATCCCCCTTTATCCAATTTTCTCCCTTGACCCTGTCCCTTTTCAAAAGTGTTTGCTTTTGATTACCTCCTCCCCTATCTGTCCTCCCTTCTATCACCCCCCTTTTTATCTCCTTCCTCCTTCTTTCCTGTGGGGTAAGATACCCAATTGAGCGTGTATATTATTCCCTCCTCAGGTCAAATCCGATGACAGCAAGATTCACTCATTCCCCCTCACCTGCCCCCTCTTCCCTCCCAACAGAACTATTTCTTGCCTCTTTTATGTGAGATAATTTACCCCATTCTATCTCTCCCTTTCTCGCTCAATATATTCCTCTCTCATCTCTCATCCCTTAATTTGATTTCATTTTTTTAGATATCATCTCTTCATATTCTACTCACCCTGTGCCCTCTGTCTACATATGTATATGTGCATGCATGTGTGTGTGTGTGTGTGTATGTATGTATATTCCCTTCAGCTACCCTAATACTGAGGTCTCATGAATTATACACATCATTTTTCCATGTAGGAATGTAAACAAAACAGTTCAACTTTAGTAAGTCCCTTATGACTTCTCTTTCTTGTTTACCTTTTCATGCTTCTCTTGATTCTTGTGTTTGAAAGTCAAATTTTCTATTCAGCTCTGGTCTTTTCACTGAGAAAGCTTGAAAGTCCTCCATTTTACTGAGGAGCATATACTTGGAGCATATACTCAGTTTTGCTGGGTAGGTAATTCTTGGTTTTAATACTAGCTCCATTGACCTCTGGAATATCATATTCCAACCCTTCGATCCCTTAATGTAGAAGCTGCTAGATCTTGTGTTATTCTGATTGTGTTTCCACAATACTCAAATTGTTTCTTTCTGGCTGCTTGTAGTATTTTCTATTTGATCCGGGAGCTCTGGAATTTGGTGACAATATTCCTAGGAGTTATCTTTTGGGATATTTTTCAAGAGGTGATCAGTGGATTCTTTCAATTTCTATTTTACCCTCTGGCTCTATAATATCAGGGCAATTTTCCTTGATAATTTCTTGAAAGATGATATCTAGGCTCTTTTCTTTTTGATCATGGCTTTCAGGTAGTCCAATAATTTTTAAATCATCTCTCCTGGATGTATTTTCCAGGTCAGTGGTTTTTCCAATGAGATATTTCACATTGTCTTCCATTTTTTCATTCCTTTAGTTTTGTTTTATAATATCTTGATTTCTCCTAAAGTCACTAGCTTCCACTTGCTCCAATCTAATTTTTAAGGTAGTATTTTCTTCAGTGGTCATTTGGACCTCCTTTTCCATTTAAACATTTCCACCGTGTGATCCTGCCTTTCAAGGCATTCTTCTCCTCATTGGCTTTTTGGAGCTCTTTTGCCACTTGAGTTAGTCTATTTTTTAAGGTGTTGTTTTCTTCAGTATATTTTTCAGTATTTTTTGGGGTCTCCTTTAGCAAGTCATTGACTTGTTTTTCATGGTTTTCTCGCATCCTTCTCATTTCTCTTCCCAATTTTTCCTCTACTTTTCTAACTTGCTTTTCTAAATCATTTTTGAGCTCTTTCATGGCCTGAGACCAGTTCATGTTTTTCTTGGAGGCTTTTGACTTTGTTGACTTCTTCTGGCTATACATTTTGGTCTTCTTTGTCACCAAAGAAAGATTCCAAAGTCTGAGTCTGAATCTGAATCCATTTTCGCTGCCTGGCCATGTTCCCTCCCAGACAACGTACTTGACCCTTGAGTTTTTCAGTGGGGTATGACTGCTTGTAGAGTAGACAGTACTTTGTTCCAAGCTTGAGGGGATGTGCTGTTGTTTTCAGAGCTATTTCTGTACAGCAAGCTCTGCCACACCAGCACTCCTCCTCCAAGAACCACCAACCTGGGACCTCAAATCAGATCTGAGCAGGCTCTGCACTCCCTCTGGGATCTTCCACTTAATTCCTCCCACCAGGTGGGTCTGGGGCCAGAAACAACTTCAGCTGTACTGTAGCTGCACCACCCTCGCTGCCCTGGTCAGTGGCTGAACCAGGAACTCCTTCACTCTGTGCCTGCACCTTTTCCCACTAACCTTCCCTCTTGTCTTTGGTGTTTGTAGGTTGAGAAGTCTGGTAACTGGCACAGCTCACTGATTCAGGGTGCTAGGGCCTGTTGCACCCAGCTCCCAGTCTGGTTGGTCCTGCCACCACCCACGCTGGGCTCTGCTCCTTTCTGCTCCCAGCTCCATGCGCGATAGACCTCACCCTGCGACCATCCAGGCTGTCTTGGCCTGGAGCCCTGCTTCCTTCTGCTATTTGGTGGGTTCTGTAGTTCTAGAATTTGTTGAAAGCCATTTTTATAGGTTTTTGGAGGGACCTGGGTTGGAGCTCACACAAGTCCCTGCTTTCCAGCCGCCATCTTGGCTCTGCCCCCCTCTACCACAGTTCTTAATCTTTATATTTTCATGTTTTACTTTGAGTGTGTCTTCCCTCTACTTAGTATAGAGGGCAGTACCTCCATTCTTTTTCAGCTTGTATGATTTTCTTCCATGGTTTGCATAAGCCTTCCATTGAATATCTTACTCAACAGACTGGTAGTTTTCCTATGATTCTTTTAGTAATACTCAGTTGTCCCACTCCATCATATAATCAGACCAATCCTTTCTGATTATACCTGTACATAATAATTTCTTTTTTACATCACTGTTCAGGTTCACATTATTTCAGGCAATAAACTCTGGTCTACTCATAATCACTATACCTCTTTGCATTGGTCCCTTAAGCCAGTTACAATTTTGATTCTTCTGAATTATATGAACTATAAAAACTATTCCATAATTTTTAGTTATGTAGAATCACTTGGATAATTTTGGTTTTTAATGGACTTTTGCATCATAGAGATTGTCCAAAGTGCTATACAGTTTACTAGATTTTATCTAGCTCCATCTTATCTTCCTATTCATTTCTGGACTTTGGCTTATCTTTCTGCAGTGAAATATTGGCATAAATAGGCTAACTTAATGAACTGCCCATCCAAATGTATGTGTTGATATGAGTGATATGTATTTCTCAGACACTTTGTTTTTCCTGTGTGGATTACTCAGGAATTATTATTTTTGAGTGAACATGGATTTTCGGTGAAGTAATGTAGTAGGATTTAACTAAAGATGAGACTGCAGGAAGCATCTGTAAATAAGAACATTTGTGTCATCATCATCTATACAGAATCTCTTTCTTATTTGGAATTTGTGCAAAATATCTTACATGACACTGGTGAACTTCTTCTAAGAGCATTTGTCTCCATGCTTTATGCCTCATTTGATATTAAAAACCAGAGCACCTGAGAACAAATATATATCTTACTGTTATACCAAAAATCTATGGCCTTCACATGTGTATGGGACATACCTTGCTGGGAGGAGAGAATGTGTTTTATTCTTCAGAGTTCTTATTTTTACAAATAGATAAAAAGAAAACACTTCATTTTGCATGACTACACATGTATAACCTATATTGAGTTGCTTACTTTCTCAATGAGGGTGAGTGGAGAGAGAGGAAGGGAGAGAATGTGGAACTCAGAGCTAAAAAATGAATGTTAAAAATTGTTTTTACGTGCAACTGGGAAATAAGATATACAGGCAATGGGGTAGGGCTGTCTTGCCATACAGGAAAATAGAAGGGAGGTGATAAGAGAAGGGTTGGGGGTGATGATAGAAGGGAGGGCAGATTGGATGAAGGGGTAAACAGAATGGACTCTGTCTTGGGGTGGGGGAGGGGAGAGATGGGGAGAAAATTTGGAATTCAAAATTTTGTGGAAGTCAATTTTGAAAACTAAAATAAATAATTTTTTTAAAAAAGAAAACAGTGCATATCTTCTCACCTCTATACTTCTCCGTCACTTGTGGCCATGTCTATAAAGAAGTTCTCAGGAATAGAAAATCCTCCAGGAAAGCCAGCCTGTTCTCTTCTCATATTTTCATCAAGGATAACATCAATATGTGTTTATAAAGCTTTCACAAGAATGATTTAAAGATTAGAAAGTAGGTAAACAAGTAAGTAGATCCTTATATCTTCTTGCTTTGCTTTTTGGAGTAATAATAAAATTTGTAATCTAGTTCATTCCTTTGAAATCACTCCCTCTTTGGAATATATTGAAAATTATGAGTATATATACATATGCATACATACACACATTATATTTATATACACATATATATACACATATATATACACACATATATATACACACATATATATATATAGTAACTAGATGGCTCAGTAGATAGAGCACTGGGCCTGGACTCAGGAAGACCTGAGTTCAAATCCAGCCTCAGATACTTACTAGCTGTGTGACCCTGAACAAGTCACTTAACTTTCATGTGTCTCTGGAGAAGGGAATGGCAACCATTCCAGTATCTTTGCCAAGAAAACCCCATGGATAGTATTGGTGTGCTGTGGTCCACAGGATCACAAAAGAATTGAATACAGCTAAATGACTAAACAACTATATACACACACACACACGCACACACACACGCACACACACACGCACACATGTTGAGGTTTAGCTGACTTAAAGAAGGAAGGAAGGAAGAAGGAAATATTAAGTGACTACATGTGTCAGGCACTGTGCTAAGTACTTTACAATTAATTTTAATCTTTACCACTTCTCTCACAGCACATAGGGTACTGTGATGATGGAGTCCTAATTTGTTGGTTTCACTATTATCACTTAGGAGGAGAAATAGGTAAACTGGAACCTCAGACATCTGCTAGATACTTTCGTTGGTTCAGGATGTCACAGTATGATCTTCATAGGTGGTCTTCCATTACTTTTAGGGAGACTGGCCAAGTCTCATTGCACTCAGATGCTGCCACGGTTTTCTGCTACAGGGTCTTGAGGCAATTGGACAATGTTCCCATAAACTAGAATTATGTCTTAAAGTAGACATTTTCTGTATCAGTGATAAACTTCAAATAATATTTACTTTAATTTACTTTTTTTGCTCCTCCTTTCTTTTATCTTCTTTTTTTATAATAACCCAGTCAAATTATCTAAGCTAATGTAGCATTGCTAGAAAATGCCATGATCAGTTATATCAAATGTGACATTTTGTGGCACAAAAGAAACTTTGGTATAAAATAAACTGTGGGTAACCAGTTGTAACGTGCCTTAGCAATAAACATCTCAAAACGGAGCCAAAGGAAAGGGCAGTTCTGTTTTGATAAACGGCAGCTTTAAACATTTCTTACTTTAAAATTAATGCAAGGTTAAAGTTTTTGGAAGTGTTAAAAGTGCCTCCAACACTTTAATTTGCCTCCCAATGGGAGCATTATGGCCTGTTCAGAGCATTCTTTCCTGATAGCTAAAAGCCAATCACATGAGCTTTGACTGGTCTGATTAGTAAACTGAGCCATCAGAAGAAACCTCATGAGTAAGGAACACCCAGCTCTGGTTACCCCATTTCACACTAATGAAAAGTGAAGGGGGTCAAGGCAGCTTTTTCAAAATAATTTCTTAATTTGGGGTCATTTCAGTAATATTTATGACAAAAAGTAATAAGCTTCAGCTATCTGATCACTTGTAGTTCCCAATCACTAAAGCAAAGGCTTTCTCTAAAGCCCTCTTCCTTTAAAATTTACATGTAGAAGAATATTTATAATCCAGATATATCACCGTAATGTCTAACCTTTTTCAATTAAGGCTTTGAAATTAAGGATATACCCATGTCACGTTTCTTATTGCCCATACGTAGAACGTTTTTCTCACAAAATAGTAAGATCAGTCTTCTCTTTTTATGACTTTCACTAGGGACATAATGTTGTTTTATCTTACTATTTCATCAAAGCAGATATTTCCAGGTCTTAAGAATCAGTGGAAGGAAGGAAGGAAGAGAAGGGGAGGGAAGGAAGGAAGGAGGGAGGGAGGGAAGGAGGGAGGGAGGGAGGAAGGAAGGAAGAAAGGAAGGAAGGAAGAAAGGAGGGAGGGAAGGAGGGAGGGAGGGAAGGAGGGAGGGAGGGAGGGAGGGAAGGAAAGAGGGAAGGAAAGAGGGAAGGAAGGAAGGAAGAGAAGGTGAGGGAGGGAAGGAGGGAGAGAGAGGGGAAGGAAGGAAGGAAGAAGGAAAGGAAGGAAGGAAAGAAGGAAAGAAGAGAGGGAGGGAAGGAGTGGAGAGAAAGGAAAGAAGGAAGGGGAAAAAAGGAAAGAAGAAAGGAGGAAACATTAAGTGACTACCTACTATGTATCAGGCACTGTTAAGTACTTTACAAATATTATCTCATTAGATCCTCACAACAAACCCAGAAGGTTGATGTTATTGTCCCAATTTTGCAGTTGAGGAAACTGAGGCAGACAGTGGTTAAATGTCTTTCCCTGGGTCACGTGTCTAGTAAGTGCCTAAGGCAGGATTTGAAGTCAGATCTTCCAGCATCTAGATCTAGCATTCTATCCACTGTTCCACCTAGCTACCCTAATTATTTATGATCCTGTAATCATAGGATCAGAAATCTCAAGATAAACCTTAAAGATCATCTAGTCCAAAGCCTTTATTTTGTCCATGAGTAACCTGAGTCTCAGAGAGATTCAGTGATTTCCCTGAGGCTAATATAAGTGGCAGAGCTAAGATTTGAACTCAAATCCTTTGCTTCTTTCCACTGCACCATTCTATAACTGAGCCCTGGCATTTTAACTAACTGAATTCCATAAAGATTTATTAAGCACCTACTATATATGGCTCTGTAGTAGGGGTGAAGGAAAGAGTGAAATTGTCTTTGCTCTCACGGAATTGGGATTCTAATGGAGGTTATAACAGGTACAGTGATGAGTAAAGAAAAGGTAATTTGAAGTTTTTTTTAGAAATAAGGAAATGAAAGTAGGCTTTCACGAAGGAGGTAGCAACACCTGAGCTGAGCTTTGAAAGCAGATAAGAATTAAGAGGTCTGAAACAAAGAGGGTGCATGTTCTAGGCAAGGAGTGGAAGGGGAGGTACCTCTCGCAGAAATAGAATGTTGAATCTTGGGAATAGTTAATAATGATGTTCGGCAGAAGAGCAATAATGTGGAATGAAGCCAAAAGACTGAATATCTAGAAAGAATGTTAATCAGTAGTACCAAAAGCTCCAGAGAGTTCAAAACTGTGAAAAAGGCCAGTGGATTTAGCAGTTAAGTAATAATTGCTGACCCTCAGAGGGCACAATTTCTGTAGAGGGTTATTAAAAGCCATATTGCAGTGGGTGGTTAGGAAGTGGTGACAGTGAGGGCAGATGACTCTGAGATCCTGAAAATGAAAGGGAGAAGAGCTATGAGTCTCTAACTTGAGCAGATGGCAGGGTAAAGTAAATTTTTTGTTTAATTATTTAAAGATTAGGCAAAACTTTGTCATGTTTATAGGCAAGCAGGAAGGTGCCATTAGAAAGGGATAACTTAAAGATGAAAGAGAGAGACAGGGCATGGCCAATGAAAAAGATCATAGAAGAGATAGGCAATAGGAAGAGATTGAATCAAGGGGAAAATTGGAGAATTAGTCGAGAAGAAGAGTTACTTCCTTAGACTCTACAGAAGTTGATAGAGATAAAGAAAAATTCTGAGATGCAGAGTAGGAGAGATGATGGAACTCATGACAAATCACCATAATTTTCTCAGTAAAGCAAGAGGCAGTTGGAGGTACCCCAAAAATCTCAGTTCATTTTTAAGCTTTCATGGCACTTCTTTTATTCTTTCCTGGTTGACTCTCTCTAACATTATCCACAGTGGCCCTTTCAAACTTTCTCCTTTCTGCACAAGTTCTAAAGCCAAACCCCCATTCTCTTTCCCAACTCAATAAATTACACAGCATTTTTAAATAACTCTACTCTGATGCTAAACTGGCTAGTTACAGAATCCAGCATGAACTCTACTCTCAAAATTCCAAGGGCTTGCTCTCCTGACCTTCTGAAGCTCACAGAGTCATAGCTCTCTTCAATCACCTTTATCTCAAACTGGAAAGAGCAAATGCCAAGGCCTATATTTACAGACCACAAGTGGGCCTTGAATGGGAAGGACTCAAGGACTCCCCTCCAACATTTTGTCTCTTCTTTCTCTTCAGAACACAACTAAGCAGGAAGTAATCAGACCAAGAGAACTGGATCTAGATAACCAGTGCCTTTTGAATTCATCCCCAGTTGCCTCAATGCAGCCACTCAAAAAAATTCCACTCCATTACATGGCTAGCAGACCATAACCAGTTTGGGGACATGTACCCATGCTCCGAATCTCTACAAGGCACTTCCATGGCATGTCATTGTGTGTTTCCAGAGCAGGCTCTCCGGTTTCTGTGGGCGATTACATCAGCCAAGCATGCTGATGACTGCTCACTACTTGCACCACCATCACCACCCTTACACACATCCCGGGGTGTGCGAGAGCCATCTTGAAGCAGCTCCCAAGAGTGGCTTTACACCTCAGAAATTGGAAATTGATTTATTGTTTTTATGATTGTCTAGACCAGAGGTATCAAATGCACAGGCTGCATGTGGCCCACAAAACTCTCAGGGGTGGCCCAAACCAGATTAAAATGTCATTGGAGGGGCAACTAGGTGGCTCAGTGAGTAGAGCACTGACTCTGGAGTCAGGAGGACCTGAGTTCAAATCCGCCTTCAGGCGCTTGACAAACTTACTAGCTGTGTGACCTTGGGCAAGTCACTTAACCCCAATTGCCCTGCCTTCCCCCCTGCAAAAAAAATGTCATTGGAAATATTTAACAAAATAAATTCAAGTACAATAATACAATTTAAACTGTCAATATTCAGCCCATAGGGATCTTTATGTACACTTTGGTGGCCTCTTCTTCTATTTCTGTTTGACACCACCGGTCCAGACTTAAGAAATTGATGAAGAAAATGTAATAATTCAGATTAAACTTGAAAGTGTGTCATTTGTACTTTTTTTGGAAAGTCAGTTGTTAAACATTTACCAGCAGACTCCTGTCCCCACCCCATTAGAAAAGGAACTTCAGAGTTCAAAATCATGGAAACTGAATTGTTTTGAGTAATAGTGAGTTATAAGTGTAATAACTCCCATGGGTAGCTAAGGTATAACGAAGGTTTAAGTCATTCCATGTAAACAGCAAAATGAATGAATATGGAAAAAGAATCATGCTGGGCCTTTACAAGAAGTAACTGAGAAATTATTTAAATTAAATCATTTAAATGTAATCACTAAATGAGTTTAGCTAGCAGTTATGTTTAATATTAAGTTTTTAATAAAACATCTAATAGAAACAAGTGTAGGTAGTGGGAGTCGAGGAGGCTGATGAATTGGAAATACAGAGTGTTTGCAGAAACATCAATATGAAGAGAATATTAAAGTCTGAGGTGTGAGCTGGAAAGGAAGACATTGAGGCAGGCACTGAGCTCCTCAAGTTTTCTCTTGAGTCTAAGAGGTCAAGAGATGAAAGCACCAAGGACTCTCCCCTTGCAGGATTGAAACGCAAAGGAGAGAGTATTGCTGGGGATCAGTGGTGAAGAATTCATAGTGGAGAGAAAGGAGCCTACTGGCCTGTTTCTTGTTGTTTCGGGGGGTACGTGATAAACCAAACTCTCCAAACTATTTATTTTCTTCTTTGAGGAGAGTCTGGCATCCATCTTTTCATTTTACTGCAACTACTTTGTGACTTTTTTGTTTCATTTATAGCAAGAATGTCAGGACAAGATTCAATTCCTCTATTAGTGCATTATCTTATGTCACTGGACAAATAGCTCACATTTGGAATACCAACCACTGCTCCCTATTCCACCACTCTACCACTTTCACTGAAGAATTAGAATGAAGGAAGACACAATACTTCCTTATTAAGGAACATTTTGGTGCTGTCTTAAAATTCATAGCCTGGTGGACAGTCCTCTACCAATAAAATTCCTTATTTAATGATGTTAATTATACCAAAGACACAATTTATAGCTGAATCAATACTGTGAAGACTTTCTAGTTTGGTGAAACTTGTCAGTGCTTATGTCCTACCCCTTTCATATACTACATGATGTATCCCAGGGTCATTGTCATAGACCAGTAATAGTAGGAGTACCACTCCCTCCCTCTCCCCCCAAGATGGAGTAGGACTTTTATGGAAGAGAGAAAATATGTGGCAATTTATTTGGAGCAATTACAAATAAACTAAAAACTTTCTTTGTAATTTGAATCTCATTTTCAGCAGATACAGAATTACAGATGTATGGTGAACACTGAAACTGAATCATTAATTTAGTGATAGCATAGTTAATTATACCTTCTTATTTGTCTCTGGAGAGATAATACTGTGCAGAATTCATCCATGAAACTTATTTTTGAGAAATTCATGTGGAAAATAACCACATTTTATAAATCTCTGAAATCATGCCAACATCTTTGAGCGTATCATCAGAGGATTTGCAACATATCGCAATTATAGTGTGTTCTGGAAAGGAATCAGAACATTTCTTATCAAGCAGTTCTATTGGTACTTCTCTGAATTAGAGGTAACAAGGAACTATTAATTAGGTGAATATAAAAACATTATCATACATCCTAACAGTACATTGGTACTTATTAGATGGATACATGGAATAAATTTTAGATACATTATGGTCCTAATGTATTAATTAAGAAAAAAATTTTAAGTTAAATGCTAGATAACTAATTTAAATGAATTTTATATCTCTTCTAAAGGAAAATACATGTGTAGTTCACAGAATACACACTATAAAATTATGAAATATTTTTTGAAAGCTAATAGTGAAATGACAGAATTTTAATGTTATGAGACTTTAAGCAGCATCTTTGTAAAATAAATTCATTTTTTATTTTGAGCTTACAACACTCAGTTCCACAAGTTTAGGGGTTCCAAATTTTCTCTCACTTCTTCTCCCCGCTAAGATGGCGTGTAATCCAATGTAGGTTCTACATATACCTCCACATTGAACTTATTTACGTAATGGTCCAATTGTGAAGAAGAATTATAACCACTGGAATGAATCATGAGAAAGGAGAAAAGAAGCCAAAAAAGAAGGAAAAAAAAGAGAGCGAAAAGTTTGCCTCAATCTGCATTCAGAATCCATAATACTTTCTCTGGATGTGCATAGCTTTTTTCATCATGAGTCTTTTGGAGCTGTCTTTGAACCTTGCATTGATGAGAAGAGTCAAGTCTATCAAAGTTAGTCCTTACAGATACCATGTGTCTATAATTGTATATAATGATCTCCTGGTTCTGCTCCCCTCACTCAGCATCAGATCATGTAAGTCTTTCCAGGATATAATGAAGTCCATCTGCTCCTCATTTCTTATTGCACAATAGTATTCCATTACATTCATATACCACAATTTGTTTAGCCATTCCCCAATTGATGGGCATCCCCTTGATTTCCAATTCTTTGCCACCACAAAAAGAACTACTATAAATATTTTTGTACATATGGGTGCATTTCCAACTTGTATGATCTCTTTGGGATATAGCCCTAGAAGTGGTATTGCTAGGTGAAAGGGTATGTACATTTTTATAGCCTTTTGGGCATGGTTCCTAATTGCTCTCCAGAATGGCTGGATCAGTTCACAACTCCACCAACAATGTAACAATGTTCCACTTTTCCCACATCCTCTCCAGCATTTATCATTTTCCTGTTTTGTCATGTTAGCCAATATGACAGGTGTATTAGGAGGGCAGAGTTTATAATCTCAAAGAGGATCATATACATATCTGAAAGGTTCGGAACCGCCGGATATAAGAAACTCTCAAAGTAGGAGGCAGAAGAATCAAAGCATATATTTAGGCTCCACAGTAACCAACCCATGATCCAGCATCCCCATTTTGATATATTGATCCAAAGCTTCCAGGCCCAATAAGTACGCCTTACAAAAGTAACCGGGAGGCTACAGAGAAGCATGATTGCGTAAAGCAAAATCATGCTTCCCCCTCTATGGTAAAAAGATTACCCACTGGCCTGAAGTCCTTGTTCAGCTTCCTCCCATAGGTCAGCTCTGCCACTGGCAGCTCCTGCTCCTGCTGTGGCTGTGGCTGTGGCTGTGGCTGTAGCAGCCTCTGGCTCCAAGGGAAGCTGTTTTTAACCATCCAGCTTCTGCGGGGGTGTAAGGTACGCCGGAGAAAGCACAGGTTCTTTCAGTCTGCTTAAGCAAGGTGAAGGGGTTGACCGGGAAAGCACAGGTTCTTTCCATCAGCTTAAGCAAGGGAAGCAAGGTGAAGGGGCCGACAAGCTTACTCCAGTCCAACATACAAACAGCATTCAGTTCAGGGGAAAAAGCCAAACTAGTCAAGGCCACTTGTTGACTAAGTGCTAAGGAGCCCATTTTTGGTTGCCAACACAACAGGAGAGATGTGGTACCCAAGAGTTGTTTTGATTTGAATTTCTCTAATCAATAGTGAGTTAGAGCATTTTTTCATATGACTATAGATATCTTTAATTTCTTCCTCTGAAAACTGGCTATTCATATCCTTTGACCATTTCTCAATTGGGGAATGACTTGTATTCCTATAAATTTGGTTCAGTTCCCTGTATATTTTAGATATGAGGCCTTTATCAGAGATACTAGTTGTAAAGATTTTCTCCCAATTTTCTGCTTCCCTCCTAATCTTTGTTGCATTGGCTTTGTATATACAAAAACTTTTTAATTTAACATAATCAAAATTATCCATTTTGCATTTTGTAATGCTCTCTATCTCTTGTTGGGTCATGAATTCTTCCCTTTCTCATAAATCTGACAGGTAAACTATTCCTTGCTCTCCCAAATTGCTTATGGTATCAGCCTTTATTCCTAAATCATGAAATCATTTTGACTTTATTTTGGCATATGGTGTAAAATATTGGTCTATGCCCAGTTTCTGCCATACCATTTTCCAATTTTCCCAACAGTTTTTGCGAAATAGTGAATTCTTAACCCAGAAGCCAGATTCTTTAGGTTTATCAAAGAGTAGATTGCTATAGTTGGTGAATTCTGCATCTTGTGTACCTAACCTATTCCACCAATCCACCACTCTGTTTATTAGCCAGTACCAAGTAGTTCTGATGACTGCTGCTTCATAATACAGTTTAACATCTGGCATGGCTAGGCCACCTTCCCTAGCATTTCTTTTCATTAATTCCCTTGATATTCTGGACATTTGGTTCTTCCAGATGAATTTTGTTATTATTTTATCCAGCTCTGTAAAATTATTTTTGGTAGTTTGATTGGTATGGCACTGAAAAAGTAAATTAATTTAGGTAAAATTGTCATTTTATTATATTAGCTCGGCCTCACCACGAGCAACTGATGTTTTCCCATTTATTTAGATCTGACTTTATTTGTGTGAAAAGTGTTTTGTAATTGTGTTCATATAGGCCCTGGGTCTGTCTTGGCAGATAGACTCCCAAATATTTTATAGTGTCTATAGTAACTTTAAATGGAATTTCTCTTTCTATCTGTTGCTGTTAGGCTTTGTTAGTAATATATGGGAATGCCAAGGATTTGTGTGGGTTTATTTTATATCCTGCAACTCTGCTAATGTTTTTTATTTCAAGTAGTTTTTCACTTGATTCTCTAGGATTTTCTAAGAAAATCATCATATCATCTGCAAAAAGTGATAATTTAGTTTCTTCTTTGCCTATTCTAATTGCTTCAATTTCTTTTTCTTCTCTTATTGCTACAGCTAACATTTCTAGAACCAAATTGAATAATAGAGTGATAATGGACATCTTTGTTTCACCCCCGATCTTATTGGGAATGCATCTAGCCTATCCCCATTACACATAATGCTTGCTGATGGTTTTAGGTAGATGCTATTTATAATTTTAAGGAAGACTCTGTTTATTTCTGTTTCTACTGTTTTTAATAGGAATGGGTGTTGTATTTTGTCAAAAGCATTTTCTGCATCTATTGCGATAATCATATGGTTTTTGCTAGTTTTTTTGTTGATACGATCAATTATGCTGATAGTTTTCCTAATACTGAACCAGCCTTGCATTCCTGGAATACATCCTACCTGGTCAGAGTGTATTATTCTCATGATAAGTTGCTGCGATCTTTTTGCTAATATTTTATTTAAAATTTTTGCATTAATATTCATTACAGAAATTGGTCTATAATTTTCTTTCTCTGTTTTGACTCTTCCTGGTTTAGGAATTAGTACCCTGTTTGTGTCATAAAAAGAATTTGGTAGGACTCTTTTTTCATCTATTTTCCCAAATAGTCTGTAAAGTATAATTGTTCTTTAAATGTTTGATAGAATTCACATGTAAAACCATCTGGCCCTGGAGATTTTTTCCTAGGAAGTTCATTGATGCCTTGCTCAATCAATTTCTTCCTGAGATGGGGTTATTTGGGTATTTTGCTTCCTCTTCTGTTAATCTGGGCAATGTATATTTTTGTAACTATTCATCCATTTCCTAAGGTTGTCAAATTTATGGGTATACAATTGGGCAAAATAATTCCTAATTATTGTTTTAATTTCCTCTTCATTGGAGGTGAATTCACCCTTTTCATTTTTGATACTGGTAATTTGGTTTTCTTTAAGTAGCATCTTAAAGAACTACTGTTTAAGTTGTCTCTGAATTAAAGCAAAATAGAGCCACATAATAGTATATCTTTACTACTGTTTCTTAAGGTAAGTTATAAATTTTTTTGTGCTCCAAACAATTAGGTTGGCAATCTGCATCATTTGGAGGAATTCCTGCATCACAGAGATCACAAATATATTTTATTTCAGTTAGCATATACATTCATATGTGTGTGCATATGTATAAATACATGCATATGTTTATAAATATATGTTTATGTGTATGTTGTGTGTATATGGATTAGGTGCCAAGATAAATTTATCAAGGTATGCATATAAAGGAATATTTGAGGATGAATTTTTTACATATTAATAAGGGGACAAGAAAGTCTTCTCAGAACACTATTATCTTTATGAGTCATAGAAAAAAAGGTAAAAATGTGTATGGTTTTGTTTCTTTTTAAGAGTATTAGAACATAAAAATAGGAAGGATAGGGAACCATCAGAAGAAGAAAGGAAAAGAAATCACTTATTGCATCATAGAAATGTGTAAGATAAAGAATATATAGTCATGAAAGAAGGGGTATGAGGAATGGACATTCAATGAATTTCTATCATCTGAACAGGAATATTGAACACAATTTCAAACACACACACACACACACACATAAACACACACACACACACACACAGATTTCAGTATGTAAATGCAATAAGCACAAAAAAGGAGACAGGGACAAGGAAGAGATAGAGAATTATCTAAGAAGGAGGGACGGAAAATGTAAAGAAGTAGTGATAAGAATGAACTTCAGTGTTGTGGGGAAGAAGATGAAGAGAAGATCCAAAGAAAAGGAAGAAAGAGTAAAAAAATCCCAGAAAGTCCCTTCCCCTCTCTGGACCCAGGGCAACTTTAAGTAGTAGAGAAGGTGCCAATATGTAGTGCAAGAAAAAATTCCTCATTTGGAGCATATGAAAATGATTATTTCTTAAAAGACAGAAATGACTATTATTAAAGTATAAATCTTTATTTAAGAATTAGCTACTTAAATTCTGTGAAGTAATTGACTAGTTAGAGTAAAGGTCAAAGTAAATAAATTAGAAGAAAGGATAAAAATGTATAGCAGATGCTGAATGTAATTATAATAGCTCCAGTTCCACATATTCAAGTGAATATGTTTTGAAAAGGGAGGGGGGCACCAGGACGAAAAAAAGTTTAAATCATTTATTTCATAGGGAAGTTTAACCAATACAAAATGGTTGCCACAGGAAGGTCAAAGGCATCCCACCCTTCAAATTCCCTCCTTCATCCAGGAAACAGATATCTTTACCAAGTAGAAAGGCATAGATGTCAAGAACATTAGCTTAGCGTACAAGGTCATTTTCAAAATATTATAAAGGAGGATGAAAGATCATGAGGAGTATGCCTTCACGAAGCAGCATAAAAGAATGGGGGGAAAGGAACCTGAGGAGAGCTTAGCAACAAGTACATGCTGATTTTTATGGTGATCTTTTTTTTAACTAGTAAAAATAAGAACCTAGTACTGTGTTTTATATGAGAGACATTAGATGTAGTCAAAAAGAAAAGTTAGATCTGAGTAAATTCATACAACCAAAATCTATACTGGTTGTGATATAATATTAAGGCATGCAGTGATCAATGACTTTTTTCCTTTAAAAAAACAATATCATTAAATATCAACAACTATTGACCCATATGGCTACTTATTCTTCCCTAGAAAATGGGCATAAGAATATATGAGAAATGTATATAAGAATATTGTGTGCATGTATCTAGGATGCCCCTGGTGTCATAGGAACAGATAGTCTATGTTAGACCACATCTCTATAGTTACATCATTAACTAAGAGTTATAGGGAAGATATAATGTCATTCTTTCTATTGCTTATTGATTTTCAAAAAACATTTACTTCATATGCAAAGTGCAGCCTGAAATCTCTTTTTAAGCATGGTGGCTTCCACATTCATAAATGTTTAAAAGACTTTATAAGAGAATGAAAGTATGGAGGAAATTTTGTTCAATAACACACTGCCATTGAACGATTGATTGATCAATAAACAATTACCAAGCACCTACTATGTGCCCTGGCATTAAAAGAGGTGTAAAATAGGGAGGTATTCTCAGCTAAATTGTTTATCAGTGCCATGGGTAACATCCTGAACAGAGTTCAAGCAAAGGGATTCCTCACTGACGACAAGAGTCTCCAAATTCTCAGATTCACAGATGATGCCACTAATTTCATCAATACTACAAAGCCCCTTTGTGAAATACATAGCAGTGTGAAAAAACTGGTCTAAACATCCACACTCAAAAGTTAAGTGTATGAAAAACATATTGCCCAGAAATGCAGTGGAACCGTAAGTTGCTCAAGTAATTTCATCAATGAACGTCTTGAATTGTTGCAGCTGTTGCTGTTGTTGTTATTGTTCAGATGTTTCAGTCATGTCTGGCTCTTCATGACCCCATTTGGGATTTTCTTGACAAAGATACTGGAGTGGTTTGCCATTTCCTTTTCTAGCTCATTTTACAGATGAGGAACCTGAGGCAAACAGGGTTAAATGACTTGTCCAGGTTCACACAGTTGGTAAGTGTCTGAGGCTGGGTTGGACTCAGGAAGATGAGTCCTCCTGATTCCAAGCCCAGTGCTCTCTGCGCTGCAACACTTATGCCTTGTTTTGTATAGATAATACAAATGGAACCAGAGATGGAGTGAAATATTAAGCCACATGACATTGGAAAATTTGTACAGTGCCCAAACCACTTGCTATTACAAAAGTACCATTAATCTGCTAGGTGTATACATAGATGTAGGAATCTTGACATATCATAGTCCGAGAAAAATCAAATTGCAAGTAACTCAAAAGCCCAGAGATAGACTCATAGTTGGAGTGACTAGGTTGGAACATATTACTAAGGATGATAAGATGTGTTACAAAAGACACAAATGACTGGGGAAAGAAGTGGCCTGGATAGTTAGCAAGAGTGAGTATGAATGTTATGTTGGTATTCCTGTGACCTTAAAATGATCAGAGGAAGGTTTATGGTGTGTTATTTGGATCTTCTATGGAAGATTCAAGGAAGCACACAGACAAGAACCACACAAGATGAGAATGGTTGGAAGGGTACAGCCTGCATTGCTGAAGGGAGTGCCCCGAGAGAATAAATTGCAGATTCATCAAAAACATACTTCTCTATAAAGTGTTCTGTGGTTATTTCATTTTCATTGTCTCTAAACTATAAGTTACTTGAAGACAGGAAATATGTTTCCCTATCTTAGTATTCCTTCCACAGCATTTAGTGTAGTTTCCTGAACACAGTCAGCATTTTTAAATATTAGCTGACCCATGGAGCTCAAAATGCTTTTAAGAGTATTTCACATATCTTTTAATATTTTTGGCAATGAAGCTGATAATAGCATGTAAGTTATGCAATTGGTGAACAATCTCTACGTGAAGCAGAAAAGAAAATATTGGTACTACGGTTTCTATGGATGAGAAATGTGGTAGAAAGAAAAGAATATCCTGAAACCCAGACATTACACTCTAATTTGTTGAAAAGGAGAAAGAATCCAGACTGGGATGGCCAGGGGCTTACTATGGAGATGTCCTAGTAAGAACTCTGTTCCCAGGCTGATCCAGAAGAGTGTCTTGTCTAAGAATAGATCTTTAATAAATGGTTGTTGAATTAAATCGAATGAGTTGAATCGAATTAAGGAAAGCAGATTGGTATTGGAGTTAAAATCCATTGTGGGGATGAACTAATTTCTTCTGAGACACATTGCAAGCAAGCTGAAAGACATGGAAGTGCCCTAGAACAAACCAATAGAAAGCTTATGATAAGTGTTGTATAGCACTGTTTTGCAAACCAGTTTCTGAGAGGCAGAGAAAAATCTTCAGCACCTATATTCATGAGATTCTGGGAAAGGGTATCAGACAGCATTGTTTCCTCTCACCTAAGGAGAAGCTATCACAAAAAGGATATGTGCACTCAGAATACAGAGTTGGAAAAAGGATCAGGGCACATAATTTGAGCCAACGACATAGAGACAGAGTACTTTCTATTGTGGGCATTCCCACCATTGCAACCAGGGAACCTAAATTTTTGTCCCACCCCACCCCAATCCCCTGAAGGGAGAAACTGTGACTGATCAATTTTATTGAGGAGGATAAGGATGGTATTGCTTTCCTCCTTCCTCCTTTTTACATTCCCTATCTCTCTTCCCCTCCTAGAGAGAATGAATTCTTGTTCCAAAATTTTCCTTTTCCTTAATGTTAGACCTTCTGCTTAAATTAGTCCCAATATCAGCTAGTTAAAGGATTGATCCTTACTTTTCTAGTAATATGCTTCATTATTTGTAAAGGGGAGGGCAGAGAGAAAAGTAGAACAGTAGCTGGCAGAGTATGAGAAAGAAAGAAATCGACAGAGAGGGTGGTATCTGTCTGAATGTCAGGACAGAAGGAGTTAGTTCTTCTTTCCCCCTGAGTTGAGGCTCAGGAACAGAATGAGAGAATAACTTAGTTATATTGATTTCCTATTTTAATAAATCTCCCAATGTGGGACAAGAATTGATCCAGGTCTCTGCCTTTAAAAATAGCTGTTAGATGGTTGCTGTTAAGTCACATTGTACTATGTGTTGTTTTCCTACCCATGCATGTGCAAAGAAACTTCTTTGTAGAGAGGGAGGTGAGGGAAGTGTCTGGAAGAAAGTCATGCCTGGTAGCAAGAGAGGAATGGTGTGAACAGGGCCAGGTAATACCTACATTCCAAAGGGAATCAGCTAAATGAGAGTCGTGAGCTTCCTCTTTATAAGTCATCAAGTACACAGCCAACAATAGTTGGGATCAATCACTTACCTAGCTAACATTGGTGCTAATTAAAACAGATGGTATAAACATAACTAGAAAATGGGAAAATTTTGGAGCAAGACTTTATCATCCTCAAGAAGGAAAAGAGAAGTGAGAAAAAGGGAAGCAGAGTCATAGAGAAATATCACAATGTTCCTTTCCAGCAAATGTGATCAGCCAGTCTCTCCTTTCAGCCATTGGGGGGGGGGGGGAGGAGAGGAGGGAAGGGGGACTTGCACAGTTTAAATCTCTGGATGCGATTTAAATGGTGGCCCTCTTGGCAGCAAGTGCTCTCTCTATCTCTCTCATCTAGCTCAAGTCATGTGCCCACTTCTGCTTCTAGCCCCATATCCCCAGCATACAATTCCATCTTCTAATGGTCTCTCCTTTACTATGTACAAAAGTTATATATAAAAGGGATTAATTTTCCATCATGGAAAGACCCTTCTTTTTAGGAGGTTATTGAAGACTTTTCTCTTCCCATAGAAATTAATCTCCAAAGTCCTGCCGCAGTTGAATGGCTTTCTTATGAATCCTCCAGATAATCAGAGTCTGAACCTTCTGGATCAGTACGAAACCTTAATGAATTTCATAGTCTTTCCCTGATCCAAATCAGTAACATGTGTAGCTCCATAACCATTGCAGGGTCTGGAGATATGAGGTATGATTAAATGGTATACATTCGGATGAGCCAAATGGCTTGGAAATATTATACTTCTAGGTATATTAATACCACATGTCATGGTACTGTTTTGTTTAAAACTGACTTACCATATGGTATATAGACCCTACCAGTAGTCTCCTAATTGGTATCTAATAGCCTACATGGCAGATCACTCACTGCTCTTCCTTCTACTCTCTCTTAGATCTGCTCCTTTACAAGGCAAACCATTCTGTAGCTTTTTTCCAGGCACAAGTCTCATGTCAAGTCTTGTTGATACCTCATGTTTATCTCCTTGTGCCAACATTTCAAGTTTATTTAATTTATTATCATGTGTGTATATACCTATACATATATGCATTAGTATATGGATATAAAAGTCTACCTGATCTTCTTCCCAGTTATTTTCTTCTGACAATTCCTAGACACTCCTTCCACTATGGTTCAGTGTCAAGCCTCTTGTCCTCTGGAATGCAGTATTTTTGTTTTTGTTTTATTCTGCATTTGTGATTCCACTGGTATAAGCCTTCCCCATAAGGAGACAACTTCAGCCATTTTTCTGCAGCTTCTATTCTTGAAGAGTTTCCTGGGGTACTAAGAGGTTAAGTGACTTGCCCAGGGTAAAACGATCAGTATGTGACAGAAGCAGGGCTTGACCCCAGTCTTCCTGCTCCTAAGGCCAGATTTTTTTCCAGCTTTTTTTCTGTCACCTCTGCCAATCTGCTTTCCTTTACAGTTCAATGGGAAAATGTTCTCTTTCCCCTCTCATACTTCAGCCTAAAGGCTTCTTGATCAATTTGATAGGTCTCTCACCAAACATATTTTTTCCTGCTCTTCATAAGATCCATTCCATACCCTGCTATGAACTCCTCTTTTGGGTATATCACAATTCATGGTCCAGAAAACCAAACCTCCTTGTTTGACCACACACACATGATGTTACCTTTTCACACCCTATGCTTTCCTTTCTCTTACAAAGTTATGACTTTTAGCTTTGGTGGGGATTAAGGGGAAGAATTATGTGATAAAGGTGTGTGTAGGAGCAGAGCATTCTCAAATATGTTGTTGTTGTTCATTTGTTTCAGTGGTGTCCAAATCTTTGTGACCCCATTTGGGATTTTCTTGGTAGAGATACTGGAGTGGTTTGCCATTTCCTTTTTCCAGATGAAGAAACAGGCAGACAGGGTTGGGTGGCTTACCCAGGGTCACACAGCTGGTGGGTGTCGGAGGCTGGATTTGAACTCAGGAAGATGAGTCTTCCTGACTCGAGGGCCAGTGCTCTACCCACTGTGCCACCTAGCTTCCCTATTGTCAAACATATCAATAATAAAAGCTAATACTTAAGATTTGCCAAACAAAAAACCACAACAAAGTTATGACTTTTAGCTGGAAGATGAAATGAAAAGACCATTTGTGGCTCCACATTTCCCACAAATGGCCTTTTCATTTCATCTTCCAGCTAGAAACATATTACGTGTTTCTTCTGATTAAGCATTCTATTTAGACATGAATCAGCAGAAATAGGTAAAAGGCAGAAAATCTGATCAGTCTTGGCAGTCTCTATGTTATGTCTTAGAATGATGATAGACATCAGGAAGACATAATGCCTCTGGATTAGAGAAAGCAGAGTCATCCTTTCACTCAGTTATCTTCCCTACATAGGTTGTAAAAAGGGAAAAATAAAACCTACATGAATTTCATAATCTGAGAGATAAACAGTGATGAAAAATAAAAACAAAAATAAAAATCTCTTGTTTTTGGACAGACTGGAATGGGGCATCTGCGTGTTACAAAAGATGGTCTCCGCCTGGAAGGGGAGTCTGAATTTTTATTCCCACTGTATGCCAAAGAAATTCGCTCCAGGCTGGTAAGTAAAGAACAAAATACTTAAAGCAACATACTACAAACAAAACCAAACACAAATTTTAGTAAGTGTAAAAATTTGTAGTATTGTAGAAGACACTTTGTAGAGCATATATACACAAAACCTTTCTAAATTGTCTCAAAATGCTTGGGAGTTTGGTTATGGAACTAATCTCTAACAACTGCATTTAGAGAGTAAATGAAACCAATTTTCCTGTACTTCAGAATTTAAATTTGGTGGTCACTGTAATTTAGACCTGAAATGAAAACCTCAAACACAAATAATTTAAGCTTCTATCCACTATTGCAAAGCAATTTAAATTCAAGTGATTTTGAAAGCATTTCAAATTGTCTGAGAAGCTTAAAAAGAAATCTTTTTCACAGTAGGGTATTCTTCACTAATTATAGAATATTAAGGTTAAATAGGACCCTCTATCAGTAGATTAAACATCAGTACTGAATGGTTATGTTAATAGAGTACAGTGGGACTTTAAAAGCATATCTGCCTCAATATAATCTTCATTTGCCTCCCTGGCATTTAACTCTACCTCCAGGATAGCCAATCATGAAATTAAATTACTGTACAGTAAAGTATAATGCCTCCATGAAATGTTTCTGTTTTTTCTTCCTGTAGCATACTGAACACAAAATGAAATATGAGGACTTTAACTTACATCAGGTTTTTAAGTATCCACCACCCAGCCCTATCCTGGGATAGCCTCTAACCATGGAGGCATTGTGAGGTCTGCCATAGTGTTCAGCCTTGTTTTTTAACCTTATAATTTATGTAGTGACCTTCAGGAAATTTGTACTGCCTGAGGGTACCTGGGAAGCTGCTCAAGTTTCATCTTTAAAATATATGCCTTTAAAAAAATAAACAGTCCCCATGCTATCCTCTATGATATCTCTAGAGAAAGGGCTGTGTAGGTTTTAAAAAAAGAAAAAAAATTTCCAGGTAATTGAAGAAAACAGTCTGTGCCTTTCTCCCATCTCCCATCTTTCTGTCTTCAAAAGGGACCACTGAGAAGAGCTGGTTACCCATAAAAAGAGTTGGTTTTCTTGCCTTAAGTAAGACCTTATTGGCCCTACTCTCCCATTCACTCAACTACATTGACTCCCTATTACCAACAAGATCCAATAGAAAAATCCTCTTTTGGGGCTTCAGAGCCCTTCAGAACCTAGCTCCTTCCTACCTTTCTAGTCTTCTTACACCTTCCTCCTTTCCACATGCTCTTATACAGTGACACTGGCCCCTTTCTTGTTCCCCCCATACAACATTCCATCTCCAGTGTTTTCTGATGACTTGCCTCCTATGCCTGGAAAGCTCTCCCTCCTCACCTCCACTTCCTGGCTTCCTTCAAGTCCCAGCTAAAGTCCAGCCTTCTACAATAACCTTTGCCACGACTTCTTAATCTTAGTGCCTTGCCCATGAGACCACCCCCAAATTATCCTGTATGTATTTTAATAGTTGTGTGTTGTCTCTCCCGTTAAATTATGAGCTCCTTGAAAGCAGGGACTAGAGGGAGGGGGTTGCATTTCTTTGTATCTCCAGCGTTTAGCACAGTGCTTGGCACAGAGTAAGTACTTAAGAAATGCTGGTTGACTAATGACTGACTGACTCATAGTCCTAAATTATCAAGAATTTTTTGCACAACCAGTATCAACAGAGCACTATGCCTTAATCTTAGAGGATATAAAATAAATAGGAAAAACTTGCTTTAGAGTTGGAGAATGAAAACACATACTTAAGGTGACCTAAGAACAGTATAAAAGCAATTTATCACCACTCCCTTGTTGATATAGTACAACATGAACAGATAAATGCTGAGCAAGAATGGAGTACAGATATAGGGTATTTAGAAGATATTACTTCACCTTTTTCTCTCTCTTTTTCTAATTAAAAGGGCCATCTCTTGACTTACTTCTTAAAGAAGCCTATTCATTGAATGGGACTTATTTCACTCTAAGTGATGTAATATTAAGTTGGGATTTTTTTACTCTTTTCTCTTTTAGCTTATTTAATCAAGTTCCCCTGAAGAGTTTGGCCTTTGTTTCCTTGATTTAATTAGGAGTTCTTGATGACCACCTTGCCTCAAGCGAAAGCCTAGTTTACATGAGTTTGAGTGACATGTTTGTGACATCAGAGGTTTTTAGACGACATGGGTTTAAGTCGCATTTTTGTGACACTTTTAGGTCACGTGGGTGAGTCGCATGTGTTACTCACCTTTAACCCTGAACAAGATATATAAACCCAGAGGCTGGCATTCTCCCTTGGGGCTCTGAGCCACAGGAGGAGTGGTGTGTGACTCTGGGCCAGTCGTGAAAAGCTCCCCGGCTCCTGAACCCAGATGTTGATGGTTTCTTGGTAACTAGGAATTGTGATTTGGTCTGTTTATATTGTGTATGTTTGTAATTTGTTTGTATTTGCTCTGAAGTTCAGGTTGCTCGCTTTTCCTCCTGAACTAAGTGAGTTTATGTGTATATGTTGGATTAAAGTAAGATGGTTAACCACTTAACACTACTTTCCTTAGTAAAGCAGATCAAAAGAACCCGTGCTGGTAGCGTTCTTGTTCTTGGGCTTGTGTTGGTCTTTCACCCCCACAACAGCTGCTAGCTGAATTGTTGCATCAAGTGAGTACATGAAAAGGCCTTAGTCTAAAAGGGCCAGGGTCTCCCATTGCATCCTGGGTCATCTCCAGTCATCCTGATTAATATCTGGTCACTGGATCCAGATGGCTCTGGAGGAGAAAATGAGGCTGGTGACCTTGCACAGCCCTCTCTCACTCAAATCAAAGTCAACTGCAAGTCATGTCATCATGTCCCTGATGTCATGGTCCTCTTTGAAAATGAAGGACAAGCACAACAACTTCACCTTTTAGGAGTTTCTTTTTTGCCCTTATTTTATGACCCAGGAAGCCTTCTGAATATTAGAACTCTGACTTTGTGTTACAAAGAGAAAAATAGATCCACATTACCCTTGAATGTGGCATCCTTTAAAATATTCTAGGGCATAAAGGAAGTAAAACAAGAAAAGGGTATTTCAGACATGCTTGTTTCTTAGTCACACATGGACTCTATAAATGTAGCTTCCTCAAAGGACTGAAAAAGAAAACTCAAGTAATAATGCTTATCTGTCCAATACTCAGTGAAAATTAATTGACCCTTAATTATATTCTCAGTAGGGCCAATCTGGTGTTCTGACCCACTGGCTAAAAGGGGAAGAAATTCATAGCCTGTTATTTGACTGGGCATCAGGCTGATTCAACTTGCCTTTCTTCTGGGACGCCAAAAGGACCTCAGCTGAAATTGCCACCCAGAAAGAACTATCTTCTCTATAACGTGCTCTTTAACCCACAACCAACCCTCTGGTCAGTGCCACTTCCTCCTACCCCTCCTGGCTGGACACTGATCCCCTATCTCTACCCCTGCCAAAAGGAAATAGAATTCCTCTTCCTCTGACCTATATATTCACTCCCTTCTTCTCAACAGTGGTAGCCTGCTCCTATGGGACAGCCCCCTAATGCATTCTAAGGACTCTCAGTCCTTGCTGTCTGCTTTGTATCTGCACCCTTGGGGCCTTTCCATATACCCTGCAACTGAACTCTCCTTCATTGTGTCATCTTTCCCAATTAAAAAGGTGAGTTTCTTGAGAGCAGGAAATGTGTTCTTTTTTAATTTTAATTTTTATCCTCAGTGTTTAGCATAGTGTTTCATACATAGTCAGCAATAAATAGATTTTCCCCACTAATTCATTCATCACAGCTTCAATACTTTGTCCTCTTAATTGCTCTGGAAAAACATCTGCTTTAAATATTTCTGTCTACTGGCAGGGGTGGTGCCACTGGATTAAGAATTAATTTTCCAAGACCTCACAAGGCAGGAATAAAGACCTGGGATGGTCCAAAGGACTCTGGTCATGAGGGAATGGAATAAAAAAAGAAAAAAGGGTGTGGAAAAATAGCTATTTTCTATGAGGTTTGGCTGCTTGAGGGACATATAAATAGCATTCCTTCATTGTTCTATCCCCATAGAAGCCAAGCACTGTGAAGTATCTAAGTGTGGCTTTGGAAACCCTTTTGCTAGTCCTTCACTATCTTTTATATAATAACTTTCGTGTGACTTCAGGGAAACACCTAAAAACCTGACCATGGGCATCTGCACTACCACTTCTGCTCTGTGATTCTTTTCTCGCATTCAACAGGCATGTTCCTACTAACCTGAAAATGGAAGGAGGAGAGAGGTTTCTCCCCCACAAAACCTGAAGATGTATATTGTCAAGCATATGTAGGAGAAATGGGCATGAATTTGTATTAAGAAAATTTTTGGAAAACATTACTTTTTGGTTTCAGTGCCCTACTTAAGTTTTCTATTTTCTCCAGGACAGAAGAGCAAAAGGGCATTGAGAATTCTGTCTCAGGTCAAAGCAATAACCCTTTTATCCTGGCATTTTGTTTGGAAAGAGGCACTAAGGGGATTTTTCTTAGCCAGGTCTGATTGTCCTTAAAATGTTAAGGAGATATTTTAACTATCTCTAGCTTTCCTTCCTAAGCCATAGCTTGCTCATTCATGAATTTATCAAAATGCTTTTAAAAATCAGTTTCAGGTCTGGCTATACCATTTCATGGGATAACAAGGGCTCTAATGTATCCCTGGTACATTAAGCTTATCTTTTATGCCTCTTCTTAGTTGTTATGAAGGCTCTTTTTGAGCCTACTCCTTGCCTATAATGAAAGATTTGGTAAATAATTATGGTATGGGTCTTCATTATTGTATACATTTTGATCGTATTCCCTATTGACTTCATTCATCTGGAGCACTGAAGATTGCTAGAGTAGTAGAGTATGTTCTGGCCTTCTCTCCCAGAGATAGGCTGCTCCTCCCTCAGGTTTATAAAGTAACCTGTGTCAGTTCAGAGTTTCTTACTTCTCTCTATGCATCATCTTGAGCCCCCAACCAGCTGGATTTCCCCTTTGTTAGAGGCTTGTGATTAGCATCCCAGTTCTATTCAACCACTTTATATCCATTAGATTTTATAAAGGGATATTTACTTAAAAGGGGGGCGGAGCCAAGATGGCAGCTGGAAAGCAGGGACTAGCATGAGCTCCCTGCTGAGTCCCTCCAAAAACCTATAAAAATGGCTCTAAACCAATTCTAGAACTGCAGAACCCACAAAAAAGCAGAGGGAAGCAGGGCTGCAGCCCAGGGAAGCCTGGATGGTCTCTGAGTGAGGTCTATCCCGCATGGAGCTGGGAGCAGAGCAGAGCGGAGCAGAGCAGAGCCCAGCGTGAGCTGCGTGGACCAACCAGACCAGGAGCCAGGAGGAGCGTGCCCTAGCACCGTGAATCGGTGAGCTGCAGCAGTTACCAGACTTTTCAACCCACAAACACCAAAGAAAACAGAGAAGGTTAGTGGGAAAAGCTGCAGGAGTGGAAGGAGTTCCCCGTTCGGCTACCACCCCGGGGGCAGCAGAGGTGGGGCAGCTACAGAAGTACAGCTGCAGTTGCTTCCAGCCCCAGGCCCACCTGGTGGGAGGAATTAAATGGTGGATCAGAGTAGGAGTGCACAGCCTGCTGAAGATCTAAGTCCAGTCCGGGTTGGGGGTTCTTGGGGAAGGAGGAGTGCTGGTGTGGCAGAGGTGGCGCATCCCCTCAAACGTGGAACATAGTTGTCTTAACTCCACAAGCAGTCATACCCCGCTGAAAAACTCAAGGCTCAAGTTAGTTGGCTGGGAATATGGCCAGGCAGCGAAAATGCACCCAGATTCAGTCTCAGACTTTGGAAGCTTTCTTTGGTGACAAAGAAGACCAAAACATACAGCCAGAAGAAGTCAACAAAGTCAAAGAGCCTACAACAAAAGCCTCCAAGAAAAACATGAACTGGTCTCAGGCCATGGAAGAGCTCAAAAAGGATTTGGAAAAGCAAGTTAGAGAAGTAGAGGAAAAATTGGGAAGAGAAATGAGAAGGATGCGAGAAAACCATGAAAAACAAGTCAATGACTTGCTAAAGGAGACCCAAAAAAATACTGAAAAATATACTGAAGAAAACAACGCCTTAAAAAATAGACTAACTCAAATGTCAAAAGAGCTCCAAAAAGCCAATGAGGAGAAGAATGCCTTGAAAGGCAGAATTAGCCAAATGGAAAAGGAGGTCCAAAAGACCACTGAAGAAAATACTACCTTAAAAATGAGATTGGAGCAAGTGCAAGCTAGTGACTTTATGAGAAGTCAAGATATTATAAAACAGAACCAAAGGAATGAAAAAATGGCAGACAATGTGAAATATCTCATTGGAAAAGCCACTGACCTAGAAAATAGATCCAGGAGAGAGAATTTAAAAATTATTGGACTACCTGAAAGCCATGATCAAAAAGAAAAGAGCCTAGATATCATCTTTCAAGAAATTATCAAGGAGAACTTCCTGGATATTCTAGAGTCACAGGGCAAAATAGAAATTGAAAGAATCCATCGATCGCCTCCTCAAATAGATCCCAAAAAGAAATCTCCTAGGAATATTGTCGCCAAATTCCAGAGCTCCCAGATCAAGGAGAAAATACTGCAAGCAGCCAGAAAGAAACAATTTGACTATTGTGGAAACATAATCAGAATAACCCAAGATCTGGCAGCTTCTACATTAAGAGATCGAAGGGCTTGAAATGTGATATTCCAGAGGTCAATGGAGCTAGGATTAAAACCAAGAATCACCTACCCAGCAAAACTGAGTATCATGCTCCAAGGCAAAATATGGATTTTCAATAAAATAGAGGACTTTAAAGGTTTCTCAGTGAAAAGACCAGAGCTGAATAGAAAATTTGACTTTCAAACACAAGAATCAAGAGAAGCATGAAAAGGTGATCAAGAAAAAGAAATTGCAAGGGACTTACTAAAGTTGAACTGTTTTGTTTACATTCCTACATGGAAAGATGATGTGTATGATTCATGAGACGTCAGTATTAGGGTAGCTGAAGGGAATATGCATATATATAAACATATGTTTATGTATATATATATATATATATGAATGTGTATGTATGTATGTATGTGTATATATATATATATATATATATATATATATAGAGAGAGAGAGAGAGAGAGAGAGAGAGAGAGAGAGAGGACACAGGGTGAGTTGAAGATGAGGGGAAGATATCTAAAAGAAATAAAATCAAATTAAGGGATGAGAGAGGAATATATTGAGAGAGGGAGATAGGGAGAGATAGAATGGGGTAGATTATGTCACATAAAGGTGGCAAGAGGAAGCAGTTCTGTGGGAGGAGGGGAGAGGGCAGGTGAGGGGGGAATGAGTGAATCTTGCTCTCATCAGATTTGGCCTGAGGAGGGAATACCATACATACCCAATTGGGTATCTTACCCCACAGGAAAGAAGAGGGAAGAAGATAAAAAAGGGGGGATGATGGAGGGGAGGATAGATGGGGGTGGAGGTAATCAAAAACAAACACTTTCAAAAGGGGACAGGGTCAAAGGAGAAAATTCAATAAAGGGGGATGGGTTGGGAAGCAGCAAAATATAGTTAGTCTTTCACAACATGAGTATTGTGGAAGGGTTATACATAATGATACACATGTGGCCTACGTTGAATTGCTTGACTTCTTAGGGAGGGTGTGTGGGAAGGGAAGAGGGGAGAGAATTTGGAACTCAAATTTTTAAAAGCAGATGTTCAAAAACAAAAAAAAAAGTTTTTCCATGTAACTAGAAAATAAAATACACAGGCAATGGGACGTAGAAATTTATCTAGCCCTACAAGAAAGGAAGGGAAAAGGCAATGGGAGGGGAACGGGGTAACAGAAGGGAGGGCTGACTGGGGAAAAGGGCAACCAGAATATATGCCATCTTGCAATGGGGAGGAGGGTAGAAATGGGGAGAAATTTTGTAATTCAAACTCTTGTGAAAATCAATGCTGAAAACTAAATATATTAAATAAATTTAAAAAAAAGAAATAGCAAAAATAAATTACACTATTCCCCCACTCACCCAAAAAAATCAAAGTTCATGAAGAAACTGAGGCAAATAGAAATTAAGTGACTTGCTCAGGGTCACACAGCTAGTAAGTATCTGAGGCCAAATTGGAACTCGGGTCTTCCTGACTCCAATTCCAGTGCTCTATCTACTTCACCACCACCCTCTCCTTTGAGGGAGTAGGCTCAAAAAATCCAATTCCTATGTAACATTACTTCCACCAAGTACACATCCAAAGGCAAAATCTCTGCAAGAGTAGCCCTTGTCTCAGCTACCACTGGGATGAGGCCCCAAAGGTCACTCTCAAAGAATATTCCTCATTCCCAGGGTCATCAATGCTGACAGTAAAATCTAGCCTGTATTCCAACTTCCTGATTCCTCTGGCTCACTTTCTCAACTTTTCTAAATTCCCAGGGACAGAGGCTTCACTCCTTTCACCTAGAATTGGAAAGAATAAATGAAAAGTGCAATGACCAAAGTCTGTTTCTGTCGTCTCAGAGGAGAGAGGGCCCTGAGTCCTCTTCCCTCATATAATGCTCTTTCACCATACTCTGTCAGTGTTGAATCACTGATATAACCCCAAAAGCAAGTAAAGGGGGAAAAAGAAGGGACCAATGTTAGTAGGCCTTTGTGAACACCTCAAAAGCTCATCAGAGAGCCTCCCTTCACCCTAGGGTTAGCTAACCAGAAACAACTGTGGATTTCTATACATGTTCCAGTCTTTCCAAAGCACCTCCCTTAAATGTCATCATCAATCACCGTCCTCCCGGAAATAAGCTTCCAAGTGTCCTCCACGTAGAGAAGTTACAGCAGCTAAGCAAGCTGCTAGGGGCTGTGTTATATGCCAGACACCCATTGTATTCATGTTTAATCTTCATATAGAAAGTTCTCTACTCCTTTACTCACTCTAATTATCTTTTTCTGGAACTTTTGCATCTGTATTATTTCCTTCTTAAGACCCTGGACCCAAAACCTCTAACAGTATTCCAAGTAAAACCACGCTGTGGTTTTGTGTAAGAGTTGAATAATATTTTATGTTGCATTTTTTGAAATATGTAATTCAGTGCATAAACTACAATATTATTTTGATCATTATAATCAGTTCACTAAATATCTGTGTTATAATTTAAAAAGGCTTTCCAATCATTTTAAGATTCAGAGAAAAATAATAGACTATTATGCCATGTAATTTTGGTGTACATTGATATATTAGTTATATGTATTCTTCATGGGATGAACTTGGGAAATAATTTTCCATTGAATTACTAAAAGCATTACCTTACACAGTGGCAAGAATTTTAGAGATAATCTGTTCATCTGAATAGCTAGGATGAAAGCATTTTTTTCATTGTAAATGTAATGCAGGGCCACTGAACAACTGATTACACACTAACCCTTAAAAATGGGTGGGTGAGTAATGCGGCTTAATTTCTTGTGACTCAAGAATAGAAATAATTTATTCTCCCAGAAGATAGTTGCTTTCTATCTGGACAACTAAGTATGGACAGACATTATTATATTCTAAACTACTCTGTACCTTTTTACTGGAGTAGTACCCCTTTTAAATAGAAGATTATCTTTATTACCCTTTGAGTTCCCACATGTAACCAGGACCAAACAAATCCGATGAAACGAAGTTCAAGTCAACAGTGGCCACCTTTTGCACAAGAATTTTGAGTCCTGAACAATATTTAAAGTTATAAATCCCATGCTGGCTTTGACTATGACTTCTGCTTAAGGAGTGCATTAGATTAGATTTCCTAACTCCTAGGAAAAAAAACATTAGGTTTCACCAATCAGGTTTAAGAGCAATATGGACACCCTGACCTATAATTGGAAGAATTTGCTTATCTTGCTGAAGCAGATGGAAAACGAAATGAATACTTTAAAGGCAAAGATAAACATGAGAAATATATATTCCCTCTTGAATTTGGAGGTAAAGGTCTGATTATAGTGTTTAGATACATAAACTGTCTTATTGAGTCCACAAGGTGAGGCAAGAGTCTGATTATAGCATAAATTTACCATTGATTGTAGGTCTTTGGGCAATGCTGTCTATGTCACACCTGAAATCTAGATCTGACTCTTCTGCCTGAAGTTACCAGAGAAAAGGCAAAAATGGACTTTTGCTCCATTAGCAGTTATAATCACAGAGCTGAAGGCTGCTATGGGAAGAATATCAACTGTCATTTTGTTTTGCAGAGAGAAAATGTTCATTATCTCTTAACTTTGCCCATCATAACTTTTTTAGTAGGAATGTATTTAAATTATTAAATGTTCCATAGCCAATTATGTGCTTCCAAGGTTGAGTTGCCTCCATGATTTGCTGGGCATTGTTCTTAGATGTCAGGCTATTAGACTAAATTTCCTTGAGGCTGCCATTCAATACAGGTTGTCTCAAATGTCTTAGTGGGATTTTAAGCTATTAAAGCTTAAAGTTGCTACTAAAGCTGAAAATTACACCAAGATTTTTGAGACAGTGCCCTCCCATGGCTACTGGAAAAAAGCAGAAAAAGAAAAAAAAAGTTAACCAGGGAAAGGCCCATAGGAAATGCTCATGTATCTCCAGAATAATCTAGCCCATTATACTCACCTCAAGTATATCTGTCACAGAAAAGGACATTCAGTTGTTTGGATACATTCAGTAAAAAGCAAAACAACAGTTCTTCAAAGTGAACTTATTTTATTCTTGGTCACTCACAAATCAGTCAGTTCCATGACTCTCCATCTTTTCATTGTTTCGACATTTATTAAGCAACTTCTGCATGAAGAATGCTGTGTTCCATGCTGAGAAAAATGAAAAATCTATAAATGAGACATGGTCCCTGCCCTTATGAAGTTTTATGGGAGGAAAAGACAAACAAATAGCTATAACATGTATGAGAGCTACAGCACAAATTATTATATGAGAAGAGCATTAGAGCATTGTGAAACAAAGTCTGAATGGCCTTTGCCAACTGGGAATATCAGAGAAGGTTTCAAGTACTTGAAAACATTTGAGTTGGCTTTTAAAGATATATAATAATAGGTAGTGAGGAGAGAGGCCATTTCATGTTGCAGCTTGGGCAAAGAAGCTGGGGATTTGTCTCAGGATTGCGAACTTAACACTTCCTCCCCTGTCTGGCCCTCTCTTTGGGAACAGTAGCAGACTAGTCCTGGGCATACTGCCTCCTTCCTTGGCTACATTCTCAACCCCTCCCACCACCACCACCACCACACCTCCACCATTGCCTCAGCAACAGTTACTCAATCAGTTAGCTAGCATTCATTAAGCGCTTACTAATGTGCCAGGCATTGTGCTAAGTGATGGGGATAGAAAGACAAGGAAAAATTGGCCCCTGTTCTCAAGGAGCTTACAGTCTAATGGCTGTTGTTATTGTGGTTTGTCCTTCGACTTGCAAGTGAATTGGATTTAAGTGAGGCAGGGCTATGCAAAATCACCAGCCTCACTCTCTCCTCCAGAGCCATCTGAATCCATTGACCCTAATGGGGGAGACAACGTATAAACACCTATGTACAAATAAGATATATACAGGACAAATTGGGGGAAGTCTCAGAGCAACACACTAAGATTAAAGTAGATTAGGAAAGGTTTCCTGTAAAAGGTGGAATTTTAGCTGAGATTAGGGAATCTGGGAGGTGGAGATGAGAAGGGAGACAAACTGGCAAAAGCAGTCAGAAGATGAAGTGTCTTGTGTGAGAAACAGTAAGGAGTCCAGTGTCATAGGAGCAGAGGATGTAGAGGACAGTAAGGTATATGAAGAGTTGAAAGGGAGAAAGGGGTCATGTTACTAAGGGCTTTGGAAGCCAATTCTTCAGCTTGTTTAGAAACCTCATGGTGTCCTGGGATATTCTCCCCAACTCAACAGTTTATTCCAGGGGCAAAAATGGCTCTAAGATTGTAGAAGTAAAAATATGTATACAGCAATGTATATTTCTCAGATGCAAAATAGTCCAGTTTGTCAGGAATGTAGAGCACAGCACTGGGCAATCCAGGGCAATCACTTCCCAAGTAGGGGAAAGGGAGTCTCTGTGGCCCAATGCCAAGGGAGCTATGTCCTGATCTTAAGAGCTTTGTGATCAACCAACCTCACCACGATAGCTAGTCATGGGATTTGCCTTCAACACGACTGCACCTACCCTTATGCCCAAAATTTCCCCAGGCTGCTCTTTTCCCCTGAGGTAAGCTCCCAACCTCCCTTCTTCTAAGTCCAGCGTAAGAGCCATGCCTGGACAGCTACAGCAACAGATCCCTTGGGAAAATTCGATACCCCATCTAGCCCCCAGAATACTCATCTTCTTTCCCCAAGTTATCTCATGGCTCCTGCAGGCCTGCCTAGAAAGGCAGACTCTGTGCCCCAGGGCAGTGACCCCGAGTAAGAGGTTCATGTCCCATGGGATAAAGTGAACCTCACTCACATGAGGAGAAGGCATGGGTGGACTTACTATTGCAGTAGTCTCTTCAGTGGTCTCTTGGCTTCAAGTCTCTCCCCTCTTCAATCCATTTTCCATACAGCTGGCAAAAGGATTTTTCTAAAGTGTGAACCTAACCATGTTGCTCCCCTTCAGTGAATTCCAGTGGCTCCCTGTTGACACTAGGATCAAATATAATTTTACCTTTATTTCATCCTTTTTAAATTTCTATTTTTATAAGTTCTAAAGTATATATAATCATCAGCATATTTGTACATGTATGTAATTTGTAAAGATGCAAAATCAGGGGGATGTGCTCAAAAATGTTTTTCTTGGCAAGGATGCTTGATTGAAAAAGGGTAAGACATTTATTAAGCACATATGCTCTCATAGAGAATGGATAGAAGTAGGAGATGAAAAACTTGCCCTTGAAAAGCTTACAGTCAAATTGGAAAGACAATATATATTCCTATAAAAAGATAATGAGCAGTACCAGGAAGTATTTTACATATCAAATGAGCATTATGGAAAATAATTGGCCTGACACTGCCCAAGAATCACCATGGTTACTGCATATGCAAAAGAACAAACTTTACACTATCTGCAAATATCAGCAGGTCAAATCCTTATTTATGAAGTCAAACAGTACTTTAAAACTTGGGGGAAATCATTTATGAATAAATCACTTGATAATATGTTTAAAATCTTACATTGTTTTTAAATGTAATTTGTATTTTGACATAGCTTCCATTCGTAACTCCAGACTCCTAAAAGAAAGGAGATGGAAGCATTTTGTTGAACACCAATTAGCCCTTCCCTAGCAAAACCCTGCCTTCTATTTCTCCTTCCCTTCTTTCCTCCATTGCTCCCTGAATATTGAGTACTTATAGAAGGCACTTTGCTAAGGGCAGTTGGGGATATCAAGATGTGGAAGAAGTGACTCTTGCTCCATGAGAGCTTACCATTGAGTTGGGGAGATGAAACACATACACAGATGATTACGGTATGATCTCCTAGAAAAGCATAGATCAACTCTTTTGTCTTCACTTCCTCTCCTTTCATTCACTTCTCTTTCCATTCCATTCTGACTTTCTATCTTATCACTCAACTGAAACTGTTTTCTCTAAGGTAAACAATGATCTCTTAATTGCTAAATTCAGTGACCTTTTCCTCATCTTCATCTTTCTTGACCGCTGGACATTTGATGCTGTTGACTCCCCTCTCCTGCTAGATAACACTTTCCTGAGTTTTTGTGATGCTATTTTCTGCTAGTTCTCCCTCTCAGTCTCATTTGTTAGAATATCATCAATGTCCCACTATCTAACCATGAGTATCTCCCAAGCCTCCTTCACAGAAAAAATACATATAGAGATACATATATATATATATGCAACCTATTGCAAATGATTCACAAACATACATGTTGGTCAATTAATAAGCATTTATTAAATTCCTCTTATGTGCCAGGCACTGTGCTAGGCTCTGAGTGTACAAATACAAAACTGAGACAGTTCTAGCCCTTACATAGCTAGCATTGTAATAAGAATATACATTATACCCAGAGATAAATAAATATAGAAAAGGCAGTTTGTTAAAAAAAATAGAATGGCGTTTCCACAGGACAAAAAAAAAATGGAAAGCAAAGGTAAAACTGGACAGGAACATAGAGGGAAAGGGCTGACGTAGATCAATATGAGAAAGAGATATGTAATGAAGGTGCTTTGGTCTAGGATTTTGTTGTTGTTATTCAGTTGTGTCTGACTCTTTGTGACCCCATTTGGGGTTTTCTTGTCAAAGATACTGGAATGGTTTGCCATTTTCTTCTCCAGCAATGATAAGGAGGCTGAGGCAAACAGGGTTAAATGACTTGCCCAGGGCCACACAGCTAGTAAGTATCTAAGGCTGTATTTGAGCTCAGGTCTTCCTGATTCCAGGCCCACTGTGTCACCTAGCTGCCCCAGCTGTCTAGGGCTAAATCACTTACAACTTAGAATCTCAAGGACTCCAAATGAAGCAATATTGCAGTGGATTGTCACACTCTAGTCTCTCACATAAACTACGGTCCTGTGTCATATACTGTCTATTCAGCATATCCAAAACAGAATTTATTGTTTTTCCCACAGAGCCCACCTTTTTTCCAGACTTACCTGTGTTTGTTGAAGGAAACTCCATCCTTCTGGTCACCTTGACTCAAAACCTGAGTTTTCTTGGACTCTTCATTTTCTTTAACCCTCCTTAACCAGTTGGTTACATGGTCTTTCTTTTCTGCTTCCACAACAACCACCTCTCTCTCCATTCACTGACTCTACTCACCAAGGTCACGTTCTCATCACCTCTCACCTACGCTACAGTAATAGCCTACAAATTAGTACTCTTTGCTTCCACTTTCTTCTCTTCTCCACAGAGGGGTCAAATCTGTTTTCCTAAAGAACAGAAATGAACACATCACTTCCCTTTCAACAATCTTCATTGGTTCTCTATTCCACCTAGGATAAAATACAAATCTTTTGAGGGATATTTAAAGACTTTCTTCTCAGTTTATCTTTCTAAACAGTTTCTCCATACTCTAAATTCTAACTCCTATCCTTGCGCCTTTGTACATGTTGTGTGCTATGTATTCCCTTTCATCCTTGTCCACCATCACCCTTTTTAGTTCCTGCCCAAAATTATCCTGTATTTACTTTCTATAGAATTTGTATTGTTGACCTGTGTTGAAGTCATGGCACCCCTGTAGAATGTAGACTCCTTAAGGAGAGAAGCTGTTTCATTTTTGTCTGTGTACCCTCTGTGCCTTGGGAGAGTTAGTATGGCTTCATAGATAAATGACCAGATTCAGGAACACTGGTAACATGTAACTGGCCACGTACATGTTACATAGGCTCAGTCTGCCAGGATACTATCCAAGAAGATATGTTTTGGAACAGTTATTTGCCCGTCTGCTTTGGTAGAAAGAATTTCTTCTGGGAGTTCACTGAACCCATGGAATCACAAGTCTAGTCCCTTCCTAACCCTTCCCCCCAAAAAACAGTACCTTATACATCATGGAGAAGACAAAAATTTGTCAAATAATTGCTGAATAAATATGAGTGTTTGTAAAATAAAACAATAAGCTCTATAGTAGTTTGGGATGGGGGAACTTTTAATGGAGGATGGGGCTTTTGAACCAAACTGTTCAAGATGAGTAGTATTTGATTAAGTGAGAAGGAGCAGGGAGAGTCTTGCAGATGGAAGATGTCATGAGTAAAGACAAGAATAAGAATTGCAAGATGTCTTCAGGAAACAAAGAAAAGTCCGGTTTTGTTGGAGTATAGGGTTCATTTGGTGAAGTAAGATATAAAGTTGGAAAAGAACAGACTAGATTTAAAGAATTTTTGAGTCCCAGGGGTAAGGAATTTGTTCAAAGCAGTGTTCAAGGAAGGCTAATTTGTATGTGATAATTACTAAGCAACCATTAGATGTAGTAGTAATAACATCATTTTTAACTTTAAAAGACAAAAATTTAGGGTGAAGAGGCTTGAAACATCACCTTCAGATTGGATAAAAGAAATCAGCGAGTTATACACAGAGACCAGCAGATTCATGTTGATTTAATCCTCCCTCCCACTCCTCCTCACCTTCATCCCACCCCTCACATTCCTATACCTCATCTCTTCCCTAAGTGTTATTTGAGGCACAGAACTGAGATCAGGAAAACTGGAAGAGTCAGTAGAGGAGGGTTTCCTGTAGGTTGAACATTTTTGCTTTAGTAGAAGGAAACTGGTAAGACCCTTTGAGGCTAAGCTGAAATAAAACCTCAAAGTAAAAGGCCTGGAGCCAGAAGGAGCTTTAACTCTAAGTGAAAAGATTTCAAGATGAATTCTAGTGATGTAATGGATAGTTTGCTTTGTTTAGACTCAGAAAGAACTGAGTTCAATCCTACCTCTCTTACTAACTGTGTACCTAGAGACAATTCAACCTCTCTGAGTCTCTTAGATATTTATTTTTATCATCTGCAAAATGGGAATAATGTCTGTAGGTCTTAACTATCCTACAGAGTTCTTTTGTGGCTCAAATGAGCTAATGTACAGAAAGCACTTTAGAACTTTGAAGTTCTAAAAAAGCAAAGTGCACCAAAGCTTAAAGTATTCTATAAATATCTAGGGTTTTCTTTCTTTTCCTATTCTACTGAGGTTCAACTCCTTCATATGGTTTGGGAGTGACACTGAGTCTTCAAAAACTGTAAAAATAGAGCACAACACTTTAACAAGTTGTAATAAGTTGGACAGGCTTTGAGTGTAGGCCAGGTGAGAATGTGTTTCTACTGTCCTGGGACCCACAGCAAAGTTTGAAGGTGTTTATTATATGGTTGGTCACAGACTAAGGAATTTTTGGACCACAATAATCTGCAAAAATCATCCAAACACCTTCTTGTCCTCCTGCCCCTACAGCCCTTTCCTCTTATTGGTTAGTTCCTGCTCAGAACTTTAGGCCATGGCTTAAATTGCTTCTCAAGCTATTCATGTCTGCTTCTGCCTTCTCCCACCCTCTGCCTTCCAGTACCCTAGGTAGAAAATGTTTTTTTTTTAATTTTTGCTTGTATTTGTGTTCTCAGGATTTAGCACCAGTGCCTAGCATATAGTAAGCTCTTAAAAAACGCTTCACTTGTTTTCGATAAAGTTAAACAATAGCTACAATTTATGCAAGGGGAATACAAATGAAATATCAGACTCAGGAAGTATTATTATTACTCAAACCCTGAGGTAGGGATTGAAATTATATTAGGTAGCAATTAATAATAATTTAAGTTATTTTATTCTAAAATCATAAGAAGTTGGGTATGGAAAGCAATGTGGACAATGCCTAAACCCGCCTTCTCATTTATAGATGAGGAAGCTAGAGCCAAGAAGGTAAGTGACTCACTCAAAGTCTCACAATTAGTAGCTTGTAGAGATGGCTGCAATGTCTCCTGACTAGGTCCAACAACAGTATTTCAATAATACATTGTATACGGTAAGCATTATTAAAATATAGTCTTGTCTAATGTTTCTTTTTAACTGTTTTAATAAATTTTATTAGACTAAATTCTTATATCTCTATTAACTATTCTAATAAATAATTCCAGTTTATGAGAAAAGCACATTTATGACAAAAGTACACTAATATATGTCTCACTGTTAACCCTGTCTATAGTACTACTAGTTCATATAAAGTCAGTAAGCATTTACTAAACTTTTATTGTGTTTAAATCATTGTGCTGGATGCTGAGAATATAAGATGTATCCTTTTCCCTCAAAGAGTCTATTCAGAATCTAATAGAAGAATCTGATAAGGCATGTATCCAAAGTTGTAATACATGGGAAAACATTACAAAACTAAAGGAAAGTTCCAAAATGCTTGTGAAGCTTGAGGAAGGAGGAATCTTTTAAAGCTGGAGAGAGTATGGTATGCTTCCTGAATGATGATGGTCCCTCATGTAAAATTTGAGGGAAAGGAAAAGGATCTGGGAGCTATGGCCTAGAGAACAGCATGAGAAAGGGCAAGGATGTTGGAAAGGTTGGGACAAGAATGAAGGAGGGTGAGTAGTAGAATTTATCTTGAATACTGACTATGTGAAGTCAAACAACTTGAGATACAGTTAGAAAAGTAGGTCTGCACCAAATCATTAAGGTCTTAAATGTCTGAACATAGAATGATTCTTTGACAGGCAATGGGGAGCCACTGAAGGTTTCTAAGTAGAGGAATTGAGTGAAAAGAGTAGTCATGGATGAATTAGAAAGAGGAAAGACTGGCATAAGAGATCAGTTTAGGAGGCTCTTAAAATCCTGGTTACTAATGATAACCTAAACAAGAGAGGTTGCAGCAGTAGTATAAAAGAAGGGATAGAATTGAGAACAATTGTAAAGGTAGAATTGTAAAGGAAGTAACAACACATTGGATACATTGGACACCCACACTGTGGGTGACACAGAAGGAAGGATCAAAGATGATTCCAATATTAAAAGCCTGGGTAACCGGGAAGATAATGAGGCCATCAACAAAAAATAGAGCAGTTAGTGGAAAGGGCAATTTTTGGGAAAAGATGCTCAGTTCAGTTTGGGACATGATGAGTTCCAAGTGCCAAGCAAGATATATAGGTAGAGATAGAAGGATCTAGAAGACAGTGGAAATTTAGGATTGGAGCTCTGGGAAGGTGTTGGGGCTTAAAATATTGATTGGGAAATGATCCTAATAGAAATAATCAAAGCCATGAAAGTGAATTAGAATCACAAGGTAGAAATGTAGTAAGAAAATAAGAGAACCAAGGACCACAGCTAAGGGAGCATTCATGTTTACAGGTGCATGGAGAAAGGAGGAAGAGAATAGGAAGCCTGTGATGGGATCTGAGAAGGATTATCAGAAAAAAAACTCGGAAGAGTCCAAAGAGAAACCAGGGGAAGAAATATTATACAGAAGGAGGGACATTCTCTACCATTATCATTTAAATAGAACTCCTGTCTTCTTTTTGCCTTTTACAGTACGAGTCTGGCTCCCATGTAGCTTTCCAGTTTTACTCCACATAACTTCCTCTCAGGGTCTATATATTGCATTAACACCAGCCTATTTGCTCTTTTTCAAATATGACATTCTGTGTCTTATCTTTCTCCTTTTGTCTAGGCTGCCCCCATCATAGAATATAATGCCTCTACCTCTGAATGAATCTCTAGTTTCATTCAAAGCTCAACTAAAATGCCAACTCATACATAACATCTTTTCCAATCCTCTGGCTACTAATATTTCCCCAATCACAAAATTACTTTGTGTCTATTTATTTATTTTATATTTACTTATATATGTATATTGTGACCTTGATAGAATGTGAATTCCTTGAGAACAAGGTCTACTTTATTTTTGTTCTTGGCACCATAAGATTATAAGCTATAATGGAACTGAAAGATCACGTTAACTCCCTCATTTTACATTTGAGAAAAGTGAAGCCCTCAGAGGTTGCATGACTCATCCAAAGGCACACAGATAATGAGTCCCAGAGGTGGGGTTTAAACCCAGATCCTCTGATTCCAGAGCTATCTATCTTGTTCACAATGTCTAGCACATATTAGGCACTTAATAAATGCTTGTTAATTGATTGGTTGATTCTATTTTAGCTCATCTAAGGTCTTTAAGTGGAGAATGGATGACTACTTGTTCAGAATACGGTAGGGGACATTCTTGGTCAGGTATAGCTTGAACTAGATTGCCACTAAGGGTCCCTCCCAACTCAAGATTCTAATTCTGGTCACAACACTAGTGCATTAAGATAACTAAGTTTATTATCAAAAGATCATGCGGCTAGTTAGGTCTATTCCATTCTGATAATTTTCTAAGATCCTGAGATTTCGTGGTTAGGAGTATATAATCATTTGTTCTATTTAGGCTGTTATAAAATTAGAAAAATCTCTATAAGCATGTTTTTCATAATGCCAGACCAATAGGTAGATTTTTCAAGGGTAGCAGGTCACTACCTCTTTCCCTCTAGAATAAAATGCCAGATATGACAGGTCTCTAAGCAAATATGTAGAAGAGCTACAGTACTGCCTGACTTTAATAACCCAAACCTAAAAAAAATCCATTTGATTGTTGATACATATAAACAAGTGAGCCATCGTAAAAAATGAGCCATCAAGATTGAAATGTCACATTCTAGAAATATTTCAGGACTCATGTAACTACTTCAGGGCCTAT
Source organism: Trichosurus vulpecula (assembly GCF_011100635.1). Lineage (NCBI taxonomy): Eukaryota > Metazoa > Chordata > Mammalia > Diprotodontia > Phalangeridae > Trichosurus > Trichosurus vulpecula. Next base: position 183,335,230 of record NC_050574.1, read on the forward strand.
TCCAATGTGAATTTCTAAAACCAGAAATCACCCCCACACACCCCTACACACACACACACACACACACACACTCATAAAACGAAGGACAAATCTGTAACAAATACAAACTTTGCATTTTGAAACATTCACAATTTCTAAGTAAGGAACTGAAATTTTACAGAGAAAGCACTAAATTCTTTAGATTATCAAAATATTCAATAGCAGTCATTAAAAATGCAAATCTGACCTTTAGAATACTGGAGAAGGAAAGAAGGCATCACCAAAACTTGCTTGCATTTGGTGTTGATCTGTATCTTGCAACCATTCCAGGCACATTATAAGTTGCAAACTCTCATAGACATCACAGACCTAAACGATTATTATCATTTTTGAAGAGACAGTTCATTCATCTTATCCTTTCCTCAACCTCTGTTTTGACAAAAATGCATAAGCAGGTTTCAAAAATGTGGATATGGAGAGATTTCTGTATATAAATCACTCTGTCATAATTTTAAATTCCATAGATTTGATTAATTCTGTAAACCTTTGTTTTAGGATTCATCTCTGCTTCTACAATCTACTCAAAATGTGACTGTCAATGCTCGGAATTCTGAGGGAGAGGTCACAGGCAGATTAAAAGTTGGTAAGTCTTATGTTTAATCATGACAAATAATATATATTTTTACAAACATTTGAATTTTATATAATGAATATTACTTATCTGCTGCTTCTCTTAAAGAGTTCAAAGTTATTTACACAGAACGAAAGGAATGAATGCTTTTAAATGATAATTTCTAAGACACCATAGCTCAACAATAAAGAACAATTGCAGGGCTCATTAGTTGAAGAAGGAGGACAGCAGAAGAAAAAAATAACAAAATAAATATTGGTAGAGGAGAAATTAAACAATTAGTAAAGCTTATCTTTGTATTTTTGCTCTTACCAAAGTTATGTAACAACAACAAGCCAGACCTGTACCAGTAACACAGACATGCAATTTGTTGGTGATCTATTTTGGCATTGACAATTTTAAAATCAGAAGTAAAGAGTTTTTGGGTGGTTTTGTGGAGGGGGCGTGGAAACTAGGGAAATACAAATTGTGATGCATTGTTCCTTCTATGAAATTTACAATAAGATGTCAGATTTTTATATTCAAAGTGACTGTAGAATTGTTCTGTTTCAACTTTCATAATTTTCTGTAAAGATCCTATTGTACCCAGACTTTGCTCAGAAAGTTTTATAATGATTTTCAGTTAAAGGGAGTAATATCTTGACTTAATCTAGCAGTCAACTTATCTAGTAGATGTCTCCCCTAAATATACATAAGTTCAATATTGTTTTCCCACTATTTTATTGTTTATCTTTATTTCTGATATCATTCTAAACACTTTTTAAGTTTTTTCTGACTCAGCCCAACAGAATCTCAAAATGGAAAGGTCCTCAGAGGTCCTCAGAGGTCCTCTGGACCAAGCCACACCTAAACAGGAATCTTCCACAGCATCCCTAACAAAGGGACATTCAGGTCTGCTAGAAGACCTCTGTGGAGTCAGGGGGCATTATCCTTGATCCCCTAGTCTCCTTTGCCTCACATATCCAATAAGTTGAAACACTGTGTTGTTTCTAACTCTACAACATGACTTTCATCTGACCCCTTCTATCTACTTACATGGCTACCACCTTAGTTCAGGCCCTCATCACCACTTGCCTTGATGATTATAATAGCTTCCTCATTCCCAAAGAGATTTTCTTTAAAAACAGATCCGACCATGTCACTCCCCTGATCAGTAAACTCTAATATCTTCCTATTTCCTTTAAAACATTAGATAAATTTATCTGTAGCTTTTATAGCAATACAATAAACTTAGTTTAGATTTTAAAACCCTTTTTAAGCTCTTACCAGCCTTAATTTTGGTTATATCTCAACTCATACTGTGTGATCCATCCAGGTTGGTCTTCTCTCTGTTCCTCACATGACATTACATCTCTTGTCTCTGTGTCTTTTGGATTTGATCATCAGAAATGCCTAAAATGTACTCCCTCCTCATCTTCATTGCACAGAATCCTTATTTTTCTTCAATATGCAGCTCAAGTACCACATTCTTCATGAAGTCTTTCCTAATCCACCCAACTACTAGTGGCCTCCGTCCCAACCTACTTTGAAGTTAATTATTTTGTCTTTATTTTTATTAATTTTCTTTGTATTTATTCTGTATACACTTACATGTATATATGTGTGAGTGTATATAAACACACACACCCAACCATATAGAATGCATGAGAGGCAGTGTGGTCTAGTAAATAGAGAGCTGACTTTGAAGCCCGGAAGACTTGTATTCAACTCCTATGACTCTACATAAGTCACTTAATTTCTCAGTGCTCTAGGAAACCCTAGGCAAATAGATTATGTTCACTTCAAGAGAGTAGAAAGAATCACTTGATATTTGACTAGTGTTTTCCATTAAAAAACAACTAGCATAATTTGAGGTGTAGCATAAACCAAAAATCAGGGTCAAATCCCCCCTCAAAAAATTTAAAAAGCAAACAGTGATAGATAGATAAATAAATAGATAGACAGACAGACTACAGTTAGGATCATAATATAAACAGTAAGTCTTAACTATTTTCCTTTCTTAATTAAACAATTTGCGTTGTGTGAAATTCAGTGAAAAAGTTGAGCCGCATATCTTAACTCTTCTCTGTGCACTAAAAAATGAAGCTCAGAAGAGTAGGAAACCTAGTGAGAAGATGAAGTAAGAACAAATCTAAAATGGAGGTCATTTCAAAGAGGGTCTAAGGGGAAAAGCAGCTATTTCTCTCAGCTCAATCCTATCCTGGTTATAAGGAAGATGTGACCTCACCATATGTATATAACATATATATATGTATATATATATGTATATGTGTATATATATATGCATGTATGTGTATATATATATATATAATGAAGATGTTGCAGATTTTAATGATTCTCTCCCATTACGCTTATTATATATTGCTGTTAAACTTGGAACATCCATTAAGGAAGTTGGTGATGATGATGATAGAAAGCATAACACAGGAAAGGAACCATATATACAAAAATATTTATAACAACTCTTTGAGATGGCAAAGAACTAAGAACTAAACTAAACTAACTAAACTAACTAAACTAACTAAAGAACTAAGGCAGTGGAGGTGTCTATTAATTGGGGAATGGCTGAACAAATTATGGAATATGAATATTCTGGAGTATTATTGGGCTGTAAGAAATGATGAAGGGGATGGTTTCGAAGAAACATGGGAAGACTAATTATTTCTGGTTAATAAGTGTCAAAGGAAGAGAGAAGAATCTAAGATAACTCCAAGGTTCTAAATATGGGAGGCAGTATGAACGGTAGAACCACTGAGCGAAATAGTGAAATAATGAGAAACAAATTTGGATATATGGGGGCAGGGAGGTGATAAGTCATTTTGTTTGTGGACTTGTTGGGCTGGTAAGAAATTCAGGTAAAGATATCTGGAGCTTGAGCATGCGTTCAAGACAGGGAGAGATCTGGAAACATTTGCATACATGTGAAAAACATATCAGGAATGCCTCCAAACCAATGTTAGAGTTCTAGTATTCAGTAAACACTTTAGAGAAAATCTCTTATGACTACTGTAGGAACAGGGATACAGGTAGGGACCAGGCTTGTGATTTCTTTGATATAGGAAACTCCCAGGTGAGGAAATTCCTTCCACCAGTGTTCAGTGGAGCATTTTCTACAACTTCAAGAGAGTTGCCTCAGATACTGAGAGATTAAGGGATGTGCCCAGGGTAATACAGCCAATATGTATCAAAGGTAAGACTTGAATCTAGGTCTTGCTAATTTCAAGGATGTCTCCACCATACCATGATGCCTTTATGTACCACTTCTAAAATCCTGTAGCATATTTATTCTTTAAAGATTTCTTATAGAAGGATGCACATCACTTTAGAGTTGTAGAATTTAATACATCACTTTTGTTGCACATATTTTAGCATTGTCAGCAGTAGATTAGTTTATCTTCCCTGATATCTAGATGATCATATTAAAAATAGTTAATATAAAAAGTAATTCTATATGTGTGTATATATAATTTGAATTAGTAATTTATTATCAGCTGTTTCCTAATATGGATCATATGCCATGCAATAAAAGGATGACTGACCTGGTTAAAATATGACTTGAGGTGGAAATGGTAGCTATTTTCAAGGAAAAGGAATTTGACTTTTTCTTTGTGGCCCCGGTGAATAGAAACAGCAACACTGGATGGAGTTTGCCAAAAGACAAATTCTGCCTAGATGTAAGGAAATATTTTCTCACAATTAGACCTATCTACAAAATCTGAGCTGTCTCAGGAGAAAATAAGTTCCCTAGTGGCATTCAAATGATCACTTGTCAGAAATTTAGCTTCAACATAATGTTTCTGGTCCTCAGTTTTCTCACCTGTAAAATAAAGGGTTATAATAGATGATCTCTAAGGTCCTTTCTAGCTCTAAAATTATTGTTGCATAAAGCATAAAAATAAATCAAACAGGGATTTACTGAATACCTACTATGTGCCAGTGATAATAGTTGACATTTATTTATAGAATACGCTAACGATTACAAAACACTTTTCTTAACATCATCTCACCTACATGATTTTGTTCCTTCCTCACAGAAGCCCTGTGATAATGTATCCCCATTTTATAGATGAGGAAGCTGTCCTGCCAAGAGGTGGAGTATCTCGTCCACAGTTATACAGCGAGTGTTAGAAGCAAGACTCAAACCTACATCTCTCTTGGTTCTCAAGTTCAGCCCTACCACACTGTCTCAGGGTGCTAAGGGAGAAATAACAAAGAAAAAAACAGCCCCCAAATCCAGGCAGTTTCCAGGTTTTGATGATTCTGCCTCCAAAGCATCTCTCCTTTCCAACCCTTTCTCCACAATTCACATGTCCCCCACTGGTATTCAGGTCTCACCTCCTCTTGCCTGAACTTGTGTTGTGGTTTGTCCTTCATTCTTGAAGAAGACCATGACATCAGGGAGATGATGATGTGACTTGCAATTGACTTTGATTTGAGTGAGGGATGGCTGTGCAGAGTCACCAGCCTCGATTTCTCCTCCAGAGACATCTGGGTCCAGTGGCCGGATATCGATCAGTACGGCCAGAGATGGCCCAGGATGCAGTGGGAGATCTTGGCTCTTTTAAGCTAAGGTCTTTCCAAGTTCTCACTGTGAGTACTAACTGTCCCTATCCCATCAGCCTTACTCCTTGCAATCCTTCCTCTCTAAAGCTGCTAAAGTAATCTTTCTAAGGCAGGGGTTCCTAACTTTTTTGTGTCATGGGCCCCTTCCTCTGGTCCCCTGACAACCACCACCACCACACCCCTTGCAGTCAATATGGTAAGTTTATAAGTAGCCAGTCTAAAGTGTCATGGCATCAATCAGTATTACAAAGGAGAACCTAAAAGTCACATGCAAACCATCACCAAAGATCAAAGGAGCATAATGTACAGCTTGTATTGTATCACATCCTGGTAATATATGCTGAATCAGGGGAAGCCATCTAGGCTTTGCTGTCAGAGCCTTTTGTTCCTCTGATATGTAAATTCCAGATGAGTTCCTGATATTCTTAATAAGACCAGCAAATCACCAAATGGTGCTGATAACTCTGAGATGACATGGTATTTTAACTTTAAAACTTTACCAACAACTTTGAGAGGATATGAATGTGTTAATGAACCAACCCCAAGCTGGCACATATAAGAATTGGTCTGTTCCCCCCAAATCTCATAACAATGAAACTTCAAACTCCTTCCTCCTGAACCCTCTTCTGTCTCTATCTGGGTCCATGCTGCCAAGTGCAACCAACTTTAATACAATACAATACAATACAATATATGTACAATACTTTAATATAATATATGAATGATTATATATATAATACAATATAATATATGAATGCCTCTCCCCCTCCCCATATCATTCCCCATTGCTGTTTGCCTTCCTTCATCATCCTATCCCCCCAAACCCATACCATCTGCCTCTGTACTACTCTCCTTTTTTGGTATTTATCTCTGTACTTTCTATGCCCTGTACCCACTGTACCCTATTAAAGTGTGGTTACAGCCCTGTTTCCCACTGCCATCATGGACTTTCCTGGCAAGTTACCCAAAGAATAGAGTGTGCTTGCTCCCATTTCATAATTTTATAAATTAATTATCAATTCAGCCAGTCTGGTGATGCCTATGGACCCCTTCAGAAGGGTTTCTAAATGCGTTAAGATAAAATATATAGGATTGCAAAGAAAACCAATTATATTGAAACACAGCAACAAAATTAATTTGAAGTTCACAAGTCCCAAGTGAGGAACTTCTCTCCTAAAGTATTGCTTTTATCATATTACTCCTCTCCTCCAACTCTTCAGTGACTCCATAGTGCCAATAGAATGGAATACAAATTCTTGAGCTTAGCATTTGATTCCAGTCTACCTTTCCAGCCTACTTTTTATAATGCTCCTTTTCATGATGTATTAGGTACATTCCAGCCAAACTGGACTAGTAACTATATCCCAAATCCAGCATTTCTAAAACACAACACACTACTTTCCATCTCCATGCACTCGCACAGGCTGTCCCTGTCACTTCTCACTTCTGACTCTTAAGATTATCCTTCAAAGCTCAAGTCAGTTTCTGCCTCCACCATGAAACCTAGCCTGACCTTCCAAGATACAAATATTCTTTCCCTCCTCAAGTTTTCTAGTACTTTATCATGATCTTGTATTTGGCCCCATCTCATCTCACTTTTTATTCTACTTACCAGCGTACACTTTGTTCTCTCTCTTACCACCACCCCCTCCATGATTGTTCTCATCATTATATACCCAATGCTTTTGATAAATGTTTGTTGAGTGAATGATCTGGACACTGTACTTTTATTAATATAGTCTAAGATTCATGTGGCTTTTAGGGTTACCATTTCATGCTGTTGGTTTTTTTAATTTGCTTTTAATGGTAGCCCATAAGTCACATGAGCTGCTGTCAAGCCTGGTTCCCACCCCCATCTCCATCCTATATTTTGCAGTTGATATTTTAAACCTAAGTACCAGACTTTTTGTTCATTCCTATTCAAATTTATTTTGTTAAAAAGCCTATATTTCCAGCATATACAGATATTTCCAATCTAATATTATCCTTTCCAGCTTTGTGTCATCCTCAGATTTGATAAGCTTGCATTATTATTTTCATCCATGTCACTGATAAAAAATATTAAATATAACTGAGCTGAAGACAGAGCCCTATAGGCATGCCATGAGAGACCTCCTTTAAGCTAACATCAATCTGTTCATCAACCAGCTACTGTAATATTGTTCAGCCCATATCTTTTCATCTTACCCATAGGGATATCATGAGAAACTTTGTCAAATGTCATGCTGAAATCCAGATGTAAAATGTCTACAGTCATTTCTTGCAAAAATACCCCTGACAAATAAAGGAAGCCCTTTCAGCTTTGTACTCAAGGTTTTCCTTGTAAAACTAAGTGTAATCAAATTTTGTACAGTGCCATACTCACATATCTCTGTGACACTGGGAGAAAGCAAGGAAGGCCCTCAATATATCAGCAGACTTATTGGCGAACATGGTTTCAAAGGGATTGGTAGCGTGGATGGGCCATAGTCAACATCATTGGAGGTGACATCTACATGAATGAGATCATCAATCCATTTGAGTTTTTGAAAGCCTGTCTCACATTGGATGGGCTTCAAATTTCATTGATGGTGGCAACTCTTCCCATTACTTTCTGGCAAATAGAGGGAGAAGAAATGGAGGCAGTGTCAGATTTTATATTCTCAAGCTCAAATATCACTGCAGATGGCAACTGCAGCCATGAAATTAAAAGATGCTTGCTGCTTGGAAGGAAAGCTGTGACAAATATGGACAGCATATAAAAAGCAGAGACATCACCTTGCCAGTAAAGGTCCATATTGTCAAAGTTATGGTTTTTTCCAGTAGCAAGGTGTGGCTATCAGATTTGGACTATAAGGAAGGCGAAAAATCAACATTTTTGAATCATGTTACTAGAAAAGAATTTTGAAAGTCCATTGAACAACAGGGACATCAAATCAGTCAATACTTAAAGAAAGTAATTCAGGCTATTTGCTGGAAGGTAAAATACTGAGGCTGAAGCGTAAATGTTTTGACCACATAATGAGAAGATGGGACTCACTGGAAAAGACCATGATGTTGGGCAAGATTGAAGGCAAAAGGAAAAGAGGATGGCAGAGAACATGATGGATAGATAGTATCATGGAAGCAGTGAACACGAACTTGGACAGACTTCCAGAGATAGTGGAGGATAGAAGGGCTTGGCATGCTATGGTTGATGGGATTTCAAAGAGGCAGACACAACAGACTAAACAACAAAATAATCATTATTATTTTAGTAAGAATAGCATTTCATTTAAGACAAGAATCAGTTTATAAGTACCAGATTTTTTTTTCTATTAGTGCTTAGATTACATAAAAATCCATGATCCTTTTCAACAAATTACTTTGGCTTGCTTTGGATCTATAAAAATGTTGTTTTTTTCCCATTTATAATTAACTCTTAAGCTTCATAGTAATCTAAAACTTCAACTAGAATCATGGCCTTATGGTTGGAAGTGACTTTGAAGGGCAACTAAAATTATAGGCTACCCTATTGCCTCAGCCATGCTGTTTGATAAGAATCTGATTTGTTACTGGTATTTGAGAAAGTATAGCTTTTAATGCTACATCTTTTTTAAACCAATCAAGCTTTTGGTTAGGTTTTCTGACATGTACATAGTGTCTCATGAAGAAATAATAATTATTTCTCAGACTTGACAATTCCGCTAATAAGTAAATTGATCATTTGGGGGATGAAGAGAATCTTTCAATCAGTTTCAAATAAAAACAAAACAGAAAACTCTTATCAGCATACTAAATGGAACCCTGCTTACCTCAATAATGTAAAAGATGACCCCAGCTTGAGCAGTCATTCTCAATAGAAACAAAGGAGTTTACAAAATGGGATAAGAATATAGAGACTAATTCATTTATATTTTCAAAAGAATTTAGATTCTTTTCTCCCCTGGTCCTGCCCCTATAGATGCTATCTAAGCAGGATCAAAACTTCTGTAGTTTGTGGATATATGGTAAAGGTGTCTGGCATGTCTAAGCTGGGAAATTCTTGTGCTTATCTAATGCTACCTAAGGCAGAATTCAAACCCATCTTCTTGACTTCAAGGCCAACACTATCTCTACTACTCCACACAACTGCCAAATCAATAAAGGTCTCATATAGAAGCTAAGCCTTGAAGAAAACAAGGGATTCTGAGAGACAGAAGTGAGGAGGGAGAGCATTCTTGGTACAAAGGCATCTAGGTCAGAGATGAAGGACCTTTAAGAGAAATAAGAAGTCCACTTTAACTGGAATATAGTGTACCTAGAGGGAGTAATATATAGTAAATTTGAGAAAGGAAGTTGAGGCCATGCTGCATGAGGTTTTAAATGCCAAAAAGAAGAGTTCATATTTGATCCTGGAGGCAATAGGGATTGACTGAATCTTAATGAGTAGAGAAATGCCATGGTCAGATTTGTGCTTTAGGAAATCAATTTGGCTGCTATGTGAAAGATGGATTAGAGATGAGAGAACCTAGGAATATGGGTCATTGAGCCAGAAGGTCCTTAACCGTATGGTCCAGAAATAAGAGGGTGGTGTATGGAGCAGAAATAGAAACAAATCCAGGATCACTGCAAAGTCTGAGAAGAGGCTGACCAGAGGAGAGGACCAGAGTTCATGCTGTAGCAATTCAGAACTGGAGCAGGGGATCAAATGAAGCAATGAATAATCTCAGTCTACTTCTCTCTGATGTTCTTTAGTCATAAATATCTTTATGTTTGGTTAAATGCAACCAGTTCTAACCTCCAGTCTCTTCTGAAATCCCTGCAACTGTTGTGGCCATTAGCATTTTCCATACCAAGGGTCCACTTTAAGTAGTAGAGGACAGATGAGAAGTTGAGTTACTATAGCCTAGTATAATACCGTTTTAAAGCTGTGATGGGCCTCAGAAATTGTCTTGTCTGATCCCATTGTTTTATAGATGAGAGAAAAAAGGGGGGCTTAAAAAAGTTTGGAGATTAACTCAAGGTCACACAGCTACTTAGACACAGAGCTCAGTCTGTTTGATCTTTTTTTTTTAAATGTAGTAGTAGTAGTAACTAACATTTGTATAGAGCCCACTATGTGCCAGGTGCTATGCTAAGCACTTACGATTGTTATCTCATTTAATCCTCACAACAACCCCAGGAGTTAGATGAGAGTATTATCCTCATTTTGCAGATGAGGAAACTGAGGCAAACAGACATTTAATGACTTGCCCAGGGTCACACAGCTAGTGTCTGAGGCCTGATTTGAACTGAGGTCTTCCTGACTGCAGGGCCAAAGATCTAGCCACTGCTCCACATAACTGCCCCTATTTTATTTATATATCAACTTTGCTATACTGGAGAAGTGTCCTTCAAAACACAGTATGATCAAAATTATGGATTGTGATATAACTTTGGGCTCTTACTGAGGATTATAAAAACAATCAGAGAATAAATTCTGAACTTTAGGTTGTTTGTCACTGCTTCTGGTCTGCTGCTCCTTATATTTCAGTGATAGTTTAATTTCTGCAATACTATTTCTAATTTATGCTGCAGTTATTTAGCTGCATATGAATTAGCCACAAGAACTAATTATTCTCAAACCTGTTTAGAAAAGGCTGGACATTTATAACTACCAAGAGAGGAACAAATGTTTCATTCAAAGTTGGGCCAGTACCTAGAATTACAGCAAGTCTCTTTAGGTGAAACTTTATGGCTACTGATAATTATGTCACCAGGTGCATAAACTGGGCTTTTATATTTCAGAACATGTGTGCATGAGCATCTGAACATCTTTCATCCCCCTTAAAATATGGGTTAGCCCTATGAGGGTTTAACTAAGCACCCTTTAATCACTGCTTGTCATTTGGCATAGAGAAAGTTATAGCAATAGATGGGTTTTAAATATTACTCATAAAATAGTTATTACAGATTACCTCAATTTCTTAATGCAGTTTTCTTGCATTATGAAGATAATACCATAATGCAAAAACTCCTCTCCTCTCTCTCTCTCTCTCTCTCTCTCTCTCTCTCTCTCTCTCTCTCTCTCTATCTCCCCTCTCTCTCTTCCCTCTTGCCTCATTCACATTTATTTTTAAAATAGTATATGTATTAATTTCCTAAGAATTCTATACTAGGGGCAGCTAGATGGCGCAGTGAGTAGAGCACCGGCCCTGGAGTCAGGAGGACCTGAGTTCAAATTCGGCCTCAGACACTTGACACACTTACTAGCTGTGTGACCTTGGGCAAGTCACTTAACCCCAAATTGCCCAGCCTTCCCCCCTCCTAAAAAAGGTAAAAACAAATAAAATTTAAAAAGAATTCTATACTTATTCACTGTTTTAATAGTTATATATAGATTTTTAAAGGCAAGGATCCAGATTGCTCTAATTAGCTGCAGGGGGAGGGGAAGGGGAGGCAGGATGAGGTTTCCAAATGTTAGGCCAAAAGATTCAAAGCCAAAACAGGAATTTATTATTTAATATAGATACAGTACTAGAACTGTTCATTGTGCTTGCCTGGACACATAATTTTAACCTTAATTTTGAAATCTTTTGTGATCATAAAATCTCTTTTCCAAATGTTAGATGAAATAATTCTGCTATTCTATGAGGAAAGCTCCTTGCAGTTCATATTAGATGTATATACGATCAAAACATGATGATTTTTAGAAACAAATGCCCCTGGCTATTTTCTGGGTTTCTTATGACTCTTTACATCAATTTCTCTACTTCCTACTATAGCCATGCCTGCGCAAAAATAAAGCACTCTATTTACAAACTGTAGAAAAAGCCAAATTGGGTACTTTATTTAAAGTGCCAAAATTCCCTACTTGGCTAAAGACTTAAGACTGGAAGGAACCTTCCAAGTCTTCATGAGTCAGTAAACTTCTACTTTTGTAACCCATTTAGTTTGCTGGCTTTAACAATGTCTCAACCTGAAATGTACTGTGAAAATGCTTGACACACAATAGGAATGTAGTGTTTATTGAATTGAATTGGAATACATGACTGACTTTTTAATATGTGATTCCTTATTATAACTCATGAAACCTCTTTTATATCAGTTTCCCTTAAAAAGTGCCTTTTCTGCTTATAGAATTTTCATAATGTAATGAATTACGAAGCACACCATGCCCTGGAATGAAATTGATTTTTAGTGTTGTTGTAAATGTAACATGAAGATGTATTTCCAGAAAGTGAGAAATTATGCCCTGCTCAATAATTGTATTTGGCCAGAAATTTGTTAAATAATACTATTCCTCTCCATATAATCTATTCATGAGTCAGACTGGATTGTTTATTACCCCTTCATACACCTGATGAACATTCTGACTTCTCTGCTTTTGCTTATAGAGTTCTCTAAGCCTAAAATGCTCTGACTCCACCCACCCACTTCTTCCTCATCCCTGAAAATCTACTTGCCCTTTAAAGGCCACGCACCATGGCCTTTTCTCAATCCTTATCCATAGCAACCTCTCTAAATCCTTTAACACCGTTGATCACCCTCTTTTTCTTGATACTTTTGTCTCTCCAGTTTTCCTCCTACATGATTGACTGCTCCTTTTCTGGATCCTTTCCTGGGTCATCAAAATCATAACCACTAGCCATGGGTGCCCCCAAGGCTCTGTCCTGGGCCATGTTCTCTTCTACCTCTATACTATTTCCCTTAGTAATCTCATCAGCTCCTACGGATTTAATTAATCGGCAACTAGGTGGCAAAGTAGAGAGAATGCTGGACTGGATGACAGGAAGACCAGAATTCAAATTTGACCTCAGACAGTTATTAGGTCTGTGGCCCTGGGCAAGTCACATAACCTGTTACCTCAGTTTGCTCAAATGGAGATAATAATAGCACATACTGCCCAGGCTTGTGGTGAGAATTAAATGAGATAATGCTTGTAAAGCTTAGCACAATGCTTGGCACATAGTAGACTGGCATTTTATAAATCCTTCCTTCCTTCTTTCCTTCCTTTCTTTCTTCCTTCTTTCCTTCCTTCCTTCCTTCCTTCCTTCTTTCCTTGCTTCCTTCTTTCCTCCCTTCTTTCCTTCCTTCTTTCCTTCCTCTCTTCTTTCCTTCCTTCCTTCTTTCTTTCTTTCCTCCCTTCCTTCCTTCCTTCCTTCTTTCCTTCCTCTCTTCTTTCCTTCCTTCCTTCCTTCTTTCCTTCATTCCTTCCTTTATGTTAATGATTCACAGATCAATTTATCCACCCTAACCTCTTTCTTGACTTCTACTCTTGCATCTCCAGTTGCCTTTTAAACATCTCAAAATGTATATCCCATAGGCATCATGATGTCAACATGTCCAAAACTGCACTCATTTTCTTCACACACACCCCCAAAGCCCTTCACTCTTCCTAACTTTCCTATTATTAAGGAGAACACAGGCATCCTCCCAGCTACCCACTGGGTGCTATCCTCTGCTCCTCACTCTCTTCACCCCTCCTCATTCAATTTATTGTTCAATATTGTCAATTATATCTTCCCAATGTCTCTCAAATATGCCTTTTTAATCTCTTCTGATACTGCCATCACTCTGATCCAGTTCCTCATCACAATTCTCTCAGACTATTGCAACAGCCTTTTCATCTTCCTACTTCAAATCTCTTCTCATCCCAGTCTGTCTTCCACTGAGCTGTCCAATTCATCTTCCTAAAGTATAGGTCTGACCATATCACCCCCCCCCTCCTCAGTCAATAAACTCCAGTGGCTCCCTTTCACCTCCAGGATCAAAAAGAAAATCATCTGTCATTCAAAGTCCTTTAAATCCTTGCCCCCTCCTACCTTTTCAGTCTTCTTATATCCTTTTCCTGTGTACACACACACACACACACACACACACACACACACACACACACACTGGGCTCTTTGATATTCTTGGCAGCTAGGTGGCACAGTGGATAAAGCACTGGGCTTGGAGTCAGGAAGACCTGAATTCAAATCCAGCCTCAGACACTTAACTAGCTGTGTGACCCTAGGCAAGTCACTTAACCCCATTTGCCTCAGTTCTTCCTCTATAAAATGAGCTGCAGAAGGACATGGCAAACTCCAAATGTGGTCACAAAGAATTGTACATGACTGAAAAACAACTAAATAATAACAACCTTGCCATTCCTAATACAAGACACTCTTTCTCCCTATTACACCTTTTTTCCCACTGGCTATCCCCTGTGCCTGGATTTCTCTCCCTTCTCATCTCTACCTCCTGACTTCTGTGGTTTCCTTCAAGCCCCAACTAACATCCTACCTTCTACAAGAAGCCTTCATCAATTCCACTTAATACTAACATCTCTCCATTGATTGTCTCCAATTTGTCTTTTATATAATTTTTCATTTACATATTTTTGTTGGCATGTCTCCTCCATGTAAGCTGCTTGAAAGCAGGGGTAGGTTCTCTCCCTACCCCCAATTCTTTGTGTTCCTAGCACTTATTACACTACCTGACACATATCATATGTCCAATAAGTGCTTGTTGTTTGACTGACTAACTAACCTCTTCCAGGAAACCTTCCAAATCCACTTAGTCTTTAATATAGTAAGTGAACCCCAAACTACTTACTATCAGAGCTGGAGTCAAGAACCCATTTCTTCATTAACACGAGCACAGTGGTATTTCTGCTATACCACATCATCTGTACGGGTCTATTGTATACATATGTGTGAATGCATACATGTAGCATTGGGGATCCAGACCTGTGATTTAGTTGATTGGGAAACTCTGTGTGGGAATTCCCTCCCTAAGTGCATATCAGCAACTGCCCTGTAATTTGCAATCTTAGACAGTTTCTTGGAGCACTGAGAGGTTTGCTCATGGTCACACAGTGACTTACATATCAGAGCCAAGACTTGCATTCTCATCTTCCTGACTGGAATGGCCAACTCTATGTTGTACAACATTCTGTCTATTTATATGCATTAGTTTAATAAAATTAACAAAAGTCATTTGGGCAAAACTAATGTTGGATTAATTTACGAATTCCTTTGTAGATGACAATTAGTACACTTATCATCTACAAATGGCTGCTGTGGTTTGTGAGTTTCTTTAATCAATGTTGTGCATTTTGTTTTCAAATGGTGGCATTTTTTCATTAAAGACATAACAGGGAGAAAAGAGTGTTAATGAGGCATGATGTACATAAGAAAGAGTTTGATGGCACTTTTACAAGGAAACCCCTGAAGCCAGTTTCATAAACTTAACTTAATTAATAACATCATAAAATCATTAACGTTTTCTTTCTTCATTTGTCCCAGAAGGCCTTCATTAAAAACTCCTTTTACCCAATAAAGTTTTCCTTATCTCAAAGATAAAAAAGTAAAATTTATTTCTTAAAGGTTTCTGCTGAAAAAATTATTGTTTATTCAGTTTTAATCAATGTCCAGTTAGGTCATGATAGCCAAAGATACATTATATTATAGTAAGTAGAAAGATTAATTACAAATTCCTCTGAATTATTTAGAGGGGATTAAGTATTTCTTTGATGAAGAACTTACCATCTAGGGAAAAACAGAATTTAAACTTGTTTTAATATAAAAATTAATATTTATATTTCAATGAAATTTCAATGAACAAATATATTTTAAGTAATAAATTCTGTTTTGTAAAATAAAGATGAGCTGTTTCTATTATGATATGAAATTCTTATAAATTCCGAACAAAGCCCTTGACAGATTTTTAAAATTATCCTCCTCCTATTATTTTATGTTGCTTTGTAGAAATATTTCTATAGCCTACATGAAAATGCTTTGCTTCTAAAGCTTTTCACTGCTGACAATTCTGCAATTAAACCTTGATTAAAAAATAATAGGTGGAGACAAATTTCAGGGTCATGCCTCTTGAAAATTTAAAGTAATGCATCTAAGAAACATTTTTGTGAATTTCCAGTGAGAAAGATAACTCAGTCTTCATAGATAAAATGAATCTACAGCCATTTTCACTTAATTTTAATTTCAGCTTCCTTTGCTACATTTTGAATCCTTTTCTCATTACAACCATTATTAATCAAAATTTGAGGAGACACGATTCTATGCTCAAAATATGAATCTTCAGGTGAAAGCTCAGAGTTAACATGGAAGAAAAGTTTATACCAGAAGCAGAGAAAAAAGCAATGTAAAGGAAGGCAAGTATGTAGTTGGAAGGTACAATAGGTAAGATGAGAAAGACTGAGTTGTGTCTAACCAACACTGCCCCCCCCAAAAAAAATGTGATTTGGGCCCTCAAATCAAAATCAAACCAGATGTTGATACTATTCCAGGCACTGTGCTAAGTGCTAATCATAGGATATTTAAATTGGAAGGGTCTCCCTCAGAGATCTATTCCAATTTTTTTTTCAGATGAGGAATTTAAGAGGTTAAACAACTTTTGTAAGATCTGAGGTGTAGAGAAGTTCAGTTACTTGCTCAAGGTCACACAGCTAATAAGGGTAAGAATCTTACCCAGAACCTAGTTTTCCCGATCAACAGTCCAATGCTCATTCTGTTACATTGTGATGACAAAGAACTTTGGATCAGAAATTAGAGTCCCTGAAGAACCCTTTCAGGTTAACAAAATAAGGTCACACAGAGATAGCTTTAGTATTTATTGAGCTCCTCCCATGTCTACAATTTCAAAATCGGTGCCTTTGTATCTCCCATCCACTGGTTGTAGCCCTGTCCTCTGAAATAACACATAATAAAACTACTTCCTCTGCTCTTTAGAAACCCTTCAAATTTTGTGAAAGATAACTTGGCATAATGAATAGAGAGTTTGTCTTAAAGTGAAGACTTGAGTTCAAATTTTGCCTTTGACATAAACTTGCTGTGTGACCCTGAGCAAGTCACTTAACCTCTCACTACTCTAGACCAGAGATGTCAAACACACTGCTAGCTGGCTACAATACAGCCAGCAACAGTACTGAATGTAATTGGCAAATATTTACCAAAATAAATAAAAATACAATAAAACATAAATACATTAATATGTGGTTTTCTAAGTCTATTTGCTGTCTCAGGGATCCGTATGCACAGTTTATCTGTCCCCCTGTGTATTTGAGTGTGACACCACAGCTCTCTGAGACTATAAGTTGCAAAGAAAGTTCTAATATGAATTAGTAAAAGGAATTTTCTCATCTGGCAGTTCCCTACACCAATGAAATCATAAGTCCAGTCCCTAGTCTCTATCCCTATCATATTTTGTAAGATGGCTTTCGCTTATTTTTTGAGTTTTCTTTGCTCCAGGCTAAATATTACTCTTTCCCACAATCCTTTACTAGGCATTATTTCAAGACCACTGATTTTTCTGATCATTGTCCTCTGGACAAACACTAATATGAAATTTTCCTTCCTAAAAGATGGTGTTTAGAACTGAACACAATTCTCTTCATATGTTTATAAAAAGATGTCATTTCCTTCATCCTGGACATGACATTTCTATCTAACATTGTATTGGCTTTTTTCAGGAAAAAAAATTAAACTATTGCCTTGATAGTAACCAGAGTCAATATTATAAACCCTTACATCTTGTTCATCTGGAGTGTTATCAAGGCAGGCCTCTTCACATCCTGAACTTGTGTGATTGATTTGTTAACCTTAACTAGTGACTTTGCTTTTATCCCTGTTAACATCAACATGCTGTTTGAGATAATTTGAATCCTGATTCTGTCAACCAACATATTAGTTATGCCTGCCAGCTTTGTGTCATCTACAGATTTAGTAAGTATGAATCACAGCAGTGAAAGGGTCCTACCCCAGAGATCATCTAGTCAAACATATACCTGAATAAGAATCCCATCCACAACCTGCCCCCAAAGCAATCAGCCTTCAAATAAAGACCCCCAATGAAGACAAGCCCACTCTCTTCCAAGACCATGTTGCTTCTGGATAGCTCTGATCATTACACAGTTGTCCCCTATATCAAGTCTAAATGTTGGTCTATGCAACTTCTACCTCTTTCTCCTATTTCTTCTTTCCAGGTACAAATAGCTTAAGGATAATCACTTTTCCTTGTGATAGCCCTTCAAATACTTGAAGAAATATCTATCACCAACCCCAAGTCATCTCCTTATTTTAATCTCCAAAAAGTGACACTGCATTTATCCTTATTAAATTTCATCTTGTTGGTCGAGATGA
Organism: Trichosurus vulpecula; assembly: GCF_011100635.1. Taxonomy (NCBI): domain Eukaryota; kingdom Metazoa; phylum Chordata; class Mammalia; order Diprotodontia; family Phalangeridae; genus Trichosurus; species Trichosurus vulpecula. The sequence goes on from NC_050574.1 coordinate 183,353,467, forward strand.
CTTATGCCTTTCATCAATCATCAAGTATTTATTGAATATCTGCTATGTGCCAGGCACTGTACTAGACTCTGGGGATAAAAGTACAAAGAATAAAGCAATCCCTTCTCACAGGGAGCTTACATTCTAGTGGGAGGAGACAAGTGTGTATACATAAACACATAGGTATATACCTAGACATACATGCATATGTCTATATACATAAATTCAATGTGGTAAATACAAATCCATGCAAAAATACGAAGTAGTTTGCAAGAGAGGACACTAGTTGGGCAGATCAGAAAAAAGCTTCATGCAAAAGACCACATTTGACCTTTGTGTTAAAGGAAGAGGGGGTTTATCTGAGGGCAACATAAGAAGGCAGTACATTCTAGGCATGTGAGATGGCAAGTGCTCAGAGATGGACAAAGAGTAACCTGCGCAAGGAACAGAGGGAAGGCCAGTTTGTCTGGATCACAGAATGCATGGTGGGAGATGGAGGTGGGTGATAGACACTGAAGCTGGAAATAAAGGTTAGAGCCCATGGCAATAGGGCTTTACAAATTAAACAGAACAGTTTACATTTTATCCTAGAGGCAATAAGAAGCCACTAGAGTAGGTTGAAAAGGAAAGTCTCACAATCACATCTACAGTTAAGGAAAATTACTTTGACAGGAGTGTGGAACATGGATGAAAGTGGTCAGAGACTTGAGATGGGGAGAAGCAGGGAGACCAATTAGAAGGATGTTGAAGTAACCTTGGTAAAAGGTGATGAATGCCTGAACAAGGAGTGCTGATGAGTTTTGGCTGAGTGGAAAGAAGGGGTCATAATGAGAAATGTAAAAGTGAAAACAAGATTTGGTGACTATGTATGTGGGTCAAGGGAGAATAAGGAGTAGAGAGTAATAATATGGAGGTTACAACCATAACACACTGGAACAGTGGTAGTGCTTTCAATAGAAATAGGAAAATTGGTCAAAGGAGAGGATTTAGGAGGGGAAAGGTAATGAGCTCAGTTATTCATGTGCTGAGTTATGATGTCCCCATAACATGCAGTTTGAAATGCTCTATAGGCAATTGGTGATGTAAGACAGGGACTGAGAGGAGACATTGAAGCTGAATATATAGATTTGGGAGTCACCTGCATGGAGATGATAGTTAAACACATAGGATCTGATGTGCTTACAGAAGGTATAAAACATTACTCCTAGGCAACCCTATGGTTAGGGGGCATAATATGGATGATAAGCCAGCAAAGGAGAGTAGGATGGGTCAGTCAGGCAGACAGAAAGTAAACCAGGAGAGAAAAGTGTCAAGGAAATGCAGATGAGAGAAATTCCAGGAAGAGACAGTGGTTAACAGTGTCAAATGAAGTAGATAAGTCAACAAGGATTAGAACTGAGAGAAGACCATCTGCTTTGTCAATTAAGAGATCATTGCTAACTTTGGAAAAAGCAGTTTAACGATGACATAATAAGCCATATTGCAAATGATTGAAGAGAGAGTAAGAAAGGAAGTAGTGATAGTGAGTCTGGGCAACTTTTTTCATAGAGTTTGAGAATGAAGAAATGTAAGATGATTATTTGAGAAGTTGGTAGGGTCCAACAAAGATAGTTTAAGATAGGAAAGACTTGGAAATGTCTCAGTAGAGAAATAATCAGTTGATAGGGAGAAGCTGAAGATTCAAGAGAGAAAGGGAATGATTAAGGATATGATCTTCTGGAGAAGACAGGAGGTGATGAGAGTAAATGTACATGTAGAGGGCTTGGATTTGGAAAGATGGGTCAACTTTTTGTCAAAGGCTGGGGAGAAAGAGTTGAAAGTTGGAGATGATGTCTAGGTATTTTGAGTTGAAGAAAATAGAAGATGAGAGAGCTCATGTTGGATGATCTCAACTTCTTCAGTAATGTAAGAGGCAAAATCCTTAGCTGAGAGAGAGATGGAGGAGAAGGATGTGGGTAGACATTTAAGGAGAGAAGAGAAAGTCTGTAATAACTTATGCATGGAATGAGATAAGGAATCAATTTGGGAGAAATAAAAAGATTACTCTGCTGCAGTGTGGGCCCAGTCAGCATGGGTGTCAGTCAATGAACAATTAAGAAGTATCTACTATGTGTTGAGTACTTTGCCAAGTGGTAGGGATACAAAGGCAAAGGATAGTCCCTGCTCTTAAGGAGCTCACAGTCTATTGCAGGAGACAGCATGCAAATAATTATGTACAAACAAACTTTATACGGGATAAATTGGAAATAATCAATAGAGGAAAGGCACTAGGATTGAGGGAGATCAGAAAAGGCTTCCTATATAAAGGAGATTTTAACTGAGACTTGGAGGAAGCCAAGGAAATGAGGAGGCTAAGATGAGGCAAGAGAGAATGTCAGGTATGGGGGACAGCCAACAAAAATGCATGGAGTAGGGAAGTGGCATGTCTTGTGCTAGGAGCAGCAAGGAGGTCGTTATCACTAGATTTCAAAGTACCTGGAAGATTTAAGGTATAAGAAGACTGGAAAGGGGAGAAGGTGGGTTATAAAGGACTTTGAACACCAAACAAAGAATATTGTATTTAATCCTAGAAGTGATAGGAAGCTACTAAAGTTTACTGAGTAGGGATATGGTCAGATCTGCACTTTAGGAATATCGCATTGATAGCTGAGTGGAGGATGCCCTGGAGTAGGGAGAGACTTTCAGCAAGGCGATTGACTAGCAGACTCTTCCTCCATATTTGTTCAGCAGCTGGTAAGTAGGAGTGGAGGAGTTAGATGATGGGAGGGATCCAGGGCTGAGATTTGGCAAGGGAAGAATAGCAATTGGACAAGGGGGACAAGGAATTCAAGAACAGGAGATAGTGTATAGTTGAAATGGCTAACTCAACTTGAAGCTGAAGAGGGAGTAAAGTGAAGTAACAATTTCACAAGAAGTGAAGAATAACTCTGAAGGAATACTCAAACCCATAAAATTGGCTAAGGTGACAAAAAAAGGAAAATAACAAATGCTGGTCAGGCTCTGGAAAAACAGGCATACTAGTGCACTATGTTGGAGATGTGAACTAGTCTATACATTCTCGAAAGAAATTTGAAACCAAGGTCAACATGCTATTAAATTGTGCATACCTTGGACTCAGCAATCCTGCTACTAGGTCTGTATCCCAAAAGAGATCAAAGAAAGAAGAAAAAGATCAAACACGCAGAAATATTTATAGCAGGTTTTTATGGTGGCAAAGAATTAGAAACTGAAGGATTGCCCATCATTTGTGGAATGGTCGAACAAATTATGCTTTGTGAATGTGATGGAATACTGTTGTGCTATAAGAAACGGTGAAGGCAGCCAGAACAGGACAAAAGAGGAGGATCTTCTGAATGTCTGCCTGCCACCAGTGCTGCTGCCTCCTCACCCTTGCCGTGATCATCCTAGTGCACTGCTTCACATGTGGCAAGGTCATGAGCAACAAATGAGAGGCCTACCTGGGGCTGCTGCAGGTAAAGTACACCAAAGGGGATGCCCTGGACATGCTAGGCCTGAAGCACTACTGCTGCCATTGGATGCTGCTGGCCCATGTCGACCTGATAGACAAGCTTCTCAAGTACGTGCCCCTGGAGAAGTGAGCACCTATTCCTGAAGGCCTACTCAGTCATCTGTCATGTGGAATAGCCCCCATCTCTGAACACCTTGATCAACCATTGGCCACTTGGAGAAGCCCCCATCCCTGAAGGCCTGGCTCAGCTATCTGCCACAAGGCCTCTACAGATGGCAATAAACCTACCACCACTGGGAAGTAAAAAAATATGGTGAAGATTTATAGACAGTTTCATGGATAAAGAGTTCCTACCTCAAACATATAGACAGCTGTTAAATTTATAAGAATATGAGTCATTCCCCAGTTGATAAATGGTCAAGGATATGAACAGGTAGTTTTTTGATGAAGAAATCAAAGCTATACATAGTCATATAAAAATGCTATAAATCATTATTGATTGGAGAAAGGCAAATTAAAACAAGTTTGAGGTATCATCTCTCACCTATCAGATTAGCTAAAATGATAGAAGGGGAAAATGACAAATGTTAGAGGGAATGCCAAAAAACTGGTACACTAATATACTGTCTATGGAATTGTGAACTGATTCAATGATTTTGAAGAGCAATCTGGAATTATGTCCAAAGAGTTATAAAACTATGTATACCCTTTGACATAGCAATACCACTATTAGGTCTGTTTCTTAGGGTGATCAGGTAAAAAAGGAAAAGAACCTATATGTTCTACAATATTTATAGCAGTTCTCTTTGTGGTGGCAAAGAACTAAGAATTGAAGAAATGCTATGAATTGGGGAAGGGCTAAACAAGTTGTGGTATGGAATACTATGTGTTGTAAGAAATGACGAGCAGGTTAATTTTAGAAAAATGTGGAAAGACTTGAATGAAATAATGGGTGAAATGAGCAGAACCAAGAGAATGTTGTATTCAGTAACAGCAATATTGTTTCAAGAATAACAGTAAACGACTAAATCATTCTATTATAAATATTCAAGTCAATTATAAAGGAGCTATGAAGGGAGATGCTATCCACCTCCAGAGAAAGTACTGTGTGTGTGTGTGTGTGTGTGAGAGAGAGAGAGAGAGAGAGAGAGAGAAATGGTGGCTTTCTCTGTTGCAGAGTGGTGAGGGAGGGAGACACTTTGGAACTTAAAATGTAACCAAAAAAATAAATTTAATTAGACTTAGTAACTTTGATTAACACAATGACTGACCACAATTCCAAAGGACTCATGATGAAACATTCTCTCCACCTCCGTGTAAGGAAGTGATGGAGTCAGAGTACAGACTGAAAAATATTTTCTTTTCTTTGCCTTATTTTCTTTCTTTTTTTGACATGACTAATACAGGAATTTGTTTTGCATGACTATATATATTTGTAATGGGTTTTGTTTTTCTTGCTTTCCCAATGGGAAGAAAAGGGGAAAGAAGGAGAGAGAAAATTCAGAACTGAAAATAAAATAAAATAAAATTGAACTAAAATAAAAAATAATGTTGGACCTGTAGTCAAAACACCAAGGACCTGAGTCTTAGCCCTGCTTTTTACTAGTTGGGTATCTAACCTCCTTGAATCTCATATTCCTTATCTATAATAGGATTACTGTACCTTGCCAACTCAAAGGATTGCTAAAGAGGATTTTTGAAGAGGACAAAATGAGAGAATTTATGTTAAGATCCTTTATTCTTCCTGGGATATTAGGATCATAGATCTAGAGCTAGAAAGAACCTCACAGGCTATCCAGTCTAGTCCCTTTAGTCTACAGATGACCCAGAGAGATTACTCAACTTCTCCAGGATCATGGACAAGTGGCTAGAATCTCTAGCTAGAGATTCTGTATAGAATCTTTAAAGCCTGTTCCTCATCATTTCCTAAAAGCTGAAGGCAAAGTTGTACTTTTAGCACGCCAAGTTCAAAGTCAGATTCAACTGTCATCAACTTGGAGGTGGTAGAGGAGGAAAGACAAGGGTGTTGCTTCTTAATTTAGACATGTAGCCCATAATTTCTCTTTTCTGAAGCCTATTATACTACATAGTGCCAGAAGGGGGAGAAAGAAAATATCATTAAAAACTATCTGGAGCCTCAGGCCTAAAGACTTGAATTCAACTCGAGTAGCATGGTACCCACTTAATATCCTTTCTTATCCCAGGCTTCAATTCCCACCTAATGATATTTATCCTACTCTTCCCAGTTTGAAGATACCTTTCATTTATGAAGACAAAAACAATATCATTGGTTAAGTTGAAAAGTAATTATGACCTTCGTTTACAAGTATGTAAAGTAATTCTTCATGAATGGTGCTGCCCCAGATTCTTGAAAATAACTTCAGAAATAACTTTAAACAATTTCTGTCATGTTAATACATAACCAGAAAGTGCTGTATAGAATTGAAAGAGGCCCAAAAGGTCAGAATTCTCCCCTTCTTCATGTAGATGACCAGATTGGAGTCTAGGATAGCTCTCTCTTTATTGGTTATGCTTTAATCATTGTTAACAGTTTGTAAGGCATACTCCTAAACTTGACATTCCAGAAGGCAAAATCTTTACAAAGGAATACAAACACAAAACAGTAGTAGCAGTAATAATAAAGGGCTTTAAAATTTACAAAGTACTTTAAACATTACCTCATTTTATGCTCAACAACTCTGGGAGATATTATTATCCCCATTTTACATATAGGGAAACTTAGACTGACAGTGTTTAAGTGACTTGCCCAGGATCACCCAACTAAAAAGTTTCTGAGACTGGATTAGAACTCATTTCTTCCTGACTTCAGGCCTAGCACTCTATCCACTATGCCTCTCTAATTTCTAATAATGCTGAATAGAACTAGGTAGCTTTTTTTTCTTTTGCAAGATATGACAAACTTAAAAAAATATTCATAAATTGATAATACATTAGTACTTTCTGCAAGGATTCAATTTGAACCATATTTTGTCTTCCTATTTAGAAACTATAATTACCCATAAAGGCTTGGACCTTAGCAAAATTAGTACACACCATGGCTAGTGAGAACAATTAAATTTCAAATAATTTGGAATTGGCTGGTGGATCTGGCTTCTATGAATGCGCGAATCACATTGCATCTGTTTATTTACTAATTAAATATTGTAATATATTCTTCAGGTCCCAAAATGGTAGAAGTCCACAGTCAGCAATTCCAGATCAACTCCAAGGATGGCCGGCCTCTGTTTACAGTCGATGAAAAGGAAGTTGTGGTTGGGACAGATAAACTTCGAGTAACAGGTTTGTGGCATTTGGGGGAAAGCCATAGGGCATTCTACTGACCCATACATGCGCTTTGCAAAAACAAATCACACTTTTACCCACTTACCATTTCAGGAAGATAAGAAAAATCTTTAGTGATTGGTTTTAGTGATGGTGGTTCCTTCTTTTTCCCCTCTCCATAACTGGAATTAACTCTAAAATTTTTGAAAGTTCTCTTTAAACCATATTTTTGTACATTAGTTTTCCCCCTCCTATAGCCTATCATCTTTTTATCCTTTCTCATTTAATTTTCCCAAAGATTTCTCATATTTTGCCTATATCAGTCCCAAGTGACATTCCACGTGCCTTTTGTTTCCCCACTTCATCAGCCGTTCATATTTCCTATACTCTTACTTTCCCTATTATAGGACTGATCTTTGCAGGTGGTCAGAGAGCCTAACAGATAGGACATTTAGGACTATAAAGAATCAGAAATCATAAAGGACCCTTTGATTATATATTTGGCATTGAACTTCCAGAGGGTTAAATGGTATAGTGGAAAGAGTGATGCATTTAAAGCAAAGGTCCTAGAGTTCAAATCTCAGCTCCACCCCATATTACCCATCTGAACTTGTGCAAGTCACCTAACCTTACTAGGTCTTCATTTCTCATCTATACAATAAGAGAGTTGGATTCTATTACCTCTCAATGCCCTTCTGTAATCCTAGGTTCTAACAAATATTCTTCATAGAACTGGGTCTCATAATAAAAATCCCCAAGGTCAGGCCTCCGTAGATGTATGCAAAATGGTGAGGGGGTAGATATGCCTCATTATTGCTATTTAATTGAACTGAATAGCATGGCATCTAGTTGATCTGCTTCCCACAAGTGATCATGCATAGACCTGGGTATCTTTTCCAGTAGTGTAGTGACAGCTCTCGTCTCTCCAGTGGTGGGCCGTAGCGGTCTGTGCTTCACTCTATAATGCTTGACACTTTTTATTCAATGAATTGGACGAATTATAGATATTATAGTTATCACACACAATGATGCCACAAAGAGAATAATCTCGATGGCCTGAATCAAATAAAAGTAAATTTAATATGAGAAAAAAGTAAAGTTATTTAATTGGATTCAAACAATTAAACTTCAAGTATAAGATGGGGAGAGGCTTTGGGAGTTTTAATGAACTGCAAATTCAATATGAGGCAGTCATTTGCTATGGCTGCCAAAGAAGATTATGTGACTGCTTTAAGAAAGGTATGGTATCCAGGAATAAGATAATCCTGTTGTACTCTAACCTTGTCAGATAAGATTGGGACTTCCTGGAATTCAAATCTGGTACAATTTTTAGTAAGGACATTGTTAAGTCAGAAAGGATCCAGAAAAGGACAACCAGGATGGTGAAGAGCCTTGAGTTCATGAAAGTGGAGGAGCTCAAGATGTTTAGCCTAGAGGAGAGAAGACTAAGGGGAGACACGAAAGTTTTCTTTAAATATTATGGAAGAGAAATAAGGCATGTTCTTCAACCCAGAAAGCAGAACAGTGAGAAATTATTGGATGTCACAAAGAAGCAATTAGGTTTGATGTAAAGAAACACTTCCTAACAAGATATCTAAAAGAATGGGTTAGCTGAGGAGCTAATGGCTTCCCCTCAGGGGAGTAAATGTTTAAAAACTGCTTCTCTGGGGGGGGGCAAAATGTGCACATAAGATACCAAGTTTAATCTGTATTGTTAACATATTCACCATCACTTTCTGAAGTCTGGATAATCAGCAAACAATAAATCAAGCTCTGATTTTCTGAGATGTAACTATCTTATTGTTGTTTTGTCATTTTTCAATCATGTTTGACTCTTCAAGACCCCATTTGGGTTCTTGACAGAGATACTGGAATGGTTTGCCACTTCCTTCTCCAGCTCATTTTACATATTAGGAAACTGAGAGAAATAAGGTTAAGTTACTTGTCCAGAATCACACAGCTAGTAATTGTCTGAGGCCAAATTTGAATTCACAAAGATAAGTCTTCCTGACTCTAGACACAGGACTCTATCCACTGTGCCACCTAGTTACCCTATATCAAACTATAACTAATAATCAATTTGAAAGAGACTGAAGTTATATATCATCCTGCAACAGGTAAACCCTACTTAGGTACAATCTCAGATTTTTATTAGGAACACAAAACCAGAAGCTAATATTAATTCTTCCATTTGAATAATAGACAATCCAATGATATATGGATTAACTTTCCACTAGAGTCTTACTCTGTTACCTTATGGCATAGAAATTATTCTGAGTTCTTAAAGGCTAGGCTAAGGATTGCAAGCAAGGTCTGGAAGTTCTGTCAAGATAGAAAGGCTTCAAATTGATCGGTTGTGCTTAATATCAATCATCAGTTATCTTTGTCCTGTCCAACCCAAGAAAAGATGCTATCCATTCTTTCATCTTCCTTTCTCTTCTTTTTGTTGTCCTTAGTTTTCTTTGCCAGTTTCAGCTCATTCTAATCCTTAGCATCTCTCATACTATTTTTACAGGATCATAATAGGTTCTTATACTCATCATCTGTTACATGCCCTTGCTTCCACCTTCTGTACATTGCTTTTTTTAAAAAAATCTAATTTGGTTGGTAAGTTCCCTTTGCATTCACACTAGTCTCTTCAGACAAATCTCATTTTTTTTCCTCCTCCCTGGACTTGTTTCCTATTGTGTCTTCAGAATTTTAGTCTTAAGCATCTCCCATCCTTCCTGGGTTGAATTCCCTTGTTGCATTTTACTCCATGGCACCATATCTTTTCTCTGGATTCTTTGAAATTTGCTTGTGCCACATCTAAGGTGCATGTCAGACACGCTTAGGTTTTCTCTCCTCTAACTATAGGATGGAGTGATTACTTCCTTCAAGATTAGCATCATTTCTATTCCAGCAACCAATTTCTATCTATTAGTGAGAATCAGATTAAGAATAGAATTTCCCCTTGATAGTTCCTCCATTTTTGAGAAATGAAATTAGTACTAAAGCAAGTCATGAAGTTCTTAACTCCTCTTTGTCTGGATAATTGATGTTCTCTATCACTATTATATCATGCCTCTGTGCCAGACTAGTTATCTGTTTTCCAAACTCTTATTTCCTCTTTCTATCCAGGAGCTCTGTAGTATAATCCAATGATAGAATAACTTGTTTCAATCTCCTTTCACCATCTGTCATGGGTCCCCCTCACCCCCACCTTTGATTCCTTGATTTCCTCAACAAAATTTTGTATTCTTAATACATATAGTACATATTCCATGGCAGCTAGGTGGCACAATGGATAGAGTGCTGGGTCTGGAGTCAGGAAAATTCATCTTCCTAAGTTCAAATCTGGCCTCAGACACTTACAAGCTGTGTGACCCTGGGCAAGTCACTTAACCCTGTTTGCCTCAGTTTCCTCATCTGTAAAATAAGCTGGGAAAGAAAATGGCCAATTGCAGTATCTTTGCCAAGAAAACTGCAAATGGCGGCCACTGAGTTGAACACAACTGAAATGACTGAACAACAACTAAACCACACTCCACCCCACATTTACTTATCCTTTTTTTTTTCTTTTTTAACAGCATGTAGCCATTCAGAATTGCTAGCAAAGATATGTCATTTGTGAATCAATCACCAGAAGTAGGTAGTTGTCCTGAACTTTGAAAAGTCTTGGGAGGTTCTTTGTTATGTCTTGGATACATGCTCTGGACGATAGACCTTTTGTTGTTATCAGATTGACAAATAGTTGCCCTAGTACCTCTAAGCAGAGAACATTTCTTCTACCAATTACTTCTCTTATCTTCTTCGTTTGTCCCTTACCAGATGGCTTCTCACTTAATAGCTTCTGCTGTTGTGCTATATCATCCTTAGATGGACGTGTAGCTTCTTCCTCCTCAGAACATCCAGTTCTCTTCTCTTCAGAAAGAGCCTCAAATCTACTCTAAATTCTAGCTCTATAGTTGTTGTTTTCTTTTCCTGTTCCTTCTGTGTCATTTTCTTCCATTATCCATCATTTTACTAAGGGTAAAACATCTCCCCCACCTCATATTACCTGTTTCCCCCATTGAAGCCTTGCTTCAGTTTCTTTTCAGAACCTTTCCTTCTCTCTAACAAACCCACAGTATGAAGAAGCATTCTTCTGGTCCCTTTGTCTTCTGCTCTAGAAGGAAATCAACCTGGACTCAGAATATAGATAACAGTCACTCCATTGTGTCAGAAAGACAAGCATCACACACTCAATGCAAAGAACTGCACGATTTCCCCTAGTCTCTATAATGGTTGAGATTTCCCATTTTATTTCTTATAAATGCTTATAAATGTGTAACCCTTGGCTCAAAGGGTTGTTGCAGTTTCATGGTGTGTTGGGGGGTCGTCTCAAAGAATTCAGACTCAGACTACCTCAAATCCAAGTGAAGGCATTTATTGAGAATTAATGCCCCTCAGAAGTGGGCTAGGTTCCAAGAGGAACCAGCAATTTAGTAAGACAAGACAAGCAATTTTATAGTGTAATGATGCTGATTATACAACAGAAACTATGAATATTAAAGGGCAGGAGGGATTTGTCAAGGGATTAGGTAATGGGGGAGAGGTCCCAGCCTCAGTGGAACTGTGCATGCAATTATCCACTATGCAGAAAAACCCAAACAGGGTGGGAGGGTGTTTATGTATGATAATAATATTATAATCCTCTCTACATCATAAATTTACTCTAGGTCAGTTCTTTACTATTACTGCTCAGGTGCTATCTTAGGGGAAGCCCCTTCTGTGGTTTAGTGGTCAAACATCCTGGACTATATCCTGGTGGTGCTGCTTTCTAATTGGCTAGCTAGTGGTCCTGTCTGGTCAAGATGGAGAGTTAGGTACTGTGGTCCTGGGATAGATGGATAATGTGGTTGTGGTTGAGTGTATGAACACACCTATTTAAACATGAGAATTGGATCTGGGGGCAGAGGCTAGCTGGAGACAATGGCTGTATTGAATCTGGGGGCCCATAAGGAAGTTAAGATATTGGGGCTGGGCCCAGGCAGCTTTATTAGGATTCCATCAGGATCTTCTGCATAAGACTCTCTTCATTGAGGGAGATTGATTACTTGGTGCTTTTACCTGCTTTACAGGCAACATTAGTGAGAGCTAGGGAGTAGAGAGACCCTGATCTCCTGGCTTCTGGCTTCAAGAGAGAGGTCATACTGTTCCAGTTCTCTTCAGGCCCCTGAAGCGAGGGAAATAAAGACTGGGGGAAAATACCAACATGTAGAGGAACCAACACTTCAATCATGTCGACTTCTTTCCAGAGTCTTTTTTATTTAAACATGAGGTTTATACCTCAATCCTAGCATTTGGCTTAAAGTTTCTTAGTTTTTTTCACCTCATGTTAACAAATCAGGCCTGATTCAACCTGGAACCCTGGTAGTTTAGGTCATTTAACAGTTAACAAAAAGAGGTTGCTTAGCCATAGCATAGAAGGGATACTGAAGTACGTAGTTCAGATAGAAGTGCCCTCATCCAATATAGAAGCACATCTGGGCAGTAGGGCCAGATGTGATGTCTTAAATTTCTACCAAATCTGAAGAGTCTCAAGTCCATTTATGCCCTTAAGGGACCAAGAAGCTACAACAATATGGCCACCAGGAAATTGCATCAATGGAAACATGACTTGAATCTTTATCCCCTTAGGCCAATCACGTTTTAGGGCTAGATTCCTTGCCTACGATGGGGAAAAAAAAGCTAGCCTAACCAACATAGGAGGGTTGAGAGTGGAAGAACCTTATTAATGATCCTAAAAATGCCTCTCAATAACTTGACAACCCAACTCAGATTCCTTTCCTTTGTTTCAACAATAACTCAGTCACAAATAAACCCACTTTTTTCAGCCATTAACCAATCACCTGACTTTTTCATTAATTTGCCCCACTCATCAATCCAATCCACTCTATCAATTTGCTTAACTTTCTGATTGTACCACTTACCTTTTCTTACTTACCTTGCCTTGGCCATCACCTTCTCTTTCTTGATTCTATACCATCAATTCTCCCTAATCCTCCTCAATCCTCCATGATGGAAGTCTTTTTATGATCTCTGTAATTTTCTTTGATCCTGCTTGTCTTGTCTCCCAGAATAGAATCCAGTTTCTGGACATGAAAATTATTCTTCTTCAAATTTTCCTCAATTTCTCTCAAATGTTGCCAAATTTATCTTACCAAAATTCAACCTCTAATCAAATTCACTAATACAAATCCTTCCAAACTTCCTGTGTAATAACTTTATCCTCCTTAATTCAGCTCATGATTTTATTCTCCCACTCCCCCTATAACCTTCTACCACAGAAGCCAGAAATAGAATACCATGTCCTTGCAGCTGTTTCATAAGCAACTTAAGTATGGAGCAAAAGTCAACTCTTCTCCAAGCTAAATATTTCCAGTGACCTCAAATGACATAGATTTCAGAACCTCCATCTTCCAAGTTGCCCTTTTATGCTTGTTTCCTGGGGAGGTTTTTTGGTTTTTTTTCCAACATCCTTCTTAAAGAGCGAAGCAAAGTCATTAACAATTCATTGAAACACATTGTCTAGTAATGAGGCATGTCAGTGGCTGGGAAAGAAAAAACAAACACACAGCTGACAGGCGCAGATTACAGCTATGAGGAATAGACTTGATCAATTTAAGTAAACTTTAATTCAACCACAATTATAAAAAGAAAAGTTGTAAGCTATGGCAAACTTTTTGGATAAAGGACTATAAATCTTAAACAGGGTACAGTTTCCTAATGGGTCTACAGTGGAAAGCAGTGTCAGCTATATGTTGGCCTTTCAGGTCATAGGATCATAGGATTATAATGGAGGGGTTTGCTTCTAGAGCTGGGAAGGGAGAACCACAGAGGCTGTCTAGCCCAAACCCTTAATTTAGAGATGAGGAAACGGAGGCCTAGGGAGCTAGGGCATATAGTGGATAGAGTGTTGGACCTACAGTCAGAAAGATCTGAGTTTAAATCTGGCCTCAGACATTTGCCACCTAAGTTACCATAGGCAAGTCGCTTAACCTGCCTGCCTCATTTTCTTCATCTGTAAAATAGAGACAATAATAGCACCAGGATTGTTGTGAGAGATGTTTGTAAAACACTCTGCAATTCTTAAAGTTCCATGGAAATGCTAGCTATTATTATCATTATTGTTATAAGGGAGGGTAAATTAATTGCCAAAAATCACAGTAATTGTCAGAGGTGAGATTTGAACCCCAACCCTCCAATTCTAGAGCCAATAATCTTTCTGATGCACCATTCTGCCCCATAGATGAATAATCACTACTAAGAACATCATCTTCAAAACCAAAAGACAGACTTGCATCCAGATTTATGAAGTATTTTAATCCGTGAAGACACAGTAGGCATGAATGGCAGAAAGAGGAATGGTGGCGTACAAGCTGTACTTTTCCCTGTATATCTAAAATCTGATGATTTACAAATGGCAGTTTTCCACATCTGGGGGCCTTAGTTGGAATCTTGCTTTAGAATAACTTGTAATTCAAACTTCCCTTAAAGGGTTTGGTTGGCTTTGCAACTTAAACAGTTCACTAAAAAGAAAATACCTTATAAGAAGCCATATTTCACACCAGCATGTGCTGCCTGTGGCCCTATGAGCCCATGTTGTTTACATATCAATAAACAGTCCCAAACCATTTCCCAGCTTCATTAAACCTGCCTTTATATTTACATTTGTTTCTCTCTCTGTAATATACTCATTATTAAATATGTGGTCTTATTTAATTTATACTAGAGTTTAATTTAGGTTACAAGCCAAAAAAAAAAAAAGCCTCCGAAGCTTAATCTTAAGAATATGCAAAGACCTCAAACTGAAAGAATATTTAAATCATCCAAAATAACAACTAGAAGAAACTAAACTAAAGTAATGATGTCAGGAATTGCCTCTCATAGGTCTAAGTATTATTCTAAATAACACAGATAAAGCTATAGCAGTTAGCTTGGGAAGTTATGGCCTTTCAAAAGAATAAACTCTCTGTTGATTTAAAGTTTGATTACGTGACGAACATTAGAGCTTCTGCCAAAAGCCTTCCCAGAGACCAGTAAATCCTCTGCGAGCTGTTCAGGCACAAAATCTAAAGAAATGTTCTTGAATTTATGAAACCTAAACCAAAGTAACTTCTGAGTGCTATACACTTCTAGATATTTTGTAATAAATTGCACAAATTCTTCAGTGTTCCCTGAAATAATCTACTGCTGAAGGAAAGTTGTTTTCTTTCACCAAAGACTGATTTCTATCTTTTATAAGGCTAATAGTGTGATCTCTGACACATGCTGTGCATTTTATGTATAGCATCATCATTTTCATCAATTGTTTTTGAATAGTTAACATTTACATCATTGCCCAAGGTGTTAACAGAGATTAGCATAAAGGCATAGCCTATTACAAAGCACATAGAGCAAATATGAAATATGTAATGAATTAATTATACTCAGGTCACTGCTTTGACAGTATTTATAATAGGTGAGCATAGAATGTGAATGAGATTCAAAATATTCACCTGATATGAAAGGAATAAGATTTCCATAACTCTTAAAGGGGCTTTAGACCTATGAAGAAAGTACATCATGGCTTTATTTAAAAGTTATACCATAGAAGGGGCACACTATACTGAATATAGGGAGCCAGCCACGAAGCTAGGAAGACCTGTATTCAAGTCCCAAAACTCTGACACATATGTTGTTTAGTCATTTTTCAATCATATCCAAGTCTTCATGATTTCTTTTTGAGGGGCTTTCTTTGCAGAAGTACTGGAATGGTTTGCCATTTCCTTCTCCAGCTCATTTTACAGATGAGGAAACTGAGGCAAATAGGGTTAAGCGACTTTCCCAGGGTCACACAGCTAGTAAGTCTGAGTACATATTTGAACTCAGGTCTTCCTGATTCCAGGTCTGGCACTCTATCTGCTACACCACCTAGCTGCCCTTTGACACCCAACTGGCTACATAATAACCCTGGGCAAATCACTTAACATCTCTATGCCCTAGGCAGTTCTCTAAGACCATAAATTAAAGAGAAGGTGGCACCTCCATTGATAGAAGTTTTGTCACCTGGAGCTCCCAGTACCAATGAAATCACAAGTCTGCTCACTATCTGTAGTGCCTCAGTGGACACTGGAGATAGAAAAACAAAAGCAAAAAGCTGTTATGTTCAAACATGTTAAAATGCTCAGATAGGAAAATAATATGACTCCTTTATAAAGTCTTTGGTAAAAAGTAGCTAGCTTTAAAGGAGCAGCCTGGGAATTGGTATCCGGGTTAAAGCATCACCTTTAGCCTTTCTATGTAAAACAACTTTTCTGCTGTAGCTAACCTGAGGAAAGATTTAAGTAAGTAACCAGTGATTTAGTTCCCAAAAGATAGGTATATTGACTTGAAGATAGACATGGAGTTTTTTACAGAATAGAAACACAGTCTTGTTATATATACTTTTCCCTAGTTTTTCTCTTTCTTCTCTGGAAATGTAAAGATAAAATAATAGTGGCTGTAATGAAGGAAAGGTGATTTAAGGTTCTTCTCCAAGATCAGCAAAGTAACTCTCAAGAGAAAGCGAAACTAATTAGAAAGTGTTGAACATGCGCTAAATAATATGTGAATCCCATGTCATTAGGGGCTCAAAGTCAAGGAAACAGCAGGAGGAAAAAGAAGCTGCTAACAGCTTGCTAGGAGGCAGTGGACTAGCCAAGAATGTGGCCAAGCCTAAGGTCCCCTGAGGCGTGAAAAGGGAGGGAATGTTCAACATTCCTTGAAGCATAATTTGAGGACACAGGTTAACTTAAAGGTAATGGATTACACCTGAGGTTAATTCGTAGGGAAGTGGTTCCTAGGGAGTTGCATTTCCTTTAATACTGCTCTTCTTCAGAGTCATGTTCCATCTTTCTCCAGGTTACCTCTCCCATCAATCACCATGTGTTTCACTTTGACGGATGCATTTTCCTCACTTTCTCAAATGGAGAAAGAAGGTATATAAGCAAATATCCTATCACTTGGCACTTATAGGTAAAGCATTATTGACTGAATCATGTGCTAAACCATTTGTGAGCATTTAGGAAGGGGACTGGGATAGTGAGAGGAATGGTAACCAGTGCCTAGCACAGGGCCTGGCATAGAGAGACAAATAAGGAATTTTTTTTAATTGATGCCTTGATAGATAGGAGGAGATAACCAGCCTCTGTAGTATTGGCCCTTAGAGCCTAAACTTATTAAATAAACAATGGTAAAATCACAAGTTAAGAAAACTAAGATCATGCTAACTGGTCCCATCACTTGCTGGCAAATAGAGAGAAAAAAATGGAAGCAATGTCAGGTTTTCTATTCTTGGGCTCAAAGATCATTGCAGATGATGACTGCAGCCACAAAATTAAAAGACATCTCTTCCTTGCAAGGAAAGTTATGGCAAATCTGGACAGCATACTAAAAAAGCGGAGATATCACCTTGTCAACATAGGTCCATGTAGTCAAAGCTGTGTTTGTTTCCAGTAGTAATGTATGGCTGTGAGTGTTAGATTATAAAGAAAACTGAGTACCTTGGAGTCAACACTTTCAAACTGTGGTGCTGGAAAAGATTTTTTGAGAGTCCCTTGGACAGCATGGAGAACGAATCAATCCATACTTAAAGAAATTAATTCAAACTGCTCATTGGAAGGGACAACTAGGTGGTGTAAAAGATAGAGTACCAGCGCTGAAGTTAGAAAGTCAGGAAGACCTGAGTTCAATTTTGGCCTCAAATACTATCTGTGTGACCCTGGGCAAGTCTCTTAACCCTGTTTGCCTAAGTTTCCCTTACTGTAAAATGAGCTAGAGAAGGAAATGGGAAACCATTCCAAAATCTTTGCCAAGAAAATTTCAAATAGGGTCACGCAGAATTGGACACAACTAAAACAACTCAACAACATCACTCGTTGGAAGGACAAATACTGAAGCTGAAATACTTTGGCCACATAATGAGAAGACAGGACTAATTGGGAAAGATTGAAGGCAAAAGAAGAAGGGGATGGCAGAGGATGAGATGGATAGATAGTGTCATAGAAGCAACTAACATGAACTTGGACAGATATCAGGAGATAGTAAAGGATAGAAGGGCTTGGTGTGCTATGGTTCATGGGGTCATGAAGAGTTGGACACTACTGAACAAATAACAACAACCAAATCACAAGATTTCTTCTATTTCTCCCTTTTCAGCCCTGAAAAAAAAAACTGTAGTGCCATTTTAAAAACTACTATTTCATGTACAGTGTATGTACCTGTATGTAATATTATATAACTAACAATATTTATTATTCTTATTAAAGTATACTAACTCCTCTTTTTCCCTTGTGTTTATCCCGGCAGTGTAATAGTCTCCCACTTGGTTTCCACTTCCAGGATCTCATCTCTCAAAAGAGTCCTTTACATAACTGCTAAAATCATCTTTCAAAGATAGCTTTCCTACCTCTCCCTCTCTCTCCCTTATTTAAAAACCTTCACTGGCTCCCTCTTGTTGCTGCCCCTACTGCTTGGTATTTAAGGGCCCTCCATAATCAAACCTAGTTTTCCATTCTTATTGCATGTTACTCCCCTTTATCCACACTGTTTCCCCAGCCATAGCAAACTACTAGCTGTTATCCAGTCCCAACATACCTATCTCCTGCCAGTGTCTTCAGTGCCTGAATGTCCCCTCTCCCTAGTTCTGCCTCTGCATCCTATCTTCCTTTAAGATTAATTTTTCCTGGCCTACTCTTTGTTATTGCCCTTCAGATCACCGTTCATTTATTTATGTGTGTGCATGTTGTATCCTCCAGTAGCCTGTATGCTCCTTACAGGCAAGGACAATTTTGTTTTTGTCTTTGGATCATCAGCATTCTAGCATTGAATTACTGTCTGGAAGGGAAAGTGCCCCCTATATAACAAACTTTTTGCTTGATTGAATCGTTGTATTCTTGAAAGTACTAGCCAAGTGAGCTGCTAAAAAGAATTGCCTACCATGAGTCCCTCTGTGCAACAACTGTTCCTAGGTTCCTGACATGGATTTTAAGTGATAAATTGCTATAAAGCTGATTGTCATTGATTTTTCTTTGATGAACTCTTTGTTATCAGTAGATTCAATCAGAGGTTGAGTTTAGGGAGCTAATCAACCACACTTTTTTTTTTAATGCACAGCAGATAGGGTTCTTATCTAGGTAAAATAAGCTTTATATTATGGGGAAATAAGTATATAATTGTGGTTTACGACCATTATGTTATGTTGCGTCTCATTATGCTATGTTACATTCATAATAATGTTTGAAAGGTTCAGATGTAAGAAAAGGGCAAAGCCTCCTTAAAACCCAGGTTCAGAAAGGTACAGGGGGAGGATCAAGACAGGAATCAACATACTGGCCCATGAATCAGAGCATTCAATACAAAAACTGAGGCAGATGTATAGTCAACACATCTAATGAAAATTGAATAAACCAATTAGAATGGAAAAGTAAATTGATAGCTTCATCCATCTACAAAATAAGACAGGTAGACATTCTAAACTCCATGAAATTCTATAGCTGAAATCTTTAGGAAGAACAGTAGCTCACTACTGCGGCCACTTGACAGCTCTGATGCTTTTTCCATTTGTTTTTCATTGTGTTCTAATTCTGTAGTCTTCAGGGTGATTTTGCTTCATTCCCCAAATGCTTTTGCCACCATGTTCTGCCAGTCTGCTGCTACTAATTGCATTGCATGAGTGTGTTTGGTTTTTTTAAACAATGTTTATTTATCATTGATCTTACCTGTAAAGGAAGGAAGGAAGGAAGGAAAGTAGGAAGGAAGGAAGGAAGGAAGGAAACCTTTATTAAGTGGCTACTATGTTTCAGACACTATGCTAAGCACTTTACAAATATCATCTCATTAGATCTTCACAACACTAGAAGGTAGGTGCTATTATGATCCCCATTTTACATTTGAGGAAACTGAGGCAAACAAAGGTTAAGTGACTTTCCCAGTGTTACACGGCTAGTAAATGTCTGGATTTGAATTCAGGTCTTCCTGACTCCAGACCCAAAACTGCATTGTACCACCTAGCTGCCTCAGGAGAAAAAGTGGTTCTAATTAAGTAACATATTGCCACTAATAATGACGATGCTATGTGATTTTGTAACAACAATGTTGCTACTTCCAGCTACTGTGGCTGTGTAAGACCAACAACACCAGCACACAGGAGGGCTGCTAGCAGAGGTTCTTTGATCTGCTTTTCCAAGGAAAGCAACTTTAAGGGGTTAACAATCTCACTTTAATTAAGCATACATATAGCATTCACTTAGTTCAGGGGAAAAAGCCAGCACAGCACCCTGAACTTCAGAGCAAATACAAACAGAAACTACAAACATACATTATATAAACAAATCAAATAACACACAGAGATCAACTGAGAGGCTTTTATCTGTCTGACCAAAGAATTACCTAGTTACCAGAGAGAGATAGAGGCACCTCTGTGTTTTCTAAGTGGGGGCAGGGGGCTCCAACGGCTTACCCAAGAGTCTTGTCTGGCCGAATCACCAACACTCTTCCAATGAGTGTGCCCCCAAAGGCAAAGCGCTAACTTCTGAGTTTATATACCCTATTCAGGGCCCTGAGGGCTCAGAGCCTACTTGGCAAAAAGGTATGGGTCCTGGGGCCTCACTCCTCGTTCGTGAAAGGCGTGGGCCTGCCTCTAATCAGGCCTCCCTTTATTGGCCCCATCTGAGGCCTATTCAGTGGACAGGAAATATCTTTCACTTACGGATTGGCCTTACAGATTTCAATGTGCTTTCCATATTTATTATCTCATTTGTTCATAACTACAACCCTCTGGGGTAAAATACTAGGAGCTTCATTTTTACAAATGAGGCAACTGAAACTTGGAGAGTTTGAATGGTTTAAGGTAACCCATCTACTAACCGTAGAGATGAACTTGGAACCCAGAACTGAATGCCCAGGTTAGTGTGCTTTGGGCACACACCATTTATCATAAAATTTTAAAAACTTGTGTCTAACGAATTTTAAGTTCTATTGGCTTTTACATGTATTTCATATAATATCTTTCTTTCCTAATTAATGTCCATTACATAGTATCTTAAAGGTATGGCTACAAAATTAGATCAAAATCTAACTCTATTTGATCCTCATTTATTTTTTCTATATCAATCATGCTTTTGATTATGTGCTATAAGACATTGCAAATAATATTTCTCATTTTCAACTTTGAGCAGGTGTTAAAACTGATTGTATTTCTCAGGATCTGAGATGGGAAATATTTGAGTATATTGCTCGAGCTTCACAAAAATTTGAATTACCTTGGGGACTAATAATCATTATTTAGAAATTATGAAAAATTACAAAAGTATTTTAGTCATGTTCAGCTATTATGCACCAACAGTCCTTGAGCAATTTTTACTTTAATTGTGAATGGCAATCATGTATACAGGCTAGGACAACTTGAATATTTAAAGCTTTTATGATCAAACACAATTGTAGGATTTATATAACAATACATCTTCAGTTTTAAGACTTTCTACTTGCAAGTACAACATTAAAATAATCAAATGGTTCTATGATATACACTATGATATAGTTAGATGGAAAGTAATTGGCATATATTTATAAAATCAGTGTGAAACCTTTTGCTCTATAAAATACTGTGGGTAGTACTTTTATAATGATCTAAGGTATCATGGAAAAAAGCAACTGAACAGCTGGTACTCGAATAAAAATTGTAATCTGCTTGAGCAATTGGAATATATTGTCTCTTTGGCTGGGTTTACCAATGTAGTTTATTTCAGATGTAGGGTGGAAAAGACCAAATGAGTTTATTATTTTTATCTTAGCTACTATGTTATGTTTTTATATAAATGCAATAACATAAATTATGCAAAATGCATGGTAGATAATCCTACTTTGTGGTAGACATCATATTTAGGGTATATAGATTTGTCATTTAAGGGCTCACCCTAACATCACACTAGAGAAGTATTTGTGCTTCTAACAGTGCCGTATGAACTCAATAAATATGATGTGCTGAAAGTACTTGGATGAGAATTATATAGGATGGGATACAATCTGAACCAGAAAAGATATCCAAAAGTGTTTTATGGCCAAATATATCCCACATCACCAACTTCATCTCCCACATCATCAAATCTGTATTGTACATTTCAAACCAGATGCCCCTAAGACATCTCAAACTCATCAAGCTCGAAACAGGATTTATTATCTTTTCCCTAAAACTCATGCTTCTTCCAAATTCTGTATTTCTGATGGGGGTACTGCTATCCTCCTAAGTTCACAATCTGGGCATTATTCTTGCCTCCTCCTCCTCCTCTCTCACACTGCATAGCCAACCATTTGCTAAATCTTGTCCTACAAATATCTACAAAACATTTCTCGCATCCAACCTTGTCTCTCTACTCAAACAACCAGCACCTTGGTGTAAAACCTTATTACTGCTTTCCTAGACTATTGTAATGGCCTCCTAATTGGTTTGTCTGCCTCAAATCTCTTCCCACTCAAATCTCTCCACAGCTGCTGAAAGGAGTTTCCTTATGCAAAAATCTGACCATGTCACTCCGCTACTCAATATATTCCAATAACTCCTTATTGCCTATAGAACAAAATATAAATGCATCTGTTTGACTTTGAAAGCCTTTCATCACCCGACCCCACCCTACCTTTCCAGCCTGCTTATACATTACTGCCCTTTCCACACTCTTCAATCAGGCCAAAAAGGCTGCTTGCGATTCGTTACACAGGAAACGCTTATCTCAGATTTCCATGTTTTTTAACTGGTCTGCTAGTAATATGCTTCCTCCTCATCTTCTTTTAGAATCCCTTACATCCTTCAAAACTCAATTCAACACCGCAGTAGATAGAGCACAGGACTCATAGTGAGGAAGACATGAGTTCAAATCCAGCCTGTGATATGTCCCTTAGCTGTGTGTGACCCAGGGGAAGTCATTTAAACTCCCTGCCATTTTTCTCATCTGTAAAATGGGGACATATGAGGATCAAAAGAGTTAACATTTGTAAAACACTTCTCAAACCTTAAAGTGCTATATACCAGTGAATTATTATTGTCACTATTATTATGTAAAGCTTTTCTGGATCCTCCAACTGCTAGTGCCATCCCCCCCCATACTACCTTATGCTTAATTTGTCATTTTTCTATGTATATTTACATAGATGTTATCTGCCCCCAGTAGGACATAAGCTCCTTGAAAGCCAAGGTTCATTTTGGTCCTTGTGGCCCCAGGGTCCAGGGTATATTACCTGGAACATAGCAGGCACTTAAAAAATACATCTTGATTGATCAATCAGTGGATTCAAAAACCATTTTAATATAGGGTAATGGATAATGGAGTTGTGCTTGTGCATTATAATAAGAAAACTTTTATGACTAAGTAACAGAATATATAAGAGATAGAATATGTAAGAGATAAAGAGCTGGCCTGGGAGGCAAAGAATGGAAACCTGAGTTCAAATTCTACCTCTATTACATGCTGGTCAGGTGACCCTAGGAAAGTCACTTCACCTTTTGGTGTCCAAGGCATCTCTCTAGCACCATAAATTGAAGCTGTTGATCTTCATCAGTAGAGGTTTACCCATGAGAATTCTCCATGTCTGTGGAGAAAACACACACACACACACACACACACACACACACATATACACACCCCTAACAACAAATAACTAAATATTTTAGACTCTATACATATAGTTTCATAGACTTAATACTTTAAAAGACTTTTATGTTTTTAAACAAATTTTTAGTTCTTCCTTGCTTTGGAACCAAAATAGGAAAATATGCAACTTTACAAATCAGATCCAGTAAATATGCAAAGTGTTGTCTGAAGGATATGGATATTTGGAGCTATATTTTCAGTTTCTTTATGTAGTATATGGGCATGTCCTTTCTCCCTACCTTTTTTTCTTCAATTTCAATAGGATTTACTTGGGCTTTCCTTTGGAGACTTAATATTGCACTTTCCACCATTAAAATGCATTGCATACCTTTAATATCCTCTGTTGCAAATAAACTTACAGCTCCAGGAAGCATTGTCTGGTAGGAAAAAAACAGGAACAGGAGTAGTGATAGGAAGGGAAACTACAACTATTTCAATAATATTGCTATCTATTTTTCTTCCTTTCTGTTCTTCAGATCCTCCTCTTCCTTTTTCTTCTGGCATATTATCCCACTCTCATTGTTAATTTGTTTTATGGGAAGTGTGAGTATCGGGCTAAGTAGGGGATGTTGGAATATAAACATTTTTACCGACTACTTTAAATAAATGGATATCTGACAAACGGGTAAAATCATAAAGGTCAAATAAGCCAAGGTGAGAGATCCAAAAGCAAATCCACAGAGGGAAGTAAATAGAACCATGGAAAATAAAGAAGAGTTAGTTTTTTAATGGAGAAGATTTTGTATAATGGAATAAAAAAGGAGCTGTTTAGAACTCATCTCATTTATTCCCCACTTTCAATAATGATAAAATATTAATGTGTTTTGATATATGGATTAAAATATTTCATCTTAGATGGATCCTCAGTCTCATCACTTTGAATACTCTCACAGTGTCACATCATTGTTCATCCCTGCCTTGTCACCTCATGTGAATCTTGTCCAAGTCCTGTCCAAATAATTTTATAAATCCTACATAGAAGATCTTTTTAAAAAATTCTGGAAGCCTACTTTTGTGAATACCAGTGTAATCCTTGTCTTTCCATCTTAACCTTGGCTAGATGACTATCTCACCTACTCTTCCAATCACACACTTCTGGATGATGGTTTTTATACCACTTCTTCTGCAAGGGTCATTATTGGCAAAGTGTTACATTACACCTGTTTCCATGACCAAGTGAAATGATGTATTTAAAGTGCTTTGAAAACCATAAAGCACATGAAATATAAGCTGCTATTATTATTAATTATTTTTCTCATTCTTTTCATCCTCTATTTGATGGAGTCCAGATAGAAACAGTCCTGGGACTAATTATTATACTCCTCATGCTCTCTGATGTTCAATTCTGGACAAACAGTTGTGCAGTTGTGCTTTTTTCCAATTAAACTGTAGGATGTAAGCTCGTCTTCTAGAGGTTAGTTGAAAGTATCTTCAATACGACCCCAATACTCAGTCAGTTAACATGTATTTATTTACTGTGTGCTAGACACTGTGCTAAGTATTGGGGATACAAAGAAAAGCCAAAAAACCCCACAGTTCCTGCCCTGAAGGAGTGTACATTCTATTTGGAACAAACAGGATAGGAGGGATGATGTGTAGCTCATCCTGTTCCCCCATAGCTTTGATTTTTTTTCTGCTAAAACTCTATATTTTGAGAGCTTTCCATTGCTTATACTTTAGAGATTATGTGTATCCAGTGATGTTATTATTACAATCATTATTATTATTAATATCACTCTTTTCAACTTTTTAAAAGGCCTCATATAAAAACAGTTCTAGAATAAGTCATTATCTTGCTATCGATCTTTTATTTTTTATGTTCTATGGAGTATCACCCAGGTGAATAAAATGACTGCTTTTGTAAAAGTATTGGGATATAAATTTCTCTTCTGTAGGTTCACTGAAAATATTCTCAGGATATTGTAGTAGATAGGATCATGGAGGTGATATATACCTGTTTCTATTGCATATGGTTTTTATTTTTCCTTCTAGGTCTCTCTATTTTGAAATCCTTCCATTCCCCATCAAACTGTGGTTAGGAGCAGTTAGTATGATCACATCTATTAAAAGTAGCCTTTCAGTTTTATGAGGAGGTAATATGTCTGGATGATTGTAGGAAGCTGCTCCAATTCTACTATAGTTTGTTTAATTAGCAGAGATATTTTGAGGTTATATTAATGGAGTCTCTCATTTGTTAGTTTGTGATGCATAAATTCTAGCCACAAATCTGGTATTTGATAGGTGCAAAATGTATGCAAACTACATTTAATGCGTTGCATAGTTTTTGCCATTTTTGTATAACCTACATTGGTCAATAACTGGGCTGATTAAAGATAACCATTAATCCCTAGTGTCAATGGCATGATCCAGCATTGCTATCATGAACTCCAGTTATATAAACACATTTCCTCTCCATATATTGCCATTTGGACAATCTGCAATTATTATTCTTTGAAGATCATGATGGCATGCATTAAAATATGACATTTATTTTATAGAAGTGTTTATTACATCATTTTGACAAAGGTTCTTGCTTTCATTTAGGGCCTGAAGGAGCTCTTTTTGAGCACTCAGTAGAAACACCACTTGTCAGAGCAGACCCATTTCAAGACCTCAGGTAAGAATATCACCCTAAAAATAAGCATGTCTTTAAGAACATACACATGTTCACAGATGCTCTAAAAATGATTTGGTAGTCATTAATGACTTTGTATTTTTCTTAGCATTGTTTTCATTCCAGTTTTTAATGTTTTCTATTGTAGCCCACTGAAATTCAGCAGAGGTCAAATAACCCTCTCCCTTCTAAAAGAGAAAAGGAAGGAAGGAAGGAAGGAAGGAAGGAAGGAAGGAAGGAAGGAAGGAAGAGCACATAGGCTAGAAGTCTAGCAAGAGTATTTATTCTGGAATGCAGACTCCAGAAAGCAGATGTGATTGAAAAGAATTTGGAATTGACTTGGCCACATATTATGGTGTATTCTTGGATAAAATTCAAGAGCTAGGTATCTGTGGCTATGGAATTATCGGGTGATAAAGGGCTCTCTATGAGCAGGGTTCTGATATCCATAAAGAAGCAAGCTAATTCTAGATTCTTCAAAGTTTTGCTTTATCTACCTGTGTCTGTTTTAAACTGACAGTTTGTACTTCAGCAACCATCAACATAATTGTTCATTTCACAAAATATGTGAATTTCATACATTTTGCATTTTATATCAAAAACTCAAGTTCATCCTGAACAGTTTGATATAATTTCATTTCTTTTTCAAAGAATATAAGGAATAGAATGGCATAATATGCTGGGCTTGAAATAAAAAAGGACCTGAAATTCAAATACCATCCTTGACCCTGGCTGTGTCACAAGGAACAAATCACCTGACCTCTCTGATCTCCAGGTTGTAAGACTAGCAATTATAGACAGGTTGCAATCTGCATCAGTGGAGAGAGTTCCTATGCCAACAGAATCATACTTCTTTACTATATGGAGATATCAGGGCATATAGCAAGACTCTGGAATTGATATACAGAAGAAGATATAATACATTTGAGCCCAGCATGCACTTCATTTATCATGATTTCATAAATTAGTTGCTTTTACTACAAACCTCAATACTTCAAAACACCTGTTACTTAACTGATATGGGTACCAAAGAAAAGGGGATGGCAGAGGATGAAATGGAGATAATGTCATGCAAACAATGAGCGTGAACTTGGATAGATTTTGGGAGATAGTGGAGGATAGAAGGGTCTGGGATGCAACGTCCCCTGGGGTCATGAAGAGTCGGACACAACTGAATGACTGAATAAGAAAAACCCTTCCACCTATGCAGATTATAATCCTTTCATTACTTAATAGATGAAACTTCATGAGCTCTTATGGCCAAAATGATTCAATACCTGATGATAAGCTCTCCAAATTCATTGGGGCTGTTCCTCAGACAGCACACAGTCCATCACTGAGTACATACTATACTCAAAGCCTTTTCAGCTTGCACTGCCATGGCCCTTGAGAACCCAGGGTCACCTCCCCACCATAATGAGGTTTCACAAGTAGGCTATAATGGAGGATCAGTTTTCCCTCAATAAATCAAATAGCTACAAATATTAATAAAGATCATGACTTAGAAAATGACAATGGTTGTTTTTTCCCATCTCTTCAATATAATCTGAGGAAGGGCTCAAGCAAATAAAAAATCATTTGTCTTTCACAGTTGAAGGACATTCACAATACAGAAATGAATTGTGTTTATGATGAATACGTTAGAATCAAATTTAATATTACAGCATTGTTTTAGGGACATTATTAAAAACTCTTGAGGGAAGTAATTTCACACCCCTGGAATACAAAGATGTTGCAATACCAAAAAGGGCACGAACATGTTAAAACCATTTTGGGACCATAAGAGGATACAAGTAATGGGCAGAGAAATCATTGTTTAATGTGCATTTCAATATTTAAAAATACATGGCTCTCTTATTTAAAGGTCATTTTTCTTATGTCATTGGAAGCATAGCAGACTCTAGCTCAAGAAAGATTTAAAACCACAGTCAAGTTCCTGATTTTTGCCTGAGAGGCATCATATGAATAGTTTTTCTAAGTTTAACTCTTTCACTGAGGAAAAAAAACTATCTTAATGCTAACTGAAGATGTTCAACAGAAATTTTAAGTCAGATTTTAGGCATTACATTTCCACTTATATTACTATGCATATATGTTAAGTGAAAATATCTATTTTTCACAGAAATATTTGCTGTTCTTCAACTTTAGAATATGTCAGATAAATCTGTGAACCACTTGCTAGGAAAGCAATAAACTTTGTCCTGTTAGACTAGCTCCCTTTGTGAATGAATGACAAGGCTAAATTCTGTAGCCCTAAGAACCTTAAATTAATTTCTATGCATCTTAAAACCTTAACCCATAAGAAAAATTAATTTATGACATAATGGTTAAGTAATGAAGCTTAATGAGATCATTTCTGCGCCTATTTGATCAAGACCATGAAAACAAATAATCTGTACTGAAATGAAATATCTTCCTTTATCTTAAAAATTTATGTAGTGAACAGTTAGAAGAGAATAGCACTATTTATTTGAGGTGGATTTATGGAAAGCACTTTTCCCTCTATTGTTAAATCTAAATCGATCATCCAAGACCACAGGAATTAGAGTTAGAAGGCTCCTTAGGGGTATCTTTCCATACTTATCATACTGGTGATTAAAGGGAATACTGTGGACATAGGATACTTGAATTTCAGCAAGATTTTTGACAAAACTCTATTTATGGAAAAGATAAGGGTGAAGATGACACTGGGATGAGGTAGATTCATGGTCTTAATGGGTCAGGGCCACTCTGGACAGCAGTCTGTAAGCAAATACTCTTGGGATATCAATGAATGTCCACAGCCCTGTTCCATTCAACATGTACTGGAGTGGTGGTATAATGGCCTGTTTGTCAGATCAGCAGGGGAAACGTATTTGGGTGGGATAACCAATATACTGCAAGAGAGAATAGGGATTCAAAAAAATTTCAAAAGGCTAGATAAATGGGATTCTTCTGTCAAGATTAAGATTAACCATGGGCAATATAAAGTCTTACAACTGGGTTAAGAAAATTCAACTACATCAGTACAGGGTGAAAGAAATGTTGCTAAATAATATTTCATTTAATAATTAATAATAATAAATTTACATAGTACTTTAATTTTAAAAAGTGTTTTACAAATATTATTTCATTTTATCCTCACAACAACCCTAGGAGGTAGGTGCTATTATTATTTCATTTTACAGATGAGGAAACTGAGGCAGACTCATGTGAAATTATTTTCCCAGGGTTATACAAGTAGTAAATGTCTAAGGCTGGATTTGAATCCAGGTCCCCCTGACTGCCACAAGGTCTGTTTACAAAGGACCTAGGAATTCAAGCAGACTGAAAGATGATATGCCAATAGCGTGATGTGGCAGCAATAAATATTCATGTGATTTTAAGCCACTTTAATAGAAGCATAATGTCCAGAATGAAAGAAGTTATAAGAACTAAATGTTCTCTGCCCTAAGACCACATTTTGAGTATTGTGGGAGTGGTTAGATTGAGTAGTGGATAGAGTGATCAACTTAGAGTTAGGAAGACCCAACTTCACATGCTGCCTGAGACACTTAATTAGCTGTGTCACCCCGAACAATCACTTAACCTCCCC
This sequence comes from Trichosurus vulpecula, assembly GCF_011100635.1. NCBI lineage: Eukaryota > Metazoa > Chordata > Mammalia > Diprotodontia > Phalangeridae > Trichosurus > Trichosurus vulpecula. The sequence goes on from NC_050574.1 coordinate 183,383,073, forward strand.
TAGCCTCAGTTTTACCATATATGGAACAAGGATGATAAAAGCACAGACTTCACTCAGCTGTTGTAAAAATAGATAATAATCATACAACCCTTTAAGTACCATAGAAATGTTAGTTATTATCATTACTATTATTACTATTACACACATTTCAGGGCTTCAAATCTTAGGAAGATATAGACAAGAAAAACCATATCCATGAGTGCTACAGTGTGTTGGAGAGATTTAAAACCATACTCTCTGTGAAAGCAGTTCCCAAGTATCTTGGTTTGGGGACCCTTTTATAAGCCTAAGATTTATTGAGAACCTCCCAAAGAGCTTTTGTCTATGTGGCTTACAACTATCTATATTTAGTTATATTAGAAATTAAAACATCTTAATATTATTGTGACATTTTGACTTCATAGACCTTCCCTGGAAAGGTCATACTTTTGGAATGGATACTCAGTGAAGAGTGGTGGAAGGAACTGGTCATGTTTATCTAAGAGAAAGGAAGATTTGAGGGTGTCAGAGAGCATTGACAACTATTTTCAAAGTATTTGAAATGGATGTCATGGGAAAGAGGGACTCAGGTTTACTACTAGGCCCAGAGGGCAGAACTGGAAGCAACGGAGGGAAGCTGTAAAGACACAGAAATATGAAACATGTAAACAAGTAAATCAATTCAATAAACATATTAAACGTATGCAAAGTAATTTTTTTAAAAAGTAAATCAAAATTCATGGTAGGAAGCTGTCAAAAAGCAGAGTGCCCTGCCTTAAGAGATAGTGACTTTGATCAATGGATATCTTTAAGTCTCCACTTAAAAGATTACTTTCAGGGATGTGGTAAAGGAATTCCTTCTTGGGAATGCATTAAACTACATAAGCACTGAAGTCCCTTCTACCCCCTTGAGGAAACTTGCCTGATGTAGCTAAAAAGTTAGAAGTGGGATCTGAGCTCAGATCCTCCAACTCGAAAACCAGTAAGTGATCTCTCCACTCCACAACAGTGCCACCTTATGATGAAAAAATAAGGCATGTTATGAGAAAATATGGTCAAGTGTACCTACATTTATTTTATTTTTTGCAGGGAGGAAGGCAGGGCAATTGGGGTTAAGTGACTTGCCCAAGGTCACACAGCTAGTAAATGTGTCAAGTGTCTGAGGCCGGTTTTAAACTCAGGTCCTCCTGACTCCAGGGCCAGTGCTCTACTCATTGCACCACCTAGCTACCCCTTACCTACATTTATGAAGGTAAAAGTATGTCATGTCTCGGTGACTCTCTTACTCTGGAATTTATTGTGACAAAGCACTGGCCAATATAATAATAACCAAAACCCCACTAGAGACCTACTCTAGCTTGTATAGCTTTGTAATTATTCTCCTTTCAATATGACATATCTTCCTCAATGGGATGTGAGCTCCTTGAGGCCAGTGACTATTTCAGTTTTCTTTTTTGAATCCCCAGAATCTAGCATAGTGGCCAGCACATAATAAGCATTTAAATGTTTATTTAGTTGGATTGAATTTTTTTTATTTTTCTGTCCAGAATTCATAACCATTTCTGAGTTTAAAGTTCCACTGAGATAACATAATTTATTTCCTATCACAGCCACGCCAGGTGGTTTAGTAAGCTTAAAACAAAAATACACTTTTAAAAAATAGATGATATTCTTTCTAATGTTTCTCATAAGATGAAGGTGCAAAGCAAGAGCTTTGAACTTGGTGATAGGAAGATCTAAAGTTTAAATCCTGCTTCAGACAGTTACTGTTTGACCCTGGACAATTCCCATAACTGCTCGGAACCTAAGTTTCTTTTTCTATAACATGAGGATAAAAGTAGCACCTACCTACCAAATAAAATAATGTATAAGAAATTCCATTTCAAACCTTAAAGCACTATGGAAGTGTTATTTGTTGTTAATGAGGATTTTCACCTAAAGCTATTATTTATCCATCCAGGAATAAGGCAGCTAGTTTCCATTCATGGTCAACATTAACATTTTATGTTCTTGTTATTATTGAGTCATTTTCAGTCATGTCCAACTCTTCGTGACCCCATTTGGGATTTTGTTGGCAAAGATACTGGAGTGGTTTGCCATTTCCTTCTCTAGCTCATTTTACAGATGAGGAAACTGAGGCAAACAGGGTTAAGTGATTTGTCCAGGGTCACACAGCTAGTAAGTGTCTGAGGCCAGATTTGAACTCAGGAAGATGAGTCTTCCTGACTCCAGTCTCAGCACTCTATCCACTGCTCCACTTAGTTGCCCATTCTATGCATAGTTATTAAGATGAGATATACATTTCCTGTGAGAAAGTAAATCTTAGATTGAAGACTGAATGAGAATGAAGCACAGTCTCAAATCTACATGTTGCTTTAAGGCACTGAACCCAGAAGTACCAATCTTGGCTACTCACATGGTCAGCAGGTAGTCATCATAAGCCATGCACATTAGACATATGGAATTATTTATTTAGATTAATTCTGCCACAATAAGTGAAAATCCAAGCTAAATAATTTTCCTGGATTTGTTTAAGTAGACTTTGTGAGCATAAATCTCCATTGGTCAGGATGAATCATTTTTATCGCTGCCAGCCCTAAGCAATAACCAATAATGTATACAGCATTTTATGATCTAAGTCCAAAGAGAAGGGAGGGTGTGACCTTCAGATTTTTGTTAAGTTTTTTTTATGGCAACCAAATTATTAACCATAATAATTCCCAGTCTCAGAACTTCCACTGGGCCTCTTTCAAAGTGTTGTTATACTATATACATCATTACTGAGTTGTATTGTTGAGCTATCTGAGAAAACCCTAAAATCCAATCCCACAATTATTGATTTTCAGATCATAGAGTTTTAATGACCAATATCCATAACTTATGCTTTTGCAATTTTCCTGTGAACTGCATCTACTGCCCTTGGGGATTTTACCAAACTTGAATTAAGGCCAAGGGTATCATGTATTGTTTTCCTGGAGGAGTTCAGTCTCCTAAATTTTTCTGGGAAGTTCTTACCACTGGCCCAGAAGACAAATGTTCTCCAGATTCATTCGAAGCAGGAGGTGGAGGCTCATGCCTTTTCTCCAGAAAGTTTCTTCATGAATCACCACTGTGGCCCTGGGTCCGAGCACTCAAATATCGTTCTCCCCTTTGGTTGGCTGGAAAAAATAACAATGACAACAAAAACCCAGATGTTAACCCTTAACAACCGAAGAATCTTCTTTTGTTTTAGTGCGTACTTGACTGTTTGGGCATAGTAATGACTGTTCTATTTTATCTTCTCGAAATTCTATTTCTGCCCTGGCAATTAGGAGAAGTCATCAATGAAATCTGTATGAAACTCAGTTCCAATTTCACATCTAGACTCTTGTTCATGCTTTCAAATATAATTGGGGTTCAAAATGAATTGGATTTAAAGAACTTCTAAGAGAGTTTCTCCTAGGATACCTTTTTTGTTCTTTCAGTTATATTAAATGAGAATAATTATTATCCATGTCCATGAAAACTGAAGAGTTTTATTTTTCTTCCTCTTTGTTGCCAGTCAGTTTTGTGTGGCAAAAATCTAATTCCTAATTAGTATAACTTTTATCTTTTCCTAGGTTTTTTTTCAAAATGCCTTTTAATATTGTTCTCTTTTGACATTGTTAGTTTTTTCACTTCCATTCTGAAATGCTAAGGAAATTCTGGCTCCCAATTGCAGTATGATATGATTATTGATCCTTTCCATTGGTTTATCTTCATTTTTTCCCTAAGGATTTATAAGTATCACACAAATGAGAAGATTTAGCAGCTGTTTCACCTGGAAAAGTATCTTTATTAAATTGTTCCATCCTGAGAGAGAGCCCTGGGCAGAATGGAAATTTTCCTCATTTAATTTTTTTCCCATTAATGTAAGAAGCTTTTCATAACAAGAATGGAGATCAATGATGCTCCATTCTGTTCAATGAGCATCAGGAAGGCAGAAAGAAGTAACAATCACTGCAGTGAAAATGGAAAATAACATAGATCCACCCTGAATATGGCGCTTCTCTCTCTCCTTGGCCATCCCTACTGTCCATGATGAAATGACTGTCGTCTTCTTACAATGAGTACACTTTACATTCATTAGGAGCAAGCAAGTAAAGCTGGAACACTCCACAACTTAAAGATGTAGCTTGCATTCCTATCACTGCTGCACCTAACATATTATATACAGTTAATCTGTCCCTTACTTTTAGGGCTGAATTATACTTGGACATTTCAGAAGCTGAGCCAAATTTATGCCCCAAATACACATTTTAGTTGCTCTAATCTAGTACGTCTTTCAATATGGTGGGATCATTTCTTATTTGTATATTCCTCACACTAAAAATAAAATTATGTTCCAGAAAATCATGTGGTTCTACTCAATGCGAATAGGTAAGAGTTAGGTGAGCAAATTTTGATGCTAGTGATAATTACCTGAGGATGGGAGGAAGAAGGAAGGGAAAGAAAGAGAGCAGAGCATATGATAGAATTGTGGCACACTTGTTTTATGATGGACTATGCCAAGATGCTTTATTGAGGCAGTAGGAACCGGAGAAGCCTGGCAGAAGTGATGAGGGAATGGAATAACGAATTGCAGGTAGAGCGAATGTCTAGGCAAACCTGAGGAAGGCAGGCTATGGTGGGAGAGCATATGCACTGAGGACAGACACAGAATCTGACATGTGGACAATGTTAAACCCTTCAAAAAGCTAACCCAGGAGATTTCCGAGTCCCTTAGTGGGATATGAACAGAATTATTGTAAACAGACTTGCAAATTCCTGTTGCCAGAAAGCTTTGTAGCTATGTAGGAGAAAGGTCACTGACTGAAGGCTGAGGACCTAGGTTCAAATCCTAATTCTGTCATGTACTAGCTTTTCGACCTCAGATGAGTCACAAAACTCATATGTTCCATGAACAATTTGTGTTAAATGATCTTTATTGCCTCTTCCAGTTTAGGATCCTGACTTCCTTGAGGCATAGCAGCTCAATGCTATTCTGGTGTACGTCAAAAATATTTAGTCCATGTGGCAATTTTCAGTACGAAAACAAGTTTAATTTCTTCTGCTTTGCCTGAAAATGTCCTTGATCCCTCTTTGTCCCAGTTATATTCTATAACCCTAAGCCCAAAAGTGTTTTATGGATAAATTAAAAAATTTAGAAAACCCTTAATGATAATATGCTAAACTCTTCCAAGATAGGCAGATTTTTTGCCATTTTCTGAGAGATTTATAGAGTCATGGAATGTTAAAGCAAAAAAGGACATTGGAGAACAAATCTAATCCAAACCCCTCACTTTATAAATGAGGAAGCCAAGCAGTTTGCTCAGAATTTCATGAGCCCAGAATTTCAAAAATAGGAGGGACCTTAGTAGCCATGTGGTCCAAGCTCTACCATACATCCATAAAGAGATTATCCAAACTTTTACTTGAAAAATCAAATAAGGAGGAACCTACTACCTCTGAAATCAGCCTATCCTCTATTTGTATAGCTCCAATTGAGTATATCAGTAGCAGGACCAAGACCAGAATCATTGTCTACTAATTTAATCAGAGAGCCTTTTCGTGTACCTACTATATAGCAAGAACTGTGTCATTTGCTAGTGATACAAAGACAGAAATGTAACACTCCTTGTATTTAAGAATACTATAATCTAATGGGAAGTATATAAGTATATATGTCTTTATTATTATTGGGTACTTTGGGGAAGGCATGATCCTTTTTCCCTTCTCAAACATCCTGATTGATTTCAAATGTCTTCCCTTGAATTATATCACTCAGTCCCAAAGGAAAAAAAATAAATACCACTTTGTCCCTCTCAATATAAACTGATCATGTTTCATTTTATATAATAGTTAATTTGTGTATGTGGCATATCCCTATATATACATTTTAAAGTTCCATTATAACAGGAGGCTTGTCTTATTCATACATCTATCCTTCAAGGCCAAGAAAAAATGGTCTCTGAACATAGGAAGTACTTAATAAATATTTGTCGAATCTAATTTTATTCAACCGAAGTCTGATCCCATAGAAGTGCATTAAAGGGAAAGGGCAGTCTAGCACTATTCCTTCCAGAAGCATGATGCACCACTCTGCTAGACACTGTTCCACTTCACACTCTGATAGCCTTTAAATTCATACAAATTATTCTTGCCTACCCTTTAGTACAAAAAAAAAGTTTCCTTCTTTGAAAATGTACATGACCTGTTTAAATCCACAGGGAATTTAAAGCCATCTTCTAGGCTTTAGTAAGACAGTGGGGCACAGTAAGAATGCTAATGGACCCTAAACTTTAGAAAGGAGCAAAGTGTCACTGTAATATAGTAAAACTTTATGGCATAGTATGTTGCATTATAGGATAATTAAAGTCATTTGGAAGAGATGGCTGTGCTGGAAGCATCTGTGACATGCCAGGTTCAATCATATTCACTGAAGACTCAGTCTTTTTTTTTAATTACCTTTATTATAAAATTGATGTCATCACCAAAGCCTCCATTTAAGGAGCTCTGCTTATTTCACATCACAATTGTAAATCTCAGAGTTGAAAGTTCCTTTTCAATTCTATCTAGCCCCTTATCTAAAGTGTTTTAGTCTTTTCTGTGCTTTAGTAACCAAAAAAGAAAGTGAAAGGAATTGTGATAAGGAAAAATAATAGTAAAATATTGAAACTTTCTATTAGCTGAAAAAAAATAAAGGCTGGGGATTTTAAATCCATTTCTGAAAGCAAGTATAAAGAATATTAACATACATCCTATATTTCCTACCCATGATTTTATCAGTCAAAAGATCAGAGATGAGCATTTAATTGGATGATTAGATAATACTTTCGAGCAGAAGGAAATTTACACATCACAAAGGAATCCTTCTCTGTTGTTTTATTTCACTGCAATGGTGTCTGAATGTCTCAGCTGAACCAAGTGATAGCATTAGCACCATGTAAGGTGGCTGACTTGAAGAACTGCTGGAGTTGAGGAAAACAAACTACTTCCTAAGTAACTGTACTATTTGCCCATCTATATGAATTGTTGCAGTTGCAGAGTTCAGGTTCAAGTAGGATAGACACTATAAACTGCAATAAGTGAAAAATAAATACTTCCAACTTGAGATGTGGTTATGCAAGTTATGTTAGGTTAATTGAATACCTCACTTGTTAATCGTGTATTTATAGCCATTTATTTTATCTGGAAAACAGGGCAGTGTGAAAGTTAATTTCTCCCTGTGGCATTCTGTGGAAATAAACTTTAGTAATTTGGGAACTGCACTATGTGCCCGGAACATCAGAAAAACACTGCACAGGCATTAAAACGGGCAATGAGTTGTATCAAGGAGCACTTTCCACAAGGACATTTGAAGATCACAAAGAAACTTTTTAAAAAATAGAAACCTACGTGTGTCACTTGATATGTGAGTCAAAGAATACAGGCTGAAGTTATGGGACTGAATCAAAAAATAACAAATATAGATAGATATAGATATGCACATATGTGTATATGTACATATATATATTTTAAATACTTCATTGACTATGATTTCATCTTTGTGGCTATTTCCTTCGCCCATACAGATGATACAGCAGAATATCTTCCTAAGGCAGCTAGATGGTGCAGTAGAGAGAGCACCTGGCCTGGAGTCAGAAAGACCTCAGTTAAAATCTGGCCTCAGACACTTACTAGCTGAGTGACCCTGGGCTAGTCACATAGCTCCTATTTGAAACTCCTCAGTTTCCTCATCTGCAAAATGAGGATATAATAAATACCTTGCAGGGTTGTTGTGAGGATCGAATGAGATAATACTGGTAAAGTGTGTAGCACCATGCCTGTCACGTAGTAAGTGCTGTATAAATGTTAGCTGTCATCATTATTAGTACTCCCCTCCCCCACACAGATCACTTAGCAGGATGTCTTCATGAGATAGCTAGATGGCGCCATAGACAGAATGTTGGGCCTGGAGTTGAGAACAGCTGAGTTTGGATCCAGCCCCAACTAGCTGTTCCACCTTAGGCAGTTCACTTAACTGCTGCTTTCTTCAGTCACCTCATGTCTAAAATGAGAATAATAATAGTACCTGCCTTCTAGGTTGTTGTGAGGATTATTATTATCATTGCTAATATAATGCTGTCCTCTATGCCTGCAAGTCATGTCATCATTTCCCTGATGTCATGGTCCTCTTCAAGAATGAAGGACAAAGCACAACAAGACTTTAGTCCTACTCTGTGGGTATAATAAGTATATATATATATAAAAGTTTCTTGTAAGCTGAGTCATAGATTTTTAGGTTCTATGGAGAGATCTCAAGGGCCATCCAGCTCAGTATCTAGCTCTGAAGCATGAACCTCTTCCGGAGTATCACTGACAAGTAATCTTCTAGCCCCTGCTTGAAGACTTTGGTAATGAGGAATTTCCCTGCCATCTCCACACCATGCCATCAGCTCTCTGGCCATTCTTGTCCTATCCCTTCCTCCTGAACCTTCAATTCTGATCTCAAATTTGTCTCTTCTAAAACTTTGGTCTTATCTTGCCAAGCCATGGTGCACTGCCACCTGCCCCTTTCTAATATCCCTTCATGTGTTGTCTTCCCCCATTCAAATATAAGTTCCTGGAAGGCAGGGACTATCTTGCTTACTTGTATTTGTATCTCTAGCACTTAACACAGTACACATAGTAAATGCTATCCATCTCCTGATCTATCAGTCAGTCTGTCTGTCTACTATGAGGTAGCTCATTCTATTTGAAGGCAGCTCTAATTGTTAAGAGCTGAAATCTTCACCCTGTAACTTCTACCTAATTCTACCCTCTAGAGCCAAACAGAATCCTTCCTTTTTATGGCAGTCCTTCGGTCATTGAAGGATCATGATCATGTCCTGTTGTCCCTCCCTTAAGCCAAACATCCCAGTTTCTTCAGCTGATCTTCATAATTTATGTGTTCAAATCCCTTTAGAATCCAAGTTGCTATCCCTGCACATACCTCAGTTTGTCAATGTAAGTTAAAATGAACTGCCCATAACTCAACTCTAAATATGGTCTTAACATGGCATATTACAAGGGAGCTATCACCTCTGTTGTTTTGTTCCATGTATTTTTTTAATTTTTGCAACCCAATGATTGTTTTTCTTATTTTTGTTGCCATATTACTCTGTTTATTTATCTTCCAGCCCAAGTTCTTTTACACATAAACTGCTATTTAGCCACATTTCTCCCAACTTACGCTTTTGTAATTGATTCTTTAAACCTAAATACATGATTTTATATTTATCTCTATAGACTCAGCTAATCATGCCAGACAATTTTGGATCATGTTTCCTTCATCTAACATATTAGCTATACCGCCATACACACCATTTTCTTTGAATATATACAGAATTAATAATGAATAATTTAAAACAAATATTTCTTGGGGAAAAGAAAGTACAATCAAATTCTGAAATTAGATTTTTTTCGCATGCTATATGTTTGGTTCCTTATTCATATCTAAGACATGCAGCTAGCATAAATGTTTATCCCTACTTGTAATTACTATGATTCAACAACCATAACAATAAGAAATATATGGTGGTTTTTGTTTAGGTCTGGGATGATGAGTTGCTATCTGAAATAATTATTCCAAATTTGGAAGCAAAGGCAGCAAATATTAAAAGATAAGATTATACCTAGACCTAGGAAAAGCAAATGATAAGAGGAGCCAGTGATAACCAATGTGTATAAATAGTCAGTGATATCCTTGACATGCCTCTGAGATTTCCCACAGAAAAGAGAGAGAGAGATAATATTACAAAATGACTTTGAACACTGACTTGTTAGACTCACACCACTTCTAAAAGAAACTCAGTTTCTTGTTTCTTCAAAGCCTCACAAAGGTATGGAGACCAAAGCAATCCAACTAATATTTGCATTTGATGCAATTTCCAAGAAGTCTAACTATGAAGTCTCTTGCCGTGTAGGTCAGAGGAAGAGGTCTGACCAAAATTTGAGGTCAGAAGGTTAATTACAAGTATACATCTACATATTCTCAACTACCCCAAGAAGTAATAAGTTTTACAATGGGAAAATGTATATAATCCTAATATGCATGTTTCCATACACACAGCTTGCTTTACTATCTGACATTTACTCTAAATATGGCATCATTCCAAAGGTATGCATGAAATGTGACATAAATGATGTCATATAAATAATATAAAGTCTAAATATTAATATGCTAGTCCATTAAACATTTTGCTACTTTAATTCTGTGGCAGTGATTCCACTACAATTTCCAAGTGTCTCTATAACCAACCAATATTTGGCCATATTGAAATTTGTTTCCATCAAATATTATTCGAAAATGAAATCCTCTGTTAGATAAAGATTTCACTAAAATGGTCATTTGACCTATGTCTCCATATCTCTGAATCTATATATAGAGAGATATCTCTAAATTCATACCTATGGGTCCTTCCAGCCAAGATGGCAGCTGGAAAGCAGGGACTTGTGTGAGCTCCCCCCCAGGTCCCTCCAAACACCAATAAAAATGGCTCTGAACAAATTCTAGAACTGCAAAACCCGCGAAATAGCAGAGGGAAGCAAGGCTCCAGCCCAGGACAGCCTGGATGGTCTCAGGGTAAGGTCTATCCCAAGGAGCTGAGAACAGAGCAGAGCACAGTGTGAGCCACACCTGGACCAACCAGACCAGGACCCAGGCAGAACAGGCCCTAGCACCCTGAATCAGTGAGCTGTGGCAGTTACCAGACTTCTCAACCCACAAACACCAAAGACAATAGAGAAGGTTAGTGGGAAAAGCTGCAGGGGACAGAGTGAAAGGAGTTCATGGTTTGGCCACCACCACAGGGGCAGTGGAGGTGGTGCAGCTACAGAACTACAGCTGCAGTTGCTTCTGGCCCCAGGCCCACCTGGTGGGAGGAATTAAGTGGAAGATCAAAGCAGGAGTGCAGAGCCTGCTTAAGATCTGAGTCAGGTCCAGGTTGGAGGTTCTTGGGGGAAAAGGAGCGCTGGTGTGGGAGAGCTTGCTGTGCAGAAACAGCTGTGAAAACAACAGCATATCCCCTCAAGCTCGGAACAAAGTACTCTCTACTCTACAAGCAGTCATACCCTGACGAAAAACTCAAGGGTCAAGTAAGTGGGTGCGGACATGGCCAGGCAGCAAAAAAGGACTCGGATTCAGACTCAGACTTTGGAATCTTTCTTTGGTGACAAAAAAGACCAAAATATACAGCCATAAGAAGTCAACAAAGTCAAAGAGCCTACATCAAAAGCCTCCAAGAAAAACATGAACTGGTCTCAGGCCATGGAAGAGCTCAAAAAGGATTTGGAAAAGCAAGTTAGAGAAGTAGAGGAAAAACTTGGTAGAGAAATGAGAGTGATGCAAGAAAACCATGAAAAACAAGTCAATGACTTGCTAAAGGAGACCCAAAAAAATACTGAAAAATACACTGAAGAAAACAACACCTTAAAAAATAGACTAACTCAAATGTCAAAAGAGCTCCAAAAAGCCAATGAGGAGAAGAATGCCTTGAAAGGCAGAATTAGCCAAATGGAAAAGGAGGTCCAAAAGACCACTGAAGAAAATATTACCTTAAAAATGAGATTGGAGCAAGTGCAAGCTAGTGACTTTAGGAGAAATCAAGATATTATAAAATAGAACCAAAGGAATGAAAAAGTGGAAGACAATGTGAAATATCTCATTGGAAAAACCACTGACCTGGAAAATAGATCCAGGAGAGATAATTTTAAAATTATTGGACTACCTGAAAGCCATGATCAAAAAAAAGAGCGTAGATACCATCTTCCAAGAAATTATCAAGGAGAACTGCCCTGATATTCTAGAGCCAGAGGGTAAAATAGAAATTGAAAGAATCCACCAATTGCCTCCTGAAAAAGATCCCAAAAAGAAAACTCCTAGGAATATTGTCACCAAATTCCAGAGTTTCCAGGCCACAGAGAAAATACTGCAAGGAGCCAGAAAGAAACAATTTGAATATTGTGGAAACACAATCAGAATAACCCAAGATCTGGCAGCTTCTACATTAAGAGATCGAAGGGTTTGGAATACGATATTCCGGAGGTCAATGGAGCTAGGATTAAAACCAAGAATCACCTACCCAGCAAAACTGAGTATCATGCTCCAAGGCAAAATATGGATTTTCAATAAAATAGAGGACTTTGAAGCTTTCTCAGTGAAAAGACCAGAGCTGAATAGAAAATTTGACTTTCAAACACAAGAATCAAGAGAAGCATGGAAAGGTAAACTAGAAAGAGAAATTATAAGGCCTTTACTAAAGTCAAACTGTTTTGTTTACATTCCTACATGGAAAGATGATGTGTATGATTCATGAGACCTCAGTATTAGGGTAGCTGAAGGGAATATACATATAGAGAGAGACAGAGGGCACAGGGTGAGTTGAATATGAAGGGATGGTATCTAAAAAAAATCAAATTAAGGGATGAGAGAGGAATATATTGAGAGAGAGATAGAAGAGAGAGATAGAATGGGGTAAATTATCTCACATAAAAGTGGCAAGAAAAAGCAGTTCTGTTGGGAGGGAAAAAGAGGCAGGTGAGGGGGAATGAGTGAATCTTGCTCTCGTCGGATTTGACCTGAGGAGGGAATAACATACACACTCAATTGGGTATCTTACCCCATAGGAAAGAAGGAGGAAGAAGATAAAAAAGGGAGGACAAAAGAAGGGAGGGCAGATGGGGGAGGAGGCAATCAAAAGCAAGAGTCAAGGGAGAAAACTGAATAAAGGGGGATAGGATAGGAAGGAGCAAAATATGGTTAGCCTTTCACAACATGAGTATTGTGGAAGGGTTTTACATAATAATACACATGAGACAGCAAGGTGGCACAGGGGCTAAAAGTATTATACTTGAAGTTGAGGACCTGAATACAAATCCTTCTTCAAACGTTATTACCTGTGTGATCCTAAACAAGTCATTTAACTTCTCTCAGCCTCGGTTTCCTCATCTGTAAAATGGAGATAATAATAGCACCTATCTCACAGGGTAATTGTAAGGATCAAATGAGATAACATATAGTTCTTTCCAAAACTTAAAGTGCTATGCAAATGCTAGCTATTTTATTATTGTTATTATTACCAGTAGGATGACTATGAAATAAAAAAACCCTACAGTCATGGTAGCCCATGAAATAGAGGGGAGAAAAATGTCCCATAGCCACACATAGCCTCCTACTACTTCAATAGTGACAATAGTAGAGGGGCGAAAAAGGGACAGAAAGAGTACTAAGAACCATTCTGCGTGTATACATACATACATATATTTATACACACACACACACACACATACACATTTAGCTTTGGATACTCTAGATGTGACATTCAAGATAATATAGAACTTAGCACTGAAATGTATCATTAGCGATAATCTCCCTATAATTTAAACCAGTCAACATAAAGATTTTGAAGCTAAATGGATACATGGCTTACAAGTTCTCCTTGGTGAGAAAAAAAAAGTTGGCAGAGTTGTTTTCATCATGTAACCAGAAACATCACTTCATAGGTTGCTTGGCCATCTCACCTCACATCACAATCAACATAAGCAAAAAGCCACCGTAAATATAGTTGCAGCTCACACACCAATATCTGTTTTGGAGGATGAAAAGATATAAAAATCCTGTGAAGAATCTGACAAAATATTCCAAATCGAAATGGATGTTCATATTTGGTGACTTCCTTACAAAAGTGTACATGATCAAGAAGGGTAACAGTGATGTTGGAAAATGTGATTCAGGATGCAGAAACAAAAGAAGTCAAAGGTTTGTTGACTTCTTAGAAGCACAACTATATACCCACAAGAAAAGAGTTAGCCAAACAACTTTAGAAAAGTTTAGAATTATACTAGAAAAGTGATGAAAATGGCTATACCCTTTAACCCAGAGATTCCAACAATAGGTATATACTCTAAGGAGACCAAAGCAAGAGAGAAAGGTACCATATATACCAAAGTATTCATAGCAGTACTTTTCCTTTAACAAAGAATGGGAAACAAAGTAGGTGCTCATTGACTAGGGAATGGCTAAACAAATTTCATGTGTAAATTTAATGGAATAGTACTGCACCATTTGGAACCAATGAATTTTAACTTAGACAAACATGGAAAGTTTTACATGAACTGATTTAAGGTGAAATTAGGAAAACCAGGAAGGCAATATACATGAGAGCTACAACAATACAAATGAAAAGAACAATAAAACAAAACTTAATACTGTATTATTCTAACAACCAAGCTTGGCCCAAAAGAAGAGTTGAGAAAATGCACCACCCTCTCTTCAATGAAGAGGTGGGGGAATAGAGATGTAGTATATTAAAAATACTGTGTACACAATCAGTGTGTCAGTTGATTGTGCTGAACTGTTTTTTCTCTTTCTTTTATCATTTTTCTTACAAGGGATGGTTCACAGGGTAGGGAAGGAGGAGAGATACATTGGAAACATATGTGATTAAAAAAAGACATCAAGAAAAATATTTTTTAAAAGAAGAGAGTCTGAAGACACTATATATTCTTAACACCAAGCAACATGACAAAAACAAAATTAGTTCTATTTTAACAAACAGGAAAAATCTGCCTACCAACATACAACTCATTTTCAAATCTGCTGGAGTCATTTGTATTCATAATATATTATATAGTATATAGATAATTTCTGTGGATTTAGACTAGTGACAAATTAGAGCAAAGATCAAAATCAGTACCAAAATAGCAGAAAAGATAAAGACAAAAAGAAGACACTGTGTGCACAGTGGCTCCAACTTAACGTATTCACACATGTGAATAATCTGTTCACACATTACTCCCAAAAAGGAGTAATGGAGAGAGAGGGGAAAAAAGCATTGACTCTAATCGTTATCATTCCCTATTGAAGTTTAATGAATATAATGCATTTGCCACAGTGGCCAAAGAGACCAGAAATTGCTTCAAACAGGAAACATTTCATCATTAATCTCCTTGCCAAGTAGAGTAGACATGGTAGCCAAGGGCAACACCATTTTGGAATATGCAGACATTTGAAAAATGTTAGAGAAGGAAGAGAATGGAGGTTATAGACAGGGTCACTTTACAAAACAGCAAAGAGCAGCAAAAGGGGGAAATGCATCTGCTGAAAGTTTGATAGATTACTCCAAGAGCATTTATGGGTGAAACTGGAAGGAAGAAAACAGGCAGTCAATCAGTTGATCTATAAACATTTATTAAGTACCTACTATGAAGCAGGCACTGTGCTAAGCACTGGAAACAGTGGAACATAGCTGCCAGCATTCCTATAGTTCTCTATTTTCATTATCCATTGTAGTATAACCACTTCATTTAGATTCTAACACCTTAGACCCTGATGCTCTATATGAGGAATTTAATATGGCACCTTAAAAGGACATTAAGTCAGACTAAGTATGCACAGAAGATATCTGTCCTGGAGAGGACACCATTTTGAGACTATTGGGGACCGGGGAGGGCGGGGCACAATTTTCAAGGTCTCTGAAAATAGGGAAGACTGCAATTAGAAATAAAATCATGAATATTACTGAAAACAAAATGTAATTTTGATGTATCAGTACCAACTCATATACCTACCTTCTCATCTCTACAAATGTTTGTAAGAATGATCTATGTTCCTAAAAGATCTCCTTCATGAAAGTACAAGGAGAAAACAGGTAGCCTTTTACAAATAAATTTTTATAGTTGACCCCATTTTTACAGTCATACAATTGATTGAAAGCTATGAAGTTCAGCTGAATTTCATATAATCACAGAGATCACAGATTTTTAGCTGCAAGGGATCTTAGAAGTCATCAAGGGGCAGCTAGGTGGTGGAATGAGTAGAGCACTGGCCGTGGAGTCAGGAGGACCTGAGTTCAAATGTGGCCTCAGACACTTGACACATTTACTAGCTGTGTGACCTTGGGCAAGTCACTTAACCCCAACTGCCTTGCATTCCCCCCTCCAAAAAAAAAAGAAGTCATCGATTTCAAACACCTGATTTTGCGTATGAGCAAACTGATGCCCAAAGAGATTAAGTAACTGGTCGATGGTCATAGTTGTTCCTTGTGTCTAGAACAAATTGCCTCCTAATCTTTCTTTGCTTGTTGAAATTCTTCTCTTCATTCAAACCTCAGACCACATTCTACTGATTCCTTTAAGTCTTCCCTAATCAAATCAGCTAAACATGATTCTTCCTCCTCTCATATCCTTATAGCACTTTGCCTAGATCTCTCATTCACCACTAAATCATTCTACCCTGGTTTTGTTTGGTTGGGTTTTTTTCTTCTTTACTGAACCTAGGATTTCATTGGTTTGAGGAACTACCAATGTGGGAACTCCTACCAATTCAGAAATGCACTTGCTCTGTAACTTGTAGCCTTAGTTGTCTGGTGCACTGAAAAGTTAAATGGCTTGCCCCACTGGGGTCACACAAGCAGGTATGTATCACAAGAGGAACTTTAACTCACATCTTTCTTACTTCATGACTAGCCCCTCTATTATATGTTTCATAAATCATACTTATTTGTACACCTCATATTTTCCTATTAGGCTATAACTTCCTTGAGAAGAGGGACTAGATCATTCTTTCACCTCTGTGCCAGTCCCTAGTATAGTATTTAATCAGTATTTTAATTGAATCTAATTGACTCAAGAGGAGCTAGGAAGCTGTCCAGTTTTCCTAGGCTAGAATTATAGAATGTGTGACCTGGAAGGAACCTTAGAGAACATTTTTGTTTTCAGTTCTAGAAATCATACTGTAAGAGAAACATTGACAAACTATGGAGTGTCTCCAGACTGGTGAAGGGTTATGAAAACCATTTAAAATAAGGAACAATAAAAGAGACTAGGTACATGTATCCTGGAAAAAGGAATAGTGATGGAAGACAAGAAGTTGTCTTCAAATATTTTGGAGGCTGCAGTGTGGAAAGGAAAACAAGCTTGTCATACCAGAAAGCCAGACCAAGTCAACAAGCATTTATTAAGCACTTACATGTGCCAGGCAGTTGGCAAATACCGGGAATACAAATATGAGAAAAAGTCCCTGCCTTCGAGGTGCTCATTCCTTTGGATAGAATTTACAAAAAAGTAGATTTTGCCTCTTCATAAGGTGATTTCTAATAAATAGAGCCATTTATTAGTGAAAAAGGAAATAATTAATGCCCTTTCACTGCTATTATGAAAGCAGAAACTGGATTGCCATGTGTCAGGATTACAAAAAGAATTTATTGCAAGTAGGAGGGTAAAGAGGATGATTTCCAAGTTCTCTTCCAGCTGTAAACTTATATCATCTTATTAATTATAACTTAATATTACCTTGCTCTCATACCCTTATCTGATTAATTTTTTTCTAACTCACCCTAAATCCTTATTTTATTTTGTTTTTTCTTTAGTATTTTATTTTTCCCAATTATATGTAAAGACAATTTTAAAGATCCATTTTTATATAAAATTTTGATTTCCAAATTTTCTCCCTCCCTGCCTCTCCTCCTCCCTCCTTGACAGTAAACAATTTGATAGGTTATATAGATGCTATCATGTAAACCATACATCTATATTAATCATGATGTGAAAGAAGAAAAAGAAAAAAAACACAAAAATAAAGTGAAAATAGTGTGCTTTAATCTGTATCCAGACTCCATCATTTCTTCCTCTGGATGTGGGTAGCATCTTCCATCATGAGTCTTTTGGACTTGTCTTGGATCATTATATTGCAAAGAGCAAAGTCATTCATAGTTAATCATTGAATGATGTTTCTGTTAACTGTGTACAATGTCCTCCTGGTTCTACTAACTTCACTTTGCATCATTGCATGTAAGTCTTTCCACTTTTTTTCTGAAATTCTGCCTGCTTGTCATTTCTTATAGCACAATAATATTCCATTCCATTCATATACTACAATTTGTTTAGTCATTTCCCAATTGATGGGCATGCCCTGAATCCTTATTTTAGGTACAATTGTCTCCAAGAACTTGTCCAGGAGTCCAGAACTTTAAACTAATTTGGTGTGAAAAGTGCCTTCTCAGAGCTATTGGCTAAGGCTTCTCCTGGGAGTCCTCTGACTAGCACAGTTTTTCTTCCTTGGCCAGCAATTTTCCAAATCTTAACCCCTGGTTTTTATTTTTGCTCCTAGTTTCTCCCTGTCTCAGCTAGTATGAAGGAAAACTCTCCCTTTTAGACTATGAGCTCCTTGAGAGCAGGGATTATCTTTTACTTTTCTTTATCCGCAGCACAAAGCACAGTGGCTACCACATAGTAGGAACTTAATAAAGGCTTCCTGACTGATTGATTGAGGATGGAGCAGGATGACTTTGTTCTTTGTTCTCTCTCCTTCACATGGAAGAAAGACACAGAGCACTTCTATGTTTTGGGAAACTTAAGAAAAGGCCTGAGGGGAACCTTGGTGTTGACTTTATGACAGTCAGAAGAAAGTAACTTTCTATTCTCTCTTAAAGAAGTTTCCAAATATGTCATAGCCGATAGCCAAATATTAGTTGAAATTTGTATTAAATGATCTTTTTAACAACTGCTGCATCTCCCCCTGGAAACTTTCATGACTTTCCTTTTCAAGAAATAGCCTCAGAAATTAATTGTAAAAGAGATTTCCTTACTTGCAACAGAATAATACATTTTGGACAAGATTTTTAAAATAGAAACTTTAACAAGTTCTTTAAACAGAAATTTAAAGTGATTTCATCACAGTAGCATTCACCAAGAGAATGTTGAGTCCCCAAGGGCTCAGCAATATTTTTCTTCCCGTGTCTTCTGCCCCTCTACTTTACTATGACCTCATAATAGCTAGATTTCAGTAATGTAGTAAAGTTTAAAATGTTAGAAATTGGGGGTTGTTCGGAATGAATCCACGTGACATTATGTATTGCCTTCATTAACAACCTAAGTTCGTAAAATCATTTGCTATAAATATTGAATTACAATAGTTATATGCTGACAATGGTGATATGAAATATTTCATTTAGTATGAACTTTGAGTTTCAGAAAAACTCCATGAAATAGTTTGCCACTTTGCTATACATTTGGTTTAATACCAGGTCCATTGTCTCTAACTACTAAATGGAAAGCCAAAAATGCAGCTGTTCCACTTGACCCCAAAGGAGTCATGATTGATGGGCAAACATTTAAGGACAAGACCACCTATATGTACTTACTGGTGATTACAACAGAGGGTTAGAGAGACAGCTGGAGTTATAGAGCACTCTCCCTCCCCTAATACAATGAAAGTTACATCACCCCAGTGGGCAAGGATTCATCAAGGCAGGAAACAGATGGGCAAACAGATGTGTATAAATACCATGGCGAAATACTGAACACCAGAAGACATATAGGCATAGGATTACATACACTTCTGGGAAAAGCATAGGATGTAGGTCTTTAAGGGTCTAGTACTACCCCATCATTTTACAGATGAGGGAAACTGAGACACAGAGAGGATCTTGCCCAATATTGTGTGCATAATAAAGAACAAGGCTGGGATCCAAATCCATGTCTTTTGACTTCAAATCCAATTTCCTTTCCATTATACCATTTTGCTATGGAACTGTAACAGTTCCATAGTTGAAGGATATTTTTTAAAAGTTAAAAGACACCCATAATTCTCCACAAAGTACTGGATTTACATAGGATTTCAGCTGAACTCTCTAACTTACTGAAAATCAAGTATTTAGTTCATTGTTAATTATTTATGTGGTTCTTGAACACATAGGGAGAACAAAATGAAGAGCAAGGAAGATCATAGAACTCAACTGTTCAAATACTAGCTGTGAAATTTCACAGCTATGTGTCCACAAGCAAATTGCTTAACTTCTCTAAGATTTAGTTTTCTCATATATAAAATGAGATTTTGATACTAGAAAATACTGATGTCACAAGGTTATTGCAGAGAAAAGTGCTCTGTACATCTAATGAACTATGCAAATGTGAGTTATTAACATAAATATTATAGTGTTTTCTTTAGTAGCAAAGAACATACATTCTGTATTTTCTCAAGTTGGTACAGAAAAATTGTATGACCTAATGAAATCACAGAAAGCAAAGAAATGATTGTCAACGTGTCAAAGGGTTTTACATTATTTCTAAATAATTTGTAGTTTTTGATGCACATTCATTTTTTTAATAAACTGTTCATGTACATTGTGAAGCACACCATGCCCAGAGCACTTCAAAATGCATGGTGAAAAAGTTTAGTCAGTACTACACTTGCATTTTTCCAGTGAAAATAACAGAATTATTGTTATAAAAGTTTTTAAAATCCTGTTTTGTCACATCTATAACAGTATTTTAAATGCTCATGGAAATGAGGTGGCACTAACCTTTTCTTACAGAAAAAGAAAAAAGCAGGAGAGTCATTAGAATTCCTTTTGCTGATGACTTTAGCAGTCTTTTTGATTTAAGGCTACTTTCCTGGACACCTTAGTGGAGAGAAAAAGGGAGAAAAACTAAAAAGGATGGATAAAGAGACCTTACTTTGAAGGTGGGAGGGCATTCCACTAATTAATGTTACAGGTAAAGAGAAATGGTCAGTAAAGAGAGCTAAGAACCTTTTACTGGAGGAGATCTGGGGAATTTAGTGCTTGAAAAGTTTACTTGTCCTACTTTGGAGGGAGGAAGTTGGAACCCCTTGGGGCCACTGTCACCTGGAAGAGTGCAAGAGTATGGACACAGGGAGATTTCCAGGTAAATGTAGAAGAAAATGAAAGGTTAACAAGGGAGGATATATGTCAGTGAGGGGGAAGGGGCCTTACCACAGGGCAGTACCCTCTCTGATACTGCCATAATTAGCACTGTCCTGGAAGTGAGGCACAGTGAAAATGGGAATCCATGTAGCAAGCTTTGCAAGGCAGTGGCAGAAAGCACCTAAAGGAGCTTAGAATGGAAAATAGAATGTTTAATTTTTAAGATGAAATCAACTCAAAAACTCATGATTTCTCAGATCATTTCCTACTTTGGCTGTAGGACTTTATCATGTGCCTGTTCCCCACCCCTCCCCCCCATCCATTTATCCCCCTCCCCTCCTCCTTTCCAACTTCTTCTTGTATTGGCTCCCATATTGAATTGTGAGTTCCTTAAGGACAGAGATTGTCTTATGTCTTTCATTGTATCCCCAACACTTAGCATAGTTTCTGTCACATAGTAGGTACTTAATAAATATTTACTGAGTATGATAAATGAGGAGTTAGGTGACAGAACCTTCAGTAAACCACAACATACCGAGGACCAAATGCCAGGGCCAGGGCTAAAAGTCAAGGCTGTTGATAGGTTCTAAGAAAGGCAAGTTTAAAAGGGGGTACATTCTGAGAGGAAAAGGTCATTAAACCAATCCTATGGACATTGTGAAGTATTTAAAATTTGAGAGCCCACTGGCAATCTTTTTGAATAGTAAATGACAATGAAATATCTTAATGAAAATTAGGTTCAGTTGTTGCGTTCACTATGTGAATCTTCTCTTATATCGATCTGTTTTATTTAGGATTTAAATTTGTAAAGTTTGCTTTTAAGAGCTATTTTTCTAACTTCTTGGCATGGTTACTCTATAATTTTACACTTCTTTATTATTTTGCTAGTTTTACCTGTTTCCACCTAGTGTCAACTAAAAACATTGCATGGTGGGGAAAAAGACAGCATTTAAATCAGAATCACCACCACATATAATTAGCCCACAAAATGACACCTGGTAATGCAGTTGAATGTCAAGCAGAGCATCAAGTAGCCATGAAGATAGTGATGTGCCTACTTATCCAAGGCATTGTAACCAGAGCTGAGTAGAAATGAGGTTGATCTGATAAATTTGGGTTACTTATTTTTATTTTCAAGGTTACACTCTATACTCTCCCTTCAGAAATGCTAAGTATAGCTATCCATTTTTAGTCACTATCTTCAGTATGTCACATCTGGGGTGACTACTTCATATTTATGAGACACTAAGAAGAAAGCTACTCTGTAGGATGTTAAACACAAAAGGGAGGACAAAAATAAATATTTGAACAGGTGCATCACTAAGATTAAAATATCAGGGCTTAAAAAGATGGAATGGTACGTGCATAATATTCAAACCATTTTTCTTAGGTTTTCCAGTCAGCCTATATATGTTTATAATTTCTTAGCACTCTGCTATTAGCTATGTCAAAATGTAGTGCATGCCAAAATAATACACCTTATATGCCATATCAATTTGTTTTATATGGTGGAAGGAATGAATACAGGGCATTGGGATGGAGCAAGGTTGTGATGAAACATAGGTTCTAAGTCTTATAGATTGTGATCAGCTGGTCATTTATTAAGAAAGACATTGTTCTTAACTGAGATCCCAGAGAGAATTAAGTGGTTAAAAATAAAAAACTCCAATTTCAGATGATCTGATCCAAAAATAGAATGAGCTACACCCTTGAGATAATGAGTTCCCTGTCAATGGAAGTGTTCAAGCAGGGGCTGGTTGATCATTTGTAAATGATATTTCACAAAGGATTCCTAAATCTCTGACTGAGCCATAGGGTAGACAAGATGTCCCTTCCATTCATTCATTAACATTTATTAAATGCCTGTTATGTATGAAGCTTTGTGATAGGAATCAGGGACGATATAAAAACAAATTTAAGATTAGTCTGGAACTCGAAGGCCCTTACTATTCTAGGTAGGACTGGTATGACAATGGCTATGGTACAAAATAGCGTACGAGAGAAGTACAAAGATGCTATATCCTCATAGGACAAAAGGATTGATTCTAATCCTAGGATTCTGCCCTCCACAAACTCTCCCCCAATACCTCATTGTGGGATACCGGTAACTCTAGGTTCTCAGCAACTATGCCAATGCTGTATAAGCTCTGGCAGGTTCTCTAATGCTAATAAGGTTTCTAGTAGAGCTCCAGGGACAAACTTAGTCTGCTGTCCTGGCACCAAATTAACTAATGACAGTACTTCAGAGGACAAGTTTGGGGTCATAGAAATTATAAGTAGATTCTTAGAGATTTCAGCACGTATGGGCAAGAGGGGCATCATCATAGTGGAAAGAGAATTGGAAAGTCAGAAGACTTAAATTCAAATTACAGCTGCATTTCTCAGATCTCTGACCACATGCAAGCACAATTAACCCTTCTGAGTTTCCATTTTCTCTTCTGAAAAAAATAGGATAATGATTAACCAAAAATTTTATTATTATTATTTATATTTATAAATTATATATATTGTTTATAATTATTATTATTTATTAAGCACCTACTCTGTACCAAGTACTGTGCTAGGTGCTGAGGATACAATCTTCTTTTATCTTTCTCTCCTCCGTGTACTCTGTGATCTAGTGATCCTGGCCTCCTTGGTGTTCCTCATGCATGACACTCCATCTCTCAACTTGTGTTTTCACTGGTTGTCCTCCATGCCTGGAATGCTCTCCTTCCTCTGCCTCGAGCTTCTCTGCCTTCCTTCAAGTCTCAGCTAAAATCCCACCTTCTGCAAGCAGCCTTTCCCGGTCCTCTTTAATCTTGGTGCCTTCCTACTGAGACTACCCTCAATTTGTCCTGTATATGTCATCTTATTTGTACATAGTTGTTTGCATGTTATCTCCCCCATTAGACTAGAAGCTCCTTGAGAGCAGGGTTTGCCTTTCTTTTTCTCCACAGTGCTAAACACAGTACCCGGTATGTAGTAAGTACTTAACTCCTAGTTAACAGACCAATAAGTATGAAGACTATTACAAGTACAATCCCTACCAAATGGAAGAGCTGTTTTTGAGGATCAAAAAATAATTTACAACTTAGTAAATCATTTTGTAGCTACAAGTTACATAAGTGTAACTCATTTTGTGACTCCTCAATGAAATCTAGGGTCACTAACAGGAAACCAGTTTATACATCCAACCTAGGGGAAAGAAGTAAAAAAAAAAAATGTGCTGTATGACCCTGTGAATCATTTTATAGCATCAAAGTAGACAGGTGGTGCCTTAAGTTGGCTCATCAGTACGCACAGTTGTGGTGGATGGACAAGGAGCTGGACCTAAATTTGAATAGGAGGAGAAAATGCCATTCAGAGATCTGTGTAGCACTTTCAGCGACCATGAATTGGTCCCAGGTTTTAAAACATCTTTTTAACACAGATGTTCTCCTGGTGAGTCTGCATGGCTACAGATTACAGACTACCACAATCTCAGCAGATCAAATTTTCAAGGAGCCCAAAGAGAAAACTGCAATAGGTTCAAAAACCTATATCCATTTCAAAGATCATTCAAGCGTGCACAACAAAACAGGATCATCCACACCAAAGTACAAAGTAAATAAACTGTGGTTCAAACAAAAAACAATGCAAAAATGAAAACCAATTTCTACAAAACAGCCTAACTAATCCTCTGAAAATAAGGCAAGACCTTCAGCTAGAGAGATTGTTATTGATTCCTCTGAAGTTCGACATGAGCTTTTTGAATTTGGAAGAATAGTGAAAAGATCGATTTTTTAAAAAGGGAGTGCTAGACATTGTTATGAATAAAACACATTTGTTTGCAAGACAGTGCAAACACTAGAGTACTGAAGAGTCAGAGAAGAAGTAATTTTACTGAAGAAACTCACTTTTTCATTCAAAGCTATACCAAAGCCATTGTCATTAGGAATGCTGGTGAACCTGGTAAATAGTGGGCATTTTCATCATATGTTTCTATCAAAAAAATGTATTGAGGTTTTATTACTTCCAATGGGCCCAGAGGTCTTGTATGTATTGAGGCGATGATAAGCTCTGATAAATACATTGATATATTGAGAAGCAAAATTGTTCTGAAGCTATAGAAATTTCCAAATGAATAAAGATGAAATATGCAACATGACCTTAGATCACATAGTATGACACAAAAAGTTAACAAATCTATCTAAGAGATGAAGATAAACATGTTTCAATGGCCTGGCAACTCACCTGACTAAAACACCATTGAAAAGTCATGGGCTGAACATGGGACAAATAAGGTTAGACTTGGAAAAATTGACTATTTTTCAAAGGTAAACTTAACATCCAATATAATGGTTTAGTTTCATGATGAAAAATTAAAGAATGTGTCTCAAAACCTAATTAATTCAATGCCAAATTGGGCAAAAATAAAAAATTATAGAAAGAGGAAAATAGATTGCATATTTAATGTTTTAAAGATATTAAAATTTGTCTCTATTATTGTATGTCAATAGATTTAATTATTTTGTCTGATTAATTTGCACGTCAGAGGTATCACCTTGCTGACAAAAGTCCACACAGTCAAAGAAATGGTCTTTCTAGTACTAACATATGGCTCTGAGAGTTGGGCTATAAGGAAACATGTTCATCACAGAACAAATGCTTCCAAATTGTGGCGCTAGAGAAGACTTTTGAGAGTTCCTTGAACACAAGGAGATCAAATCAATCAGTACTTAAAGAAATTAACTCTGACTATTCATTGGGAGGACAAATACTAGAGCTGAAGCTTAAATACTTTGGCCACATAATGAGAAGATAGGACTCAGTGGAAGAGACCCCCATGCTGGGAAAGACTGAAGGCAAAAGGAGAAGGGGATGGCAGAGCATGAGATGGACAGATAGTGCCATAGCAGCAATGAACATGAGCTGGACAGATTTTGGAGGATTGTGGAAGACAGAAGTGCCTGACATGAGTTGGATACAACTGAATGAATGAACAACAATATTTCCTTGGGATATTTTGGATAACTAGAAACATGCAAGTGAATAGGGAAAATAAGAAAATGGTAACTGTCATTCAAGATGGAGCTGATTTAATTTCTAAAAACCAAGGAAGACTATGCTGAAGGTGTTACATTCAGTGTTTATTAGAACAATTCAAGGTCCATATTGCCTTTGCCTAATGTGACCTAAGCTATTTCTTTACAATATATTCAAAGACTATTGAATATAAAGAAATTATTTTGGGAACTTCTTTAACTCTAACTTAAAAAACCTAGTAAGGATAAAGGTTGCTTCTGTTCAGTTGCTCACTAACCCCTTAAGTATGTTACTTGGTGTTTTGCCTAATAAAACTTTTAATAAGCAGTCAAAGGAAATTACAAAATAATTGGTTAATGCTGAAATTATTTTACTAAATGGAAATAGCACTTGGAAATTACTTAGTGTTTAATTCAGATTACATAAAGAATGGGTTTATTGCTTTACTATTACTGCTAAATTCAGTTTCTAAAGAAAAGATATTCTGACCCATCATATTCTGCAAAAATTAAAGTTTTAGAAGTTTTCATTTCATAAAGAGAGATGCTCCTAAGAAATAAGGAAAGAATAAAAGGTGCTGACCTGCAGAAATTGTTGCAATACCAAGACTTACAGAGTGAAGCATACTAAGAGTATGGATCTCAGTTAAAAGTTTGTGGTACTGTGGATAATCCTTCTATCCCTCCAGGAAAAGGAGACTAAATTGGAAGGACAGGGTCCAAAGGGCTTAGGCACTCACTTCATCAACAGAAGTGTGTTCCTGTTAATGTAAAGGGCTTCCAATTATCATTCCTAGCATGTAAATGTAGGCTTCACTTATTTGCATTTAGAATTTAACTCTTCTTTTTGAAATAAGTTAAAAAGACAATTACTTTCTTTAATAGTTCAGTGAATACAGTTGAAATCTTCATTCTTCCCGTGCATAATCAACCCAGCTCTCCACCTCTACACTTGACTCAACTACCTGCAAGTGAACTGTCTGTGGCAATGATAACACATTTTATGTAAGTACAAAACCATGGGTTAAAAATCTGTAAGGGAAGTGAGTCCAAGAGGAATGGGAAGTCCTCAGAAATAAAGTCCTCTCCTGTGGGAAGAACAAATAGAAACAATTCCAGCAAAGAAGAAAAGGCAGAGCTGTCTAAAGAGACAAATATCTCAAACTCATCAAACAATTTAGATTTTTAAAAGAAACATTTAGAAGACAGAAACAGGGAAAGCAACAAATGAGAAAGACAAAAGTATCAGCCTGATCCTGCATGAAAAATGTTAATAGCAATGAAGCTCAGAATGAGCTGGCATTCATTTTCATAAGGACAACAGAAAGAGCTCTATGGGGGAAAGAGAGATGATAAGATCACATCTTGTGGCAGATTGTAAAAAGAAAACAGGGCTACTCAACTTTTCTTTTTGAGCTTTCTCTTTCAAACCCCACTTCAAATCTTCAGCAAAGAAATGAGGTGTTCTCAAAGTTCTCAAAAGCTATATCAATGAACCACAAGCCTTAGATGGTTCTACCATTCTAGAAAGGCTTTAAGCATCATCCCAGAAACAGACTATCTACTTTTCATGGACAATCATAGTTAACTATGGAGAAGTTTATCACCAATGTGCTAGCCACTTGGTAGTAAATTATTTGGCTATGCCAAACCTTGAAACAAACAAGAAAAATACCAAATAACCTTCAGACCCTTCTACTTCTACACTGACAGTGATAGTGACAGAGTGGCAGAAAAGGGAGCAAAAGGTCTAAAGATCATAGGTTTTTTTAAGACCCCATAAACATTAATAGTGATTCATACTCTAAATGTGAGATCCTTATCCAATAACCAACAGAGAGATATACATTAAAGAGCCTAAATCATGTCAATCTTGACATTTTTGCTATATATGAAAGCAAGAGAGAAAAAAGTTAAATGATAGAATAGCTCAAAGGTCCTCCTTGTAAAAGCAATAAAGGAATTGAAGAAATTGGTTTTATTCGGCACCCAAAGACAATAAGAAACATCATTTTATGAAACATTTCATCAACTTGTATTGCAGTGTTCATGGGAAGAATTTGCAAAAAGGGCCATCATGAAATTAATTGTGACTTATGTACCAACATCTGTTACTGGAGAGAAAGAGAAAGAAAAATTCTATAAAGAACT
Organism: Trichosurus vulpecula; assembly: GCF_011100635.1. NCBI lineage: Eukaryota > Metazoa > Chordata > Mammalia > Diprotodontia > Phalangeridae > Trichosurus > Trichosurus vulpecula. Next base: position 183,410,893 of record NC_050574.1, read on the forward strand.
CAGTAAAACCCCCCAAATTAAATCAACATATATTTTGATACCTGATGACTTAAATCCAAAAGTAGAAATATGAGAGGACAGCAAAAAATGTATTGGAAAATATGATTCAAGGAAAGAAGAATGAGAGAACCAAAAGATTTGCAGACACTGAGGTCTCTTGACTATACATCATGATTACTTTATTTGATAGAATTGGAAAGCTCTAGAAATGGATGCACTGAGTAAGATCATAGGAAGTGAAATTTATTATATTTTAACAGAAGGGATTCATTACTGATATGGAAGTCATTCCTGGATGAACCTTATGTATATAGTGAGATCATCAACTTATAAGAGCAAACATAAAAATTAATAACAGAAGAATAAATAAAATGAGAAAAACATATGGTAGGTGAAATAATCCATCCTGTCCTATTTAAACAATCTATTGATGTGATGTCAAAAGTGGGAAATGGATAGAAGAAAGGCCATTGACACTTGTTATAAATATATTTCATCCTGATGTTTAAACAACTTAAATCACCTGCCATTATTAAAAGACCCAAAGGATCAGAAAATTGCCATAGTTTAGTAAGCAACACTTGGCTTCCAAACCCAGGTGAAGCCATATGGAAGCCAAAGGCAACATCAGTTTAAATATAAATGTGTTTACAAAATCCTATGGCAAAGGATAGTGGGAGAGTCTAAGAATTATCATCTCATAAAACATTAAGAATCAATAGAGGGGAAAAGAGTGTAAAAGAACTTTGCGAAAGTCCTAATTAAGCAAAGTCATTCCACTGGTATTTAGGGATGAAAGCAGGACAACAGACAAAATATAGAAAATATCTATCTGTAAAGATTTTTATAACAAAATATTTTCTCCAAAAAGGACCATTGAGAGCCATCACAGTCAAAAAACATTTACAGAGAAGGAAGAAATGGACCTGAAGAAAACAAAAATAGGAAAAGCAGTTGAACTGGAGCAAGTTTACACAGAGAAGGTCCATGCTGGAGGCAAAATAATGATGAGGCCATGAAGGGATAGATTTTCAAAGTATCTGAAAAATAAAATACCTAAAGGGAAAATAAAAGTTCAAAATCATGGGGGAAAAATCTGTGACCTAATTAATACCAAAAAAGTTGACGAAGAGAACAACTGTCAACTCATAGGCCTACATTTCCAGAATTCAGAGCTAATGAGAACTAGAGAAAATGTTTGGCCACATAATCCAGAAGTCAAAATGAATGCCAAACATGAATACCAATATGTTCCATTGTCACATTGCAGGGTCAAGAAAGTATTAAGGCTGCTTCCAGCATGTCAGTGGGATCCTCTTGGTGAATTTTTCAAAAGACATGGAAAAGAATGGCAGAGGATGAGCAGGCAAAGGGATTGGGTTATAATTTATAATCTTCATAATTAGAAGGAATGTTGTTCATCCTTCATTTTCAAAGAGGACCAATGACATCACAAGTGATGTCTTGACTTGTGCATGAATTGGATTTAAGTGAGACACAGTTGTACAAAGTCATCAGCTTCACTCTTTCTTCCAGTCATTGAAGTCAGGGTGACTGGTGATGCTCCAGGATGCAGTAGATGACTTCAGGGTCTTTGATGTCTGACCATGCTCTGAGCACTCCACAATGTCTGCTTCAGCTGCCATTATGGCCATTGGAACAAATTGTTCTCATTTGCTTATTCCTCTGGGGAGATGTCTTCACATGCTTGGGACAGACATCCCCCTAACTCACTGACAGGTTTGAAGCCTGTCAGTTACCCTCAACCTGATTTAGCCCATCTGCCAAAGTAGTTTTACCAGGTTGTGGTCACTGTGCAGGCTATAGCTTCTTGAAGCCACAGGTGAGAATTGAGTGACAAGTGGATACCAAAGGTGAGTGAGCAGCCCTGAAAAGGACTCAGCAAGCCCTCACACCACAGTCCTCCCTAAACACTTTTACACCCCTATTAGAAGGAATATAACATCTGTGAAATCACCAGCAAAATACTATAGCTTGTAAATTATGTCCATAAAAACAACTGTTTTTAAATATTTTGAGTCATTTTTTTCTCTCAATTAGAATGATCATTGGATTGCAAAAGTCAGAACAAAGGTGTTTAAAAGGAGTTGAAATGCAAGATTAAAAGAGGATATCAGGAGCATATCAGTGATCCCATGTAGCCTGGGTGAGCAAAATCTCAGAGAACTGAAGCAAATGACAGTTGTGGCTTCTGTGTCAGTGGTCCTTGAAAAATGTGGAGAATAAGGGAGGTACCACAGGACTGAGAAAGGGAAAATATCATGAATCACAGAAAAATGAGATAAGGAAAGTCTACAAACCATAGGCCATGACTTCTAATCCTAGCAGAATTCTACAGCATAATATTAAAGCTTATGATCAACTTGAAAGCAAAGCTATGATCACAAAACACCAGTATGGTTTAGTTAGAAAGAGGTCATTACAAACTAACCTCATTTTCTTTTCTGATAGCGTTTCTAGACTAATAAATAGGGAAAATGCCATGGACATAATTTACCAGAAATTCAGCATTCAACAGTCTCTTATATTTTGCTTGTGGCCAAAATCTAGAGGTTACAGAATAGTATAGTTAAGTGAATTCTGAATTGGTTAAATGGCCACACACAAAGAGAAATCATTAAAGAATTGATGGCAACTTGGAAGGCATTCTCTGCTAGAATATTTCAGGGTTCTCTCCCTTGGATCATTTTAACATTTTTTTATTAGTAATGTGCATGAAAGTGAGTTTCTTAGTGTATTAGTAATGTGCATAAAAATGTAGGTGGCATATTTACCAAATTTATAGATGACATGAAGATTGGAGAGATAACTAGCATATTGGATGACAGATCCCAAAAGGCTAAAACAATATACTGAATCAAAGAAGATGAAATTGAATGAGGATAAGAGTGAATTCCTACATATAGGTTAAAAAAATAAAATGCATAAGTATAAAATAAGAGAAACGTGGTTAGATCACAGTTTGTATGAAAAAGATCTGGAGACTTAATAGACTTCAGAATCAATGAGTCAACAGTATGTTATGGCTGCTAACAAAGTTAAGACAATATGCCTTCATTGACACTGGTATATATGTAAAATTTTGGAACTGATCATACTTCCATATAACTCCATTGTAGACAGACATGTTTTTCTGAGATTTTCTATATATCAAGCCTAAATTTGCCTCATTGATACTTCCACACATTTCTCCTAGTTATGACCAGATGACCTGTTAATTTCTCTTCTAATATTAACATACTAGTTTTGTGATGGCAATTTTGTTCATTCCTGAAAGAACTTTATGGCTTTTTTTCAAGTCTCAGATGGCCCTGCAGATGTTTTAAGTTTCCGAAGTCTTAGTAAATTGTAAGCTACTTGAAGGTAGAGACTTTGTCTAATTTATCCTTATTTCTGTCTTAGCACCTTTCACAGTGTTCTAAACATAGTAATAAATGCTAATTGAATGAATTAATTCTGGCTAAATAAATGCTTGATGCATCTATTTAGGATTTATTCAATGCAGAGCACTATACTCAATGTTATAGATGATAGGTACAAAATAAGCAAATGACATGAGGCCTATTCTCAAGGAATTTGCCATCTAGTTGGGGAATTTATTATCTAGTTTCATTTCCCACCTGGCTGCACTCCTTAGGACTGAACTCCATCATGCCCCTAGGAACCTCATCATCAGAAGTGAAACTCAGCATCATCCTGTGAGATTACATGAGCATTAGTATTCACTCCTCATCAGTATGAAGAAGCAACAAAGAATTCCTCCCATACCCTCCATTTAAAGAGAGCTCCCATGCCAGCCATTCTCCATTTCACACCCCCTGCAACTCTTTGGATTGGACCCCATGATGTCCCTGTGCCCTGGGTACCTCTCCCTTCTCCCAATTTTTCAGCTTCCTTTTATGCATTGTCTTCCCCGCTAGATTTTAAGGCCCTTGATAGCAAGGACTATCTTTCTAATATTTATATCCCGAGCACTTATCACAGTGCCTGGAGCATATTAGGTGTTTAATAAATATTTATTGAGTGACTGTGATATATGAGTGATTGAGTGATATATTGTGATTGAGTGATTGAGTAAGATATTGTGATTTATTGAGTGAGTGAGTGATATATGAGTGATTGAATTGGGGAAGCATGACATACAGTATTACTATTAAATAGTTGGAGAATAATTCCCAGAACAAATATAGGAAAGCAAATTCAATTCAGCAAATCTTTATTAAGAATCTTCTGGGTATAGAGAATTATGGTAAGTGCTAGAAACATACAAAGTTTAGAAATTATAAAAGAAAATGTAATATATATAAATTACTAAACTATAAAATAATTGAACAGCTCCTTCCTCTCATGGAATCTTTCTCCAGTGATATCAGAACATCATTTGGACTTAAGTCTGAGGCAAAGAAAGGGAATGAAGCCTTTGAGTTTAAATGTGGAAATCATATTGAACCAGTGGATGAAGACAATACCTACAAAGACGTTGATTTCCTCTAAGCAAGTTATATTGAAATACAAATATCAAGGAGAAGGCTATGAATATGTTAAGAGACTTATTCACATCCTGAAATCAAAGTTAAATGGTAAGGATGTGTTTAAGGCAATTAACACCTATCCAATACTGATCTTAATGTACACTTTCAGGAATTACAAAATGGATTGTAAGAAATTTGGAAAGTGCCCTTACAATATTAACAAAAGATAGAGCCCATCACCTTAAGGCAGGTTAAAAAAAAACAGGAAGATGATCAGTAACATCCTTAGAGCACATGACAAACAGGTCAAAAATCTACAGGAATAGAACAGAAGGCACTTAATCAAGCCAGAGTAAAGGCTGACTAGACTTGTCAAATGTTAGTAAAAGTCGCTTACTTCCCAGGCTTCCAGATGAGCCTGGGAAAGCTGTATGAATTCAGCCAATGATGTAACAACAAAGAGTAGAATAGAATAGAATAAATGGCTGAGTGATGCTAAATTGTTTGTGTAAATTGACCTATTTAATATTGTAATTCAGCATGAAGTCATTGCCCCCCAAAATTGAGAAAAGTTATCCTTAAGGAGCAACTACAGTCACCAAAATTTAGCACCTACAGAACACCTTGCAAGATTTGACTTGTGGACTAGAATTATACATCAGAGCTTTGCTATTTTCCATGGACTGATAATCACATCTGCACACTACAAATGTAGGCCTCTCAAAATATCCTGGCAAACTCAAACAATAAACTATAATAGAACTGTATCATTATCACAAATCAAACTGTTTATCTGCAATCATCTGGACATAATATCTATAAACACTTGAGAATAATGTTTTTAATCATCTCAAATACTCATAATCTCCAAGCTACATGGTGATTTCAGAATACTGAGAGCTAGCCTATAGGGCATGAGCTTATATCCTAATATTTTTGCTCACCTACAAAAAACGGTTTTTTCATCAACCTGGGCCCTAATCCACTAATTCACAGATATAATCTACAATCAATATAGATTAACAGCAGGATAGCAATTTGTTCCAGAATTATTTCTATCTGAACCTTATTGAGAAAGACAAAATGAGATAATAATGACAAAAAAAACAATAATAATAGCATTTTAAGGCTTGAACTTAATACATAATTCTAATCAGACATCTACACTTAATTTAAATACACTGTCTGGTGTCCTAGTAACAAAAATTCTCTGGGAGCTGACATCTCTATTAAGTGCAAAACTACAACTTGGTAAAAAATGGTCTTGTTAATATCAAAGCATACACAGTGGGACAGTGTTTCCAAAAATGAAAACCCCTAGAGATTTAAAATTAATTACTCCTTCATCCCCATCACAATTTCACTCTCAGATTAGAAAATTAAGGGGATATTTTTTATCAGTTGCAAACCAGGAAAAAATATTAAGAACTACTTTGCTGGCAACCAATAAGTATATATTTTGTGTAATAAATTATGGCAATGTTTATCCACTTTATTGTCTAGAATGATACTTTTCCCTCAGGAAGATTAATAAAAACCTGAGCTTTTTTATATAACTGAGGAATTTCCAAAAACTGATTAAAAGTACTTCCTGTGAACTTCAAAATCAAAGAAATGCTAATTTTTAGTTTTATTGCTAAATGAATTCAGTTGCATCATAATTCTTTGAAATATAAAAATTTGCATATGATAAATATCTAGCCTTTTCCCAAAACTGGAATAGTCATAGGGTATTTACTTTACAAAGAAGTAAAAATTTCCTATCCAACATCAATCTAAAAAAATAGGCTCTTCTATCTTATAGAGACTGTGTCCAGGAGTAGTGTCAGCAAAATTAACGAGGTGAAAAGATAAGGCCTTTGTTGAAGATGTATCCAGATATAAGGAATAAACACTAACATTACATTTGGAACTTCAGTGGTTCTTCAAGTTGGTTATGTGACTGAGTAACCTTGCAGTGAGTACTGTTGTCCCATTGACTCTACATGAAGACTTGAAGGGTAAACCTTAGGAGTAGATTTTAAAAGGCAGCAGACACATAGAGACAAAAAACTGAGAGATGCAGATGGGAGAGAGGTCCAGGGAATCTCTGGGCTCCAGAGGTGACAACTATAGAAAGGCAATGACAGAATGACTAAGGAGTTCTGGGGGAGGAGCTTTTGGACTAAGTCTCCTAGACATAGGGGGAAAAGTTCTTGAACAATGTTGAGTATCTGGAGAAAAGAAGAAGAGTTCCAATCCTGAGGTACCACTTCATACCTATCCGATTTGCTAATATGACCAAAAAAGGAAAATTATAAATGTTAGAGAAGATGTGGGAAAATTGGAACACTAATGCATTGTTGGTGGAGTTGTGAACTAATCCAAACATTCTGGAGAGCAATTTGGAACTATGCCCAAAGGGCTATAAAACCGTGCATACCCTTTGATCCAGCAATACCACTTCTAGATCTGTATCCCAAAGAGATCATAAAAAATGGAAAAGAACTCACATGCACAAAAATATTTATAGCAGCTCTTTTTGTGGTGGCAAAGAATTGTAATTTGAGGTGATGCCCATCAAATAATTGGAGAATGAATGAACAAACTGTGGTATGTGAATGGAATGGAATACTATTATTATATTAGAAATTATGAGCAGCAGATTTCAGAAAAATCTGGAAAGACGTGAAGTGAGCAGAATCAGGAGGACATTGTACACAGTAACAACAACATTGTTCAGTGATCAACTTTGATAGACTTAGCTCTCCTCAAAAATACAATGATCTAAGACAATCCAAAAGACTCATGATGGAAAATTCTATCCACATCCAGAGAAAGAACTATGGAGTCTGAATGCAAACCAGAGCATACTATATTCCTTTGTTTTCTTTCACATGACTAATATGGAACTATGTTTAATATTATTGTACATGTATAGCCTATATCAGATTGCATGTGATCTTGGGGAGGGGAAAGGGGAGGAAAGAGGGAGGGGAGAAAGAGTGGAAGAAAACAATTTGAAAGTAAAAATTCTTATAAAAGTGAATGTAGAAAACTATCTTTACATGTAATTGGAAACAATAAAATATTATTAAGTGGGTAGGGGGGTAGGGAGAGAAGAAGAGTTCCTAGGTAGCTCTGAGTTCTTGAATAAAGGCAAAAGGAAGAATCATGCGAACCTAGAGCAAATATCATCTAGAAACAGAGACACTGTGAAGGAGCAAACCCAGACCTTGCCTTCCATTTGTAGTGTAAGTTAGAAGAGAAACAACTCTCCAGAGACTCCCCTACTCTTTCTCTTTTTAAAGGAACTGCAGTCAGGCTAGCATTTTAGGTGTAAATAATTGTGTGGATCTTTGGAGGAAGCTGAACTCATTGGAGAGGGAAGAAAAGTTGTCTTGACTGATTATCAACTTGAGTACACGTGCTTGATGTTTCCCCTCCCTCCCCATTGGTTGAAATAAATCCTATTCTGTATTTGATATATGTTGTTAGATGGTGTGCATAGGAACTGGAGGCCTTTCCTTGGCACAAGTTATATTATGGGGGGGGTGGAGTCAAGATGTCAGCTGGAAAGCAGGGACTTCCTTAAGCTCTCCCCCAAATCCCTCCAAACACCTGTAAAAAATTGCTCTGAACAAATTCTAGAGCTGTGTAACCCACAAAATAGCAGAGGGAAACAGGTCTCCAGCCCAGGAAAGCCTGGATGATGGCTGGGAAGGGTCTATCACACGGTGCTGGGAGTGGAGTGCAGACCAGTGTGGGCCACGCCAGGATAGACCAGGCCTGGAGTCAGCCGGTGGGAACAGGCCTTAGTGCCATGAATCATTGAGCTGTGGTAGTTACCAGACTTCTCAACCCACAAACACCAAAGAACAGGTTAGTGGAAAACTGCAGGATCGAGTTTAAAGCGGTGCGGTCGCATCCCTGGGGGTGGCGGAGGTGGTGCAGCAGTGGTGGTGGCAGCAGCCAGAAGCTCCTGAGGCTGCTTCCAGAGATCCAGCATCGGCTGCTTCCTGAATCCCTAGCTCACACAGTGGGAGGAATCTAGCAGCAGATCACAGCAGGAGTGCAAGGAGCACTTTGTGGGCACAGAGGCAGTTTCTCTTGCTGTGCCCTGCTTGGATCTGGATTGTGGTGCTGGTTGGTGGTTCTTGGGGGAGGAGGAGCACTGCTGTGATAGAGCCTGCTGTGACAGTAGAGTAGCAGTAGCTCTGAAAACAGCAGCGCTTGGACCCTAAAGCTTGGGACAAAGTACTCTCTACTCTACAAGCAGTCATACCCTGACAAAAGGCTCAAGGGTCAAGTAAGTTGGCTAGGAACATGGACAGGCAGTGAAAATGAACTCAGACTCAAACTCAAACTCTAGATTCCTTTTTTGGTGACAAAGAAGATCAAAAGATACAGCCAGCAGAAGTCAACAAAGTCAAAGAGTCTACATCAAAAGCCTCCAAGAAAAATATGAATTGGTCTCAGGCCATGGAAGAGCTCAAAAAGGATTTGGAAAATCAAGTAAGAGAAGTAGAGGAAAAATTGGGAAGAGAAATGAGAGTGATGCAAGAAAACCATGAAAAACAAGTCAATGACTTGCTAAAGGAGGCCCAAAAAAATACTGAAGAAAATAACACCTTAAAAAATAGACTAACCCAAATGGCAAAAGAGCTCCAAAATGCCAATGAGGAGAAGAATGCCTTGAAATGCAGAATTAGTCAAATGGAAAAGGAGGTCCAAAAGACCACTGAAGTAAATACCGCCTTAAAAATTAGATTGGAGCAAGTGGAAGCTAGTGACTTTATGAGAAATCAAGATATTATAAAATAGAACCAAAGGAATGGAAAAATGGAAGGCAATGTGAAATATCTCATTGGAAAAACCACTGACCTGGAGAATAGATCCAGGAGAGATAATTTAAAAATTATTGGACTACCTGAAAGTCATAATCAAAAAAAACAGCCTAGACATCATCTTTCAAGAAATTATCAAGGAAAACTCCCCTGATATTCTAGAACCAGAGGGTAAAATAGAAATTGAAAGAATCTACTGATCACCTCTTAAAAAAGTTTCCAAAAAGAAAACTCCAAGGAATGTTGTCGCCAAATTCCAGAGTTTCCACATCAAGGAGAAAATACTATAAGCAGCCAGAAAGAAGCAATTTGAATATTGTGGAAACACAATCAGGATAGCACAAGATCTAGCAGCTTCTACATTAAGGGATCAAAGGACTTGGAATATGATATTCTGGAGGTCAAAGGAGCTAAGATTAAAAGCAAGAATCACCTACCCAGCAAAACTGAGTATAATGCTCCAAGGCAAAATATGGATTTTTAATAAAATAGAGGACTTTCAAGCTTTCTCATGAAAAGATCAGAGCTGAATAGGAAATCTGACTTTCAAATACAAAAATCAAGAGAAGCATGAAAATGTAAACAACAAAGAGAAATCATAAGGGATTTACTAAAGTTGAACTGTTTTGTTTATATTCCTACATGGAAATATGATGTGTGTAATTCATGAGACCTTTCTCAGTATTAGGGTAGTTGAAGGGAATACACATATATATAGACACAGGGCACAGGGTGAGTTGAATATGAAGGATGATATCTAAAAAGTAAAATAAAATTAAAGGATGAGAGAGGAATATTTTGAGAGAGGGAGAAAGGGAGAGGTAGAATGGGGTAAACTATTTCACATAAAAGTGGAAGAAAAAGCAGTTCTGTTGGAAGGAAAAAGGGGGCAGGTGATGGGGAATGAATGAATCTTGCTCTCATCAGATTTGACCTGAAGAGGGAATAACATACACACTCAATTGGGTATCTTACTCCACAGGAAAGTGAGGGGAAGGGGATAAAAAAGGGGGGATGATAGAAGGGAGGGTAGATGGGGGAGGAGGTAAAGAAAAGCAAACACTTTTGAAAAGGGACAGGGTCAAGGATAAAAATTGAATAAAGGGAGACAGCATAGCCTTTCACAACGTGAGTATTGTGGAAGTGTTTTACATAATGATATATGTATGACCTATGTGGAATTGCTTGCCTTCCTAGGGAGGGTGGGTGGGAAGGGAAGAGGGGAGAGAATTTGGCACTCAAGTTTTTAAAAGCAGATGCTCAAAAAAAAGTTGTTTTGCATGCAGCTGGGAAACAAGATATTAGATAATAGGGAATAGAAATCTATCCTGCCCTACAAGAAAGTAAGGGGGAAAGGGATGGGGGGTGGGGAGTGGGGTTAAAGAAGGGAGGGCTGACTGTGGAATGAGGCAATGAGAATATATGCCATCTTAGAATGGGGGGAGAGTGGAAATGGGGAGAAAATTTGTAAGCAAAATCTTGTGGAAATCAGTGTTGAAAATAGAATATTAAATAAAAATGATAAAATTTTAAAAAAGCAAGTTATATCGTGATCTTCTCAGGGGAAGGCCTAGGTAGAAGGAAAATAAGCCAAATTCTGACTTTCTCCAGGAAAGGCCCTGATTAGGAGACATCAACCAAAGAAAAAGTGATTTCTGTAAAGTCCCCAAGATTGAATCTAATCTATATAAAACAAGAATTGTATTATGGGTTATAGATTACAATACCATCTGTATTTCTTAACCTTCTGTAAGACTTCTTAGAGTTGGTATTCTTCTAAATTGAAAATTAATCTTTTAAAAATTTTTTATTTAGTATTTTTAGTTTTCAACATTGATTTCCACCAGATTTTGAGTTACAATTTTTCTCCCCATTTCTACCCTCCCCCCCACCCCAAGATGGCATATATTCTGATTGCCTCTTTCCCCAGTCTGCCCTCCCTTCTGTCACTCCACTCCCCTACCAGCTCCTTTCCCCTTACTTTCTTGTTGAGCAAGATAGATTTCTATACCCCATTGCCTGTCTATCTTATTTCCCAGTTGCATGTGAAAAACAATTATTTAAACATTTGTTTTTAGAACTTTGAGTTCCAAATTCTCTCCCCTCTTCCCTCCCCACCCACCCTCCCTAAGAAGGCAAGCAATTCAACATAGGCCATACATGTTTCATTATGTAAAACACTTCCATAATAGTCATGTTATGAAAGACTAACTATATTTCCCTCCATCCTATCCTGTCCCCCTTTATTCAATTTTCTCCTTTGACCCTGTCCCTTTTCAAAAGTGTTCACTTTTGATTACCTCCTCCCTCAATCTGCCCTCCCTTCTCTCATCCCCCCTCTTATTCCCTTCCCTCCACTTTCCTGTAGAGTGTATATGTTATTCCTTCCTTAAGCCAAATCCGATGAGAGCAAAGATTCACTCATTCCCCCTCACCTGCCCCTTTTTCCCTTCCAACAGAACTGCTTTTTCTTACCACTTTCATGTGAGATAATTTACCCCATTCTCTCTCTCCTTTTCTCCTTCTCCCAACATATTCCCCTCTCACTCCTTAATTTTATTTTTTATATATCATCCCTTCATATTCAATTCACCCTGTGCCCTCTGTCTATTTATATGTATATTCCCTTCAACTACCCTAATACTAAGGTTTCGTGAATTATACACACCATCTGTCCATGTAGGAATGTAAACAAAACAGTTCAACTTTAGTAAATCCCTTATGAATTCTCTTTCTCATTTACCTTTTCATGCTTCTCTTGATTGTTGTATTTGAAAGTCAGATTTTCTATTCAGCTCTGATCTTTTCATGAGAAAGCTTAAAAGTCCTCTATTTTATTGAAATTCCATATTTTGCCCTGAAGTATTATACTCAGTTTTACTGGGTAGGTGATTCTTGGTTTTAATCCTAGATCCTTTGACCTCCAGAATATCATATTCCAAGTCCTTTGATCCCTTAATGTTGAAGCTGCTATATCTTGTGCTATCCTGATTGTGTTTCCACAATATTCAAAATTGTTTCTCTCTGGTTGTTTGCAATATTTTCTGCTTGACCTGGGAACTCTGGAATTTGGCGACAATATTCCTAGGAGTTTTCTTTTTGTGATCTTTTTCAAGAGGCAATTGATGGATTCTTTCAATTTCTGTTTTACCCTCTGGTTCTAGAATATCAGGGGAGTTTTCCATGATAATTTCTTGAAAGATGATATCTAGGCTCTTTTTTTGATCATGGCTTTCAATAATTTCTCTCCTGGATCTATTCTCCAGGTCAGTAGTTTTTCCAATGAGATATTTCACATTGTCTTCCATTTTTTTCATTCCTTTGGTTCTGTTTTATAATTTCTTGATTTATCATAAAGTCACTAGCTTCTACTTGCTCCAATCTAATTTTTAAGGCAATATTTTCTTCAGTGGCCTTAGGATGTCCTTTTCAATTTGGCTAATTCTGCCTTTCAAGGCATTCTTCTCCTCATTGGCTTTTTGGAGCTCTTTTGCCATTTGGGTTAGTCTATTTCTTAAGGTGTTATTTTCTTCAGTGTTTTTTGGGTCTCCTTTAGCAAGTCATTGACTTGTTTTTCATGGTTTTCTTGCATCACTCTCATTTCTCTTCCCAATTTTACCTCTGCTTCTCTTACTTGATTTTCCAAATCCTTTTTAAGCTCTTCCATGGCCTGAGACCAATTTATATTTTTCTTGGGGGCTTTTTATGTAGGATCTTTGACTTTGTTGACTTTTTCTAGCTGTATGTTTTGATCTTCTTTGTCACCAAAGAAAGATTCTATAGTCTGAGTCCTTTTGCTCTGCTTGCTCAATTCCCAGCCAATTACTTGACTTTTGAGCTTTTGGTCAGTGTATGACTGCTTTTAGAGTAGAGAGTGCTCTGTCCCAAGCTTCAGGGTTTTTACACTGCTGTTTTCAGAGCTACTTCTATTCTGAGATGGTATGATACTCTTCTCCTGACCAGTGCTCTGGTCTGTGAGTGCAAGCACTCCTTTGTGCCATGTAACTACGAGGAGGACTTCTTCTCCACAGCCACCACAACCTCTGCCACACCAATGCTCTTCCTCCCCCAAGGACTGCCAACCAGGACTGCAACCCAGATCCAAACAGGCCAAAGCAAAAGAACCTTACCTCAGCACCAGTAAAGTGATCCATGAACTCCCTGTCTGATCAGCTGCTTGACTCCCCCAACTGTGTGGGTCTGGAGCCAGAAGCAGCTATTGCTACTGCTGCTACCACCACCACCACCACCACCACCGCTGCTGCTGCCGCCATAAGCTGCAGTTTCCTATGTTGCCCTGGGGCTGCTCTGGACTGTGTACCTCTGTCACCCAGATCCAGCAGTTTTCCCACTGACCTTCGTTGTCTTTGGTATTTGTGGGTTGAAGAGTCTGGAAATTGCCACAGCTGTCCATGATTCAGTGCCCTGAGGCCTGCTCTGCTCTGGTCTATCCTGGCTTGATCCCTGTTGGGCCGCACTCCCTTCCCAGCACAGTGCAATAGACCCTTCCCAGAGACCATACAAGCTGTCTTGGGCTGGAGATTTGTTTCATTCTGTTATTTTTTGGGTTCTGTAGCTTTAGAATTTGTTTAGAGTCATTTTTACAGGTGTTTGGAGGTATTTGGGGGAGAGCTTAAGCAAGTCCCTGTTTTCAAGCCACCATCTTGGCTTTGCCCCCCCCAAAATGAATCTTAAGTCATGTTTATTTTTCTGACGTTTAATTGTATTTATTTTAATGATCCTTAAGTGCTATAAGAAGTTAACACAAAAAGTATATCTAAGTAATTGGCTAATTATATTTTATGAACTCAATTTAAAAGTGAACATGAGCAAGCTTTGGGAAATTATTGAATTCTCTTTATTCTTGATTTTAACAGGAACATAAAATTTGAAGACATCAGCATTCAAATTAGCTTGTCAATTTTTAGGCTTGTAGCCAATTTCTGAGCCTTTTGCACGTACTTTTAAATTAAAAGGTTATAGTGGCCATGAAAGCTGAAACCAATATTTTATAGGAAAAAATACTAGCATCATGTGATCTAAATATATAATATAAAAGATGGTCACTTTGTTAGATATGTGGTTAAACACATTTTTATGACATTGTTCACAGAATCTTTCATTTCCACTAATTGAGAATGAAATATTTAACCTTTCCCATATATGAAGAAAAAATGAGTTAAGCATTTGGGTATAAAAACTAAAAATATTACAGAATACAAAAAAGACCTAGAAAAGCCTTAGACATCCTTAGTGTGTTGTTGGAAAATGTAGAAGAATTGGAGCCATTCTATTATCTGATTTTGGTTAAATTTGACCTTAAATATCCTATATTTAGTTCAGATTTCTTTTACTGAAGTTAGAATAGTTGGAGTGAAAGGAGGCTAATGCACACATATCCATATTTTTATGTGTACATATTTCATGTGTATATGTAAATATATGTATGTATAAATGTATGTATATATAATGTGATGTGTATACATACATGAAAATATAAATATAATGTCCCACACACCTTAGTGGAGTTTAAAGCTTTGATGCTTAACTCCACTAAGACATGTAGAATACCCTTTAGAGAAGTGGGGCCAGAACAGGTGCAGGGTGTCAGTTTCTGTTTCAGAACCACTGGGCTAGTCTCAGATTTAAACAGCCACACAAGAGAGCTCTGAGTCAGTGATGAACTATCTACAATTCACACAGCTGTTCACTCCAGAGCTAGCCTCAGGGATTAGGGTGTTTAGATCATACCACATGGAGATCAATGGAAGAAACCAGATATATTTACCTTGGAATAGGGAAGACTTAGAGGACCCATGACAGTTCTCTTCAAATATTTGAGGGGCTTACACATATGAGTTGGATTAGACTTATTCTGCTTTGTACCAGAAGGCAAAACTAGGAGAAAAGAATAGCAATTGAAAAAAAAGCCAACTAAGGTTTATTGTAAAGACGAGGGAAAAATTTAGCCAGCCCTTTCTTCACTAGAGGTCTTTAAGTAAAAACTAGTTTATCACCTGGCAACTATGGCCTGGACAGTGCTAAATACCCTCTGAGTATATTTGTTTCCTCTGATGTCTGAGATTCTAACTCCACCAATTGATTAAATTGCTCTCTCCAAAGTCACTAGTGACTTTGATGATGTGATTTCTTTAAAGATGTAATTTCTTAATCCATAACCCCCTCTACAACACTAGAAAGCCTCTCCTTGAAACTCTTTCCATGGCTAACACAAAACTTCACCATTCTCTTTCTTCTCCTACTTCATGGACAATTTGTATTATGTTTCCTTCCTTCAGAAACCACTGAATATCCAATCCCTACAAGGCACTGTGTTAGATTCTATGGGAGAGAAAGAGGTCAATAAGATATAATGCCTACTTTCAGAGAGTTTATAATCTAATGTAGTGATAGGAAATGAACAGTGCAGATCTCAGCTTCCTAAGAAAGAGGATTTCTTTTAAAGAACCATTTGAAGTAGATTACGCCCTTAGATCCCTTCCAGCTCTGAAACTGCAAGATTCTAAAACCCTTTGGTTGTTCTGCTTCCTCATTCTGCCTCCTAAATGAAAGCATCTTCCACAAAGCTCCATTCTGAATGCTGAGACCTACTTAATTCCTTCTGTACCCTTTTTCCTCCCCTAATTCCTCTAACCTTACACACTAAAGTTACATAATTCCTATCTGTAGGTATTAATTCCTCTAACCTTTTACACTAACGTTACATCATACCTATCACTCTGTGACTAATTCTGGGGGAAATATATGGAGCCCTGGATCTGTGGCTCAAGAACCGGCCACTTGATAAGGTAGTCCCTATCTTAGGAATGAGTTCCAGTAAGTAATAACCCTTCTTGCCTTGCCTTGGTTCCCTTCCCTTGCTCCTTTCCTTCCTAGACCTTCCAAGTACTAGATTTCTTCCTCTGAATCCTAGTACCTAGTAGTCTCGGTCCATCCATACTATCTACTGTTAGATGTGTTTCAGATGCTAACTACTCTTCCCTTCTCCCCCTTACCTACCTGCACACCTAATGCCTACTTACAACCTCCACTGACAGTATTTTGTTTATTGACCAGGAGCTCTGCCCACTCCCAGACTTCCCTGATGCTGACTTTACTTGATGTTGAGTATTTTCCCTCTTGCCTATTCTTCCCTATGCCTGCTCTTTCTTTGCTCCTAACTGTCTCCCATCTGATTGGTTCCACTTCTAACCATACTCTAGTTCTGAAATTCAATTCAACAAGTATCTATTAAGCACCTACTGCATGCAGATATTTCATCTACTGCCGTAGTTTTAGTTGACTACTTCTATGAAGATAATATCCACATCTCTACCTCTAGCCCTAACAGCTCTTCCTAGTTATAATCCTACAGTTCTAAGTGCCTGATGTGTGTTCTGTCTACTCCTGAGTGGGCTTTCTCTCTGGCTTCCCATTAGGAGGTAGGCGGGGGGGGGGGGGAGGAGGGAGGTAGAAGGAGGTTGTTGTGTGAGCAATTGTGCATCTTTGTGCGTGCATGGCACTTAGGAACTCTTCCTCTCCTTAGAGAACCCCTGGCAAAATGGCCTCTTATGACTGTGTATCTAATAAAGTTGAACCAGCTCAAAACAAAACGAAATTCTGAAGTCCAAAGACCAAGGATTCTATTTTACTCCTTATTCTTTGCTGCCTGTCCACATCCAGGCTGCTTCTTTCTTTGGATATCCCTCACAGCTGTCACTTTCTTCCCATTGCATGGCACCACTTCCCCTACCCTCTGGACTTCTTCCCCTGCCTGGATTATTAGCAAAGACATCAGACTTTGTATATCACAGGTGTTCACAAAATGTTTGTTGATTGGTTGACTGCACACAAAAGTTATTTGCAAACCCAGCTTCACTCTTAACATGGATCAGTAAGAGCCAAATATAGCTCTATGGGATGAAATGAAGGGATGAGAGCCTGAAAATGCGGGCTACCACCTGCCGGGGACCTTTATTGTCTTTTAGCATTGGTTTCATGGATGAAGCAGAAAATTGAGCATGCCTGAGAAATATAGAGCCTTAGAGAAAACAGCATCTCATCTTTTCCACTAGACAGAGGGTGAAATGTTCACAAGGTAATAATAAAGGAAGGAACTGAATATATTTTTAAAGTAAGCATGAATATAGCTTCACAAATAGCAAAAACTACTACCTTCTAATTTTTTGACAGCCTACCCTTAATTGTCTCCACAAAAGTTCTCCATTGGCATACCCTGGCATGGGGTGACCATGCATTCTCTAAAGTTATGCTGGGAAAGCTCAGACCCTGGCAGGTGCTACAAAAGACAGCAAAGTTTATTGGAAAGAACAGTAAACTTGGATTAGGAGACCAGGGTTTGAATCCCAAATCTGATACTTCCTACCCATGTCACTACAGATAAGTGACAACTTTACCAAGTCCCAGCTGTATCATCTTTAAAAGGGGGATAATAATACTTGGACTCTTACCACCTAACTAAAAGGATCGTGGTGAGAAAAGTGACTTGAAAATATTAGCAGAGCATAGAAATGTTGTAACAGAATATAGAACTGTAATTATTATCACCAAACTAGAAAGTTTTGGTTCCTAGAACTTCAGAGTTGAACTGGACTTCAGTGGCCATCAAATCCAAGCCAATAAAGGGGAACCCAAGTATAAGACTTTACATTTTTTTCTATTGAATTTAATCTTTTTCTTTTCAATTTACCCAATGCTTAAGATGTTTTTTTTTTACTTCTGACTTTCCCAACCAATGTAATTGGTATCCCTCTTAACTTTCTGCCATTTGCAAATTTAATAAGCATGTTACACAAGCCTTTATCTGAGTCATTAATAAAAGTGTTCATTAGCACAAAACCAAGCACAAGTCCATGGAGCATTGCACTGGAGACCTCCCTATGAACTGACATTAGACCATTAATGACTACTCTTTTGATCCAGCCATTCAACCAAGTCTGAATACACCTACTATTATCTAGCCCAAATCTCTCCCACTTCTCTACAGGCAGAAAGATTTTTATCAAATACTTTGCCAAAAGTAGATCTCTAGAATTTCTCTTATATGCAAGTTTAGTACCCTTGTCATAATATGAAATGGAGTCAGATGAAAATGATACATTCTTGATAATGCCATGCTGGTTGTTCTGTGATTACCACATTTTTTTCTAGGTGTTCAGGAATCCTCTCTTACTAGTATGTTCTAGGATTTTGCTAGGAATCACAGTCAAACTCACCGGCCTACAATTTGCAGACTACACTCTCTTCTCTCAAAAAAAAAAATTAAAGCATATGGCTCTTGTATGTCTCCCATTCTCCATAGTCTTTCAGGGATCACTGACAACTACAGCTGCCAAGTCTGAAAATATAAACTTTATTACCTAAAAATGTAATTCATACAGGCATAATGACTTGAATTCAACAAGGGCAGTTAGGTGCTCTCAACTTTTTCCTTACTTCGGTATTAACTCCTTCGTAGTCACATATGTTCTATCCTTCCCCATCCAAAGATCATTATCCTTGACAGAAAAAAATATAAGGAAGTTAATAATTGAGCAGATAACAATTGAGATGGTAGCACCAATTATCACCTTTCTATCCACCCTGAGTCTCTTCTTTTATCCTCCTCTTTTACTACAAATCCTATTTTTTGTTATTACCTTTCCTCACCAAACTCAATACATTCTGATCTTAATCATGTTCTTAAAAGACCATGCTATTCCTTTCTTTTCACCCTCTGTTATCTGCCCTTGCCTCAAATTTCTGTATGTCTTTGAAATCAAAGTTGATTGGTGAGTCCCATGTAACTGCGTGATGATGTCTTTAAACAACTCCTCTTTCTTCCTCATTGGAATGTTTTTTTTTCCTTATATAGTTGAAATTTCACTTTTGAGAACTTCCTATCCCTCTTGGACTGACTTCCCCAATAGAATTTTAGCTCATAGGATCCTTCTTCCAAAACTACTGAAATTACTTGCTCAAAATCCAGGGTGTGTGTTAAACTATTTCCAGCTTTCATCTTTCTCTCTCTCATAGACTCTAAGATTGAGTGATCATTTTTTCTCTAGGGCCCACTATTTTCACCACAGTAACCAATTACTCCACATTGGCAAGAATCAATTGGAGAATGACTTTGAACATATTATAGTATATGAAAGTGTCTTATTTGGAAACTTATGACAAAAGGGACAGCTTCAGGGAAACCAGGAATGAATCGATATGGAGAAAAGCAAACAGAACCAGGAGAACAATCTATACAGTAACAACACTATGAAGAAAATAGCTTTGAAAGACAAGGACTGTGATCAATGTAATGACCAACCACAATTCCAGAGTACTTAACTAAAGTTACCTACCACATAACAGAGAGGCGATGAACTCAAGGTGTCCAATATTTAGATTTGTTTTGATTAACTATGCTTATTTGAAACAAAGATTATACTTTTCTTTATTGAGTAGAGAGATTTGAGAAAAAGAGGGGAGCTAATGATAGGATTCCACCACCACCACCACCAAAAGAAAAAAGAAAAGAAAAAAGAGAGATTAAAGTATTTTAGTGTGCAGAAAGGAAGGAATTTCAGAAGGAAACATGGAAAATCAGGACAGCTTTGAAAGTAATGTTTCTTCCCTCCCTATCTCTTCCCTTCTCCTTCTTCCTTCTCTTTCCTCTATATCCATTTTTCTTCTCTCCTTGCCCCTTTCCTTCTATCTTTCACTTTTCTTCTTCTTTTTGTCCTCTCTTTCCTCAAAAAAAGAAAATAATATGTTGAATTTTTATGTACTCAAAAAAAACAAACTATACATAACAGATTTGCAATTTCAGATATAATACTCTTTTCATGTTTTTTGTATATAGAAATGTTCTCTTTTTGGTGTTAAATTCATAGTTTAAAAATTAAATTTAAAGATAGGGATCACTGATAGTCATCTAGCAATCACATCTGTCAATCTTTCAGTACCCTAATATATAGTTGTTCATGTCTGGTGACTTTGACTTCCTGGGGAAAGTTAGGTACTCTCTATCTCCTCAGCTATCATGGGTTTCTACTCCCTGCTAATTATTTTTCTTCTATCATTCTTAGTCCAAAGATGATTTTTCTTGGAAGAGCAAAAAAATCAAAATAAAATGTAAGTAGTTCAGCCACTTTATCATCATCATTTATCACACTACCTCATATATACAAGACAATGGTCCTATCCCTTCTTAGACCCTTCTCTTGCCTTCCATATATATTTAAGGGAGGGAATATGTAGTCTTTAGCATTCATTGTCAGCTTCAGATCATTTTAAGCTTTAATGCTTCAGATGCAATTCTTACAGAACAGTACTCCTTTTTTTGTATTCACCCTCCATCATTGCCCTGCTTCCATCTTCTATACATGTCTTTTTCCATCTGAGTTAGTTGATGAGCTCCCTGAGCATTCACATCAGTCTCTTCAGGCAGCTCCCCTTTTCCTCCTCATTTGAATGATTTCTCTTTGTGTTTTCACAGTTTCATTCCTAAGATCTTCCTGTTCCCCTTACGCTTGCTTCCTCTTCAAAATGTGAGACATTGGGTTCTATCTATACTTTCAATGAACTGTCTGGAATCTGATTTCCCAAAACCTATGACATATGTCAAACTATATGATGCTTTCCTCTCTCATGTTATTAATCTGTGATAACTCCATCACTTGTCCCAAAAACTCTTCTTCTACTTCAACATGATTTAGGCAATGTTATATAGCAATATATAGATTAAGTTTTATAGAAAGTTTATAATTCTCCAAAGCCAATCTGACATTTCAATCTACTGAAAGAGGAGTGTGCAGTGATCACTGTTATATGTATAGAATAACAATACTATGTATGTTTCCCCCTTTCCAATGCTTCTTTTTTTTCTCCTTTCGGGGAAAAAAGGATAAAAAAGCTATTTCTTCATGTGCTAAAGCTGTTTTTTAAACCACAGTAGAATCCATTACAATACTAACATCATTACCATAAGAGGGATATACATTGGACAATATGATTTTTATTTTGACTATAATATAATCAAATCTGTGTTATTTTAATAAAGTTCTTTGTAACAAGATTGCTTCCCTAGCCACTGATCTAAAAGTTCATGTTTCCTGACCTTCTGCTGTCCCCAGCCTATGAAATCTCTACCTTCAGTAGTCCCCAACATTTAATTTGTCTACTTTTACCCCAGGGCTGCACAGTGTCAGTAGAAAAAGTCATGCTGATTCCATCCACTATAAATTAATAGAAATAGCCTTGGCTGGGCTGTGACTGCAGCTAAGGAATCATTCTATGCAGCTACCATTGATTTCCTGTTACTACCCAAAGTGACTATTTTGAAACTTGCCCATTACTTAAGCCCCCTTTTTTATCCCCAGCCCCCACATTCATATTGTATAATCTATCCTACCTCACTGAGGAAATTCAGGTCATCCAATATGAGATTCCCTAAACTCTCCTTTCCTGTATTTCAAAACTTCTCGATATCACCAATCTTTCATTCTTTCTTCTTGCCTCGATGGTCAAGGTATAACCTGTTGATAAAAATCATCCTGCTACTTGTGCTACTTACTTCACCTGTAATAACAATATAAATATCCCTGAGTCCATCGCCATCTGTCCTAAATAAAATTATGTATAACTTCCAAATCAATTAAAAAGATATTCCAATAAAACACTATTAACTAGTTGATTTACATAGATGACATCAAACTATATGATTCCACCAAGAAACACATTAAACCACTCCTTTATTTCGTGGAGTCTTCACTTATATCAAAATGTCATTGGGACTCAGTAAGTATAAAAAATGGATACTAAGGAAAGGCAGAGTGAAATACTTGTGCTTAAATCCAGAAACAATGATTCTTGCTGCTTTATGATCTTGCGAAAGTTACTTCCCAAGGCATTTTGCTGGACCTCGGTTTCTTCATCTATAAAATGAGGAAGTTAAACTTGATAGCCTTTGAGGTTGCTATGAGGCAATACTTTGAGGTCCCTATGAGGCAATACAATTGCAAATACCTCGGTCTACTTCAGATAAGACACATCAAGAATAAGGATATGAAGAACAACACTAGAGATGAATATGATGAGATTTATTGGCCTCCTGAAATCAACCCTGCATGGGTAGAACACATAAAGGACTATTAACAACTATGCAATACAAGTCTCAGTATATACTTTCAGGAATTGTAAAATCTACTGTAACAGATTTGAAAAGTCTTCTAAAAAAATCTGTACAACATTAACAAACATTACCCAAAGGCAACTATACAAAGATCAATACCTCTTTGCCAAAAAGGAAGAAGACTGATAGATATTTTTAGAGGATATACTAAACAGGTCAGAAACTTAGAGAAATATTTTTCTTGATAAACAGACATCACTTCACAGAATGATTCTAAAGTCTAATGACAGGTATACTGTATTGAATGTGTCAAATGTAACCAAAATCAGATAACCTCAATGAAGTCTACAAAATGGATAAGATCCAAGAATAGAATCCGATGGCCCTACATGGGTGGCATTCACATGTACTCAGTCTACAATACTGACAAAGAAGCAGGAAAAAATGTCTGAGCTACAAATACTTCTTTTTGTGAATGGAATGATTTATGATGGCAATTCAGGACCAAGTTATTACTACTAGAGATTTGTTGTTGTTCAATCATTTCAGTCATATCCAACTGTCTGTGACCCCATTTGGATTTTTCTTGGCAAAGATGCTGGAGTGGTTTGCCATTTCCTTCTCCAGCTCATTTTACAGATGAGGAAACTGAGGCAAACTGGGTTAAATTACTTTCCCAGGGTCACACAGCCAGTAAGTATCTGAGGCTGGATTTGGACTCAGGTCTTCCTAACTTCAGGCTCAGCACTCTGTCCACTGTACCACCTAGCTGTCCAGCAATTACAGACAGGTTATCCTTAGGAGCCCAAGCTTACCAATGTAGATTATTCAAGGAACAGTATAAAGTAACTATGTAATACATAACTACAGGCTGAAAAGTTTAACACCTATCAAATACCTGGCAAGGCATGATCCATCTACATTCCGTGGACTAAGAGATGACAAATCCCTTACTACAAATTCACAGTTAATTATATATCCCGGAGAGCTTAGCCAGTGAAGTATGCCAGAACCAGAGAATTATCACACACTGAACTATTGCCCACAGTTGCCCTGGCATGTTATTGATCCATTAATAACTTAATAACATTGTATTTAACATATCAAATATTCCATTGCCAAGAAACATGGGATGAAAAACTTGCAAAATATTGAGATTTGGCAAAATTCAAAATCATGGGGGGACATGAAGAGGTACAAATCATCCCTGTTTTCCTGTCTGCTATTGGAGTTGTACTAAGGATGTTTTGTGAGTCTATGGGGATGGGGATGATGATGATAGTGATAATGATGATACCAATAGCTGACATTTATGGCACTTTAAGTTTTGCAAATTGTTATGGATAATCACAACCCTCCAATACAGGTAATGTAATAATCAGTATTTTATACATGAGGAAACCAGAGTTCAAAGTAAATAAGTGACTTGCCCAATGTCACATAAAGAGAATAGGGGTGGGAGTGGGATTTGAACCCAGGACTTACTGACTCCACATCCTGCTCTGTATATACTCTGCCTCCTTCAATATGTCAAGCAATCACCCTTCCTCTTTTATATATCCTCCTCCACATTCTCCTTAGCCTGACATTCAAGTCTATCTATGCACTGGCACCACCTGTTAAATCCCTGCCCACTTGGAAGGAGATAGAACATGGGTTTCATAGGAATAGTGGTTCAAGGCCACAAAGTTTAGCACAGTGCTGGGGTGAACACTCTACAAAAGTTCCCTTTGGATTATTATGAGATGCTTGATTTGTCTCTAGTAGTTTCTTCCACCTAAGATAATGTTCTGGCTTTCCCCTGTGCCTGGAATGTTCTCCTTCCTAAGCTCCATCTTTTGTAACACCTGGTTCATAGGTATTCCCTACACTTAGAAATACCTCCCATTCTCCATTTGTTACCATTTTTCCCATTCTTTAAAGCCTTTCATAAATTCTATCTTCTTCCTGATTCCATTCGTCAGTAATTATCCTTCTCTCTTATCTGTCATACAACATTTTACACTCACCTCTCCTATGCACTTTTATGTAATAAATACATATATAGTTATAATTATAGTTATTTGTGTGTCATATCTCTTTACTCCATGAGGACAGGGGCCATCCCTCATTTAATATCTGTATCCTCTCTGGAATTTAAAGCCCTATACAGTCTGGGGCCAGCCTACTTTTCCAGGCATTTATTTCTTTCTTGGTTTCCACCTGCCTCTCAAGGCTCAGTATCCATTACTTACTTCCTTTCTTGTGCTCTACCTTTGAGCCAAACTGGCCTGCTTGCTGTTCCTCCCACAGGAAAGTGCATCTCTTGTAGTCTTACTTTTGCACGGACTGTCCCCATGCAAGGAATAAATGAATGCCTCATCTCTGCCTTTGGTATCCCTTGCTTCCTTTAAGGTTCAGTTCAGCTGCCACCTGCTAGGCAAGGCCTTTCCTCATTCCTCCAAGAATCTGTGCATGTGTCATTTCTCTTAATCAAATACTTGAATTGAATTCTTGATTGAATGTAAGTTCCTTGATGGCAGTCAGTATTTAGTTTTTGTTTCTGTATCCCCAGCACCTAGCACAGTATCTGGCACACGGAAGGCACTTAATAAATGCTTGTTTATTGATTAATCAGCTCTATCTCCTTCAGTACCTAGCAGAGTACTTTACAGTAAGTGTCTAATAAATGTTGGTTTACATTGAAGGATTTTACTATAACATGATGTTTTCTTCTGAATGTTTTTGGTCTTTTTAATTGGGGGTCAGAGTTCCCTGAGAGTACCAACAAGTCAACCAAATTGTATTGCTTCTCTCTTAATTTATCCGTCCCAAGGGAAGATACTCTTCTAATATACATATACATAGGCATGTACATATACATCCTATTAAAAAAGAAATAGGTGGTCTAATGGTACAGCTTTAACACCATCTCCACCAGCACAAATGCAACAGCTGCCTTAGTTGTGACTTGGCTTCTCAGAGAAAAGTTTGAGAATTTTGAGAAGGGGAAAGGAGTATTACAGTTGCTTCAACTTTAGGACTACTTTGATTCGACTGTGAAAATAATCAAATAGACAAGTGTTTATTTTAGGCCAGCTAGATAGTAGATTATATAGGCCCAATCTTGAATCCTGCCTCAGACACCAGCTGTGTGATCCTGGGCAAGGCACTTAACTCCTCTCAGCCTCAGTTTCCTCATCTGTAAAATGGTGATAGTAATAGCACCTACCTCACAGGAGTCTAGTGAGAATCAAGGACGTTAACATACATAAAGCACTGTGCAAACCTTAAAGCATTATGCAAATGTTAGCTATTATCATAATTAATTATTTTCAGAATAGTAGTAACTGACTCATTTTGCAAGGACCAAAATCTAAATCTAGCTTCATAGAACCTCAGAGAACCTCTATTCCAGGCTCTTCATTATACTAATGAGAAAACTGAGGCTCAGAGAAAATATGATGATTTTTTAGTTTTTAAATAAATTATTTTCTGGTTCAGGTATCACAGTGGATAGAGCACCAGGTGTGGAGTCAGGACGATGCCTCTTTGTAAATTCAAATCTAGCCTCAGATACCTCCTGGCTCTGAGGCAGTGTGACCCTGGGCAAAACCCTATTTGCCTCAGTTTCCTCATCTGTAAAATGAAATGGAGAAGGAAATGGTGAAACATTCCAGTATCTTTGCAAGGAAAACCCCAAATGAGATCACAAAGACTCAGACACAACTGAATACAACTACAAACAACTTTACAAATGATTTTTTCGATTTCTTGATTTCTTTCTCCCTCTTTACCTTCCGTTTCTCACCTTTGCCCCTTCCCTTCCCTTACTATGAAAGTGACAATACTGTAGCTAAATTATTAAAGTTTCTCTTTCTCAAATCCCGGAGATGGCAGTCTAGGAGTTGGAACAGGTTTCAGGTGGTCACACGACGCCATCTTGTGGCAACGTAATGCAGTAATTTCCATGCACTTGCCTGTGTGTGATTGGTTTCATGCTTTTATGTAATGTTTGCCTTTGCTGTATCTCTAACATGCCCATTTTTATTTCAGTCCCAGAAGACTACAAGGATTTCGGGTAAATTGAGAACACAATTTCAAAGTAAACACTATCTCATTAAAAATCTAAAACCAAGTCAAATAAATTTACGATGTCTGCATCTGGCTGTGTATTCTTCCAAAGTGATCTGGCCTGTGCATCTGGCTCTGTAATTCCTGCCAGCTAAAAACTATCCAAACAGAGAATTATCAAAAACTGAGAGGCTGCAACTCATACTGAAATGAACATCCTAAATGTTCCCTGGTTTTCTTAAAGATCTGTCTTTCCTTCCAAACATGGTTTTGCATTTTAACTAGGAACATTTTTACAAGAGTGTTCCCAGATGACCTTTTTTATCTGGTTTCATATGCCAAAGGAATGGAATAATGTGGCATTATTCAATATTAAAATAAGACTGTACAATGTGTTTTCACTGCTTAGTAGACACTAATTCTGAAAGTTCCCCTTGGGCAACCTGCATTTACATACTTTAATCTTCCTCTGTGCCTTAAAGGGAGTTTATTTATGATCTATGTATCATTACTGGAAATGATGTTTTATGTTGTGTATATGCAAGAACAACCAGTGTGAATTTTATGGTGAAATATTATTGTTTTGTAGTAACAAAACTTATTTGATTTTTAATACCCTTTAAATATCTTAGAAATTTTGATGTTTCAGGAGTCTAATTGAGATTTTAAACGTTAGGGTTAGGGTTAGTAAACCTGCTGGGAATGTGTGTGTGGGTGAATGTGTGTGTGCATGTGCACACAAGATTTTGTGCCTGTACTTATGAGGAGTATCAGTATTGGTATCAGTATTGAAAGAACCATAGTCTGTCCTGGGGACTAATTTCCTCTGCTACTGGATCCAGATCTGATTTTGTCTGAATCTAGGCAACCAAATGCAAAGGGTTTTCCAAACCTTTTACAAGCTTTGGAAATAAGAGATCATTGACCCTGATTTTAAGTTACTCTAGTGTGGGAGTTCTTATCCTTTTTGTGTCTTAGACCCTCTTGGGGAATCTGGGGTGGTCTATGGACCCTTTCTCAAAACAAAGCTTTTAAATGAATAAAATAAAATACAGAGGTTTACAAAGGAAACTAATTGTATTGAAATACAGATATCAGAATGTTGGAGGAAAAAATTCAAGTTCATGGACCCTCAAGTTAAGAACTTTTGCTATAAAGCCTTATACAGTGGAAGTGACAGGGATATGAGAACCTTACCATATTCAGCATCCTGTACATTGTATCAGGAAGTTCACTCCTGACTCACACAGTGCCATAGTTATTTAATCATATCTGTACTTGGCCTTGCTCTGCAGAGCCCCCTTCAGGTTGCTAAATACTATTCTTACCATAGATTGAGAGAGCAAAGTAGCAATGCTAGTGGTGACCTGAGCACCTTGTCCATCAGGGAGGGATGTGACCACACAGACTGAGTCAAGTCACCAAGGCTGCCAGATTCTTGTTCTGCTTTGGAAGTGGGATAATGGTTACAGGACTCAGAAGAGGCAGACTAAGGCTCCAGAGCAAACCAGAGGGGACATAAGCATTGTGACCTCCCCCATGTCAATGGTGCTAGCAGCAACAGGAACTTGAAACCTTAAATAGGAAACATAAGTAGGCCTTTTGATCAGTCTCAGGGGCATGTGGTTTCTCCCACCAACCAATATATAACAAATGGTATTTATACGGGAATTGCACTCTTTCAATAGTAAGTGTTAAAACTGAGTATGGCCTTTAGAGAACTTCTGTTTACCTTATTGCTACTTCATGTCTCCATAATGAAAAAGAAAAATATAACACCTGACTTACAATGCTACCTGTGAATATGTCCTTTTATCTATTTTTCCAGGTGCCTGGTACCTTTTAAATTGTACCTTCCAGGCTAAGAATTGTATTGAGTTCCTACTAAAATAAATGCTACTAGATTGATGTTTTATTTCTTTTTTACTAGTCTTTAGTTCAATACCCTCTTTTCTACTTTCAGGCTGGAATCTCCCACAAGGAGCCTAAGTATGGATGCACCAAGAGGGGTCCATATTAAAGCAAATTCTGGGAAGATTGAAGCTCTCTCTCAAATGGACATCAAATTACACAGTAGTGATGGGATGGTAAGCTAAATAAAGCAGCCTTCTGTTATATATGAACCACTCTCATTTAGGTTGCAGTCAAGGCAGAAACAACCTTCTTGGATTAGCACATTAATTTTGTGTGTTATTTCGTAAGGAAAAATGACTAAAAATTATATAGATTAAGTGATGTTGAAAATAGGCATGACAGAATAATCTTAATGCAACAAGATGGTAACTTACCTTTCTGTTCTTATTATATAGTACTCTTCTTCATGGACTCTAAATTATAGCCAAATGGATTTATTTCTTGTTCCTTAATTCTGTCTTTCCCTTTCCCATCTCTCTGCCTTTGTACACACCATTCCACACCCATGAAAGGATCTCCTCCTACTAAAATCTTTCCCTTCCTTTAAAACTCAATTGAAGGGCTATCTTTTACATAAAACTTTTCCTGATCTACCCAGCCATGTGATCACTTCTTCCATGAATCATTCATACCTATCTCATGAGCTTATTGTATAATAACTTGTATCATATTTTTCTGTGTATTTGTCTTCTCCCTCTACTAGATTGTAATCTCCTTAAAAAGAGAAACAGTTTTATCTGTCTTTATACCCAGAGTTTCTAACACAGTTCAGTGCATACAATAGACCCTTAATGAATGTTTGCAGGATTAAATTAACAGTTTAATATCTTAAGAAGTGCAAAGATAAATAATGCACTGTCTTTGGAGAATGCTGTTTCTTCAGCTGCTATTAATGATACCTATTCACTTTGTTTAAAAATAAACGTAGATACATTGATCTCATAATGACCAGTAGACAAATGGAATCATTATATAGAATCCAAGAGTTGGAAAAGACCCCAGAGATCATGGAGTCAGGTCCCCACCTTAAAAAGACTACCTGGTGCAATATCAACAAAGAGTCATCCAGCCACTACTTCAAAGAATTTCAATCCACTCCCTTCTTAGATGGCCCATTCCTCTTTTGGACAATTCTTATCTTAAGGAGGTCCCTCTTTAAATCAAGTCTACAGAGGCCTTTTTGCAACTTCAGTCAGTTGATCAGTCAAAGGAAATCATCTCCACTCCTGAAGAGCTTACATTCTAGCACGGAGACCATGTGTACTTTTGCAATATACAAAATAAACACCAGGGAATTTGGGGAGAAGAGAGGCACCAACAGCTGAGAATGAGAGAACAGAAAAGAAGAGTCTTATGTACGAGATGGTGTTTAAGCTGAGCACTGGCATACACTAGAGACTCTGTGAATTATGCATTCTTGGAGTGGTACACAGCTTGTGTGAAGGCATGGGGCTAAAAATGTGATGTTGTGTGAAAAGGACAGCAAGAAGACCAGTTCATAAAGGAGAATAACATAAGACTGGACCCAGGTAATGAGGGGCATAAAAAGCCAAATTGCAGAGTTTTATGTAACCCTAAAACCCATGGGTTTGTTGAGCAATAGAGAGACATGATCAGACCTGTGCTTTAGGAGGATCAACTTTGGGGCAGCTAGGTGGCGCAGTGAGTAGAGCACCAGCCCTGGAGTCAGGAGGACCTGATTTCAAATCTGGCCTCAGACACTTGACACATTTACTAGCTGTGTGACCTTGGGCAAGTCACTTAATCCCAATTGCCCTGCCTTCTCCCCTGCAGAAAGGAAAGAAGAAAGGAAGGAAGGAAGGAAGGAAGGAAGGAAGGAAGGAAGGAAGGAAGGAAGGAAGGAAGGAAGGAAGGAAGGAAGGAAAAAGGAAGATCAACTTTGATAGCTGTCTGGGGAAAGGATTGGATTGGAGAAGGGAGAGGTTTGAGGTAGGGAGACCAACTAGGAGGCTGTGGCAGTAGTCCAGCTATACAAGTGAAAAGGAGAGAATGTATACTACAGACATTAAGGAGTCAGAATCAGAAAGACTTTCAAACTTATCTGATATGTAGGGCAAGTGGAGGGAGAAGCTGATTGTAACTCTAATGGTGCAAACCCAAGTGACTAGAAGGATCATGATGGACTCAGCAGATATATAGTGTTCGGAAGAGGGTTGATTTAGGGAGAAAGACAATGAACCCTATTTTAGAGTTTAGGATGAATGTGAAATGCCTATAAGACATCTAGTTGAAAATGTTTGTTATACAGTTAGTAATGCAGACTTGGGACTCAGAAGAAAGACTAGAGCTGGATATATTAGACCTGTCTGTCCAGCAGTCATCCATGCAAAGAGTCAAACCACTGCCTATAATTTTGGCTCATGGGACCAAACTGTACAAGGCAAATCCATCTTCCACATGATAACCCTTTAAATACTTAAGGACATCTCTTATATTGCCTCAAATTAACCTTTTCTCTAAGCTAAATAAACATCCCCAATTCTTTTGATTACTCTCTATAGGCATGTTCTCCATCCCTGCAACTATCCTAGGAGTACTTTTGTACATTTGGCATATAGTCTTTGTCTTTTCCCTCATATGATATCCTAGATGATGTCTAATCAGGGTAGAATATAGTAAAATTATTTTTTTCCTTCAGTCTGACCACTTATAACTCTCAGTGCAGCCTAAGGTAATAATAGCTTGTTTCTATCAATCAACTGATGGACAAGTATAAATTAAGTACCTCCTATGTACCAGATGCTGCCTTGGCACTAGATATACAAAGATAAAAATGAAAGAGTCCCACCCCTCAGGGAGTTTTACACTGTCCTCTTTGGATGCTAGGCCAAATGCTTGGTTTTTTAACTAAGTCCTACTCCCACCATCCTGTATTTATAAAGTTGACTTTTTGAACTCAAATATAGAACTTTACATTTATCCCTTTTAAATTCCATCTTATTTGAGTTGGCCCATCTCTCTGGACCAGCTTTCTTAATCTCTTAGCCATAGTTCTGACCTTAATGTCATCAGGAAAATTTAACAAAGCATGCCATTGGAATTTTTTGAATGACTGAGCCCCAAGTAGTCATTCATAGACTGTTGTCAACTTGAATCGGTGTATCTAATGGAGTGCCCAAGGAATCTGTTCTTTAGCCCTTGATGTTCAACATTTTTATCAATGACTTGGATAAAGGGGAAAAATAGCATGCACACAAGTCCTGTCTCTGGATGTGTCTCTTAATGGATATGTGTACATATTTTTTTTTATTAAACCTGTGGTTTCTTCAGTGTAGGGTATGCCCAGTGAAGAACTTCCTCAACCAGTGCAGATTGAGTAGAAACCTTTCTACAACTTAAGAGTCTTAAAATGTTGCCTGGGCACTGAGAGGTTAGTGACTTGCTCAGGGTGACACAGCTAGTATGTCTCAGAGGTGAGACTTGAACGCAGGCTTTCCTCACTTTTGAGCCGACTATTCATTCACTGTAACATGCTCCCTCTCTCTGACATTAATCTGTGGGTTTTGTTGTTGTTGTTCAGCTGTTTTGAACTGTGTGCAACTCTTCATGACCCTATTTGGGGCTTTCTTGGCAAAGATCCTGGAATGTTTTGTTATTTCCTTCTGCAGCTCATTTTACAGATGAGGAAACTGAGGTAAATAGGGTTCAGTGATTTACCCAGGATTTCCCCAGGATCCCAGCTACTAAGTATCTATGGCCAGATTTGAACTCCAAAATATGACTCTTCCTCACTCCAGGCCTGGCAATCTATCTACTGTGCCATCTAGCTGCTCTAGCTGGGTAAAAGTAGACAAATCACTTAACCTTTCAGAGTCTCTATAACCTCTTCTATCAAATGTCAATGCAACCTAGCTTCAAATGGAATAATGGATATGAGCGCATTTTGCAAAGTAAATCATTATGCAAACTCAACATATTAAATATGGGAAGAAATAGCCAATCAGAGAAAGAATGGGCTAGAATCATTAAGCTTGTCATTACAATGAACTCACTAACATGCTCTTTTATTCTGGGAGATGGAGAAATAGACCTACCCTAAACATACAAAGGAGGCATCTCCTCCTGATCTGCCCAAACACTCTAAATTATTATCCCCACCATATTCTGTAGCCATGTCTTAAGTACCAGTGGTGTGTAGAACCCTCTGTGCTGGGTACTAGTGGAGATAAAAAGTCTTCATGCTGTACATTTCTTTGACATCTTAGCACTTTGACATCTAATAAGTACTTTCTTCACAACTCCCTGAGATAGTGCAATTATCATCATGCCCACTTTATGGATAAGGGAACTGAAAGTTAGAAAGGTTTAGATGCCTAGCAAGTAAATAAGAATCTGGAATCACACCCAAGTTCAGCACTTTTCCCACCACACCAGCATCCTTACCCTCATGGAGATTATAGTCTAGCAAGTTTACAGATGGCAAGAAAATATAAAACACGACAATCTGAAAATGCACTTAAATTCTGTCTGCGGTAGATTCCTCATCTGTAGAATGGAGTTAATAGCCTCCCTGGACTGTTATGAAGATAAAATGAGATATTCGTAAAACACTTTGCAAACCCTGAAGCACTATATAAATTCTAGCTATCATCGTCATCACTTTGAGCATTCACCCTGCCTCAGTAAGATCTTTTGAATTCTTTTCTAGCTCCATCATCCTGCATAATAATAATAGTAACAGTTTACATTTATAACACACATTTACAGAGCATTTTCTTCACAACCACCCTTTCCCAGAGTTGGTACAAGTGTTATTTTTCCTACTTTACAAATGGGAAAACAGAGTCTGTGACAACGAGGAAATAGTAGAATGATCCTTGAGTCTAGGTTTCCTGAATCCCAATCCAACGTTTCTCCACTTTTCCGGCAGAAAAAAAAAACATTTTCAAAATAAAACTAGAAGTATTTGTATTATACTTAGGAACAATGAAATTCAAAGATTAGATTGAGAAAGTTACATTGTCCTTATTCTCATTATGATTGTTGGCAAAAAGCATTCATCAGGCACTATGTGTGCTAGAAGAGTGTAATTACTAATCAAAGCCTTGAATGTGCTTCCTCCTTACATATGACCCTAATTAGAAGAAATACAAGCCAATGAGTCCTAATGATGCCAATGTGCCTGAGGAATATATTTTTAAATGTGTTTCACTTAAAAATATTTTTATTCCACTCGAAGTATTTCTTTGTACTTGTACAATGGTACCAACTAGACACTGAATTCTATTGTTCCCAGGAAAGTTTTCTGAATTGAGAAGTGTACTTCAGAAGCCTGGCTCTCAGAGCCCTGCTTAGACCATGTTTTTGAATATAGTGTGGGCATTGGGAGCTTCTTTCTACACCAGCAGTGTCAAACTCAAATAAAAATAGGGGCTACTAAACCATATGTAAATTCCTGAGGGCTGCATATTGACTTAGAAAGCCACATATTAAAATTATCTATTTTATTATATTTTTCATTAATTTCATTAAGTATTTCTAATTACATTTAAATCTGGATCAGCTATCCTTGGGAGTGTTGTCTACCACATGCCACCCAAAGTCAGTGTGTCAAACACCTCTGCTCCATACTCCAAATATGCACTTTCTTCCCTACTCAAGGAGCCCAGTGAGCAGAGTTAGAGCCCTCTATCAACAGCTATAGCAACTCCGCCTTTCCTCATGCTTTTCATCTCCTACAAACCAAAAGAAGCCTGGACACAAGCAGACCTTCCCTTAGTCTTTGCAATGCTAATATCATCAGATGTTGCCAGACGGAGCTAGATGGATAATTTTCAAAACTGGCTGAGCTCAGTGGGCCAGGGAAAGTTCCAGCCGAAAGAAGTGGTGGGGAGGGAGAACTTTAATTCCCTCCTGGATACGAAAGGGACAGAAGATAGAGCTGAGTAGAAATCAGTTTAACAGAGCTATTGTTTGACTAGATTCAAGCCAAATACCTACTACTATTTCTTGGGGGAGGTGCTGCAAACTTAATGTCTTCTTTGTATTGTATTCCCAGAGCTTAGTACAGTGCCTGGCACATAATAGGACCTTAATAGATGTTTAAAAATTCATCAGCGATTGCAGTCTCCTTTTACGAATTCATTCATTTCACTATGACTGTGTTTGTTTCGTTATCACTCTAACTTTCACATCTATTGTTTTCTCCCATACAGCTTGTGTTGGATGCTGCCACCGTGTGTCTGCCTAAATTGGTTCAGGGGACTCGGGGCCACCCTGGCAGCAATCAGAGACTCTATGAAATCTGTGTGTGCCCAGATGGAAAGCTTTACCTGTCAGTGGCTGGAGTGGGCTCCACTTGCCAAGAAAACAGTAGTGTCTGTCAAAAAAGCACCTAAACATGCCATCGAACTGTCAAGGCACATCTCAGTGAACTTGACAATTCTCAGTAAATAATTACCTTAGATTATGAGGCTTCCGAGCTGGAATATGTATCCTGCCTCTGGGACTGGATGAAGGAAACACACAAACACACACACACACACACACACACACACACACACACACAAACACACACAAACTTTTTTAACTGAACTCAGAAAAACTGCCAGTGAAAATGTTTGGAAGAAACTCTGTGTTCTGGAAGTGGCATCAAGACTGGAGCCATACGATGCGTTTAAGGAAAATGAATGTAGCTTGTTTGCAACACTGAGCTGTTTAATTTCCATCAGAATGAAGAGTGAATTGTAACTATTTCCTTGTCTGCCCCCCCAATACATGTAAATATACAATGAAATGTTCTATCATTGTGTGAAATTCATTTCTAATAATCTATACTATACATATATCTAATCCAGCATTTCCCATTCTGCATTTTGCTGACTCTAGTGTTCCACAAGATATAAATGGGATTTTCATGAGAAAACATCTATGGTCAGAGTAGAAGATGGAAGAAAGCTACTGGGGGTCGGGGGAGGAGGTAAGGGGATGGACTGAGGCAGGGAGCAAGAGGAGAAAGGGAAGTCATTGGAGCACCAAACCAAAGCTAATAGGGGACTAACACTGCTCAAGAAAAACACTCAAATTTCATCATCCTGACAGGAAATTTGTGTCTCTCCTCCCTCTCTCCCCCTTTTAGTCCTAATCTCCTCCCTCTCCCTAGCCCTCATCCTCACTTTTCTCATCTCATCTCCCCCCATCTCTCCCTTCCTCCCTCTCCCTTCCTCCCTCTCCCTCTCCCTTCCTCCCTCTCCCTCTCTCTCCCTCCCTCCCTCTCTCTCTCTCTCTCTCCTCCCTCTCTCTCTCTCTCTCTCTCTCTTAGACAAAGACACGCATGCACATGCACACACAGATTCTGACATGATCTCCATCCTCTCCATTCATACCCTTAGGATATACACACGTACAGTGTCTCTTCCACAGACATACTGTATATTTGTCACAGTCCATCCCTTCATATCCTTTATCTTTCCTTCACATTGAGGTGTCCTTTATTTTGTTCCAAACTTTCCCAGATCTCTAATCCTCCTCATTATATACCTCCCCTCACTAGACCAGCATTTTAGATTCTGTCATTTTAGTCTAAGAAGCTATAGTATTTTGGGGAATTGGGGTTTAACTACCAAAAGAGAAAGTGTTTGGGGCAACTACAAATAGGATTACAAAATGTCCTATGCACTTGTTTTCTTAAAGTCAATTAAGTCTCTAAGTGTTCTATCTCTGAATCCTATCCAAAAAAAAGTGGATCAGACTTCATTAAGAATCCTATTTTCTGGAGATTTTTAACATATTCAGATTGAGTTTATTTGATGTACATGAGCAAAGTAGATTATTTACACAAAATCTCTAAGTATTTAAGTATGCTGTCTTCTGTGCATATTTAATTATGTCAGAAAGGCTTTCTGACTTTGGAGTCATAATTTCTCAGACCCTCTCAGAGCCCAGTGATGGGAAAGCAGGCATGAGACATGTTTTTAGGCACAACTCCAGCAGAATTGCTGTATTGTACTGTGCTTTCCACATTATACACTGAAACTATGAAAACTGATTTGTGTTGGTTAGAAACCAATTGAAATGTTTTATAATTGGCCTCAAAAAGGCTGTTTATATGTACCTTTTAAAGAGACATTTTCTTCCCTCAAGCCTTAAAAAATAAACTCCTTATTATCATTCATAACACCCAAAAAAATCAAGATTGTACAATTCCCTTGGTTAGTTGGTTGTTGTCCAACCTTGAAGAGGACCAAAATTACATCACTATGCTAGAGTCAAGTTTCAATGTGTCTGACTGTGGCTTATCAGACTAATGCAAGCTCAGAACGCTCTACCACAGGTCAGACACAAATAGTCTGTGTGAACACTTGGGGTAGATACTCTAAATTTGCACATCCTGCATTTCCTTTGAGTTGTTTTCAATTATGAGCAAAGGTTCATAGAGCACAGCACCTTATCTGATGTGGGTACGCTATGCTGAGTGGTCCTATGCCAGTGTCTCCCATGTCACACAATCAATTCCAAAGTTCTTAAGAGAGACCTTGAGAGTGTCCTTCTATCGCTTTTTCTGACCACCATGTGAATGCTTGCCCTGTGTGAGTTCTCCATAAAATAGTCTTTTTGGCAAGCATACATTTTGCATTCAAACAACGAAGCCAGCCCATTGGAGTTGCGCTCTCTGAAGCAGAGTTTGAATGCTTGGCAGTTGAGTTTGAGTACGCAACTCAGTGTCCTTATAGCTGGGCCAGTGGTACTAACATCTTCAAATATATTCCTGTTTCCCAATATATTCAGTCAGTCAATATGTATAAGCCTAGGTTTGTCATTTAACAACAAAGCATCAGTGAGAGTAAGTACGAAATTGAGAGTATTATGAGAGTTCTATGCTTTTTTGTTACATTTTGAAATTGGGACTTCATTTGATAATCTAGCACACTTGAGCCACTATGCTGACTTAGGAATTTTCTAGTTTATAGAAACAGTATTCTGATGCTTCATAATAAGGAAATGACCTCAGTCATTAAAGGCAGTCTTCTTGTCGTTCATCCTTCATTTTCAAAGAGGACTAATGGTATCACAGGGTGATGTCTTGACTTGCTCGTGAATTGGATTTAAGAGAGGCAGAGTTGCACAAAGTCATCAGCCTCACTTTCTTTTCCAGTCATTGGAATCCAGTGGCAGAAGAAAAGTCAAAACTGCTGGGCAGTGCAGGGGATGCAGTGGATGATCTTGGCATCTTTGATATCTGACCAGGCTCTAAGTGCTCCACAGTGCCTGTAGAAAGGTTCCACTATCATTCATAACATAATAACCTTTAGAGCTAGAATGAACCCTAGAGGTCATCTAATCCTG
Source organism: Trichosurus vulpecula (assembly GCF_011100635.1). Classification (NCBI taxonomy): domain Eukaryota; kingdom Metazoa; phylum Chordata; class Mammalia; order Diprotodontia; family Phalangeridae; genus Trichosurus; species Trichosurus vulpecula. Next base: position 183,448,611 of record NC_050574.1, read on the forward strand.
ACTGTGTTTTAGACTGGCAACCTAAGGTTCAGAAAGGTTAAGTGATAAAGAAATGGTCACACAGATCAGCAAGAAGTAGCAAATCAGAACTTTAAATCAGGCTGCTAATCCCAGATTCAGTGTTCTTTTCTTTAGAGGAATAAACTATGCATCAGCTTTTCAAAAACCAATCTAAACTAAGAGACTCACCATCAAAAGGTTGTCTAACAAGTGAATTATTTTGAATACCAATTCATGGAGACAGCCAATTAGGGATGGAGTAGAGGAGTCTGTGATCTGCCTTGAGAGAGGGACAACCCACAAAAATAAGAAATTGATTGGAAAGCTTAAGTATAATAGAAACATTAATATTTTGAAATATAGAAAGTATTCAATGCCCCCAAAGCAAGGCAAAACTAAGAAGGCTCTTTAAGGTGACCATGCTTTAGTAAGGCATGTTTAATTTCCTGCCTGACCCCTTGGGTTTCTATGGGACTGAGTACACTGAGTACTTGGATTTCTCTTGGAAAAGGTCCCTGAGTTCATAAATTAATACTGACCCTGAGAAACTGAGCAGCCAAGTTTGCCAAGTTAACTAAATGTGATATGTTGTGATTTTTTTCTTGGGGGTAGGGGGCTTAATGATAACATAGTCAACAAGCATTTATTTAGCACTTACTCTATGCTAAATACTGTGTTAAGCACCTGGAGGGAAAAAAGGAAGACAAGATATATACAGAATAGATGAAAATAATCTCAGAAAAGGCACTAGCACTCAGTGTGGGGTTGGAAAAGACTTCTGCAGAAAATGGGATTTGAACTGAGTCTTTGAAAGAAGTCAGGAAAACAACATAAGGAAGAAAAATATTTCAAGCATCAGGGATGGCTCAATGCAAAAATGTGGAGATGAAGTGTCTCTATGAGGCCAAACACCTGGACTGTGGAATATGGAGGGGAGTAGTGTATTTAACTGGAAAGGAAAGGAAGGACCAAATTAGGAAGAGACTTGGGAAGGAAAACCAATTAGAAAGTTATTATATTATAGGTAGGAAATGATGAAAACCTGAACAAGGGTGGGTGGTAACTGAGCGGAGAGGAAGGGGAATATACTAGAGATTTGAAAGTAGAAATGACAAGATTTGGCAACAGAATGGACAAATGGGGTAAAAATTACGAGTAGAGGATGACACTGAATTTAGGAGCATAAGGGACTAGGAGAATAATGGTACCCTTGGAGATGGGAAATGGAAAAAGGAGTAGGTTTATGGGTAATGTTAGAGTTGTCTACAGGACATCAAGTTTAAGATGTCCAAAAGGCAATTGGTGGTGCAGAACTGTAGATCAGGAGACCAATATATAAAGATCTAAAGATCTATGGACCATTTGTCAAATCAGATTGTAAATTAAAATGGATTAATCTTAATAGCCCTTGATGCTAAAAACACTGATAAAATACCTGTACATTCCTAGTTGACATATGTAGATTGCCCACCATATCCAAAAATTAGTGGCTGGGGAAAGAAGTGGGAATAAATGTGGAGAGAGAATACAATAGTAGAGAACAGAATTCAGTATCAGAATATATCAGTCCTTTACAGTGGAAGAATTCAAATTGTATTTGTGTCTCTTTCACAATCTACACTCCCAAACCACATTTTCAAGATCCTGTTTGTCATTTTCAATTTAGAAAGGATTTATTTCATTGGTCACTTGGTCAAACCTATTCCTGAAGCAGTCTACAATACAAGTGGTCATCTGGCTCTTTTTAAAGACCTCCAGTAATTAAAAACTATTACTTCCTGAGGCAGATCATTTCATTTTTCAATAGGTCTCATTGTTCAAAAGCCTATCCTATTATCATGTTGAAATTTAGTCCTCTGGAACCCATTGATCTTAGTCCAATCCTCTGGAGTTAAATGGAATAAAAATAATCCCACCTCCACAGAACACGTTAAATTTTAAATGACCTGACAACAGAGTTCATATCCTCTCTAAGTCTTCACTTCTCCAGACACAATAATCTTAGCTCTCTATAAAAATCCTTATTGTATGGCAAGGATTCAAGACCCTTGATACTAGCCTTCCTCTGAACATGGTTAAGCTTGTTAATGCCCTTCTGACAATGTGGTGTCTAGAACCAAACATTCTAGATGTAGTCTGACTACAGTGGAACACAACAGGTTTCCCTTCGTTGACATTTAAGTCTGTATTAATTTGCTTTCTTAGCTGTTACATCACACTGTTAATTCTTACTAAGCTCACAGACTAAGTCCCCCAAGTCATTTTTATACAAACTTTAATTATCTTCCTCAACTTGTACATAGTTGGTTTTTTAAAAAGCTAAGTGAAAAATATTTATATTTATCTCTATTAAATTTCATTTACTTAGACATGGCTCATCATTGTAGTCCATCAAAGACTTTTTATGCTTCCTTCTATATCATGCAAAGTATTAACCACTCCCCTCACTTTGCAGAGTCATCATAGGTTAGAGATAGGAATGGCAAACTGCAACTTGAGAGTTAAATCTAACCCACACAGTCTGATTTTATACAGACCATGAGCTAAGAATGGTTTTTATGTTTTTAAACACTCAAAAAACTTTATTTAAAGATGTAAAAAACATTCTTGGCTCTCAAGCCTACAAAAACAAGTAGTGAACAGAAAATCTAAAGGCCTTTTTTTCATCTCAGCCTTGACCTCTCTGTAGCATTTAACACTGTTGACAACCACTTTTCATAGATACTCAGTTTTCTCTAGGTTTTCTTGAAACTGGCCTCTTGCAGAAATCTTTCTCCAACCTGTCTGACCTTTCCTCAGTCTCCTTTCTGGTTCATCATTCATTGCTTACCCCCAAGGCTAGTTCCTTCTTCCTCTCTCCATGTTTTTTTTTTGATCATCTCACTATTTCCTATGACTTTAATTATCATCTTTGCAAATGCTCCCAGATCTATATATCTAGACCTTCCCTCTCCTGAGTTCCAGTCCATATCACCAACTGCATATTGGTTATTTCCAAATGGATAACCTGCAGGCCTCTCAAACATAGCCTACCCAAAATATAATTATCTCCCTCAAAAAAATCTGTAACTCTTCCATATTGCCCTATTTAAGAGTACCATTGACCCTAATCACCCATGGCCATAACCTGAGATTCATCCTTAATTCTTCTTTCTCCTTCGCCCCCGTATCTTCAGCAACAAGACAGCTGCCAAGTCTTGATTCTAGCTCTCTCACATCCATCCATGTCTGTTTCCTCACATAGCTACCACTATAGTTCAAGCCCTCTTCACTTGATCATCTGGATTATTGCAATAACTTTCTAAATAATAGCCTTGCCTCAAGTCTCTTCCCTTTCAAATTAGTCTTCCAGACAGATATCAGAGACATTCCAAGACCAATATAACATTACTTCCCTGTTCAAGAAGTTCGTGATTTCCCATTATCTCTAGAGTAAAGTGAATTCTTCTATTTGGCATTCAAAGCCTTTCACAATCTAGTTCCAACCTACCTCTACTAGTCCTCTTAACACACTCTACTGTCCAAACTAAACTACTATCCTTCATACATAACATTCCATTTCTTGTCTATGCTTTTTGAAAGTTATCTCCATGCCCAGAAAGTATTCTTTATTCGCCTTCACTTCTTAAAATAATTACTTCTTTCAAATGCCACTTCCTACATGAAAACCTTATGGATCAAACCCAGATGCTGGTGCCCTTCACCATCACTCCAAAAGAATTACCTTTATGTAATGTGTCTCCACTATACGTACATGTCCCTCCACCCTCCCCCACCTCCCTCACCGTGGATGTAAGGTACTTGAGGATGGATTTTCATTTTTGTTTTTGTGTCTCCAGAGTCTAAGAGTGATTGTCACAAAGAAGATCCTTAATAAATGCTTACTTGACTTCAAGTACACAGAGATTAGTACTAAAATCCTACCTCTGATACTAGCTATATGATTATGGGTATCATTAAATGAGCTTATTTTGTAAAGTGGTGATAATGGTCTCTAACTTACAACTTGCTGGAAGGATTAAGTGAGTGCACTTGTGGATTAGAATTAAGTATTAGTTAGGATTAAGGTTTATAGAATGCTGGACTTGGATTCAGGAAGATTGGAGTTGAAATGTCATTTCTGAAACTTAATAGCTGTCTGAGTCCACTATCTTGTCTGTAAAAAGGAAATAATTGCTACAGATTCTCTTAGGAGAATCAAATGAGATAATGTATGAAGAGCTCTTTTTATAGCATTTTATCAATTGCAATATATCAATTTACAGATTACATAAAGAGGTAAAGAAGAATTGTCTCAACCTAAGGTAACAAAATTATTAGGCATCAGACTAGAACACAGGTTTCCTGTCTTCTAGACCAGATTCTTTCTACTACACCAAGTATGGCTTATTGCCACCCTTTGTGACTTCTCCTAAATATTTGCTCTGAAGATTTCTTTTTCCCTCGCATTTTGCTAAAATATATATGGTAAAGAAAAAGAATCCTGGTAATGGTGGTACTGATGACTTTCTCCTGCTTCAAAAACCATTCAGCTAAAGGACTCTTACTTTTCTCAAACATTTCTCTCACCTGGCTGGCCTTTTTCATTTCTCATAAGTATTGTCTAAAACAAAAACAAACTTAAAAGCTCTAGTGCATATATTTAACGTTTGATACAAATCTGCTAATTAATGATCTCCACTCATTAACTGGAAAGGTAAAGAATTTTTAATTCAACTCCAAAACTCCAATTGCAGCAAGTTGTGTTGTCAAGAGCACAAATTTTGGCAGACCTTACCAATAATAGGGTCAGTCCAAAATCCTGTATCTTACTATAAGGATCTCGGAGTGGAGGAAACTCATTCTATCAACAAAACTTGGCACTTTCTCTGCAACTTATAGTCTTGGAGAGTTGCTTTGAGTACTGAGAGGCAAAATAACTTGCCCAGGCTCATCCAGCCAGTATGTCAAAGGCAGGACTTGAATCCAGATCATTCTGGCTTTAAGGCTGGCTCTTTAGCCAATGAACCTCACTACCTCTCTTTATATTAATACCAATAAGAATAATAGAAATATATAGCATTTTAAGGTTTACAAAAAACCTTACTCACAACAGTAAAGAAGATCATGTAAGAATTATTATTCTGATTTTAGTAAAAATACAAGTTTCAGATAGGTTAAGCATCTTGCTCCCTAAGTCAGTATTAGAATCAAAGTCCAGTGCTCTTTCTAAAAATCTATTCCACCTTGGCTCTAAACATGATACTAGCTGTTTACTGTCTAAGGAAGAGTTACTCGAATGTGAAGAGGCTTATCTCCAGAAACCTGGCCAACCAAACACTAGTCTCAAAATAAGTAGCAAAATATCTCAGTAAACAGTAATACATTTACTATGTGCTTAAGTCTATGCTAGACTTATCCTCCAAACCCAACTTTTTTTTATTCCAGACCCAAACAAAATCTCCACTTTCAAATTCTAGGAAAATCTTCACTTGTAGTTTATCCGTTATAAGCTGGAAATGTACAAAAGTGAAGCTTGATTTCAAAGCTATAAAAGGTCTCTCAAAAATCAAAGTTACAATTAATTTTTCTTTGTATATATATGTTTGCTTTATTAAAATTATGGCACTTAATATAACAGCAGAAATAATTACATGGCTTCACATTCAGAAGCAATACATTTTTCAAGAAGCAAACATTCTTTTTGTTACCAATAATAGTGAAAATGTTTCAAAACATTCCTTAAGCCCTTAATTGCATAAAAGTCTATATCAGCATTTTTTCTTTTGGATTGCAAGAATTAGTTTCAGTTACTGCACTTGTGTAAACTTATTGTCACTGAACTCTTTTTTACATTCCGAAAAAAATTACACTTTCACTTTGCTAACAAGTAAATAAATATGTTACATTTGGACATGATAAATATTCAACATCAGATATGGACAAATTTTGGGGGAGAGGAAACTTCCAAATAATAATTCCTATTTTTAAAAAAGTACTAAATTAATTATATGGCATTATCAAGGATATTACAATTTGCAATATCTGAAATGTTAACTAAGTCCCAAAGATCACGAAATGTCATAGTGAAAGACAAAAAAATAGAACATCATATTGCAGCACCATTAGACATATGAAACAAAAAATTGCAACCTGTACACCCACACTATACAAATGATGTTTATGAAAACAATATGTACACAAACATAATAAGTCTTCAAAATGCTATTTTGGTTAGCAGTTTTCAACAACATTATCAACATCTGGTAATAAACTGCCACCACCCATTTCATGCTATCTACATGAAATCTTTAAATAGGAAGCTTGTAAACAAAAAAGATGCATTTAAAAAACCTTTCAAACTTAAAGCATAAAGTACACTTGGTGCACTTTTATACATACTATGAATGCATAATCAAGTAAGATACATAATTAAAATACTATACCAATTCAAATGTACTGATTATTATGAGGATATAAAATGAGAACAAATTCGTAATCAGAGCCAGCTGATGAGAGAACAATGGGTCCAAAAAAAAGAGTCCACTCAAATAAAAATATGGGAAAGAAATCTTCACTCCAGAGACAACTTCCCCTTATTTGTTTAGCTCAGTGATATGTCCAGTGTTACAGTAATTCCTTAAACAATTATACCCTGTTGGAAACATAAACAAAATTCATCCTAACAAGAAACATATGAAGACCCTATCTAACAAACTGCTAAGCTTTGGTTATATAAAGTGCAGTTCAATAACATGTCATTTTAACCACTCATACATACATTTAACAATTATGTAACTCATTTTCCTATAATTTTGTAAAAATAATTTTCTTTTAGGCTCAGAGTTTTTGTTGGAATTCATGTTAATGGTCATCCAAAGTTAGTATCAATTTTGTGCACTATATTTCAAAAACTCCAAGACAAAAGGTAATTCAGCCCATGGAAGTATGATGGCTAAATGAATGTTTGTTTGCATTCATGTTCAATATTTAGCTCTACCTAAAAAGTGTTCCCTTTAATCACTTCATACCTTCTGTTGTATAAAATTTTCAAGTTTTATTATTATACAAGCAGTACATTCCATCACCCTCATAGCAACTTCAGAAGTGAACCTATCATTTGGGATCTGAGGGAAAGGAAGCAAATCAGGGTACCTGGTTTTTAAACTATCCACACCATAAGCTTCCAATGTATGAACATCATTTGTAAGTCCTTCAAGCTGTTGACTATATTCCTCTATTTTTTGTGCAAGTGCAGTTGGCTTCACATCTTTATCTGACTTTCCCCTTACTGCATAGTCAGCAGCAATCAAAGCTAATTTAGTGGATAAGTAGCATTTAAAGCATACCCATTCATTAGCATTTTTATGAAGGTCATTTCTGGCAGCAGAAAAATTTGCTCGAGCTTGCCTTAACCACCTCCGTGCCTCAACTGGATTACCTACAGTCTTAAAAGTGGGTGGAACAAAAAACCGTTGAGAATAAGACTGCCCTGCAGAAGGAGGACCCTTTTCTTTGTTTTGTTGTTGCCTTTCTGATTTATGACTTGTTGCTTCTTGATTCCATGAAGTATAAAATCGCTGAAATGAATATTTGTCTGACTGAAATCGAGAAGCTGTTGAAAATGTTCTCCTTGATGTTCTATCTGTGTTTTGATCTATAAATGCCTGTTTCTCTAATCTACTAATTTCATTCTGTAAATGCTTAAAAACTTCATTAGCCATATCATGATTCTCTGGATTTTTGTCTGGATGCCATTTCAAATATAATCGTCTGATAATCTTTTTCCTTTCAGATTCTGGAAGCTTCCATGCTTGTTCTACTACTGATGTCACTTCTCTCAATATTTCTGGCAAAGAATTTACCTTAATCTTTTTGGGTGAATGGTGTTTTGAAGATGTCTTATGGCCCTCTTTTCCAGAGAAAATGGGAGGTATACTCCGAAGTCCAGGAACTGGAAATTCAGTAGGACTGGTTGGGGTAGAAGGTGCACTATCTCTACTGTGAGAACTTTCATCAGGTCTGGAAAATTTATACAAGTCAAGAGAGCTTACTATTTTATATTCACTGTATCCAATATCAATCTGATAAATCTTTCCCAGAAAGCTAGAGTTGTCAGCATCTTCCCTTTCAACTTCTTGTACAATAATTGCATATGTATATGTTGGCTGATAAGATCCATAGATATCCCCACCTTCTGCATCAACAAGATATCCAACATATTCTCCTGGATAAAAAACATTCATTGGATCCATAAGTAGAGTATAGTGGATTTCAGCAGGTATTGGAGTGCCAGGCATAGGAAGTTCAAGTTTTGATGGTTCTGAGGAGTCATATTTCACTCCTAAACTGTCAAGTTTCTCACTGATCCTATAAATGTCATTGCAGCCTAACATGGCAATTAAATAGGAGGTGTCTGAAATCAAATTGTCAGTTGCTGATTTAAGTGTCATTGCTAATGCTAACAGGAAATTTATATCTTTACTGTCTGAATGTTGTATGTAGAGCAAAATTACTGCATTGCCATACCGTTTTAAAAAAGCAAATGTTTCACTTTTGCTATGGGGAATAGGATTAAATCCTTTGACTCTTAATGTTGTTTGCAGCTTCTCAAAGCATGAAACTTTTAGTCCTTCTCGAAGGGCTTTGCAAAGCCTAATGGCCTTCTCTTCATTGGCCAGGAAAGCATTGTCATTTTCATGCTTCATAATTCTAATGAGTCCAGTAATAAACTGCTCTGAAGACAAGAGTAATTGCAACCTTCCTTGAAGAGAACATAATGCTCCAAACTGACAAATTTTTGGTGTTTCTTCATCTAACTGTTCTTCAAGAATGCTACTCAGTAGACGAGGCCTGAGTTTCTGAGGAAAGAGCATTATCAACTTGGTATGAAAACCATGGTCTTTTCCCAAGTAACACTGGCTCAGATCAACAAGCATTTGAACACCAATATGTCCCTGTATTCTGCTTTTATAATGTGGTGCATCATCAAAAACTAAGATGCTTGACTTTACCAATCTACCATCTTGACTTGGAAGATAAAGTGCAAGATCTCGTACATTCTCAAGATCATTTCTAACCTTGACTGAATCATTTTGAAGACTCTTGAACAGTCCAGAAACAACTCTCTTAACTGTGCGCATTTCATTAGGATCTAACTGTTTTCCTTCAGAATTCTTGAATATACGGCTCAGCACCTCAACATATTGTTTAGTTGAAATAACATCTTCAGTACCTAAATGCTTGAATAACTGATGAAAGGTGCCAAGTTCTAAAGGCAGTTTATATAAGTATGGTTTAAAATCAGACTCATACTCTAGGTTTATCACTACTTCCTCAGGTTTTAGAAGCTTCCAACCATCTTCTACCATAACAAAAGCAACTCCTCGAAGCTGAAAGCGAAACTCTTTTTTTTCTGCACTAAGAAATTCATAAATACTCCGTAAGACCTTGGCTCTAGTTTTGACCATCTCTTCATCCAAAGTTGTTATGTTGCATATATTTCTGCAATTATGAATGACTTTATCAAGAGGAGGATCTAAATTGACATTAAGCATAGTCAAAACTTGTTCAAGTTGTTCCTGTGGACCAAGAGTACTACCTTCTTGTTCTCTGATACTCAAAGGTGTGGCTTTCTCAGGAAGAATAGGACAGGAGGTCCACAACAGCTGCAAGACATCTGATTGTTTGAATTTAGGATTTACTTGTGCTCCATTGAACCGTATAAGAGGAAGGGTTCCATTTACCTCTTGATATTGGGGATGAAATCTAATAAATTCAGCAGGAGCACGTTCAGGGCATAAGAAAGGTATTAAAGATAATTCTTTCAAAAAATTTCCAGATAATAAATCCGTTCGTTCTTGAAATATGTGATAAAGAAGGACATCTACTGTGTTTTGCAGTGTTTCTTTAGACCAGTTTTCTGTATTAGCTCTCATACTTACCTCCTTAGCAAATTGCAGTAATTGCTGTTGAGAAAGAATATATTTGAGTCCAATATTTCTTAAGAACATTACCCATGATGTTAAGAATGAAGCTTGGTTCTTGGGTTTAGTGAGGTGCTCCAGTTTTTTAAAGAAATCCTTGGGTATGAATAATTTTTCTGGAAGCATAACTTCAAAAACTCTCACAGTTCTGTCATAAAAATGTTTTGCAGATTTTAAACGATTGCTTGCATCATGAATTATCAACAGACTTTCCAACTTTTCAAAAAGCTGTTCCTTTATCTCTGATGATTCTTCAATGCTAGATAATCTGTTCTTTAGGTAAATGAGATGTTCTAATTTTGCATCATAAGAGAGATTTTCAATCTTTGGTAAAAGGTGTTTCAAATATACTTCAAGATCATCTACAGGTACACAGCCAAGAACTTCATATAATTCCTTCAAATGTATTTTTTCTTCAAGAAATGCAGATGATGAGGATAGTGTCCATTTTTCCACTTCAGCTGAAGGGATGGTTTTTGTAAGTACATAACATGCTCCAAATTTTGCAATGCTCATGTATCGACCACTAATAGATTTGTAGCATGGAAGTGATTTTAAAATTTTAATGTCATCCTGAGACATCAAGTGACTTAAATTACAATTGAAATACATTAAGAGAGCTTCAAAATCATGTTCTGCTAATTTTTCAGTTCTAAATGTTGATGTCTGGACCATATAATGTATGGCCTTCAAAATGCTCATAGGATTATCTATGTTTGCTGTGTGAGCTGACAGCAGAGGAACAATCACATTGTCTTTGGAACAAATTTTGTTTAAAGCAAGCTGAATACAACCTGCTTTCATTAAAGCATGGAAAACTTTATCACTCTGGGCATTTGGAAAAACAGCTATATGCATAAGGCTTAGAGGAAGTAGGACATCCCCCTCTGGAACAACAAGTTGACTGGCTGAAACAGTAAATTTAGTTCCTGGAAGCAGAGCCCAATCCTTTAGCGTATCAACAACAATGTCAAAAGTTGGTTTAATTTCTTCTTGATCTTCTTTCACATTTACAGATTCACTGATAAAATTCCACATATTTTTAAGCCACGATTCACTTGCAAAATTTTCTTTCCACTTTGTACAACTTTTAGTTTTATATTCACGTGGTAACACAGAGGATAACAAATCAGCAAAACTGGTAATGTCAAAAACTTTTGCAACTTTGTTAGTCAATAAAATATTGCTGTATCTCAAATACAATGTGTTCATAAACAAATCCTTGCGGGAAGGTATCAATTCATGATATGTCGTAAGAAACTTGGGACGTTTTGCATCAAAAATCTGTAAAACACTATCAACTGTAATCAGAAGTGGCAGTCCCTCAACGACCATCTCATTTTCTTCTGCATCCTTAAAACAATAATCTACCAAAAGCTTTAAACTGTGAAACAGCTTCAAATTAGTCTGTTGAAGGCGGCAAGGCAATTTCCCAATGTGACAATTAGTGTCAGGAGAGGAAAATGTCATCAGAAATGACCGGACATCAGCAGGAGTTACATAGCTAGCTGGAATTTCTGCATCTAAGAGACAGTGGTAAAGATTGGCAGTTTCATCACAATTATATATCAAGTTGAATCCAATTTCTAAAAGCAAATGTTTCAGTCTGTAAACATTTTCTGCTATAGTCTTACGTGTTGTGATGTTGTACTCTACATTTTTAAGGTGTTGTAATTCATCCTGAAGCAAGTTGTCAAAAAATGGTTTGGTTTTGTTTGAAGTAGACATGTTAACCCAAGTGATAATAACTGCAGAATGTAAATCTGAACCATCAATATTTGGAGCCCTTACTACAGGTAACAAGCGTTTCTGATCTTCATGAATACAACTGTAAAGTGCTTTCACCAGACAATACAGGTCTGGTTGCAAGTCAAGTCTGTTGACTGGGAAAAATGACAAAAACTTCTTTAAAGTGTCTTTTACAACATGAATAGCTGTATTTTGTAAAATTGACATTGTGGGGTCAGTACCTGGGAAGTAACGCTTTTTTAACTGAATCAGTAATTCAACATATGCTGGTGCTATTAAGGCAGTCATCAAACTATTATTCCAGTCACTTCGAACACCAACTCCATTATCATCCCGCCACAAATTTCTTCTTGCTGAGTCCAAAGCAAAGTGTCCATTTACATGAAAAGGTAGCCCTGTTTCTAAAGAAAGTGGCAAAAAGCAGAAGGCTCTATGGGGTTTCTTGTAATTATGAGTAATGCAAGCTGCTACTCCACCACGTGGAAAAAGAGTAATATCCTGATTCTTATGAGCTGAAATGACACTCTTAGAAACTTTGTCCATGCTTGAAAATCCTGATCTGTTACAAATTAGCCACGTAGTAAGGTTACCTTCAGAGTCTTCAGTATCCATAGTATATGTAATTTGTTGTACTGGTATGTCTTTCAGCTGCTTCTTTTTTGTAACACTGTCAATTACAGCTGCATGAAATTGTTTCCGTTTTAATCTATCTCCATCTGTTATTTTGCCTTTTACTGAATACAGTACATTGAGTGCACCTGTTGCCTTTTCTATTTCACAAATAGAAATCTTTTCCATATGATTAAGAAACATAAGAAGTTCTGCCCCATCTGAACGCAATTTATCCAAAAGGTTCTGAACCATTCTGTCTGATGATGGAACAGAGGAAATTTCTGAAACTTTGGCCATTTCTCCATTACGAAGTGGAAATCTAAACATTGTGCAATTGTCCAGTTTAAAATGATCACCTAAATAGAGATCTAGAACATCTGAGAACTGTGTTCTGAAATCTGAATCTAAATCCCTAAACATGCGTCCAGGGCTAACTGATGTAGCTCCTGGTGCATATCTTGCATGCGGATCAAAGATACAGAGTATGTCATTACCAGAAATAAAAGAAGGACAGTCAGTAATGTGATATACAGAATTGAATCCTATGCCATATTGTCCAGTTTTACAAGGATTTCCTTCTTTTGTACCTTTTCCAAGGTTTTGAATTCCTCTGACATCATCTTCAGTAAATGGTTGATTGTTATACACACAAAGTGCTGGCCCTTGTAGTGGTGCCCACTTATCATCAAATATTCTATCAACTGGATGTTGTCTTGGATCAAAAACAAAACAAATTTCTGTGGCTTTAGCATCATCAGCATTTTGAAGGAGCTCTTTCAACATTTCTTTTTCTGAAGGATAAGCATTAAGGATACTTTTAATCCTACTGGTCAGTTTCTCTTTCTGTCCAAATTCAGTTCCAAGTGTTGTGAAACAGATATTAGATGCATATCTTTCTAAGGCCTTATGTCGCTTTGGTACAGCTCCAAGTTTTACAGCTACTTCCCTAGGAATATCGGCATGACAGTATTTTACAGCGGTATCCTTGACTTTTATCCAGGGACAATCATTGTAACATAATGATTCAGCAGGCAAAAGAGCGAGATTAGTGTCTGGTAACAATATTTTGCCATACTTTTTCTCACAAAATTCTTGATTCTTTTCTCTAATAAGACTCCATATTCCTTCACTAATAATTCGTCTGCAAAGCTGAAAGTTTGCTTCAGTTATCTGCTTTGTTCCTCTCTCTTGATTTACTGATTCCAAAACAAGGGCAAAATCTTCAACTGTAAAAGAAGATCTCACACCTATGCTTTCAAAGAGTTCACGGAAATTATTTTTGTATTTATTCGGCAACTGATAGAGATACGGTGCGGCATCAAAGTTCAAATGAAATGATACTTTTTCTGGTTCAACATAAGCATTCTCAACTAAAATGAAATTATAAGTTTTAAGCTGTTCAATAATTGCTGTCTTTGTGGTTTCATTTTGTAGCATTGCCTCATGAAGGTATTTGTAGCAAGCATTGGTGATATTCTCCTGATACAATGTAATTCCATCAAGTGATTTTGCAACCTCTTTTAACTGGTTTATAACCAAATCAACTGTTGGTTTCTTAAGTAACCCCAAAAACTCTTTGACAGCCAATGACATTGAACCACAACCTTTAAAAGAATGAGAATTTTCATTGAGAATTGGTTGTAAAAGACAAACTATATCTTGGTACTCAGCTGTATAAAGATCAGTAGCTGCAAACATAGTTTCAGGTTTAAAACTGCTACCTTTCCACTCAAGAGAGAAACCTGCTGGTTTTGTTAGAAATGGGAGAAAAGGGATTGTTTGATATTTTGAAGAAAATTCTTTTGCTCTAGGATCCCTGATTTTTAGTTTTTCATCAATAAGATTCAATAAAATGCTACTTCTTAGGCAAGCAGCAGAATGGTCCCTTTTATTAATTTCAGCTACTGACTCTGCACGCTCTAGCATGTCATCCCATAATATATCATCCTTTGCCATTCCTAACTGAACAAGTTTAATCAAGATAATAGGATTAAGATAATCCTGGGTGGACCCATAAGGAAATCTTCCATCTTTAGTTTCAAATAACTTTGCAACTCGTCCTTCAGGATGGATCAACCTTGAAGGCAAGACTAAAGGATGGCCCTCCAAAGAGCAAGGAACACATGGAGTTACACGAAGAATTCCAGAGAATTCCTCAACCTTTTCATTTAAAACAAAATACATTAAAGGATCCCGAAGTTCTGCTTCAATTTCTTGTATATTTGGGAAAAATACTTCTGAAAAAAACTGCCTCTCAGAAAATGTGTTCTCAAGAAGTATCTGTTTGCAACCTGCTTCTTCAAATCCCAGTTTTACTGAAGAAGGAAGTTCAACAGCACAGAGATTCTTTGATCCAGTTTTCTTAAGGTATTTTAAAAAGATCTTAAAAGCAGCAGGACCAATGTCTGATCTTTTAAGTATACAATCATCTAAAAATCTCACATTCTTCATAGAAACCCACGTGGATCCATCAGAGAAGACTCTAGACACTTCTTTACCTTTCCCATGAGCTATATCTTCATAAAAACCTTGGCATATCACAGAAAAATCATCATGAACTAAATCAGGATCAGGCCACACAGCATAGTAAGTATAACCAATTAGTTCTCCACTTATGGCTAACTCTCGTAAAATACTGAGTGCTTCTAGGTAGGCTTTAACAATAACATGTCTCATGAACACATTGTTCCATCTTCCTTTTGTATCTGTCTTCCATATTTCTTTCCTATTGGACGTAACGGCAAAACAGCCATTGATGTGAACTGGCAATCCTGTTTTTATTCTCAGAGGTAAATAGCAGAAAACTTCACCAATGTGTTGTTTCACAGTCCATTTTTGGTCTTGGGCTTCAGAAAATAAGACTCCCACTGCACCACAGGGAACAAGCCCAAGCCTTCTTCCACTTTCATTCAGGGAAAATTTTAAAGCCTCCCCAGTATCCATGCAAGTACATATTAGCCATGTAGTAGAATCCACTGTTTTCTGTGGTAACTCTTCAGATGGCCTTTTACCCTGTCCTGATTTCGCCATTTCAAATAAGGCAGCTGGATCATCATCTGGACCCCTAAAAAGTGGTGACTGCAAATCAGCAATTCTTCTGAACACATGACGAAATTCTTCAACTGTGATCTGTAATATGCAAGATGACTTTGGTATATCCATGGGAGGTTTTTTATTACTGCTGCTGCAAGTCTTCATGAGCTTAGCAGCTTCTTTTAAAACACTTACAACAGGTATATTTAATGCTTTGGAGGAACACATGTTTTTTTTAATGATGATTATATCTTGTGCTAAACTAGGATTGGTTTCTTCAATTTTCAAGTACTTCAAAAACATGGTATTGACATTCTGAGTGAAAAGGATAAGTCTATGTCCACAGAGGCTAAATTCATCCACAAGGGAGTAAATGTCTGCTGTATTATAGCAAGTACTACTGATCTCACTCAGTTTAGATTCTTGTTGTGTTCTAAATGAAAGTCGGAAAAGAGTTCCTTTGTAACTGTAAGGTGCTTCTACAGTTAGTGGTAACTGACAGCCAAACACATCTATAAACGGCTTGAACTGATTAGGAAATTTCCTAAGTCTTTTTTGTTGTTTACTCCAATTAATTTTGATGCCAGGGTTAGATTTATCTTTAATATGCTTACTGAGATGATTTATATTTGGATCAAACATTATCATGAACTCTCGACTCATAATAATGGGAATGTCAGTGAGATGGTACACAGAATTAAATCCAAGACCAAATTTTCCAACTTTATCAACCTCTCCTCTTTTTAAAGATTCTCCTAATCTAGTTATGTTTATAAAGTCTGAATCAGAAAATTCAGAATTGTTGTATGACCACAGAGCAGGTCCATGGCAGGCTGCCATCCCTGGATCTAAAAGATTCTCTCTTATGTCCATGTTTCTTCTCATATCAATCATGAAATTGCATTCTGTTGCATTTGCATCATCAGCATTTTGAAGTAGCTCCTTAAAAATATCTGAAACTGAAGGATATTCTTCCAGAATGTTTTTAATTCTTACAGTAAGTGGTTCTCTCTGTCCTGACTGCTCAAACCCCATATTTTCAGGATTGATCAGTCTTGTACTGAGGCATGGAACTTTTAACCATTCTGCAGTTTTCATGGGTATGTCCTCATGCACCAAAATAATTGGTTCCACAGAATCTTCCAGTAAGTCGTTAAGGTCATCAACTTTAATATCACAGTAACAACATTCATGAATTGGTTTCATCATAAGTTTTGAAGGATTCTTGCTATAGTGAATTGGTACTGGTGTATTGAGGCTTGCTGGAATCTGACTGCTATACAGCCATCGTATAATATTCAGCATAAGATGAAGGTTTTGTTTACTTTCTTCTTCACTGAGTTCTTCATCACTTTTAAGATATACCTTCTGAATGACCATGGAAATATGGTCTGCTGTCAACTCTTCTATTGAACCACAGGCCTTAAATAGTTGATGGAATTTTGCCATAGTTTTAGGCACACTGTGCAAATAAGGCTGAAGTTCAAGATCATGTATTGGTTTTATTACTGCCTGAGCCAGGGGACAAAATTTTTTACCTGTCCAGACCCATGGAAACTTCAAAGCTTTAAAAGCTTCTTTGCCTTCATCTAAATGATCATGCATGAATCCATAAATCTCAAGCAAAATATGTTGGAACTGGTAATAGTCTTCATCACTAAAGGTTTTTGAACTATGCCAATCAACAACAATCTTAAAGTGTTTTAAGACTGCATTTATACTAGGTTTTGTGAATATGCCAAGAGTTTTTTCTAAATTTGCATGGATACTCTCAACAAGAGGAACTGATGAACCAACTAAAGTAGCATGAGATACGTCACACATTTCTGGTGGTGAACAAAGATTACAAAGGTCTCCTTTCCAGATTAAAGATCCTGGATAATTTGGAGGCCTTTCCTTGCATGTTGGAACCCACTTTATCTTCTTCAGTGTTGCTTTTGCTTCAGGTGACTGTAATAGTGTATGATTTTTATTCAAAACCATTAAGAGAGTTTTAGCTTTCTTTAAAAGGGCATCCAGATTTGGGCTAGAACTAACTTGTAATTCTTCAATTTTTTTGGCCACTTGTATAATATCTTTTTCTTTGAGATTAGTTTCATTTTTTAACCCTATCTGTCTCAAAGAATGAAGAATGTCTGAAGAAGTAAAAATACTAGGTGGAAAGGAGATTTCTTCCTCAGCATAAAACAAATCCTGTAGCATACCAACATCAGAATCAAAGAGTTCACTGGCTGAAACAATGTGTCCCTGTGAAATCTGAATAAATTTTAATGGCATTACCCACTCAATTACACGTAGATTCTCATTTTTCAGAAAGGACAGATGTTCAAGAATCCACAGCATAAGCTGTGTTGTTTCTTCATGAGTATAAAAACCATTTTCAATATCTTTTAAAATAAACTTTAAGCAGCCAGTGCTTTTTAACTGCTCTACTTTCAACATATTTGCCAAACGTATGGTAGCTTCATCACTGTTATCAATTACTGGAATCGAGAGTCTCATATCTGGTGGAAGTTTAGCAGTATGATGTAACACTTTACAACCTTTCAATTTTGTAAAAGAGGAAATCCCTTGACTAGATGAATGATTAATTCTTTTAAATATCGTCAGTTCTTGAATGATTCTTTTCTCCTTTTCATTTATATCAGTTAAACTAGCTAAGAATTTCCTCAGAGCATCTTTATGTGTTGGAAGCAATGAAGCTACTTGATTACACAGTTTCTGCAATGACATCTTCTCCATTATCTGCAAAACAGCACTTGGTAATGGGGAATGTACATATTTTTTAATAAGAGGATGCTGTATAGAAGGATCTAGTTTTTTAAGGACAATACCTCCAAGCTTTTGTACTATGTCTGCTAAAAATTCTGGAAGCTGTGCTTCAGATTCATCATCTAAAATAACAGGGGATGGGATCCTGAGTCTAATTAGTTCCACAAATGTCTGACTTTCCTCCAATGTAGTCTTAGGGATAAGTGGCATTTCATCAAATAGAGACAAATCCTCTGAAAAATGTATATAGAGATTCTTCCAAACCATCTTAAGCCATGCAACAGATGGATGATCACTGTCTTCAGCAAATGGATACCACTGAACTACCAATTCTCTGCCAGGCCAAAATGCATTCATTACTTCTTTAATAAGACGTGCAAATCGTTCTGGGTTCAGAAGCTGCAGTTGAGTGCAGGGTCTTCCTGTAAATCATATTGAATAATAACGTTATTTGTGAATAGATATAAAACTCTAATGGTTTTTGGCTTTATATTCTAACTACATTATATATTTTATGTCATATATGTGTGTATAACTAGTTTAAAAACATAATTCTGGATGATATTTAGATCAAATATATGTGGACTATGTACGTATGTATATGTACACATACATGTTTGAATACATATTGCATAAATTTATGTATATTTGTGTGTATACAGAAACACATACATATGAAGCCTTTGAAAAAAGGCCCTGTCTTTGGTGCTTTAAAATATATACATTGTACATATAAAGATGTTTTCTAAATTATACTACAAAGACCATACTTCCTAAGGTACATTACCATAATTAGAACTTTTAGCTCTTCAAGTGAATAACCTTTTGTAAAAATATATATTTTGTCCAATTCTAGAATATCTAAAGAATCAGTTTTGTTTCATTTGTGCTTCAAATCATTGAATCAAAAGGAACAGTGAGGATAGTTGAACTCCCTCATTTTTACAGATGAAGAAACAGATCCAAAGAGATTTTTAAAATTTTAAAACTTCACCAAGGTCACAAAGAGAAAGAGTAAAACCAGAGTATGGGTTTCCCCACACCTAGTCAATCTTATTTTAAATGTACCATACTCCCTCTAGAACTGTTGACTTCAATAGCTACTGAGGCCCAGATATCAGGTCTTTAGCTTAGAACTCCTAACTATTTCACCTCAAAACATTTTCATGTTTTTAATATAATCCTAATCAGAAGAAACGAAGCATGAAGAAAAAAAGATTAAGACAAGATAAGAATATATTTCACCAATGCATTATTATTATTAACATAATTATTAAGAAATACTATTTATCTCTACAAATGCCCTTCTTTAAAAAGAACTATTGCCTGAGCAATCTTGGTTCCAGAGCTATAATGGAAAATGAAAGTGATATATAAAAAAGCTGTCAATAAAAACATTTTTAAAATCTTGGTCCCGGAGATTAGGTGATGAAACGATTATTTCCTCCCTCCTGGTGCATATTTCAGATGTGGTCATTTTATCTGTTGATTTGAGTACTGTGGGTTAAAGGCATATCAAGAAATTGGCTCTAGTGGGGGAAAAGGTATCAACAAAAATTTTAAAACACAAAGCAATAAATTAAGCTACGTGAAAACACAAACTTCAGATCTGTGAAGAGTTTTTGTATTGCTTTGTTTTGTTTTGGTTTACAGACGAGAAAAATAAACATCCACGTTGGCCAAGGCAGTGAGAAGCAAAGTTCTAAGAAATTTAGTAATGTTGCCCTGAGTAGTTTCAAGACTATAACTGAATTCTGAATAAATTTTGGAAAACATTATAGAATACTGTTATAAAAGAAGCTGGGGAACATAGGATATTTGAGAAATATACCTCCCTAACTTCCAAATTAGGGTGGCGGGGAGGAAGTTTTTTAGAGTCTTAAAGGCATGGAGAGTTATAACTAATTTTAACAAAAGTTATTTTTCAAGGAGTTACATCCCTTGCTGTGTTTAGAAAAAAAATTCTGGTAGAGATATGTTAGTATTTTGTCTACTATAGGATAGTATTATCAGCCATATTCCAAATATTTTCATATTCAACACCATAGCATTTAATTTCAAACTCAACAATATTGAGTAAAATTATAAAGTCTTACAAAACATCTGGATGGTATATAGTAGATCCATGAGTCCCATTCTGAACCAAAAATTAGTGTTTTAATAGTGTATTTATTTTAAAATATTATTATTTTTAGTGATAGTAAGCTACATTTTTCCAATATCCAAACACAAAATAAGGCAAAGCTGCAATAAAAAGATGAGTAGAAATCCAGTTCATTCATGAATGTTGAAAATCCAAAACAATCTGACCGATAACTATTAATTAATCACGGCAAAAAATAAAAGGGACTACCGTGATATGAAAAACTAATCATTTTCTACTATTTAAACATATTTCCTAATCCTTCTGAAATATTAAAAGTGGCATATTAGAAACTAATGTAAATTAGATTCAAAAATTACAATCTTTTTTACATGATTACTTCTAAATCAGAACCACCAATACAATTTTTTTTTAAAAAATTAATTTGGGCAAAGGAAGATAATTCATTAATGTACTTTCTATAAGATAATGCAGTATCATTCTATTCTGTACTTTTTAATTCAAGTAATTTTCTATAACAAAATCAGTGAAACAAATTCTGAAGTGAGTCCACAGACTAAGGAAGCACATTATACACATCAAAATCATTAACTGATACCCAAAAAAACCCCAAATTGTTTCTTGTATGTAGATTACTAACTAATGTCCTATATTTACAATGGTTAGGCATAATGTTCATCCAGTAAACAATCCTGTATAATACTTTCACATGGACTCCAGCATAAGTATATAAAATATATACTTAATTAGAGGCAAATTGTCAGGTACTGGTATGAATAAAATGTCAATTTATAACACAAACACAAACAACATGCAGCTAGCTAACACAGCAACCATGCTCAAGTAAAACCACACTAGGGAAAAAAAAATAAGGGAAGTCATTGAGGCACAAACCTAAGCATCTACCTTAGGCAAAGCTGAAGTCCTGATTTCTCCTTTGTTTTACTGCTTTGAATCTTCACCAAGTTTAAGTTATTTGATTTTTATTACAACAAAACTGTTAATACAGAGGAAAACATTTTCACACTCTTGATTAGTAAGCACCTCTACATAAGAACAATGAAATAATCTTTTCCTCAAAAATAATTCCAGTTATGCGGTGTTATCAACACAGAATTTACAGAATTTTTTTGTAAGTCACTAATGTTTTCCATGGCCTTAAACATTATATACCATCACTAATTTCCAGGAATGACTGCTAAAGGTTAGCAAAAGCAACAAGATTTCTCTGGAGAATATGTTTATGGGAAATTTGGAGAAAAGATGTTTTCTCACATATCAAAAAAACCAAAGATACTTTATGTGCCTAAAACACGGGTGTCTTAACCTGAGGTCCAAAGATCCTGTGCATGAGTTTCACAGGATCCATGAACTTAGATAGAAAAAAAAATCTTCATTTTCACTAAACTTGAATTGAAACTTAGAATTTTCTTTGGTTACTTAAAAATATTATTTTGAGGGTAGCTCAACAAGCTTCACCAGACTGTCATAAGTATTGATGAAATAAAAAAGATTTAAGAATCCATGGTCTAAAAAGATCCTTGCAAATAGTACAATAAAACTTCAACTCAACCCAATTAATTAGAACAAATAAGTTTCAATTACCTGGTACCTTTTGTTGTTGTTATTACTTTCTTTAGTAAACTTTACTTTTAAGAAAAATAGATAAGCTATAAGAAAACCAGCTCAAATCAGAGGGTTTCTTTCTTTTAAAAAAATTCCCTGAGTAAATTATATGGTCAATACAGAGCAATAATTGTATTATAATGGTGTAATTAAATTACTAAAAGATTCTGAGCATCAACCAAAGACTAAATTATGCTTATTGTTCATTTGTAAGAGGCAGTATGATCTGGTGGATAGAGATCTGGCCTAAAGCCAGGGTTTAAGTCTTATCTCCAACACACACTAGCTGTGTAATTCTGGGCAAGTTATTAAACCTATCAGTGCTCTGGACAACTCTTTAAGAGTGCAAGTTACAGAGAAGGTGCTAATCTACACTGACAGATAATTTTCCTTACTTAGGGGACAATAAAATCACAAGTCTAGGTTCTATCAATAGCATTTATTCTACCAAGATAAAAAAGCACATTAACATGTATTTTATTTATTATAAATTAAAACAAAAAAGCTCGGTTAAAAATTTAAAACACCTCAATTCCTGAGCATTCCAATAAATCCAGGGGTTTTTTTTTTCAACCTAATTAGCAGCTCTGAGATTACCAGAATCATATTTCAATAACTCACTCTAATTTTCTGCTTCTACAGAAAAAACTATTCAAAAAATTCACTAAAGTGAATACCTAATCATAGCATGATAGTAACCCTGGTTTTCAATACATATTGCAACAGAACTAAGCTCTGAAAAGTTCTAAGGAAAAAAAAAACCTAGAAATGTCCTGGAGACCCAGTGATTGACTCTTATGTCATCCAAGGACCAGGCTAGGTTGATTCAATACCTGGCTACAGGGTGATAAATTATTTGGCCACAGCAATTCTGAAATTACATGGTAATTCAGCTTTTGACTGAAGACCTTCAATTAGGAGAATACTACTACCTTCACAGGTTCATAAGATCACAGACCTAGGGTTGGAAAGGAACTCAGAGGCTACCTATTCCAATCCTTTTATTTCATAAATGAAGAAACTGAGGCCCAGGGAGAATCTAAGGTTACAAAGGTAATAAGTATCAGAGGTAGAATATGAATTCATATTTTCTGTTTCCAAAGCAAAAGCTCTTTCCACTCTATATTCTGAGGGCATCCAGTCCATTTTTTAGATAGCTCTCATTGTTAGGGAGTTTTTCCTGGCATTTTAAAGACACTCCACTAAAAGGAAAAGTTGTAATCTGTACCACTGGAGAAAGAACCTGAATTGAGAAAATCACAAATTTTTAAGTCACTTAAGTAGTGATTAGCAATGGCAACCTCAATTTAATGTTTTATAGCAGTTGACTATAATACTTTATAAAGAATA
This sequence comes from Trichosurus vulpecula, assembly GCF_011100635.1. NCBI lineage: Eukaryota > Metazoa > Chordata > Mammalia > Diprotodontia > Phalangeridae > Trichosurus > Trichosurus vulpecula. The sequence goes on from NC_050574.1 coordinate 183,471,822, forward strand.
AAGTATTTCCCTTTTTCACACACAAATATAGCAAAAGCTTAATAAAACATCTCATTAAGTTTCAGGTTGAGCCCTATCTTCCCAAAAAGAAAAACTAACATTTAATGACCTCACTGGCTTCAAAGAAAGCTCAGAAGTACAAATGCAAACATCTTAGCAAATCCCTTAATCTACAACAGTAAACTATAAAATAATAAACTCAGAGTTACAAATGGTGTGGTTCTCAATACACTACAAATGTCACTATTTTATTGTTCTATATTTTGCTTAATGACCTGTGCATAACTGTTTGAGTCCACAGCTCCTAGACAAACCACTGACATAACTGAACTATCATCGACACTTTCACCATCTAGTACAGGGCTGTCCTATATGTGGCAGCAGTGCAATTTATGCGATCTGCCTACAAACATAGAAATTTACATAACTACTTTAGTAAACGAAGCCAAGCTACCACAGAGCTCTCACCAAAATGGCAAATCAAAATATATTTTCTATTGTTTCAATAAAAACCTAAGGTTGGACAGCCCTGGTCTAATATATCAAATCAAATTTTCACTGTTCAAAGTCTTTGGCTATCATTTATATAATCACAGTATTTATTCTACTTTCACTTTCAGTAAAAGCTTGAAAATAAATTTATTAATGTTTGTATTTAATAATCAATAAGCATTTTAAACATTTAATTTCTAATCTAGCCCTAATATCGATATTCCCTACATTATGGAATTAGATACTATCCAACAAAGTCAATTTCTGTAAAGCACTAAGGCCTAATTTCTCACTCATTGTCTTGTAAAAAATGATAATGTGTTCACACAAAAAAAAATTTCACAAATTATGGATGGGGGTGTCCATCTAACACTTTTCCTCTGCAGGACTACACCAAAAAATTTAGCATCTTTCTTCTATAAATTTATACCACCCATAGCATAAAAATTCACCCACGGCATTCCCTGTATCTCACACACTATTCCCAGGTCTTTTTTCTTTGCTCTGGGTAATATAATTACTATTAGAAGTAGCCTTTAGTCACACTATGCATTCCAATTTAGCACATGATTTATTGCAGCCTAGGTGTGTCTTAAATTTAAGGCCAATTAATTAGTTCCTTCACACAAACAAATTAGTAATTTGCATTTTTATGCTATTATTTAGAACAAAGAATTCTTGAATTACTATATGTTCATGTCTGTTTTAAAAGGCATACAAATTTAAAAAGTTATCACCAATGATCTGGCAATAAGTTTAACTTCTGGAAGCTTCAAGAATAAGGAAATATCCAAAAGCAAACAAACATCAGGCTTCAAATCCACAATGTTCAACCAATAAGCCTACCTGAATATCCCCAGAGAAGTTGTTGAGCTAGAATATAATCAAATTCATTCTTAGAAAAAGATGATTTTCATACAAACATGATAAAAACAAAAATATTTGGATTTTATAAGATGTATAAATTATATCTACTGTGTGAAAAGCATAGCTACACTTTTTCTACATCAATAAATCACAGAATTTTCAAGCTGGAAGGATCTTAGAAAGCAACTAATCCAATGATCTCATTTTACTTATAAGGAAAATAAAAAGGATAAAAATGCAACCTTTTTAATTCAGTTCTATACCCCAAGTGAAAATATTTATTATTATCTATTTATCTGGATTACTTACAAATGAGATGAAAATTATTAGAGGTTAAAAGTCAGCAAAGTATATTTCTCATCACATAAACAATCATACACTAATCTTAAGCATCCTCCTACACTCCTTTTCCTTCCCCATTTTGACCTCTTGGTAAGTCAGTTCAACTCTACACTTTCTTCTTTCAATTTCCTTGCCCCTTTATACTACTGAAGATCTTACCTTTTCAAACTCTAGCTTTGTAACACTCCCATCATCCACTAAAATCATGAAACCACTACAAGTTTATGTTGCATAATCTCAACTGGGGCACTGCAGCAAAGTAATCCTTTTACATTCCCCTAATCAATTCATAATCCCACTCACCAAAGTGGCTTTTCCTCCTTTTCATCTCTCACCAAATCTCTCAAAGTTCATTGTACCCACATCCCCTCAGATGAGAACCCTGCCTTAGTTCACTGAATAAAATGTGCCTATTCATCACAATCCCCTCTTCTCTCCTGTTCATCATATCATATTCCACAAATGTCTTCTTCCACTATCTCCTCCTTTACTGATATTTGACATGAAGTGGACCTTTCTCTCTGCCAAAGGTAACCTTTCTATATGTACAAGTAAAACCATTCCATCCTGACTTGTCCACCAGATTTCCTCCTCTATCCTCCCAACTGTCTCACTAATTGTCAGTCATTACCTGTCTACTAGTTGCTTCCCTACTACTTACAAACACACCCATGATTCCCTCATCCTCAAAAAACCCTCAATTAATCTATCCATTCCCCCCTAGCTATCATCTTATATTTCTCCCTCCATTTATGACTAAACTCCTTGAGAAAGCTATCTATCTGCAACAGGTCTCCTCCACCCACATCCTTTCCTCTCATGCTCTTAACTCTGTAGTCTGGCTTCTAAACTCATCATTCAACTAAAACTCTTCTCTCTAAAGTTACTAAGGAACTCTTAATCGGCAAATCTAATGGCTGTTTTCTCAATCTTCATCCTTCTTGACTTCACTGCAGTCTGTCACCCTCATTCACTATCTTCTTGATAATCTCTTCTATCTAGGTTTCCTGACACTGCTCTCTCCTGGATTTACCTCTTACCCATGTGAACACTGTCTCCTTTGCTGGAACTTCTTCTAGATAACAATGGCAAAGCATGGGCGTTCCCCAACACTCAATCCGAGTCTCTCTTCTCTACATATACTATTTCACTTGGTGCTATCATCAGCTTCCATGGTTTCAATTACCATCTCTATATTATATGACTGATCTATTTGTACAGCCCTTACCTCTCTCCCTTCCAGTCTCACATCTCCAACTCTCTATTGGACATCTCAAACTAAATGTCCGAGCAACATCTAAGTTCAATGGTCCAAAACTGAACTTAGTGTCTTTCCACCAAAACCATCCCCTCTTCTCAGCCTCTCTATTACTGTCAATAGTACCAACATTCTAATCACCGAGGCTTACAACCTAAGGGTCATCCTTGCACTCTCTCACCATCCATTTTCCAAACTGTTGCCAAGACAAACTGATTCTACCTTCATAACACCAATAGTATAGGCATCCTCTTCTCAGACACTGCAACTACACTGATGTGAGCATCTCTTCATCTTATACCTGGACTACTGTAATAGCCTGTTGGTTGATCTCTCTGCCTTAAGTCCACCTTGTACTGAGTCTCCACTCCAGTTCATCCTCTACAAAGATGTCGAATAGATTTTCCTAAAGCACAGGTCTGACCATACTACCCCCCATTCAATAAATTCCGTTGGTTCCTTATTACCTCAAGGATCACATATAAATCCCTCATTCAGCTTTGAATGCCCTTCATAACCTGACCTTTTCCTAGCTTATTCCCCTCCAAGTACATACTCTGTGACCCAATGACACTGGCTACCTTGACATTCACTGCAGAAAACAGTCAATCTCCTAACTTCTTGCATTTTATTGGGTGTTCCTCATGCATGGAATTCTTTCCTGCTCATCTCTACTCCTAGCTTCTCTGGCTTCCTTAAGTCTCAACTAAAGTCTCACCTTCTGCAAAAAAAAAAAAAAAAAAAAACACCTTCCCAGTCTTCCTTAATCTTAATACCTTCCTTTCGAAACTATTCCCAATTTATCCTTTGTAGCTCTTATTTATACTTAGCTGTTTGCATGTTGTCTTGTCCATTAGATTATGAGCTCCATAAGAGAAGGGACTACTTTTTTTAACTTTATATCAGTGCTTAACATAGTGCCTGGCAAATAGTAGATAAACACAATAAATGTTAACATAATAAATGTTAACTGACTAGTTGACATGACTTACCATCCTGATTCATATAAGGGAGGCAGGGGAAGGGAACAAGTATTTATTAAGCACCTACTATGTATCGGGCACTATGCTAAGTATTTTATAAATATTATCTCATTTGATTTTTACAACAATCCTATGAGGTAGGTGTTATTATTACTCCTTCTTTGCAGCTCAGGAAACTACAGCAGACAAAGGTTAAGCAACTTACCCAGGATCACACAGCTATTTAGTATCCGAGACCATATTTGAAGTTAAGTTATTCTGATTCCAGGTCCAGCACTCTATACATTGTGCCCCCTAGATGTTTTGTTGTCTTTATGAATCCTAAAGATGGCAATGGCATTGCTAACACCTTTGTAAAAAAAATAACCTATTTTCTACAAGTAAAGGATAAGGATATACAACCTCTAAATTTAAATAAATTAAGATACTACATATCACTTATAATAAATAACAACAACCAGTTTTCACGAAATCGGATTGGGAAAAAGAGAAAGAGGTCAACCCAATAAAACTGTACTACTTTTTATAATTTTCAAAAGCACTCTGTTCTGGTCCTAAAAATACAAGCCAAGATCAAATGAGATAATGTATATAAAACACCTTAGGAGAATTATCATCATCATCATTATCATTATTAAACACTAAAATACCATAGCACCACAGTATTCGTGATAAAGAAACTAATATCTCAATCATGAGATACTGAAAATAATTTTTCTTGGTTTTTTGTGTCAGAATAACTAAAAGCTGAACTTGGTACTATCTTTTTTCTACCAATGACCATGCTATTTTATAACAAAAAGATAAAAATAAATATGGAGAAAAGAAGTTTCAACTTAGGATCATAGAATTTAAAGTTAGAAAAGGCCTCAGAGATCCCAGGATCCATACATTTGGAGTTGAAAGTGTCCATTGAGGTTATCTAGTCCCACCTCCTCATTTCAGAAATGAGAACTCTAATATCCTTAGAGACAAAGTAGCTTGGCTCAAGGTTGCACAGGCAATGAATCACAGAGCTAGGACATAAATGCATAGGAAGTTCTGACCCCAACTCCAATTATCTTTCTACCACACCACAAGATATGTGGTAATTGTCTAGATTATTTAGGGGGAAAGTTTGAATTACTGGAAGTCAGAATTATGAAATATTTCACAAGAAATGCTGTCCAAATATTACCAAGAAAAGGGCCTGCTATATTCAATAAGTGGTAATCATAGTTGGCCTATAACCATTAATAGATAATATATTTTAAACTATTTGTTTCTATAAACAAATCAATATTTCCTCTTACAATGCTTTTTATATTGTGAATTTATTTAGCAATTTTTTCCATACATATTGTAAATGACAACTCAAACCTAGCTCCTGTCCCAACTACTACAAACTCTTATAGAGTAGAATATTAAATTGAAATATACTAAACATGATCAAATAGCAAGTATTTATTAAGCTACTACTATGTGTCAAGAACTACACATTATACAATTTTACATTGTTAATATGCAAAAACCTAAAAAATTTTGGTAATCTGAATACAATTTTCTACTTCAGAATTAACAGTCACAAATCATCTGTGGAGGAATAACCTCCATAATTGAGAACTCTTTGCCCAATTATTTATTTTTATGAATGTAAAGGTACTTCCGCAAACTCCTCTTGAAATATAATATGGAAACTAGAAAAATTACTTACATACTATTCCAATCAAATTTATTTTAAACAGCAGAATACTAACGTACCTCGAGTTTGAGCAGCTTCCTTTAAAGAAGCTAGAATTGGGGGTTTCAAGTCATCAAAAATAATTCTTCCTTCAAGACCTGGGAAAAGGGACCTAAAATAAGCCAAAGGAAAAAAGATAAATTATTATAGTTTTCAAAAATCCACAAGATAAATAAATCCAATTTCATAATTTCATGCGTTTAAAAAAAAGAAAAAGTTTATTATGGTTACCAAATATTTTAGAAAATTTTACATGTAATGATTAAGTTATATTGGTTAAAAAAAGACCTGTATCTACTTTAAAATGTGTAAATAGTATGAACTATGTCCAACTTAAGAAGCACTTCAATCCCCTGAAAGTAATAATATTAACATTTTCCTATTCAAATGTTCAAAAAAAATTTAAATATCGATTTGAAGGCAAATGATCAAACTCTACCTTCCCCTCCTCTCCCCTTTTCTTTCCTCTCCTCCTTCCCTCCCTTTTCCTCTTCTCCCCTCTTCTTTCCTCTCCTCCCTTGCCTCCCCCTCCCCTCTACAAAACTTCATACATATAATTCTAACACTTAGCACTTCTGTATTAAAAGCTAGTCTCAAAAAGGGAGTTGATATCTGTAATTTTAAAACATAAAAATATGGGCTTCTTTATTTTTACATATTTTCTCTACAAATTGTTCCTAAGAATAATAGATGAAATCAGTATAGAAAACTCAATAAAATTACTATAATAGTATAAATTATACCTTGGATAATCTTCTGAGGTAATATAAATTACATCTTGATCTGATACAGATGAAGAAAAAGGAATAAAATTTCCGTTTTGTAAAGGTAGAAGGTCCAACCCAAGTAGTTCATGATAAGCTGCATCTGAGAGCACAAATTCTAAAAGGTGCAGCTTTTCAGCAGCAGTGCCCGAGTGTCCATTTTTCTTCAACACCTGCCGTACTAAAGCAGGAGTCACTTTCTTCACAGATTTAGCACTAGAAGCTGAAAGCTGAACTGCATTAGAAATATTTGCTGGTACCTTGACAATCTGTTTCCCTGAGCTCTGGAGGTAGTTGAGCACAGCTTTTGTGTATTCCAAGCTTTCATCTATTTCTGAGAAATACGCCTGCTCCAACTTTATCCAGTGATTACTGATTGAATAAATAACTGCATTCTGCAACAGCTCTTTAAAGAGAGGTTCTATAATTGGTTGCCAGTGTACTTTAACTTTGCTCATTTCAGGCCAAAGCTTATAGATAATATCAACAGACAAGGGGAAATCTGAGTTTTTTTCAGTCTCCAACCGTTTTACAGAATCCAAGACCAGAGTGGCATATGCTTTCGGGACAACGTTCATAATAAGAAGTTCATTCCATAAAGCTGCTGGATCTCGCCACTGATCCAACTCTCTCCACTTTATACTTCTACGGTTGTCAGTAAGTCCAAAGAACCCACTAATGTGAACTGGGAGACCTGTTTTACTTTCCTCACCAGGTGGTAAAGGAAGAAAACAAAATGCCTTTCCTGAGAAATCAGATAGTGCTCCTTTTTGTTCTTCACTGCTTGATAAAGACATAGCTATGCCAATGGTTGGGACAAATTTCAAGTCATCAGCCAAACAATCAAGTTCATTGCAAATTCCTCGACCACCTACGCTGTTACACACCAGCCAAGATGTTTTTTGTGCATCCTTAGTACTCTCATCTTCTAAAACTATATTTATATGATATGTTACACATGTAATGCTATTGCTTGGAACCTTTTTACAATAATTACTTATAGCTGTTCCTAATATTTTGATGGAATTGGGTCGTTCATGTTTCAGGGCTTTATTTTCACTAGCCGTTACCCTAAATATCAGTTTCTCTGTTCCATCAGCCTCTCGAACATGTAAGGAGACATCCTGCACACTTTTCAGAAAGAGAAGCACTGTATCTGCATCTGCCCTGAAGGAGTCGAACAACTCAAGAACCTTTTGCTTGTTATACAGATTACTACTCAGTTGTGAAGGCTGTAGGCGAAGAGGGAAACGAAAAAAAGTTCCAGGAAAGTTGCCACTTAAGAAAGTTTCCTTTGTGCTTCCAAAAACACCAATGAATGGTGCAAACTGGTCTGAAAATTCACTAATTTCTTTACTGTCATCTTTCAGATTCCAACACTGTCCTGATTCATGGGGGCCAAAAAGTGTTTGATGGGGATCTAACATTCCAATCTGGTCACCACTAAAGATACAAGGAACATCTATGAAGAGAAATGCAAAAAGATGTTAATAATTCTTAAATTAGTATTTACAGTGACTAAAATCAATATCTAAACTATTATAAGAAAGCAACAATGATAAAACAATTCTCAAAATTAGCATTCTCCCTCTCCCTCCCCTCCGTTTCCCTCCCTTCCTTTTCTTCTTCCTTTCCTCACTGATTTCCAAGGCATTTCAAAAGTTTCTAGGGACAGTGAATAGACTATTTTAAATAAGACTTATCCCTGAAAATCTGAGACACTGATGGTCACTGCTTATATAAATAAATAGTAAAACCTTGATAAAATGAAAGCAATATATTTCATTTCCTGAATATATCAAATTTTTCATACATGCTCAGAGTTTTCGTCAAGCACACAGGTCAACCACCTAAAGATATAATAACCAAGATGCATGCTATAAATTTTATCTATGAAAACTGAGAAAATAGCTATTAAATTACTATATAAGGAAATAAATAGCCAATGGCTTCTTCCTGCTTACTAGAACAAGTCCAAATTCCTTAGTCCAGCTTTCAAAATCTTCTGATCAATTGATCCTGTCCTTATCTCTCTCTCCAATGTAGAAGTTGAATTGTTTTCCACAAATACACACATGCTCTATTGTAAAACACTATGTTCATTTGCCTTTCTTACATGGTCCTCTTTACATGCCCTCTGCGTTCCCTCTTCTCTAATACAAATCCTTAGAAGCCTACATTCTCTGGAAGCTTTCCATAGACCCATCCCACAATGATCTTTCCTCTGATTCAAAATAACTTTAGGTTATTCTTTCCAAGACGTTCTCATATACTTAGAACATACTTGTCAGAAAAAAATTATAATGTTAAAAAACTAGTATCTACATTCAATATTGATACATTACACCAGTGATGTCAAACTCAAATAGAAAGGGATCTCTGCAAGCTGCGTACTGACTTAGAAAACCACAAATTAACATTATTTACGTTATGTTGTATTTTAATTTATTTTGTTAAACACTTCCCCACAACATCTTAATCTGGTTTGGTAATCTGATTCCAGGTGACCAAGTTTGACTTCTCTGCATTATTCCAAAACTGCACCCCCACCCTTAAACCTAATTAATAGCTATGGGCTAAAAACTTTACCAACTTCATGAAAGTTAACAAGTAAAACATCAAGTGGGTGATAATTTTTTGACTGCAATCAAAAAGTGATTATTGTGGCCTAAACTGAATAACTGTAAAGTCAGAATATGAAGTTTAGCATTTAGGCTAAAACAGCTTTTAGTAAGAGACTCATGAAGGCAAATCCATACCTGTTATATGATAGACTGAATTAAACCCAATTCCAAATCTTCCAACTTTCAGTGGATCATCCTTTTTCCTGCTCCTTGCTATTTCCTGAATGCCATGCCAATCCTCAGGAGTAAAAACTGCATTGTTGTACACATAAAGTGCAGACCCTGTAAATGAAAGGGACATATAATAAAGAGAATATAACTCAGAATATTTAGTTCTTGTCTGACGATAACTGTCCTTACAGTGAGGTGATACAAAAGAGAGTTTTATTAAAACTTTGTTTGCTTTTATGATAAAATTGAAAGCTATTATTTCTATCATAGAAAGATAATAGTAACAGAAATTGAAAAAAGAAAAAAGTACTTAAACGTCAAGAAATTAAATAATTAAAAATTAATTATAAGCAGACCTTGCTTTATGTGCTATCTTCCTAAAATTATAATTAAGTAATTTTTGGTAAATGGGTATTTTAAATGCATTAGAGGAGCTCACTACTTGAAGAGAGCCTAAAATGAATCCTAGACAATGAAGAACCCTTTGGCATTTTGCATAATTACCCCCTTATTTACCTTGATTTTTATATCACATGTGATGATAAAATAATAAGATATTTTAAGGAGGGTGGAGCCAAGATGGCGGCTGGTAAGCAGGGACTAGCATGAGCTCCGTATTGAGTCCCTCCAAAAACCTATAAAAAATGGCTCTGAACCAATTCTAGAACGGCAGAACCCACAAAACGGCAGAGGGAAGCAGGGCTCCAGCCCAGGACAGCCTGGATGGTCTCTGGGTGAGGTCTATCCCACACGGAGCTGGGAGCTGGGAGCTGGGAGCTGGGAACGGAGTGGAGCAGAGCCCAGCCTGAGCGGCGTGGACCAACCAGACCAGCAACCGAGCAGAGCATGCCCTAGCACCCTGAATCAGTGAGCTGCGGCAGTTACCAGACTTCTCAACCCACAAACACCAAAGACTGCGGAGAAGGTTAGTGAGAAAAGCTGCAGGAGTGGAAGGAGTTCACGGTTCGGCTTCCAGCCCCAGGGGCAGCGGACGTGAGGCAGCCAAGGCTGTTGTTACTTCCAGCCCCAGACCACCTGGTGGGAGGAATTAAGTGGCAGATCAGAGCAGGACTGCACAGCCTGCTGAAGATCTAAGCCCAGCACGGGTTGGGGGTTGGGGAAGGAGCAGTGTGGGTGTGGCAGAGCCAGCACCTCCCCCGCAAACGTGGAACATAGAACTCTCTAGTCTACAAGCAGTCATACCCCACTGAAAAACTCAAAGGTCAAGTTAGTTGGTTGGGAATATGGCCAGGCAGCAAAAACGCACTGAGATTCAGTCTCAGACTTTGGATTCTTTCTTTGCTGACAAAGAAGACCACAACATACAGCCTAAAGAAGTCAATAAAGTGCAAGAGCCTACACCAAAAGCCCCCAAGAAAAACATGAACTGGTCCCAGGCCATGGAAGAGCTCAAAAAGGATTTGGAAAAGCAAGTTAGAGAAGTAGAAGAAAAATTGGGAAGAGAAATGAGAAGGATGCAAGAAAACCATGAAAAACAAATCGATGACTTGCTAAAGGAGACCCAAAAGAATACTGAAAAATACACTGAAGAAAACAACACCTTAAAAAACAGACTAACTCAAATGGCAAAAGAGCTCCAAAAAGCCAACGAGGAGAAGAATGCCTTGAAAGGCAGAATTAGCCAAATGGAAAAGGGGGTCCAAAAGATCACTGAAGAAAATGTCACCTTAAAAATTAGATTGGAGCAAGTGGAAGCTAGTGACTTTATGAGAAATCAAGATATTATAAAACAGAACCAAAGGAATGAAAAAATGGAAGACAATGTGAAATATCTCATTGGAAAAACCACTGACCTAGAAAATAGATCCAGGAGAGATAATTTAAAAATTATTGGACTACCTGAAAGCCATGATCAAAAAAAGAGCTAGATATCATCTTTCAAGAAATTATCAAGGAGAACTGCCCTGATATTCTAGAGCCACAGGGCAAAATAGAAATTGAAAGAATCCAATGATCGCCTCCTCAAATAGATCCCAAAAAGAAATCTCCTAGGAATATTGTCACCAAATTCCAGAGCTCCCAGATCAAGGAGAAAATACTTCAAGCAGCCAGAAAGAAACAATTTGAGTATTGTGGAAACACAATCAGAATAACCCAAGATATGGCAGCCTCTACATTAAGAGAGCAAAGGGCTTGGAATACGATATTCCGGAGGTCAATGCAGCTAGGATTAAAACCTAGAATCACCTACCCAGCAAAACTGAGTATCATGCTCCAAGGCAAAATATGGACTTTCAATAAAATAGAGGATTTTCAAGGTTTGTCAGTGAAAAGACCAGAGCTGAATAGAAAATTTGACTTTCAAACACAAGAATCAAGAGAAGCATGAAAAGGTAATCAAGAGAAAGAACAAGAAAAAGAAATTGCAAGGGACTTACTAAAGGTGAACTGTTTTGTTGACACTCCTACATGGAAAGATGACAAGTATGATTCATGAGACCTCAGTATTAGGGTAGCTGAAGGGAATATGCATACATGTATGTTTATGTATATATATATATATAGGTGAATGTGTATGTATATATATAGCTATGTGTATATATGTGTGTGTGTGTGTGTGTGTGTATGTATATATATATACATATATATATGTGGAGAGAGAGAGCAGACACAGGGTGAGTTGAAGATGAAGGGAAGATATCTAAAAGAAATAAAATCAAATTAAGGGATGAGAGAGGAACATACTTAGAGAGGGAGATAAGGACAGATAGAATGGGGTGGATTATCTCGCATAAAGGTGGTAAGAGGAAGCAGTTCTCTGGGAGGAGGGGAGAGGGCAGGTGAGGGGGGAATGAGTGAAAATTGCTCTCATCAGATTTGGCCTAAGGAGTGAATACCATACATACCCAACTGGGAATCTTACACCACAGGAAAGAAGAGGGAAGAAGATAAAAAAGATGGGGGGGATGATGGAGGGGAGGGCTGATGGGGGTGGAGGTAGTCAAAAACAAACACTTTCAAAAGTGGACAGGGTCAAGGGAGAAAATTTAATAAAGGGGAATGGGTTGGAAAGGAGCAAAATATACTAAGTCTTTCACAACATGAGTATTGTGGAAGGGTTATACATAATGATACACATGTGGCCTATGTTGAATTGCTTGACTTCTTAGGGAGAGTGGGTGGGAAGGGAAGAGGGGAGAGAATTTAGAACTCAAAGGTTTAAAAACAGATGTTCAAAAACAAACAAAAATGTTTTTACATGCAACTAGAAAATAAGATACACAGGCAATGGGGCATAGAAATTTATCTTGCCCTACAAGAAAGGAAGGGAAAATGGGATGGGAGGGGAGTGGGGTGACAGAGTGGAGTGCTGACTGGGGAACAGGGCAACCAGAATATACGCCATCTTGGAGTGGGGGGAGGGTAGAAATGGGGAGAAAATTTGTAATTCAAGCTCTTGTGAAAATCAATGCTGAAAACTAAATATGTTAAATAAATAAAAAAAAGAAAAAAAGATATTTTAAAAATATATAATAGAACATGTACATCAAAATGAGGGCAATTTCATTCAAAACCATCACCTTAGCTGTATATTTCCAAAACTTTTGATTGCTCAAAACTTTTTTGGATATTGTCTCTACCAGTGAGACCTATTCTTTGCCCTTATCATATTCTACTTTAAAAATGCATATGTTCTATCCCATGCATTACAAGCTCCTTAAAAGCAAGAACTGCTTTATTTTTCATCTACGTATCCAACATAACACAGTTCATTACTTAAACAAAGTAGTACCTAATGTCTGTCAGAGCTTTAAATTAGAACTTCTTTGGAAATGCCTTAAGTTTTTCACATTTTTAAATATCCTCAGTGAAAAAATTTTGTATTTTGAAGACAAATTGCCTTAAAAATACAAATCAGATTGAAATTTAATCAATTTTAGGAGTAAAAAGTCAGTTAGATCTTTAGGAATTTTCTTATTTGGCTAATGTTGCAGGCCAGAATGAATCAGGCTAGTCTGGTTGTACAGGTTAAAAATTGGAATGAAATGAAACACTCACAGAACACCTATCAATTAACAAAAGTAGGTTTGCTTAGCCAAAGCAAGGAAAGAATATTTAGCAAGGATATGGCATTGATGCAGTTAGGTATAATTTCCTTTCCTCTGTGTTGATGTTGTTGGTCTACCAGTCAGAAACCTGAGAGAAGTACAGCTGACTCCTCCAACAGTTTGTTGTTGTTGTTTTGCATTTAGGCCACCAGAAAACTAAGACAATAGCCCAAGCCCTAGGCCCCTGAGCCAATTAAGTCTTGATGACAATTTCAACTTGTTTTAAGAAAAAACTAGAGACAGCACCAAAGCTGAAGCGGCCAGGAAAACCCACGTGGGACACAGGCTAGGAGAGAGCTAGGCACCCGAAACTGGCGGAGATCCCCAGGCCTCCCAACACAGGACAGCAGTCTGTGGAAGCGAAGAGAAGCAGCACAACGCCACTGACCGTGAGACATCAACTGCTGAGGCTTGTAGCCCAAAGGTATGAAACACGGCTTCTTGAACTTCCAGGAGACATAATGCCAGGTAAACAGCTCTAATCCCTCCCCTCCCCACCCAGAGAATTCCTCAGAAAAAGACACAGGAATAGAGGAGACAGTAGTGGGGCTTCAGTGGCCAAGTAGTGGGAGTTCCTGAGTCCCAAAGGGGCAGAACCAGCAGGGGTCAACACCAGGAACCCAGACGTACTCTTCCTCCCCTAGGGGAAGTGCCAGACACCAGCTCAAACAACAAAGAGCCAAGACCATTGCTGAAGAGCAACAGTGCTGGAGAGCAACCCAAGGGGAACAGACCTCAGGCAGCCAGACCCGTCTCCCACACCTCAGGAAACTGAAGGCTATAATTCACAAAGCCAAGAACTAGACTCACAATCCCAAGAATAAGAAAGCTGGGACAGAGAGCCCTGAGCCCCAAAAGCAGAAATTTATTGTAAAGCCAGGAAAAGGCCAACCAACATGAAGAATACAAAAAAACTGAGGACCATTGATTCTTTTTATGGAGACAGGCATGATCAAAATACCAATTTGGAAGAGGGTAGCAATGACACTATACCCACATCTGATACCTCAAAAGGTAGTGTGAACTGGTCTCAAGCCCAAAAAGCATTACTAAGAGCTAAAGGAGGATTTTAAAAACCAAATTAGGGAGGTAAAAGAAAAAATGAGGAAAAAAATGGAAAAAATGGAAAAAAAAATCCACTGACGAAATCAAGTCCCTAAAGAATAAGATTGGCAAAATGGCTACAGAGATTCAGAAACTAAATAGAGAAAATGACACCCTGAGAGGTAAAATCAACCAATTGGAAAAGGAGTCTCAAAAGCAAAATGAAGACAGTAACTCATTAAAAATTAGAGTTGAGGACAAAGGGGCAGGGCCAAGAAGGCAGGTGGAAAGCAGGGACTTGCGTGAGCTCCCCGCCAGGTCCCTCCAAAAACCTATGAAAATGGCTCTGAACAAATTCTAGAACTGCAGAACCCACAAAATAGCAGAGGGTAGCAGGGCTCCAGCCCAGAACAGCCTGAATGGTCTCTGGGTAAAGTCTATCGCGCATGGAGCTGGGAGCGGAGCAGAGCAGAGCCCAGCATGGGTGGCAGCAGGACCAACCAGACCCCAGACCAGGAGCCAGACACAGCAGGCCCTAGCTCCCTGAATCAGTGAGCTGTGGCAGTTACCAGACTTCTCAACCCAGAAACACCAAAGACAACTGAGAAGGTTAGTGGGAAAAGCTTCCGGGACAGAGTGATAGGAGTTCAAGGTAGGGCCACTGCCCAGGGGCAGCTACATAACTACAGCTGTAGTTGCTTCTGGCCCCAGGCCCACCTGGTGGGAGGAATTAAGTGGTGCTTCAGAGCAGGAGTGCAGAACAGGCTTAAGATCTGAGTCCAATCCGGGTTGGTGGTTCTTGAGGAAGGAGGAGGGCTGGTGTGGCAGAGCTGGCTGTGAAAACCACAGCACATCCCCTCAACCTTAGAACAAAGTACTCTTTACTCTACAAGCAGTCATACCCCGATGAAAAACTAAAGTCAAGTAAGTTGGCTGGAAACATGGCCAGGCAGCGAAAATGCTCTCAGATTCAGACTTAGACTCTGGAATCTTTCTTCGGTGACAAAGAAGACCAAAACATACAGCCTAAAGAGGTCAATAAAGTGCAAGAGCCTACATCAAAAGCCTCCAAGAAAAACATGACTGGTCTCAGGCCATGGAAGAGCTCAAAAAGAATTTGGAAAAGCAAGTTAGAGAATTAGAGGAAAAATTGGGAAGAGAAATGAGAATGATGTGAGAAAACCATGAAAAACAAGTCAATGACTTGCTAAAGGAGACCCAAAAAAATATGGAAAAAAAATACTGAAGAAAACACCACCTTAAAAAACAGACTAACTGAAATGGCAAAAGAGCTCCAAAAAGCCAATGAGGAGAAGAATGCCTTGAAAGGCAGAATTACCCAAATGGAAAAGGAGGTCCAAAAGATCACTGAAGAAAATGTCACCTTAAAAATTAGATTGGAGCAAGTGGAAGCTAGTGACTTTATGAGAAATCAAGATATTATAAAACAGAACCAAAGGAAAGAAACAGTGGAAGACAATGTGAAATATCTCACTGGAAAAACCACTGACCTGGAAAATAGATCCAGGAGAGACTATTTAAAAATTATTGGACTACCTGAAAGCCATGATCAAAAAAAGAGCCTAGAAATCATCTTTCAAGAAATTATCAAGGAGAACTGCCCTGATATTCTAGAGCCAGAGGGTAAAATAGAAATTGAAAGAATCCACAGATCACCTACTCAAATAGATCCCAAAAAGAAAACTCCTAGGAATATTGTCACCAAATTCGAAGCTCCCAGATCAAGGAGAAAATACAACAAGCAGCCAGAAAGAAACAATTTGAGTATTGTGGAAACACAATCAGGATAATCCAAGATCTAGAAGCTTCTACATTAAGGGATCGAAGGGTTTTGAATACAATATTCCAAAGGTCAATGGAACTAGGATTAAAACCAAGAATCACAGGGCAGCTAGGTGGCTCAGTGAGTAGAGCACCGGCCCGGGAGTCAGGAGTACCTGAGTTCAAATCCGGCCTCAGACATTTGACACATTTCCTAGTTGTGTGACCATGGGCAAGTCACTTAACCCCAATTGCCCTGCCTTCCCCCCTGCAAAAAAAAAAAAAAATAAGAATCACCTGCCCAGCAAAACTGAGTATCATGCTCCAAGGCAAAATACGGATTTTCAATAAAATAGAGGACTTTCAAGGTTTCTCAGTGAAAAGACCAGAGCTGAACAGAAAATTGGACTTTCCAGCACAAGAATCAAGACAAGCATGAAAAGGCAAACAAGTAAGAGAAATCATAAGGGACTTAGTAAAGTTTAACTGTTTTGTTCACATTCCTACATGGAAAGATGATGTGTATAATTTATGAGACCTCAGTATTAGGGTAGCTGAAGGGAATATGCACATATATATATATATATATGTATGTATGTGTGTGTATGTATATATATTCCTATGTATATGTGTGTACGTGTGTATGTATATATGTATGTGTATATACATATATATATATACATATATATATATATATAGAGAGAGAGAGAGAGAGGGCACAGGGTGAGTTGAATATGAAGGAATGATATCTAAAAAAATAAAATCAAATAAAGGGATGATTGAGAGGAATATATTGAGAGAGGGAGAAAAGGAGAGATAGAATGGGGTAAATTATCTCGCATAAAAGTGGCAAGAAAAAGTGGTTCTGTAGGAAGGGAAGAGGGGGCAGGTGAGGAGGAATAAGTGAATCTTGCTCTCATCGGATTTAACCTGAGGAGGGAATACCATACACACTCAATTGGGTATCTTACCCCACAAGAAAGAAGATTAAAAAAGGGGGGACGATAGAAGGGACGGCAGATGGGGGAGGAGGTAATCAAAAACAAACACTTTTGAAAAGGGACAGGGTCAAGGGAGAAAATTCAATAAAGGGGGATAGGTTAGGAAGGAGCAAAATATAGTTAGTGTTTCACAACTTGAGTATTGTGGAAGGGCTTTACATAATGATATGCATGTGACCTATGTTGAATTGCTTGCCTTCTTAGGGAGGATAGGTGGGGAGGGAAGAGGGGAGAGAATTTGGAACTCAAAATTTTAAAAACAGACGTCCGAAAACAAAAAGGAAAACTTTTTGCATGCAACTAGGAAATAAGATACACAGGAAATGGGGCATAGAAATTTATCTTGCCCTACAAGAAAGGAAAGGAAAAGGGGATGGGAGGGGAGTGGGGTGACAGAAGGGAGGGCTAATTGGGGAATGGGGCAACCAGAATATATGCCATCTTGGAGAGGGGGGAGGGTAGAAATGGGGAGAAAATTTGTAAATCAAACTCTTGTGAAAATGCTGAAAACTAAATACATTAAATAAATTAATAAATAAAGACTTTTTAAAAATAGAAATGTTTACAAAGCAAAAAAAAAAAATTAGAGTTGAGCAAGCGGAAGCTAATGACTCTATGAGGCATCAAGAAGTAGTAAACAAAATGCAAAGAATGAAAAAATAGAAAAAATGTGAAATATCTGATTGGGAAAACAAGTGACCTGGAAAATAGATCCAGGAGAGACAATTTAAGAGTTATTGGTCTACCAGAAATTCACAATGAAAAAAAGAGCCTTGACAGTATCTTCGAAGAAATTATCAAAGATAACTGCCCAGAGGTCCTAGAACCAGAGAGCAAAATAGTCATTGAAAGAATTCACCCATCACCCCCTGAAAGAGATCCCAAACTGAAAACACCAAGAAATATTATAGCCAAATTTCAGAATTACAATGTCAAGGAGAAAATACTGCAAGCAGCCAAAAAAAACAATTCAAATATCATGGAACTACAGTCAGGATCACGTAGGATCTCTCAGCTTCTACATTAAAAGACAGGAGAAATTGGAATATGATATTCCAAAGGGCAAAGGAGCTGGGACTACAACCAAGGAACAACTACCCAGCAAAATTAAGCATAATTTTTCAGGCAAGGAGATGGACATTCAATGAAATAAGGGAATTCCAGACCTTCCGGATGAAAAGGCCAGAACTCAATGGAAAATTTGATCTCCAAATACAAAACTCAAGAGAGACACAAAAAGGTAAATAGGGGAAAAACCCCCACAAACCTTATTAATCAATAAGGGCAAATTATTTGCATCTTTACATAGAATTATATCATCTTATGTATGTTCTATATGTATACATACATACATATGTCAATCTTGAGAATAATATAGCTATTATGACAATTGAAAGAGGAAACACATAGACTGTGAATGTCTGTATAAAATAACTGATATAAGGATAAAAAACATAATTAAGAGATGTAAAGTGAGGGCTTTGAGAGAACAGGTAAGGAGGGAGCAGAAAAGGGTAAATTACACCTAATGAAAAGGCACAAAAACACATTTCAGTAGAGGGGAAAGAAGGGAGGGAGAAGAGCAGTATTTGATCTTTACTGTCATCTGATCTAGTTCAAGAAGGGAGTAACATACCCTAATAAGTATAGAAATCTAACTTGTCCTACAGGAAGTAGGAGGGGAAAGGGGGAAAAAAGGGAAGGGGGTGGTCAGAAGGGAGGGGAGAAGTAGCAAGTAGAAAATGGTAAGACAAGGAAGGGGAATAAAGAGGGAGGGTAAACTGAGGAAGGCGGCAGTCACAAGCAAAACTTTGTTGAGGAGGGGAAGAGGAAAGGGAGAAATAAAAGCATAAACAGGGGGAAATAGGATGGAGAAAAAGACACAGATAGAAATAATAACTGTGAATGTGAATGGGATGAACTCTCCCATAAAATGGAAGCAGATAGCAGAATGGATTAAAAACCATAATCCTACAATATGCTGTTTGCAAGAAACACATTTGAAACAGGGGGATACACACAGGGTAAAGGTAAAAGGCTGGAGTAAAATATATTGCGCCTCAGCTAAAGTAAAAAAAAAGCAGATGTAGCAATCCTAATCTCAGACAAAGCAAAAGTAAAGATAGATTTAATTAAAAGAGATAAGGAAGGACACTACATCCTGCTAAAAGGCACCATAAACAATGAAGCAATATCATTGTCTAACATATATGCACCAAGTGGTAAGGCATACAAATTCTTAGAGGAGAGGTTAAGGGAGTTACAGGAAGAAATAGACAGCAAAACTATAATATTGGGAGACCTCAACCTCCCCCTTTCTGAACTTGATAAATCTAACCTCAAAATAAATAAGAAAGAAGCTAAGAACAGAATTTTAGAAAAGGCAGATATGATAGACCTCTGGAGAAAACTAAATGGGGATAAAAAGGAATATACTTTCTTCTCAACGGTACATGGCACATACTCAAAAACTGACCATGTACTAGGGCATAAAAACCTCACAATCCAGTGCAGAAAGGCAGAAGTACTCAAAGCATACTTTTCAGATCATAATGCAATAAAAATTATTTGTTAACAAAGAACCATGGAAAAATAAGCTAAAAATTAATTGGAAACTAAATAATCTAATTCTAAAGAATGAGTGGGCCAAAGAACAAATCAGAGAAACAATTAATAACTTCATTCAAGAGAATGACAATAATGAAACAACATACCAAAACTTATGGGATGCAACAAAAGCAGTTCTTAGGGGAAGTTTTGTATCTCTAAATGCTTACATGAATAAAATAGGGGAAAAGGAGATCAATGATTTGGGCATACAACTGAAAAAGCTAGAAAAAGAACAAATTGAAAATCCCCAATTAAATAGCAAATTAGAAATACTGAAAATCAAAGGAGAGATTAATAAAATTGAAACCAAGAAAACTATTGAATTAATTAATAAAACAAAGAGCTGGTTTTATGAAAAAACCAATAAAATTGATAAACCTTTGGTCAATTTGATTAAAAAAAAGAAAGAAGAAAATCAAATTACCAGTATCAAAAATTAAAAGGATGAGTTCACCTCTAATGAAGAGGAAATCAAAACAATAATTAGGAATTACTTTGCCCAATTATATGCCCATAAATTTGACAACCTTAGAGATATGGATGAATATCTACAAAAACATAAATTGCCCAGGTTAACAAAAAAGGAAGTAAAATTTCTAAATAACCCCATCTCAGAAAAAGAAATTGAGCAAGCCATCAATGAACTCCCTAGGAAAAAATCTCCAGGGCCAGATGGTTTTACATGTGAATTCTATCAAACATTTAAAGAACAATTAATTCCTATAATTTGTAGACTATTTGGGAAAATAGGTGAAGGAGTCCTACCAAATTCTTTTTATGGCACAAATATGATACTAATACCCAAACCAGGTAAAGTCAAAACAGAGAAAGAAAATTATAGACCAATTTCCCTAATGAATATTGATGCAAAAATTTTAAATAAAATATTAGCAAAAAGATTGCAGCAACTTATCACGAGAATAATACACTATAACCAGGTAGGATTTATTCCAGGAATGCAAGGCTGGTTCAAAGTTAGGAAAACGATTAGCATAATTGACCATATCAACAACAAAACTAGCAGAAACCATATGATCACCTCAATAGATGCAGAAAAAGCCTCTGACAAAATACAACATCCATTCCTATTAAAAACACTAGAAAGCATAGGAATAAATGGAGCCTTCCTTAAAATTATAAATAGCATCTACCTAAAACCATCAACAAGCATTATGTGTAATGGGGATAAGCTAGATGCATTCCCAATAAGATAGGGGTGAAACAAGGATGTCCATTATCACCCCTACTATTCAATTTGGTACTAGAAACTTTAGCTGTAGCAATAAGAGAAGAAAAAGAAATTGAAGGAATTAGAATAGGCAAAGAAGAAACTAAATTATCACTTTTTGCAGATATGATGATTTACTTAGAGAATCCTAGAGGATCAAGTGAAAAACTGAAATAACAAACTTTAGCAAAGTTGCAGGATATAAAATAAACCCACATAAATCCTCAGCATTCCTATACATTACTAACAAAGCCCAACAGCAAGAGATAGAAAGAGAAGTTCCATTCAAAGTTACTGTAGACACTATAAAATATTTGGGAGTCTATCTGCCAAGACAAACCCAGGGACTATAGGAACATAATTATGAAACCCTTTTCACGTGAATAAAGTCAGATCTAAATAAATGGAAAAATATCAGATGCTCGTGGTTAGGCATAGCTAATACAATAAAAATGATAATTTTACCTAAATTAATTTATTTATTCAGTACCATACCAATTGAACTACCAAAAAATTATTTTACAGAGCTGGATAAAATAATAACAAAATTCATCTGGAAGAACAAGAGGTCTAGAATATCTAGGGTATTAATAAAAAAAATGCTAGGGAAGGTAGCCTAGCCATACCAGATATTAAACTGTACTATAAAGCAGCAGTCATCAAAACTACCTGGTACTGGCTAAGAAAAAGAGCCGTGGATCAATGGAACAGGATAGGTACACAAGATGGAGAAGTCAACGACTATAGCAATCTATTCTTTGATAAATCCAAAGAGGCCAGCTTCTGGGATAAGAATTCACTATTTCACAAAAACTGCTGGGAAAATTGGAAAATGGTAGGGCAGAAACTGAGCATAGACCAATATTTTACACCACATACCAAAATAAAGTCAAAATGGGTTCATGATTTAGGAATAAAGGCTGAAACTATAAGCAATTTGGGAGAGCAAAGAATAGTTTACCTATCAGATTTATGGAAAAGAAAAGAAGTCATGACCCAACAAGAGATAGAGAGTATTACAAAATGAAAAATGGATAATTTTGATTATGTTAAATTGAAATGCTTTTGTACAAAAAAAAATCCAATGCAACAAAGATTAGGATGGAAGTAGAAAATTGGGAGAAAATCTTTACAACTAGTGTCACTGATAAAGGCCTCATTTCTAAAATATACAGGCAACTGAGCCAAATATATAGGAATATAAGTCATTCCCCAATTGAGGTGAAAGGAAATGAACAGGCAGTTTTCAGAGGAAGAAATTAAAGATATCTATAGGCATATGAAAAAAATGCTCTAACTCACTATTGATTAGAGAAATTCAAATCAAAACAACTCTTGGGTACCACATCTCTCCTGTCATATTGGCTAAAGTAACAAAACAGGAAAATGATAAATGCTGGAGAGGATGTGGGAAAACTGGAACATTGTTACATTGCTGGTGGAGTTGTGAACTGATCCAGCCATTTTGGAGAGCAATTTGGAACTATGCCCAAAGGGCTATAAAAATGTTCATACCCTTTGACCCAGCAATACCACTTCTAGGGTTGTATCCCAAAGAGATCACACAAGTGGGAAAAGGATCCATATGTACAAAAATATTTATAGAGGTTCTTTTTGTGGTAGCTAAGAACTGGAAATCAAAGGGACGCCCATAAATTGGGGAATGGCTGAACAAGTTGTGGTATATGAAGGTAATGGAATACTATTCTGCTATGAGAAATGGGGATGATACGGACTTCATAACAACCTGGAAAAACCTACACAACATAATGCTGAGCGAGCGGAGCAGAGCCAGGAGAACATTATACACAACCACAGATATATGGATTCTGTGAGGACTAACCCTGACAGACTTCGCTCTTCTCAGCTACACAATGTGCAAAGACAACTCCAAAAGACTCACGATGGAGAATGCTATCTACATCCAGAGAAAGAACTATGAAGTATGAATGCAGATTGAGGCACACTTCATGCTCGCCTTTTTTCCCCCTTTTTTTCTCTCTTTTGTTTTTGGGTTGTTTTTTTTTTTTGGTTCTGTTTCATCTTTCTCATGATTCCTTCCATTGGTCATAATGTAATGTAAATTAATTCAATGCAAAGTTATACATGGAAGTTATATGGGATTCCATACCGTCTTGGGGAGGAAGGGGGGGAGGGAGGGAAGAAAATCTGAAACTCAAAATTATGTAGAACCCTGTGTTGTAAACTAAAAATAAAAAAAATTTAAAAATTTTAAATTAAAAAATAAAGAAAAATCATAAGGGACTTAAGTTGAATTGTTTACATTCCAAAAAAAAAAAAGAAGAAAAACTAACCTAGACTATAGAGCAGATATTACTCCTATTACAGCTCACAAACAGGTTCCAAAGACAAATGCAAAAGAGAAGTTCCAAAAATATTTTTGAATTACAGAAGCATCTTTAAAATAAGTATATAACCTCTAAGGGTAACAACTTTGAAAGAGGACAGATGATACTTATTTTAATTAATAAATCGCAGTCTAGTCTTGTTTTTTAAAAGTTTCATCAATTTATAGTCACATCTCTGAGTTCAAACTTGATGCAGTAGTTTATTTTCATCACCTTAGAGAACCAAGTACACAAAAAAAACGATACTTTCAAGAAAGAGGTAGTAATTTTCTTCTGTGACAATTTTGAACAGTACTTTTAAGAAGTCAAAAGCTTAGAAGCAATAAGAAAATATCAACATGTTTCTAGACACATAAAGCATACAATCACAAAAATTACAGCTGAAAGGTACCTTAGAGGTCATCTGAACCAATCTAGCCATTTCAAAAATGAGGAACCGAGCCTCCTCAGTTGGGATGACTTACCCAACACTATGTTAAGAGCTCAGCAAAAACTAAAACAAGCTACAGGCGTGACTACTACACCATGTTACATCTCTCAAAAGGACCTTTCAAAAAAAACTACACTGCTCTAATATCCCAAATATGACAGAATCACTTCTAAATTAGGAACCTGAGTTTTAATGCCTAATGCTTTTTAGCAGAGACATGACTGCTGTAGGCATGTGATTCTTTGGGAACTATTTTTTTTAAAAGAATGATTAAATCATGATTTTAAAAGACTGCTCAATTAATGCCAATAGTAATTTAGGAGATTTGCTATCAATTTTAGTGAGTTCACTGAATACACTGTTCACATAACTATACTCAATCCATGGTGGGGAAAAAAAGGGAATGAAGTTTGTCAAATTTTAAAAGGAACCCACATCTATGATTAGTTTTATTTATTTTTTCTTTTTTTAATTAAGGTTTTTTTTGGTTTACAACAGTCAGTTTCACAAGCTTTTTGAGTTCCAAATTTTCTCCCCCTCATACCTCCCCCAAGATGGCATGTAATCTGATACAGGTTCTACATATACCTTCACATATGGATGAATATCTACAAAAACATAAATTGCCCAGGTTAACAGAAAAAGAAGTAAAATTTCTAAATAACCCCATCTCAGAAAAAGAAATTGAGCAAGCCATCAATGAACTCCCTAGGAAAAAATCTCCAGGGCCAGATGGTTTTACATGTGAATTCTATCAAACATTTAAAGAACAATTAATTCCTATACTTTGTACACTATTTGGGAAAATAGGTGGAGTCCTACCAAATTCTTTTTATGACACAAATACGATACTAATACCCATATGTACAAAAATATTTACAGCAGCCCTTTTTGTGTTGGCAAAGAATTGGAAATCAAGGGGATGCCCATGAATTGGGGAATGGCTAAACAAATTGTGATATATGAATGTAATGGAATACTATTGTGTAATAAGAAATCAGGAGCAGATGGACTTCATAAGAACCTGGAGAGTCTTATATGATCTGATGATGAGTGAAAGGAGAAGAACCAGGAGAACATTGTACATAACCACAGACACATTGCTTCTGTGATGGCTAACTTTGATTGACTTGGCTCTTCTCAGCAATGCATGGTTCTAAGACAGCTCCAGAAGACTCATGATGGAAAAGGCTATCCACATCCAGAGAAAGAATTATGGAATCTGAATGCCGATTGAAGCAAACTATTGCTCTCTTTTTCCCTTGTATGATCTCTTTGGGATACAGCCTAGAAGTGGTATTGCTGGGTATGATTAGTTTCAGAAAGGCAAAGTGACATTTCCCTCCTAGTCCAAATCTCAAAATCATACAAAGAATAAGAATAAATGCATCATGTAGAGACTTCAACCAAAAGACTCCTAATTTCACTTCCAAGTCTTAAGAATCTATGAAATGAAAGCTTAAGGAAACAATTATTATTGATGAACATTAATTAGTAAAACATAAGAATTAATAATATTAAATTCTGTCTATAAAATACCCAGTAGAAATGGCAAGATGGAGTGCAGACCATATTTAAAAGTCTGAAAACTCTTCTATTAAAAGAATTTATTTGGAGTATTTAAAGCACTGATACCACATATCAGGTTTATAAAATCACTTCTTAGCCTCCTAACTCAAATACAAGATCTATAATTAGACAGACTGATGTGAAAATCCAAGGTAGAACTCACCATTTCTCTTTTTTTACCTCATTTTAAATCATTATTTATTTAATATTTTTAGTTTTCAGCATTAATTTTCACAAGAGTTTGAATTACTAATTTTCTCCCCATTTCTACCCTCCCCCCCACGCTAAAATGGCATATATTCTGATTGCCCCGTTCCCCAGTCAACCTTCCCTTCTGTCACCCCACTCCCCCCATCCCCTTTTCCCTTACTTTCTCCTAGGGCAAGATAGATTTTTATGCCCCACTGCTTGTATATCTTACTTCCTAGTTACATGCAAAAACTTTTTTTTGAAAATTTGCTTTTAAAACTTTGAATTCCAAATTCTCTCCCCTCTTCAAGAAAGCAAGCAATTCAACATAGGCCACATGTGTATCATTATGCGAAACCCTTCCACAATACTCATGTTGTGAAAGACTAACTATATTTTGCTCCTTTCTATCCTATCCCCCTTTATCCAATTTTCTCCCTTGACCCTGTCCCTTTTCAAAAGTGTGTGCTTTTGATTACCTCCTCCCCCATCTGCCCTCCCTTCTATTGTCCCCCCTTTTTTATCTCCTTCCTCCTTCTTTCCTGTGGGGTAAGATACCCAATTGTGTGTATGGTATTCCCTCCTCAGGTCAAATCCAATAAGAGCAAGATTCACTCATTCCCCCTCACCTGCCCCTCTTCCCTCCCAACAGAACTTCTATTTCTTGCCACTTTTATGAGATAATTTACCCCATTCTATCTCTCCCTTTCTCAATATATTCCTCTCTCATCCCTTAATTTGATTTTATTTTTTTTAGATATCATCCCTTCACATTGAACGCACCCTGTGCATATATACATATACATGTATATAAATATATATGTATATAAATGTATATATATATATGTGTGTGTATATATATATATATACATATATATATATGTATGTATGTATGTATATTCCCTTCAGCTAACCTAATGCTGAGGTCTCATGAATTATACACATCATCTTTCCATGTAGGAATGTAAACAAAACAGTTCAACTTCACTAAGTCCCTTATGATGTCTCTTTCTTGTTTACCTTTTCATGCTTCTCTTGATTCTTGTGTTTGAAAGTCCAATTTTCTATTCAGCTCTGGTCTTTTCACTGACAAACCTTGAAAGTCCTCTGTTTTATTGAAAATCCATATTTTGCCTTGGAGCATGATACTCAGTTTTGCTGGGTAGGTGATTCTTGGTTTTAATCCTAGCTCCATTGACCTCTGGAATATCATATTCCAAGCCCTTCGATCTCTTAACGTGGAAGCTGCTAGATCTTGGATTATTCTGATTATGTTTCCACAATACTCAAATTGTTTCTTTCTGACTGCTTGCAGTATTTTCTCCTTGATCTGGGAGCTCTGGAATTTGGAGACAATATTCCTAGTAGTTTTCTTTTTGGGCGTATTTTTCAGGTGGCGATCAGTGGATTCTTTCAATTTCTATTTTGCCCTCTGACTCTAGAATATCAGGGCAGTTCTCCTTGATAATTTCTTGAAAGATGATAGCTAGGCTCTTCTTTTGATCATGGCTTTCAGGTAGTCCAATAATTTTTAAATAGTCTCTCCTGGATCTATTTTCCAGGTCAGTGGTTTTTCCAATGAGATATTTCACATTGTCTTCCATTTTTTCATTCCTTTGGTTCTGTTTTATAATAGCTTGATTTCTCACAAAGTCACTAGCTTCCACTTGCCCCGATCTAATTTTTAAGGTGGTATTTTCTTCAGTGGTCTTTTGGACCTCCTTTTCCATTTGGCTAATTCTGCCTTTCAAGGCATTCTTCTTCTCATTGGCTTTTTGGAGCACTTTAACCATTTCAGTTAGTCTATTTTTCAAGGTGTTATTTTCTTCAGTATTTTTTGGGTGTCCTTTAAGACGTCATTGACTTTTTTTTCATGGTTGTTCCACATGACTCTCATTTTTCTTCCCAATTTCTCCTCTACTTCTCTAACTTCCTTTTCCAAATCCTTTTTGAGCTCTTCCATGGCCTCAGATCAGTTCATGTTTTTCTTGGAGGCTTTTGATATAAGTGCTTTGACTTTGTTGACTTCTGGCTATATGTTTTGGTCTTTTTTGTCACCAAGGAAAGATTCCAAAATCTGAGTCTGCATCTGAGTCCGTTTTCACTGCCTGGCCATGTGCCCAGCCAACTACTTGCCCCCAAGTTTTTTGTCAGGGTATGACCGCTTGTAGAGAGTACTTTGTCCCAAGCTTGAGGGGGTTGTGCTGTTGTTTTCAAAGCTATTTCTGCACAGCGAGCTCTGCCACACCAGTGCTCCTCCTCCCCCAAGAACCACCAACCTAGACCGCGACTCAGATCTTAGGCAGGCTCTGCACTCCCGCTCTCAATTCCTCCACCCTCAATTCCTCCCACCTGGTGGGCCTGGGACGGGTAGCAACTGCAGCTATAGTTCTGTCCTCAGAGCTGCACCACCTGTACTGCCCCCGGGGGCGGTGGCCGAAGCAGGAAGTCCTTTCACTCTGTCCCAGCAGCTTTTCCCACTAACTTTCTCTGTTGTCTTTGGTGTTTGTAGGTTGAGAAGTCTGGTAACTGCCACAGCTCACTGATTCAGGGTGTTAGGGCCTGTTCCACCCGGCTCCTGGTCTGTTTGGTCCGGGCGACCGGGCACAGCCCACGCTGGGCTCTGCTCCGCTCCACTCCACTCCCAGCTCTGTGGGATAGACCTTACCCAGCAACCATCCAGGCTGTCCTGGGCTACAGCCCTGCTTCCCTCTGCTATTACATGGGTTCTACAGCTCTAGAATTTGTTCAGAGCCATTTTTATAGGTTTTTAGAGGGACCTGGGGGAGAGCTCACGCAAGTCCCTGCTTTCCAGCCACCATCTTGGCCTCACCATTTCTCTTAATCTCTACATCTGAAGTTAATAAAATTTTGTTATTCAAACACATTTTGAAAAGTAAATGGTAGTGAATGTAAGCACAAAATTGGCTAACAAACCCTATTTCAGAACATTTAAAGAAGTGAGATGAGGAAAGAACCAAGGCCATGATATTTTCCTAAGAGAATAACTGCATATGCTATACACTTGATACCTTTGTAAGTATTTGTCCATGACTACAAGTGGTGGTTTTACTGGCTTTTATAATCAATTCAAACAGAGTGTATGAATTCCAGCTGTTAAGTATCAGCAGAAGTCATGGGAATCAAAGGCATCAGAAACTGCAGGTAGTCTCTGATTTTCTCCACAATATATTTATAAAAACCCATTTGGAAAAACATTAGATTTGCTCATAGAAATATTATAAGCTTAAATGATATACCTGAACAAGTAAGTTTTCATAAGTGGATTTTTTAATAGAAAGCAGAGCTCACAAGGAATTGTGAAATCTTCTAGTCCAACCCCTTCATCTTTACATATTAGGAAACTGAGGTTTTCAAACTTCAACTTACAACTCCTTTCTAAAGGTATTCTCTAACCTTATTCTCTTTTTTGTAAGATCATTTCTTCTATCCACCACTGCATGAACAAGCAGGTACTGGGGAAATCATGCTTACTTCAATTAGATTTAATATCTAGTAATCTAGATTATTTTGCTTTCTTTGGAGTT
Organism: Trichosurus vulpecula; assembly: GCF_011100635.1. Lineage (NCBI taxonomy): Eukaryota > Metazoa > Chordata > Mammalia > Diprotodontia > Phalangeridae > Trichosurus > Trichosurus vulpecula. The sequence goes on from NC_050574.1 coordinate 183,500,883, forward strand.
ATCACTCAAATACTTCCCACAAACAACAATAAGCCCATAAGTAAAAGAAATTACTACTTTGGCTTAAGAGAACCTGCAGCCCAACAAGAAACTTTCATCCAACTAATCTTTATTAAGTATATACTATGTATAATGCATTGCACTAGGTCAGTGGGAGGTACAAAGGTTCAGGAAACAAGACACCCTACCCTCAAGGAAATTACAATTTATTAAGAGAGGTAAAACATGCACACAGTTAACTATTACAATATAGTTATAAAAGCATGATGACCATAGTATACCATTGCTGAGCCAAGTCATTAACACTAAACACAATACATAAAGACATCTGGAATACACAGCTAAAAGACACATAATGAGTTAGTAATATAGGCTTTCTTTTCTAAGTTATGAAAATGTTTCTTCAGTCTATGATTTTGCATCTTTTGTGAATTTTTTAAAAAATTCTACCTTTTATGATTTTGTTTCCTCCATTTGTAGGCTATTTCGGGATGGCATATTGTGAAAACTAGATATAATACATGAAACTGGGGCTATCCTGTCTGAGGCTGGACTTGAACCCAGATCACTCTGACTCTGAAGCCAGCTCTCTCTCAAATAATTATAAGATTTAAAGTAATATAGTTAAGCTTCAAGTCCTATAAAATAGCAAAAGGGGGGAAGGAAGAATCACATACGACCATAGATTTAATGGTGAAAAGAACCATACAGGCCACTCAGTGCAATCCTCCCCCCAACTTTATATACAAGGAGACAGAATCTGAGGGAGGTTAAGTTACTTAACCAAGGCCACATGCTAGTAAGTAGCTGAGTCCGGAGTTAATTTCAGGTCTTCCTAACTCCAATCCACTGTGCCTCCTACCTAGATATACAATGATTATACCAGGGCCTTAATGTACTACAAAATGTACCTATAACATAAAATGCATATCTATTATATCATGAATTTAAGGTAACTATAGTATTAACATTTAATAATAATTTTGTCTGTCTTCATAGGCATTTAGAAAAGTTTTTGTTAAAGATTTTTGAGAGTGGCAAACATCTCTTAAAGTTTGAACTGATTCCTTATTTATTTCTTGAAAAATTTCCCTGCAGCAACCAGAGGCATTTAAAATCATTCTACTGACTTTAGAACTCAAGGCTGACATCATCTTTTAAAAACTGCTATTTAGATATGTAAATACTTGAAGGCCTAACAACTGTGATGTTTGGAGAGGAGAAATTTCTTTCAATCGGGACATGTTTTTCACTTTTGTATTCTTATCATCTTCCCTACCTGTATCCCCCAACCAAAAAATAATAAACATCACAGAAGAAGAGAAGACCATTAAAAGGGTGCTAGAAATATATGTATGGACTTGAGGACAAAGGTATGATCACATTCTTTTGTCTTGTTTAGAGTAAGATGTATTTATGAGAGCACTGTATGAAACTGAGCGTCAAGACTTTTTTTAACATCATCTGGTGAAGGCACCTCTTTAATACTTGGCAATAGTTCAATATTAATTATAGTTATTAGACACTGCTGAATGAGTGGAGAAATGAAATACAAAGTGTTAATTATAAAAGAACAAAATTTGCCCTTACCAACTATACTTACCCTGATATTGCTCCATATCTTTTGACCAGAGAGTCTCCTTTCCATATTGAGTTTCATCATATAAAAATTTAACTTCTGTGGCCCCAGCATCTTCTGCATTCTGAATTAATTCCTAACCATAAAAATATACCCAAAATAACTTAATTTCACAAACATTTGATGCCCATCTTGCAACTGCATTTTCAAAGCCAATATAGAATAACTGATCACCTATTTTAGGCATTGTTCTGCTCCACACTACTAAGATTAAGTGCCACCTATCATGATCTTAACGCTTCTGAGGTGCCTTCCAGTTCTAGGCCTGTAATTCTATTATCCTATAAACTCTAGACAAGTGAGGAAATGTTAAGAAACATTCTGACTAGCCTAAGTGTCTATTCAAGTCAACAGAACAAATAAATTACATCCCAAGACATTGAAAGAAGTGACAGAAGACACTGCTGAACCACTAACAATAAACTTTGAAAACTAATCAAGAGAGAAGCCATAAGTATAAAAATGGGCAAATGTTGTCCCCATCTTCCACAAAGGAAAGGAACAGTCTTCAAACTACAGGCCAGTGATTGTGATTTCAATTCCTGGGAAAAGAGAAGCTATTATTAAAAGATGATTTATAAGGCATTTAAAAGGGCAAGAAGTGATCCCCAGTAGCCAACGTGGCTTCATCCTAAACAGATAATGCCAGATTAGCATTTTCTTATTTGACACGGTGATTAGATAAAGAGAATCCTACAATTGTGATACAACTGGAATTCATCGAAGTATCTGACAAAATCACTCATACTCTCCTTATGGACAAGATGGAAAGAAGCAGGCTAGGTGAGAGAACAGTTACTTTATAAGCGCTTGAATGACCCCACACAAAGTATGAATTGGTGAATCAAAGCTATCTTGACAGATTTATAGTTGAAGAGCCCCAGAGAGCTGTCCTTACCCTTATGCTCTTCAACATTTTTGAAAACCACTTGGATAAAAGCAAAGACAAAAAATGCTTATCAAATCTAACAATGACATAAAGGCAGGAAGGAGAACTAACAGGTTTGACAACAGGCTCAAAAAAATCTCAATAGGTAGATAAATGGAATGTAATGAGAAAAATTAATATATGTGAAGTCCTGCACTTGGATTTTTTTAAAAACTGAACAAAAGCAGTTTGGGGAAAACATAATTAAGTAATAATATCATAAAATAAAAAGATCTAGCAGTTTAGTTTACTGCAAGAGAGTCAAGAGTATGACACAGCAAGCAAAAAAAGCTGTATGATACTAAGCTTCATAAAAAGAAAGGAGGAACAAGCATTTATACAGCACCTACTATGTGCCAGGAACTATACTAAGCACTTATTACAAGTAATATCTCATTTGATCCTCACAACAATCCTGTAAGGTAGGTGCTATTATTATCTCCATCCTACAGTAGGGAAACCAAGGCAAACAGAGGTTTTATAACTTGCCACAGGTCACACAACTAGTAAGTCCCTAAGGAGAGATATGAATTCAAGTCTTCCTTACTCCAGGCCCAACCCTCTATCCACTGTGCCACCAGCTGCCTCTAAGAGGCATAATAAGTGAAGCATATTGTTTATGATTAAAGAGATGATAGTTCCTCTCTGAATGTGGTATCACTAGGAAAGAATAAAGTACTGCACTAATTTCTGGACATGACATTTTATGAAGGACACTGACAAACTGGAGCTGGTCCAGAAGTCAACTAAAATAGTGAGGAAACTGGACACCATGCCAAAGGTACTAGGGATATTTAACCTCCAAAACAGAAAACTTGGGTATGGGGAGAAAGGGCAGAGACCTAACAGCTCTCTTCATGTATGTGAAGCGTAACCAAATAAAAACAGGAATTAGACTAGTTCTGTGTGGTCCAAAAGAGACAGAACTAGGGAAAGTGGTTTCAAAGAGGTATATTTAAGTTCAGTGCATGGTAATATTTATATTACCAATTAGAGCTTTTTGACAAAGGCCTACTTAAGGATGCACATACTTAAGAATGTTTGGTTTCCCTATCACTAGTGATCTTCAAGCCAGGTATCAGCTTGGCAAGGATGTCTCGGTAGGGATTGGATGATTTCTAAAGTCCCTTTCAAAAATGAGATCTGAAGTTGAATGAATGATCAAAATACTCTCATAAATCCAGTTTATCTAACACAAACCAATAGTGCACTCTGTACCTTAAGAATTTGTCCTCCTTCTGGATACCTTCTTAAAATGTCCTTAAGAAAATCAACAAGAGGTGGAGTTGTTTGACCAAATCGGCCTGAAAGCATAAAACAAAAGTCACTTACTTTTTTCCATCTTGATACCTACCTACTTATTCTCTATGATGTAGTTTTGTTCCAAAATTTGATGCATCTACACAATTTATAAACCTTTCAAAGTAGTAATTGTATAACAACTGAACTACAACAATCCCTTTACAAAAATGAAATTCAATTCCATCAAATAACTGAATTTTAAAAGGATTTTATCAAATAAATTTATTATAACTTTTAAGGAGTGCTCCATGATTTCGTTAAGGAGCAGCACAAAAGTATTTAGTTCAAAAATAAAAATGAGTTTCTTTTGAAAATAAATATGCATTACTTAATTAGTACCACTACTACTAAAAAAATGAGCCAGGGAAATTAGTTCTCTTTCATTCTTAGCAGTAGCTCTTGTCCAGGTATTTCAATTAATCATCTATTCCAATTTCACTTGTTATTAAGGATACCACACCTAGCTTTCTGCCTGCTCAGTAAAAAAAAATTCTGACTAAGTTTGCCCAGTGGAGAGATTCAATCAGGCACTTAAGTTAAGAGATAGGTATCTTCTGAGCTGCACAGGGCAGGTATATTTGAAGATAAAACAAGAAAAGTTTGCTCTTAAAAAAGAAAATCATGATGCTAATCTTCTATATATTTATTATTTTACAATGATTTACCATCCATCGATCTCTCTGCAATCTTTCTGCCCATTATTATTTGAGGGGAGCCTCATTACTCTTTTTCCATATAATTGGTTACTTTAAATTAACTCATTCACCCTTGTTAACTACTTTTTCTTGATGTTCTCTCAAATCATCATCATTTCATAATGTTCTCTTGTTCTCTGTCTATAACATGAAGTCATTTTGCAACAATATAAACTTCACACCCTTCTAAGAATCAACAGTATACCTCCTCCTTTTAAGCCTTTGGACTGAAGGTTTAGAAAAAGATGACAACTTTTATAAGCCAGAATGTCTTCAATCTTGATCCAATCAGATAACTGAAAAAGGAAAAAAATAATATATGTAATGTATTCCTTAATCAAATAAATTCAAAAGTTGTCAACAAACAATAATGCCTGAGTTATCTAGCGTCACTGAGAAAATAAGAAATGCAAGGAAGTAAATTATTCAGGTAACTGAAGTTTCAAAGCCTGAAGTTTTTTTAAATGTTTTGGAAAATTTTCTAAAATGCATTGTACATTCTCCATCCCAAAGAGTATGTTTTAATGGACCCATGATATTATCAATATAGGTTTTCCTTCTAACTGTACAAATTGCAACCTGAAATCTCCTCAACCTGTCTGACTTTCTTTCATATCCTCCCATGAATTCTTACAAAAGGCCTATATAGCCTTCATAAAAGATCTACCTGACATGCTGAAGGCTTTTCTCTAGCATTTAAGATTTTGTGGGTACCAAAACTGCACCTGAACAATTCTGTTATCCTTCACTATGATTCTGTAACTGGCCTGTTTTTCAGATGATATATTTCCTGTATTTTTTAGACCACTTCTAGAAATCATTTCTAGAAATCTACAAAATCATTTGTAACATATGCATTTAGTTTACAGTTGCCATATAGCTCTCCAATCCCTTTTGAGTCACGTGGAATTTTAATTCTTCAAAGACTGTGGTGTTTCTATGATTCACAGTCACATAGTATTGTAGAAGGATACTGTTTAAGAGACAATTTTTGTATCTAGTAAGAACTTGGAATCTTTGAAAGTGCTATATGATTTCCCAAAAACAATTTAGCCCACTCTACTTCTATTTAATAATGAGCCCACTTCACCGTCCATCTGCAATGACAGACCAAATAATATGTAATCAAGAAGTAACTCAAGAGGTTGCCCATCCAAAAGGATATCAGTTTGAATACTCTTTCTCAGTCAATTTGGTTTCTCCTATATTGATTTTAAGTCAATAATTTTTTAGTTGTCATGAAGAGGCATTCATGGAATAGGAATGGAATATATGTAATTTATAGGAATTATAGCATTCTGGAAACCTACAGTAATTATCACTAAGTTATCCTTTCCACATCATGACTTTCCCCATAGTGGTTTTGATATATTGTTAGTCAGCATAAGAAATTAGATGAGAATTTGGTGGGGGGTGTGGAGTTTGGCAGAAACCACAGACAACATTTAAAGGCCAGCAGACCATGCAGAAAAATACTGAACCCAATTTTTGCAATAAGGTACTGTAAACAGCCCATAGAAGAAAAAGAAAAAATTCAGACTTCCTCTCTGGTACAAAAGAAGGGCCAAAAAAATTTACACAGATTTTCAAGATCAAAGAGACACTGCACCCTTAACCCCCACACAATGTAGAAGGGATAACTGTATATCATCTACAAAGGTGAGCATCTAGAGGACTTCATTATCTATAGAATGTCTCTTTCGTTTGGATTCTACAATGGACATCCTTGACAACAGTAGTGAACATCTTTGCAAAGTCCATGTCACCTTGTTTTATGTCTCATTTGATGTCAATAAGATAATGATAAAGTTATTTTTGGACATAATCAAGAAATCTTATATTATCAAAATATAAACCTTTTAGAAAACTTGTTGGAGCACAGCCTTCAACATTATGTTTTTGCTCTGGGTCAAATCTTTTTTTCTCATAATCAACAAAATAACAAAGACAGTAGGATCTTATATTTTTAGCAGCTTTCAGTTAATTCTGTGACTAAATATGTAGTCTGCTATAGAAAATAATTAGCCAGTGTTTGATAAATCTGAAAATATAAACTACTCATGAAAAAATTCCTTATTTACAAAAGTTGCTGGGAAATTGTAATAAAGTCTGGCAGAAGTTAGGCTTAGACTAACATTTACACCATATTCCACCATAAATTCAAAATAGGTACATAGCTTTAACATTAAAAACCATGCTATAAAAATTAGAAGAGAAGCAAATTTCATACCTTTCACAACAGAAAATGTATTCATAAACAAGGGAGAAAGGTTAATACAAAAGATAAAGTAGACAACTTATACAAAATGAAAAGCTTTTGGCAAACAAAATTAGGATACAGAGAAAAGTAGTCAAATGGGAAAAATTTTTCTACCAAATTTTTCAGATAAGGTTTAGCATCTAAGATACATAGACAAATAAAAGATTGTCTACATGAGCAGAAAGGGGCCCATAACTTCCTTATTACCACAGGTAGCAACTGCTGACCAACTGCCAACAGGAAAATAAAGACAGGAGTCCTGGGAGAGACAACATCCCAGAAGAGTGATCCTGCTTCTAGCCCAGTCCTCACAGTCATCATTCATTAAAGCAACTCCTGTGGAGAAGAGGCCAAACATCCCCACCAACTACCCACCAGGGCACTCAAGCTGGCACCCTGAGTGAGAAACAGGAATCAGCATGTGCCAGGCAAGTCAAACCATCATGACCACCTTGACCAGACTCCAATGAAGATAGCTCAGGATGCTGAAACCAATAGCTTTTGGAACGACAATGTTTTCAGCTCCTGCCCAAAGGCATCATCCTGAGGAACCAACCCTTGTAGAAATGTAGAAATGGCAATTGCTCCTACAGATGATACAGCCACAGCTACTGACAACACAAAAAAGAAAGTTGTTGCAACAAAGTCTTTGGCAAAGACAAATGGTTCAACTTCAAAACTTTTAGAAATGGAAATGACATTAAAGCAGCAGCATTACCATCTGCTTCACCACTGCACCCCAAAGATCATCAGACTTTTCCATCTGACCTGCAGCTGAAACTTTTCAAATATGTCGTCTTCCCCATTAGAATATGAGCTCCTTAAGAGCAGGGGCTGTCTCTGTTTTTCTAAGTGTTTCTTTAGTCAGACTCTGTACTCCCTTGAGTAGGCACTACATTACTTTTTTTATTTCTTTTTCAAGCTTTTAGTACAGTATTTGGTACATTGTAGGCCTTTAATAAATGCTTTTATTTTTTCATCATTTAATTCATGGTAAAAGGAAATGAACAAATATTTCTCGAAAGAATTGCAAACTATTAACAACCCATACGTAAGAATGCTCCAAATCACTAATAATAAGAAAAACGTAAATCAAAACAACTCTGAAGTTTTGCCTCACACCCAGCAAATTAGCAAAATTAGAAACAATAGTAATAGTCAATGTTGTGGCAAGACAGGTACTCTAGTGCATTATGGGTGGGCACAGAAATTGGTACAACCATTTGGAATGCAATTTGGAATTATGCTAATAAAATGAATAAAACATCCATACCGTTTGACCAAGAGAGTCCACTTCTAAGTTCATACCCCAAGGAAACCATTGATAAGAAGAAAGTTCTCATATATGCCAAAATATTTATAGTAGTGTTGGTAGCAGCAAAGAACTAGAAACAAAGTAGGTGCCCGTTGATTGGGGAATGGCTAAAAAAAATTGTGGTACATGAATGTAATGGAATACTACCATGCCATAAGAAATGAGGAAGATGGTAAATACTGAGAAACATGGTAATATTTACACAATCTGATGCAGGGTTAAAATAAGTAAAGATAAGAAAATAATACACACAATGACTACAGCAATGTAAATGTAAAGAACCACAAGACAATCAAAAGACTGTTGCAAAATTACAAAGAACAATCACTGCCCCAAAGAAAAGATATGAGAAGACACACTACCCCCACTCCTTTGCAGAGGTAGGAAGTCCTTGGGTGCAGTGCGTTGCATATATTTTCTCACATCACATAAATGCCTTCTGTCACTGTCGCCTCCCTTGGGCCTGTCTCTCATGAACAGGTGGCCCTTCTCCTTGCAAAGGCAAACATCTCTCTACATGCAGAAGTGACTGCATTCCATTCCATCTTCTCCAGCAGATGGTCCCTTCTATCAGCTTTACTCTCTCAGTTTTCTTCAATCTCTCCATGTCTACTGGCTGCTTCTCTACTACCTACAAACATGCCCATATGTACAAGGAATTATAAGGAGGCCAGTGTCATAAGACTGTAGAGTATGTGGAGCAAAGTATAAAAAGACTAGAAAGGTAATACAGTTATGAAAGGTTTCAAAAACCAAACAGAAGGTTTTATATTCAATCTTCAAGATAAAAGGGAATCACTGGAGTTTACTGAATGGGGTAAGGAAGGAGAAAGAGAGTAGCATAGTGAGACCTGCTCTTTTAGGAAGATTAGTTTGGTAGTTGAGTTGTCAGATTGGAGTGGGAAGACTTGAGGCAGGGAGACCAACCAGTAGACTAATACAATAGTCCAAGAATGAGAGGTTTTGAAAAGAAAAAGAAGCATATTTGAGAGATGTTGCAAAGGTAAACCAGAATTGGGAATTGGATGGGGGGAATGGGAAGTGAGAATTGGTGTTAGTGATGGTAAAGGATGATGGGACCCTTTTCTAAAAGGGATACTTCTCTGAAATATAGCTGCAGGGGCAGGGCTATCTCCAGTAGGGTCTGTGGGGAAGTTGAGTTGGTCAAAGTGGAAGTGATTTCACTCACTTGGCATAGGCTGCCACCTATCTTTCCCTCAGCGCTACTTTAGCCTGGATTGCCTGAGCTGTAAGTAATCATTGGCAGTTGGTGGTGATGCCTGGCTCTGTGGCTTTGCATGGAGAAGTGACATATCAAGTCTTTGTCCCCTATGCTTTTGGTACTGATGCTGGAGAGAACAGGCATCAGTTGCCCACCTCAAAAATTTTTCCCTGTATGTTTCACACATTTGAAATTTATGTTAACAAGCTCCTATTTTAAAACAAATACCTGTATTATGAGGTTCTTCCCCATTTCATAATATTTTCAAATTTTCAATTAGTCCAAAGGACAATGAAAAGACATGGTGGCTGAAGAATATCAACACTACTAATTTGTACTGAAGAAGTTTAAAACATATCACGGCCATGAATAACATATAGGCAAGCCAAGGATCCACAAATATTCACAAAATGTTAAAAGAACCACAGAAAGGCTTCCAATAGTAATGGCAGGCCCTTCATGAAGGATACACAGAAAGACACTGACAAGAATCATACATGATGGATAGATGCAACCTGCAAAGGTAGGAGTACCTACACTGATGAGATCATTGATTCATTTAAGGAATTTTTTTTAAATTATTAAAACCAAGATCTATCATTATGTCTAAACAATGAATATGGTTATGAGGCAGTAACACTTATTTCAAGTTTATTTTCTAGTATAATCCCTTCAAAGTTCACAGAAATCTCATTTTTAAAAATATGTAAGATGTAATGTAGCAGAGAAAAGGACCTGAATGAAGCCAGGAGACTTAACTTTGACACCTACTTGTGATGTGTTAAGTGTAATGTAACTATGGACAGGTAATAAAATAAAATTTCAGGAATAGAAGGTACCTCACATATCCAAAAACAATCAACTTACTTGGAAAAGATGTCATTCAGCCTTTGACTGAAGACCTCCAGGAAAGAATCTCATTACTACGAGTCAACTTTTGAATAGCTCTAATTGTTAGGAAGAGTTTTTTTTTCCTTATATCACACTTAAATTTTCTTCCTTATTGCTCCTAACTCTCCAAAAAGGGCAAAACCAGTCACTGAACCTCTCTGATACACACTTTTCACATCTGCTGAAATAGAAATACTGTCTATAAGACTGACTTCACAGCAGAGTGGGAAGAATACTGGCTCTAGAGTAAGAGGATCTATGTTCAAATTCTCCAATGTTTACTACTTCTGCAACCTTTAGCAAATCACTTAACCTCCACAGGCTTTAGTTTCCTCATCCATAAAATGGGAGGATTGGACTAGGAAGACTTTAAGATCCCTTCTACTCCTAAATCTGTGATCCTCTAAATAACATATTTTGAGTAATTTGCTAATGTTAATACCACTTACATATGTCACTTATTGTGGACATATAAAAGATATTAGGTTTTCCATTGCAACAAATTAGCTTGTTTCTTAAAAAATAAAGTTGTAAATTCCATTTTACTCTATAAAGGAAAAGTTGAAGATGGAGCCATAAGCAGGGCATAGAAACCAGGGTCACTCCCCCCAGCTCCCACTGCCTTAGACCTCTTGTTCTGAGGTCCAAGATCTCTACCTAAGGCCTCCTCCATCCTCAACTGAATGTATCTTAAAAAGTTGAGGACACTTTTTGTCTGCATGTCTTAGGTGTCAGAAATCTTAGGTCAACAGCTCTGATTTTTTTTTTAATTCAGGTCTTTTGATTTCACTGGCGTAGAGAATTCCTGGCGCAGAAACTGCTTCCACTAATGCAGATCTGCAACTAGTCTGTAACATAACTAATTTGTCCACAATAATGAAGCTGTATTAGATGCAGGACTTAAGGTCAGTTCTTCCTGATTTCTGGGCCAGCTCTGATCCACTGGACCAAGCTGCCTCTCCTGATTAAAAATGTTAGAAAAAAAAATCCTTCTCTTACCAAAAAAAGAAAAAGGGTAATTATTTCATAATTAAGAAAATCAGAATATAAGAAAAAATTATGCCATTTTGATGACTATCTCCAACCAAAATAAAAAGCCCTCTAACTACACTGAAATTGAGATGCATTCTGAAGTCTCAATCACAGGAAGTGAAACTTCAGAGTAATGGGGCCATTCTTTTTCTGATGAAGGGAGTATTGGGTGGGGGGCGGGGGGAGGGGAGGTAACGATGCCTACAAAAACAAAAATCAGGTAAACTACTTAAGGGTTTAGAGTAATATAAACTATTTCAAATATATCTTTTAAGTGTTTCACAAACCATTGTTTCCAGGATGTATCTAATTATCCATCCTACTTATTTAGTCCCATTAGACCAAGGAGTCCTTGGGAGCGTGTATTTTTCTTGCCTCTGAATTCCCAGCACTTCGTACAGCACACAGTAGGTCCTTTATTTTTTATTGCGGCTGCTGTCGACTGCTCAGGTTCTTCTCTCATTGCACTTTTTCTGCAGTGAATGCTAAACGCTCAGGTTTATGCCAATTCCAAGTTAAGTTTACAGACTGAGAACATTCTGCATTTACAAAACGTTATCTCTGCGTGTCATTACGAGATCTGAGCTGTCATCTGAGCATCAATAAGTGACAAAGTAGTAAAAGTTACCTCCCGACCGCGGAGCCACAGCTGTTGCTCAGACGCCGGAAAGTCGGTGTCCCGGTAAATCAGCTCCTTGACTTCATGGACGGTCGCGGGGGGCGGCACCTCGTACGTCCTACAGCCCACGCTGCCGTGGAGGACGGTCACTCGCGCTAACCTGGGCGGAACACAAAGAGATCATTGAGCCAGGGCGGGGGACGGCGCGACGCCAGCCTGGGCTCCCGGGGAACTCGCGTCCATCCCGGAGCAGGACGGCTGACCCACGTGGGGCTCGGCGCGCGCTCCGGGGGCCCCAGGCCTCACCCCGGGATCTGAGACCACCCGGCGCGGGGTGGGATGAGACACGAGCCGGGTGGAAGCTTTACCTGTCGCCCATTGCGAGCCGTCCCCGGATCGGTGGCGCAGAAAGAAGCCCCGTTGTGATTCAGGGGCGGGGGAGGAGAGACTGGGGGGCGGGAGTCTCCAGCCGAGGCCTCAGCTGCCCCTCCCTCCTTGGCTCAGGGTCGCAGACCGTCCCGCCGCCTCTGCCTCCGCCGGCGCCTTCGCCGAGGACCAAGCAAGACCCCGCCCAGGGGATGCCCCGAGCCAGCGAGCCGAGGACAGAAAAGGAGTCCGCATCCCGCCCGCGCGCCACCTCACGTGGCCCCGCCTGGCCCGCGCGAGCCCACCGCCCCTGCTTCTGAGGTAGAAATGGAAGAGGAGGAAACGGCGGCAGCGGCGGCGCCGGCGCGCGCGCCCTCCTCCCACCCCGCCCGCGGGGACTAGGCGCGCGCCCCGGGGAGGGAGCGTCTTGAGGAGGGAGCGCGCGCGCCGGCCCCGAAACCGTTAGTCCAGGAGCCCAGCGGAGCGCGCCCTGGCGGCTGCCTGCCCGCGGGCTCTCGAGCGCGCCTCGCCCCTCCTCTCTGCCCCGCCCCTCCCCTCCCTGTTCCGCAGAATCAAAGACTCGTGGTCGCGTCTCGAGAGAGTGGGTTCTGCCCTCCCGCGGCCTCTGTGTGTGTGTCCCTGCCAGGCCTTACACAGCTTTAGAACACAAAGTCAGCACGTGCTGCCCACGCCATGGTCAGAGACATCCCCCCGCCCCCCAAAAAAATTCTTCAAGCCACCACCGCCTTCGAGGGGCATCACGTTACTTCTTTACAAAACGCGCAAAGAAAGCCACCTCTCCTGGAGGAGTTTACCTTCTAAAAACTAGCGGAAAGCCGTGTCTATAGGCCTCTCATTGCTGCAATCTATGCAGCAATGCAGAAGAGGCACTTTTTATTGTAGGGTTCAACACACGATCGGACAGTCAACGAGCCTCGATTAAGCTCCTACTATGTGCCAGGCACTGAGCCAAGCACTGGGGATAGGAAGAGTCATAAAAGATGGTCCCTGTTCTAGAGGGCAAAGCACTTAGTTTTTGAGACCTGATCGTCTGAAAATATGGAAGAGGGATGTGCAGATGACAGCTAAGGCTCCTTCCAGATCTAACCTTCTGTCCTTCCGGTTAGATAAAGTTTGGTTTCCCCATCCCTACTTTAATCCTTACCATTTATATACACACTTCCCCTCAATCAGAAAGCTTATTTTTATTCTGAAAGCTTTAATCTCCAATCCTATTATAAGGCATGCTTTTTGTTTAAAAAAAAAAAGCTTCATGTATGCTCTTATTTTCAACATTTTAATATATCAACACATCACATCCCTCTCCCTCTTCTTTCATCACATCCCTCTCCACCTTTTCTCCTGGCTCTTATTATCTGTCTATCCTTTATTTACTTTCTCTACCTTCTTCTTTGCCACCTTACTTCTCTTTCTTTCCCCAGGTCCCTCTCTTTACTCACTTCTTACTCTTACCCTAACATCTTCTCCCTTCCCCTCTTGTCTTTTTTTTTCTCTTTTTTTCTCCCTGCTTCTCATCCCAAGGTAGAGATGGAAAATACAGGGAGAATTTTTTAAGAGCATTCATTATGATGGTATACTATTGTGATACAAGAAATGATGAAGGGGATGGTTTCAGAAAAACCTGGGAAGAAATGTGTGATGCAAAGTGAAGTGAACAAAATCAGAACAATTTATACAATAACAACAATATTGCAAATATAATCAACTTCGAATGACTTAGCAACTCTAATCCTCACTAGATCAACTCCAGTTCCAAAAGACTCATGATGAAACATGCTATCCGTATCCAGATAACAAGCTGGTACATATTGAAGCATTTGTTCTTTATTTTTTATTTTTTGGGCTAATGAGAGATTTTCTTTTGCATGCCTAAATATATTTATGATGGATTTTATTTTTCTTGCTTTCCAAATGGAGTCACGAAGAGTCAGACATGACTGAAATGACTCAACAACAAATGGGTGGGGGAAAGAGGAGAAAATTTGTAAAGGAAAACTTAATTTAAAAAATAAAAGCATTCATTATGCTGATTTCTTTCCCTGTTCATCATAAGGCACAGACAGTTTTAATCATGTCACTTCCCTGTTTGAACATGTTTAGTGGTTGCCTAATACTAATAAAACAAAAACAGAAATCAAGGAAAGCACTTAAATATGGAAACATGAGATGCAAGTAAAATATAAATTCCTCAGCTTAGTGTTTAAGGCCTTCCACAATCTGGTTCCAGCTTGCCTTTTTATCCTTTTCATACTATTACCCTTCCAGCATTCTATATTCCATCCAAATTAGACTACCAGCTGCTACCTGAAGTCAACATTTCATCCTGTCTGAACTTTGTAACATTCTATCTCCTCTTCATCCTTCTCAGCACCTTTGTAGCCTTCAAAAAATACAAAGTTTATACAGAGTGGAACTTTACATGTGTCTAACAAAAACTAAAGAAATTCAGTGCTCAATGTGAAATCAGGGTATGTAAGTGGGTGAAAATCTGTTTTGCCTTCCTCAAAATACCTTGCTGCTGCTATTATTCTCTCATTCCTCATTTGCATAATACTTCTTTGTGTATATACTGCATTTCTGTCTGTAGCAGCTCCAGTAGAATGTATGTTCCCTGAAGACTTCTTTGTTTTGATCTTTAAATATCATATCACAATAGCTTGCATATAGTAGGTATTTAAATAAATGTTGAATTCAATTCCTTTTGAAGTCATAATGGGGGTTTGGTGCATGTTCAGTTCACCTAAGGTGGTGACACACAAAGAAGATGCTTGGGGACTGCTTCTGGGAGTTTGGAAGACTGGAGCAGGTGTGACTTTTTACATGGGCCTACCATGTAAAAGAGAAGCTTTTTTTTCCCATGGCCTGTCTAGCCAGAACAGCTTGACTGAGCAATGGCCAAGGCGTTTGCTTTTTGCCGTATTTTCATCTGACAGTGAAGACCTCTACTCCCCCTATAAAGTAAAAGTAGGGAGGGCTTGAGGGCTTCTTCCTTCTCTCGCCACCACTCCTGCCTTAGGTCATGTGACTCTGAGAAATAGGCCTGGGTCTATGACCTTTTTGTTCATTCTTTTCTGTTCAGGGTGCAGAGAGAATGGAGTCTCTCTGATCTGATCTGTGAGTGCAAGCCATGCAGATCCAACAGTCCAGGAATCCAGGCTGGATATTGCAGCCAGCAGTGATGCCTTGAGCATGGGTCCAAGACTGCAGCCCAGTAGAAGCCATGAATTCTGGCTTTGGAATTGAACTTGGTGGGAAGTAATGATACATAGGACCTGAGCTAAGCTGTGAGCCTAATTTCCTTTCCACCACCTCCAAGCAACCAAAGTAGTATGGGAGTGATTATGCTCCCAGATGATTGGGAAAACATATTTTGTTCTTGCTATATTGCTGAAGCAGCTATTGCTTCATAATAGCTAATCAGATGTTAAATGGTTAAATGGAACTTAGATGCTAGTCATCAAGGTCCTAAAGAGGGTAAGTAACACAGCCATTGGGGGCTTGAGCCAATGGTGTAGCAAAGAGACTCTCCAGCCTCTTCATGATACCAAAGAACTCTGATAAAATGTTTGGGGTAAAATGTGACAGACCTGACCCTGAAAGAATGGTGCAAGAGCAATCGATGTTATACAGTATTTAGTTACTTGGATCTACAATGTCTGCTCTGGATTCCTACCCAAGAGGCAAGAATAGAGGGTATAGATAAATCTAATAAAAAATAGCAAAATTCCAAAGTTTAAAGCCTTTGAGAATTTGTTTCCATATCTGTTTATCTGGTTTCTCTAGATACAAAGATCTGTCTTCTTTATTCAGCATAAAGTGAGAATCCATCGTAATGGATACTTTTTTGATTTTAAAAATTACATGCTCAAATGAAACCTCTTTTATTCAATAAAGTAACGGGCACCTACTATGTGGCAGGTACTATGTTGGGCACTGGGAAATAAAGACATAAGTAAAACAATCTTTGCCCTCATAGACTTAGATCCTAACAGGAGTGATAACATCAGCATATATGGGTAGATGTAAAAAGGGGAAGGCACTAACAGAGAGAATCAGGAAGGCTTCATGTTGAAGGTGGCACTTGAACTGAGTCTTGAAGGAAACTGGTGATTCTAAGAGGCAGAACTACATTCCCGGCATTGGGAATCCTACGAATGGAGATAGGAAATAAGAGCTTTAAGTAAGAGTAATAAGAAAGCCAAGTTGACCACATTGTAGAGAGCAAGAAGAGGAGGAATGTGTAATAAAGTTGGAAAGGTAGGTTGGGATTAAGTCTTGCAGGGTTATAAATGAAAACACAGGAGTCATATTTGCAACTAAAGGAACCAGTATAGTTTACTAAGTAGGAGAGTGATACAGGCAGAGCTGTGTTTAAGGAAAATCTTCAGTGTAACAAAAGTGATAAAGCTGCATGGGACATGGATAATGGGAGGGGGATAGGGAGACCGATCAGGCAGACCAATTAGAAATCTATTACTATAGTTCAAGGGAGAGAGAACAAAGGCCTTAACTATGTTAGGAATTGTAGATAGCCAAAAGAGTAAGGATGCAAGAGATGCTGTAGAGACCGAAATAACAAGATGTGCGAATTGAATGGATATGTGAGCTGAGTGATGATAAGACGTGGAGGATGGCACCATGATTTCAAACCTGGATTACTGGAAGAATGATGGTGCTCTTGACAGTAAAAGGGAAGATTGGGTCTAGGAAAAAAAAGAAAAGTAGTTGTACTCTGGACAGTTGAGTTTGAGATGCCTATAGAGCATACAGTTTGAGCTGTCCAATTGTCCAATTGGTGATCCTGGACTGGAGATCAGGAGAGTGGCTAGGACTGGATATATACAGATATGAAACAGAATTGGAGATAATAATAAAACCTGTGGGAGTTCATGATGTCACCAAGTCAAAGGGAAGGGAAGGGGTTCTTAACCCGGGTCTATTATCTTTTTTTTTTAGTAAATGAATTTCAGATAATTGATTTCCTTTGCAATGCTATGTGATTTACTGTGTATACTAATAAACATTATTGTAATTCAGCGGACTATCCAAAGGGCCTCTGGCACACACACAAAAAGTTCTCCTGGTAAAGAAAAAGGAGAGAAAAGGTTGGGGAGATGGGGGAGGAGAAGAGAAGGGAAGAGAAGGGAGGGGGAAGGGAGGTAAGTGGAGACCTCTTGAGAAATTTACAGAGTACTGAGGTGCTAACCAGAAGCTGTCGTGGTCTTCCTATTTTTTTCTTTTGAGTTAGATGGATAGAAAGTACTTTTTGTTCAGCACCTTCTAATTGCTCAAATGTATTTACTTTGTTAGAATTTCTACCCAACTCTACCTTATGTACCCCTAAAGCTACCATTATGCATATGCATTCACCTACCTTTTAGAGCAGACATTAAAGAGCAGACATTACATCTGATAGTGGAGAAATGATTAATACATTTAATAATAAAATCTATTATTTCATCAGTGTGAAAACTCACTTTGTTGATGCATATCTAAATTCCTTTATGCCTTAGTAGAGGATACCTCTGACTTATTCTGGGCAATACACACACACACACACACACACACACACACACACACTCACGCACATACATACCTATGTATACATATGTGTGTGTGTCTGTGTGTGTGTATGTGTGTGTGTGTGTGTATGGGCCGAGTTTCTGGTAATAAGTCTTTCCAAAATTAGTCGGCTGGTCCTCCAACAACAAACACATGGCCGTTGCCAGGGCCATACTCAAAGCTTTTCTAGCTTAGTCTTAACCTGCCAAAGCATTTTCTGGCATGGCCTTTGAGAAACAAGGATCACCTCCATGCCACAAGAGACATCAAAATAATGTAATACATATAAATGCATTAATTGCAAAAGTCTGTTACTGTTAGAGAGTTCAGGATCATGCTGATAGGTTAGGATTAGCATCCCTGACCCATTTATCAATTTCAGGAATCGGAATTTCCCAGGGAAAAGTAGCTGTTCTATCTGTCTCTTTTTCCAACTCCTCAGATCACATAATTACTAAATTTGGGATCTGGAACGAACCTCAAGGGCCATCTAGTCCAACCGTATATAAAGAAATTCCCACTACTGTATACCTAGAAAGCTGTGTGTAAGATGCATTAGAGGAGAGAAACTGGATCATGGAGCAGGTATCAATAATGAGGCTTTTGCAGTTGTTCAAGTGAGAAACGATGAAGGCCTTAGCTGAGATGATTGTATGGCAAAGAAAAGGGGATGAGTGGGAGATATTGAAGAGATGGAATCAACAAAACTCAAAACCTGATTTGATACAGGGAGGAAGGGTAGAAGGTAAGGAAGGAAGAGTGAAGAATTGAGGATGACTCTTAGGTTGCAAACCTGGGTGTCTGGAAGAATGCTGTTTCCCTTGACAGAAATAGGGAAGTAAGGAAGGGGAGGGAGGGCTAGAGTGAAAAATAATGAATTCTGTTTGGTACACAGCAGACTAAGCTTGGTTCCGTTTTGTTTAACATGGTTATCATCTAATAGATCAAGGAAATGCTGTAGATATATTTTACTTAGATTTTAGTAAAGCAGTTTTATTCTATTCATACTGGCACTTTAGGAAGATTAATTTGACAGCTGTGTGGAGTATGGATTAGAAAGAGACTTGAAACCAGGAGTCTTATTAGGAGGCTGTTGCAATAATGTAGGTGAGAAATGATAAAAGCCTGAACTAGAGTGGTTGCTGTGTTAATGGAGAGAAAGGGACAGGTAGAAGAGATACTGAAAAGACAGAATCAACAAGATTTGATGATTGATTCATTATGGGGGAGTGGGGAAGAGGGAAGAATCAAAGATGACTCAAGCTACAAACCTGGGTAACTGAAAAGATGGTGGTTTCCTCAAAAGAAATAGGTAAGTTTTGAAGAAAACAGATTTAGGGAGAAAGAAAATACATTCTCTTTTGGACATACTGAATTTAAGATACCCTTATCAAGGAGATAGGATATCAAGTGAAGATCTCTAGCTGGCAGCTGGTGATGTGGGTTCAGCTAAAGTTCAGGGGAGAAATGAGGCCTAAATATATAGATTTGATAGTCAGCAGCATAGAGATGATAACTGAATTTGTAAGATGTTGAGACAGAAAAGAAGATAACCCAGATCAGAGTCTTGGGGGACACCTACAGATAGGTGGATAGGGGAAGCCAGGGAAACCATGGATAATGATACAGCAAAGGAAACAGCCAGGTAGGAGGAAAACCAAGAGAAAACACTGTCACTGAAGCAGAGGTGTGGTCAGCAGTGTCAGATGATGTGAAAACCAAAAACTGACAAAAACTCCATAATAGAGCACCTAAGAGATGGATGGTAACCACCTGGAAAACAATGTCAGTCAAGTTGCAAATGACTTGGAGAATTAATATTTAGTGTAGATGTCTTTTTCTAAGAGTTTGTCTATAAAAAGAAAAGTAATAATGAAGTAATATAAGATAATACGGGCAGCTAGGTAGCACAATGGATAGACCATCAGCCCTAGAGTCAAAATAACCTGAGTTCCAATCCTGCTTCAGACAACTTATTAGCTGTGTGACCCTGGGCAAGTCATTTAACTCCAATTGCCTCCCCCCTCCCCCCAAAAAATAAACAGTAGAAGGGACTGGCTGAATCCAGTTAAGATTTTTTTAAAGATTGGGGTAAACAGAACATGTTTCTAGGTAGCAGGAAAGGTGCCATGGGCAAGAGTTCTGGTCTAAATCTTTTGCTTTTTTATACTGACCCAGTAAATCAAGTAACTGACAAACTTCCCTTCAAGCAACTCAGTTTGTGGTAGTATGTGTTTTATTTTTAGTTATTGAATATAGCTGGGGAGATGATGTAATGTTACTGAATTAGCATGCCCTGCTTTTCCTACTTTTAATGGGAGCAATGTGAATTACCCAAAGTGCTATAAAATGACAAAAAATAGCTATTGGATAAACTTTACATCACTCTTTTGCATCTATTGTTCACTTTAATGAGAAATGATTGTTCAGTTGCCAATTAATTCTCAACCATTTAAAGAATGTTCTGGCAAAACTAACTGAGTGACTGCCCTTGAATCTAGTCGTGCTTATATGGTAATTCCAGTATAGATGTCTTCCTCCTAAGTAGGTATTCTTGCTTAAGAAAAGCAGGATTTATTCATATCCTCATATCTCTGTTGCCATTTTAATATGGTGTTAGACACATTATGGGAATATTAATACTACACATGATTCCTATATGCCCTTTACATTTTTATAAAAAGTGATATAACATCTTTTTGAAAGCTTGAATAGAGTATGTGTATAAAACCTAATTTGCTGACAGTGGGACAATATTCCTTAAAGTATTTTTTTTAAAGAATGGGAGCATTCAAATTAGTGGAGCAGGATTCCCATCCACGATAGTAAGGAAAGCCATGATAAAGGCACTCAAAGACTTCATCAGGAATATCTGTCCAAACTACCATCCTCCCAGTCCTCCAAGCTCCTACCTAGCTGTCACCTTTGACTCCTCATTCTTTCTCATCCCCCACATCCAATCAGCTGTTATTTCCTGTTGTTTCTATCTTCAGTAAATCTCTTGTATAAAATCTGCTGTTTGGCTTTTAAAGCTTCCCCCCACCAATAACCTTGCCTATTCCTACCTTTCCTGTCTTTTACCCCTTACACCCCTTCCATTGTCATCCTTGCTAAAACTTGAACACATGACATTCCCATCTCTGGACTATGCATTTTCACTGGCTAGCCCTCACTCCTGGCACTTTCTCCCTCTTCATCTCTGTCTCTTGGTTTCCCTGCGTCTCTTCAGGTCTCAGCTAAACTCCCATCTTCTAAGAAACCTTTCCCAATCCTCCTTAATCTTGTTGTCTTCTCTCTGAGATTGTCTTTACTTTAGCCTATATAATGTGTGTATGTGTATATGTGTATGTATGTCTGTATGCTGATTGTACATAGTTGTTTGTATGTTGTCTCCCCCATCAGACTGTGTGCACATTGAGAGCAGGGGTGGTTGGTTGATTGGTTATTGGGTTTTTACCTTTCTTTGAATCCCCAGCACTTAGTACAGTGCCTGTCATATAGTATGCACTTAAAAAATAGATGCTTGTTGACTAACTAAACACAAGGGAAAATAAGAGTCAAAGGAAAGACTGCCAATAAGCCAGAAGGGTATATTTCTTTCCTTCAAAAAATCATCAACACCTTTTCATTTAGCTATTCTTTGTTCTCCTTTATGGTTTTCTTCTGGCCCCATTCTTTTCTTACCTCACGTCTTTCTTCCTTTTTAAAAACACTTAACTGCTCTGAACATTTCCACCTTCTTCCTCATAACCTTTTCCCCTGTTTCCTGCCCTTTGCCACAATTCTGCCATCCAGGACCCAGCCCCAGGCAAGATTCTGAAGGAAGCAAAGACCTGTGCTATAGCTACAAAGACAAATACTGAAGCGATTCCTCCCTTCAAGTTTGCATTCTACTGGAGGCGAAGGGATGGGAGGGAAAAGGGAGAGAGATGAATGGGGGCAGAGGGGGAGGATAACACATGCACAGGCACATGGCAAAGTTGCAGAGAGGCAACTTTTGGTAGGAGTAAAGCAGTATGGCATAATAGGTCAAGAACCAGCCTCTGAATCAGTAAGACCTGGTCCTTGAAGGCATGGACTCTCACTTTTGTCTTTGCATGCCCGGTTTAACACAGTACCTGGCATATAGCAGAGGCTTAATAAATGCTTGTTGATTGATTGGCTGATTCAAGCACTGTCCCTAGCACATATTGATATTCTGTGAAATCATACCACATAGGCAGCCACCTATCCAACAAATTCAGTTAAACAAACGTTAAGCAGCTACTGTGTGCAGAACACTATACAACCTTCTGCAGGAGATGCAAAATTTAGAAGGAAGAGGATCCCTGAATTCATGGTTTACTGTCTAGAAAGAGGATATGTTGTTGTTGCTACTGCTGCTGCTGCTGCTGTTGTTCATTCGTTCAATTGTGTCCGACCCCATGGCATGCCAGGCCCTTCTATCTTCCACAGCATCCCAAAGTCTGTCCAATCTCATTTTCCTTGCTTCCATGACACTATCTATTTCATCCTCTAACATCCCCTTATCCTTTTGCCTTTCATCTTTCCCAACATCAGTATCTTTTCTAATGAATTCTATCTTCTCATTATATAAATAACTATAATACGCAATAAATATGTAAGAAAGATGCACTCCCTCTTCATCATAATACTGTGAGCTCTTTGAGAAGAGGCCCTGAGTTATTTAGATCCCTGAATCTTTGGATCCCCTGTGCCTATCATAGTATCTTCCATATGATAGGTATTTAATATATGATTAAGTGTTGAATTTGAATGTGACAGCTGAGTTGAGGGAACTTATAAGGCAGGCCTCAGAGACTTCCTTCTTTACAGATTCACTTTTTACATTGCTGTTCTAGTCCCCACATGTAGTGTAGAAACTGCTAACTTGAACACAGCATTTTAATCTGCCTAAAAAACAGACAGATGATATAACAAAACTCAGAATGTAAACTGTGAACTATGAAAAAAGCACTTTGGGATGCCTGCGTGAAAAATAATAGACAATAATATTTTATATGCTAAGTAAAGGAAATATAATGTATACAAATTACTTCAATATATATTGCAAATTAATAGAGTTGGCAGTACATAAATACAGAAAAATTAGGTTTACAGTATGCCAATAAGCAGATTTCTCTAAATAGTTAACTAAAAATTAATTTTCTGCTATTTGATGTGGAGTTAATTTGTTGTCTGGGTTTTGTTTGTTTTTTAAGGGAGACTCAGATAGAATCTATAGGCCCATGTAGTAAATAAATTAATGTCTGAAAATGTTATCATCAGAAGTCATGTCAAAATGTAGTTGCTTAATATATTTTTCCTCATATGTAAGAGAAGTGTTATCAAATTAAAAATAAATTGGTTACTTTCATAACACATCCCTATATATAATTTATTTATAATTTATTGCATATATTATGTACTCCATATATTACACATAATGTGTTATATATCATATGTGTTCATTATATGTGTATTCTTTATTAGCTTTTCCCAAAAAATCTAGTATTATAATTTTAAAATAGGAGTATTATCATTTTAAAGATTTTAATTATTTTACAATATAGGGAAATTCTATAGAGCTAATGTTATGGAAACTTAGAATCATAGGATGCGTGTGCACAAAATCACAGAGCTGTGAATATGGGATGAATAAAGTCCCATGTTGTTGGTCACTGTATAACAAAGAGGGAGCATTCTGCAGAGTTGTCTTGAATAACAGAAGGTTTCAAAATGACTGCACATATTTTCAGGCTTGTGGAACAATTGTGAAGTTTGGCAGGCATCCACCATTCTGGAAAACATGAATGCTTTCTACAGTAAACAGGGGATATTGCTGTGTAGAAATAAGTGAAGGGAGTTTTTTGTTTGTTTTTTAAGAAAAATAATGGATCCATAAGGAACAAATTTTTTTCAACAGTTTGACTGGTATGACTAATGGATATTTCAGTTGTCACATAAGTAATAGTGATTCAAGTAACTATGATTCACTGAAATGTTTTGGCATTACAGCCTTTCAAAAGAAAAAATAGCTTGTTAAAGTCCTTGCTTTACTGGGGTAGGGGGAGAGAAATCCCCATTTTTCGTAAAATCATATATTTAGAGCAAGAAAGGAACTTAGTGGGTGACTAGTCCAAATATCTCATTTCTATGTCTAGGGTTGTCAGAGGAAATGGGCTCTGACTATAACTGAGATTGTAAGGGGGGACTAGTGGGGAGTTGGTCCTTGATCAACTAATTTCCCCCAGCTTAGAATGTAATCCCTGGTAACTACTGATAAAATGTTAGACAGATTCACAAAAAGTAAAGGAGCAAGGAACAGAGATTAGCTGTTGGTGTATTAACATTCTGGTACTCTTTTAGCATAAAGTTCTCGCTGAAGGAATTAGGGAGGCAGCTTGCAATTGGCTAACCAAAGATTGGCCACACTCATTGTAGTCTTTAAAAGGTAGCTTACTAAAGTTTGCAGTAAGTTGAGGTCAGATAGCAGCTTTGTAGAATGTGAATCCTGCATTTTTGAGGGAGGGATTGGTAGAAGGGATTCACTCCCCACCACAAGCTCCATTCCCATTTGCCCTGGTAATGGCTATTTGCCAAGGTTTATAAGCCATAGTTTAAGGAGCCCACAGAATACTCTTTGAAGTTGGGAGAAGATACCCCTTGACTCAACCAGCAAATCTATAAGCTGAGTTGGGAAAACAAAACAGAAGATTGATACATATAATGCATAAACTGAGGCCCAAAGCTGGTAAATGACTTCACCACAGTAGCACAGGTGACAAGGGTGGGGCTGTACATCTAGTATTTCTGTCCTGTGTGATGCTTCTCTAGAGAATAGCAAGGAACTTTCTGAGATGTGACAAAGCCCTAAATATGAGTGGTGGTTTCATGGATAAAAAAAAATGGATGGATACAAGATTGAGGTGGTATGGGGACTAGGTACTAAACCCTTTCTGTTGAGGAGTAAATTTTTATGTTTCTTGATATGCCTTTGAAGTTAATTAGCTTTGTAAAAGCTAATCTAGTGGTGACTAAATGGAACTGGAGTATAGGGAATTCACCTTCTGCCCCTGGGAGAACACCTTCAGCAGAGACTGGAGCCTTTGGCAGAAAGCCTAAATCAGACCTACACAACATATGGCCCGGCCTGTGGGTTGCTTGCAGCCGCCAAAAAATTTGTGGTGTCACATGACCCACAGCAACCAACCATCGGCAGTCTGTCTCTAGTCTAACCTATCAGGCTATCTGTGGCCTGAAGAAGTTTACAAGTTGTGTAGATATAGCTTAGATAGTCCACCAGTCCTCAAAAGGGAACTAGAGAAACCTTGGGGGAAGGGTAAAATGTCACATACCTATTCTTCAGGCAGTGAAGGCCAGAGTAGTCAGTTACATAAATATATTTTGTTTTTACATCACTTTCATTTCTAAATATATCCCTCCCCTTCTCCTACCCAATGAGCCATCCTTCATGACAAAGAATTTAAAAAGAAAGAGGGAAAAAAGCAGTTCAGCAAAACCAATACATCAAATCACAATCTCTCACCACAGCAAAGAAAGCAGAGAGGTACATTTTCTCAGCTCTTCTTCAAACCTAAGTTTCTTTGTTATTATTACATAGGCTTCCATTTATGATTTCTATTCTTCCCATTTACATTGTTATAGTTGTAGATAGCTTTTCTATTTCTGCAACCTTCACCCTGTATCAATTCATATGTCTTTGCATAACTATGGGAACTTCTCTTTTGAGGTTCCATATTGTTTCTTGGTTAGAAATTAGGTTTACCAAAGCAGCTGAGATGCTTGGAGAGCTTCTTTATCACCTAACTCCTATGGATCTGGAAGGCTGCAGAGTGAAATGATGATATAGAAACATGAATTCCCTTCTAAAAGGAAGGTACAGGGAAGATATACCTATGAAGTCCCTCTAGCTATGGATAAAAATTTTAAGTATTATGTATTATTTTATCAGAAAGTCATTTCCCTTTACCAAAAAAAATATGGAGAAATATAGACTAGACCATAATACAAGTTGATGGATTCAAAATGAGCTGAATGGCTAGACTCAAAGGAAACCTGGATGCACACAGCTCAGAAAATGATCGTTCAATCCTTAATTAACATTGGAGGCTTACTTTACCGTCTATTGAATCCTTGTATTTCCTGACAACAATGAACCGGAATTTATTTCCTTTCACAGGAAATAGAAAAATAAAATCCCCTAAAGAAGTGCCTACCTATAGTTTTCCTGTGATATTTAAGCAAACTTTAGGTTCCATGAAGCTATGTGTCCATAATTTTTTCATTTCCCACCCAAGAAGTTTTCACTGATACTAAGTGGCTTTCACTATATACATCATTTTGAAATAATCTTCCAGAAAATATATTCAAAAGCCATGAATTATGACCCCAGTTAGTTGGAGCAAAAACTATCAATGTGTTGTGGCAGTCAAAAAAGCCTTAGAAAAAGTGACCTTAGAAAAAGAAAACAGAATGAGGAAAGTGATACTTTGGTCTGCTCTGATCAGTCCATGCCTAAAGAATTCTGTTCAGTTCTGAAAGCATTATTTTAGTGAGGATGTTAACAAGCTGGAGCACTGGAGAACCACTAAAATGGAGAAGGGACTTGAAATAATGCTGTTCAAGGATCATTTGAAAGAACAGAAAATACTGTCTTCATATATTTGAAGAACTAATCTTGCTTGACACTTGGTAGAAATGGAGGCAATGAATAGAAGTTTAAGCAATATCATAGAGCTAATGACAGATTTCCTGAAAATAAGAGTTACCTATGTGTAGAATAGACTGTTTCAGGAAGTAACATTTTCTCCTCCACTGAAAAAATAATTTCCAGAGTTACTGTACTCATGGTTGTCCTACAGGTAATGAAAGGTTGATTATATGACCTGACCAAGAGGTCCCTTCCAAACCTAGTTTTCTAGGCACCAATTCTGGAAATCAGAGGAAGAGAAATTTAAAGCAGAAGATTTCCAGGGTTTATTTTCATAGTCATGCATAGAAAATGCAATATCCATTCTCTAGGATGGAAAGTAGTGACAGTAGTGATAGTCCAAGGTAATTTACTGATGCTCATGCAAAATATAATGAGTCTAAATTGAGGGTAAATATTGTGGTTACTAGTATCTGAACTAGAGGATCAGGAGTGGGAACTTTTATTTCCCCCAAATTGCCTTTTATTTCTAATTTAATTTCAATCCAATTAAAAAATATTAAGTGACAACTTTGTGCAAGTCAGTATGTTAGAAAGATGACATATAGTGTCTCTAGGAGATTTTAGGCCAATGCACTTTATTTCAATTCTTGACAAAATTCTAGACCATATTGTTAAGTAGATATATAGTAACCATCTAGAAAAGGAAGCAGAGATCACAAAGAGTAAACGTGGTTTCATCAAAATGGGAAGACAGTGAACTCTTCAAACTATAAATTATTAATTTTGGCTTTGATTTCTGACAAAATTCTGGAACATTTTATAAAAGGCATGGTTTATGAGAGGGAAGCCACGATCACTAATGATCAACATGTTTTCGTCACGCCGGACTACCCTAATTTCCTTTTTTACAGGATTACAATACTGAAAGATCCAAGATGTATAGATATAACTTATTTAGATTTCACTAAAGTATCTAAACAAAATCCCTTATGTGATCCTTGAGAAAAAGAAGAGATGGGGGTAAGACGAATAGCTCAGTCGAGTAGATTTAGAACTTGTTTGATGATCAGATCCAAAGAGTAATCAGTTATGAATGCTTCAGGGTCAACTTGAGGAGAGGTCTCTAAGCCAGAGGGCTTGTCCTTGGCCCTACACCATTTGACATTTTTTTTATCAATGACCTGGATCAAGGTATGCCTTATCAAATTTATAAATGGATTGGATAAGGATAGATTTATCAAATTTACAGATAAAAAATGGTGGATAACAGTCAATATATAAAACTATCTTGGAATGTTAAAACGTTCAGTTGAATCTAACAGAATGAAATATGATACCAATAAATATATGCACCCAGAGTCAAAAAAAATCTATGTAGAGGTAGAGGCATGTCAAGATAATTCTGCTGAGGACAATGTGGGGGTTTTAAGAACTGTAATTCTAATATGAGTCAACAATATGACATGGCTTTTTGTGTATAGGAATTAATTTAAAATACTGCAGGAAATGAATACTCAAAATTAGTTATAGGAACTTACAGCATGATGTAGGAGTCAAAAAGGCCAATATGATCTTGGGATAGATTAAGAGAAGCAGAGTATCCTGAGTCAGTGAGGACATAGTCCCACTGTATTCTGCAAAGGAAAGCCCTTATCTGGGACGGGCAACACAGTTTAGGAAGGACATTAATAAGTAGAATAGAGTCCAGAGAAATTTGACCAGGGTGGGGAAGGGTCTTAACATCATACCATATAGGGATTGGTTGAAGGAACTGAGGGTATTTAGCCCGGAGAAGACTTACAGTAGATATGATAGCTTTCTTCTGGTATTTAAAGGGTTTTCTTGAGGAAGAGGGATTCACCTTGTGCTTTGTGGCCCGTAAGGCAAAACTAGGAGCAATGAGTGGAAATTAACAAAGTATCAGAGTTTGGTTTAATATAAGGAAACTCTTATTACCAATTAACTATCACTATCCAAATATGGAATGGCCAGAAAGATGGGGATTTTCCTAAAACAAACAAAGGCTACTGAATGACCACAAGTTAGAGATACTACAGAATGGGTCCCTTTCATAACCAAATGGGTAAAAAAAAGGTTTTTTCACTCGTTGTCTCTACTTGCTCTCTTATTTCTTATCCCTTTGCAGTTTGACTTCTGATCTCCTCACTTTACTGAAAATACTCTCTAAAGGATTACCAATGAACTATTAATTGCTAAATCCCTAGGCTTTTTTCATCTTTACCTAGATGTCCCATAGGCATCAAAAACTTCACATGACCAAAATATAAGCCATTATCTTTCCCCAGTAACCTGAATTCAGGTTGAACATATGAGCAAGGAGAAGAAAACACCAAACAAAATGAAGAAACACTATGGATTAAAAGGTATGCCCAGAAAAAAGAAAATAACTGTACAACAAATGCAAACAGAAACTCAAGGAAAAGAATGACTTCTCCACAAGGACTACAAGAGGATCTAGAAGTAATGAAGCAAGAGATATAAAATAAAACTTGGATATAAAAAAGTAGAATAAGAATAAATACTTTAGAACAGAAGGTAGAAAAACCTTACCCAAACAGTAAACTCCTTAAAATATAAAATGGAGCAAACAAAACTCAGTGACTTCACAAGGTGATGTGAAATGTTAGACCAAAGTAAAGAGATTGAAAAATTAGAAAAGCATAAAGGTTTCTATTATCTAAAGCAACTAACCTGGAAAATGGGTTGAGGAGAGATTTTTAAGAAACATAACCTCCTGAAAACCATGATCAAATAAAAAACTTGAACACTATATCTCAATGAATCACAAAAAAAACCCTGCCCAAATCTATTAAAACAAGAAGGCAAAGTGAAAATAGAAAGAATCTATCAATTACTTCCTTAAGGAAACGTCCAAAATGAAAACACCCAGAAATATCATGGCCAAAATCCAGACCTTCCAAGTCAAAGAAAACATACAACAAGCACCTGAAAAGACAGAATTAAAATACAAAGGAACCGTGTCAGGATCACATAAGACTTAGTATCAACTACTATACTGGAGAAAAAATCTTAGAATGCATCATTCCAAAAGACAAAAGATCAAGGCTTACAACTAAGAATAATACCAATAATTTACCCTGAAATACTAAATTAATCCTACAGAGGTAAAAATTGAACTTTAATAGGTTTTCAAGTTTCCCTTGATGAACCTGGATAAATAGACTAGAGCCAGGTAGAATCTTTGAAAGGGATATACAGGGGGCATCTAGGTGGCACAGTGAGTAGAGTACCGGCCCCGGAATCAGGATGTGAGTTCAAATTTGGCCTCAGATACCTGACACATTTACTAACTGTGTGACCTTGGGCAAGTCACTTAACCCCAATTGCCTTGCTTTCCCCCCTCCAAAAAACAAAATGAACAAACAAATAAAATTAAAAAAGAAAGGAATATACAGGATGTGAGAGTCCTAATAAAGTAAATACATTTGAGCATTTAGAAGGTGCTGAACAGTGAAGTACTTTCTATCCATGTTTACCTTATGCTGTCTCCACTCAAGCCTCATCTCTACCTTCTCCCCATGGGAAACCTAGACTACATACTGGAACCACCCTGGCCTCTGATAGGCCCATTTTGACTTTATCTTAGCCAAATCCAGGTCTCCACCATATTTCCTGGCCATTTCTATGTGAGATATCCTCCTATCTACCAGTCAATCAACATTATTAAGCACTGCTCTAAGTGTTCAGGATACAAAGAAAGGCAAAAAAAAAAAAAACAGTCTCTCTCAAGCAGTTTACCCTGCCCCCTTTCCCTTTTATGTGTTGTCTTTCCCAATGAGAAAGTAAGGTCTTTGAGAGCAGTGACTTTTTCTTGCTTGTATTTGTGTCCCCAACACTTAGCTCAGTGCCCAGAACATATTAAGCACATAATACATGCTCTAACTTGCTAGCTAGCTAATAGGAGAAGTCTGAAAGGACTCAGAATAATATTGCTTTTAAAGGTCACAAAGGTAGTTAAGAAAAATAAACACAGGGTTTGGGTGTAGTTTGGCTTGGTTTTCTAACTTTTTTTTTTTTTTTTTTTTTTTTTTTGCTTTTTGACAGGGCAGTTGGGGTTAAGTGACTTGCCCAAGGTCACACAGCTAGTACATGTGTCAAGTGTCTGAGGCCGGATTTGAACTCAGGTCCTCCTGACTCCAGGGCCGGTGCTCTACTGACTGCGCCACCTAGCTGCCCCATTGTTTTCTAACTTTTACAAAAAGAAAGTAATGGGAAGGGGGAAGAATATACTAGGGAAGAAATGAGGAAGAAAAGTGAGGAACTTAATACTTCTCTTAATTGTGAAATTGTGAAAAGTATACAAACATTGAAGAAAGGGTGTGAAAAAGGATATCTCATGCACCTATAGTTCTTTTCTAAATTGGACGAAAGAGAGTTGAATATATGCAATACACACAAAGTTTGGTGTAGAAATAATTAAATTTAATAGGTTAGTAGCTGGAGGCCAATAGATGGGAAGTAGATTTAAGAGAAGAGGTAGTGTTAGGGAAAGAGTATTCCTAAGCAAAAAATCATTAAAAACCCAGTTTTCTTTTTTAAAAAACCCCAAAATAAACAAAATGGTTGCTAAACTGATACCAAGAGAAGAAAAATAAATTGACATAATAAAAAAGATGAAAAAAGAGAAATTAAAACAGATGAAGAAGAAACTATTTCCCAATTATTTGTTAACCAAACTGATAAATGAAATGGATGAATATTTACAAAAGTATAAAGTACCTAGGTTAACAAAATAAAAATAGAGACTTTAGATAACCCAATGTCAGAAAAAGAAACTGATTAAGCCAAAAAGGAATCCCTAAAGGAAAAAAAAGTCATAAGACCAGATGAATATACAAGTGAATTCTGTCAGACATTAAAATTACAATTAATTCCAAAGTTACTTTTTTTTTCAAAAATGAGGAAAGAAGGCTTTTTACTAAACTCTCTATGAAACAAAATGGTCTTGATAACTAAAACTGGTTGAGTCAAGACAGAGAAGAAAACTGAAAGATAAAGAAATTCAAAATTAAGAGAATAGGAATAGGCAGAGAATAAACAAAATTGTCACTTTTGTAAATTATAGGATGGTTTACTTAGAGAATGTTAGAAATCCAACTAAAAAATTAATAACTTCAATAAAGAAGCAGGATATAAAATAAACCCACAAAAATCATCAGACAATCAAGTCACTAAGCATTTATTAAGTGCCTACTATATGCCAGGCACCATGCTAAGCACTGGGTATTCAAAGAAAGTTAAAAGATAACCCCTGCCCTCTTGGAGTTCACAATCTACTATGTACAAACAAGCTATGTACTGGATAAATAGGAAATAGTTAATAGAGGGAAGACATTAGAATTGAGAGGAATTGAGAAAAGCTTTCTATAGAAGGTAGGATTTTGAATGGCACTTGAAGGAATATAGGGAGGTCAGTAGGTGGAGGTGAGGAAGGAGAGCATTCCAGCCACTGGGAACAGCCAAAGAAAATGCCCAGAGTCAGGAGATAGAGTGTCTTGTTTGAGAAACAGCAAGAAGCTCAATGTCACTATCTCAAAGGGAAGAGGGGTGGGAGGAGAGGTGTAAGACTGGAAAGGGAAGAGAAAGAGGTAGGTTATTAAGGGCTTTGAATGCAAAACAGTGGATTTTATATGTGATCCTGGATATGATAGGGAGACACTGAAGTCTACTGAATGTGTGGGTGACATGGTCAGACCAGTATTTTAGGAAAATCACTTGGGCATCTGAATGGAGGATAGATTAGAGAGAGAAGAGATGAGTCAGGCAGACCAGCCAGCAGGCTATTGCAACAGTTCAGGTGTGAAGTGATGAGGGCCTGTGTGAGAGGAGTGGCAGTATCAGAGGAGAAAAAGAGACATGATGTACAGTATTTGAGAGATGTTGCAAAGACGAAATCAACATGCCTTGGCAACAGATTGGATATGGGGGAGGCAGGTGGCAGAGAGGATTAAAAAACGACATCTAGGTTGCCAACATAGGGGAGTAGGAGGATGATGGTGTCATCAAAAGTTTGGAAGGGGGAAGGTTTTAGGGAGAAAGATAACAAGTTCAGTTTGGGACATGTTGAATTTAAGACATCCATCGGACATCTAAGTCGAGGTGTCTGAAAGGCAGTAAGAGACTAGATGCAAGCAGAGAAGTTAGGGTGCACAAGGTAGATTTGAGGATTATCAGAATCTAGATGATGATTAAATCCATGGGGGCTGATGAGATCACCAAATGATGTGGTATACAGGGAGAAGAGAAGAGTGCCCAGGACAGAGCCCTGTGGAACAACCACAACTAGTGGGCATGATCTGGATGATGATCTAACAAAGGAGACTGAGAAGGTGGAACCAGATAGGTTAGAAGAGAACCAGGAGATGCTGGTGTCCCAAAAGCCTAGAGAGAAAAGAGTATCAAGGAAAAGAGGGTGATCAGCAGTGTCAAAAGCCAAGAAGGAATACTGAGCAAAGGCCATTGGATTTGGCAATTAGGAGATCATTGGTATCTTTGGAGAAAGATGTTTTGGTCAAATGGAAAGATCAGAAGCTGGATTGCAGGGAGTAAAGAAGAGAGTAAGAGGAGGTGAAGTGGAAACACCTATTTTAGACAGCTTTCACAAGGAGTTTGGCCACAAAGGGCAAAGAAATATAAGGTGATAGCAGGGAGGGAAAGTGAGGATTTTGGGGGGTATGGGGGAAATGTGGGTATGCTAGTAAGCAGTAGAGAAGAAGCCAGTAGACAAGTAGAGACAAAGTAAAAGAGTAGGGATGAGAGAAAGAGGAATCTGTTGGAGATGTGATGGAATGGGGTAGGTTCTATAGGTAGAAGGGTTTGATTTGATAAAGAATAGGGCCACGTCTTCTTGTGAAATATGAGTGAAGGAGATAGCGGCAGAAGCCTGTGAGTGATAGTAGATTAGGAGGAAGGGAAAAGAGGGAGCTTTTGGTGAATGGCCTCAATTTTTCAGCAAAATATGAGGCAAAGATCTCAGCTGAGAATGTGGGAGGAGAAGGAGCCATGGGGGTTTTGAGGAGAGATGAAAATGTTGGCCTCTCTGTATATTAATAACAAAGCCTAACTAGTTAAGAGTCTTCACTGGTTCCCAATTGCTCTAACATAAAATGCAGCTTGCTCTGTCTGGTATTTAAAACCCTTCACAATCTAGCTCTGGTCTACTTTTCTAGCTTTATCACCTTAGTCCCTTTCATGAACATTCTAATCAAACTGGGCTACTTCTTGTTCCCTACTCTTGACATTCCATTTCCTACCAGTCTTCATGTGCATAGGCTATTCCTTATACTCTCCTTCCTCACTTCAGCCTCTTGGAATGCCAAGCTACCATCAAGGCTCAACTGCTATCTCCTGGATAAGGCTTTACACACACACACACACACACACACACACACACACACACACACACACACACACCAGTTGTTAGCATTCTTCACCCCCAAAATTATATTGCATCTGTTTTTGTTTGTATTTATTTATCTACTGTGTTCCCAGTAAAATATGATCTCCTTAGAGACAGAGTCTGTTTTGTTCTCATCTTTCTTTGTATCCTAAGAGACTAGTATGGTGCTTTGAACAAGGTCAATGCTTAACAAATGATTGTTGAATGAATGAATGAATGAAAGGAGGGAGTTAAAGCATTTTACCATAGCAGATGTCTTGTCAAAATAGCATAACATAAATCTTTAGGATTGGTAGCATAGGATAAGGGCTCTCCTGTCATAGGACTTGGGTTCAAATCCTACTTCTGACACTACTTAATTATCCTTGGGTAAATCCTAGGTTTCTGTATCTGTTGAACTTGGAGGTCTCTTCTAAATCTATGATCTGAGGATGCTTTGGCTATAATGCCTTACATGTAGAAAGTGCTTAACTTTAAATTAAATTTGATGAATTCTTTAACTTTTTAACTGAAAAATTAAGCATATCTTGTTCATTTAAACAATCCAAGAATCCATCAAATATTTAAACCAGCAGATATACACCCTCACATATATGTATGTTTGCTACCTCTTACCTCTGATATCTTAGCTTTGAGTGAAGATTCACTTTCCAGAGGGAATTTCAAAATACCTCAAGTCAATGTCAAGTGAAGTATCTACCAGGATACAACTAACTCTTTGAACTGCTCTTCTGGGCACAAATAAAATGCATAACTTTTATCACCACCACTTCTTATGTGTCATTAGAACCTTTAGAGCCACTTTGAAAATCCATTGTTTTCCAACATTTGTTATATTAATCACTTTAACGTATAGCACCTTGCAGATGTCATAGTTTTGTGTTATCATACCAAAGACATCTGTTGTTGAGTTACATAGAATAAATCATTCACCTTGCACACTAGATAAAGTTGATACCACTAACCTGGGAAAGAAAATATTTTCGAATTGTACAAGAAATAATAGTATACTAATATAGAATTAATTTGGAAAGCAACAGAATCTCCTCACTAATTATAAGCTTCCTGAGGGTAGAGATTATGTCATGTTCACTTTTGTAGTTACTGTGCACCTAGAACCACACCCTTGCACATAAGTGTTGCATAATTAATGTTTGTTCAGTTAATACTACATAAAAGCATTTGGGTCTGGCATGTATGAGTGAAATCAAATCCCTCCTTGAGAATTAAAGAAATTCTTGGCCTTTTTTTTCTCTTTTGTCATGCAGATACAGGACTAAGGTTAAAAGCCTAAAATAAATTATCTTTTTTTAAGCATTTGTGAAAAGTGTAATGCAAGTAACTTCCTACTTTCTTACAACATAAGGGTAAGCAATCAGCTAAAGAAAGAATTAGTCTATAAAAGGAGGCAGAAAGGCAGCAGATCTGAGTTTAAGGCCTACTTCTGGCATATATTAGCTTTGTGATCATGGGTGAATCACATCTGATTTTCTATTTACTTATCTGTATAATGGGATTTACGATACTTAAACTGTCTCCTTCACAGGGTTACTGTGAGGAAAGGTTTCTGAAAGCCACAAAGTGCTAAGTAAATGTGAACTATGATTTAAAGATCAAAAGCATGCATAATGCCAATTTCACTAATCTGAAAGGAAAGCAAAAATAGAATTTCTCCATTTATTTTACCAAAATATTTCACCTCACATGCACAGTATGGCCTTTTTCACATTCTAAGCAGATTTTTGTACCAGTGTCTCTGGTATTAACCACATATTGTTTGAGTTTAGACATATTATAACCAAGTGCCTCAATTTCTCTATTAGTTGGATAGATGATCTTTAAGGTCCCTTTGAGTGTTAAATTTGTAATCCTAATATAAACCTAAGGGGTCATTAAGGTACCTTCAAAGTTGGCTGTTAGTCTAGTATCATAGACTTCTGAAAAACATTTTTAATAAAGAAGGACCATCCCCACATGGTGTTTAACTATAGTTATATAACCATGGTATATAAATGGCCAGAGCCTTCATAATTTATTCATACTGAAGTACCCTACCCCAGGTATCATGCTCCATTAGTACTTCTACTTTACATGCTCTAAGATCAGTTCCAGATTGAGTTCAGATAGTTCATTTCAGTGTAGGACTATTTCTGAACAGTGTTGAATGGCCTCTGCCTTCAACAGACTGAGGTGAACACTGGCCTAAATAGAGGATGCCTTTGAATACCATGCATACAAGGATTGAGTGTAAAGACACAATTTGGACAAACATTCATCAGGGTAGCTTTAGTCAGACCATTTCCAATTATATATGTGTGTGTGTGTGTGTATGTGTATATATATGTATATATAACTATAATTATAATATTATATATCATATATCTATTTACTTATATTTATATACACGTATGTGTGTATATGTGTGTTATATGTATATATAGTGTATATGCACAATATATACACATATATCTTGTTCTGAATTTATAGCACTGCAGATGTTGAGATTTCATGTTATAACATTAAAGACATCTGTTGTTGAATTATATAGAATAAATTAATTCACCTTGCACAGTAGATAAAGTTTATACCATTAACTTAGGAAAGAAATACTCTCTCTGCATATATACATATATATATGTATGTATATATGCATTTGCACATACGTGTGTATGCATATAAACACATATACATGCGCATATATATCCAAGTGCAAGAGGCTGATGTGTCAACCTACACAATCTGCCTACTGTGGCAGATGTCACATCATCTTGCTATGCCTTCTGGCTTTTGTGTTCAGTACTGCTTATATTTTCCACAGGTGTGAACCTGTGGCTTTAAATTAAGCATTAGTTGCTTGAGCTTACAAGTAAGACTTTACTGGTTAATCAAAGTCAAGATAGTGAGAAAACTTTCTGGAATTTCCTGTTTAAAATATCTTCTGATATATCTCCAAATGTTGATAAAGGTCCATTTCCTGGACTGCAAACCCTTTGTAAATTC
Source organism: Trichosurus vulpecula (assembly GCF_011100635.1). Taxonomy (NCBI): domain Eukaryota; kingdom Metazoa; phylum Chordata; class Mammalia; order Diprotodontia; family Phalangeridae; genus Trichosurus; species Trichosurus vulpecula. The sequence continues at coordinate 183,537,853 of NC_050574.1, forward strand.
CAAAAAGTATTGTTAATGATAATCCACTTAATGTCCTTATCACTGACTCTAATGGAAAAAAAGACTGTGCTTATCCCATGAGCCTAAATTTAGAAGTGGCTACAATTTGGAAGAGGCAGCTAACTAACACTTTGGAAGTCAGGATTAAAATTCAAAATGATCTTGATGTATTAGGGAAGCAGTCATAAATAAACACAATGGAATTTAGTAGAGGCAAGTATAAAGTTAGTCTAATATGAACTAGTAAATAATTGCTGAATTCTTTAAGGCTCAAGACTAAAGGAATTTTTAAAAAGCATCACATATATTTGGTGTCATAGAGTCCTGGAGCTAGGAGGCACTGTCATCTTGGTGTAAGGCAAGAGCTCTTAAACTGGGTCCATGAGCTTTTTCTAAAAATAGTTTGATAACTATTTTATAATTTTATGCATTTTTTTATTTTATGCACTTAAAACTTTTATTCGGAGAAAAGGTTCACAAGGTTTGTCAGTCTGCCAAAGGAGTGCAAGGGATATACTGTATCCAGCTCACTCAGGATTGGGAAAGATTTTTTTGCAAATCTCAGTGTGAGCATCTACCCCTTGGAAATCAGCAGATACCACAAATCTAGGCTTGATGTATATTGTTTTGTTGATTATCTAGTCTTAAGAAAGTGGTTGATGTTAATTAATGGAGAAAACGTTAATAATTAGGATTCAACTTAAAAGTGTGTTGTAAATATACTTTGGTTTTTAGAGAACATGTTGTTAAATATTTAAAAGCACACCACAAGACCTACAACACAAAAAGAGTTGAGAAACATCCCCTTCTAAGAGATCATTTTAGATCCAAACCTCTTAGTTCATACTTAATAATGTATCCAAAAGATGGTAAAACCAGGATTAAGACCAAGGGAAGTGATTCCCACCAAGTCCCCTTTCCACTTATCCTCAGCAAAGTGGTGAAGTGGATAGAGTTAGGAAGACCTGAGTTCGAATCCAGCCTCAGATACTTATTATCTGTGTGATGTTAGGCAAGTCACCCAACCTTTGGCTCAGCTTCCTTATTTGTAAAATGGGGATGCTAATTGCACCTACTTCTCAGGGTTGTGAGGATAAAATGAGATGATATCTGTGAAGCACTTTATAAACCTTCAAGTGCTATGTAAGTGCTAATTGTTTTTTATAAGCCATTACCAGAGGCAGTAAGCAATAAAAATGGTAACACTTTCAGGTTTGCAAAGCACTTTATATTTGTTATCTTATTTAATCCTCACAGCAACCCATTTTATAGTTGAAGAAAAGAGAGGCTAAGTGACTTGCTCAGGGTCACATAGCTAATAAGTATCTAAAGCAAGATTTGAACTCAGTTTTCCTGACTCCAAGTCCAGCATTCTGTGCTTTACACCATGAAAAAAAAATCATAGTTGGGACCCATATATACAGAAACGGTAATTTTATTTTTCCTTGTACGGAGAAGCAGCTTGACAATGGATAAAAGTATTGGACTTAGAATTAGGAGACCCTGGGTTCAAATCCCTCCTCATACATTTACTATGTTATTCTGGACAAGTCACTTAGCATGTCTCAGCCTCAGTTTCCTCATCTGTAAAATGGGGATAATAATATAGCTCTTACCTCACAGCTTACAAGCTTTTAAGAAGTTATATAAATGTTTATTATTATTGTATTATCTCATTTTCATCTTGGTCAAAGGAGTTCAGATAGAAGCAGTCTTGGCATGGGTCTCTATCCTGCTGTTATTCTTTTGTTCTGTAAGCTACAGTTCAGGGGGATTGGTGGTAGTGGTGATGATGATGATTATGATGATGATGATGTCATCTTCATACACTATACTTTATAGATGGGTTATAAAATCAAATCTAGCTTCCCAGAAGGGAAAATCTACAGGTAAGGACACCTAATGATAATATCTCCATTGACTTCCTGCTCTTTAGGTAGTAAAAGGAAGAATGGAAATGATTTCTTTGATGTTTTTAGAATTGGGAAAAATCTTTTCAACTTACAATGTCACTTGGCTGTAGGGCAGGTTCTGTGAATCCTGGCTGGGTTATTAATAGCTCTGGGTACCTTCCATGGCACTCAAATACTGAACAGAGAAGAACTCACTATATTCTTTTTTTAGGAACATTCAGGGACTAATATCCAACAAAACAATCTTCAAAAGGGAATTTTGCTCTATTTTTTTTCTTAAAGACATTTCATTAGGGGACAAATTATAAATAAAGTTAGTTTCTTAAAGCACAAAAGAAAAAAGTAAAATGTTCTATTTGGGCAGAAAGCCACAGGCCTGTAAATAAACTTGAGTCATTTTATCTGGTGAAAAGCAAGATTGTCACCTATGAGGTGTCAAAATGAGACCAACGCATAGTATGAATGGTGGTGTGTGGGAAGGATTATTCTCTGTCTGCCAGGTATTATTCTTATACTTTATATGGCTCTAAGTATTTAAGTGGTTATCTAATTTATCCTCACCATATCCCCTTGTAGCAGCAAATAGGCAAGAAGTACTGGCAGCATATTAACTTTACAGAGGAAAAAATTTAGGGTCACCTAGTAACAAAACAGTGAGGATTCACAATGACCAAGTTTCCTGAGATAAATCATAGAAATAATATATTATAACCATAAGGATCTACATAAATATGAGTTGTTATTTGTTTCCTGACCATCATATTTCCCACTTCACTGGATAGCCTTACTACGCCAATTATAACAGCAAACACAAACTCCAGAATCATTACAAACAGTTTATAAAAGAAAAAAATAGCTCTTTAGACTTTGAGTTTATATCCATGTAATTATTGTATCTGTTGCTAAGCTTTGATTCTGCTTTTCCCTTTAAAGTGTTTCAATTTGCCATTATATATAGGTATATAATGGCTATATATAATCTATATAAGTGATACAATATGATGTAATGTAATATATAATTATATATACTATAATATATTATATAAGCCATATAATGTTGTATATAATCAGCAAACTATGAAATTTCACCATGATTGAAGGAGTTTATAACAAACATATACATTATAATAGGTCATTTACCTGACATTATCTTTGGTCTCCATTATTTCTTCCCATGAAATATTCTTCTACTAAAACACAGTTTATGTTTTCCTTTCTTCTGCACTGGTCTGCCACACCAAAAGTCCAGCTCTCTGTGACCGGTTAAAAGCCTTTTGTTAGGGCTCATTCATTATCTGATGTCAGAAAACATGGTTATGCTTATTCTTACATTATGTAACTCCACTCTAATGATGATGATGACTTTCTTGAATTATGTGTTTTTCCTTCCACCTCTCCCAGAAGTCATTAAGATGAAATGTCACTCAGTAATTAGGAGTTCTTGAATTTCCTCCCACCAAATATTTGTTCATGTTCTGCACTCTTCTGGGTTCCTTTCACAAGGTGAAAAAGGTGATTTTAAATTTGTTCTATTCTGACTCCCTCTCATCTCAGCAAGGGTAGAGTGCAGATGGCTGTCATCATTTCTTTTCTGATAACAACTGCTTCATTACATGAGTTCTGTGATCCTGGAAGAGAAAACAAGAAAGAGCAACGGAGAGAAGTGAACAGAAGGGCAATGAAAAGTCATTCCCCCCCTCAATATACAGTATTACCCCTTAGCTCCAGGGACTTTCTAATTATAAACTGCCTGATGCATTGCAGGGCTGCCAAGCAACATGGCATTGGTCTTTCTCATATCTCAGCCTACAAGTACTCATCTATATCTAACTACCTTTTTAAAAAAAACATTATCTACTACCCTCCAACGTCCAACTTCACATTCTTACTATCTGTGCGTTTCTTAGAGGAGCTTGTAATTATTTACAAACAGAAGGAACCCTTAGTATCATCTTGTTCAACTCTCTCCTTTTTTGTTGAGTTGTTTCAGTTGTGCTGACAGATGAGGAAACCAAAGTCTATGACAACAAAGTAACTTGCCCAAGTTCATAGTACTCGAATCCAAATCTTGCTTCTCTGACCCCAAACCCAGGACTCTGAACTATACTACCAGGCTTCTCTTTGTATGCTTTTACCTGTTTGTCATCTGCCAACTATCAGTAGGTGTTTCACTTCATGAATGATTAACTGTAGCCATCAAGTCAGAAACATATTTTTACATAAATAGAGAAGTGTGGAAAAGAGGTTATATGGAGAAGAAAGATAATGAGTTCTGTTTTGGACGTAATGAGTTTGCGATGCCTACAGGACATCCAATTTGAAATGTTCAGTAGATCATTTATGATAAAAGATGGCAGCTCAGGAGGTAGACTAGGGCTAGAGATGAGATTTGAGAATCATCTGTAATGAGATGATCATTGAACCCAAGTTTGCTAAAGAGGTCGCCAACTTGGGAGAATATGGAGGAACTGAGGCAGTGAAATCTTGAAATTTGCAGATGGCATCATATATTTCCAGGTACTAAACTACTGAGGATAAACTTCCAAAAGATCTTATGAGGTTGTATGAAAGGGTTAAAAAAAAGTAGCAGTTTTTAATAATAATACCTCATATTACTAAAACACTTTACCTTTTCAAAGTATTTTCATATACATATATCTCATTCAATTTTCACAACAACCCTATGAGGGAGGCAGGGCAAGTATTATTCCAACTTTACAAATAAGAAAATTGAGGGTCTGAGATATGCCAATAAGCCAAGTGACTTTTCTAAGGCCACGTGATTAGTAAGCAAAGGAAACGTACAAGGACTTGGACCTCCTGATGTCTAGTCTAATGCTCTTGGTTCTGCACTTGACATTCACATATTCCTTTATTTTTATTTGCTCAGATGTCCTTTTCATGAACTAAAACAGGTATTTTGCAGCAAAATCTAAAAACTAAAAAAAAATAGTTTGTTTCTAAAACATATATGGTATGCAAAATAATTTGTTCCAGATAAGAAAGTATGTATAAAGAAAAGTGAAAAGCAAATTTACTATTCAGAGAATGCCATGAGAATGGAGCACACTTTCTCCGTATCATTGATGAACAATGCTAAGTATTTAAAGCACCAGCACTTTCAGTATAATAGCTTCATAATGTAGTTCTTATTTACCAAGTACATCTTTCCAGGGCTAAATCTTCTGCAACAGGGTAAGTCTGTATCATTGAAAGTCTACATTACAAAAGAAAGGACAGTTTATTTGCTGTATATTCATTCTGTCCTTCTCAATGTCAATAAAATGAGTCAGCAAAAAAATAATTTGTTTAAAAAAGGGAATCTTTGCAAAAAGAATAAAAGTCAGATTCTATCAATCAATAAACAAAAAAAGTAGCAAACATTGCAGATATTGTTAACAGCAACTATATATGTTGAAAGATAAATTATTTTATTGGAAGGGACAAGGTGATTTCCAATGTGACCACTATTTGACATCTATTCTATAGCTAATATATGAGCATGAAGAATATATAGCTAGCTACAGCATTAATGAACATCTAAATGCGAATCTTTGTATTTGCTTACATAGAATGAAAAGTTTGGTTTTAAATCTAATAAAAATAATATCCATATTAAAAATTAAATTGGAAAAACTAGTTTTAAATCATCCCAAAAGATCCAAGTCACTTTAATTCAATTAATTTCTGAATTTATTGTACAACTGAATGAAAGGTGAAGAGAAAACATCTCACTGTTTATTGTTTGTCAATTATATAAAACAAAAAAAAAAAAGCTTTTGCACCTCTAGAGCAAAATGAAACCTTAAAAAACTCTCCTACAATAAGGGGTCTCCCATGCATATGTTAAGAGCATACAAAATTCTTTGATAGATGCAACCACACAGATAACTTTGTACAAGAGTCCTCTTATTAGTAATATCCAGGTAAAGACAAAATAGGCATTTATTAAGCTTAATAAGCATCTAGCATGCAGAAAGTTACAATGCTAATCACTAGGAATACAAAGACAAAACAAGAAACAGTCCTCCTGCCCACAAAGCATACAATATACTGGGAGGATACATGTATTCACTTCAATGTTATAGTGATAATGGCCATGCTAAATCCAATGGCCTTCTCCTAGTCTATATGCTACCGACTTTTGCAGCTTTTGACACTGTCAACCTGTCAGTCAATAAGCACTTATTAAGCACCTACCATGTTCCAATCACTATGCTAAGTGCTGCAGATCCCCCCTCAAAAAAAAAACCCACAAAGATAGCCCCTGCCCTTGATGAATTCACAATCTAATGGGAGAGACAACAGGCAACTACCTACGGACAAGCAAGCTATATAAAGGATAAATAGGAAATGATCAACAAAGGGAAAGCACTAGAGTTGAGAGATATGGAAAGGCTTCCTTCTGAAGATAGGATTTTAGCTCCGATTTAGAGGAAGCCAGGGAAGCCAGTAGGCAGAGGTGAGGAGAGAGAGCATTTCAGGCATGGGTGTCAACCAGTGAAAATGACCAGAGTGGGGAGATGACTGTCTTGTTTGAGGAACAAAAAGGAGTCCAGTGTTACTGGCTCAAAGATTATGTGATGAGGTATAAGGTAGGAGAACATCGAAAAGGTGGGGGGAGGGGCTAGGTTATGAATGGTCTCAAATGCCAAACTTGATCCTGGAAGTGATAGGGAGTGACTCGAGTTGATTGAGTAGGAGGGTGACATGGTGTGACCTGAGGTTTAGGAAAACCATCTCTTTCCTCCTGGATACTCTTTCCTCACTTGGTCTTTGTGATACTGCTCTTCCTTGGTTCTCTTATCTGTCTGACCATTCCTTCTTAATCTCCTTTGCTGAATTATCCTCATTCTGTCCACTAATCAGGGGTATCCTCAAAGGCTCTGTCCAAAGGCTCTTCTCTCTTTACTCTACATTCTCTCCTCTGGTAATCCCATCAGTTGTCATGATTTCAATTATCACTTTTCTGCAAATATATCCTAAATCTACATATTTAGTCCTAATCTATCTCTTGAACTACAGTCCTACATTTCCAATTACATTCTAAACATTTATATGTACCCAGTTGCTCCATGGGTATCTCAAACTCAACATGTCCAAAATGGGACTCATATTTCCACCCAAACCAATTCTTGCTCCAAATTCTCTATTTCTGTTAAGAGCATCACCATCCTTCCAGTCATGAAGCTTGCAATCTCAGTCATCCTTGGCTCTTCCCTCTCCCTCCATAAATAGTAGGTTGTCACATATCATCATTTCTACTTCCACAACATCTCTCATGTCCATTTCACTCACACAGCCTTGCATTATCTTTCTAATTTGTCCTTCTGTTCTTAGTCTCTGCCTCCTTTTAATTCATTACACTCCTCCCTAACATACACACGGAGCCTTCCAAGCTAATATTTTTTTAAAAGATTTGATCATGTTGTTCCCCTACTGGCTTTGTTTTGCCTCGAGAGTATGAAATCCTCAGCCTGTCATTTAAAGCCCTTAACAATACAGGTCCTACCTATCTGTCTGGTCTTGGACTTCTATATTACTCCTCTTCCCATACTTTCAATTCTGGTCATATTGACCTGCTAGAAATTCCCTATATGCAACATTCTATCCCTCTCTCAGTCTCCTTATCCCTGGAATATAATCTCTTCTTGAAAAACTATTCCTAGCTTCCTTCAAAGCGTAACACAGGCATCACCACCTAAGCTTACATGAAGCATTTTCTGATTCTTTCCATCTAGTACTCTTTCTTTCTTGAAAATCTTTACGTATTAGTGTGCATCTCCCCTGTGGGATCTAAGGTGCTTGTTTTGTTTTTGTCTTTATGTACCCATAACCTAGAACAGGGTCATGCTCACAGTAGGTGCTTAATAATCATTCATTTAATGAAATAAAAATGTTGAATAAGTAAAAGACAGTGGGAGGAGGGAGAGAGTCCTGATAATTAGGGATAGCATAAAGGGCTTCCCTTATAAGTTGGCACCAGAGTTGAATGTTGAAGAAAGCTGATATCTATCAATTAACGAATGTCTAGAATAAGTTCCTCCTGTCCTTCAAAAGAGAGAAGCAAGGTCAGAAGGAATCACAGACCAGCAAGACAGCTTTGAAAGTTACATGTTGAATTTATTATATATGTACTTAAAAAGAAAAGCAAGCTCTATGTATTTGAAATCTGCAGTTTCATGTATAATCCTTTCCTGTTCTACAATGTATATGGAAATGCTCATTTAGCTCATAATAAAAAATAAAATGAACATTTTAAAATAAGCAAACAAAAACTTTGAAGAAGAATGAGAATTCTAAGAGGGAGGGGTGTGGAGAGAGTCCATGCAGAACAGTATGTTTACAAAGACTTGGTGGTAAAAGATGGAATGCCAAGTTCGAGGAATAGCAAGAAGGCCTGTTGGGCTAGAGCCAGATTGTGAAGGGCTTATGTTCAGCTGATTAATGGAAAACAGAGGAAAATCAATTCATTTTTATTTTTATATTATATGCATTAGGAATAAAGGGCAAAAGCAAATGCATATCCCCAAACTGGAAACAACTATTCAAAAAATTCACTACTTACAGTCCTTAGATAAAACTATTCCCTTATTAGATTATATAATGTGAAGACTATTCCCTTATTAGATTATTTAAAATGTTAAACTGTACCTTCAGAAACCCTACCACACTATAGGAAGACACTATCAGAGGATGAAATCTTTTTAGAAAGTATACAATTCATACATATGAAATTCAGTTCTCTCTGACACATGCAAATGACTTTAATAACTAGAGATAGTTCAGTTCCACTGAACAAACAATTAAGGATGAATGAATCAAAAGCTTTATTAAACACTTGCTATGTGCAAACACTATGCTGAGGCTTCAAATACAAAAGCAAAATGGTGCCTGCAATCAAGAAGCTTAGATGAGACAACACATATAGAGGAGTAAATGCCAAGAAAGGCAGTTATGGTCAGAAAGACACAAAGATGGTTCATGGAACTACAAGGCAATCAACTGATACTCATTTTCCAGAGGCAATAATGGTGTTGTTTTGATTACAGTTCTCAAAGAAAGGGGTAAAAATGAGCGAGAGAGTGGAGATATGCCTTCAGAGGCAGGGTAGAAAATTAGCTGGGGTGAAAATAAAGATACTTGGTCCCAGAACATGCAGAAGTCAGGATGCAAAAAATTGTGAAGTTAGTGGATAGTGAAAAAGTAAACAAAGACATTGAGTATTGATGATTTTTTCTAGAACTTTGATAGTGAAAGGGAGAATATATATATATATATATATATATGGGGATGCGGTGGCAGGATCAAGTGAAGGTCTTTTTAATGAGGTATATCTGAATGTGCATATAGGGAATGGAAGACAAAAGATAGAGGAGAAAGAGGGAAAGGGGGAGAGAGACAGAGAGAGAGAAAAGATTGGGGACACATGCTCATAGAGCAGGGAATGGGATCAAGGAAATAAGGGATCAAGAAAATAAATCAAGGAAAGGTTGGCCTTGGGAAGAAGAAGTTGTGAAATATGGGAAAGGGGGCAGGGAGAAAATAGTCTTGTCAGTCTAAAAAGAAAAGAAAAAGTTTGACTGATGGAAGAAGTGGAAGAGATTCAACCAAGGAAGAGTAAAAGGACTGCTGTACAATAGTGAGAACCAAGTTGAGTAAAGATAACATGAATATGCAGTGAACCAAGTCAACCAGGTGAGGTGACTTCTTCCAGCTACTAGAAAGTACAAGATGAGAAGGGAGCATAAGCCAGGGATGAGCATTAAGACAAGGGGGTAAGAAAGTGAAGGTGTCGAGGGTGGAGGAAAATGTATAGTTGAATTCTTTAACTGCAGGGTTCAATACATCCTAAATTAAGCCTAGGTTCAATTTTAAGTATTGACATATGTGATCTCAGAAAAACAGCTGATATCATGTTGCATAAAATTTAGTATAGATGGTGACAAAACACTTTATGACATTCAGGGAGTCATATAGCATTTGCTCTATGGCATAGTCAGTTTCAAAATATAGATAGATGATGCTCATGAAGACTCTAAATTCAATATGTCCCAAACAAAGCTATCCAGGCTTGGGTCACAGAATGTTAGAGTTCTAAAGTACCTTACTTATTGTCTAAGTTCCATGTTCAACATACAACCCAGAAACCAAAGGTAACACACCTAACCTTAGGAAGTTCATCTCAGGGCTTGACCTGAGGCTACTAGTAAATTGTTGTTTATTTGTTTGTTTGTTTTTAGCCTGATTAGAGAGCACCCTTAAACTAGAAGAACAGTAGAATCCAACCATCTTGGTATGACTAACTGCCTTTCAGTTTCACATTAGCAGACTTGGATCAATTAGGAATTTTAATTGAAAGTGAGTGTTAAATAATTAAATTTATGCAGCCCAAACACATAGGGATTTCAGATCATTACCAAAAAATATAGAAGAACCTGATTTAGTCCATCCTGTCCCATCATTTTAGAGATGAGGAAACAGAGGCCCACAGTCATTAAAGTGACTTGCCCTTAATCACGTAGTTCATTAGGAAACAATGAGAGGCAAAATAATGTAAGTATAATTGCTGTTGTTTGACATCTGGGAGATGATTCCATGACAAGCAAGTGAAGTGGATTTAAGTGAGGGAAGGCTGTGCAAAGTCACCAGCCTCACTTTCTCTTCCAGAGCCCACCAGGTTTCTAAGATCAGAATAGCCATGGAAGAATCAATGTCATTTTCACCTTGACCCTTCATAAGCTTAGGAAAGCTCACATATCTACTAGCATCATAAAATATTTCTTAAAAGTCAAATTGTGCAAGGTATTACATCAGGCATATTCAAAGAGAACCCCCTTTTAACCCTGTATCAAAATTCTCCTGTAACAATTTTGGAGCATTAATCTCATAGATTTAGAGCTGTAAAGATCCTTAGAAATCTGCTAGTCCAACAATACCATCTATTGCCACCTCTGCCCCTTTATAAATGCTAGATGTCTCTCATTTATTCTCCTGCTTGTATACCTTTGCACAGGTGATCTCTCCATGGCTGAAACACATTCCCTCCTCTCCTCCTTCTCATGAAATCCCTAGCTACCTTTCGAGCATGGCTCAAGGACCACCTCTCACATGAGACTTTTCCTGATTCTCTAGTTACTAGAGCTCTCTTCTTCTTGAAGTTACTTTGTATCTCTTTGTTTGGAAATTTCCATGTATGTTTATTCTCCTTGGTAAAATGTAAGCTTTTTGAGGGCAAGGACTATTTTGTCTCAGTGCCTAGAACAGTAATTTGCACAGACTAGACACTGAATACATTTTATTTCGTTGAATTTAATTGAGTTGAGTTTAATTAAAAGAGGAAACCAAGGACTAGAAAGCAAGAAAGCGATTTACCCAAGGTCCAAGGAGGGGGAAAGCTCCTCTCTGTCCCTGATGATGATGATGATGATGATGATGATGATGATGATGTTGATGGTTTACAAGTGCTTTGTGGTTTACAAAGAGTTTTACATATGTGTTTCTGTTCACTTTTTCAGTTGTGTCTGATTCTCCATGATGACATTCGGGGTTTTCTTGGCAAAGATACTGGAGTGGTTTGTCATTTCCTTCTCCAGCTCATTTTATAGATGAGGAAACTGAGGCAATCAGGATTAAGTGACCTGCCCAGGGTCACACAGCTAGTCAGAGGCTGGATTTGAACTCAGGTCCCCCCAGAGTCCAGGGTCAGCACTCTATTTACTGTGCCACTGGCATTAATATCTCATTTGAACATCAGTTAGTCAACTAGCATTTATTAAACACCTACTGGATGCTAAGTGCTGGAGACAAAAAGAAAGGCAAAAGAAAAGCCCCTGCTCTTAAGCTCACAGTCTAAAAGGGTAAAAAATGTGCAAACAATAATTTACAAATAAAATATATAGAGGATAATTTGGAGTAACACAGAGGGAAGACACTGTAAAGTAGGTGCTATCATTATCTTCATTTAAGGAAACAGAGACTAAGGAAGATATAATGAGCTACCTAGGCCCACACGGCCAATATCTGCCACAAAACTTGAACTGAGGTCTTCTTGACTTCAGTTTGAGCAGTCTTTCTACTATGCCACTTGGCAGGAAATAGGTACCACAGCTAGCACTTGAATCCAAATTTCGGACTCTTTCTACTAAGCCATGCTGCCCTTTGTAACTTCTGTAGTCCATGTGGCCAACATTTAGGAGGTACTCGGTACAAGTTTTTAATTTAGTTTTGGCGCTAACGTAGTGGTGAAGGAGAATGACCAGGAAACCACCTTTCTTTGGTTCATAATAAGTATGGTGAATTTCCCTGAAGATCATGCCTTTATATTAATTGTATAAGACACGGTCTATCCCTGTCCACATGGAGTTTACAATTTAGGGGAACATGGCATATGCATTATAATGCAAAACATCACCTAAGTGCATTATGTGCAAGGTCTGAGGAGAAAAGATTATGTGGAGGTATTTGTGGAATGAAAGGATCATAGATTTAGATCTAAAAATGACTGACTGTGTGGATATTCTAGACCATACCTCTCCTTTTACAATTGAGGAAAATGAGCCCTACAGAGCCACTTAACTTGTATGGGGCTTATTTTCCTCATCTGTAAAAGGAGAAAGATGGTCGAGAACACAAATACCTTCATATCACCTTTTCTGCTCAGACCTCATACATCTGTTTTTTTTTTAACTTAGACAACTTTGATTCCAAATCTAGGACCCTCTTCAATGTACCATCCCCTCCTTTAACCCCTGAGATTCGGGTAAACTCTTGAATTGAATGAGTGCTAGGATATTCAAAGGAAAAGGCTTCATTGGCCCTCCAGAGCACCATTCCCAGCAGTCCTAGGCTGGAAATGTAGCTTCAGAGGATTCATGCTATACTGCGTTACTGGAAGTGGGGAATGGGAGGACTGGGTTGGGAAGAGGCTGAGAGAATGAAAAACAAGATCTGACTGGAACAGTCCTAGACAACTAGCCAGGGACCACTGGCATGAATCCCCAGGCAAACAATACATATGTAATATATTCATATTCTTCTCGGTCACATCATAATTAACAGAAATATTAGCTGGTATTATTACTAACCTCCAGGGCATTCTCCTGCTATCTGTCTTCAATCACTTCAGCCCTTGGATCATAAACCTTCTTTTCCATTTTGCCCCTGCCCTCATTTTTGGCAACTTCATGCCCACATTGAAAGTCTTAACATTCTGGTCTCACACCTCAGCTCCAGTGACCTCTCTCTCCAACCAATTTCAGACATCACTGAATAATTCACCTCTAAGAATGTAAACTCTGAAACCCCCCTCTTTGATCACAATTTCATGTCCTTCTATCCCCTTCCCACTTCCTTACTCAACACCTTGGTTTCTTCATCTCTAAAATGAAAAGGTTAAATTTGTTGGTGTCTAAAGATCCCTCCTACTCTAAATCTATGATTTCCCTTTCTCTGAAATCCTTAACGTCTCCCTCTCAACTGGCTGCTTTCTTGTAAACACACCCATTCCTCTACCTCCTAAAGAAAAATAAAAGCTCTTCTCTGACCATAATAATAATAGTAATAATGATGATAGCTAGCATTTATATAGCACCAACTAAATGCCAGGCACTGGATAAGTACTTTATAGGTATTTTCTCATTTGATCCTCACAACACAGACAGCAGTTAAGTGACTTGCCCAAGGTCACTCAGCTGATAAATATCTGAGGCAACCTGCTGCTGCCTCAGACTACCAGTGTGCTTTTCTCCTTCCTTTCCCTAATGCACTTTTTGAAAGAGTAGTTTGCACTTAATAGCTTCAGCTTCCAAACCCTCACACTTTGTAATACCTTGTGTTTATGTTCTGTCCCAACCAATCAACTAAAACTACTTTCTTGAAAGTAATCTTAATCTCAAAATCCGAAGACCTTTTCTTAGTTGTTCTTCTCTCTGAATCTTCTGATACTATATCCTGACTCATGCTTCTTGGAACTTTCTCCTTCCTACCTCTCTGTTGATTGTCTCTTCTTCCTTGCATCCCCTATTATGCACGCATTTTGCAAGTATCTAACTTTGACCTAGTTTGCTTTTCTCTCTCTGTGCTCTTCTATAGTGTCATCTGAATCATTTAACCTCTCTGATCTTTATTTTCCTCATCTATGATATGGGGGTAACAAAATTTGCATTTTACAGATGAGGATACAGACTCAAAGAGATTAAATTATTCTCCCATCATCACTAATTGTCAGATCAAGAATTTGAATCAAGGTTTTCTCATTCTAAGTCCAATGTTCTTTTCTACTATATCATATCCAGCTCCCAAACTCAGAATATTCTATCTTCATACTCATCTTCATCCTAAAACAAGGTTTTAGGATATTCCTATTTTTGTCAATAGTACCAATACACTTCCATTCATGCTGGCTTGGAAACTTTCTTTATGTCCAACAAATACCAATTCTGTCCATTTCTCCTCTGAAATCCATCTCCTCCTTTCTCATTCCCACCATTACCACTCTATTTCATATTCTGATTACCTCTTAGTTAGACCACAATGACAATATGCTAACTAGTTTCCCTGATCAAGCCTTTCCAATGGAAGCTATATTTATCTGCCTAAAGCAGACAACACTCTGCTGCCCCAAAATCCTTATTATCTGCCATAGAAAATACAATACTCAGTCTGCTATTTACTGCCCTCCATAATGTGGCCCTGATTTATCTTTCTAGCTTTAGTTCCCATGACCCCACTACATATAATCTACCCAAACAGTACTACTATTCCTCAAAATGTCCTGTGTTTCCCTATCTCCATACCTTTGCTCATGCTGTTCACTGCATCTGGAAATTCTTTCCTCTAGATTTCCACTTGTTGAAATACTTCAAGGTGTGACTCAGATGTCACCTTCTTCATGAAACTTTCCATAGCATTCTCACTGAATGTGATGTGTTACTCCTCAGAATTTTCACGATATTTTGTTTATGCCTTTCTTTTTCATTTTTTAGATTCTATTTCTGTTAGACTGTAAAATCCTTGAGGACAGAGATTATATTTGAATCATCTTTTGTATCCCCTTCAGAATGTAGTACAGTTGCTCAAATAAAATATTTTCAATTGACTGAGCAGGATCTAAAGAACAAAGAACCATGAGGGATGAAAAGATAGCATGATTTATTTTAGAGAGGCAGAGAAAAAAGAGAGCCCCTAGATCCAGCAGGAAAAGAAATGAACCTAAAAACCAAGAGAGATCATAGAAGAGTGAAGGGTATTACTAGGAAAGTAGGAAGACACAAGGCACAATTCTTTCCCTAACAATGGTCACAAGGGAAAGTTTAGTTTTAATATATAATATAATATGGTAATAAAATAAAAATTATTTCAATCTATCTATTTTATCCTGGGCGGGAGCGAGGTTGGTATGAAGAGGTCTAGGCTTGTAATTTCACCAGTGTGGAAATGTTGTGCACAGACTCAAATGTGTAACTCTTCTGTAGCTTACTCTCTTAGAGTTTCTTGGAACCCTAAAGGTTGAGTGATTTGCCCAGGGTCCCATAGCTAGATAGGTATCTGTCAAAGGCAGGATTGGAAGCTAGGTCTTCCTGACTTCAAAATCCATTCTCTATCTGCTATACCACAGTGTTTGTCTATATCTATACACTTCTATGGAAAATAAATATGACTGTTATAATTAAATTTTACATCATATTGTGAGAGGCAGTAGGCCATAATGGACAGAAAGCTGGCCTGGAATCCAGGAAGAGTTGAGTTTAAGTCCAACCTACGATACCTACTGACTTTGTGATTCTGGGCAAATCACTTAAGCTCTCAGTGCTCACAGAGATGTCAAACACACATGGCCTGCTGACCTCATATGCACCACAAAATTCCAGAGTCTACCCCTAACCTGATTAAAATGTAATTGGGAAATATATAACAAAATAAATTTTAAAATATGATAAAGACATGGGTAACATTAATATTCGGTTTCCTGAGTCACCATATGGCCTGCAGAGTTATTTGTGTAAGGTCCCCTATTTCTATTTGAGTTTGACCTGACTGCTCTAGGTAAGTCACTTAAAACTGCTAAATTTCAAAGAAGGTGATGATGCCTTCATTGTTGGTTGTGGGAATTTCTTCCACTTGGGAGTTCCCCATTCCAATGACAGTACAGGTCCATTTCCTATCTATTACATGTTAATGCAGCTCCGTTCATATAAACACAGAGGGCAATGTATATATAATTTGAGCTTTTCTCAATTTTTGAAAACAGGTTAAAATTAAAACCAAGGAATTGGCATTTTTATCTACACACATAAATCTAAGGATTTTAGATAATGACATCTAAAATTTCTCCATACTACTCAGTTAAGTAAGTTGAAATAAGGACTTTTAAAAATGATGTCAGTTACTATAAAGCCAAACAGGAATCTCAAATCAAGGGCAGCTTTATGGAATCCAGAAACATATCTTTCCATATGCATTGTGCTGCAGCAATGCCCCGAGGTTTCTAATGGAACACTGTAACAAAGAATCCCAGACTCCCAAGCCAACTAGCACAGACATCTTTACCCCATTAATCTGTCTAGTAAGACACTGCAGCTGCCAACTCTCCCCTCGCCCCCAACCTTGAAGGCACATTGCCCAAGGAGCTTATTTAAATGAAACACTATTGACAGCTTTTCTACATGTCAAAGACATCAGACGATATCCACTGTCATAATTAAGATAACTACCAACAACAGCTCCCACAAACAACTGCAGTGACTGACTGACCTGCTTTCCGACAAACCCTCAGAGAATAAGATGACCGATCACACGGAGAGATTCAGTCCCTTCTCCATTAGCTGCCTTACCCCGCTGCTTTGCTCGTTTTCATTTTAATCCATTTGGACCTGCAAACACTTACTGATCATTGACGCATGAGGATGTAACATCAGCAGATTTCTGAGTGAGATGCGTGATTGCTGCTGCAGCTCTGTGCATCTAACCAAGTTCAATGCAGCAGAGGAATTAGCTCCCTCTACCCGGATTTTTTTTTTTTTAAAGAGATACGACTAGCACCAGCCTTAGGTTTAAATAATGCTGCAAAATGCAGTACTGGGGCTTAGATAAGGGGGCATGTTCAATGAAATATAAGGTGCGTTTTTGTACTCTTCATATATGATCTCAAAATCCGAAAGATAAGCCGGTTTTATTTAAAAATATTTATGTCTGGATTTACAGTAGTACTTTAACATTCTGCTGAATTTCTCTCTTCCAGCAGCACCTCTGATCGTACTTTGATTTCTCCATTTCTGCTGTTGGTTTACTTTTCCTATTTTACTGAAGTCATAAAAGGAAACGGGTTTAGTGGCTTTCACTTTTGGTTTCTCATTCTTATTGCTGCGTACCAGCCTAATATTGTTTTGTTAAGCATTATGGGAACCAGCTTTTACCAGCATTTTAGCATCACGCTTTCAGTCAAGAGAAAAAATATTGCCTCTCTTGGTTTCATGACTTTGAGCATGTCATTGACCTCAATTTTTTTTTTTTATCTGTAAGTTGTAGAGCTCTTCCAACCACAGGAGTTCTTAACAATTTTTTTGTGTGTGGTGGACCTCTTGCCCAGTCTGGTGAAGACTATGGACTTTTTCTCAGAGTGATATTTGTAAGTGCATAAAATAAATTACCTAAGATTACAAAGGAAACCAATTTTATCAAAATATAGTTATCAAAATACTTTTTAAAACAAGTTTACAAGTCCCAGGTTAAGAAGCTCTGCTCTAAGGGCTAACCCTCTGCTTCCATAAGTCACATTTCTTTTTCAGATTTGCTAACTTTTTACTTTCTTCCTTGTATGCTTACTTAAATGTTTGAATATTTTATGAATATTGGTTCAATACAAGTCACAGATCTTGTATACCTTTGGAAATAATCTAAGTGAGTTTTGGTGGCCAAAAACTTCCTAATTTGGTAGTCAGCCTTCTGGTGCTGAGCCTTTCCAAATTTCCCTAGGCTGGCCTTAGATCTCATCCATCACTGGGCCTGGATTCATAGCCTTTCCACTTTGCCAAGACCTGCCTAGCTGGCTCTCCTCTGGCTTGGCCTTCAGAGACCCAATGTCATCTGTACACTGTAATGAAGCTCTGGAGGAAGACTTCAGTAGAGGTATAAATTTAGCATTTGAAAAACCTAGCAATTATTACTGGCTTATTTTACAAAGGTATTAATATGAACAAGAAAGAATTCAGGCTCCTTGTCATTCAAAGACTGGCAACACATTTTGTACACATTAAAATGGTTAGAAGGCAGAAAGGATATCTAGGCAGGGAGACTGGAAACCTAAGATTATTGTCCCAAATATGCCACAAATTACCTAGGACCTCAGATTCTTTATCTAAAAGGGATTGAAATAGATCCTGTCCAGTTCTGATGTTCCCTAAAATTCTTTTTCCCCTTCCTCAAATTCCCAGTGTATAGATAGAGCCTTATCAATTGGTGATAAATAAAAGAATAACTACCTTATATTTCTACAGGCTATCATTTTTTTCAGAACACTTTCTACAAATTATACCAAGAGTGGACAACTTTTTTTTAAGGTGCTACACACTCAATCTATACAACTCCTGCAAATGGGGGTGTGGGAAACAACATTGACAAAATGCCAGCAGCAGCACTCCAACTGCAGCCTCTAGATCAAAACTCCCCTTATCAATTTCAATCTCAGGAGAGATAGGGCTACGTTATCAGAGACAATCAGTCCAATCTCCTGAAATCATAGGTTGACTGATTGGGCATGGAGGCTCTCCAACAATGTCCCAGTCCTAGGGAAAATACCTAAATGAACTTAAACTGAGCTGAGAAGTCAAGGATGGGAGGCCAATGACTGTCAGATCTATAGTCAAAAAAGCTGGGCTCAAAGCCTAGATGCTCTTTGCTACCTGTGTTTCCACCTCTGTACAATGACAGGATTGATGACTAGTACAATGACTAGTTGATCTTGAAGATCTCTACTGACTCTAAATCCTATGGGTTGAGTAGATTTAATTAAACCTATTAGACTGTAAACTCATCATGAACAGGGATTGCTTGATTCTTTGTACTCACACCCCTAGCTCCTTGCATAGTACCTGGCATAGAAGGCACATGATATATACTTGTCAATTAATAGATTGAGTGATTACATTCATGCAGGGGGGTTGTGCGTATAGACAGAAGTAGCAAATTGTAGAGGTAGAATCAATGGCATTTGGAAGTTGACTGGATGTAAAGAAGGGGCAGGTTAAGGGACAGAAGCCAAAAATCATTCTTGTTTGAAAACTACTCAGCACTTTCTTATAAAATTTCTCTCCCCGGGAAGATAATAATTAAGATGCTTCTTTTTTCTAACTTGATTTGCGACTCTTTCATCTAATAATTCAACTGAAGCAGCTCTCTCTAAAGTTATCATGTAATTCTTCTCTTTTCTCTCTATGCTCTCACTAAGCCATCTCACCAGCCTCCTCTGGGTTCAGTTATTATCTATATGTGGATGATTCCCAGATATATTTATCCAGCCCTAACCTCTCTCCTGAGTTCTGCTCTCAAAGCATCCCCAATTGCTATTGGACATTCCAAACCAGATGTCTCATATGTATCTGAAGCTCAACAAGTCCAAAAGAGAACTCATTATCTCCCCCCAACACACACAAAACCTTCTTCTCTTTTCAACGTTCCTATTATTATTTAGGGTACCACCATCCTTCCAGTTACTGACTCTCAACCTTAGTGTCATTCTCAATTCCTCACTCTCACTTAACTTACATATCCAATCCATTGCCGAATCTTGTTTCTACTTTCACATCTCTGATATGTATCCCCTTATCTCTACTCACACAAGCTACCACTCTAATTCAGACCCTTATCATATCTTGCCTGGACTGTTACAATATCCATCTACTTGATCTCCCTGCCTCAAGGCTCCCTTTATTCCAATCAGTTCTCCACTCAGCCGCCAAGCTTTTCCTAAAGTTTAGGTCTGACCATGTTGCACACCCTGCCCCCTACTCAATAAACTCCTGTGGCTCTCTATTTCTTCAGGATCAAATGTAAAGTCCTTCATTTGCCACTTAAAAGTTTTCTAAATTTAATGCTTTCCTACCCTTCCAACTTCCTTACATTATATTCCTATCCACATAATCCACAATCTAGCTTAACTAGCCTTCTTGCTGGTCCTCAAACATGACATTTTGTTTTCTATCTCTGCCTTTGCATTGTCTGTTGTTTTGCCTGGAATGCTCTTCCAACTTCCATTTCTTCAGATCTTGGACTTCTTTTAAGACTCTACGCAAAAGCCACCTTTGTCAATAAGCTTTTTTTGGTTCCCCCAACTTCTTACCAGCTGCCAGTGCCACTCCCTCCAATGTTACCTTCCATCTATTCCATATTTACCTTGTAAGCTCTGATTTGTACACATTGTTCCTCCCACTAGTCTCTGCCTCTGGAAAGTAAGTTCATTAAAGACAGGGACTAATTTATTTTTAATATACCCAGAGCTTTGCATAGTGCCTGGCACATAGTAAGTGTTAATTTAATGTTCATTGATTGATTAGTTCCTTTATTTTCATGCCAAGAACAAACTCTCTCCATCTTTCAGATTCTTTCTCTTTCTTCAAGGCTTTTCTCTTTCTCCAAGGCTTTTCTCTTTCTCTTTATTCAAGGCTCAGTTCCAGTGTCCTCACCACTGCTGAAGTCTTCCTTGATCTTAGACCCCACCAAACTTCTATTTTATTACACTTCTCTCTGCATGTGTCCTATTCTTCCTTGTAAAATGCAATCCACAATAGAATACTAGTTCAAAATTGGATGTTAGAAAGATATTTCCAAGAGATTTGACATTTTTATTAAGAATTCCAGGAAGCTACAAGCTTCTGGGTGATAAATTAAAATCACGAGGAAGGAATCTGTTTCCTGGTCCAAGGTAGAATTCTAAAGATGTAACAAGGCTAAGACTTCAGGGGATTTCCATTGCCTTTCCTTCTACTGCCTTCTTTTAAGGATGTAGAAAAGTATTAATTATGGCTGCCCTCCCTGAAACCCAGCAAGGGCTGATTGGGAAAAAGTGAATCTGCCTCTATTGGGGATTTTTCAGACACTAACACTTCCTCTCTGTCCTGGTTTGCTTTCAATAATTGAGAGCTGTGATTCTCTTTTCCTTTCTAATTTCACATTCATCTGGCTGCTGTTTCTTCTATCAGCTGCCTGAAAATCTTATCAGGTTGGCCTGTTTGTCCCTCTTGATCAAACTATATGCTAGCAAAAGTTTTATTTGTGTGTATGTATATTTACACACACATGTGCATCTCTTTTTATGTATACGCATAACTGAGGAAGCCTGATATGTGTATATATATATATATATGTATATATACACACACAATATGTATACACATGTGTGTGTGTATATATACGTGTGTGTGTGTATGTATGTATGTATCAGGCTTCCTCAGCTGAGAAAAAGCCTTTGTTCACTCTAAGCATAATGCCTACTTTTTTATATCTGCTTGTGATTTGGAAGGTAGATCATAGCCACTCAGCTTTAATATTTTGTATGACAAATTCCACTACTTTATCTGTACAGTTACAAGGCTTGTGAGATTTGGTTCTGAGATTTTAAATTGATTTGACTGCTTAACAGTGGAACTTAAGATATTTTCCATTCAGAAACCTGGAGGGGGGGTTTACCTCAATTTGGAAAACTGCCTAATTACCTTAACCTTTTAGGGGGAGGGTTATCATTTTAGAAGTACGGGAAGAGTTACTTGGACTTCAAAGTTTAAGCCATATTCTCAGAATCCTATAACTGTGAGAGTTGGAAAGGACATCAGAAGCCATCTTGTCTATCCCATACAACACCCTACCATACCTGACAAATGGTCTTCCAACTTCCATTTGGAGGCCACCAAGGAGGGTCAACCCACCACTTCCTACCACTTCTGGACAATTCTAATCATTAGGAAGCTTTATGTAACATCAAGCCTAACTTTGCTGCTTTGCAACACCCCACCCCACCCCCACACCCCTACACACACCTTGCTCCTTGTTCTACTCTTGGGGACCAAACAGAACAAGTTTAATTCTTTCTTTCTCCTGAACAAATTTTTGAATATTTGAAAACGGCTATCATTTTCTCACTGAATGTTCTCTTCTCCAGGTTAAATGTGCCCTGTTTCTTTGACCAATATTGCCCCACTCTTAGATTGAGCCTACAAAGGTATAACAATATTCAAATTTCAGTTAAATAATTCTTTGAGTAGTTATCTACTGTATTGCAGGCAGAGTCCTCCTCCAGCACCTCATTGTGACTTGGAAGTGACCCAGGCTTCCTAAAGACAGTGCCAGGAGAAGGCAAACTCTGTAAAGTTCTACCATGTTGAAAAGGCCTGAGTTCTGCTCTCCAAGGACAAATCTAGGCAGGAGCAACTCATTACCAGTATGCCAAGCCCTTGGCAATAAATTCTTTGGTCCCTGAAATCTATATTACCTCTTTTCAGATCAATATGCCCAAATTTGAGAGCAGCCCTTTGAGTATGAGAGGTTTAGAGATTCTAGTAGGTCAGAGCTAAATAGTGGCAGGAGAAATCTCTAGCACTCTCGGAAAGGATGGCCATGATAAGAAGATTGACTTATACCTGGAAAATTTTGCCAAGAAATATGAACCAGGACTTTTATGGGAAATGCAGAACGAAGATGAAATGCAAAATGCCTAATTAGCAGTTTTGCAAACTGCTTTATCTTCTGAGGAAGGTTAAGTTTCAAGCTTCCAGCAAATTGTTTGTATCAATAGTTTTAAGGTAATAAATCCTATTTAAATAGCTGTATTAATGTGTGCTATTAGTCTTTTGTGTTTAGCATTTCTTTAGTGTGTGGAAGTAAATTACCTGTCCCATACCTGATTCATATTACACATTTTTACTTGGTCCTTCTGGGGAAACCCTAGATGTGAGCCACAGTTATAAATAAAATTTTTTCCTAGGGTGCTTGGGGTAATGGCTTACTGAGGTAAAGGGTGTGAAAACAGGGAGTCCAGTTCCTTCTGTTAGAAGACTGGCACCCCCAGATCTAAATGTAATGCAACAAAATGCCAGAGTTCAGAGCAGATCTACTTAATGGAGAAGGGAGTAATAAACCCACTCAGCCTGGCTGCAGATCCTCAATTTAGAAAATAAAAATGCAATATGAGCTTCAGTCCCATGCGACATACTCCTGTTTTTGCAGTGAGGATAGCATAATAGTGGAAAAGGGAGAAGAGAGTACTAAGAATCACACAGTTTTTAAATCATCCACAAATTGTAGCTAAGCTATTGGTACTCTAAACCCGAGTTCCTTAACTAACAAATACACATACTTCTGGAGGAAATGAATCATATCATGCTTGATATTCATCAAACCAGAAGAAAATAACAAATTGCAGTTTAATGAAAAGATAATCACAGGTTCTCCCTAGAGAGACAGATGAAGAATCTGGCAGATCTGCTTCATTATGTTTCCAAAGGCAACGAGAAAGAACATTCCATGGGCTATTTGGTCATCAGCTATCTCATTGTTCATGATAAACATTTTCCGAAAGCCCACCATGAAAACAATTTCAGTTTACACCCCAATATCTGTTGTAGTTGTAGAAGAGGTAGGGAAATTGTTTGAAGAATCCTTTAAGATCTTAAAAATGATACCACCATGTACTTTAATACTTAGTGACTTCAGTGCAAAGGTATGAATAGATGGCAGTGGTGCAAGATACATGGGAAAAAAATAATCTAGAAGAAGGAATGAGACACCAAAGATGTACACTACACAGAAACCTTATCATGAAGCTACACTTTTGGATATGTATTGGAAATTAAGTATGTCTTTGAAAACCAGGTCTTTTTTTCGTGTCTAACCTTAATTATATTTCATAGGATTTCAATGGGCATTAAATTAAATCATATAAGCTCCCAGGCCATTGAAACATGTTTATCTCCATCTCTTAGATAAGTTCCTTAATCTTTAGTAACATGTGGCATTGTGTGAAGATGTGTTGCCACATTCTATCTCCATTTGGGAATTTCTGTAATCCTGGAACAATTTTGTTTCTCAGTATATCAATAAATTTCTCAGATTTCATCATTCCCTCAATGGAAGCAAGACTTCTAGTCCCACTGCAAGTGAAAAAAATCCCTAAAACATGGGCCCAGACTCAGGAAGACCTGAGTTCAAATCTAGCCTCAGACACATTAGCTATGTGACCTAGGCAAGTCACTTAACCTCTTTTTTCCTCAGTTTACTCAACTCTAAAATGGGAACACTAACAACACCTACCTCACAGGGTTATTATGAGGATCAAATGAGATAATATTTGTAAGAACGCTTAGCACAGTGCCTGGCACTTGTGGTCATTATTGTTGTCGTTTGTCTTCCGTTCTATAATGTTTGTATTATCTTGCCTGCAGCGAGTATTTTTTCTTCATTTCAACAGTTAGCATCTTTTAAAAAATTTTGTCTTCTTGCCATTCTAATATTAATAAGCTAATACTTGCATACAGAGGAATCAAATCTCTCCAGCTTTCAGGTCCCTCTGAAGTGCTTGTTTTCTGAAAATTAATTAGGCTGTTCTGCAATAAGATTTTGTCAGTTTAGAGAGCTGATATCCTCATAGAGATGGGAGAAATAAAGCAAGAGGAAACAAAGGTAGAAAAATTCACATATGAGAATAAGTGTACATGAAGGAGATCTGTACTATAGGTGACCCAAATGTCACTCCCTCGGTATCTGAAGAACAATGTGGAAAAAGTTGGGACTTTATGAATACTGAAATAAATCAAAGAAGAAAATAGTAATGACTATATACCTACCCTCCTAGCTGTATAAAAATATTAGGAACATAATCTATCACTATAGTAGACAGAGAATCAGCCTTAGATACAGGAAGACTTGAGTTCCAATCTTGCCTCTAATATGTACTAACTATGTGGCTACAGATAAATGATTTGTTTTCTTAGCATCTCAGATTTCCACCTAAGACTAAGGATAAGTTGCCAATCAGCATTGGTATAAGGAATTTCCATGCGCAGAAGTCTCCACACTGATGAAATGACAGGTCCAGACCAGTGAAACTAGTATTCCAAAGGCCATGTAGTAGAGACTCCTGCATAAGATATATAACTAACCAAAAGAGTTTGTAGTTACCATTCACACAGGAAAAAACAAGTGGATAAAGATCGTGGAGGAGGTCAGAAAGTATTGCCTCTGGGATGGATAGTCGACAGGCATTTATTAAGCACTTACTGTGTTCCAGGAACTGGGCTAAGCACTGGAAATGCAAGTGCAAGCAAAAAGAAATACAATCCCCACCCTCCAGAAGCTTACATTCTAATGGGAAAAACAACGATAAAAGGGAGATGGGGCAGTGGGGTGGAGGGAGAGACAAAGGTAACTGGTTAGTGTTGGAAGCGCTTCATGTAATAAAAGTAGAGAAGTGCTGTCTAGATGGAAATGAAGATAGAGTTGGCCTAAGCCTCTTAAACAGAGATTCTGGAAGGAGTCCGGAGTGAGAAGCCACAGGGGCAGAGGATTCTTCCAATGTGTGAATTCCAGGGGTGAAGTGAGTTTTCAGGAAGAAGAGATTCCTGGGGCATGATGAAGGAAGTCTAGGAATGTAGCCTAGAGAGGAATAGAAGATTATGTGTCTTTCTATTATTCCAAACTCAGCTCAGAAATAAGAGTCCAAAGCTAATTAGTGCAGCGGATAGAGCACTGAACCTGTGGTTGGAAAGACCTGCACTCAAATCTGGCCTTTGAGCTGTGGGACCCTGGGTAAGTAATTTAACTTCTCTCTGCCTCAGCTTTCTCAATTATAGGAACTACATAAATGCCAGCTATTATAATGTTGTTATTATGATTATTATTACTTGTAGTATCCTATGGATATAAGTTAAGAAATACCGCAGTCTCCAAAAAATGAAAACTGAGGTTCATAGAACAATGGAGAGTCACATGGTATATGCGATCAGTTTAGAACACAAAACAAATAAGGAGCTATGAAAAAGAAGCAAAGTGAAGAAAAACATCAAAGAAATATGTAACATTAACTCTAACCAAGGAAGCCCTACTAGGTCCAAGGGGCTGGGGCCCTTTGACTGTGTGGGGTGAGACCACCCACCAGCAATTAATTTAAAAAAGTCAGAGGTCTCTCAAATTTAGGAACAGAAAAACTTCTTTATTAGGATCCCACGGGAAAGGCCAGTCTCCCAACCAATAGATGATCGGTAGGGAGAGGTGGGCCCAAAAGGCAAAACCCAGCCTTATACTCTAACGTAAACAAGCCCCTGCCCCACCACCACTGGTCTTTTACTCTCATTGGTGGAGTCCAGGCTCACAGTTTTGTGGAAATCTACTACCCCAGGTACAATTTAGCCAATGCCAAAACTCTTAAAGACACTTTTTCCCTTATTTGGTGAGGACACAGTTCAGCTGATTTTCAGTAACTCACAACTTAGGCCCAGCTGTCAATCAGAAGCCCTGAGCCATGCCGAAAGGTCCCCACCCCCATTCATTCCACTCAACTCACAGAAAGGCCGAGATCAGATTCCATGAGAGGGCTTTACCATCCCACTCATGACCAATCCCTTTTCCTAAGGGGTCTACTCAGTTTTTGAGGAATCCTGGCCCCTAATACTAGAAGGGCTAGGCTTCCTTTTCTTACACTCTTTATCTCATTTACCCCCACCCCAGCCCTGGAGAACAAGTTATTTAAAGCTTAGGTTTTGATCTCACGTCTAGGTCTACTCAAAGAGGGAAGTAGAATGGTACTTGAAGTATAATATAAATCAAGTAGGAGACAAGTATTTTATTTTTACAGGTTTTTTTTTTAATTTCAGGAGTAACATGGTAAGTATAAAAGACTCATAGCCATCATTGACAGAATGACTTAAAAGAGGATGGAATAACAACTTTTAACTACCATTAAAATATTCTGAGAACCTGATACACCTGACCAGAACATAAAGCAATTTGAAGAACTGCTGATTAGGCATTTTAGCTTTTATCTCAGCTGTGGCTTGTCCAAACAATTCCCAGTTCTCTACTAGTAAAAATAGAGTCAATTCTCTTATTACTTGTCACCTTCTTTAAGATCAAAGGAGTTAGGGATTCCTCCTCTTGCTTCCATCGTCCTTGAGAATGGAGTCTGATCATCTACTCAAGAAAGGGAACACAAAATAGAAAAGGCAACCAGAGGACAAGGCTGACACATCTAGTTGAATCCATGATCCATGATCCATGTGGGAGCATCCATGGGGTTAGGGGATAGAGCTCAGCCCACTCCCCAACCCCCTTCATGGGGAACCTAGAAGTATAGTTCACTACTTGTCACATGGGAGAATTAAAGCAAAGTGATGAAACTGTCTCTTCTTTTGAAAGTTCCATTAAGTCCTCTGTTTCTCTGGCTCATCAGACAATGAGGAGATCAGGTCTTAATTTCAAAACCCTTATGTCTTTCAAAGCTGAACCATCTCTGACCTACCCAAATGATGAGACACCAGGTCCCTGGAGGCCACCAGAAGTTTCCAGGAAAGTTCAGAATGACTCCTATAGGCCAATTCAACCTCCTCTACAAATATATGATCAAAGAAGATAGCAAATGTGGCAAGAGCAAAGGATAACTGGAAAGCCCACGTGTACCATGTTATCCTTTCAATGTTAGGAATAAGTGAGGAAGGCCCCTAGAAGATTGTGTGGTTCCCTGTGGAGAGCTTCTGGAAGGACATGGACAAAAGTGGCTCAGGTAGGTCTGACATTATTGGAGTATGTACCACATATTGCACTCTGTGCTGGGGAGACACTGAATGAAATAAAATGGAAGCAATTTCCATTATCCTGGGGAGAGATATATACAGACAAGTAGATTTATAACATATGTAAAGTAAATACAGCAGAGATTCCAAGAAGCAAAATATGTAAGTCCTAACAGCCATCACAGTACTATGCTAATATGGACCTGAACCAACAGAATTCTAAGATTATAATGAGTTCAGATAGCTTAAACTAGGGGTGGGGGGAAAAGGAAAAAAAAAACAGTGATGCTTGCCTGATAGAAATGTTTGCTTAGCAAGTATTCTTGTCTCCTTGATGAGATTGGAAATAACTTTGAGCTTTGGGAGATACTCTAAAGTCAGCATAGTGCTAGTCTGAGTACATATTTTAAAAATACTTGTCCAATTGATTTGAATCAGTACAAGGGTCTCTCTCAGGCTCATAAAGCTAATTTAATTCTTAAGCCTCAATGTGCAACAAACTTGTACTCATTCTCTTTCAGTATTTTGAAATATCCGACTTTAATTTTCAATATTCAAAATCTCTTTCCTTCCTTCTGGTTGAGCACAGAACATTCTTGGAGTGCTGAGGTACACCCAACTGAATGAAATGTTAACAGGGTCATCCTGAGGACATACAGACAAAAGCCATCACCATTCTGCTGCACAAGGAAGTGCCTTTCTGCCTGAAGCTAAAATTATCCCCTTCTTGTTTCTGTATCTCACTATAATAATGAACTTTAGACTTTTCATATCTTAATTACTGAGTCCAAAGCCTAATAGCCTATGCTGTTTAAGCAAAGTTCCAATTGATTCTTAAAAACTTTGTCACATATTGATTTCTGTCATTTACTAGCTCTCTCCTATTTTATCTTTAATGGTAATCATGGGCATTCATTCATTCAACAAACATTACACATGACTACCTCCCAGGTACCCTTAAACCCCAAAAAGCACAGAGTCCCTCTTAGCTGAAGACATGCTTGTTTTATAATTAATAAAATGGATCACTGAGTGTCGTTCTCTCTGTATTCTCCTTCCTTCCTTAATCTCCCCTCCCTCCTTATCTGTTGAGATCCTACCCAATCCCATATAATATATAATTATGACATATATTACAAAATATTATACTTATCTAATAATCATGTAGTATGTTATATCATATGCCATAATTATAACATGCCTATATTATATAATCCCAATAAATACTAAAATCCCACTTTCTCCAGGAAGCCTTGTCTTATATCCCAAGATAGTAATGTCCTTTTCCCCCTTGGACCTGATGCAGCATTTTGTTTGATACTTCCTTAATTCACCTGTAATGAGACTCTGGTGTATTTCCAGACCACCCGAGATGGCATCCCTCCATGTGGAAGACATTAGGGACCTGCTTCCAAGAGAAAAATGATGACAATTAAGGGAAGTCCCTTGGAAAGAGTGAAACATGCACAGACATTCTGTAACTGGTGCTAGTCAGCTACTTATATGCTGAAGAGAAGGCTCTTTAATTGGCATTTACAAAGGCCTGACAGCTTCAGGAACCATCTCTTCCTCATTCACTTCTGGAGGATCTCAGTGACTTTCATTCATGGCATCTGGTGAAGGAGGGGGAATCTCAGACCTTGGGAATACGAAAAGTTCAAAAGAAGAAGCCACAGGAATCTGGGAGTAAAAGTCGAAACAAGGTTTCACAGACCTTCACAGACCTTACAGGGTAGCATTGATACCCTGGGGAACAAGAAGTGATCAGTAGGCGCAGCCTAGGTGGCTCTGACCCAACAGCTTTAAAGATCCACCCTGCATCCTGGACATGAATTTAGTAGAGCCAATATCATGTAGGAACTGAGCTAAGATGAACCTACTCTCCCTAGAGACTGAGAAATTGAGGAAAAATCTGTCCCCAAGGTATGGGGGGTGAGGCTAGAGGATGGGACAGGGCATGTTTGTACATTTGTTCTTGCCACATATGTGAAGTAAATACAATATCCCCTTTTAAAAGCTGCCTGATACTAAATGGTTAAATTGAACTAGAGCATTACTCATTGGCCCACTTAAATGGAAAGGGGAATAAGCCAACTGGGGTTTGAGCCAATGAGAAAACTCCATAAACCTCAGGGGATCCTAGAACCATGATGGGCCAAGATAGCAGGCCTGTCTCTGAGAGAATGGGACCAGAGTGTACACACCAACATACCTAATATGTATTCACATTATCTGTGTGTATATCATATCTCCCTACTAGACTATAAGCTCTTCAATGGGAGAAGTGTCTTCTCTTAACTTTGCAGCTTATCCACACTATGACTATGGGATGGATTATAGGTCCAACTATTTATATTTGCATGGCTCTCTTTTGGGTCCTTTCAGCTTAGACTCATTACTCAGAAGCCATAGGAAAGTCAAAAGCTACAAGGGACCTCAGCTGTAACCTAGACCAGCCATCTGAAGTTACAGATAAGTGAACAGAGACCTCAGATGGATTTGCTTGCCCAAGACCATGCAGTTAGTGAGTGGTAAATCCAAGACTAGAACCCAAGTTTCTTAATTCCAAATTCAGTTCACTTTTGGCCACAAAAATGCTGTCTTTTGAAGATGTTTATGTTGTGGCCAAACCCACAGGTGTTCCAGGAAGTATGCAGAAGTAGATCGTTTACCAAATTGTCCCTTTTGGTCTAAGAGTAAGTCACTTCATTTTCTACCCAGTAAGTATATTCCACTCTCAGTTTTCTGTATAAGGGGAGCTTGAGTTGCTGACAGTTGGAGGGCAGGAGCTATTTTATGTTCTTTGTTTCCCCAGAAGCTAGTACAGTGTCTAGCGCATACTAAGCATAGGATAAGGATGTCATGCATAAATGTTAAGTAAGGCTTAAAGGACATACACATAAGAGAATGGAAAGGAAATAGCCAGCCTCTTCTAGCTCCTCATATTGCCCTGGACTATGCAACATTAAGACAGGAAAGTGAAAGGACTAGAATTCATTCCCTTGCAATAGCTCCCCAATACTAGTGGTTCCCTTTTCTCCCTAGATGCTGGTTCTGTGAGCTCTTTAAGGGAGGAGCTAAGGAGACAGCAGCTGCTGGGAGATAGGTAGTTGAACCACAGTCCTACTTGGTTTTTGGAAGAAAGCTAATTCTTCTTGATACACGCAAAGTAAATGCTAGATCATAAAATAACTAAACAAGGGCTTCTGCCAGGCTATATTCTATGTGATATGATTGGTTGTTATCGAGATCACTATGTTGGGGTCAAGATACAGTGTGTTCAACTGCGGCTGATCAGACCAATACCAGAACTTTTACCTGTGACTCCACCAAGCTGTAGTATGCAGTGGCCACACCCTGGTAAACCATTTCAGCAGACAGGCTAAGCCAGGTTGAAGGTAACAAAGGGGCATCAAATCCATAGGTAAGTTAGGGGAGTGTCTCCCCCAAACATCTGAAGACTTCCCCATCAGAACAGCTAGATATGAACAATTTGTTGGAGTGGGCCAGGATGGCAGCTGAAGCAGGCACTGTGGAGCTTGGTTAGACATCGAAGACCCTAAGCTCACCTATGGCATCCTGAGCCATTGCCAGTTGGCTTGACTTTGCCTTGCCACTGGACTTTGATGACCAAAAGAAAGAACAAGGCTGACTGACTTCGTGCAACTCTGCCTCACTTAAATCCAATTTATGCATGAGTCAAAAGTGTGATATGACCTGTGGTTCTGGATGAAAGTTATGGTGCTAACATTATTTTCCTTTAAAAAATAAATATGAAATTATGTAGGTATGTAAAACATTAGGAGTAGCAATTTTTTCCAGTATGAAAATAGGCCTATTTTCCTTTCTTTTGCTCCAAAATTTCTCTAACCTCTCCTTATTTCAAGATTATGTTATATCACAGGTTTCCCAGGCCAGTATTTTAGTACTCTGTCAAAATACTTCTGGCACAAAAATTTTCCATGGTCAGACTTAGGAAACATTTCTGTTAACTCACTGACTAGTTTCTAGCCATTACTCATTGTTTTAGAACAGTTTTGATATCACATTTGGGGAAGAAAAAGTGAAAGAACTCTTTGTTTTGGGCCAGCCTATATAATTTGTCTTTCATATTCAAGGGTGATGCTGCTGGTAATGTTTTTCTATATGTATAAGAGAAGCCAAGTTACAAAAGTTCAAGTAAGACTTGTTTTCTTTCTCATCCTGAAACCACAAGCAATAGAAAAAATATTGGATTTGGAGCTAGGGGACTTGAGGTCAAATTCAGGACCTCTTACTTTTGTAATATGAGTTGTACAGAGCATAGGCAGATTATTCTTTGCCTGCTTCTAGCCAGCCACATGTATGATTCAGCATTTGGTCTCATGGGAGATGATGAACTCTGGCTAATTCCTACAACATGGTGAACCAGTGCTGAAAGAACCTGGAGTTTTGTATGATTAACTCAGAATGCTCTCTTGGTCCTCCTACTGGCCTGTGACAGTGACATATGAAGGCAGGGTGCTATAGTTAAGAGCTTTTAGTTCAGTCCCTTGCTTCCATTCTCCTGTGCTACAAGTAATATTCTTTCCCTTTAGACTTCCTGTAAGGGTTGTAGAAAGGAATGGGCTCTGCACTTCCTGCATCACTCTCCCGCTTCGTTCCATTGTTGCTCCTACAATGGGCTCCGACTTCCTTTTCTGCTGTTGTGTTTCCTTTTCTGAATAGGTGACCAAACATTATAATCAATGTATATGGACCTTTGCTTGGAAGTGACCTTAGAGTTCAAGAGGTCCAGAGGTCTGTTGGGTTCAATGAATAGAAGTATCATAGCAAGGGAAATTTTGCATCAGAGGAGACAGATACCCAGAAGAGAATTGGCCCAAGCCTGGGCTGTTTTATCAGCAGACTGAGTTGTTTGTATAGTACACAGTTGAGGGGAAATGTAAAATGCCTAATCAGCAATCCCACAGGTTATTTTATGTTATGATGAGGTTTAAGTATCAGCCTCAAGAGTAATTGTAACAGTAATTATAAATTGTTATCGAATCCTGTTTTAAGTCACTGTGTGACAGCTCACTTAAGCTCACTTGTGAAAGTCTTTTGTATTTTTGTATTTCTTTTGTGAGTAAGAAATAAATACCTGACTTGCCTGTGATTATACAGCTATTAAGTGGCAGAAGTGAGACTTGAACCCAGGATTCCAGATTCTAGGTTCCCTTCTCTTTCCACACAGCCATCTGCATGCTACATTTCCTGAGCTATCTGTTGGACTGGAAAATTTAAGTTTATACTCATCTTTTTCCTCCCTCATCCCTACCTTTGCCTATCTAATTCCTTTTTTTACAGTTTTCCTTCACAATCTTCTACATCTCAGCCTTCTTTTTTATTACCACTGTCATGCCCAGTCCAATCCAAAAACATGGTAATTGATTCCCTTTTCTCTGGTCTCTTTCCCAATCCACTCTATACTGCATACCGTTCCTATATTAATCTTGCTTAAAACACCAATTTAACCATGTCACTCTCATTGAAAAGTTACCTGATACCACCTTTGCAATGTCTCTCATACCCTCCACTGTAATGACCACAGTGCTAGTACAAGCCTTACTACCTCTCACATAAATTGCTGCAATAATCACCCAGCTGGTCTCACCCTATTTAAAATATAAGTTCCATAAGGTCAAGGATGACATTACTTTTCTATTTGTATTTCTGGAACCCACATCAGTGCCTGGCACATGACAGGCACTTAAAACATGGTAGGGCTTTTTATGTATTCCTTTTCCGTCCTTCCAATCCATCTTGCACATCTATAATGAGTCCAAAGTTTTCCTACAAAATGGAAATATATTCTCCCTACTCCCAGGGGTGTTGTTATTGCTATATTCCTAAATATAGACGCATCAAATCGAGTACAGTGTACTTTCTAATAGCCTCCACCATGCATTTGTTGATAGAAAATGTCAGTGACTCAATGCCAACTCCAGAGTGTATTTCTGTTAAGGGAAAATGGAGAAGACTGAGTTTTTGTCGATGTCTAAGCAAACAAGCTTATTTAGGTATTCTCAGAATTGAGGTCTTCTGATGATGTGGAATGTTTAATTTAGCTGATGAAGGGATGAAGATATATTCTAGGAATAGATGGACTCAGTACGTCAAACTGTAATAGCCAGTGCCAAAGGATTCTGGCCAGAATCTTCCCAATGATTAAGGATAGTGAAATTCCTTAGTGTTTATAGTCTACTTTCTCAAAACCTATTTTCCTGAAGATTTTGGGTGATTATGACTTTCTATGAACTACCATAGCTTTTTTTAGATGGTGCATATGTTAAGGAGGTAACAGCAGATACTCTGACATAAAGTGCTAGTCTTAGAGGCAGGAAGAACTGAGTGTGAATCCCAGATCTGACACAAGCTATGAAATCATGGGCAAGTCATTTAACCTCTCTGAGCCTCCATAAAAAGGAATAAAAAATATATTGCATTATCACTGATTATTGCAAGGCTCAAAAAAGATATTGTATGTGGCATATTTAGTAAGCCCTAAGGTACTATGTAAATGTCAAGTATTGCTATGTCACAAAGAACCATCAAACTTATGGACTATGACTGACTCTTTAAAAGGCTGGGAGTGAAGCATCATCACTGACTCTTTCCATTATGTAAGCATGTCCAAGATTTTTAATATGGAAGTAGTCAATTCCATTAGACTGTGAGCTTCTTAGGAGCAGAGATTGGTTTTTGCCTCTCTTTGTATCCCCAGAGCTTTAGCAGAGTATATGGCCCATAGTAGGTGCTTAATAAATGCTAAATGACTGGTTGACAAACATTTACAAAGTGACTACCATTTGCAAGGTACCGGAGTTTCAAAGACAAAAACAGAGCAATGCTTGCCCCCAAGAAGCTAACATTCTCCTAGGAGATGTGGGAAGCAGGTGTGGATACAAGAGGCACGCAGAAAAGTATGATACAAAGTAGAGAGTGATTGGGCCAAGGGACAAATTCAGACCATGCTCAGAAGAAAATGTAAAGTATGGAATGCTATTAGCTATGAGTATCATGGAGAGCTAAGCAGAGAAAGGGACACCTGAACAATGAATGGAAGGAAGATAATCGATCTGAAGGCAGAAATCAGGCAGACAGTCTGATAATAGTCTGAGGATAGTCTAATAAATGAATGCACAGAGGCAGAAGATGATTTGTCCACTGACCTGTCTCTCCAGGATTCAATTCCCTTCAACAAAGAACAGGCAGCATGATGTAGTGCATAAGATATTGGACTTGTCATCACAAAGACCTGAATTCTGGTCCTTCCTCAGACATTTACTATCTGTATGAGCTGGAAAAGTCACTTAACCTCTTTCAATCTCAGTTTTCTCATCTGTAAAATGGAGGGGGTGGCCTCAGAGGTCTCTTTCATCTCTAAATCTATGATCCTATGAAATAGTTAAGTTTCTACTTTGTGTTAGGAACTGGGACTTATTAAGATGAACAGGGAGGGAAAAGATTTCCTCTTTGTGCTAAAGTTCGAGCTGTCTCCTTTAATGTGTAGAAAGACAGTGGGGAATTGGTCTACACATGATCCCCTAAGGGTTACATCAAAGCACGCAATCCAGAGAACATTTGGCTAACTGTGGATTTCTTCTGCCTGGGCAGTCCATTATTCGTTGTGCAAGCCTCTTAGCTTTATGTTATAGTACAGCCTTTTTTATAAACCTCCTATTTCTTTTGTTTGAAGGAATAGGCAGATGAAATAGATTGAAAGGTTTGTAACTCTATTTTGTTAAAAAAAAATAAAAATAAAAACTTTCAAAATAGTCTTATCTCTCTTTTTACCTACTCAGGAGTTGTTCAAAGAAGATGATAATTGAACATTAATGCCTCTTGGAAGAAAAGATAAATAGCATTGGATTGAAATTTAAGAGGCCTTCCAGATTGACCACAAACTAGCTGTGGGAGTTTTAACAGGCAACTTCCACCTTGCTGTATCTCAGTTTCCTCATTTATAAAATATAGGCGTTAGATTTTATCTGTAAGGTCCCTGACTTCCAAAGGTACTGTGTAACCTGAACAGTAGTGAGGACCAAGACTTCAGCTCAGTACAGAGAGGGCAAAATAAATATAGGAGTAAAGACTTTTATCACTTGGGATATGCCCAGGCTTTTGTGTCTGAAAAGTGCTTTACAAACAATCACTTACTTTTGCTTTCAGAACTAATAGCACATATAAAAAGGTATATTCATTAAATTAAGGACAGTTTTCGAAAAGGGTCCTGTGTTCAGATAGTGCAGTGGCAAGGTAAACTTTAAAATGCTGGTTCAGCAATCTCACAAAATGTCTCACATTTTGACATTTTAAGTATTGAACTTCCAGAAGAGTATGAGAATAGTTATGTCACTGCTTCATGCTTGAAATTGTGTCAATGAGTTGTCACTTGTTTGTATTTTAACCACTTCTTTTACGTGGAAGAAGTACATGGATGTGCTATATCACAGCTAAATTATACATTGAGTACACTGTTCTTCAATGCTCTTCTTAGGAAGGCCCTAGACATAAGCTAAGCTTGAGTTTCAAGTGATTGTCCCCAGATCTCCAGGGTGGGAGTACGAAAAGCTAGAGAATCCCAGCAAAAGAGCCTAAACCCTCTCTGTTTTGAGGCCTATAGTGGGAATAAGTATGTTAACTTAGAATGAACAAATCCATTTTACTTTAAACCTACATTTTTTGATTAATACTTATGGAAATTGTTTTTCTATAATAAGATAAGGACTTGAGTAGTATAGCCTGGCAATGACCTGCATGTCCCACAAATTTGGTAGACTGTATATCCCCCAGATTTTGAAAAGAGCTATCCAAATCTGGTAAACAACTAATAAATATTTCCTAATAATGTTAGGAAAACAAAGCTTTGATTGATAGTTCCTTTTCATCATAAACTTGATCACCAATCAGAACTGACTTGTGAAAGCCGGCTGTTAAATTTTCAGTGTGAGCATTTGCACCTCAGAAATTGGCAATCACTATAAATCAGGGCTTGTTTTATTGTTTATTTTCTAGACTTAAGAAAGCATGAATAATGGAGATTAAACTTAAAGGTATGTGTTCATTTTTTCTTTGAGTATCTTGTTTTTAAACATTTACCAGTACAGCTCTGGTTAGACACATTGCTTGGGCTCAGCAGGAATATAGTAGAAGCATGGGGGAATGAAGTCATTGCCAGACTGGAGGCCTGGTGAGTATATGCTAATAAGAATAACTGGCATTTATGTAGTGATTTACATCCATTGTCTCTTTGGAATCTCACAATACTCCAGAGAGTTAATAACCCAATTCCTTCAACTGATGCTCATGTGATATGGAATTAAAAAACCTTCACCATTCTGGTTGCCCTTCTCTGGATGCTCTCCAACTCATTATTGTCCTTCTAAACTGTGGTTTCTGGAACTGAACATAGTCTGTAGTATGACCAAGGCAAAGTACAAAGAGAAACTATTCCCCTCTTGATTCCTGGAAGCTATGCCTCTCTGAATGCAGCCCAAGACCACATTAACCTTATGGGCTCTTTCATCAAGCTGCTGAATCATTGAACTAGCAGTCCCCTAAAAACCCCAGTTCTTTTTCATACAAATTGCTGTCCAATCACGCCTCCTCTCCTATACTTGTAAAGGTGATTATATGGAAAAAATTGTAAGAATGTTCATTTATTCCTATTAATTTTCACCTTTTTCAGGTTCAGCCCAATGTTCAAGTCTCTTAAGATATTTTTAAATTAAAAGCTGTTAGTATGTTAACTGTCCC
Organism: Trichosurus vulpecula; assembly: GCF_011100635.1. Lineage (NCBI taxonomy): Eukaryota > Metazoa > Chordata > Mammalia > Diprotodontia > Phalangeridae > Trichosurus > Trichosurus vulpecula. The sequence continues at coordinate 183,575,318 of NC_050574.1, forward strand.
TCACAGCTTTATATCATTTTTCAATCCAATGTGCATGCCATCTGTGGCTTCAACCAAATCCCTGATAAAATGTTAAATAACATAGGGCCAAGCTCAGATCCCTGGGGCACTGCAAGGTAGACTTCTCATCTGGTCGAGATCAAACCATTCCAAATATAATTACATTATCATTAGTCCATATCTCTTGATATTTTTTTAAATCAGAATAGTATAAAGATGCTTTGCTAAAATCTACATAAACTATATCTATAGCATTCCCTGTTATACCAGTTTAGTAATTCTATCAAAATGGGAACTAAAGTTAGTTTGATATAACCTATTCTTCTGTGTGCATGTGTTTATTCTTTGAATTTCCTTTTTTATTATTACACATTTGATAAACATCAACCAACACATGCATTTCCTTATAAGGCATGTTCTGTGCTTGTTAAATTGATATTGGGTCTTTATAATCACTGCTTCCCTTCCTAAATGTTCAATAACTCTCCCTTTAATAATCCTTTCAAGAATTTTCCCAAAAATTGAAGTCAAGCTTACTGGCCATAGGTTATAGACTGCTCTATTAACTTTTTTGAAAATTAGGACATTTGCTCTCCTTTAGTCTGACAGTACTTATAGTACTCCCATTCTCCCTGATCTTTCAAACACCACAGACGGTGATTTAGCAATTACATCCATCAGATTTTTCAGTACCAAGGGCATAGTTTCTCTGGCCCATGTGACTTCAATTCATCAAAGACAACTAGCTACTTACTGAAAGTGATAAATCCAAGTTCATCCCTTTTCCCACTGCACCATGATCCCCTCATTGGTTGCCAAGGAATTCATCTCCAGGAAGCCAGCCTAGTGGTGATGGGGCCGCCCATTTTTGTTTAGGCTTATCATTGGAAAGCAGAAATGGTCTACCGCTCAGACTATACTAAAAACTCTTCTAAGATGGTAGAATCTCCCACAATATTCACTCCATTGACAAAGTTCTCCATAATCCAGAGTCCCTTACACTCCATTATGAAACATTATTGTGAATTCTGTGGAGTTTATGCTAAAAATCCCAAATTCTGACCCTTACTTTCAAACCATGAGAATCAGCATAGTATGGTGGATAGAGACCTAGCCTCAGAATCAAGAAGACCTGTGTTCAAATCCTGCCTCTTACACATAGTAGTTGTGTGACTGGACAACTCATTTAAACCCTCAACCAATTCATCAAAAAGCATTTATTAAGTGCTTACTGGGAGCCAGACATTGTGCTGTGCATTGGAAATACAAAGAAAGGCAAAAATACAAACATTGTCCCTGCCCCAAAGTAGCTAACATACTAATGAGAGGACAATATGAAAATAAGAAGACAACTGGGAAATTGGGAAGACAATAAGAAATTTTGGGATTAAAGTTTTGATGTAAATTCTATTTTTCATAGCACTTTGTGTCGAAAATGTAAACTTTTATATTCTTTATTAAGGCAATGTGGTACAGTTATATCAGCTGTTATTGCAGGAGCTTTTAAATTTCTTATATAAATTTAACAAATTTTGCAATGGCGTGTGTGTGTGTGTGTGTGTGTGTGTGCGTGCACGCATGCATGCATGCATCCCCACACTCTCAGTGCTCTAGGAAACTCCCCAAGATAAAATGCAGGAAAAGGCACTAATCTGCCACAATAGAAGTTCCTCACAGGGGGCAGACAATTAAATTATCTAGCTTAAAAAAGAAAGCTCCAAACCACATAAGAAATTTCTAACAATGGGCCAACATTTCTATTGTTTCCAATGACAAAAATTATTATACTACAATGAGTACTATGTTAGCTTTGTTTTTGGCAGGGTTCAACTGAACTACGTAATGTGAAAATTGGAAAAGATTGTAAAGAGTAATGTTAATAATAAGGTTTAAAATATTATTTCTTTTTATCCTTACAACAATGCTGGATATAAGTGCTATTATCATGCCCATTTTAAAAGGGAGGAAACTGAGGCAGACCGAGGATAAGCAATTTGCCCAGAGTCACACAGTTAGTAAGTGTTTGAGGCTGTATTTTAATTCAGGCCCTTCTGAGCCCAGAACCAAGACTCTGTTCACTGTGCCACCTAGCTACTACACAAAGATCATCTGGTAGAGGGGTTCTTAAGCATCATGAACCCCTAAGCAGAATAACTTTGTTTTAATTAACAGGACTATAAAGGAAACTAAGGGTTAGAAAAAAATAAAGTTGTATTTTTTTCCTGGGGTCAATGGATCCCAGATTAAGAACCCCTAATTTAGTCCAAAGGGAGGAAATGAAAAGGCCAAGGTCACAAAGTCTAGAAGGACAAAATTTAAATCCAGGTTTTTTTTACTCCAATTCAATACCTTTAATACCATATGGGGATTGACTTTTCCCCATATCTAAGATGAGAGAAAGAAAAATAATATCAATAAAATGCTATTTTTCTCATTTGGAAAAACTGGAAATAATAGTTTTTCCCAAGAAAATCTTAAACCTTTTTTATGGCCTGAAATTTTCCAGGTTTCTATTTAAAGCAAATTTTTTTCAATGAAATGACAGACTTTTAAAAATGGAATTTAGAAGGCAAATGTAGAATTAATTATAATCAATGCCATGTGACAGCTTCTTTTAAAAGGAACATAGAAGTCACCTTATATAACCTATTTTCCAACTTCTCATGTGTAGAAAAAGGGGAAGATATGCAGCCTGGGAGACTCAAGATAGAAAACCCCAGGGGACCTTGAGAGGTCATCAAAGACCATCCCTTCCCCCACCCCTTTAGGGAAGCTTAAAATCTAAAACATCCAAGACAGATGAATGTCTATCCAGTCCTATCATGCCACCTGTTTCCCATTAATCAGGAATGACATCTGGAGACAAAAGTGTCCCTTTGAATTCTGGAATGCCTTTTGGTCCATTCACAGATATTTTTCTTGCAGTCATGAAAGTGGCATGTATCTATTTAAATACCAGTGGCAGATTCTGAGCTGATGCTCACTTTAGAAAGCCACTTTCACATTTTCCATAGAGCAAATCAACTTTGAGGATTTTTACTAGTGCACAAACTAGACTTGGTGGGGTGCATTTACTATTCCAATGGATCGAGAAATTGAGGAACTTTGACGTAGTGAAATTTCTAAACATCACCCTCCTGCTATTCTTTCTGTGCAAGTCACTTAACATCTCTTGCCCTCAGTTTCCGCTCATTGAGGGAGTAGAGTCAGTAATCTCTAAAGGCAGTTTCATCTCTGTCTTGTTATTCTCTATATGCCTTCTGACATTGTTCTCAATGCCACTTCTTACAGGTTGCCTTTCTTTATCCTCTCCATGCCCCCACCAAACTATCTAGTATTTATTTCTTTCTATATGTTACATATAAATGTGTGTATTGTTTCTCTAAATAGAATGTAAGCTTTGTGACATCAGGGCATGTTTTATTTTTGTCTTGCATCACTAGTGCCCAGAACAGTGCTTGGCACTTGATAAATAAACTTGGTGCTTGATAAATACTTGATGGATTGATTTATGTCTCACTTTTCTAAAGTACATTGATGTAAAAAGCAATGTAACGCAGTCCTAGAGCCTGGGTTTATGTGGACTAGGCTGCATATTGCCAGGCATAGTGCCAAGAACATAGGAGGTGTTTAATAAATGTTTATTGAATGGTTGGATGAATCTTAGGGCCAACCACCAAAATTATATCCCTTTGTCCCCACCCCAAGTTGCTCCTGAGAAATCTTAAAATATAAGACAAATACAACTTCTGTCTAAATCTTCACAGATCAGTCTATCAATAAGCCTTTATTAAGTACCTGTCATATGCCAGACACTATGCTAGGTGCTAAGATGCAAAAAAAAAAAAAATGAAACAGTCCCATGCCCTCAGGGAGCTTATTTTCTATAAATGGAGAAAAAACCATGTATATGTATGATAAAATGGTACAAAGCATTAGCTTAGAAGTCAAAGTACCTACCTCTGTCTCTCAACCTATGACCTTGGCCAAGTCACTGCTTTCTGGGATTCAGTTTTCTCATCTGTAAATTGAGAAAATTGAGCTAGATGGCCTCCAAGGTGCCCTCCAGTTCTAGATCTAGTATCCTAAATAAAGCCACCATATGTACAAAGTAATTTTAGGAAGGCATCAGCAGCGGAAAAGATTAAGCAAGAGTTCATAGATGAAGTGGGACTTGAGCTGAGCTCTGAAGGGAGATAGGGATGCAAAAAGGACAGAGTGCACTTTGGGCATGGGGGACAGTCTGTGTAAAGGTATGGAGACAGGAGATAGAATGCTGCATATGAAGAAGAGTGGAAAAGGCCAGTTTGGCTGGACTATAGAATGTATGAAGTAGAGCAATATTTAATAAGCCTGAAAATGTAAGCTGGAGGCAGATTCTCAAGGGCTTCAGTGGCCAAACAAAGGAGTTTTATTTTATCCAAGAGACAATAGGGAACCAATGGATATTTTTTATTTTGAGCAGGACAGTGATCTTGCTACACTGTGCTCTAGGAATATCCTTTTCATAGTTGTGTGGAGAATGTATAGAAGAGGGGAAATATTTGGGGCATGATGAACAATTAGGAAGAGATTGCAATAATCTAGATGAGAAGTGATGAGGGCTTTAAGTAGGATGGAGGTCATGTGAGTACAGACAAGTTTTTGCAACAGATATTGGGGAACTAGACTTGTTAAGATTTGACAACTGATTGAATATTAAGCAGAGGGAAAGTGAAGTCAAGGATGACTCAGGTTGAAAGCCAGGGTCATAGGAAGGATAGTGGTGCCCTCAACAGAAGCAGAAGAGTTAGCGAGAGCGGTAGGTTTTGAGAGGGAAGGATGCTGAGGTCTGTTTTGCATTTATCAAGTTCAGGAAGCATAGAGAATTGTCAAGGGAGAGGCAAAGAGTTCCTAGTTCCTATACAAGCACTCAGGGTAATAGAGCATGTTGTTTTACCCTACAAAAGATGCATAAAAACAATCTATTGTATCCCACAGGCAAGTGATACAATTCTCCTTCTACAGTGAACCTAATCCTTCCCCAGGGTCCTTTTCAATCCTCCAACATCATGTTTGGACTCTCTTTGGAAGGGAAACAAGTTTGGGGGCTATTAGATGGCAAGCCTCTGACTTTCTTGTGAGTTCTATTTTTACTTCAAAGATGATGTAAACCTCTAGCCTATGATACTATTCTAAGAACTTGGACTCCCTTTGAAAGGGAAAAGAACCTGGAGATAGGTACATTTCCATTTCCAAAATGAAGGGTTTGGACTAGATGACCTTTAAGGTACCTTTCATATCTGAGTCTATAATTCTGTGTGACATCCCTATATTCTACCATACTCATACCCCTGTACTGTTTCTTGCCAAAAGATATTAATTAATTAATTGAAACAAAGAAAGTAGCAAAGAAAGGAGATATCAGAAATAATCCAATATTGGTGTTTGGCAAAGGTGAGAATGGTTATAGGACCAGGTAGTAAGAGTAGAGGTTAATATAGGGTTGAGTTACTTCAATAAGAGGTTGAGATAGAGAAGGAAGGAGATTATAACCAGTGCAAGGACAATGATTTGAGTTATTACTGATAGGCAAAGAAATTGAGGGTCGTTGTAAAAGGAGTTAAGGGTCACAAGACATAAAGAAAGATGGAATGGTAAAAAGACAGTCATCAGATTAGAGAATTTCAGAGTTTATGGAACATTTGTGAATGATGGCAAGCTTAAGTTATGTGTGCTGTGTGTATCTGAGCTAGACTAGAAGAGGATCTTGGGAATTGATTAGATTGAGGAACTGGGAAGTTAGAGTAGTTGAGAGGGTATCAATATGTACACTAAAGGGGCAGAAAATGGAGAAGAGGTACGAGCCAAGCTCTGAACTCATGGAACAGGGAAAGAAAATGGCTTGGGTGGGGATGGGGGGGTCAACATATAACTGTTTGATAATTTTGAATAGTGTGAACCTTAAAACAGGAGAGATCGCTTAAAGAAGATGAATTTGGAAGAGTATAGAAGGATAGGAGAGTAAGGAAGTGTCAAGAAGGAGTATTTCGACTCTTTTACCATGACTAATGAATCAGTAGATAGTGAAAAGGTGTAGCCAGTACCAGAAAGGATAGGAGAGAATGAGTGCCAAGAGGAGGGAATGTGGTCTTGGGAGAGCCAGAAGATTGAAGGAGTGAGAAGGAAAGGGGGCTAAGATTGAAAGGAGTTATGAGTTATTGCTATTATTGACAAGAGAGATACTATAGAACTGAAAATGGGCAATTCTAGTCACAATTTTTCAAAAAGAGAAAGAAGCCAAATATTTCAAACTACAGGTTAATGTGCTTGACGTCAACTTTTGGGAAAAAAAATGGATTACGCCCATAAATAAAATAAAAGCATGTCATATGAAAAAGGTCCAGTAGTTTTTTTCTTTTTATTTGTTTAGTATTTTATTTTTTTCCAGTTACATGTAAAAACTATTTAATATTCGTTTTTAAAACTTTGAGTCCCAAATTCTCTCCCTTCCTCCCTCTCATCCCCCACATTGAGAAGGCAAGCACTTCAATATGGGATATACATGCGTAGCCATGCAAAACATTTCCATCATGTTGTGAAAGAAAACATAGTCAAAAAAGCTCAAGAAAATTAAAGAAAGTAAAAAAATTATGCTTCAATCTGTATTCAGATACCATAATTCTTTCTCTGGGGATGGATAGCATTTTTCATCATAAGTTCTTCAGAGTTGTCTTGGATCATTGTATTGCTGAGAATACCTAAGTCATTCACAGCTGATTGTCCTACAATATTGCTGTTACTTTGTGCACAGTACATTTCACTTTGCATCAGCTCATGTAATCCTTTCCAGGTTTTTCTGAGAGCATCCTGCTCCTCACTTCTTATAGTACAATAGTGTTCCGTCATAATCACATACCACAATTTGTTCAGCCATTCCCCAAGGCCCAGTAGTTTTAGTGTTCTTAAACCTAATGCAAGTCAGCAATGAGATGAGAAAATAAAAAATTTTTAAAAACCAACCTTGAGATAATTTATGGCTGTGCTGAGGAATATATAGTATTCACAGAATTTCAAAGATGGCAGGAACCTCAGAGATCATCTATTCCAACCCATGCCTAAACAGGAATCTCCTCTATGCCATCCTCAACAAGGGATCATCCAGAGTCTATCTGAAATCCTAGAGTGGAGAACCCAGTACTACTAGCCCATTGCACCTTGGATCAGCTGTAATTGAAAAAGTTTCTTCTTTTACCTCATCAAAATCTTTCCCTCTACAGCTTCCATCCATTCTGCTCTCTGGGGCCAATCAGAACAAATTTAATCCATCTTCCATAGGATCCTTTCCAAGACTTGAAGAGAGGTAATCTATCCCTGAAAATTTTCCCTTTTTCAGGTTAAATATACCAAGTCCCTCCAACTATAACTCTTATGGCTTTTATGTTCTCATCACCTCCGTCACCTTCGCTGGACACACTACAATTTGTCAACATCCCTTTAAAAAGTGCCTCCCCAAGTTGAACACTATGCCCCAGATGTGACCTGACTGGAGCAGAATACAACAGTACTAAAATTCCCCTCATTTAGTTCACTGTGTGTCTATTAATGCTATTTAGGATCAAGTTAACTTTGGGATTGTTGACTTTACATTGGTCTTTTCTATGGGAAGTGTTATTTAGGCAAGCCTCCCCCACTCTATATTTAGGCAGTTAAGTTTTTGAACCCAAGTGGCAGACTTAACATTTATCCATATTACGTTTCATTTTATTAGATCTCTCCCACAGTATTGGAAAGGATCCATTAAGCCAATTACTACTATCAAATTTGACTGATAGGCTAGTGTATTAACAAAGAACAATAAATCACTTGCATGCAGTGCCTTAAGGTTTAGAAAACACTTCCTTCCCAAGAGTGTTTGTACTTGGCAAGTGGACAGTACCTTAACCAACAGAAAGCAATCATCTGGTGAAACATCAAATTGTATGACAGGCTAGTGGAGGATTTAAATTAGAGTCTTCACATTTTTTTGGTGACTCGCCTCTACCTAACTGGTGAGACTGATTACAGAATCAGAATGATAGAATGATAAGTTTTTTGAGTTGGAAAGGATCTTAGAGGGAATTTGATCTAATCTCTCCCTGAATTAGAACAAGCATTGATGAGTTGCCTATTATGTGTTAGTTCTTCGTAAATATTATGTCATTTGATCCTCACAACAATCCTGCAAGATAGGTGCTGTTTTTATCCCCATTTTATAGCTGAGGAAACTGAGGCAAACAGATTTTAAGTGACTGTCCAGGGTCAGACAGCTAATAAGTGTCAAAGGTTGTATTTGAACTCAGGTCTTCCTGACTCTAAGCACAGCACTCTATCTGCTGGGATGCCTAGTTGCCTAAGGCACAAATCCCCTCTATAATATTCCTTGCCATAAAGGAGATGAAGTCACATCTGGCTGATGAAATCACAGTCCCTACTCTAGGACTGTGTTCACAGCTGAGGCTAGAATCCCCCTTTCAATCCAAAGATTATTCGTGCATGGCCACCAGGTAGAGTCATATTGCTTTTTCCAGAAGCATATCATTGTCCTTTCCATAATGCTATTTCGTGGGATCTGTGATGACTCTGCTACCCTTTTACCAGTGAATCCTCAAATGGCGATTTCATGACAGTGATTCTTTCCCTTATTCCCTGAGGCCTTGTCAAGCCTCTGAAATTTTGAAATCATCACCATATCATAGGTCCTCCTCCTGTGGGGCCAGCCGGTTGAAACAAGGTTAAGAGGCCTGAAATATAAAAAAAAAAACAAAAGTAAGGCTCTGGAAAAAATGTCTGAAGAGAAGAATGTTATCCCTAAGAGGACATGGAAAGTTCCCCTTCCAATTTTAGAACCTACCCAGGCATTTGGGACTCTACATTTAGAACTGAGCTCTAAACTTTTGAGCTAAGAGTTCTTTTTTATTTCGGACTAATAAAATTCTGAGCAGCTATATTTCCATTATGTAGGAATATATATATATATATATATATATGCATATATATATACATGGGTATATTTGTGTGTCTATATGTACACCCCATGTACATATATGCCAGTTTTCCTCCTGGACATTGAAGGTATGAGGAGAGAATAATGCTCCATGAGGATTGTACTTAATCTTGTGTACTTAAACTTCATTTTAAAGCAAACAATATAAACACTCAAGCACCAGGAGAAGCAGAAGTACATAGGGCAGAGAGGGTGAGTCAGAAAAACCCGGATTTGAATCTATTGATTCTTGAATTGAATTCTGACATATCTTAGCGGTGTGAGTGTTGGCAACTTCTCAGTGCCCAGCACAACCTCTAATAATATAACCTGTTTTGTTGTTATTCAGTCTCTTTGTGACCCAATGTGGAGTTTGCTTGGCAAAGATAATGGAATGGTTTACCATCTCCTTCTCCAGCTCATTTTACAGATGAAGAAACTGAGGCAAACAGGATTAAGTGACTTACACAAGGTCACACAGCTACTAAGTGTCTGAGGCCGTATTTGAACTCAGGTCTTACTGACTTCAGACCTAGTGCTCTCTTCACTGCATCATCTAAGCTGTCCTGGTATAAGCTGTAGGTGAATTGATAAGGACACTACTCCCTGGGACTCCTGGCTCTGAAAAGTGAGCTTTGCTTATCTTGCCTGGAACCAGAGCTATACATCACTTCCCATTCATCTCTACACCATGCCTCCAAGTGAATACTCCCTACCTTCCCCCCCACCCCGTGTACTGTCTCCCCCCTCCTATTTAGAATGTAAGCTTCTTGAGGTCAAGATCTATCTTGGTTGGTTGTATTTGTATCCCCAGTGTTTAGCACAATTCCTGGCACAAAATAAGCACTTAATAAATGCTCTAATGAAATCATAGCTCTGGAGAGGAAAAATAAGGAAATATATTCATGTAAGTCTGTGTGAGGAAAATATTTCAATAATTTTACTTGAGGAGCAAAAAGCATGGTGTAGTAAAAAAGAAAATTGAACAGAACTTTCTACTTCTGGCTCTGCCACTAACAGAGCTCTGTGACTATCAACAACTCTCTTAGCTTCTCTGGACCTCAGCTTCCTCATTGGCAAATTAAGTGAATTACACTACACAATGTCTAAGGTCTCTTGGACCTCTAAACTTTTGTGATCATAATCCTCACTCGTTTTTTGCAAAAGAAAGTGACTCTATCCTCCCCTGTGCCAGTTCAGAATAATTGCATCTGTAAGGCCTAGCAGATTTTCATGATACCTTGACATTATGTGGCCATTTTAAAACTGTACCATTTTCTGTGACATAAGAGGGATTTGAGGTGGAACCAGAAAAAAGATAGAATTTAAAAACCAAGTAGTAATGCTCCCTGCCCTCTGGAAGTATGTTAAAGCGTACAGCTTATATCAGGTCACCCCTCAAGCACATCTGTTTCCCATGTGAGGAAATACTAGCAGGAGCCAGAAGTCATCCACAGCGAAAACGTGTTCAGAGCAACAAGGAAGGATGAGGTCTCAAAAAGATGCCAATACAGTCCCCCAGAATGTGCAAATCAGATCTTATACTACCTACTTGTATACGCTCAAGCCCAATTGGACATCCGGTGTCTTGAATTCCTGCTTCACCTTGTTCCACTTTTCTATGTGTCCTTTGGTTTCCATCACTGCCACACTGCTAACCTATTCTCCCAGAATCAAACCGTGCCTCTGTGTCAGATCATGATTTGTTTGACAACCTATACACATTCTGATAAATGATTCCTTTTTTTCCCTTTAAAAGAAACTAGAACCTCTTGTCTCTAATTCTTCATGAACCGAGATGTTACTACTATGTTCTTTCTTGCTCAACCTAGGCTGGCCTTATGGCATTGCAGCCCACAACATGGAGGTCCCTTGGACCACAGCCTCTGACTAACACTACCCTTGTCTTCCAGGATAATAGCGTAGGTCACCTCAAAGTCAACTATTCAAATGCCCAGTATCCTCTGGGCCCTGGCTCCAGTTCCCCAACCTTCATTTAAGAGAAGAGAAAATCCAGGATATGAGAAATATTCTGTTTTTTGGCACAAGTTTTTCTACAGGAGGATCATTACTCTCCTTTGGAAGTCATGGTCATTACTGTTTCTTGGAGGATGTGACTATAGGACCACAAAGAGAAAAGCATCCATCATTTTTCCAGGCTGCTGACCTTTGCAAACACTTCTCCCAATGCCATAAAATATTTCTTGAGTTCCTGCCTATCTATGGTACTCTACCGGGCACCATCACAGAGAAAATGGACTCGCCCTCAGATTGCTTATGTCCTACAATTTTCTCATTGTTGATAAAAATCACAACTATTAAAGAAGGATTAACATTCCCATTTGAAAATCCATTCAATAATAGAGTATGGAAAACAATATGCTTCCCACTAAGTGTAAAAAACCCACACTGCTCTGAGCCAACTTTGAAAGAAAGGAAAGGGATAGAATAGGGCGGGAGAGGAGGGCATGAGATTAAAGGACTTTTAAAAAGAAAGAACTGCAAACTGTTTATCAGAACAGAGAACTCATCAGCCCTTATAAAGTTCATTTTAATGACCACACAGTCAACAAAACACCAAACAAGATTCTCTCTGTAACATGGAATTGGGGTCAGGGGGTAATTGCTTAGCCTACGAAGGTATTTCTTATATGAAGGATATCAAGAAAATAGAAAACAGAGTGATGTTATTCCCTTGATTTTGCATTTTCAAGGGAAACTGTGGAAATCAGAATGCAATGGTATCTCTATTGACAAAAACAAAAAGGACAGAAGAAGACAAAAACAAATATAGCAGTTTTGTTCTTAATGGGACTGATTTACTCAACTCATCTTGCAACTGGCAGGTTGGGGTCCCAGAAACATAGCTGTGACCACTCCCAGCTTTTAGGGATAATGCTATGGATGGCTATCCTAAATCCTAGCTCATGAGTCCCCACCAGTATGCTTCCCTTTAATAATCAGCTAATAGTTTCAATTCTTTAGCAAAGACTAAATGTCATTACATGAATCGATCAATCAATAAACATTTATTTAATGCCTACTATGTGCCAAGCACTATACATAGCAAGAACAGTAGTTACAAAGCATTTTCCCCAACACCAATAGCACACTGTCCCACAAATAGAATCCATGATTTGGGAAGAGTGAGGAGATATTCATGACCAAATCAATTCTCTCCAGAATTTCAGAGCTTCAATGACCTCTCTCTCTCTCTCTCTCTCTCTCTCTCTCTCTCTCTCTCTCTCTCTCTCTCACTCTCTCTCTCTCTCTCTCTCTCTCTCTCCCCCTCTCTCCTCCTCCTCCTCCTCCTCCTCCTCTTCCTTCTTCTCCTCCTCCTCTCCCTCTCTCTTCCTCATGAAACTTCCAAGGACACAGCATTTTCATGGAACTGGTGGCTTAGTGGGACTTGCTTGGATCAATGCACTGCTATACTGGGCTAGCCAGGTTATTTGATGGCTGGCCTGGTTCTTCACCAAGTTCTACTGCTTCTGGACAGGGATGGCCATGTAGGGCTGGATAGACTTCTCTACTGCCTTCTTCTCTTGGCATAGTGTTTCTGCTTGATTGGCCTAAAAATAAGAACCCTTCTTTAGAGTCATTTTTCTTAAGCTTCCTTTTATATTTAATACTTATGTTTCAGTAGAGCTCTAGCCTCTAACTCTAGAGGGCTAGGATAGAGTTTCAGATATCCTTTGAGAGACTTAAGAAAAGTTAGGCAGCCATAAGTCTGCTCCTATCATTCTATTGAAGGGCCAGTTCAGGTTGTCATGATAGCTAATTGTATAGATCTGTGCTATGTAGTTTTATTTTGTTTTGTTTCTTATTCAACTCTTGACAGATTTTCTTCTCTTTTCCAGTGACCAATAAGTATTAGGGTGAGGTGGGCAGGTTTTCTGCATTGTAGGTTTTGTACTCTGCAAATTGCACTAGGCAGGCACAAACCTCCTACATTTCTGACGTGGTTGTAGATGTGCTGTGTCATTTGGGAAGCAGTACTTTGGTTCTCAGCTAGGAACCTTCAGATACATGGGAAAGAGCAGAAAGTCATCCTTGACAACTGTGCCCAAAGCCACTGATTAGGAAGTATTCTGAAAATTGTTCCCTAGGTCTAAGATGTTTTTGAATTAAAAATAAACCTCAACAGTTTTGAAAATCTGATTTCATTGTATATTACCTTTTTTTTAAACTTTTGCCATGATAATCTTTGCTGAAATGATTTGTTTTAATATTGTATACAAAAGCATACAGAAATACCAGATTTTGTGACACTCGTGAAGGTTTCTTTCAACTGTACATTCCCTTTTGCTTGCTCTAGTAAATGTTTTATTACTGTGGGGGGGAAAGGATATAAGCTTCCTGTTGGTAGGGATTGTTTTATTTTTTTCACTTGGTTTGTATATGGCACAAATCAAGGGCTTAATACATAATTTTTGATTGATTGATTGATTAACAGAAGTAGTTTAGGGATAAAAAGAGTTAGAGGGAGTTGTCAGTCTTCTCCATTGAGGTTGATGATGGAAGCAGCTATAAAATGAATGAGTGAGGCGCTAGTCACCAATGAGTCAGTAACTGTTAATGGATTGAAAAATCACATCATTGGGCTGTTATTCAGAGCCTTATTGGTTTATGTGACACTCTTCTCTGTTACATCTATCAGAAGCACTCCAAAAGTGAAAGAGTATGGCTACCCAGAAGAGGAAAAACATGTCTGAACTCACAACCCACTATCCCTTCCCTTTCCTCCTTGAAAGTTTCAGAATTTTTTGAGATTCTCCTTGCCAGGATTAGATGCCAACATTCACTGAGTGCTTCTGCTAGGTTCTGGGGCTTCAGAGGTATAATATTTAGTGTTTGGTTCCCATGAGTCCAATTAGCATCTTTATGTAGATTATCCCCAGATTTAGTCAACTCTAGTCTTTCTCCTGATCTACAGGATCGCCCCTTAAATAGCTCAAACTGGATGTTCCATAAACATCTCAAACTCAACACAGCCCAAATTATTTTCCCCTCTTCTGAACTTCACTATTACCATCAAGGGCACTGCCATCCTCCCAGTGTTCCAGACTTCCAACCTCAGGGCGGCCCCCACTCCTCACTCACACTCATCCCACATACCCAATCTGTTGCCAGACCTGGTCATTTGTACCTTCATAATGTCTTTCCAATATTTCCTCTTCTCTCTGCTCACATAGCTGCCACCACCCTGGTCCAGGCCCTCATCACCACACACTTGGGCTACTGCACCATAACCTGGTGGTTGTTCTCGTTGTCTCAAGGCTTTTCCCACCCCAGTGCATCTTCAACTCAACTGCCAAGTTGATTTCTCTATAGCAAAGGTCTAACCATATTGATCCCTATTCCAGTGACTCCCTATGACCCCCAAGATCAATATGAAATCTTCTGTTTGCATTTCAAACTCCTTTACAACTTGGTCCCTTCTAAATTTTCTAGTCTTCTTTATATTCCCCTCCACATATGCTATGATCTAGCATTTCTGGCCTTTTTGTTGCTCTTCACAATAGCATCTATATCCCAACTCCTTTCATCTACACTAGATGTCCCCTCCTCACCTCTGCCTCCTGATTTCCCTAGATTCTCAGTCTGGTAGAGATAGAGAGACCCAGACCTTAAAAAGTCTATATGGTTTCAGCATCCACAGTAGGAGACTGATGGGATGTGGTGACCTGGGCATTCCAGAACCTAGACTCTTGAGGTCAGTGGGTAATAGCATTTATTTGTGTACTACCAATTATACCTTGAAGGCAGTGGGTGCCTAAAACAATGTGTTGATTGATTGACACTCCATGATGCAGAGTATTCCCTCTTCAAAAGCATATGATCTCTGAGAGGCAATTAGGTGGTACAGTGGATGGGGTGCTGGACTTCAAACAGGAAGACCTGAGTTCAAATCTAGCCTCAGATACTTACTAGCTATGTGACCCTGGGCAAGTCACTTAAGTGCTACGTGGCTCAGTTTTCTCATCTTAAAATGTGGGTGATGATAATAACATCTATCTCCCAGGGTTGTTATAAGGATCAAATTAAATATTTGCAAAGCACTTTGCAAAGTTTAGTGCACTAAATGCTAGCTATTATAATAGAGTCCAAAAATTAGAGGAAAGTATTTTAAAAGAAAGAAAATCTTTCTTTCAAAAAAACCAAAAAAACGATGAATATTAGTAGGGACTTTCTGAGTGAGCTGGCATTTTCCTGTAACTTTCTCTCCTCTGAAGTTCCATTGGCTCTCATTTTGTGAAGTTTTAATTTCAGAAACTTCCAGGACACCCTTGCTCATAAGTGATCTGTTCTATAGTTTTCAAACACAAGAGGGCCTCATGGTACCATGAAATCACATCACATGCTGGCTGAGCTTCCAGAAACAGCTTAGTGGTAATAAAAAAAAATTGTGTTCCTTAATATTTCCAAAAGTAACCTCTTTCATCTATATTTTGTATACCGTTTTTTGGTATCATGTGACAGCGGGTGGGCAGAATGGTACTAGTTAGAAAGTCCTATGATTCTATGACCCCAGGGAAATCAGAATATCTATCAGGAAGAAGGCACCATGGTGCTGATTTAGAAGTCAGAAAACCTGGGTTTAACTACCACCTACTATCTGTGTGACTCTGAGTAAGTCGTATTGCCTCACCTACAAAACGAGGGAGCTGAGCCAACTGATCTCCAAAGTGCCTCCCAGCTAGTTAGGGGCCGCTTATGTCACTAAAGGGACTGCAATCTTTGGCAGTTAGATACAGATAACCTCTGGACCAAGTTAGCAAGAGCAACTAGTTATAATAGGTCAGCTACCAGATGGCACATGAACATTTCACCAGAGCTAAGAGCTTTCCTAGCCTGATGACCCAATGCATTGTGCCATCCTCCCACCCGTTTACCCAAAAGTATCCGAGGGCACATTTCTTGCTGCGGGCCTCTGGTTAATTTTATGCTACTTGTGCAGGCACATTTTGTATTATTTGCTCTAACTGCAAAAAATCATTGGCCATGTCTTGGCTCGATGTGTCTTGAGGACCTTGTTATCAGAGATATATCTTTTAGCTTAGATACAGTTTCCAAAGCAGAGTCCTGTGTCTGAGAGTTTCAGATAAAGGCTTTCATTATTACTAAGGCTGTCCTAATATAATAAAACAAATAAATGACACAAAAATTGGTTTCTATAAGAGAGGCCTTCATCTCTTTGGTCTCTCTTGAAGTGAAGACTCACTGAAGGATTTACTATCTTCATGTGTCAAGTTTACACACTTTTAGTGGCAGTTTTTCGTTTATCTTTCACATTATCCAAGTTGTTGTATTTATTCAATCTGTTCCATACAGTTCGGCTCCGAAGGCCATCCTAAGATGAACCCACTTTAAGTAGATCAAGTGAATGGCTAACATTCTGTATAAACAAATCAATTCTTTACATTCTTGCATCTGTGAGTCTCCTATTGGGTGAATGAATGCAAATGCATTTATGGAGGTTTAAAGAGTGCTGCGTACTGTGCTAAATATTGAGGGCAAAAATGCAAAAGACCTTCCATTATAATAGAGGAACACAACACATAGAGGGGTCTAGTGGCCAGGGATGGTTGTTATGGCCTGGGATTTTGCAAGGGTGATTAGTGGAGTCAAAAGGCAATGAATTTAACCTTTTCAAGAATGATAGTATTAAAAAAAATTTAAATAAAAAAATTTTTTAAATGATAGTATTGATATGAGTAAGAAGTGGAATATTGGGAGCAGGAATATTGGAATAGTGGATATTGGGAGATGATGGAGTTGGTTATACCCCTGCCTGGCAGGAGAATGGCTAGAGAACATTGTGGTTTGGTCTCAGAATGCTTTAATATGGTGAACTCTCACTAATTAGGCACACAGGACCTCAGGCAGGAGATAGAGAGGGAAGATTAGAGGAAAGGTTTGGGATGCAGCATCACGTCAGGAAGATATACATTGTACTGGGGCTGAGGACACCTAGAGATGGCGAACTCTCACCAATCAGATAGATAGAGCCCCAGGGCAAGAGCAGTTAGTAATGCTAACCTTGTAGGTTGACAAGTTAGGCAACAATCTACACCACATGACTTGATAGACTTTGAGAAGACCAAGCACAAGTGGGAAGTGTGTTGAACTTGGAGCATTGAACTTTGAAAAATCCTAGGACCTGAATTTAAATCAGCTCTGCCACTTAATACATGTGTGAACTTGGGCAAATTCCTTTACTTCTCTGAACTTCAGTATCTTCATCTATAAAATGAGGGAGGGAGGGAGAACTAGCTGATTGCAGAATTCCTGTGTGGCTCTAGATACTCCCCCCTAAATTATCTCCTCCACCCAATTACTATAGTGATTCATTCCTTTGAGTTATGAAATGCCTATCCTGAATTAAAATGAAAAGGCTTCTTGAGGGTTGGGAGTGGGGAGGGAGGGAGGATGACAAATTGCCACTAAAATCTTAGTATCAGCCTGAAAACTGGGCGCACGTGGGGGAAGAACCTAGGAGGAAAGCAAATATCAAACAAAAGAAGAGGCAGCACCAAAGACAAGCCTCACCTGCTTAATAACTTTACTTGGGGATGGCCCCGATCTCTAGTGATTGCAATGCAAACCCAAATCTTACTTTTCTAAACAGGAGCCTGTTGGAGAATTCATCATCACTGATTGGAAGTGATGAATTGGTTTTCACAGGCAGTTTATACGGTCCTTTGGTTTCTCATCCACAAAGATGGAGCTTGTTAGAGCGCAACATCTGGCGCCCTCGCTTCGTGAATACAGAAGATGGACTTTGTGCATGTGTCTTCCAGCCTTACTTCACAGTCCCTCCCCTAGACTGAATTTTGAACAGCTGTACCCCGCTTTCAAACTAAAGGCATGAAGCAATGAAAAATGTGGTGTTTCAGAAGTGAAATGAGCAGTTAGAGGAATCATTTTAGCCAGTATGACTTTGAATTTTCTCTATGCTGCCCTTCCCAAATAGCGTGTTTATGTGGCTCAATTCAAATCAACACTAAAAATTGCAAATAGGAACAGATGTCCACACACACACACACACACACACACACACACACACACACACACGGACTTCAAGGGACAATGCTGCACAATGTACTCCAGGATGGCACCTTTTGCCTCCTTTTTCTGCAAGGGGAGGGAGGAAAGGAGGTGGGGTGTCCACCAGTCAACTAATAAACATTTATTGGATACCTACAGGTGGATGTACTAGCAAGAATGACAAAGGACTGAGAATCTCACTTAGAGCAAATGGACACATTTTGTAATGACCTGCATAGAATTTGCAATGTTTGCTTTTCTGCCACAGCAAAGCGACTATTATCTATGATCAAAGTATCAGTTGATCTCCCCTTCAGAAGAGAAGATAAAGTTGCCTCTCCACTCTCCACGTTATCAGAGAGAATCAAGTTATCACTTTAAAAAGAGAAAGAGAGAGAAGGAAACAAAGAAGAAAAGACATCTGAAGATGCAGAGGGTCAGGAAACTAGATGGTGAGAGAGGGAGGGAAGAAAGAAAACTAGGTGATGCATGAGGCCTTTTCTAGAAGAGGAGGGATCTAGACCTTTGGAAAAGGAAATAGCTGCTTCTCCTCTAAGTCCGTGGTCTCCAAAGTGGGGTCCAGGCCCTCATGTGGGAGGGACAACCCCAAGGAGTGTTTGATCAATCAGTCAGAGAATGAGCTGATTTCTACCCTCTCCCTTTTAATATCTAGATCATGTCTAGATCATGGGTTGCTAGCTAGGGACAGAGTATACGTAACAGGAACAGGCAAGAATGTTTTCCCTGGAATTTTGAAAATCTAATCAAAATGGCTTTAAACTGAAAAGGAAATTTGGAAGGAGAAAATCATCCATTTTCAATGAGATAGGTACTACAGGCATATTTCATTTTATTGCACTTCACTTTATTGTGCTTCACAGATACTGTATTTTTAACAAATTGAAGATTTATGGCAACCCTTCATAGAGCAAATCTGTCAGTGCCATTTTTCCAACATGTGCTCAAAATATTTCCAATTTTCTCATTACAATAGCTGTTGCAGAGATCTGTGATCAGTGATCTTTGGTGTTACAATTTTAATGGTTTGGGGGCACCTGGAACCACGACCAGACGAGACAAGAAAGCTTACCAATTAATATAGTGTGTCCTGACTGCTCCAAGTCTTTCTCCTTCTCCTCAGTCCTCCCTATTCTCTGAGACAAAACAATATTGAAATTAAGCCAATTAACCACCCTACAATGGTTTCCAAGTGTTCAAGTGAAAGGAAGAGTCAATTGATGTGGTAAATTTCATTGCTGTCATTATTTTAAGAAATTTCCACAGCTACCTCAACCTTCAGCAACCATGACCCTGATAAGTTGGCAGTCATCAGCGCTGAATCCAAACTTCACAGAATAAATCTTTTTATTAAGGGGATTTGTTCTGTGAAGTTTGGATTCAGTCAAAGGGCTGCACTTGAGGACCTAGAGGGCCACATGTGGCCTCGAGGCTGCAGGTTCTCCACCCCTGATAGTACATGTAAACATAACTTTTATATGTAGTAGGAAACCAAAAACTTCATATGACTTGGATTATTATGATAGTTGCTTTATTGCAGTGGTCTGGAACCAAACCTGCAATATCTCTGAGGTATGCCTGTACAGAGGGTAATGGTTATTGTGTAGAAAGCAATCAAGAGGCCAGAAATTCATGGTAGACAAATCCCAGAAAGGAGTCAGCAATTAATCCATGGCCTCAGGTGTCCTTTTATTATTAAAAAAAAAGGTGTCCCAAAAATCTTGATGCAGTTTTAAGATTTTAATAACTTCAAAAGTATAAATGCAATCAAGTTTTTAAAAGAATTATCTGAAAGTTGTTATTTTAATTTCCTTTACACTCATTTAGCTATGTGAATTTTGAATAATATGTTTTTCACTTAAATTTTAATGAGATGGGGCGCTCGGTCATTATGTAGGTCAGTTTCTGTATGACACTTTGTATTAGGAGGGCAGAGTTTATAATCTCAAAGAGGATCATAAACATGTCTGAAAGGTTCGGAACCGCCAGATATAAGAAACTCTCAAAGTAGAAGGCAGAAGAATCAAAACATATATTTAGGCTCCACAGTAACCAACCCATGAACCAGCAACCCCATTTTGATATATTGATCAAAAGCTTCCAGGCCCAATAAGTACGCCTTGAAAGAGTAACCAGGAGGCTACAGAGAAGCATGATTGCATAAAGCAAAATCATGCTTCCCCCTCTATGGTAAAAAGATTACCCACTGGCCTGAAGTCTTTGTTCAGCTTCCTCCCGTAGGTCAGCTCTGCTACTGGCAGCTCCTGCTTCAGCTGTGGCTGTAGCAGCCTCTGGCTCCAACGGGAGCTGCTTTTAACCATCCAGCTTCTGCGGGGGTGTAAGGTACGCCGGGGAAAGCACAGGTTCTTTCAATCTGCTTAAGCAAGGTGAAGGGGTTGACTGGGAAAGCACAGGTTCTTTCCATCAGCTTAAGAAAGGGAAGCAAGGTGAAGGGGCCGACAAGCTTACTCCAGTCCAACATACAAACAGCATTCAGTTCAGGGGAAAAAGCCAAACTAGTCAAGGGCACTTGTTGACTAAGTGCTAAGGAGCCCATTTTTGGTTGCCAATACACACTTTCTCATACCAGTTGATGGGAAGAGGCAGTTCTCTTGCTTGGCCACCTCAGGCACCAGATACGTCTACACAGACTTTCTCTTGTGGGATCAAGTCAAAACTGTCATGTTCTCATGGAAACCTCATTTTTGGGGATGATTTTAAGACTAAGATTACAAATCCTTTCAATCACTGAGCAGCAACTGAGGAAAAATTGTTCAAAAAATTGATCGGAGAGATATTGTGAGTATATTGAATTTCAACAAGAAACATCAGTTTTTTAAAAATTTTTAATCAACCTTTCACATTTTTTTGGAAGTCAGTCACAATGACACTTCTGAAGTTATTAAAGCTGAAAAGTGTCCTGAGTCTTTTAAGACACTTTGTATATAAAGCACAGGAAACATGTGAAGGTATGCTGGAAAGCCTGTCGAAAGACATCTAGGTGGCATGGTCAACACAGTAGAGTCAGGAAGACCCTAGTTCAACTCTCACCTCAGGTACTTACCAGCTGTGTGACCCTGGGCAAGTCAATTAACCTCTGTTTGCCTCAGTTTCCCCATCTGCAAAGGGGGAATAATAATAGCATTTATTTCCTAGGTAGTTGTGAGTATCTAATAAGATAACAGCTATAACGTGCTTAGCACAGTGCCGGGCACATAGTAAGTGTTATATAAATGTGAGCTATCATTATTAACTTTGAGCCCATAGATCTCAATGAGCCTTGTTAGGATGATTTGTGTACCTGCTATGAGGTTCTGGGATAGCATATTAGTAGGGGCAAAGGAGAGAGCATTATATATTAAGAAGCTATGTTGGATTAGATGGGGAAAGTATGTTGGTTCTTTCCCTGCCCACGGCAGAGCAGCTATAATAATCGCCATAATACCTGCTAGAATTTATAGACCACTTTAAGGTTTGCAAAGTAGCAATATTACTTCATTTGGTCTTTACAACAACCCTGGGAGGTTGGTGCTACTATTATCACCATTTTACAAATGAGGAAACTGAGGCAAATAGAGGTTAAGTGACTTGCCTAAGGTCACGCAGCTAATAAGTATATGCGGATGTATTTGAACTCAGGTGTTCTTGACTCTAAGCCCAGCACTCTCTCCACTGTACCACCCAGCTGTCTCCTAATCATTCAATGAGTTGCCTTGATAAAAATCTCATCCTTCATCTAAAATGATGTTTTAAAGCATTTAGCCCAGTACCTGGTGTGTAATAGGTGCTTAATAAATGCATGTTTCCTCCCTCCCTCCCTTTTTGGGATTTTAATGGCTCAGTATGAATATAAATAACAACTGTTTCTCTTCTGGCCAGAAACTCTGAGGGTCTTCCCCTCCCAGACTAATTCTTCTGTGAAGGCAAACTAGGCCATCTCTTGCCTCAATTCCTGCCTGGCCTTTAATCACTGAATGGAGATTGTCCCAGACAAACTGAGACCTGGGAAAGGCCTTAGTTTAAAAAGGCCAAAGTCTCCAGCTACATCCGGGGCCATCGCCAGTCATCCCAACCTGTCTTGCCACTAGACTCCAATGATTCTGGAGGAGAGAGTAAGGCTGACGACTTTGCACAGCCCTACCTCCCTTAAATCCAATTCACTCTAAAGTCATGGCATCGCCCTCCTGATATCATGGTCCTCTTCGAGAATGAAGGACAAAAAACAACAACCTGTGAGGAAGAAACATCTGGTCTGAGTCTCAACGAGAAAGAAGCGCTGGTTGCTGGGTAGAAAGGATTGAAACATTAAAGGGAAGCAATCATTCCATCATAGAGTTTGCCGTAGATAAAGAGACTGAAGCCAGAGACAGACTGACACGTGGGCCCTAGTTGTGGCAAGAGCAGGTTTGAAAGTTCAGAAAAAGGAGAGGTGACAAATTAGAGGAAGATGAGACAATGATAACCAACCACAGAAAATGAACTATTGTTTAACTCCAATTTGGTCTATGATCCATTTTTCTTCTAGTCTTTCCAGCCCCAAAGGATACGCTGGTAAATGTTTAACAACTGACTCTCCAGGAGAAAATGTACTCAGGATACACTCTTAAGTTTAATCCGCATTAGTTACATTTTCTCCATCACTTTCTTAGGTTTAGCAGAACAGTTCATCAAGCCTTGATCTGTAGCATTTGTGATTTCCAAGGTATAAACGCTCACACTGAAGATTTTTAACAATTAGCTCTCAGGAGCTGGTCCAAGCTGGCTCCAGCATACTCTGAACTAATTGATATCCAAGTAGTGCTGCCTAGTGGGTCTGAAGTAAAAGGGCCTGACTTTGAGTACTGTTTATAGTGCCTATTACTGGTGTGATCTGGGGCAAGTGATTTCATGTTCCTGTGCCTCCATTTCTCCAATTGTAAAATAAGTAGAGAAGACTAAATAATCTCTAGGATCTCTTCTTCCTCTAAATCCTATGATCTCCTCTTCCTTCTCCTCCTTCTCTTTCTTCTCTCTCCTCCCTCTCTCTATCTCTCTCTGTGTCTCTCTGTGTCTCTGTCTCTCTCTTTGTTTCTCTCCCTGTCTCTCTCTCTCTCTCTCTCTCTCTCTCTCTCTGTCTCTCTCTCATCTTTATTAAAAGGCTAATGGATGAGCAATACTTTTATGTGAACAAAAGGTACCAAACAGAGCAAATCTCCACTCAGGAACCTTCCATCTCCCTAATGGATTCCTGAGAACTTCCTCACTTGACTCTGATTGTAATCCCCATTTGGCAGCCTTCCACATAGGCATAATCTTTTGAACAGAGCACTAGGCAGGTTTCTCATCAGTAACAATCCCTTTTTCAGTCGGGTGTGTGACACTAAGTACACACAAGAAGAGTGAGTTGCACACTCAACCAAGTGAGTTCTGCTGCACCTGGAATCACAGCACACACTTTCATAACTGCCATTGTGTTGACTCTTCCCTGGATTCACAATACTGTACATTAACTATAAAGCCTCATGTCACAAAAAGTCTGATTGTAAATCTGTTTCCATGTATAAAATCATAAAAAAATAAGAATTTGGATAGTCAGAAAGAACAATTGTTACAGTTGTTATTGTGGTTCTGTTTACACTTCTGTTGTCAGAGCTCTGACTTTGCCAAGGTTCTGATGATCAAGCATCCTTGCTTGACAAAGAACCACCCATGACTTTTCTACTGGCCTCTACTTACCACTTGGATGACAGTGGAAGTGGGAATGCTGACAATACAGCACACCTGCCCGCTGACTTCTGGCTAACCCACCACCTGGCAATTCCAGGTGAAGCTTTGAGATCAGATGAACAATAGATCACAAACTATCAGGGGCCCTTGTACTAGAATCATTAGTACTTGTCAGAAATGAAAATTGGTTGGATTTTTCATGAGTATACCTAAATGTTGGCAAAGTGAGTAGAGAGCTTAGGATAAATGTTGACCTATTGAAGAGGAATCCAGGAAGACCTGGGTTCAAGTACCACCTCCGACACATTGGGAGACAGGTGGCACACTGATGACATTGCTGGACCTAAAGTCAGGAAAAGCTGAGTTCAAGTCCACCCTCAATAGCTAGGTGAATGACCCTGGACAAGTCACTTAACCTGAACCTGCCTCATTCTCCTCACCTGTGCAGTGAGGACAATAATAGCACCTTCCTCCCAGGGTTGTTGTGAGAATAAAACGAGATAATATTTGTAAAGCACTTTGTGAGCCTTAAAGATGCTAGTTGTTGTTGTTATTGTTGTGTTGTTGTCGTTATTATTATGGTTGTATGATTCTGGGCTCTAGGTAACTCTCTAAGACTATCAAAAGCAAAAGAAGGTGGAAACCTGAATTGGTAGAGGGAATTTCCTTACCTGGGAGTTCCTTGTACTAATGAAGTCACAGATCTAGGCCCTCCCCTTATCTTTAAGTGCTCCACGTTTTAGCAGCAGGATCAAAGCCTCATCAGTTATTTTCATATATCAACAGTAATATTCCAGGAATAAGGACATACTTTAGCTAACTAATAACTGCCCTTCACAAGCATAGCCCCCAATTAATGTGCTGTCTGCTCTTTACCTCTTTCACTTCACTTTCAATCAGTCAACAAGCATCTGCAAAGTGCCAACAGAGCCAGGCTCTGTGCTAAGTGCTGGAATACAGGGACAAAAATGAAACACTTACAATCCTTAAGAACCTTGTTTTCTTGTCTATATAAGCTAGCCCTCATTAAATATGGGAAAATACAGAATGTATCAAAAAATCTTGTACCAAAAGCTTAAAACTGCATTAAGATTTTGGGGGCATGCTCTATTTAAGATCATCCAAAATCATTAATATTGTTGAATATGCTTTAAGATAAAAAGGATTTTTTAAAAAAAAAACCACCTTAGAGAATAGGGTCCAGTTCTGTTATCTGTCTTTGTTTTCCTAATTCATTAAAGACAAATTTTCAAATCCTAAATTCTTCACAGCGGCCTTCTAATGGTCAGTGATTCAAAAAGTATTTATTAAACGTCTACTATGTACTAGGCATTGTGCTAAGCACCAGGGATACAAAGAAAGGTAAAACACAGACCCTGTCTTCAAGGAGCTCACAGTCTAATGGGACATGCAAATGACTATGCACAAACAAGCTATATACAGAATAAATAATAAAAAAATGAAATAATCGGCAGAGCGATATCACTAGAATCAAGAGGGTTTGAGAAACACTTCCTATAGAAGGTGAGATTTTCGGGTTTTATATTCATAATTTTAGGTAACCATATATTCCTATAGCTAATAGTTCTCTTACAAACTTTTTTGGTATTTCAGGTGGTTTTTGAATGATTCATGATGCTTTTCTGAATTTGGAAAAGTCTTTTTGCAAACTGGTCTATGTACCTGGGCATGAGTACATAGCTTAATTTCCACATATGGCCTATAGTAAATCAGTGTAAGGACAGAATCACATGACCATGTCTGCACATGGAAAGTGATATAAACCAAATTATTTTGCAGATATTGAGGCCAAAACAATGTATTTATCTAATATATCCAGATAATTGTGGTTTAAAAAGGGTTTGGTTTTGAGGTAATTATTTGGAAAGTTACTGCAATTATTTCATCCCTAAGGTACTAATTCACTGTCATTGTAAAATCCAGGCATTTTATACTTACCCTTTTTACTACATTATACTTCACTGGACCTCAGTTTCCTCAAACACTAAATGAGCACATTGGACCATATGGTCCCCAAGATCTATTCCAGATCTAACATTTTCTGATTTCTGATTGACTTTGTGTATGTGTTTTTAAGGGAAATAATTCATGCTTTTAAAATTTAAAATCATTGATACCAAAAAAAAATTCCTTGTAAATAAGACCATCTAACTTTGTTCTTCTTGTAATGGCTGTGTAACTGAACAAGTCAGCAAACTTCCTGCCCACACCCATGTTAAGGCTCTATCTCCCAAGTGGCTCTCTTTTTTACAAGCTTCCATTCCTGGCTTGTTGGATGTAGCAGCTCAATCAAACATAGCTCAAAGTCCATACCACAACCAAAATAGAACAGGATGATGTAGAAAAAGCAACTGACAATCTCACAAACAACACTGAGTACAGCTGTGTAAGTGGTTGCCATGGGTTAAGAGATATCAAACAGATATAATTTTCAGGGAAGCAAGCGTACTGGAAAAACGAGATGACATGTAAAGTCGTTAATGTTATCAGCTGTATCCATCTGTTTATATAAGACCACTGCCAAAGTAACTATCTATATGCTATTATTTTAAGCCTTATGACACAGCTTTCTTGAAGAGACAGGGCAAAGATAAGAGAGAATCCAATATGGCACCAGAAGAGGGACTAGTGCCTGTGATTAGGGAAAAAATAAAAACTTTAGGGATTTCCAATAATATTGTGGTTTATTCAGAAATAAAACCACATGAATACAACAAGATTTGTTGATTTAGTAGCCAACATACCCTAGCAGAAGGTTGCTAGTGATTGCGTGGGTGGTGGGTTGTTTTCAATTTTGTTTTGTTAGGTAGCTAGAGGCTTTCAGACATGGACTACTCATAAAAAAGAAAGTGCTATCATTAATGGCAGTAATAATAATAATTAATATTAACAGTTCTACATTGCCAAGTAGACACATAATTCTTACAGCTTTTCTAAACATGAAAGAACAAAGTAAGAATACACCAGCACTACGGCCAAGCCCTTTCAACCGAATATCTCAAATGTAAAGATGGGAATTAACACAGATCTTTCCCATGTGCCTTCTCCATGGCTGTGGGGGGTTCAGTTTATGCCTACAGAAGCTACCTCCCCTGCCACAGTTCCATGGGAATCGAAGGTTCATGGATCTTAGATTTGCAAATAGGGTCAATGAAGAGTGTTTGAGTTATGGAAGATAGTTGTGGTTCCCACTGCCATCTGCTCATTGATCTTGGTCACTACTCCAAGTATATATATGTGTGCTTATACATATACATAGATGTATATGTGTGTGCAGACATATACATATACATACATATGTATATAGATATATGTTCTGGAAACAGTGGAGAAAACAGAAACCTAGAAATAACATGGTAGGAACGGGGATTGAGTGAAGGAAATGATAGCAAACGTGTAAGAAGCTCCTATTCACTCTACCTCAATGTGTTTATTGTCCAGATACTCAAAGTTAGACTTGAAAGAGAACATGAAAGTATATTTTAGGGGAAAACCCCATGCTGTCCCCTCAGGGAAAAAATGAGATGACTTAATCATTCTTTTCTCCGTGTTATTTCTATAATTTTGAAAATAAAGGCCTAGAGTAATTTCATGAAGTCAATGCTACTGATTAGCAGGTTAAAACATTACCCTGTCATTTGGAAAGAGAACTGAAGTTAGTAATACTTGGATAAAGCAAAAAGCTGAACAAATGAATATATTTGAAAGCCTAATGCTGCTCAGTCAATAATTGCTGTTGGGTAGTAGCCAGCCATGAAGGACTCAGACAGATCTGCTGGCGTCATGTTTTATGACTGGCCTAGAGAAGGCCCAGAGAAGGAGTGTATTAGAGGTGAATAATTCAGTAAAATTGCCTTAACATCTCTCATCATATTGTCTACCTCACAGGGTTATTGTGGGAAAAACTATTTGTAAGTCACAGAATGCTTTGTAAATGTGAGCAACTGTGGTCATCATCATTGCTGTCACTGTTACTTCTTCAATACTTCACAGGCTCTGAGATCTCATCATTATAGATATTCTGATGGACAGTCCAACTCTCCTATGCCTTATTACGTGATATTACTAATGTTATTATTGCATTTGGATTTACATTTATAATTATAATAGCCACCCAATGGTCAAGGAGGGCTCTCTTCCTAAGATGCTCCACCTCTGTATTCACATAGACCAAGTTCAGTATCAAGAGAACCTGGCCTCTAAAGAAAGGGGTCAAGTTTTGTTTTGTTTTGTCTTTTTCTTAATGTCTCTAGAGTTTTTACAACCTCTTCCTGCCCTGCCTCCTCAGAGCCTTAGGGAAAATTGCATAAAACTCAGGTATGGCTCATGGATAGAGTCTCTCCAAAAGAAGTTCTAGAGGTCCCTCCTAGAAGAGTGTTCAATGTCCAGAGGTCAGATATGACAGCTATTTATTTCATCCACCACAATAGAAGTGTTTAAAACACATAATGCACATAATCACACATCAACAAAGAATTAAAATATAAACCAGTAACCCAAAATTCCTCTTATACTCTGTTAGCATGTTGATACTTAAAACTTTAAAACACGAGATACTTTAAGGGTTTGTTAAATAGGCATTCCTCTTTCATCTCAGCTCTGTATTGATCAAACTCCCTCAAGGTCCACATCTTTTGCAAGCCAGGGCAAGGCTTGGAATCATCCTCCTTTGGGTAGTCATCTTCTCCAAGAAGGGTGTAGTTGCAGAAAACTCATGTTGATGCCAGCCAGCTCCAACTGAGGAATCCAGGAACTCCCAAACTCCCAAATTCCCAAGGTAGCCACCAATGCTGGAAACATCTATCTTGGGATCCCTGTTTGGTTACCTGTGCTCAGGAGAAAAAAACACAAGGCATCTGGAGCCCCCAATCTCAAACTCACCTAAACGATCACATGTTCTAGCTGCCATGTACAAGCTGCTCCCAAAGCTAAAGGTTCACCCTCTCCTCTCCACATAAGAACTCCAAGGAAGTGATATCTAAATTCCCAAGCCATATATCTAGGAAAGAGGGAGAAGAGAATGAAAGAAGTTGTCTCCCTTTAAAGTTTCCTGAAAATACGTTTTACATGACTTCATATGTTTAATCGATATCATATTGCTTGCCTTCTCAAGGGGTAGGAGAGGGGCTGGAGGGAGGGAGAGAATTTGGAACTTAACATTTTAAAAAATGAATGTTTAAATTTTTTACATGTAATTGGGAAATATTTAATGAAATAATAATATATTTCAAAAAGTTTCCTTAGTGGCCTACTCTCTTTGACATAGCCCCTTATCAAAGGGTTGAGGTGACACGCAAGGATCAATCAGAAGTCTCAGATTGTACAAGAGGCCAGAGCACTTGTTTCACCAGAAGAGAAGCAGTCAGATGACAAGCTCATCATTGATGGCCCCCTCCTCCCACAAAGACCCATCTTCAAGCATGCTCCATGGACTAGGCTCCAATTTAACCCCTTCGCTATATGAGTTTTTTTCAATATAAGCTTCATTTTACTTCAGACATGAAGGGAAATTTTTCAAAAACAAATTGCCTAGACACAAGAATACTGCCACTTTAATTCCTCTTGTTCTTATGCACTAAGTAGACCCTTTTCATCAAGTAATTACAAAGTCATAATCCAGGCAGCTAGGTGGCATAATGGATAGAGCACTGAGCTAAGAATAAGGAAGACTAATCATCCTGAGTTCAAATCCAGCCTCAGACACTTAGTAGCTGTGTGACCCTGAGCAAATCATTTAACCCTGTGTGGTTCCATTGCCTCATCTATAAAATGAGTTGAAGAAGGAAATGGCAAACCACTCCAGTATCTTTGCCAAGAAAACCACAATGGGGTCACAGAGAGTTGGACATGAAATGACTAGACAACAGCAACATTATCCTAACTCCTCAGTTTGTGGGAGGTAAAGTTTCCACAAATGTTTCAAGGAAAGTCTTCTGTAGTTTGGAGAACATATTGCCACCTCCTCCACCCCTGCGGGATCACTACCACTGGGAGAACTCCCTCCCTGCAGGTTTTTTCCTTTCCACATCTCCAGAGGATTTGGTTGCTACCTGGGAAGCTAGAAGCAGCTTAGTGCAGGTCGTGGGTCTGTGGTACACTTGAAGCAACAGGACCATGATGAAGTGAGTACAGACTACTAGAAAGATTATCTAGCACTCCTGAACAACTCCATGGAAAGGAAGCATCCTGAACCTCTTGTTAATAAAGCTTCCATAGGTTCATTCCATGAACACTGGTAAATCACAGTCGTGTCTGCCTAGATTTGTCAGTCAGTCAGTCAATAAACACTATGAGCAGCTAGGTGGTACAGTGGATTGAGCACCAGGCCTGGAATCAGGAAGATCTGAGTTCAAATCTGGCTTCAGATACTAGCTGTGTTACCCTGGGCAGGTCACTGAACCCTGTTTGCCTCAATTTCCTCATCTGTAAAATGAGCTGAACAAGGAAATGGCAAACCGCTCCAGTATCTTTGCCAAGAAAACCCCAAATGGGGTCATGAAGAGTTGGACACAATTGAAACAACTGAATAACAACAATAATAAACCCGAAGGGTATACTATGTGCCAGGTCTTGTGTTAAGGACTGGGCTCACATATGAAATGGGTGGACTGATCTTAAGCTGCTTTGAAAAGATGAAGTTCTTCATGATAAAAAGTCCATAACTTTTAAAAATATATATTCCTTTGGAAGAGATTCTGTTTCTTAGAAAGTAACCATTTAATACAGTTCAAATAAAATATCTGAAGTTTTGTTGTCTTGACATTTACGAAGAAATAAAACAAGATTGAAGAAAGAATAGGATTCAATTAGTGTCCACAATTCTCCTTCTTGGAAGTTTCTTTTTTTTTTTGGTTGCAAAATAATAACACTCTTTGCTCTTGAGGGTTTAAGATCCATCTCTTTGTCCTTGAGCCTCTGAGATAAATCCAAAGTAATAGGAGCTTGGTGCTCTCCTGGGCATATTCATTAGCCTACGGCATGCAGACATTCTTTTTCCTGTTTTTCAGAAGAGCAATTGTATACATGGTAACCATCCTGGCATCAGAACAAGTCCTGGAATGCAAACATTCAGGATAGCTCATTTCCAGGCATCTGCTGCTGTCACTGACAATCCCCCTTTGGCCTTCCAAACTTCTCCCTCACCCAGTCCTTCAATTGCCCTTTCCATTTTCTTATCCTTGTGCAACTTTAAAAAAAAGTTCTTTAAATAATCATCCAATCGTGACTGTTTGTTAAAGTCACAAATAGCCTAATAAGAAAATGGGGGGAAAAATCTGGCTGATTTATAATGAATTAAATAGAAAGTTTCTCAACTTAGTTCTTCAACAAAAACAACAAAAACAAAAACTTTATGAAGTCTGGTTATAAATAGAAAGACAGTGTATGTTTGTTTGTTGTCCGTTCTTGAAGAGGACCAAAATGACATACTATGTTAAGGTCAAGGTAGAGTGTGTCTTACTGTGGCTAATTAGACCAATATGAGCTTGGAAGGCTCTACCATGGGTTGGGCACAATTAGTTGATATGAGCATTTGGAGTCGAGATATTTCTAAATTTGCACCTCACATTTCTTTTGAGCTACTTTAATTTTGCTATGTTCATAGAGCATAGTGCCTTCTTGGAGGTAGGTGCACCATGCTGGGAGGTCCTGTACCAGTGTCTCCCATGTCACATAATTGATTCCAAAGTTCCTCAGGATGACCTTGAGAGTACCCTTGTATCTTTTCTTCTGACCTTCACCTGAGCGCTTGCCTTGTGTGAGTGCTTCATAAAATAGTCTTTTAGGCAAATGTACATCTGGCATTTGAACAATGTGGTCAGCCCATTGGAGTTGCATTCTCTGCAAAAAAGTTTGATGCTTGGCAATCTACCTTGAGAAAGGATCTCAGTGTCCATGTCTGATATCTTAATCTGCCAGGTGATCTTTAGAATGTTCCTAAGCCAATTCAAATGGAAGCGATTCAGTTTCTTGGCATGTTGCTGTAACCAATTGTTCCATGTATGGATGGTTTGGTGCTGGCTGGTGGAGAACCTGTTGTTTTCTTGGTGCTATTTGTTAGGCCAAAATTAGCACAATGAGTAGAGAATCGATCCATACTTTGTTGCATCTCAGCCTCAGAGACTGCATTGAGTGCATAATCATCTGCAAACAAAAAGTCCCTCGCTAACTCTCCCTGCACTTTGGACTTGGCTAGTAGTCTTTTCAAGTTAAATAATTTACTGTCATTGCAGTAGCACACCTCAATGCTGTTTTGGTCCTCCTTGAAGGCATCCAACAGTAATCCTGAAAAGGAAGAAGGCCCTGAGGTCCTCTTCCTAACCCCATGATCTCTCATCCATGCTGTGAGCAAAAAGCTCCCCTTGATGCAGATGAAACAGAGACAGCTGAAGCTGACTCGGGCCCTTTTGAAGATGGTGATTGTTGTGACTACAGTTAATTGGAAAAAAAGTTTATGGGGTTGTCTACACATGCTGCACAGTCTCTCCAAGGCACATCCCTCACACATCATTATGATTCTCCTGAAAGCAAACTTCCCAGATTGTATCAGCAGGTCAAGATCCTCATCACACTCTAATGATCATACTTAATGATAAGTGTGGAGGAGTTGTAAATATTGGTGAAAGGTTCTTCCCCTTCCCCAACTGACTCTGAAAGAAGTACACAGAAAAATGCTCTTCTAAAGGGTTACTCCAGCATATCTAAGAATACTTGGCTGATGGCTCAGGAGAGAGAGGTGGAGATTAAAGGCTGTTATCAGAATAATGAGAATTTTAGTGTATCTTGCCAGTTTTGATTCCGTTCAGTAGATGTATTTTTATCTTAAAGGTGAGTCAAGTGTAGGAGAGAAGATAAGAATCCTAACAGAAATGGGGATAGTGCCGGCCAATTTTCCATAAAATTATGAAATATTGTATAATTATTTGCTGTATAGTCTAAACACTACAAAGAGAGCTCCTGTAAATATTTTAGAACATATAGGTTCTTTTTCCCTGATCACCTTGGGAAGCAGACCAAATAATGATATTGCTGGGTCAAAAGGTATACAGTTTTATAACTCTTTGGACATAATTCTAGATTGCTCTCCAAAATGGTTGCATCAGTTCACAGTTCCACAAACAGTATATTAGTGTCCCAATTTTTCCACATCCCCTCCAACATCTGTTATTTCCCCTTTCTATCATTTTAGCCAATCTGATAGGGGTAAGATGGTATCTCAAAGATGTTTTAATTTACAAAAATAAAACCCTGGAAATTGAAAGGGTGCCCATCAGTTGGGGAATGGCTAAACAAGTTGTGGTATGTGATCATGATGGAATACTACTGTGCTGTAAGAAAGGATGAACAGGTTGAGTTTAGGAAAATGTAAATAATGGAACAAGGAAGAGTGAAATGAGCAGAACCAAGAAAACATAGTACACAGTAACAGCAAGATTGTTTAAAAAGTAAATGTGAATGACTAAGCTATGCTGAGTTATTTGAATATTCAAATCAACTACAAAGGACCTTTGAAGGAAGATGCTATCTACCTCCACAGAAAGAACTGACATATAGAACTATGAGTTGTACAATTTCACATATATATGTGCACATATGCATACACACACACACACACACACACACACACACACACACACACAGATATAAGAGAGAAATACCTGTGTCAAATGTTGGCCTCTAGTGCAGGGTTGGGAGGAAGGGAGGGAAACAGCATGGAACTCAAATGTAACAAAAATAAATAAATACATTTAAAAGAGGAAAAAAAGAAAGAAAGCCTGTGAAGATAATTCCAAAGGACTGAGGCATGCTATCCAAATTCTAACAGAGAGAGGAAATGCGGACTAAGACAAGCATTTTTGGACAATGTGGAATTTGTTTTGCTTGACTATACACATTTATTACAAGGATCTTCTTTTTCTTCCTCATACCTCCCAGTGAGGATGAAAAAGAGAAAATAACTTTTTGTTAATGAAAACTTTTTTAAAAAATATGTTTAACACGTAACTAAATGAGATGAGGTGGAGATTCAGGCTGGTTCCTGTCACTTTTGAAGAGATCCACACAAGTAGCCTATGCCCTTGTGAGAAGGAAGCAATGAGTATGGTGTGCCCACCCACCTGTTTTTCTAGCTCCATTTCCCATCTGTACATCTGTATAGAGGAAAATCATGTGTGCCTGTGCCCTTACAATAGTTGTTGTGTTTGTCCTTCATTTTCAAAGAAGACTATGGCATTAGGAAAATGATGGCATGACTTGCAGTTGACTTTGATTTGAGTGAGGGAGGGCTGTGCAAGGTCACCAGCCTCACTTCTCTTCCAGAGTCATCTGCATCCAGTGACCAGGTATTCATCTAGATGACTGGAAATGGCCCCACCCTTACAGTAGTAATGGATGCAAGAAAGAAGACAGAGTTAAGTTATTTACCTATTATTTTGCTTGTTTTCTTTTTCAAGGAAAATTATTTCTAGGCTAAGAAGTAGAGAATAATTATGATTAGCAGGGAATGGAAAACTAAAATAACTAAGCTGGTAAGTACCTTAAATGGTACTTTCCTTAAGCTAAGTACCTTAAATGACTCATGGAACCCAGATAAATTAAATTTTGGGTTGCTGAAAGAACTGGTAGATACAAGCACTAAGCCACCATCCATGGTCTTTAAAAATTGAGGGCAAATGGAAGAGGTGCCCCACAATTGGAGACAGACAAATGGCCTGATTTTCAAAAAGAAAAGGATGAAGGAATTGTGGGAAGGTGTCCTAGAGGACTGCACTGGGGCCCATAGGAGCCCAGAACCTTCCCAAACAACTCAGTAAAGTTCTAAAAATTAACCAAAAGGAACAATGCTTAAGAGAGTCAAAGAAAATCACCTCCATTCAGTTCAGGACTAGACAAAAAAAAATAGGCAGACTGCTAGAAGTACAGAGAAGAGAAAAGCTAAAATAAGTAAAAAGCAAAGTCTAAAATAGCTCAGACCCAAGGGGTGGATGAGACCAGAACAATATCCAGCAGGGGTGACCCAGGAACTTCATCCACAGTAAGGGGCAGAGCCAGGCTAGCATCCACCAGTATCCCCCTGCACCACAGCCAGAGACAAAGCCAGATAATCCCAGAAGAAGGCAGAGTCTAGTCTCAGGCACTGAACTGAAGGCCAAACAGAATCTACCCACACCATCCAGGGGTACAAGAGTAGAGTCTGACTTCGGTACAAGCCCCCAATGTGGAAACTGAGGCTGGAGTTATGAGTAAACAAAATTTCAAGGACAAAAAAGAAATAACTTGAACTGAGAGAAAACTAAGGGGGTAGACCCAGAAGAAGAGAGTGACTCTAAAAGTCCAAATAAAGCCTCAGAGAGAAGATTGTCCTGGGCACAAGGATTACAAGAGTATCTGGAAAAAATGAAACATAAAATACAAAATGGAATAACTAGGCATAAAAGAATGGTAAAAAGAATTCGTGCCTTACAACAGATGGTGATAAACCTTATTCAAAAATTGAACTCCCTGAACATAAGAATGGGTCAAATAGAAAATGACATGAGACAAGAAGTATTAAACATCCAAAGATTTTTAAAAAGCAGAAAAAAAACCACGAGGCTTATATTATCAAAAATAGCTGACCTGGCAAACAGGTAAGGGAGAAATAATTGATCATCAAGCTACCAAAAAATCATGACCGAAATAAAAACTTGGATACCAAATTTCAAGAAATTATAAACAAATTCTAAACATATCTCCAAGAACCAGAGGCAAAGTATCTGGAAAAATGATAGTGCCCTTGAAAGAAATAAAACACATTGAGGGGAAGTGGAGGAGAAGTGAAATAATGGATTCTTTTTTTGTACATAGAAGACCAACTTCAATTTGTTTTTAGACAGGATTATTCTCTTACTGATCAAAAAATGTTATAGATATGGTTTATTTAGGGGTCTGTGTGTATATTTACCTTTCCATGTCATGGTGATGGTGGTAGATCATCAAGAAAGCAGAACAGAAAAAAAGTTCTAAGAATTATTCAATTCTTAGACCATCAATAAACATAAACTTAACTCTATACTTTTAATATATCATCTTGTCTGGGGACCAAAGAGATGCCTACATGAATGAATTCATCAACCAACTGGATTTTTAAAAGATATGTGCCAAATATGGAAGTAAAGGCAAACATCAGAGGATGAAGACAAACACACTAGCGTAAAAGATGCTAAAAGCTCAGAATGGGCTAAAGCTGAGAAGTAAAGTTAAGCATAGGAAAAGACACTGACAGGTTCTGTTTGGTTTTTATATTGTATAAAAGCAGAGGGCCAAAGAAGGGATAAAAACCACTGCTCAGTGTAGATGGAATGATGATAACTGACCACAGGTGGAAGACAGAGCTGTTCAATTATCATTTTGCTTGTTTTCTTTGTCAAGGAGAAAGACATTTGGACTTGAAAGGACAGAACAAAATTGGAAGAAAAGTCAGATGTCAAGGTGTCATTTAGCTGCCCTTCAGGAATTCAAGTTACCTAGACAAGATGATTTCTATCCTTGGCTGCTGGAGGATGTTCTTGCTGAATCACTAGCAGTGATACGTGAAAGATTGATGATGGAGAAGAGAAGTACTGCAGGGCTTAAGAAGAACAAATGTACAAATCTCCAATAAAGGAGGTAAATACAATTTACAGTCTATGAGCTAGTGAACTTAATTAAATTTTTGGCAAAAATTCTAGAATATATTTTTAAAGAGATAGAAAAGGAAGAAAAAGATCAAAGAGCCAGCATAGCTTCCTCAAGGACAGGTCATGCCAGAACAATCTTTTTTTTTCCTTGATAAGGTTACTAAATTGGTAGATTGGGAGAATGTTGTTGATATAGTTTGCCTAGATTTTTAGCAAAACATGTGATCATATCTTATAGTGTTGTTGTGGTCAAGATAGTGAGATGGGAGCTAGATCATGGAAAGTTAGAGAAGTTCAAAACCGGTTAAATGGCTAACGTCAAAGAGTAGTCATTAAGTTATAGTTAATGGTTCCATATTAACTTGGAAGAAAACACCTGTTGGAGTGTTTCAAGTGTTTGTACCTAACCCTGCATTGTTTAACCTTTTTCCCAGTGACTTGAATAAATGCATTCGACATCCTTATCAAATTTACTGATGACGTAAAACTAAAAGAGATAGTTAAAATACTGGATGACGGCCAGGATCTGAAAAGATCTGAGCAGGGTAGAACATTGGGTTCAACTTAATAAGATGAAATCTAACAGGAATAAATAGAAAGTCTCACCTTTGGGCTCAAGAAATTGACTCCACAAGTACAAGATAGAGTAGAGGGAGGTATCATAGTTAGACAGCAGTTAGTCTCTAAAAGATCCAAGGGTTTTAATGAACTGTTAGTTCACTATGAGTCTGCTCTATAATGTGGCAGCCTTAAAAACTAATATGATTTTGAACTACATTAAGAAGGATTTTCCAACTTGGAAAGACTTAGATGAACTGATGCTGAGTGAAGTGAACAAAACCAGGAAAACACTGTACACAGTAATAGCAACATTGTGTGATCAACCATGATTGACTTCGCTCTTCTCAGCAATACCATGATCCAAGACAATTCCAAAAGACTCATGACGGAAAATGTTACCTACATTCAGAGTTTGAATGTAGATCAAAGCATACTATTTTCACTTTCTTTGCTCTTTTGTGTTTTTTCCTTTTATTCTGTTTCTTTTTCCACAACATGACTAACGTAGAAATATGTTTTATATGATTGTACATGTATAACCTATATCAGATTGCTTGCCATCTTGATGAGAGGGTAGGATTTTAGGAAAGACATTGGAGAATGACCAGAGGAGAACATACAGAATGTTGAAGGGACTTAAGTCTATGCCATATGAGGATTATTTGAAGGAATTTAGGATGCTGAATCTGGAATAGAGATGACCTAGTGGGGACATGATAACTTGTCTTCAAGTTCTTAAAAAGTTGTCTTGTGGAAAAATTAGACTTGTGTTGTTTGGCCCCAAGGAAAGAACTAAGTGGAAAGGGTGAAAATTTGATGAGAAAAATGTATACTTTATCAGGAAAATCTTCCTAACAATTAGAAGGTAGTGAGTTCACTGTCACTAGAGATCTTTAAGTGGAAGCTGAATGATCACTGGTCATGGTGGGTATTCAAGTGTGTTGGAAGAGATGGTTGATGAGGTTCCTTCTAACTCCGAAATTCTGGGATTCTGTGAATTGACACTCTACTGGAGGAACTGAATCATATTCGTATGATTCCATTTCCATTTTTAGAAGAAATAAGCGAAATAAAGGACTCAGCAAAGTTGGTTCCACTGTGCCTTGAAAGGTAACAAGAAGCACCATGTTGTGGGGCGTTCAGTCTCCTTGCCCTGCAGAGTTCACAGAACATAAACAAATAGACTACCATGAAGATGATCATAGCTTACTGTCAACATTGACACAGAGGATGAAGAAATACAGAAATCCAAATTCCATAAGAATTTTACAAGATCCTACCAACTAAGTCAATGTATAACTTGGTACTGAATACAAAAATGGACACAGAAGAGGATATCAAAAAATATGTTGAAAATGCAATTCAAAATAAATTAAGGAACTCAAAGTCTAGAAGACCACTAAGATGTCTCACGCCTGTACATTAGGAATATTTTCATCAAAAAGAAAGGAGAGAGATTAAAAATGTGGTAAGCACTAAACATAAGAAAAATGGAAATTGACTATGTTATAAAAGACAAGAGATGACTGGCTAAAGATATATCAGTCATTCCAGAATTAGCTGCTTGCATGCAGTCAGATCATAGAACGGGGAGCCCAAAGGCCAAAGTAAATACCAAAGTAGAAGGAAGGATAAAGATGAGAATACATTGCACGCAATTATAGAAGTTCCAATCCAACTTGTTTAAACAAGCCATCAACTCCAAAATATGGGAAAAGTAAAGATCTTGACTCCATCACCACTTCCTAGAGAAATTTAGCTAATGTAAGAGTTACCACAAAAGAGGCCAAAAGAGCACCCACACTGTTTTAGCCAGCAAATACTTGATCTCTTTGCCAAGCAGAGACACATAGCGCCAAAGGCAACACCAGCTTAGAGCACAAACTCATCTGCAAAACATTACTGGGGAGGATGATCAAAGATTATGAGAAGTATCTCACAAAAGGTCAAAAAGCTGTTGAGAAAACAAGATTGCACAGAGGTTGGCATGAGATCCAGCTCAACCAAACCATCCTGAGAACATTTGTAGATGAAACCTAAAGGAGGACAATAAGCAGACACAAAATATAACTGATCTGTCAGCATTTTGATAGTGATATAATTTTATTGGCGACAAAAGTGAGATCATCCCACTTTGGACTTAATCACTTCAATATCTAATGTGAAGAAGTGGCCAGGGCTCTGATGATACAACTGGGAATAGCAAATGGACCTAATCAAATTATATACAGAAGAAAGTCGTGTTGGAATAAACACAATTTAAAAGACATTAAGGAAAAAATATTCAAGTTATCTCAAAAAGGGAAAGATTCCAAAAGAATGAAGATGGAAGGGGGGAATAATAGATAGAGGCTTTGCCCCCCAAAAAATAATGACTGAGAAGAAATGACCAATTATTGATTACCACTATCCTCCCAAATCCAAGATAAGCCAAGAGCTGAAGGTTTCCAGGGAAAGCC
This sequence comes from Trichosurus vulpecula, assembly GCF_011100635.1. Taxonomy (NCBI): domain Eukaryota; kingdom Metazoa; phylum Chordata; class Mammalia; order Diprotodontia; family Phalangeridae; genus Trichosurus; species Trichosurus vulpecula. The sequence continues at coordinate 183,614,794 of NC_050574.1, forward strand.
AAATAGTAACAGCAACATTTATTAAGAAGTTACTGTATACTAGGTGCTGGGGGTGAAAAGTAGGGGAGGGGGGGAGAGAAATGGCCCCTGCGCTAAAGGAGCTTACTTCTATTCAGGGTGGGAAGAGAAGAGACAACAACATGTAAGTAAACACAAAGTATATACAAAGTAACCTTAAGAGGGAGTGAGTATTACAATTGAGAGAAAAGGTGGACCATGCAAGGTAGCATCTGAACTGTGCTCTAAGGGAAACCAGGATTTCTAAGAGGTGGAAGTGAGAAGGAACTAAATTTAGACAGGGGAGACAATTCCCATGTGGTATGTAAACTATAGAAAATATAAGCTTATCTTGTGTCCTTTATATTGTTTTTAAAAGGATTCTACCTAGTAGGACAAAAGACAGTCTTAAAGCCTCTCTTCAAACACTGGGCATACACTAAAATTTAATAGAACTCTGTGGTGACAGAGCAAATAACTTCCTTCAATGATCTACTGGTTATTTACATCCAAGGTTTATTCTCAAGTGTTCTTCGTTGGTGGCGGTGAGAGGGTCAGGTCCATGTGTGATACTGCAGTGGGGAAGAGGGTTTTAGAATTGCCTCTATAAACAGACATCTCTAGCAAATGTTTTGATGGCAAATGGCCCTTGAAAAGCACAGTTAAATGTTCTCCTTCCCAGGGAATAGAAAAACACTCTCCCTAGAATACAAAAACAAGGTACAGTTACCTCAGAATAGAGCTGGGAACCCAAGTCCAGAAGGAAGAACACAAACACACATGAAAACCAGTTGGGGGCTTAGGGAGGGGGGACATTCGATGTTGTTTAGAAAAATTTCTTCTAACTAAACAATTCTGCATGGGCTTCCTCATGATAGATATTCACACAGAGGCCTCATTTTGTGGTAACTTCCTAGAAAACTGGGAAGGGTCAGGTTCCAGATGTTTGGGGTTGAGTAGAATGACCAGGGGTTTCTCATCATCAGTCATTTACCAGGAAAGTCAGTCCTATCCTCTAGCTGCTGAGGGGGCAACTGGATTGGCAACAGTTTGTCAGGTGTCTGGTGGGGGTCCAAGGCCTACTTCTCAATGGTCCTCACGGAATTGATGGATGTCTGCAAGTCCACCTCCCCTACCTTCAATGTCTCAAGTAGTGATCTACTGAAGGCACTAAGGAAGAGAATGACTTGGTTAAATACAAGGGTTGGAGGTGCCACGACTGTTCTGATCACCAAACGAAGAGATATCCCCTAAGTCCAGATTAACTACCTGTGGTAGAGATAGCAGCTGATGAAAGCCTGAGTTTTGTTTTAATCACTGTTTGTGTCCTCAACCCACCTCGGGCTTATCAGTTGTGACTGTCCTGCTCCGGTGACAATGACTGAATGGAGAACAAGGATGTAGAGCCCAGAGGGTCTCCCTGCTGCCCATAGAATAATTTGAGCTACTGACAATATTTACAACCCTATTACTAATAATGAACTTGCTTATATTTGTATCCATCATACCTCACACTGTCTGGCACATGGTAGGGGTTTAACAAATGCTTGTTGAATGAATAAATCATCTGACTTCTCCTGAGACCTCTCAGTTCTTGGATTATAGGAAGAATAAAACAGAAGTGTGCCTACGGGATTGGGGAGGGACCTCTTTCACTCCATACCATCTCTAGAATGACTACTGGACAGAAGGCATACACTGACCCAAGGAAGACTTTAATAGCTCAATTCCTTCATCTAGCAAAGAGCTTCATTCACACAATCTTACTAAGTCATTCTCTTCCTTTGTACCTTGTATCTTCAGTAGATCACTACTTAAGACATTGAAGGCAGGGGAGGTGCACTTGCAGACATTCATCAATTCTGTGAGGACCATTTAGAAGTAGGCCTTGGACCATCACCAGACACCTAAAAAATTGCTGCAAACCCAATTGCCCCCTCAGCAGCTAGAGGATAGGATTGACTTTCCCGGCAAATGACTAATGCTTAGAAGCCTCTGGTCATTCCACCCAGCCCCCATCATCTGGTGCCTGACCCACAGCCATTGACAATACCTGGAGTTAATAATGTCAAAAATGGAAGTAGAAAAATAACATATGGTAGCTTATGGGGGGAAAGCCAAGGTACCAGAAGAAAAACCATTGAGACATAATCCTTTAACAGATTTAAAAAGTCAATTTCAAAAACCTCTGATGAAGTCTTATGCAAATACATATTATTTTAGGCAAGTTGGTGGCTGTGCCTAACCACAAATTATTTCACACAAGAACAAATCATGTCATAGATTGCTTATTCCTATCCCTGGTAAGCTCCAGTATAACAAGGTGTAGTGCTGGAGCCAAGGCCAGTTTTGATTATTCTCCAATTTACTTCTGATTACAAGAAGGAGATTAGCTGGATCCCTAGAGAGCCTGAAAAATTCTTGACCTTGCTCCTTAAGGAAGAAGAATTAGTAAATTCTCCTAAGCAGAGAAACAATCTGAAGGGGATGTGTGTTTCTAGTGTCTTACCACCAACTAGAGAGGCAGCTCTAAAGGAAGTTGTTAGGGGAGAAAATCATCACTAACGCAGCTGGCAAGAAAACATCTGTACCAAAAGGAAACTGGAATCCCAAGTCAAAAAGAACAGAAACAACACTGGCTTGCTACAAGGCAACAAAACAAAAAACAAATTACACGGCCAAGAAACTGGCCCTGAGACAACTGGTCGGGTATTCCACTCCCCATCTGTTTGGATTTACTGCAGGAGTCTCAGTGCCTTGCCAGAAAAAAGCAGGGCGGGGAGACAGATAAAAAGGTTTTGCCCCCATTTTAGTCAGGAAGCACGCTCAGAAAGGAGGCAGTTTTTTTTTTTTATGATTTCTTGACACTGTGGAAATGAATGGACAACCCCTTTCAGGATGAAAGTCTAAAGACATTCGAAGAAAAGGATCTGAGCCTTGCTGGGCTTCTCCAATAAATGTAGATATTCCCAAGGTAGCATCTCTACTTTTTTCAGAGATATTACAACCCATTGCAACAGAGAAGAGCTACTTAAAATAGCTTCCAGGGCAAGTTTCCAAGACCCAAGAGCTCTACAACAAATTACACCAAGATGATACTGCAAGAAATGATAGACTTAAAGACTTCATCTGTCCAGTTTTGTGTCTGATACTCATTCAACCTTCAGCTTTCAAAGTGGCCAAGATTCTGCTCATGATTCTGGCCAACTTCTAGGTCTATCCTTTTGTAATCCCATTATAATCATGCCATAACAGAGACAGTGTTATATGGTGGGAAGAGGATGAGGCTCCAAGTAAAGAAGACTGGCCTGCAAGTCCTGGCTCTGACTCATACTGGTTATATGACACCTAACCTTGCAGTGTCCCAGGCAACTCTCCCTCTCAGCACCTGTGGCTTTCTCAACCTGGAATGTCCCTTCATCATGACAGTCCTCTTCTTCCATTCCAGAGTTTCTCCCAAAGTCTCCATGTTGAGGAGGGGCCCATGCCAGCCAACCTTCATTCCCATCCTGGTTCTGCTTCGGACTCTCCAGACTTTGACCTCATTCCCTCAGAGGAGGAATGCCTCCCTCTCTCACTACTTTTCAGCTCCCTTTGGGTATTGTCTTTCCCCATTGGAATGTAAGCTTCTGTAAATTTTACTCACAAACTATAAATTCATGTTCACCCAGTGCTTCACAATCTAGAAATTTTAGCTTGTGGTACTTTTTAAAAGGCCTTTTCTCCTCCTTTCTAGGGCCCTGAATCAGGTGATCAGACACATATTGATATTCTGGAACTCTATTATCATACTTCATACTACTGGTTTAACATGGAATCATATAATAGCTGCTCATGTCTATGATTTCTTTAATGTCTACATAATGCTTTCTTTACAACAACCCTGTGAGGTGCCATAGGTAGACTGAGTATTATTACTCCCATTTCAGAGATAAGAAAACTGAGGCTAGGTGAGGTTAAGTACCTTGTGCAGGGTCACACAGCTGGCAAAAGTAAGCACCTGGATTTGAGCCCATATCTCCTCACTTTGAGAGCAATATTTCTACCACATCAGTATGCTGATATGTAGTGTTTTTTATTCTAAGTGCAGGCTAGTTCTCCTGGATACGAAACCATAACCAATTTCATCACATTCTAAACAAACGCTGGCACTTAACAGGCAGCATGGCATAGAGGAAAAACAACTAGATTAGTTCTGTGGCAATGCCAATTACATTATGGGGGTGACCCTGAATTTTCTTTCTTACCTGTCTGACTGCTCTTTCTTAATCTTCTTTGCTAGATCTTCCTCCAGGTCATACCCACTCTCTGTGGGTATCCCTTGAGGATCTACCCTAGACCTTCTTCCATTTCTCTTCTTTCTGGTCTCCCCCGGTGATCTCATCAACTCCCATGGATTCAATGATCATTTCTATGCTGATGATTCTCAGATCTACTTATTCAGCCCTGGTCCTTCTCATCTTCAGTCTCACATCTCCAAGTACCTATCAGACATTTCAAACTCGATAACTACATCCAAAACAGAACTCATCTTTGGCCTAAAACACTTCAGTCTTCCAAATTTCCTTATTCTTGTTGAAGGCACCACCACCCTCCCAGTCTCCTAAGTTCACATACTTGGGTACACCCCTAGACTCCTCATTCTCACCCCACATATCACATAAATTGCCATATCTTATTGCTTCTAGCTTCGTAATCTCTTGATCCTCCTTGTCTCCACTCTCACCTACTCACCACTCATTCCAACTTTTTCAACAACCTTCTTTTTTCTTTTTCAGTTCCACCGGCTTTTCAATTCCAAATTTTCTCCTCCTCCTTCCTCTCCCCCCTCCCCAAGATGACATGCAATCCAATATAGGCTCTAGATATATATTTGCATTAAACATATTTTTACATTAGTCATGTTGCAAAGAAGAATTATAACCAATGGAATGAACCACAAGAAAGAACAAACAAAACAAAACAAAACAAAAAAGAGAGAAAGCAAATAGTATGCTTCAATCTGTATTCAGACTCTGTAATTCTTTCTCTGGATGTGGAGAGCATTTTCCATCATGAGCCTTTTGGAGTTGTTTTAGAACCTTGCAATGCTGAGAAGAGCCTAGTCTATCAAAGTTCGTCATCAAACAATGTGGCTGTAACTGTATACAATATTCTCCTGGTTCTGCTCCCCTGACCCAGCATCAGTTCATATAAATCTTTTCTGAAGTCCTCCTGCTCATCCTTTTTTGTACCACAATAATATACCACAACTTGTTCAGCCATTTTCAATTGATGGGTCCTCAATTTCCAGTTCTTGGCCACCACAAAAAGAGCTGCTATAAATATTTTTGTACATGTGGGTCCTTTTCCCATTTGTATGACCTCTTTGGGATACAGACCTAGAAATGGTATTGCTGGGTCAAAGGGCATGCACAATTTTATAGCCCTTTGGGCATAGTTCCAAATTGCTCTCCAAGATGACTGGATTAGTTCACAGCACCACCAACAATGCATTACTGTTCCAATTTTCCCACATCTTCTCCAGTATTTATGATTTTCCAGTTTTGTCATGTTAACCAATCTGATAGGTGTGATGTGGTACCTTAGCGCTGTTTTGATTTGCATTTCTCTAATCACTAGTGATTTAGAGCATTTTTTATATGACTATAGATGGCTTTAATTTTTTCCTCTGAAAACTGCCTTCATATCCTTTGACCATTTATCAATTAGGGAATGACTTGTACTCTTCTAAATTTTGGAAGTTCTCTATATATTTTGGAAATGAGGCCTTTATCAGAGATATTATCTGAGATTCTTTCCCAGTTTTCTGCTTCCCTCCTAATCTTGGTTGCGTTGGCTTTGTTTGTACAAAAATTTTTCAATATAATGTAATCAAAATTATCTGTCTTGCCATTCATAATGTTCACTACCTCTTGTTTGGTCATAAATTATTCCATTTTCCACAAATCTAACAAGTAAACTATTCCTTGTGCTCCCAGTTTGCTTATAGTATCAGCCTTTATATCTAAATCATGTACCCATTTTGACTTTATTTTGGTATTTGGTGTAAGATATTGGCCTATGCCCAGTTTCTGCCATACTATTTTCCAGTTTTCCCAGCAGTTTTTGTCAAATAGTGAGTTCTTATCCCAGATTGCAACAGCCTTCTAATTGGGTATCCCTGCATCATGTCTTTCTCCTCTTCAATCCATTCTCCCCCGTAAGGTAATCCTGCTAAAGTCGTTTCCCTAAAGCATAGGCCATATCACCCTTATTTCTCCCCAATAAACTTTAGTTGTTCCTTGTTACCTTTAGAAATTTTTAATTAATTTTTTTCTAGTAGCAAAAATTCATCTTTTCTCCCAACTCTCTCACCCATACCCACTGAAAAAGAAAGAAAAGCAAACCCTTATAACAAATGTGTAGTCAAGCAAAACAAATCTCTATATTGGCCATGTCCAAAAAGAAGTAAATATGTCTCAGTACGTACTCTGAATCCTTCATCTCTCTATCAGGAAGCAGGTAACATGTTTAACTAAAAGTCATCTAAAATCATGGTTGATTGCTGTGCTAATTTGCATTCCAAGTCTTTCAAAGTCATGTCTTTACAATATTGTTTTCATCATATAAATCATTCTTCTGATTCTGCTCACTTCACTCTGTATCAGTTCATACAAGTCTTTCCAAGTTTCTCTGAAATTATCCCTATTCATCATTTCTTACAGCAAAATAGTAATCTACCATACCAACCACAGTTCGTTCAGCCATTCCCTGATTGAGGGGAACTTTTTATTTTTCTCTTTACTATTGTGTTGGTACTTCAAAGTTTGTACGTAGCTCTGGACTTTTCATCAGGAATGACTGGAAGAATTTCTATTTCATTAAAGATCCATTTTGCTCCTGGAAGATTATACTAAGTTTTTCTGGTTAAGTTATTCTTTATTGTAACTCTATGTCCTTTGCCTTTGCAATATCATGTAGCAAGTTCTCTGCTGATTTATATCATGGTTGCCAAATCATGTCTGATCCTAATTGGGGATCCTTAGTACTTGAAGTCTTTCTTTCTGACTGATTACAATATGTTTTCTTTGACTTTGAAATTCTGCATTTTGGCTATATTTCTCTTGGGAGTTTTCATTGTGGAGTTTCTTTCGGAAGGTAACCAGCAGATTCTTTCTATTCCCACTTTGTTTGCTGGTTCTAAGAGATCTAGGTAGTTTTCTTTTATGATTTCATGAAATATATCTAGGTTCTTTTTCTTTTTGGTTATCATGGCTTTCAGCTACTTCAATGATTCTTAAGTTATCTCTCCTTGATCTATCTTCCAGGTCAGTAGTTTGTTCTATAGATACCTCACTTATTCTTCTATTTTTTTCAATCTTTTGACTTTGTCTTATAATCTTTTACTGTCTCATGGAGTCATTGGTTTCTATTTGGTTCATTCAAATTTTCAGAGAATTTGTTGCTTGAGAATGGTCTTATACCTCTTATACCAAGCTGTTCAGTCCTGTCCCAATTCTTTTTTCCATAGCTTTCATTTCTTTTCCAATTTTTTTTCTACTGCTTGCATTTAATTTATGAAAACATATTAAACTGTTTAAAACCTCTTACTTCTCTTCTAGTTGAATTTATGCGCAAAATGCATTTTTCTTTGAGGCTTTGCTGGTAGATATTTTGGACTCTTCTTCTGAGTTTGAATCTTGAGCATCCCTGTCACTGTAACAACTTTTGATGGTGGGATTCTTTTTGTTTGTTCATCCTTTTAGCCTGTTTCTTAACTTCAAGCTTTTGTTAAGAGCCAGCTTTATAATCAGTTTTGAAGGAGTGTCTGAGAGGAGCCTGCTGCTGCTTTCTTGAAGTACTGAGTATTCTATTATCCCTGGATCTCAGGGACCAATCAAGCTGGGCACCTGTACGCTTTCAGTGTTCCCAAAGTGATCCAGTCCAGGCTGAAATCTGAATTCTGCCCTCCCAGGATGAGCTCTACAAAGTCCTGACTCAGGTTTGAGTCTGAGCAACAGGCTTATCATTTGCTTGTTTGGAGTTCTAATAGATTGCTATTAAATATATATTCCAGCCACTATTCAACATCTGGAAAGTTCTGCTGTTCCATAACAGTGATATAACTGTTAGGAAAACATGTCACAGAGTGATACAACCAAGGCTCTCCCCTGGTCTGGGATTCCTGCCCTAGTTATCCCACTGCAGGTTTCAGGCTGGATGAGAAGCTGGAACTGAGATTCTGCTCTGCTCCTAGGGTCCAAGCCATATAGATGCTGCTTCCTTCTGATTCCTTGCTCTGTACACAACCTATTGCCCACAACTGCTCCTCGGTCTGGAACATCACCCCTCTATGTAGGTCCCCTCCTCAGTCAGCTCTAGATCTGTGACCTGGAACAAGATGGTGAGCAACAGAGCTATCAGTTTGCATCTATTCCTGAATCCAGAACAAGTTGAACCAAGAACCTCTTCTTGCCTTGGTACATAGCCTTTCCTGCTGTACCATGCAGCCAACTGTTCCTGGTTAGACCCTACTTACAGTATCCACAGACCTCTCTGTCTGTCTCCCTGAGCTGACCTGGGCTGGAAAAATTGCTCACTGTGGCTTTTTTTCTCAGATTTCCCTATCAGGACTTGGTCTGATGTGTTTTCCTGATCTTTATGGAAGAGTTGTGGTTGGGAGTTCAGCTAAACTTGTTCGTGGTACTTCACCATCTTGGTTCCACTCAAACTTAACTTTAGAATCAAATATCAAGTTTTCTGTTTGACATTTAAGGCTCCTCATAAGTCAACAAGCACTTATTAGGTGCTCACTTTGTGTCAGAAACTGTGCTGATTGCTAGGAATACAAATATAAGAAGAAAAAAACGTCCCAAGACTTCAGGAGATTACTTAAATTCCAATAAAGAGAGACAATACATACAAGGAAGTTGAGAATGGATGGGGAGAGGGAAAGAAAGTACCTGCACAGTGCATGGTGGAGGAAGAAGTCTGGAGAGTCAAGTGTAAGGCTTGGAGAGGAATGAAGGAGTGAACATGGCTGGCCTGGGAACCATCCTTAAAATAGAAGCTCCAGGAGGAACTGACCAGTCAGAGAGAAAGAGGCCACAGGGACAGTGTAAGGAGCAGAAGGCTGCTACAGCTTGGTAATAGTAATAGCAGTAGTAGCTAGCATTTATATAGCACTTAAAGGTTTGCAAAGCACTTTTACAAATATTATTTCATTTAATCTTCACAACAATCCTGATGTCTAGGGGCTATTATTATCCCCATTTTACTTGTCAGGAAACTGAGGCAGATAGAAATTAAATGACTCATCCAGGATCACACAGCTAGTAAGGGTCTGAGGCAGGATTTGAACTCAATTTTTCAGACCCCAGGTCTAATACGCTACCCCAACACCACACTAAGTCAGAAATAGATGCTGTAAAGGAATTAAAAAGGAAATCTTTTAGGCCCTCCCTTCCTTTCTGGTCTTCTCACACCTTACCCTCCTTTACTGTACACATTATAATGCATCAATACTGACCTCACACACAACATCCTATTTCCCATCTCTGGACCTTTGTAATAATGGCTGTCTCCCATGCCTGCAATACTCAGCTCCGAAACTCTGCCCCTTGAAATCTCTAGCTTCTTTCAAGATTTAGCTGAAACACCACCTTCAGGAGGCCTTCCAGGGCTTCCCAGCCACATGAGTCTTTCCCTTTTAGATTACCTTCTTTCTACTCCTACCCATGTACCTATTTCTTTACACTTTGTCTATAATTAGTATGTAAGCTCCCTGGGGGCAGAAACTGTTTTTGTTTTTTGCCTTCCATTGTATACCCAGCACTTAGCACATAGTAAACAACGGACAATACACTGGATAGCACACTGGGCCTGGAGTCAGGAAGACTGGAGAGCAAATCTGACCTTAGATGCTTACTAACTGTGTGATCCTGGGAAAGTCACTTAACCCTATTTGCCTCAGTTTCCTCAGCTATAGAATGAGCTGGAGAAGAAAATAGCAAACCACTCCATTATCTTTACCAAAAAAATCCCAAGTGGGGTCACGAAAGAATCAGACATGACTGAAACGTTTCAACAGCAACAAGCACTTAATAAATGTTCATTGGTTAATTGATCCTCCAATTCCAGAAAAGCACAAATGTGACAAAATGAAAAAGCTTTAAGCACAGGCTCAGTGGTGGGATTTTGCTTCGTAGACCATAGGAAGCAACAAAAATTTGAGCAGAGAAGTAACTTAATTTCATCAAGTCTGTGTGTTAGAAAGCTTATTTTGGAAGCTGGGTGAAGAATGAATTGGAGAGGGGAGAGCCCAGACACAGGGATCCTCTAGGAGTCTATTATATTAGGCCATCTGAGAAGAAAACATAACTAACTAGGAATAGAACCTATTCTTTGTTGGGTTTGTTTTTTTTTCCTGTAGCAGTTTTGGGTTTTATGGTTCCATCCCTATTTTTTTGTTTCTATCTCCTTGAAACCAGAGATTCACATTGCAGAGGTTGGTAGTCAAAGTCAGGAGTGTGATCTTCAAAGGTCACTATCCTATATGGATATCCAATTCGTAATCTTGGTTTTAGTAGCTCCTGCTCTAACTAACCAATCAGCCTCCCCCACAGGGGACATCTTGTTAATGTACAAGGAGAATGTAAATGGAGCAAATCATAGCTTCACATACAGCTATCACCTATCTGATCAGAGCTCTCCTTGTCAGAATCTCCTAAAATCTCACCAGAATCACTAAAGGCAAGAGTAACCTGTGCTGCCCAGCACGAAGGGAAGAGGAGATTAATTGCTTTCATTAAAGCCTGGAGAAAAGAAGAGTCAGAGGGGATATGATAACTGTCTCCAAGTATTTGGAAGGCAGTCAGGCAGAGGAGGAATTTGTTCCACTTAGCCTCAGAAGGCAGAATGGCATATCAGTTGCAAAAGATGCAGGTTTTGAATTGGATTGCTTTAAATACAAAGGTCCCAGCAAGTAGAGAGTCCATCTTTATCTGTGTCCAGGCTCTGGAGAAATCAGAGCATCATCTTCAGCCGTAAAGTAGCATTTGAGTCCATCTGAAACCTCTTCTCAGAGTTAACAGTTTGGGGAAGAGTTTGATTACACAAAACAGATTACCCATTTCCTGTCTTTCTAAATTTAGCTAAACTTTTAGCCAACAAATCGATGACTCAAATTCTCCTGTTAGATATAAAATAGTGAGTCATCCCCTATGTAGTGGGTTCCCCCTCACTTGGAAGTCTTCAAGCAAAGGCTAGAGGGCCATTTTCCAGTATGGCATAAAGAAAATTCTCTTTCAGTGTGGATGAACATGAAATTCTGCTATACTGTGGGCAATTCCGGTCCAAAGTGGCTATTTGTTAGTATCTAAATACATATTTAAAGAAATATGCACTTACAAAAGTCTCTTCTTGCCATTGTGTGGAGACTAAGAAGAGAACTTCAACAGTGACAAAATGAAGATAGGGTACTTAAAAAAAAACTTTACTGTGAATAATAAAACTTTTCCTTCCAATAGAGACAAAACCCATGTCATTAACTTAATTCTTGACCCAATGATCAGATGTCTCATTGCATTTTCTATTTTTACAAAATCCTTACTCTTTTGTTAATGACATCTCAGCACCTGTAAAAAAAAGGCCAATTTGCATTCAAGTACTGTGTTTATAATAGCACTGTACACACTAGGAATTAATATTGCTAGTTGATAATAGCAAAACCCTTTAAAGACAAATATGTGTTCCAAGGTTCTAAATGAAATAATCAGAGCTTAAATAACTTACTCAGGATTTCACTTATTTTTTTCAAAGTAAAGAGAGAGAAAAACTGTTCCCATGTAGCAAGGACGACATCATCTCATTCTTTCTGCCACCAGCTCTTTAAAAAAAAAAGAAAGTTTAAATTATAAGCACCATCAGACAGGGGCATATTATAATCACAGCCCTAACTCTAACCCTGGACCATAACAAGTATTAGAGCAGCACCCAGAAAACATGTGTGCATTTTGTAATACAATTTTATGGCACAGTAACTTGGGCAGAGCTTAAGGCAAGATGCCTTAAATTGCTTCTACCTTCTCTAATAATCATCCAAGGCTGGGCATGCAGAAGCAGGTGAAATCCCCAGGAGGGGCTCTCTGATGTGGACTGAGACTGTGCCACAAATATGTAGTGAGGTTTGTTTGGAAAGACAAGAGTTCATTCCGGACAGAAGTATCCTGACCTTTTAAGTTATATAGGATTCAGGGTCAGCTGAGAACAATAGAGGTCATTCTGTCTTTCTCACTTAGCCAGAGGGCTTTAGAGATGCAGGTTTTCACCATCCAAGAACTTGAAGGAAGAAAGCCTCATAAAGCTGGGGGGGAAGGTGGGGGGAGGAAGGGTCCCACTGGCCCTGCCCTCCTCCCCTCCATCCAGATAAGAGAAAAAGAATGACTCACTATTTTATATCTAATAGAAGAATCTGAATCAGCTATTTGTTTGCTAACAATGAAGTAGAAAGAAGGGATAAATAAGAAATCTGTTTGGCATAAATCAAACTCTGTCCCAAAATGTAACTCTTAGGCAGGGCTTTCAGACTGACAAACCAAGGCTTCTCATCTGAATGTCCCTGTTAGCATATCATCTTTAATAAAGGTTCTGAATTTAGATATTTTAACAATTCTTTCTGAATTCAAACTGTCTTATATACCCCTCCCTCAGAGTTCATTTTTAGAAATTTAATTCTTGATTTCTTTGGCCAGGAGTAGGTAAGGTGAGAAAAGTGATGGCTTTAATTAAGTAGCTAAGTAGAACATCTAAGCAAGCACAGGCCTGGGAATTAGGAGGATCTGAGTTGAACTCCAGCTTCAGATACTTGTTACCTAGGAAATCTTAGGCAAGTCATTTAACCTTGTTCTGTTTCAGTTTATTCATTTGCAAAAAAAAGGGGGGGGGGTATAATAATAGTTGTATCTTTTACTTATTTTATGTGCATCCAGAATTTGAAATGGTATTTGTCATGAAAAGCTCCAGCTTCTTTTATTAGGTATATAACACAAATGCTCAAAGGATCTATGATTTGCTAGTGTGGGAAGCTTGTGATGTGGGACATCTCTCCACTAACAGATTGTAACCCTTAAATGACAGTAATTATGTCACAGAAGCGTTGCCTGAGGCACAGAGTATTAAGTCACTTCCCCAGGGTTAAGTGTCAGAGGAAAAGATTTAAACTTAAGTCTTTCTGTCTGAAAACTTCGCACTCTCTCCATTAGGGGATCCTACTTCTATTATAAGTATATTAGTCAAGACATTTAGGAGAGCAACTGAAAAGTGTGGGGCCCATTAAAATGAATTTTCCAAGCAGCAGTACCATAACTACACCGGGTTTATTGGGAGCATTGCTCTATTCAGGGGCTACCAGGTCCTGGCTGGGAATTCATTTCCACCACACTCCACTAGGTACTTCTATTATAACTTTTTTATTGATCTCCATTAGAGATAATTTCTTGCATTCAGCATTGCCAAACAGCAAATATTAACCATCCACCATGTGTAATGGAGAGGAAAAGGTTAATTTTTTTCTAGATCTCTGAGACCCTGATATCCAATAACTTTAGCCCCGGGTAAAGATTGTCTCTGATGGGGCTTTGCAGATGTGAAGGTCCCCTAAATCAATCTCAGATAATTCTCTCATAGTGTAACACTCACTTTGCCCTTCAATTCACAATTGCACTGCCAGGATTAGGTTCTCCAGAGACAGGCTGACTAGTTCTCCCTTAAGGAGTCTAAGGGCAACCTTGAAGGTAACTGGGGTTTCCACTACTGTTACTTACAAGTCCCTATCTGTGAGCTTAACACTGATTATCAGTTAGTAACTTTAATTAACTTCTAGAAAAAGGAAATAGTTATAAAAAAAACCATTACCACAGGTGTACTCTCCCCTGGCATACACAAGATTCTGAAAAGAGGGGGCTTAAATTTAAATGTTTGTTTAAGAATCTAAGTTGTACAATGGGGTAGCAAGGTGGCACAGCAAATAGAGTGCCAAGCCTGAAGTCAGGAAGTTTCATCTTCTTGAGTTCAAATCTGGCCTCAGATACTTAGTAGCTCTGTGACCCCAGGCCATTCACTTAACCCTGTTTGCCTCAGTTTCTTCATATGTAAAATGAGCTGGAGAAGGAAATGGCAAACCACTCCAGTACCTCTGCCAAGAAAACCCCAAATGGGGTCACAAAGAGTTAGACATGACTGAAATGATTAAACAATAACAACACACAGGCACTGAGGGATTATGGTTTGTATCCATGTGAGCAATACACACACAGATGAAATCAGAGGTTTTAGAAGAATGGTCTTCTGTAACTTTACAGTATATATTCCTTCAATTCATTATTTCATTTGATCCTCACGACTCTATAAGGCCAGCAGGACAGATAGTGTTTTTTATTTCTTTCTGTCATTCTTACTCAAAAACTCTTTAATCCTTCTCAGAATAAAGAGAATCACAGAATCTTAGGTTCAGAAAGACCTCAGATAACACTTAGTCCAAGTCCTTTGTCTTACAAATGAAACAACTGAAGAGGATGCCCCCCTTGTCTTCAAGCATTGCATCTGGGATTGGAAAACCTGGGTTTGAATCTCAGCTCTGTCTTTACCTTCTGTTTGGCCTCAGCCAAGTTACTTATCCCTCTAGGCCTCCCTCAGTTTCCTCACCTTTAAAGATGAAAGGATTGGACTAGATGATCTCTAAAGTCCCTTCAGGTCTAAATCCTAATTAGAGAGATGCAGTGACTTCCTCAATACCACTTAATCAACAAGTATTTATTAAAGTACCTACTACATACCAGGCACTACACTAAGCTTTGGGGATATAAATATGAAAATGAAACAGTCCCTACTTCAAGGAATGTACATTCTATCAGGGGAGACACGTATGGTTATAAATATATATAAAACAATTATAAGGTAATGGGGAGAGCTGGAGAGACTTAGTAGCAGGGTGTGGGAGGGAGGGGAATTTAAAATGCCTTCATATAGGAGGTGAGCTTTGAGGGAAATTGGCAGTCTAAGAGGGCAAAGTAAGAAAAAAGCAGATTTCGGACAGGGGGAACAGTAAGAAGAAGAAGAAGGTTTAGGAGAAGGAAGAGGAAGAAGAGGAGGAAGAGGAGGAGGAAGAAGAAAGGAAGGAATAAAGGAAGGAAGGAAAGAAGGAAAGAAGGAAGGAAAGAAGGAATGAAGGGAGGAAGGAAGGAAGGAAGGAAGACAGGAAGGAAGAAAAGTCTATTTTTTAATTCATGCATTTATCATCAAAGCCAGGATTATACAACAAGAAAGAAATAACCTATTCCTATTGCCCATTACAGTTTAAAATTTGTTAATAAGGCGATAACAAGGAATTGATCATCATTTAGATGTGGTCATTCTAAAGCACATGTATAACCTATATCAAATTGCTTGCCTTCTCAATGGTGGGTGGAGGAGGGAGGAAGGGAGAGAATTTGGAACTAAAAATGAATTTTTAAAATTGTTTTTACATGTAATTGGAAAAAAAATAAAATGTTAAAAAAAAAAGATGTGGTCATCACAAGTTTGCAGTGCACAAAGTTAATCTTAGATCTTACCAATGATCCATTCCCCACAAACTTAAATATGGGTGGTAGGTTGTCTCTCAGCAATAGATACAATGAAATTTCCTGGCCAGCAGGTGGCACAAACTTCCTATTGTATTGAGGAAATCAATAGGGTATCAAAAGATAACGTGGAGGGGAGGGAGGGGTCTTTTCCAGGGAAGTGATGGCATTTATCATTACTTAAAGTCAATTCAAAAACCTGTGTATTAAGCACCACCTGTGTATGGAACACTGTGTAAGGCCCAAGCAAAGATAGAAAGTTTAGGAGATACAGCCCCTTGCCTCATGAAACCTGTAGTTTATGACAGAAATATGATTGTGACATCCATGACTAACTGTAGAGTCCCAAGAGCAAACATAATCAAATATATCTAGGACTCTGCTGCAGAATTTAAGTGGAGGGTCCGAGCTTGTACTTGAAGGAAGAAGTTAAGGAAATGTCATGTCATGGCTCATGTCTCTCCCCCTCCCCCCTTTTTCTGGCTGCCTTGATGGGATCATATTTCCAAAGACAGGATGCTCTTTCATCTATCTTGATATAAAGGGGATAGAACAAAAATTAAATGCATGTCTATGAAAGCAAGCAAGAGGAAGTATGACTACCTGGAAATGAATTCTGAGTTCTTGTGGTACCTCAGTGGGAATCTCATTTACCAAGGAGATTTGTGCGTAGAAAATACCTTGGGTGGAAGAAGATACCTCTCACAACTGTGGCTAAGGGGAGCATTCTTAACTGAACAAGGAATAAAAGTTACTGTAGAAGATAAAATGGACAATTTTTATTTTTAAGCTTTTGCAGAAGCAAAATCAATGTAGTCATCAATGGAAAAAATTAGTAGTAAATTTCTCTGATAAAGGTCTGATATCCAGGATATCTAGGAAATTGATACAGATCTTTTTGGGTTGAAAAGTTATTTATGTTGCAGAGTGGTCACAGGAACTCCTGGATGGGGGCAGCAGAGATCAGGGTTTTGTTGATGACCCCTTACATTGGTAATTTAAATTTGTCCCAAATTGATTAAAAAAAACCACCCAAATCTTCAATTTAAGAGGGATCTTCAGGAAAAACATCTGGTCTTGGCTCTTATCTATCCTATGTCCCTCTTCTCCCAGGATCCAGGGGTAAGCTCTAGAAGGAAATGATAGAACTTGATTTCCATTTGACCTATCTGCCTTGAAGATTCAGCAAGATGTTGGCACCAGGGAAAGAGTCAATGGTTATCCAGTCCCAGGAGCAGGATCCCTAACTCATTTTTCTCCTGGACAACGTGCTTTATATAAAGAATGATTAAACTGATGGGGACTCTAAACTAGGGCATATGAGACTTAAGTCCTGCTTGGAGGAGCTGGGTATATACCTAGTAGCAATAACACTTTGTCAAAAGATATTCAGAAAAAGTCATATATTCAGTGACTTTTTATCCATAATTCCAAATTGCTTTCCAGAATAACTTGGACCAATTAACATGCCCATCATGTGTAGCCTGTGGTTGTGTGCTTATCCTCCCACACACTTCCAGCAATTAATATTTTCATCTTTAGTAATGGCGAATCTGATGGGTATGAGGGGAAACCTTAGAAATGTCTAATTTGCATTTCTCTTAATTATTTAGAGCACTTTTACATGCAATTGTTGATAACTTGGATTTCTTCATTTGAAAGCTGCCTATTCATCTTTTGACCACTTATTTATTAGAGAATGACGTTTATTCTTGTATATTTGCACTCTGGTGCAAGCATCCCCTTGAAGTTAAATGACACATACAAAGATGAATATGAAACAAAATAATACATTACATGTGCATAAGAAAAGAACTAAGCAAAGTGTTACATAAAGTCTTGAGGTTGGGGGAAGGGGTTATTACCAACTGAGGGGAATCAGGGAAGACTCCCTGGAAGAGGTGACTTTAAAGAATGAATAGGAAGAGTTTAGCAGGTAGATGAGAAGAGGGGATTCTAGGCATAGATACAAAGACAGGAAAGTGTAGGATTTTCTATGAGCTCCAGAGAGTAGTTCAGTTTGGCTACAGCACAGTGTACACAGAGAGTAGTAAACAGCATAAGATAAAGCTAGATAGATCAATTAGCACTAGATTGTGGACAGCCTTAAACAGCCATTTGAAAGAATGTTAGCATTGTGAAGCAGGCAATACGAAGCCCCTGGACATTTTTGAGCACAGGAGTGACTTATCATGAGACAGTGGTATAAAGAATGGATTGGGCAGTAGAGTGGAGAGAGGAAGTACTAAAACCTGTGTTATGAGGTTATATGTTACAAAAGTCTACAGGGACAATCAACAAGTGTTGGTAACTGATCATTGTGAATGAAAGGAAAAGGGAGTTGAAGGTTAATGACAGCTTGTGAGCAAGATGGTGTCACTGATAGAAATGGTGAAATCTTTAGGAGGAATAGGTCTTGGCATTAGACATGTACAATTTGAAGTGCCAGTTGGATGGCCAGATGGAGTCTAATTAAAAATTAAGATTTGGAAGTCATCTGCACAGAAGGAATATTTGAAGCCCCTGGGAGGGATGTAGTCTCTAGAGTTCTGGGAAGTTCCTGCTTTAATAACTCAGCCGTAGACATCCTCCAGATGCCTCATTGTGCCATGGAGATGGCTCTGCATTCTCAAAGACCAAACCAGCAGAGTACAAGTCTCAGCAGATCTTACCAGGCTGGAAAGGCTTCAAGTACAGACCTGGCAATAGTCTAGACATTTGAATTTAGAAGACCAGCCTAGGTAAATTTGGGGAATCTCACAATCAAAGGGTTGGCCTCCAGGAGCTGAATTTTCTCAACCACAGCTACTCATAAAACTGTTTCCTTAGGCATAAAGGGATTGGGATCTGAACTTCAAGAGGGCATACCCACATCAGTGAAATCACATATTCATTATATTTCCCCACTAAACCCTTTTCCAAATTTCACCATTTCCTTTAGTGATACCGCCAGCCTTCCAGTCACTCAGGCTCATAAATTTGGAGTTATTCTTGATTCTTCCCTCTTTCTCAGTGCCCATAACCAATCATTTGCTAAACCTCATTGATTCTACCTCTAAAGCATCTCTTTTATCCATCTCCTCTTCACTTGTACTGTCTCTACCCTAGTACAAGCCCTTATCTCCTCTTTCCTAGACTGTTGCAATAACTTCCTAATTGGTCTCCTTGCTTCTTGTCTCTGAAATCTATTCTCCACACAGTCAAATTGATGTTACTACAATATTCAGTTATTTCAGTCTGGTCTTACTCTTCATGACTCCATTTGGGGTTTTCTTGGCAAAGATACTGGAGTGGTTTCCCATTTCCTTTCCCAGCTCATTTTATGGATGAGGCAACTGAGGCAAATAGGGTTAAGTGACTTGCCCAGGGTCACACAGCTGTAAGTGTCTGAGGTCAGATTTGAACTCACAAACATGAGACTTCTTGACACTAGGCCCAGTACTCTATCTGCTATACCACCTAGCTGTCTTGTTACTAAAATATGGACCTGAACCCACCTACCCTACCACACACATATTCAAATGCTTTCCTATTGAAGGGCAGGATAAAATACAAACTGCTCAACTTACAATTTAAAGCCCTCTACAATCTGCTTTTCTTTCACCTCTCTTCCCAGTCACATTTCTTACTGTTCTTCATGCATGTTACTTTCTAATCAAACCAGTTTGCTCTCATAGACAATCTTCCATCTCATAACATCTACTTGCCTACGTACAACTGCTTGCCCATGACTGGAATGTTGAGATCGGATTAGATTCAGTGAAGCATTTATCAATCCCTTACTGTGTGCCAGGCACTGTGCTAAGTAACCACTTGGAATACAAATAAAACAGAAAGAAAGATGGCTCTACTCTTGAAGAGTTTACATCCTAATGGCGAAAGATAGCACATAAAAGGTAGCAGGAAAGGGGTGGTAATCTCGAGGAGGCAAGGCAGAAAAGAGTAAGGAGCAGAGCTTAGTTAGAACTGAGCATGGCTGGTATGAGTACTTCCTCAAATGGAGTTTCCAGGAGATACTCCCCACTGGGAGTGAAAACATGGGGACAGTGGGAAGGTAAGAAACTCGGATTGGTTAGAATGTACCTACTCCTCACCTCCACATCATAGAATCCTTAGCTTCCTTCCAAACATGTCTCAGGTGCCACCATTTCCTCATTTGCTCTGATATTAAAGCTCACTCCTTTTGAAATTACCTTGTATTACTTTTATTTGGTTTGCATTTAGTAACATGTTTTATCCCTTCACCTCCCCCAAAAGAATGCAATCTCTTCGAAGGGACTAGTCTGCATTTTGTTTTGGTTTCCCATCTTAGCATGATTCTTGGCACATAGTTGCTACTTAAGAAATGTCTATTGAATTGAATACTTGAAGTGTGGTTGGGGACAAATGAATCCCAGAGAAACAAAAATAGCGTCACTTAAGTCCCGGAAGTCGGTAGGGGCAGTGGTAATAGATTGATTTGTTTCTGTAGTTCCTGTCATCGTAAAATCACTCTAAGGTGAGAATAACCAAATGTCTTTCATCCTTGTGGTAATCCAAAATATGCTCAGTTATCTTACATAGATCCGAAATGACCTCATTGCATTGAGGACCTTCGCCAAGAGCTTCGCTTTCTGTTTCAAAGTCTTCTACTCAAGTTCCCCAAGGCTACATCACTTCTCTTATCTTTTACTACATTCCTGCCCATCCCCTGCGCTCCTCTTGGAGCAAACTTGTTCAATGTTCTCTTTGTCTAATCAGCTCATTTCCAACATCACTTTTTTTCCCAGGTTACACCCTAGCTTTGAAATGCACTGCTTCTTTATGCCCATTTCCAGAAGAAAAGCCCACCTTAATTCCAGCCCAAACCCAGAACTCCAAGTATCTTCCCCCACTCCTCAGCCCCCCAACTCTCATCCACAATTAATTGTCCTTAACATCTTCCATCTCTGGAATGCAAATTCAGGTTCATTTTGCAATCCTGAGAAAAGTTGCTTCAAAGTGAATATTGGTATATTGAATCACATTTTCCCACTTATTCTGTTTATATTTGTAAATACGTCTTAAAAAAGTTTTAACCCCAACATCCTTCAGCTATCACATTTGAGAATATTAGTATTTACTATCCATTTTTAGTTGTGTAAGAATGGGGAAGTCATGTAATTTTTTCAGTGTTCTCATCTGTAAAATGAGGATAGGAACACCTGGAGTGCCCTCTTCCCAGGGTTACTGCAGTCCTCAATTGATTTGTGTATAGAGTACATTGTAAAATTATTACTGATTTTACTTTGCTGTTGTCATTCTCAGTCTAGATACACACATTCTTCCACCAAATTTCTTAAAGAAGTCCATCAAACAGAAAATCCATTGCTGTTTGTCACACACTAAATATATGTATACACACACACATACATACATAAAAGTGTACCACACAATTCATTCATTTCCTTATTATTCATTCAATAAGCATTTACCAAGCATCTGCTTTATGTAAGGCACTGCACTGGGTGCTAGCATTGTTCTTGTTCAGTCATGTCCGACTCTTTCTGACCCCATTGGGGGTTTCCTTGGCAAAGATTCTAGAGCGGTCTGCCGTTTCCTTCTCCAGCTCATTCTACAGATGGGGAAACTGAAGCAAACCTCATGAAGTGACTTGCCCAGGGTCACACAGCTACTAAGTGTCTGAATCTGGATTTGAACTCAGGTCTTCCTGACTCCAGACTCAGTGCTCTATCCACTGCCAACTAACCACCCCAAGTGCTAGGCATACAAAGACAAAAACAAAAGCGTGCTTGCATTCCCCCGAGGTGATACAAAATTTACAGCAGAAAGTCAATATAATATGAAAGCTTAGGCCTTCATTAAGGCTTTTGGGACAGTGTGTGTGTGTGTGTGTGTGTGTGTGTGTGTGTGTGTGTGTGTGTAAACAAAATAAACACACAGGAGCACCAAAAATTCAATAGATCAGGAAAGGCCTCGTGCAGGAGATGGCACCTGAGCTGAGTCCTAAGTGGAGCCAGGAAAATCAAGAGGAAACATGCCACGCATGGGGAAACAGCCTTTGCAAAAGTGCTACAGGAGGAGATAGAATTCCAAGCAGCCTGACCAGCTTGTTGGGGCTGGAGCTTAGTTCGTTGTTCTTGGAAATTCTCACCGACTCCATGAGATTTGAACATTTGAACTGCAGGAGTGGGTATTCAACTGCTTCATGGAACTCAGTAGCTCAAAGAGTTGAACCGAGTTCACTAATTTCTTTAAAGCTCAATGACTCACGGCAGGGTGCTACTGTCTCTTTAAGAGCCCCTGCTCCATTCCAAGCAGGCAGGGGCTAGATTTTGTTGACTGATTTTCATCAGTTTAAGTACAATACCTATTAAAGCACATTAACATAGTTGCCATGGGCAGCGATCTTTTGAAGTCCTACCAGAAGCCCAGATTCCAGCAAACCCTGAAGTGGCTTGCTTGAGAATATTTTTGTTTGTTTTGGCTCCTGCAGGCAGAGAAACCAAGATGACAGCCCTTGAACACTGGGATCAAAACGCAAAAACTGGGTCATGGCCATCGTTTGGTAAACACGGGAAAGTGAAGTACATTAAATAAATGCGTCAACGTCAGAATGATGTCTTACCACTAAGAGGGAGGTGGGAGGCAGCTAGGCATAATCCAAAGGGTAATTACCATGATGGAAGGCAAGAGACCTAGGGTCTGGTCCTCATTCCAACATCTATTAGCCTTGTGCCCAAAGAAAGCCATTTACACTCTGCTTATTTGCGTGGTCAGAATACCTGGCTTTGAATCCTGACTCTGCCTTTGACCATCTACGTGACTTTAAGGCACATCATTTAGCATCTCTGAGACTCAGTTTCCTCTTCTGAAAAATAAAGGGGTTGGATGAAGTTCCTTTCTTTTTTTTTTTTTATTTCCCCATTTCTTTTTTTTAATTTTTTTTAATTTTTTTATTTTTTATTTTTAGTTTGCAACACTCAGTTCTACATAATTTTGAGTTCCAGATTTTCTCCCCTCCCTCCCCAAGACGGCATGGAATCCCATATAACTTCCACATATAACTTCGCATTGAATTAATTTACACACTAGTCAAGTTGTGGAGAAGAACCATGACCAATGGAATGAATCATGAGAAAGAAGAAACAGAACCAAAACAAAAAAACAAAAAACACGACCCAAAAACAAATACAAAAGAGAGGGAAAAAAAAGGGGGGGGGGGAGAAAAAGGCGAGCGTGAAGTGTGCCTCAATCTGCATTCACACTTCATAGTTCTTTCTCTGGATGTAGACAGCATTCTCCATCGTGAGTCCTTTGGAGCTGTCTCTGCACATTGTGTTGCTAAGAGCAAAGTCTGTCAGGGTTAGTCCTCACAGAATCCATATATCTGTGGTTGTGTGTAATGTTCTCCTGGCTCTGCTCCGCTCACTCAGCATTACATCGTGTAGGTTTTTCCAGGTTGTTGTGAAGTCCATATCATCCCCATTTCTTATAGCACAATAGTATGCCATTCCCCAATGGATGGGCATCACTTTGATTTCCAATTCTTAGCTATCACAAAAAGAGCCACTATAAATATTTTTGTACATATGGGTCCTTTTACCACTTGTGTGATCTCTTTGGGATACAACCCTAGAAGTGGTATTGCTGGGTGGATGAAGTTCCTTTCTGGCGCCGTCTGTGATTCTATGATCATACTGTCTATAAAACAGATATTACTACTTTATCTTTGATTCTGTGAATCCCAGAATATAGAATTGGACAGTGGATGAGGTCAGTCCTCTCCATGACACCCCAGCAAGTGCTCATCTAGCCTGTGCTTGCATCTTCCACAAAACAGACCATCTAACTTTTTGGACCATTCCCTTTCTGGAGCCAAGAGAGTAAACCTGATCCCTCTCCTAAAAGGCAGTCCTTCAAATATTTGTTTTTTTTTAATTCTGCTAGCTTTGTGACTTCACTTAAATCACTTTCCCCCTCGGGCTACAGTTTCCTATTCTACAAGGAAAGGAAGTCAAATCAGATGAACCTCCAAGGTGACTCTACAGATCAAACATTCTGTGATTCTGAGGTTTGAACCCCACTAAAGTGATAGAAAGGACCTCAAAGGTCATCTTGACCAATCCCTTCATTTTACAGATGAGGAAACTAGGGAAGTTAACTGATTTTCCCAAGGTCACACAGGTAGCATGCATCACAGGCAGGATTTGAACCCAGAGCCTGTGTTCTTTCCCCCATACTGCTCTGCCTCCCTCTCAAAACTAGACATACTCAGTTCCTCCAGGACTTGAGCCTCATATGACCTGGTTTAGAGTCCCCATCAGCCTAAACATTCTTCATATTAATCATACTATCAAGAAGAAACCAGGTTCTAGTATGAAAAACAAAATAAGAGATCCTGCTCCTGGGACCTAATGACTATTGATTCTTTCTCTGGTGCCAACATTTTGCAAATCCCCCAGGCAGAAAGACCAGAAGAAAATCAAATCCTCTCAGTTCCTTTTAGAGCTTCCCCCAGACCATGGAAGAAGAGGGAAAAGTGATAGTTAAGAACCAAGACTAGACTTATTCTAGAAGATCCCTCTCAAATTGAAGATCTGTGTTTTTGATCAGTTCAGGACACACAAATTACAAATGCAAAGGATGATCCACAAACCTTTGATCTGCTGGTGCTTCCACCCAGCAAAGCAGGCATTCCCCTGACCATCCCTGTAACAGCAACAACCACAACCCAAAAAGATGTGTGCCCACAGGATCAGAAGAGCAAGAAGGGGGCTCTGAGGTCGCCCAATTCAATCCCTTTGCTTTAAAATGAGGAAACTGAGACCCAGAGTAATTAAGTGATCTTCCTCAGGTCACACAAATTGTGGGCATAAGCAAGCTGCAATATTTTATCAACCATGACTTAGGGCAGGAGAAATGACATGAAAGACCAAAAAAGGGGGTGGGCTGTGGTGCATGAAGAAAGTGAGAGAGGTGGATGGTCTGATCTCAACCACTGTGGAGGACCATGAGCAAGTCAGTCACCTCTGAGCTTCAGTTTCAATAAGAGAGTCAGACATTATGATTTCTAAGGTACCTTCCAGTTCTAATATTCTTTGATCCTATGGTTTGTATACTGGTACCACTCTTCTTTACTCTCTGATCAGAGGAGACCAGCTCAGTTTTTACAACCCTGTATTATTTTAGTCAACTCAATCATCCCCCTGTTCCCCAGGGCAGCCTCAACTTACACTGGCATTCACTGAGCCTCTAGTCCCCTGGCACCCTCTGCAAGCTCTATTCCTGCTTCAGTTTCCACTGAGCCCTGTGCCTATTCCTACAGCTACCCTGACTGCTCAATCTGGAGGCCACATCCCTTTACCAGAAACCCTGTAGTGAAAGGGAACCCACTGCCTCCTGAGGTAGCCCATTCTACTTCTGGATAACCCTGATGGTTAAGATGTTTTTCTCCTGTGGAGCAGAATGATTTCAGAAAAACTTGGAAAGCCTCATGTGAACTGATGCTGTGTGAAGTAAGCAGAACCAGAAGAACATTGTATATAGTAACAGCAACACTGAATGATGAACAACTGTGAATTACTTAGCTATTCTCAGCAACACAATGATCCAAGACAATCCCAAAGGACTCATGATGAAAAATACTATCCACCTTCAGAGAAAGAATTGACGGTATCTGAATACAGACCAAAGCATACTATTTTTCTCTTCCTTCTTTCCTTCCTACCTTCCTTTCTCTCTTTCTCTTTTTTTCTTTCCTTCCTTCCTTCCTTCCTTCCTTCCTTCCTTCCTTCCTTTCTTTCTTTCTTTCCTTCTTTCTTTCTTTTTTTTAAAATATATTTAGTTTTCAGCATTGACTTTTACGACAGTTTGAATTACAAATTTTCTCCCCATTTCTACCCTCCCCCCCACTCCAAGATGGCATATATTCTGGTTGCCCCATTCCCCAGTCAGCCCTCCCCTCTATCACCCCACTCCCCTCCCATCCCCTTTTCCTTTCCTTTCTTGTAGGGCAAGATAAATTTATATGCCCCATTGCCTAGGTATCTTATTTTCTAGTTGCATGCAAAAACTTTTTTTTTGTTTTTGAACATCTGTTTTTAAAACTTTGAGTTCCAAATTGTCTCCCCTCTTCCCTTCCCACCCACCCTCCCTAAGAAGTCAAGCAATTCAACATAGGCCACATGCGTATCGTTATGTATAACCCTTCCACAATACTCATGTTGTGAAAGACTAACTATATTTTGCTCCTTCCTAACCTATCCCCCTTTATTGAATTTTCTCCCTTGACCCTGTCCCCTTTTGAAAGTGTTTGTTTTTGATTACCTCCACTCCCATCTGCCCTCCCTTCTATCATCTCCCCTTTTTTTTTATCTTCTTCCTCTTTTTTTCCTGTGGGGTAAGATACTCCACTGAGTATGTATGGTATTCCCTCCTCAGGTCAAATCTGATGAGAGCAAGATTCACTCATTCCTCCCTCACCTGCCTTCTCTTCTCTTCCTACAGAACTGCTTTTTCTTGCCACTTTTATGGGAGATAATTTACCCCATTCTATCTCTCCCTATCTCCCTCTCTCAATATATTCCTCTTTCATCCCTTAATTTGATTTTATTTCTTTTAGATATCTTCCCTTCATCTTCAACTTACCCTATGCCTGTTCTCTCTCTCTCTCTCTCTCTCTCTATATATATATATATATATATATACATATATATATATACACATACACATACATATATACATACATACATACACACTGACATATATATATATGTATATTCCCTTCATCTACCCCAATACTGAGGTCTCATGAATCATACACATCATCTTTCCATGTAGGAATGTAAACAAAACAGTTCAACTTTAGTAAGTCCCTTGCAATTTCTTTTTCTTGTTTTTTGTCTTGATTACCTTTTCATGCTTCTCTTGATTCTTGTGTTTTAAAGTCAAATTTTCTATTCAGCTCTGGTCTTTTTGCTGAGAAAGCTTGAAAGTCCTCTATTTTATTGAAAATCCATATTTTGCCTTGGAGCATGATACTCAGTTTTGCTGGGTAGGTGATTCTTGGTTTTAATCCTAGCTCCATTGACCTCTGGAATATCATATTCCAAGCCCTTCGATCTCTTGACGTGGAAGCTGCTAGATCTTGGATTATTCTGATTATGTTTCCACAATACTCAAATTGTTTCTTTCTGGCTTCTTGCATTATTTTCTCCTTGATCTGGGAGCTCTGGAATTTGGAGACAATATTGCTAGGAGATTTCTTTTTGGGATCTATTTGAGGAGGCGATCAGTGGATTCTTTCAATTTCTATTTTGCCCTGTGGCTCTAGAATATCAGGGCAGTTCTCCTTGATAGTTTCTTGAAAGATGATATCTAGGCTTTTTTTTTTTTGATCATGGCTTTCAGGTAGTCCAGTATTTTTTAAATTATCTCTCCTGGATCTATTTTCCAGGTCAGTGGTTTTTCCAATGAGATATTTCACATTGTCTTCCATTTTTTTCATTCCTTTGGTTCTGTTTTATAATATCCTGATTTCTCATCAAGTCATTAGCTACCACTTGCTCCAATCTCATTTTTAAAGTAGTATTTTCTTCTGTGGTCTTTTGGACCTCCTTTTCCATTTGGCTAATTCTGCCTTTCAAGGCATTCTTCTCTTCATTGGCTTTTTGGAGCTCTTTTGCCATTTGAGTTAGTCTATTTTTTAAGGTGTTGTTTTCTTCAGTGTATTTTTCAGTATTTTTTTGGGTCTCCTTTAGCAAGTCATTGACTTGTTTTTCATGGTTTTCTCGCATCCTTCTCATTTCTCTTCCCAATTTTTCCTCTACTTCTCTAACTTGCTTTTCCAAATACTTTTTTGAGCTCTTCCATGGCCTGAGACCAGTTCATGTTTTTCTTGGAGGCTTTTCTTGTAGGCTCTTTGACTTTGTTGACTTCTTCTGGCTGTATGTTTTGGTCTTCTTTGTCACCAAAGTAAGATTCCAAAGTCTGAGACTGAATCTGGGTGTGTTTTCACTGCCTGGCCATATTCCCAACCAACTAACTTGACCCTTGAGTTTTTCAGTGGGGTATGACTGCTTGTAGACTAAAGAGTTCTATGTTCCAAGCTTGGGGGGTTGCACCAGCTCTGCCACACCAGAACTCCTCCTTCCCCAAGAACCCCCAACCCGGACTGGACTTAGATCTTCAGCAGGGTCTGCGCTCCTGCTCTGATCTGCCACTTAATTCCTCCCACCAGGTGGGCCTGGGGCCAGAAGCAACTGCAGCTGTTGTTCTGTAGCTGCCCCACCTCCGCTGCCCCCGAGGGCTGTAGCCAGAACCTGGAACTTCTTCCACTCCCGCAGCTTTTCCCACTAACCTTCTCTGTTGTCTTTGGTGTTTGTGGGTTGAGAAGTCTGGTAGCTGCTTCAGCTCACTGATTCAGGGCTCTAGGGCACGCTCCTCCCGGCTCCTGGTCTGGTTGGTCCATGCTGCCCACGCTGGGCTCTGCCCATGCTGGGCTCTGCTCCGCTCCCCTCCCAGCTCTGTGGGGGATAGACCTCACCCAGCAACCATCCAGGCTGTTCTGGGCTGGAGCCCTGCTTCCCTCTGCTATTTTGTGGGTTCTGCAGTTCTAGAATTGGTTCAGAGCCATTTTTATAGGTTTTTGGAGGGACTTGGTGGGGAGCTCACGCTAGTCCCTGCTTTCCAGCTGCCATCTTGGCTCCGCCCCCCTTCTTTCTTTCTTTTTTTCTTTCTTTCTTTCTTTCTTCCTTCCTTCCTTTCTTTCCTGAGTTTTCTTCCACAAAATGACTAACAGGGAAATATGTTTTACATGATTGGACATGTATAACCTGATGGTTGACTACTGTTTTAGGGAGGGGAGAGGGAAGGAATAGAATCTGGAAATCAAATTTTTAAAAATTAATGTCAAAAATTGTTTTTAACTTGTAGTTGGGGGAGGGGAATAAGATGTGATTAAAAAAGAAGACAAAGTTTCTCTCCCACATGAAGGAAATTTTACCTCTTTGTAACTTTTATCTGTTGCTTCTAGTTAGCCCCTGGAGCCATTAATGGATAAACACTTCATTTTTTCAGAGTTAGATTTTAATGGTCTACAAAAACACTCTTTGTTCTCCTCTAACTAAAATCAGTTATTGCATTTTGTGGAGGATTCTAGAAAATCACTTCAGATTTGCTAACACCGCTGCATTGTAAACACACTTTCTTCCTTAGGGAGAGCCTAAGGTGATTAAGTTGAAACTGAAGAAAAATGGGAAAAACCATGTGAAGAATCTTTCTCAGAACTCTATATTAGCTAGAATATAAATTCTCCCATTGTCATGAAAATAAAATTCAGCCTCAGGTTTATAAAAGTCTCTTTTAATGTGTGATTATTCCATGTGATGTCTAAACTTTTGTACTGCTCTTCTGCAATTTACATTCATTTTGGTTAAAGACATTTTATGGGTAAATTAAGTAAATATGGGTGAATGCTCTTGCTGCGCCTAGTCCAGAAATCCTTGAGTGTGTAGAATGACTGTGTGAGTCATTCCTAGTGAATCCTAGTATTCACTAGGAAACATGCCACAATAGAATAAAGAAGTAGAGGCCACACGCAGGCAAGAAATGTTTGGGAAACAGAACTACAGAATTTCAGAGTTGGAAGATTCCCTCCTCTTGAAATCATCTAAATAAATCAACTGTACCTGAGAAGACATTTTCATCTAACTAAAACCCTCAAGTCTGTTTCATAGCAGTACTAGTGCAATTGAATTTTTTACTTCCAAGTGTATTACTTTACATTTATTCTTGTTGACTTTTACCTCATTAGCTTTAGCTCAACATTCTAGGCTCTGGATATCTCGTGACATTCTTTTTTAATTTATATTTAACTACCTAGCTAGTTATCTACTGGCTCATCTACCTATACACATATATATCCATATAAATATATATCGTGTACATATAAATGCATATGTATATAACCATGTGTGTATTATTGTTTAGTCATTTTCAGTTGTGTCCAAAATAATCCCAACTCATGTTCCACCTCCTAGGAGACTCTATTATCATTATTAGTATTTGTTATTATTATTATTAATAGTAGTATTCTCTTTCTCCTCAAATTATGTTGCACATATTTCTTGACAGTAGAGATTGTCCTTTTAATTTTGTCTTTGTATTTTCAGTACCTTAAAGGTACTTTACAGTAGTGGGTGCTTAATAAGTGCTTGCTGAATGGACAGATGAATTAATGAATGCAGAAGAAATACCTTCCCTATTATTGTTGTCTCATTCTTTGTGACCCCACTTGGGGTCTTCTTGGCAAAGATACTAGAGTGGTTTGCCATTTGCTTCTCTAGCCTATTTTACAGATGAGAAACTGAAGCAAATAGGGGTAAGTAATTTGCCCAGGGTCACACAGCTAGTAAATCTGAGGCTGGATTTGAACTCAGGTCCTCTTGACTCCGAGCTCAGCACTCTATCCACTATGTACCGTGGGTAATATATAAATGTTAGTAATAATAAAAATGATGACTGAAATGATATAAAATTATGAAGAGATGCCTACACTAGGGGAAAAAAATCACTCAGGTACAGTGTAAGTAAGCTGACAACTTTCATATTTACAGATTGTGTATGAATTTTCAAATTAAAAGTAAACAGAGCTCTGAATTCTTAAGCCTCATTATCATAATTTTAATAGTAATAAAATGTAATTATTTTTGCAAAAATATCCCTGATGAACCTAGTACAGAGAGTACTAGACTTGGAAAACCTTGGGTTTGGGGCTTCCTCTGCCATTTATTACCTTTATGTCCTTGAGCAAGTTACATGAATGGTCTTAGTCTGAGTTTCCTTAACAATAAAATCAAAAAGAATACTTGATTTACTGAAGCAGGGGATGTAATGGATAGAAGGCAGAAAAGCCTGAGTTTGAATCCCACATCTGATATTTGTTCTCAGATTGACCAGGAAGTTGCTTAATCTGAATATCAGTTTCCTTTCCAGTAAAAAGTCAGTAACAGAATTGTTAGTATCTAACTTCATAGGGATGATATAAAGCTCAAATGAGATAATGTACAAGAAGTGTTCGTAAACCCTGAATCAGTGTAAATGGCAGCTCTTACGCCTTTTGGAATCTCCAACTGACTGTTGTGCATCTAGAACTGGATGTCCCATAGACATAGACATCATTAGGAAATTATTAATAAGTAATTAACCTGTTAGTTGTGTTAATAAAACATCTTGTATTTAGAAGACACTTTGTACTATTATCTATTAACAATAATTCCTTTGTCGACTAAATTGAGTATTATTTCATAAGTTTCATCTGAAAAAAAATGAAAGGCTTAGACTAGAAGATGGTCAATGAACTACCTTTAGCTTCTAATTTAATGGATAAAAATAGAGGCAAGGAAGGTAGATGGCTGCTAAGGGGTGAAGCAAATTGAGTGCTGGGCCTGGAGTCAGGAAAACTCATCTTCCTGAGTTCAAATCTGGTCTTAAACATTTAACCACTGTGTAACCCTGAGCAAGTCATTTCACCCTGTTGCCTCAGTTTCCTCATCTGTAAAATGAGCTGGAGAAGGAAATGGCAAACCAATCCAGTATCTCTGCTAAGAAAACCCCAAATGGGGTCATGAAGAGTCAGACTGAACAACAATAATAGGGAAGATATTTCTTCTGCATTGATTTATTCATCTGTCCATTCAGCAAGTATTTATTAAGCACCTACTACTGTGAAGTACCTTTAAGGTACTGAAAATACAAAGACAAAATAAAAAGGACAATCTCTACTGTCAAGAAATGTGTACAACATAATTTGAGGAGAAAGAGATGTGTTGGTAGGCAAAATGAGCTCCTTAGCACTTAGTTCAACAAGTGCCCTTGAATAGTTTGGCTTTTGTTCCATTTGAGTAATTTAGTGTATTTCATTGAGCCTTACTAAGTGCTAAGTCCCAGGCCCAAACCCCTATT
The DNA here is from genome assembly GCF_011100635.1 of Trichosurus vulpecula. Lineage (NCBI taxonomy): Eukaryota > Metazoa > Chordata > Mammalia > Diprotodontia > Phalangeridae > Trichosurus > Trichosurus vulpecula. The sequence goes on from NC_050574.1 coordinate 183,646,338, forward strand.
AGGTGTAAAACCTTAGTGGGTGTGGATTGGCAACTAAGGTGGGGCCCAAGGTGGGGCTAATTCCAGAGAGGGCCTAGTTTACATGTCTGGGAGAGCAGAGGCTCTTAGACCATATGGGTTTAAGTCGCCTCTTTGTGACGATTCTAGATCACATGGGAGAGTCGAATGTGTAACTCACTCCCAACACTGAAAAAGATATAAAAAAAGGGGTTGGCCTCTTCTTCCTTGGAGCACTTTGCCGCAGCAGTGGCGGTGTGCATGACTCTGGGCCAGCCCTTGTTCTGAGCTCCCGGGCTGAGCCTAGATGTTGGTAACTACGAATCTGTATTGGGTCTGTCTGATGATGTTAGTAATTTGTTTGTATTTTGCTCTGAAGTTCGGTGTGCTGGCTTTTTCCTCTGAACTAAGTGAATGATATTTGTATGCTGAATTAAAGTAAGCTTGTCAACCTCTTCACCTTGCTTTCCTTAGTTAAGCAGATCAAAAGAACCTGTGCTGTTGGCAGCTTTCTGGGTGCTGGCTGTGGGTGGATCTTGCACCCCCACAGAATGATATTTGTATGCTGAATTAAAGTAAGCTTGTCAACCTCTTCACCTTGCTTTCCTTAGTTAAGCAGATCAAAAGAACCTGTGCTGTTGGCAGCTTTCTGGGTGCTGGCTGTGGGTGGATCTTGCACCCCCACAGAAGCTGCTAGCCGGATTGTTGAAACAAGAGAATACCACTATTAATAATAATAATAACCAAATCTAATAATAACAATAGAGTCTTCTAGGAGGTGGAACATGAGTTGAGATTATTTCATCTAAAGTAAAAAATGGAACAAGGCTTTACTGCACATGCCCAAATCACCTAAGATGGAGGCACCAATGTAGGAGATGGCAGGAACATGCTTCTGGGAGAAGACATCCTTCATTCTGCCACCACGTAGGTTGGGAGAACCCCTTTCCTTTGTCTGCAGGAAGCCAGAACAAACTTTCTCTGTCTCTGTCTCTGTCTGTCTCTCTCTATCTATCTATCTCTGTCTCTCTCTCTCTCTCTCTCTCTCACTTTCTTGCAGCACCAGGGCTCTGTGAACTAAACCTGACGGAGAGAAAGACCTACCTTCCCTGCCCCTCCTCCACTTTAGGCCATGCGGCCCTGAGAAATAGGTTTCAAGTTCAGATCTGTTTCATTTGAACCTTTCAGTTCTGGGCGCAGGTGGTAGGAGCCCATGTTTACCTTGGAGGCAGGAGCCCAGGCCAGATGTTGCTTCCAGTAAATTCTGAGAAGCCTGAGTGTGAGATGCAAGCCCAGGGATACTTTGGACTTAGAATTTAGTGGGGCCATGCTATTAAGCTGTAAATCTAATCTATCTCCCCTCCCCAGAGACCGAGATGGTATAAGGGGGAAATTGCCCCTCAGGTGTTGAGGGGGATGTTTGTATATTTGTTCTTTCTATGCCTTTAAATTATATATTCCTTTGTGAAAGCTAGTGTCACTTAAGTGGTTAAATGGAACTGGGGTGCAAGTGATCCCTAAAACTGGTAAAGGCTTAATCCAACAGTGGAGAGCAGATACCCCAAAACTCTTTTAAGGGACTGAAGAACTCTGAGGGAGAGGTAAAATGTGAGATACCTGGTCTTCAGGTAGTAGGGAAGGGAAGGGGGAAAAGCAAAGGAGAAAGGAAAGGAGAAATGAAAGGAAAAAAGACATCCTCATTTAGTATCTGTTTTCAAGTATTGAAGAACATAACCTCACTTCTTTAGTGGTGATAATAAAAACCAGAGAAAATAACTTAAATTACAGCTAAAGAGATTTTAGATTAGTTCTAAGGAATAGTTTCTTGGCTTTCAAGATTATCAAACAGTCATTGCCCAAAAGATAAATGGTTAAAGGATATGAAACAGGCAGTTCTCAAAAAAGCAAAGGCAAGGTATCAGAAAACATATGAAAGTAATCCTACAAATCACTAATAAAAAGAGAAATGCAGATTAAAAGATGTCATCTCACACTCAGCAGATTGATAAAGACAACAACAACAAAAAGAAAAATGATTGCTGGAAAAAATGTGGGAGAACAGATATACTACACTACTTCTGGTGGAGCTGTGAATTGGTCTAGCTATTCTGGAAAGCAATCTAGTAAGATCAAATGTAATAACTGAGACACTGAGAACAAGCCAAACAAATGATGGTATATGAGTACAATGAAATATTATTATGCTACAGAGAAGTAAGTAAGCATAACTAGGAGAATAATTCATACAATGACAATATGATAAAAGAAAACAACTTTGAAAGATGAGAACTTTGATTAGTGCAATGACCAATCACGACTCCAAATGGCCAATAATGAGGGATGTTCCCAGCTCTTTGCAGAATGGTGATGTCCTTTAGTTCTGGAATGAGACCTACATTTTCAGAGTTGACCAACATGTGAGTTTGTTTTCCTTGGTTATATTGTTTGTTACAAGAAAAGGCTTTTATTTGCAGAGTGGGAAAGAGCTGTAGTGGGGGGAGGTGGAGTAATAGTGATAGAAAAATACATGAAAGAAAATAATGTCAGATTTGAAACTTTTAAAAATACATAAAAGAAAGCAGAACAAAATTTAGATGAGGACATTTCCAATGAGGCAATGTGGTCACTGCTGGGTTAAATTTAACCTATACTTAACAAATAAGCAAGCTGTACATAATAGACTTTCGCAGTTTCATACACAATCCTCTTTTCTGTTCTTCACTCTATGTGAAAATGACGTGTTTGTTGATGCTTGTCAAGTTCACAATCAGAAAAATAAGACTTAACTATCATAACGGGCATGTTTCAGATAAAAGAACAGATAGGAATTCGGGATGGCAAGTTGAAATCTTGCCCAAATGGATGACTCCGAGTCACGAAAAGCCTTATTATGGCTCTCCAGATAATTAAATTTGCATAGAGATGGTTTAAATCTCGCTATTTTGTAAATTTTTTGCCTGTCATATGTTGCTATCTCTATAGCTTGAAAGAATGTTTTGCAAACAGCAGGTGATTCAGGGGTATTTCTGAAGAATATAACTTTAGAGATTTGGATTGATCATCTCTCTTTTTTTCCTCCCAATTTTTTTCTTGAACTGATTTGAAGGAGGCATTCATTTTTATCCTTCCCTGAGCTTTCAGGCTTAAAAGAGACCACAATAGTCTGGAGTATATCATTTAATTTTGATAACTACAGTCATCATTACAACTAAGATGTATTATATCTATCCATTATGACTCAAATTGTAGACTTCACAATGAAGACATTAAACTTTAAATTCTCCCAAGTGAGTTTATCTAAGCACGTTTTAACCTGTTCATCACAGTAGGAGGGCAAGAATGAAATTCTGTACAGAGATATTAAAAGCTCTATAACTCAGTGCAAACAGTAATCCACATTTAGGGTTAAACCCTGTGTTTCCAAAAAGATTAAAAGGCATATATAGTTATACCCTCCCATTATGTCAATTACTCCCTATTTTTTTACTCTGTAAACTCTTGCTATGTTGGACAAAGGAGAAGTAAATTCCCAAGAAGACAAATACTTTAGGATATAAAGAATTATCTCCACACCATACCAGATGTGGAGAAACTTAGGGTTGTTGGTGAAATTAGGAGTCATCTAGTTAGGCAAAGCTATAAATAATTAGTATTTCCAGTAGAGTTTGGACTAGAATAGTGATTCTTGCAGTATATGTCATGTGACACTATGTACAACCACGAAACTTTGCATGTTATGCCACTGCAGATAAAAGGATATTTATAAACATTTTGTTTAATATATTTTACTTACCATATATACAAATATATGTAAACACAAATTAAATAAAACTTTCTTATTACATATAAATACTAATCTGAAAACACATCAGATCTTGAACTTGCAAAGAAGTCAGAAATGAGTGTTCTTATTGAAAGGAAAATGTGCATGTGAAAATCTCATAATTCTCCTGTAGTGTTGCCAATGTAAACATTTGGTGTTTTGGGATTCCTCAGAGTAAAGAATACTCTGCTATGAACAAAAGGCATTTGAGAACACCTGACTTGGTAGATTCCTTTCAATTCTACCATTTTATGGGGCCACACTGTAGAAAGGGCATTGATAAGCCAAAGACCTTTCCAGAGAGCAACCAGGAGGGTGAGTGGACATTGTCATCTGAGGATCTGCTAAAGAAACTGAGAACATTTAGCCTGGACACAAGAGAATTCTGTCACATAGAAGGGCAATTCCATTTTCTTCAGCTGTTCCTGAGAGGGGAGAGCAAGGAGCAACAAATAGAAGTCACAAGGAAAGAGATTGATAGAGAAGGTGGTAGAGAAGATAGATCTCCAGCCCTGGAGTCAGGAAGACCCGAGCTCAAAATCTAGCTTCAGACACTTACTAGTTGTGTAACCCTGGGCAAGTCACTTAACCCCTATTGCTGGGGAGGGGGAGGGGAGGTAGCGGGGGCGGGAGGCGGGGAGAGAGAGGGAGAGAGAGAGATTTAAACTTGATTTAAGGAAGAACTTGCTAACAATCAGAGGTGTCCTAAGGTAAAACATGTTGCCTCATATGGTAGTAAGTTTCTCATTACTAGCAATCTTTAAGCAGAGATCAAATGAGACCTTGTTCAAGATGTAAAAGAGATTCCTGAGATCAGGTGGGGATTGCATGAGATGGACTCTGAGGTCCCTCCCAACTCCGATATACTCTAAGTCTTACGATATAGTTGACAGTTACCATTAGAAAAGAGGCAAGATAAAAAAAAAATTAATTAATTAATTTTAAAAAAAAAGAAAAGAGGCAAGATTCTTCTCAGCAAAAATGGGATGACCCATTGGCTGAAAAGTGAAATATTTTCTTTTTGTATATGTGTTGTCATTACAAGTACAGTTATTAAATGTCCATAAATCTATTTATTTTCCCACATCACAATATTGTAACAATGTTACTAGCAGCTGCTGTGGAGGTATAAAACCAACAACACCAGCACACAGGAGGGCTGCTAGCACAGTTTCTTTGATCTGGGAAAGCACCTCTAAGGGGTTAAAATCTCACTTTAATGAAATATACATACATCATTCACTTAGTTCAGGGGGAAAAGCCGGAACCCTGGACTTCAACGAAAACACAAACAGAAATTACAAGCAGAAATTATAAACAGAGAAAATAACACTAATCAAAAGACAGGCTTCTATCTGACCATAGCAATATATATATAGTTACTAGAGAGAGAAGCACCAACATTTGGGTTTTCAAAGCAGGGAAGGGGCATGATGCTCCTTAGGCTACTCAGAGTCTCCACACAAACACTCTTCCAATGAGTGAGCCCCCAAGCAAAACCTCTCCTCCTGCAGTTCTGAGAGTTCTAGCTTAATGGCTACCCCCAGAGCATATATACCCTTTTTCCAGGGTTGGAGGGCTTCACACCTCTTGAGAGCTTCACACCTCTAGTGACCTAATTAGCAAAAGGGTGTGGATCTTCCTACAAACAAAGTCAAGACTCAATCAAAGCCGCTTGATTGCCTTAGTGCTGAGAATTACCCCAAAACAAAAGACAACAAAAAGTCCCACTTTGCTTGCCATCACAAGTATGGGCTGAGTTTGCTGCCACACCTGGCTCACTCTATATTCTCATCTATGCCTCACAGTAATATAAAATAGATGACAAGAGTAGAACCTACTGCTAAATTTTGCTTATGTAACAGCTTTTGTATTATACCTCCCTCCCTCATATCACCCCTTCAAAAAAAATCTAGCACAATGCCTTGCGTGTGGTAGATTTTTAATAAATATTTGTTCATGGAATGAACTATATGACCTCTGGAAGAAATGGATGGAGTTTCACATGAAAGCTTTCTTTTTGCTCTCAAAAGTTGAGGTGATGATGGTAGAGTACAACAGACATCTGAAGAATAAAATAGGGAATATTTCCATTTGAGATCATGTAAAAATCTGGGGTATTGTGAACCATGGAATTTTGGAGGTAAAATGATTTAGAGGTTATCTTGTCCAATCCTTAATTTTACATATCTACACCTGGAGTGTAGTTAATTCTCCTGTTGGAAATGAAGTCCATGGTCCACAGAAATTTCAACATGACCAAAACCATACATGGAATTGAATCAAAAAATAATAGAGGTAGTAGAATCACAGGGCTAGAATACACTTTAGAAATCACTTAATTCACCATTGTCTTCATTTTACAAGTCAGAAAGTCAAGATCCAGAGATAGTAGGTGACTGCCATGACTAGGACCCAAGTCTTTTCAGAAAAGCACAATTTATAAATTCTAAAAAATAGCCATCACTAGGGATACTTTTTCTCATAAAAAATAATGATATGCTAATTCAATTTGAGTGTAAGCCTCTCCAAAATTATGAGTTTGTCTTTAAATGAATGAAAAAAATTTTTTTAGAGCTTACTATGTGCCAAGCACTGAGGATATAAACAAACAAACAAAAAAAAAACAAAAAATAAACAAAAAGACAATCTCTCCTTTCAAGGAACTTACATTCTAATTGAATAGGTAAAATATGTAGGAAGGTTGAACTGTATTGTGGATGAAAAAGTCCAGTAGTCCTTAAGGTATATTGAAGTGTCTTCCTCTCACAGTCAGATGCCTGGAGGTTACTGGCTCACTACCAATGGGAAGGTAACATTGGGTCTAAAGGTTGAAGTCGATCAGGGATTCTGGCTTCTCTCTGGAAGAAATGAGAGTTAGTAGAGTTAGTGTCTGGTTGAGTATGAATCCCTTGCTCTTGGTCAGTTATTTTTCAATCATTGTGACCCCATTTAGGGTTTTCTTGGCAAAGATACTGGAGTAGTTTACCATTTCCTTCTCTAGCTCATTTTATAGATGATTGAGGCAAACAGGGTTAAATGACATGCCCAGGGTCACACATCCAGAGGCCCGATTTGAACTCAGGAAAATGAGTCTTCCTGACTATTAGCTGCCCATTTAGTAGCCTGTTACTGAATCTGAGAAGTATATGCATTTTTTCTTTAAAAAACAAAATAAAACTTGTTTTGACACAAGAATTAAGTAAAAATATTAGATGATGTAAAGAAAATAAAATTCAGTCAACATTTAGGAAAGTATTTGGTCAATGAGAGTCACCAATGTAGGCAGACAACTCTGCCTGGAAGACACCTCCATGTCTTAGACCAGGGACTTTTATAGAGGCTGACAGAAAATATTTGTGATGATTGTGCCAGGATAGAGCAGATTTCTTCAAACATGTGATTGAGGTATGTCATAAATCCAAGCCAGACCCAGAACATAAACACTTTTACGTTAGGATAAATATTTTTGTTTCTGGTTTTTTGTGCAAAGCCAATTCTTTGGACACAGTTAAGAAAACTCCTTGCTTCATCAACTTCAGGAAGAGGCAAAGAGGGAAAAAATAACTTTTCTCATTTGATCACTGTTCTGAGAAGCATCTCAAATACAGAGAAGATCACACAGAAGAAACAGGAGAGGAAATGAATGTTATGGTTTGTGAACACAATGCAGTTAAAATTCAACCAGACTGAAATCACTGCTGAAGCAACAGAGAAAGGATGTCAAAATGAAAATCATTATATCAAGAATAGAGAAAATTAGGTTACCACATATGAAAAGTCCCTACACACCACCAATTATTTCCTTGACACCTAGGAAAACAGACTAATTGGAGACCAGCTCTTAGCAAGCTGTATTTGATTTTCAAAGCAAACGTTGCTCCCTCTAGGACAGCAATACAAGTCTGAGAGAAAAATTCCCCTTCTTACTGGACATCTGGAAATGGGGACAAAGTGAGATTTAAGGTGGTAATTATGCTGCAAAATGTGTTAGAATAGGAGTCAGAAGACCTGTGTTCAATTCCTCTATCTGGGACTTAGTACCTGTATGACAACCCCTCTGGACCTCAGAGTCTCATCTGTAAGGTTAGGGGGTCAGCCACAAAATTCCCTCCCAGTTCTAAATCCATGATCCTATGAGATCTGGATTAGTCAAGGCTCTGAGTGAAACAGTGCAAACTTTTTTCTCCAAACTCCTTCAATGGTTTCAATAGTCTTTAATAAAGACAAACGTCTCAATTTTGAAATCTCCCCAATCCTATGGCTCCCTGCCCCGACTGGTCAGTTTTTTCCCAGAAACTCCATTTTAAGAGAGTCCAGGGGGTGCAGATAAGATGGCAGCTAGAAAGCAGGGACTTGAGTAAGCTCCCCCCCCCCCACTGAGGTCCCTCCAAACACCTATAAAAAATGGCTCTGAACAAATTCTAGAGCTACAGAATCCATGAAATAGCAAAGAGAAGCAGGGCTCCAGCCCAGGACAGCCTGGATGGTCGCTGGGAAGGGTCTATCACACACGGAGCTGGGAGCAGAATGGAGCAAAGCCCAGCAAGGGCCACACCAGGACCAACCAGACCAGGAGCCGGGCAGAACAGGCATAGTGCCCTGAATCAGTGAGCTGTGGCAGTTACCAGACTTCTCAACCCACAAACACCAAAGACAACAGAGAAGGTTAGTGGGAAAAGCTGCTGGGACAGAGTGAGTGCAGTTGTGAGGCTGTTTCCAGAGCTACAGCTGCAGTTGCTTCTGGCCCCAGGCCCACCTGGTGGGAGGAATTAAGCAGCTGGTTAGAGCAAGAGCGCAAAGTTTGCTTTGCCCTGCCTGGATCTGGGCCACAATCCTGTTCGGGAGTTCTTGGGGGGAAAGGAGTGCTGTGTGGCAGAGTTTGCTGTGTAGAAGTAGCTCTGAAAATAGCAGCACAGCCCCTCAAACTTGGGACAAAGTACTCTCTATTTTACAAGCAGTCATACCTTTACAAAAAGCTCAAGGGTCAAGTAGTTGGATGGGAACATGAACAGGCAGTGAAAATGCACTCAGATTCAGACTCAGACTTTGGAATTTTTCTTTGGTGACAAAGAAGACCAAAACATACAGCCAGAAGAAGTCAACAAAGTCAAAGAGCCTACATCAAATGCCTCCAAAAAAAACATGAATTGGTCTCAGGCCATGAAAGAGCTCAAAAGGGATTTGGAAAAGCGAGTTAGAGAAGTAGAGGAAAAATTGGGAAGAGAAATGAGAGAGATGCAAGAAAATCATGAAAAACAAGTCAATGACTTGCTAAAGGAGACCCAAAAAAATACTGAAGAAAATAACACCTTAAAAAATAGACTAATTCAAATGGCAAAAGAGCTCCAAAAGACCACTGAAGAAACACTTAAAAATTAGATTGGAGCAAGTGGAAGCTAGTGACTTGATGAGAAATCAAGATATTATAAAACAGAATCAAAGGAATGAAAAAATGGAAGACAATGTCAAATATCTCATTGGAAAAACCATTGACCTGGAAAATAGATCCAGGAGAGATCATTTAAAAATTATTGGACTACCTGAAAGCCATGATCAAAAAAAGAGCCTAGATATCATCTTTCAAGAATTTATCAAGGAGGACTGCCCAGATATTCTAGAGCCAGAGGGTAGAATAGAAATTGAAAGAATCCACCAATCAACTCCTGAAAAAGATCCCAAAAAGAAAACTCCTAGGAATATTGTCACCAAATTCCAGAGCTCCCAGATCAAGGAGGAAATACTGCAAGCAGTCAGAAAGAAACAATTTGAGTATTATGGAAACACAATCAGGATAACATAAGATCTAGCAGCTTCCATGGTGAGGGGCTGAAGGGCTTGGAATATGATATTCCGGAGGTCAATGGAGCTAGGATTAAAACCAAGAATCACCTGCCCAGCAAAACTGAGTATCGTGCTCCAAGGCAAAATATGGATTTTCAATAAAATAGAGGACTTCCAAGCTTTCTCAGTGAAAAGACCAGAGCTGAATAGAAAATTTGACTTTCAAACACAAGAATCAAGAGAAGCATGAGAAGGTAAACAAGAAAGAGAAATCATAAGGGACTTACTAAAGTTGAACTGTTTTGTTTACATTCCTACATGGAAAGATGATGTGTGTAATTCATGTGACCTCAGTATTAGGGTAGCTGAAGGGCATATACATTTATATATAGACAGAGGGCACAGGGTGAGTTGAATATGAAGGGATGATATCTAAAAAAATCAAATTGATGAGAGAGGAATACATTGAGAGAGGGAGAAATGGAGAGATAAATGGGGTAAATTATCTCACATAAAAGTCGCAAGAAAAAGCAGTTCATTGGAAGGGAAGAGGGGGCAGGTGAGGGGGAATGAGTGAATCTTACTCTCCTCAGATTTGACCTGAGGAGGGAATAACATACACACTCAATTGGGTATCTTACCCCACAGGAAAGAAGGAGGAAGGGAATAAAAAGGGGGGATGGTAGAAGGGAGGGCAGATAGGGGGAGGAGGTAATCAAAAGCAAACACTTTCAAAAAGGGACAGGGTCAAGGGAGAAAATTGAATAAAGGGCGACTGGATAGGAGGGAACAAAATATAGTTAGTCTTTTACAACATGAGTATTGTATAATGAGCACAATGATACACATGTGGCTTATGTCGAATTGCTTGCCTTCTTAGGGAGGATGAGTGGGGAGGGAAGAGGGGAGAGAATTTGGAACTCAAAGTTTTAAAAGCAGATGTTCGAAAAAAAAAAAAGTTTTTGCATGCAACTAGGAAATAAGATTTACAGGCAAGGGGGCATAGAAATCTGTCTTGCCCTACAAGAAAGTAAGGGAAAAGGGGATGGGGGGGAGTGGGGTGACAAAAGGGAGGGCTGACTGGAGAACGGGGCAATCAGAATATTTGCCCTCTTGGAGTGGAGGGGAGGGTAGAAATGGGGAGAAAATTTGCAATTCAAAATCTTGTGGAAATTAATGCTGAAAACTAAAAATATTAAATAAATAATAAAAAGGAAAAAAAAGGGTCCCATGCTAGCCATGTTCACTGTTTCATTCTTCTCAAGGATACAATCTTGATTCTCCAGATTTCTTTTGGTACCTTCTCCCCACTAATACACACTTCTCAATTTCCTTTTATGTGCTGTCTTCTCTCATTATAATGTAAGCTCCCTTAGGCTAGGAACTATCTTTTTTTTTTTTCTATTTGAGTTCCCAACATTTAGCATAATACCTGACATGAAGTAAGAACTTAATAAATGTTCTTGACTGATAAAGACCACCATGGCCAACTGTACATTTGTCCTTTCCAGTTTGAGAATCAACTCTCCTGAACAGCATACTCAGCGACTTCAGAGAAAATCTGTCTGCTCTGAGGAGTCAGTCATGCAGATTACTGCACCTGTGGTCTGTGGTCTATAATGGCTATTTCCTCTACATTGCCGAGTCTAACTTAAAGAGGCTGATTTTAATCTATAAAGCTCTACATTGTCTGAGAAACAATTACCTTTGAGATTCTTTCACTCTCTGTTCATGTAATTAAGATCTTAAGCAAGCATGCTTCTGCTAATGATGATACAGATTTAAATTTTAGGGACCCAGACACAGGAAGTTGCCTGTGAAATTAATAGTTAAATTTGAAGAATACTCTCAGATAGGAACCATTCCACATTATCTTGGAGATGTCAGATAGGAGTGTCTGCAAAACAGAAAAAAAAAAGATGAGGCTCTTTCTTTGGAATGATTTGAAGTAGGAGGAACCAATAAGTAAATTTTGCAAGAGAAATTAGAAGACATTTTAAAAAGCAGGAATGATAGGAAAACAATACAAATGAATCTGGAGCTGGAATAAAAGTAGAGACTATGTATTACAAAATAACACTTTGGGAAAAATCAACCAATAAACATTTATTAAGCACCTACCTGGGCAGCTAGGTGGTGCAGTGGATAGAGAACTGGGTTTGGAATCAAAAAGACTCATCTCCTTGAGTTCAAATCCAGCCTGGGACACTTCCTAACTGTGATCCTTAATCTTGTTTACCTCAGTTCCTCATCTGTAAAATGAGCTGGAGAAGGAAATGCAGTATCTTTGCCAAGAAACCCCCAAACGGGGTTATGAAGAGTCAGACACAATTGAAAGAAATGAAGAACAACAAAAGGCACCTACTTTGCACTAGGCACAGTGCTTACGCTGGGGATACAAAAAGAGTTCAAAGATTGTCTCTGCCCTCGAGGAGCTTACAATTTAAGGGAGGAGACAACAAAAAAACCAAATGTATACAAAGCAAGCTATATGCAGGAGAAAATGGATATTTATATTTATTAATAGGAAAATAATCAACAGAGGGAAAGCACTGGAATTAAGAAGAGTTAGGGAAGGCATTGGGTAGAAGTTAGGATCTTAGTTGGGACTTAAAGGAAGCCAGTGAAATCAGTGGTCTGAGAGGAGTAAGGAGAATATTCCAGGCATAAGAGATAGCCAGAGGAAATTCTGGGAGCCAAGAGATGGAGTGTCTTATTCAGGGAATAGCCAGTGTAACTGGATCAAAGGATATGTCAGGGAGTTCGGCAGAAGAAGGCTGGAAAGGTAGCAACAGGCTAGGTTATGAAGGGCTTTGAATGCTAAACATTCTAAATATAAAACATTCTATATTTGCTCCTGAAAGTAACAGGGAGCCACTGGAGGTCATTGAGTAGGGAGATGACATGATTGGACCTGAATTTTAGGAAAACCATTTTAGTATTAAATTCTTACTCCATGCCAGAGAATACAAAGAAAGGCAAAGGGGGTGGGGTGGGGCGGAGAAGCCCCTGCCCTCTCTCAGAGAGGGTATTCTGAGAAACAGAATACAAATTACTAGGTACATAGAGATGTATTCAGAATTGATGGACATTCATTTTAAAGGAAGAATTAATTATCAATTAGAGGAATTGAGAAAGACCTTCTGCAGAAGGTGGGCTTTGATCTGAGTTTTGAGTGAAGATAGATAAACTAAGAGATGGAGGTGACCGGGGAGGCAGAGCATTCCAGGAATGGGTGTCAACTAGCACAGATGAATAAAAATGGGAACTGCAAATGTTGGAATAAAGTGGTTTTGTCCCTGATCAAAGGAATTGCAAGCAACAGCTAAAAATAGAAGACTTGGGTTGGAGGTTAGGGGGAAGAGTATGACAGATGGGAGGAGAAGCACAGGGAGCCCTTTCTGGCTCCCTGCAATCACTCCATTCGAGAAGCTGCCCCTGTTAGGTGGGTGAAAAGGTCTAACAAATTAACTATCACTCTGAAATTTGATGCAATAGCTCGAGAGAAAGGTCCTATGTTGGGTCAAATTCTCCAAGGAATTACATCATGGAACAATAAAGGAACATTTCCTTTACCATCCCACTTCTCCAGCAACCAGTTGGAATGCTCTGTTTTTATATCAGGACAATATCTGATAACAGAAGTAAGCTGACATTTTTGAGAGGGTCCAGATCCCAGGCACCATAGTGATCAAAGGGAATGACTTAAGTAGTAAGATCAAAAGAGCTTGGTCGGGGTGGGGTGGCCAAGTAATGGTGGAGAGGGGATATACGGGTACCGATAAGATTCTACAAATATTTAAAAGGTGTTAACACCAATGAAGGAGAGTTCCTGTTTTTGCCTGGTTGGAGGGTACACAGCTGGAAACAGAAAAGAGGCAATTAAGGAAAGGAACATTTAGCTTAAATAGCAGGACATTTTTTCTGAGAGAGAACTATTTCTTCTGCTATTAAAAAATAAACCCATGTCATGCATGATTAGATGAGCCAATCAATATGAATTTTCTTTCTATACAGTTCTCTCATTCTCTAGCTATTTTTGTGTCGATCAATCTAATTCTATATTTGGCCAGACTCCTACTCCTATACCTCCCATTTCCTCCAAAAATAGCACACCTACTTTAGACTACTTCTGTTTCATAGTAAGTTTTGTCTTAGAAGAAAATATCTGTCATAACAATAATAACCAGCATTTTAATAACACTTTAAGATTTGCAAAGCACTTTACAAATATTATCTCACAATGACCCTAGGAAGCAGGTGCTGTTGGTATCCCCATTTTACAGCTGAGGAAACTGAGGCAGACTATGGTGTAGTGACTTGGCCAGGGTCACACATCTAGTAAATGTCTGAGGCTAGATTTGAACTCCAAGTCCATACTCTAGCCACTACACCACCTAGCTGCCTGTCTTGAAAGGCAAGACTTTAAGGACAAAGAATGTTTTTTATTTTAGCACAATGTATGTATTACATATATGTTGTAATATATGTAACACTAACATACATTGTCATTGTTATCACATAATAATGAAATTTGGAAATATTTGCCACTTCTGTGTATGTTCACTAACATTGCACTCTTTATTAATCAACCAACTAGCTATAACTAAGAATCATAGACTTTGAGAGTTGAATGTGACCTTAGAGATAAGCTAGTCCCACTCCTTCAGTTTACAGATCAGGAAACTGAGGCCCAGATGAGGAAGATGACACAGATAGCATCAGAGCAGGAATTAGAACTTGGTTTTCCTGACTCCCAGTCTGGCAAACTCCTCACTTCACTAGAGTGGGTCAAAACATTTTGTTAGATACATTTTATCACAAAATGCTTTTGATTCCTCATCATAATAACTTAATAATGAAATAAATTATTCTGGACACTGATAACCACATCAATGGCAACTTTACTTTCAAGAATTAAAAGGCAATTTATCTTTGCATGTCACTGTAAAATGATTTGTCTAAACAAAGAATAATTAACTAATACTGGTGTTTTCCCTTTGTTTATAAGATTGTCTCAGAACAATTTTTATTTGGTTTGTATGGATTCTACCTCAATGACGATTTACAGTTAGAAATGGGTTTAAATGTGGCATTTGATCCTCCAAACAACTTCATGAGACAATCAGTCAATAATCATTTATGAAGTGCATATTGACAAAGCATTATTATTAGCTTCATGTTCTAGGCAGGGGAACCAATAAAAGTTAAATGACTTGTCCAAGGCGACACAGCTAAACAGCCTCAAAGCTGAGATTCAGACAGATATTCTGACTCCAGGTTCAGTGCTCTTCTCACTAAAACTTGCTGTCTCTATGAAAACTTCTCATAACCAAATTGGGCTCCCTGGTGCTTTTGTCTTTGTCATAAAATTCTGAATTTAAGATTCCAGGTCTCTAAGAATTGAACCATTGACTGTAATGAGTTCTAGAAAATTACCCTCAACGAGAAGAGGCTCTTCAATTCTCTCTACTTTGGAATGATGGTCTTCTCATTTCATAAAGGTATTTCACTGGATAACCATTAATTGTCTACTACATGCAAAGCATCATGCTCCACTATGTCTGGAATAATGGGAAGAGCACTAGACTTTCATTCAAATACCTAGGCTCTGCCAACTGCTATCTATATGACCTTGGATGAGTCACTTAAACCTTCTGAGTCTCGGTTTTCTCATCTGTAAAGTGGGAGCAATGATACCTGCTCCACCTACCTAGCAATTCAACAAACATTTATTAGGTACTTACTATGTGCAAGGACTTCTGTGAGGATTAAGTGAATCAGAAGATGAAAACACTAACAAATTGTCACACTCTACATAATTGTAAATGATCTTACTGTTCATGCCTTTAACTTCTGCCACTAATGAGCTGCTCTGATTCCTTATTGTGGCTTGGAGGTGACCTTGGGTTCTGGGAGGCTGTGCCAACAGAGTACAAATGCTGGCAGGTCCTAGCAGGTTGGAAAGGTGACAAGTGCAGGCCAGCAACAGACTAGCCTAGCTAGCTATGAAGAGGCTCACAGTCAGAAGGTTGGCTAGCATGAGATTTTGGTGGGGAGGGGAAGGGGTTTCAAAGGAGGATAACAGCAATCTCTGAAGAGCCTCTACCTATAACTGGAGGTTAAACAGGCATATGCAGAGCCCTGATTCTAACTGACCATGTTTTGCTGGCTCAGCACATGAGTCCTTTGGGGATGAACAGTCCCTCCCTACTTCTGGTTATATGTGACTCAGTCCTGAAGTGCTTGTACATTGAGATGAGAAGCCAATGTCCTTACTGGCCACAGAGTGGGAAGAGCTAATGACTCTGTGGACTTTTAAAGGGGGAGTGATTCTGTCCTTGACTCTTTTAAAAATATGTTTTTTTTCACCAATTACATGTTAAATTAATTTTTTAACATTTGGGATTTTTTAATGTAGTTTCAAATTCTACTCCTCCCTCCCTCCCCTCCCCCATCCCTAAGATGACAAGCAACACACACACATATTATATATATACATATATATGTGTATATATGTATGTTTGTATGTAAAATATTTCCATATTAGTAATTTTGTAAAATAAGGCTCAAATAAAAGAAAATGAAAGAAAGAAAGTAAAAAATAGAATGATTCAGTCTGTATTCAATCAATATCAGTTTTTTCTCTAGAGGCAGAGAGTGTGCTTCATCATTAGTCCTTTGGGATTGTCTTCGATCATTGTATCCCTGAGAATAGCTAAATCATTCAACATTCTTCAACCTACAATGGTGCTATTACTGAGTATAATGTTCTCCTGTTTCTGCTCACTTCACTTTGCATCAGTTCATGTAAGTCTTTCCAGGTTTTTCTGAAATCATCCTCCTTGTGACTTCTTACGACACAATAAATATTCCATTACATTCATATAGCACGTCTTGTTCAGCCATTCCCCAATTGATGAGCATCCCTTTAATTTCCAATTCTTAGCTGCTATAAATATTTTTGTACAAATAGGTCCTTTCCTCCCCACTCCACCCCCTTTTTTATGCCTTTGGGATATAGACAGAACAGTGGTATATCCTTGATGCTTTCTTCAGTTTTTCCATGCAACAAGCAGCACCCTCTCACTAGACTTTTTGTGTGGGGGTAGAGGAAGGTATAGCACCCTTTCTGCCACCACAGTCCATATGGCAGAGAGAACAAAAAGATTCAATTAGATGAACTTGAGTCTGGGACTTTGGCTGCCTCATTTATTTTGTGTTTCCTTTCCTTGAACAGGAGGTGACTAAATATTGGTTTTGACATGGGAATGTCCAAGCTTAGTTTCAACCTTAGTTTCTAACCAACTTAGAGAGCCAATGGCTGTGGGTTCATAGGATGGAACTGGCTACTGTCAGCAAGGAAAGTGTCTGCATCACAGAAAATGATTAGCATCAAAGGGAGGAGCCCAAGTTCTGGACTAGCATCAGTCCACTTGGATTTGACGAGTCAGGAAAGAGGTGAAATGTAGTAATGTCTATTAACAGTCCTGCAGACTGCTTTATGTTCTAATGAGGTTTATACTGAGCAGAGTATAGCAGTAGTTGTACTGCCACTTGTTTAGTTAAGACTTTCTGTCAATGTGTACCTGTGCTTTGTGTTTAGCAATTGTTTTATACATGGGAAATAAATATCTGTCCCATGTGTGATTTGTATTGTACTTTGAAGATTTTTTAATCCCTACTCTGGGGAGACTCTAAGCCCAAAGCAATTTTTTTTATAGGACATCAGGGTAGGGGACATAATGAGCCAAGAAAATATAGAAAAAATGAAGCCTAACCCCTTTTATTAGATGCCAGGCTCCTCTAAGACTGAACCTAATGTGGACCTCATCTGTGGGTCCAAAATAAATGAACCCCTTAGAGTCAGGAAAATCTGAGTTCAAATCTGGACTCAGATACTTATTAGCTGCGTGACCCTGGGCAAGTCTCTTAATCCCTATTTGCCTCAATTCCCATCTTTAAAATGGGGGAACAGGCTAAAGAAGGAAATGGCAAACCACTCCAGCATCATTGACAGTAAAACCCTACAGACCTGAGGTCATATAGAGTCGGACACAACTGAACAGCAACGACAGTAGAAAAGAAGTAGGTATACCTCCCTGGTAGTGGTTCTATTTGTTATATTGTAATAGTAATAACAAGACAGTGAACATTTATCATGTGCAACACTTTTAAGCTTTGTCCTGATCTATATCTGGCCAGTGGACCCAGATGGCTCCAGAGGAGAAAGTGAGGCTGATGACTTTGCACAGCCCTCCCTCACTGTAATCTAGTAGTCCACTTGAAAGTCATGGCATCATCTTCCTGATTTCATGGTCCTCTTTGAGAATGAAGAACAAACCAAATTTTTAGCTTAGACACAATCCCTGCCCTCAAGTCATTTGCAATCTAGTAGGAGGATAACACACCAACACAAAATCTATAATATTACATGATACGTATTACAGAATTACAGAGCAAAACTTGATAGGAGGTATGAAAAGGAAGGTCGTTAGCCATTTTGGGACTGAGGGTCTAGCTGGACATGGAAGGAAGGGCATTACAGGAACAGGAACAGCCTGAGCAAAGGAATGGAGGCACAAAAGCCCAGAGTGTGTTTAGGAGCAGAAAGTGGTATAGTTTGACTGAAATGTAGAGTACTTGGATGGGAGTAAAATGGAATGAGCCCAGAAAGGGAGTGTGATCCCCAGTGCCAGGAGATTGATTGCCAGGAGAGGAGTTTGAACTTCTCTTAGTAGGTAATAGGGAGCTACTGAAGACATGATGGCTGAAACACCATCTGTGATTTTTGGAAGACTACAAGTATAGGCAAAATTGCTGTAGAAGTGGATAAGGGAAAATGAAGTCCTGAGGTTCTATAAAGGGAAGAGAGAAAAGTATGTAAACTATTGACTAGTGAGTTTGACATGAACTACTCTCAAAATTCTAGGACCCATTAGAGATAAGGGAAGAGAATAAACATTTATATAGTGCCTACTATGTGTCAGATACTGTACTGAGCACTTTACAATTATCATCTCATTTGATCCTCACAACAACCCTGAAGGGTGCTATTATGATCCCCACTTTACAGATGAAGAAACTGAGGCAAACAAAGTTTTTTTTTAAAGTGACTTGTCCAGGGTCATACAGCTAGGAAATATCTGAGGCCGAATTGAAGCAAAATATCCCTGACTCCAGGACTAGCTCTCTATCCACTGCACAACCTAGAAGGTATGGTTATTGAGAACATGTGGAAAATAAATGGTTAATCACTGCAGGTCAGCATGTTGTCAACATGAACTGATCCTGTCTGATTAATCTCATTTCCTAGACTCCAGTAAGTATTTGACTAAGACCTTTCATACTATTTTCATAGGCAAGATGAGAAGGTGTGGGTTAGAGGATAACACAAGAAGGTAGATTCAGAACTAGCTGAATGGCCAGACCCAAATAGTATTCTTTAATGGGTAGCCATCAGCTGGGAATGAGGTCTCTGATGCTGGGTCCCTGAAGTCTGTGTTTGGCTCTATGATGGTTAACCTTTTGATTGATGGCTTGGATAAAAGCACAGATACCCTGCTTATCAAGTTTGCAGATGGTAAAACCTGGCAGGGAAAGCTAGAATGTTATATGACAGAGTCATACAAAGAATCCAGTGAAATCTTAACCAGTTAGAAAAAATAGACCAAGACTAATAGCATGAAATTGAATACAGATACTAATAACATGAAACTGAAGAGGTATAAACTAAAGTCCACACTAATAATAAAAAAATCAACTCTAAGGGCAAGTTGGAGGATAGATGAATAGATAATATCTTAGAGAGATATCCAAGAAGTGGGGTGTTTAGTGTACTGCAAGCTCACCATAAGCCAACAGTGAGGCACACTAACCCCAAAATTCACACACTCCTAGGTTACTCTGAGAGTCACCATAGACCTGTAGAAGCTGGGATGTGATCATTTCATGTGACTCCTCCCTGGTCAGAGTACATTTGGGGTGTTATGTTAAGATCTTGGTGCCATGTTTTAGGAAAGTCACTAACAAAACTATAAAGACTCCAGAGAAGGGCAACCAGGATGGCAAAGGGGATTGAGTATAAGCCATACGAGAATCATTTGACAGAGAAACAGAGGACAAACAAGTATAATACAGTCTTATAAAGATGCATATGAATGTATATGTCTATATATGAGTATGATTATAGATATCTAAGTATATGGATATGTAAGTGTATGTATATATGTTTGTGTGTGCATGTGTATATGTATATGAATGTATATATATGTATGTGTGTGTATATATATATATGTGTATATATATATATATATATCTTCACTTAAATGTAGCCTTCCTAGGGGAGGGGAGGGAAGAAGGGGGGCAAAAGAATAAAGTAAAAAGTATACAGCAGAGAACAAAAGAAAACTTACAAAGAAGCAAAAATAAGATGGACAGCTCTGAACACATTGTGCAGTATTTATTATATAGGCTTTCTTGAAGTGCAAATTTATTGCTGTATATTTTGAATCCTCTCATGTTCTGCTGTGCACAGGGAAATGCTTTTTTTTCTTTTCTTATTTTGTATTTAAGTTTTAATATTTAAGTTTATAAAACATTTCTTTTTCTTTTCTTATTGTAGATTTAAGTTTTAGTATTTAAGTTTAAAATAAATTAATTTTTAAAAGTGGGGGCAGTAGCTAGGTAGCACAGTGGATAGAGCACTGGCTCTGGAGTCAGAAGGGCCCGAGTTCAAATGCGGTCTCAGACACTTACTAGCTGTGTGACCCTGGGCAAGTTACTTAACCCCAATTGCCTCGCTTAAAAAAAAAGAATCATTTGAAGGAGCTCATCATTTTTAACTTCAAGAAGAGAAGACTTATGTAGAATATGACAGCTATCTGCAAGTGTTGGAAGGCTTGTCAGGTGGAAGATGATTAAACTTGTTCTGTTCGTCCCCAGAGGGCTGAACTGGAAACGATGGTTAGAAGTTGTAGAAAAACAGATTTCTGTTCAATGTAAGGAAAAATTCCCTAATGGAACTATCCAAAATTCAATCTTCCTTGGGAAGTCTTCAAGTAAAAGCCACTTGCTAGATATGATTTAGTGGAGATTTTTGTTCAGTTGGATGGATTAAATTGCCTCTGAGGTCCATTCCAACTCTAAGATTACATTAAGGGTTTATGAGCCAATGACAGCAGCAAAGTGGGATTCTTCTTCCTTGGATTTTGTCTCCCATGAACTTTTTGGGTGGCCCTAGTGCTCATCTTTCCTACATTGAAGCTACTCTCCATGACAGCAGTTCTCAAAGTGTGGTCTGCAAATTCCTGAAGGTCCCCAAGACACTTTCAGAGTTCACAGACAAATTTTCATGATCATACTAAGATATTATTTGCCTATCCTTCCTTTCCCATCTACAGATCTGTGTGAGGCTAGGTTTTCTTCATATGCTTCAACCAAAATAACATATCACAACAGACTGAATACAGCAGTAGAAATGAGAATCTCATTATCCTTTATTAAGGCAGATACTAAAGAGATCTGCAAAAACATGTAAGAGCATGCCATTCTTCCCATTAATTTTTTTTCTTTTGGAAAATATTGATTTTTTTCATGAATACAGTATGCTATTTATATTAACACATATAGGTTTATAATTGTTTTAAACAAATTAAGAAATAAATATTTTAAATTATCAGTTTTAATTTCTCCTATGGTAATTATTGATACATATAACCTACATAAGCAAAAGCTATTTGGCGTCCTCAATAATTTTTTAATACTGTAAAGGGGCTCAAGACCAAAAAGTTTGAGAACCACTGTTCCATGGTATCTAGCTTGATAGATTACATAAGCAATTAGATATCAACTCTCATTCTTAGAATCATCTATTACTTCTCCTTCAAGTGCATTTTGTTCTGTGTTATTCCTAAATATCTCACTCAGTTTACACCATTCCCTAATCTGAGACAAAGTGCTAATACCAAATTACTTGATTGGTTCACGGACTGAAGATATTATTAGAGTTGAATTGCCTCAACAATTCTTCGAAAGATTGTTTGTCATTCTGCAGTCTCTGAAAGTTGCAGCCAAAATGTGTATTTTCTTCTTCTGAGCCTATTTTTCCGAAAGCTTTGATAGTTACTTCCGCTTTGCTAAAGGCTCCTGGGTGATTTTGTCCTGCTCCAGCTTCACTGTATCCTTCAGCTTGGACAAAAGGATTAGGTTGCCTGTGAGGCCTCAGGAAACGTGCATCTAGTAAATAAGGCTCACCTGTCTTTTGAATTACCTTACTTATTTGACTTTTCCATGAAATGGGCAAATAAGATTTTTTTTTTTGGTCCAGACCTGTGATGTCATTAGTGTAGGGCAGAGGTATCAGACAAGCTGCCCTCATGCAGGCCTCAATACTCCCAAGTGTTCCTGAAGCAGATTAAAATGTAATTGGGAAGTATTTAACAAAATAAATTTTAAAATGCAATAAAACATGGTAATATCACATTTTAAATGCATATGTCAATATGTAACTGGCAGAGATCCTTATGATGGGATCCCCATTTCAATTTGAGTTCTGTACCACTGGTGGAGGGAATTCCCTTTCCCAATGTGGAAGGGCAAGTCTTCTGCTATTTGTCTTCTTAGAGAGTTACCTGAACCACCCAGAGTTTAAGTTACATGTCTAGGGTCTACCAGTGTCAGGGACAGGACAATTTGGATTTCCCTAAGAGGCCAGCACTCTATCAGCTAGTGAGGCATGCTGTCTCATTAGAGCTATTACTATTTCTACTATTATTACAGGAACAATAATTATAATAGCAACAGAAAGGCAGTGTGTTCAAATCCTTTCTTCGATACATACTGGCTGTGTGACTCTTGGCAAGTTTCTTAATTTCTCAGTGTTTTAGGCAGCTTTCTAAGCCTACAAGTTTCAAAGAAAGTTCCAGCTTGCATCAGTTGAGAGGGTATCTTTACCTGAGAGTTCCTTAAACCAGTGAAATCATATGTCCAATCCCTATTCCTATCCCTAGTAGCAATAGTAAATAAAATACTAACAGTAACCAATATAATAATAAAAATAATATTTATCATTTCAGGAGTACTTTTTGTCTAAAAAACTATGAATCATTTCTAAGCATTTATTTATTTATGTTCAGCAAGGGATATCATCTTCATTTTATAATAGATAACTGAAGGTGATTACAGCTTAAATCAATGGCTTATCTCTACTTAGGATCAGAGCTGAGAAAGACCTTAGAAATCATCTACTCCAACTCTGTAGACTTTCCCAATGATGCAGAAATGAAGAAACAAAGGAAGAAAGAAGGAAGGCCATGAGAAAGAAAGGAAAAAAGGACTCTAGTGAATCCTAGCTCTAGTGAGAAAGCGCACCTTATTAGCTAATCAGAAGGAAGGAAGGAGGGAAGGAAGAGAGGGAGGGAGGGAGGGATAAAGACAGGGAGGGAGGGAAGGAGAGAGACAGAGAAAAGAAAGAAAGAGAGAGAGAGAGAAAGAAAGAAAGAAAGAAAGAAACAAAGAAAGAAAGAAAGAAACAAACAAAGAAAGAAACAAAGAAAGAAGGAAGGAAGGAAGGAAGGAAAGGGAGGGAGAGAGGAAGGAAGGAGGGAAGGAGGAAAGAAAGAAAGAAAGAAAGAAAGAAAGAAAGAAAGAAAGAAAGACAGAAAGAGAAAGACAGAAAGAAAGAGAAAGACAGAAAGAAAGAGAAAGAGAGAAAGAAAGAAGAAAGAGAGAAGGAAGGAAGAAAGGAAGGAAGGAAGGAAGAAAGAGAGAGAGAAAGAAAGAAGAAAGAAAGAAAAAGAAAGAAAGAAAGAGAGAGAGAGAGAGGAAGGAAGAAAGGAAGGAAGGAAGGAAGATGCACCAGGCTTCTTTCTTTAAGCCAGATCTTTAGAGAGGCATTAGTGTAATATCCCATCCTAATTCCAACATAAAAGATCTTTTTCTTAGGGACCTCATTTGGAGACAGCCTCTTTTTTTTTGCAGTCTTTCCACCAGAGCACAAAGCTGTCCTCAGAAAGCAAAATAAAAGAAGCCATTGTTAGTGTCGTTGATTATATAAAACTTTGCATATAGATGTAATTGTTAGATAAGACAGCAGCAACATATTTCATGTATTAAACATCACACATGGGTAGCACTGAAGATATGAAACATAAGGTTAAATAAATAAGAAGGAGAAAAGGGAGAAAGGCTTGGCAGAAGCTTCTATTTATTATCTATTTTCTCTGGACTGTGAATGCCAGCAACGAAAATAGTAAAGGCAGTTTTCACAGACAGGAATGACTAAGCTGCACATTTTGTATGCCCACTTACTAATTTCCTTATTTTAAAACCACCTGAATGCCTCTGTTTTTTCTTTCTTTCTTTCTTTCTTTCTTTCTTTCTTTCTTTCTTTCTTTCTTTCTTTCTTTCTTTCTTTCTTTCTTTCTTTTTTTCATCTTGGAGATGGTCACTTCGGATGTCATAGAGGAGTTTTAAGATTATCCTTCTACCAGGAACTCTCCTAGGAACTCCAATGCACAGCATGATTCCATCTGAAACTCTCCCAACTCAGATGGGATTTCTTCATCCTGCAGATCTGCAATATGTCATATAGCAATACCTCCAAAAAATAAATCAAACCTATCTTCTTTCAAATTCTACAAAACATAGATCTTGCCAAATTTCGATCTATCTTTTGGCTTTTTGCACAGATACTTACAAAAGACAGAGCAGCAGAAGGTCCCCATATACATTTTTCCCTGCCCAAATATAAAGTCTGTCCTTTTTTATACCTGCAGTAATGCAAGATAAATCAGATTGATTTAAGCAAAACCATGGGGAGAAAAACATGAATCTAAAGGACTGTCATAGACAAAGCCAAGTTCTACAAATAGCAGTTTCAGCAACAAACCAAAGGAGAGTTTTCCTGCAATGTAATCATTCATTAGTCTTTTTTAGAAACATCTACATAGACTTATACAATCTTCAAGTGGAAGGGGCCTTAGAGATCACGTGAAAAGGATCTGTGACAGGGCAGCCAAAAGAAAAAAAAAAACTAATTTGGTCTTGAGCTGCATTGATAGGTTCAGTGTCCAGAACAAGGGAGGTAATGGCCTTGCTGCACCCTAACCTGGTCAGACTCTGTCTGGAATGTTATGTTCAGTTCTAGGAACTGTATTTTAGGCAGGACTTTGTTGACTTGGAGAGTATCTATAGAGGGGCACCATGATGGCAAGAGGACTGGAGACTATACTGTTGAAGACCAGGATTCACTGAAGGAACTTTGGGTCTTGGTTTCTTCATTTTTAAAATACAGGGGTTGGACTGGATGACTTCCAAGGTCCTGTGATTTATTATTACAAAGTGGAGAGAGGCTAAAGAATAGAAAGATTTGAATAGGACAAGGACACCAACTTCAAGTATTTGAAAGCTGTCACGTTAAAGAGGCATTAGACTTAGCTTGGCCCCATGGGGCAGAACAAAGGACAATGACTGGAAGGTACAGGGAAGTTAATTTCAATTTAATATCAGGAAATACTTTCTAATAATTAGAGTTCTCCCAAAGAGGAAAGGGTTGCCTAGAGAAATATTTTATTCTTCATTGCATCTTTAAGTAAATGGCAGAAGAGGTTGGAACTTGGCAGGGGCGGGGGAGGGGAGGTGTTATATATACACAATACAGAGTGTTCCAAAAGTCTGTATCTTTAAACTCTTAAAGCTTAAAATTGCAGTAAGATATGTACATGTAAAGGTTTGTTTTGCAAACCTTAAAGCACAATATAAATATTATTATTTTTGTCATTCCTTTTTGGCTTAGACTGGGCGTCTAAGATCCCTTTCAATGACTGATTCTGCTATTGGGGAGGCAATTGGGGTTAAGTGAGTTGCTCAGGGTCACATAGCTAGTAAATGTCAAGTGTCTGAGGCCAGATTTGAACCGAGGGCCTCCGGACTCCAGGGCCAGTGCTCTACCAACTGCACCACCTAGCTGCCCCTCTGATTTTGTGATCTTGAAGTGATTTACTCCTACCTCCCTCTGGATAGGGGAATCTTTTTCACAAAGTTCCTAACTCTGCTTGTACACTTAAAATGATAGAGAACTCATTACTTTGTGAAGTAGACCGGACACCTATTAGATGTCCTTCCATGTACAAATAACCAGTTTTTTCTGGATATAGATGCTTTAAGTAAAAATTGTGGGAGTTGAATCAGATTTCACCATAAAAGATGATCATATAATTGGTTATTCCTGAAAAGGAATTTTATATACCCAAATATGTGAAGAATAGGGTACATTTATACAAATATAAATAACACAAAAAAGTATAAAGCTATCTAAAAAACAGATCAATTAAATGGGGCAACTATTTAATTTAATCACATAAAATATATATGTATGTATGTATGTATGTCATAGAAAGTCTTTTTTGACTTTCTAACTCCTGTCAATTTTCACTCCTATGAATCTCAAGCCTTAAACAAGGTTGTGAAATTCAGGAGGGTTTCTTTTGGGAGCTTTAGACATTTGGGGCTATCTTTTAAGGAAACAGAAACATCTGATAGCTTTTTGAGGATCTGATCCATAGGTGTCTGTTTTGTTGCCTTCTTGCTCTCATTAAAAACCTCCCTATAGCAAACAGACATGAGAGATCCAGTCATGGAGCTGTCTATTGGCTTCAAACACGAAGGTTTTTCTGCTTTCTTAAGGTTGCTCAACAGCCCTCACCACTTTCCCTGCACCTTGATGTTGTGCAAGGCATCTCTGCCTTTAAAATGTATATACCAACTCTTATATGCATTGAATTTTCTATCCTTTGATTCTTCCCCACATTGATACTTAACAATATAACAAAACCTCAAAGTTTTGGCTTGAACAATCTCTAAAACAAAAATACAAAGCAGTGTTTGATCTTGGATCTACAAAGTAAAAGATGATTCCTTTTCATTTATAAGTCTTTCACTTTATTTATTATTGCAGATTGCAACCCTTACTCAATTTTCCTTTTTCTCATAGACTTTAAATGACTCAATAAGGAACATAATTTAGTAGTGAGATTTGTTTTTTAAACCAACATTCCAGAATGCGTATATCTAAATGAGGATTGTAGCTTTCAAAGCGGTCACTTAGCAAGACTATCTTAGCATTGTATCTGAATCAGATACAATGCTAAGATGCTCCTTAGAGCTGCTGACTCACCTCACCCAGCTCTCTTCTGATCTTTCAAAGACCACAAAGTCATTCCAGACATACGTCAGCATGAGTGGGGGAAGTAGCTACCTCTCTCCCTACCTGAAGGCTTACTGAAGGTCTTGCCTTGATCACCACCAGGAAAGAGAGTCATTTAGCTAGTTAGAAACTTTTAATATACAAACTCAGTCTGGCTTAGCAACCAATTAAATGCCCTCGCTTCACCATGCAGTAAGTGGACAAGAAACACATGCTCTCATTCAGGGAGGTCCCTCCATTGTACATTATCATGTACTTCCAGAAATAGGCTCTCCAGATCCCACTTATAGAGAGTCCCCTGTGCATACTCCCAGAACTAGGCTTTGATTGGTCAGTTACCCACCCACCCCCACCCCCCAACACACACACACAAGTAACAGGTAGAACCAATGGATGGAAGTTATTTGGTAGCGGATTAGAACTGGAATGTCATGCAATTTGCAGTGCTTCATTTACCACTTTTTGGAGTGTGCTGGTATAAGCTGAATCACCAGCTATAAGTGGAGTTGTAAAAAGAATTAATGCACTGGGTAGGAGTTTCAGATACAATGCTTTTTATGTCCATCCTAAATAAACAAAACTACAGATGGTGGTCATCAGATGGTCTCCATCTCCACTGAAGCCAGAGCTAGAGGAAATGGGCATAAGCTGCTGCTCTTAGAATATTAGCTAGATCAAAGAAGAATTCATGGGAGGGAAAGTTGTTAAATATGAGAATATGTTATTCAGAAAGCTGTAAACCTCTGGAGTTCTCTAAAAATGAGAGAGCTCCTCATTTGTCTGGGATCATTCAGACAGACTCCTTTCTGGATGCTGACAGATCAAATGGATGCCTAATCAAGGAAAATAAACATGATAATCTTTCTAATCATGTAATTCTACAGTTCTGTGATATTAATATACCACATTAGATTTAGGGAGTTATCTGTAGATATGTTACCCTTTTTATCAAATACCTTAGGATTGTGAGTGGGGTATTCAAGGAGGACTAGCACCTCTGGTGTGAGGGCTTGCCAAGCCCTTTTCAGGGCTACTCATCCACCTTTAGCGTCCATCTGTCACCCAGCTCTCACCTGTGACTCCTTGAAGCTGTAATATGCCCAGCAGCCACTACCCAGTAAAACCATCTTAGCAGATGAGCTAAACCAAGTTGAAGACCTCAAACCTATCAGTGAGTTAAGGGGATGTCTACCCCAAACATGTGAAGACCTCCCCAGGCAGAATGAACAGATAGAACAATTTGTTCCAATGGTCATGAAGATGGCTAACACAGGTGCTGTGGAGCACTTAGAGCTTGGTCAGACATCAAAGATACCAAGGTCGTCCACAGCATCCCAGGCTATCACCAGTCATCTCTACTTTTGTCTTTCCACTGGAACAGAGAGTGAAGCTGAAAACTTGCCCAACTCTGCCTCACTTAAATCGAATCCACACACAAATCAAGACATCACAGCATTTTGTCATTGGTCCTCTTCAAAAATGAAGGACAAACAACAATAGCCACTTTAGAACTAAGGTAGTATTTTGCTTTTTTTGATGTTCTTTGGGCTAGAATCATGGAATTACTTAGAGAAAACCACAAATTTCCGTCTGACTTGTATAGTCTTTTTCTTCTCTGATAAAAAATTGTGCCTTTCTTTTTCCAACAGTGATAAAGGTTTCAAAGCATACCATCATTAAACTTCATCATCACAGAGAAAGGATTTTTGAGCCTCACATCAAACTAAGTGCTTTAGCATTTATAGTTTTGTATACTTTTGAATTTCCACAGGAGAAAAAGGTGAATTAAGGGCCAAATTGGAAGAAGAAATGCTTATTTGTCAAGGCAAGAAAGAAACCTAGCAAAGCTCCAGAAAAAAAATGAGCTGTCCTCAAAATATTGTTATCCCACCGGGAAAAAATGAAAGAAAAAGTCAAGACAAATAAAATTTTTCCACTTTCCCCAGGAAAAACACATGCACGTGCATAACTAAATAAAGAGGAAAAAAATTGGGGTGATATTATCATAATGTTCCATTCCCCTCAAGATGTCACAGCAAAGGATGTTCAATCTATAAAGAATAAAAACTATATTTTTATATTGTTACAATTAAGTGGCAAAACATCAATATTACTTTGATCATGAATCTCAAATTCATCATTAGAAATATTAATGAGTTGCTCAAAACCAAGGCATATTTTAAGTTTTCAGGAAATGTGTACTTCTATTTTGTATACTTACATGCAATTTATTCACTCAACAATTTATAATCATAAGTATAAATTATAATGATAATTTTACATTTACATATATTATCTTTATTAATATGTTATAATTATTATCTATTACAGCAGTTATATTATATTAATACTTAATATACTATATTGAGATATAATTATAGTTGTTATAATTTTATATTTGAAAAAACTTATATATGTTGCAATAGCTGAATTTATGGAAATCTTGAGGATTGCAAAGCTTTGCAATCACACACAAATGCCTCCATTTGACATTTCAAGCTCTACATACCCTGACTCCTTCCTACCTTTCCAACCAAATAATACATTAATCCCCTTCACAAATCTACAGTCCACTCAAAGTGGCCTACATGCTGTTCATCACACATGACACTCCATCTTCCATGTCTATGCCTTTGTACAAGCTGTCACCTGTACCTGGCAATGAAGGGAATGCACTTCCTTCTCACCTTATCTCTTATAATGCTGAGTTTCCTTCGAAGTTCAGTTAAGGCAACATTTTCTACATGAGACCTTTCCTTACTCCCTCCGGCTGCTAGTGCCCTTTTCCCAATTACCTTTTATTTATTTTTCATGTATCTTGCATTGTTCAGTTGTTTCAGTCATGTCTGACTTTTTGTGACCCCATTTGAGGTTTTCTTGGCAAAGACACTTGAATGTTTGGAAATTGAAGCAAAAACAGTTGAGTAACTTGTCCAGAGTCACAAAGCTAGTGATTTCCTGAGGATAAATTTGAACTCAGGTCTAACTAACTCCAGGCCAGCAACCTATCTACTGTGACAGTTTGACATAGCTTTCCTTGATGAAATGTAAGCTCCCTGGGGATCCAGACTTTCATTTTTGTCTTTGTGTCCCTGGTGCCTATCACAGAGGGGGAGGTTAATAAATGCTGACTGATTATTTTATTTGAATTTCATAACAACTCTGTTACAATGCGTTGTCATTATCCCCATTTTACAGATGAGAAAACTAAGTCTCAGAGTGGTTAAGTGAGTTGGTCATGATCATAAAGCTAATAATGTCAGAGGAAAAATTCACACTTAAATCTTCCTGACTCAAAGTCCTGCTCACTTTCCGTTATACTACACTGCTTCTTATCATAAAAGCAGTGCTTGTACTTCTATTAACAACTTGAAAATAAAACCTATTTTCACCTCAAAATACTTTGAAAAATGTATACTTCTTATATTCTATATTAGGGCAGCGAGGTAGTGCATTGGATAGAACACTGGACCTGGTGTCAGGAAGAACTGAGTTCAAAACCCACCTCGGATATTTACTATCTCTGTGAGCCCAGGCAAGTCACTTAACCCTGGCTGCCTCAGTTTTCTCTTCTGTAAAATGAGCTGGAGAAGGAAATGGCAAGCCACTCCAGTATCTTTGCCAAAAAAAAAAATCGCAAATGGGGTCACAAAGAGTTGGAAATGGCTGAAAAATAACAAGAAAAAAATGTCCTATGGCTCATATAAAATATAAGTGCTAGTTTATAAACATAGTTATTTGAAATTCTGACCCGGGAGAGATATTTGAACAAGAGAAGAGAGATCATTGTAGCAAAACCCTTGAGAAGATGAGCACCTCTGCTTTGGCCAGAACTTTGATCTCCATCTCCCCACTCCTTGGCTGGGGGAGAAACTAATGAGATGTGAAAGGTTCGGAGGATTTGAGACTTCCAGTTGATATCCATCTAACTCACATTCTCCAGGATAGCAGTTACTGGAGAATGCTTTAAAAAAGGAAAAGTTTTTCATACTATGGGATCTTGTGTCAGGTTTTCTTAATTCTAATCTATCTCCTGCTGCAATAACTAAGTTTTTCAATGATCTAAATTAAGTTCAGGAGACATCAGGAACTGACGTATTAGAGACCAAGAATCAAATTAGTTTACAGGAAGATGTTTTCAGAGAACCTGATAAATAGGGTAAAAATTTACAAAAATCCTTCTGGAACAAACAAACATCACTTCACACAACAATAACAAAGGCTAACAATAGGTTTGCATCATTAGATTTGTTGAATGTAACAAATGGATTTATCTATGGAAGGAGCCTGTGAAATGGCTAATATCAGAATGAAAGCTAGGTGGTGTGGTGAATAGAGCACTGACCATAGTGTCAGGAAGACTCTAGTTCAAATCTTCCTCAGATATTTATTAGATGTATGACCATGGGCAAGTCACTTCACCTCTAATAGTATCTACCTCACAGGGTCACTGTGAGGATCAACGTAAACCTTAAAATGTCAACTGTTATTATTAGTGGAATCAATAAGTTCTCAATGCGCAATAGCCACATGAACTCAGTCAAAGATATGTGAACAAAAAAGTGTTGAAAAAATAGCTTGACTATGCAAATGTGTTTGCAGAACTAGAAGGGTTTATGATAGTGATTTAAGATCATAATCACGTTAGCATCATCAGAAATTATAGCACATAATGATCAACACTGATTATGCAAAAAAGATGGGTAGAAACTGCACAATATATCACCGCAGGTGGTAAAAATTTAGCACCCATAAAATACCTAGGAAGAAACAAATGTGTAGCTAGAATTGTACACTAGAAACGTATCATTCAGTAAGTTGAAAGACATACTCTCCCAACCTCCACTGACATAGGCTAAGTGGGTGAGCTGCTATATCCCCACAGGTCTCTAGGGGCAGCCCTGAGAGATACAACTGGGGCATTTTAATGCTATATATCCTAAATGCTGCAGGTACCCCAACTCCCCTGCTCCCCACAACGATTACTGGTTTATTTTATTTAATTTATTTAGCTTTCAGAAAGCAGCACTTACTAAGGTGGTATGGTAAGAACAATTGTTACAAAGTATTCTTCCCAAAAGTGTTTGACTCACTTTCCCACAGTACAAATAGAGTCTAGAAAGAAGTGAGCTCAAGTTTAGAGAACACATGGAGTAAAAGGGTAGCTTGATGATCTGGCTTGTTGAAAATCCTCTTCTCCCCTCCATGGTGTGCTCAAGATTTCCCCTTTGGCATGGTGTAGCTTCTTTGCTATAGCCTCTTTGTGATGCCACAAATCTGGCTTCTCACACCACATTGTCCACTCTTGGCTCCTGATGCTGACACTGCCTCCAGCCACTGCTATCCTGGAGAAAGAGAGTTAGATGGATGTCAATGGGAAGTCTCAAATCCTCTGAACCTTTCACATCTCATAAGTTTCTCCCCCAGCCAAGGAGTGGGGAGATGGAGATCAAGGTTCTGGCCAAACTGAGGTGTTCACCTTCTCAAGGGTTTTGCTACAATGATCTCTCTTCTCTTGTTCAAATATCTCTCCCCAATCAGAAGTTCAAATAACTATGGTTATAAACTAATATTTATCTTTTATATGACCCACAGGACATGACCAAGTTTCTTCAACCAATCAGGACATTGTTTCTATCAACATCATACCAATGTATCCAAGTACTTTTTATGCTGAATCTAAAGCGATTGATTGATTGAGATATGTTCTTGCCTGATGAGTGTATCTGAGCATGTTATCATATCACTTACTCTAAATGGGGTGGGGTATTAGATTGATTGATTTAATTGAGCCCCACCCTTATAGGACCTCAAAATATCCATGAGAATAAAGCTATATTAAAACCACAGCACTATCATATAAAAGCTGTTGCCCACGACTGGCCATAGATAACATTGCTCCATAAAAATTTAAGAACACTTTAATAGATGTTAGCATTCCAAGTACTCATAATCTTCAAGCTGCTTGGAATGAAAAGCTTTCGTAATATAAAGACCAATCAGAAGAAATCAAAACCATCTGGGAACAAGATAAAGTACATATCATCCTGTCTGCTATTGCAACTCTCCAGGGGACACTTTCAGTGAGCCTACAAAGGATGAGTTTATAGTCTTATTCGATTGGGAAAAAAAATCATTTTATCTACCTGTGCAACAATCCACAGAACAGTAAGCATAAATACAAATAATAGCAGAATAATAATCTGTGTCAGGACTATTTTCTATCTGAATGCCATCAAACTAGATGAGAATGAAGAAAAGCAACAATCATAGCAAACATAGATTTATGTGACACAGAATTCTTTTACATGTGCCACCTCATTAGATCCTCACAACAACCCAGTGGGAGTAAGTAATGCATGTATGATTATTGTCTCTATCTTACAGATGAGGAAACTGATGCTCTGAGAAGTTCAGTGACTAGCCCATCATAATCTCATTTCAAGTCTAATCCTTTCTATTATACCACATGATCAGAAAGTTATTTTCATAAACTGTCTCTTTAATTTAGTCATCGAGAGTTGATCATAAGTGATCAACCACATATCCAACCATTCCTTTTTGATGAGTATTTAGAACAATTTCTTTCCTGTGATTTTTTAGTAATCCTTTCTTTCCCAGACGTCTGCCCCGTTTTATCTCTGTTCACTATTTACTGAACATCAACAATATACTTCATGCTACCCCAATTAAACACTTTATTTCATCTTTAAGTAATTAATTTAAATTATTTTAACTAAGCTCAGATTAGATACTTCAGATTTAACTTTCTAATGAAGTCGAAATATTTCCAATATACATTAATGGGTTTATCCTGAAGGTTCTCCATGTGCTGTATGTGATTAATAAGGTATTCTTTTTTTTATCTCATTTTCCATCCCACAAATTGCTTTGGTTAGTATTATCACATTCAGTTTCTGTAAGAATGTGATGTTTAGGGTCTTTAATACTGTTAGCACAAATAGTAATACACTTCTGGCACATTGTGGGTGAAATGGCTTTTGGGAGGGGGATTGGTTGTTTTTTTGTGGGTTGGCCTGACATTCTAACCACCATCTGAAAAACTTTTCCATGGGAAAATGTGGCCTTTCAAATAATCTACTTAAAAAGGAACTGAAGGCATGTGAAAACTAGCAAGAGTCTATGTTTCCTGCCTTCTTCAGCAAAGCAAGAGCAGAAAAAGTGCTGAGCCTAAATCTCAAAATGGGAAAGGGGCCTCAGAGATGTGGTTCTATGTGTAGCTGAACAGCAATTGCCTCTACAATACATAGTATGCATCTACCTTTGCTTGAATACCTCTAAGAGGAGAAACCTACAACAACTTGAGGCATCCACTTTTCATAGGATCTAAGAGCAAGAGCTGGAAGAGATGGAAGAAGCTATCTTTGTTGTTGTTGTTGTTGTTCAGTCATTTCAGTTATGTCCGACTCTTCATGACCCCATATGGTGTTTTCTTGGCAAAGATATTGGAGTGGTTTGCCATTTCCTTCTTCAGCTTCACCTTCAGATGAGGAAACTGAGGCAGAGTTAAGTGACTTGTCTAGCTAGTAAGTATCTGAGGCCAGATATGAACTCAGGAAGATGTCTTCCCAAGAAGCTGTCCCAAGAAGCTATTTAGTACAGTATAATGAAATGGAGAGCCAGGGAGGTCAGAGAGACTGTGACTTGCCCAAGGTCACACAGATAGTGTCAGAGGTGGAATTTGACTCTATTGGTCCATTGATTCTAGACTGACTGTTCCACCATTATTATCAGGATGTTTTTCCTTATTTCAAGCCTAAATTTCACTGCACTCTTTCTACCCATTGCTCTGAGGATGCTCCAGTGGGTAATAAGAGCTAGCATTTATATTGTGCTTATAGGTTTGTAAGGTACTTTACAAATATTATTACATCCTCACAAGAACCCAGAGAGGTAAGGGCAAAATAACCCCTCATTTTACAAATGAGGAAACTAAAGCAGACAGAGGTTAAGTGACTTGCCCAGGGTCACAGAGCTCATGTCTGAGTCCACATTTGAACTCAGGCTTTTCTGCCTCCAAGTCTCGTGCTCCAATCCACTGTGCCACCCAACTGCCATAAAAGTGGTTTAAAGAACAGAGTGCATTGCTCCAGTTGAAAAAACCCTGTGTAGTTTCAAATTATTGGGCAAAAAAAGTTTTACTCTACTTTCCTCATAATCAGATCTCCATAATCAAGAGATTGGCTTCCTGAGTCATTCCATGAAAAGGGGAATAGGTAATCCTATGGATAACCTCCAGTTAGATATAAGAACAAGATCTAACTCTGCTCCATCTGATGAGTCATAGGCCCTGTGTTTTGGGTCAATTGCAAAAAAAAAAAAAAAAAAAAAAAAAGGAATCAAAATGACATGAGATCAGAAATTACATGACACAGCAACAGCTACAGAGGGAACTTAGAGAGAAAGAAAGACAAAGGGAATGGTTGTTATGGGAGTCTAGTCAGCATGACCTGCACTATTAATAAACACACTTCAAGGATTAGTCAGAGTCCCATATAGTATAGCCCATGAGATTGGGACACTGAGAGAAACACTGGGAAAGCAGAATTGGAATTTGCTGCCTACAGCTGAGAAGAGACATAGGGAAGCAGTCCTGGTCCTCAAGTAACTCGGATATGCAGGGACTTTCAGGAGGCTTTGAATGAGAAAATCAGATGGGGAGGGGGGCAGCAGAGTACACTTGTCTATGTCAGCACCAGGACTCTTCCTAGCTCCCGATGTGAGTGACTGATGAGGAATATGAATTATGTCCAAGAAATCTCGCAAGGGAGCTGTACTATAAATGACTTAAATGCTGGCTAGCCTCACAGTTGCTATAGGTACAGTGGTTATGTTAACACATATTTGTTTCTATTACTTTTCCTTTTCTTCTTCAGTCATGAGGAAAGAACTCTATATCCAGTTAAACCATGATTATGTGATCATTACCATTATATCATGTTCACATGATTCAGGTCCTTCGAGACAAAGCCCAAAGAGTGGGGGGCTGTTTCTGTCGTTGGTGGAGGCTTGAGCCATGAATTTAATTGGATGAATCCAAATTGATAACATCCTCTTAACTAATGAGACAAGTAGCTGCCACTCACGTTTGCAGAAGAGCTAGGGGCTAGAGGTAGGAACTCTAAAAATCTTAGAGAGTCCCATATGTTGGATAGAACAAATAACTACTTTGGTAAATATAGGCTAACCCCCCAAACTGCCTGTGGGCAGGCTGGTCCCCATCATTGAAATGGGTCAAGTACCTAAGTAGTAGCTTACCTAAGTGGTTTGTGTGTATGTGCATATATGTCAATATGCAATACACACATGTATATGTATATATATACATACCCAGATACATAGATACCTGTAGATATATATTATATTGCAGTACATATTGTGGCTATATATTTACATGTATGCATAATATACATATACAGGTATGCAGATATACACGTGTATAGCATACTAGACATACATATCTTTCCTTTACAAAGCCTAATTTGGCACAATAACCAATTAGGTAGGTATTCTGATTAGAATTCATGATTGGTATATGGTTGGACTAAATGACCTTGAGGATCTTTCTGACTTAACAGTTAGAATCTGATTTTCAGATTCATGTAGTGTTATTCTCATTTGACTTATCAAATGTCAAAAAGCTTATAAAAGTTGGGGATAAAAACTGAAATTGTCTGGAAATTTAGGAATTTGGAAAGTTTATCATATGTACGTTCTCCAAAATCTGCTTTTCATTAAGTTGCTTAGTAATAAAATTTCATGTCATTAGTGCAAAGTCCTATGACTTTGGCTTCAAGGTCTCCAAGGCATTTAGACTCTTTGTTCCTCAGTTTCCTTATCTCTAAGTTGAGAGTTTGGTCTCTCTAGAAGGCCTTTAAGTCTCCTTCCAGTTCCAAATCTATGATCCTATGAACTGTATATGCAAGTTTGACTTCCCTAATAAAATTCTGATAGTCTCTCTAATGTCCTTCTAATCTCATAAAAAATGTTTGAACAGCATAGCAAGTTTAAAAATAACCAATGCAGTATAGCAAGTTCTCTCAGATATGACTATCCTTTTCCCTAGGTACCCTATTCCCTAGGCAAGTTATAAATCCCTTTCAGGATTCTAGTGTACACTGAGGGTTTTGTGGCATCTCTACTACCACTGGCTTGAACCACCATTGGTTATGTTGTACTGATTATTAGGTGCCCTTAGGTAGCACCCCAGCTCCATTTAACAAATTAATAAATTAGTCTTTTTTTTAATTAGTCTTTATATAGAACGATTTACTTTGGAGATTTAGCAATAACAAAAGTATAAACATTTCCTCCTATTACCTCAAGGGCATACTTCCTCACCTCTCAATGATTTGGGGGAGAAGTAACCAGTTTCTATAAAGCTGAGTTCACATAAAATATGGCATCACCAGAGTCCTTGTCTCAGCTACTGCTACACTAGGTTGTGAAGTTACTCCCTTGATCCTTGGGACATCAAAGTGGAGACAGCTGTATAACCCATTCTCCTTTCACCTAAAATGGAAAAAAAAAACAAATTCTGAGATCAACTAAGAACCCAAGCCTATATTCACAAGGCCACATGCCCTCAGAAGAAGTCTTGAGGCCTCTTCCCTTATATATGAATGCCATGAGTGAAGGAATCAAAAACATCCACCAAGATGGAGTTGCCAAACAAAATGTCAAAGACACCAAGCCAAGACTGACTCAGGCCTTTTTGAATGTCTCCATAGTCAATCAAAAACCTTCCCATTCACTGCAGGGCTCTCCAACCAGAGCCAGTTACAGAATATCTACACATGCTCCACTATCTCTCCAAGGTATTTCATTATAGATTACCACGACTCTCCCTGAAGCGAGCTCTCCAGCCTCTCCCACATGCGGAAATTGCATCAGCTGACACTGATGTACTCTATACGTGTGCCAGTCTCCTATTACACAAGCATTTTGTCACGGAATCCATAAAACATCCTTAGTAAAGAGAAAATAGGACCTCGCATTATTCACAAGTTGATAGAGTGAGTTTAATGAACAATGAAACTCAATACCAAAACAACTTGTACAACCTGAACCAATAACTCATTGTCATCGTAATTCACATGACCTCTTACCATGTTAAGGTAAAGAAGTGGCAGAAATGTGTTCCAAATTCCGAAGAGAAATTAGCACAGAAAATGGAGGCACAGCAACCACTTACTGAAGGGAAAAAGAGAAATTAATTTTATAAGACAGCAGAGAATTAAAAGCAATCAATTTGAAACTGTAACTCAGTTTTTTAAAGGGGAGAACTTTCTGTATTCTGTATTTAAGTTGTTCTTGTCATCATACTATCCAACAGAATTTAGCTCATCTAAGGTACTTTGGGGCAGGTTTTTCCCCCAGGACTTCTTTACTGCAATGCACCAATCAAAAATCACAATGAGACCATCAGTATCCCAACAATGGGTCTGTCCAGTTGGCTTGGAATGTGATACTAATGAGGCCAGTCATAAACTCAATCCCTGCATATGTAAGACAGACTTAATTTAGCTCAAATTTGTGCCAACAAATTAGAGCTCTAAATTTTACCATCATCTTGCAAATGTTTGTCATTGGTTGCAAGGGGCATTAAGCCACCGAGGGCAGTCATCAAATCATCATCATACATGAAAAGTAACTCCAAGAATACACTGATTATGAACGTCACATCATGTCTACAAGGAAGGGCTGACTAGCTTTTCAAGTTATTTTGAAAATAAACTCTTACATTACAGACAATACTAGGCTTCTCACTATGTCTTGAATGACTTTTCTCTCCCCTCTGGTTATGTGTGTGTGTGTGTGTGTGTGTGTGTGTGTGTGTGTGTGTGAGTGTGTGTGTGTGTGTGTGTGTGTCCATGCATGCAGTTGGATCATCCTATGTCTAGGTTTCATTTGGGTCCCTGTTTTCAAAAGATTGCTCTGAGGATGCTAACTGTTCTTAGTGGAACTTCAGGAATCCTGAGTACATCTACTCAATTTTATTTGCAACTTCAACAAGACTACACAGTGTATTGAAGGCAAAACTTCTTTTCCAAAGTTTCAAAGATGCTCATAAGTATTTTGGCCATTCCTTTATAATACAATGTGTATTTTAAAATTTTGTAGATTTCATTGGTACAGTTAACTGTCAATGAGGAATCTCATCCCATGCAGATGGCACTCACTCTGCAACCTCTAGCTGAGAGTCGACCTTGAGAGTTTAAATGACTTGCCCAGGGTCACACAGCTAGTATATATCAGAGGCGTCCCTTGAACTCAGGTCCTCCTGACTCTCAGCTTGTAATTCTATCTATAAGGCATCAGGGCCTCTTATGTAACAGCGTTCAACTTGGTATGAGGGAGAGTTCCAATACTACATGCAGAGCCATGCTTTCTTAAGCTAAATGCAGAGAACCAGATATGTGCTTAGTGACTTATGGAAGGTCTGGAGCTTTCCACATTTTGATGGGCTCCAGGGGAAAGGGGGTGGGTAGTTTGGTAGATTTCAGGGCCTACCTAGTGGCCTGGCATCATGGAAGTCTGCCTAGACTGCTTGGTAAAGGTAGCATGATTCCCTAATTAATGCATTAAGTCATTTCAAAGCAGATATCCTTAGGACACAACGACAGATGATTATAAAAACAAAGTTGGAAAACAAAATATCTTTGACATAAATTATACTGCATCAATCAAGGCAACATGGTGCAATAGAAAGAGCACTGGATTTGGAGTCAGAAGATTTGGGTTTGAATCTTGGATCTGCTACTTCTGATGTGACTTAGTCTCTTTGGGTCTCAGTTTCCTCATCTGTAACACGAAATTGTTGGACCAGATGATATCTAGTGTCTTTTCCAGTAGTACATCTCGTTATCTGAATTACCTTATGCTATTAAAATTTGTTTCAACAGGAACATTTATACATTGCTGACTGAGTTGCAAGGTGGTCCAACCATTCCAGAAAGTAATTTGGAATCATGCTAAGAATGTAACCAAAATGCACATTCATTTGACTCAGAGATCCTACTTGTAGACACATACCCTCAGAAGATGAAAGATTCTGCACACACTAAAATATTTCTAACATTACTTTTTTGGGTAGAAGCAATGAATTTGAAACAAAATAGATGTCCATTTGTTCAGGAATGTTGCTGTTCCATAAGAAAACAATGAAGAATACAGAAAAGTATGGGAAGATTTGTATGAACCAATTGCAAAATGAAGCAAGCAGAACCAGGAAAACAGTATCACAATGACTACAAAAGTGCAAATGGAAACAATAACAACAACAAAGAAACTCAATTCTTTTTGATTATATTGCCCAGATGTAGCCTTGAAAAAGAGAAGAGAAAACATACCACCTTCCCTTTTTTGATAGAGGTGGAAAATCATGGTTAATTTTTTTTCTGAACTAGTTCTTTTTTTCCTCTCTTTGTTTTTTTGTTTTTGTTTTTTTCTTTTACTTACAAGGGATGACTCTCCAGGGAAGAGAGGAGGAGTGACAGATTTGAAATCAAGTCAATGTAAAACAAAGTATATCAGTGATTTAAAAAAAAGAAAACAAGAATTTGGTTTAAAGTTATGGAAATTTGGAGCATTGCCTTGTTAAAAATTACATCTTCTAAAATATATTACATAATGAAAGGGGTACCTTGTAAGGAAAAGAAAAGTCAGAGTATTTAGAGACAGTTGACCTGAGTCTGAATTCCAGTTCTACTACTTACACCAGTTGTCTCGACCTCAGTTTCTTCACTTGTAAAAGAGAAGATTTAACTAGATCTCTTTCATTTCTAGATTCTTCCAAGGAAAAAGCTAGGCTATAAGAGAGGAAAGATAGTCAGTCAATAAACACATATTCAGCATTCACTATGTGCCAAGAGCCATGGTAAACCCTGGAGATACTAGGAAAGGCAAAAGACAGTTTTTGCTCTCAAAGAGAAAAGAACAGAATTCTACTTTTCCCTTTCAGTTTTGCAAAAAGATCATTAATGAATTATTAAAAGTTGGAATTTTTTTCTTTTATGAACCAAAATAATTTCTCTTCCCTCCATGATTTAGAGAGAGAGAGAGAGAGAGAGAGAGAGAGCGCAGACAAGTCATCTCTCTTGATCTCCAATTCTTCACTGGTAAAATAAGGAAGT
The DNA here is from genome assembly GCF_011100635.1 of Trichosurus vulpecula. Taxonomy (NCBI): domain Eukaryota; kingdom Metazoa; phylum Chordata; class Mammalia; order Diprotodontia; family Phalangeridae; genus Trichosurus; species Trichosurus vulpecula. Next base: position 183,687,304 of record NC_050574.1, read on the forward strand.
TGAACTAGATGACCCCTCAGCTCCCTTCCAGCCTTCAATCTATGACTCTATGATCTTAAAACCACAATTTGCCGTTGCCTGGTACTGTTACAAAAGAAAACATGGCCATAGAAAAATTAGATTCTCTACAATACCACATTATCTTACTTCATATTTGACCATAAAAAGAAGTCAATTTAGGCCATCATGAGTTTTTACTCATAGATTATAAGAAATAAACAAAAGGGGGAAAAATTTAATGTGCAAGCATTTTAGATACTCATTCAAGATTGGCATTGAAGAATCGGACTAAAGTATCGTATTGAGTTTAATTTTTCATTTATTGAAGGTCTCTGATTATAAAGTTCTAGGTGCAGTTTAAGAGAACTGCCAGCCAGGGGGTGGCAGTAGATAGAAAGACCAGTGCTCAGAAAGTCTGTGTTCAAATCCTGCCACAGACGCTTTTTAGCTTTACCTCTGCCTGCCTCAGTTTCCTCATCTATTAAACTGGGAATAATTATAGCACCTACCACTTAAGCAGTTATGAGGATAAAATGACATATTTGAGAAGTGCATTGCAAACTTTAAAGCACTAAAAAAAAATTGCATTTAAATAAATAAATTAATTTAATAAAGGGCAGCTAGGTGGCACAGTGGCTTCAGACACTTACTACCTGTGTGATCCTGGGCAATTCACTTAACCTCATTTGCCTTCCTTTCCTCATCTGTAAAATGAGCTGGAGAAAGTAATGGCAAACAGATCCAGTACCTTTGCCAAGAAGAGTCCAACACGACTCAACAACATTATTTTTTACCTAAGGGTGGCTGTAACATCGCCCCAGAAAGACAAATGAAAACATGTTTTTGGACTATCACTGCACACCAAAGTACTCTGCCTTTATATATCATGTGAAAATCCTAAAATATTTAACAAGTATTAATGAATTAAGTCTAATAACACTGAGCATAAGGAGGTGTTGTTAGATCTAATTTACAAAATCAGAAACTAAGGCAAAGACAAGCTTGAGTCCGAGCCAAGGGTCACCCAGTGAGTTGGTGGTAGATCTGAGAACAGAATTCAAGAGACTGTTGTCTGCTGATTTAATTACTTGTTCAGACAGCCCTGTTTTAATTTTGAATGCCATTCTCTAATTGATAATGGGTTTCTTCCATTTTGACTTTCAAGAAGAGGATAATTTGCTTGAATTCTTAGAGACCTCTTTCTCATTCACTTGGGTTGCTATTGTTGTCATTCACCCAGTCCATCTGGCGATTTGGAGGCATTTTTCATAATTGCTTGGCAGCTATATTAAATTGTTCTGAATGTCGGATACCCTAGTCTTTGTGGGAACGTGATTTTTGTCAAAGATAAGCTTTTAAATGCTCTTATTTGGCACTTATCAGGGATCTTATCACACATAAAAGCTCTGGCTTGTCTTCTCTCTCCCTTTTCCCTAGGAAGCAGATAACAGGAACTTTGAAATCAGCCCTGCGCTGGTTACAATGGACTAACCTGATTAGAAATCTTGCAAACTCTTGTTCCTCTCTCGCTTGCTCGCTGTATTCCCCCACAGGCTGAATTATAGCTCTCCTACCAGTCCCACAGCGTTGAATGATGTCATGGGATCTGCAGTTCGCCTAGATGAAAGGGATAAAGCACAACCCGCTGGCACTAGGAAAAACTCCCAACACACAATCCACAACACAGCTTGGGAACTGAAAAAGCTACAGATCCAGCCACTCAACTCGGGGGAGTCAGGGAGGAATCCTCCGCATTCTCCCGGCCCAGAAACGAGGGAAGAAGCCAAAGTGAGCAATACTTAACAAAGCCATTTAAGGACCAGAAGGCGGGGAGGTAACTACCTGCTGAAAAGGGAATTTTCTTTTTAACATATATTTAAAAAGAAAAAAAGCCAAAACAACTTAGCACTGCCTTTGATGTAATGGCATCCGATCACTGATCAGATTACAGGCATTTGGTCTCTGTGCTCGTCTGCCTTTGATCTGCACGGTTAATTTTATTTTCCTGGATTTGGAGTTTCGTCCGGGCTTGTGCTGACACACATTTTTGGGGGAGGAAGAAGCATTTGGTACAGAAGTGGTGCCAGTGTGAAACTAAATTACTGAAAGGGCGGAGACTGGAGAGATTTCAGCACGTTGCAGGTACTACATTTTATATCTTGTTGCAGGCTTTTTATTAGTAGTATTTATTATTATTATTATCATCGAGTGTGTGTGTGTATGTGTGTTAGGAGCAAATAAGTTTAACCCTCTCAAGCCAGAATCTGCCTGTCGAATGCAACGCCGCCCTTCTAACTATGAGTGTCAGAGGGAATGTAATAGTTGATTTATGCAGCAAGCATTGTTTGTAGCGGGATGTTTGCACAATTTGCTGTGAAAAATTTAGTTGCAAGGAAGCAGAAGAGACAAGTTCAGCTAGCCAAAGTAAATGGCTGTGACAACTTGAGCATGCAGCAGAAGCAGCAGAATACCTCACACGAGGAGTAGATGTAGTTTTAGATATGTAGATAAATGTAAATTAAGTATGTAGATTTAAAGTTTTTGTTCGTTTTAGTTTTTTGTTTACAAATCGCAATATTTTATTTTTTTTAAGGCAGGGAAAGTTTACCTAAAACAAATTATTTCCTTCTTATATAAAACAGCCAATTAAATCTCTTGCATAAACTGTGTATTTTGCTCAAGTGTGCTTTTGTATACACACACCATATTATATGTTTAAGTGAATATTTATACACATATACATATAAACACTACAACTATATGTTCTCCTGTAGTTCGTCAAGAATCTTTGAAAAAAATTAAGTTTTCAAGCTTTTGATGTGCAAAACTAAATATCATCTTTTTTTCTTTTTTAAGTGAAGCCAGGTTGCGCTAAACTTGGTTGGAAACCTTGTGCAGAAAGATCAAGGCCTATTCAAAAGATGACTTAAAAAATGTTTTATACTAATTACCAAATTAGCATTCAAATGCACAGTGATGGCTGCTGCCAGTTAAAATTTGCCAATTGTTTATGAAAATTATCTGAATGTCAACACTCAGGATTTCACATAAAATATAAGTTTGAGTTTCACTCAAGTTCAGTTAAAGTACACTGTGGCAGATCTAACACATGCAGATGAACTGAATTTGAAAAGGGAAAGTTAATTATTAGCAAAACAAGACAGTCTCAAGTACCCTATCAGTTCACTAAGTACCAAAATATGTGAAATCTTTTCATTTTGAACATACTCACAAAAAAAGCACTATGAAATAATGAAGAGATCAGTGTTTTTTACGTTGATTCATTAAAAAACATCTCCCCCATCCTAGTCCTTGTTTTATTTGAGCAGAATATTCAGTTAACATAACAATACTCTATTTTGTGTTGGTTAAAAAAACCAAGATAATGCTAAATGGTGATAGGGCCAGTTACCATTTACCCTGACATTCTGATGAAATAAGTATGGTCTAATGAGGCCCGATTTCATCTATCATTAATTTCCCCAAACCAATTAATTTGCATTCCTTTGTAAGGCAGCTGCCTGATATTAGGAGGAGGGCAATTAGCACTGTAGGTTTGATTTTCCTACTTCGATAGTTGTCAGTGGAGGTTATTTAAGCCCATGCCAAGCAGACTGTGATTTAAAGGGCTGTCAGTAAGAATTTAATCTTCCAGTCTTAACTGTTGCTTTTACTGGTGCCAGGAGAGGTCTTTAAATTTTTATTCTCCTAACAATGCAACAAATTATGACCATGACCTCCCAGAGCATCACTTTACTTGTACGTAGCTTATTTAATGTACTTCAGACTATACCAGGGTGCAAAGAAAATTCAAAGACATGGCTATGAAGTAACAATTGAGAAAGAAGGCTGAAGATATACTTTGCCCTGGCCCTCAGGATTGCCTCGGTCATTTTTTTTTCCCTTTTAATTCAGTTTCACATAGTGATTTATCCTTTTGTTAATCTCATCATAACAAACTCGAGCTGTCTACACAGAACAAAATGAAAATAAAAATAATTGGCAAATATGTGGTTAATTCAGGCCAGAGGGCCAGAGCAGGCAATTCAGGTCTCCCCTCTCCCCAATCCATTTTACCTGAATTAATTAAATTAAATAAATAACTGCTGACTTTGTATAGACACAGCCTTAGGCTGAGAAATTAAACAAGTCACAATGTTTAAAAAAGAACAATTGGCTGGAGCTTTAATTATAGGTTTCCATGTCAATGAGCTAGCAATTCTCAGTTACAAAAGTACACCGTGATTAATAACTACTCTAAGATTGCCCTGGCTGTGTGTTGTGGTGCTGGTGGTGGTGGAGAATGTACCAGAGAGCATAGTGAGTAGCTTAACTGTCTAACAACTGTTATAACAAGTGTATTGTGTAGCCGACTGGAGAACAATGTTAGTCTTTGAGATATAAAGATAGCAACTTCCCCTGGCATGCATTTTCTGCTACTGAGACAACTATGTCAAGCACTTTTGTCTATCAACACAGTAACTCCAAATTACTTCTCAACTATCCCTCTTTTGCATCTCTACTACATGAATAAGTTTCTACATTCCTACCAGGGAATATCAGATACACCAAGTTAGTAGGATTAGCAAGGCAAGCAAAAGTATGCCTTCTAAAAATATTATCATTATGGTGATTTATCACCACATTTAAAATAGTTTTTGTGAATTTTCTAAATGTCGCTAATGGGAAATTGTATTTAGCCAACTTTCTGTTTTAAGAATTCAGAGTTTTTGTAAATATTTCCAGTGAGCTCCCCAGACACTCTAACACTAGCTTAAGGTTTTGGCTGCATATGCCAAAACTCCCATTGATATTATTGTGAGACAACTGTGGACAAATCTCATTATCTGTTCTATATATGGAAGTACTTATAATTTTTAAAAATCACTTTCCACATTACTGAGAATGCTTTTGAGTAGCCTTTCCTGCTTCTTTTCTTTCGTGAAAATGAAATACCTAAGCAGAAAAAGCAAATATTCCAGATAAGGAACGTATTAAAGTACTTGCCAGTGCCAGTTAATGTAATGTGGGTAATTTGCTTACTAAGCCTAATTTATAAGACCTATAACACAACATTTTCTAGGTAAAACAGTCATCATCCACAACTGGTATTTGACTATTATGAAGGATCACACAGAGCTTAAGAAAAATTCCAAATTAACAATAAAATCTTTTCTTTTTATTAAAGGTACTAAAAAGTGGCAATGAGCTTATTTTCAAAAATTAGCATCGTTCAGATCTTCTCTTTTAATGATCTCTTATAATAGCTTTGTATATTATATTTGAATAACATATAGTTATGGGTATCATAATTCTGCCAGTTATCGCACAATCCAGAGACAGTGTAGTAAAGTGGACAGAGAGTTTAGCCCAAAGGATGCAGGAAGACCATGGTCCAAGTTCTTGTTCATGTATAAACCTGCTTCTTGACAATCTCTCAGTGGCCTCCAGCATCTCTATAAATTGAAGTGTAGGTATAGGACACAAGCGAGGTCTAACAAATATCATCAGAGTTATAGAGTTTAAACATCTATCTATTTGCCCTCTTTTTCAGGGTAGAATTATACCTTGGTCAGGCCACTCGGTTGGCCTGATTCATTTCCCGTGAGTAGGGAAAGAGAGGTCTCCCAAGATGAGATGAAGATGACACAGGCATCCCCAAAGATATCAAAACACAAAGTTCACACCTAGGGCATTCTGATGGAGGAAGGGAAAGAAATGATTTTGAAAGAATTCATTCAACTTAAAGTGAAACATGGAGAAACTGGTTTTATCAGAGTTGAAAGGAAGTTGGAACTTCTGTTCACATTCATAGTGCAGACTTCTGCTGCTACCTCATACTCCTTCCTCTAGATAGACAGGGATTAGAAAAAGAGAAGCAAGAGGGGAGAAGAATGAGAAAAAGGGAGGAAGCACAGGAAGCTTTTCTAACCTCTGAACCAAAGATGACTTCAGCCTATCTTTTTCTAACTTCTAACTCCTCTATCATGGAAAGAGTAGAACCAACTCAGTTTGAATCTCCTTTTTCGTATAAAAGGTACATGAGTTTAACCATCCAGGAATGCTTGGGGCAAAGATTTTTTTTTTTAAAAGGGTAGCTTCTCAGCAGCTAGGTGGTACAGTGGATAGAATCCTGGGCCTAAAGACACTTACTAGTTGTGTGACCCTGCACAAGTCACTTAACCCTGTTTGCCTCATTTACCTTTTCTGTAAAATGAGCTGGAGAAGGAAATGGCAAACCAGTCCAGTATCGTTGACAAGAAAATCCCAAATGGGGTCATGAAAGGTTGGACACAACTGAAATGACTGATCAACAACGAAAGGTTCTCAGCACTATGCTCTAAATTATGACACATTTATTTGCATCATTTCATTTAGCAGACATGATATATGTAAAGTATAATGTCAAAACATCCCTATCCTGTATTTGTTTATGTTTGTGCATACATATATATGTTTACATATGCATGCGTGTGTGCACATACACGTATATATATGTATACCTGGCTATATGTCTGACCTCCAGTGCATTGCTTACAATCACAGTATTTCTCCAATCTGCCTTTCCAGGCTTATTATATGTTATTCCCTCTCACGCACTCTATATTCCAGCCAAACTTTCCTAGTCACTAGTCCCTGATAACATTCCACCTCCAGATTCTATGCATAGGCTGTGTCCCATGGAACGTTCTCCCTCATTTTCACCTCTTTGGATCTCTGTCCACCTCCTCTAGAAAACCTTTCCTATTTTCCCCATTTGCTAGGTTCCGCCCCCATTACTTTGGATTTACTTTGTGTCTATTTTGAATTTATTTACAAGAAGATATATTGTTTCCTTTAGAATGTAAGCTACTTTAGGGTAGATATTGTTTCATTTTTACCTTTGTATCCCTAGCACTTAGCAAAGTTTTGGCACATGATAGGTGAATAATAATAATAATAACGAACATTTACATAGTAACCACTATGTGCCAGACCCTGTGTTAGGTGCTTTGCCATTATTATCTCATTTGGTCCTCACAACTGTACTGTTAGGTGCTGTTATTATTCACATTTTACAGTTGAGGAAACTGAGGCAAACAGGGTTAAGTGACTTGCCCAGGGTTACACAGCTAATAAGTGTCTGAGGCCAGATTTGAACTTGCATCTTCCTGACTCCAGGCCTGGGGCTCTATCTGCTGTGGCACAGTGCATTCAATAGTTTGTGGAATGAATGAATGGATTAGGCAAATCATCTACATAATATATACATATGTATATGCGTATACATTTATAAAACAATATCTAAATACAAACCATATGTAGATATAATGTGCAAGATAATTTGGTAGAGAAGTACTGCCACAAATAACATGGCATTTCAAAATTATATAAGGCCAATTATCTGTATGTAACACAAAAATGCCCTTTTCTTTGAGGGTATTTTATTGTTAGAAGATGAGTTCTAAATAATGTAGAAATTTTAGCTCCATGTTATCAACTACCTTATATTTAATTTTATAATAAGTGTTGGGGCAGCTAGGTGGTGCAGTGGATAGAGTACTGGACTTGGAGTTGGGAAGACACCTTCCTGAGTTCAAATCTGGCCTCAGACACTTACTAGCTATATGACCCTGGGCAAGTCACTTAACCCTATTTGCCTTGGTTTCCTCATCTGTAAAAATGAACTGAAGAAGGAAATGGAAAAGAAAACTTTGCCAAGAAAACCCCAAATGGGGTGACAAGGAGGAGTCAGACACTACTAAAAAGACTACACAACAAACATGTGTTGACTCAACATCTATTTATATGTGCCTGGTATTGTACTTGATGGCACTGTATATGAGACCTGATCTACCCTCAAGGAACTTCCCATCTTCTAGGGAGAGAGAAAATGAGCACATCTGAAACCATTAGAGACAAATTGCTAAACTGTGTTTATAATTATAAATACAATTAGAATTCAGAGATATCAATGCGATCTGAAAAATCAGAGAGGAGTCATGAAGGAGGCAAGACCAAGATTTATTTCAGGCAGGGGAAACTATGAACCAAAAGGCACAGATGTAAAAATGATCATGGTCTGTTTATGGTTTGGAACAGGGAGGATACACGACCAAATGGGGCAAAGCATGTGACTACAGACGAGGTCAGGTTTCCCTGTCCTAAAAGGGCCTTCCCTTGACATTTTTACCTTATTCAGTTACCAACCAGAATCTCTTCTCTCTTCCACTGCAAAGTTCTTGAAAATATTATCTATACCCAATGTGTCTATTTCCTCACTGCCCATTCTCTCCTCACCCCTTTTCCATATGCCTTATGCACCCACAACTAACAAAACTTCTGCCTTATAATCAGATCAATGGCATTCTCTCTGTCCTCACCAGATTTTTCTTCTATGACTTCTCTTCAGAATTTTTAAACTCTTGATGATTCTCTTTCTGGATACTCTTTTCTGTTTCTCCTCCTAATTCTCTGGCCATCTCTTGTCCCCTTTGCTGCCTCCTCATCTTCAAATTGTATGTTCCCCAAAGTTCTGTCCTTATTTTTTCTTTCTGTTGGTAGTTTCATTTGCTCCCATGGTTCAGCTATTGCCTCTATGCAGATGATTCCCAAATTTATCTTCCTGAGTTTCACATCTGCACTTTCAGCTGCCTACCAAATTTTTCTACCTTGATTCTATCACCAACACACCTTAACTTCTCTATATCCAAAAACCAACCTTATTATTTTCTCCTTCAAAGTGGTACCTCCTTCTGACTTCATCAGTGGCATTACCATTAATCCATCCAATCTCTCGTGTTTACAACCTTGGGGCTATCTTTGACTCATACTTCTCCTATTCATTTATTTTTAATCCAGCCTGAGCTATATCCCTTGCATTTGTCCCTTCTTCTCTACTCCCACTGCTACCACACTTAGTACTGAGCCTCATTACCTCCCACCTGTAATACTGCAGTCACCTCCCAGGTAGGCTTGCCTCTACTTGTCTCCCATCAGCTAGATGGTGCAATGGGTAGAGAGCTGGGGCTGGAGTCAGAAAGATCTTAATTCAAATATTGGCCTTAGATACTTGTTAAATGATATGATTCTGGGCAAGTCCCTTTCTCTCTGTCTGCCTCAGCTTCCTCAACTGTAAACTGGGGATACCTGTCAGGGTTGTTGTGAAGACTAAATCCGATAACATTTGTAAAGCTCTTTGCACAGTGCCTGGCAGAGATTAGGCAATTAGTAAATTCTTATTTCCTTCTTTAATTTGTCCTTCATATTTATTCCAGGCTAACATCTCCCATGCATATATTTGGTCATATAACTACTCTGACCAAAATGGAGAGTGACTATGGTAGAAAGGACAAGAGTCAGAAGACCTAGCATCTAGGTCAGGCTTGGCCAATTGTTATAACTTTGCACAAGTTACCTGCCCACCCTGAAACTCAGCTTTCTCTTCTGTGAACTGGAGGTAACAATGTCTCTCCTCTCTTACAAGGTTGTTGTAAAGATCAAATGAGGTCGTGGGAAATGAGGAAGCCGTGTATTTGCCACTGTGGCAAGTCTGGTGGCAATGGCTGCCAGCTTTCTGCCCTTCACCTTCTAGGTTCCTGGCGCTCTCTTCTTCAAGTCTCTGGATAATGTGCATGGCTTGGGAGTTAGGGGACTGAGAGATGATAGGAATTGGAAAAGCGAATAAAAATTTAGTGTTCAAACCACAACCTCAAAGATTTTCATTTTTTCTAAAGGTACCGATCATATTAGGACATATTACTTGTACTCTGAGGCAGGGAAAAATTGAATGGAATTTATTCAATTTAGCTAAGAGTAAAGGTTCGAAATAAAGATCTTCATAGCTACCCAAGGGGCTTTTACATGTATAGACTGGGTGCAGCTGCAAGTCTGACTAACAAAGGGGATGGAGATATCTTAACTGGACCAAAGCTATATTGACTCTGGCTGTAACACTTTCCAAAGGAAAGGAAAACACTTGGCAATTGCAGAAGCAGCAATATAAGGCAGCAGATGGAGGTGGTGAATGCAGAAGCAATGGAAAAGAGAGTTCTTGGACAAAATCATTTACTATAGGAACACAAGTTGGCAGCAGCAGAGTAATGAAGGAGATTTTTTTTAATTAAACCGAAGGGTTTCTGGTTCACAGCAGGTGCTAGAATTGAACTGGAGCAAGGAAGAAAGATCAGGCAAGAATCAGAAAAGGGGTTGGAACGATGAGGCACAGAGATACAAAGTGGAAGAACAAATTTAGATGATGTCCTTAAATGGTACTGGGAGTGATGTAGACTGTGAAGATCCTGGGAGGGTTCTTTCTGTGCTGTGGGGAGAGATTAACTATAGGGTGTCACCAGCAGATCAGAGCCATGATGTAGGTCCCTTGAGAACATGGAACTCACTAACAGGGCTGCTCTTCCTTAACTGTCTATGGACTCTGTACAAGTCCTTTCTGTTTTCATGATTGAATTAATAAATGTGTTCTATGTTTGGTTCCCTGCTAGTATGGAGTTTGAAAGGGAAAGAAGGATACCTAGAAAGCTAGAATTATCCAAATTCAGATGTTCTTTGAGTCCCAAGAGGTAAAGGCAAACTGACTATACTTATTGAAAAATCTTCAAGGCCTCCATAATAGGAAGCTATCATTCTGAGCTATGGGTACATATTTAAAATTGCTTAGTAAGCTATAAATGCAGGAGAGGCAGTATGGTACAATGGAAAGAGCAGTGACTCTGGAGTCAGATGATATGGGTTCAAATCTTCCTTTTGGTACTTGGTATCAGGATTGCATTGGAAAAATTCCTTAGCTTTCCTCAACCCAGTTTCCTCACCTGTAAAATGAGGGGCTGGCCTTTGAGTGGTCTATCCATATCAAAAGATCATGGATCTAGAGCAGAAAGGGGCCTCATAAACCATATAATTATGAAAGGCTTTTCTGAATTCTCACTGTTTCCATGTATGGTAGTAGTAAGTCATCATCTTCAGTCAACCAGCCAGTGACTCAACAAATATTTACACAGTTAGTAGACATTTATTAAGTGCCTACTATGCGCCAGGCACTGTGCTAACCATGGAGAATACAAAGAAAGACAAAAAAGAGTCCATGCCCTCAAAGAACTTATATTCTAATGGGGGAGACAACATTCAAACAACTTTGTACCGTTCAAACAACTACATTCCATTCAAATAACATTCAAGCAACTATGTACAAATAAGCCTAGAATAAGTTGTAAATAACCTAGAGAGGGAAGGCAGTAGAATTAAGGAGGCCTGGAAAAGACCCACTGTTCCACCCCTCTTTCATGGCACACACATCTGCCTATAGTGGCTACATGTAGGGGCTTTCCTCAACTAAGGATGTCCAAATGCAATACTTGGGCTCTTGCTACTAGGATAGGACCCACAGGGTAGTGAGATCTGAAGCCTGGCAAAGGAAAATCTGAGGAGTTCTTTCAGAAGTAGCCTAGACATTGGAGAAAGTGCTGTTTTAACTATACTTAGTTATTTGTGTTTGTGTCTTATCCCCAATTAGATTATGAGCTTCATGAGGGCAGGGACTATTCCTTACCTTTTTATTTTCCCCACTGTCCAGTAGTTCTCTGCACACAATACACATTTAATACATATTTGTTGAATTAAATGGGGGAAATGCCAAGAGCAGAAGAGAAGCCTTCTGCCTAGAGACAGTTAGGTGGCAGAAAAGGGTATAGCCTTGGTCTGACTCCAGATCTGAGTTCAAATCCACCCTCAGACTCTTCCTAATTGTGTGACCATGGGCAAGTCATATAAGTCATGTTTGCCTCAGTTTCCTCGACTAGAAAACGAGGTTCATGATGTTCACCTAGTTCCCAGGGTTATCGTGAGGACTGAATGAGATGTCTGTAAAGGGCTTGGCACAGTGCCTGGCACATAATAGGTGCTTAATAAATACTCGTTCCCTTCCTTCCCCTCACCCACTACAACCTTTCTCCCCCTCTTCCCACCATAAGAGGAGCACAAGAAGCCCATGTCAGACTGCTGATATTACCTCCTGCCTTTGGTTGCCTACTCCTGTGCCTCTCTGGCCTGCTAGGAGGAAGGTTAGTGCTGACCCCTCCTCAAATACTGAGGAAGGAGGGCACGAGGTTCACCTCCCGCCCCCGAATGTTGCCACTGTGGTGAGCTGCTACTAGCACCCCCGATAGCGGTCAGTGAGGGTGGAACAAGGTAGGACATCAGCGCAGGTGTGAGGCGCAGATGAGGATGGCGGGGAGGAGGGGGGCGCCAAGTGGCGCTAGCGCCCCTACAGTGAATGCTGGGTCTCTGGAGAGGCCAGGCTGGCTGGCTCTGAAGAAGGAGAAGAGGGCTGGGCCTGCAAAGGAGAGGAGGAGTAGGCAGGAGAGTACAGGAGAGGAGGGCGGGGCTGCGCGGAGTGAGCCTGCCTGGAAGGACTGGAGAGGCGGAGGCGGTGGCAGTGGCGGCTGCTGTTGCCTGGGCTACGGGAGGGCGCTGTGCAGAGCCTATAGCCTGGAGCAGCAGCTGCCAGGGTCAAGCCCCCCAGGGCCAGCCGACTCTTCCATCGCCGAGCCCCGCTGCCCTCTAACCTAGAGCAGCTCGACCTGGCGCCGAGCTGCGTGGGGCTTGACCCTGGCGGGCCTCGGAGGGGAAGTAGGGAGCCAGCATAGGAGTGCGCTCCGGGAGGGGCCTCCGAGGGACTGGAAAAGGTGAGCTGCCCCGGGATGGGCGCCTCGCTTAGCGTGCTGCCCAACCCTGCCCTGCGCTGTGTTGTGCTGTGCTCGCCCTCGGGCTACGCCACGGTGCAGGGGCAGGAGGAGGGGAGCTGCCCTGCCTTCGAGGGGCAGGCGCTGACCTGTGATCGCCTGGGGTGGGAGCGCATCCAGTGTAGCAGTAGGTGTGAGCGTGGCTGGCTTTGGAGAGACATAGAGCGCGCACTGGATGGCAGGGAGCTTTGGGAAGCGAGGAAGGCCGAGGGATCAATGAGTCTTTCAGGGAAGGGGGAAAACAGGCATTCCAATTCCGGCAGGGCAAGTCAGGACCTCCGAGTCAGAGAGACGAGTGGGAAAACTATTTTTTCTCTTCTGGAAGGGAAGGTTACTTCGACTCTGAAAGCATGGGCTTGTTCCAAGGACTTTGTTGGGCGCTCCAAGATTTGGGTAAGAGGCAGAGAAAAATTGAAAATATTGCCTAGACTGTCTCCAAACGCGTGGTCTCTGTTGTGTTAGTGGTCACCTCGGAAATAACCCCAAATAACTGCACGCGAGAGCTGCCGGGGTGCTGGTTCCTATGGGCATCCGGGGTTGAAGCTTGCTGAGCTGCTTACTGATTTTAGCAGCTGGAAACAGCCTCTCATATTAATAAGTTTAGTCCTCGCAATTACAGAAAAGAATTGTAGCCGGGGAGGGAGATAGAAGGGGCTTTCAAAAGCCTCATAAATGTTACATAAACATATGCTATCCTTTCTATTGAAGGTTGACATTTATGAAGGACCTTAATGTAAAAAAAAAATGATGTAATAGAGAGACCTTAACAGATTTATGGTTGCCCTTTCTTTCCTTTTTAAAGGGGGAAACAAGGTTTGATCCTCACAACCTCCAGGTCCTTTTACATTTGCCGTTGATGGTCCATGGAGATAAATATAACATGGCGTTAATTATGACCTTGGTAATAAAGGTTTTGGATGAGTTGAAATGAGTGGACTGCCTTGATCATGGGGCACTTTTTATCTTGTCTCTATTTAGCATAGAAGAAATCTTTAATGGGATCACCTTTTTTTTTTTTGCGTGAACAAAAGCATCAATTTTGTAAACAAAAACTCCAGACAGAATATAGTTTTTGTTAATTGTAGTAGGTCTGTGTAAGTTCATCCATCTTCACCTTTAGGACAGTGACAGGACATAGAGTAGGCACTTAATAGATGTATATTGGCTAGCTGAGATGTTTTCTTTTTCTTCTAACAGTCTTACTTGATTAAGATTCCACTATATTGACAGCAACTGTTGTTGTTAAACAGTATATGCATAAATTGAAGAATTTATTTTAATGTAATTATTTCATAATCAGATACTTTTTTGAAGGGGGCAGATTATTTTGCACTAGGGAAGGATTTCTTCAGCATCTTTTATGTTGTGTAGGTAATTGTATACGTTAGGCATTTTTGCTGCTACTTTATTTCTATATGCTTCTCAATTTGGTGAGGTTTCACATGTCACAGGTAGAATTTAGATTTGGCAATTGACAGCAATTGAGCCTTAGTACCAAAAGCTGTCATCCTTCTCCAAACTATTCATCAGTAGCTTGCTGCAAAGAACTATTTAAAAAAATAGAATCAATGTATAAGTGGGATGTGTAGATTGGAAAATAGTGAGCATGTTATGAGACAGAAGAGGAAATATTTGGTGGCTTAGTGTCACAGTTCGTTGTTGAACTAATTCCAGAAAGACATGTGTGGTATGACTTTAATCAGTTATCATTAATGCAGAATATGAGAACATTATATAGCCATTCTTGGCATTCTATTCACCCATTTATACTATTAAAAAAATTTTCAGTGACCCAAATTCCATTTTAATGTGAAATTCGTCTTCTTTTTAAAGAATTTTTTCTTAGTCTTGAAGGGTAATGTGAAATTATTACTATGTGTGCAGCAGCGGTCTGTTTCTTATAGCTATTTACTTTATTCTTTAATGAAAATATCTTGTTTACTATTTTGTTTCCATAGAGTACATAACTTGAGTTTAAATTATTTGCTTTCCATACTAAGTGCTAGCTGACTTATTGTTTGTATGTTTCTAGATAACCATAGAAGTAATTTATTCCTCTAATTAGAGGGCCATAAAGTAGGTTTTATAGAAATTTAAAATTAGTCTTACATATGAATCTGAATTTTAGAACATGAAAATTTGTCTTTGCTTTTTTAACCTGGTAAGGTCCCTTATACAAGGGATTTGCATTAGGACCATGGCTTTCATTTGTCTAGGGCTACAAATCTATGAGGCTTTAAGAAGAAAGATATATATATATATATCTATCCTGATCAATTCAGATTATGATCTGTAGTTTGCATAGACTGTAGAATTTGTAATTGTTACATACTGCCATACTACATGAATGTTACTCATCTCAGTTATAATTCTACTTCATGAACTTAGAGCTTACTGGATAAAGTTTTCATCAAAAGCAAAAAGTTCCATTCATACTCACTAATAGAGTCGGAGGTAGATTTAGGGTTAAAATAGAATTTGATTCTTTGTTTTCAAATTTATTTAAAGGAGTGAACCTATACTCCTCATTATCTAATAACAAACAGCCTTTTTAATGTTTGAAAAAAACCTAGTGATTCCAAACCTAATGAACAAATATTTAAAAGAAAACGTTCAAAACTTTAGCAAAAAGTTCATTTTTTGTTTTCATTTAATGCATTTTAAATAAGTATGCCTACTTAGAATAAGTATACATACCAAGTCAATGAATTGATTGCCTCTTGATTCCACAAGACAATTATAGAATCATAAACTTAGAGCTGGAAGGAATTTTAGAGGTCATCTGGTCCAAATCCTTTTTACAGGTGGGGAAAATGAGGGTCAGAAAATGAAAGTAAAATGCCCACAGTTGTTGTTGTTGTTCATTTGTGTCTGACTCTTTTGGACCCCATTTGGGGTTTTTGTGCCAAAGATATTGGAGTGGTTTACCATTTCCTTCACCTCATTTTACAGATGAGGAAACTGAGGCAAATAGGGTTAAGTGACTTGCCCAGGGTCTCACAGATAGTGAGCATCTGAGGCTGGATTTGAGCTCAGGAAGATGAGTCTTCCTGACTCCAGGCTGGGCACTATATCCACTGTGCCACCCAACTGTACCAAGGTCACACAGGCAGTAAGTGACAGACAAGAGGGGAAGCCAGGTTTTGACTCCGAATCCAGCACTTTTCCCACAGCATCGGCCTGGATTATACAACCGGTTGAAAAAAGTTTGCCCAATGGCAATTTATTATTAAATAGAGACTTAAAAATAAACTTCAAAGCTGAAGACAAAAATCAAAAACAGGCAGTTTGTGCAATGTATTTTTTTTTCCATGACAGTTCGTTCACAGCCTGTTTTCTTTTGGAAGATGCTGAAAATAAAAATTAGAGTAATTGAATGGAATCATATTATGTTCTGTGACTCTTAAAAGATATGCCTGTGGGTCTATATAGCCTTTTAAAAAAAATCTACCTGAGACGAAAATACCCCAACACTTACATGAAACGAAGTGGCATGAACACTCATCAGCCTGAGTGAATGTTACTAAGGAGCTCCTCAATCAGCTTGTCTAAAGTCTTAAAGGAATGGAGAGTATTTAGCCTGGAGAAAAAAAGACTGCAGTGGGTTATGAAAGAAGGTATTGTGACCTCCTCAGGATATATTTTAAAGAATAGTTTAGACAGCTATTTTTGGAGGATGGAGGAACAAAGTTTCCTCTAAAAGAAGGGAAATGTGGTTCTTTAAAGCCCTTTTCACATTCAAATTGATGTTTGTTCCAAATTTAGGATGCATAGGTCCTTAATGCAGGTTCATAAATTCTTACGATATTTTGGTGACTACATCTTCATTGGGCAACAATTTTGAAAGCATCAGTATGTCCTGTAGTGTAAAAATGATATCTACCTATTGACCCATGAAGCTCATACATCATTTGGGGAATACAGGAATAGGGAGGAGAGTCTAGACTTGAAAAACCTTGTGCTGATTTGATTTTTTCCCCCAAATTGGCATGATTTTTGGAGTTTAACATTAGGTCTTAACGTTTTTGAACTTTGGGTGTTTGAAGATATTGCATTTGGCAGCACAAAATTTTAAAGCTTGTAGAAAATATTTCATGATTGCAAAAAGGAAAATCATTTCCATCTCTAGGCCAACATCAATATGTATAATACAGCACACCTCTATAAGGGTTCCTAGGCTGCACATAGATTTGCCAGTTGCACAATGCCACAAGGACATTTTATAGCTGAATAGAGTGAAATTGAAAGCTAAAATATGAGAGTATAGACCATAGGAGATGCTGGTGGTTGTAATCCCTCCTGAAGATAGAAGTACCCTATATTTATGATCCATTTCGCATCACTTGACGTTCAAGACTGACATTTGTTTTTAATCCATTTATGATTACAGTCTAGGTATTAAAATACTAAAGGCTGCATTTATAGCACTGGCTTTACCTCAACCCTGGTTTTTATAAATTGTGAGCATGCCAGTTTACATTAAAGTTGATTTTAAAAAAATATTTCAGGTTATTGCATATTGGAAAAAATGTAAGGGATGAATATGGCTTCATTATATAAAGTTAATATATGATTATTACATGAAAATGGTTACCTCTAACATGGGCTGCATCTAGTGGCTAATAAATCAAATGGTTTTTATAGAAAGGATGGAAAATAAAAGTAAATGACTTGTTCTGAAAATTATCCAGGCTATTTGTAATACTCTTTTAAGATTCACATTGTGGGTCCTTGGCAAGATTATACATCCAGTTGATTCTTAGTACTATGGAATCAAAGAAATATAAGGGAAAGAGTGTTGTCAAAATAAAAAACTTAAGTGTTAAGCATGAAGACCCTTGCTCTCTTTTGAATAGTTTAACTCTGCATACATGAGTTGGGGATCAGACAATAAACGTGTATTAAATCCCTTTACAATATCTTAGGTGGCTACCATGGCATTACAGGTATTTGTATATTTAGATAAGGGATTTGGAGGTATACTTTTTAAAAAATGTCTTGGGCTTTATCCATCTAGAAGCTGTGGAAATGGGAAATAGATGCAATATCAACCCTACTTATCAAGATGGGCAGCCTGGATGACTTATTTAATAGGTAGCTAGGTGGCGCAGTGCAGAGAACACTTCCAGAAGGCAGGAAGACCTGTGTTCAAATTCTGCCTCAGAGGCATAGCAACTCTATTTGTTGTTTCAGTCATGTCCATCCAACTCTTCCTAACCCCATTTGGTGTTTCTCGGCAAAGATACTAGAGTGGTTTGCCATTTTCTTTTCTGAATCATTTTACAGATGAGGAAACTGAGGCAAACAGGGTAAAGAGACTTGCCCAAGGTCAGACAGTTAGTAAGTGTCTGAGGCCAGATTTGAATTCAAGAAGATGAGTCTTCCTGACTCTGGGCCTGTCCACTATACCATCTAGCTGCCCTGTGGTCCTAGGTAAATGACTCCAGGAGTGGGGATAGGCATGGGGATAATAATAGCAACCACCACCCTAGATTGTTGTGAGGATTGTATAAGATAATGTATGTAAAGTACCATATAAATGATAGCTGTAATTATGATTGTATTCTGGCTTATATAAATCAAATCCTGTAGTTATGCTCAATGGGCCTCGTTTTGATGTGGTTGCTTAGTACAATAGCAGGCTAGTACAAAGCAGTAGCAACAAAGCATTGTCAGAAGGATCTGCTTCTGGAAGGGAAAGGCTTTCCCAATGACCAACAGTATTCACAGCTGCCTCCATTCCGCAGTCACCGAGGAATAATAAATGCACAGGTTTTCAAGGAATTGGGGCATGTGTGACACCATTCATTGGCACTTCCAGTCTCACCTGCCCATGCTCCTTGAATGCAATTGACTTGTTAAGATTAGTCCACCCCCCCTCCCTCATATCAATGATACTGGTTCCACACAAAGGTGATGACTGTTGTTTAATTGTTTCAGTCTTCTTACTCTTTGTGACCCTTGCTGAGAATACTCGAGTGGTGTGCCATTTCCTTCTCCAGTCCATTTTACAGATGAGGAAACTGAGGCACATAGGGTTAAGTGCCCAGGGTCACACACCTAGTGTCTGAGACAGAATTTGCACTCATGAAGATGAGTCTTCCCGATGATTCCAAGCTCGGTGATCTACCTAGCAAAGGCTATTTGTTCCCCGCCCCGCCCAAAAAGAGTCTAAACTGATGGTGGGGGCACCATACAGGATGAATATGTATTAGCAGGGTACACCCACAAAGCTGAACTTCTAACCAGCTGCCCAGTTCCACATAATCACAATCATTCGTGAGCCTGACATTCTTTATAACTTCACATTTGATGTCATCAATTGAACAATCAACAATATAAAAAGTTATTTTTTAAAAGTCTTTGAGAAAGAGATGTCTAGCATCTAAATGGCATTTCAGTAATTGAATTCATTTTTAACTTTCAATATTATTACTTAAAATGCTTGACTTTTTTGCCCAGTTTCCCCCCTGTTTTAAATGCCAAAGAAATTCATACGGCATTTCATTTTATTCCAGGAAATTTAAGTACATACTCCTGACACTTCATCATAGCTGAATTACTTGCAAAATGTCCCTTGGTTTTAGCCCATCTTATGAAAAGTTAAATTATTCCTGTTATGTTCATGCATTTGTTAAAACGCCCCTTTAATAAGCCTATCTCATCCAAGAAAAGACTGTATAGAAAATCCGATTCAATCTCTTCGTTTTACGTGTGAGGAAACTGAGGAACAAAGAAGTAGAGTGACTCATCTTAGTTAAGTGGCAGAGCCCACTTGACCCCATGTCCTTTCACTAAAATTCCTTCTTAGTCTTAGGTGAGCACATCACCTTTGAGATTCTATTCTATGTCCTACACCTTTGGGAGTACAAATTAACTGGCTGCCTGCCAAACGGTGCTAACAATAATAATACTTTACATTTGTAGAGCACTTTCCAATTTTAGAACACTTTTACATGCATTATCTCTGTTGATTCTCACTACAATCTAGTGAATTAGGGATGATAAGTAGACCTGTCTCCCTTCTCTTTAAAGGAGAGGAAACGGAGGTATAGAGATGCTAAGTGATTTACCCAGGGTCACTTAGCTAGTGTGTGGTACAGCTAAAAGAATCAGAGAACAATAGGATAAGGTTTTGTTTTGCTTTTTTTTTTCCCAGTGCTATTACTGGAAGATTTTCTTTCTTGGGAGAAATGCCTATCCCCTTAAAAAGTTAGACATGAGACAGCTAGCTTAGAATTCTTCATTCAGCTCTCTATTTTGGTCCAATTTGGCATGTGTTAATGAAATAAGAGAGGATGTCTCTTATGAGACCAGTATTTAAAAATTATTTTGTCCTGTTAAGGAAAAATCTCATCTAAAATAAGGCATAATCTTTTTGAATCTTTGTGTGGATCCATCATTTCAATGAGTGAGGAGTGTGTGTGTGTGTGTGTGTGTGTGTGTGTGTGTGTGTGTGTGTGTGTGTTGTTACCTCCCACTAGTTTTCAAGGGCTGAAGGGCCAGAGTCAGATTTTTTAACTGGATCTAAATGTTCATGATTGTTAGTATTTAATTTTTTCTCCCACTGATGCTGTCTGTCAATTCCCCACAGAACCCAGTGTATTCTATACAAAGCGGATGCTCATCTGATTGTCTCACTGATTGCCTTTATCAATCCCTTTCTCTCATTCTATGAAACTCAGCTCTTTGATGTTAGGCTCTTTATATACAAATTTAACATTTTTATTCTTAAAAGAATTTTTCAAAATTAGAATGACAAATTGTTAAAAATACATCTCTTCATTAACTGTCATTGATACTTTTTGACAAGGTTGGGTTAGTGGAAGGAACCTAGAGCTTGGAGTCAGAGGCCCTGAGTTCATATCCTGGATCTGTTACCTTACTTGTGTGACCTTGGACAAGTCAACCTCTTTGGGCCTCAGTTTTCCCTTCTTTAAAAGGAAAGATTAGACCTTCAAGATCCCTTTCATCACTAAGTCTATAATTCTGTTATCTAGTATTTTAAAGAAATGTGAATAACCATGAAGGAGAGTTTTAAGGCATTGTGATTTGGTTTTGTTTGTTTGTCCATCTGTGTAGTCATAATCTAAGGGAATTGGGTGATTAAGCAATTATAGCATTAACTTAAGTTATATAGATTTAAGTGTTGGATGCAGAGGTAAGGCCTATTCATTGCTGTACAAATTACTAAAAGCCTCTTATGTGAAGCACTAGATTATTTTAAATGAATTTATCTCAGCCTCTGATCAAAAAAATGTTTGTTAACTAAGTAATCAGCCACCAATGGTTTTCCCACTCTATTTGACTTGGGTTTTTTTTTCTCCCCACTTAATAGATTTCATTTTTTCCCCAATTACGTATAAAGATAGTTTTCAACATTCATTTTTATAAGATTTTGAGTTCCCAATTTTTCTCCCTCCTTGCCTCCCCAACACAAGCAAGCAATCTCATATAGGTTATAGTGTACATCTATTTGACTTAAGAGGGCCAATTTGATTTTGCCTTTTTCTCTTTGTGCTGCCTTGTTGGTATCCTCCTGGCTAACTAAACACAGCTTAAAAATGGCTTTTCTTTATATGCTGGTGTAACTTGCTTTGTTTGGGAAGGGAGAGAACTAGAGAGGATGTTTTGCTTAAGATAGTTGGAAGGAGCCTGTGGACTTTGTTCTTTTTTTGGAACACATAAGATCATCTTCTCTGGATGTATTTGTTTTTTAAAAGCCTCTGCTTCGAAGAAACCCTGGACTTTCTCAATTTACTTTTCAATAATGCAACTGGATGGACACTTAGCAGCTACTCATTAAACAATTACTTTTTTCTTAAGAAGATCTCTTCTTCCTTTGCTACTGTGTAGATGTGAACAAATCAGCTTGATTGGCTTTTTAAATTATACTCTTCTAAGCATTCTAGGATGGGGGGTGGGGTGGGAAATGCTTCCTTTTTAAAAAGATTCAATTGAGTTTTCTTTTTCTGAATTACCTAGATCAGTGTCTCAACTTTAGGTTGCAGGAACACTCAGTTTACCAATTTTTTAAAATGCCTTAAAGATTTAACCTCCTGTATCCCTTTACTTCCGCATCTGTAAAATGAAAGGGTTGAGTTGATCATCTCTCAGGTCCCTTCTAGCTGTAAATCCAATTATCGTATGATTCTTATTTTCCCCTAATTTTCATTTATACCTTAATTCACATACTGCTGGTGTGCTTCAGATTTCACAAATGCCAAATATACAGATTTACCTCATTGACTGTTGTGTCCAAATGGACAAGTCAAACAAGTTGTTTGACTGTCTTTTTTTCACTACTGAATTGACTGGTTGTTTGACTCCAGTGACTTCATTAACTGATTGTTCTGACATCCCAGAGGCATAGCCTAAGTTCATCCTTGCATGGGGAATGAATTGCCTTTGAAGTCAGTAGTAGTTTTCATTGTCCCTGTTTGAGCTGTGATTGTCTACTGAGTGCACTCTCCTCAACTCAATAGTGATTTCAAATAGAAAATGGAAAACGAAGAAGGTTAAACAAAGCCAGTTGGAGTTTGAAATAAAATTTGTTGGCAGGATAAAGCCTTAATTTTTCACTCCTGTGTTTTAAAAATAAACTTTGGTCATTTGTCCACATTGATTTTTTAAAATGATCCTTTTTAAATAATGAATAACAATCATAAGTACATTGTTGGATTTCAAATGGCAATTCAAAGTAAATCTATTCGTGTTTTAAATTTTAAATATATTTTCTTTATTTTCTTTGATTTTAGTTTTCGGATTGGGAATATAATTCATCAGAAGAGATGGAATCTAAAAGATCACCAAAAGAACTATTATTCACCATAGCATTTTTACTAGCACATTTGGTAAGTAAATCCTTCTCATTCTACTTTTTCATTTAAATGTGAGGAAAGAAATATAATTAATAGAATGTGGTCTAGAGTATTTTATATGATTGTCTCAGACTCCTTTGTCTTTCAAATTTTTTTTTTTACTTCCATAGTACAAATTAATGGACAGAAATGTCCAATCTTGACTTTGGAAGGTATTATTTAAATTCTTTTCTTTGAAATTTGGAGAAAATCAAATAAATGGAGTAACAACATTTCTAGCCCCATGACAATGATAAATTATCTTGTGGCTCATAGAAATGTGCTATACTCAGCACGAGTCAGACCCTTCCTGACTAGAGTATTATTTCCAGTTCCGGACTGCATGGCTTGTAAGGTTTGTGGAAAACTTGGAAAAGGTTCAAAGGAGAACCATTAAGATGATTAAAAGTGTTGGAAAATAGGCCCTATGAGGGAAGTTAAAAGGAACTGAAATTTATTTCATCTGGAGACATAATAAAGCAAAGCTTAATGATGATCTTTGAATATATGAAAGGTTATTATACAGAGGATAGTAACTGTTCTCCATGGAGGACAGAGTATGAAGAAATGGGGTTAAGCTACAATGAGAAATTCAGGTAGACATATGGAAAATTTGTGTAAAGCTGTTAAGCACAAACAGTTAAAAGGGAGGCTATGTGGAATTTTTCTCTGAATATCTTTGAAACATAGCCTTTTTTGTCAAAGTTTAGATGTTTCTATCTCACTCTGGGCTTGGACAAAATCACAGTCCATCTGTCATAGGATCACAGATTGAGAGCTGGAAGAGACCATGAAGATGATCTTGGCCAACTGGCTTATTTTACAGGTGAGAAAACTGAGGTCTGGACAGTGATTTGCCCAAGACTACAGAGGCTTTAAGTAGCAGAGCCAGGAGATGAACTCAGGTCACATGACTTCTAATCCAGTGGTGTTCCCACCCTTCCATGAAGCCTCTGCCTAAAAGCATTTATTAAATGCCGTTCTCTACATGACACTGTAGTAAGGCATTGTACCAAACAAGTAGACGTAGCCCTTTCCCTCTTCAAATTTCCATGATTGAGTTAAAGGGAAAAATACATTTGAAGAAATGTCTTCTATATTAAATATGATCTGGCTTATTGAGGAGGGGGTATTAGATAAGGAATATACATATAATTATTGACTTTGAGGGGATGACTAATATAAGGTAATTCATATCATAGCTGAGTGCTCTGGTTTTCTCTGAGCCTTTCGAATTTGGGTTAAATAATTTTTGATCATACAGATTTAGAGCTAGCAGAGAGACCTCTTTTGAAAAAGGGCATAGAAATCTTGTTGCCTTGACTGAAAGTTTCTTAATTTAAGACTTCCCCTCCCTAAACTTATTGTTTATCTCAATAAATCGTTAAGAGAACTCAATAGTGATGAGAATATAATTTCATATTTATGTAACATCTTCTGAAGAACCCAAAATATTTCAAAACCATTCATTTTTCTGTCAGCTACAACAAGCAGGAATGGTGGACAATGCTGGAGTTGGACTCAGAAAGACCTGAGCTCTAATCCTGTCTTGGACACTTGCTAGCTATGAGACCCTGGGCAAGTCACTTAACCTTTTCTTAACCTCAGTTTCCTCACCTTTGGAAAGAGCATATTAATCACACCTACCTCAAAGGGTTATTGTGAAATTTAATTGAGATCATATGCATAAAGCACTTTGCAAACTTGAAACCACTTTACAAATTTCAACTTTTTATCCAGTAATTCTCAGAAATTATTTCTCAAAGCCTGTATCCAAAGCAATAAGGGCAAGTATATATTGTTCTTTCATGGGTTCTTAGTAAAATGTATGCTTTGCACACTTGGAAAGGACTGAATTTCTTCCTGCAAAACTAATGACAGTCACATTGAATCCACTTGGAAATTTCTAATAAGTCATTGCAAAATCCTGTGTAGCTGGCCATACAAATTCATTATATTTGCAAATGTATCCTCTTACTTGCAGATCAGAGAATAGGCTGCTGTTAACTTGGAAGTTTACAGAGCAGAAGAATGCTGAAACCCCAGAGCCAGGGAAGAATAGCTCTCTCTGCATGCCCATTCCTTTCCTAGACATTTCCTAGGCTCCAGACATTCTCCTTAGGCTACAGCAAGAGCCCTTAAGGACATAATATATCACTTTTCACCCAAATTGTCAGAAAATTGTCTGAGGGAAAGTAGTAATTCTGCCCTGGAGCTGAATAAACTTGGTTCCTAGGAGAGAAACTTTGCCTCCCAGTCCTTCAAGTACCCTGAAGAATTAGGCTCATTGACTTGTTCAGCCCATCCTAAGTTGGCCTCTTTTCAAAAAGTGAAAATGAGCTTTATTTCTTTCTCAATTAGCATTTTTGGGTGTGACAGTAGTTTTTTCAGATAGCTTTATTAGAACAATTCCTTGAATTTGTTTTCAACTTTCTGTTCCAAAGAATTCTAGGCACTTTAGTGTGATGTATCATTGTGAACAATTCACTTTGAATTTTGCATGTATTCTTTTTTCTTCTTTTAGCCACATAGAATAATGTCTGAAACAGGAGACTGCAGACAACAAGAATTTAGGGATCGTTCTGGAAACTGTATCCCCTGCAAACAATGTGGTCCAGGGATGGAGCTGTCTAAGGTACATCTATTCCATATATGATAGAATGATAGCTAAATGTTTTTACTCTTAGTCAATTTTCTTTCCCCAAAATGCAAATCTTCTGGAAATTTGTATTAATGTGATCATTTTATCTCGCTTCACTGTGTTGCTTTAACCAAACAACACAGTCTTTAGGAACAGTAATTATTTCTTCCCAATCTGTGTGCATTAAACATATACAAGATTATAAGTTTTGGAGAAAGATTTTTTTAAATTCAATTTTAATAAAAAAAATAGGCACTTCCATCAAACGAAAGTTAAGAGACTAAAAAGTAATGTTTTTAGGTAGCAACATTTTATTGATATGCTATAAAACACATCCTTTAAAATAAACTCAAAATAAAGAAAATATGGACATGCATTAAATGACATAATTGTCAGCTTTTCTCCCAAGGTGAATGTCTTTGATGTTAGTAGAGATAAGAAATAAATAATATACATTCTACTTCAAGTGAGCTACAGGGTTCGACAATGAGCTACACGTAGTAAATAATTATTATATTTATGGAATTGAAGAATTCCTTCAGTAGTACTTCCCATCCAAACTGGATAGGGGTAAAAACCTTTTTATCTAAAAGAAAAAGTCAACTGAACTCACCCAAGCTATTTTATAGTATCATTTAAAATAAATATATTTACTGTCATTTTTTATTAAAAGTGAGTCAAAAGCATTTTGTAAATGAGGCTTTTTGACAATTTAGAGTTGCAACAATACTTAAGGAAAATATATACCAGCAAAGAATTTTGGTTCTCTATTCTCCTGGATGCATTTTAAGAAAGGTGGGGCCTAGTTTCTTTTCTTTGACACTTTGGGAAACTGACTTGCTAGTTGGGGAGCTTTTAAGTCATTGATGTATCTTCTTGAGCTGTAGAAAGCATCAAAGTCTTCTTGTTCAAAAAGGCAGAAACAATAGTTTTCCCTTTGTTTAAAGTAACTAAGTCTGGCTCCTCCAAAGAGAAGTGCTCTCTACCCACAGGCTTGACATTGTTCAAAGACTGGTTTTGTCATTCATAGATTTTTGATCAATGATCTACAAACAGCAGGAAACAAAGAATTATGCATTGAACTAGTAGTTTCATGGGAGGCAGCTTCTTGGAATTGATGTGTTAAATAAGTAGAGTGATTTAAACATCCTGTGTTTTACATTTGGTTTTGAATTATTTGTTCTTTGAACTCTGTGTGAAATCTAGTAACATTTCAACAGATAATTTTCAACTTGTATTATCAAAAATATGTGTTCAGATATACATTTTGCTGTTGTATATAAAGTGATTTATATGTAAAGTGTAGATATGCTTAGTTTGTAAGATAAATTTGATCAGGAAGTTGCCTTGTTTTTACCAGATAGGGACAGAAGACTTGAGAATCCAATTACTTAAGCTTTTCCTCAGGAAAACATTTCTCTCCCTCTAAATCCCTATTATTAAGATGGCGATCAGATTTTCATAAATTCTGGCTAAAAAACACAGAAGTATTTTGTAAAAACATATTTAAAATACACAAAGTATTTAGGAATCATTCTACCAGCACACACTCAATAACTATAGATTCAATTACAGTATTAAGTTCTTATCTATATTCAGTATTTATCGATAGGCTGTGACAATGACAGTATGACCAATTTATTTACAAACTTAGTGCTATGCCAGTCAAACTTACCAAAGGGGCACTTTATGGAATTAGATAAAATAGTAACAAAATTCATTTGGAGGAACAAAAGATCTAGACTATCCAGGGAAATAATGGGGGAAAAAGCAGAAATAAGGAGAGGATAGCACTTCCAGACCTCTAAACCTCAAACTCAATCACGAGTCCCATTTGGTAATGATTAAAAAATAAAAATATAAATCACTAGGACAGGATAGACAAATAAGAATTAGAAATAGTTGAACTCAATAACCTAGGGTTCAAAAAAAAACCCCTAAAACATGTAAATTACCTAGAATAGAACTCCCTATTTGACAAGAACTGCTAGGAAAACTGGAAACCAGTTTAGTAAAAATTAGGTTTAAACCAAAATGTTATACCATATTCCACACTAAATTCAAAATGGATACATGGCCTAAATTTTAAAGATTAAATCATTTAAAAAATTAAAAGTAAATTATTATGTACCTTTTGATTATTTCCTAGTTAGCTTATATATAGCTTGTTTGTATGTAGTGGTTTTCATGTTGTCTCTCCCAACACAGTGTGAGCTCCTCAAGAGCAGAGACTGTCTTTTGCCTTTCTTTGTACTCCTAGTGCTTAACATAGTGCCTGGCACATAGTAAGCAGTCAATAAATGCTTGACTGATTGATAGAGTTTGAATTCTTAACTAAATGGAGAATATAGGCAATTACAAAAAATGAAACTGGTATTTTTGATTATATAAAATTGGTCAATTTTTGCACAAACACAATATACTTAGGATAAAAGGGAAGTGGTTGACTATGATGAACATCTTTTGTATCGAATATGTCTG
Source organism: Trichosurus vulpecula (assembly GCF_011100635.1). Taxonomy (NCBI): domain Eukaryota; kingdom Metazoa; phylum Chordata; class Mammalia; order Diprotodontia; family Phalangeridae; genus Trichosurus; species Trichosurus vulpecula. The sequence continues at coordinate 183,715,023 of NC_050574.1, forward strand.
ATAAGAATTTTATATCTAAGATATTAGAAACAGCTAACACAAATAAAATCTAAACAATTCAAAGCCTGCCTTTACAATTTGAATTAAGTTCACTAGCTTTTACTTCCAAACATTTCTAGAAAACTGACACAAGGCTTCTAAAGAAGCACAATGAAATTCTGAAATCCCAGTAACTTTATATTAGATATATTAAATAATAACTTTTTGAAAATTATAGTTCTGTATTTTATTAAATCCCATATATATCCATGTTAAATGTTTCCCTTTATTTAAAATGAAAACTCATTTAAACAGCAAACAAGCTATGTTATATAACATTTTTAGGGTAGAAATTGCAGAAAGGGAAATCATTACAAATCTTGGAAATTTTGTAATAGCGTATTTCTAGATAAAAGTTCTACTTCAATGGCAAAGAAGTGATCCTGGGTTCTTGAAGGTTGTGCCCACAGAGCATAAGCCCTAACTGGCTCTACCATGCTGGCTAGAGAATCTTTGAGTCTGATCCAGGTTATAGCCTCTCTCTTCTTTCCAAGGATAAGTAAATACAGAGAGGCTTTTAACCATAGGCTGGCCACTAGGTGATGAGTTCTTCAGCCACATCAACCCATGAAACAAAGAGTGGGGAGAGGAGGGAGGGAGAGAAAGAGAGAGAGAAGAGGGGATTGGAATATTTAATAACATTTTTCTATGTTTGGAAGCAACAGGATAAATTTGATGAGGAAGGTTTGGTTTTTTTTCATATTTTGTCACAATAGTAGTAACTTTTAAAAACTTGAGTCTTAGGTTTCACTGGAATATGCAAATATATTCCATATTATCATATATGTGTTCCTTAGGATATAATACTTCATAGAGAAGTATCTTTTGTAAGAGTCTCTGTAGATTTTGTCATCAATGTTAGATTCCATGGGCTTGCTTCATCATTGGTATTAAGCAAAGAAAAAAATGTATGTGTCAAGGTTATTTTAAAATATATTTAATATTATATTATATATAATATGTAATATACAATTATATGTGAATATTATATATAATATATTCATATATTTGAAGTGATTATTATTATAAATATATTTAAATTATTTTTATTTCATGCCTGCTCTTCAAAAGATAATTATTTAACTTTCTATCTTGGTTTCTGTTCTTAATAAATTAAAATGGTGAGTGAGCCCTGCTTCCTGATGTTAAATGAAAAACTTGTGAAAATCAAAGACAGTTGGGAAAATGCAAAATAAATTTTTATTTACCAGTTGGCTAAAATCAAGGTAAAAGATTTTTCTCAGTCACTCTAAGGAAGAGAAATCTTAATTATAATTAATGAATTTGTTCATTTTTCTTCTCTGTTCCTCATAGTAGGGCTTTAACCACTGCACATGACTTTCCTATGAAAGAAAAGTAAAGTATAAGTATTTTTGTGTAGGCGAAAACATTTAAAAGGTCAGTTCTATTTAATTTGGTTAATTATTACTTTCAGGCTTTATGTATAAAAAGATAAGTCATCTTACTAAAAAATAAACCTTATTTGCTTAGCAGTTTTATAACATCTCTTAAATTTATGATTAAAAACAATGACTCCATGGATAACATTCTAAAGGAGATTTTTACTTAAAAAATGAAATATGTAGTTATAAGAGAGGAGTTCTTATTTCCTTTTTATGAAGTACAAAAAGAGAGAACTCTTTTAACTTTTCAATTGAAGCTTAAGATTATGGTTAGGCTAAGTGTTTTGAATCTAAAAAGTACAGTAAACAGCAACATCTTTAAGTAATTTATGGGAAAGTGGAAGTACTGGATCCAATTACTGAAGTCCCACAACTAAAGCTACTTTGACATGAAAAAGACAGCCCGTTTCAGACAACGTGGAAAGTTTACAGAATAAGCTATTTTCTTTGCCTCGTTTTCTTGTCCTAACCACGTTTCTCTATCTATAGTAACATCAGCTTTTCTGCTTACAATTACTTAAACTCTGATTATTTTTTAATTCAGAGTTTATGCCTGTAGCTTAAAGATAGGTCATAAACATGTTGCAGGTGAGAGCTAGGTATACTTAAAATTTCCATCTGTGGTTTTATTACTCTTAATTATTATTTTCTTTGGAAGTTTTTCAAGTCTTTATTTTCTTTCAAGGTGTCTAGGATTAAATTCTTACTTGTGGGTCTCTGCCTTTAGGGTTCTCAGTAGCAGGTTTTTGTTTTGTTTTGTTTTAAATGCTACTGGTATACCATCCTTCTCTAGAGGAAGCGGGAGCTTTGGTATCCCACTACCCTTCATGGTCAGTGGTTTTTCCCATACCTCTTCTCATTTCCTTTCAATTACTAGGTAGTAAGAAGCCTCAACAGCAGTTCCTGATTCCAAAATTACTTTTTTGCTTATTTAAAACATTAATCTTTACTAGTTCTAATACTTTTTTTTTAATTATGAAAACAGTACTTTGAGGAATGCATATTCCGGCTTGCACAGTTGTACGAGTTCAAAAGGTGTCTCTTATCATTTAGCAAACCTTGAAGTTCTCCCAGAATTGGTTGGAGGTCTTATTTTGCCAAATAGTGATTTCTTAGAGAAACATGTTAAGTCCTGCATGACTTCCTCCTTTAGCATTTTGCTTTGGGCAAATGATTTCTTTTGGAATTTTCTGATTTTCTCTTATTTCCTTACTACCTCTCTCTATAGCCTGTCTCCACCTCTTAAAATGTTCCTAGACCTGGGGTTTCTAGACCTTTTTGTGTCTTTCTAACCTTTTGTGTTTTTTTTTTTAGTGGCCCTTAGGCAGTCTGGTGAAGCTTTTGGACCTCTTCTCAGAAAAATTTTTTAATGCATAAAATAAGAACACATAGTATTACAAAGAAAATAATTATGTTGATATACAGTTAAACAAACAAACAACCTTACAGAGCTCAGGTTAAAAACCCTTGCTCTATCCCTAGACCATGCAGGTTGATGACAATGATGAGCTGGAAGAAATCCAAAGTTTTGCAACCACTGTATGCCTCTTCCTGTTCTATCTTTTGATGATGTGATTTCAGTAGCTCTTTAAGGGTTGCTTCTGGTTCTGATGATGCATGTTGCTGAAGACCTTTTCTCTAGAAACTGGTTCAGTGACAGTTCAGAATAGGTGTTCTACAAGAAAAGGGCTTCCAAATCACAATAATTACATAATTAAATATCTTCATATTTAAAGACTATGCATACATAATTCATATAAACAGCACTTGAAGGTTTACAAAGCACTTTCTTCACAATAACAATTTTAGATAGACATTTTTCTGGGATTATCCCCATGTTACAGAGGACAAAACTGACACTTAGATAAGTGAAGAGGATTGTCTGAGGTTATCCAGTTAGTTGGTGTCAGAGCTGGAATTAGAACCCAGTTTTTCTCACTCCAGGCTCCACCTTCTTTGCCTTTCTTTGTATCTTCTCAGCTTAGCCCAGGGTCTGGAAAACAGTCAGTACTCAATAAATGTTTATTGACTGACTGATTATACTATGGGGCCTCTTATAGCAACCAGGTTTTTCCAAGAAGTCTATTCACGGTGATCTGTCTAGTTTCTAGAGATTCTAAAAAATTGGTGTTGCTTTTTAAAAGTGATAATCAAGCCACACCATTTTAGTAAACCAAGTTAATTTGCCATTGTTACAAGAAAAATATGTTACAGATTTTTGGCCCAGTGAAATATAGATTAACTAATGTATTCCATATTAGACCTGTGTTTCTCCCACCTATTTGTAGTGTGAGTCATTTTTCAGTCATGTCTGACTCTTTGTGACCCTACTTGGGTTTTCTTGGCAAAGACACTGGAGTGGTTGCCATTTCCTTCTCTAGCTCATTTTACAGATGAGGAAACTGAGACAAACAGAGTTAAATGACTTGTGCAGAGTCACATAGCTATTAAGTATCTTAGGCCAGATTTGAACTCAGGAGGATAAGTCTACCTGACTCCAGGCTCAGCACTCCATCCACCATGCCAACTAGCTGCCCTATGGTCTATTATAATTTATAGGACCAATAATTAAGATTTTTTTTTCTTTTTGGTAAAAGTAGATCTGATGATTCTGTTTATCTAAAGATTAAGAATAATGAAAAGATGTATAAATTGTTCCATAAACAGAACATATATTTGAGGACTTCCTTTCAATTCAAGAAAATAAACAAAACTTTGGGATTTGTGGGAGAGTATGATATTGTTTTCTTAAAGTAACCACATTAGACTTTTAATTTTCACTGTCTAGCATTTGCCTAGCCATGACTGTGCCTCTTCAGCAAGTATTCCATTTTAAGTCTTAAGTGCCAGCAGTGTGCTTTTAATATGAGCATCTCCCACCCATAAATCAGGAAACTAGTTTTTGCATGAACCACTGGAAACAGTTGGGCTTTGAGTCTTTGGCACTGTTTTCAAAGTAAGCTTTTCTAACCAATTATTGGGATGACTTTTGTTAATGTGAAAAATTAACTCTTATAAACAACAACATTCCTTCTCCCACAGAGGTGGATGTCTATCTCCATGTTTTTTCAGTTTACTTCTCTTGAAGGTAGTGTTAGTTCATGTGAAGAGATGCAAGAAAAATATCAATGTAATTTGTAGGCATAAAAGCTATTTATTCCCACCATTTAATTAAAGTGTTGCTCATTTTGCTTATGCTTAATTATACTTGATGGAGCTGAATGATATTTGGCAAATACTAACAAGCTCCAGCTTTTAATTTTTCGACAAACAACAATAGCAACTATAAAAAAAAAAAAACCAACAACCAACTCCAGAATCTTACAGACCAGAAGCTGGAGAAAGCTCCTTGGGCTGTTTTATGAAAAGGAAGGAAGAAGGCCAATTTCTAAATACCACTGGCATAAATCTGATTTACGATTTTCATTTTGATATTCTAAAATCCATCCACAAATAACTCTCGCCAGGTCCAAATATGAAATTGATCATGACATTGAAAAAAAATTTTTTTAAATTTTGTAAACAAACTTTGCTTCAGGACAGGCATAAATAAAGACTACTTTAGACCACTTGCTGATCCTGAAATTCTAGGCCATGGACTATTGCTACTTGGTAAGGATCTTTCAGGTAGTCTGGGGTCTTATCTACAGTGAAAGGTGAAAGGTACATCTCTTGTTGCTGTACAAAGAGCACTGAACTTAGAGTCATAGGACCCTAACTCAACTGCTGACTGTATGACCTTGAGCAAATTACATACCCTCTTTGGGCCTCATTTTCCTCATCTGTGAGATAAGAGTGTTGGAATAGATGGCCTCCAAAGTCCTTTCCAGCTCTAGATCATTGTGACTGTATACTACTAGCATTTGCTATATTTGAGGAGAGAGAAAAGACAAAGGGGTGATTGTGGCAGATTTACTGAAGGAAGCTCACTAACTGGGGCTTACAAGGGTTGGGTGGAGTTATGGGGTTGATAGTATAATGAGACAATTGGATCCCACCTTGAAACTATGCCAGAGGTGAGCTGCTAGCTGCTCATAGGAAGTTAGTCAACAATCATTTAATAAGCACATGCTACATGCTAGGAACTCTGAGAGGTGAAATGGATACAAAGAAAGGTAAAAATACTGGTTTTGTCTTCAGTGAGCTCACATTCTAATGCAGTAGACAACATGTAAATAACTATGTCTATTATAGATAGATGATGTGTTGTTGAGTCATTTCAGTTGTGTCTGATTCTGTGACCCCAGTTAGGGTTTTCTTGGCAAAGATACTAGAGTGGTTTGCCATTTCCTCTTCCAGCTCATTTTACAGATGAGGAAACTAAGGCAAACAGGGTTAAGTGACATGCCCAGGGTCACACAGCTAGGAAGTGTCTGTGGCGACATTTGAACTGAGGTCCTCCAGACTCCAGGACTCTATCTACTGTGACACCTGGGGGAGGGGAGGGGAAAGGGGAGTGAGAGAGAGAGAGAGAGAGAGAGAGAGAGAGAGAGAGAGAGAGAGATGCATATACACAATCTCAGAAGAGAAGGTGGGGAAGACCTGTCAAAGGTGGAATTTGAGCTGAGTCTTAAAGGAAGCTAAGAAGAGGATGGGAAGGAGAAAGTGTGTATATATAGAAAACCTAACTGAATAAGATGACTAAGAGCCTGCATCTCCAACCCTGCATCATGTTCTGCCTTTCATCTCTGCCAGTATGAAATTATTTTACAGAAAAGCCAACAGTGGGCTGGTAAAAAAGCACTTTTACCAAGAAATATTGAGCTCATCCCATGAGCCCAGCTTCCCAGAAGCAGTCCAGAAACTCAGACTCTTTAGAACAATTGATGTGCCACTAAGAAAACCTACTGTTTTTCTAATTCAGAACAACAATTAGTCAATTTAGTAAAAGATAAATAAATGATTTGGTATCATACAATCATAGTCTCATGCCAGGCAGTTTTAGATTGGACTCTCTGCTTAAAAGTTTTACTACCTTTGGAAGTGTAACATCAAAATAGTGACCTGAAATCTGAAAGAGAAAGGTCATTTAAGGAGATCATGACATTTTGAAAGAAACCATTCCCAAGAATTGCACTTACTTATCTACTAATTTTATATGGAAAAGTTACAGATAAGCTCTTTAGAATGAGCCCCTTTGGTCTACAGGGTAGAACACACTGCTTTCCTTTTTTCTTTTTGTATTCTATTTTTAACATCTTGTTTCCCTACATATTTCTCTTCTACTCTGGTGATTCACATCTCCTAGTTACTTTTTGGCTCTACTGTGAAGAATTTTAAAGCACCTTTAACCAATAGTTTTACTTAATTTAATGAGACAATATCAAAGAAGACATTGGAGTGTTTTAAATTTTTATACTGTAAGCAATTTAATATTTATATGCTGTTTACTTTATTAGAGGCATCTAAAGTAATTATAGTGACTCTGATGTTTATGACGCATCAGAAATGTGACAGATCAAGTCTGTAAGTTTTAAATGCTTTGATAAATTTTCTTTGTTGTGCCCCAAACAATCATATCCTACACGCTATAATTTACTTCTTTGGATAATTGGAAACAACTTCTCTGAAATTCTAGTCTTTTCAAGATCTATGGGATTGGTTTGAACAGGCGCTACATAGAGTTCCCAGAATTTTATGATCTGCCCACTGAATTATGTTTTTTAAAGTGGTAGTAGTGGTGGTGGTGGTGGTGGTTGTGGTGGTACTTTAAATTACAATGGACTTCCAGTGTCATCTTCTTGAAATTTTTTTAAATACCCCCTGAAAATTGGTAGGTACAAATAGCCCTTATCCTAGCCGCTGAAAAATAAATCCACTAAAGGGGAAAAAAAGGGATATAATGCTTTGTCTGAAGTATTAAGATAATATCCAGATACTCAAGGCACAATGCGAGACATTCATGGCCTAGAAATCTAGAAATTGTTTAATTTTTTAAAAATTTGGACAGTTAGAAACTAGCCCAAATTATAAACATTATTTCTCCAATATTTAGTTAGCAAAAGTAATCAGCTAAAGATGGCATAGATGACTAAACTCAGTTCTCCAAAAGTCCTGTTGTTATTTACCTCAGTAACATGGAATTCAACTGGTGATCTAAAAGTGAGCAAGAAGGCTGCTGAAGATACTAAACTAGAGGTCACAAAATCTAAATGCTAAAAGTTCCAGATTTTTGTTCTCAGGAGAATCCCTTGGGCTCTCATTCAAAGGCTATTTACTATAAATATTAACTTTACCTCCAGCTGGAAGTTTCAGAACAGGTACTGATGGAAAGCGTATTGACTGTCTTGCTATCTATCACACATGACACCTGAGCTCTGGTCTCTGTGTCTTTGTGATGGTCATCCTCCATGCCTGGAAAGTGTCTTAGTCTCTTAGAATAACTTTGTTTCTTTCAAACCCCTGCTCAAGCATCAGCTTCTACTTGAAGCCTTTCCTGATCGCTCTCAGCTCCTAGATCCTCCTTTTAATTTTCCATGTGTGTTCACTTTATAGTTTTATCATTTTATTTTTTAACAAATTTCTTTTTTTTTAAATTTTCTTATTCTAGACTTAAATACTAAAACTTAAATACACAATAAGAAAAAAATTATAAACTTAAATACAAAATAAAAAAAGGAAAAAAGCATTGCCATGTGCACAGCAGAACATAAGAGAGGATTCAAAATATACAGCAATAAATTTCCATTTCAAGAAAGCCTATACAATAAACACTATGCATTGTATTGAGAATTGTCCATCTTTTCTTTGCTTCCATGTAAGTTTTCTTTTGTTCTCTGCTGTGCACTTTCACCTTATATTTTATACCTATTTTTTATGTACATGTTTTATCCTCTGATAGAATGTAAGCTCTTTGAGGGCAGAAACTGTTGTTTTTTTTAATCTCAATATATCCCCAGTACCTAGTACAGTGCTGAGCCCATAGCAGGTATTTAATAAATGCTTGTTGAATTAAGCTAAGGGGAGCTCATCCAGTATGGTCAAGCATAGCCTGAAAATGTGGATATATTACTTCCTAATACATACATAGCAGATTGGAAGCAAATGAAAGACTGTTAGTGAAGACTATAGGGAAGCAGCAAGAACTGAATCCTGGCAGGCTGATGGGGAGGGTAGATATAGAGAAACTAAAAAAAAAAAAAGCAGACATGAGAACTCAAAAAAAAAGAGCAAAGAACCATTTAGTATAGTGGTAAATAGGCATTTGAAGAGACTCGTGAAAGGAGGGAGATGTGGAAAACCTAAGGGAAAGAAGAAATTCAGCGGTTGCCTGTCTTGTAAGATTCTCATCCTGGTTCTCATAGAAATTAGATTGAAATAATCTTCTTCTAAATGAAATCAAGTGCAAAATATGCATCATGTCCAAATGTGATCCATTTTGGCCTGTTGTATGCTGTCTTTATTGGTAGTGGCTTTTTACTGAAACTATGATTTTTATTTAGTACAGGAAGTTCCCAGTAAGGAAACTCCGTTGACCATTGCCAATCGATACTTGCTCCACAATTTATAGCCTTAGAGTTACTTGAGGCACAGAAAGGGTAACTGCCTTACTCAGGCTCATGCCATGCAGTGTTATCTCCTGAACTCCCACCTGGGGCTTTACTAGTCTGACTGGCTCCAGCCACCATTTACTTCCTTGCCCCAACCCCTACCCCACTCCCTATGCTTTATTCTCCAGGAACCACGATCAACTCAACTCCACCCTTGTCAACAAGTATTTGCCAAGCAGTATGTATTGCCAAGTATTCTGCAAAGCAAGTAGGATACAAAGAAAGTCATAAACAATCCCTGCCCTCAATGAGCTCATATTCTGATAGGGAGACAAATGTGGAAATAAGCAAGGACATAGAAGATACATAAAGAGTAATGGGAAAATCATCTCAGAGAGGAAGGCACTGGAAGCCAGGGGGGACTAGGATAGGCTTCCCCAAGAAGGTCTGAGTTTGAGCTGAGTCTTGAAAAAATTACTTTTGTAGCTGAGTGGAAGATGAATTGGAGTAGGGAGAGAACCAACAGTCACTTTGGAGAGGTCACTTTGATTGAATGATGAAGTCTGAAGCCAGACTACAGAGGATTAAAGAGAAAGTGAGAAAAGTGGAGGTTCCTAATCTAGATGACTTTCTCCTATAAAGGTGGTGTGTCAGCCTGGTCGTCTGTGACTCTGTTTACCATCTCTATAACTCAGTGATTCTCAAGTTATTGTCCCAGTGAGTCCCCAAGGGGTCTGCAAGGTCAAAAATGTATTCATAATAATACTAATACATTATTTGCCGATCAAAATTCTCCCTTTCCGACTATGTATCTGTGTGAGGCTGAGCTTTCTTCATATACTTTAACCAAAACAATGTATCACAACAGATTGAATGCAGAAACAGACATGAGAAACCAGCCAGACATTAAAGAGGATTGCAAAAATAAGTTTTTAAAAATATGACTCTTCTCACTAAACTTTTTTGTTTTTGAAAATGGTTATTTTTCATAAAAATCTATTATTTATGTTACATGTAATGAGCTTATTACTGTTTCTTAAATGAAATTAATGAATAGGTTAAAATGTTGTCAGTTTTAATTTCAAATATGGTTAATATCAATAGGTATAACCCATATAAGCAAAAGTTCTTTGGGGTCCTTAATACAAAGGAATCCTGAGATGAAAAAATTTGAGAACCACTGCTACAACTTTCCAAACGAAATTATCCTTTTATGGCCACTATTTGTATATGTGTTGTCTTCCCCATAAAAATGTTAATTCCTTGAGAACGGGGACCAGGTTTGCCTTTGTATTGGTATGGTTACTTTCAAACTCATTCATTTTAGGTAACTTGATTTAGAAGGTATAAGAAAATATAAAATTGTATAAAGTTAGTGAAAAGGTAACTATGTGACACAGAATCATAGAATTTTTGAACTCCAAGGGATTGTAGACATATACTCCACCCGCTTTGTTTTGCAGATAAAGAATTTAAGACCTTGAAAGTTTAAATGAAAGCCCCACCCCACACCGCCCCCCCACCCCTTAGATTGGCCACATATCTATGGCCACATTCTCAGCATGGTCCAGCTGGCAACCCTTGGACCTCTTAAGATCATAATATGTAGCACAAATAAAATACTCTTCTGGGCCTCCAAATCAGAAGTTTTAAGAAGTTAGTTACAATACATTTTCATCATAAATTGCATAGTTTGGGTGATTTTAAGAAGTATATGAATACCTTATTAAATAAAATTTGAACTTATTAAGTTGCTAAATGTAATTTGGTAATAAAAACTTAAGTAACACTTTTTCAGTCATTAACTGTGTATTTGGTTATTTTCATAGTCATGCAAATTTCATGTGAAATTTTACATGCCATTATCTTTCTTCACTCAAGATATGAACCCTAATATCAAAGTACTTGTTTTTATGCCTTTACCAGTGAATTACTGAATAGTCCATTCACTTTAGAATCTGAGCATTCACATGACTGGTTTAATTAGGAAACAAGAAAGCTCAATAATTCCACCATAAGCTAGTAATAATGTACCAGTGGGAGTCCTTGCGGCCCTTTATTATTCAAATACTCAGTGGTTTCTTGAATAAAGTGGATGACTAAGTATACTTATGGAAGTAAGAGAGATTATTAGCAGTGGAAGACACATTTGAACTTGCTGAAAGAACTGCTTTTGTATCTAGGAAGGCCTACCCTCAGTAATTATTATACTAGGTCTTCATTTTATCCCAGCAGTCCCTCCTTATTCACGCTTGCAATGTCTGAATAGCTTTCTATTGCTTGTTAATCCCCACAGGAATGTGGCTTTGGTTATGGGGAGGATGCACAGTGTATGACATGCAGGCCGCACAGATTCAAGGAGGACTGGGGCTTTCAGAAATGCAAACCCTGTCTGGATTGTGCATTAGTGAACCGATTTCAGAAGGCCAACTGTTCTGTCACCAATGATGCTGTTTGTGGGGACTGCTTACCGGGGTAAGTTAGATTTTCCTGTTCTTTCATCATTCTAAAAAACTATTTCTCCCTTTTTAAAAAGTCTCAATTTCATATTAACTAATATTAACTCTTAAATCATTTAAGATTATATTAATTGCTAAATTAATATGCTAATATTAATTCAAATTATGTATTATGTAAATTATTAATTTAATATACTACTATAACTTTTAAATTATTTACTACATTAACTATTAAATTAATACACTAATATTAACTCTTAGATCATTTAACATTATATTAATTACTAAATTAATATACTAATATTAACAAATTATTTTTCATGTTTTTTATGTCATTAAAATATTGAATAAACAGTGCTAGATCAGAAATTGGAGGATCTGTGATCTGGGACAAGTTACTTTTCTGGGTCTCAGTTTCTTCATCTATAAAATGAGGGCATTGGATTAGGTGGCTGAGTTCCTTTCCAGCCTTAAACACGACCCTTTGAATAAGATTACAGGTTCCTTGAGTGCAGGGTCCATGTCTCATACTTCTTTGAGGCCCCAGTGGTGCCTTGCACATAGGAGGTATTCAATAAGTATTGTTGATTTCATTTGCTGGATTTGCCATTCCATTGCTTTGCCATTTAGTCCTTTTGAGCTTTAATAGCTAAATCATTGCACATTGTGCTCCATGTCCAGAATGAACTTGCTCCTCACTTTTACCTCATAGAATATTTAGCTTCCTGAAAAGCACTACTCAGGTGCCACCTCCTGATGAGACCCTTCCTCATCCTGCCAGCTGGTAGTCCTAGCTTCATCTTGAAATTACCTTGTATTTCTTGGTGTCTTATAACATCATTCGATTCCTCTTGCCCAATTCTAGTTTTGAAGGAGTTATTTTCTTCCTTAAGATTTTGTACCTCTTTTTTTCCAATTGGTTAACTTTCTTTTCATAATTTTCTTGGATTGCTTTTAACCCAGGTACATGTGGTATTCTACCACAAATACCCTTTCCCCACCAATAAGCAACTTATGAGGACATGATCTGTCATTTTTATCTTGTGTCCCCAGCACCTAGAACAGTGCCTTGCTTATAGTAGGTACTTAATCAACACTTGATTTGAACTTAGTTGTGTGGAGTTCAATTTGAAGGCAAGGTCCAAAGCCTCATGACCTGGTTTGCATTTATCCTAATATTTGAAGTTTTGCTAATATCAAAAGCCCAGAAAGTGGTGCACATGTCTTGTAAGTGAATCAATTCAGTCTGGCTCATAAACATGAAATACTAAAGCTGGCATGAATTTAATCTAACCTGTTCATTTTACATATAAGAAACTCAGGCCTCGAGGGGTAAAAGGACCAAAATGATATTCAGAGAGAGCAAAACAAGACAGGATGAAGATTCACATCTATAAACTCCTAGCCCCATGTTCTTTTTCATGTACCTGGACAACTCTATAGTCACAACATTAACGTGAGATCTCAGAAGTGGTGTTGTTCATTCTGTACCTGAATAGAAAAAGGCTCTACATGTCTCTGAAAGATGGTCATCCCAACCTTGGTTGAAGACCTCTAATGAGGGAGAACTACCACCTCTTGAAGCAATTCAGTCCATTTTTGATCTCCTTTATTTGTTAGTTTTTCAGTAGTTTGCCTACCTATACTCTCCTCACATTTATCCTTGTTCTATTCTCTAGAGATACACAGAACAAGTTTAATACAGATTCTGTGTTATTTCCTTTCAGATATTTGAAAGTGACTATCATGACCTCTCTCTGTCTCATATTTCCTAGGTTAAATACCTCTGGTTCTTTCCCTAATTTGAAAAAGTTTTTTTTTTTTTAAATTGAGCATTTATTTTCTCTTCCTCCTACCTCCCATGCAACTGAAAAAAAAAGGAAGAAAAAAATTCCTTGCAACAGATGCATAATCAAGTAAAACAAATTTCCGTATTGGCTTTGTCTAAGATTACATGTCTCATTTTATTTATTTAATCTATCACCTCTGTCATTAGGTGGGTATCATTCTTCATTCATCTGTTCCCTGGAATCATGGCTGATCATTGCATTGATCAGAGTTCTTCAGTTTTTCAAAGTCTTTGTTTTCACAGTGTTGTGACTATATAAATTATCCTCCTGGTTCTGCTTACTTTACTCTGAATCAGTCCATATAAGTCTTCTCAGGTTTCTTCAAAACCTTACCTTTCATCATTTTATAGTACTGTAGTATTCCATTAGTTTCATATACCCATAATTCCATATACCAGTCATTCCCCAGTTGATAGACACCTCCTTTCTTTCCAGTTCCTGTTCCTCATGTGATATGATTTCTGGATTACTCCCCATTTGGGATCTTCATTCCTCAATGCAGATTTTCACCAACTGTCTATTCTTTTCTATTATCTATATATTGTTATTTAGATACTCATTGAAGGGTTATGGAAAAATACAACCTCCTTAAAAAATGACTGAATGTAAGGATAATCTCCTCAAGTCCATGGCCATGAGTATCTCTTCTAAAGTGTAGATGTAGGGTCTTACTCTTAACCATTTTAAAACTTAAGGTAGAATTTAGTGCAGATGTGTAATATGAAACACTTGGTGGGAAATATGGTGACTCAGATTGTGGGGAAGAGGAAGCTTTTCAGATGAGATGGGTGAGTTATTGAATAGTTGGAAGATGTTTTTAAGAAATTATGGAACAGATATGATGGATAGGCTGAGGAAAAGTAGAGGGTGGGAGACCAAGCCAAATTGAATAGCCTGAGAAAAGAGGACAATGAAGATATACAAAATTCCCTAGCTCATTCTTCTCCCTGCTTAAACCACAGGTTTTTGCTTCAGTGGAGTGCTTAGCTGTAGCTTCATGGTCTAATTACATGATTATTTTTCATATTATGTCCTTTTCAAACCACCATTAATGCATTAGGCAGGTAGCACTTACACAGTGGCTTTTATCCAAAACTTTTTCAGTTTTTTTTACAAAAACATTTTCACTTTACCACATCTCTGAAGTGGGTGGTAGGCCTTAATCCCATTTTTAGACAATAAAATTGGGACACAGGAAGTGACTTTCATGGTACCACCCCCTCAAAAAAAAAAAAAAAAGAAAAGAAAAGCAGGAGTAAAATGCTGACCAGATTTTCATAGTGAAAATTGACAATCATCAGTAGATATAAGCTATTTACCCAGCTTAGGCCCAAATGTAACTTTAACCTTTATTCAAATAGGTATATTTTTGGTACACTGTCTAAATTCATCAGATAATGTTTCTGATTTCATTATAATTGATGCTACAGAGAATAGCACCTAAATTCTGAATATTACAAAAATTTCCTTCATTCATTCAGCTTGATATAAATTACAGTTGAGAGGCAAGTAGTCATTAGCTTCTTCATTTTTTTCCTTTTTCATTTGGGATTGGTTAAAAACATATGAAGTCTGTATAAGCATGTTCAGCAAGCCTTATTGAAACCCTGTAGTGTGGTCAGAATTGTGTTTTCTTGGTGGCATGATACCTGAGATATAATTATGCTGTAATGTTTAAGTTATTTTTCATTTGGAATAGCAATAGAAGTAATAATAAAAAAAAACATCCAATATTTTCTAGCTGAAATCTGTTGTTGCATCTATTAGCTTAGGAGAAAGAGACAATAAAAATTATTTCTTCTTCCTTTTCTAGATTTTACAGGAAGACAAAGCTTGTCGGCTTTCAAGACATGGAGTGTGTACCTTGTGGAGATCCACCACCCCCATATGAGCCTCACTGTGAGTGAACATTGCTTAGAATAGGGCTGGAGCTCTCCTTGACCTGCTTACTTGCTTGTGTTAGTTGAAAAATGAAATAAATTTTTCTCACTGTGAAACTGAGCAGGGGCATGAACTTAAGTTCCCTACCATTAATGCTCATTTGTTAATGTTTTAGGGAAAAAAACCTCTCAATTTATAAGGATCTTGAAGAAAATTATTGATACTTTGCTATTATTTTATATAAGTACACAAATTAAAAATAAAGGACATATGAAGAAAGATGCTATCTGAATCGAGAAAGAACTGATAAATAGAAATATGCATAGAATACTTTTGCATATATATATATATATACCTATTTGTGTCTAACGGTAGCCATCTCTAGGGCAAGGTTGGGGGAGGAGTGAAGGAGAGAAAAAAAAGAAATTTACAGGTTAATGTTATTATATATTTAAAAGAAATAGCAAGTTATATATAATAGATTTGCAGTTTCATGTGCAATTATCTTTTTTATTACATTATGTTATGGAAATGCTTATTTTATTCCATAAATTAAAAATACAATTTAAAAAATATTTTTCTATTACATTTCATTCAAGAGAGGCGGTATAGTGTAGTAGATAATGTAGTAGCTCTGGATTTAGGAAGACCTGGGTTCAGATTCTCCCTCTTATATTTTGTGTGTAATCCTGGACAAGTCACTTAAGCTCTGTGCATTGTAAACACCTTCCTAGAATTTTATTAAATTATAGATGAATTATGATCTGTGTTGTTGAAGAGAGACCCTACGTTTGGAAGACAGTCTCCTCAATGAGAGTTCCCACACTGACACAATCACAACTACTTCTGCATATTTGTATTTTGTTCATGTTTCATATTTTGTTTTATGCTTACAATCAGTCAACTCTGATTTGGTGAATTAATCACATTTTATAACAGAATAAGTGTGATTTTAACATAACTTCTTAGAAAACTCCATAGCTCATAAAGAAACCAAGATGGGGAACAGGACAGGGAGAAGGCTACTGAAATAAGCTTACCAAAATGCTTGGAGTACACATATTGGCTCCTACATACCCTGACAGGGAATATGAGAGGAGCAAAAGATGTTCCATTGTTGGGAGCTGGGAAGGCCACTAGCAACTGGAGAAGAATTCTAATCATTGGCCCCGATCAAAGGGAAGAATTCAAGAGAATAAAAAGTAAAGGTTTATTCCACTCATGTGTCTCTAGTTCACTTCCAGATAGGAATAGGGCAATTGGATAATATGTCCATTTATTTTAAAGTTCTGTATTAGTGTATTCTTTTGTAATAATTTTTTAAAAGAACCCTTACATTCATCCAGCCTTTAAAAGGCTGCCTAACACTCACCTTTCAATTACCATATAAGGTGTAGGTAGTGTGTGTATCTGTCATATCCATTTTGCAGATGAGAAAACTAAGACTCAAGGTCATAAATCTAGGAAGTATCCGAGCTGAGATACAGTTCTGGATCTTCTTGATTACCATTACTCTTCTCACTGTAATATAATGTCTCTCTTTTATGTCATGGGACCTCTTTCCTGATCTTTATAAAATGAATTTTTCATTAAAAAGCAATGTAACATTTAATGGATGAAGCCACATGCCATTTTTCATTTTTGGGGGGACATTTCACCAAATGCAATCTTTTAAATTTTTTTGGTATTATACAAAGAAAAAATGGCATTCTCTCATTCATTATGCTGAAAAAGCTAACCAAAGGAGAACAGTTTCTAGCTTTCATAGTTCTTCATGTTTGCCCCTGTTTTTATAAAACATAGTCCGAAACCCAAAGAAAATCAGGCCACCTAATTCATCTTCTTCTGGAAAATATATTGCTATCATTTTCCCCCTAGTATTCACATGTTTAAGAATGTCAGAGCTAGAAGGGTTCTTAGGACACATCTAGTGCTACCCTATTCATAATACAGTAGAGGAAAGTAGGATCCAAAGAAGTGATTTTCCAAAGGTCATGTAGCTAGTAAGTGTTATGGCCAGAACTTGAACCCAGGTCTTCTGATTCTAAGACTGATGCTCATTTTAGAGTTTGGTATTTGATACAGATTTTCTATAGTCTCTATGTAAATGGCATCAAAGTGCCTCTTTAAGATGTGTAATTCACGAGAGAACAGAATGTATTGGAGAGCAATATCACATCTCCCAAATATTCTATCAGAGCCCAAATTGCCTGATCTAATACAGAATGAAATGTAAGGTATGATCCCTATGAGAAAGTTCATTAGTGGAAAGAGTTGAAAAAAATGAAGTATAATCTATGTCTGCTGTATATGGCTATTACTTATTAGCTACATAGAAAACATCATAGTTGCAGCTGGAAAAGAGTTGATTTTTTTCCAGTATTTTAATTTAAATTTAATGTTCTCTAGTCAAGGAGTCCCAGGCTAGGGAAATTTCTGCTATCAGAATTCTAACTAAGCCTGAATAAATATCAGAAGTTCAAAGAGAATTGTGGTCCATCTTCCTAGCTATATTGTAATATATATGAGAAAAGATATATAATAGATAATATCCATATGCTGTGTACATATATATATACACAAAACACATACATATATGAGCATATATACGGATATATGTATATAGATACAGCATTTGGAAAATAAAAATGTTGCTGTGTATGCTGGTGCACACCTGTAGTTCCTGCTCTTGGGGAGGCTGAAGGTAGTGCATCCCTTGAGCCTGACAGTTCTGAGCTGCAGTAGAGTTAAAGCCAATTGGGCATCTGTATTAACTCTGGCACTAATATGGTGAGTCCTTGGAAGCAGAGGGCTAACAGGTTGACAAAAGCAGAGCAAAGCGCAGTACAAGTTGGAAGAGAGAGGGGTGTAGGGAGAGAAGAGAAGAAAAGAAAAGGGAGAGGAGAGGAGGGGAGGGGACAGGAGAGAAAAGAAAAGAAGAAAGAAAGGAAAGGGAAAGAGTGTAATAAGACCTTAGTCCGAAAATGCTACGTTTCCTTATAAAGAGGAATCATAGTGGTATCCCGAAGACTGACATCTTTCATAAAAACGTGTATGAGGAGATAAAGCGCAAGTCAAAATTAGTCTCAAAAGGCCTTTTCTGTTTTATACATTGAAAATTTAAATGAGAGTAATTAATTCATAATGGTTCCTGGATGGCTTATGCTTAGAGCTTTTTACATAGTAAAGAATAATTTCTTTGGCAGAATCAAAATTGAGATAATTTCATTAGTTATTGACCTTTCAAAGAACATGTTCACCCAGACTAAGGTGATAGAGATAGCAGATTTCATGGTCCTTAGGAAGCAGTAGTTCTTATCTCCACATAATAAAACATACTATCTTTGGCTTAGTCTGAGGAATAATTCCAGATCTAAACCAAGGATAGTTTCTGCCCATAAAATGTAGAGAACTTTTGGGGAAATGATGTGGCATAGCTTGAATGATCATTTTTTTACTTTATGCTTTGACATTCACCCAATGAGAGTGACCTCTTCAGTGTCTCTCCCCACCCCCCAACCCCCATTGGCTCTTCTTTGCTATCATATTAATTGTATGTACACAGAAACTATGCAAAGATCACTAGCCTTGGAGTTGAGAGACCTGACTTTGAATGTGCCTGTGCCACTTATCTGTGTGGTTTTAGGTATGCTACTTAATTTCTCTGTGCCTCAGTTTCCTCATCTGTAAAGTAGAGATAATACTTATGATGCCAACTTCCCAGAGCTATTATGAGGATTAAACAAGATAATGTATTTTGAGGCTCTTTGCTAATCTTAAGGAACTATAAAGTCAACTATTATTATTAATGTCTAAATCTCCAAGTACCAAGGAATTTGCCTGTTGTATAGTTTTCCTTTCTGTTTTAATAAGTGTTATTAAGAGGCATGACCAAAACTTGAACCCAGGTCTTCTAAGACCTATGCTTATTTCAGAGTTTGGTATTTGACACATATTTTGAATTGTTTCTTTGGGAATGGCATCAAAGTGCCTCTTTAAGATGCATCATTCACTACAGAACAGAATATGTTGGAGAGCAATATCACATCTCCCAAATTTCCTGTGATTCCTACTTAGAATTGTCATTTCCTAATTGCCTTAAGCAGTTGTCTTGAAGATCAAATGTTGGTTCTCATAAGGGAACCAGGCTAGAGCATATGGATACATCTATTGTCAGTACAAATCCTAGAGTAAATAGTCCAAAGCCCATTTCTTGTGAATGGTAGGTTTGTAGCATCATTATCACATGTCCATGAAGGGCTTCACTTATACCAGTGGTAATTTGGGGTGGGGGATGGGAAGGGTAGAGAGTGGGGAGAGCTGAATGGTCTGGACCTATGAATTCCATTCAGAACAGGAAATTCCCAGAGTGGAAACTACCTTTACTGATGTAGATGAGCTGTCAGTGTCTAGTTTTAGAGAATTACCTGGGGGGAATGAGAGATTAAATAACTTGCTGTCAGATATCTGGTATGTGTCAGTTACAGGATTAGAACCCAGATCTTCCAAGACTGGCCTTTTATGCATTCTTCCATGTGGTCTCTTTTTGATGAGTATTAAACTATTGTAAAAAAAAGTGTAGTTCCATTAAAAGTATTGAGAAGGAAAGCAGAAACCTAAATCTCTGTATGATGTGAACAGTCATTAGGATGGGTTTGATAAAAACATCCCATTTGTTCTGCTGCTTTGTTGTTTAAGTTTTTGTATCATTTTTTCTAGGCATATGAACAAATTGTAGTGAAACAAAATAGGCTCTGAAAAAATTCAAAACTTTATCTTCATAGTCAGACATTATTTAAGTGCATTTAATTTAGATGTTTGCTTTTCTCTTGGAGCTTTTGTAAAACAAATCACATGATCTTAAATCGATAAGAAATAAGATAAAGCATATGTGTGGGAGGTAGAAGAGATGCTAGCTTTTAAACAAATACTTCAGAAAACAGCAGGTCTTTGCACCAAGGAATGAATAGCCTTGGCATGAGGCTAGAATAATCTTAGGAGATGATTTGACAGTATTGTTCTTCATTCCAATTAAAGAACAAAAGCAATCAATTAAAAAGCAAACACTCTTTGAAAATTAAAGAAAATTAAGCCTATGTTAAGGCAAGACCAACAATACTTCAGGTGTCTGGAGAGGGGAAAAATGAATAATTTAAGATCATGTGTTTTAGTAACCTTTAATAAATAATAACTCATAATAATGTAGCAAATTATGGTTCTCCAACATGTGTATATGTTAAATAAGAAAAATGGTAACTGACATTTATGTAATTAACAATAATAATAACTGATTTCCTTAGGGTTTACAAAGCAGGTAATATGGGATAAGTGAAAGAGTTTCAGTCAGCTGCAAAGAAAACGAACCTGTTTTGTATATTCCTCAGTTTTAGATCTGTAGTTGAAATAAGTGAGGTTACTTCATCCTTGTAGTATCTTTTGTTTAAAAAATTCTTTTCTTTCCTTCCTTCCTTTCTTTTTCCCTCCTTCCTTCTTTCTTTGTTTAGGCAGGGCTACTTAGGCCTTCTTAAGATAACTTAGATGTCTAGGGGCTTGGCATGTGTGTTTCTCTCTGGCCACAATGGTCAACCAGGTGTAATCCACTACCACAGTACCAGGGTGGTTTGAAAACAGCTTGAGAAAGCCAATGACCCTAAACAAGTCTTTGACACTGGTGTAATCATTTTAAGAATGGAAGACTGTGTTTACTATTACAATTATTTTTACTTTTGCATTTTTCTTTATGTATTTGAAGAAAGGAAGAGTTGCCTTTAATTTGGGGCATCTTACTAAAAACAGAGGTATTTGAAGTTGAAAATTTAGGAATTATTAAAAAACATAGAAACATTATAAGCCAGTTATTCTGTGTTGGATTGGAAGATACCATCACTGAGGGGCTAATAAAGTAGAACTGACTTTGATGATGATACTATGACTTAACGTTCTTACTGTTAATGTGTCAATTTAAGGAGTTACTTGTTGGGGAGAGGGGATCCTTTTTCAGTTATAGGCAGCTCATTTAACCTAGAAATGACCAAGGCCCCACCAAGAAAACAGGGGCACCGGACCCCTAGTGGGCTATAGCATGACTCTATGGGATACTTAGTTGGAAGGTGAGAAGATAAGTCACATCCCAGAGTCCTCACCATAGCCAATTACAGAACTTGTCTTTAGCTTAATCCCATCCCTTCCTTTATCCATTACGACCCAACACTTCTCTAGATCCTTCCCTTTGCTGGCATTTTATGGCTATACAAACTCCTGACTTCTCCCTTTTTGCTCTGGGCACTGGTCCCTACAATTTATAACTTACCTGAGACCCAGGCACTTGCACAGATAAAATTCTTATTGCCTTCCCAGGTATACACAGCCTCTCAGATCATTTCATGGCTTCAACATGGCAAGCACTGTATTCATAAGTAGTGGGTAATGAATAAGAACCTTACCCCCCCACACCCCTTTGTTTTTGCCATGGTATCCCCTTCCTGATGTCATGGCTGTTTATAAACAACAGCAACAACAGGACACAATGAGTAGCAAAGAATCAACAGGCATCACGGATGGTTATGTTGTGCCCACAATATCTCATCCATTACATTGCCTTTCCCTTAAAATCCATCTCAAACTCCTTATTTTTATTGAGGGCACCACTCTAGTTGCAGTCTTCCAGCTTCACAACCTTGGTGCCATTCCTGACTCCTCCCTTTCCCTCACTCTGTACATCCAGCTACAAAGTCTTATTGATCCTGCCTCCAGAACATCTGTCACATCTCTCTCCTTCTCTCCACTCACATTGCCACCACCCCCATTCAGTGGTCTTTTATCACCACTTTCCTGAACTATTTCAACAGTTTCCTACTTGTTCTCCCTGTTTCATCTCTCCTCATTCCAATCTATCTTCCAAACAGCTGCCAAGTTGATATTTCTAAAGCATAGGTGGTCTGACTGCATCACTACCCTACTCAGTAAGTTCCGGTGGCTCCCCATTGACTGTAGGATCAAATATATTTCAGCTTTATATTTTTTTTTTATATTTTTGTGTAAGTTTTATAAGATAAGCAAATATGTATATGCATGCTCAAAGATTTGTTAATTAATGGAGTACACGATGAAGCAAGTTTGGAGACCACTGCTCTTGCCTACTCTGCAACACTCTTAAGTTACAGAAGACCTCCTAGTCTTCGTCAGTAGAGGGAATTTTCACATTGATAGTTTTCTGTACCAATGAAATCACAGACCTGAATGCCCCTGTATCTCCCACCAAAGTCACTACCTCAAATCTGTTTTCTTATTCTTTACTTTAATCACAAAGTAAATTTCTGACCAGTCTCAAAGTACCTCTTCCCCTTTACTCTGGACCCCAAGCCTTCCTACAGCCTTCAAGGGCTCTTCTAATTATGGTTCTATGGTTCAGTAATATGTTAACCTTCACACTGAAGGATGCTACTGTTGCCTCAACCAGTGGAGCTTGGGTTTGGAGCTGTGCCAGTCTAGTCAAACATATTTGCCTGTGCCCAAAGGCCATGTAATATGAGGGGGCTGGCTAATGTTAAAGAGCTTATTTTAGGAATAGAATAAAACTGCAAAGATATTGAATCTATGTTGGTGATCTCATTAACATAATACTCTAACCAACATGTAAGTTCCTCAGATTCACTGGTTTGCATATGTATTTTTCTTCCTTCCTTCTTTTTTTCTTCCTTCCTTCCTCTCTCCCTTCCTTTCTTTCTTCTTTCCTTCTTTTCTTCCTTCCTTCCTTCTTTCCTTCATTCCTTCCTTCTTTCCTTCCTTCCTTCCTTCTTTCTTCCTTCCTTCCTTCCCTCCTTCTTTCCTTCCTCTTCCTACAATTTCATTGATGCATCAATGCACGTTGTCAAAATCTTTACAACTTACAGTCTTAGAGACCTACCTAGGGCACTGACACCAGGATTGCCCAACCAGTATGTGTCAAAGGTGGGCCTTACACCCAGGCCTTCCAGACTCCAAGGCTAGCTCTCTATTCGCTGCTCCAGGCAGTCATCTTGTTTCCTTATGCTATTGTAATGTCTAGAATGTTGTGGGTACACCATAAGTATTAAATGACATTCTTTAAATGTTCCATCACTCACATGACAGTGGAGTCTTTCATAAAATATTGAATGACAACTTCCATAGGTCTTTGTTCAAAACAAGGACCACAGAGCAACAGGCAAAAACTATCTTCTGCCTCTTGTTGTATCTGTAGCACTTAGCACAGTGTCTGCTATAGCTGTTGTTGATCAGTCCCGATCAATTCTCCATGACCCCTTTTGGGGTTTTCTTGGCAAAGATATTGGAATGGTTTGCTATTTTCTTCTCCAGCTCATTTTACAGGTGAGAAAACTGAGGCAAACAGGATGAAGTGACTTGCCCAGGGTCACACATCCAGTGAGCATCTGGGGCTGGATTTGAACTCAGGAAGATGATTCTGCCTGCTTCCAGGTCCAGTAATCTATCCACTTTGCCACTTTGCAGCTGCAGCTGCTACCTAGCATTTATATAGCCCTTTAAGGTTTGCAAAATGCTTTACAAATATCATCTCATTTTATCCTCACAACAACCCTGAGGAGTAGGTGCTATTATTATCCACATCTTACAGATGAGGAAAGACAGAGTTTAAGTGACTTGCTCAGGGTCATACAACTACTAAGTGTCTGAGGCTGGATTTGAATTCAGGTTGTTTGACCCTAGTTCCTGTACTTGATCTACTATGCCACCTAGGTAACTATAACAGTAATTATTATGATTATATTAATAATACCATTTATGTAGTGCTTTAAGATTTGCAAAATGTTTTACACATTTTATCTCATTCAATCATCACAACATCCCTGTAAGATATGTGCTGTTGTATCTCAAATGTAGTTTACAGATTTTTAATGTTCTGTGTTCAACTCTTCCACCTCTTTGAAGGAAAGAGCATTCAAAATTAAATTACCACTGTCTGTGATCATTTACATTTCCAAACATGAGATCCCCTACTTAACATTACTGCCCATCACTATTGGGGAAACCTGCAAAAATTCCAAAGAATGAAAAGAGTTGCATCACTTTCTTTGGACGGCTCTTCTTTACTTCCAATACGAAATAGTATAAATATTTGCAGGCCATTAACTCTATTTGACTATTACAGGTGAAAAGGAAAAGTTTAAATGTCTCACCTCAGTAAATTGACATTATCCTTTGTATCTGGGGGATGCTTTGTAAAGTTTTTGTTTGCCTGGGAGCATTAGCAGGAGGGCATGAACTTCCTTTGCTCATAGTGAGGCTTTGAAACTTTGATCAGGACCTCTGAGAACCAGCAAGAGTTGATTATTACCTAGTTAGCTATAAATCTACCTTCTCTGGCTTTTATCTTCTGTCTCTCGTAGACGTTTAAAGCAGTGACCTGGTTTAAATATTTACTTATGAAGAAACAGGTTGTAGCTTATTAAAGGCCATCCCAGAATTTAAAATATTTTACATTGAGAGAAGCAGGGTAAGTTTGGGAAAAAAAAAAAGAAAATGAAGTCCAATAAGCCTTTTTTGTGGATTTTTACAAAAGGAAGGATAAATTGCATTCACTTGTTTCTAACAGTTATAATAAATAAGTACAAACACTGATGAAGTTGGCAAACATTGCAAGTGAAGACCCTGTAATGGCAAGAAGAATCCTAGCCTGAGTTGAGAGCCTTCTAAATATTATTCTTTTCCTTACAGCCCAGGTAATGAAATATTTAAACCTGCACACTGTGCCTGGAACCATAGGGAACAAATGTAAAGAAGACCCCTGCCCTCTTGAGGTTCCCATTCTAAGGCAAATGATGGGGTCGAGAGGGATTGGTTTGGATTGTCTCTTTGCATAAGTGTGTGCTAATAATGGTGATCTGCCTCGCCTTCACTTTCATTTACTTGTGAAAAGACTTGGGACTTGAGGTAGACTTTAAGGAAAGAAGAGACATGGCAGAAGAGCTTAAGAAGGGATGTGTAGGAGAAGCACACTAAAAAGCTGGGAATCAGAAATGGAATATCATTGACTTATCCTGCCTGGAAAATAATAGAAAATAATATGTAAGGTAGAAGACATTCAATAGATAGAGTGCTGGGCCTGGAGTAAGGAAGACTCAACTTCCTGAGTTCAAATCCAGCCTTAGACACCTACCAGCTGTGGGACCAAACAACAAAAAAGAAAATACATTAGGAAGATATAATTTGAGATTGTACAAAGACAGGATGGATCCTTAAGGTCAACTTTAAAGGAGGTGGGACCATTCATCAGTGCCGTTGAAACACTTTTAGATCATGCATTTCATTTGTGTGTTTGACCAACAGAGAGAAAAAAAATCATGTGCTTGTGCCAGTCCAAGAATTATGAGTCAGTCCATCATATTTATTAACTAAACATGACAAATATTTTTTCTTTAAGAATTACAGAAGTAAAAAAAAAAAAGAATTACAGAAGTGGAATAAGAGAGAGAGAGTAATTTCCTTTGGCATTAACTAAAATTTAGTGGCCTAATGAAGGCTGTTTTTATGAAAAATCTGCAAGACCATAAAGTTATAGCTAACCTCTAAAGTCATGTAGCTCCCTTGGGGATTCTTTTTGTCTCTGATAGTATATTCCATTGATACTTCATTTCTCAAGAACTCAAAAGGCTATGGTATGAGTTTTATTTCTTTGGCAGCTAGGTGGCATAGTGGATATAGCTCTGGCCTGGAGTCAGCAAGACTTATCTTGCTGAGTTCAAATCTGGACTCAGACACTTACTAGCTATGTGACCCTGGGCAAGTCATTTAACCCTGTTTGCCTCATTTTCCACATCAGTAAAATGAGCTGGAGAAGGAAATTGCAAACCACTCCAGTATATGCCAAGAAAACCCCAAAATTGGTCATAATGAGTTGGACACAACTATGAACAACTAAAGCACAAGAAATGTTTTCTTGCAAAATACAAGTGTTTCTGAGACTTAAAATATCAGGTAATTGTTGAAAGTCATAAAATCCTCAAACTCCATAATGGTATTCCCCACCCACCCAATGACCATTCATTCAGTTCATCCAAAAAGTATTTTATTGAATGCCTACTGTGTATACAGACCTGGACTAGATGCCATTTAGATACCTTTTTCGGAAATTAAGAATTAGAAAGTAACTTGTACTTACTACGTACTTACTATACACTCTGTTTTTTCCCCCACAATATTGTCAGCAGTTAGTTCAAAATATTCAAAAGCTTTGAAAAGCAGACTTTCCACTATCATCTTAGGTTTTTATATCAACCTTTAAATGCTTTATGATAACTCATTCATATGCTACTTTAATGTTTGTAAAGCCTCTGCCTAGCAATGATTTTGAGATGTAGGTATTCTAATCCCCATATCACAGATAAAAAAGCTGAGATTTAGAGAGATAAAGTGACTTACCCAAGGTCACACAAGGAACAAGCCTCATAAGCAGGACTCCAATGCATCCTTTGTGACTCCAAACCTAGATATTATAGTACACTTCTCTCCACTGCCTGTGGAGCCCCTAACAAGCAGCTTTGAGAAGTAACCAATTCCTGTTCATTCTATATAGATGCAATCAGTTTTAAGCTAATACTCAACATGTAGAATTTATCACAGATTTTATCATGTCATCGAGTTGTTTTGTTATGATAGGCCCCAGAAAATCTGAAAAATATCTGAGCTAGCCAGGGAAATTTTTAGCTTCTATGCCAGAGGAATCAAGTGAAATTAAATAGATGGTGGGAAAGAACAATCACTTTTCCAAGTTTATATGTACTAAGCTAACATAGGATATGCATACTGAGTCATTTTCTCTTGGTCTAGTCCATCTGCTCTGTACTCTGTTTCCACGTTTAAAAAAAACAAAAACCTTCCTATGAGAATAAGTAAACAAAAAAGCATTTACTAAGGGCATACAGTGTGCCAGGCACTAAGCTAAGAGCTAGAAATACATTTTTTTAAAGACAACCACTAACTTAGGAGTTTACTAAGAGGAAAGCAACACATATAGGAAGAGTGGCCAAGGAAGGGAGTTTTGTTCTGTAGAAGTACAAAACGAGATATTTACACACTCAGAGGCAGGTGCATGGTTGGATGGAATGGGAAACTGAAGCACGATCTGGTGTCTTTAGCCAGTCAGTAGATATAATGAGCTGAACCAGCTGGTTTAGACACGTTCAGACACCAATCAAAAGAGATCCAAGTAGAAGGGTTTGAGCCTAGGGAACCGAACTGAAGGTAACTCATGATCATGCAATGGATGAGTTGAATGTGTCAACATACACACTTGAGTCACCATTCCCAACTGACCTGACCAAATCCTCAATGAAATCAGAACACCTGTCTGGTTCATTTTAGTGGTTTGTCTTTTATTGAATCGAGCAGGCACTTCTCCTGTCCTCATAGAACTGACTGGTCATTTTACTAAAAGTAGCTGAGTAAGAGCCAGGTGACTTTAGACAAAGCTAGACATAGAGTGGGCAGATCGAGCATATGCTTTAGGTTCTTTGCTTCAGGGGATTTTTACTTCCTCCAGTTCCTTCCAAAGCACTTGCTGTCACCAAAGATTTAGTTGGCAGTGAAATAACACTTTCTTGAATGGGCAGCATTAATTTTGAATAAGAGGAAATTGAATGAAAATTGCGTTTAAATTTTTCTCTCATCTACTTCTAAAAATATGGCATAAAGTAGCAAATCCATATGATTTTAAATGCCAGGCCTTATTTTCTCAGAGAAAGCTTGTTAGATAATGATAATTATAGATTTATCATCTTATGAGAAGTTATAAAAGATTAATTGACTACTCTCCGAGGTAAGTAAAAATCATCTAATAGGGAACCTAAGAGTTATAAGCTTTCCATCTCAAAGTTTATGCTATAAAATAGTAATACCCTCATACCATCAATGGATTACTATCAGCAAGGTCATTTGTCCATCAAGAGTATAAAAGATTGCAGCTGTGAGGGTTGGCTCTGGTATTCAAAAGGTTAAGGAGAACCAGGACACAGAAATGCAAAGGGCAAAAGCCCAAGTTCCGTATCTTTGTTCTAACTCCCAGCTGGCAGGCTCGTCTGTTGGTCCCAGTGGATACACAAAAACTATTTTTTGAGCTAGCACATCCCTCAGCACAGATGTTGAAGAGGCCATAATGCTGGGGTTCTGTTAAACGGCCTTTTTAGTTTATTGGTGTCAAATTTTAGAAGTTTCATTGCCATCATGAGTCAGTAAACATCGGCAATGTATCCTGTGAGGGCTTTCACAATAAAAAGATGAAATAACCCTGGAACTAGAAAAGAATGCTTTTATAGTTCTCATCTTGCTAAAAAAAAAAAAACAACAACAATGTAGGCAACACATTTCTATTTAATAATGTTAAGTACTAAGTATAGAGTTCATTTCATTTACATTATGAAAATCAAGTCCTTAATATTTTGACATACAAAGTTTCCAATTTTGACCATTTAGAACATTAAAAGAATAATTTCTTTTTTTAAAATTTTAACTAAATCCTCTCCTCTCCTGTTTTTTTATTGGAGCTTCTGTAAATCAATCTTTCATCAGTCATATAGTCAATATTCTCAGCAAGGGTCTATCATATAGACTTTCTATTTGGGAGTCACTAGCCCCTCTGAAAATGGCTATTACTGTATTCTCTTTTCTACTCTTTCAAAAAAAAGAACCCTATGTGGCCTGTATAACAGGGGGTGAAGTATAGAGATTCATCATTTAGCCAGACACCCAATTCAGCCTTGGGCCAAACAGTGCAAATGAAGGGCAGGTATGGGATAAAGTAAGAACAGAACCATCTAGATTTCACTAATCAGGCAGGCAAAACAGGCAAAAGAAACAGAAAAGTATGTGTGTGAATAAAAGTGGGTGTATGAAATTCTGAATTTGACAAGCATCAAATAAAATGAGCATTTTTATATTCAAAGTGGAACTGAAAAGAGGAGTTTACATGGAACCATGAATCTCTCCTATGTATGGCTTATTTTCCTTTTTTTTAAAAAAAAAATTTATTTTCTTATTTTTAATTTACAACATTCTGTTGCACAGGTTTTTGGGTTCCAAATTTTCTCTCCCTCCCTTTCTTCTCCCCCTCCCCCCCCCAAGACAGCATGTAATCCAGTGTAGGTTCTATATTTACCTTCACATTGAACTTTTGTACATAATAGTCCAGTTGTAATTATTTTCCTTTTAAGCACATAAGAATTTCAGTGTATAAATTTCAAAGCCATCCTACTTCTTTGTGTTTCCTTCTGGCCCTCCTTTTTTCTTTTGTGCATTTTTGAATTGCTTCAATCACCCTCTTTTCTTACGTTCCTTACCTTTTCTTTCTGTCTTTTTGGCAATTGTAGTGCTATTCCCTCTCTTCCTTTTATCTCCTCTCCTTGAAGAAAAACAAAACAAAACAACCTCGTGACAAATATGTTTAGTCAAGGAAATCAGTTTTCCACATTGAGCATGTCTAAAAGCGTATGTACTACTTCTCTGTCAGGAAGGGGGTAGCATTAGTCCTTTGGAATCACGGCTGATCATTGCATTGAATATAGTTCTTATGTCTTTCAAAAGTTGTTTTAACAGTGTTGTTATTATATAAATTGTTCTCTAGGTTCTGCTCACTTCACTCTGCATCAGATCATTTTAGTCTTCCCAGGTTTCTCAGCAACTGTCCATATCATTATTTCTTAAAGTGAAATAATATTCTGTTAGGTTAACATGACACAGTTTGTTCAGCTATCCCCCAATTGACAGGCATCTCCTTGGTTTCCAGTTCTTTGCTATAATAAAAATGTCTGTCTTAACTAATCTTAATTTTAAAAGACCCATCTTTCTTGTACATATGGGTCATTTTCCTTTCTCTTAATATCCTAAATGGTCAAAATTGGTGTTAAAATATTAAGAAAGACTGGATTTTCATGATGCAAGTGAAATGAACATTGTACTTAGTACTTAACGTTATAGGCCAAAATTAATCAATAGAAATATACTACCTACATTGTTTTTAAGCAATTTTACTTTTTGATAATCTTTGCCAAACTGACCGGTGGGAGTTGGTTTAATTCACATTTGTTGTTTTAATTTGCATTTCTCTAACTGTTAGTGATTTGGAATATTTTTGAATATAACTGTTGGTAGCTTGGATTTCTTCCTTTGAGAACTATTTGCTCATATCCTTTGACCATTTGTATATTAAATGTGTTTTTTGTGGATTGTGAAAAAAAGATGAGCAGTGGAAAGAGAAAGCTTATTTCTCTTTAATTATTACCCATTTCCCAGGTCCCATATAATTTATTAGGAGGCTGTTGTAGCACTTGAAATAACTGATTTTGGTTATCTCCAGTCTAGAAGTGAGAACTTACCTGGAAATCAGTTAATGAACCTCTCCAGTGGATTAAGGCAAAGAGAGGTTAAGTGACTTGCCCAGGGTCACGTGGCTACTAAGTGTCTGAGGTCAGCTTTGAACTCAGGTCTTCCTGACTCCAAGCCTGGCAATCTATCCACTAACTAAGGGTGGGGAACCTGCAGCCTCAAGGCCACATGTAGCCCTCTAGGTCCTCAGGTGCGGCCCTTTGACTGAAACCAAACGTCATAGACCAAATCCCCTTAATAAAAGGATTTGTTCTTTTAAGGATTCACTATGGTTGAGGAAAGTGATGAGGTATGTAAGAGCCAAGGTGGTGTCAGGGGAGAAGTAAGAAGGTATCAGAACTCCCATACTCTTTATCCTTTTCCAACTATGACCAAAATCTCAAAGTACCTAATTAAAAAAAACCCAACAATGCTAGTATGCTGCCTTGCTATGTTGGGGGTGCTATCAAAAATGTTTGAAACCCTCTTAATGAGAAACACCTCATTTCAATTGGATATTAAGTTGTGAGCAAAAGAAAAAGTGTTAAATCATTGATAAACCTGAGACATATTAAAATCTCCACCAGGTTTTCTTTTATGAATTCAAGGATTCAGAAAACATGAGCTCACCATATATAGAAGGATATCCTTTAATATTTCTTAGATAACTTGAGAATCAATCAGTCTCAGCAAATTTACCACAGGGCAACACTGTGCTCAGTGATACAGAGACACAGAAATGAGATACAGAAATGAATAAGACAATGTTTGAAACCTCAAAGAGCTTACCATACAGCAAGGGAGATTAAATATAGATACACAAAAACCTATAATAAAAAATGGATTCTGAGGGGTATATAGGAGTGAGGGATCTGAAGAGGAACAGTACATTCCTAGCCATGGGACTTCAGGGACAGTTTTGAGAGAGACACCGTTATTAATTTTTTTAATCAAGAAATTTTTTTTGGAAACAATACACAAACCAAAAATCTCATCGTTAAACCTACCAAAGTAGTCCTCTAAAACAATTAAGCAAAACAGCACAAAAGAGTCATTGTGTGTTATAGTATAGCTAAGCTCATATTTTACCATGTCATTTATGGTTTGATAAAAGAAAGAAATGGCATATGGTTTAACTTTAATAATGATGTCCATTGTATTTAACCAGAGTTTACTTGCTTTTCGGCATATATTTTTATTACTGGTGAATATTATGAATATTGTCTTTTGGTTTTGCTTTCTTCACCTTGCATACAAGTCTTCTCATATTTCTTTAAACTCTTCCTATTTTGTCTTTTTTTTCCCTTAGTTTATTTCTTAAGATAATATGTGAAGAGCGTATTGGTGTCAGACCCTCAATTAGCATCTGCTGAGCATCCTCTATATGCAAGTCATTGCTGGGGATAAGAGGAGATTCAAAAGAAATGAGACCATTTCCTACCCATATGTTTATTCTTATTAAAAAATCAACGAACACTTATTAAGTGCCTGTGATGTACCAAGCACTGTGTTAGGTGCCAGGGATATAATGTAAAAGTGAATCATTTCCTGTCTTCACAGAGTTTAGATTCTATTGTATTTTCAAAGCATCATCTACTGTTTGCTTTAGAAGGGTATTTAAAAATCACACTTGATTGTCCCCTTAGTCTAAAGCACTCCTAACTGTAGACAGGAATGAATGATGATCATGTAGTTTGAGAGTTTGAGGTTTTTGTTTTTTAAGGAACAAATCCACACAGTTATAGTTATAATGCTTCGTGTTAAAGTTGTAGTTTCCAGTTTCTTTATGGTTTTAAATTTTTATTTATGTTATACTGCTGTTCTCTTTTTGTGAGGAGCCAAACAGTCCTGGGTAGCACTGTCTCAGATGGGAAACCATTTTGGTCAGCTAAGATTTTTTTGGTTAAGCATGGTCTGGACGCTAGTGGCTTCTGAGAAGGCTTGCAGTGGAAAAAATGGTGGTTTCTCTTTCCACTCCAAGACCTTGCCTGAAGTCCTAGGTTCTCATCATAGCTTTGTTACTAACTAGCAGAATGACTTAGGACAAACCTTCTCTGGTCCTCCTCTTCTTCATCAGAAAGGCATTGGATCTAAAAGGCTATGAGTGTATGGCATAAGGAATAAAGGAAAGAGGGAAAGTAGAGACATAGTAGAAAGTCTTGCCTCCATAGATTAGATTTTCCCTAGATCCAGGGAACTTTTCATTCATAAGCCATGTACTGACCTACTTTCTTCTTCTTTCAATGTAAGAATTTTAAAGCTGCTAACCTAAAGTTCTATATAAAATCTAAAACCATATATATTATGTATGCATATATACATAATGTATATAGCAAAATATATAGGCCATATTTATGCATATCTTATGTATGCATATATATATAATATATGTAGCAGAATATATAGGCCATAGAGCAGAATTCCTTGAAGTTTCATTGGCTATTAGCAGTTACCCAGAAGCTGTTTTAAGAACAACTTTTAGCAAATAAGTCATTTTGACTACTACAAATACACAAATTAAAAATAAAGGACATATGTAGAAGTTGTGATGTATTGGGAAGAATCTTGGGGTTGGAGTTAGAAAAGTTTGAATGTGAATTTTGAATGTGGACTTTCCTACCCAATACTTATATACTCCACAAAGCTCAGCATCAAAAAATTAGCAACTCAAGGGACCAATTTCTTTGTTAGAATAACTCATGAAGACTATAATGGATTAGAATCTGCATTGCTGGAAGAAATACTTGCCCAATCAAAGTCATGGGTCTTTTAAAGTATGAAGTAATAATAACTCACATGTATATAGTGTTTTACAAAGGACTTTCCTTCCAACAACCTTGTAAGGTAGGTAGGGCAAATATTATTAACCCCCATTCTACAGTTGAATAAACTGAGGCTTGTGCTTACTAGCAAACTTCTGACCCCATATTCAAATACAGGTTCCCAAACTCCAAATCCAACAGTCTTTCCAATATGCCATTGTCACTCTCACACTGTGCTATATGAAGACAGGGATTGTGTTGGTAAAGATCTTTGAGTCTTTGTATGTGAGGTTCTCTGTCAATAAAAACTAGCAACTGTAATAAGACACCCATCTGTCTAGAAGTGGAATTTAACCTTCTCTGGACAGAAACTTAATGTTTTAACCTGTTCATTTCTACCTTAATATAAGGCCATCAGAATGAATGACCAGATTTAAACAACAAATAGTCAGTGCTCATTCATTCAAAAGCCTTTGGTTTCCCAAGCTGCCCTGTGATCACAGTAGAGTTAGGTGCCCACTGCTAAGATAATTTTAGCTGACTGAAGGAATATCCCAGACAAGTCTATATTTTTACTGCACTTTTGAAAGTCAACCAAATTAACTGCATGAAATTGCTACAATAGTGGGGTGAACCTCATATCACCACACAATCTGACTATTTGGATGTAATCATGTAAAGATATATTTAGAGAATGCTCTTTTGGGCCAATGTAGGCATGCCTTTATGTTAAACTTTTGAAAATCAAATCTGTATGCCTTCAAAAGAAAAGTGAGAAAAATGATTGTAGATAATATTATGCATTTAAGTGTCCCAGTTTAGGCTGTGATAAACCAAAACCAAAGCAGAATGAATCAATTCCATTTTAAAAAAAATCAGTTGCCAGGCATCTACAGATAAAACATCTATATGACTTGGTATTCTGTGTATGACAGAACTCCCTTGGTTCAGATAGCTTCATGTAAACTCAGCCTTAATTTGTTTTCAATACATAAGGAATTTATCATGCAGCCATTCATGTTGTATGTCATATAGACTTATCCATTATATGCTGGTGGTGTATTAATATTAGACAAGAAGCAGTATCTCCTGTCTTTTTATTAATTAAAAGCAGAATACAGATTATCCCTTTTATTATATAAACAGTGTCACTACAGCATTCTTATCTTTAAATTACTGATTTTCAGGAGTCTTCAGTCTGTACATACCCTATTATTAGTCAATTACTACACTTGAATTATACCTTATCTCCTTCACTTTACAATGTGCTATTTATTGAAAAAATGGGTCAGTTAAAACTACTGACTTTAGTTCAGGTTTTCTAACATCATAGATAATGTGTCAGATGGAAATTAAAGATCAGTAGCTTGTCTTTCATGAAAGAAACTATATATTTTTACAATAATTCATTTTGCCACACATTCCTAATTTACTAGAAATTTTGAAACACCAAAGATTTTTTATTAGAAAGCATGTTGAATTAGGGGTGTTCAGAAATAAAATATAAGCTTTTATTTTAAACATCCAGCATTTCAGCTTCAAAATGTGAACCTTTTAAAACATTGGAAGTGGCCTTTATAAAATCTTCCTGATACCTCCTTGGCTGTATGATATCTCTTTACATATTACATTTACATCTTACATTTTGACATCTGTTTATATGTTACATATTTTACTCAAGGTTCAAGATCTCTTTTACTCAAGATTTACCCAAGGTTCAAGATCATAGATTTAGAACTAGAAGGCCATTGAGGCCACTGACTTCATTTCACTGATAAGGGAACTGAGGCATAGGAAGATTAAGTGACTCGCCCAGTGTCACACAGCTAGTAAGGGTCTGAAGCTAGCTGTGTGATTGAGGAGTCAAGGCTGATCTTAACATTGTGAATCTGGGTGATTTAAAGTGTAGCAGTGCCTTGAACACTGGAAACTGGAGAAGGAGGAGGTTCTGGGGGCAAAGATAATGAGTTTTTTATGTTGAGTTTGAAGTATCTGCAAGACATTTAGTTCTGTCTGTGATGTGCACCTGGGTCTCAGGAGAGAGACTGTGGCTGAATATAAGTCTAGGCATCCAGGTGGGGCAGTAGGTGGAATGTTGGACCTGCAGTCAGGAAAACTTAATTTCAAATGTGGCCTCAGACATTTACTAACTTTTGACCCTAGGCAAGTCACTTAACCTCTGTCTGCCTCAGTTTCTTCATCTGTACTTCCCATGGTTGTTGTGAAGATAAAAGGATATAATATTTGTAAAGTATTTTACAAACATAAAAAGCTATATAAATGATATTATTATATATGTGTGTCTGGGAGTCAGTTGCATAGATATGATCGTTAAACCCATGGCAAGGGATGCAGTCCCTAAGTAAGATAATATGAAGGGAAAAGAGAAGAGAGCCGAGATGTAGCCTTGGAGGATAGCCAGAGGCATGCCAAAGAATGAAGATCTAGTGAAAGGGACTGGAGAGTGGTCAAATAGGTAAGAGAAGAACTAACAGAGAGCTGTGTCATGAAAATGAGAAAGGAGATAGCATCCAGAAGGAGAGGGTAGACAGTAATGTCAAATGCAGCAGAAAGGTCAAGAAGTAGAAGGATAAAGAAAAAAATAGATATGGCAATTAAGACATCATTGGTAACCTCAGAGAAAACACTTTTAAGTTAAATGATGAGGCAGGAAGACAGATTACAGACTATTTGAAAGAGAAGGGGAGAGGTAGAGACTTCAATTATAGGTCTTTTTTCTAAAAGATTTTAGTAGAGAAGGGAGGAGCGAAATGATATAAGAGCTAGCAACAATGGCATATATGATGAGTTATTTTTTGTAGATGACAAGGAAGGAACCAGTAGAAAGGAAGAGATTGAAAATTAGAAAGTGAAAGAATAATAGTGGGGGAAATCTGAGAAGGTGAGAGCAGTTGGGAACAAGGGTACATAGAGAGGTGTTGGCCTTGGCAAACAGAAGGGCCACCTTCGACAGAGAATGTAGCAAGGAAGACCATGAAGGATTATGCCAAGGGGATGGAAGATGAGCAAAAGGAGAAAGGAGGGAGGTCATGATGAATGACCTCTATTTTCTTGGTACAGTATGAGTAAATGTCCTCAGCTGAGAAATAGAACAGTAGACTCTATGGAAGGCCTGAGAGAGAGTTCAGAATAGTGCTTATAGTGAGTAGGATAGAGAACCAATTAGAAATATAAGAATTGCCTTTCAGCAGTGAGGTCCCTGTTGAAATTAGATAACAAAAATTTGGAGTGGACCCAGTCCACATAGCTGTGTGACTTCTTCCAGTTCCTTTCAGCACCATGAGAATAGGAGTAAAGGAAGTGAATAGTGGGAGTGATCCAGGGTTGGGGTTTGGTAAGATGTGGGTGGTGATAGTACAAGGAAACTAGGGATTTCAGTATAAACCATGGGAGTTAAACTCAAATAGAAATGAGGGCCGCTCATACATAAGCATCCGTGTAAGTGGCAGAAGGACCAAGTTTTATGTGTTTTATGGTCTTTTTATTTATTTTGTTAAATATTTCCCAATTATACTTTAATCTGGTTTGGACCACACTTGGCATTGTGGCAGGCCTCATGGGGTTTGACAAGGAGAATGCAGAATTGAACTCCTTCACCAAGGGGTCATGACTAAGAAGGGAGGACAGTATAGCTAGAGCTAGAGTGATGACTGAGAAAGTACTGAAGGGTGGAGGGGTTAGAGGTCCCAGAAGAATAAGCTTGATAATAGGAAGGGTAACAGAGAGGTGGAATGATAGAAGAATCAGAGGAACTTTCTAGCTCTTGAATATGGAAGTGGAGCACTTGTGGGTGATGATGGTATCACCATCTAAGAAAGTACAGAAGGTTGGGACCAAATCCACTCTAAGATCCTCTCTCCTTCATATTTAGTGGTATCATGCCTGCCCTAAGAAAAATGGACACTTAATAAATGGAATGATAGAGGCTAATGATGCAGACTTGGGGGAGACATTGCAAGGATCCAATCATTTGTTCAGTTTGTAATATAGTGAATAACCTAAAGTTGCCTGCCACATAAGGGAGGTGTTTTCGCTAATCTTTATGAATCCTGTCTTAAGTGGATATTTTTGCCCCCAAGGATTCTGCTTCAGTTTATTGAGTCAATGCTTATCCTTAAGTTGTTGTTCAGTCATTTCAATCATGTCTGACTCTTCGTGACCCCATTTGGGTTTTTCTTGGCAAAGACGCTGGAGTGGTTTTCCATTTCCTTCTCTAACTCACCTTTACAGATGAAGAAACTGAGGCAAAGAGAATTAAGTGTCCAGAGTCCCACAGCTAATATGTGTCAGAGGCCAGATTTGAACTCAGGAAGATGAGTCTTCCTGACTCATCAATGCTCAGTGCTCTATCCACTAGCTGCTCAACCCTTAAGTAAGACACAATAAAATGAGAAGGAATTTAATACTTCAAAGAGCTATGGTTTCATCAGATGGGTGGTCTCTTCAGTGACCGCAATCACAACCCTTTTATAACTTAGTGGTTGCTCCTTGAGAGTTTCTGTGGCTGAAAAAATTCATTGCCCTGTGGCCAGTTTGGTGCTGACTCTCTCTGAATTGAGCCAGGCAGGCTATCATAGAGCAGACCTACAATCTGTCACCAGGCCCAGACTTGAAGCCTTTTGCCCCTTGGTTGGACTTGTCAGAGCTTGCACACTTCCCTGGCACAATCTTCAAAAAGTCAGGGTCATCTCCTTGCCCTGATGGAGCACCAGGGAAAACTTTAAGAGAGGAAATGAATGATGAGCAAATTCAAGTTCAAATGGAAATCAAAGACACTGAAACACACTCCCTGGGGAGTTTCTGCTCATAATAAAGTAACTGTCTGGATCTTCACTTTTAGTGTTAAAATAATGAAAATTGAAGGCTACCTCCGGGCTCTGAGGTGATTCACTTAAATTTAAACCATCAAAGTGCCAGTAATTATAACTATGTCAAAGTAGTGTACTTAAAAAGAAGAAATCAAGCTCTGAAGTCCTGTATTTATAAACAAGTGTTGCAAGATTTTTAAACAAATGAAAAGATACTTGCATAGCTGCACTTAAAAAAAAAAAAAGAAGGTTCTACGTTAAAAAAAAATCCTCCTAAAAACACTATAGGGCATTAACTTGGAAACTCATTGCTTCAAAGTCAGCACTTGGAGCATATTTGAAAACTGTGGTCTGATGTGATGAACTTTTGGATCTAGGCCATACACGCAACCAACTGTCTATTGCAGATGTTGGGAGACAATATCTCCAGTGTTTACCACAGTGTAGGATAGTTCTTTACCTCCTATCAGCAAACATCAGGATAAAAAGGAAAACCATTTATTTGGGTTGTTTTTTAAAAAAATGGCATGGAGATGGTAATGGATGACAGGCTTTAGAGCTAGAAATTATCATAGGACCATAGATTTAGGGTTGAAAAGTACTTTGTCCAATCCAGCACTATCCCCCAACTTAACCCCCTACCCATTTTACCAATGTGGAAGCTAAGGTACAGAAAGATTAAGTTACACAAGATACATTCAAGATTACTCAAGATTACCCACTAAGTAACTGAGTTGAGATTCAATCCCAGATCTTCTGACTAAATCCGATGTATTTTGCACTCATGACACTTGTTTTTTTCTTTACCAAAAAGAAAAAACCTTATCCCAATACTATTAATATCTTTCTAAATTCTTTAGTCATTTGAAAAAACATTATTTTCCTATATTAAGTAATCTTGTTAAAATGATGAGTTCTGACAGGCAGTTTGCCAGTGCCTGATACTAAGCTTCGCCTCTCTTAACATAGTTTGTGATTTCACATTGCCAAATATTTTATTGGGGTCATTATAATTTGTCATAAATTGTTTAGTTTTAAGCTGAATTTTGTTGTGCAGTTGTTTCAGTCATGCCTGAATCTTCATGACCCTATTTGGGATTTTCTTGGCAAAGATACTGGAGTGGTTTGCCATTTCCTTTTCTAGATCATTTTTACAGATGAGGAAACTGAGGCAAACCGGGTTAAGTGACTTGCCCAGGGTCATGCAGCTAGTAAGTATCTGAGACCAGATGTGATCTCAGGTCTTGCTGACTCCAGGCCTGGTGTTCTATCCACTGTGCGACCTAGCTACCCCTCTAAGCTGAATAGCATTTAGTGAATTCTTCCCTCTTTGTTAAAGCTTGGTGTTGGTACCTAATCCCCACACAAAAATACATCAATGACTTTTTTCTACTATATTAAAAAATCAGAAAACTCCTTTCCATTTATCAGTCCATTGGTGTTAATAATAAGGCATCTGTTGTTGATGCATGGAGAACTAAAATGTTTATATTTAGATACACTAGCCCTCAAAAAATCATTTTAGGCAAAGAGCTTCCAGAAGTTCCTAAACTACAAAACACAATTTTATGACCAAAATCTTGAGAAGATGCCGTAAATGAGGAAGGCATTCATTTTACATTTATCCGGTGTCAGCATGCTTGGTAAAAATCGACTGAAAAAATCCAACTCTTTTGTTTATTGGCAGCTCCTTAGTGGCACATCTGGATTTCATATGTTTAGTGTTACCATAGATATTTTTGTTTAACCAGTGTGGATTAACAAAAGGCTCTCTTCCACTCAAAAACTGGATCTTTGTCTCATTTGATATTTCAAAGGGCTATTCATTAATATTTTCACTTGAAAGTGTCGGTAGAAATAGTTTTTTAGTTTTCTTAAACTATCATTAGATATAATTTTATGCTGGAAGAAGATTAAAATCTAAAGAAATAATTGCAACTTATGTGAAATAGATTTAAGAGTTAAAGAACTTTAGAAAAAATTCAGAGATTTGCAAATTTTGTTTGCATTTTTGTTCTTGAAGCTAATCATTTGTTGAGATAATAGTGGTATCCTTTCACAACCAAGAAAACATTTATTGAGTACCTTCCATATGCAAGGTACTGTGCTAGGTTTTTGTGAGGGGAAAGATTTAAACACATACAAAATGTGGTCACTGCCTTCAAGGAACTTAATGGGAAAGATAAGGCATGGTTATCATTTTCCAGGTAAAAGGCTAGGTTCTAAGGACACAAATAAAATTTTTCTTCCCTTCAAAGAGCTCATATTCTTTGGGAATTGTGGAGGAAGGTGCAGAAAAAGGACACGTACATATATGTAAATGTAAAGTATCTGGGTCAGGCATGAGGGAGGATCTGTCATGGAACTAGGAACATGAGCTTGGATAGCCCTTGGGAGATGGTAAAGGACAGAAGGTCCTAGCAGGCCCATGGGGCCATAAAGAGGCATGAACAACTGAACAACAAGAAGGAAGATCAGGAAAGGTCCCAACTCAGGTGATGCCCCAGTTGAGCTTTGAACTAGAGACCTAAAGAGGCAGAGGTGAGAAGAATGTGCAGTCCAGACATGGGGCTCAGCCTGGGGCACTTGCCAGTGCTATGAGTGAAGAACAAAGCATCATGAGCACAGAGCTGGGAAAAGATACCTGCTAGAGCATCAGTTTCCAATTCTGTAAAATATGGGAATTAAACTAGAAAATCTCTTTCAGCTCTACATCTGTGATCCTGTGATGTTATGATTACTTAGTTCTGCTTTGGGCAATCAGACTAGCCTTTAAGCTAACACATTTATATGGTGTTTCAAGGTTTACAGAGGATATAGCATTTTGGTCTTAAAGGATGGGTAAGATTTCAACAGGTGGAGATCTTCACTCATAATGACATTACCATCACACAAAGCTCAGTATTAGGCAAACACATTCCTTGTCTGCCCTGAGCCACATTTTGCCAATTCTATTTTGATTGTGTATGTAACAGGGATAAAAGGAGGTGAGAGTAAACATATGGTTGGCATGCCTGGGCTTTTTTTATGGGTAAGGGATAATTTGGCTAGAGAGAGGGGCATATCTATTATTTGGATTTCTGTGTCTTTTTAATCCCATGTACCAAGTGCAAAAAAAAAAAACATACAGGGCACTGCTTGTATTTGCCAATTACTTCCAATTTATCTTTGTGCACGCATTCTACCTGCTCAGATTATTAGATCGTGAATTTGTGAGGGCACGAACTCTATTGTTTATAAATATCTCCCCACATCCCCGGCTGCAGAGCTCAGCACGGCACAGGGCCTTCGATTATTGCTTAATCAAGAGATTACTATCATTTGTGGTAAAGGTAAAACTTTCCAAAGGATGTACAGATTCCCACACCTCATCCCTTCCCGGCACCATCAGAACCATAATAAAACATAGAGGGGCTGGAGGTGGGGTGGTGGAGAAATTGCTAGAGGTATCTAAGATGTCCAGTAAAATGTTGATAAGGAACTTAGAGGCGTGTGGCTGGTATCACTTAGGGTGAAAGAATTGGAAATCTCCCTTTCATTACAGCCCTAACAAAACCCACAGATGAGGAAAACAGTGCTTGGTTTTTGCTGTAAATATGAGGCAGTCTCAAATCCATTTCCTAAAAGATTCTGATTTTAAACCAACTGCAACCAACAAACACAAATTATCAGAGAACCGATAATCAGAATTCTGCATTTACACACTCTTCAACCCATTTAATAGTAATAATAATAACAGACAGCATCTATGTGTCACTTAGTATGTTCCAGGCACTGTGCTAAGGGCTTTTACAGTTATTATCTCATTGGAGCTTCACAACCACCCTGGAAAGTAGGTATCATTATCATCCCCATCTTACAGATGAGGCAGACAAGGGTAAAGTTATTTGCCCAGGGCCACACAGCTGGTAAGTGTTTGAGGCCAAATTTGGGCTCAGCTCCTCCTGACTCCAGGCCCTCTACTTTATATATTATCCCAGTACTTGACTTCCTGAGCAGCGCATGCCAAGAATCTAAGCTGATACTTAGGATTTATCCTAAGAAACCGCTTTCTGGGTGTGTTCTGAGATCAGCACACATTCAGTCTAAACCGATGTTCGGAATAAGCCTGATATGTTGTCACATGCGGTCTCTGGGGCCACTGGTTTTGTTTACTTCATTTTCTTTGTAATGACAGGAGGGTCAATGAGTGGGTGAATGGGGGCATATCCAAAAATGACTGTGAAGCAAAAACAAAAAGCATAAAGAAAACCTATTTTTTAAATGAGCCTAAAATACCATAAATAATCACAAAAGATACATCAAATTGTATTTATTAAACTCTACTTCGGAAGGAAAATAAGCTAATAAATGTTTGATTTATAAATGTTAGATTTCCAGCAAGGGCTGAAAATAAAAAAGGTTTTCTGATCACTCTTGATTTAACATTACTAGCTAGCCAGGACCCTGGGCCAATTACAACCTTTCTGGGTCTCAGTTTTTTTCATCTGTTGTTGTTTAGTCATTCAGTTACGTACAACTCTTTGTGACCCCATGTGGGGTTTCTTCAAAAGATACTGGAGTGGTTTGCCATTTCCTTCTCCAGTGAATTAAAGCAAACTGCAGTTAAGTGAGTTGCCCTGGGTCACATAGCTGGTGCAGGTCTGAGGCTGGATTTGAACTCAGGTCTTCTGGGCTCCAGGCCCAGCACTCTATCCACTGTGCCACCTCATTGACTCTTTTCTTATCTATAGCATGAAGGAATTAAGAAATCTGAAGTCCCTTTTGGCTCTAACATTCCACAATTAATAATATTCAGTCTGAAAATTCAATTAGAACAGTCCCATTCCCCATTGTGTTCCACTTAATTTCAGTCTTACTTAATTCGATACAGACAATCAATGATCTTAACATGAG
Organism: Trichosurus vulpecula; assembly: GCF_011100635.1. Classification (NCBI taxonomy): domain Eukaryota; kingdom Metazoa; phylum Chordata; class Mammalia; order Diprotodontia; family Phalangeridae; genus Trichosurus; species Trichosurus vulpecula. The sequence continues at coordinate 183,757,986 of NC_050574.1, forward strand.
AATTCATACTGTGTCTACCCCTATAGAATACAAACTCCTTGGGGCTAGAGACTGTCTCATTTTTATATTTGTATCTCCAGCGCCCAGCACAGTACCTGGCACATTGTCAGCACTTCATAAATGCTTGATAACAGATTTGATAGCTAGGACATAATGGATTGCTTACTTTGAGTTTGGCAGCTAACAATATCAAAAATGCCCAATTATATTCCTCCAAACCAGCTATTTCTAAGATGCTTTATTTTCTTAAATAAGAGAGCTAGTTAAAGCTAGTTAATTTGGAGTAGAATTTACTTTTACCCAGCAGGAATGAAGTTCGGTGGACCCTACCAGCACCATTTGTACCACTTTGACATTTCCCCATTCACTTCCAAACCCATAACATAATTTGCTTTAGTTGGATATAAATTTTGGTTGTTATTTCTTTTTCCATGTTTGTGCAGCTGCCACAATGTCTACATATCTTTTTATTCATTTGTCCACATTGACATAAGCAGTTATAGATTTCTATCTCCGAGAGGTCCAGGACAATGCCTGCTTAATTTGCACCATACAAAGATAAGCATTTAACAAGATTTTTTTATTGATGACAATATCTCCACAGGGTTGTAAGTGATAAAATGCACTTGTAAATACCAGGCATACTTGGAAGTAAATGTTATTTAAAATGCTTGTTAGCAGTGTTACTGGATACCCAAACGAGATTTGTCCAGATTATTCTAGAAATCATTGTCAATCCAGTTCCTTTCCACCACAGCGAGAGACATCAGATCTTGGGAAATAAGCATTTGCGTTCTAAAATGTCAGGTTCCTCAGGCTCTTAGTTACCTCATTAGCTTCTGTGGGCTTAATTTTGACCTCTGTGTAGATGACTCACAGACCTATGTATCCTGCCCTAACCCTAACCCACTACCACCCTTTGAGCTTCAATCTTACATTATTAAATGCTTGGACATCTCAAACTCATTACATCCAAAACATAACTTATTATCTGCCCCCCTGCCCCAAACCCTTCCTTCTTCCAAACATTCCTACTTCACTCAAAGGCGAGGCCATCCTTCCAGTCTAATCAGTTTTCTTCTCGACGACCCCCACCCCGCTCATATCATGTATCTAAACACCAAATCTTGCTGTTTCTACCTCCACACCATTTCTAATACGACACCTTCTCTCTTTCCACACAGCTACAGCCTTCTTTTAGCCCGAATCATCCCTCACCTACACTATTGCAACAGCCTCTCAATGGGTCTCCCCACTCCAAGCTATTCCCTACCCCAGTCCATCCCACACATTGAGGCCAAAGCATTTTTCCTTATTTTATCTGGCTGTGTGACTTCCCTACTCCACAGCCACCAATTGCTCCCTAAGTCCTCCAGGATAAAACGTAAACTCCTCTGTTTGGACTTGAAAGCCCCTCACAACCTGGCCCCAACTGGTCTTTTCAACTTCATCATACATCACCCTTCACCCATACTCTACCATCTAGCCAGCTGACCGTCTCTCACATTTTCTTCATGTTCTTCCTATATGGCACTCCAGCTCCCATCTCTAGAGCTTTGCATTGGCCATTTTCTGTGCCTAGAGTGAACTTGCTCCTCACTTCTGATTCACAGAATCCCTTTGTTTCATCAAGATGCAACTCAGACACAACCTTCATGAAGAAGAGTAGTACTTAGTCTACCTCCAGTACCATTCTTCCCAAATTATCTTTCTTTATATTTATTCTATACTTACATACTTACATACAAGAGGCAGTATGCCATAGTGAATAGAGACCTGGCCTCAGGGCCAGGAAGACTTGAGGTCCAGTCCTGCCTTGGACATATGTTGCTTGTCTGGCACTGGGTAGGTGAGTCACAATCTCTCTGAGTTCTAGGCAACTAAGACTCTAAGTTGCAGATTAGGTTACAACCTCCATAGAACGTTCCCTAATGAAATCACAGGTTCAGTCCCCATTCATATCTATATTTATTTCTGTACGTGTCTCTTCCATGAAAATATAAGCTGCTGGTGAGTAGGGGTTTTTTTTTTTCATTTTTTCTATTTGTATTCCCCAGCCTTTACTACAGTGCCTGGCACACAGTAGGAGCTTAATAAATGCTTCTTGACTTATTGATCCTATCAAGTTTGAACTAATGAAATAATAGCCTTGTCTCTTGTGTTTCACCTGTGGAATTATCCCAATGTCATGTAGAATACTAGGCCAAGAATCAAGAGGACTGGGCCCTAGTCTCAGCTCTTCTACCAGCTTGGTATGACTTCAAGTGGCATAGTGGATAGAGCACTGGGTCTGCAATCAGGGACACCTTATTTCAAATCTGGCCTCAGACACTAGCTGTGTGACTCTGGACAAGTCACTTAACCTTGTTTGCCTCAGTTTCCTCATCTCTAAAATGAGCTGGAGGAGGAAATGGCAAACCAGTCCAGTACCTTTGCCAAGAAAACCCCAAATAGGGTCACAAAGAATCCATGTGACTAAAATAACTGAACAACAGAATCATCTAACTCTTTGGATCCTCTTCTGTAGAGGAAAGGGCCGGACTCAATCTTTAAGGTTCTTTCTAGCTATAACATTTTGAGATCCTCTGTATAGCAGGGATGAGCTGAACCAGGGCATTTGCCCAGCTTAAAAAACAGATATAATTCCTTGGCTTAAATACATTTCAAAGGCGAAGAAGCCCAATATATTTTCATCATTCATTAATATTGGTGGAAAAGAGGAAATTGAAGTAGATGAACTTATAAAGCATTAAAGGAAGTGATCTCTCTAGTCAGTTAACCTCTGCCTCAGTTTCTTCATATCTAAAATGGGGGTGATAGTAGCACCAACCTCCCAGGATTGTTGTGAGGTTCAAATGAGATAATATTTGTAGTGTTTAGCACAGTGACTGGCACATAGTAGGTGCTTGTTTCCTTCCTTAACATACTCACCCATCACTCAGCAAGTGATGTAAAATTATGTTCAGGATAGTTTTGGTGTCAAATACATTGTAAATCCTCAAGGAACTTACAGTCAATTCTCATAGTGAGGTAGAGGAATGACATCCAGAGATAAGTATAATACAAGATAGAATGTGGTAGAGGCAAAGGAGGAATACGTGTGCTAGAAACAGTTTCTTTTACTTGATAATGTTGCTTACTTAGGTTTTATTATGGTGACTGTTCTATGCTATGAAAGTCTTTTCTCTAAAATTCAGCAAATGGAGACAAATGTAGCAGTTGGGATATTTAAATCATTCAGATGCAATATGTGATCAAGAATGATCCAAGAATTTTATTTTTTCCTGGTTTTAAAATGTGAATTTCTCTCATCATAACCTGCAAAATATGACAGGAGGGTTTTTCCCCTTTTTTTAACCTTATTGTATATGATGTACACTTGGAAATATGTAGTCTTCCTTTTTATTCGTACATTGCTTACAATGGTTAATCTCAGAATCACATACTCTTAGAGTTAGACGGTGCTTCAGAGAGGGCCCTTCTTCTACATGGCAGCCCTTCACATAATTAGGACAATAGCTGCAAAGCCGAAGAGAACATAAAGAGTTTTCTTACACAATATGCCCATTTTACAGATGAAGAAAGTAAAGGTTACAGAAGTCAAATGACTTGTTCAAGGTCACATAATTAGCAAAGGACAAGTTGGGGTTAGAACTGAGGTCTTTTGACACCCCCCCCCATACATTATTATGTCCTTCCCTGTGTCTTCTCCAGGCTAAATATCCCTGGTTGCTTCAACCAATCCTCAGATGGCATTAGCTTGAGGCCGTTCGCCATCTTGGTCTCTTTCCTTTGGTCGTGCTCCAGCTCATCCATGTCCTTCTTCAAATGTGGCAGAGGATCAGCAGTATGATTACTCACCATATAGTTAGCAGCTTTGTTCTGCTTGTTATAAGGTTAATGCTGACAGTCTTTCATCTCTGTTTCAGGTACAACCAAAGTCAATCTTGTGAAGATCCCATCCACCACCTCCAGTCCACGAGACACTGCTCTGGCGGCTGTGATCTGTAGTGCGCTTGCCACTGTTTTGTTGGCCCTGCTCATCCTTTGCGTCATCTACTGTAAGAGGCAGTTCATGGAGAAGAAGCCCCGCTGTAAGTCTTTTATTTCTGTAAGAAACTGGAGAAGTGAATTATCACTAGGGTCATTAAAGGGTTTGACAGGAAACCCGCCTAAAATGAGAACCAGCGAACTGTTAAAGTAATTGGAGATTAATGAAAATAAACCCTATAGTCTTTTAGTCCCAGGGAGGCCTGAGGACAGGGAGAAGGAGGAGGTACAGAATGAATGGCACTTTTATAGAAATGTTGACAAGTATAAAACATCTTAATGCCACCAGATAAAAATGAACATTGAAATTCTTTGTAACCTGAGAGTCCTACCACTTTTCTAGATTTCTTGACAAATGGCTTTCCGTGTTTAATGATGTCATTTTATGATTAAACCTACTGGTAATTAAAAATGATAGATCTCTCATCTTAAAAAAAAAACTAGAAAAGGTTAGTTTGGAATTTTCCACATTCTCATGTTAATTTATGCTTCATAAAGGAAGGTGCAGAAACAAAGAGTTAGCTCGATGCATTCTCCTTCTTCCCTCTTTACCAACAGGGTCTATGAGATCACAGGATATCCAGTACAATGGGTCAGAGCTGTCATGTTTTGACAGACCTCGGCTTAATGAATATCCTCACAGAACTTGTTGTCAATGCCATCAAGATTCAGCACAGACTTGTGGTAAGTAAGGCCTCATTATGAGCATATTAGAGGAATAAGAATAAACCAAAGGAAGTGGGAACGGAAAGAATTGGGCACACTTCCCTAGGATCTGAGATGCTTTAACTCCTAGTTAAAAATGATATTGTCATATTATCCCTCCTTTCTCTCTGATGGTTTGGTTCTGATTCTAAGTGTTAAAAGAAAATTGTCACCTCATTAAAACCCTAGAATGTCTGGGCGAGTTCCTCTTCATTGCTTGGGGTCAATAGAGCTTTCATTTAAACAACCTGACACCCTGCCTGTTTAGACAAGTGTTTGTTTCCTGCCTTTGCTATAAAGTAGTTCTGAGAGTTCAATCGTTGACAGTTAAATTGATGTGTGAGATCTGTTGGCCTCGAACCCAGGAATTGTGTGCATGGACCTTTATCCTAGAAAACCTTGAAGAAACCAAATGATTTTTAGAAATGTCCATACAAAAATGTTTTCTTCCAAGAGTTCTAATCACTATATAGATGGTAACTATTGGTAATACCAACTGAGGCAACAAGAAGGAGCCTAGAGAAAGGATATAGCTCTCCAAAATCATATTGACATGATGAGGGGATAACCCAAGGGGCTGGTAGTTTAAGAATCTTGAGTTTTTACAAAAAAACTGAGTTTTGCTTCCATCAGAGGAACAAGAGGAAAGTCTTTTTTATGAGCTCTCATCTATGATTCAGAATGGGAAGCACAGAATCAAAAGATCTGTTTGAAGTTCATGAGAGGACAGAATTTACAGGATATACTTGTGCACAACAAAATTATATGCATAAAGCTGAAAATGTGAGAAAATAACTTTCCTAAGTATTTCAATTTTTTCCTACAAGATCATGCATTTGCTTACAAATGGAAATTAAATGCATTTATCTACAGAACAAGACAATGAGTTAGTTTATTAAACGCATGCCGCGTATAAAACTAGGAATTTTGTTTATCTTTGTATTGTCTGTAGTGTCTGGTATAGCAATGAGCATACGCTCAGTCATTTTTATATGATGACTGAATATATGAATGAATGAATGGCAGATGGACCCAGGAATGGCATGATATCAGTGACACGACATCCTAAGTGCAGGTGACCCCGAAGGTGGATAGAGAGATGGCCTCAAAACCAGGAAAACCTGGGTTCAAGTCCCACCTTTGATACATGATCACTGAGCAAATCATGTCCCCTTTTAGCATCCTAGGCAACTCTCCAAGACTGTAAGTGCAGAGAAGGCGCCAGCCTGTATTGACAGAGAAAGTTTCTTTACCTGGAAATTCCCTATAATGATGAAATTACAGTTAAGTCCCTATCTCCTATCCATTAGTTCTCAAAGTATAATCTAGGGACCCTTGAGCATCTCTAAGATTCTCATCAAGGGAGTCTTCAAGGTCAAAACTATTTTCATAGTAATACTAAGACATTTTCATTTCTAATGGAGTAAATATAGATGTAACCCACATAAACTAAAGCCCTTTTGGGGGTTGTCAATAATTTTTAAGAGTACAAAGGGCTCCTGGGACCAAAAAGTGTAAGAACTGCTGCCTATTCTGAATGCTCTGATTTATGGACTGATGAGGTGAAGAACTGGTGGGTGGCAATCTTAGTAGGGTACACAAGTTTGCATTTGATTTTCAATGGTTAAAGCTATTTTAAAGAAGACAAATACTATTGTAAGAACCAAATAAGTCAGTAAACCAAGAAACATTTATTAAGGGCCTGCTATGTATCATGCTTTGTGCTAGGTGCTATGGATAACAGTACAAAAGTAAAACGGTCCCAACCCTCAAGGAGTTTGTGTTTCATTGGGGAAATACAGGTTCACTGATAATTAATTGCAAGAGAATCAGGAAAAATCAGGGAAATTGAATGGCCCTTAAACATTTCTTGCAAGGGAGCTAGGAGCTCTACGAGACAAAGACAAGAGAAGCTAATTTCAAACATGGTAGCCAGTCTGTGCAAAGGCTGGGAAATAAGAGGTGGCATCTTGCGAGTTGGGAGGAGCCTAGTTTGGCTGCCATCTAGACTTAAGGATGCACATACATTTTGAATTGATGGTGGGGAGGGGAAGAAAAAAAACCTGGAAAAAATGAAACTAAATTTTTAAGAAGAGTTAGGGTGTTTTCTGTACATGACAATTCATCTCTTATGATTATGTCTTTGTATACGAGGTTCCCTGTATCAGGAATGCACTCCCTTCTAATCTTCAACCACATAGACTCCCTTGCTTACTTTCTTGACACTCCCAGTTATTAGCCCTCTCTCCTTCTTGAAATTGTTTTGTATTATGGTGTATATCCTCTGTATTTACTTTCTTGTGTCCATATTGAATCCCTTTCAAACTTCCTAAGGGCAGAGACTATGTGGGTTTTGCTGGTGTAACCACAAGTGCCCTAAGAAATGCATGTCAAGTTATTGAACCGAATGATGTTGCAATGGGAGTTACCTGAAGGAGTCTCATGACCCTATTTTATTTTATTTTATTTTTAAATTTTATTTATTTTCATTTTCAACATCCACTTTTATAAGATTTTGAGTTCCATTTTTTTCTCCCTCCCATTTCCTCTCCCCAAGAGCAATCTGATATAGGCTATAATCATATTAAACATATTTCCACATTAGTCATGACCCTATTTTAAAAACCCTTGTATTCCTCATAGGGCCAGTTCACTTGATTCCCTCCTTGTGCTGTGATGAGACCTGTAGCATGGATCATGGCACTCGGGGCTGTGCTCTCCACTCCAGGACCACCCTTCACGAAAGGTAAGTTTAGACATTCATAACATTTCACATCTCCAAGGACAAGCAATGGATTGATTGACTTACCAATAACAAAATAGACCTGTCTCCAAATGCTAAATTTAAGAAGAGAAGTCATGTGTGGCATACTGATTACTTTTCTGTGAGATGCCCCCAAATTAGGCAGATTCCCTTAGAGCTGCTTTACAATCCAGCACTCTTTCTAGTTTACCTTCCACTTGTACTGTTTCTGTTGTACTTTTATGATTTCTACCAATTGAATACATTTAATTATACCTACCCATGCAAGATTTTGAATTAAGTATAGATATGGGTTTTTTTGGAGATGGATTTTTCAGGTGCTTATCTAGTTTGGGTGGATTTGTGGATATCCAATAGAATGCAAGCACCTAAATGGCAGGGACTTTTTCATTTTCCTCTTCATATCCTCAAGGCCTAGCACAGTGTCTTGCACAAAGTAGGCATTTCAAAAATGTTTCTTACTCATGGGGCAGCTAGGTGGTGCACTGAGCAGAGCACAAGGCCTGAATTCAAATATGGCCTCAGACACTTGACATACTTATTAGCTGTGTGACCTTGGGCAAGTTACTTAACCCCAACTGCCTTGCCTTACCCCCTCCAAAAAAAAAAAAGAATTACAAAAATGTTTGTTACTCCACCTCCCCATTGATTGATCAGCTGATCTGTTTTAAAGCAAATGAACTATTTTAGCTTAAATTGGTGATAATTTAGGAGAACAGGCAGCATAATGTTGCAATTCAGAGAGCTGTATACAGGTTCTTCAAAGAGTTTGGTCATCGTTGCTGTAATATCTCTGGACATCAGTCTTTTTTTTATGTTTTCTCCATTCAGTTTTTACTAATTTTCCTTTTTAAATTTCATTTTCCTTTCGTTTTGTGGCCCTCTCAGGAATGCAAGTTCAGTGGGGGAAATGCTTCCAACATTCTTTGGTTCCATTTCGCACTCCACCTGTGGCGAGCTTTCAGATGCCTGGCCACTCATGCAGAATCCCATCTGCAGTGACACACTCTCTCTCTCTGAATCTTACTTGGAACTTAATGGAGGAGAGAGAAATTCACTCAACCTGGAAACCGAAAACTCAGCCACTTTGGATTCAAACAGTAGCCAGGACCTGGTGGGTACAGTGGTTGCACTTCCACCTCATCCTGAAAACTTGGCAGAAACTACTGAATGGTCTCAACAAAATACACTGACAGACTCATCACTAACTCAGGAGACTTCATCTTTTAGAAACCAACTGGAGCAAGAGAATGAGGAAACCCTGAATATGGTCCCCCAACCTTCCCTCCAGGTAAGAAAAGATGATTAATATCAGTGTTTACTTAGCATCTGCATTGACCTTGAAATGAAAACACTGATCCCGGGTTAGTAATTTGGAAATGGGGTTTACTCAGATCTTAGAGTACACTTGATGAGAAATTTAATATTCTGTTTCTTTTTTAAAAAAATAAATAATAATTGGCTTCTGGAAGGGTTCTGAGTATTTTAAATTCCTGTATACAAAAATTCATAATATATTCTATAACCTCAGTGGTCAGCCCTTCATTACTAAAATCCCATTTCTAACTGGAAAACCCTGTATTGGTCATACATGAAGAGACTAATGTGTTATCAAGTATTTTGAGATAGGGTCAGGGCAGAGTACTGAGTACAGAATACTTTGGGCCTAGAGTCCAGAAGGCTCGAGGCCGAGTCCAAGCTCCTCTTGTTAATAACTCCAGAACTTAGTGGTTAATGCCGGAGCCTCTGTTTCCTTGATATGAAATGGGGATAATAATTCCATGACATGCTCCAATGAGATACTATAGATAAAGCCCTTTGGGCCCTGCGTGAACAGTGATAAGAGTCAACCAAACTAGACGAGCGCTTAACATCTCTTCTGAATCTATAGCCTTTGATTTTTAAGGCATTTAGTAAATGTTTGCTGAATAAAAATAGTCTATGAATTAGAGTAATGTATGTGTGTGAAAGAGTGTGGACTTTTGTCTTTGAATGGTCAGCGCATTGGCAGAAGAGAACAGATGAGCCCTTTCCCCCAGCTGGGAGCCAGAGAAAGGAGTGGGGCCAGAAAGGGAGTTCATCCCACATTCTGAGTTATGCCCACTGGCCACTTGAGCCTGTTTATATAATGCCTTCCCTGTATTCACCAAATGTGGACCTTGAGGGAATCGAGCTACTGAGAACGGGCAGCCCATAATAATCAAAAAGGATGCTCAGCATCCCATCTAACATGCATTTTTAGAGAGAAAATTGGACTCCATGTGGCACATGTAAATATTTTCTCAGGCTTTTTATACCAAGTCATGATACCTGAAAATTAAATTTGAATAATAACTATACTATATTAGAATATCAGGAGGACTTAAAATCAAAATACCTATTTTGTTTACTGTCTGTATGACCTTGGGCAAGTCATTAGCCTCAATTCCCTAGTCTATAAAATGAGAAGATTGGACTAGATAGGTCTTTAACATCCCCTACATCTCTAAATCCTACACTTCTAATTGCAACTCTATCAGTTTCCATTGGCTGAATTTTCAGTTATTAAAATTACTTTTATAAATATATTGAATCTCCATTAGTGATTTCTTTTTAGCCATTTGCTTATATGGCATCAAGCAAGTAATTGGGCCTCTGTTCCCTCAGCTGTCAAATATAGGATTTCACCTAGCTGTTGTCTAAAGTCCCTCCCCCCACTAAATTCTATCAGTCTGTGATTCTTCCATTGACAGGTTTTGGTTATTCCCTTTGTTGTCAACCATTGTTATGGAAGAGAGACTGAATAATCAGAACAAATATATGCTACCAACAAAACTCTTAAGCAGAGCTTTTTTTTTTTTAACCAAGTGTGTTGACAGTATATGAAGTTATTCGTTATCAACCATTTCATGGCCTTTCATCAAATATTTTGATGTAATATTTGAGGGGACTCTCCACCTCGACTTAATTCTAATCTTGAGTGAATTCTACAAGCATTCCAGAAAAGAAATATTTCAGTGAAAAGTCCTGTCTGTATGAGCTTCTTGTCTCATTTTCTTTCATGTTATTTTCCTAGTGGTGGTATGAAAGAATTGTCATGCCTTTGTGATTGTTAAGGGTTTTTAAAAAAAATTAATTTATAATATTACCCTTAGACTATGCAATTAAAGGGGCAGTGTTTTTTGTTTTAATTTACCCCTACTCTAATAAGAAAGTGGTCAAAATGAGGAAGGAAGAAAACAAGCATTTATTAAATGCCTACTATGTGCCAGCCACTGTGCTAATCATTTTACAAATATTATCTTATTTATTTTCATAATAAGTCTTTGAGGTACATGCTTGCTGTTATTATCCCCATTTTTACATTTGAGGAAATTGCAGTAGACAGAGGTTAAGTGACTTGCCCAGGGTCACACAACCAGTAAGTGTCTGAGGCTGGATTCGAACTTACATCTTCCTAAGTCCAGATCTAGCTCTCTGTGTTACCTAGCTGTTTCTAGGAATTAGTATTAGATGACAAAACTTTCAACACTGACATGATTGTAATGGTAACATCATATCTTATGTATAAATATTATATTCGAGTCAGGTAATATCTATTATTAATGAAAAGCCTTTTGCATATAATTTGTAAAGATTTTAAGATCATAGAAGGGAGTCCAATTCCTTCATTTTATAGATGAGGGAACAGAGTCACAAAGAGTTTTTAGATGACTTGTCTAGGGTTATACAGTTAGCAGCACCTGAGACGTGATTCCAACCCAGGCCTTCCTAATCCGAGGTCTAGCATTCTGTTCTACTGTGGCATGCTGCCTGATGCAGATCTACTAGAATATTTCTTCTCCAGGAAGGTCTGAGTCTGTTGGTCTTCTCAATATTGTTCAGGCCCATCTGTCCCCTTAAGGTTTACTTGTATAGTGCCTTACAAATAGAAACCTCTTACTAATATTTGTTGAATGACTGAGGAGATGCATGGCTGGCTAATAGGAAGGAAGGAACACAGGGAACAATTAGGAAGAACTGCATTTTTCGCATTTTTTTTTTTTAGTTTGATTAGGAGGCCTTAGAAAACCACACATTTGCTCTTCCTTATTATTTGCATTTGAAGAAACCAAAAGAGAATACAGTCTAGGCAAATATCCCCAATCTGTGGTAATGGGATTATTGTGAACATTATAAATTTGCCTTAATGACCAGGAAAACCCACACCTCGTTTGTATTTACCCATTAGCATTCAAACAATTAATATACTAAAGTTCTTAAACATCCTTCCCTTAAATGGGCCAGGCATACCCCTCGGAATCTTGCTTACTGTGCTTAATATATTTAGCACATTATTTTCTCCTTATGTTAGTATACTTCAGTCAAGTCCAGGTTAAGCTCTTTAAAACCCAAATTACTGGAGGCTGAATTTGATTGCAGAGTAAACTTCCTCCTCTAAGCTCTTCCTCCAGGGCCTCATCCTGGAATGAAAGGTGACCCTGAGATCTGTAAGAGAGCACAAGCCTTGGCAAGTCTTACCAAACAGAAAAGGCCTGGAGTGTAAGAGACCTGCTAACATTGGCCCCCTCAGGACCAAGGCAGCTGGGTGCCCAGAGGCTCATCGCCACCAGGGGATTCATCTTTGGGTGCAAGCAAATCATCTGATAAAGTGTGCAGGGGTCACTGTGTCAATGCATGGAGTGCCCTGCCCCACCCCCCACCCCCCACCCCCAAAAGTAGATCTTTTAAAAATATTAAAGATGTAAAACCTCACTAATTTGAGCTAATTTCAGAGAAAGGGTTGTTGACTTAGTTATCAAATTTAATAATTCATATGAATCAATGAAAAATCAGAATTATATGCAATATTTCACCTTTTCCTTTTTCCTCCCAATACGATCAATCATTACCTTCCCAGGTGGTGGCGTAGATAAAGGCCTGGATCTAGAGTCAGGAAGGCCTGAATTCAAATCCTGTCTCAGGCACTTATTGGTTGTGTGACTCTGGGCAAGTCACTTAACCCTTCTCCCCCTTGGTTTCCTCATCTGTAAAATGGGCATCACTCTAGCACCTACTTCCTGGGGTTCTTGTGAGGACACAGTGAAATGATACTTGTAAAGATAGTTGCACAACATAAAGCCTTATATAAATGCTGTTATTTTTATTAATTCACATACATAGGGTAACTTAATCTACCAGTGTTGGTAGCATATACCTCTAAGAATTCACTTTAATAAGCACATAAGACCAGCTAATAACTACCCTATCAATAACTTTAATTACTTAAGAAAACAAGCTATTTCAGGGTAACCACCAGTACTTTGAAAACACCTATTTCTATTTCCCTTTCATTCTTGTTCACAGTAATATTTTGCTCAGCAGATCTATCGATTGTAGAAAAGATGATTTTCAGCTTAGTTCTTGTCTGAATCATCCTAGGTTCTCCATTAGCAGTATCTGAACTAATGCGCTTTTACTATTTTACTTTTTAGTTTTTTTTTTTCTCTTATGCTCTTCCTTTTGGCTTTGTGATTTCGGGAAGTCCGTTTCCTATTTTGAGAGGGCCAAACATAATGCTTTCTTTCTACCTAAAGTGCCTATTCCTCAAACTGCCCTCAGGAGGTCAGAGGTTCCTTCCTCCTAGGAAAATCTGTCACAGGCTGATTGTGCGAATTCCCATGAGACAATTGAAAAAAAAAAAAAAGTCTTCCCATCCCCCACAGCTATCTGCAGACTTTCTCCTGTTGCTTAATTGTTGCCAGTATCTTGCAGCCTCTCAATCAAGACTTTGTGCGCAGACTCCTTTCTATTTCTATGGAAAATAAGCAATGTACAACCCTCCCTCCCTCCAAAACAACCTATACATACCTTAAGGGCCCAGCATACAGGAATGATAAATGTCACCTCTCTGCAAGGTTAGCCACTAGGCAGCATAGTAGAAGTGCTAAGGAGGCAAGGTTAGAGCAAATCCTGCCTCAGATACTTAGTTGTGTGACCCTGGACAAATCTCTATCTCTCTGCCTGCTTCAGGGTCCTCATAACGGCATCTACCTCCCAGGGTTGTTGTGAAGGTAAAATGAGATAATATTTGTAAAGCACTTCACAAATCTCAAAGCACTTTATAAATGCTAGCTATTATTATTAATGTTTTCCTCACCTCTACCAGACAATTAGACTAGAGAGTCTATGAGTTTATGGAATATGGCTCATGTCGTTTGTTTGGAGGTGGAAAGAAAATCCACGCCTATCTCTCACTGTGTACGAAATAATAGAGTTTGCAAATATTAGATGTGCTTCAGGAGCTCTGAAAATGTTCGCTTTGTTCCCAGACTTCTGTACTGCTCACTGTTAGAAGCTGCGTCATCCAACGTCAGAGAACTAGCAATGGTCCTTTTGTTCATCCCATATGACAACAGCACAAAACTTTAGCAAAAGGGACATTTGAAAATGAAATTGTTCTTCCTAAGTCTATGATCTACCTTGTGTTTCCTTTAGTTTTCATTTAACAAACATTTTTTTTCTTCTGCTGCCATTTTAGGAAGCCTAAAGGACTCTTTTCTCCCAGGAATGGAAGTGTACGTAACCCTAATGCCACTCTGCTAACACTGGGGAACCGAACCCTGTCTGGACCGTGGATGGTTTCTGACAAAGCTCAATGGAACTGGCCACATTTCAACTCTTTCAGGCAATTGTGTCTGAGCCAGACCAGCTGGGAGCTGAAACCCCAGGGCACAACTTGAGAAAAGACTAAAAGCAGATTCATGATACATTGCATCTCTTCCAAACAAGCCGTTTCCACGCTACGTGTGTGACTGAAAAGACTAAAGCCTTGAGCTTGAAGCTAAAGAGATTACGTCCATGTGACTGGAAACAGAATTGAGTTGAACTTATTATATTCCTCCGCCGAACGGCTGCATGAGACTGAAGAGATGGCGCGTTTGTGGACCTTCATGTTTTGTTTTCAAAAACAAATACAGTAAATGGCATCATCCTAGACATCAGATTGTTTAGTTTTGATGTAGAAGGAACTTAAAAGTAAGTTCTTCTGCTTGTGCAAATGACCTTTTATGGTAATCTAAGCTCTCTAGCCCAGGTGGTTAGTGTTAATGAGGCCAAAGGCTCAGGGTGATCTCTACCCAGGTTGGTTAACATCTCACAAAGAAGAACCCATACATAGACTGCATCCCCAGTGGTAACCAGGAATCTGACAAATGTTATGTTCTTGGTCACAATGGAGAGTCCACAAGAGAGTGTGGATGGCTCAGTCTTCTATCACCATTACTGCCCCTCCCCCAAAAGTAACAATGCACACAGCTTGCCACCAGTATATCATCTTTGTGTACAATGGACAATACACACATGTATGCATTGATGAGGAAGCTTTTTATTGTTACATTTGTTTCCAAGGCTGAGCTTCCAATGCTCGGAAATGTCTATGTCATAATTAAACAGTATTTCTAGGATAAAGAGCTTTTATGAAAGTAGTGCCTTTTGTATTGAAGGCTTAATAAGCTGTAACATAGCAGGTTCATCCACTGTTAGAGTGTAGAATTTGTTAGTAGCCTTTGACAAAACTCCACAGTACTTTAAAGCCAGAAGAGTATTCAAAATGTGTCTGTTATGTTGCAGTATGTTATGGTACTGAAGCCTCTTCCTGCCCCCACCAGAATTACTAACTGCCTATAGGAGGATGGGAGAGTCATAACAGTGCTCTCACTCCATCCCTGTCGCCTTGGAATTTTTACTCTTAAGTGATTTGCTAGGAAAAAAAAATAGCCCTGTTCGGGTGAAAAAGAAATGTGCCTGGTATGTTTTTGAAGTTCATTCCCTTTTCCTGTGGCTGAGGAAAAGATAAAGAGGGCTCCCCTTCTCACCACGAGAGCCTACACAATGAGATTTGCCCTGTGTCTTTTAACCAGTTCCTCTTGTTAACTCTTGGCCACATTTGCACTTTTAAACATTGATTTTTATCTCATCAGCATCGTCCCTTTTTTTCCAATCCTTTTATGTATTTAAGGTTTAAAGCTGACATTCATTTTTCCCCCAGGCTTGTTAAAGTCCATCTTTTCAAGCAGATTCTTCCCTCTCTTTTTGTACACTGTGGTTTGATAACAGTGAGAAACATAGTATGTCCCCTTCCACGTAGCCTAACCTCTCTCTGGTCAGTGTGGGGCAGAGGTACATCTTTGTTAGCTTGTCTTGTGTTGGCTTTTTTTTTCCCATCTCATTACCTCACTTCCTTCCAGCTGAAAAAGGAAATTACATGGTTTTTCATAGTCTATAATCTTCCATGTCTACCACGTGGGCAAACAGAATTGAATTTTTTTTTAAAGTATAAACATTACTATCAGGTAAGTCAAATATTTGCATCGGAGCAGTCTTGCACATTGCAGCATTAAGAAAAACATTATACCCACTAAAAAGGAATTCCAGTATCCATTATTTGCAGGACACTTTGCTAACCAAGAGCTAACAGGAATGTTTATAGCACAGCCAGAGGAAGAAACTTGGTTTTCATGTTAAAGAAACTACACTTTGGAAGTATTATGAAATTCATCATTGGATCAAAAGTCTAAGCTCATTTTACTCATGTAAACACCTTTGACCTTTGTGAAAATCATCTTTGGGAAAACCTCTGTCATGGGCAATTTCCATAGATTCTTTAAAAATACTTTTGAAAATGTAGTCAGTCTCACCACAAGCAGGTCTTACTGCATTTAGGTCAACAAAGAGAAAGTCTCCAAGTATAGTAAGGGGCATCAGTTTAAATGACCTATTGTAACTCATGCATACATGTGATTGATTCCAATTATTTTCCATATCCTTGGAGATTTAGAGATAGAAAGAACCTTAGAAATCATCTTGATCCAACCTCCTCGCTTTACAGTTGAGGAAACTGAGGCCCAGTGACTTCAAATAACTTGCCCAAAGTCACATGGCTAGCTAGTGACATAGGCAAGAGCAGAACCCAGGTTTTCTGGCTCCCAATCTAATGTTTTTCTCCCTATACCCTGCTACTTTTGTTATGACAAAATAGCAGCGGAATGGTTTGCTTTTTTAAATCACCCTTGTGTACTCTCAGTATTTTTTTTTCCATGTAAAGAACTCTTACTGACTTCGAAGTCAGACACTGCAAGAGAGCACTCAACGATGTGAATGAGATTTTGGCCTTGGATCTCAAAACATCCCTTCTGATCCTCAGAGTAATGCAAGGCCATATCACTACCGCCTGCTGAAGAAGCATCCGATAACGTTCTCTGAGCTTGGTTAGTATTTTACAGAAAGGCAGCGCGCATTTCAGATTCCTAAAGATATTATTGGAATGTTGCATAGCAGTCAACAGGCTGACCTTTCAGGGTACGTGTGCCAAGGAACTCAGACAATTCATGATTTAAAGCACATAGCCTGTTGGGGTTTACAGTCAGTGTGATCATTTTGGTTCAAGAGCATTGGGGGTGTGCTGGAACCAACATGAACTAGTTCTCAAGAGCTGATTATTAAATTTTCAGTATGAGCATTTACACCTTGGAAATCAGCAAATGCTATAGTTCAGGACTTGATTTCTTGTTTTGTTGATTGCCTACACTTAATAAAATGATGGGGAAAATGTTGATGATGCAGATAAAATTGAAAAGTGTGTCATGCATACTTTTTTTTGTTTGTTTTGGAGAGCTGATTGTTAATTTACTAGTTTACCCCCTGAATAGTTTTCTGTATGAAATTCATTCAAAGAATGAAGTGTCTATTGAGATCACTGAATTAAAGCACAGGATTTCCCCCTTCCCTCTTAATGTAAATTGTACATATTTTTTTTTTAAAAAATAGATTTTTCTACTTTGAATTGCTATTGTTTATGTTGCTTAGGTCAAGCACTGTGGTGTGTGCCAGTAGAAAACGTCCATTGCCACTTTAAGGATGTCAGCTTGAATGAACTTAGTTTGTATCATTGCTTTTTTTTTGCATATGAGACTTTTTAAAAAAATTCTATAAGTTATAGTTTTCTTGCACAAATAGTTGTGTGATGCTTTTTTTATTTGTGAATAAAATCGCTACTTAAATTGTTCTTATTTGTGTGTCCAGTGAAGTCATTTCATGGAATGATAAGATTTAAAGCTAGAAAGGGGAAGATTTGTAGTTCTTAGGGCCATAGATTTAGAATTGAAAGGGACCCTAGGCCCTTCATTGTATAGGTAAAGAAGCTGAAGTTTACAGAGGTAAGAGTGAGTGCTGAAACCCAAGTCCATTGGCTCCAAATTTGTTACTCTACATTTCACCATGCATGCATTTTTAGGTGAATGCAATATTTTATCCTTCATCTACATACTATGAAGAGAATAAGGATGTTCCTCATGATCACAACAGACCCGTGATCTCATCAATTCGGGTGCTCCCTTCCATGGTGCAGATCATATCCTGTTCATGCCCTCCTGGAGTGTTTACCCATAAATCTGCCACAAGGGGTCCACTCAAAGTGGCTCAACCTCAGGTTCTCTTGATGTGGGGTGATTATCAATGGGGCAGGTGAGCTATCCATGGCCTCTTATGATGTGACCTTTTCATTCTTTTTTCTCACCTAGTCCTATCAATGGACTCCTTTACCTCACACCACTTCATGACTTCATTTCCATTTCATCATGGCCTATTGCCACTGCCCCTTCGAGTGAGCCTCAAGTTTAGCTCTCCAAAAATTGGAGCATATTATGTCTTGCAGCCATACAACATCATGAGAAGGATATTAGTGTTAGAAAATATGGGCCTTTGTTTGGAGAGAAGCTTGGGAACATTAAAAGGTCTCTCCAAATTCTCAGCTGAAATCCAATCCACACTCCTGTTTCTATACCATTTTGGGCACAGCTCATTGTCCACAGAGGTGAGCTTTATGGGTTATCCATCCAACTTCTTATCATAATCTTAACTGTAGGCACTATTCATCCATTTGGTTTTACCTAGGGATAATTAAGCCAAATACTTTTGAGTGTTTATGGATCTCTTTAGGAGGCTTTCCAATTTCCTGGGGCTTTATACAATCAGTACAATGTCACGTGAAAACGGAATATTTAGAGGACCTCACTGTCTATAGGGGAAGAAATCCCCTGAACCTGCTCCATGTCAGTAGCCAACACCTCTGGCAAGCATATATGTCTCCCTGTTGTATGCCTCATTGGATATCAGTCATCATAGGCCATCAAAATGATCTCTGTTGTTATGTCTTTAAAAGAATCTTTTATGATTTTGATATGTGTATTGGGGACTCCTTGTAGGAGTCTTTAAGGTAGCATTTTTATCTACCATATCAAATGCTTTTTTTTATGGTCAACAAATCATATAAAGTGGGATTCTGTATTCTCTCTATCGTTCAACTGTGTATTCACGATTACACAAGGGTACTCTCTAATCGACTTACGAAATACTTATTAAGTACCTATTATATTATGTTTAGGTTGTTGTTTTTTTGGTGAAGATACTGCAGTAGTTTGCCATTTCCTTCTCCAGCTCAGTTTACAGATGAGGAACTGAGGAAAACAGGATTAAGTGACTTACCCAGGGTCGCACAGCTAATAATCTAGGCAGTGGGGATACAAATGTGAAAAACATGAGCCCTCTCTTCAAGATGCTTACAATATAGAGTAACTAAAAAAGTCTTAGTGCAACCTTAAGCTTTAGCACCTTAGAACTGCACATTTGTGGCATCCTGCATAATACGGATTATGTAAGGTACGTAAAAAAGTATGATAACAGGATAAAATGTGATAAGGGCAAAGGAGAGGTCTAAAGGAAGAGCTATAAAAACATAGGAAGAGAGAAATTGCTTTGAGCTGGAGGGATGAGGAGAGATTTCATGGTGGAAAGATGGACCTGGGCTGGGCCTTGAAGAAAGAGGATTTCAACAGAGGAAGACAGAGTGCATTCTGAGGATGATGGAGCCTGTTCAAATGCAAAGAGGGAAACATGGAAGACAAGATCCAGAAGCAACCAGAAGAGTTGAGCTGGAGCGTAGCACGTGTAACAGTGAGCAAAGGGAAATAAAACTGGAAGGCTGGTCAGAACCAGATTGGTGAAAGGCCTCAAATGATTTTCCCAAGTTCAGGATTTGAACCCTGAGTTTTCTAACTCCGTAGTGACTGCTCTTTCTACAGCACCACTCCGGGATGGCAGAGTCAGGTGGTTTTCCAACCCCAATATGCATGCACACAACACACACACACACACACACACTCATGCCCTCTTTCTGTGCCATTTGCTCCTACTGTCTGCCACTCCTCCCCCAAACATCCTTCCCTACCAGTAGTGCCTAGTGCTTTGCTTGCATGTATCTAAAAATCTACCCATCCTCCAAGGCCAATGTGTGTCTTCTCTCCATCTTCCCCAGCATACTCTGACCTGTCTCTGTTCTACTTAGGACCAACACCACATGATTTAGAATTCTATTATTCTCCAGCTCCAATTTCACATGCTTTAATTTTCTCCTACCAAATGATAGTTCCTTTGAGAGTAGAAATCATGTGTTAGATAGTACTTACTGGGTATCCCTGGATGCCCTTATGTATTATGAGGGCAGAGTTTATAATTTCAAAGAGGATCATATATATGTCTGAAAGGTTTGGAACCGCCGGATATAAGAAAGTCTCAAAGTAGGAGGCAGAAGAATCAAAGCATATATATTTAGGCTCCACAGTAACCAACCCATGAACCAGCATCCCCATTTTGATATATTGATCCAAAGCTTCCAGGCCCAATAAGTCTGCCTCACAAGAGTAACCAGGAGGCCACAGAGAAGCATGATGGTGTAAAGCAAAATCATATACATACTTCCCCTCTATGGTAAAAAGATTACCCACTAGCCTCAAGTCCTTGTTCAGCTTCCTCCCGTAGGTCAGCTCTGCTACCGGCATCTCCTGCTTCAACTTTGGCTGTGGCTGTAGCTGTAGCAGCCTCTGGCTCCAACGGAAGCTGTTTTTAACCATCCGGCTTCTGCCGGGGTGTAAGGTACGCCGGGGAAAGCACAGGTTCTTTCAATCTGCTTAAGCAAGGTGAAGGGGTTGACCAGGAAAGCACAGGTTCTTTCAATCAGCATAAGCAAGGTGAAGGGGTTGACCAGGAAAGCACAGGTTCTTTCCATCAGCTTAAGCAAGGGAAGCAAGGTGAAGGGGCCCGACAAGCTTACTCCAGTCCAACATACAAACAGCATTCAGTTCAGGGGAAAAGCCAGACTAGTCAAGGGCACTTGTTGACTAAGTGCTAAGGAGCCCATTTTTAGTTACCAACACACCTTAGCACAATGCTGGGCACATAGGGAGGCACATAGTGAAATAAAGTGATGGACTTGGAGTTAGGTCAATCCTGCCTCTGCCTAGTTATACTCACGGGCAAGTCATTTAATAATCTCTCTAAGCCTCGGTTGCCTCATCTGAACATCAAGAGTTAACCAACACTTGTAGTATCTAACGCATAGAGTTCATGTGAGCTCAGATAAAATCATAGAACCACCATTCTTACAGATGAAGAAACTGAGGCCCAGACAGATTAAGTATACAGGTTGTAAGTGACAGAGCCTGAAGTACATAAGTGCATTCTGTAAACTTTAAAATAGTAAATAATGTTGATTATTATTATTGTTCTCAAAGAAATACTTGTTGATAAGTTTATTTCTATATTGATGGCACTTAGATACACTTTCAAGTTCCAAAGGTGGTCCATTCTTCCATTTTGAAACTAAGTGGTGGGCTTTGAGCTTTGAAGTAGGTAAATTGTCTTGAATTCTTAACTGGTCTTGGCGGAATTTGGTATATGGTAACAGGTTACCATTATATAGCTCTTAAATGTCCTGAACAGGGTCTCTGGTTTACGGCATCATTACTTGGTAAGTCACTGATGGTGCCCCTTTAGCCACAATTGGACCACAGTCAGTGAACCCAGTTTCCATTCAAGATCATGAACACACTGCACCATAACATCTCCATATTTTTATCCATATTTATTTCATCCACATTTATTTCATTTTGGCCTGCCTTTCTGAAGCAGGGAAAACAAGCCAAGGGGTGAAACTCAGCTAAAAGAACCTTCATTTCAAAACCAATCAGACAGGCAGACAGCTTTTCTGTGGAAACATGGGTGGTCTCCACAAGCAGCTTCCACTGTTTAGAAATCAAATTATTAGTCAGTGTATACACTGAGCTCTGAACTTAAGAAACTTTCTCATGGCATTAACTAGTCATCCCTACTTAAGACCGGAATGGCTGTGTTCTGTAGGGTGGGTTGGGGTTGAAGTTAACTCTGGGCACAGCTCAGCAGAGGGATTTTCCTCTTAGGCCTCTGTTCTTTGTTGACAGTATAAATGAAATAAAAACTCTGAAATGCTGCCTTGGCACTCACTCTGCTTCAAGTTTGGGAGCTTTGGGTCTCTCAGTCAATGTTTCCACGTATTTGAGACCACTTCATGAATTTGAAGATTTTAAATTGAGTCCAATTCTCCCCAGACCATTCAATCTAAAAGGATTTGGGGGAAGGTGGGAAGGAAATAGAAGGAGATGAAGAAGTTTCAGAGATGAGGAGCCTGAAGCAAACCAAGTTTAAGTATTTGCCCAGAGAGTGTCTGAAGCTGAATTTGAACTCGGATCTTCCTGAGTCCAGGTCCAGCATTCTAGTGTGAGTACAAAGCCAGGTAACCATTAAATAGAGCTGCTCCCTTAAAATAAGATTTCTTTCAAAGAAAACAAAGATAGATATACAGATATACATGTATGTGTGTGTACAGTGAAGATATTTATGCAGAATTATTATATTTCCGGATTGTGTTGAATGTATAATGAAAACCAGCTAAGAAGTAGCCTTGCATAACTGACCTCAAGATCAGGAAGACCTGAGCTGAAGCCCTGCCCCTGACGCACACTGGTCATGTGACCATGGACGACTCATTTAAGCCCTCAGTGCTTTGATAAAGGGAATCTCCTCACTGGGAGTTCCCTATACTGATGAAATCATTGGTACAGTCTCCAGACAAAGATTAGTAGAATTGTAGAGTGGATTGATGCCTCAGAGAAGGCTTAGATTAGATGACCTCCGGGGTCCAGTCCAACTTTGGGATTAGATGAAGTGATGGCTTATGTGGCACAGTGGATAGACCACAGGACCTAGAGTAAGGAAGACCTTAGTTCAAATCCAACCTCAGATGTTTGTCACCCTAGGCAAGTTATTTAATTTCTCTCTCAGTTTCCTCAACTGTAAAGTGGGTACAATAACATCACCAACTTCAATCAATATTAAGTGCTTACTATGTGCCAGAGGCAGCTAGGTGGAGCAGGGGATAGAGTGCTGGGCCTGGAATTAGGAAGAGCTGAGTTCAAATCTGGCCTCCAATACTTACTAGTTGTGTGACCCTGGGCAAGTCACTTAACTCTATTTGTCTCAGTTTCCTCATCTGTAAAATGAGTTAGAGAAGGAAATGGAGAACCATTCCAGTATCTTTGTCAAGAAAACCCCAAATGGGGTCCTAAAGAATTGGACACAACTGAAACTGAATAACTATGTGCTATCCTAAGCACTTGAGGATCAAATGAGATAATATTTGTGAAGCACCTACCTTAGAGCCAGGCAAGCATATAATAAATGCTCGTGTTCCCCCCGCCTCACCCCCCATCCCTCAATCCACTTCAACATGCGGCCTCCTAGCCATTCTTCTAAATCAGAACTGCAGAAGGCTTGCTGCCCTCTTCCTTGCCCTTGGCCCCATAGAGACAGGGACTTGCTTCAGTTTGGATTCAGTAAAAGGGCCACACTTGAGGACCTAGAGGGCCACATGTGGCCTTGAGGCTGCAGGTTCCCCACCCCTGGCTGAGGCATATTAGGCTCACACCAGCAACATCACTTCAAAGGGAGACCTGAGTCAGGTCATCCCGTTTACAAGAAATCAGAGCTGTAATCAGTACAGCCAAGTGACTGAGAGTACAGCAGAGCTGAGCTCCTAATCTGAAGAAGGAAAACAATGTGCTGAAGAACAAAGGAGACAAGAGACCTCTGATTTTGGAGATTAGCTGTTTACACTGATTAAAGTCACTGGGTGACCACTTGGCCTTTCTTCAATAACCCAGGGCCCTACGGGATTCCTTTAGCCTCGCTTGTTCCTGCACTTTCCTCACAGAATGCATCTCATTCATTCTGGGCCTCAGCAGGCCTCCTTCCCAGAAAATGACTCCAAGAAGTCAGTGTGACAAAGTCAAAGTTGAATATTAGAACACATCGCCAGATTGATAGATGTTTTTACTGGAAAGTTTTGCGGTATCTCTCTGATCTCTCAAACATCTCTGAAGACATTTGAATCACAGAATGTCAGCTGGAAGGGGCCTCAGATACCATCCAGCCCAAGATATTGCTGCTCCCAGGCGGATTTCACTCTTTAGCCTTTCAGTCCCAGCCCACTAAGCTCCTTCCTCCATAGATTTCTTTTTTTTAATTAAATTTATTTTTTGTTATATTTTAAGTTCTGAACTGCCTCCCTCCCCACCCTGTACTAGAAAATGCTACCATTTGTCACAGATGTGTGTGTGTGTATTACACACACACACACACACACACACACACACACATGTAAAACCATTCTATGCATATTTCTGTTCATCAGTTCTTTCTCTGGAGGGGGACAGCATCTTCATAGGTCCTTTGTAGTTGATTTAAATATTTATAATACTCAGAAAAGTTTAGTCATTCATAGTTATTCTTTGAACAATACTGCTATTACTATGTCCAATGCTCTCTTTGTTCTGCTCATTTCACTCTTCATTATTTCGTTCATCTTTCTATGTTTTTCTAAAATTAACCAGCTCATTATTTCTTACAGTGCAATAGTATTCCTTCACAATCATATACCACAATTTGTTCAGCCATTCCCCAACACAATTTCCAGTCCTTTGCCACCATAAAGAGAGCTGCTATAAATATTTTAGAACATATGGATTCTTTTCCTTTTCCCCAATCACCTTGGGGGAAAGACCTAGTAGTGGTATTACTGGGTCAAAGGGTAAGCACAGTTTTATAATTCTTTGGGCATAATACCAGATTGCACTACAAAATGGTTGGATCAGTTCACAATTCCATCAACAGGATCCAATTTTTCCACATCCCCTCCAACATTTGTCATTTTCCCCTTTTATCATTTTAGTCAATCTAACAGGTGTGAGATCAGCTGCATTTAATTTGCATTTCCCTAATCAATAGAGCATTTTTCATATGACTATATATAGCTTTGATTTCTTCATCAAAAAATTGCCTGTCTATATTTTTTGACCATTTATCAATTGGGGAATGACTCATATTCTTATAAATTCATCAAAGTCCTGTATAAAAAAATTTCCCTTAGTTTTCTGCTTTCCTTCTAATTTTGGCTATATTCCTTCCTCTATAACTTTCAAACAAACACATCCCAAAATTCCATGTTAGTGTATAACTCCCAGACTTCCTCACTGGTTCCCATCTGACTAAATGCACTCTGTTGGCTTATACATATTACAAAGGCAACAAGTACCTGTATGACACTTAGCAGATTTTTAATACATGCTTACTGATTGAGGCAACATAGTGAGTCATTGCCTCCTAGGGAAGGAGTAGCAACTATTTTGTGTTATATTTTATTATGTTATATATATTGACTTATTGATAATATTTTATATTTATAATATATTTCAAATTTTACTATACTTTATATATTTCTATAACAATATTATATTTTATAAAATACAATAGTGCTATATTCAAATATATTATATTCTATTATAGGTAAGCTACCGCAGGCAGTGACTATTTTTGCCTCTTTGGGATCCTTAGTGATTAGCACAGTGGCTGGCAAATTTAAGTGACACACACAAAACAGTAGGCGTTTGAAGCAGAATTTGAACCCGGGTCTCCTGACTCTAGGTCTAGTATTCTAGCTTCCAAAGTATACTACCCTGACTGTCAGAGGCATACTTATAACTGTATCCTCAGCACTGAACCCAATGTCTTATGCTTAATAAATATTTGTTATTTGATGAATCAGTACTCCATATGCTTGTTTAATTAATGGAAGCTCTTAGTATTTCAGTCCTCATTATTATTAGACAGGACCTGCGTCTGCTTAATTTCCGCTACACACAGCTGAGTGTAATGCCATGAATGGGAAGGAAAGTGATTCAGAAAATGCCCAGGTCCTAGGCTGTCTTCAGTGTGCTGAGATGATAAAAAATCTCTCTCAAAAACAGATCTTCCCATTGACTCCTCAGGGGTGTGTATAAATAATGAGACTGCTTTTTTAAACAAACATATTAGAATGTATATATACAAATCCATTCATTCATTCATTTAACAAAGACCTAACAAGTATCCCCTGTATTGTATATAGGCACTGAGGCAAATAGAAAGTACAGATAAAACATAACCACTGCTCTCATGGAATTTGCAATAAGTGTTGGTCTCCTTAAAAGTAGTTATGGGGGAACACCGGCCCTGGAGTCAGGAGGACCTGAGTTCAAATACTGCCTCAGACACTCAACATACTTACTAGCTGTATGACCTTGAGCAAGTCACTTAACCCCAGTTGCCCTGCCTTCTCCCCTACAAAAGAAAAAAAAAGTAGTGTGGGGGGGTAGCTAGATGGTGCAGTGGACAGCACCAGACCTAGAGTCAAGAAAATCTGAGTTCAAATCCAATCTCAGACACTTACTAGCTTTGTGACCCTGGGCAAGTCATATATCCTTGATTGCCTCTTTAAAAAAAAGTAGTCACTTTGTATGTCATCAATTTTGGAATAGATAAACAAATTATGATTTGGAATATAACTGAATATTACTTTAGCATAAAAAGATGATTATGATGAATTCAGAGAAATATGGGAAGATTTATAAGAATTGAGGCAGAGTGAAGAAAGCAGAAGGAAAACGATGCACACAATGACTGTAACAATATGACCAGAAAGAAAATAAAAGGAATTAAATGTCATGTAATTATAATGACCAAACATGATTGAGGAGAGGTAAGAAAACATATAGCCCTTTTCAATGTGAGGAACTAGTGTTGATGTGTTTGATGAAATCCATTTTTGCTCTCTTATTCTTTAAAATCGAGTCCAGCAGAGGTCGAACAGTCTCTTGGTATGTTAACCATTCAGATATGTTAAAGTAAGGTATAGGCTGGATGGTTACTGAGGTTATTTACAACTCTCAAAGTCTGGGATTCTGTGCTCTCTAGGGCACTCCATCTTGTTAAGAAATCATTTGTTCAACCAACATTTATTAAATGCCTGCTACAATAGAGCAATGTACTAGATGTGAAACGAGATAGTGAGTTTATTTAAGATATATTTTTGACTCATAGACACCTCAAATACAACATAGCCAAAAGAGAACTCATTATCTTTCCCCAAAACATTTATCCCCTTCTAAACTTCCTCACTTCTGTTAAAGTCATCACCATCCTTCATCTCCCATGTTCCCAACTTTGGTTTATCCTCAATTTCTCATTCTTCTTCACCGCACATATCCAATCAATGGCCAGAGCTTGCTGTTTGTACCTCCTCAACATTTCTTGAATCTAGCCACTTCTCTACACTCACAGAGTCACCATCTTAGTTCAGAGCCTCATCCCTTCTTACCTGGAATAAGTTTTTACAATGCTTAGTCTCATAATTGGTCTTCCTGACTCAGATCTCTGCCCACTCCAATCTAATTTCCCCTCAGCTGCCAGAATGATCTCTCTTGAGAACAGATCTGATAATATCTCTCTTCTACTCAATAAATTCCACAGGCTTGCCTGTTCCCTCTAGGATAAAATATAAAGTCCTCTGCTGATTGCTGAACAATGTCTTGTATCATGTGTTTATGTGGCTGATTTTTTGAACCTGAGCATTGGCCTTTACATTTATCCCTATTAAGGTTCCCTTTAATATGTTCAGACTGCTAGTCTCACCTGTTGAAGTCTTTGCATATACCCATCTTGTCATACAGCAAATTGCTTCCCCTTTCCAGCTTTGTGTCAACCATGACTTTACCTTTCCAGTTTTATGACAATCATGACACTCCTTCAAGTTGATAAAGTTGTTGAAAAGCACAGGGACAAGGTCATATGTATGGGACACTCTACCAAAGACTCCCCTTTCAGGATTGCATTAATGTAGTGACTAGTCTTTGGGTCAGGTCATTCAAACGGTTCTGAAGTTTGTTTTTTTTTTTAATGAAATAAAAGCTTTAAGAGGAAAAACAATCTGAAGAGGCTGAAGAGAATCCTAACCTAATTAGGAGTAATTCTAATCCTAATCTAATTATGGAGTGGGAGAGTAGAAAAATATGATGAAAAAGAAGAAAGAAGGCCCATTGAAATACAAGAGCTATGTAAAAGGCTGGAGACTCTTCCCATTGTGTACTGACCTCCACCAATGATGATGACCATTCACAGTGGCCAGCAGAAGAAGGAGCAGGTTATAACGAGAATAAGGGAGTTGTAGTATTAGGTGATTCCCTTCAGGGAGCGCTGAGAGCTCTACACATATGGCTTTAAATCTCATTTCTGATGCTTACTATCTGTGCAAGTGTAGCTGAGTCATTTTACCTCCATGGGCTTCAGTTTATAGTAGTAGTAGTAATAGTGGTAGTAAGTAGTAGTAGTACTAGTAGTAGTATAGTAGTGGTGGTGGTTAGTTGTTGTCGTTTGTTTTTCATCTACAGAAGAAAGGGTTCTTGGACTAAATAGACTCTTAGGTTCCTTCCAGGTCTAGACTTAAGATCCTACTGTCTTTACTCTCCCTCAGCCAGTCAGTCAGTCAACAAGCATTTACTAAGTACTTAGTTCATAACATACTAAGAGCTGGGGATTAAAGAAAGACTAAAACATGATTCCTGACTTCAACAAGCTAATATTCTAATGAAGACAACATGTAAATAATTGGGTGCATACAAAATAAACAAAGTGTACTTGGAAGGAGAAAAGGCATTAGCAGCTGGGAGCTCAGCTGAGGACTCCTGCAGAAGATGGGGTTTGAGTGGAGTCTTGAAGGAAGCCAGGGAAGCCAAGAGGTGGAGATGAAGGTGGAGAAGGCCAGAGCTATTTGTCTTCTGTCCTTGCATCCCCATAACCTAGCACAGTGCCGTACATATAGTAGGCATTTATTAAATATTTATGCTTTAATTTAATTGGCTTTAATTATGTTATACTTAATTGACAACAAAACAAATCACTTGAATATATAATGGTACATTAGAAGTTTTTTTTAATTACAATATGAAGCCATTACTGACCAGGGGGGACACAGAAGTCTTCGTGGTTACATTTTAAAGGATGAGCAAAAATTCAATAGGCAAAGAGGCAGGGAAGGAGATGGGAAGAGTATGAAATTGTAGACACAAGGAACAGCATGAGGAAATACACCAGGGGAGGAGAGCACATAGTGAGTGTGGGAAATGAAAAGACCAATTAAGTTAGTATCATGACATAAGATAGGACAGTTAAGCGGCAGAGTGGATAGAGCACCAGGCCTGGAGTTAGGAAGACCTAAGTTCAAATTCAGCCTCAGACATTTACTAGCTGTGTGACCCTGGGCAAATCACTTAACCCTGCTGGCCTCAGTTTCCCCATCTGAAAAATGAGCTGGAGAAGGAAATGGCAAACCACTCCAGGATCTTTGCCAAGAAAACCCCAAATGGGGTCATGAAGAGTCAGACATGACTAAGAAACAACTGAACACAGTAATAATAATGATAATAATAAAAATAATAAGCTATAATTGTTTGTTGATGGATTGAGGGAGGTGAGAGAGATTTCCAAGGTGGAACTGACAGGATTTTGTTAAATGAGTGGATATGGAAAATGAGGGAGAGAGTCCAAGATAAAGATGGGACAGTGAGTGAATAGTAGTGCCCTGGACAGCAAGGGCAACATCAGAAAAAAAGAGCTGTTTGAGAAGGAAATGAGGCACATGATGTGAGGCAGAAGCGGCAGTGAAGGGAGGGATGCTAGCTCACTCAGGAGGGAATGGCAGAAGCTGTCACTTAGCCGGTTTCATTTTTCATCAGCACCTCAGAGCGAGCCTCTTTTATCACCTGTGCTCCAGGCAGAGATTAGGATGAATCATTTACTGCGGTTGCTGTTTATTAAAACTGTTAGCTGGAGAAGGCTCAATTTACCTCAGAGACAGGGAGTTTACCAGAAAGCCCAGTAGGCAAACTTTAACCCTTAGTAGGATTTTAAAGACAAGGAATAAGAAACAGGTCCTCTCTCCCAACCTCTGTTTCATTTTCCTACCAGAGAAGTTCGGATATTGAGGCATGGTGCCGGGAAGTGGGTAACACAAAACTGGGGAACGTCAGCGGGAATATTCTGATACTTAATTTCAGACTACTCTGGTTCTCAGGTTCCAGGACAGGCTGAGGCTGTACCTCAGAAGTCTCTTGGTGTCTTGGGGAGTCTAGTGACCCCTGGGCAAATCACTCACCACTGTTTGCCTCAATTTCCTCACCTGTAAAATGGTTGGAAAAGGAAATGGCAGACCACTCTAGTATCTTTCCCAAGAAAACCCCAAATGGGGTCACAAAGAGTTGGACATGACTAGAGGTGCCCTTAGAATAAACGACAAACAAAATCTTCACTTTTGGGGTACTAGGAATCGAACGAGGAAAATCTTTGAGGGATCCGGAGAAGGGATTTCAGTAGAGAGCAGCCTTAGTATGTCTCCTGAGGTGACCCCGGATCAGTTCGCAAATGCTTCCATAACGCCAAACCCAAGTGCCAGAGACAGAACAAGATCTGACATTCTGGGTTGTCCTCCAGATCAGATCTAGTTCTGCTTCCCACCCACACACCCAACCCCTCAAGACTAAAACGTTAAACTTCCCAGAACTTCTCCAAACTAGATCTTGATTTTGCCTGGGGCCATACCCAAATGGACCTGACCATCTAGGGTGGCTCTGAGAAAAGCATGGCCTGGAAACCAGGACCTGGGGTCCAGTTATCCTAGCCTACTCTCTATTCTTCCCACGTGACAGTCTATCTACCCTCTCTGTGCCTTTGCAATATCTGTCCTCTGGGCCTGAGAATGCCCTCCCTCCTCACCTCTACCTCTACCTCCTAGAAACTCTGGCTTCCTCAAAGACTCTGCTCAAATGTCACCTTCTGCAAGGGGCCTTTCCTTGTTTTCCCTGGCTACTAGTGCCTTCACTTCTAAGGTTACTTCATATCTATTCTGAATTTACCTTGTATATATTACCTCCCCAATTAGCATGAGTACAGAGATTATTCCTGTTGTGTTTTTTTTTTCTTTCTTCAGCTCTTAGCTAGTAATTGCTGCCACATAGTAGGTGCTTAACAAATGCTTGTTGACTCATCCTATGCTCTTAGGAAAGGTCCCAGAACACGGTAAGTTCTTAATAAATGATTATTGTTGTTCAGTCATGTCCAACTGTTGTAACCCCATTTGGGGTTTTCTTGGCGGAGATCCTGGAGTGGTTTGCCATTTCCTTCTCCAGCTCGTTTTACATATGAGGAAACTGAGGCAAATGGGGTTAAATGACTTGCCCAGGGCCACACAACTAGTAAGTACCTGAGGCCAGATGTGAACTCAGGAAGAAAGAGTTTTCTTGACTCCAGGCCTGGTGCTCTAACCACTGGACTACCTAGCTCAGACCCAAATGCGGTCATGAAGAATCAGACACAACTGAAACAACTGAACAATAGCATAATTGTGGGCAAGTACCTTAACCTCTTTGGACCTCGGTGCTTCATCTTAAAATGGGAGGGACTAGAATAAAAGCCCCTCTAAGTTCCCTTCTAGCTTCAAAACCTAGGTAGGCCAGTTTGGCTGGAATAGAGAGTGATTGAAGGGGAATAATATGAAGTAAGAATGAAAAGGCAGGTGGGAGCCAGACTGTAAATGGTTTTCAATGTTAAGCTGAGGAGTTTGTTATTGATTCAGGAAGCATAAGGAAGCTAGTGAAGGTCTTTGAGCAGGGACTGTTATGGTCAATTTATGTATGACAGGGACCTTGATGTATGGTGTATTGCTACATATTAGTTTTATAGAATTTTCTACCAATAATTACCACTAAAGACTAATAAGTATTGGAAGTTGAATGTAAAAATACAAAGCCATTCCTTCTGTCTTGAATGTCTTTCCCCCATTTCTGCCTATTAGGCTTTTGCCTGTTCTTTAAGCCCAGCTCAAACACCAGCACTTCCATTAGACTTACCCTGCTCCCCTAAGCTGAAAGTGATCTTTCCCATAACGTGTTTTATGGTTGTTCAGTTGTGTTTGACTCTTCATGACCTTATTTGGGGTTTTCTTGGCAAATACACCATAATAGTTTGTCATTTCTTTCTCCAGCTCATTTTACAGATGAGGAAACTGAGGCAAACGTTAGGTGACTTGCCCAGGCCACATCTCAACTCTGATCTTCCTGACCCCAGGCCTGGTACTCTATCTACTGCACCACCTAGCTGCTCTGCCCACAATCACACGGGTAATAAAACAGTCAGAATTCAAACTTGAGTCCTCTGACTCCAAATAGAGAATGCTTTCCATTTCACCACAATCCCTATTCTCCAAACTCGGTACCTCCTTCCTCTTTGCCTTTGCATAGGATGTTTGTCCCTTATGGTTGGAATTCATTCTCTCTTCACCTGCACCTCCTGGGATCCCTGACTTCATTAATTATGTGCTGCCTTCTGAGGAAAGCTTTTCCTGATACCTTCTACTTGTTAGTCCACTCACCCTCCTCATACCATTCTGTTTACAATCTCCTATCTCCATGCCTTTGCAGTGGTTGCCCCCTATGCCTAGAATGCATTCCCTCCTCCCCTCTAGCTCATAGAATCCCTAACTTTCTTCCAAGACAAGACCCAAGAAGCATACAATGCTCCCAACTGTTACTGCCTTCCCTCATTACCTACCTTATACCTAACTGCCTTATATTTATTTCGTGTTTATTTTCCACATATATATTCTGTAAGTCTTAAATATGTTTATGTCGTCTTTCCTTTTTCCCTGAGAGCAAAGATGTTTCATTTTTTGACTCTGTATCCCCAGTGCCTATCACGGTACCTAGTACAAAGTAGGTACTTAACATATTCTTATTGATCATTCTTGGTTGATTCTTGAATTGGTTTGGAAAGGAAGGAAGAAATTTAGGCATCAAGTGAGTAGTAAGTCACTCTTGCTGCAGTGTAGACTATAGAGTACCTATGGAGGGTAGCTAGGGAGTACAGTGGTTAGAGCCCAAAGCCTGGAGTCAGGAAGACCTGAATTCAAATCCAGCTTCATCGCCCTCCCTCACTTAGATCCAATTCGCTTGCATGTCATGGCATCACCTCCCTGATGCCATGATTCTCTTCAAGAAAGAAGGACAAACAGCAGCAGATACTTACTAACTGTGTGACCCTGGACAAGTCACTTACCCTGTTTACCCCAGTTTCCTCATCTGTAAAATGAGCTGGAGAAGGAAATGGCAAACAACTCCTATATCTTTGCCAAGAAAACCCTAAATGGGGTCATGAAGAGTCAGACATGACTGAAAATCAACTGAACAGAGCACCTATAGGGAAACAGTTTGTGAGACGTCTGGAAGGATAGATTGGGGCCAGTTTGCAAGATAAGGAGTTGAGGTTTAATTCTGTGATAAAAATTAATAATAATAGCAATAATAATAATAATTAGCATTTACATAACACTTTAAGGTTTACAAAGCACTTTACAAATATTATGTCATTTTATCCTCACAAAAAACCCTGGTGCTGTCATTATTCCCACTTTACAGATGAAGAAACTGAGGCAGAAAGAAGTTAGTGATTTTCCCAGGGTCATACAACTAATAATTACCTAAAGCTAGATTTGAATTCAAGCTTTCCTGACCCCAGATCTATTGCTTTATTCATTCTGACACCTATCTTCCAGAGGCAATATGAAATCACTGAGATTTTTGGAATATGGAAGAAACATGTTCAGAGCTGAGTATTACAAAGATTAATCTAGTAACAGAATGCAGAATGGATTATAGCCGGGAGACACTGGAGGTGAAGAGAATAATTTAGATACTATATAGCCAAAGTAAGAAGTAATGATGCCCCTGAGCTAGGGTAATGACTCTGGGGATGGATGGTTTGGAGACATTCTACAGATATAGAATCTTGACAGTTAGCTGTCTCCTGGACGTGTAAGGAAAAGGAAAGGATCCAAGTTTTCCAGCCAGAGTGACTGGGAGAATGGTGATGCCATCAACAGAGCAGAGTGATCCAGGAAAAGGAGCTGGTTTATGGAGGGAAGATGAAATTGATCCCAATCCAATCCTGACTCCTGAGAAAAAGACCCATTTTCCAAGTGTACATTGATTTATATCTATGGTTTACCGGTGATGTTCATAGAAACTGATCACCCGGAGGAATTATTAGTTTGGTGTGATTTCCGTTTGGGCTCATTTCCCCTTTGCTGAGATGCCTTTTTCAGGTGGTTACCTCAACAGGTTAGGAAAACACCTGGATTGGAGGAAGGGAGGGGAAAGAAGATAAGTAGTCAGATGAGCCCTCGGGTGGGGAACATAGCTTAAATCAAACAGGATTTTACCAGATCATAAGGAAGGATAAGGCGGAGGAGGAGAGGGTGACATCTGGCACAGGGGCCACTGAACAGGACTTGAAGTAATAATGATTGATATGGCTGACACTCCTCCGATCTCCACCCTTTCTTTTCATATTTCTCTTTCTATTCTTGTTATTTCTTTTTCCTCCCTCTCTGCCTATTTCTGTTCCTGTACTATTTTTCTTTCCAGCCCTGTCAAGGGCACCCACTGATATGGATACCTTCCCCCCCTCCTCATTAACCCAATCCCCATGATACTGAAGTTGTTCTGGAGTAGGAGATGCTTGGGTATAGGATAGAGTACGGCCATATTCTTTCCCCAACGCTATGGGAAATCCAATTCAGCTCCATTCAGTAAGCATCTATTAAATGCCCACCTCATTCAGAGCATTCATTGTGCGAGGTACTGGTGGAGTTACAAAGACACTCCTCATGGAGTTCATTGTAGGAAGACATGGTACATAAGATATTCACTATGGGAAGCTACAGAAGGTAAAGAAGGCATAGATGATACTCCTACTGGACTCTGCTCTGCTCAGACCACATCGGGCCTGAAGAGGCCATAGTGAAGGGCCCCAAGTTCATGTCATATTCAGATCAGCTTGAGGAACTGGGAATGTTTTCCAAGTGGACACTGACTTATTTCTGTTGTCTGGTGGTCATGGTTAGAGACCAAAAACTGGTTACCAGTCAAAGAAAGAGATTAGTCTGGAATGGAGAGAAGTCTTAGGGTGTGATATGCCTTCATTTGAGGGATCTGAAGAGCTCTCACCTCAAAAAAGGATCAGACTTCTGCTTGGTTCCAAAGATCAGGACTGGGAAAAATGGATGGATGTCAAAGAGGCCAATTTAGGTTCCACTGAAGAAGAACTTCTTAACAACTCAAGGTATCCCCTGGGGAAGTAGCTGCCTAGGAAGGTTGTGGGTTCTTCCTCACTAGACATCTGGATGCTCACTCATCAGAAATATGGTAGAAGGATTCTTTTTCAAGTATGAAATGAAAGAGTGGAATAGAAGGACTCTGAAGTCCTTTCAAACTCTGAAATTCTATACGTCTGGGATATTTAGAAAACGGGGTCACTCATGGGAGTAGAAATAAGCATGGGCCTGCTTATATTTGACTGCCCCTTTCAGGGATAGAGATAGATAGATAGATAGATAGATAGATAGATAGATAGATAGATAGATAATCTCATTTTATTGTTCATAAAATTTTTTGAATCATAAAATAACGTCCAGATGGAACGACAACAGCTAACAGTGTTGACCCAAGGACTAGATGGTAATTACAGAACACTTCAGATTGTGAACAATAAAGCAAAGCAAGCCATGATAATTCCTATTTCACAAGACTTTAAGACTATCTCAGCACTCTCCGTGGACAACCCTGACAAGTAGGTAATAATTAATAATAATAATACCTAGCATTTAGATAGAGCTTTTAGGTTTGTGAAGCTCTGCATAAATATCCCATTTTATCTTCAAAGCAATCTTGCAAGGTAGGTGCTATAATTATCCCCACTTTACAGATGAGGAAATTGGGTGAGGCTGATGATGTAAAGTGACTTACCCAGGGTCACAACTAGTATCGGAGGCAGGATTTGAACTCAGTTCTTTCTGACTCCAGGCCCAGGGCTCTATCCACTATACCACCTAGCTGTCTTTAAGTTAGTGAGAGCATTATTATCCCAGTTTTACAGATGAAGAAACTGACAATCTGATGGATTCATCAACTATTCCATGCCACATAGCTAGGGAGGGATAGATATGATCCCAGGGTTTCTGCCTCCAGGACTTGGGGTTTTTCTGACGTGCATTAAGCAACAGCCAGGCTATGTCTTGATGGTCAGAACATAAGACTCGTGAACTGGCGTACAAAGAGAGATCAAAGAACACCAACTCAGCAGACTCCCCCACCCCCACCCCTGAGAAAGTGACCTGATCAGGGCAGCTCCAGTCCGTTCCCACAGCCGGTCACTCTGATCAGGCCAGAGGCACCTTGAAGGTGGACTCCTGGTTTCTGGATGAACAGGAGTGAGAAGAATATGGAAGGAGCAGCACAGGTCCTAGCAGGTAAGGCCAGACCTAGGTGAGCAGCCATCACTAAGAACGAGGAAACAAGAGATTCTGTCGAAGAGAGCTGAGCCTGCTACTTCAGCCCCCTAGTTCTATTCCCCACTACCATAGAGATACAGCCTACACAGGGGCATCCAATTTTAGCTCTAGAAGAATGGAGAAGGGAGTAGCCTTTGGAAGGCCCCTCCAAAGCTTGGTTAGAAGCCAGATTTTTTTTAAAAAATTATTTATGATACATCAGGGAATAATACTAGCCCAAGCTCGTTTAGAACTTTAAGGTTTACAATCCTTACAGCATCCCTGTGAGGGTGTAGAAATACTTTAACACCATTTTACACATGAGGACATGGAGACTCAGAAAAGATGTGTCTTGCTCAGGGTCACATCATTGGCAAATGTCAGAGCTGAGACTCTACCTCCAGCCTTGTGATTTCAATACCACTCCTCCTATCGCCACCTCCACTACTTCTACATTAGAAATCTTGTGGGTAACCGACAGGGTTTGGTTCCCTGCTCAGGCCCCCAGATGAAGAAGTTTCTGGAATCTTTGCCACGAATACTGTTCTACACCTCTGGGGAGTCTAGGCCCAGAACTCTGGTCTCAGTTCACTCCCTGTGTACTACAATTCAGGTTAAATGTCTGCCATGTACAAGGTGCTGAAATGCAAAAAATAAAATTAATCAGCCCTGCCCTCAAGAGGCTTACAGTCTACTGTTCAGTAGGGGAGAGGTAGAAATACAACATGAATATAGATACAGATAAGAAGTATCTACAAGGCAGCGAGAGCTTGGTATGAAAGAACACAAGTCAGAGGTCCAGGGTTCAAATGCTGTTTATGATTCTTATTGCTTGCACGACTTCAGGCAAATCACTTGACTTCTCTCTGGGTCTCAGTTTCCTAATTTGTAAAATGACTAGTTTAGATTAGATGACTTCTGAGGTTCTTTCCAGCCTAGATACATAACCTTCATTTCAGGTATAGGAGGAGAACACTAACATATTTGGGGAAGGGGCAGAGGGGACCCAGGGGAATTCCCCGTTGTAAGAACAGAAAGGACAGCTTCCCAGTTAGGCTTCCCAGCCTCCTTGCCCATGAAGAGTTAAAGATGCCAGTGTCAGTCAGGTCCCCTTGAAAATCACCCCCAAGCAGAGAGAAGTCTTGGCTGTGTCACTTATCACTCTGAACCCCAAACACAAATGAGGCCACAACATCTCATTAGCAGTACAGAACAGCAGCCCAGGCTGCCTCAGCTGACAAAGGCCCTGGAGCCCTTCTGCCCCCCTGGTGCTCTTGAAGTGGGGGCAGCCCATCTCTTTTGAGCAGGTAGGATGGCGTGATTCATCTGATACCAGTCATCTTAGCATGAAGTGGAGATAGGAAGAATTCCCCCTTTGTTGTGGGTGCTTTGAGGGCCTAAAGTTTGCATTCCTATGAAGTCCCTCCAAGCAACAGCCCCTGTGTGTGTTCAATTAATCCTCCCTCTCCCTGACTTGGGGGACTGAAGTTTAGATTACTACCTGCAGAACATTCCTTTGCAGACAGTGCTTCATTTTTCAGTCCAAACAAAGAGGTCTCAGTGAAAGCTGTGTGCATGTGTGTGTGTGTGTGTGTGTGTGTGTGTTCAAGAACAGGTTTGTGTACAGCATAACAGCATAACAAAGGCTCACAATGGGCACTCTGTGCTAGCAGGGGGCAGTTTAATCCATATTTAGTTTAGACACGAGTTGGCAAAACCTCCTTTGGCCATCCCAAGCAGCAGAGGCATTCGCCTCATGATGGGGGGTGGGGGAGGAAGGATAATAGAGAATGGATTTGCCTGCTGATCCTGCTGTTCTTCACATCCCTGGTGAATGATGGGATTAGGAAGAAACTTTGGATAACTTGGTTTTCAGAGAGGTGAGAGATGACAGAGGGTACATGGGGTTCTCCTTTACATGGCTTCTGGCAGGCCAGTTATTTATGGAAAGTGGTGGGGCTGCCCCAACCATTTCCCCAGATTGCCTCCTTTTCTCTCACCTTCCCTTCCTTCCCCTACCCTAACCCTAGCTGAATATTTTTGTTTTTGTTGATCTTACCAAAGAGGAATTCACTTTCGTTAGAAACACCATCAGTAAGGATTGAAGAGAACGTTTATGCTTACTGAGCGAGCTGAAGAGCTGGCCAGTGAGATTATGAAATCTGGAGCTTCACCCTTTAGAGATGTTTTGTAAGAAGCATAATCAAACCATGGGAGGTATTTGTAATTTTAAGAATATACCATCATAATGATAACAACTTATTTTTATGCCACCGATTGTTCAGACTTTAAGTCTCATCCCTTCTGGGGGCTGCAGTTCCTTCATTAATATGGTCTTACCCTTCAAACTTTAAAAGACCCTGATTTTAATCTCTACTTTTCTTCATCCTTTTACATCTTTCTCTCCCCCTCTACGGACATACTTGTATACACACACACACCCAACACACATATGTGTGTGCATATATGTGTATGTACATATACACATATATAAATTGGTTATAGGACCCTAGACAAGTCTGGATGACCCTAGAACTCTAAATTACAGAGCAAGTGCCAGCCAGCACTGGAAAAATTTCCTCACCAGAGAGCCCCTGTGTAAGAGTAAGGCAATAACACCAATGTAGATGATAATTATCAAAATGCCTGCGTGGTTCTGTATCACAAGGTATACGAGACTCTCCACATAGAAGGCAGAAGTAAACCATTTATTCAGATACCAGAGAACCAGATCCCACAAGCCACTTGTCCTGTCTATCACAGCAGTAAAACATTGCACACACAATATCACAGCCTGGAGCCTCACCATCCCAAAACCTCTCCAACCCCCTGCTGGAGTCTTCCCCAAAGACAAACTCACAGTACAGCTAAGTCAGCCTGTTCAGCTCTAACAATCAAGAGGGCAGCCATTAGCGGCCATTAGCAGCCATAACTGCTCTCTCTCTCTCCCTCAGCATTTCCTGTGACATAACTTCCTTTTCCTGTCAGGAAGCTCCCCTCACCACATGTGTCTTAGGCTTATTGCAGGTCATATGACCTATTCATGGGTGGGAAAGATCTTCAAATCCAAATTGCTACTACACCCTTATACTAAGAAATCACAGGTCCAGTTCTTTTACCCCCAAATCAATAACCAATCAATCAACAAGAATGTATTAAGCTCTTACTATGTGCCAGGCACTGTACTAGGTGATAAGAATTCAGGTACAAAGAATGAAACAAACCCTTCAAGTCCTAATTAAAATCACTTTTGATTATCTCCCATTAAACTTGCACATTGTTTGCACATAATTGTTTGCATGTTGTCTCTCCATTAGACTGGGAACTCCTTGGGAGAAGGGTCTTCTGCCTTTCTTTGTATCCTCAAAGCTTAGCACAGTCCCTGGCACATAGTAGGTGCTTAATAAATGTTTATTGACTACTGAGTTAGTTGGCACAGTGGATGGAGTATTGGACTTAGAGCCAGGGATGCCTGAATTAGAATTCTTCATCTGACACTAGTGACCCCAGGCAAGTGACTTATTATCCTTTTCAGATTCCCTTTCCTCATCTGTTAAATGGGAATAGGAGGGTCGATTCAATGGTCCCACAGTTCCCTTCCAGCTCTAAATCTATGATTCTGTGATGAGGAGCTCACATTCTAATCAGGGGAAGGGACAACATGGACAAATATAAACATACACAACAGAAGCATAAAGTAAATAAGTACAACTATATGTTGTTGCTGTTTAGTCATTTCAGTCGTGTCTGATTCTTCATGGCCCGTTTGGGATTTCCTTGGCAAAGATACTAGAGTGATTTGCCATTTCCTTCTCCAGCTCATTTTACAGATGAGGAAACTGAGGCAAACAAGGTGAAGTGACTTGCCCTGGGTCACAAGTGTCTAAGGCCAGATTTGAACTCAGGAAAATGAGTTTTCCCAACTCCAGGCCCAGCACTCTAAGCACTATGGCGCCACCCAGACACACATATACACATGTTTATGTATATGCACATAAGCATGTGCCAAAGGAAATTCTTTAAGCACAGATCTGACCATGTGACTCCCCTACTCAATCAATTCCATTGGCTTCCAACTGCCACTGATAGAACTCTAGTTCTGGAATCAGGAAGATCTGAGTTCAAACTGGCCTTAGATATTTATGAGCTGCATGACCCACTCCAGTATCTTTGCCAAGAATACCCCAAAGGAGGTCATGAAGAGGTGAACATGACTGAAAAAGACTGAACAACAAAAGCACATATATAACATACACATATTATATACATACACATATGCACTTTTACGTAACCTATACGATCTTAGGCAAGTCATGTAATCTCTTCTCTGGGCCTCAATTTCTCATTTGACAAATGAGGATTAGACGACCTCCAAGATCCCTTCCAGCTCTAAGCCCTGTGATTTTATGCACTATTTAAAATGATGTATATAAGAAATACAAAGAAATATGGAAAAAATGCTA
The DNA here is from genome assembly GCF_011100635.1 of Trichosurus vulpecula. Classification (NCBI taxonomy): domain Eukaryota; kingdom Metazoa; phylum Chordata; class Mammalia; order Diprotodontia; family Phalangeridae; genus Trichosurus; species Trichosurus vulpecula. Next base: position 183,798,604 of record NC_050574.1, read on the forward strand.
CCAAGCAGTACAAAGGGAAGAAAGCAAAATCAGAGGAATAGCATATATATTAACTGTCACTATATACAGAAAGTAACTATATGTGGATAATGTATAGATAGGTAACATTTGCATATATAGACTATGTATGTACATATGTGTGTACACACACACACACACACACACAGAGCTAGACAGTGCATTGGAGAGAGCATAGACTTGGAGTCAGAAAGTCTTAAGTTCAAATCTAATCTCAGATATTTACTAGCTGTGTGAGCTTGGACAAAGTCACTCAATTTCAGCCTTGATTTCTTCATCTATAAAATGGAGATTATAGTAGTACCTACTGTCCACAGTTATTGTGAGGATCAAATGAGATAAGATTTGTAAAAATCTTTGGAAACTTAAGAAGGGAAGCTGCGTCTTGCTAAAGGAAACAACTATAGACAATATTAATCTAAACATATATGCGCCAAACAGTGTATCATCCAAATTCTTAAAGGAAAAGGTAAATGAATTACAGGAAGAAATAGACAATAAAACTATACTAGTGGGGGACCTCAACTTTCCCCTCTCACAGCTAGATAAATCTAACCATAAAATAAAAAGAAAGAAGCCAAGGAGATGAATAGCATCTTAGAAAAGTGAGATGCGATAGATCTCCGGAGAAAACTGAATGGGGATAGAAAGGAGTATACCTTTTTCTCAACTATATATGGCACTTTCACAAAAATTGATCATGTATTAGGCCACAAAAACCTTACAACTAAACGCAGAAAAGCAGAAATAGCAAATGCACCCTTTTCAGACCATAATGCAATGAAAATTACATTTAATAAAGAGCTGCAGAAGAATAGACTGAAAATTAATTGTAAACTAAATAATCCTACTGAATAAGTATGTCAATGAACAAATCATAGGAAATCAATAATTTCATTAAAGAGAATGACAGCAATGGGACCACATACAAAAATTTGTGGGATGCATCCAAAGTAGTACTTATGGGAAAATTTATATCTCTAAAGGCATATGTCAATAAAAGAAAGGAGGAGCAGATCAATGAATTGGTCGTGTAATTAAAAAATACTAGAAAAAGAACAAATTTAAAATTCCCAGTTAAACACCAAAATGAAAATCCTAAAAATCAAAGGGGAGATTAATAAAATTGAAAGCAAAAAAATAATTGAACTAATAAATAAAACTAGGGGATGATTTTATGGAAAAAACTCTCAATAAAATAAAACATTGGCTAATTTGATTTTTTAAAAATAAAGAAGCAGGCAGGGCCAAGATGGTAGAGAAAAGGCAGGACTTGCCTGAGCTCTCCCAAATTCCCCTCCAAACAATTTAACACCTCAAGAATAATTCTGGAGTGGCAGAACCCACAAAAAGATGGAGTGAGACAATTTTCCAGCACAAGATAACTTAGAAGGCAAACAGGAAAGATCTGTCTCACATACGTGTGAGAGTGGTGCCCTCCAATGCAGGCTAAACTGGCATAGGCTGAGACTCAGCAAACCAGCAACAGGCTTTGGGGGTGACTGAATCAGCACAGCAGCAGTACCTTCTGGAGCTCTAAGCCCAAGACAGTAACAGGGTCAAACAACTGATCAGAAGGAGATTACTGGGGTTCCTTTGCTGGCACTAAAGGCAGGACTCTTACATTGTCCAAATGTGGATCTTGGTCACAGTTCTGGGTCACCGTCCCAGGGCAGAAAAAAAAGTGTCTATGGTTACTCATAGCTCACAGCACAGGCCTGGACAGTAGGAAACTCATCTCTCCGTAGATCATACCACCTTGAAAGAACTGAAAACAGACCTTCAGAACTAGCTCAGAAAACAGCTACACAAAAATTCTGAAGCTTGGAACAGTGCCCTCTCCACCCCAGGAGCAGAGCCCAACTTCAACACCAAGTTAAAAGTCAAGAAATAGGCTAGAAAAATGAGTAAACAACAAAAAAAGAACTTGACCATGGAAAGTTACTATAGTAACAGGGACAATTAAAACACAAACCCAGAAGAAAACAAAGTCAAAACTGCTACATCTAAAGCCTCAAATTAAAATGTGAATTTGTCTTAGGCCCAAAAAGAACTCATAGAAGAGCTCAAAATGGATTTTTAAAACCAAATAAGAGCGGTAGAGGAAAAAATGGGAGTGATGCAAGGAAATAATGAAAAAAGCCAATAGCTTGGTAAAGGAAGCATAAAATATGCTGACGAAAACAACACCTTAAAAAATGGAATAGAGTAAGTGGTAAAAGAGACACAAAAATCCAACGAAGAGAAAAACTCCTTAAAAAGCAGAATTAGCCAAATGGAAAAGGAGTTACAAAATCTCAGTGAAGAAAGTAATTCCTTAAAAATTAGAATTGGGCAAATAGAAGCTAATGATTTTATGAGACATCAAAAAATGATAAAACAAAATCAAAAGAATGAAAAAGTAGAAGAAAATGTGAAATATCTCTTTGGAAAAACAACTGACCTGGAAAAGATCCAGGAGAGACAATTTAAGAATTATCAGACTACTTGAAAGCCATAAGCAAAAGGAGGACCTAGGGGCAGCTAGGTGGCACAGTGAGTAGAGCACTGGCCCTGGAATCAGGAGTACCTGAGTTCAAATCCAGCCTCAGACACTTAACACACTAATGAGCTGTGTGACCTTGGGCAAGTCACTTAACCCCAATTGCCCTGCCTTCCCCCCTGCAAAAAAAAAAGAAGGACTTAGACATCATCTGTCAAGAAATTAAACTGCCTTGATATTCTAAAACTAGAGGGTAAAATAGAAATTGAAAGAATCCACCAATCACCTCCTGAAAAAGATCCAAAAATGAAAATTCCTAGGAATATTATAGCCAAATTCCAGAGCTCTTAAGTCAAGGAGAAAATATTGCAAGCAGCTAGAAAGAAACAATTCAAATATTGAGGAGCTTCAGTCAGGATAACACAAGATATAGCAGCTTCCATATTAAAGAATGGGAGGGCTTAGAATATGATATTCCAGGGGGCAAAGAAGCTAGGATTATAGCCAAGAATCACCTGCCCAACAAAACTGAGTATAATCCTTCAATAAAAAAAAAAATGGACATTCAATGAAAGAGGACTTTCTAGTATTCCTAAAGAAAAGACGAGCAAATAAAAAATTTGACTTTCAAATATAAGAAGCAAGAGAGGCATAAAAAGGTAAACAGGAAAGAGAAATCATAAGGGATCCAATAAGGTAAAACTGTTTACATTCCTACAAGCAAAGAAAATACTTATAATTCCTAAAAACTTTCTCATTATTGGGGCAGTTAGGAGTATACATAGACAGAAGGCACAGTTATGAATTAAATATGATGTGATGATTATCACAAAAGAAAATAAAATTAAAGGGTGAGAAAGAGGAATGCACTGGGAGAAGGGGAAAGAGAAAAGTAGAATGGAGTAAGTTACCTCACATAAAAGAGTTTTTACAGTGAAGGAGGAAATAGAGGAAGAGGGGACCACATGAAAGGCTCAAAGAGAGAATAACATAAGCATACAAGAAAATAGGGAGGGAATAGGATAAGAGAAGGAAGGGGGACCAGTAGAAGGGAGGGTGGATCAGAGGAAGTGGTAGTCAGAAGCAAAACACTTTTGAGGATGCACAGGGTGAAAGGAGAGAGAGTAGAATAAATGGGGGGAAATAGGATGGAGAGAAATACACAGTAATCACAACTGTGAAAAAAAATTTACAGCAAGTTTCTCTGATAAAGGCTTCATTTCTCAAATATATAGATAATTGTGTCAAATTTATAAAAAATAAGAGCCATTCCCCAATTGATAAATGGTCAAAGGATATGAACAGGCAGTTTTCAGCTGAAGTAATCAAAGCTTTCTACAGTCATTTGAAAAAATACTATAAATCACTATTGATCAGAAAAATGCAAATTAAAATAACTCTGAGGTACCATCCCATGTCTATCAGATTATTTAATATTAAAAGGAAAATGACAAATGTTGATAGGGATGTGAGAAAATTGAAACATTAATGTATTATTGGTGGAGTTCTGGTTCAACCATTCTGAAGAGCTATTTGGAATTATGCCTAAAAGGCTATGAAACCATACATACCCCTTGACCCAGCAATATCAATACTAGTCTGTATCCCCAAAAATATAAAAAACAAAAAGGAAAAGGACTTATTAGTACAAAAATATTTACAGCAGTTCTTTTAGTGGTGGCAAAAAGTCAGAAATTGAGAGTATGCCCATCAATTGGGGAATGGCTGAACAAGGTGCTGTTTGTGATTATGATGGAATACTATTGTGCTGTAAGAAATGTCAAGTAGGACGCTCTCAGAAAAAAATCTGGAAAGACTTATACACATTGATTCAAAGTGAAAAGAACAGAACCAAGAGACCATTGTTAACAGCAATACTGTACAAGGATCAACTGTGAATAACTTTGATATTCTCAGAAATACAATAATCCAAGAAGGAATTATGATGAAAAATACCATCCATCTCCAAGGAAAGAACTGATGGAATCTGAATGCATATTGAAGCATACTTTTTTTTACTTTATTTTCCTTCGGGTTTTTTTGGTCTATGTTTTCTTTCACAATATGATTAATACGGAACTATGTTTTGCATGACTGCACATGTATAACCTGTATCAAATGACTTGCCTTTTCAAATGGGGGGGGGTGGGGGAAAGGGGAAGGAGAGAATTTGGAAATCAAAATTTTTTAAAAAACAAAGTTAAAATTTGTTTTTGCATGTAATAGGGGAAAAATCAAATGTTAAGGGCTAAAAAAATTAAGAAGAAATTAAAGCTATCAATAGTCACATGAAAAAATACTCTAAATCACTATTGACTACAGAAATGCAATTTAAAACAACTCTGATACCTCCTTGTACCTATCAGACTGGCTATTCTGACAGATAAAGAAAATGACAAATGCCAGAGGGGATGTGGAAAAATTAGGATATCAATGTATCATTGGTGAATTTGTGAACTAGTTCAACCATTCTGGGGAAAAATTTGGAACTACACTCAAAGAGCTATAAAACTTGCATACCCTTTGACCCAGTAATACCACTAGTAGGTCTGTATCCCAAACAGATGAAAGAAAAGGAAAAAGGACCTATTTGTACAAAAATATTTATAGCAGCTCTTTTTGTGGTGGCAATGAATTAGAAATTGAGAGGCTGTCCATCAATTGGGGAATGGCTAAACAAGTTGTAGTGTATGATTATGATGGAATACTGTTGTGCTATAAGAAATGAGGAGCAGGATGTTTTCAGAAAAACCTGGGAAGATTTACACAAACTCATGAAAAGGGAAGTGAGCAAAACCAGGACAGCATTGTACACAGTAATGGGAAAATTGTAAAGATGATTAACTGTGAAAGAATTTGCTACTCCGATCAAGATAACGATCTAAGACAGTTTCGAAGGACCCACGATGAAAAATGTTAGCTGCCTCCAGAGAGAGAACTGATGAACTCTGAATACAGACTGAAGCATGCTTTAAAAAAAAAATATTTTTCTTGTTTTATTTTTTCTGTACTTTCTTTTACAATGTGGCTAATATGGAAATATGTTTTGCATGACCTCACATTTATAATCAATATAATACATTCACATAATATAATAATATAATATAATCAATAGAAATTGCTTACTTTCTCAAGGAGAGAGGAGGAGCACAAAGGAAGAAGAGAATTTGGAGCTCAGAAAATTTTTAAATGATCGTTGTAAAAAATTTATATGTAGTTAGGAAATATTGAACAAAATAAATATAAAATATTAAAATATTTGCAAATTTTAAGGTGCTATATAAATATTATTTGCTGCTGCTGCTGCTCCTCCTCCTCCTCCTCCTCAGAACTGAATGTAACACTTCAAGCAGGACAGAGTCCAATGGGAGGCTCACACGTGTCTTCTCTTTACCCCTAGCCATTTCCCATAATAAATTGTTTATGCCTCATATCTCTCAATTGGACTATAAACTCCATGAGGACAGGAACCTTGCCTTATCTTTGTATCACCTCCCCACCAGCATATAACATGCTGAATGCTTTCCATTCTTCGGGATGAATCTCTTCATATCTCTTTATATTCCTCGCATTTGTCATTTTTGATAGTGCATGGATCATAGGAGGATAGGATTGACAGATAGAATGGAACATAAATGTCATCTAGTCCCATTCCCTCATTTTTCAGATGAGAAAACTGAGGTCCACATAAGTCCAATGACTTGCCTAATGTCACTCAGGCAAGAATTAGTACAGCTGGGATTTGAACTTAGCACCATAGTTTGCCTTTACACTTTCCTTTTTTAAAGCACCTCAGTTCTCTTCAGTTTCTTCAAATTGTTGATTCTGCATCATCTGGGGGAAAAGTAGAAACTCTCCTAACAAACAGGATCTGGAATTTGTACTCAGCCAGTACCACTCCTATAGCCTAATGAAGTCTGAGCTAACCCTTCCTCCATAGATCACTGCCAGCAACCCAAGGGACCTCATTTATTACGCAAAGAGGCCTTGGGTTATTTAAGGAAAAGTCAGACTGGTTGCCCCAGTTTATCTGATGGTGGATTTATGATTACCTAAGAATAACATGCTTGCGTATATTTCTGCTCAATGCCTTACAAACACCAGTTATTCTTCATAACAAGCCCATGTGGGGAAGGCGTTCTTCACTAACAAAGACTGTGCCTTTTAACATAGGGAAGAAACAGAGGCTAGGCCATGGCCAGGCAATGTCCCTTCTCTATCAGCCATACCCAGAGAGATCAAATGAATACAAGTAGGCTGCATCTGCCCAGTCCTTAATCTGATGTCAACCCACTGAGAGAACTTGACACTCTCTCACTCTTTATGGACGGAGGCAGCATGGTATTGTGGCTAGAATGTTGAATGTGGAGTCAGAAAACCCTGGGTTCAAATCCTACCTTTGGGATTTATCAGTCACGGACAGGTCAGTTAATTTCTGAGTTTCTTAGGAACCTCTCTAGGACATAGGAACTAAGCCAGACTACTGCATCGGTAGGACTCTAGAAACAGGCATAATAGGCCTATTTATTAGACAGCCCAGGCAGCATGAAAAGGGAGGATCAAAAAAGGCCAGCCCATTCTATCAGTCCCATGAATCAAAGGAAAGGAAGGATACTCCTTTGACAAAGTATTAAAAGTTGTCCCTAAAACTTGATGAGGTAGAGGGATGGGTGTCTGAGAGGAAGGAATCAGCTTTCCCAGTTTTTGAAGGGAGAAGGTGGGGAGATGTACCATGATGAGTAACAGAGGACTCTAAGGACATCGAGTACTTGCTGGGGTCTGGGGAAAATGTGAATACCATATCCCAAACCAGAATAGCCCTAGGGAAACTAGACCAGATAAATATTCTGAGCCAGGGAGAAAAGAGATGTTTCAGAGATTGCATATGAGGTCCTCACTTTATATTTCAAGGGCCAGAGCTTGAATATCTTGACAAATTCCAGCTTCTACAGCAAACACTGCATATGGTAGGAATTTGATATATATTTATAGAACTGAATGTTTTTTGTTGAACCCTTAGACAAGACTGGGTATGGCCCCTTCTGGATGGACAAATCTCTCTGCATTATCTTTAAAGACTGTAGGAAAATTATCCACTCAGAAAGTCATCCTGGTGTTTATTGATCCTTAATCATACGGAATATTTCTTTAGTGTGTGTTCTCTTCCTCTATTATTTAAGCCTCGTTTTATCTTGTGCTGCCATTAGTGGGGATGGGAAATGACTGGGTGCTATTCTGAACATTATAATCTTTTATGATTAGGAAGAACGTTATTAGAGAATAGATAATATTTACAACGCATGTTAAGGTTTGCAAAGTGCTTTACGTATATTGTCTCATTTTAGCCTCACAACAATCCTGTAAGGTAGGTGCTGCCTTTTATAGATGAGGAAACAGGCTAGTTAGTAAGTGTCTGAGATAAGGTTTGGACTAGGGCTTACTGAACTCCAAATTTAGCCACCATGCCTAGTTAAGCAATCCCAATATCCTTAACCTGTTGACACAGATCATCTCTTTTGACCCTTACAACAGCTTTAATCATGGGCCTGGGCTTACCCCTAAACAGAATTATACCTAGGGCTGTACAATCAAAGCTTTGCATCAGGATCAGAAATTTAGAGAGTACCAAGAGCACTGCTGGGTAGCTAAGTGACAAAGTGTATAGAGTGCCAGGCCTAGTGCCAGGAAGATTTGTCTTTGTAAGTTTAAATCTGGCCTCAGATACTTGCTAGCTATGCAACCCTCGGCAAGTCACTTAACCCTATTTGCCTCAGTTTCCTCATTTATAAACTGAACTGGAGAAGGAAATGGTGAACCACTGCAGTATCTTTGCCAAGAAAACCCCAAATGGGGTCAGGAAGAATCAGACAGGACTGAAAAACACTGAACAACAGCAGCTCTGTAGCAAGGCTCACTCCTCCTACCTGCCCTGCCTCCAAGGCAGCAGACTCATCTAGGCAGGTGTTATTCATCTCCAACAGCTTAGAAACATAGGGACCCAGAGTGTGCTTTCACCCCTTGGCAACTGCACCCAGGGTAAGCCAAGCCACCCCACCAAGCTGCCACTTGCCCTAAAAGCAAAAATGCCTAGTTGTGGCTCAGCTTCTTGATGTGGCACAATATTATTAAGTTGAGGAGAGTTTAGCATCTCCATGTTCCAGGGCCTTCTTAACTCCCCTATTCCTTGTCAAGAGGAGAAGAGGGCAGCTGTTCACTAAATAAGTCAGTCACCTCCTCAAGAATGAACACAGGTCCAAATACCAAGAGGGGTGATAATTAAAGTAAAGTAAAGTAAAGTAATTAAGTAAGGTGAGAACCAACGTGGAAAAAATCCAAGCCATGATACAGAAGTGAAGAAGAATTTCTAACACAGCAATTAATGGGAAGGAGATAGAACATTTGGAAAATACAGTCAAAGAGACCTAAGGGGAATGAATGAGGGCCAGCAAATTATATACGAGTTTGCAATGTGATACAGCAGCAGCCACCACACAAAACCCATGTAATTCCAAATTGCATAGCTGAGGCATCAAGTCATAGGCCACAGAAGTGAGAGCCCTTCTCTTGATGAGCCTAAGGAGACCACAACTGAACCTTATGCGGAGTTTGGGGCTCTCTGACACCAGAAAGATTCTGATGAAGTACAGAGATCTGGAAGAAAAATAACCAGAATGACAAAGGCATTGAAGGGATTGGTTTTGGAGGAGAGATGGAGGAAAAAATTTTAAAATAATAAATTTGGTCAAGCAAGTGATGAATAAGATAAAAGGAGAGCTGCTAGCTCAAAGTATGCCAAGGGGACAAGGGTCAGGTCAGTTATGGGACTATATGAAGAAGTGGCACAGCCAGAGGTTGATAGGAAATAGCTAAAGAAAGGACAAACAGGTTATAATCAGGAATGCTTTGGGTCTTCCCTGAAAGGAAGAGTAATAGAGTGGGAAAGAGGACTTGACTTGGAATCAGAGGCACCTGGGTTCTGATCCTAGCTCTTCCACTTCTCAGAGTGTCCTCTGTTTCCTTATTTGTCAAATGAGGGAGTTGAGCTGCATGACATCTAAGGCCTCTTCCAGCCCTGGATTTTGGAAGATGAAAGTAAAAGACTGTAGAGCAAGAATTTTGCCATGTTAAAGTAAAAGATTGAAGAGCAAGGATAAAGGCTAATTAACTCCAAAATTATTCCCCCCAAAAAAGCCTCCTCACTCAACTGCAAACTGCACTGGGGCAAGCACTTCATAATGGGGTAAACCAAGAGATTCCTTCCAACTACCGATGTGACCTTAGGCATTACTTAAGCTCCGGTCTACACTTATTCATTTGGAAAGTGAGAGAGTTGAACAAGGTGATTACTATAGTTCCGTATCTATGATCCTATGATAGTTACATCAGAGACAAAGCTCTAAAGTAGAGATCAAGGATACTAGTCTTCTGCGGGGTGTAGTAGGAAAATAATGTAGTATGTAGAGTGGCCCAAGATAGAAATCTAGTATCACCCTTAAGGAGACCACCTGCCCATCAGGCATCAGAAGCTTACTTGGTTCTCTGGACCCTTCTTACAACCCAACAGGAAGACAAGCGTCAGCATCTCCCATTTAGCCAATGAGTTCCCCAGTTCTGAATTCTGAGTTGGTTCTTTAGCCCAGAATGTGGAAATTCACCCACATATCTTACACATTGTGCTTCTGGTCCCCAAATACTGCCTCTCCACAAACAGAGAAGTTAAGGAATTAGCAACCTTTGGCGTGCACCACATAGGGCAGAGCACCAAACTGTTGTATGTGATATCCTAGCCTCGTATTCCTCCTCCCTGATGGGTCACATTCTCCTCAGCACCCATCAAGACCTTAGTGGCAGGAAAGTCATAGCAGACACAACAGCTGCTGAGGGAATCAGAGCTGGCACCACTGTCATGGACCTATAACATAGTCAGACCAGCTTTTTTCCACATTCTCACTTCACCCTGATGCCACCTGTTAGCTGAGGCCATTTCCATCCAAAATCAGACTCACCAGCCTTTTGCCAGTGGGAAACAATTGTAATGAAAAGCTCTGAATCGGAAAAACGTTATGTGATGGATTTTATCAAGGACTGGGGCAAGAAGTCTCTTACCACATGCCTATAAGGACTTTTGCCTAAACCTGGGTAAATGATCCTAGAAGTTAATAAATAACGAGGGGCCTCTAGTCCAATAAATGTCTCAGCATTTTCATCCAAGATTGATGGGACTTCCTCAGAGCCTCTCCTGAAATGCTTTTCTTTCAGAATTCATAAAAGTTACAAGCTCTTTTGTCAAGTGATGTTTAGAAATTCTTGAGACCTCTTAAAAGGCGGAGGTTTGTAGAAAGTGAATATAGTGAAAAGTGCATGAGTCTAAATGTAGACTGGCCAGGTTAGCAACTCCTAAGTAAATGGCCTGACAGCTCCAAAGCCATGAAGAATCCTGGGAGGAGAAAAACTGTGGCAAGAATGGGAATAGTTAAGAGGAAAAAAATTGCTCAAAGGTCAGGAAACTCTACACTTTGGTTCCAACAACAGCGTTGGTTCTGCCCACACATTCCCGGCTAACCCTTCCCTGACAGGCTGAGGCTTTGCCAGAGACCACATGAAAGACAGCGGTTTGTTCTGCGCTCCCCAGGACTGCAAGTTTGCAAAGGCAAAGTCTTTGATAGATGATCATTGGTGATGAAATGTCAACCCACCCCACTGGTCTGTCTGAGAGACAATGGGGCTCCACTCTGGCTGAGAGGGGTGGCCAGGGTATGGGCACACTTCCCTGAGAGAAGGCCATGAGTCAATCAGGGGCATTGCTTAGCCCAGTACCTGCAGAGCTAGAGCACTTCCTGTGGGACTCAACGGGTTTACAGAAGAACAATTCATGTTTACATTGGGATTTACAGACTGCAAAGTGCTTGCCTTGCAACAATGCTGAGAGAGAGGTAGTGTAAATGTCATGGGCTCCAGGTGACAGAGGCCTTTCTGTGCCTGGTTCCAGGTCACTCTCCTAATAAGTCATGTTCAGGTCTCTGGACAAGTGCAGTCCTCTGAGATGGGCCCTGTCCTCAAGGAGTTTGCAATTTAGTCAGGGAAGTTGGGAGCAGACAAGCAGAAAGACCTATGCCTCTGCACCAAGTGAATAAAGCCAGCATTACTCCAGAGGTGAGATGGAAGCATGGCAAGAGCACTGGGTTTGGAGTTGGAGAATCTAGGTTCAAATTCCACCTCTGACACTTATAGCCTGTGTGACCTTGGTTGATTAATCAAGCAAACATTTATTAAATGCCTACTACGTGCCCTGAGTTAGGTAAGCGTTGGGGACGCAAGAACAAAGAATAAAACCTGCCCCACTGGAAAAGCGCTTATATTCTAATGGATGAGAAAACTAGTACATGTGTGTATATGTGTGTATGTGTATATATACATGGGCAGCTAGGTGGTACAGTAGGTAGAATCAAGAAGACTCATCTTCATGAGTTCAAATCCACTCTCAGACATTTACTAGCTGTGTGACCCTGGACAAGTCACTTAACCCTGTTTGCCTCTGTTTCCTCCTCTGTAAAATGAGCTGGGGAGGGAAATGGCAAAACCACTCCAGTATCTTTGCCAAGAAAATCCAATGGAAAGTATTAAAATGGTAAAAGATATGACAACAAAAGATGAGCCCCTCAGGTTGGAAGGGGTCCAAGACTGTACAGGGGAAGGGCAGAGAGGACAACTACAAGAAGCGCCAATACCAATGAAGTGGCTGGGCCAAAGCCAAAAGGAAGCTCAGCTGTGGACGTGTCTGGTGTTGAAAGGAAAGTACAATGCTGTAAGGATCAATATTGCATAGGAGCCTGGAATGAAAACTCTATGAACCAATATAAACTGGATGTGATCAAACAGGAGATGGAAAGATTAAACATTGATGTCTTAGGTGTCAGTGAACTTAAATGGATGGGAATGGGTGACTTTAATTCAGGTGATCACTACATATACTACTGTGGGAAAGAATCCCTTAGAAAAAATGGAATAGCCCTCATGGTCAATAAAAGTGTGAGAAAAGCCATAGTGGGGTACAATCTCAAAAATGACAGAATGATATCTGTTCATATCCAAGACAAAACCATTCAAGATCACAGTAATCCAAGTGTATGTACCAACCACTGATGTTGAATAAGCCAAAATTGGTTAATTCTATGAAGACCTACAACATCTTCTAGGAATAACACCAAAAAAAAGATGTCACATTTCATCACATGGGATTGGAATGCTAAAGTAAGAAATCAAAAGATAACTGGAATATCAGACAACTTTGGCCTTGGAGTACAAAATGAAGCAGGGCAGAGATTAAGAGAGTTTTGTCAAGATAACTCATTGGTCATAGCAGTGAGTTTTCAACTTTTCAATTTCAACTTTTTCAACAACCCAAAAGGTCACTCTATTCACGGATGTTATCAGATGGTTAATATCAGATTAGTTATGTATTTTGGTTGGTCTAAGATTGGAAAAGGAGTATGACAAAGCTATATATCGTCACTTTATTTCTTTAACTTATATGCAGAGTATATTGTGTTAAATACCAGGCTGGATGACTCAATGGCTGGAATTAATGTTGTCAGGAGAAATATTAACAATCTCAGATATGCAGATGATACCACGCTGATGGCAGAAAGTGAGAAGGAATTAAGAAGCCTCTTGAAAAAGGTGAAAGAGGAGAGTATAGAAGATGTCTTGAAGCTTAACATGAAAAAAATCGAGGATCATAGCAACTGGTCCCATCACTTCCTGGCAAATAGAGTGATAATAAATGGAAGTAGATTTTCTATTCTCGGGTTCAAAGATCATTGCAGATGGTGACAGCAGCCATGAAATTAAAAGACACTTGCTCCTTGGAAGGAAAGCTATAGTATTTCTGGACAGCATATTGAAAAGCAGAGACATCACCTTGTTGTCAAAGGTCTGTATAGTCAAAGCTGCAGTTTTTCCAATATGGCTGCAAGGGTTGGACTATAAGGAAAGCTGAGTGCCACAGAATCAATGCTTTTGAGTTGTGGTACTGGAGATTTTTGAGAGTCCCTTGGAAAGCAAGGAGATCAAATCAGTCAATACTTAGAGAAATTAATTCAGACTATTCATGCTGAAGCTGAAGCCTAAATACTTCGGCTATATAATGAAAAGACAAGACCCATTGGAAAAGACCTTGATGTTAGGAAAGAATGAAGGCAAAAGAAGGGGACAGCAGAAGATGAGATAGATAGATAGTGTCATGGAAGCAACAAATATGAGTTTGGACAGACTGAGAGACAGTGGAGTATAGAAGGGCCTGGTGTGTGATGGTCCAGGGGTTACAAAGAGTTGGACACAACTGAACAATTGAACAACAAAATATAAATATACATTATTTAGTACATATGTATACACAATATATATGTGTGTATAAATATATAGTGAATAAATACAAACATATACAAAATCACTAAATACAAGGTAGTTTGGGAGGAAGGGACTAGCAACTGAAGGGATCAGGAAAAAGCTTCATAGAGAAGGTGGTACTTGAGCTGGAGTTGATTTAATAGGGGAGTCAAGGGTTGAATCTGTGATTTAGGAAAATTTCTTTGGCAGCAGTGAGGAGGATGGTTTGGAATGGGGAGAGACGTAAGGCAAGAAGACCAAGTAGGAGGCTGTAGCAGTTACCTAGGATAGAGGTAATACGGGTCTACCCCACTTAAGTGTGCGAGAGGAGAGGAGGGTCTGGATGTAAAAGATGTTGTGGCAGTGTAAACAACAAGATTTGGCAACTGATGGAATATACGGAGTGAAGGAGAGTCAAGGGTACAAGATGATGCCAAAGTTATGAAACTGGCAGCCTGGAAGGATGGTGGCGCCTTGGTCAAAAAGAAGAAGTTTGAAAGAGGGGGTGGTTTAGGGGACATGGCGAATGTTGAGAGAGCTCTGGGACATCCAGTTTGAAATGGCAAATCCCCTCACTTTCTTAGAGCTCAGTTTCATCATCTATAAAATGAAGATATAATCTAAATGACCTTTGAGGTTCCTTTCTAGCCTGAAATCTATGATCCCATGAAACTGTAGCTAATGGAGTGACTGGCACATGAAGGGGACAGTCAGAGAAGGCTTCAGTGAAAAGTTGAGCTTTTAGCTCAGTTTAAAAGGGGGCCAGGAGCTTGCTTTGGCAAAGAGCAAAGGGGATAGCAGTCACTTATATTCAACTTATGGCCGCCTTCCAGGTCCCAGAGTGAAATTAGAAATGGTATGAAAATGTCAAGTCTACCATGTCAAAAGTGGGGAGAAAACCCAAAGCTTGCTTTTAGCTCCTTAAATATGTTTGATAATCACAGGGTTTAGCACATTAAGCTAGAACTCTGTGCCTTTTGGTTCAGCTGCATTTTCACAGAAAATAATTTCATTAGCAAAGCCAGTCTTGCTAATTTAGAATAAAGCTACAGCTGGAAAACTCTCCTGGCATTTTAGCTCATGTATCCCAACTCTGTCCGAGCCTAGATTGGCTCATTCACAGTCCCTCAAGGCTCATTTGGCTAAGGCACAAGTCCACCACAATCCCAAATACTGTGTTCTTTCACCATTGTTGATCTATAACTCTTTGGTTATTTTTATTTATGTGGTTTTTTTTTCCCTGTCTCTCTCTGTTGCCTATCCCCTCTAACTGTCTAAAGAGCTTTCGCTTACTCTCATGTGTTTATCAGTTCTGGTTAATTCCCTCCTCCTAAAGCTATGATGATAAAGCCAAGACTTGAACTGGTTCTTTAAGTTGAAATAATCCCCTTGGCCATCTACAATGATAAATTAACTGGATGAATATCAAATTTCCCAGTTATTCTGTGCTATGTCCAACTTAACGTGGATCTTTAGGCTAGAATTATTTTCTGCCTGCAAAACCCCCAGTTTTCCAAGTTTCTGCTTTCTGTGTTGTGAAACACACACACGCACACACACAGAAATAGAGAGAGAGAGAGACAGAGAGAGAGACAGAGAGAGAGAGAGAGAGAGAGAAAGAGAGAGAGAGAGAGAGAGAGAGAGAGAGAGAGAGAGAGAGAGAGAGAGAGAAAGAGAGTCTTAATAATGAACTTAGTTCATTGTTATAACAATGTAATAGGTGTATAAGGCCCAAACCTCTGTGGATCTGTATCCAAAATGGACACAAGCAGGTGATGCTGGGCATATACTCACTCCTCTGGAGGCAGCCTGGTGGTGGGCTGGAAGGGGCATATGTAGGCAGTACAACAATTTTGTTTGCTGGGGAGGAATAGTATAAAGGTCACTATCTTGAACAGTTCCACCCAGCCTTTTTTGGTCTTGCTCTTGAGTTTATATCCATGCCAATCAGGGGAATTATGAAGGTATAAAGGAGTTTTCCTATAACTTCACAGCAAGGTGCAAAGAAATGCCTAAAAAGCTTAAGAGGATTATAAAAACTTAGCTATTGGTTAAAAGTAAAAGACATGCCCCATGGGTCTACATAAAAAAGCTAGCCAACCAGCAGTTTGAGAAGTCAACAGTGTGTAGGAGTAAAGGCCAGGAGCTTCCTATGGAGGAGACTCTGGAGGTTTGGGGGCTACAATTCCTTTCTTCTCCCCTCCATTGGCCAAGGCATCTAGAAGTGGAACTATTTGCCCAGGAGATGTCCCTCCAGTGTCTGAAGAGTCAGATTGAAAGAGGCACAGTTAAGGGTGCAGAGACACCCAATCCAGAATACATGGATAGAGCGATAGTCAATTGAGGCTAGAAGCAGCTTTAAGGAGTGTTACCTGGGGTAGCAGAGAAGAGAGCCAGTGTATTCCAAAGAGAGTTAGCCCTAGCAATCAAAACTTAGGCTTTGGAGAAGCTGGGCAAGTGACCAACCTACCCATCAGAGATGCTACACTCAATTTTATGGTACAGTTTTATGAAGACTCCACATGGAATGAAAGGACAATGAAGCCCTGTAGTGGCAGAGCAGTGAATAGCCTTGGCCAAATCAATCAATCAATCAGCATTTATTAAATGCCTCCTATGTGTTAGGCACTGTGCTAAGCACTGGGGATACAAAAAGAGGGAAAAAGACAGTCCCTGCCCTCAAGAAGTTTACACACTAATGGGAGAGACAATGTGCAAACAAATACATACCAAACAAGCTCTATACAGGATAAATAGGAAATAATTAACAGAAGAAAGGCAATGGAATTAAGAGGAGTTGCTTTACTACCATTCTACCCTTAAGTTTGTACTCACTCTTCCCACCCATGCTGTGTTTATTTGTGGGGGAATGAACCCCAGATTTATGAAATGAAGGTTTTGTAGTTACTGTTCCTTCTTAGTAGATGCCTTACTATATGCCATCTTAGTAAATGCCTTTTCTAAGAGCAAATCGTGTTTACTGGCTGATTGTTAGGGGCTTGTAAGCTATACTATTAATAGCACAGACCCACTGGGTTACCTCTAGAACCTGAAGTAGCAGTCATCCCCTAAGGACCTAATCTGTGAGTGTAAAGGCAAGTTGAGAATATCCCAGAAGAGTACAGGTTGAAAAAAATCTCACCACATCTCCTTTATAATTAACTTTACAGTTTTATTAAGTGGATTCCTTGGGCTGATTTGAAGGCTAACCCTTGTTTTAGAGTGGGACCAAGATACAAATTGTTTGTCACCTTCAGAAACTAACCAAAGACAAGAAGAGCCATCGGTACCCTCTTCCTGGACTCAGCTCCTAAGACTAACCACCTTCCCCATTCTCCCAATCCCTATGATGGTGAAAAAGGACATTGGCAAGCTAAAAAGCCTTCCAGAGGAGGGTGACCAAAATGCTAAGAGACTCAAGACTGTGTCATGCAAGGATTAGTTGAAGGAATTAGGGCATAAGGAATTTAGGTGGGACATGATAGCAGTCTTCAAGTACATGAAGGATATTTATGTTGAAGAGGGATTAGACATGTTCTTCTTGCCCTGAGAGGACAGAACTAGGTGTAATGGGAGGGATTGGCAGAAAACGAGACTTAGGCTTGATGCAAGAAAGAAAAAAAAAACACATGGTAATAATTAAAGCTTTGCAAAAGTGGAGTGTGCTTCCCTGGGACACAATGGATCCCATCTCACTGAAGGCCTTCAAGAAAAGGCTCAAGTTCTAATAGTCAGGAACCCTGTAAAGGGGATCCTTGCTTAGGTATGGGTTGGACCAGATGACGGTCACTTCCAATTCTGAGATTCTGTGATTTTGTAAAATATTGGTTCATTCCGGCTTCACTTCTCTTCCACTGGCCTTTACAAGCCTTTAGGGAGTTGGGTTGGGCATGGGGGCAAATATTTCAACTGCACTATTGTAGTGGTTACCACTATGTGTTACAAACAGGCCGCTCTTTCAGTGATACCACTGTAGCAGTCACAGCTAGCATGTCATGCAGAGCTCTGAGAGCCTGGGAACAGCTTGTACCAACCCTTCCAGATCATAGCAGAAGAGGGAGTGGTTTCCATGGTGTCAATGGAACTGTAATATATCCATCCCTGGAGGGATTTGGTGGAGTCTTGGACACAATGACCTTTACACAGATCCACTAGTTAGTTATTAAGGGTGGTTCTGAACACCCAATAGGGAAATTTGATGTCACACATTATTCTGAACTCAACATCACAGCCCAGGCTTTCTCCATGACACGTGGCATGGCGTGCACCATTTTTACTTAGAACTCTTTCTCTTTTACTGTGTGTGTGTGTGCGTGTGTGTGTGTGTGTGTGTACATGTGTTGTGGGGATGATGAAAATTGTGGTACATTTTGCCACTTATATTCATTATAAACACTGAATTTACTTCCCAAACATTCTACTTTTGTGTTCCATTGTAGTGGAGCTATGACCCTGGGTCCTCAAAGGCTACAGGCTGTACCAGTGGAGTGAGCACAAGCTCTGGCAAGTCCTCCCCAACTAGAAATGCATCAAATATGGGACTGGCAGTGGATTGTTTATCACTTCAGGACTAGTACAACTAAGCTCTAAGACTTCTTATGAGAAGAAGCTGGCCACTAAGTGATGAATTTTTGCTAGTCATAGCAAAATGGGAGGGGTTGACATCTATGTAAATCAATAGGTACTTATTAAACTCTCATTCCATGCCAATCATTGTGCTAAATGCACAGCATACAAAGAAAGACAGAAAAAAAAAAGCCCTGCCCTTAAGGACCTTATACTCTAATGTCACTGGGAGAAGTATCTATCCATAGCTTCTTGATTGATTAAAACATAGGCCTAAGTAACAGATATGTCTTAACAAGATGAGAAGAAAGAAATTTTAGTTTGACTGTGTACAAGTAATGAACTCTTTGCCTTTTATGAGCAACGCCCAAGCATCATGACTACTGTATTACTTTATTTGATTGCAAAACAAACTCTATACGTTCATGTTCAGTCTTCATAGAAAAAATAAAAGTATCAATAGTAACTCATGTAATATGAGCTATAATCATCCATTTATAATTCAAAATCAGATCATTTTTCTCTTTTGATTTATGTTAATTTTGTTTGAATTATCCAACTATGTGAGAAGTCTCTGGAGGAGAGGGACTACGTCTTTAATTTCTTTGTTGACCGATTAGTTGAAACATCCCTCAGCTATGTACAATGTTTTCTAACCTGAGATTAAAAAGAAGATGGCCTAAAGATGCAGCGTTTCTAAATCAACCTACTGTTTTGGCAGACAAGCATTCAGGAACGCCACAGAATTTGCAGACATATCAGTACTCCCAAATGCCCATCACCCTCATCCAGAGATAATGGCCGACAAGACAATTTGGTTTGCCCTAGCTTCAAAGACACAAGCCTTTATTATGGGGCTTTATTTAAAAGCCTGCTGTTGATTACAAGCAGCTATTGTGGAGCATGATGTTGACCAGTAACTCCAGTAACTAAGGGACAATGAGGCCTACTTAGGAAACACACAAATCTGACAGCCTAGGGAAGGAGCACATTCTGTTCTTCATCTGGGAGATTAAAACAGTCAATGCAGGTGACGTAGCCATACAGAAATGAAACATAATTGTACCTGGAGGCTTTGGAATCCCATAAATTGCAATATCTTGTACAGACTACTTATTAAACCTCTCCTTTAATTTCATTTTCTTAGGGAGGAATCCTCTGGCTACACTTTTTTTTTCTCCTTCTTAACTTTCCAAGGCAAGTTACCAGTTGATCTTTTAGACTGTATAACTTGCTGGTACTGGGATTAGAAAAAGATACTCGGGAAGTCATACACAATGAAGAAGAAGCCTCTTTGAAGGGACCCATGCCATGGGTTTTTTAAACAAAGTAATAGAATTCATAAGAATCTTACCATGAAGTAAGTCTTCCTCTGCCCACCCCCAATCCTTCGCATTCACTCACATCTTTTCTCCCCTTGGTCAGCCCTATTTCAATCCAGCCCTGGGCTCATCATAGGTCCACAAGATTCCTCTTGGACAGAAAGATCACTGGTTGGTGTGTGGGGGTAGGGGTGGAACCATGAGTTTAATTTATTCAGGATCACAGGCCTATGTCAGAATAAATCTATTTCTCAACCTACTTTTCCAAATCAAGTCAACAAGCACTTATTAAATGCCTATATGTCAGGCACTGTGTTAAGCACTAGGGATACAAAGAAAAGCAAAAACAGTCTCTGTCCTCAAGAAGATCACAGTCTAATGGCAGAGACAATATACGAACTATATACAAACTATGAAACATACAAGATAAATTGGAAATGATCACAGAGTAAAGGGAAGGGGGATTGGGAAAGACTTCTTGTAGAAGATGGAGCCTGAACTGAGACTTAAAGGAAGCCGAGGAAATCAGGAGGTAGAGATGAAGGACAGTCAGTGAAAAGGCCTAGAGTCTCAGGAGAGAATGCAGTTCAAGTCACAGTAAGGAGGCCGGTACCACTGGATCACAGAGTACGGTGTAAGAACACTGAAAAAGTAGGAAGAGGTCAGGTCATAAAGATCTTTAAAAGCTAAAACAAAAGATTTTATATTTGATCCTGGTGATAATAGGGAGCAGCTGGAGTTTATTGAAGAAGGGAGGGAGTTAGACCTATACTTTACAAAGACATATTTGACAACCAGAAGATGAACTGGACTGAGGACAAACTGGAGATAGACAGATCAACCATCAGGCTTTTTGCAGTAGTTCAGGTGTGAGGGCCTGGGTGGTGGCAATGTCGTAAGAGAGAGAGAGATATATGTGAGAGATGTTACCAAGGGAATATCTGTAGGCCTTGGCACCATATTGGATATGGAGAGTGAGAAAGGCCGTGTAACAGAGGATGACACCTGGGTGGTGAGTCTGGGTGACTGGAAAAATGGTAGTGCTAGGAAATACTAATAGGAAAACTAGGAAGAGGGGAGGGATTGGTGGCAGGGGAGGGGGGCGGGCAGGGAAGATAATGTGTTCAGTTTTGGATATGATGACGTTGAGATGATAATGGGACATCCAGTTAGAGAGGTCTAATAGGCAGTTGGAGATGTGAGAATCATCTGCCTAGAGATAATTGAATCCATGAGAGCTGATGCGATTACTAATAAAATAGTATAAAGGGAGAAGATGACCCAGAACAGAACTTTGGGGGACACCCAAGTTTAGCAGGCATAAACTGGATAAACATCCAGCAAAAGAGACTGAAAAGTAGTGAAAGGAGGAGAACCAGGAAAAAGCAGTGCCATGAAAATTTAGAGAAAAAAAATATTAAGGAGAAATTGTGATCAACAATATCAAACAGGGCAGAGAATTCAAGAAGGATGAGGAGTGAGAAAAGGAAGTTAGATGTGGTGATTAAGAGATCATTGGTAATTGTATATAAAATAAACATTGAAAAATGAGTAGCCTGAAATGAATTTAAATATAGTTTACACATGTAAACAAGCATAAACTCATGGAGGCAAGAACCTATTTAAATAAACTTGTCATAAGCCTTCACAGTCTTATTTATATAATGCAGCTGATCGTTGATATTTCTGCCACTTGATCCTGGGAATCAGATTTTCTCAATACAAAATCTATTGCTGGCAATGGTTGTGTTGGGGACGTCAACAGTAACTGTTTTCTTTTTATTTGGGGTCATGCAGCTTTCACTGCTCCGATGTATTTTATTTTTCTGTGTTTTAAGCCATAAGGCTGTGATGCTGTTACATTGACAAGTGAACTCAAAACCTTAATGTTGCCTTATGATACAATAACATTTGTCACAGATATCCCCCAGTTACGTATGTACTCTTTATGGATTGTAATCATGGAAAGCTTTTGTATTTTGAAGAAATACAAATTTCTTTGGAAATTCTTTCATCTAAGTTAAGCAAATGGATTTTCAAAAAACTTCTGAAAAAATATTCCTCTTCTTTAAACCATTTATAAGCATCTTCTTTGTTGGTTTTAATGCCTTTTTTAAATAAAACACCGCATGACTACAGAATTGCCTATTTGCATACAATTTTTAATTTGCAACTCAGTTTTATAAAAATGCCTAATCCATTTTTATCTTTCAGGGTATTTAATCAGATATGCTACTATATCAGTTAAATCTTTTGAGTTTAATGTTTTAAACTTCTACTGCTAATTTTAACTTGATTTTTGTTATGTAAAAGTTAAATCACACTGCAAGGTGTAAGAAGATATCGTTTGAATAAGTCCAGTGATGTAGACTTGATTACTGAATTTTAACTGTTACCTGTATAATAATTTGTAGATTTGTGCCATGCTTGGTTTTTCTGTCTCTCTGTCTCTTTTTCTCTCTCTCCTCCCACCCCCACTCCCATATCTCTCTCCCTCTCACCTCACCTTCCCACATACACCCCCTTTCTCTCTCTCTCTCATTGGTTAGTTGGGTGTGCTTATTTCTATGCTACATTAGTTTGTCATGTAGCAGTTGCCCTGTGCAATATTACCATAAGGACTGAGAAAAATTTTTACCACAGAAAAGATAAAAAAGGAGAGAGATTATTGGTAACTTTGGAGAGAGCTGTTTCAGTTGAATGTTGAGGTCAGAAGCTAGACTGCAGGCTTAAGAAGAGAGAGAAAATGAATCGGAGGCATCAGTTATAGATGACCTTCTCAAGCAATAGAGTAATCTTTCTATGACTCTCCATGAAAGAGGACAATAAGACAATAGCTAGCAGGGATGGATAAATCAAATGAAGGTTTTTTGAGGATTGGGAGACGTTCAGGAAGTAGTGGAGTAGATGTGGAGAGTTTGAAGATAAGTGAGATAGTGGGAACAATAGCCATCTCTTAGAGAAGATGTGGTGGAATGTGATCACATGTGCATATGTTTGACTTGGCTCTCTTGTCATGAGAGACAGAGTTGAAGGAAGGAGAAGGAATATGAGTAACGTGAGCTGAGGAAGAAAGGAGAAGAGGGAGCTCTTGGTGACATTTAAATGAATCAAGCACCTCAGCTGAGAGGGTGGGTGGGTGGGTGAAGGAATCATGGTTAGGTTTGGAAAAGATTCAGAAAAGGGGTTGAATAATGAACTGATTAAGAGGTGTAAAAGGATTGCCTTGCTACAGGGAGTACCCAGTTCAGATTATGTAAAGTAAATTTGGAGTAGACCCAGTCACTTTCATGACTTTCTGTAACTTCATTCAATAGCACATGAGTAGGGGCAAAGACAGTGGGAGTGATCCAAGGCTGAGGCTTGGCAGGGCAAGACTGGTGATAGGATAAAGGGGCAAGGGACTTGAGAGAAGAGGACAGTGTAGAGTGTAGAGTTGAGCTGTTTCACCAAGGGGGCAAGATGGGAAATGCAATAAAGCATAGAGTAGAGGAGATAGCCTGGGAAAGAACTAAGGGGTAGAAGGACTGGAGGTCACAGTGAGTTTGGAATGACAATAGATTATGGGTAGATAAGGGAATTTCAGAGCTAATGAGCATGGAAGTGCTGCATTTGTGGTCAGTGGAAAGATCTCTCACTATACCCCAGCACCCACCTAGTCCTCTACTATAACCTTGCCCTGTTTCAATATATTGATAATGAGGGTCTCCAGGTCTTCACAAAATTTTTCTTTGACCTCATCAGGGTTCATTATGGTGGAAGCATATGCACCAATGATAGTGGCATGGTGCTTTCCTTCAATCACATTGTCATGAGCTGGTCATTCATTCCTTTTGGGAGGCATACAAGCTTGTCAACTACATTAGTTTTGATTGCAAAACCTATACCAGCTTCAAAGCACTCCCCATCACTGTGGCAGGAAATGTGTAGCCAGCTCCAACGTTAGTAAGCTGGCCTCCATTTGCCAATCTTGTTTCACTCAGGGTTGCTGTGACATCTGCTAAGTTCTCTCACAACAAAAACTGTTCTGTTCATCTTTCACGTCCACTGGATTTTTTTGTGGTCCATAAATGTGCACACATTCCATGTACCAATGGTGAGTGAAATCTTCTTAAAAGTTTTTATACTTTTTTTTTGTGTTTTGGCCATGAGGTCAGATTCCCACCTGCCATTGTAATCAGGCTAGGGTTGGGTGAAGCAGACAATTTTAGGGCATCTTTTCTGGCCCCTTCCTCACACCAGGAAGTAAGCAGTGTAGTCCTTTAAAAAGGCTGCTCAGACACCCAGGGGCTTCCAAATTCTACTGCTGCTTCCATCCACTAAGAATATAAGCCTATGGCCTGGGCTGCCTGTAGGCAGGGTTATGACTACAGCTCCCAGTATATCTACACCTGCTACTTCATCACTTGCCTGTCACCACAGAACTTTGAGATAGGTAAAAATGGTAAAGTAGTATGGGTGATGTCTTTTGACTTTGGAATAAATTGGATTTAAGTGAGACAAAGTTGTGCGAAATCATGGGCCTCACTCTCTCTTCCAGAGTCATCAGAGTCCAGTGGTGAGACAAAAGTCAAAACAACTGGCAATGGCTCAGGATGCAGCGAAGAACCTTGGCATCTTCAAAGTCTAATCAAGCTCTAAGCATAGCACAGAACCCACTTCAGCTACTTTTATTGCTGTTGGAACAAATTGTTTTCATCTGCCCTTTCTGCCAGTGAAAGTCTTCACATGCGTGAAGTAGACACTCCCCTAACTCACCAATGGGTTTGAGACCCCTTGGTTACTCTCAACCTGGTTTAACCTATCTGCTGAAATGGTTTTCCACAGTGTGTATGCTACAGCTTCTTGGAGTCACCGGTGAGAGTTGGGTGGATCAGGTGGACACCAAAGGTGGAAAGCAGCCCTCACACAAGAAGCATTAGTCTTCCCTGAATACTCCTACTCCCCTTGGCACATAGTAAGCCCTTAACAGATGCTTTCTGATATCCAAAGACTTTCAGAGTCATGAGAGAATTGAGAAGGGAGAAATTGCCTCCAATTGAGGAGATCAGAGATTACAGAAGAGAAGAGGAAGACTATGAAGTAGGTCTCAGGGTAAGCGGGAAGGTACTCTGGAGGTTAGAAAATCACAGGGGCAAGGATGGAGTGGGTGGTATAATTAGCATGAACTTCTAAAGAGGAGAGTTGCTAATTTCTAGTAGTAGGGCATAGACTTGGAAGTGGCCACCAGGATCAAGGAGTGCATGAACTCCTTTTGACCCTATACGTAGGGAAGAAGGGGAACAGTAGTTGTGGGAGGTATGGTGTCCTCAGGGGCAAGCCAGGCTTGAGCTACTATGAAGAAAGAGGAGAAATATTGAGAAAAAGATCAAGGAAGGAGGGCTCCAAAGGGCCTGGTACAAAGGGACTAGTATTAAGGCAGAGAGAGGAAGGCAAACTGGAGGACTAAGCTAAATATGAATGTGAGAATGAGAGGAAGGAATATGCATCTGGGGGTATGGTTCTGGATGACAGGGATCGGGGAAGTAATAGGTTAAGAGCAGCCTAAGACATGGTAGCTATAAGAGAGGAATATGAGTAGGTACAATTATTTAATGGAAGATGTTAAAGAATTAACCAGCCTAAGATACTTACAAAACTAGTGGATTTTTTTTAATGGATGAAGAAGCTTGAATCAGCCAACACCAATAAGGAGGTACACTCTAAGAGAAGGAAGGAGATGTCTATGACCAACTCTCTTGGGGAGATTGCCTTCAGGGTTTTTGTATAAGGTTTGTTGTTGTTTAGTCATTTTGGTAGTATCTAACTCTTTGTGACCCCTTTTTGGAGGGTTTTCTTGGCAAAGATACTGGAGTGGTTTGCCATTTCCTTCTCCAGCTCATTTTACAGATCTAAGGCAAACAGGGTTAAGTGACTTGCCAAGGGTCACAAAGCTAGTAACTGAGGCAAGATTTAAACTCAGGGCTTCTTGACTCCAGGCCTGGCACTCTATCCACTATACTACCTACCTAGCTGCCCCTCATATAAGGCTACTAGACATGCAATTCAAGATGATCTTAAAACTTTCTTTTTTCTTCCTTTCTTTTCTTTCTCTCTCTCTCTCTCTCTCTCTCTCTCTCTCCCTCCCTCCCTCCCTCCCTTTCTTCCTTCCTGTTTGTCTCCTGGGGCTAGGGATAAAGGAGAGCTGTGGGTGGGAGACCCAGTGTTAATCTCAGAGAAAAAGGCTTGACTGCTTCCCTTTCCCTGTGCTGGGCCATTGCTAGCTAGGGAAGAACTTGGAAGAGATAAACTTGGGAAATGACTATAGTAGCTCCCAATGATACCCTACCAATCCTGCCAAGTAAACAGTGTAAAAATCCTCAATGTACAGATGAGGAAACCAAAGTTCAGAGAGGTCAAAGATTTATTGATTTATAAAAGGTTTAAACCAATTTTTTAAATTGGTTGAAAAGCATGTAGGAAACAAGAATTCCATTGTCAACCTCATGCCCCACAACGAAGTAGGAAGACTGGCCTAGAAGGACAAGTTATAAGACATAGAGTCATTCAACTTGTAGAAAGAATAAATAGACTTTTAGTTTCTAAATAATAAGTACTTGGAAGGATTGGAAGTACATTGCGGGATCTGTTATGGCACATGGAAGCACTTCCCATCAGTGAGGGACAGATGAAAGCATTTCCCATTAGTAAGGGGAGAATCAAAGTATTTCCCATTAGCAAGGGGAGAATCAAAGCATTTCCCATTAGTAAAGGGTGTTAAATTCTGGATTACAGAAGAAGAAAAAGAAAAAAAAGGCTGTGGTACCTCCTTCTCTCTCGGTAGGTCTTTAAAAATAGAAGAGATGCTCATCTGTCTGGGTGTTTTGGGTGTGGCCCTGCCTCCAGGCAGGGGAGAGACTGGGTGAACTCTGAAAGTCCCTTCCAAGCCTATCATTCTGAGATTATGCAAGCTTGGTTTCATGGTTCCTTACAGAAAATGGAGAGCCTACCCTCCCGCCCACCCCCACTCCCCACCCCCCAAAAAAGATTAAACAAATTTGCCTGGAACATGCACCAATTTTTACCATGCCATGAAAGGTTACCTCAGGAAACAGAGATCTCTCAGGGTGGTTTGACAAGCCCATCTGTGGGAATCAGGCAGCCTTGTGCTTATTCTGCTCCAATCCTGGTTTGGGATTGGACATTCTTTGTCTCAATAAGAAAGAAAAGCCAGGACAGCTGGTGCATTTTTAGGCATTGTGGGCACTTCTGGTTTCCCTCCAACGCACATTCTTTCTTCAAAAATATCTGCTGGCCCCTCCTCCCTACCCCCACTTCTCATAGCCTTCTACATCATCATCACCTCTCTGGAACTCTGCTGATTGATCCTTCTTTCTAGGTTCCAGGGCCTCGGAGGGGGTTTGGTTGTTTTTTTGTTCCCCTAATAGTGGGAATGGGTCTGCCCTAGAGGAAAAGAAGGTCTCTGTCAGTCAAGGAAAGCAGGGGGGAGAATGGGCTCAGGCTTTCAAAATCGTTTAGTTTATGATTCTTCCCAGTTTCTTTCACCCACCTCCTGCATAATAATAGCTAGTATTTACATAGAGACTTAAGGTTTATGAAACATTCCATTTGATCCTCAAAACACCCTCACAAGGAGGTACTATTATTATCACTTTCATTTTACAAATGAGTGAACTGAAGCAGACAGAGATTAAGTGACTTGCCCTGCGTCACATACCCTAGTAAGTGTTGAGGTGGGATTTGAATTCAGGCCTTTGAACTCCAGGCTGTGTTCTATCCACTGTGCTACCCAGCTGTGCCCACCACTCCAGCATTCCTTCCCACTAGGTAGCTCCTTCGGTTTCCCAAATCACATTGCAAAGAAGACACCCAGTGTGTGCTACATGCAGGACAGAAGGCCAGGTTGCCGCATGACAATAGTTTTTGTTGGTTTTTTTGTTTGTTTTTTACTGAAGTTTGTGCTTTGTAGTGGGTTTTGCAGGTCTCCCAGAGTTGGTTTCTTTGGATCTCATTATAAAATCATTTGAGACACTTGGATCTTTTTTTTTTTTAAATCAACTAAGGACTGATCATTTTTCACTCCCACAGAAAAACCACTTCACATCCAGCAGATACCACAATCCATCCATGAAGAATCTTGGACCATTAAAGCTGGAAGGGATGTTAGAAATTGTCTAGACTAATGCCCTTCACTTCACAGAAGAGAAAAAGGAGGTATAGAGTGGGAGGAGATTAGAAAGGTAGGAAGGGGCCAACTTGTAAAGAGCTTTTAAATGCCAAATAGATAATTCTAGAGGGAACAGGGAGTTACTGGAATCAGTTCTTGAATGTTTGTGTGTGGGGGGAAGAAGGGCATTGTCAGACCTGCCCTTTAGGAAAATTAGCATCTGGGAAGCTGGATGTCTGGTAGATATTTCAAAGTTATCTTTTCCCCAAATTCTGCCCAATTTTCAACTTTCCTGTTACTGTTGAGAGCACCAAATTCCTCTCTGTTGCCTAGACTTCCAATCTTGGAGTCATCATCAGCTACTCCTTTGTATTCACCAAACATCACCAATCTGTTTATTGTACAATCTTGCCATTTCTCTGAGAAATAATCATTTTACCAAGAATTCCACCTGGCCATTAGTGAATTCAGGAAAAAAGATTTTTATTTCACGGGTGACCTGGCCTTTACCACCTTGTGAAAAAGAAAGGGTAACTTAGCAGGCATAGGCACATTTCAAGATAATTACAAAGCCATAACCCATCCTGATTCAAATTTCCCTCCCTGCATCCCATTGGTTAGGCATTTCAGAGTTCATAGCCTATTTGAAAACACCTAAACCTCACCCCAAAGTGGGTCTACACCCTGCTAACATCTTTCATTTCCACATTTCAATTCTCCCCCTTTCATCCTCATTTTCTTTATATTTTATTTAATGAAGAAAATGCCAAACCATAAAATGCTTTTAGTCTGTATCACTCAGATTTTATGATCTCCATAGCATGAGAAAGGAATTTTCTCAATTGCTAAGAGAATTGACAAAAGCATGAGTTGAAGATTCGAACCCAGGATATCCATGAGAAAAAGTCCCATTCTCTAAGACAGCATCTGGGTTAAAGGGCCCTATCCTTGGTGAGCCACACCTGATCTGGCAGGTTTTTATTTTTTATTTTTTTTGATACACAGGAAAAAGGCCATCTCAGAACAAAAGAAGAGGAGTCTGCTTTTAGACACGCTGATTAACATGCCACCAACACCCCCCACTGCCCTCCTCTACAAGCATTTTTATTTCTTACATTAGCCATTAGTATGACTTCTAATTCTGTCTCATATAATTTCTGTGGAAACAAAATTCAATCATCCCTTACAGTTTCTAACCTTCACAATATCTCTTGCATGTATCCAACTTTGCTCAACCAATAGTCACCTTCATCCCCTCAGGCCTGGACTATGGCAATACCCTTGCTGGTTGGTCTCTCTGCTTCAGATCCCTCCCCACTCCAATCCAGCGTCCACTCAGCTGCCAAAGTGACTTTTCTAAAGTGCAGGTTTGCCCATGTCTCTCTCTACTCAATAAATTCCAGTGGTTCCCCATTATCTCAAGAATAAATTAAAAACCTCCGGCTTTTAAAGTCCTCCATAATCCAGACCCTTCCTACCTTCTCTTCTTACACTTTATTCAGCTTTATGTACCTTATGATCCAGTGACACTGGCCTCCTTGATGTTCCTTGCACATGACAGTCCATCCCCTTTCTCCATATCTACTCACTGGTTCCCTGGCCTTCTTAAAGACTCAACTCAAATCCCACCTTCTGCAGGAGGTCTTTCCCATCTTAGCTTAGGTAGCTGGAGCAGTGGATAGATTATTGGGCCTGGAATCAGGAAGACCTGAATTCAAATCCAACTCAGAAAGTAGTAGTTGTGTAATCACGGACAAATCACATAAACTGTCTGCCTCAGGTTCCTCAACTGTGAAATGGGACCATAAAAGCACCTGCCTAGGAGGGTTGTGAGGATCAAAGAATATTTGCAAAGTGCTTAGCATAGTGTCACATGGTAGGCACTTAATAGATTCTTGTTCCCTTCGCATTCCCCTTCCTCCCACGGCTAGAGCCTCTTCCATTTGCATTACATGCACAGGGAAGCCCCAAAGTCTTAGTGCATTTTTAAGCTTTATTTAATAACTTTTTGAAAGACTAAATTGAATTAAATCGAAAGGCTATTCAGTATTTGAATTCAGGTCTTCATAACTTTAGGCCCAGTAACTTACTTAAGCTACTAAAGTTTTGTTGCCGTTCAGTCATTTTAGTTGTGTCCAGCTCTTTGCGACCTCATTTGGCATTTTCTTGGCAAAGATGCTGAAATGATTTGCCATTTCTTTCTCCAGTTCATTTTACAGATGAGGAAACTGAGACAAAGAGAGTTAAATGACATGCCCAGAGTCAGATAGCTAGTAAGTGTCTGAGGCTAGATTTGAACTTAAGAAGGTGAGTCTTTCTGACTCCAGGACTGGCACTCTATCCATTGTGCTACCTAGTTGCCTAAAGCTTAAAACTGAGATTATGGGATCATCCTGTATATTTTATATACATAATTATTTTCCTGTTTTTCTCCCTTATTAGAATGTCAGCTTCTTGAGGGCAAGGACCATGTTTGTGCCTTTTTCATGTCTGTAGTGCTCGACATATAGTAATATTTAATAGATGTTTATTATGTTTGTTGACTCATTGACTGACATTCCCGGAGTAAGAGGATATTAGTGGCAATTAGAAGGTTATTTCAATAGTGCAGGAGTGAGGTGATGACAGCCTGAACTTGAGTAGTAGCTGTGTAAATAAAGAGAAGAGGACATATAGGAGAGAACCAATAAGATTTGACAACAAATTGGAAATGTGAGATAAATGAAAGTAAGGAGTTGAGGATAATTCTGAGCTTACATGCCTGGGTATCTGGGAGGATGAAGTATCTTCAACATTTAATAATAAAGTTGGGACCTGTATGTACAAAAATATTTATAGAAGCTCTCTTTGTGGTGGCAAAGAATTGGAAATCAAGGGGATGCCCATCAATTGGGGAATGGCTAAACAAGTTGTGGTATATGAATGTAATGGAATACTATTGTGCTATAAGAAATGGAAAGCAGATGGACTTCATAATAACCTGGAAAGACTTACATGAACTGAAGCTGAGTGAGGGGAGCAGAACCAGGAGAATATTATACACAATGATAGACATATGGTATCTGTGATGACTAATTTTGATAGACTTGGCTCTTCTCAACAACACAAGGTTCTAAGACAGCTTCAAAAGACTCATGATGGAAAAAGCTATCCATATCCAGAGAAAGAATTATGGAGTCTGAATACATATTGGGGCAAACTATTTGCTCTCTCCTTTTTTTTTTCTTCTTTTTTGGTTTTCTTTCTTTTTTCTCATGATTCATTCCATTGGTTATAATTCTTGTTTACAACTTGACTAATGTGTAAATAAGTTTAATGTGAAGGTATATGTAGAACCTATATTGGATTACATGCCATCTTGGGGGGGGCGGCGATGAGGGGGAAGGGGAGAAAATTCGGAACTCAAAAAGTCATGGAACTGAATGTTGTAAACTAAAAATAAAAAATAAATTTAAAAAATTTTTAAAAGAAAAAATAATAATAAAGTTGGGAATAGGAGACAGTTTATGTGGAAAGATAATAAGTTCTGCTTGGACATGTTGAGTTTGGACATCCAGTTCAAGATTTACAAAAGACAGTGATGCTAAGCTGGAGTTCAGTTGAGAGACTAGGGCTAGATATATAGATCTGGAAATTAGCTGCATAGAAATGATCATGGGGCTATGGTTGCAGTGGGTGTGATCTGGATAAAGAACCAGAAGCAAAGAGGGGGAAGATGTGATTAGACATTTGAAAGAAAGACCAAGAGAGAGCAGTGTCATGAAAACCTAGAAAGGAGAGAATATCAAGAAGTTGATTGACAGTGTCAATGACTAGAGAAATATCAAGGAGAATGAGATAGGAAAAGGAGGAAAGTATAGTCAGTGCAAATATGATGGCCTGGGAAAGAACAAAGGGAAAGAGAGAGTGTAGGGAATGATGTGGACAAAAAACAGGGTTAGTGGTTGTAAGGCACATGAAAAGATGATAAAAGATTGTGAGCTAACAAAAGAATTTTGGAATTCATGAACGAGGAAGAGGAACACTTGCGGGACATGACATCATGAATATGACATGTAGCTATGTGTAGCTGAGGTAGAGTGGAAGGGTAGGTTATAGAAATTGAGTAAATTGAGGAACTGAGAAGTTAGAGTATTTGAGGGGGTCATCAATATATATGTTGACATCTCCTAATATTAGGGCAGAAGTTGGGGAGAAGAAAAAGATTGTGAGCTAGCTATTGAACTCCCTGAGGAAAAAGGAGAATGACCTGGTTGAGAGAAGAGAGGAGGTCAATAGATAATAGCCACCAGGATCTAGAGAGGTTGCTGAGTGATGGTGGCAGGGGGAGAGTCTGGAAGTCACAATAGGGAGCAAGGAATATTCCAAGGCATTCTCACTATGACCAGTGTGATCATCGAGTATGGGGAGTGTGAATGAAAGAGTAGTCAGACTCAAACAGAGGTGGGAAGTAGGAAAGTAACTGGGATGTAAAATCACACTAATTTCTAGACTCAACAACGAAAGAAACAGGGCTATTGTGTTTTAGAAGCCTTCGCTTGTATGAGAATTAACTTGAGAATACAGAGAAAATTAATGGGCAAAACCCATGAAGGGTGATCTATACAGGAAGGGAGGAGTAGGAAATCAAAAAAACTGAATTACTATATCTTGGAATGCAGCATCATAGAACAGATGATCATTCAGACAAAGAAATAGTGTGATTGTCGAATCACATTCTTAACTGAGTGTGGAAAGGGAAGTAAATTAAAAGAGAGATAAAATAACAGTAAAGGGAGAATCACAGGACCTAGGCTTGGTCTGGAGGTGTTTGTGGGAAGAGATTGTGATTTGTTTCAACCTACTACCCCCAAGAAACCTAGTATTGCCTTTAAAAAATTATTAATTTAACACAATTTGATGGGAGGACATAATTTGCCAGTTACAACCCTAAATGTTAATAAATTAACTTGACCATAAATCAAAAAAGAATGGTAGACTGGATGAGAAAATAGAAGCCAGTAATTTGCTATAGGGTTACTTACTTACTTACTTAAAACATTAAAAATTATAGACTTGAATTTTCTTTGCTTTAAGAGAATCCAGAAAAACTGGAGTTGTAATCATGATTTCAGATAAGGCAATAAATAGAGAGAGATAAAACTAAGCTAAATTATGCTGAAAGGCACCATTGATGATGGGAAAATATCAGCATTAAATATAAATGTGCTTAATGGCATAGTGTTTAAGTAAAGAAAAGCCAATCAAAATTCCCAAAAACCTTGAGAGTAAAATAATTGTAGGTGACTTTAATGTGGCTCTTCAGAACTTCAAAAATCTAACAGAAAAAAAAGGAAATTATACTTCTGAATAGAACATTAGAAAAGCTAGATTTAACACACTGTGAGGATTTTTGAATGGGAATATGAAAGTGTATGCTTATTTTTCACAATCACATGATATCTTCACAAAAATTGATTAAATGTTAGGGCATAAAGAATGAAGAAAGGTAAAAATATTTTTAAATATTTTTGAATCATAACATAGTAATTGATAAAAGAAATGAACAAAATGGATACTTATTAACACTATCAAAAATTAATTATAAAAACAAATCATTTTGTTAAAGAGAAAAATAATGTGAGACAATATACTAAAATTTCTAAAATCTGACAAAGGAGTTCTTAGAGAAAAATTTATATCTCTGAAAATTAGAATACTAATTCATTGGGCATGAAATTTGAAAAAATTGTACCAACAAATTAATAATCCCAAATGAACACAAAATAAGAAATCTGAAGCTGAAAGGAGAAATTAAAGTAAAAACAAAATACTACCGAATAATCGAATATAGCTAGATTAGATGCTCACTTGATTTTTTCCACTGATTTTCAATGTAAATGCATTTCCTTGAATTTGTGAGCTTCGGTTTTTTTTTTTTTTACTTTTTTTTTTTTGGCAGGGCAATTGGGGTTAAGTGACTTGCCCAAGGTCACACAGCTAGTAAATGTGTCAAGTGTCTGAGGCCGGATTTGAACTCAGGTCCTCCTGACTCCAGAGCCGGTGCTCTACTCACTATGCCACCTAGCTGCCCCATGTGAGCTTCGGTTTTATTAATTATCTGGTATATTCAGGATCTTGGTCACAATTTAATTTCTATGAGTAATCCCACTGCTAATCATATATCCTAATTTGATTCAATTTAAGTCAACAACCATTATAGAGCCTACTAAGTGCTAAGCACAGTGCTAGGCACTGGGGCCAAAAAGATGAAGGCAAAAGGAAAGGTTCCCATTAAACCAAAAACCTCGCAGAACCACTCTTTATGGTAGCAATCATTTAAATAGCTAGAAAAGAAAGATGCCCATTGACTAAGAAATGGCTGAACAAAATATGGCATATGAATGTAATTGAGTATTACTGAACTATAACAAACAAGGAATAGGGAAAAATACATGCAAAATGATGGGGTTTTTGGAGGCTGCAAACTCAACAGGAGGCAATAGTGTGGTATCGTCACTCCAAAGCCCAGGTGATCTTAGGAGCCACTGAGAAAGGTTGTTGTTGTTCATCCTTCATTTTCAAAGAAGCCCAATGACCTCACAACATTAGAGTCAAGTTACAATGCATTCAGCTCTTGCTGATCCAGTATGAGTTTGGAAGGAAGTACCACGGACCGGGCACCAGT
This sequence comes from Trichosurus vulpecula, assembly GCF_011100635.1. NCBI lineage: Eukaryota > Metazoa > Chordata > Mammalia > Diprotodontia > Phalangeridae > Trichosurus > Trichosurus vulpecula. Next base: position 183,833,214 of record NC_050574.1, read on the forward strand.
GGTTTGTCAGAACATTTAGAGTGGAAGTGGCTCTGGATTTGTGCAGTTCACATTTCCTTTCTGCTTCTATGGGTCTACTTTGCTCACAGAGCACAGACCCTTCTTTGATGTCGGGACGCCATGCTGAATAGTCCTGCACCAGCATTTCCCATGTGTCACAGTCAACATTAAAGTTGTTCAGATACCTTGAGAATGTCCTTATACTGTTTCTTTTGACCACCATGTGGGCATTTACCTTGTGTGAGTTCTCCATAAAAGTCTTTTGGGTAAGTGCTTTGGCATTCTGTGGGGCCAGCCCATCAGAATTGCACTCTCTGCAATAGAATTTAAATACTAGGCAGTTCAGCTCCGGAGAAGACCTCAGTGTCCAATGCCTTACCTTGCCAGCTAATCTTCAGGATCTTTCTGAGACAATTCAAATGGAAGCAGTTCAGTTCTCTGGCATGGCGCTGATAGACTATCCAGGTTTCATAGGCATACAACAGTGTAGTCAGCATGAGGGATCTATACAGATGTTCAGTTTGCTATGCAGCATGATACCTCTTCTCTACCACACTTTCTTTCAGAGTCTCCCAAATGCTGAGCTCTGGTAATACGTGCATTGACCTCATCATCTATGTGTACATCTATGCCAAGGTAAGTGAACTCACTTCAAAATTTCTCCATTTACTGTGACCAATGGTTCCACAGATGGCTGGTGTGGTGCTGGCTGGTGGAGAACTTCTGTTTTCTTGGTGTTATCAGGCTAAAATTAGGCCAGGCAGCAGAGAATTGAGCCATACTCTACTGCTGCATTTGAGTGCAAAATCATCTGCAAACAAAAAAGTTGTATATCAATTCCCCCTCCACTTTGGTCTTGGCTTGTAGCCTTTTCAAGTTAAACAGTTTACCGTCAGTGCAGAAGCTGATCTTGATGCCATTTTGGTCTTCGTTGATGGTGCCTGACAACATCACAGAAAACATCATGCTGAAGAGCATGGGAGCAAGAGCACAGCCCTGCTTCACTCTTTTGCTTCTACTGCGGGGGGAGGTTAAAAAAAAGACCTCCTCCAAGAAGCCTTCCCTGGTGAGCATTAGTGTTTCCTCAGTGTATGTAACATGTAGCTATAATACTAAATTTCCCAAGAAGCCAGCAATAAGTATGTCTTCTGTACCCCAACTTCCATTAATTAGAAAGATTTTTTTTCTTTCCTGTTGTTGTGTTTCTTTAATATATAATATCAAGATCCATTTGAAATTTTGGCAAGTGGAAGACTACATTTTGGCAGCCAACTGTGTTTTAAAATTTTGTTCAATAACTTTTTTTTCTTTTAAACCTAAGTTGTAAAGGGGTACTTGGAATCCCTAGAGAACTCCATGTTTGCTAATGTGCTGTATGAGTACAGAATATTTTAACAAATAGTTTACAAAAAAAACCCTTATAATCACTAATAGAAAATATCTAGCATTTATATAGTGCTTTAAGGTTTGCAGAACTCTTTATACATGTTAACCCATTTGATTCTTGCGACAATCCTGGGAAATAAGTGCAACTATTATCACTATTTTACAGATGAGGAAACTGAGGCAGGCAGGTGAAGTGACTAACCCATGTGACATTTGAAATGAGGTGACATTTGAACTTGGGTCTTCCTAGTCAGGGTTCATAGTAGCTGTTTATACAGCTTCTTCACTGTGGCTCAAGACAGCACAGTGAGACAGAAAGAGCACTGGCCTTGGAGTCAGAGAACCTAGGTTCAAATTATGATTTAGATATTTATCTGTGTAGCCTTAGGCAAGCCTTAACCTCTATGGGAGCAGCTAGGTGGTGCAGTAGATAGAGCTCTGGGCCTGGAGTCAGGAAGACTCATCTTCCTGAGTTCAAATCTGGCGTCAGACACTTACTAGCTGTGTGACCCTGGGCAAGTCACTTAACTCTGCCTCAGTTTCTTCATCTGTAAAATGAGCTGGAGAAGGAATGGCAAACCCACTCTGGTATCTTGGCCAAGAAAACCCCAAATGTAGTCGCTAAGAGTCAGACACAGCTGCAGTGACTTGAACAACAACAAACCTCTATGAACTTCATGCATAGAATGAGGGCAGTGAGAATAAATGCTATCAAAAGGCCTCAAAACTCTAAGGTCTAGGCTCTTATGCGCCTCCAAAGGCCTTTGCTAAACAAGTTACTTGGTCTCTGAGGAAGGCACATGAGTTTGGTCTGTGTCTGTCTGCTATCATCTTCTACCATTTCTTAGCAGGGCCACATGGCTCCTGAAGGATCTAGTTTACGCTTTCTGCTTTACACTTGGGTCTTTCAGGGTATTGTGTTATGCCCAGGTAGTGACATTCAGTTGAAGCTTTTAGGGCTTTAATGCTCTGGTATTTTCTCTTACTCTTGAGGTTTGGCGCTGGAAGTTTTGCCTTCCAGAAGTTATTTTAATTCCTCTTTGATATTATGCCTGCTCAATCAAGTAAGCTGCCACCCAGGAAATGGTGGCTGTATGATCAAGCTTCCCTTAGAACACAGATCAGCATGTTTTCCCATCCCATTGTGCTTTTCCTATCTGTGAAAAACAAATTATGCATAAACAATTACTAGCTTTTATGCTTTCAAAGTAAGTACATGTAAAGTTGTAGCCATCAAAACCATTTGGTATTATTTAGATAATAGCAGATCACAAAAACTAGTTACTAGATGAAGAAGAAACAGAAACAACTCAAAACACAGCCTGTTAATCGATAAACACAAGAATATAAATGGCTGGGGAAGACTCCCTTTTGGTCAAGAATTTGTGACTAAACCAGAAAGCAACTTAGCATAAATTAGGCTCAGGTCAACAACTTGTACTTTAAACTAGTATAAGCTCAGGATATAGCACCTGAATTGAAAAAAAAATTTTTTAAAGGTCATATCATAAAAAGAAAAAAAAATAGAAGAGATAAGATCAGGGATCTCTCACAAAGTAAAGAGAAGAAGAGATCACAAAAAACAAAGTAGACAGCTCTGACTATATAAAAATTTTTAAAAATTTCACATAAAATCAATTAATGTGGAAGAAGTTATAAATTAGGGAAAAGATTTGCATCAAATATTGCCAAGAAAAGTCAAATACCTAAGATATATAGGGAACTGACACAAATGAGCATGCTTTCGGCCAAAAGCCATGCTCTAATAAATAAAAGATCAAAGGATGTGAACAAAAGAATAATTCAAAACTATTAATGGCCACGTGAAAATGTTCCAAATCATGAACAGCATGAGAGAGAAGTAAAACAATACTGAGGTTTCACCTTATACCAGGTATAATGACAAAGATGACAAAAAATGGGAATAATCTATGTTGGAGAGGCTGTGGGGAGACAGACATGCTGATGCCCTGTCAATGGAGCTGTGAAGTGGGCCATACAAATTTGGAATTATACCCCCCAAAATGACTAAACTCATTCTATTCTTTGACTCAGAAACTCTATCACTGGGCTTATAACCCAAGGAAGTAATAATGATGTTTATATAGCACTTAATATGTGCCAGGCACTACAGTACATCACCAAAAGTTGAGATTGATTATAGATTAACATACAGGAAGTGCCTTGTTACTGATACGGTAGTCATTACTGAATTAGTTGTGTGTGTACAGACCATTGACTTGTTAGAAGATCAAGACCAATATAGATAAGAAGATAGGAGGAAGAGGAGGATAAAAATGAGGAGGAAGAGGGGAAAAGAGATGAAGGAAAGGTAAGTAGAGGTAAACAAGGAGGAGGAGGAGGAAGACACATGACTAGTAACGAAAACAACTTGGGCCTTAACTGATGTAGATCAATTGCCATAAAGGGAGACCAAAATAGTCTAAAAACCTTCTTAGCAAACACTTGATCTACTTGCCAAGAGGAGAGTAGCCAGAGGGTAAAACTGATTTAGATTATAAACTTGTTTGTAAAATCTTACAGAGAATGATGGTGGAAGATTATGATTAATATTGCCTCATAGAATAGCAAGAGCCAGTGAAGGGAAAACCCAGTTTGAATTGGCGAAATAGTGGAGTGTTTTTTTTTTTCCCCACAAACCCATCCTATCAAAAAACCTCCAAAAAGGGAAGGAAGGCAGGAATGGCGGGGGGGGGGGTGGAAGAGAGAGAACGAGAGAGAGAAAGAAAGAAAGAAAGAAAGAAAGAGAAAGGAAGGAAGGAAGGAAGGAAGGAAGGAAGGAAGGAAGGAAGGAAGGAAGAAAGAAAGAAAGAAAGAAAGAAAGAAGAAAGGAAGGAAGGATGAAAGAAAGAAAGGGAAGAAAGAAAGAAAGAAAGAAAGAAAGAGAAAGGAAGGAAGGAAGGAAGGAAGGAAGGAAGGAAGGAAGGAAGGAAGGAAGGAAGAAAGAAAAAAAGAAAAAAAGGAATGTCTGAGACTGGGTTTGAACTACTCTAGGCACAGTGCTGTATTCATACCCACCTGGCTGCTCACTTCACTACTGTCTCCAGAAACTCATCTTCCTGCAAGACTACATCAACTCAGACTCACATCTCAGTAGCCCCTGTCTGTTGGGCCTCTTTTTCCTTCTGATCTGAGAGGGTGGAGAGTAGACATTGGAAAACTTTTCCCAGATCTTCTATTTAAGGAGGTGGCTCAGGGCTGCCACCTCAACATTTCCTACCTGGCTGCAAGACTTAATCATACCCCCTCCCCAGGCAGGTACCCTCCCTTTTCTCTCCTACCCCTTTTCAACTTCTTTTTATGTGTTGTGTTCCTCCATTAGATTGTACCTTGAGGGCAGGGCCTGCTTTTTGCTATTCTTATGTCTCCAGAGCTTAGCACATAGCAGGAGCTTAATCAACGCTTATTGACTATCTACTGTGCCACCTATCTGCCTACTACCAGTTATGTCTGACTAACTTTATTTCCTTTTGTGACAGGGATACCAGAATGGGGGAGATCAAGAGAATGTGATAGGTATAGTATACCTGAATTTCAGCAAAGCCCTTGACAGAGTATCTCATGCTAACCTTGTGAACAAGCTAGAGATACAGGTTGGGCCATGGTACAGCTAGAAGGATTCACAAGTAGCTGAATAATCAGACCCACAGGGTCATCAATGTCAGCATAGACTGTGATCTCTAGCGTAGCCCTTCAGTGGACCTTTTCTTGGTTTTGTGCTATTTGATGCAGTTTTACAGTGACTTAGATGAAGGTATAGATGGCATGTCTACCAAAACTGAGGATTATATAAAGCTGAGATGAGTAGGCAATATCTTGGCTGATAGAATCAGGATCCAAAGACATTGAAAGGTTAATATAAAGCATGAAATCTACTAGGGCTAAACAGAAAGTTATACAATTTGATCAAAGAAAAACAATTGCATGAGTATGGATGGGAGTGGTATGGCGGAAGGCTTTCTTAATCATGCATAGGTTAGACTAGATGATCTCTGAGGTGCTTGGTCACTCCAAGGTTGATTTTGTCATCAATCTCATTTCTATTTAATTGACTTACTGGAACATCTGTGGTATCTTTACATATGGGCATCCACACTGTTTGTGTACTTTAAGTGACCTTATTAAATGGCAGCTAGGTGGCATAGGAGCTGGAATCAGAAAGACCTCCACTCAGACGCTTGGCCTCAGATGCTTATTAGCTGTGTGACCCAGGACAAGTCACTGCTCGTTTCAGTTTCCTCATGTATAAAATGGAGATGATACTAGCACCCACCTCCCAGGGTTGTGGGGAGGTTAAAGACATAACATACAGATGTCATTTTGCAAATCTCAGAGCGCTATTTATTAAATGCTATTTATTATTATGATTATTATTGTTAAACTTCCTTCAAGTCTGTCCATTGAATTCTAAGTAAAAATGTTTCTGTGAGCTTCTGAGTTGTAAAGAATGTACTTTAATTTTGTATTTTAGCATAAACTACTTTGCAACTTTAAAACAATAAATTGAAGTCATACTCTACATTCTGTTCTTTGAACATCTGCTCATTTTCAGAGCCTTCTCAAAGCCAAGAGGACCAATAATTAAAAGATAACTATTAACACAAACTCAACAGGAAATTATGTATTAAAATTACCATCCTGACATGGTTCATTCAAATCTTAAGTTACCGTACCAACTTAAAAAAAAAAAAGGATCCATTTGATTTGAAAACCACAACTCATTTTCTTTGTTGCTGTGTGATTAATGAACTTTCAAGAGTGCATTTTAGATGTATGGTACAATGGATTAGCCAACTTTTATGAAAATTACATGTGTAATCCTTCCACAGAGTACTAAAATTGTGTCTAACTCACTATTTAAAGAGTTTTGTTCTTAATTAAGCTCACCAATTTAAACAATTAAAGATCAATGGAACAGCACTATTGTACTAAAGACACATGCCTAAGGAAATGCCCACATCTGAAATTTAACAGCTGCATGTTTAAAGATCGTTTGTATTTACTCTTGCTACATAGTAGTGGCTTCGAATGACTAAGATTTATGTATGTCTGTGAAATTTGCCAATCAAGATGAAAGTCAGTGTCATTATTCACTACAGGACAAATTATTTATTCCAAGTTCTAACATGGGTTTACAGAAGTTGTTACGTAATATAAATGAACACTGAAAATAAGAAACAAGTTTTTATAGCTAGGTCATTTCCAATGTAGTTATTAAGCCACATGATTTTGTAAGAAAATAAACGGAGTATTTCCACATCATTCAAGAGTCCATGAAGTATGTTTCAAAGTCCATATCTAAGTCTGAAATGAGAGCACCAACAAAATCTTCAACGGAGAGACATTTTTGAAGCATACCTGAAAGAATGAAAGGGAAAATGTTCACGAGGTAATCTATATTTTCATATATTTATGTAAAAATATCACGAAATTTTTAGGAACTGAATCATTATATTAACAATTAGATCTGATCAGATCAAACTTAGAGGCTGTCCAGTTTTTTGAAAGGAGAAGAGGAAAGGGAAGAGAATAAGCATTAATATAGTACCTACTATGTGTCAGGCACTGTGCTCAGCATTTTTTACAAATATTATCTCATTTGATCCTCACAACAACCCTGGGAGGTTGGTGCTGTATGGTCCACCATTTTAAGTTTTGAGGAAAGTGAGGCAAACATAGGTGAAATGACTTGCCAGAGTCACACAACCAGTAAGCAGCTGAAGCCACCTTGGAACTCAGGCCCAGCCCTCTATCCACTGTACCACCATCTCCCTTTAACTGCAAGGTTACGAACTACTTTTTCGTACATTTTTGGTTTCCATTTTGACATTTGGATTGACATTTCTGGCAAGAATACTCAAAGGCTGAAACCTGGTACTCTACTGATATTACTATTATATTTGGAAATACTGTAACCTGCTGATATCACTACATACTTGGAGACAGATTTGGTAGATTTTTCAACTAATTTTGCTAAGGTTTAGGATTCGTAGTTTATGACATTTCATACATATCAATTAAGCATTGTTTCTGCCATTATAAAAATTCTATCAGAATCATTAGTTTCTTTCTTCCAGGTGGCAACTCACCAATAATTCAATTCAATGAGTCTATAATTATTTTTTTTTTGTGATAGGAAAGATACAAAATTCATGGAAGCAACATTCCCTGCGCTAGTGGAACTTAGAATATAGGGAAGAAAAACATATGGGTAATGTCTATACATAGTAATACCTAGAAAGGGAAGGGAATATTGTATTTATATAGTACCTGCAATGTGCCAGGCAGTATGCTAAGCTTTTTATAAATATATATATTGATTTTATAAATATATATATTGATACTCATGACAAGTACATTAGAGGGATTCAAAAAACAAAGTGGTATGTGAGGTGTGAGTGGTGAAAAGTTTTTACTGACTGAAGGTGGATGGAGGGATAGGTGGAGGGAAGCTTCACAAAAGATGAGACTATTGTTTTCTCTCCACTCATCCTTTAGAGAATGATTCAAGAAACCAACCCTGCTGCCACACCCAAATTCCAGAAGGCCAAGAACACTTCAAGGTTTGAACAAGATTCTTAATGGCATTAAACTACAAGGGCAGATTATATAATAGAGCATCCACCATTGTTACAGGGGGAAAAAAGGCCACCTCTCACTCTTCTATTATGGACTCAAAATTCTGTAAGAATTATAAATAAATATGAAAAAATACTGAAAACTATCACCTAGTTTTTGCAAAAAAAAACTCAAAAGTGATGAGGGGAACCTACTACGTCCTGAGGCAGAACATCTCATTTGGATTTTAGAGCTATCCAAACATCTGCCTTTTGATCTAAGCTTTATCTTGAATGGAAAACTCATTTCAGACCCTAACATTTAGAATTCTATTTCCCTGCAGGACAAATAATTTCTAGAGGCAAATTTGCCAGCTCAGCTGTCACAGATGACTTAATACTTTCTCATTGAAATAGATACATGTATAAATACTAAATTAACACATACCCTTTGGATACATAACAAGGTAAACTTGGTCTGATTACAAATCAGAAAGACTTTTGAAAAAATAGCACATTATACATTTTACAGAGAAAACATGCTTTCTATATAAAACACAATGGCAGCATGAGGGCATAAGTTATTTTTAGTTGTTGCACTATAACAAGACACATCAACTTGTTCGCCTGTTTTTCTTCCTTTTAATATCTGAAATATTTTTATGGTGAAATGACTAGTTACAGGAATTGTCATAAGTTAAATCTAGTTCATTCAGAGCTAACCCTTACTGTTAAGTATAACCCTAGTGTTTCTTTGAAGTGGCTCATTTTCAACTCACCAAACTGCCAACATAAATATGACCTTACCCTACCCTCTTCCACAGACACACCTAAAGCACCTCCTTTTCCAGTTTTACATGTCTTCAAACCATCCCTTTTTCTCAGAGAATGATAATAATAGTAGGCACAATGAAAGAAAAATACTTCTGTTGTTTCCTTTTAATAAAGTCTGGCTAAAGCCAACTGGCTCAGCTTAGAGGTGATTCTGCATGTAATGTAATGGTTAAAGATGATGCTCAAAAAAGCCAAAACACAACAAAACCAGCAAGAAAAGACATCAAGACTTGAGGCAATTGGGAGAATGTCCTTGCTTTGTTCTCATAGTATTCCAACTTTAATTAGATTTAAATGTGTTCTGCAAGTATCAACATGAGATTTGTGAATTAAAGACAGTTCATGAATTAAAGGAAAAACCCAATGCTTACAGACTATTAAAAATATGAAAAACAAAGCTGGTTTTCACGTGGGAGCATGTGGTAAAAAGGAGTCTGTAGGCCCTAATTTTTAATTGTTGACAAAGTTCTTTTTGGCTTTGGAGCTTTATTAAAGATGAGGTAAAGATTTTCTGTTCTGGAAGAAAAACTCAGAAATTATGCAGATGTTGGATTCCATAGTGAATGGAGCTTAAAAAACAGATTCGACTGTGGAAATCATTAAAAATACGAAGAAGAAACTCCCTCTAACCTTAGTCCAGAGACCTGAAGAAAACTACTTTGAAAACATGCAGAAACTATTAATAGAAAGTACACAGAAAGACAAAACTGTACTTATGCTTATCTTGAAATGCTAACTCAAAAGAAGGAAATACCATAACAAATGAGGATGGTTATTTATTTACCTAATACAGGGAAGTGAATAGTATACATAGCAAAGGGAGTAGAAAGACCGAGGATTTCCTCTATTTCCCTCCCCATTTTACCTGAGTGGTAAGTGGGCTAATGAAAAGTTTTGGTGAACTAATACATTTTGTAATCTGCCCATTTTGTTCAAATTATGCAACTTTTATAACTCTGAGGTGCCAGGGCAAGTGTTTGAGGGCAGACCAAAACAAATGATGATATTCAAAGAATTTTAAGCTTTTCTTTAGGTTTTTCCAAACTGCACCACATGACATCTCTTTCTTTGCAATGTCTGTCAACTTAAAGCAGAGATTAAGTTACAGAAAAGAGAGTATGAGAACTTGACCCCTTGGAAGACAATTCACTTTTCAGGAGGTTTTTTGTTATTAGGGAATCAACCGATCCTCAATGTGTAACAAATGTAGAAGTGCGAAAAGTAAGTCAAGCTGGTTAACAATGCCACATGCACTTTCTCATACCCTTCTTAAACTTCTCTTTATGTACGTCATAAAGACACTGCTTAAATCACTGTCATTCATGCCAGCACATACTCCCAATTTTTAATTTCAGGTACAAACCAATTAAATCAATGTTACAGAGTTTATTCTAAAAGTAGCCAACAAAGTAGTATTTACAGGCCATGAGGGATGGAGATAAAGGGAAAGCTTTTGCTGAAAAAGAGTACAAGCTAGTATTAACAAGAGCTATGTGGAATAGGACAACATTCAGACAGGTACTTTTGGAAAAACATGAGTTGAAGGTGTTCTGGATTACACAGTACAGAGCCGGGCAGACGGTGGGAGCTCAACAAAGCTGTTGCTGCAGGGTTCTTGCTATGGCTTCAACTTGAATGTTGGCAGCTAATAGATTTGTATTTAAGATGTTTTCTGAGTGCCCTCCAGGTATCTGTGCTAATGCTTCACTTACAGAAGTCCTTACATGTTCAAGGGTCTTCTAACTATGCATACTTCAATGTTATCACCAGGAAAATATTCTCTCCAACCCAGGAATGAGGTTCAATACAGGTAACAAAGTGATAATACTTCAAATTTCTCATGGTTTTTAACTTCACCCTCTCCAATTCTGCAATATATAATCTCACAAGGCTCACATTTAGATGGCAACACATTTGTAAATATAAATTTATTTAACCCTTTGAGTATGGGTTTGGACATACAACTGAGGCACAGTGTTTGGCAGTTGTCATATGTATGGTTCTGAATCAATCTTGAGAGCCTTAGGTGCGTCAGACCTTCCTTGTTTGGATCCTGATAATGACTATGACTTATTCCCAGGTTTTACCAATTCTTGAGGTGAGAAGGCTTTCTGTATCATTAAGATTAGAAAAACTAGGAAATGAGTATTTTATCCACAGATTTGCTATTTAGCTAAAAGGAAACAAGATAGTTTTAGGTCTTCTCCAGGAGAAGGGGAATTTTTTTGATACCTTAACTAGTTCCACGTCAAGCCCTAAATTTAACAGTGAACTCTGCCTGGGTAACCAAATGAAAGTGGTTCAATTAGATCAATGACCTCTGCTCAGGTAAACACTGTTATCATACTAATGACCATAATGAAAGCAGAAACAATTCAATTAAGCAAGGATTAATAAGCAGCTTGCTAGGTACCACACGAGGTGCTAGGGATATAAAGAGTAAAACAAAACGAAGAAATAACCATTCCTTCCTTTAGAGAGCTTATGAGAAGACTGACTTTAAAGTTTTATGGATGCTATAGTAGGACACCTGGAGAGAAGAGACCGGATCAAGTCCAAATCCTAGTTCCAATATGTGACTCGTTAACAGCAGCAAATCACTTCTGGGCTTCAGTTTCCTCATCTGCATAATAAGAAGAGTAACACTAGTACTAACCCTGATAGGCTGCTATGAGGAAAACACTACATAGAGTGTCCCAAAAATTTTAATGCAGTTTTAAGCTACTAAAGCTCCATGTTAAAAATGTTAAATTGTGTTAGAGATTTTTATATTAAAGCTGGTGAAACCCAGGATTAAAGAAAGGTCTAAACTACCTAAGGCTCTAGAGATTGATTCAGAGCTGTACTCCAACTGCCTCAGTTGTATATCAAAACATATACCAAAGGGTTAAATAAGTTAGTTATCAAATTAGTTAAATAAATTTGTTAATAAAGCTTTAATAGCTTGAAACTGCTCTAAAACTTTGGGGACACTTTATCTAAAGGTGAGCCTTATTCATAGTTGGTGTTAAATAAGTGTCTGTTAAGCTGAGCTGAAATTATAAACTGAAATTACCAGGAACATTTCTATGATTTTACTCACTCAATTTGCCTATCACGTGCCAGTGGCATGGCTATACAATATCATCACTACCAAAGACTGTTTAGGGGTCGTGTTAAGATGACTGGAAAATAAAGTGTAGCTTCTTCTATGTGTTGGTAGATAACACCTCTATCATATCAGTAGTGGTGGAAAACACAGGCGATATTTAATTTAAAGAAGAGAAGTCAATGGGAGATGATGCCTATCTTCAAATATTCAAAGAGCTGTCAAGTAGAAGAAGAACTAGATTTATTCTGTTTGACTCCAAAGACAGACCTAGCCATTCTTTGGTTAACTGTAAGGAGGAATCTTTCAATGATTACAACTATCCCACAATGGAATGGACTACCTGTTAAGTAGTACATTCCCCATTGCCTAGAAGTGTTCAAAGATGAGATGACAACTTTTTGGGGGGTGGGGCAGAGGGGGCAAGGGAAAGAGGAGTGTCTGATTTAACTACTTGTTAAGGGATAGTCTAGAGAGGTTTGATTAGATGACCGCTAAGATCTCTTCCAATTCCAAGATTCTATGATTACTATGTAAGGTAAATATAAGTTAAAATGCTAAGCAAGGCAGATTTATACTACTGTTTTATTCCATGAAACAGAAATTTGACACTACAAACAAAATAGGAAGCATCACCTTGCCCTTATCCAAAACCATGGTATTTCCGGTAGTTGTAATATCATGAAGTTTTGGTTGTCGTACAACTCAAGTGACTTAATGGAGCTGGGAAAATGCCAGAACTAAAATCTATGAGCAAGAGGCTAGAATGGGTTCAGGATGAAAACAGGTTAAAATAATTAGGCCTCTTCAGTTTGGAAAAAAATGACAGCCGACAAATAATATGATCTAAATTGATAAAAGCATGAAGGGTGAAGACAACCCAAACAGAGATTTGTTCACCAAGCTCTAAGATACTAGAAAACAGGGGGCAACTTTGAAAGCCTACAGGAGGTAGCTTCAGTATAAAGAGAAGAATGTAGATTTTGATTGGAACTGTTTTGGAAATAGTAATTGATTCTATTTAAAAGATGCACAAGAAAAAAAAAACCTTAAGAAAGCCTCTTTTTCTCATCACCGCCCTTATTGTCCTTGAACTTCAGACTTAGAATGGAGTTTAACTAAGCGAATTAGCCCAGTTACCACCCAGAAGGGAGGATCTTTAGCACAGGGACTGCAATTGCTGAACAATTTCTCTAAAAGACAGGCTAAAAAGGCAAATAAAAAGACCTTACACATATATAAGTCAATTCAACAAGCGTTTATTAAGAACCTACCATGTACTAGGCACTGTGTAAGGGACTGGGAAGTCAAAAACAAGACAAACCTTCTCACCCCCAAACAGTCTTTGCTCTCCAGGAGATTGACTGCATTCTACTTTGAGGGAAATAAGGTGTGCACAGGAACGTATACAAACTATTGGATGAGACTTATGATTTTATTAGTATAGAGAACTTGGGATGGGAAACTCCTTCTACCAATGTAGACTGCAACTTCCAGTCTTAATGGACTTCCTGAGAGGTTAAATGATTGCTTTGAGTCACAGAGCCAGTAAGCGTCAGAGGGAGGACTTGAGCTTGGGTCTTCCTGACTCTAAGGAAGGCTCTCTATCTACTATGCCATTCTGCCTCTTCATACAAAGCATGTTTTTGTTGTTCAGTCATTTCAGTCATTCATGTCTGACTCTTCATGATCCCATTTTGGGTTTTCTTGGCAAAGATTCTGGAGTTGTTTGCCATTTCCTTCTCCAGCTCATTTTACAAATGAGGAAACTGAGGCAAACAGGGTTAAGTGACTTGCCCAGGGTCACACAGCTATTAAATATTTGAAGCCAGATATGAATTCTGCTCTTCCTGACTCCAAACTCTCTACTCTGCCATCAGCTGCCCCATAAAAAACATAGATGTAAAAAAGCCTTTTTTCTGGATGGGTGAACCCAATAAATGAGGGATTCTAGAAAGATCTCCTGTCAGTGTCTGAGCTTTAAAGGGGGCCAGGAATTCCAAGAGGCTGATGAAGTGAGGAGGGAGAACATTCTATACCTGTGGCAAGATCCCAAGGTCAGGAGAAGGCTGAGGCAAGGCAAGCTAAGACACTTGGGTGGGGTTAGTAGGAGCCACAGCAGTAGCTGCTGCAGTAGCAACACCACCATCTAGGACAAAATGTAGCTGCACCTGGGACTGTGAAGGCTGAACCTCCATGGGGCCTACCTAGTTCCACTTCTTGCTATTCTATCTTCTGGCTCTGTGCTTCTCTCAGGAATGCACCTCTCTAATTTCTAGCTCAACCCCTGACCTACTCCTTATAAGCAATGGGGAAGCAAAGATTTTGGAAAACCAAAGCCTCAAAATGTGCTAGTCTACTGGGGTATGATAATATATCACAATTTGTGTGCATGTCTTATAATGATTTACAAAGCAGAAAGTGCTTTCATTTCATTCTCACAGCAGTCCAATGAGGTAGGCAAGGCAAGTATTGCATCTTCCCTTTATATATATGGACGAACAGGCTCAGAGATGAAGTGACTTGATATCCCGATCTTTACCACAGATGAATGAAAAAAAAACATCTATTAATCACTTACTATTCACAAATTACTATCCTAATCACTGGGATACAAACAGATAAATAAGAAAGTCCCCCTTTTCAGATAATGAAGAGCTATTTACACCTGAAAAAAAACCCTACATTCTAACTAGATTCACTTTGGGTTATGGAATTCCCTCCATTATGGCCACTAATAAGAGCAACAAAGTCATTAAAATCTTAAAGAGTATTTTATAAGTTAAAGTAGTTACATATACCAAGCTGAGAGCAGACTGATTTCAAATTGAATCTACAAAGACAAGCCTGGTAGTAGGTAAAACTCTTAAGTGAATTTTATGAGATCAGTATTCTCATTCCAGATCTGTGTCACTCCCAAGCCTAAGGCAATCACATGGCTCATCTCTTCTTTGATGTTTTTTTCTTTATTTAGAATGCTGGGTTACCCACACTTTTATTAAAGATGGTTACCAACTATCTTCAATCACGTGTAATAATTGGGGAAATCAGATTATCTGCTTGAAAACGACATTCCTTCCCACGCAGGTACCTTTTACTATCACAGCCTATTTAGACTGGGTTAAATTACTGTTGTCCTTAAGTAAGGTCATCTCCTTGTGGCTGAGGTCAGGATTTCCTAACTGAAAGTCAAATGGAAGATCTAGACCTCTTGGCATGAATATTGATTCAGTGAGAGTGTGTATATACATACACATACACGTATTTTCCATTTATATATTAGTTTATTTTAATTTCATTGTGGGATAGAGTAATTTCCATTTATAATTACATTCTGGATTACAAAACATTTTTCTTTTGAAGCTCAATGTCTTCTTAAACATCCATACACACCCACACAACAAACACATACACACCCTCTCAAAAAAAATCAGTACATTTGTGAAAGGGAGGTCTTTGCTCTCTCCCATTTCATTCTTTTAAATAGCTCTGAGCTATTTCAAAGTCTAAGTTAGGTAAATAACTAATCAAGCTAGAGATTTCATTTACTAGCCTATTATTCTGTGTTGCCATTATCTGTAGTAGTGAAACTGTTATAATGCTGAAGCTACTCCAACGCAGGATTCAGTGTCCTAACTACCATGTATATAATAGAAAAAAGCTTCTCCATCCAATAAAGAGGATGCTCTGGTATTAAAACTTGCTATGATGCTCTATCTAAGAAACATCACCTTTCAAATGTGCCAGCAGGAAATCATCTAACCTAATCCAATCCATCTCAATCTAAAAAGCATAAAATACCTAATTTGTATAAGGTATTGTGTTAGATGCAGCAGACACAAAGACAAATTAAAAAACAGTTCCTTGTCCTCAAGGAATTGACATTCTTCTGGTAGGGAGAGCTGGTGATATATCATGCAAACACTTATTATACAGACATGTTAATTTGGAGAGGAGGGTAACAATTGGGGGAAATCAGGCATACTTTCCCTTAGGAAGTAGCACCTGGAATGAACTTTGAAACAGAAGATTCTAAGATGCACAAGCGAGGGGAAAGAGCATTTCCAGCATGAAGAAGAACCTCCACAAAGGCACCAAAACAACAAGTATGCCAGCTTGGCTGGAGTGGAGAGTATGTGAACAAAGGAGTAATGTGCAATAAGCATGGAAAGTTAGGCTGGAGTAAGATTATTTGAAAGGCTTTAAAAGATGTTATCTTGGTATGACTAAGAGCAAACTTTAAATTCATATTTATGATCAAATAAAAAAAATCCCCAAGGTTCTTTGATTAAGCTAAGGCAGCAAGCATGATTTCTAGCAAGTTACTGTCAAAAAGCACGTTATCTTGGAAGGCAGAGAGAAAAGGTATAATTGGCATCGCCAGGTCATGGGATCAACAAGATGAATGACTAGAATTTTCTCCAGTCCCCATTAACTTTCAACCCTTCCCTCTCCCCCCCCCCCCCAAAAAAGCAGAATTATATGCCAGAGGTAGAGCAATTACAGTTATATCCACCACAAGATAAGAACGACAAAAGTCCAAATGGGCATGAATTAGCAGTGGAAAACACCAAACTTCTATACTCTAGCAGGGCACACAAATCAACCCACAGGCTTGTGCTTTGGAAACTACTCAGAGATTTCCCTGTTACTACAGTCTCTCTTGGCATGCTCCCCTCTCTTGCCCTTCATCATCCAGTTACAACATGTAATGAACACTGACTGTGCCCTGCCACCTGGATGAATTGGGGAGGGGGAACTTCCTTTCTGTCTAGGGTAGCATCTAGCTTGGGAACTCCCAAAGCCAGAGAAGCTCTGCCTGGAATACAAACTTTATTTTCCTCCCAACATTGCAAAAAGCTGAGGATGCTAACTTGGGATAGCCATGGGACTAAAGAATGGTTCTGAAGGGATTTCAGTTCCCTTTACTTGAAGCCTGGTGTAACCACATGTATGGACCAGTCTTAGCTCTTCAGAATCTACTTGGGACCAGGGCCAAGGTTGGTGAAAATTCCTTAGTATAGGAGGAGGCTGAGACAGCAGGGAGGTCCAATCTTGGGGATAAATCCCATTATAAAAGGGGAAGATTAAGAAAGTGGAAGACAGAGTAATATAGGGAAGAAAATTCAATGAAAAAAACCTAGAGTACAAGCAGCTAAATCAAGAGAGAAGATACTAGGATTAGAAGGGAAGATAAATACCAAAATATCCAAAAAGATTACAAACTTCTCAAAACAAGTATTTCAAGACAATAAAAATTGAATCAGCACCTGCCTAATGAAACATAAAATATGCAGTAGGTTCCCAAAAGGGCATGGAATCATCACAGGATGGATCAAGAGAAAAATCAGACTATTGAGAGACGTTAGGATAAATGGGCAGAATAGCTTGCATGGTGGAAATACTTTATGGAATAAGAAAACTCGAATCTATAGGATTGTCTTTAAAGAAGCAAGTAAGAGAGAATTGCACTTAGGAAAACAAATATGCCAAAGTGAAAGACAGTCTGAAAGAAAGAGGCAAAATGTAATAATAATGTTAAAAGAACATGTCATTTCTATACAAGCAAAATATCTTGATCTGGAAGACAGACCATGTAGAGAAAACCCAAAGATCAGAGGCTTCCCAGAATTACAATGACAATTCAAAAAACCTAAACACAATAATGTAAGAAATAATACAAGAAAACTGCCAAGAATTTCTGAATACAGAAAAGAAAGTGCCAATGGAAAGAATCCAGATTGCCTCCATAACAAAAGGCCCATGCTATCCTAAAGTCTTCCTTTATAGAGACAGTTCACAACTTTCTTCTTAACTCCATTTTCCATCAGCTGCTCTGTTTGGCCTTAATTCCAATGAATAGCATGCCCTCCTCATTCCCAAGCCCTACCCACCTAGGATAAGCTGATCATCATGAAGAATGACTGAAGTTTTGATACTTTGCACTTTCTCAACTCACTCTCAGTTGCCCACCTCTTCTGACTGGAGGGCAGAGTACTAAATCCTAAAGCCTTACTTCACAGAGGACTCACAACCTTCCTGGTAACTCCAATTTTCCATGAGCTGCTCTGCTGGGCTTCAACTCCAGGGAAAATACAAACCCTGACTTCCCCTTCTCCATTTCTCTTTTCAGCTTCCTTTTGTGTGTTGTCTTCCCCCATTAGATTGTAAGCTTCTTGAGGGCAAGGACTGTTTCTTTTTCTTAATTTGAATCCCCAGAGCTTACCACAGTGCCTGGAACACAGCAGACACTTAACAAATATTTACTAAATTGAACTAAATTGCTCTGAATCCCAAGATATATATGTAGTGGTTAAATCTAACAATTCCAATGACAAACAACAAATTCTGCAAGCAACCAGGTGAAAGAAATTCAAATATAAAAGAAAGTAAATTCAAATAACACAAGATTATTCTGAACCTACCAGAAGGAAATACAGTAATATATTATGACAAGCAAAGAAGCTCAAGATGCAACCTAAAAAGACATATTCACTCTGCAAACCTAACCCTAATCATCAAAGAATAAAGATGGTGATCCAATAAATGAAAAACCTTTGAAGATTTGTAGCAAAAGCAAAAACAAAGAACACAAAAATACAAGCAGATTATTGACATGCAAACACTTCAAACACCACCACCACAAGAGGTAAATACAAATGTGAATAAAAATAAATAAGGAAATAAATTATCCAACCTCTAGAGACTATTAAAAAATAACTAGAAAGAAAAAGATATCAATTGACTTAGTAAAAAATAGGTCAATTAAGAGAATTTTTTTTTCTAAAAGCACACAAGGGGATACATTTTTTAAAAGTTGAATTTAAAGATATAGAAATGACAGTGGAGAAGTAGGCCTGAAATATCACAGATTCAGCTCCACAAACATTCCTTAAAAAGACTTATGACATTAAATTGCAGAAGAGGAGGACACCTAAAAGGAGAAAGGGAAGTTGGAATATAGGCCTGTGGGCATACTATTCTAGTAGTCTCTCAGCAAGAAGGCTACAGGAGAATGGGTGAAGTACCAAAAGGAGGGATTGAAACAAGGAGAAAGAAAGGGGTAGTCTCAATCTAGTAAGAAGACTATGTCTGACTGAAGAGAACTCTCATGGGTGAAGAGGTATTCTGTAATGGGAGATGGGGATATTACACTGGGTCTATTATGCAGGCAGATAGTATGTAAGGGAGAACATATCCTCAGAATGTTATGCTCCATGGACAACATCCTGCCTCAGGAGAAGGAAACTGGAACTTCTGAGGCAATTGGAATCCAGAGGAAAGAGAGTATAGAGCCAGAGAGGTGATTTCATGGCAAGTGGGAAATAAAATAATTATGGGGAGGGTCCAGAGTAGAAGAGGACAACACTATTTGAGACATGGAGGAATTTTTATCGTAGAACAGTGCTTCTCTCTTCATCACTTTCTCCATGAATTAATACTATGAGTGAAGTACAACAGGAAAAAAAGGGTGAGGGAAAAATCTATAAAGGAAATGACAAAAACTAGATAGAAGAGGAAATTTAAGCTTGGTATTTTAGAAGCTTTAAATCAAGTACAAAATAAAATACAGTACAAACCATGAATAAAATATAAACCAAATGAATCAACGAAACAGTTCAGAACAGACAAAAAGGAAAGAGAATTAATGAAAAGAGGAAGATAAAAAAATCCTCTTTTAAAAAAGTCAAAGAAAAACTCTAAAAACAAAAGAAGTTGAAATGAACAAGAGAAGAGGAGACTGTGAATTAACTACTTAACTGAGAGGTAAAAATACGGGGGAAATGTGGAAAGAACCAGATAACTTAATAAAACAAAAAATAAATGTAAAAATGTAAAACTCCAAAACTAGGGAAGGGGGTGACAAAAGTGAAGGGGGTTAGTTAAAGGTGGGAGACAAGATCCTGTAGAAGAAAAGACCTTGTGGGAGAAGGGTTGCCCTAAAGTAGATTAAAACTAAGCATAGGTACAAAACACTGATTTAAAAGAAAGGAGAAAATCCTAATTAAGGTGAAAAACAAAACAAAATTAGAAACACAAATGGAGGAAAATATAAACTTAACTCTCACAACTTTAAATATGAATGGATTAAACATTGCAAAAAAACTAAAGAAAGTGATATATTGAAAAGGAAAACAAAACTCCACACTGTTGTTTACAAGAAACATATACAAAAAGCAAAAACATGCATAGGATAAAAATTAGATTGGATCAAAATTAATATATGTTGGCTGAATTTTTAAAAAGCTGTCAATTATCCTGTTAGATGATGAAGCAAAACCAAAAACACATACTATAAACAGGGACATAAAATTATGCTTAAAGCAACTATAGACAACAAAACAATGTCAATATTAAACTTTTATTCTCCACATAGCAAAGCATATAAATTCACAAAGGAAAAAATAAATTGAATCACAAGAAGATATATAGCATAACACAAAAATAGAATAAATGGTACAAAACATATTACTAATATACTGAAATGAATTTGTACACTTAAAAATCTGCATGTTTCTTCCAGTGATGCAGATCACAATCCATCCATGTTTGCTCATTCCATGCAACATTTGTCCATATTTTTCTATAAGTCAGACACAAGGGGTTGACCTAATGTGCTGGAGGCTTTCTTTTAAAAGATACTTATGAAATACTCAGGCTGTTAACCTGCAGTTTTGCCCCCACCATAGGCCTTAGACAAACTGAAGCCTGGTAGAAAGACCTTAATTTAGAAAGGCCAAGGTCATCCACTATATCCCAGGTCATCAATAATTGTCTTAACTTTTGTCTTGCCACTGGACTTCGATGACTCTGGAGAAGAGAGTGAGGCTGACAACTTTGTGCAGCTCTGCCTCACTTAAATCCAATTCACTCAGTAGTCATGATGTTATTGGTCCTCTTTGAGAATGAAGGACAAACAACAATAGCCAGACTATCCCTCCTTCTGGCCCCCTTATGTATTTCCCTGATGTTTCCCTTTATTCCACTTCTCTGAAGTTTCTTACTTTTGGAAACTATAGTGTTCTATAAATCACAATTATACAACACCTTGATAAGTTCTTTTGATGACTCCAGTTTCTTCTCAGAAACAAAGGCCATTCCTTTTTTTTTTTAACATCAATAATTAACAAAATTATCTGCATTAGTTATCAGATTAGCTAGTTATATAATTTGAAATTAAGAATGGACCTAGACAGAATTGGGTACACAATAGCTAAGTTTTAATATAGGATTCAGGGTGAAATGTCTAGAATAGAATATCCTATTAATAGTCTGCCTGAGGAGGAGTCCTCCAAAGCTCTATAAAATTACCAGGTACTAGGTTTGGGGCTGGAGATGAGTAATGCAAAAACAAGGGGACAAATTTGTTCCACATTATGATTTTGTCTAGGACCAGCCCTGACAATTGATTTCTATTAATAAAGAATAGGGCTAATTAAAAAAAAATCACTCTCTCTCAATCCACTTGTAGCCATTATTTCTGATGACTCTAATGCCATTTCCTATTACTTTAACAATTGTTATTCATTTAATGGAATGATTCCTTAGTCTGGTCTGGTATTAAGATTCTAATAAAAAAAATAAAGGACCTACATAAGAAAAAATGAGCATGAAGAATTCAGACAATCATGGGAAGACCTGTAAGAATGTCTACAAAGCAACAAAAAGAATTTGGAGAATAAGATATATGATGTCTAGAGTAATGTAAATAAAAACGACACTAAAAAGCAGCTGAATCCAGATTAAATGCAACTGGTTCCATCTGATTAAACATATTTCCTCTCCTCTCAATAGCAAGGTCGGGGACTATGGGTATAGAATGTTTCATATGTCACCAGATCTACTCATTGTCTTGGTTGATTTTGTTAAATTGTTTTTCAAAGCTATGATGAAAGGTCCTTATGGTTAAGGATGGTATACTGGGAAAAGGCAGTTCAATAAAAAAACCAAAAGGCATCAATAAAAAACCTTTTTTTTAAATGAAAGAGGGTCTGGTCTAATACATATCACCAATTACTTATGGTATTAGTTCAGGCACTTGGTGCTTTATAAGTCATAAAGCATACATAAAAACATACATACCCACTTCCTGAAAAATTAAGAGCACTACATTGAAAAGCATATGGATTTCTTTAACTTAAGAAAAGAACATCAGCTAAGAAGGGAAAGTGTTGATTTGGGGGGAAATCTTTGCATCAAATATCTCTGATAAGGGCTTGATATACAGGATATACTGGAAATTAATACAAACATATAAGACTAAGAGACATTCCCCAATGGCTAATTGTTCAGAGGATACGAAAAACCAAATCTTAAAAGAATTACTAACTATTAACAACCATATGAAAGATTGCTCCAAATTACTAGTAATGAAAGAAATGCAAACTAAAACAACTCTGAGGCCTCATCTTTTGGGTAGAAACTAACAAAGATGACAAAAGATTGAAATAGTCAACATTGGAAGAGCTGTGTGAAGAAAGGAAGGTACTATAAATTGGTATAATCATTCTGGAAAAAAAAATTTGTAATGATGCTCAAAAAAAATCCACACCCTTTTACCAGGAATCCTACTGCTAGGCACACAAACCCCAAAAGTCAAAGAAAGAAAGCTCCCATTACATATCTATATCTATATATCTATACATGTATATGTGTATGTGTATACACACACACACACATACATATATTCACTGTAAAGCAGACACCAATCAAGTGGAGAATGGCTACACAAGCTATGGTGTATGAATGTAGTGGTATTAATGGCACTATAAAAATGATTATGAAAAATTCATAGAAACATGGGAGGACATATATGAACTGATGCAAAGTTAAGTAAACAGAACTGGGAAAACAACATGAACAATGAGTACAGCAATGTAAACAGACAGTACAATACCAAAAAAAGAAGCTAAGCTATATCAATATGCACTAAGCGATAGCATTAAAATGACTAAGCTCAGCACATAGGTGGCCCAGGAGACAGAGCATTGGCCCTGCTGTTAGGAAGACCTGAGGTTACCTCCCACCTCCTGCACTCACTAGCTATTTGACACTGGACCAGTTACTTAATCTGACTGCCTCAGTTTCGCCATCTTTAAAATGAGGATAGCACCAATTTCCCAAAGGCTGTTTTGAGGATAAAATGAGGTAATATTTACAAAGTACTTTGCAATGCCTAAAGTTCTCTACTGATGCTAGAGTTGAGAAAAATACAACTCCCTCTCACCTCTGCAAAGGGGGCTATTAGGGTAGAATACTATATATATTGCCAGACTTGGTTGATGGGTTGGTTGAACTGATTTTTTTCTTTCTTTTTACATTTTTTGTAACACTGGGTAGAGAGGGGAGGGAGACATATATTTGTAAATAAGTGTGATATTAAAACAAAAATCTTGAATAAATTTTAAAGAAAGAATATAAATTGTGAGCATCTCCAAGGTGATGAAGAGGGTTCTTAGGAGGACAGGGGCACTTAGGACCAAATAATGGTGAACAGGTGAACAGCAATGAGGTAGGCAGCAAAGATCCTAGGGTGAATGGGACTGAGTGGTTGGGGACTAAACATGTATTAGAGATGCTAAGGGTAAAAGATGAAATGCTGTCAACCAAACGGATGCACTATCACATCTCCTGGAGTAGGACAACTGTGTGTGTGTGTGTGTGTGTGTGTGTGTGTGTGTGTGTGTTAATCATAGTTATCCAAAAACCAAGGCTATTACACAAAGTATTTTGCTTGCTGCATCTGTTTTCTGTGTACCAAAAATATTTTGGCCCTCAAAATACTTGGAAAATACTTCTGTCATGAAGACATATATAAAGTGAATCAAAATACCCAATCATTATAACCAATTACAAAACACAATGAACCTTTTTATCTTTGAATGCCTTTGAAACTAGAGATATAGATTTAATTTTCCATTACATTGAGACAATGAGAAATGTGGGGTCTGGGTAAAGATAAAAATTAAGTAGTGAAAAGTACACCTACTTTGCGGCAAAATGTAACCTAGTCTCAATAATTTGCTTCTAACAGTACTATTTTATTTGGCATGGTATTTCTAATGGTTTTATCCTTAAATGTCTAATAAGTTTTTGGGGAATGGGTTGGGGGGCAGATGGAGGAGAGTGAAGGAATCCTCATAACTCACTTGTAGATGTAATGCTACATCCCAAGTTGTGCACAATGCGCAAATTCTCTGGGCATGTCACAGCATTTATTTGTATATTTATTTGTGCCTGGGCCTCAACACTCCCAGAGGGTATAGATATTGGCTGAGGCAGCAGGCATCACTTGTCATATGTTAATGCTTATCCACCCCCTTGAAATTTACACTTCATTAAAAAAAAAAAAGCAAAGGGATATATCTTCAAAGTAAACAACTTGAATATAATCACTCCAAATCAGACCCCTGATTTTCATTTAAACTTCTGCATAGATAATCCAATTCAGGATAGTTTTTTTTTTAAATACGAAGATAATATTTCAACACTGTCTAGTTTGCATTTACCATCTATAAAAACAAAAAGATGAGGGGAAACTATATATCAAGATTCAGAAACTTTGCTGAGGTCTTTTTGAGCCTCAAGGAAGCAAAAGGAAATATCTGAAGTTAAAATATTTTTCCTGTCAATTTTTAAGAACATAAATGGCCTTAACATAATGCCTCCTTTTCAAGTCATTCAGCACACATTTTGACAATACCAAAAATTAATCCAGTTAGTCATCTCAAATAATGACTGTTTATTTAGTTTTCTTTCTATAAATGTCAATTATTCCTTTGGTGATAGGTAGGAATTATTGCTAGCTTACTGCTGGCATATCTATACTGTACAAATAACATCCCACCCAGTGGGAGCTAGGAAAGTTCATAGAAAGGATATCTTAGTTTGAGAGAGACCTGAAGCAAAATGTAAACTGGAAAGGGCAGAAATGTCAGCTAATGGAATAGCAAGAACGAAATGGAAAACAAGGCAAGAGGTGTTATTTGGGACAATGTAGCTGCAAAAACCAGCAAAGAACAAGCAAGAAAAACAGGCCCAGGTAAGGTTCAAAGAAGTAAGGTGACCAAAAAGAGCTTAAGACAACAATTTATACCTACTTTGCTATACTCACAAGGTAAGTATATATCTGTGAACTTTAAGCCTGATGATTACATTATGTTCCTTCATTTTCTTCATGGGAAAGAGTTAGGACTAAGCAGTAGGAGACACCATTCTCCACCAAGGGAGCCACTCTGGAAGATAGGGTCTAACTCTGGTAGGATAATGATATAAGGACTACCCTCCTCCCCCTCAACCTCCCCCCCTCAATTTAGAAACAGGTTTCCAGAATCTCTCCTCTCGCCCATATCCTTCACATTCCACCAAGTCCAGGAGAGAGTTCTGATTCCTTAATGAGTCCTATACTTCTTGGCCTGCCTGGCCATTTTTATAATAGCCTAGGAACGGCCTTGCCACTTTGACCTCGAGAGCTGCTGCAGTGAGGCCCCACTGTCTGGATGAATGACTGTGTCTCTTGGTCCACTATATCAGGAAGATCCCAGCCAAGCTTCACTTCACTCCCTACTTCTCAGGAACTTTTTTTGACAATCTCTCCAACTGCCTCGCCTCAAGACACTTTTCCAACTCCCTCCCTACCCCCCAAATTCAGAAACCATGATCAAATTAACCCAACTGTTCTTAGATAGGGTATGTTAATCTATTTTCCTCAGGCTCGATTCATCATAGAAATTTTCAGGACCCTTTCCTGGCCACCACAATCCTATGTGTATAGCCCCTTCATTGGAATACAAGTTTCTTGAAGGTGGGAACTACCTTGGCCTTCATATCTGGGAGTCTTGAGAGTTCTGGCCTTGGGTGGCAGACTCTTTTCTTCATAACCTTTGCATCTCATCTTGCCTACAGGCCCCCAGGTGTCTGATGTGCACCTGGCCAAGTAGTACCCTGGTATCACACAATAATAAGTATGCTTCCTTGATGACATGCCAAGACTGATGGATTGATGACAATTTTAGCCCAAGCTGCATGAGTTTTTCCAAGATAAGTTATAGAGGGAAGGGGGCTGTATTCAGTTAGATACAGCATTTAATGAAGCCTAGAAAGATCACCACCATCTTTTCTCAGGCCAACTCATCTTGTATTTGCTCCAACAATCCAAAACAGCTCAGGTTGATTCTAAAATAAATCCTGGACCAGGATCTAGAACCTATTTGTGAACTTTACTACTGATCTCTTCCCCTGTCCAAGCTGGTGGCTCCATTCATTGGTTAGCTCTGCATGAAGGAGTTGTTGTTGTTGTTGTTTGTCCTTTGTTTTGGAAGACCAATGACATCACACATGGTGAAAGAATACTGGAGTTCTTCTCTGGGTTTTTACAACAGTCCTCTCTCTTGGTTCTCAGCTTATCTCCACCTCGGTTCCTTCTGTTTCCTTTATTGCTCATTTATATCACAGTGGCCTAACTATGAGTATATCTTAAGGCTCTGTCCTGGGCCTTCTTGTCTCCTTCTATATTTTCACTTGACCTGATTAGCACCCATGGATTTAATTATTTTCTCTAGGCAGATGACTTCCAGATCTAAATATATCCATCCCTAATTTCCCTACTGAGCTCCAGTCCAGCACCTACTGTTTATTGAACATTCTGAACTGAATGTTCAACAATCATACCAAGGTTCCCCTTCCCCCCCAATTCCATTCCAATCCATCCCTACACATAGCTTCCAAAGTAATTTTCCTGAAGTGTAGGTCTGATGATATCACTCCCTTATTCCATAAACTCCAGTGGCTCCTTATTATCACTTGGATCAAATATAAACTCCTCATGGGCATTTAAACCTCTTTACAAGCTGTCCTCTTCCTCTTCCCAGACATATTACACATTATTCCTCTTTACATACTCCTTAGTCTAACTAGATTGGTCTTCTTATGGTCCCACATACATAAGACTCCATCTCCACATCTTTGCACTGTCTGTATACCATTCCTGGAATGCTCTCCCACCTCACCTCTACCTCACAGAATTTCTAGCTTCCTTCATGATGAAGCTCAAGCACTGCCTTCCGCATGAAGCCTTTTCTGATCCTTCTGGCTTCTAATGCGTCCCTCTCTGCTAGTCACTTTATATTTATTTTGTACAAGCTTATTTATATACATGTTTTCCTCAAGAGAATGTAAGCTATTTAAGGGCAGGAACTATTTTAATTTTGTCTTTGTATCTGTATCTGGAACACAGAAGGTATTTAATAAATGCTTGCTGAATGACTAACTGAAGTGATTACATATCAGGCTTCTCTGAAGATGGGGGGAAACCAGAAAATAAAGCTGCCAGACTAGAAAGGCTTGGCACAGTCAGCACAGAACTACTGGTGCTGGGTCATGTCCAGTGCTGCTACAGCTGAGGGACAGAGAATGATTTGGGGCAGCAATACTAAATCCTCCCTGGTGCTGCTTCAGGTTAGATGGATAAGATTTACATGGATATGGTCCTGGTAGAGCTAATCCACTTGGTACAGGAAAGTCTATAATGGCAAAGGGTCAGAAGCAAGAATCATGTTGAATTATGCATAAAGGTCATGTAAGAGAGTATGAATATTACATGCAAATCAAAGGGAAAATCAAGGAAGAAAATGTGTGCAGAAGAATAAGAAGGTAATGTTAAGACAATAAAAATCAACAGATTAACCAGAAAAAGTTGTAACAAGTTTGATGTTATGAAAAGAGTTAATACACAACTTAAGCGCAGTGAGGTAAGTGTAGCAAGATTGCAGCCACTTATCATGAGAATAATACATTATGACCAGGTAGGATTTATTCCAGGAATGCAAGGCTGGTTCAATACTGGGAAAACTATCAGCATAGTTGATCATATCAACAACAAAACTAACAGAAACCATATGATTATCAACAGATGCAGAAAAAGCTTTTGACAAAATACACAACACCCATTCCTATTAAAAAACACTAGAAAGCATAGGAATAAATGGAGTCTTCCTTAAAATCATTAAGTAGCATCTACCTAAAACCATCAGCAAGCATTATAAAGGAAGCTAGATGCATTTCCAATAAGATCTGGGGTGAAACAAGGATGTCCATTATCACCCTTATTCAATCTGGTACTATAAATGTTAGCTTTAGCAATAAGAGAAGAAAAAGAAATTGAAGGAATTAGAACAGGCAAAGAAGAAACTAAGTTATCACTCTTTGCAGATGATATGATTCACTTAGAGAATCCTAGAGAATCAAGTAAAAAACCACTTGAAAATTATAAATAACTTTAGCAAAGTTGCAGGATATAAAATAAACCAATATAAATCCTTGGCATTCCTATATATTACTAACAAAGACCAACAGCAAGAGATAGAAAGAGAAATTCCATTTAAAGTTACTGTAGAAACTATAAAATATTTGAGAGTCTACCTGCTAAAACAAACCCAGGAACTATATGAACACAATTACAAAACACTTTTCACACAGTCAGATCTAAATAAATGGAAAAACATCAGTTGCTTACGGTTAGGCTGAGCTAATAAAAATGACAATTTTACCCAAATTAATTTACTTACTAAGTGCCATACCAATCAAACTACCAAAAAATTATTTTACAGAGCTTGATAAAATAATAACAAAATTCATCTGGAAGAACTAAAGGTACAGAATATCAAGAGAATTAATGAAAAGAAGTGCTAAGGAAGGTGGCCTAGCCGTACCAGATTTTAAACTGTATTATAAAGCAGCAGTCATCAAAACTACATGGTACTGGCTAAGAAATAATAGTGGTAGATCAGTGGAATAGGTTAGGTACACAAGGCACAGTAGTCAACAACTATAACAATCTACTCTTTGATAAACCCAAAGAGTCCAGCTTCTGGATTAAGAATTCCCTATTTCACGAAAACTGCTGGGAAAACTGGAAAATAGTATGGCACAAACTGGGCATAGACCAATATCTTACACCATATTTCAAAATAAAGTCAAAATGGGTTCACAATTTAGGAATAAAGGCTGATATGATAAGCAGTTTGGGAGAGTAAGGAATAGTTTACCTGTCAGATTTATGGAGAAGGGAAGAATTTGACACAACAAGAGATAGAGAGCATTACAAAATGGAAAATAGCTAATTTTTATTATGTTAAATTGAAAAGTTTTTGTACAAACAAAGCCAATGCAACAAAGATTAGGAGGGAAGCAGAAAATTGAGAAAGAATCTTTTCAACCAGTGTCTCTGACAAAGGCCTCATATCTAAAATGTACAGGGAACTGAGTCAAATTTATAGGGATACAAGTCATTCCCCAATTGAGAAATGTTCAAAGGATATGAACAGGCAGTTTTCAGAGGAAGAAATTAAAGATAGATATCTATAGGCATATGAAAAAATGTTCTAAATCACTATTGATTAGAGAAATGCAAATCAAAACAACTCTTAGGTACCACATCTCTCCTGTCAGATTGGCTAACATGACAAAACAAGAAAATCATAAATGAATGCTGGAGAAGATGTGGTAAAATTGAAACATTGTTACATTGTTCGTATAGTTGTGAAGTGATCTAGTCATTCTGGAGAGCAATTTGGAACTATGCCCAAAGGGCTATAAAAATGTGCATAGCCTCTGACCCAGCAATACCACTTTTAGGGCTGTATCCTAAAGAGATCACACAAGTGGGAAATGGACCAGTATATACAAAAATATTTATAGCAGCTCTTTTTGTGGTGGCAAATAATTTGAAATCAATGGGATGCCCATCAATTGGGGAATGGCTAAACAAATTGTGGTATATGAATGTAATAGAATGCTACCATGGTATAAGAAATGAGAAGCAGATGGACTTCAGAAAAACTTGGAAAGGCTTATATGATCTGATGCTGAGTGAGGGTAGCAGAACCAGAAGAACATTATACATGATTACAGACACATGGTATCTGTAAGGACTAACTTTGATAGACTTGGCTCTTCTCATCAATGCAAGATTCAAAGACAGCTTCAAAAGACTCATGGATGGAAAAAGCTACCCACATTCAGAGAAAGAATTATGGAATCTGAATACATATTGGGGAAAACCATTTACTCTCTTTTTTTCTCTTCTTTTTTGGTTTCGTTTCTTCTTTCTTATGATTCATTCCACTGGTTATAATTCTTCTTTACAACTTGAATATTATGTAAATAAGTTTAATGTGAAGGTATATGTAGACTCTACATCAGATTGCATGCCGTCTTGGAGGGCAGCGGGGAAAAGAGGGAGGGAGAGAAAATTTGGAACTCAAAAACTTGTGGAACTAAAAATAAAAAATAAATTTTAAAAAAAGAATGGTTATTTGTTGCTATCCTGCAATTTTTTTTTCTTTCTTGAAAGAAATTCAAAATTCCATTTTGAACAGCATTTCATTGCTCCTGATATCTTGTTCATAGAAAACTGAGGTACATTTTATGGGGAGAAAAAGGGAATTGCACCTTTAATGCTGATCATTTAATATTGATAATTCATAACTAGCTTTCAGATTTTGGCCATGTACTTGGTCACCAGGACTTTCAATGTGCTCATTATTTGGTTATGTGAAGGGACAAATGAAGGGCAAATAGGTATATTGTGATAGTCCTATGAGTAAACAATTGTAAATCTGTTTTAAAACCTTATTAATTTTTTTCTTGTAATGGTACAATTTCT
Source organism: Trichosurus vulpecula (assembly GCF_011100635.1). Classification (NCBI taxonomy): domain Eukaryota; kingdom Metazoa; phylum Chordata; class Mammalia; order Diprotodontia; family Phalangeridae; genus Trichosurus; species Trichosurus vulpecula. Next base: position 183,863,764 of record NC_050574.1, read on the forward strand.
TTTAGAGATAAATTTTCAGGAACTCTTTCTAAAGCAAGTTCGAAAAAATGTAGATTACCTCTTTCTGGGTACCTGTTCTCCTTGCAAATGCTTTCTTATCTTTGGATTTCCAGCAGGGAGGAAATTTATCTCCACTTCCCTACCTTTGGCAATAATGATGGACACAAGCATGACACTGGGAAAATCTTCTTGTTCTTCTGAGGCTAAGTCCCTGGCAGCTTTCTTCTGTCTTGCCATTTTCTTCTCTAAGCAAAGGCCAATGACTAGTTTAATAGAAATTTTCAGCCTTGACAGCTTCCTTCTGGGTCAAGAGTTCCTGGGTTTGAGACTAGATGATAAGCTAACCAAAGAGAGGAGAGAATCTTAGCAATGGGCTAAGTCTATGGTGACTTAGGATCATCCTTTGGTCAAGACCTCAAATCAGCCTTTGCTGGCAAAGAGATATAGACCTTATCCCCCTCTGGTATTGTCTCCATCCTTTCAGTGAGAAATGGAATATGATTTTAATGACAGCTTTTCAAAAGAAGGAAAGATGAAAGTTATTAATCAAGCATGCTCAAATCTACAGATTCTAGTAAGCATGGAGGTATCATGCTTTCTGGCTGTATCATCACTAGTGTTAGAAATGTAGATTGTCTATTTTGGTTGGTTATTTATAAAACATGGGGAAATGAGATCTTATCATATACTATGTGTACATGTCTACATATGGACATACATAAGTACATATATTTATATACATGTGTATGGCAAGTACATATATTCTGTACATGAATGTACGAATGTATAGAAACATGTATGTATGCATACACACACACACACACACACACACACACCTGCACACATATGGGCAGCTAGGTGGCGCACTACATGGAGTGCTGGGCCTGGAGTCAGGAAGACTCATCTTTGTGATTTCAAATCTGGCCTCAGACATTTACAAGTTGTGTGACCTCGGTCAAGTCACTTAACCCTGTCTGCCTCAGTTCCTCATCTATAAAATGAGTGGAAGAAGGAAATGGCAAACCACTCTAGTACCTTGAAGGAAAACCCCAAATAGGGTTAAGAAGAGTTGGACACGACTGAAAAATGTCTGAACAAAAAATGCACACATATTTTTGTTGCTAAGTTTATCCATTCAGCCATCCATATAAATAAACAACAAACAAACCTCCCTTTCATTTAAAAAATTTTAATAACAAAAAGCTATCTGTTTTCTGGTACACAACACTCTATCCCCATTGTTTCTGTGACTTTGCATACACTGACCAGAGGTGATCCCCCATGTCTGGAAGGCACTCCCTTCTCATCCTACCTCCCTGATAGAGAACAGCTCAGATGCTACCTTCTAAATGAAATTTTTCTTAATTTCCAGAGCTATTAGCGCTCTCTTTCTCTTGAGAACACATTGGAGTACTTTGTCCTTATTAATCTGTGTACCTGAGCTATTCTTCTGGGAGAATGTAAAGTCCCAGAGGGTAGGAACTGTTTCATTTTTGCATTTGTATCTTCAGCAGCCTGGCACAGAGTAAGTGTTTAATAAGTGTCTGTTGAGTTTAATTAAGATGCATGTAACACTTGGTGTCTTTTAGTTGTGCCAAGAAAACTTAGACTTCCAAAACATCTTTGCAAAAGATTATCTTATAAATGCTTGTTATCTATACATTGTTATCTTTTTAATATATTCAATCTTTTTCTTGCTTCATTTCTAAATTTCTGAGGATAGTGACTGAAATGTTTCCATTTTCACATATTAATGGAGAACAATACCACACGTCATATTTACTAATTATGATTCTATAAATACTTATAAAATTATTTCATAGAGTGAAAAAATTGCTAGCTGCTGAGAATAATGTCTTGTTTTATAAATTATTATGTAAAGAGGCAAAGAAAATGACTGATGAGAAAGAAAAGGAATGAAAGGTAATCAAAAACAATAAAGAAGAGTACAATGACTGAGCAAATTTTTCTGATTAGAAAAGACTACCATAATAGATGGTGTGCTGGGCTTGGAGGCAGAAGACTCATCTTTTTGAGTTCAAATCTGACCTCAGACACTGACTGCTAGCTGTGTGACCCTGGGCAAGTCACTTAACCCTGTCTGCCTCAATTTCCTTATCTGTAAAATGAACTACAGAAAGAAATGGCAAACCACTTCAGTATCTTTGCAAAGAAAACCCCAATGGGTCATGAAAAGTCAGACACAACTGAAAACAAGTGAACAACAACATTTAACTACATAGCTATAATTTCTCTCTTTTGTTTTTAATGTATAAAAAAGAGAGCAGAATAAAAGAAGAAAAGATATAACCTTCCAAGTAAGGCAACTACAAAATCAAAGTAAAGTTTCTCTTTACTTACCAGGCAGGGTAAGTAACTTGTAGCTGAAGCAAAGAAAAGTAACTGATAATTGAATTGGGAATCAAGCAATCAATAAGCACTTATAAAATGCCTAGGATTTATCAGGCACTGTGCTAAATGCTAGGGATACAAGTACAAAGGATGAAACAATGTCTACTTACCAAGAGCTCATATTCTGCTAGGGAAGACATAGTACACATATAATTATAAAGAGAATAAGTTCAAATAAATACAAAAGAAGTTAAATGCAAGGTTGTTTGGGAGGGAGGGCATTAGCAGTTGAGGGAAATCAGGAAAAACTCCAAGTAGAATGTGATGCATGGGATGTAGAAGAGAAGTATTCTATGAGGCAGAGGTGAGGAGGGAGTGCATTCTAGGCATTGGGGAAAGCCAGTGGAAAAGCATGAAGATGAGAGATGCAGAGTGTTGTATGTGAAGAAAAGAGATCAATTTGGCTGGAGGGGAATAATACCTGATGAAATAGGAAAGACAGAATGGGGCCAGGTTGTATAGTGCTTTAAAAGCTAATCAGAGGTTTATATTTGATCTTAGAAGCAATAGGAAAATGCTGGAGTTGCATAAGTGTTGAGGAATCTCATGGTTAGATCTGTGTTTTGGCGTAGTTTGGAGGACGGACAGGAGTGTTAAGAGACTGAAGGCAAGGATATTAATTAGGAGGCTGTTACAATATCTAGGGGAGACCTATTCTGATGAGCCCAATCCATCTTGGGAAGAGGATGTGACTCTAAGACAAAGACTGAAGGAAAACCAGATGCACTCTGATGAAATCTGGAGACAAAAGCTGGGTAAGATTAAGTAGAAAAGTCATATTAAGGATTAGATAATCCTTCCTTAATTTAAAGGTACCAAATTTTACCTAATTATATTACCCACTCTACTGCCACCAAAGCACAAACTCCTGATCAAACTCGCAACAAGACTCAGTAACACCCAGATAAGGCAGGCTGGGCCAAAATCTAGAGGTTTGACCTTTAATCTGCTAATTATCATCTGCCTTGATCATCAGACACAAATGTTCCCCTGGGTTAACCTCCCCATCCAGGTACTGAGCCTCCCTATCCCTGTGATAGATATTGAAACTCTGGCGGCCAAAAACAAAAAAAAAAAAAAAATCAAGCTCCCCTCCCCAATGTCAGCTATAAATTTTCTTCTCCCTTAACCTTATATCTGCAATGTTCCACTCCAAAATGGCCTACCCTTTCTACATTTCCCCATAATACACAAACTTGTACTCATCTTAAACTTTTCCCTTTATCAGGCCTTTCATCTGCTGGCACCTGTTGAGTCCTGGGTCCTTCCTGATGGATGATATGGCATCCTGGGCCAGCCTTTTCAGCACTGGTTGTACTTTCACTCATACTTCTCACTCAATCATACTTCTTGCTCCCCTTTGCCACTTCCCTACACACCCACTATCCCCATCACTCAGTACCTCTCCTTTGAAATTTATTCAATACAATTTATCATTCAATTCAGATTTTGGTAGCTATTATCTACAGATTCCCAAGACACTCTCCTGTCCTTTTTCAATGAGTTCAACGTCTGGCTGACGGTCTCTTTCCACTCCATCCCACCCCCAATTTATGCTCTTATTCCAGGGGATTTAAACATAAATGTTGATGTTCTCTCACCTACCTTAACTCCCCAATATTTCAGTCTCCTCAACTACTATGACCTACTCCTCTGGTCCACCTGGGCCACCTTAAGGGATGTGGACATGGCCTTGATCCTGAAAACATAAACCTTCCATTTCCCTGCTCAAGATTACTGAATTTCCTTTCTTTGATCATAACTTTTAACTTTCCATCTTTCCCTATTTCTTACTCATCTAAAACCTATTCTTTATTCTCAAAGTGGTCTTCAATTCCTTCATAGTTTAGTACTATCCATGCCATCACCCTTGCCCTGTTTATACCCTTCACCCTTCCTAATCTTGACCTATAGCAGAACCAATTCAATTTTATGCCATCCTCTACACATGAATCTCTTGTTCCTTTCTCTTATCAATGATCACATTGTACTGACTTCCAATCCTCAATTACTCCCACCATCCCCTTCCTCTGTTCCTACTCATGTGCTGCTGAACAGAAACAGAGATCATAAAAGTTTGATGAGTGGGTCTACTATAATGTCCTGCTAGCTAATCTCAACTGGGCCCTTACTGCAGCAAAGCATTACTACTATATCCCCCCTCCCCATTAATTTCTTAGCTCACCCACTATAGCAGCTATTCCAAATCTTTTCTTCTCTCCTCAAGCCTCCCCATGTCACACCCCAATCCCCTACTGCTAAGGATGTCACCTCACACTTCATCAAAAAAACATTGAAGCCATTCACTTAGAGCCCCCTCTTCTCTCCTTTTCTCTTCATTGCACATCCCTCTGACATCATCTCCCACTATGTCCTCTTTCACTCCTGATGAGGAATGATGATGAGGATGTGATGAGATGATGAGGAATCACTCCTCCAGAAGACCTTTCTGAGTCTCCACACTGTTGATGCTTTCCCCACTAAGGATACCTTCCATGTACTCTGTATTTATCTTATACATATTGATTTATTTATATTGGCTCACTCATTAGAATGCAAGATCCTTGAGGGCAAAGACTTATTTTGTCTTTTCCTTTTGTCCCCATGCTGTCCAAAGAACCTGCCATACAGTAAGTGCTTAATAAATGATTGATAGATTGAATTTCTTAAATTCTTGTTCTACATAGGTATTATTAACTTATTGACCATCAGTTGTTTTAAAGGGCTTCTACTTATTTAAAAAAAATTAAGGGGTTAAACATGCTAATTTCACAGTTGAGCATATGAAATCTACATGGTAAGACTGACCACTTGGACATAGCTAAAGCCCTGAACATAACCAAAGGAGAACAGTTTATTTTAATTGCAGGCAAAGAAACTAAGAGAAAAAAAATAAACAGCCTCTTAAGTGAACTAACCAATCTAAACATATAAAGTGATGTTAGTAAGGATCTATTCTTTTATCACATAGATATATTACAGTTGTCAATCAGAGACAAAGACAACTAGAGGGCAGTTACTAGGAAGCATAGGAAAATAGTAGATGTCAAAATGGAGAATGAACGTGGACAAAGAATGTCACATGGTGGCAAATTTGTCACAAATTTCTAACCCCTACAGTATCATTATGGAAAATCTTACAAAGGGTAGACATAAAGTTTTCTCCCTTAAAGGATTTTAAGAAAAGAATAATAATTTTGCTTTTTGGGACTGTTAATATTAGTTAACACGATTAGAACAGAGGCATAATTTCAATAAACTCAGTGGCATCTTGTATTTTCTACACTTTTCAGAAAACTGTGTGATTTAAGAGATGGTCTTCTGTGGATTATCATTCGTGAAGGCTCATTTGTCCCCTTCTCATTGCTTTATCAAAGGTGATGTTGATGCATATACGGACTGTTCATGTAAGATTTTGTGGAGCTAGAAAGGTATGTGGGTCACTAATTATTGATACCTTCTTGGTCACTTTTTTGGGGTCGTAAGGTCTATGATTTTTCTCCCCTCAAGCATTTGGTATCTCCTTCCCCTCATTTCTAATTAATCCCTCAATATCCTCAAAATTACACTACTTCCATCATGGACCACCTGTTCTTCCATCTTGATTACATAAAATTTAAACGGTTTTTTCAAAACCAAAACCAAAGCAGTTACATTAGAAGGGAAATAAGTAATTAGGAAAAAAATCTTTACTGAAAGCTTCTCTGATGATTCTATTGCCAAGATATATAAATAATTCAGATATTATAAGAATAAGAGTCATTTCCCAACACATAAATTGGTCAACGGATATGAATAGGCGGTTTTTAAAGGAAGAAATTCAAATTATCAACAACCATATGAAAAAATGCTCCAAATATTTAATAAAGAAATGAAAGTGAAGACATTTTAGCTCATATCCATCAGATTGACAAATATGATTAAAAAACAATTATTCAAGAGCCTAGCATAAAGCAGGAACACTAATGCCCTATTGGCAAAACTGCAAATTGGTCCAGCTATTTTGGAAAGCAATTTGGAACTGATACATAGTGAAATGAGCAGAACCAGAAAAACAAATTAAACCATAACAACAGCAGAGTATAAAAATATAAGATATCTGATCAATGCAATGAGCAACCACTCTTCCATGGAACTAATGATGATGCAAACTACAATTCTTGATAGAGAGGTGATAAACTAATTCAAGGTGCAAAATGAAGCATAAATTTTTAAAGATGAGAATTTGCTAGACTGTGCATATTTGTTATATTTGCACTGTTTTTTCAGTGAGGTAGTAGAGACAGAAGGGTTATCCAAGAGGTTGGCAAAAAAGAAAAGATTATTAAAATATTTTTTTCAAACATCCAGAAGTGAACAGAAGGAAGTTCAGAAACAAACAAAGCCAAACAGGACAGCTTTAAAACTCATATGCTTAATTTATGATATACCTGAAACGCAAGCTAGATGTAATAGAGATTTGTAGGTTCATGTACAATCCTCTTCATCTGACCTACTTTGTATATGGAATGCCCACTTTCTTTGGTGTTTGTTAAATTCAGAATTTAAAAAAAAAAAAACGCTTGCTGTCCAGACTATACCATTCAGTTTGACTGGTACATATATCTTGAATAAATGTGCCGCATGGACAGTGAGCCAAGCCTGCAACTGAACGGTCAGAGGAGAGTGGGGTGGATTGCTTTTGGGAAGTTGTGAAGGGCTTTCAATGACCCTAAGTTTTTTCCAGAAAAAAAAGGCCCTTTTAAAAAAGACCAATATCTCTCCAGTGATTTTTTATGGCTATACCAAGAAATGTCATACTCTCTAAAGAATTAAAATTGAGGGTTATGCACAGGGTAATGGAGAGACATATGGTGAGTGTTATCAGATTTTTTTTTTAAAACTCAATACCAATGAATGAAAAATTACACAAAGAAAGAGTTATTAAAGAGCTCATCCAAAAAAGTAATAATCAGTTATGAGGGTGGGCCAACATATGGTTAAAGTAAGGAATAACTGATAGCAAGCTCATGCACTCTGCTGCTAAGTACACAATGTCCAAAGATACAAAGAAAGTTGAGCAGATGTGGACCCCTTGTGGAACAATTACAGGAAGATATGAACAAGAAGCATATAGGACTACATGGCATAGATGAGTTGTACTCTGCATCACTAACAATATTACCCACATCAATGAGACCAGAGATCCATTACAGTAACTAAAGTAAAAATAGACTATGTAGGGGTTCACATAAGAACGCTAAAAGCAAAGGCAAAAAGCATCATGGGATATGTGAACATGCTTTGAAAACTATAAAGCTTTCCAGAAATATATAGTAGCATATGATGACTGTCTGGAAGAACTTGAGTGGTAATAAGTTTGGTGGTAATAAGGCAGCTTAGCAGAAAGCAGCTTATTCTTGAGAATTGCTAGTTACTATTCCTTTAGGCAATTTTTTTCAGTGCTATTATCTTGACTGGTTTTAATTGAAACTTTGACAAGTTATTACTTTCTTGCACTGTTTCTTGACTCCTTTCAACTACAAAGACTTTTTTTCCTTAAAAAAAGGAAAAGACTGTAGCAACAGAGTTGCTTGACATTTTAAAATGACCTCTTGGAATGCTAACATCTTGGACTTTAACCTTTCCCTTCCCCAATAAAATCTTTTGTTCAAAGGTTGAAGGGTGAGAGCATAAGGAATGCCATAACCAGAGGCATAAACAGAAAAGTGAACTAGTGTGTCATACTCATTTGGCTATGGTGGTAATGTCTTAATCAGAACCACAATGTACAAATATGACTAAAACTTACTATAGTTTTAATGCAAAATTTTAAAGGAGAAAAAAGACAAAAAGATATTGTATTGACATTAGGGAAGTTCTAATGTCAGTGGAAACTTGACATGAAATGGTGTGGCTCACAAATGAAAAATTCAATTGAATTCAATACTGCAACTCTTTGCTGACAGTATTATATGAGTACAAGGTGCCACTGTAGATGAGGCATGGTCAAGGTTTCTGCCTTCAAAAAATGTACAATATAGGTCAAGACAAGTCCAGATCTAACTGAAATCAAGGCAGAGTTTATAAATGGTGTAACAGTGAAGAGGAAACAAAGCAACCAAAGATGCCTCTGTTTCCCTAAATCTGAAGTATAAACCAGCTCTAAAACAAAAGGCAAGTTATACACTAAAAAGAGTTCGATTCTAGAAGACAAGAATGGCAGATTCACTTGATCTATTCAATGAGACCTCTATGTGGCTACAGCAATTCTGGGTTTAAGTGTTTTGGGTTCATCTCAATTCCATTTGGATTCTAGCTCAGCTTGTTTGTAATTCAGCATACATCCCATTGTACTCAGACTAATTCAGGGACTGTTGTGCTACTCTGTTGTTCCCATGGTAAAAATGGTGGTGATCAAAATGAACTAACCATCTATCCCCATCCTGTCTTGTCTCCTGGATGGACAAAGTTGAAAAATAGGTCATTACAAAAGAGCTATTTTTCATATTTGATTCAATTTACTGAGTGACTGCTTTGTGCCAAGCACAGTGCTAGGACTAGGGATACAAAGACCAAAATGAAGTGGTCCCTTCCCTCAAAAAACTTACATTGTATTGGGGTGGGGGTGGGAACAACACAAACATAGGTAAACATATACCAAATAAATGCAGAGTAATACAAAGGACAAAGTAATTTCAAGATTGGGAGAAGAGAATGAACGACTAGGGAAATGAGGGAACACCTCCTCCATGCTTCTGGACTTGAGGTGTACTTTGACAAAAACTATAGTTTCTATGAAGTAGAGGTGATGGAGGAAGGCACTTTGCCATGCAAAGATATAGAGGCAGAAATTGGAATAAGGTATATGGGGCTAAGCAGAGATGCCAATTTGGCTAGAAAGTAAGGACCTTAAGGGAAGTAATGTACCATTAGTCTGGAAAGATCTGTTGGAGTCAGACTGTGAAGGGCTTCAAATGCCAGACAAAGGAGGTTTTTTGAATTCTAGAGGCAATAGGAAACCCTTAAAGCTTCTTGTACTATGGTCAAACCTCTACTTTAGGATTACCAATCTGGTAGCCGTGTAGAGGATGGAGTGGAAAGGAGAGAGAATAGAGGCAGAGAGATCTCTTAGAAACTTATTAGAGTAGTGTAGGCAAGAGGTGATAAGGGTATGAACTAGGGTAGAATCTATGTAACTGGAAAGGAAATTGAAATGAGTATTTTTGTTTAGAGAAAGACTAACTCTGAGTCTGTAGTTTTCTCTAATAGAAGAGTAATTTAATCATAATAAATGACCAACAATAAAATTATTATGATAAACCACTTATAAGATGCAAGTAAAAAGTCAAAAAGAAACACAGCTTTGGTTTAAGGACTACTTACTTCCCCCAGAATGCCTTTTTTTTTAACCCTCTAATTTCATCTATCTTTTGTTTCCTCTGGTCTCCAAGGAGGAGGTAACTCTCCTTCTTGCAAAGGCCTTTACTTGTGCCCTTCAGGCCACTCCTGCCACAGCCTTGCTCCTTCAAGGATCAGATCTTTCTCTAGCCAATTTCTCTTTCTACTGGCTCTCTCCCCACTGTTTTGACTTTGCATGATTCCTCTCTGCCCTCAAGCCTTGAACTGAGAACTCATCCCCTCCTCCTTTCTGCATTTTGGATGACTTACCTTCCTCATTTTTTAATTCACTCATACAGCCTTTTCTCCATAGCTCTTTGTGTTCTCTTCCTGTATTGGGAATCAAGATGGGCTCTTAGCATTTATTCAACCAAGTGCCCTTGAAGATCTTGGCCTTTGTTTCCTTGATTAAATTAGGAGTCCTTGATGACCTCCTTGCCTCAAAGGAAAGCCTAGTTTACATGGGTTTGAGTGACATGTTTGTGACATCAGAGGCTTTTAGACCACGTGGGTTTAAGTTGCATTTTTGTAATGTTTTTAGGTCATGTGGGTGAGTCGGATGTGTGACTCACCTTTGGCCCTGAACAGGATATATAAACACAGAGGTTGGCTTTCTCTTTCGGAGCTCTGAGCCACAGCAGGAGTGGTATGTGACTCTAGGCCAGCCGTTGTTATTAGCTCCCTGGCTTTGATGCTGATGCTTCTCTAAAACTGCATATTGTGATTTTGTCAGACAGAAATCTGTCTGTTGATTCGTGTTTATTTGTTCTGTTTGTATTTGCTCTAGAGCTCAGAGTGCTGGCTTTCCCCCCGAGCTGAGTGAATGATATTTGTATGTTGGATTAAAGTAAGATTGTTAACCCCTTAATGTTGCTTTCCTCAGTAAAGCAGATCAAAAGAACCTGGGCTTGCAGCGTTCCTGTTGTTGGCCTTGTATTGGTTTTGCACCCCCACAGCAGCTGCTGGCTGAATTGCTGAAACACTTCCTTATCAAATATTCCTAGAGCATTTTTTCTAATTTCTCCTTTATTCACTTCATTCCCTAATTGTATGAGACACATCTGTTAAATTTTCCCAAGTAACCTCAGCTTCTTGAGGGCAAAGACTTTCAATTTTGTTTTTGTAACCAAAGAATCTAGCAGAGTGCCTTGAATGTAGTACAAGATTATGAAATATATGTTAAACTGAATTAAAACATGTTCAGCTCTGCACTATGCTATTAGCCATTTGCTAATGTCAGTCTTCTCCCTACTACCTTTGTGAATGTGCAGGTATCAAACCTCATCTCTGGGACAGACTCCTTCCACATCTCTGCCTCCGGAAATCCTTCCCTTCCTTCAAGAAGCAGTTGAGCTGTCGCTTCTTCTACCCCATTGCCCCATTGATCTTTTACTTGAAGAAGTAATCTCTGTTTAATCTCTAATATATATGTATTCAAACTTAAATTAGATTTAGTCTATATTTTTCATTCCTTTCCCTTCTTGATGTCCAGCTACTGGACTGCAGATTCTTTAAGTTTGGAGTCTGAGTTGCACATTTTTATATTCTCAGTACACCTAACATAGTCTTATGTATAGCAAATGTTAAACAAGTATTTGTTGAAATAAACTGGAATGAAGTCATGCCTTACTTCCTGTGAGGAAAACCTGGCACAGTAAATAGAGAACTGGACCTGGAGTCAAGAAGATCTGAGTTCAAATCCAGCCTCAGTCTCAGACATTTACTAGCTGTGTGATCCTGGGCAAGTCATTTAACCTCTATCTTTTTCAGTTTCCTCAATTAGAAAATGCAAATAATCATGGCACCTACCTCAAAGGGTTGTTTTGAGGACTAAATGGGGTGAATGTTTCTAAAGTGCTTAGCACAGTTCCTTAGTGGCTCTTAATAAATGCTCCTTCCTTTTCTTCCCTAAATGTTTTAAGAAGCTGTTGGTGTCCAGAAAGAAAAAAGGATTTAGGTCTTTTAAGAAGTGTTTGGCAACAGTCCAGGTTGTTGGAGTTTGCTTTGGGTTTTTTTTGTACTTTTAAAAAACATGTTAAAAGTAGGTATAAGATAAATATAAATTAGAGAATTATTGAATAGTTTGAAAATCTGGAATTTAAAGCCAAATGCCACAGCCACTGCATGGGGATAGATTCCTGAGAGACATAATTACCACAGGGAAAGGAATCATCCACAGAGCATAATGCCACATTCCTTAGGGTTTTTCTCTTGAGCATTAGCAATAAGAAAAACATTTCTTAAAACTGAACACTATGTAATTATAATAACCCAAGCTTGGTTCTGGAGAAAATGTGACTCCCCCATTCTTTACAGAGAAGAGAGGACTTGAGTGAGTGTTGAACACTGCATATAATGTCAGACAAGTGGTGTGTTAATTAGTATTGTCAAACTGCCTTTTCTTTTCCCTGTCTTTCTTATTTTGTTTGGTCTTTGTTATAGGGGAGAGTTCTGAGGTGGGGAGTGATTATTTGGAAATAAATGTGATGTAGAAAAAAAAAGATGTCAATAAAAATAAGATTTTTTTTTAAAAGAAAGAAAACAGGTCTTGTTTTATTTTTTTTTTTCCTGTTCTGAGACTAAGAATCATAGCAGAAGAGCCCAAAGCAAGCTTCATTTTGGTAAGGACAAGAAGCAGGTTAAGAGACTTGTCACTGGGGGTTTCCAACGTAAAACAACATTGAAATAAGAAATAATTGCTGCTTGGTGAAACAAAACGACCTAAAAGCTTTTCTGACCTTGAGAAAAGGTCCAGAATGAATGAATTTGCAACTTTATGTCTTGGAGAATAGCAGAAATAAAACAGAGTCATAGATTTTAACACTGTCAAGAACTTTGGTGATTTAGTGAGTTGCCTAAGGTCACCCAGAAAAGCTCACTCAAGCACAAAGAAAGCATTTGGCTTTAAAATCAATTTTCTGTTTGACAACTAGTATTCTCAGAGACTTACAAATTCAGTCCGAATCTCTTCTCAAGTCCAGAAAACCTCTTGGGCTAGTGTCTGTTCCACAGGTACATAACTGTTTCTTGAAAACACACCTAAAGCTTGACTGGGCTTTGTTATCCTCTCATTGAGAGTATTTAAATATCTGACCAATCCACAAGCATTTATTCATAGAATAAGAGTCCTATAAGGGAACCTAAAATATCATGAGGTCCCATCTCACTTCACAGATGAAGAAAATGAAGCCCAATTATTGGGATCCCTGTTTTCTAACTCCATCTATTTCCAGTGCTCCTTCTCCTATACCAGGGCTGTCCAACCTTAGGTTTTTATTGAAACAGTAGACAATATAGTTTGATTTGCCATTTTAGTGAGAGCTCTGCAGTAGCTCAGCTTCATTTACTAAAGCATTGATGTAAATTTCTATGCTTGTAGGTGGGCTGCATAAATCGCAGGCCACATTTTGGATAGCCCCTGTCTGATACCATGCATGCTCCTTTCAAGGTATGTTTACTAATAGATGAATGCTTCATACAGGATACAAAATTGCATTACATTACATTAGATTATATTACATTACATAAAGCACTAAGTTAATAGTATGTATTGGTTGCCTATTATATGCCACACACTAAGGAAAATGCTGGAGATATAAAGAAAGGCAAAAGACAAGTGCCCTGCCCCTGAGGAGCTGATAATCTAATAGGGGAGACGGCATGCAAATAAATTTTAGTACAAATAAGCTATGTACAGGATAAAAAGAAAATGGATTAACAGAAGGAAGGCACTAGAATTAAGAAGGATTGGGAAAGGCTTCCTGTAGAAGGTGGAATTTTACTTGGGAATTGAAGAAAGCCAGGGAAACCAGGCCATGCAGATTAGACAGGAGAGTATTCCAAGCAAGTGGGACAGTCAGAAAAAAATGCCTGGAGCTGAGAGAGTGAATCCAAAGGAGGTCAGTGTTACTGGATCAAAGAGTATAAGGTGGGGGGGGGGGGGGGGAGCGGGGAGGTGGTTTAGGATGTAAGAAAACTGGAAAGAGGAGGAGATGACTATGTTATGAAGGGCTTTAGGAAAATTACTTTGGTGGTTGAATGGAGGAGAGACTGGAACGGGGACAGACTTATGGCAGGTAGATCCACCAACAGGATATTGCACTTGTCTAGGTGTGAGGAGATGAGGGCCTGTACTAGGGTGGTAGCAGTATCAAAGAGAAAAGGAGGTATATTCAAGAGATGTTGTGAAGGTGTAACAGACAGGCCTTGGTAATGATTGCATATGGAGGATAAGTTTTATGGTGAGGAGTCAAGGATGAGAGCTCGGTTGTAAGCCTGAGGGACTAGAATGATGGTAGAGTCCTGGATAGTAACAGTAGGGGAGAGGGAAGGATTTTGGGGGGAGGGAATAATGTATTCTGTTTTGGACATGTTGACTTTAAGAATGTCTACAGGACATCCATATCAAAATGTCTGAAAGGCAGTTGGAAACGTGAGACTGGAGGTGAGCAGAGAAGTTAGGGCAAGATACATAGATTTAAGGATAATCGGCATAAAGATGACAATTAAATCCATGGGAACTGATGAAATCACCAAATGAAGTATAGAGGGAGAAGAGAAGAGGAGCAAGGATAGAACCTTGTAGGGCACCCTTGCTTAGGAGGAATGAACTGGACAGAGATTCGATGAAGGAGATTGAGGAATGATCAGGAAGGGGGGAACCAAGAGAAAATGGTGCTCTGAAAACCTAAGGAGAAGAAAGCATAAAGGAAAAGAAGTTGATCAACAGTGTCAAAAGCTGAAAGAGGTCAAGAAGGACAAGGACTGAGAAAAGGTCACTGGATTTGCCAAAGAAGAGACCATTGTTAATTCTGGAAAGAACTGTGGTTGAATGATGAGGCTGGAAGCCACATTGTAGAGGTAAAAAGAGAGAAAGAGGAGAGGAAGTAGAGGTGCCTCTCTGTCACCCTTCTCTTGATATTTTTGCAAAGTCTGTGTGGTATTGGAATTGTTCTTTAAATGTTTGCTAGAATTTACTTTTAAATCCATCTGGTCATTTTTTTCTTTCGAGAGATCATTTATGGTCTGTTCAATTTCTTTTTCTGAGATTGAACTGTTTGCATTTTCTGTTTCTCATTCTGTTAATCTGGGTAGTTTACATTTTTGTAAATATGCCTCTTTTTTGTTATTAGTTTTCAAGGTATATTGCACATAAATTTTCAAATTACTTATTTCTTTTTCATTTTTGATATGTGAAGTTTGAGTTTTCTCTCTTTTTACTCAGATTAGTTAATGGTTTATATAATTTAACAGTTTTTTTTAGCTTAATTAATCTGATGAAATGGAGAGTTCAATTTTGTTAATATCTTTTCTGATTTTCAGAATTTATATTTTGGTGTTTTTGATTTGTTGCTGTTTTAGGTAGCACTTACTGATCTGTTCTTTCTCTCTTTTGTTGATGAAAGAGATATAATATTTTCCCTTAGGACTGCTTTGGATATAGTCCTCAAATTTCAATATGTTGTCTTATTGCTGTCATTTTATTTAATGAAATCATTGTCTTTATGATTTGTTCTTTGATTCTGTAAGATCAGATGATTTATTTTCTATTTACATTTGATTCCTTTTTTGCAAAGAATCTTTATTGATTATAATTTTAGGGTGTTTTTGGTCAGTAAAAATTGCATTTAATATTTCTGCTTTTTTGTACTTTCTCATGAAGTTCTTATGCCCTAGTACATAGTCAATCATTTGCAATGGTGTCATGTGCAGCTAAGAAATATGCATACTCCTTTCTATTCTTAATCAGCAATGACTAAGGATCTATCATATCTAACTTTTCTAAAATTCTATTCTTATCTTTAACTACTATTGTTTTTCTTGGGCAACTCAACTGACTTTTCATTTAAGGACTTAGATATTATCATCTCATTAACAAGCATTTATTAAGTCCATACTATGGGCTAAGCATTGTGCTAACTGGGAAGACAAAGAAACATAAAATAAAAGCACATACCTACATGCAAAATATAAACAACTTTAATAGTTTAAAACTGTCCTAAGACTTTTGGGACACCGTGAAGAAAAAAATGGGAAGTAATCTTAGAAAGAAGGCCTTAGCAGTGTGGGAAACCAGGAAAGGCTTATTGCCAAAGGTGGGATTTGAGCTAAGTTTTAAAGGAAGCCATGGAAACTGGGGCTGGGAATGGGAATAAGGGTGAACATTCCAGGCATAGGGAAAGCTAGTGAAAAGGCATAGAGTCTGGAGATGAAGTGTCCTGTTAGAGGAACATCAAGAAGGTTAATATTGCTGGATCAAAGAGACCATATAGGAGATGAAAGTATAAGAAGACTAAAGAAGGAGGAAGAAGCAAGCTTGTGAAGGGTTTTAAAAAACAAAGAGAGGATTTTATACTTGATCCTGGAGGTAACAGGGAACTTTTTTGAGATGAGGGATTGCTGATTAAAGGATATGCTAGAGTGGGCAGACAAGAGGCAAGGAAATAATCTAGAAGGCTTCTGTAACAGTCCAGGTGATGAGAGTCTATACCAGAGTGTTGGCTGTGTGAGAGAAGAGAAGGGGACAGACAGAAGAGATGTTGTGAAGGTAGAAATGGTAAGACTCCAAGCACAAATGGTGAGACTTAAAGCCTTGCTGTATATATCCCATGAATAAGAGTAAGGAGTCAAGTATGATAAGCCTGAGTGATTGGGAACATGGTGGTACTCTTGACAGTACATGAGAGACTGAAGGCCAGGAGAAAGATTAGGGCTGGATAAACAGATCTGAGAAGCATCTGTATAGAGATAATAATTAAACACAGAGGAACCAATGAGATCACCAAATGATGCAACATAGAGAGAAAAGAGGGCCAAAGACAGGCTCTTGGAGGATACCAATGGCTATTCAGCATGAACTGAATGAAAACTGAGTAACAGATTGAAAAGGAGTAAGCAGAGAGATAAGAGCAAAACTGGGAAAGAATAGTGTCATGAAAACACAGGAGTATAGAGTATCTAGAAGGAGATGTTATTCAGTGTCAAAGGTTTGTAGAGAGGTTAAGAAGGATGAGGATTGAGAAAACAGGAACTGACCATTAAGAGATCACTAACAATTTCTGAAGAGAGAACGGAAGGGAATAAGCATTTATATAGTGCCTGTGTGGACTATGCCAAGCACGTTACAAATATTATCTCATTTAATCCTCACAACTATCCTGTGAAGTAGGTGCTGTTATTATCCCCGTTTTACAGCTGAGTAAACTGAAGCAAACAGAGGTTAAGTGACTTGCCCAGAGTCATACAGCTAGTAAGTGTCTGAGGCTGGATCTGAACTCAGGTCTTCCTGACTTTAGATCCAGTGTTTTCTCCACGTGCCACCTACCTGAGAAGTTTCAGTTGAATGATGAGTTCAGAAGTCAGTGTGCAGGTGGTTTAAGAGAATGAGAGTAGAGGAAGTGGAGACATTTACTGCAGAGGGCTTTGCCAAGGATTTTAGAAAGGAAAGGGAAGCAACAGGAGGGTTGTCAGCAAGGAAGATCAGATAAAATGAGAGCTCTGTAAGGATGGAAGAGACACAGCCATGTTTTTAGGCATCAGGGAAGCTGCCAGTAGATAGGGAGAGTTTGAAGGTTAGTGAGAGAATGGAGATGACAGAAAGGGCAATCTGCTGGAAAAGACAAGATGGAATGGGATCAAGAGTATATATAGAGGAGCTTGTCTTGGCAAGAAAAAGGCTTACCTCTTCTGAAGAGATGAATGAAGGAGAAAATACTGGGGCAAAACATGAAATGAAGAGGAAAGGAGAAAAGGGAGCTCTCGGTGAATGGCCTTGATTTTTTCAGGTAGGTAGAAGGTAACATCCTCAATTGAGGAACTGTGAGAAGAGGCACAACGCGAAGTTTACGGAGGGATATAAAGGTCTGGAATAGCCAATGTGTTAAGTGGGATGTTGAACTGATTAGGGCAGTGCAGAAGGACTGCCTTGCGTTCATGAGAGCCTTGTTGAGATGATGTAATATGAATTCACAGTGGGCCCAGTCAGCATGTTTCACAATATTCTTTATTTCTCTTCAGCAGCTCATAAATAGGAGTAAAAGTGGCTGATGGCAGGAGTAATCCAAGGCTGGGACTTGGCAAGGCATGATCAATAATAATATAAAGGAGCAACAGACAAGAATATAGAGCAAAGGTGTCAAACTCACATAGTCCAAAAAACTCCAGTGGGCTACAGGGATCTGTTTATATTACAGTTTGACACCACTGGTATAGAGGACAGTGTAAACTTAAACAGATTCGCCAAAGGTTTGAGATAGGTAAGGGAGGAGACTGTAGCCAGTGTACGGGTGAGGGCCTTGGGAAAGAGGGAAGGGGATAAATATTTAAGTACTACTGTGTGCCAGGCAACATCCTAAGCACTTTACAAGTATTATCTCATTTGATTCTCACAATAACCCTGTGAGGTAGGCGCTATTAATTTCTCCATTTTCCAACTGAGGAAATTGAGGCAGACAAAGGCTAAGTGGAACAGCTAGGTAGCACAGTGGATAGAGCACCAGACCTGAAGTAAGGAAGACTCATCTTCCTGAGTTCAAATCTGGCCTCAGACATTCACTACTGTGTGACCCTGGATAAGTTATTTAAACCCTGTTTGCTTCAGATTCCTCATATGTAAAAATGAGTTGGAGAAGAAAATAGTAAATCACTCTAGTATCAATGCAGTCATGAAGAGCTGGATATAACTGAGAATGAGTGTACAACAAGAGGTTAAGTGACTTGCCAAGGGTCACACAGCTAGTAATGTCAGCCTAGATTTCAACTTGTCTTCTTGACTCTAGGCCTAGTGCTCTATCTAGCTGTGTAAGAGGAGGGACTGGAGGTTACTTTGAGGATAAAGAAGAGTTAGGTGGAAATAGAGGAAAAGACAGAATGATAAAAAAAATTATGATTAAAGGAATTTGGGAATTCATGACCATGGAAATATAACATTAGGAGGCAAAGATCCAGAATATCTCAAAATGAAGTTGAGATAGTTAAGGAATAAGCCATGGGAACTAAGTAGATTGAGGAACTGGTTCAGGGGTGGGGAACCTGCGACCTCAAGGCCACAACTGGCCCTCTAGGTCCTCAAATACAGCCCTTTGATTGAACAAATTGTTCTGTGTAGTTTAGATTCAGTCAAAGGGCCACACTTGAGGACTCAGAGGGCCAATTGTGGCCTCAAGGGCAATGGTTTCCCACCCCTGGGTTAAGTTAAGGTATTTGAGGGAGTATCCATATATATGTTTTAGTCCCCTAGTGTGAGGGTGGCAACTGGGGCCAGGAGAAAGACTGTGAGCCAAACACTGAAATCACTGAGGAACAGTTTCCCAGGAACCAGCAGATAATAGCAATCAGTATCTTGATTAGGTCTGAATGAACCTCAATAAAAGTGAGGTTACCTAGTTGTAGCAAGGTAGTCTGGAAGGGTTTATGGGGAGCAAAGAATATTCTGATTCCTCCACCAAGATCAGTAAGTTGCTGACTACAAGTGAATGTGCAACCAATACTAGAAGGGTGATCAGAAAGAAGCCAAGTCTCAGTGAGAACCAGAAAATGGAGGCAGTGGGAAAGGAAAAGGTTTAAGATGACTAGCAAATTTGTTAACTATGGAGCAGGCATTCATAGTGAAAGAGGCAGGAAGATCTATTTCTGGAGATGGGACAAGAGAGGTGGTAATAAGGGAACAGGCAGATGCTACTGCTACTTGGTACCTATCTAATAGGAATTAAGATTGCACGATGTACAAGAAAGAACAAATACTTGGAATCACAAGTCCAGAGTTCAAGTCTGAGCTCCGCCATTTATTAGCTGAACAACTGATCAACTTACAACCTGTTTCCTTCTGCAAAAATGTAGATAAAAATAATTGTTTATTACTCATTTAACAAAGTTGTTGTGAGGAAAGTGCTTGGCAAATTATCGAGGACTTCATAAATGTAAACTTAATAACATATATCATTAATTTGTTCCTAATGAAAATTCTAATTATCAATACTAAGCTCATGACACAGGGAGAGTTTAAAATGACATGCCCAATATCACATAGCAATGAAAAAAGGATTCCACTATAACGTGCTAAAAATGTCTAAAATGTTCTGGAACAACCACAAATACATGTGCTAAGTAATAACCAAATCTAATCATTACAAGTTATCTAATCAGCACAAAAAAATGTCAAATGCTACAAAATACATATAATTTGCATATAAAGCAATCTGGTCTGGTGTAGAGTAATGGTAGTTGGCAAATAAAAATTTTCACTTATTATAAGTAGCAGAAAAAGCTTCTCCAAAAGTTGGAGAAGTACACAAAAATTACATTTTGTTTGAAATGATATCTATTTTTAAAATTATTCCACTCATACTAAAACTTCTAAAAAGTTTTATAAGAGGAAATCCTGAGTTCACAGAAAGCTTATGTTATTTACCCAAGCAGAAACACAAATGAACATCATAGTTAAGATTACAGCAGAGGTATCATAATTCATTATCTGGCTTGTATGTAATAATGAGTTGGAGAAGAAAATAGTAAATCACTCTAGTATCAATGCAGTCATGAAGAGCTGGATATAACTGAGAATGAGTGTACAACAAGAGGTTAAGTGACTTGCCAAGGGTCACACAGCTAGTAATGTCAGCCTAGATTTCAACTTGTCTTCTTGACTCTAGGCCTAGTGCTCTATCTAGCTGTGTAAGAGGAGGGACTGGAGGTTACTTTGAGGATAAAGAAGAGTTAGGTGGAAATAGAGGAAAAGACAGAATGATAAAAAAAATTATGATTAAAGGAATTTGGGAATTCATGACCATGGAAATATAACATTAGGAGGCAAAGATCCAGAATATCTCAAAATGAAGTTGAGATAGTTAAGGAATAAGCCATGGGAACTAAGTAGATTGAGGAACTGGTTCAGGGGTGGGGAACCTGCGACCTCAAGGCCACAACTGGCCCTCTAGGTCCTCAAATACAGCCCTTTGATTGAACAAATTGTTCTGTGTAGTTTAGATTCAGTCAAAGGGCCACACTTGAGGACTCAGAGGGCCAATGTTAAACTCACTTCTGATGCTGTGCAAGAAACGCTACAAGTTCAATGAAACAAACTGAGAATTTACCTACTGAAATAACTTTCTCAGAGCTACACTGACATGATTTCAACAGGTGGAGAATAAGAGTCAGTGAACTTAAACAAACAAACCAGAAAGCCTTGAGGGATTCAAAGGCACAGAACCTTAAATATCCATTATAATTAATAGTGTCTTGGGGAAGGGATCAAGGAGAGAGAGGCAGAGAGACAGAAGAAAAAAAGTTGCAAGAGCCACTACATTTTAAACTAAACTCCATTTCACAGTCTAAAACTGAATAGTAATGGAAGAAAAGGCAGTACAGTTATAAGGAGATTTTTAGAATGGTATTCAAATTAGAAAACATATAGATGAAGTTGGAATGTGCATTCAGTTTTATTGCTATTTATACTTCTATATTCTATACTACGCTATTTCTATATTCTATAAATGACAAATAAGACATTCAGAGCGATTATTGTGAGAGATTTTACGACACATTAGGGCAATAACAGCTAATTTTAAGCAACATATTTTAATGGGTTTTATAAGACTTTTAAGACTGAAGCTCTAGTTCTCAATGTATTATTGTAAAAATAGCAAATTTAAAGTCAAAGTAGGCATTATAGTATGCCATAAGAAGTTTTAATTATGTTCTAAATTTCCAATGGGGACATGGTATAGTTTAGTGTTGAGGGATTTTTGACAAACATGCAATATTAAAGCTTTTGCTATAAAAATATATTGCAAACAAAGAGCTTTTTTGTTTAACAAGCACGTGTGAACCACTGGATTTTAAGTCACCATTTTTAGAATTGTACATTTCATCGTATGATAGCAAGACATGGGAGACAACTATTTCCAAAGAACTGAAAATGGATATCAACAGAGGGCAAAGGAGAGGGGTATGGTGGGTATGAGCACGCTGTACCATATTATCAATGGGGAACTTTGAAGAACAGGAATAAAAGATGTCATAAGGAAAATGTATGATGGGAAGAGAAAATACGCTGGTCCTGTACCGTGAGGGAAAAGGATGGCAGTGAATAGCCCAAAGGATGGCAACTGCTCTCCTCATATCCTTGCAACATCACTAGGAAGCCAGGAAGGTCCAGCATATTGGATGGGCCCCCAGTAACATACTTCTGAGAGGACACAAAAAAGTATTGCATAGGGGCAGGCATAGATGGGCTGTAACAAAACAGATCCACTTGAATATTTGAGTCTTGAGCATGTATATTTTTAAAACATGCACAATTTTGCAAAAATGCAATAGTTTCCTACTAACATTTTAGTAAAATTAAGAAAAAACTTGAGTTTTTCTAGCATCTAAATGAATACTACTAATAGTTATCCACATTTTAAGTTTAATATGCCTCTTTCAATCCAAAGAAGAAAAAAGTTTAATTGGGTTTTTATATAGTCTGATGCCTGTATATAAAGAATAAAGCACCCAACAAAATCATAAGTACTTTTAGAAAAAAAAATGGTTGAAGAAAACATATTCATGATGGTGGCACAAGGTTAGTTACAAAATATCTATAAAATCACTCTTAATGAGGTACTTCATATAAACTTTTTCTAATTTTTAAAAAGGACTGCAATATTATCTTGCTTTCTGCCTTTAGATAAATCTAATATAAGTAATAAAACACAACTCGTGACTAATGATATTGTTCTCTTTTTTTTGTATGTTAAAGCCCTTCCACAATTCCAATTGTGTATAAACCCTATGGATGTCAAACAGCTCTGAAACCTTGATAAAGTGAAAGATTTGACCCAAGAATAAGTTAAAAGTTTTTAGTCCTACATAATCACAAGTGTTGATGGCTTGCCAAAACGTATAAACTATTCTAAAAAGGAAAAGATCAAGGAAATGAAACAATCTTAATATGTTTTACCTTGAACCATGAGCATGGGCTCTTTGCCACCACCATGCGCCAACATCTCCCTGCGATAGCGATCCCCCATAGCCCTGGAGGAACAGAAAGATAAGGTTACTTCCACTTGCATTTGCAACCTGTTCAGCTTCCAGTCACAGCTGTCTCAAGTTTCCCAAATGAACTTACAAATAACATTTACTTTGAGACACCCTGAGACAATTTCTATCTTCATTCTTTTCCTGTTTCCAAAAATCCAATTCAGATTTTCAATTATGTCAAAATAAGTAAATCCAGATGCAGTACATATTAAAAATTATTTTGTCTGCTGTGAAATATCTTTTATGAATAACATTCAATCAACAACAGACTTTTAATTACTCTTTCAATGTACATCACAACCACTCCATGTCTTAGTGGGTGCTTTTATGACTTGTTATGGCCAAAAAATTCACCAGCTGATGGCTAACCTTATAATGAGCCTCCCTGAACCTGGCCACAATAGAAATACGATTGCTAGTTAGGTACTCAGAACCCTTTTTAGCTTGGTGTTCTCTACAGGAACTTCTGCTCCGCTTGCATAGCCTTTGAGAACCTAGGTCCCCTCCACACTATTACTGTAATGGAGGATGTACCATCAAAAGGAAGAATACAACATCATACAAACTTCCATGTAACACAATATGGCCTTTAAAAAAGAATTAATCTGAGTTCATGAAATTCTTATCAACGGAAATTCTTTCAGTTAATGAAAATGTGGTTCATGAGGGAGCCAATAATCACCTTGTTTTGTAAGGGGGGGAAGGACTATGAATGATGGAACTGAAAAAGCAAACCTGGACTCACTGGTTGATTCACTTTGGTAAGTTTTAAAACTGATGCTTTCATTGTAATATTTTACCATTTATCTAGCCTTATAGGTTAGGTGGTTTGTAAAGCAAGGGCCCCGGTTGCAAAATTCTATCTGAAGCTACGCAGCAAGAACAGAATGTGGTAAGACTGTTACAGGATACATATTCTGGCAACTTTTTGTCAATTCAACAATCATCTCTTAAGAGCCTACTGTATGCCAGGCATTGTTCTAGATCCTGGCAACATAAATACAAAAATGAAACAGGTCTTACTCTCAAAGGGCTTATATTTTATTATGGAAAATGATATATACAAAGGTAAATATATACCAAATATGTACAGGGTAAATACAAAGTCATTTTGGGATGGGGGCAAACTAACAAGGGAAAAAGGATAAGACTTGAAAAAAGGTAGCACTTAAGCAAGGTTCTTATCCTGGGGCCAGTGAACGTGTTTTGTTTTTTAAATAGCTTGATAATCGTATTTCACTATGATTAGTCTTCTTTGCAGTCCTTTGCATTTTATACATTTAAGAAGACAATTCTGAGGAGTCCATAGGCTTAATCAAGGTACCACAGGGATCCAAAACAAAAATGGTTAAGAATCCCTGCCTTAAAGAAGAAGGGATTCTAAGAGGCTGAGGTAAAGGGGGAGAACATTCCAAGCCTGTGAGAAGACCCTGAAGGAAGGCATGGAGGAGAAAAAAGTGGCAGATTTCAGCAGGTAATGGCGAGGTGCGCATTTGGAGTTAGTGGCAGCAGCAGAAGTACAGTTCAGGAAATACTGGGGATGCACCTAGGACTGTTGGGCCTGAGTTTCCATTTGCGTTTCCTGGTCAAATCTCTCACAAGTCCATCTTCTGGTTCTTTGCTGGATGCAGTTCTTCCCTTACCTAGCCTGTGGCCCTTGGGAACAACAGAGGCAATAAAGACTCTTGGAACTCCAAACCTGAAACGTGCTAGTATGTTGTGTTTTTGATGAGACCACATATTCACATTATATATGTATTACAAAAGCAGTTAATTTGACACTGCTAATAGCTATGTATGTAAGTATCATATCAGAGACAGAAATAGAAGAAGCATCAACAAAGGAACAGCATATATTCAACGGAAGGCAGGTCAACAATGTTTTAGTAATCTCTTTAGATAGTTTTCTTCTATCTATTTTATAGGAAAAGGATATCTCCCTGAAGTTTTGAGTTGCATCTCCAAAAGCTTATATTTTGTAGTAGAATTATAACTTTAAATGCTTTGAAAATAACAAAATGAGACAAGCAAAACATCTGGTTTGCAGTCTGCGAAGGAGTATTAAGTAAACATGCTGGTGCCAAACCATGAACACATTTTAACATTATGTTAAATCAGGTTCATGTAATGCATTAAAAAAGTTTTGGTCAATTAACTTGAATAAAGGGTCATAGCATGTGGAAGAAAACGCAATCTGAAGTTGCAATGAATTCTCTGGTGTAGTAGAACAAAGATTCCTAGGTTAGGAATGAGAAGACTTTCATTTGATTCCTAGGTCTGCCATTGTTAGCCCTGATACTTCTCTGAGCCTTAGTTTTCTTATCTGTAAATGGGGATAACAGGATCATATCCCTGGCCTCCCTTGCTGTAGCAGCAAGCACCCTAGCATACCCAGGATGGCCTGCTAGCACAGGTTCTTTGATCTGCTTTAAAGGAAAAAATGCTTTTATAGGGGTTAACAATCTTACTTTAATTAAACATATATATCATTCACTTAGTTTGGGGGAAAGGTCAGCACCTTGAACGTAGAGAAAATACAAGCAGAGAGAAATTACAAGCAGAGAAATTAGCATAAAGATCAACAGACAGGGCATATAACTGTATGAGAAATTAGCACAGATCAACAGACAGGGCCTCCAACCATCTGACCAAAGCAATACATACATAGTTACCAGAGAGGGAAGAACCAACATCTGGGTTTTCAAAGCCAGGGGGCTCCTTAAGGGTCTGGCCAAATCACACAAACATTCTTCCAATGAAAATGCTAACCTCAGAATACATATACAGCCAGAAGGCATCACAACCCTCTGGCTTCAGTGCCTAATTACCAAAAGGTGTGAAAGCCTTCAAGCAAGCAAGCCTCCCCACAAGCAAACTTTCCCTTTAAGCAAGCTACTCCCCCAATGGTGACTCATGATGTATCAGCTGTGAGCTGGAGTTTCAAAACAGCAAAACATCGTGATTGAACACATATGGTCACATTAGCCTATTAACAGGCAGGGAAGATATTCCTATTTCATTAACATTACACTTGCCCACCTGATAAGTTGTGAGAATTGAGTGACATAATCTAAACAAAAAATATTTTGAAAGCACTACCCAAATTTCCTCTTCTTCCTTCTCCTCCTACTTCCTCCCATTTACGGGACTCATGGAAATAGGTTATTGTAGGTGATCAGAAAATTCCCTTGGGAAGGAATACTTAACAGGCAAGTGAAATATTTTAAACAATCAACCAAAAGCATTTATTAAGCAGCCACTCTGTGCTAGATCTATGCTAGGCTATAAGGATACAAGAACAAAAATCAAATTAACCCTGTCCTAAAGAAGTTTACATTCTAGAGGGGTAGACAACATGTATATGTGTAGATTTATGCAAAATATACACAAAATAAATGCAAAGCAATTGCTAGGAGTAAGGGGGAGGGATTAGTAACTAAATCTGGAAAGGCCTTTTGGAGGAGGTAGTATTTGAACTGAGCTTTGGAAGAAACTAGGAATTTTTAAGAATGTTAGCAATGGTTATAGTACTAGGTGGTATGCCGCTGTTGTGGCCAACTTCTCTTCAAGTGCGACCTTAAGACTGTTTAGAGGGGGTACTTAAAAGTAGGACCATCAGTCTTAGACAAAAATATTTTCTTAAACCTTCCCATCTTTTGTTACTGCCTTCCCTTTCTCTCTTGGCAACCTATTGTATGCTTCAATATTTCAAAGATCTATGGCTTCATCAGTGTGATGAAAGAAGACCACTTCTAACATTACAAGCTTTGGTTAAAAAAAAAATCATCAGCTGGTGGTCAACTCTCATTATCAAAGGAAAATCTTTTTCCTTTACTTTATCTGGTATTTTTTCAACATTTTTTGAAAAATGGAACTGGACTCCATTTCCCAACTCTAGGTACCTATCTACTTACCTACCTGGTACCCATCTCCTTAGCTACCTGATAAACCCCAAGGCTAAGCTTAATGGTACGACAGCTCTTTCCCTAAGAACCGAAAATAGCAATGTGCTAAGCTAAGAAGAGCAGCGTAATGCAGTATGGCAACAGGTAAAGATATTATCCTTAAGATGGGTACCTAGGTGGCACAGCAGATAAGAGTATTTAGTCTTGAAGGTTCTAAGACAGCTCCAAAAGACTCATGATGGAAAAGACTACCCACATCCAGAGAAAGAATTACGGAATCTGAATGCAGACTGAAGCAAACTATTTGCTCTCTTTTATTTTATTTTATTTTTGGTTTTGTTACATCTTTCTCATGGTTCATTTCATTTGGTTATAATTCTTCTTTACAATTTGATTATTGGGAAAAGAAGTTTGATGTGAAGGTATATGTAGAACCTCTATCAGATTACATGCCATCTTGGTGGGGAGAGGGGAGGAGAGAGAGAAAGAGAAAATCTGGAACTCAAAAACCTGTGAAGCTGAGTGTTGTAAGTTTAAAAAAATTAATTAATAAAAAAGAAAGGAAATAGGACAAATTCACAGAAGCATACTCAGTTTAAGAAAGGAGGAAAGAACCACTAAGAAATTTAGGACATCATTTAAATAAATGCACAAGAGCCCACCAAGGGAAAAAAAAAAGAGTATTTAGGCTTGGAGTCAGGAAGACCTGAATTCAGATCTGGCCTCAGATACTTACTTAGTAGCTATGTGACCCTGGGCAAGTTATTTAACCTCTGTTTGTCTTAGTTTCCTTAACTATAATATGAGGATATCAGTAGCACTTACCTCACAGGGTTGTTGTGAGGATCAAATGAAATAACATTTGAAAAGCACTTAGCATAGTACAAAATGAAGAATAATAGCACCTACCTCCCCAGTTCTTGTGGGGATTGAGGTAACATTTGTAAAGTGCTCTGTAAATGTTAAAGTGCCATATAAATGCTAGCTAGCCTTACTGTCCCCATTTTACAGATAAGGAAGTTTAGGCCGTTAAGTGACTTGCTCAAGTTCAACCAGCTAGTAAAGGTCAGAGATGGGATTCATAACCAGGCCTCTTGAGCCCAAGGTCAATGCTCTGTGGGTTAACTATCTTCAAATTAGCATCAAGTTGCAGAAAAGATGCAGAGGGAGGGCAGTATATACAACTTCATAAAGAAAAGTTGAAAGGAGTTGTGCTGAGCCTCCTTTTGGTTAGCACTACAAACAGTCCACTGCAATTTAATTTCCTAAATTAAGTAGGAATTCCTCATTAATCTATAATTACCAGAGAATGAGGTAAGTTAATTTCCCATAGAAATGAAATTTATATTTCGAAGAGCAAAACTCCTACCTTGAGAATTTACTGTGATGGGAATTCTAAACAAAGCATACCAGATGTAATTTAACCTTCAATAGATGCCTGTGGATCATTATTATGATCAACTACCATACCATGCAGTACAAACACAGTGATTCCTTAAAGACTACGGAAGTATACAAAAGCTATTTGCTGTTACATGTGCTGAATGGCCCAGACAGCTCTCTTTATTTATAGAGTTTTGTTCTGCTTCTGTTGTTGTTCTTCTTCTGCCTCTTCTGTGTGCCGTTAACTGGCTCTTTGCTCTGCTGCCAGTACATAACAACACTTCTCATCAGCTACCAGATTTTATGAAATAATGATCTGAGGGAGAGGGTCCTATAAGTCATTCAGTCTCTTAAATGCCATAAACTGCATGGGATAGTGATCTTTCAGTAAGAAGACTCACTCCCACGTTTGGGATTTAATTCTTTATGATCAAGGTTGTTCAAAGTGAGATCTCCAGATAAACAGGGTCTTCTATAATTCTATAATTGATTGATTGATAATAGAATGGATAAATTCTATAATTTAAAATTTATTTTAGTATTTCCCCAGTTACATGTGAAAATAATTTTCAACATTTATTTTCAAAACTTTGAGTTCCAAATTCCCTCCCTCCCTCCCCAGCCTCCCTAATAACAGTTCGATATAGGTTATACATGTATAGTGATGCAGTTTTCTTACCTGTTAAATGGGTCCTGCATAAAACACTCTTTCCAAACCATAGAGGCTACTGCCCTAGACATGAGATAGGAGTAGTACTTGGCACCATATCCTACAAGGTGACTGAATCTCAGTTGCCAGGCCTGCAATGGAGAGAAGAAAAACAGTATTATGTTTGAGATTACAAAGTACTAAAAAGAAAATGGAAGTATTTAAATAAAAAACACCAAACAAATGCTGCCATTCTAAATTGTACCCTGGAGGGAAAAGTCAATCACTATAATTAATGTTTTTAACATTTTATGTTTTAAGGGATTTTTTTTTATATCATGTAAATACAGAATTTGGTCTTTTACAGATAGTTCTTTATTCCTAAATGACTACGTGAATTCAATATGATTCTGAAATTTTTTATCTCATGAGTGTTTATTTATATGGACTAGATGAAGTTTCCACATTCCTTATTTTAACAAAAATGACAAAATATTTAGCTTAACATAGTTTCAATATTAATACTGAGTCATTTCTCATGTGGATCAATTCATCTTATTCTAACACCTCCTCTGCTTTTGCTACAATTAAATTACATAAACAGTATAAGTTAAGAGAAAGTAAGTGAAATTGAGCAGTTAGTACAAACATAAAAAGTGGTGATCTGAGACTGAAATTTTCTAGGAAGGGTCAAATTCTAATGTCCTGAGATGATGGCAAAGAACTAACTCTTCTTTGTCAGTAGTAAGAGAATAAAGGCTGCTTTATTCTCCTCAAATTTATTCACCTCAGCTTCCTAATCAGATGCTAAAGGAACTGAGATACACACACACACACACACACACTATATATAGGTGAGGCATCACTATTTCTTGATTAGGAATTAAAGCCAGGTCAAGACAGCATCAACAATTTGGGGAATATGGCTAGGCATTCATAGAAGAGTAAATGATATCTCCTGATGGCCAGCTTGAAGTGACCAGTTACCAACAACAAAAAATTTAGAGTTTTTAAAACACTGCTACTCTTCCAGTGATGTTGCATTACCCTAGGAAGTACTTTCCAGAAATCAAGTCCAAATTTGGGCCTCTGCAGTTTTCAAACATTGTTCCTAGTGCTGTCCTCTAAAGCCTGGCCAAACAAGTCTAATCTTAGTCTTGGTACATAGTATCCTTAAAAATAAAGAGTGCTTTATAGCCTTTTAAAAACTTGAAGACAGTTATCATGATTCCCCAAAGATTAAACATTCCCAGTTCCTTCAATGAACTAGTATGAGTTCAAGGCCCTTCACTTTCCTAGTTAAGTTCTTCTAGATACTCTCTTACTTTATCTTTACTAAAATGTAATGCCTGGAACTGAACGCAAAATAATTCCTAGACAGTGAGAGTATAATTCTTATCAATAAGCCTCAGAGTGAAAAACTGACAATGTTCCTTGAAAGTGAATGGTAATATCACATAAGAGAGAGTGGGCCAATTCCAGAATGACAGGGAAAGGTTATGGATGGGCAGCCCATATGCTCTGCTGGTATCTACACAATGATACTTGTACATGAAGTCTTGGATGGTCAAGAATCAGATAATAGTTGAACGCAGTAAGAAGGCATGAATGGGCAATATTCTGCAGAACTGAAATACTATCTCCATTGATCCTAAAAGCATAAAAGAGGTGGAACAAAACAAAAACAACTCTGAGATTCTATCTGACACCCACCAAATTAACAGAGATACTTCAAAGATGACGTGGTTATGTTTTTTAAAATTAGACTGCTGGTGGAACAAAAAAATAACAGCTTCAAAGTTTTTAGAAATAAATATTGCTGAAAAAGGATCACAAAAATAAGCATAACATTTGACTCAGAAGTCTCCCTATTAGTACTCAACAAATCTACCAATCAATAAGAATATAAAGAAAAATTCAGCAACATTCATTGAAATACAAAAAGCTAAAACCAAGTTTTTAACGCTTGTGGAATGGTTGGAAAAAATTATGGTATCTAACAGGATATTATTGTGCAATAAAACATGAAGGATCACATATGATAATTTTCTTTTTGGTTGTATTGTTAATTATTTATTCCTTTCTTTTGTTTTTGTTCCTATATTTCAATGCTTATAATATACTTCAAAATAAGTTTCAATAAGTTTATCTTAAAAAATAAATTCAAACTTTGAGTTTTAAATATATTCATCTTTGCCAAAAAAGGATTTACTTATCAAGAATATATATTTCATATAAAAATAAAATATTCTATTTTAGAATTCTCCCACTAAAAACTATTGTTTTTCTAAACATGAAAGCTGGAAACACCTACATTCTGATTTATTAATAGCAGGAACCCTTTCCAAGTATAACTACATAAGCCTACTCCCTATAACAATGTAACACAAAAAATGGGATTATAAAAATAAAAGCATACCCAAGACACATTCATGATTTTTTCTACATGCAAAGAAAACCTCTCTCCTACATGTTCTGTACCTGACACTTTATCTAGATTTTCTGAAAGAAGAGAACCAATCTCTTCTTTTTCTGCCTAAGGAACGCCCTTCCTTTTTCACTTGTGGATAGCAAAGTGATATAAAATCACAGATAATCTTCACAAAGAACACTACAAGTTACATCAATAGATCATCTCTATTTAACAAATTGAGAATCACTTTTTCAAGGCAGAGGGGTAAAACTCAGAACTGATGGCTCATCATTCTTCATACTTTACTTGCTTGGACAGAGTTTTGTACCAAGTGTCTGAGTTTGGCTACTTAGAGAAATGAGTTGTAACTAAGTGTGTCATGAGATAAGAATAAGGAGATGGTCCAGTGTGGTGCTTAGAGGTGCTGGATATGTAAGAGTTCTATGGCAACTGCAGTTGGCAATCCACAATATAAGGGTGACAAGGAGCAATAACTCATATGCATCTACAGCTTTAAAGTTAATCAAGTCTTTTCCTCATAACCTCGTGAAGCAGACCAAGAGGAGGGAGCAGGGATAAGCAGGCATTGTGCTAAACACTTTACAGACATCATCTCATTTGATCCTCATAAACACCCTAGGAGGTAAGTGCTATTATTATCCTCATTTTACACTTGAGGAAACCGAAACAAACAGACATTAAATGATTTGCCCAGGGTCACACAATTACAAAAGTCTCAGGGGACATTTGAGCTCAGGTCTTCCTGAGTGCTCTACCTCAGCTGGTGTACCACCAACATTTTATTGGGACAGAAGGGCAGTGTTTGAACACTGGTACAATCCAAATGACATTTAACCCTGAACTAAAAGATTACTTTGTGCAGTCCTGCCTCACTTAAATCCAATTCTCACGCAAGGCAAGACCCCATGATAACATTGGTCCTCTTTGAAACAAAAGATAAAACAACTCTGAACCCAATAGCTTAGAAAATGCTACAGATAAAATTGCATTGTTGCTATGCTAGTTCTTTTGATGCACTGAAATTACATTGTATCAAATAGTATCTGAAATCTGTGGGCAGTTGGCGAATTTGTTACACGGCTATTCAGTTGGGAAGTTAATGTTAATTTCTGAACTGGCATATGACTTAACAGTTCTTGCTAAATGTATCAGTAAAGAATCAACCAATCTGTTAGCTGTATCCTTGGATTAGAAGTCTCTGATGTTATAACACTCCACTTTGTTTTGAGGCTCTTCTTTGTAACTTTTTTTCCTTGGTAATCTGCCAAAACTAGTCGGGCTGCTTCTAGAGCAGTGTGAGGTTTGAGTTGAATACTATTTTGTTTTGTCTTGAAAACCAGCCCACTTCAAGAACTGCATTTGATTTGTGCTATGAAATTTCAAATTGACTTAAATTCGTAAGCCTGTAGCTGGGGTCCCAAATGGACAGAGTAATACAAATGAGATCTTTTCAGAATTGCAGTAAGGGACTTTAGGGTGCATGTAATGCTAAGATAGTTCCACTTCCTGAATTTCCAGGGCAGTTGTCTTTTCCTAATAACCTACCAAGGGTATGCATAGTCCAGGAGAATGTACACTGTTGTGCCTCAGGGGATAATTATAGGTTTAGATTTTGTACTACACACCTTTCCACATACTTAAGCATGTGGTAAATAAATTACATTCATATGATACCACTATTTGGAGGATCTGAAATATATTTATAGTGAATTAAAGCCTTAAATTCTGTTCTTCTTCAAATAAGGCTCTCTAAAATAAGACCAGCAAAGGTAATATAACTGCCATTAAGTCTTTCTGGACTTCTTCATCTGAAAAATAGATTACTAAAAAATTAGAATACTTGTAATACTTATTCAAGGGATTGTTGTAAGGATCAAATGAGATTATGTACATTAAGTGCTTTGCCACCAGCCTATAAGGTACCATATGACTATTGGCTATTATTAATAACATAGATTGTTAGTCATTCTTAATGTTAACTATTTCACTCATGAAGAATAGTAATTTAATAATATAAAGAATTTTTCTTCTCCGTCAACTGGTTGGACAGAAGTTTTGACCTTTCATTCTAGAGACAACTTGCAAGTCTGGTTCCCAAAAAAGCATGTCCTAAAAGATGGCAAAAAAGGACTTTTGTTTTCCTTCTATTTTCACTAGAGGAGGCAGCATGATATCCTGGAGAGTAGAAAGAACTGGCTTTAAATCCTGCCAGTGACACATACCATCTGGCATGGGCCTAGGGAAGGAGTCTCTCAGGACCCCAGATAACTCTAAGACTATGTCACAGAGAAGGTCCTGATCTTTGCCCATAGATGAAAGTCCTCACTGGAAACTCCCTATACTAATAAAATCACAATTCTGGTTAAAAAAAAAAAGTCACTATGATCTCAACATTGTGAATAAGACTCTCAAAAGTGGAAGGTACCTGAAAAGTTATTTAGTTCAAATCTCAAATTCCCTCATCACTATCTTGCACAACTATAAAAATAAACCTTTGGGACCAATGGCTGAAGAAAAAGGCCCACTTCAAGAGTGGTTATTTGGTCTGTGCTAAACATACACACACACACACACACTCACCCTTCAAAATGACTTAGCTTCATAACCCTTTCTGTAGAAGGCAACAAAGCCTACTTACATAAGGAAGACAATTTTAACAATATACTTTGGGGGAGGGGAGAGTTGTGTTAAGTCTGCCAACCTTCATTTCCTCCCTACCTGGGCTTGTGAATTTACAGACTTCAACTCTACATCTCATCTGCAATCTCACGTGGAATATCCTTTGTTATGCTGGTCCCATTCTACCACTGGTGAGCTCCTCCTGGGACCTCCATTTGAGGAGCGGCCTAGGACTCCCCACCACTTTTAAGTTCCCTTGTATGTTGTCTTCCCCCATTGGATTAGAAGTTCCTTGAGGGCGAGGTGCTTATATTTGTATCCTAAGTGCTTAGAACAATGCCTGGTACATAAACACTTAATAAATACTGGCTGCCTTGCCTTGACTCATGGTTATTATCTTGGTTTTAAATCATAGTGGCAAAAATTTATATAGAACAGGAGGCCCTTTTCCCATTTCTTCACAGACTTCCTATTTCCATATCATTGATCTTCCCTTGGTCAGATGGAGCCAGCAGAAGCAATATTAACTGCCATTGAGACTTTGTTACTCCCATCTTTGACCCTCCATACTAACTTCTTTTGTCATCTCTATAATTCTTCATAATTTTAATGGCCATAGGCCATTTTGAGGCAGGGTTTGAGGATAAGCTCTACCACTAATTTGCTATGAGAGCCTTAGGTAAATCACTTCTCTCAGCTCCAGTTTCATCTGAAAACAAGAGACTTAGACTGGAAAGTTCCTTCTAGCTCTAAGATTCCAAGATCCTATATTGTCCCCATTCCTAGCAATGTTTTCAAAAGTCATGGTTGGATTGTAAATTTCTTGAGGATAGAGATCACATCCACTTCCTTTCTAAATTCCATAATATCACTACTCCGATACAGAAGGCCCTCACTAAGTATTATTGGTTGGCTGGTTTACTCTCTGTCATAAAACATTCCTGGTATAAACACCCAGAGTAGACAGTAGAGCAACATGCTACAAAGACTTTAAGTCTGCTCTGATATTGGATAGCAGGCTTTTTTGTCTATTAAAAAAATACACTGGCTTTGCTGATACATTTTTGTAGGTCTTTGACTACTAGTATAACAGATTACTAGTATAACAGCCGATATGCTGCTTTGTTTATTTTCGGCCTGCCAGTCTGGGCTATATGCAGCGTTTGCCTAGAGCATGTTGACACATGATTACAGGCTTCTTCAACTGCTAAAACCACAAGTGAACAACGGGCTCACTTTGTTGTGCAAGCTCATAAAATTCTACTTTGTTGATAACTGTGCTTGTGATAATTGGTGTAATGCACTGTAAGACATCAGAGCAGGAAGAAGTAAGTATCTCATCTTGTTTTTATGGCTAGGTCTCCCAACTTATTTTTTTTAAATGCTCTCTAGGTATTATAATTTGTTCATTCATTAAACAACTTGATATTAAGTATCATTCTGTGCAAAGTAACATGCTTTGCAGCGGAGGAGATACAAAGACAATTAAAACATGGTCCTAACCTACATTTAGATTATTACAATTACAATCTAGCACTGGGAATATGATATATAAACAAAGACGTAACTAATATGAAATAAAAGTACTATAAAACAGATTACAATGTACAAAAGATGAAATCTTGAAAATTAGAGCAGGAAGAGACAAACTGGAAAAAAGACAAGAGAACTGATAAAACTAAAAAGCTGTTTTTTTAAAAAAAGACTAACAAAATTGATAAACTCTTAGCCAACCTTGTTTATAAAACGGGTATAAAATTAAATCAACAAAATAGAAATTGAACAGAAGGAAATAACAAAACCAAAAGAAAATAAGCACAGAAAGGGTTCTTACATAATCCAATTTCAAAACCAGAAGTAAGATTAGCTGTAAAGCAAGAGTTTTTAACTTGGGGCTCAAGTTAGATTTGGGGGGGGGTCTATTAATTCAGATGGGAAAAATATATTATTTTTGTTAATATAACTGAAATGTACCATTTCCTCTGATTATGAATATAGGCAACAAATATTATTCTGACAAGGCTCCACCAGACTACCAAAGAGGCACATGACACAAAAGTAGTTAAAAATTACTATGTAAAGAAACTACCAAAATAGGGTGGGGGGTGAGGAGGAATTCCAGGTCCCGATGAATTTACAGGAGAATTCTATCAAACTTTTAAAGAGTAATTAATACTAATTTAAGGAATAACTAAAACTAATTATTGGGCAAAGACTGATAAGGCTTTCTGCTAAACTATCTTCACGAGATAAAAATAGTCCTAATACCTAAATCAGGAAAGAATAAAGAAAAAAAGCACTATAGCCCAAAATCTTGGCCAAAAGGCTATGGTAATTTATTCACAAAATCATTCATTATGACCAAGTGGAATGTACAGCACAGATGAAAGGATAGTTTAACATTAGGAAAACAATCAACATAATCATTACAAATGAAAATATCTTAAAACCACATGATTATCTTAGGAGATATAAGAAAAAGCCTGAGATACATGCTTCTGGCCAAGATGGCTACCTGAAGGGGAGGCAGACCACCCAGCTACCACACACATACTTCGGAACAAAATAAACTGAATAATGATCAAGAAATCCAATGAGAACCTTCAGTAAGTGACTTATTCTACACCAAAACTACAGAAGAGATCAGGCAGAAACCTGAAGGCAAAAGAAAAGAGAATCCTCCAGCAAAGCCAATGTCAATGCAGAGGTGACTCCCAGTATGACTACAAATGGTCAGGACACATGTAGTCTTCATGGCTCTGGGTACAGGGCACCTGTGAAAAAGCTTCGAGGTGTTCAGCAAACCCTGTGATAAGGAATATGGAAGTATGGGAGAGCAACAGCAATGGAAAGCAACTAACACCCTCAAACCAGGGGTGCCTAGGCCCAGAGCTGAGCTCCTAAACATTCTGTCCTGAGACACCAGAGAGGGCCCTAAAGAACTAGCACTCTGAAACTTAAAGATATAGGAGGGTTGAAATCTTTGATCCTTAATGCAATAGTTATTTGGGACTGATTTGGGGGGAAAGTCTCAGGGGATATGGGATTTTTGTCCTACTGTTAAGCCTAGAGTGGACTCTAGCAAGTTGGACCTCAGCCAGGCTGCCAGCCTTCTCTCCTGTCCTAACAGGTGGAGGTCAGTGAAGGAACCCAGGTGACCCAGGATAAGACCAATCAGGACCAACCATCCCAACCAAAACCACAGCAGAAGACACAGTCTGGGTCCTGACAGAAAGCCCCAGTTGAGGAGGAGATGTAACAAAGAAAATGCCAGCCAATATATAAAAAATCATTGCGAGAAAGATTTAACTGTTCTGATCAATGCAATGAATAACCATGATTCCAGGCAGTGAAGAATATGACCTGCTCACTTCCTGATAAGTGTCAAAATACGTTAACAAGCATTTATTAAATACCTACTATGTTCCAGGGAGTATAGTAAGTGCTGGAGATATAGAGAAACAATGACAACAAAAGGTCTCTGCTCTCAAAGAACTCACAGTCTAATGGGGGAGGAAACGTGACAACACTATGTACAAAGATATATTCAGTATAAATTGAAGATAATCATGGAGGGAAGACTTTAGCATTAAGGGAGAACAGGAAAGGCTTCTTATAGAAGGTGGGCTTTTTAGTAGGACCAGAAGGAAGCCAGAAGATGGAAAAAAGGAATGTGAGCATTTCAGGCATGGAGGACAAGAAGAACAGCAAGGAGGTCAGTGTCACTGTTATTACAGATGGAAGAGAATAAGCCATAAGAACTTGAGTAGAATGGCAGGAAGGTAAATGGGTATGACAAGCTTTAAAACCAAACAGAGGATTTTGTATTTTATATATTTATATTTTATATTTGATCTTGAATATGGAGAATTTACTGAGTAGGGAAGTGACACTGTCAGAACTACAATTAAGGAAGATCACTTTGACAGCTGAGTGGAAAACCGCCTGGAGTGGGGAGGGACTTGAGGCAGGGAAAACAACGAGAGAACTGCAGGCAATTGTCCAGGCATGAGGCGATAAGGACCTGTACCAGGGTAGTGGCCACATCGGAGGAAAGATGGTTACATTTACAGCCTTTATGAGAGATGTTACAAAGGGAGAATCAACAGGAATTGGCAACTGACTGGATCTGGGGAGTGTGAGAGAGGAAAGAGTCAAGAGTAATACGAAGGTTTCAAGCCTGGGTGACCAGGAGGATGGTAGCGACTTGTTGCAACAATATGCTAGTGGCTATTGTAGGGGTATAAGACCCCTACCAACAACCAGCACACAGAAAGCTGCCAACACAGGTTCTTTTCATCTGCTTTACTAAGGAAAGTAGTGTTAAGGGGGTTAACAATCTTATTTCAATCCAACATACAAATATCCTTCACTTAGTTCAGGGGAAAAATCCAGCACCCTGAACTTCGGAGCAAATACAAACAAATTACAAACATACATTTATAAAGAGACCAAATACAATTCATAGTTACTAAGAATACATCAACATCTGAGTTCATCTGGGAGGCCCTTAGAGCGGCTGCCCAGAGTCCCTTACCTCCAGGAGAGAGAGCCTCTAAGAGAATGCCAACCTCTGGGTTTATATATCTTGTTCAGGGTCAAAGGTGAGTCACACATTCGACTCACTCACGTGACCTAAAAGTGTTACAAAAATTCGACTCAAACCCACAGGTCTAAAAGCCTCTGATGTCACAAACATGTCACTCAAACCCATTTAAACCAGGCTTTCCCTTGAGGGAAGGAGGTCATCAAGGACTCCTACTTTAATCAAGGAAACAAAGGCCAAACTTCAAGGGCACTTGATTGAATAAGTGCTAAAAGCCCACCTTGATTGCCAATACATGACTTCAACAGTAATAGCTGATGAACTCAATATGCAGAACGAGAAATAAATTTTTGCCATGGCTGATGTGAGACTTTGTTTTGCTTAACTACGCATAATTGTTACAGGGCTTTCACTTTTTTCAGTTAGTTTTTTTTCCCCCAGTGTGGAGAAGAAATGGGAGGGAGAGAAAATAAATGTTTGCTAATTGAAAAAAAAAAATTAAATGAAAGGATACACTAGGCTGGAGATCATGAATTTTTCACAATTAGAGTACAAAGGAAGAGTAAATATAAAGTTGTAAGGGGAATGGGCATCAGGTGAATTCCACTCTTATTTGAAATTGAGAAAAGAGGTCTGGACACATGCGCAGTTTGATGTAGAAACATGACATTTTAAAGAAAAAGAACTTTGAAAGACTTGAGAATGCTAATCAATGGAATGACCAATCATGTCTCTGGAGGACCTATGATGAAATATGTTTACAGAAGTGACAGATACAAAATGTAGAAAGAGACACTTTTTTTTTTTGGACATGGCTACCATGTGGATTCATTTTAACTACATTTATTTGTAACAAGGTTCTCTTCTCCCACCACTTCATTTTTAATTGAGGTGGCTTAGTCAATAAATATTTAGTAAGTATTTTCTAAATGCCAAGCATTGTGCTAAGCCCTGGAGATACAAAAAAGAGGCAAAAGACAGTCTCTGAACTCAAGAAGCTCACAATCTAATGAGAGAAATAATGAGCAAACCAAAACGCATGAGCAAGATATACACACGATAAGTAGGAAATAACTGAGAGAGAAAAAGTACTAGAATTAAGAGGGGTTGGCTCAGCAACAGTGATGCAAAAAAAGAGGGCCACTGTAACATTTTTTAAAAGGGGTTAGGTTAGCAGTAGTGATACAAGAAAAAAAAAGAGGGCCACAACAACATTTTTTTAATGTAGAGGGGAAAACAGAAAGTACTTCAGAGGACAACATAGACAAGCAGGATTGTTTCGAAAATAACACAATGAATTTATGATACAATTTTTAAAAAGCAAGCTAAATGAAACAGACGTTTATAGTTTTACATAGAATCTTCTTTTTGTGTTCTGTTGTGGATATGGAAATGCTCTTTTTTTATGTTTGATTTTGTTGCTGTTATTTGTTTGTTTTTATGGGCAGCTAAGTGGCGCAGCAGCGGATATAGCCTTGGGCCTACAGAAGACCCAGTTCAAATTTGGCCTCAGACACCTGCTATCTGTGTGACTCTGGGCAAGTCACTTAACGTCTGTTTGTTTCAGTTTCCCCATTTTTAATATGGAGATGAAAAGAGCACCTATCTCCCAGGCTTTTTGTGAAGATCAAATATGATAATAATTGTAAAGGGCTTAGCACAATGCCTGGCATATAGTAGATGTTATATAAATGTTCACTATGATAGGATGATAAGGAGGAAGAGGAGAGGGAGATTTTTTTTTTTTGCCACTGTGCCTTTACTTAGCACTGTTTCCTATGCTTAGGTTACACATCTTAACAAAAGACTTTACTAAATTTTACTAAATTTAGCAAAAATATATGCCAGAATTTTACTAAACATTTTTTTTACTAAATTTTACTAAAATTTTTACTAATTCTCCCAAAAATTTTTACTAAAATTTTACTAAAAAATAACCATCCATGTAATACCAGAAAAATTTTAATGGTGAACTCAGAAACTTGATTTTTAGTTTAGTTAATATTGATTTTTAGTTTTGAATATTACTACCTTGAAAACTCTACTTGGAAAATCTAATAAGAGAGAATTTACTATATATACAAAATATCCTCAGTAACAGCTGTATTACGTTTCTATGTTCTCAGTTTGCAAAATACTTCTTGATTTCAAATCTTAGCTCATAAAACAGATTTTCAGGCAGCATTACTGTGTTTACATTTAATACCTATGGTTTTCCTACTTAATTATAACCTTGTCTGTTCAAATAAATAGCAACACAGATAGAAAACGATTATTTTTAGCTGAAAATTCTTATTCAAGGAGTAACAGGGAAAGCCAATGTTCTATTTTTAAAGGCAACAATGCTCTGCACAATGTGGACATTTTTCAAGTGTTATGGCCTTTTCTCTATGTATTTCAAATACTAGTTAGTACCAAAAGCTCCAGATCATAACCATTAAAGAAGTTATAAATGCTTATTAGTGGATTTTCTCTAAGAGAAAGGTGGGAAGTATGCAGACTGTCTTAAAGAGAGTACTCAAACTAATAATAACAATCATCCTGACAACCCAACAATTTGCCTTTATACAGTTAGCAGTACCATTTGCCAGGTATGTGACTTAATGGAGCATCAAAAAAGTATATATTTAGTTTGTTTACACCATCAATTTTTATCAATTATGAGCAGTGAAAAGAATATTTTTGCTAAAAGCACTGGTGGAATCAATCTCATATGAAAAACATCTCAATTAGGTGATGATTCTAATGAAATACAAACATCTGTCTTATGCAACATAGAAAAAGAACAGCAATGAAGAGGTTAGCAAACATATTCTTTTCTGCTCTCCCAGTTCACCCTATTATTAAGCTGGCACATATTTTGAGAGCAGGCAAGACCCCAACACCTAAAGTTCCTGACCTAATTTCATACAATGAGAGACTTGGAATGTGAGTTACTCGAGGGCAGGGATCATAGTTTTATCTTTCTTTGTATCTCTAGCACTTTGGCATATAGTAGACATTTGATAAGTGATTGTTGACTGGTCATTAGAAGAAGGAAAATACAAAGATATCAGTATGAAGAGAAAAAAATTAGCACAATACAAAGCAGAGACGATGTGAGGCTGGGTTGTGAATGACGCAATGTTTGCCCATGCCATCTTCCTGTCAGTCCCTTTAAGTGCCCTTTGCACTATAGTGGGGGACCCTTCCAATTCTGTACTTCATGTTTTAAAGTTTTCCTTCCTCTCATCAAAATGTAGCTTACAATTTTTCAGATAATTGTCACAGTGTGAAATGCTCTCAAAAGAAAAGAATTTCTCCCATGCTATTAATGACTGATAAAGATAGTAAAAATTTCTCTTCCAGGGGCATTTTCATAAAAAACACAGGACTCTTTAGATTTACATGTCCCACAGATCCACCAGGGGGGCAGCAGAGGAAATATTTTTGCTCAGGAAGCCCTTTCTGGAAGCCTTTAAATGAGATGATTGAAACTTAAGACTAACTCAGAACACCAAAGGGGACCAGTCTGACAAGGGGACAATGTAGCACCATCAAGATCTTCCCTAAGCTATTGAGAAGCAGGTATGTGGAACGATCTGACTCAGAGCTCAAGCCAAGCTCTCTGCAGGCTCATTTTCTGCCTCAATGGCTTTGTGTGGTTTTGTGAGGCAATACTAATTGTAGGCCTCAGTTACCCTTTTAGCATTTTGCAAAACAACTGATGCACCAAGTCAGAGCTACCTTGGCTACTGTGTGTCTTTGCTTGAAAAGAAGACTCTTCTAAGTTCCTCTGGCTTTTGCACTATTGTGACTACTTGGCATTTGGTTAAACTTCTCTAAATGTCCGATTTCCATCTTCCACAGTCAACAGTTTAGTTAAACAAGTCAGGTCAGAGCTGGCACAGTACTACAGCACTTTCTTCTCATATCTCTTTTTTTGTTCTAATTTGATATCTATTTTGACCTCTGTTCTACCATGCCGACAACAGAAGTGCACACACTCAGACACTGACAAGGAAATGACTATGCCAGTAACCATTTGTTTCCTGACAGTTAATAATACACAACAGATTTCATTTTTATGATGTTGTTCAGTGTTCTCCATGTCTGGCTTCTCCCAACTCGCTTCTTTTAAAAAGTATTTATGACATATATAAATGATGAGACTTTTCAGCAGTCTTCAAACCTTTTGGCATCTTTCATCTCCAAACCACAAACTGCATTCTCAACATGGTTTTCAGTTGTAGCCCCCTGTGCTCTGCTTTCAATTGAAGTCCCTGAGAGTATCAAGGTGTATACTGACTTAGCATGGAGGATCTTATCAAATTCCTCAGGAAACTGTTTCTACTTCTTCAGCTTATGCTACAAATAATGGTGAGTAGGCAGCAATTAACTCTGTAGTGGACTACTTATGATCATCATGAGTACTTCAAGGCCTTTCAAAACACATGGGGAAGCAACTCACCC
Source organism: Trichosurus vulpecula (assembly GCF_011100635.1). NCBI lineage: Eukaryota > Metazoa > Chordata > Mammalia > Diprotodontia > Phalangeridae > Trichosurus > Trichosurus vulpecula. The sequence goes on from NC_050574.1 coordinate 183,906,564, forward strand.
AATTTTTTTATTCACCTCTACAAGGAAAAACTAACTATGAGCTACCCTTCTATTTTACTACAACTTTCTTATATTTTCTACTTTCATTTATAGTTAGGAGACAGAATGCAAATTTCATAGAGGTCCTCCCACAATGTGTCAACTTACTGGTCATTTGACAAAGGATGCATATTAGGAATATAAAAGTTAAATTACTGTTTGCAGATGGTCTATCAAGAGTGTATTTCCTAGCAATTTCCCAATAATACTGTGGAAGTAGAAGTTGGTCACACAAAATTTAGGGCCAGCTTGAGTTTTTGATGTTCAATGGGTTTCTATAGCCAAAAAAAAAAAAAAAGCCTATCACCTGTTAGCTGATTTTCTGGTGACGAAACTCTCTGAACTTAGGGAGTCTAGTGCCTTCCCCCATCAGATTACCTAACATTTACTCTGTATATATCGTGTATGAACTTAGGTATCTTAAATGTTTTCTCTCCCATTAGATTATATTCTCCTTGAAGACAGAGATGAGTTTTGCCTCTCTTTGCATCTCCAATATTTAGCACAGTACTTAGAACAAACTTAGGACTTAAAAAACATTGACTATCTCCTCTGGGAGTAAGTACACATGGTTTTCAACTGAGAACATTTTCAGATTGGCAGAAACTGTCTGGAGATTTCCCACGGTAGGAAAAGCCTAAAGGAATATGTCAGCTATCCACCATAATAAAGCATGGGTAGGGATGATAATAAGAATCTTAGAAAAACCTTAACAAGCACTATATATGTTATTCTGTCCCTAGTTTTAATAATTACCAAGACTCACACATTTAAATACATCAACTAAAAATGCAAATGAGCTATGTATGATATGGTTCTTAACTTCTGAAATTAGTGATAAAACAACTTTTAAATAAGGATATAACTATCGTTTATTAAAATTCACAAGGTCAAGTCATGACATACATATATTATAAAATAAAAGGAATGTTGAACATATTTTCCAAATGCTAGAACTTTCTCAGTTGGATTTAGCTCTTTTTTTTGTAATAAAGCAGATTTCAATGGAAGGGGGAAGAAAAGTATGGGTAATCTGGTAAATAATTCTAATGTTTGAAAGAAGCCAAAAATGAAAATTATTAACTGGAGTAAAATATAAGTCATTAGTGACCATATTCCCTTTGTAATATGGTAACTCATGATCTCTGATAAAGAGAAGAGTATAACATCTTAATTTAGTTTAGAAAAAATATTCACCCAACAACTTAAAAACAGTACTTTCTCAACTTCCTTAGCTTGGAAAGCTCTGGTATTTCAAACTTATTTTCTAATTTCTGTGCTGAAAGATGTCTTCAATTTAATTTTAAAATCCTACCTATTAATTTTCCCTTAAAGTTACCTAAAAGGCACAAAGGCTAGACATATACAATTAGGAAATACATCTTTTAAAGGCTACGTTATTGGTAAGATATAACTAAGTTAATGAAGATGGCTAAAACACCTTTAACTCTAGGAATATAACAACCTCTTCCATAAGTTTCATGAAGACATTCCATTAGTTTATTAAATAGCTGCAGATTCTGTAGCCCAGGGCTTACAATAATATGTCATTTGCAGGTCATGTTACTGCCTGTATTTTGTACAGTATAACTGACATAAATAAGATATGTGACTGATCCAACGAAATTATTAAAGTTGCCTGTTTTCTATCAACGTATCATCAATCTTGCCTGATTATCTTGTCTGAATAATTTCCAAAACTCCTCATGCAATAGTGTTCCTCCTCCCCCCTTACCCACTTCTATTAGAAAGAAAAAAATATCTTACAGAATTTTGGTTGAAATCTATGGAAAACCTAAGCAGTCTTGAAGAGACCCTAATGTAACCAAGTAAGCTAGGCAATATTAATCATCACCATAATTTTTTTTGGTGTTTTTTTGGGGGGCAGGGCAATTGGGGTTAAGTGACTTGCCCAAGGTCACAAAGCTAGTCCATGTGCCAAGTGTCTGAGGCTGGATTTGAACTCAGGTCCTCCTGACTCCAGGGCTGGTGCTCTACTCACTGCACCACCTACCTGCCCCACACCATCATTTCTAATATGCAGGTGCAGTGTATTAAACAGTACCTAAGTATTACTGAAAAAGATGGACTGCAGTGGGGAGAAATTTGAAGCACAGTAGCTGACCAACAGACCACTGCAATAGTACAGGAAGGGAGGTGACAAGGGCCTGCACCAGGGGAATAGTATTGTTAGAGAATAGAAAGGGTCAGAGATGTTATATGAAGGTAAAATCAACAGCATGTGGCAACTGATTAGACATGGGATTGACAGAGTAAAGAACCCAAGTTGTGACCTTGGATGGCTGGAGGTTAATGTCTTTGATAGTAATAAGAAAGTTGGAAAGTGGGGAGGTTTTGGTAAAGAGAATGAGTTCAATTTGGGGCATGTTGAGCTCAAGATCCTATCTGAGATGTCCAAAAATCAGTTGGAGAAACTATGGACCATGGGAACAGATGAGATCACCAAGCGAGATAGTACAGAAGGAGAAAAGGATGAAGGACAGACTCTTGGGGATACCCATGGTTAGTGGGCGTGATCTAGATAAAGATCTAGCAAAAGAGCCTGAGAAAGAGTAGTCAGACAAGTAGGTAAAAAGAGAACCAAGAATGTGCCGCAAAAAGCTGAAGAGAGATTATCTGGGGAAAGAGGTTAATTGGCATTGTCAAAGCTTATAGAGAAATCAAAAAGGATGAGGACTGAGAAAAAGTCATTAGGTCTGGCTATTAAAATCCAGAGTTCAGTATCATTGGGGTGAAGAGACAGATAAACAAAATTTAAAATTATACAGGTAATTCCAAGATACACTTGATTCTACTAACCAGTGTTTCTATAAATTATGCATATATTTATAGAAATCTATTCCATGTTTGGGGAGAGATAATGGCACTACTGTTAATTCAATGAATTCAATTCAACAAGCATTTATTAAGAGAACTGTTAGGTGCAGATATAAAACTTAGATAAGAGAAAGCTACTTATTCTCATGAATCTATGAGACTAGTGATAGGAAGTGATGTACCTAATAACTAATTATGAGTTTTTAGTCTTTATTATGTAACTCAAAGTCTTCATGCAGAAAATGGACTTAAATAAGAGGCATGAGAAATAAGCATGTGTAAGTACAAATATAATGACATGATTTACACCTAAATCTATGATCTTATGCTCTATGAAAAGAAAGTCTGACAATTATTTAGGAGAAGATACGAAAACTGAATAACAGAAAGTATCTGAAGCTCATACTTCATAATTTTGAAGCACAATGACTACATACAGTGAGTTACCAGGGGTTCACATAGAAATGGGGGCCACTAATCCATACCTAAGAATCCCTGCACATACTGACAGTTTAAAAATGTAATGTTATTAAAAAAGTTGAGATTGTTGGCAACTAGGAAGGAGGAGAAGCACCCAAGCTGTCTCTGTGCAGCTCCCAACTGAACCCAGCATATTTTCCTTATATGACTGGGCTCCCAGGCAGGGAAGGGTTTGGTGCTGGGAGCCTGGAGTGATTAAGGAACAATGATAACAGGAGATGAGAGGCTTGGAGACCAGCTGAGGCTGAGTTGTATGGGCAGGGCAGGTCCTGGCACAGATGGAAGAGGGGTACCCTCCTGAGCGATGTTTCCTGGGGAGGTTAGTCTGTGCTGGGGGAGTGAGATGTGGCTCTCAAGAGCCCTGAAAAAAAAAAGTAATGTTACTTATATTTTATTGAATTTTTATTTATTTTGTTAAATATTTTCCAATTATATTTTGATCTGGTTTGGGCCACCATTGGGAGTGTTGCTAGACACATTTGACACCTCTGACCTACAGCATAGCGGAAAAAATGAGCCCACATGGCTTTATACATTAGTACTCTGAATACAGGAGGGCGGGCTTAAACTTAAAACATATATAAAGTATGTGTTATCAAAATAATGTGCTCTCCTGGTCTTCTTGGCATTATGTAGCTGATTTTTATCATATTCAAGAAGGTCAGTTAGTATGTTTTAATATTCACATAATCATTGTAAAAGACACTATTATAAGCCTGAGTAATGCACCAATAATTGTTTGTACCACTTTGTGACAAGAAACACAACAATCTATTTCGAGAATAAAGTAGTTTTAATAATAAGTGATTAAAGATCTTTAAAACAGCTCTGACAATTAGTAATTGGGACTTCTTAAGGTCAGCAATGAAAAATGATTAGAGTCAGGGTTAGAATTCAGTTTCTAAAGCCTCAAACTCATGTGATCCCAGCTTGACTTTGAAGTGATCTACCACACTGACCGCAAGATCCATTTTCCTTAATATCCCAACTTGATTAACAACAAATAAATCTTGACTTCTCTTGCTGCAACTAAGGAGTTCAATGTTATCTAGAGTTATCCTACTTCTTTTGGACATTGTACTTTTCTTGATAATTAACACATCCATGAAAGCATTTTACCTTTTCAATATATTTTTTATCTCTATATTCATCTGAACCCTACCTGGTTCAGTTTAAGCTTTTTAGATGGCTACACCATATTTTAAGAGGGAAAACTAGCTGAAAAAAGTGGTTATGAAACAAATGTAAACTATCACTTGATTTATAGACATTCATTACTTTGTTTGATGGAATTAGTACTATGAAATGGTTATTCAAACTGTACTCTGGCTTAAGTGGAAAAAAGTTATTACAATAATTGTATAAATCATTTCAAATACTGTTTGATTTTTGGATTTTAAGCGTCTGGACCTTTCTAAATGCTCTATGACACTCTTTATTCTTTATCAATCACCAAACCAAAGCTGCTTTTAGACACAGAAAAATACACATTATAAAAATAATTGCATGAGTCACAAGTCTGAAATCTGAAGACAATGAATATTAAAGGAAGATAATTTACTGGATGATCTCTTTTACAGATTAATATATACTTTATAAATATAGGTGTATAAATGACACCAAGACAAACTGGTTGGGTGTAGTATACTTGAAGGCAAATATAAAGTTTCAGAAAGCCCCTAATGTGCAAGAAATTAGCCAACTTTCTCATGGAGACCTCTGGTGGTCAGGCAAATCACCAAGAACAGCCTTTGTGGAAAAACAAAACACAACCTGGATCTCTACTTGTTTAAGGGGCATCTTAAACACTCTGAGAGGTTCTAGCTAGTTTTCTCCTTCATTGATCTCTTATTGATCCATTTCCAATTATTGAAAAACACTGCAATAATTTTCCTCAAATATCAGTTTCATAAAGTAATACTCCCATATAAAGAAGTGTCTATGTTGGATTTCTGTGTATTTTATTCAATCTTACATCAATATAGCCTTTGAAGTTTTTTTTATTACTCATCTTCTACCCATATCTTACCAAACTTGTTTCCCTTTGCTCCCATATGTAAGTCCAGATAAACCACCTGTGTTTTGTACAGAAGTCATTAATTTCTAAGTCTGTATCTTGAATTTTCCATTACTTTCCCCTTGGATTTTCCTTTTAAAAACCTATGCAAATCACCTTTTAAACCTGGTTGAAAGCTATTATGTTGCACAAACCTTTCTCTTAATAACCCAACTTGATTTTAAGCATATTTTTTTTTACTCGGCTTCACCTCAGAACTCATCTACTCAGCTTGGAAAACTACTGATTTGCACCTGATATGTTGGCACATATTCGGTCTCCCAACCAGATTGTATAGCCTTCAAAGACAGTCTGCTATTTTCTCTGTACTGCCCAACAGTGCCAACACAAAGTGGCTGCTCATTGTGAGACGACTGCCCACTTCTTCACAAGAAATGTGAGATTATTAGAGTTCTGTTAGGTACCTCATCCGGGCACAGAAGTTTGCTTTTCAAATCATGGCAATTACTTAAAAGTTTACCTGGAATTTTTTAGACTGCGAAATAAGAATTCCTATATCTGAAAACTGCCTAGTCTCTGGATTTGGGGGAAAAGCATTTCTCATTCCAATCAATCCTACCCTTGTTACCCATTCCAATGAAGTCAGTTATCATTATATAATGGTATTCTAGGCTACCATGAATTCACTTAAAGGAATCTTCTTGTTAAATGCTGCTAAGTGCCATTCTCTCATGGAATCTTTCATTAGTATTTGTTTTTAATTACAACAAAATGCTCTGTCTGGGAAAAAAAAAAGATATCACGAGATTTAGTTTTGAATCTTATTTTGTCTATTGTATGACTTTGGGGAGTCACATTCCTCCTCAGTAAAATGAGGTATCAGACATTTTTTGTCATTAATTCCTCTGGCAGTCAAGTGAGGCCTATGGACTCTCTTCTCAGAATAATGTTTTAAAATGCATAAAATATAATATGTAGGATTATAAAGGAAACAAATTACATTGAAATATTTTAAACACACACACAGACACACACACAGGCCCCAGGTTAAGAAGTCCTGGGAAGTATACTCCTTCATAGTTCTAACATTTTTATGATTCTTTCCTCAAGAAGAGTGTCTTACCATGTCAACCACTCTGTAAAGTGAAAATGTCTATTGCAGGAAACTAGGCATAGACCAACATCTTACACATATACCAAGATAAGGTCAAAATGGGTACAAGATTTAGACATAAAGGGTGATACCATAAGCAAATTAGAAGAGCAAGGAATAGTTTACCTATCAGATCTATGGAGAAGGGAAGAATTTATGACTGAACAAGAGAGAGAGAGAGAGAAAATTATGAAATGTACAATAGATGACTTTGATTACATTAAACTTAAAAGGTTATGCACAAACAAAGCCAATGCAACCAAGATTAGAAGGGAAGCAGAAAGCAGGGAAACAATTTTTACTGCCAGGGTCTCTGATAAAGGCCTCATTTCTAAAACATATAGACAACTGAGTCAAATTTATAGGAATACAAGTCGTTCCCCAATTGATAAAAAGTCAAAAGATAGGAAGTTTTCAGATGAAGAAATTAAATAATTATATGAAAAAATGCTCTAAATCACTATTGATTAGAGAAATGCAAATTAAAACAACTCTAAAGTACTACCTCACACCTATCAGATTGGCTAACATGACAAAAAAAGAAAATGATAAATGTTGGAGAAGATGTGGGAAAATTGGAACACTAATACATTGTTGGTAGAGTTGTGAAGTGATCTAACCATTCTGGAGAACAATTTGGAACTACACCCAAAGGGCTATAAAACTGAGCATACTCCTAGGTCTGTATCCCAAAGAGATCATAAAAAAGGGAAAAGGAACCACATGTACAAAAATATTTATAGCAGCTCTTTTTGTGGTGGCAAAGATTGGAAATTGAGGGGATGTGCATCAACTGGGGAATGGGTGAACAAGTTGTGGTATATGAATGTAATGGAATACTATTGTTCCATAAGAAATGATGAGCAGGCAGATTTCTGGTTCTGCTTACTTCATATTTTGTTAGTTTATAGACTTTTTCCTGCGTTTCTCTGAATTCTTCACATTCACTGTTTGAAACAGATGGTATAATAATATTCCATTATACTTATATACCACAATTTATTTAGATATTTCCCAACCAAAGGGTTAACAATCTTCTTTAACTGCTTAAACTTCTGACAAAGACAGGAAGAGGACAGCAAAACTGAGCTGTTCTCAAGAGTCTGGAGTACTGATTTGTGAGTAATTGTCAATTTTGCTCTCACTTCCCTATTTTACTGATCATAACAACATGTAAAGACTACCCAATATTTTAAAAGAGCATATTTCTGTTCATTCTTTCAATATATTATTAAATGTAAATGTCCTTGAAACAAGAGGATTAAAAACATTCATCTAAACATAAATATATGAATGTTGACAGGTTTTTCAAACATTTATTCCATAGAATTATAACTGGCTGTTTGACCTCAAGGAGCAGCTAGGTAGCTCAATGGAGTGTTGGGGCTGGAGTCAGTAAGACCTGAGTTCAAATCCAGCCTTAGACACTTACTGTGTGACCCTGGGCAAATCACTTAGCCTTCTGTTTGTCTAAATCTACTGGAGAAGGAAAAGGCAAATAAATCCAGTATCTTTGCCAAGAAAATTCCACGATCCATGGGTTCATGAAGAGTCAAACATGACTTAAGGACTGAACAACAACAAAATGTGACCTTGAACAAATCATTTCATCATTTAGTTTTCTCACCAGTAAGGATGATGAACCATCCTAAATGATCTCCAGGACTACCTTTACTCATTAAATTTCATAGTATTCTGATGAAAACTCTGTCTTTAAAGAAATCTCTGCAATGCTTCAATATAAAGAAATCTCTCCAGAGATGGAAATAAGGTTCCCAAACCCAGAATCATCATTTGACTATTTACAGTATCTACAGAGCACTTGTTATGCAATTCAAATAAAGGATCAAGGGCAGTATTTGTGAAATAAAGCCAACATAAATAGAGCATTCATCTCATCTCTAGTTTATACAGAGTAAGGCTCTTAAGTGGTCTCCAGTGTGATTATTTAGAACTGTGTTGTAACCAGATGGTAACTGTTAAAGTTGTTATGATTAAATGAGTTATCCTATTTGGGAATGGAGGGAGGGTAGGAGGGGAAGGGGACAGTAAGAGTCTCAGGACTTGACTATATCTTTAAATAGAGATAATGCTTGTTCAGTCCTTTCAGCTGTGTCTGATCCTTCATGACCCCATTGGGGTTTTCTTGGCAAAGATACTAAAGTGGTTTGTCATTCTCCAGCTCATTTTACAGATGAGGAAACTAAGGTAAACAAGGTTAAGTGACTTGCCCAGGGTCACACTACTAAGTGTCTGAGGCCAGATTTGAACTCAGGAAGGTAAGTTTTCCTGACTCCAGGCCCAGCCCTCTATCTACTGCACCACTTAGCTGCAGAGATAATGGTAGAAATATTCTAAACTCCTTCATAATAAAAACTCTTATATAGTGGCTTAAGATTTATAAAATACTTTCCTCATAACTACCTTGAGAAGCAAATAATGAAGGTATTAGTATACCTATTTCACAGACAAGAAAACTGAGACATGGGGAGGTAAAGTGTCATACATGCAGAGAATCACATATAACAAGTAAATGACAGAGTTTGGAGTCAAATCCAGGTTCTCTAACTAACTCTACCAGGCTGATGCTAAGCAATGAAATAACACCACATTTATATAGTGTTTTAAGGCTCACAAAACACTTTAAAAAACCAGCTGAGTGAGAGAGGTAGTACAGGTGTTGTTTATAGATGAGAAAAACTACTGTTTTTTGTCTGTTTTGGGGATGGGGTGAGGCAATTGGGGTCAAGTGACTTGCCCCAGGTCACACAGCCAGATTTGAACTCAGGTTCTCCTGATTCCAGAGCTGGTGCTCTATCCACTGCACCATCTAACTGCCTCTACTCTACCAAGCTGAAGCTAAGTAATGAAATAATACCACATTTATACAGTTTTAAGGCTCACAAAACACTTTTTGAAAACCAACTGAGGGCAGGGAGGTAGTACAGGCATTGCTTTCCTCATTTTATAGATGAGAAAAACTGCTGAGATTTTGTAAGGAGCACATGATTAAACAGAGATAAGTGGCAAAGCTGGGACTTGAAGGTCAGCACTCCACTATTCTATAATGTTGCCTTTAGTGTCCCTGGCACTGGATAACCTTGTGAGGAAGACTATTTTTGTCATCAAATAGATTGGTGGCTTTTGGCCAAAGTCAGTCTCAAATAAGTTCTATAGCAAACCTTATCACCACTCTGTGTTTTGTATGCCTTCTTCACAAATAAAAAGCATAGATTCTGACTTAGGGAATAATCTTTTTTTTTTAAATGAACAAAAAAAAAGTCTTAAGATTTGCATGTCACAAGGGAAATTTTACTGGCATAAAGAAAACTTTCTACTGTTATGACAAACTATCTCTATCATTCTGTGACATATGTGAAGGTCCTTTGTGATCCCCAGAGGACAAAGTAGTTATAAACTAGGAGAAGAATGATGACAAACCATTTTTTTCTTTTTAAATGTAGTACACTAGTCTTCAAAATGAAAACAAAAACCTAAGGTGTTGACTGGAATTAAAGGACTTAGTATAAAAACAAAACCAAAGCAGTGATAAAATTTCCGCATGCTTTAAATCAGTGAATCTAAAGCTGCAGCTGTCAGACCAACTGAAACTATTTAAATTCTTAGAAAATGACTCAATCAAAAGATTAAAGTTTCAATTTATAACACTTCTGTGTTTTAGTTACAAAGTCATAAATAAATCCAGCATGACAGAGAAAGTAAATATTTTATCAGTTGTTTATGCTGGCAAAGAGGAAAGGAATTTTACATGCAATTAACCACTTAGGTGTTTCTAGATATGCACCATATGCTCTTTGTATTTAAGGTGAGATAAACACAAATAAGTATTGGTTTGTTTAATCTCACATTTGCCTAGCAACATCAAAAACATAAAAATAATTGAGATCTTTAGCCAGACCAAAGATAATTTTCCATTTAAGGGGAAACATTTAAAAAGCAAAAAAAAAAAAAAATCCTTATGCTAGTGTGTTTATAAATCTCATTTCCAGAAAAATATTGAAATAGGAAGGATACCCAATTCTTCCCAAGTGGCTTAGTTTGAATGCTTTATAGAAGAAAGGAAAGCTCTACCTGACCATCAAGGGTTCTCTTCTAACATTATTTCAGAGATGCATTAGTCATATTTCAAAAACGTAAGTATTTACAACTGTCACAACCATCTGATAAATGACATAGCAAAAGTCAAATACAATATGAAATTTTCTATTCTTATTTTAAAACACTGCACAAAATAAATTCTCTATAATTTTTAGACAGATGGTAGAAATTATTTAAGGGATTCAGGTCTTCCTAGCAGAGGATTTTACAAAGAATTAGGTTTCTAAAATAATGTTGGCACTGCCACTTTTTGTTGTTATTCAGTCATTTTTCATTCATGTCTAACTCTTTGTGACCCCATTTGGGATTTTCTTGGCAAAGATACTAGACTGGTTTGCCATTTTCCTTTCCAGGAAAAGGAAACCGAGGTAAACAGGGTTAAACGACTTACCCAGGTTCACACAGTTAGTAAATGTCTGAGGCCACATTTGAACTCAGGAAGACTGACTCCAGGCTGGGAACTCTATCTACTGTGCCACCTAGCTGCCCACTACAGGGTAAATAAGTTAAAATAAATTACAATTAAATTAAAATACAATCTTTTCTGGGGCTGCTTGAAAACAAAAGTTTTCATCTCTATAGGATTTCTGGTCATAGAGCACGAAGAAAGGAAAATAGACCAAAGCTGCATGTTACACTAGTATGCACAAAAAATTTTAAATGAATCCAGAGAAGGCAGGCCTCAGATGTTGAGGGATTTGTTGACACACTAAGGTAAACACAAACACATATATAACAGTAGACTTTAGTTTGAATTTTAGGAAGCTAATGCCTTAGGAAAGAAATGTCTTCAAAGAAGACATGCAAAACAGACATAGACACAGACAGACAGACAGACACACACACACCCTCTTGGCCAATGAGAAAGAAGAGCTATTTTGGTGAGGACGTATCCTTAGAGATGGGATTGTTGGCTGAATATTTCTAGAAGCCACAGTTCATCCTGTCTCCCATCAATTCCCTTTCCAAACTATAGGAGAACTACATTAAGTGTCTCCAGAAATGTAGGAATTGAAGAAATGGTGGTTGAGGGCAGAATATATGACCTAAGAAGCTGTAGTTTAACTGTCATCCTGCCTCTCTCTAGCTGAATTCTAAATCTCAGGGTCTAGAAGGACAACTTGGTGTCTCACTGATACTTCAAAATCAACAAATCCAAGAAAACAATTAATTTTCCTTACAAACCACTATCTCTTCCTAGCTTCTCTTTTACTTCTAATGGCATTAATATCTTTTCAGTCGCCCAGAACAGAAATCTTGGTTTTATGGTTTCTCCCAGCGGAGTCTGCCTTTATAACTCTCACTACTAACAACGTAATTCAACAAATGAATGAAATTCATTTTTAGGCAGTTAACAACAGAGCCAAGCACTGTGCTAATTAGTTCCTGCTAGGGATTGGAATATAAAAGCAGAGATAATCGCTCCCCTCAACAAGCTTAGTTCTAATGGCAGAGAGAACACGTAAGAACAGTGATAGCCACGGAAGGGTGTTTTGATCAATGAAGTCATAGGGATGATAAATGGAATAATAGGGCAGTCTACTGACAGACACTTAATAGAATTCCCAAAGGAATAGTGGAGGGTGAGGACAGAGGGTACAGGAATACCATAGTATAGAAAATAGCTGGGGGGAAGATGGGTTCTAGGGAGTGGAGAGCCCAGAGGCCTAGTTCGTCCCAGGCATACTCTATAGTGGTCCAATTTCTCTGGACTAACGCAATGATCTCCTGACCAGTTTTCCAGCCTCTCCTGTCCAATCCAGCCTTCATGCCACTACCAAAATAATGTTTCTAATGGAACAACTCTACCCACGCTATGCCCTTAAGCATTCAGTGGTGCCCTACGAATTAATGTGAATCAAATAAAAATTCCTTGGTCATCAGATATTCAAGAACCTCTAAAATATGGCTCCAACCTAGATTTTAGCCTTTATTTCTATTATATACTCTTCTCCATGTGCTCTACACTCTAGTTAGATTGGACTGAGCTCATATATAATCACTTTTAAGGTTTGCAAAGAGTTTTACAAATATCATCTCATTTGATCCTCATAACAACCCTGGGAAGCAGGTGCTGTTATTACGGAAACTGAGATCAACAGAGGCTTAAGTGACTTGCCTATGATCACACAGCTCGTAAGTATCTGAGGTTGGATTTGAACTCAAGTCTTCCACACTTCAGGTCAAAAGTTCTATCCACTGCCCTACCTACCTACATACCAGCATTCTCCTGTTCCTGTGCATTTAAATTTGCTATCTAGCATGCCTGGAAAGGATTTTCTTTTCTCTTTGTTTTTTTAATTGTTAATTTAATTTTAATTGTTAATATAATTGACTTTTTTAATTGATGTTTTCTGTTTCTTATATCACCACAGAATCACATGTATCCATCTGCCGCCATTCCCCGCCTCTCCCACCATTCCCCGCCTCTCCCACCTCCACCTTGACAGCCATAAGGAGGTTTACTTTTGCTTTGTTTGATAGCATGATGGCAATTCCTGCATTTCTAGATTCACTTGATGCATAGTCAATATTTCTTCATCCTCTCAGTTTTATTTTGTGTATGTCTGGTTTTTTAATTGTGTTTCTTGTAAGTAACAGATTGTAGGCCATTTTCTAATCCGATCTATCATTCTTTTTCATTTTATTGAATTGTTAAATTCATTCACATCTAAAGATATAAGAGAGTTATTTATATTTTCCTCCATCTATATCTAAAATTGGTTTTTTTTGTCCAACTTAGGAGTTTCCCTTCTTCTGCTGTAAACACAGTATTATGTTCCTTTAGTTTCTTTAATATTCTTCTAAAAGGTAGCCCTGTTACCACCGGCTCTCTTCCTCTTATCCCTGATCCCCTCTTCTCATTGGTTACCCTTTCCTTTTAGGATTTTGTTTATTAGTTTCTCTTTCCTGCTTTTAATTTGTTATATATTCCTCCCCCACCTTTTTTCTTCTCAGTCAGGTAGATTTCCCCTTCCTCTCTTCCTCTTCAGCTAGTCTTTTTACATTAGCTTTTTTTAATTTAATTTTTGGTCCCCCCTTAAAAAAAGATTTCTTTCATTTTCTTCGTCTTCTTTTTCTGTTTACTTTAGACCTTCGTTCTCTCATTCATGATTCCCATACTCTTTTCCTTCTCTGTATCCTTCATATAATCAAAGCTTCCAAGGTACCCATTCTAGGCTTTGCACTCTAGGCACTTTCAGCCACTGCCTTGTAAGGCATATCTCATGGATTCCTCCTTTCCATTGTGCCTGACTCTCAGAACAATGTCAATTATTGCAGATGCCAGAGAGGATGCTGCTCCCCAGCAGTGCATGTTCCTCCTGCCCTCCATCTGTATCCTCTCTAATTGACCTTTTTTTCTGCATCTGTCTGGAAATCTCCCCGAGTCAATGCTCTCCAATTTTTCCAGGTGCCATCTGTCTCCAGGGGTTCTAATTCCATCCCTTCCCAGGACAAGCAGACTTTTCAGGCACCAAAATCCTCAGGCCTCATATAGTGCAGGTCCCTTCACCCATAGGAGCATTCATCAGTGGAACCCCTCCCACCTCCAAAATAAGGCATCCTTCCTTTCCTCCTCTTTTCAATCTTCCCCCCTCTTCCTCACCTACTCCCTTATAGGATCTTCTTCACTTAATTGCTAGCCCTTGATTTGCCCCTGGCACATCACTCACTCACTCTATCTCCCTCATGCCCACTCCCTTTCATGTATCCTCTCATGCTGTAATGTAGTTCCACAAAAGAAGTGTTCACATGTAGAGAAGGCGTTGCCAGGTTCTGTCCATGATGCCCCCTGATCGCCTCTTCATTGTTACTTTTGTCATGTATGTTTGGACTTACATTTGAAGAATAGGTCACCCTTAACTGCATACTGAGCATTAATGCTCTTCAGAACAAATTATTTGAGTTGCTATATTTAACTATTATGTGTCTTGGAGCTTGCAGCTTTGGGTTTTTTCCTGGAGGCAATCTGTGAGTCCTTTCAATTGGAATTTCATATTTTTATATTTAGAAGTTCTGGGAAGTTCTCTTCATTTTTTTCCATTATGATGTTAAGGTTTTTTTTCATCCTGTTATGTTCTTCTGGGAGACTTATGGTCCTTAGGTTCATGTCTCTATGCATCTTGTATTCCAGATCCATATGTTTTGTTTGTATAGTAAGCATTTTTTCTAATGTTCTTGTTTTTCCACTTCTCTCCTTTTAGGATGTCTTTCTTTTCTGTGTATTTGTACTTGCAATTTATTGTTCTCTCTTTTGTTTCTTTGGTGAGGCTGATTTGTAGAGATTCAAGTTTTTCTATTTTGCTTATTATTTCTGCTGTGCAGGACATAAATTCTGCTCTCATAATTTCCATTTCTCTTTTAAACCAATCAGGAACAGCACATTATGGTTCCAAGTTTTCAAATTACAAAGGTTTCTTTGCTTCAATGAGTGTTGGATCATTTCCCTTTGTTTTGCAGGATTTATTCACAGATATCTGAACTCACTTAGAAGATCTGGAGCCATATTCCCCACCCCTGCCTAATTTTCCTTATTCTTACTTTGAATTCCACTCTGATTGAGGTTTCCTTGGAGAACAGATATTAAAGCAGCTCAGCCTCCTCCCACACTGGGCAAGTCACTGTTCACCAGCCTAGGTTTCTGCCCTAAAAGACTTTTGGGTGGTCAGAACTGGCCCTGGCTGTGCTGTGCTCTTCCCTCAGGTTTGGTGGAATGCTACACAGCTTCCCACATGTACAGGGTCTTGTACTGGTGACCTGTCTCACCCCCTCTTTTCCTTAGTTTTCTAGCCTAGCACTTGCAGTTCAGAGCCTGCTTTCCCTGACAGTGAAGTTCAGAGCTTTGCAGCCCTGGTGCTTCTGGGTTGCAGTTCTCCACTGGCTTTTGCTCCTGTAGGGTTGTGGACAAACTAGCTATCAAGGCCTGAGAAAACTTCCACAGCTAGGGTTCCTTCAGCACTAGAAAGAAGGAGGGGGAACCAGAGTGTAAAGGTGAGTTTTAATGTAAGCGTGTATTGTATCCTTGAGTCTGCTAGGGCAGTCTAGTTACCTGGAAGTGGGAGAAGGATGCTTAGTGAGTTCAGGGTCAATGAATGTCAGTTCCTGTGTCCGTCCGTCCGTCTGTTCTCTCTCTCTCTGAAGTTGTTTTATCTTTGGGGCATAACTTATTTTGGGGAGATTTGAGAGGTCATGGGGATCAGAGAAAAGGTAAATATATATAATAAGAATTAAACTGTACATGGTAACAAGTAACACATTACATGCCAATGAAGCTTAGAGAAGAAACATAGCTAAGAACTTGCTTTATCAAGTATCATTTGCATATATCTGACACTGCCACTATCTGGCATAGAGCTTCATCATGTCTAAATCTGGACTTTTTAAGAGTTTGCTAGTTGGCTTCCCTGCCTGAAGTCTCTCCTTGCTCCAGTACATTCTTCACTCAGTTGTCAAACTGATCTTCTTAAAGTATAGGTCTGAACCTGTCACTCCCTACTCAATAAAGTCCAGTGGCTCCCTATTATGTAATCCTCCTCATATGTAAGTTGAAGGAATTGAACTTAATAACTGTAAAATTATGTTAGAACCCTGTAAGAACATACATAAATATATATATATGTGTGTGTGTGTGTGTGTGTGTGTGTGTGTGTGTGTGTGTGTGTGTGTATATATATATATATATATATATATGTATATATATGTTAGACACTTCATGCATCTCAACCCAGAAAATATCTCAATCCGTAATCTCACTGGTATAAGATTAAAACATATTCATGCCTTCTAATCCTGTGGGTCGCCTCTATGTGCTTCCTCAAATCTTCCATATGGGAGGTGTCTAATGTACTGAAGGCCTTCCTCTGTATCATCTAATACTTCAAGGATATCAAAGCAGTTCAAAGGATATCTGCTGCTCTTTGCTCTCACTCTCAACCAATCAATCAACAAACATTTTATGTTTATATTTTGTATACAGTTTTTATTTTATCCTAGAATCAACAAAGAGCCACTGAAGTTTACTAAGTAGGAGTGTGACATGTGCAGACCTGAGCTTTAACAAAATCACTTTGGTAGCTGTGTAGAGTTTGGACTAGAGTGAGGAAAGCTTTGGCATGGAGACCAACTAGGAAGGCTCTCACAGTAGTCCAGGTAGGAGGTGATGAGGATCTGAACTAAGGTGGCAATTGTGAGAACAGAGAATGGGACAGATAGAAGACATACTATGGAGGCAGAAATCTGACAACTGTCTGGATATATGGAGTAAATGAGAGTGAAGAGTCAAGTCACACATCAAGGTCGTAAACCTGGGTGAACAAAAGGGTTGGTGCCCCTTACAAACAGGGGAAAGTTCAAAAGAAGTATGGGTTTAAAATGGGACATCTAGTTTGAAGTATCTAAGAGGCAAATGGTGAGGTGGGTCTGAAGCTCTGGACAGAGTCTATGACTAAATATATACATTTGGGAATCAGGTGCACAGAAATAAGAAGGTCCTAGGGGAGCTGAGGGTAGAGAAGCAGTCCCAGGAAAGAGAAGTGAGGAACAACAACAGCCAGAGGGCATCATATGGATGATGATCCATTAAAAGAGACTTGAAATTAGCTAACAATGTGACAAGGAGGAGGAGAACCAACAAGAAAAATCAGTGTCTCACACACACACACACACGAAAGGAGAGAATATTCAGGAAAAGAGGGACATCAAATGTGTCAAATGCTGCAAAGAAATTAAGAAGGAAGAGAATGGAGAAAAGTCCATTAGATTTGTCAATTAAAAAATCACAAGTAACTGGAGAGAATCTGAGTTTCAGTTGAATTATGAGAGCAGAAGTTAGATTACAAAGGATTCAGAAAAGAGAAAGGAAGTCAAGATAACAAGTACAGATGTTTTTTTTTTTTTCCCTAAGAGTGTGACTGAGAGAGGGGAGAGAAATAAAAAATGATACTTTGAGAAAGTAGGGTCTACTATGATTTTTTTTCAGGATGGGGAAGCTTGGGAATATCTGTAGATAGCAAAGAAGAAACTAATAGGAAAAGACTGAAGATTAGTAGAGATCACTGTAGGAGAAATCTGATGGACCAGATGGGAAGGGATGGGATCAAGGGCATATACTGTATTTAACTTTGTATGTTTTTATTTCTATGTGTGTTGGATTCCCCACACTGAACCTTAAACTTCTTGAGCACAGGAATGTCACTTGAATTAGGCTGAAAACTAAATCTCCTTAAGTAAATCGAAGATGAATATCTTATATAAAATCTTGCTTCACAGTGAAACATCTAATTGTTAGGATCCAATATAAATTTTAATACATTTATAGGCACAACTACTGATTAACTTAAAAACTAATCTTACTAAATCATGCTTACAAAAACCCATTCTAATATCCAATGTCACCAAACAGACTCCAAGACCTAAAAGAGATGGAAAAGATTATCTAATTCTACCCCTCATTTAATAGATGAAGAAACTGAGGCCCTCCAGGAGGTTAAGAGACTTACCCAAAATCACACAACTAATTGGGTCAGAGCCAGGTGGCACAGTTTAAAAATAAAAGATTCCTTACTACTACTAACAATAATTAGGACTTAATCAGGCCATTCATCTTTTCATCAGTAATGAACTACTTTTTTCACTACCTGTCATGAATAAATGAATGGAAATAAAAGGAAAAAAACATAAATTAGCTCTAGTGATTAATTTCTGTCAGTCTTAGAAGTTAAGCAAACATATTCCTAGAGGAAATAGAATTTTTAGAACTGCCACGAAGTTTTGGAAATGTTAAAAATGTCAATTTTATAAATGAGCTATACATTTTCCATTAAGTCTCTCAGTTGTGAAAATTCCCACCAGAAATCCAAGGATTTCAGATTTTGTGGGGCAGAAGGTGATGACAGCCTACCCACTCTGCTCGAGTCCTAAAAAGAGAATTTCAGACCTTTAAAGTGTAATATTAAAGTCCAGCACTCACAGTGTTTGGTACATATGGGAGCCCATAAAATTTCTCCTGTGTTTCCTTTAAAATGTCTGTGGTTGACCTCTTTAAGGGATGCTTCCCATGGTAGATTTGATCCAAAGTTGAATAGAAGACCTAGACAGAGGAAAACATATATTTGGCTTTGGCATATAGTTCTGACATTTAAGATGTGGTTTACCAAATTATAAAACACAGCAGAATAAAAAAAGATAAATAACAGTTGAAAGTACCTACACAAATATAAGTGCATAAATGTTTTCATGCTAAATATAAGTACTATGTTAATGATTAAAGAAGCACTATCAGCCTTCTCAAGATTAGCAGTTGTGTACATTATAAACCTTGAATCTTACGAGTATAGTTCTCTTTATATACTACATATCAAAATAAGTTTTAAACCACAAGATTGGAGGTTTGCCAATATTTAAGTAGTTGGAAGTGTGAGAAACAGAGCTACAGCTTGTGACCTTATGGGCCTGTAAAATTTCTTCCTGGAATTCCAGTATTTTTAAAATGATACAACTGATGTGGTCAGTGTCTATATACTGAGGTGACAAAAGACAATACCGGGAAGTGAGGCGAAAGAGAAACTGCAATCTAGTGTCTGGTCTTCAGATGTCCCAAAGGACTGTGATGTAGTTGTTGAGGGGACTGAAAAGAAAGGCAAATAGGGCAGTAGCACTTAGTATTAGAAGGTCACATGGGAAGCAGGTACTTGCCTAAGAAGAATTCTGGCTTAACTGGATGGCCAGGAAGGAAATGACCACCTCTGAATATAGAAACAGGGACAGGATATATGTAATTAAAACATAATTAAAGAGTAGAGAAAGGGCAAGTACATTCCCAAGAAAATTAACATTGATGCTTTCAGAGCTTTGTGAAACTGCACTTCAGATTTAAAATTGGAACAAAGGAGAATACGCTTTTTACTGAAATATCTTATAAACCTCAGAGTAGCACTAAGGCAAGGAAGTAGAAGAATCTATCCTGCATTTTGAAAGGAAATTCTGTCATAAAAATGTTGTGCTTGAGACCCTTATCTAGCTGAGATAGATATGGAATTTGTAGAGAATGTGCAGCTGTTAACTTGAAAGGAAAAGGGATTAGCATGGATAAAATAAAAATTCTAAATAACCCCTAGCTTCTGGCTTCATCTAGATATAGGATTATAGGTCTAAACTAAATTTGAGCTTTCACCAGCTAAAATGCAGACACTTCCTAAATATAAATATTGACTTTGTCTAATGGCTACTGTACAGCTGCAGTTCAATATAAACTTTTTGATTCTCTAATGGGATGAAGTAGAAATAACGAACCTGGGTTCAAATCTTGGCCAATTGTGTAACTGAGGACAATCATCTAATACCATGGGCCCCAGTTTCTTCTATAAAATGAAGTTTTCATACATGATAACAACTATAACCTGGAGAATATATCTTCCCAGAGAAGCTATGGCTCCACTCTGCTATAAACAGATAATTATTTTGGACTGGTCCTAGATTCCATATAGTAGCTACAATTCATTTAATAGCTTCAAGACCTGCGTAATCTATTATAATGTGTTGTACTTTGTGTGTGCTTGTCTCAAACGTAAGGAAGGTGGGAATGAACGATGTGTAGCGACCTCTGAGGGCAAGGATGACTGCCTCATCAACCCCAAGAAAATTAAATACTTCTGTGAGCCCACCATATTGCCAGAGTACCTTTAATAGATTGGTGTAAATTAACAGATTCAAAATATAATTAATACATAATTAATTTCAAGAATAAATGATGTAAATTCAAAGCTCTTCATATACAAATACATTGAGGAACTGAAAAATATATCAAATGAAAGGAACTGAATAACAGAAATTGTATCATACTTGACAAAACAACTATAATTCAAATATTTCAGCTGATAAAATGACAGGGACAAAGACATTATTTTAAACTTTAACAATTATATATATTCAAAACTGCAAATTGTATCATATCTCAAGGAAGATTATACTTTATACTGATGCACATAAACACCAGAAAAAAGGTATAGCGCTTAGGCCTGTAAGATAAATTGGACACATTAATGCTTCAAGTTGATACAATTAGCTATTCTGTATGACATGGATATTAAATAGCTTATTCTGTGTTCAATACCATAGAAAGCCTGCATTTGGAGGGGAAATGCTAAATGCTACCTCAGGATCACAAACTTGCAAAACACCATTTTAAAACAATATATTGTTTAAAAAAAATTTCAAAAAATGTTTAATCTATTTCTAACCTACTCCTTAGAAATTTGAAATAAGACTACTCTTTCCCAACTTTGTTTTGGCTCCACTGTACAAGCTTCTGTTGTGTAATACTAAAGCTGGGCATAAGAAAATATGTTGGCAAAGATTTTTTAGAATGGTTTTCCTTTTTAAAAGAAAATACTAAAACATTTGTTCAAGAAGAGAAAGCCACAATGTGGGCTTTGAAAAGACAGTATCCTCTCAGATGGATAATGGCAAAGACAGATTCATCACTCATAGAATGCTTTTTATTTTTAAACTATTTAAAAGTCCTTAAAAACTCATTTTTATCTTAACTTATACTATTTCCATATAGAACAAAGGTTCTTAAGTCTGAGGTCTATGAACTTGTTTTTTAAAATATTATAATAAATGTATTGCAATATTAACTGGTTTTCTTTGTAACTTATGCATTTCATTTTATGCATTACAATATTATTTTGATAAGGAGTCCATAAGCTTCATCAGACTGTCAAAGGAGTCCATGACAAAAAGGTAAAGAATATCAGATATAGATAAGAGTTGAAATCTAAAGTAAAAAAGTGTTAATTTCTATTTCTACATATCTTGGACATTTTCATTTCTGAAATAAAATTTAAGATGCAACAAAAACAGAGCTGATTTCTTTATACTGTTTTTAATGTGCTACGGACTAGTCTTCAGGAGAATATAGGAAACTATAAGAAAGATGTTTAGGCCACTGGCTGGAACTTTTAAAATGAGGGCACTGAGGTTATGCCTAGATAATAGACTTCCACTTTAAAAGTGAAATTTCATCAAATACCTCAAATTTTAAGTGTCCAGACACTTGGTTTCATGAGGACATGACAGACCACAAGCATATTTCACCCAATTTTCTAGATTTCAAGTGAGCGTTTACTGTCAGTTTATTGCCTAATAATAATGTTAATTTTTGTTTAAATTTCATGTTTAATATTTACAAAAACAGATAAAACGTTGAGGAGATAAATCATAAGATTTGATTTTTATCCATGCAACTAATAAAATAAATGACTTTGGGGCAGCTAGGTGGCATAATGAGTAGAGCACCGGCCCTGGATTCAGGAGGACCTGAGTTCAAATCCGGACTCAGATACTTGACACATGTACTAGCTGTGTGACCTTGGGCAAGTCACTTAACCCCAACTGCCCTGCCAAAATAAAATAAAATAAAATGAATGATTTGAAGGAGTTTTGCGATTTTATGATTTGGTTTCTCAATCTGAAAATAAGAATAATTTTACTTGTCATTTCTTTAATGAGGACATTGTAAGAACTGAACATGTCAATTTTTGTAAGTTTCCTTTAATTCAGATGAAATATGTCTTAGAATTTTAAGTATTATCCTAATAAATGTGCAGCATTGGCAAGAACCTAAGGTTTATGTTTATTTTACAGAACTACTCTGACTAATCATAGAACGAAGGCACATAATACAAACCTGAAGTTGCATATCAGCAGCAGCACAGATCTTTTTGGATTCACAAAGTCGAGACACCATATTTTTGGGCAGTGCCTTGGAAAAAAAAATACCATAAGTACCAAGTAAATTGTTGAAAAAAACATTCATTGCACTGCATTTGAGTCAGAAACTAAAAAATATATCAAATGAAACAAAATGCATAATGGAATTTTATACTTTAAAAATAATTATGACTTTTAAATAATTCAGGTGACAAGATGACAGGATTGAAATCCTGTTTAACTTCCAAAAGTTTGTCAAATGGAATTATATACATTCAGGAATACTTTTTAAAAATCCATTTACAGCCTCAAAGGTAAATAAATATAGAATTAATCCTTTTTCATTTATGAAGCCCATTTAAACATTGTGTCATCACTTTTTAAAGCACATAGATACAATGGTGGTAGGACTAAAATATCAAAATGCAAGGAAGTAAAGTTAGAATTGAGAGTGGCAGCCATACTTGAAACTGAACTGTTGAAATTTCAAATAACTATAGTAATGAACTCATATTTTCCAGCCTGAAAGAACAGAAGTGCATATTTACTGGTCCATATGCATGATCCAATATAGTTTATGACTTCCTTCATGTGACTACTGAAGATTCATTCTCTATCCTGAAATTGGTTAAATAAATTATATTTATCCTCAGAAATAAACTAATTACTGACTTGAAAAAGTATATTTTGCTTATCTAGTATGCATAATGGAATTTTATACTTTAAAAATAATGATGATTTTAAAATAATTCCATTGACAAGATGACAAGGTTGATGACATATCTCCAAATTACAGCAGGTAGGTGGCACCGTGGTTAGAGTGCCAGACATGAATGAAGTCATGAAGACTCATCTTCCCAAGTTCAAATCTGGCCTACTAGCTGTATGACCCTGGGCAAGTCACAACCCTGTATGCCTGAGTTCCTCATGTGTAAAATGAGCTGGAGAAGGAAATGGCAAACCACTCCAGTATCTTTACCAAGAAAACTCCAAACGGGGTCACAAACAGTTGTACACAACTGAAACAAAAGAACAACAACCTCCAAAGTACAAGCTCCAGGTTAATTGATGTCAATCATTTAGCATTTATTTAACATTTCACACCATTTTACCAATAAAAAAGGTATTGTTCTGGACAACTATGCTTAAAATAAGAAATAAACAGGACTTATTTTAAATAAGTTAATTTTGATGTTTTCACAGGATATATTAAGTAAAAATTGCAGGAAGGTATGCTAGAACTTGAAGAAAAACATAAATGATGGCAACCAGTAATAATATAAAAGCAAGGCAGAGGACAAAGGATGAGAGGGAAAAAAATTAAAAGTTCCATCAATGCCACCTCAAGATATAGACAAAATAATTAAAATTTGTTAGGAGAAACCAGAAGCCACATGTCTTAGCCCAGCATTCGATGCCACAAATCCAGGAATACCATAAATAAAGGACAGTGTAAAGAATAACTTGACTATTTTTTAAAGACTGATCAAAAGGATTCATAAGAAAATAGGAAAGGATTAATAGGAAAATGTTACTTTGGTAATGGTAATTTATTATCAATACCATAAGAATATCACCAAAAAGTCTTTAATTTTCAAAGGTAAAATCCAAATTTGGGTTTAAAAATAAATGCAAAATTATAAGATGAGGATTATAGTTAGACAATATTTCAAGTGAAGAAGGACTGATCTGAGGACTTTAGTTGAACTTCATTATGCTTTAACAGTGTGATACAGTAGTCAGCAAAGGAATGCTTTAACAGCAACAGTGTCTAGACTAAGGGAGGCTATAGTCATACTGTCCTTTCCTCAGACCTACATCTGAAGTATGACTGTCTTCAGCACTAGGTTACTCATTTTAGAAAGGGCACTGATAAAGTGAAATAGTCCTAGTGGAAGATAACCAGAGTGGACTATAGATCACTGAAGGAATGCGGCTAGAAGAACACTTAGGGGTAGAGTATTAATATTAGTAGGGCTGTAATATAGAAGAGGAGAAAGGCCCAGCAGGCAGAACTAGGAGCAATCGTTGGTACCTAAATGTCTGTCTCTCTTTCAATCTTGCCCCATATTGCACCTTAAGTTTGTATCAAGTTGTGGTGACTTGAGAAGCTAGCTGATTAGTTATAATAATTTTAATAGAAAAAAATAACAGACTGGATCAAGTGGATCCTTACACTAGATTCAAGTAGTCAAAACCAAAGCATCTATTTTCACAGAGACAGCTACCTCCACTTTAAACAGTGTCTCTAAAAAAACTGTCTTAAAAGCTATAAAACAACATCAAACATCAGAGTCTACTCATAAAGGACATTTTGTTAAGCATTATTTTTAAGACACAACTACAATAAGCATAATTTTTATTTTCTTGGTGCTTAGTCTGAAGCCAACAATATAAGGAAAGAACAAAAAACAAAATAAGTGTAAAATAAAATTATAATCAACTAAAAGATCTATTTTTTGGGTACTATAAGGAGTGCAAGAATGACACATGTCCCTCACCTTTAACAAGCTAACTACTGTGGTTGGGGTACAAAACCCTATACATATATAATAGAAATGAAAAATTATTCAATCATACATGGCAGGGAATAAGGGTCAAATGAGTAGTGAAGTAACTAATAAAAGAGCTCAGAAGACAAAGAGGTCACTGTAGGGTGGAACAAATGTCAAAATAATAAATTATTATATCACTATTACATGGAAGCAAGGTGGCAAGTGCCTTTGTATTGTAGAGGTCTTAGGTTAAATCAGGTTAATCTTCCAGGTTAAACAAAGATACGCTATTTCTACATAGTTCAATTGTTGGACAGCTCACTGGAATTTGGAAATGTACTATGATTCCAGGAATGGAGAATGGTATTATTTTCATTCTGTAGATAACATCTTCCATTGTAAAGTGACACAAATAATACCCTAAATTTTACAGAAACTGTTCTCTTTAGTTTGCATATAAACTAACCAAAGGTAAAATAAGGATAATGTTTGCAGGTTAAATCTTGAATATTACTAAAATTTATCTTCAGGTAAGAAAAACTGTTTATTAGCTACCATATTATTCTGTAAATATTGTTTTACTGATCAGTCTTGGTAACCAAATAACTCAATTCTTACTATAATGTTAAAAGTAGTAATGTCTACAAAATAGCACAGATTTTTTTTTATTAATCTCCTAAACTTAAGATCTATATTTTGTAATGTGTTTAAGTGATTGTGAACTAATGTAACATGGCTTTCAGATATAGCCACATGCATAGTTCTTATGATAGTAAAAAACATTATTAAAAGTTTTAACCGTTAGGAAAAAAAGGTACCATAAGGAAAGCCTGAGGTTCCAAGCTTCCAAAAAGTTCATACCATTTACATATAGCATGTAATCCATGTGAAGAAAAAGGTGAGTAAGGTGAATAAATAATGTAATTGATTCTGATTAGGGTCAATGAGTAGTAAAATTTGTATACAAGGCATGGCTGCTATCTAGGTTACTCTATAGCAGGGCTGTCTAACCTTAGGTTTTTATTGAAACAACAGACAATATATTTTGATTAGCCATTTTAGCGAGAGCTCTGTGGTAGCTCAGCTTCATTTACCAAAGCATTTATGTAAATTTCTATGCTTGTAGACGGGCTGCATTTTGGACAGCCCTGCTCTATAGTAAGCAACAGTAAAAGAGCAAAGCCATAAAAAAGAGGTGTAACTAAATAATTTTACTTTAGGTAACAATATTCTGGCAGAGACAGCACTCTACTCACCTCTAAGGTAGTACCCTGCACACCTAAGCACCCACTCTTCTTCCAAGGGAAATAGTCATTCCAGACTATCAACAAACTCCTGCCCTCAAATTAAGTGGCTGACTTCAAATAAGCCAACATGTCCTAACTAACTCAACTGAACCCAACCAAGAAGAAACAGGTTTAAGAGGATGAATGCCCCTGACTCAAATGGACCTCCTTTGCTAGGGAGGGAAAATACCATCAATAGTGTGTGGGGCCTAACTTAAAATGGGTGAGGTTGATCCCTGGGCCTAATCAAGATGATCATGGTTACTCTTGAAATACCCCACTCAGCAGTATCAAATGAGAAGCCAGACCAGCCAGAATACATAGAGATTCTTAGGTTTTACCCATAAAATCTTCCTATATCTAAACATTGTATTAAAGTTACAAAATCTAAAAATTGAGAGCTGGGAAAGGCCTTAGGGATTTTAGAATGCAATCCCCTCCTTCTAATGATAAGGAGATTAAGGCCTGACAAGGATAAGACTTTCTTTAGGTCACAAAGTTAAAAAGCAGCATAGCTAGGATTTGAAATCAAGTCTCCCAAATTCAATGTTTTTTGTTTTTCACAACATGCATAGTAAATCCCTGCATTATTATAACACATTATCTTGGAGGCTGTATTTTGAGGGTAGAGGAATGTAGCAACAATCTGCTAGCAGCTGTTATGGGGTGTAAGACCCAACAAGACCAGCAAGAAGAGCTGCTAACACAGGTCCTTTGATCTGCTTTACTAAGGAAAGTAACTGTAAGGGGTTAACAATCTCACTTTAATCATACATACAAATATAACTCATTTAGTTCAGGAGGAAAAGCCAACAACCTGAACCTCAGAGCAAATACAAACAAATTACAAACATCAACAGACAGAACTTGTCTGATTCAAATCACAATTCATAGTTACCAGGAAAGCATCAATATCTGGGTTTACAAGCTGGGGTGGAGGGGCGCTCTTAACAAGAACTGCCCAGAGTCTCTTCAAGTCACACAACATTCTTCCAGTGAGTGAGTGCTCCAAAACAAAACATCTGGGTTTCTTCAAAGCTGGAGGGCTCTTAACAATGGCTTGCCCAGAGTCATACGCCACTCTTCCAGTGAGTGAGAGCCCCAGAAAAAATGCTAACCTCTGGGTTTTTATAGCCTGTTCAGGGCCCTAAGGACTCACACCTAATCAGCAAAAGGGTGTGAGGCTGGGGCTTAGCACCTAGTAAAACTAATCAAAGGCACTCGATTATTTTAGCATTCTAAAAGAGAAAACAGTAAAAAAAAGTCCCACCTTAATTACTGATACAAGGGATAAAATGCTAAATAATAGAACACTAAGGCCTAGGGCCTTCTCCAACCTTTTCCATGTTCTCCAGGCTCTCCAAATTCTAATAACTCTGATGGATTCTCATAACTTTGGAAAAGTCTCTGACTACTGTAGAGTAGTATCACTTATCTACTTACTTTTCAATGCTTAGTTGCATGATACACCTGATTTTGTTGTGTCATTTCAGTCATGTCTGACTCATGGTCCCATTTGGGATTTTCTCAGAAAAGATATTGAGGGGTTTACCATTTCCCTCTCCAGCTCATTTTATACATAACGAACTGAGGCAAAGAGGGTTAAGTGACCTGCCCGAGGTCACACAGCTAATACGTGTCTGAGGCCACATTTAAACTTAGGTCTTCCTGACTCCAGGCCCAGCACCGTGCCACCTACCTGCCTGATTCTACTTCAGTCTTAGTCTTCCTGTTCCAAGGTAGGGAATGCTACTACCCAATGATTTCCAAATTTCTTCCTCAGAAAAAATGGACATATTGCTATACCAACTATTTTTAAATAGTCCTATTTTCTCATTTACAAAAGATTTTTTTAAAGTAATATGAATTCTGTGGCATCAAAAGTAGTCTCATAATTAGTTATTTAAGAGTTGGAAAACTCTGATGCTTCCCCAAAGCAACATATAATACTGGACAATGAGTCAGAACATGAGTTCTACTCTGTGCTCTGCCACCACCAAGCTGTATGACAATAAACAAGTCATTTATCCCTCTATCACTTTACAGATATCAATTGCCAACAACCTGCCTACCTAGATATCCATTCACAGCACATCCTCAGATTACTCTGAGGGTTTCACTTTCAGCTATTTGGACTCTTCATTTTTTCCAGAGTAGATGCCCCAATTAAGTGGACCCCCTAGGCTTAGCCAATCCCTTGAATGGATGGTCCCAGAGCTATTGCCTGTATACGAGGAGAATGACTATATACAGTCAAAGTTGTCAACTTTAATGAAGACTGAGATTAGTGGGTGGTTGCTAGGAGGTGATGATTTTCTTAAAGCTGTGAGAAAAGAGAGTGATATGTTGTGTATAAGCCTAGTCGTCCTTCAACCATACAAAAGTAGCTAGAATTGCACTAAATAAACTAAAAATAAACAACACAGGAAAAAAAAAACTCAGAAAGAAAAGAAATCCTAAAAGGAAACACTTAAAGGGTGGGAAAAAATTGCAGACAGAATAAAGTAATGCGCAAACAAAGAAAACCTTCTAATAAAATGAATCAACACTTTGAAGTGAAGGAATCCACAGATAAAACTCCAAAACATGAGAATTCTTAAATAATTAAAACTAGGAACTGAGAAAAGACAACAGGAAGGAAAAGATAAGAAATGAAATAGAGTTAATGAAAAATTCAAAAGGAAAATTTATGGCTTGGAATGAAAGCAGAAATACCTTAGCAAAGCAGAGGACACCCAGAAAAAAAAAATGGAAGAAATGAAACTCAAAAATTCAATACTATGATAAGAAATATCAGCACAAAATCCAATGATGAAAATCAAAGAACACTTCAGGTATCTATTACCTGAAATGACCAATGCAGAAAATAGAGCTCAAAAGGTTAAAGTTAAAAATCATTAGTCTTCCAGAAGAACTTTACTAAAAAAAAATCTGAAATAGAGAAAGAATCACTAGAATGTGCAGGCCACTAACAGAAAGAAATCCAATATCTAATTAATCTAGAAATGTGACTGTCAAGCAACAAAGTTCCCACATCAAAAATAAAACATTATACAGTCAGGAAGAGAGAGAAATCATGTTCTCAGAAAAGCCCAGTCATAACTACATAGGATTATGCATCAGTAATGAGAAAAGGAAGGATGAAAACAAATACAAAGAACAGGGAGAATATTTGCACCAATGAGTGACATTCTAAATGGCTGAGTATGGAGGTAGAGCCAAGATGGCAGAGTGAAAGCAAGGATTCACCTGAGCTCTCACACAAAGTCCTTCAAATACCTCTAAAAAGTGACTCTGAACAAATTCTAGAGCAGCAGAATCCACAGAGAGACAGAGTGTGGCAGATATCCAGCCCAAGACAACCTAGAAGGTTGGCAGGAAGAATCTGTTGACAATTTTATCTAAATTAATTTACTTAATCAGTGCCATACCAATTGAACTACTATTTCACAGAGCTGGATAAAATAATAGCAAAATTCATCTGGAAGAACAAAATCTTCAGAATATAAAGGAAATTAATGAAAACAAATGCTAGGGAGGGTGGCCTAGCCATGCCAGATATCAAAATGTACCTCAAAGCAGCAGTCCTCAAAACTACTTGGTACTGGCTAAGAAACAGAGTGGTAGACCAGTGGAATAGGTTAGGTACACAAGACACAGTAGTCAATGACTACAGCAAACTGCTCTTTAATAAACCCAAAGAATCCAGTTTTTGGGTTAAGAATTCACTATTTCACAAAAACTGCTAGGAAAACTGGAAAACAGTACGGCAGAAACTGGGCACAGACCCATATCTTACACCATATACCAAAATAAAGTCAAAATGAGTACATGATTTAGGAATAAAGCCTGATACTATAAGCAATTTGGGAGAGCAAGGAACAGTTTATCTGTCAGATTTATGGGAAAGGGAAGAATTCATGACCCAACAACAGATAGAGAGCATTATAAAATGCAAAATGGATGATTTTGATTATGCTAAACTGAAAAGTTTTTATATAAGCAAAGCCAATGCAACAACAATTAAGAAGGAAGCAGAAAATTGGGAGAAAGTCTTTACAACCAATGTCTCTGATAAAGGCCTCATATCTAAAATATATAGGAAACTGAGCCAAATTTATAGGAATACAAGTCATTCCCCAATTGAGAAATGGTCAAAAGATATGAACAGGCAGTTTTCAGAGGAAGAAATTAAAGATCTCTATAGGCATATGAAAAAATGCTCGAAATCACTACTAATTAGAGAAATGCAAATCAAAACAACTCTTAGGTACCATATCTCTCCTGTCAGATTGGTTAAAATGACAAAACAGGAAAATGATAAATGCTGCAGAGGATGTGGGAAAATTGGAACACTAATGCATTGCTGGTGGAGTTGTGAACTGATCCAGCCATTCTGGAGAGCAATTTGGGACTATGCCCAAAGGGCTATAAAAATGTTCATACCCTTTGACCCAGCAACACTCCACTTCTAGGGTTGTATCCCAAAGAGATCACACAAGTGGGAAAAGAACCCTTATGTACAAAAATATTTATAGCGGCTCTTTTTGTGGTGGCAAAGAACTAGAAATTGAGGGGATGCCCATCAACTGCGGAATGGCTAAACAAGTTGTGGTATATGAGTATGGCGGAATACTATTGTGCTATAAGAAAAGATGAGCAGGCAGACTTCAGAGAAACTTGGAAAGACTTATATGATCTGAGTCAGGGGAGCAGAACCAAGAGAACATTGTACACAGTTATAGCCACATTGTGCCATGACTAACTTTGATAGATTTGGCTCTTCTCAGCAATTCAAGGTTCTAAGACAATTCCAAAAGGCTCATGATGGAAAATTCTATCCACATTCGGAGAAAGAATTATGGAATGTGAATGCAGACTGAAGCATACTATTTGCTCTCTCTTTTTTGTTTTGTTTCTTATTTCTCATGATTCATTCCACTGGTTATAATTCTTCTTTGAAACATGACTAATGTGAAATTATGTTTAATGGGAATGTATATATAGAGCCTGTATCAGACAGCATGCCCTCTGGGGAAGGGGGAGGGGTGAAGGGGGAAAAAATTTGGAACTTAAAAGCATGTGGAACTGAATGTTGTAAAATAAAAATAAAAAAAAATTTTTTTTTTAAAGCTGAGTACAGTCCTAGATTTGGGCAGCCTTTTAAATACAAACAGTAAAAATAAAAGAAATTTAAAACTCTATATAACTCCAAAAGGAGAAGTAAAGGTGGAATATAGTCTTCTTATACCTTATATGCTATACTCTCTGATCCAGGGACACTGGCCTCCTTGCTGTTCCTCAAACAAGAAACCCACACCCCCCCCCCCCCGCTCCCCCGCCCCAATCTCCTGGCATTTTCACTAGCTGTCCTTCATGCTTAGAATGCTCACTCCATCTCTGTCTCCTGGATTCCCCGCCTTCCTTCAAGTTCCAACTAAAATCCTACCTTCTACAGAAGTCTTACCAACTTCCCTTAATTCTAGTTCCTTCCCTCTGCTGATTATTTTCAATTTATCCTGTATATAGTTCATTTGTACATAGTTGTTTTCATGGTATCTCTCCCATTAGACTCTAAACTCCTTGAGGGCAGGAACTGTCTTTTGCTGTTCTTTACATTGTCAGCACAGGGCCTAGCACATAGTAATCAGTTAATTAATAAACCTTTATTATGTGTCAGGTCCTGTGCTAAGTGCTAGGGATACAAACAGAGGCAAAAGGCAGTCCCTACACTCAATAAGCACACAATCTGATGACTCCTAAATCTAAGGCATAGTAGGAACTTATAAATGTTTATTGATTGACTGACTCTCTCTAATATTTAGGTCTTCTTTTATCACAATATACTAAATTATGCTGCCAACAACAGCAACCAATCCAGACACTTAAGGTGAACTCCCTTGAGACAGCTCCCAGGACTTTAGGTTTGCAAATGCACCCTTTAAGTTTATTTACCAATCAAATTCTGATCCTGCCCTTTAGGTAGGGGTATAAGTAGGGGTGTCTCCATCAGACCTACATGGGTTTCTTTCCCCTGGGATCTAAATTACACCCATATATTTTGTAGTCCATATTTTAAAGACAAATGGCTTTTTATTAAAAGATAAACAACTTTGACCAGTAGATAATTTTATCTTCAATTGCTGTTAGATTTACTTCTCTTATTTCTTTCCTTCTTGTTTTACTTCCTTCTGCTCTCCTCTAATGTCCACCTCCCCTTTTAAAGTCATCTACTACCTCTAATATGCCTAATCATTTTTATTCTTTTCTTCACTAATTTCAGAGTTCCAGATGTCATCTCCCTATGGGACACTCTGCTATTTCTTATAACGTGCTTTCTTGAATATTGTATCTACTTCTTTAAAATATACAGACCAAAGTTGAGCACATTCACCTAGGTTTGGAAATATAGGTGATAACAGAAAAATCGCATTCAAGTTTAAACTTTCTGAAGGCCAGTCATTTTCCCCCCTTTTTCTATCTTTATGGAATTGGTGGTGTTTGAATTTTAAAGTAATTTATCAGCTGAAAAGCCTAAATAAACTGTTTCCAACTAGTGTTTTCAGTGCTATGCATAAATAGGCCTAATGGAGAACTTTGAACTCAACAGTTACATATTAAAAAGTCAATCAATAGATGTGGTTCTTAATTCATGTTTGATGTATAATTTGCAGTTTCTTGAATTTATATAACCAAAAAAAATTTCTACTCTTCCGAATGATTAAGAGTGTCCAGAAGGAAAAAAAACAATCAAGCTAATTCTAACAGGCCTACCTGAGCCTGACTAGGCTCCACAGTCTTGTTACTGTACCTTTCTACCAACTGCATTCTGTCTTGGCCAATACTACTAATTCATTTCACAAATTCATTCATCAATCTAAGTTACAATTCTGTGACCTGAAGCAAAACATTATGAAAAGATCCTTCCCAGGTTGATCATATCCACAAATGTCCTTTTCATACACCATGGGGACCTCTCTCTCTTTTTGTGTTTTCCTAAGATTTGCAGGGGCATAGCTATACAGTAGCTATGGGGTGAGAAAAAGTGAGGATCACACCTAGCATTTGAACCTGGGTGATGGGGAGAATGGTGATGTCCTTGACAATAATAGGGAAGTAAGAATAAGGAAAGGATTTGAGGGAAAAGATAATGAGTTCGGTTTTGGACATTTTGAGTTAAAGATGTCTATAGGACATCCAGTTCAAGATGTCCAATAAGAATTTGGAGATGTGAAAGTGGATTTGTTTTGCCCCAGCAGTAGGAGTAAGAATAATACTCTTTTTTCCCTATCTCAAACATCTAACACAAAGCATGGCCCAGAGTGAGGACTGAATAAATGCCATTGATACACACACACACACACACACACACACACACACACACACACGTAAACATAATCAGAAAGGCCTAGAAGGCAAAGGTTAAAAAAATAGTATCATTCTCATTTTTACGTAACAGAATAAACTATGACTCTGAAAAGCTATAGTGATTTGCTGCCAGTAACTAAGTGAAGCCATGAATGCCTCCCAAACTGAGAGGCAATTATCTGTGTAAGTTTCTTTTTACTCAGTCTGTCTCCCTAACTCAAAGCATCCCCGTTATAACTGAAAAATTGATGGCACAGAATTTAATCACTTATTCTGACAACACAATCATATATTTGCACCTTGTAGTTGCGAGAAATTCGAGTCATAGCCTCTGACATATCCCATTTAATTTTCTAAAGCTAGGAAGCTGTGCTTTTTCAGTCTACTCTTTTCCAGGGTAAATATATGCAATGGATAGTAACAAGAACAACTTGTTTACTTTTACAAAACATAAAAAAATAGCAAAGTGGAGAATCTCTTCCACTGAGAGAAAGGCTACACGAAAAATGATTATAGGGAAAGGAAGCAAAGAGTTGAGTAAACTTTTCATTGCCCAAAATCAATGCAAAACCTACTTGGGCTCACTGAATGTTAATTTGCAAAGTTTCAGCTAAAGGTAAACATGATAACCATAATTTTCCTTTTAGAATTTCAGTTGTACAATTCAATTGTATTGAAAATTTGGCATTAACTTCTTACAAACCAAGCACTTTATTCTGAAGACTATTAAAGTCATTAGATATTCATTATGTAAAGTGGTTGTCAATACACTGAATATTAAGAAATTGCCTGGTAGACATCCCAGGTATGATAATTCTCCAAATCCTCCTAAAGCCAAGAACTCCAACCACAGACGTTCCCAAGGAACATGTTGAAGTTAAGGTAAGACTTGTTGGGACGTAGTCAAATACAAATAAGAAAACACCGCAAGAGCATGAAGCACAGGATTCCATGGGAATGGAGCCTGAACTGGAAGTTAGTAGTCCTGTTGTTTAACCTGACTTCTACACTGGCATTCTGTGAATGCAAATGAACTAAATCAAAGCCCATGTCCACACAGGGAAAAACAACTGGATGGCAGTGTGACAAAATCAGTCAGTTGGTTTGTCTTGGCCAGTGATTCAGGCAGATAATCAACAAAACTAAAATAACTAATTTTGCCAAGCCACATTGGGTTTGTTTGGCTGAGCAGAGGATCGCCTCAGTGTCTCAATCTGCAAAATGAACATAACACTACTTGCCACATACCTGTTTCCCAAGGATGTTTTAGAGATTAGTAAACTAAGTGTTTTGAGATCCTTAGATGAAAGGAACTTTAGAAGTACTAAAGTATAATGGGACCACCCAACAAATGACTCAGTGAAGCAACCATAACTGAGAAATCAGATTTTGGTAGTACATATTTTTAAAAATTAGAGAACATTTTAATACATGTAATAAAATATCTAATAATTTTCACTATTTTCACCTAACACAGGCTGCTATTAAGCACCCACACACAATAGAGAAGTATTAAAAACTGCAGTATGATAAATTTACTAAAACTATACAAACATGCCCAAACTTATTTGGTTCTAGTCATAACACAAGTTTTATCTCCAATTTCTATTCATAACCCTCAGACAGACTGACAGAAGAAAATTCATAACAAGCCTGTAAGTAACCTTGAAGTTATTTAAACTTAATAAGCAATATAAGCCTTAGGCCTAATTTCACAAACCCAACGCAGAAAACCAAATCTTTGGCAAGATGCAAAACAGAAAAGTTCAGCAATAAAAGCACAAGAAAGAACTTTCCTATATTTCACAACCCAAGGGCAGAAAATCAGATCCTTATAAGGTAGTAGTAGAGAAAAATTCATAACTAAAAACATAAAAATTTTCTCAAGTCAAAATTTCACTATTCTAAAATAGCTGTCAAAATGTAAATGGTTTTATTTTGTGAAATAAATGTCTTCAGAAGCATAGTATATATTCTTTCAGGCCTATTTCCTATAGTGTTCAGGATTGTAAACTTAAGGAATAATATTTGAAAAGTCAACACTGTACTGGTAATCTAATACATTTTTCATACCTCTTTAAGCGAGTTCCAATGTAACATTGGAACATTTGCAACATAGAGGTATATTCATGTTATTCTTCTTTTTGCAAGTACTAACAGACTAATTAAGTTCCTTTATCCAAGCCAGGGTTTCTTAGCCAAAGAGTGTGAACTTGTTTTTTAAATATCTGATAACTTTATTATCAATATAATTGGTTCCTTCTGTAATCCCACGTGTTTTATTTATGCATTTAAAAACATGATTCTGAGAAGGGGCCATAGGCTTTACCTATAGTAAAAGGATCCATGATGCAGACAAAAAGATTAAGAACTCATCATGTAAGCCAAAGTTGAGTTATTCCTCAACTCACAGAAACTTGCATTGAAGTGTTTAAGAATGAAGAGCTCTTCCTCGTGACATAGTTTAGGCTGCGGCTTTATAGTTATGACATTATCTATGGTTTACTATTTTTCAAACAAGCTACATGTTCAATCAGTTAATAATATTACATTCAAAGTATTGTCAGCCATTGTAGGAAGATATAAAAGAAATAGGATCGCAGACACTAAATTCCCATCTAATTGTAAAAGGTCATTTAATCTAAACTCCTACCCAATACAAGAATATGTTCTATAATGTCCCTGATAGATGAAATAATTTCTGATTGAAAACTTCCAATGATGGAAAGCTTACAACCTACGCTAAAGGCTTATTCCACTGTGCAACAACCCTAATTGCTTTTTTTTTTTATTCTTTTAATTTAAATTTATTTATTTGACATATTTAGTTTTCAGCATTGATTTTCACAATAGTTTGAATTACAAATTTTCTCCCCATTTCTACCCTCCCCCCCACTCCAAGATGGCATATATTCTGGTTGCCCTGTTCCCCAGTCAGCCCTCCCCTCTATCACCCCCCTCCCCTCTCATCCCCTTTTCCCTTCCTTTCTTGTAGGGCAAGATAAATTTCTACACCCCATTGCCTGTGTATCTTATTTTTTAATTGCATGCAAAAACTTTTTTTTTGTTTTTGAACATCTGATTTTAAACCTTTGAGTTCCAAATTCTCTCCCCTCTTCCCTTCCCACCCAACCTCCCTAAGAAGTCGAGCAATTCAACCTAGGCCACATGTGTATCATTATGTATAACCCTTCCACAATACTCATGCTGTGAAAGACTAACTACATTTTGCTCCTTCCCAACCCGTCCCACTTTATTGAATTTTCTCCCTTGACCCTGTCCCCTTTCCAAAGTGTTTGTTTTTGATCACCTCCACCCCCATCTGCCCTCCCCTCCATCATCCCCCCCCTTTTATTTTTTTTTTTATCTTCCTCCCTCTTCTTTCCTGTGGGGTAAGATACCCAACTGAGTATGTATGGTATTCCCTCCTCAGGCCAAATCTGATGAGCGCAAGGTTCACTCATTCCCCCCTCACCTGCCCTCTCCCCTCCTCCCACAGAACTGCTTCCTCTTGCCACCTTTATGTGAGATAATCCACCCCATTCTATCTCTCCCTATCTCCCTCTCTCAGTATGTTGCTCTCTCATCCCTTTATTTCATTTTATTTCTTTTAGATATCTTCCCTTCATCTTCAACTCACCCTGTGTCACACATCTATATACACATAGATATATACATACATACACATTCACTTATATATATACATAAACATATATATGCATATTCCCTTCAGCTACCCTAATACTGAGGTCTCATGAATCATACACATCATCTTTCCATGTAGGAATGTAAACAAAACAGTTCAACTTTAGTAAGTCCTTTGCAATTTCTGTTTCTTGATTACCTTTTCATGCTTCTCTTGATTCTTATGTTTGAAAGTCAAATTTTCTATTCAGTTCTGGTCTTTTCACTGAGAAAGCTTGAAAGTCCTCCATTTTATTGAAAATCCATATTTTGCCTTGGAGCATGATACTCAGTTTTGCTGGGTAGGTGATTCTAGGTTTTAATCCTAGCTCCATTGACCTCCGGAATATTGCATTCCAAGCCCTTCAATCTCTTAATGTAGAAGCTGCCAGATCTTGGGTTATTCTGACTGGGTTTCCACAATACTCAAATTGTTTCTTTCTGGCTGCTTGCAGTATTTTATCCTTGATCTGGGAGCTCTGGAATTTGGTGACAATATTCCTAGGAGATTTCTTTTGGGGATCTATTTGAGGAGGCGATCGATAGATTCTTTCAATTTCTATTTTGCCCTGTGGCTCTAGAATATCAGGGCAGTTCTCCTTGATAATTTCTTGAAAGATGATATCTAGGCTCTTTTTTTGATCATGGCTTTCAGGTAGTTCAATAATTTTTAAATTATCTCTCCTGGATCTATTTTCCAGGTCAGTGGTTTTTCCAATGAGATATTTGACATTGTCTTCCATTTTTTCATTCCTTTCGTTCTGTTTTATAATATCCTGATTTCTCATAAAGTCACTAGCTTCCACTTGCTCCAATCTAATTTTTAAAGTAGTATTTTCTTCAGTGGTCTTTTGGACCTCCTTTTCCATTTGGCTAATTCTGCCTTTCAAGGCATTCTTCTCCTCATTGGCTTTTTGGAGCTCTTTTGCCATTTGAGTTAATCTATTTTTTAAGGTGTTGTTTTCTTCAGTGTATTTTTCAGTATTTTTTTGGGTCTCCTTTAGCAAGCCATTGACTTGTTTTTCATGGTTTTCTCGCATCCTTCTCATTTCTCTTCCCAATTTTTCCTCTACTTCTCTAACTTGCTTTTCCAAATCCTTTTTGAGCTCTTCCATGGCCTGGGACCAGTTCATGTTTTTCTTGGAGGTTTCTGTTGTAGGCTCTTTGACTTTATTAATTTCTTCTGTCTGTATGTTTTGGTCTTCTTTGTCAGCAAAGAAAGAATGCAGAGTCTGAGACTGAATCTGATTGCGTTTTCGCTGCCTGGCCATATTCCCAGCCAACTAACTTTACCTTTGAGTTTTTCAGTGGGGTATGACTGCTTGTAGACTACAGAGTTCTATGTTCCACGTTTGGGGGGGAGGTGCCAGCTCTGCCACACCAGCACTGCTCCTTCCCCAAGAACCCCCAACCTGAACTGGACTTAGATCTTCGGCAGGCTGTGCACCCCTGCTCTGATCCGCCACTTAATTCCTCCCACCAGGTGGGCCTGGAGCCGGAAGTAGCAGCAGCCGTAGCTGCCCCACCTCCGCTGCCCCCGGGGCTGGAAGCCGAACCGCAAACTCTTTCCACTCCCGCAGCTTTTCCCACTAACCTTCTCTGCTGTCTTTGGTGTTTGTGGGTTGAGAAGTCTCGTAATTGCCGCAGCTCACTGAATCAGGGCGCTAGGGCATGCTCTGCCCGGTTGCTGCTCTTGTTGGTCCACGCCGCTCAGGCTGGGCTCTGCACCACTCCGTTCCCAGCTCCCAGCTCCCAGCTCCGTGCGCGATAGACCTCACCCAGAGACCATCCAGGCTGTCCTGGGCTGGAGCCCTGCTTCCCTCTGCTGTTCTGTGGGTTCTGCCGTTCTAGAATTGGTTCAGAGCCATTTTTTATAGGTTTTTGGAGGGGCTCGGCAGGGAGCTTAGGCTGGTCCCTGCTTTCCAGCCGCCATCTTGGCTCCGCCACCCTAATTGCTTTTAAATTTTTTCTTTTGCTGAAATGAAATCTGATCATATTTCCATTCTTCGGTCCTTCTTCCACATAGCCTTTAAATATTTCAAGAGAGCTATCATATCTTAATCTTCTCATTCCAGTCAAAATGAATCCAATTTCTTTTTACCATTCCTATATTACAACATTTCAAAGCCATTAATTATCTTGGCATCTCCTTTTTGGATATTCTCTAGCTTACTGATATTTCAAAATTCCAAAGGATCTGTAATTTTAATAGTGTAGTCACTGCATTCTCCAACACAGATTACAACTTCTCTAGAAGTTACTAAGTCGTCTTCAAGAGTTGATGGGAGCAAATTATTTATCACTCTGTGGCAAATTCATTAATGAACTTAACAAATTCTTTGAACTTAGGCTAGCCACAAACAACAGACATAGAATCTACCAGTGGGTTAGCACTTAAAGTCCTTCTGTCCTGGTAGGGTCTTCCAGATATTGTACCTTCATGGGTGTAGCCTTTGTGAAATCAAGGTAACTTCAACCACAAAATGAGGTACAATGAAGGCATAAGGGAAATTTAATAATACTTCTCTGAAAACACAGGACTGAACAACATCCTCAAAGATACAGTTGGAGTAGTGCAAACTACAGTGGGACTACTATTTTCCATTATCTGAATATCATCTTTCTATGAACATACTCTAAGAATGTGTAAGTCTTCTTAATATGCTCCTCAGACTAACTGGCTAATTTTAATTATTCTTATATTTGTTTTTCACATTGTTATAAAGTTGCTGACTTATACCCATGCAGTTGATTTTCCTTTTTATTTAAATGCAAGGCTTTTGAACGCAAATGGTATAAAATTTAATCTTTTAGTTTCAAACCTGTCAATATGACTGAATTTTGATTGTCATTTACAGTATTAGTTACTGTTCCTAATTTTGTGTAACATATTAAACTAATAAGCATACTTTTTGTATCTGCATACAAATCACTGAAAAAAAATGCTGACCAGAACAAGGCCAGGTGCTCTGTGGCCTTCCATTAAATATCACCATCTAGGCTGATGCTGATCCATGAAAAACAACCTTTTACAAGGCTGTTCAACCAGCTGTGAATTTACCTAATAC
This sequence comes from Trichosurus vulpecula, assembly GCF_011100635.1. Classification (NCBI taxonomy): domain Eukaryota; kingdom Metazoa; phylum Chordata; class Mammalia; order Diprotodontia; family Phalangeridae; genus Trichosurus; species Trichosurus vulpecula. The sequence goes on from NC_050574.1 coordinate 183,946,823, forward strand.
AAATATCTGGTTCAAATTTTACCATCCACAAGGAAAGCACAGGAAATTTAGTAAAATATTGCTAAAATTAAGATTCATTATGTCTTTTTCATTCCAAGTTCTAACAACTTTGTAAACATTATCATAGTTTAACAAGACCTGTCCTTAGTGAAACTAAACTTGGCTCCAAATAATTTCAACATTGTTCTTTAAATGCTAAAAAGTCGTTAAATAATCTATTGCAGGATTTTGTTGAGGACCGATGTCAAGTTCGTCTACTTACAAAAATAAACAATTTTCCCTTGGAAAATTGAAATATTTGCTCATGGTTTTCCAGCATCTTTTTCATTCACTGGAATTTCTCAAAATTCATAGGGATTATCAGTTTACCATTTTGCGATTTACTAATTCATACAGCTATAAAGACATGGCAACTAGGTAGTACAGTGGATATAGCACTGAGCTTGGAATCAGGAATACTCATTTTCACAAGTTCAAATCCAGCCTCAGACAACAATTACTAGCTATGTGATCCTGGGCATAACACTTAACCTGATTTACCTCATTTTGGGACCAGCTAGATGGGCACAGTGGATGGAGTGCTGGACCTGGAGTCAGGAAGACTTATCTTCCTGAATTTAAATCTTCAGACACTTAGTAGCTGTGTGACCCTGGGCAAGTCACTTAACCCTATTTGCCTCAGTTTCCTCATATGTAAAATCACTCCAGTATCTTTGCCAAGAACACCCCAAAATAGAGTCACAAAGAGTCGGGCACGACTCAAACAACGAAACAACCAAAAAAAAATGGAGACATGGGCTCATTTTGAGCAAACTGGTGCTCTCTTCCTTTCTCCTCATCTAATAGGGGCTGCATTTCTCTTAATAGTGTTTGTTCTATACTTTCTAGTATAAAAGGCCATTTTCCTTACTGAAGGTGGAAAACAAGCAATAAAAAAGAAGTTGACCAGTCCTGTAACATTACATCACTTTTCTCAAGCAAAATAATCCTTGTTCTAGTTCTAAACACAGTTTTGAAAGCTCTTTTGTTTCCTCTACTATTTTTCATAAGGCTCAGTCTATTCCAGGCCTCAGCTTCTCTGACATTTTTCTCATAGGTTCCCAATGCTTTTTGGAATTTAATCTTGGTTATTAATTCTTCTTTCCATCTTTCGTGTAAAATCTTTTAAACCTAAGATCATCATGAAAATATTTGTCTAGCCATACTGGTGTTCCCCCCTTTTCTTATCCCCAACACAGTGCACAGTGTACAGTTCTTGGCACATGGGAGGTACTTAATAAATGCTTTCTGATTCATTTTATTTTCATTTCACAATAAACTCAGAATGTCTTTGTAAAAGTCTCCCATCTCTACTGAATACAACTATCTTTTCCTCTGAACTATCTGCTTTCCTAAGGTCAATGAACACTTTGAGCAGAGTGTGACTTCAAAATATATAAAAGATAAAATATCTACCTTGCATAATCTCAAAGGGCTGCTCTGAGGATCAAATGAGGAAATATATGAAAAGAACTTAGTAAATTGTAGGGGATTATATAGATTTCAGCTATTATTAGCACTGCAAATACTACTATTGTTTGTCTCCAAAAAAGCTTTGAAATTGACTAGGACAGCATCATTTATTCATAATTTCCATCTGGATAAGCTATAGTATATTTTCATAACAGAATTACTTTAATTTCTCTTGTTAAAACCTAACCCAAAATTTTCCCTGTGCTGCAACCCTCAAGTTTCTAGATTTCCATATATACCTTTTTTAAAAACAAAACATAGAAGCCATCTATTTCTACAAAATTCAAATCAATTCCACAACTAATAAGTACCTAATATACGCGATAATACATTGTATGGGGTAGTGGGGATACAAAAATGAAAAAAATTATCATTCCTGTCCTCAAGGAACTTATGATCTAGAAGTGAGCAAACAAAACATACACAGACAAGTATAATACAAGGTAGATTGTTGTAGAATGAAGAGAGATTAAAAAAAATTTTTTTTGAAAATCTGAGGAAGGAGAGAACATATAGGATCAGGGATAACAAAATCACAGATGAAAGTTGGAAGGGCCCTCAGAGGTTATCTAGTCCAACTCCCTCATTTTACAGATAAAGAAAATGAGGCCGTGAGATTGTAAGGATCTTACCTAGGTATCACAGAAGGCTCTGAGGCGGGACATGGAATCAGATCTTCCTGATTCCAAGTCTGGCCCCTTATACACTATACCTAGCATTTAGCACAGTGCTTAGCACATAGTAGGTACATAATAGCTTCATGGAAAAGGCAGCACCTGGGCTAAGGCTTTAAGAAAGAGAAGTTATATGAAAGACACAGGAAAACACAAACACCAGAAATGGCAGGTCAAATTCAAGCAACGCGTAGCAATCCAGCTTGGGTAGAATATAAAATGTAGCAATAACAACAACTAAAATTCATGTAGCACTGAGTTACACCAAAGAAACTTACCAAAACAAGTTGATTTTTAGAATCAGTCAGTCAAGTGAGTTATTCAATGATTTAATAGTTGGCATTTCAATCTGATCTCAATACGGTTACAACGTCATTATTTCCCTGCATGTACTTGGCAATCTAGTCACACTGGCCTATTCGCTGTTCTGAATACATGACGCTATTCTCCCATCTTTGCGTCTTTATACCAGCGATCTTCTCTGTCTGCAATACACTCTCTCCTCACTTGTGCCTCTAGGAATTTCTGGGTTCCTTTAAAACCAAGCTCAAGAATGACCTCTTAAAGGAAGGTTTTCCTTATCTCCAACAGCTAATAATGCCCTCTCTCCCAAAACTACCTCATATTCATTTTGTATATATTACGCATATATTGATGTACATGCCGTATTCCATTAGAATGTAAGCTCCTAGAAGGCAGAGACTGTTCTACTTCTGTTTCCCCAGAAGCACAGTGCCTGGCACATAGTAAGAGCTGAATAAATGCTTATTGACTGATTACTCCAACATGGCAAAAGATGAAGGTCAAGTGTCTTTCCCCCTTTAATCACTACTTTTATGTGCAATCAAGTAAATTAATTTACTTTATAGGATTTTAACTCTGAAACTGGAGGAATTTTTCAGGAAACTGCCATAATCAAAAGCAATCTGATTGACACATGTGTGTATGTATATGTGTGTGTATAAAATTTAAACTTCCAGTGAACATACATACATAAATATATGAAAATTTTTTGTTTGATCATCACAACCCTGTGAGGTAGGTATGAGGCATCATTTGGAGTAAAGAATGATATCTAGCAAAATGAAACACTGCAGCTCAGTTCCATGAGGCACTGGAAGTACTCTGAGTAAAACAAAGAGGAAGCTAAATTTTACGAACTATGACTTCATGGTCTGAGGGAAAGAATATGAGCACAAAAGTGAAGGGGGAATTATAGTGTTGAAAAGTACTAAAAATTTCTCAAATTACTACAGCTTTACTACAGGTACTACAATATTAAGCATATTACAATAATAGAAACCTTAACAAACCTCTCCTCACTGAACAGTTTAATGTATTTTTCTCACAGGACCATAGCACCAAAATTATACTGGAAGCCAACAACAAGGTGAAATTCACAGTACACAAACTGTACACTATTTAAATAGCCAGTTTTGGCAAGATGCGGCTATTTCAATGTATTCAAGAAATGCTGGAAAAATTGGTTAGCCTAATTTGTGAGTTCTTAAATGGTAAGTGTGTATCTCCCAGTAACATCGTAAGCCAGTTGTCACCATAATCCTCCCTTCCATATTATGCTCTCTTCTTTCTTAATTTCATTGGGATTTCCAGAAGGCACAAGAGCACATTCCCACACCATACCTAGATTTGGGGACTTTGCTGTATACCTCCCCTTTAACACTCTACACTGGTGAGCATAGGCCTTTAGAAGATGAAAAGTAGATTTTCCTCACAAAATGGTTAGGGTTCCCTACTTCCATCCTAATATGAGTGAAAGGAAAAATGAATAATTTCCTTTGTAAAATTCATAACTTTACCTAAGTCCAGTTTAATGATAAAACAAAGAGTTATCACAAGTATACTGTTTTCCCTACCTGGCCAGTCTGATAATGTTTCGCAAACTGGTTAACCACTCTATAATCACTTGCAAAATACTCCATCAAGATAGAAGGAACTTCAGCAAAATCAGTGGGGCATCTTGTCCCTGAAATAAAATAACAATTGGCATAATTTAAGGTAACATATGCTATTTTTATGAGAACTTCTAAAACTTTATTTGGACTTTTGATGAACTACAAGCTTTAATTCATTAAGTCAATATTTTACTTCTATAAAATTACTGCACAAATTGGCAAAAAACTTCATTATAATCCTATGCATTTTACTTCAGATCAAAAAGTGAAAGAAAACGTTTGCACAGCTGGGTAAGGCACCTTATAAAAAAACTGCTCACACTCTCTAAAAGCAAACTTGTCAGCACTCAAGCTGTCCACGTACCAAGTATATCAAATTCAGATGCTATTACAATTAAAGTAAAAATTTTCACTTAAAATTCACAGGATTCCATTCTCAAACATGGTTTCTATTCCTTCCCTTCTTGTAAATTCACACTGACCCAACTTATTTTCTTTTTTAAAAAAGTCAATGCCATGTAATAAAAGTATCAATGTAACTATATAGTTCTTTAAAATAAGCAAATGTTATAAGAATTTAATTTTAATTTAACCCTTTTTTTTCATTTTTGTCATCAGTAAAAGTTCCTCTGCCTCCAAACTCATTCCAAGGCAGAGACCACCTATTTACAATCCACCACTAGCAGGGAACCACCACCCACCATGAGATTGCAACCAGGGCTTGAAGCTGGGGCCACAGGAGCTTGGCCAGCAAAGGGACAAAATCACACAATCTTTAGAGCTGGGAAAGACTTTAGAAATTAGTTTACTTTACAAAGGAGGAAACCAAGGGGAATGGACATGATCAAGACCATAGCTGGAGGTCTGAGCTTCCCCTTGGACCTCCCACTCACATCAATCCCAACTCCAAAAGTTAATGGAGAGAAGTTTAAGTGGCAGGTTATTTTCCCTGAGCTTAATTTTACTTTTCTGTTAACACACATTTGGGGTACTGAATTATAACCTATTATCATTCTTTAAGGTTTACCAGGCACTTTCCTCAAAATAACCCTGAGAAGTAGGCAATTCAAGTATTATTGTCCCCATTTTGCAGATAAAGGAACTGATGGACAAAGCAACAAAGCGACTTTTCTGAGTAGTTTTTAAAGAAAACATCTATGCTCTTGTTAGATTCAAATGAGATAATTTATGTAAGGCACTCTGAAAACTTTCAAGTGCTATATGTCAGTTATTGATATAAATTATTAATTGTTGTTCCATTAGAAGGCAGCATGGCACAGTGTACAGCAGGGCTGGCTCTGAAATTAGAAGATTCAGGTTCAAGCTCTGCTTCTCCACAGTAGCTTGGACAGCCATAGTGAGTCACCTGCCTCCTCTGCATCCCAACACACACAATCTGCCCCACCCTGAAGAAATCACAGGTCCAGAGCATACGTGTGTGTGTGCGCGCGCGTGTGTGTTTGTCTAGTGAGGATCACACAGATCAGCAAGTTCTCTGTCTCTTCTAGCCACGGTCACAGAGCCAGTATGTTTCAGAGGTACAACTTGAACCCAGGACCTCCTAACTATAAGGCTAGCCTTCTATATACATACCATTCTGCCTCTCATTACTGTTATTGTAGTTGTTGATATAAAATTCTCTTAAAATTACGAAGTCTGCCTCAGTCAAATATCAAATGCATACTTTTTACTGTAACTCACAATTCTATAACTTATAGAGAGGAACTTATTAACATCTGATCACAAGCAAAACTGATTGTCATCACAATTCATCAATAGCTAAACCACATTCATGCTCCTGACCCTACTCAGTAGTCCTATCTCTCTTCCAGATACCCAATTCAAAAAAACTTTAATAGAACCAGTTGCACACATTTATTTACACTCAAATATAAAATAAGAATATTTACATAAGTAAAGACCATTCAAAAGAATAATGCACCATGAAAATGTCATGTATTATCCATGGCTGAAGTATGTGGGTGAAGTAAAAGGCTGCATGGCTAGAGGAGAGAAACAAAAGAAAGTTAAGCAGAAAATTTAGAGAGTAGAAAAGGAAACGTAAGAGGCATGGTCAATGAAATGAGCACAAAGGGCTATGAAATGAACGTTTTTTCCCCTAAAATAAGGGCTTCCCTTTTCAAATAAAATTGATTGAAAATATAAAGTACCAAATAAAACTGTCATCTTAGCATCTCACCTGTAACATGTTGATAACGAGTACGTCCCAGCATGGAATGCATGGCATGTCCCATTTCATGAAAAAGATTCTCCAGCATTCCAGGAGTTAATAAAGGTGGTACAATACTTGTTGAATGAGGAAGGTTCAGCATGAGAACTACTACTGGAAGCTGATATTCCCCATTTTCCTTTAATCTTCCTCCACGGATTGTAAAATGACAGTCCTTCATAATCAGAAAGAAGAAAGGAAAAACAAGGTCAAGGTAAAACAAAAAGTCAAAGGGATTTATCAACATAGAACCACACCAAAGGTAAGTGTTTAAATTTCATTTTTAACACAACTAGAATTTTACCTCTTTTATTTACAATAGTTTTCATTAAAAAAAAATCTACTCCTCTTAAATTCCTAATATTTAAAAGGAATGAGAAAGTACTGATGTATGCTAGCAAAATTTTTCAATCTCAAATTCAATTCACAACCATATGAATGCCTACTCTGTATTCAGCACTGTTGGTTTAAGAAAAAAAAATAAATAAAACACAGTTCCTACTTCCTAGAAAGTGAAGGAAGCAAAAACAAATATAAGCAGAGAAAACACTCAAAAAATGAATTTTTAAATTTGTAAATTGCTAGAATGTTTTTTTTCCCAAATAGAAAAAACAGTTCAGAAGATGATTCAGTTAAAGCCACTACTGGCAATTAGTACACTCCCTGAAACTATGAATAGGGGAATTTTATTTTGAAATGCAAATATACCATAGAAAAATTAAGATAAGAATTATCACACCAACAAATTATTAGTCATTATCTAAACTATTTTGTTATACCTATTCATTATACTTACCATCTATTAAGAAATTTTTAAAATGTCATGCACATCTGTGAAACTTATTTTGTTGGGGCAGCTAGGTGGCACAGTGGATAGAGAGCCAGATGTGGAGTCAGGAAGACTCCTCTGCCTGAGTTCAAATCTGGCCTCAGATATGTACTAGTTGTGTGACCCTGGACAACTCACTTATCCCTGTTTGTCTCAATTTCCTCATTTGTAAAATGAGCTGGAGAAGGAAATGAAAAGCCACTCCAGTATCTTTGCCAAGAAAACACCAAATGGGGTCACAAAGAGTTGGACATAATTGAAAAATGACTGAATAAAAACAAAGCAAATATTTTGCATGATGCAAGAATTCAATAAATGTTTGCCTGTGTTTTTTTTTCTTATTTGGATATACTGGTCTCTAGATTAGCATTAACCACACAAAGTGAGGATTCCCGCAGTGGGGAGACAATTATCAAGTAGGATGTTGTTTGTCCTTTGCAATCAAACAGGACCAAAATGACATCACAATGTCAGGGTCAATGTACAGAGTGTCCAACTGTGGCTAATCATACCAATATGGGCTTGGAAGGCTCTACCACAGATAGGTTAAAATTGGTCCACATGAACATTTGGAGTGAAGATGTCTTCAAATGTGCATAATCTCATGTTTCTTTTTAGCTACCACAATTCTTCTTTGCTCATCGAGCACAGCACTTTCTTTGATGCAGGCACATCATGCTAGATAATCTTGCGCCAGTGTTTCCCATGTCTCACAATCAATTCCAAAGTTCATCAGAGAGACCTTGAGAGTGTCCTTGTATCACTTCTTCTAACCACCATGTGAGCACCTGCCTTGTATGAGTTCTTCATAAAGTAGTCTGTTAGGCAAAAGTACATCTGGCATTCGAACAATGTGGCCAGCTCATTGTACTGTCTATAGTAGAGTTTGAATGCTTGGCATTTCAGCTCAAGAAAAGACCTCAGTGTCTGGTCCTGAGACTGTTCCTAAGAGAACTCAAATGGAAGCAGTTCAGTTTTCTGGCATGGTGCTGGTATACTGTCCAGGGTTCACAGGCATACAACAACAAGGTCAGCACAACTGCTCGGGAGACCTTCAGTTCAGTAGGCACTCTAATACCTCTTCTCTCCCGCACTTTCCTTTGCAGCCTGTCAAACACTGAGCTAACTGTGGCAATGCATGCACCAACTTTATTATCAATATGTACATCACTGGAAAGTGTACTGTCAAGGTGAGTGAAATTATCCACAACATTCAGAATTTTTCCATTTGCTGTAACCAATGGTTTCATGTATGGATGCTGTGGTGCTGGCTGATGGAAAACCTCTCCTTTTGTGATGTTAGTCATTAGGTCAATATTAGCACAAGCAGCAGAAAATTAATCCATGCATTGTTGTATCTCAGTTTCAGAGGCTACATTAACTGTACAATCATCTGCAAACAAAAAATCATGCACCAATTCTCCCTCTACTTTAGTCTTGGCTTGTATGGAGCATTTTCAAATTAAATAATTTACTGTCACAGTGCAGTAGTTGAACCTGATGTTCTTTTCATCTTCACTGAAGGTGTCTGACAACATCACCAAAAATATCATGTTAAAAAAAAAAAACAGAGGAGCAAGGACATATATCTGCTTCACTCCGCTGGTGACTGGGAAGCACAAGAAAGCACATTATACAGCATCCATGCAAGCATGCCATCATGAAATGATTAGGTAGGTTACAGAAGATTTGGTTCCTAGCTCCAGTTCCACTACTGACTAACCTCATGACCTTGTATAACTCACTTAATTTCTATGAACTTCAATTACTTCATCTGAAAAATGGGGACAATAATATTTGTCCTGGGCAGCAAAGTGGTCCTGTGGATAGAGTACTGGGCCTCAAGTCAAAAAGACTTATCTGCCTGAGTTCAAATGTGGCCTCAGACACTTCTTAGCTGTGTGACCCTGGGCACGTCACTTAACCCAGTTTGCCTCAGTTTCTTCATCTGTTAAATGAGCTAGAGAAGGAAAAGGCAAACCATTCCAGTACTTTTGCCAAGAAAACCCCAAACAGCATCATGAAGAGTCAGACATGACTGAAATGACTAAATAACAAGAAAAATATTTGCCCCATCTACTTTACAAGGTTGCCATGAGGATCAAGTGAAATAATTAAAGGGCTATGAAAATTATAAAGTGCTATATGAATGAAAACTGACATTAACTTTAACCTGTCTGCTTCGTATCCCATTTTTGTTCAGCAACAACTACTGAAGTTGCTGCCTGATTTTTGACTAGGTATGGTACTCTACCAAAAAGAACCAAGAAACATCTTAAATTTGCCCCTTGGAAACATACTGATGGCCAATAAAAATTTTCAAATGGACATTTCTTTTGCCATTTTTAACAGATTTCAACGAAATATGGTACCTAGATAAAGGATACACAGAAAAACATTTAATTAAGTCCAGTTATTCTTAGTCCTAATTTAAATGATCTATTTTAAAATTAACTTTATTTGTGAATTATGTCTTTTAAAATCATGATTCCATTAAGTGAGGTCTATCTTTCATAGAGCTGCTAGCTTACTGCTGGTTAGTTCTTGAGGAAATAGTCCTCTAAACAGCATATTACCTGATGTGGTTTGTCTGCTCGCTGAAAGAAGTCACAATAGATGTATCCCAAAAGTCCCTCAGTTTCATGAACCACAGCCTGAAAGAACATCACAATGAAGGAATCTGAAACTTTTACACAAAATGTTTCTTATACCCAAATTAGGTATGCATTAGAAATGCATAGCCACAAATAGAGGCCTTTGCTTCTATTCCTCTATAAACACATATACTTTTTTTGGTATGGAGATTTCCAATACAAGATAAGAAAATTTGACATCCCATCTATTTGTAGTCATTTACAAACACTCTATTCTCTTTTATCTACTTACCCTTCACTAGGCATTGTAGAGGGGGACTATGGTACTATCAGCTCCTTTCAAATCTTAAGAAGTAGCTATAATTCCCCAAGTAAAATCTTAACAGTGTGGTTCAATGGTAAGCGAACCTAGCTTCTATATCCCCCTTATATCACTGATGAGAACTCTACCTTAACCCTACATGGGAAGGGGAGGGAAAGGAGAGAGAAAGCAAGAGGAGAAGGAGGCATGACTCCATACTGCCTTCTCTCTCTTTTGTGGAAGCCATTTTGTTTGTCCATTTTATTTTAAAACATATCCTTCAAAATAGCACAGGAAATTTATCAGCTTCAGAAGTATAATTCTGGTGACTATACAGATGGAGCACACTTCCTCCAAATTTCTCATTCTCTTTCCCACTTCCCACTCTTACCAAGTTAGGTAAGGTTAGCTAAATCATAAGAAAAAAAAATACAGAATGGATATGAGTGCTATAAAAGTAGATAAAAAAGATTTAATGGCAGGAAATGGGCAAATAAATATTAGAAAGAATAAGAGGAAAAGTATATAAAAATGCTTATTTCAAGCAAGATAAACACTGGATAAAAAAGAAATACAGAAGTCACTAGAAAGTTGTTAAATTGAGACCTCAGTTCCCTAACTGTAAAATTAGGAGGCTGGAGTAAATGGCCTCTGGGGCCACTTCCAGCTCCAGATCAATAATCCTTCCCTCTCTGCCTCAGCGGGCTGTGCAACCCTGGGCACGTCACTTAACCCAGTTTGCCTCAGTTTCTTCATCTGTTAAATGAGCTAGAGAAGGAAAAGGCAAACCACTCCAGTACTTTTGCCAAGAAAACCCCAAACAGCATCATGAAGAGTCAGACATGACTGAAATGACTAAATAACAAGAAAAATATTTGCCCCATCTACTTTACAAGGTTGCCATGAGGATCAAGTGAAATAATTAAAGGGCACTATACAGCAGGTATGATTTACAAACATGATTAGAGAATGATCATGTCATCTTGGGGTGGGGGGGGAAGGTAGAGATGGGTAGAAAATTTGTAACTCAAAATCTTGTGGAAATGAATGTTGAAAACTAAAAATAAATAAATTAATCATAAAAAAATAATTAGAGAATGGTTTAAAAATCTTTTTTAAAAAATCCAAAAAGAAGAAAGGGGGTGGAAAGATGATTTGAAACAAGATATTCTAATGATTTCCTGAAAATTATGAAAGATTAAAAAGTAATGAAGAAACAGAAAGCAATGATGTAAATCCTCCTACATCTAGAATTTATAAACATATTTTATTTTTCTCTTTTCCTCTGTTCCAAAAAAGAATTTATTTTTTTCAGAGGACTTTTTTTGATACTCTGCTTTAGGGCAATTTTAACCACATCTTCACATTAAAGTTTGTGATGAAGGATTTGGAAATGAATAAAGTCAAACAACCATTCAGTGGGGCTACAAGGACAAAATATCAATCAGGCAGAGAGCAGATGGCTAGGTGAGGGCAAGTGAAGGCACTGCAGCCACTGCTGCCAATTCAACCACCAGGCTACAGGGTGCAATTAAAAACACTAAGCTTACACATTATGGGCTGCTTACCAGTTTTCGAACATCTTCACACCACACTTCTCCTTTTTCTAGCTGTTCGACATAGAGAGAGATTCCTAAGAGCTGACGGAATAGTAAGTTCAGACCTTCCATGCATGCACCAAGTGAAAAAAATGGGCAATATAAACTGGGCTCAATATTATACCTGAAGGAAGAAAAGAGGTTCAAAAACAGTTTTCTCCAATTTAGCACTACGAATAATTCAGATAACATCTTAGAATGTTATCTTATCAGAACAGCTAAAGGAAGTTAAAATATTAGTGTACTCAAAAGATGACCATATTACAACAACTGTTGAGAGATTATTACAGTTCAAATGTCTTCAAAAGAAAGATGCTAAATAAATTTAAATACATATAACTAATATATAATACAATCTGGCAAGGCTGGCTTCTTAAAAGACATTATTTTTTCACTGGCCTAGTAAATCATGTTACGAAAGTTCATTACTACATAGCTGGTTAAGTGGAGAAGAGGGGAACTTTGGAAGATGACCTTAGGTTTAACAATAGGAAACAAGCCTATAACCCTAGGCTGTAGAAGAACAAGTTTCAAAATCTTCAAAGAAATTTGCCATAGTCAAGAGGCATTCCAATTTCATAGTAAAAGTGAATGACTTATCAAGTAAAAAAGATTTTGGTCTGAATTTCTATTCTAACACAAAGCTAGGTGACAAGGGGCAAATCACTTAATGTCTCTGAGAGCTATTTCCTCAGTTTCAAAGTAGGGATGATAATTATTATCTCTACTAATCCCTTAAGTACCTGTTTCATAGGATTGTCAGGAAGAAAGCACTCTGACAATTACATTATCAATAAATAAATGTAAGTTATTATTATTAAAAGATAGAACAAAAATCATCATAAATATATTTAATTCTTTTGCAATTATAAATCAATGATTTAATATATATATATGATTAAGAGAATTCTATAGTATCAACCTGACTAGTGAATTATTTTAAAATTCATTATGAATCTATTATGTTTTTAAAAATTATAAAATCTATTAAGATGTGAAGGGGTGTGAGAGAAATGCATTACTGAAGTGAAGGCTCTCACTTCTAATAATGCTCTCAGTTTATTCAAAACATCCTCGCAAAGAATCCTAATTCCAGGCCTCACTGTCTAGCTGAAGTATAAATGCTAAATTTGCTAATATATCTTAAATGTTAACATACATTCTGTTCAAGTTAATATGCTATATTCTGTTTTTTTTTAATTTTTTTAAATTCTTTTTTAAAAAATTTATTTAATATATTTAGTTTTCAGCATTGATTTTCACAAAAGTTTGAATTACAAATTTTTTCCCCATTTCTACCCTCCCCCCACTCCAAGATGGCGTATATTCTGGTTGCCCCGTTCCCCAGTCAGCCCTCCCATCTGTCACCCCACTCCCCTCCCATCCCCCTTTCCCTTCTTCTCTTGTAGGGCAAGATAAATTTCTATGCCCCATTGCCTGTGTATCTTATTTCCTAGTTGCATGAAAAAAAATTTTTTTGTTGTAGTTGTTTTTGAACGTCTGTTTTTAAAACTCTGAGTTCCAAATTCTCTGCCTCTTCCCTCCCCACCTACCCTCCCTAAGAAGGCAAGCAATTCAACATAGGCCACATGCGCATCATTATGTAAAACCCTTCTACAATACTCATGTTGTGAAAGATCAACTATGTTTTGCTCCTTCCTAACCTATCCCCCGTTATTGAATTTTCTCCCTTGACCCTGTCCCTTTTTGAAAATGTTTGTTTTTTATTACCTCCTCCCCCCGTCTGCCCTCCCTTCTATCATCCCCCCTTTTTTATCTTCTTCCTCCTTTCCTGTGGCGTAAGATGCCCAATTGAGTGTGTATGGTATTCCCTCCTCAGGTCAGTTGAGAGCAAGATTTACTCATTCCCCCTCACCTGCCCCCTCTTCCCTTCCCACAGAACCACTTTTTCTTGCCACTTTTAAGCGAGATAATTTACCCCATTCTATCTCTCCCTTTCTCCCTCTCTCAATATATTCCTCTCTTATCCCTTAAATTGATTTTATTTTTTTAGATATTATCCCTTCATATTCAACTCACCCTGTGCCCTTTGTGTGTGTGTGTATGTATATGTAGATATATATATCTACATATATACATACATAGACACACACATATGTATATATATGTGTACACACACACACACACACACACACATATATATATGCATATTCCTTTCAGCTACTATGATACTGAGGTCTCATGAATCATACACATCATCTTTCCATGTAGGAATGTAAACAAAACAGTTCAACTTTAGTAAGTCCCTTATGATTTCTCTTTCTTGTTTACCTTTTCATGCTTCTCTTGATTCTTGTGTTTGAAAGTCAAATTTTCTATTCAGCTCTGGTCTTTTCACTGAGAAAGCTTTAAAGTCCTCTATTTTATTGAAAATCCATATTTTGCCTTGGAGCATGATACTCAGTTTTGCTGGGTAGGTGATTCTTGGTTTTAATCCTAGCTCCATTGACCTCCGGAATATCATATTCCAAGCCCTTCAGTCCCTTAATGTGGAAGCTGCCAGATCCTGTATTATCCTCATTGTTTTTCCACAAAATTCAAATTGTTTCTTTCTGGATGCTTGCAGTATTTTCTCCTTGACCTGGGAGCTCTGGAATTTTGCGACAACATTCCTAGGAGTTTTCTTTTTGGGATCTATTTGAGGAGGCGATCTGTGGATTCTTTCAATTTCTATTTTACCCTCTGGCTCTAGAATATCAGGACAATTCTCCTTGATAATTTCTTGAAAGATGATATCTAGGCTCTTTTTTTGATCATGGCTTTCAGGTAGTCCAATAATTTTTAAATTATCTCTCCTGGATCTATTTTCTATGTCAGTGGTTTTTCCAATGAGATAGTTGACATTGTCTTCCATTTTTTCATTCCTTTGGTTCTGTTTTATAATATCTTGATTTCTCGTAAAGTCACTAGCTTCCACTTGCTCCAATCTCATTTTTAAGGTAGTATTTTCTTCAGTGGTCTTTTGGACCTCCTTTTCCATTTGGCTAATTCTGCCTTTCAAGGCATTCTTCTCCTCATTGGCTTTTTGGAGCTCTTTTGACATTTAAGTTAGTCTATTTTTTAGTGTTGTTTTCTTCAATATTTTTTTCAGTATTTCTTTGGGTCTCCCTTAGGAAGTCATTGACTTGTTTTTCATGGTTTTCTTGCATCATTCTCATTTCTCATCCCAATTTTTCCTCTACTTCTCTAACTTGCTTTTCCAACTCTTTTTTGAGCTCTTCCATTGCCTGAGACCAGTTCATGTTTTTCTTGGAGGCTTTTGATGTAGGCTCTTGGACTTTGTTGACTTCTTCAGGGCGTATGTTTTGGTCTTCTTTGTCACCAAAGAAGGATTCCAAAGTCTGAGACTGAATCTGGGTGTGTTTTCGCTGCCTGGCCATGTTCCCAGCCAACTTACTTGACCCTTGAGTTTTTCGTCGGGGTATGACTGCTTGTAGAGCAAAGAGTACTTTGTTCCAAGCTTGCGGGGATGCACCGTTGATTTCAGAGCTATTTCTATACAGCCAGTTCTGCCACACCAGCACTCCTCCTTCCTCAAGAACCACCGACCCAGACCTGATGCAAATCTTCAGCAGGCTCCGCACTCCTGCTCTGACCCACCACTTAATTCCTCCCACCATGTAGGCCTGGGGCCGGAAGTAACTGCAGCTGTAGTTCTGTAGCTGCACCTCCCCCGCTGCCCCTGGGGAGGTGGCCGAACCTCGAACTCTGTCCCCCGCAGCTTTTCCCACTAACCTTCTCTGTTGTCTTTGGTGTTTGTGGGTCGAGAAGTCTGGTAACTGCCACAGCTCACTAATTCAGGGTGCCAGGGCCTGTCTTGCCTGGCTCCTGGTCTGGTTGATCCTGCTACCTCCCATGCTGAGCTCTGCTCCCCTCCACTCCATGTGCAATAGACCTCATCCAGCGACCATCCAGGCTGTCCTGGGCTGGATCCCTGCTTCCCTCTGCTATTTTGTGGGTTCTGCAGTTCTAGAATTTGTTCAGAGCCATTTTTTGTAGGTTTTTGGAGGGACGTGGTGGGGAGCTCATGCAAGTCCCTGCTTTCCAGCCACCATCTTGGCTCGACCCCGGGAAGTCTGTGTGCTATATTCTGTTGAAAGACATGACTTCTAAGAAATCAATTCTTATGATGTTCTGAAACCCTACTTACAACTCCAACACCTTTATTCAGGGAAAAAAAAAAACTGTTCACTCTTGCAGAGCTACCAAAAAGTTTTTTAAAGGTGAATTAGAGGACCTTTTTGCAAGAAACCTACTAACTTCTGTAAAGTTCTTCTTTTCAGAGCCCCATGCCCACTTCCAAACTCTTTCTCCCTCACTCAGTAAAAATTCCTTCTTTGAGTTTGACTCAATATATATTAATCACCCAATCAAGATTCTGGTAGCTGTTATTGACATCTGCCACAACATTCTCCTTTTCTCCTGGAGTTCAATGCCTAACTCACAATCTTCCTTTCTTCCTCAGTTCTTGTCCTTATATTAAGGGACTTCAACATACATACTGATGCTCCCTCAAACACCCTGACTTCCCAGTTCCTCAACTTACTCATTTCCCATCACCTATTACTCTGCCTCATGCCAGCTATACACAGAGATAATCATACATTTTTTATCTGACCCTCAACCTGCAAATGTTCAACTTTCATGTTCATAACCCTGAAATTCCCTTATCTGATCACAATCTGTTCTCACCCCAAATCTCTCTCTGCCTTGCAACACCAAACCCTGTTCTTCATCCTAACCATGATTTCTAATCACTCCACTCCCTGGTTGTAATGGCAAGTAAAGTGGGACTTTCTGTTGTCTTTTGTTTTGAAGTGCTTTTCAACACTAAGGCAATCAAGTGCCTTTGAGTCTTGCCTTTGTTTCAATCAAGAGTCTTTGATAACCTTCTTAAGTCATGAGAAGACTTAGGTCACATGGGTCTGAGTCGCATGGCTGTGATGCCCTCTGACCCTAAAGAAGTATATATATACTCTGAAGTTAGCATTTTATTTGGGGGTTCACTCACTGGAAGTGTCGTGTGATTTGACCAGATGAGACTCTGGGTAGCTGTTAAGGAGCCCCCCAGCTTTGAAAAACCCAGATGTTGGTGCTTTTCTCTCTACTATGTATGTAATGTCTTGGTCAGACAGCTAGAAGCTTGTCTGTTGATTTGTGTTATCTTGCTCTGTTTATATAATTTCTGCTTGTCATTTCTGTTTGTTTTTTCTCTGAAGTTCAGGGTGCTGACTTTTTCCCCTGAACTAAGTAAATGATACATGTATGTTTAATTAAAGTAAGATTGTTAACCTCTTAAAATTGCTTTCCTCAGAAAAGCAGATCAAACAGCCTGTGCTAGTAGCCCTCCTGTGTGCTGGTGTTATTGGCCTTACACAGCCACAGTACCAGCAAGTAGCATTGTTGTTACACTGGTGTTCCGGTAAATGTTTAACAAACAGTTCTCTCTCTCTTTCTATGAACATATACATATATATAATACAAACATACATAATACATATATATGTATACATATATAATAAAGAGAGAGAGGGAGAGAGACATGACATACTTTTAAGTTTATTTACATCATTAACATTTTCTCCATCACTTTCTTAAGTCCAGACAATCAACAAAAGAATAAATCAAGCCCTCAGTCATAGCATTTGCCTATTTCTGAGTTGTAAATGCTCAAAGTGAAAATTGAACAATGGGATCTTATAGGCCAGTTTTAGCTGGCTCCAGCACAACTTTAACTCCAACATATCATCCCACAGCCACCCCCATGTTACATTCTCCTTTCCCCAGTTCAACTCTATACTGTCTTCTTCTCTCAAGTCCTTTGTACCCTTAGCCTACCTCCAATCATGCCCTGCCAAGCATTAGACTTAAGATTACTCTCACTATCTGCTGCCTTTGTAGCTACTCATGAATTCTGAATAAATCAGGAGAAAAATCATGAGACTATGCTGACTGGATCTACTACAAAATTATGTTGGATAATCTCTACTGGGCCCTCACAGAAGCAAGGCAATCCTTCCATATCTCTACAATCAATTCACTATCCCATTCTCTACAGCAGCTTTTCCAAACTTTTTCATTCCTCCTCAAACCTCCCATGGTTCCCTCTTCTCCTATTCTCTTATCTTACCTCATATTTCACTGAAAAAAAAATTGAAGCCACTTGCCAATAATTTTCTTTTTTTTAAATAATTTATTGTTTTTAGTTTACAACACTCAGTTACACAAGCTTTTGAGCTCAAAATTTTCTCCCTCTCCCTCTCCGCCCCCTGTCCCCTCCCCAAGATGGCATGTAATCTGATATAGATTCTACATATACCTTCACATTAAGCTCATTTTCCCAATAATCAAGTTGTAAAGAATTACAACCAATGAAATGAACCATGAGAAAGATGTGACAAAACCAAAAATAAAATAAAATAACAAAAAACAAAAAGAGAGAGCAAAAAGTTTGCTTCAATCTGCATTCAGACTCCATAATTCTTTCTCTGGATGTGGATAGCCTTTTCTATCATGAGTCTTTTGGAGCTATCTTGCATTTGGAGCAACCTTGCGTTGTTGAGAAGAGCCAAGTCTATCAAAGTTAGTCATCACAGAAGCAATGTGTCTGTGATCCAATAATTTTCTCTTCATCTTTTACAACCTTTATAACTCCATGTACAACATCTTTCTCTCCATCTTTCTCTTCATCTCACATCACTCATGCATTCTGTCACTACCTCCTCCTCCACCCCATCTCACATGAAAAGGCAGTCCTTCCCCTTGCCAAGGCAATCATAAGAACTGATTTCTTAGATATCATGTCATTCAACTAACTATAACATATTAGCTTCAATAGAATGCATGCTCTATATGAACAACTGATTCCATGCCATCCTTTTTCTCCAGCAGATTTTCCCCTCTGTCATTCTCAGTCCTTCATTTAGATGGATGATTATCAATTGCCTACACACCCATGTTTCCACTGTTCTTAAAAAACCTTCACCTGGTCAAGCCATGTTGATGTGCATCTTGCTAGGTCATCCTACTAGCTATCATCCCCCATTTCCCCTCCCTTTGGTGGTTAACCTTCTTGAGAAGGCCATCTGCAAACTGTGCCTCCACTTTCTTTCCTCTCATTCTCTTCTTAACTTTCTGCAGACCTCATCACTCAACTGAAATTACTCTTACCATAGTTACCAGTGATATTGTAATTGCCAAATTTAATGGCCTTTCCTTAATCCTCAACTTTCTTGACCTCTCTGCATCATTTCACGCATGCTCTCCTCTTCGATACTCTCTTCTTTCTGGGTTTTCGGGATACTGTTCTTTCCTAGTTCTCCTCTTATAAGTCTGCTCTGTCTCAGTGTGATTTGCTGGATCTTCATCCAAATCACACCTACTAACTATTAAGTGTCATTCAAGTCTCTGTGCTAGGCCCTGTTTTTTCTTTATACTATTTTACCAGTAATCTTATCAGCTTCCATAGATTCAATTATCATCCTACGCAAATGCTTCTTGGATCTATATATTTATCCCTAATCTCTTTCCTAAGGAATCTCCAACTGCTCTTTGTACTTGTGAACTAGATAGCCCATAGATATCAACACAATATGTCCAAAACTAAACTCTCCCCAAACCTTCCCCTCTTCCTAAATTTCTAATTATTGCAGTGAGCACCACCACCTTCCCAGTTACTCAGGCTCACAATCTAGAGGTCATCATCAACCTCTCAATTTCTCTCAACCCCCATATCCAGTTTGTTGCCAAGACCTGTTAATTTTGCCTTCATAACATCACTTGTATATTCCTTCATTTGCCTGGGACACTGCCAATACCCTGGGGCAGGCTCTCATCACCTCATGCCTAGACAACAGTTTTCTGGTTAGTCACCTAAGTCACCCTCAGAGACCATCTAATACAACTCATAACTGAAAAACAGTCTCTATCCCAACATACTCAGCAAATAGTCACCCAAATTTTGCCAGAAGATTTCCAAAGGAGGAACTCACTAGCTCTCAAGTCAACCTTTTCCATTTTTGAATAGCTCTAATTGTTAGGAAGTTTCTTTTAAGGTATGAAGCGAAAATGGGCCTCTTGCAACTTTTTCCCATAGTTCTGCCCCTACCACCAAACTGAATAATTCTAATCCCTCTTATGCATGACAGTCATTTAGACACTTGAAGACAACTATCAGGTCCCCCACCCCGGGTTAAACAATCCCAATTCCTTCAACTTATCTTTACAAGGCTCAGATTTAAGACTCTACAAAATTCTCTTTGTCCTTTTCTAGACACTTTCTAGCTTATCAATCTTCTAGACAGCTACGTGACACAGTGGATAGAATGAAGGGTCTGGAGTCACGAAGATCTGCCACAGTTTCCTCAGCTGTAAAATGGGGCTAATTATAGCACCTATTCTCAGGATTAATTGAGATATTTGTAAAGTGCTTAGCACAGTAACTGGCACAGAGCAGGTGCTTAATAAATACTTATTTCCTTTCTTTGCTTTTACAATTCCATCTTTCCTTTCTAAAACATGGTTCTCAGAACTGAAAACAATTCTCCAGATGAGGTCTGACAGCAGAGCATGTAGGACTAAAATGCTTCCCCCATGTTTTACACAGATCTAGAGCTGAAAGAAAATTGAAGGTCACTAGTCTAATCCATTTATTTTACAGATGAATAAATATCAAATACTTATTTGTTGCCCAAAGGGCTATAAAACTGTGCATACTCTTTGATCCAGCAGCACCACTACTAGGTCTATATCCCAAAGAGAGCATAAAAAAGGGAAAAGGACCCATATGTACAAAAATATTTACAGCAGCAAACAACTGGGGCAAAGAACTGGAAATTGAGGGGATGCACATCAACTGGGGAATGGCTGAACAAGTTGTGGCATATGAATGTAATGGAATACTATTGTTCTATAAGAAATGATGAGCAGGCAGATTTCAGAAAAACCTGGAAAGACTTACATGAACTGATGCTGAGTGAAGTTAGTAGAACCAGGAGAACACTGTACACAGTAACAGCAATATTGTGTGATGATCAAGTACGACAGACTTAGTTCTTCTCAGCAATACAATAATCTAAGGCAATTTCAAAAGATCATGATGGAAAATGCTAACCACATCCAGAGAAAGAACTATGGAGTCTGAATTCAGAGTGAAGTATATTATTTTCACTTTTTTTTGTTTTTTCTTTCTTGTGGTTCTTCCCTTCTGTTTGGATTCTTCTTTCACAACATGCCTAATGTGGGAATATGTTTAACATGATTGTACATGTATAACCTATATCAGATGGCTCGTTCTCTTGGGGTGGGGAGAGGAAAAGAAGGGTGGGAGAAAAATTTGGAACTCAAACTCTTACAAAAATGAATGCTGAAAACTATTTGTACATGTAATTGAAAAAATACTATTGAGAAAAAATACTTATTTGATTTTTTTAATATCTGCATACATTTTGAAAGCCTTTTATGCTAAATTTTGAAGTTCTGTCAAAAAATCAGAGAATTTAAAAGAACTATTCAAGAGAAATTTTTAAAATCATTTATCTACTAAGAACCTGAACATGACCAGAAAACATAAAAAATTAAAAGTCAACAGGCTTAACATTAAATTTTTGGTTAGGTCTAAACTACAGATCATAAAGAGGCAGAATTATATACTAAATATAAGATGCTACAATTATATAACACTTAATTGTCTCAGAGCTTTAAATTGTGTGTGTGAGTGGGTGTGTGAGAAAGAGAAGAGAAACAGAGAAGAAGAGATCAAAGGAACCTTCAAAGATTTATTTTTAAAAAGGAGAATTTAAAATGTTTTAAATATAAAAATAACTAAAGCCTTGTTTGAATATTCAGGACAACTAACTTCACCCTTTGTTTTATTTCCCTGAAAGCTAGATAAGGTACATGGATGATAACCTAATATAGTATGCAAAATCAGAATCTAAAAACATTTTCTGTCTAACTCCAAGAAGACAGCAATAGATGTCCCCATGAGGCACTAATAAACAACTCAGGGTTAAAAAAAAAAAGGATTTTAGCTTCGAAATTGAAGATCTAAAACTATAGTAATTGTGGTCATTTGTAAAATCCTGGCTTTGCACATTTGGATACAAATAAGCAGAAAAGGTGAAGGATAAATTGCATTCATGGTTTAAGGTGGCAAGATTCTGAAATGCTGTTTTAAGTCTGACACTTTATGTGAGTTTCTCCTCAGATAAACTTAAGTATGGCACATAAAATCACAGAATCTCTGGGCTGGAAGAGACCTCCAGAAGCCATTCATTCCAACCCAATCCAGAACAACATTCCCTCCTTTCCATGAAACTGAAAAAATGAAACCATGTGCAGGTGATGCCGACATCCCATAAATGACCAAGTATGTAAGGAGTAGGATTTTATTTGTTTGAGAAATCAGGCAAAGATGACATACTGAAATAATAAAGATTGATATCAAGTTAAATATTTTTAAAGGCAAAACTCTAACTCATACTCAATTTAGAAAACAGTCTGCTGTTTTTGAGCAGCCTAAGTTCCATGGACATTATTAATAATAGCCAATCACTATTAGTACTGATCCATCACAAATAGGCTCCTTGAAGGTGAAGGCCATGTCTTCTGCATCATTTTATCCCTAGCACCTACCATAGTACTAGGCTGTGCTTTGGAACAGGCATTTGACAATTGTTTATTAATGAATATATTTAAAGATATAAACAAAATATTTCTTTGACATTTATAAGGGGACAAATAAAGACATAAGTCTATAAGCAATTTTGCCAAAGCATGATAATAATATATACCTGTACTGTGCCAAAGATGAAATGCAACCCAGTTGGTGTCCCATTCACATCCCTTGGAAAAGCACTATTGACTACCCAATCTCATGCTAGCATCCTCCTCCATGAATACTGTCAAAGATAGTGTATGTTACAATATCCCAAATAAGAGGATATGTCCAAAATATGCTGCTCCTCCCAACATAAAGAACATTAGAGAATGCATTCCTTGCTTCTACGATCAGAACTCCATGCCTAACATATGTGGTTATTCCATGCAACCTATGCTCCTAAGATCAGCACTCCACCTAATACCTTGGTAAGAATAAAAAATGCTGTCAAGGTTTTGGTAGAGATGCATCGGCTACACTCCCTGGGCTGGACTTCACCATCATCAGGCTTCCAGGAAACCTCTTCACCAGGAAATCCATCCTTGAAGATTGCATCAGCTTTGGTACTCACACTTTTTCCAATATCCTCTGCCTGTCTGACTGGAGGGCAGGAAGGTACGCCAAAGAACTCTTCCTTAAGACTCAATGTAAAAAGGCCAACTCTTCATTTCCTACCAGTTCTACTCCTTGGACTAGACTCCATTATCATGCTCCCAAGAAACCCCTTAACCAGGAAGACTCATCCTGAAGAGACTGCATCAGCTTTGGTGAGCTCCTTGAGGGCAGAGGCTGTCTATGTTTGTCTTATTTGTATCCCCAGGGCTTAGTACAGTATCTTGAACACAGTAGGAGCTTAATAAGTTTTTGGTGCTATTGACTACTGATTATTGAAGCAGAATCAAAAGGGCTTCTTGGCAATTCATTGACCACAGAAAATAAGAGAGAGCGCCACCACAGACGGCTCTGGATTTTCAATCTTGAAAGACTAGGAGAGTGGTACTGCTACTAATAATAAAAATAGGAAAAGTCTGTGGAATTAATTTGGTATAGAAAGGTTATGGCAGGGGGAAAGATGATTAGTTTGATTCTAGACTGATTTTCATGAGCAGAAGTCTTACTGCAAATATTAAATATGATTAAATGCAAACAATGAAGATGGGCTAAAATCACAGGTAAATACAGTCTTTAGTCTCTAGGAGAGGGGAATCTGCAGCCTCGAGGCCATATACGGCCCTCTAGGTGCTCAAGTGCAGCCCTTTGACTGAATCCAAACTTCACAAAACAAATCCTTTTATTAAGGGGATTTGTTCTTGAAATTTGGATTCGGTTGCACTTGAGGACCTAGAGGGCCACACGTGGCCTCGAGGCTGCAGGTTCCCCACCCCTGGAACCTTATCCTACTCAATAAGTTATAACAAGTAGACTAAAAAACACATCCACCAAAGGCAAATGCTAATAGAAAGGCTCATCATTGAATGACTAAGACTTGACAGAGGACATGTGTGGACTAAGAACAAATTACAGAGAGGAAAAGAGCAAAGTATGTGACTATACTGCCAAAGAAACTATTTTAAACTCTATCAAAGGAAAAGGCAAATTTTTTTGGCATTTGAAACAATTGTCTAAGCATAACTGAAATGTTATAGTTGGATGGCTTTTTGAAATCTATATTCTTAAAAAACGCAGAGAAAGCTACTATTTAATCTAGTTAAATAAAGGTAATACAAAGATAAAAGAAATGAGTGGTTTGGGGAAACTGTATTTACCTTTCTTGCAATTATATAGTACTAGGAATAAAGAACATACTTCTTTGGGATCAGCTGTCATTGGTTTTGTTCCATCAGATCTTCTGAAACTTTGGCTAACAAAAACGTTCTAATCGACTGCCTAATAAACCTGGGGCTGTTCTCGTTAATAATACATACTAAGTAGACAGTGTTCTGAATATTGTATACCACAGGTACTTACTCTAATATAATCCATGACCAAATGCAAATGGCAAAATCGATCTGAGTTTGTCAGAAAAATTATGAAAGTTCACTCTCTAATATGTATGTATATACATAGACACACATGTATGCATACACACATACACATAATATATATGGTGCTACAGACTGCTTGAAACACCAGCAAAGAAAGTTGAATGAAAATACTCAAGAATAATCAAACGATAAGCATTTAACAAGTGCCTATTATGTGCCAGGCACTAGTCTAAGCACCCGGGACAGGAAGACAAAAATGAAACAATCCCTGCCAAAAAGCTACAAACATTCTATTGGGGTAGACAAAATATGAATATGTGATATTTACAAAATAAATACAAAATAAATATATAAATCCAAAGCAAAGGCCTAGAGATGAAAAGTGGAATGCCATGGGTGAGGAACAAGATGGCCAATTTGGCTAGATTACAGAGTGCATGATGGAGAGTAATGTCTAAGAAAGCTGGAAATATAGATTGTAGAGGTCCTTAAATTTTAAAGATTGAAATAACATTTACCTTCCTTCCATAAACTCATGATGAAGAAGGCTTAGAACTTATCTAGTTCAACCTAGCCCTAAGGAAACTGATGTCCAGAAAGGTGAAATGATTTGTCAGCATTCAGACATTTACTTGCTAAGAGAGGCCTGACTATAAGCTGGGTCTCCTGACTTTCTCCAACCCCACCACACCCTTATTGACTTACTTATTTCTTTGTTATTAGCAGCAAAAACAAATAAATAACCACCACAACAAAGAAGTCTTAGAAAAACACCAAAATTCAACTGACCATACCAGGGTAAAGAAAAGCAAGATTAAATCAGCAGATCTACAAAAGGGCAGTGATTAAGAAATTCATTAGGACAAAGAGATGGATTGACCCCCACAAGCTGCCACATGGTTTAATGGCTTCTTATTTTTAAAGTCTTTTTCTATCATGAATATAATTAACATAAGCAAAAATGACTGTTTCATTATGCAAAAAGGGTTACACAAAACTATGAACTTGTTTTACATAATTTGTTCTTTGTACAACTACTGAATTTCCTTCTGCTGTTTAATTAAATTAATTGAAATGTTATAGTTGGACGACATTTTGAAATCTATATTCTTAAAAGACACAGAGAAAGCTACTATTCAATCTAGTTAAATAAAGTAATACAAAAATAAAAGAAACGAGTGGTTTTGGGAAACTATTTAACTTTCTTGCAATTATATAGTACTAGGAATAAAGAACATATTTCTTTAGCATCAGCTGTCATTGATTTTTTTCTTTTCTTTTCCTTTTTTTAAAAGTATCACCATCAATACCACTTATTCTGTCATCCTCCCTTCCAAAAAAAAAAAGCTCTTCCCCCCAATAAGTAAAGTCACCCAGAATAATTTCACACATTGACTGGGTCTGAAAGCATATGTCTTACTGAACAATTATAATTTACCACCTCTTTACAAATCATGGGAAGCATGATTCATCATCTATATTCTAGTCATAATTTGTCACTGGATTGATTATAGTTCTTAATCTTTCAAAGTTGTGTTTCTTTACAAGGCTATAGTCATTGTATAAATTGTTTGCCTGATTCTATATACTTCATCCTGTTCATAGAAATACCCCTAGGATTATCTGAATGTTTTTAAATTCTCTTCCAACATTTCTCATAATATAAAAACATTTCCATTAAATTCAAAAATACCACAATGTGTTCAGCCATTCCCCAATTGAGGGGCACCCACTTGACTTCTAGGTCTTTGACACAACAAAAAGTATTGTTATGAATATTTTTATACACATGGATCCTTTCCCTCTGTCTCTGATCACTTTGGGGTATAAGCTTAACAGTGGTATCTGTGGATCAAAGGGTTTGCACAGTTTAACAATTTTGGTGGATGTAACCAAAATGCTTTCTAGAATAGAGGGACCACATTACTGCTACACCAACAAAGTGTTAGTGTAACTCTGTCGTTCCAAAACTTAATTCTGAAAATTAATGTATTTTATTAGATTTTCCATTTGTCACGTTTGCTAATTTAATGTATAGATACAATGAGGTGAAACTTCAGTCACTTTAATTTGCATTCCTCCTGTCATAGGTAATTTGAAGCACTTTTTTCATATGGTTGCTGATAACTCCTCTTTTAAGAACTGTTTGTTCCCATCGTGGATGATTTATTGGGGAAAGAATTTTGTTCATCAATTTTCTACATATTTTGGATAGCATATCTTTGTCATACAAATTTGCTGCAAAAATTGATTTTGTTTGTACAGAAACTTTTCAATTTTATGTAATCAAAAATGTCCATTTTATCTTCTGGAATAATCTCTACTTCATTAGGTCAAGAACTTTTCACCTCTGCATATAGGTATGAAAATCTCCTCCCTCTTTTGATCCTTTAATTTCTTTGGAAGAGGAACTTTTGTACCTAGATCTTATGTCCATTTGAAGCTTGATGTGGTATATGTGAGATGTTTATATTATGATTTAACTTAATTTCTGCTATATTTCATTCCAGTTTTCCCAGCAGCTTTTGTCAAACTGTGACTCCTTATCCCATTACATGGTGTCCTTGCATTTATCAAATACCATACTATGTTCAACTGCTTCTGGATACTCTGAATTTAATCCTTTTCACTAACAGACTTTTCTTTTTCTTAAACAATTTTGATGATTACTCCTTTGTAGTACAGTTTGAAGTATTGTATTGTTAGTCGCAGTACTAACACAATATAGTGTCACAATACATTTTCATTATTTCCTTTTGAGATTTTTGACAGTTTATTTCTCCAGATGAATTGCCATTTTTTTTTCTGGTTCTATAAAGTAATCCTTATAGTAGCAGTTTGATTGGTATGGCACTGAATCTGTAAATTGGTAGTCTTGTAGTTTTGTATGGCACTGAATCTGTAAATTAATTTTTGAAGTATTTTCATTTTTTTTTTAGTTGGCAAAGTCTAACCAAGAACAGTTAATATACTTCTCATTATTTAGGTCTGTCTTTATTTCTGTAAGGAAAGTTTCATAGCTGAATTAGCATAATTTCTGTGTGTATCTTGAACTGTATGTAACTGAACTACCAGATAGCTTATACATTCTATAGGTATTTTGAAAGAAATTGGCTTTTTCCTATGCCTTCTTGTTATTCTTTTTTAGTAGAATACAGAAAGGCAGTGGATTTATTTCATATCCTGCTACTTTATTGAAGGTATTCATTCAATTTATTTTTAATGGTTTCTCTAGGATTCTTGAAATATATCAAAAGATCATCAGGGCAGCTACGTGGCACAATGAGTAGACCACCAGTCCTGGAGTCAGGAGGACCTGAGTTCAAATCTAGCCTCAGACATCTGACACATGTACTAGCTGTGTGACCTTAAGCAAGTCACTTAACCCTAATTGCCCTGCCCCCCCCAAGAAAAAATCATCTGCAAAAATTATAATCTTATTTTTTTCTTTACTTATGCTCTTCCATCAATTTCTTTTTGTTTTATTGCTATCATTCGTATTCTAGAACTATATCAAAAAGTCAATATCTTTGATTTATTTCTAATTTTACTAGAATGACCTCTAGTGATTCTTCATTACAGATATATAATGTTAATTCTTGCCTTTAGACAAATACTATCTATCACATTAACAAATGGTCTTTTTATTCCTTTGGGATTTTTTTTAATGTTTAAAATAAAGGGGTGCTGAATTTTGTTAAAAGCCTCTTCTGCAGTCATGTAATTCTTATAGTTCTTGTCATTACAAAATGGTGGTCTACATTGTACATGTACACCAATCTATATCAGATTGCATGCCATCTTGGGGAGGAGAGAGCAGAGGGAGGGGGAGAAAATTTAGAACTCAAAATCTTATAGAACTGAATGTGAACAAATAAATAAAGTTAATTTTAAAACCCCACAAAAATGGTGATCTATTATGTATATAGTTTCTAATAATGAACTTTAGTATAAATCCAATAAGGCATAGTGTGTAATCATTTCAATATGTTGTTGTAACCTCTTTGCCAAAATTTTAGGGAACAATTTAGCAGTGATATTCGTTAGGGATATTTGTCTATAGGTTTTTCTCTTTCACTAGTTTAGTTATCAAGACAATATCTGTATAAAAGGAGTTTGCCCCATCCCTCCTTTTCCTATTTTGGCAAAAAATTTATATAATTGTTGATAGAATTCACTTCTAAAATCCATCTGGTGCTCATATTTATTTTGTTAGGGTTTTATTTATGATCTATCCTATTTCTTTTTCTGATAATTAGGTTAAATTTCCTATTTCTTAATCTCTGTATATTTTTATTTTTATAAATATTTACCATTTCAGTTATATTTTATCAGCATCTACTTACATATAAGTTTCTAATAATTTCCTTCATTTTCATTTGCTGCAAATTGTTTTTTCATTTTTGACTTTTGACAACTTGGTAATTTCCCTTAATTCTTATGACTGTCCAGTTTATTAGTTTGCCTTTTTTAATAACTGCTGAAACACAACAAATTCTACTCTTGCCCCTCAATTTAACTCTGTGTGAATCCTTTGTTTAGAAGGTGCTTCTTATAAACAACATATTATTGGATCATGCTTTCTAATCCATTCTGCTACTCCTCTCCATTTAAAGGGTAAAATCATATTCACTGTTAAGACTATTGATTGCATGTTTCTCTTTATCACAATTAGTTAGAATTTTTTTCTTTTTATCCTTTCTCCCTCTTTGCAAAGATTAAGTAGGCAGAGAAAGTGATTCCCACTAATAATCTCTAAATGATTTGTTCCTACTCTTTTGAATTTTCTCCCTTCCCTAAGCCCAGACTCTGATCTTTAATTCTTATACTTTCTTTCTCTTTTTAATCACCCTTTATGATCAATCCTCTAAAGTTTGTTTTGCTTGTGATTATTCCCTACTCTAATCTATTCTACATTTTATACTTCATTTCCTTTTTTCCTGTCTCTACTCATACCTTTATTGAGTCTAATGAGTATCTACCAAAAA
This sequence comes from Trichosurus vulpecula, assembly GCF_011100635.1. Taxonomy (NCBI): domain Eukaryota; kingdom Metazoa; phylum Chordata; class Mammalia; order Diprotodontia; family Phalangeridae; genus Trichosurus; species Trichosurus vulpecula. The sequence continues at coordinate 183,976,131 of NC_050574.1, forward strand.
TTCTACATGGGCGTATGCTTCCTCGTCAATGAACATTTATTAAGCACTTATTAGAAACAAGCCAGGCACTGTGCTAACTCTTGGGGATACCAAAAGAAGCAAAAGATAGTCCTTACCCTCAAGGAGTTCACAATCCACTGGGGGAGAACACAAGCAAATAGATATGTACAAACAAGCTATGTGCGGTATTTGTTGTTGCTGAATCAATTAGTCATGTCCAACTCTTCATGACCTCATTTGGGGTTTTCTTGGCAAAGACACTGGAGTGGTTTGCCATTTCTTTCTTCACCTCTTTTTACAGACAAGGAAACTTGACTTCTGTGACTGTCACACAACTAGTAAATGTTTGGGGCCTGATTTGAACTCAGGGCCTCCTGACTCCAAGCTCAGCACTCTATCCATTATGCTACCTAGTTGCCTTAAATATACAGTAAAAATAGGAATTAATTAAAAAAGGGAAAGCACTACAATTAAGGAGGAGTCAGGAAAGGCTTCCTGTAGACAAGGGCTGTCCAACCTTAGGTTATCTTAGGGCCGCATTAAAATAAAATAATTATTGGAGAGCCGCACCCAGAATAAAAATACAGTACACTAATAGAAAGTAGGGGAATGCATATCATCCATATGGCAGGCAAAGGTGTGAAGCACAAAAGCAAACACAAAACAAAGCAACAACGCAACAGTATAAAGGTAGGTGCATACTGACTAGTCTGCATCATACAGACAAAACGCGTATCCCACAGATTGATTGAAAATTCTGTGCGATAAGTTCCATCTGTAATACTGCTTAAAAACATCAAAGAAAATTAATATCAAGATTATTTATTAGTGATGGAATTAAAAAATCTAATACACATTCCTTGCAAGTTATTATTTTATTTTTTCGCTCATAAAAATTAAAACCCACAAGTAGCCACATAAAATCGCACTGCAGGCTGCATGCAGTCCCAGGGCCAAATTTTGGACAGCCCTGCTGCAAATGATAGGATTTTAACTGGGACTTAAAGGAAGACAGTAGGCAGAGAAGAGGGGGGGAGAAAATTACAGGCCTGGACAAACAGCCAGTGAAAATGCCTAAAGGCAAGAGAGAGAGAGAGAGAGAGTACCTTGTTTGAGGATGAGCAAGGAGGCCAGTGTCCCTGGATCAAAGAGTATATGGTGAGGAGCTAGGCCTAAGAAGACTGGAAAGGTAAGAAGTAGGATGGAGGCTAGGTTACGAAGGGATTTGAATGTCAAACAGAGGATTTTGTATTTGATCTTGGATGCAACAAGAAGCCACTGAAGCTTACTGACCAAGAGAGTGACATAATTAGACCCACACTTTAGAAAAATCACTTCAGCGGATGAATGGAAAATGGACTGGAGTGGGGGAAAACTTGTGGCAGGCAGCCCTACTAGCAGGCTATTACATTAGTCCAAGTGTGAGGTGATGAGGGCCTACAACAGGGTAGGTATTTTCAACCCTCCTTTGTCCAGTTCACATAGGAGGTCATGACATGCCAGCTCACCTTACCCTTTACTTCTACATTAAAGATATTGTTACATGCAATGATTAGTTTCCATAGTACTACATTGGAATAGAATTGGAATCAGAGATAAAAGACAACACAGAGGTGAAAAGGCCATCTAGTCCAACAAAAATATTTTCTATAAAATATCCCACAATTGGACCAGAAACCCTTTATCAAAATGACAGAAAGGAGGGAGAGCCCACTACCTCCAGGGCAGCCCATTCCATTTTTGAATAGCTTAATTAAGTTTTTCTTTCCATTAAACTTAAATTTTCCTTTGTGCAATATCCAGCTACTATTCTGATTTCTGACTGCTGAGGTCAAACAGAACAACTCTAATATTTCAATACCTGAAGACAGTTACCATGTTTTCCACTAAGTGTTGCCTTCTCCAGGCTAGTCTCAAAACTCTTTATTATCCAGGTTGACTCCTTATAAACACTCTCCAGCTTCACAATGTCCCTCTAAACTGAAGTACTAGAAATGAAGACAATTTTCCAGATGGGTTCTAGGGAAAGATATAGTAGGACTATCACCTCATTATACCTGAACACACAAATTAATTCAGTCAAAGATTGCATTGCTTTTCTTGGCAGTTATATCATATTGTTGATTCATATTAAGAATATAGTCCACTAAAACTCTTGTAACATTTTTAATCATTTGTTTGCTGTGCCTCCATCCTTACATTCCTTTTAAGTTGAATTTTTTTTTATTTTTATTTTTATTTTTAGTTTACAACACACGGTTTTACATAATTTTGAGTTCCAGATTTTCTCCCCTCCCTCCCCAAGACATCATGGAATCTCATATAACTACCACGTATAACTTCGCATTGAATTAATTTATACACTAGTCAAGTTGTGGAGAAGAATTATGACCAATGGAATGAATCATGAGAAAGAAGAAACAGAACCAAAAAAAAAAAAAACAAACAACCCAAAAACAAAAACAAAAGAGAAGAAAAAAAAGACAAGCATGAAGTGTGCCTCAATCTGCATTCAAACTTCATAGTTCTTTCTCTGGATGTAGATAGCATTCTCCATCGTGAGTCCTTTGAGGTTGTCCTTGCACCTTGTGTTGCTGAGAAGAGCAAACTCTGTCAGGGTTGGTCCTCATGGAATCCATATATCTGTGGTTGTGTACAATGTTCTCCTGCCTCTGCTCCGCTCACTCAGCATTATGTCATGTAGGTTTTGCCAGGTTGTTATGAAGTCCGTATCATCCCCATTTCTTATGGCACAATAGTATTCCATTACCTTCATATACCACAGCTTGTTCAGCCATTCCCCAATTGATGGGCATCCCTTTGATTTCCAATTCTTGGCTACCACAAAAAGAGCTGCTATAAATATTTTTGTACATATGGGTCCTTTTCCCGCTTGTGTGACTTCTTTGGGATACAACCCTAGAAGTGGTATTGCTGGGTCAAAGGGCATGAACATTTTTATGGCCCTTTGGGCGTAGTTAAAAATTACTCTCCAAAATGGCTGGATCATCTCACAACTCCACCAGCAATGTAACAATGTTCCAATTTTCCCACATCCTCTCCAGCATTTATCATTTTCCTGTTTTGTTATTTTAACCAATCTGACAGGAGAGATGTGGTATCTAAGAGTTGTTTTGATTTGCATTTCTCTAATCAGTAGTGATTTAGAGCATTTTTTCATATGCCTATAGATAGCTTTAAATTCTTCCTCTGAAAACTGCCTGTTCATATCCTTTGACCATTTCTCAATTGGGAAATGGCTTGTATTCCTATATATTTGGCTCAGTTCCCTGTATATTTTAGAAATGAGGCCTTTATCAGAGATACTAGTTGTAGAGATTTTCTCCCAATTTTCTGCTTCCCTCCTAATTTTTGTTGCATTTCAATTTAACATAATCAAAATTATCCATTTTGCATTTTGTAATGCTATCTCTTGTTGGGTCATGAATTCTTTTCTTTTCCATAAATCTGATAAGTAAACTATTCCTTCCTCTCCCAAATTATACTATCAGCTTTTACTCCTAAATCATGAACCCATTTTGACTTTATTTTGGTATATGCTGTAAGATATTGGTCTATGCCCAGTTTCTGCCCTACCATTTTCCAATTTTCCCAACAGTTTTCATGAAATAGTGAATTCTTAGCCCAGAAACTGGCCTCTTTGGGTTTATCAAAGAGTAGATTGCTATAGTTGTTGACTTCTCCATCTTGTATTCCTATCCTATTCCACTGAGCCACACCTCTGTTTCTTAGCCAGTACCAGGTAGTTTTGATGACTTCTGCTTTGTAGCACAGTTTAATATCTGGTATGGCAAGGCCACCTTCTCTAGCATTTCTTTTCATTAATACCCTAGATATTCTAGACCTCTTGTTTTTCCAGATGAATTTTGTTATTATTTTGTCCAGCTCAGTAAAATAATTTTTTGGTAGTTCGATGGGTATGGCACTGGATAGATTAATTTAGGTAAAATTGACATTTTTATTATATTAGCTCGGCCTAACCATGAGCAACTGATATTATTCCATTTATTTAGATCTGACTTTATTCGCATGAAAAGTGTTTCATAGTTATGTTCATATAGGCCCTGGGTTTGTCTTGGCAAATAAACTCCCAAATATTTTATAGTGCCTTCAGTAACTTTGAATGGAATTTTTCTTTCTATCTCTTGCTGTTGGGCTTTGTCAGTAATGCATGGGAATGCTAAGGATTTATGCGGGTTTATTTTATATCCTGCAACTTTGCTAAAGTTGTTTATTATTTCAAGTAGTTTTTCACTTGATTCTCTAAATAAATCATCATATCATCGCAAAAAGTGATACTTTAGTTTCTTCTTTTCCTAATCTAATTCCTTCAATTTCTTTTTCTTCTCTTATTGCTACAGCTAACGTTTCTAGTACCAAATTGAATAGTAGGGGTGATAATGGATATCCTTGTTTCACCCCGATCTTATTGGGAATGCATCTAGCTTAACCCCATTACAAATAATGCTTGTTGATGGTTTTAGGTAGATGCTATTTATAATTTTAAGGAAGGTTCCATTTATTCCTATGCTTTCCAGTGTTTTTAATAGTAATGGGTGTTGTATTTTGTCAAAGGCTTTTCCTGCGTCTATTCAGATGATCATATGGTTTCTGCTAGTTTTGTTGTTGATATGGTCAATTATGCTAATGGTTTTCCTAATATTAAACCAGCCTTGCATTCCTGGAATAAATCCTACCAGGTCATAGTGTATTATTCTTGTGATAAGTTGCTGCAATCTTTTTGCTAATATTTTATTTAAAATTTTTGCATCAATATTCATTAGAGAAATTGGTCTATAATTTTCTTTCTCTGTTTTGACTCTACCTGGTTTGGGTATTAGTACCATGTTTGTGTCATAAAAAGAATTTGGTAGGACTCCTTCTTCACCTATTTTCCCAAATAGTCTGCAAAGTATTGGAATTAGTTGTTCTTTAAATGTTTGATAGAATTCACATGTAAAACCATCTGGCCCTGGAGATTTTTTTCCTAGGGAGTTCATTGATGGCATGCTCAATTTCTTTTTCTGAGATGGGGTTATTTAGACATTTTACTTCCTTTTCTGTTAACCTGGGCAGTTTATGTTTTTGTAGATATTCATCCATATCTCTAAGGTTATCAAATTTATAGGCATACAATTGGGCAAAATAATTCCTAATTATTGTTTTGATTTCCTCTTCATTAGAGGTGAACTCACCCTTTTCATTTTTGATACTGGTAATTTGATTTTCTTCTTTCTTTTTTTTAATCAAATTGACCAGTTTATCAATTTTATTGGTTTTTTCATAAAACCAGCTCTTTGTTTTAGTTATTAATTCAATAGTTTTCTTGGTTTCAATTTTATTAATCTCTCCTTTGATTTTCAGTATTTCTAATTTGGTATTTAATTGGGGATTTTAAATTTGCTCTTTTTCTAGCTTTTTCAGCTATATGCCCAGATCATTGATCTCCTTTTTCCCTATTTTATTCATGTAAGCGTTTAGAGATATAAAACTTCCCCTAAGAACTGCTTTTGCTGCATCCCATAAGTTTTGGTATGTTGTTTCATTATTGTCATTCTCTTGAATGAAGTTATTAATTGTTTCTCTGATTTGTTCTTTGGCCCAGTCATTCTTTAGAATTAGACTATTTAGTTTCCAATTAATTTTTAGCTTATTTTTCCATGGTTCTTTGTTACAAATAATTCTTATTGCATCATGATCTGAAAAGTGTGCTTTGAGTACTTCTGCCTTTCTGCACTGGATTGTGAGGTTTTTAAGCCCTAGTACATGGTCAATTTTTGAGTATGTGCCACGTACTGTTGAGAAGAAAGTATATTCCTTTTTATCCCCGTTCAGTTTTCTCCAGAGCTCTATCATATCTGCCTTTTCAAAAATTCTGTTTACCTCCTTCTTTCTTATTTATTTTGAGGTTAGATTTATCAAGTTCAGAAAGGGGGAGGTTGAGGTCTCCCAATATTATAGATTTGCTGTCTATTTCTTCCTGTAACTCCCTTAACCTCTCCTCTAAGAATTTGTATGCCTTACCACTTGGTGCATATATGTTAAACAATGATATTGCTTCATTGTTTACGGTGCCTTTTAGCAGGATATAATGTCCTTCCTTATCTCTTTTAATTAGATCTATCTTTACTTTTGCTTTGTCTGAGATTAGGATTGCTACACCTGCTTTTTTTACTTTAGCTGAGGTGCAATATATTTTACTCCAGCCTTTTACCTTTACCCTGTGTGTATCCCCCTGTTTCAAATGTGTTTCTTGTAAACAGCATATTGTAGGATTATGGTTTTTAATCCATTCTGCTATCTGCTTCTGCTTTATGAGAGAGTTCATCCCATTCACATTCAGAGTTATGATTTCTATCTCTGTCTTTTTCTCCATCCTATTTCCCCGTTTATGCTTTTATTTTTCCCTTTCCCCTTCTCCTCCTCAACAAAGTTTTGCTTTTGACTGCTGCTTTCCTCAGTTTACCCTCCCTCTTTATTCCCCTCCCTTATCTTACCATTTCCTACTTGCTACTTCTCCCCTCCCTTCTGACCACCCCCCTCCCTTTTTTTCCCCCCTTCCGCTCCTACTTCCTGTAGGTCAAGTTAGATTTCTAAACTTACCAGGGTATGTTACTCCCTTCTTGAATGAGATCAGATAACTGTAAAGCTCAAATACTGCTCTTCTCCCTCCCTTCTTTCCCTCTAATATGTTTTTGTGCCTCTTCATTTGGTGTAATTTACCCTTTTCTACTACCTCCTTACCTCTTCTCTCATAGCCCTCCCTTTACATCTCTTACTTATGTTTTTTATCTTTACATCAGTTAATTTATACAGGCATTCACAATCTATGTGTATCCCTTTCAATTGTCATAATAGCTGTACCATTCTCAAGACTGACATATATATGTATATATATAAAACATACATAAGATGATATAATCTCACATAAAGATGCAAACAACCTGCCCTTATTGGTTAATAAGGTTTGTGGGGGTTTTTCCCCTGGTTACCTTTTTATGTCTCTCTTGAGTTTTGTATTTGGAGATCAAATTTTCCATTGAGTTCTGGCCTTTTCATCAGGAAGGTCTGGAATTCCCTTATTTCACTGAATGTTCATCTCCTTGCCTGAAAAAAATTATGCTCAGTTTTGCTGGGTAGTTGATCCTTGGTTATAGTCCCAGCTCCCTTGCCCTTTGGAATATCATATTCCAATTTCTCCTGTCTTTTAATGTGGAAGCTGAGAGATCCTGTGTGATCCTGACTGTAGTTCCACAATATTTGAATTGCTTCTTTTTGGCTGCTTGCAGTATTTTCTCCTTGAGTTTATAGTTCTGAAATTTGGCTATAATATTTCTTGGTATTTCCAGTTTGGGATCTCTTTCAGGGGGTGATCAGTGAATTCTTTCAATGACTATTTCGCCCTCTGGTTCTAGGACCTCTGGGCAGTCGTGTTTGATAATTTCTTCAAAGATGCTGTCAAGGCTCTTTTTTTCATTGTGAATTTCCAGTAGACCAATAACTCTTTAATTGTCTCTCCTGGATCTATTTTCCAGGTCAGTTGTTTTCCTAATCAGATATTTCACATTTTTTTCTATTTTTTCATTCTTTACATTTTGTTTTACTACTTCTTGGTGCCTCATAGATTCATTAGCTTCCACTTGCTCAACTCTAATTTTTAATGAGTTAGTGTTTTCATTTTGCTTTTGAGTCTCCTTTTCCAATTGGTTGATTTTGCCTCTCTCTCTAGATTCTGAATCTCCATAGCCATTTCACCAATCTTTTTTTCCATATTTTCTTTTAGCTTCCTAATTTGGTCTTTAAAATCCTCCTTTAGCTCTTCCAGCAGTGCTTTTTGGGCTGGAGACCAGTTCACATTACCTTTTGAGGTATCAGATGTATCTACAATGTCATTGCTGTTCTCTTCCATATTGGTATTTTGATCCTGCCTGTCTCCATAAAAAGAATCTATTGTCCTTGGTTTTTTTGTGTTCTTCTTCATGTTGGTTTGCCTTTTCCTGGCTTTACAACAAATTTCTGCCTTTGGGGCTCAGGGTTCTCTGTCCCAGCTTTCTTATTCGGGAGATTGTGAGTCTAGAATTATAGCCTTCAGTTTTCTGAGGTGTTGGGGAGGGGTCTGGCTCCCTGACGTCTCACTCCCTATGGGTGCTCTCCAGCACCGTTGCTCTTCAGCAATGGTCTCAGCTGTTTGTTGTTTGAGCTGATGTCTGGCACTTCCCCTGGGGGAGCAAGATTATGTCTGGGCTCCTGGTGTTGACCCTTGCCAGTTCTGCTCCTCTGGGACTAATGAACTTCTACTATTTGACCACTGAAGCCCCACTTCTTTCTCCTCTGTTCTAGCATTCTTTTTTTTTTTTCCGAGGAATTCTCTGGGTGAGGGGGGGAAGGGATTAGAGCCTGGCCATTATGTCTCCCGGAAGTTCAAGAAGCCGCATTTCATTCCTTCCGACTGCAAGCCTCAGGAGTCAGTGTTTCACTGCCGGTGGCGATGCGCTACCTCTCATTGCTTCCACAGACTGCCGTCCTGTGTTGGGAAGCCTGGGGATCTTCGATGGTTTTGGGCGCCCAGCTTTCTCCCAGCCTGTCTCCCACATGGATTTCCCAGCCCACCACTTCCGCTTTGGTATGGAGCAGCTCCGCATGCTGAGCACTCTCCGAGCCTACAGATTCGTGCCTTCGGCCTTTCAGACTCTCCTGGCTTGGAAATTTGCCCCACGCAGACTGCTTGCGGTTTCTAACTCTCTCAAATCTGCTCAAATTCACTTCTTTATAGGAATCTGACAGACCTTGTGAGAGAGCTCCGGTAAGACGCTGTTTTCATGCGGCCATCTTGGCTCCATCCCTAAGTTGAATTTTTTAACCCAAGTTTCACTTTACACTTACCCTGTAAATTTTAATTTATTACATTTGGTCCTGTGCTCTAGCCTATAAAGATTTTTTTTTTTTGAATCAGAAGACTTGTGTTTTGATCCTACTTCTGCCACTTACAAAATAGTTCTGCAACCTTGGATAAATAAATTTAGCTTTTTGGGCTGCAGATTTCTAACCTGTATTCAAATATACAAAGGATCAAAGCGTTCACTAGTATACAAAACTCTATATACACTATACCATATCGCTTTTATTTCCTTTTCTGTAATATGGGGATAATAATATCTGCCCTGCCTTTCCCACAGGATCGTTATGAGGATGAAATCACATAACATATGGTTAAGTTCATAAACTTCCAAGTATTATGTGAAGGTCAGGGGTTATTGCTAGTATATAAACAAAGACAGAGGAGTTTCTATTTGATCCTGGTGGCAAGAAGGAGCCACTGGAGTTTACTGAATAAGGAAGTAAATATTGATCTGCTATTTACGAAGGTCATCTTGATAATGGTTGAGAGAAAAATGAACTGGAATGGGGATAGATTTGAGACAGGGAGACGAACCAGAAGGCTATTGTAATAGTTCAAAAATAAGATAATGAAGGCCGGCCCCAGGTTAGTAGCAGTGTCAGAAGACAGAAGGTGGTATGAGGTCATATGAGATATGTTACAAAGGTAGAATCAGGAGGACATGACAACAGTTTGGATGTGGGAGGAGTGAAAGAGAGAGAGAGAGCGAAGGATGATATCTAAGTTGTGAGCCTGGGTGACTGGGACAATGGTAATGCTCTCCAGAGTAATAGGGAAATTTGGAAGAGGGAGAGTTCGGGGGGAAGGATAATACAGTTGTGCTGAGAATCATCACAGAGATAACTGAATCCATGGGAGCTGAGGAAAGCACCAACTAAAATAGTATGACGGAAAAAGAGGCCCAGAACAGAGCCTTGAGAGACACTCATGGTGAGTTAGAGTAGCTTAGAAGAAGATCTACAAAAGGATTTCCTTTTGTAGGTGTAGGTGTTCTGAGACAGGAAGGAGAACCAGGAAAGAGCATTATGGAAAACCAGAGAGAAAAGAGTATCAACAAAAAGACAGTGATTGACAGCGTCAAAGGCTACAGAGAGGTCAAATAGGATGAGGATTGAGAAAAGGCCATCAGATTTGGCAAATACTGACAACTCTGGAGGAAGCAGTTTCAATTGAATGGAGAGTCAGAAGCTTGAGTATGGAAAGTTAAGAAGAGAGTGAAAGGAAAGTGTAGGCACCTATTATAAATGTCCTTCTCAAGGAGTTTAACCAAAAAAGGAAGGAGAGTTATTAGACAGTAGCTACCAAGGATGGACAGATCAAGAGAGGGCTTTCTGAGGATAAGAAAGAAATGGACATTTGTAGGTAGTATAAAAGTAGCCAGGAGACAGACAGAAACTGAAGGTAAATGAGTGAAGATGAATGATACAGAGGGCAATCTGCTGGAAAACACAGGACAGAATGGGCTCACTTGTGCTTGTAGTTTTTGCCCTGTTAAGGAAAAGGGACACATCTTCATGTGAGTCAGGGATGAAGGAAGAGATAGTGACTGATGACATCTGTATGACGTGAGATGAGAAGGGGTGGAGAAGGAACTCTCAGCAAATAGCCTCAAGTTTTTCAGTGAAATATGAGGCAAGGTTCTCAGTTAAGAGGGTTAGAGGAGGAGGCATCATAGGATATTCAAACATAAGGGTGTTTGAGGAAAGATGAAAAAATTTGGTCTCATTTGTCTTCAGGTTATATTCCATACTAGACTTTCTCTACCATGCCCCAGAAACCTCTTCATCCTGAAAAATCAGTCCTGACCTGGAATTTACAAATTGGAAGTACTCTCTCCTCTGCCCTTGTGGCCTCTCCTTCTGATTGGACAGCTCTCCCTATACCCTCCATTTGAGGACTATACCCAGGCCAGCCATATTTTATTCCTCCCCAGCTGTACTCTCAACATTTTTTTAACCATGCCCAAGTGCCTGATGCCTTTGTCTCCCTTCTCTCCCTCTTTTTAGCTTCCTTTTATAGTCTTCCCCCATTAGAATGTAAGCTCTTTGAGGGCAATGACTGTCTTTCTACCTGTATTTGTACTCTCAATTCTTAGAAACATGCTTCACACATGGTAAGTGCTTAATAAATGTGTGTTGACTGCCTGATTGAAAAGCCACTGTAGTGGGTAAGATAAAAAATAAAGAGAACTGCCTTACTGAGATGAGATTATGTAACATGAATTTATGGCAGATCCAATTAACAAGGATTCATGATTTTCTCCTGTTTTGTGTAACAGTACGTAAGTAGGAGCACAGGCAAGAGAGAGTGGGAGTAATCCAAGGCTGGAGCTTAGCAGGGCAAGGTTAGTGACAGGAAATGGGGCAAAGGGACTTGAGAAGGGGACAATGGAGAACTGAATTCATCAGGTAGTTAAGATAGGGAGGGAAGAAGAATGTAGCCAGTGCAGGGATGCTGAACTAGAAAAAAACTGAGAAGTGAAGAGAATGAAGGTGACAGAAAGGATAATTAGGCTTAGGGATTATAAAGCTGAGGGAAAGTTATGAAAATGGATTATGATCAAGTAAAGGAATTTCTGATTTCGTGGAAATGGAATATTTGTGAATGGCAAGAACAAGGGTATGACCATCTGTTCATATGGCTGAGGTGGAATGGAAGTCATGGAAGTTAGGGTGCTTAAGGAAGTACCAATATGTATATCAAAGTCCCCTACTTCAAGGGCAGGAGTTGGGGAAGAAAGAAATACTGCTAACCAAGTACTGCAGTAACTGAGGAAGGGCTCAGGTAGATAACAGCTATAGATCACAATTTGGTGGTGTAGACTGAATGAACCTCAAAAGAGGAGATATTACTGAGTGACAGTAGTAGAGGGAGAATCTAGGTCTCCTTTATACAAAACAATGCACCACAGCAAATCAATATAATTGACCTTCCACTTTTGTAAGATTTGACACTTATTTTTAATTACAAATAAATTTGCATCATGATTTGTAAATACACAGGGCAAATCACTTTCTCAGAACATGATTACCCTTATGCAAAAATGATAAAATTGAGCTCCAGAAAATATTAAAACTGAGGTCCAGACCCTATACTACGGTGATTGCACCAAGAGCAGACATAAGCCCCCATAAGGATTGCCTAAAACAGCCAGACAGTCTGACTCTCTGTATATCCATTGTAAATACAGCAACATTCAACACCATAGATCAAACAACACTCTTAAATCTTCCAGAGAAGCCAGGGGTTAGTCATTCTGTGATGGCTATAATTATTTCCTCTGGAGGTACTTTGAGATCAGTGAAAAGTTTTTTTTTTTAAATTTTGAATGATTTCACATGCACAGTAGTTCTATTCCATATGTGTATGATGCTACCCAAACTTAAGAGTTATTGTTTTACCAGTGTAGAGACAACATTGAACTTAATGACATTTTTTCTGCTAAAGCACTGATGGTATGTAATAGAAAAGTAGATAAAATCCAGAGTCTACTGAAATTCATTCCAAACAAAACTAAATAATGAAAATGAGCATTAAAAAAGGAAACAGAATGTAAAATGATCATGAATATAAATGTGTTCAGGAATGATGGCGTCTGTTCACAAAATATCAATGTTAGTAAAATCTTTAGCTTTCCTAGATGTACCAACGTCCACTGAATTCAACTTCATACAGGAAAATTAGGTTGTACTAAGAAACTAAAGGCATAAAGATACATTAGCCTTTTAAATAATTATTTTGCTAAGATCAAATAAGGTCAATGATTATTAAGATTTCAGAAGGTAGCTAACAATATAAAGTATTTAAAAAGAAAACATGGGCTATCTTAAAGTTGGGGTACTGAAAAAATACTAACATTCTGTTATTTTGGAATAAGCTCAACAAATAATAATGAATTTATGATATGAAATATTTTAAGAAGTGGAGACAAATATAATGGTAAAATTTGATTATTTTTCAAGAATGGACCTCAGAGAGCTCAAAATGGTATACTGAGCAAGAATCTCCTCCACAATACTCCCAACAAATATTATATAACCCCGACATGAAAATCTTCTTCAAATTTGTTCCAAATCATTTCTATTCCAGATGATCCTGTTTGTGGATTATATTATGTTGGTCACAACAAATCTAAGAATATTGTAGGACTTCCTATATATCCCTTCAAAAGAGTTTGGCCTGATCAGTCACCCAGGAAAAGACCAAGTGGATGAAAAAGTCTCTTTCCTCAGATGATGACATCCATTTAGACAACTCATAAAGCTTGCTGTAGTATTAATGTGATCAAAGATTTTCCCCACCCATTCAATAGGCCTCAGGTGGGCCTAAGTGGGAAAGCTTGATTATATCTTCATTTGTAAGTAGGCCTAAAGCCCCTACTTACTAGGTGCTAAGCCCTCAGGACCTTAAGGGGAGTTGCTAAGACCAGAGCCAATGGTATGTACACTGAGTTCTGGTCAATCATGAATTCAGCCAATCAGAAACCTGGGTTCTAGCCAATCAGATGCCAGCTAGGACTGTATAAAAAGAGAGCCCAGAATTGAAGAGAAGAGAATTGAGGGGAGCAGAACTGAGAGCAGCAGAACTGAGAGGAAGACATTGAGGCAGCAGACATCAAGAGGGCTCTGAAGAACAGACATTGAGAGAACTAGAGTTGGCAGAGCTGCAGAAGAGAGTGCTGAGCGGACAGGTAAGATTCATAAGTGATTGTTTACAGGAAGGCCCGAGCAGGGGGGAAGGTTACAGGATGACTTGGTTCCTTGCTATAATACTGTGTTATGATTTCCTTGTTACTACATTGAGGTGGACTTACTGGTTTTGGAATATAATTGCTAGTATATCGAATTGGGGGTATTAGTTCTTGGATTTGATCCTCTAGAGTCTAAATAAACATTGTACTTCCTCTGCCTTCTACATAGTTTCTCATACTTTGCAATTCTGAATCATTGAGGTCATCCTTGAGGTCATGAATCTTGCCTTACTGATATATTTGCCCACCATTATGCAGATCCGAGACAGAAAGTGGGTACAGAAGGACCAGTTGGGCCTGAAGTTGAATAGGAAAAGGAAAGGCCGGATCAAGAAACTGCAAAGCTCTTTTAATGACCCTAGGCTTCCCGCTGAAACAAAGGCTGGTCTTTTCAATATAGATATTCTACCTTGCTATATGGTAATGAGATATGAATTGAAAGAGGGTTTAAGCCCCACCCTGATACATACTGGCTGTGTGGCCCTGGGCAAAGCATTTAACTTTTTAGTGCCCCAGGCAACTTTCTTAAGCTGTAAGTTGCAGAAAAGTTTGTCAGCATAGGTAGAGGGAATTCTTTAGTGAGAGATCTTTATACTGATGAAATCACAGATCCAATAAAAAAAAAAATCACACAATAGGAAACACAGAGGCACCATTGTGGGAAGGAGCAGGGTACAACAAATAGCCAACAGAGAACTTCAAAGAACAGAAGTAAAAGATGTTAATTTAAAAAAGTATAATAGGAAGATGGTCTGGTCATATCGATGAGGCAAAGGAACAATAAGTGGATACCCACACACTACCACTCATCCCCTCATGATGTAAGAGGAAAATGAGGAAGGCATCTAATAGCATATTGGATCCACCCTCTACCCCACCCCTACTGTGGGAGAAATGGAAGAAAATAGACAATAGCTGCACAGGACAGCCAGCCATGGATGGGCTGCAATCTGCACTGCTGGTGAGAATTCCCAAATCTTTGATATAGGACTCTTTGAGTATATTTTCACCTTCATACCCCTTTTTCTGTGGAGTAAAAGTAGATGGCACTATCTACTTATACCCACAATATATCTTCCCATTGCTCTTCAGGTTATTCACAATTTTCAATTGGAAGACATCACTGGATTCCACAATTTAGAACCACATGACTGCAACAGAATACTATTATTGAAAGGATAGGATTTCATAGCAGGGGGTTATCTTGAGATCATGGAAAGCACTATTTGATTTCTCAAATTCATTCAAATAATTTTCCTCCTCAAATTCAATAATGGGCCCTGAATTGGGGCCATTTTTGTGCATCCGCAGTGTTCTTGAGGCTTTTGAGGAACAAGTTCAGTTGGTTGTCAATCTAACAACATTTCATAATCTGGGCAATATATGTTTTTCATTCACTTTAAAAAATAGGTTTAGGGGCAGCTAGGTGGCGCAGTGAATAGAGCACTGGCCCTGGAGTCAGGAGGACCTGAGTTCAAATGAAGCCTCAGACACTTGACACACTTACTAGCTGTGTGACCTTGGGCAAGTCGCTTAACCCCAACTGCCCTGCCTTCCCCCCCTTCAAAAAAAAAAACAAAACCCAAAACAAAACAAAATTTAAAAATACGTTTAATTTAAGCATGGTAGGTAAATCTATATTTTACTCCGGAATATAATGATTTTTTAAAAAACCAGCAAAGCACAGGCAGAGAGATCATGCAGCTTTCAATGTTTTAGTCCACTATGTGACTATGAAGAATACAGTTTGCTATGGAAAGTCTATCTTACATATTCACTAAGAATAATTCTTGATAGACTATTCTCATAAAGACTCCACAGGGATAATTAAGTAAGCATATATAGATGTCAATAGTTGCCTAAAGTTTTTTTCAATTGCCTTTTAAAAATAATAACATTCATAATAATCTTCCTTTCATAGAGATATCTTGAAAACAGATTTCTGGGTGCTTTTAAATTTGCTTCACCATCAGCAAAGATTTCTTTTCTTTATATTTGATCAGAATCAGCTGCTCTTAGTGACTTAAAATCCTAAAGGTCATTTCCACTTTCTCAAACCACATGGATAGTTCCATTGTCATACACGATGAAAACAGACTGCTATAGAAACACTTGTAAATCTGTTCCAAGTTTTATCCATTTGTTGTTCTCCAATAAAACGTAAACTTTAGAGCAAGGACTGTCTCACTTTCGTATTTGTTTTCCCAGTGCCTATCATAGTGCTTAGCATATAAGAGATGCTTGATAAATAATCATAATTATAATAATAGCCAAGATTTACACAGCACTTGGTTTGCAAAGCACTTTACAAATATTATCTCATTGGGAGGCAGGTGCTATTATCATCCCCATTTTACAAATGAGGAAATTGAGGCAGGAAAAGGTTGGGTGACTTAGCCAGGGAAACACAGCTAATAAATGTTTGAGGCCAGATATGAACCTGATTAAGTCCTCTTAACTCCTAGCCCAGTGGTCTATCTACTGTACCGCCACACTGTCTGATTGCTGATTGACTCTCCTTTCATAGTTATCTCTAAATGCTCTTGAGATGATAGGATTTAGTTTGGTACTATGAAGCTTTCTACAGGCTTGTATTCCCCATAGCTTTTGCTGTTTTGTGACATGATATTGTTAATCATTTTCCTTTAGTTTCTTCCATAAAGTTTTATAGACACACTCTAAATTGCCTTTCAATAGCTGCTATCTGTGTCTCTCCATTTGGCAAGAAGGTAAAGCTTTTTAGATGAGCTCTTTAAACATCTTCATTATCGCTGTTTTACTTTGCTTAAACTTTTTAAATAAACTGATAATCAATATCAATGTTTCATTCATCAGCTCTGGGACTCCTGCCGATCAGATTGTTAAGCATTTCACATTAAGTATTTCACTATATCAAGGATCTCTGTTCAGGTCATGTTATATTACTGCATGCAGAATGATCCTCTAGAGCCTATCTCTTTTGTTAGAACACCAAGCCCTATAAGACAGCTATCAGATTATTCCTTTACAATCATAAAACTGTAAAGGGCCCTAAAGATACCCTTTACTTTTGATGATCCTAAAAATTGGGATGTACAAAAATAACATGTAAGGATATGGTTATTCCCTTTGATAAAAGATATGCAGAGGGGCAGCTAAGATAGAGTAGATAAAGCACTGGCCCTGGAGTCAAGAAGACCTGAGTTCAAATCCAACCTCAGACATTTGACACTAGCTGCGTGACCCTGGGCAAATCACTTAACCCTGATTGCCTTGCCCCTCCTCCCCCCCCCCCAAAAAAAAGATATATAGGAGGTCCCAGTCATGCTTCAATTTATACCTCAATCATGTTCTCATCCAGCTGCCCTACCACTGTGGGAATATCCTCCAGGCCCACTTCTATACCCTTTCTAGTTCTGCAACCATAATCAGATCAATACAGCCACTACTGCTAAAAAGGATCTGTTAATCTATTCCTATCTGACAACTCCACACATCACACTGGTGGACTTTCCAAACCAAAACATCCCTTTCTAGCCACCACTCCCCTCTATATGTTGCCTTCCCATCTTAAAATATAACCTCCTTAAAGGCAAGGACAGTGTTGGGCACACAGTAAAAGCTAATCTTTTCATTCATTCATTCAGAATAATTGACAGGCCACTTCCATTTCTTAATCCAGAACCTTATCTTCCAATATAATTGTCCCTGTCTTCCCAGTGTCTACTTTCCCAACAACATCACCAAGTATCAATACCTTACTACTCACATATATATTTGTAATTTTTCTAGGCTTATAGAATTTAAAATAAATCTAAGTAAAATAATAACTTCCATAACAGTGTTTTATTTAAGAATAATCTTAAACTTTTAAATACCAATCTAAGTTACAATTTTGATAATTTAAAGGGTTAATTCTGTCACAAAAGATCTAACACCAAGAAGTGAAAGGAACATTTAATCACTTTAAAATTCCTTTCAGCTACTGATCAGATCATTTTCATATATTACAAGAGTCTACATTTTTGTCAATTCTATGTAAAACTACCTGTTCTATTTCTGATGAAAATAAATTCTTCCCTTTGTTTTTAAATGAGCACTCAAGAAACTTGAAAGACAACCGAAATACTTAACTTAAAAGCATGAAGAGTCCTTTGGGTTAAGCAAAAGAAAAGATCAAGTCAAGAAAAGCCCCTTTTATTTTTCATTATTTGTCAGAAAGCACATTTCAGTCTTTACCTCTGAGTAGATAAATCTAGAGAGGATATAAAAGTTTTTATTTTGTTTCACTAATGTACCCACCCCCCCACCCCCAAATCAAGCTAATTTGTTTTGTATTTTTTTCTTCTCTACTATCAATACCTTCCAAAATGTTAATCGGTATTATTTAATGACCTCCCACCAATCAAATATAATCATTCCAGTTTTAAACTTCCTAAGGTATATTTTCAAACCCCAGCTTTATATAAACCCTAGGAAGAATTTATTTATTCTTTTATTTACACATACCAAACCTCTGTTCAAGTCTAAGTATAGAGTGATATTCCAGTGTATACCTTTACTTAAAACACAGAGTACCTGTAAGAGAGGTATAAGCTTTTCCTTCTAAAATTTCAAAACTGTAAAGGGCTCTAAATATACACTTTACTTTCAACTACTAGAACAGATGAAAATTCGAATTTACAAAAATGACAAGAGTTAATTATTTCCTTTTAAAAAGTATTCAGTAAAGGATTTCTTTAAATAACAAAATTTCCCCAATGCATTTAAAAAACAATTTGCATTGATCCAACTTAGATACAGCTTCAAAAAAATATAAAGAAGAATAAATCAGTTGTGAAGTGCTTTATAATTTTCAAAGTGCTTTACTCATAATAATGCTGTGAGGTAGTAATACAAGTATTAATTTGCCCATTTTGCATATCAGAAAACTGAGACTCCAAAACATCAATGACTTGCCCACATTCATCTAGCTAGCAATGATTAAAGTGGGGACTAAAACCCAATTCTCCCGACCATGAGACCATTTCTCTCTCTAGCACACCACAAGGCCTCTCAGGTCATCACTAATCAGCAAGTATTTAATGGAGTATTTACTACATGCTTAGCACCATGATAGGCCCCATGGGGACAAGAGAAGTACAAATCAAAAACTCTGCCTTCTAGACGATAATCTAGTTTGGGAGACATAGCTAACTCACATTTCACATCAGTGACCAATAATACAAGGCCAAGTATCATGGATCCAAGGATCATAGAGTTAGAGCTTGAAGTCACCTCGGAAATCAAGAATCCAACCCCTTTATTGTACAGATGATGTAACTCAAGTCCACAAAATTAAGTTAATTGACCACAGTCAACCAGCTGGTGTTTGAGGAAAGATTCAAAATTAGGTATTCCTAGATCTAAGTCCAATACTCTATCTACTACAATCTGCCTCTCTATAATTAAGTGCTCAATGTAATGTATGAAGCAGATTACTATAATTGATAATGATATAAGAAAATAAAAAAGCATGAATGAAACATTTGAAAAATGTACAGAGGGCAGAAAGAAGTTCAGAAACAAGTGAGTATTGGTACTACCATAGAGAGTGCAACATACACTTTAAAAAACAAGCTGTAAGTAACATGGATTCATGGTTTAATGTACCAAAAAGTGAAAAAAAATTTAAGCACAAGTTACAATGTATTTAGAAATTACCAAACCATTAAGATAAGACTCAATTTAATTAAATTCAATAATTGATTAAATACCTACTCTATGAAGAGTATGTAAAGAGTTAAACATTTACTGAACTCTCACCTAGGGAGATGCATTGTGGGAGGGAAAAAAGCAAAATTTAATAAATGAGTTTAAGGATACTGTGTAAATCTTCAAATGAGTCAGAATAGGTGGGGAGCCCTTAAAGTTGAGGGCACTTTAGCAACTAGCCTGTAATTCATAGTGTTAAGATAATTGCCTTCGGTACTAAAGCATAAGTTAAGTGACTGCTCCACAGTCACATGGTGTGTGTCAGAGATAGGACTTAAACCTAGACCTTCCAAGGTCCAAGTCACTATACCACATTAGCCCTTGATGTAGAAAACAAACATATCTAACCTATAATTAGTTTTAGTTACAGTTATAATTTTTGTTTTATTACAATGAACTTTTTTGAAAAAGTCACAATGGTAACAGAAACTTTCTCTAACAGAAATCATAATTACTTTGAACCCTATTATAGATTGTCCAGTAGTTTTATAACTACTTAAAGTGCCACTATCTATAAAAACTTGTATACTACACTGTGGATCAAAGCTGTTTCAACAAAACCTACATGCTAAATAACTTCTTCTTAAGAGTTATAATGTACTTCAGAATTTAGTGTTTATCATCACTAAATCGTCTGAACATCTTCTGTAATTACTTTTCCAAATAAGACATAAAAAACACACAAAGATATTTGTCCTCAGGGTTTTCTGGTAAATGTATGTGTATAAAGATACTCAGAGAATTTGAACTTGTGCCCCGAATATAAAAAATTTGACTGACATATTATTATTTTAAAGCTAAACAATGCTACTATTGAGAGAAGCAAGCTCAGAATTAAATTTGGATTTTCAGAACAATGACATAAAGGAGATAGCAAATAGCAAAAGGAATGTCAATTAACTGAGCGAATGATCTATTCAAGATATGATCTCAGAACACCGCCTACTGTCCAATTTAAAAAACAGCACTCTGAAAAAAGAAGCCTCTTCACTCTTCATGACAAATGGCAAAAGGAATAAAGAAAAGAAAATAGCAAAACAGCATCATATAGAATACTCTCACAAATGAAATTTTGGAGGGGCAGTATGGTTTAAAAAAAATCTTGTTTCCATATTGATTTCACTAAGAATCTATAATGTCACACAAACATTAAAACAAACCAGCTTCTCCACAGTAAGCAAAGGTACTTACTGTAATCCTCTGTTTCACAAATTTTTGATACATCTGCTATAGATTGTCAATCAAATGCATAAAGTGTTTGAAAAATGGATCTTCTTCCTTCACTTGGTCACCCATACATAGATATTTAGTCCACAGAATCAAAAATTTAAAGGCAACCTAATCTAATCCCTTAATTTCACAGATAAGGAAACTGAGACCAAGAGAAGTTAAATGGATTGTCCAAGACCACACACTACTATTAAATGGCAGAGCAATGATCTGAATCCAGGTCCTCTTGCTCCAATCCAGTCATTTTTCATTGTACTAGCCTACTACCAATTCTTTTGAGTTAAGATGAATTTGTTTACAAAAGCCTATTTCCTTCTCATATTCTCATCAAATGTCCTCAGTGTTTCTAGATTAATCTTATGTAAATTTCATAGAGATGGGAGAAGAGGCACATGGCTCAGTAGCTACTGTTATTTTCTTAAGTACTTTTTGGGAGGTAAAAAGGTACAAAAATTTTTCTAAAAGTTTAAATCCTCCCTTTCAAATACCCGCAGGGCTGGTCCACCAATATATGTACCTTGGCCAGGCACTGAAAATGAAAATGAAAAACTAGGCCCAGAATTGGGTAACAGAAATACCCAAATACAACATCTCCTTCACCAATACATATATCCTGGATAGGCAAGGCAAACATATAATGAAAAACTGAGTCTAAAATTGGGTAGGAAGAAAACTGCCTGGATTGCCCCTGGGAAACTGTCTAGCACTTTAAATGATCCCAGTCTTCTCCCTGAAACAAAGGAGATCATCTTTTCCTATCTGTTACAGAAACTAAAAGTAGTTCATTTTTAGAGTGCTTTTTTTTTTAACACCAATACTATTCTGGTGAGATTATATGGAAAGGAGTCATAAAACAAATGTGAATCATGCAAAAAGGATAACAGAGGAATGTGGTAGGCATAAATAAGCTGGAATATAAACAAGGCCTGCACAGATGAGGCACCTTAAAAGACAACATCAGAGATATGTATGAGCAGAAACAGGATAGGCCATTTAGCAAGAATGGAGGATAACCACTGGGTAGACCAAATGATACAAACCTATCCACATAATGTCAAGGGACCTACAGAAAGGTGTCCAGAAACTGAGTACAGCCATGTAGAGGATGAGTGAGGAACATAAATATCATCTGTCCTGACAGATAAATTGAAATATCAATTTCTACTGTGGTCCCCATTACATTCAGGCTTGCAAATAAGTAACAATAACTCACATTTATGTTGTGTTTTAAGATATATAAATATAGTTTCTTCTTTATGATATGATGACAAAAAAAATAGACCAAACCCACCCAGGTCAACTTTGCTCTTCTAGACAGGCAGATGTGATTGAACAGTAAGTGTTTATTCCATTTCATGATATTGCTGTAAATTCAGAAAACTTACCTCTCTGCACGAACGGCACCACTGTAATAAGGATGATCCCAAGGCATCAGTGTCTGCAATAGAAGGATTCAACTTTTCAATACTGTGAGAAAACCAAAATCTTTTATTATTTGCATCTTCAATAACTTAACTCATTATCTTTTCCCCAAACTTAGGAGAGAACCCCCATTTCTTAGTATCTCTACTTTTAGCAAAGGTAAAAGCACACATACCAACAACCTACATTTGCATCCTTGGCATTATCCTTCACTCCATATATTCAATCAGCAGCCAAATACGAATTGGCTCATGGTGTGCAGCAGAGTCAGGAAGACCTGAGCTCAGATCAAGCCTCAGACACACACTTAGCTGCATGACCCTGGGCAAGTCACTTCACTTCTTTCTGCCTAGTTTCCTCATCTGTAAATTGGGAATAATAACAGCTCCTATTTTCCAGAGTTATTGTGAAGATAAAAATAAGATAATATTTGTAAGCACTTTGCAAACCTCAAAGTGATATATAATTACTAGCTATAATGAAATCTTGTCATTTTTAGCTCACAATATTTTTCACCTACACTTGCCTTCTCACTATTCACACATCAACCATCCTGGTGCATACTCTCATCTCCTCTTGCCTGGGCTATTGCAATAGCCTCTAAACTGGTTTTTCCTAACTCCCCACTCCCCTCCATTCTCTACAAAGATGCCATAGATATTCACAAATAACACAGGTCTAACCATGTCACTCCCCTATTCATAAACTCCAAACCTCCCTATCACCTCCAGGACCAAATTGAAGCTCATCTGTTTAGCTCTTAAAGCCTCTCATCATCTGCCTGCAATCTACCTTTAAAAAAAGCTTGAGCTATACTCCCCTTGCCCCTTCAGCCCATGCACTCCAGCCTTCTCACTGTTCTCCTCCCACCTCCTGTGTCTCTGTGCTGACTGTCCCCCAGGCCTGGAAGGCACTTCCACTTTACTTCTGTCTTTTGGAATCCCTTGTTTCCTTCAAAACTCTGCTAGAGCAACCTCTCTCACAGGAAGTCTTTCCCAATCCCTCCCAGGAGCCAGGGCCCTTCCAACCAGAACTTACCTTGCAATCACTTTGTATGTTCCCCTGTCAACCCTTTGTGGGTAGGGACAGTTTAATTTTGTGTTCGTATTCCTGTCATATAACAGGCACTTCATAAATGCTTCCCAATAGATTACCTGATTAAACTTAGGAAATTCATAATGGGAACATGTACCTGTTACACACAAATTTTATATAAACTATACACAGGACAGAAACTGAATCTACTTATTTTAATATCTTTGGTCATCCTTATCAATCCTTATAAAAAGCTAAAGAAAAAATTCTATTTAGAAGCAATTCAATTTTCCTGAAAGTATTATAAAATACAATGGGATCAGAATGTGGTAGCCAGGACCTCATAGCCTTATGGTCTGCCAACCTTGATCCAGGAGAGACCTGAAATAAATCATTATCTTCTGGTACTGAAAGCACAGCCATATTTGTGATCATTCAGAAGAAGTTACACATATCTCACTAATGTAACTAATGACCTAGTTACAGTGGCAAATCAATGTGCTTGAATATATTCAAATTCTGAATTAACTAAGGTAAAAAGTTTTATAAGGAGAAAAAAACCAGTCCTGGTTAGGTAATCTTTGAAGTGAATGTATGTCCCATTCCCGAGAGCTAGAATTCTGTGTAATTTCATCAGAAGAAAAATAGCTGGGAGCCAATCTACCAAAGCAAATTCATTACTTATATAGACTCAATTACAAAATGCTTTACAAAGAAATAAAGAACAAAGCAAAATTTTGTAAAAATTGCAAATATAAAAGATATAAAGGTATTTTATAAAGATATATAAAAATGAAAGATAAAAAAAAAGAGATTGTAAAAACACCACGGACAGAGGCACCTAGAATACATCACTTCAGAATTTTTAATAAGTATCCAACTCAAATACCAACAACCAGATTACATATGCCGACTGGCACTTTCCATTCCTGTCAATAAAGCTAAATTGTAATATGGTGACTGGACTTTAATTATAATAATACAATCATAAAAAAAGCTTACCGAATTTTGAGGATTTAGTTTCATTTTCATCCCTTTCATCATCTCAAAATCTCTTATAGTTCTGTAAGGTAATTTTACCATTAGTAATTGTTAGGATAAGATTTAAGTAAATGCTTAACCAAGGAAACTATCCTTTTGCAATTACTTTCAAATACTCAAAGACTGAATTCACTACAAATTAAACACCAATGCAAATTCTTCCCCATTCTCTCCTATTCCTCATTCCCTAAAAATCATCTTTTGGGAATGATCCTGTGTAAAAGTACAAGCATTAAAATAAGAATTGCAGAACTATGAAACCACTGATAAGTCATCTTTACAGTACTGCTTTTTGCTCCACCTAGAAAGACCAAGAGACCAAGAACATTTCTAAAATAAATTTTAACTGATGAAATCAAATGAAAAGGATTATAATTTAGAAATTAAGCTACGATTTTTTTGCTCTTAAATCACCAGGATTCCAAATGTGCAATAGTTAAGAAGGTTCAACATTTTGGAATTCTAAGTCCCATAAGAATCGCAGATGATTTCCTTAAATATAACTAGAAATTACAAAGTGTCTAGCTAAATTATAATCTGTAGCTATACATACACATGATTAGAAGAAAAATACTTAGTCATTAATAAAATAAAATAGGACAAGTTCTTAAATGAAAGCAAAATTAACACAACCTCTTCACTGTATGAGAAAGAGCTCCAGTGTGGGTTAATATAAGGTACTATTACTATTTCAGAAAAAGTAATACAAATTACAAGATAAGAGGCTCTAAGTCAGGCCTATACAACCTGCAGCTCGCCAAAGTGTTTCAGGCAGCTCACAAAAAATGTAGACAATATATTTTTCTTTTTTTTATTTTAATTAATTTATTTTTAGTTTACAACATTCAGTTCCACAAGCTTTCGAATGTTAACATTTTCTCCCTCTCTCTCCCCTCCTCCTTCCCCAAGATGGCATGCAATCTGATACAGGCTCTACACATACATGCACATCAAACATATTTTCACATTAGTAACGTTTCAAAGAAGAATTATAACCAATGGAATGAACCATGAAAAATAAGAAACAAAACAAAACAAAAAAAAGAGAGAGCAAATAGTATGCTTTAATCTGCATTCACATTCTGTAATTCTTTCTCTGGATGTGGATAGCATTTTCCATCATAAGCCTTTTGGAGTTGTCTTAGAACCTTCCAATGCTGAGAACAGCAAAGTCTATCAAAGTCAGTCATCGCACAATGTGGCTTTAACTGTACAATGTTCCCCTGGTTCTGCTCCCCTCACTCAACATCAGTTTATATAAATCTTTCCAGGTTCTTCTGAAGTCTGCCTGCTCCTCATTTCTTATAGTACATCTCTTTTTTTTAATTATTCATTATTTATTTATTTTTTTATTTGATATATTTAGTTTTCAGCATTGATTTTCACAAGAGTTTGAATTACAAATATTCTCCCCATTTCTACCGCCCCCCACTCCAAGATGGCGTATATTCTGGTTACCCTGTTCCCCAGTCAGCCCTCCCTTCTGTCACCCCACTCCCCTCACCTTTTCCCTTCCTTTCTTGTGGGGCAAAATAAATTTCTACGTCCCATTGCCTGTGTATTTTATTTTCTAGTTGCATGAAAAAACTTTTTTTTTTTGGTTTTTGAACATGTTTTTAAAACTTTGAGTTCCAAATTCTCTCCCCTCTTCCCTTCCACCCACCCTAAGAAGTCAAGCAATTCAACATAGGCCACATGTGTATCATTATGTATAACCCTTCCACAATACTCATGCTGTGAAAGACTCACTATAATTTGTTCCTTCCTAACCTATCCCCCTTTACTGAATTTTCTCCCTTGACCCTGTCCCCTTTTGAAAGTGTTTGTTTTTGATTACCTCCACCCCCATCTGCCCTCCCTTCTATCATCCCCCCCGCTTTTTTTTATCTTCTTCCTTCTTCTTTCCTGTGGGGTAAGATACCCAATTGAGTATATATGGTATTCCCTCCTCAGGTCAAATCTGATGAGAGCAAAATTCACTCATTCCCCCCTCACCTGCCTTCTCTTCTCTTCCTACAGAACTGCTTTTTCTTGCCACTTTTATGCAAGATAATTTACCCCATTCTATCTCTCCCTATCGCCCTCTCTCAATATATTCCTCTCTCATCCCTTAATTTGATTTTATTTCTTTTAGATATCTTCCCTTCATCTTCAACTCACCCTGTGCCCGCCCTCTCTCTCTCTCTCTCTCTCTCTCTGTATATATATATATATATATATATATATATATATATATATACACACACATACATACATACATACACATTCACTTATACATATAAATACATAAACATATATATATGCATATTCCCTTCAACTACCCTAATACTGAGGTCTCATGAATTATACACATCATCTTTCCATGTAGAAATGTAAACAAAACAGTTCAACTTTAGTAAGTCCCTTGCAGTTTCTTTTTCTTGTCCTTTTCCTTGATTACCTTTTCATGTTTCTCTTGATTCTTGTGTTTGAAAGTCAAATTTTCTATTCAGCTCTGGTCTTTTCACTGAGAAAGCTTCAAAGTCCTCTATTTTATTGAAAATCCATATTTTGCCTTGGAGCATGATACTCAGTTTTGCTGGGTAGGTGATTCTTGGTTTTAATCCTAGCTCCATTGACCTTCAGAATACTGTATTCCAAGCCCTTTGATCAATTAATGTAGAAGCTGCCAGATCTTGGGTTATTCTGATTATGTTTCCACAATACTCAAATTGTTTCTTTCTGGCTGCTTGCAGGATTTTCTCCTTGATCTGGGAGCTCTGGAATTTGGCGACAATGTTCCTAGCAGATTTCTTTTTGGGATCTATTTGAGGAGGCAATCAATGGATTCTTTCAATTTCTATTTTGCCCTGTGGCTCTAGAATATCAGGGCAGTTCTCCTTGATAATTTCTTGAAAGATGACATCTAGGCTCCTTTTTTGATCATGGCTTTCAGGTGGTCCAATAATTTTTAAATTATCTCTCCTGGATCTATTTTCCAGGTCAGTGGTTTTTCCAATGAGATATTTGACATTGTCTTCCATTTTTTCATTCCTTTCGTTCTGTTTTATAATATCTTGATTTCTCATCAAGTCACTAGCTTCCACTTGCTCCAATCTCATTTTTAAGGTAGTATTTTCTTCAGTGTCTTTTGGACCTCCTTTTCCATTTGGGTAATTCTGCCTTTCAAGACATTCTTCTCCTCATTGGCTTTTTGGAGCTCTTTTGACATTTGAGTTAGTCTATTTTTTAAGGTGTTGTTTTCTTCAGTATATTTTTAAGTATTTTTTTGGGTCTCCTTTAGCAAGTCATTGACTTGCTTTTCATGGTTTTCTCACATCCTTCTCATTTCTCTTCCCAATTTTTCCTCTACTTCTCTAACCTACTTTTCCAAATCCTTTTTGAGCTCTTCCATAGTCTGGGACCAGTTCGTTGTAGGCTCTTTGACTTTGTTAACTTGTTCTGTCTGTATGTTTTGGTCTTCTTTGTCACCAAAGAAAGAATCCAAAGTCTGAGACTGAATCTGGGTGCATTTTCGCTGCCTGGCCATATTCCCAGCCAACTAACTTGACCCTTGAGTTTTTCAGTGGGGTATGACTGCTTGTAGACTAAAGAGTTCTATGTTCCAAGCCTGGGGGGATGCACCAGCTCTGCCACACCAGCACTCCTCCTTCCCCAAGAACCCCCAACCTGGACTGGACTTAGATCTTCAGCAGGCTCTTCAATCCTGCTCTGATCCACCACTTAATTCCTCCCACCAGGTGGGCCTAGGGCCAGAAGCAACTGCAGCTGTAGTTCTATAGCTGCCCCACCTCTGCTGCCCCCCAGGCGGTAGCCGAACTGAACTCCTTCCTCTCCTGCAGCTTTTCCCACTAACCTTCTCTGTTGTCTTTGGTGTTTGTGGTTTGAGAAGTCTGGTAACTGCTGCGACTCACTGATTCAGGGTGCTAGGGCACGCTCCACCCAGCTCCTGGTCTGGTTGGTCCACGGCTGCTCACACTGGGCTCCGCTCCACTCTGCTCCCAGCTCCGTGCGGGACAGACCTCACCCAGAGACCATCCAGGCTGTCCTGCGCTGGATCCCTGCTTCCCTCTGCTGTTTTGTGGGTTCTGCCGTTCTAGAATTGGTTCAGAGCCATTTTTTATAGGTTTTTGGAGGGACTCGGTAGGGAGCTCATGCTAGTCCTTGCTTTCCAGCTGCCATCTTGGCTCCACCCCTAGTACAACATTTCTTATAGCACCATTACATTCATATACCACAACTTGTTCTGCCATTCCCCAGTTGATGGGCATCCCCTCAATTTCCAATTCTTGGCCACCACAAAAAGAGCAGCTATAAATATTTTTGTACATATATGTCCTTTTCCCATTTGTATGATCTCTTTGGGATAAAGTCCTAGAAGTGGTATTGCTGGGTCAAAAGGTATGCACATTTTTATAGCCCTTTGGGCATAGTTCCAAATCGCTCTCCAAAACAGTTGGAGCAGTTCACAACTCCACCAACAGTGCATTAGTGTTCCAATTTTCCCACATCTTCTCCAGCATTTATCATTTTCCAGTTTTGTCATATTAGCCAATCTGATAGGTATGATGTGATACCTAAGACTTGTTTTGATTTACATTTCTCTAATCAATAGTGATTTAGAGCATTTTTTCACATGACTCTAGATATCTTTAATTTCTTCCTCTGAAAACTTCCTGTTCATATTCTTTGACCATTTATCAATTGGGGAATAACTTGTATTCTTATAAATGACAATGCGTTTTTCGCAGGCCACCGAAATCCTTTGGTGTGCTGCAAGCAGCCCGTGGGCCACAGGTTGCACAGGCCTGTTGTAAGCTATCAATTATAACCCAGTAAAGTGACCTAGAAGTTACAAAGAAACTGTTCTAATGTGCTGCTCTCACCAAAAAGGAGAGTAAAATACTGAGTATCATTAAAAATAAAATAGAAAACATTATCTTTCTCTATAACAAAACCTTAATGCACCCAAACATGGATTCACAGTTCCTCAAGAAAGATATACTGAGACTACCTAGAGTCCTATAAAGAGTAACTAACATGACCAAAGGGATGAGGAAGTTGCCATATGTGAACATATTAAAAAGATTATGCCTATTCTGCCTATATATAAGAAGGCCATAAGGTATTATTACCAAAATGACCTTGGACAAATCACTTCCTCTTCAGGCCTCAACCTGTTTCGACAATAAAATAAGACAAATGGACTAGATAATCTCTACAACTCTTCCCAATTCTAAATTCTATGAAAACTTGTAACATCATGAACAGAGATTACTTCACTAAATCACAAAATAGAACTAAACACAGGGTGATTTAAGAGGCAGTATGATATTGGGGACAGAGTGCTGGACTTGGATTCATAAAGACCTTAGCTTAGTTAGTATTAACTATGTGATTTAGTCTCCATGGGCCTCAGTTTTCTCATTGGTAAAATGAGAGGTTGGCTTTGATAACTTCAAAGGTCCTTTCTAGCTTTACAACCTATGATCCTTAGAATCTATGATCCTGTGATTTAGGACAAATAAAAATAAACACTTTTAAACAAAGTAAATAGTAAACACAACAAGGAAGTGTAGACTAAAAAGAAAGCTTAAATTTTACAAATATTTACTGAGCCCCTACCATGTAAAGGGTACACTGTGTAAGGCAATCCAAAAACAAAACTCCAAGTAACATTTAGGCAAATTCATGATAACATAACCATAACAGGTTACTAAAAGAAATTATGAACTTGACAACGTTTCTAAGTTTTAGTATGCAAAAGCGCAATCATGCTGTCCCACACATTTACTTTGATGACAATACTAGAACTCCATGGAGATAATTCATGTTTTTTCTTCTGTAATAAATTGCATATTTTATAATAACGAATATATATGTATTTTTTCAAAGTAAAGTAAAAACTAACCTTTCAGAAAGCTTCTCAGCCAATTTTTCAAGGAACTGTGTTACAATCTCTGGAAAAACAACAAAAAAGAATGGACTTAGTTATAGAAAAATAATTAACATACATTAAAATGAATATAAGCTGATCATTATAAATTTCTACAGATCAAGATGATGTTCCAGGAATAGGGACAACAATAGCAAAATGAAGGGCTTCTCAACAATCTTTCAAAGACAGTTTTCCTGTCAGGCTTTTAACTCCTACAGCATTTGTGGTCTGTACTAATTACCGCAGCTAGGTGGTATAGTGGATAGAGTGTGGGCCTGTAGTCCAGAAGACAAATCTTCTGGAGTCCAAATTTTGACCCTGGACAAGTTACTGAACCCTGTTTCCCTCAGTTTCCTCATCTGTACAAAGAGCTGGAGAAGAAAATGGCAAACCACTCCAATATACATGCCAAGAAAACCCCAAACAGGGTCACAAAGAGTTGGTTATTACTGAAATGACTGAACAACTGTGTATGTAAGTTAAATAAATTAGGTGACAATATACAGCCTCCCAATCTTAAAGCAATCATCTGTTCCACGTTCAGTTCTAACTGTTGCTTCTTGCACACACACAGGTTCTTCAGGAGACAAGATACTCTGTTATTGCCATCTCTTTTAAGACTTGCCACATTTTGTGGTGATCCACAGTCAAAAGCTTTAGCAAAGTAAATGAAGCAGAAGTAGATGTTTTTCTGGAACTCCCCTGCCTTATCCACAATCCAGCAAATGTTGGCAATTTGGTCTCTATTTCCTCTGCCTCTTTGAAAACCAGCCTGTACTTCT
This sequence comes from Trichosurus vulpecula, assembly GCF_011100635.1. Lineage (NCBI taxonomy): Eukaryota > Metazoa > Chordata > Mammalia > Diprotodontia > Phalangeridae > Trichosurus > Trichosurus vulpecula. The sequence goes on from NC_050574.1 coordinate 184,006,982, forward strand.
GGTAATTCTTCATTCACATACTGCTAAAGCCTAGCTTATAGAACTTCAGCATAACCTTGCTGGCATGTGAAATGAGCACAAATGCTGGATAATTTGAACATTCTTGGCATTCCCTTTCTTTAGGACTGGGATATAAACTGATCTTTTCCAATCCATTGGCCACTGTTTTCCAAATTTGCTGGCATATTTAGTACTTTATGATGCTTAAACAGCATCATCTTTTCGTATTTTCAATAGTTCAGCTGAATTCCATCACCTCCACTAGCTTTATTGTTAGCAATGCTTCCTAAGGCCCACATGACTTCATTTTCTAGGATGTCTGGCTCTAGATCAGTAACCACATGTTCAATGATGGCTATCAGTGATGTTAAGATCTTTTTTACATAGTTCTGTATATTCTTGCCACCTCTTCTTAATCTCTTTTACTTCTGTTAAGTCACTATCATTTTTGTCTTTTTTCATGCCCATTTTTGCATGAAACATTGCTTTAATATCTCTAATTTTCTTGAAGAGATCTCTCGTCTTCCCCATTCTATTGTTTTCTTCTATTTCTCTGCATTGCTCATTTAAGAAAACCTCATCTCTCCTTGCTATTCTCCGGAATTCTGCAATTCTTTCCCTTTCCTTCTTTCCTCAGCTATTTGTAAAGCCTTGTCAGCCACACATTTTGCTTTCTTGCTCTTAGGGATGCTTTTCATTTCTGCCTCCTGTACAATATTGCCAACCTTCGTCAACAGTTGTTCAGATACTCTATCAGATATATTCACTTGAATCTATTCATCACTTCCACTTCATATTCACAAAGGGTGTTATTCAGGTCATACCTTTAAGGTGTAGTCTGATGGTTTTCCCTACTTTCCTCAATTTAAGTCTGAATTTTGAAATAAGAAGCTCATGATCTGAGCCACAGTTAGCTCCAGATCTTGTTTTAACTGATTATATAATTTCCACCTCTGGCTGCAAAATATATAATTAATCTGATTATATCTGGTAATATGCATGTGTAGTCTCCTTGTAGGTTGTTGAAAAAGAGTGCTTGCTATCACCAGCGCATTATGTTGACAAAACTCTTAGTCTGCTCTGATTCATTTTGTACTCCAAGGCCAAACTTCCCTGTTTTTCCAATTATCTTTTGATTTCTTACTTTAGCATCCCAATCCCCTATGATGAATGTGACATCTCTTTCTGGTGTTACTTCTAGAAGATGTTATAGGTATTCATAGAACTAATCAACTTTAGCCAAGGCAAACTGTCCATTACAGCATAGTAATACAAGTTGATGCACCAACCACTGATGTTAAACTCACTTAGAGCTTTGGAAAAAAAAATTCCCAAACATAGCACAGTACTCTAGACATAACAGATGTTATGTCAGTTGGGGGAGAATCTGAACCTTTATTTCCCTGATGTAGAAAATTCCCAATGTGAAACTCCCTCCACACATACAACTTATCAATCCTCTCCAACTTAATTATTAGTGATATGTGAGGCACTGAGGGGTCTAAGTGACTACATGGTGTACCTGATGCCAGTGTACATTAGAGAAAGGACTTGAATGAATATTTTCTGACACTAAGGCAGGCTCTCTAGCCACTACTGCCTGCTGATTCAGTAAGTATATACAGATAATTATAACAATCTTTTTAGAGGAATAGCATTTTATTAATAAACTACAATTATGACAATCAGAATTTCTACTTTATGGGTGGCAAGAATGAATAAGAAATTTGTACATGGCTAAACTTGAATACACAAGAAATTTTTTTTCAAGATTTCAGTAGAAACAGTGAGAGACAAAAGAATCTATGTTTTTGATTTGTTTCAAGTGAAATGGGAGCGTTCAAGACTAGGTTCTGATCCAACCTGCAATACTTATTGCAATGGGCAAGTCACTGAATCTCTGAGCCTCAGTTTCCTCATTTGCAAAATGAGGATAATGACATCTGTAGCTTATATTTAATATGTTAGTTGTGAGGCTCAAATGATGTCATATATGTAAGGTACTTTGCAAACCTTAAAGCACTATATAAATATCAGCTATTATAATTTCACTGATGATGGGAAAATGTAAGATGTGCTATGAGCAAACTATAATGAAAATAATGACTTCCTGGAATTAAAAAGTTAGAGTCTGATTTATACACAGCTAGTACAGCAGGATTAATGATCTCCTGAAACCTAAAATGGCAGGGGGGTGAGAAATTTCCCTATAAATAAAAAAGCAAAAGCCTAAACAGAAAAATCAGAATCAATAAATCCACAGGAATCTACGGCATTGTGCTAAGTGCTAGGAATACAAAGAAAGAAAAAAAATAAAATAGACCTTGTCCTCAAGGACCTTACACATTAATGGAGAAGACAACAATAAATAAGACAAGCTAGAAAATTCAACATTAAAATATGATATAGACTATATTTTTACATAGTACTATTAAGTATTGAAAACATAAGCCATTATATCCTTCATTTCTGTATAATTGTGTGGGCTGCTCTTGCAGGAAATCTTTAATTCTGAATATGAGTTTAACAATTTTTGAAATGGATTTGTGTGTGTATTGCATTGGCAAAAATATGTAACTGTCAGAAAGATTATATCTTTTTTTACCCAGATAATATCTGCATGTGATTTTAAACTGTTCCTTCTTACTATCTTTTATTCAAGTTAAATGAGACACTGCAAACAGGACTGGAATTCAGGATTAAGCAAAGGGTCCCTGGGCTTCTTTGTCTTCGTAATTAGGATAGAATTCCTCATGCATAACTGGTTCTCTATATCTATAACCCTAAAAATATTGTCCCAAATGAACTTTTAACATTTAAGTGTTCAAAGGAAAAGCTACATTAATTTCCATGAGAGGGAGAACAGTTGAACAAGTTGTGGTATATGAATATAATGAAATATTATCGTATTGTGAAAAATGACGAAGGGGAGGATTTCAGAGAAACCTGGGAAGACTTGCAGGAACTGATACAGCATAAAGTGGCCCTGCACATCTACAGACTCTCCTGCTTGGAGATATGACAGGCCCAGAGCAAAGAATGACTAACCTCCGGACTCTCCTATTTGGAGATGTGATAAGCCTTGTGACAAACCTTTGGACTCTCCCGCTTGGAGACATGGTAAGTCTTGAACAAAGGATAATTAACATTCTTGAGGTTAAACATTTGAGAAACTGCATTCTGGGAAGGCTAGCCAGCCCCCAAGAATGATATCTCACGAGACCTCATTGTGAGGATTGGCTCTCCTCCCAATGGGAACATCCGGAGTACTTGGCAGTAAGCTTTCTTTGTTCAGGGCCTTATTTAAGTCTCCACGTGGGTGAGTGGCGTTGGAATCTCACCCATGAGAGGATGCTCTGCCTGGGACTTTCCCACTCGGGACCCTGATAGGCTGTACCCCAGGATTCCCCAGCTTTGAAGAAAATCAGGTGTTGGAGTTCCCCCAATTGGTGAGGCATTTATGTTGTTATTGTCTGTGTTTTTGTCATTGTTGCTGTGTTAGCTGTGTTATTAGGAGTTGTTGCTTATTGTTGTTGTAAATTCAATATAGCATTCCCCATCTTTTAATAAAAGCATTATTCTGTTGGGAGTGTCTTATTGCAGGTGTGAATCCAAACCTAACTAAGCTTAATTGCACCAAGTGAGCAGAAGCAGAAATTTTTTTTACAATAATGTTATTGTAAAGACAAACAACTTTAAGAGACTTAAGAATTCCGACCAAAGCAGTTACCAACCATGATTCCAGAGGTCTCAGGATGAAGTATACTACACACCCTACTGACAGAGAAGCGATAAGACTCAGGGTACAGATGGAGACATTTTTTTTTTGGATAGGGATAAGAGGGTAATTTGTTTTGCTTGACCATGCATATTTGTTAAAAGGAATTTGTTTTTCTTTCGTTTTCAATGAAGGAGAAGAAAGAGGAAGAAGTATAAATACATAATAAAAAATATCACTGGGCAATGGCAAGGGCCCAATTGAAACTGAATAGTATAAACCTATAGAAGATGAGGTCTGCACCATTCTGTATCTTCCTCCAGTAATACTGTGACCAGGAAGAAAGACAGAAAAAGGGAATGATGGAAAATAATTGTTGATTGGATTGGGCAGAAGATGGTCTTTGGGGCATCATTAAAAATGCGTAACCAAAACATTTAGTCCAAGTTGGAAGCAACAGACCTTTATTTGGTTTTTAAAGCTATGAACAGGCAACCATGCTGCATGAGCAATAACTAATCAAGACATAGCAGAATTATACAGAATTGTGACCAAACATAATATAAAGTTAACCTATCATAGTTAGTGACATACAGAATTAACACTAAGCTACATAGTAATTAGATATAACTGATATGCAGTTCAAACAGATTAAAACAGTTTTTCCTAACTTAACCTAAGAGTGTGAGGGCATTAAACCAGGGTTTGAAGGCAGGAAAGAGATGGAGGTTAAAAAAAAACAACTTTTTGGGAATCTGAGAGACAAAAACTGTGCAGGTGAGTTGACATAATCTCTTCCTCACGACCTTTTAATACAATCAGCAGCAGCATCTTCTTTTCCAGATATCCTCCCTAAACTATCCATATTTTTCTTCAATCCCTTCCTGCAACCCCTTCTTTTTCTTGCTAAACCATATGAAGATATACCACAAAAGAAAATGGAAAAATGAAACTTCTCCTATCTCAACATCCTTCCATATTTCTTGATTTTTTTTTTCTGTTTGGGGTGGGGGTGGGGTGAAGAAGGGTAGATTTCTTATAATTTTCTGTTTGTGGGAACAGGGTTTGAGATGGAAATGTAAGAAAGGATTTATTAGTTATGACATTACAAGAGTCCACAAGTCTTCTAAGGTGAAAAATTTAGAATATCAGCAATACAAATTTAAATTCTTATTATTATCTAATATTCTTACTTTTAGCCAGAAACCATAAGACAAACCAAAAAGCCCTCAAGACATCAAGGAATCTAAAAGGAAGTCTAAAATAATACAGAATCTAAGGAATTTAAAAGGAATCTAAGATAAGACGGAAACATGATTTTTACTAAGCACTAGCCCTTCCCATGCACTAACCTTTATTCTGAAAAGGTGGTTTAGAAATACTACATTTTTACCTAATCCAGACCACGTTTTTCTGTGATCCATTCCCCAATGGAAAGACTGTTCATTCTTCCTCCCTTTTCTCAAACCAAACTACACACTATGTGCCTACTTAAACTAGAGCTTAAAATGCACTCTTGAGCACGCGCGCGCGCGCACACACACACACACACACACACACAACCTACACACACTTACAGAAATTTTTGATGAATATAATTCTCACCTGGGCTTTTAGCTATTGTTCCTTGGAGAGCTCTATGGGCAAATGTAGGATAGCCCACTAATTTTGCCAGATGGTCTCTACTGCTAAGTAATTCATCTAAACAGTTCAGCTGGTCAGGATTGGGGTAAAGAAAAACCTTGTAAGCCACTTCTCGTACCTAAATTCAAAGAGTAAATGATAATTAATGTCAATTCCATTACCTAAAATTTTATTTAATCATAAAAAGGACAAATGTCATCATACTACATCTGCACCTGAAGATTGATGTAATCGTATCCTTGCCAAAAAGGTATATAAAATGACTAACAGGTATTTGAGGTCAAACACCGCACAATGAATCAATCTATGCTAAGAACTTCAAGGAATGGCAAATAAGACTGAATTACTATAAAACAACTTTCTCATCTAAATTTTAAAAGAAATTTCATCCCTAAACAGGATTTTAAATGAGTATGAACCATTTCCTAGACAGAGCTCTAATGCTTAAGTTATTAAACACAAAAATGAATTTACCTACTACTTTATAGCTCTAGGCTTCCCATTTGACTTTATAATGCTAATTCAACTATATGCTACAAATTGATTATAACAAATGGAGTAAATATTATTTAAGATAATCTAGGTGGCATAAGAATAGACTACTGGTTCTCAAATGGGGCTTATATAAACCCTAAGCTTGACCTGTAAATGTATTCTTTGTTCCATATAGCTTCAGGCACATGGTCTCTCTAGGTGCAACAACTACCCTACTAGTTCCCAGAAATGGTACCCGTTCTAGTTGCCCTGGCACCTGGGGCTGCAAGGCAAAGAAAGTAGATTCCTGTTGAACTCCACGCTCCAAGACACCTGCATTATCCCTACCCCAGTTCCTTAGAGGTTGGGATGGAATATCAGTGCAAAAGTCATCCCTTTTCACTTCTTTCCCTACATCCTTAAGGCTAAAGCCAACTATAAGAGAAGGTTCCTCCCTATAGGAGTAATCATCCCCTTCATCCTCCTCCTCCCCAACCCCCATCCCTACTGGCAGTTGACACTTTTTTAGCAGCTCTATTTCAGAGATCAGCCTGGCATTCACAGCTTCAGACTGATGACCACAGCTGCTGTTCAGATACAGAAATTCAATTTAATAGAGAAGAAAAAAAAGGCAAGGAAGGGGAAGTAAGAGTGGAGTATTTCATATAGTGTTTAAGCTTCCAAACTGAAGTTAAGGGAGAGAATGTCCTAGAAGTAAAGTGAGAGAAAAGAAAGCAAAGAAAGGGAGACTAATAGAGAATGATTTACCTTAGACCCCAGATCCCAACTTTGTGGATTTTTTTATTATTCTAAAGTTCCCCACTTTCCCTAATTCTCTTTAACTTTTCATAAAAACCATTTGCTTACAAAAGCTTTTTAATTTTACTTTAGAAAAATTAAGATTTTTTCCCCTAAATTAGTGCTTTTTCATAATTTATTATTTTTCAAAAAATATTTTTGTATTTTTTTCCTTTGGAAAAGATTTCATTTTAGGGATAGTCTAGATTAGAAGTAAAACAAAGGTGACTTTTTATTTATTATACCTTAGAAGATATTATGAGTAGCATCAATAATAAATGCTTCCCTAAGAAGAAAGTAATTTTCTTCATTTAAAGTTGTTGTAAGAATCCCCACGTATAAGACACACCCTTTTCTGAAAAATTTGCGGTCTAAAAACTGGGTGCGTCTTATACAGTGGTTACAGATTTTATTTGCATTTCCCACTTTTTCACACTTGTTGTCTTTGCGCTCATTGTTTTGCAGTTGTTACTGGTATATTAGGTTACGTTTTGCCACCTGTTCTGCCCAGAAATGGCTCAGAAAAGATTTTCGTACAGTGCTGAACTCAAGTTAAAAATGATCCAGTTTGCAAAAGTGAATGGAAATCGTGCTGCTGAATGTAACTATGGTCCTCCTCCAACTGAGAAAACAATCCGAGGCTGGCTATGGGAAGAAGAAACCCTACTGAAAACGCCACAGCATTAGAAGGCCCTGAGAGGCAAGTCAGCAAAATGGCCTGATTTAGAGAGGGAATTGAAGATATGGATTGAAGAGCAAAGGGCAATTGGAATTCCTGCGCCCACAAAGATGGTTCAGCACGAGGCAAGAAGAATTGCTGATGAAAAAGAAGTTACTGATTTCAAAGGAGGACACAATTGGTGCTTCAGGTTCATGAAACGGAATGGACTAGGCATGCATACATGCACCAGACTTGCCCAAAAGATGCCTGAAAGCTATGAGCAGGTGAATAAAACTTGAGTTCAATAACTTTATGTAATACTTTTTTTTTTCAAATTTCGGGCTTATAAATGGGGAAATACAGTAGTGACTTTCTATTATTAGGCTTACTAAAGTTTTTTAAAATATATTCCTATAGCACTGCTGAATTATTTTAAAAACAGTACATGCAGCCAGGACTAAAAACAACTTTAAAAACTTACCAAATCATCTGAAGACTCTGCATGTAAACTACTGACTAGTGCATGATCTCCATCATGTGCAAAGTTATAAAGGATATGCTCTGGTAAGAGGTGCTTGTCAATTTTGTTGGGAAAGTGGGTTTGCATAATAAAAGCACTGCTCAGATCCAAGATCTTAACATTAAGGTCCACTGCTCTTTTACGCTGTATATGAAAGAAATAAAACACAATTTAGTATGATTAAATTTTAATCATTTAAAATCAGTTTTCTAAAGAAACCCAGTAAAGATGGTAGGTCAAAAAAAGGCCTTCTATGTATTACAGTCTAAATAAATCATAATTAAATATGTACTTAGTTTCTTAAAAGAACATAAGAAGACTTCTTAAAATTTTACAATGATTTCATGTTTTGAGATTTGCATAAAATCAAAATTTCTATTGAGTTATATTCTAATTTCCGAAGGCTACACCAGGTAGGGCAACTATATAATACCTTAAAAAAAACTGTCCCTAGTAACACGCTAAGAGACAAGATACTAGGCTGGATGGATTTGCCCAGTATAGTATTTCTCAGATCATTTTTTAGTTCAAAAAGAAATTTTCAAATGTTTTAAGGAAAAATTATAGAAAATGCTGAGTGGTATAGAAAATAATGAATCTTTAAAAATGCATTTAAATGAAATCTTTCAAAAGCAATAAAGAGGAAAATGGTTGAAAAATTTCTTCTAATTTTCTCTACAGTTGATTTATTATTAGTTTGTATCTCAACGGAAAGTCAAAGTCTTCACGGAAAGAAACCTTGACTTTAAACCCTATCTTGCCACCCACCCTGATGCAGTGCCTATAACCTCCAGTATTTTCTAGCTCTAGAAACATAACCAAAATCAACACTGCCATTGCTACTGAAAAGAGAATCGTCGGAATCTATTCCCCTATGGATCTACTTCCTGAGACTTCCCAAATCAAAATACTGCTCCTTGCCCACCATTTTCCTGTCATCCCCCATTAGAATGCTAAACTCCTTGAGGACATTACCTATCTAACTTAGATACTTGTATTTCACAGTCAGTAAATAATCATTTATTAAGCATCCATTATGTGCCAGGAACTGTGTTAAGCTCTAGGATAAAAAAAAAAAAAAAAAAGACCAAAAAAAAAAATCCCTGCTCTCAAAAAGCTCACAATCTAATGTAAGGGAGGCAACATGAAAACATGCGTAAACAAGATATATAAAGGGTAATTTGGAGATAATCTCAGAGGGAAGGCACTAGCATTAAGGGGGATTGGAAAAGGCTTCTTGTGGAAGGGGATTTTAGCTAGGACTTGAATGAAGCCAGAGAAGCCAGAGACAAGAGATAAGGGAGAGAATTCCAGGCATACAGGACAGTCAGTGAAAATGCTCAAGAGTCTAGAGATGGAGTTTCTTGTGTGAGGAACAAGGGGGCCAGTGTCACTAAATCACAGCGTACATGGGAAGGAGTAAGGTGTAAGAAGCCTGGAAAGATAGAAGGGGCCCAGGTTATAAATGGCTTTGAATGCCAAACAGATGATTTTATATGTGATCCTAGAGGTAACAGGTAGCCACTGGAGTTTGCTGAATTGGGGGCAAAGGGAAGATAAGGGTGGTCTGATATAACCAGGCATATAATTTAGGGATAATTGAATGGGAGAATGGAATGGAATGAGACCTGTGGCAGGGAGAACAAATAAAAGGCAACTGCAATAATCCAAACATAAGGTGATAAGGTCCTGTATCAGGTTGGTGGCAGTGTCAGAGAAGAGAAGGATACATATATGAAAGATGCTATCAAGGTAAATAGATTGGTTATGGAGCAAGAGATGAGAAATGAAGAGAGGAGTCTAGGATGACCCAAGGTTGTAAGCCTGGGAGACAAGATGTAGGTTCCTTTGGTAGACTAGTTTGGAAGTGAGGAGAGTTTGGGGGGAAAGATGAATTCAGTTTTGGACATGCTGAATTGAAAAAGTTTGAAATGTCCGATAGACAACTGGATATATGAATCTGGATGTCAGGAAAGAGGTTAGGACTGAATAAATAGATCTAAGAAATCATCTACAGATGATATCTGAATTCGCAAAAGCTGATGAGATCACCAAGAGAAGGGAATCACTTGTGCATGTAAGATTTGCACTGTAAGAAGACAGGCCACCTCCTGTCTTCTCCCTGTGAGACAGGGGTGAAGGAAATAACAAGGCATGAAATCTGAGTGATGTGAGATGAGGAGGAGAAGAAAAGAGAGAGCTGTGATTGGCCTCAATTTTTTCAGTGAAATATGGGGCAAGGTTCTCAGCTGAGGTAGAGGAGGGAGAATTATTGGAGGATGGAGGGAGAAATGAAAAGGTTTGGAAAAGCCAATGTGTAATAAGTGGGATAATAAGTCAAGTAGGGAGGTGTAAAAGGATTGCCTTGCCGCAGTGAGGACCCAGTTGAGATTAAAATCCTTTTTTATTCATTCAATTTTTCATTAATCCATTTATCAAGCAACAATTCATATACTAGGTCCACACACATTAGTTGTGTGAACTTAAGCAAGTTACTTTACTTATTTAAAAATATGTTTCATTTTTAAAATTAGGTTAATAATATAAATACATTGCCTACTTCCCAGAGATGGTCTAAAGCTCCATTAGGATAATATATCTAAAAGCACTTTGTAAAATGTAAATGGCTGTAAAAATGAAAGCTATTTGCTAAGAAATCAGGCCATATTTCTCCTCGCAGAATAACAGGATTATAGGATAAGATATGCCATTAGATATGATCGGTGTATTGAGTTCTCTCTCTCTTACCTATATGCTTCTTCATTACAAGGGAGAGCTTTCTCAGGAAGTAGGATTTGGGGGAAGAAAGATATGGGGGTCAGCAATTTTATTAAGAAGAATAAAAAATATTGTAAAATGTAAATCAGATTGGTAGGTGCCTGGGGGCTATGACTATGCTTCAGACTTCTTTATATCACTATCACCTAACACAGTACCCTTGTACACACTAGGAACTTAGCTGTTTGTTGTTGAAGATGATAATAACAGCTGAAGAAGTATATCTTCTTAGTGTCCAGACAAAGGATACATAAATTGAAGGCTTCCTCAGAAATAATTTAGTAAAAAATGAACATTACGGATCAGCTGGGCTCCCTTCTAAATTTAATATAAGGAGTAGCAATAAAATTTAAGCTATTCCTAAAAGAACTAAAATCTATAGAGAATAAAACTGAAAAATGATCTTTAGTGTAAGCATGATCAATTTCATTCAAGATGAAATCTTGTAACATTCAAATTCCCTTGAATGGCATAAAACAAGTATCTATCTATCAACATGCCAAGATTATATTAAAAACATAAAAATGTACTTCTTCATTGGATATGCCACCTTCATATGAAAATGCATGGATAAGCATAACTTCTGCATTGATTCCACACTTTTCATACTTCTGCTTTTCCGTTTATACACTTTGTTTAAAATATGACACAACTAATCACCACCTAACAATTATCAATGAATATCAATAAGTAATACACAAAAATTAACATTTTTTCCTACAGTTCCAAAATTCCTCTTCTTTTTTAGCAGAAAAAAATGAAATGTGATTAAACCAAATCTGCAAACCAAATTTGCACCTTAAGTCATGGGGGATGACAAAAAAAATCAAAATTAGGAGTCAACCGTCATTCATTCTTTTCCTGATTCCATCGATGATATCCTAGGATGCTGGGCATATATAAACCACACCATGCCCTCAGTTTGTTGTAAAATAGAAAACGTTCTCTCCTTCCACAAATTTTCCTAGAACACAGTGTCTGGATCACTCCTTGGCCCCTTCGTGTTTATATGTTCTATCATACTTATGTGTACATGGGTACAGACTTAGCAATGGACTTTGTCGGTTATCCCAACTACCAACCTGAATTTTAAAAGGATCATTACTAATCAACAGGTGAATTTGGGGGTACAGTAATGTAGGAAGACCAATAACTGTCTTCAGCATTTCATTCTTGAGAGTTTCCCTTCTTTCCAGGCTGTCTTTCTCTATAGAATTTCAAGCAATGGGATCCTATTTATCCCTTTTCTAAAGGTTTTGAAACCTCCTCTCTTAAAATCTAGGGAACCCATCAGGCTACACCTAGCTTTCCTCACCTCTGTCATAAAATCCACAGTGAAGAAGACACCTCTTCCCAAGGTTCCCATTATTTCCGCCCCAGCAACTAGTTCCTCCTAGCCCTGAACAAAGTTCCCCTTGTGGTTTCTTCCACTTGTTCAAGAATGAAATAATCACACAGGCAAACCAAGAAATTGTTCCTTGCTCTACTATGGGCAGATGGTATTCCAGGAAATGTTTGGATAACTGAAATTCTACAGCATTTCTTTGTCCGACCTCTGTGCCGGATTTACCTTATCTATTTCATCTTCTTATCTAGATGATCTATAGTACAATGCCACAACAATTTTATGCTTTTGTATCTCCCTTTGAAGATATTCATAAAAATGCTTTCCTCTTCTGGTAACTAGATTTCACAGATGGGTGGATCTTCTTCATATGTAATGCTGCGATACTACAGTCTGTCCCTTCTCTTCACCTAATCTGTTTCTTCTTCCAAAGCCATATTCCAGTCATGTGTCCTTTCCCACCAAGTCTCAGAAATACTGAATGATGCCAAATTTGTTTCCTTGGATTAGGATCTTTAGTTAGACTCGCTACTGCTACTTCCCCTATTGTGTGTACTTATGTAACAACAAAGCCTTGGATTTTACTGCCTCCTTTCTAAGGAGAAGGGTCTTGTGAATACATGGGGATCTCTGCTACTAGTAGTCTTCTTATATTTTAGCTATCCTCGATGGTTTTTAGTAATAATAGACCCACATAAGTACTTTTTTCCTTGCCCCTTTCTTTCTACATTAAAACCATCTTGATTAGATTTTTTTTTAAGCTCCAGGTAAAAACATTCTTTACTCATTTTCCTTGGGTGCATTCCAACCTTAGCCAGGAGCTCATCACTTTTTATAGTTACTATCACTACCAACCACAAAAAACTGACTCATAAATGTTGATTTAATTCCCTTAATTCCTCAAAAGATGGCCTGTGGGACAGTTATTTAAATAAGACTTGTGTATGCATAATCCTACAGAAGAAGTTTTCATAGACTAAAGAATTAACTAGTACAAAAGGTATATTATGGCACAACACCATCTGAAATAAGAGAACTTTAAAGAATTTAATCCTGTAATAAACTAATTAATCTAAAGTGAAACAGGGTGGTAAATCAAAACAGAAAACACATGATATTTACCTTTTCTTCATCCAAATGGATTCCACTTATCTCAAAATCAAACATAAATAATTCTGCCACTTTCCTAAAAATAAAATTATTCTCATTACATGTAAGTAGTAATAAATACTTTATCATAATTCTTTTCCTCTGACAAAAAAAAATCTAGCTTTAATGTGCTTACCACCTGTGTGACCTGAGCAACTACTGTGCTAAGCCCCGAGGAAGATAAACAGATTAAATAAGATACTTCAAGGAACTTGTGAAGAAAGTTATTTCCAAAGAGTCTTCAGTGTCTACTTGACTAATCCAACCATTTCAGAGAAGAATATATTCTACATAAGTTATTTTAGAAAGGTGCAAAATACTTTCTTGCTGGCACATTTACGAGATGCTAAACTTTAGGGTAAAAAGTACAAAATTCGAGCTGTGAGCTCTTCCACCTAGCGTGCACTTGCCTCCCCCCTGCCTCCAGGTGTGGCACCACCTCCTCTCTCTCTTAAGGGTTTAAATTTGCCACTTCAAAGTTCGCCATGGGTGATGATATTGCTGCTCTCCTTGTTGACAATGGCTCTGGAATGTGCAAAGCTGGCTTTGTAGGAGACGATGCCCCTTGGGCTGTCTTCCCTTCCATTGCTGGGTGCCCCAGACATGAGGGTATGATGGTGGGTATGGGACAGAAAGACAGGTATGTAGGGGATGAGGCCCAGAGCAAGAGCGGTATTCTGACCCTGAAGTACCCCTCTGAACATGGTATTATCACCAACTGGGACGACATGGAGAAGATCTGGCATCATACTTTCTACAATGAGCTCCACGTGGCCCCTGAAGAGCACCCTGTGCTGTTCACAGAAGCCCCCCTGAACCCCAAAGCCAACAGAGAAAAGATGACTCAGATTATGTTTGAGACCTTCAACACCCCAGCCACGTATGTTGCTATCCAGGATGTGCTGTCCCTGTATGCCTCTGGTCGTACCACTGGTATTGTGATGGGCTCCTGCGATGGTGTGACCCACACTGTGCCCATCTATGAAGATTATTATGCCCTTCCCCATGCCATCCTCCATCTGGATCTGGCTGGCTGTGATCTGACAGACTACCTCATGAAGATCCTGACCGAGAGAGGGTACAGTTTCACTACCATAGCTGAGAGGGAAATTGTGTGTGACATCAAGGAGAAGCTGTGTTACGCTGCCCTGGACTTTGAGCAGGAGATGGCCACTGCTGGATCTAGCTCTTCTCTGGAAAAGAGCTATGAGTTCCCTGATGGTCAGGTTATCACCGTTGGCAACAAAAGGTTCCGATGCCCAGAAGCTCTCTTCCAACCATCTTTCTTAGGTATGGAATCCTGTGGAATCCACAAAACTACCTTCAACTCAATCATGAAGTGTGCAAAAGGATGCAAAAGAAGATTACAGCCCTAGCTCCCAGCACAATGAAAATCAAGATCATTGCACCATCTGAGCGCAAATACTCTATCTGGATTAGAGGCTCCATCCTGGCCTCTCTTTCCACCTTCCAGCAGATATGGATCAGCACGCAGGAGTATGATAAATCCGGGCCCTCCACTGTCTGCCGCAAATGCTTCTAAATGGACTGTTTGTGTTTTTTTAATTTTTTTTTTTTTGGTCAAAGGGTGCGACATGATAATTGCCCAAAAAAAGAGATGAGATTGGCATGCCTTTATTTGTTTTTTGCTTGGGGTTTTTTTTTTTTGGTTTTTTTTTTTTGGTGCTTGACTCAGGATTTAAAAACTGGAACGGTGAAGGTGATGAACGGTCTAAGTACGTTGGAGGCAAATATCCCCAAAGTTCTACAGTGCATCTTCAGGACTCTGATTGTACATTTTTTTAATAGTCATTCCAAATATTGTATAATGCATTGTTAAAAAGTTACAAGCCTCTGTGAAGGCTGTCCTCTCCTAGAGCAAAGGAGCTGTGTAACAAAAATCCAGATTGGGAGGGTGAGGGGGGGAAGGTACTAGTATTGCTCTACATGTAAATTATGTAATCCTTTAAAAAAAAACTTTTTGTATCTTCTGCCTTAATACTTGTTCCTTTTTTTTTAAATTATCAGCCATAATGAATGGCCCCCTAAATTCCCTCCCTGCCCCCAACAAAGATGTGAATGAAGACTTTACAATCTCCCTGCAAGTTTTTTGAGATTGGTGCCAGTACTTGGGGAAAGGGAGGAGCTTTACCTGTACACTGACTTAAGATCAGTTCAAATAAAAGTGCACAAATTAAAGAAAAAAAAAAGTACAAAACTCAATCAATCATCTGACCATTTTTGTCTTAAGGATAGTGCTAAAACACCTGGATGATTAATTGAGTTTCCACTTTTCACTCAGTTTTTAGCATCTTAAAAACCAAATAAACAAACATGTTGATAACTGATTTAGGTTTTTAATTCATAATAAAAGGCATTGTGGGGTAGTGAAAAGGGCACTGAACCTAAGCATGTGACCCCAGCAAGTCACATGGCCTCTGAGGCCACAAGGTCCTTGCTACAAAATAAGGAGGCTGGCCTACATGGTGTCTAAGATCCCTTCTAGTTCTATAGCTACAATCCTAGTTTATAAGCCTATAAATCTCAGAATACGTAAGGATATCCTCTCAAATTACTGATAGGGAGGTGGTGGTTATTGTTATTTGTTCTTCGTTCTCAAAAAGACCATGACATCAGGGAGATGATGCCATGACTTGCAAGTGAATTGGATTTAAGTCACCAGCCTCACTCTCTCCTCCAATGCCAACTGTATCCAGTGGCAAGATACAGATCAGGACAACTGGAGATGGCCCTCTGATAGGGAGGTAGGAGAGGGGAATATGCTGCAAGTAAATATGATAAGCTTCAATATAATTAAACACAGTCATGTCACTAGTCATATCACTCCTGCTCAAAAACTGTACTGCCCAGTGAATAAAGTTCAGACTCCTTTGCCTAGAATTCCAGGCCGTCAGTTACCTGGCAGCAAACTACACTGCACCTATTTAGCTACTGCCTCCTGTCATGAACTCTACACTCTAGACAATCTGAGGCAAAAGTATTCTACACTTTTTCATCTCCATGCCTTTGTTTCTGTGGTTTCCTGTGACTGGGATAGTGTCTTCCTCTGTCTCTTTGTGGGTTTAAAGGCTTGTCCAACCTTTAAAATCCACTGCTACTTCCTCCATTAAGGCTTTCCTGCTCCTCCTTGCCCTTTAGGTCCATCATTAACACCCTTTTCCCTCTCTTTTTCCCTTGGACTTTACATAGCATTTTGTTTTGTACCTTAATTATGTACTAAGCGTGTATTATAATTTTTAAAATAATAATCTATGTATGTGTCCTAGAGAGGCAGCAGATAAGAGAATCAGTCTCATAAGAACCACCTGTTACAAGTCCTACCTCTGACACACACAGGTTATGACACTGGGCAAATCACTTAACTAACCTCAATGCTCTAGGTCAGTGCTTCTCAAACTGTGGGTCGTGACCCCATGGGGTCACATAACTGAAAGAAGGGGGTTCACAAAAAATTTAGCAACAGCAAAAGATTTCTGAATGCACAACAACAACAAATTAATTCAAAATCAAACACACAATGAATCTGAGATGTTTCTGGCAGGGCTTGCCCATGTTGCATCACACAACTTCACTGTATCTTTGATTCTGAACACACAACACACGCACTTTGTACTGCACATGCCATCATACCACACAACACCAACAAACGCTGCCAGAAACACCTCAGCTCAGATTTGAGACTATTGTTTGTTATGAATTGCAGTGTTTTTACTGTACATACAAAATAGTTAAATGAATTTTGGCTTGGGATTAGGACGGAATTTCCAACAATTTCTGAAATGGCCCTAAATGTATTTCTGCTATTTTGTCCTATGTATTTATACAACACGGTGTTCTCAGCATTGACAATTATAAAATCAAAATATCCATCAACTCTAAAAAACAACGAAGATGCTGTATATCCTACAGTATCAAATAGTCCTCCAAGATGTAATTATGTAAAAATAAACATGCATATCCATCTCATTAGTATGCAAATTTGCTTTCATCTTTAATAAATGGGAAGATTATATGTACACCAAAGAATTGTTTTAAAATAAATTTCTTTATGATTTATTATCAGTGAATGTTTGATTTGTAGACCTATTTTATATACCTATCTACTTGGGGTCACAAAAATTTCTTGGGTGAAAAGGGGTCCTGAGTGGAAAAAGTTTAAGAAGCTCTGCTCTAGGCAACTCTCTAAGACAAGGAGTTGCAGAGATAAAGCATACCTTCATGATAGAGGAGGTTTCTTCATCATGGAGTCTTCTACACCATAAAACTCACATGTCTATTCCTGGTGTGTGGGTGTGTGTGTGATCCATATCTTAACCATAAGTTCTATAAGGGTAACAAGGACGAAGTCTTATCTAAAGATCACATCTCTGCCAGGGCCTAGCTCAACAGCTCTGCACACAGAAGCCAATAAGTGGGTAGTGAATTAACAAAAAAATAATTAATTAATAAAAAATTTAAAATCATGCTTTATACTTAAGCTTATTTATGTATCCACAAAGCTCACATCTCTGACAAACAAACTCCATCCAAAATTCTCTAATTAAAAACATAACACTGGTTTGTATTTGGGCAAAATTCCAGTTTCCACACATGAGATTTCCCATCTCTCTTCCAAATAGTAGCACCTACATGGAACATTAAATTCTATGAAGTTATGCTAGAAGCCCAGCTCCTTAACTAACGAAAGCTGTTTTTCTTTTATTCTTTGTGACTAAAAAGTTTCTCAGGAAGATATCTCTTTCTCTTGGCACATTTCAAAATATCAGGGGAATTCATGCTTACTGAACATCTGATGTGCTATTTTGGCTTTCCACAACTATTTAAAATGGAAACAAAAATATACTTCCTGTTGATCGCAACAAAAGCTTCCTAGTTGGTGAAGATCAAAGGTACTTTGAGTCCATCTAAAATGACCAAATCTAACAATACAAGAAAGGTGCTGTTTTTAGTGACACCAAAACCATTCTTAATTTACAAAAGTGAATTAATCAACAAAAGCATGTTATCAGAATTGTACAACATGATCTGAGCACCTCTACTTAATTAACTTTTACCTAAAGTAAAAACTTTCAATCATTTGATCCAACTGCCAAACTGCCTATGTCTCCCATATATTGCTCACCCTTCAAAGAGATTCAAACTTCGATTGCTTTATGAGACAAATTTTTTTTAAAAATTTAACAAGGGAATCTATGAAAATACATGTATTTCTTAATCAATGTTATTTCTTTGATTTTAGTTTAAGAATCATATGATAAAGATTAATGCTGGTTACAATTTGGTTAGCTGCTATAAACACTTAGAATGACACCATTAAAATGGCTGGTTTAATTTTAATTAGACCATTATTGTGGTATATGTATTTCACAGTAAAAAAAAAAAATAACAATAATATCCAGTAAAGGCAAATTATATCTAACCCTGTTTTGTAAACAGAAATTTACTTAGTGCTGGTAACAATAACTGATCACCAAAGTAGTGAAATTTTAGTTATATAATTTCTTGTTGCTCACTTGCTTCAGTTGTATCTGACTCTGCAACCCCATTTGAGGTTTTCTTGGCAAAGGAACTGGAGTAGTTTGCTGTTTCCTTCCCCAGCTCATTTTACTAATAAGGAAACTGAGGCAAATAGGGTTAAGTGCCTTGCCCAGAGTCACAGCGCTAGTAAGTATCTAAGGCTGGATTTGAATTCAAGTTTTTCTGACTCCAGGCCTGGTACTCTATCCCCTGGGCCACCTAGCTGCCCCCAGTTACATAATACTCAAGCCTAAAGTTATAATTGAACAATAAACTACTTCCCACACGTCACTGGTTTCTTCAGAATTCTAAGAGGAAAGCAGAAGGGAATTATTTATTCACTTACTCAATAGACATTTATTAAGCACCTAATACATAAAAGGCCTTCTGCTGAGTGCTTTGAGGGATAAATAATAACTAAAAATATGCCTTCAAAGAGCTTACGATTCATCACAATAGTAGAATTACTGTGATGAATCAAACATACATCTGTAGCTATAAAACGATTTCACCTAATTATATTATTAACATAATTTTTTGAATATTCCTTTGAATATATTCCTTTGAAAATACATTTCCTGTTATTGACTAATCAAAAACTGTTTATTAGTGGCAACCATAGGTTCACCCAAAATTATTTAAAATAGAATCCTAGTTATTCTATATAAGAGCCAAGAGCTTTAGGAAGAAAAAGCCCTTTCTACTTCCAAATGTCAAAGCTAGTCCAGCTATCTAATTAAACAACAGGGAATCTGTCCTAGCCTTCTTATGGAAATAGATGGATTTCGCTAATTGACTATGTAGTCCTATCTTTTGTTTCTTTTATTCAACTCAGCCTCCAAAAGAAGTAGGATGGCAGGAAGGGGAGAAGGGTAAAATAAGGAAGGTAGATGGAAGGAGTGAGGAATGAAGGAGGTAAATATTCACAAACTTAGAGCATATGAAATAACCTCCTACTACCTTCATTGAGAAGATGCATAGTAACTTCATGCAAAGTGAAATCACAGGCCTAGAGGGGACCTCAGAAATCATCTCACCCAACTCCATCACATAAATGAAGTCTAAGAATGTAAAGTTACTTATTCCAAACCACATAGATATGGTTAGGCAAGGACTAGAACCCAGGCATCATGGCTTCCAATTCACTGTGTTTTCCACTATATCACACAATAATAATTCACATTTATATGGGATTTTAAAGTTTCGAAGAACTTTTCTAACCACTATGAGGTAGACAGTATAAGTATTATCATCCCCCTTTACAAATAAGGAAACTGAGGCTTACCAGGGTTAAGTGATTTGCCCATGGCCACACACCTAGTAAGTTTTAGAGCCAGGATTTCAATCCATATCTCCTGACTCCAGTTTCAGCATTCTTGCCAGCTCCCTCGGCTCTACTTCTCCATGCCTGAAAACTCATGATCATTACCCAATCTCGCCTTCCATCCATATCTCAAAGGAAAAGTGTCCTAGTATTTCCTACAGATAACCTCTTCCCTGTACCCTTTATAGCATACACTACTACCTTCCTCTACATTCTGGCTCAACAATTTTTCTCTTTTCTTGTGCATCACTACTCTCTCCCCTTCCACTGGCTCTAAGCATGTTCAAGTCTCCTCAGTCACTCAAATCTTCTTCACTCACCAGCCTTCCTAGTCATTTTTCCACACAAAGCAGAAAAATATAATGGATAGAGTGGTGAACATAGAATCAGGAAGACCTGGTTTGAAATCCCACCAGAGTCTTAAGAGCCTTTCCTAAATAAGCAAATGATATGGTCAAAGGTGACCATGGACAAGATGCCTAACCCATCTGAACCTGTTTTTCAACTGAAAAATGGTATGTAGATTTAATTGAATCTTCTGTATCTACTTCATGAATTACTGTAAGGCTCAAATGAGATAATGTATATACTGCACTTGGCAAACTTTAGAGTGCTATATGATCAGTGATATTTCTCCTCTTCACCACCAAACTTTACCTCCACTTCCTCACTTCTCACTCACTCACTTCTTAACCCTGGTGATCCGACTTCCACTGCTACCACTAAGGTGAAGTTCATTTCCCAAAGGCAGTTAACTTTACACTATTTTATACAAAGCTAATGTGCTTTGGTTTACTAGACTTTTTCTAAAAGATTATTCAAGTATTATTTGTCTGCTACAATCCCGAAGAGAAAGAGAAGTAGATCTGTTCTGCTCAACCCTTCATCTTTTATCTTCCCAAGCACCAAGCCCAGTACATGCTTACTATGCACTGATATAATTCAGAAATTAAGTTGCCCAACTTCAAAATACTAAGATGATCGCAGCAAACCAAGTAATCTGCCATTGATCACTGGAGCTTGACCCTTCCCCCAATCCCTGGAAACTGATCTAATTGTTTACAGATGTGATAGTTGCTAATACCATCACTACAAATACCTCCCGCTTCCCCCAGAGATTCACAAACACAAAAAATGTCAAGCATAAGCTAACAAACAAGTACCTGGTTTCAGGATCAAGAGAAGCCACAAGTTTTTCATCTGATAATAATTTCTGCAAACTTCGATATAATTCCACATTTGTATTTAACCTAGAAAAATTATAGATGAAAAACAAATAGATTAGTATTATTTTAAATCTTAATTTATTATCATTCAAAGGATAAAGCTAAATTCTATAGTGTATGTGAATAAATCTCAAGGATTTTCTCATTTAGGCTATGAATGTTATAACCATGATAGACATCCCACAGCAATCAAGTCAAAGTTCAAAGTTAACAGCAAAGTAAGGATAAACAACCTTTCAAAACTGAGGCCTAAAGGTTTCAATTACTATTCTTTTCTACGGGGTAGAGAATAACTGTGTCTGTTCAATATCTTTATCAATGTCTTGGATTAATGTATAAATCATTTGCTCATCATACTTGCAGATGTCATGAACCAGGAGGGGAAAGTGAAAATGCTGCACAACAATAGGGATCTAGAAAGATTTTGGCACAGACTAGAATAGGTCAAATCAAATAAGAGAAAATAAAAGGAAAGAGGAACTAATGTAAAGTTCTTCACTGGGGTTCAAAAAATCAACTTCAAAAATATAGGATGGAGGAGAAAGTCTGGCTGGACAGAAGCTCGGATCTTGGAGTTTCAGTAGTCAACAGGCATCAACTATGTGAAATGACAGGCAAAAAAATTAATTGTATTATTGGCTCTTTTGAGAGCCATAGCATCTAGAATCAAAGAAGCAACTGTTCCATTGAGTTCTGTCTTGGCCTACTTCTGAGTATCATTCAGTTCTGGATACCACACTTTAGGAAAAACAGTGACAATTTTGAGCATCTCCAAAAGAAAATAAATGGTGTTTGGTTTGGTGAATGATTTGGTGAGTTGTTTTAAGGAATGTTTGGAATGGTGAAGGAACTAGAAGTTATGCCATTGAGCAGGAGTACCCAACAGCCTGCAAGCTAAGCATGGTTTTTAGATTTTAAAATACAAGTAAACTTTACTTTAAAGTGTAAAAACTGTTCTTGGGTTACAGGAGTACAAGAACAGATGGTACATGGTAATGGGACAAGTCACCATGCAGTTTGCCAACCCCGACTACAAGGAACTTACTGAAGGAACTGGCTATGTTTAGCCTGAAAGAGAGAGGATTGAGGGACGAGGCAGTGGGGGGCGGGGGGACTGGGGAACTATAGTTGTTTTCAAGTATTTCAAGGATTTTGCCACATATAATAATTAGATTTGTTCTGCTTAACTGAAGAGAACAGAACTAAGTGGTAAGATTCCTGGCAGGTCTCAGTTGGTAAGAATGGTAGTTTATTCCCTTTCACAAATCTGTGTCTTTGATTATTTTCTGCCTTCCAGGTTACCAGATTATTTCTATAATATGTAAGATAAAAGCCATTCTCAGGAGCAATTGCCACGAAGTCTACAGAGACACACATTTCATTCTACTGGCTACTACTATGGCATCATGAAGAGTTATGGGAAAAAAAAAAACCTATTAATAGTAGCTCACACTCATGTGTGTGCTTTATAGCAAAACAAAAAGGCCATCCTAAAAACTACTTTATAAAGTAGTGCACACATTACACTTTACCATTAAGGAACGAACTCCAGATCCAGAGTTAAGAGGTCGGAAACCTGGATTTGAGCTATAGCTCCAATAGTTAACTAGCTCAGAGTGACTTGCCCAAGGTCACAAAGCCAGTTAGCTGTACTATGACTCAAATCCAGGTTTCTGACGCCTTAACTCTGAGGTTCTTTCCACAGTATAGTAAGGATTCCCCTCAGTATTACCACTAACATCAGCAATTAAGATGCCTTCACTTGAGGCATCGTGTCAAAGGAACAAAAGTTACAGATTACAGATTTAGAGATGAAAGGGACCTAAAACTGCAGGTAGTAGTAGCCATCTAGTCCAACCTCACTGAGAAAAAATGAGGCCCAGAAAGTTGAGCAAATTAATGCCCAAGGTCACCCAGCTAGTAAGTAAAGGCAAATCTTTGACTTTTGCCTTAGGAGAAATTTAAATGGACAAATTTGTGATGATGTTTTAGTTGGAACTTAGCTAAGATCTCAATTTAAAAAAAATCCATACCTAAATTCATAGTTGTCATTAAGTCTAATTGAGGTCTTTTTTTCACTTGATGGAAAATATAATTTCTTTATGGCTTGTAGCACACATACATCATTGATTTTAAAATCCCTATGAAGCCAGTATGTTATACCACCTCTCCAATGAAACTAAGGGAAAGGCTAAGTCACAGTGCTAGATAAAAACTAAAATTTAAGCCCACCAAATGAAAATTTTTAAGCATTTAATTACTCAAGGTAATAGTAATGATAAAGAATAACAGATTCGCAAGTACTCAAAAGGAAAAATGGACCTTAAAATCCACTCTTACAGATACCTATACCCCTCCTATCCCAACTATACTCTACCCTCTCTGTCACATCTTAAGTGATTAAGATTTTAAAGCTGCTAGGAAAGGGTCATGCCTAAACACAGATCTGGTACTGTACCTAAAATGGTGGCATAAGAGTCCCAATATAGACTAAAAATATCCCATCATCCAAAAAAGCAGCCCCTAAAATTTTACCATATCCAAGAAGTTTTCCTTTCCTAATCTAGAGTGACATGCCCCAACCTCAAACTATAGTATTAATGACTGTTTTCAGGGTTAGCTATGGTATGGTATAAGGTAGACTGGAGGCAGAAGACCCAAATTTGAATTCCAATTCTGACTGTCACTATCTCATCTGTAAAATGGGAATAATCCCTATCCACACTACCCGAGTCATTATTACAAGCCTACGTACAAGTCACCTTCAGCTACTTCAACAGACCCATGATTTTATTAGTTCATTATATCCAGTGAAAAACTATTCATCTCCTTAGTTTTTTCATGGTTTCATTAGTTGACGTGGCCAAAAATTAAATAGACCACTGACATGAACGAAAAGCCAAAGAGAGTTTCTGGATAATTAATAATCAATTTATTAATTAGCCTAGCTAATTAATGGATGGTGAGTAGTTTCTCTCAGTAATCGAAGACCCCTAATGGAGACACTGAATGCCTTAAATATTTTTTTGAAAGAGAATGCCCCTGACAAGAGAAACCAATCCTGGCTAGTGAACAATTAATGAGGGAATAGGCAATTTAAATGAGGAGGTGGGCTAAGAGTCTTCAGCTCCTCCTACTGAGAACCTGGCTTGATCATGAGACTCAGCTGCCTCCAGCAATCTGGACAAAGCAATCAATCTCTACCTAGACTACTCTGGTTGATTTTCTCCTTCATGAACTGGGCCTAATGCCAATGGAGAGGTGCAAGGACATGGGACTTTAGAGGTGGAATTCACCTAATTTAAATTGTTTACACTCTAAACAGAAGTAAGGTCTCCAAATGGGTTGGGGTCTCCCCCAAGATCCATGAGCATGTACCCCAAGGATTAGGCCAATCTCATCTATCAGCTTTGTTCTTCAAAGACTGACATACGGAGGCTGGTCTCTGAATAAGAAAATAAGCCTGGATCCTAATTAATAATGACTTATTAGTATAAAAGAAAATAATCATTTCCCCCACCAGTAACCAACTCTTTGGGAATGAACCTACTAGATAGGCTGAACCTTTGACAACAGCCTATTTCTTGGTCCATAGTCAACGCTCCAGTTCAACAGTGCCTACTAGGGCTAGTATTCTGTTGACACAGCCTTCAAGAACCCAGAGTCACCTTCAACCACAATGTAACCTCAGAGTGCCTTTAAGTAGAAGATCATTTTCATCTACTAATGTCAACTAGTACACTTCCCTCCTTTACGTATATTAAATAAATGCAGATGTCTTTATAATGTGCAAGTTCTAAAAATTTGTCTATCTTGGTTTCTGACAGCAAGAGCACATAGGACAGGAATGGTTAACTTTCATTACAACAGAACGAAAGCTTCTTGAGAGCAGGGATTGTTTTAGACTTAGCACAGGGCCTTGCACAGTAGGTTCTTAATAAATATTTGTTGACTTCACATTTATTAGCTAAATCACAGGGTTACTATGAGGAAGGCGCTGTGTAAACCTTAAAACACCAAATGAAAAGTTCTTTGTAACTGGCATGATGCTGGGTACTTAAGGACTTTCAATAGCAACTGTATCTTTTTCTATAAACGAAGTTAAAAGGTATCTGGGGGCCAACACAATGATTTAAAAAGCATTTAAACTACTTTTAAAGTAATTTTAAAGAAACTGCACTTCTTGGCAGTTGTGGTTTACTACTAGACTCAACAGGGACCAATAATATCCAATAATACCCTTTATCCTCAGTCAGTCCTACCAGAGAAATTTTCTTGGTCCCTAAAGCAACTCTAACACTTCTCCTGACATACACACTTTATGGACACTAAACATGACATTAAAACAAGTAGAAACTGCACAAACATAATAGGTCACAGTAACTAATCGCAGGCTCAGGAAATTTAGACTTATATTTGTCATGTTTTATTGGCACATACTATATCATAAAATCAACAACCAAGCAACTCAAATAAATCATTTTGATAAAATAAACAACTTAATACACACATCTTTACGCGTGGGGCCCAGTTCTTGTTGGCAACACAAACACTGAAGTATTAAAAGAAAAAATCTGCCCTAACATGATTTCTTGTTATTGTGCAACCCAATATAATAACAAAAGTGAACAAAACATACTTTTCTACCATGGTACCAATGTTTCTGCAGGCTTCTTCCGCTGCCTCTCTATATGCTGGGTCAGGATGAGCAATTTTCACAAAATCAGCCTAATATAAGGGAAAGAGAAACCAAAAGGGGATGTGATGGAAAATAACTTTTCCAGGATTTAAAAACAGATAAAAATTTATATTTTAAAATGTATCATCCAGCAGTTTACATGTTCTATTTGCCTTAACCAATCTATTTCTACCAGTGATAGTGTTTTTTCCTAAATGGGTTTAGCAAAGGCTAGTAGTGAGCATTCTGTGCTCCAAAGAAAATATTTTCTGGGTTTATTTTTAGTTTGACAGAAAAATCTTATTCCTCCAAAGAAAAAACTTTTCAAATCATGTTTTTTAAAAATTGTTTAAAAAAATTTAGACATTTATCTAAAAAATAAAGTATTCCAAATTTCTCTCTTTCTCTCTGTCCATGTGTGCATTTTCCTCCACTAATTTACACCTATTAATTTGGTGCCACAAAATAACCTTGCAAAGCATTAGTATTTGCAGTAACATTAGATCTAGGAAACTTCACATGGCAATATGGTTATGCACCTTCTCCTATCTCATCTCAGTACTCTCCACAGGACTTTTAGTGACATACCTGAATCTCCACTTCCAACCTGGGGTTTCTATCACATTCCTAATGTTATGAAGGGTTACAATGATTATATTCAGAATTTGACTAAATTATTTTTAACTCCTTCAAAAAGATTAAAATTAAACAATAAGTAAAAAAAATTGAAACCACTAGACTGAAAGCACTTCTAATAGAAACATGCTACAAAACTCAGTAACTACAAAATGTTTTATTATGCATTTCTCTGTAAAGTCAATGATGATTTAACATGTAATAAATGCATAAAATATAATCAACACAAGATAAAATTCCATATTTTAATACACATAAATACGTAAATTCACATGACTGACACATTCTTTTGATAATAACAATGAACCCAGCTTAGCATTAAAGTACATAAAATGTTAATTAAGCAAAAATTTACAAAGTAATTTTTAATTACCAAGTATAACATATTAGAGGCAATGGAACCTCTTTCAATTAATAAAGAATGAAAGCTCTTAAAACCAGAAAAAAACCTTATAAACAATCTAATCCAACTCTTTCATATTACAGATGAGGCCCAGAAAGGTTGAGAGTCTTACACTCAATTCAAAACTGATACTTAACATTAACTTTGTCCATTTAGGTTAGTGATGAGGGAAACAAGGTAAGTGAATAATCTGAAACCCAAAATCATTGTTTTATTATTTCTGAGAAATGGAACAATTTTCATTTCTACATTACAAACTTAAGGTAGAAGTGAGCATTCCATGGGGTCATGAAAAATCAGACACAACTGAACCAGACAACAATCTAGTTCAATAAAACTAATATTTTACAACTAGGATAATCTTACTGGCTGTTTCATACAGAAATATCTAAAAATTTTTATTCAATGACAATCACATATACAAAATCTGGGTGATCAAAATTTGTCCTGAGACTTTGCATACTTTAAAACTGACATTTAGACAAGGTAAGAGATTGAAAAGTAACATTTTATTCTACTGACAAGAATAAGGAAAAAAGGAACCAAAATGAGCTTCGATGCAATAAAATGACAGCAAATATCTGGGAAAAGTTACGAAAATAAGCATGGAAAGTAACTAGGGGTCATTAGTAGGCAGCAAGCAAACCTGGGGTTCCAACTTCTCTACCAAATGCCAATGCTGTCAACTCTTCGGTATCTCCAGGAAATTTGAAAGTAAGCAACATTTGCTTTCAAGTTCTATTGACATAAGCAAATTAGGTGAAAGAAGCACTTATTTCATTGAAATTAGGCAGTATTCATTCAATAACATTCATTTCATATACAGTTGGTCAAAAATACTGCCCCTGCTCTTAAAGGGCTTATGATCTATTTTACTTTAAATCCAATAGGAGACCTCTTAAAAAACTTATGTAAGCATTTCCTCCAACCCCAGGAGGCTTGGGGTAAGTGTATTTTGGTCAGAGAGGTAATATTAACTTTAACAAGACAGGAAGCAAAAGAGCTAACAAGCAGATAGGCTGGGGAAGCTAAACAACTTCTGAACCTCTCCTAAAGCCAGGTCCTCCGAGCAATTGCAAAAGGCTATGCTATGAAATGGCAGTAAATACTTATACTAGATATACCCACAACATTCAAATGACTGAAAAAAAAAAAACCAACACAGTCCAACAACAAATATAGGCAATTTTGAATGATCCATTGTTTTAGACTTGTATGCCACTTCTTCCCTTCATAAGTAGGAATAATTAAGAGTTAATCGTATTTTTTGGTCCTGAACAGTAAATTGTGAATCAAAATAACACTATTAGAAGCAAAGAAGGTTTATGTATCTACATCAATAAAAAAGGCTAAAGACATCATTTCAAAAATGTCAATTTGATTTTAAAACTTTGGTAACACAATACAAATGTTCACTCATTTACTTTAAAAAAAAAACCTACTTTATATTCCCAAGTATTATAAAGATATTACTAAAGAGTTGTGTGTAAGCCAACTTTTTTTTTAAATGGAATCTTATTTTGAAGGTAACAAGGAAATTTTCTACATAAAGGAACCATGTCATGTAGTAGGTACTTCTTTACAATGTATGATCTTAACGTCATGAGAATAAAAGATCTAATGATGTTTTGTAAATTTTGCAATGATGAATATCAAATTCCCTTAGAACAGTAAACACCTGGTTTTTTTCTTTCATTGTTAACATATTTGCAGCTGCATAACTAATGTCAAACATTCTTATAAGGATGCTATCTGAGAATTTGCTTGTTTTTTTCTCAAAAACAATTTTCCAGATAAACTTTTGTGTCCTATAGTATATTAACACTGGCTATTGGCAGGGGAAATTAATTACAAATGTGGATAAATTAAAACATTTTTATCATTAATGAGAAAAGTTTAAGCCTTAAAACAGATCTTACCAAATCTGCTACCTTGCACAAGGCATCTGACAGCTGATCAAAGATACACACAGTTTGTGGTCCAGGTGGTGTAGCACATGCACTCTCTACTAGGAACTCAGCTTGTCTTAGGGCTTTTTCTTGTGCAACATGAAATCCTTCGGGAGAACTTAGCTCTGGGACACCAAACAGACCCTAAAATTCAAAGAATATTTTCAATTTATGACCAAAACATGAGAAGTAAATTTTCTCAGTATTCAGTTTCCAAAGGCAATCCTATTTTCAGTTGCTTCATCCCATTACTTTATAATCATTATCATCACATCTCCCACATCAAAATATTCACCCCATGCTTGAGAACCCTTAAGTGGCTCATTCTACCCAAGTTAGATAAATCTGTATTTTTTGTAATTAAAAAAATAAGTTTTTAATAGTTAAACTGGATCCTTGGAATCTCCCTCTGCCTTTATAGCAACTCTATGCTAAACTTCAGAGTTCTTCTCAGCTACCTCACTCCATGGAATCTCACCTCACATGTCATGTATTCTAATCCATACCTGAATAGAAATTCCCTCTACAAGATTCCCAATGAGTATTCAACCATGAAGGGATGAGGAATCCACTAATACCCAAAGCAGTACTTTTAAAGAGCTCCACCTATCAATGAGGATTTCCTTATACTAAGCCTAAATCTGACCCTGCAGCATCCACTCACTGCTTCTAGTTCTGCCCTCTAAGGCCAAACAGAACAAGTCCATTACTCTTCTGGTTCTCACTCTTCCTCTTCTGAAAAATAACAATGACATAATACATTCATGTAATCTTTTCTACTATAAAAGTTTTATAAACCAAAAACTTTTTAAAAGTTGAAAAACTGTGTTTAATAGTAAACAGTCATGGACAACATTATTACTAATAATGACCTTTAAAATTGCTTGCATTTATAAAGTACTTGCGAGTTACAAATGGCCTTTGTATTATCTCGCTTAATCCTCACTACAACCCAGCAAGGTAAGTTGCGTGTTGTAATTTTATGCACATTACACAAGAGAAAACTGAGGCTCACAGAGGTTAGGTGACTTGGACAAGGTCAGACTAGAATGCCAATGGGAGTATTCAAATCCAGTCCAACTCTGACTTCCAGTCCAGTTCTCTCTGGAATTCCCAAAGGATTATCTATAAATTTACAAAGATGGAAGAAACCCATTCTCTTCAATAAGAATGGGTGTTCAGCTTAGATCTCTTCCATCTTCCTAAAACACTTTTGCAAGTCTTTAATGCATTCATTAGGGAACACCATGCATTGTAATTATCTCTTTTTGTTTCCTCTATGGGGCTACTGGGTAGTACAGTGGATACAGAGCTGAGCCTGGGGTCATGAAGACCTGAGTTCAAATTTGCTCTCAGACACTTGCTAGTTCTGTGACCCTCTTAACCCTGTTTGCCTCAGTTTCCTCCCCTGTAAAATAAGCTAAAGAAAGGAATGACAAACCACTCCACTATCTTTGCCAAGAAAACCCCAAACAAGGTCAAGAAGAGTTGGACACAACTGAAAAGATTCAACAACAAAAATTTCCTACATACCAGGTGTTCTAAATGTTTTTGCATCATAGACCACACTCCCCACCATTAAGCAGCCTGAAGTCTATAGACCT
Source organism: Trichosurus vulpecula (assembly GCF_011100635.1). Taxonomy (NCBI): domain Eukaryota; kingdom Metazoa; phylum Chordata; class Mammalia; order Diprotodontia; family Phalangeridae; genus Trichosurus; species Trichosurus vulpecula. The sequence continues at coordinate 184,037,427 of NC_050574.1, forward strand.
CTCATAAAAAAGTTTTTAAATACATAAAATTAAATACATAGGATCACAAAGGAAACCAATTATAATGAAATATAGTTATCAAAACTTTTTTTAAAAATTTCAAGAGGCAGATCCAAGATGGTGGAGTAAAGACAAGGACTCCCCTAAGCTCTTTCCCATCCTCCTCCAAACACCTTTAAAAATGACTCTAAACAAATTCTAAGGCAGCAGAACCCATAAAAAGACGGAATGAAACAAATGTCTAGCCCAAGACAATTTGGAAGGTCGGCAAGAAAGGTCTGTTGCAACAGGATGAGAGAGGTGAACCTGCCAGCATAGACCAGGGCCTCATCAAACCTGGAGTAGGCCTCAGGGTGACTGAATTACTGGCAGCAATGGCGGTTTCCAGACCTCTCAGCCCACAGATGCCAAAGACAACTTAGAAGGTCAGCAAGAAAGATCTGTCCAACCTAAGTAAGACTGGAGCACAGTCCAGCACATGCCACAGCAGACCAGGAGCAGGCACTGGGAGTGACTAAATCAACAGGAGCAATAGGAGCAGCTACTCCCAGAGCTCTCTGCCCACAGACAGTAAGGGGGTCAAACAACTGGTCAGAAGGAGATTACAGGGGTCTTCTTGCTAGCACTAAGGCAAGACTCTGTAACTTTGCTTGTACTCAGATCTGGATCACACTCCCGGGTGTCAATCCCAAGATGAGGGAGCCCTGGCACAACAGAACTTATAGCTGCAGTAGAAGAGGGACCCTCCTCACAGTTCCAGGGCAGAAAAGAGTGCTTGACCAGAGCACAGGCCAGGAGAGCAGTAAACACATCTCTCCTTAGATCACACTATCTTGGAAGAACTGAAAATTTACAGGTGCCTAGAAATATCTCTGAAAACAGTTGCACAAAATCCCTGAAGCTTGGGACAGTGTCTGTCCTCAACCCTGGAAGCAGAGCCCTACTTTAACATACAGTTAAAAGTCAAGTAATAGGCTGGAAAAAATGAGCAAACAACAGAAACAAACTGACAACAGACAGTTATTATGGTGACAGGGAAGATCGAATCACACACTCAGAAGAAGATCGCAAAGTCAAAGCTCCTACATCCAAAGCCTCCAAGAAAAATATGAATTGGTCTTAGGCCATGGAAGAGCTCAAAAAGGATTTTGAAAATTAAGCAAGAGAGGCAGAGGAAAAATTGGGAAGAGAAATGAGTGATGCAAGAAAATCATGAGAAGAGTCAACAGGAGACACAAAAAAATACTGAAGACAATAACACCTTAAAAAATGAACTAGGCCAAATGGTAAAAGAGGTCTAAAAAGCCAATGAGGAGAAGAATGTCTTAAAAAGCAGAACTGGCCAAATGGAAAAATAGGTCCAAAAGCTCACTGAAGAAAATAATTCCTTAAAAATCAGAATGGAGCAAATGGAAGGTAATGACTTTATGAGAAATCAAGAAGCAATAAAACAAAACCAAAAGAATGAAAAAAAATATAGAAGGCAATGTGAAATATCTCATTGGAAAAACAACCGACCTGGAAAATTGAAAGAATCCACTATTCACCTCCTGAAAGAGATCCCAAAATGAAAACTGCCAGGAATATTGTAGCCAAATTCCAGAGTTCCCAGGTCAAGGAAAAAATATTGCAAACAGCCAGAAAGAAACAATTCATGTACTGTAGAGCCACAGTCAGGATAACACAAGATTTAGCAGCTTCTACATTAAAGGACCGGAGGGCTTGGAATATGATAGCCCAGAGGGCAATTGAACTAGGATTACAAAGGAGAATCACCTACCCAGCAAAACTGAGTAAAATCCTTTCGGGGAAACTGGACATTCAATGAGATAGAGGACTTTCAAACATTTTTGATGAAAGGTCCAGAGCTGAATAGAAAAACTGACTTTCAAATACAAGACTAAAGAGAAGCATAAAAAGGTAAACAGCAAAGGGCAATCTTAAGGGACTTAAATAAGGTTAAACTCTTTACATTCCTATGTTGGAAGATTATAACTCATAAGACCTTTATCATGATTAGGGTAGTTAGAAGGAGTATATATACAGACAAAGGCCACAGGTGTGAGGTGAACATGATGGGATGATATCTAAAAAATAAAATTAAGGGATTAGAGGGGAATGTACTGGGAGAAAGGGAGAGGTAGAATAGGGCAAATTATCTCACATAAAAGAGGCAAGAAAAAGCTTTTACAGTAGGGGGGAGAGGGAGTGAGTGAACCTTACTCTCATCAGAATTGGCTCAAAGAGGGATTAACATGCACATGCAATTGGGTATAGAAATCTATCTTATCCCACAGGAAAGTAGGAGGGAAAAGGGAATAAGAAGGAGGGGGGAGGAGTAGTCAGAAGCAAAACACGTTTGAGGAGGGACAAGGTGAAAGGAGCGGGAGAATAGAATAAATGGGGGGGATAGGATGGAGGGAAATACAATTAGCAATAGTAACTATGAAAAAAGAGTATGAAGCAAGTTTCCCTGATAAAGGCCTCATTTCTCAAACATATAGAGAACTGAGACAAATTTATAAAAGAGCCATTTGCCAATTGATAAATGATCAAAAGATATGACCACTTTTCAGATGAAATAATCAAAGCTATCTATAGCCATATGAAAAAACAGAACTCATTATTGACTGGAGAAAAGCAAATTAAAACAATTCTGAGGTACTACCTAATACCTATTAGATTGTCTAATAGGACAGAAAAGGTAAATGATAAATGTTGGAGGGGATGTGGGAAAACTGAGATGTTGATGCACTGTTGGTGGAGTCATGAACTCATTTAACCATTCTATAGAGCAATTTGGAACTATGCCCAAAGGGCTATAAAACCGTGTATATCCTTTGACCTAGCAGTGCCACTACAAAGATCTGTATCCCAAAAGAGATAAAAAACAAAAAGGAAAAGGACCTATATGAACAAAAATATCTACAGCAGCTCTTTTCTGTGGGTAAAGTATTAGAAATTGAGAGGATGCCCATCAATTGGGGAATGGCTGAACAAGTTGTGGCATGTAATTGTGATGGAATACTATTGTACTATAAGAAATGATAAGTAGAATGCTCTCAGGAAAACCTGCAAAGACTTGCACAAGCTGATGCAAAGTGAAATGTAGTGTGTAAAAAGTAACAGCAGTATTGTAAGCTGTGAATGACTTAGCTATTCTCAAAATACAACAATCCAAGACAACTCTGAAGGACTTATGATGATACATCCCCAAAGAAAGAATTGATGGTATATAAATTCAGACTGAAGCATACTTTTTTTTTTTACTTTATTTTTCTTGAGGTTCTTTCACAACATGACTATTATGGATATGTTTTGCATGACTACATAAGCATAACCTATAGTGAATTACTTGCCTTCTCCAGGGGTGGGGGGGAAGGGAGGAAGGAAGAGAATTTGGAACTCAAAGTTTTAAAAACAAATGTTAAAAATTGATTATATGTAACTGGGGGAAAATAAAATACTAAATAAATACCAAAAAAAATTTTTAAAAATAAAAAAAAAATTCATGCACTCCAGGTTAAGAACCTTTGCTCCATTCTATACTTTTCTTGAAGACAAGGACTTGGACTTATTTGAATCTTGTTCCTTTCCCAGTGCCTTACGTTCTACACACAATAAGCTTTTGTTAAAAAATATGAAAGCACCAAAGAGATTAGTCTGAGTCTGTCCTCCCTCCAGCACATGTTATAGGCCCTCCAAAATCCAGTAGATGGTCTTTGAGTGTTGCTTTAGCCAAAAAGTTAATCACCTTGCATCCAGGCTGGTGATGAACTTTCCTGAACTGATACTCAGGAAGCTCACACTCAGAAAGACATTCAATCTGTCCCTGGGTCCATACCTGCATCCCTCTATCCCCTCTAGGTAAGACAAACTAGAGCTGGCACTGAAGTTGGCACAGCATCCCAGAATCCAGGATCACATGAGGAATTATTAGCATGACTTTATCCATAGACAATATTTTAACAAAAGTATAGGCAAGGGTCTACTGAATTAGGTAGAGCTCAACAGAGGGCTAATACGAAAACATGTAAGAGTTCCTCAGTATGAAGAAGCTCAGAGAACTTTGCAGAGGTCTACATCAGTAGAGGAAGTCCCTATAACTCAGGAAATCTAGATCCATCCATCAGTCCTGATAGGGTTGCTGTGTCTCAGCAAAATGCTGTGTTTAGAGACAAATCCTCATAGCTCTACAAATCTGCCAGGTAGAAGATAATCAGAGGGCTACTGGTGATAAAATAGATTTGAGCAAGGAAAAGGAATATGGAGATAAATGCAAAGAGCAAAGGAAAATTTTTGGCAACACATTTCAGAAAGGCACATGAAGTTTACGATATTTAGCAAGTATGTTTTTTAAACAACCAAGTCTTACACTAACCAGTGATTTACATCTGACTTGAATCAATTCTATCCTAATTTCATCTTCCGGTCACAAGCTTCCTGGAAACTCGTCTCTACAAACTGAGTCACCAAGGATCACTTAAGATATTTACTTCCAAATTCAAAGGATGTTATTTCATCCTTTGTAAGGGCCTTCTTCCACCAAAGCGAATCACAACCTTAGCAGACATAATTCATAAAATTCCACTGGTTAAAACAATTCATGAGGTGGAACCCAGACTACTGATGATGAGCCTCTTCACAATGAGTTAGGCTTATTCTTCAACTTATGGTCTGTCACTAGGCCTACACTCAAACCTTTCCTAGCGATGTAAGATCCGCCAGTACTTAGGGATCCACTGGCCAACCTTCAAGAATCCATCAGGGTGAGCTCCATACAATGTCAACATGAGATGGCAGGCTAGGACATCAGTAGAGGATGGCTTGAGATTATCTATTAGTAATGAAAAAGAAATGACAGAAAAACGTAGGCATTCCATATGGTTCTGTCCTAGCCTTCTTCTCTATGTTCTCTAATTGGGAGAAAATAAAACCTGACTCCAGATATGTTACTCTCTTGTCATATGAACTAAGTACTGAGAAAGAAATTTATAATTTTCATACTAATAGATGTGATGTGTAATGAATATACTAATAATTTAGTTTTCTCAAGAGCTGCCTTCTCTGGCTTGGGAATCAGAGCTCACAATGCAGCTTAAACTGATTAATCAAAACTCTGACAATGCTCACAATCACTGGACCTTACGTGAAGTGAATCAAAGATTCTAGAAACTGTTCCTGTCATAGAACTCTGGTTCTGTACTTTGGGGGAGGTGGTCACAACACCCAAAGACTTGACTCCAGAACTGTTACCTTATGGGACTTATGGGTTTCTTGTGGGAGACTACTAAATGATTGTTTGTAATCTACCTTCCCCCCATCCTTTCCCAGTTATGATTTAGGTATATAACCTATGCTTTTACTTCAGCTGTGACAACATTCCTCATTGAAACTGCTTAGTTGAATTACTTGACTGCTGGGAGCATTCTCAGGTTAGAGACTGGCTCAGTAAAAATCCTGTTAACAGCACTAACCAAACAAAACTACTACTTTGGGTTCCCTATAAGTTATATTTCCTCTCTCAGCTTTTTCGTAAGTGGAATTCCCCATGCCTGAAATGCGCTTCCTTACATCTACCCCTTGGATTCTTAGGATGCATTAAGTTTCAGCTAAAATGCCACCTCCTTCATCCTTTCCTGATCCCCCCATTTCCTAACGTCTCTCCAACCCCAAAACTACTTTGTCTTCATTTTGCACATATCTTATATTTAATAAGTTCTGTGAACATGTATCCTGGCTTGACTAGGCCCCTTACCAGTTATGTTACCCCAAAATGTCACCTCTCTGAATGTTTCCTATCTATGAAAATGTGAATAACACATTGTGCTGGCCTCACAGAGCATACTGTGAAGATCATGCTTCATAATTATATAATACTAAGTATTATTGTGCTACTCCACTCTAGTCGATAAATACAATCCTGCTCATGGAGCCAGATGCTAGGTCACCCTCTCCCAGCTGGTAAAAATCCCCAAACACCGGGACCTTCCAATCAAGCACCTCAAAATGCTCTCAATTTCCCACATGGGCCGAGAGCTGAATTAACAAGAAGGACTCATGAAAAGGGTAGAGAAGCTTGGAAAGATGTGGAAGCGCAAATCTAGAATGCAGAGAGCTCCCATGACAGATGACCTGACTCCAGCTCCGGGAAGACTGGCCCTAAAACCAGATTTAGCGCTAGAAGGGCCTTTTAAGGTCAATGAGTCCCCATTTTGCAGATGAGAAAACTGAGGCCCACAGAGGTGAGGTGACTTGCCCAAGGTCACACAGCCAGTCAGGGGCAGAGCCAGGGCGCGAATCCAGGCGTGACTCCCCACGGAACGCTTTTCCCAAGCCGCCCCTCGGGGGCCGCTCACCCGGCGCTCGCCGAACACCTCCTTACGCGCGGGCTGCGCTTTAACATTGAAGGCGGCTCCGACCGGAGACCAGCTGGTGCTGACCCGGCGGGCCCCACGGAGGCCGCCGCCGCCGCCTCGGTTCTTTCGCAGCAGCCGCAAGGCCGCCGCTGTGCCGCCGGGGCCCGGTGACCACAGCCTCCAAGCCTTCAGCATGCTGGGCCTCGCGGTGAGCTCCTCGCACGCCGGCCCCTCACCGGCGACTACAACTTCCTCTGGCCCTGGGACCCTCCTTCAGGTCAGCTCCGCGTCTCCAAGACAGCAGCCACACGCGCTCCGGAAAGCACACGCCGGCGCCACCGCCCACTTCCGGCTCCGGAGCAAGTCGCGAAGCGTGACGTCAGTACGTAAGGGGAGAAAAAATACCTGCGCCTTCTCCCTGCGCTTGTGTTTATGCGACCCCCTGTGGCCGGAGTTAGAAAGGGACAGGAAAGCTGAACAGTTCTTTTACTGCGCTGGCTTGTTCCGGTATAGGTTAGATCCCTAGCTCAGTCCCAAGGGCTTTTTCAAGACTACGAATTCAGAGTAAATGATTTGCAAGCTGATAACACAGAACAGGCAAGTTTGGCCTTGGAACACAAAATGAATCAGAGCAGACTAATAAGAGTTTTGTCAACATTATGCGCTGGTCACAGCAAGCGCTCTTTTTCAATAACCTAAAAGACAGAGGCCAGTTTATAAAGGGCTTTAAAAGCCAAATAGAGGTTTTTGTCTTTGATCCTAGAGGTGATAGGGGGCCTTAGAGTGTATTGAATACGGGAGGTAACATGCTGAATCTCACGCTTTAGGAAGATCAGTTTGACAACTGAGTGGAAAATGGACTTGAGTGGGGAGAGACTTGAGGCTGGGGACCAACCAGAAGGTTATTGCAAAGTCCAAGGGTAAGGTGATGAGGTACCGCACAAGGGTGGTAGCAGTGTCAGAGGAGACAAGGAGGTGTATGCAAACAGTGTTGTGATATGGAAAGTGAGAAAGCATGAGAAGCCTAGGATGACACCTAGACTGCTAACATGGGGAAGATGGTGGTACCCTCAACAGTAATAAGGAAATCTGGAAGGTGAGAAGGTTTGGGGGAAAAGATAATGAGTTCAATTTTGGATTTGTTGAGTTTAAAATATCTACAGAACATCCAGTTCAAGATATCTAAAAGGCAGTTGAAGATTTGAGACAAAGAGGTTGGGACCAGATGAATATATTTGAGAACCATGAGAATAGATATGATAATTGTATCTATGGGAGCTGATGAGATCATCAAATGAAATTATATAGAGGAAGAAGAGAAGAAGGCCCACAACAGCACCTTGTGGGACACTAATGGGCATGATCTGGAAGAGAATCTAACAAGAGAGATTACATGATGCAATATTGCATCATCAAAATTTCAACGCAGGAAAAAACTCGCAAATTTACAATAAATTGTTAAATTTAAGATGCATCATTTTAAAAAAAAAAACAATTTTTTGAAATGTCACAAATTTCAAAAAAAAAAACATTAAAGGGTTAAAGAAAGTAGATTTCCAGGGGAGCACTGAGTAATTTTTTTTTTAAAAGAGAGTGGTGGGCCAAATAAGTTTGGCTAGATCCTAGCACCATCTCCTCTGAGGTAATCTTCCCTCTACTCTGTATTTATCTTTTTATCTATTCACTCCATATTTATCTGTATGATCGGATTTTCATATACTGTTTCTCCCATTGGAATGTAAGCTCTTTGAAGCCCTGAAATGGTTTTGCTTGTGCTTTCTATCCCCAGGACTTAGTATAGTGCCTGGAAGAGAATAATTGCCTTAATAAATTCTTGTTAATTGTTTTGGGAAGCAAGGGGACCATTTATCTGAAAATGACTAGGATGTAAAAACAAAAGGGATCAACAATAAACTTTTTTTAAAAAAATAAAGCAACTTCCTGATATATTTTTGAAAAATGAGGTGCTTCCAAAAAGGGAGGTATTGGTGAGTGTTTTCCCTTAACCCATTAGCTATTGCTTTAAGGTTCCCTTTAAGTTTTGAGTGGCATAACATTTTACACAAAAATGTTCAATGCAAAAAAAGTATCCCCTACACTGGCTGGTGCCTTAACTAGGTGTTCTTTGCCTCAGAGGCACCCTTAGGGATTATTTGAATGGCTACTTGGAATCTGTTGGATGTTAAGTTTACCTTACACACAAATAGTTAAAGTGAAGTTTAACTTCTCCTGCATGCAACTCTAATATGTGATCTTGGACTCCTTTGAAAAAATATTTTTGATCTCCTCTTTGAGGGGCATTACCTTCCCTTCTTTTGGCTCTGTTCCCCTAGGAAATCAGGTAACTTCACAGAAGGGAGTGAATGAGAAGTTATATAAACAAAGACATGTCTAAATCTGCCTCCCCTGGCTACACTTCAAACGGGCAGAAACACAAACCAGCAGTAATAGAGGGAAGAACTAAAAAGAGGGACAAATGGGCGTCTTTCTATATAAGTTTACTGTGTGTCTACCCTGTTGGTAAAATTTATGGCTCTTCTACTCAATTGCTATTTCTTCCTATAAACCTATGCCTCTTCTTTGACCAGGGATGTAACCAGGGGTTCAAAGCTCAGATTTCTGGGAGTTTCAGGGTGGGGAGGGCAAGAAAAGAGATCTAAGACATTGAAATTGCAAGGTCTCTTCAGGGAGAAGTCTCTGAAGGGAGAGAAAGACTGGGGGAAGAAGCAGAGGAACCTAGATCGTGTCTCTTCCCTACTAAAGGGAAGAGCATCCCTACTAAAGACCATCAGGAATTTCCCTTTTTTGTGATATCCGGGACTCTACCTTGTGAGCTGAGATATTGCACTACCATTTATACATTTGTAGAAGAGAGACTTCCAAGTTTTACAAAACTTTTTCATTGGCTTCCCGTTGATCTTGTTTCATGGTGGTACTTTAGTTGTTCTTGTGAATCCCCAGTGTGTGTGTGTGTGTGTGTGTGTGTGTGTGTGTGTGTGTGTGTGTTGAGGGAAAGGGAGAAGGAAAGAAAGAGGAAAAGTAAGGGAGAGAGAGACACGGAGACAGTGAGAAAGGGGAAAAGAAAGAGAAAGAGGGGAGAGAGAGGTGGGGAGAAGTGAGGGAAGAGGGAGAGCAGAAAAGATAAAGTGGGAAACAAGAAATATTTATTCGGGACTTTTGTATTGGGATGGGTGTCTTACATCTATAAGATCAATTAGCAAAAAACTACCAAGGGTTTGAAAAAGCTGACAAGTCATAGTCCTCTTAAGTAGCTCCTAGGGCAGCTCTAAGGTTTAGTAACAAGATGGAAATGGATGGAAAAGCCAGAGAAAACATGTGAACCCAGTTCCAGGAACTCCCAGTCCCAAATCACTCAACAGCATCCAAATGTCATCAATTATCATTAAACCAAGTCAATAATCTTAACTTTTTCCTTCCCACCAAAACCTATGCATAAATATAAATATGAATATAAATATAAATAAATACATAAATTTAAATATGACATTTTCAAACTATGGAAAAACAGAGTAAGTAGTTCAAATACCTTCTTTGAGCATGTGTGTATATATATATATACACATATATATAGATGCATGTATTTACACACATATGTGCATATATCTTCATGCATGTACAATGTCATTGTCTCCATCTTTATATTTAAAAGAAGAAAGGTGAAAGTCATAAGCAACATTGGTTTGTGGAAGTTCAGAAAATGTCAATGAGGAGATACCTAAAATAAATGACAATAGACAACAATTGTGCAAGATTCTAAATTTATTCTTGGGAAAAAGTAATTGACAGTTATGACCATTGCTAAGAATTAGCCTCCTGATTTTGCCTCTCCACACATATTGGTGCCAATTGCAAGCATCAATACTGTGTAGCAAAAAAGCTGGAAATAAAGTGCCTTTAGATCAAATAATGCCTCTAAAAAAATTGTGGCATATGAATGTAAGGGAATACTATTGTGCTCTAAGAGACAATGAATATTAGGCATTCAAAGAAGCTTGGGAAGATGTATGTGAACGGAGATAGAATGAAGTAAGCAGAACCACGAGAACATACACATTTAATGCAGTAATACAAACAAAAACAACACTTAAAGACACCCAAATTTTGAGTAATTAAATAATAAGCAATCTTGGCCCAAGAGAACAGATGTTGAAATACACGCACACTTCCCTCCTCTCAGTAGAAGTGGAGGAGAAAAATGGACAACGTTGCATGTATTCTCTCTCACATACATGGTCACTGCATTTATTGTTTTTGGTTAACTGCTTTTTAACCATTAGAAGGGAAGCTCTGCGAGAAAGGGAAAGTTGGGAAGACTGATGTGAAAACAAAACATTAATAAAACTTAATTGAAGAAGATTAATGTGAAATAGATAGTAAGATCAAATCAGTTAGTGTTAACCCCAAAACTCCACAGCATCATCTAAAAATGGTAGGAAATGTGGGCTTTTCTAGTTGACTAATCTCTAAATAGAAGAAAGCCTGTGAATGTTGTGTCATCATCTGCATCAGCAAACAAGCCATTAAACTTTTCTCCTCCAGTCACTTGCACCCACACCTCATCTCCAAGCTTCAGCTCGAGGATTATGCCCCCAGAGGCCTGGTCCTCATTACCATGATAGCCGTCTTTAGTGTGTAGCACTTTGACCCCATTTTTAACTAAAGACACATTTATGTTTCTGGAGAAAACAGTGATATGGTAAGTGAAGTAATATACTCCATCAAAATGGCAAGTGAATTTTCCATTAGTTGAGTTATAATGATTCTGTTTGTTATAAAGGATTTTATCAAACTTAATGGGCAAATTTGAAGAGGGAAATTTGGTAAACACAGTAAGACCCACAGTAAAGGCACTCTTTGGTGAGAGTGGGGGATCGCCAGTTTTCCCCTTTTCTCCTCGATCCCCTTTCCAGCCCCTTATTCCTTGGGCTCCTGGCTCGCCCCTTGGTCCCATGGGACCAACATCCCCTACAGGGCCTGGCATTCCAACAGGACCAACAGGGCCGGGCAAACCAATATCTCCAGGTGGTCCAACGTCACCTTTTACCCCTTTTGGCCCGATGGGACCCACATCGCCCTTAGCTCCCTTCCGTCCTTGTAGCCCAATCTCTCCTTTTTGACCTTTGTCCCCCGTGGGACCAATAAATCCTTTTGGTCCATATTTCCCTGGCCATCCTCTCTGCCCTTGTTCGCCTTTGTTCCCTTTTGCTTCAACTTTTCCATCTGCTCCTAAATAGAAGAAAAAAAGTGGGATTATTTGTGAAACATTTTAGAAAACCTTTATTTTCCTACTTAGAAGCAGTGCTGGAGAGCAGATTTTGAGACTAGACATGTTCAATTCCATCTTTGACGTTTACTAGTTATAACACTATTCAGTAAGTCATATAACCTTTCATAGCTTCAATTTCCTCATAATGGGAGTAGTACTCATACTATCTGCCTCACCAGGGTGTGAAGAAAGTGCTTCACAAATCTTAGAGTACTACATAAACATAAACCCTCCGGGGCCTAGAGCTGAAAAGAAGATTGGATTGTCTTTGGAAAACAGTTCAGAAAGAATTTGGAGATCAGACCTTCTGAAGAGAAGAGGGCATTTCTTGAGCAGTATTGTCTCCTGGAGAAAGAGGAGCACTCTTGACTTCTTCCATGTAGAGGGCAAAATTAATGTTGGGGAGCAGGGCAACAGAACTGGACTTGCAACTTCCTCTATTACAATCAATGATTTAGGTGGTGCAAGACCAATAAAAAAGAGAACTACCTATCCAAAATCGATTGGTCTTCTAGGAGATGGGGGGAGTCTAAACTGCAAGGGGCCCAGTAACTCTTGGGGGAAGACTGTGTAGGACTCTGCTGGAAATCTAGGAATAGAGAGGAATGTCGAAAGGTTGCCGCAATGGCACCCCTAAGTTCAGTTCTTCTGCAAGGAAAGTTGAAGGGCTAGTCTGAAAGTCTTAGATCTTTTCTATACTGTTTAAGGGTACCTGAGAGTCCTTTGAGTACCTTATATGTTCTCTGTTTTTGTTTATGGGCACATGTGAGTTCTTTTCATGTTATATATATTTTTGAAGGGCAAAAATAAAGACTGCCCTACCATATGTACATTATTACATTGAGTGTCTTTACAAGACTAAGGGACCTTTTGACTTTCATTTGGTTAAACCTAAACATAGCCGGTATCTAAGCTATCCTTAGAGATTCCTTGGGGGAGAATCAAGGAAAAAAGAGATGGAGAGAAATGCTATTTTTGGAGGCCTTCAATGTCAGATTCCCCCTATTTGAGTCCAGAGACTTAAGGGGTAGGGGGAGCGAATGGGTGATCGACTACATAAAGATGAAAAATGACACCTTTCCTATCATTAAGGAGCTAATAAGCCAATATGATGATATGATGTATAGACAAGTATGATAAAAAGTATATTGTGACAAGAGCAGGTAGGTAGGTGGCTCTGTAGTGCACAGAGCCTGGAGTCAGGAGCCCTGAGTTCAAATACAGTCTCAGACACTTACTAGCTATGTGACTCTGGTCAAGTCACTTAAACCTGTTTGCCTTCAGTTCCCTCATGTGTAAAATAAGCTGGAGAAGAAAATGGCTAACCATTCTAGTATCTTTGCCAAGAAAAGTCCAAATGGGGTCACAAAGGGTAGGACATGACTCAACAACAACAACAAACAACAAAAATATTGTGAAAAGGGCAAAAGAGATCCAGACAAAATACTGTAAGAAAACTTGATGAAGGAGGTGGGCCTGAGCTGGGCCTTGATGGGAAAGAAAACTGAAAACAGAATTTCTACCTGATGTAACACAAGTTTGAGGAAATATGGTGGGTACACCAATTAACATGACCTTGCAAGTAAGAACCTGTACACAGAAATATTTTTGATTCTTATTTATCCTCTTTTTGTAGATAGGGAAACTAAATTAGTGGCACTGCTGGGATTAAGTCACAACTCTTACTTTTTTCTCAACTGCTTAGTCTTTTAAATAGCATTGACTCTAAAGAAGATCTACTCCTTTAAGCAGGAAAGAGAAGCCAACTGACACACATATTAAATTAGACTGTCCCAAAGTGCTTCAAATTCCCTTGAGTGCCTGCCACAATATAGTCTTCTATATAGCAAATACCTAATAGTAAGTATTTATTAGTGCCTATTATATACCAGGCACTGTGCTAAGTGCATTGATTGACAGTACAAGGTAAGAATATTTCTACATTAGCAAAAACAATTTTCCGACCTTGTTCTCCTTTTTCTCCATTTATGCCATCTCTCCCTGGGTTCCCAGGAAGTCCTATTTCACCTATATGAGGGGGGAAAGCACAAAACTTTAGCAATGAGTTGGTCTCTTGAATGGAATTTAACATTAGAAATAATCATTGACCTTTTCTTATAGATGTTGCTATAGATCAGTAATTGTGCCTATATATGGATACAGATATCCCCTAGTCTAGTCATGTTCTAATCTCTCTTCCAGAAATATAGATATAGAAATATGGAAGCAGGGAATCACCAGGGCTCTTTGTGCTATGTAGAAATAAAATAACTGTACAGATGATGGGATAATTTTCCCAAGAATCATAAACATAGAATCCATAGAAATGTGTTTAACATGACTGCACATGTATAACCTATATCAAATTGCTTGCCATCTCAGGGAGCGAGGAGGGGAAGGAGCAAGGGAGAAAAATTTGGAACTCTAAATTTGTAAAAAATGAATTTGAAAACTATCTTTACATGTAATTAGAAAAAAATAAAATACCATTTACAAAAACAACCACCAAATACATGGGATAGTAGGAAAGGAGTAGCAAATGCATATGATCTTTCGTGCAATAGGCAGCAATGGTTAGACCATTGGCACAATTGGAAATAATGTTTTCTTGGGAGCCATGAAAGTGTTACTGTCAAATAATGCATAAGTAGTCAAATGATTGAAAACAAAGCATTTTCATCATTTCCCTTCCATTTCCACCAGTCCTGCAGATTAGTGAAAGGAAACATCTATTTTCTTACTGTTGAACTTTAGATGTGTCATGTATTCAAAGCCACTTTAAATGGAAGGAAGAATTCTGGAAGGACCTTTTTTTAGGAAGGGGAAATGACAGCTAAGGTGCAGGGACATGACTCTTCACCGTTATGATGGAGATGAATATTTCAAATAGATCAGAGAGGTATTGGTCCTGGCTATTTCATTTTAGGTTAACTGTAATACTTTAATGAAGAGGAGAAGCCACACAAGAATAAACTGGAACAACACCACCAAACTGAAAGCAGTGGTAAAACAGGCCACTGATTCAGAGCAACTGAGAGGTATTGGCAGCAAGCATCTGTGAGTGGTAAAGGCATGGTTACATTGAATCAATAGAATGGAGATGGGAGAGAATCTTCTATAGAAAAGAAGACCAATGCCAGCCAAGTATCAGTGAGTATACATACATAGGGTCTTAGTGTAAAGGGTCTAACCTGGTGCTTGCCTTCATTGGAGCCCTAATCAGGGCATTACTCTAACATACAAATACTGTGCATGTCCCTAGGGAGGGTTTGAACCCTGGAAAGAGGGGGACCGTGATATTTTTCTCCTTATGAGGTAGGGCACCTAAGGTGATAACTGAGTCTACAGAACTGTACAAGTTTCTTTAGGAAAGAAAATACCCAGTGGAATAAAGAGGGGGACATTGCCTTTCTGTAGCCTAAAGTGGGAGTGCTTTCTATATAACTGTGCTATATAAAACTTGGTCTATGTTTAAATGCTTTGTGATCCTGAATGCTAGTAAAGGAGAGCTAATGATCACTCTTTACAGAAGTGCCACGAACTGAAAGTTTAAGGTGTCGCCTAGGTGGGGGGAAGATCAACCAGATTAATGATATAGGTGATTTTATGGCCACTCTTTGGGAGCATATGATATTTAAAATCCCAGGTTTCAACTGGGTGATTTGTATGAATGCTCCCAAAGTATGCCTAGGTCCTTCGTTTCAGGATCAAGCTACTGACAAAGGGTTATAATAAGTATATTTTTATGACTAAATCAACAAAGGAGGCCACATGTGTTTGAATAAAAAGTGAACAAATGTAAGCTATGGAGCCATCACATGACTGCCCATTCTGAAAAATGAATATTGCATTCTCCATTCCTCCATTTTTGAAAGTAGAAGAAATATAGGGAGGGGTTCAGGTAGTGTCAAACCCAAATTGAAACACAAATGGGGTAAGAACTGACTAGATTGACCCATTCCTCCCATTGTGGTGGGCCTCAGAGAATGCCTGTAGCCTTGTGCTCCAGGAAAATATGGCTGTCAGAGCCAATAGGATACCTGCGTCCCCTTTGTCACCCTTTGCTCCATCTCGTCCATCCCTTCCAGGCAAGCCATTATGCCCAGGACTCCCAGGGATGCCAGGATGCCCTTGCCTGCAGCTTTCCTGTGAGACTAGATCTTCTGTGCTGACTCCAGCCACCAGTAGTATCCACCAAATTCTCATAGCTTCAGGCGTGATCTAAAAGAGCAAACAAAATTACACAGAGGAAAACCTACTCTCCTGTGACCCCAGCTATAGCCTTTATTCTTCTCACTTGGCAAATGGAATTTAAGGGTCCAAAGAGCTCAGGGTCAAGGTTGATTTTATGGCTTATAATCAAGATGGAACTGAGACACATTTGTCCTAAACATGAAGGATGTATCTTTAGGGTTGGCCTGCCATAGCAACAGAGGAAAGCCTCCAATCCAGAAAACAAAATTAAAAACAAAAACTATTAGAGCACGGCTTCTTAACTTATGTTGTATCATGGATCCCTTTGGCAATACAATGAGGCCTATGGACCCCTTTTCAGAATATTTTTAACTGCATAAAATAAATTATATAGAATTAAAAAGGAAACAAATTATATATAAAATTATCAAAATAGATTTTTAAAAAATAAGTTCCGGAACCCCTCATTACAAATCCCTTTTCTGAAGAAATTGCTTTGTTTCTCCAGAGGTCCTCTACTTTAAAAGTATAAATGACCATATCTGTCATTTATATGGCATTTAAACATTTGCAAGGTACTCATTAGATACATTCTTATTTGCCCCTGTATCAGTAAGGCAAGTGTCACAATATCAATGGTTACCATAAACATGCCTATATAGTTCTGTATTGCAGAATATAAGAGACTCTCCATATAGAAGGCAGAAGAAGTAAAAAATTTATTCAGATACCAGAGGATCAAATCCCAAAACCAATAACTCCAATTCAACATAGCAGCAATTCTATCCCCAAACCAGTCAGTTTTCTTCATCATAATAGCAAAGAGCTTAAAACACAACATCACAGCAGAGAGCCAAGCCATCCCACAACCTTCCCCTCTGCTGGGGCCTTCCCATAAATACTGACTCACAAATCCTAGCCCTCTGCTTGCCTGGGTCCTCTCATCCCTCAGTTCTGAGGGAAAGCTTAAAGGGTACCCTCAGGGTATATATAACCTTTTTAAAGCCTGAAGGCTTCACAACTCTTGTGACCTAATTAGCAAAAGTGTGTGGGCCTTCCTACAAAGAAGCCTCCCCTAATCAAGCTTCCCTTAACTATCTCCACCTGAGACTTATTAATGGGATTAATGGGCAGGGAAGATCTTTAATCACTTTAACACCACAGTCCCTTACATAACAACCCTATCAGAGATGCAATGGCCTAAGAATTGATCACCTCATGAACAGTTTATTGGTGATAAAGTTCTATACCCTTAGCTATACTGGTGTTCAGGCAGCAGAAACAGTGTGGTGCTGAGATGACAAAGTCTTCCCAGTACTGTAGGACGCATCAGAGCCTGCACTGCCCTGCATAGCCTTCCAGAGCCCAAAGGAACCCTCAAATGGGTGAGCCCCAACAGTAGAACTTTGGTGGAGAAGATAGATGTTTGCTAATGAATGAGGTGGGGACTCCAGGACGGATACCACAGGAACTGTTATCCCTACTCTACACAGAGGAAATAGAATGCCGAATGACTTTCCCAAGATCATAGAGCTAATAATTGTTGGCGGTAGGACTCAAACCAAGGATTCAAATTCTCCTGACTCCTAGGCTCTTTCCACCACATTGTGCTCCTTTACCTGGAGGGGCAGCACATTAAGGCCATTTATCAACTGTTAGTACTTTAATGTACTACTTTAAAAGATTGTTTTTCAACTAACTGGGAATAGGGTTATATAGATATGTGAAATAGAGACAGTGAGAGAGAGAGACAGAGACAGAGAGACAGAGAGAGAGAGGGGTGCAGAGACAGAGAAACACACATGACGCAGAAACACAGAGAGAGACAAGAGAGGAGGAGGAGGAAGAGGAAATGGAGAGAAACAGAAAAGAAATTCAATTCAATCCCAGAAGCATTTATTATGAACCTACTTTGTATCAGGCACTATGCTAACCACTGGGAATACAAAGACAAAAGCAAAATCATCCCTTGTCTTCAAGAAACTTACACATTCAGGATGTATCCATCTAACATGTACACAGAGAAATAAATACAAAATACCATGTTGGATGTATTGATTGAAATGACTGAGGAAATAAAGGTTCAAGCTTCTGAACTTATTGATTTATTAAGCAATGCATGCCAATTGCATAATAAATTGGCACCAGGCCTCCTCAGCTTGGCACTGAACCTCAAATATAGGAGGAGACAGATTTTTAAGCATTAAAAGAAAATTCTTAACAGGATATAAACCAAGATACAAGATTAGGTAATCTGATTTCTAATTGGAGGAAAGATAAGGAGTTTTCCAAGTTGGGAGGGGGAAAGTGAACAGATACAATTCCCTGAAATCAGTAAAAGAAGTGTCCCACTCCCCTCCAAGAGTCTTTATTCAATCAAAGGAACAAGGAACAGTAACTGGTTGATCACCACAGGGCCAGTTTTCAGATAAGACATATGGGTTGCTTGAAATGTATAATTGTGAGAAAACTCCTTGCATAAATCTTCAGATCTGACTGGGTTTCTGGTTAGCATAACCCAAGTCCTTAGTTAAGGGTCTCTAAGCAACAGGTGGTGGTGGTCCAACTTCTCAACTACTCAAGGCTAGGTTGAAACACCACAATAAAGGTTTCTCACAATTCCCATAACTGAATAAAGTCTTCTCACAAGACAGAAATTGGACTAGACCTGTAACTGAATAGAAAATGAACTGAACTAGATTCAAAATTGAGTCACAAGGTAGAGTCAGTGTGGTTCAATCAATACCCACAACACATGTAAAGGAAATACGAAGTTGAAAGACCTCTTGCAGGGACTGAGCTGAACTTTGCAAAGCATGAAAGATGTCAAAAGTCAGAAGGGAGGAGAGAGAACATTCCAGGCACTGGGGTAGGGTATGGAGAGGAAAATGCAGAAGATAAAATGACTTGTAGGGAGAACAATAAGAAGGTCAGTTTGGCTAGAACATGTGTATGACAGAGAGTAACATTATCAGTCTAGAAAGACATGTTGAAATCAGATTGAGAAAGGCTTTGTGTTTTATCACAAAGTCAAGAGAGAGGCACTCAAGCTTCTTGAGCAAGGGAGCGACATGCCCAGAACTGTGCTTTAGGAATATCAACTTGGCCTCCGTGTAGAGGCTGGCTTGGAGAGGAGAGAAATAGAGGCAGGGGAATCAATTGGCAGCCTATTACGATGGTCTAGGTGAGACCAGACTGGAGGCCACATGACTGAAGAGGAGGGGATGCATATGAGAGGTGTGGTAGAAATCATCACAGCATAGTTTGGATTTGAAGATGATTCCAAGACTTCAAATCTAGTTGATTGGGAAGTATGGTGGTGCCCATCATAGAAATAGGAAAATTGGGAAGAGGGGCAAGGTGTTTGGAGAAAAAGATTTTGAGCTCTAATTTAGACATATTAAGTTTGGAGATTCTAAAGGTCATCTACAATGATGAAGATGTGTACTAACTGTTTACTGACTGTGATGTGGGGCTATTGCTCAGGAAATGAGAGCTGGATATGTAAATGTGTTAGTTAACTGCAGAGAAAAAATATATGTGTATATTTGTGTGTGTGTCTGTGTGTATATGTTTGTATAAGCTAGATGGTGCAGGGGGTAGAGTGCCAGACCTGGTGTCAGGAAGACTCATCTTCCTGTGTTTAAATCTGACTTCAGAAACTTATTAGCTATGTGACCCTGGGCAAGTCACCTAATTCTGTTTGCCTCAGTTTCCTCATCTGTAAAATGAGCTGGAGAAGGAAATGGCAAACCACTTCAGTATCTTTGCCAAGAAAACACCAAATGGGATCACAAAAAGCCGGACATAAAAACAACTCTAAACAACAAATATGTAATATATAATACATTATATAAACATATAATATATAATAAATATATAATATATAACAAATACATAATATATATGTATGCATGTGTGTATACGTATACACACACATATGCGCGCACACACACACACAGAGTTATCCCTTCCATATAATTAGGGTTGGGGCACAGTGCCCCTACAATCTGGAAAATCTGTGCAAAAGTTTTTGGCCCTCTCTTAATACCAGAGAAAAAGACTAAATTATTACAAGATAAAATATGTTGATATTATACAACATTATAAGATATATTTTATGCATTTCTGAGTTTCTAAACTTTTTCTGCATCATCTGAGGGCCTTCATCTGTTGCAGCTTCTGCAAAACTTTCAAAAAATTCCCTTTTAATTTATTATGCTGACCTGCACCCATTGCTGAAACCACAATGGGGAAAGTAGCAATGTGGAAGGGTGGGCTAACTGTATACAGAGAGACAGAGACAGACAGAGAAGGGGACCCAGGGCAGAATTCTCTATTACACTCACGTGGGACTTGGATGATGATCTAGCAAAGGAGACTTAGGGGTGGTCGGACACGCAAAAAGAAAATGAAAAATGAGTAATGTCTCAAAAATCTAAAGAGAAGAGGGTAGAGAAGGCTCAGCTCAGCTCTTGCAGGAGGCCTTTGCTATCTACCGTCCTTGTTACAAGGAGTGTGCGTGTGAACAGTGTAAATGCTGCAGAGTGGTCAAGGACAAGACTGAGAAAAGGTCTTTGGATTTAGCAATTTGAGAGCAGTTTCAGTATGGTGGTTGTGGGGGAAGTCAGATTCCTTGGGGTTGAGGAGTAAGTAGAATGGAAATGAATAGAAAGTGGAAAGAAAATCATTTTCTGTGGTGAGAAACTTCACTTCCTTCTCAGTGCTGCTTAAGACTGGGCCCTATAAGTAGTAACACAGCATTCTTCCCAAAAGCACTTGGGCTGTTGACTTCAAAAGGAGGCCTGCTTTGCAGATGGCCTCATGCTATATATTTAATATATATTTAATAATGATATTGTGGTGCAAATGGGAAAAGCATTGGATTCAAGTCCTGACTTTTCCACTTAGAACTTGCCATGTGACCCCGGGCAAGTCATTCTGGAGCCTTCTGCTTCTTTATCTGTAAAATGAGGCTTTAGATGAGGTGATTGCTAAAGTCCCAACAGGAACATTTTGTGAAATATATAAAGGTGCACAAAGCTGCCGCTAAGGAGGCCCAGTTCTTCTCAATATCTCATAACTGCCCTTTGTGAAGACCGTCTTCCCAACCTGAAGAAATCCCTTGCTGGGCCCTACCTAGGGCTCCTCTGCAGCCTCAGGACCAGTACTCTTTACGAGAGCCCCAGCAGTAACTGGGGGGCTGGCATGGGGTAGTGCAGAGATAGAAAACTGAAGTTAGAGGCTTGATCAATAGACCTGGATTCAAAACCTGCCTCAGATACTTGGGAGCTGTGTGATCTTGGGTCGTTTAAAATAGTTTAGAACAACCACTTAACCTCTCTGGTCCTTAGTTTCCTCATGATGAGGTGGGGCTTAAGGGCTTTTAAGGTCCCTGGCAGCTCTAAATCTTTGATTTTATCATTTTCTACTCAATCAACTCCTTGGAAAGGGATTCGAGCTCCACCTTGTGGAAAAATCTGAGCACAACAGGTGCAGGTCAAATGTAAACACTCATACTCTGACTCAAGGCTTTTTTTCCCCTTTTTTTTTTAAAGGAAATACAGATGTTTCCCATTGAAACCACATACTCATTTGCCACTCAGGAAATTGGGCTACAGTTTCTTAGGGCCAAGTTGCACGTATGATACATATCAGCCTTTGTTTTCTAACTCAAGATGACAGCTCCCAGTAAATATCATCTATCCATCAATCAACTTCCTTGAGTCTTAACTTTTTCCTTCTAAATTTTTTTTGAAATGGGAGACATTATGAAATTTATATTAATAATAAAAATCTCCCAACTCATAATTGTGTAAAATTAAGACTAAGTCCATCCTATTCCCCAGCCAAAAAAAAAGCCCCCCAACAGCCAGCATAATGATAAACACAAGTATAATCCATGCACTTCCACAGTTCCTTTTGGGTTTTACCGCTGTTTACCCCCAGTGACCCATGGATCCTTGTGAATTATGCTTCCTGTTAATACCTCACACATCTAACAAAAGAAGTTGGGGATAGGAATGATAAGAAGACTTAGCCAAAGAACATTTATTGGATATGGCGTTAGGATCTCACACAAGATAACAAAAGGTCATCTTGGAAAGTGTGTGCTCTCTTTCACTGGCATGCATAGGAGCCTTCTTCAGGGTAAATTAGGGTCAAAATAACCCTTCATCTTCCCTCTAGGGAGGCTTCTAATTACATTCTTCCAATTGTAGAGTACTTAGTGAAAGAAGACAGGACTGGATTTTCCCAGTCCAGTCCTAGTAAATGCCGCTGCTGGCACAAAGAAATCACAACTGTTAAGAGTTGGATGAAGATAGTTGGCTGGCCATTTGTCAATCAGCCCGGTATTAGCAAGAGTCCATTGAGCATTTGCTGGGCTCATGTTATTTGAGGGCACACTTAAGGGAGCACAGTTACTGCCCTCCAGATGCTTACCATGAGAGACAGAACAGAAAACCAGAAGAAGATAAGCTCCTAGAAACAAATGCAGTGATTATAAGAATATATATGAGGTGGTTGGTGAGTGGGTAGAGACTTGAAGAGGTTTCCTGACAAACATGAGCCTTTAGCTGTGATGGTCTCCTACCCTGGACAATCTGGGACTAAGGCTCCAGAAATGGTCGACTGGGTCAGGAAATGCAACTGACCTCATTCCCACTCCCCCACCCCCCCCCCAAAAAACTCATTGTTATTTAATCCAGTTATGTTGTCTCTGGTACTGACTCATTTGGCCCTTTACTGAGCTTCCTGAGTTGCTCTCTCCTTCACTTTAGGCCTCCAGATTAGGATTTCCAAATGACTCCCTTTTCTGGGGACAGATCTCACTGATCACTTCCCTACCTAGTTCACTGAACACCCTAAGAAGGGAGTTTGCTTCCTTTCTTTCAGACTGTAGCTCTTCCAACAGCTACAAATACTGGAACTGAATAAACTATAACAAGATGCTCATTAAATCAATTTATTAAGCATCCCACTATGTGCCAGGACCTGAGCTAAGTGCTGGGGATACAAAGAAAGGCAAAAAATAGTTTCTGTTCTTAAAGAGATCGAAGTTTAAGCAGAGGCAACATTCAAACAACTATGTACACACAAGGGTTAAATGAGAGATAACCAGAGGGCTAGCATTAAGAGAGATTGGGAATGGCTTCTTTAAGAAAGGATTACTCTATGGCAGCTAGGTGGTTTTGTGGATAGAGTGCCAGGCCTGGAGTTAGGAAGACCTGAGTTCAAATACAACCTCAGACTCTTACTAGCTGTGTGACCCTAGGCAAGTCACTTAACCTTGTTTGCCTTGGTTTCCTCATCTGTAAAATGAGCTGGAGAAGAAAATGGCAACCCACTGCAGTATCTTTGTGAAGAAAGCCCCAAATAGGGTCACAAAGAATCAGACATGACTGAAACTACTCAACAGCAACAAAAGGAAGACTCTAGTGTGGCAATATGGTATAATAAATAGAGAACAGGCCAAGAAGACTTGGGTTCAAGTCCTGCCTCTGATGCATATTGACTGTGTGATCCTGGGCAAGTCACTTAATGTCTCAGTGTTCTAGGAAAGTACTGAGACTTATAAATTACAGAGAAGGTGCCCACCTACATTTGCAGACTATCAGTGAAACCACAGATCCTGCTCCTACCCCTATAATAAATTATATTCCCATTTCTTATATTTTATTTCACATCTCTGGAGCCAGGGTTTCAGTGCAACTTGGAAATTAATGTGTCTACATGAATGTAAACATGCACATTTTAATATGCAGCTTAATATAGACACATTGACTTCATGCCTTTCCTGCAAAGTAGTTTTTAGCTTCATCTTAGCCCTTTTCCACTCCGCTTGAGCAGAATTTTGGCCGAAGACTGACAAGCCTTTTGGCTTCTAGCTCCCAGACTTCTCTCCTTCCCTAGAAGTGGTTCCAGGACACTGTCGGCCACAACTTTCTTTCCCTTCCACAGCCCTGTAGAAGCCAAATACTTTGCACATCCAATAGCCATGAAGGGTGGTCTTTGGGGCCTAGAAACAAGTGACTAAATTAAAGCTGAATTAAAAAGGAACCCTCCCCTCTTCCTACACTTACCTGAAACCCTGTGTCCCAGGCTATATATCCTCAGGTGCCTGTACTGAGGAATCTGTAATCAAGCTAAATACAATCAAGGCTTCCCGTCATCTAAATTCCCCCGTGAAAATATTACCAGGAAGGGGAGGGAACAGAATAAGTACAGGATGTTTTGTAAAAGCATCAAAAATCAGGGACAGAGCTAAAATCAGGTAACATCTCCAATCTAGGAGTAACTTTTTTTTCTTCTTAAAGATTTAGCTTTTTTTAATCTTAAAAAAGAAAGCTCAGAGAATAGAAGAGAAATACTCAAGTGAAATAGTGAAGAAGGCATTGAGATAGTGCAAAAATACCCCACTCTTGAAGCCTCTCTGGCAACTAGCAGGTTGCTTCTGTTTCAGACTGATTCCTGCTATTTTTTTTCTCTAGAAACTTCCAGTTACCCTGGCCTACATACAACTCTCTTGTCCCCCATGTCTTTGCACTGGATGTCCCCCATACCTCCTCACCTTTGTCTCTTAATTTCTATGGCTTTCTTCAAAACCCAGTTCAAGTACCACTTTCTGCCAAAGGCCTTTCCTGGTCCTCCCCAACTGCTAATGGCTTTCCCTGTCAGATCACCTCCCTTCTAGTCTGTGTATATCTTGTATATTCCTAGTTATTTACGTTTGTTTTCTCCTCCATCCGAATGTGAGCTCCATGTGGGCAGGGCCTGTTTCTGCCATTCTTTGTTTTTTTTTTTTTTGTTTGTTTGTTTTGTTTTTTATTTTTAGTTTAAAACAGACGGTTCTACATAATTTTGAGTTCCAGATTTTCTCCCCTCCCTCCCCCCTCCCTCCCCAAGATGGCATGGAATCTCATATAACTACCACGAATGACTTCTCATTGAATTAATTTATACACTAGTCAAGTTGTGGAGAAGAATTACGACCAATGGAATGAATAATGAGAAAGAAGAAACAGAACCAAAAAAAACCAAAACAAAACAAAAAAAAAACAAACAACCCAAAAACAAAAGAGAAGAGAAAAAGGCAAGCATGAAGTGTGCCTCAATCTGCATTCAAACTTCATAGTTCTTTCTCTGGATGTAGATAGCATTCTCCATCGTGAGTCCTTTGGAGTTGTGCCTGCACCTTGTTACTGAGAGGAGCGAAGTCTGTCAGGGTTGGTTCTCACGGAATCCATATATCTGTGGCTGTGTACAGTGTTCTCCTGGCTCTGCTCTGCTCACTCAGCATTATGTCATGTAGGTTTTTCCAGGTTGTTACGAAGTCTGCATCATCCCCGTTTCTTATGGCACAATAGTATTCCATCACCTTCATATACCACAGCTTGTTCAGCCATTCCCCAATTGATGGGCATCCCTTTGATTTCCAATTCTTGGCTACCACAAAAAGAGCTGCTATAAATAGCCTTGTACATATGGGTCCTTTTCCCGCTTGTGTGATTTCTTTGGGATACA
The DNA here is from genome assembly GCF_011100635.1 of Trichosurus vulpecula. Classification (NCBI taxonomy): domain Eukaryota; kingdom Metazoa; phylum Chordata; class Mammalia; order Diprotodontia; family Phalangeridae; genus Trichosurus; species Trichosurus vulpecula. The sequence goes on from NC_050574.1 coordinate 184,062,792, forward strand.
ACCCTAGAAGTGGTATTGCTGGGTCAAAGGGTATGAACACTTTTATAACCCTTTGGGCATAGTTCCAAATTACTCTCCAAAATGGCTGGATCATCTCACAACTCCACCAGCAATGTAACAATGTTCCAATTTTCCCACATCCTCTCCAGCATTTATCATCCTCCTGCTTTGTTATTTTAACCAATCTGACAGGAGAGATGTGGTATCTAAGAGTTGTTTGGATTTACATTTCTCTAATCAATAGTGATTTAGAGCATTTTTTCATATGCCCATAGATAGCTTTAATTTCTTCCTCTGAAAACTGCCTGTTCATATCCTTTGACCATCTCTCAATTGGGGAATGTCTGCCATTCTTTGTGTCTCTACCACCTAGCGCAGCAGCTGGGACATAGTAATAAATGCTTGTTGATTGATTTGATTTCTATATCCTATGCTGGAACTTTGATGGTCTGTGCCGATAAAGCTGAGGCCTCCCTGAAACCTTGGAGATGTCTAAGCAAGAACCCATACGTGTGAACTTCAAATTAGAAAGCAAACTTGTTAACTTTGAAGCAAAGAGATTTCAAATTCAGAGCAGGAATTTGAGCTCATCTCCTTGCTTCAGAGTTAACAAGTTTGCTTTCTAGTTAGAAAACAAAGCTATCAATCTGCTTGGGGTCAATAACAAAGAAAGAAACTAATACTTGTAGCTGCAATTTGTAAACTGGGTCTGAGTTGAGTTGAATTGGCTGCCTTTTTTGTTACTTAACCCCTAAACTAGTTATTTAGTCCGAAAAGGAAGTCTATACTTAACAAAAACAACAAAAAAGAATTTGTCTGTATCTTCTGCTTAATTTTAATGAGTTTTTTCTCGTCCTCCACTAAAATCAGTTTCAGTGTTTGTTGATGCGTAAGTGACCCTGGGTTCTTGCAGGTAAAACCAACCCAGTGCAAGCTAAGACAGAGACTATGCCAAACGGGAAGGCTTGAGTCCTGCCTAGGGGCCAGCCTCTGTGTGAAAGGTACATCACCAGAGGGAAATTCTCCATTGGGAGAATTTTTTTCTGCTACGACAAATTGGGAAGACTATCTCCTAAGGCATAGAAGAATGGTTTTCTGCATTAGTGGAGATAATATCATGGACAAACAACAACAAGAAGAACTAATACTCTAGTGCAGGCCCTTATCATCCCATTCCTAGACTACTGCAATAGCCTGTTGTGGGTGTATCTGCCTTAACTCTCTCCTCACTGCAATCCATCCTCTATTCAGCCACCAAAGTGATTTTCCTAAAGCACAAGTCTACCGTATCACTCTCCTACTCAATAAACTCTAGTGGCTCCCTATCATATCCAGGATCAAATACAAAATGCACCTTTTAGCATTCAAAGACTTATTCAAATAACTTGTCCCCTCTCCTATCTTTCTAGTCTTCTTCCACTTTATTGCCCACCATGGAATCTTTGATTCAGTGACACAAACCAGACACTATGTCTCTTGGTTCTAGGCATTTTCCCTGGCTCTCCCCATGCCTGAAATGCTTTCCTTCCTCATCCCTGCCTACTGGCTTCCCTGACTTCCTTTAAGTCCCAACTAAAATCCCATCTTTTACAGAAAACCTTTCTCAACCTTTTAATTCTAGTGCCTTCCCTCTGTTACTTATTTGCCCTGTATATAGCTTGCTTTGTATGTATTTGTTGTCTCCCCCATTAGATTATGAGCTCCTTGGGGGTGGGGACTATTGTTTGCCTCTTTTTGTATCCCCAGAACTTTGTGCAGTGCCTAGCACATAGTACATACTCAATAAATGTTTATTGATGGAGAACAAAACTACATCCTTTTATCAGGAAAGTCATTACATCTTTCTTATTTACTTTCAGTTGCACCTTCTCAATTCATTCTTTGAACTTTAATATGCCACCTCTGAACACTTTTGTTTCAATGTTGAGATAGTCGTTGATGAAGTCCAAAGAGGTTTTGATATAGGTATTCTCAAATTTAATAAAATGGAATTGAGGAGCGAACTCCTCTTGAACTAAGATTTTATAGGGTGGCTCACTCCTTATTTTTGTAGATGATTCAGAGCTTCCCTTCTCTGCCCCCTCCCATAACCCGATATCATCCCCACTATCCCAAGACACCCTCATTTCTGGTGGATTACCTGTTACAAAGTCTGGGCATCATCAGAAGTTTCTTTACAGAGGCATCAAATCATTCCCATTTTCAAATTCTCCTAGGCATTTTTGGCAAGAGCACTGGCTCTGCAGTCTGTAGACCTGAGTTCAAAATCCTGTGTGACCTTAGGCAAGGGTCCTATAATTTCCCTCGGCCTCAGTTTCTTCTCCTGAAAAATAAGAGAGTTGGACTAGATGGTCTTTGAAGACCCTTCCAGGTCTAGATATATTATCCTTTGAATTAATTGTCCTATTCACAAAAAGATGCCAAGACTTAATAAACTTACTGCACTTGACATTTGCAAGTTGCCTTGACGATTCCCATTTATCAAAGAAAACATGTGGGGATTATGACCTGTCATCCACTATAAGGAACATTTCATTGATTTATCCTAGACTTAATGAACACAAAGTTTTGGATATGTAATAAGCATGTACTTACATGTTTGTTTGTATGTGCTAACTGGTCCTAATATCAAGTTCCCCATGTTTGCAATATCTCCCTGGGAAAACTTCAATGGCCTTCTGGCCTTCTCTGACTTTAAGACCCCTTTGTTTCTTCACCTTCTCTAGTCTCTGTCTCCTTTTGAAAGGCTCTCTATTTTACTTCTTAGGACTTATTGTGGTGGGTAGCTTCATCTTCCTGAGTTCAAATCTGGCCTCAGACACTAGCTGTCTGAGCAAGTCACTTAACCCTGTTTGCCTCAGTTTCCTCATCTGTAAAATGAGCTAGAGAAGGAAAGAGCAGACTGCTCCAGTATCTTTGCCAAGAAAATCCCAAATAGGGTTAATAAAGAGACAAAAACAAATGAACACAACGACCCAAATCCAAATATGGCCAGATATGGAGTAATGTATAAAGAGCAGTAGATTCTGAGTCCAAAGCCCCAGGTTCGAATTTCTGATAGTGTATGACTTTGGGCAATTATTTCTCTGCGTGTGTTTCGTTGTCTTAAAATGGACGTAATACTTGCACGATTTACTTCGTAGGGTTTTCCTAAGTGTTCTAGAAATGGAAGCCAATATTATGATCTAGAAGATACCACGCAGTGGGAGCCGACCCTTCTACACAAATTCATTGCAAACTACGGACAATCTACCTAGTTCTCCTGAGATATTAGATATTGATCTCTATGTCTCCCACCCTTATGATTAAGTGGATCAAGGCCAAGGGATCGGTGAACCCTTTTGCACAGGCAGCCTACTAGCAATTCCCTAGACAACCACTAGCATCTGGAAAAACACAAATCGTTATGGGAATGGTGGGTATCTTCCTCTACTCTCCTTTCATCTCCCTCACTGCAACCTAATGAGTTTGCTTTGCCAACTTGAAAGTGCCATGTAAATTCTGGCTATTATTGCAATCTACTATAGCAGTCACCCTCACTCATAAATGTTGCTGCTACATTTTTCTTTGACCACAGTATGCCTGTCTTCAATAGACTTCCCTGCCCTTTGGGATAGATTCTCCTTACTCATTTTTGGTTCCAGGGCCTTCTGCCACCTGTATCATTCTCTTTTCTCTCATCCCAATGCCTACCTTGGCTTCTTTATTTAATTCAATAAATATTTATCAAATAATTATCTCAGATGCTAGGTTAGGCACTCAGGATACATGAAGTAAGACATAATCACTGCCCTTAAGAAGCTTATAATGGGAATAAATGGGATATTTATATGTTAACTATGATAGAATGTGGTTAGTATCAAGAAAGGGTTCAAAGTACTATGGGAAATATGAGGGAGAGGTCATTTTCCGTTGGGAGGAGGTGTCAGGGAAAGCTGCTTTGCGTGCCACTTGAATTTTGAAGGGAGAGATTTCAAAGAGTGGAAAACAGGCAGAGTTCATTCCAGTTGTGAGTAAAGCAATGGGGATAGTAGAGGATGAGTGGGAGCCTATTTTAGCTTTGAAGTAGAGATAAAGCTAAAAGACAGTCTGGAGTCAGACGGGAGTGTTCTCTGAATGTCAGGATAAGGAGTTCATGCTTTTATTTGGTGGGCAATGGGAGACACAGAAAATTTTTGAGTGGAATATTGCATACTGCATACTTTAGCAAAAAAAAAAATGGATTAGAAGAGGTAAAGAATGGAGGAAGACTTGGGTTAGGAGATAAAGAGTGTCTGGATTATATTATGGTGGTAGCAATAGGAATAGACTGGATGTGAGAAATATTTCCTCTCTCTTCCTTCTCTTCTCCCTCTCCCCGAATTAAGCAAGCTTCTTCACAGTTTCCTCAGTTCCATGTTTCACCTTCCTTCCTCTCTGAGACTTTATTTACTGTGGCTTCATAGAGAAAAGCCATGTAAACAAACCAAGTGCCTAAAAGGAAAAGTAGTTCCTGGGAACTACTTTTTTTTTTTAAATTTTAAATTTTTTTACCCTGTATTTTGAAAGAAGTCACAACTCAGTTCTTATTAAAATTGCTGGAAACCAGCTTTACAAATTATTTTATTTTACCATACGGAAGCAAAATGACAGAAACGGTAGGCACACATCATTTACAAGAAATGAAATCATTTACATAAAACCACATCGGGAGGAAATAAATTTTATAATACACCATTTCAGCTCAAACATATAACCAAGTTCCAGCAATTCTGTACATCATACCTTAGCTGTCAACAGCTAATTCATCTGTTCTGAAGCTGGCACTTGATTTACATGGGCAACATCATTTCTACGTAAAATAATGAGTTAACATTTACATGATAAAAGTTACAAAAAATACTTGACAAACTATGTAAGCAAGTCTACAGCTAGTGCTAATATTTACACAATGATAATTGCTAAATTACAGAATCTGTTAGAAGGAAGGCATTTCCTCAATACAAATGCCAATGCCTAAAAAAGGGCCAAAGATGATATTGACAAGTGTTAGTCATGCCTAAGGACTTTGGGATCAAAAATTAAAGAAGTGGTCTTTTGCAAAGACTAATTATGGTCTATTTTCACTGTTCAATCCTGAGCTCCCTCCTTCATTGCCTATTGGAGAAAAAAAAATGATTGCCAAGGGAAATTATAAACTATTTGTGGAATAATCTTATAATAAAAAGTTTGTCACCTGACACATTCAGAGATTGAGGGGTGCCTAATTAAACATTCTGATAAACTGGGAGTTAAGGTATGTTTCTCCGGCTACTCCAGTATAGTACTGTTTGTCCTTCAACCTACAAGGAGATATTTGGATTTAAAGGCAATGGAAACCACAACTGTAACAAAAGCCCTGTGATGCAGAGATCTATTTCTTTTGTCCCCAAATCCCCCAGACCACCAGCATACAACTGTAATAATTCTGCCCTAAACCTCAGCTAATTACTACTCTAACCTGAGTCTATTGGTATGTTAATTAACATTGTGAAGGACTTTAGAAAGGCTGACACATGGAACGGTCCACTTGGCAAAGTACCAGAAATCATAGAATTTACAGTAATGTGCAATATATCCCCAATTTTGAATATAATGAGTAATATATCCAAAATTTTAAATATAATGTAACGTTTTGCCATTGTTTCATGACAAGAAAAATTTACTTAAGGAGAATGTCCTTCATATATGAAAGAATATTGTTCTTTTAAATCAATATGGGGTTAATATTTGCTCCACAGACAAGGAACCTGTCTGCCTGTATAACAAGGCACTTCAACACTCAATGTCATTATATGGTAGTAAAATGCTTTAGCTACCAAGTCTGGAAAGGGAAAAAAACCCAGAGCTACTGAAATCTTAAAGCTGTATTATTGGAGGCTCCATTTATGTTTTTGGCAAATTGTATCTGCCTCTTTGTTGTTGTTCACAGTTCATACACCAAGACCCCTTTTTTCCTCACTAGGGACTTGGAAATCACAGTAAAGCATTTGCTTGTATTCTTCTGCAAAGGTGATTGGATATTTTTAATATGATAAATGGATCCCAGAGAGGTTAAGTGGCTTGTCTCTCATCACACAAGTAGTAAGTGGCAGAAGCCAAAAGCTCTGAGTTCTTGACTCAGGTTCTCCTATTTATCCCAGTAAATCACTTAACTTTTCTGGACCTAGAATTCCTCACCCGTAGAATGAGGAGGTGAAACTGATCTCAAAGGTTCCTAAAATTCTATTTCAAGCCTTTTTTTCTGTCAAAAGTTGTCATTCCAAAGGACCTGCCCAATTTTCTAGCTATTGAATTCTGAAAATACATGAACAATAATATGGTCTATAGCTATGACTTCATCAGTCTAGTGGGCTCCCAGGTGAGGAAATATCTCTGACCAATGCAAGTCAGCATCTTCTCTACAACTTAAAAGTCTTAGAAAGTAACCTAGAGTATGAAGAAGTTAAATGACCTGCCCAAGGTCATGTAGTCAGTATGTGTCAGAGGCAGGAGGACCTGAACCCAAAATCTTCTTGGATATGAGGCCCGAGTATGTTATGCTGCCTCTCATGAGCAATATAAGATGAAATACATTAAAATAGTTTGTTAATCTCCTTTAACACTTCCTACACAATACATAAAGAGGAGTTACCCTTGAATCTCTCCCCTGGGTTGTTTTTGGAGAAACTCATGTACATAATCCTTATAGTAAGACTTTTGCTTTCTTTCTTTTTTGCTCTCCCATTTAAAACACGAATTATCCAGAGAAGAGAATTTGGCAAATATAAAAGGACACTCAATCCTTTCAATCCTTCTAGAACTCAAACATATATTATTCAAAATCCAAGCCATATAAACCCAGGCTTAAGTGTGCCAACCACCATCTTATTCTTCTTTGAGATACCAATCTTTGGGAGTGTTTGAAAACCCCTGAATATCTCAGTAGGGTTCACCTAGGGAAAACAAGCAGCCAAGTGTTTCATACCCTCTTTAGATTTATTGGGGATGAATTGGAGTTGGCACAATAACTTTATCAGATGGAAGCAGATCTATATTTGAACTGAAACTAGATAATCAAACTATTTCCCCAAATTCATTCATTTTCTACTTGGAAGACTGTGGAGGTAGAGGAGCTGGAAGTCAGTATTTTGGATGCAGCAGGGAAATTCTTACAGAAGTGTTAAAGCTTTGCAGAGACAACATATTGGTTCATTAAACTTTTGATATTAAAAAAGAAAACGTAAAATTAAAATTGAATTTTCATTTGCAAATGTAACACCGTCAAGTAATTCCATTGACTAGCCTAAGGCAATTCTGCCATATAACACGGAAGAGCTGTTAAAAATGGCTGATTATTATACATTCCATTTAGCATAGACAGATCACTACAGTTATTGCTAATGGGTACATCAAAAGCATATTAAATTTTCAAAATTCAACATTCTTTAAAAAAGACTTGTTAGTAAAAAGGCCAATTATACAAACACAATTAAAACCGAGGTGCCTTTTTTTTAGACACAGTGGCACAGATACTTACTAATAACTTTTTCTTAGCACCAGCCTCTACCTCAGGCTGACACAGAGTCATTAACCACAGAAATTCTAAACAGCAAACAAGACCTCCTATGTATAAGCCATCAAAAGTATCACAATAAGTTAGTGAACAAATACTTTTTCATCAAAGTTTTGCTTAAGTGTCATAAAGACCCATTAGGGAGGCTTCATACACAATCTTCTTGTGATTGTTCTTTCTCACCAGCTGGCCTCCTTCAGGAATGCCAGATTTAGTGAGGAGGAGGCTTTGAGAGCTACATTCTGGAAGACCTGGACCTACTGTTTGCCCTTAAATCAATCTGCTTTGATTCTCAGAGTATACCTGTTAGAAATGGTTGAGCAGTCTGACGAGAACACGTTACGATAAATACACTTTTAGAAAACAAATGCATTAACCACATAACATAAGGTTCTTTCTTCCAATGTGCTAAGAAAATGAAAGTAACAAGCATCTTGAAACCCTTGAAGAGTCTGTCATAAGATATTTAAAAGCACTCTTTAATTAAAATTCATATAGTTATCTACAGATACCAGCTAATGTGTATCCTTAGTTGGAAAAAGGGGAAAGAAAAGATAAATGCACCAAACTGACCATTCTCCATGGCTTATACTTTGTCAAGGTCACCTCTAAGAAAGATTACTCTTCAGAAGTCTGTCATCACTCTCATGAAGGAATGCTGAGGCACAAGATCAAAACCTTTTTCAAAGGCTTGAGGGAACGTTTCCCTTGGCCATTTTATACCTTTCTAGCTGAATGGGTGTAATTTTGGACTTTGCTTTGTGGGAATGCATGGGAGTAAAAAAAAACCTGCTAGAAGAAGTACATGAATATTTTACACATTCACATTATCACCATAAAAATGGAAATGCTTGTATTTTATAATAAAAATAAGGTATATGTGACTGGCAGAAGGAGCCTCATAGATTGAGTTATGGGTGAGAATTGATGTCTGCATGCTAAATTCTATAATGCCTGCAGGAGAATAGCTAATTTGAGGGAAAATGAACCCAGCTGGACCTGGGTCTTCTCATTTCCTTCCTTGGACGCAGCAGGACCTTCTGAACAATTGGACCAAGTTGAAGTTACTGCTGCCATTTGATTCAACCATAGCCTTTTTCTCCCTAGCCTGCAAGAGAATGAGGCTGTGCACCATTTCCCACTACCATTTGGGAAACATTGGGAAGTACAGAAATGAACAGGAAGGTCCTCGGCCTTCTTCTGCAACTGTGAATGGGTGAAATGAGGTTGACAAATGCTTTGGTGGAAAGCAAAAGCTTCTCTAAGCTCCCACTGAATATATGACAAGAAGAAGAAATATTTCAGTTCTATAGATGATTTCCCTCAAAACCATGCATGGCACTGGGAATGTAACAGTGATCCTCCAAAGCTAGTCATGCCTTGGGATGAGCTGAAAAAACAAGTCCTTGGATCTTCGCCTTTGAAATTGTGGTAATTTCCCTGGTCACCAACGAACACGCTCATCATTAGCAATGCTTGTTCGGTACAATCACCACTTGCTTTAGAGCATGTCACAGACCTCCAAGTCTCTGGTCAATTCAGAGCAGAAAGAATATGGAGAGTTTCAATTCAACAAATCATTATTAAGTGCCTATAATGCAAGCATTGTGCTAGGCTGTCTTATGACTGTGCATCATGACCTTCTATCCTCCAAGAAGTTCCTGGCAGAAGGTGAGCTGAAATCCTGTCTCCTTCATTGATCCCCAGCAAAGATGATCTTCAGCACAGGGTCCAAGAGGGATTTCAAACAGAGGAAAAGAAAGACCATGTCTCTTCTCTACACAGAGCCCCTGCCAGCAGGGGGATGATTTTTTTTCATTTCTTGAATGGGGTGAGTTTATTGAAGGTGTGCCAAAAAAGAGACGGCTTTCTCTTAGGTTCTGCCAGGGCAAAAACTTGTTGTTGAGGAATGCTGGTGGGCACAGTGATGTGGCGTTGGTGGATAGGATGTAAGCTTTGATGCGGGGGAGGCACCGAACACCCATTATAACCTAAAGCAGGAAAATGTGGAGAAGATAATTTAAGCATCTTTTATGAACCAAAAGACAAAATACCAAAATCTCACTCATCCTCATGGCTACTATGATCACATTTGCGCAGAAAACTCCTAAATCATATATCCAACCTCATCCTCTCACCCAGAACTCCAGTCCTTTATTTCCAATTATATTCCAGATACCTCCAGAACGTGGTACCTCAGGTTCAACATGGCCAAAACTGAGTTCCTCATTTCCATCTATGAACCTGTCCCTCCCCCTAACTTCTCTCCAAATGACAGAATTTCTTTCTCAGCTATCTAGGTTTGTAACCTAAAAGGTAACATTGACTTTTACCCCCTATTCATTTTATATCCAACTAGTGGTTAAGTTCATTCTATCACCTCTGTAAGATCTTGAACATTCTCCACCCCTGACATTCTCAGTTCATCCTGCCAATATATTCAGGCTCGCATAAGTTCTGGACTATATTATCTTGTAAAGCTTTCTGAGCAGTCTGCTTGCTTCTTGTCCATTCTCTCTCCAGTGCCATTCTTCACATCACTACTCACATAATCTTCCTAACAAATTTCTTTAATCATGTTATTTGTCTGCTCAAAAAATCTTTAGTAGTGGCTCTACCAAATACAGTAAAAAAATATATTTTAGGAGTACTTACCAAATAAAGTAAAAATTCCAAATCTAAAACCAACTTACTTGTTCAACATTAGCTCACGCTACTTTCTGCTTATGCCCCTGCCTGAAGTGGTTCATTCCCATCTTTATCTGTTGAAGTTTCTCCTTTATTTCAAGACCCAAAACAAATTATACTTCCTATATAAAGCATTCCCTGATTCTCCTTCATTGCCCATCTGGAAGGCATCATTCCTTTTTCATATTTCTATTATTATTATTAAGATTATGAACAACAAAAAATATCTCAATTCCCTAGCAAGTTTAATGTTTACAAAGAACTTTCCACATAAGATCCCCAAGAAATAGGTAGTGTAAGCATCATTAGCCCTATTATAAAAATGAGGAACTTGAGGCTCAGAGTGTTATCAAGTCTTGCCCAAGGTCATACAGCTAATATGTATCATTAATAGGAACTTGAACTTCAGACTCCTAATTCCAAGATCAATGCTCTTTCCTACTACCTACCTCCCAGAGTTGCTATGAGATTCAAATGAGATGATATTTGCAAAGTGCTTAGCGTAATGCCTGGCATACAAGAGGTATTTAATAAATACTTGTTCCCTCTTTCCCACCTTCCCTTGACACTTCACTGTCTCTATGAACTCAACAGGAATATGATACAATTCTTGTTTAGGGTGTATTATGCGGATTATATATAATATAAAAAAATCCTTATTGTGTTTTCAAAGAGAGTGAGTATGAAGACATTAACACCTCTTTAATTCATTCCTTGACACTGACTTACGTTTATATACTTAACTTTTTAGACTGTTATTTGTTGGATGGATCAGAATATGGCCTATAAACCCACAGGAGGCTGGAACTTTTGCGATTTTCTCTTCACTGCAGAAAAGATATTAGTGAGTTATAGCAGTTCACCTGAACCTATTGTCCTGTACTGTATCCCTAATATCCCTTGCTTCAGTCTGAGCAGAAAGAATGTTGGCATTCATTTGCTGAACAGAACCAAAAGCAGAGCAGACAGTGGCAGGAGGAGGAAGCTGGGGAGTTGTTGAGTGAGTGGCTTCTGCAGAGTGTGCCCTCGCTACTTTGTTGGAATTTGTGAATTTCAAGGATAGGAGTGTATTCAAAAGCAAATACACATGATTTTGAAATCATCAATCACTTTGGATTATTTATCATTTCACGGTTTTTAGCTTCAAGACTGTCTTGCATTTATATGAATAGGTAAGAGCTGACTACATACATATTATGCATGACATAGTTTTTAAAAAACCTGTAATTTGTTTCTGATAACATACCTTTTGACTTTCCATGGCCTGGTTTTTGAGCATTTAACATAGCAAGTTTCTTCTGAGATTCTGATATTTCCATTCCTGGATTGGAGAGAGAGAGAGAGAGAGTGAGAAAGAGAGAGAGAGAGAGGGAGGGAGGGAGAGAGAGAAAGAGAGAGAGAGAGAGAGGGGGGGGGGGTGAGAGAGAGAGAAAGAGAGAGAGAGAGACAGAGAGAGAGAGACAGAGAGAGAGAGAGAGAGAGAGAGAGAGAGAGAGAGAAAGAGAGAGAGAGAGAGAGGGAGGGAGGGAGAGAGAATGAGAATTAATAACATACACATGCAAAGTCAACTGCATTTGTACAAGGGTTGTTTCATTTATTCATCCATTCATCTGTCCATCTACCCACCCACCCACCCCACTGACTCATCCATTCCCTCGTATCTGAAAAGAACTCCCTCTTAATCTTGTACTATCAGAATCTCTCTTCCTTCAATGTGGGACTCATGTAACTCCTCCTCCATTAAGCCTTTCCTGTTCACTCCACGAATTAGTGATTTCTGATTCTTCATATATTCCAAGAGCATTTCATTTGGATCTTTCTTTTGTTCTCTTTATTCCCTATGCAATTTATTATTCTTAAAGGGGTTCGTGTTGTATTATATAATCATGAGATGTGTATACTTATTAGACTATAACCTCTTTGTTGGCAGTATGTTTCAATTTTGTCTGTGTATCCCCAGGGTCTAGCCCAGTGCCTGGCACACAGAGGCTTAATAAATATTTGTCGAGTTGAATTTACTCCCCCTCAATGAGGAAGGCCCCCACTAGCAAACTGTGTAAATTACTTAGAAGGATTAGACTTCTTCTGTACTCATGGGGTCTTGGCTTCCACTCAGGGATCTGTGCTTTAATTTTTGAGGGAGCTTGGCCTACATCAAATCCAGATCTCAGAGGCTGTGGGATACTGCCAGGAAAAAGAGACATTCTTGCACAGCAGCTTCAGACTAAAAAAGCCAGCCACCTCATAGTGAGCAGACACGGGGAAAATCGGAAGGCTAAGGAAAGCCAAATGGTGATGATAGGCTGAAAAGTAACTGGGGAACAGTGAAGGAAGATACATTACATTAAGTATAATATATAATGCATGGGCCTAATCTTCATCAATGAAAGAGTCGGGATAATGCATAGGTAGTTCTTTCTGGTCTAAAACTGCCTAAGCAGCAAACAAAACTTTAAAGAGCTATGTGAAAATACCATTTAAAAGGGACCCATCCAACATAAGCAGGTACAGCCCATGCTCACAGTTTGTTTCCTTCAGAATGATAATGGTAACTCACCCTTACTTAGTACTCTATGGTTTGCAAAGTATTTTATTTCCAGCCATACTTGTAGAAAGAGAGGACATATTTTACAGATAAAGGAACAAATATTCAGAGTGCCTAAGTGATTTGCTCAGGGTCACTCAGTTATGAAGTGTCAGAGCTACTTTTTCCAAGAGTGGTAAACTTTTGGGTTATTTTGCTTCAAACTTGTGGTGTCAATGATATAGGAAACTCCCACTGAGGAAATCACAACTAAAATCTCACCTTCTACAGGAGGCTTTCCCCAAATCTCCTCTTAATTCTATTAATTATTTCCTATTTATCCTGTATGTAGTTTCCTTTGCTTGTGTTTGAGTTGTCTCTCCCTTTAGATTGTAAACTCCTTGAGGGCAGAGACTGTCTTTTGCTTCTTTTTATAGCCCCAGAGCTTAGCACAGTGCCTGGCACATAGCAGGTACTTAACAAATGTTTATTAATTAGTTGACTGAAATTCCCTCAACTATAGTAGATTGACAAATGCCCCATACAGTGTTTGACAACTTTCTATTTCGCGGGACCCAGGGTAGGGAGAAACCAGAGACTTAATTGACTTTCCCAGAGTCAGAAAGCCTGTATGTCTACATCAGAGACAGACTTGAATTTAAGTCTTCCTGACTTTGATTGAGGCCAGTTCTCTATTTACTTTGCTATGTTACCTTTCAGCAGCAGTTTTTCATTGAGACTGTGGCTTATGGGGGTAGAGTGTGTGGGATGGGAAAATAGGGTTAAGAGAGAAGAAAAAAGATAGTTTTTTTTTTTAGATCCCAGGGCAGGAAAACTTGTATGAACTTTAGATAGAGTGAAGTAAGCAGAACTTGGACAACAACTTTAAACAATAACAACAAAAATGTAAAGAAAAACAACTTTGACAGACTTAAGAATTTTCTTCACTGTGATAGCCAACCACAATCCCAGAGGACTGACAATGAAACATAGCACTCAGTTCCTGACAGGGAAGTGATGGACCCAAGGTGCAGAATGAGACGTACATTTTGGTTATGGTCAATTCTGAGAATTTATTTTGCCTCTCTCTGTCCCTCCCTCCTCCCTCCTCCCTCCTCCCTCCTCTCCTCTCCTCTTCTCTCTCTCTCTCTCTCTCTCTCTCTCTCTCTCTCTCTCTCTCTCTCTCTCTCTGTCTCCCTTCCTTCCTTTCCTTTCTATTTCAGTTATGGGGAGAGTTAAGGAGAAAGCCACTACTGATAGAGTTGTCAGAAAAAAAAGACAACTGAAAAAGGATCACTGAAGCATGTTTTAAAACAAGCACAGAAGAGAAGGCAGGCCAGGAAGAAAAGAAGTAGGAGAATCTGGATAGTTAGTGTCGAATTAATTATAGACTTTTGAAGAAAAACTAGCTGTACCGAATAGATGCATGGTTTCATGTATAATCCTCTTTCTTCTCTTCTACTTTGTATGTGGAAATGCTCATTTTATTTGTTTGTTCAGTTTGGCAGAGAAATAATTTATATTTGTAAAAGGAAACATGCAATAAAAATGAAAAAAATCCCAGGAGACTCCTTAGCCCTCTGCTACTCACCCATTTCTTTGTCTTCCTGTACTCTTCTCCGCTCATCAGCACACGCTTGCAGCCACCTGCCTTTATCCTCTTGCTTTTTGGCACAAAACAAATACACCTCTTCTGTTGATTTATTGATGATTTTGAAGGCATTCTTTACATTGATATTATAGTCCTTGTCCCGCCCATCCTCTATGTCCATCAGCTCCATTTCATCCATATCCATTCGGCCTTTGTAGTATAACATGTCGCGCCTGAGAAGGTCCTTCTTGCAGAACACAAGCTGGTGGTCAAAGAGGAAGAAAGTCCTCTGCTGGCTCTTTCCTTGTTTTGTGATTCTGGTCAGTTCTCCTGAATGGATCAGTTCGGAACTGCGGTCTAAAATATTGAGCCCCTAGAATGAAGGCAAAAAGTTTAAAGTTTCTTTCTGATTTTCATCCATCTCCCCCCTCCCCTCCTGAGACTGTGTTTATATAGGACAAACAGATGGGCCTATTGACACTTAATGGATATGCCACCTCGTATAAAGAATCTGACACTTGGAAAAACCAATTCCCAAAAAAAGGATACACCCCTGAGGGACAAAATCAAGCTTCCTCTGTCTACTTTGTTCAGATATGAAATTTCCTTAGATGATTTTTTTTAATGCAATGGTAAAATATGGTGAGAGCCCTTAGATTATTTGGAGGAATTATTCATAAAGACATCAATCCTTTAGATGAAGATAGAACTAGATTAATATATTGCATGGCAATTAGTAGTTGTTGGTGGCCTATACAAACTCTCAAGGAAGTTAGGGAAATCTGGAGGCCATTATTTTTTATCTATCTGTGCATCTATCTATGTATATATCTATGTATGCATCGACCTATCCCTGTTTTTTGTTGATTTGTTCATTATTATTTAGTTATTTGTTCATTTATTCATGTCTGTACGGATGTAAGCATATATGTAGGACTGGTTCTCCCTATCTTGCCCATACTGGAAGGGCAGCAGCTACTCATGGGCCTGATCCCACTGCCAGTCTCAGAACTGGAATTTTGAAATGCTTCATTTCTGACCAGAGTCACTTCCTCACTTCAGGTTGTCTGGTGGCTCTGTTCCCTGGAGCTCATCATATCATTGTCAGACTTAGTGTAGATCCCTGAGTGGCTTTAGTGCAAAATTCCAGATTTCAAGAAGTCCTCCAGCCTCAGTAGTAGGGATTACAGAGGAGTGCCCTTACACCTGGCAGGCTCATTGTGAACCTAAGCACCATGGTTTTAGAAAACCTAGGTTTTCTATGGGATGGCTCTTTGAGAGGGGAGAGAGGGAAGGTTATAAAGAAAAACTGAGGCAATGTAAAAACAAAAAATATCAATAAATATTAAAAAATAGAAAACCCAGATTTTCTAAGCCAGGTAAATAGTAAGGCCATTAAATTAAAAAAAAAACTCTCGGTCTTAGGAACTAAAGGCCATAACAGAAGTTTGTCAATTAATCTAAAAGTAAAGGGCTAACAATACATCAATCAGTGTCAAAATGAAAAGATTCACCAGTGCTATGTATTCTCCCTCCCTCAGGATAGGATGTAACTCCTCCAGTCTTCCTAAGATGCCATGGTCCAACGAACTTACTGCCAGATACGCAAACTTCTAGCACAGTTTAGCAAATGAGGAAAATGTTGTTTCAGAGGTTTGGATTTCATTCTGACTCAATGTAAATTTTGTGAAATTTTTACTTCCTACAGTTGCTTCGAATGGGCCTTGACATTAAAAGGTGCATCTCTTTGAATTTTAGTAATGTCTATTTATTTGGGAGGTGATCTGGTGCAGCAGAAAGAGCCAAAGTGTCTGGTGCCAAAGGACCTGGGTTTGAAGCCTGGCTCTGTCACTTCCTATCTAGTTAACATTGGGCAAGTCACTTAACTTCTTGGATCTTGGTTTCTTCCCTATAAAGGTAAGGGGTTTGGGAAATGTCCTCTTAAAGTTCTGTTTGCACGACATCTGTGATTTGGGGAGAGAACAATAATAATGATAATTACAACAATAATAATTACTAACGTTTATAGTGTGCGTACTATGCACCAGGCATTGGGCTAAGTCCTTTACATATTATTATCTCATTCGACCCTCACAACAACCCTGGGATGTGGGTGCCATTATTATCCCCATGTTACGGATGACGGAATCGAGGCAAACAGAGGTTAAGTGACTTGCCCAGGGTCACCCAGCTAGTAAGTATCTGAGACCAGATTTGAATTCAGGTCTTCCTGACTCCAGACCCAGCTCTGCCACCTAGCTGCCCGTAATAATAAGAAATGATGATGATGATGATGATGATGATGATGATAGTTAGCGTTTATATAGTGCTTTAAGGTATGCAAAAGGCTTTACAAATATCATCTCATTAGGAAAACTGGGGAAGCCGTGGGATAGAACAGAAACTCCTCTGCCTGATATTTCAGATCTTCCGCAATGTGGTTGCAGCATACCTTTACAGCCTTATTTTACACTGTACACAGTTCCAGCAAAACTGGCTGCTGGCTGTTCCTCAAATTCAATATTCTCCTCCTGTGGACTACTGCATTATCTGCACCGTCTGTCCCTCATGCCTGTTACATACTCCTCCTCAACTCTTCCTCTCAGAATCCTCGTCTTCTATCAGAGATCTGCTTAGGCGCTGCTTTCTTAGTGAAGCCTTTCCTGGTCCTCCCCTCAGCCCCTACCACCATCATTGCTAGAACTCTTTTCTCTCCTCAAGTTATTTTGTATTAATGCTGATATGTGTACATGTTGTTTCCCTTAGCAGAATGTGAATACCTTGAAGGCTCAGGCAATCATGGGGTTTTTTTGGTCTTTGCAACTGTGATAGAAGAAATATTTACTAGGGTAGAAAAGTAAGCTGGGTTAGTTTTCCTTAAAGCCCTGCCATAGGCTAGGCTGATTGTTCCTTCAAAGTTACTGCAAGTATCCTTGAGGCTTAATTGGCCCAGGAGACTAAGGCTTGAACCACTGAAGTGGCTTCCTGGTGGCCTGAGTACAAAAAGCCAATAGAGAAGTTTAGGAGCTTTCTTCTGGTTGTTGACATGCCCCAACGGCAAATGCATAAGAAGGGAAGCTATGCTTATTGAATCAACCCTGTATTCTTGCTGAATATTCTTTCTATGCTATGGCCAATTTAACTTCCTTTTTAGATCAGGGTGAGGAACCTGTGACCTCAAGGCCACATGTGGCTCTCTAGGTCCTTAAGTGCAGCCATTTGATGGAAACAGTAAATTCTGTCAAAGGGCTGTACTTGAGGACCTAGAGGGCCACGTGTGGCCTCAAGGCCACAGTTTTCCCACCCCTGTGTTAGATAGTCTAGGGGTGCCTCATTTTGCTTCAATCCCAACCCTGAACTACTATGCCTGTCCTGAGTCAGAGGTATACTATAGTACTTTCCCCAGCCATCAGCATAGTACTTCGCATATAATAGATGCTTAATAAATATTTGTTGATTTGACTTCAACTAAAACCAATGAATGGAAACATATTTCAGCTCAACATAAGGAAGAATTCCTAACTTCCTAAAAAATAAAAGAAAAGAAATAAAAGGGCTGATTTGTGAGATAGTGAGGCCCCTCATCTAAAGTTAAAAGTCTGGTTGGGGATGTTGTAGAACAGTAATGTCAAACACAAATAGAAACAGAGGCCACTAAACTGTAGGTAAGGACCCCTGCATATCATATATAAAATTTGAAAACCACATGTTAATATAGTCCATGTTTTATTGTATTTTTATTTACTTTGTTAAATATTTCCTAATTACATTTTAATCTGATTCAGGCCTTATGTGGGAGTATTATGGGCTGCAATTTGGCCTACGTGTGTTTAACACCTCTGCTGTAGAAAGCATTTATGTGCTGGATATAGAGTCACTTGATGAATAATAGTACAATGGAAATACATTTACAGAAGAGAGATTAGATCTAAACTCCAACCGCAACACTTAAATATGCAAAACTGGACAAATCATCTAACTTCTCTGAGCCCAAGCTACACCATCTGTAAAACTGGGATAAAAATACCTGCACCACCTACTTCATAGGCCTGATGCAATAGAACTGGTAAACCTTCCAGTGTGCTGTGAGAAATGTGATTTTTATGGTGGTGGTGGTTGTTATTGGATGACCTTGGAGGTACATCCAAATCTGAGATTTTATGATTCTGAACTTCTCTCAGATTCTTTATCTGCATAAAGAAGGTGATATTGGGGGAAGGAGGTATCATGTGGAGAATCACTAAAGTCCCTTCCAATTCAATGAGTCTAAATTTGAACAATTTGAACCTTCCATGCATCAGGGTGTATGAGGAAGACTATTCTGTCAATTCAATAAATATTCACTGTGTTGCTCATATATATAAGACACTATTCTTGATGTTATGAGGGATACCATAGATGGAACATGGTTCTTGCTGTCTAAGAGTTTACGATACAAGAGGGAGCATAACATAGGCATGCAAATAACTATAGCGCAAAATACAATCTAAGAAGTACAAAGTGCTGTAGGAGTTACAAAGGAGAAAGAGATCACAACCATTAAAGATGGAGAATATGGATAAAGCTTCTTGGAAAAGGCAGCATCACTTCAAGAGGGGCTTAAAGGACAAGTAGGTGGAGCACTATATGGTGACGGCATTTCAGGCAACATGAATAAATATGGAGAAATGTGGTATATTCAAGGAACAGTGAGAAATCTATTTTGGGTGGGGAATAGAGTGAGTAGCAAGACATGAGACTGGAAAGATAATTTGGGGCTAGACTGTAAAAAATGTTGACTACTAATCTAGTGGAATTTGGACTTTTTATTTGGTAGATGGCATAGTTGGAAGGGTGCATTAGGAAGACTATTCTGGCAAGCATCTCCTTGACAAAAAAGTCCATCTTTTAAACAACAATATTTTTCTGGTGATGCTTTATGGCTAAAACATGGGTTTTCTAGGGGCTAAAGTTGACGGTCATCCAAAGGACAATGGAAAGGCAGGCGGTAGGCCTCAATAGCCTATTTATAAACAAAGAACTACATAGGAGAATGGACATAAAAGATGTTATTAGAGCAATGCATGACTGGGGGGAAAATGGTTTGGTGATATAATGAGAGTGTTCTCCACTGATATTCATAAAATGTCCTAAGATCTAGAGAAAGGCCCTAATGTGTTGGGAAGACCACCTATAGGGGAATTACAGGAGAACATGGCTGGGAGTTGCAGAAGCTGGCCAGGCACAGAGGGGTTTCAGTCTACACCAATGGAGGAAGTACCCACATTGATGAGATCAGATATCTGCTGAAGTAATGGGAAGAAACTGGTAGACATGTGCAAGATGGAGTAGTGGGGGGAGGGGAACAGGGATGGAAGCCTGGAAGCTATTGCCATAATGCAGGAGAGAGGCAATGAGGGTGCTGAAATAGGGTGATGGCCTGTGGAACCTGAACGCTAGTGATGCTCTGGAGGTAACCTGGAAACTAATTTGATTTAGGGAAAGAGGAAGAGAAGGAAGGAATGAAACCCATGTTACGACCCTGAGTGCCTGAGAGAGGTGCCATTAACAGAACCTCCTTTTAGGCAAAAGACTAAACTATCAGTTTATATCTGTCAGCTATGCTGAGAAAGTCCATTTCCATTACAGGAATGAAAAGCCAATCAAGAAGTCATTCCTGCCCATCTCAGCCTCAGAATTTCCAAGCCAGATAAAACATGTTTAATCTAAAAACTATTCTGGGGGTATCAGACTGATCTTCCCTCAAGCAACATCTCTGCAGTTCCAAAGTCCTGTCTGCCCAGTTAGATGGTAGTTTTCATTGAGTCAATGACTAAGATGAGCAGAGGGACAAAGTTAATGCAAATAAAGCAACTGACTCCTACAGCTCAATAAAAGGCTATTAAAATATTTATATCATAAGAACACAATATATTAAGAATAAATCATAGAATATAAAGTACGTCATCAGGAAAATAGACAGAGGAAGGGGACATGGGCAAGTGGTGGGGGCAGGGTTAGCACTTACCTCCCAGCCCACAATGGACACTTGCCAGCGTGCTATCTTGTCTATACTCTCTAATTTGCGTTTACGCTCGTTGATTAAGCATGCTACATTCTTCATGGTCTCATATGCTGCCTTTATATTGTTGTAATCACTGAAAAAGAGGAGGTTGATTTTAATAACATAATATTATGCCAAGAAAAAAACAACAGCTGCTAAGATAATCACCTAAGTCACTGAGGCTTAGTCACAGCAAGCCTTTGGAGCAAATGGTAAGTAAACAGTTACTGTTTTCTGTCTTGTGGTCAGTCCTGAATAGGCGATAGTCTGCAGACATTAAGTGAGCTGACTGAGGGACTGTAATTCCAAATCCTCACCCACAAAATGTATTCATTCATTAGCCAGAAAGCCACATGAATGAGAGTGAATTCCACCCAGCAATGAGCTTTTCCCCAACAAGCATGCATTTTTCTCCTCAAGAAAGAAAATCTGTTTTATTTTGGTTTTTTGTTCTTTCAATTCTGTTCCATTATGCAAAGTACCTTCAAAATCTTCAATTCTTTTGGGGTAAAAAAACCCAACACTCAGCATCAGCAAGTAACTGATAAACTGATCTACAAGAATGAGACTGCTTTCTGCAGCTTGGCACAGAAATGCAAATGTTCATTTGACTCTATTTGGAAGCCTTAATTTGCAGTGTCTCTTGTGCATTCTGGTCAAGGCAAATGAAACTTAACTGGCTTTTCTCCAACCAGTTTCCACTTCTCTTGGCAGCATGGTGGACTGAAAAGGGCAATAATCTGAGAATCATGAGAATCATAAGAATCATGAGTTTCGGTCCTGGTTCTTACATTTGCCATCTGGGTAGCTTCCCTAAGCCTCAGTTTTCTTATCTGCAATATGGAGGGTAACAACACTTGTACGACCCATCTCACAGGCCTGTGAAGAAAAAGCATTTTGTATACTTCGAAGTTAGTATCATTTTCCATTTGTACCACTTTGTGAAGCAGCATAGGTCCTGGAAGAAAGGGCAACTGAATTCTGGTCTGCACACAGGCTGTTTTAAAGGTTTTCCAACATTTTCAGATTGTACAGATACCTAGCCTCCTCCTAGGGACTAGAAGCCCTTGGGAGACTGGAGGAGAAGGGAGGAGGGGGAGCTAGATAGCCAACTCTATTGTCTATTTACAAACACAATAAACAGTACAGATCCAGGGAAATCCCAGGCCCTTTTCCCACACAAAGCAAGCACTGCTGTCAAGATAACTGTTTTTTGAGTGAAATCGGAAAGACTACAGAAGAACTTAGAGACCAAGACCAAAGAAGTAGGAAATTACAAACAAAAAGACAAATGGCAGCCAGAAAATACCCATAATAATGACCAAAAAGGAGGGTTTTTTCCTACAGTAATAAAGAAAAAACTCAGAGGATTCATGTCTCCCTACCATCTTCATTTGTTTAATCCACAAACCCCTCTAAGATGAGAAAAACAGTAAAGTTCAATCTTTTTTGATAATACTGACAGATAAACTGCCTGCCCTGTTATTTGGTCATGGATGACTATAGAGGTCCTTCTAAGAGAAGAAACTTTTCGCTTTTTCTTTCCAAATGGGGTTTAAAAATTTAGCCAACTAAGTGATTCAGGGGCAAGATTTTAAAATGCCTGCTTGCCTTCTTGCTTTCCTTCCTTCTTCCCTCCCTCCCTCATTTGAGGACTAAGTATCCCATTGTTCATTTCTGGCAGCAGATATCCCAGAATGTCTCTTATCAACTTACTATGTCCTTCTAACCATCTTTTCTATAGTTCCCTTCTACTTTGCCATTCTGGAAAAGTTTCAACAATGAAAGTTTGGCCAATCAGGAACTTTCCTTATAAACTCCTCAAATTTATTATTCATTTGAGAATTTGCTATTTTTTCCAATGGGCTTGTTTTCTTTTTCCATAAGGAAAAAAAATAAGTGAACGATTTATCTGACAGCAACATTTTAAAATCAAACAGCTTTGAAAGATTTAAGAACATTGACCAATTCAATGATCAGTATCGATTTCAGAAGATCAATGATGAATCACGGGGATGTATATTTTTAGACAGAGCCAATAGAGGAATTTGTTCTGTTTCACTCTGAATCTTTGTGACAATGGTTTTGTCTTTCTTTTTTCCTCCCCCCACCCCCGTCCTATTGGGGGAAGAGGAGAGTGGGAGAAAAGATTTTTATTCATTGAAAATCAATCAAATTGAAATTTTTTAAAAGTAATGGTTGCCCTCTTTCTCGTGTTACATGTAAGCAAACTACTTCCCTTATTTCATGTTCTTTAAGCCATTTTCACATCAACTCTCACCTGAGTCCATTGTGCCCTATTCAATTACTGCTCTCCTTCAACCCAAATCTAATTTCAAGAAGGGGAGTATGGTTAGAGAAAAGATAAAAGAGTCAATCCCTTCTTTTGTATCCGGCAAAGCCATGTACTGACAGTAGTTAATTTGATTACTTTGCTGGAGATAGTCCCTCAGAACCAGAGCTATTATGCTTTTTGTGAGGTTAAGCAACCTATAGATACAATCCCTTCCCTCCTACTTTTCCTACTGCAGCCATAAAGGATACACTGTCAATGCCTAGTTATGTTTGTTGGCCAAAGCTTAAGAATAGGGAGGCCAAAGACAGATATTTGACCACACCCCTTCTCCCAACAAAAATTGTGTTTAGCCACATCAGTTGGACATCATGGCAACTGAGGTTTCCTCTAACTGAAATACCATGATCTTATAAATGTGTGCTGTGGCTTGCCAGGAGAACCAGAGGAGAATATGTGTATTATTCAATAAAATTAACCCTTCATTAGTCCTTGGAGGCAAAGTAAAACTCATGTCCCAATGTATTGAACTGTCCTCCATTTCAGGTTCCTACTCGTGTGGCATCTTTTTGTAATTATGTCTGTGGTTTCTATATAGACATGAAAAGGATTTACTGTTATTAGTTACTAGCTCTTCTATGAGGGCTCTAAAGACTCTAAGTCCAAAAGAACAATGAAAACTCCAAGGACTCAAGGTGGAGGCGGAAACAGAAAAAAAAATTTTTAAGTGTGGGTGGGTTTATTTTTTTCAGTTCAGTAGAAACTGAGCATCGGGAGATATGGACTTTCTAAGTAGCCAGGAAAGCTCAGTCTTTAGCCTGGAGTGGGAATAAAAGTGGAGAATCAGAAAGTCCAGAAAGCTCTCAGACAACCAGGAAGGCTAGACTTTGTGGATCAAAGCAGACTAGTGCTAGAGACGTTTCAGGAAGATAGCCATAATCATCTTGAACTAGGAATAGGATAGACTCAGGTGGCTAGACAGAGGTATCCAAACATCAGAAAGATATGCTCTAACTTAGACTCTGTATCTACTTCATATATCTTTAATTGCTTATCTACAAATAATTTATACCTTCATAAAATCTCAATATTTATGATAAGTAAGGTTTATTGCAATTAAAAGATCATTATAAACAAGAACAGTAAAACATGATAAGATTGGTGGGGCTGTTGGAAAATAGTCTCTCTATTAGATAGTTATGGGGACTACAGACTGGCGCAAATCTTTTGCAGAATAATCTGACAATAAACAATGAGTCATAAGAACTACTCACACCCTCTGGCTCAATGATCCTTTTGCTGGGACTGTATCCTAAAGATATCATTAGAATGGGAGAAAAAAAAAAGATACCATCTTGGTGGAAATCTGAACTGGTCCAAACATTTGGGAAAAATTTTTTTGGAAAGAAAAATGATTATGCTCTTTGGTCTAACAATTCTAGTATTGGGCATGTACCCAAGAAAGTAAAGGACAAATAGAAAGTTTCATATACATTAAAATATTAATGCCAGCATTTTTGTGGCTAAAAAAACCACTGGAAACAAAAGAGGTCACCACTACTTCCAAAATGGCTTAACAAATTTTGATATGTAAGTGTAGTCAAATATTGTTATCCCATAAGAAATAATGAATATGCACAATGGAACCTGGAAAGACTTAGGTGAACTGATATAAAGAAAGCTGAATCAGGAGAACAACATCCACAATGACTAAAATAATGTGGATGAAAACAACACAGCTGAACTCACATTAAATGCAATGACTGAAATGCAATACGAATACAATTCTCTTTCCTAAAGATAGAAAATAAAATGTTCTCCTCTCATGGGATAGGGCAGGGAAGGAAGGGAAAGAGAGAGAGGATAGGACTATGGGTGCTGAATATAGCAGACATGGCTGCTGAATTGATTATGGAGTGGGGAGGAAATATAAAGTATTACAATGTAAAACGATCATTTGTATCAGAACGATTCTTTTCTTTTTTAAGAAAAAAAAGGACCTAGCTATACAAAAACATCCTTAACTTTTTTTTGAGGGGCGAAGGCAGCGCAATTGGGGTTAAGTGACTTGCCCAAGGTCACACAGCTAGTAAGTCATTCTTAACTTTTAAGAGTAAAAACTGTATCAATTGGGAAATGGTCAAACAAATTGTAGTATATTATTATAATGGAGTATTATGGCACCATAAAATGAAGAATATAAGGAAATATGTGAGACTTATAAGCAATATATGGTCAGCAGAACCAGAACCATAGACAGCCTATAATTATATTTTCAGAGAAAAAAGATCAGATCTTTATAAGTATAAAGATACTGACTATGCATATTTGTTACAAGAACTTTGTTGCTTTTTTCTTTTTTCCAATGAGTTGGGGTAGGAGGGAAAGAAAAGAGATTTCTCTTCATTTTTTAAAAATAGAGAGGGGGGAGTGCTCAGATGTGAAATGTTGCATGTACTATCAGATGAGGTCACTGTATTAATTAATTTTACTTAATTGTTTTACTTTGTTTCAAGAGACCTCACAAAAAGTAGGAGAAATCTGTAAATGTTAGCAATGTAAAAGAAAAACATGCCAGTAGAAGTTGTTTTAAAAGATACAAAGACATATTATTAGGAAAGGACACAGAACAAATGTATTATTTTTGTTTTGATAAAATATAGGTAATAATATCTTTTTTAAAAAGCTGTAAGTGGTTTAGATGTCAGGGTTTTACTTGGAGATTTACTCCATACTTGGTTTATTTATTTTTTTAATATTGTTATGAATGTTGTTTATTAACAATAAAAGAAAATTTAAAATCTTCAAGGATTAACCTAGGAATGTGTTACTATAATCAGGATACAGGACATAAGGAGCAGGGGTCAGGAGATAAAGGAGATTGCAGCCCCACAATATCGATCAGCTCTATTTTTTCATGTCTTCTGGAATGGGGATTGTGGCTTCTCCTTTCTTAGCCCTCACCATGTTTAACAACTCTCACTACAAGGACCTCCGAAGTGCTTCTTGCAATTTAAGTTCTTTTCTTCTTGTTCTATGCATTTCCTATAAATAATAGCGATTTTCAAGTACAAACAGGATTGCGGTGATGTTTTCATTAGCCTTGGATTTGGAGAGAAGTCCTCTAGTTGGCGCAGTGGACAAGAGTAATGGGCCTAGAGTGAGGAAGACTCCTCTTCCTAAGTTCAAATCCAGTCTCAGATACTTATTATCTGTGTGACCTTGGGCTAGTCACTCAACCATTTTCTTCATCTATAAAATGAGCTGGAGAAGGAAATGGCAAACTACTCCAGTATCTCTGCCAAGAAAACCCCAAGTGGGATCACAAAGAGTTAGACACAACTGAAAAATGACACAACAATGATAACCAACAAAAGCTAAAAATGCCTAAAATAATTAATAATAAAATAGCCAATTTTTATGTAATATTTTTAAGTCTTGCAGAGCGCTTTTTTGATCCTCATAACAATGGTGGAAAGTAAGTACTATCTGGATCTAAGTGACTTGGCCAGTCATGCAACTCAATATCTGAGGCAGGATTTGAAGGCAGGTCAATACTCTATCCACTCAGCCCCCTCACGGCCTCCCATAAGTGATCAATCAGTGACTATTCCTCAAACAG
The DNA here is from genome assembly GCF_011100635.1 of Trichosurus vulpecula. Taxonomy (NCBI): domain Eukaryota; kingdom Metazoa; phylum Chordata; class Mammalia; order Diprotodontia; family Phalangeridae; genus Trichosurus; species Trichosurus vulpecula. The sequence goes on from NC_050574.1 coordinate 184,089,126, forward strand.
TTCTCCAGTCTTCCAGGTTTCCTCACCTGTGCTCTTGAGTGGTGTACTTCAGTAACTCGGCTAGCTGCAGAGGGTATTTGCAAATCTTCTGAACAGGAGTAAGGAGAAACCCATCGATGGCTATGTCAATCATCTGCTGAAGCAGGCGGCAGGCTTCAAAGAAATGCCTGTATTTGCCCTGCTTCATCAAGTTAGAAAGCTCCAGGCAGGCCCCAGGATGGTTGTTACAGTATTCAGAATAAATGGAAAAGCCTTCTTGCTGTGAAAAAAAAAGTAGAACTGGATTACAAAGCTAGGGGACTTAGCAGAATGGCTGAGGAAGGAGGTGCCTATATTGATGATTTTGGTGGGCTTAAGCCAGACAGCACAGTGGATAAAGTGCTAGACTTGGAGACAGGAAGGCTCATCTTTGTGAGTTCAAATCCAGCCTTAGACACTGACTAGCTGTGTGACCCTGGGTGAGTCACTTAATCCTGCTGGCCTCAGTATCCTCATCTGTAAAATGGGCTAGATAAGGAAATGGCAAATTACTCCAGTACCTTTGCCAAGAAAACCCCAAATGAGGTTATGAAGAGCTGAACACGATTGAAACAAACGAACAACAACAAAACATGGTCCTTCTATTTACTACCTGTGTGAGCTGAGGGCGAGCCAGTTTCCTTCTCCAAGTCTCAGTTTTATCATTTATAAAATTAGTAGATTGGTCCCTTTCAATTCTGAACACTAAGATGCCATAAACCTTTGTACCTATAACTCGCATATCTTCTATACTGACATCTCTCCACAACTGCATTGGATATTACTATCTGAATGCAATGCCAACGCATAAAACTTAGAATGTTTGAAGATAAACACTTCATTTTCCCTCAAAAATTTATTTTTCTTGACTTCCTGATCTCTGTCAATGGTACCATTGTTCTTCTAATAAGTTAGACTTAAAACCTTGGGGTCATCTGTGATTCCCTCATCTCCTTCACCCCTGTCAGTCAACCAGTCAAACCTTGATGATTCTTCCTTTCAAATATCTTTTACATCTATTACTATTTATTTCCCTGGTATTATTCTAGTTCCGGCCCTCATCACTTCATGCGTAGACTCCTGGAATTGCCTCCTAAATGCTTACTCTGCCTCAAATGTCTCTCCATGTCAATTTATCATGTACACCATTACCAGATAAATCTCCCTAAAACACTGCTATCAATAGATCACCACCCCATAATCCACAACTTTCACTCATCTACCAAATAAAAGTCTAAACTCCTTAATCTGCTTTGAAGGTCTCCCTCGTTTTGCCCCAACCTACTTTCCAGTGTTACCTTCCACTACTCCCCTATGTGAACTTTGCTCCACTCAAACTAGTCTATTCACGGTCTCCTGATTTGTCATATACAGTATGTCTTCTCTCTTACCTGTATGCCTCTAGTTATACTATTCAACTCACTCCGACTCTCCAGCTCTTCAAATCCCAACTGTTCTTCTTAAGACTCATCTCAAAACATTTAGGTGAAGTCTTCTCTATTGAAAAACAAAAACCTTCTACCAGCTTTCATCAAAAGACCTAACTATCTCATTTGCTAGCTGTAGAACCTTGGGAAAACCTCTCCACCTATCTGGCCATACTGAATGGCAAACCACTTCAGTTCTGCCAAGAAAATCCCAAATGAGGTCACAAAGAGTCAGACAGGAGTGAAATGACTGAACGACAACAAGATCCACCCCTGTGAAAACTTTCTGATTGGCCAGAAGTGAACTCCTTTCCCTTTAATTAAAGTATTTATTGTCTTATACCACATTTATATATTTATAATTCTTCTTCTATTATTTTATATTTATAATTTATGGTATGGTATCTTGAAGGCTGTCTAAGTTCAGAGTGGTCCAAAGCCAGAACAAGATTAAAATGTAATTGTGAAATGTTTAACAAAATAAATAAAAATACAATACAACATAGATAATGTTAATTTGCGGTTTTCTAAGTCAATAATGTCGCTGGTAGAGATTTGTTCCTATTTGAGTTTGATACCACCATTCTAATTCAGCCTCCCTCATTTCAATTGAGCAAATTGAAGTCTGGAAAGATTAAGAGCCTCACCTAAGGTCACACAAGTAAACATTCAAATAGTAATGGATGACCAAGTATTGTCAAGGTACAGTCTTTCATATGGGGGTGGGGAGAGAGTATCACAGTACTCTTTAGCTAAGGAGGCCAGATTATTGTCCACCCATTCCACCCCAAAAAAGGATCATCCAGATAACAAATTATTTAAGTATGTTAAAAACAGCTTTAGGAAATTGATTTTTATAGTTCATGCAGAGATAAAATATCCTTTAAGTTTAAGGAAGAATCATACACCCGTATATCATGGGCAAGCTAGACCTCTAAGATTTTTTGATGCTTTCTGAAATGAGGCTCAAATGCCAAAAGGTAGTAATTTATGATTAAATATTGACCTACCACATGCTTCTTAGAGAAAATTTCCAGACATAACCGCTCCATAATTATTTTTGACAGAAATCTCATTCCAAATGTAACCCTACGATCTCTGAATCCATCAAGGTGGAAAAGTTTTTAGTTAGTTAGTTTTAATGAACTCAGAGTATTTCGTTACATTACGAAAAGTACTTTTTGCAATTGTACCCTATACAAACTAATCATTGTATTTAAAAAAAATTACAGCTACATTCCATGAAAATATAACCATCTCCATAAATGAATAAAGTCTTCTCTTCCTTGGTAGAGTCAAATTTTTGAAAACTACTACTAATCTTATATTAATTAGCTAAATAGTGACTTACATGTTGAAGAAAACAGGATCCTATTTCACTCAGATGAGGTTCTTCTTTATTGTATTGCTTCTCAAGATCTTTCAAGAACTTCCTTTGGAATTTGTAAATCTCTTCAATGTTTCCGAAAATGGTACCCAATTGTGCAACAGTGAACATTCCTGTATGTTTGCGACACTGCCGAATATAGCCCTGAGGGGAAATTATGTATTTTTGATTCATTTGAGTCCATTTAAGTGACCCTTTTGAACATTCCAGCTCTTCAGGCCTCAGGGGAAAACCAGGGTCTCTTTTCTAGGTTTTTACTATGATAATAACATGTCCTCAATTAGAGAGCTCTTAAAAATTTTCACAACTACAGAAATGAAAAAAAAGTAAAGAAAATAATTTAAGGAGGAGCAGAAAAGTTCCAGGTCCAACCCCTAAATTTGCTTGATTTCCAGGGTGGGAGCTCACAGTTTCTATTGTCACCTTCCTCTGAATTGTTCAGATCACCAGTCTTCTAGCTTTCATGCTATTCCAGACTAGAAAATTTGTCAGAATATAGGATATCCTCCCTTGCTGAAGAGCCAGTTCAATTGTGTACTACTAATCATGACAGCCAAAAAGAAAGAAAAGACTAAGGGTATCCAATAGATGTTGTCCAATAACCCCATCACTAAATTTATAACTTACCAACATCATTTATTTTATAGCACAAATACGTATCTTTAAGAATAAGACCTGGAACACTAAGAGCCTAAGTGTCACTTGGCCCTTATTTGTCAGGGACAGTATTAGAACCCAAGTTTTCCTGGCTTTTAGTTCAATTCTTAATCTGCTATATGCAACACTGTTTCTCATGTATTCAATATTTATCTCTAAAAGAATATATTGCGTTACTTTATGATGCCTTGCTTTTTCCTCTGAAATCTATGTTTTCATTCCCAAACTCATAATTAAAGTAATTTCTATAACCATGTGCCAATCATTTATAAAAAAAAAACTGTTCTCATCAGCAGGTAAAATATGAGCTAAGAATCACTCTATGCAGCAGACAAGGTAAGTCAGACTGTAGAGGGGCCAACTTGATCATCTCAGCTGTCTTTCATGGGCAAATTATCTCTGCAAGACTAACAAATGTGGTGGTCCACATCAATAGCTAAAGTGTCTGAATTGATCAGATTTGAGCTCATTATATGGTCCAGCTATTTTGATTATACAGACTCAATTTGAAGTGCACCAGGTTTCCAAAGCCTAATAAAAAAATGAAAAATCCACTAGTGGAAAAAATTGATAACTGGGTGGATTATATGAAACAGGGAAATAGGTCAGGGCTTTAAAGAACAATTCATTATATAATGCTGTAATAAAAATCACTATGTTGTATTACTTCCTAGATAAAGATTCTCTTGTTCATACCTAATTACTTGGAGGTGGTCTAACGATTGATTTAGAATCCCATCAATAAGTGAAATGAATAGATTCATCAATGGATGGCATCAAAGTGGACGGTAGCAAACATTCAATACTTGAAATTAAACTATTCAATTTTTAAGAAATCACTTGCTAGTTTTTAAAAAAGAATACTGACCATTGTGAAACCCATTCACTCAAGTGGAATGAGTCCTGGGTTTGGAATCAAGAGGGCTTGGGTTTCAGACCTCACTCGGCCACTTATTCACAGTAACTGTATTACTTTATGATGGCTTGTTTTTCTCTGCAATCCACATTTTCCCTTCTCAAACCCATAACTAAAGTAAGCTCTCTGATCATGTGCCAATCATTTATAAAGAAAAATTGTTTCTCATCAGCAGGTCAAATACCAGCTGAGTAGCATTCTATGCAGCGGATAAGTCAGATTGTAGATGGGCCAACTTGATCTCAGCTGGCAAACAAGTCACTTCATCTCTGGGGATTCTAAAATCCTCATGTAAAATGAAGGGTTAGACTAGCGGACAGCTAAGGTTCCTTTTAGCTTTAAAACGCCATGATCCTATGACCCTATGAGTAATTTTGGGAGTCAAGTTCTAAGACAGATCGATGAATAATGTACTTTAAAAAAGGGATGACTCCAACAGCCAACATAAAAGAGAGAACCCCTCAAAACAAGAAATCTTATGGCAACACTTGGTCCAATCACCTTATGTAAAATTAAGTCTGAAAGAGTCAATGGGGCCTGCTAGTCTACCTCACAGATGTCTTTGAGATGCTTGATATAGACTCGTTCAGTGTTCATGATTTCTTGTATAACATTGGTCCTCATCTGGTCTTTATTTTCTGAGTGTTTCTGACGGTGCTTCCCAGCATCTGAATCTTGCCCTTCGCCTTGAGTACTGCTGGAATTCTCTGAGATTTCTTCCTGATTGACTCGTAACTGCCATCAAAACAGAATAGCTGGGTTAGAGGAAAAGAATATTACAAAACTAAACCATTTAACTTTAATTCCTCTATCATAGTGAAAAGGGCTTATGAACATTGGCAGAAAGCATTATACTCAGCAAGGTTTTCTTCAGTCCTCTTTGTTTTTACATGATAGTATAATCAATATCAGGTGCATTTGCTGCCCAGAGAAATACAGGGGTAGTGTGAGGTCAAGACCTATGTCATATATCAATCCTTAGCAACTTATTACACATAGTATGTATTTGCTAAGTATTTGTTGAATTAAATGTCTTATTTTCTATTATAATTACAGGTTTAACTTGCCTACAATTTTTTAAAATTAATAGTCATTGTTATTTAATTCCAAGAATTTCATGGATTATAAATTATGAAAAATAAATAAATTATTATAAAGTATCCAATCCTAGGAACAGTGAGATATGACAAAATGTCCTTTAATCTTTATAGTGCTTCTCAAATTCCTAGAGACAGATATACCCGCTCTTGATCGCTAACAGTGACCAAGGAAGCTAAGAGATAGTTCCTCCAACATTTCCTGTGATGGGTCCCTGCTGAACTTCACCTTCACATCACTCTTCTTATTTTTTTCTGATGGGGCTTACTCTCCTCTCAGTTTTATTTTAAACTCAGCCTAGTTACTTCAATTCATTTAATGAATAGAGGACAGGGGCGGGACCTGTGATTTCAATTATATAGGAGGTTCCCTTTACTAGTGTAGTTTGGCTAGTTCTTCTGCAATTTATATAGTCTTAGAGACTTGCCTAGAGCACTCAGAGGTCAAGTGACTTGCCCAGTCACAAAACCAGGGTGTGTCAGAAGTGGGACTTGAATGACACCCAGTCCTTCAGGGTCTGAGGCCAGCTCTCTATTTATTATGCCATGTTACCTCACAAATCATTTAAAACATTTTTTAAGGACCTACTTGGTACAAGGTGCTATGTTACTAGTTTAATTTATTTTCATGCCCTAGATCTATGGGTCCTGCAGGAGTGGATAAGAACAAGAAGAAGAAAATTCCACCATTACTAAGAATTAAATTTTGCTAGGGGAAAAAAGAAGCAATGATCAAACAAAGAAGTCAAGTGGAAGAGGGAATTAGGTTTGTTCTGGTTGTACCAAGCGGGCAGAAATAGGAGCAATGAAGGGGGCAGAATTAGATTCAATTTAAGGAAATATTTCAAAACGTAAGCCCTGTCCCAAAGCCCATTGGTGTGGGACTCAATCCTTATTGGTGGAGATGAATTCCCTGCCCAACGTGAAGAGCAGGGTAGAGTTGGAGACAACGGGGGAGCTACAGTCTTCTTCAGTCCTCTTCAGGACTCTTAGAGCTTTGAGTTGATTCAAGTGCAGAAGCCTGGCTTCCAGCTTCAAGAGCTAAGATGAAAGAGGTCAACACCACTTCAGGTTGCTGAAGGAAAAGACTCTGGAAAGACAGGAGAGGAGCTGGCAGTCTCCACCCACCTCTCCCAGACTGCTGCCTTAGGGACTCCAGGGAGTTTCCCTTTGAGTGAGATCTAGAACTTACTCTGTTGGTTGAGCTGAGTTACCTCACATTCACCTTCACTCAGTACTGTCTGGTGTATATTCTCCTATGTACACCTTCTCTGATTTCTGTCTTGCTATGATCTGGATAAATAGGTTTCTTTGCTATTCACTACATGTTCATTGTGCAACCGATATTTGATTGGAAAGGAGTCAAGCCCTAGACACAGCCTTGGGGTCCTTCTTGCCCTGAATAATGACAAAATAATTAGAAGTTATCTTGAACCTGATCACATCCCCTAGACTAATAATATTTAAAGGAGCACATAGATGTAATTCTAAACCAGTACCTTCTTTCTCTGAGGAAAACAGAGTGACCTCTGGCCCCAACTTCTTGCTTCCCCTCCTAGCAGGAATGAAAGTCTCCCTTGGGAAAGGGTGGAAGGAGAAAAGGCTAGAGATGTCTATTCTGCCCCTCTTCATGTCACACAACAAGAGCCTTGCTACAGGCAGGCCTCTCTACACTTGAAGTCTTCCCTACCCTAACAATTGGGGTTATACAAAGGGGCAAAGGGCTGCCTTGTAAGGAAGTGGATTGGTCCACCCTCACTGACGATCTTTGAGCAAAGGTTGGGTACGCACTCGTTGCATATGTTGCAGAAGAATTCTTGTTCAAGTAAAAGGTGGGCTAAATAGCCTTTGAGAAAGATCCCTCCCAACTCTGGAAATCTGTCATTCCAATTCTGTCATTCAAAGATAGAAAATGGTATACACTCACCCGGACAAAGCTAGCAGGAAACCAGGCTTCCTTATCCTCATTCCTGCCCCACCACCAGTCCTTATTAGAGGCCTCCAATACTTGGATGACATCTCCAGCTTTGAAGCCAAGCTCCTGATCATCCATGGTCACATGATCCCACAGAGCTTCTGCACAGACCACGTTGCCATCACTGATCAGCTAAACAGAAGACACAACCACATGTTTAAGCGTAAAAGCACTCTTAAGTTCTTCAAGTACAGCAATCAAATCCTATAGTTCGCCTGCATCTTCCAAACCATTCACCACTGTAGTGGATGTCATAATTGGTGCTTGGGTCTACAAAAGGATTTGAGACCTTGTGTTTTGTTTTGGCCCAGACCTGTGTATTGGTGTAGCCAACTGGTGTAAAGAAACTGTCCTCTAGGATCAAGTAAGATAATATATGTAAAATGCTTTGTAAACTTTAAAGTATTATATTATTGTTAACATTATTATCTCTGATCTGTAAAATGGAGTAATAATAGCACCTACCTTTCAGGGTTGTTGTAAGGATAAAATGAGATAACATTGCAAAGTGCTTTACAAACTTTAAAGTGCTATAGAAATGCTAGCTGTCATCATCATCATCACTCCTAGTAGTATCAGGGCATTCACAGTACAATAACTGCTGTTTATAGTGACAGCCTCAAGTCATCAAGGAAAGATTTAATCATGTTCAGTACATTCTGAGTCCTCCCCCCACCAAAGTTGTTCAGTTGTTTCAGTTGTGTCTGACTCTTCATGACCTCAGCTGGGGTTTTCTTGGCAAAGACACTGGAGTGGTTGGGATTTAGGCAAATGGGGTTAAGTGACTTTCCCAGGGTCACACAGCCAGTAAGTGTCCGAGGCCGGATTTGAACTCATGAAGTTGTCTTCCTGATTCCAAGCCCAGTGCTCTGTCCACTGTTCCAAGTAATCCCTGCCTCCCACTCCCCAAGTACATTCTATTTAAAATATACGTATATATTGTTTCTTGGGGACAATTTCATGGGAATTTGTTCAAACAAGCAAACAAAAAATTCTTTGGTGTTTTGAAGGCTATGCTTTAGGTACCCAGAAAACTACCAGAGGCAAAACAGCACCTACCCCACTGTCCAGCCATGGCAGGAAAATGAAGTGTCACTGTTGCAGGAGTTGTTTAGAAACCTTAATGTGGTTACATGATTATAAAAACCAGCACGAGGGAGAACGAGATTCTGAACTGACGACAGATCTTAAATAGAAGTACTTGCCAACCAAAGAACAAGATTCTCCCACAGTACCTCATTGATGGCTAGCTGTTCTCCCCCAGGCTGTAAGTATCTAGGGCTGGCTTGACAGAGCTCTTCGTAACTGTAATCTTCTTCACTTCCATTGTCATCAACTAAGGCAGACGACTCTGTAGCTCCATCTGTGGAAACTGAAACAGAAGTTACCAAGAAAGAATGAATGGCTCACCAAAGTAAGCAATAACATGAAATCACAGGTGAGATTTCTTCCAAGGTTAAATAAGCATTATTTTTTTTTAGCTATAACTCAAAATATAAGAAAACTTGACTGATGCTATGGGGCGGGGAGGGAGAGAGGGAAAGGAAATAAGCATTTATAAAGTCAGTCACTAAACTAAGCTCTTTCTACAAATATTATCTCATTTGATCTTCACAATAGTACCAGCAAGGTAGCTTTATTATTATCCTCACTTTACAGCTGAGGAAACTGAGGTGAACAGAGCTTAAGTGACTTGCCCAGGGTCACACAGCTGGTACATATCTGAGGCCAGATTCATATCTAAGCAAAGGTCACACTTTCTGAAATGAACTGATGCTAATAGTTTTCTTCTGTGAGAACTGCACCATTTCGGGTGGCATATCTGATATTAAAAAACATGTTATTCTGTACTTTAAGAAATTTCCTGAAATTATATGGGATGAAGCTTGACAGCTGAAGCCCCAAAATCGATCTAATGAAACCCAAATGTGGAGAGTAATATTCCCAAGTAACATGTTATTTAGCTTTAGGTAAACAAGCAATGCTATCGGTAGGCAACAAAATTGTGCTCTTCAGATCAGACTCTTATTTGAAAGGTTATAGACTTCCCAAGATTAAAAACGTAGTGATTGAGTACCACCTGAGATGAAGAGGCTGGCTGGCTGTCATTTCTCAAAGAGTCAATCCAAATGAGAAGGCCTGGATTTAATGTTAGGCTTACGCCACCATTTCAAGAAAGTCTTGCTGCTATCTTCAAAGGACTGAAGCAGGATGTTTGGTTGTCCCACTTTCACAGCATAGTGCCCTATTTTGTTACTGGGGGAGGTAGGCCACTCCCACCAAAAGCTGTCTTGCTACAGAAAACAGGAATCTTTAGTTACACTGGTTCAAGCTGCTGGCCTCCCTCTGTTCTACCTGGGCCAGCTAACCTGGGCTTTTCCTTCCATCTCCTTTCTGGGAGAGGCATTCTGGCTACATCCACCAGACCTAGGCACTACATCCTATAGGGAACCTGAGTAGGCTGCTTAAACCTCAGCGAGCCTTGGTTAACTCCATGTACTTCCTTTCTCCACATTATTTTAATTCAGGAATGTTACACTGATATCTTCAGAGACGTATTAAGGTATTCTCCCACCCCATTGGCAGACACACAGAAAACCTCTTTGAGCTCTTAAAGTATTAGATACTGCTCCACACGTAGCTCTTTTCCAGTCATTTTATGCCCAGAAGGATGCATCTATTCTCCCAACCAGCTTTCAGAGGCAAACATATTTGAAGTTGTTGGAATTCAGAGTGCAAAAAAACTGGGAAGAAATGGGAAAAGTGGAGATTTTTACTAGCAAAATAGCAGTGAACACTATGGGCCACAATGGGATGACTTTCATCTGCCAGAATTTAAAACACTTTGCCAAGCACAGATAGCAGAGCATGTGACAAAGAATTCAGACCAGGTAAACTACATCGATTGCGAAAGACATAAAGCTGCAGTTAAAAACTCCTCTACAAAGAAGGGGGGAAAGCATAGTAATAATAATGATGATAATAACAACTAGCACTTCTATAGCACTTTAAGATTTTCAAACGGAACTGCATGTATTATTTCACTGATGCTCACAGTAAGCCTGGAGATAGGTGCTACTGTCACCCCCATTTTACAGATGAGAAAACTAAGGTAGAGAGAGATTAAGTGACTTGTCCAGGGTTACATTATAGTACATGTCTGAGTTAGAGTTGGAATTCAGGTTTTCCTGGCTCCAAGTCCACCATTTTACCCACTACTCCTTCTAGCTGCCTATATCAATTCATAAAGATACAAAATACGTATGAACATTTAACCTACCAGAATAAAAAAGGTTCACTGAAGTAGGAAGGTTTGTCTTACCTAGCAGAGGCTCTATTGCTGTTTGTAAACCCTAATAGTTACCCTCAAGAACTTGGGGTAACTATTTTTAACTAGTTTTCATTTCTCCAATTAATAAGCATTTATTTTCTCTCCCTCTCACAACTTCCTCTATCACCCTACATTAAGAAAGAAAAAAAAAAAGAAAAGGAAGCCCTTGTAACAAATACACACAGTGAAGCAAAAGAAATCCCCACTTCTGCCACGTCCCAAAAATGTGTGGCTCATTCTGCATATCGAGTGTTTGGGATAGCTATCAAAATATTCTCAGTGTCTGGGTTAGGAGTCTATTTTGGCATTCTTACCCTTTAAAGAGGGCGCAAAATGCTGGAATCTTTTAACTTACAGTAAACCCTGCTCTGCACTGTCTGGCACAAAAGTCCTTTCCCTATCATATTTCAGGAGCAGTTAAAGCAAGAGTACTCCACCTTCTGAAAGCTCAGGGAAAAAAAATCTGAGCCTGGGCCTCCTTCTACAGGTAAAAGCACTGAAAGTGACTTTCTCCCTTAAAGAACCATTTCCCCAAAGGAAGGTCTCAGTTCTTTATCATTTGATCTACGGGCTGTTGCCACAGAAACTGGTAAAAAAAAAAGTATATATGTATGTAGATAGATCAAAAAAATTTAGGGAGAAAAAGGCAGTTATGTATACTTATGTCAGTCACAAGAAATCAAATGCCTAAGTTAACTTAGGATCATGGAGCTAGAAGGGATCTGAGTGGTTTTCTTGCCACCCTTACAGGTTATATCTCATTGTGACAAGGAAACTGAGATTCAGAGAGGTATATGACTAGCCCAAGGTCACAAAGGTAGTAAGTATCAGGAGCAAAATTTGAATCCACATACAGTGCTGATTCCACAGGACCATGCTGTCTCCAGATTTCTCATTTTTCCCTCCAAAAGGCAGATGAAGATGCTTTGGAGCTAAGGACACAAAGTCCTAACAGAGTATTTGTACCTGGCATAGCACAAACCTAAAATAAGTCCTCATATTAATTTGTTAAAGGGGAGCAGTGGAGTACTTATGATTGCTGAACTGGGCTGAATGGATGGCCTTGCCTTATGTCATTTACAGTATAAGATTCCTTTTCCCTTCTGCATAGGTTGATTATTGGTGTCAGCAGGGGAGAAGATCTGCTCCTAACACTTTCGTGCTGAAGCAGAAGAAAGAGGGGAAGAGAAACTAAACAAGGATTTATTAAGTACCTACTACGTGCCGGGCACTCTGCTAAGCACTTTACAAACATTATAACAACCCTGTGACGTAGGTGCTATTATCACCATTCCCATTTTACAGTTGAGGAAACTGAGGAAGACAGAAGTTAAGTGACTTACGCATGGATACACAGCTAGTAAGTGTCCGACACCAGGTTTGAACTCAGGTCCTCCTGACTCCAGGCCCAGTGCTCTATCCACTGTGCCACCCTAGCTGCCCCAGGTCCTTGCCAAAGAAACTCTCTGGGGTTTTACCTCACTCATTACCAGCAAAAAAGAGAAAGAAATGGCTGCACAGGGTTGTGAGTAGGGAGGGTCATGGAGGGAAGAAGAGAGAGGGTAGGAAGGAGTGTCAAGTCTGCCCTCTCCTCCAACCCTGCACGTGCAAGGCCAACACCACACAGGCATGGGGTGGTTCACTGTTCCTTGTTTCTCCCTCTGGTGAAGATGTTGGGAGAATGGCCATGAGGGATATCATAAAATCAGCTTAGGGCTTCACCACCAAGGGGAAGATGAGAGGGTCTATGGCTTCAAGGTGCTGAAAAATTACTGTAAGGAGTTGCAAATCTGGTGCCCCACCATGGTGGCAAATTCTTATAGGCCAATGCGGTACATTATACTTTCAGTGGGCCGACATGTGAGTGCAATTAGGAAAATGCCTCTGATTAAGAAGAATCATGAACAAGACTGCTAAAAATCAAATATTTTTGTTATAGTTCCCTCATTACTGGAGATTCTCAAGCAGAGGTTGGAGACAATATGTTGGGGTGTTGCACATTACTGCTCATGGACAGCTTGGTCTGACTCCATGTCCTCTGAGGTTCCTTCCACCTTCTGAGAAGCTGTGATTACAGATGTATTCTATCTCTCTTCTCTGTCTCTTCTCTCTCTCTCTCTCTCCCCCCCCCCCCCAACTTACACTACACATACACACACACACACATGTGCACTTATACTTATTAGCATTCATTAAGTGTCCATCTTCCATCTTCTCAGTACATTTCTTGTATGTACTTATCTCTTTGCCATTTTGTCTCCCCCATTAATCTGTAAGTTTCATGAGGACAAGGATTGTTTTGCTTTTCTTTGTCCTCCCTAATGCTTAGAAAAGTGCTGGGAACATAGTAAACACTTAATAAAATGATTATACATTAACATTGTCCTAGGAAATGGGGGTAGGTACAGAGAAAAGTAAGACCAGGTGCCTGCCTTCAAAGAGCTTACATCATCAATTATCATGTATTAGTACTGTAAGCACGAGTTCATAGGGACAGTTTGAGAAATTTACATTTAAAGGAACAACTTCCCAGTGCAACAAATAACAAAATGTTGAACTATTCTATCCAAAAGAACACAAGCTCCTTGAGGGCATAACTTGTTTTCATTTTTGTCGTTGTATCTTAGCGTCTAACACATAATAAATTAAATTTAATTAGTGACCATTCCACAATTTGTTTTAAAAAGTAGTGTTTTGTGTTTATATGATTCCCAATATTATTATGCATTTTATATAATATTTCTGATTCCCTATTTCCTTTGCTGGTGCCCTTCTTTCTATCAACTAATGGTTAATGACTCTCTCCCACCCACCACCCATCCCCCCTGCCCAGGTTCTTTGCAAATTTAGGATACCTCAAGAAGCTCATTCATTTCTATGGCTTTAACAATCAAACCATAACAGTTCATGGTTACATAATGCTTTAAAGTTTCCAGATGAGTTTTCTCAGGGATTGCAACATTGTGAAGTAAGTTGGGATCATTATTCCCAAGTTAAGGAACTGTGGCTCAGTCACAGTTGTAGTGGTTTGCCTACAATTGTACAGAGATGAAGTATCAGAGTCAGAATTCGAACCCAGATCTCGACTTCCAAGTTGAACATTCTTTTCCACTATACCAGGGTTGGGGAACCTGTGGCTTCGAGGCCACATATGGCCTTCTAGGTCCTTGGGTGCGGCCTTTTGCCTGAGTCCAAGTTTCACAGAACAAATCCTTTTATTAAGGGGATTTGTTCTGTGAGGTTTGGATTCAGTCAAGGTGCCACACTTGAGTACCTAGAGGGCCACCTGTGGACTCGAGGCTACAGGTTCCCACCCCTGCACTACACCATACCTCAGTGCTCGATACAGATCATTCTCAAATCTATGTTTCCAGTTTGGATTTTTTACTTGTGCCTGTAGTTTCACCTGACCATGAGACATCTTCATTTGGAGACCTTATAAGTCACCGCAAACTTAGAATGTTCAGAACTAAACTTATTTTTCTGTCTTCCTTTCCTCTTCCTCATTCAATCCCAATTTTGACAAACCGGATCTTCTTTCAAACTCTGCCATTTCCGTCAGGGTTACCACCATCACTTTCTCAATTTTCTAGGCTAGGAATCATACTCCCTTCTATTTCTTTCCTTGTAGCCAGTTCGTCTGTTGCTTTTTTTGTCAAAATGTTTTGGGATTTACTCTTTCCTCTCTGTTCTATTCCCACCATCTGCTACTTCTTAATCTAAGCTCTCACTACCTCATATCTAGAACACCAAAACATCACCCGACTAGCCCCCCTGATTCTACTCCTTCCTCTCCTACTCACCCTGCATTCTTTTGTCAGCCTAAAAACACCACTTTCATTATAACACTCCCAACAAAATCTACAGTGGCTCCATCTTATGTTATGCCCAAAGGCTTCTGTCTGGCATTTAAGACCTTCCATAATGTGGACCCACCCTGTTCATTCAACTCATCCATATATTTACTCACTCACCCACTCATTCATTTATCCAGATATTTATTATTAAGTGCCTATTCCCCAGGTTTGTGTTAGACAATGGCAAAAAAGACCACCCTACATGTCCTGTCCTTCAGTAAAACAGGTATTATTACAATTGCTTTTTCCCTTGTGTGAAATGGTCTCCCCTACCCCACAACCATGTAAATATTATCTATCCATAGAGGTCTAGCCTAAGTCTGATACATTCCACAAATCTTTCTCCAGCTGCTCTAATCAACATTGATCTTTCTCTTCTCTGAACTCCTAAAGTCACTATCAATTTAATTCAACAAACATTTATTAGGGGCCTAATATATTCAAGGTTCGATTCTAGGCCCTGAGGATACAAAGGTATCTGCTCTCAAAAAGTTTATATACTACTATTATAATTTTGCGCTTAATCTGTAGTTGTTTTATGAACTTTAGTTTTCTCTCCCTAAAGAGACTATATGTTTCTTTACAGCAGGAATCATGTCGTATACTCCTTATATATTGTTCCCGATATTTAGTAAATTGCATATCATAGAACCTCAATAGATACTTATTGATTGATTCACACACTCTCTCTGAAATCACTGTACTTCAATTTCCTCATCTGGAAACTAGAGTCAACAATGCTTCTTATGGGGGTTCTACGTGAGAGAGAGCTTGTAGAAATTCCTACGCCCAGACACAAATCACTTTGTAAATGGTGCTGGAAGGGGATGAAGCAGGCAATCACAATAAATCATAACAAAATAAATGATTTGGGTATGAATCCTGCCTCAGGCATTTACACTGTGTGGCTTTGAGCAAGTCACTTATCCCCTTGGAGTCTCAGTTTTCTTATCTCTAAAATGGAAATAATATCACATACTTCTAAGCGTTGGGTGAAGATCATATGAAACTATACATAAATATGTATATGTTCACTATATATATATATACACATATCTATTACTATCTAGCTGTCTATCATGCTTTGCAAACCTTAAATCACTATTTAAATGTGAACTCACTATTATTATATAGCAATCAACAAGATATAATTGAAATATTTTAGGACAAATAATCCCACATTGTATAGAGAGCAGAGGTGTCAAGCTCATTGCTAGCTAGCAAATTAACCCAATTAAAATGTAATTGGAAAATGTTTAACAAAATAAATAAAACACATTATAGATCTTTTAATTTGTAATTTTATAAGTCAGTATGTGGCCTCAGGGATCCATTTCTATTTGAGTTTGAAACTACTGGTATAAAACATCTTTAGGTGTTAAAACAAAGCCAGATCTAGAAAACAAACAAATAGGACCTACTAACATTCCCTAATGGAGGTGTGGGGATGACATGTTCATTAACAATATTAACAGCTAACATTTATATTATACAGTGCTTTAAGTGAAATACTTACTAGTGGTGTGACTCTGGGTGAGTCATTTAACCTGTTTGCCTCAGTTCCTCATCTGTCAAATGAACTAGAGAAGGAAATGGCAAACCAATTCGGTATCTCTGCCAAGAAAACCCCAAATGGGGTCATGGAGAGTTGGATACAACTGAAAAATGACTAAACAATAATAAAATAGTTTGCAAAGCAATTTTAAAAATATTATCTTTTTTATCCTCAGGACAACCATGTGAAACAGATGCTATTATCCCCATTTTACCTATGAAGAATCTGAGGCAGACAGAGGATAAGCGACTTGCACAAAGTAACAAAGCCAGTAAGGGTTGAAGCAGGATTTGAACACAGGTCTTCCAGACTCCAAGTCTAGAACTCTATCCATGATACCCTCCCTACCTCTGATAACAACTGGTCTTTATATAACATTTTATCTACATTACCTCATGTGATTCTCACAAAGAAATCTAGGTATTAACAGAAGAGAAAACTGAGGCTCAGAGACATTAAGTGATTTAACAAGTGACTTACACATCTAGAGAGTGTCAGCGGCAGAATCTGAACCCAAGTTTCTCTTGGCTCCCAGTCCAGGGTTCTTTCTATTATCTCGTGTTACCTCTCGACTGTCATGACACCATGATCTCACATATAAGCTGCTGAACCTCTATGCTTCATTGTTCTTCCATACTCTGAGTAGTCTAACTTTTTCTAAAGTTTAATAATCTGTCAGAAAATTCGTTTTTAACGATTAATATCTCTCCATTTGATCTACTTAATCAAGTTTTGTTCATGGAGAAGATAAAGTGACTTGTTTGTTACCATCTTTAGAGTATATAATATGATAATATATAATATACCACAACTTCTTGTATTCAGTAAATAATCCTACCTCCTTTCACCTTTAATCCTTTAAAACACTAATTTTAAAAATGACAATGATACTTAAAAGAGTTCCAGAGGTGAAAAAAAATACCATAACCTACATTCATCATCTTTTATCAATGTCTCATAGGCCTTTAGATAGCATAATGTAGTTGATGGTGAGGGACCTGGAAGCCAGCTAGACCTGGGTTCAAATACCACCTGTGACACATACTGGTTGTAGGAAAAAATCTGTAAGACTCTTGAGTTGCAGTGAACATGCTTTGGCTGCACTGGTACAAGGAATTTCTTCAACAAAAGGTTCCTGAGTTAATGAAATCGCTGATGTCATCTCTATCCCCTAACCTAACAGTCCTTAGAGAGAGAAGCCTTTCCAAAATCTAACCACACATATGTTCTTTTCTCAAGTCTACCTCATAAACTTTGTACTTTCCTAGCTTTTAGACCAAGGTCCCCCTTCATACGAAATGATCAAGTTTACCACCTCTTTGGGCTAGACTCAGTAAAGTTCTTAAACTGAAGTTCTTAAGTTCTTTTAATATATATTTTGGTAACTATATTTCTCCCCCTCAATATTTCCATATTAGCCATGTTGCAACACACACACACACACACACACATGAAAAATAAAGTGAAAAAAATCATGCTTCAATCTCTACTCAGAATTTATCTTTTGTCTCTGGTGGCAGATAGAATTTTCCACCATGGGCTCTTTGGAATTGTCTCATATCATTGTCTTCATCACAGTAGCTAAGTCTTTCACAGTTGATCACTGTTACTATGTTGCTTTTACTGTATACAATGTTCTCCTAATTCTGCTCACTTCACTTTTCTTCAGTTTATATAAGACTTCCCAAGTTTTTCTGAAACCTTCCTGCTCAGCATTTTTTTAGCATAATCTTATTCCATCACAATCATATACCACAACTTGTTTAGCCATTCCTCAATTTCCAACTCTTTGCCACCACAAAAAGAGCTGCTCTAAATATTTTTGAACAAATAGATCCTTTCCCCTTTTCTTTGATCTTGTTAGTGGTGTTAGTGGGTCAAAGGGTATGCACAGTTTTGTAGCCCTTTGGGTGTAGTTCAAAACTGCTCTCTAGAATGGTCAGACTAATTTACAACTAAACCAAAAGTGCATTAGTGACCTTATTTTTCTACATCCATCTCCTCCAGCATTTGTCACTTTCCTTTTCTGTCATGTTAGCCAATCTGATGAGTATGAGGTAGTATATCAGAGTTGTTTAATTCACATTTGTCCAATAAAGAGAGATTTAGAGCATATTTAATGTGACTATTGATAGTTTTGATTTATTCTAGGAAAACTGTATTTTGATATTTGATAACTATATTTCAATATAATTGGTTTCCTTTGCAAGCCTATGTATTTTGCTTTATATATTTATGAACATTTACTCTCAGAAGGAGTCCGCAGGCTTCACAAGACTGCCAAAAGTGTCTATGGCACAAACCTTTGGGTATGAGGTTAAACTCACTCAGGATCTGGTCTTTGTTCTCTCACACATTTGGGGTGTGTGTGTGTGTGTGTGTCTGTGTGTCTGTGTCTGTGTCTGTGTGTCTGTGTGTGTATGGGTCTGTGTAAAAAACATAACACAAATGCCTGGGGATACTCATCTGTAAAATGGACCTACAAGTAATTTTTGACTTAACAGAGGTTCCCATTTATAGCATTCTGCCAATTAGCCTCGAGGGATATACCAACGAGACTGGCCAGTCAATTTCCTGATATGATCAAGCCCATAAGACTCTATCTCTTTACAGTATCCTCACCCCTCATCTACCAAGTCCTGCTCTCAAACAACTGAGTTTTCCCCTGCCTAGAAGTCCTTTTGGTTCCTGGTTTTATGCACAGCCCTTCTCTGGAAGTACTCCAAAAATTTCCTTACAGTCTCTTAGGCCCTCCCCCTAACTTATGACGGGTCATCTCCCAGAAACCCGAAATACAAATCAAATAAGATTTCTTAAAGAATTTGCTTTAGAAAGCATTCTATAGGGGGGGGCGGAGCCAAGATGGCGGCTGGTAAGCACGGACTAGAGTGAGCTCCGTACCCAAGTCCCTCCAAAAACCTATAAAAATGGCTCTGAACCAATTCTAGAACGGCAGAACCCACAGAACAGCAGAGGGAAGCAGGGCTCCAGCCCAGGACAGCCTGGATGGTCTCTGGGTGAGGTCTATCCCACACGGAGCTCGGAGCTGGGAGCTGGGAGCTGGGAACGGAGTGGAGCAGAGCCCAGCCTGAGCGGCGTGGAGGATCCAGACCAGAAGCGGGGCGGAGGGGGCCCTAGCGCCCTGAATATGTGAGCTGCAGCAGTTACCAGACCCCTCGACCCACAAACACCAAAGACTGCGGAGAAGGTTAGTGGGAAAAGCTGCGGGAGTGGAAGGAGTTCGCGGTTCGGCTTCCAGCCCCGGGGGCAGCGGAGGTGGGGCAGCTACAGCTGTTGTTACTTCCAGCTCCAGGCCCACCTGGTGGGAGGAATTAAGTGGCGGATCAGAGCAGGAGTGCAACAGCCTGCTGAAGATCTAAGCCCAGTCTGGACTGGGGGTCCTTGGGGAAGGAGGAGTGCGGCTCTGACAGAGCTGGCACCTCCCCCCCAAACGTAGAACATAGAACTCGTTAGTCTACAAGCAGTCATACCCCACTGAAAAACTCAAGGGTCAAGTTAGTGGGTTGGGAATATGGCCAGGCAGCGAAAACGCGCCCAGATTCAGTCTCAGACTTTGGATTCTTTCTTTGGTGACAAAGAAGACCAAAACATACAGCCTAAAGAAGACAACAAAGTCAAAGAGCCTACAACAAAAGCCTCCAAGAAAAACATGAACTGGCCCCAGGCCATAGAAGAACTCAAAAAGGATTTGGAAAAGCAAGTTAGAGAAGTAGAGGAAAAATTGGGAAGAGAAATGAGAAGGATGTGAGAAAACCATGAAAAACAAGTCAATGACTTGCTAAAGGAGACCCAAAAAAATACTGAAAAATACACTGAAGAAAACAACACCTTAAAAAATAGACTAACTCAAATGGCAAAAGAGCTCCAAAAAGCCAATGAGGAGAAGAATGCCTTGAAAGGCAGAATTAGCCAAATGGAAAAGGAGGTCCAAAAGACCACTGAAGAAAATACTACTTTAAAAATTAGATTGGAGCAAGTGGAAGCTAGTGACTTTATGAGAAATCAGGATATTATAAAACAGAACCAGAGGAATGAAAAAATGGAAGACAATGTGAAATATCTCCTTGGAAAAAACCACTGACCTGGAAAATAGATCCAGGAGAGATAATTTAAAAATTATTGGACTACCTGAAAGCCATGATCAAAAAAAGAGCCTAGATACCATCTTTCAGGAAATTATCAAGGAGAACTGCCCTGATATTCTAGAGCCACAGGGCAAAATAGAAATTGAAAGAATCCATCGATCGCCTCCTCAAATAGATCCCAAAAAGAAATCTCCTAGGAATATTCTTGCCAAATTCCAGAGCTCCCAGATCAAGGAGAAAATACTGCAAGCAGCCAGAAAGAAACAATTTGAGTATTGTGGAAACCCAATCAGAATAACCCAAGATCTGGCAGCTTCTACATTAAGAGATCGAAGGGCTTGGAATGCGATATTCCGGAGGTCAATGGAGCTAGGATTAAAACCTAGAATCACCTACCCAGCAAAACTAAGTATCATGTTCCAAGGCAAAATATGGAGTTTCAATAAAATAGAGGACTTTCAAGCTTTCTCAGTGAAAAGACCAGAACTGAATAGAAAATTTGACTTTCAAACACAAGAATCAAGAGAAGCATGAAAAGGTAATCAAGAAACGGAAATTGCAAGGGACTTACTAAAGTTGAACTGTTTTGTTTACATTCCTACATGGAAAGATGATGAGTATGATTCATGAGACCTCAGTATTAGGGTAGTTGAAGGGAATATGCATATATATATGTGTATATATATATATATATATGTGTATATATATATATATATATGTATATATATATGTTTATGTATATATATAAGTGAATGTGTATGTATGTATATATCTATGTGTATATGTATGTATGTGTATGTATATATATGTGTTTATATATATATATATATATATGTAAAAGAGAGAGAGCAGACACAGGGTGAGTTGAGGATGAAGGGAAGATAGCTAAAAGAAATAAAATGAAATTAAGGGATGAGAGAGTAACATACTGAGAGAGGGAGATAGGGAGAGATAGAATGGGGTGGATTATCTCGCATAAAGGTGGCAAGAGGAAGCAGTTCTATGGGAGGAGGGGAGAGGGCAGGTGAGGGGGGAATGAGTGAACTTTGCTCTCATCAGATTTGGCCTGAGGGGGAATACCATACATATTCAGTTGGGTATCTTACCCCACAGGAAAGAAGAGGGAGGAAGATAAAAAAAAAAATAAAAGGCGGGGGGATGATGGAGGGGAGGGCAGATGGGGGTGGAGATAATCAAAACAAACACTTTGGAAAGGGGACAGGGTCAAGGGAGAAAATTCAATAAAGCGGGATGAGTTGGGAAGGAGCAAAATGTAGTTAGCCTTTCACAACATGAGTATTGTGGAAGGGTTATACATAATAATACATGTGTGGCCTAGGTTGAATTGCTCAACTTCTTAGGGAGGGTGGGTGGGAAGGGAAGAGGGAAGGGAATTTGGAACTCAAAGTTTTAAAATCAGATGTTCAAAAACAAAAAAAGTTTTTGTATGCAACTAAAAAATAAGATACACAGGCAATGGGGCGTAGAAATTTATCTTGCCCTACAAGAAAGGAAGGGAAAAGGGGATGAGAGGGGACAGGGGTGATAGAGGGGAGGGCTGACTGGGGAACAGGGCAACCAGAATATAAGCCATCTTGGAGTGGGGGGGGGAGGGTAGAAATGGGGAGAAAATTTGTAATTCAAACTGTTGTGAAAATCAATGCTGAAAACCAAATATGTTAAATAAATAAATTGCATTTAAAAAAAAAAAGCATTCTATAGTCAGAATACAATTACATAATTTTAGATGTTAAATGAGTAAGGTGTTTGTGGTCATTTCTATAAACAATTTGGCACCAGGCCCTTGATGGAGAATGTTACACTCTATTATAATATCGTTTCTGTGAGAAAATCAGATACAATTTACATTCACATCAGCCAAGGGCGGCTTTTCCAGGAATATAACTTTCTCTAAATCCGAAGAATACCCAAAGCAATGTCTGCCAGTTATCTGCCCCAAATAGGGTTCCCAACAGGGTCGACAGTCTTTAAAATACACTGGCCTTGAGAAAGTACAGTGTATAAAAACAAAGAATTACAGCTCATCTGGTAATCCTAGTTGAGTCATCACTGGGATAACTCTTTAGAACCAGGTTCAGAAAACAAAAGAAGCCCTGGGTATGTATAAGGATTTGCCATGCAAAAGAGAAGGGTATTCTAGAGAGCAAACCAGTTTTACTAAAGGCATACAAAGCAAGAGATAGAAGATTTATTATGAAGTGACTCCTATGTTCTCTTAGGAGATGCAACAGTAGCAGTCTCTTAGAAATAGAAAGTAGATCAACATCTTTTATTTATTTATTCATTCATTCGTTCACTTATTCATTCATTCGTTTGTTTGTTTTGACAGGTGACCAATTGTCAGACAGAAGGAAATAGGAACTATACCTATATGGAGTGGAGGGAATTACTATATGAATAAAGAACAGGTGAGAAATTATGACAACCTTGGCCTTGAAGAATTGAGAAGATGCATATTCCTTCAATCTTTGCAAGAATGGGGGTGGTCTACGGGTGTGCAATGTTGCACACTGTCAAATTTGGTTGAAAGGCAGACTGATTTTGCTGAATTGATTTTTTTTCCCTTCCTGTTTTTTATTCTTTGTTATCTGGCATAGCTTGTTGAGAAAAGCAAAGAATTGCATTTTTAAATGCATAAAATAAAATGCACTGGCTTACAAAGAAAACCAATTATAATAAAATACAATTATAAATACTTAATTCTGACAAAGCTCTAGGAACTTTTAAGTCACTCTGGTGCTTTATTTGAACGGCAAATGGGTTCCTGTTTTATCTTTAAGGTTTCCCACTCATGCTCAGGCAGTGGAAAGGTGAGTTGTAAAAGGAAATTCTTTTATTACTGGGGTGGAGGTAGGGCAGGGGGAGAAAAGGGGAAAGGAATATATATTGGAAATACTGATCATACGAAAACAAAAGATATCCATAATTTTTTTAACTGCTAACCAAAATCACTAGTCAACCTTTTCCCTAAATACCTAAAGAACTTTAATCTCTTTTTTAGAATGTGCATGTGTGTACACATGTATATACATATACATGTGTACACATGTGTATATACATATATGTGTACACAAAGATACATATACACACACAACCTCTTATAACAACTAAGTCAGTCTTTCAGAGCAAGTCTGGTCACTGCTTGTCTGGCAAAAAGAAGAAGCAGTATCATTTCCCCCCATTCTATTCAGTCCAGATAAAAGATTCCATACCTAAGTGCTGAACAGTCTTATATTATTCATTTAATGAACTGGCTGAGTATGAGTCAGTGGGAGCTCCTAGGACACCGAGGTTAAACACATTAAGCCAAGAACTATTGACGGAAAAATCAGAAGCTACTTCCTGGGTGTAAGTCAGGCTTGTGATCAAAACATTAACCCTTTCAGTTTTCATCTTAAAAGTGAATAGATGAGCTAGTGAAATCAATAGTCTTCTGGTAATCTAAAACATAAAAGATCTCTTAACAAGCTCTGTAAACTAAGATCTCAGACCCAGGCAACAAGCTAAATTTATTTGTAACTTGGTTTTTTAAAAAAATCATACCAAATGATGTTGGTAAGATACAACAACAACAAAAAAAGAGATTTAATATGATATTCTAAGGGCAGTGTGAATTTCTCTACTTAAAAAAAGAAAAAAAAAACAGATTTGTCAAAATTTATAGGCATCTCCCTAAATTTTTAAACTAGATTAAGCAATAATCCATGTGTTACCTAAGTAATTTGAATCTTAAGTCTGAATTCCAAGTTACAACGAGTATGCAGATTTCTCCTATTTCATGCTACATCAACTATAAAGACAAGCAGGAAACTTCTTAGTGAATATGACATACACTGCTGCTTAGACAGTGTTTTTACCTGGAAAGATGTAGAAGCACCAACTCATCCCTATCATCAATCAGGCAACAGAGAACCAATCAAAGAGAAGAAGAAAGCATATAATGTAAACTGGACTCCTCCAAGAGGGCCCGATTCTGCCCTCAAGTTGTCATGTCCAACTCCAATTATTTCCACTAGTGAGAATTTAATGAAATCTAATAGATATAGTTAAAAAGAAAAGAATCAATTTGCTTAATGCTTCTTTCCCAAGACTTTAAAAAATCTGGTTTTAAAAAATTACCTTCCCCACCAGTAACATCCTGTGACAACATTTATATTATGATTTTAATCATAATGCTGGGTAAAGATAATGAAAACTGAGGGGGACAGGAATATCACAATAACTGAAAGCAAATAAAATCACTTTTGAAAATATTAAATATGTTAAAAATTAAATTTTAAACAACAGCCTTAGACATCCCCAGTTTTCAAGCACCATATCTTTATATCTCAGCAATAAAATGCATAAAGGGGTTTCTTACAGTGTACAATAAACATCATGATAATAAAACCTTTATCTATAAATGAAAACTATACAGTTCTGATATTTAGTGTCTCCTATTTCATTCTACTACTTTACTAAATATTGTAAACTAAATAAAATAAACGCCCCTGGTTCTCTATGCCCACCAATACTTGCTGCTCACTACTTAGGGTAAACATTTTCAGAGAGGGATGGGTTTTGTTTGCAGAGCCTAAAAACTATTAGATGAAAACAAGGAAGAATGCAACTTTAAAAGAAAACACATTTTAATCAGCAACATCACAACGAATTTACGTCATGCTCTACTCACACATACCCATATGAAGGCTTTCCAGACTCCAAAAGCGTGCTATTTCTCCTCTGGCTACCATCCTGCTGTTTGAAAAACACATACAACATGTGGAGAAGGGCTGCTCGGTTTTTACTAGATGAACCTCAGTCTTACAAGGATCACGGAGAATCACAAAGGCTTTTAGCTAGTGAAACTGCAGAAATAGCTTGTTCACTGCTTGGAGTTCCTATGTGTGCATTCCAGGCCAGAGCCTACTTAGAAACTGACAGCTCACTCAGTGTTCAGTGTAGCTGGGAGTTGAGTGACTCCAGTGACATCATGGGGTACCCTTAGGGAGGAAGTTCTAAAATGAGGCAAAATCTACAGATACCAAATGACAACATATTCCCACAAGCTGATCAGAGGCATTTAGCAACTCTGGAGAGACTGTGGTTTGTGGTGATGGAAAAACACATTTGGTATTTTTAATAACAACTCTAAAGCCTGAGTTAGAGATGTAAAACAGGTGTATCATTTCACAGGCATTCAGCACAACAAAGGTTGCTTAGTTCAAGAGTGGAAGTCAGGATTTCACACAATGGCATGACAAAAAAAAGTCAGCCCTGATGATGGTGATGTGCAAACTGCAATTTCATGAAATTATTTTTTAAATGAAAATTTTATGTTCTGTTTAAAAGCTTACAATTAAAAACAATTTCCATGTTTCTCTCCTCATCCTTATTCTTTTCACCTTGTAATGTCAAAAATGACCTAAACACCTTACTACTGTTATTTTCCTCCCATCATGTGTGAAAATGATAGTAATAATTAATTTAGCTATTCCTGCTCAGGGATCTTTCTTCAGTACTGACACGTTCAGAAAAACTCTGGGGCACTTTTGTACATAACAACACAACACCCACAGAAATCACACTGCTTCTCATAGCATGTTTCCATGAAGTACTAATGCTGACTATTTGCTAAAATCCAGGCTGTGCTAGCCTTTGAAAACCTGTGGCTATGGAGAGAGCTTTTCCCACTGAGTCAGTGAAGTCTGCCGTTATTCCCTGCTGAGAAAAAGTCTGTGAGGAGATCGATGCCTCAGTTCACCTAAATAAGTATGGCACTTGTCTGAAATACCTCATCATCTTAGTGTGGCAAGATGAGGTGCATGAAATTAAACAAAAAGGCAGGTCAGCCTCTGGAGATGTCTTTCGCTGTGGCCTCTCTGCCTGGCTCATGTAAATGCTCCTTTTAGTGAATGAATGAAAATACATTTACTAAAATGCTTACTTCATGCTAAGCACTGGGACAAGGATAGAAAAGACAATCCCTGCTCTCAAGGAGCTCACATTTTAATAAGGAAAGATGACATATAGGAGGATTCAGCTCGAGTCAGAAGGGAACAGATCCCTGGTCCTTAGGGTGCAGCAACAAAGTAGATGATAATTCATCTTCTTTTCCAATGATAAAATCATACAGGTTTCTGGTGGTGAATCATCTGATTGTCCTTTAGTGGCAAAAGCTTTCACTTCTGGGTCTTCAGTAGCTGTGAATACTGAGGAGCTGGGGGCCTTAGCAACTACCCAAGCAATTGCCAGGGCCACAGGGATGATGGCTATTGCATCATCCCTATAGGGCTGGAAGCGGGGGCCAGCAGGAGTAGAGTGGGGGAGGATACAGCTGCTTTTTCTCACTCTCAGATAAATTTATGTTCCTAGAGAATGCCCCTCTTCAAACCAAGCATATCATCCTGACTGTAAGGGAACCATAGCCTTTGTCTTGTCAGATGCTGTTGGAAGCAGTGGGTAAAGTGGGTGAAGACAGTGAGAAGTAAGATGTGGGTTCTTATTTGGCAGCATGGAATGGCTGGGACAGCGATGAGTTGAAGAGTGGGGAATATAATGTGATAAAAGTGGAGAACGCCTGTAAAACATTTCTTCTATGAGCAACCTTAAATTCTAGCAGTAAGAAAATCAGCTAGGAGATTTTTCTAGTTCTTTTACTTCCTTGTTTGTGGCTCCAGCAGTTGGAACTTAGTAAATGCTTGATCATCAATGCCTAAAATTCCTACCATCAATTTTTAATGCCATACAAGTTAAAGAATATATCTTTCCTTTCCATTAATCATCAATAAATTGAACTGTTTTGACAGAAATATAATTGGGGGGAGGATTTGGGGGGATATTTGTTGGGAAGTATCTGCTATATGAAAAGAAAATATATCAATTTTTAAAATTTCCTATCACTGACACTTGGTTTTCAAATGTATTGCAGTATCTGCTTATGCAGGCTCATTTTTTCTTCAGCATTCCTCTGTATTTTCCCACCTGGAATAGGCCAGATATAGGCCAGGAAACCCAGTGAGCCAGGAGTGAACTCCTTGAAACCCTTAAGAGTCATGTAGACTGGAACATTTAAAAGTGGGCAGCTTTACAACAAACTTACCAGGGATACCAAGTCAGGAATGCCTAAGAGAAGGGCAGCATGGACTCTGAGCCTTCTATGGTGGGACTTCTAATAGAGGTGACAGAGACCTTCTTTTCCCTTCCCTTGGGTGTCTAGGAACATGGACCAGCAGTGCCTGAGCTGCTGGGGAGGGCCATGGCTGCTTTGATACCACACAGACTTGCTAAAATCCTGTCATAGAAGGTAGACATGCATGCATGGCAGAGTACTGGATAGAGATGCCAGAGGAGGAAAGAGGGAGAAATTTCCCCTGGAAGACACAAAATTGCTCCTGACAATGAATCCTCTGAAAGCCTGCTTTCCAAGAGACTAGTGGACAGATTGGATGAATGCTGGTGAGATTTCTTTTCTCCTCATTAGTTTTGCAAATGGAGCACCACACTGAAACAGACTGTCCTTAAAAGTGACTCAGGTGTGCTAGTAATGCCCAGATGAAGATAGAGATAGGAGAAATAGAGATTTTTGCAGATCTCCATGGAAGCACTGGAATTACTGGGAGTTTTGACACTTTTAAATTCTGGTTTCATTCAAGAAACTTTAATATACGAATGTGTAATGTGAGTGTTTTCTTTTTGGTTTCACTTTGTTGCTCAAGAGATAAGAATCTAAACGGAAATGGGGTCACATGCCTAGTGAGATAAGTTGATGAAATAGTTTATGCTAATAATTTTATATTCTAAACTCTGGAGCAAGCAGAGATAAAATTAGATAGGCCCTGGAAGACCAGGAGTTCCTCCTAGCACATGAGCAGAGGTCCAGACAGATACCTTAAGTCTGTGCATGTGCAACAAAAAGGCCAGGCACTAGTAGCCTGAGCTTAGAGAGTCCCCTGGTGGTTCATCCTGAGATTGCATTGTGAGGGCTTATTTCAGACCATACCCTGGGGCGT
Organism: Trichosurus vulpecula; assembly: GCF_011100635.1. Lineage (NCBI taxonomy): Eukaryota > Metazoa > Chordata > Mammalia > Diprotodontia > Phalangeridae > Trichosurus > Trichosurus vulpecula. Next base: position 184,117,464 of record NC_050574.1, read on the forward strand.
AAGCATGTGCGAGTATTGAAGATCAGCCCCATGTCTTTCATCCTGTCTTGCCCATGTAAAAAAACTACCAACAGCATCAGCAAGAGACCCTCACAGAAACATACTCTTTGTCTCTTGCTAAGGAGAAGATGCCTTCTGCTTTCTAAGAGGTTCCATTAGAAACAGATGTCGCCCCAGCACCAAAATAAGATTCTTATAAGATTTAAGTTCTTATGGCAAAAAGCCTCTTTAGTAAATCAGAGGCTTCTCCAAAGTTAAAAAAAGGGTTTAAATTAGGCATAACTCAACAACAGCAATTCTCTTCTGACAAGTAAGGAGAAAAGTGGCTGTGAAATACACCATTATCTAGCATGAAGCATGGCAGGGATGAGAAATAAAGCCCTTTGATTTTGTTTTTTAACTGAACTCTAGATTTTATCAGATCACTATTAAGAGCTCTGAAATGATATCTTCAGCTCGGGTGAAAGGAGTCTGGGTATTTTCTCAATTAAGACACTCTCCCTGGATAAGATAGCACTACATTACATCAGCAGGGACAGTAAAGATACCGACATTGATTGCTGGCAACACTTGTGAATCAAGCAAAGTCCCATCTGAGAGTGAGAAGATCCAAAGTATGCATTAATGTCATACATTTAGAAATCAGAGAGGACTTTGTTTTTAGATGCCAAAAGTACATGGGATACTGTAATGAACATTTTCACTCAATAGGTGTAAAACTTTAATTCTTTTGTTTTCTGGGCAACAGTCCTACATCATATTCTCTGTCCTGTCTTTCAAGGTAAGTACACACACACACACACACACACACACACACACACACACACACTCTACATATACACTTACATATGTATTGTGTTTTGAAACCATCTGAGAAGAAAAAGATTGCAGCAGAGCTAGAACTCAAAACATTTCTCTTAACTATAAAATGAGACTGCACTACAGGATTTCTAAGGTCTCTTCCTGTTCTGAAACGCCATGATTCTATTATTCTAAGTACAATCTGGTGTAAGTACATTTTCATATGTGGTCATTTCCTGATCATCAACAGAAGGATAATTGGCATCACAGGCAGTCTATTCGCCTGGGGAGTTAAACCAGTGGCTACAATGACCTAACTGATTCCCCTTCCCATTGCTGAAGCAGGAAAAAAAAAACAACTTCCTGCCACAAGGAAAGAGGTAACTTACTGCTCTAAATTGTTCCCTAGGATAATTAACAACTTATACATACAATATATGTAATGCTTTCAGGTTTGCAAAGTGCTTTACAAATATTGTTTCATTTGATCCTCATAACAACCACTGGAGGTAGGTGCTATAATTATCTGCGTTTTCCAGAAGATGGAACAGGTTGAGAGAGATTACACACAGGCTGTTGTTTTAAGGGTCTGGCAGTAGATCTGAACACAGGCTTTCTTGACCGCGGGTCTAACGCTCTATCTAGCTGCCTAAGACAAGGAGCTTGACGCTTCCAAATGTGTTTAGGGTTATTGGTCTATTCCTTAAGTCTACGCCATGGCAGCTAGGTGGCACAGGGCATAGAGCATCTGGTCAGGCCTGGAGTCAGGAAGACTCATCTTCATGAGTTCCAATCTGACCTCAGACACTTACTAGCTGAAGGACCCTGGTCAAGTCATTTAACTCAGTTTCCTCATCTGTTAGATGAGCAGGAGAAGGAAATGGCAAAACACCCCAGTATCTTTTCCAAGAAAACCCCAAATGGAGTCACACAGTCAGACATGATTGAAATGACTGAACAACAATAGTATGGCAGCTGGGCTAGCTGGAGGCTCTGCTAGAAGAACAGGAGTGTTATTTTCTAGAATCATAGGATTTAGAACTGGAAGAAATCTTAGAGTTCATGCCCTGCTTTTACAGATAAGGAGCATAGATCCCAGACTTCACTTCGGTCACAGACGTAAGTATCAGAACTGGGATTTGAACTGTGGTGCTCGGACTCCAGATTTACTTCTTGGCAACTCATTCTCATGCTACCAGATAGAATGGGACTTAGCTTGGCCAGCACCACAGCTATAAGGAATGTGATACTCCTATTCTCTCAGTAGAGTCCCTCACCCCCACACCATACTCCCTAGCTACTGTAGTGAGATAGCATCTAGGCAAGGAATTTTTCTTGGGGCAGAATTCCCTAAATCCGCACTCCAAAGACCCCTTGCACCTAAGGGATCATCAGAGGCCGCTATTCCAGGACTGGCTTCTCTCATGTTAGAATAAACCTACTACGTCAAACTTCTCTGCAGTCAATCAAAATACAATCTGAGCTAATACAGAGTGAAATAAGGAGAACAAGAAGAACAATATGCAAAATGATTACAATAATGGAAATGAAAAGAATCCCCATGGGGCAGCTAGGTGGCACAGTGAGTGGAGCACTGGCCCTGGAATCAGGAGGACCTGAGTTCAAATCCGGCCTCGGACACTTGGCACACTTACTAGTCACGTAAAGCCAATTGCCCTGCCTTCCCCCCTCTAAAAAAAAAAGAAAAAGAATCCCCAAAAGAAGTCCAATTGTGAGCAATAGTAATGATTAACTCTGGTCCTAAAAGACAGACAGAAAAACCCGTACCTCTGCAGAGAGGGGGACTACAGGGGCAGAATGTTGCAAAGATAACTGTTTTTATTTATTATAAGAGATGGTTCAATTCTTAGGGGTGGGACATATTCAGTTTGGTCATTTTTCATTCATTTCTGACTCTTTCTGACCCCATTTGGGGTTTTCTTGGAAAAGATACTGGAGTGGTTTGCCATTTCCTTCTCCAGCTCATTTTACAGATGAGGAAACTGAGGCAAACAGGGTTAAGTGATTTGCCCAGGGTCACACAGCTAGTAAGTGTCTGAGGCTGGATTTGAACTCAGGAAGATGAGTCTTCCTGATTCCCAGCCCACCCAATGTTCTATCCACTGTGCCAATATAACCAGGAATTATTGTGATGTATAACCAAAAGGTTATCAATGAAACATAAAAAAAAATCAAGTCATTATTATTATTAAAGCCTACCTACCTCTGTTATCTACTATCTTACATAATTTTGGCCAAACCACTCAATCTCCCTGCACCTCAGTTTCCTCATCTGTAAAATCAGAGCTGTACTAAATGGCCTCTATGGCACCTTCCTGTTTTAATCTATAATCCCATCACCTTCCAGTGTATACAATACCACGACCCTTTTATCCATCCATTCAACAAACATTAAACACCTAAGGAAAGAAACAGCAGCTTTAAAACACTGTATTAGCACATGGTCATGCCAGCCATCTGAGCTGGGTGGCCTAACCATTGGAGAGTGGCTAAGGTGGGTTCTCTTCACTTCTTAATTTGACACCAAATACTTAGTACCCACAGCAGTTCACCACAAAAGGGAGAAGCTATATCAAGCGTAGCATGCAGGAAGTGGAGTCAGAGTCTGAGAAATGCTGTGAGAACCCATCCTTCGACTCCCCAAAATACTACGCTGATAACCACAAACTGGTTCCTGTTTGCCTGTCTCTAAAGCTACACTGTTGCATTCTCAAGTGATGTGTCCTTAAGCCCATTTGTGCCATGGTTTGGGATCATCTCCTCATCCTGGTCACCATCTCCTGGGCACAGTTAAGTCTATTAACCTCTCCCTTATCATATGGCACCCACAAATGAATATGATAATAATAACAACAGTAACAACTAATATTTATAGGGTGTCTACTGTGTACCTGGCACTATGCTAAACATTTTACAAATATTTTTTATCTTCTTTGATCTCTCCATAACAACCCTTGGAGGTAAGTGCTATTATGATCCCTAGTTTATATTTAGGGAAACTGAGGCAGACAGGGATTAAGTGACTTGTCCAAGATCACACGGCTTCTAAGTGTCTGAGACCTGATTTGAAATTAGGTCTTCCTGACTCCAGGCCCAGAGTTCAATCCACTGCATCTAGCTGCCTGACACAATCCTGTGAAAGCTGCCTGACCGACAGAAGAGTCCAATGGGAAAAATCCCATGTTCTGGGGTCTTGTCTATGGCTGCATGATTATATCAGAGTGGTTCTTCTACCTACAAATGCATACTGAAACCCCTATGGCATAGTATGGTGCTCAGTTTAGGGGAACTGATCTCCAATACTGGTTTTGCCACTTACCACCAATGGAGACCTGCAGCATGTCATTTGGTTGCTCCGAACCTCATCTTCCTGATTTCTCATGATAGTAGTTAAGCATTTATGTACTACTTTAAGGTTTTCAAAGCTCTTTGCAAATACTTCTCCTCATTTTACAAAAGAGGAAACTAAGGCAGACAAGTTAAGAGATCAGCCCTGGGTCATACAGTTAGTAAGTGTATAAGACTGGGTTTGAATTTCTGACTCTAGGTCCACAGCTCTATTCACTGTGCAATCTTGGATAAAATTTTAACTCTTCACATGGGTACTTAAGACCATTCACGACTGACTCTAGACTACCTTTCCAGACTTATTTTGTCTCACCCTGCCCCCTTCATATATTCTATGTTCTAACCAATCTGGCCTACTTGATGTTCCCTAAACTTGGAATGCTGTCTCTTGTCTCCGTTCCAACACACAGACTATTCTCCATGCCAGGAGTACGTGCTATACTCTACACTCTGCAATCCCTGGTTTTCTTTGAGACTAATTTCAATAATCCATTTTCTACCTCTTCCCAAACTGTTATGTATATATCTGTTTTTAATATCATGCATATACCTGTTTTAAATTATTTTCTGATGTTGAATTTCCTTCAAAAGAATGTAAGCCTCTTGAGGATGGGGGCTATTGTTTTGTTTCAAGCACCCGACATAGCACCTTCTACATAACAGGTATTTCAATAATGCTTGCTGAATTGGATTGGAAGACATAGAGTGACTATTTAGGAATAGATGGCACGATAATAATTAACGAATAAAAGGCAGAGTTGCTTAGCTTTCTTTTGTTACATCCTAAACAAGTGGCCATCCACTCTTTCATCTGTTTGCTCTCAATGTCTCATTCTATGTTGGTACTTAGCAAGTCACTGAAAAAAAAATTATCTTTGTAATTCCATCTGCAGTGTAATTTTTAAAATTAAATTAAATTTTTTCAATAAAAATCTCTTGTCTCTCCTTTCCACTTCCCTTCCTATTGAAAAAGAAAAACAAAACTCTTGCAACAAATATGCATAGTCAAGCATAACAAATTTCGGCATTTCCTCTGTCCAAAAAAAGGTGTCTCATTCTGCATCCTAAGTACATCACCTTTGTATCAGGCAGTGTGTAGAATGTTTCAACAGTGGGAAAGTTATGGAATAAGGATGCTATATGTATAGTATACTATTTTAAAAAAGTGCACATAATGGAGATCCATGGTTTCAAGTCCAAGCCTTTGTTTTTGTTCTTGGTATATATGGAAATGCTTGAATCTGTTGGTATTTGTCAAATTTAGAGTAACAATCTCCTAAAAAAGTTATTTGAAAAGATGTAAATGTTCATCCCCAAGTTTTCAGAAATGAACTGATTCTGCTAAATGATGGGACTAAGGCATTTAATCAATACCTGTTGATTGACTGACCTTCCACAGAATGTACTATGGCCATTCACAATAGTTCATAATCCATTTACTTTGGACTCATTTAACTCAAAACACTGTTAAAAGCATTTTTATACTTATTTTAAAAGACTTTCTACAGCCATTGATGATAATTCACAACCCATTTACTTTTGATTTGTTAGACTCAAAATGCTGTTTAAAAAAACCATTTTATACTTATTTTAAAAATCCTTCACCTAATGCAAGGTACCTCTTCCCCAAAGACTAGAGCAAGACAGCGTACTTAAACATCTTCAAGAAAAAGAGTGGTCTGATTCATGTACCTTCCAATAGTCTTTTAAGTAAAATGGTTTTTGTATACAAAAAATATTTCTTCAACTTCTTTACATTATTGAATGAACATTACCCAAAAGGAATGAGCTATTACATACTACTACCTCAAAGTCAAAAGTAGAATTTTTTTCAAAGAATTTTTTTAAAATGCACCTGTTGCTAATTATAGTAGTCACCGCCACCTCACAAAGGATGAGACCGTGCAGCTATGTTCATTTCCAGGCACAGGACAGAAAGTAACAAAATGAATTAGGTACAATAAAGTAAATACCTTTCTCCATTTCATTCACTCCGGAAAGCAAAAGCATCTTTGAGGCAGTGTCTTCATAAAGTTACTCAAAGCCAAAGCCAGAGAATAGTTTTTTCCTCGTTTTGTTTTTTTGTTTTTCCATATCTTGGATCTTTCCTGAAATGTTAACCTTGGAATGTTTCTCTGATTTCATGTGCGAGAGCATCCCCAACAGTTTGGAGAAGCCATGTACAAGTTAAAGCTAATAATTCACTGCTTCCCTACTGATATTTAGTCCTTAAATCAGCAAAATAACTTTAGCCTATGAACAATGCACAATACTCTCTCTGTATGTCAGGATAAAATCAAGCCACAGAAAAGCGAGCTGTAAATATGGAAAGGAGTGCTACCCATTAATCATAGTGCCAAATTTTAACAATCAGGATTATTTTTCTTCAACACTACAAAGATCTTTGAAAAGTCACTGTGCTTAAAACATTTTTTAAAGACAAAGCAACCATGTATGAGACCTGGGGGGGGGGCAGAATCTATCTTAATTAGGACTTTTCATATAGGGGCAGCTAAGGGGCACAGTGAATGGAGCACTGGGCTTGGAGTCAGGAACACTCATCTTCCCAAGTTCAAATATGGCCTCAGACCCTTACTAGCTCTATGACCCTGGGCAAGTCATTCAAGCCTGTTTGCCTCAGTTTCCTCATCTGTAAAATGAGCTGAAGAAATGGTAAACCACTCCAGTATCTTTGCCAAGAACACCCCAAAATGAGGTCACAAAGAGTTGGACATGACTGAAAACGAATTTTAAAAAATTTTCACAGTGAGACCACCTAATTATTTGGATGATATTAAGAATAAAAAGGAATACATAAAAGTTTATATAACCTCTACCACCCCATTCTGGGTCTTCACATCAAAAAAGAAAAGTTTTCTCATTTTTTCCCCATCTTTTTCAGTACTTGGGATGCTAATATTTTCTGTTGGTGACAGAGAGAAAGAGTGGCATCATTATTAATAATCATCATACTTAGCACTGACATGGCACTTTATAGTTTGCAAAATGCTTTACAAATATCACCTTGTTTGATCTTCACAGCAACCCTAGGAGGTAGGTACTGTTATTTATCCTCATCTTACAGAAGAGAAAACTGAGGCATAAAGAAGTTCAGTGACCTGTCCAAGGTCACATAGCTAGTGTCTGAGGCTGGTTTGAACTCAGGCCTTCCTGACTCCATATCCGGATTTCTATCCACTGTATCATCTAGGTGCCTAGTGGATAGAGAGCTCCCCTCCGAGTCAATAAGATCTGGGGTTAAAGGCTTGCCTCTGACACATCCTGGACGTCTGACACTGGGAAAGTCACTTAACCTCTTGGTGCTTTAGGCCAGAGGTGTCAAATATGTGGCCCCTAACATTCCTTAGTGTGGCCCAAACCAGATTAAAATGTAACTGGGAAACATTTAACAAAACGTATAAAAACATAATAAAAAATAGACATGGTTTTCTAAGTCAATATGTGCCCTCAGGGATCCTTATGTCCAGTTTAGTGGTCCTCATTTCTATGTGAATTTGACCCTGTTGCTCTAGGCCACCCTCTAAGACTTTCCAAGGTGGTGCTACCTGCATTGTTGGAGGGAGTTGCCTGACTCTGGAGGTCCCTATAATAATGAAATCACAGGTCTAGCCCCTATCTCTATCTCTCTATGGGAGCCAAATTTTAAAACACAATACTTGGTTGCCTATGTGGTATGAGCAGGGGTGAGGTGAGAAATGCAATTGCCTGTGTTAAATTCTTATCATCATCATCATCATCAACATTGCTACAATTTATATAATGCTTTAAAGTTTACAAAATATTTTACAAATATTATCTCATTTTATCCTCACAATAACCCTGGAAGGTAGGTACTGTCATTACCCTTCCCCTCCTCCCACCTTCCTGCATTTCACAGATGAAGAAACTGCAGCAGAGAAATCTACTGCTTTCCAGGGACCTTCTTCTATATAACTTAATAGTTTAGAGTTTGGGTTTTCTTTCTTTTTTTTTTTTTTGGACTAATAAAGATATGTAGACAGTCTATTTCTCTATAGAACTAGTCACAACATAAGGTAATCGCTAAGTTTAATTCAGAGACTGAACCTGAATGACAAGGGAACAAGGAAAAGACGGCTGGATAGGTCACACTGCCAATAGTATTCAGACTATTTCTGTCCAGCACGGACAGAGATACCATGTATTGTGGAGGAAATGGGGGTGGGAGGAGAGGGATTAGATACTCAAAGGAGTCTTAAGTAAATAAGGAAATGGAAAATCAGGAGTTGGAGGCCTTCAATATGGGAATAAAGGCATCACAAAAGAGATAGGTAAAGAAGAGATAATTTCTTGTAAGAAACTTTGACTACATGAAACTTTGTAGCCTTGGACAACTTATACAATACCTCTCCTTAGACAGGTGGGCCTTAGATCCTCAGGTGTAAAATAAGGGAGTTGGACTAGAGGGCCACCAAGGTCCCTTCCTTATGGAAGAATGACACTAGGAAAAAATATGCATTCTCATGCATATTTTCTAAGATTAAATTTCTTTAAAAAAACCTGATTACTGATGCCTTTTCCTTTTGCAGTCATTTTTAGAAACATCTATTCTCCACTCCCTGCAGAATGAATCCTCCTTTATAAGAAAGAAAAACAAGCGAGCACAAATACCAGATCCAGTGACTTCATTTGACCATGAAATATTCTGCCTTAGTAGTTAGCCCCCTTCACTCTACTTGGGGAGGAATATTTACGTCTTGAACTTTTCTCCAGGGCCATTAACGATTGTTATCATAGGATCACAGATCTAGAACTGGAAGGAACCTCAGAGGCCCCTCAGTCTAACCGTCTCATTTAAAAGTTGAAGAAAGTCCTTCAAGAGGCGGGATTTGAGCCCAGGCCCTCTATTCCAGACTGAGGCTTCAGTGATATTTTCAAACACACTGTTACTGTTATAGTCCTCTGTATATGTTGTTCTCTGAGCCTGTCCGTGCAAATCCAAGATTAAATTCCTGTGCTGTGATGAGAGACCACTTTCGTGAAAGGCATTAGTGATCATATTAACTAACACCAATTTGACAACGAAAAATGATAATAAGTTGGTGACCTAGCCTTTGACTTTCTTTTTTTGGGGGGCAGGGCAGGGCAATTGGGGTTAAGTGACTTGCCCAAGGTCACACAGCTACTAAGTGTGTCAAGTGTCTGAGGCCACATTTGAACTCAGGTCCTCCTGACTCCAAGGCCGGTGCTCTACTCACTGTGCCACCTAGCTGCCCCCCATCCTTTGACTTTCAATCAAGTTACATACAATGTAAAGCATTTTGCAAACTTTAAAATGCCATTGTTATTACAACTATTATATATAATATATATTACATATCTTTATATATATCCTTGCTATTATATATCCTTGAACTCCAAAATGGGACAAAGTATCTCATGATATATTCGTGGACAGAGAGGAGAGAAAAGCTGACTCGATGACGGAATCATTATTGCAAGTGAGTTTCAGAACTCACTGAATAACTGGACCCAAAGAATAGAAATGAATAGAACAATGACCATCTTCAGGACCATCTCTGGTAAGAAGCCTCGGGAGATCTGCCTTTGGCCCTGTGCAAATCAGCATTTTAATCAATTGATTAGATGAAGACATACATAACTTCCTTATCAAATTTGCATAGAAGATGATGCAGAATAGCACGCCAAGTGCAGGAATCAGTAGCAAAATGTCTCAGCAGCTTCAAATTACGGGTTGAATTTAATAGAATAGATTTTGGAATAAATGTACCATATATGGGCTCAAAACTGTCAAATACACGTATAAGTACAAGATGATAGAGATATAGCCAGTTAATAGTTATGGTGATATGGGAGGTTTAGGGGACTGTAAGCTCTGTATAAATCAACAACTCAGAGCAGCCAATATATAGCATCTGTCTCTGTCTCTGTTTCTCTGTTACACACACACACACACACACACACACACACACACACCCCAAAACCTAATGTGATTTTAAGAAGGGTAAGACTGCTGTTTGGTAGGGAGAAGATAATGATAACGGACAATGAATGATGAGAAGGCAGACCTGTTTAACTCTTAACATATGTTTAACTCTTTCCAGCTCCAGATCTATGACATTCTGGTCTATATGGCCTCTGAAATTCCTTCCAAATCTGGGTTTGTAAAATAAAAGACCAGAGAAGTTAAATGACTGGGGCAGAGCTAGGAGCAGTGGCAGAAATCACAAAGAAACAAACTTAAATTTTGGGAAGCTAGATGATACAGTGGATAAAGCACAGGGTCTAGAGTCAGGAAGACTCATCTTTCCAAGTTCAAATCCAGCTTTGGACACTTAGTAGCTGTGTGACCCTGGGGAAATCATTTAACCCTGTTTGCCTCAGTTTCCTCATCTGTAAAATGAGCTGGAGAAGAAAATGGCAAGCTACTCTAGTATCTTTGCCAAGAAAACCATAAATGGGGTCACAAGGAGTCAGACACGACTAAAATAAATGAAAAACAAAAACTCAGATTTGAGGTAAGGAATGACTTCCTAATAATTAGAGCTATCCAAAATGGAATGTGCTGCCCCAGGAGGTACTAGATTCCCCTTTATTGGAAATGCTCAAGTAAAGGCTGGATGATCACTTGTTGGGTGTGATATAGAGTATTCTTTTTCAGGCATGGGTAAGACAAGTCAACCTCTGAAGTCTTTTCCAACTCTGAGGCTCTGTGGGTGAACACAAAAGCTGGCTTCAAATATCTGAAGGGTCATTATATGGAAGAGGGTTTAAACTGCTTTCAGTTGGCCCCAGAGAGCAAAAGTAGGAAAGGAAGTAGCATAAAGGCAAATTTCAATGAGAGATACAGAAAAGAATTCCTAACAACTAATCCTTTAAGAGTGAAATGGGCGGCTTGTAAAGATAGTAAAATCCCTATCAATGGAGGTCTTTGAGAGAAATCCAGATCAAGTCCCATCTCCTACAGCAGGGCTGTCCAAAATACTGGTCACCTGCAGCCCCCAGTGAGATTTATGCAGCCCGCCTACATGCATATAAATTTACATAAATGCATTAGTAAAGGAAGCTGAGCTGCTGCAGAGCTCTCACTAAAATGGCAAATCAAAATATACTGTCTGTTGTTTCAATAAAAACCTAAGGTTGGACAGCCCTCGCCTACAGTACAAGACGTCTTTCCTTTTCTCAGATTTTAGTGTTCCCTCCAATTCATCCCCAAATTAATTCATATTTATTTATCTGTGTACATACTGTTTCCCTCCAGTGGAAAGTAAACTCTTTGAACCCAAGAGATTTTTATCTTTATATCCCTAGCACCTAGAAGAGTACATAGTGTTCAACACCTAGTAGACAATAAACATATTGACTTGATTTTTATGGAGGTTATTTCTATAAAAGTATGGATTGAGGGAGGCAGTACAGTATAGCAGGTCAAACACTGATCCATCCTAGAGTCAGGGGACCCAGGTCAAATCCAACATCTGACATTTATTGTGTGAGTTTGGGCAATTCACTTAACCTCTATGGACCTTAGTTTCCTCATCTGTGAAGTGCACTAAGTGGCCTCTAAGTTCTTTTCTAGCCCTATATCTATGATCCTCTCTAATTTTTTTTCAAAGCTGAATAAATGGCCTTTGAGATTCCTTCCAAGTCTGAGAGAGTGTGAAACTGAGGACCAGGAAGTTAAATGACCTACCTAAATTCACAAAGTTAATCAGAAGAAGGATTTGGATTAAAATCTACATCATCTGTATCCCAGACCCGTACACTTTCAAAAGCAAAGATAAGCCATAATTGAACTTAGAATCTTCTGATTTAAAGCCAAGTTCTTCATCCAAATGGTATTTCTAGTCGTTCCCTTAACTAACTATTGATTGACTCTAGAAATCAACTATAATTTAGGAGATTAAAAAAAAACCCAACACAAAAAATTTAGAGTGAGACTTTAAAGCCCTCCTAACCTAGCCTTTTCTTCCTTTCCAGTCATCTTATACTTGACTATTTCCACACATGATTCAGTGACACCAGCCTCCTTGCTTTTCCTTGCTCAAGACATTTCATCCATGCCTTTGCCCTGGCTGTACCTCTGCCTTGAATGCCTACCCTCCTTCTTTCTGCTTCCTGTCTTCCCTGGCATCCTTTAAGTCTCAACTACAACACCATCTTTTGCAAGAAACCTTTCGTAGTCCCCCTCAATGCTTGGACCTTCCCCCTGGGATTGCATTCCTTCTATGAGAAATGTATCTCGAACATACATAGCTGTACTCATGTTGTCTTCCCCATTAGAATGTGAGATCCTTGAGACAAGGGAATATTTTTATTTTTCTTTGTATTCCCAGCACTTAGCATAGTGCCTGGCACGTAGTAGGTGCTAAATAAAGGCTTGTTGAATCAATTTGACTAAATCTTCTCATTTCAAGTCTAACAGTCCGTTTCACCCAAACGATTATCAAAACACCTTTTTTAAATGTAAAAGTTCAGATAGACAAGATTTTTAAATTTTTTAAAGGGCAAAGTCATAATACTTGGAAAAAAATATGCCTCCTGACCTTTCCTATGGTGATCTCTAAGAGCTCTATGAAACTTACTGTTAGATGCTCTCATCTGCCGTCTACGTCCAACTCGGTCCAGTCCAATGGGTGTGCTTTGGGAAAATGTGAATGGCCGGAACCGGGCAGAAACAGCTTTGTATGGTGGCACTTGATGAGCTGGAACTGGAGGCCTCACTACTGGCTATAAAAAGAAAATGAAAGGTTGTTATTAGTAATAATCAAAGAGTCCCAGAAGTTACAGTTCTTGTAATCCTTTTCGCACAATATGGCCAAGATTAAGGTTCTCACCCTGAAGCTGATTACAGATTTCAAACATCCTCTACCAAATGGTGTCAAAAACCTCAGCTTGCACTGACTCTCAGCAGCACTTTAAAAGTCTCACTTCTTCAGCTGTTTACAATCTGCTTTTGCCTACATTCCATCATCCTTCAAACAGGAATATAGTCTACGAGTCATTTGTCGATTGTATATAATACCAAGCCAAAGCATTATAGAGAAGAATAGAAAAAGAGAAATCTATGAAGGAAGCTTGTAGATTTCTCAAGATGTTTCTCCAGATAAATGTAGTATCAGAAGTTAAAATACCTTTTTAAGAAGAACCTTCTCACCATCCCCATCCCCCACCAAAAAAGATTCTTCCATTATCTGGAAAGTAATCTGATGGACAATATCATGTCTCCTCTTCCACATAAATTAAGTGTGCTGACATGAAGTCTATTTAAAATGGGAGCAAGCAATTGGGATTTATTTGTCTTTTCTAAATTTATACCAACTAAATCATTTCTTGGAATGGCCATTCCCTCCTTGTAAACCAGATCTGCCAAATTTGATTTGATTTTAAAATATACACTAAATTAGGGCAGGTTTATCCTTTCCTTTTTTTGTCTCCCAATTTCCTATATTGGGCAAATTCAAAGAAAATTCTAAAATAAACTCATTCCCCCAATACTGAGCTCCCTGACAAACTCTCTGTCTCTGTCATAAATATATATGTATATACACAATATACACACACATATATGTATATACAGACATATATACATGTTCATGTATATATATTTAAAGTAGGCTTAGCTTCCAATTATTTAATATTCCATCTAGTGTACAATTTTTTTTTCAAAATTAGTATTATCTTGACCAGTTCTATGATTTCATTGATGTAATGAAAACTCCCTCTAGAAACCATGAATTAGCAACTGCTCTGAAATTTATAGTCTAAGAGAATAGCTTGGGGCACAGAGATGATAGGTGGCTTGCCTAGGGTCACATAAGAGGCCTGACTTGAACCCAGACTTTATTGTCTCAGAGGGCCCCTCTATTCACTATTCCATGCTGCCTCTTTGGGAGCAAAACTTTTAAATATATGTCTTAAGGATTTCAATGTAAACAAACTCTTCACCTCATTTTTTTAAGTTCTTAATTTTAAGAATTTAAAGTTCAAAGTTTCCAAGTCAAGACTAACTGAAATTAATGATATTAGATAATAGGTTTAACAAAAATGAATTTTATATTCTTTTCAAAATTTTTCATCTTTGTCGATCCTGGTTTACTACCTAGGCTGTAAGTCTCTCTAAGTCTACAGGGGTGGGGAACCTGTGGCCTCGAGGCCATGTGTGGCCCTCCAGGTCCTCAAGTGTAGCCCTTTAACTGAATCCAAGTTTTATCTCCTTTTTTCAAGGGATTTGTTCTATGAAGTTTGCATTCAGTCAAAGGGCCACACCCGAGGACCTAAAGAGCCACATGTTCCCCACCCCTGCATCTAGGACAAGGAGCATGCCTTATACTTCACTGCCTCTCCCCCAATGCCTAGCACAGGTCTAGGCAATTAATAGGGTGTTCAATCCTGCTGAATGGTTTCCTGATATACGCCAAAAGGACCAATAGTAGAATTTTAACCACTTAATAAACCATTGAAAATTGGCAATATACCTGGAGAAGTGATCAAGGAAGTATATTCCAGAAAATTCTATTTCCTATTTTTTTAAAAAAAAAATCTCATCTAATTGTCTTCAATTTCTTCCTGTCCTTATATATTAAAAATGAAAAACAAATTTATTCTTCCAGTAAGAGCTTTATCTCTTGTCACTTTCCCCCAGATCAAATTCAAATTACTTATTACTACATAGGAGACTACAGGACTTTCCCTGTTTACATGCTTTATAAATGATTTACTACCCCAAAGAGAAAAAGAACATTAGTGAAAGGCATCCAGAGGTCAGATTGGTTAGTTTTAATTAGAATATATCTTCAGACAAAGTCAGGAAGAAAAGGCTGAGAGCAGCTGACATCAGACTTGGGGGAAAGAGAAGAAAGGAGAAGTATCCTGTTTATTTTATAGCTTGAAGACAAAGGCCAGGAGACTGAAGGAACACTGGGGCTTGTTGACTTTGGAAGAAGCACATCAGATCTTACTTGGGTCAGAAGATTTTCTATTTCTTCCGTCTGGTTGTTCCCATAGAAGCTGACCCCACCTATCACAGAGATGGGTCTTCTTTTTCGGCATCCTCTTGGGTAATCCAAAGAAACATTTTGGTCAGAGGTGTCAGAGGAGGCCACACTCTGCTGGTTTCCTCCATCCACACAGTCCAGTTTCTGGGTTTCCATGGCAACCGAGTCTTCAGGAATGGAGAAGCTTCTGCTTGTCAACTGACTATAATCAGAGAGAGGCCTAGGTCGAGATCTTTTTCCAGAACCCCATCTCCTTCTTGTGACTCTTTGTGGCTCGGTCTTTTCTTCATCCTGAGAGGAAGACTTCCTCCACTGTTCATCAGTAACAACCTTTTCAAATGTGAACAAGTTAAGTGAGCTTAAATGTCTAGAGAAATTTAAAGCAAAGTGAAACAACAGCTCCAACCCCCTCCCTATGCCATCAGCCCTCCTTGAAGGAACCCTTGGCTTATTTGGCTATTTTTTTTTTTAGTGTGACTTGTGTACTGGAAAGTAAAGACTTGACTAAGACACAAACTTAAATAAATCAATCCAATTTTAGTTCCAGACAGAATTAAAACCATAACTTAACCTGGAGTCATTTTGCTGGAAGGATTAGTCAGTGATATCGGTGATAAAAAAAACAAGTTTTTTTTTTTAAAAAAAGAGCACCGGTGTTAATAAAGCGCACGTGGATTGGACCATCATTTATCCTGCTGCGGTAGTCAGACTAAATTTATGGAACAACAGACTAGCCTAAGGAAATAGCGGGTAGAAGAAATGAGTTTACAATGGAGTACTTTGCTATTCTGAAATATTTTCTTATGGTAACACATAGGTTAATCTGAAACAGAAGGTGTCTTAAGAAGATTAAGCCCAACACTGGCAGTGTGGCAAAGTAGATAGGGAGCTGTTCCTAGGTCACAAAGCTTTGGGTTCAAGGCCCCACCTCTGACACATATTGGTTGTGTGACCCTGGGCAAGCCTCTTAACTTCTTAATGATCAAGCAACTCTCTAAGACTATAAGTTTCAGAATAATAATAGTAGTTCACATTTATATAGCTCTTACTCCATGCCAAATACCGTCCCAAGCACTTTATAATCTTTATTTCATTTGATCCTCACAACAACAATGGGAGGTAGGGGCTATTATTATCATTCCCATTTTAAAGATAAGGAAATTGAGGTGGAGGTTAAGTAACTTGCCCAGCGTCACACTAAGTGTCTAAGGATGGATTTGAACTCAAGTCTTCCTGACTCCAGGCCCAGTGCTGCATCTACTTCGGGCCCCTAGCTGTTCCAAAAAATGTTGCTGATCCACATTGCTAGAGGGAGTTTGCTCACAACTCTATACCTGTGAAATCACAGGTGCAGACCAGAAGCGTGCAAGGCTACTTCAGGGTCAATACTGTAGAATGCATTTATTAGTGGCTACTCAATAGCAGTGTGATATCAGAAGTCACTGATCCTCAGTTTCCTCATCTGAAAAAAACAGGCCTTTGAACTAGATGAATTCGAAGACTTCTTCCAATTCAAGATTCTCTGATTCTTAGGTAATTATTTCCTAAACATTCAAAGCACTTCATTCACATCAGATGATCCTTTTAAAGATAAGATAGAATAACTATTATCCAGAAGTGTGCCCTGACCTAGATTGACTGGTATAATTCAAAAGTCCATAGGTTTGCTTCTGGAAATAAGTTTTACTTCTCTTTAAAGTGCTGACTCCTCCTCCACAAAGTCTTAGGTCCAAAGAATCATAGACTTGAGGCTGTAAGGAACCTCAGGGGTCATGCAATCCATCCACCTCATTTTATGGATGAGGAAATGGAGTCTTGGACAGACTAATGGCTTGCCAAACGTGTCACAGGTGGTAAGTAGCAGAGGTGACATTTGAACCTAAGGCCTTTGATGTCAAAATCTACAGTCTTTCCCCTGCCCCTGCCTCTGTCTAGAGTTAAGACCTTACCCTTATAACTAGACACATTAGAGAAAAACAACATAAATATGTCCTTCCATAACACCCTCTAATGCACTCATTGTGTAATACTGTATATTACAGCTACCTGTACTTAGGTCATCCTCCAAAAAGACTGTAACCTCCAAAAGGGTAGGGGCTAGTGTAATGGAAACACTGCATTTCTCCTACCACCTGGCATAAGGCTCTGCATAGAGTGGGCAATGAATGACTGTTTGTTCAGTGAGTGGTGTTTAGTCATATCTCCTGCAATATGAAGGCTGAGTATGGCTCAGCTGTATAACGGAAGCAATGAAAGGTGGTAGCCACAATGGTGGTAAAAGGAAGACAGATCAGGGAGTACACAGCAAGTTTAAGTAGGCATCATGCCACGTCTCTCTGGCCTCCTTCCTAGTACTTCTATAGATACAAAATGGATGAAAAGGCAAAAGCTACCCCAGGACACGGGGGAAGGGAAGAAGAGAGCAGCTAGTAAGTTACATGGGGTACAGAGGGGAAGAGGGTTTATAGAAGCCCTCCCTAGGCCAGACAATCCCCAAACCAAAGGACAGCACTGTGATAAATTACCAAACTTAGCAGTCCTGACTACCTTGGGATAATGAGTGGCCCCAAAACTGAGAAGATGAAAAGATAGCAACTTATGCAGGGTTTACAAGTTGACCTTTCTGCTTTTTTACCTCTTAAAAACATTAAGAAAAAAAAAATTTTTGAATGAACCAATGGCATTCAAAGGCCAGGACAATGGAAACCTACCCCATTTTCTCAGTGGTCATACCTACTTATAACCTAGGAGAGAAGCTTAGAGACTCTAAAACCAACAGGAATGAAAAAAAATTGAAATTTAAAACAAATGTCTGATTTTTCTTTGTACTGTGTCTCGGTCTGCCATCCACATTGTGTTCTGGGTAAATCTCTCCCAAAGAGATTCTAATTTTTAGAATGGAAAAGCTCAAGCAGGAAGAAGAGATTTGTAGGTCAATATAAAAGCTCAAAAGCACTTAGAAGTATTTATTTCATCAGAACCAACGTATCACGAAAAGGGATAGGTATAGAGACTGGATTTGTTACTTCGTTGTTATAGGGACCTCCCAGAAGAGGAAATTCCCTTCATTAATGCAAGTTGACACCTTGTCTGCAATCTACAGTCTTAGAGTTAGCTGCCCAGAGCGGAGAGAGGTTCAAGTGACTTGTTCAGGGTCAAAAACAGGATTTGAACCTACGTCTTCCTGATTCCAGGATGCTCCATTCAGCTCTCTATCCACTACAACACACTGCCTCTCATAATAATAATAATAAATATGGAAAATAAGGTGAGGAGGAAATACTGTCAGCCCTTAACAGTATGAAATGCTCCCCACTGCTTCTATCTGTCCTAAGGCAATCCAGAATTCAATATCATTATTCCAATAGACATTGTCAAAAAAGGTGGGCTGTTAAGAAATGGTAGAAATTTCAACTCTTTTTCTCCCCTGAAAATTATTCTTTTTGACCATTTTGCTTCAAGATTAAATCATTTAGGCAGCTTGAGTGAATAGTGAGAATGAAATCAATTGCAACCACTCTAACAGAGACCTGGAGAAAGAGAGATAAAGAAGAGAGAGAGAAGGAGACGGAGAGAGAGGGGGAGATAGAGAGGGAGAGAGGGAGAGAAAGAGAGAGAGAGAGAGAGAGAGAGAGAGAGAGAGAGAGAGAGAGAGAGAGAGAAAGAGAGAGAGAGAGAGAGAGAGAGGAGAGAGAGAGAGAGAGAGACACAGAGAGAGACAGAGAGAGAGAGAGAGAGAGAGAGAGAGAGAGAGAGAGAGAGAGAGAGAGAGAAAAGCTGGGGTATTTAGAGGCCCCAGAGATCAGATCTGGGCAAGGTCCACCAAAGCCAGCCCAAA
The DNA here is from genome assembly GCF_011100635.1 of Trichosurus vulpecula. Classification (NCBI taxonomy): domain Eukaryota; kingdom Metazoa; phylum Chordata; class Mammalia; order Diprotodontia; family Phalangeridae; genus Trichosurus; species Trichosurus vulpecula. The sequence continues at coordinate 184,136,469 of NC_050574.1, forward strand.
CTGATGATGAATTTCCTTTTTTCTTATTCTTACGCAAAAAAGAGCCAGGTTTTCTTCGCTGAAGCTGAAAAATAAGGAAATGGATTTAGGAAAACAATAGCCCAGCTTAGCTGTGCAGGTAACAAATCCTACAGAGGACTCAAACATATTTCAGGAAATGATCTCAGCTCAATGATGCTATGTATTCCCCAAAGCAGGGAAATCAAATACCACCAGCAGCAGTGATTGGATTAATCTTTTTAATGCAATATGCCTCAAATCTCAGCCATTGTCCTGGTACAGGTGGCATTTAAGAGAGCCCATTTAATGGCTCTGCCTAAACCTGCTGCTCATTCCTGTAAACTCTCAGAGAGCAGAGCAGCGTCTTAGGGTCCACAGAAAGATTAGTTTGCAGGAAAATACCTGTTAGGTTTGAGTCTATTTAATTTCTAACCCAAGGACTGAGGGAAGATTTTGCTCAGATTTCAGTTAGCACTAACGATTTCAGTCCCGTCAGAAAGAAATAGACCTGGAAGACAAATGAGAACCTTGAACTATTTTCAAAAAGTAAACAACGTTAGCCAAGTTTATCTAGCTCAGGGGAAAAAAAAAAAAAAGAAAAACTACCTAAGTCTAATCTCAGCGAAAAAGTCTTCCATTCTTGGTTCTACTTTGAACTCCTTGGTGGGTGTCAAAGAAAAGCAAACAAATCTTCCCCCCAAAGAAGCCAAATCGACCTACCTCTGAGTCTGCCACTGGCAAGGGTTGTCCACACACACACTGGAAGAGCAAACAGTTGATCACAACCATATTTTTAGAGACTTTAAAAAAAATAAAGCTCTTTTGCTTTTAAAACAATCCTATTGAGAATGGAAAAAGGCCTCCCATGGTTGGCTGGGTCCTTTGACAGGGTTCCTGGCAGCTCCGGGGAGAAGTGCAGGAGAGGATAGACCCACTCTTAAATAGCCAATTCACACCCAAGCCATAAACTTTTGTAAACAGCCTCTCCAGGGAGTCACTGCCCAGTTAACTCTTGCTTGACCAGTCAAACACACTCTTCCCATTTATTTTCATTCTACTGGTCTCTGTCCACTGGAATTTCTCTTCATGTTGGTCATCAACTCTAGGATCTTCCTTTAAAGCAGGGGTTCTCAATCTGGGATTCACAGACCACCCCCTCAAAGGAATCCATGGATAGATTTCAGGAGGGTCCATGAACTTGGATAGCAAAAAATACATTTTTTATTTAAATATAATTGGTTTCCTTTGTAATCCTATGCATTTTATTTTGTGCATTTAAAAACATTGCTCTGCTTAGCCCAGTGTCTGGTACACAGAAGGAGCTTAATAAATGATTGTTGCCTGGACTTGAGAAGGGGTCCATAGGTTTCACTAGACTTTTAAAAGGAACTATGACCCCCAAAATAGTTTAAGAACCTCTGCTTTAAAGAAAAAAAAACATGAAGAGTGATCAAGGACTAGATGTCACACAGAAAGACTATAATCACTCATAATTCATCCTAGAAAAGTTACATAATGAAATTTTATATAAAATGATTTTCCTAAACTATGACCAAAATATATCATTGTTATACAGAAAAACAGCAAATGTTTACAGGGCAGAGGAGTTAAAGGGATGCAGATGAGGAAACATTTTTGTTATTCAGTAAGATCTGAAAATAATTCTTCAAACTTCCCTGTTAGAAAACCTGTGATTTCATGTGGTCTTAGGCTAAATTAATAGAAGTATGATATCTGGAAGAAGGGTGTCCTATGCTCTGGTCAGACCACATCTGCAATATTACATTCTGTTCTGGCCATCGTATTTCTGAAAGTGGTAGAAGGTGCTAAGATGGTGAAGGGAATATCTCCTCCAAAGATAGGATCACTGGTTGGCATGAATGGGACAATAATACTGGACAATGCATGTGCCCGTGTGTGTGTGTGTGTGTGTGTGTGTGTGTGTGTGTGTGTGTGTGGCGGGGGAGGGGCAGGGAAGGAAGGGAGATGGGGAAGGTAATGCTGCTCATTTATTCTGTTCATTTTCTCTGCCAAGGAGAATGATCTTTGGACTATAAAGGACAGGAAAGAAACGGGACAAAAACAGATTAATACGAAGTTAGTAGGGAGATGGTAAGACAGTACATCTGTCTTTGGTGAGTTCAAGCTAACAGGCTTGACTTCATCTGCAGAGGGGAAGCCATCGCAGCAAAGGTCCTTAAGCTCCACTTTTATGAGGGATCAGTTCAAAGAAGTAGAGATGTTTACCCCAGGGAAAAAAAATTTTTTTGGCAGGGAGAGCATGAAAGCAGTTTTCAAGTACCTTAAGGTCTAGGTAGAAGAGATTCAGATTTGTTCTGTTTGGACTAAAAGGAATAGGTGAGAGGGGCAGAGGCTAACCTAGGCCTAACATAGGGAAACATATCCTAACAACTAAAGCTCTCTAAAACTCGAACGGGTTAACCTTCACAAGAAGTTGTGAAGCATAGGCTGGATGGTAGAGTGTATTCCTTTTCAGCTAGGAGTCGGGTAAATGGTTGCTAGGGCCCCTTCTGACTCACATTCTGTGACTGAATGATTCTTTAGGCAAAAGGAGAACAAGTGATGATTTTTAAGCAGGAAAGTAATCAGAAGCTTTGAATTAGGAATTAGGAAGGTTAACTGTCTGCCATATATGGGATGGACTAGAGCAGGGAGAAGCTAGGAGTGGGAAGACTAGTTAGGAAGCTGAGAAAACACAAAGGCTTGGGCCAAAATAGTAGCAATAACAGGCTTATTAATGTTATAAATATATTGTTATTATTGTTATTATTATAGACAAAAGGAAAAGGACTCCTAAGATAATATGCTGGTAGAAACCTGCCTATACACTGGCTCTCTCCCATGCCTGAAATGTTCTCCATTTTCACCTCCACTGCCTTGGTTCCCTGGCTTCCTTCATGATTGAGTTCAAATCCTACCTTCAGCAGGAGGTTTTTCTGTATCCACCTCGGCTACCAGTGCCTTCTCTGAGATCGCCTCCCATTTACACACACTCTCTCTCTTTCCCTGTATGTATATGTGTGTGATATTAACACGGACATAGTTATCTACATGTCTCCTCTACCTGGATGTGAGCTCCCTGAGATGAGTCTGCGATTCTTGCTTCTCCCTCACCCTTTCCAATTTGCCAGATCCTGTCAATTCTATCTTTCCTGTATCTGTACCATTCTTTCTATGCTTTATACTCCCTCTATCCTAGCACAGGCCCTCATTACCTTTTACCTGGATTGCTGCAGTACTCATATAACTATTTTCCCTCATCCAATCCATCCCAGAGAATGCTACGAGAGTAACTGTCTTATCGTACGCATCCTGTTGCTCCTCTCTTCAAAAACAGGCCTCCTATTTTGGGTTTTGTTTCCGGATCTTTACTTACCCCATCCTTCCCTATCCCCAGAACACATCCCTGCTACCCACAATCTCTGCCTAGCCTCCTGGGAAAACTTATCCTTCAGGACCTACTTCTCCCATGACATGAGCCCCGATTTCCCTCAGTTGGCAATGACATTTGAACTCACACAGAATTTTACATACCTGTTATATAGCCATTATTATTTTACTATGTATTACAATTAATTGGGGTGATGATTCATAAACAAGTGTCTATGTGAGCAGATATTCTATTAGGGTCTAGTTCATTGCTTTCCTTTATTTACTTCTTCTTATATTTAAGTTTCTTCTCTTAAACTTAAGCTTATCCGTGTATGTTTTATATACTATCCCAGGTTGCAAGTATCTTGAGGACAACATCAAGGAATATCTAGCATAGTGCCTAACACAACGCTATACACAAAGGAAGTGCTCAGGACACACATGAACAAACACACAATGCCTCTGTGCCATTTAGAAAATACTTTCGCATAGAGTGTCTTGTTTTTTTTTTTTCCCACTCAAATTTATTCTGCAAGGTTTCCAGGACAGGATAGGCATGGCTGTGTCCATTTTGCAGGTAAGGAAACTGAAGTTCATGGAGGTTAAGTGACATGTGATAGTAAGTAATATGGCTGGAATGACAATTCCTTTTCTGAATCCTAGTTCAGTGCTGACCTCTGGCTTAAGGTTATGACCTTATGTTAGTTAGTGGCAGAACTAGTACTCTATATTTCAAGGCTCCTGACTCCCAAACCCAGAGCTTTTTAGGTGGCTAATGGCAAAAACGACAATAACAATAAAAATAGCTAACATATAGCACCTACTCCGTGCTAGGTACTGTGCCAAGCACATTACAAATGTGATCTCGTTTGATCCTCACAAAATCTGGGGAGATAGATTCTATTATCTATTATTCTCTTCTATTATCCTTATTTTTAAACATGGCAAAACCAAGGCAAACAGAGAAGAAATTATTTGCCAGGGTCACCCAGCTAGCAAGTGTCTGAGGCCACATTTGAACTCAGATTGTTCTGTCTCCAGGCCCACTGTACTGTCTAGCTGCCCCTAGGATCAGATTGTCTTTCCAAAACAGATGTATAGTGTTTAAGACTGGGCAGCTAGGCAAGTACAATGGATAGAGTGCTGTGCCTGGAGTTAGGAAGACTCCTTTTCCTGAGTTCAAATCTGGCCTCAGATAAGTACTAGCTCTGTGGCCCTGGGCAAGTCACTTTACCCTGTTTGCCTCGGTTTCCTCATCTGTAAAATGAGCCGGAGAAGGAAATGGCAAACCACTCCAGTATCTTTGCCAAGAAAACCCCAAATGGCTTCATGAAGAGTCAGACAAAACTGAAATGACTGAATAACCACAACAAAAAGTCTTTAAGAGGCTACTGTAAGAGTATTCAGATGGAAGGAAGTAGAGTAAGGACAGCAGTGAACTAAATCTTAATAGAACTTCTGCTAAAACAGGCCCTGTTGCTCATTAATGTTCCCCCAAAGCCAATTTGGATAGGCTCACAATATAGTCAAGCATGACTCACTAAACTGGTCCCCAGATGGATAAAGCTTTCCTTTCAGATCAGGAATCACCCACAATTAGAGATGAATCCCATTATCAAACCTTTCTAGGTCCATTCTCATGACCTTTGATTGGCCCCGAATTAGACAGGCCTTTTCAAAAACTGTTGCTGTTTATGACCCCATTTGGGGTCTTCTTGGCAAAGATGCTGGGGTGGTTTCCTTCTCCAGCTCATTTTATAGATGAGGAAACTGAGGCAAACAGGGTTAAGTGATTTGCCTAGAGTCACATAGCTAGTAAGTGTCTGAGGCCAGATTTGAACTCAGGTCTCCCTGACTCCAGGCACAGCACTCTATCCACTATGCCACCTAGCTCCCCTCTTTTCAGAAATATACCTTTATCTTGTAGCATATAGGCATAGAAGAGTCTCCATCCCAGCTAAGGTTTTTAAAAATTAATTCATAGAAGGTGCTCAATAATTGGGATGCATCTCTGATTTGGACTATAAGCCCTTTACTTTATTTCTACAACTTTGCTTTTTGGTACATAATCTATAACATTTTACCTATACTTACTTACCAGAGGGTTTCCCCCCAACTAGAATATAACCTTCTCGAGGGTGTAGTAGAGTGGAGAGAATGCTGGATTTGAAGTCAGCAGATCTATGTGTGAATCCTGCTTCTGTCACTTACTATTCTTACTATTCTGTCACCTATTTGACTTTGTTCAAGTCTCTTCAAGTTTTTTCATCTGTAAAAATGACGAGGTTGGAGCAGATGGCATCTAAGACCCTTTTTAGCTCAATGATCTTATAACTAGTTCATTTTTTTTTCTTTGTATCCCTACTGTCCAGGATAATAGCTGGCACATAGTAGGGTTTCAACAAATGCTAGTTGAATTGAATCAGTTTGCGTTGCTAGAATTATAAAAGTTAAAAACTTAACAAAAAAGCCCTCCTCTAGGTCTCATGTAAATAAACAGCATTACCTATTAGCAGAAATATTTTTGGTGTTACTTTTTCAGACTTCCGAGAAACCAAAAAAAAAAAACCAATAAAGTTTTACAATCAGGGAGGCTGTGGCCTTGAATCTTCTGTTTAAGGAGCAACGAGTCATTTACTAAAAATGCTTGGACAGTCAATGTTTCTTATCTCCTTTGACAGAGGCAAGTTAAGCCATTTCGACAAATAATTGGGAAATACAGTAATGGCATCACACTCCTCAACTGTCCTTGAATGTCATAGAGGCAGATTCAAAATGAATCCTGTATTATGTAATTAGGCCACTTAGCAAAAGCACAAATATTGAGGCCTGGCCATACTTAGAATCCTTAGTTCATTTAGCACAGTGCTGGGAACCTAGTAGGCTTTTTTATATGTACTTGAATTGAGTTCAGTATGAGTTGAAAAATGGTTGTGCTTTTCTGGGGGAACAAAATATAATGAAGGTAATTTCAAGTCTAGGAAAAAAGCTCTGTATTTGACTCCCCAAAGACTGGCCATATAAACGAAGGTGCCTTTCTGCTCACTAACATTATTCTCACAAGACCCATAAGCCCAAGATGATTAGTCTTGCTCTACATTATGGATATACTTTGCTTTATGCATAACTCAAGATTAGATCACCAATCAGTTAACAAAAGATCTCAGAGAATTAACAGGTCTCAAACCCCTACAGAATAGTCTAGGGCTAAAAGCATCAAGCCTGAAAGCAGCTTACCCTGATTTTTCTGTGCTCAGAGCTGCATTTCCAGAACAATTAACCACCTATCAGATATTTACAACTGGATAGTCTATAGGTGCCTCCTACTTATAAATGTAAAAACAGTAAAGGCACTGAAAAGGCCTACCTTGTTGGGAAATGAGTATATACAAAAGTCAGTTGAATTCAATAAACACTTATTGAACATCAGAGAGACAAGCACAGCATAGGAGATGAAGGGCTAGCCTCAGAGTTAGAAAGACTGGGACTATAGTAGATGAACCTAAGCCCTCTTCTGTTACTGGAGTTTTAATTGATTATAAAATAAATTTGAAGAAAGTATGGTGAATTTATATTTTATTTGCTATTCCTTTTCCACAATCAACTTACTTAGGAAGAAAACTAAAAAGTTAAGTATTCAAGAACTTTCAAAAATTCAAATGCATCAAAAATTCATTCTTTTTAATACACATTTTTCATATAATACACTGACCACCTCTCTCTGGAGTTTTACTGGAACGGTTTTCTCTTGTTTCTCTGTTATCTGTTTACTCCTCAATCTCCTTGGTTGGATCTGTGATTGGTGAGTCATAGTTTTTAGCGCATGCTGCAAGTGTAGTCCAAGGCTCTGACCTGGGTCCTATTTTCTTTTTTCACTGAGATTTGCAACTTTAAACACATTTGGCTCTTCCCTCTCCTTTACCTCTCAATGTTCAATCAACTGCCATACCTTGTTAATTCTACCTTTCCAACGTCTCTCATATCTACCCCCTTCTCTCCACTCATGTATGCACCATCCTAATCAAGCCCGAAAAAATCCTTGTCTAAGGATGAGGAGACCATTGTACATGCTAACAGCAACATTGTATGATGATCAACTGTGAATAGCTTAGCTACAGCAATACGAGGATCTAAGACCAATCTGAAGGACTTATGATGAAAAATGCTACCCAACTCCAGAGAAAGAAGTGATGGAATTTGAATGCAGATCAAAGCATACTTTTTTACTTTATGTTTTTCACGGAGCTTTTTTGTTTCTGTTTTCTTTTATAATATGACTAATACAAACTATATTTTGCATGACTGAACATATATAACCTATATCGAATTGCTTGCCATCTCAGGGAGGGGATGGTAAGAGAAAAAGGGAGAGAATTTGGAACTCAAAACTTAAAAAAAATATATTTAAAATTGTTTTTACATGTAATAGGAGAAAAAAATTTAAACCTTCTTGCCTAAATTATTGCTTCTGATTGTCTCTTTGCCTCCAGTCTCTCTCCTCTCTAAATCATCTTCCACACAGTTGCCAAAATGATGTTCCTAAAGCACATTTTTAGCCATCCCACTCCCCTGCTCAAAAAGCTCCAGTGGTTTCCTACTACCTAAGGCCAATAAACATTTATTAAGCACCTATTATGTACCAGGCACCTTGCTAAACACTGGGGATTCAAAGAGAGACAACAAAGTCCCTGCCCTCAAGGAGTTCATAATCTAATGCAGAATACAACAAGCAAACAACTGTTACAAACAAGATATATACGGGATACACTGGAGATAATCTCAGAGGAAAGGCATTAGCGTTAATCAGGAGATTAATACCTTCTTATAAAAGGTACGTTTTTAGCTGAGACTTGAGGGAAGCCAGGAGGCAGAGATGAAGAAGGAGAGAATTCCAAGTGTGAGGGACAAGCAGCAAAAAGGCAGCATTTGGCAAATGGGTTGTTGTTGTGCAGAGGTAGGGGGTGGGGGAGAGGAACGGGGCCAGTATTGCTGAATTACAGATTATGTGGAAAGGAATAAGAAGCCCAGAAAAGTAAGAAGGAATCAGGTTATAAAGAGCTGTAAAAGCCAAAGAGATGATTTTGTATTTGGTTCTAGAAGTAGTAAGGAGCCACTGGAGTTTACTGAAGAGGGGAGTGATATGGTCAGACCTGTTCTTTACGAAAATCACTCGGATAGCTGAGGAGAGGCTGAAGGCTTTGGCAATAGCCCTGGCATGAGATGATGAGGTCGTGCAGTGTCAGAGGAGAGAAGGGGGCCCTACAGAAGAGATGTTTTGAAGGCAGGATGTGGCAAGATTGGATATGGGGGGTGGTGGTGGTGAGAGAGAGTGATGAGCTAAGTGAGTCTGGGTAACTTGAAAGATGTTAGCACCCTCAACAGTAATATGGAATTTAGGAAAAGGGAAGCGCTTGGGGGAGAAAGAGGAGTTCAGCTTTGGACATGCTGAGTTTAAGATATCTATAGGACAGCCGGGATTCTAGGATGTAATACACCACATGGCTCCAGTGTGATTTTCCAGGTGTAGTATATATCCCTCCCCTCACTCACGCTACTTTCTGTTACACCAGATTACTTGCTATTCCTCAAACACTACGTTACCCTCTCCACTCCCACCCCATCTCCATCGTTCCCCCTGGTTGGAATACACTCCTTCCTCACCACCATGTCTTCAAATGCTTAGCTTTCTTTAAAACTCAGTTCAAATGCCTCCTCCTTTCCTGATTCCTCTGCTGCTATTCCCCACCTGCAAAATTACTTTACATATATATATATATATATATATATATATATATATATATATATATAGTGAATCTATCTATATACGTGTACATGTTGTTTCACCTGACAAAATGGAAGGTCCTTGATGACAGGACCCATTGTTTTTGACTGAATCTCCATCCCCAGCACCTATCTGGCATGAAGTAGGTGCCTAATAAATGCTTGAGGATTAACTGCATACGTGCACAGAACCTTTGGAAAGCTGTGCTGATGATTCAAACTGTGCTGTTTTCATGGGGAAGAGAGTGGACAGAAGGTGTGAAAAGAGAAGGCTGCAGCTGCACGTGAAGGAATAAGAATGGGGGGTTCGGTTTTGGTGGAGATTGAAAAGTGAATGTCAGAGTTGTTAAAACAAGTAGCTAATTGTCTGCCACACAACAAAGACCTGAAAGTTCCCGCTGACATGGTGTAAGCAACGAAATGAATTTTCTCAAGTTTCTTAACAATTCTGAGCCTTGACTCTCATTCCAAAACTGGTGACAGGCAGTAATCTCAGCTGGTCCCAGGATGGGAAGGGAGTTACTACCCCTACACCGCATGAAAGGGGAGGAAAAAAATAAAGACACACAGGCTTTCTTTGCCAGGCCCTGATTTATCTTGAGTGCATTTGGATTCCAGCTCCTTCCCCCATTAACACTGTGCCTGGATTCAAGGTCTCTTGTTCTATCACAGATATTTGGGTCCTACCAGTGCAGTAGATATGGTTTCTAAAAAGCTCTAAATAAACTAAATTTGGCAGGATGATAGAGTAGTAAAAGCAGAGGTTGTGGACTCGTATCTGGATTCAAGAAGCTATGGATGGACAGAGGGAATGCACAGAGTGACTCAGTTGGTATCAAGAAGATCTGAGTTTGAATCCTGTCTTAGAAACTTACTATCTCTAGGACCTTGTGTGAGTCATTTAACCTCTTTAAGCCTCAATTTCTTCATCTGCAAAATGATGAGAATAATAGCAGCTCCCACAAATGGTTGTTGGGAGTTTAAATGAGATAATATATGTAAATTACTTTGCAAACCTTAAAAGACTATAAATAAATTGTCATTATTATTATCATTATTAAACAAGTGGTTGAACTAGATCAGACCTGTCAAACATGTGGCTCTCTGGCAACTTGGGGCCCATGATATTCCTGAGCATGTCCAAATTCGATTAAAATGTAATTGGAAAATGTTTAACAAAATAAATGAAAATACAATAAAACATAGATAATGTTAATATGTAGTTTTCCTAAGTCAATATGCAGCCCACAGGGATCCTTATGTATGATTTAGTGACCTCCATTCCTATTTGAATTTGATAACACTGGTCTAGATGATTCCTAAGAACTAGCCTCTTCCCCAACCTCTAATTTAATTTCTGTTATTGAATTTCTACATAATACATGAAGAATGATGGCCTCTTTATGCTTTTCTCTTCAAATACCTCCATTCTTTTTTTAGTTTACATTTCAGCTAGTGATTGTTTAAGACACTTGCCTAAGAAACACCCCAAAGAAGGGACCAAAGGTTACATGGAATAATTTAAGGGGGAAAAAGGCAAAGGTTGAAGAAAGTAAAATTCACTGATGTTTGAAAAGGAGAAATAGAAAAGAAGACTCTAAGAAAATACTGACCTTCGGCTTCTTTTACATTCTGTCCTTCTTTGGGGGAAATATTTACTAGTCACAAAGAAGTTTATCATCCATTTTTAAACCTGATAAAATTCAGCCAACAAAAAGAAACCCCTTGAGATTTGTGTAGGTTGTTAACTGTCACAAAGACTGGTCAGATTCACTGCCAAAACCATTTTATTTACAAAGCAAGCTGTAGCCTCTTTGCTATGAACACCAAGGAGCATAAGAACCTGACCCTTCTGTCCACTGTTTCAAAACAGTCTGAACTCGAAATAGGCAAAAAGACAGGGGACACATTTAAAGCAAAACTGCCATAAGTCTCTTCCTTCTCTCGTCTACACTCCATTCAGCTGCCGAAGTGACTTTCCTAAAGCACAGGTCAAACCATGTCACCCTCCTGCTCAATAAACACCCTTGGCTCTCCCCGGCCCGCCCCCATCACCTCCAGAATCAAATATAAAAATCCTCTGGTGTTCAAGGCTCTTCATAATCTACCCCTCCCCCCTTTACCTTTCCAGCCTTCTTCTACCTTGCTCCCTGATGTGTACTCTTCGATCCAGTGACACTGGCCTCCCTGCTATTCCATGAAAGAGACATTCTATCTCTCAGCTCCAGACATTTCCTCTGGCTGTCCCCCATGCCTGGAATGCTCTCCTTTCACATCTCTAACTCCTGGCTTCCCCCACTTCCTTCAAGTACCAACTAAAATCTCACCTTCTACAAGAAGCCTTTCCCAGTCCCTCTTAATTCTAGTGCCTTCCTTCTGTTAATTATTTCCCATTTATCTTACATATGGCTTGTTTGTACAAGTCTCCTCCATTGAGCTCTTTGAGAGCAGATACTTGTTTTTACCTCTATGTATCCCTAGCACTCAACACAATATCTAGCACATAGTAAGTACTTAATAAATGCTAATTGCTGAACTGAATGTTAAAAAACTGTCTGATATTTTTAAGAAAAGTTTTGAGGACACATAAGGCCACTTTGGGCTGTCACTGATTCAGAGAGGTATGTTGTGCTGTCAGTCAATAAATCCTTTTTTTCTTCCTTAGAAATTCTCCAGCCATTAGGAATCAAGTTGTTGGTTTTCCTAATACATTTCAAACCATGGACCTTTTCTCAAAGTTTGGAAATTAGTACTCAGCCTTGCTGGGCACCAGGTTGGAGCTCACACAGACAACAGGTGACAAATCACTGGCAGAGGTAAACATTTCAACACTTACTGTGGTGTATTGTGTGTGTCCAATGTGGGAGTTCAGAAATGGTGCTATTCATATTTGCAACTTAGAGAGGATTAAGACTTTTAGAACAAAATTCTTTATGACTGTATAAATGTTTTCCTACGTTGAGTTTATCAGGGACAGCATATATTTGGTTTTAGATTATAATTGTCAGGACTACGAATGGTGGGAATAGAAACACTGTGATTACAAAGAAAGGCTAAAGATGGTCTCTGCTCTCAAGGAGATGGCATTCTAAAGAAGACAACATATAAACAACCATATACATACAAGCTACGGACAGGATAAATTGGAAATAATCAGCAAATGCAATAGAATTAAGGGGGATCAGGAAAGGTTTCATTTAGAAAGTGGGGCTTTAGTTGAGACCTGTAGGAAGCCAGAAGGTGGAGATGAGGAGGGAGAACATTCCAGGCATTGGGGACAGCCAGTAAAAAAACTTGGAGTTGGGAGTTGGAATTTCTTTTTCAGGGAACAACAAGGAGGTTGGTGTTGATGGAATGCAGAGTGCATAAAGGAGAGGAAGCTGATGTATAAGAAGACAATTAAGATTTTCCTCAACCTACATGTAGAAAAATATTTATAGTAGCTCTTCTTGTGGTGACGAAGAATCGGAAATTGAGGGGATGCCCATCAATTGGGGAATGGCTGCACAAGTTGTGGTACGTGATTGTAATGGAATACTATTGTGCTATAAGAAATGATAAGCAAGCGGATTTCAGAAAAACCTGGGAAGACTTACACGAACTGATGCTGAGTGAAGTGAGCAGAACCAGGAGAATATTGTACAAAGTAACAGTAATATTGTGCAATGATCAACTATGATTGACTTAGCTCTTCTCAGCAATACAATGATCCAAGAAAATTACAAAAGACTTATGGAATATGCTCTCCACATTCAGAGAAAGAACTGAAGGGAGTCTGAATGCAAATCAAAGCATATTATTTTCACATTTTTCCTGGATTTTTCCTTTTGTTCTATTTCTTATTTTACAACATACTAATGTGGAAATATGTTTTACATGACTACACATATGTAACCTATATCAGATTGTTTGCCATCTTGGGGAAGGGGAGGGAAGGAGAAAAATTTGCAACTTAAAATCTTATGAAAAATGAATGTTGAAAATTATCTTTACATGTAATTAGAAAAAATAAAATACTATTAAATTTTTTAAAATTACAGGCCAAAAAAAAAAAGATTTTCCTCAGCCTTCCAGTATATAGCATAAAGCAGGGTTTATAAAGACAATATGAACTTCACAAAGTATACTGATATTGTATCACTGAATATGATTGCATGTGAATAGTGACTTGCTGACTTATATACTTCAGACAACTTCAGACCATGTAGTGGGATATCACTTATAGTTGATTAAATGTTCTAGTTTTTCTTATAAAAAGCTGGGCATTAGGCTCTTGGTTAGGAAAATAACCCCCTATCATAACATAGCTTCCATGGGAAATTAGATACAACATCATTTCAACAGACAGCCCCCATCTCCAGTAATATTACTTGGTAAAGCACAATGTGAGATGAGAACAAAAAATGCTCTTCCAGAACATTTACTCTTCACCGGGTTCACAGGACCCATAGACTTGGAGCTGGGAAGGACCTTGGAGGCTTTCTAGTACAACTTCTCATTTTCCTGAAGCCTGGAATGATTAAATGACTTGCCCAAGATCACACAGATCTAAACTGGAACCCAGGTCCTATGGTTTCAAATCCACAGCCCTTTCCTTTACTTCCCTGAATGTACAAATGTGTCAGTTTCATAATAATTATTGGTACTTAATGTTTTTAAAGGTCATAACTATTGAACTCCAAAATAAAAATACCTCTAAATTTTCCACTAGAAAAAGAAACTCTTGACCTGATACTGAGGGAATACTGTCATAGCAAATAGCCAATTATTTAAAAATTTGAAGCAGAAGAAGTCAAACACTTAATGGTAATTAAATATTTTTATTGAATATAGATGGTGATTCTTTTCCAACATGGGTTATGTACTTGGTTAGTCTATCCTGAACTGAGGCTTCCAGAGACTTTTTTCTTTATGACTGTAACTTTATCTGATAATAATAAGAACAAAATATAGGCTGGAAGAAAGCTGGGTACATAGTCCATTAACTCTCAATCATATGTAAAGCACACTGTGAAAAGAGACCTATGTCTTATGCAACCCCACTCCTGGGTTGAGATATAGGAAATGTTGCAAAACACTGACATTTCTGAAAGGAAGTCATGAAAACAGATGATTAAGTTCATTTAAAAAAAAAAAGAAATTTTGGTTTCCCAAAGAAAGGGCATGAAATAAAAGGATACTTTAAAAAATTACTATTTCTAAAAGAATTCTATAGTGACACAGACCTGTACAATCATACTGAGAGAAAGTCTTTGAGAATTGGTCAAGTAAGGATAGTTTGGCTCCTTCTGGTTTTGCTAACTCTGAACCAAAGCTATAGAACTTTCTCAGAGAACTGTTTAAGTTTCCAAAACAATCAGGTTTTTCACTTAGATAAGGCAAGCTATAAAAATAAGACCATCTGTACATGAGGCTTTTATGGATTGCTTAGTCAGGGGGGAGGAACCTGTAGTCACATGTGGCCTTGAGCCTGCAGGTTCCCCACCCCTGGCCTCAGTTGCTAATTCCTTCTCTTCTAAATCACCTTGTATCTATTTTGCTTATGCCTATATAGGAGTATAGCTCTTCCCAACTATACTGTAAGCTCTTTGTTGGCAGGAACTGTTTTCACTTAGAGCTTACTATAGCGCCTGGTACATAGTAGGCACTTAATAAATACCTACTGGTATTTATTAAATTATAGCTTCAGAGCTGGAAGGGGCCTCAGCAACTATTTGTTTTGACCCACTCAAATTTATTCTACACCATAACAGTCAAGGGGTTTTACTTCGAGATCTCCAGTAATGGGGAACTCACATTCTACTGGGCCACTTTACTTCACTTTTGGACAACTCAAATTATCAGGGAAGTTGTTCTTTATATCAAGCTTAAATCTGCCCTTTTTGCAACTTCCGCTCAATGCTTCTAGCTTTGTCTTCTGGATGGTTAAAGAGAACAGGTAGAATCCTTCTTCCACATAACAGTTGTTATGTTCTTGACAATAGTTATCATGTGCTACCTGAGCCTTCCTTCGTCATCTTAGCACATAACATATCTATGAAGATCATTGCCCTCTGCCAACAATTAAACAAAGAACTATAAAGTCAGGATCACAAAACCACAGTCTTAGAGCTGGAAGTGACCTTGCAAATCATCTATTCTAACCCTCTCATTTTACAGATAAGAAAACTGAGGCCCAGAGAGGGGACATGACTTCCCCAAAGTCACATAGGTATTATAACATAACATGGTGCCTGGCACATAGGAGACTTCCTTCACAAATGCCAGTTGGCTGACTGACTGTCCACCTAACTATAGCATAAATTCAATGTTTTCAATGGCTATCCTCAGGACACCCTCCATTTTCAATGTCTTTTCTAAATGTCGTGCTCCCAAACTAAAGACAGTACCCCAAATGTGCTTTGGTCTCAGCAGGGCAGATTACAGTAGGATTATAATCTCGTCTACTTCGAAGTCAAAACCGTGTACCGATCAAATTAGAAAGGCAGTAGCTAATGATACCACATTTCTTCCATTTCTTCTACTGCTGTGAAGTGGTGACTTCACTTACATCTAAAGTACCTTGGCATCACCCTAAATTTACTCCCAAAGGTAAGGAATTATTAATGTTTGGAAAGAGAATCCTAGAATCTAAGGACCTTAGGATCAATCATGCTAAGTTTGGAGAGACAAGGGTTGGTCCTCAGGTGGTAATGTTTTTCTTAAACTACAGCAACTGAGGAAACCAGAAAACTAGCGGGTATACATGAGGGGAACTGAGATCCGTATTGGTGGAAGGAGTATACTCACACTCATAAATCATGATTCTTTTAAACTATTTAGGCTTTCCCAACTTGGACTAATGGGTTTCCTAACTAGGATCTCACAATACATTTTGTCTTGTACCCCTCTAATGCACTTATGCATTACTCAGTGTAATATTTTGTATTATAATTATCATCACACATCACATTCCTTCAATTCCAATTTAAGCTCCAGAAGGGCAGTAGCCATGTCTTATCTAAACTTATTTAACTCTACCAGAACCTTCCAGCATCCTATGCACAGAGCAGATACTTTAGAAATGTTTCCTGAATTGAATGATCTCTGCCTGGAATACGGCAGGAGCCTTCAGTCTGGTCTCCTGGCTTCTAATCTCTCCTTTCTTGAACCTGTTCTGCACAATGCTGCCTGATTGATCTTCCTGAAGCACAACTAAAATCATGAGTCATTCTCTTGTTTGAAAACCTTCAATGGCTATCCACTGCCTACCAAATCAAGTCTAAACTATAGCTTGGTATTTAAGGGCCCGATTTAAGGTCTGATCCCTATTTACTTTTCCAGTCTTATCTCCCACTAGTATCCTGAAATCCAGTCAAACTGGACTATAAACTTTTATCTAAACACACCCCATGCTTTTCTATCTTCTTGCCTTTGCTCATCACAGTCCCAATGCTGTGGGCATTCTCCCCCATAGCCACTTCTCAAAATTTTGCTTATTTTTCAAGATTCAGATAAAATGTTATTTTCTGCAAAAGGTGTTGCTTTTCTTGCCCCTGGATCAAAAGGGATCTCTGAAAAATAGGAATTCTGTATTCATGCTTCTCTTCAGGTATTTACCACGTTCTGCATTGAATTATACTTACCTGTGTATATATTTCATCCTCATCCTAGGCTGTAAGCTCCTTAACAGCAGGGTGTTCAGCTTATTACTTTGTCTCCTCCCTACCACCACGGTAATAATGAATACATAGAGTAGGTATTCAACAAATATTTGTTGAATTGATACAATAAGAAGTTGCCTCATAGCAGGATTCAACTGCTTTTTATATTAAAATGCATCTAAATTGTTTTGAGAAACTTGTGGTGCTCCCTGACATGACTGATGATATGCAATGGGAAATAAGCACTGAAAATCATTGGTCTTTGGGCTAACATTAAGCAAAACCAATGGGTCAAAGGATGTTAGAAGCAAAAGTAACCTTAGAGGTCCTCACATCTATCAATAAGTATTTATTAAATGCCTACAACGTACCAGACAGTGCGGATATAAATACAAAGCATGAAACAACCCTTTCCTCTCACATTACAAGTGAAGAAACTGAGGCCTGGTTTGTCTTGACCAAGATCGTGCACTTTTTTTAGTGTCTGAACCAGGAATGAAATCCAGCTTTAGTGCTACTACACTCCACACTGCCTCTCTCTAGAGTGAGCATCTGGATGAATATAGGTCGCCAAACTTGAAATCTTTAGCTGAAAGACTAAACATTTGCCCTGTGCCAAAGAATAGAGTGAGATCTGAATCATTCCCAGCATTTCTAGAATACTTTGGATTCGCCAAGGGCTTTAGGAATTGTTAACTACTAAATCCATATAAAACACCTGTAAGTTTAGTTTCCTTCTGTCAATGACTAAGCACAGTACCATAGATTTAGGAGCAGGTTCATAGATTTAAAGCTATAAGGGACCTTATAGGTGATCCACTCCAATCCTCTCAGTTTACAGATAAGAAAACTGAAACCCACAGAGATGATATGACTTCCCCAAAGTCACATACTTACCCTAAATTTCCAGGGTTGGGATCTGAACTCAGACAGGTTCCAAATTCAGTGATTTATAGACTGTACTATTTTTCCTTTTAAGCAGAAAAAAAAGTGTGACTTTCCCCATGAATAATAATAAGGAAAAAGCCAGGATTAAAACTTAAAATCATGGTTCCTACATTTGCAGTGTAATGAAAGCAGCTGTGAAAAATAATTCATATTATTGTTCTAATAACTTAACTTACCACTAGGTGGCAAGAGACTAGCATGAATCTATCTACTGACTTCCATTAGACTTCACAGCTCAAAGTGACCTTAGAGATCTGTTAGTCCAAACCCCGTTTTACATCTAAGGAAACTGAGGACCAGGGAAATTACTTGTCAAATTAGCATACACAGTAAGTAACAGAGCTTTGTATTGTCAGCTGGATATGGAATTGTAGGATTTTAGAGCTGGACAGGATCAATTGAGCCTCATTTTACAGACAAAGAAACTGAACCCCAAAGGATTTAAGGCAACTGGAACAGTGAATGAGTGGCAGAACTGCCCTTACAGTTCAGATCACCTAATTCCATTCTCCTTTCCATTTACCTTCACAGACTCTCATGGAGAAATATGCAAATGGGATGACTGGATTATGAGGGACTAAATTCCCATGTCAGGAGTAAACTCAACAAAGAATATTTAAGGGGATACTTCTCTAGGAATCCATGTCTGGGACAAAATGTCTCTGATTTTTCAGGATATTTCCAATTTCAAGAAAGTGAAATGTGCTTTTCGTGAAATTGTGTAAAAAGACTATCTTTTATTAGACTATGGTCCTGATTTCTGTTTCAGAAAATACAGCCATTACTCCCATAAGCTAACTTGAAGTTTTTACACGTGGAGACGTTAGGGAGGGAATAGCATTGACCTGTAAACTTTGGATTCTAGCATTATCAAAATTTTCACTGGTTGGTTTGTGACAATAAGTTCAAAATTTATTTTCCACCCTGAGGAGGCTTTTTGGTATAAACAGGGTGAATCTTGGGCCATTCCTCAAAAGAAACCTGGAGGAGGCCTGAGCAAGTCCTGAGCCATCCTCAGTATGGAAGATGTCTGACAAGCCAAGTCATTTTTGTGGCACGCACAGGTTAATCTTAATGTTTTCCTGGGATTGCAGTCTGAACCAGGCTCTCTCAGCTTGGTCCCACAACCTCGCTGGCCCATCCTAGAGACTCCCTGGGGATGACTTTAAATCTTCTGGAACTGCCCTTGATTAGAATGGTTTCCGCGTTAACACATACAGTCCTTACAGATGAGATAAAATGGAGCAATCTCTAGGGTTCAATGGAAAGGAAAACATTTTTCTAGGCAGTCTTTTCCATGATAGGAACCAATTTATGCCTGTCTTAGTATCCTAGAGTGACAGATGAAAAACAACATACAATATACATGCATGATAGCACTTTTGTGTTTCTTGGCTACATAAGGAAGTTTATCTCAATGTGAGCATATCTCAGTGTGAAAATTATACAAGTTGGCAGAGTGGTGGTGATGCTGACAGAATGTGCTGAATTGTTAGGCTAAAGTGAATTTGGAAAGAACATCTATTTTGCAGAACCAACAGATATTATTTGAAACAATACATGTGATCTCTACATTGACCACAAAATAAGAAAAATTACTATAAAAGTTTCTCCTGAAACCTTAGTCAGTGACTGACAGGTTTTTAATTGTATGTAATATCTGTCATTAATTTCTCAGGGGAAAAAAAATTAAAACACTTTCCAGCTCAAAATCCTAGTATCAGATAAGTTTAAAGAGACAGAAGAATACAAAAGATGAGGAAATAAAACATGTGAATACATGGTACGGTCAACTGGAAAAAATTTTTGTATCAAATATTTCCAATAAGGATCTGATAGAAAAGATACATAGAGAAGTAAAGCAAATATATAATACCAAGAATCATTTGCTAGTGTTAACAATTGTGAACAGTTCTCAGAAGAATTGTAAACTATTAACAACCACATAAAAGATTGTTACAAATCACTAATAACAAGAGAAACGCAAATTAAAACAATTCTGAGCGGCAGTTAGGTGGTGCAGTGAGTAGAGCACCAGCCCTGGAGTCAGGAGTACCTGAGTACAAATCCGGCCTTAGACACCTGACACATTTACTAGCTCTGTGACCTTGGGCAAGTCACTTAACCCTTCCCCCCTATCAAAAAAAAAAACAATTCTGAGGCTTCACCTCACAACCAGAAAATTAGCAAAGATGACCAAGGATTGGGAATAGTCACTTTTAGAGGAGATATGGAAAGGGACACTAATCCAGCACTTAACATAGTACCTGACACATGGCAGATGCTTAATAAATGTTTGTTGAGTTTACTATAATGCTATTGGCAGGTCTATGAATTGGTCCAACCTTTGTGGAAAGCAACATGGAATTATGTTAAGGAAGTGACTGAAGTGTCTGCACCCTTTGACTAAAAGGATGATATGGTGAGATACATTCCACAAGAAGGTCAAAGATAGAAAGAAAAGTCCAACGTACTCCAAAATACTTATAGAAACACTCCATAGTAGTAAAAACAAATTAGACGACCTTCGATTGGGGAATGCCTCAGTGTGCTGAGGTACATGAATGTAACAATATTCCTGTGCCAAGGCAAATGATGAATATGAAGAATACAGGAAGGCATGAGATCACTTAAATGCTTTGACACAAATGAAGGAAGAACCAGTAAAAAAAAAAAAAACAACCACAATGACTACAACAACGGGAATGGAAAGAACAAGAAAAAACAAAATTGGAACACTGCGTAATTATAATGACCAAGCTCAGCCCTAAAGAAGAACTAAGAGAATGTCAATCTCTCTTTTCTTTGTAGAAGCCAGAGACTCGGAAGATGGAATACAACCTATACAAGCAGATTTCATTAATGTCTGCTCGTTAATTAATCAATTAATATCTGCTTCATTAATTAATTAAAGAATTTGTTAGTGTTGCTGAACTGACTTTTTTCCCCACTTTCTTTTTTTCTATTTTGTCATGAGGGATGGCCCTCAGAATGAGAGCGGGAAGACCATACTAAGAAATAAAAGTAATATGAAAAACGAAAGACCAATAAATTTTTTAAAGAGTATATGGTGATATGGAATGGAGTGGAATGGAATGGAGGCCTTTTTCAAGAATGTGGTAAATGCTACTATAAGTTATTTCATTCCTCAGTGAGCAATTTTACAAGAGATAAAGGATGACTTCTCTTATACGCTCCTAAACCGATGGATATTTGAAGAGAAGTTAGCAAATGCCATTTCCACTAACATCTGTTACAACAATAAACCTCCCTGGAGATGCAGAATCAGCGCAGTCACTGGCTTTAGAGATCCCCTTTCATGTCAAATACAAGCTGCTCTGTGGCAAGCTGGCCCTGTGTAAAACCACCAACAACAATGAAATAGCCAGGTGATGCTTTCCAAAACCAACCCTGCTTTTTTCTTACCTCTTCCTTCCTCTCCTCTGGACCAGTGGCTAAGTTGAGGCTCAGCTGTGAGTGGCTGCTGATGCCACTATCTTCATTACCATCATCATAATACACTGTTTTCACCGACTCCTGGAAGGAAACTGGACTTCTCCCCTTCAGGGCAGGCACCTCTGCTCTTTCTTCACTTTCCATTGAGCTCAGAGACAATGTGCTATGAGTGTTTGGACAACGGAAATTAATATTGTACTTGGCATTTTCTGAAACAGGGCTCTGAGGTTTGGGGGCAGTAGGCCGAGGAGGTGTGCTAGGGTGCTCCAATTCACACGTAAACTGGCTGGTATTTTTTGGTTTATCAGAGTCTTTGATAAATGCTTTCAGGGCGGTGGGGCTCGATGAGGATCTGTCAGCAGACTGATGGACACATCTTGATGTCTGAGGGGGGCTGGCTTTGAGAGGAAACACCTTTGCTTCACTATCTGTATCAGTGCCCTGAGAAATAGTTGGACTGAGGCTAGGAATTGCTGTAAAGGAAGACTCGACATTGCATACTGGGGATGTACACCTCTTCTGATCCTGTTCCGTATTAGTAGAAACACGGCGGGAGTAGTCATCATGTAGTTGGCTGTTGAGCTGTATTCTTTGGTTTGGCTCACTCGGGGACGGCGTCCCATTCTTAGGAGTCTCTCTCTTCCAAGCAGCATCGGCAACGTTACTCACAAGTTTCAAAACTCGATCAAAATCCTTGGCTCTTATGGGACTCTTCCAGCGTTTCGACCTCCTCTCCAACCCACTGGTTTTATCAGAGTCAGCGGGAGAACTTAGCGTCCTTTGAATTTCATGTTTCTCATTGGTCACTTTGAGGTCGGTGAGGTTTGAGGTGGACTTCCGCTTGAAAGAACTTTTCCTCAGGAAGTTTAAGTTATCGGTACTCTTACTTCTCCTGTAGATAATACGGTTATTTTCAGAGTTTTTCACCAGAATTTCACAGATTTTGGGCTCCTGCATGATGGGTGACAGAGGCCTAGCACAGTGCTGTGGGCCAGAATGCTTCTCAGAGTCCAGCAAGTTAATGCGGCCCATGCCATAGGCTCTCCTGATGCTCCTTGACCTGTGAGTATTCCTCAGGAAGACATCGTCATTTTCTTCTGGGTCAGAGCAATCGGATACCCCCCCATCCACTGCCTTATGGAAATCATTCAACTGCCCTGCATAAGAATACCTGTTAGTTTGGACTCCTGTCACAGAACCATTGGGAATGGGTTTTCCCAAGTCATTTTCAGAAGCATCTTCATTTAAGACATCTGGGTCCTCCCGACCCTGAATTCCTTGAAGAACGGAGGACTTCAGTTTTTTAAATGATCCCATTTTCCTAAAGGAAGACAGAGCATTCCAGGTAGAGGAATTGCCCATCAGAATCATCGAGCGGGGCCTTTCTGCAGTGCAGCCACTCCTCTTCCTAGTGGCAGAGAAAAGGCGCATGAGTTTGGAAGGGCTGAGTTTGTCTTCCTGGGCTTCTGAATCACTGTTGTTACTGCTCTTGCAGACCCCATTCTGACAGGAAGAATTAATGATCGTTCTGGTCTCGGTTGGTTCCATAACTACACAGGCCGTAGCAGGGCTATTCCCAAAGCCATTTTGCACTGTTGTCATGTTCTCAAGGCTGGAGGCACGTGGAGAGGGGGCATCATAACTCACATCCACGTCCCAACTTTCAGCAGTTGCCCAAAGCGCCGGTCTTTCATCACTGGCACCTCCTGATGCTTCATGTTCACATCGATTGTGTATATTTAGCTCTTTGGTAGAAGGCACCACCTACATCAAAAAAATAAATAAATAAAGCCAGAATTTAGCCATTTGTTCCACCACTAGAAACCCTGAAGCAAACCAGAATGAATTGTTTTGGTTAATATTTTTGAAATATCACTTGTTTTGTTTTACTCTAGTCTCCTGAAAAAGGTACCATCATGTATGAAGACAGCCTGTTCTTAGGTCTTATTCCTCTATGAGGCTGTAGGAGTAGGGACAGTTTCTTATCTAAATTTCCCATTCCCCCAATACCTAGCAACATGCTTTGTGCATAGACAATGCTTAATTAAATGCTGGCTGAATCAGTAACTGGTATTATGATGAGAAGAATGTTTTAGGTGGCACAGTAGATAGAGTGCTGGACTTGGAGTCGGAAAGACCTGAGTTCAAATCCAATCTCAGACACTTACTAGCTGTGTGACACTAGACAAGTCCAATTCAACCTCTGACTCCATATTATAATTATATATATACATATAATGTATATTATAACATTCCACATTACCTCCAAAATGGAGATGATAATAGAACTTACCTTCCCGTAAAGTTGTGAAGATAAAAAGAGATAATATTTGTAAAGTGCTTTGCAAACCACAAAGTTCTATACAAACACTAGCTATCGTCGTCATCAATAGTAATCAGACAACACTTTGCAGGACCGATTGGAAGAGGAAAGAGGAGAGGCAGGTAATCTATTTAGGAAGCAACTGCAACAGGCCAACCATGAAGAAGGACTCAAACTAGGGGGGTGGCAAGGACAATAGAGAAAAATGCAAAAGATATCATTACAAATGAAGCATCCTCAGAACTTGGTAACTTATTAGATATGGCAAACAAAGGAGATGGAAGAGTCAAAGGTAACTGGGCAATAAGAGAATGGTGGTAGCCTTCACATAAATTTTTCTCTCACTGTATGATTTATCAAACAGGATGCTCTCCTTTCTCACTGCTGCTTGATGGAATCCCTCATTTCCCTCCAGACTCAGCTCAAGCCCTGCCTTCTGAAGCTCATCTCCACAAGTGCTACTGCATTTATTTTGTATGCATTCTGAATATGGTTCTTTAATGATAAGAATAACTCCATTCATATGGTATTTTAAAGTTTGCTTTACATATATTATCCCATTTGATCCTCAAAACAACCTGGTGAAGGAGGTGCTACTATTATCTTCATTTTATCTAGGAGGCTGCTGGTGCCAACAGAGGCAAAGGATTTGTCCAATTCACGTAGCTATTAAGTGACAGAGGCGGCATTTGAACTCAGGCCTTCCCAACTCCAAGTATGGCACTCTATCCACTATGCCCCAAAGTATACAATGTCGCCTCCAGTGAAATGTAAGCTCCATGAGAACAGGAACTGTGTCATTTTTTTCTTTGTACACTTGCACCTTGTATGGTCTCTGTCCCACGGTAAGTGCTTAAAAATGCCTGTTGACTGATTTGATGGACAGTATAGGGAGAGAAGTGCAATCATTGAAGAACAGAAATTGGGGAAAGGTGGTATACTTGGGGCCATGGTCTTCAGAGAAGATATCTCCCTGATCAACCCTAGATGTTAAGAGCAGAAAGAGAACCTTAGATCGGTGGTCTCAGGAAGAAGGGTGAATGGCGGTCAATCATTTTGGAGGATATCTCATTTCACCTGATGCGAGGGTAAAAACAGGCCCTACCTTCATTCTCCTCCCACAATGGAGTCTGAGTAGTGGATGTTTAGGGGAATCTCAGTGATAAGAGAGCCCAATTCAGGTAGGCTGATTTGGGGATGAGGTCTCACTGCCTCTCCTCAGCTCAGTCTACAGCAAGACAGCTTTAACTGATAACAGGTAGTCTTCATTTTGTGTGCCCAAGTGACTCCACAAATTTCCACATTTTTTTCCAGGACATTATTTTCTCAATTGCTGGGTTAACTAAAACAAATTCAGAAATTCCAAGTTCCTAATTAGGGCAAATTACTTCTAGAAACACTAGTTATTTGCTACACAGTTTATCTTGCTTTACATCATGAATGCTGAAGGAGGAAACAAACAAACAAAAAAGCCAAGAAGCACTTTTACTGGAATTTCTGAATAATGTTCTATGTTCCATTATTCACAACTAATCCTTTGACCTCCACTAAATAATAAGGTCAATAATTCAATCAGTGATTGTGCAGTCAGTTCTGTGAGTTATGGGAAACCAGCCAGAAAAATTTATGCCCAGAACCACAAGAATGAATTTTAGATGGGAATATGGAGAAGTAGATTGTCTTAAAGTTGGATTTTACTGTGCTGTGAATTTTAGACTATAGAAAGGCTGTTTAGAGGCATGGAGAATTTCTTGAAATAACTATTACAGATTTTTTTTAAATAAATGCTTATTTTGGAACTTTAAATCCATGAATACAAGAGGTTTAATGTCCATGTGACAAGGAAGGAGATTATTTAACATACGATTCAAACAGATTTCAGGAAATGAGGCCCTGGAAGGAGAGAGAAAAAATTTAAAATTGATAGGAACAAAAATCATGGTGTAGTAGACTTAGGGTCAAAAGGCTTGGATTGAACCCTGGCCCTAACACTTACTTGCCACAAGATGCTGGGCAAGTCCTTGAGCATCTCTGCGTCTCAGTTTCCTCATCTATAAACATGGAGATACTATCGTTCTTAAATCTATTTACGCAGTCCTAATTTCTCTTCTGACCTCTAGTCTCACATCTTCAACTGCTTCATGGGCTGCTCAAACTAGATGCCCTGTTGCTGATGTTGTCGTTCAGTCGTTTTAGTCATGCCTGACTCTTTGTGTCATCCTCAACTCCTCACTCTCTCTCAATCTGCCCCCCCATATCCAATCTATTACCCAATCCCATTGATTTTGCCTTCACAACGTCTCACACATATACCTTCTTCTCTCTTCTCATAGTGCCACTACCCTGGGTAATGGACCACATCATCTCAGACGCTCAGACCACGTCGCTCTCCAATCAGCTCCAGTGGTTTTCTATTACCTCCACAATCAAATATATTTCTTCAATATGTTTGGCTTTTAAAGTCCTTCACAACCAGGCAGCTTCCCACTGTTCCAGTCTTCTCACTGTCCTCCATTTAATCTGTAATCCAGTGACACTGCCCTCCCTGCTCTTCCTCACACATGACCCTCCATCTACCAAACTCTATGCATTTTCTCTGGCTTGTCTCATGCCTAGAATTTTCTTCCTCCTCTTCTCTGTCTCCTGGCTTCCTTCAAGACTCAGCTAAAATCCCAGTATCTATAAGAAAACTTTCCCAAGGATTCCTTAATCTTAGTGCCTTCCCTCTGAGATTACATCCAGTTTATCCTGGATATCGAGGTGGCATAGTGGATAGAGCACCGGATCCAGAATCAGGAAAACCTGAGTTCAAATGTGACCTCAGACACTTACTATCTGTGCGACCCTGAGCAAGTCACTTAACCTTGTTTGTCTCATCTGTAAAATGAGCTGGAGAAGGAAATGGCAAACCACTCCAGTATCTTTGCCAAGAAAACCCCAAATGGAGTCATGAAGAGTTGGACATTACTGAATAAAAACATCCTCTACGTCTCTTGTACGTATCTTGTATCTCCCATTGGACTGTGAGCTCCATGAGAGCAGAGACGATGGTTTTATCTTTCATTGTATCCTCAGGACTTCGCACAGTGTCTGGCACATAGTATGTGATCAATAAATGCTTGCTGATTTGACATTACCCATCTCTGAGGGTTCTTGTAAGGAAAGTCCTTTGTAAGCCTCAGATATCTATAGATATATAAACTATTATCACTATCCTTCTAATAATAGACTCCCCTGTCTGTTAGGTTTAGGAATTGAATTAGGGTCAGATTCCCTAATTCCCTGTAACTGGAGGGTTTTGATAGAGGAAATTCTCAGGTGAGCATTAGATGAGATGACCTATGGAGATCCCTTCTAACTCTGGTGCTCTAATGATTCCTAGGGACTCTAAAAGAAACAGCATTTTATCATCAAAAGAACATAATAGGAGATGTGGGTTCCTAAAACCTTAGATTTAGAATTGGAAGGGACATGAGAGTTCATCTGGTCTCACCCTGCCATTTTATAGAGGAGGCCCAGAGAAGTCAAGAGGGCAGAGGACATGCCCAAGGTCACATGGGGAATTGCTACTTCCTAGATGTATTGATTCGAGCAGATCACATACCCTCTCTGGGCCATAGTTTCCTTACTCATAAAATACGAGTTTGGTCTAGAATTTAGATTCAAGAGTCTAGGCTCTAGACAGCCTCTAAGGTCCCTTCCAACAATAAAACTTTGGTTCAGCTAGTTGGGGGGTATGCTGCATCTCTTTCCTTCTTCCCATTTAGATTTACAGTTTTAGAACATGAGAACAGGCCTGGAGATGGTTTAGATTTCTCTCATTTAAAATGTCTTCTTTTAGTAGACTGACATTTATTTACATGTTATTTCATTGAGGTCCCTTTACAATGTTTGGCACAGAAACCTAGTTCAGGCAATGCACAAGGGCAGCATGGAATGATGCCATTAATAAAAAAGCAAGTGGTTTCCAGAAACTCATTCAAGACTAGGGCTCCCCTTACTCACCACCCATTTATGCCAGGCTATTCAGTCTGGTCAAACATTATTTATAGCCTACTGTGTTAAAGATTAGTGCTGTTATGGTGCTCCTGTCCTCGAGACATTTATACATGCACACCATGGAGAAGAGACAGAGGACTCCACAGAGGATTTTAGCATCACTGGGTAAACAGAGAACTTCCTGTTGCTAACTATGAAATTGTGTGCCTCATCCTTTCCAACAACGGAGAAAAGTAAATTGGTCAAAAGGACCAAGTAAAGGGGTAAAATATCATGGAGGAAAAAGGAGTAAAGAAGTGTCAAGCACTGCTCAGTCTGCATCAACGTCTCTTTACAGTTGTGCCCTAAAAGGAATTCCTGGCAACTCAGGAAGGGATGATCTCTCAGTCATCTCCAGAAGAGTTTCTCATCCTTCTGTCTCCTGCCCTCTAAGAAACACTACCAGAAAGGTCTGTTAGGTCATACCCAAATGCACCCCCAAGGGGCAGCTAGATGGTAGATAAAGCACCAAGCCTGGAGTCAGGAAAACTCAACTTTGTGAGTTCAAATCCAGCCTCAGACACTTAGTAGCTGTGTGACTCTGGGTAATTCACTTAACCCTGTTTGCCTCAGTTTCCTCATCTGTAAAATGAACAGAAGGAAATGGCAAAGCACTGCAGCATCTTTGTCCAAAACACACTCCAAATGGGGTCATGGAGAATCTGAAATGACTGAACAACAATAAAAAATGTATGACCCATTTGATCATGATGATATAATTGTCTTTTTTTTAATTCATAAGATCATAAATTTAGAGCGTGAAGAGACCTTAGCAGTCATCTAATCCAATCCTCCCCCTCATCAATCAGTCAACAACTCAGGCAATAAAAATGCATTAAGCATTTACGTGCCAGGCACTCATTCTACATGTGAAGAAACTAAGGCAGTCCCCTAAGGCTAAGTGACTCAAACACAGGGAGTAAATGAGCCAAGATTTGAACTCAGATCTTCTCTAAAACATAGGACATCTCTACTATGTATAAAGCATCATGCTAGTCACTGAGGATGTACGTTACGCTTTGTTAATAGATGAAAGAATACAGTGGTAAAACTTATATGTAATTGAAGTTTGATCAGTTATTCAATCAAATATTTGTGAAAACCTACTATGTACTAGGTACTGTGTTTTCTGCTATGTCAGGCACCCAAGTCTTCCTGATTCCAAGTTGCAGGGGGAGGGATGGGAACTAGCATCTATTATGTGCTAGGCACTATGAATACACTTTACAAATATTATCTCATTGATCTTCACAACACCCTCCAAGATGCTTTTATTATCTGCATTTTACAGTTGAGGAAACTAAGACAGATCACAGTTAAACAATTTGCCCAGCATCACACAGCTAGTAAATGTCTGAGGCTGGATTTGAACTCAGGTCTACTGCTCTAACCACTGTACTGCCTAACTGCCTACTCCAAGGCTACCTGCTCTCTATCCACAGTACTTTTCAGTTAAAGGGAAGACAATTTTGCCCCAATATAAGAAAGAAACAATTCATTGGGATCCCTCAAGAGGTGCCCTTCCAGTGTTAAAACAGACACATTTAAATGGAGGTGTTGAAGCAAGAGAAGACTGCTCCATGGACCACAAGGCTTTAAGAATCCGTCAATCTCTGATATCCTGTGAGTCCTAGGCTCTAAACATGGTGAATAACCACAAAAAGGCACTACTCAATTTAAAAAAGCCACAATACATGAAAATCTAAATTTCTAAAAACCTAGTTATGACTTCATAGAATTTCAATTTAGAAAAGACCTTCGAGATTATCTAGTCCAACCTGTTTACTTTATAAAAGTCTAGTGAAATAAAATAACTTACTTGCCAAACATTATTGTGATAGCTGCTTAATAACAGGAATAATAATACAGTACTGTAAGCAATAATAGCTAGCAACTATATAGCACCTACTGTATGCCAGGCACTGTGCTAAGTGATTTGCGATTATCTCGTTTGATCCCCACCACAACTCTGGGAGATAGGGGTTATTATTATCTGCATTTACAGATGAGGAAACTGAGGCAAACAGAGATTAAGTGTTTCAAAAATCACATAGTGTCTGAGGCAGAATTTGAACTCAGGTCATGCAGTTGGTCAGCCCAATAGATAACAGTGTGGGGCCTTGAGCCAGGAAGATTTCATCTCTGTGAGTTCAAATCTGGCCTCTGACACATACTAGTTGTGTGATCCTGGGCAAGTCACTGTAGCCTATTTGCCTCAGTTTCCTCATCTGTAAAAACGAGCTGGAGAAGGAAATGGCAAACCCTCCAGTATCTTTGCCAAGAAAACCCCAAATGGGGTCATGCTGAAATGACTGAACAATAACTTCCTGATTCTAGGCCCAGGGCTCTATCCATTGGGCCACCTAGGGGTAATAAGGGTACTCACGAAGATATTAAAGGCATTACTAAACTCTTTTTGCAACTGAGTTTCAGCGAACATCAGCAACTTGCCTATGGTTTTACAACTAAAAAGTATCAAAGGCAAGATTGGAACCCAGGCCTCTCTTGCCTCCAAGTCCAGGGCTCTTTCTACTATGCCGTGAGGTGTGCTCCTATATGTACAACTTCCAACATAAATTACAAAAAGGAATTGCAGAAAGTTTCAGAATGGGGTCAAGAGCACAAGCCTGTATACACACGTTCAATGAGACGGCACTCTCCTTCCCTTGCACCAAATTTACAAATAGATAACCGCTTGCCTGGGAGGCAGAGAAAAACTGCAGCTAGCCTCCTTATTATATTAAAGCTCATCAAGACCCAAGCTGGACCACAGATGAAAGGCAGGGAGGAAACCAACCTTGGAACCCCAGAGACAGGAATCCTGGGGCAAGGTGAGAGTTAGCTGAGCAAGGTGAGAAAGGGCCAGAGAAATCTGGACCAGGGTGGAGAGCTTCTGTCAGATAGGAAGGGAACTGCCTGAGGGACAGTCTGACCTAAATGGGGACAGGAATGAATGAGAGCTACCAGCTATTTCAGGGGCCAGGGGATCTGAGGGAAAAAATGTCTAGAGACTAGATAGGAGCATTCAGGAACTCGAGATCCCTAGGACTCCCTCTGCTAAAGTGGGATCTACATTTCTTCAATGTCTCTATACTTACTGTACCTGCATACAACTTTTAGCCTGATGAATCCTTTTACCTTTAGGAAAAATCTCCTTTGCTGCAGTAAACTCAATAAACTTGAAGCTGCCTTGTTGCTTCTACTTTTCAACTTGTGATTGGTCCAGGACAATAGACCCAGAGCTGGCAGGGACCACAGAGGCCATCTAAGCACACCCCCTCATTTTATGGAAAAGAAAACTGAGACCTGGGGAGGTGAAGTGATTCGGCCCAAGGCCCTACATGGTAAACTCAGGTTATTTAACTCCAAAATCCAGCACTCTTTGAACTACACCATGTTGCCTCCAGGGCAGCTACATGGTACATTGAATAGAGTATCAAACTTGGAGTCACTCATCTTACTGAATTCAAATCCGGCCTCAGACACTTACTACCTGTGTGACCCTGGGCAAGTCACTTAGTCGTATTTGCCTCAGTTTCCTCATCTGTAAACATGACCTGGAGAAGGCAATGGCAAACCACTCCAGTATCTACCAAGAAAACCCCAAAATGGGGTCACAAAGAGTTAGACACAACTGAAAATGACTGACAACATGTTGCCTCCAGTGATAGCAGGAAAGGCTATGCTAAAGCAGCCCTGATGTCCTGGGGTGGTGAGCTAAAGAATGACAATGATGCCAGGAAGCCTCACATTTTTTCATCACACACCATGGATGTCCTCCTGCTCACAGGCTATAAACAGCAGCTGAGACAGATGCAGTCAAAGAGGCAGTGAGGCGGAGCAGTCAGAAAACCTTGAAAACACAACAGCCATAAACCCACTGCTTTCTGGATGAGTCATAGAGAGCCTGTAAACTCCATTCCTCTACAGTAGAAGCCATTTAGACAGCAGGAAAGTCAAACCATGCCTAGTATTGAAAACTTAATGGAAAGGCAGATAGAATAAACAGTTACACAACTTCTCTGTCGGGAACAGGGGCAGAGAGGGTTGAGATACAGAGGAAAGTATCTCAGGATGTTACAAATATCATCATCACTGACTTGGTTTCCTTTTTTGTTTCTCTCCTAATTTTCTTTTTGTTTTATTATTCTGAACTTTGTAAACACCCACAAACACAAACATTTCCACATAAAAAGAAGAGAAAGAATTATCTATGAAACTGTGGATCTTTATTAAATACAGATTATTTATTTTTTAAAAGTATATATTCAATTTGACCTGGTAGTATCCACTAGCCTTCTTGCTTTGGTCTCTTTCTGAACTTCCTTCTGCTCTTCTATGTATTTTTAAATGTTTCATGGACACTTTTCTTTCTTATTTCTCTATAACTATGTCTCTCCCCTCTCCATAAGAAACTTCCCTTGTGACAAGAGAAAATTTGGAACTCAAAAAAATTTTTAAATCAATTTTAAAAATTGTTTTTACATGTAACTGGGGAAAAAATAAAATATTCTTTAAAAAAAAAGAAACCTCTCTTGTATAAGTATAGTCAAGCAAAACAAATTTACACATTGGTTTCATCTGAAAATTCGGATCTCCTTCTATACTAACAGTTAATACCTTTTCTGCCCAAAGTGGGAAGCAGGCTTCACCACTGTTGTCCAGGAGTCAGGACTGGCCATTGCAGACTTCACTCTGCATCAGTTCCTACAAGTCTTTCCATGTTTCCCTTAAACTATCCCTTTTGCCATTTTTTACATAGCAACCATATTCCGTTAAGATCACATGCCACAATGTGTTTAGTCATTCCCCAACTGATGGGCATCTTGTTTCCAATTCTTTGCTACGACAAAAACTACTGCTATAACGCTGTCTGGGGGAAGGAGGAGGAGAGGATGGGAAAGAAAATTCAAAACTCAAAATCTGAAAACTAAAAATTAATTATATTTTTTAAAAATTGCTGCCATAAATATTTTTGAATATAGGGCTCTTTGCCCTCTGTCTTTGATCTCTTTGGCATATATACCTAAGTAGTGGGTATGCAGAGTTTAGTGACTTTCAGAGTACAGTTCCAAATTACTTTCCAGAATGGCACAACACTGACTTTTACAAATTAAAGTCACGTTCCTATATCATTCCTCTGTCTATTTGCAGGGAAAGTGAGCTATTTCCCTGCCTCCCCAGTTTTCCCTTAAAAGTTTTTTTTTAAAGGCCTCTTTTACATGTTTACCATTGCTGTTGCTACTGATACTGTTTGAAAACTCAAGCTTGTAAAGTAGGTGGATGCTTATGTCACTAGGAATGGCCTGAGCTGTCACTAACACATTGGGGGATATAAAATTCAATTTTCCCTTGACCCAGTGCTTTCCAAACCCCAAGTCAGAAATGTGATAGTATTTTTACAAAACAACTTGACAGTGGGGTGAATGTTTCCTAGGGAGATAACTTCCTTGAATTCGATTTAAGGTGAAGGTGCTAACTACTTCCTGTGGAGAAACTATTTGCCTCCCTTAGCTTCTTCCCTGTTCCCTGCTGTTAGCAAACCCCCCCCACTAGAGACAGTGAAATGTGTAAATCCTCTTTTGCTCAGGATCAGAAAATGCTAGAGATGAAATACAAATCAGAGAAAAGTTCTCCTTCCTTGCTTCTATTCATATCAATAAATTTGAAAACCAAGGGTTTTGGTTGTGGTTTTCAGTTTTTTGGTTGGAGTTCTTTTTTCCCCCAATCATGAATATCTGACAAAGGAAGAGAAAACTGTTGACAAGTTGGTAAGTGGAGAATTTCTTTTAGGAAAGTCATTCGTATCTGACATTAAAAAACCCATAAAGTGGTGCTTTATGTTTGCATGACTAACTGATCTAGTAAAGTTGGTGAGGAGTCAAAGAGACAGGAGACTCAATGATGAGCGCTATAATTCATTCAGCAAATTGCCATGACTCATGAGAAATGGCAAGTGTGGGACTAGGGTGGAAGAAGAGCCAGGGGTCAGGTTACACAGAGAGCTGAATGCTGGGCTAAGAAAGTAAATAATAATATGAAATAACATTTAACCATACTATACCTAAGTTAAGTTTCTACATACTATAGTACTGAGAACAGAATTGCTTTTTCCTCAGTTTCCCCATTCTTCTAGGATGTCCCACTCTCTCCCTGCCACCATATCCCTGATTTTCAGTGTTTGCAACACCTATAGAAAAGCTTTTGGCTACAGCTTAACTATTATGGTTTGACAGTAAGAGAAGAGGAAGAAAAAAAAAAAAGCCCAGACCTGGGTTAAAACACACACACACACCACAGATCATTATATATGTAGATATAATCTTGATTGCATATTTTCCCCTTAATGCTCATTAACCATGCATGAAAAAAACAGTGAAAGCAGTTGGAAAGCTGATGTTTTGGCTCTTTTCCCAACACTGCAACTGTGATTTGTTATTCAGAAAACCAGGTTTTAGCTCTAATCACCATTTTTTTTTTTTGTGACAGGAAGCCTTTGAGCTTCTTATGTCTTTCTGTGTGAAACTTATAGGAAAGGCAGATTGAAGAGCTTTATCCTTGTCATTTCCTCCTTTTCAGAAAAAAAAAAAATGATGGTTATCTTGGCACTCATTTTTGTTTGTTAAATATATCACCTTAACATGCCCAACAGGTTTGGTGGATAGTTTGTGAATAAATGCATGAGTTTTTAAAAACAGGCCTGAATTCAGTTAGCTCTTCAAAGACTTTTACATATTCAAAAGTCTCAGGACACTATCTTTATCAACTACCTTATCACTTCCTATCTCTATTCATTCAACGAGCATTTACTACTCTGGGCAATGTCTTCCTCCAGAAAAAGGCAAGGATGTTCAGTGTTTCATCTTTATTTTGAAGCATTTGATATTTTACCACCAACAAAAAAATCTCAAGATGTGTTTTATGTCTTTGAAGTATTTTATAAACTTTACATAATGAAAAATATTTTTTCACCATGAGAAATAAGGTGGGTTTTTTGGGAGGGTTGTTTGGTTTTTTTAAAGATAAAGGAAAAGAATTGGAAGGAACATCCCCAGCACCCTGGATGGACTACCTGTGAGGGATATGGAAAAGGCCAGTCATATGTCATGACGTTGAGGATTGGACTGGCTTCAGTCTGGGTCACTCAAGAAAGCACTTGCTCCAGTGAGTCTTCAAATGAACCCTACTTAAACTAGCCAATGATCTATTTCACTTTCTTTGACCTATCTTGGTATAGTGGAAATGCACACTGGACTTGGCATCAGAGGACCTTGGTTTAAATCTTAGCTCTACCAGTTATTAAGTGTATAAACTCAGGGCAAGTCACTTTTATGTCTAGGAATTTGTTTCCTCATTTGTGAAGTAATAATGATAATAATAAGCATTTACACAGTGCTTTATGGTCTTCAAAATCCTTTACAAGTGTTTTCTCACCTTATTCTCCCAGCTACCCTGGGAGGTTAAGCTCTATAATTATCCCCATTTTATAGTCGAGGAAACTGAGTCAGACAAGAATTAAATGATTTGCCCAGGGCCACACATTGTAAATGTCAGGGGACACATTTGAACTCAGGCTTTTCTGACCCCAGATCCAGCATTCTATCCATCTCGCCACCTAGCTAGGTATTCTTAATAACCCCAAGGTATAGATGAGCAAACAAACCAAGCCTCAGAAAGGCTAAGTGACCTACCTGCCCTGTATGACACAACTAGTAAATGTCTGATTCCTGGGATTCCAACCCAGATAGTCCTGATTCCAATTCCAGTTAATGGAATGTCTCAAATAAGGATATGACCTATTTTTCTTCAAGATTAGAATCTTGTCTCAGCTACCGCCTAGCTGTGCGACCCTAGGCAACGCCTCTCAGTCTCGGTTTTCTCAACTGTAAAATGCAAATAGTAATAATGGCACCAACCTCACAGGGGTTGTTATGAAGATCAAATGGGTTCACAGAGGTAAAATATTTTGCAAGCCTTAGAGTGCTTGATAAATGCTTCTTTAGTACTAGCAGTAGTAATAGTAGTAGTATTAGTAGGAGCAGTAGTAATAGTAGTAGCAGTAGTAATAATAGTAGTAGTAGCAGTAGTAATAGTAGTAGAGGAGTAGTAGTAGTAGTAGTAGAGTAGCAGTAGTAGTAACAGTAGTAATAGAGGAGTAGGAGTTGTCGTCGTAGTAGTAGTAATAGTAGTAATAGAGAGTAGGAGTAGTAGGAGTAGGAGTAGTAGTAATAGTAGTAGTAGAGGAGTAGTAGTAGTAATAGAGGAGGAGGAGGAGGAGTAATAGTAGTAGTAGAGGAGGAGGAGGAGGAGGAATAACAGTAGTAGTAGAGTAGTAGTAGTAGCAGAGTAGTAGTAGTAATAGTAGTAGTAGTAGAGTAGTAGTAGTAATAGTAGTAACAGAGGAGTAGTAGTAGGAGTAGTAGGAGTAGGAGTAGTAGTAATAGTAGTAGTAGAGGAGGAAGAGGAGGAGTAACAGTAGTAGTAGAGTAGTAGAGTAGTAGTAGTAGTAGTAGTAGTAGTAGAGTAGTAGTAGTAATAGTAGTAGTAGTAGAGTAGTAGTAGTAATAGTAGTAACAGAGGAGTAGTAGTAGGAGTAGTAGGAGTAGTAGTAATAGTAGTAGTAGAGGAGTAGTAGTAGTAGTAGTAATAGTAGTAATAGAGGAGGAGGAGGAGTAGAGTAGTAGTAATAGTAGTACTAGAGGAGGAGGAGGAGGAGTAATAGTAGTAGTAGAGTAGTAGTAGTAGTAGTAGTAGTAATAGAGGAGTAGTAGGAGTAGGAGTAATAGGAGTAGGAATAGTAGTAGTAGAGTAGTAGTAGTAGTAGTAATAGTAGTAATAGAGGAGTAGGAGTAGTAGTAGTAGGAGTAGGAATAGGAGTAGTAGTAATAGTAGTAGTAGAGTAGTAG
Source organism: Trichosurus vulpecula (assembly GCF_011100635.1). Taxonomy (NCBI): domain Eukaryota; kingdom Metazoa; phylum Chordata; class Mammalia; order Diprotodontia; family Phalangeridae; genus Trichosurus; species Trichosurus vulpecula. The sequence goes on from NC_050574.1 coordinate 184,172,957, forward strand.
GAGTAGTAGTAATAGAGGAGTAGGAGTAGTAGGAGTAGTAGTAATAGTAGAGTAATAGTAGTAGTAGTAGTAGTAGTAGTAATAGAGGAGTAGGAGTAGTAGGAGTAGGAATAGTAGTAATAGAGGATTAGTAGGAGTAGGAGTAATAGGAGTAGGAATAGTAGTAGTAGAGTAGTAGTAGTAGTAGTAGTAGTAGTAATAGTAGTAATAGAGGAGTAGGAGGAGTAGTAGTAGGAGTAGGAGTAGGAATAGGAGTAGTAGTAATAGTAGAGTAGTAGTAGTAGTAGTAGTAGTAATAGAGGAGTAGGAGTAGTAGTAATAGTAGAGTAGTAGTAGTAGTAGTAATAGAGGAGTAGGAGTAGTAGGAGTAGGAATAGTAGTAATAGTAGTAGAGTAGTAGTAGTAGTAGTAGTAGTAGTAGTAGTAGTAATGTAGGAGTAGTAGGAGTAGGAGTAGGAGTAGTAGTAATAGTAGTAGTAGAGTAGTAGTAGTAGTAGTAGTAGTAATAGAGGAGGAGGAGGAGGAGGAGCAGCAGCAGCAGCAGCAGCAGTGCTTAAGATTCCCAGTCCAGCCTGGCAACTTAAACTTTACTTGCTCACTGCATTTTATTGGTAGAGAAAATGAAGAATAGGGAAATCAGAGGATATTTCTTCTGGCCAGTATCATACCACAACTAAAAAGCTGAGTGGAGAGATGGCTTCTTAAGTCTCCTGAATCAGAGTCCAGCTGAGGTGTCTGCCACTCACGAATTCTATTGGCTGGATGCCTTCATTCCCACCAACCCTCCCTCCCTTCCCCCTATACCCACGCCCCTAACCACAAGGCTCTGAGAAGACAAAAGAGATCAAATTATTATCCTTAAGTAGAATGTGTTGCAGCCATAGTGGCCAATTTCCCATTATGATGAAAGACAAAATATTTGCTGCCTTTGTGCCCCAAATATAGGGAGGCTATATCGTTTTCCAAACCAATGCAGACTGTGGGACTCTATCACAGAAAGATGAAACTCTTCTGAAGAATGGTGTTAAGTATCATTCATTGTACTATGCTTAATGAAATCCTGGAGGAAATAAAAAAAAAACTTGCAAACATTATACATAATCCTACACTACTATAAGAAACAGGGGGCAGGGGTTTTGTTTCCACAGAATTGAAGGTGTCCCTTTCCCCCTCCCCCACCCCAGCTTTAGCAGAAACCAGGCCTCAGGTCGGGTCGGGTGAAAGGTCAGAGGCTTGTACGCATGCTTAAACGAGCCATTTGAGGAGGGCATGACTTAGGTAGTCACGGGGTTGTATCTGGCCAATGAAGAACCTGGCGGGAGATTCAAGGTGAGGGTCTATAAAAGGACTGGTGTCCATCTGAGTCCTTTGTACTTTCTCCTGTACTCTGTTCAGGGGAGGTACCCATTTATTCAGGGGGAATAAATGTAAATTATAATTAAAACGTTCCTGGCTTCCCAACAAGTCTTATTTATTCCTAGACAATGTGAGTATGTTTCTAACACTATCACCTGCTCTAAGGAGGATTCTGAAAAGCATATGGGAACACACAATATAGTTAAAACAACAGACATTCAGTTGTTTTTAATATGATTTTATAATTGTATATTTAAATCACATGTCAAATTACAAAGTTATTTGGTCATTGAAATGTACATTTTCCCTAATTTATTGGCTTATACATAAAAATAACTTGTTATGCAGCAACATGAAGAATCCAGTGGCTGTGTACAAAAATCAACAGTATGAGTGGAGGAGCAGGGATACATAGGCCGAACAATGAGACTTTTTGCGTGTGTGAAAAAGACTTAGGGATTGTAAAATGTTTCATTAATATTTAGGCGTATTCCCTGGCTCTACCTGTCTAATAACCATGGCAAAAAGCAAATAATGTTAGTGTGACATGACCTATATCTTAGGAAGTTAAGCTTGCTTCTTGTGACCAAAGCTTATCTTTCTAAAAGGTCTATCCTTTGTATGTTAGAGAATTTTGCCAAATTTTAAGTCAAGCACTTGTCTTGGAGTTTACCAAACCCAGTCGTTCTCTATTTTAAATCTGGGATATCTGTTCTTTTCTGCAGTACCTCCTCAGTTTATTGAAGAAATTCCAGCAAAGCAATTCTATCTTTATATTTTTTTTCTACTGTTGTTTTAAGAGACTTTTAAGTTGTCTTCTTTATCAAATCCATACTGTTCCCCCTGTCGTGGTTTCACTAACTGATATCTTGCAGGCAGGGGTGTGCTGGTAAACGTTTAATAAATAATTGGCTTTCTTGTGGGGGGAGGTGTACCTACAACATTCAAGTGCATTATTAACATTTTATCCATTCCCTTCTTAAATTTAGAAATCAACAAAACAGTAAATCAAACCCTAATATGAAATATGCACACTTACACCTTGGGTTTCTGAGGTGTAAATGTGTACATGAAAAATTTAACAATCATCTCTCACCAGCTGGTTAGTTCCAACACATCCCACCTTGTAGGCATTTCAAACTCAGCATATCCAAAACAGAATTTATTATCTTTTTCCCCCAATCCTCTTGTCTTCTGAACTTTCCTGTTACTATTAAGGGCACCAGCATCCTTTAAGTAACCCAAGTTTTCAACTTTGATTCAATCAATCAATAAAAATTCATTAAGCACCTACTATGCACTGTGCACTGTGCTCAGACTCCTCACTCTCCCTCGCCTATACAGGTAAGCAATTAACAAATCTTTTCAGTTCTGACTCTACATCTCCTACTTCTATCCTCTTCTCCACTCACTGCCATCACCCTAATTCAAGCTATCATCATCTCTTACTTACACTGTGAAAATCACTTCCGAATCGGTCTCCCTGACCACACTATTCTCTATACAGCTACCAAAGTGATTTTCCTAAAGCTCAGATCTGACTGTATGAATCTCCCACTCAAAATCCGGTAGCTCCCTATGACCTCGAGGAGCAAATATAAATGCCTCTGCTTGAGATTTAAAGCCCCTCATAATCTGGCCCCAACCTAGTTTTATTCCATGTGATTCTTCTTTGTTCATGTTCTCGTCCAGACAATTTGGCGTTCTCTTACTTGTTCCTCATGCAAGGTTTTCCATTTCCAATTTATATCCCTTTTGTATTGACCATCCTCACTGTTGGTAACACATTGCCTATTCACCTCTATGTCTTAGAATCTCATTTCCTTCCAAACAGCTTCAGTGCCATCTTCTACATGAAGCCTTGATGTCTCCTCAGTTTCTAGTCATCCTACCACCAAATCACCCTCTATCTATTTTGTGTATGTGTGTGCATGTATGTACATACATGTCGTCTCTTCTAACAGAATGTCAGTTAACTGTTATTAGACATGTTGCAGTAGGGGAGGTTTTCCCTACCTTGGGAGATCTCAAGATGAGGCTCTTTCCCCACATACATATATAAAATACCTGGGTAACGGGGGCAAAAGAAGCCCAAACTATTGATTTGTATTTTGCTTATGTTTTCAATTGCAAGGAGTATGATCTTTGGGTCGAGGAAGATAAAGCAAATATCGTTGACAGAGAATTTTAACTCAAGGTGAAGAATGTAGTAAAGGACTCTGTAATTGTTATCAATGAGTTCTAGTCAGCAGATGTGGATGAACTACATCAGGGTAGTGGAAAAACTGGTGGATATGATCAAGGAACCACAGTCACCAATTTTTTTTTGAGGGGGGAAGAATTGGGGTTAAGTGACTTGCCCAAGGTCACACAGGTAATAAGTGTGTCAAGTGTCTGAGGCCGCATTTGAACTCAGGTCTTCCTGACTCCAGGGCCGGTGCTCTACTCACTGCACCACCTAGCTGCCCCAATCACCAATTTTCAACAAAGCCTTTATTAATAATAATAGTAAGCATTTATATAGCACCTACTAGATTCTAGGCACGATGCCAAGTGCTTTACAAATATCACTGATTTGATCCTCACTATAACCCTGGGAGGTAGTTGCTATTATTAACTTCAATTTACAGTTGAGGAAACTGAGGCAAACAAGGTTAAGTGACTTACCAGGAGTCATAGAGCTAGTATCTGAGGTCAGATTTGAACTCATCTTTCTGACACTAGACCCAGAACTCTACACATTTTACCACTTAGCTGCCTCTATTAAGTGCCTAATGTGTACCAGATACTGTGCTAAGTGTTTGGTGCTTAAAGGAAAAGACATATTCCCTGGAATCATAGAGCTTGAAGTTTAATGGGGGAGACAACATACAAACAACTATATGTACACGGAGTAGATGAAAGGTAGCGAAGCTAGGTGGCTCAGTGGATAGTGTCAGGCCTGGAGTCAGGAAGATTTATCTTCTGAGTTCAAATCTGGCCTCAGACACTTACTAGCTGTATGACCCTAGGCAAGTCATTTAACCCCGTTTGCCTTAATTTCCTCGTTTGTATAATGAGCTGGAAAAGGAAATGGCAAACCACTTCCTTTGCCAAGAAAAATCCCAAAGGGAATCACAAAGGGTTGGACAGGACCGAAAAACAACTGAACCACAATAATGAAGACAAGAGGTAACTTTAGGGGGAAGGCACCAGTGGGAAGCAGTAGGGGTGGGGTGAGGAAGCAAGAAAGGGCTCCTGTAGAAAGTATGAATTAAGCTTAGTCATAAAGGAAATCAGGGAAGCCAGGAGACAGTGGTAATGAAGGAGAGAATTCCAGGCAGCGAGGACAGCCAATGGAAAGGAACAGAGTTGAAAGATTTACTACTGTGTTCAAGGAAACGCAAGAAAGCCAATTCTGCTGGATCACAGTTTGCAGAGACAAGTAAAATTTAAGAAGACTGGAGAGAAAAAGAGAAGGCAGCCAGATTGTGAAGGGCTTTAAATACCAAACTAAGAATTGTGCTTGATCCTGTCAGCAATAGGGAGCCACTGGAGGTACTGAAAACAGGGAGATGACACATTCAGACTTGCACCATAGAAAAATGGCTTTTGCAAATGAGTAAAGGATGGATTAAAGTGGAGAGGCAGTTGAGACAGGGAGACCAGCAGGCTATTTCAACGGTCCAGGCATTAAGTGGTTAGAGTGTAATCTGAATCTGTGGGAGTAGGAAGAAGGAGACGTACAGAAGAGATGATGTGAAGGCAGGAAAGGTAAAACTTGGTAAAAAAAAAAATAATCTCTCTGGGGCAGAGACTATAGTCCCTGTCTTTGTATCTTCAACTTTACTGTTGTTCAGTTATGTCCAACACTTCAAGACTCCATTTAGGGTTTTCTTGGCAAAGATACTAGAATGGTTTGTCATTTCCTTCTCCTGCTCATTTTATATATGAGGGAACTGAGGCAAACAGGTCAAGTGACTTGTCTAGGGAGACACAGCTAGTAAGTGTCTGAGGCCAGATCTGAACTCAGGAAAATAAGCCTTCCTGACTAGAGACCCAGCACTCTATCTACGGTGCCATCTAGCTGCCCAATAATAGCTAGCCTTTACATAGTACTTTAAGGCTTGCAAATATTACCTCCTATTAGCCTCCCAACAACACTGGGAGGTAGGTATTATTATTCCTATTTTAAAGATGAGGAAGCTGAAGCAGCCAAAGGTTAAATGATTTGCCCAGGGTCACACAACTAGTAAGTATCTTAGACAGGATTTCCTGACTCCAAGTCCAGTGCTCTATTTACTGAACCACTAAATGCCTGCCAGCAGTCAATCTTTGTTGATTCGCTGTAAGTGAAGAATAATGAGGCAAACTGTTAAATTTGCCTATCTTAGATAAGAAAGGGTTGTCCTTGTTTGTCCTTTGTTCAGAAGAGGACCAATAACTTCAGGAAGGTGATGCCATAACTTTCAAGTCAACTGGATTTCAGTGAGCGAGGGCTGTGCAAAGTCACCAGCCTTGCTTTCTCCTCTGGAGCCCTCTGGGTCCAGTGGCAAGACACAGATCAGGGCCATTGGAGATCAGCCAGCAGTATCTTCATAATTAAACTTTAAGGGCTAAGTCCATATCTTCTCTCTTTCGTATTCTCAATAGCACCTATTATAGTAATTACTTTAAAAAAAAGATTAATCCTCATGTTATGAAGAAATAAAGAAAAAATTATTAATAATGCCAAGCACTGTGAAAAGTGCTGGGTATACGATACAAAAATGACACAATCTCTCATCTCAGTAAGTTTACATGCTAATGGGGGAGATAACACAGAGGAGAGTGGTAATCAGGGAAAGGAGTTAAGGTTTGGGAAGTAACAAAGATGGTGGATGAGAAAAAAGGGCTGTCATAAAGTCTCTTTCCAGAGAAAATGTTGATTTGATAACTGTTCTCAGGGCAAGAGGTACAGGGGGATACAGTGGGATTCTGTTATATGGCTGCTGCCCCTCCCCTACCCTAATATATGGCTTTTCTCAAAAGGAACAGAGATAGGGAATACTTAGCTTTCATGTTAAAGAGATGAGAATAATTAAATGCAAGGAGCATGCTGGTGTATATTCCCAGATGGGGAAACTATTAGCATAGATAATATAATAAGATCTCATAGGATTTAAAGGTGGAAGGGTCATTAAGGATTATCTAATCAACCTTCCCCATTTTACACAAGAAGAAACTGATGCCTGGAGGAGGGTCACAAAAGGAGACAATAAGAAGAAAAGTTGAGATTTAAACTCAGGTCCTTTGGTTTCCAATTCAGTGTTCTTTCAGGGAACCTCCAGGGTCTAGGGCAGCAGTTCTCAAGATTGTTGTTTTCCCTTTAGCCTCTTAAAAATTATTGAGAACTTCCCCCAGGAGCTCTTCTTTATGTGGGATAGATAGATTGGTAGATCGATACAGGTATTTATCATATTAGAAAATGAAACTCATAAATTATTTTAAAAATATTTATTAATTCATGTAAAATAGCAATAATAAAACCACTACATTTTAACATAAATAACATTTAAAAATGAAAAACTGCTATCTTTTCCAAAAGAAAAAAAATTTAGTGAGAAGAATGACATCATTTTACATATTTTTGCAAACCTCTTTCACGTCTGGCTTAATAGAAGACAGATGGATTCTAGTATCTGCTTCTGCATTCAAACTGTTGCAATATGTTGTTTTGATTGAAATATATGAAGAAAATCTGGTCTCACACAGATATGTAGTGGGAAGGAAAAGTATTTTAATAGGCGAATAAGATCGTAGTATTATTATGAAAATAGTTTTGACCCAGAGGACCCCTTGGAAGAGCTTACAATTGTGTCCCCCCCCTCTCCGCCCAGACCATTCCCCTCTCCCTCCATCCCCCAACACACTCTGAAAATTCCTGGTCTCCTGCAGTGAAGTGTCTGTGTACCTTGCCATAAGTAGAGGCACTCTGAAATGTAGCTCTTATACTTTGCTCCTATGACTTTTGGCAATGAAGATTAGCTAAGCACTCTAAAAATAGAAGCCTTCTAATATTTGTCACTTAACTCCTTTCACCAACCAAAGGATTTAGGGGTTTCTTCTAGGGAAACACCATGGGACAGTATAAAGAACACTGGATTTGGAGTGGCTTCGTGTCCCAGCTGCCACTAGCTGAATGGCTTATATCAATCCTGCCATCTCTCTAAGCATCAGTTTCTTCATCTACGAAAGGAGGATATATTTGTACTATCACAAAGGGTTATTGGAAGAAAAGGGCTTTCTCTGTAAGTCTTAAAGAACCATGGAAATGTGTGCTGGTGCTCTCTCTAGAGAACTCTATAAAAGGATTTGTTCTATGAAGTTTGGATTCAGTCAAAGGGCCCCCCACTGGAGGATCTAGAGGGCCATATGTGGCCTCGAGGCTTCAGGTTCCCCACTCCTGCTCTAGACTATACTCCTATGACTGGGGCTAAGCCCCTATGTCCACTCCTCTACGCCTTTCTTTGGCAGTGACTCACCTGATCATAACACTCTCAGGCCACAGTTAAAGTCAATCATTATTTTATTATAGTGTTGGACATGCCAGCTACCTACATTCATAAATTCCAGGTCATTAGGTCAGTTACAAAGCTTTTTGCCTATTTCTGTTGGCAACATTTTAGAATCAAAGAATTTTTGAGTTGGAAAAGACTTTGGAAATCATTTATTCTGATCCTCTCATTTTACAGGTGAGAAAATAGATCTAGAGAAGAACTTAAGGGTCTTTGACAAGTCATTTTATCTCAACTTAAGCCTTACTTTCTCATCTATAAAATGAAGATAATAGTACTTGCGTTACCTACCTCACAGATACTGCAAGGAAATACACTGTAAACCTTAAAGCAGTATATAACTATTTGGGGTGAAACAGGGACTGGATTTATAATTTAGTATTGAGAGCTCCGGGTGAGAAACTTTCTCTACTGATGCAGGCAGGTAGAGATCCAAAGAAGAGGGTGGGGGAAAGTGTTCGGGGAGAGGAGGGGGGGAAACAACCACCCTGCATTCTTCCCATTCTCCGGAATTTAGGTAATAGGACTCCCGGTCAGTCTGTAAACAATATTCATTAACTGTAAGAAGTGACTTGAGCTAGCATAAAAATAAATAGAATTCTCAGGGTCCCCTGGGAGGGAAGAAGTACAGGTTAATGGATAGAGACTTGGCCTCAAAGCTAATAAGCCCTGACTGGGTTTAAGTCCCACTGATAACATATATTGTCTGTATCAATCTAGGCAAATGACTTAATCTTCCAATGTTTTAGGGAACTCTCTACATCTATAATTTGAAGAGAAATTACGGATCTACATTGGTAGAATTTCCTCATCCAGGAGTTTGTCATGTATCAGTTAAATCATAGTCCCCACCCTTATGGTTTTCTGAAATGAAACCAGATGTGGCTTTTTAGGTTCAGTTTGGACTAGGGATTGCAGTTTAAATAAGCTAATGAATCAGACGAAGTTTCAATAGCAAAGGATGTGACATGGAGTTGTGATGTTAATGGGATAATAAGATCTCCTCCGACCATTAACAGGCCTCACATGGAGCCCATTGGAGGAGGGACTTGCCTAAGGAGGAGCTTACTTAGGGAAGGCTTGCTTGTAGGAAGGCTTTCACAACTTTTGGTATGAAAGCTAATTAGGCACTAAGTCATGAGGGTTGTGATGCCTTCTGGCTCTGAGCCTATCAGCCAAAAGTGTATATATACTCTGAGGTGAGGTTTTGCTTTGGGGGTTTGCTTATGAGAAGGACCTTGTGATTTCCTGGTCTAGACTCTCAGTAGCCGTATGTTCAGACCCCCAACTGCTCAAATGTAATCCAGTGGTGTATGTAAAGTATACAGCAATATTGCTTTGGTTCAGGCAGTTAAGAACTCTGTCTGTTGGTCTTTGTGCTAATTTCTCTGCTTGTATTTTCTCTGACGTTCAGGGTGATGACTTTTCCCCTGAACTAGTTAATGTAATTAAAAGTAGGATTGCTAACTCCTCTTTGAGCAGTCTTTCCTAGAAAAGCAGATTAAAGAACCTTTGCTAGCAGGCCGCCCTGAGAATGCTAGGGTGCTTGCTGTTACAGGCACATGCAAGAGAAGCAAAAAATTTAAATCTGGAAGAGAATTTAAATGTAATTTACTCCAGTGTCTTCATTTCACAGATGGAGGAACTGAGGCCTAGAAAGACTTACATAAGTTGACCTAAATTGTTCAGTTTGTGGCTAAGCCAGAATGAGAACATGAGTCTATCATTCTCATGCTCTTTCCACAGGTTTTTATTAGAACATTCTGGCATTCCCTGGGTTGTCTGTGATGCAATTTGTATTCTGAACAGAGTATAAGCTAATATAACAGGAGTATAATATAACAGGGGAAAAGGGACAAAAGCCTGAAGTTATAAACTATGCAATTCATTCAGCAATCATTTTACTAAACATATTATGGAAGAAAACAAGTATTTATTAAGTGCCTATTACCTATCACATACTGTGTGACTGTGAGAGGTGGGAAAAGAAGAAGCATTTATAAAGCACCTACTATGTGCCAGACACCGCAATAAGCACTTTTAACAAATATTATCTCATTTGATCTTCACAACAATCCTTCAAAGTAGTTGGTATTATTAACCCCTTTACAGTTGGGGAAAACTGAGGCAGGCAGCAATTAAGTGATTTGCCCAAAATCATGAGACTAGATTTGAACTCAAGTCTTCCTGAATCCAGACTCGGTGCTCTATCAACCAGCTCTCTCTATATTTAAGTTACTACCTACTTTGTTTAAGCACTATACTTGTAAAGAAGGAAATAAAACAGTGCCTGCCCTCAGAGAGTATACATTCCACTGAGAGAAACACAGGTAAGTACCCCTATGGGGATAGTATTTGAACCAGTGATTTTATAGGTAGACGGAGCACCCAGTGAGGAAACTTCCTCTCCCGATGCAGGTCAGCATAGTCTTTGCAACTATCAGTCTTAGAGAATTGTCCAGAACACTGAAAGGGGAAGTGATTTTCCCAGGGTTACAAAGCCAGTTTGTGTCAGTCAACAAGCACTTCTGTTGTTGTTGTTGAATTGTGTCTGTCTCTTTGTGACCCCATTTGGGGTTTTCTTGGCAGAGATACCAGAGCCGTTTGCCATGTCCTTCTCCAGCTCATTTTACAGATGAGGAAACTGAGGCAGACAGGGTTAAGTGACTTGCCCAGGGTCAGTGTCTGAGGCCGAATTTGAACTCAGGGCTTCCTGATTCTGGGTCTGGTGCATTATCCACTGGGCCATCAGTGCTTATGATGTGCCAGGCACTGCGTTAAGTGAAAGAGGAAACCAATCTCTGCTCTCAAAGGAGCTCAGTCTTACAGTGGGGAGACATTCAAACCGCTAAGTAGATGAAGATATAAATAGGGGAAATCGGAAGGAATCTCAGAGGGAAAGCACACAACAGAAATACAAAGGAATGGGGAGAGGGAGTGGGAGGGATGGAGGCACTAGTAACCGAGATAAGGAAAAGAGATGATGGGAAAGTGGGAAGCTGTGAGGTGGAAGAATCAGCACAACAGGTCTGCTTTTAAGAAGAAAATGTGTAGAGGAGATGAACATTTTATCCCGAGGCAAAAAAAAAAAAACAACCAGCTTTTAATTCCCCATCCAGGAGGCCCAGCTGCACAATGCCAGAGGCAGAAAAGGAGTAGGGAAAGATGGAATATCCCAGGGACTTCAAAAGAGATCCCTGAGTATTAATGGGATTAGGAACTGGGGTGACATTACTCCTAGGGCTGACCTAATTGCCAAAAGAGAGCTTGGAAAGGATTTGTCTCACTGCATGTTTGTCTGGGCTGCTGAATGACTGAAGGAGAGCAGAGTGGTGGTAGGATTTGTTCTCCTGACCCAAGTTGGCTCGGGGGGAGGGGACCTCATTGTTTCTTCCAGGTTGAGGATCTGCTTCAGAGTTTTTGCTAGTGAAACACCAAGATGCGTGGCGATAGGTTAGCACAATGCCTGGGCGCACAAGACAACGCATGCTGATGGACTGACACAGACCATTTAAATGAGTCAGGTATTACTCTCTGATGAAGCTATCACACACAAACTTGTACATGTACACACAGACACATGCGCATATGTGTGAGTATGTGAGCATATCTGTATCCTACATGGATGTTAGTCAGTCATGTACTGAAGATTGGATCTTGGTGCTACTTTCTTGAAAAGTTCATGACTCATTCCAGGAATGGCTGCAAATGGGCCTGGAAGACTAAGGAAGACCTGAGTTCAAATCTAATCTCATACTTACTAGTAATGTGACCCTGGGCAAGTCACTTAACCTCCGTTTGCATCAGTTTCCTTATCCGTAAAATGGGGATAATAATAGCATCTACCGTTCAGGGTTGGCCAGAGGATCTAATGAGATAATAATGGTCAAAAGTGCTCAGCACAGCTCCCTGCACATATAAACGCTAGCCTTTATTATCCAGGCTCAGACACACACTAGCTGTGTGACCCTGAGCAAGTCACCTAACCTGTCTGCCTCAGTTTCCTCAACTGTAAAATGGGGATCATAATAATACCCAGGCAGCCAGATGATACAATGGATAGAGTTCTGGACCTAGAGTCAGGAAGACCTGAGTTCAAATCCAGCCCCAGACACTTATACTGACTGTGTGACCCTAGGCAAATCACTTAATCCTGTTTGCCTCAGTTTCCTCATCTGTAAAATGAGCTGGAGAAGGAAATGGATAACTACTCCAGGATCCTTGCCAAAAAAAAAAAAAAGCAAAATAAAACCCAAAATGAAGTCACGAAGAATTGAATATGACTGAAATGACTAAACAACAACTCCAATGAGGGAAACCCTACCACCTCATGAGGCAGCCCTTCCATTTTTGAGTAAGTCTAATTGTTAGAAAGTTTTTCCTTTATATCATGCCTAAATGCCTTATATCAATCATCTACCATATAAAAACATAAAATCTCCTATTCATATGCCTTTATTTCTAATAGTAATAATGACTCACAAATATATAGCTATTTCAGGTTTTGTAAAGCACTTCACATGCATTATTTGTTATCCAAAACAATCCTTTGAGGTAGGTGGTTATGACCATCACCATTTTATTTGTTTGTTTTGGGGGGGAGGGGGCAGGGCAATTGGGGTTAAATGACTTGCCCAAGGTCACACAGCTAGTACATGTGTCATATGTCTGAGGCCAGATTTGAACTCAGGTCCTCCTGACTCCAGGGCCGGTGCTCTACTCACTGTGCCACCTAGCTGCCCTGACCAGCACCATTTTAAAGAGGCTCAGAAGGATAAGTCATTTGCCCAAGGCCACACAGTGAGTGAGTGCCTGAGATGGGATACAAACCTAGGACTTTCTGACCACAAATCCAAAGCTCTATCCACTGATAATAAAAAATTTAATTCTCTGCCCCATACTGCCACATTGTGGGAAGGAGGAAAGAAGACTGTCAGAAAGCTGAAAACAGACCCTACCCTACATTCTTTCCTTATACTTCCTTGATCTCTCAGATTGTGTTTCCCTCTTTTATCTAACCTGATCTGAAGTCACTTTGTTCCTCTATACCACAATTTCCTCATCAGATGACTAGGTCAAACTAGAAGATATCCAAGGTCTCTTCTGGGGGAAAAAAATCCCAACATTTTATCAGCTTCAGATAAAAAGCTGGATCCTTTTTAGGACTCTGCCAGGAAACAATGATTTTAGATCAAAGTCAAACGTGGTTCATTACTGACTGTTTCAGGCTGAATCAGATTTTAATGCCAATATTCACATTGGTGAGCTGCTGTCATTCCTATTTATGGGTGCATTTTGTGTCAGATTTTATTCATCTCCCTGCTGGGATTATTGAATTACAAGACTATTGTGCCTTGTCAAGTCATCAAAATTAATTGAACTACTGAGAACCAAACCCTCTCCCTTCCCCTCCTCAACGCCCCCCGCTGCTGCCACAAACAGTGGCTTCTATTTTTTAAGAATTGTTTGGGAAGCAAATTTATAGTGAAAGGAAAGGTTAAGTATGACCTAAAACCAGAATAACCCAAAGAGATGCCAAGAAACACACTTCATTCTTTGTACATTCTTCTACATAATGCAGCTTCCTCTCAAGATCCTCCCTTCCTAACTACTTAAATTCTGCTGTTGCTGCCATATGGTACATATGCTGCATTTCTTCTCTCCCCTTGTCCATTCCCTACCCCTTCCATCCCCATGGAAAAGCAATAAAAAGGGGAAAAGAGTGTAATGGCCTTATTAACTCTAATTCTCATAGAAAGGATGGATGGTCTTACTCCACACTTACACATTTCATTAAAAAAAATTACACAGCCATTAACCGATCATATACCTCACTCCCAATCCCCCAATCAAGCACTAGAAAGAGATGTCATGTCTGGGTAAACCAACTCTATCGATTCAAGAGCAAGAAAAATACTCTGTGAACCAATCTTCCAAAATACAAATTTTAGGATTTGGAGCATAAAATAGTTCCTGAGATTATAGCATATGATGAGACTTTTATTGGAGCACAAAACTTCTATCTGGGGTTTTTCCTTCCCTGGCTGCTCTGAACATACCAAAAGCAATAGCCAACCTAGAACCAGAATCCAGGAGCTAAAAACTATCCAGGATTTTAATATTCCAGGAGTTTGCAGGTTCCTAAGGTCCCACAGAATTTTGTCTTAGGACTCTTAACTTCCCAATAGTTTTCATGTGCCAGTATGTCTTTGTTTCTACTACTATCTCCCACATAGTGATTCATTCTAACTATTTACCAAAGGCTCTTAGTATATAAAAAAAGGCTACTGATATCAGTAAAGGGATATTGTACCAGTATTAATTCACTGTTCCAAAACTAACTTTTAAAGCAAAACAAAACCAAAAACTTCTTTAAACTCCCCTTTGATGCTAAGTCCCCATGAGGAGAGTCAAATTAAAAAATTATTAGACTACAAATAATTTCCCATTTAATTGTTGTTCTTATTGTTTCATGCATTAGATTTCTCTTCCTTACTACCTTGTGAGCTTACATTTTTTTTTCATATCTCCCAAAGCACTTAGTTTATATGGTACGCATACTGGTACAATCTCCTAGTCTTATCTAAAACTTAAATGAAAAGACTCTGTCTGCCTCTCTCCCCCTAGCCTCACTTTCTCTATTCTTCTCTTCTCTCCAACTCTTCAGTAATGCTGCTTAAAATGCCCCATTTCTATGGCTCTTCTATACCTTATGACCATCATTTCACCTTGACCTCAATGAAAAAGACTTTATCATAACTATCCCATCAATGGTCTCTTCAACCGTCTCACTATACCAATTTCTCTATAGCAGACACTGAATGTTTAAAGGCTGTTATGGTAATTAAGGTGGGACATTTTTGTTTTCACTTTTAGAATGCTAAGATAATCAAGTCTCTTTGATGAGTCTTGCCTTTCAAATGCCTTTCAAAGTGGACTTTTTGTTGTCTTTTGTTTCTTTGATTGAATCAAGAATCTTTGACCTGCTGAAGAAACAAGAAAGCCTAGTTCACATAGGTTTGAGTGGCATGGTTGTGATGCTCTCTGATCCTGAGAAGGGTACATAAGATCTGAGGTTGGCATTTTGTTTTGGGGCTCTCACTCACTGGAAAAGTGTCCTGTGATTTGACCAGGTGAGAGTCTGGGTAGCCATTGTTAAAAGCCACACACCCCCCAGCTTTGAAAACCCAGATATTGGTGCTTCTCTTTCTGGTAACTCTGTATGTGATGTCTTGATGAGACAAAGCCTGTCTGTTGATCTGTTTGTAGTTTCTGTTTGTATTTACTCTGAAGTTCAGGTTCTGGCTTTTCCCCCTGAACTAAGTGAATGGTATATGTATGTTTAATTAAAGAGAGATTGTTAACTCCTTTAAGTTGCTTTCCTTAGAAAAGCAGATCAAAGGACCTGTGCTAGCAACCTTTCTGTGTGCTCTTGTTGTTGGTCTTTCACCTCCACAGCAGCTGCTAGTAACATTGTTGTTACAAAGGCTTGCATGCAATATCTTCATCTTGTCTACCAACCAGACCCTTTCTATAAGTTACCAAACTATAAATTCCTATAAGACAAGGACTGTGTCAGCTAAGCTGAACCTTTTATTTGACCCTACTGTGTAGCACAATCCTCTGCACATAAGAGATACTTCATAAACATTGGTTGCTTGCTGATTGCTGATAATTAAATAACGCAAACTATTTTAATTAACAAAATTAAAGTTATTTAAGACATGAAAGCAATTTCCTACTGATACCCACAGTCTAACTCATCTCTTGTTTATTCTCCCTAAATCATTCTTTTAATAATTAATAGCAAGCATTTATATAGTGTGTTAAGTTTATAAAGCACTTCACTTATATTTTCTTTAATCTTTATTTACAACAACCCTATGAGGTAGGCACAATTATTATCCTTATTTTACAAATGAGAAAATTGAGTCCAACCATAGTTAAGTGACTTGCCTAAAGTCACACAGCTAGTGACTGTATAAAACAGGATTTAGACTCAGGTTAGCACTCCATCCATTGTTCCACCTAGCTTTCATTTCAGCCCATACAATTGACTGATTGGCCATCCCTTAAATCTTACAAATTTCCAAATTTTGCCAATTTTCAAATCTTTGAATTTAATTTATTCTTCCACTTTAAGGCTCCTTCTTTCTGTCTTCAGCAAAAAGTCATTAGTTACTTTAGAGAGCAGTTCATGACTCACTCGTGCCAACAAACCATTTATTATTAGGATACTGTCAAGAATACAATATAGGTAAGAAACACTGAGAGAATTGATCAATCCTGCAGAATGCTTGGGCAAAGAGGATCATCTTTCATGCATATGACAAAAAGGTAAAGGTTATTCAAGGTCCACAGGACAGGAGGAATCAGATTGGGGCAGGTTGTAACTATTTAAATCATTTGGCATGAAAAGTAGGCAGCTAGGTGGAGTTATGGGTAGAATGCTGAGCCTGCAGTCAGGAAAACCTGAGTTCAGACTCGGCCTCAGACACTTAGTAGCTGTGTGACACTTGGAAAGTCACTTAAGCCTGTTTGCCTCAGTTTCCTCATCTGTAAAATGAGCTGGAGAAAGAAATGGCAAACTACTGCAGTATGTCTGCCAAGAAAACCCCAAATGGGGTCACAGAGTCAGACACAACTGATGAAACAACAACAAATGGGCAAGTTACTTTAACATGTCTGAAGATATTAAGTAGAGCTAATGAGCTGCAGGGGACTTAGGATCGTTCTGGACCCGTGATTTTCCCGGCTTATGGAATTCCAGGTGAGGAAACTCCATCTATGTAGCTTGTCAACTGCTCTTCAATTTACAGTCTTAGAGAGCTGCCTCCTCATTCTGCAGCCCCCTCCCCGGCCCCCCACTCCCTAGGATCACAGGGTCAATATGTGTCAAAAGAAGGATGTGAACTCTGGCCATTTTAACTCCCAGGCTGACAAATCATTCCAAGTTTTTTTCTGTAGAGTCAACCCAGTCCAACCCACTAAACATTTATTAAAAGCCATGTGTCAGGTACTGTGGTAAATGTTGGGGATATAATTGACAAAAAGACTGTCCCTGCCCTCAAGGAGCTTTCAGTCTAACAGGCCTGGATACAACACAAAAAAGGAAGCAGCAAAGCAGAAGGGAGCAGGATGGGACACTATGGGGTACTTGTTGGGGCATCTAGTTCTGTGGAGTTGAAACCAGGAGGAATAGTGGATGTAAAGTGAAGAGCCCAGTATCTGCCTTCTATAAAGGAAAGTTTGGTACTCCACCCTCCAGACCTCTAATCAGAGGGCAGAGGAGGCTGAGGGAGGTGGTGTCCATCAAGGTCTTGAGTGTGCTTATCCTGGGTGGGGAATCTTGGAGTCGAAACCAGGCAGAGCAGCAGATAGAAAAGTAGATAGGAAGGTGATGCCATGACCTGCAAGTGAACTGGATTTAAGTGAGGGAGGGCTGTGCACAGTCGCCAGCCTCACTTTTTCCTCCGGAGCCATCTGGGTCCAGTGGCACGATATAGATCAGGATGACTGGAGATAGCCCTGCCTGCAGTGGAAGACCTTGGCCTTTTTAAGCTAAAGTCTTTCCCAGACTGGTAGGTAGGTAGAAGTGGAAGAGGCACTCTTCAAGGGGCAGTCAGATATTATTCAAGGTCTCTAGTCACTTTCTCCTTTGTCTAGATTTATGCTGCTATTGTTAAATCTTCCTTCTGTCTATTGACTCTTCTGTTTCCTGGCATTAGCTTAGCAAACCTGTGTTCCTTACTTTGGTGTTCAGGGTACAGGGTGCATCTGATTTTTCATTCCACTGCCCTCCATGCATTTTATGTTCCAGTCAAACCAGTCTACTTGCTGTTCTACGCATATGACAACTTGGCTGTGCAATGGATAGAGTCCTGAACCTGGAGTTGAGAAGGTTCTGAGTTCAAATCCTTCCTCAGACACTTAATAGATATGTGTGACCCTGGCCAAGTCACTTAACTTTTCACTACCTCAGTATCTTCATCTGCATAGTATCTACCCCCCAGGGTTGTCATGAGGATCACATGAGGTAACATTTATAAAGTGCTACATAACTGCTGCCCGTCATAACATGGCAGGTCAATTTCTACCTCCGTGATTTTGCACAGGCTATCATTCTCCCCTCCCCCCACCAAGTCTGATATACTGTCCCTTCTCACCTCTTCCTCTCCATGTCCCCAGCTATCTTCAAGCCTCAGCTCAGATACAAATATTTACACAAGGCTTTTTCTGATTCCCTCAGTGGTCAGAGTCCTCCACATGCCCACCCCCTGAAATCACTTCGTATTTAATTGTATATACTTTGTTTTTATTGATCTATGATGTATCCCCCAAATGGCATATAAGCTCCAAAGAGGGACTATGTTTTTGTTTAGTATCACCAGCCAGTAACACATAGTAGGTGTTTAACAAAGGCTTGTTGAATTTACTTAAATATTTCCATGGAGAAGTGTAGGGTGAATAAAGAGTATAAAGATATCCAGGAAATACGTGATCAGAAAAAGAGGAGGGGTTGTTCATGTAGTAAGAATGAGGGACAGACGGCAAGTGGCCAGCCCACATGCTGAACTAATAATTATCTTTGTTGTTATTCAGTTGTTCAGTTGTGTCCAACTCTTCATGACCCTATAGACCAAGCATGCCAATACTATCCATGGGGTTTTCTTGGCAAAGATATTGTGGCAATTTGCCCTTTCCTACTCTAGTGAATTGAGGCAGAGGTTAAGTGACTTGCCCAGGGTCTCACATGGCTAGTAAGAGTCTGAAGCCACATTTGAACTCAGGTCTTCCCAGCTCTGGGTCCAACATTTTATCCACTAAGCCACCTAGTTGCCTCCTAATCACCACATAGTTCATATTAAAACCTATCAGAAATGTGCAAGTGTATTGAGCAGATCCTCCATGGAAGTAATGTGGGAGCAGCCTCTCAGGTTGCTTGTCTGTCATTCTGGAAGAGGACCATGACATCAGGAATATGATGCCATGACTTGCAAGTGAATGACTTTAAGTGAGGCAGGGCTGTGCAGTCACCAGTCTCACTTCCTCCTCCGGAGCCATCTGGGTCCAGTGGAAAGATATAGATCAGGATGACTGAAGATGGCCTGGATGCAGTGGGAGAAATGGCCTTTTTAAGCTAAGGTCTTTCCCAGGTCTCAGTTTGCCTGAGGCAACCCCCATTCAGCAATTAAGGCTAGGTAAGAAATGAGGCTAAGAAAGGTCCTCTTTTACCCAGTCAAAAAAAAAAAATCTGATAGGGGAAGACCCTCAGGGTTTCTGGCCAAAACAGAAACAACTGCTATTTACACTTACTCTCTCAGCAGAGAGGTGGTGGAGGACAGGTACAGGATGAGGTATATGTTAAAAGACTCGGCCAATGAATAGATTTTGCTTTGCTGGACTATATTTGTTACAAGGGGAGTTTCTTTGGTTGTTTATTGGGAAATGACAGTGATGTAAAGCAAAAGCATCAGTAATACATTTTAAAAGGAAAATAGGAGAGGGCAAGGACAAAAATCATGCAGAATGAGAAGGTGTAGACAGAATTTGTGTGAGAATGGAGGGAGTACCCACATTAATAAGCCCATGGATGCAATGAAGTGTTGAAATTCTTCTGGTTGTCCCCAAAGCTTCAGAAACTTATAACTGCACTAAGACTTTGGGGACGTTACATTTAGTTCTATATCATTTTCTTTCCTTTACCTTCCCTCTGGCGAAGATACAAATATATATTTTAATAAACCAAAAGGCAGGCACAGGAGGGATGAGAAGAAATACGGGTCCTGAAAAATGCACATGCTCAACCAATACTCACTGCCTGAAAAAAGGAGAGTTAGATGTGTTGGGAGAGGCAGCATAGGATTGGGGATAGAGAGCCAACCTTGGAGTGAGGAGGACCCGGGTTCAAATCTCTTCTCCGACACATACTGGTTTCTGTGACCTTGGAGAAGCCACCTAAAGTTCTCAGTGATCCAGGAAACTAAAACTACAAGGTGTTGACCTGTTGATATTCATTGGCAATGGAAATTCCTCATGGGGAACTCCTCATACCTATATAAAGACAGGTCTGGTAAAAAATGAATATATTGGGTTCTCCAATTGGCTCCACTGGATCCCTATCAGTGTAGAAATTGTCTTTATCATGTATATTTTTCTTTTGGTGTCTCAGGGTATAGATACTTGATGGCTCCTTTTTAGATTATAAAACAAGGGTGGGCTTCCTCAAAGTTAAAATTTATGCGATAAGCATTTATTAAGTACCCACCCTGGTTCAGGCACCATATATCCAAATACAAGTAATTAAACAACTCATCCTCTTAATGAGCTTATAAATGAGAATATTGCTGAAAACACTATTGTAGAAATCAAGGGAGAGGTGGGGGGTGGGAGTGGTAATTGCCAAGTCCTTGATTATGTTGCTTTCTTACCATTGTACAAATTATTTGGCCAGAATACAGCTCAGATTTCAAATATCAACGATTTTGATTCCCACTTGAAATGAATACAGCTGGCATTCATCTTCTAGCAGGACTGGTCAGTCAGGAAGTATTTTTCAGAGGCCCACAGGGCACATGGCTTATTTATTGACTACAGAGAGATAAATATTCAGTTTAAGGTGTTTGCCAGTGCCATGGAAGATGCCTTATATAAAATCCCAAGAAAAATATTGCCCCCAAACATGACTATTCTCAGACAATATTGTACTAGTTGCACCAAACCCCAGAATATTACAAAGCTTCTTCAGCAAAATGCACAACACCACAAGACAAAATGGTCTAGCCATCCAAACTGGAACAACAAAGTGAATGAAACCTGAATATTGCACCATTAAACAATAAGCATTTACTGAGTACCTACTACGTTCCAGGTCTGGGACTGTGCTAGCTAGGCACGGGGACAGTCTATGCACAGACAGTTTTAGATTCACATACAAACTTCTCTTGTTTGGCATTCAAAACCCTTCACAATCTGGTTCTTATCTCTATTTCCAGGCTTAGCAAAGCACTTATCAAACTTTTTTTTGCCTCAGGACCCCCTGATACTCTTTATTTTCATTTATTTATTTATTTATTTTTATTGAGGACCTGCCCCTCAATGAGCTTATGTATATGTGGGGTTTGGCTATCAATGTTTGCCATAATATCCATTAATTCATTAGCTTCATTATTATGAAAATAGTTTTGACCTCATAGAGCCACTGAAAGGATGGGAACACTCTCATCTCCATGTCTTTAGAAGGTTGTTCTCTATTCCAGGAATATGGTTCCTTTTCCACCTGTTTTGAATTCCTAGCCTTCTCCAAAGCTAAGTTCAAATGCCACTTCCTACATATGATTCTCCTGAGCCCCTCTTCCCCTTCCTCCCATTACCTTGTATTTATCTTTTTATACATTCATATGCTTCCATTTTGTGCTCCCCAACAGAATATCAGCTGCAGGAGGAGAGAGATTGTTTTATTTTTCTCTTTGTCACCTCAGAGCCTAGAAAATGCCTGGAATATATCAGGTATTTACTAAAATCTTGTTCATTGACTATGGTAGAATCATGAATGAGAACTGACAGGGCAGAAAGTTTGCCTAGACTGTGAAGGGAGTAATGTACGATAAGCCTGGGGAAGTAGGTTGGAATCAAGTTGTGAAGGGCTTTAAATGCCCACCAGAGAAGCTGGTATTGGATCTTAGCGGTAAGAAGGATCCACTGGAGCTCATAAAGCAGGGCAGTGATGTGGTCAGACCTGCGCTTTAAGCATTTTGCTTGGACCTGTCTTGTGGCATTTATCACAGATTTCCTGAGTGATCTGCCAAGTAAATCTGCCAAGTGTACTTGGCCTTACCTCTCCTGTACCAGACCATAAATTCCTTGAGGGCAGCAACTGATTCTTACTCATCTTTCTGTCAAGTGAACAAGTGACTGGCACACAGTCAGCTCTCAGTAAACAGAATATCATAAGAGCTAGAGTGGGAAAGGCATTTAGAGATAATCTAATCTAAAACACCCATTTTACAAATGAGGAAACTGAGGCCTAGAGAAGTTCAATGAAATGCCTAAGATCATAGTAAGTATCAGGGCTAGGATTTCAAGTAGGTCCTCCAATTCTAAATCCAATGCTTGTTCAAGTTAAAGAGTTTGTGTTTGGGAACAATCCACTACTTATCTTGGTACCATGCTTGAAACCCCACTTTTCTACAAGGACCTTTCAGTGCCTTTTCTATGACCTCATTTTTTTCCCCACTAGTCATATGTTGATAAAGACAGCCTACAGTTAAATATAACATGAAGTAGCCTTAGAACTCAGTCACTGGACAACCACGAGCCCTGGGTACTAGAGACCTGGCTCTACCAGTGACTGAGAATGCAACTTTGGAGGGGAGATGATTCTGCATTAGCAAAATGATTATAATACATTACCCATTCCTTACTTCCTTCACCGAATCTCAAGAGATGGAGAACTTAGAGGCCAGATAGTCCTAATTGTGCCAGAATAAGAATGTCCCTTATAACACATCCCAGGAACTGGTCATTCAATTTATTTTTTAAACCTCCATTGAGGAGGATGCCACCAACTCCCAAGGAAACAGATTTCCCTTTTGAGTGGTTGTAACTGTTTAGGTAATTTTTCCTTACATCAAACCCAAATTCATATCTTTCCAACCAAACTTATTGGTCTCAGTTCTGCCCTTTGAGGCCAAGCAGAATAAATCTTCTCTCTTTTCCAAGTGACTTCTCCAAGTACTTTAAGACAGTTATCATGTCCTTCCCTTCCCCAAATCTCTCTTCTCCAGGCTAAACTATCCCTGGTTTTCTCAAGCACCCTAGTAGATTTATTTATAAGTTAAATGTCCCATCTTGGAGAAAAATAATATGAGGGTTGTTTTTGTTGTTTTTTAATAGCTTAATCATCCTTAACCCATCCTGTGGATGGCAGCACATTGCTTATAGCGTGACATTTGATTCCTCACGTATGCTGCTTTGGGGAAAATAAGTGGTTTCCTTATGAAGGGACAGAACATAGATCCCAATTTTGGCTGGAACAGCCTCTTTGCTGGGAGAGAGTGGATAAAAGTCTCTTTGTCACTATGACTCAACAGCGTTTGCACAAACTTACTCCTACATGTCTGACCTATATTAGGTTTCTCTTCAAATGAAGTGGACAGGGGGAGGAGGAGCCTCTTTTTGCTCTATACCTTCTTTATACTAGGTTGAATGTGTCCACACATGCATGAATCCATATGTGTTTAATTTATGCTTAATACACATAATTTATGTTTAATATACATGTGTATTACACACACAGACGTGAGTAATCAATAAGGCCCTCTGGCTCTAGAGTCAGTAACCAAGCCTGGAACTTGTGAGGCTAGTAATCAACCACCATTGGAAGCTCTGAGCAAACCATCGCTCAAGAACCCAATCCATGCTGTACTAGGAAGTTACATGGCCAGATAACGTCATAGTGAAAAGCAGCGGGATGTAGCAGAAAGACCACTGGCCAAGAAGCTGGGGGGGCATGCATTCTAATCCTAGCACTGCCACTAAACTAGCTAACCATGTGACCTTGGCTAAGTCACTTTTAACCTCAGTTTCCTTATCTGTAAAATCAAGGTAGTGGACAAGAGATCTTCTAGGGGGAACTTCTGGAAAAATGGAGAAAGTTACGGAGCTTTCCACTCTAAGACTTTATGATTCATTATAATTTTAATACTAATAATACTTTGATTTAGTGGCCCTCTAGCTTGCAGTTCAGTTATAGTTGGAGTACATCAGATAGTCAACAAAAAACACTGGGCCTAGGATGAGAAAGACCTGAGTTCAAACCTGGCTTCAGGTACTTATTAGCTATGTAACCTGGCTAAGTCACTTAATCTCTGTTTGCCTCAGTTTCTCATCAGAAAAATGGGGAGCACCTACCTTCCAGGGTTTTTGTGAGAATAAAATAATAATTTTAAAGTGCTTCGTATATAGTAAGCACTATATAAATGTTAGCTATTATTAATGAGAAAAATCTCATTTATTAATTTCTTTTTATGTAAACCTGTCTAACTATTAACTTTTAATTACCCAACCATTCTTGCTCTGAGGAAAAAAAAACTCCAGGTCAACTATTGTGTTCAATGAGAATCATGGTTAAACCTTCTGAATTGAAATTGACATTACTGAAGGTAAAATATTACTATATGTATTATCTTAGTAATCACATACTTAATACTGTTAACATTGATTTACTGTCCACAAAGGCCAGAGATCTCAAAAAAGCAATGTAAAAATCTTAACTTGTTTTGGCCTCTTAAAATTCCTACTCCCTTAATTTCTGTGCAAAAGTTTATTTCCTGTAAAATGGATCTCCAGGGAGTATTAACACCATGTTAATAAACTTCAATCGGGTGGGTCAGGATTACATAAATTCCACCATCTCTCCCTTCCCCCAACACCATCAAAAGAGACAGAATAGGAGTACTTCCAACAACAGCCAAAAAGTCCAGAGAAGACAATTCTAAATGACTTAAATGTTGATCATACAGTATTCTGTAACATAAACATTTACTTTGTGTTGCAGACACATTTAACAGTTTAATTCCTTCATCTCCACTTGCAAGGAACGTCTATTACCCATCTGCTCATTTGAAAAGGTTTCATAGCCTAGTCTGTTAGAAATGCAGTTATAGAACAGGTCCAATGTCAGCAACAGCAATGCCTCAATGCAATTAAAAGAACGTTCACCGTTTTCCCAAAAATACCAGACATATTAATTCTAAAGGTGGCAGTAGGCAATCCCCAGGCTAGGCAATAGCTTAGTAATAGTCAACATTTCCAAGGTGTTAAAGAAGAGCACATGAAGAGAATCACAGATTCCTCTTTAACCATGAACTTCTTAAAACAAGTATGGATTCATAAAGAGCCACACAGACAGACACACACAATACCTTTTAAGATCTTCCCACAGCCATCTATGAAATTACATTGTAGTCGGTGCGAGTTTCTTTTTCTATGTTAGGTTGTTCAGTGGGAGTGGAATCCAGAGCATGAAATTATCAGGGCTCTGAACTTTGCCCCATTGCTACAAAACACAAAAACCACCAGTGTGATTTGCAGGTGCCGACTGCTGCCTGGCATTAAGTTAATGTATAACAACAGTTATACACCAGAGAGAAGAAAAATCATTTCAGTTAAATACCCATTTAGAAAAATTAAAAAGGGCAAAAGAAGTCAGCCTCCTTTGGAACTCATCTCACAAAAATGCTTTGTCAATTTCAGTGATCTTCACTCAGCTTTCAGACTAAGGGACTTGGCTTATCATGGCTGATGCCCCAAATGGTCAATGGATTAAGAACAAAGTAACACACCTTTGGCTGAGGGACCAACTTACTTGAGTCTTTTACAAGATGGGGGAAAAAAGGTAATTTGGTAGTTCTAAGGGAATTTGTTGTTGTTTAGTCATTTCCAATTGTGTTTGACTCTTCGTGACTCCATTTGGGTTTTTCATGGCAAAGATACTAGAGTGGTTTGCCATTTCCTTCTCCATCTCATTCTACAGAGGAGGAAACAGAGGCAAACCGGTGAAGTGACTTGCTCAGGGTCACCCAGCTAATAAGTGTCTGAGGCCACATTTGAACTCAAGTCTTCCTGACTCTGGACCCTGTGAGAACACCAGAAGGATTATTATATTATATATAAAGAGTATTATTTATGGAGAATTTCAGTAATGAAAAGAGCTTTAATGGCTTTAAACTACATTAAGACTTCTGCAACACCCTGTATTGCTTTCTCATATTGTCACTTAAGCAACATGGATACTAAATATTTGTTTATTCAGGTTGACTAAAGAATAATGAAAGCCATGGTGCTTGTGTACTTGATTTATGATAATGTTTATTTAGTAATTAATACTTTATTTATCCTTCATAGGAATTCCTACTAAAGTCCCTGGAGAGGAAGTCACTACACCTATCCTTAATTTAAGGTTACTGAAGCTGCTGAAGAGAGGCAGCACAGATTTTGGATGAAGTCTTGGATCTGGAGTCAGGACCAGGAGTCTGGGTTTGAATCCTACCTGAGATGTTTACACAGAGAAAATAACCTAATCTCTATTTTTCTTCATATGTAAAATGGAGATAGCCACAACATTGACTTCACAGGGCTGTGGTGCAGATTAAGCAATAGTAATAGTATTTATGTAGCACACAAAGGTTTGCAAAGCTCTGTACTTAATGTTATCTCATTTGACCCTCCCAACAATCCTGTTAGGAAGGTACCATTATTATCCCTATTTTTCAGATAAGGAAATGGAGGCTTTGAGGTTAAGGGACTTATCAAAGGTCACACAGTTAGTAATTGTCTGAGGTGGGATTCAAACTCAGGTCTTCCTGACTCCAAGTTCCTCCTTCTACCCCCAGCAACGTCTAGCTGCATCTGGTGTAAGCTAATTATGTAAAACACTTTGCAAACCTTAGAGCCCTACATAAATGTAAATCATTATAGAAAGGATGGGACCTATGACAAACTTGGGACTAAAATTTCCTCCACATTTAATAAAAGAAAGGACACCTATGTCATCTCTACCAATGCTTTAGCCACACTGGAGCAGACTGGTGAGCCCACCTTTACTAATTTTCATCAATTTTTGCATGTGAGGAATGACATAAAATGATGCCAGTTTTCTCTGGCTCTCCCTTATAAACCTTGACATTTTAAAAATCTTTTTTTTTTTTTAAATCACACTCCCATGTTTGGAAAACTGAGATATTTTCATTTCTTGCCATTTTGCCACTGCAAGGCCTTGCCAGGTATCATTTTGCAGTTCCAACTTCCTTTGGCTTAAGGGGCAGTTTCTAGGGAAGTAGATCAGGAAGTTTGTGTTCCTTGTAATTGATTTTACATCTCAAAAGCACAACACTTCATCAGCCTTTGAGAACCTCTACAGAAACACCAATTAAAGGTTTACATTTCATTTTAAAAAGTCAAGCCACAAGAAACCACCAAAAGAAAATAGCCTGAGAAGAAAATTACCCCACTGTGGATTTGCTATTCCTTTTGGACTGGCCTTTCCTGACATCCTTTAAAAAAAAAAAAGAGTATTAAGCTTTGCTGACAATAATTTATCTAAATACATGCCCATGCAAATGAGTAAGATACAAACTAGCTAAAGAAAAGAATACTAGTAGAGCAAATCTACATAATTTTTTAAGGCTTAAACAGGACATTCTCACACCCCTGCAAAGTAGGTGTAAGTTTTATCCTTCCCGTTTTACTGATGAGGAAACTGAGGCTGAGAGGAAACTTATCGATGCACAGTCAGTGGTCTGCCACCTCCTGTTTGGGTTGGACATCTCGGGTAAGCTCTCTGGGCCTCAGTTGAAAAGAGTTCAACTGACAATAATTCACCTAAATTCTATGGCAGGCTATGGGGGCAGTGGTATAGTGGGAAAAAGCACCAGCTATGGAACTAGAAGTCCTGGCTTCAGATCTCACCTCTGACATGTCCTCCCTGTAAGATCTAAGACAAGTCACTGAACCTCCCTCAGCTTGAGTCCTCATCTATAAAATGAGGGGTTTGGAGTAAATGGCCTCTTCCAGCTCTACTCTTCAGATCCTCTATGCACGAGGGATATAAGAACATTGCTGTGGTTTGACAGAGAAACAGAAGCTTGTCCCAAAGGCATCGATGAAAATGGGTGCTCCTGATGCACCATCGGTCAGCTATGAAGCCATCAGGCCACTGGCTAGGTCCCTGTGATGTCATTCATGTGCAAGGTGGGTAATATTTGATTTTGGATTCAACGGTTTCATTTAATGGGCTCAGCTTTGTTTGCCTGGTCTGATTAATGATGTGGAATAATACAGTAAGCTTCTAGAGCAGATAAAATCAGTATAGTCAAATATGCTTAACCCTATCAGAGGCAGAGAAGATATCTGGTGTAAAAAACATTAAAGGCTGGATGAACACATAACTATAAGGGCTTAGCACTGAAGGAAACTTAAGAGGTCATCTAATCAACCTAGCCCACTGGGAAAACAGGACTGCCCAGCATGGACATCTTGACCATCTACCCTCCTCTAGCCTGCATGGTTCCCTGTCTCCAGGCCCCCAAATAGTGATCTTCCAGATAAGAGTTGAAGAAACAATTCTTCTTTCCCCCATCCCCCAATTAAGCCATTTAGCTTTGGCACTAAGTCCTAAGGCTGAGCGGTCTTCTGGGGTGGGGAATCTGTAGCCTCAAGGGCACATGTGGCCCTCTAGGTCCTCAAGTGCAGCCCTTTGACTGAATCCAAAAGTCGCGGAACAAATCCCTTTAATAACAGGATTTGTTCTGTAAAACTTGGACTCAGTCAAAAGGCTGCACCCAAGTACCTAGAAGGCTACGTGTGGCCTTGAGGCCGAAGGTTCCCCACCCTCGGTCTAGATCGTCCAGTGAGTGAGGGAATACTTACCCACTATATTATGGGATGCAACATAGTATGGCAGAAAAGAGAAACAGTAGCTCTGAAGTCAGAGGTCCTGGGTTTAAATCCTAATTTTAACATTTACCTACCATTGTGACCTTAGGAAAATCACTTAACCTCTCTGGGACTCAGTTTCCACACTCGTAAAATAAAGAGCCTAGGCTAACTGATCTGAGGTTGTTTAGGGCTCTAAATTTGTTATCCTGTGATCTACTGGGCTCCAGATTATACTTCCATCTTTTCACCCAACTATACATCAGGAAAATATAGCCTACTCTACAAATGTGGCAGCCAGCATGCTCCATTCCTTGTTTGCTCCAGTAACAGTAAACAGATTAATTGCTTCTAGAAAGTGGATTGCTACAATCAAATTTTTGATGGTTCTCATATTCCTTATGACTCTCCAAACCAAAAGTCCATTCTCTGACCCTACCCTCCTATATGTGTTTCTTTCTCTATTAGAATGTAAATTCCTTGAGGTCAGAAACTATCTCATTTTTGTATTTGCACCTCCAGGCTAGCACAGTGTCTCCAGAATGGCATAGAACAGTTGTTAAATGCCTGTTTATTCATTCATTTAGCCTTATATACCAAGTAGGCAACCCTTCCATACCGTAAAAAGTTCTACCCAGGCCTTCAGTATGAATCCCCTTGAAGGATGTAATACATAAAACTTTAGGGCCCCAAGTAAGTCTGTAATGATAGAATGTCAAACCTTATAGGACCTTTAAAGATTACCTAGTCCAAAAGTGTCAAATACATAGCCCTAGGCCCCAATGAGCCCCTGAGTGTGGCTTGAACAAGAATGAAATGTAATTGGGAAATATTTAACAAAATAAATGGAATTTCAATAGAACACAGATAATGTTAACACGTGGTTTTCTAAGCCAATATGTTTCCTGTAGAGATCCTTATACATGGTTTAGAGACCTCTATTTCTAGTTGAGTTTGACACCACTACTGGTCTAGTCTGTCCTATTTTACAACTGAGGCCCAGAGAAGAAAAATGATTTGTCACGCGGAAAGACAGTAGCAGAGCCAGAGCTCAGGTTAGGATACTCAAGAATCCTAATTCCTTATCCAACGGATGTCCAGAAAATCCACTACCTTAAGCTTCCCCTTATAATTCCTCAAGAACGAGTCCTCTTGTTATGACACTGATCCATTCTATAAGACAACTCAAGGAAAAGTCAAAAACTATTTTAAAAAATTAATAGGCCATCACCCGATTCATTAGATTTATGAACACTGGTAAATATTTCAGATCAAGGGAGGAAATCTGAGAGGGAAAGTTTTTTAGAGCCCTTAAATCTTTAACTAGCTGTGCCATCTAGGGTAAATCACTATAAAATGTCTCTGGGCCTCTGGGAGGCAAAGAGGAAAAGGGCTCTGGATTTAGAATTAGAGTTTTATTTGTATGATATTGGGCCACTTTATAACTCAATGAGTCTCAGTTTCTTCACCTATAAAATAAATATAGATTCTACGGCAAGCTATGAGAAGAGATGATCTCTAAGGTTCCTTTAAGCTTGAAATCTATGATCTTTAAATCTCTTTCACTTTTATTATTCTATAATATCCAACTGGTTAACAGATTAAAACAAATTCTGATGATTTTATGGTTGCAATGTGCCAGCTGCGTTAGGGAGGAGAAGCATGATAGCTGGCCCCTGCTCTCAAAGAGGTTACAGTCCAGTTGGAAAGAGAAGGTGAACAAATATGAAATGATCAGAAACCATTATGTCAGGACATTGGTTTTCTGTTTTTTTTTTAACTGGACCTATGATTTCCTTTATGTAGAGAGGAGCCAGTGAGAAAACTACCTCTGCGCTTATAGACAGGCATCTACTCTGCAACTGATGCCATGTTGCTCTACTGTGCTTCACAGATATTGTGGTTTTTCCAAATTGAAGGTGGGTGGCAACTCTGTATCGACCAAATCTATTGGTGCCATTTTTTCTAACAGCATGTGCTCATATGGTGTCTTTGTGTCACATTTTGGTAATTCTTGCAATATTTCAAACTTTTCCCATTATTATTATGATATGCATATAGTGATCTATGATCAGTGATCTTTGATGTTACCTTTGTAATTGTTTCTGGGCTCCACAAATGATGCCCATGTAAGATGCAACTTTAATCCATAAATACTGTGTGTATTCTGACTGCTCCACCAATTGCTCCTTCTCTTTCTCCCCTTACCCCCAACAATATTGAAACTGGGTCAGTTAATAACCCTACAATGGCCTCTAAGCATACAAGTGAAAGGAAGAGTTGATCAAAAGGGCAAACTTCAGTGTTGTCTTTTTTTTTAAAAAATTGCCACAGCCAACCCCAACCTTCAGCAACCACCACCCTGATCAGTCAGCCATCAGCATTGAGGCAAGACCCCTCACCAGCAAAAAAAAAAAAAAAAAAAAAAAAAAAATTACACCTTGCTGAAGGCTCAGATGACAGCACTTTTTAGCAATAAAGTATTTTTTAATTAAGGTATATATGCATTATTTTAGATATAATACTGCACACTTAATAGACTATAGTATAGTATACACATAACTTTTATATGCATTGGGAAAACAAAAGATTCATGTGACTTCACTTTATTGAGGTATTCTGGAGCCAAACCTGTAATATTTCTGAGGTATGCTGTAGCCATAATGGCTTTTGTTTTCTTTGAATGGCTCAGCTTGCCTCATTGAGCCTCTGGACACTGTGGCTTGCTCTTCCGGGGCAGGAGGCCCGGGGAGCATGCCGGGAAGCAGACAGCTTCCTGTGTGAGGAGTCATGGGGCTGGCTGAGGGGAGGTGTTAACGGCTACCCTAGGGGGAGGGGCCAACTCGGGAACCAATCAGCCCTGGTCATTTGGGCGGAGCTTGATGATGTCAGAGACCCTATAAGAGGGGAGAGGACAGCTCGAAGAGCTCTCTTTCCTTTTACGTTGGAGCCAGCGACAGTTACGACAGTTACGTCAGTTACAGCGACCGTTACATCGTCAGTTACAGTTGCAGCTTCAGTTACAGACACAGACACAGCTGAAGCAGGAGCTGCCAGTAGCAGAGCTGACCTACGGGAGGAAGCTGAACAAAGACTTCAGTCCAGTGGGTAATCTTATTACCATAAAAGGGGGAAACATGATTTTGCTTTACGCAATCATGTTTCTCTGTAGCCTCCTGGTTACTCTTTCAAGGCGTACTTATTGGGCCTGGAAGATTATGATCAACATATCAAAATGGGGCTTCTGGTTCATGGGTTGGTTACTGTTGAGCCTAAATAAATGTTTTGATTCTTCTGCCTTCTACTTTGAGAGTTTCTTCTATCCGGCGATTCCGAACCTTTCAGACATGTTTATGATCCTCTTTGAGATTATAAACTCTGCCCTCCTGATACATTTGGCGTCACGAACAGGATCGCTAGGTATAAGATCTCTATTTAGAAGCAGAACAATTTCAGAGGAAGAGATGAATATCCCAGGATGGGAGGATCCATTTTATTCCTCCCTAGCAAAAGAATTGGCTAAAAAAGCTGGACCCTGTGAAAACTGGGAACCAAGGCTACGGAAAGGAGATCCTAGGGATTTGGGAAAAGTGTTTACGAGAAGTTGGGATTCAGTCAGGGGCATCACTATCTAGGCAAAGCTGGATAGTGTTATCAGCCTACCGGCTAGTATACGAAAGATTGAGATTAAGTGAAAGACATGGGGGCACTCCTACCCCACAGGAAGAAGGGGAATCTCAGATAGCAGAAGACCAAACTGACTCAAATGAGAACTTTTCTATTAATGTGGCTAAGAGCAACAGGAGACCAAAAAAGCCCAGAGTGCATTTCAACCCAGCCCAGAAAGAGCCTGACTGCCTGCTTCGTCCTAGCCATGGTGGCAGAGGAAGTGAGTGGGGGGAGAATGAGACAATGTTAGGGGCTGAGGCACAAAACACTACTGGGGTTCAGGATGTGCCTCACACAGAGAATAGGAGATGGTTAAATGATCAGACAAGGGCTCGACCCATACAAGGAGGAAGACAGAAATCCGAGGTGAAGATTCAGTTACAAGGAAATTCAGGAAGATTTCTCACCGCAAGAGGTCACAGATATTTTGAGTAGATTCAGCCAAAGAATAGGAGAACCATTGATATCTTGGATGGTAAGACTCAGTGATCAAGGGGCCGGTGGAATATCAGTAGATGGGACAGACTGCATGAGATTCATAGGTATCAGCCATGATCCTCTAGTTCAACAAGCTTTTAGGGAACATCATCAGCAAGGAGATGGTGATAGCAGGACTACTCTGTTGGCATTAGCCGCTGTGGGATGCAATAAGAGATATGCTACTGATTCTATGTGGCCCACTGAGCACAGACCCTGGTATTCACTTAGAGATTGTATCATGAGACTAAAGGAGGAGGTAATGAAGACTGCCATTATGACAGGAACTGCAGACAAATATTACAATGATTCAATGGAGCTGTCCTCATAGGAATTTAATAATTAGGACAGCTCCCCCTGCTTATAAACAACTAATTTTGAATTTATTACTTGGAGAAGTAGGGGAGCCGTCTTACAACAGTGATAAATAAGATTTTACAGTTATATGACTTAGGTGACTGGGGAAGGGATAGATCTCCTCGAGAGAGAAGAGTGAATAACCAGCAAACTTGGCGCCAAAGGAGAGTAACAAGGAAAGAAATGTTTACTGCTTTATTGAGAGCAGGGGTAGGTTTTGAAATGATAGATGGAATTCCAACCAATGAATTATATAGAATGTACAGAGATAGAGGACTTGATAACAGGAGAGATAGGGAAATCAGAACTGCTCCTGCAAATGCTACAGATGTTGAACCTTCAAACCCAAGTGAATCATATGAAAGGGAATACTGAAGAATTATAGTCCATACTTGTCTATTCTTTTTGTCCTTTGTTTTGGCTAACCTTGTTGCTAGTTTTGTTTCCTTCAGGCTTAAGCACCCTGCACTTTCCGGTGACTGCCTAAGCATGTAGCATTCTGGAATTCCTGGCCAGCTCGTTAAAGAAATGACCTCTGGAATGGGACTTTTTGGGGGCAGGGCCATCTCTACATCCAATTTCAGCATGAAGAAGCTATGGAAAATGAGACCTTTACCCCTCACCCCCAAGATTTTGAGCCCCAATCGTTCAAGGGGGGTGGAAATGATGATAGTGTTCTGTTTACTTATTTTGTGTTATCCTTGCTGTGTTGTTTTATTGTTATGATATTATTGATCCTATGTAATGGATACAAGGATTTAGGGGTGGACATTTGAATTATTAATAATTATTTTGGGGATGATTGATTGAAAAGATTATTTTGCTGGGATCTAGGGGTGGATCGCATTTGAATCATTAACCAATGTTTGGGAATGTCACTGAATGATATGTTTTGCTTTATAATGAATGATATGTTTTAGTTTCCTTTGTAATTGGATAAACAATGTATGTTCTAGGATACATGGCTGATTAGATTATGTATCCTATAACAAGGGGTGGAGTGTAGCCATAATGGCTTTTGTTTTCTTTGAATGGCTCAGCTTGCCTCATTGAGCCTCTGGACACTGTGGCTTGCTCTTCCGGGGCAGGAGGCCCGGGGAGCATGCCGGGAAGCAGACAGCTTCCTGTGTGAGGAGTCATGGGGCTGGCTGAGGGGAGGTGTTAACGGCTAGCTAGGGGGAGGGGCCAACTCGGAACCAATCAGGCCCTGGTCATTTGGGCGGAGCTTGATGATGTCAGAGACCCTATAAGAGGGGAGAGGACAGCTCGAAGAGCTCTCTTTCCTTTTACGGTTGGAGCCAGCGACAGTTACGACAGTTACGTCAGTTACAGCGACCGTTACATCGTCAGTTACAGTTGCAGCTTCAGTTACAGACACAGACACAGCTGAAGCAGGAGCTGCCAGTAGCAGAGCTGACCTACGGGAGGAAGCTGAACAAAGACTTCAGTCCAGTGGGTAATCTTATTACCATAAAAGGGGAAACATGATTTTGCTTTACGCAATCATGTTTCTCTGTAGCCTCCTGGTTACTCTTTCAAGGCGTACTTATTGGGCCTGGAAGATTATGATCAACATATCAAAATGGGGCTTCTGGTTCATGGGTTGGTTACTGTTGAGCCTAAATAAATGTTTTGATTCTTCTGCCTTCTACTTTGAGAGTTTCTTCTATCCGGCGATTCCGAACCTTTCAGACATGTTTATGATCCTCTTTGAGATTATAAACTCTGCCCTCCTGATACATATGCCTGCAAACTTCTATATAAGTTAAGGCTAGCTTAATTCAAGTACTTGTTTCAAGTCAACAAGTATTTATCAAGCACTATTTATAGTGCTATGCACTTGGGGAAAGAGAAACAAAAAAACAGACAATTCTTGCTTGCTCTCAGGGATCTTCCGTTCCAATGGGGAAAACAAGACATAGAAGAAAGCTGAAAAGTGGGTGAAAATACCCATTTAGGGGTCAGGTGGGGAAGGAAGTCCAAAGATTTTTCATTTTTCAATTTGGAGGAATTTAGGGGAATTTTAAAACCAAAATCTATATTTTATCTTATCTCCAAACAGGGGATCATAGATTTGCAGGTAGAAGGAACCTTAGAAGCCAACCCCCTCATTTCATAGTTGAGAAAACTGAGACCCATAGAGATTGAGTGACTTGCCCCAAGGCCACATGGCTAGGCAGTGTTAGAAGGCACTCCATGACGCCAGAGTCCCAGCATTTAATCCAGTACGCCACCTAGCTGCCCAATAACTATGGTAACCATCTAAATCCTAGTTAGGGAATTCGGACTCCAGTTAGAGGCAGCTAGGTGGTACAGTGGCTGGAGTGCTGGACCGAGAGTTTAGGAGACCTGAACTCAAATCCAGTTTCAGACATTTGCTAGCTTGAATGACCTCGGGCCAAGTCACTTAACCTGTTTGCCTCAGTTTCCTCAACTACAGGGACGATAATGGCACCTATCTCTCAGGGTTGCTGTGAGGGTTAAATGGAATAATAGTTTTAAACACTTATCACAGTGTCTGGCACATAATAGGCACCATATAAATGCTATTAATATTATTTAGCAAGCATTATATAAATGCCTACTATATGGAAGACACTGTGTTGGGATAAAAGATAGATCTGACACATTTGATAAATGTTCATTTTAGGTGCCACAGGCACAGCAAGGATCAAGCAGGTCCCGTTGGAAATTTCGGACCGGAAAGCTATTCTAAAAAATTTCCAGTCAAAGTAACTGTGAGATTTAAGTAGCAAAATGAAAGATACCTACTTAAGCATCAAATCAAGACGACAAGCATCCATTAAGTGCCTGCTATATGCTGGGCACTATGCTAAGGGCCGGGGGCACCTCAAGAGTTCAGAAAAGCTAAGTGGCATTATGCACTGAAATCCACATCCTACCTAAGTTGCAATAACAGAAGTGAATGGTGAGTAGACGCATAATTGATATACTCTTTGTTGGAGGGACATGGGACAGACAGCCTGAAATATAGCTTGGGCTTATTATCTGCATGAGAAAAAATATATGTGTTTAACAGAGATAAAATATGTTAAAAGAATGACAACTTCCACCCCAAAACATTAAAGTTAAACAACACTGAGTGAGCAGGCTGTGGTCGAGAGTCATATTTGGGAACCAAGCCAATGCCCGGTGTGTTTAAAACTGTCCTTGGACTTCTTTAGTTTAATTAATCAACCAAACTGGGTTTCCTGGGAAAATAACATGTTTGTGTGATCTGAAGAAACAGATATCAAAGGGAAAACGGTGATGTCATGGAGAGATACTGAAGCAACAAATTACTGTGTACTTTATACGGTGACCCTGACTTGCAGGGACCCTTTATGCCTGGGGTATTACTGAGTTCTGTTATCCAGAGTCAGAGGCCTTTAGAACTGAAAGTCACTATAGAGGGCAGCTACTACAATTCCCGCCTCGTCTTTGCAGATAAAAAAACTATAAGGCTCAGAGCAATTAAGATTTGCCCAAGATCACACCAGTATTAAGTAGCCGAGAGAAGCATTTTAAACTGGGAATCTAAACCCAGAACACTTCCTACCATAATAATACCTTTCTGATCTTTTGTTAGCAAAACCAGCTAGAAACATGGACACTGGGTGTTGTTTGTTTTGCAAAGTGAAAATAAAGTCTCCTTATTATTGTCCCTTGATCACCATGGTTTTAATTTCAACATCACTCCTACATGAATACGTTTCCCTTTAAGCAATACACGTGGCTAGAAAATGATGTTTAAATCTAATTTTTACACATCAAATTTTCAGCGAACTGAGGAAACTGCTTTTTAGAGAAGATATGATTACCCTTTTGTAGCACCAATAGTCACCTCCTCAATGATCTGTCTTTCAGATTGTGATTTTATAATATTAGGTTGAGAAATAAGAACTATACAAATTCTTTTTTGATTTCTACTTTTATGGAAATTGGACTTAGAAAACAAGAAGAATCAATCATAATTTACGGTCCTAAGAAGTATTCCCATTCCAGCAAATTTTTTCAAGTATTTGGAAATTAAAATTATATGCTTCTTAAGGGGCAGTTAGGTGACACAGTGGATAGAATGCGGGCCTGGAGTCAGGAGACTATATTCATGAGTTCAAATCTGGCCTCAGACACTTACTAGCTGTGTGTGAGCCTGGGCAAGTCACTGAACCCTGTTTGCCTCAGTTTCTTCATTTGTAAAATGAGCTAGAGAAGGAAATGGAAAACTATTCTAATATCTTTGCCAAGAAAACCCCAAAATGGGGTCATAAAGAGTCGACACAACTGAAACAAATGAACAATAACAACAATGGTTTCTTAAAATATATATTCTCCTCTTACTGGATTCACTGTCAAGCCCCTAAGTAACCACCTTTTAAAGCAGCCATTTTTGCTCCTGGTCAGAGAAGCTGAAGTTGTGCTTTAAAGTGAATAAACAAGTCATACAATCTAGGTTTTCATCAGTAATCCATTACTATGCTTTAGGACTAATTAATTCTTGAACGTTTATTTTCCTGATAAACTTAAAGTTAATTAGTACATTAAGTACTCAATAACAATCATAAAAAACAATTTAGACAATATTAAACCAGTTTTCCCCCAACATTAGACAGACCTCTGGTTCAATAGAATTCTCCCTTATTTAAGATCAAATTCCTTTTCTTCAGTTTCTAGGTCTAAGAAGAAGCCAAGCCTCTTCATAAATGCAGTCCCTTACTACAGTAAACTTCTAATCCCTCCTCTCTTACTGGCCTTCTCTTGGTATTTCTCATGCCCAATGTGGCTCCTTTTATTAACAGTACACCAGCCAATGAGAACAGTATGCCCTACTACCCTATCACCCCTCATTTCCCTAGTGCTTCATCTCTTTAAAAAAAACCAGCTTTTCCTATGAACTGATGCAAAGTAATCAGAACAAAAAAAAACCCCAAAACTCAACATACACAGTGGCTACAATGCAAAGGGTAAGAACTCCAACAACAAAACAATGAAAAATGAATGCTATAAAATTATAATGACCAAGCTAGGCCCAAAAAGAGATAAGCTCATATGCTCTCCGTTTTTTGCAGAGACGTGGGAATATGGGTAGGGGATATATATATATGTATATGTGTGTGTGTGTGTGTGTGTGTGTGTGTGTATATACATATATAGTGTACATACACACACACACACACACACACACACACACAAATGTCAGATTTGGTTGACGTGTTGGTTAGTTTTGCTGAACTAACTGCCTTTCCTCTGCCCCTCTCTTTTTTCATTCTCTATTGTAAGGGATGTATGGTTGGGAGAGGGAGTATATATGGAGAAACTGAGGCAATGTGAAATCAAAAGCACAAGTCTGAAGTCCCCATACCTCTCCCTCACCACTTCTTTTTCCTCCTAGTTGGTTGGGGCTTATCTTCATGTATTTGGTCTTTCCGTGGGGCCTCAAAGTCTCCTAACAGATATTTTCTCTTGCGTACCCACACCTAAACCCTATTAGAGGCCGGTAGTAATTATTAGACCTGCTTTATGACAGGAGAATTGGAAACACTGAGAGGATAAGTGACTTTCCCCTATCAGCAGGAGAGCCAGGGACAGAAGCCAGGATGTCTGACTTCCCCAATAGACTGCCCTTCCCCACAATCAGTGAGCACCCACGGGCTGTTTATAATTATCAGCACTTTGCACCTTTTCCACCAAAGTGCTCTTTGTACTTCATCCCTATGACCTTCCCATTGTTACTGCTTGCTGCGCAGCCAGCTAAATGGTAGGAGATGGATCTTATTATGTGTTATAAAACAATATGTGATAAAGCTCAGTTTATAGCCAATCCATCCTTGCTACCCTCTCCTCGTCTCAGACAGAAGTAGCAGGGCCTGCTGCACTTTCAAATTACAACGCTGGTTTACGAAACTTTTTTAAAAAATACGGAATGTCAGAATTGAAAGACTTTAAGAGATAACTTTGTCTGATGCTATCATTTTACAAATGAGAGAACTGAGGTTCAAGAAGGGGGAGGGACTTGCCAGAGGTCACATAGCTAGTTACTTGTAAAGACAGGCCTAGAACCTCCAACCCTAATGATAGTTTCCTTGTGTTATAACCTCTCTTTAACTCTACTGCTAATGATTAATAAATGCCTTTTATGTTCCTTAGTGCCATGGAAAGAAGATTGGAACCGCCAAGGAAGCTAGATGAGGATGCCTTAAGTTTTGTCAAGCTATGGGAGCCTCGAAAATTTGGTACTGAGTCAGCATCCACAGTTAACAGAAACAACTATTTGAAACACGCTTCCAGATTTAGATCGATGCAAGTATCAACCACAATTCCAGAAGTCTGATGACCAAATATGCCATTCACCTCCCGACAGCAAGGTGATAGACTCAAGATGCACAGTAAAACGTTATTATGTCTACGGAATTTGTTTTTCTTGATTTATTGCTGGTCAGTAGATTCAGTCCTGTCGGAGACTCTTGTGACCCCATTTGGGGATTTCTTGGCAGAGGATACTGAAGTGATTGGCCATTTCCTTCTCAGAGAAAACTGAAGCAAAGAGAATTAAGTGACTTGCCCAGGGTCACAGAACTAATAAGCATCTGAGGCCAGATTTGAACTCGGGTCTTTCAGACTCCAGGCCCTGCTCTATCTACTTTACCACCTAGCTGCTTGCTTGACTAGGTATATTTGTTACAGTTTTGTTTTTCTTTTGTTTTAATCTAGGAGGAATGGGGAAGGAGACAGTCATCTAAAAAAATGAAGAAAATGAAAAGAAGGCCATTGAAACTGTTTTTTTTTTAATTGTAGGATGAGAAGAGCAGAAAGGTCAGAAAGAAATACAAATCAATGAGGACAACTTTGAAAGTTACCTGTAGGATTTATTATTATTTTAAAAGAAGCAAGCTATATGTAAGATATTCACAGTTTCATGCACAATCCTCTTTTTTCTGTTCTACTATATATATACATATATTATATAATGTTCATTTTATTTGGTGTTTGCTAAATTCAGAATCCTAAGAAAAATTTTTTTAAAAAAAGGAATAAGCTTCTAGAGATTTTATCTAGAATCCAAACAGTCAATCAGTTCATATAATGAAGGGAAAGACTGAATTGCCCCCTTAGGGTATTTATAACTGGTCACATAATCATGAAGCTTTCTGCAAAATCCATTGCTAAACTACTTAAGCATCTTCTCCTTCAGCAATTAAACAAAAACCACACTCTTCTGTTTAGAAGAAACAGTGAGCTCTGGGTTTAAGGGATTTCTTTTATCCTCTCTTACAATGATTAAAGTGTTTCCCAAATCCTTTTGCTTGACATGGAAGTAAAAACCAGAGAGATACGGTTGTTCCCATTCAGCATTACAAGGGCCCAGGAACCCTCTTGCTGGACCAGGTCTTGTTCGCACAATGTCCTCTTTTCCCCAAGCTGATCTATACAGATACCCACTATCTTCCTTTCAGGAAAGCAGTCCACTTAGCATAAAATTTTCTTTTAAAATACCCACTCCCTAGGCAACAGAGGGGCCTGTGTGGAGGGATGAGACTTGCCATTTGATAGCTCTTAAACTTTCTGCAAAGACAACTTTTCAGGAAAATCTAGAAAACTTAATACTTTCCCTCTTTCCCAGTAAAGTTTCTTCCTCCTTTCTGCACCGATTTCTAATTTCAGAAGCAAATGCAGAAGGAGAGCTAATTTGTTGTACAGACTTAAACAAACAAAGCTGCTTTATCCTGTCTTTCAGGAGTCACCAAAAATGTCGTCATCTAGTTATGGCACCCCTTGCCCTGCCCCTCTGTCAGCATCAGCATGAACCAAAAGCTGGAGTGTTAGAACGACTAGCCTGTCCCCCTCATATCAGAATTGTCACCGTTGCTGTCAGCTGATGAAACTCAACAAGCATGGTCTACTTTAAAGCATGGGATAGAGACAAAATGAAATTGTGATTGCCCCCAAAAGCACGTACAATCTCCTGGAATGTTCCTGTGCCAGTTTATGTTACTCAATTAGGTTGGCTAGCTGTGGGGAAGGGGCGGGGGACTGGAAAGGTTACTTTATAGATCAGGAAAAACTGATTCTTGTCTGCTACTACTCAGAGGAAGATATTTCAATCAGCCCCTAAGACATAGAGTAGGTGCTCAACAAGTGTTTACTGAATATTTTCTCTGCAGCTATAAGACATTTTCTAAGCAAAGAATTTTGCATCCTTGGTCCTAAATAGAAATATGAAACATATATGTGGTTTACATCATATAAGCCATATGGCAGCAGAGCAGGTATTGCTCACCTTGTATACTTTACCATCTGCAGGGTTTTATTACCTTGGCAGAAGTGAGGACTTCAGGAGACTAGAGGACGCAGAGTTAGCTCTGTAACCCTGGGCAAGTCACTTACCTGCCACCTGCCTCCATTTCATCATCTGTAAAATGGGGCTGATACTACCTACCTCCTAGGGTTGTTATAAGGATAAAATGAGGGTGATATGTGTAAAGCACTTTGCAAACCTTAAAATGCTATATAAATGCAACTATTATTATTAATAAGATGCAGGGTCTCCCTGCCTCTATCTGCCATTAAAAGGCTTAATGTCCTTTGGGGTTGGGCTATTTTTTGAAGGGTATGTTTTCTCATTCTCAATGCTGTTTCTTTTGTTTCAAGGTATATTATTTTTGATTAGCACTTACTTTTCAAGGGAAACTGGTAGACTACTGTATAAACAGGGCGTGATGTCCTCTTCTTCTACCACATATCAATCAACAAACATTGACTGAGTGCTTACTGTGCTGGCATCATTGCTAAGCACTGCAGATACAAAGACAAAAATGACACAGTCCCTCCCCTCAAGGAGCTTACATTCTAATGGGGGTGATTACTTGAGCATATATACAGAATATGTACATAATAAAGGCATGGTATTTGGGGAGGGGTGGGTAAGGCACTAGCACCTAGGGAAGGTGATCAGGAAAAACGTCATATAGGAGATGGTACCTGCCTGAATCTTGAAAGAAACCAGAGGGTTCAAGAGGTGGAGGTGAGGAGGAAAAGCATTCCAGGCTTGGGGGACAACCAGTGCAAAGGCACAGAGATAGGAGTCCTCTAGAAGGCTCTTTCTAGGTGCTGATTTCTTTCTTCCTAACCATAGAAATTCAGCACACAAGTCCAAGAACCCACAAAAAAAAGAAGAGAGGAGCAAGCCTGCCATTGTAAATGGTGGGGTGTGATAAGGGGAATGAAAGAGAATCTGTGATTTTAAAGTTAAACTTTTTTTAATGGCAAAATGAGATAATTATAAATTTGGGAGCCACGGATTAAGTTTGGGGCAATCAAAAGTAAATCTAGCTCCTGAAGGCTCTGAAGATCATGCAACATATCAATTCAAAGCATGTTGTATGCACTTTTCCAGTCTACCCTTTAATTAATTGATTCTAAATATGTTTTCCCATTTTTAAAACATCTTTCTACTTGTAAAACATAACTGGTTTCAGCATTTTTGAAACTACAGGCATTAATGTGACCATTTTCCCCTTTCCTTCAAGAGAAGTAGGGAGGGATGTTATTTCAGAAACATTCATGGAACATTTGAGGAAGAACAATTCCCTTGAATGGCTGTATTTCTAAACCTATTCAGCTTATACCCTCCCATGGGTAACATGAGTAATGGTGGTAAGGCGATACAATGGCAGCCAGTCTTTATGATAATACTAGCTACTTGTATGCTGGAGATACAAAGGCGTTCCTAATGGTACATTTTTGTTTAGTAATTGGGAGGCAAAATAAAAACATTATGTTCATTCTTTCATGCTTTCAGTATATATTTAAATGTACTAGAGAAAATCAGATAGTGAGAATTAATTATTTCTCATGTTTTGTTGCACTATGAAGTGGTGAAAAAAACCCACAAATTTACTTTTCTTCTCTGGGGGAAAAAGTATTCTATTAATTTAACATGCATCTCATTAAAAAAACTGGCTGTACAATTAATTTGATCATACCAATGTCTGACTCGTGTAGAAAAGAAAATATGAAATCTATAGATCAAAAAATTAATGTCGTAATTTCCCCATAGTTTTTAAAAATGAAAAAAGGCCCATGTTGTTCCAAATTAGCTAACTCTAACAGCCCCACATTCGCTGAATTTTGGTAACTCGAGTATGAATGTTATTCAGAATCACTGATGAAAGGTATTTGAATTAACAAATCTCGGTTGGGCTAAATGTAGCCCCTAAAAACGAATGAAGGAAATTTTCTTTGTTTTATTAGACCTTACATCATAGTCCTCCTCTGATGTTTCTGTAGGGCAGGGAAGTGACCTGGAATCTCAGAAGACTGTCCAAAGCAAAGGACAGGTTTGGCAGGGTCTGAAGACCTGGGAAGGCTTCAGGAATGAGCCCAGCAACGGACTGCAAGCCTGCCGTCCAAGAGACGAACCTAACTGAATTTCAGAAGATAGTGTAGCACAGTAGAAAGAGTTCTGGATGTGAAACCAGAGTCCCTGAGTTCAGATCTCAGCTCTGCCATTTAATAATGGTGTGACCTTGTACAAACCACTTACATTTTCTTGGCTTTGGTTTTCATTTGTAAAACAAGAGTCCCACCAGACTGGGGCATCACTTCCAGTTCTAATC
This sequence comes from Trichosurus vulpecula, assembly GCF_011100635.1. Lineage (NCBI taxonomy): Eukaryota > Metazoa > Chordata > Mammalia > Diprotodontia > Phalangeridae > Trichosurus > Trichosurus vulpecula. The sequence goes on from NC_050574.1 coordinate 184,216,404, forward strand.
CATGAGAATGTCCATGAAAAGAAGCTCATCATAAGACTGGCCATAAAAGGACAAAAAAGTTTTTGTTTTTGGCCACAGCAAATTAGGAGACCATTTACTAAGTGACAAAAGAGTTATAATCTGGGGCAGCTAGGTGGCGCAGTGAGTAGAGCACCGGCCCTGGAGTCAGGAGGACCTGAGTTCAAATGTGGCCTCAGGCACTTGACACATGTACTAGCTGTGTGACCTGGGGCAAGTCACTTAACCCCAATTGCCCAGCCTTTTTTTCCCTCACTAAAAAAATAGTAATAATAATAAAATAAATTTTAAAAATTAAAAAAAATAAGAGTTATGATCTGCATTGGTGGAGGGATTATCCACACCAACAAGATCACTGATTGTGAACTACCAAAGTATGCTATTAGAAGCTACCTACCTCTGAAATCAGACAAGGTACACAAAGATTTTTCCACTATAAAAACTCTTTAAAAGAATAGCTGGGAAAAAGCTTAATGACATCTAAATTCCAGAAGATTTATCCATTGCTTAAAAAAACCTTATCTCTAAGTTCTAGACTTTATGGGTATGTGTAAATTCTAGAAAATGAGCATTCAAGGTCACCATGATTCAAGAAGAGACTTTCTGACTACAAGAAAATACAGACTGCTGATCCCTTTACAGCAAAGATTACTGTTATTTATTTCCTCATTTATTTTAAGGTTTGGTTTTATGCAGAAATGCTGGAAAGGTCGGGAATGTGATATTGGACATCGCCCCTATTCTCTGATTATGGTATTATGTTTTACATCTCTCTAAACTCTAAGACAATATTGGGCTTGTTACCATTTCACATGTCTCATAAAGGAATACGGGATCATCGACAGGTCCAAAACCCAGCCAGTCCAACAGCATAGAAATGAGGTAGAAAACTTGGGTGACTGGAAAGGCGGTGGTGACCTCAAAAGAAATAGAGAAACTCAGAGGGCAAGATGGATTGGGAAGGGGCAAGGACAGGCTGATTTTTAAGATGCCCGCAGGACAGCACCGAACAATGTAAAATGGCTAGGGACTTCTAGCATATAAATCAACTTGAGCATGTTCCAGACCACTATGTGAGTGGAGAGAAGGGGTTCAACACAAGAGCTTTTGTAGAGGTAAAACGAAAAGATTTGGCATTTGATTGGATGTTGGGATGAGAGAAAGTGAGAAGTCATAGATAATACGGAAGCTACACCCTACAGTCATGAGGCAAAGACACAGCACTACATAAAACCACAGGTTCCACAAGCAGTTGCAGTACTTAAATCAAAAGAATCTATAAATTCAATGTGCGCTCATTTACAGGACAAGGAAGCACACCTGGAAAGACTACTAGCTTAATTAAGGCCATTAAGTATTGATTAAAGTGGAAAAGCTACTGAATTTACAGAATCCAAAATTGGAAGGAACCTCAGAGGTCATCTGGTATTCTAGTCCACCAAATCTAAACAGGAATCCCCTCTCCATTTCTTAAAATGAAAGAAGACTTCTCACTCCCTCTATTTCACAAAATAACAGAATCATAGAGAAGATCAAAGAATGTTCAAACTAAAACAACAACAAACAAAACAAACAAAAAATTTTAGAGATCACATAGTCCCCATTTGCCAGACCGGGAAACTGAGACTCAAACAGGTTAAGTAATTTGCCCAAGGTCATACAGGTAAAAAGTAGAACTAGAACCTAGATTTCCTCACTCCCAACACAATGAAGTTTCTACAGCATTTCCTTTGCAATGGTAATCCCCAATGCCTAGAATACTCTCCTTCTGCTCTGCCTCTTCGAATCCCTAGATAACGTCGACACTCAGATCAATTGTCATTAGGAGGCCTTTCCCGGTCCCTCCGGCTGTTAGAGGCTTCCCCTCTGAGGTTACCAATCCATTTACCCTATGTATCTAGCATTCTCCTATTTGTTTACATGTTGTCTCCTCAGTTAGAATATGAGTTTCTTGAGGGAAAGGGTCTATTCTGTCTTTCTCTATATTTCCAACACCTGCCATCAGACCTGACCCACGGTAAGAACTTAATAAATGCCTGTTGACCGACTGGCTGACAGATATTCAATAAAGGAACCAGGATCAGAACTTGGGCCTTTTGACTCTTGGTTCATTAGCTACAGATTTTTTGGACCTCCCCCGGCCTTTCCATTGGACCCACTAAAAAGTGAAATGGGGGAAACTCTTTGGGGTCTGGACAGGTTTGTAACTTCAGCCTTATGTCTTCTAGGTTTAGAACCTCCATATTATCTATGACTTCTCACTTTCTCTCATCCCAATATCCAATCAAATGTCAAATCTTTTCATTTCTACCTCTGCAATACTTTGTATTCAAACCCCTTCTCTCCACTTACATAGCTACTTCAGGGCTTCATCAACTCCCACCTAGATTATTGCAACTGGCTTCCTAATTGGTTTCTGCCTCAAGTCTCTTTCCAGGCAAATACATATTCTACAATGATATCATGTGATTTTCCTTAATCACAGATGTGATCACATTACTTTCCTATTCAAACTCCAGTGGCTCTCTATTACATCTAGGACAAAATATAAACTACTGTTTAGCTTTTAAAGACCGTCACAACCTATCTTTCTACCCTCATTAAAACATATTCCCCTTCTGCACAGTGAGATTCAGCCAAGCTAGTGTTCTCTCTTTTTTTACACACAACATTCCATTTCCAGGTGCCTGGTATGAATTTTGTCCTTATCTCCATGTCAGAATCCTTCTCTTCCTTCAAAACACAGCTCAAGCACCACCTTCTACATGAAACCATTCCTGAGGCCCACAACTGCCAGTTCCCTTCCTCCCAAACTCCTTTGTATTTAGTTACTTTATATTTACTCATATTATCTCATCATATTCTTCTGCGTATATTATGTACTTGTCTTCCACAATAGAATATAAGCTCCTTACAATTAGGATTATTTCATTCTTTGTATGTGGATCCCTAGTGTCTATCATAGTTCCTGGCACATAGTAGGCATTTTAAAATGCTAATGGAAAACTTGGCCCCAAAGATGAGTTATACAAAGATATCTCCCCATTCCTTTGCATAGGTGGGAGATCCACAGGTATGAAACATTACATAAAATGTCAATTTTTTTCAATGCAGCGATTGAGCTATTTTATTTCTCTTTTTCTTCTTTAAAAAAATCATCGTTCTAAAAGATGTTTCTCTAGGAGAGGTAGAGCGGGGGATGAAGGGGGAAATCACACAATGTAAAAATGTATCAATTAAAATGTATTTAAAAGCATAACTGTTTGTTGATTGAGTTTTCTCTACAAGGTACCTTTCCCCCAATTGTCTCATAGTTTCAGGTTTACAGGCCAGTGAATTAGGGAACATATAATGTTGTTCCCTGAAAGCACTACTTTAACACACACACACACACACACACACACACACACACACACACTGCCCCTTACCCTATGGTATCTTCTCTGAAAGCATCTCCCTACCTACTGCTTTGAAACTTTCCTGTTCCCACCATCCATCAAAAAACTGCCTGATTTGTACTCTCCAGACCTTGTCCTTTCAGAGTGACTTGAGGTTTCCCATACCACACACTCTTCAATGGCAGTCTCCAGTGCTTTGCCACTTGGCACCTTTGCTCATGCCATTCCCTAACTCTGAAATGCCACCTACTCCCTTCCCTCCTCCACTAGCTCTGCCTGTGGATAACCTCCCAATCTTTCAAGCCCTTGCTCAAGTGCTTCCTCCTTCATGAAGTCTTCCCAGATGCCCTCAGATAGAAATGATCCCTCCTTCCTATAAATTTACCTATTGCTTTTAGGCACTTGCTATATAGTTATCCCTTCCACATCTCAACTTTCCCCATCACGGTTTCAATATATCATGGGTCAGCAAAAGAATTTAAATGGGAATTTGGGGCGAGTTTTGTGGAAGATGCAGATGATACGAGAAGGCCAGCAGATGACACAGAGCCTATGACCAAATACTTTGCCCAAATTTTACAATAAGGTACTATAAAACACTTCATAAAATAAAAAAATCATACTTCTTTGGCACAAAGGGAGGGCCAAAAAATTTACCAGGATTTTCGAGATGTGGGATTGTCACATCCCTAACTCATGTATGTCAACTCCCTTAGAAGACTTGAAGTTCAAAAATCAACTAACAAGCATGCATTTAAATACCTGCTATATGCCAGGTGCTGTGCTAGGCTTCAGGAATACAAAGATCAATGTGAAACAGTCCCTGCTTAAGGAGTTTATAATCTAATTATGGGAGGTTACATGTACACATATAAGCATAAATAAAATATGTACCTAAAAAAAGAAACAAGATAATCTTGGGGAAGGGACTAACAGATGGGGGGAATCAAGAAAAGCTTCATGTAGAAGGATATTTGAGCTGAGCCCTAAAAGAACCTAGGTTTCTAAAGCAGGAGGCCTTAAGTTTCGAGTCAATATGTATTTGGTATATTCTGTACATATTTATCCATGAATATGTATCTCCCTAGAATGTGAGCTCTTTGTAGTCAGGGACTGCTCCCTTTAGTATTTATAACCCAAACTTGCTGACTGTTCTCCCCAAGTACTTAGCATGGGGCCCCTGCACATAGTAGACCCTAATAGATTATTAATGAATGAATGAATGAAGAGAAGTAGCTTGTGAAAGAAAGCCAGCTGTACCAGTATGCTAATGGTACTGATGAGTTCATGGGAGAGCCTATCTCCTCTTCTCTCCAGGAAAGATGCATCCATATTAACCATAAATATAACCAAAGGAGGGATCTGAATGACTGAAAATTTCAGTCCACGTAAGAATGGATTTTGATGCAGTTAGGCTAGTGGGGAATGAATTTGGGGGGAGTTAGGACCTTATGACACTATTCAAATTATAGCAGGTGTGTAGCCATTTGCTTGATCATTGTAATTTTCAAAACACAAGCCTACAAAACACCTTCACAACAGTCCTATGAAGTAGTATATTACTGCCATTTTGCAGATGAGGAAAATGAGGCTCATATAATGAATGGCAGTGTCAGAGATTACACAATCAGTAAATATTGGGGCTGGCATATGAATTAAGGTGTCCTGACTCCAAGTCTGGTGCTATCCAGTTTCCATACTTTACTAGTTCACTTTACCATCTACCCGTGGGGGCTGTCTAGCTTCAGGCTATGAAGGTATCCGTAACTTTCTAATCAGAAGTTTATAGAGGCCCAGATTAAGGCACAAGAGTTTTCTCTGACTTAGGTTTATAGAGTCATTAAATGTTAAAATTGGAAGAGATGTTTAATCTAGTCAAATTTAACACAGGAGAAAGGAAGACGTAGAATCTAAGGAAGGGGAAAGGGGCAGTGTGGCCTAGTAGAAAGAGCACTGAGCATTCAGACCTAGGTCAGGATTCTGGGTCTGCCACTTAATAGCTAGGCAACTTTGCACAAGTCATGGCTACCATCTGTAAGTGAAGGTGTGGGACTGGATGGTTCTTTCATCTCTGACCATCTTTAAATCCTGCATATGACTTCAGCATGCTTCACTATATATGCATTTTCACTTAAATGCATGGGATTTTAGGATCTAGAATGTAAAGGACCATAAATAATAATAGCTCACATTTAATATAATGCTTGAATGTTTTCAAAACACTTCACAGTATCATCTCATTTTATATCATGATATCCCTGAGAGATAGGTTGCTATTATACTTTCCATTTCACAGATGAAAGAAATACAGCAGACAGAGGTTAAATGACTTGCCCAAGGTCACAAAACTAGTATTTCAGGGCAAGTTTGAACTCAAGTCTTTCTGACTTCAGGCCTAGTACTCTATCCACTATGACACCTAGCCTCTAAAGACATCTAATCAAACTTCATTATACAGCTGAGAAAATTGAAGCCCAAAGAGATGCAGTGACTGGCTCGTACTAGTAAATGACCTAGAATCTGAAGGGAAATCCTTTTACTCCAAATCCATGTTCTTTCCACAATAAGTTTGCACACAAGTTTACATTAAAGTTTACAGTATTATCTCATTTGATCCTTACAACAACCGGAAATAGGAGCTGTTATGAGACCCATTTAACAAATGAGGCAAAACTGAAACTTAAATGACTTGCCCAGGGTCACACAGCTAGTAAGCATCTATGGCAGTATCTGAACTCAGGTCTTCCTGACTTCCCATCTCTCCTCTGCACCACTTTATCAGTATAGACAGGTACAGGATCCATTTTTTTCATTCTGTTCCATTACTGCCAAAACCCTCAAGCATCTTCTGGGACACAAAGTCTAAGTGAGTTATCCATACTCCAAGCATGACTCTGTGACAGAGCAGGAAATGGACTAGATCAGGGGTGGGAAGCTGCAACCTCGAGGCCACATGTGTCCTTCTAGGTCCTCGTGTGGCCCTTTAGCTGAATCCAAACTTCATAAAACAAATCCCCTTAATAAAAGGATTTGTTCTGTAAAACTTGGACTCAGTCAAAAGGCAGCACCCAAGGACCTAGAGTGCCACATGTGGCCTCAAAGCCCAACTTCCCCACCCTCAACTAGATCCTTAACCTATGTGCTTAAAGCTTATTCATTTGCATCAGTATCAGAATCAAATGAATGCTTGAGGACAAAACATTAGCATAACCTCCAGTGTTTTAACAGGCTGTTGTTTTATCCGAGGAACTCAGCATAAAGGAGCTATATCTATCCCCCAAAATGAAGAAATACAATGAAATTCTCCACATCACTTATTTTAAAATCAAAGTTTATCTGTGTCTATGTGCATATGTATGTATATTATACACAGTGTGTATATTATATAGTGTGTATATATACATATGCATAGGTATATACATATATGTATATGTGCATGCATGTATACACAGTGTATATATAAATATATCATGTATATGGATATGTGTATATGTGTGCATGTATATATAAAATATACATATGTATAGGTATGTGTGTATGGATAAATATATAGATAGATATTGATATATATATGCTGTCTACAGAAAGCAATATAAATTTATCCTTTTCCCTTTTTTTCTTTCTAGAGCCTTTTGCTCCTGCAATTTTGTGTTCCTATATCTGAAGATTTGTCTCAAAAAGCACTCCTAAAAACAACGCTGTGTTTTTGTTTTTTTAACCTAGTGAAAGACACCCCAAAAAATCTTTTAATTAAGAGAATCTTTGAAGTAAAAGTTTTCTTTCTTACATGCCACAAAATGAACATACTGAATTCCAACGTTAAAGTAAAGGGCTGGGGAACCTGGGTTTCATTTATCAACCTACTATGGATGGCAGAGTGAAGTAATGGTGTGAACTTTAGACTGTGAGTCCAGAAGGCCTGGATTCAAATCCTGCCTTGACTCTTTCTAGCTTCATGACCCTGGGTTAATCACTTAATCTCTCTGTGATCTCAGTTTCCTCATCTGTAAAATGAGGCAGTTGGACTTGATGGCCTTTGAAGGTCCTTTCCAGCCCTAAATCCAATGGACAAGGGAGCTAGTGGATAGAGCCGTGGACCTGAATTCAAAAAATGCCTTAGATGTACTTAGCTGTGTGACCCTCAACAAGTCACATACCTGCCCTGAAACTCAGTTTCCCCATCTTAAAAATGAGGATAATAATAGCACCTACTTCAAGTGTTTGCAAATCCTAAAACACTTATAAAAGTTAGGGCGTATTGCTGTGATTGTGTAAAGTCTTAGGGATACTGAAGGTCCTAGTGGTCACTTAGTACAAAATGGAAATCAAATGCCACCTAATTGCTAGGGCTTCATATAAAATGCTAAACATTTTCCAAAACAAACAAATTACTATTAAGCACCAGTTTCCAGACTCAACCTATGATTTCAACATAAAATTCCCTTTGAAGAAAGTCCCCCTACCAATGTTGTTGTTTGGTTATGTCTGACTCTTCTTGACCCCATTTGGGGTTTTTTTGGCAGATACTGGAGTGTTCTGCCATTTGCTTCTTCAGCCCATTTTTCAGATGAGGAAACTGAGACAAACAGGGCTAAATAACCTGCTGGGGTCACAGAGCTAAGAAGTGTCTAAGGCTGGATTTGAACTCAGGATGAGGAGTCTTCCTGACTTGGGGCCAGAACTCGGCCACTGCCCCTCCCTTTACCAATGCAGTTGCTTTGTAACATAATCTTCGAGAGCTCTGGGGCATCATTGAGAATTTAAGTGACTTGCTTCGGCTGCCCAGCCAATATGTATGATTAACAGAACTTAAATTCAGGCCTCCCTGACCCTGAGGTTAGTTTTCTTTCCACTACCCCAGACTGACTCTAAAAGCTCTAATTTCTTTGCATAGTTACCACAGCCAGTTCCTCCAAAGAGACTCAGTGAAGCCCAATACAGAGCTGTCTCTTTTGTTTCCTGTGGCCAGAAGGGGCAATATTGTCCGTGAGGGAGTAGCAGATAACAGAAAAGTTTGATTAATTGGCAGTCAGTTTAGCCTGTGCCCCCTGGGGCTTTCTGGAGATACTGGGCATTAGGATTTCCCCACTCCCAGGAAAAGGCTTAATGCATGTTATCTCCCAGAAATCCCAGTGGAAGCTGGGACCTCCAAGATTTCAGTTAAGAGAACTAAAAGAGGAGAGTAAATTGCTGATTAGTTAAAACTATCATAAACAAGCAATCTTTTTTGGGGGGGTGGGGGACTCTTGCATAGCAAAGCTGAATTTTAGGTCTCCCCAACCTAAACAATTCTAAGCTATGAAAGAAACATACTGCATTAAAGTGAAAAAAAAAAGCTAGTGGGGTACGGTAGGGAGACTGATAGCCTCAGTACTGGGTTAATTGTGAATAAATACCCTGAGCTTTTTTTTTTTAATGAGTTCTGTTTTAAACAGCATTACCAAAGTCCCTAAATAGATATCTGGAGGAAAATAGGTGACTGACTGGAAAGGAGTTAGTGAGAGCCAGGAATCTAGGATATGGGGGAGAGAAACAGAGAAGGAAAAGTGGAAGAAGAAGAAAAAAGCCAGGAGGGAAAATATTGAAACAAGGTGTGGTTTAGGATAAAGCAACAGGCCGAGCAGTGTAAAGGAATACATGGGAGGAGTAAGCCAAAAAGATGAAAGGGACTGAGGGGAGGGGTCATTGTAATTGGGGTGGAAGAGGAAGCAGAGAAACCAGGTGAATGTAACAGGACCAAAGAACAGTTAAACTAGGGGCAGGAGGGAAGGATGTCAAAGGCAGTAAATAGGAAATCAACTGAAAATGGAAACACTTTTTTTATAGAGGGGCAGCTACAGAAAGATGTAAGAGGAACAAGTACTAAGACTTATGGATAAGGGTGGCCATGGGGGAGACAACACTATTCATGGAGAGAAGAAACAGCCCAGCACACATAGGGGTACTTAATTAAAAGGGAGGAGGGTGGAGCACAATGTAATGGGAATGTCTGAAAGACAGCGGGGGCAGCAGAGGGGAACTGACTGTAGGATGGAAGAGCAATGGGATGGGTTTTGTGTTTGGAAAAAGGGACAGCAACAGAATCGGGGGAAGTGCCAAGGAAGTATAGGAGAAAATAGGAAGCAGAGTAAAGGACAAGGCCATGAATGTGAACAAACCAAGTGGTGGAAGACTTTTAAGTTCAGGAAAAGTAGAAAATGAATTTTTATCATCATTGTCACCATTGCTGAATGTACAGCATAGTGGACAGAGAGCCTGGCTGGGGTCAGGATGACCTGTGTTCCAGTCCTGTTTCTGACTCATAGTGGTTGTGTGACCTTGGGCAAGTTATTTAACTTCTCCATGTCTTCAGGAAATCCTAAGACTGGAAGTCAGAAAGCGGGTGTCCATCTATGTGTAGAATGAATTCCTTACCAGGAGCTCCATATCCGGATGAAATTACAGGTATTAATTTTTAAAAATCATATTATTGAAATACTCAAAGGTCGGTGACTTCGTCAAAGTATTCTCTACTACCAAATCAGATGCAACCCAGGGAAGGAGTTGCTCGAAGCATCTGTAATCTTAAAAGTCACTTAATCTCGGTGGGCCTCAATTTCTTCATCTATAAATGAGGGGATTGGATTAGATGACCTCTGAGGTTCCCTCCAGCTCTAGAGATCTATGATTTTATAATTTCAAGTTCACACACAGTCAGTAAGCTTGAGAGGCAGGCTTTGAAATCAAGTCTTCCTGACTCTAAACCCATATTATGTGTTAAAAACCAACCCCAACCAGCAAGGTTTTTATTTTGCTTTTGTTCTGGGCACAGTCCCAGGCGATTTAACTTTGCACAGTCAAGTGGCTGCTCAGCCAGCAGATCACCTGAGGTCCCCTGACCTTGGCGGCAATGTTAAGCTTGATATTTTCCTTTGGGTTATATAGCAATCTTCTCATCTCTCACAGAAAAACTGGACTAACTTCACCGCTTAGTTTCTTCGGATATCAGGAAGAGTATGTCCCCCTGTCCCCCTTACTTTCTCCTGAAATTGGAACCTTACTCGAGTCTGGTGGGGGGGGTGGGGAGGGGACAATGCCTTCAGAAGCCAAGCTCTCCCGAGACCTACCCAGTATCTCAGGGTAGTGACACCGGTGAGGTCCCCCGCGTTGGGGGAGGCCCCTCTGACCCCAGTTATTCAGTAAGTGGTCTGCCCTACTCCCAGTTTCCCACTACTGAGAAGACAAAGGGGAGAAAAAGCCACAACTAGTGTAAAGCTGGAGGGAAGTTTTCATGCTCACCCCCAGGCCCCCAGGCAGCACCCCAGGCCGCAGGAAGTTTCTGGATGGCCCGACCCTTGAGTTGGAGAGTGAAGTTTTATCACAATCCCTAAGCAATCAACCACGTCCCAGAGCCAGCCGACGCTTTACAGCATATCAAACAAATTCGGTCCGGCTTTAGCAAGACTTTTCTAAGGGCGAGCGGGGAAAAGGCAGAAGCAAACGTAGCACACAGCAAGGAGGTGGAAAGCGCCTGCGGAACAAACAGGTGGTCAGGAGGACCAGACAGCACCTTAGGAGCAGCCAGAGGGGTGGAGCATCTCCATTATCTTTCGATCTAAACCGTACTAATTCTCCTTGGCCACTAAGCTCTTCCAATCAAAGTCCGTATTTTACTGAGTCTAAGTGAAAGTGGATGAATGGGTAAAGAGAGGCATGCACCAAGGCTTCAATTACAGCCACATAGACACAGCCTGGTTATGTCAATTCACTGGAAAGCAGAGGAACGGGGATGAATTATTCATTCTCAGTTCAACCTTACTTCGCAGAGCCCCCAAAGAAACTTCCACCAGCACACATAAACCGGGGGACGATCTTAGCGTTTAGATTCGGGGTAGTTTCTAAAAGGCAGAAAATCTCCAAAGCGGTTCCATGCCAGCCGAACGCAGGCACGGCAGTTGTCGTGGCTAGTTTCCCTTCGGGAGCCCAAGTGGAGATCTATAGCTCAGGGTTTCCAAAGCAATGCTGCAAGCTGAATGCTGGGCGGCCTGCGGAGCCCGGGTGCCGTAGCACCAATCAGGGGCCTCAGAACCTCCCACCGCCGGCCAGGGGGCGGGGCGGCTGCCTAAGAAAGAGCCGGGCCAAGCGGGAAGGGAGAAGAAACTAACAGCCTTCAGATTTGGTGGCCCCCGCGCTCCCCGCAGCGTATCGAGCCGGCCGCAGGGAGGAGAAAAGCAGCCAGCCTACCCGGTTGACATAGTAACCGCCCCTAACTTTTCACCCGAGCGACTCTTCAGGATGGGGGTTGCCGGGGGAGTTCACTCCAGGCCAAGGCAGCACAGCCAGCTTTCCTTTGGCTTTGCCTGTTTGGCAGCTGGGGAAAAGGAAAGGGTGGGTAAGGTTTAAATCTACGGATTTTCCCCAAGGCCAAGGACCGAGTCTTGGAGTATTTCTCTGATCCAAAGTTAAAGAGCTCCTGAGGCTTCTCTGGGATCGGCAATGGCAAAACATATTGTGTGTACATGCACATGTATACATACATACAGAGACACATAATCCAATGTGTATATGCATAGACAAGTGCACATGCATATATATATATATATACGTATTTTTATAATATATATTTAAAGAATACATTCATCAATATGAATGTAGTATATGGACGTTTAGTGTGTGTATTCACATGTGTATATACAGATAAACAGCTGTATATATAGATAAATACATACCCATCTTTTTATATCTCTCTCTATCTATAGAGATAAAGGTAAATAGAGATAGAGAGAGTCCAAGGGAGAAACATAGATAGGCTAAGCAAAATGTTCTCTACCGGAAATCTCTGTGGTTCACAATATATTTCTTGGTTACACAAATTCCAGTGAACCTAATCGGCAAGCATTTAGTACCTACTAAAGGCCAAGTACTGGGCCAGGCATTGGGGATACACAAGCCAAAAAAAAAAAAAAAGAAGTAGCAGAACTTACCTTCAGGGAATTTCATTATTTGGAAGAAAATTTACATGAGCATTTACATAAGTTTATCCAAAATATATACATGGTATATTTGGGGATAGAGGGCAACAACAGCTGGGGAGGAATCAAGAAGGAATCACGTAGAAGGTGTTTGAAAGAAGGTCTAAAATAAATAAATGAGAATATTACAATTCATACATAAATGAAGTGTGTGAAGAGTATTATAAATTATCTAAAAGGTCTTGAATAATAAAAATTAAAGAAATAGCATGTACATGCCAAGTCTTCGAATACCTTGTTTGGTATGTACTTTGACCCTTTAAAAAATATTTCTACATGACAATCTACTGAGCTTTAAACAATTATTGAAATCTTAATTGTTTATAATTGTAACAATTCTTTAGAATCTTTATTGATTTGCTAAGTTTTTTTTAATGTAAAAATCCAGATTCATTTCTTTCCAGGGCCACTCTATCTGCCTTTAAAGAGTACTTGGGAGCCATGATCAATCTGTCTAGTAGAGAGTAAACTCCAGAGAGCTGAGCCCCTGTCCCATTTGTTTTTTTTCCTATCCCAGTGCCTAGCACAGTACACTGTGGACATACTACTGGAGGAAATTAATCTTATCAATCTTGAAATTTTTCACTAAACAAAACCAGAAGATAAAAGTAATTTATAACTTCATGGAATAATGGCTCACAGGCCAATAAAGCAGTTTACCCAATGGGCAATGGAGAGGCAGCTGGCGTCTATGAGCAAGCTGCAAGTTAGAGATGTGAGCAGGTGCACATTGCAAACCAGGGATTTCACAAATTTCACAAAAGTTCATCAGAGAACTGTGTGAAAGTGGTAGTCACAGAGTAGGAGTGAGGGACAGATAAGGGGCAGTCCATATGCTCCATAAAATGTAAAGAGAGCTTCAGAAAGGCTCCCAGCAGCTTGGGTGGACTCCCTGTGATAGATCTGTGGGAAGAATGGATGAAACTCTCAGAGCACAGACAGGCGTGGATGACATTGGACAAGGCACTTCATCTCTGTAAGCCTTAGTTTCTTTATCTGTAAAATGATAGCCTCTAAAGTCCTTTCCAGGTCTGTCTTTGATCTGATGATGGTTTGCAACCTGCATTATTGGAGAGACCACCACACAAGTCCATTGGAGTATGGGTACTTGATCACATGAAGACTTAACATTACCCCTTAGTGGCTTGGTGGCTGTTTGTTACAGTGGTAGGATGATTGGAGTGAGAGTCAAGAGAGTTCAATTATAGTTCAACTATCATCCAGCTGTGTCACCTTAGATAAGTTACACTGAATATCAATACTTCATTATAAGACAAAAGAAGTTGACTAAATGATCACTAGGGTCCTTTCCATGTCTAATATTCTGTGGTGATTATTTCTGGGTGTGATTTGAAGGGCTGCTCTTGAATAAAAACAATGACATATACTATAACTAAAAGAAACTGACCTTTCTCATCCTCACTGACCCATTATTTGTCAGCCAGGACTCAAAGACACTGTTAGAACTCAGATCTTAAAAATATTTAGTCCAAGACTTCTTAACCTTTATGCCATCTTGCTCCCCACTGGTGGAATCTATAGATTCCCTTCCCAGGATAATGCTTTAAAACATAATAATAAAATAAAATGCAGGAAATGCTAGTTTTCAGTCTGAGGTTAGTGAAAATAAGGATATATTTTTTTCCCATCCAAGTTAATAGACTCCCTGAAATCTATCGACAGATCCTTTTGGGGGTCTAAGAACCCAGGCTAAGAACCAACCAATCTAGTCCAACTGATTAATTTCACAGATAAAAAAACAACCTTCTAAGAAACTTATGACATGCAATGTTGCCGCCACAGCCAGAAATAATACAATACAATTCAGTACACACAACATTTATGAAGCATCTATTAAGTTCAGAGTGCTGTGCTAAATACTAGAGAGGGTATAAAGCTTAAGGTAATTCTTGCCCCCTTTGAGTTTAGTAGGGAAACACCAGAGATAGCTACAACAGAAAGAATACATACATGCCCTACTGAGTTAAAACAAAGTTATATGAGAGCTTAAACAAGGAGATAGTTTCTAACTATTATCATCCCAGGAAGGCTTCATGGGTTTCTTTTAAATATGACTTTTAAGGATAGATTTAAAACTAGGCAAAGAGAGGGAGGGAAAGTATTTCAGAAATAGGGAATGGCTTGAACAAGGGGATGGAGGTATAAGAATGCAGGCATGCATTGTGTTTGGGAAGATTTGAAGGAGGGGGAAAGGCAAAAAACAGTTCAGTTTGGCTAGAGAATTACATTTGATGGAGGTGAATATTAATATGACATAAATCTGGAAAAGTAGGGTGATACCAGATTTTAGAGAGCACTGAATGCCAGGCAAAGAGGTTTGAACTTATTATACTAGATTATTACATTAATTATATAATAATATAGACTATATATAAATAAACTTATTATATTAGATTGCTTACTATATCTCAGGGAGGGGGAGGGAGTGAAGGAGGGATAGAATTTGGAACTCAAAACTTAAAAAATGTTAAAATTGTTTTAACATATAATTGAGGGAAAATAAAATATCATTAAATAAAAGATTGCCCAACTGTGATCTCTATGGATGCAGTCCTTAAGAAAGTCCTACTGGAGATGACTGGTTTATGGAATATCTATAACCTTAGTATTTGAACTTGTCATTACTTGACCACTGAGGAGGAATAATATTAAAGTAAATTCATTGGGGCAGCTAGTGGCACAGTGAGTAGAGCACGGCCCTGGAGTCAGGAGGACCTGAGTTCAAATATGACCTCAGACACTTGACACATGCACTAGCTGTATGATTGGGCAAGTCACTTAACCACAATTGCCCTGCCAAAAAACCACAAATAAAAATAAAAAAAAATAAAGAAGTCCATCAATTTAAAGAAGAAATTCCATTTGTATTTATTATACTAAAATTTTATGCTTCAAAAATTACCTCTAAGCAAGTGACTTCTAAATCCATAACTCTAGTCCCAAACTCCCTTCTGAGCTCCAGATACTACAGATATCCCACCAGAACATCAAATTCTATTCAGTACTCTAGTATTCCAATGAATCAGTGAGCTTATCAATGTGGGTACTCCCTCCCGGGGTACAGGTTGCAATCCACCCTTGCCTGCTCATACCGTGCTATTCTCATCCATATCTTCCCATAAATCCACCCTATATGCTGGGGGCCTTCTTTATGTTCTCTTAACATTGAACCCAGATACCATTGGAGCATGTAGTTTGGTTTGTCAGTTATTCCTTGCTCTCACTATACAAGCAGTTGATCTTATTCTCAGTCATACATTTCTCTAACATCCTTTATATAATTTCTCCTACTTATTCCTGTAATTAAAATCTGTAATTAAATTAATTTTAAAGAGGCTTAAGAGGAAGCATAGTACAATGAAAAAGAATACTGTACTTGGAGTCATGGGTTCAAATCCTACCTCATGACATTTGCTAGCTTGGACAAATCACTTAACCTCAATGAGCCTCATTTCCTCATCTTTAAAATGAAGGGTTTGGAGGAGATGGCATATTATATTTGAGGAAAAACAAGGAAGCCAGTGTCACTGGAATGCAGAGTACATTGTGGGGAATAAGATACAAGAATACTAGAAAGGTCAGAGGGAGCCAGGTGTGAAGGCTTTGAATGCCAGAAGATTTTAATTGGATCCTAGAGGTAATGGAGAGTCACTGGAGTTTATTCAATGGGGGTGAGGGGAGTGGCATGGTTAGATCTGCATGTTAGGAAGATTAATCTGACAAATGATTGGAGGATGAACTGGATTCAGGAGAGACTTAAGGCAGGGAGACCAACCAGTAGGCTATAGGTGTGAGTGACACGGCCCTGCACCACAGAGGTGGCAATGTTAGAGGAGAAGGGGAGTACAGAAGAGAGATAAAACCATCAAGAGAAGAGCAGACCTGTTGATTTTTAAAATGATTTACTCTCCCTGGCAAAAGTAGAAGAACCTGGACTCTATCATCTCCATGCCAGATTATCATATGAAAAAGTGTTTGTAACAGTATGCTGCTAAAAACCACACCGACAACAGCAAGAAGCAATACAGAATCTCTCTTATTAATCCACATAACCTCAAGACCACAGATGAGATAACCTACAGAGGCTCAGAGGGAAAAATTACTTGTTCAAGGTCATATAGATAAAACAAGTAACCCAGAACTCAAACCCAAATCTGCCAACTCCAAAATCAACTGTCTTTTTGCTGCCCTGTCCTGCTTGATTTTCTCAGACTGAACTTTAGAAAGACACACACACACACACCCTACACCACACCACACTACACTTCCCTAAACTCACATTCATTTCCTTTCTTCATTTAAGCATGTGCTAGAATACCACCTTTTTCCTCAGTTAGTCCTTGCCCTGTTCTAAGCATTCTTATTCATGACTTCCCTTCAGTGGTCACTAAAACAAAGAATGAACTTCACTCTCTACTTGAGAGGAATTGGGGGCAGCTAAATGGCACAGTGGATATAGCACCAGGCCTGGATTCAGGAAGACTTTAGTTCAAATCTGGCCTCTGGCACTTACTTGCTGTGTGATTCTGGGTAAGACCCCGTTTGCCTTAGTTTCCTCATTTGTAAAATGAACTGGAGAGAAATGGCAAACCACTGCAGTATCTTTGCCAAGAAAACCCCAAAGTGGGGTTAAAGAAGAGCCAAACACAACAACAAAGGAATCGAAAGAGACCTCAAAGACCATCTAAGTTGAACCCTCTCCTTTTACGGAGGAGGAAACAGAGGCCCAGGGAGGTAAAGCAATCTGTCAAAGGTCACACAGGCAAAAGCAGTAGAGGTGGGATTTGCTGCCTTTATATGAAGCCTTTCCTCATTCCTTGATTTGCTAGTGTATCTCTTTGCCAATAGGGCAGCTAGGGGGCGTCATAGTGCACAGAGCACCTGGCCTGGAGTCAGGAAGATTCATTTCCCTGAGTTTAAACCCAGGCTTAGACACTTAGCAGTTCTGCGACCCTGGTAAATCACTTAACCCTGTTTGCCTCAGTTTCCTCATCTGTAAAATGAACTGGAGAAGGAAATGGCAAACCACTCCAGTATCTCTACCAAAAAACCCAAAATGGGGTCACAAAGAGTCAGACACAACTGAACAATAACAACTCTTCACATCCGTTTTGCATATCTATCTGTGCACATGTACATGTCTTCCCCATTAGAGTAAAAATTCCTTGAAACCAGTGAATGGTTTCACTTTGTCTTTATACACCCAGCACCTAGCACATGACTGACACATAGTCATGATATTTGTCAAATTAATATTTTCAATTTATTGATTATTTAGGCATTCCCTCCATGACTCTGGAAGAGAAGTGAGGCTGATGACTGTGCAGCTCTGCCTCACTTAAATCCAATTCACTCACAAGTCAAGACATCGCCTTCCTGATGTCATTGGTCGTGTCTGAGAGAAGGATGAAACAAGGAGAAGAAGAAGAAGAAGAGAAGAAAAAGAAAGAGAAGAAGAGAGAAGAAAAGAGAGAAGAAGAAGAGAAAGAAAGAAGAAGAAGAAGAAGAAGAAGAAGAAGAAGAAGAAGAAGAAGAAGAAGAAGAAGAAGAAGAAGAAGAAGAAGAAGAAGAGAAGAGAAGAAGAGAAGAGAAGAAGAAAGAGAAGAAGAAGAAGAAAAGAAGAAGGAAAGAAGAGAAGAAGAAGGAAAGAGGAGAAGGAGAAGAAGGAGAAGAAGAAACTCCAAAACTTTCTCATCCTGTGTGATTTTACCCATGTTATTGAATGGATTCTCTATAAAGGTCCTACTCAACACACCCTTCATCTAGGCCTTTTTACATTTTGTGGATACTAGTACAGAATTCATCTGTAATCTCTCATTCCTTTCACATGACCAAGCTGTGTCCTTTCCTTGATGATTTCTTGATGACATCCCTCAAGACCAGCTTTTTTTTCTACCAAAGCTAGAAACATATAATTATTTTGATAATTTAAATACTAAATAATAATATGATATTATTTAATGCTCTGTCCCTGAAATATGTTAGGCAGCACAAAGAACTAGGAAAAGATGGTTCCTACAATCATGAAATTTATATTCCCCATCCCTGTTCTAAACTATTCTAAATGGATTAAGTTCTCGGCATGAATTTTGGCACCTTATTACTGGTACCTTATAATTTGGTACTAAGCTTTCCATTCCACCAAAACTGTTCTCTCCAAAGTTACCAATGATCTCTTAATTGCCAAATCCAGTGGTTTTTTCTCAATCCTTATTCTCCCAGACCTCTCTGTAGTTTTTGATATTGCTGACCACCATATCCTCCGTAATACTCTCTTCTCTCCAGGTTTTCAGTGCACCACTTTTTTTCCTGGTTCTCCTTCTATCTGACCAGTCCTTCTCAGTTTCCTTTGCTGGATTTTCACCCAGATCACCCCCTCTAACTGTAGGTTCCCTTGGGTTCTGTCCTGGGCCTTTCCTTCCCTCTAAATGACTTCACTTGGTGATCTCATCAGCAACCATGGATTTAAATACCATTTCTATGCTGAGGACTCTCAAATATACCTATCCTATCCCCACTTCACTGCTGACCTCCAATCTCACATTCCTAATTGCCTTCCAGACATCTTGAACTGGATGTCTAGTAGACATCTTGAACTCAACATTCATTGTCTTTTTCCCAATCCCATCCTCCAACCTTTCTATTATTATAGAGGGCAAAACCAACCTCCCAGTCTCTTAGGCTTGCAACTTAGGTGTCCTCCACAACTCTCCGCTACCCTCCCCTCCCCAGGCAATCTGTTGCCAAGGCCTGTTGATTTCACCTTCAGAACATCTCTGAATATGTATGCCCTCTTACCTCTTCTGACAGTGCTACCACTAGGAAAATGCTGGCCCTAATCTCCTCTTGCCTGGACTGTTGCATTAGTCTGTTGGTGGATTTGTCTGCTTTAAGTCTTTTCCCAGTCCAATCCATCCTACATTCAGTCACCAAAATGATTTTCCTATAGCACACTTTCTGCCATGTTACTCCCCTACCAATCAATTCCAGTGACTCCCTACTGCCTCTAGGATAAAATACAAAATGTTTTGTGGGTATTCAAGCCCTTCATAATGTGTCCCCCTCCCTCTCCTTCCAGTCTTACACTTTACTCCCTGACACTCTTCAATGATGTGACACTGGCCTTCTTGCTATTCTATGAACAAAAATACTCCATCTCTTGGCTCCAGGCAATTTTCTCTGACTGTCCCCTATGCCTGGATAATTCTACTTCCTCATCTGTTACCTACTGGCTTCCTTTAAGTCTTAACTAAAATCCTGTCTCTAGAGGAAGCCTTTTTCCAGCTCCTTGATTCCAGTGCTTTTCCCTTTTATATTTCCTATTTATCCTGTATGTAGCTTGTTTTTACATTTTGTTTGCTTGTTGTCTCCCCCATTAGATTGTAAGCTCCTTGAGGGGAAGGACTGTCTTTGACTCTTCTGTATTCCCTGCTCTTAACACAGCAAATATGGCCATAGTAAATGCTTAATAAATGTTTATTGACCGATTGGTTTCCTCTCCTAATAAGCAGACCAGTTAATTGAAGCAATACCATACCACTTTGAAATAATAGAGTTTCTGAGTTAACCTGATAATGATTGACTCACACCAGTAAAGTTGGGGTGGACTTGGCTTTCAATTGTGACAATATTCAATCATTTTGAAGTCTTAGTTAATCCATTCATCCTGTTCCCCTATCTCTGCAGAAGCTCTTACTGACCTGCAAGGTGAAAGGAGAGGACTAGGATAGAAAGAGGGGATTAATTATTTACTTCCAAGTGGCTGTCTAGTGATGGAGAAACATGTTTGGTTATCTGCACTACAAACAATCAGACAGTAGTGCCACTTAAAAACAGAGGTTTCAAGCTTCAAAGCCCTTTACAAACTGGACTGTTCACTAATGGATCCTCCAAATAATCTGTAAGAACTAGGTGTAGTTCACCCCCTTGAAAATGCTACAAGATGAACTTCTAGAAGAAGTCAGGAATAACATTATTTAAGTTGAAGGAAAGCAGGGAACAAGGCTACCCTGACCAAAGCGATAGCCTTCACATTTTCTGATTTTCTTCCCAGTAAAGATTTTCAGAAAGCAGGAGATTTTCCCTCTGTGGTTTGAAAATTACATAGGATTTCAGCTACCAAAATGGAGAAATGCACATGCTCTAGTGTATTGCTCTCTCCATTATTTGCATTTATTCTTTTTGATTAATGTTACCCTGTTGTAGCTGATTCAGGATTGCCTTTATTCTCCTGAACATTTTCCCACAAATATATGTTCTTGTTTAGCATGTGTTCTAAGAAATGTATAACTGTTAATGTCTTCGATTGTTCTCCATCTATCTTAACATGACATTGGTACTGTATTTACTATGGCATCTATGTTTGTCTAGGATGGGCTGGAACAAATAGAAGAGTAGTTCATCAGGGGTCAGATATACAGTAATGTATAATAGAGCTTTGAGAAATGAAAAGCATCATGGGATTTGTAGTTCAAAGGATAAAAATTCTCTCTTAGCCCTGGGAACAATTTGAGACTATGGAGATTTCTGAGCCAGAGGTAGAACTGAGTCAAGTTCTGAGCTCTTAAAGAGAAATACAAAGGATCAAAGAGATAGCTGAAAGGAAGGAGAAAAGAAGGAATGGCACAAGGGCAATACATGAAAAAGAGAAGAAGAAAATGTAGGACTGGGCTGTGGTAAAGAAAGAAGAGATATACAGAGGGCCAACAAACCCTATAGGCATCTCAGAGAAAGAGAAAAGCTGAAGTTATTACCAGGTGTACCCACTGTTTCAAGGACTGAGGAAAAGCCAAGAAAACGACTGTTTTCTTCCCAACTTCCTTTCCATTAAGAGACATTGTAACATATTCTATTCATTTTTATCCTACCATTTCTAGCAACCTTATTTTTTTGCTTAACCATAAAAAACCCAGTAGTTAAAGATAAATATACATTAAATTAGGGCTGTTCTCAGGCCTAAATGTTGGGAATTTTCCTAACTGGGGGCTCTGAGCTACTGTGATAGTACTCCTAATTTTTCATCTAATTCTAATATAAACTCCATAAATCAGTAGAGGAGGGGACTACATGAATGAGAGATCATTATATTGCAAAAGAAACTATTGTTGTAACAGGGTATAGCTGATTAAATCCCAGGGACAAAGGGAGTAGGAAAAGGGGGAGCTGAATATCAGGATGATCAAGCAGCTAGTTGCACCCTCAAAAAAGGGTGCAAAAATCAACCTCTATTACAAACAGTATAGTGAAACAAAAACAAATTCCAGCATAGGCCATGTCCACAACCACCAGTGTTACACAAGAATTATAGAAGCCTACTTTGAAGACCTAAGAACATTTAAATGGGCCCAATCACAAGCTCATTTGCCAAAGGAATGCAGAAGAGAAGATGAGGATTGGATGTGGGGTGGGAAAAGAATGAGGCCTTGAAGAAAGAAGATGTATAACAGTTTCTGTAAAGAATGACAGCATCAGAGAACCTCAAAATGGAAAGGACCTCAGGGGCTGTAGAATCCAACCTATACCTGAAAAAATAACTCCTTCTACCACACACACAAAACAGTATTCAGCCCTCTGCCTGAAGTTCCCAATTACAGGGAATTTTCGTCAAGCAGCCCAATCTACTTTTAATTTATTGATTTATTTATAATAAGGGCTGAATAAAAGGATTGCTATGCTGAAGTGAGGGCTCAGTTGAGGTGAGGTAGCATGACTTTTTGGAGGATTCATTCAACCCGTTTCATCATTTGATCCATGTGGATTGTGTAAGTTACCTAGGTTGAGGGTTATAATGCAAATAATGGGAAAGTCCAGAAAGAAAGGAATTCAAAGAGAGAGAAGAGTACAATCCTTTAATGGCTGATGGGTAGAGAGGCAAGTGAGTCCAGAGAAAGGTAATGACTAGGAATTTAGAGAGGGATCGAAAATCTGGTTGTCATAATGAAGATGAAGAACATATTTGGGAGAAGTGAAGAAAAGAGAAAGGTAGAACAAGAGCTTATAGTAAAGGAAATTTCCAGAGTTCATGATTTTGGAGATAAAATTTTAAAATTAACTTTTTTATCAACAAAAATCTGCCTTCTCCTCTCTCTCACCACTCCCCTGCCCCTAGCACTGAGAAAAAAAGAAAAACAAAACCTCTATTACAAACATGTATGGTCAAGCAAAACAAATTCCAGCATTGGCCACATCCAAAAAGATATTTTTTAATCGTACTCCTCTCTATCAGGAGGAGGGTAGCATCATCAAAAGAGCTTCATCAAAAGTCCTCTAAAATCATGGTTGGTCACTGAGTTAACTAAAGTTTCTAAGTCTTTCAAAGCCTTTCTTTGTCTTTATAATATTGTTGTAAGTATATCATCTATTCCCTTGGTTCTGTTCACTTAACTGCATTAGTTCATATGATTTTTCCCAGGTTTTTCTGAACCTGTTCTCTTCATAATTTCTCTAATAGTATTGGAGTGGGCATCTGAAACAGAGTGGAGATCGAGATGGTATAGGATATAGAGTGTTAGAAATTGTTTGTCCCTCATTTTCGAAGAGGACCAATGACATCACGGGGTAATGTCTTAATTCATTGCATGTTATATTTAAGAGAGGCAGAACTGTACAAAGTCATCAAACCTCATTCTATCTTCCTGATTCATCAAAATCCCGTGATAAGACAAAAAGTGAGGACAACTGGTAATGGCCCAGAACACAGTGAATGACCTTGGCATCTTTGAGAGTGTTAGAAGTATCACCAGTGTGAAGATGGAAGTCTCAAAAAATGAGTGATCCTATAATTCAGAATCCTAGAATTTAGAGTTGAAAAGTATCCTAGAGATAATCTAGTCCATACTCTCATGTAATAGTTGAGGAAACTGAGGGTCAGATCCTCTAAGTCCCAAACCAGGGCTCTTGTCATTAACCAGCCCCCTTACTAGACCAACAGCCATTCCTAAAAATAGTTAACAAGTATTTAGCTATGACATAATGAAAAGATCCACAGTAGGCTTGGAGAGGAGAATGGAAACTCCAGGACGATGACCCAAGGGCACGTTTTGAGAAGAAACCTGAGAAAAAAAAGCTTTTAAAGAAGGATCAAGAAGTTTTAGAGCAGGAATAGCACAGGCGAATTTACCAAAAAGCCATGCTCTCCTTGAAAAAGGAGACATACTGGTTCAAGGTAGTTCTGTGGGCAAGATCTAGGGGAACCACTGAGTCAGAGCGTTGGCAGCTATAAGAAACACCTGGGAGCAAGTTGAAGATTTAAGTGAAGCAGTAAGGACCCTGCTTTCCAGCGACCCAAGAGTGCTGAGAGATTGGTACTAAGACTTTTGGGATGCAAACACACACACACACACACACACACACACACACACACACACACACACTCACATCTTATATAAAGTGGAAGCGGGTACCAGTTTGGAGACTGTCCTCGTCTACATTTCATACCAGTCTTTTCTTCAGTCACAAAAAGGCAGTATGTTATAATGGGAAAAGCTCTGGACTTGGATTTGAAAGACCTAGGTTCAAATTCATCTCTGATACGTATTAGCTGTGTGACCCAGGGCAAATCACTTAACCTCTCTGAGCTTCTGTTCCTACCAGAATGAAAGGGTTGAACTCAATTTCTAAAAAGCTTTCCACTTTGTAATCTATGAAAGTGCAAACAATGAAGAGTAATGAGAAAAACCCTGGATTTGAAATCAGAGGACCTGCGTCTGACTCTCAGCTCTGCTCCTTCCTCGCCATGTGGCTGTGAGCAACAGCCATGAGCCCTCTCAGTCCCAATGTCCTTGTAAGATGAGTTGGGCTGAATAGTCTCTAGACCTCTGCCAGCTTAAATCTGAATCCATGAAACAAAGAAACGCATTATGCAGGATAACAGAGAAGGGAATACAGCCTCCTTCCCCCAATCCTGTCGCTGTGTGAAGACTGCTCCAGAAGCTTGTCTCAGATGGCAAGCCTTCTGTTCCCATCCAGCAAAAACATGGACAATTTGTGTTTCATTTTGCTTTTTCTGGCAAATGCCAGTGTGTTTATAAATTGTGACTTCAGGCTACTGGAAATTTTATTTAAAAAAAGACTCAGTTACTTTACAGAGCTGCCCCTTAAAGAAACAAAGTGTTTTAAAACACTGTTGGGGGGGTTTGATTTTATTTTCAAAATTGCCAGAAAACAGGACATCAGTGGCAGTGATTGCCTTGCAAATATTAGTCAGATATGAAGCTTTATGAAGGTCTCGGGATGACTGGGGCAAATTCTGAAGACTGAAATACCTTTATACATCTTCAAAAGCTTCTCCCTATCTCCCCTCCCTGAGATGTACCTAACTAACTCTCCCATTAGACTGTGAACTCCTTCAGAGCCAGGATTGTCTTCTGACTCTCTTTGTATCCCCAGGGTTAAGCACAGATAGTAGGTCCTTAAAAATGCTTGTTGACTGACTAATTCAATAGCTTCCTCTAAGATTTAACAACAATAATCGCTAACATTTATATAGCCCTTACTACACACCAGGCTCTATGCCAAACACTACACAATTATTATCTCATTCATCCTTACAACAATCCTTGGGAGGTAGGTGTTATTATCATCTTCATTTTGCAGATGAGGAAACTGAGGCAACAAGGGTTTGCCCAGGGTCTTACAGCTAGTAAATGTCTGAGGCCACATTTGAACTCAGGTCTCCATGACTCCAGGTATCAGTAAATGTTACATGCATTCCTCTTCTTTTAAATCGTTATTTTAAAATTATAACACAATAAGCAATATAGTACAAAGTAATATTATATGATAATACAATTTGGTTCCAGGAACTCTTGTCACCGAACTAAAGTACAACGTAGAGTGGTTAAGTTCCTAGAAGGCAAGGACTGTGTTAGTTTGTCTTTGTATTTACAGCACTGAATACAGAGGTGGCACAGAAGAGGCACAAAAGTAAATGCTCCTTGAATTGAAGTGAATTGAATCATCAGGTCCACCTCTTCCAAAGTGCGCTCAAACGAATTTTTCTTTTTAGTGCCTCTCAAAGAAATCTGGAATGGTCAGCCTAGTGAAATTTCTCACTTAACGGACAATTCCTGTGCTTCAATTACTTCTTACTGATCCATCTTGTTAGTACAAGATGTTATTTATCCTTGGGTGATCTTAGGCAAATTGCTTTCCTTTTCTAATCTTCAATTTCCATATCTCTAAAATGAGAGGGTTGAGCAAGATGACCTTTGAGACCCTTTAAAGCTCCAGATTTTATAACTCTCTGATTCTGTTTCTTTAGTTCTTTAATCCTTCAATTAAATTAGGATTTGTCTACAGCAACTACAGCAAGTTCAGTCATTTTTCAGTCATATCCAACTCTTCATGAGTCTTTTTGGGGTTTTCTTGGCAAAGATACTAGAGTGGTTTGCCATTTCCTTCTCCAGCTGGTTTTACAGATAAGGAAACTGAGGAAAATGGGGTTAAATGACCCACCCAGGTCACAAAGATAGTACTGCTGAGTCTTCCTCACCACCTAGATGCCCCCTACAGCAACTACTACACAAAAAAATGGTTTGCTCACCTCACCCTTCTTCTTCGATATTAGACTCTGAGCAAAGTGGTGCCACTTCACTGAATCAGTTCATTTTTCGGTCCACTGACCCATTCTTCTTCATTCCCAACACCACAACTCTAGTTTAGGTCTTTCACATCTTCCTTATGCCAGAATTACTACCAACACTTTCCTTCTTGTCTTGCATGTCTCTGATCAGTCCGGCATACTTTTACCACTGATAGCACATCACTTCCTCATTCCAAAATGTACAGAATCAATTTTCAGTGTATTTCATTGATGCCTTTTGTCTTCACATCACAGTCATGCCTTGTGACCCACAGTCTTGTGACAAGCAAAACAAAAAAAAATAAGTAGGAATATCCAATATGATGATTATATCTGACGGGTCATCCCTTTCCATCCTCTTCTACCTCCATTTATTAAGAAGTAGGTATTATCATTATTGCTTGCTGGAACCCCCGCTGGTTTTCCAGTTACTCAGAGTTCGGCTTCCATTTCATATCTTATTCAATTACATTATTGGAGTCACTATTCTCTTGGTTCTTCTTACTTTGCTCTACGTCAACTCATACCAATCTTCCCACATTTTTTGGAATTTCCCTTCATTTCTTACTGCATAATAATAATCTTAATCAATTTCAGACTCTGTCTGGCTTTCAAGCCCCTCTGTAACAGGACTGTTTAACCTTTTCTGGAATCATGTCCAA
This sequence comes from Trichosurus vulpecula, assembly GCF_011100635.1. NCBI lineage: Eukaryota > Metazoa > Chordata > Mammalia > Diprotodontia > Phalangeridae > Trichosurus > Trichosurus vulpecula. The sequence goes on from NC_050574.1 coordinate 184,243,096, forward strand.
CGAAGCCTATGGACCCTTTCTCAGAAGAATGTTTTTAAATGCATAAAATAAAATACATAGGATTACAAAAGAAAAACAATTATATTGAAATTGTTATAAAAATTTAAGTTCCTAGACTCCATGTTAAGAACTCTTGCACAATGATGTGTCTCACTCTACCTGTCCTACTTTATCTCTTTTCTGTAACATTTAAACTCAGGTAAACTTGCTAATTTCCCAATTATACTGCCTTTCACATTTCTGTTTCCAAGTCTTTTTTCATTCCATTCTACTCAACAGGAATGATGTCTTACCTCTTTTTGATCTATCTTAATCCTACAAAGCCCAGCTCGATTCTGGCCTCTTCCATGAAGCCTGCTTCCTCCAGCCCAAACTCCCTTCACAAACCGCTGTGGCATACATTCTTATTACTTAACCGATCTTTAATTGCTTCATGTCTCAATCTTGTGTCCCTAGACAGACCATAAACTCCTAAAGGGCAGAGACTGTGCATTCAATTCCAGTCCTGGTTCCAAAACTTACACTTGAGGCTGTGTTGAGTAGTTTTAATTTTTCTGAGCTTCAGTGTTCTCTTTTGCAAATTTGGGACAGAAATACTATTACTGCTCTGCCTAACTTTCATGGCTAGTGAGATTATATTAAGAGTAGGGACTCAATTGGACTCAATAGTCTTAGAGTTGTCTGGAAGCACCAAGAGGCTAAATGATATTTATTCCATCACAAACCAATAATGTCAGATATGGGACTTGAATCCAGGTCTTACTGACTCCAAGTTTGACTCTCTATTCCTTTCACCTTCTTATTTCTCTTTCTTTTAAAAATAACATGATATTTACATAGTACCTTTAGCCTTACAAAATGCCTTAACTACATGACCTATTTGAGCTTTAAAGCTGCCCTGTTAAGTATTACCACAGTTATCATCATCATCATTTCCCATTTTACAGATGAGAAAACTGAAGCTGAAATAGATAAAGTGACTTGCTTAGGGTCGTAAAGCTACCGAGTGTCTGAGATGGGATTGGAGCCCAGGTCTTTCTGACTACAAGCCCAGCATTCTATCCATTACTCCAGCCTACTTCAGTCATTCAGTTGAATAGCATTTATTAAGTACCTACTATGTTCCAGGCACTTTATTAAATGACAAGGATGCAAAGAAAGGCAAAAGATAAATTGTCCCTATTCTCGGGGCACTCACAGTATAATGGGGGAGACAACATACAAAGACTAACTACAAACAAGATATAAACAGGATAAATTAGGGTACTCAAGAGGTAAGGCACTGAGATTAAGGGGGACTGAGAAAGACTTAACACAAAGACAATTTCATTCACACATATGGAATTCCTACAGTACTTAGTCTGTTTAAGCCTCTGGACAATTAAGTACTTTGCTGAATTGTCTAGTGTTGTCCATTTTCATCAGTCTTCTTCCTTGTCTAGATTGTAAGCTCCTCGAGGCCAGGGATCTGTTTTTTTACATTTTCTTTATTTTCCAAAGAACAGTACTTGGTTGACTGAATTAAAGAAATGTGAATTCTACTCCTAGCTCTTCCCAGAGCTGCTACCTGACTTGTAAAATGAGGATATATACCAATAGTAGAAGCATTTAAAAACCCTTCTCTATTTTCAGACTTTGATTCCCAGAAAATCCTCCCATTTCAATCAACAATTCTACTCGTCTGGCCCTAGCAAGGCATTGAAATTGTACATCTCACTGCTAAACCTGGGGTAATTTTCGAGATATAGATATGTATGTGTGTGGGTGTGGGTGTGCGTGTGTGTGTGTGTGTGTGGGTGTGTGTGGGTGTTTCTGTGTATCTGTTAATGGTTTGTTAATGTTTTTATACTCCATATATCTAAGGCAACTTCATGAAGCGTTGGACTCTATGAGTCAGGAAGATGTCAATTCATATATAGCGTCAGACACTAGTTGTGTGATTCTGGGCAAGTCACCTAACTTCTGTCTGCCTCAGTTTCTTCATCTGTAAAATGAGGATTAGTAATAGCACCAACGTCATAGAATTGTAATCAAGATCTAATGAGATAACACATATATAGTGCTTTGCAAACTTTACAATGCTACATAAATGCTATTTTGTGGTGACAAAAATCCAAAAGCCCCAAAGGAGCAAGCTGGATAGGAGATATTACAATCTTTTTTTTTCAAGCAATCTATTTTTCCCTGAAGGGACAAGTGCCAAACCTGGTCCAGAAAGCCTTGTAAAGGTCAGCATTTGGCCAAAGTTATCAGAATTTATTGTGCAATTCTGTAACTGTTATAGAAACAGCACTAATTAGGACCCTGTGAGGGGTCTTCTTGTTTTGGTTTGTTGTTTAAGAAATTGGAGCATCATCTGTTACTACAGTCACTTAAATGGCCAACACAACCTGTACCTTGTGCCAACTATGGGAGATCTCTAGATCCCTTCAGTTCCATTTCCTCCAAAAAAGCCATTTTTATGACCAAAATTTTTTATTTAGCTAAATCTCTATTTCATGCATATGGCATAGTCCTCCCAGATTTTGGTAGTTCAAAATAAGATAAAAAATAAAAACCCAAGCAGCCTTTTTACAGAACAGTGAAATCAGTAAAATACCAAGGTCAGGGGTAGTCTACAGCTTTATTATACATATATAGATATAGATAGGTATGGATATAATAATTTCTTATCCAAGATCATCCACCTCTGGGCCACTTTTTATAAAAATTTTTTATTCATTTTAAACTTAAATACAAAATGAGGGAAGAAAAAAAACATTTCCATGTACACTGCAGAACACAAGAGAATTCAACATAAAACAATAAATTTCCATAAGAAAACCTATATAATAAATACTATCCATTGTTTTTGAAACTACCTGAATTACATCAATAATATCATCTAAGCTGGTAGGTAGTGCAATGGACAGAGCTCTGGGCTTGGAATCAAGAAGACTCAACTTCATGAGTTCAAATCCCACGTCAGATACGTACTAGCTGTGTGACCCTGGACAAGTCACTTAACCCTCTTTGCCTCAGCTCTTCAGCCTTAAAACAAGCTGGAGAAGGAAATGGCAAACCACTCCAGTATGTCTGCCAAGAAAACCCCAAATGGGGTCAGGAAGAGTCAAGCGTGACTTAAACAACTCAACAATAATAAGAAAAGCCTCCCTGAATGATGACTTCATCCTTCCTGTAACTGAGGCCCCACAAGAGTAAAAAACCTTTGTGCTTCTTTGAGGTCAATTTATCTCTTTTGCTTTTGTTTCTTTTCCTCTTCTTCTCTTCCTTGCTTGACCTTTCCCCATTTTAGATTCTTGTTTAGGTGAATTTTCTACAGTGAATTTTGTTAACTCATTTGGAAAATTTTTTTCTAACCACTGTCTACATTTAGCAACCATTTACATTCACAGTATATTTAGAGGGCTCTGTTGGCCAGGAACAGACTCCACAATAAAGGACCCAAAGTGGGTCATCTGTGTCTAACTTGGTATTGCTCCATAGCTCTCCTCGAAATCCACAGTAATGGATTCAAATCTGTAGCCACCTTACACACTCTTCCACTCCTACCTCCTGCACAGAAGAGACACATGCAGAACCCTTGCCCCACTTTGGGTTTTGTCCAGCCCCTGCCCCTTTCTCCTCTGAGGTCCTGAAGTCCCATCAACCCCTTGGCCAGTGAAGAAACTCTTGTTGTTGTAATTGCTGGTGGTGGTGGCCCTTTATTCTCAAAGAGGATCAATGGCATCAAGAGGGTGATGTCTTGACTTGTCCGTGATGCCAGTGAGTTGGATTTAAGTGAGGCAGGGCTGCTCAAAGTCATCAGCCTCACTTTCCTCCAGAGTCACCAAAGTCCAGCGGCAAGACATAAGTCATAGTCACTCAGGAGGCCACAGATGGACCTGAGCTTGCTGCCCAAGAAGCCTTTCTGATTCTTCTATTCATTAGCTCCATCCCTGTCCAGTCACTTTGTATTAATCTTATACATATCCTATATTTCCATATCTGTGCTCATGTTTTGTCCACCCCACCCCTCAGCAGAATGTAAGCTCCTTGAGGTCAATGACTTTAATTTTTGTCTTTGTATCTCTGGCACCTAATGCAAGGGCTGGCATATAGGAGGTGCTTTTAAAAAATTCTTGGTGGGCAGTTGATTGTTGAATTCAATGGAATTAAGGTGACATGTTTTGATACCTGTCGAAATCAGGATCGTTTAAGAAGTGTTTTCTTCTTTTTAAATTGAATTGAGTTTATTTGTTTTTGTTATATTTTAAATTCAGAACTGTCACCCTTCTGCCCCACCCCGCACCAGAGAAGGCTGCCATTTGAGGCAGATTTATAAATATATGTAAAACCATATTATTCATACTTCTATTATCAGTTCTTTCTGTGGATGTGGATAGCATCTTACTCCATGGGCCCTTTATAATTGATTTGAATATTTACAGTATTCAGAATAACTTGGTTCTTCATAATAATTCCTGTATACAATGTTCTCTTGGTTCTGCTCATTTCACTTTTCGTTATTTCATGAGAGTCTTTCCATGTTTTTTTAAAATCAGCCAGATCACCATTTCTTACAGCAAAGTAGTATTCCAGTGGATTTTTAAAAAAAACATTTAAATTCTGCCCCTTGTCTGAGGGCTGCTGAAGTCCCTCATTTTCTTTTCTGGGGGTAACTGGGGTTAAAGGACTTGCCCAGGGTCACATAGCTACTTAAGCGCCTGAGGGTGGATTTGAATTCAGATCCTCCTGATTCCAGGGCAGGTGCTCTGTTGACTGTACCGCCTGGCTGCCTCCCTCGCTTGCTTTACGAACAAACACTGATACCCACTTCCCCACAAGTCAGGACTTCCATGTCATTGAGAAGAACTATGGAGAATATCTTTGTCTTGTGTCTTTCAGAAATGATCAGGTTCCCACTTTCATTGTGAACCATTTTGGTCAGTGGCTCTTAAGCTTTTTCATCTTTCAACATTTGACACCAGGGTATTCTGCTCTGCTTGCTACCACCTCAGCCATGACCACTACCAAAAAGCCCATCCTTAATCTGCTAGGTGCAGCTGTTTATAAGTTTACTGTACCAGAGATAGGAAAACCTAGGAGCAGGAACACGAGGAAAGGAATTGGTTCTCTAATTTCATCAGAAGTACCAGCAAACAGCATGTATTTGTGACATCCCTAGAAGAGCAGTTCAGTATGTTTGATAGCATGTTGGACCCTGAGTCTGAAGGATCTGGCTTCAAATCCTATCTGTGCCACTTACTACTTATGTGATGTTGGGAGAGTGACTTTAAACTCTCTGGGTCTCAGTTTGCTCATTTAGAAAATGAAGACTTCAGATAGGATGACCCCTAAGGATCCTTTAAGTCTTGTGAACATTACAACTTATTCCCCTAAGGTTTCGAGCCTAGGGTTAGTAAAATAGAGCTATAAGTACATTGGCTAAGATCTAGGAAACTTGGCTGCCTCTGTCTAAGCAGCTGGTTGGCATGCCACAACAGGGAGGGAGCTGAAGTACATATTTGCAAACATCTGCAATGTCCAAAGAACTCTCTGAGAGAGAGCTATTTGACTGCCCTTGATTAGAGTATTGTCTGGCCATCTATTCCCACATTTATAATGTTTTGAATTATATAATAATGAGTCATGAGAGCTCAACTTTTTTTTAAACCTTATGTCTCTCTTTGGTCCCTAATCTTATATTTGTAAATCCTAGCCCCAGTAGGTCCAGCTTCTTGGCTCTCTTGCTGGCTATGCCCACTTTACTGTATACCCTCTTCAGTGTGGATAGGCACCTCTTAACTCTTTACCAACTGTGAAATGGACAGCAGAAGTATGAGAGAGAAGTACCTTCTTTTTTATATGTAGTATAATATTTGTTTGTTTATAAGGCTAATTTTCATCAAAATAATAGCAATAAGCAGTATGACCCTCATCCTCATATTTCCCTTAGTCACTCAGTAATATTATCTCTATATCCGGAAAAGCCACAGGCTGAATCCCATGATTATATCCTTATATCTATGTAATCTTGGACTCGATGCTTAATCCCTCTGGCCCACCTGAGAAGTACCTTCTTAAAGAGAAGACACTAATTGCAATACACTTGGTCCCTGACAGATGTCCTTGGGGCATCAGCTTGTGTCATCAAGAATACCATTATTCTTCCCTCAAAATAAGTCACTAGCCCAAGACTTTATGACCTGACATAGTCTGGCTAAAGACCATGGTCTGGAATACAATTTTCTTTCTTTTTTCCCCACAAAGGATAGTTTTTATACAAACCAAGTAAACTCAGTGTAGTGCAGATTTCTGAACTGTTGGGTTTGCTGTACCCTCTAGCCAGACCATTTCAGGAGGGACATGAAGCAATGGCCAAAATTATTGAATATTTTTTAGTTCATCTCCCACACAAACACATCTCTTTTTTTCCAGAGGCAGCTAGTGGCTGATACTAGCTGTGTGATACTGGGCAAGTCACTTAGCCTCTGTTTGCCCCAATTTCCTCAACTATAAAGAGGAGATAATAATTGCATCTAGCTCTCAGGTTGTTGTGAGAATCAAAGGAAATAATATAGCCCCTGGTACAGAGAAGGCACTATATAAATGCTTCCTTCCTTCCCCTCCCCTTTCAATATAGATAAAGTTCAAAGTCACCAAAAGCAGGAAAAAACAAGGAGAATTTGCTCCAAATGACAGTGGATACGGGGCCATAATTAGTTAATACAGAATACATAGACAAGGTCAAGTTTGAATAGGCACATGTCAAACTTGGACATGGGCATGATCTGCCAGGATCACCTTCAACTGGCGCAGGCAAACGATAGAGGGTTGTATCACCACATTGCTTGCTGTAGTTGTGTATGAAGTGTATAAATTCAAAGTAAAACAATCTTTGTATAGGATTTTTAAAGTAATTAGTTCTATTTTTCAACATTAATCTTTTTGGTACGATTATAATATAATAATCTAGTTTCCCCCTCAAAACTTCAACTTTTAAATGATCTAAATAAATCAAAAATAACTTACTAACAATCATTTGAAATGTTCAACAATTAAATTTAAGTTTGTCTTAAATGGTTTTTAATGCCTCTAATTTTATAGAATGAAAGTGTCATTTTGTGATGGATGAATACTCAAGCAATTAGAAGAAAGAATCTACCACAGTAGCTGAAACTAGAATAAGCAAAGACAAGAGAGAAAGTTCAAGTGATGGAGAAAGAGAAACAAAATAAATTGCTAAAACAGTAAAAATACAATCTACTACCTTTATCACTGGCATTTGTAGGTATTGTTATGGATTGTAAAGACTACTGAAGCATTTTTAAAATGCAAGATGAGAACAGGAAGGAATTCAAAAGGAAACACACACAAGCACAGCGGCTTTGAAAGTATTACAGTGAATTTATCATTTTTTAAAAAGCAAGTTTTAGTAATAAAAAAATCATGGTTTAGGTAGAGTTTTGTCTTTGATTCTGTAAATAGAAATGTTCGTTTTGTGTGTGTGTTTGTGAAGTTCAGAATTTAAAAAAATCTTTTTGTTCTATATTTACCAATGCCAACCATGCTCTGCCCATCCCCAACCCTCTGCACTGAACTTGGGAGGGGAAAAGGGAGATGTGAAGAAGACAGAGAAGAAACTAAGGAGAGAAGAGGGAGTGCCGCTACTTAAAAGTGGGGAGAAGGAAATTGGTTTTCCAAAGGAGAACAGGACAGTTACTGATATCCTTTCTCCAACCCCTCTCTCTTCCATCTCTCCCATCTGATGATTTCTATCTTACGGAATCATTCTACTCTACACAGGTAGGAAAATGGTCTTGCTCACTCGCTCTCCTACTCGCAATTCCTCGTTGATAGACACCATTCCCATTTAAGGGAGGGAAATAAATTCCTTGCCAAAGGGACTTTTATTCAGGACATAAGTCAATATTAGACCAGCCTCATTATATGTAGAATCTCTTAAACTGACTTCTAGTAAATACTAAGCATTGTTTTAAAAGCCGAAACCTTCCTTTCTCCTAAGAAATCAGTTTGGTTATTTTCCAAATTCTCATTCTACAAATGATTGGCACGATTGAAAAACAGACGGTAAAAAACAAAACATTTGGATGGTTTGCTGCTGGTAAAAAGAAATACATACTGACTCAGCTCCTTATTATAATCACCATGGCTGGGAACCCCAGCAGTAATCTCTGTAAATCATGTTTAGAGCATTCTTAGAAGCACTGTTCTTATGGTCTTGTTTCTACACAGTCCATTTGTGATACCCTGGCCTGAGATGGGGAAATAGCTACGCAGAGAGCTGACATCCTCTCTTCAGACCCTAGTTAAGTGTTAGTTTGGGAGTGATGTAAACTACCAGACACGTTCAAAGTAATAGTTAGCTTGTCCTGAAACAGCATATCGCAGCTCTTGAAGTTACACATGAACTGGAACAAATGGCAATGTTCACTTAATGATATCTCTCTGCATCTTTCTCAAGTTCATGGCTATGGAAGCCAAAAGCAGTCCTTGTTCTACAGGTTGCACTGCTTCCTCTATAAAGTCAGAGCCCAGGTTTGTTTGTTTAAAGTGACCGTTCCAAATATATACACATGCACTCACACACACATATGTGCACATACACACATACATACATATGTACGTATATTCAGGCATATATACATACACACATGCATATATATATACACACCCAGCAAAAGGAATATTTTCACGGTAATAAAACCTGAAGACAAAGCAGGTACCCAGAGAATGGGGAATGGACGAAAAAGTTAGATGTAGGTAAAAGTAAACACGATGTTATCGGGTCATATGAAATGATAAATATGAAAAGCTCCAGGAAACATAGAGAGACTTTTATGAACTGATGCTGAGCAAAAAAAAAAATCAGAACCAAGAGAAATAAACGTATACATACACATATATACTTATTTGTGAGCAATTACTATAGTAAAGTCCATGGAGACAATATTAAAAGGCAGTCAGGCTCAGATTAATTATTTCAATGACTAATCTTCACCTCTGAGAACAAATGATGAAACACGGCTCACTCCTCTATGAAGACATAGGGGATCAGTGATACTGAATATCGAATACATTGTCAGATAGTCACTGTGTCAAATGGTTTTGCTTGTCTGTTTTGCAAGAGCATTCAATAACAAAAGTTAAGGAATTTAAAATCCAGAAATTATTATAACATTTAAAAGCTTACTTTAAAATTAATTAATTAAAATATAATGGTTTTTATTAGAATATTGAAGGGCATTTCAGAAGTTAAATACTATACAACAGTTTTCACTGGACCTCCTTGAAGTACTGCAGGATAATTAAACACCATCAGTTACAACCCTGTAAGTTCAGAAGGAGATTTAAAGAAGATAGAAATAGTAGAACAAATGCCTGAGGAATTCAGAACTTAACTGAGACTCTAGTCGGGACTCCCGGATACACATGTGAACCATCATTAGGCCTGTTATCTTTTCTTTTTTTTTCACTTGAGCCAAGTGAACTCACACAAATGACAGACAGAACTTTTGGGGCCTGTATGTTTTAGAAACTACAGAAATTTGTCTTGGGAGATCCACAACTGACACGCACACAAATGCATATGTGTAATATTAAACCTATAAATAGGAATGGTTGGTGGTAGGTCCTAATCTAAGGAACTCCAGTTCTATTGATGATACCACTTTCTCTGAGCCTTAGAGTCCAAGCATCACAATCAGTTAAAAAACAAAAAAGCTTTGAAGATGACTTCTATAATCACAAACATGGTTCCCAACATCAATATCCTTTTTAAATACTTTTAAACCATTCTCTTTGTTCCAACAACAAAAAGACATGGTAGAAATAAGTACTCTTTGAGCGCCTGAATAAATAATAGCTCATGTATATACAAGCACAATCTACCTGTGAAGAGGACAATGTTAATATTACTAGTCCCATTTTACAGATAAAGAAACTACAGTTAAGTGACTTGCCCATGGTCACCTATCTACTAAATGGCAGAGCTAGGACCAGTATCCACATTTTCTAACCCCAAATCTAACACACTTTCCACTGTACCAAACTGCCTTCCTAATGTTTTACAACACCTGGCTTTCATGAATTCCCATAAACTATTGCAGTTATAAGGAAAGGAAAAGAGCCACATGAAATTTTTATGGAAAACCAAGTTAATGAAAGTTCCAGTTTTACAAGATGAAATGTCAGTTTCAGGGAATACTGCAAACTTTCCTTTTCCTTTTTTAAACAATTTTTTTTAATGAATAAAAATCTCTTTTATCTTGCTCCCACCTCCCTCCCCCAAAAGAAAAATAAAACTTTTAAAAATAAAATAAACAAAACAAATTCCTTTATTGGTAATGTCCAAAAAAAAATATGCTTCATTCTACACACAGAGTACATCACCTCTCTGTGAGGAAGTGGGTAGCATGCCTCATCATTGGTCCTTTGGAATTATGGTTGGCCATCTGCAACCTATTATTTTTAAATTTCCCTGAAGCCCAGGCAGTACATGGTATAGTCAAAAAAGCTCTAGCTCTGGAGTCAGAGGGTGTGAGTTCAAATCCTACCTCTTAAACTTATTACCTGTGTGACCTTTTAAGCAAATTGCTTCATTTCCTTAGGTCTCATTTTCCTCATCTACAACTGATTCCCCCTCCCCTCCTAGCCCTAAGCTCTATGATCCTATGACCAGTACCCATAGTTCTCTGGGTCTCAATAACTTCTAGGAAGTGAATACATTCTTTAAGCTTTTCATCTGTGAATTAATGGAGCCACCTATTTAGCATTCTTACCAATTAAAAACAGGTTAAATCTCATTTTAATAAATAACATTAAGACCTATATACTGAATCTGTATCAGTGTTCCTTAATGACAAGCAGCTTGGCATCTGGGGACATGAGTGTCAGTTTGGAGTCTATTTGAAAGGGACCCAGACTTATCTGGTTATAGAGGAATTGCTGAGATATTTGCAAAGCATTGGAGTAGTCCTTTACCCGAGTTTTATATTACCCAAGCTTAATTTTGTTATGGTAATCTATCACCTAGAGAAAGGCACTCATAATGTTTATTTGCCTCTAAGTCCTCTTAAGAATCACAGAATTTTACGGATCACTCAAGTCCTTCATTTTGCAGATGTGGAAGCTGAGGCCAAGAGAGTTTCCATGACTTGCCCTAGGTCACAAAGTGAGTCAGTATCAGAGCCTGGACTAGTCTGTGCTCTATTCCATGCTGGGTGAAGATGCTTTGTCAGTTTGTTTAGAGTTTTCTGATGCTTTGTTGGTTTACAACTTCCTGAGCTCCAGCACCAGCAGCTAGGAATCACTGTCATGATACTGTAAAAACGAAACCACAGCAAACCAAAACCAAAAAACCCACTGGATTTGAGGTCAAAAGTCCCACCTGGGTTGGTTTCCCTTCAAGTCCCAGCTAAAATCTGCCCTTCTACAAGAAGATTTTTCCAATCCCTCATAATTCTAGTGCCCTCCCTCTATTAATTATCTCCAATTTCTCCTACATGTGGCTTGTTTGTACATAGCTGTTTGGATGTTGTTTCCCCTATTAAGCTCCTTGAGAGCAGGGACTATGGGGGGGGGGCTTTCTTTATATCCCCTGCCCTCAGCACAGTGCCTGGCACATAGTAGGCAATTAATGAATGTTTACTGACTGACCCCGGGCAAATCACTTAACCTTTCTGAACTTCACGGTCCTCATCTGAAAATGGGGACACCACATATAGATGATATAGATATAGATATAGATATATAGATATATATTTTTGTTTATGTGTATATATATGTATATGGGAGTGTGTATGTATGTATATATGTATGTGTATATATATATATATATATATATATATATATAGAGAGAGAGAGAGAGAGAGAGAGAGAGAGAGAGAGGGCAGGCACAGGGTGAGTTGAAGATGAAGGGAAGATATCTAAAAGAAATAAAATCAAATTAAGGGATGAGAGAGGAATACATTGAGAGAGGGAGAAAGGGAGAGATAGAATGGGGTAAATTATCTCGCACAAAAGTGGCAAGAAAAAGCAGTTCTGTAGGAAGAGAAGAGAAGGCAGGTGAGGGGGAATGAGCGAATCTTGCTCTCATCAGATTTGACCTGAGAAGGGAATACCATACATACTCAATTGGGTATCTTACCACACAGGAAAAAAGGAGGAAGAAGATTAAAAAAGGGGGGGATGATAGAAGGGAGGGCAGATGGGGGTGGAGGTAATCAAAAACAAACATTTTCGAAAGGGGACAGGGTCAAGGGAGAAAATTCAATAAAGGGGGATAGGTTAGGAAAGAGCAAAAATATAGTTAGTCTTTCACAACATGAGCATTGTGGAAGGGTTATACATAATGATATGCATGTGGTCTATGTTGAATTGCTTGCCTTCTTAGGGAGGGTGGATGGGGAGGGAAGAGGGGAGAGAATTTGGAACTCAAAGTTTTAAAAGCAGATGTTCAAAAACAACAAAAAAAGTTTTTGCATGCAACTAGAAAATAAGATACACAGGCAATGGGGCGTAGAAATTTATCTTGCCCTACAAAAAAGGAAGGGAAAAGGGGATGGGAGGGGAGTGGGGTGACAGAAGGGAGGGCTGACTGGGGAACAGGGTAACCAGAATATACACCATCTTGGAGTGGGGGGGAGGGTAGAAATGGGGAGAAAATTTGTGAAAATTCTTGTGAAAATAAATGCTGAAAACTAAATATATTAAATTAAAAAAATTTTAAAAAAGGCAGGAGATAGAGAACATAGTATGTATTAAAGAATTACTTAATAGAAGAAATCATGTTGATTTTTTTCATAGACTTTAGAAGTGAATGGGAGTAAAAAGATGCTAAATTATGTAGATAAAAATAGGATTAAAAGTGGGTATTTTTATTAAAAAAAAAGAAAATGGGGACACCAACATATATACAGGGCTGTAATGAAGAGCAAAACTCTTTAGCAAATAATAAAAAGTGCTGCCTCTCCTCCCTCTCAAAATCATCAACACAATGTTTAGAAAAGCAGACTTTCCTGTCCTCCCTTCAATAAAACAGTGGTGAGGGCAGCAGGTCAGCTTTTCCTCCCTGATCACGTCCCTTGCCCACCGGCCTTTCCCAGAGTGCAGGTCCTCAGACTGCCCTTTCCAACCTTTTTGTCTTCCCAATCTATCTCCATCTTTCCCTAACCTGTGTCAAGTGTTTTAAAATATGCATATTTTTTCCTAAACTGTGAAACAATTTATTGCAGAGTGGAAACATCTCAGCAGTCCCAAGTTTCTTCCCAGTGTTTTAAGGATTTTTTCAAAAGTAGATCTCCAGTTTCCATACAGAATAGAAACCATAGAGTTGCCTGTGTCCCAAAAGATGCTTTTAAAAAGGTAATTTGCATTTTGAAACTCTGGGTTTATTCTAAACTTAAAAAGTTAGTTGGTATAAAAACACTCATTAGACTTTTCCTGATCTTGGCTTTGAAAAATTAGGTGCAGAGAAGTCCAGAGTAACATTCCATGATTACAGCTTAGTGACATCAAATGGTACAATAAACTGAGTCAGACGATCATGAATCATAGATTTAGAACTGGAAAAAACTTTGGAGGCTACCTAGTCTAACCCCTTCATTTTAGAGATGAGGAAACTTGTGGTTCAGAAAAGTGGCTTGTGCAGGGTCATACAGGAAGCCTTTCCCAATCCCTCTTAATTCATCATTTTCTATTCCTTCCTCTCTCCCTCACTGAGAAGCCCACTAATATTTTCTATCAAAAGTTAAGGGGACAAGCAACTTTCTATTTTTCTTAGTCTCATTAATTTGAAATAGAAAAAACACTGGATTTCAAAGCTCTAGAATCAGAATTTGTCCAATCACTGACCACCTCATCTTTATTTTTGTGTCACATTAGCATTTCCTTGGAAAATGGAGCCCATTGTGAACTAGCTGTGAAAGGACATTCAGATACTGTGAGAGAAAAAAAAAAGATCTTTTTCTAATTTCCCCCAACTATATTAATAAACACTTTCTGAACAACTTCTAAGGATTGGTCCAACTCTTTAAAGGGGAATCAAGGACTTCCTAGTTCAGCAGAGAAAACAGAACTTACTGTTTTCATGAGATCAAAAGATTAGTCACAAAAATAAGCCCAGCCCCCACTTTCTTTCAGATTTTGCTAAATTTGCAGACTCCCCAGGAGACAAACCTGCTTAAGATCTGGGCAAAGGAATTACTCCAGAGGTTCCCAAAGCTCATATTTGCTCTTGGCAAATCATATTTGCATTTCATTATCATTCCAGTCATCTAATAAAATGTTTAAAGATGGGATTAGTAAATAGTTCATACTTGGGCAAAATTATTAACTGTATTTGGAAATACAGCTCAGACTGTGAAAGTAGTATTGACTATCTAAATGTTAGTTATAATTAATCCTTAATAAAAGCCTTTTAAAAAATTAGTCAATGACCCTACTGGAGAAATTTCTGACAATGAATTAATAGCTCTTATGTCATACAAAGACATTTAACTCCATTTTTTAAAAAAAAAAAAGTTTTTTTTTTCAGTTAACAGACATTTTTTCTCCCCTTAAATCCATTTTTAAAGCCCACTTTTCAAAAAGCCAGTCCTCTATCTTTCCTGGCAATTTCCTGCAAGAAAAGGTTGACTGAACTGGTCAGTAACCCTAGTAGGTCAATGTTATTCTGCCTACATTTGAGGCCAGGCCTACTCCCAAGCCTAGAGCACCGCTAAGGGAAGCAGGTCCATGGGATTTTTACGTTGATAAAAAAAATCCCTTAGCTTGAATATTACCAAGCATCCCCAGATTAATAAGCACAGTATAATATAAGGAACCTTTTTTTAAACCCTGTGTGCTAGACGCTTGGGGACAGGCAAAGCTTAGACAAGACAGGATGCCTACCCTCTAGAGGTTTATGGTCATTAATAATAGGGAGATGACACACCAACTATATGATATAATAGTCTGTGCTAAAAATATGAGAGACTTACCCTCAAAAAAAGTGTTACATGAGCTCTGAGAACAAAAGTTGTTATTAGGGTTTAAGCTAATTTGGTACAAGGAAGAGGGATGAAATCCGGAAAGGCTTTGTAGAGGAATGCCAGGTACAAGAGTCTAAACAAAAAGCCTCCAAAGCAGATGAGCATTCCAATTTGCTTAGGGTGGAATACGAGAAAAGACTAGAAAGGGAGGAGGGTGCCAAGCTGTGGGGGTCCTTAAATGCCAAACAGAGGAGTTTGAACTTTGCTTAGAAGGCAATTGAAGATTTCTGAGCAGAAGAATGACACAACCATATATGCTTAAGAAAAAACTGACATTCAATCAATCAGCAAGTATTTATTATGAACCTATATGCCAGACTATGTACGCCAGACAATCTTTTAAGTACTAGGAGTACAAAGACAAAAAGAAATAGTCCCTGACTTGAAAGAGTATACATTCTATCTCAACAAACAACCCACGACCATAAAAAAATATACAACAAATATGCCAAATAAATACAATCTAATATACAATTCCTTTCCAGTAACCTTGATTTTACAGTCAAAATCCCTTTTTTTTTTAACTTCCTCTGAAACCATGTCACCCATAGTCCTCAAAACCCTAAAATAGTTTCTCCCTCTTTGACTCTGTGTATCAAAAGATGACATTCTGATACCTACTCCACCTTTAAACTTTCCTCCCTAGGTTTACTTATTTATTTATTTGCCTGTTTATTTATTTATTTATTCATTCATTCATTTGTTTGTTTGTTTATTGGCAAGGAGCTGCTAGCACCCAAGGGTGAGGATCAGGAAAGGTCTAATGTAGGAACAAGAGGTTAAGATGAATTTTGAAGGAAGCTAGGTATCCTAGGAGGTACAAGTCAGGATGAAATATACAGACACAGGGGATTCTGGATTTGAATGACATGATTGGATCTGCACAAAAAATATCACTTTGGTTGCTGCACAGAGGATGTATGGGAGGAGAGGAGGGTTGAGGAAAGAAGCCCAATTAGGAGGTTATTGTAATATTCCAGGCAAGTGGTGGTAAGAACCTGAAGTAGAGGGGTAGTTGAATGAATAAAGAGATACTGACAGATGTTACAGATACTTGATAGTAGAAATAACATGACTTGGCAAGTAATTGGATATGTGGGGTGAGGGAGAATAAAGAGTGTAATAAGGAGAGAGAATAAGGAGAATAATGACTCTGAATAAAATAAGACTGGAAAGGGAGGTTAGAGCCAAATTGTTGGTCTTTATGTACCAAGCTGGGAAGTTTTCCTTTTATCCTAGAGGCAGTCAAGAAGAATTTGCTAAGTGCTTACTATGTACCAAGTACTGTGTTAAATGCTGAGGACACAGAAGACAGTCCCTGCCCTCAAGGAGCTTACAGTCTAACGGGGAAGACAAGTATGTACAAAAAAAGCCATGTACATGATGAATACAAAATAATTAATTTAGGGGAGGCAGTAGAATTAAGAGGGATTGGAAAAGGCTTCCTACAATGGCCCTGGGCAAGTCCAAATAAAGTATCTTATTATTGGTGGAAAGAGTTTGCTGTAGAAATATTGACAGTTTATTTCCATTTTTCTTCTGTTCATTGCCTTCCCAGTTTCATCCTTAATTACCATAAGGACAATTTTACTTATTTTGGTTTCTTGCCAAGCTATCTGTAAACAGGTTTTTTCCTTTACTGCTTCTCATTGTTTTATGAAGCAAAGCTGCTCGTAATCTTTATTAGCCATAACACATAAAAACAAATCAAACCTCAATATTTTTCTCCAACCACAATGTCTGCTTCAGTGCTCCGTTCTGTACAACCTCATCCCAATCCCTGGCATAATCCCAGGTTATAGAGGAAATGGACTATCAAAATTCCCCCCATGCCCCACCTCCCCACTTGCTTCTCTTCCCTCTGCTCTCATTCCTTTCAAGTAACCTTGATATTACAGTCAAAATCCTTTTTCTTGACTTCCTCAGAGGCCATGTCACCCATAGTCCTCAAAACCCTAAAACAGTTTCTCCCTCTATGACTGTGTATCAAAAGATGACATACTGACATCTATTCCACCTTTAAACTTTCCTCCCTAGGTCAATCTAACCTCCTTTATCTTCTAGCTTGTCATCCTCAAATTGCTAAATGCTAAAATGAGATAATGCTTTGCAAACTTTAAAGTGCTATATAAATGACAATGGTTATTATTACTGTTATTTGGCTACAACCCGGGTATTGTTGTAAATCAATTAATTATCTTCTACCTGACCCCCAAGAGCCTCCAGGGGCTCTTTATTGCCTTTCAGAACAATAAAACTTCTCAGTTTAGTTTAATAAACATTTATTAAGGCCCTACCACTCATTAAACGCTATGCTGGAGTGTGAGGAAAAGGGGGAAGGAAATAAACATTTATTAACTGCTCCTATGTGCCAGGAATTGTGATAAATGCTGTACAGATATTATCTCAGTTGAAGGAAATAGAGTAATAAATAGGACACATTCTCTGCTCTTAAGAACCACATTATGTACTAGGGGAATGAAGTCAAACATACAAATAACCGTGACACAAAACAAAATATAAGTGTAAGTTAGAGGGATGTTCAAGTGCCATTGGGCACCATGATGCCTCAGCCTCATCTTTAAAACTCTCCAACAACTCTTGACTCCATTCCTTCTAATGCCCCTCAATTCCAAAGCTGATTAGGCCTCCTTCCTCAGTACTCCCAAAGAGAATTTCTTATCAAGGACAAGCTTGTCTTGATCTTGTATCCAAAAGTGGCTCTCACCTACTTTTCCCTACCTCTGGGTCTGTGTTTATGCTTTCTTCCACCTGGAATATTCTCCTCCCTCCTCTTATACTTACTTTGAAGTAAAAAAAATGCTACATTCCCTCCAAGATTCCACTCAAAATGTACTCTCTACAAGGAATCTTCTCTGATTAATTTCCAGGATGAACCTGGATACCCTTTATATTTGTACTTCAGAATCTAAACTGATAGCATACCCTTGTATATATGTTTAACAATCCACTGGTTGTTTCAGGTATACAAGGGATGATGATCATGTAATAATAATGAGAATTAACATTTGTATCATAATTGAAAGTTTGTGGAATGCTATATGAAGGATCTTGGTTCTGTGAATTACACATGAAAATCAGTCTCATACTGAACTTATTTTGTCTCTCAAAGACACGTTACAGGCATGCCAAGCTAAGTGAGGAGGGAAAACCTTTAGGAAAATAATCCCATGTGATTATTTTAAAGATTTGCAGTTAGTCAATTCCGAGTCACAAAGGCACCATTCCAAAGAACGCTTACCATTGGGCAGTTACTTAGCTCAGCCTGGAGTCATTTCTGCTGTCACAAAGGAGGGCAGAGATCATTGGGTCACATTAAGTGGCCCAAGGTAAGTGGCTCTGGATGAAATTACAAAGCAGGGATAATTTGTCTTGGCACCCATCCTCCCTTCCCCGCTGCACCTCTCTCCCAGATCCAAGACACCCACGGGTAACTGGTGCCTCCTTGCTGAATTCCTGCTGTCCCCAAATCCTCCTCCCTTACCCCTGCCCACCAACTTCACAGCCACTCACAAGGTTACCCTTCCTCTAAAGTGCCCCACGCTTCCAATTATTCCTTCTTCCTCTTCCCTCTTCCTCTAGATTTGTAGAATGTCTCATTAGAGTGATAGGATTTTACCTTCTCATCTGTATTTTTAAAAGGAACTTTAAATTCAGATTACTTTGTAGTTGGTAAAAATGTATGGGAGAAACAATTTTGAGCAGAATGGCTTTCCTTGCCCCTTACTCTGTCATATGTTTGCCAAAGAACAGGAACTATAAACTTGACAATCCATTTCTTTCCTTGTTTGGTTTTTTTGAGAGGCAGTCAGGGTTGAGTGACTTGCCCAGGGTCACACTGCTAGTAAGTGTCAAGTGTCTGAGGCTGGATTTGAACCCAGGTCCTCCTGACTCCAGGGTCAGTGCTCTATCCACTGTACCACCAAACTGCCCTGACAATCCATTTCTGAAAGGCTGTTGACTTGTGTGACCCAGCTAAGCCAATGGCATAATCACAGCATATCATGAGTAATGCTATTGGTTAATCACATGACACTTTGTCAGAGGGAAAGTTTTCTTTCTTGTTGGTACCTAGTTGTCTGCATGATGTGTCCTTCCTGTGAGCTCCCTGAGAGCATGGGCTGTCTTTTGCCCTTTTTTGTTGGGGGAGGGGTGTTATTTTCAGTGCTTAGCATGGCATCTACAGTGGATAGAGTACCAGCTCTGAAGTCAGGAAGACTGATCTTCCCAAGTTCAAATCTGGCCTCGGACATTCTCTAGATGTGTGATCCTGAGCAAGTCATTTAACCTTGTTTGCCTCAGTTTCCTCATCTGTAAAATGAGCTGGAGAAGGAAAGGACAAAGCACTCCAGTATCTTGGCCAAGAAAACCCCAAATGGGGTCACAGAATGTCGGACACAACTGAGCTCAACAACAACACTTGATAATTGCCTCCTCAGTTACCCATTGAACCGACTAAAATGCCTCTATCTTCTATAGAACCCAAGGATAGTATAGAACAAAAAAGACCAAAAAACACAAGGTTGGGTCTAAGAGCAACACATTTTACTATCTCTTAACTATCTCTATGGATTTCATCTTCAAAAGCCACCTCTGTCTTGATGGGTCATCAGATTTGGCAATGCTGATTTGCATCAATTTATATGTTTAGGACAAATGGATGTAAAACGGACACCTGTAGTTAGTCATCTTTGAACATCTGGGCCTTTAATCTTGCCTGATAAAGTGGTTTTCTCCCCCAGAATGGGTCAGCACTAAATCAGAACTCAGACACTAAATCATCAAATCCAAAACATTTGAAATTCCTCCCATGTACTTCTGAAGTTTTTAGGGTGGTTTTTTTTTTGGTCTTTCTGGCCTTTTTCCTTCTTCCCAAATTTCTGCTTTTCCTCTCTCTGCTCTAGTTTTATGTCTCTTTTCATGCTTATTGTGTCTTGGGCCATTGGCTCAATTTATTTTTTCTGAATTCTTTCCTCTTCCAAAGACGTTGAGGCTGCCGCTTTGATCCATGAATAACTCAGCTGGAGGAATGCATTTGTAGTTTAGCTACAAAAAGCACAACACTGAATAGTACCTGGCTGGTGGTGAGCTGAGTTGCTTTGCATCATCTTGTGACTTTGGAGTGCAAACTCTTGGGCCCTTTGTTGTTCAGTCATTTCAGTCATGTCCAACTCTCAGTGACCCCATTTGGGGTTTTCTTGGCAAAGATACTGGAGTGGTTTGCCATTTCCTTCTACAGCTCATTTTATAGATGAGGAAACTGAGGCAAACAGGGTAAAGTGACTTGCCCAGGGTCACACAGCTGGTAAGTGTCTGAGGCCAGATTTCAATTCATGAAGATGAATCCTCCTGACTTTCAGACCTGGTTCTCTATCCACTACAGCACCTAGCTGCCTCCTATGTCTTAGGCCCAGGGACCCTTCATTTTCATGTTACTGCTCCACTGGCACAGGGTTTTATGTATACAGAGAGCATGATACAAGAATCCTTTCAGTAACGTTGAGCCTTATGAGGGGGCTAATGAAGTCAACCTGATGTGTCTATGCCAACGTAAACTGGGTAGCATGGTGTAGCTGAATATGAAGTGGAGATGAGTGTGAAGCTCCTTTTCTCCTGTTGGATCTTGGGCAGGTCCTTAAGCCCCCATTTCCTCATCAGTAAAATGGGGATAATGAATGAACTAGGGATATTCAGTCTGCAGAAAAGACTTAGTGGGGACATGTTGACTTCAAGTGTTTGGAGGGCTGTCATGGGGAAGAGAGAGGAGACTTGTTCTGGTAGGGCCCAGAGGGAAAAATTAGGAGCAAAGGGAAGAAATCGTGCATGGGAAGATTTGGATCTGATGTCAGGAATATTTGGATCTGATGTCAAGAAGATTTGGATCTGATGTCAGGAAAAGCTTCCTAACACCCAGAGCTATCAAGAGGTACAATGGGCAGCCTTGGAAGGTAATACGATCCCTTCCCTAGAAATCTTCAGGCAAAAACTGGATGACCCCTTGGTAGGTATGTTGAGGAGGAGGTCATCCTTTGGGCAGGACTAGATGATCCTTTAGGCCTCTTCCGACTCCAAAATTCTATATGTCAGTCATGTCTGAACTTCATGGGGTTATGAGGAAAGAGCTTTCTCTATGGACAGAAAGTATTTCTCATAATACTTAAGCCTCACATTCCTCATGTATAAAATGGGGAAGCTGGACTATTACTAGATAATCTTTCTAGCTCCAAACCCTGAGATCCAATTTTCTTCACTTGTCATTACTGCAAGGGCCTCTTTGAGAGAGAACCACTACTCACTCTCAGTTGTAAGGAAAGGCAAAAGAGAAAGCTTCAGGAGAGGTCATGTACAGCAGAGGTCCAGAACACCAGGGTTATCTCAGCTTCTGGCAAAGGAGCCTGGGAAACTTAAAGAATTTGGATGGCTGTCTGTGCCAGGCAGCCAGATGTTCCCTCCTTCCTCTCTACTGTGGGGAATTGGGTGGGGGGTATGCCAGGGAGCAGAGCAGGGGTGGGGATGTGGGGATG
The DNA here is from genome assembly GCF_011100635.1 of Trichosurus vulpecula. NCBI lineage: Eukaryota > Metazoa > Chordata > Mammalia > Diprotodontia > Phalangeridae > Trichosurus > Trichosurus vulpecula. The sequence continues at coordinate 184,264,676 of NC_050574.1, forward strand.
TATCTGCCACTACTTCCCACCCCACTGCTACTGTGGGAGAGTTTTGAACCCATGCTTTCCTAACCCAGACAAATGTTATTTCTTTCAAGTTTTGAATGAAAAATATGTCCATCAGTCACCTGTGGAACAGGGTTTGTTAGTAAATGTTTAACAGTTGGTTCTCTGAAAAAAAAGCATGTACTGACATACTTTTAAGTTTAATCTACATTATTAACATTAATCTGTGCTAATAATAATTGTTCCATCACTTTCTTAAGGCTAGACAATTAACAAAACAAGAAATCAAGTTCTGATTTGCAGCATTAGTCACCAAGGTGTAAATGCTCACACTGAAAATTTAATAATTGACTCTCAGGAGCTGGTTCAAGCTGGCTCCAATACAACCCTGCCTGTGAATGCCTTTAACACATAAAAATAAGACCATGAAATAAGGGAAATAAAAAGTCCTACCTATCTAATCTAACTGTAGAGAAATACCAGTGAAAACAGATTGTGATGTGGAAGATTGCTAAGTCTAAACAACAAAAACAATAACAATTAAAAACACTAATCCTGCAAAGCCAGACATTTCTAAATTCAGACTAAGACATTTACCCTACAAGCTATTTGGTCCGTTGTCTCTTGTTAACTACTTTCTCACAGAGAATCAAGACTACCAAGAGAGGAGTTCATTGGCCTTAAACTTAAGCTCTGTCCTTTTCCTGTTAACCTCTTTTATCCACCATCTCTCAATATCTATACAGAAGGGTGTTTGTAGCCACCTTCCTACCCCTGACACACAGGGTTAGAGGAACAAGCGTGGGAATTTCAGGATTAAAGTCAGACCTGGTTTTCTCTCCCTCCCTCCTACACCCAGCAAATTTTTCTCTTAGTTCTTTGATCATTGGCTGTGCCCCTGACCCCAGGCTCTTCCACAAGGATCTTGGTAAAGCACAACCTCAGGGCCTGACTTTTGAGCTATTCCCTCTTGTGTGAGCCATACCACCCAGACATAAAATTTCCACCTCCTCTGTTCAGAAGTCACCAACAGGCCCACTCTTTAAGTGAAACAAGTGCTGCTTATAAATCTCTATACATCTGACAATTACTCACTGCAGCTGGGATGACAACAAAAGAAAGCTGTGAGATTTTTTCTTCTAGGGACTGAAGTTTAAGACACGCAGATAGAAGCTGCATTTGAGGCAGCCAGATTAGTTATATCTACCAAGGCTTTACAGTAACAATCATTGCACAAAAGAATGGATCCAGGATGGAATTCATAACAAATACTGCCCTGAAGCTCAGGGCAGCTCATGCCAAAAAAGTGTCTTCAGTGCTTAAGAATGCTTGGTCCAGGGCAAATATTCTGGTTTTCATTTTAGATAAAATTAATCCATTTTGGGATATGAAAAACAATGATATGCATCATATGTTTTCCCTCTAGTTCTCAGTCATCCAATGGTGGTGTGAATGTGGCTTGTAGAATGTTTAACGAAACTCTAATAATTCTTCCCCCAGATAAGGCACTTTCAATGGGGACATTAGTAATGATTTTATGGGAAGGAATCTTAAAGAGGATCCCATGATGTGCAATGCTCTTTAAACTCTTCTTTCTTCTCTTCTTACGTACTTTCTGGACATGCTGCTCCCTTGCAGAAAGCCAAAGGGAGTTCAAAACATGAAAGAGTTGTGGAAGACTGGAAAATGATGAAAATGGGTCCAAAATGAATTTTCTTTCATTCAAAATGATATTGTACAAGGTGGTGAACAGAGCCATGGCTAGGAATTCTTTATCTGGGACAAGAATCTTGAGGAGAAGCACTGGCAGTCCAGAGGACTGTCCAATGGCTGGCAGTTGTAAAATAGCCAGATCTTAAGAGATTCTCAGACCTTTATCTTCTTGGCATGTTCCAATCAATTGATCTCTGATTGTTCCCCAATAAATATTAAATCACCATCATCATCATCAACTGTATTGGGCTGGGCTATGAATTTATCCTCCCTAGTGTTTATTGTGATTTAAACTGAAATATTCTGGGTTAGGGAGTGGAGGAAGGGAAATGGGCATATGATGATCTTTTCACTTGGGCACTCTTTTGTTCATGTCACGTGGCTGGAGTCATTCTTTAACCTTCCTATCTGTATTCTTCCAGTACTGTGGGGGATTCTTTGATGACTGCTTCATGTTAAATTTGGGTTCTCTGATGTAGAGCAATTGGTTGTCAGGTCATAACAATGCCAGTGTCCATCTGTGGTCTTTGCTGCAAGACTTTCTGTCCAGCCACAGGAATTAGTTGTATACTAGGAATTACTTTTAAGGAGAAGGAGATTCAAAGATGTTTAGGTAATTACTTTGAATTGTACATCACCCATTCAGATAAATAAGACTGAAGGGCCTAATGTGGCCCTTTAACAAATCAGTTTCAAAGCAGTGACTGATGGGTTACAGGGGGCGGACTATAGATGTGGCAAAATGAGATATATGACTTCAGACATAGCCAATTCAGGGCCAAATAATTTTCATTACTTCTTACGGATTTATTTTACTTGACTGTACTTACTAGGGGAGGCTAAGTGGCACAGTAGATAGAGGGCCCAGCTTGGAGTAGGAAGGCTCATCTTCCTGAGTTCAAGTCTGGCCTCAAACATTTACTAGCTGTGTGATCTTGGAGAAGTCACTTAACTCTATTTTGAGCCTCAGTTTCCTCATCTATAAAATGAGCTGGAAAAGGAAATGGCAAACCACTCCAGTATCTTTGCCAAGAAAACCCCCAAATGGGATCACAAAGAGTCAGACATGACTGAACAGCAACAACTCATTTGTTACAAGGGAGAGTTCATTGGGTGGTAGAAGGCACTGGAAAGAAAAGAGAGTCAATAAACCTTAAAAAAAAAAAAGAAACCAATCAGTCTCTTTAACTTCTTCCACTGTTCCTCCAGAATGAGTTTCTCTCTAAAAGCTACTTTCCTGCTGACAAAGTCATCATGTAATTAATTAACAGAGTCACTCATAAATGACTGTAAATGGCATTGTAGAAGAACACAATCTTGCTACATAGCTCTTTGGGGGCCTAGAATTTTCTTTGAAGTCAGTGGGGAGCATTTTGCTTTGATCCACAGAGGAGTAAAACATAAAAAAAACCAGTCATAAACACTAGAGGACTTGATTCATGGGGATTCAGGACAAATACAGTATTTTCATGGGTAGCTACGGGGAGATTTTCTAGGATCTTTAGAATCATAGAAGGTGAAAACTGGAATCAGGAATGTGCTATAAGCAGCTTGAACTGCTTCATGGGAGCTGGTTAAATTTTCAGTTGCGAGCATTTATATCTCAGAAACTGGCAAAAGTTTGACAAATTTGGGCCTGATTTATTATTTTACTGATCGTTTAAGCTTGAGAAGGTGATGGGGAAAATGCCAATGATGCAGATTAAATTTACAAGTGTTATGAATATATGTATATATATGTGTGTGTGTGTGTATTATATATATATATATATCATAGATAGATAGATAGAAAAAAAATTTTTCCTACCTGAAGAATGGGTTGTTAAACACTTACCAGCATACTCCTGGTTACAAGGGACCTTGAATATTAGCTAATTCATACACCCCATTTAAAGATGATAAAATGAAGGCCACAAAGGTGAATTTACTTTTCCAAGGTAAAAAATTATGAAGTAGCATTTAGATGTAAAAGCTCTAGAATGTTTGCTAGAAAAATCAGCTGTGTAAATAAACATCACTGTAGGTATCTACAAATATCTGCAATGACAGCAGTTACTGACTTGTAATTGCTCCTTCACTTAGATATTAAGTTTCTTAAATGGAAGGACCACAGATATCTAGTAGTTGTACATGCTCCAATAGTCAAATGCTAAACAAATAAACAAATAAAATTTACACACACACACAACACACACACACATACACATACACACACATACACATACACACACATACACAGTTCAAACCCGACCTCAGTTAAGTAATATTACACAGAAGAGTGATTGCAACTGATAAAAAGACCGATAATGCACAGATACTACCTGCACCCTTACACTTACGAGTTTGCCAATTGTGAAAAGAAAGGAATGGTGTGTGCTTTCACTTTAACGAGGTAGTGACAAAGTTTCTCATTGTGCATCTTCAGTCATATAGTTATCTTCATTGTTTAATAAATGCTTGCTGACTGGCACTGAATTCCTAGAAGTATTACTAATGGAAACCCTTGTGTCTAAACACCATGGCCAGTGAGGGAAGTAACCCCGCTATGCCAAGTCTACATGGTAGAATTAGATTTTTCTGCCCTCCACATAGCCTTCAGTTGCCTGTATGTTTTTATAATCTCCTACCCCCAGGCTATTGACTATTTGTTATTTGAAGGTAGGACTGACACTGTAACTTGGTGCAGAATTGTTTATTATGACCAGGAGATAAGGCTACCCACGGTGACAAAGTTCTGATGCTAAAGTGAATGCAAAGAATAAATGGGGGGAGGGGGAAGCTCTTTAGAGGAGGCTTCTCTTCTCAGTGAACAAGTAATCTCCCAGGCTTCCAAGAGTCTTTACTTTAATGGCAGCTGCTGACACTCATCCAAAGGTTATCATATAAATTCACCTCTGTTGGAGCTTTGAGATTATTAAAAACGTTGCTGCGGAAACATCCCAGTAGAGGCAGTTGCCCCAGAGATGCCCCATATCTGCAAGAATTCTCTCAGCTCTTGCTGAGCCAAATGACATTTGGCTTGGGCAGCAGGTAGGGGCAAATGCAAAATCAGCAAAAACTATTGTCCCTTACTGTCAACCTGAATTATTTCTCATTATATTTCAGTAGTGAGTGACATTGATAAAGCACATTGAAGTATGCAAAGTCAAAGCCTCACAACAACCAGTGAGGTAGGTAATATACAGCATACTATCACTAATCTCGATGAGTTGGAAGGGGACTTTTGAGGCCACCTGGCAGGTTCCAGCTCTCTCATTTTACATAGAAGGAAACTAAAGTCTAGGGAAGTTAAATTACTTGCCCAAGGTCACATAGGTATTAAATCTGAGCTTCAAGATTAGGGCACAGGTCAAGTCAATAAGCATTCATTAAGTGATTACTCTGTGCCAGGCACTGTCCTAAGATCTGGGGATACAAAGAAAGACAAGAATAGTCCCTGCCCTCAAAGAGCTTACAATCTAATGGAGTACAAGGACTCCAGAGCCAGTATACTTTTTATTGAACCCCACTGCCTCCATTTAACATGTAGTAAGTTGATACTCAGAGGTTAAGTGCCCATGTCATCTAACAGAGGCAAGATTTGAACCCAGATTTTCCTGACCGTAGGTAAGCCCAGTGCTCTATCTACTACACCACACTGCTTCTCACAGAAGAGAAGAAAAAAAAAATAAAAAAAAGTAAAATTTTCTACTTTTCCAGTGTTTCCTTGCTTAGCCCTGGTAAAGACTTGGTAAGCAGTAACCCACATTCACTAACAGAAATGCTGTAAACAGTGGTCCCTATTTGATGATACAGAATGAAGGCTCTTCCCCCCACCCTGTTTTTAACATACCTGTCCAGTCTTTGTTTTTCTTTGGTGAGGAGGGAGAAAAGTGATATTATTTGTATAGGGAACTCCCTCTACCAAAGCAAATTTTCAATTGTTTTGTAATTTAACTTGGGGTCTGTAGCTAGATTTCAGGATGTCTGTGAGCTTCTTTATTTTCACTAACCTTCAGTTTCCTTTATAATCCTATGTACTTCATTTTATGAATTGACAAACATTATTCTAAGAAAGGATCCATATCCTTCACCAGAATGCCCAAAGAGTCCACGACACATAAAAAATGGTTAAGAACTCCTCTCTTGGGAGAATTGCCTGAGACATTGAGAAGGTCAGTGATATGTCTACATAGCCAGTACTTGTCAGAGGCAGACTTGAATCCAGATTATCCCAATTACAAGGCTGACCCTCTATTCACTACTCCATTTTTTTGCCACTGATTTTATATAATTACAAACTTGAGTTCATGCTTCTTACTTTAAAAAGACTTAAAAATATTCTTGGAGTCTGAACAAACCATGTCAGTTGCCGTTATTAATAAGTCACTCATATGACAGGCTGAATTTTTATAAACTACTGCCATAAATGGGTTCTAATAATACCTTTCATTGGCAAAATGGTAATAGTGCTGAAAAGTTTTTCAAAGTGCTTTCATTATTATCTCATTTAAGGTTCTCAAAAGTTTTTGTGAGGTTGGCAAGGCTAATTACTCCCAGTTACAAATGAGGATGCTGAGGCTAAGGGGTCTTGTAAGTTGCCCAAGGTTACATAGTTAGTGAATAGCACACTTTAACTGAATGCTAGATCCTTTGATGATCAGTTTAGTACTGTTTTCATTAAACTAGGTGGTGAGATGATTAGAGTGCCAGGCCTGGGAGACCTGAGTTCAAATCCGGCCTCAGACTTTATTAGCTATGTGACCCTAGACAAGTCACTCAACCCTGTTTGCCTCAGTTTCCTCATCTGTAAAATGAGCAGGAGAAGGAAATGGCAAACCACTGCAATATCTTTGTGAAGAAAACCCAAATGGGGTCATGAAGAGTCAGACATGACTAAAACTAACTAAACCAGAACACTGCCTGTCCCATAGGACCTAGTGAATGATACAGTGAAGATATTTTCATGGGCATTTTCTCTGGCAGTCCTCCAAGCCTGGAATGCTCTCCCTCCTCCATTCCACCTAATGACCTCCCTGACTTCTTTCAAATCCTAACTAAAACCCTTTCTTTGCTTGGAAGCCTTCCCAACCTCCTCTTAATTCTAGTGCTTTCCCTTCGTTAATCATTTCCTATTTATTCTATATAAAACTGGTTTTGTATATATTTGTTTGCAAGTTGTCTTCCCCATTAGATTGCAACCTCCTTGAGAGCAGAGGCTGTCTTTTGCTTCTTTTTGTATCCCCAGCACTTAGCATAATGCCTGGCACATAGTAGGCACTTAATAAATGTTTATTAATTAATTGGTTGATTGTGCTTTTTGAGACCATGAATAAAATATGGCTCCATTGCATAAAAGAATGCTACCCCTAAGTCTATAATTGGTGGAAGGGAAATACTATGACCTACATTTTTGTACCCCCAATCTTTTTCCATTCTAAACTAGAAAGTACAGCCAAAAGAGTTCAGTGGACATATAAGTATCTTGGTCATAAGATTTCACAGGAAACATGGTTCTAGGAGACATGCTTTAGACATGCTCTTGGACATGGAATCAGCACTTGAGCTGACTGGCAGCATGCCTGTGGGCCTCTCCTCATAGTAAGGAGTCTCTCCATCATTCCCTGACCAGAACCTAAATTTCTACCATATGCTTGTTAGGATGTTCTTAATATCACAATCATCAACGGACATCTCCTAGAAATTTGTAATGGGGGAATAATAATCCCTCCCTTCTGCTAGCTCCAATCACAAAGGAGGATTTCAAAGAAAGGGGCATTGCTGATGAGTCACATGACTAGATGGAACTGTAGTTTTCTGTTAATAAGGGGAGGGAACAAGCATTTATTAAGTGCCTACTATGCTCCAGGCACTGCACTAAAAGCTTTACTAATATTATTTCATGAACAAAGTAGGAGGCTCTGAATTCTCAGCATTTCTCAAATCTGTCCCCTTTTTTTTACTCACACAGCCAATACCTGAGGCCTTCATTACCCCTTGCTTGGGCTATTGCAGTAGCAAGAGAAGTAAGAGATGTTCCTGTATTAGGAACAGCAAAAAGGCCAGATTGGCTGGATCATCAAGTATGTATAGCAGAATAATATGTAAAAAGCAAAGAAAGGGACCAAATTGTAGAGGATTTTAAATGCCAAACAGAGAAAGGGATATTTGATCCTAAAGGCAATAGGGAGTCACTGCAGGTTTCTGAATAAGGAAGTGACAAAGTCAAATTTATGTTTTAGGAATACCATTCTGGAAGCTGTGGGGATGGTGGATGGAAAGGTTTGAGAGAATTGGCAGAGAGACAACTTAGGAGACTGAAGCAAGAAATCCAGTTAATTACTTGGTCAAGATGTTATGAAATATGGCAGCTAGGTGGTGCAGTGGAGAGAGAACTGGTCCTGGAATCAGGAAGACTCACCTTCCTGAGTTCAAATCCAGTCTCAGACACCTACTGGCTGTGTGACCCTGGGCAAGTCATTTAACCCTGTTTGCCTCAGTTTCCTCATCTATAAAGTTAACTGGAGAAGGAAATGGCAAACCACTCCAGTATCTCTGCCAAGAAAACCCCAAATGGGGTCATAAAGAGTTGTACACAACTGAACAACAACAACAACAAAAAAGAAATGGCAAAAGTTGAATTAAAATTTCAAGGCTCTGGTGTGAAAACAAAGGGCAGAAAACACTATCTAGGGACCACACATAACACCTGGTTTTACATCTGTGTGATTCCCTTATCATGCAGTATTGCATGTTATAATCATCTTTCTTTCAATTAGATCTCCCTATTAAACTGTAAACTCCTTGAGGACAGGGACTATGATCAGTCTAAACTTTGTACATCCCCAACACCCAGAACAGTACTCTGCACAGAGTGGGAACTTAGTAAGTATGTACTGAGTAGAATTCAGTCCTCTTTGAAGGAATCTCTGTATTTTTAGAGTAATTGCTAAAAATTATACTTACAATTTACAGAAGTTGTTTTCAGTATATTTCCATGTTTGCTTTGAGCTAGTGCTATCCCTGAGAGTCTATGGACTAGCTAGTCCTCCTCAAATATCCAAAGTTATATTTATTTTATTGAGATTTGCCTTAATGCCTTACTCAAATACAAATGGAGCCACTAAATCACATATAAGGATCCCTTTAGGCTGCATATTGCCTCAGAAAATTATGTATTAACATTATCTATGTTCTACCGTATTCTTATTTATTTTAAAAAATATTTCCCAATTACTTTTTAATATGGTTCTGGCTATATTCAGGACCAAATGCAAAAGAGTTAATAGTTGGGAAGAGAAATCAAACTGAATACCAGGTCCCTTCCTGAAATAGTGATTATAATATGTCTGGATTATTGCAGAAACTGAGCCAAGAAAGGGGTTGATGGGGGAGTGCAGAAGCCGGGAAAGAGAAGAAAGCAAAGACAGAGAAAGTGCTGGCTTCCAGAGGGGTCTGTATGGTAATAGAACCGAAGCTTTCCACAGCTGAGCCATCATCCAAGGGTCAGCCAATCAGGGGGGCATAACAAGTTGGGGGAGGGAAGTGAGATAGTGGAAAGGAAGGGCCCAAGCTAATTTCATACTGTCATTACAACTCACAAGTTGTTTACAAAATATGCTATGGGGCACTTACTACAGAATAAGACCTATGAATTCAGCTCCCTGACATCTCTCGCTGTGTCTTCTGTCACTAGTAAATGGATCATTGCTTCCCAAACTAGATGGTGGAGGCCACCCAGAACAGGAACAATGATTCACATGCAGAGTGATCTTCTAGGGCCTCACTAAGTATTTGTGAAAAGCTGCTTCTGGAGGGCCATTATTCCAATTCTCAGAAAATCTGAATTATAAAACCAAGGAAAATCTGCATGTGTTAATCTAGGCAGTCTATCCACCCTGGGCCACTTCCCTAGAAATTGCTAATGAGAGAAACAAACTACTTTCCCCCAACCCATCTTACACTAAGAGGTATTTTAATGACAGAAGTCATCTACAGAAAACATCAGATCATTCTCTCCTGGATCCTTAGTGAGACTTTATATCCTCATTGTCTGTTTAGAGACCCCGGGCAAGTATTTCTGTACTTTTTCTTTTCTCTTCTTTTTTCTTTCCCTTTCTTGTTTTTTTTTTTCCTTTCCTTTTCCTTTCTTTGTCACTTTCAGTTTTATGCGTTATTTTTAGATTATACACTTTTACAATTTACATTGTGATCAATTGGTCTCTTGTAGCGAAGTACAAGTTAAGGAAACAAATAATCCATCTGAAAGTTTATGCAGCATTTCATATCTGAAGCACCTCCTTTCCTCCTCTTATTTTAAAAGCATGAACAGAAATCTGTTTTGCCTCTCTCCCACTCTCTTTAGGAAGAAACAAATTTCTTGTAACAAATATGCATAGTCAAGCAAAACAAATTTCCCCAATACTTGCAAACAAAAATATCTGTTTCATCTGCACCCTAAATCTATCACCTCTTTCTCCAGAGGTGGATAGAATGTTTCATCATCTGTCATCTGGAATCATTAATGGTCATTGTATTGATCATTGTTCTTATTGCTTTCAAAGTTTGTTGTCACTGTATAAATTATTCCCCTGGTTCTGCTCATTTTACTCTTCACTAACTTCTAAAAGTCCTCACAATTGTTCATTTTCACTATCCTGATGTTATGGTACAAATTGTTCTGATGCTGCTCATTTCACTCTGCTTCAGTGCATCTAAGTCTTTCCACCTCTTTTAAAAATAATATCTTTCCTCATTTCTTACGGAATAACAGTACTCCATAAAATTCACATACCCCAACATAGTCATTCCTCAATTGTTAGACATTCTCTTAATAAATATTTTACTATGACAAAAAGTTGCTATAAATTTTGTTTACATAAAGACATCAGAGTGGCAAAGATGACAAGAAAAGGTAAATGACAAATGATTGAAGGGCTCTGGGAAAATAGGCACATTGATGGACTGTTGGGAGATCTATTCTGAAAAGCAATTTAGAGGAAAAAAAAGTTTCTAAATGGTGCACATCATTTTGACCCAGGAATAGCACTTGCTAGATCAATATCCAATAGAGACCAAAGAAAGAGGAAAGGGTCTTAGTTTTCATTTCAAATATTAGGTAGATAGCCTCACAGAAATAGAATGCTAATAGTTAATAGTGCTTTACAAATATTACCCACTTTTGTCTTCACAACAGCACTGAGGCAGGTAGGATTATTATTCCTGTTTTACATATGAAGAAACTGAGGCAGACAGTGGTTAGGTGACCTACCCAGGATCTTTAGTGTCTAAGGTTGGATATGAACTCATATCTTCCTGACTCCAGATCCAATACTCTATCCACTGCACCACCTAGCCATCTTCTAAATATGAACTATACAAGAATGTACTCAAATACTTAAACAGAGAGAGGTCGGGTGAGACCAAGACAATTAGAACAGTGGGTGTATCTATGCATGTATATGTATGTGCATATATAGATGCATGTTTCAAGATTGTATATATAGGTGTGCGTACATGCACATGTATACCCACACACACACACTTAAAAACTAGAACAATATGTGTGTATACATGTTGACAAATATGTTTTTAAAAGAAAGAAATAAAACAAAGTCCAAGTTAGTGGTTTTTGGAAGGACTGGAAAAGGGACACAAAGCAAACATGATTTTTATTTCTTAGTTGACCTCTAAATCAATTTGTTCTACTTTATTAAGTGTTAGGTGCTCTATGATCAATTAACGATCTCTTTAGTATGTTTATTTGTCTTTTTTGAGGATATGTTTTTACATATATATGTATGTATTTCTTTTTTTAGATCTCCACTAGGGAATTGTTTCTTTTGCAAATAAGAGTAATTTTTGCTTGAAAGTCTGGAGCTTAAATTCACAGTACTGGTCATATTCCAGTTGGATGTCTACTTGCAGAAGATTCATGGGGGATATAGACAAGAGTCAGCCAGGTTGGTAAGCCATGGATGAATGGCTATTTATACCAATGGAGGGAGATGAGATCATAGATACTTTGCTGTATTGAAGCATTTTAAGGAAAGAGGATCATTTGGAAATTGAATATTTTTTCATTGAGAGTATTTTGATTATCAGAGAAGACTGTAATAGAACCCATTAAAATGCAAATACTAAGGGTTATATTTAGTAGTTTGACTGTTTTTAAATGTGACCAACAGTATTTGTGTATGGGTGTGTACAGTCATATGTGGCATTTCAAAAAACATACTTGATGCTTTAAACAGAAGCATGAGAAAAAAATCCAATCAAATTGCATAACACCATTCATTGTGCTGTTTCATACTGACCTCCTCAAATCACTTTTCTCTAATTATCTTGTTTGTACATATTTCTGACTTCAGTGATAAGAGGTTTATAGAACTCATGTTATTTTTAGTTACTGGTTTTGATTTTTGAAAATAAGACCCTTCCCCAAGCTACCGCTTTAGCTGGTTTCTGCGTATTTCATCCTATGCAGCAATGCATAGCAACCATTCCTGTTTTTCTGTGTAAAAAGAGGCCTTTGTGCACTGGAAGATTATCTTCCAGTCTCAGCTCTGACCCCTCCCTAAGATCACTATCTCTCAATTTATTTATGGAGCCTGTGCCCTAGTATAGCAAATAAGGACTGACCAGAGCTGAATAGAACAGATTTGTTTTCCTCATACTTCCTATATACCTTGGCCACTACCGGCATGCGGTAGAAGCAGGTGGCTCAAATTCACTTCATTTTAATCTAGTACCCAGTGTGTTATATACCTCTGACTCAGGGCTCATGTGACTAATTTCTTCTCTAACTTTGTTCCTCCTCTCTCAGATCCCCACCCAGTGACTAATGACATCAGCAGTTTGCTCAGTAGAGCAAAGCTTTTAGCAAAGTGCTCCATAAACAGTAACTTGGATCTATACAGAGCAGGAACCAGCAATTTTGATGCCCAGAGTGAACAGCACAAAACAAGCCCTGATGTTAACTTTTTAAGACAGATTCAGTAATGGGGGAAGGAGGGGAGTCCCTAGGATACCGCTATGTTAGAGGGAAACAAAGTCTCCAGGACACTAGCCCCATTAATGGAGATCTTGGGATACTATAAGGCCACTCCTTGGGAGGGTTGTTGAAGTGTGGCCCAGGGTGGAGTTCACCTGTGAGGTGGCCATAGAAGTGGGGTGGGGGTGGGGAGAAGTAGGCCACATGTTGGCCTCCTCTTTTATCTAATTTCTCTTGTAAACTAGATTCTAAACTCAGTTATTTCTATGCTGGGGAAGGCATGTAAATGCTGTCAATGTCCTGTAAATTGTGGTACCCTAGGAAAAAAAGCTCCATTCATCCCAAGCATAGTTACAGCTCTATGTGTGTATGTGTGTGTGTGTGCATCATATATGCATACACGCACACACATACACACTGCATTTCTTTTTCTCTGTTTTGTGCATTCAGTCTTGGTTAGGCCCATCTATTTTTAATGCAGATGAGGAAACTGAAGCTCAGAGAAGTGATTTATCTACTATGCGCTGCAGATGGAATTCAAACTGAGGTCTCCCCTGAACTCCAGTCCAAAGCTCTTATCACTATATCATGCTGCCTCTTTGACCTCTCCTTCACAGTCATGTTCTAAATGGTATTTATACACATACATGCATACACATACATAGATACATACACACACACACACATATCTCAGTGTCCCTGATTCAACATAGCATTGAGTTGTTTTTCATATTTGTGACCTCACCACAGGGCCTTGCTGATAGTAGACACTTAAGAAATATTTTTTGAATTGAACTGAATTGGTCATTAAAAGTGTTTGGACTCTACAATGTTCCAAGACTCGTAGTTATACAATATCACCAGGACGGTTTTGGATTTAAAGAGAGAGACAATTTTTTTTTTTGTATTAAGTAGTTTGGGTCACTGAAAGTGTACAATTTTTCAAATACCGCCCAGATCAATTGACTTCTCTCCATAGGATCGTAGACTTATGGCTGGAAGAGGTCAACTGGCCCAACTTTTCATTTTTATAGATGGAGAAACTGAGTCTCATAGAGATTGAGTCAGGGACCATCGTACGTTACATATATGAAATATTAATACATTATAATGTATTTATACATATACAATTATAATATACTAATACATATAATAATATTAATTATGGAATACATATATTAACGGACTAATTCCTCAAGCTGCTTATCTGGTGGTAGGTAAGTGAAACCTGAGCAGTACGCTTTGTTTATGTACTTTGTTGTCCTAGTATGGATTATATAGCAATCAGAAAATCTCCCTCGTTTTCTGGATCCATCTCTTCTTGCCCCAGGCTGCTGCTGCTCGGGGTACCCCTATTTGCTTTCCTGGCACCTGTTCCTGTCCTCTCTTTTCTGGAGCCCTCCGTATCTGGAATTTTCCATTGCTAGAGCCTTCCACATCCTATACAATCTTTTGAATTGCACTTTCCTTCTTGCAACACCAAAGGTGGGAATCCAATTAGATGCACCTGAGCAGGGCCTCGCCTCTTCCAATAAAACCTGGGGTCCCGGATGACTTTGTTGTGCCCCAGTGGGGTAGACATGCTGTGCTCTGGTGGAGAAGACAAGACCCCATCCATATCCCACACAAATTAGGACGTATGACTTGAAAGCAGAAGCGGGTGGAATAAAACTGAAGAATAGCTTTCTCACAGGACAATCTTTGAACCTCCTTTCTCCTTCTACCATCCCTTGCGGCTCCTATCTTCTCACTCAGTGCTCCCACAGAGAGCCCTGAAGCTTTGGCCTTTCCTTGTGTAAATGAAAACATGTCAAATAAAGGCCTTCGGCTTTCAGTCAAGATAAACCAAGAAGCACGAATTAAGTGCTTACTACATTCCAGGCACTGTATTAAATGCTGGGGATACAAAGAAAGAAAAAAAAAGGCCCCTGCCCTCAAGAAGCTTACACACACTTCACCTCCCTTATGTCATGTGAAGGGAGGACAAACAACAACAAAACAGTTAAACAACTAAGTACCTACAAGTTATTTACAAAGTAAATTATAGGTAATCTCATTGAGTCTGGAGATGGGATGCCTTGGGCAAGGAATAGCAAGGAAGTTGGTATTGCTAGATCATAGATTATGGGGTAGGGTGGAGTAGGTGGAGTGAAGCCTAAGAAGCCTAAAAAGATAGGAAGAGGCCAAGTTGAGAAGGGCTTTAAAATAGGGAACCACTAACATATTGGCCACTTGCCCTCTTTTGATTAGGCCTTCTAAGTTCCTAAAACTACTGTAAAAGATTGAGGCAGATTGTCAGACACACATATTATTATGAATATCACTGAGCAGCCTTTGTAGTTTTGGGGGACATTTCCTTTGAGACATCAATCTCTGAAAGCTTGTTTTTATCCAGGAATATAGCGATCAATCAATCAAGCAATATTTATTGTACTCCTGTTAACTGTAAAACTACTAGATTTTGTAATGGTCCTATGTCATGACTTATCTCCACTGTACCTATATTATTTATTCCTCCATCTGTCCATTTGTTCAACAAACATTTTTTTTTTCAACAAGCATTATTAAGTGTCTACTATGTTCCAGGCCTGGAGATCTATTATGTTCTAGGTGCTGGAGATCTGAAGGACAAAAGCAAAACAGTACCTGCTATCAAGAAGTTGACATTCAATTTCTCTCATTTCCTCACATTTCAGAGAAGGCTATACATTTCCTGAAGCCAAGGAGTTTCATTTTTTTCCTTCGTATTCACAGATTCGATCAACATAGCAGATACGTAGTAGATGCCTAATAAATGTTTACCGAATTTAATTAAATTGACATAAATTCAGTAGCCAGTGAGTTATTCATTCTTGGGTGTTTTTCATGCACCCACTCGTCTGCACATCTTCAAAATAACGATGTGGGCCAGACCAAATGACAGGTTCTTGGTACAGTCACTAGAAAGTTTTATATAAAGGGGTACCTTTTCCCTTGCCTTAACAACAATAATAAAAATAGACACTGTTTAAACTTGTATTTAAATAACATCTTTCTTCTAAAAGCTGAAAGGATCTTATTTATCTCACTTTGCACTCAAAGCCACCTTAGTGTATTTTTCCTTGTGCTGATGTACTATAAACACATAACTAGTTTATAGTTTAGTCTTTCAGAGGTTTCTTTTAAGAGAGCTGATCCAAAGTTTCCTCTGGACATGAACTCTGAAATTCCCCTGACTCATCATGACCTCCTTTCCTTCTTCATTTACCTACAGACTTTTCTCAAATTTAGTTTTTTTTACCCTCATGGGGACCTCTGGACCCTTAGTCACTCCCTAGTCTCTATTTACTCTTTTTTATCAGTCAAATTTTATTTTATCCCCAACTTCGTGAGGTAGGTATTACTGGTGTTTGTAGAACGGAGGCTTTAAGATGCTGTCACAATAACAAATCACAATATTTAGGGTTGAAAGATACTTCAATGGACTTCTAATTTAATTCATGCCTGAAAAAGAATCCCTTCTTCAGCACTTCTGCTTGAAGACCTCCAATTAGTACAAAATCCACTATCTCCTGAGGCAGTCCATCCCACTTTTGGAGAGTTCTAATTACAAGGGGGCAGCTAGGAGGTACAGTGGTTAAAGTACCAGGACTGGAGTCAGGAAGACTCATCTTCCTGAGTTCAAATCTGGCCTCAGACACTTACTAGTTGTGTGACCTTGGGCAAGTTACCTAACCCTTTTTGCCTCAGTTTCCTCATCTGCAAAATGAGCTGGAGAAGGAAATGGCAAACCACTCCAGTATCTCTGCCAAGAAAATCCCAAATTGGGTGACGACGAGTTGGGCATTACTGCAAAATGACTGAACAACAACATATTCAAGACACTGTTCATAGGGTCATAGATTTAGAGCTGGAAGGGACCTGATACAACCTATTATTTTAATAGATGAAGAATATGAGGTACAGAAAAGTTACATGTGTCCAAGGTCACACATGTGCCATGTGTCAGGCCTGGGATTTAAAACTGGTCTTTGACTACAAAATCCACCCTCCCTCTTTCCTCTGTACCTCACAGTCTCTAGGCATTGTGCTAAGGTATTATACCTAAAAGAGGAAAAATGACTCAATCCCTACCCTTAAGGAGCTTATAGTCTAATGGATGAATATCATGTACACAAATAACTATAATCCAAGGTAGAAAGAAAGTAAGAAGTGCTAAGAAGAGGTCCAGTCACAGAGTTATGAAAAAGTTGAGAAAAGTGAGGCCCCTTTCAGGTGTGGAGCATGTGAGGGGAATCATGGAAGACTTCATTAACTCAGCCCTAAAAGAGGATTAAGACTTCAATTAGTAGTAATGTGAAGGGAGGCCATTCTCGGTGTGGCAGATTGAATGTGTAAATATACAAACAAAGTATAAAATGAGAGCAGCTAAGATGGCTGAAACATAAGGTTTAAGAGGGTAAGAGTTTTTAAGAGCTGAGGAGAGTACATTGATAAAGTAGTTAAACACAGTAAGGTCAAAACTCTGAAGGGAAAGGAAGCTAGAAAAAGACCAGAAAAGAGACTAGAGAGATAACTATGCTGTAAGAAACAATGAACATGATGACTCCAGAGAAGCATAAAAGGATTTACATGAACTGATGCAAAATGAAATAAACAGAGCCAAGAAAACCACATACACAACGATGACAACAGTGTAAACAGAAAGAATGATGATGATACGATAAAAAAAAAATGAATATTGCTAATTACAAAGAACAAGCTTGGTCCCAAAGAGGAGATATGGGAAAATACCTCCCCTGCTCCTTTGCAGGGGATGGTGTCCACAGGTGTGAAATACTACATAAAACATTGAACTCATTCTATATGTTTATTGGGTTTGTTGATTTTTTTTCCTCTTCCTCTTTTAAAAAAAATCCTCTGTAATCAAATATTTACTTATTTAGTATTTTTTCTCCAGTTACATGTAAAAACAATTTGTAACATTCATTTTTCAAACTCTGAGTTCCAATTTCTCTCCCTTTCTCCCTCCCTACTGCCCCTACCAACCCCCCGCCTCCGCCAACCCCCGATCCCGCCCATTGAGAAGGCAACTAATTCGATATGGGTTATACTTATGCACTCTTGTAAAACATTTTCATGTTGTGAAAGAAAACATAGGAAAAAAAACTCAAGAAAAATAAATAAATGTATATTTCATTCTGTATTCAGACATCATCAGTTCTTTCTCTGGGAATGGACAGCATTTTTCAACCTAAGTCCTTCAGAGTTGTCTTGGACCACTGTATCGCAGAGAATAGCTAAGTAATTCACAGCTGATCATCTTATAATATTGCTGTTACTTTGTATACAGTACATTTCACTTTTATCAGCTCATGTAAGTCTTTCCAGATTGAAATATTCTTTGTTATAAAAGATGACTCTCTAGGAGGCATGGGAGGGAAAGGATAGAGGAGAAAATCTAGGTGATAAAAACAAAACAAAAATATATACATATAAATATATATAATATATACATATATGTATGTGTGTCTAGGGATATATGTGTATATATGTATGTATATATGTGTGTGTATACACACACAAGTATATAAAACATAATATATAGTATATAGTGTATATATATACTTTATATATAATATATACATCACACACACACACATATATATATATACATACACATTCTTTCTTTAGACAGAGGGACTACAGCTTCTTTATCTGTAAAATAAATTTAATCTGATGACGTCTAAGGTTTGCCATTTCCTTCTTCAACTCATTTTACAAATGAGGAACTGAGGCAAATAAAGTTAAGTGACTTGCCCAAAGTCACACAGCTAGTAAGTGTCTGAGGCTGATTTGAACTCAGGTCTTCCTGACTCCAAGCCCGGCGCTCTATTCATTTTGCCACCCTGCTGCCCCACTGTCTTGAAAATGGAAAGTGCTTAAAAAAACATTTGTTGAAGAAAATAACCAGGCTGGTAGAAATGTTAACACATGTATCTCTAACATTTAGCTTTTTATAGCAGATCATTAATTTATTCAATAAATACTTACTAAGTATCTATTGTTTGAAAAGCACTGTGTTAAAAAAAACATACACGCACACACACATGCACACACACGCGTGTGCACACACACACACACCCCATAGAGGAATAATAAAAGTAAATCTGATCTCCAAGACCTTATGCTCTATTGGAAGAGATTAGACATATTTACAGGTAAATATTAGCACAAAAAAGACAATATAGAAGTCATCTTAGTTTGTAATTAATTTTCATTAAATTTAAATTTATCACCAAGACCTTTAAATTGGTATCCACTAACCTCTTTATCCACTACTCCTCACATTGGAATCCTTGTTTCAGCCAAACCAACAACCTCGTTTTATCATTCTTGCACCCACATCTGCTTTTGTCTGCTCCCACGTCTAAGCTTTTGAAAATGCCATTCCTCCATTCTTACATTGAATGCCTAAATCACTTAACTCACTGTGTCTGTTTCCTTAGGTGTAAAATGGAGATCATAATTCTTTCACTACCTAGCTCACAGATTTGTGAGGGAAAAAAGCTTTTAAAACTTCGAGGTGCTACAGAAATGTGAATTGTTGTTATATATTTCTTTGTATATAACTATTGTCTGACATTGGGTTTATTCTCTCTCATCCCTCAGCTATCAAGCCCTTCACAGGCAAAAAAAAAAAAGTCACATACTCTCTTTCTCATATAACTCATGACAATACTCAATAAATAAATACTGTTTGTTGACTGTTATAATTCCTGGGCCTCCCTGGTATTTACAATACCTCCTACAAAGGAGGCTAGTTTGCCAAATTAAATTGGAAAAACTTTAAGGAATATTGCATGTTACTCCTTCTAGTTCATTAAGATAATAATGATGACTAGATTTAGGTCTAGTCGTGTTTTTTCACTAGGTACCTACATATGATGCGTTGCTGCTTAAAATTAATGGTATCTCTGGCCATTTCACAATATGACAACACCGTAATGAATCGGAACTGATTTTATCCATAAAATTTCATTTATAGGTCCCTTCAACACTCTAACTCTTTATTTCTTATCATATGAAGCAAATTAATTCCTATCTCTCAAGACCCTTGTCCTAGCACAGTGACATTAATCAGGCAATATGTCCCTTCTACCAAAAAGAAAAAAGGCATATTATAGAAAGGATTTCATCTTTAGTCAGACATTTTAAATTCAGGTGGGAATAGAAGGCATTTATAAGCGTTGGTATGGCAGGTAGGTAGTGCAGAGAACAGAGCACTGGGCTTGGAATCAGGAAGACTCAAGTTCCTAAGTTCAAATCTGGCCTCAGACACTGTGTGACCTCTGTGTGACCTCTTCAAACATCATTTAACTCTGTTTGCCTCAGTTTCCTCATCTGTAAAATGAACTGGGGAAGGAAATGGCAAACCACTTCAGTGTCTTTGCCAAGAAAACCCCAAAGGAAGTCACCAAGAGTCAAGCATGACTGAACAACAAACATAAGCCTGGTATATTTTCTACCTTTAAACTTCTAATATACCATATTTCCCCATATAAAAGATGCAACCTTTTGGGAAAAATTTGGGGTCTAAAAACTGGGTGCATCTTATACAGTGGTTGTAGATTTTTTTTTTACTTGCATTTCCCCCTTTTTCTCACTTATTGTCTTTGTGCTCATTGTTTCGCATCTGTTACCAGTATATTAGGTTATATTTTGCCACGTTCTGCCCAGAAATGGTTCAGAAAAGATTTTCGTACAGTGCTGAATTCAAGTTAAAAGTGATCCAGTTTGTGAAAGTGAATGGAAATCATGCTGCTGAACGTAAGTTTTGTCCTCCTCCAACTGAGAAAACAATCCTAGACTGGCTACGGGAAGAAGAAACCCTACTGAAAACGCCACGGCAGAAGAAGGCCATGAGAGGCAAGAGTGAAGAAACTATAGGAGTAGTTTGTACCTGGGTGAAAAGATTCTGGGATAAAATCAAGATTTAGATCATTGTCAAGTCATTTACGAAGTGTGGCATTTCAAATGCCATAGATGGAACTGAGGACGAGGCAATATATGAAGACAGCGATTCGTCATCAAACACAGATGAGGACAAGCTAATGGATGGGAGTTTTGACAGTGATGAGGAGTTGTATGAATTTTATGATAAATAAAACTTGAATTCAATAACTTTATGTAATACATTTTTTTTTCAAATTTCAGGCCCCAAAATTAAGGGAAATACAGTAGACTTCCTTGTGGGCAAATTTGGTATATTGGCTATTCATATTTTTTCTGGGTTCTGTTCAGGGACTATCAGTACTAGGCAAATAAAGGCCCCCTATAAATATGATTTAAAGGTAAACTCTTTATAAAGCAGCCTACTCCTTAAAAGCCAAACCAATATAATGAATCTTTGGTTAATAAATTTCTTGCTTAGCACTAGTATCGATCTTTTTGTTAGACTAGAAATTACTTCTCCCCAGGTATTTTTTTAAAATAATATTGATTAGAAAAAGAGGGAGTAGAGAATAAACCACTCTACATTCTATATTTGATTGTGCCAGTGTTCATCATGATGTGAATACAAACTCTAATCTCTTGGGCATATCTGCTCTATTCTTTACAAACTTCTCAACATCTATAAACTTTCCCTCCAGTGTCCTATCCACCTCCTCCTCCCTTCAAAAGAAACCTGATTTTACCCTGAGGACACACAACACTCTGCATTAAAGGCCACACTTTTCAGTCTTCTCTCTAAACTGTCCTTTGAATTGCTGTCAGACTCATTCTCATGCCTCAATCTGGCCATGGATATTTCTTTGGCCAGAACACTCCAATGATCTACTATCCCCTATGGTGTTAAACCAAAACTACTTAGCCTAGTCATCATCCTTCCACAATCTGCTGCTAGATTTCCATTCCTATGCCATGTTGCTCCCTTCTATGTACTCTATGCTTCTGAGCAAACTACGCTACCCTCTACTGTATGTTTCCATCTCTGTGCCAATGCCTGGAATGTCCTCTCCTTTACCCTCATCCTCATCACGTACTGAATCCTTTACTCAGTTCTTATCTTCCTTGACCTTCCTGTCACTTTTGATGCTAATTGACCAGCCGTGATTCTTGGATAGTTTTTCCCTTGGCTTTGGTGACACAGTTTTCTCTTGGTTCTATGCCTATCTAAATTTTCCCTTGCAGTTGCGTACATCTGCATCCCATTCCCTATGATTAGACAGCCCCAAAGCTCTGTCCTGGGCCCTCTCCTTTCTACCCCTCCCTCCCCTTCTCTATGTCTACACTCTCTCCCTTTGTGACTTTATCAGCTTTCACAGATTCAAGGATAGCCTCTATACAGAAGTCTTCCAAATTGAGATTCTCAACCCTAACCTCTCCCCTGAATACAATACTCTGTCTCCCAGTGCTTAATGGGCATGTCCCCTTCCACAGGTCCAAAACAAAATTCTTATAATAATAACCCTCCCTTTGCCGTCCCATTTCTGAATTTGTATCACCATCCTCCTAGACACATTAGCCCTTTTACTCTTCTCTTTCCATCACATGCCTATTTTCAATCAATTGTCAAGTCTGATTAAGTTTATTTCTAAGAGATCTCTCACATTTATTCCTCTCTCTCCACTCATATGGCCACCACCCTTATCATCCTGGACCTAGATATTGGAATACTTTCCCAGATGATCTCCCTGAAGATGATCCATTCTTCACACATCTGTACAAATATTTTTCATAGGGTAGAGATCCAACTGTGTCACTCTCCAATTTCTGTGGTTCCCTATTGTATTTTAAGTTGAAATACAAACTACCTAACCTGATACTCAAGGCCCTCTGCAAGCTTGTTCCAACCTAACTTTCCATCCTTATTTCACACTATTCCTCTTCATTCATTTTATGATCAAGAAGAATAGGACTGTCTGGTGTTTCGAGAACTTAACATGCCTTCTTTCACCTCTGTGCATTTGATCAGTCCATCCCCTATGTCTAGAATGCATAATGTCCTCATTTCCACCTTTAAGATAAGGCAACGATGCAACATTTATTTATTGCTTACTATGTACTAGGCACGGGGAACACAATACAAGCCAAAAGACTGCACTCAAGGAGTTTTCCATCAAATAGGAGAATATGGTACACAAAAAAGGACTGAAAAGGAGGTTGGTAGAGGCTGCTGCTTCCACTCCAGTTTTCTTCCCAACTGAAAGTGCTCTCTCTCTTCTAATTTTCATGGCGTTCTTTGTCTGAATCTTTTTCTCGGCTCCAGAATTCCTTACTTTGTACTATACTTATTCACGTACACGCCATATCCTTTCTTGTTAAATATAAGCTCCTTGAGAATAGTGGCTATATCCTATTTTATCTTTGTGTCAAAAGGGCCTAGCACAGCATCATACATGTAGTAGGTGTTTAGGAAGAAAGGAAATAAGCATTTATTAAGCATATACTATGTGCCAGGTACTGTGCTAAATGCTTTACAAATATTTGATCCTCACAATAGCTCTGTGAATTAGGTGCTATTGTTATCCCCATTTTGCAGTTTGAGGAAACTGAGGCAGACAGAGGTTAAGCATCTTGCCCAGGGTCATACAACTAGTAAGCATCTGAGGCTGAATTTGAACTCAGGTCTTCCTGACTGCAGGCCTAGGGCTCTATGTACTGCACCACCTAGCTGTCTGTGATGTTTAATAAGTATTGGTTAAATATTGAATAAATGACAAGGTAAAATTTGGCCCAAATCAGAACACCTTGCCCTCAATCTCCCATTCATTACTAAAGCAAAAGCAGGGAAGGGAAGATGTTCTTGGTATAGAGTCCAGTGTGAACAAAGCCAAGGAGGTGGGAAAGTAGAGGGTGTGTTCATGGAGTATTCCACTTTGGGCAAGAAACAACTGTTGTTCTCAATCCTTGGTATTCGCTATCTCTTTTGTAGATATCTGGAAAGGATATCATCACAAGTCTATAGCAGGGAATTTGGTATTTCTTTGGCTTAAAGTGACTACTTGTCATCAAAAGAGCCCAACACTTTCTCAGGACTCTACCAAAGACGGCTATGCGATCAAAGAAACTGTCAGTTGAGCAGCACAAGAGTAGTAGAGATGTGGCTCTGCCCAGCAGAAGAGCTGTGATATCTAGGAAAGAAGTAGACAAATGATTTCGCCTAGCAGGTGAAACATAGTGAAGCCTGCTGTCCAGAGGTATGAGTTATACCAATACATTGTTTCCCTCTTCATATAACACCATGTTAGATTTCCATGTGTGTTCACTCTCCGCCACAGATGCTCTGTTCACTGGTGGAAGAGTGTGATTGAGGTTTATGGGTGGGCTGTTATAATTTAATTCTTCCTGCTCCTGTCTTCTATTGAATAAATGTTACAATTATTCTTGTTTTTGTTTTATGTTGAGTAAAGATTGAACAAAAAAAAAGTCTATAGCAAGAAGGGACCTCAGATGCCAACTGATTCATTTTATAGATGAAGAAATTGAGGTTCGTAAGAACTCAGGTTTTAAATGACTTACCCAAAGTCACACAGTCAGTAAGTATAAGAAGTGGCATTTGAACTCATGTCTTTTAACTCTAACTCTAGAAATAAAGGAAGGAACTCATTAGCCCATGATTCTTGAATGAATCTTCATTAAATATCAGCACAAAAAAGTCATCCCTGGGGTTAGATAGGGATCTTCATCTTAGAGTTCTTTAAACCCTCAAAGAGTAGTATTCATTTTTAGAAGAAGTCCTATAGAAACAACTCATTCAAATCAATTGTTGAACATATTTGTTTTTGATTTCTTCCTCCCCCAGGTCTCTGACATTTTTGTCCTTTGCTAAACTGATTACCTAACTCAGGCTCCCTAGGAATATACAGTGGTAGAGTTATTGATTTACAAATGCTAAATTTTTCCAAATCACAATATCATAGGATGGCAGTTGAAAGTGGCCTCATCATCTCTCCTCCAGGCTAACCACCCCAATATCTTCAGCCAGTCCTTACATGGTGGTTTCCAGGCCTCTCATTATCCTAGTGACTCCCTCCTGGACTCTTTCCCACTTATCAGTGTCTTCTCTAAAATGTGGCACCCAGAATAGAACACAATACTCCAGCTGTGCTCTGACTGGGGCAAAGGACAGGAAGACTATCACCTACCTCATTCTGGATACTTTCCTTCTATTAATGTAACCTAAGATGACAGTAGCTTTTTTTAGGCACCGTTGACTTAAATTGAACTTGCACTCTGCCAAATCCTTCAGATTTTCTTCATGTGAACAATTATACAGCTATATCTTTCCTATCTTGTACTTATTTATGCAGATAATTTTTTAAAACTCATATGCAAGACTTTCCATTTTTTTTCCTGTTAAATTTCATCTTAAAGTTTGGGGCCCATCATTTGAACCTGTCAGTTTCTTCTTTTCAATCCTTACATAATCAGTCATCTTTTTTTCTCTCTCTCCCAGCTTTTCATCATCCATACATTTGATAAGCTTAATATCTATGTCATTCTTGTGACTGATAAAACATTTGAACAGAATCATGCCAAAGCTAGATCCCCTGGCACTCTACTAAGGGTCAGCTTTGAGGATGTAAGCTTCTTAAGATACTATTCATATTATTTAGGGGCAGCTAGATGGCACAGTGGATAGACCACAGAGCCTGGAGTCAGGAAGACCCAATTTCAAATTCAGTCTCATACCCTTACTAGCTGTGTGACCCTGGCCAAATCACTTAACCTCTCTTTGCCTCAGCTTCCTCATCTATAAAAGAGCCCCCTATCTCCCAGGGTTGTTATAAAGCTCAAATGAGATAATAATTATAAAGCATTTAGCATAGTGCCTGGAATATAGCTGTTGTTGAGTCCTTTCAGTCATGTCCAACTCTCCATGACCCCATTTTGGGGAGGTTTTCTTGGCAAAGATACTAGGGTGGTTTGCCATTTCCTTCTCCAGCTCATTTTACAAATGAGGAATTGAGGCAAACAGGGTTAAGTGACTTGCCCAGGATCACACAGCTAGGAAGTGTCTGAGATCAGATTTGAATTCAGGTCTTTCTGAATCCAGGCCCAGTGCTCTCTCCATTGTGCCATCCAGCTGCCCTGGAATAGATGAAGCACTATATAAATTTTAGTCATTATTATTATGTCTCTATAGGTTTATATTACTTCTTCAAACCTATTGTTTTTGCCTGTCAATGGACATTGACGCCAAAATTACCCCTGTAGAAACCGAGCCTCAGTTTCCTCATTTGTAAAATGAAAGAGTTAGGTTACATGATTTTTAAAGTCCTTTCCACCTTGAAATCCTAAGAAACCTAGTGCATTTCTTGTAGCAGGCAGCTATTTCTTATTTTTCTTGATAAAGAGAGACTTCAAAGAAGCTCAGTGGTATCTCAGCCATTATGACAATCTTCATATTTCACTCTCCTCCTTTACTTAGTACATTACCTCTTTTCTAGTATTTCCTTCCCCTGATATATATTTTTAAAAGCTTTGTTTATTCTCCTTCGCTGCTCTGACAAGCATGGATTCATTCTCCCTTTTCACTGCCTTATCTCTCCCTCAGGTTTTAACTTAATCTGAAGGTTCCCAGAAATATAGTTTTCAGAGAGGAAATACAACCAAAATCCTATCGGCCAGTTCTCAAAATGCTGAGCAGGGTCCACAGACATCAGCCCAGTGACAGGTCTCTCCGTCCACGTTCCCACAGTTGTTCAAGCTCACTTGATCTGCCTTATCTCTCTCTTCTAATGATCTGAGGAACATGGTTTTCCTTTTGTTGCTTTTTCTCAGACAAGATTAACTGTTATTCCAGTGATTTAAAACATGTTCTTAGTTTTACGCCTGCAAACTGGGATCCATGTTAAGTGCACCTGACCTTAACCTTGAACTTGCTTTAGAGTAAAAGTCAATTAAGCCAGCCCTGGCCCCAGAGATCTATATTGGAAATAAACAATGATTGGATTTCTTGTTGGTTCTCAGACCCACAGAAATACAATGTGGGTATTTGTTCTGTATATTAGATCAGTCACTGGGATGAGGTACAGAAGAGAACTCAATATTCAGTCATCTAGGACATACAGTATTTCAAGAACACAAGTGGGAAGGGTGAAAAGAAACTGAATAATCTTTCCTGATTCTTCCACGACTTCATAAGTGAAGTAATTTGTGTTTTCAATAATAAATGAGAAAACTGAGCTTCAGAGAGTTGGAGCCAGGTGGCCAAGGTAAACAAAGCAGCTTCATATTGTTAGTTCAGCTGCCAAAATGATATCCCTTAATGTATAGGTCTGACCACGGCACTCTTGCTCAAGAAACCCCAATGACTCCCTATTGCCTCTAGGATAAAGTAAAAAAAAAAAAAACTTCTTTGTTTGACATTTAAAGCCTTTCATGATCTTGCTCCATCCACTACATTCTGGACAACCTAGTCTAAATTGCTAATCCCTGTATGTTCCATCTCCATCCATTTGTACAAGCCATCCCCCATGCTCTCCCTCTACAAATCTCAGGATCCTCATCTTCTTTCAAGGCTCAACTCAAATGATACCATCTATACGAGCCTTATCCTGATTTCCTCATTAGGTAGGGTCTCTCCCTACCCCCACCTCCACCCCTGAAATTATTTTTTATTGATTCTGTATACCTTCAGTATTTATTTATCTGAGAACATGTTGTTCTTCTCCAAAGAATACAAGTTCTTAGAAGACAAGGGCAGCTAGATGGCACACTGTACAGAGGACTGGGTCCAGAGTCAGAAAGACCTGAGTTCAAATCCAGTCTCAGACACATACTAGTTGTGTACCCTGGGCAAGTCACTTAACCCTATTTGCCTTAGTTTCCTCATTTACAAAATGAGCTGGAGAAGGACATGGCAAACCATTCTGGTATCTTTGTCATGAAAACCCCAAAGAGTGTTACAAAGAGTCAGATGCGACTGAACAACAACAAGAGGACAAAGACTGTTTAATTTTTGTCTTGTTATCCTCAGCACCTACCATAGTGCTACATTCATGGTGTCCACTTAATAAATTCTTGAATAAATGAAAAAAAAATAGAGCTTGTATCTCTTGGGTATCTTGTGCTCTTTCCACTTGTTAGTAGTGTTCATTTTGGCATATATATGTGTATATATATATATATTATCTTTATTCAAAAAATATTTATTAAGTATATATTATCTGTAAAGTAACTTTACTCCAAGGGCTAGCACTCCACTGTACCTTATTCTTTATTTATTTCTCCTACAGTATTTATCTCAATTTTATGAAAAAACATATTTTATTCATCTTTTATTGGTATTCACATTTGTTTCATTCATCACTGAGTACAATACCTTCTACATGGCAGGTGCTCATTATGTATTTGTTAAACGGATAAATGAAAAAAAAAAGCACAGTTTAAGCACTTAATATTTAAGCACTTAATAAGAGCTGTATTAAGTACTAGGGTTACAAATAGAAAAAGTTCCTGCTTTCGTGGAGCTTACACTTTAACTGAGGGAGGTGATACATAAAAGAAAAGCTGAACTGGAGGACAGATGGAAAGGCCCAGAAGTCCCAAGGATGCAGTGTTGCTGGGTAAAAGGTCCTTAATTACTTAGTTAAGATGACAGTGCTGGGAGACAGCAGGGCCAAGGGTAAGGCTTGGAGGACCTCTGGGGGCAATGGCTGGGCAGGTGATAAGTAAGGCCAGATGGCCCTCCATCTTATGGGAAGAAAGGTAATTTCTGACTCCCAACTGTTCCAAGTTGTGAGCAGTCAATCAGCAGGACATAAGAGGGACAACAAGAGTTGGAGATTCCCCTGGTGGTGGTAGTTCTTCCCAATGCTCAGTCATCCCAGATGGGTTCTAGGAAACCCAAGGTTGGGAGAGGGGACCATCAGGGAAGGGAGGATGGATAAAGCAGTCCGAGGGATGGTGATTCTTCCCATTGCCACCTTCTTCCTGGCAGCCCATCTTCCTCATTTGATATTTATATATAAGAAGATGCTTCCTTAAGGTGTACAAGCATAGCATCTTTCTTTTAAGGAAAGTATGTTTACTAGAGGATTTGCAAATACAAGTGTTCCTCATTTTCAATAAAATCAATATGAAAAACCTCAAACTTTATAAAAGTGATTCTGTACAAAGTGATTTATCTCAGGATGACATTAAATAGTGACTTTATGAATTTAAATTATCTTCTTTCTATTCCTCACACAAACTTTCTTCCACGGAGCCCAGCTCCAAACTTGTTTACTTAATGAAGTTTATTGACTAACCTCACCGCACAGTTATCTTCTATACTTTATCTGCATTCATTTATGTAGTCTATACCACACTGTAAGATACTTGCTTACAAGGTATCCTCAAATTTCTTTCTAATTATGTCATCTATACAGAATCAAAACTAGGTTGGAGGCGAATGGGGCTTTGAACCAGAACAGGAAACTAAAGGGTCTTCTGAAAGCATTCGTATTCCTCTAAAGATGAAGGTAAGAAGGGAGCCCAATGGGAGTGGGACTCAGGATAAGAAGAGGAGAGGGAAATGGAAGTAGGTTAGTGCAGGAATAGTAGTGCTGCCACAACATGGGGAATATGACTAGGATTCCATGTCTGTCTCAAAGCTTTCTTCAATGAGGGGAGGAAGAGGGCAGAGGTCACCACTGGTAGACCTGAGCTCTTCAGGGACTTCCTAAGAACTCATCTGACTCCAGGGAAGATAGCTTAGGTACTAACTACAGGCTGAGGGCAGCTCCCTAACCACAATCAACGACAAGGGGCATTTCAGGGGTAAAAATTCCTATTTAAAACTGAATATGTATCTCCTCTGGAACCAACATTCCATGGGGAAGACAGAACACATACACAAATAAATATAATAAAATGATAAGGTACTGTCCCCTTAAGAGATAGATGACTAATGTGGCTGCTTGAAGAGCCAGAAAATTACTTTATAATAAAGAAGTTATGAAGAATGTAAAGTAAAATCCCTTTTAGAGGTGAACATTTTGGTGGCTGAAGGGGCAGAAAAGAAACTTTTGTTTAATAAAAAATTGTTTAAAATCTGTGTGCAAAGAAACAGTTTTTGTATGGGATATAGGCAGCCCTGACTGTGAAAAGGAGTAGAAAGTAAACTTTTGCTAAAGAAAAGGTTTAAATTCCGTTGTAAAGGCTGTGGGTGATGTTTCTTCTGTGTGTAAACAGTTTGGCGCAGAAAGGCAGAGGAAAGATATTTATTTTCTAAAAACTTATAAAATACAAGTGTAAGGAAACAATTTCCCAAGACACAGAATGTTAAGAGGTTCATTTACAGGATTGAGAAACAGCTAAGCCTGAAGGGCATTGTGGTTCTTTAATTTCATTTGCATGTAACTGTTTTTAAGGCTTCAGAGGTTAGAATTGTAAGGATGATTAATCAAACAACTGAAAACAATGGGATGACTAATAAAGACTATTGGATTTACAGCTAAAAGAAAAAGGGGAATTAAGTTGACTTTTAAAGAAATTACATAAGGCAAAGGTGATTCCCAGAACAATACCCATATTCTCTGATTTGAGGTGGCTGGAAAGGTCCCGGACTAGCAAGAGAGAACAAAGGAGGGGAATAAAAACAGGAGAAGATGGATTGTTGCTGTGTTTGTCCTTCGTTTTTGAAGAGGACCGTGGCATTAGGGAAATGATGACATGAGTTGCAGTTGACTTTGATTTGAATGAGACAGGGCTGTGCAAGGTCCCCAGCCTCGCTTTCTCCTCCAGAGCCATGTGGGTCCAGTGACCAGATATTCATCAGGATGACTGGAGATGACGGTAGGATGCAGTGGGAGACCCTGGCCCTTTTAGGCTCGGGCCTTTTCATGTACTCACTTAGAGGTAATACCCATTCAGTGAATAGGCCTCTTTAAGAAGTGAGTCAAAGAATGGCCCCTCTAATTAGAAAAAAAGGGGAAAAAAATCAGGCTGGGAGGGGAAGATCCTCAGGGTTGCTGTTCCAAAGAGAAACAGTTACCATTGACATTCACTCTAAGCCAAGAGGGCCCAAAATGCAGCTGTTACGTGGAGCTATGACAGGGACCTATATGAAGGAGTTGTGTGAAGACATGGGCAACCAGAGAGTCAGATGATAGGTAGGATTCAGCTGCTAGTTGCTGATTGGTACAAGAAAGGGGGAGGGGAGGTATGAGGAGGAGGCAGTACCTTTGCTTACTCCTGAAGGAAGACAAGGATTATGAGAGGCAGAGAAGAGCTGGTATTTCATTTCAGGTTTGGGGGATAGCTTGTGCAAAGTCACGGATATAGGAGATAAAATGTCAAATCCAGGAAACTGCTAGTCTAGCTTTGCTGAAACATAGAGTTTGGGAAAGATCATAGTATAACATAAGACTGAAAACATAGGTAGGTACCAGATTGTGGAGAGCCCTAGACACCAGGTTGAAGAGTTTGTATTTTATTCTATCCTAAAGGCAATAGGGGCCCAGGGAAGATTTTTGGATAGAGGAGTGACACGATCAGACTTGTGCCTTATATAATTATCTTGGCAGCTGTGTGGAGTATGGCTTGGAGAAGGGAGAAAAGTAGGAGTAGGGAGATCAGTTAGGAGTATATAACAATTGTACAGGCAAGAAGGGACTTGAATTAAGGTAGTGGCAGAGTCTCTTAAGAGAAGGAAGGGGATGGATGGAAAGATATGGGAGTACAGGGAAGAGTCAAGGATAGCTATAGGGTACAAACTTGAGTCAAGGCATAATAGTACTCTCAATGAAAATGAAGACATTTAGGGACATATAGGTTTATTGGGAGAAAGAACGGATTTTGTTTTGAGATGCCCACAGAATATCCAGTTGGAAATGTCAGCAGGCAGTTGGGGGTATAAATTGGAAATCAATGGACAGATCAGCACTGAATATATAGATTTTGGAATATTTTTCAAAGAGATGATAGTTAAACCAATGGAAGTAGATGGGATCTCCACGAGAAAAACTATTGAGAAAGAAAAGAAGAAGTCCCTGAGCGTACCCTTGGAGCACACACAAGCTTAAGGGGCAGGTGATGGATAATTATTCAGTAGAGGAGACTGAGAAGGAATCTTCAGAGAGGTAGAAGAAGAGAACAAGATCACAGAAGCTAAGGGTGGTCAACGGTGTCAAATGATGTAGAAAGACCAAAAGAAATGAGTATTAAGAAGAGACTATCAAATTTAGCAATTAAACTGAAGTTTGTTCAGGGGAACAAGGAGAGAGGAACATATCCAGGCTCAGTAGGACCTGAGGAAATTCACCTTGTTGTTCAATGTGACAAATTGTCCCTCGGATATTTTTTAACTCTAGCCTGAATTTGGATAGTGTCCTACTTTTCCCTTGAGTCTCATCATCATAGCTTCACTCTTTCTGTCCCTGAAAATGCATCCTGCCTTGCATCTTGTTTACTTTACAGTGAAAGCCCAACATTCTGGTAACCACTCAATACACCTCCTGTTTTTCACGTTTCCTGAACCAAGCCTTTCTTTCTGCGGTCTTTTCACTAGAGTTGGCCTAGATGGAATTGTATCCACCAGACCTCGTTCAGCCAGTTCCATGAGAGATGTTCAGTTGCAGCCCTTCACCAGTCATGGAATTTTTCTGTTTTATTCTTCCCATCTGCAGGGTACATGTGAAGACCCCAAAGTCCTCAGTGTTCAGTAGTAGAGCGGGCAGCAAGGCTCAGAGTTCCTTAGGTTAAAGCAGTAAGTCAGGTGAAAATGGCAGGAGCTACAGGATATAGAGACAGAGCAGGTAGTAAGGGCTGGAAGACACTAAGAGGCAGTTACAAAGGAGATAGTAGAGTCTGGTAGCCCTCCATCCCACAGGAAGGAAGAAAGTTGCCAAGTCCCATCTCATCCAAGGCCTGAAAGCAGCCAAGCAGACCAGGTGAAACGGAGTAGGCAAGGGGGCTGGGAGGGCACCCCCAGGGTGGCAAATCTTCTTGCTGCCTGGACTCGACAAATGGGTCCCAGATGGCCTCTGTGCAGCAGAGAGGGTAAAGCAAGAGCGTAGGGCACCTATGGTGGCTAGACTCTTGCCAGTTTCCTTTTGAGTACTTCAGAATCACCAGACTAGCAACTATGCTACCCCAAGAAGGGGGTAAAACAGAAATACTCTGCCAATGAATTTGTTATTGTTCATTCATCTCACAGTCACTCAACAAGTATATGTAAGAAGCCAGCCTTGAACCCAGGTCTTCCTAATGCTAAAGCTGGACCTCTATCCATGAAACCCACTACCCCTCATGGCTATTTCTTATAGGAAATTTGTATTAAATGAGTTAATTGATCCATCTCATTCTTTTACTTTAATTTCAACTATATTTAGTGGAGAACTGCACTAATATATTTTTTTAATAGCAGTAACTTCGATGCTAGAAAAAAAGATCCATTTGGATTAAAACTATCATCAACCACAAACCGCCTACAAGTAGCAACTATAGTGTCAGGTATTGAGCACCAAGAGGATGTGGGTCTGGAGTTAATGCTGCTGTTAAGCTATTTTTAGTCATGTCTGACTCTTCGTGACCCCACTTAGGGTTTTCTTTAAGGAGATACTGGAATGGTTGGCCATTTCCTTCTCCTGTTAATTTTACAGATAAGGACACAGAGGCAAACAGGGTTAAGTGACTTGCCCAGGGTCACAAAGCTAGTAAGGGTCTGAGGATGAATTTGAACTCAGAAAGATGAGTATTCCTAACTCTAGGCTTGACGCTCTATCCACCATACCACCTAGTTGCCCCTCTGAAGAGAACGAAGTTATCAAATGAGCAGCTTTTGTTTTAAACTAGGTGAAGCAGTTATTGGCCAACACCCAACAGGCCTAAAACTGAAAATAAGTATGATTTGTGAGAAAAACTAGGATGTTGGTTACTTTAATATCTAGCTTATTAGTTGTTTTAATTAAAACTAGAAACTATGACCCAAATCACTGATGTATCTCAGGACTTCATAAAAACACAACTTAGGTACAACACTGCTGAAACTGGGAAGAGCATAGAAGTTTTGCTGGGCTGGAATGAATAAAGGCAGGGCTGAACTTGGAGCCCCCTCACTGGTGCCAGGTCCCTTCTCTACACCCAGCACTGCCACTTGGGGCTATCTGCCCAGCAGCCTGAGACAGAGGGGCCTATCCTACAGAAAGAATCTGCTCAGTGTTAGCTTCCCTTCACCAAGTTTGCCTGCCTCGGGATTTTCTGAGTAAAGTAAACCAATAGAAATAACACCCACCAAAAGTGCTGAGGCGGGATGTACTCTAAGAGGGAGGCGCACTTCCTGTGTGCTCTCTAATATAGCAAGTCTATATTAAGGTCATTTAGAGCAAAAAGGTTGAGGAAAATAAGCAAGTAATCATGGCAAACTGCTGAAGTCAGCCCTAAGAAAAGCAGCTCAGCTCCTCCAGTCTAATAAATGAGGGAAGTGGTGAGAAGCCGGGCAAGGACACAGGTGGACTGCATTCATGACTTCCTCAATAGCCTGACTGACAGAAATGGGAATTCGGGAAGCTGTGCAAAATATATTGGGGCTAAAGGTTTCTGGAAAAAGGCCATGGATGGCCTCCTCGACACACAAAGACTTTCTATGCTGGTGACTCAGCAGATAGAGCAGTGAGTGGGCCTGGACTCAGAACAACCTGAGTTCAAATTCTGATGTTTCCAAGCTGTGAGACCCTGGGCAAGTCACTTAACATCTATTTGCCACAGTTTCCTCAACTGTAAAAATGGGAAAAGTAATAGCACGTACCTTGCAGGGTTGTTGTGAGGATCAAATGAGAGAGTATTTGTAAAATTCTTAGCACATTTGCTGTTGTTGTTAAATTATTTCAGTTGTGTGTGACTCTCCGTGACCCCATCTGGGATTTTCTTGGCAAAGATCCTGGAGTGGTCTGCCATGTCCTTCTCCAGCTCATTTTACAGATGAGGAAACTGAGGCAAACAGGGTGAAGTGACTTGCCCATAGTTGGCTTTGAACTCAGGTCTTCCTGACTCCAGGCCTTGTGCTCTATCCACTGTCCCACTTAGCTGCCCTGCCCAGCACACAGTAGGTGTTGTATAAATGCTTATTCCCTTTTCTCCTCATGTCCCACCTTCTTCTCTATGTCAAATCACGGGGCCTCAAACCAAGCTTCCTGACCACATCCTAAATACTAAGAATTATTAATCATAAAATAATAACAATAGCATTTATATATATAGTGCTTCGAGTTTTGCAAAATGCTTTATAAACATTTGATACCCGCGACAACCCTAGGAGGTAGGAGCTATTATTATGCCCGTTTTACAGATGCAGAAACTGAGGCAGGTGGTGGATAAGTGACTTGCCCAAGGTCACATAGCTACTACGTGTTGGAGACAGGATTTGAATTCAGGGCTTTCTGACTCTGGGTCTACTCTATCCACTGCTCTATCCATTGAGCTAATAATAGCTGATATTTGTACTGTATTTTAAGGTTTACGAAATGCTTAAAACATGCATTATTCCATTTGAGTTTGATGTAGAGGAACTGGATGAAGAGCCCTGAACCTGGAGCTAGCAGACCTGGGTTCAAGTCCCAACTCTACCTCTTACTAGCTGAGTAACTACGGACAAGGTATTTAATCTTTTTTTTTTTAAACTAATTTATTTATTTTTAGTTTTCAACATTCATCTCCGCAAGATTTTGAGCTCTAAATTTTCTCCCCATCTCTCCCCTCCCCGACCCCAAGATGGCATGCATTCTGACTACCCCTTACCCCAGTCTGCCCTCCCTTCTATCACCCTCCCCCCTTATCCCCTTCCCCCTTACTTTCTTGCAGGGCAAGACAGATTTCTATATCCCATAACGCATCTAATTTTAATCCTGATTCTCCATGTCTTCAACTGAAAAATGGGGATAATAATCCCTTCATGACCCACCTCACTGGATGCTAAAAGGAAAGTGCTATTAGCGTTAGAAAGCTAGCTCTAACATTCTTGTGAAGGTGAAAGTCCAAGAATCATTATCACCATTTTTCAAGTAAGTAAACTGAGGGTATGAGAGCTAAGAGGACTTGCCTATGGACACTCAGCTAGCAAATTTAGGAGCCGGGCTTGAAATCCAGGAATTTTGGTTCTCAGTCTTTCAATTCATGTAATAATGCCAATGATTAGGATCCTTATTGTTTTAAATTCATTAAGAGAGGATCTTTAAGAACACATAGTGTATGGTGGAGAAGAAAGAAGAAATGTCTTTGAGAAGCACTTGTGGGATAGTACTACCAAGAGACTGCCTTATAGGGCTGTCATGAGGAAGGCATTCTGTGAACCTTAAACCTCTATGTTATCATACTATTATTAATAAAGATAAAAGTATTACTATCATCATCATCAATGTTATGTATCTTGTCTGTTTTCATGGGGTTCAAACAGCAGAGGCTTAGAGTTAAGTTGCTATTAGCTTTTTATACTTAATGTTCTGTGGACTATAATCAATAGTCAATAAACATTTATTAAGCACCTACTATGTGCCAGGTACTGTGCTAAATATTGGGGATACAAATATAAAAAAAGAAATATAGTCTCTGCCCTTATAATCTAATGGGGGAAGTCAGCTCACAAAAGGAAGCTAAAAGGTGGGGGGTCAGGGAGAAGGACCTGATGAGAGGCACAGTGGAGAAGTCAGAGATATTCCAGGGTAGTGTAGCCAGGTGAGAAATGAGGAAATGTGTTGCGCTGAGTTCCCTCTTTACAAGGAAGTTTGTTGAGTTTATGGCTCTACGCTTCAATTTAGGTCAGAGGGTAGTGATGAGGTGAAGGCTGATGGGATCATGTAGGGTGATGAGATTTTCCCAATAATGAGCTTCTTGGGTCTTGGTGGACTATAGTACAAGTGAATAAAATGACAACTTTTTGTAACTAAATGAGAGTATTAGGACCTAAATCCATCTTCTTTAGAGTCACAATAGCATGTTTGGGACAACTTTACATGATTCTTCCTGCTAGATCTGTATATTTTGACAGTTTTTCATTCCATGTGGTTTGGAGATTATGAATAATCAGTATGGTTAACATCTATTTAAAACATTGTTATAAAATTTTTATGGATCATTGTTATGTATAGGCAACGGTTCTATCTGTAATGATACTATAGTTTTAGTACGATCTGTTGAATTATCCAGGATATTGTGAGGCTTACAGATGTAGTATGAATATTTGTCATCTGTTAGTTTATAAAAGCTAATAACCGTGTACATCGTTCTAGCCACCTGCTCATGTCTTTTGAACTAACTTTTTGTTGATCGGTCATGTCTGATTCTTTGTGACCCATTTGGGGTTTTCTTGGCAGAGATAATGGACCGGTTTGCCATTTCCCTCTCCAGCTCATTATACAGATGAGTGACTGAGGCAAACAGGGTTAAGTGACTTGCCCAGGGTCACACAACTAGGAAATGAATGATTCTGGATTTGAATGAAGATGAGTCTTCCTGATTCCAAAGTCCAGTGCTCTATCCACTGTGCCACCTAGCTTCTGGAAATACCCAGTTGATGCTAATTTCTGCAACCTGCAGTGATATGTTGTAGTTTCCATCATTTCACTGAATAATTGGCTTAATAAGTCCAGACTCCTCCAGGATCATCTTTCTGTAATTTCTGGCAGCAATAAGTGAGTATTAATATTATTATGATAACAACTGACAATGATGAAGATGATGATAATGATATAGTCTCTTCACTGGCTTCCTGACACATACAGCATTGTTAAAAGGAGGAGTCAACTCGGGGTACATCATGTATTTTTTCCTAAGAATTCAATAGTTGATTCCATACCCCCTGCTCCAACATTTTCCTTTATTTTTCTCTGGCAGATGTGCAGACCATGAGAACAATTTCCTCTTGAAGCCCACATGTCAAGTTCCAATTTAAGGAGATATTGTGGAAGTGGCAAGGGAGGCTTTTCTTTGTTTCCTAATTTTTTCCCCTTCACCTGAAGTATCCTCACCATTAGAAAACACATACCTAGCTTCATAGAGATAATGTACAGTAACAACAAAGAAATTATATGTATATTTACATCAGGGAACATAAAGATCACTGGCCTAGTTTCTAATCTTGGTTCTGCCATTAACTAGCCATGGTAAAGTATTTAGGCAAGACATTTACCTCACCTGAACATTTGTTTCTCCATCTATACAAAAGAATGGGTTTCACATAAATTATTTAGCTTTTCCATATGTGACTACCACCAAAGTCCAGGGGAAACAGATAGAAAAATTTCATACAAAATACCTACAGAGTATATAAAATATTTGAGGGCTTACCTGCCAGACACACAAGTGTGTTATATAAATCCAAGTACAAAATACTCTTTACAGAAATAGACAGACTTTAATAATATTCATTATTTATCATAGGCTGAGCCAAAATAATAAAATGACAATAATATCTAAATTAATTTACTTATTCAGTAGCATACCAGTCAAAACACCAAAGGATTACCGTATAAAGCTAGAAAAAAATAATAAGATAATTCATCTGAAGGAACAAAAAGTCAAACATCTCAAGGGATATCATGAAAAAAGATTGTTAGGAAAAGAGCCTAGAAATATTATATCTCAAAGTATACTACAAAGGAATAATCATTAAAAAAACAACCTCAAAACCAAAAACAACTATTTGGAAGTGGTTAAAAAATGGAGGCAAATTAGTGGAACCTATTTGGTGTACACCATGCAAAAGTCAATAAGGAGATTATAGCATGAAGTAAACTCAAAGATCTGAATATTGGAGTAAGGATTAATTTATTCAACAAAAAATGCTGGGAAAACCAAAAAATAGCCTAGCAGAAATAAGGCTTAGACCAGGACCATCCAACCTTAGGTCATCTTAGGGCCTCATTAAAATAAAATAATTATTCGAGGGCCGCACCCAGAATAAAAAATACAGTAGACTAATAGAAAGTGGGGGAATGCGTATCATCAATACAACAGGCGAAAGTGCAAAGTGCGAAAGCAAACACAAAACAACAAAGCGACAACACAACAGTATAAAGGTAGGTTCATACTGACTGGTCTGCATCGTACAGACGGAATGCATCTCACAGATGAATTGAAAATTCTATGCGATATGTTCCGTTCGTAATACTGCTTAAAAACACCAAAGAAAATTAAAATCAACGAGATTATTTATTAGTGATGGAATTAAAAAATCTAATATGCATTCCATGCAAATTATTATTTAATTTTTTTGCTCATGAAAATTAAAACCCACAGGCAGGCCGCATTAAATCACACTGTGGGTCACATGCGGCCCACGGGCTGTATTTCGGACAGCCCTGGCTTAGATCAACATTTCAAACCACATCCCAAGATAAGCTCCAAATGAATACATGACTTGGAGCATCTAAGTGATGCAGTGGATAGCATGCCAGGCCTACAGTCAGGAAGACCTGAGTTCAAACACTGTCTCAGACACTTACTAGCTGTGTGACCCTGGGCAAGTCACTCAACCCTGTTTGCCTCAGTTTCCTCTTCTATAAAATGCGCTGGAGAAGTAAATTGTAAGCCACTCTGGGATCTTTGCCAAGAAAACCCCAAATGGGGTCACTGCACAATGAAAACCAAAATGAGACATACCGTTTAGAAGTGGCCAATGTACGTATTTGTTTTTTGCTATGAAGGTTTTGTTCTTTTTTAAAAAAAAATTGGAGGCAGGAGAGATTAGGAAGGAATAAGGGGTTAATAACAGACTGTTTAAAAAAAGAAGGAAAAATAGAAAAATTATTGAAGAAAATTTTTTTTGGTGTATCAAGGCAAACAGAAGAAATTTCAAAAGAAAATACTGATGAGCAGGACAGCTTTGAAAGTACATTAAATTTATTATATACTTAAAGGGAAAAACAAATTATATGTAATAAAAATTCATAGTTTCATGTACAATCCACAATAATTTCTCTACTTTGTATGTGGAAATGCTAATTTAATTTGGTATTCATTAAGTTCAGAAGAAAGCAAAATTTAGAATACTTATATTTTAAAAGGAATGAGTTTTTCTGATTGATCTTTATTGTCCTTCAAGATCTAAAATTCTATGATTTTTTTCTTGATGACCTAAGTGTCAGTTTTAAAGTACAAACCCTAGGCTAGTATCAGTACCTTTAGAAGAAAGAGCTGAAGAAAAGTCCATGAGATATGGTAGAAAGATTGATGGTCACAGAGTTAGAAGATGGGTCCAAATCCTAGTTCTGATATTTACTAGCTATGCAACTGGATAAATCAGTTTATTACTCTATTTTCCTCATCTGTAAAATGAGGATAAGAATACTTAGACCATTACCTCACTATATATATAAATATACATTTAGGGGCCATTAGGGGAGCGTGGCAGTACAGCAGAGGCCAGGCCCAGCCAGGCCGAGGCAACCAGAGGATGAGGAAGAGGCTACAGCTATGAGGCCGGCTCATGTGGCCTACTACCTCTGTGTCCCCCAGCTGCTCTCTGGGGCCATAGCCTTCTGGACAGTTTGGGATTCCACCAATCTTACATCCCCTACTCAGGATTCCTCCAATTAGGGATAGCTCAGCCCAGTTCTAAGGAAAAGAAAATCTCTGACCACAGAAGCAGTGAAGGAGGCTATCCCTCACCCTATGGGAACTGTATTAGCAGAGTTGGTGGCACCCTCTTGGGCTTCCTGAACACTGCCCTCAGGGTCTTGGCCCTATCCCTATCTGGACTGTAGAAAGAAGTTCTCCCTCAAGCATCAGAGGGAGACCCACTAAAGAGTCCACACAGGGGAGAGGCCCCTCTCTTGTGGCCTCTGCCCCCAGCATTCCTGGGACTTCTCTGCCATGACCAAGCACCAAAGGATGCAAGGCACAGCCCCTTACTTCTGCCCTCTATGCCAGGCTGGGTGCCCCCAGCTTGGCCACTGTGCAAGCCCACATTCAGAGCCATCCACCAGGACAACTGCCACCTGGATAGACCATCCAATCCACTTTCCTCAATTCTTCCTCCAAAGCTCCCTCATCTCATTGTCCCGATATCACCACCACCTCCTGTTCCTCCTCTTCTCCATCTCCTTCTCTAGCCGTCTGAAAGCAGGATCTTGCAGCTTCTCTGGCCACAAACCATACTGGAAGCTTAAATGAGGAAAAGGGATTTGAAAGGAGGAGCAAACAATGGAAATGAAGCACAGAAACCTAGGCCTATCAGGCCCTGATCCCAGACTTGCTTCCCTCCTTGCCTGCCTGCCTCATGGGTAGCAGAATCTTAGTGTTGGTGTCTTGGCCCTAGCTCTTTAGGAACTTTATTTTTGAAGCTGAACCTCTTGGTTGACACTAGTTGGCCATCAAGTGAAGGAAGGCCAGTCAGATGGTGAGGGTAGGTGCTACCTCTATGGAACCTGACTATATGACCACAATAAAGCTGTCAGAGCCTCGGCTCTCAGAGGAGGAGGAAAAAAAACACCCCCCCAAAAACCCCAAATATATGTAATCATTGGGAAAGTACTTTATAAATACAACACTACATGTGAGTTGTTGTTGTTACATCTCTTCAGTATACAACATTTAGCAATAAGAAACAAGAGAGGCCAAAGGCTATAATGACTACGTGGAAAACTCACACATATATCACAAATGCCTTTTTTTAAGAAGAGAATTAGGAGACACTAAACATGGTGAACACCAAATAAGCAACCCAATTAAAAAATAACTGAATGAATGAATAAATAAATGTTCCAACAGACAGGAAACAGCTGGGTGCTGATGTGGGAATTATTTCTGAATCAGCTATCTGTGTACAGCTGATTTGTCACTATTTGTGACTATTGCTTTGTTAGAGCAAAGAATAAAACTGATACCAAATAAAAAGAATATAAATGAAAAGACATAGTGTCCTATTGGGGTAACTCTAACTTGGTCTACTTAAATAAGCTATTGAATTTTAAAAAACAGGAAGCTGATAAAAGAATTGATATTGATTGATTCAGACTATTACCATCTCCTGAGAAAGTTTAAATAATTCAAGTAAATCACCAAAAGACAAAGACCCCAAGAGCCTAAAACTTTTGCTGTCTTTGCCAAGCCTAGGTGTACAGGTGTATTTATATACATATCATGTACAGAAAGTGCAGGAGAAAATAGACTGGGCCAAGAATTGAATAGAAGGAGGAGAGCTGTGTGGATTATAGAGGCACAAGGGCAGACAAGGGCAAAAATGGTTTAGAATATAAACTTGTTAAAACCTTATGGAAAATGGTGGTAGGACATTTTGAGCAATAGTATCTCATAAAATACAAACAAAAAAGCAGTGGAAAAAATAAGTTTATAGAAAATCTGGCAAGCAATCCAATTAAAAGACATGAAATTTAAGAAAAAATTCAATCAGAACAGATGGGAAGTCTTGTATTTGGATGCAACAAATCACCTCTGCAAACACAAGGTGGAGGATGCTAGTCATCGGTTCATCTGAAAAAGATCTGGCAGTCTTAGAGGACTATTTAAAAGATTATTTAGAGGACTATTAAAGAGTTAATAGTGGGATTTGACAGCTTTCAAAGTTAATGCAATCTTAGGCTGAGTGGCATAGCTTTCAGAAACAATCGGTGATAGTCTTGCTATACTCTACCCTGATCAAATACCTAGAGTATTGTTTTCATTTCTGGGGATAGGATAATGAAGGCCTTGAGTTTATACTATATGAGCATGAGTTGAACAAACTAGGGATGTTTTGCCCAGAGAAGAAAGATTTGGAAGAGAGGAATAACAGGTATATTCAAGTAATTGAAGATCCATTAGCTAAAAGAGCTCTTAGGGGGTGGAACCAAGATGGTGGCTGGAAAGCAGGGACTTACTCATGTAAGCTCATGCGCCCACCCAGGTCCCTCCAAACAACTATAAAAAATAGCTCTGAACAAATTCTAGAACTGCAGAATCCACGAAATAGCAGAGGGAAGCAGGGGTCCAGCCCAGGACAGCCTGGATGGTCACGGTGTAAGGTCCATCACATGAGGCTGGGGAGCAGAGTGGAGCAGAGCCCAGCAGACCAACCAGACCAGGAGCCAGGCAGAACAGGCCCTAGCACCCTGAATCAGTGAGCTGTGGCAGTTACCAGACTTGTCAACCCACAAACACCAAAGACAACAGAGAAGGTTAGTGGGAAAAGCTGCTGGGACAGAGTGAAAGAAGTTTGCAGTTTGGTCATTGCCCCAGAGGCAGCGGAGGTGGTGCAGCTACAGCACTACAGGCCCACCTGGTGAGAGGAATTAAGTGGTGGATCTGAGTGGGAGTGCAGAGTCAGCTGAGATCTGAGTCTGGTCTGGGTTGGTGGTTCTTGGAGGAGGAGGAGTGCTGGTGTGGCAGAGCTTGCTGTGTAGCTCTGAAAACAACATCACAGCCCCTCAAGCTTGGGACAAAGTACTCATACTCTATAAGCAGTCATACCCTGATGAAAAACTCAAGGATCAAGTAAGTTGACTGGGAACATGGCCAGGCAGCTAAAATGGACTCAGATTCAGACTCAGACTTTGGAATCTTTCTTTGGTGACAAAGAAGACCAAAATATACAGCCAGAAGAAGTCAACTAAGTCAAAGAGCCTACATCAAAAGCCTCCAAGAAAAACATGAACTGGTCTCAGGCCACGGAAGAGCTCAAAAAGGATTTGGAAAAGAAAGTTAGAGGAGTAAAGGAAAAATTGGGAAGAGAAATGAGAGTGATGTGAGAAAACCATGAAAAACAAGTCAATGACTTGCTAAAGGAGACACAAAAAATACTGAAGAAAATAACACCTTGAAAAATAGATGAACTCAAATGGCAAAAGAGCTCCAAAAAGCCAATGAGGAGAAGAATGCCTTGAAAGGCAGAATTAGTCAAATGGAAAAGGAGGTCCAAAAGACCACTGAAGAAAATACTACCTTAAAAATTAGATTGGAGCAAGTGGAAGCTAGTGACTTGATGAGAAATCAAGATATTATAAAACAGAGCCAAAGGAATGAAAAAATGGAAGACAATGTGAAATATCTCATTGGAAAAACTGCTGACCTGGAAAATAGATCCATGAGACAGAATTTAAAAATTACTGGACTACCTGAAAGCCATGATCAAAAAAAGAGCCTAGATATCATCTTTTGAGAAATTATCAAGGAAAACTGCCCTGATATTCTAGAGCCAGAGGATAAAATAGAAATTGAAAGAATCCACTGATCACCTCCTGAAAAAGATCCCAAAAAGAAAACTCCTAGGAATATTGTCACCAAATTCCAGAGCTCCCAGATCAAGGAGAAAATACTGCAAGCAGCCAGAAAGAAACAATTTGAGTATTGTGGAAACATAATCAGGATAGCCCAAGATCTAGCAGCTTCTACATTAAGGGATTGAAAGGCTTGGAATATGATATGCCGGAGGTCAATGGAGCTAGGATTAAAACCAAGAATCACCTACCCAGCAAAATTGAGTATCATGCTCCAAGGCAAAATGTGGATTTTCAATAAAATAGAGGATTTTTGAGCTTTCTCAGTGAAAAGAACAGAGCTGAATAGAAAATCTGACTTTCAAACACAAGAATCAAGAGAAGCATGAAAAGGTAAACAAGAAAGAGAAATCATAAAGGACTTACTGAAGTTGAACTGTTTTGTTTACATTCCTACGTGGAAAGATGATGTGTATAATTCATGAGACCTCAGGATTAGGGTAGCTGAAGGGAATATACACATATAGAGAGACAGAGGGCACAGGGTGAGTTGAATATGAAGGGATGATATCTAAAAAAATCAAATCAAATTAAGGGATGAGAGAGGAATATATTGAGAGAGGGAGAAAGGGAGAGATAGAATGGGGTAAATTATCTTGCATAAAAGTGGCAAGAAAAAGCAGTTCTGTAGGAAGGGAAGAGGGGGCAGGTGAGGGGGAATGAGTGAATCTTGCTCTCATCAGATTTGACCTGAGGAGGGAATAACATACACACTTAATGGGGTATCTTACTCCACTGGAAAGAAAGAAGAAGGAGATAAAAAAAGGGGGGACGACAGAAGGGAGGGCAGGTGGGGGAGGAGGTAATCAAAAACAAACACTTTCAAAGAGGGATAGGGTCAAGGGAGAAAATTGAATAAAGGGGGATAGGATAGGAAGGAGCAAAATATAGTTAGTCTGTCACACCATGAGTATTGTGGAAGGGTTTCACATAATGATGCGCATGTGGCCTATGGTGAATTGCTTGCCTTCTTAGGGAGGGTGGGTGGGGAGGGAAGAGAAAATTTGGAACTCAAAGTTTTAAAAACAGATGTTCAAAAAAAAAAGTTTTTGCATGCAACTAGGAAATAAGATATACAGGCAGTGGGGCATAG
Source organism: Trichosurus vulpecula (assembly GCF_011100635.1). Taxonomy (NCBI): domain Eukaryota; kingdom Metazoa; phylum Chordata; class Mammalia; order Diprotodontia; family Phalangeridae; genus Trichosurus; species Trichosurus vulpecula. The sequence goes on from NC_050574.1 coordinate 184,309,632, forward strand.
AAATCTAAGGGAAAAGGGGATGGGAGGGAGTGGGGTGACAGAAGGGAGGGCTGACTGGGGAATGGGGCAACCAGAATATATGCCATCTTGGAGTGGGGGGGCGGTAGAAATAGGGAAAAAATTTGTAATTCAAACTCTTGTGAAAATGCTGAAAACTAAAAATAAATAAACAAATGTTCTTAAAAAAAGAGCTCTTAAACTCGTTCTGCTTGGCTTCAGAGGATAGAACAAGATTCAATGGGCAGAAATTATAGAGAAGCAAATTTGGGTTTCATGTATGGAAACATTTTTTAACAACCCAAATCTGGAATGGATGATCCATCCAGTGATACCAGCCCCTTGGCTGTTCCATAAACAAGACAATCCCTCTTCCCAGTCTGAGAGTTTTCACTGGCTGAGAGTTTCCACACCTGGAACCCTCCCCATCCCGCCACCTCCTGGCTTTCTGGGGTTCCTTCTAGTCCTAGTTAAAACCCTACCTTCTATAGGAACCTTTTCCCAATCATCCTTAATTCTAGTCCCTTCCTCCTATTATTATTACTAATTTATCCTACGTATAACTTGTTTGTATAAAATTGTTTACATATTGTCTCTCCCATTAGACTGTGAGCTCCTTGAGATCTGGGACTATCTTTTGCCTTTCTTTGTATCCCCAGCACTAAGCACAATATTTAACACATAGTAGTTGCTTCAATAAATGCTTATTGACCAACTGATTGCCTGCCTTAGGAGGTACTAGATTTCTCTTCATTGGAAAATTTCAAGAAATTGCTGAATGACCACTTGTTGGGTATGTGGTAAAGGGGACTTTTTTTCAGTTATGGGTTGAGCTAGATGGCCACTGAGGTTCCCTTTGAACTCCTCTATTCTAGGATTTTGTGATCTGGAAAGCCTATCAGTACAAAACTTGGAGGAAACTTCCTTCAAGTGAAAACTTCCGCAAAAATTGGAACTCATCTCTTAATATTGTTACAAGAAGTTATTTTCTCCATCAAGACGATGAAGTCATGACATCATGGATCCTAATACCATAATTTCCAGTGATGAATGAGGAATAGTGATAAACAGGAACACAGAGATGTTGCTAAAGAAAACAGCGATGAAAAAGCATCTAAAGTAAGCCAGGTAAACCAAAGAAGTGTTTGCGCTGTGCTGGAGATTACAGTTTTAAGGGCAGACTGATTCTCAATTTATGTGAAATAGGGGAATATATTAACAGAGTGGTAAAGTCAAGGACCTTGTTATTACTGAAAATTGGTGATGTAGAAAATATTTTTAAAACCTACTAACCCATATGCCTGTCTTGGAAAAAATCTTTATAAGAATAATGTACACACGCATCAAGAACATACTTAATAAAGTTATGAGAAGACTTCAAACAAGCAGGCTTTTGCAAATGATATTCTACAGCAATGCACATCTTTACGTTCTTACATTTGAAGAAAATGTGTAGAGACTACAAAATCCCACTGTGCTTATTTCTGTTAACTATGAAAAAGCATTTGAAGTGGAAAATGAAAATGCCACCATACTGGCCCTTCTCCAACAAGTTGTCTCTTGTGATTAAGTTAAAATTTATCTAAGAATCCTTGAAAGATGAAGCAACAAAAATAGATAATTTTTATGTTCTCCTGATTAGTAATATCAAATGAGGTATAAAAAAAGAAGATATATGCTCACCATAGGTGTTTTGTCATCATTATGGGTGATATTGACATCATAATCCAGTATGGTAACATATTCAAATGTTCTCCTTTGCACACAGCCTTGTTCAGATTATATCAAGCCTTGGAGCATTGTGGAACTTCCTAAATGATATCCATAATCACTCATAGGAGCTTGACCCAACCATCCATACAAGAAAAACCAAGTGGATAAATAAATGCCTATTCTCATAGACATTATCACATATATTTGGCTGGTTACCATGTAGCACTCAGTATTTGTCTCTAAGATAGATACTGCTGATTCACAATTTTGCATATGTAAAAATAAGAGGTATAATCTATATACTGTTTTGAAATACTACTATTATAGCCTTTAAAATGTGAAATTTTACTTAAAATATTTGTGTATCTCCCTTACAAGATGAAGAAAACAAGACAGCAAAAAAGCAATTTGATTTAATTCAGTTTATTTCTATTAGAAAGGAGATTCTCAGCTAGATACGGGTTAAGTGGAAGGATTTCTGAAGTATCTCCCAACTCTGAGGTTCTATGTTTTTGTAATTTAATTCGATAGACCATGCCACCACTATGTGCAAAGCCTGAAGCAGCTCATTGTAGGAATATTTTTTCTACCTCTGATGGAGGTAGAATAGATAAATCCTTAGCTTGAATAGCATGTGCTAATATAGGAGATCAAAGTAACAAATACCACTTTTCTTTATAAAAACATGAGGAAGGCAGTACATTTAAATGCAGTCTGTTAAAAGCAAGACTTTACCACTTCTCATTTTTTTTAACATTTATTTCCACATCTTCCCCAAAGAGGAGCCTTTAGTGCAGACTATGCATCTGCAAATTAGCTGAACAGAGTTAGCTTAAAAGTCTAGTTTCCATGAAATGATTAAATATCCCTCTGCCATTTAAAAGCTTATAACAATATTCTCTTTTAAAGTTGTTGTCTTACATGGTTTAGATATCAGTACTAATTACCATATTTCACCATGTATAAGACGCACTGCTTTTCGAAAAATTTGGGGTCTAAAAACTGGGTGCATCTTATACAGTGGTTGTAGATTTTTTTACTTGCATTTCCCGCTTTTTTGCACTTATTGTCTTTGTGCTCATTGTTTCGCATTTGTTAGCGATATGTTGGGTTACGTTTTGCCATATTCTGCCCAGAAATGCCTCAGAAAAGATTTTCGTACAGTGCTGAATTCAAGTTAAAAGTGATCCAGTGTGCAAAAGTGAATGGAAATCGTGCTGCTGAATGTAGTTTGGTCCTCCTCCAACTGAGAAAACAATCCAAGACTGGCTACAGGAAGAAGAAACCCTACCGAAAACACCATGGCAGAAGAAGGCCATGAGAGGCAAGTCAGCAAAATGGCCTGATTTAGAGATGCAATTGAAGATATGGATTGAAGAGCAAAGGGCAATTGGAATTCCTGTGTACACAAAGATGGTTCAGTGTGAGGCAAGAAGAACTGCTGATGAAAAAGAAGTTTCTGATTTCAAAGGAGGACACAGGTTCATGAAATGGAATGGACTAAGCATGTGTACATGCATCAGACTTGGCCAAAAGATGCCTGAAATCTATGAGCAGATGAATAAAACTTGAGTTCAATAACTATGTAATACATTTTTTTTCAAATTTTGGGCCCCAAAATTAAGGTGTGTCTTATATATGGGGAAATACGGTAGCTATCCCAATTATACTACATTTGGGAGTGTTAAAACCTCTTTCATTTTCAATCCATTTTCCTTTCAACATACCAGAACAAATATGTGGGATTCAGGATAGATAGAGGAAGGCAGGGAAAGAGAATGAGAGTCAGTAGGAGAGAAGAATGGATGTGTCAAAAACTGAAAGAAGATTGAGTATATTCTTTTATAATATATGAACAGTTATGGAATGCTGGGGGACAAGTCTTCCATCTCCATATAAGGAAACTATTAACCAAGAGGCAAGATACAAGCTAAGAGTGCCTTCACTTTAGGTACCTTTGATGATGGTGGTCAAACCATCATTTGTGGTCTTCAAGATCTTTCTTCTGTTAATTCAAAAAGAGATTGATTTCCCCTCAAAGAAACTATTCTTTGATTCCTAGTAGTTGTTTGGAGTGGCTTTTCTTTAGGTGACATTTACAGGACTGAATGAGGATTGCAAGGCTAGCTCTGATGAAGATTTATGAATCCTGCCTACACTAAAGGTTAGGGTATTTAGAGCAGCAGCATAAGGCAGAAGTGTCAAAGACACAATCCCCAAGGACACATGTGGACAATAACATTCCCCAGTGCTGTCTGCAAAAGATTAAAATATAATTGGTAAATATTTAACAAAATAAATAAAAATACAATTAAAAATAAATAATATTACATTTTAAAATTAAATCAATCTGCAGCCACAGGGATCTTTAATCACCACCGCTTAAGAGTTCACTTAGTTGTTTCAGTTGTGTCCAACTCTTTGTGATTGAATTTCAGGCTTTCTTGGCAAAGATGCTAGAATGGTTTGCCATTTCCTTCTCATTTTACAGATGAGGAAATTGAGGCAAACAGGGTTAAGTGACTTGCCCAGGGTCACACAGCTAGGAAGTGTCTAAGGCCAGATGTGAACTTAGGAAGTTTAGTCCTACTGCCCAGCACTCTATCCACTGCACCACCTAGCCACCTGTTCCAGAGCACTGAGAAGTTGAGTAACTTAACTAGCAGCACAAGTGCAGTAAGTATTAGAGACAGGACCTTTGAGAGAGGTTTCATCCATGAGGGAAACCTTAGGTAGGTTATTCCTTCCTAATACTCAGCTTCACTTTCAGAAAATAGTTTGTCCAGAGGAGGACCTGACCCACTAACACCAGAGTCTGCTTTATAATAGACACATTACTGGATTATCATCTCCAGTGACACAAAGCAGCAGGATGCCAGCAGCGGTTGCTAAGAGTACAGGACTCAACACTTTGTGAGTTTCATTCACTTCATTCAGAAAGGGTGAACATCTTCTTGAAGTCCCAAAAGATTTTTTCTCTTCATCCTTTGTGAAATTGATTTGTGCCCAGGCTTGGCCACAAAGAGACACAGTTGCTTCCCAGTGATGTGGTTGGTAGAAATGACCTTTTAACTCTGGGAAACACAGCGCCTGTGTATAGGGGTCAGGTGGGAAAATGGATTGATTGTCTACTGCTTTGGAAACTGGTTCAAATAAAATGTAACCTTCTCAACTATGTGAGATCACTGGTACTATTTTACCATGATGTCCTGGAAAACCAGATTAATTACTGAGCACTGTTTCTTAACAGAGCTTGCTTAAAAGGAAACCACAGGCTTTATGGTTGCAGAGAGAACAATAAACCATTTAAAGTCAACTTCATGGTCAACTTCACTGGCTTGGTGTTGCTAAAAATGACTTTAACTTTTGTGTGGTTTGTTTTATAAAGAGAAATGTATGATATAGTTTGCTTTCCTTCAAAGTATTATTTAGTATATATGAAGCAATATGTCAGAGAATATTCTCAGATATCGAGTGATACCTTTTTTAGAATATCAGACAATATCGGACTAGTATATTTTTAAAAATTTAGTGGAACAACAAAAGTTACGCCAACAGAAAAATCAGCATTAAAAAAAAATCAGAAACAGACAAGAGCTAAAGATTGTATATTCTGTAATACAGGATGTCCCAAATAGCTTAACACTGCAGTAAGACTTCTGGGATACCCTGCAAATTGATTGATTAAATGAATGAATAGCATTGATTAAACACTTCTCATGTGCCAATCACTGTGCTAAATGCTAGAGATATGAATATAATAGCAAGAGACTTTACTTTCCAGTGGGTAAGTCAATACACGTAGGGGAATTGTAGCCAAGGAATGGAGTTGGGGTATGAAAAGTCAAAAAGATGGTAAGTGGAATATGAAGGCAGTTCATTGCTATGCTCTTTCTAGAAGTAATGGTAGTGTTGATTTGATTATATTTCCCAGAACAAGAGTTGTATGTGGGGAGCAAAGAGGAGGCTCTATGGTCCCAAAGAGCACCAAGCTGAGAGGCTTAAAGCCTTCCAGTCAAAGCTTCTGGAGGCCCTATATGGAGGATGACTGTGGAGTGTATTAAACTGTTGGCTGACATTTCCTTATACTTAGGTGTTGACCCAAGAGCAAAAATCAATCTGGACCCTCAAAAGGTAACTTTATTTCTCAACTTTGTGGAAGTGGATGAAGGGGGGAGGGGAGACTGTCATAAGGAATCTCTTCATTAATTGATTGATTTCTTCACTTGGTTCAGCTGTCTCAAGGCAAACTGTCCCACAGAACCTTATTCTTCCATTTAGCATTAAAAGCTGGAGGAGACTATTTTAGAGGGCCCAAGACAATCTCAGACTCCTCACAGGGAAGACTGTATTGCTTTGACTCATTCCAGAATGTTCCTCTATAAATCTCTGTAAATCTGTAAATCTCTGTAAATCATTGCAATATAACTTACTTCCCTGAAGTATACATTATATCCTAGCAGTCCCTCACCTTTTACCCAAATCATCTAGATGAATTAGTGCACAATATAGTATGATACATGATATAACAGGATAAAATATTACTGGATCTGTCATAATTTTAAAGATTTTGAGTCATCAATTCTTGATAATAATGATGATGATGATGATGATGATGATGATAGTATTTATAGAACACTAAAGCCCTCTGCACATATTTTCCTACTTGAGCCACCTGAAAGAAGAAGATGCCAAATACTTGGAAAAAAATTAAAGACTTTATTACTACCCAAAAAAGTGACTAAGAAATTATCAAAAATTATCCACTCAACTTTACAAAATTATTATGAGACTAATCTACATACCTGTTGAGGATATCCTTGATGAAGGTATGAAAAGGAACTAGGTAGGCTTTTACAAATGCTTCTCTGTGGTAGGCCTCATCAATATATTCACATAATAACAGGCTGAAAATTGTAGGGAAAACCCTGCTATTGCTTGTTGACTCATCAGTACTTTTGAAGTAGCCTCTGAACTGACCTTGCCTACTTTGTCTCTCCCTGTCTCCATTCCATTCTCAACGCAGCTGCCAAACAATCTTCCTAAAACACAGGTCAGACCATGTCACTCCTCTGCCCAGCAATCATTTATGGCATTAGCTTTTTTTCTGTGAAGTATGAAACAATGTCCTCACCTGAGAGCTTGAAGAGGGTGGGTCAGGAGGTGTGTTATGGAAAGGTGGGAAGGAATAGAAAGGTTTGGAGAAGACATTTAGGTGAGTGAAAGAACAAATCAATTAGAGAGGTGTAAACAGACTGTCTAGGGTCTAGCCGAGATGAGGTCATTTAAATCTGTACTAGACTGTAAGGTTAATGGGGAATAAGATCTTCCCCACCCATCAATAGGCCTCATGTGGAGCCCATTAAGGGAAGCTTGCTTGTTTGCAGGAAGTCTTACATACCTTTTGTTAATTTCTAATTAGGGACTGAGCCTATTAGCTGAAAGAGTATATATTCTGAGAGGCAAGCTTTTTGCCCTGGGGGCTCACTTATGAGAAAGATGTAATTCCCTGGTCGAGACTCTGAGTGGCCACATGTTCAGAGCTCCCTAGCTCCTCAGAGGCAAAGGCTCTCTCCATTCAGCCGTGGATGTAAAGCTTTGATTTAGTCAGTACAGCCCTGTCTGTTGGTATTTATTTCTCTTCTCTGTGTTTTTCCTGTTTAATTAAGATCCTTTTAAAGTAAAGCAGATAAAAGAACCTGCACAAGCAGCCATCCTTGGTGTGCCAGTATGGTTGCTGTTACATAAACCTAATTAGCACAATTTTGTGATTTTTCTTCTCTACCTCTCCTCAGTAGCACATGAAGAGGCAGGAAGGAGGCAGATGGTCAGAGTACTCCAAGTTGGATTTGGAAAGGTATGATCAGCAATTGGACCAGGGGGCAAGGAACTCAAGTAGAGCTGAACTAATTCACTGATGGATTGAGCTATGGAAGGGAGGATAATGCAGCCAGCATAAGGGTAATGACCTTACAAAGAACTAGAGGTTGGGGTTGAGGGATCAGGAATTGGAGGTCACAGCGAGGATAAAGAACAGGGTTATGAGTCAGAAGCCACAGAGAAAGATGGAATATGAAAAGATCATGGTCATTTAAAGGAATTTCATGAACATGGAAAGTGAGTGGTGGGTGGTGGCAAGACCATCTGTATAACTAAGGTGGAGTGTGTAGTAGGTCACAGCAATTGAGTAGATTGAGGAACTAGGAAGTTAGGGTAGTTAAATAAATATCAGTATGTAAGCAGAAGTCCCCTAGTATGAGGACAGGAGTTTGGGTAGAGAGGAAAATCTGAACCAGGCATTGAACTCATTGAGTAAGGGAGGAGAAACTCTTGTGGATTTGTAGATGATGACCACTAGGATCTGGATTGGTTGATACATTTGGGTAGCATGTTGTTCATTACCTGTGTGGCCTGGGTTTAGGTTCCTCATATGCAAAATGAGGTGGCTGGACTACATGACCTCTGAGGCCACTTCGAGCTCAAGATCTATGATCCTATGGTCTATTCAAGAATTGCATTGTAAGTACCACCATTCTCTCCCTGGGCAATCACATAGTAATAGCTAGAGTAACGAATAAAGATTTGGGAAGACCTAGGTTCAAGTCTGGCCTCTGACATACACTAGCTGTTTAAAGCTGAGAAAATCACTTACCCTCCCTACACCTTGGTTTTCCATCTATAAAACAAGGGTGTTAGATTAGATAGATGTAAGGTCCTTTCTAGCTCAAAATCTATTACCCTCAGCCTGCCACGATGTCTGAAAATCTCTACTGCATGCACACACATTCCAAAGTTATATTTCATTACATATGCTCACCTTCAGTGCAGAATGTCCTTCAAGTAAACTACATGGTGTGCCAACAGAATTCCCAGCTTATTTTGAAGAGCTTTGCTGAGACTTTGTGGGAGGTGGATCTGACAAATAACACACCACCAGGTTTCAAGTTAGACTATGCTCCCTGCTGCTGTCTAAGGAGATGTTGAAGGTTTATGTATTACTAGAGCTAGAAGGGATATTAGAGACCTTTTAATCACACTCTTTATTATTTAAGAGATGCGGAAATGGTTTCCAGAAAGGTTAATCAGTCGCCCAAGGTCAGACAGTCAGTTGGCGGCTGAACTGGGACTTTACTCCAGGTCCAGGAGCCTCTACTCCAGTTCTTCCCAAACCAAACTGACCACTCTCTCCATCAAATGTTAGCAAACTATGGCTCTCTGCCTGTTTTTGTACAGCCTCTGAGCTAAGTGATTTTATATTTTTAAATAAAATTAATGTATTTAAGAATTAGTTCAGGAACTGTACTAAACAGTAGCTGGCCAATCCCTGCTCTAGACGATACTGAGAAGTTTACTGTACTTAAGAACTAAGAGAAACCAAAGATTTGCCCAGGATGATCTGGAACTGAAATCCATCTCCTTCTTCAAGACCAAAAGTAGAAGAGGAATAATGATGCACCATAGACAGAAAAACTGATTCCAGAATTGGGGGTGGGGCAACTCCACATTACATAAGAGTTATCCCACCACAGCCAGGGTTGACTGTAGACTCCCTGAGGGCAGGGATCATAACTTGCTTTATATTTGTATCTACCCTCAGTGCCTAGCACCTAATAGTTATTTAATAAATGCTTGTTGATTGATTGGAGTCCTATCAACTTGCCAGAAATACCTGGATCGAGGAATGCTTGAATGCTCCAAGTTTCCTGGTTTCTGATTCCAATTTATATGTAATGACTCCCTTCTTTTATGTCAATCCTTCTATATCCAAGGATAAATGGTAAAGCTGGAATGCAATTAAACGCCCATTTGTGGGAAAGAAATAAGAAGAGCTAAGTTTTATAGAGTGCCTTAAGGTTGGCAAAGCACTTTAAATACATTGCTTCTTTTGATCCTTTTAATAACCATGTGAGGAAGATGCTATTATTACCCCAATTTACAGATGAAGAAAACTGAGGCTGAGAAGTGACTTGCCCAAAGTTACATAGCTAGAAAATATCTAAGTCAGCATTAGAACTGAGGTCTTGATGACTTCAGGTTCAGCGCTCTATCTCCAATAACAAACTGCTTCATGAAGAGTGGTTATGTTAATCCAACATTGTGTTGTGTAGCTATCAGGGAAATTATCTGAAAGAAGGAAGAACGTGTTAAATAAAATGAAGTCACTGTGGAACTTGGGGTTTTCATTAGGCTAAATACTGAATGATTTAGATCCAGATTAACATGCCACACAATCTTCCACAGAATTTACACATCTGGAGAAGGGGCAAGGACTTCCATGGGGCAAGTATAATAGATGATTCAACTGATGACTCTTATGAGAGAGCTAATGTTTAATCCCTGTGGGTGGCCCCTAGATGTCATTTGTGATGAAAGAGACTGTTTGTGCACACAGGCCCATCATCTGGAGATAGGGTCCCTACTCCTCCAGTTATTGGGCTGTAAACCAACTCACTCTGCTCATGCAGTAATAATAAATCTCAATGGAGATTGTTAGCTACACCGTCATCTGTAGTATCTCACAGTTCTCAAGGGATGGGGGATGGGGAAAAAGAGGAGGAATGATAATGAAAAATGGGGGTGAAAGTCCCAATTTTAGTTTTCAACCATTAGCAGAGTGCATTGCTTGTGGAAATAAAGAAGTTTTGAGATTTATAAAATAACTTCCTTGATTCAGAAATGAAGGCTCAAATGGGAAGCAAGAGTAAGAAAACCCAGCAGCACAAACCCTAATGAGTGACAACCTGTCCTGAACCCTCTGGGGGCCAGTTGTTGCCCCAGTGGCCCTCAATATTAGGGATGCCAATTCTGGTTTGCCCAAAGGAAGTCAGGTCAGAGAGAGCCATCTATGGTCCAGAACCCCATGACGATTGGGTGAATTCTGGGACTATTCTCCCCAGGGAATGTCTATGGTCAAATAAGTCAGGTCCTTTAACCTCTGAGTTAAAGTAACACCTCCAGAAGACATTTGAAAAGGCCAGGACAAGATGAGAAACTGACCTAGAAAAAATTAAGCCTGAAATTCTCTCAGGTATAATGAAAGTGATTCAGAGAGGATGAAATCACTCTAATCTCATCCCTAAGCAAGAACTATAGACTATATAGTGGCTTAGGTAATAATGATAATAATAATGATAAATAGCTAGCATTTATAGAGTACTTTAAGGTTTATAAAGCATTTTGCAAAGACTGTCTTGTTTTATTCTCACCTGGGAAGGAGCTATTATTATCCCCGTTGTATAGTGATGGAACTGAGGCTGAGAGAGGTTAGATGACTTCCTCAGGATCACACACAGTCTGTGTCTGAGGCTGGATTTGAACTCTGACCCTTTCATTTAATTGGCTGGGGGGTGTTGGTGAGGAGAGAGAAATGAGGCTATATAAAAGGGGGTTTATTACTTTTTACTTAAAGTCTTCCTTACTCCCAATTTGAACAATCTATTTCACTGCACTACCCAGAGAGTGAGTAAATAAAAGGAGGAGTGGGAGGGAGGAGAAAAGAGGGAAGAAGGGTGAGATGGAGAGAGGAATGGAAAGAGAGGGAGAGAGGAGGAGGGGAGAGGGGAAGAGAGAGAGAGATGAGGGAGAAAGAGAAAGGGATTTAGAGAGGGAGGGAGAGAAGTAAAGGAAGGGAAGGAGGGAGAGAGAGTGAAAAGGTGGTAGGGAAGGAAAGAGAGAGAGAGAGAGAGAGAGAGAGAGAGAGAGAGAGAGAGAGAGAGAGAGAGAGAGAGAGCGAGCATTTATTAAGTCCTTACTACCTGCAAGGTTTTGGGTAGGAAACCCCTGTCTTAGCATCCTTGTCCTCTGACCAAAGAGAGGACCTCTGTCCCATCACTGCCCTCCAGAACCACAGTAGAACAAGTTACAGAGAACAATTTCCATTGCTGTGGTGGTTCTAATCGATGCAAAGGAACACAGCCTCTATCTATAAACACCTATAGAATTCTAATAAATCCACTGAAGATTGTTTTAAACGATTCAGCTCAACAAATCTATTCAGCACCCTGTGTTCCAGTTAAGGTGCTAGGTTCTGAAGATACAAAACCAAAAATGAAACAATCCCTGCCCTCAAGGAACTTCTATTTTACTATGAGAAAAAAGAATCCTTGGTGAAATGCCTCTTTTCTTATGAATTGATTTAGTCCTGCCCTCAAATATGTTCAAAGGATCCTTGTCTGACAAAACCAATGCCAAGTGTATCTTGTTTGTGCGTCATATAAGACCTGAGCCTTTAGAGATAATCTTCATTTACAGATAAAGAAACTGAGGCCAAGGGAGGTTAAGTTTTTTTGCCCAAGGTAACATTGGTTTACAAGTTTATTGTGAGGATCAAATGACATGTGTAGAGAGCTCTGCAGACCTTAATGCACTATGTCAGGACTGTGCAAAGTGCGGCCTGTGGGCTGCATGTGGCTGCAGTGAGATTTTATGCGGCCCACCTGCGTTTACTACGGGTGTGGAAAGTGACACAAATGCTTTAACTAAAGCGTTTGTGTCAGTTTCTGTGCTTGTGGTGGACATAGGCCGGCTGCATGGAGGCGCACAGCCCGTGGTTTGTACAGCCCTGCGCTATATAAATGGAAGCTATTACTACTGTAGGGCCGTTAGGCTGGAGTCAGGAAGACCCGAGGTCAAATCCAGCCTCAGACACTTAGTAGCCGTGTGACCCTGGGTAAGTCACTTCAGCCTATTTACCTCAGTTTCCTGATCTGTAAAATGAGCTGGAGAAGGAAATGGCAAACCACTCCAGTATCTTTGCCAAGAAAACGTCAAATGGGGTCATGGAAGAATCAGACTCGATGGAAACAAAAGGAGTAACAACAATCCTAAGGAAGCTAGAGGGCTCAGTGGGTAGAGGGCTGGGCCTGGAGTCAGGAAGACCTGAGTTCGAACCCGGCCTCCAACACTAGCCGTGTGAGCCTGGGCAAGTCACTTAACCTCTGTTTGCCTTAATTCACTGGAGAAGGAAATGGAAGACCACTCCAACATCCTTGATAAGAAAACCAACAGAGACAGTATGGTCCACAGGGGTCATGAAGAGCTGCACATGACTGAATAATAACATTACTATTGTGTGTGCATGCACAAATTCATCATGTTACATGCAAATTTCATTATACCTAGACACCCTGGAGAACACTGACCACATTCCTGTGCTGCTCAGAGATTTAGCACTCCATTGGCAGAAGGCTTTCCAAGTGACCTCAATTCCTGGTATTCACAAAGAGTGGAGTATCGCTGGGACCTCTGGACATGTCGGACTCTTTATATAGAAAAGCCCACATTTGAGCTTATGTGCATAGCCCGCTTACTTTTTGAAGGATCCAAAACCCTCTCAGGCAGCCATTTACCTTGATCTGGGGATAAGACTGTGACTGTGTGCACGAGGGAAGTCATTTAAACACTAGCAATTTCTAGAAATCAGAACAGAAAGATGTAATGTGATCTTCATGTAATTTTTCAGAACATAACGGGCCTCTCTTTCATTTCTCTTTAAGAGACAGAGACGAAGGCGTTTAAAATAACATCTTGCAAGCTCTCCTGTCACAGTTAAAAATGTGTGGGAGCCCTGGATCATTCTCAGTCACACTTAAGAATGTGGGAGGCTAGGCAGGCATTTTGTTTAGAATAAGGACAGTCAGGACTGCCCAGGAGGACTGAAACACCATTTCTTTCTCATGGCACTTGTCTCAAAGTATTGTTGGATTTCACCTTAAGGAAATTCTGGCACAGTGAGTCTTCAGAGTTTCCACCTTCCAGTTAGAAGCCCTGGGGTCAAATTCCCCCTTAGTCACCAATTGTGATCTTGTCACTTCCCCCGGGGTCAGTTTCCTCATGTGTAAAATGAAAAGGTTAAAGTAGACATTCTCCAAATTCCCTCCCAGTTCTAGAACCTTATGATCTCATACAAGAGACGGTTTGGTGGTGCAGTGGATAGGGCTGTCAGCCAGGAGTCAGGAAGATTAGCTCTCAGACACTAACTAGCTGTGTGATCCCATGGCAAGTCACTTACCTGCTATTTGCCTCAGTTTCCCCTTCTGTAAAATTAGGATAATAACCACAAGTACCTTGTAGGGTTGTTATAAGGATCAAATGAGATGATATTTGTAGAAAGCAAATTTACTTCTTGTAGAAAGCATAACACAGTGCCTAGCACATAGTAGGTGCTATGTAAATGTTTACTGATTGCCTGACTGACTAGAATATTTACTATATTCATCATCTGTTTATTTTTTTTTTTTGGAGGGGGGAAGGCAGGGCAATTGGGGTTAAGTGACTTGCCCAAGGTCACACAGCTAGTAAGCGTGTTAAGTGTCTGAGGCTGAATTTGAACTCAGGTCCTCCTGATTCCAGGCCGGTGCTCTACTCACTGCGCCACCTAGCTGCCCCTATACTCATCTTCTTACAGAACAGTAATATGCCTTTATATTCACATTCCACAATTTGTTTAGCCATTCCCCAATCGATGTGCAAGTAGATGGATATTTCATATCTTTTTCAACACTCCTTAACTTTGTGTACCCAAGGTAAGGGGCACTTGCCTAGTCCTAGTTATGGCTCTGCTTCTTAGAGTGAATCATATCCTCCTGCATCATTAAGCAATTCCCTCTGGATTAATGAGGACCTTTCAGAAGTCCTTGGATTCTTTCAGACTGCCTGGAGTACCCGTTCAGTAATCTATGTTTCCACAGAAGTATATAGCTTTATGTAGCAGCACTAAAACAAAAACTAAGGTAAGCTTGAGAAAAGTTGACTATGTATATTAGAGCAATCTTTTTCTCATGTACAGTATTCATACACTGGAGCCATTTGGATCCCTTGGGCCCCTATTCATTCACCAGATGATCTGGCCTCTAAAAAGGTCAGGTTGTGTTGAATCAGAAAAGAGAATATTGTAGCTTCCAAAGTTAGTAAGCAACATTTCCCACCCCTTCCTAATATTTATTCCAGCCCATTTTTTTGTTTTGTTTTGTTTTGTTTTTAGGAAACCAACAGCCCATGACAGTGAATATCCATCCCTGTCTTAAGCTGTGTCCACTCCTTTGCTCTCAGAGCCCTTCAATGTTGCTTCCTGTGGAATGAATGAGCATATGTACATCATCGAATGTGTTCCCTTGTGCCAACCCCGCCTTACACACTCCTCACCAGACAGAAAGAGACAGCTGGGGGAAAGTTGGCAGAGGGATGAGAACAGCTGGAGACTCAGGAACCAAAAGAAGTACAGAATGCAAATCACCACAGAAATTCTATAGTACTTCATTGTGAAATCAAGAGACTGAGCTAGGACTTTTCATTTAATTGTTAGGGGGAGGGGGAAGAGGAAGAAATAAAGCTGTATAAAAGGAACTTTATTATCTTTTATTTAAGCAAATCCTCCTATTTAGAGGATATACAAGGTTTTGGTCAGGATCTTTTATCTCTCCACATTCTTCAGAGATCTTTGTTTAGAACATTCTGGACACTTCACATATGCTGCTTTCCATGATAGATACTGGTGTGTCTGTCCTGTCCTCTCCCTTCCCCTGCCTCTCTCCATTAGATTATAAGTTCCTTGAGGGCAAGGGCTATATTTTTTCCATGGGACCTGACCCAAAGTCTTTTGCACATTTCTTTCTGTCTGGATCTGTGAATTCAGGGAAAACTCCTTCCACTGATGCAAATCAGAAACCACTATATAGATTATCGTACTTGAAAGTTACCTAGAGCCACTTAGAGGTAAAGTTATTTGTCCACGGGTCACACAGCTAGTGTGTGTTAGAAACAGAACTTGAACTCATATCTTCTTGACAAATCTGATCCTCTATCTATGACACCAATTGCCTCTTGCCTTGCACATAGAAATTGCTTCACATGTTTGTTGAATGGCTATCTGCTACTAAATGTTTTAATTAAAAAAAAATAGAAAAAAATGTGCTCCCATCTTCCCAATGGCAAATTGTAATATTGTAACAAACATGTCAAATAAAAGGTGGGGAAATTTGTATCACAGCACCATGACTCCATGATACATGCCTTGATATTGGATAAGAATAGCACACAATGAGTCAAAGGTACAAGGCCAGAAATATAAGAATGGGCACTTCAAGTTCATATTATAAGATATTAGAGGCATTTCCAAATTTATGTCGTTGGAAAAGTGATGCAAGATATGGACAGTGAGTCTTTTTAGAAATTTGAGGAAAGCTTGTCATCACTCAGCCTCCACTATGAGTCTTTGGCCAATTTAACAGCTCAACAAATGTTCTATTGGATTAATTGAGTGAATGAGAAAATTCTCACTTTACCGTCTGAGATTCCAGCTGTCTTTCGGGTTTGGAAATGTCTCCTAAATGGCACATCTGGTAAATTGCAGTCTAGTCAGCTCATTGTGATTTTCCCCCTACTGGTTTCCAGCCATAGTTATATCATCTACAATCTAGTTCCAGGTAAAGAGCATATGAAAAGGAAAAAGGAGGGAGTGGAGGTAGTCATCCTAGGTGTTCAGATAGGAGATTTGTCAAGACAGAGATCAAGGAGCTTTCCGCAGTACCCAAAACCCAAAGAGTATCTCTAATGGGGAGAGGGAGAAAGGGAAGGAGAAAAAGGTCCAGAAGACCTTCTTTGCAACTTGGTAAAATACTCCAACCTTCAATGAGAATAGTTCTTATTTTTGGAGTCATTCACTTTGTGACATTTAAAAAGGTTTGAGAGACATAGTTTCTAGAGAATTTAATCTTTTTCATAATAAGGTCAGTGGATTATTAATAAAGGATGGTCATTTGGCTGTCTCTCTTAGACCAAAGACAATTATGGTGGCAGGCTCACAGTTTATATACCCTTGGAAGAGTAGATTTGCAGTAAGGGGCTACAAGTGACAACTCAGACCACCAGAAGCCATGGGCTATCTAGACAAAAGGATCTATTCCCACCCAAGCTTGAGTAGAACACAATGGGCTTCCCCACCCTAGATTAAATTCCTTGTAAGGTTGAGTGGGGTCTGACCAAGATCCAGGAGAGTTAATTCAATCTCATTATCAGCAATGTCCTTCAAGAGACTGAACTTTTAAAGGATTTTAGAAAGGGAGAGTTCAGAATTTCCCCCCAAATTATTGGTTATTAATAAGCATTTCTGACAACTTACTGACTTTGAAAATGGACTATCCCCTTATAACCTTTACATCCTGCTGGAATTTCTTAAAACTGTTTGATAGATTCTACCGGCCGGTTCCAGAGCCCAGCAGTACTTCCTATAAATGAAGCAACATCTAAGTTGTGTGCAATCTCTGGCCAAGGGCCAGGAGCAAACTCCAAATTACTTCCAATGTCCTTGTCTGAGAGAAAGCCAGGTCAGCTTTATCCATCAGGTCTGTGTCCAAATACTGTCGCAGTGATGGGGTAAGCCATGGGCCATGTCAACAGGTCCTGCCACTAAGATGTTTTGCAGAACATTTGGGCAGTAGAAAGCCCCCAAGGTTGCATGGCTTACACTGAAAGTGACTCTGGTACAAGAACTAATTCTAGGACTCTAAGGATTCCAATGTCCCATTTATTGGCCCCTCCTTCCCTCTCCCCCAATCTGTTGAGATCCATTGGATAACAAACAACACACTGCAAATGTTCTCTCACTGCCAGGAATTTTAGTGTTATCCCTTTTATTGTTAATGCTCAAAGGGCCAGATTTGCAGCTCTGTAAACAAGTCCTTCCCAGGCATCCAGAGCCAGGGCCAAAGAGAGACTAAAGATAATCAACACCATCATTCATAGAAATTCCCTCATGTAATAATAATGAATAATGATAATAGCAGCTAGGATTTATAGAGCGCTCATTTCATCTTCACAACAACCCTGTCAGCTACCATCTCCATTTTACAGATGAGAAAACTGAGGCTGAGGGAAATTAAATGACTTTTCAGGGACCTAACTAGTGAGTTTCTGAGGTAGGATTCAAACTCAGGTCTTTCTGATTCCAAGTCTAACACTGTCCACAGTACAGCCCATTGTGCACCTTCCTCTTCACCTCAGCATGCCACTGTGCCTCTATCTAGTCTTTCATTCTCTCCTCCTGTCTCCTCTGACTCTATTTGGAATTCCCTTCCCTACCTCTTTTGGGATCATTGGACTTAGTCGGGGCTCACTGACTCGGGAGGGAAGGAAACCAGAATAAGCATTTACATAGGGCTTCCATGTTCCTATGTCATGCCCAACCTGTGGCGGAGTCTTCCGAGCTCTGATTGGTCTGATCAGCCACAGCCAGACATGCTGTACCTTGACCCTAACAAAGTGATGTCATTTGGGTCTTCTCTGAGAAGGAAGGACAACAACCAACCACCTAACACAAGGTTAAGGGGTTTTTTACAAAGATAATCTTATTTGATTCTCACAATAATCCTGTGAGGTACGTGCTATTATTATCCCCTTTTTACAGACGAGGCAACTGAGGCAAACAGAGGTTAAGTCACTTGTCCTGGGTCACATAACCAGTAAGTATCCGAGGCTGGATTTGAACTCAGGTCTTCATGACTTCAGGCCCAGCACTTAATCCACTGCATCACCTAACTGGCTAGCAGATCACTCCTTACCAGATGTCTAGGGTTCTGCTAGGGGCTAGGGATGCGAGCACAATGGATAAAACAATCCCTACTCACTATGGGGAAGAGAGCAAGTACATAATAACAATAACCACAACCATAACAAAAACAACGATAATAGTAGGTTGGGATTATGGTGCTTTAAGGTTTACAAAGTGCTTTATACCTCTTAGACTAGTCTTGGAGTAAGGAAGCCCTGAGTTCAAGTTCAATCTCAGACACTTACTAGCTGTGTGACCCCGGGCAAATCATTCAACCCTGTTTGCCTCAGTTTCCTCATCTGTAAAATGCGCTGAAGAAGGAAATGGCAAACCACTCCAGTAGCTTTGCCAAGAAAACCCCAGACGGGGTCACAAAGAGTCAGACATGACTGAAATGAAGACCAACAACCATATAATTATATAGTCATAGTATTATAAGGCACTGTGCTAGGTGATAGGGATACAGTGACAAAATGGAACAATCCTTGTTATGAAGACATATTCCACTGGCATGTACATGAATAATTAAATAAAGTTTAATGTGACAAAGAAACAAACACTAATAACTGAGGATAGGGGAACAGAGAAAGTTTCACTAAGGATGCCCCTCCTGAGCTAGACCTTGGATGCTCCTAATGTTACACTCTGATTTCAAATAGACCGAGTCCTCTTCCACCTGACAACCCTCTGAATTATTTGAAAACACCTACAATGTTTTCCCTGGGTCTTCTCCAGGCTAAACATCCTCATTCCTTGAACAGATTCTCATAATGGAAGCATCTCAAGGCCCTTTGCCATCCTGCTGGGCCTCCTATGGATATTCTCCTGCTTATAAGTGACCTTCCTAAAATATGGCACCTAGAACTGAGCCCAGCACTCCAGGTGTGGTTTGACCACAGGAGTACAGTTAGGATTATTCCTTCATTCTGGAGGGAATGTCTTTGGAATGTAGCCTAAGATTGTATTAGTATCTTTGATTGTTGGTTGTCTGTATTTTTGACTCATTCATTACTTGTCACCTACTAAAACACCCAGATCTTTTTCAGATGAAATTCTAATTCTGTGTCCCTCACTCTTTACTTGTGAAGTTAATTTTTTAACTAAAATATGACTAGAAAGATATAGATATGGATAAATGTAAATATAGACAGATGAGAGAGACCGAGAGAGAGAGAGAGAGAGAGACAGACAGACAGACAGACAGACACTACAGAAACCTCTTCACTTTAGAACTTCACCCCTGCAACCTTTTTCTCTGATTGGCTGGCTCCTGACAGGGCAGCCATGACTTCATTCTTTTCCCTACTCTCTGGATTTCTTCAACCATCTCCCCATACAGTTACCTTCTCCCCTGCCTCCCCTGCCAAATTTTCTTTCATGTATTGTCTTCAACCATTAGAACATAAGTTCTCTGAGGGCAAGGACCATCTTTCTTTCTGATTGTATTCATATTTTTAGCACTTAGCACAATGTCTGGCACATAGGAAATATATATAGTAAGAACAGTATATCTATATAGAATAGATATAGATAGCGCATATATTATATATACATACACACATATACATATATAGCATATAGATATATACTTTATATTTTTATGTGTATGTGTGTAGATAGACAGATGGATGGATATGCTTGTTTATGACTTTTTTGAGATAGATCCCTATTACGTTTTATCTTATTAGAATTGGCCCAACATTCTAGTCTACCAATATATTTCTAGCTCATGACTCTACCATCCAATATATTGGCTAACCCTCTAAATTCTTGGTTCACTGAAAATTTCATGGACATGATACCTTTATCAAAGTTACTGACAAAAAAGTAGAATAGGGCAAAAGACAAGTCTTTGGGGCATTCCACTAGAGGCCTCCATCCAAGCTGACATTGACTCATTACTTCTTTGGGAATGGTCATCTAACCAGTTTGGAATCCATTTATTATCTAACTCTCAGCTCACCATTTTGTCCAAAATGATTGCATGAGAGGCTTTGTCAAATGCTTTTCCAAAATCTGATGAACTATGTCTACAGCATTCCGCTGATCTGTCAATCTAGTGACCCTATCAATAAAGCAAACAGAGTTAGCCTGGAATGACCTGTTCTTGATAAAACAATGCCAGCTTCTTGTGATCACTGTTTTAACTAGACTTCTTTGCCATGTGTTGCAATGAGAAAACTCCAAGACTTTTTAAGATTCTGAGTATTTAGAAGAGTTGGGGAATACCCCCCAGAGTCTCAGAGACTACAATAAAGCACTTGGCATTCTATGACAAAGACACTGAAAGATGCCCATTTGACAAGATCACTTCAGGAAGAGCAGCAGAACTTGATAGTGACTCCTTTAAGGAGTTTTAACCTTGAGACAGATTATTCAGAGTAATGGTAAGTCTTCCCTCTCAATGCCAAGAAGAAAAATTTGGCTTGTAAACTGATTTAATTGTTGAAATATGTCTTAAATCTCTTTAAAAAATAGAGAGAAAAGGAGGAAAACACCAGATACAGCTTTTCTTTTAGAAGTTTTTGAAAGAGAGAGAGAGACAGGGAAGGAGGAGTGAGAGAGAAAGAGAAGAGAGAGGGAGAGAGAGAGAAGTTGGGGAAAAGGAATGATTTTGTGATTTTTCTTAGATAAGACAAAGTTAACCTTTCTAGACTTGTCATTTTGCAATTGTTAAGCTTAGGGCCTAGAAATTCCCCTAAGGATAATCTTTTCATAAATTTAACCATAATTAATCATAATTTAACACCCAAATTAATATACCAAAAATGCTTTTATACTAAATCTATAGCCTTTAACATGGCATAAACAAACAAACAAATAAGAGCTGGCATTTATATAGTGCTTTGAGGCTTGCAAAGTTTTTTACATATATTTTCCCATAACAATGCTGTGAAGGAAGTGTCATCCCCATTTAATAGCTAGGGAAACTAAGGCCAGGAAAGGTTAAGTGAGTGACTTGCCCAGGTCATATGATGAGTTGGTATCTTAGACAGTATTTGACCTCAGGTCTTCCAAACTTCAAGTCAAGTGATCATTCCACTAAACAACAAACAATCAAAGACAATGCTTCTGCTCTATAACCCCGTCCCAGCCTGTGTCCATCCTTCATTTCTTTTATTTCATTTTTATATGGCTGCAAACAGTATGTATATAGTTCTAGGTCTGCATTATCTCCTGTAGGTCTTTCCACATTCTGCTGCCTACTCATCTTTTTTACAGCACTATAATATTCCCTTAATTAACATAGTTTAATTTTTAAGCCACTCTCAAATTCTTAGACCTATGAATTATTTCCAAGGGTTCTTTTTTTGCCTATTACAAATAACCCAGTTATGAATATTCTGTAAACAATTCCTTTTAGGATTTTTTTATAGACTCCTAGAAATGGCATCACATTGGATGAAAGCTATGACTGGTTTTGTGACTCACTGCATAATGCCATATTGCTCTCCCAAACAGTCTGCAGACCTACCAATAATGTATTCAAGTAAGATTAATAATTAGAGGATTTGGGTGCCTGTTTCCCCACAGCTCTGTTAACACTGGCTTTTGTTTACATTTGGAGGAGGTTTGGTAGTTTAGCCCTCTTAGTGGGTCTATTGTAAAGACTGTTAATTATTTCTCTGATTTACCATGGAATTTAATGTGGTCATTAAGAGTTTTTATTTCTTTCTTCGTAAATTATTTTCATATCCTTTGACTATTCCTCAATTATGGAGTATGTATTATCATCCTTATGTGTCATCTTCTTAAAGAATCTGGATGTTAGACCTTTATTTGATAGATTTATTGAAAACAGGGTGTCGCAACAGTCTTGTGCAAGTTTAAGCTTTAATAGGTTAAGAGCTTTAATGAGCTTAAAACTGCACTAAGACTTTTAGGATATCTTGTATTTTTCCAGCCAATTTCTTTTCTATTAATTTTAAAAAATAATTACTTGGTGATGGTGTGCAAATCCTACCATTATGTAATCTTAGCTACCAAGATGTTCGTCAGATCATCGCCCCATCATCACAGATCATTTCCATACTGACAAGAATACCAGCTTCTCTTGTCTCCTTTCTTTTTCAGGAGAAGCACAAAAACTCCAGTCAGACCAGATATGGTATCTTTCTCCCATTTCACAAATACCTCCATTCCTGGAACACTTTATTCCACTGGAGGAAGGGGAAGGGGCCATATTTTCACCACTAACCCTAAAAGAAAACTCAGGGTCATAGTCCTGAAATTCAAGTGCTCCTATACCCCAAACGCACATACAGCCTGATGAATTAAGACCCTGGAACTCCTTTCTTCTCTCATCAAAAGTGTTGCTAAGTGACGGTGAATAATTAAACATAGGTTTGGGGAAACCATCAATTGAGAGGCTGGCTCATTAGAATTCTAGTCACAGTTTTTTTTTTCTTATTTTCAAAGAAGGAGGGGGAAGAAGAGGTGGAAGAGGCAAGGGGAGGAGGGGGAGGAGGAGGAAGGGGAGAAAGAGGGAGGAAAGGGGGGAGGGGGAGGAGGAGGAGGGTGAAAGGGAGGAGGGGGAGGAGGAGAAAGAGAAGGAGGAGGCCAGGAGGAGGAGGAGGAGGAAGAGGAGGAGGAGCAGGAGGAGGAGGAGGAAGAAAGAGTTTTTCAAATTGCATCCTGAGAAACCTTTCCATTTTTAGTGAAAATTTTAGAAAGTGTCAGCTAGTAGGAAAGGGTGGGACCTGAAAGAGCTGTCTGTTTGCTGTCCATGATTGTTCATTACCCATACACCTCTATGGAGCTCACAGTGGTGACCTTTGACTACCATCTTAATTGGACCTTGAAAAAAAAATCTTAGAAAGCACTCAGGTCTCAAGTTAATTGAGGGGAAGGAGAGAGAAAGCAAGTAGTTTGTATGACTTTAAATGCAAGCTAGCCAGTGAAATCACTTAAATCGCTTTTGGAATACAATATTTCAAATCTGAGGGGTACAGTCTTTCTGCTCCCCCCAAAATGCCTCTTTTTGATGTCCCAAGCCGAGTAGAAGAAGCATGCATGCTACGAATGAGGTCCACATATACCTGTAATATTATTCCCTTGCAAAAAGCTCAAGAAACAAAGGTTTAGTAAACTTAAACAGAACCAACCCCCATCTCCCCAGACCCACAAAGAGTTAACCATCTTTCTTTCAAGATTAGTCCCAAACCTTAACTCATTTTCTTTAATTAACTCCTCCATGGGTTGCTCTGACTCGGAACCCCTCTGTTCCAAGACAATAGAAATGCTGGAGACCAGAGCTGAGCTCCTCAAGCACTTCCCAGGCTCCTTTGTTTCTCAACATGCAGGTCACAGTTTTCTCACACAGAATAAAGAGGCTCTGGTGGGACTGATTTCCCCAGCAGTTAAGGTTGAGGGTAACTATAACCTTTTAAAAAGGCTTTGGGAGCTAGCAATACTTAGAACCCCTCAAAATTAGCTATATTTGGTAGCATCTGTGACTCCCCGCTTGCCCTCCCCCCACCCCATCTATCTCATCAGAGATCCACGTTTGATTGCGAAGTCTACCTCAAACACTTAACAGCTGTGTGATCTTGGGCAAGTTTACTTAACCCTTCTCAGCCTCAGTTTCTTCCTCTGTAAAATTAGGGACAATAATAGTACCCCCCTCACAGGTTTCCTGAGAGGATCAAATGAAAGAGCAATTCCAGTGCTTTGTAAACCTTAGAACACTGCATAAATGCTGGTTTTTACGTATAAGTTTTTTAAGTGGGGAGGAGAGTTTCTAGCCTGCCTCATCGCCACTGAAAAGCTCTAGTTACTTGAAAACTACCTTTGATAGAATGACAGCAGCGCAAGTGTAAATCCTGGACCTCTTAGTAAAGATTTCCAGGGGGAAAAACATCTGCTCTAGCCTTTGCTGACTGTAATATCAGCCAGTCGACAGAGGGGAGCATCTCCTTTCAACACAAATAATAATAGCTAGCATTTATAGAGTGATTTAAGGCATACGAAGTATTTTACAAAAGTTACCTCTTTTTATCCTTAAAACAACCCGGTGAAGATTATTTTGTTCCACTTTGCAGATGATGAAATTGAGTCTCAGGGAGATTAAGTGACTGGCCTGGAGTGGCACAGCTAGCAAATATCCGAAGATGGATTTGAACTCAGGTCTTCCTGACTCCTGGCCCACTACATAATAATAATAACTAAAATTTATATGAAACTTACGATGCGGCAGGCACTGTGCTAAGCAAGTACTTTACAAAAAAATTATTTCATCTGATCCTTGAAACAACACTAGGGGACAGGTGCTCTTACAATCCTCATTTTACAGACGAAGAAACTGAGGCAAACAAGGTTAAGTGACTTGCCCAGGGTCACACAGCTAACAGGCATCTGAGGCCACATTGGAAGTCAGGTCTTCCTGACTCCTGGCCTAGCACTCTATCTACTGCATCACCTGGCTGCCAAAACTGCTTAGAAAAGGATTATATTTTCATTCAATGAGCCCTGGAAGCAAAATCAGAGGATCTCATCCAAGACAACGTTCTGCCACTTAACTACTGCACCTGAGTGACCTTGAAAATGGTTCCCATTCACAGTGTTTCAAAGTTTACAAAACACTTTCCTCACAACCCTCTAATATTACTGTGAGCATTGTATAAAGGAGAAAACCACAGGTAAGGAGAAGATAAGGGTTTTGCCCCAGGCCACCCAGCCACTAAGTACTGCGGGCCATACCTCAAACCCAGCCCTCTAATTTGAAATCTAATCTTCAACCTGATATAATTATAACTAGTATTATCGCCTTTATTATTGTTAATGATGACTCTCTGGGCTTCAGGTTTCTCATTTGCAAAGTAAAAAGATTAGACTATATTAGTGCTTCAAAAACCATTCAGTGTGGGATAAGAGTTCTATGAGAATATTTCTACACGAGAGATGCTTTTCTTCTAATTGAGATATTAGTTGATTTATACGTCCTAGAGAGGTGGCTTATTGTTGTAGCAGTTGGGAGTGTGGAGGCAGGTCTAACAATCAGAAAGATCCGAATGTCACTTCTGCCTGTGACACAGACTGGCTTGGGGACATATCATTGAACAAGCCATTCAACATCGAACATGGAAAAGTCAAGGAACTTCCCAGTGTTCCAAGCAAATCTGAGAAACCCATAGACAAATTGCCTCTCTTGGAAGGAGAAGGGAACCGGCATTTCTTAAGCACCTACTATGTACCAGGTCATGTGCCAAGGGCTTTACAAATATTATCTCATTTGATCCACACAATAATAGTTAGGTGCTTTTATTACACCCATTTTACAAGTGAGGAAACTTCATTTTTCACTCAACGGCACTCCCCTGGATTGGGTTCCATCTTGCCCTCTGGAATCTCATCATCCAGAAACTCAACATCTTCCAATATTGCAAGCCTTGCTACTCACACCTCATCAGTACCCTTTGCCCTTCTGATTGGAGGGCTAAAGGTGGAGCAACGAACTCCTCCTGGAGTCTCCTTTTAAAGAGGGCTCCCAGACAGTCAGTCAACAAACATTTATTAAGCACCTACTATGCGCTAGGAACTGTTCTAAGTGCTGGGGATAAAAGAAAGACAAAAACACAGTCCCTGCACTCAAGGAGCTCACAGTCTAACTTGGGAGATAGCAAGTAAACCAATATGTACAAACAAGCTGGCCAGTTTCTTCTCCTACACAGGTGCACTCCCCTGGACTGGACTCCATCATGCCCCCAGTTTCTGGTACCTTCTCCCCCACCCTCAAACTCCACTTTTCAGCTTCCTTTTATGTAGTATCTTCCCCCATTAGATTGTAAGCAGATTGTGAGGGTAGGGACTATCTTATTTGTATTTGTAACCCCAATGCTTAGCACAGTGCCTGGCACATAGTATGTTAGAAATACGCTTGCCACTGAAATTCGGGTATCAAGGGCAATTTATTATTATTGAGGAATCCAAAAGAATTGGAAATGTTTCTGGCCAGGAGCAGACTCCGCCCTTCTTTAGGTAGAGGGAGTACTGCTTACAAAAATGAGATCAGCTTTATAGTGTTAGACCACGAAGATTGATGCACCATCAACTCAATACCTCCCCTCAGACAGTGGATTGGTCCACTCCCTTCTGGGTTACAATCTTCCCTATACGCCCCTCACATGCAGCTCCTTGGTATGTCCCCCCCCCCATAACCCCAACATACGACCCATGTTTAAAAATGGAGGAAAACTCCTCCCTGTGGGTGTGTAAGGTAATATTCAATTATCCAATTAAGCATGCATGGTAGCCATTTGACCCAGTTTTCTCTTCAACCCTGGCCATTATCTGACCGGTTTAAGCCAATTTTGCCTACATCTGGGGTTTGTGGTTTTCAGAAAGCCATTAGCTATTCTCTCATTGGCTGGGTCCACCTACCTTAGTTAATTTTTATTCCCTTCTTTGTTCAAGCTGACAATTAATTATTCTGTGGAACTTAACTCTTCTGTGGAAACTTAACTTTCCCTAACTTTTACCAATCTCTCACATAGTAGGTGCTTAATTAATTGAATGAGGTAGACAAAGGTTAAATTACTTGCTCAGGGTCACACAGCTAGTAAGTGTCTGAGGCTGGATTTGAACTCAGTTCTTCCTGACTACAACTTCAAGCCCAACACTCTATCCACAGTACACCACCTAAGTGCTCTAATGGAAGAAATTTCCATACTCAATCAGAACCCCCAGTTAGGGGTTCCTTTATCCCCTTTTCTCTGTCTGTTTCCTCAACATGCCAGTGTTGAGTCCTTTGTGTGAAGAATCAGACTGACCTAAGGCTTATCTAGAAAACAGACTGGGTTTAAATTGGAGGTTCCTGATCAGCTCTCCTCCCACCCCCAGGATCCTGAGAAGTTATTGGAAATCTCTGTCTTCATCACTGTCACATTCTGTCTTAGAAGGCTTCTCTAATCAACCAGTATATCTTTGCCCCAGACGCTAGTTTTCGATAGGTTTGTAATAATTATAGTTTATTGGTAATTTGTTATTAAAAACTTATTTTGATAACTTGTAATTTTTTTTTTGTTTCTCTGTTTATCACGTTAATGTTATATCAAACATGAGAAATCGGGATAGGAACAAGAAGGAACTTCCAGGTCAAGAAATTCCCTTTACTAATGGAGGTCGACACCTTCTTTGTAATTCATAGTCCTAAGGAATTGCCCTGGGGCACTGAGTAGTTGAGTGACTTGCCCAAGGTAATAATAGAGTCAGTATATGTCAGAGGCAAAACTTGAACTCGGCCTTCAAGGTCAACTCTCTACTCATTGTGTAACACTGCCTCTAAAGCACAAGCAGTAAAATATTTCTTAGCATTTAATATTTGCTGGGTGAAATTTCATAAGAATTAGAGATATTTGAGGTTTTGACTTATGAATTCTAGCCAGATAAGTGATTGATTATTGATGCACTGACAGTTTTTGTAAATCGATGGCTGGGTAGCTACAGGAGAAATCCTACTAACCTTGGAGTCAAAGGTCCTCCCTCTGCCATTTACTATCTGTGTAACCAGGGCCAACTCACTTGAGTGCTCTGGGCCTCTGTGAAATGAAGGGATTGGGCTGGATTACCTCTAAAGTTCCTTCTACTTCTGAATCTCTGATAATAATTACAGTATTTACATACCAATCAAAGATTTGTAAAGCGCTTTACGAACTTTAATTATTGTTGTTCAGTTGTGTCTTACTCTTCGTGACCCCATTTGAGGTTTTCTTGGTGAAGATGCTGGAGTGCTTTGCCATTTCCTTCTCCAGCTCTATAAGAGGAGGAAACTGAGGCAAACAGAGTTAAGTGACTTGCCCAGGGTCACACAGCTTGAACTAATATCCGAAGATGGATTTGAACTCAGGTCCTCTAGACTCCAGGCCTGGAGCTCTAGCCACTGCACAACCAAGCTGCCCACAAATATTAATAGCTAACATTTATATAGCGCTTATTTGTGGGCCAGGCATTGTGCTGAGAGATTTGAAACTATTATCTCATTAAAATTGATCCTCTCAACAACCCGGGGAGGTGAGTGTTGTTATTATCCCTATCAGACTTATGAGTAAACTGAGGCAAAGGCAGCTAGGTGGTGCAATGGATAGAGCATTGGGCCTAGGGTCAGGCAGACTCATCTTCCCAAGTTCAAATCCAACTCCAGACACTTATTAAGCTATGTTACCCTGGGCAAGTCACTTAACCCTGTTTGCTTCAGTTCCTTCATCTGTAAAATGAGTTAGAGAAGAAAATGGCAAACCAGTCCAGTATCTTTGACAAGACAACCCCAAATGGAGCCACCAAGAGTTGGACATGACTGAAAACAACCAAACAATAACAACAAACCAAGGATAAATTGCCGCGTTCCCCCTAGGCCTCTTCCTGGGCCGGGGGTCGCGGGCAGTCCTCCCCGGGGGACCTCTTCTGCTCCTACACCGAGCCTTCGGTCGTCACCGGCCGGCCTGGCCTCCACCCAGACCGGAATTCACCAGACAGAACGCCAGAGGATCTCGCTCACGGTCTTTATTGGTACATCTTCCACGGCGACTGCTCGACTCCGCTCACTTCCCCTATCCCCGTACATTATATAACCTATTGCAGCCAATCCAGTGGCGAGAGCTATAACATTGCCTTATATGGACGGGCTTCATCCTAAGCCGGCACCGCCCAGCTATATACCCGGAAAAGCGTTATACCCGGAAAGCTGTAGTCCCTGCCCCACCCTCCACCCAGCCCCAAGCGGCGTCCCACCCCCACCCAAATCCCAACAATTCACCCCTTAAACTAAAATTAAAAGGAAGAAGGGGAAACATAGGGCAGTGCTCACAAAGCGGAATCAAGATCCAACCAACCTGAGGGGTCCTCCCCCACACCTACGGCCCGCAGGGCGCGGTAACCAACCCGCTGGCGGCGAGAAAGCAGGGAGATGCGGGCGCAAAGAACGCGGACCGCAATAAGCAGGGCGAGGAAGGCCGCCGCAGCAGCCAGGTAGGGCCACCAGGAGAACCACGGACCTGAAAGCCAAGAAGGCCACCAGGAGGAGAGGTTGGGCGGGACCCATGGGGAGACCCTAGTGCCATTGATGGCCTGGTACTCCCGCCGAAGGTTGTGCAGCGTGTCCCAAAAATAGAGGAGTTAGAATAAGGGGCATTCGTCACACAGAGGCCTTCGCCCACGCGACGACGACAAGAGTGATCTAGTCCCACCACGAGGAGAATCACCCCCACCGCCCGCGGCTTACGCTGTTTTCTCCTCCCTGGCGGTAACGGGGAACGGGGGGGCGCAGCCGGATTCTGAGAGGACAGAGGGATGGGGACGAATTCGGGGGCGCGGACCACCACCGCAGTCGGCGCAAAGGAGCCATTCCAGCAAGGGGAGAGGTAACATTCAACCTTTGAACAGTTGAGAAGGGGGTCGGAGAGAGATGCGTTGATGAGGCAAATGGGGGATATACAGCGCCACTCTGTGGTCCTTAGAAGCATCGGTAAAAATCTGGGGCCCCTGTACCGGTTGCGGGCTCACCGGGGACGGGGCGAGGGAGATGGGGAAAAGGGGGATGGTCTCCAAGAGTTTGGGCAAAGGGCCGCCGCCCACCGGGACGTCAAGCAGTGTCACCGCCCACGCCCAGGACGCCTGCATCAGTTCAGGAAGGACGGGAACAAGGTACGGTGCGTCCAGGGTGGGCACACAGCCTAGCAACGCTAGGCAGCGACGCCGGGCTGCTATTACAAGGCGAGCCAAAGCGTCCAAGCGCCCCTCCAGCGAGGAGGCCGCGCCTGAAACATAGATCCACTCAATTACTCCATGGGCCTGATACAAGGCACCCCATGGTAATAGGCCGTCTTGCAGGGGCCTAAAATAAACTGTCTTATTTGGCTCATATCGTGTCAGCGCGGACGTGGCTCGAGCAATGATGCGATGCAGTGCATCGCGGGCTGCAGGGGTCCAAGCTCGAGGAGATTTAAGGTCCGTGGGTCCTCCGAGAAGGTCATAAAGGGGTTGCATATCCCCGGGGGGAATAGGAAGATAAGAGCGGACCCACTGCACCGAGCCCACAAGTTTTTGAAAATCATTAAGAGTCTTGCAGCGCGCCTCCTGTAGCACAGGAAAGGGGCGCCGCACGGAGGTCTCCCCCACCACCGAGCCAAGATACTTAGCCGGGACCGTAAGTTGGACCTTCTCAGGATCCAGGAATAGGCCCGCACGGTGTAGCGTCCTCCGAACATCTCTCAAGCAAGGGTCCAACAATTGCTGAGTAGGCGCCGCCACCAGGATATCATCCATATAATGAAGAAGGAGAGCTGAAGGGTGGTCCCGACGGACCGGTTCCAGCACCCCGTCCACATGTCTCTGGCACAGCGTAGGGCTGTTGGCCATTCCCTGCGGGAGAACCTTGAACTCGAACCGCCTGTGGGGACGAGAAACATTAGTAGATGGCAGAGAGAACGCAAACTTGGGGGTGTCTTTCGGGTGGAGGGGAATGGAGAAAAAGCAGTCCTTTATGTCCACCACTGCCAAAGGCCATCCAGCCGGAATGGCCGTGGGAGAAGGAAGCCCGGGCTGGAGCTTCCCCATTGGTAACATAATACGGTTGATGGCCCGCAAGTCCACCAGGAGTCTCCAGCGGCCTTTTCCACCGCGTACAATCTCCTCCATTACGACGAGCTTTTGCAACGGGAGGGGCCACTGGTCTACCCACACTGGCGTGGTAGATGTCCAAGTGATTCGGGGTGTGGGGGTGCCCGTGTCACGATCAGTGGCCCTCAAGAGTTTAAAGTATCCGGGCCGGACAAGGTAACCTCGAGCTGTGCAAGGATGTCACGACCCCATAGTGCATAGGTGAGACCGGGAACGCACAAAGGGCTAAACTGGCCCTCAAGCGCGTCCCGTCTCCAAGTCATAGGCCTGGCGGCCTCCCATGCCTCCACTACTCCTCCCACTCCCTTTACTGGCTTGCCAGCTCGTCGGCGTGGAATTTGAGGAGGCCACTGGTTGCGGGGCAGCGCGGAGCGATCGGCTCCCGTGTCTACGAGACCCCGCACTGGCTGTCCCTCCACCAGGAGGATCATCATGGGGCGGTCCATTGTGATCTTCTCCATCCAAAGGCAAGAATCAGCCTCTGTGTCCTGGAACGGCACTGCCTGAGCGAGGACCTCACCTGGGAAAATATCAACTAGAATAGGGTGTGGGTTAACTACCAGTAACGGGTCACCGGGGGCCAGCACCTGGGTGGGAACGGTATAGCGAGACTGAAAAGGGTTCCCCGTGGCCAGGAGCACTCCTGCTGGCCCTTGGACCGGGATTTCTATTGCCCCCCACGAGGGAAGGGTGGTTGAGTCTCGGGCCGTAAGGACTGGACCGGGGGGGGGCGAGTTGCCCGCTTTCTCGGCCCCCCGTGCTCGTTTCCCGACTCCTGGGTGGGGTTCCTTTGGTCGGAGCGGCAAAATTTCGCCATATGGCCAGGCTTTCCGCAGCGGAAGCAATTTGGGGTGCCTCGTCCCGACCCGCAGCTTTGTGGACACTGGGCCCGAAAGTGACCCAGCTGACCACATTTAAAGCACCGACGGTCGGATCCGGAGTCCCGGGAGACCGCGAGGCGGTTCAAAGCCTCTACCAGGGCGTCATTTCTCGCGGCCTCCTCTTTCAAGCGATCCCTCCGGTCCCGTTCTATGGCCGTCGCCAAGACTTCCATGGGACAGGGAGGAGCGAGGGACATCACCTTTTCTATCATTTGGTCCGGGGTGGCGTCGGGGGGCAAGGCCGCCAGAGCTGTCTTCGCCTCCCCCCGGAACCCCTCTCGGAGGATCTGCTTAATGATGAGTTCCCGGCCCGGCCCTGCAAACGTGCTGTCCACGTATCTCCGCACTCGCGTGGCAAACTCAAGTGCGCTCTCCCCTGGCTTCTGGCGCATATCGGCCAGGCCAGCTGGGGTTCCTGCAGAGGTACGCCCCAGCCTTTGCCATGCCTGTTGATGCACTACCCGCACATCCTCCAGCTCCTGGTTACTAAAAGTGGCCTGTACCCGGGGATCACTGTATTGTCCCCGGCCCAACAACAGGTCTACCCGCCCCGGGGGTCCCCCGGTGCGCGCTTGGAGCGCTCTAGCCTCCGATTCTTTGATAGCCTGGAACGCCGTGTAGTCCACAGGGCTCAGGACCCCCAACGCGAGGTCATCGAAATCACGCGGGGTCCAGACTGTGGAGACAGTCATATTAGAAAGAAGGCGCTGTGCCAACGGGGAAGCGGGGCCATTCTCCTGCACCGCCTGCTTAAATTCCCTAATGGTCTTCAGCGGCAGGGGCTGAAAAACTCGGGTACCATTATCCAGAAATAATGGAAATGCCTCAGAGATTTCTGAGTCCACCACCTCTCCGGACCGCATAGCTTCGCGGATCGCGCGAGGTATCAGAGGAAGGTACTCGCCTGATCTATCCCCCGGGCTGAGCCGCTATGGCTTTCGCTTTCGCCGTCAGAGTGGGGAAAAGAAGAAGTAGATCTGCGTTCCTGTTCTGGAGGGCGGGGCAGTGGGCGGCCCTCTGGCACACCACCCCTCCCTCGCGCCTCCCCTTCCCCGCAGGAGGGAATCGCCCGCGACTCCTCCCTCGGCCGGAAACCGGCGCCATCTTTGCTGGGTGCGCCCACCGCTCCAAAAAGTCGAACTGCGCCTGAAGCGTGGTAGCAGTTCTCCGAGACTAGTCTTTTCGTCTCTAAAAGGGGCCATTGTCCTGTATGTTCCGCCTGAGGCCGCTCATTTCCCGCCTCCCGCATATCCTCCCAAGGGTACAACGGGGGAGCAGAGGCCGCGGGCCTTGGCCCAGTTACCACCACCTCAGTCAGATCAGTCTCCCCTCCCGGGCCCCCACCGAGCGGCCGGGTCTCCGTCTGAGTCTCTGCCGTGCTGGTGTCCGGAGGAGGCCTGGGGTCGAGCACCCCTTAATGGCGGCCATCAAGCCAAAGTCCTCCGGAAGAAGAAAACCCGGGCACTGTTTTTGATAAGACAGCATTTGCTGCTGTAAGACCGGAAAACGGTCCGGCTGAAACCCCGAGTGTATGAGCCACGGAGCCACCACCAGCAACTTTTCCACGAGCCGCTTTAGCTGCTCCGTGGAGGCGGACAACCCCCGTTTAGACAAAGCAGTTCTGACCTGTAAAGTTAATAAGTCCCGATCCTCTGGCCGCAGCAAAGGGAGGCTGCGCGCTTGCCCCATCTCCGGGCCTTTCCCCCGTTACCTGCACGGAGAAGCTGTCTGGTCCGCCCTAGTCGGGCTAGTCCCCCCTATCACCGGGGCTCTTCCGGAACTCTGCAACGGTCCAGCCGTCCTAGGCCGGTCCCTGTTCGGGCGCCAACCTGCCGCGTTCCCCCTAGGCCTCTTCCTGGGCCGGGGGTCGCGGGCAGTCCTCCCCGGGGGACCTCTTCTGCTCCTACACCGAGCCTTCGGTCGTCACCGGCCGGCCTGGCCTCCACCCAGACCGGAATTCACCAGACAGAACGCCAGAGGATCTCGCTCACGGTCTTTATTGGTACATCTTCCACGGCGACTGCTCGACTCCGCTCACTTCCCCTATCCCCGTACATTATATAACCTATTGCAGCCAATCCAGTGGCGAGAGCTATAACATTGCCTTATATGGACGGGCTTCATCCTAAGCCGGCACCGCCCAGCTATATACCCGGAAAAGCGTTATACCCGGAAAGCTGTAGTCCCTGCCCCACCCTCCACCCAGCCCCAAGCGGCGTCCCACCCCCACCCAAATCCCAACAATAAATGACTTGCCCAGGGTTACACAGTTAGTACCTGTCTAGGAGAGGCCTTATTTGAACTCAGGTCTTCCTTACCCCAGGCCCAGGGCTCAATCCACTGTATTACCTAGCTGCCTTGCTGATCACTCTTTATCAGATATCTAGTGTTCTGGCTAGGTGCTACAGGAGATACAAAAGGAATCTCTAACATAATCCCTGGCATCAAAATGCCCATGTTTTGGGGTGGGGGAGAATAAGCATTCTCCTTCAGAAACAGATGCCTCTAAGAGAGCTCAGCTGCTGAAGATGCAGATGAATAATGCTAGACAAAAATCGCATCTTACAACTTTTCTCATTGGTCCCAACATACCTGCACGCATTTGGGGGATGAGGGAGGGGAGGATGAGAGATACTGTCCACCAGGTTACAAGCCCTACTCCTATGCATACACCATGATAACCATACAGAAGAAGGGAGTCCACAATAAAGATGCTGACATCTAAGGCTCTGAGCCCTCCACATTCAGCCTCTCAGGCCACTGCAGAAACACACAAGCCCAGACTAAAGATTCCAGCCTCTACCTTCCTCCCTGCCCCTTATGCTGAAAGGCACACCCCAGAGACTCAATGCTAGCACTGTCTCTACTCTCCTGCACTCTGCCACACCCTGGCTGGCTTCCAAACCACCCCAGTGGCACATATGGCAGCCCTCTTCCCACTTCTTCCTTCCCTTAGGCACTGTCCTCCCACCTCTCCCTGTACTCCACCCCCCAAAGTGGTATGAAGTTGGGTAGGAATCTTGCAGCCCAGCCTCACCAACTGCCTTCCTCTTGGCACAGCAGCATCCAGATCTCTGAACGAGACACACTAAACAATTAGAGGATATCTCAAGACACAACTTTCACTGAGGATCATCAAAGGATAAAATGTGTAGCACAAATATTCCATGCTGTGGGCAAGGAAAACAGTACAAGATGTAAAAGCAGATAATGTAGGCCCTACCTCAGTGACTTAGTGGGTCTGATCCCCAGTAACTCATGCAATATAATTAATACTCCATGACATCAAGGTCATGGGTCAAATCCCAGATCTAATTGCAAATCTTAAGGAAATTACCTTCCAAAATGACATATGGGATGTCAAAGTTAATGGTCTTGGGGGAGAAAGGGGGAGATTCCTGCCTGTCTGCTCTCCGGTTCATAATACCCCCAACACAAATGTCTGCAAGATGAGAAGATGCTTTTTCCTTGTGTGTCACTTGTGTGTACACAGTGATTTTCAGATTTAAGTGATGGGAAGAACGTACTATTTTAGCATTTTCTTCCTTCTGAAGCAGTGAGGCTTGAGACAGTGGCAAAGCTGAGTTCTCAGGCTGCATGTCAAATCCTGTGTTGTCAATTTCTAACAAGCACTCTTCACAGACTTAATCTATTCTCATTCCATTAAGCCCATAGCAGGAGGTTTTCCAATTTGTTGAGCCCTGGATTGCATCACTGAAGTATTTGTTTATAGCAATAAAACCTATGAGGTCTGTTTGAAGTGTGTTATTCCAGGTGTTTCTGCTTTGGTAAAGAGCTAGCAGAGGGGGATAGATCGCTGTAGGGGCAAGACTGACTTTGGTGTTAAAAGGTTCCCAGGCTTTGTATTTGTCTATTTTGGGGAAGGGATCCAAGTACTGAACTTCTCCGGTGCCCTTGCTCTCACTTTCAGCCGATGTTCAGAAACATTCTGAAAAGAAATGACCTCTTGTTTCTACTTGTCATTGCCATCTAGTGACAGTGACTTAGGACCACAGGATTAGAAATTGGAAGGGACCTTAAAGTTCACTTTAAAATCAATCAACAAACACTTATTAAGCATCTACTATATGCCAGGCACTATACTTAAGAAAGACAAAAGCCCAATCCCTGCTCTCAAGGAGCTCACAATCTAGTGGGAGAGATAACAAGAAAACAAATGCATACAAATAATCTGGCCATCTCTACATTCCCTACTCAAATGCTCTCCCTTGGACTGGATTCCATCATGCCCCAATGCCTGGTACCTTCCCCTCCACCCCTAAGTTTTCAGTTACTTCTTATATGTTATCTTTCCCCATTAGATTTTAAGTAGATTGTGGGGGCAGGGACAATCTTGCTTATTCTTATTTGTACCCCCAACACTTGGTACAGTGCCTGGCATATAGTATGTGCTTAATTGACTAAGACAAAGGCTAAGTGACTTGCCTATGGTTACAGAGCTAAGTAAGTGTCTGAGGCTGGATTTGAACTCTTTTCTTCCTGATTTCTATTTCAGACCCAGCACTCTGTCCACTGTACCACCTAACTGCTCTAATGGAAGGGATTTCCACACTGAATCAGAAACCCCAGTTAGGGGGGCCTTCACCTCTTTTTTCTCTCTTTCTTCAACAATCTAATGAAGGAAACAACATGAACAGCAAACTGTGTGCAAACAGGATAAATTTGGAGGAAATCTTAGAGGGTAGTATGAACATTAAGGGAGACCACCTTATCATAGAAGGTGGAATTTTAGCTGGGACTTGAAGGAAACCAGAAAAGGCAGGAGGCAGAGATTAGGAGGGAGAGAATTCCAGGCCTGGGGCACAGTTGGTGCAAATCTTCAGATATAGGGATGGAGTATCTTGCTTGAGGAAGAGTAAGGAAGCCAATGTCACTGACTCACAGAGTATGCCTGTGTGAGTAAGGCATGAGAAGACTAGAAAGGTAGGAGGGCACCAGGTTACAAAAGACTTTGAATCCGAAACAGAGGATTTTATTTTTGATCCTGGAAGTAATCTGGAGCCACTGGAGTTTATCAAGTAGGGATGTGATATGGTCAGACCTATGCTTTAACGAAGATCAATTTCACAGCTGAGTAGAAGATGGGTTGAAGTGGGAAGAGACTTGAGGCATGGAAAACAACCAAAAGGCTATTGTAATTTTTCAGGCCCATCTCTATGACTGCACTGTCTGCTCCGCATACCTCTTTCCTCCTTACCTTTGCCTCTGAGAATCCCTGGCTTCCTTCCAGATTCAGGTCCAGCCCAACCAGGTCCCATTCTACCCTACCTCCCTCAGCAGTTAAGTGACTTGTTCAAGGTCCTACAGGTTGTGTACAGGTGGTACCCCTCCAATGAAGGGTATTTGAACCACTGAAGCCAGTGGTATCTCCATGATCCCCTGTCACATAATTGAAGGACCTAACCCAGAATCACACAGGATAGCCAGGCAGGGACAGGTTACAGTCTGTATCAGTGGAAGGAACAGCCACGTCAGTGAGACCACAAGCCCATCCAAATATCCCCAGCAAATTACACAGTGCTTTGCA
The DNA here is from genome assembly GCF_011100635.1 of Trichosurus vulpecula. Taxonomy (NCBI): domain Eukaryota; kingdom Metazoa; phylum Chordata; class Mammalia; order Diprotodontia; family Phalangeridae; genus Trichosurus; species Trichosurus vulpecula. The sequence goes on from NC_050574.1 coordinate 184,346,929, forward strand.
TGTATAGCAGGCATTTAGTAAATACTTGTGGAATTGAAAATTTGTCATCCTAGCAGGAGGCAGATAAAGCAGTTCCTGGATGAGGCAAGAGTTATTTCTATTTTAAGCTTTCCTTCTGCTTTGTGTTTGCAGTTTTGACCGCTGGCCTGTTTCGTGATTCCACTCATGGCCTCCCCACCTCACCTTGGGACTTTGATACTTGTGTATCTCCTGATTTCTGACCCACTGCTTTGTTTTAATCATGAATATTTGTATACACTCTGAATCAATGACTTGAGATAGTCCCACGTCTAGCTGGCTCAAGAGGTTGGTCTCTATACCTTTTGTTTCCAGACTCTTTTGCATCTGATCCACTGGCACCCTTAGCCCTGCAATAACCTCAGACCCTCTCCATCAATGCCAAGAACGCTAGGTTATCCTTTCCCTACTTCTAGAATGGAAGGGACAAGCATGAAAAATGACAAGGGCTAGTTGGACCTGGGCATTAAGATACTTTGGAATATCTCGAGTATACTATAAACTGGACAGTCTTGAAAGGAAATAAAAACTCAGGTTAATTGAGGAGGGAAAGAATATCTATAGACTAGTCACAAACATGACAGTTACCTATGAGGGATGAGTTACTATCTTCATCTACCATCATTTGAGATTTATAACAGGAATCTCGAAGGCTAAGAATGTGAAACTGAATACAAAACAGACCCTTTCTATAGGAAATTTAACTAGAAATAGAATCATTATGTAAGCAGTCTTGATCTTTCCTGGTGACCCCCTATTTGACAAGGGGTAGTAACCTCTATATATTAGCAGTGAATTAAGAAAGTTATTCAGGAAGGCAAAGATGCCCTTTGGGAAAGTGTGATGGGGAGAAGAGAGGTCTCATAATGCTTTTCTTCTGGAATGAAAAACAATTGATTTGATGTATTTTCTTTTTTTATTATGGAAATTTAAATACACAATAAGAAAAGAAACATGTTACAAACTTAAATATTGAAACTTAAAAACAAAATAAGAAAAGGAAAAAAAGCATGTCATGTGCACAGCAGGATATAAGAGGATTCAAAATACATAGCAATAAATTTCCATTTCAAGAAAGCCTATATAATAAATACGTGTTGTGTTGAGAGCTATCCATTTTTTCTTTGCTTCTTTGTAAGTTTTCTTTTGTTCTCTGCTGTGCACTTTTTACTTTATTCTTCTTCCCCCTTTGCTCATGCCCCCAAGAAGGCTACAATTAAGCATAGATATATTTATATAGAGCTTGATGTATTTTCAAAGGCATGAAACTGGAAGAAGTGGACTTAACTTCAGGAATTTAAGGTAAAAATGTTCCATGACTAAGAGCTATCTGAATTTTCTTTCAGCCAAATAAACATTCTATAACTTGCATAGAGACTAGGTCATATTAATTATTATATAATTATATTAATATTATATTATAGTGAAATGGAATGGAAAAAATGGAGGTTTGTCCTTCTACCATTCACTAACAGAAAAATTTAGGGAGATAAGAAAATACAACTATATGTATGTACATATATAGATATGTACTTATGTATATGTACATAAAACATATGTATAGGTGTATATATATAACTAAGCATATATACAATATGTATATAATAAATAACTCATTTTAAGCTTTGCAAAGTAGGCTACAAATATTTAATTTGATTTTTAGTTGATTTTATATATCTAAAACACAAACTAGTAGCACATACACATATGTATATATACACACATATTTTTCAAGGCTGTGAATGTACTCTTCTGGATCTCTCTCTTTTAGAATCCTTCTCCATCTTGGTCTAATTTAAGTGTTCACTGCTTAGGGAAGCTCCGACAAGATAGGGACTTCCACTTTTATATTTTGGCACGTGGCAGGAATTTAATGTTTGCTGAATCAAATCGAGTATGAATTCTGCCAGGTCATACCAAGCTAGAAAGGATCTGAGAGAATGCCCAGAAATGGCCTGAGTCTGTAGCAAAAAGTCTAGCCTGGTTAAATAGGGAGAGATTTCGTGTGACGATCCTCTACTACTATCAAGTGCTTACCAAAGTTTTTGTGATGTAATGGATGATGGTCAGTACCAAGTTTAAATGGCAGTGGGATCATTTATTTATTTATTCATTCATTCATCTATTTATTTATTTATTTATTCGTTCATTCACTTATTCATTTATCTATCAATTCATTCATTCATTCATTTTTCAGATAGTAAGGTACTCCAGATGCTACCATTTACAGATGGCATGATGTTAATTACATCAATCCCCAGGATGCTACAAATCTTTTGTAGTTGAGATCTAGCATCTTAAGAATTTGACTTTAATATCCAAGGACAAAAAGTCAAATAGATAAAGTATGTATATTGTCCAGACTACAATACACAGTTGGATGGAGATCTCATCCAGCTGTTCCATCAATTTATATATCTTAATCAGATTCTTCAGATGCACAATGATTTAATAGGAACAAAAGAGTGGGTTGGATTGCATTTGGGAAATTGCAGTGCTTTCAGTGATCCCAAACAGAGCTCTGAAGCAAAACCCCATCTTTTTAAATATCAATATCCTTCTGATGGTGCTATATGACTATAAATTGTGGAACACCAATCAACAACGAATTAAAATTGTAGATAACCTAAAGATCAGTGGAGGAACACATGGTGGGAGTAAGTGGGAAGCAGCTTATTAATATCTCTTGTAGGCCAGAATAATGGAGGAACTGAGGAGACTTGAGTTTCCCCCATTCTTCCAAAAGACCAGCCAAGACTGTTGTAAGCAAAGAACTCAGGAAACAAACTTGAGGCAATATGAAGTAACTTTGCTCCTAGGCGGACTGATCCCCATGGCCTCTTTGGTTGAGGAAGATATAAAGTCAGCTCTAAGACACTGGCAGTGAGCTCTCCAGACCCTTAAGACCCCAGAGGACTTCCTTGTTTGCTGCTTTTAGTCTCCTTGTCTGTTGATGGCTTTTATCTTCCTGCGAACAACTTTTTAACAAGCTTGAGAATTGCTTTTACTTGGGGGTGTCTGGATATGTTTTTATTAGAGAGATAGATTATTTGAACCCTGAAATTCTGAATGATCCATTGCACCAGAAGGCGAAGAGGAGAGTGCGGGTGACAGACACCAACAATGACTTATGCATAAGAAGTAATAAAAAGGAAATCATCCAGCTTTCACTCTGACAATTGTATAATTGAGCATATATTCAAAAGAGCTCAAAGACAGAAAGGCCCCATCTGTATCAAAATATTAATACATTTAGCAGCATGGGACAATAATCACATAGGATGAAAAGACTTTTTAATTCCCCTTAATATCAAGTTCACAGTTGGATTTTTTTTCAGTTTTACTTTCATTGTTACAAAAAAACCCCTAAATTTATTTCAAGTTTCATTGGAAACATTAAAAAAATGCCCTCCCCCACCCCCATTTTTCATTGCATCTGGTATTATTGATAAACTAGGGAGGTCCAGGCAGCAAGGGGCCTCGAGTCCATTCCATACCAAGATCAATCAAAGGGAATGGGATTATTTAACCTAAAACGGAGAAGATTTAGGGGGAACATCATCCTATTGTTAAGTATCTGAAGGGCTATCCTGCGGAAGAGAAAATAGATTTGTTTCGCTTGGCCTCTTAGGCACAATGGGCAGTAGGAGCAAAGAAGTGAATTTAGGTCTGATGAAGGGAAAAAACGCACCAGTTATCGATACCCAAAAATAGAATGGGCTACCTCATGAGGTAGTGGGTACCCCCTCATTCAAGCAAAGGCTATGGCTGTGTTATAGCAGCAATTGCTTGTTGGTTATGGGCTGGACTGGATGGCCTGAATATGTTTTCAGCTCTGGAATTCTGTGATCTAAGATTAAAGACTCATAGAAAAGCACTGAAAAACTTAGAGCTACCATGAATTGAAATTTACGATAACAGAATATTAAAGTTGGAAGTCACCTTAGAGATTATTTAATCCAACTGCCCCCCTTTTTAAACATGTAAAGGGGTTCACCTTTAGACTTTAGTAATGTTGCTGATTGAAAGGAACAAAGACAAATGTGAGATTTGCATATGAAAAACATCAAGAAAATACCCTGTAGAAATGATGCTTTTGCCCAGGATAAAGACTGTCTCAGTTCCTGGATTCCCAGATGCTTATTTGCATATGACCAACAAGAGAACTTCAGAGTTAATAACTATAGAATTCAGAACCACAAAAATATTTTGTAATTTTCAGGCAACCGTACATTGCCTTGTTTGGGCTTAGCCAGAAGAGTTGAAGACTTGGGAACATATTGCTTAATTTCCACTCTCACTGAGAGAACCCAGAGCCCTGAACCAAGAAGATGAGTCTTTAAAAAGACCTCAGAGCATGGTATAAGTAAAATTACACTTCTCTGCCCTGTTGATGGGATACAGGCTCTGGGAACCCCCTTGAATTCTCCTTGATTCTTCCCATTTGATCTGGCATTCACCTTTGGCTATAAGCCTTTCATTATCACCATGCTCAATTCTCTGTTCCCTTTAACCTATCCTAGTCCTCCATTGTCTGTTATCTCTGGATTGCCTTCTGCTACTTCCTATCCTTGATCCTAACAAAAGCCCATTCTCTTGGTTCCGGGCATCCTACCTTTAGTTACTCCAGTCTACTGACCACTCCCATCAAGGTCCTCCCTAGACTCCTCCTCTAGTCACCCCAGACTGCTTGGTCACCCCTAGATCCCTCCCCCAGTCTTTCTATATATAAGATCCATCTTGGCCTCCATTAAAATGCTCAGATTCAATCTGGCCCACTTACTTTAGTGTTATGAATGCTCAGATTCCTTAAGAGTCTAGCCAATGCTGAGATTTTTTAAGAGTCTGGCCAATGTGGCAGATCTTTTTGTTTTTCTTTGGCTGAAAGAAGGCTTGAGTTGAATTCATTTGGGTAGGACCCGCGTGTCGCTATTTTGGAGTCCCAGCACCCGTAAACCTCAACACTGCCACTTGCTGCCTTGGAGGCAGAAATACCTCAAGGCCCAGGCAAGGGAGCAGAACTGGAGAAGATTCTGCAAATCTCAGGCTAAGGTTCTTTTGTACTTTCTGAAAGAGTACAGCACTACTTGGGTAGCAAACAAGCCTGGCTTACCAGAGAAACAGTGGTATGGCCCAACAATTAAATAGCAGCACAGCTTTGCACCAAGGTTAGCCATCCAACAGAGAAGTCACACCCATCAGCAACCTTTGTGAAGACACCCCCGGAGAAAGAGAAAGGACAATGAGGCTTGCAGTTCTAGAGTTCTGAGTCGTCCTGGCCACATGTGTGGTCTATACATGCTACTCACCATCGTGACACTTTAAATTTGTGCAGTCTCCCCCTCTCCCTCCATGTACACTGTGTACACTGATGGGAGAACATGCCCCAAGTTTTTGGATGGAATGCTGGGTAATAATTTTACTTTCTTTGCTTTTCGAGTAGATGCTTTTGTTAAGGATTAATTGAGCTAGCTGGCTAATTTGTTAATTTTCAACTTACTGGTGGCTTTGGAGCTACAGTAGTAGTAGTAGTGGTAGTAGTGGTGGTGGTGGTAGTAGTAGTAGTAGTAGTAGTAGTAGTAGTTGTATAGCTCCACCCAGTGAAATATGAGGCAAAGTTGTCAGCTGAGAAAATGGAAGCAGGAGAAGCCATGGGATGTTTGAGGAAGACCCAAACCGTTCATGTTAATGCAGCTTGTGTGGGTGACCCAATGAGAAGAAGTGGAGTACTGGAATATACACACACACATATGGAAACTGAAGTACAGCTATAAGGTTATGGAGAGAACAGGGATGAAAAAAACTAAAACACAGAAATGCCTTGAATACTTCTGAACAAGCTTCTATTCCTATATAAATCCCCAAAGCTAAATAGACTTGTTTTCAAGATAAGAAAGAACTAAACAGATACATTTATACTTTCATCTGATCTTAGTTCTTTTTGTTTCTAGATCCTTATATCTGTTTATGGAAGAAGAATCTTTCTTAGACGATAAACTTTGAGCAAAAGGTTGGAGACTAATTGGATTCTTTGAAATTCCCTAAAACATGCTGCCATAATATAACTGATGTATTTAGAGGATTTCATTTCCAGCTAAGGTTTGAATAGGTTTTTGCTTGACTGATACTCTAATGCTAAGATGGAACCTTGCTTCAGTCCATTAACACTTTGAGAGTCTATATTTAACCAAGGGAGCACTCTCTATTATACTCTGGAGTTGCTTTGTAAAACTATTTTTTAAAATTGGTCACAGCAAGATGGTGCCATATTTGCATAGGTCCCCCTCCCTTTCTCCCCACCTCCCCTTCATCCCCTTAATTTTCTTCTGCTATATTCATTTTTGGTCTAAAAGTGTATCTGACAGGGATCTAATATGGATGCCCGTTGTCAAGGGGTTTGTATGGTGCTGCTCGCAATCTTCATTAATCTTTGTGACATTTCTCATTTAATAAAAGACACCTCACTCTGACAGAGCGGCAAAGGAAATTGGAACCTACATGTCCTAACGCTCATCTTCCTTTGCCCCACTCAAGCAGTCCAGATCACTCTGCTACCCTGCAGAGCATTTCCCACCTTCTGTCTTTTCTTTTTTGTTTCTTCTTTTTTCCTCTACCCTCCCTTCACTGCCCTTTTATCTACCCAAAATTAAGGCAATCATTTTCCAGCTTATTTTTCTTCTACATTAAACTTTCTGGAATGGAAAGACACAGACTGATCTTCAACGTGCACGTGAATACAAACTGTAAGAAAACCTGAGTTCAAAGCTAGTCTCAGACACTAGTTGCATGACCTTGGGCAAGATGTTTAACCTCTGTCTGCCTCAGTTTCCTTATATGTAAAATGTGTTTAATAATAGCATCTGCCTCCCAGTCGTGTTCTTAGGATGAAATGAAATTATAATTATCAAGCTCTTTGCAAACCTTAAAATGCTATATAAATGCTGGCTGTTATTACCGTTTAGTCAATTAGTCACGTCTGACTCTTCATGACCCCATTTGGGGTTTTCTTAGCAAAGATACTAGAGTAGTTTGCTATTTCCTTCTCCATCTCATTTTATAGATGAGAAAACTGAGGCAAACAGTGTTAAGTGACTTGCCCAGGGTTACATAGCTGGTAAGTGTTTGAGGCTGGATTTGAAATCAAGTCATCCTGACTCCAGGCCTGGCACTCTGTTCACTGCACCACCTAGCTGCCCATTATTATTACTATCATGACTATTAAGATTATCATAAACAAGTTAAGGACATGTTAGAATGAAAACGTCTCATTTGCCATCATTGTGTTGAGCAGATAGAAATGAACAGTGGATAGAACACTGAATTGGGAATCAGGAAGACTTGAGCTCGAATCCTATTTCAGATACTTAAACTATCAGCCTCAGTTTCCTCATCTGCAAAATAGGGATAAATATGGGGATAATAACATCCTCCTCACAGGGTTGTAATGAGGGTCAAATGAGATAAAGAATATAGGGAGATTGTAAACCTGAAAGCACTACGTAAATGTTACCTATTGTCATTATCTGTCTTCCTCCAAAAATTACCATTATGTTTATGTGGACACAGTGCTCTCAGAGATTTTTGAAGGAAACTTCAACTCAGATTAGCTGTGCAGATGGATACTTAAATAAATAATGAGAGAAAAAATAACATTTGGCAAAGAGCTAAGGGCCTTAAAAATGTATTTGTGTTAGGATCATTGACTGTTTTTGCTTTTCTATGGATAGTCACAAACGATTTCCTATGATTCTAAAAGAAACATTTACTCTGTGATAGTGACTTTGTTCTCACACATTTTTCTTTCAAATCTTGTAGTCTCTCCAGTTCACTCTTCATTAACAACCTTGATTAGATATCATGTGCTCTTTTGTTTTTTATTTGAAAATGTTGAGAGGAGGCAATAGGAATGGAGCCCTTAATCTAGCAAGCAAAAACTACCTACTAACCACATTAACAAAATCAGAAATATCGAGTCATAACAAACTTCCCTGCCAAGAAGCCCCATAGCCACCATTAACAGGGGAAGGAAAATTCCTTGGAGGAGGATGTCTTACAGGCATGCTTGAAAACATCAGCATTCCCTGCTAGGATTTTGAGGCCAATTAACTCTCTTTTTTTTCATTTTCACATTAGTCATGTTATAAAGAAGAATTAGAACAAATGGGATGAACCCCAATTAACTCTTGAAGTCTTTCTATGTGGTAGAATAGTTTTTCTTTGTGTCTTCGAATTTCACATTTGAAAGCTCTCTATCCCTCCCCTTGACCCAATAGTGCCTGTAGAATTTTAGTTAGTAGGCTCTGATCCATTCTTCCTCTGAACCTAAAATCTAGGATGGTTGCTAGAATGTAGCATTCTTCTATAGACAAAACTCAGTCACTTACTGTCTCTGTGACCCTGGGAAGTCATTTAACTCCTTTGGGCCTCAGATCTTCATCTGAATTCAATCTATGGTCTATGATCCTATGATATGGTCACCCCTCTTCTCTCCAAGGTTCCGATCATTTTCATTCCAGCAACTAATTCTTCCCTGATGGTGAGAGTCAGCTTTAGAATAGAATTTCCCCTTGTTGGTTCCTTTACCTTTGGAAGGAGGACATAATCATTTAAGACAACTGAAGGAGTTCTTAGCTGCTTGGCAGAGAAAGCTTGAGTGTCTGTCTAATAAGTGAAGTGTTACACCATCACTAAATCAGGATTTCCTGAATTCTTTATCTGTATCCTCTTTCCCTTCAAGTAATACATAGTATAGTTTGACCACAATATTTCTTATTTTTCTGCCTGCATTGATTTTTACCCAAATGCTCTCCACCATTCTTTCCCCACTTCTTCTCATTTAATGTAAGGCTATCTCACTTCTTCTGGTACTACATCCTCTATGAAGCTTTATCTCATACCCCTAGTTATCCTTCCTCAAATTATTTTGTAATATACTCATCTATGTAGATGTTGCAGTAGAATATAAGCTCCGTGAGGGCAAGGACTTTTTGGTTTTTGTCTTTGTATGAGCAGCAATTAGCAGAGTCTTGAAAAGAGGAGCGTTTAATGCATGTTTGTTGAGTTGAATTAATAAGATAGTGTCTATGAAAAAGACTTAGTTTCTGGACCATAGTTTGAACTTTAGGAATTATAGGTTCTTAGTTAGGGATGGAGTACACTTCACTTTGTTAAGTCTCTATTTTCCTGGAGTCTTGTGAATCTGATAAAGAGACTTTAAACTGAGAAGGAAGACAAGGAAGATATTTACCCACATATATCTACTAAATCAAATGCCATACAGAATAAGAGGTACAGATGGAAAATAGAAGCAGGGTACCAGTCATTCACAGGAAACAATATCCAAGAAACAATAAAATACCAGGTATCTATATAAATGAGAAATTATAGATAATAGAGGTATGCTATAAGTCCTAAGAGGAAAGAAGAAAATTTGGTCTCATATCATAGAAACTTGGTAGGATAGAACTCATGACTGAAAAATACCACTATTCCCAAAGGAACAGAATAAATGAAAGAGGTGGCAGAATAGCATTGGATATTACAGATATTAACTTATATGGGGAAATCCAGGTATTGAAACAGGGAAACACTTGTGGTACTGAGCATTTGGTTGAGAACAGTGGAGAGTGCAAGCAAATGGGAAACAGCGATCGAGGATAGGAGCCATTAGGGCTTCATCTAGAATAGGTGAACCCCAGACTAAAGTCACTTCTTTTACTGAATGCGTTACTAGGCTGACAGCTCAAGGCAGTGGTGTAGATACAGCATACCTGGACTTTAGTAAAGCACTTAACAGTCTTGTTACCCTTGTGGACAAGAAGGGAAGACACATGTTAGACAATAGTATAGTTAGTTGAATATGGAACCAGTTGAGGAACCAGACATAGATTATTCATTAAGGAGTTGATGTCACTCTAGAAGGCAGTGCCCAGTAGACTACCTCAGGGACCTGTCCTTGCCCTGGAAGGCATTTGACATTTTTATCCACGATGTCAATAAGATGGCATTATCTACTTTGTAGCTGACATAGAATCACAGAATCTCAGACTTTGAAGGGGATATTGAAGGTCATTTAGTCCAACTTGTACTTATCAGGGCTCTCCTCTATAGTACCTCAAAGGACCCCACCTCCTCCTGAAAGCCCTCCCTGATCTTTTTAGTTGTCAATGATCTCTTCTCAAGTAGCTAAAATTTATTTATTTGCATGCATATCATATCTGCTCCCTACCCCGGGTTTGTCTTTGTATCTTTTCTCTTAGCATAGTGGCATATATACAAGGTATTTCAAAAGTCTTGGTTCAGGTTTAAACTATCAAAGCTTAAACTTGTACTAAGTCTTTGGGGTCACTGCGTGTGTGTGTGTGTGTGTGTGTGTGTGTGTGTGTGTCTATGTGTGTGCATGCACATGCGTCTGTGTGTCTGTGTCTGTGTGTGTGTCTGTGTATCTTCCTGTTTGACTTTCTGTCATTGGAACATTGTGAGGATTAAATAAGATAGTATATGTAAAGCCCTTTGCAAACCATAAAACGCTATAAACATGCCAGCTAGTAGTAGTAAAAGTAGAAGTAGTAGCAGCAGCAGTAGTAGCAGAAGCAGCATCTCCTAAGTAATTTGTCTTTTCACTTTAGGATTGTGCCACTATTTGTAAGATGGGGAAAACAATACCTGTAATGCTTACCTGCCTCATGGGGTGGTTGGGAAGCTCAAATAAGCATGGAAAGAGCTTTGCCAACTGCAATGTTGTGCAAACGCCACTGATTATTTTTGTATTTTAGGGACAGGATTGTCATTTCAGTGGTACAGGGAACTCCCAATGAGGAGCCTCACTTTAACCATCAGGTGGTCCCTGCAGCTTCTGGTCTTAGCTACCCAGCCAGCATCTGCCACAGGCCACTGGATCTGGGTCTTCCTCTTAGAAAGCTTACCTCGAGGTTAGTTCAAGTTCCACCTCTGACATCCATTGACTGTGTGACCCTGGAAATGTCACTTAGCCCAGGGCTTCTTAACCTTTTTTGTGTCAAGTGCCCCATGGGCAGTCTACGTTCTCAGAAGAATGTTTTTAAAACCACAAAATATGTAGGATTATAAGAGAAAGCAATCATGTTGAAATACAAATAATTGATTTTTTAAAAAACCAAGTTTATGGACTGCTGGTTAAAAAATCCTGGCTAACCTCTCAGTGCTCCAGGCAGCACTGAATGCTAGACTTACCAGTCAGGAAGACCTGAGTTCAAATGTGATCCCAGACACTTACTGACTGTGTGACCTTGGGCAAGTTATTAAAAAAAAATACAAACCTCTATTTGCCTCAGTTTCCTCAATTATAAAAAGGGGATAATAACAGCACTTCCCTCCCAAGGTTGTTGTGAGGATCAAATGACAGTCTACATGTTTCACTTTGCAAACCTTATAAGTGCTATTTAAAGGCCTGTCATTTATTTTATAAGTGTAGAGAAGGTCCCAGCCTGTATTGGTCGTAGGAATATCCTCATTTGGGGAAGTTTCCTATACCATTGAATTTACAAGTCTAGTCGCTGTTCCTATTATTATTAATTATTACCAGTTACTTAATCTCCTGGATAATAATAATATTAATAGCTAACATTATATAGAGCCGGCTATACACCAGGCACTGTGCTAAGCGCTTTGCAATTATTTCATCATTTTGCAACAGTCTCGCAAGGTAGATTCTATTATTATTCTCATTTTACGGACTAGGAAACCAAGGCAAATAGTGTAAGTGACTTGCCAAGGGTCACATAACTAGTGATTGTCTAAAGCTGGATTTGAAATCAGTTCTGACACTTGGCCACCTAGCCACCCCGCGATTTGGTTTTGTGCTTAGACCATATCTACTCATGGTTTCTTACTAACTCTCACCTCTGACACAAACCAGACCCTTTCGCAACACATGTATGGGTGCCGTCTGTTGTTAGCATCCCAGGAGCATTTCTTCATACATGTCCGGGTATGGTGGTGCACAATGACAGCTTCTGGACAGTCAGGGGAGTCAGCATGGAGATGCAGGGCCCCTGCTGGGAGGGTCAAGGAAAGAAAGCATAAAGACCGAAGACTTCAACTACTTATGATTTTTTTCCCTAAGGACTCACTCTGACAACACCTTACTTTCATAATGCGTCATTAGCAAAGATGCTCAGGCTGTAGGTTTGTCCCTGAGGCTGCTTCAGTTCGCCTCCGTACACACTATAATGTCCTGCCTCTTCTCCTTTCACATGTCGTTCATCTGGGGCCAGTGCCTGCTTGGGTATAGATGACCTTGAGCTTCTGAATCCAGTGGAATTGGGTCTGTGCAGAATAGATTTTTGACAGCTGGCAGTGACATGTGACATTGATAATCTCAGTCACAGAGAATCTGATCAATTTGGGAAGCACATCAAATCTAACGCCCTCAATGCATCAGCAGCAAAGCTGACTGTTTTTTCAAGTGAGGGGTAAAAGGGGATGAACTTGTTGAAATGGCTAGCCTTCCTCTTCCCAGTTCGTAGAAACAGAGAGCAAAGAGCTGCCAATAAAAAGGATCATTATAGGTCTCCCTTGAAGTAAGTAAGTCATTTTTGCCTTAGAGGACTAATTTTCCTTGGAAGGACTTTAAAAAGCCTTTTCATCCCAAGGATATATGTTTTTTAGTCTGTCTTCTTTACCATTTCTATGGCAGGACTTTAAGGCCAACACTCCTATTTCCTAACAATTCAATCTGTCATGGCCTTTCTTTTGGGCCTTTAACCAAGAATGTATGTCAGCTCTGACTACAGTTTTCACACTTGGGAATTAGTCTATTCTTTGTTGTTGAGGAAGGGCTCCAAGCTTGACTTGGTGTTATGGTTTATGGCCACTGGCTGTTTGCTCTGGAATTTACATGATTGACTTTTTGGCATAAAGAAATCTCTATGACCAAGTAAGGGGTCCTTGGTAATATCGAATCTATGAAACTTTTCTCTCTGGTTAAATGGAGGCTGAATCAGTTATATAGGGCTAGAATCAATAAATCAGTCAAGATACATTTATTAAGCAATTAGTGTGTGCCAGGCCTCGTGCTAGGCCTAGAGATTTAAGATATATAAAGACGAAAACAATGAAACAATCTTTGTCCTCAAGCCACTTGCATCATGTTAATTGGTGAGACAAGTAAATATGTAACTATATGAAGCATAAATATAAAGAGAATAAATACAATATAGTTAAATACAAAGGCACATGGCATAGAGTGTCAGGCCTGTAGTCAGGAAGACCTATCTTCTTGAGTTTGAATCCTGCCTCAGATACTAGCTGTGTGACCCTGGGCAAGTCACTTAACCCTATTTGCCTCAGTTTCCTCATCTGTAAAATGAGAAGGAAATGGCAAACCATTCCAGTATCTTTGCCAAGAAAATCCCACATGGAGTCATGATGGGTCAGAAATGACTGAAATGACCAAACAATAAGTCAAATACAAGATAGTTTGGAAGGAAGGCCACTAATGGTTGTTGGATCAGAAAGCTTCATGTAGTACATGGTTCATAAATTGCATCTTAAAGGAAGTGAGACTCGCTTTCCAATGATAGGGAATGGCTGGTACAAAGACAGATGTTAGAGAGAAGATCTGTTTGGCTGGACCACAGAGAGCAGGAGGGGGGCTTACATCTAATGAGATTGGGACCAAGTTGTGATGTCTGTCTGTCTGTCTCTCTCCCCAAGAATGTCTTACAATTCTAGTAAGTCTCTTTCTTATTTCCTTCCTTCCCCTCTCCTTGCTCTTCTTCCCTCAAACTATTTTTTTTTTTTTGCTGATCAGTACACTGACTTGCATGTAACACATGCCACGTGGTCAGGTCTCAGACTTACCCAGTCCTCTATGATGACATTATCACTATCCTTCACCATTGTCGTTGTGGTTGTTGATCCTTCATCTTGAAAGAGGACCAATGATATCATGATGTTGGGTTCAGGGTATGGGAAATAGTGGATGATGGGGGATGTCTTGTGTGTGAATTGGATTTAGATGAGGCAGAATTGTACAAAATCATCAGCTCCCTCTTCCAGAGTCATCAAAATCCAGTGGCAAGACAAAAGTTAAGCTGACTGCCCATGGATCAGGATGACCTTGGTGTCTTCAATGTCTGACCAACCTCTAAGAGCCTGCTTCGGCCAATCCCCTCACTCCTCATCATCTACTATTAAAAAATACAGATCCTCTGGAACACATGTGCTTCTAGCTGCCTACATAAATGTAGGCCATCCTGATTTGTTTCTCCATCGAATCTAAAGTTCCTCAATCAATATTTAAGTACTGGGTTTCATGATCAGTCAAATGCAAGTTCTGTTGAATCACATTTAGAGAAGAGAAATAAATGTAAATACAAACATTTTATGTAATAAGTAGCCATAGGTCTGTAAGCGTGCTGGTGAAATGCAATTATGTGGACTTATCTTACAAAGGGGTGGAGGTTTGTGGGGTTTTTAAAAGAAATAAAAGACATCTTTATTTTGCTGTAGCTTAATAAGTTTCAATTTGACCTTGAAAATTTCCTTTCTGCCTTTTCCTGCCCTTTGCCAAACTCTCTGTGGAATCCAGTAAGCGTGATAGACAGCATTGGATAGATAGAGAACTAGTTGGTTCAGGCTCAGAACTGAGATTTCAAGAAAACAGCAGGCGAAGTACCTAATATGGATAGGAAGCAGTCTGACGTCTTCCATCATTCCTAGTGCTGACACCTAAAGGGTTAGTGTGAGGTAGTGACTCCCAACACTGTCTTAAGGGCATCTCAGAGTTACAACATGTATAGTAGAGGGCTGAGTTACAACATCTAAGAAATGACAAGACACTGAAAAGACCAAAAGGCTAAAGTCTTAAGAGTGAAAGTAAAAAAATTGTTGGGAAGAGAGCAGAGGGGGTCAAGGAAACAGAGTCCAGATCCAAAAAGGATGCATCCTATTCTATGCACTGAAGCAGATATTTCAACGCCTAAAGTTATCAGTGATACAAAAACTACCAGCACCTACCTCAGTGTGAAAAGCTGCATTATTTGCCACTTTATAACTTAATCCTTTGCCCTGATCAAAGGCCAAGGGACCAGAAGGAAAAAAAAGTCTCTAGCCAAGTACAACTGACAGCTTCATCTAAAATTTGTGGAAAGAATAAAATCTTAAATAATGGGTCTGCCCAGGCAGGCCTCATTATGAGCTACTCCATTTGAAAGCTTCCAACAGAAAGGAAGGAAGGAAGAAAGGAAGGAAGGAAGGAAGGAAGGAAGGAAGGAAGGAAGGAAGGAAGAAAAATAACCTGACAAGAAACGAAATGTTGCAGAGCTCTACAGCTTGGCCTGAGAGGGAATTTAAAGGCGAGGTATAAAAGGAACAACACTTGCTTGTGGGATCCAAGAGATGCCAAGGGATAAAGGAGGGCTCAAGTGGTTCCACTGAGGCAGGTTGCGTCCCACCCTCACCCAAAGTCTGTGGGAAAACCCACACACTCAAGAAAGAACTCCAAGAACCTTCTTTGACATAGAGATATACTGTTTACAGCATAATTCTTATTTTCAGGGCAATTAGAGAATCAAACCTGGGATTCTCCCCAGAGCAGATCAGAATCACAGATTTAGATCTGGAAGAAGTTGTATAGGTCATTGAGTCCAACTCTCTCATTTTACTGAAGAAGAAACTGAGGCACAAATGATGAACAATTGAAAGAATGAAAAAAGCATTTATTAAATGTTTATCATGGGCAAACTGTGGGTAAACTAACACTGTGTTAAGCTCTAGGGATACAAATGGAAAAGCAAGACAGTCTTTGTTCCCCATGGACTCACATTCTAATGGGGGAGACAATATATATATGGAAGGTTTCTGCTTAAAATCAGATGGAAATGTCTTCCAGTCCTTAGCATGTAGTTCAAAGCAGATGGTAATGCCTTTTCTTTAATGTAATTTCCACTGATAAAATCATTTCAATTTCTGATGTTGAACCATTTAATGGCACCAAGGACTTTGGAGGGAAGAACTTTCTTTTCTGAGTCTTCAGTAAACTATAGCCGTGGTACCTGTAGGAGTGGTTGTCAAACTACATTTCCATAAGAGTTGCTTGCCAGGATGATGGCTATGGGTACTGGGCTGGAAGTATTGCTATTCCCAAGGCTTTGGGGCTCAGGGTCCTGGGCCATCCCCATCAGGGCCTGAGGGGAGATGGTGACCAAGGTGGTGGTGGTGGTTTGATTTACCTGGCATATGATGCCTCCTATCTTTCTCTCGAGGTACCTTACTGTTCAGCTAGGTTGGCTTGCCCTGTAGGTGGCACTTGGTTGGCACTTGGTGAGGATGGCCAGCCCCTTCTGCACAGGAGCTGCTTCCTTGGCTGATAGTTGTGAGAGTTGGAGTAGAAGTAGAAATGGTGGACTGGGGGTGCTACCATTCCCAAGCTCTCAGGCTTACAGGCCCATTGGTGGCATTTGGTCAACAGTTGCTATTGGTGGTGATAAGCTTCGCCCCCACAAAGATCTTTCCTCTCAATGACGGTTTCAGGGCTAAAAAGCAAGTTTGATGGTTTGATGGTTTGGGGGGCCTTGTTATTCCCAAGACTCATGGGTTCAGGGTCTTGGGCAACTGATCAATCAACAAGCATTTATCATCTACTCTATACCAAGTATTTTGCTAAGCCCTGGGAGTACAAAACAAAAATGTAACAGTCCCTGTCCTCAAGGCGCTTACTTTCTATTAGAAGATATAACATATACATTAAAAAGTATATGTAAAATAAATATGAGGCAATTTTTTTTTGCAGGGGAGAGGTACCTTCATGTAAAAGGTAATGCTTAAGCAGTTTTGGTGTTAAGTGATTTGTCCAAGGTCACAAGTAGGAAAGGGAAGGAATAAGCATTTATTATGTGCCTACCATATGCCAAGCAGCATACTAAGCATTTTACAAATATCATCTCAACAAGCCTGGAAGGTAGATGCTATTATTATCTCCACTTTATAGTTGAGGAAACTAAGGCAGACAGGTTATCAAGTTGATCCCAAACCCTCTGAATCTGGAACCAATATTCCTTTCACCATCCACCTGTCTGCCTCTCTGCCTGAAGGTCCTCAGCTTCTTCTCATGCCTCATTCTACCCTATCCCAAATACAGACCTACTAGAGCATGCAGAAGCACTGCCCCGTAACCTGGATAGAAGGGATTATGGGTTGGAAAAGGCGACTCAACTGAAAAAGAGGTAGTGTGCCTAGCAGTGTGGCAGCCAGCTCACCTCCATCCATGGTTTGCCATGTGTTTGTGGAGCCAGATGGGATGCAACTTTCCATAGTTATTAGGCTTTCTGCTCCAGGGACATTGCCACTCTTGTGGCTGTTCTCTTAAAAAAGCTAATGCCTCACCTTCTATTAAAGCCTTGCAAGGAGCAGGAACATAATCAGTATTTGGTGAATTAAATCAAAACAGACTAATCAGTTAGAAACAGTTGGAAAATAAGGCTCCTCCTCTTCTTGGTGATACCAATGTACCTTACTTTCAATGTTAGACTTAGAACTGGAAGGAAGTGGGTTCAATCCTCACCGCTGACACAAGCCCTAGAACCACAAGAAAGTGAATTCACTCACCATTGTGAGCTCTAACATCCTCATCTGTCAAAGGAGGACAGTAATACCTTCAGCACCTGTTTCACAGGATTCCTATAAAGCGCACTGCAAGTTGTATATTGCTATATAAAAACCAGTATCACTGGTCAATAAAGGGCTTGCCTTGAAATCAGAAAGACTTTCGTTCAGATCTCTCTTGTGATTTATACTGGTTGTGTGACTCTGGGAAAATTAATTAATCTTTCAATGACCTCCTCACCTACCTTCCCCCTGCCCCCCAGGCAAGCCTCCAGGACTAAAAATGCTACAGGTGTACCTTGGTAGAAGGAGCTTTCTACTCCATTAAAATCGCAGTTCTGGATAAACTATAATATCATTAAGGGACTAATTTGACTAAATTCTAATGATGATTGTTATTATCTGGGATAAATTAGCAAACTTTACTTTCCCAAGCCATTGGGGTTATCTATTTAGGAACTTTCTGCTCTAAGCTTTCCTACTTTCAAGCTCTTGCTTCCACTCTTTCCTATACTTGGAATGTCCTGACTACTTCAATCCTCCTTAAAGTCTTACCCCATTCTTTAAGGCTCATATTACCTATTACAGGAAGCCTTCCCTGACAGCCTCAATCAGTAATGACCTCTCCCACCGTGGACCAGGAATAGCACTGTTTTTCTACCTCTCTTACATACATGATACAGGGGAAGGAACAATGGCTCTGGAGTCGGAACACACAGATTCAAATCCCACTTCTACTGCATCCCAGGTATATGACATCGGGCAAATCACAACCTCCTTGAATCTCCATTTCCTTATCTGTAAAATTAGGAGGTTAGGCTAGATGGCCTCTGATGCTCCTTGCAGTCCCAGGTCTATGAGCATCATTATGTTTGTATTATAGTTACTTGTGCAGTTATTATATAACATATCCTTACAATTCCTGGGATTATAGGATCCACAGATGTAAAAATGAAAAGAAACATTGAGGTTACTGAATCCATCTTCCTCATCTAAAAAGATAAGGAAATTCAGAACTGGAAAGATGGAGGGACAAGGGGCAAGGTCACCAAGCTAGTAAGGATGAGAACTGGCATTCTAATCTGGTAACTGAGCCTTTCTTCTCACTCCAAACCCAGGGCTTTTCCCATTCTTCCAGGGCTGCCTAGCTCTGTGCTTTGCAAGGAAGAGTTATTCAATAAATGTTTGTCGGAGTGAAGTGAATTAAACCAAATTAGATGAAGCCCAAAGTTCTCTCTGCCCTCTTCATACCCTTTAAACCTTTCTCCTTTATTCTTATCCTCCCTGGACTGGACCATCCATCATCCCATTGACTGTTTGGGTGCCATCCAGATCTATAAGTACAGGCATCAATGAATACATTTTAGGAACCCCAACAGCTAATGAGGGCAGCTTTGCTTTCTGAGTAATTTCCGAGAATATGTGACTCACAGGGACTTTCTTCCAAAGCCCTGTGACTGTCTTCACTTTGCTAGCTTGCATTCTTCAGTCATTATTTTCAATGTTATTTGGGGGAATTGTTTGCTCCCAGTCAGAATTTCTCTGAGCACCAGTTGAGTTTTTATCTCCATCTTCCCAAACCTCTCCCCCACTCCTGATGTGTACTTTGTCACAGCCATGTTGTTGAATACCCAAGTTAATTAAGCTTTATGACTTCACAAGGAATCAGGAACCAAGTAAGCACTGCTTTACCTCCCCTATTTGTCAGGAGAGACTCAAGATAGATGGATCTCCAGTTTGGCCAACTAGGTTTGTGAACTCTTGGCTTATTTAATTGGGTTTGTAACCTTTGTGTAACTGCTGGTGGGAATCCAAACTTACAGGTCCTTTGAAAGGCCCAGAGCGGCTTTAAAAGGACCTCGAAGCATTTCAATAAAATCTCAGTCAATTGAACATCCCACTGTGAGGCTCCTTCTCTATTCTCCAGCTTTATTTCTTTGGGTCTCTGCTTTCCTGCAGATTGGTTGAGAGATCTTGGGCCTAACAGAAGCTTCTCTCTACCTAGTGTACAAGCCTGCTGAGAGGATGATAAAATAATGAATCTCTCAGAAGACTTTGTTATCTCCAGGGAGAGCAATCATATCAACAGGGGAAGGGGGGAATTACTAATATATGCACTAAACTGCTCAAATTTTATTAATGCTTTTATTTTTACAGTTCCTTTCCACCTAAATATCCCCAAGTGCTTCACAGAACAAAATACAATTTTGCAAAAGCAATTACATCCAAGAGACATTTTATACAATGCAACACAATAGCTTCATTCTATTGTACAGTGAGATAATATCTATCAGGGATGGAACAATTAAACTAACTATTATTCCATTCATGGAATCATAGAATTAGAATTGGGAAAAACCTTAGTGGCTACCTAGTCCAAGCCCCTCATTTTATAGACCATGCAAAATAACTGAGGCACAGGGAGCAAAGTGATTTGCCCAAGGTCACAGAGGCAGCAAGAGAAGCAGAATTCAAACCCAGGTTCTCTGACTCCAAGACCAGCGCCATTGCTATTATGCTTCTATGAAACACATACAAGGAGGACACACTGCCTTGGTACTGTGTCTTCCAAAGATGAATAATAGATTCTGCCCTCATGGCACTTACAATCTAATAGAAAGGATGCAATGTGTGTTCAAATAAGGGGATTAAGCAGTAGAATGTAATTGGGGCAAAGGAGAGACTTTAGGAAAATTTGAGGTTTTTTTCCTGTCATTTTTTTCATTTTCATTTTCTTTTCATTCTTTTCAGCTTGGTTGGGTGGATCAGGAAAGAATTCATTTTGAAATGAACCTGAGCTAGGACTCAAAGGCAGATAAGGATTTTAATAAGTGGATGTTGGAGGGAATATGTCAAAAGCATGCCCCTGAAGAGTATAAGCTCCTTGAAGGCAGCGATGGTTTAACTTTTTTCACAATGCCTGGCCAATAATAGACTCTACATAAATACTTATCCCCTTTCCCCCTTCATTTCTTCAGTTATCAATTCATTCTATAAGCATGGTGCCCGGATCATAGTGGGCACTTAATAAATGCTTATTAAATGAATTGATAATGGGAAGAATGAAGGAGGGAAGGGAATAAAAATGTATATAGCATCTACTACATGCCAGGCACTGTGTTAAGCACTTTACAAATATTATGTCATTTAATCCTCACAACCAACTGAGAGGTAGGTGCTTTTATTACCCCCACTTTACGGTTAAGGAAAATGAGGCAAACAGAGGCTTAAGTGACTTACTTGCCCACAGTCACACAGTTAATAAGTATAGGAAGCTGGATTTGAACTCAGGTTTTCCTTCTTTGAGGCCCACCCAGAGCTCTACTCACTTGCCATCTGGCAGGTCCATGATTTACAAAGACAAGAGAATTCAGGATTAGATATGAGAACCATTAGTAATCTAGGATACTAGAAAACAGAAATGAGAGTAGTATGAAATAAGGCTGGAGAGGTGAGATTGAAGCTAGCTTATAGAGGGCACTAAATATCAGGCTAAGGAGTTTGTGAATTTAACTGGTGGATAATAAGGAGCTACAGAGGGCTAATTCAAAGCATCCTCTCAGCTGCTTTTTTCCCACAGCCCAAGGCATCACTGGGACAGAGAGCATCTGGGTCATCTAGAGTTCTACAGGTAGGTGCAATATGCCAATGACTTGTAGTTTTGCTTTAAAGATATTTTCACATTTTAGGATCAATAAATGTATAACATGCTCTCCTCTTTATGAACAAATTTAATTTTGGGGGGAAAGAAAAACATAACATAAAAGATAACCACAAACCTAACAAAGTAAGCATTAGAGACTGGTGTGGTAGGGAGTGGAGATGAGGGAACGGTAGAGGAAGCGAGAAAAGAAAAGAAAGAATCGTTCCCTAAAGAGCTAGAGCTTCCAGTCAGGCTTTCAATGCCAAGGCAAAAGCCAAGGGGTTATTCTGGTCTTTCTGAAAATTTTCATTTGGGTCTCTGTTACAGAAAAGAATCCATTAGTCACCAGCCACCACGTAATGCAAGCATGGAATAGAAAACAGGACTTTTCTCACACCATCGACACCCACAAGTTCCAAAGCAAAAGACAAAACAGATTGAACAAGGCCCTTGCAGGAGAAGGGACAACAAGCTAGGACCACAGAGGTGTTTTACCTACTGATTTCCATGACTCGGAGGGTATAATAAAATCCCCACCTCTGTTAGGAAAATGGTGAGGTTGTGTCCTCCTGGGACATCTAGTGGGAACTGAGAGAATAGCAGAATGAAAACTTTCAGCCTTTGGCCTTTTTTAGACTCATTCAGCTACACAGTATTAGCTCCATAAGGGATGGTGAAGATTACTTAGTCCACCCCGCTCCCAATTTCATGAGGAGAAACCAGAATCTCAGAATGAGTAGTCCCAAGTCATGAATGCTGGGGGCATTATTAGTGCTCTCGACCCTTCCTACCTACCAACTAATAGGCCAAGAAATAAACTTGTCCAAGGGATACGATATAAAGAAATCGGTAACTGGACAAATACTTATGATGTATTTAAAGTTTTAGTGTTTTGATACTTCACTGAATTTTCCCCTTTTATAGCTTCAGGAATGATAATTTCTTGAATTCTGCCATTCATATGACCTAGTATTTATCTATCAATCTCCTTCCTTTTCCCCTTAGTTTAAAAAAAGGGCAGAGAAGGTAGAAATCAATTCAATTGAGCACATACTTTACTGATTATTTTCATTGTGCCTAGCATTGGACTAGTGAAGTATACAAATAATTTTTTTTGTTGCTGTTTAAGAATTTTAGTTATGTCTGACTCTTTGTCGTGTGTGTGTGTGTGTGTGTGTGTGTGTGTGTGCAGGTTTTGGCAAAGATACTGGAATGGTTTTTCATTTCCTTCTCCAGCTCATTTTGAGATGAGGAAACTAAGGCAAAGAGGGTTAAGTGACTTGCTCAGGGTCACACAGCCGGTAAGTGTCTGAGGTTGGATTTGAACTCAGGTCTTCCTGATTCCAGGCCTGGGGCTCTATTCTACTGTGCCATCCAGCAGTCCATATGAAATAATTAGAGAATAATACAGGATATCATAGAATAAAATGTTGAATATTATCTAGAGTCAGTACCTACTCTTTCAATATTTTCCTTATTTCTCCCTTTTCCTTCACTCTTCCGTTATCTATCCACTACTTTATTTTCTTTCCTTTCCTGTTCTGATCATTCACTCTTATTGACCTAGTTGCTTACTCCTATTCGTTCTCATTTTCTTCTAAATAGCTAAAGTTCCTCCCAGAGTGTTCATTCCGAGAGGGGCCCAAGCTAGCCAACTTTTATCCCCCCCTTGCTCCACTTCAAACTTCCAAGATGTTGAAACCATGCCCCCATGTAGATACTTTCCCTCCCCTGCCCTCCCCCTTGTAAGTTCTCTTTTCTGTGTGTTATCTTCCCTCATCTAAATGTAAGTTCTTTGAGGGGAGCAACTGTCTTTCTTTGGCTTGTATTTGTATCCCTAGTACTTAGTTCAGTGCCTGGCACACAGTAAGCACTTAATAAATGCTTGTCTCCTTATTGCCTTGCCTTCTTTTACCTCATCCTGTGGTTTGGTCTATGTTGTCTCTTCCTTTATTTCTTCTATCACTTCATTGATAGTGAAGCACTGAGTGCTCTCATCCCTATCTCCTTTTCAGTTGGCATGAATACATCAGAAGAGTGGTTGGTGAGATAAGCTGTAGGTGGCTCATGATTAAGTGTGGAATTATGAGAGTGGGTCTGCATGAGTATGTGTATATGCTATATGTAAGCAGGATGAAATAATGGAGAAAGAGAACACTGTAGCTCCTAGTTATAGCTATTTCTCTTTCCCTGATTCCTTAGCTGTTGGAAGGTCTCAGAAGAAAGGGAAAGGTTGCTTCAACAGAGTTGGCTGAGACCTAATCAGCCATCTAGTTCAACTCATGCTGAAAATAGAAACCACATTACAACATACTCAACCAATGGCTTGAAGGTCTCTAATGAGGGGGAAAACCAATACTTCCTGAGACAGATCATTCCACTTTGAGATAACTCTAATTGTTAAGATATTTTTTGTGTTAAGTCTACATTTTCCCATCTGTAACTTCCAACCATTCCTCCTAGTTCTGTGCTCTGGGACCAAAGAGGATAAACTAATCACTCTCCTACATGACAGCCTTTTGGCCAGACATGGTGGCATGTGTCTGTAATCCCTGCTGCTAGGGGAGGCTGAGGCTTGATGGGCTGCTTGAGTTTGGGATTCTCAGCTGAGTTAGGCCCAAAGTCAATCAGCTTTTCTCATTAGGACCAGTTCCAGCATGGTGAGCCATTTGGGAGTAAGGGACCACAAAGATTCCTAGGGAGGGAGGAACCCAGGCCAGATAAGGAGTGGGGCAGGGTCAAAGCTTCCATGCTAATCAACAGTAGGGTAGCCACTGCACTCCTAGCCTGGGCTAAATAGGTAAACTAAATCTAAAACAAAATAAAGATAAAAATAAAAATAAAGCAGCAACAACCAAAAATTTAGCCTTTCAAATACTTGAGGACAGCTATCATGCCTCCCCTGAGCCATTTCTTCTCTAGGCAAAACACCTCAATTACTCCAACTGATCATCATATGGTATGAATTCTTGAGGCCATTCCCCATTCTGGATGGCCTCCTTTCTATCCTTTTCTGCTTTGCAATGTTCTCCCTTAAAAAGGACACACAGAACTAAATACATGATTTCAATTGTGTTCTGGTCATGGCAGAATACAAGGGAACTCTCACCTCCCTATTCATTGACAATATGCCCTAGTCTCTCTCAACACACATAACCAACTGTCTGGTAGGCATCTCAACTTCAACAAGTCCAAAACATAAATCAATAGCTTTTCCACAAATCTGTCCTTTGAACTTCCCTGACCATCTTCCTGTAAACCCTGCTGTTATCTTCAATTCCTCATACTTACTCCCCCATACATTGAATCTGTGGTCAAGCTTATGGTTTTTACCTTCAGAACATCTCCTATATATAATACCTCTCCACTCACCAAAAATGTATATGCCCTGAGATCTAGCTGTGAAAACAGCAGAAGGATATAAAAGCATGAAGCTTAGGCCAGTCATCCCCACCCCACAACCCCAGAGGTGGGCAGGGCCCCAATCTAACATAAAGTTCAAAGTCAACAAATACACTGGGAAAATGAGCAAACAACAAAAACGAAGAACCTGACCATAAAAAGCTACTATGATGACAAAGAAACTCAAGACGCAAACTCAGAGGAAGACAAAAACATGAAAACATCTACAAGCAAAGTTTCAAAGGAAAAATGCATATTGGACACAAGCCCAACAAGAATTCCTAAAAGAGCTTAAGAAAGAGATTTTTTTGAAAAACAGATTTTTTAAAAAAAATCAAAGAAAAACAATAGGGGAAAAATTGGGAAAGGAAATGTGAGCAGTGTAAGAAGATTATGAAATTAGAATTAACAGGCTGGTAAAAGAGTCACCAAAATACCAAAGAAAAAAAACTCCTTAAAAAATCAAATGATTAAAAATAGTATATGAAAAATATTGAAGAAAATAATCCCTTAACAGTCACAATTGGCCAGATGTTAAAAGGCGCACAAAACCTCAGTAAGGAAAATAACTCCTAAAAAATTATGATTGGTCAAGTGGAAGCTAATGATTCCAGGAGACAACAAGAAACAACAAAACAAAGTCAAAAGACTGAAAAAAAATGTGAAATATCTCACAGGAAAAACAACTAGCCTAGAAAATAAATGAAGGAGAAATAATTTAAGAATTATTGGATTACCTGAAACCCATGATTTCCAAAGGGGGGGTGGTAGACAGAATACTTCAAGATATGATAAAAGAAAACTGTCCAAATATCTTAGATCCAGAGGACAATGTAGAAATTGAAAAAAAAAAAAAAACCACGTATCCCCTCCTGAAAGAGAATCCAAAATGAAAACTCCCAGGAATATTACAAGCAGACAGAAAGAAAGAGTTTAAATACTATGGAGCTCTAGTCAGGATCACACAAGATTTAGCAGCTACTACTAGCAGCTACTAGCTAGATGATAAAGTAGATGGAACACTGGGATTAGAATCAGGAATATTCCTCTTCATGAGTTCAAATCCAGCCTCAGACACTAACTAGCTGTTTGAACCTGGGCAAATCACTTAACCCTGTTTGTTTCAGTTTGTCATCTGTAAAATGAGTTAGAGAAGGAAATGGTAAACAGCTCCAGTATTCTTGCCAAGAAAACTTGAAAATAGGAACAAGAAGAGTTCAACACAACTAAAACAATCCAACAACACTATAAAGAAATGAAGGGCTTAGAATATTTTCTAATGTTCTAGAAGGATAAGGAGCTAGGATTACAATCAAGAATAATCTACCCAGCAAAACTGAGCATAATCCTACAGGGGAAAATGGAAATATAATGAAATTGATGACTTTTAAGCTTTCCTGATGAAAAGACCAGAAATGAATAAAAAAATTGACATTCAGATATTAGATTCAAAAGAAACACAAAAAGGTAAACATAGGGGAAAAATCTTAGGAGACTTAATGAGGTTAAACTGTATACATTCCTAAATGGGAAGAAGGTAAATATAACCCTTCAGAATTTTATTATCATTTTGAGCAGTTAGAAGGAGTCTATTTAGAGCATGGTTGTGAGTGTAGTAAGTTGGGATGATCTCAAAAGGATGGAAGGGTGAGAAAGAGGGATGCAGTAGGAGAAGGAGAAGAGAGAGGAAGGTTGGGGAAAATTATCTCACAATAAAAGAGACATACATGGAAGAGTTTTTACAATGGAGGGGTAAATTGGGAGGGGAACAGGCAATATTTGTGGGTACAGAAATTTATTTTGCCCAAAAGGAAAGTAAGAGGGAAAGGGGTTAAGAGAAAGGGGTTGGTGATAAGAGGGAGAGTACATTAAGGGAGGAAGTGGTAGGAAGCAAAACAGACTTTTGAGGAGAGAACAGGGTAAAAAAAAAGAAAGACAGAAGAAGAGAATAGGATGGCAGAAAATGCATAGTTAACAAGCCTAGCTGTGAAGGTGAATGGAATAATGAATTCACCCATAAAACAGAAGAACATAGCAGGATGGATTTGAAACCAGAATCCTACTCTATGTTTTTTACAAGAGACATACTTGGAACAAAAAGACACAGAGTTCAAATAAGGGTCTGGATCAGAATCTATTATTCTTCAGCTGAGCAAAAAAGGCAGAAGTAGCAATCAGTATCTCAGACAAAAACAAAAGCAAAATAGACTCAATTAAAAGAGATAATAAGGGAAACTACATTTTAGTAAAAGGTACCACAATGAGTTAATATCAGTCCTGAACATATAATGCACCAAATGGCATAGCATCAAATTCTCAAAAGAAAAATTAAATGAATTACAGGAGGAAATACCCAATAAAACTATACTAGTGGGGGTCTTCAATTTACACTTCTCAAAAATACACAAATCTGACCATAAAATAAATAAGAAAGAAATTAAGGAGATGAAAAGAATTTTAGAAAAGTGTGATACTATAGACCTTTGGAAAATATTGAATGGGAATAGAAAAGAGCATACATTTTTCTCAGCTAAGCATGGCACCTTAACCAAAAAATTGGTCTTATGAGAGGGCACTAAAATCTCATACAGAAAAGGAGAAACATGGAATGCACCTTTTGGGGGGCCATAATGACAAAAAATTCAATTACAATTCAAATACATTCAATAAACAGCCTTTGAAGAACAGATTAAAAATTAATTGGAAAGTAAATAATCTAATCTTAAAGTATCAGTGAGTCAAAGAACAAATCATAGAAAGTCAATAATTTTATTAAAGAAAATGATGAGACAATGTAACAGATTTTTGAGATTCAGCCAAAATTTTACTTAGAGGGAAATTTATATCTCTAAATACTTACATCAATAAAAGAGAGAAGGACCAGACTAGTAAATTGGGCATGCAACAACAACAACAAAAAAAGAACTTGAAAAAGAAGAAATTAAAAATCTCCAATTAAATGTCAAAATAGAAATCCTGAAAATCAAAGGAGAGATTAATAAACCTGAAAGTTAAAAAAAATAACAACCATTGTACTAACAAATAAAACTAGGAGCTGGTTTTATGAAAAAAAAAACAATAAAATAGATAAACCTTTGGCTAATTTGATTTTTTTTAAAAGAAAGAAAACCTCCCCCCCCTTTTTTGTCTCCTTTGTTTTTGTTTTTGGGGTTTTTTTTGGTTCTGTTTCTTCTTTCTCATGACTCATTCCATTGGTCATAATTCTTCTCCACAACTAGTATGTAAGTAAATTCAATTCAAAGTTATACATGGAAGTTATATGGGATTCCATGCCATCTTGGGGAGGGAGGGGGGAGGGAGGGGGGAGGGAGGGAAAAAAATCTGGAACTCAAAATTACGTAGAACAAAGTGTTGTAAACTAAAAATAAAAAAATAATTAAAAAAGAAAGAAAACCAAATTGTCAGTATCAAAAAATGAAAAGGGGGGGTGAATATACCACCAATGAAGATTAAATTAAAGCAATTACTAGGAACTATTTCACCAAAATATCTGCCAAAAACTGACAATCTAAATGAAATAGGTGCAAATTTACAAAAATATAAGTTGCCAAAATTAATAGAAGAGGAAATAAAATACTTAAATAACCCTGTCTTTGAAAAAGCAATCAAAGAAGCCATAAATAAGCTCCCAGAGGGAGGGGGTGAACCCAGGACCAGATGGATTTATAAGGGAATTTTACCAAATATTTCAATAACAATTAATTCTAATATTATATAAGCTAGTTGGAAAAATAGGCAAAGAAGGAGTCCTACCCAATTTCTTTTTACAACACGAATATTGTGCTGACACCCAAACCAGGAAGAGCAAAAACACAGAAAGAAAACTGTAGACCAATTTCCATAATGAATATTGATGCAAAAATTTTAGATGAAATATTAGCAAGGAGATTATAGTAACATATCACTAAAACATACACTATGACCAGGCTACATAATACCAGGAATGCAGGCTTGGCTCAATATTAGGAAAACTGTAAGCATAAATAACCATCAATAACAAAACCAACAAAAATCATATGATTATATCAACAGATGTAGAAAAAAGCTTTTGACAAAATACCACACCCATTCCAATTATAAACACTAGAAAGCATAGGAATATATGGAGCTTTTCTTAAAATAAGTAGTATCTATCTAAAACCAATAATAAGCATCATTTGTAATGGGAATAAACTAGAAGAAGCCTTTCCAATAAGTTTAGGGGTGAGGCAAAGATGTTTATTATCACCATTATTATTCATTATTGTACTAGAAATGCTAGCTATAGCAATAAGACAAGACAAGAAAATCAACGAAATAATAATAAGTGATGAGGAAACAAAAGATACCACTTTTTGCAGATCATATGATGGTATACTTAGAGAACCCTAGGGAATCAACTAAAAAAACTAGTCAAAACAATAAACAACTTTACCAAAGTTACAAGATATAAAATAAACCCACATAAATCATTAGCATTTCTCTATATTACCTACAGAATTGAGTTGGAAGACAAAGAAAGAAAAATTCCATTTGAAATAACTGTAGACAATATAAAATACTTGGGAGTCTACTTGCCAAAACACACATGGGATTATATGAATGCAAATACAAAATACTCCACACAAGGACAAATCTAAATAATTAGAGAAATATTAATTGTTCTTGGGTAGGCTGAGCCAATACACTAAAAATGACAATGCTACCTAAATTAATTTGCTTTTACCAACAAAGTCCAGCAGCAGGAGATAGAAAGAGAAATTCCATTTGAAATAACTGTAGACAATATAAAATACTTGGGAGTCTCCCTGCCAAAACAAACTCAGGAACTATACGAACACAACTACAAAACACTTCACAAAATAAAGTCAAATCTAAATAATTGGAAAAATATTAATTGCTTAGGGGAGCCAATATAATAAAAATGACAATTCTACCTAAATTAATCTGTTTATCCAGTGCCATAGCAATCAAACTATCAAAAAATTATTTTAGAGAGCCAGAAAAAAATAATAAAATTTATCTGGAAGAATAAATGGTCAAGGATAGCAAGGGAATCCATGAAAAAATGAAAAGGAAGGTGGTTTAACTGTATAAGATTTCAAATTGTATTAAAAAGTGGTAATTATCAAAACAATCTGGTATTGGCTAAGACATAGATTGGTGGATCAGTAAAATAGATTAGGTAAACATTACATTATAGTAAATGATCATAGTAATGTAGTTAAGATAAAGCTAAAGATCCAAGTTTTTGGAACAAAAACTCATCTGTCAAAAATTTCTGGGGAAAACTAGATAAGAGTATGGCAGAAACTGGGTATAGATTAACATCTCACGCAGTATATCAATATCAAAATGGGTACATAATTTACACATAAAGGGTGACACTATAAGCAGATTAGGAGGGCATAAAATAGTTTATTTGTCAGATCTATGGATAAGGGAAGAATTTAGAACCAAAGAAAATATAGAGAGCATTACAAAAATGTAAAATTGGTCATTTTAACTGCATTAAGTTAAAAAGGTTTTGCACAAAAACCACTAGAACCAAAATTAAAAGGAAAGAAGAAAACTGGGGGGAAATTTTTGCCAGAAGTATCTCTGATAAAGGCCTAGTTTCCCAAATAAATAGAAAACTGAGTCAAATTTATAAAAATACATGTCATTCCCCAATTGACAATGGGTCAAAGGATATGAACAGGAAGTTTTCAGATGAAGAAATTAAAGCTATCTATAGTTATATGAAAAATGCTCTAAATCACTTCTAGTTAAAGAAATACAAATTAAAACAACTCTGCGGTACCACTTCACACCTATCAGATTGACTAATATGACATGAAAGAAAAATGATGGATGCTGAAGGGGATGTGGGAAAACTGGGACACTAATGCACTATTAGTGTAGCTGTGAACTGATCCAACCATGCTGGAGAATAATTTGGAACTATGTCCAAAGGAATATAAAACTCTGCATACTCTTTGATCCAGCAGTACCACTGCTAGGTCTATATCCCAAAGATATTGTAACACAGGGAAAAGTACCTATTTATACAAAAATATTTGTAGCAGCTCTTTGTGGTGGCTAAGAATTGGAAATCAAAAGGATACCATCAATTGGGGAATGGCAAAACAAACTGTAGATGATTGTGATGGAATATCATTGTGTCATAAGAAATGACAAGCAGGATGATTTCAGAAAAACCTGGAAAGTCTTACAAGAACTGATGCAAAATAAAGAGAACAGAACCAGGAGAATGTCATAACAGTAACAATGTTCAATGAAGAATTGTGAATGACTTAGCTGTTCTCAGCAATACAATGATCCAAGACAATCTCAAAGAACTAATGATGAAGCACACTATCTACTTCAAAAGAAAAAACTGATATTCTCTGAATAAAGCCTGAAGCATGCTATTTTTTACTTTCTTTCTTTCTTTCTTTCTTTCTTTCTTTCTTTCTTTCTTTCTTTCTTTCTTTCTTTTTCTTTTGAGTCTTCTTATACAAAATGACTAACATGGAAATGTTCTACATGATTGCACATGTATAATATTTATCTGGTTGCTTATTGTCTCAGGGAGGGGACAGGGAAGGGAGAAAAAGATGGATAGAATTTGGAACTTAAACCTCAAAAAAACAAATGTTAAAAATTGTTTTAACACGTAATTGGGAAAAAGTACACACATACGTGTGTGTATAGTAAATTAATTAATTTACTTATTCGTGCCAAACTAACCAAACTACCTACGAAGTACTCTATAAGAGCTAGAAAAAATAATAAAATTCGTCTGGAGGAACAAAAGGTCAAAAACGTCAAAGAAAATATGGGGGGATATGAAGAAAGGGAACCTAGCAATACCGAATCTCAAACTACATTTCAAATCAGTAATGACCAAAACAATTAGGTACTGGATAAGAAATAGAGTAATTGATTAAAGGAACAGACTAGGTACACATAGAAGCAAACGAGCACAATGGCCTAGTGTTTGATAAATCCAAAGATTCCAGCTATTAAGGCAAGAACTCACTATCTGACAAAAATTTCCGGGAAAGCTGGAACATTATTGTGCATCTTATTGTACAGCATCTGCTTTGCATAAGGAATTTTCTTTGCCAATCTGACTGCTGTGAGACACAACCTCAGTTGTTTAAGGAAGGGAAGAAATGAGCATTTATTAAGCACCTACTATACGCCAGACAACATGCAAAGCTCTTTATGAACATTATCTCATTCAATCCTCACGACAAACATGGGAGGTAGGTGCTGTTATTATCCCTATTCTACAGTGAAGGAAACTGACATAGATAAAGGTTAAGTGACTTGCCCAGGGTCATATAGTTAATAATATTTGAAATTGGATTTGAACTCAGGAAATCTCAACTCCGGGTCCAGCACTTTCTCCCCTATACCACCTAGATAGTTTTACATTTTTATTTCCTTTATAATGAGTGATTTGGATAATTTTTTTCATGTAGTTGTTGATAGTTTGTCTTTTTTCTTTTGACAAATGCCTGCTCAAATCTTTTGACTATTTTTCTCCCATCCATGATTGCAAAAGATTTCTCCCCTTTCTGATTCATTTATGGAAGAATTTTTCAAATTGTGCTGCAAAGAACCCTGAAATATCTCAATTTTTAAAAATGAAACTTATGCTATTCGTTAATAGGCATTAAAAAGAATAATTTTAAAGTATTCTGCTATAGGAGTTCTGCCAAAGTTTAGTTAAAAACTGAAAGTTTGTGCCCCTGGAGAAAAAGTTGAGAACCAATGGTTTATGGTATGACATTTTAAAACCAAGTCTTGTATCCATTTGGAGCCTATTAGGGCATATTTTTGAATTTTCTCAGCATTTTTTTCTTTCTCCAAATAGAGTCCTTATCTTAGTACTTAGTGTCCTTGGGTTTATCAAACATTACACTAGTGTGGTTGATTGCTTGTGTACTTGATTCTATTCCACTGATCAACTTTTCTATTTTTAACCAATATTAAATAGTTTTGATGGCTACTTTAGAGTGTATTTTTAGATTTAGTTCATTCATATTCAAAGACTTTTTAAAGCAAAATTGTTTTAGGTAAGGGGGAGGGCAAAACCAAAAAGACTATGTGAAAAGATAAATAGCTCTGGGAGAGCATGGTCTGGCAGGTGTCTGGAAATATCAGTAGCAGGTAGTACTCTGTGATTGTGTGACAAAGGAAGCCCTGTATCCTATTTGAAGAAGATAATCTAGTGGGATAAGAACAAAGAGTAGAAATGTTGACCATCAAATTTTAGACTAGGAAGGAATCTTAGAATCCCTGGTTTGAGAATGATTTTTGAACTGAAACTATTCCTAACTAATAGAAACCCTATGTATTACCAACAAAAGGATCAACATAAATATATGATTATGTGCCAATGTCAAGGATCTGTTTCCTTTGGTGGGGGTAACTCTAGGTGTGGAGATTCCTTCTACACAGATCATCTATAACACCAACTGCCTGGTTGGTGTTATATGTCTAATGTGGTCATAGGGAGTTGCCTGAGCCTCACAGAGGTTAAGTGACTTGCCCTTCGTCATATAACTAGTAAGTGTTATAGGGGGGATTTGAATCTGGATCTCTATTCCTGACTCTAAGGCCAGCCCTCTTGTTATTAAGATATATGTACACAGGAATATGGAATATTGAATACTTCAGTAACTATTCAAGTCAGCTGCAACTGTTCCATGTTCCCAGCCTTCTAAAAGAAATGATTGGCAGTCTAAATAAAATCCAGCATCAGACTTAAAAGAAATATAATATAAGTAATCTACTTCTTCCGCTCAATGTGACTTAATTCAACCAAAATACATTTTTAATGTTATGCTTGTAAAATACAAGTGAATAAAATATACTTGGCTCAGCAAACAGACTTGGTAAATTTTATATCTGAAATTCAAATATTCCAGAGGTAAATAGAGCTTTGTTCCATAGACTACTGAGTGAGAAGTCTAGCGAATTTAAAACAAGATGCAGCTGGAGGATGAAAGCATCTCTATTTTGTAGCTCAAAGAAAAAGAAGGGAGGAATGATAATTCCAAGGATTTAGGAAGACGAGTCATCAAATGAGATAGAGAAAAGAAAAATTAAAAGCTGAAGTTATAAGTGCCCACATACTTCTCAGGAAGATCAGTGGAACGGTTTTTCACAGGAAGCAAGGAAAGTCCCAGTGCCCAAATCCTCAAATAATAAAGTCAGAAGCTATCGGGGTTCTCCTGAAGGACACAAGTAGGATCTGAGGAACAACACAGGAGTGCCATTTGTTTTCCAGCCTTCTTGTAGTCCATTTGAAAGCTGTTGTGAGGTTTAGGATTGGGCCACTGGATATTCATTTTTCCTATAAAAGTTGTTTCTTATGATTAAATAAATGATAAACTCATGTTCTATTGCGTTAAAAGAGCTTAATCCAGTACTAGTCTATTTCATTTATCATCATTCCTTATCATTAGACCAAGGAATCTTCCATTGGGAAAAGGGATGAGGAAAAATTATTCCATAGCCTACTCACTTGGTAAATTCATGTTTTTGAATGATAGTCAGTAAACATTTATTAACTGCCTACTGTGAGCAAGGCACTGTGCTAAGTGCTGGAAATACAAAGAAAGGCAAAAGACTGTCCAGGCTCTTAAGGAAATCACAGGCTAATGGAGATTGATTGTATATCCACTGAACTTCATTTTTGTCCATTCATAGTTTGAATATAAGATCAGTTCTTCTTTTAAAAAAGTTTTGTTGCCTTTTGTTTTTATTCCAGCCATTTCCCCTTAACATTTTCCACCTTGAAGCCTTCCCAATAACTAAGAGCAGCATTTAAACAAAGCCACCTGCTACTGTATAGACCCTGATCCGGTGCTCATACTTTGGGGGGGCCATCTCCAGTCATCCTGATCTATACCTTGCCACTGGACTCAGATGGCTCTGGAGGAGAGAGTAAGGCTGGAGACTTTGCACAGCCCTCCCTCACTTAAATCAAAGTCAATTGTCAAGTCATGACATCACCTTCCCAATGGCATGGTCCTCTTTGAGAATGAAGGACAAACAATAAACAATCTCTGAGTAGTAGTAGCTACCCCACCGGGGACTCAACTGGTCAGCTCCAGTTGGGCAATGCAGCTCCTTCCTTCCTTCTCTTCTTTCCTTCTTCCTTCATTCCTCTCTCCTTCCTTCCCTCCTTCCGTCCTTCCCTCTCTCCTCTTCCCCTGTCCACATAAGGAATCATACCCTTACCTGCTCTGAGAAAGGGAATATAAATTTGTTTCGTTTTGTTTTTTTGAAGGGGGGAAGGCAGGGCAATTGGGGTTAAGTGACTTGCCCAAAGTCACACAGCTAGTAAATGTGTCAAGTGTCTGAGGCCGGATTTGAACTCAGGTTCTGATTCCAGGGCTGGTGCTCTACTCACTGCGCCACCTGGCTGCCCCTGGAATATAAATTTTGATCTCTGAAACCTCGTAAGATATCTTAGGGTTTACAGGCTAGATTGCTTCATTAAGGACTATGCCTTAATTGAAAATCACTCTGGCTCTCATTGATTGGCCAACAATAGGTCTCAGCTCGAGACTCTTTTGGTCATTGTTGGGCTCTGGTGGCTCAAAGTGAGTGTAAATAGCAATTGTTTCTGTCTTGGCTAGAAACCCTGAGGGTCTTACCCTTCCAGATTGATTTTTTGGTGTGTGTGTGACTAAATAAAAGAGGCCATTCTTTGCTTTATTTCTTACCTAGCCTTAATCACTCAGTGAGTGCTGCCTCAGTTTAACTGAGACCTGTTAAAGATCTTAGCTTAAAAAGGCCAAGGTCTCCCACTGCATCCTGGCCATCTCCACTTGTCCTGATCTATACCCTGCCACCGGACCCAGATGGCCCTGGAGGACAGGGTGAGGCTGGTGAGCTTGCACAGCCCTGCCTCTCTTAAATCCAATTCACTTGCAAGTCATGACATCAACTTCCTGATGTCATAGTCCTCTTCAAGAAAGAAGGACAAACAACTACAGCTCATACTTTGAGAACCACTGATTTAGAATAATCCTTCATTTGGTTAGTGATTGTGTTCCTTCTCAAAATGTTTTATTCATATTTTTTGATCTGTTATCTACTGAGGAATAAGAGAATTATTCTAAATACTAACAAAAAAGCAGGGCCTCTGTGTTCACTCTGACTTCCAGGGATATCAGGAGTCTTGTTTTCAAATGATTCCACTCTTCAGCTTCCATTCAGCTAGTATTCACCCAATTTCCTACTACACAAATTTTCTATAAGACATATAGGAGATATTTTAAAAGAAGGGAACCCTCGACTTGAGAATTACTGATCTAATGAATAAGTGACAGGATGTGTGTTTTGTGTAAGGGCTGGATTTTAAAAACAACAACAGCCTTCTGAGGCAGCTAGGTGGTATAGAACAGGGCTTCTTAAACTTTTTCCATTCGCGACCCTATTCAGCACTTCTTAAACTGTGGCTCATGAACCGCAGTTTAAGAAAGCGCTGGATAGAATACTGGGCCTGGAGTCAGGAAAACCTGAGTTCAAAGCTGGCCTCAGTCGTCTACTAGCTGTATCACCCTGGGCAAGTTACCTCTGTCTGCTTCTGTTTCCTCAACAGTAAGATGGGGCCAAGGACAACACCAACCTTGCAAGGCTGTTGTGAGGATCAAATGAGAAAATATTTGTAAAGCATTTACTGCAACGTCTGGCATGGAGTAGGCCGTATGATTGCTTCCATCATCCCCTTCTGATGCACTTTTCCAACTCTGATATTTTGCAATTCTGTACCCATGGATTCTAGTGATTAACAACCCAT
Source organism: Trichosurus vulpecula (assembly GCF_011100635.1). Lineage (NCBI taxonomy): Eukaryota > Metazoa > Chordata > Mammalia > Diprotodontia > Phalangeridae > Trichosurus > Trichosurus vulpecula. The sequence goes on from NC_050574.1 coordinate 184,383,387, forward strand.
CGGTATTCAAGGAAGCCTCTTAAAGATCACCTATTTTCTACAGCAGTTTTATAAGAATCACCATGTTGCAATTAACATTATGCAGCAAAACAAAGTCATCAGTCAAGGGCTTAGGGCATAACCAGTCAATGCTGAAATCATTCAGTGAGACACATTTCCTCTAAGAAAACCATTGGCAAGACAGCAATGCAGATGGTCTGACGCTTCCAGATGCTTCCAGTGGGAAGATGGAGGGAACCAATCACTCACTTGCAACACGGACAAAAATAAAATCACAGGAACATGCTAAGGGACCCACCTCAGATGCTTAATTGAGAAAGTTTGTAAGCACATTTTAGGGATGCGTTCAAACTCTTCCAGAACACAAGGTACCACTGAAGTAAACTTTCTTCTTTTAGGCAACTGAGCAGTGCGGTGAATAGACAGCTGGGCCTGGAGGAAGGAAAATCCGAGTTCAATTCCAGCCTCAGACACTAGCCATGTGACCCTAGGCACCTGTCTGACTCAGTTTCCTCAACTAAAAGATGAGGATAATAACAGCACCTCCCTCCCAGGGTTATTCTAAGGATCAAATGAGATAATATTGGCAAAGCATTTAGCACAATGCCTGGCGCACACACACTGGCTCATTGCCATTAGTCCGCAAGTTAATGAAACTTTAAAAAAAATAGGTAACAAAATAGCTGTTTGCAAGAGATGTGTATAGTTTCAAGAGTACAACATGACAATCTTTTTCTGTTCTACTATGTATATAGAAATGCTCATTTCATTTGATGTTTAAGTTCCAAATTAACCTATTTCTTAGGGATAGATTCTTTCTCATTGTTAATTTTAGCTCAACAATATGCAGGCATGTAAGGAAGATGTGTTTGATTGTTAGTTCTTTTGCCCACACATCCTAGATAAGTTGGTGAAAACACTTCAGCATCCCAGTATTCAAGATTTTGGCTCCCATGTGAGCCAATATCTGGGTTTATCTATTCTCAAAAAGTGACTGAATGCTTTGTTGATTCAGTCCCAAAATGGAAACACCCATTCAGATGTCAAACATGTGTCTTAGGGACTGCACTGCCATGGAAGCCTGCCCCACGTCTCTCCTTCCCTATTTTCCCTATCTATATTTTTGTGACACAGTGACACAGCTCCCTTTGTTCCCTGGGTCCACATACCTGTACCTGAACTATGATTTACAAAGGTCAGCAGAGTATCATTCTCAACCTGAAGCACCCCAATGATTCGGTTATTTTGCCTTCTTTCCCTAATAAATCATATTTAAATTCATTAAGAAACTGGTCTAACTGGAAAACTTGATTCTAAGCACCTGTTCCATCAACATTATCAGGTTTCAAGGAACTAAAACTCACTGAAAAAAATTAGTCTTTTCTATTTTCTATATATCACTAACTCAAAGTAAACTTTTCAGTGGCCTTCTAATATGCAACCTAGATATATTAAGAGGCAACAGGGTATGGTAGGTAGAAAATGTCCAACAACGGACATTTTCTTTTCTTATTATCTTTGCTAACCTGATAGATTTGAAGTAGAATCTTTGAGTTGTTTAAATTTGCATTTTCCTAATCACTATTAATTTGGAGCACTTTTCACATGCTTATTGATAGCTTGAGCTTCTTAGTTTGTTCATGGACCATTTTTATTTTAAAGTATGGCTCTTGTACTTAAATCAATTCTTTATAAATCTTGGTTATCTGAAAACCTTACTACAAACATTTCCCCCCAGTTAATCATTTCCCTTCAAATTTTAGCTTTATTGGTTTTATTTGTGGAAACACTTTTTTATTTTATTTAATCAAATTTGCCCATTTTGTCCTCTGTGATCTTTCCTTTTCCTCGTTTGGTCATGAATTCTTCCCCTCTCCATAGCTGGAAAAGGTATTTCCCACCCTTGCTCCTCTAATTTGCCTCTGATGTGACCTTTAATATCTAAGTCATGTATTTGGATTTCATTTGAATTCATCTTTTGTATATGGTATATGATATTGGTCTAAAGCTCATTTCTTCCATCTTGCTTTCTAGCTTTTTTCAGTAATTTTTGTTCAATAGCGAGCCCCTATTCCAGTAACTGGAGTCTCTGGATTTATGAAACACTGTGCTATATGTTGTCCACCTAATTAATCTGTTCCGCTGACTGACTCTGCTGCTTTTAAAAATTGCATCAAATAGTCCTAATGATAATTATTTTGTAGCATAATTTGAGGTCTAATACTGATAGACTCCCTTCTTTCCTACTTTTTTTCATCATCTGCTTTGAGATTCTTGACTTTGTTCTTTCAGGTGATTGTTTTTCCTAGCTCTGTAAATTAATCCTTTGGTAGGTTGATTGCTACAGCACTAAGTTAATTAATTTAGATTGTATTGTTATTTTTATTATATCAGCAATGACCCAACTAGGAACAATTAATATCTCCTCATTTATTTAGTTATATCTTTTCCTATAAAGTGTTTTGTAGTTGTAGTCACATAGTTCTTATATGTATCTTGATAGGTGAACTCCCATGATATTCTCTCTAATAGCACAAGTACTTTAACAAATATAATCTAATGTATTCAAATAACATTCGAGTGAGGTAGGCAAAGAGAATTATTAGAACCATAGACTCAGAGCTGTACAGGACCTGAGAGGTCATCTAATCCAACTTTATGGCCAATGTCATAGATACGTAGAATTAAATCCTTCTTCAACATCTCCAATAATGGATATATTTAATTTTGACATTAAAAGATCTGGATTCATTTCCCAGCTCTAATATCTACTAATTGTATGATCTTAGGTGAATCTCTTAACAACTCGGAGCCTCAATTTCTTCATCCATATGATGGAACTAATAATACAAACTGTACATGTTTCATTGGTTTCCATATAACTAAATCTGAAACATAGAACTACTGACAAACGTCAAAGAACAGAAATAAAACATAGAATCAAGGAACTGTATGACAGAAAGAGAAGATGCAGTGATGACACGGCAAAAGGGAAGAACAACAGGTGGACAGCCACAGGGCTCCGCTGGTACCCTTGCGATGTCATAAAAAGGTAAGGAAGGCCTCCTGCATATTGGGTGGATGCCTCCTATGGCCAAGTAATAGGAGAATATGGAAAAGAGCAGTTATTCAGTCAGTCAATAAACATTTATTAAGCACCTACTACATGCCAGGCACTGTCACAGACGAGATGCAATTTGTATCACTAGAAGAACTTCCAAATAAGTGGGATAACAGCCATTTGAGCATTTGAGGTGAATATTTACCTCACTGGGTTAATGTGAGGGGAAGATTTTAGAAACCTATAGGAACATGAATTATTTAGGATAACAGACTCTTATATTAGGGCCTTGGGAAGGGTCTTGTTGTTTCGTCACAAGGGTCCTGTTCAAGTCTTTGTGACCCTATTTAGGGTTTTCTTGGCAAAGATATGGGAGGAGTTTCCTTCTCCAGCTCATTTTACAGATGAGTAAACTGAGGCAGAGGTTAAGTGACTTATCCAGGGTCACACAGCTAGGAAGTATCTGAGGCTGGATTTGAACTCAGGTCTTCCTGACTCCAGGCCCACTGCTCTATTCACCGCCAAGAGGGGCCTTAGAAGCAATATAGTCCAACCCCCTCGACTTTATAGATGAGGAAACTAAGGCCCAAAGAAATAAGATGTCTTGTCGAAGATCATAGAAATAGTGATTGGCAGAGTTGGACTCAAGGTAAGTCTTTTTATTGTAAGTTCATTATTTTTTCCACCGTTCCACATTGTTAGGATAATAATAACCTTTAACGTCTATACCTCATGCTATCAAGAAGACAGCAGCTTTCAAATTTCTACACTGCTCAGATTGTTAGGAAGGACTTTCTCACCCTCAACTTAAATCCAGAGTTCCCCACACCTTCCACTCATGGTCCCAATTTCTCCTCATTTTTGACTCCATGGGGACAGTATGGTAAGGAGAACTTCTGTAAACTTGTCCAACCTCCTTGGTGAGTACTGGAGCTGAGCTACGTGGCCCTCAGTGCCTAGTTCAGCCGTACACAAGTGTGCTTCCCCTGTGCTCCATGAGCAAACAAGTAGCTTCCATATTTCTTTGCCTCCATACAACCTACATCCTCTGGTGGTAGGCAGTTGCATGGTACTTGGAAAAAGCACTGGCTCTGGGGTTATTCAAAGGACTTGGGTTTTAATCCTGCTTTCTGACACTCCATGTATGAGTTTGGCCAGACCAAGGCTTTAGACCAAATGACATTTGACTCTGGAGCTATGATCCTAGTTAAAGATCCTCAAACCTGGGGGGAGGTGTTTACTAGCCTTCCCCAATTTTATGCAGTTTTCATCTCCTTGCTCTTTGTGTTCAACTCAAACATTGCCCAGAGTTTTGTTTTGTTTTTTGTTTTTCCTATGATGGACTTCTTTCCACTAACAAGACATCTTTGTAATGGTGCTGGTTTGTATTACACAATCCACACATTTCCACCTAATGGTCACACAGCATTGTTCAAACATCTGGTGGTGTTAGTCATCTCTATTTTGCCTCCAGGGAAACTGAGACCAAGAAATTTAAGAAGCACCGGCAAGGCCAGACAGTGAGTCAGAGTCTAATTCATGTCCCAAGGAAGGCTCTCCTCTGCAGTACACACATTGTATCAGGGGCATAGAGAGTGAGAAGCCCTGGCCTGGGAATCAGGGACCTAGAGTGGAGACTCAGATCTCTTAGTAGTTGGGCCTATCAGAAAATCATTTCATCTGTTGGGCCTCAGTTTCCTCATGTGCTTCATCAGAGGTTAGCACAGATGATCTCCAACATCCCTTTCAATTTTCAATGTCTATTAGTATATGAATGTATGATACTACAGAGGACTATTTTTAGGGGAAAAGCATATTCAAATTAAACATCCTTGGAGTTTACACTTGGAGGACAAATTTTAAAAGGCAAGAGAGCAGAAAAAGAAAGGGGAAAAGGTAGCCTAAAAAAGAGGTTAATACTATAATTAGTTTGAATAACAGCCTATTAACTAATACACTTGACTTTTAAATAAAGGACAGGACGAGGATTTTGTCATCACTCAGGCTCTGCAAACTCATTATTGAATTTCAAACAGAGCATTAGAAATTATTGGGAAAGACTAGGTTTTCCAGTGTTAATTACTTTATCATTACAATGTGTCTGAAAGCTGGAAGAAGAGGCAAATATAAGAACAGGGTTGAGAAGCTGTTGACTGCGTGTCACCCACCCCTCTCATTGTAGCCCTTGTTTTGAGGGTGATTTCATTCGTTCCACTTGCTGTTCTTTCCAATTTTGTCAGGAGAGACATTTATTAGAAAATCTCAATGTGTAGTGAGTCAGTAATGAATTACAGACATATTCTGCAAAAAATGTGACCTTTTCAATAAGGGTTGTGATTGCCCAATGCTCTGTACTTCCCTTCACTGCAACAGGCTGTAAACAGAAGAGTCCCCCCTCCCCCCTTCAAAGTTCCATGAGATGCAATTTGGGAAAAGAACATTTCAGCATGTACTTTGTTCCGCAGAAAAGTATTTTCTTCTCTGACCAGACCACAGTAAAGCATTCCGCTGTAGGCATCACAATGCCCCAAGTATGTTTTTTTCAAATGAATTCACCCCTGACACCCCATCCTCAGGCCAGGAAGTGCGGGGGACACCTAATTCTAGACGCTCCATCTTGATCTCAAGGCAGCCATCAGAGAGGGTGGCCTGAATTACCAAGCTTCAGAGACTGCTGCCATTGGAGGGTGGAGGCATGGGTGTGGGGCAGAAAAGCGTCATGTAACAAAAGGCACAAATAATTCACATAGTATAAGGTAACCAAGACTAACATGGAGTAGAGTAGCCCTTGCTGAATGTGCTGGAGATTTTGCTAAATTTGATGTGAAGTAAAACATACATAGAATATCTTTCATCTTCTCCCTCCCCTACCCATCTTTTTTGATCAAGAACTGTGATTTCATAAGATCATAGATTTAGAGCTGGAGGGAACTTCACAGGTCACCTAGTCCAATCTTTTTTTTTTTTTTTTTTTTTTTTTACAGGAGGCACAGTGGACAGAGTCCTGGACCTGGAGTCAGGAAGACCTGAATTCAAATCCTGCCTCAGATACGTACAAGCTGTGTGACCCTGGGCAAGTCATTTAACCTATGCCTGCCTACCTCAATTTCCTCATCTGTAAAAGGGGTAGGTGGTGCAGTGGATAGAGCTTTCTGGCCCAAAGTCAAGAAGACTCATTTCCTTGAGCTCGAATCTGGCCTTAGACATTTACTAGCTGTGTGACCCTGGACAAGTCACTTAACCCTGTTTGCTTCAGTTTCCTCGTCTATAAAATGAGCTGGAGAAGTAAATGGCAAACCACTCCAGTATCTTTGCCAAAAACACCCCAAATGGGGTCATGAAGAGTCAGACACAACTGAACAGCAGAACTTTCACTTTGTCGATCTAAGCACATATGGTGTAGCTACAGTGGAATCAAATGAGCCATCAGCTCTTCTGGGGGTCTGGGCTCCCAGGAGTTAAATGTATGATGTTTATTTATTCCTTTATCACCAACAGAACCAACACATCATGAATGAGTGTGACATTTAGAAGTTCTTTCACAGTCTATGACCTGACTGACCCATGCGGATCACAATCAGTGGCTCAGCCTAGGCAGCTGGATTGTTTTGGAGACCAAAGAATCAAACATGAAACACTTAAGAAGCTGGTCTGGGGATCGTGCTGATAGGAAGGAATGGACAATCCCAAAATAAAACATCTGTACTCTTTATTTCATGAATTTCTCCTATCCCTCTCTCCATCCAGCAAGGGCTTTAAAACCTCACTGATCCTCAAAGACATTACATAGAGGCCTTCAGGAAGTCTCTAGAGTTTGGAATCAATAAAAGAAGTCACAAAAAAGTTTCTTTGCGCTCTCTGTCTGGATCAGGGCATCTTGGGCTTTTTGTTTCATGCCTCCTTCAGGCAGTCTGGTGAAGCCTTGTGCTCCTTCTCAGAATCATGTTTTTAAATGCATAAAATAAAATGTATAGGATTGCACTGGAAACTAATATTGAAATATAGTTATAAAAATAGTTTTTTTTAAAAAAACCACAGACCACACAGATTAAGAAACTTTGGTCTAAATAAATAGAAGGGACGCACTAGTATTGGAGTCAGAGGACCTGAGTTCAAATCCCACCTTTTGATATTTATTCCCTATGAAATGTTGAGCAAATCTCTTAGTTTCTCTGGGCCTCAGTTTCTTCATCTGTATGTGAGGGGGTTGAACTAAGTGGCCTTTGAAGTTCCTTCTTGCTCCAGATCAATGATGTGGAAAATGGTCAAATGGTCAGATTGGGTCAGATGATTTTTAAGGTTCCTTCCAGATTTAGATCTATGATCCTGGAGAATAGTTTCTCTCACAGCACATGAGAATCAAACAAAAGGCTTCATCATCTCTCCAAACTTTTGAAGGATCTGAGGGAGTGGTGAAGTAGAAAGAATGCTGGACGTCGAGGGAAGAGACCTGGGTTTGAATCTTTCTTCCAGCAAATGCTATTGAACTGTCTTGGTCAAGTCACAATTCACTTTTTTGAGACTTAGTTTCCTCAGATGTAAAATGGAGACAAAGGAGATTTATACTAACTCCTTCCTAGGATTACGGTCAGAAAAGTCCTTTGTCAACTTGGAACTATGGAAGTGTGGGTTGTCATCATTATTAGTTTGCTTTCCACTAGCTGAGTCATCATTCACACTAACCTGACAGGCACAAATATCGCTATAAACTTATACCACAGCCTTGAAGCAAGGCATTTTTCATAAGATGGTAAAACTGGTTTGACACCATAGAGACCATGTCACATTTCCTGATCAGAACCCCAAATGTAATGAAAAGAAGGTATAGACTACCTGGAAAATAACTGAGATTTTCATTTGTATGATCCAAATTAGCTTACAGTTTCCTCGGAAAGATATTTGGGGTTAACAATGTTTTTCACATTCTCAGAAAAGACTCCCGATGGGTGTGGACTGAGCTGTGTCCTTTCTGGGCTGAGTAGAAGATGAGTACAAATTTGTCTGATTTATCACAACAATTACCCATTTAGTACTTTACTTCCTAATTCATTGTCGGATATACAGGGCATCCCAAACATCTAAGAACTAAGACTTTTGGGACACTCTGTATTTCCATTAAATTTGGGGGAATAAAGACACAGGAACAATGAAAAAAAGGAACAAAAGAAAAAATGTCCATAAATAACAGTATAACTCTTGGCCTAGATCCATGTTCATCTGCATCTACGATATGAAATCGAGAGCTCAGGAAACCAGGACTCTGCTGTCCCACCTGCTTCTAATCCACCATGTATGCTAGCTCCCCTACTCAGCCAACTCCAGTGGCTTCCATTCACCTCTAGAATAAACTATAAACTACACTGTTTAGCTTTGAAAGCCCCAACCTCATTGGATATGCAATGTAGCCAAACTGGTTTCTCTGTTACTCACTCACTACACCCCCATCTCCTGTATTCAGGCCTTTGTACTGACCATCTCCCAAGCCTGAAATGTACTTTCTTTTTATCTCCACCTCATAGATCATGCTTCCTTTAAGAGAAGAGGAAGAGAAAGCACTTAAAATAGTGCCTACTATGTGCCAATATTTTTACAAATATTATCTCATTTGATCTTCATAACAACCCTACAAGGCAGGCACTGTTGTTACCCTCATTTTACAGTAGAGGAAACTGAGACAAAGAGGTTAAGCGACTTGCCTAGGGTCACCCAGCTAGCAAGTGTCTGAGGCTAGATTTGAACTCAGGTCTTCCTGGAACTCCACCTAGCTGCCTTTCAGATGTAGCTTGGACACTTTTCTGCATCAAGCCTTTCCTGATCCCCCTTAACTGCTGGTGCACTCCCTCCCAAACTTCCTCATATTTAACTACTTTGTGTATATACTTATTAACATTATATTGTATTCATGCTATATATTTTAATATGCACTTGTCTCACCCCATTAAAATGGGAATTCTTTGCAAGTAAACATTGCTTCATTTTTTCCACTTGTATCCCCAGTGCCTGGCATATAGTTGGCATTTAATAATTTTTGTTGATTGATTAGACCCTGGAAGCTTCCAGCTAGCCAAATGTGGCTCAGAGCTGACAGGTGCTTTGGGGATGATGAAGCAATTCCTTTTATTGGCCACTGAGCAGGAAGAGCTTATAACTCAGTGGATCTTTAAAAAAGGTAGTCCCATCTCTGTCCCATCTCTGCTTATCTCCCTTAAAGCTTTTAGGTATCATCACGTTAACAGGACTTCCCACGAGTGGGGAGAGGGTCACCATTCTCCATTCCTGAAGCACCTCAACCCTTCTTACAGACAGCTATAACAAGGGGGCTTAGCTAAGCGACCTTGAAAGTCTGAGCCTCTGGCTGCCTCTTCTGTTCTGTTTGCCTAATTACAACCCACAGAACATCAGTCTCAATATGGGATTGTGGGTTCTCAGTAACTGAAAGCTACACTATTACACACAAGCCAAGCACTCCAGCACTTCTTGGAAAAAATGACCACTGGCCCCGGAGGTGCCCCAAGCCCTAGCCTGGCTTGCCAGAAGGTACTTGGAGGGAGTTGTTTAGATACTGAAGATTTATGGTGAAATGTAACAATTCCCACCGAACAGTCCTACAAACTGGTTCAGTTCTGCTCTTTCAGTTAGTCAGGCAAAAAGCATTTCACTTACTATGTGCCAGTCCCTAAACCAAATGCTAGACGTATAAAGAAAGGCCAAAAAAGCAGCCTTTGCTCTCAGGAACCTCAAAGTCTAATGAGTCAAAATCAATCATCTGCATTTGTAAATTGTATTTCTAAAGATCTTGGCACAATGACTGGTGCGTAGTAGGAACTTAATTAAGTGCTTGTTCCCTTCTAAGATTCGACCTTTTGGCACAGTATAATAGGAATTATGTTACTGTATTCTGTTTGATCTTTCTGTCAATATGTGTTTATAAGAGACTTTTTATGGTAAACATTTCTGTGTGTAGGAAATAAAAAGCTGTCATGTAGCTGATTCATATTATCCTTTGAGTGGTTTTCTGTTTCTCCCCTTTGAGAAGACCCTGCTCAGAAGCCAAAACTAAACCATAAGTATTTTACCCAAAAGTTCCAGGGTAGATGAATAAACAGCCAAAGAGTGAAAGAAAAGGAATCTGACTCTTCTCAGGTACCTCTAGCACGGAGCACAGTCCAGAATATATGTATATTGTCTAGAGCCAATGGTCTCTTAATGGAGAGGGAGAGTTTGCAGAATTCCTATTCCTTTGCCTTAGCAGTGGTTATTCTTATTAGACTAGTCTATGTTGTGAGAGAAGCTTATCTTGATAGGCAGTAAAAAGAAACTTTTTTGAATCCCCTTTTTTACTGGTAAGACTGTGGGCTCCTTGAGCACAGGGATTTTTTTTAATCATTCTTTGTATCACCAGCACTTAGCATAGGACCTGGCATGCAGTAAGCACTTAATAAATCCTTATTGACTGGTTGACCTTTATCATTTCTAAATTAGAGGGACTTTATGATTTTTCTGAATGAATATATTTTCTACTAGCATTAAGTTTATCAAATGTGTAATGCTATATATTGTGGACAATAACATGCGATTCCTGATACTCTAAGTCTGAGATAACAAGGAATGTAGACTCATAGATCTAGAACAAGAAGGATTCTTAGAGGTAACCTATTCCAACTTCCTCTTACAGATGAATAACTAACATGGTTTGTACACCTTTGTTATTGATATCTTCAAAAAATAGAGCATGAAATAGGCTTGTAAATTGCCAGTGGGATTTTGAGTTTAAACTGGGTTGAGTCAAGCTGGGTTGATCGCTCCAGGACATTTTCAGGATATTATCTTCACTTCCATTTTAGCTCCATCCTATAAAGTTCCCATGGCCATGAGCTAAGATGGCTTTCATACATCTCATCGTGCTATCCTTCGAATATGTAGATAAAATAATACCCAGTTCAGTGTCCTGCATATAGTAAGTACTTCATACATGTTTATTGGGTACTTTGTGGACCTGAAAATTATCTCTGATGACTATTATCTCATGTGGGTGCTACTGAAAAACTGATTTATAATTTTGTGTATAGGAAATATAAAGCCCTCAAGGCCTGGAAGCCTTCAAGTGGATGTTGGATGACTACTTGTCAGGAATATCGTAGTAGATTTTTCTGTTCTGGTATGGTCATACCAGATAAACTCTGAAGTCATCCCTAACTCTGAGATTCTGTGAATCCTTTAGTTTATGGTTGCAACCACTACCTGCACAATTACGGTGATCTTAACCATAGAACCTAACAATGTTAAATACTATTTAAAACTATTCTGAGTTATCACAAACAGCAACTACCCCTTTCCTTCCCAACTCTTATATCTACTATTGGCTCTTGTGATTCTCTGGTAAAGATGCCATTCTATCACTTTTTTTTTTTCCATTCTATGACTTTTAAGATATGATTCCAGTTGGGCATGGTTGAGCACACTTGTAATTCCTGATCCTGGGGGAGGTGAGACTGGTGGATTGCCTGGGATCAGGAGTTCTGAGTCACAATAGGGCTAAAGTTGGTATGCTTTCCCCATTAAGCCTCCTACCGATATGGCGACTCCTGGGAATGGGAGGGGGGCGGGGTTAGGGGCCACCAGGCTGTCTAAGAAAAGATGAAGAGGCCTAAGTTGGAAATAAGGCAGGTCAAACTTCTATGCCAATCAGAAGAGGGATCAGGCCATGATCAACCACTGTGTTTCTAGCTTAGACAAGGTAGGAAGACTCAGTCTCCAAAAAAAACAAAACAAAACCAAAACAAACCAACAAAAAGGATGTGATTCAATAATTCCATGGTCCTTCTATCGCTCCTTACTGGTACAAGTCAACAAATTTTATTGTCTGACTACTACAATATATAGCGTTTAAGCCCATAGAAGACACAAAGATTCAATAAGTCACAGTAGTCTCTGCTACTCTATAGTTTATAATTTAGTGCAGGAGATAAGACATAAATATGCAAATAACTAGAATATAAGGTGGGATTATACAAGGACTATAGGAGAGGTAAGGACAGGTTCATCTGTCTCCTTGACCCTCCCTCCACTCACTTGCTCCCTCTTTTCCCAAGCCGTACAGCCTCTGGGACGAATGTCTCAGATGGGGTAATTAAGGCATTCAACAACAGGTACGTGTGCCAGACTTTGAAAAGAAGACCAAAAAGGCTGTGTTATTCTGCCTGACTGAGCACAAGAAGAACTTTGTGCAGGAGGAGGACGAAAAGATCCCTGGGGTGAGGTGGAGCAAACTGGATGACCTCTAAGCCACCTTTGTCAGGATGCTGCCAGACAAGGACTGCCGCAATGCCCTCTAGGATGCTGCCTGTGAGACCGCGGGGAGCAAGAAAGGGGACCTGGTGTTCACCCTCTGGGCGTGCCCCCTTCAAGAACAGAATGATCTGTGTCAGCTCCCAGGGTCCCCCAAAAAAAGACAGTGAGAAGGATCAAGGTCAAATGACAAGCAAACTGCAATGAGGAAGTGAAGGACAGCTGAGCCCTAGCCGAGTGGCTGGGGTGCAATGTCCTGGTCTCTCTGGAGGGGGAGCCCTTGTGACCCCCTTCCCTGGAGCCGAAGTGGTCCCTGGACTGTCCAGGGTGGGAGGGGGCGAGGGGAGTAGGCTGCCTCTTTCCTGCCAAAACAGAGGGGAGTAAGCCAGAAGAAGGGCAATCCTTTCTCTCATTTGCCAACCCTCTCCCTTACCCCTCCCCTTATCTCTATGGTTCTGGCCTTCCTGAATCACTTTTCATCTTCTCATTCCTCTTAGGTTGAAGCAGAAACAACCACCCCCTCCTCCACCCCATCCGGGAACAAAGCTGGGGGGTGGCTACATTTTTTTGTTGATGACTCTGGCTTTCCTTTTGATATCCCCAGCTCTTCTCTCCCTGCCCCACCCCCAGCTGCCACCAGTGCCAACTTCTAACCCCAATAGTGGCTTTGTGCATGTTTGTTATTTTGTTCAGTCATTTCAGTTATGCCTGTGATCCCATTTGGGGTTTTCTCGGCAAACATATTGGAGAGATTTGCCATTTCCTTCTCCACTTCATTTTTACAGATGAGGAAACTGAGGCAAACAGGGTTAAGTGACTCATCCAGAGTCACACAGCTGGTACATGTCTGAAGTTGGATTTGAACTCAGGTCTTCTTGACTCCAGGTCCAGTGCTCTATCCACTGAGCCATCTAGCTGCCACCAATAGTAATAATAATAATTTTGTTGTTGTTATTATGCAGTTGTTTCAGTTGTATCTGACTCTTTGTGACTCCATTTGGGGTTTTCTTGGTAAAGATACTGGGGGGGGGTGTTTGCCATGTCCTTCTCCAGCTCATTTTATACATGAGGAAACTGAGGCAAACAAGGTTAAGTGACTTACCCAGGGTCACACAGCTAGGAAGTGTCTGAGATCAGATTTGAATTCACAAAGATAGTCCTCCTGACTCCAGGCTTTACACTCTATCCACTGCATCACCTTGTGGCCCTCTTAATTGTTTAGCTCTGTGTATAAAACAAGAGACATTGTGGAGGTGACTCCTCCCCCACCCATTAATAAAGAAACATATGCAAGATACATAGGGTAGATAGAAGGTAACCTTACTAGGAAAGATTTTAGTACTTGGTGGGGGAGGAAGGCTTGGGGAAAGCGGAAGGGGAAGGGACTAGGAAGCATTTTACCTGCATCTTGATGGGAGCCAGGGACTCTCAGAGGCAGAGGTAAGGAAGGAAGAACATTCTAGGTGTAGGCATATGATGGCACAGAGCCACATAGGTGGATGATTGCAACAACCTTTTGGTTCGTCTCCATGCCTCAGGTCTGTCGCCACTTCAGCTCTGCCTTTACTCAGCTGTCAAACTGATCTTCCTTAACATACAGGTCTGATCATGTCACATCCCTACTCAATAAACTCCAGTGGTTCCAGATGACCTTCAGGATCAAATATAAAATCCTCTGCTTAATATTTTAAAGCCCTTTGTAACCTGGACCCTTCCTACCTTTCCAGGCAACTTACTCCTCTCCAAATCCTGTGCAATCCAGTGATTCTGATGTCCTTGCCATTCCTTGCACACAGTCCATCTCCTACGTCTGGCCTCTCCTTCCTCACCTCCACCTCCTGGCTTCCCCCAAGTCCCAATAAAATACAAGTGTCCAGAAATTTAGTCCTGGCTGAATGTTCATAATGGACAGAGAGGTTTGAGCCAAGAGTGTTACAAAGAGGGCTCTCTGTGCCCTCCCCTTTGTCTAAATCCCTAAACTCTAAAGATGCTGTGAAACATCTTTGTTAACTGAAAAAAAGATGTGTTCTCTTGGGAATGGCAGTGCAATGCATTTTCCCTCTGTAATCTTTCCACCCCCTCCAGCCTTCCTCCCACCAGGGAGAGTCCTTAAGGGGGAGCCATCAAAACAAGTTTGTTAAAGGAGGAGAATACAGAGGATGACAGACTAGGAGGCAGCAGCTAATGGGGGGCTTCAGCCCTCCAACTCCAGCTCCCCCAGCTTAAAGGCTCTGGGGCTCCTCGGATATGGAGGGAAAATGAATCCACAGCATTGAAGATGGAAACCCAGGGACCACACCCCCTCTTGAACTTTCTATTCATCATCCATACTGATACCAAGAAATGAAAGGTCACTGATTGCAGATGAATGACCAGGAAAGCAATTCTGATTTTCTTGACTGGGTGTCAGCTTGGGATACTGTAAACAATGGCCCTTTTTATTGTCCCTTGACAAAGAATGTATGAGAACAGGATCCCTGACACCAAAAAGCTTCCTCATCCCTGCCCTAAGTCACTGAGCTGCCTGTTTAGGCCTGTATCTACCAGGGCTTATTCACTAAAGGATGGAGTCAAAGATACAATCTGTTTTCCAGCCACGGAGGACAGATTCACTTTCCCTGGTGAAACAGAGGGTCCTGAGGACAGAGATCACAGCTACTATTCTTCAGAGACTGGAGTAAAGGACACGTTCAAGGATGATTTCAAGGGGATGTGAAATGAGGAGAAGGAGAAAAAAGGGAGCCTTGATTTTCTTGGTAACATATGAAGCAAGGTCTTTAGGTGAGAGAGGATAGGGAGGGGTGCTATGGGAGGCTAGAAGGGAGAATAAAAGGTTTAGAACACCTGTGGGGAGTTAGATGGCGAATCAGTTGCAGTTATCCTTTCCACATTGTGGAGGAGGGGGGTGGGTAGGGGCATGGCACCCCACAATCTGGGAAATACATGTAAAATTTTTGGGCCCTCCCTTTTGTAACAACAATGTTGCTAGCAGCTGCTGTGGTTGTGTAAGGCCAATAACACCAGCACACAGTAAGGCTACTAGCACAGGTTCTTTGATCTGCTTTTCTAAGGAAAGCAACTTTAAGGAGTCAACAATCTTACTTTAAACATACATATATCATTCACATAGTTCAAGGGGAAAAGATCAGCCCCCTCAACTTCTGAACAAATACAAACAGAAATTACAAACAGACCAAACAGATATACCTTGTCTCACTTACATAATTACCAAAAAGAGAAGCACCAACATCTGGGTTTTCAAAGCTTGTCCAGAGTCTCGTCACCAACACTCTCTCGATGAGTGTACCTCCAAAAGTCAAATTCTAACCTCCTAGTACATATGTGCTATTAAGGCCCGGAGGGCTTGGAGCCTACCAGTTAGGGTGTGGGGAAGTTAATTCTTCAATCACTACTCCCAGGGTGTGGGAAAATTCTTCAATCACTAGCACCACATCATATACATTGTTTCCAATCAATGACTCCAATTGCCTTAGTGCTAAGAAACACTCCAAAGCAAAAAGGTGAAACTCTAAGGCACTTGATAGCCTTAGCATTCCAAAAAGAGAAGAACAGCAAAAAGTCCTTCCCTGATTACCATTACACCTTTATACCAGAGAAGTCTGAATTATTATATTAAAAGATAAAATATGTTGATATTATATAATACTATACATATATTTTATGCATTTTTGAGTTTCTAAACTTTTTCTGTGTCTGCTGGCCTTCATGTGTTATCTGAAACTCCTCCAAGATTCCCATTTAATTTCTTCTGCCAACCCACAATATATCAAAACCACAATGGGGAAAATTGCAACATGGAAGGGATAACTGTAGTTAGGGAACAGAAGGATTGTCTTGTTGCAAGAAAGGCCCAGTTGAGATTAGATCCCAAATTTTTATCATGCCCAGTCACCAGATTGTGTGACTTCTTCTAGGTCTATTCCGTAGCATGTGAGAAGGAGCAAAAAAAGGTAGACAGTGGGAGTAATGCAGGGCTGAGTTTTGGCAAGGTGTGAGTGGCGATATGACAAAGGAGGCTTTCCCTGATTTCTTAAAAGTTTATTTGCTCTTTTGTGTTTAAATGTTTTCTTGGTTTCGAGCTGGGTTTATGATAGAATTGATAAAATTGTTAACCACTGTTAAACGGCAATGCTATTGTTTGAATGCAATATTGAGAGGTGTGATTAACAAACCTATGCAGAGCAGAAAATTCGTTTTAAAACAGATTTATTTTTTCCAGACAGAGATTTCTGGCTGAAGGCTCTGAGTTGAAAATACAGTTAATGATTCCCTTATATTTTTTCAAACACCTTCCCAGGGCAGAGGGAACACATTTACCAGGGTTACTCCAGGCAAAAATATAAGTAGTGTGGACTAGATTACTACTGAAGCAGTCATCTGCTTATTCCTCAGCCTGGTTTGAAAGGAAAACCTTTCATCCAGAAGAGGAGGGTCTGAGGGAGTACCTAGGAAAAAAAGTCATTCCCCAAAAGAAGGACTAGCTCAGACCACAAGAAGCTTTGGGGTGGGGGAAGAGAGTGGCATAGACAAGGAAAGAAGAGAGACTGACACATATCTGCCTATCCACTGACGGATTAGCAACATCACTGTCACAAACATATTATGGATTGTTATTTGTTGTTGTTCAGTTGTGTCCAACCCTTCATGACTTCATGGACCATACTGCCCATGGGGTTTTCTTGACAAAGATACTGGAATAGTTTGCCATTTCCTTCTCTCTTAGGAGATTAATGCTGGGCAACGATAAAAAATAACTTCATTCCTAAACCCTAATTACATGAAACAAGTAGAAATAGAGGAGATAATTAAATCTGAAGTAGGAAAAGATGATGAATCTTAATGCACTGAAAAGCTATACATAACACAATCTCCTAAAGAGCTACCCAATAATGAAA
Source organism: Trichosurus vulpecula (assembly GCF_011100635.1). Lineage (NCBI taxonomy): Eukaryota > Metazoa > Chordata > Mammalia > Diprotodontia > Phalangeridae > Trichosurus > Trichosurus vulpecula. Next base: position 184,400,652 of record NC_050574.1, read on the forward strand.
CAGGTATTTATACATATTTTACATATATATATATATGTATGTAAAAAATGTGTCAGGGAGATGGGGGGATGAGGGTGGGAAGGACGTGGAAGTCAAACTTGAGAAGGTAGGAGACCAGGCAGAACTGGAAAGTAGTAGGTTCCCTGTGCAGGGAGAAGTTGCCTTGGAGCAGATGGAAGCTGCCTGGAGCAGCCCCTGGCCACCTTCACTCAGTGAACATTGTGGGTCCAGAAGGAGATGGAAGGCACAAGAATCTGTGGTCAGAGATTTGGCTCCTCTGCTCACCTGAACTGACTGAAAACGAGGTGGCAGCAGGAAGTGATAGACAAAGCACTAATCATCAAAACTATTTTGTATTGGTTAAAAAAATAGAGAAGTTGATCAATGCAATAGATTAGGTATACAATATATTTAAGCAAACTAGCCTAGCAGAAACTCCAGATACTGCAGTGGGGAGGAAGGCAGGCAGGCTTACTATTTGGCAAAAACTGCTGGAAAAACTGGACAGCAATATGGAAGAAATTACATTTAGACTAACATCTTACACCATATACCAAGCTAAATTCAAAATGGATATATGACCTAGAGATAAAAGATCATACCATAAACAAATTAGAGGAACAAGGAAGAAATTGCCTTTCATATTTATAAATGGAAGAGTGTTCATGACTAAACAAGGCACAGAAAGGATCACAGAAAATTTAACAGGCAATTTTATTACTTAAAATTTAAAAGTTATTGGACAAATATCCAATTCAGCTAAGGTTAGAAGGAAAAGAGTTAACCAGGATATATATGGAACTGATACAAATTTATAAGAATTAAAGTCATTCTCCAATTGATAAATAGCCAAAGGATATGAACAGACAATTCACAAGGGAAGAAATCCAAGTTAGTTATGGCCATATAAAAATGCTCCAAATTACTAGTAATTAGAGAAAGGGAAATTAATGCAGCTCTGAGGTTCATCTCACACCCATAAGATTAACAAAGGTGACCAAAAAAGGAAAGTGACTAAAACGACTTAGGGGCTATAGTTAAATAGGCATATTGATGTATTGTTGGTAGAGCTGTGCATTCATCCAGGCAATCTCTCTTTTTTTTCCTTTTTTTCAAATCATATTTTTTTCCAATTACATGTAAAGATAGTTTTCAACATTCATTTTTGTAAGATTTTGAGTTTCAAATTTTTCTCCCTCTCTTCCTTCCCTCCACCCTCACCAAGGCAGCAAGCAATCTAATATAGGTTATATATGTAAAATCATGCTAAACATTATTTCCGCATTAGTCATGTTGTGAGAGAAGAATAGGAACAAAAGAGAAAAACCACGAGAAAGAAAAATAAGTGAAAACAGTATGCGTTGATCTATATAGAGACCCCATAGTACTTTCTCTGGATGTAACATTTTCCATCATGAGTCTTTTGGGATGGTCTTGGATCACGTATTGCTGAGTATGTGCTAAGTCTATCATAGTTAATCATTGCACAATGTTGCTGTTACTGTGTACTACATTCTCCTGGTTCTGTTCACTTCATTCAGCATCAGTTCATGTAAGTCTTTCCAGGTTTTTCTGAAATGTGCCTGCTCATCATTTCTGATGGAACAGTAGTATTCCATTATATCCATATACCACAACTTGTTCAGCCATTCCCCAATTGGCAGGCATCCCCTCAATCTCCAATTCTTTGCCACCACAAAAAGAGCTGCTACAAATATTTTTGTACATGTGGGTCCTTTTCCCTTTTTTATGGTCTTTTTGGGCTATAGACCTAGTAGTGGTTATTACTGGATCAAAAGGTATGCACAGTTTTATAACCCTTTAGGCATAATTCCGAATTGTTCTCCAGAATGGTTGGATCCATCCACATCTCTACCAATAAAGCATTAATGTTCCAATTTTCCCACATTTCCAACATTTATCATTTTTCTTTTCCGTCATATTAACCAGTCTGATAGGTATGAAACGGTGCCTCAGAGTTGTTTTAATTTGCATTTTTCTAATCAATAGTGACTTAGAGCATTTTTATATGACTATAGATAGCTTTAATTTCTTCACCTGAAAACTGCATCTAGGCATTCTCAAAAGCAATTTGGAAGCCCAAAAGCAATTTGGAACTCCAAAAGTTACTATATTTTTCATAAGTTTTAACCCAATTATACAACTGCTAGGCCTATATGCCAAAGAAATCAAAGAAATAGGAAAAGATCCCATATATACAAAAATACTTATAGCAGCTCTTTTTTGTAGTGCCAAAGAATTGGCAATTAATGGGGTGCCCATGACTTGGAGGATGGCTGAACAAATTGTGGTATATAAATGTAAGGTAATATGACCCTGCTGTAAGGAAGAATGAAAAAAATGGTTTCAGAGAAACCTGGGAAGACTTACATGAATTGAGGTAGGGTTGAAATAATACTGTAAAAATGAAACATTTTGAAAGACTTCAAAGAATTCTGATCAATGAAATGATTGAATTGAATATGGTTGAAAAGGACAGATGATGAAGAATGCTACCCACCTCCTGACAGAGAAGTGATAAAACACATGAGATGAGTTGCACATTTTTGGACATGGCCAATATGGAAATTTGTTTTGCTTCCCTATGCATATTTGTCACATTTTTCACTTTTTTCATTGGGGGAGGAGTTTGGAGAGAGAAAAAATGAACTATTGATAACTGAAAAAATAAAATTTAATTTAAAATTTTTAAAAGAAATTCAAAGACTCTGGATGTTAGGGAAATTAGAAAATTGTATACGCTACCTCTATAATAAAAAGTCTTGAGGAGATCTCAAAATAATGTCAAATCTATCCCTCGTTTTTAGGAAGGACCATGCCTGAATTGAAGTTACTCATCTTTTTCTGAAAAATCTCCCGAAATTAATAATAATAACTAACATCTATATATAGCACTATATGTTTACAATGAACTTCATAGACATTACCTCATTTTGATTAAATTCCATAGGTCATATCTCCAAGTAAACTGCTCTAGGTCTTCCTAACACTGATAATATTACTATTCTCAGTTCAACAATAAAACTTGAGAGAAGATCATCCCCAGTAGCTGTGGTCAGATAGCTAGAACTCTAGATAAGAAGGCAGTGAATCTAAGTTCCAATCCAAGCTACAACACTGATCCAAAACATGACTGAGATTTGGGACCCCCATGTCTCTATCTGTTATACAATATGATGATACTGACAGTATTTCTGGTCCATACCAACCTTCTTGAATAAACAGCACAAGAAATATAACAATTTTCCAACTTTATGGGTGGCTATAGCTCATAGACTTTGAGCTGAAAGGGATCTCAGAACTCACCTATTCCAACCCAATCATTTTACAGATAAGGAAAACTGAGGAATGAATGAATTTAATAAGCACTTATTATATGCTGAGGGTACAAAACACAAAGTAAGATAGGCCCTGCTTTCAAGGAACCCACATTCTAATGGGAGGGACAACATGTATTGAAGACTAAAGATGTGAACATCTTTTCCCAAGGTCATACGGGAAGTTAAGTAGCAGAGTGGAGATTTGAACTGAGGTCTTCTTACACAAAATCTGGTGTACTTTCCCCTGAACTTTGTTCCCTCTATGCTCTAGTTTATTTTGCATTCTTCAAAACTTGGGTTTTTTTTTCCATTTTTATGATTCTAATCACAAATATTTTTTAAAGAAAATAAAAGCTATAAAAAATGACCACATAGGGGCAAAATAATCAGATGGTTGAAAGCTTGCTGTTCATTTCCCTCTTTGTTTTATAGCACACTCTAAATTTCAGCCTACCTAAATTCCTGGAATATTTGAATAGGACAATCTTTTTAGATTTAGCTTATATAGTTTGTCCAAGGACCTCCACTCACTTGACCAACATGAGTGTTTTCTTCTTGAGGTTGTTTCAGTTGTTTGTTCAAAACAATTTTCTTCAGGACCTCTATGTTCTTTGAAGTAAACTTTCTGAGGGAACGATAATAACCTTTTAGTCTGAGCAGAGTGAAAAGACAGTTTACCATAACCAGCACTGTCAAGGGCAGAACTTGTTGTACAGCCCTCTATTTATATACTGACAAAATGTTTCCATGACATTTTTATATATAAAATGTACCGTACCTCTGATCTCTATTGCTAAGTACACAATGTAAAATTAAAATATGGGCAATAAGCCAGTAGCAGAAAATAATTATATAGATTCAATATTAATTTTTGAGTGTCATCTCAGTAAATGGAAAAAAGTCCTGGATCTGCAGTCAGAGAGCCTGGGTTCTAATCCCACACCTGATGCATACTAGCTGTGTGACTTTGAGCAAGTTATTGAACTTCTCTGGGTCTCAGTGTTCTCAATTATAAATTTATAGGGTTGGAGTCCCTTCTAACTCTAGAGCAATGATCCTATGAGACCATTTTTAAATTTTTATTTTTAATTTATGGAATAAAACAAGCATTTCCATAACATGGTACAATTTTTTAAAAAAAAGATCATTGCATATGAAACTACACAACTACTATGTACAACTTGCTATTCTTTTCAAATAATTATCATGTAAAATTTCTTTTTTTTCTTCCCCCTACCCCCTGCCCTAGAGATGGCTACCATTAGGTATAAATATATATATATAATGTATATGTATACATTATATATACATACATATACACATATATACATATATGTATGTATGTATGTAAAATTATTCTAGACATATTTCTATTAATCAGTTTTTTTCTCTGGATACAAATAGCATCTTTCTTCATATGGCCTTTATAGATAATTTAAGTATTTATAATAGTCAAGATGACTTAGTCACTCAAAGCCTTTCTTAAAACAATATTGCTGTTACCGTACACAACATTCTCTTGGTTCTGCTCATTTCGCTCTTCATTATTTTGTGCAAGTCTATCCATGTTTTTCTAAAATCATTGCGCTCCTCATTTCTTATAGCACACTAGTATTCCATCACAATCACATACCACAACTTGTTCATCCATTCCCTAATTGACGAGCATCAAGTGAGACCATTTACTCATTTATTTTATTTTTAAGAGTCTTGTACGGGGTCTTAACTCTGAGGAAATGAGCTTCTCTGGTTTAGAGCAGGCAGCAAGTTCTGAAGATGAGCCCAGTCAATGTCAGTTGATGAGCTCCCATACAATATGGGGAAGACAGTGTGGATGCTTACAGGATCACAGCTGATGTGGCTGAAATGAACATAGTCCTGCTGAATCTGGGGTAACAGGAGCAGTCATCTCCCCTGGAACATGGTTCTCCAAGTCTGTTTCTCATTTTCTCTAACCTAAATTTTAAGCCCTGTGATCCAATACATTACATAGTTCTCATGACCCCCACCGGGTCTTCAGAGCCTAAACTGTGGAATCAGATAATCAACCCAGGTCTTTGCTTCACTTTGCCTAGCATGACTGATTAGTACCAGTAAACATCCAACAACAGCATTATATTTTGTTGTTTAGTCGTTCACTCACGTCTGACTCTTCAAAACCCCATTTAGGGTCTTCTTGGCAAAGATACTGCAATGGTTTGCCACTTTCTTCTTCAGCTCATTTTACAGATGAGGAAACTGAGGCAAACAGGGTTAGGTGATTTGCCCAGGGTCACATAGTTAATAAGTGCCTCAGGCCAGATCTGGACTCAGGAAGATGAATATTCCTAACTAAAGGCCTGGCACTCTATGCACTGCACCACCTATTACTAACCCCAAAATGAGCATTTGGTATCAGAGATTTAAGTGAAAATGTACTCTGACTAGTAATGGCTACTCACCCAGGTACTTTCTAGTCCAATGGCAAATATAATGCCTGTATGGGTTTTTTAAAAACCTATTTAAATTTGGAAAATTTAAACTAAAACCACTTTTGCCTTCCATTAGGCTTTCCCATTGGAAACGGCTGAATAATTCAGTATCTTTGCATATTGTATATAGGAGATTTCACATATTTGAATATTATAGACTGATACAGCATCTTACTTTCCTAGCCTTGCAGATTTCCTGTTTTCTTCCCTGACAGCTGTTCTTGCCCAATATTTCCCTTCACAGTCTGCAGAGACCATAAATTCTGGAGTTCTCTGGTATCATTCACTCTAGAAGCCTAGACAGTCTTCTAAACATCTGCTGAGTTGATAATCCCAAACTTCCGGAAAGAGTTATGGAGGGTGGGGAGAGGGCTCAACCATCAGCCCATGGCTTCAGTTCCTAAAGAACTGACCATGAAAGGCCACACTCAACCAAAAAAGACAACTGTCCAATCCTCAAAACCAGTCAAGATAAGTTCCACCTTGCTGCCCTGAGTAAGATCTGAGCAACGCCTAATGCCATCTTTCTTCATATATAATAAATAGATTTTACTATCAGCTAGAAAAAGCAAACTTTGGGGTTTAAAGAACTCCTGAGTTGCCTGAGTCCAGCCAATTGCTTTGAACATATTTCTCCTTGAACGGATAGACAGATTCTTGGGCTATCTTAGGAGATTAACTGTAATACTTACCTTTCATGTGGAGAAAGAGACAGAAACCAGGAGAAGGGTAACTCTCCATCAGCAGGATGGTTGTGACCCTAACAGGGCTCAAGTTCAACTGGTGTCAGATCTAGTTAACAAGTCAGGAATCAGCAGCCTCTTCCCCTGTGCATGCCTAGGTGCAAAGTTCGGCACACTGCTCTGTGCCAGGCAATCAGCAAGAATAAAACATGTCCCTGGAAGCTAATGCCCTGAAAAACACTGTGCATGTTCCATCTCCCAGGAGAACTGGTCATCTTTCCTCCCCTCCTTTCCCCCTCCCCATTAATCAGATTAGCTGGTTTAACAGTCTGCACTGAGGCCAGCAGGTTAGGGGAACACTTTGGGTGGAGAAAGGGAGCCAAGAAGATGTTTGTATACAGATTAAATGAGTACTTATTAAGTAAATGGATGGAGTTTATCTCCTCTGAGATAGTTTTGATCTACTTCCTAAACATTAAGAGAGGACAATCAGAGGTCCCTCTCCTCAAAGCATGATGTGAGGGAGCTTCAGATACTTACTAGCTGTGTGGCCCTGGTCAAGTCACTTAACTTCTGTTTGACTCAGTTTCTTCATCTGTAAAACAGGGACAACATAATAACACCTGCCTCCCAAGGTTGTTGTGAGGGTTAAAGGAAATAAACATTGTAAAATGCTTAAAGCAATTTCTGGAACATTGTAAGTACTATATAAATGTTAGGTACTATAATTGTCCAAGGTCACGGAGATAGTGACAGAGGCACAGTTTGAATCCATTTCTCTGACTCCAGCCCCACACTCTGAGGTTTCAGTCATTGTTAGGAAAGGAATAAGTGGAGGATAGTAACATGCCCCAGCTTAACTCACTTTTTAAAGTTTTAGCACACCCCTTCTACTTCCTCAGGCTGTTCTAGGTAATGGAATCTTTAATAGCCTGCTGGAGAGGGAACCAGCCTTGAAGCCAGGATGACCTGTGTGCGAATCCCACTTCTGACACCAGCTGTGTGACACCAAGTCAACAAGCATATTTGTTAGCACTTACTATGTGCCAGGCACTGTGTTCAGTGGTATGGTACAAAGAAATGCCACAAAATAAAAGTTCCTCCTCTCAAGGAACTCAGTCTACTGGGAGAAACAATGTGCAAGTAACTGTGTATAAACCAGATATGCATAGGATAAATTGGAGATAATCGACAGAAGGGAACCACTAGCATTAAGAGGGGCCAGGAAAGGCTTCTTGAAGAAGGTGCAATTTTAGCTGGGATCTGAAGGAAGCCAGGGGAGCCAGAAGGCAGAGATGAGGAGGGAGAGAATTATAAGCATAGGGGAGAGTCAGAAAGTGCCCAGAATTGGTAGATGGAGCATCTTGTGTGAGGAACAGCAAGGGGACCAGTGTCACTGAATCCAAGAGAATGTAGTATTTTTATTTTGGGGGAGGCAATGGGGATTAAGTGACTTGCCCAGGGTCACACAGCTTGTAAGTGTCTCAGGCCAAATTTGAACTCAGGTCCTCCTGACTCCAGGGCTAGAGCTCTATCCACTGTATTACCTAGCTACTTCAGGGAAGTAAGTTTTAAGACTGGAAAGGCAGGAAGAGGACATGTTATGAAGGAGAATTCATTTAATGTCTCAGTTCTCCAGGCAATTTTGTAAGACCATTAGACAGTTACTTTGGCTGGGAGTTCCCTATATCAATGAGGCCACGGGTCCAGTTCCTATCCCCTATACCTCTGGATTTATCCGATTCACAAAACATATTTCCCTGCATTTCTGGATTATGTAGAACCTTAGTCCCTTAACTTTAAACAAAGGGGCTTCACATTACCCACTTACCCAAAAAGAAAACAGGAAATAATCTTTCCCCGTAGTCAGTCACCCTTCTGAAAAACCATAAAAAAGAAAATCCCATATATTTGTAAACATTTCCTGTGAAACCGCTAGCAGAGGCCTGGTGGAGGCTTCTATTACATGCTTATATTTATGTGAGTAATTGCTAAGGAAACAACATAGTCATGGATTTCAAACTTTTGGGATAGAGGATTTAGAAGAAGGAGGGCAGGGGTCAAGGTGCAACATAGCAAAGCTGCCTACAATTACATTTTTCAGCCTTTAATAATATGTAGAGCTATCTTAGCCAGGTAGGTATCTGGTTTGCCTAGTTTGAAAGAAAAGCCACTCCTCCAGTGTGGGAGGGGCCAAGGAAATGGGTGGAAAGCTACACCCAAAAGGACAAGTACCTTGACCTACAAAAGACGGGGGGTGAATAAAAGTGACTGACAACTGCCAGATAGGCAGATTCCTAGGAGGACATGGAGTTGAGTCAAACAAGATGGGAAGGCATGGATGAATGATGACCTCTATCACTGGAGGGCATAGCAATACTGATGAGATCACAGATCCTTTAACATATTAAAAAGAAACTTAAACTAAGCAGTATTTTAGTAGAATGTAAACTCTACTGAGGCCATGGTCTGTCTCATTTTTGCCATTGTAGCCCTTGTGCCAAACATAGGTTGGTCCATTAGGTACTTAAATAAATGCTAGATCAAATGAAATTAATTATTTCTGATAACATAAAAATGCGATTAGAGTAATAGTATAAAAATAAGAGGCAAAAATATTATACACAGAGAGAATAACAGTCATCATGAACCCCAAAGCGGCTGAGCACCTTGAAGACGAAGGAGAAAAGAATGATAGACTGCCTAATGCTGACAATGATGTAGACATATGCACTCCTACAATCTCTTCCTTTTATCCTCCTGGGGGTCCTTATCATATCAAACAACTTCTCCCCAACAACACTGTTGTTATTAGGCACCTAGCCACCATATGTCTCTCCTCAAAGAGAGGTTTTCCTTGCCTGTTTTTATTACCTTTACCTGGCAGAAACATCTGTGGGCATAGGGCTCCCATTTATGTAAATTCTGTCTTCAGTAAAAAATGGTCACTGATTTGCATCTAAGAGCCCTTTGTTTCCTTGCATTACATTAACTGTATGACTTATATTTGTGTAGTACTTTATAGCTACAAAGGGATATAGATTTGATTTTCTGAGTCATGGCTTATGATGCCTAAAAGATGAGCTCCTGGTTAGGGGTGGGCTAACTTTCAGGAGTCCTGGGAAGGATGCCCACGACCAGGCACCTGCCGAATTGATTAAAAGGGCTTTAAATTGAAAATGGAAGAAGAAGGGTTAAAATGCTAAGGTAAATTTAAAACTCAATATTATAGAGTTCAATAGATATGGCATAGACAAAAAAATCAGAAATCAGAAGTGATTTTCCTGCAATGTAATACAATTGATTTACAGTTAGCCAAGAAGTTCGAAATCTCCTTCGAGCTCATCTACTGAAGCATATCCCAGTGACAATGGCACAGTGTGTTTTCATCAGAGATTTTGTGCAATTAACTTATGCTCCAAAATTATGGTTTGAGGAGGGCTGGCTTCAGAAAGGAAGATGTCAGCCAATGCTCATTGTCTTTGTGGTACAATCTCGGAGCCAAGGCAAAGTGTGAATCCATCAGATTGAAATGATAAATACTACTTACAATAAAGAAAAGGGGCTCATCGATTGGGGGAAGGGGAATCTTCAACCATTCTTACCAGATCAGGAGCACTGACAGCTCTGGAAGACAAGCTCTGAGAAGGAAGGGAAAAAAGAAGGAAAAAAAAAAAGGTAAACAGTCAGTCATAGACATGTGGAGGTGGGGCACTCATGACTAAACCTGCATTTCAAACTCAGCTCTGCTATGTCTCAATCTACTGAAATCTCCCGCCATAATACCAGCCTTTTATCTAGCACAGGGAAAATTATACATCCCAAATGGCTTTATGAAGTTAACCTATTCAGATCTCATGTTAAGGCAGTTGTTCAAATGAATAGCTTCACCCTTAGCTCCCCCGGGGGTTTCAAGTCCATTTTAATAACTAAACATGTGTGTATTAACTGGCCACTATGCCTCATGACTCCAAACTAAAAAGCTTATAAGGATATAACTGGAAAGCAACCACTCCTGTGAAAAATAATGAGAATCACCATCTCGTTACAGATGTTTTTACAAATTAACTCCTTTCTCTCTTGACACACGCTGCTTTGTTCCTCATTTCTCCCGTCCTTTTCATTTCTTCAAAGCTCATCTTAGTCCCTTTCATGAAGCTTCCCTCCAATTAAATGGACCTCCCCATCTCTACCACCCCACCCCACCCCCCATACACACACTTCTTTTAAACACAGATCCATTTTAGTAGTTGACATGTATCAATGCACTGGGGCCTTTGTCCATCACATCTACATTAGTTCCAGGGGGAGAGAGAAGAAATAGAAACTATCCGAGTGAATGAATCATAGCAGGTCAGCATGATGTCATAGAAACAGCTAGATCTGGAGAGAGGGGGAGAAGGGAATATGCATTTATTAAGTGACTACTATGTGCCAGGCACTGTGCTAAATGATTTACAAATATCTGATCCTCATAACAACCCTAGGAGGTAGGTGCTGGTGTTATCCCCATTTTTATAATTGAGGAAACTGAGACAGGTCGAAGTTAAGTAAAACACCTAGAGGCACATTAGCCAGTAAGTGTCTGAGGTCACATTTGAATTCAGGCTTTGCTGCTCCAGGCCCAATGTTCTATTCACTGAGCCACCCAGCTGCCTCTGTAGGAGGGGGACCTGCATTCAAACCCTTACCACCAGGGTGACTTTGAGTAAATCACTTCCCTCTTGTCCTCTGTTGACATACCTATAAAAGGGGAGATTGCATTAGACAGCCTCAAACACCCCTTCCACCTCTCAATCCTAGGACTGATCCTATGATTGAAAGAGCACATCTCACTTCATGTTGTCTTCAGAGTATATTCTGGGTGTTCCATAATTTACAGGGTGTTGTAAGATCTGGGGGACTTCCGGTACGTGCGGCTAATTCAAAAGTCTTGATGTAGCCATCTTCATGTTAAGATAACTGTAATGGCAAGTGAAGTGGGACTTTTTGTTGTCTTTTGTTTTGAAGTGCTTTTCAGCACTAAGGCAATCAAGTGCCTTTGAGTCTTGCCTTTGTTTCAATCAAGAGTCTTTGATTGAATTGGCTTAAGTCATGGGAAGGCCTAAGTCACATGGGTTTGAGTCGCATGGTTGTGATGCCCTCTGACCCTGAAGAAGTGTGTATATATACTCTGTGGTTAGCATTTTGTTTGGGGGCTCACTCACTGGAAGAATGTCATGTGATCTGACCAGACGAGACTCTGGGTAGCCATTAAGGAGACCCCCCCCGCCCACTGGCTTTGAATACCCAGATATTGGTGCTTCTCTCTCTGGTAACTGTATATATTGCTATAGTCAGACAGTTAGAAGCCCTGTCTGCTGATTTGTGTTATTTTGCTCTGTTTATATAATTTCTGCTTGTAATTTCTGTTTGTGTTTTCTCTGTAGTTCAGGGTGCTGACTTTTTCCCCTGAGCTAAGTGAATGATATAGGTATATTTAATTAAAGCAAGTTAAAGTTGCTTTCCTTTGAAAAGCAGATCAAAAAACCTGTGCTAGCAGCCCTCCTGTGTGCTGGTGTTATTGGTCTTACACAGCCACAGTAGCACCAAGTAGCACTGTTGTTACAATAACCTAGAGCAAACAGCATCAACTGTAGTTTAGTGCATCTAGTTCACGTACCACTGTTATTTGTCCTTCCCTCTCAAAGAGGACTAACAATATTGCATTGTGAGTCTTGTGATGTCTTGATTTGCAAGTGAATTGGATTGAAGTGAGGCAGAGCTTCACAAAGTCATCAGCCTCACCCCCTTCTCCAGAGTCATCAGAGTCTAGTGGCAAAACAAGAGTCAAGATGATTGGTGATGGCCATATACCATTCTATGCTGATGTGGGCAGCTAAGTGGTTTGATGGAGAGAGTACCAGGCCTGGAGTCAGGAAGACTCATCTTCTTAAGTTCAAATCTGGCTCAGACACTGACTAGCTGTGTGACCCTGGGCAAGTCACTTAACCTTATTTGACTCAGTTTCCTCAGCTGCAAAATGAGCTGGAGAAGCAAGAAAACCCCAAATGAGGTCATGAGGAGTCAGACATGACTGAAAACAACTGAACGATAACAACATATCCTTCTACAAGTGGAAAGAACATAGTCTGGGACCTGAGCTTGAGTCTCAGCTCTAACACTTACTAACCCAGGAAATTATTTAACCTCTGACCTTTAGTTTCTTCATCTGTAAAATGGGAATAATGTGCTTACATTTCCAGCTCATAGGGTGTTTCTGAGGAAAGTGCTTTGTAAACCTTGAGGTTGTATAGAAATGTGAACTATTATTAGTGAGATTTTCTGCTTTATGCACTTCCATCCCATGGTGCCTAAAATAGATGAAGAGCTAACCATCCCATGTGGGCTTGTATTTGATAATTGAATGAATGAACTAGAAGAAAGGAGTGGATTCTTTCACTCTAAAAATAGCCAGCCAATTACCATTCCCTTTGTCACTCTAGAAGAATGAAAACCTTACCTCAGAAGAAAAAAAAATTTTTCCCCATTATGTCTACTTGAATGAAAGTTTCTAGGGCACAGGGATCATGTTTCTTTCCTTATAGAGCAAAGCCTCAGTAATTTGTTCTAAGGAGAAATGTAAGGGGAATTAGAAAATACTTTTAAATAAGTATAATTGTATTACTTTTAAGTGCATAGAGTAACTCAAACTAGGTTAACACACAAAAAAAGGCTTAGTAGAGGTTCTTAAAAATCTTGATTTAATTAACTTATAAGAATTATTTGTAGTTAGTGTGTCTTTTAGGTAACCCATGAGGGTTAATCATTCCTTGGGCATGTTTAATTTCCATGTTATGCTTCAGTGGCACATGGAAGTGAACTGAGGATCCGATGCAGTGTCCAGGGGTGGGGAAACCTGCACTCTCAAGGCCACACATGCATGGCCCTCTAGGTCCTCAAGGGCGGCCCTTTGACTGAATCCAAACTTGACCGAACAAATCCTCTCAATAAAAGGATTTGTTCCGTAAAACTTGGACTCAGTCAAAAGGCTGCACCCAAAGACCTAGAAGGCCTTGAGGCCGAGAGTTCCCCACCCCCACTAGACTCTTGGACTTTGGGTAAGGAGGCCCTATTTTCTTCCAAGGACTTCTAAGAATAGGAGTGGGGCATAGGACGCCCTAAGACAATAAAGGGTCAGGGATAAAGACCTCCCCCAAGTTGCTTTAGAAAAGATAAAATGTGTCATTCTTTTGAAGATGAAACCATAGCTCTATTTCTCATAATTCTTTGTGCCTTCTGTGTGATGTCTCGAGAAGTAAGGGAATATACAGAGATGTTACCAAGAGCTACCAAAAGACCACAATTCAGCATCTCACAATCTAGCACTTCTGTAGGAAGGACAGGCATTATATCCTCACCTAAATCAGGAAGGGCTTCTTTAAGGCACCTTTCTGGTACTCTCTGGTACCTGTACTGAGCTGTAGCCCTCTGAAAAGTGAAGGGCTCCTGATTCCCAACCTCTGGTTGGGGAAGTGTACTTACATACATATATAACTCCTTCACCCAAGACACATATGGGCAATAAGGGAAGAGATTATCCTATCCCATACCTCTCTCTAGACTCTTCTCAGGAACCTGGCAAACACATCCTGTTAGACACCCTAGTTCTCTCCAACAGTATCAGGGGACTACCAATTTTGTGGCTCCACATAAAAAAATTCAGTTGAATTTTTTTTTAAAAGTAGTCAAAGTCAGTAACAGTAGAATGACCACATCAGAAGAGAACTGCCCTGCCCCTCCAAAAGGGCATTGGGAACCATGCGATATAATGCAGGAGCAGACAGTACCATACACCCATTCTAAGTATAAGTTCTTTGGTGAATTGAATTATATTTGCTAATAGGGAATACCAAGATCTATGTATCAGGTTTCTAAGCAAAGGCTAGAGAGGGAAAAGTGTATGATAGACATAATCTGTTCACTAATTTCTTACATGTACCTCAGGTCCGAGAGTTACATTTGTATGTCAGAAGTCCTATCCAACTAGAGGCTAGGAATCAAGAGCTCTAGATTCTAGTTCTAAATTGTGTTGACTCACTTTATAGACCTATAAAGGTTACTAGGCCTCTCTCTGCCTCTGAAAAGGGGTGGGCATGAATAAGGTCTCTGCTAGCTCTAATTAGCACACTAGGATATTTATCCTTTTATGTATTTGAAAATATTACCCTTGAAGTCTTTATGGTATTAATCTGCATTATGAAGTAAGGGTTTTCTACAACAAGTCTTTCAGCCTGGAATCCTGGAATGTGAGTTGAAAGAGCTCCAAGGACAAGAACCACTCATTGGAAGAATTCCTCTTCTATGCTACCTGTACACAGAGGAAGAGTTCCTGGAAGGTGCCAAATTCCTGAACCAAGTGTCATGAAAGGAAAAAGAGGAATTTCTGGGCAATACAATTAAACAGGAACCAGAGTAAAGAACTAGAAAGGGGCAGAATTGCGATGTGGAGTAATACACCTAAACCTTGCCATTTACTAGCACAGTGGGTCCTAAGGCTTACCTTTTTAATATCAATATTCAGGATGAGAAGGTATGACTGAATTTTGATCTATGCTCAGATCAGTGAGATTACAGATTTATCAAAGTATTTAAATGTTTTTTTATCATAGGTCAGGCATCTCAGGGGTACAATGGAGCATGCTGAATTGGGATCAGGAAGATGTGATACTTAATAAGCCTCAGATACTTAACAGCTGTATAATCCCTGGCAAGTTACTTAACCTCCCCCTGCCTCAGTTTCTTTATATGTAAAATGAGGATAAAAATAGCACCTATCTCCCAGGGTTATGGTGAGGACAAAATGAGACTTTAAAAACTGTAAAATGCTTTACAAACCTTAAAGCACTTATAGTGCATTACCTATATAATGTTCACTTATATGATGTCAGCAATGATTACTATAATAGGTATGATTATAGGATCATACATTAAGAGACATCAGAGGTCATCTAGTTCAACCCCAATTTATAAATAAGGAAACTGAGGCCCATACAGGTTAAGTGATTTGTCCAAGGTCACACAGATAATAAGTAGCAACAGTCAGACTTGAATTCACATCTTTTGACTCCAAATCCAGCATGCTTTCCACGATCACACGCTGCCTTCTAGAGATAAAATTAAATAAGATGATTAGCAGTAATAGTCAATGTTTGTGTCGCTCAGGTTCTGCCTCATAAGCCACGTAGGCCACACCTTTATTCAAAAGTAGCTAGCCCATTTCTGATGACTGTATGACAGCTTTTTTCTCTCAGCTGTTGCTGTTTGATACCATTTCCTAGTTACACCCCATTGCTTAAAGTTAAAACCCCTGTCGGGCCTCATGGCAGCCATCTTAGGCCATGCTCCTTCTCAGTGGACAGGCTTCTATCTTCCTAGTGCCAGTACTAGGGAGCTCAGACCTATGGAAGTGGTAAAGCACAAGGGCTGTAGGAATCCATCTAGGCCTCATCTATCCCTTTACCAAAGACTGACACTCCATAAAGGGAATTCTTAAACCTCCCCGAATATTTATCTCTAAAATGTAGTTGGAGTTATATGGTAAGTCTCTAAGTGGACCTAGTCAATGAAGTGACTTGGCAACTGTCCTATCCAACTCATGGCTGATGACCCATGACCAAATGGAAACATTTAAGTTGTCACTGGATGAACCAAGCCAAAAGTGGCTACTGTTGGCACTCACTTTGACAATTCATTTTCTTCTTTCTCATGGTTTCTCCCACTGGTTCTAATTCTTTTTTACAACATGACTAATGTGAAAATAGGTTCAATATGAATGTATATATAGAGCCTATATCAAATTAC
The DNA here is from genome assembly GCF_011100635.1 of Trichosurus vulpecula. Taxonomy (NCBI): domain Eukaryota; kingdom Metazoa; phylum Chordata; class Mammalia; order Diprotodontia; family Phalangeridae; genus Trichosurus; species Trichosurus vulpecula. The sequence goes on from NC_050574.1 coordinate 184,416,990, forward strand.
ATGCCATCTTGGCACGGGGGGAGGGGAGAGACAGGGAGAAAATTTGGAACTCAAAATCTTATGGAAGCAAATGTTGAAAAGTAAAACCACATAAATTAAAAAAAAAAAGAAATGGTGCTAGAGGAAAAAAAAAGAAAATTCATTTTCCATTGCTTGCCTTCTCAAGGGGTAGTGAAGGGTGGGAGGGAGGGAGAGAATTTGGAACTCAAAATTTTTTTAAATGAATGTTAAATAAATTTTAATGTAGTATAATTGGGAAATAACAAAATAAAACATTTTTAAAGAAAAATCTTTTCCAGAAGACAGCCTGATCTAATTATGTAGCAAGAGCATTCTTTCATTATGATCATCAGCTTCCCTTGTCCATCTCTCAGATCCAAAGAATAACTTTGAGACTCATAAGAACAGTATGTTTTCTTAAACTTTCAGCATTTAAATTAAAAAGAAAAATCAGTGCTACCTTCCAAATTCCAAAGTAGGCTACGATCCCCTGGTGTGAACAATTTTATGTATTTCAAATTGTGATAATAAGGCATACGGTAATTTTAAGAAGTAAACTCAGAAAGGCGCCTAAGGAAGCAGACCAAGAACATTAAGTGGCCTGATGTTTCTTTGACTAATGGGATGCAAGCAAGGAAAAAGCACACAGCATAAGCCATATTATGCTGAACTATAAACAACTGGCCACTCCTACTTTATTAATTTAGATTTTTGGAAGATAGAAAAGAAAATCTCTCCTGTCAGCTTCTTGGAGCTCCCCTCCCAACACTCCCATCTACAGACAAAACCAAAGATCTAATCACTTACAAAACAAAGCCTCGATCATGGTGTAATGGGGAAAAGTATACTAGTAAAGAGGAATAGGCCATTTAACTAACTAGCTTTGAATCCCTGGGCAAATCAATGAACTTTTCTGGGTCTCAGCTTTCTCAGCTATAAAAAGGGGGTAGCTGAACCAGACTGGGGTTCTTTTTTATGTCCAAAATATATATGTATTTTTTGTAAATTTATTTCATTTTAAACTTAAAAACAAAATAAGAAGAGAAAAAAGAACAACCTTAAATACTAAAACTTAAATACAAAATAAGAAAAGAAAAAAAAAACATTGCCATGTGCACAGCAGAACAGAAGAGAGGATTCAAAATATAAAGCAATAAATTTCCATTTCAAGAGAGCCTATGCAATAAATACTCCACATAGTGTTTTCTTTACTTCCTTGTAGGTAGATTGGGATTCTTCACTTGAGGCCAATGAACTTAAGTTTTGTTTTGTTTTTAAGCATTTTGATAAGGGCATTTCATTGTAATTGGTTTCTGTTGTAATGTTATGTATTTTACTTTATGCTCTTACAAATCCTATTTCTGAGAAGAGGGTCCAAGATACAAAAAAGATTAAACACTCCAGAACTAGATAGTCTCTCAGAACTTTTTTCAGCTGACACCAGTTACAGGATCATAGAAATTGAGACTAAGGGCATCAAATCTAACTCCTACGTGAAACAAATTCCCACTATACATATCTGAAAAGTGACCCCTCCCCTACCCCAGCCTCTGCTTGAAGACATCCAAGGAGGGAGAACATCTCTGAAGGCAGCCTGTTCCATTTTGAGACAGCTCTAAACATTCAGTATTTCTACCTGACATTGAGCCTGAATGGGTTGCTTTGCAATTGCTACTAATGGCCTGATTCTGCCCTCTGACATTTCTAGTTGAATCCACATGTAGCCATAACTCCCTATGCAGCCCTTTTGTCTTAGGGGCAGAAGGTAAGAATACATAGAGGAAAGTCAAGAAATATATCCTTGGCAAGCAAAATTAAGACAAAGCCATCATTTGTCTTAATTTTGTTTGTCAACGGTATATTTCCTGACTTTTCTCTATGTATTACATTTATTCAGTATATAGCTATATCTATCCAGCATATATTATCGTCTTTATATTATGGGTGTACATTATTATTATCATTATTTTTAACAGTTGACACATTATCTTAATGCGCATAAAGTGATTTATATACATTATCTCATGGGAGTCTCATAATATCCCCACATAGTAATCACTGTAGGTATTAATATCTTCATGTTGCAGATATGGAAACTGAGACACGGAGAGATTAACTGACATGACCATAGTCACTAATTGGTAAGTGTTGAAGGTCATCCATCATGCAGATGATATGGAATGGAATCCTGCCTCCAGGACTTACCAGATCTCAACAATTTATTTAATGTCTCTGAGACTTCATGTTTTCATCTATAAACAGGACATAATGATAACCTGCCTCACAGATTTATCATAAGTGGCAGTTATCATTATCATACACTCTATAGAATGGATCAAAGGTACTATGTCTATTCAAGTATTTTATAGCCTAAGACAGGGGTGGGGAAATAAGTATATAATTTTTAGAAAATAAAATCTGGATGCTCTCAGCATTCCCCCATGCCTGAAATTCCCTTTCTCCTCATCTCTATCTCGTTTCCTCCCTACATTCCTGCAAGATCCAGCTAAAATCCCACCTTCTACAAGAAGTCCTTCTCAAACACCCTTAATGCTAGTTCCTTCCTTCTCAGATGATCTCAAATCATCTTGTCTATATTTTGTTTGCAAATAGCTGCTTACATGTCATCTCCCCCATTAGACTTAGTCCTTGAGAACAGGGACTATTTTTTTTCAGACTTTCCTTGTATCCTCAATGCTTATCATGGTGCTCCATACACAGTAGGTGCTTAATAAACGTATGGTGACTGATTTTTTAAAATAGAAGACTAGTCAAATTGTCCTTTCTTTGGAAAGCAAGCAAAAACATTTAAATTGCCACTAGCTTTTCATTGAGATTGTTATCAATCCCAGGAGCAGAAGAATGATTTCCTTTACAGTGGTTCCCAAACTTATTTGGCCCACAGCCCCCTTTAAAAAAAAACTCACCGCCCCCCCTGAAATCTTTAACCCTTTAATTTTTTTAAATTTATGTCATTTCAAAAAATATATAATTTTTTAAAATTATACATCTTAAATTTAATAATTTATTGTAAATTTTCCCTGCTTTGAAATTTTGATGATGCAGTATTGTGTCATGCAACCATATAGTACTGTATTATAAACAAGTCATCACACACACACATATTCCTGCTGATACATGCTGGACTTCCTGACAATGCACAACACACTTGCCTGCCAACACTTGCTTGTTCTTTTTTTATTATTATTAATTTTTTTATTTTTAGTTTACAACATTCAGTTCCACAAGTTTTTGAGCTCCAACACTTGCTTGTGAAGACCTGTCAGGGGACTCGACCACTGATAGGTTATAACTTGCATTTTATGTGTTTATTTGGAAAATAACGTAATCACTACAACTTTAAATCTGTTACAAAATAGATGAATCATGTACAAATGGTTTTTCAAAATTTTCTTACCTTCTCTTCTTTCCTTATGCTTCTACTGTCCCCTTATTTTTATTCAATGCCCCCCAATTTCCCCCAAGGCTATTACCATTCCCCTGGCTCATTCCAGCACAACCTTAGGGGGCAATATCGTCCACTTTGGGAACCTCTGCCACTACACAAGTTTTGGGCAGCTGGGTGGAGCAACCAATAGAGCACTGGGCTTGGAATCAGGAAGACAGATTCATGAGTCCAAATCTGATCTCAGACATTTAGTTCGACCCTGGGCAAGTTGTTTGAACCTGTTTGCCTGTTTCTCATCTATAAAATGGGCTGGAGAAGAAAATGGCAAACCATTCCAGTATCTCTGCCAAGAAAACCTCAAAAAGGGGTTACAAGGAGTCAGACATAACTGAACAACAACATACAAGTTTAACTAGTAATTGATGGCGTCAGGTAGAGATGGGAATAATAGTTCAATATCTCCTTGTTTCGTTGTCTCCTCATAAAGACTCACAGTAACCAGAACATATTGAAATAGCATGTTCTTGTGAATCTGATTTTCTTGTTAACCGAGTTAACCTTTGTTGCTGAGAATTTAAAATGGATTATAATATGGTTTGCAATTTATGATGCAGTTAATGTAGAGAACATAATTTAATTTTTAATTTAGAATCCTAGTGCCTTGGAGAGGTTGAATTTGATCTTCCTGATTCAGAGTTCTATACCAGTAGGGAGAAGTTATAGAGAGACAGATTCAGCTTAAAGTGAAGAAAAACTTGCTAATAATCAGAGTTATTTAAAAGTTGAAAAACCTCTCAGGAAGTGGCATGTTCCCTCACACAGGAAGTTTTCATGCACAACTGGGATGACCACTTGGAAGAGATTTGAACTCAAATTTTACTCTGAGTCTCATGCTTTATCCACTCCTACCCAGTCGCCAGGATAAATAAGACTTAGATTTGCTACAAAGTGAAAACAATTACCATTTTCCAAGTTCATTTGATATATAGCAAAACTCATACATATTATAGAAATAACTATATATATCAGCATGCACTTACCAAATAATCTCTTTATCATAGGGAGCATAATGTTTATTAACAATATAGAGGTCAAAGATAAGACTGATCTCAAAATCAACATGGCTTCCCCCTCATCCCTTCTGTTAGGTCTATCAGGAGACAAAACCTTTGGTCCTACTTTTTCCAGTCCTCTGTTGCCTAATTCATTGGCCTGTGAAATGCTCTCCAGATAAAAATGCAACATTTTGGTGAAGTATTTTATTTTTTAGGAACACTATCTTGACATATAAAATTCAGGTAAAATATTTTGAGAATGGTTGCATGTTCATGTGTTTTTGTTTGTTTTGTTTTTACTAATTTCTTCTAAATCCATTGCATAATAATAACATCAAAAGGCAATATCCTGATTTTTAAATGAAGGGGGAAAATCTTTTAATTAACTACAAATAATTTGATCTGGACAAGCTAGGCAATAATTTTACTGTAGGTCTAACAATAATAATAAGCATCCATTTCAGAAACATTTTCTTTGGAGTTAAAAATAAATCTTAATGTCATAGACAGTAGAAAAATGTTTAATACACATTTTAAAAATACTTAATGGAGGGAAATAAAGATTTGGGGCTTTTAAAAAAACCATTTTGTTTTTGCCAAAGAAACACAAAAGGAATGATTGTATTTGACTGGAACTATATTGGCTAACTGCCAAGAAAACAAGTGATGAGCAGTAGCTTGCATACTGAAGATTTTGGTATGATTTTTTAAATTTAGTCAAGTCTTTGTGGTATTTTTAGAAAAGGAAGGGAATAAGTTTGGTGCTTACTATGTGCCAGGCACTGTGCTGAGCACTTTTCTTAAAAAAATAAATATCTCATTTGATCCTCACAACAATGAGAGGTAGGCACTATTATTATCCCAATTTTACACCTGAGGAAATTGAGGCAGTCAGACAAAGTGACTTGCCTAGGGTCACAAAGCTAGCAAACATCTGAAGTTGGATTTGAACTCCCATCTTTTTTATTCTAATTCCAGCTTCCTATCTCCACTGTGGCCACCAAGTGCCTCTAGGAATTTATTTTTTTAAATGATTATGATCATTGCTCTTTTGGGCCACTGCAGACAATAACAACAACAACCCCCCCCCCCAAAAGCAACAGAAAAAGCCCTCTCGCAAACCTCATGCCTTTTTCTGGATATTTAAAAAGGTCAAATTAATTAAATCTGGTATTTTTCCTGTATACAAATATTACCAGCCCTGTCATCTGAACCTTACTCCTTGTGATGTCATTCTCTTCAAAGAATGATTTACAACCTTCCCTTCAAAACAGCTGTTATCTCCAGGTTCAGTAATGAAATTGAGTTACTAGTTTTAGTAAAACATCTATTAATAAAATATCAAGATTAATTAATTCAGCATTTTCCATATTCATATGTTTCCATCTTTGTCTTTTCTCATCTAAATCATAACCAGGTGTGGGTTTCAGTTGTGGCTGTTTTAACAAGGAGGAAAGGAACAAGTGAGAAGTCTAAGGAGTACCTGAAAGATGTGTTGAACCCTCAAGGAACTCATGGAAATGGTATGATGGAGCAAACATGTGAAGGGATTTAATTCTGCTCAGATTTATAGTCTCATAGATCCAGAGCTGGAAGGGACTTCAGAGGCAGTTAGTTCAACTCCACATTTTAAAGCTATGGAAACTGGGGTTCACAGAGTTGAAAAGTCTAAAAGACTTATCTAAAGTCATAGGGGTGATATCTGAAACAGGACTTGAACCCAGGTCCCTTGACTCCACAGTGAGTATTCCTTCCCCTTCCACTTCCTTAGGCTGGGTTTCTATGAGGCATTAGCAGGGAAGAAGTGGCTGTGTCCTCTACCTAGCCATACTCAAAGACATGGGAAGAAGGCAGAGCCAAAGGCTCTAATAATGGTTAATTTCTTAGAGGGATATCTAGTCATCTGAGTTCTATATTTATAGTTATGTATATATGAAATACATAATTATAGTTTATATTTTAACAATTACCCCTCTGCTTTTTTTTCTGGACTAGTGGTTTTGTGGTCTTAGTTACTTTGTCCATTGTCACAAAGCTAGAATATAACAGACACAACCCAGGTCTTCCAGACTCTGAGGCCAATCCACTATCTAATATGCTACACTAATCTCAAGAATAAAATGGCACAAAGTTAACAAAAAAGGAAGATGACAAATGATGGAGAGGCTTTGGGAAAACAGGCATATTAATGCATTGAGAGTAGTACAGCATTCTTGGAAGAATGCCCCAAAAGATACTAAACTGAGCATACCCTTTTAGGGTCTATGCCCCAAAGAGACCAAAGACAGGAAAAGGACTCACATGTATAAAGATATTCACAGCAGATCTTTTTATAACAATGAATTGCAACCTAAGAAGGTGCCCATCAATTGGGGAAAGGTTGAAAAAGTTATGGTACATGAATATAGAAATGATGAAAGAGACAATTTCAGTGAAACCTGGGAAGACTTACACAAACTGATTCAGAGCGAAGTGAATGGAAAACTAGGAGGACCATTTGTTGTTGTTGCTATTGTTTGTCTGTCATTCTAGAAGAGGACCAGTGACATCAGGATGGTGATGTCTTGACTTGAAAATGAACTGAATTTGAGCGAGGGAGAACTTTGAAAAGTCATCAGCCTCACTCTCTCCTCCAGAGTCAACAGAGTCCAGTGGCAAAGCATAGGTCAGAACAACTGGTGATGCAGTGGGGGACCTTGGCCTTTTTAAGCTAAGGTCTTTTCCAAGTCTCAGTTTGTCTGAGGCAATGCCCATTCAGTAATTAAAGGCTAGGTAAGAATGGAGGCAAAAGATGGCCTAGTTTGTCTTCACAAGATAATCAATCTGGGAGGGGAAGACCCTCAGAGTGTCTGGCCAGAGCGGAAACAACTGCTATTTACATTCACTCTGAGGCATGGAAACCCAAACAATGAGCAAATGAGGGTTGGGACCTATTATTGGCCAATCAGTGAGAGCCAGTGATTTGGGTTTAAAGGCATAGTCAAGTAGCTCCATTTGAACTGCAATGGGCTTTATCCAACCCTGGTTTTCCAGAGCTCTATTTCAAGAAATAATAAGTGAAAACTCTGTGAGGAGAAGGGTACAGCAGAGCATGAGATGAATAACTAGTGTGATGGCAGCAATGAACATGAGCTTGGACAGACTTCAGGAGATAGTAAAGAATAGAAGGGCCTGACGTAATGTAGTCCGCGGGGTCACAAAGAATCGGACATTACTGAAACACTGAACAGCACCAATAATAATTCAGTGCTATCCAAGTAAGTAATAACCAATATCCAAACAAGGTAGAGAGAACTATTTAGAGAGCTGCCTTTTCTAAAGATGTCAATAAATCCCAGAGAAGAAGGTTAGGGCAGCACTTAGAGAGAGGCTTTGCCATTTCTCTACCCTCCTAGCATAACCCCCTTCCCCCACCAACTTCAGGCCTATACAAGGGGGCTTGGGGAAATTGGGCATTCAACAACTCCCTCATTTGTGTTTTGCGTCAAGTCAGTCATTACCCATCTAGGGTGACTCACTTTCCCCTCCTGAAGGCTTGGCAGGATGACGATGGCATAGTCACAGATCAGGTACTTAGCCTATAAATATTGAAGGAGGAAGAGTTGTTGCAGCTTTGTTTTGTGCAAGCATGCAAACTGGGAACCATCTGCTGTGATGTTAAAAAAATGGGGTAAGGAGGAAGGGAAATGGGGTGAAGAGAATGAAATCTTAACCCACAGTAGAGCCAAGGGAAAATAGATTGATTCAGAGTGGATTGGATGAGAAAACCCTGGCTCAGCCTTAAAGCATGATTTGAGGACATTTATAAAGGGAAGAACAATGTCTCAAAGCCCTGAACTTTCCATCGGTGAGCACCATCACTGAGAGATGCCTGCAGTTTCAGGGCAAGGGTCAAACAGACATCTTCCTACAGATGTCAGTCCCCAGTCTAGCAAACTAAAAGAAAGCAAAAATTGAAGAAAAGAATACACCCACATCCCCTGAAACGTTGCTCAAGAAAGATGTGTCCGTGCCATTGTTAATGCTACCAATGACCTACAAACCTTTCTTAATTCTAGTGTGTTCCCTTTTTAAATTATTTTGCATTTATCCCGTGTATAGCTTATTTGTACATATTTGCTTGCATACTGTCTCCCCCATTAGACTGTAAGCTCCTTGAGGGGAGGGAGTGTCTTTTGCCTCTTTTTGTACCCTCAATACTTAGCACAGTGTCTGGCACATAGTAAACACTTAATAAATGTTTATTGATTAATTGATGGTTTGTGAAGAATTGACTTTGCAAGAGACTGGAAGACCCTTTCAGAGAGTACTGACTTCCAACACTCAGGACCTCATTTAGCCTCCTCCCAGACAGATGACCCTCTATCATCCCAATAGTTATTAACCCTCATGAACAGGTCCTCCACATGTTCTTCCTTATAATAATAGCAGGAACTCATAATTGCAGAGAGGAAAGTGTGTTGTAGCAGAATGGATGTTGGACTTGCAGTGAGGAATCATAGTCAAGAACTGGCACTGATATTTATTAGCCATGTGACCTTGGACAAGCCAGTTAACTTAGTGCCTCAGCTTTCTCATCTGTAAAATGGGGATGGTAACAGTCATTCTACCATTTAAACATCCTATTATTTTACATGGTACTTTCTTTAGAACAATCCTATAAGGTAGGCAGTGGATTATTGCCATTTTATAGATGAAGGCTGAGAAAGCTTATTTCATATAATTCTACTGCGTTAAAATTTAAATTCACTTTTTGTCATGATCCCTTCCATGAAAATGGTTACCAACTTGAGTCTAAGGACACTTCTTATTCTTTTTTTTATAAGTAAGGTTTTTTATTTTTAGTTTACAGTGCTCAGTTCCATATAGTTTTCAGTTCCAGATTTTCTTCCCCAAGACAGCATGGAATCCAATATATCTTCTACTTCTAACTTCGCATTGAAGTTATTTACACAATAGTCAAGTTGTAAAGAAGAATTATGACCAATGGAACGAATCAGGAGAAAGAAGAAACAAAGCCAAAAAACCCAAAAACAAACAAAAGAGGAAAAAAAACAAAGGGAAAAAAAAGAGAGTAAACAGTGTGCCTCAATCTGCATTCATACTTCATAGTTCTTTCTCTGGATGTAGATAGTTCTCTCCATCATGAGTCCTTTGGAGTTGTTTTTGCACCTTGTATTGCTGAGAAGAGCCAAGTCTATCAGGGCTAGTCATCACAGAATCCATATATCTGTGATTGTGTATAATGTTCTCCTGGTTCTGCTCCGCTCACTCAGCATTATATCGTGTAGGTTTTTCCATATTATTATGAAGTACATATCTTCCCCATTTATTATAGCACAATAGTATTCCATTACATTCATATACCACAACTTGTTCAGCCATGCCCCAATTGATGGGCATCCCCTTGATTTCCAATTCTTTTCTACTACAAAAAGAGCCGCTATAAATACTTTTGTACATATGGGTCCTTTTCCCACTTGTGTGATCTCTTTGGGATACAACCCTAGAAGTGGTATTGCTGGGTCAAAGGGTATGAACATTTCTATAGCCCTTTGGGCATAGTTCCAAATTGCTCTCCAGAACGGCTGCATCAGTTCACAACTCCACCAGCAATGCAACAGTGCTCCAATTTTCCCACATCCTCTCCAGCATTTATCATTTTCCTGTTCTGTCATTTTAGCTAATCTGACAGGAGAGGTGTGGTACCTAAGAGTCGTTTTGATTTGCATTTCTCTAATCAGTAGTGATTTAGAGTATTTTTCATATGCCTATAGATACCTTTAATTTCATCCTCTGAAAACTGTTTGTTCATATCCTGTGACCATTTCTCAACAGGGTAATGACTTGCAGTCCTATAAATTTGACTCAGTTCCCTGTATATTTTAGAGACGAGGCCTTTATCAGAGACACTGGTTGTAAAAATTTTCTCCCAATTTTCTGCTTCCCTCCTAATCTTTGTTGTATTGGCTTTTTTTATACAAAAACATTTCAATTTAACATGGTCAAAATTATCCATTTTGCATTTTGTAATGCTCTCTATCTCTTGCTGTGTCATGAATTCTTTGCTTTTCCATAAATCCGATAGGTAAACTATTCCTTGCTTTCCCACATTGCTTATAGTATCAGCCTTTATTCCTAAATCATGAACCCATTTTGACTTTGTTTTGGTATATGGTGTAGGATACAGGTCTATGCCCAGTTTCTGCCCTACCATTTTCCAGTTTCCCCAGCGGTTTTTGTGAAATAGTGAATTCTTAGCCCAGAAGCTGGATTCTTTGGGTTTATCAAAGAGTAGATTGCTATAGTCATTGCCTACTATGTCTTCTGTACCTAACCTATTCCACTGATCCATGACTCTTTTTCTTAGCCAGTACCAAGAAGTTTTGATGACTGTTGCATTATAATACAATTTAATATCTGGTATGGCTAGGTTACCTTCCCTAGCATTTCTTTTCATTAATTCCCTGGATATTCTAGACCTCTTGTTCTTCCAGATGAATTTTGTTACTATTTTATCCAGCTCTGTAAAATATTTTTTTGGTAGTTCGATTGGTATGGCACTGAATAAATAAATTAATTTAGGTAAAATTGTCATTTTTATTATATTAGCTTGGCCTAACCGTGAGCAACTGATATGTTTCCATTTATTTAGATCTGACTTTATTTGCGTGAAAAGTGTTTCACAATTATGTTCATACAACATTTGGGTTTTCTTTTTTGGCAGATAGACTCCCAAATATTTTATTGTGTCTACAGTAACTTTGAATGGAATTTCTCTATCTCTTGCTGTTGGGCTTCATTAGTAATGTATAGGAATGCTGAGGATTTATGTGGGTTTATTTAATATCCTGCAGCTTTGCTAAAGTTGTTTATTATTTCAAGTAGTTTTTAACTTGATTCTCTAAGTAAATCATCATATCATCTGCAAAAAATGATAATTTAATTTCTTCTTTGCCTATTCAAATTCCTTCAATTTCTTTTTCTTCTCTTATTGCTATAGCTAATGTTTCTAGTACCAGATTGAATAGTAGGAGTGATAATGGACATCCTTGTTTCACCCCGATCTTATTGGGAATGCATCTAGCTTGTCCCCATTAAAAATAATGCTTGTTGATGGTTTTAGGTAGATGCTATTTATAATTTTAAGGAAGGCTCCATTTACTCCTACGCTCTCTAGTGTTTTTAATAGGAACGGGTGTTGTATTTTGTCAAAGGCTTTTTCTGCATCTATTGAGATGATCATATGGTTTCTGCTAGTTTTGTTGTTGATATGATCAATTATGTTGATAGTTTTCTTAATATTGAACCAGCCTTGCATTCCTGGAATAAATCCTACCTGGTCATAGTGTATTATTCTCGTGATAAGTTGCTGCAATCTTTTCACTAATATTTTATTTAAAATTTTTGCATCAATATTCGCTAGGGAAATTGGTCTATAATTTTCTTTCTCTGTTTTGACTCTTCCTGGTTTGGGTATTAGTACCACATTTGTGTCATAAAAAGAATTTGGTAGAACTCCTTCTTCACCTATTTTCCCAAATAGTCTATAAAATATAGGAATTAATTGTTCTTTAAATGTTTGATAAAATTCACATGTAAAACCATCTGGCCCTGGAGATTTTTTCCTAGGGAGTTCACTGATGGCTTGCTCAATTTCTTTTTCTGAGATGGGGTTATTTAGATATTTTACTTCCTCTTCTGTTAACCTGGGCAATTTATATTTTTGTAGATATTCATCCATATCCCTAAGGTTGTCAAATTTATGGGCATATAATTGGGCAAAATAATTCCTAATTATTGTTTTAATTTCCTCTTCATTGGAGGTGAATTCACCCTTTTCATTTTTGATACTGGTAATTTGATTTTCTTCTTTTTTTTAATCAAATTGACCAAAGGTTTATCAATTTTATTTTTTTTTTCATAAAACCAGCTCTTGGTTTTATTTATTAATTCATCATTTTCCATTTGGTTGATTTTACTTTTCAATGAGACATTTTCTCCATTTATATTCTGATTTTCCTTAACCAATTCCCTGATTTTACCTTTTAAAGATTTGTTTTCCTCAATGAATTTTTTTTTCCATTTTTTCTTTTACCTCCCTAATTTGATTTTTAAAGTCCTCCTTGCATTCTTCCAAGAATGCTTTTTGGTCTGGAGACCAGTTCACTTTCCCTTTTGAGGTTTCAGATGTGGGTGTAGTGTCCATGCTGTCCTCTTCTGAATTGGTATTTTGGTCTTCCCTGTCTCCATAATATGATTATCTTTGAAAGCTTCTTACAATTCTTTTTCATGATGTTTTTTTTTTCCCCTCCTGGTTTCTGAAGTGGATCTCTGTTTCTAGGGCTCAGGGGGGTCTGTCCCAAGTTTCTTGTGTTGAGATCTAGCTTTACGTGCTATGGACTCTGGTTTTGTGAGGTGTGGGAGAGGGGTGGTCTGCCTGCTGGGAGTCTCCTCTTCCCCAGGACTGCTCTACAGCAGGGGTGGTCTCAGCTCATGTCTGTGTTGGTGTCCGTGACTTCCCCTGGCTGTGCAAAGCCAAGTCTGGGGTCCTGGCATTGACGTTAGTTAGCTCCACCCCCTGGGGCTCAGTTACTCTCATTGTTCTGCTAAGGTGAGGGCTGCTGGGACACTTCTCTTCCTGCACTTATCTCCTTCTGCCACCACAGGAAGGGCCCTCTCCCCCACTTCTCTCGCTACTGAAGCCCCCCTTCTGGCTCCTCTGGAGGCCTCCGGGCTAGCTGCTCCCGCAGATGCAGGCTCTGCACTCCAACAGACTCCAGTCCTGGGCTGAGAGGCCTGGGGCTTAATCACCTATACTTCCGCCCTGGGCCTGTTCCTGCTCCAGGCATTTGGCACACCCAGCGCTCTCCCAGACTGGCAGGCTGGCTGGATTCCTCTGCTTTGCATGCTTGGTTTGGTCTGGTGCCCTTGCATTTGCCTGGGGTTGGAGGCCTCTGGGTTAGGTGCTCCTGCAGCCGCAGGCTCTGCACTCCAGACTCCTCGGCACTTCTTATTCTTAAACACTATTATTATTACTAATAACAATGACAATGGTGTCTTAATTTTTCATGTTTTTCAAAATTATAAAAACTCTCTTAAATTAATTATTGCTTGATTAATAAAACAAACATGAAGGAATAAAATGATAAAGACCAGATCATTGCCACCAGAAATTACAGGAAGGTTATCCTTCCAAACTTCTGGATTGAAGAAAATTTCACAAGGAAATACTAGAAACTCTATTACTATATTACTGTATAATACTACATATCATTGTACCACTATAGATTATAAAAACTTGGAACCTCCCAAATAGGTGGAGCAGTAGATAGAGCACTGGGCCTAGACTCAGGAAGACCCTGGGCAAGCCACTTAACTTCTGACTGCCTCAGCTTCCTCAACTGTAAAATTCAGTTAAAGATAGCACCCACCTCACAAGTTTGTTATGAGGATCAAATGAAAGTGCTTAGCACACAGTAGGCAGTTAATAAATGCTTATTTCCTTCCCTTTCTGAATACTGAGAAAGCTATGACCAAGTGGCTGGTATTCTATATCATGTTTGCTTTCCTAAATAAACTAACAGATAATAAATCCCTGTATTCCAACTACAAACTCCAAAATACCTTTGAGGATTCAACAAATAACATACACCAGACCTGGACCTTTATCACCAATGGAAGTATTTCCCATGATTGTGCCAGCACAATATTGAGCCATAAAAATTTAAGAATGTTCTCAATATATGTCACAAGACAATAAAATAATACTAGAACTAGAACATTATCACAGCTCAAAGTGCTTTTCACAGTTGCCTGGACACAATAGTGATTCATAAAAATTTAAGAACAGTTTTTAATAGATGTCAACAGACCTAATAATCTCTAAGCTGCTTGGAATGAAAAGCTTTCAAAATATAAAGACCTAATAGAAGAAATTGAAACTCTATGGGAACAGGATGAATCACATATCATCTTTGACATCTTGTACCCAGAACACTTTCAGTGAGCCTACTCAGGATGAGTTTCCATCCCAGCAATTTCATTCAATTACAAAAAGAAATCATTTAATCCAGCTGTGCAATATGACACATAGAAGAACAGCCATCTAGCCAGGACCATTTCTATCCGAATTCTATCAAACGAGATGAGAAGAGGATAACAATAGCAGGTCACTTTTATACAGTCAATGTTCCTCACAGCAACCCTAGGTAATGGATATTGAGAGTGTTATTCTCTCTTTTTTACAGCTCTCTGAAGCTAGAGGGTTCAAGTAACAACCTATAAGCAGCAGAGCTGGGATTCCCATCAAAGGTCTTTGGCCCATCTAGTATGTTTCCCAGTACATCATGCTACCCTTCTAATTACATTGCTGGACCCTGCCTTCTTTTTTCCAGACTAAATAACCTGATTTTGTTAACATTTCTTATAGGCAGCAGGCATAATTTCTAGCTGTTCAATCGTCTTTGTGGCTCTTTAGTAAATCATCTCCAAGTTTTACAAATCTCTTATTAAATACAAAGCCCAAAAATTAATGAAGGAAACTCGTAAATGTCTGATCAGCACTGGTCATCTAGAGTGTTTTTTTTGGTCATTGGTGTTCAGTCATGTCTAACTCTTCATAACCCCATTTGGGGATTTCTTGGCAAAGATACTGAAGTGGTTTTCCATTTCCCTTTCCAGCTTATTTTTACCGATAAGGAAACTGAGGCAAACAGGGTTAAATGACTTGCCCAGGGTCACACAGCTAGTTAAGTGTCTGAGGCCAGATTTGAACTCAAAAAGAGGAACCTTCCTGACTCCAGGCCCAGCGCTCTATCCCCTGTGCCACTGTAATGTTAATGGGATATGAAGATCTTCCCCATTCATTAATAGGCCTATGCGACCTGCTCTGAGCTTTGGCCCAGCTCACAGTTGCGATACATCCTGAGTCACAGAGCCCACTGGGGGAGGGAAGTTTGCTTTAGGAAGGCTTGCTTGTAGGAAGGCTCTCACACCTTTTGCTAACTTCTAATTAGGCACTGAGTCACAAGCGTTGTGATGCCTTCTGGCTCTGAGAAGTGTATATATACTCCGGGTTGGTATTTTGCTTTGGGGTTCACTTATGAGAAGGACCTTATGATTCCCTCGTCGAGATTCTGAGTGGCCGTATGTTCAGACCCCCTCGACTGCTCCGATGTAAAGGCTCTCTCGATCCAGTGGTGTATGTAAAGTGTAGAGCAATATTGCTTTGATTCAGGCAGTTGGAGTCCTTTCTGTTGGTCTAATTTCTCTGCTTGTATTATCTCTGACGTTCAGGGTGCTGACTTTTTCCCTGACCTAATGAATGTAATTAAAGAAGATTGTTGACCCCTAAAAAAGCTATCTTTCCTAGTAAAGCAGATTAAAGAACCTGTGCTAACAGGCCATTCTGGATATGCTAGGGTGCTTGCTGCTACAGCTCTATCAAGAACCAGCAAAACTCCCTAGTGCTTATGGAGGTAACAAGATGAAAATCTAATTGGGAAATGTTCAACAAAATAAATAAAAACATGATACAATGTAGATAATGTTAATTTGTGGTTAAGGCAGCATGCCACCTTTCTAGTTGAATTTAACATCACTTCTCTAGACCAGTACCTAGAAAACCCCAAATTAACATTATCTATGTTATACTGTATCTTAATTTATTTTGTTAAATCTTTCCCAATTAGATTTTCATCTGGTTTGGGATCACATTTAGGAATTTTCCTTAAGTTTGATCTGCAAGCCCCTTTTGAATTATGCCCCCTTTGGAGAAGAAACATCCTTACTACAACAGGAAATACTAATTACCAAAATTTCCTTTCATCCCTCCTGACAATGGATATGTTTACCCACTCCTCTCCTCTTTCTACTTTTTTAAAGATTCAAACCACTTGGTCTCAGCCTCTCAAGTGCCAATTATACACTAATTAACACCCCTTTCTTCATTTTTCCACCTTTCATGTAACTATTGCAATAGCTGTTGGGAGAAAAAAATCTATCCCCTCTAGACTGTAAAATATAATTCATTATAAAGATGATTTTTTAATCATAAAGATGAAAATACTAAGATCACTTAAGGACACTATTTCTCTCAAAGGGAAAAAAAATATCTGTAGACATTGTGAGCAGGTTTCTATCCTACTAGAAATTATAGTACAGTATAATAAAAGCAGCTTTAGACCTGGAGGCAGGAGAGACCTAGGTTTGAATCATATCTCTGGTTCTTGTTAGCTGTGTGGCCATGGGTAAGTCTCTTAACCTCTCTGATTATCAGTTTCCTCATATGTAAAATGGAGCCAATAAGACATAACTTCACAGATATGTCATGAAAATGAAATTAAGAAATATATGTAAAGCGCTTTGTAAACTTTAAAGCTCAATAGAAATAGTAGCAATTTACCAAAATGGGCCTGTATTTTGCTCTCTGCTTGGGTCTGAGTTAACATTCTATTAGGGCAGAAATAAAAGATAATCTAATTGCTTGACAAAAAGATAAAAATAAGAACAGGCTAAAAACTTGAATCTTGAGGATCTGATACTTACATTAAAATGTAAATAGAAAAACAAATAAACAAATGAAAGAATGAATGTACAATGAGCCATGTTTCATTTAAACAAAATTCTAAACATAATTAGATCACCTATAGATTTTCCTTCTAGAAGAGTACTATAATAGAAAAAATAACAAATTTCCTCTCTAGCTACCATTTTTTTTCCTTCCATGTCCCTCTGTTAATCATCTCCCAGGTATAGTGGTCCTTTACTATCTGGGAAGAAAGGAACTTGCTGGTTTAGGTAAAATTTCTCATTCTCGTTAGTGGAATGGAAAGCTCGTAAGTGACAGGATCATTGATCTAACTATGGAAGGAACTGCAGAGGCCGTATAGTACAGATTCCTCATTTTAAGAACCAGTAAACTGAAGCCCCAGTGATTAAGTGACTTGTCCAACGTGGCATATGGCATCCGAAGCAGGATTTGAACCCAGGCTCTTTGACTCTAAGCACAATGTTCTTTTCACAGTACCATGTTGCCATTTCTCTCAGGGTCGGTCATCTGAAGGATGCCAGTGTGAAACAATGACATTATCTGTAACCTTATGTAATTTTCCCAACTAAATGTTCTACTGGGGCATTTAACTATTTTACCAATGAGCTGTACTATGTTTACTGTGAATAGGGTTTAGACTGCAGTGGATAAGGGATAGACAACTGCCAAGAAGTCCTTTTAGGTCACAGAGGTTCTTAACCTAGGATAGGTGAACTCATGTGCTTTTTTAAAAAATACATTGTTTTTGTTAACTATATTTCAATATAATTGGTTTCCTTTGTAATCCTATGTATTTTATTTTATGCACTGAAAAACACTCTTTTCAGAAGGGAATCCACAGACTTTACCAGGAGGGTCCATGATACACGAAAAGGTTAAGAACTCCTACTTTAGAAAATGATCCCAGAGTGTTTTCTCTCCCTTTATCCAAAGATAAAGCTTAACAGGGAAATACTTCTTTATCTTATACTACAAATACAAATGAACTGACCTCATTATACTCACTGCTTTTGAACTAAACCAGGGCTGTCCAACCTCAGGTTTTTATTGAAACAATAGACAATATATTTTGATTGCCATTTTAGTGAGAGCTCTGTGGTAGCTCAGCTTTGTTTACTAAAGCATTTAAATAAATTTCTATGCTTGTAGGCTGGCTGCAAGCAGCCGCTCTTTGGACAGCCCAGAACTAAACAATAACCTAGAAATACAAGTATAAAGTATTACACATAGAATCTGATCTTCCATGTCAATATGAGTACTTGGAATGCTCTATGATCCTTTGATAGATCCAGTGGGTTTTTATACTTCTATTTATCTAGCTTGATTCATAATAATTTTTTGTCCAAATGAGATAATAATTGTAAAGCTCTTGGAACAGTGCCTGGCATATACTATAAATGTTGACTGTTATTGTTGTTGTTATTTTTGCTGTTCCTTGTTGTGACCCTTTCTACTGCTTTATTTTCTAAGACAGTGGTGTTAAAATCAGTAGAAACAGGTCACAGGGCCCTACATATGGATCCCTGCAGGCCCCATTTTGACTAAAAAAAAACCAACAAAAATTGTCATTATCTATTTGATTATATTTTATTTATTTTATTAAATATTTCCCGATTACATTTTAATACGGTCCAGGCAGCAGTAGGGAGTGTTGCCTGCTGCAGGGGGCCCTTGGGCAGCGGTGGCCACCTTTTTTCTAAGGGCATAGGCTAAAAAAGAGAAAGGTTATGTTTGGTCCACAGTTGGTTGGATGAAAACAAGGTGACACTTTCTAGTGCGCCATCTAGCAAGCACTAGTTCATTGATTTAAGAACTTCATTTCCCATGAGGTGAGCCAAGATTTTGAATTCCTATGAAATACTGTGCTGATAGTGAGGGGGACAGGGAGTGTTGTCTTAGTGAGAGGATGGGAGGAGAAAGAAGCAGAAGCCTAGTCACATGGTTCCCAAATCATGAAGTCATAGTTTGACAAGTGACTAGCTAAACCATAAGGAGGTGAGCAACCCTATTGAAAAAAGCAACAACAACCTTGCCAAGGTAAGCTAATATTGGATAGAGGTTTCATAAAGTTGCATTCAAGGGTGGAGCGATTACCTATAATTATCAAGCTCAAGGCTACTAATACTTTACCCTGGGTTTCTGTGGGAAGCAAGAAGCTCCTAGAGTTCTCCCTGGGCTATGTTGGGGAAAAGTGGAATAAGACAAATGGGTGTTAAGAATAGTTCTATTGTTTTACATTTACATTTCTGTCCTAATAAAGTGTTTCTGTTTTCACTAATTCTATGCTGCTCTTTGCCTACATTCCTGTCAGCATAGTGATAACTTGAATACTAGACCTGAGTTTGTTTCCGAGCTAGAATGGAGGCTGAAGTCAAAGAAGCTACATGTGCCAGAGAATCATTCTTCCCCTCAAAGGGACCCCAAGCCCATGAGAGATCACCGCTGCCTGGCATTAGGTGACATCACTGAGAGGTCACTGCCGCCTGGCATTAGGTGACATCACTGAGAGGTCACCGCTGCCTGGCATTAGGTGACATTACTGAGAGGTCACCGCTGCCTGGCCTTAGGTGACATCATTTGAATATTGAGAACAGTAACCCTCACCATTATGGGATACGCAACTGGACTAAAGTTGTCCCCTAGCTTCAACACCCAGCTCAGGTTCCCCGTTCTCCAGAAAGCCTTCAACAACTGCCCCAGACCACAGGGAGCTCTTTCTTTTCTGAAATTCCAGAGGATTCCTTGGCAACACAGTACATTTTCTCTCATACTAGTACACTCTTGCAGAAAGACATTATAAGAATGTATTCACTTGGGAAACATTTTGGGTTTCACAAAGCCTTTTACAAACATTCAGTTTATCTTTATTAGATAGGTACTACATTTTACATTTTACAGATGAGGAATGTCAATTTGAGTGACTTGTCCAGAATTACACAGCTAGTAAGTGGCAGAATTGAGATCCGAGCCCATTATACTCCTACATATGGCATGTTTTCCTACTTTAATTGTCAACCCATTGAGGGCAGGAAGTCTGTTGTATCTCTTTCTGCCTCCAACACTTAGTACAGTACCATGCATAGGATCAACAGACGTTTGTAAATTGTCATGACAAATATGATGCTATCCCACAGGTCATAGCACAGGTCTGGGTGAACATGCTAGCCGCAGGATTCCAAACTATGCAAATATGTTTACCTAAAGAATTCAGATCTCATAAGAGCTTTAAGTTGAAAATAGAGGAAGGGGAAAACTGCTCATATAAGCCAGATATTATATACCATCCTCACAATAATCCTGGGAGGTAGGTGTTATCATTCCCATTTTACCCCTAAGGAAACTGAAGCACAGGTTAAGTGACTTACCCAAGGTCAAACAATTTCAGTGTCTGAGGTTGAATTTGAACTCAGGCTTTCCTGACTCCAGACCCAGCACTCTGAGCATTATGCTATCACCT
This sequence comes from Trichosurus vulpecula, assembly GCF_011100635.1. NCBI lineage: Eukaryota > Metazoa > Chordata > Mammalia > Diprotodontia > Phalangeridae > Trichosurus > Trichosurus vulpecula. The sequence continues at coordinate 184,437,464 of NC_050574.1, forward strand.
AGCCTTGCCTATGTTTCATTTTACTAGGGGTCTCTTGAGTTTTTGGATTTTGCTGTTGTTGTTATTGGGTCATTTCAATCATGTCCGACTCTTCACGACCTCATTTTGGGGTTTTCTTGGCAAAGATACTGGGATGGTTTGACATTTCCTTCTCCAGCTCATTTTACAGATGAAGAAACTGAGGCAAACAGGGTCAAGTGACTTGTCCAGGGTCACACAGCTAGTAAGTGTCTGAGGCCAGATTTGAACTCATGAAGATGAGTCTTCTTGATTCCAAACCCAGTGCTCCATCCACTGTACCACCCAGCTGCCAGAGTTTTTGGTTTAGTGGCAACTGTTAGAGGTAAAATATAATACCTGAGAATGACCTTCCAAATAAAGATTTTCTAAGAAAAGACTCCTTTTTTGAGCCTGAGATTTAAATTATTTATATACATACACTCACACACATACACATATATATACTACATATATATATTCATGCATACATATACGAGTATGCTGTTATATACATATATTAGTTATATGTAATATGTAGTTACATATAATTAACATATTTATTTATATATTTAAGTATTTATTTAAAAGTTGTTTCATCAGCTAATCCTAAGTTCTCCATGGACATGACTCTACAAAATTGATTTTTTTTTTAGTTACCTTGAGGAAATCCAACCTAACATTATGGGGGCACTGTGTAAGAATGCCCTTTAAAAGAAAAAAAAAAAGCTTTTCTACACAATGATATTCTTTCTTTAGGCTGTAAGTCTCTGTAAATCCCTGAGGTCTCATGCAACTTTAGGTGATCCCCTTTATAAAATTTACTGTCACTGGGCCAATATTTGGTCATTGGTGTTGAAATACAGGTTTTACTAATCTCAAACAAAGGCCCTGTTTCACAGCAGGGCTTCCAATGCCTCCTGCTGCAAAGAGGCTGCATTAGGGATTCCAAATAAAAGCACAGCCTTGCAAAATAAAAGGGAGGCTGAGGTTGCATCTGCTTTCCCAAAGAAATATCACTGGCAAAATGTCTCTCTAGACCAATACATTGAAAGCCCATATTTTCAAATAGTTTAGCTTCACTTTGACTGTTTTACATTTTATTGATGCTTATGTGAATTTCTGAATTCATGTCCCTCCCCTAAAGAGTCTCTTTTAAACAGGAAAAGTGAATTGGTAAGGGTGGAGGAAACATTTCCATTATCCAATATGGAACAAATCATTAAGTTAGAAACCTTAAATGGGGCTGAAAGAACATCCCCTTCTCCCCCTTCATCTTACAGATGAGAAAACTGAGATCCCAAGGGGTTCACAGGGCCAAATGTCACCCAGCTAGTTCTGATCACAGCCAGGATTGGAACGTAGGTCTCCTGATTCTTGGGCTCACCCCACCATGCCACAGCTGTTTTTCCTCACAAGTCGAAGTATTCATTCAATGAAAATCAGCTTCCCTGAAGTCAGTTTCCTTTCTTTATGTGGAAAGAATATTCCTGAATTCTTAGTTAGTAGTTCCTCCTATACAGATGTGTAGAGAGAGACTGAGTGTCAATAAAAAAATAGTAAAATAAATATAAATATAAAAATATAAAAAATAAATATATACATATAAATTAAATATAAAAATATAGAAAATAAAAATAAAAAATAAAGTGGGGGACAGCAAGAAATATATTCCCATTCTTCCCCCTAAATTAAAAAGTAGTTCTGAAAACTAAATGTCATTTTGTAGGAATTAAGAAAGCAAGCCCCCAACTAGACTATAAATAGCCATTAAGATCACTCTCTTTGCAGTCAGAGGGTCTGGATTCAAATCCAGACCTCTGTCACTATCTGTGCAACCTTGGACAAGTCATCAATGTCTTTAGGCCTCAGTCTGTTCATTGTAAAGGGAGCAGTTGGACTTAACATTCCTATATTCAGCTGCAGATCAAGTCCTCCGGTCCAACCCTCTCATTTTACATATGAGGAAACTGAGGCCCAGAAAGGTTGAGTGACTTGCCCAAGGTCACATACAAAGTCAGCACCAGAATTAGGATTTGAACTCAGAGCTTCTGTCTTCAAAACCAGTACTACTCTCCACTATACCAGCCCTTTACTCTGAAAGAAAGTGTCTACTCTAACGTACAAACATTACCTCATTTGATCCTCACAAAAATACTGCAAGGAAGGTACTATTATCATCCCCATTTCTACAGTTGAGGAAACTAAGGCAAACAGGGACTTAGAGTCACACAGCTCATAGGTATCTAGGATAGATTTGAACTCAGGTCTTCCCAAATTTAGGCAGCTAGGTAGTACAGTGGATGCTGAGTGCCAGGCTTGGAGTCTGGAAGACTGACTCATCTTCCTGAGTTCAAATCTGGCCTCTCAGACACTTAGTAGCTATGTGACCTTGGGCAAGTCACTTAACTCTGTCTCAGTTTCCTCATCTGTAAAATGAGCTGGAGAAGGAAATGGCAGACCACTCCAGTACCCTGGCTAAGAAAACCCCAAATGGGGTCACGAAGAGTCCTAAGCAATGGAAACCAATGAACAACTTCCCAACTCCAGGCCTAGCTCTCTGTTTCCTGTACCATCTAGCTGCCTATGAACTCCTTTGCCCTGATCCTTCCATGCCTCTTGGCTCTCACCTCAAATGAGACAATATCTGCAAAGTACTTAGTACAGCTCCTGTCACACAGTAGGGGTTATTAAAGTTTCATTCTCTCCCTCCTCCTCTCCTCACCCTTTCAATCCCCTACTTTGCTTTCTGTCACTTACCCCTCTCTATATATCTATATAAGAGCTACTAACTACAATTCTGGAATATTCTGCCCACATAAAGAAAGTTAATTTCAAGGAGATGATTTTCAGTGAGTGGCTGCTTCAATTTATTGATGTGAGAGGCAGCTGTATCACGTTGGAATGAACACTGTATAATCAAAAGACCTAGGTTCTAGTCCTGACTCCCAGTAACTGATATTTGGCCCCTGAACCTCTCTAGGTCTGTTTGCTCATCTGTCAGACGAAGCAACTGGGCTAGGTGATCTCTAAAAGCCTTTATCATTTCAAACCTATATTTTATATCTGTATTTATACTTTTATTTTTATACTTTGCTTGATCATGAACATATGATCTATACAAATTCACTAGTCAGAAGATCTTGGGGGCTTAGGTGATGTTTTTATCACCAGTGCAAAGTGAGGATAGAGGTTTCAGAGATAAAAGACAGATGTGGAAATTGAATAGTTCATTTTTTCAAACAGGATCTGAGAACAGGATTTCTGGATCAGTGCTTAAGCTATAGGACCGATAGGATCTTGGCTAGTGATGGAGTTGACCCAGGAAAGACTGGAAAGCATATATTTACCTAGAGACCTGAGGATCTGAGAGAGGAGATTTTAACTGAAAATAGGAGGAGAAAACTGCGCATGTACATCTCACAGGTATGAAATTAAAAAGAGAGTCAGTGGAAAAGTCCCATGATTCCAGAGGCAATATACAAGAATAGGGAAAGAAAGAATATTTGGGGATGTCGATATTTTTTTCACAAATTTGCAGAGTACAGGCAACTAACTGCCCTATGTATGCCCTTGACAACTAAGACTTTTTTCTAAGCCTGGTCCATTAAACTCAAAGACAATTCTATAGTTACGTTCGGTAGGAAAGTTTTCTCTGTGTCAAATATTTACACAGCTTTATTTTAGCTAGGACTTCCAAAACAAACTTACAATAATGATGATCTGGTATAATTAATTCCCTTGGAAATCTTTTCCTTCTCCCTCTACCTAGATATTAAGGAGAGGACAGGGACTTTTCACATAGGATCTTTGAGTAACTTATGATTGTGAATCGTACTTGTTAGCATTTCCAGCTTATTCCCTCTATCTAAATGGGTTAAACTGAAGAAAACCCATGCCAATAAAAGGACAATTAGGGAGGACGCTGACAAACTAGTTTCTTCCAGAGTATGAAGACCAGAAAGGGGAGAGGACTGGAGGGCATGTCATGTAAGGATTTGGGGATTTTGAGTTTGGAGAAGACTGGGAGTGGGAGAGGAGGATGATTATTGTTTTCAAGTATTCGCAGGATTGCTCTGTGTAATGAAAGATGACCTAATTTCTAGATTTGTCTTTTAAGAGTAGTTCCAAGGGGTCACCTTAGGATCACATAACTACTGAATCTCAGAGTTGGAAGTAATGTCAGCAGCCACCCAATCTAACCCTAGAGTACCTAGAAAGAGCTACTCTGCCTGCCTCAGTTTCCTCAACTGTGAAATGGGAATTGTAACAGCACCAACCTCCCATGGTTATGAGGATCGAATGAGATAATAAGACACTTAGCACAGGGCCTGGCCCATAGTAAACCTTAATGAATGCTCCACCCCTCTCCTCCTTCACTGCTCTGTATTGTAGGTTACTTCTCTATTATGAATTCAAATAATATGGCAAAGTTAGGCATATTAATATGATAATGTGGCACATTCCCACGAAGAGATGCAGCATAATAAAATTGATTGAGGCCTTCATTCCACAGTCCCATGAGATAGTGCTGTTTTGCATGGCACTGAAGTATTTTTCAAGGCTAGGAAGGACAATACCCAGCCAAGAAAGTGCTAAAGGCAGGGATGATCAAAAGGATGCCATTTATATGAATGGGACGCACCTGCCAATGTTTCTTTTGCTATAAAACCATGTGAATCGAAAGGGTGTGTGAAGTAAAGCCAAGGGAATTTCAATCTCCTCCTTATATTTTATCAGTGAGAGAGACCTCAGTCAATTTCAACTAGAAAAATAGAGAGGCAGTATTTTCTTCCTTCATTCCAACCTCACAGGAGACTATGAGGATAATCAGATACTAAACAGGCAAAGAGAGAGATGTAAGAAAAGTTTTTGGATTCCTTGAAATGCTCATCAACCTTTAAAGGCCAACTCCAATGCCACCTCTTTCATGAACCATTTCCTGATTTCCTCAACTGGATGTATCTCTTCTTCCTTAGAACTCCCATCACTAGGACCTCAAATACTGTAGTCTTTCTTATATTATAATCATTTGTGCATCTTATTCATGGTGGGCAGCATTGTGATAGAAGAGCTTTCTCAGAATCAAGACGGCCTGGGTTCAAGCCAGGCCTCTGAGACTTACCGACTGTGTAACCCCTGGGTAAGGAAGCTAGGTGGTGAAGTGGATAGAATGCGGGGCCTGGAGTCAGGAAGACTCATTTTCCTGAATTTAAATCTAGCCTCAGACACTTACTAGCTGTGTGACCCTGAGCAAGTCACTTCACTATTTGCCTCAGTTTCCTCATCTGTAAAAATGAGCTGGAGAAGGAAATGGCAAACCACTCCAGCATCTTTGCCAAGAAAACTTCAAACGGAGTTGGGAAGAGTTCAACAACAACAAATCTGTGGGTAAATCACTTACTTTTCAGTGGCCCAACAACTCTTTAAGGTAGGACAATACACAATAGAACACACATTTATTAGCATCTACTAAGTGCCAGGCACAGAGAATACAAATAAGAAAAAGTCCCTGACTTCAAAGAGCTTAAAATCTAAAAAGGCAAGGCTACACACAAAAGGAACCTGAAGGTGGGGGGGCGGAGCATAGTGTACTTAAGATGGAGGTGATGGTGGTAGAGTGGAAACTAAGCAGAGCAGCTGGTGGTAAATGAAGAGCTGGCTAAGCTTCTGGGTCCTCTTTAAAGGGAGGCTTGGGAGGAGTTTTATGATCCTACTCTCCAGCCCTCCCATCAGAGGGACAGAGGCAACTAAGGATAGTGATGAGGTATGAGTACCAAAGTTGAAGGAATGTCCCTGGTGAACAGTTTATGGAGGGGGGGGCTAGATGATGTTGGAGACCAAGCAGAGAATCTCATGGGAAATGAAAAGGACAGGAATAGGGATAGGAACCAGACATGTGGTTTCATTGATATAGAGAACTACCAGATGTGGCAGCATTTGTAGGTCTATGCCTTCTCTACAACTTCTATTCTTAGAGTGGGGCCTAGAAGATTGAGAAGCTAAGTGACTTACCCAAGGTCACACAGCAAGTGTGTGCCAGAGGTGGAATTTGAACTCATCTTTCTGGCTCCAGGGCTGGTTCTCTATCCCCTACAGAGTCCTTTCCACTCTAAGTGACTAGAAATTATAAACAAGTTGCCAATCTGCATCAGTGCAGGGGAGTTCCCACACAAGGGGATTCCTATACTAAATGCCTGTTAATAGCCAGCATTTATGTGATAAGGTTTGCAAAGCAAAGAGAGAGAGAGAGAGAGAGAGAGAGAGAGAGAGAGAGAGAGAGAGAGAGAGAGAGAGAGAAGGGTAGGGGACAGGAGAGACAGAGAGACAGAGCAAGAAAGACAGAGACAGACAGAGACAGAGAGAGACAAAGACACACACACAGAGAAAATGAGACAGAGAGACAGAGAAAGAGACAGAGAGAAAGAGAAAGATGAGAGAGAGACAGAAAGAGAAAGAAAAGAGAGACAGAGAGAAAGAGAAAGAAAAGAGAGAGACAGAGAGAGAGAAACAACGAGATAGAGAGACAGAGACAGACAGAGACAGAGAAAGAGAGACAAAGAGAGTGAGAAAGACAGAGACAGAGAGTCACACACACACAGAGAGAGAGGCAAGCACACAGAAAGAGAGAGACAGACAAACACAGAAAGAGGAAGGAGAGAGAGAGAGAGAGAGAGAGAGAGAGAGAGAGAGAGAGAGAGAGAGAGAGAGAGAGAGAGATTGAGAGAGAGAGAGAGAGAAGTATTTTAAGTGACTTGACTTGCCCAGGTCACACAGCTAGTATCTAAAGCAAGATTCATGTTCAGGGCTTTTTGATTTTAAAGCTGGCACTCTACCAACTATGATACCTTGGAGTGAGGAAAACCTGAGTTGGAATCTGCCTGAGACACTTACTACCTGTATGACCTTTGGGCAAACCAGTTAAACTCTCTTAGCCTCAGTTTTAGCATCTGCAAAATGGGGATAATAATAGCATCTATCGTACAGAGTTGTTATGAGAATCAAATGAGATTTAATATGTATGTATATGTGTGTATATATACACACACATATATATGTATTATATGTGCTAATATAAAATGAGCAAGTATAATTATTATATATGCTAATATCAAATGAGATTTAACATTAATATATTTATATAGGTTAAAGTATCTCATTTGATTATCACAACTATATATGTACATACACGCACACACACATACACACACACACACATATATATCATTCTGCAAACCTTCAAGCACTATGCAAAGGTTAGCTATTATTCATTAACAGTAGCTATTATTGCTAAACAGCTGGCAGCATAGCAGACAAAGCGCTGGACCTGGAGTCAGGAAGACCTGAGTTCAAATCCAGCCTCATACACTTATAGCTGTGTGACCCTAGGCAAGTCACTTAACCTCTGTTTACCTTAGTTTCCTCAACTGTAAATGGGGATAAAATAGCACCTATTTCCTAGGATTGTTGTAAGGCTCAAATGAGATGTTTGTGCAATCCTTTGCAAACTTTCACATGCTATATAAATGCTAGCTATTATTATTATGTATTTAAATATTCAAATATGGCAAATATTCAAATCTTCAAATATTGCAAGATGATTAAGGTCACAGACTGTGTTATATACATCTTTGTATTCCTGACAATGCTTAGCACAGTAGAAACTTAATAAATATTTTTAATGTGTCTTTCCTTAATAGAATGTAAGGGTTTTGAAGGTAGGGACTGTTTCATTTTTGTCTTTATATTTTCAGTGTCTTTCACACGCTCTGTCATATAGTAATTACTTTTAATAAATGCTTTTGAATTAAGTGTATATGAAATGGTTTTTTAATGCCATTTCCTTGGTCAGGAAAATGAGCAGCATTTCACTAGCCATCCCAAAACCGAGCAATTAGAAGCATTTGATACAATGGCTTTCCCTAACCCTTTATATATTCAGGTTTGGCTCTCCTGTCTCTCAATCCAGAAAGAGTGCATCCAGGGTGAATATTTTAATTAAAAGGATCATAGAAGCAGGAATTGAATAGACCAACGCACCCTGTGCACCAGTGCCAGCCTATTTGCATAACTGACCAGTTAAACAACTGCCTGGCTGCAATCAGGAGAGAGGTGAGATATATACGGTTTTGCCCTTCAGGGAATCTTTGCATTGGCTTTCAAAGTTGACTTTTGAAACTCCCACTTCTGGCACCATTCCTCCTCACTAATTAAGTATGCATTTCTCTGAGAAGTAGGCACCTTTTCTGGCAGAGACAACAATAGTTGATCCACACAAGGACCTGTTTCTGAAACTACCCTCGCTGGAAAGCTGTTGGGTTGGGTCCAAAGAGTTCATTGTAACATCTTTTGGTATTTCCTTTAAAAAGCTCCACCAAAGAAGAATGGCCAGCATTTGCCAGAGGAGATGTTTCAAATTATAACCCACCACCCAGTGATTAGTCAGGAACAGAATAGTTTTCAAAGAGGGGCAAACGTAAGAAAAGCAATTACAAAGTCAAACACACAACTGCATAAGTACAAGATGAAAAGGACTGGTTATGACAGTACAGCAGAAGCAAATTTTACAGTCCTTCAGCCAGACTTTGGATTTAGCCCACGGAAGACTGAAAAGTACCTCTTTGCTCAAATGGATGTGTAACCTTGAGCCCTCCCTTGGTGCAGATAGCAATGCTTCCACATGCGGACCTCTTGTCCACACTTTCCCATAAGTTCACCACAGGAGGCCACCCAACCCACAGGGGACAGCAGGAGGAGGGCTTCCTCACTTTCTCTTGCTATTACCTGGCTACCAGAGCAGGAGGCTCGATATCTATCAGTAGTTATTCCTTGCTCTCAACATGTGACCAGACCATCTTTTTCAATGATTTCTTTGACACCATCAGACTCCAATATATGACAGCACATGATGATATGTGAGCAATTGCTGGCCATCTCTGCTGAGAATAGACCATGAGTTAAGGAATAGGATTGATATGGATCATGGGAAATAAAAAAGAGAAAGAAAAACTTGGTGAAACTGAGGGTTACTGCACACTGAAACTACATAAGGGAGATTGCAGTATACCCTTCAAAGCAGACTATGTGTGGTCCTACTGGTAGGAGCTGCCTATGCTGGCAGGGGAGAGGGAAGGGCAGTGTGGATCAGGGGATGAATCTTTGATCATTTGAATCCCTCAGTCCTCGTGATGAAATTATAGAATTTTCTGACATCTGCAGGATGTAAGAAGCAAGTAACAGAAACAAGGAAAGACAGAGACTAGGGTGTACCCCTTGCAGACTGAGTGGCCCACTTGAACCTAATAAAGGGCATTAGAGGTGACAGCTAGGTAGTTCAATGGATAGATCACTGGGTTTGGAGTCAGGAAGACCTGAGTTCAAATCTAGCCTCAGACGTTCACTGGCTGTGTGACCCTGGGCAAGTCACTTAACCTCTGTTTGTCTTAACCGACTGGAGAAGGAAATGGCAAATTGCCCCAATATCTTTGCCAATAAAACCTCATGCAGCATGATGAAGTCAGACATTACTGAACAAAGGCTGTGATTTTAGCTGAGCCTAAATCTAGAGACTCCATTCGCCAAACTAGAGCTAGCAACCTTCTACTAACGTGGCAGCCTTTTGATAGTTAGCAAAAGGACATGATTAATTCAAGGTAAAGGCATTTACTGAAATAGTGTAATGACAAAACAGAAAAATAAAAATAATAATAACTCCTCCTAAAGTCTGAAATGTACTCTTCTACAAGTACATCTATTATGAATGAAAGTGTGGACTCTCAGAAAGTTCATAAATAAAGAGGAACACATGTGGGAAAGGCAATTTATAACTTTGCTATGAACCCCTGATGTCTTTTCCTGATGCCGTCGTACTGTTATTCTGTGGGGTGAAGCATCTCTGCTGGGTGAGTCATTCAATCTGGCCCCCTAGGACTGGTCTTGGGTGGAGTGAGCTATCACAGTACTCTTCACCATCTCCAGTTTTGGACTCTGTTAAAATCCTGGCCCAGAGTACTTTTTTGCCCTTTGGAAAAGAGGCAGAACCCATATATCCTTGCATAAACATCAGTGTTAACTCTGAGGCCTACCATCCTTGAGCAGGATCTCAGCTCTTGACTCCATATTTGGACCCCCTGTTCCACTGGCTGCTGCAATCTGCTTCCACTGCAAGATGGCATTGCAGAATAGGGGTGTGGGGGAGGAAGATGGAAAAGAGAAGGAATTCTTCAGTCTTACTATTCTAGAGGAAGGAGAAAAAATGTGAAAAGTAGAATTCAAAAGTTGAGTTCTTCCCCTATAGCTGCCTTTCTTCTCCCTCCACTGACTGCCATAGGGTGAGTTCCTCTGCTTTTAAATGGATAAACACATTCCCAGGGGCAAGGCCATTGTCTCTGCCAATAAGTAGTTACAATTTCCAGCCCTTTTATATGCAAACAGTCACTCAAAAGTTTAGCCTCCTTAAATCAAGTAAGCAAGCAATAAACATTTATTAAGTGCCTACTGTGTGCCAGGCACTGCTAAGGTGCAATGGGGGATAGAAAAAGAAGAAAAAGACAATCCCAGCCCTCAAGGAGTTTACAATCTAATGGGGGTGACAAAATGCAACAAATATATACAAAGCAAGCTATATATTGGATAAATAGGAAATAGTTAACAGAGAGAAGGCATTGTGGAATTATGAAGGTGGGATTTTAGTCAGGATTTAAAGAAAGTCAAGGAGGTCAGTAGTCAGAGCAGAGGAGGAAGAGTCTTCCAAGCTTGGAAAATAGTCAGAGGTGATACCTGGAGCCAAGAAAATGGAGTATCTTGCTCATGGAACAGCCATTGTCACTGGATCAAAGGGTACATGTAGGAGACTAAGGTGTCAAAAGACTGCAAAGGTAGAAGGGAGCTAGATTGTGTAGGGCTTTGAATGCCAAATGGAGGATTTTTCATTTGATGCTTGAGGTGATATGAAGCCCCTGAAGTGAAGGGAGTGTACCTGTGTGTGTAACATGATCTCAAACCTGCAAATCAAGAAAATCACTTTAGTGGTTGAATGGAGGCAGGATTGGAGTGGAGAGAGACTTGGGGCAGGCAGCCCCACCACTAGGCTATTACAATAGTCCAGACATGAGTTAATAAGGATCTGCACCAGAGTACTGGTAGTATCAGAGGAGAGGGATATTGCAGAGGTGAAATTGGATTAGGAGGGGGGAAAAGGTTAGAAATAGTGAAGGATCCAGAATGACTTCTGGGTTGTAAGTCTCAGGAACTAGGTACAGGGGTGGGGAACGTTCCGCCTCGAGGCCACATGTGGCCCTCTAGGTCCTCAAGAGTGACCCTTTGAATCAGGGTAGCACTTAAGGACCTAGACAGCTACATGTGGCCTCAAGGCCACAGGTTCCGCATCCCTGAACTAGGAGGCTGGTGTTGCCCTCTACAGTAACAGGGAAGTTAGGAAAAGGGGAGGGTTTAGAGGGAAAGTTAATAAGTTTTTTTTTCCTAGTTTTTTTAATTGTATTTAATATTTTTAGTTTTCAGCATTGATTTCCACAAGATTTTGAATTACAAATTTTCTCCCCATTTCTACCCTCCCCCCACTCCAAGATGGCATATATTCTGATTGCCCCATTCCCCAGTCAGCCCTCCCTTCTGTCACCCCACTCCCTCCCATCCCCTTTTCCCTTACTTTCTTATAGGGTAAGATAGATTTCTATGCCCCATTGCCTATATATCTTATTTCCAAGTTGCATGCAAAAACAACCTTTTTTTGAGCATCTGATTTTAAAACTCTGGGTTCCAAATTCTCTCCCCTCTTCCTTCCCCACCCACCCTCCCTAAGAAGGCAAGCAATTCAACATAGGCCACATGTGTATCATTATGCAAAACCCTTCCACAATATTCATGCTGTAAAAGACTATATTTTGCTCCCTCCTATCCTGTCCCCCTTTATTCAATTTTCTCCCTTGACCCTGTCCCTTTTTGAAATTGTTTGCTTTCGATTACCTCCTCCCCCTATCTGCTCTCCCTTCTATCACCCCCCCCCCCTTTTATCTCCTTCCTCCTTCTTTCCTGGAGGGTAAGATACTCATTTGAGTGTGTATGTTATTCACTCCTCAAGTCAAATCTGATGAGAGCAAGATTCACTCATTCCCCCTCACCTGTCCCCTCTTCCCTTCCTACAGAACTGCTTTTTCTTGCCACTTTCATGCAAGATAATTTACCCCATTCTATCTCTCCCTTTCTCCCTCTCCCAATATATTCCTCTCTCATCCCTTAATTTGATTTTTTTAGACATCATCCCTTCATATTCAACTCACCCTGTGCCGTGTGTGTGTGTGTGTGTGTGTGTGTGTGTATGTGTGTATGTGTGTATGTATGTATGTATAGTCCCTTCAGCTACCCTAATACTAAGGTCTCATGAACTATACACATCATCTTTCCATGTAGGAATAAAAACAAAACAGTTCAACTTTAGTAAGTCCCTTTTGATTTCTCTTTGTTTACCTTTTCATGCTTCTTTTGATTCTTGTGTTTAAAAGTCAAATGTTCTATTCAGCTCTGGTCTTTCCACTGAGAAAGCTTGAAAGTCCTCTATTTTATTGAAAATCCATATTTTGCCTTGGAGCATGATACTCAGTTTTGCTGGATAGGTGATTCTTGGTTTTAATCCTAGCTCCATTGACCTCCGGAATATCATGTTCCAAGACCTTCGATCCCTTAATGTAGAAGCTGCTAGATCTTGTATTATTCTGATTATGTTTCCACAATGCTCAAATTGTTTCTTTCTGGCTGCTTGCAGTATTTTCTCCTTGATCTGGGAGCTCTGGGATTTGGTTACAATATTCCTAGTAGTTTTCTTTTTGGGATCTTTGTCAGGAGGCAATTGGTGGATTCTTTCAATTTCTATTTTACCCTCTGGCTCTAGAATATCAGGGAAGTTCTCCTTGATAATTTCTTGAAAGATGATACCTAGGCTCTTTTTTTGATCATGGCATTCAGGTAGTCCAATAATTTTTAAATTATCTCTCCTGGATCTATTCTCCAGGTTAGTGGTTTTTCCAATGAGATATTTCACATTGTCTTCCATTTTGTCATTCCTTTGGTTCTGTTTTATAATATCTTGATTTCTCATATAGTCACTAGCTTCCACTTGCTCCAATCTGATTTTTAAGGTGGTATGTTCTTCAGGGGTCTTTTGGACCTCCTTTTCCATTTGGGTAATTCTGCCTTTCAAGGCATTCTTCTCCTCATTGGCTTTTTGGAGCTCGTTTGCCATTTGAGTTAGTCTATTTTTAAGGCGTTATTTTCTTCAGTAATTTTTTGGTTTCCTTTAGCAAGTCATTGACTTGTTTTTCATGGTTTTCTCACATCACTCTCATTTCTCTTCCCAATTTTTCCTCTACTTCTCTTACTTGCTTTTCCAAATCATTTTTGATCTCTTCCATGGCCTGAGACCAATTCACGTTTTTCTTGAAGGCTGTTGATGTAGGCTCTTTGACTTTGTTGACTTCTTCTGGCTATATGTTTTGGTCTTCTTTGTCACCAAAGAAGGGTTTTGAAGTCTGAGCCTGAATCTGAGTCCATTTTCGTTGCCTGTTCATGTTCCTGGCCAACTTACTTGACCCTTGAGCTTTTTGTCAGGGTATGACTGCTTGTAGAGTAGACGGTATTTTGTCCCAAGCTTGAGTGGCTACACTGCTGTTTTCAGAGCTATTTCTACACAGCAAGCTCTGCCACACCAACACTCCTCCTCCCCCAAGAACCGCCAACCTGGAGCACAACTCAGATCCAAGCAGGCTCTGCACTCTTGCTCTGATCCGCTCCTTAATTCCTCCCGCCAGTTAGTCCTGGGGCTGGAAGCAACTGCAGCTGTAGCTCTGGAAGCAGCCTCAAAGCTGCACCACCTCCACCACCCCCGGGGTAGTGGCCTACAGAAAACTCCTTTCACTCTGTCCCAGCAGCTTTTCCTTCTCTGTTGTCTTTGGCATTTGTGGGTTGAGAAGTCTGGTAACTGACACAGCTCACTGATTCAGGGCACTACTGCCTGTTCCGCCCGGCTCCTGGTCTGGTTGGTCTGGGCGCAGCCCACACTGGGCTGTGCTCCTCTCCACTCCCAGCATGGTGTGATAGACCTTATCCAGCGACCATCCAGGCTGTCCTGGGTTGGAGCCCTGCTTCCCTCTGCTATTTTGTGGGTTCTGCAGTTCCAGAATTTGTTTAGAGCCATTTGTATAGGTGTTTGGAGGGACCTGGGGGAGAGCTTTAGGCAAGTCCCTGCTTTCCAGCTGCCATCTTGGCTCCGCCCCAAGAACCGAAAGTTAATAAGTTTTGTTTCGGACATATTGAGTTTAAGATGTTTGCTAAACATCGAGTTCAAAATGTCTGAAAGGTAGACAGAGATTTGAGATTGGAGGTCAGCAGAGAGACTGGGGCAGGAAAGATATGATATGAGAACCATCAGCATATAGATGGTAATTAAATCCTTGGGAGCTGATGAGATCACCAAATGAAGTTGTATAGATGGGGAAGAGAAGAGGACCCAGGACAGAATCCTTAGGATATCCACAGTTAGAGGGTATGATCTAGAGGAGGATCCAGCGAAGGAGTAGTCACATAGGTAGAAGGAAAACCAGGAGAGAATGGTGTCCTAAAAACCTAGAGAAAAGTGTTAAAGAGGAGAGAGTGATCAACAGTGTCACAGGCTGAAGAGAAGTCAAGGAGAAAGAGGACTGAGAAAAGGCCAAATCCAAAAGGATTTGGCAACTAAGAGACCATTAGTAACTTTAGAGAGAGCAGTTTCAGTAGAATTACAAGGTTGGAAGCCAGAATGTAAGGTGTTAAGAAGAGAGTAAGAAGAGAGAAATTGGAGGCGCCTATTGTAGAAGGCCTTTTGGAGGAGTTTTGCTCTAAAGGGCAGAAGAGATATAGGATGATAGTTAATGGGGACTGAAAGATCAAGTGAAGTTTTTTTTTCAGGATAGGGGAGACATGGGCATGTCTGTAGGCAGTAGGAAATGAGACAATAGATAGGGAGAAATTGAAAATAAGTTAAAGAGTGGGGATAGTGGAGGGGGCAATCTGTTGGAGGAGACTGAATGGAATGGACAAGTAGAATGGTTGGCCACTTCATCATGTGAGACAGTAATACAGGAGGAGAGAGTAGCAGAAGACCTCTTACATCCCTCAATAAAGCTGTTGTTCATCCCTTGTTTTCAAAGAGGACCAATGACATCACAGGGTTTGGTCTTGACGTGTATAAATTGGATCTAAGTGACACAGAGTTGCACCTAGTCCCCTCACTCTCTCTTCCAGAGTCATCAAAGACTAGTGGCAAGGTAAAAAGTCAGGACCACTGGTGATGGCCTGGGATGCAGTAGATGACCTTGGCATCTTCCAAGCAGAAGCTCTTAGCACTCCACAGTGCCTGCTTCAGCTGCCTTTAGGTCCACTGGAACAAATTGTTATCATTCACCCCTTCTACTAGGGGAAGTCTTCACATGCTTGGGATGCCCTAATTCACTATGGGTTTGAGACCTGCTGGGGTGTGGCCGCTGTGAATGTTACAGCTTCTTGAAGCCACAGGTGAGATTTAGGTGAAGGTGGAGACCTAAAGTGGATAAGCAGACCTGAAAAGGGCTCAGCAAGTACTCACAGCAGAGGTGTTAGTCCTCTACACCAGCTGGGTGGCACAGTGAATAGATGCTGGGCCTGAAGTCCAGAAGACTCATCTTTCTGGATTCAAATCTGGTTTCTGGTACTTACTAGCTGTGTGATCCTGAGCAAGTCACTTAATCCTGTTTGCCTCAGTTTCCTCATCTATAAAATGAGCTGGAGAAGGAAATGGCAAACTACTCCAGTATCTCTGTCAAAAAAACCCCAAATGAGGTCATGGTATTTCTGTCAAGAAACCCCCAAATGAGGTCGTGAAGAGTAGGGCATGACTGAACAACAACACTTTAACTAGAGCTACTCAAAGTTTGAAGGCTCTGTAATTTCATCAAGTGAGCTGGGGTCCTCAAATGAACAAGAGTCACGTCCACTCCCTCCAAGCAGATGATCTGTGGAAGGCACTTCCAGTCCTTGGGTTATTTTGCCATGGTATGTTTTTGAGAGATTCAGGCTCTGCTAACAATTCTGATTATGGCTTGTTTCTTCATATGCTCAGTTCTTCAAGGAGAATGTTCAGCGTTGGCTTGTTATAAATTCCAGGTATCTTCAAATAATGAAGATCTCTATAGCTAGATATGAGCCTGAAAATACCAGCCAGGCAGGTTACCCTATCCTAAATTAACGACTAAGGCTTGTAAGAATGCATGCTTCACTGTCCTTGAGGCTTTGCCATTTCATTCCTTATCAGACTTTTTCATGCTGTACTGGTAGTTAACATGGTTCAAATCATTCCACAGCTGCAAGAGGGCCAAAGAGATGGGCAGTTACTGGCTGGAGAGCAGGGCTTCAATCTCCCTCTGCTGACCTTTCTCAAACCTGAAGCATGCTCTAAGGATTGGATAAGCCAGCAGTAACTAGAGAGTAAGAAAAGGATTTGGGAGCAGAAACTTCCATGCTCAAGGGGCTTCATTTCCCTCCTGTATCCAAAGAAGCGTTGCTTCCTTTCATCCACATTGCTCCTTTACAGTTCCTTTACTTCAATCTTTTTCCTATCCCTCATTTTGCTTGATCTTAGCCCTTTCCTGATTCCATTCATCCCCTTTTTAAATGCCATCTCTTTTTTTAATCAGTCCAACCTCCACTTTGCCTTTAAGTATAGAAAAGGAATGAAAAATAAAAGGAAATGAAAAAAGAGAAGAAAGAATCATAGGATGTTATAGTTGGAAAGGACCTTAGAAATCACATAGACCAATATCCTCCCTTTACAAATAAGGAAAAAGGTTTCTGATTGTCCCAAGGTCATATTCTTAGTAAAATTGAAGAGCTAAAACCTGAAGCCATAATTTTTGCTATCCAGTTCAGTGCCCTTTCCACACCCAAAAACCGTGTGTGTGTGTGTGTGTGTGTGTGTGTGTGTAAGTATATATGTGTGCACATGTATATATACACATATGTATATATTCTATGTGTATATGCATGTATGTATACACACATGTATATGTATGCATACACATGCTATAAGCTCTATACAGTCAAAACCCTTGTATTTCTCTAAGTTTTAAACCCCTCTGAAGTTTACAATTTGACAGTTTTAGCACTAAGTACTAGCTCAATTACAATTTTTAAAACTATTAATTTCATTTTCTTGGAATTAGTGTTACAAACATATTCTAGTTAAAACTAATGATGCCCTAATTTAAATGGTTACGAAAACTGTGCCTTTGGTATTGTTTAAGTCTCAAGCTTCTACACGTCTGAGTAAGGAGGAAAAAGAACTACACTTCGTAGTGATTTTGCTTGACAACCTGTACATTACAACTAAATTTGCATTATAGAAAAAGAATCTACAAAATTTTTACCGTATTACTGAATTTTTCCCTCTTCGAGTCCTTGTTTAGTATTAGAGTCTCCTCAACTGTTACCATCATAGAAAGGAGGCCAGAGCCTCCTTTCTGTATTGGAAACTCCATCTTCTTTCTTCTGACCACTTGGATCAGGTTAGGGCTAGAAACCCCAGGAGAGTGATGGGAAAGGGAAGCAGGAGGTTCACCTACCCTGACCACAGCTATAGAACTGTAAGGTATGCAAAGCACTTTGCATATAGTATCACATTTGATTTAGGAGAAATCATCTTATTTTTACATAATTGCTTGCCTCCTCCCGGAGGCAGCTGGTTGCTGTTAGGTCAATGGGCCTGGAATCAGCAAGTCCTGTGTTCAAATCCAGCCTAAGACACTTACTAGCTGTGTGATCCCAGGCAATTCACTTAATGTTTGCCTCAGTTGCCTCAACTGTAAAATGGAGATGATATAGCACCTACCTTGTAAGGATGTTGTGAGGGTCAAATAAAATAATTTTTTTAAAAATGCTTAGCACTAGGCCTGGCACATATTAGATGCTATATAAATGCTTATTCCCTTCTCCATTAGAGCTCCTTGAGAGCAACGACTGTCTTACAACCTTTTTTATATCTATCCCCAGTATTTAGCACACTGCCTGGTACATTATAGAAGCATAGTAAATATTTAATTGACCGACTGAGGCAAGGGTGAGGGTGAGAATTCTTCTAATTCAATTTTGTTTAATCCAACAAATATTAAAATATCTTCTCTTTGGGAGACACTATGCTAAGGTGTTAGGGATAATTTATCACCATCTCAGTTTCAGAAAAAGAAGAAATATCTAGGAATGTATAAGCTCTACCAATAATTGTCTTACTTTACACAAAATCCAATATGTTTCAGTTTTCCCATCTGGAAAAAGGACATATTAGGTTTAATGTATATCTATCTTAGAGGGATATCACAAATATAAATAATTAGCTAGTATTAATGAACAATTATAAAGAAATATAAATGTATATACTATAAGTGATTAATTCTGCTTTCTATTACATTGGCCTGGTATGATATTTTTCCTTAAATAATTTTTTTTTTTAAAAAATAACATTTAGAGGGACCTCGCATTAGGTGCACCCACTGAGGTGAAATTGGAGCAGGGAACAGGATATGAAAGACTTGAAATAAAAGACCGTCTATTCTCAAAAATTTCATGATTTAGTTGGAGAACAATACAATACACATGAGTTTTGGAATCTAAAGTTAATAGAACAAAATGTGCTTTACCCATAACGATAATCAGAGTGCAGAATACCACAGGCCACAACATAGGATCAAATAAGCCACAGGCATTAATGGAGTGGGGGGAGAATAAGAGGAGGGGACCAACTCAGTGCGAGAGAGAAGGCACAGGAAATTGAGGGCAATTTCTCTCACAGCAAACTGCCAGCCAAAGCTGAAGAATTTGACTGAAAGAAGGCTAAATGAAAGAAAGAAAGAAAGAAAGAAAGAAAGAAGAAAGAAAATGGAATGAGAGAGCTATCTCACTTCAAACCAACCTCATACTGTATGTGAATATCTATGTTTACAAAAGAGATAAATCAGAGTCCTTTAATGAGACAGCTCTCAATGCATTCAAAGTATAACTTGGTTTTAGGAAGCCTCATTTTCCCACAACTTTTCAAGAACCTATATACATCCTGATATTTCAGCGGTCTGCATCTACTGTATAGAACAAGGTCAAGGTATAGCAGGAGCCTGAGGCTATAAAAAGTTCCCCCTTATCAGAGTTCCTTTGGTGCTTGATCTTAAAAACGATTTGACCAAGGTGAAACCACCAGATTATTTTTAATGCACATGTGACTGTGAGGAATGTGCAGAAGGGACTTCTGGTCCACAGGGACATAGGAAAAGAAAAGTTTTATGTTTCTGAGAATGATTGGCAGTGTCTGAGCTCTGGCTATGTTGATGGTATTAAAGATAATGGATCTGGAGGTGGAAATGGCTTGGAGTGTGAAGAAAATACCTGGTTAAAAACAGGGGCAGCATCTTTGGCAAACTTCATTTCTTCAGCCTGGTGGGTTTGGGGGGAATAGGCTGCTACTGCCCAAAGCACCTGCTAGAGCTTGGCCTGATTTTTTTTTTTTATCTAAAGAAACCTAAATCAAAATCCCACAACGACTCCTGTTGTCCTGGACAAATATCAAAGGAATAAAGCAATAAACTATAGCTTTCAACCATTGTTTAAAAAAAAGAGAATAATTATAGCAAGCAAATGGATGGATAGATAGAAGGATGGATATATGGATACATGAAAACAACCCTCACTTGTGTCTAAAATGAGTGATAAGGAAACCATTAGTAAGTTTGTTTCACACATAAGGATGTATCCACTATGGTTAAAAAAAAAGGGATTTTGATTGTCTTTCAGCCTTGATGTTGTCACACATTGGTTATAAGATAACCTGGGTCACTTAGCCTCTCTGAAACCTCAGTTTCCTTATCTGTAAAATAAAGTGTTTGGATTTGATGAACTCTAAATACCCTCCCATTTCTACATCTTTGACCCTCTAGTCTTACGATCTTTTCTAAACATTTTGGAATCTCTTGAGAAATAAGCAGAAAAATGTCAGAATTTGAATATACCACTCTTCCTGATAACTTAAGGGCCCTGTACAACTAATACAAATAAAAATTTTGACGATGAAGACTGGCTAGGTCTCCGTTTGGAATATGCCTCCGTACGTTCAGAAACAAGGCAACTTTGAAAAATGTGATGATAAAATGTAAAAAGACTTTAAAATGGCAAGTCCCACACCTAGCAAAGTACTTGTCAAATAACAGGGGCTTAAAAATACTCGGGGAATGAAAGACTCAAAAGAAAAAACAAAAAAAAAAGGCTGTTCACAACCGCCATCAGAGAAGCAGAGATTTTCCCCAAGTAAAGCAGCCTTCAGGAAACGATGCAAAGCATAAACATCCACCAGCAAACACAAAAGAGATGTGTCTCCTCTGAGCTAACTAAGGGTGACTGAGACGATTGTTCCAAGAAGCCTTTTTGCTCATCATCCATTTAGAGGTTCGAGATGTAAAGCTGAAGAATTCCCAAAGCCTTTACCAGCCCTGGAGAGCGCCATTAGTCACCTGGCAACCAGTTAAATTGTTCCAGGGAGTCAGCAAGGAAACAAAGTTTCTGCTGATAGTTTCAAAGTACTCCCTTTGCTCCCCTCCTCCCTCCCACCCTGCCTCCGTTCCCAAGGCAACCAGCGGGCGGGTTCCCCTTAGCCAGAGCACTGTGCTGCTGTGGCTGGGGAGCGGAAGGCAGCGCTACTAGCCTCAGGAGGGGCTGTAGCCCGCAGCCCATTGTGCACCTGCAAGAGCCCGGGTTTCTTAGCCTTCATCCCACCATCATTTCCGCCTCTCTGGCCTTCTCTCTCGTGCATGCACTCTCACTTACCACCTCCCTCCCTCCTCTGTCTCTCTCTCTCTGCAAACATCTGGCCAGCAGCATGGAATTGAAGAGCAATCTTGTATACTCTACTCCACCTCCAACTTGCTAAAAGAGGAGGGGGGCCCGGCTTACCTTTCTCAGCATTCTTCCTGGCTTAAAGGGTAAATCCTTGGAGCGAATTAACCATCCATCCCAGCTGGAGTTCAACACCAGAAGAAAAACACACTAACACCCCCCCCCCAAAGAAATAAATGGGGACTTTAGTTACTAAACTAAAATTTCAGGGATCCCATCTTCCTGGTCTGCAACAGTCAGGACCCTCTTCATTTGCATATTAAAAGGGTTAGGAAGTTTGGAGGCAACTTTCTCCTGGAGTGTTAAAACTACTTAAATATCTCTTCCAAGCCAGAGTTCAAAATAAGTTTTTTGGGGCACCTCCAAATGTCAAACTTCACAGGAGGCTAAAAATCCCTGAGGGCTGGCCCCCGGCTCTTTTCTGCTTCCCAGGCTCCATCAGTGGACGGTGTTGTTGTTTTTTAAAAGGCAGTGGGGTGGAGGCTGGGGGGTTGCAGGGCCAGATCCAGAGTTTCATTCACAGGCAGGTTGAGTTTCTTATTCATCTTCTCTCCCAACCCCCTCTTGAGCAGTTGCTGCATATTCATTAAAAGGTGGAGCCAGTCTCTATCCCTTTAATCCTCCAAAGCACGAGGACCCAAAGGCAGTAAACTGGAAAAATGATGCAGAGCAACCCTTTTAAAAGAGAGAAATAGACAAAAAAGAGCTTTGAGTGAAAAGCATTTAAATTAGACTCTCCTCCACCTCACTTCGGCCACAGACCCCGCTCCCCGTAAAAGATGCACGATTCAATATAACAAACACCTTTGTTGTTCAACTTCGCTGAAGGTGAAGCAGTAAACACTGTCTTAAGAATTTACAAGAATAAAAAAATTTACAAGAATAAATAAATAAAATAATTCTCATATAAGACCCATCATGCTACTCTCTCGAAATATTCATGCTCCACTTCCTCCCTCCAGTGCACTTAGGACCCTGGGTTCTTGATTGGTTACATTTCTCCAAATCTCTGGGAGGGAGTAAGAGGCAGTGTGGTATATTGGACAGTCCTGGACTTGGTGTTGGGAAGATCTAGGTTTGAGTCCCATTTCTATCATTTAGTAGCTCTGTAACCTCTTTCAGGCAAGTGGCTTCAACTCTGAGCTTCAATTTCCTCACTTGTAAAATGCAGATCATAATAATAATCATGGTGCCTACCTGAGTTGTGAGAATCAAACAAAATAATGTATATAAAGCCCATTAAACTTTAAGGTTTAATCAGCTATTATGCCATACAGGGGGAAATACAATATAGATCTTATTCTCAAGGAAAAACATAATATAGATCTTGTTCATGGAAACTTGGAATCAAAGAATGCAAACACTCATACCATTCCTTCAGTGCCTGAAAAGAGCAAAGAAAGTTGCATGGGGATGCCTGGATGCATCAACAACTTTTAATTACCATCTCATAGTTACACTAGGGCATTGTTTTCCCGTAAGTGTTTTGAAGAGGTCATGTACCAAGAATTCCCCATTCACTAAGGAAGCAATTACAAAACTTCACAGACCTTTCTGATGTCATCAATTCTATTAGATTTAATCAATGATTTGTCCATTTATTTACTTGAATTAAAATGGCCCATAACCAATCCTAAGTAATCCACATTTTTGAATTCATATAAAGATATTTTCCCTAACAACTTTGTTACCACTGCACTCACATCACCATGGGACTGGAGAATCCAGGAGTCATGCCAGGTGCATCTGAGACTTACATAAACTGAGAGGTGCTAAAAGGTACATTCAAAGTACAAAAAATTGAAATGCATTTTCTCACAAGAAAATATTTGCCTTGCTTTTATTTGTACCCTATGAAGAGTTTTAGAAAATCATTTCAAAGATGGAATCATCTGACACTCATCTGGTCTTAGTATTTAAAATAATGTTGTGGTGTTTCAACAATCTGGCTAGCAGCTTCTGTGGGGGTATAAGATCCACCCACAGCCACTACCCAGAAAGCTGCCAACAGCACAGGTTCTTTTGATCTGCTTAACTAAGGAAAGCAAAGCGAAGGGGTTTGACATGCTTACTTTAATTCAACACACAAATATCATTCACTTAGTTCAGGGGAAAAAGCCAGCACACTGAACTTCAGAATAAATTACAAACAAAGTACAAACATCAACAGACAGACCCAATACAAATTCATAGTTACCAACATCTAGGTTCAGCCCGGGAGCTCAGAACAAGGGCTGGCCCAAAGTCAAGCATGCCACCACTGCTGTGGGAATGAGCTCCAAAGAACAGACAGCCAACCCCTGGTTTTTATATCTTTTTCAGCGTCAGGGGTGAGTCACACATGCGACTCACCCACATGACCTAGAATCGGCACAAAGAGGCGACTTAAACCCATGTGGTCTAAGAGCCTCTGCTGTCCCAGACATGTAAACTAGGCCCTCCCTGGAGTTAGCCCCACCTTGGGCCCCACCTTAGTTGCCAATCCACACACACTAAGGTTTTACACCTAATAGGCGTTGGGCCTGGGGCTTAGCACCTAGTAGGGATTACTCAAAGAAAACAAAGGCCATTTTGCTTACCAACACATGTGGACAAGAAGAAAGACTCTCTGACTGATTGGATAACCTTTCTGCTTTTGTCTGTGACTGTGACAATTTTTCAATTACTCCTTGGAAAAGTATTTGTCCCTTTTCAGTCAAGTGCAGCCAGGTGGCAGGAAAACCTACCCTCGAGGAGGCTACCTCTCCCTGCCCCCTCCCCCCAACTCCCAGGGCATCCAGATACCATGGGGTGGTAACTGTTCACACTGCTTGTAGATAAGTTTGGAGTCAGCAACACTAATCCTCCTGGTGAGTTGTAGAACTACTATCTTTATTCTGCCACTGTGTGTTAAGGTCCCCTGGCCCTGTATTCTGACCTGCTGGTGCAGCTTAAGGATTCCTGGACCCCATCTGAATCCTTAGGACTTCTGGTCTTTTCCACCCATTTTATAGTTGAATTCTCTTGTAATGTTTTATCTTCTCCAGGTAGAATCTGAGCTATCCCTAGAAAGCAAGAACTGCTTTTTCCATCTGCATTCTCATCATTTAGCACAGTGCTTAGCACATGGTAAGTGCTCAATAAAGGCTTTTTTTTGAAGCAATCAGGGTTAAGTGACTTGCCCAGGGTCACACAGCTAGTAAGTATTGATGGGGTGCTTGTGCTTGGACCCTAATTCTAACATCACATTTCCCCTTAGCCTCTGCCTGGGTGCCTGTGCCTGTGGCAGAATTCCAATTTCAGAACACATCTAGTTCTCAAACATTCTTTCCCAGGCAGCCTCTTGAGCTAAAGGGCAGTGTGCCCCAAAATTATCTCCGCTTCTTCCTTAGTAAGCAGCTATGCCCAATTATAGTTTGATTCCCAGGTGTTGATAACGGACCACATACTGAGTCTAACATGTATCCTAGACATAGTTCAAATGTATACTCCCTTACATTAATCTTGACCAACAAGGCACTTGATGGAACCTAGCCAGTATCTCCAGCTAGCCCTAAACTCCTGGTGACTTAGTGATGTTTCACAGGCAAAACCACACCTCCTCCTGGCCCCCCCCAGGGCTATTTCCCAGTGAACTCTGGGTAAGATACCTTCGAAATAGATACAAAAAGTGCATGTTCCTTTAAGAACTGACCAACCCCTAATCACGCCCTGACCACTCCCTAATCCCACCCCAACACACCTGATTGACAGATTTCACCCCTAAATCTTGTACTTAAACTTTCCCTGTAGCCCTGTATGGTTGCAGGTTCCCTAAGAACTCTTGCCCGCTTTATTAAAGCATAATAAATCTTTGCCTCCTTGACTTAAAGAATGCTTGGGTCCGAGAATTCATTCTAGGCAGCCTTGCCTTGGGAATTTTGGTTTGGGATTTCTGCATCCCTGGGTTCATTTCTCCCTCTACAGTATCAAGTATCTGAGGCTGGATTTGAACTCAGGTCTTCTTGACTCCAGGGAGGGCGCTCTATCCTACTGCACTACCTGGCTACCCCTCAATAAATACTTTTTTACATTATTCATTCAAATGTAAACTTTAGATTCCAGTCTAATACTATTTATAAATCAAGTGGTCAAAGAATATAAGCAAAAAAAAAATTCTCAAAAGAAGAAATGTAAGCTATCACTAACCATAAGAAAGGATGTTCTCAAATCACAAATAATGAGAATGGGGAAAATGGGAAAAAATTAAAAACAACTCTGAGGTTTCACCTCACACCCATTAAATTGGCAAAGATGATTTTAAAAAAGCAACAGTAAATGTTATAGTAGCTGTGGGGAAACTGGCACACTAATACACTGTGTAGCTGTGAATTAGTCACCATTATGGAAAACAATTTGGAATTATATAAGAAAAAATAATTAAATGGCATGTGCCCTTAGGTGGTAAAATGGATAGAGTGCTGGGCCTGGGGTCTGTAAACATAACCACACTGGCACACTCAGGATGGCTGCTAGTACAGTTCCTTTTATCTGCTTTACTAAGGAAAGCAACTTAAAAGGAGTCAACAATCTTCTTTAATTACATAAAATACAAACAGAAAATACATAGTAGGGAAATAAAGACCAACAGACAGGACTCCACTGCCTGAATCAAAGCTTTACATCCACCACTGAATTGAGACTCTCAACCAGGGAATCACAACATCTTTCTCATAAGGAACCCCCAAAGCAAAAGGTCACTTCTTACAATATATACTCTTTCAGCTAATAGGCTCAGAGTCAGAAGGCACCACAACCAACTCAGTGCCTAATTAGCTTATTAACAAAAGGTGTGCAAGCCTTCCTATAAGCAAGTTTCCCTCAGTGGGTTCCACATGAGGCCTATTAATGGGCAGGGAAGATATTACACCCCTTCATCAACATTACAGAGTCAGGAAGAACTGAGTTTAAATATGGCCTCAGACAAGTTGTATGACCCTGGGCAAGTCACTTAATTCCATTTACCACAGGTTCCTCATCTATAAAATGCCTAACAATTAACACCAAGAAAACGCAGGTGCTCCATCAGCCATCACCACACCATCCATACATGGAACCATCAATTACAGCAAATAGAGAAGTTTTGAATGCTGTGGGTAAGTTCATTTACTTTGGTAGTGTACTTTCCAGGGATGAGGTTGACACATTCATTGCCAGAACTAGCTTAGTGTTTGGGAGGCTCCAAAGGAATGGATGGGAGAGAAGAGGTATTAGACTGATTACCAAACTGTGGTGTTGACCTCATTGTTGTGTGCCTGTGAAACCTGGACAGTCTACCAGCGCCGTGCCAGGAAACTGAATGGCTTCTATTTGAATTGTCTTAGGAATATTCTGAAGGTCACCTGGCAGGATAAGGTGCCAGACATTGAGTTCCTTACTCGAACTAAACTGCCAAGCATTCAAACTCTGCTTCAGAGAGCGCAACTCTTATGGACAGGCCACATTGTTTGAATGCAAAATGTACACTTGCCAAAAAGACTATTTTATGGAGAAGTCACAAAGGGCAAGCATTCACATGGTGGTCAGAAGAAGCGATGCAAGGACACTCTCAAAGTCTCTCTCAAGAACTTTGGAATCCATTGTGCGACTATGGAGATATTAGTACAGGCCCACTCAGCATGGCGTGCCCACATCAGAGAAGGTGCTATGCTCTATGAGCAAATCAGAATTAAAACAGCTCAAAGGAAACACAGGATGTGTAAGTTTGGGGTATCCACCCCAAATGTTCACTTGGACTATTTGTGCCTGGCCTGTGGTAGAGCATTCTGAGCTCATATTGGCCTGATCAGCCACAGTCGGACACATTGAATCTTGACTCAAGCATAGTGATGTCATTTTGGTCCTCTTCAAGAATGAAGGACAACAAACAAATTGATCTGGAGAAGGAAATGGCAAACTACTCCAGTATCCTTGCCAAGAAAACCCCCAAGGTGGGGATCAGGAAAAGTCAGACACTGCTAAAAAAAACTAAACAACAACAAAAAATTAAACCAAAATAAACTTTGACCCAGTCATCTTACTACTGGACAAATAGCCCAGAGGTCAAATAAAATAAAAGAAAGTTCTCATAAGTAACAAAATACTCATGTAAGATCCACCATGCTCTCTCTGGAAATATTCATGCTCTGCCTCCTCCCTCCAGTGCCTACCTTAGGACTCCTGATTGGTTACACTTCTCTAGATCTCTGGGACCCATATAGTCCTCTGGCCATCTTCAAATGACATCACCACTTCAAACCTCACTTCTACCCATCTTCTCTAATGTAGTTCTGGGAGCAATAATCAAATAAAACTACCGTTCCTGGGAAAGACCAATTACTCTATGACTCCATTTACTATCTCTGTGGCTATTCAGACCAAAACACCTTTCTCTGGCCAGCACTCACCCATACATGTTACCTTTCCCATTAGTCAGTCTTTCAGTCAACCAGTATTTATTATACTCCTACCCATGTTCTAGGCCAGGGCTGTCCAAAATGTGGCCCGTGTGTGTGAGATTTATGCGGCCAGCCTACAAGCATAGAAATTTACATAAATGCTTTAGTGAACGAAGCCAAGCTACTGCAGAGCTCTCACTAAAATGGCAAATCAAAATATATTGTCTATTGTTTCAATAAAAACCTAAGGTTGGACAGCCCTGTTCTAGGCATTGTACCAAGTGCTAGAGATACAAAGAAAAGAAAAAAAAATCCCTGTCCTCAAGGATCTCATAGTCTAATGAGGAAGACAACATGCAAACAATTATGCATGAACAAGATACGTACAGGATAAACTGGAGATAATTTCAGAGGAAAAGCATTAAGATTAAGGAGGACTGGGAAGGGTTTCTGGCAGAAGGGAAGACTTTGACTGAAACTTAAAAGAAGCTGGGGAAGCTAGGAGGCAGAGATGAAGAGGGTCAGTGCTCCAGCCATAGAGAGCATGGCACATAGTAAGTGCTTAATAAGTGAGTTTTCACTCATTCACTCAAGGTATTGTCTTTGAGGCAGCAAAAAAAAAAATGGAAACAAGGTAGGTGGCTATTAATTGGAAAGTAGCTCAACAAAAATGTATCATATAAATGTAATGAGACAGTTATTGCACTATAAAAATGATTATGAAAAATTCAGAGAAATATGGGAAGCCTTGTATGAACTGATGCAGAATGAGAAAATAGAACCAAGAAAATGATATTCATAATATTGTTTATTGTTGTGAAATCATTTAGTCACGTCCAACTCTTCCTGACCTCATTTTTACAGGGTTTTCTTAGCAAAAATACTGAAGTAATTTGCCATTTCCTTCTCCAAGGTCCCCATTTTA
This sequence comes from Trichosurus vulpecula, assembly GCF_011100635.1. Taxonomy (NCBI): domain Eukaryota; kingdom Metazoa; phylum Chordata; class Mammalia; order Diprotodontia; family Phalangeridae; genus Trichosurus; species Trichosurus vulpecula. Next base: position 184,465,736 of record NC_050574.1, read on the forward strand.
CAGCTGAGGAAACTGAGGTAGTGTTTACACAGCTCATAAGTGTGTGAGGCTGGGTTTAAACTCAGGTACTCCTGACTCCAGGCCCATAGGTCTATCTACTGTGCCACCCAGCTGCCCAATTCATAAGGATTACAATAATCTAAATGAAAACAACTCCAAAAAACTAATAAAGTCAGATTAATTTCAATTACCTCCTCTCACAAACTGTACATTCCAGCTAAAAAAGTCTACTTGCATTATTTGCATGTGACTCTCCATCTCTTACTTCTGTATCTTTATGCAGGTTGTCCCCATTCCTAGTTTTCTTCAAGAATCAACTTAAAAACTACCACCAACATGAGAATTGTTCTTACTCTCCCCAATAGTGCTTCTTCCCAAAATTAATTTATATTTATTTTGTGTACATCTTGCCCCTTATCTATGCTGTTTCCAGCAAAATGTAAGATTTGTGGACCTACCACAGTTCTGGGAATATACTAGGCACTTAATGAACTCTGAATAAATTCAATTGAACTGACCAATATTGGTCCTAGAGATAAGAGACAGAAAAATACCTCCCTTCTTTTGAAAGAGAAGTGGTGGACAACAGGTATGGAATGACACATATTATCACAAACAATTGCTTCAGTTGAGCTTTACTTAATTTTTTTTTCAAGGAGAGATTCTGACATTAAAAAGACATAGATAAAAATTATTAATGAGGGGGGGAATAAAGCCTATCTAAGAAAGCATTTCTATAATACTTCTTAATTGAACATTAATATATACAAAAAGGTCTAATCAGGACCTAGGGTAGGAGGAGAGAGAAAAAGAAGAGAGATCTGACCTTGATAAATAGTGGAGATCCAGATGAGACACAAAGAATTTCTCTTCTGATCCCCAGGACAAGATAGATGGCTGCCAACTAGGAGTCTACGTTATTGAAATACTTGCGAGATAAAGTGTAGTCAGACAAGATGGTACCACAAAATGGCACACAGGATGACTGGAAATTCCTCTCAAAGAGACCCCTGAGATATATAGTACAAGAATAATGGACATCAGGAGGAATTGGGGCAAATGATTTCTAGTCTATGAATGGGAATCAATATAGAATAAGCAGGAACCATGTTGATGAGCTTGGTGAAGGTATCAAGGAGAGCCAACCATCCAAGCTGAAATGGTGTGGGTGATTGCTTAAGCCTGAAGGTCATGCCATCCCTGTTCTACGCTCCCCAACAATGTCATCTTTCATACCACAATAGCCATGTGACATGTTATTACTTAGTTCACCACCCTGGTCCTTCTAGACCAAGGTTATTTATTGACTTACAGTCCCAAATTCATTCTCAACTGATCAGAAAGCTGATTGCTGGTGGGCTTTTGGTGCCGTACCATGAGAGATTGCTAGTGGCATAGTAGATAAAGTGCTGGGTGTGGAGTCAGGATGACCTGAGTTCAAATCTGGCCTCAAATTGACCCTGTGTAATCCTGGGCAAGTTCATTTAACCTGCTTTCCTCAATGTCCTCAACTATAAAATGGGGACAGTAATAACCCCAACCTCCTAGGATTGTTATAAGGATAAAATGAGGTAATATTTACAAAAAAAATACTGCATAGTAGGCACTATGTGAATGCTTGTTTTGCTTCCTCCCAAAGTTACATCTCTATTTAGCCAATAAGATATCTCTCCTACCTTTGGCCAACAAGGGGAGAGGGGAAAAAATTTATAACAGTTGCACTCAGATACCGAAAAAGGAGTAGTTCATCCTGACATACAGTTGACAAAATAGACTCCTTTTTATCCTAAATGTCCCTCCAGAATTGTTTCCTGGACAGTTCACGGTACATGTAGCTCAAATTAAAGTTCTTTAAATATATTTGAGTTCCCTGTTTTTTTAAAAAATACATCACATGAGGACTAGCTTTAGACATGTTTGGAGAGGCTCATCACCAAATTATCTATAGTGTGATAAATTTTTCAGTCACAGCAACTCCTAAAAACCATCCAACTAGGTGACACGCTGGATATTGTCAGTCAGCCAATCAGTCAACCATCAACAAGCATTTATGAAGTGCCTATCATGTATCAGGCACTGTCCAAATTCTGAGGATACAAGGAAAGACTAAACAAACAGTCCATGTCCCCAAGGAGGGGGCATGATTTAATGGGGGAAACCACATGCACACAACTCTCTATGTATAAGATATATACATGGCAGATGGGAAGTAATCTCAAAGGCAAAGCACTAGCATTAAGGGGGATTGGGGAAGCCTTCTTGCAGAAGGTAGGATTTTAGGTGAGACTTGAAAGAGGCTAAGGAAGCTGGGAGTTAGAGATGATGAAGGAGGGCCTTTCAGGTATGGGGAACAGTCAGTGCAAATGCCTTTAGATGCAAATTAAGAGTGTTTCCTGTGAGGAACAGCAAGGAAGCCAGTGTCATTGGATTGTCCACTGTATGTGGAAATATGAGAAGATTGAAAAGGTAGGAAGGGGCCAGGTTACAAGGGCTTTAAAAGCTAAATAAAGGAGTTTCTACTTAATCCTGAAGGTAATAGGGAGCCACTGTAGTTTATTGGGCAGGGGAAGAGATATTCAGACTTTTGCTTTAGGAAGGTGACTGTAGATAGCTGAATAGAGGATGGACTGGAGTGGAGAGAGATTTGAGGTTTGGCACTTGAGGTACAGAACTGGACTGCGTCAGGAAGAGCTTAGTTTGAATCCTGTCTCAGACACAATAGCTGTACGAATAAGTGAACTTATGGTCAGCCTTAGTTTGTTCGTCTTTAAAATGGGGATAGTGATAACACCAATCTTATAGGGTAGTTGTGGGGATTAAATGAAATAGTATGTGCAAAGTGTTTTTGCATACCTTAAAACACTCTACAAATGCAAGCTTTTATTACTATAATTATGCACTATGTGGGGGGTGGGGTTGGGGGGGCTTATAACATGCATGGAAGCAAGTAGAAGTTTTCACATCAATAAAATCACAAATCCTTGAAGTGTCAAAATAAATCAAAACATGTCCCTTGCCATGTTACTCATAGACTTCAAAATCCATGTTAGGGATCCTCATTTTCCTCAGTTTTTTTTTTAAATTCAACTCCTGCAGTCTTCTCTCCTCTGCTTTAGTCATTCATCAGGGCAGTCTGTTTTGTTTTCCCTCACTTTGCCCATGATGGAGCTAAGAGAAAGGCAGACCAGGGGCTGGAGCCAAGACCACTCTCTGTCATAGGTTAGCCAGTCTAATCTTGAAGGGAGAAAAATTATGAGCATTTATTAAATATGCACTATGTGCCACGTATTGTGCTAAATACTTTGCAAATATTATTTCATTTGATTCTCACAACAGTCTTGGGAGGTAGGTGCTATTAGAATCCCTCATTTACAGTGGAGAAAACTGAGGGAAGCAGAGGTTAAGTGACTTACGCAGGGTTACAGAGCTAGTAAGTGTCAGAAGCTGGATTTGAACTCAGGTTTTCCTGACTCCAGACCCAGAGCTCTACCCCACTGCACCACCTAGCTGCCTGTCAAGGGTACAGTTTGCAGTGCCTATGTCTGAGTGATGAGCCAGGATAATAAAGAATGGGTCATTTAGATGAAAAGGTTGAGTTATCATGACTTACCCACCAATCAAAGACTAGAGACAGAAGTAGGCTATAACACATGACCTTGAACTTGAACAGGAGAAGAAATGTTCAGGACATATGATTCCTGAAAAGGAGGCCGGCTGGTCATGTGATAAGAGTGAAGGATGGACAGCTGCCAAGTATTGCAGGAGCAGCATTAGCTAATGCCATTCTGTGGTCCTCCATTGAACTCTGAAGGAGTGAACATTGGATTGCCAGCAATACGGGTTCTAGAAAGATGACATAGTATAATGAGCAGTAGGAGTATTTAGACCATCCTATGGATCCGAATCATCAAAGCTGTCATGACGTTCATCACATGGGGTTTCCAGACCTTCCACCAAAACTCTCTAATATCTGAGACAAGTTATGCTATACGTCCTATCAATGTAGTAAACCCTGCCTCAGTGTTGTTCAGTCATTTCAGTCATGTCGGACTCTTTATGACCCCATTCAGGGTTTTCTTGGCAGAGATACTGGAGTGGTTTGCCATTTCCTTTTCCAGCTCATTTTATAGATGAAGAAGCTGAAGCAAACAGGGTTAAGTGACTTGCCCAGGGTCACACAGCTAGTAATTGTCTGAGGTTGGATTTGAACTGAGGAAGATGAGTCCTCCCGACTCCAGGCCCTCTATTCACTGTGCCACCTAGCTTCCTTAATACGTAAATAGATTCCCATAAAATACAGTTCATCCTATAGGTTCAGGACTAGAGCTGCATAGAGTCCTATTTTTTTTTCCTGCAACGTTGGGATAGCTTTGATTTCAGAGTGATTTAAATTAATCTTACCTTTAGTCTCACACAGCATGTGTAAACCTTGACGGTCCCTGGGTAGGTCAAAATAATGTTGATGATGCTCATGAATATCATTGAAATGCATTAAAATTCCTTACCGTCACTTTTTGTCTTATTTACTTTCTATGAAGAATCTCTCATCACAATCTCTATCTCCTCTGCTGCTTTCTAGGGAACCTGGCCCTTCTCCCACCAAATTACTTTCTATAGAACCTTTGAAAGGGAAGATATAATTGTTTCAGTGAAGATGACCATATCTTCCTGGAGGTTTGTGGAGGGTGCAAGGCTGGCCTGCCTTCATTCTGTTCTTGGTCCACGTCCTGATGTCCTCTGACTTCAAACACACCCCCTTCTGTGACTGGCTCATCCGGGAGTTTCCCTCAGTACTTGGGGTTTCTCCACCCTCTAATAGCCTACCACCCCTGTGTTCCACTCATCACAGACTATCTCTTCAAAAGGTCCATCTCTCTTTGGGAGTTGCTCCTGGAGCCTCCATTTTGTGGAAGGGCTGAGGCTAGATAGCCTTCGTCCTCCTCTTAGTTTAGCTTTTTTATTCCTCCTTCTTAAAAACCATGTAAGTCCTTGAGGGCTCACTTGCTTGTGTTTATATCCCCTGGGCTTAGCACTGTGCCTGGTATATTTCTGTTGTTGTTGATGAGTCATTTCAATTGTGTCCAACTCTTTGTAAGCTCATTTGGAGTTTTCTTGGTAAGGATACTAGAGTGGTTTGCCATTTTCTTCTCAGCCCATTCTATAGATGAGGAATGGAGGCAAACAGGGTTACATGACTCACCCAGAGTCACACAGCTAGTAAGTATCTGAGGCTGGATTTGAACTTAGGAACATGAGTCTTTCTAGTTCCAATCCCAGTATTCTATCCACCATGCCACCTAGCTACCCTGTATCTGGTACATACTGAGTGCTTAATAAATACCTGTTTACTTCCTTCCTTTTAAGCCTCAAAACAATGGGGCTGGCCCTATAGATATTACTATCCTTATTTTACATGTAGGGAAACTGAGGCTCAAAGAAGTTAAATGGCATGCCCATGGTTACAGATAGTAAAGCATCAATGATGGGATTTGAACCCAGACCTTCCTGACTCCAACTCCAGCACTCTATCCACTACTGCCTTGCGGCATAGATCATAGAACCACAGTCCCCCAAATTCCTGAGGTTATACGTATCTTTAGGACAATAGTCATTGTTTAAAAACAGCTTGTAAAGTTTCTTTTTCTCATACTTCTCAGTTCCCTGCAAGGGGATTCACCTAAAAATAGCTCTCATTTCTGATCCAATGAGTTATTTGAAGAGTTCTTTGTACTGAAGGAAGCCTGGTATACTAGACAAAATGTTAGATTTGCTTCACTCCTCTTATCTGTCACCTGTCCCTGAGTTGTTCCAGAACCCATCTATAAGTGGAGAGAAGAGCCATCACCAGGGTCACCCTCCCACTTTGCCTTCTCCCTTTGCCAAGGCTGCTTGACAATAGCTCCCAGGGATTAGATGAGATGGAAGTCAATAGCTGCATTCCTTCTAATGAGATCAAGGACCACCAGGCCTTATCATCTTCCCTGTCTCTATGCTTTGTAGTCTCCCTGGCACTATCCTTCTTCTGCTGCTGCTTCTTTTAAAATTTTAAACATTCATTTAAAAAATTTTTTTGAGGTCCAAATTCTTCCCTCCCTGGTGCCCCTCCCCCACCTACTGAGAAAAGAAGAGATATAATACCCATTATACATGTGAAATCATGCAAGATGTTTCTATATTAGCCATATTGCTTAAAAAAAAGTTTTTAAGCAAGAAAAATAAAGAAGGTAACAATCAATAAACTTCAACCTGTACTCAGAGTTCAGCAGTTCTCTGGAGGTGGAGAGCATTTTGTATCATGAGTCATTTGGAATTGTCTTGGATCATTGTATTCAACAGAGCAGCTAAATCTTTCATAGTTGATCATTGTTACAATATTGCTGTTACTGTGTATAATGTTTTCTGGTTCTGCTTACTTCACTTTGTATCAGTTCATTTAAATCTTCCCAGGTTTTTATGAAATGATCCTGCTCATCATTTCTTATAGCACAATAGTATTCCATCACAATCATATGCCACAACTTGTTCAGCCATTACCCAATTGATGGGCATCCTTTCAATTTCCAATTCTTTGCCACCACAAAATACCTGTTATACATATTTTGTACATGTATGTCTTTTTCCTTTTTCTTTGATCTCTTTTGGATACAGACCTAGTAGTGGCATTGCTGGGTCAAAGTGTATGCATAGTTTTATAGTCCTTTGGGCATAGTTCCAAATTTTCCTCCAGAATGGTTGGACCAGTTCACAATTTTACCAACAATGCATTAGTATCCCAATTTTCCACACCTACTCCAGCATTTGTCATTTTCTTTTTTTGTCAATGTTAGACAATTTGATAAGTATAAGGTAGAATCTTGGAGTTATTTTAATTTGCATTTCTCTAACCAATAGTGACTTAGAACATTTTTTTCATGTGACTATTGATAGCTTTGATTTCTTCTTCTGAACACTGCCTATTTGTATCCTTTGACCATTTATCAATTGGGGAATGGCTCTTATTTTTATACATTTGGCTCAGTTTCCTGTATTCTGGCTCTGTCCTATTAACTACCTATGTAAGTTAATCCTATGTAAGCACACGTATGGCCTGTGCCTGAGCCTTACCTTCACTCCAGCACTGAACCCTTGAGACTTCTGATTCTTCCCATCTACCTTAGAGCTGAACTTTCTTTTATATGTTGTCTCCCCAGTTCAAGTATCATCTCCTTGAGGGTAAAGACTATTTTGATGTTTCTGTTTAACATAGTGCTTGGTGCATAGTAAGTGCTTAATGAATACTTTTTCATCCATTCATTCATTTCATCCTCTGATATTTGCTAGTTGCATGACACAGACATAAGTCATTTAAACTCTGAGTCCCATTTTCTTCAATCAGTAAAACGAGGGTAACATACATATTACTTTTGTCACAGGCTCAAAGTAGAATATTATGTATAATAATATTTTTGTAATATTTAAAGCACTTTACAAATATTAGTTCTAATTATTATTACTTCTTCAATTCCTTGACATGATCCATCAAAGTGATTTACATGCTCTAATATACCAATCATTAACATTGACTTAAAATCCCTTTTTTTCTAACAAATTATTCAATTGATTTAAAAAATATCAACTGACTTTTCATATAGGCTTTCTTCGCTGGGGGTAAAGCTCATTCATCTGAAGGACATGTGAGCTGTGAATTCACCTCCAGGGATAGGAAAGAACCATCTGCCAGGGCATCAGTGTATTGTCATTGCCAGAATTTAATATCTGTGCCACCAACATTGTGCTCATATCTGTTAGTCTGCATCATGAGACCTCTACAGAAGATGGTAGCACTCTTGCCATATATATGCACTCTTCCCGTGTATGTGTGTGTATGTGTATAAAATAGTTCTTGACATATGTGTATTTATTTTTATATTATATATATATAGTAGTTCTTGCCATGTACATGAGTTCTTATCTTTATTTTCTTTTTATTTTAGCAAGCCCTTTTGGATTAAGAGTGTATTGCATTAATTTATTTTAATACATTTGTTTATGTCTCTGTAAATATCTTAAACTAATGCCAACCTCAGACTGCCTACATATGTGATTATTGTTTTCCAGTCTGACAAAGTCTGACTAATTGATGACCATGTACACATAAACATATTTATAGTCCTTTTCTCTCTGTGGCCACTGGAAATACTTAATATATACTCAATAACTAGTTACCTTAGAAACACAGGGCCATGGATACTGGGAGAAACAACCCCTAAGACATTCTGCCTCCTCACCCTTCGGGGTTCCATGGGGGAACTTGTCTCTGTGCAAACCAGAGTATGTTTCCTAGTTGAAGTTTCAATGATATTACAGGATACTGACTTCACCAGGGAGGAGTCAAGCCAAGTGGAGCCTGCAAAAGTGACCTGTAAAGCGCCATGAGAGGTTTTCATCTTCCTTGCTAAGGGTGGGTCAAATGAAAAATACCAATTAGAATTGCCCCAAGGAGGAATGGGCTGATTTAGTAGGTAGTGGGTTCCTCTCCAGAGAAGATCTTCAAGCAGAAGCTACATGACTTGTCAGGAATGTTGTTCCTGTCTTGGCTTTCTACTCTCTCCAATCCATCCTGCATGCAGTCACCAAAACAATCTTCCCAAAGCACAGGTCTGACCATTTCACTCTCTTGCTTAACAACTTTCAAAGACTCCCTCTTGTCTCTGGGATAAATGACAAACTATTCTGGCACTTAAAGTGTGGTACTATGTGTCTCCAGCCTACATATCCAGACTTATTTCATGTTATATCCTATCATGCAGTCTATATTCTAGCCAAACTGCACTGATAGCTATTCTTTGAACCTGGCATTCTCTCTCCTGCCTTTGAACTAATAATATCCTATGCCTATAATACACTCCCTTCTCACTGGCATCTCTCAGAATCCTTAGCTTCATTCAAAGCCCAGCTCCATTACCACTTTCAGCATTCTTGAACTCCTAGATGACTAGTTTTCAAAGGCTGTGTTATAGTGTGCTCATATGCCACAAACATTTCTCCTCCACATTTCCATATACAACTTCAAAAATGACAAACTACCCACTTTGGCCTCCACTATAAATTCATCTTCTTTTGTGCTTGTCATTAATGTTAGGAGCCATTAGGGCCCAAGCAAAGCAAGATGGCCTTTTGACCTTCAACAGACTGAAAACCTTTCTCTTTTTCAGAGTCATCTCACCTTCCTGTGTTCTTCCTCCATTCTTAGAAAAAGAAGCTCCCTTCAAGGTTCAGCTCAAGTCCCACCTCCCATATGAGGTCTTCCCAGTTGTTCATATTTTCTTCCTCTAAATTAATTTTGTAACTGATCCATAACTAGCAATCTATAGAGAAACTAAAAGATGATATTACTACTCAAAAAAGACAATCAAAAGGATACCAATAACTAGTAACTCCTATGCCTACTTTCCCATCTTTATAAAACATCTTTTTGAGAATGATGTACATACATATGGAGGGTATCCTTAATTCAAGTATGAAAAGGGAACAGTCAGACTTTCACAAACAATTTTCTGCAATTGACTTAAAGGTGTAGGGAATACATGATACTACTGTTGATGGTTACTCTAAAAGCATTGGTGGAGTAATAGGAAGCCTTAAAGGTTCATGTCCAACACCATATCTCTCATGCATGAGTTAAGACCTACAAAATTCCATGACAGATGCAACCACAGGGATAACTCTGTTCAACAACCCTGATTGTTATCTAGTGAGGCATTAAAAACAAGAAGACCTGTGCTTAACAAAGGTGATCCCCTCTGTCATGAAAATTTCCTGTGCAGAATCCAAATTAAAGAAGAATTCCTTGTTGTTGGAGAAGTCCCCCAGGTGTTTCTGTTTGTGGATGATATTAGACTGAATACAGCAAGCCTCAAAATATTATAGAATCTCCGCAGTGAGATCCATGACCACTCAAAAGAGATTGGCATCCTCCTAACAACCCATACAGAGAAATGCAAATGGATAAAAAAATACTTGCGGCCTAGGCTGAAACATGCAGTTGGTGGGGCAGTCTACTGAGTCAATATATACATAGGGCAGGCATCATACAAAACAGTAAGCTGGGCCCAGAGTAGAAAAAGAAGAAGAAAGCACATTGGATTATATTTGAGAAACTGTTAATTTCTTTGAATAATATTATGCTACTCCCTAACACAAAATTCATCTTTTTAACACTATTGTTGGTATAAAGAACTATAGCCCAGAGTATTCCTGCTGCTACAATGGGGCCCTAGCTCATAGTTCATGTAATCCTAGGGGAACCTGATCTCTAGGTAGGGGATCAGGATTTTTTTTTTCATACTCTCTGGATCATTACTTCTTCAGCCCAGGATCCCAGGGAATATCCTTGTAAAGTCTGAATTTGATTCATGGGCAGAGCCAAGATGGTGGCTGGAAAGCAGGACTTACTTAAGCTCCACCCCCAGATCCCTTGAAACACATAAAAAAATGGCTCTGAACAAATTCTAGAGCTGCAGAACCCACAAAATAGCAAAGGGAAGCAGGGCTCCAGCCCAGGACAGCCTGGATGGTTGCTGGGAAGGGTCTATCGCACGGAGCTGCTTTGCCCTGCCTGGATCTGGGCCACAATCCTGGGTGGCAGTTCTTGGGGGAGAAGGCGCACTGGTGTGGCAGAGCTTGCTGTGTAGAAGTAGCTCTGAAAACAGCAGTGCAGAGGGCGGAGCCAAGATGGCAGCTGGAAAGCAGGGACTTGCATGAGCTTCCCTCCAGGTCCCTCCAAACACCTATAAAATGGCTCTGAACCAATTCTAGAACTGCAGAACCCACAAAATAGCAGAGGGAAGCAGGGCTCTAGTCTTGGACAGCCTGGATGGGCATTGGGTAAGGTCTGTCACCTGGAGCTGGGAGTGGAGTGGAGCAGAGCCCAGTGTGAGCTGCACCCAGACCAACCAGACCAGGAGCCAGGAGGAACAGGCCCTAGCGCCCTGAATCAGTGAGCTGTGGCAGTTACCAGACTTCTCAACCCACAAATGCCGAAGACAACAGAGAAGGTTAGTGGGAAAAGCTTCTGGGACAGAGTGAAAGGAGTTCATGGTTCAGCCACCACCCTGGGGGCAGCGGAGGTGATACAGTTCTGAGGCTGCTTCCAGAGCTACAAGTTGCTTCTGGCCCCAGGGCCACCTGGTAGGAGGAATTAAGTGACAGATCAGAGCTGGAGTGCAGAGCCTACTTAGATCTGAGACAGGTCCAGGTTGGCAGTTCTTGGAGGAGGAGGAGCGCTGGTGTGGCAGAACTTGCTGTGTAGAAATAACTCTGAAAACAACAGCACAGCCCCTCAAGCTTGGGACAAAGTACTCTCTACTCTACAAGCAGTCATACCCTGATAAAAAGCTCAAGGGTCAAGTAAGTTGACTGGGAACATGAACAGGCAGCTAAAACAGACTCAGATTCAGACTCACACTTTGGAATCTTTCTTTGGTGACAAAGAAGACCAAAACAAACAGCCAGAAGAAGTCAAAAAAGTCAAAGAGCCTACATCAAAAGCCTCCAAGAAAAACATGAACTGGTCTCAGGCCATGGAAGAGCTCAAAAAGGATTTGGAAAAGCAAGTAAGAGAAGTAGAGGAAAAATTGGGAAGAGAAATGAGAGTGATGTGAGAAAACCATGAAAAACAAGTCAATGACTTGCTAAAGGAACCCAAAAAATTACTGAAGAAAATAACACCTTAAAAATAGACTAACTCAAATGGCAAAAGAGCTCCAAAAAGCCAATGCGGAGAAGAATGGCTTGAAAGGCAGAATTAGCCAAATGGAAAAGCAGGTCCTAAAGACCACTGAAGAAAATACTACCTCAAAAATGAGATTGGAGCAAGTGGAAGCTAGTGACTTTATGAGAAATCAAGATTCTAAACTTGGTTCATGTCTAGAGTCTCTGTAATAGGGATGAATCCAGGAACAGAAAGTCAGTCAATTACTAAGAAGTAGGTATCTGATATAGGAGAGCTATTTACTTCTTTCCAACATAAAACACAAAAGATTAATAAGTGCACACTGACAAATATTTATAACATGTAATAGTAACCTATCACTCCCAATATCCTATCCCAAGAGGTTGATATTTAAAACATGAAATACTTTGTGAGACTGCTGACCAGACATTTCCCTTTTGCCTCAGAGGCATGCTGTCTGTGCTAGTCACTCAAGGTCCATATATTCTGGTCACCATTCATGCATGATTCATCTGCCTGGCAGAAGTCATCTTCTCCTCTGAGAAACACATAGACTTCTTTTGGGAAAGCAGCACCTGAATCTCTCAAAGGCTTTGGACCTCTTGAATTTACAAGGTAGAAGCCACAGTAGGAGTATCCATCTCAGGATTGTGGTTTGCTATCTTGTGCTCAGGGAAGAGACAAAGCAGAAGAGGCAATGGGGGACTGGAGATCCATTTGCAGGCTCACCCAAGTCTAACACGTACATTCTCTGCCATAGTTATGCAGTCATCACTATTACTTCTGGTGAGGGCTAGGGAGAGAAATTCCCTCTCTCCCATCAGAACGTCCAAAGGAGAGCTATCAGAGTCCCAAGCCATACTATCAGTCAGTCAATAAACATTTATTAAGTACCTACTGTATGTCAGTCACTCTGCTAGATTCTGGGGATACATAAAGAAGTGAAAGACAGTCCCGCCCTCAAGGAGCTTATAATCTAATACATGGAAAAAGAAGAGAGAAGGGGAAGAATTTTAGTTTCTCCAGGCTTAGTGGCCAATCCTTTTTTGCTACAGCATCTTTCCCCCATCAGCCCCAGTATGGGGACTAAGGGACCAACCAATGGCTATTGGATATGAATGTCTTTTGGCAAGAGAACAAAGCACTTGAGTCACCAGAAATGGGTGAATCACAAATTGAGAAATATTACTTCTGATGCACTGGTCAATGTCACGTCACTACATTTTATCCAATGATCCAAAGTTCTCTCTACTCTTCTATTTGGTTAATTGTTTATACCTCAGTCTAATGCCTTTGATTGAGTAGATTCATAGCTTTTCACACCTAACTGATACCTCTGATTGATTGTGTCAATTGAGAAGTCCTAAAAGTCTGAGCCCTTGGTAATTATTGAGGTAGGAGGTAGTAAGTCAGTTAGCATTTATTAATCAATCAGCATTTATTAATCAATCAGCTATGTGCCAAGCACTGTTCCTAAGCCCTTGGGATATGCAGAAAGACAAACAACTGTCCCTGCTCTCAGCCTAATGGGGTGAGGGGAGACAACAACTATGCACAAATAAGTTTTATACAGGATAAATTGGAGGGAGTGTCAGAGAGAAGGTCCCAAGGTTAAGGAGGACTGGGAAAGGCTTCTTGTAGAAAGAAGACTTTAGGTGAAACTGCCAGACCAGCCAGGATAGAGACAAGAAGGGAGAGTGTTCCAGGCCTTGAGGTACAGCCAGTAAACATGTCCAGGGTCAGGATATGGAGTGCCACGTGCAAGGAACAGCAAAGAGGACAGTGTCATTGAATCACAGAGCACATGGAGGGGATCCAAGTGTAAGAAGACTGAAGAGGTAGTTAGGGGCTAAGTTATGAGGGATTAAACACCACTGCATTTTATATTTTATCCTGGGGGTAATTCGGAGCTACTGGAACTTATCGACTAGAGGGTGATATGGTCATATCTGTCCTGTAAAAAGATCAATTTGACAGCTGAGTGGAGGATGGATTGGAATGGGGAAAAATTTGTGGCCAGCAGACCAACCAGTAGACTATTGCAGCTGTCCAGGTATGAGGTGATGAGGGTCTACAACAGAGTAGTGGTAGGATCAAAGGAGAGAAGGGAACATATTTGAAAAATATTTTGAAGATAAAGATGCTATGAAGGCCTTGACAACAAATTGGGTGGGAGGGTGGTGAGAGAGAAGGCATGAGGATGACACCTAGCCTGGTTGTTATTTTCTCCTTTGTTCTTGAAGACGACCATGACAGCAGAGAGGTGATGTCGTGACATGCAAATGAATTGGATTTAAGTGAGGAAGGGCTGTGCAAAGTTAGCAGCCTCACTTTCTCTTCTAAAGCCATCTGGGTCCAGTGGCCAGATATAGATCAGGATGGCCCTCAGGCCTGGGTTACTGGAATGATGGTCGTACCCTTGACAATAATAGGAAAGATAGGAAGAGGAGAGAGTTTGAGGAGGAAAGATAATGAGTTCAGGTTTGGACATGTTAAATTTGAGACATCTACAGGACACCAAGTTCATGATGTCTTGTAGATGGCTGGAGATGTGAGAATAGTAGGTCAGCAGAAAGATTAGGGCTGAACAAATAGATCTGAGAGTCATCTGCATAGAGATGATAATTGGAATCATGGGAGCTGATGAAATCACCAATTGTAAGAGTACAGAGAAAAGAGGAGAGGGCTAGAACAGAGGCTTGTCAGATTCCCACAGTTAGCAGGTCTGACATGGAGGAAAACCCAGTAAAGGAGACAGAAAAGGAGCCCTTAGACAGGTAGGAAGAGAATCAGCAGAGAGAGAAGTGTCATGAAATGTAGGAGAGAGGGGTATGGAAATATGCTGTATCATTTATTTTCTTATTTCTTTTCTCTTTGACAAAATAAAAAGGAATAACAACGTATAAGTGACAGGGGAGGAGGGATACTTGTAAATAAAGGCCATGTAAAAACAAAATATATCAAATACTTTTTAAAAGTCCCTTTTTTATGTTGTGCCCTAGGCAATTGTCTAACTTGCCCATGCTTGGCCCCAATTCTGCTTCTGGAGGCCCTTTCAAACCTCTATAGGGGAATAGAAGATCAGGGACTGGTTTGTTAATGAGATTTGAATATGAGGCAAAGGAATTTGGATTTGAAAAGATTGGGAAACTACTGTAGGTCTATGAGTAGAGAACGACATGATGAAAGTGGGTTTTAAGTAACATTATCTTAACATCGCTTTATAGGAAGGACTGGAGTAGGGAGGGGCTGAAAGCAAGGAGCCAGTTAGGATATCTATTGCAGTCATCTAGGCCTGTACATAATTAGTGATTGGAATAAGGAAGCCTCAGGAACAGTGGAGAATGACCCAAGGTACACTATGTAGAAAAAATGAGATTTAATAATAAACTGGATGTGAGGGAAGAGTGGAAAAGAAAACATGAAGAATCTTGGCCTACTGGACTTTTACCTGTGTGTTCTTTAAGAAAAGTCCTTTTGTTAAATACTCTGACCAGTCTTGGTCCTAGAGGACAGATAATGAAGCACATTTCCCTCCATTTAGTAGATGGGGTAGGCCAATATCTGTGAGAAATTGGAGCACACTCTTTCAGATCAGTCTCTCTCAGTGAGCTTTGCTGAACTGCTTTTGTTTGTTTTGGGTGAGGGTTCTTTGTGGGGAAAGAGAGACACCAGGAAATTATGATATGAAAAAGAAAAGGTAGCAATAATTTGTTTTTCAAAGATAAACCTTCTTTTTAAACTAAATAGCATAGGCTGGTAAATGGATGTAACAGGCTACTATTGAGTGGAAATATTAAGAAATGATGAATATGAAGAATTCAGAGAAACGTGGGAAAATTCATATGAACTGATGCAGAGCAAGATAAGCAGAATCAAGAGAACACCGTGACTTGTTGTTCAGTTGCTCAGTCATGTCCAACTCTGTGACTCCATGTGCCAGGCCCTTCTATTCTCCACCATCTCTTGAAATCTTTCCAAGTTCTTGCTCATTGTTTTCATGACACTATCTATTCATTTCATACTCTGCTGCCCCCTTTCCCTCTTGCCTCCAATCTTTCCCAACATCAGGGTCTTTTCCAATGAGTCCCATCTTCTCATTATGTGGCCAAAGTTTTTAAGCTTCAGCTTCAGTATTTGACCTTCTAGTGAATAGTCTAAATTAATTTCTTTAACTATTGATTGACTTGATCTTCTTGCTGTCCAAGGGAGTTTCAATGACTACAATAATGTAATGAAAGGATCACTAAAAGGAATTTAGAGTAATATAAAAAAAAACAATGATAGTCCTGGAGGGGAGCTAATGAAACATACTTATCTCCTCATGCAGAGAGGCAGAGATCTACTAGGGCAGGATGTTGTATAGATTATTGAACATGTACCATATTTTTTTTCTTTCCTTTGTTCCAAGGGATGGTTCAATCTATATGGTTTTCACACACATGTAAAAGACTATGATGTGAAAACAAAAGTCATCAATGAAAAATGTTTATTTCATTGCATATTATTTCAAAATAAGGGTCACAGGATAGGTCTTAATCTCCCCCAGTCTGTTACTTTCCCAAGTAACACAAAACCAGGTGACCCATCTGTTCCTCCCACTGATGTTTCCGTGCTCTATTTATAGGAGGTGAAAGAACTGGAGCTTCCGAGAGGCAGCTGCACTTAGGGTTACAGATGAGTTCCAGATTCTCAGTCTGAGTGGTGTTAATGTGATTAAAGATCTTCCCCATCCATTAATCCCATTAACAGGTCTCAGGTGGAACTAGTTAAGGGAAGCTTGATTAGGAGAGGCTTGTTTGTAGAAAGGCCCACATCCTTCTGCTAATTAGTCATGAGGGTTGTGAAGCCCTCAGGCTTTAAAAAGGGTGTATATACTCTGAGAGTAGCCTTTAAGCTCTTTCAGAACTGAGGGAGGAGAGGATGCAGGCAAGCAGAGAGCTAGGATTTATGAATGAGTGCTTATGGGAAGGCCCCAGCAGAGGGGAAGGTTATGGGATGGCTGTGATATTGTGTTTTAAGTTCCTTCCCATTATGATAAAGTGGGCTTACTGGTTTCAGGATATAATTGCTGCTATGTTGAATTGGAGCTATTGGTTTTGGGCTATGATCCTCTGGTGTTTTGCTTCTTCTGCCTTCTATGTGGAGAGTCTCTTATATTCTGCATTACAGAACTATACAGGCATATTCATGGTCACCATCGATATTGTGGCACTTGCCTTACTGATACAGCCTGTCTCAGTCATCCAGAACAATCCATCTACTACTAATAATGGCCCCAGACTAAACTAGAACAGCTTACCCCTTAGGTACAAGTGAAATAAATCATTTATTTGCTTCTATCCATAGGAATACTATTTCAGTGACCTATCTTTTCTATTCTTATTTCCCTTCTCAAGACCAATTAAAGTAGTGACATCTATTAATTTGTTTGAATCCCTCTTTTAGCTAATCATGTTTTTATCCTGTTGTTGTTTGTCCTTCATTCTAGAAGAGAACCAATGACATCAGGAAGGTGATTTCTTGACTTACAAGTGAATTGGGTTTAAGTGAGACAGGACTGTACAAATTCACCAGTTTCACTCTCCTCCAGACCCATCTGGATCCAGTGGCAAGACATAGATCAGGACAACTGGAGATGGCCCCAGATACAGTGGGAGATCTTGGCCCTTTTAAGCTAAGGTCTTTCCCAGGTCTCACTTTGTCTAAGGCAATGTCCATTCAGTGGTTAAAGCTAGGTAAGAAATGAGGCAAAAAAATGGAGTAAAAAAATGGCTAGAGAGTAGTCTTGTGAGTGAGGAAAACTTGGATTCAAATTCTGTCTCTGATACATACTGACTTTGTGACCCTGGGAAAGTCACAATCTCTCCGGTCACCAGGCAACTCTTGAAGACCATAAATTGCAGAACATTTATTATATTTGAATCACTAGAGAGAGTTTCCACACTGGAAGTTCCCTTTACAAAATAAATCATGAATGTGGATGAGAAAAAAATGAGAGAAAGACCTAAGACAAATAATGAATGTTAAGAATAAAAAAGTGTTTTAAAAAAATTCTATGTTGTGGATCCAAGAAGGAAAAAACTGTTAAGTGTTGACTAAATGATGATAATGCAAAGAAGGATGAACTACTCAATTCCTATTTTGCTTCTGTTTTCTGTGCCAAAGAGAATGATCATAGGATAGAAAAGTAGAGAATAAAAATAGTTATTTTTTTTTTAAATCTAGGAGTTCTAGATAACTGAGGAGATGGTAGCAGAGCACTTAGCTGTCCTCAATGAGTTCAAGCCACTAGGCCTGGATGAACTACTAGAAAAAAAAGTCAAATGTAATTGCTGAGCTACCAAGAGAAAGTGTGCTGTGGGACTGGAGATGGGCAGGTATTTTCCTAATTTCAAAGACAAAACAAAACAAAAAATAAACTAGAGCCTTGTGGGGCTAAATTCAATTCCTGGGGAAATTATCAAATGTATTTTTAAAGGGCAGCTAGGTAGTACAATGGATAGAGTGCCAGACCTGGAGTCAGGAAGACTCATCTCTTTTTATCCTGTACAACCTCTTCAAGTAGTGAGTTTCATATATTCATAGGATCATAGAATTTAAAATTTAACAAGACCTTGAAGATCCTCTATACATAGCTATGCATGTTTTTACCCTAATACTGTCTTCTTCAAGTTTCAAAGGTGGGGGCGTAATAGGGGAAGGGTGAGATAACCTTACACATCTGGAACTAGTGATAGAGTTGAAACTACAGTACAGTGATATGCCAGTACATGTTTAAAAACTGTTGGGGGGGGCGGAATTTATGCGCACTTTCAAATTTAATCTTCATCATTAATATTTTCTCCATCACTTTCTTAAGCCTTGTACAGTCAACAAAACAATAAATCAAGTCTGGATTTGTGTTAATTACCAATTTCTAAGATGTTAATACTCAGACTGAAAATTTGACAATCAGCTCTTGAAACTCAATTTGAGCTGGCTCCAGCGTATCTATAAGTGGAATCTAGAGTCAAGACCTGAATTCTAGCCCTAGTTTCACTATTAATTTGCTGTAGGACCTTAGGCATTTCACTTTACACCTCTGGGCCTCAGTTTCTTAATCTATAACATGAGAGGTAGCAGGGGTTGAACTGAGATGTTTCTATGTTTTAACATTCTGTGAGTCTATCACAGAAATTGGTAAACAAGTCTGCTCACTCTACATATGTGGTAATGATGTTACTAATTCCGATCTCATTTCTAGCCTTTATCTTTTCAAACTGAAGCATTCTACTGTGCTTGATCTGTCCCAACAGAGAGTCCCCTCCACTCTTCCTTGATCATTTTTAGTTGTCCTTATAATACTCCTTTCCACCTTTGCTCTCTCTCTGTATAGATATGTGTATACATATACACATATATATATACATATATGTATATGTGTGTATTATATATAGATATATGTATATATGTGTATATGTATATATATGTAATATATATATAGAGAGAAAGAAAGCAAAGGTGGAAAGGGGTATTATGTATATGCATATTATATATATTATGTATATTATATATACGTGTGTATATGTATATTATGTATATAATGTATTATATGTATATATATATTATGTATGTGTGTGTGCATGTGTGGAGAGAGAGAGGAGAGAGAACTGTGTTGACTAGTGAGAGCTAGTGTTGACTAGAGCTGGAGATAATGCTCTAGGTATAGATACAAACCATAACTTGTATACAAAGCTACGATCAGGCCTTTGAGATTTCTCCTTGAGCCTTCCAGGTGATATTTGAATAGTCTGCATCTTAGGCCTGACTTCTTGGCTTTGAGTCACTTGTGGTGAAGCCTCTGAATTGAGAGTTTTGAGAACCAACATAGTCTCTAGAGGTAGAATGGTACCATCTGACCTGGTCCCTTCTTAGCAGTGTCTTCTAATGCTCACAAGACATAGCTATTTAAAACCATGTTTCAACAATCTGGCTAGCAGCTTCTGTGGGGGTGTAAGATCCACCCACAGCCAGCACCCGGAAAGCTGCCAACAGCACAGGTTCTTTTGATCTGCTTAACTAAGGAAAGCAAGGTGAAGGGGTTGACAAGTTTACTTTAATCCAACATACAGACAGCATTCACTTAGTTCAGGGGAAAAAACCAGCACACTGAACTTCAGAGCAAAATACAAACAAATTACAAACATCAACAGATAGACCCAATACAAATTCATAGTTACCAACATCTAGGTTCAGCCCGGGAGCTCAGAACAAGGGCTGGCCCAAAGTCAAGCATGCCACCAGTGCTGTGGCAAAGAGTTCCAAGGAACAGACAGCCAACCCCTGGTTTTTATATCTTTTTCAGCATCAGGGGTGAGTCACACATGCAACTCACCCACGTGACCTAGAATCATCACAAAGAGGCGGACTTAAACCCATGTGGTCTAAAAGCCTCTGCTCTCTCAGACATGTAAACTAGGCCCTCCCTGGAGTTAGCCCCACCTTGGGTCCCACCTTAGTTGCCAATCCACACTCACTAAGGTTTTACACCTAATAGGGGTTTGGGCCTGGGGCTTAGCACCTAGTAAGGCTCAATGAATTACTCAAAGGGAACAAAAGCCTAACTATTCAAGGGCACTTGGTGAACTAAGTGCTAAGGAGCCCATTTTTGGTTACCAACACAAACCATTAGGAAACTTTACTATGACTGTAATGGAGTATTATTGTGCTGTAAGAAATGATAAGCAGGATGATTTCAGAAAAACCTGGAAAGATTTACATGAGCAAAATGAAGTGAACAGAACCTGGAGAAGTTGTACATAGTAACAGCAACATTGTTTGATGAAGAATTGTAAATGACTTAGGTATTCTCAGCAATATGATGATCCAAGACAATCCCAAAGGACTAATGTGAAGCATACTATCTGCCTCCAGAGAAAGAACTGATATTGATTGAATATAGACTGAAGCATGCTATTTTTCACTTTCTTTCATATTTTTTCTTTTATTTGAGTCTTATTGTACAAAATGACTAGTATGGAAATGTTTTACATAATTGCACATGTATAACCTATATCTGATTGCTTACTGTCTCAGGGAGGGGAAGTGGAAGGAGGGAGAGAGGGATGGAAATTGGGATGCAAAACTTTAAATAAAAATGTTACAAAAAAACCCCCAACCACTAGGAACCTTTAATAAACACCAAGCTTATTGTTCTCATATGCATAATGAAAGGAAGCAGTCCATAACCGTTAAGTGTTCTTGAAAGGCTACAAGTATTTTCATGTAAGAGATTTGAGTGGATGAGAAATGTGCTAGACTGACAGTTCCAGCTAGAAAAATCTTCACTTTATCTCTGCTTCAGCACACTGGTGTCAGAAACTGACTCACGTTCAGCCCTTGAAAATGACTAGTCACTTTGAAGTTTGCGTTTTCTGTTGCTGAAGGCTGGGAGCCATTTGGCTCTCCAGTAAGGAGAAGGCACTTTGAAGCTTATTACTGTAGAGCCATTACAATTACCTTGGGACCCCACGTTTAAAAGGCACTAAGATTGAACAGACTCTTTTCTCCCTTTTCTGTGAACATATTTAGTGCCTAGCTTCTGAAATTGACAAATCACATGTTGGAATCATTTTCTGAAATCTTGATGGATGACTTTTAAGAATTCACTTGAACATAAATGGAATATAAATGGGTACTAGGGTGCACAATCCATTAAGAAATATTTATTTCCTGAACAAAGTAAGAGTTATAAAAATATAAAGCAGAATTCATTGCTCTGTATCTTTTTATTGCAGTTTTGAAAATAGATCTCTCCTGAAATGTTCTTAAACTTTG
Organism: Trichosurus vulpecula; assembly: GCF_011100635.1. NCBI lineage: Eukaryota > Metazoa > Chordata > Mammalia > Diprotodontia > Phalangeridae > Trichosurus > Trichosurus vulpecula. Next base: position 184,487,268 of record NC_050574.1, read on the forward strand.
TTGGTTCTTTCAAAATGCAGGGTCTTACTCTTCAAGAAGATTTAACAGACATACACCAGGATATTTTTTTCCACTGCATTTTCCCATAAGATCAGAGAGTGTTAAGAAAGCAGGATATGAAATAGGCATCAAAGATATTTTTATGTTTTCTAAGGGGACTCAGGTAAGTCTAGGTTGTTGAAAAAAAATCATTCAGCCAACGTAGTTGCAAAGAGATGTGTGGGATTATGCCGAAACTATGCCAAACCTCAGGATTCTATTGCAAGTGCTTACAACCAGAATCCAGGTCCTGATTTCATTAATCAGTCATTTTACCTAACATCTTCAAAGGCAGTTATATCTGATAATGGCTCCAGGAGCTTATATTTTTTATATGTAAGGGAGGCAAAATTCCATATATTTCAGTATTATTTGTTAAATAGATCAGATGCATAGTTGCTGTGGTATAATCTTTAGAAGCCACTTTATTACTATTATTAGTAATAATAATGATAGCATTTATACATATATTTACATACTATATTATGTATATTTACATACTATCAGGTTTACAAACCTGTCCATATGTTGCCTCATTTTATCTCCAAATAACCCTGGGAGGCAGGTTATCCCCGCTTTACAGATGAGGAAACTGAGGCACAGAGAAGTTATATGACTTAACCAGGGTTACATAGCCAGTAGGTATCCAAGGCTCCATTTGAATGCAGGTCTTCCTGACTCCAGGTCTAGCACTGTCTCCACTGCACCACCTACCTATCCCAGGCTATAAGTCTTTGCTACTATCACCACCATCACTTTACTTCTATTTTATCCCCCCAGTTCCTAAATTGTTCTGGCCGTGCTCAGATCTGACCTACTCAAGGTCACTCACCTACTCAAGAAACTCTAATGGCTCCTTCTTGCCTTAGGATCCTCATTTTGGCATTTAAATCCCTTGACAGTTTGGCTTATCATACATGATTCTCCATTTAGCACTTCACATTCCAGCCAGATTGGCCAACTTGTTGCTCCTCATGTGTGTCATTCTACTTCCTGTTGCTGTACATTTGTACAGGTTATCCTTCAGGCCTGGAATGCGCTTCCTCCTAACCTCTGCCTCTTAGAATCTCTAGATTCCACTAAAGCTCAGATAAGGGCCACCTCCTACACAAGCAATTTCCTGATCCCCCAGATGTTAATGCCTGAAATGACTTTGTATTTATTCTGTACATAGTTTGTCTTTCCTAATAGGTATGCGGGCATGTTGTATTCTCCCAACAAAATATAAGCTATTTTCCTCTTCTGTAAAATGTTGGACCTAGTGATCTCTAGGGTCCTCCTCAGGTCTAAATCCAGGATCCTATGATGCTATGACTAATTCACTTTCCCTCTGTATTCCTGGTACTTAGCACAGTGCCTGATATATAGTAGGTACTTGATGAATGAATCTCTTGGAGAGGGAAGCAAGGGAGCAGAAGAAGTGTGGATTCAAGCTGCTCCCATAGCTCAGAAGAGCAGATGAGAGCCTAAAACTTCACCAGAAGGGTCCTACAGAAGGTAGATGGAGGGAAGTAGAAGAATCAGGGCTGGAAGAAGACAACAGAGTGTCCATGGGACCCCTATGTTGGCACATGGCTAGGCAAAGGAGCAGAGAAGTAACCCTGGGTGGTGAAAAGTGTGCAATAGAATTTGGGACCTGCTTCAGTGTTAGTCATGACTGTGTTCCCTCAGACTTGTTGCCTATAGAAATTTGCTGGTACCTAGACCCACCATCAAAGAGCTTTGAATAATATATATATACACAGTAAATAGAGAGGAGGATTTTTGTTGTTCAGCCATTTCAGTTGTGTCTGACTCTTCATGACCCCATCTGGAGTTTTCTTGGCAAAGATATAGGAGTGGTTTGCCATTTCCTTCTCCATATGAGGAACTAAGGCAAACAGGATTAAATGATTTGCCCAAGGTCACATAGCTAGTAAGTGTCTGAGGCAAGATCTTTCTGGAACTCTATCCATTGTACCACCTAGCTGCCCTAGAGGAGGATACAGTGACACATTTATTAGATTCAGGGAATCTTAGAGTTAAGAGACCTTAGAAATCATCTAGTCTGATAGACTAGATGCCTACCTAAGATATTATTTACCTAATAATACCTACCTACAGTATTATTTACCTCCATACCATATTGGACAAATGGTCATCCAGCCTCCATTCAAAAACCTCCAGTAATGGAGAGCTCATTACTTACCCAGGTAATTCCATTTTCAGAAACACTTAATTGCTAGCTTTTCCTTATGTTGAATTGAGATCTGTTCCCTTAAAAGTTCCACACATGGGCTCAAATTCAGTACTCTGTAACAAAACACTAAACCCAATCCTTCCACATGATGGCCCCAAATATTTGAAGACAATTATTATGTACACACTAATTCATTTCTTATCTAAGTTAATGACTCATTCCTTCAAACAATTATCACTTGTTATGATTGTGAGTCCCCTAATCATCACATTTAGCCTCTTCTGAACATACTCCATCCTGCCAATGTCCCTCCCTTGATATAGTACCCAGAAGTAAACACCATATGTGAGATGTGCAAATTAGAGCAGGACTACTACCTACTTGTTTAAACATTATTCTTCTGTTAAGGCAGCTAACTAGTTGGTGCAGTGGATAAAGCTCTGCATCTGGAGGCAGAAAGACCGAAGATCAAATCTGGCCTTGAACCTCAGCTTCCTCATCTACAAAATGAAGTTAATAAATGAGATATTAGGGTTTACCCTAATATTGCTAACCCTAACTTGCTGTATAAATGCCAACTATGGGGGGCAGAGCCAAGGTGGTGGCTGGAAAGCAGGGACTTGCTTAACCTGTCCTCCAGGTCTCTCCAAACATCGGTAAAAATGGCTCTGAACAAATTCTAGAGCTGTAGAACCCATAAAATAGCAGAGGGAAGCAGGGCTCCAGCCCAGGACAGCCTGGATGGTCACTCGGAAGGGTCTATCGCATGGATCTGGGAGCGGAGTAGAGCACAGCCCAGCGTGGGCCGCGCCAGAAACGACCAGACCAGGAGCCGGGTGGAACAGGCCATAGAGCCCTGAATCATTGAGCTGTGGCAGTTGCCAGACTTCTCAACCCACAAACGCCAAAGACAACAGAGCAGGTTAGTAGAAAAACTGCTGGATCAGAGTGAAAGGAGTACATGGTCAGTCCCAGCTCCCAGGGTCTGCAGAGTGGTGCAGCTATGAGGCTGCTTCCAGAGCTCCAGCTGCGGTTGCTTCTGGCCCCAGGCCCACCCGGTGGGAGGAATTAAGTAGCAGATCAGAGCAGGAGTGCAGAGCCTGCTTTGCCCTGCTTGGATCTTGGTTGCAGGCCTGGTTGGCAATTCTTGGGGGAGGAGGAGCACTGGTGTGGCAGAGCTTGCTGTGTAGAAGTAGCTCTGAAAACAGCAGCGCAGCCCCTAAAGTTTGGGACAAAGTTGTCTCTACAAGCAGTCATACCCTGACAAAAAGCTCAAGCGTCAAATAGTTGGCTGGGAACATGGCCAAGCAGTTGAAAATGGACTCAAGTTCAGACTCAGACTTTAAAATCTTTTTTTGGTGACAGAGAAGATCAAAACACACAGCAAGAAGTCAACAAAGTCAAAGAGCCTACGTCAAAAGCCTCCAAGAAAAATATGAATTGGTCTCAGGCCATGGAAGAGCTCAAAAAGGATTTAGAAAAGCAAGTTAGAGAAGTATAGGAAAAATTGGGAAGAGAAATGAGAGAGATGCAAGAAAACCATGAAAAACAAGTGAATGACTTGCTAAAGGAGACCCAAAAAAATACTGAAGAAAATAATACCTTAAAAATAGACTAATTTAAATGGCAAAAGAGCTCCAAAAAGCCAATGAGGAGAAGACTGCCTTGAAAGGCAGAATTAGTCAAATGGAAAAGGAGGTCCAAAAGACCACTGAAGAAAATACTACCTCAAAAATTAGATTGGAGCAAGTGGAAGCTAGTGACTTTATGAGAAATCAAGATATTATAAAACAGAACCAAAGGAATGACAAAATGGAAGACAATGTGAAATATCTCATTGGAAAAACCACTGACCTGGAGAATAGATCTAGGAGAGGTAATTTAAAAATTATTGGACTACCTGAAAGCCATGATCAAAAAAAAGAGCCTAGACATCATCTTTCAAGAAATTATCAAGGAAAACTGCCCTGATATTCTAGGACCAGAGGGTAAAATAGAAATTGAAAGAATCCACCAATCACCTCTTGAAAAATATTCCAAAAAGAAAACTCCTAGGAATATTGTCACCAAATTCCAGAGTCAAGGAGAAAATACTGCAAGCGGCCAGAAAGAAACAATTTGAGTATTGTGGAAACACAATCAGGATAATACAAGATCTAGCAGCTTCTACATTAAGGGATCAAAGGGCTTGGAATATGATATTCTGGAGGTCAAAGGAGCTAGGATTAAAACCAAGAATCACCTACCCAGCAAAACTGAGTATCATGCTCCAAGACAAAATATGGATTTTCAATAAAATAGAGGACTTTCAAGCTTTCTTAGTGAAAAGACCAGAGCTGAATAAAAAGTTTGACTTTCAAACACAAGAATCAAGAGAAGCATGAAAAGGTAAACAAGAAAGAGAAATCGTAAGGGACTTACTGAAGTTGAACTGTTTTGTTTACATTCCTACATGGAAAGATGGTGTGTATAATTCATGAGACCTCAGTATTAGGGTATGTGTATATATATATATATATATATATATATATATATATATATATATATGTATGTATATGTATGTGTATATATATATGTATATGCATACACACACACACACACACACACATATATATATAGACAAAGGGCACAGGGTGAGTTGAATATGAAGGGATGGTATCTAAAAAAATAAAATCAAATTAAGAGATGAGAGAGGACTATATTGAGATAGGGAGAAAGGGAGAGATAGAATTGGGTAAATTATGTCACATAAAAGTGGCAAGAAAAAGCAGTTAGTTGGAAGGGAAAAGGGGGCAGGTGAAAGGGAAAGAGTGAATCTTGCCATCATCAAATTTGACTTGAGGAGGTAATAACATACACACTCAATTGGGTATCCTACCCTACAGGAAAGTAGGGGGAAGGGGATAAAAAAAGGGGAGACGATAGAAGGGGGACAGATACAGGGACAAGGTAATCAAAAGCAAACACTTTTGAAAAGGGACAGAGTCAAGGGAGAAAATTGAATAAAGGGGGACAGGATAGGATGAAGCAAAATATTGTTAGCCTTTCACAACACGAGTATTGTAGAAGTGTTTTACTTAATGATACATGTGTGGCCTATGTTGAATTGCTTGCCTTCTTAGGGAGGGTGGGTGAGGAAGGAAGAGAGGAAAGAATTTGGAACTCAAAGTTTTAAAAGCAGATGCTCAAAAAAAGTTGTTTTTCCATGCAACTGGGAAATAACATATACAAGCAATGGGGTATAGAAATCTATCTATCTTGTCCTACAAGAGAGTAAGGGGAAAGGGGATGGGGGGGGGAGTGGGGTGACAGAAGGCAGGGCTGACTGGGGAACAGGGCAATCAGAACATATGCCGTCTTGGAGTGTTGGGGAGGGTAGAAGTGGAGAGAAAATTTGTAATTCAAAATCTTGTGGAAATCAATGCTGAAAACTAAAAAATATTAAATAATAAAATATGCAATTAAAAAAGTGACAACTATTATTATTATTAATATTGCTCAAGAATGTATAAGCTTTCTCAGCAATTACACCACATTGTCAACCATACATTTTTGGGTTGTTTCTAAGAGTCCACCTTAAATCCCAATATCTTTGCTAATTTATTAATTCAAGGCATCTGTGGTCTCTGTGATATGGGTGCTCCTTCCAAAGGTGAAGCTTAGAACCCATTTATGCCTTCTCATCTCAAGCTACTCTCATCCACATCTTCTAATAGGAAGGCTACCTAATATGCTGGATACCTTCCTCAAAATCTTTTGCCATTCCATGGACAGTAGTATAGTACTCCAATTGTTCATTTGTTATCATTTTTGCTTTCATAATGGGATTGGTTTACCTCTTTTTCCAGTCATATATAGCTTGGCTAATTTTTCCACCACTTCCAAATTGTATGTAGCCATTGGTCCTAAACAGTTCTTGGTCCACATGGGCCCAAATTCATATCTTTGGACTTCTCTTCAATAAATCACTCCTACAGCTCATTTTTAGTCCAACCAAATAACTCTGAAGACTACCAAGACTAGTCCTTCCCTTCCAAAGGCATGGAAGAACCTTCTATGACCTTAGCATATTCATGGGAGACACCTCATTGGAGAAGAGCCTTTAATTTGTTGAATTTTTTCTACTGAGCCAAATGAATTTTTATAATCAGCAAACAATAAACTCAGCAGGATTTTATATTCTCTCTACCTTTCAGGCAACTGTATAACTATGAAGATTATAGCCTGCTGTAGAAAATTATTTGCTAAAAAATCTGCCTGTTTTATTCTCACATTTTCATTAAGGATACCCTTGAGAAATGCATTCTCATAAAGATTTTACAGAGATAAGAAAACAGGCATATGGTTTAGTAGTTACTGATTTCCTCTCATTTGCTTTTTTTTGTAATAAGATCATCTGGAGGGTTTTTTTAAACCCATGATACCTCGTTTGTCATATCAATTAATTTTATCAAGTCTCTGATTTTGTAGATAAAACAATCTTGTCATGTAAAAATAGAAAGTGTTTTTTGCTTTTTTCCTGAAGTAGTTCTAACATAAGCTGTTCTCTAGCCATATCTACTTGTAAATTGGTGGGGGTTTTTTTCAACCAATCATTAAGTATTAATTAATATATTCTTCTCATTAGATTCATCCTATTTTTTCCAAACTGTTGAGGTTTAATTTCCACATGTTGGCTATCCCTTCCAAAATTTTATAAGCATGCCATTAATGTTTCATTCATTCATGTTGCCAATAAAATATTAAGTAGCTTTAGTCTAAATACAAAACATGTCACTGGAAGCTTCCATTATGTTGTTAACAGCTAGACTTGGAAGTTTAAACTGCTAGGCTGGAATCATGAATATGACATGGAAACACGCTATAGCAGCGATCACTGTTGTTCAGTTGTTTTCCATCATATTTGACTCTGATCCTGTTTGGGGTTTTCTTGGCACAGATACTAAAGTGGTTTGCCATTTCCTTCTCCAGCTTATTTTACAGATAAGGAAACTGAGGTAAACAGGGTTAAGTGACTTGCCCAGGTTCACACAGCTAGTAAGTGTCTGAGGCCAGATTTGAACTCAAGAGTATGAGTCTTCCTGATTCCAGGCCTGGCGCTTTTCCCACTGTGCCACCTAGCTGCCCTTATAGCAATGATGGGGAACTTCAATTATCTAGACATCTTTTTGACTTTTTTTCCCTCTATCAAAAGTGTAGCAACTGATAAATTCTTGATTTATTTAGTGATACTTTTATGAGGATGGAGGAAGCAACAAGATGAACTGCTATTGTAAATTTCATTCTTATCAAGAAGGAAGAATTGGTTGTTGAAATAGAAATTATGGGGACTTTGGACGGGAACTGCCATTCCCTCTTAGGATTCATGACAGTCAAGGAAAGAAAAGCCAGACAGAGTCTGAAATACAACCTAGATTTTGAGGGAGTATATTTCGAAGAATCTAGAGAAAAGATAGAATCACTGAGCTCAAGGGTTAGAAAGAAGCTGAGTGGCCATCTAGTCCAAGCCTGAGACCTCATTATAAAATTTCTGACAACTGGTTGTCCCAAGATTAATCAAAGCTCTCACATGAGGAGAAGCTCAGGACTTCCTGAGGCAGCCTAGGGCACTTCTGGACACCTTGATTTGGTAAGGAGTTTTTCCTGACATCAAGCCTACATTGACCACATTGTAACTTTTACCCATTGCTTCTACTTCCATCCTCCTATATCAAACAGGACAAGCCTAATTCCTCTTCCTCAAAACATCCCTTCAAATAGCAGAAAACAGCTATTTTCTCTTCTCCAGGCTAATGTGCTCCATTTTTCAAACTGATCCTCCTATGTCACGGACTCAAGGCCACTTTGCAATCCTGGTTGATGGGCTCTGGATACTTTCCAGCTTTTCATTGATCCTCTTAAACTGTGGAACTCTAAAATGAATAAACTACTAACAAAGGCAGAGTAGAGTGGTCCCTACCCACTCATAGGTAGTATCCCATGGTCCAAAATTTTGCAGGGGACATTAGTCCAAATGCAATGGGCAATTCTCAAAAATCAAATTCTAACAACATAAATACAAAGCAATAAGAAAGAGAATTGTCTGAAAATGCCATATGGACACGCAGTTCATCAATTAACTTTGGCTTTTAAAAGACATATGTTGTGTTTGTCTTTCTTTTTTGAAGAGGACAGTGACATCAGGAACATGATGACATGACTTGCAATTGACTTTGATTTGAGTGAGGGAGGGCTGTGCAAGGTCACCAGCCTCACTTTCTCCTCCAGAGACATCTGGGTCCAGTGGCCTGATATTTACCAGGACGACTGGAGATGGCCCACGAAGCATTGGGAGACCCTGGCCCTTTCAGGCTAAGGTCTTTTCAGGTTCTCACTGTGAGTGAGGTAACACTCATTCGGTGAATAGGCCTCTTTAAGTAGCGAGTCAAGGGATGGCTCCTTTAATTAAAAAAAAAATTGAATTGCTAAGGGGCGACCCTCAGGGTTGCTGGTCAAAAGACATGTGTATGATAATGGAGGATTAATAGTTTTTAAGTGGCACATTCCCGGAAGAATAACACCAAAAATGCTAAAGCTCAGGATGATTGTTGTCAATGAAAAAGCTGAGTCAACCAGTCAACAAGCATTTATTAACCACTTACTACGTTTGAGGGAGTGTGTTAAATGCTGGGGATACAAAGAAAGGATCGCCAAGTATAACAAAAAGTGCTTTTTCCTAGATATATTTCAGGTAAGAGGAAGATAAAAAGAGGGATGAGAAGCTGATAATGGACTGCAGAGAAAAAGCAGGAGGACCCAACATTTTTTGCTTCCATTTTCTCCTACAAGGAGAATAATTATCTGATTCTGAAGAAAAACAAAAGTGGTTAAAAGGAAGCTGAAATTCTAGATAAGTGAGGAGGTGATAAGGTAGCAGCTAGCTTTGTTATACCAGAAGCGAGTGAGACACGCCACAGAGTATAAGTTTTAAGTGGAGAATTTATTGGCCGGCGGCCATTGGCGTACCGCACCACAAATCAATGGCCACGTTTGAAGCGACAGGGTAGTTTATGTAGGGAATTTACATGCCAGGTCACAGGGTGGTCTGGGGGTACAGGAACAAAGGCCCTGACAGATCACAGATTCTGACAGGTTATCGTTAAGTGGGATAACCTTATCTATTGACATTCCTTGGAGGAGTCACAGAGCCCAGGGATGTTTGCTAGACTCCAAAAGGTCTGAGTCCACTCTTTAGTATGCAAAACTGGGGTTTGTAGTTAGGGGCTGGGGGCAGGGTTTTTCTAGCAATAGCTGGCTACTTAAGTATCACAGCTTACCTCAGTGAGTTCTAATCATCAGACATCTCAGGGTACTAAGAGAAGTACCAGATGTGATTGTGAAGCCATTGTTAATCTTATAGAAATTGTGAATAATAGGAGAGGTGCTACCTCTGCAGGGTTAGAGATGGACAAACGTTGCCCTATTTTCAGAAAATGGAAGAGAATACAACACTCAAAGTCTAGGCCAGCAAGCTTGACATCAATTCATGGCAAAATTCTAGGATATTATTAAATGGATAGTTTGTAAACATTTAGAAATAGAAACAGTGATCACTAAGAGAAACTAGCATGGCTTCATCAAGAAAAAGATATGACTAGGCTTGTTTCCTTTGTTTTGGTCAGGCGTACTAGACTGGATGAGAGGAGGAAGACGTAGTGACAGCATACTGTAATTTTCACAAAACATTTGAGCAAGAAATATGAACTAGATATTAGGTGAATTCGGAACTAGTTGAATGACTAGATCCAAAGAAAAGCCATTAATAGGTTGATGTTAATATAGGAATATAGGATTTAAAGCCAGAAAAATCATCTACTCCAACTACCTCATTTAATAAAGTAAGAATCAGAGAGGTCAATTGACTTGCCCAAAGCCAAATAAACAACACGTAGTGGAGCTCAAATTCAAAAATAGGTCCTCTGACTCCAAATCCAGGAGGTAAATCCCTGTTGGAGTATCCTAGGACTCTGTTGCTGGCCCTGGGCTATTACACTTCTTTTACCTCTGATTTGGAGGAAGATATGGTGGGGATATTCATAAAATTCATAGCTGAAATGAAGCCAGAAGGAATAGCTAACATTTTGGATGACAGAGGTAATATTCAAAAAAATTCTTGATAGATAAAAACATTAGTCCAAATCTAATAAGATTAATGTTAATAAAAATAAAAGTTCAATGATTGAGTTCAGCACATCAATTGTCCAATATGGAGGAGGCATGGTTAGACAACAGTTTATGTGAAAAAGATCTGGGGGTCTGAGTGAACTTCATAGTCAACACTATGAGATGGTAGCCAAAAGAGCTAATACGACCTTAAGCTGCACTGAGAGGCAGGCATTCTAGAACAGGTGAGGTGAGAATCCTACTATCGATTAGAAAACTTCTGCAGTAGTATGTGTATTTCTGGGTACCACATTTTTAAAATGACATTGACAAATAATCTTTCCCCACTTCAATCCATCCTCCACCTCCAACCTTTGCAGTCTTCTTATACCAGTGAATAGCAGGTAGGAAATTGGACATTTGCTGTAGAAAGATCAAGAAAAGACTTTTCAGATTTGGGAAACCTGAGCATGTTTTTAGTCAGATGTTGAAGAGTAAGAGATGGATTAAAGATGTGTAAGAGAAAGGGGACAATTAGAGGAAGATCTTACTAGAGAAAGCCCTCATTACCTCTTGCCTAGATCATTGCGACAATCTCCTTATTGACCTCCCACTCCCTTCTCTAATCATTCCTTATAAATAACACAATAATCTTGCTCAGTAAGTGTCAATGACTCCCTTTTGTCCCTATGTTAACAAACAAGCTCCTCAGCTTCATATTTTAAAGCCTTTCGAAATCAGACTCCAAGTAGCTTTTCCAGTTCATCGCAGATTGCCCACCATTAAGCACTCTATGTTTCAGCCAAACTGGCCAACTTGTTCTTCAAACTTGGACTGCCATCTCTCCCGCCTCATTGACTTTGCACAAACTGTCCCCAGTGTGTGGCATGTAGTTCTTCTTCATCTCTGCTCAGAATCCCTGGCTTCTTTCAAGACTCAGCTGGAGTCACCTTTGACACTAAGCCTTCCCTGGTTCCCCCTACCTGTTCATGTACTCTGCCTCTTCAAGTAATCATGCATTTACTTCTCTGTGTATATATTATATTGCTCTAGTAGACAATAAGCTCCTTGAGGGTATAGACTGGTTTATTTTGTTTTGTTTCTATATCCCAAACACTTAGCATAGTGTCTTGCACATATTGTATGTAGTAGGCTTTTAATAAATGCTTGTTGAGTTGGATGTTGCAAAAGGTTTTACAGCAATTTAAAGGACTTATGCTGAGTTTTCAAGAATGGGCAATATTGAAACAGGTGGAGGAGAAAAGATCACAGGCCCATGAAGAAACTGAGGGAAAGGTACAGAGGCTGGAAGTGAAGAACAAGAGATGGGTCTGTCTGGAGGCATGCATGAATGAATAAGCAAAATAAACAGAAAATTCCCTTTGGAGATTTAACACAACATTTGTAACTGATATTTCCAGCAGTCTGGTCCTCTCTTGGCTCTCATCAGTTAAAGCAAAGTCAGTAAAGAAAGGTTGTTTGTTAATGAGCCTAATGGGAATGACTTGGCCTTTTGTAGTCCAGACTCTTTTGACCCAGGTCACTTTTGATGGAAAAGAGGTACTGGGCAATGAGGGCAGGGTGAATAGAGAGGTGTAGAAAAGGGAGGAGGCAAACGTCTTTAAATTTGGGCATTGTGTTTCCTCCTATCTCCTTTCTTTAAAAAATTATACTTCACAAAGAAGAGCCAAGAAAATAATATACACACTGTCTACAACAATGCAAATCGAAAGAGAAGCCATACCCACAAAAGCAAGTGCTGCAAAATTCTGAAGAATAAGCAAGGATTAAAAGAGGAGATATGAGGGGAAACCTCCAGCCCACCCCCTTGGTGGAGGGGTCAGCCCCAGGTGCTGCTCATGACACATGCTTTCAGACTTTTTCAACATATTAATCAATTTGCTGATTTTTTTCTTCTTTTTCATTTTTGTCTTTAAAAATCACTATTTGTTAAAGGGGATGGCTCTCTCTGGGAGGGGGAAGTGGAGACTAGGGAAAACTATGGTGATGTTAAAAAAAAGACATCTATCAAAACTTATTTTTTTAAAAAAAGGAATTATACTTTACTTGGTCTTTCATCATGTTTCTTCCTGGAAATTTTTTTTCAACTAAAAAGAATAAACTCTTCCCCATCTAAAGGCCCAAACTAAGTAATCAATGAACAAGTATTTATTAAACACCTACTATATGCCAGGCATAAAGAAAGGCAACAGACAGTCCCTGCCTTCAAGGAGTTCATAGTAGAAATTTTAGAGATTATAATTACAGATTCTGGCAGGTTGGAAAGATGTATTTCCCAATAATTAGAGCTGCCCCCAAGTAGAATGGACTGCTGTGGAAGGTAGTAACTTTCTCATGACTGAAGGGCTGTTCTTGTGCACCATGAGGGGGCCTCTTTGCCCCTTTAGGACTGAAGGTTTGTGATTCTGCAAATTCCCTGATCCTTCCTGTGAGTAATAACCTTTTCTCAGACTTCCCAAAGTACTCTGCTTCGTACTCGACATATTTATTTGTAATATTGGCTATCATAGTGATATGTTTGTTTCTTATCTCCTTACTACATCATTAGCTCCTTGAGGGGTGGGACTAAGCCTTTTCTAAGTTTTTTCTCTTCCCCAGCATATAACCAATGCACTTAACATTTATTTACTTGTATCAAATGCTCACAAGATTTTCTTCTCCTTGAATTGTTTTTAGGCCTTAGTGATTCACCAAAGGACATTTGATCTCTTTCTTGCTAGATGACTCTATGATGCCTTTCTCATCCTTATTTTCTCCTCAGAACCACAGAGAGGCAATGATATGCTAAAGAGAGGTGCTTATACAGCCTTCATTGATATGGGTAATACATACATACGTACATATATATATATATATATACATGTATATGTATGTATATGTGTGTGTGTGTATGCTCTGAGGGATCCCTAAAATAGACCAGAGTGCTAAAAGGAAACCTTTCTCCCTGGAAGATGAAAGCAGGGAGGGGAGATTGTAAAGATTCCCCACCGTAGGTGGAGATGAATGCTCATTGGCTAGTAGGACTCAGAAGGGAAGGAAGGACTGATCTTTTTGTTACAAATACCTGAAAGTCTTTCAGTTTGTCAAATGTCCATTTTTTTTCATTCAGGATTAAGACTCAATTTTGCTGGATAAGTTATTCTTGGCCATAACCCCAGCTCTTTTGCTCTTTGAAATATAATGTTCCAAGACCTACAGTCTTTTAGTATAGAAGCTGTTAGGTTGCGTGAAATCCTGACTGTATTTAGGCAGTATTAAAACTGTTTTTTTCTATTTGCTTGTAATATTTTCTCCTTAATTTGGAAGTTTTGAAACTTGTTATGACATTCCTGTAAGATTTCCTATTGGGATTTCTTTCAGGTGATAAACAGATTTTTTTTCTATTTCCTTTTTGTTCTCGAACTTCAGGGCAATTTTCCTTAATAATTTCTTATAATATTGCACCCAGATTCTTTTTTTTAATCATAACTTTCAGGTAGTCTGACAATTCTTATTTTGTCTCTCCTCAATTTGTTCTACAAATCAGTTGTTTTTCCAATGAGAAGGGAAGGAAGGACTGACAGAGATGGAGAAGGCTGCTGTCTAGACTGGTGAATGAGTAAATGAGCTCACAGTATCTAGCCAGCCCAGGTCACTGGACCAGATAAGCTTCACATCCTATCCACCTGGTCATCTTGCCATCCATCTTGCTATCACGTATCCCCACCTCCTACTGTTTCTTGTTTTGGGGTATATCAATTGATGGCCCCAATCGATCAATTCATCATCCCCATGACTCACCAGATATCCTATTTCCTGGACACCACTTATGCCATGTAGGCTCCTACATGTATGTTGCCTTCTATTAGATTGTAAGCTCCTTGAGAGAAGTGGCTGTCTTACTTTTGAATTTGTACCTTTAGTACTTAGCACAGTGCTTGGCACAAAGTTAATGCTTTGAAATGTTCTTTCATTAAGATGTAAGAGGTTAAATTCTCTGATAAAACTCTTAAGTAAAATATGCACATTTGCAACCGTAATCATTTTTAAACAGATTATTAATTCAGCGTGGTCTACTTCCCCATGTCATTAGTAACATGGCCCGAGTTGGAAGAACTGCCAAACAAAATCATTCCTTTGATTTCTTCTCTGGGCACTGGAGCTTGGCTGCACTGATTTTACATTGTGGTTCAAATTTTAAACCACCACCAGCTTTTATGGAATACCTACCATAGCATTTTGATGTTGAAGTATTCACTTTTTTTCAGTAACACACAGCAAGATGTTTGAATACCCTGCCAAAGACTGCTGGTGTTAATTGATGGGTTCAGCTGCCTATTATAGGCAATTGCAACCATCTGTTCCAAATGGTCATATTACTGGGAAACAAAAACCCAATTAAAAGGTAAAGCTTCTATAAGCTTGGCTGAGGCTCACAGATTTGTGGGTGGGGAAGTTGTTCATGTGGATGATTTACAAATGGGGACAGTTTTAGATATTTTTTAAAATGAAACTTTTTTTGCTTTGAAGATGAAACCATTGGTTTAGTTCCTTTGGGAGAAAGAATTAACTAGACAGTAGAGGGCAACTGGGGCCTCATCCAGTTTGAAGACATTGAAGAATTTCATTAAGGCCAACAAACATTTAGCAAGTACCTACTCTATGCTTTATAATGCATAGTGCTAGGCATTGTAGGAAATTCAATGGTGAAAAAAACAACACAGTTCCTACCCTTGAGGAATTTATAAACTAATAGGAAGAGGGGGCTGCCCAACACAAAAATTGTTAATGTGGTAAAGCATGCACAAATAAATATGATAAACACATTCAAGATCGCAGAAGAAAATTCAGAAGAGGACAAACAGTGTTTGTACTGCTATTGTTAAATTAGATCTATAAAAAAGAAAAGAAATTACTGATACATAATGGAGATTCATGGTTTCATACATAATCTTCTTGTTCTATTCTTCTTGGTGTATAGAAATGTTCATATTTGTTCATGTTTTTCCAGTTCATAATAAAAAAAGAAAATTGGGGGAAATGAGTATCAGCTAAGGTAGAATATGCTTACAGCAAAAGAAAGCTCTAGATCATGGGTGGGGAACCTACAGCCTTGAGGTCACATAGGTCCTTGGGTGCAGCCTTTTGACTGAGTCCAAATTTTACAGAACAAATCCTTTTATTAAGGAGATTTGTTCTGTGAAGTTTGGATTCAGTCAAAGGGCTGCACTTGAGGACCTAGAGGGCCACATGTGGCTTCAAGGCCACAGCTTCCCCACCCTGTATCTAGATAAAGAGCCATAAGTAGTGTGAGGACAGATGTTGTTGTATGTCCTTCATTTTTGAAGAAGACCAGTGACATCATGGGGTGATGTCTTGACTTGCATGTGAATTGGATTTAAGTGAAGCAGAGTTTCTCAAAGCTGTCAGATTCATTCTTCTAGAGTCATTGAAATCCAGTGGCAAGACAAAACTCAAGATGACTGGCAATGGCCCAGAGTGCACTGGAAAACCTTGGTGTCTTTGATGTTTGACCAAGCATTCCAGAGAACCTGCTTCAGTCACCTTAATGAACACTGAAACAAATTGTTCTCATCTACCCATTCTGCTGGGGGAAGTCTTCACATGCCTGGGGTAGACATTCCCCCAACTCACTGATGTGTTTGAAGCTTATCGGTTACCCTCAACCTGGTTTGGTGCATCTGCATAGATGGTTTTGGTGGGGCATGGCCACTGCATGCCACAGGTCTGAGGACAGATAGAGCACATTCAACTAGAACATAAGGAGGCTTCATTGAGAAGGTGGCAAATGAGCTAGATCCTGGAGTAAAAGATGGGTGTGGATACAGCTATGGATAGGTATGGATACAAGGGGAGTAAGTGTGCTCCAGATAGAGCATGGACTTGGGAAAGGATAGGAGATCAGAGAACAACTAGGACATGGAGGTGGGAGGAATAGATCATTTACTGCATAATCTGTACCAAAAAGATCTGAATAGGCTGGAATGAAGGGCAGAAAGGGAAAGGGGACAAACATTCACATAATGCATACCATGTACCAGGCACTATATGAAGTGTTTTACAAATATTATCTTATTTGATCCTTACAACAATCTTACAAGGTAGGTGGTATTGTTATCTCCTTTTATAGTTGAGGAAACTGAGGCAAACAGAGGTTAAGTGAAGAGCTGCTAGTAAGTATCTGAGGCTAGATTTGAACTCAGGTCTTCCTGATTCCAGACCCAGCACTCTGTCCACTATACCACCTCGCTAGCCAGAATAAATACGATAAACTTTAGTAGAGATAAATACAAAATTCTGAATTTGAATTTTTAAAAATCTATTCTTTAGAACTGGTGTTCTTAACCTATAGATTTCAAGGGGTCACAAACTTGGATGGAAAAAATATAATTTTATTTATTTCACTAACTTCTACCTGAAATTTAGCATTTCCTTCAAGTATAGTTTTTTTTTCTGCAAACTCTATTCTGAGAAGTCTATAGGCTTCCAAAGGTCTACTTTCTCATATCTACTAAATTATTATGAAAATCATTTACAAATGCATCCAGGATAGCCTTGGTGAAAATAGGAGAAGGAAGACTTTCATTTAAAAAAAAAAAGGATCATGTCTTACATAACTGATTGAAAAGTGCATATCTCAAAGAGCTTATTGCATATTGACTGTAAAGAATTTTATTTGCTAGAGCAAAATTCAGACTTAAAGGCTCTCTTCCCACAAGGTATTTCACATGTAGATGTTAAGATTATAAAAGATTATGTCAATAACACACAGCAGTTTTTTTGTTCAACAATATTCTGATTATTTATAACAAATAAAACACAAAACAGGAAAATATGTCCTCACAAAAATTGTTTGCCATTGTAATGGAGGATGCCTAACGTGGAATGCAAATGGCAACCCTATAGATAGTGAAACCTTCCATATTCTTCTATTTGTAATTGACATCATGCTGATTGTATCATATATTGGAACAGTGTAGAACCTCCTCTGTGGGATACGTAGTCACTCAAAAATTTGGCCTTTCTACACAGGAAAAAACCAAACGGATTAAGAATGACTATGAAGTTGGATCGACAGCCCATCAAACTAGTCTATCAATACCTATATCCTGAATAGATACTATAGTTGGACAAAGGGTTAGTTCAAAAATTGAGTTGGAAGAAGAGTGTAGTGGGGGCTGAATTACATTTGCTAAAACTATAACATGCTTTCAATTGTCAACTTCTCCCAGAAACAGAACTCCATGTTTTTAATACCAATATTCTTTTCATGATGATATACAGTTGTGAATTATAGAATACCACAATCTTCAAAGAATCAAAATTATGCATCACCCAAAGTCAATGGAGAGTCTCATAAAGAGTGTCTATAGGCTGGGGCATGTTACCAATGACAACCTATGGGCAAAAAAAGAAGTATGAAAGATATCATCAAACAGGACCAGAAAAGGAGGTGGGCTAATCACATGGCAGGTGAGGGCACAATCAACAGATAGCCTGTGTTCTGAAATGGTACCTCTGCAATGGTTAAGAAATAAAGAGGAGGGGGTGAAGCCAAGATGGTGGCTGGAAAACAGGGACTTGCTTAAGCTGTCCCCCAAATCCTTCCAAACACCTGTAAAAAATTACTCTAGACAAATTCTAGAGCTACAGAACCCAAGAAATAACAGAGGGAGACAGGTCTCCAACCCAAGATGGCCTGGATGATCGCTGGGAGGGGTCTAATGCACCATGCTAGGAGCAGAGCACAGGCCAGCATGGTCCTCACCAGTACAGACCAGGCCAGAGTAGATCAAGCAGAGCAGACCTCAGGGCCCTGAATCACTCAACCCTTAAATGTCAAAGACAACTGAGCAGGTCAGTGGGAAAACTGCTGGATCTAGGTGAAGGAAGTATGTGGGATGGCAGAGGTGGCCACAGCAGCAACAGCAGTGGTGGCAGTGGCTGCTTCCAGAGCCCCAGGCCAACACAGTGGGGGTAATCAAGTGGCTGATCAGAGAGAGAGTGCAGAGGTCGCTTTGCTGGTGCTGAGGTAAAGTTCTCGTGCTTTGCCTTACCCTGCTTGGATCTGAGCCATGGTCCTGGTTGGCAGTTCTTGGGGGAGAATGAGTGCTAGTGTGGCAGAGCTTTGTGGTGGCTGGGGAGAAGGAGTCCTCCTGGTGGTTACACGGCAGAAAGGAGTGTCTGCAGTCATTGACCAGAACAAAGGCCAGGAGAGGAATATCACACCACCTCAGAATAGAAGTAGCTCTTGAAAACAGCAACACAAAACCCCTGAAGCTTGGGACAAAGCACTCTCCACTCTGAAAGCAGTCATACCCTGATAAAAAACTCAAAAGTCAAGTAATTGGCTGGGAAAATGAACAGGCAGCATAAAAGGACTCAGACTATAGAATCTTTCTTTGGTGACAAAGAAGATCAAAACACACAGCCAGAAGAAGTCAAGAAAGTCAAAGAGCCTACATCAAAAGCCTCCAAGAAAAATATGCATTGGTCCCAGGCCATGGAAGAGCTCAAAAAGGATTTGGAAAAGCAAGTAAGAGAAGTAGAGGAAAAACTGGGAAGACAAATGAGAGTGATGCAAAAAAAATCATGAAAAAAGTCAACGACTTGCTAAAGGAGACCCAAAAAATGCTGAAGAAAATAATACCTTAAAAATAGACTAACCTAAATGGCAAAAGAGCTCCAAAAAGCCAATGAGGAGAAGAATGCCTTGAAAGGCAGAGTTACCCAAATGGAAAAGGAGGTCCAAAAGACCACTGAAGAAAATACTACCTCAAAAATTAAAATGGAGGAAGTGGAAGCTAGTGACTTTATGAGAAATCAAGATATTATAAAACAGAATGAAAAGAATGAAAAAAATGGAAGACAATGTGAAATATCTCATTGGAAAAACCACTGACCTAGAGAATAGATCCAGGAGAGATAATTTTAAAATTATTGAACTATCTGAAAGCCATGATCAAAAAAAGAGCCTAGATACCATCTTTCAAGAAGTTATCAAGGAGAACTGCCCTGATATTCTAGAACCAGAGGATAAAATAGTTATCAAAAGAATCCACTGATTGCCTCTTGAAAAAGATCCCAAAAAGAAAACTCCTAGGAATATTGTCACCAAATTCCAGAGTTTCTAGGTCAAGGAGAAAATACTGCAAGCGGCCAGAAAGAAACAATTTGAGTATTGTGGAAACACAATCAGGATAATACAAGATCTAGCAGCTTCTACATTAAGGGATCAAAGGGCTTGGAATATGATATTCTGGAGGTCAAAGGAGCTAGGATTAAAACCAAGAATCACCTACCCAGCAAAACTGAGTATAATACTCCAGGGCAAAATATGAATTTCAATAAAGTAGAGGACTTTCAAGCATTCTCAATGAAAAGACCCAGAACTGAATGGAAAATTTAACTTTCAAATACAAGCATCAAGAGAAGCATGAAAAGGTAAATAGGAAAGAGAAACAATAAGGGATTTACTAAAGTTGAACTGTTTTGTTTACATTCCTACATGGAAAGATGATATTTGTAACTCATGAGACCTTGCTCAGTATTAGGGTAGTTGAAGGGAATATACATATATATAGACAGAGGGTACATGGCAAGTTGAACATGAAAGGATGATGTCTAAAAAATAAAATTAAGGGGTGAGACAGGAATATATTGGGAGAAGGAGAAAGGGAGAGACAAAATGGGGTAAATTATCTCACATAAAAGTGGCAAGAAAAAGCAGTTCTGTAGGAAGGGAAGAGGGGGCAGGTGAGGGGGAATGAGTGAATCTTGCTCTCATCAGATTTGGCTTGAGGAGGGAATAACATACACACTCAATTGGGTCTCTTACCCTACAGGAAAGTGGGGGGAAGGGGATAAGAGGGTGGGATGATAGAAGGGAGGGCAGATTGGGGTAGTAGGTAGTCAAAAGCAAACACTTTTGAAAAGGGACAGCATCAAGGGAGAAAAGTGAATAAAGGGGGACAAGATAGGATGGAGGGAAATATAGTTAGTCTTTCACAACATGACTATTATGGAAGTGTTTTGCATAATGATACATGTGTGGCCTATGTTGAATTGCTTGCCTTCTCAAGGAAGGTAGGTGGGGAGGGAAGAATGGAGAGAATTTGGAACTCAAAGTTCTAAAAACAAATGTATAAAAAAGTAAGATATACAAGCAATGGGTATAGAAATCTATCTTGCCCTACAAGAAAGTAAGGGGAAAAGAGATGGGGTGGGGGAGTGGGGTGATAGAAGGGAGGACAGACTGGGGAAAGGGACAATCAGATTTTATGCCATCTTAGGATGGGGGGAGGGTAGAAATGGGGAGAAAATTTGTAACTCAAAATCTTGTGGAAATCAACTAAAAATATCAAATGTAAAAAGAATTATTAGGGAGCATTATAAAAAAGTGTAATAAAATAGGTTTTATAATTAAAAAAAGAAATAAAGAGGAAGCCCCCTGTACACTGCCTAGACTCTCTGCTCCCCTCCTCCACCTTAGAGGATTTATGGCTCTACACAGAAATGAGTCTCATAGGATAAGAAGGTGCAGATGGGCTATGATATGCACCACTGGAGGGAGTACCCATATTAATGGAATCATTGATCTATTAAAGGAACTGGTCAATGCAATATGAGAACTAGTTTGACCAGTGTATTTTTCATTAGCATGAAAAAGATGAAACTGACCACATCAATGAGTTGTATTGGTGTTTTAATAGATTAACGTCTCCCTACCTTCCCTAAAATCCTTTTAGTATGAAAGATCTGAGTAGAATGCATTTTTAAAATAAAGAAAATACTTTTCAGATTCAAAGAAAAGTTCTGGGTAATTGATGGAAGATGGATGAGAAGAAAAAAAAATGAACAAATCAGATAATTGACTATTTGAAAGGTAGCAATTATTAACTTTTAACTGCAAAATCATCTAAAAATCTATGGGCATGAACAGATACAGTGTTGTATAAATTAACAAAAAAGCAAACAAAAACCTGACAGCTATTCACATCTTTAAAAAAAACTTTTGATACATAATTTGTTCTTTTTCTTCAATCATTAATTTTATATGAACGGTATTGAGTTCATGAGATTTTGACACATATTCTTTAATTCTCCATCACAATCTAATATGATCCTGGATATTAAGCATACTTTTGACTAATAGCACATTCTTCCAAGTCTAGCCATCATTACAAACCAGAGAGTCTCAATGGTCAGGTAAGTTCAGACC
Organism: Trichosurus vulpecula; assembly: GCF_011100635.1. NCBI lineage: Eukaryota > Metazoa > Chordata > Mammalia > Diprotodontia > Phalangeridae > Trichosurus > Trichosurus vulpecula. The sequence goes on from NC_050574.1 coordinate 184,508,870, forward strand.
ACTGAATATTTTTCTTCATTTCTTAGATGAATTTCTTAACCTTTCATGATGTGTAGCAAGTTTTGTTTCAATATTCCATCTCCATATGGGAGTTTCTTTAATTCCAGAATAATTCTGCTTCTCAGTACATCAATTATATTTCTCAGAGTTCATTATTCCCTTGATGGCAACAAGACTTCTAACAATGGTTTTGTCATAGCCTTAAATGAAAAGGTAGTTTTGTCAATAAAAATGACCCTTTTCAAATCTTCAGTGTCCTGGACTGTGTATTGTCTTTTTTTTCTTTTAGTAATTGTTAGCCACTTCTTTTAAACCGATCTCCTTATTTTTCTTCCAAGTTCAAGAAGCCCATGTTGTACTGTCAAGGAATCAGTAATAACCCCTTCAGCTATGAGGTTCCTCTGAAAGTCTTTCTGAGGATTAATTAGGCTATCTTACAGCAATAATTTGTCAGTTCTTGATGCTGGCTTTTGTTTTTGACCACTGTGTGTGTGTGTGTGTGTGTGTGTGTGTGTACACTTTGGTGTGGCTGACCCTATCAGATGATAATCTTGAGTGATCCTGGAGACTCTTGATTTCTCCATTTCAATAGCCACTGTGGTATCTCTAACAGTTATGGAAGTGCATGTTTTGCATGTTTTCTTGAAGAAATGTTCATTCCTTTAAACCATATAATTAAAAATCTCATGAAAGAGATCATTGAAACCTGTGTGTGACACAAAATCTAGCACTCAGTTAACAGAGAACTAACTAAATGTGTGGAAATCAGCTCAATCTGGTTTCCTCTGATCAGTATCAGATGCTCTGAGTTAGCCTAGTGTGAGTAGAAGCATGACCATGGCTGTCACAAAATGATATCGTATCCATATTACTGCTTTAGTTCTGCAAGAGTCCTTGAAGATCATCTAGTCCAATCCCCTCATTTTAACAATAAGGAAAAGGGAAGGAAATCAGCATTGTATAGCACCTGCTATGACTTTTGTCTTGTTACCAGGTACTGTGCTAAAGGCTTTTTATAAATATCATCTCATACTTTTAGGACTTTTACATGTACATGTTGTCTCTATTAGAACTTAAGCTCCTCGAGTACAGGCACTGTCTCACCTTTGTCTTCGTATCCCTCACATCTGGCACAGTGTCCAGCACATAGTGGGCAAGTAACGAATGTTTATTGATTGATGTTGTTGTTCAGTTGTGTTTGACTCTTTGTGACCCTGTAGACACACCAATGCTGTCCATGGGATTTTCCTGGCAAAGATACTGGAGTGGTTGGCCATTTGCTTCTCCAGTGGATTAAGGCAAACAGAACAGACCATCATCAGACTTTTGTCTTGCCACTGGACTCTGATGACTCTGGAGGAGAGAGTGAGGCTGATGACTTGTGCACAGTTCCTCTTCACTTAAGTTCAATTCATGCCCAAGTCAAGACATCACCCTCCTGATGTCATTGGTACTCTTCAAGAACAAAGGACAAACAACAAGGTGTACAGAAGTTGTGACTTGCCCAAGGTCACATAGGTGGCAGCAGCAAAGGTGGGATTCAAACCTAGGTCCTTTGACTCCAAGCCCATCATTCTTTCTGCCTCAAGTAGTCCTGATTCTGCCACTCACTAGTGGAGTGACTTTGCATTAGTGGTTTCACCTCTTGGAGGTGCAATCTCCTTATCTATAAAATGAAAGGGCTGGAACACAGATCTCTAAAGTCATCTAGTCTGATAGACAATGTGGGAATTTGTTTTGCTTGTTTGTTATGCATATTTGTTACCAGGGGTTTGTTTTGGTCTTTTCAGTGGAGGAGTGGGAGAAAATAAATCTTGTTAGTTAAAAAAATTACTTTAAAAAATTCTAGTCCAGGAAGAGGATTTATATTTAGATCTCACTCCAAAAATATATGATTTTATGATTTTAGTTTATGTGCCTTATTGAGCAAATCTGCAATTATGCATTTGGACAAAGTGATGCAGAGTGAAGCAAGCAGAAACAAGAAAACAATAGACATAATGACAAACAATGTTTATGGGAAGAAAAACCAAACAAAGCTGAATTTTGTGTAATTTTAAAGCCCAATCTTGGCTGTAGAGGAGAGATAAGGAACTGCATCTCGCTCTTTTCCTTGGGGAGGTGGGGGGCAATGGATATGGAATGTCGCATGTGCTGTCAGACACGGTTGCTGTGTTTGTTGGGTTTATTTAACGGATTTCATTTCTTTGTTTCAGGGGAAAGAATGCGGGGAGTGAGATCTGGAAATGACTGTGATATAAAGACAAAAGGAACCAATGCTATTTTTAAAAATTATATTTGGATAACTACCTTGACAAGATCACGTGGAGCTCAGTGATGTACATGCTCTCCTGCCCTCTCCTTCCAACATGGAAGGAAGGTTCTCACTAAAAGGAACCAAACTTTATGCTATGCCCTGAAAGAACACTAGCACACTTGGCTTTTGTCCAACCACAAGGGAAAGGGGCTGCCAATGATAATCATCTGCCACAGAATTCTCTGGCTCCTGTTCCCCAGCACTCAGATCCAGCATCTGTCAGCAGGAGGGCCCTGGCAGTAATTAGCTGACATAAGGGCAAGAGGTGATTCCAACAGGGAGCCGAAGGCATTCCACGAGAGTGGCAAATCTGTTTATTTTTTGAAGTCCAAACGACTTTGAATCAGTGGCCTGGGACTACTGAGGCACACTGTGGAAGAAAGGCCTAATGTTATATGCAGCAAAAGATAAGGTTTAGTTCTAACATCTGTCCCTGATCTTTTGTTCACATCTCTCAATTTTCTTTCTTCTATCAAGTTGTTAACACTTTGCACAGGGGCTGTGACAAGGGCCTATGCAGGACAACAGCCAAGAAACCTGCCACTGAGATGTGTTGTGCTAGCCTTATGGGAATGTGGGAGCAGTATCCAGTGAACAATTTAAAGAACAAGTACCATATCTTTGTTCCATCAGTAGTTTCAAACTGACTCTTCTTGTAGAGCCATGCTGCCATTTGGGCTACCTTTTGGAAGACAGCTCAGATCTAGATTAGCTTAATTTAGGCAAACCTTGGGCCCTAAGATTTGGGAAAGATATGGAAGCTTTATTAATATCCCAATTATATCCCAGGAGACTTTTTGAGCATGTTTCTGGGTCTCTTCCAGAATATGTCAGTCTCAAGGAAAGCAGCCCAGAGAGTCGTGTGTGTGTGTGTGTGTGTGTGTGTGTGTGTCTTTCCTCATTGTCCTGGGCATCTTGTGTGCTATGGCTATACTTGATACCCATTGCCTGGGGGTCTGTCTTTGGTATAGGCAAATCTGTGATGATGAGACCCTCTTGTGATAGCCTAGGGCTGCATCTCTAACAGGAACCCTGTCTCTACCCTACACATCCTAGGGGGTGATTTGAGAGCCCCACAAGTAACAATATTTCTGGTGCTGTAGATTCCATCCTTTCCTCACTGACTTTGCTAGCAGGCCTGGCATATATCATGCATCAACCCAGGGAGCAGCTGCAGTGCAGGGAGGTCAGTGCTAGGGTGCTCTCAACATCAGGATCAACCCATTCTTGTCACTTTAGCTGTCTGCAGGTGACTACAGTTCCCTCCTCCCAATTCCCACATATGTTATTGCATCACCATCCATCTTCAAAGGACATCAGGAGCTGACTGGCTTTTCTGGACTCATTTTGCAATTAACCTTCACAGCACAGCCATACACCAATGAGATAGATAAAGAGCAGGTGGCCTATATGATAGAAAGATTAGTATGATCGATTCTCTATTCAGTGGTTCTCCCAGTAAAAGACTATGAGCACTTTAAAGATGAATTCTTAGCAATTTGAGAGAGACCTTATTGAAAGTGGGATGCTGTAGCAGCTACATTAGGCTTACAAAAAGGGTTCATTAGATGCTAACCACCATGAGTTTTGTTGCTTATGAATTCCCACTCCCAGTGTAGGGTCCTGATGTATTCTTTTGGGACAATGTGCCATATCTACGACTAAAAGATTCAGTGAAGCACGCTCTAGTGGCTGCACCAGACTAGCACAGCCACTAGAATGTGCTTCATGGAATCTTCATACCATCTCACTGTGAATGGACCAACCTCCTTTGTCTTTCTACCTCTTGCTTTGGGCAGACTGAGCCAGTGGATGACTTAGTTTTTCTTAACAATATAATGATCCAAGACAAATCCCAAAGGACTCATGATGAAAAATGCGATCCACATTCAGAGAAAGAACTGACGTCTTCTGAATACCAGTCAAAGCATACTATTTTCACTTTCTTTCTTCCTTTTTTTTCTTCCTTCTTTCCTTCTTTCCTTTCTTCCTTTCTTTCTTTGTTGTGTTTTCCTTTTTGCACTTTTAGGGACCTTCCACTACAGGGTCACAGAAGGAGGATGCTATTTGCACTCTGGGTAGGGCAAGAGGGAGACTGAATCAGGACAGCATTTCAGCTGAGCTGTTTATAGCACAATTGGATGTATGTGGAGGTGTATCTAGTGGGGAACTAAAGAAGAAGAATAAACATTTCTTCACCACCAATCTATCAAGAAGCATTGATTAACTACCTACTATATGCCAAACACTGTGCTAGGTAATAGGGACGCAAAGATGAACATGAAATCAACCCTGCCCTCAAGTAGCTCACACTAGTTTGAAGTTGGTGGCTATTGTGGAACCTTTCCTGTTTTTATCTGAATGGGAACTGGGAAAAAAGTTGGGCCACTCAGGGAGATTTTCTCTCCCATCTATCCATATGCTCCAGTCATATACAAGAGTCACATGGCCTGAAGATGATGACCTGCTACCATTCTTACAAGTGAAGGGCAGGGGATGATTACCTCGAGAAGAAAAAATGAAGTCAGGAGAGATCTGAATCAGCAGCAGGGAATAGAATGAAGAGACAGGAATAGGCCTGACATCCTGTCCTAGGACCAGGAACTTCTAAGTAGTCCCTACATTTTCTATAATAACAATAACTCACATTTTGTAGCACTTTAAGATGAACAAAATTCTTTCTTCAATAGCTCTGGGAAATAGATAATGCTTGCTTAATTACCCCATTTTGTATATGACAAAACTGAGTCCCAGAAAGGTTGTGACTTGCCCAGATTCACAAGGAAAGTAGAATCAGAGCTTGAACTCTATCTAACTGCAGGCTTTCTTATGCCAAATCCTACACTTCCTATTTCACAAAGAGGATGTGAGTATTCAATGCCCATTGTTTATAAAATGCACTGTTTTTCTTATGCATGAAGAAGATATAGAAGCACAACATAACAATTGTTTGGGGCTCCCCAGTTTTCTAGCAGTGAGAAAGCTCTATGTGCCTTCAAAAAGTCCAGGATAAAAGAATTAGTTTATTGCCAAAAAACCAGGCTTAGCTTGAAGCAGGTGTATTTGTCTAATGTAGAATGCATTCATGTTTGATCTATCCTTGGCTGCCTTCACTAAGCCGGCTGCCATTCACTCTATCCTTGGGAATTACACCAGTCACTGCTGTGTGCAGACATCTGAAAGATGTTTTCAATATGCACGTAAAGTTTATTTTCAATCATAGGAAATTAGCCATACACAATAATATGTCATGCGCATTTATATTCCCAATAAAATGTAAAGGGAGGGGAGAGAGAGAGAGAGAGAGAGAGAGAGAGAGAGAGAGAGAGAGAGAGAGAGAGAGAAAGAGAGAGAATGGATATAGTCTGCCACTCCCACCCCCAAGCTCCAGAGAGAACAGATCATCAGTGTAATCAAAGAACACTGTTGTAACCTTTGTTTTCCAGTCTGGTTTAACAAAATGTGATTAGACACATTTATTCTACAATCCCTAACCAGACTGACAAGACTGTGATGGATGAGAATGGCCCCAAGCCTGATCCTCTTTCTATTCATTGTCTGTGAGTTTCCACATAAGCTGTCTTTCATACCCTGATTTAATGTTTGTCTATGTACATTTTGGACTTGACCATTTGGACAAGTTAATAAATTTTGTTGCAAAGTGACACAGCATCATGGAACAGAAAAAATATATCTTGAAATGGACTCTTAGGCTTCTATTGATTCTTCTGTGTATATGTGATTATTGTTATTTTTTTAGGGGTGAGGGGTGTTTTTATATAACCCTTCTATTATTTTTGAAAGACCCTGCTTTAAGAACCTGGTAGCCTTCTGCTGGATTCCTGAAGAAACTGACATGTCTTTTATTTACTAACAAACATTAGACAAGATCCTGCTTCTTCAGATCATTTGGTCTGTCAGTTAATATAATAATCATTGTGTGGGATTGGAGGACAGTACATTCAGGGAAAGGGGCTACCACAATGACAGTATGAAACGCCTGACTTTGTGTTCCCTACACCTCTGGTTTGAGCCCTTTGGTGCCTCAATCTACTGACTATCATTTGTTACAGTTAAGGAATCAAAGACAGTTGAGAAGGGGGAAGGAAAATCTTTTGATTAAGCTTCCTGAGTCCATGTTCCTACTGGGATGGAATTGTCCCATATAATACATTGTTTGATTATCACCAACTGCTCAATCTTCTAAAAAAAAGTCATGTAGCAAATACAGTCTATCCAGCAGGAATTACCTTCTGATGTCTGGTTTAGCTGTATTTTAAATGCCTTAATGTCACAAGGCATGGAGATGCCATTGTTTCCAAGGTCTGGAACTCTGAAAATGAAATAAGAATGAAAGAACTATGTGAGCTATGAATTCATGAAGAGCTGCCAGGTCCAGCATCCCAGCCCCACCCCACATGGGCACCATTTGTGTTGCTCAAAAAAAAAAGCACATTGTTATGGTCCCATATTCCATTTACAGCTAGAAATTTCTCACTAAGCTTTATGAACTTGTATGACACATTTGCTAATGAGAAACAGGCCTTCAGAGCACATTGGTAATGATGAACTCACAGTTAGCAGTTATTTATTACAAGTATACCTACTTCGTGTATTAAATGTGTTCCAGACAAGTTGTATATAAATTGAATTTTTGTCAATTTAATCCTATTTGAAATGGAGAGATGTACCCTAGACAGTGTAGTCCAATAGGGAGAGCTCTGGACTAAGAAGCAAAAACTCTGGATTCAGACTAGGACAGATCATTGCATCAATTTCTTTATCTGCAAAATCATTAGATTATTGCCAGTTCTGTGATTCTATTTAGGAGAATCCCACAGTGGATCATTCTTATAAAGTGAAGGAACAGCTATGAATTAATATCCATATATTTGCTTATTTTGTTAGTATGGATTTTCCTTTTACATTGGGTTTTCTTAAAGCAGATATGCTTACACTTCAGAACATGCCTATCTCAACTGGGCCTTCACTGCCACAAGACAATGTCCTAATTGATTTATTATCCTACTCACCACAACAATTTTCCAAACCTTCTCATCTCTCCTCAAGCCTCCCATGGCATACTCTCCTGTCTTTCAACTAAGGACCATGCCTCATGCTTTATTGAAAAAACTGAGACCATTTACTGAGAGTTCCCCCTTTTCCCTTCTTCTGGTGACATCATTCAGAGAACTAACCCCTCTATCTCCTCCTTCATTCCTGTCTATTACTTTAAGTTTAGATTTATCTAGTTCAGAGAGGGGGAGGTTGAGGTCCTCCTCTAGTATAGTTTTGCTGTCTATTTCTTCCTGTAACTTTCTTAACTTCTCCTCCAAGAATTTGGATGCTATACTACTTGGTGCATATATATTTAGTAATGATATTACTTCATTGTCTCTGGTGCCTTTTCGCAGGATATAGTTTCCTTCCTTATCTCTTTTAATTAGATCTATTTTTGCTTTTGCTTTGTCTGAGATTAGGATTGCTACTCTTGCTTTTTTTTACTTCAGCTGAAGCATGATATATTCTACTCCAGCCTTTTACCTTTATGCTATGTATCCCCCTGTTTCAAACGTGTTTCTTGTAAACAATGTATTGTAGGATTATGGTTTTTAATCCATTCTGCTATCCGCTTCCATTTTATGGGAGAGTTCATCCCGTTCACATTCACAGTTATGATTACTATCTGTGTCTTTATCTGCATCCTATCCCCAATCCATTTATGTTTTTACTTCTCTCTTCTCCTTTTCCCTCCTCAAAAAAGTTTTGCTTCTAACCACCACCTCCCTCAATCTTCCCTCCCTTCTTTCAGCCCTCTCCCTTTTTTTCCCCTTTTCCCTTACTACTTTTTCCTTCCCTTCTAACTACCCTCTTTCTTTTCTTTCCCCTTTCCCCTCCTACAAGCTAGATTTCTATACCTGCATAGGTTATTCCCTCCTTGAACCAAATTCAACGAGAATAAAGTTCACAAAATGCTCATCTCTGTTCCTTCTTTCCCTCTACTGTAATATGTTTTTGTGCCTCTTCATGTGATGTAATTTACCCTTTTCTGCCTCCTCTTTTTCTCTTCTCCCATTACAATCCTTTTTCACCCCTTAATTAGGTTTTTTATCATTATATTGGTTAATTTATACCCATACCCTCTATATATCCTTTTTAAATGTCATAATAAAGATACAATTCACAAGATTTACAAGTATCATCTTCCCATACAGGGATGTAAACAGTTTTCCCTTATTGAATAACATGCTTTGCTTTTTTTCCCTTTTTTTTCTTTCCTTTCCTTTTTACACCTCTCTTGAGTCTTGCATTTGAAGACCAAATTTTCCATTGAGCTCTAGTCTTTTCATCAGGAAAGTCTGGAATCCTCTATTTCATTGAATGTCCATCTCCCTTCCTGAAAGCTGGATAGTTGATCCTTGGTTGTAATACAAGCTCTTTTGCCTTATGGAATATCATATTCCAAACCCTCCGATCTTTTAATATAGAAGCTGCAAGGTCCTGCATAATCCTGACTGTAGTTTCATGATATTTGAATTATTTCTTTCAGGCTGCTTGCAGTATTTTCTCGTTGACCTGATAATTCTGGAATTTGGCTATAATATAATATATAATAATATAATATAATATAATATAATATAATATAATATAATATAATATAATATAGTGTTTTCAATTTGGGACCTCTTTCAGGAGGTGATTGGTGGATTCTTTTGATGACTATTTTACCCTCTGGTTCTAGAACGTTGGGGAAATATTCCTTGATGATTTCTTGGAAAATGCTGTCCAGGCTCTTTTTTTAAATCATGGCTTTCAGGTAGACTAATAATTCTTAAATTATCTCTCCTGGATCTATTTTACAAGTCAGTTATTTTTCCAATGAGGTATTCCATGTTTTCTTCTATTTTTTCATTCTTTTGATTTTGTTGATTAATTCTTGATGTCTCATAGAGTCATTAGCTTTCATTTGCCCAGTTGTAATTTTTATTGAATTGTTTTCTTCAGTTAGCTTTTGTTCCTCCTTTTCCATTTGGCCAATTCTACTTTTTAAATAGTTGTTTTCTTCAGTGTATTTTTTTCCATTTTGTCAATTGTATTTTTAAAGGAACTGTTCAATTTTTCTTCTACCTCTCTAATTTGACTTTTAAAATCCCTCTTGAGCTCTTCCATGAAGGCTTTTTGGGCTTGGGACCAGTTCTTATTCCCCTTTGAGGTTTCATATGTGGGTATAGTGACAATGCTGTCCTCTTCTGAACTTGTGTTTTGATCTTCCCTGTCCCCATAATAAGAATCTATGGTCTTTGATTTTCTTTGTTACTTCTTACTCATTGTGCTTGCTTTTTTCTGGCTTTTAAAGTTGATCTCTGCTTCTGGGGCACAGTGGGCACTGAGCCACACTTCTTGTGCTGAGGGCTGGGGGCCTGGTTATTGGCTTTGGGTGCCAGGGCCTCGGGTTCTAGCAGCTGGAGGCTGTAGCTTACCTGGTGCTGAGCTAGAGTCGGTGGTGTTGGCTTGTGTGTGCAGATGCTGTGTGGGGTTTTACTGCATTTCTCCTGGGTTACACGGAAGCTTGCAGGTTGAGGTGTGGGATGGGAGTGGCCCGGGCACTGGGGGCTGCCTCCTGCACTAGAGCACAGGTAGGCTCAGTCGCTAGTAGATGCCCACCTACCTTGCAAATGGTGGTTCTTCCTGCTGGTGTCTGCCAGTTCTCCTGTCTGTGTGAAGGCATACGCAGGGTAGTGGTGGTGGCCTGGTGTTGGCATTTGCTGGCTCCACCACCCTGGGGCTTAGGATCTGCCGCTAGTTTGCTGAGGTGGGTCTTGCTGCTAGCTTGCTGGGATGCCTCCCATCCTGTACGGGGCCCCTTTAGCCACAGCAAGAGGGACTTTTCCAGTTAATCCCTGTAGCCTCATGAACTAAAAAACTGCTGTACCCCATCTTTCTGCTGGCTCCACTGTTCATCCCTGTCTCTTACAAAGAAGTGGACTTTCTCTTTGCAATACAAACCTCTGTACATACTTCCCTCATCTCACCCCTTCCCATCTACTCCGGCAGACTGTCCCCACTCTCTTTCCCACCTTCAATTTCTCTCCATCTACTCTCTTTCCCTGATGCCTACAAACATGCCAGTGTTTATTTACCCCATCATTAAAACCCAACCATCCCTGCTAATTAGCAACCATTATCTTTCCTCTCCTCCTCAGTTACAATACTTGAAAAAGCTCCCACTGGTTTTCATCTTTTAATTCTCCTCCCCTTCTTTGCTACATTGGCTTATTTGCAGTTCCTTGAACGGGTTACTGCATCTCACTTCCCCATACCTTTGTGCTGGTTGTTCCCCAGGCCTGGAATACTCTTCCCTTACCCCTCCAGCTCTTGGCTTCCTAAAGGCCCCAGCTTAAATGCTACCTTCTGCAGGAGGCCTTTCCCAATCCCCCTTACTGATAATGTCTTCTCTCAGGAGAAACTTTTCATCCAATTCATCCATATCTTATGTTTATGTAGTTATTTACACATTGTCTCCCATATTAGAAGGTGGGCTCCTTGGGGGTTGGTGTTTTTGCCTAAAGCATAGGGCGTAGCACGTAGTAACTGTTTAGTGAATGGTTGTTGACTGGTTGACTGATTTCATCACTGTTGGCACTCTCTCTACTGGCGCACATCATGAACACATCAGTACCTTCTCTTCTGGAATGATTCTAGTCCATGTCTTCCTTTAGATGCTACAGAAACATAACCCTCAGTGTACTTGAGGCCTTCCTCTATTTCTCTTCATTTTCATCGATACCAGGACAACACCTTTGCTGTCCCCATCTATTATACTTTATTCTTATTATATAAACTGGTCCGCCTTATTTTTTTGATCATGTGTGTGTGACTCCTAGCATACCATTCCTTTTTTTTCCCAGCAAAGTTATTCCAAGTTCAAGATACTCTATGCATTATAATCCATAACCACCCATTGCTCATGAAAAAGTAAGGCAGGAAGGAAGGGAGGGAGGGAGGAAAGAAGGAAGAAAAGAAGCGAGTGAGGGAGGAAGGGAGGGAGGAAGGAGAGAAGTAAGGGAAGAATGAAAAAAGGAAAAGGGGGAGGGAGAGAAGAAGGAAAGGAAGGAAGGAAGAAGGGAAGGAGGGAGGGAAGGAATGAAGGGAGGAAGGAAGAAAAGAAGGAAAGATGAATGGATGGATAGAAGGGAGGAAAGAAGGAGGAAAATAAAGAAGGGAGGAGGGGAGGAAGGAGGGAAGTAAGGGAGGAATGTAAAAAGGAAGAAAAGGAGGGAGGGAAAAAGGAAAGGAGGGAAGGAGGAAGGGAAGGAGCGAGGGAAGGGAAGAAGTAAGAAAGGGAGGAAAGACAGAAGAAAAGATGGGTGGATGGATGGATGGAAGGGAGGAAGGAAGGAGGGAAGTAAGGGAGGAATGAAAAAAGGAAAAAAGTTAGGGAAGAAGGAAGGGAGGGAGGGAAAAGGATAGAAGGAAGGGAGGAAGGAAGGGAGGGAGGAAGGAGGAAAGAAAGGGAGAAAGGAAAGGAGGAAAGGGAGGAAGGAAGAAAGGGAGGTAGGGAAGAAGGAGGAAAATAAACATTTGTTAAATGCTACTATGCGTCAAACACCATGCTAGGCATTTTACAAATATTATCTCATCGGATCCTCACAACTACTCTAGGTGTAGGTGCTATTATTACTCCCATTTTACAGTTAAAGAAACTGAAGTGGGCAGAGGTTAAATGACTTGCCCAGGGTCACCCATCTAGTAAGTTTCTGAGGCTGGATTTCAGCTCAAGTCTTCCCAACTCTAAGTCCATCGCTCTACCCACTGTGCCCCACTATGCCCCCATCTGTCTTGGTAAGCCCCCACCCTACCTGCTGGTATATTTACTTTAGCTATTTAGCTAAAGGGATGGAATTAATTAAAAGTAAAGGCATCTGATGAAATACCTCAATAAAAAAAGTAGAAATAAAACATATGCCTGTGAAGCTGGGACATATTATCCCACAAATATACACAATCAGTGCTAAGAGTGAATATACATAGAGCTCACACATAGAGAACGTGGTTCAGTTATCAATAGCATCTATTAAGTGCCTACTACGCAAATTCCTGGGGATACAAACAAAGGCAAAAGACAGTTGCGCCCCTAAAGGAACTCACAATCTAATAGGGGAGACAACATGCAAACAACTATGTACCAACAAGTGATATAGACAATAGATAGGAAATAGTGCCTTCCCTCTGTTAATTCTCTCCACTTCATCCTGTATATGGCTTGCTTTGTATATAGTTGTTTGCACTATTTTCTCCCCCATTAGATTGTAAGTTCCTTGAGGGGAGGGACTGTCTTTGTCTCTTTTTGTATCTTCAGTGCTTAGCACAGTTCCTGGCATGTAGTAGAAACTTAATAAATGTTTATTAATTCATTGATTGAAATAATTAACAGAAGGAAGGCACTAGAATTAAAAGAAATTCACGGCCAGGGTATTCCTGTGGAAAATCGCATATGTAGGGAACTAATGTAGGCTAATGCACAGTTGGAGAGAGACACCTTTGACCCTGCAGTCCCTTCCCCAAGGTCACTGGGCTGCTCTGCTCTCTGGGGGACTTTCTCCCTTCTAGGCATCTCATTTCCATTATTCCACTCTGGGTACTCTACCTCCAGTGCTTTCTACTGGGTGTCCTGCTGGGTATACTGCTGCCACCTACTGGCTTCAGCTAACATGGTTGGCCGAGGACCTTCCTTTACCAACTCAAACGAGAAGGTGGCTTTGCTTAGGCTTTGTTCTAAATCCCTGTATTTCACGTGCAAACATGACCAGCAACAAATCTTCCAGACTTGGAGCCACTTACCATGTGTCCCAATTTCATTTTCAGTGAGAATAGCATTACAGATGCGATTCAGTTCTTCAAAGGGTATGGCTATTGTTGGTTGGAGGACAAAGCACATACTTCGAATATTTAAAAATTAGGTGAATTCTTGTAGACAGTTTAAAAACTGTGATTCTTCAAAACGCTTTGCCTTCTTTTTTGCCACCCTTATTCCAGCACTGGAGAAAAGGAAGGAAGTGGGCCACAGTTAGGACTATGAACCATGGGCTAGCAAGCCTACCCTCCAATCCCCTGCACACGTGGAGAATCTATTTGCCAGTGGATTCAACCTTGGGTTGAACTGGGTCCCTCCAGTAAAATATGCGACACTCTCTAGTTATCACTTTCTTCTATCTACCTGTAAGCATCTTTGACAATGTAACCCTAGGAAATTCACACCACCCTTTAGATACAGAATTGAGAACAAAAATGCCTCTGTTCTGAAAAGAGCCTAGCATATGAGAAAACTTGTTGATGACAATCATTATTAGAATTGTTAGATAGGGACTTCCAGTGCCAAGATGGCAGAGTGAAGAAGGAACCCTCTGAAGCCCTTCCAAATTCCCCTCCAAACAACTAGAAAACCACCTCAGAATTGACCTAGAAGCAGAGAAGCAGTTTACCAGCCCAGCAGGAAAGGTCTGTCTCACTGGGTTAGGAGGGGAGTGGAGTCCAAGAGCAGCAGCAGCAACAGTCAGCCCTGAAGCAGGGGGCCTACAGCAGGGTTCTGAGCAATCTACCAGCAAGGCCCCATCCTCCTGCAAAGCAGCAGCCACCTAAGCAAGTGAGTAGTCTGTGGAGTATAGCAAGACCTCACCCAGCAAACCCACCCCCAGCACAAGCCACCAGAAAGGTCTTGACTGTATTTCTGACCAATAGTGAAGCCCCATCCTGGAGCTGGCCAACAGCAACACCACACCTTTGGGGCCTACCAGCAGAGAGACCCTGTTTCCACAGAAACCTAGCAGCATAGCCTCATCCCTGCGCAGACCAGCAACAAAATTAGGCCTGATAACAGAGAGACCCTGTTTCCATAGCAACCCTCTAACAAAATCCCACCCCTGGGGCAGAATAGCAACAAGGTCCCTCCTCCAGGGCCAGCCACCAGAAAGACTTTGTTGCCATAACAACTCAGTAGCAAGACCCCACCTCTGGAGCAGGCCAGCAGCTAAACCCCACATCCATGGGAGGTCAATGGGGAGGACCCACATCCCAGTATAAGCCAGAAGGGAAGCCTATCCTACAGAGAGAGCAAGTGGCTAAGCCTTGAAGCCCAGTGAAAGCCAGCAGTAAGACCCAGAGCCCCAGCTTGGAACAGTGCAGGACTAGAGACCATCTCTCCCATAAAAATACCAAATCACAAAAAAAAGGCAGAAAAAAATGAGCAAAAAAAAAGAGCTTGACTATAGAAAGTTACTATGGTGATAGGAAGGATCAAGACATAAACTTAGAAGATGATAATAATGTCAAAATGGTTACATGTGAAGCATGAAAGAAAAATGTAATTTGGTCTCAGATGCAAAAAAAGAATTCTTGGAAGAGCTTAAAAAGGATTTAAAAAAAGAAAATTAGAGAAGTAGAATAAAAATTGGGAAAAGAGATGAGAGTAATGCAAGAGAATCATGAAAAAAGAGTCAATAGCATGGGAAAAGATATACAAAAATTTACCAAGGAAAATGACTCCCTAAAATAGAATTGGCCAAATGGAACAGGAAGTGCAAAAGCTCGCTGAAGAAAATAAATCCTTAAAAATTAGAATGGAACAAGTGGAAACAAATGACTCTATAAAATATCAAATGATAAAATGAAATCAAAAAAGTTAAAAATGATAGAAAAAAAATGTGAAATTTCTCATTGAAAAACAACTGGCCTAGAAAATAGATCCAGGAGAGGTAATAGAAGAATTATTGGACTATCTGAAATCCATGATAAAAACAAAACCCTGGACAACATCTTCTAAGAAATTATCAAAGAAAACTGCCCTGATATATTAGAACCAGAGGGCAAAATAGAAATTGAAAGAACCTATTGATCACTGCCTGAAAAAGATCCCCAAATGAAAACTCTCAGGAACATGATAGCCAAATCTCACAGATCAAGGAGAAAGTATTGCAAGTAGCCAAAAAGAAACAATTCAAATATCGTGGTGCTACAGTCAGGGTTATACAGGATTTGGCAGCTTCTACATTAAAGAGCTGGAGGGCTTGGAATATCATATACCAGCAGGCAAAGGAGTTAGGATTACAACTAAGAATCATCTACCCAGCAAAATTGAATATAATCTTTTAGGGGAAAATGGATATTTAGCAAAATAGAGGACTTTTAAGCATTTCTAATTAAAAGACTAGATCTGAACAAAAAAATTGACCTCCAAATACAAGACTCAAGGGAAACATAAAAAGGTAAAAAAGAAACAAGAGAAAACATAAGAAATTTAATAAGTTTAAGCTATTTATATTTCTAAATGGCAAAATAATATTTGTAATTCTCAACAATTTTATGACTATAAGAGCAATTAGAAAGAGTATATATAGACAGAGTTTGTGGATACAAGGTGACTTTGATGAGATGATACCCCAAAAAACAAAATAAAGTGTTGAGAATGAAAATTATACTGGAAGGAGTGGGGAGATTGAATGGGGTAAACTGTCCCACATAAAAGAAGGATAAAAGAGCTATTATAATGGAGGGGAAGATGGAAAGGGATTGGGAGTGGCAGGCAAAGCTTAAAACTTACTCTTATCAAAATTGGTTCAAAGAGGGAATAACATATACACTCAGTTGGATATAGATATCTATCTGTGTTGGTAAGCAAAATGGGTGCCTTAGCACTTAATTCAACCAAGTACCCTTGAATAGTTTGGCTTTTGTTCCCTTTGAGTAATTCAGTGTATTTCATTGAGCCTTACTAGGTGCTAAGCCCCAGGCCCAAACCCCTATTAGGTGTAAAACCTTAGTGGGTGTGGATTGGCAACTAAGGTAGGGCCCAAGGTAGGGCTAACTCCAGGGAGGGCCTAGTTTACATGTCTGGGACAGCAGAGGCTTTTAGACCACGTGGGTTTAAGTCGCCTCTTTGTGACGATTCTAGGTCATATGGGTGAGTTGCACGTGTGACTCACCCCTGACGCTGTTAAAGATATAAAACCAGGGGTTGGCCTTTTCTCTTTGGAGCTCTTACCCACAGCAGTGGTGGCTCAAGTGACTCTGGGCCAGCCCTTGTTCTGAGCTCCTGGGCTGAACCTAGATGTTGGTAACTATGAATTGTGTTGGGTCTGTCTGTTGATGTTTGTAATTTGTTTGTATTTTGCTCTGAAGTTCAGGGCGCTGGCTTTTTCCCCCCTGAACTAAGTGAATGATATTTGTATGCTGAATTAAAGTAAGCTTGTCAACCCCTTCACCTTCCTTTCCTTAGTTAGGCAGATCAAAAGAACCTGTGCTGTTGGCAGCTTTCTGGGTACTGGCTATGGGTGGATCTTACACCCACACAGAAGCTGCTAGCTGGATTACCCTATAAGCAAGTAAAAAGGGATAGGGATAATAGAAGGTGGAGGGGGGGAACTGATAAAAGGGAGGGTATCTTGGGGAAGGTAGGGATCAGAAGTAAAACACTTGTGAGAAGGGAAGAGGGTGTAAAAGAGGGGGTAAACAAGAGAAAAATAGCATGGATGGAAACACACAATTAGTTATAACTATAAATGTGAATGGGATGAATTCACCCATAAAACAGAAGTGGGTAGCAGAATGAATTAAAAACCAGGATCCTACAATATGTTATTTACAAGAAACACATTTGAAGCAGAGAGATACGCACAGGTTAAAGGTAAGGAACTGCATCAGAATCTTTTGTGCTTCAGTTAAAGCAAAGAAAGCAGTGGTAGAAAGAAAAAGAAAGAAATCACCAAAGAAAGCACCAAATGGTATAGCATCTAAATTTTTGAAGGAAAAGTTGAATGAGTTACAGGAGGAAATAGATAATGAAACTATACTAGTGGGGGACCTCAACTTTCCCCTCTAAGAACTAGATAGATCTAATAAAAAAGAAGTTAAAGAGGTGAATAGAATTTCGGAAATGTTAGATATGACAAATTTCTGGAAAAAAAATTGAATGAGAATAGAAAGGAATATACCTTTTTCTTAGCAGTACATGGCACCTACACAAAAATTGACCATGTGTTAGGACATAAAAACCTCACAGCCAAATACAGAAAAGCAGAAATAGTAAACACATCCTTTTCAGATCATAATACAATAAAAATTACATTCAATAACAGACAATGGAAAGAGATTAAAAATTAATTGGAAATTAAATAACTCAGTCCTAAGAACAAATCATAGATAATCATGATAACATAACAAATCATGATAATTTCCTTAAAGAAAATGACAACAATGAGACAACATATCAAAATTTGTGGGATGCAGCCAGAGAGGTATGTAGGGGGAAAACTGTATCACTAATTGTTTACATCAAAAAATAGAGAAAAAAGAGATCAATGAATTGAGCATGCAACTAAAAAACTAGGAAAAGAACAAATTAAAAGTCCCCAAATTAAACATGAAATTGGAAATCCTGAAAGTCAAAGGAGAGTTTAATGAAATTGAAATAAGAAAACCACTGAAATAATAAATAAAACTAGAAGCTGGTTTTATGAAAAGAAAACAATAAAATAGATGAACCATTGGTTAATTAGATTTTAAAAAGGAAAGAAGAAAACCAAATTATTAGCATCAAAAATGAAAGGGGTGAACTCACCACCAAAGAAGAAGAAATTAAGACAATTGTTAGGAGCTATTTTACCCAATTATATCCCAATAAATTTGACAATCTAAATGAAATGGGTGAATATCTACAGAAATATAAATTACTCAGATTAACAGAAGAAGAAATAAAATACTTAAATAACCCAATCTTAGAAAAAGAAATTGAACAAGCCATCAGTGAAGTTCCTAAATCCCTAGAACTAGATGGATTCACAAATGACTTCTATCAAACATTTACAGAACAATTAATTCTAATACTATATAAACTATCTGGGAAAACAGGCAAAGAAGGAGTCCTACCAAATTCCTTTTATGACACAAATATAATGCTGATACCCAAAACAGAAAGAGCCAAAACAGAGAAAAAAATAATGGACCAATTTCTAACATTATTGCAAAAATTTTAAACAAACTGCTAGCAAATACAAACAGCAATATATCACAAGGATCAAACACTATGATCAGGTGGGATTTATACCAGGAATGCAGACTTGGTTCAATATTAAGACCAACTAAAACTATCAGGAAAACTATCAGGACAATTGACCATATCAATAACAAAACCAACAGAAATCATATGATTATCTCAATAGATGCAGAGAAAGCCTTTGACAAAATACAGTGCCCATTCCTATTAAAAACACTGGACATCATAGGAATAAATGGAGTTTACCTTAAAATGATAAGTAATATTTATCTAAAACTGTCAGCAAGCATTATCTGTAATGGAAATAAACTAAAAGCCTTCCTAATACAATTAAAGGGGAAACAAAGATGTCCATTATCACCTCTATTATTTAATATTGTACTAGAGATGTTAACCATAGCAATAAGAGAAGAAAAAGAAATTAAAGGAATTAGAATAGGTGATTAGGAAATAAAATTATCACTCTTTGCAGATGATATGATGTTACATTTAGAAAAAACTACTTGAAATTATTAACATCTTTCGCAAAGTTGTAGGATACAGCATTTCTATATATTGCCAACAAAGTCCAGCAGCAAGAGATAGAAAGAGAAATTCCATTTAAAATAATTGTAGATAACATAAGATACTAGGGAGTCTACCTGCCAAGACAAACCTGAAAACTATATGAACACAACTATAAAACACTTTTTACACAAATAAAGTCAGATCTAAACAACTGGAAAAATATTAATTGCTCAAGGATAATTTGAGGAAATACAACAAAAATGACAATTCTACCTAAATTAATCTATTTATTCAGTGCAATACCAACCAGAATATCAAAAAATTATTTTATAAAGCTAGAAAAATAATAAAATTCATCTGGAAGAACAAAATCTGGAGGATATCAAAGGAATCAATGAAAAAAAATGCTAAAGAAACTGGTCTAGCCATACTAGATCTCAAACTGTATTATAAAGTAGTAATTACCAAAACAATCTGGTACCGGCTAAGAAATAGAGTGGTGGATCAATGGACTAGATTAGGTGCAAATTACATTATAGTAAATGACCATAGTAATCTAGCATATAATAAACCCAAAGATACAAGCTTTTGGGGGAAAAAACTCATTATTTGACAAAAACTGCTGGGAAAACTAGAAAACTAGGTATAGACTAACATCTCACACATATACCAAGATAAGGTCAAAATGGGTACATGATTTACACATATAGGGTGATACATTAAGCAAATTAGGAGAGCATGGAATAGTTTATCTGTCAGATTTATAGATAAGGAAAAAATTTTGGACCAAAGAAGATATAGAGAACATTACAAAATGTAAAATTAATCATTTTGATTACATAAAATTAAAAAGTTTTTGCACAAACAAAATCAATGCAACCAAAATTATAAGGAAAGCAGAAAACTGGGGAAAATTTTTTGTAACAATTTTCTCTGATAGAGGCCTTATTTCTCACATATATAGAAAACTGATTCAAATGTATAGAAATACAAGTCATTCCCCAATTGATAAATGGCCAAAGGATATGAACAGGCAGTTTTCAGATGAAAAAAATTAAAGCTATGTATAGTCATATGAAAAATGCTCTAAATCACTATTGATCAGAGAAAAGTAAATTAAAACAATTCTGAGATATCATCTCACATCTATCAAAGTGGCTAATATGACAAAAAAAGGAAAATGTTGGATGTTGAAGGGGATGTGGGAAAACTGGGACACTAATGCACTGTTAGTGGATTTGTGAACTGATCCAACTATTCTGGAGAGCAATTTGGAACTATGCCCAAAGGGCCATTAAACTGTGCATACCCTTAGATCCAGCAATACCATTACTGCTAGGTCTATATCCTAAAGACATCCAACAAAAGAGAAAAGGACCTATTTGTACAAAAACACTTGTAGCAGCTCTTTTTGTGATGACTAAGAATTGAAAATCAAAGGGATGCCCATCAATTGGGGAATGGCTAAACAAGCTGTGGTATAAGATTGAAATGGAATATTATTGTGCTATAAGAAATGACAGACAAGCAGGATGATTTCAGAAAAACCTGGAAAGACTTACATGAACTGTTGCATAGTGAAGTGAACAGAACCAGGAGAACATTGTACATGGTAACAGCAATATTGTTCAATAAAGAATTGTGAATAAACTTGGCTATTTTCAGCACTAAAATGATCCAAAACAATTCCAAAGGACTAAATGATGAAGCATGCTATCTGCCTCAAGAGAAAGAACTGATATTGCTTGAATTCATACTGAAGCATGCTATTTTTTCCTTCCTTCCTTCCTTCCTTCCTTCCTTCCTTCCTTCCTTCCTTCCTTCCTTTCTTTCTTTCCCTTTATTTGAATTTTTGTACGAAATGACTGGTAGGAAATGTTTTACATAATTGCACATGTAAAGCCTGTATCTGATTGCTTACAATCTAAAGGAGGGGAGGGAGGGATAGAATTTGGAACTCAAAACTTTAAATAAAAATGTTTTAAAAAAATTTTTAAAAGAATTGTTAGATGGAAGACTCATAGATTAACAATTGAGGGGCAATATTAAACTTGTATGAGAAATTATGAAGTCCATAGAGAGCCCTAGCCTTGTAGACAGCAAGACCTAAATTCAGGTCCCACCTCTGATAAATATCATCTGTGTAATCCTGAGCAAATCATTTAATCTCAGTGTCCCATTCAAGTTTCAGACTATAAACAACAGAAAAGTTGACACAAAACTCACCCTTTCCTATTCTCGTGTTCACCCCTCTGAGGATTTCTTCAGAGAAGTAGCGCTGGGACAATTTCTTGTGAAGACACTTTTGTAGGAGCTAGACTCCTTCTCCCTTCTGTGCCCAGTGGCTAGCCTCTGCATTGGTGGTCCTGAGATATGTGTGTCCTGCTCCTGGACAGAACTATTAGCTCCTAGCCAGGGTTAACTTGGCTCTGTTTTTCATGAACTTCCTTTATTGGGCATAGTCTTATCAGATCTAGAGTGAATCAAAACCTAATTCTGGACCTCTGGGCCTAATTTCATTGACATTTGGAAGAAAGTGACAGGTCTAAACATTTAGGACAGAGGAACTAGTGGGGTAAAGGGCACGTTAGATGGGTTTAGAGTTAGCTGAAAGGAAGGATGATGAAATTGGGAGAAGATGGAAGAAAGAGAGAGGGGGAGAAAAAGAAGGATGGAAAATGGAAGGGGAGAGGCTGAGCAAAAGACAAAGACCTAGGTGGGCAGACTAATATGACTATTAATTAATGGCACCAGTTCTACAAGACACAAGAAAATGAATCATTACATCATAGTCACACTTTGAATAGGAGAGAAAAGAGGGGGACATAGAAGAAGCAGCAAGAAATAGGCATATGTCCAATGGTGGCCAGTTCAAATCACTAGGCCTACTGTTACTGGCATTTAAAAGGCAGTGAGGGGGTCTTAAAGGGCAGCTAGGTGGTACAGCAGATAGAGCTCTGGGCCTGAAATAAGAAAGATCTGAGTTCAAATTTGACCTCAGACATGTGGCCCTGGGCAAATCATTTAACCCTGTCTGCCTCAGTTCCTCACCGGTAAAATGAACTGGAAAAGGAAATGGCAAACCACTCCAACATCTTTGCGAAGAAAACCCCAAATGGGGTCATGAAGAGTCAGACTTGATGGAAATGACTGAGCAAGAAGAAGAAGAAGGTGTCTTAAGGTACCTGATAGAAAATTCAGTAAAGTGAGGAGTAGAGTAGGCGGGATTAAGATTAGCCAGAGGAAAAGAAGTTCAAAGTGAGAAAAGATGAAAGAAAGGTGAGGGAAGGAAGAGAGTGGAGAATGGAGAATGGAGGAGGGAAGGGTCTGGAAAAATAAGGAGACATAGAAAAGAGAAGAAACAGATAAGCACAAGGAATATTCAATTACAATCTGCTAGGAACCTGGGGTAAATTAGTATGTTGAAAGTGAGCTTTTTGACATGAATTTATCATAAACGTGCCCAGAGGAAAGGAAGATGGAGAGAGTGTGTGGCCTGGGGGTTGCCTCAAACAGATTTACCTACATTTCCCTCAGGGCCAGGCCTGATGATAATGCTCTCAACCCTCCCACCCCTTTTTTTCTCCAGATTTCCTCAGGCAGTTACTCTCCCTTATCATAGGGAATAATGGTTTTCATTAGATGCTAAGCAGAACTTGTCATTTCACAAGGTCTGAGTCACTGGGGGTGAGGGTGGGGTGAAGAGGGGCTGGGGAAGTAGGGATGTGATCTGAGTAGCATTCCTCTGAACCTGCTGGTTTAATTGTACAAACAGGATGCGACAGCTACCAGAGCTATGGGGCCAACCCACTTGACATGTGATGGGCAATAATTAGGCTCCCCCCAAGGAAGCCCATGCCAGAGTAAGTGACATGCCTGTCCTCTGAGAAATGAGAGGTGGAAGGGCCCCACAACAAGGCTTTGGCGTCTTATCAGAAAGGAAATGTCAAGTATGATTACATCACAGGATTCCACCACCCAGGGGAATACAATTAGCCATCAGCTCTTGGGGCAAATCAGTGCCAAAACATTTTACAGTAGATAGCTATGAGAAGGATGGCAAATCCTCCATCCCCAAAGCAAATATTCGTGAAGGGCGCGCATTTACTCCTCTGTTACACCAACACTTATTGCCATAGATGTGCACAGATCCACATAGGCAGGCACCTACACAATTCGTCTCTGTATATGGAGATTATACACAGAAAACTTCCAAATACATGGGAATCAGATTTGTGTGTGTGTTGTAAGTACTCAAAATGCTTGTTGATGATGGGGGGAGCAAATGAGATTATGCTTATGAAGTGCCTTGCAATCTTTAAAATGTAACTTAAATGACAGTTAATAGTATAGTTGTTAGAATTATAGATCTGAATGAGGGGCACACAGATTTGGATCAGGGTTGCTACTTTCATCATCACTTATTATGAAGTTTAATGGAGAGGCCAAATTAGAAAGCCCTTTGTGAGCATAGAAAAGTGGTGAGCCACCTATCGCTTCTTGGATGTTTAACTCTGTCTTATAGAAAGTATTAACCAGGGAAGTCCATCAGTCCATTTAAGAGAGACAATTACACACCCAGAAAAATATAGTCGCAAGCTATTTCCTCAATGAAGTCTTCATGTTTGCACTCAAAAGATCCACCAGGATGTTTTGATGAATCAACAGATTTATTTTTAAGAGACGTTGCTATCTCCTTTGCCACTACACCCTAAGACCATTGGACCTTCCATCAGACTCTCAGCTGAAACTGTCCATATGCATTGTCTTTCCCTATTGGAATGAAGAATGAGTTTCTTCAGAATGGGGACTGTTTTACATTTCTATTTGTATCCCCAGTGCTTAGAACAGTGCTTTAGACTTAGCAAGCACTTAATAAATGCTGTGTTCATTCATTCATCCTGGCAAGTTTGCATGCTAGATATATTTTTAAAATATATTTTTATTTATTTCATTAAATATTTCCTGATTATATTTTCTAAAAAATAAATTTTAACATTCATTTTTTAAAAATTCTGAGTTCCAAATTCTTTCCCTCACTCTCACCCCTCCTTCACCAAGGAGGCAAACAATATGATTAGATATAATTTCCAAGAGAATGTGGAACTTGGAAATCATTTTCCCCCTTTATATAAAGCCATGGATTGTTTATCTCTGTGGCAAGTCTATTACATAACCATCTTGAATGGAATGGTGAACCAGAGGATTGGGGTCCTAAGTGAAGGTCCATATGATAAGTAAACTTTGATTTTCCAAAAAAGAAACCTGGAGGCTTAAATCATAGCATATTCTGGCTCTATAAGTGAATTTGGATTTACATTAAATAAACATGCTTTAACTAGCATGGAATCTATCTAAATATATATATATATATATATATACACACACATACACACATACACACATACATATACACACACGGCACACATACCACACACATACACATATATACCACACACATTAGTATACCATACATATATACATATATACCACACATATATATACCACATATATGTGTGTACATATGTATATATACACAGATAATATATATATATACACACATACACACATGTACATTTCCCTTGAAGTTATCACAAAGACTAAATTTAATGTACTAACACGAATGTTATAAATGAAAGGGACAGAAGAAAGTTCAGCAGAATGCTGAGAATCATGGGCAAACTAAGAAATTTTATGAAGACAGTATGTGCAACAGACCAGAACTCTGCCCAGGCATTAGCATTTGCACCCACCTTGATGTTCCCTACAAATGATGCCAACATCCATATCAAGGTACAGATCAGAAGGCTGGCTACAGTACAGGCCAGATGGCCTCAGGAGGCTTGGGTTAATGGGAATTTATCATTGAAGTAGTTTTTTAGAGAAATAAATTGAACTGTTTCATCCTAAACCTCTTTTAAAAGTAATTTATGACAATCTTCCAAAGATAATAGGTTGGAAAAGTCTACATAGCCTGCCAAATTTACATTGTCTCTGCCCATATTTACTAATACCAATGTGCACCTGGTCAGGCCCTCCTTCTCCTCCTGTTCCCATCCATTTTATTAGGCCAAGAGACCACAGGGGGCTGCCTGCAGCAAATTCACTGATTTGTTCCCCCAATGAACCAGATTCCCACAAAAACCAAACAAAAAGAGAATCAAAAAGGAGAGGAGTACTGATCAAATTATTATAGGCTTGTTGCCTGGCTTTCTTTTTTTCCTTCCTTCCTTTCCTCTTTCCTTCACTCTTCCCTCCCTCCTACTCTCCTTCCTTTCTTCCCCATCTTCCCTCTTTCCTTCCTTCCCTCCTCCCTCCCTTCTTTCTTTTTTTCCTTCCTTCATTCCTTCCTCTCTCCCCCCTCTCTTCCCTCCTGTATCCCATTAAAACAATCCATTTATTTAGTTAATTTAAAACATTGCTATGAACAAGATACAATTGTTAGACTACCAAGGAAGCCAAGACAATGGAACTATGAGGCTAAGACATGGCCCATTTGGATAGTATAGCACTGAGGACTGAATCAGCATTTCTCCTCCTGTGAGATTGCCTATAGGAAGCAGATAAAAGCAGCAACACAACTTCAAGTCTGGTGTTTGTCAGGGTAGATGACTCTGTTGTAGGTACAGAGTTGTTTGTCATTAAAGGAGGGAGACATAGTGAGTTAGGTGAGACTTCTTTGTGACAGAGTAGAATGTCCCTGGGTATTTTTTCCTGTTTGTCTCTGTATTGCCCTGAGTTCTGTATATCTCTGAGGAAGTCTTGTGTGCCAGGCTCTACTTTGAACTGCCTGAGGTCTTAAACCAAAAAAAAAAAAAATACTAGAAGATTTGCCAGCAGTATTACAACGTCACCATTTTTTGGGCCACTCCCTAATCTTTTGGAAATGCCTGTATCAAAGGTCAAAGGATCCTACTAGTTTTACTCAATCAATATTCATTAAGTACCTGCTATTTGTGTGTCCCATGGTAGGTATGGAAGAAATAAAGGATAAACAAGAAGTATATTTAGAGCAGAAGTTCTTAACTTGACATCCTTGAACTTTTAAAAATATTTTTTGGTAACTATTTCATTATAGTTGGTTTCCTTTGTAATCCTATTTATTATGTGTTTGCGGTTAGAAAACATTTTGAGGAATTCATGACACACAAAAGGTTAATAACTCCTTGTTTCTTTTCTTTTTTAGAGGCAATTGGGGTTAAATGACTTGCCAACACCACACAGCTAGTAAGGGTTTGAGGCTGGATTTAAACTCAGATCCTCCTGACTTCAGGGCTGATACTGTACCCATTGTGCCACTTCACTACCCCTCTGGTTTCAAATAGAGTCAGTATTAGTTCTACTAATTTTATCTATTTCTCTTAGCTAGATATTTTGGATCTGCAGTTGAAAACAACAAATCCAAAAGCACTAGGCTTTAAGCACTGTTGGGAGAAAACTCTTTGTAGATGATAAAATGCTGTATGAGATAGTATTATTATCCCTTGAGTCACAAAAGTTAGGATAATAATATTTTTCATGGGCTGTGACAAAACCTCTGTATGATTTGTTTAAGATCTGTATTTTCTTTTTTATTTAGGGATTTCTAGTATGCAGAGTAAAAAGTTTTGACTCCTTTTAGTAACCTCTGACTGCAAGGCAGTTGTAAAATGAAAGATGTACAGATTTGGAGGGAGAAGTCCAAAGTAAGTCAGTTAGTTATATGCTGTACACAAAACATGATATGTGCTAACACGCAGCGTGCTGGGAATCCTTCAGTTGTTCAGTTGTTTAAGCTGCACCTTAATCACTGAATGGGTGTTGCCTCAATCAAACTGGGACCTGGGAAAGACCTTAGTTTAAAAAGGCCAAGCCTTCCCACTGCATCCTGGGCCATCTCCAGTCATCTTGAACTATATCTCACCATTAGATCTATATGGCTCAGGGGGAGAAAGTGAAGCTGGTGACTTTGCACACCCCTCCCTCACTTAAATCCAATTCACCTTCATGTCACAGCATCACCTCCCTGACGTCACGGTCCTTTTCGAGAACGAAGGACAAACAACAACAACAACGAGTCTTTGTGACCCTACTTAGGATTTTCTTGACAAAGACACTGGAGTGGTTTGCCATTTCCTCCTGCTGCTCATTTTACAGAGGAGGAAACTGAGGAAAACAGCATTAAGTGACTTGGCCAGGGTCACATGGCTAGGAAATGTCTGAGACCAGATTTAAACTCAAGTCTTCCTGACTCCAGGCCTGGAGCTCTTTCCACTCTACCGCCTAACTGTCGCTATTAGTGGTTAGGTCCAACTTTCAAAGTAATGTGAAGGCCTGCTATCATGGTAATACCTCACCTGTTGAAATTGGCTTACTTTTCTGCAACCCAGGAGGAAATTAAAAAATAGGTCAAAATAGCCCCCGAGCTACCAAAGTAGATGTTACACAAATATGATGAATACAGAGAAGCTTGGAAAGACTTAACATGAATTGAAGCAGATTGAAGTAAACAGAGCCAAGAAAACAAAATACGCAGTGACTATAATAATACAAACAAAACCAACAACCATCACAAAGCAATTGAAAGCATATGTAGGCCTGGCATGGTGATACAGGCCTCTAATGTTTCCTACAAAGGGAAGTTGAAGCTAGTGAATCATTTCAGTTTGAGTTCTGAGCAGAGCAGGGCTTAAGTTGATCAGGTGTCTTCATTAAGTTTGGCACCATTGTGGTAAGCTCTGGGAGTGGGGGCCACCAGGGGTAAAATAAAGCAGGTTAAAGCTTCCATGCCAATCATTAGTGTGGTCAAGTAGGTCCATGAGCATCCACTACACTTCCAGCCTAGGCAAGATAGGGAGACTAAAAGGACAAGGGAGGAAAGGATAGATGAGGAAAGGAGAGAAGGGAGAAGAGGAGAGGAAAGGAAAGCAAAGGAGAGGAGAGGAGAAAGAAGGAGAAGGAAAGAGAGAAGGGAGTAGAGGAGAAGAGAAGAGACAAAAGGAAGAGGGGAGGAGAGGAGGGAACAGGAGAGGAGAGGAAATAATTGAAGCAAAATTGCAAAGAACAAATATAACCCCAAAGAAAAGGCATGAGAAGATAGCTCTGTTGCCTCTTTTGTAGAGATAGAAGGCCATGGATGTGAAACATTGCATATATTTTCATATTTGTTTCTAATATATTGATCTATTTTATTGATTTTTTTTCTCTTCTTTTCTCTTTTTTTAAAAGATATTCTTTGATATATAGGATGGTCCTCTGGATGGTGGGAGGGGTACTAGGGAAATTTAGGTGATGTAAAAGATATCAATAAAAAAATTTTTTTTAAGTTGTCACAGAGTCAACAAATGAAATTTTATGCACTTTAATCCAAACATAACTCTCATTCAGATCCTATTTACTCTCATTTTATACATCAGCTTATTCAGATTATGTCTCTTCAATGTGGAGGACTCTGGGGAACTTGCTTCTGGGATAAGCATGATGACATATCAGGAAGGTACCTTTGAAAAACTATGAAGCAGGCACGGACATTTCATTACTTTTTTGCAGGCTGTGTGTTGAAGAGGCTCTCTGGCTTTAGAGGCATTCAAAAATGCCTGTCCACTATCTGTACAAAAATATTGATAGCAGCTCTTTTTATAGTGGCTAAGAATTGGAAACAGAAGGGATGCCCACCAGTTGGGGAATAGCTAAACAAGCTGTGGTATATGATTGCAATGGAATATTATTGTGCTATAAGAAATTACAAACAGGATGATTTCAGAAAAACCTGGAAAGACTTACATGAACTGATGCAAAATGAAGTGAACAGAACCAGAAGAATGTCATACACTGTAACAGCAATAGTATACAATGAAAAACTGTGAATGACTTAGCTATTCTCAGCAATACAATGATCCAAGACAATCCCAAAGGATTTATGATGAAGCATGCTATCCACCTCCAGAGAAAGAACTTACATTGTTTGAATACAGAATGAAGCATGCTATTTTTCACTTTCATTCTTTTTGTTTTGAGTCTTCTTGTACAAAATGACTAATATGAAAATGTTTTACATTATTGCACATGTATAACCTATATCTGATTGCTGACCATCTCAAGGAGCGGGGAAAGGAGGGAGAGAAGAATGGAGGGTTAGAATTTGGAACTCAAAACTTTTTTAAAAAAATTATTTAGTATTTTATTTTTCCCCAATTACATACAAAACAGTTTTTAACATTCATTTTCAAAATTTTGAGTTCCAAATTCTCTCCCTCCCTCCCTCCCTACCCTGCCCCATTGAGAAGACAAGAAATTGGATATAGGTTATAAATGTGTAGTCGTGTAAAACATTGCCATATTAGTCATCTTATGAAAGAAAATATAGACTAAAAGAAAACTTGAGAAAAATAAAGGTTAAAAAGTATACTTCAATCTGTATTTAGATACCATCAGTTCTTTCTGTGGAGATGGATAGCACTGTTCATCATAGGACCTTCAAAGTTGTCTTTAATTGTTGTTTTGCTGAGAATAGCTAAGGCATTCACAGCTGATCATTTTAGAACGTTGCTGTTACTTTGTACACAGAACATTTCACTTTTTGTATCAGCTCATGTAAGTCTTTCCAGTTTTTTTTGATAGAATCCTCCTTATCATTTCTTATAGCACAATAGTATTCCACCAAAATCACATGGCACAATTTGTTCAGCCATTTCCCAATTGATAGGCATCCTTCAATTTCCAATTCTTTGCCAAAAGAAAAGAGCTGCTATAAATCTTTTTTTTATGTAAGGTACTTTTCCTTTTTGTTTTTTATATCTTTTTGGATTCAGTCCTAGTAGTGGTATTGCTAAGACAAAAGGTATGCAGGGTTTTATAGCCCTTTGGGCATAGTTCCAAATTGCTCTACAGAATAGTTGAATCAGTTCACAACTCCACCAACAATGCATTAATGTTTCATTTTTCCCACATCCTCTCCAACATTTGTCATTTTCCTTTTCTGTCCTATTAGCTAATCTAATGGGTATGGAGATAATACCTGAGAATTGTTTTAATTTTCATTTCTACAACTGATAATGAGTTAGAGCATTTTTTTTCATATGGCTATAGATAGCTTTGATCACTTCATCTGAAAACTGCTCTTATCTTTTGATCATTTATCATTTGGGGAATGGCTCATTTTTATCAATTTGACTCAGTTCTCTATTTGTTTGAGAAATGAGACCTTTATCAAAGAAACTTGTTTCAAAATTTTTTTCCACAGTTACTATTGTTAACTAACCCTCTATCCTCTCCCCCCATTTATTCTATTCTCTCTCCTTTCACCCCATCCCTCCTCAAAAGCATTTTGTTTCTGACTACCCCCTCCTCCAATCTGCCCTCCCTTCTATCAACTCCCCTTCTCTTATCCCCTTCCCCTCCTACTTTCCTGTAGAGTAAGATAGATTCCTATACCCAATTAAGTGTGTATATTATTCCCCTTTTGAGCCAATTCAGATGAAAGGTTCAAGCAGTTCCTAACACCTCCCCAGTCTACCCCTCCACTGTAAAAGTTTCTTGCCTCTTTTATGTGACAAATTTACCCCATTCTACTTTTCCCTTTCCCTTCTCCCAGTACATTCCTCTCTCACCCCTTAATTTTATTTTTTTAGATATCATCCCTTCATATTCCACTCACACCTGTGCCTTCTGTCTATAAATACTACTTCTAACTGCCGGAATAGTGAGAAAGTTCTAATGAGTTACAAGTACCATCTTCCCATGTAGGGATGTAAATAGTTTAACCTTATTAAGTCCCTTATGATTTCCCTTTCCTGTTTACCTTTTTATGCTTCTCTTGAGTCTTGTATTTGAAAGTAAAATTTTCTATTCAGCTCTGGTCTTTTCACTGAGAAAGCTTGAAAGTCCTGTTTTATTGAGTATCCATTTTTTTCCCTGAAGGATTATACTCAGTTTTGCTGAGTAGGTGGTTCTTGGTTGTAATCCTAGCTCCTTTGCTTTCTGAAACATAATATACCAAGCCCTCCAATCCTTTAATATAGAAGCTGCTAAAATTTGTGTTATCCTGACGGTGGTTCCACAATACTTGAACTGTTTCTTTCTGACTGCTTGCAATATTTTCTCCTTGACCTGGTAGCTTTGGAATTTGGCTATAATATTCCTGGGAGTTTTTATTTTGAGACCTCTTTCAGAAGGTGGATTCTTTCAATTTCTATTTTACCCTCTGGTTCTAGAATATCAGGGTAGTTGTCCTTGATAATTTCTTGAAAGATGATGTTTAGGCTCTTTTTTTGATCATGGCTTTCAAGTAGTCCAATAATTTTTAAATTCTCTCTCCTGGATCTATTTTCCAGGTCAGTTGTTTTTCTAGTGAGATATTTGACATTGTCTTCTTTTTTTTCATTCTTTTGGTTTTGTTTTATTCTTTCTTGATTTCTCATAAAGTCATTAACTTACATTTGCTCAATTCTATTTTTTAAGGAATCATTTTCTTCAGTGAGCTTTTGGACCTTCTTTTCCATTAGGCCAATTTTACTTTTAAGGCACTCTTCTTCTCATTGGCTTTTTGTAACTCTTTTACCATTTGGCCTAGTCTATTTTCATCTATATATTTTTTATGTCTCCTTTACTGAGCTGCTGACTTTTTTCATTATTTTTTACATCACTCTTATTTCTCTTCCCAACTTTTCCTCTACCTCTCTTACTTGATTTTCAAAATCCTTTTTGAGTTCTTCCATAGCCTGAGACCATTTCATATCTTTCTTAGAGGCTTTGGATGTAGGAACTTTGACTTTATCTTCTTCTGAGTATGTGTTTTGATCTTCCTTGTCACCATAGCAACTTCCTATGGTCAGAATCTTTTTCTGTTGTTTTGCTCATTTTTTAGCCTATTTCTTGACTTTTAACTCTTTGCTAAAGTGAGGCTCTGATTTCAGGTGCACTGTCCCAGGCTTCAGGGATTTTGTGCAGCTATTTTCAGAGATACTTCTAGGGACTTATAAGTTTTCAGTTCTTCCAAGGTGGCATGATCTAAGGAGAGGTGTTTACTACTCTCCTGGCCTGTGCTCTGGTCTATGAGTGACTACAAGCACACTTTTCTGCCTTGGAATTGTAACAAGGTCCCTGCTCCACTACAGCCACAATCTGGGATGTGCTAGTGCTCCTCCTCACCCTGGATTGCCACTCAGGATTGCAACCTGGATCTGAGTATGGGCAAAGCAACAGAGTTCTGCCCCAAGAGCAGCAAAGAGACTCCTGTAATCCACTTCTGATGAGTCGTTCAACTCCCTTACTGTCTGTGAGCTGAGAGCGCCAGCAGCAGCCACTTCCACTGCTGATTCAGTGGTTGCCAAGGCCTGCTCCTGGTTTGCTGGGGCTGGGTCTGTGCTGCTGCGCCCTGTGCTAGATTTTGCTCCACTCTTACCTTTCCTGCCAACCTTATAAGTTGTCTTTGGCTGGCAAATTATTTCACCCATCCTTTTGTGAGTTTTGCCACTCTAGGAATTGTTTTACGGCATTATTTAAAGGTTTTCAGAGAAGTTTTGGGGAGAGTCCAGGTGAGTCATTGCCTTTTCTGCACCATCTTGGCTCTGCTTCCTGGAACTCAAAACTTAAAAAAAATCTCAAATGTTAAAAAATTGTTTTAACATGTAATCGAGGGGAAAACAAACAAACAAACGAATGAATGAATGAATGTGTGCATGTCTGCCCACTTCTACTGCCTCTTTGCTTCATTTGCCTATGGGGAAAATCAGTGACTCTTCCACTCATTGTGTCTAGTGAAGGGAGTAGAGTATCTGACTTGAGGAGTTTTTAAAGGTCAGTAGAGTGAGCCACAAGAATTCAGGAGTTATAATATAGCTTAGATTTTACAGCCAATACCACATTAATGTCCCAAGGAGCAA
This sequence comes from Trichosurus vulpecula, assembly GCF_011100635.1. NCBI lineage: Eukaryota > Metazoa > Chordata > Mammalia > Diprotodontia > Phalangeridae > Trichosurus > Trichosurus vulpecula. Next base: position 184,541,604 of record NC_050574.1, read on the forward strand.
GGAGTGATCTGTAGGGGAGACCTTTGGGATTCCAGCCCATTGGAAGGTTTCACTCAGCAGTTATGCCACTTCTGGACATACGCATGATGAGACCAATGTTATGTAGGAGCTGAGCTAAGTTTTGAATCTACTTCCCCAGACATTAAGGTGGTATAGGTAAAAGTATGCCTTTGAGATTTTGGAGAAAAAGTTGTATATTTGTTCTTGCTATATCTTTGAAATAATAACTAATTAATGTTAAGTGGATAAGTGGAACTAGGGTGTCGGTCATTGGCCGCCTAATAAGAGAGGAACACAGTTAGTAGGGGCTTGAGCCATGGCAGTAGAAAGAAGAGATACTACAATCCCTCATGCTTCCTGGGAATCATAAGGGTATTTGTGTCCTTCCTGGTCCTAAAAGATTGGAACCAGAGCCTTACAACCTGAAGAAATTTAGAAAGGTAGGAAGCCCTAGCAGAGGCAAACACGTTGACAGTGGCAAACATTAACGGTAGACAGCCAACAATAAGAAGAGCCAAAGAATTGCAAAAGAAGACAAGAGCTCAAGTATAGCATTCTGGGACTATTTGTATAGTAGTAAAAACAAAACAAACAAAAAACCTCTACATTGATCAGTTGTTAAGAATATTAATGAACTGTGTTTTGCATTTTAGATTTCTATGAACAGTTTAGATTTAATAAAAGTTTTGGCATGGTAAGGGGCACGTTTCTGTTATCCAGAGAAGTTAATCAAGAATATTTCGTTGTATGATAATACTGTACATCCATTCACCCGGACACAGATGTTCAGAGAGCCTCTGAAGGACTGTAAAGCAGAACTCAACTTTCCCTACAAACCATAAACCTTTATAGTGATTAAGGATGACTTTTATAAACTGATGAAAAATGAAATAAGCAGAACCAGGAGAATGATTTCTATAAAAGATTTAATAACATATTAAATATAAATAACTAAATTTATAAATAATTGTAAGTGATAATTAAATACAATGAAATAATAATATTAAATAGAGATATAAAATAAGATATAATAATATGTTTTTAAAAACAACTTTGAAAGCTAAATGATTAACTACAATGACCATTCACGATTTCAGAGGACTGATAATGAAATTTGCCATCTGTTATGAAAAGAGTTGGATTTAGGGTGCAGAATGAAACATACATGTGTGTACGTGAATGTGCATATGTCTATGTATGTATTCATGTGTAGGCATGGATACATGCATGCAGCCATGCATGTACACAACCACTGAGGGAATTTGTTTTGCTTGATTATAAACATTTGTTATGAGAAATTTGTTTTTCTTTTTTTCTTTTCAATGTAAGAGCTTGGAAGGAGAAAAATAGATTTCTGTTAATTATTTTTTAATAGTGAGTTGGGAGGGAGGATTTGCTACAATGGGAACTATTGCACGAACTATTGCAGATATGAACATTTCAGATGAGGCATGATTATTGTACTATTACTATGTTACTACTTCTACTTAACTACTTAACTATTTTGCTTTGTTACAAGAGAATAATCCACAAATGTCTGCAATGTTGTTGTTGGTTTGTTTGTTTTAAAAACACCAATACAATTTTAAAAGAAAAACAAAAGAAATGGCACAAAATGCTGAATAATGAAAAGCAAGCCTGGATAATAACTGATATCTATGTAGTCCTATAACATTTGAAAAGATTTTACTCACAGGTATCTCCTTTGTGCTTATGGAAATCCTGTAGAGAGAACCTTTTTTGTTGGTGGGTATTTTGGTTTGTTTTTAAATCAGGGATCTATCATTTCATCAAAATAGGAAACTCCCACTAAGGCAGATCAGCATTTCTTCTGAAACTTACATTCTTAGTGAGTTACCTCATCCACTTAGGTGACTTACTCAAGGTCACGCAACCAGTGTGTGTTATTGGTGAAAGTGGAACTCAGGTCTTCTGGATTCAGAGGTTAGCTCTCTATGCACTATAGCAAGCTGCCCTTTGTGAGATAAATACTATGGGTATCATTGTCCCCATTTTACAGATAAGGAAATTGAGACAAAGAGTAGTTAAGTGATTTTCTATGGTTATACAACTAAGTGTCAGAAGAGGGATTTGAACCCAGGTCTTTCTCTTTTGAAGTCCAGTGTTCTATCTTCTACTCCTCATACTATCTCCCTGTCCTATATACCCTGTGATATATGAATAAATAAAAAATAAATATATATTTACACACACACATACATATGTATGTATATATATAAAGTTTTGTCTCCCCATCTAGATTGTAAATTCCTAGAAGCAAGGACCCTGTCTTCTTTATCCCTTTCGCCACACCAACACTTAGTCTTAAGATATTGGCTGTCAGTAAGTTTATGTCAAGGACAGCTAAGTGCCATAGTGGATGGAGCTCCAGGCCTGGAGTCAGGAAGACTCATCCTCCTGAGTTCAAATGTGGCCTCAGACACTTACTACCTGTGTGACCCTGGGCAACTTACTTAAGCTTCAGTTCCCTCATCTATAAAATGAGCTGGAGAAAGAAACCACTCCAGTATCTTTGCCAAGAAAACCCGCAATGGGATCATGAAGAGTCAGATACAATTGAACAAAAACAAACTTTATGTCATTGTTAGACTTACTGCTCAGTAGCTTTTTATTTTCTATTTTTATCCTTTAGGACACTCTCTCTTTCTGCCAGCAATTAAAGAGTTGCTGTGGGTAAAAATTTCCACAAGATATAATATTGTCATCGCTGACGTGAGGGGGACCTTCTCTCAAGCAACAGGGACTTGCTTTTCTTTAAAATGCATGCACACATGAGGCTGCCACATGCTCGCTGAATTTTTACCATCCATAATCATGCAGAACCAAAACTGCAGTCTCGACATGTGTACGCTCCACATTCTTCATTTAAGCTTGGGGCACTTTCAGCATGAATGGATTGCCTATCCCCCCTCCTTTTCCCCAAACTTCCCCCTTACCTCTGCAGCCACCCCACATAACCCCACCCCTTCCACTATGGGAGATTCGCTTAAACCCAGCTGAAAATATTTAGTGAAGACTTCTTAGGCAGCCGTAGAGAGGCAGGCAAGATCCTTTTGTTCACTATCTAAAGAAGCTGTATTTATTGCGGGCTACTCACTTACATAAGAGATGCATTAAAATCTTCTGCCCTCTGGGCCCTCTTGAAACCCAGGGACTTCTATAGTTTGAACTGAAAGCTACAAGACAGAAATTTCCCAGCTGAATTACTAGACTTGTAGACTTAACCTTTCTTCATGCTGAGAGAGAAACACAAGAGATTAGATTGCCAAATGACTTTCTGGGGGATAAACTACACCCTCTTTATAGCTAATTAGTCAGTGCTTCATCATTCCTTCTCGTCTTTGCCCTGGTGACCCTGATTAACCAGGCAAGGCATTCTATTCTTAATTTCTAAATACGTATCTTTCAGGGTTTTCTTATTTCCAAAAGTTTTTTCTTTCTAAAATTACTATTCTCCACCCCCAGAGACATCAAAGGCGTCTTCATCTTAATTGTAAATTTTTCATGGAAAAGTTATATGTCTGCGATCTCCCCCTTCTCAGATATCTGTGTTGTGGAGATAAAATGAGATAACAGGTAGAGTGCTTTGCAAACCTTAAAGGGCTATATAAATGATAGCCATTATTATTATTCTTATTAGTAGTCTCTCAATAAATATTTCTTGAATTGAATTCAACTGAACCTCCCATCTCTTAGCATCTAATCGAAGAATATACTATTCATTATAAAGGCAGGAATTGAGGACTAAGGATTGAGGTGGCTGCTCATAGCTTCGGCTGTTCCACCTAAGGGCTGTGTTTTGTTTTATTTTTGCCATTGCTTCCCCACTCCCCTCATTTGCATTGGAGACCAAAGGAGCTTGGGAATTTTTAGCTCTAAGTCAGATAGCTGTCTGGGACAATGATCTGGGATTCAGCCCCAAACACCAGGAATTTTAAAAGACAGGTTAAAGTCTAGAGGCTCTTTTTAATTAGCTGGTTCTTCTGTGTTCCAAAGAGCTTGGCTTTTGGAGGTAGAGGCTCCTCTAGTAGAAAGAAGAGCTCTACAATGCCAACATTCTGAGAATTGCAAACTTTTCCCAATGGGGAGATGAGCAATTGAAGGTTTTTACTGGTTTGATACTGAGTGTGTGAAGGACTACCTTCACTTACTGAAAAAGCTAAAGCCTCAGCTAGGTGGTATGATGGGTAGAGAGCTGACCCTGGAGTCAAGAAGACCTGAGTTTATAACCAGCCTCAGATACTTAGTAGCTCTGTGACCCTGGGCAAGTCATTTAACCCTCTTTGCCTAAGATTTCTCATCTGTAAAATGAGCTGGAGAATTGTGTTGGTAAGCAAAATGGGCTCCTTAGCACTTAGTTCAACAAGTGCCCTTGAATAGTTTGGCTTTTGTTCCCTTTGAGTAATTCATTGAGCCTTACTAGGTGCTAAGGCCCAGGCCTAAACCCCTATTAGGTGTAAAACCTTAGTGGGTGTGGATTGGCAACTAAGGTGGGGCCCAAGGTAGGGCTAACTCCAGGGAGGGCCTAGTTTACATGTCTGGGAGAGCAGAGGCTTTTAGACCACGTGGATTTAAGTCACCTCTTTGCAAACGATTCTAGGTCACATGGGTGAGTCGCATGTGTGACTCACCCCTGATGCTGAAAAAGATATAAAAACCAGGGGTTGGCTGTCTGTTCTTTGGAGCTCTTTGCCACAGCAGTGGTGGCGCATGACTCTGGGCCAGACCTTGTTCTGAGCTCCTGGGCTGAACCTAGATGTTGGTAACTATGAATTGTGTTGGGTCTGTCTGTTGATGTTTGTAATTTGTTTGTATTTTGCTCTGAAGTTCAGTGTGCTGGCTTTTTCCCCCCTGAACTAAATGAATGATATTTGTATGCTGAATTAAAGTAAGCTTGTCAACCCCTTCACCTTGCTTTCCTTAGTTAGGCAGATCAAAAGAACCTGTGCTGTTGGCAGCTTTCCGGGCGCTCACTGTGGGTGGATCTTACACCCCCACAGAAGCTACTAGCCAGATTGTTGAAACAAGAATAAAATGGCAAACCCCTCCATTATCTTTGCCAAGAAAACCCCAAAAGGGTTCACCAAAACTGAAACAGCTGAATGACAACAAGCTTCTAGGCCGTAAGCTAAAAGACAGATGTCAGATTTCATTTGTCCTTTGAGGAGTCTTGCTGAAGCCAGAATCTGGAACCATAAATTACCTCTGAGGTCCCTTCCTCTTCTAGATCTATGGTCTAGGTGTCAGGCAGAGCAGCACCCAGCAGTGAACATGAAACTAGTGCTTAGGTGTTCTATCAGGGTGAAGGCATCACCTGAAGGTAATGGCAACCCTGCAAAGTCAGAGATAAGAAGAAGGTCATCTCTCCACACCTTTCTCTAGCTAAGTTTGCTCTTTCCACTGATGGTTTGTATATTTGTGGGACAGTGTGCCCCAGGTTCATGGAGGAAATGTTCCATTACTACTTTTCTTGCTGTGCCATTTTATTAAATACATTTGCTTTGAGCAAACTGTGTCTTCTTGTGAACGAGTCAAAACAAATACTTCTAATGCTCTGTGTACTACTTGCAAGCAGAAACCAAAGGATTTGGTCACTGCTGCTGATAATATGGTTCTGAGCACCCCAACACAGAAAAATTCTGGTTGTTCTTTCCTACATCTGTTAGAAAATTACTCATTGCACTCTGGGGACTATTAACGATAATTCCCACCTCTTTCTAACACTTAATTCTTTGTGTACACCAGAGAGAGTACTGTGCCTAGAGTTAGGAAGACCCGAGTTCAAATTTGGCCTCAGACACTTACTAGCTGAGTGACCCTGTGCAAGCCACTTAACTTCTGTCTGCCTCAGTTTCCTCAACTCCAAAATGTATAAAATAATAGCATTTATATCCTAGGGTTGTTGTGAGGATCAAATGAGATAGTATTTGTAAAGCAATCAGCACAGTGCCTGGCACAAAGTAGGTACCTAATTAATGCTTTCTTTCTTGCTTGCTTCCTACCTTTCTTGCTTGCTTGCTTGCTTCCTCCCTCCATTCCTTCCTTCTCTTAATTAGGCTTAGAACAGCTCATTTCTACTTCATGAATTGCTACTGTTTTTTTAAAACCTAGAGAATATTTCATGCTTTTCTATACAATAGTGAGGTTCACACTTCAGTCAATTTGCATTAGCAAAAAGAGAGTGTGAAGTTGCGCTGGCATATTTTGAAGGAAATGAGATCCTCAAACTTCCACTACATTTGGGGAAGTGTGAATAGCTAGGTTCCCTTGGGAAAGTCTTTGTTTGGGATCCTCGGAATTCTTAGATGGCCCTCATCAAAGCACTCACCAATTTTAACCGATCATTCTCTGCCACACCCTTGTGAGAAAGTACCGGTAGACACAAATGGCCTGGCATCAATCCCATATTCACTTCTCATCAGTCAGCACCTTCCACTGGCACAGGGTACCCTCCTGGTAATAAAAGCTGTGTGCTACAGATATGGTTTCTCTGCTTGTCACTTATCAGTCGCTGGAAGCAGATTTGCCTTACTCTTTAAAATATGACTTGGGAAATCCACATGTCCCACATGCTCATTATGTATAGGTTTAATTGAAAATAGACCATTTGAGCTACAAGGAACCTTAGATATCATTTCTCTAAACTAATCCCCTCATTTTAGAGAAGAAGAAAATGAGATTCATTGAAATGAATAGAGGTACTTAAAGTCATTCAGCTAACATGGGTCAGTACCAAGATTTAACCCCCAAACCAGGGAATCTTTCCACGAACATCATGCTACCTTGCTGTGAATTAAGCTTAGATGAATTCATTTCTGTTTTATGAATTGCTCTTGCTTTTTCATGCCTGTCTGCATAGCAGTGAGATTCACATTTCAATCAGTCTGCATTAGTAAAAGGAACTTGTGAAGTCACACTAATATCCTTACTTGGAGGAAATGAAATCCTCAAATCACTATGGACAAGCCTTCACCCCAATTATCCCATAGGAGAGCCCTTGTTTGAGACACCCCATCTTCTCAGGCTGGTTCTCAATCAAAAGCCTGTATTAAAATGAAAGATCCAGAAATCTTGTTTGCTATTTACCTCTTTGCAGAAAAAAACTATTGAATACAATTATGGTTCTTCTTCCTCATTTATTCAGTGAGGTTCTTTTCTAGAAAGTGAGATAAACTCTGTCCTCTCTGCCATTCCCTACAGCCCAACTCCTACACCCCAGGGGAAAATGGTCCTTCCAACCTTGGGATGATTTAGGGATAGTTTAGAAAAGAGGCTTTTTGTTATTACTCCTCTGCTATGGATTCCCTAAAAGGGGAATGCCCCTTAATTTTTTCTTTTTGAGTAGGGGTAGAAACAGCAAAAGGTCTTTATATTTAAAATAAAATTGTGTATATATCTTCACACACACATATATACACATAGGTATGTGCATATACATATACATATCTAATATATAGACACACACACATATATGTATATATGCATGTATGCATATATGTATATATATATGTGTATACATACGTACATACATACATACATACATAGCCAGTAGACTATCAGGGTAATAGTGTCTTGCTGCCATCTTCTGGTGGCTTAAGCATCCACAAAATTGGCAAGACCACCCTTTTTATTTGAATCACCTCCAAATAATTAAGCTCATTTATCAAAAGAGCAAAAGCCACTACATTAGTGGCTCCAGGTGTGTTTACAGAGGAAAACTTTGACTTCCTGAAATCTGCTTAAAATCATAAAAGATTAATATGCAGGATGGGAGGAAACCTGGTATGAGACCATACTGCATTATTTTCTTTTCATCCTGATCTGTCCTCTAGTGACTTTAGCTAACAAAAAGACAAAAATGTGGATGTATAAATGTCTGCCTTTTCTTTTTGCCATTTTGATTCAGGATTAGGCTCAAAGCCCACTAAGTTATTTTCCGGTCTTAAAAGGCTGCCTTCTGTTGTTTGTATTTACAAAAATAATAGCAAAACAAAGTATCCATCTGTCTATTAGTGGCAAAGGTGAGCAATATATATGGCCGACATACATCAACATATAGCATTCTACATATGTTATCTCATTCTGTCCTTTCAATGATCCTTGAATTTATGCTCTATAAGTATCTCCCTTTCCTTCTCCTATCTTCTCGTTTCTACCTCCCCTCTTCATCCCTCTTTTTCTCTCCGACAGACCTCTGCAGGCTTCTTAAGTGTAGAAGTGGGGATGATTTATAAATTGCTCAAGCTGAAAAGGACCTTAAAAAATCATGTCCCGCCACTCCCCAATTTTACAGATCCTAGATCTAGAACTGGAAAGGACCTAAAAGGCTATCTAGTTCAACCCCTTTATCTTAAATTTCAGAAAGTGAGGTCCTTGGAAAAGTGACTTGTCCAAGGTGGCACAGGAAGTAGGCATCAGAAGCGGCATTTAAACCCAAGTTCTTTGATTCTAGACACTTTCCATTGTACTAAACTGCTATTATGAAGAAACTGAATCCAAGTAATATAAAGTAACTTGCCCAAGGTCACATAGCAAATTAGTAGCAAAACTAGGCTTCAGACTCTGGCCTCCAGATTCCAATTTCTTTTTCCATAGTATTCCCTGCTGCTCGCCATGCTCACCAAATCTTCAAGTGACACAAAACTGGGAGGGCTTAGCTAATGTGCTAGACAACACAGCTAGTATCCAAAAACAGATCTCTGTAGTATAGAAAAATGGATTGAATCTAATAAGAGGAAATTTAATAGAGGTGTAACCTTTGGCTCGAAGGGTTAATTGTATGTTACTCTCTCCTGATTGGTGGAGATTGATTACTCAGTGCCCCAAACCTATATGAGGTTGGTGAGAGCAGAAAAGAAGAGAGATCTTGGTTTTTCTGGCTTCCAACTTTGAGAGAGAAGACAGGCTATTCCAAACCCTTTTTAGGATTCTGAAAGGAGAAAGTATCTGGGAAGAAGCCAACATGTAGAGGATCTGGCAGTCTCTATCACTTCCCAATGCCCAGCTTACTACACTAAAGACTTAGGGGAATTTTCCCCTTGGGTGAAATATGGGACTCTCTCAGTAGAACTATGTTATCTCATCCCTGAAAGAAGAACTCATTCAATTAGTGTTGTCTGGTATATATTCTCATATGTATAGTTTCTCTGATTTCTGTTTGGCTATAGACTTGGATAAAAGTGTTTATTTGCTAGGTATATTCACTGCAAAATTGGCATGTGGTGGGAAGGGAGTCAAGCCTTGGATATAAAGCTTGGGGCCCTCTTTTCTGATTTAGGAATAGCGATCAGGAGTTCAGCTTGAACCTAAAAATTATGTCCCCTAGACTAACAATATTTAAGGGAGCAGACAGATATAATTACCCCTCTCTCTGAGGAGCGTGCCTTGGCCAGCCTCTGGCCCAAACTCTTGATTTCTGTCCTGGCAGGAATCAAAGTCTTCTTTGGAAAAGGGTGGGAGAAAGAGATTTAAGAAATTATCTGTGATTGCCTCCCTGCAAGCTGCTTCTTCTAGACAGACCCCTGTGGGAACATCTAACCTTTATGGACAAAAACAACACACCATAGTTACAGAGATAAATACAAGATCCTACCCTTGGATTCCAAAAAGTCAACTGGACCAATACAGGATGGGAAAAGTCCAGTTTTCTCTCCTTCCTTTTTCACATTAAAAACAAAAATTTGTAGTCAACATTTATTGAGTTTTTGTTCTGTTAATGGTGTTCTCATCACCCAGTAGAGATATTCCCAAATATCTCTGTGTCCTTCATATTTTGTCAGAGCATGACAATATAATAATTTCTTCAGCTACACTCCAATTGTCGGACATATAGGTTGTTTCCAGTTGTTGCTGTTGTTGCTGTTGCTGTTATTACAAATAAAGTAGTCACAGATATTTTTATACAGATAAATCCTTTTTTCTTTTTTATGATGTTTTCAGATGGAGCCCTAGCATTGGAATTACTCGATTGAAATCTATGAGCACTTCTGTGACTCAATGCATATTGCCATATGGCCCTCCAAAATGTTCGTGCCAGGCTGCAATCCCTCCAGCAATGCATTTTCAGTTCTGCCAAAACCCCAACACTAAATTTGCATCATAGTGTGCTATTTTTTTCCCATTCTGGTGGGCCTGAGGTTGCATCTTATTGTTGTCTTGATTTGCATTTCTGATTATAAAGGAGTTTGAGCATCTTTTCATGTGGTGGTACATAACAGGTGCTTACTAAATGCTTGTTTATTAACTGACTGACAATTTATTAACAGTTTGCATCTCCTTTGTAAAGCATTTAAATGTATTTTTTAACTGGCACAGCAGAAAGATTTAGTCAGAGGTTCAAAAATCCAAAGCTTTGTTCTGTCACTCAACTCCTGAGTGACTTCTACGACAATTTAATAATAAGAAAAGAAAAAAAAAGAAGCAAGGAAAATTGAGCCAAATGGTAAGAAACGTCAGCTAGGCTTGGAAGAGGACCCAGAACAAAAGTACTGTCTTTATTTATTTGCTTGGTATACAGCAGCTAGGTGGTGCAGTGGATGGAACACTAGACCTGGTCAGAAAGACCTGAGTTCAAATTAGTTTTAGACACTTAGTAGCAGTGTCACCCTGGACAAGTCACTTAACCCGGTTGGCCTCAGTTTACTCATCTATAAAATGAGTTGGAGGAGGAAATGGCAAACCATTCCAGTATCTTTGCCAAGAAAACCCCAAATGGAAACACCATTGTAAACAACTAAACGACAGAAAATCTGGGTGGACAGAGAGGTACGTGAAGGGGAATCAAGTATAAGAAGATTGGAAAAGTAGAAAGGGGCCAGCTGGTGAAGGGCTTTAAAAACCAGACATTTATATTTTATATTTTATCCTGGGTTTAATAAAGAGCCACGAGAGTTTATTGAGGAAGAGGGTGACATGGTCAGACCTGTGCTTTAGGAAGATCACTTTGATAGCTGAGTGGAGATGTTATGAAGGTAGAAACGCAGGACCTGACTACAGATTGGAAATAAGAGGTGTTTACAAGTGAGGAGAGATGTATGGCCACAAGACTGTGAGCCTGGGAGAATGGTAGTAACACAGTAATAGGAAAGTTTAGAAGAGGCAAGGGGTGGAAGATAATTTGTCAGTTTTGGACATGTTGGGTTCAAGATACCTACAGGATATCTAGTTGGAGATGTCCAATAGGCACCAGGCCATGTCAGTCAATAAGCATTTATTAACTGCCTACTATATGCCAGGCACTGTGCTAAGCACTGGGGATATAAAAAGAGGCAAAAACAGTCCCTGCCCTCAAGGAACTTGCAGTCTAATGATAATATTGGAGCTCGGGAGAGAAACAAGGGCTCAATACATAGATCTAAGAATCATCTGCTTAGAGATGGTCATTTCTAAGCTATATTATTGAAACAATTTCCTTACTAGGAATTTCCTACATCAGTGAAGTTACAAGTCCAGACTAGAGGAACCCAGAAAGACACAAACCCTGTCCAATAGAGTACAAGAAGATGCACATGTACAACTAAGTCCAATACTGTGTGATAAGTGAGGTTAAGTCAACTCACTTCTGTCTAGGGATATCATAAGAAGGTTCATGGAGGGGAAAAGCATTTGAATAGGACCTTAAAGAATGGGTAGGATTTCATTTGAAAGAGATAGGTGAATCATATTCTAGGCCAAAAAAGATAGCATAAGCACAGAGAGAGAGAGAAAAAAACATAGGGCGTGTTTATTGATCAATGAGTAATCTAGTTTGGCAATAGTATGAGATATGGGGAGCATTGTGACACATGGCTAAGAAGGTAGTTTGGAGTCAAATTATGGAGGGCCTTGAATGTCATCCAGAAGACTTTGGATTGTATCTGGTAATGATGAGGGATGATAATAGCTTGTAATTCTACAGCACTTTTTAAGCCTTGCAAAGTATTTTCTTTAAAACAACCCTTTGAAATGGGTAGACACAGATTTTATCCACTACAAACCTCTCCATAAGACTGCCATGTTGCCACAATACTTTCAGGCCTTGAAAGATCCCCTTAATGCAAGAGGGTCCCAGGGTTCTGCATGTGAGTGTGCAGGCAGGGATATTCCCAAGGTGCAGAAGGCTTTTGAGAAGAGAACTGGAGGGAACCCAGAGTAAGCAGAGAGAGATATGAGGGAGACAGGAAGAAATACTAGCAGTGTTCAGAGACACAAGAACACAACTAGGTGGAACTTGAGACACAGCAGCCAAGAAGGAATTTGATCTTGATAGAGAGTCCACCACAGACAGCCCTAGGGAGGATTTTGAGAACCTGCTAGACTATCTGCCTACCCTCAGGTGGCTGCATGAGATAAACAGGAAGTCCTTCAGAGTAAGGAGGCTACCAATGCTAACCTGGGACATCCATGACATATCCTTTGGATACAAGATGGATGACTCCGTGGGGAACGGATTAGTGCACCTGGCTGACATCTGAAGAGGACAGCTTCATAGCATGGGGGCCAAAAATGCCCACTGCTTATTCTTACTATTAGATCATAGATTTAGAGATAAAATGGACTATTGAGGTCATCAGATCCAAGCCCTTCATTTTACAGATGATGAAACTTGAGTTCCAGAGGAGATACCTGACTTGCCCAGATGGAGCATCTCCATTAGTATGTGGTTTCTTTTTAAATGAAACTGTGTTGACCATGTCCCACTCTGCTTCATAACTAGTCAGATGTTCCGATCCCCGACGAACTCTCTCTTTAGGTGTCTGAGTCCACTCCACAACTGAACTGGAATCCTTTCCAGCATAAAGATTACTAGAAGAATCTGGTCAGCATCTGAGGCAGAATTCAAACCCAGGCCTTCCTGACTCTATTTTGGATTCTATTCATTATACCATACTATTTCTTCTTGTAATTTACTTTGCATTCTATTTTTAGTATAATGAAAAACTTTACCTGTGGTGAGGCCCCGTGTGTAGGATGGGGGTGTCATTGTGTGGTCTGAATGGAAACAGAATAGACATCTCTAGCCTCTTCGCTCCCTACCTTTCTCCAAGGGAGACTTTCATTCTTGCCAGGAGAGGAAGCAGGAGGTTGGGGCCAGAGGCTACTCTGCTCTTTTCAGAGAGAGGGGGGTAATGAGCCAGAAATATGGCTATCTGGTCCCTTAGATACTGTTAGATATGATTGGGTTCAATCTAAGTCCTGATCTCTGCATCATTATAAAGGAAAAGAAGGACTTCAAGCTCTATATTCAAGGGTTAACCCAGAAGTGGGGAACCTGTAGCTCAGGGCCACATGTGGCCCTCTAGGTCCTCAAGTGCAGCCCTTTGACTGAACCCAAACTTCACAGAAAAAAAATTCCCTTAATAAAAGGATTTGTTCTGTACAACTGGAATTCCATCAAAAGGCTGCACCCAAAGATCTAAAAGGCCACATGTGAACCGGGGGCTGCAAGTTCTCTGCTCCTGGGTTAACCCCTTGCCCACCAGATACCAGTTCCACAATGATGTTTCATCATGTGATGGAAAAAAAAATATGCCCAGGGTCAGCAAACACTGAAAATTCTCAGAAATCTCTCTCTCTCTCTCTCTCTCTCTCTCTCTGACTCTGTGTCTCTCTATGTCTCTCTCTTTTTCTCTTGGGTCTCCCCCTTTCTTTCCATCTCTCTGTCTCTCTGCCTGTGTGTCTCTGTCTCTTTGTCTCTCTCTTTCTCTCTGTCTCTTTCTCTCTCCCTCATCCCCTCCTCTCTGTCTCTTTGTCTCTCTGTGTCTCTCTCCTCTTTCTCTGTCTCTTTTTCTCTGTCTCTCTTTCTCTCTGTTTCTCTCTCTCCATCTGTCTCTGTCAGTCTGTCTCTGTCTCTGATTCAGTCATATAGTCCTTAACCCATAGAATGAGTTAGAAAGAGAAGGCTGTTGGGAAGACACAGCTAGCGGGCAAAAGGAAATCCTGGGGCTCTGACTGATGGCTGTTTGAGGGCTGATTGAAAAGGGTCTGGTTGAGGGCTCTCAGAGCTTCCCTTGGTGGGGGAAGGGAAGACTGAGTAGCATGGCTGAGCTCTCCCAAATGCTTGAAACAGCTTAAGTCACTAGTTGAAGAGCCCAGTTCCAGAAGACATCAGTTTCCCTAATGTGTCTTGTGGATGCTGAGCTCTTTACTGATATCTGCTCTACATGCTCATGACTTAGGTTCGTACACTCTATCCCCTCAGGATTCCCTGGATCCCTCCCTTCAATCCAATTCATTTAATGTCTGTTGCACAATGGAGTGCCCACAAAATTCACAGCACTGCACCAGCCCTGTTTGTGCCTCCAACACTGTCTTCTCCAACATGGATGAGCCCTTCCCTTCTGTCAACCTGCCTTTACCAGCTCTGTCTTTGCTTACAGAGCATACACACATTTGAGCAAATTGACAGGCTCTGCTAAATCTCTTGGCTTACTGGAGAGCTACAACTGGCTTGTTATTTCAATTCCAGCCCCCTCCAAAGCAGAGCCTCGAAGGGTTCCCCTGGAGGACTTGTCTGACGCTGTTCCTCTGAACTGCCTGCTGGTGCCTCCCACTCACTGCCATGGCTTCCCTTCTCAGGAGAATCTTCAATTCCCAGTAAAAAAAAAAAAAAAAAACACTCCATCTAATCTCACACAATAGTCCCAGTTTTACTATCTAGGTTTGGTTCCCTCAGGGAAGCCTGTTATGGCTTTGAACTGCAGCAGTTTTATTTCATTTAAACTCATTAGTCAATTACTATTTATGAGCTAAAAGTTTTTGCCTTCTGGTTGAGTCAGAAAGTACATACTTCGTGGGAATGTCTGCAGAAACGTTTACAAAAAAAATTGTGTCTTGCCAGCATTATTTTCTTGTGTGCTGAGTTAGTGGCTAAGTACTCCCAAGTTTCTGTTTGCCAACAGTATTCAAGATATTGGCAAAGGGAACAGCAATCCCCATTGAGCTATCATTTGAGATAATGTTTTATTTTATTGAGATGCAGAAATGGAAGAAGCCTTTAAAAAAAAGTCTGCAAGCAGCTACACATACCTCCTTCAAAGGGTCCTTTGTTCTTTCCATAAATGTGCAGCTGAATTTTACAAAAATCTGGTAACCTCGATTTTCAATATCCTTTAGACCAGAGCCATAACTAGGGTGGGGCAACTAGACTTTATTCCAGGACACTGGAAATTAGAAGGTGTTGACAGCCCTTGTAAAATTTCCACAGCATAGAAACAATAGAGCTTAGGGCATAATTAGAGAAATTATTTGTTAAATAGGAAGTTACCAGGTAACAGGCTTCCTCCCCTAGGGGCTGCTCTCTGGGAGATCCCTAGCCTGCCATCCCAATGCAGCCAGCAGCCCCTCTCCAGGGATATAATGTGGTCGTGTCCTAAGGTCTCCCTCCACTCAACTGAAGTTTTCTTTTTAAAATTTTTTATTTTACACTTAAATACAAAATAAGAAAAGGAAAAAAATTGCCATGTACACAGCAGCCCAGGATTCAATATAAAACAATAAATTTCCATTTCAAGAAAACCTATATAATAAATACTACACGTTGTTTTCAGTACTGCCCATCTTTTCTTTGCTTCCCTGTTGGTTTTCTTTTGTTCTCTGCTGTACAGTCTTTACTTTTTAGTTCTTCCTCCTCCTGCTCTTCCTTCTCTCCTCCTCCTCCTCCCCCCCCAAGAAGGCTACAATCAGGCATGGATACACACACATATACATACACACACAGTTATCCATATATACACACATACACACTCATTCACATATATGTGGGACCATACTGTGCTTATTTCCACTTGTCATCTCTTCTCTGAAGGTGGATAGCATCTTTCTTCATTAAGTCCAAGTCTTTCTATGTTTTTCTAAATCAACTGGTCCATCATTTCTTACACCACAGCAATATTCCCTTCTGGATTAAAATAGCATCTTCCTTCATAGGATCTTTGAGGTTAATTTATAATAGTCAGAATTGAAAAGTTTTGTTATACACAAAGCAAATGCAACAAAGATTAGGAGGGAAGCAGAAAATTGGGAGAAAATCTTTACAACCAGTGTCTCTGATAAAGGCCTCGTCTCTAAAATATACAGGGAACTGAATCAGATTTATAGGAATATAAGTCATTCCCCAATTAAGAAATGTTTGAAGGATATGAACAGGCAGTTTTCAGAGGAAAAAATTAAAGATATCTATAGGCATATGAAAAAATGCTCTAAATCACTATTGATTAAAGAAATGCAAATCAAAACAACTCTTAGGTACCACATCTCTCCTGTCACATTGGCTAACATGACAAAACAGGAAAATGATAAATGCTAGAGAGGATGTCGAAAATTGGAACACTGTTACATTGTTGGTGGAGTTGTGAATTGATCCAGCCATTGTGGAGAGCAATTTGGAACTATGCCCAAAGGGCTATAAAAATGTGCATACCCTTTGACCCAGCAATACCACTTCTAGTGCTGTATCCCAAAAAGATCACACAAGTAGGAAATGGACCAGTATGTACAAAAATATTTATAGCTGTTCTTTTTGTGGTGGCAAAGAATTGGAAATCAAGGGGATGCCCATCAATTGGGGAATGGCTAAACAAGTTGTAGTATATGAATGTAATGGAATACTATTGTGCTATAAGAAATGGGGAAGATACAGACTTCATAATAACCTGGAAAGACCTATATGATCTGATGCTGAGTGAGAGGAGCAGAACCAGGAGAACATTGTACACAACCACAGACATATTGCTTCTGTGATGACTAACTTTGATAGGCTTGGCTGTTCTCAGCAATACAAGGTTCAAAGACAACTCCAAAGGACTCATAAGGGAGAGAGCTATCCACATCCAGAGAGGGAATTGTAGAGTCTGAATGCAGATTGAGGCAAACTGTTCACTCTCACTCTTTTTTTCTCTTCTTTTCTGGTTTTGTTTCTTCTTTCTCATGATTCATTCCATTGGTCATAATTCTTCTTTACAACTTGACTATTGTGTAAATAAGTTTAATGCAAAGGTATATGTAGAACATATATGGGATTCCATGCTGTCTTGAGGGGGAGGGGGAGAAAATTTGGAACTCAAAAACTTGTGGAACTGAGTGTTGTAAACTAAAAATTAAAAATTTATTTAAAAAAAGAATGACTTGGTTGCTTCGAGTTGTTCTCTGAGTTTTTCTTCAAACACTTATTTGATGGTAGGTTTCATGGAGCTTGCCCTGGGTGCCAAAATAGTTCATTACAACTCTGCTTTCAGTCTGTTGCTGTTTGTGGAAAGAAGGAACAACACAGCATCAGTGTTGTTTCCCTGTATCCCATTCTCCTGAAATCTCTATTCATTGACCACTGCTCATGTTTTCCTGTCCCTCAGGGGCTAGAATTCAGGCAGGAGATGGATTCTTCCTGTAGCCCTTTCCTTTATTCTAGATTGAAATCTAAGAGGAAGTTCTAATCAAGGTGGCTTACCTTCAACACTGAGCAGACGGGGGGGGGGGGGGGGGGCAGCACAACACAGTGGACTCCAAGGGCCTGGGATCAAATCTTGGCTCTGTTTCTTATAATCTGTGTGACCTTGGGCAAGCTGCTTAACTTCTCTGGATTTAAATTCCTCATCTATAAAATGAGAGACTTGGGCTAGATGGCCTCTAATGTCCTTTCTAGCTCTAAATCTATGCTCCTATGACAGATTTCCCTTTCTTCCAATTCCCCTTCATCTTCTCCAGTTGACATCACACCCAGCATTGGAAGTAGGCCCCACTCATTTTCAGATGGACACAAAAATAATCCAGCTACATTTTTTTATCGTTTCCTAGACTAAATCAGTGCTTACGGATAAACACTTCTACTGCTTTGTTTCTCTAGTTGATAAAATACTAGCCATCCCATTTCCTTCTATTTTTTCCTTCTTACATTCACAGCACCTTGCTACCCAGTCCGCTCCAAGCTTTGGCTTTTAACAAAACTGCAAAGTCAAGGTCAATGCATTGGGGACTTTGGACCTGGCTATTGTAGACCTAGAACTCCATCTGCCCTTCCAGACTCCAGTTCTAATATCACACTATCCTGACAGCTCAAATAAAAATATAGTTTTGAATTGACTTCCAAATGCTCAGCATTATTGAGCATATTGATTCAGTCAATTAATTAACAAGCATTTATTAAGTACTAACTGTGTGCCTAGCAGTGTGCTAGGAGCCAAGGACATAAAGATAAAAATGAGACGGGCTCTGCCTAGAGCTTACATTCTATTGAAGGAGACATGTTTTATGGGGGTACAATGTTCAATGGGGGTACAAAGAAAGGAAAAAGGCATTCTCTGCCCTCAAGGAGCTCACAGTCTAACAGGAGAGACAACATACAAACAATTGCGAGCAAGTTATATACAGGATAAATAAGAAATAATCAACAGAAGGAAGGTACTAGAATTCAAGGGAATTGGGAAAAATGTTTAAATATGCCTCCGTAGACATCATCAAAGACTGTATTACACCACGTCCATTCCCTTTTTTCCCAAGTTCACTGCTATAACCCTACATCCAATCCCTTATCACCACATACCTGGATTATTACAATAGCCTCCTAATGAGTACACCTACCTTTAGACCTCATTGTTCAAATCCCACCCATAGAGTACAACCAGATTTTTCTTCTTTAAAAATTGCTTTCATCAAGTTATTTCCCTGGTCAAAAACCTTAAAGACACCATTACCTAAAATACCATTAAGTCCAAATTCCTCTGCCTGACATTCAAGAGTGTATACAATATGACCCCAACCTACCCCAGCACCTTTATCTCTCATGACTCTCAATTTTTCTCCAAGTGACTTGGTGTACCCATTGTCTCCCAGATGAGTCAGTTGTGTTTCAAACTTGCACACCTTTGCTTATGCCCTACCTATGCCACAATTCAATTCACATTTACTGAATGACAATTACTTAATTTAAAAAATTTGACTTGTTAGATGCGAGGTACAGTGCTGGGTGCTGGGGATACAGAGGCAGAGAGCAAAATAGCCACCGCCCTCAAGAAGCTTACATTTGCCTAATATTCTACTTAAAGCCCAAATCACATAGACCCTTCCCCAGGGTGGTCATTTTAGCCTTCTCTTCCTTAGCTCTTGCTCTTATTTGGCAAAGATGAGGACTATGCAAATAAATGCAGGCAGGTGGTACAGTGGTTAGAGCACTGGGCCTAGAGTCAGGAAACCCTGAGTTCATATCCAGCCTCAGACATATAACTAGCTGTGTGACCCTGGGCAAGTCATTTAATCACTGCCTGCCTCAGTTTCCTCAACTGTAAAATGGAGATGATAACAACACCTCAAATGATTGTTGTGAGGATCAAATGAGACAATATTTGTAAAGCACGTAGCACAATTCCTGGCACAGAGTAGGTGTTATATACAAATGCTTATTCCCTTCCCCCCCTTAAATGAGAAATTGGAAGAGGAGATCATGCTGAGCTGGGATCTGAGGATGGTTCAGGAAAGTGTTCAAGAAAGAAGAGGCATCAGATCTAGGGAATGATGGATTTTAATTGACTGAGAAGTAGAGAACATTCCAAGAATGAGAGACAGCTAGAATAAGGGAAAACCGGACAATAGTAGATAAGAGTCAATACCCCAGTTTTCCTGAAATATAAAAATCTATGTGGCAGAATCGGGCAGCTAGGTGGTACAGTGGATAGAGTGTCAAGCCTAGAACCAGGAAGACTCATCTTCCTGAGATCAAGTCTGGCCTCAGACACTTGCTAACTCTGTGACCCTGGGCAAGTCACTCAACTCTTCTGGCCTCAGTTTCCTCATCTGTAAAATGAGTTGGAGAAGGAAATGGCAAATCACTCAAGTATCTTTCCCAAGAAAACCTCAAATGGGGTCACAAGGAATCAAACATAACTGAACACAGAAAAGTTATTATTCCCAAAGCATGGTTATCAAGTTATTCTGGCCACATGACATGCAACTCACCTGGGATATTGTTCATATGAATACAGAAGTGACTCTGACTCAAGTGTTCCAAAGAATTTGTCCTGAGGCAAAGCATCTCCATCTAGAGAGGAAAACCCATTCTGAGAAACAAAGAGGCCACTTGTTCATGAGGGAAATGCCAGAGAAGACTTTTCCCTAGGAAGGCTTTTTTTTTTCTCTCCCAGTCCAATTACTGGGTGTATTCAGTGTTCTCCTTTCTAAAAATAGCTGCAGCAGAAAAAAAAAAAGCCTGCTCCTCCTACAAGGAAGAGATAGTAGTTCAGTTTAGGACTCCAGCTAAAGCAAGAACCTGCAAATGGAGAGGGCCTTTACAACCATTTGCTCCCTGAAACCACACCTGGCAATGACCAGAGGCAAACATGAGACGAGTGAAATCATTTGGAGCAAAGCCAGGTAAAAACTATACATCCCGCAAAGTAAATCTATCCAGGACAGACCCTGTATCATGCAAGAGTGACCCTACAAGCATCGGTGATGTGAAATATTGCCTTCGAAGTATGTATCCTACACTCACAAATTCCTTGTGTGTGCCCCTCCACAAGCACAATCTGATTCCATGTATAGTTTACATGGGCATTTCTCCATGTTCATGTACAGTCTTCCCAATGAAGGTGACCCTCTTCATTAATGGTGTGTATATTTGTGACATGTATGCTCTAAGACATTGGAAGAAATGTTTTGCTGCTATGTTTCTTCCTATGTTATTTCATTAAATGCCTTGATTTGAATTAAATGTCCTCTGGCTGAGTAATAGAGGTAAACACGTTTGTAGAGGATCACAAATTATAGTTTTGAATGGATACAGACCCATAGAATACTCTGAAAATGGAGAAGTCTTGTCTGAGGGACTCATATAAAACTGCTATCTAGAAGATATACCTGATGTCCTGGACTTGATTCTTACATCGTAGAGCTTACACAGGGCAGCTGGGTGGTGTAGTACATAGAATGCTAGGCCTGGAGTCAGGAAGACCTGAGTTCAAATCTGACCTCAGATACTTACTAGCTGTGTGACCCTGGGCAAGTCATTGAACTCTGTTTGTCTCAGTTCCCTCATCTATAAAATGAGCTGGAGAAGGAAATGGCAAAGCACTCCAGTATCTTTGCCAAGAAAATCTCAAAAGGAGTCATGAAGAGTCAAAGATGACTGAAAATAACTAAAAAACAATAACAAAGAAGCCTGTAAAGGAGTATAGCACAAGCCAGGCTACTTAACATAGCACACTGAAAGCATCTTCTTTTCTCTTGGAAATGATCAAGAAATCTGGGTGAAGAATCCATATTAATTAAGCAGGATGATTTCAGAGGAAAAATCATAGCTAATTAATAATAATGAGGATAACTAACACATATAATGTTTACTATGTGCCCAGGCACTGTAGTGCTTTACAATCATTATCTTATTTGATCCTCACAACAACCCTGGAAAGTAGGGGGTATTATTATCCTTATTTCACAGATGAGGAAACCGAGGCAGACAGAAATTAAATGACTTGCCCAAGATCACAAAGCTAACGAGTATCTGAGGCTGGATTTGAACTCAGGTCTTCCTGCCTCCAGGGCCAGCGCTCTGTGCTCTATGGCAATACCTTGCTTTCCAACTTCTTGATTATGGCAGACTCCACAAAATGGTCCAGATACTTCTTGTAGTTCTATGCTACTTATCTGTAATACACAAATAGCCAAACTTGTTGTTTTTCATCATGGAACTACATTGACAATGGGTCTACGGCTGAGCATAAGGAATCTGGGGGCAAGGATCTTACTTCAACCTGATGTTTTGTCACCTTTAAGCAAATGGTTAGAGTGAACTGGGTAGCTAAGGTGACCTGACATGAACTACTGGAGATGACTGGGCAGTACAATTTGCCAGATTGTTCACTGCTCAGTTACATCACTCCATGGTCAGTTCTGCTAAATTACAAAAAGCATAAAACCTCAATACCTGCTCCTTTCATCCTTACCCCAAACTTTCAGAAGACCTACAAGATGAATGAGGTTCTGATTAGTCTAGTCTCCTTGATCATTTTTGCCGTGACATTTAGTCTTGGCTAGAATCTATTGAATTGGACCAAGGCCACTTCCCACCACTAGAATTAAGCTCTTAGGCAATGTGTTGTATAAGACCCAAAGTACAGAAGGATCTATTCGACTCTGCAGGCTTTCCTCCTGGGATAAATCGGTAACAACCAAACTTAGGAGCGTCTCTTAGGGTGTCCTAAGTTATACCTTCTAAGGACCAACTGGAGTTACAAAGTAAAAGAAACAATTTTTCTTTGATCTCTACACCTGCCAAAGTGGAGTCATCTGCTATTTCCATACTCATAAAGCAAAACAGAGACAACCTTATGAAAACATATCTCCTTACTGGTTTTAAAAGATGACAGCAGTTAAGGGTGGAGGGATGTTATATATTCCAAGAGATGTAGCTTAGTATTTTATTTCTTACAAGTTTTTAGACTGTGTAGTCAAAAAACCCCATTTTACAAATGTCAAAATTGAGATCTAGAAGGATTGAGTGACTTACCCAAGGTCACACAGAAGAAGATGGCAGAATCAGGGTTTGAAAGCAGGACCTCTAATTCTAAATACAGTTCTTTTCTCCAATATATAAAACTGCCTCTTCTGAGTTCCCGTAGTTATATGCTTCTTTGGTTTTAGGATTGTGTTGGCCCAGGATAATTTTGTAAAAATAAAGTACTACATATTTAAGTTCAACTTATCCCTTTCCTGCCTTATGGATATGCAAACACATCAGTCATTCACTTGGTGACTCTATCTAGGACTGGTTCTAGGCATAATTATGGAGTTACTTTTTTATTTGTGAGTACCCTAAGTATCCCCTTTCTGTACCTTCTTTCCATTCCTTTGGACTCCCAACATCTTCATAGTCTTCTCCCACTCTGCTGCTGTCAAAATCTGCTCACTATAAAATATGTTAAACTTACTTGTTTTAGCATAAAAGTATAAGACTTAAAGCATTATTTTTTCCTAACTAAAGGAATGAACTTTTAACTATAGGTTTTCAGGGATCATCAAAGTGAACGTTGAAAGTTTTGGGGTTTGGTTTTTTTGAGCTGGGGAATCTTTTTTTAAATGAAATGTTCTTTTTTATTTAGGAGCTTAGCAATCATTAAACACAAACATTTCGATAATCAAGAAAACGAAGTTTGTGTAAGACACATTGAGCTTCTGTGCAATGGTTTGGTTTTTAAGAACAAGCTTAAGGCATTGCCACATAATATAGATTCATGATGTTCTGCTCCAGGATGACTTCTTCTTCACATTTCCTTAGTTGTGCCTCAAATATAGGACTATCTCCTGGAAGGAGATGAAGGACTTCAACCTGGACCACTAGCATGGCAGAGAAATTATCTGATTGTTATTAGTGCTTCTAGAGCCTGGGTGGCTTAAGAAAGCCAAGTAGAGATAAGCAAAAAGAAATGAAAGATATAAAAAAAATCAGATAGAATATTTTGAAATTGTCACAGACATAAAGTACCATGTAGGAATAACTCATGATTATATTGGGGGAGGGTCAGGTAGGTTGCACAGTGGATAACACACTGGCACTGGAGTCAGGAGGACCGAGTTCAAATCTGGCCTCAGATACTTACTATGTAATCCTGGGGAAGTCATTTAACCCCAATTGCCTCCAAAAAGAAAAAAAGGGGAAAAAGACTTTGTCTAGCCTCCTGGAAAACATACACACACATACACGTACTGCATGCCTGTATATAAGTGTTTGTGTACATACACATATGTATGTTGATCTGGATATAAACTACACTTATTCTGAGCTCATATAAAACCTCAGTACAGTCTATAGTCTCTTATTTTTTTAGTATATGTCTATCTATTTTTTTTCCTCTCAAAGAGAGATCATTTGGAGGGTATGAACTATTTTTGGACCAATATATAAAGTGCTATCACTAGATAGTTATCTTAGAGAAAAATAGCTTGGGTACATGTTTTGCTGCTTTGGTAATAGCAAATAATTTAGTACTAGGACCTTGTGAGCTTATGAACCATCATTGCTTCTGGATATCTCCTAAAGCCAGGAGCAAATGTCACAGTATCAAATTCCTGTTTCTCCTAAATGATGGAGATTCTATAATGACATAGACATAAAACTTAACTAAAAATGCAGATAATTCAAATGAAGTTTTATTTCTGAGGAGGTATTACCAAAGGCTATGTGACATTGTTTAGCCTATGGATTCTTAACCTGGGGTCCAAAAAAAATGATAACTATATTTCAACATCATTGGTTTCTGTTGCAATCCTATGTTATTTTACTTCATGCATTTAAAAACATTATTCTGAAAAAGGCTCCATGGGCTTCCCCGGGCTGCCAAGGGATCCATAACACAACAAAGGTTAAGAACTTCTGGTTTAGACACCCCGAACAAGAGATCGAAAACAAATCAAAGATATGATCTCTGACTTAAAGGAACATCTATTCTGGTTTGAATAAGGTCCAAAAGTGGAAAATGTGACATTGTACAAGATTAGATATTTGTCATGCAATGATAAAAGAGGAAAGAAGGATGCCCACTAATCTGATTGGTTCTGGCACAAATCCAACTTCTCTTTCAGTTGCTTTGGAACCTTCTGGGAGAAGATGAGAGCTGATCTGTGTTTTAAAGACTGGGAGTGCAGTAAGTGGGCTCGTAGAAAGAGAATGGTGATTGTTGAGATAGGCAAGAGGCTGAAACAAGGCTATAGGGGAGGGAGTGCAGGGATCGGTGAGCACAGGAGTAAGTACTTCATGAAATAAAGTGAAAATAAAACCTAAGTCTGGAACAAAGTCCCAGTGGGGAACCTGTTTGGGGATGTGATTTCTGACAACCATCATAAATTACTACAATAGACAGCTTTGTGGCTATGTTACAGGGACTAATGAAAAGAGATTGACTGCACAATGGCCAGGAGACAATCTGTTACAATGGAAAATGCAACTAGATTGAGATTTGACTGACAAATAATAAATGGAACCAAACCCTCAATGAAGCATGAGGCCTTGAAAACATACATATAAATATACACAGAAAGGATATGATAAGAATTACAGCGGAGGAGGTAATAGAGAAATCACAAAATGCTTTGTACAGAAAAACGCTGGTAATACTGAACACAGGCTGGAGAAAAAAATTTAGTCATAGAAGGATAGAAATGTAGATAATAGGATCTTATTATTTTGCAAAGAAATATCAATACCATTTTTATATTGTATGGTCCGTTACCCCAACTGGAAGCATGACATAGTAAATAGACCACGAACCTTGCAGCCAAGAAGCTCTGGTTTCCAGGGTCACCTCCAACAAATACTGGCTAGAACCCTCACAACTTACTTACCCTTACAGTGCTCCCAGGCAACTTTCTAAGACTATAAGTTGAAGAAGAGTTATTAATCTACTTCGGTAGAGTGAGTTTCCTCATCTTTGAGATCTATAAACCAGTGAAATCATAGGTGGGGAGGGGGAAATACACACATTCCAAAAATCCCTCTATACTTGTAGCAATGATCTGGGGCTACTTTCCCAACCCACATTAGTACTGGAAAGTCAGGTCACCAGAGGGCAGCTACTATGACTCCCCTTGTGGTTCTGGGGCACTGTGGGAGGTGGGATTTCTAATGCTATAGATCATGAGCTCCCACCAGTAGGCTTTCTCAATTTGATTTTCATATGATATCAATTAGCCATCAAGGCTTAATTAACTTTTAGAAACTAGCATTGAGCAGTATAGTAAGAACAAATTTGGTATAAATATCTCCCACCCACCCACAAAAAAGTGTCACATTCACAAACACACAGAACCCAGATGAAAGTGGGGTCAAGCTTAGAGCACATAAGATAACTCAGCTCCTGAGTCAGGCAGGCAATAGGCATTTATTAAGCATTTACTATGAGCCAGGCACTGTGCTAAGTGCCTTGAATACAAAAAAGGCAAAAATATCATCCCTGCTCTCAAGTAGCTCACAGTCTAATGGGGACTGATCTATGCATGTACTAGAAACATACAGTGCAAATGGGAGGTAATCTCAGGGGTGAGGCATTAGCAGTGGTTGGGATTTGAGCTAAATCTTTAAGGAAGCCAGGAAAGGCAAGAGGTTAAGAGGAAGAGAGAGAACATTCCAGAGATCTGGGAAAGCCAGAGATAAGGCACAGAATAGGGAGGCAGAGTGTCATATTTGAAGAACAGCCAGAAAGCTAGTGTCACTGAGTTGTAGAGTATGTGGAAGGGATTGAAGTATAAAAATAATGTCAGTGCAGGAAGAGACAGGATTGTGAAAAACTTCAAAAGCAAAACAGAGGATCTTACATTAGATCCTGGGGGTAATAGGGAGCCCCTGGAAATTATTTAGTGTAAGGTGCAGGGAGCGGAAAGAAGCAGTACAGTTACACTTCGGCTTTAGGAAGATACCTTTGGAGGCTGAATGAAGGATGGATTCAAGTGGGGAGAGATTTATTTATTTAACTTATATGCAGAGTATATCACACAAAATTGCAGGCTGGATGAATCAAAAGCCAGAAGTAAGGTTGCCCAAAGAAATATCAACAACCTCAAATATGTAAATGATACTATTCTGATGGCAGAAAGTGAAGAGGAATTAAGAAGCCTCTTGATGAAAGTGAAAGAAGAAACTGCAAAAGCTGGCTTGAGGCTTAACATTTTAAAAAAGACTAAGATCTTAGCAACTGGTTCTGTCACTTCCTGGCAAAGAGAGGGAGAAGAAATGAATGTCAGATTTTATATTCTTGGGCTCAAAGATCACCATAGATGGTGACTGTAGCCAGGAAATTAATAGCCTTCCCTTGGAAAGAAAGCTATGGCAAATCTGGACAGCATCCTAAAAAGCGGAGACATTATCTTGCTGACAAAGGTCCATGTAAGTCAAAGCAATAGTTTTTCCAGTAGTAATGTATGGCTGTGAGAGTTGTACTATAAGAAAAACTGAGTGCCACAGAACTGATGCTTTTGAATTGTGGTGCTGGAGAAGACTTTTAAAAAATTTTATTCTCTTATTTTATTATTTAATATTTTTAGTTTTCAACATTGATTTCCACAAGATTTTGAGTTACAGATTTTCTCCCCATTTCTACCCTCCCCCCACTCCAAGATGGTGTATATTCTGATTTCCCCATTCCCCTGTTAGCTCTGCCTTCAGTCACCCCATTCCCCTCCCCCATCCTCTTCCCCCTTACTTTCTTGTAGGACAAGGTAGATTTCTATACCCCATTGCTTGTATATCTTATTTCCCAGTTGCATGCAAAAATAACTCTTTTTTTGAGCATTTGCTTTAGAACTTTGAGATCCAAATTCTCTCCCCTCTTCCCTCCCCACCCACTCTGCCTAAGAAGGCAAGCAATTCAAAATAGGCCACACATATATCATTATGCAAACACTTCCATAATAGTCATGTTGTGGAAGACTAATTATATTTCGCTCCATCCTATCCTGTGCTGCTTTGTTCAATTTTCTCCCTTGAACCTGTCCCTTTTCAAAAGTGTTTGCTTTTGATTAAGTCCTCCCCCTATCTGCCCTCCCTTCTATCATGCCCCCTCTCTTATCCCCTTCCCCCCTACTTTCCTATAGGGTAAGATACCCAATTGAGTGTGTATGTTATTCCCTCCTCAGGTCAAATCTGATGAGAGCAAGCTGCACTCATTCCCCCTCACCTGCCCCCTCTTTCCTTCCAACAGAACTGCTTTTTCTTACCACTTTTATGTGAGATAATTTACCCCATTCTATCTCTCCCTTTCTCCCTCTCTCAATATATTCCTCTCTCATCCCTTAATTTTGTTTTATTTTTAGACATCATCCCTTCATATTCAATTCACCCTGTGCCCTCTGTCTATATATATACATACATACATACATATATATATGTAAATACGTATATATATGTATATACATATATATGTATACATATATATGTATATACGTATATATATATACATATATATATATATATATATATATATATATATATATTCCCTTCAACTACCCTAATACTGAGAAAAGTCTCATGCATTATAAACATCATCCTTCCATGAAGGAAGTAAAGAAAACAGGTCAATTTTAGTAAGTCCCTTATGATTTATCTTTCTTGTTTATCTTTTCATGCTTCTCTTGATTTTTGTATTTGAAAGTCAAATTTTCTATTCAGCTCTGGTCTTTTCATTGAGGATACTTGGAAGTCCTCTATTTTATTGAAAATCCATATTTTGCCTTGGAACGTTGTACTCAGTTTTGCTGGGTAGGTGATTCTTGGTTTTAGTCCTAGCTCCTTTGACCTCCAGAATATCATATTCTAAGCCCTTTAATCCCTTAATGTAGAAGCTGCTAGATCTTGTGTTTCTCTGATTGTGTTTCCACAATACTCAAATTGTTTCTTTCTGGCTGCTTGCAGTATTTTCTCCTTGATCTGGGAGCTCTGGAATTTGGTGACAATATTCCTAGGAGTTTTGTTTTGGGGATCTTTTTCAGTAGGTGATCAGTGAATTCTTTTCAATTTCTATTTTACCCTCTGGTCCTAGAATATCAGGGCAGTTTTCCTTGATAATTTCTTGAAAGATGATGTCTAAGCTCTTTTTTTGATCATGGCTTTCAGGTAGTCCAATAATTTTTAAATTATCTCTCCTGAATCTATTCTCCCAGTCAGTGGTTTTTCCAATGAGATATTTCACATTGTCTTCCATTTTTTCATCCCTTTGGTTCTGTTTTTATAATTTCTTGATTTCTCATAAAGTCACTAGCCTCCACTTGCTCCAATCTGATTTTAAGGTGGTATTTTCTTCAGTGGTCTTTTGGACCTCCTTTTCCATTTGGCTAATTCTGCCTTTCAAGGCCTTCTTCTCCTCATTGGCTTTTTGGAGCTCTTTTGACATTTGGGTTAGTCTGTTCTTTAAGGTGTTATTTTCTTCAGTATTTTTTGGGTCTCTTTTAGCAAGTTGTGGACTTGTTTTTCATGATTTTCTTGTGTCACTCTCATTTCTCTTCCCAATTTTTCCTCTACTTGTCTTGCTTGGTTTTCCAAATCCTTTTTGAATTCTTCTATGGCCTGAGACCAATTAATATTTTTCTTGGAGTCTTTTGATGTAGGTTCTTTGACTTTGTTGGCTTTTTTCTGGCTGTATGTTTTGATCTTCTTTGTCCCTACAAAAAGATTCTAAAGTCTGAGTCTGAGTCTGAGTCCCTTTTTGCTGCCTGTTCATGTTCCTGGCCAACTTACTTGACCCTTGAGCTTTTTGTCAGGGTATGACTACTTTTATTTTTTATTTATTTAAATTTTTTTTGTTTTTGGCAGAGCAATTGGGGTTAAGTGACTTGCCCAAGGTCACACAGCTAGTACACGTGTCAAATGTCTGAGGCCAAATTTGAACTCAGGTCCTCCTGACTCCAGGGCCAGTGCTCTACTCATTGTGCCACCTAGCTGCCCCAGATATGACTGCTTTTAGAGTAGAGAGTACTTTGTCCCAAGCTTTAGGGGCTGTGCTGCTATTTTCAAAGCTACTTCTACTCCACCGTCACTGCAAGCTCTGCCACAGCAGCGCTCCTCCTCCCCCAAGAACTGCCAACCAGGACTGTGACCCAGATCCAAGCAAGGCAAAGCAAGAGAACCCTGCCTGTGCTCCAGCAAAACACTCCCTGCACTCCCGCTCTGATCTGCTACTTGATTCCTCCCACCTGGTGGGCCTGGGGCTGGAAGCAACCGCAGTTGGAGCTCTGGAAGCAGCTACAGGAGCTTCCTGCTGTTGCTGCTATGCCACCTCCACTGCCCCCAGGGCCTGGGGCCAGACTGCTCTTACCTTGATCCAGCAGTTTTCCCAGTAACCTGCTCCATTGTCTTTGGCATTTGTGGGTTGAGTAGTCTGGTAACTGCTACAGCTCAGTGATTCATGGCCCTAAGGCTTGCTCCCAGAACTGTGTGATAGACCCTTCCCAGAGAGCACCCAGGCTGTCCTGGGCTAGAGACCTGCTTCCCTCTGCTGTTTTGTGGGTTCTGCAGCTCTAGAATTTGTTCACGGCCATTTTTACAGGTGTTTGGAGGGATTTGGGGGAGAGCTTAAGCGAGTCCCTGCTTTCTAGCTGCCATCTTGCCTCTGCTCCCCTGGAGAAAACCTTTGAGAGCCACTTGAACAGCAAGGAGACCAAATAAGTCGATACTTAAAGATATTAATTCGGACTATTCATTGGGAGGACAAATACTGGATCTGAAGTTTAAATATTTTGGCTATATCATGAAATGACAGGACTCATTGGAACCCAAATGTTGGGAAAGATTTAAGGCAAAAAGAGAAGGGGACAGCAGAGAATGAGATGGATAGACAGTGTCATGGAAGCAGTGAACAGGAATTTGGACAGGCTTTGGGGCAACAGTGGAAGAAAGAAGGACCTCTTGTGATAGTTCATGAATCACAAAGAGTTGGACAAAATTGAATGAATGAACAACAACAAAACTTGAGAGAGGGAGACCGACCAGTAGGCTGTTGCAATAGTCCACATATGAAGTAATAAGGACCTACACCAGGGTGGCAGCTGTGTAAGTGGAGAAGAAAAGCACAGAAGAAAAGAAGAAATGTAGTAAAGGTAAAAACCTCAAAACTTGGCCACAGATTTTATATATATGGGACATGAGTGAGGAGTTGAGGATGACCCCTATGTTTTGAGCCTAGAAGGATGGTAGTACCCTCAATGTAAGTTTGGAAGAAGGGAAGGTTTGGATGGAAAGATGATGAATTCCATTTTGTACACGTTAAGATTTAGATAGTTATGGAACATCCAATTCAAGATGTCTGATAAGTATTTGGTAATTTCACTTTGGATGTGAGCAGAGGCATCTAGGCTGGATAAAGAGATCTAAGAATCATCTAGATAAATATAATAATTGAATCTATTGGAACTAATGAGATCACTTAGTAAAATAGTTTAGAAGAAGATCCAGGACAGACCCTGGGGACACCCATGGTTAGTGAGCATGACCTGAATGAATATCCAACACAGGAGACTGACAAGTGCCTTGATGTCCCTTTATTGGAAATTTTTTTCTCTCCTTTGTGGAACTGTCATGAAGCCTCTTGAAGCTCACCCTAAAGTGAACTTTCTCCTGAGATCTTTGTAGCTTCATGTTCTCAATATGTCTAATTGGCCCTTTGCTTCCACTGTGGACACTGCTTTCAGATCTTCTGGAGACAGTGCTAGACCACCAATGAGAAATCCAAGTCCTCTGATCTTTTGAAGTTCATAGTGTTTTCTGGTCAAGGGGGGAGGGGGAAGATAGAGAATCTTGTTCTTACTACAACACTGCCCCGCCCCAAGTAATTTCTTCTCAGGGATTGGGAAGTTAACTTGGACTACTTTTTTCTCTACATAACCAGAAATTCTGGATTCTGAACTGGCTTATTATCCTATGGATGGACCATAGGGTATGAGTGAGAGTATAATAGTTTAATGCCTTTGATTGACTGGTTTATTTAACTGAGGTGTTCGCAACTGACAAACTTATCAGAGCCAGAGTATCTTTTTAGTTACTTTAAGTGGGGTGACTGGACGACTTGATCAACCCCTACCCCTACACACTTTATCATATTGTATAACTTGGGGTAATTCTTTCAGTGTCTCTGTTTCTTGGTTTACTTACCAGGTCTTAGGACTAGGTGATACAGAACATTCCTTTCAGCTCTATCATTTCCAGGAGTTTGAAGGTTTTTTGAACACTTTCCATGGTATTTCATTTAATTCTCACAGACATTCTGTGAGGCAGGTAGAGCAATAATTCGTTTTTTTTTTTAATTTTTATTTATTTATTTTTAGTTTACCACACACGGTTCTACATAATTTTGAGTTCCAGATTTTCTCCCTTCCCTCTCCCCTCCCTTCCCAAGACAGCATGTAATCTCATATAACTACCATGTATAACTTTGCATTGAATTAATTTATACACTAGTCAAGTTGTGGAGAAGAATTATGACCAATGGAATGAATCATGAGAAAGAAGAAACAGAACCAAAAAAAAAAACCCAAAAACAAAAACAAAAGAGAAGCAAAATAGGCGAGCATGTAGTGCGCCTCAACCTGTATTCAAACTTCACAGTTCTTTCTCTGGACGGAGGTAGCATTCTCCATCGTGCATCTCCTGGAGTTGTCCTTGCACGTTTGGTTGCTGAGAGGAGTGAAGTATGTCAGGGTTGGTCCTCACGGAATCCATATATCTGTGGCTGTGCACAATGTTCTCCTGACTCTGCTCCGCTCACTCAGCATTATGTCGTGTAGGTTTTTCCAGGTTGTTACAAAGTCTGCATCATCCTCGTTTCTTCTGGCACAATAGTATTCCATCACCTTCATATACCACAGCTTGTTCAGCCATTCCCCAATTGATGGGCATCCCTTTGATTTCCAATTCTTGGCTACCACAAAAAGAGCTGCTATAAATATCCTTGTACATATGGGTCCTTTTCCTGCTTGTGTGATTTCTTTGGGATACAACCCTAGAAGTGGTATTGCTGGGTCAAAGGGTATGAACATTTCTATAGCCCTTTGGGCATAGTTCCAAACTAGAGCAATAATTCTGATCACCACTTTGTTGATGATGAAATGGAGGTCAAAGTGGTAAAGTGACTTGGGTAAGGCACCTGGGTCGGAGCCAAGACCAGGACTCTGTTTTCCTCATACCAAGTGTTCTTTCCATCATTCTTCATTGCTTCTCACCACCCCATGATCCACTGAGTTGGCTCCCATTGCAAATGAAACAGCGTTATGGTACCTCAAAAGCTTTTTTCTAAAGGAACTCGTCTTCTTCCTCTTTCCATAGGGAAGAGTTAGGATCACTTGGTGGATACATCATGCTAGTTTTCTCAGCTTGGTATTTTAGAGAATTCTTCAGGTCCCCATCTTCAGTGAAGAAGGAAAGGAAGGAAAGGATGAAAAAGTAAAGCCTATAAGGTCTAAGGGAAACTTCCCACACAGTGAGGAAGATAAATATACAATGGTGTAGCTAAATGTTTTATCCGCTGTGAAAAGCTATCCTTTGGTTAAGCTTTGGTGTATATATCCCATCTTAATATTAACAAATCAACCAGTGGTGACATTATTGATGATGGGCTCTTTTGCGAAATATTATGGAAGAAGAGGAGCTGAGACTACAAGCAATATCTCCTCACAAAATGGGGGGGGGGAGCCATTGATTTTTAAATGGGCATGCAGAGAGCTTGGTATGGGAACCAGATTATTTTGAAGGCATTTGTCAACGAAACCAGAAGGATGACAATCAACTAAGGGAACATCTTTCTCCTGGCATTTTCATTATGAACTATTTTCATCAGTAAAGATAGTGGAAGAATGATATATGGTCTCTATTATGTCAGTACCCGATGGACTAAGTGAAGAAGTAATTAAGGCATTCAAGGAGATAAATTTGGGAAGAGTAGCTGGACCAGACCAAATTTATAGAAAAGAATCCCATGCTGAGACTGATGATATTTTAAACTCATTTGGGAATCAATTTTTAAGATATCTTTAAAAGAGGAAAGATACAAAAGAATGGAAAAGGTCACAGATGGTGCTTTAATATTACCAACAACAAGAAGCAATCAAGAAACTAGTGGCCCATATGCCTGCTTTCTCATTTCTATGAAAACTTTATAAGAAAGTTCTAGGCTTGCATCAAGGGTATACTTTGAAAAAAATACAGGAAGTGAACAGACTGGGTTTTGTAAACAGTCTTCTATAGCAGACTAGAATATCAAAAACAAAATTCACTGAAGATATTGAAAACATAAGATTACCACCACATCCATTCTGTGACTATTTTTAAAAAGCATTTGACTCAGGATTATAAAATGAGGCCTTAATATCTCCCTTCAAAACAGGTACCTCTTATAAATACACTTAAAATTATGTGATACTCCATCACAAATAACATTATGGAGATCATTTTATTCAATAACTCAGCAATATTGAATCTAGTAGGAAGGACCTCAGTGGCTAACTGGCTCAACCCTTAACTTTAAAGTATTGAAGTGGTCACCCAACCTCTACTGGCAGAGGAGCAATAATGGATAACTCATTCATCCCAAGGCAGCCTATTTTATCAATAACCTACATAAAGATGCAGATGACAAAAAACCAAGAGAGATAGTTAACACACAAAATAACAGAGTCGAGACTGTAAAAGCCTACAATCGAAAGGAACAAGATGAAATATAAAGTCTCACATTTGGATTCCAAAAATGAACTTTATAAATTTAAGATTGGAGAGACATAACTAAATAACAGTTTGTCTGAAAAAAAAATCTGGAGGTTTTAGTGAACCTCAAATTTGATATGAATCAACAGTGTAAAATCTCAGACCAGAAAACTAATGCAACATTTGGCTACAGTGAGAGAAGCATAATGTCCAGATCTAGGTAGGTGATAGTACCATTGTACTTTGCCCTGGTGAGCAGATCATATTCGGTTCTGGGTACCACAATTAGGAAGGGCATTGATAAGCTATAAAGTGTCCAGAATAAGGTAAAAGGAATGATGGATGAATGGTCTTCAATTCTCACCTTATGAGGACTTGTTGAAGAAACTTAGGGTATTTCGTCTGGAAGAGGACTTTGGGGAGAAATCATAACTGTCTTCAACTATTTGAAGGATTGTCATGTGAATTATTGATGTGCTCTGCTTGACCTCAGAGGCTAGAATTAGGAACAATGGGTAGAATTTACAAAGAGGAAATATAGGTTGAATGAAAGGAGAAACTTTCTATGAATCAGAGCTCTCCCTGAACATAATGGATCACCTTGGGAAGTTCTGTGTTCCTTCTCACTGGGGGTCTTCAAATATAGGTTGGATAACCACTTGATAGTTGTTGTAGTGGGGATTATTGTTTAGGCTCAGGTTGGTCCGGATGGTCTCTGAGGTTCTTTCAATATTCTACTACTTTCTCCAGCAATCGGAAGACCAGTATCAAGACTACGATAACCAAATGGGTAAGATTACATGGGACTAAATAACAACAGGTCAGGGGTTGGGGGTTGGGGAGGGGAGGGGAGTGTTGAGTGTTGAGTGTTGAAACCAATCAGTGAATTACTGAAGTGGCTGACGTGTTAGCAAATGAAGTCAGCATGTAGTAGCTACTTATAGGAGTACAGAGGGACAAGAGATCACAATGAAGTTGTTAAAGCAGGTCTAGTATGAGTGAGAGAGTGTGAGAGGTGGAAATACAGGAGATTGTGGTTAGCGAATGGAATTTTTTAATTCAGGTTTCCTAGAAATGGTAGAGTTCTGAGTGATCATAAGATTACAGATTTAGAATGTGGAGACATCTAGTTCATTCCATTAGTCAAAATTCTTCTCCACAACTTGACTAGTGCATAAATTAATTCAATGCGAAGTTATACATGACAGTTATATGAGATTCCATGCCGTCTTGGGGAGGGAGGGGGGAGGGAGGGGAGAAAAACCATGTAGAACCGTGTGTGGTAAACTAAAAATAAATAAAGAAATTCAAAAAAAAAAAAAGAATGTGGAGACATCTAGTTCAGAAGCATCTAGTCCAACCCATTTATGCTACAGATGAGGAAACTGAAACTTAGAGAGGAGAAATGACTTGTCCAACATCATATGGATAGAGACAGAGTTGAGCTGTGAACTCAGACTATCTGATTCAAAATCCAATACTATTGCCAGGGTACCATGTTGCTTCACACTTCATGATGAGGATGTGTAATTCCAAGTGTGTGGCGGAGGTGGAGTAGAGATAGAGATCACTAGAGATGGATTTTTAAAATGTGAGATAACAGAGTTAGAACAAACATGAATATTGAAATTGAAATCCATAATGGTGATTGTAGGGAATGGAGTAAAATAAAAAGACTGGGTGGGAGCAAGTTGAGAAAAGCACTGGGGAAGTTGAGTGAATAATAAGAATGTTGATAAATGTCAGCAACAAGACAAGTGATAGAGCAGTTGATATTGATACATTAATCAATGCTTTCTTAACTCACCCAAAATGATTATCCAGCCCACATTCTTCCTTCTTGAACTACAATGGTATTTTTGAGAGACTTTGTCGAGTATCTTACATTTGGAAGATAAGTATATCATATTCATGGTGTGGCCCTAAAAAAGGAAATGAAATTTGTCTGGCATGACTTTTTCTTTCTTTAATTTTATCATTTTTATTTAATATTTTAGTTTTCAACATAGATTTCCACAAGATTTTGAGTTCCAAATTTTCTCCCCATTTCTACCCTCCCCCCCATTCCAAGACTGCCTCCTTCCCTAGTCAGCCCTCCCTTCTGACACCCCACTCCCCCCATCCCCTTTTCCCTTACTTTCTTGTAGGGCATGATAGATTTCTATGCCCCATTCCCTGTATATCCTGTTTCCCAGCTGCATGCAGAAACAACTTTTTTTTGAACATCTGCTTTTGAAACTTTGAATTCCAAATTCTCTCCCCTCTTCCCTTCCCACCCACCCTCCCTAAGAAGACAAGCAATTCAACATAGGTCATACATGTATCATTATGTAAAACACTTCCAAAATATTCATGTTGTGAAAGGCTAACTATATTTCCTTCCATTCTATCCTGTCCCCCTTTATTCAATTTTCTCCCTTGACCCTGTCCCTTTTCAAAAGTATTCGCTTTTGATTACCTTCTCCCCCTATCTGCCCTCCCTTCTATCATCCCCACTTTTTCAGCCCCTTCTCCTTACTTTCCTGTGGAGTAAGATAACCAATTGAGTGTGTATGTTATTCCCTCCTCAGGTTGAATCTGATGAGAGCAAGTTTCGCTCATTCCTCCTCACCTGCCCCCTCTTCCCTTCCAACAGAACTGCTTTTTCTTGCCACTTTTATGTGAGATAATTTACCCCATTCTATCTCTCCCTTTCTCCCTCTCTCAGTATATTCCTTTCTCACCCCTTCAATTTATTTTATTTTTTTAGATATCATCCCTTCATATTCAACTCACCCTGTGCCCTATGTATGTACATTCCCTTCAACTACCCTAATACTGAGCAAGGTCTCATGAGTTACAAATATCTTTCCATTTAGGAATGTAAACAAAACAGTTCAACTTTAGTAAATCCCTTATGAATTCTCTTTCTCGTTTACCTTTTCATGCTTCTCTTGATTCTTGCATTTGAAAGTCTAATTTTCTATTCAGTTCTGGTCTTTTCACTGAGAAAGCTTGAAAGTCCTGTATTTTATTGAAAATCCATATTTTGCCTTGGAGCATTATACTCAGTTTTGCTGGGTAGGTAATTCTTGGTTTTAATCCTAGCTCCTTTGACCTCTGGAATATCATATTCCAAGTCCTTTGATCCCTTAATGTAGAAGCTGCTAGATCCTGTATTATTCTGATTATATTTCCACAATATTCAAATTGTTTCTTTCTGGCTGCTTGCAGTATTTTCTCCTTGACCTGGGAGCTCTGGAATTTGACAACAATATTCCTAGGAGTTTTGTTTTTGGCATCTATTTCAAGAGGTGATCGGTGGATTCTTTCAATTTCTATTTTACCCTCTGGTTCTAAAATATCAGGGCAGTTTTCCTTGGTAATTTCTTGAAAGATGATGTCTAAGTTCTTTTTTTGATCATGGCTTTCAGGTAGTCCAATAATTTTTAAATTATCTCTCCTGGATCTATTTTCCAGGTCAGTGGTTTTTCCAATGAGATATTTCACATTGTCTTCTATTTTTTTCATTTCTTTGGTTCTGTTTTATACTATCTTGATTTCTCATAAAGTCACTAGCCTCCACTTGCCCCAATCTCATTTTTAAGGTAGTATTTTCTTCAATGGTCTTTTGGACCTCCTTTTCCATTTGGCTAATTCTGCCCTTCAAGGCATTCTTCTCCTCATTGGCTTTTTGGAGCTCTTTTGCCATTTGAGTTAGTCTATTCTTTAAGGTGTTATTTTCTTCAGTATTCTTTTGTGTCTCCTTTAGCAAATCATTGCTAAAGGTTTTTCATGGTTTTCTCACATCTTTCTCATTTCTCTTCCCAATTTTTCCTCTACTTCTCTAACTTGCTTTTCTAAATCCTTTTTTGAGCTCCTCCATGGCCTGAGACCAATTCATATTTTTCTTGGAGGCTTTTGATATAGGCTCTTTGACTTTGTTGACTTCTTCTGGCTGTATGTTTTGATCTTCTTTGTCACCAAAAAAGGAATGTAGAGTTTGAGTTTGAGTCTGAGTTTGTTTTCGCTGCCTGTTCATGTTCCCAGTCAACTACCTGACCCTTGAGTCAGGGTATGACTGCTTGTAGAGTGGAGAGTACTTTATCCCAAGCTTTAGGGTCCAAGCACTGCTGTTTTTAGAGCTACTTAGAGCTACACCATCACCCCAGGCTCTGTCATAGCAGCACTCCTCCTCCCCCAAGAACGGCCAACCAGGACCACAGTCCAGATCCAAGCAGGGCACAGCAAGAGAACCTGCCTTTGTGCCCACAAAGAGCTCCTTGCACTCCTGCTCTGATCCGCTGCTAGATTCCTCCCACTGTGTGAACCAGGGACTCAGGAAGCAGCTGACACTGGAGCTCTGGAAGCAGCCTCAGGAGCTTCCTGCTGCTGCCACCACCACCACTGCACCTCCTCCGTCACCCCCAGGGCTGGTGGCCAGACTGGTCTCAACTCGATTCTGCAGTTTCCCACTAATGTGCTCTTTGGCATTTGTGGGTTGAGAAGTCTGGTAACTGCTACAGCTCAATGATTCATGGCCCTAGGGCCTATTCTGGCAGCTGACTCCCAGTCTGGTCTGTCCTGGTGTGGTCCACGCAGGGCTGTGCTCCTCTCCCAGCATCTTACAATAGACCCTTCCCAGTGACCATCCAGGCTCTCCTGGGCTGGAGACCTCTTTCCCTCTGCTATTTCATGAGGTTCCACAGCTCTAGAATTTGTTTAGAGCCATTTTTACAGATGTTTGGAGGGATTTGGGGGAGAGCTTAATCAAGTCCCTGCTTTCCAGCCACCATCTTGGCTCTGCCCCCTGGCATGACTTTTTCATGGTGAACCCTAGCTGTCTCATATTATTGCTGCTCCCCTTTCCAAGTGCTAACAAGCTGTCTGTTGAATAATTTGTTGGGGGATTTTTCTGGAATTAGCCTTAATCTTAGCAGGCTTCAGGCTACAGAATTCATCCTCTCCTTCTCCTCTTAGAAAACTGATGTATTCACTCATCTCCAGGTCTGCAGCACCTCTCCCATCCTTCAAGATTCATGGAAGATCATTGACAATCATTTTGCTGCAAGCTATGTTAGAGAATCAATGTGGCAGGAGCAGGGGATGGGGAGAGCAACAGGGGAACAAAGGTGGCTAGAAAGACTTGATTGATAATGTACTGGTGATTTTAGTTCATAGTTGAACCTGCGACTGATGGATGAAATGGATGGATGAAATCTGCTGATGAAATTGCAGGTTCTTATATCTCGTCTATGCTAAAAAATTTTCCAGTGTGTTGTAAATGATTAAAAATAAAACGGGTTGATCTTTTAAAGAATACTATATGTAGAAGCAGCTTAACTGACAGTGAGTCAACTTGAACATTTGCAGAGTTGAAAAAGGATTGCGCGTGCGCACGTGTGTGTGTGTGTGTGTGTGTGTGTGTGTGTGTGTTAATCGACCCAAGTTGGAGTCAGCCAGGAATGGATGATTGGCAGCCCCAATACCATGGCAACAGCCACAGTAAACTTTGATAACTATTGGGGAAAGAAGTACTGCTCTCTTTTCTTTTTAAAAGGGAAAAGTGGAGGAGATTTAGGGTTGGAATTTAAACATAGATAAAAACTGTGGAGGAAATAAAGATAAAGAGGCAAGACCATGGCCAGAACTGCTTGTCATCCCCAAGGCAGCAGGAGCTGCCTTTTCTGGACCTCAAAGGCAGATAGTTGTGATGCTAAATTTGGTAAGGCCCCATAGCTAATTAAGGGGCGGGGCAAGCTAGTCCAAGAGATGGGGTAGTGAATTATACACCTCATAGAGCCCAGCTCCAAAGCTTCCTTACTCTAAGGGTAGTGAGAGAAATTATTATTTTTGCCATTATATTTACAACCGATTATTAAATTAGGATTAAGTTTTTATTTCCTCATTCAGGGACTAGCCCCTGTAGGTGAGTCAGCTGGCCTCTGAAGGACATGGCTGATAGATGAGATGTTCCTAATCCTTGGGGAACATGCTCCTCTATCTTGGGCAGGACCCTACCCAACTAGGAGACCTTACTTCTGTTTAGAGTGTAAACGGAGTCTAATCTAGGTGAATTCTTGCTCTTAGGGAATAAACCCATGTCCTTGCACCTCTCCATTGGAGTTTAGGGTGACCTAGCTCATGAAGGAGAAAACCAACCAGAGTGGTCTGGGTGTAAAAGAATTCATCTCTCCAGATTGCTGAAGGTAGCTGAGTCCCATAATCAAGCCACATTCTCAGCAGGAGGAGCTGAAGCCTTTTAGACCACTTCCTCCTTAAAAAGTCCACCAATCAGGATTGATTTCTCCTGCCAAGGGCATTCCCTTTCAAAAAAATTTAAGGGATTCAGTATCTCCGTTAGGTGTTTTTGGTTATCAGGAGAAACCACTGATCATCAACTTATTATTAGCTATCCTAATTAATATATTGATTATTAGTAAACCAGAGACTCTGTCTCTTGGGGTTTTTTGTTCATCGTAGTAGGAAGCTAGCATAAAACAGAAAGTAGACTACAAGGATATCAGCAAGTTTCTTGGGCTAAATAGTAATTATTAAAACTCAGCTAGTCATACTTAAAAGTGCTTAACTGCTTCTAACTGATTCATAAAGATACCATCACATAAAGACACCATCACATAATCTTATGTCAGCTACCCCTAATTAGAGGTAAAAATCATCCTAGATAAGGGGTTCTTAACCTTTTTTGTGTCATGGATCTCTTTGGCAGGCTGATGGAACTCAGAATGGTGTTTTTAAAGGCACAAAATAAAACATACTGGATTACAAAGAAAACCAAATATATCGAAATAGATTTCTCAAAGAATTTTTTTTAAAGTTCACAGACTCCAGGTTAAGAATCCTCGTCTTAAATAATAACCAATCTGGAAAGTTGCCTTCCTAATTCAACCCTATTCCAATGACAAAAAAAAATATCTAGCAACCCACATATTTTTAGAGGAAAAAAATCACACAAATATTTGGAATATCATTTATTCTTTTCTTCATGTTGTTACATTAAAAAATAGCATGAGTAATTTCGTTTTGCCCTTTATCTATCATTTTGCGAAGTTAAGTCTCAGCTTTACGTAAAAGTCATTTGATTTTAGAGAAGTTACAAGATTACTTCCCCTCCAAACTGTGACCTGACTCAAAGGAATGTCACAAAATTACCCCTATCCCTTTTACCTAAGTGTCATCCCCTCCACCAAAACTTTCCCTTTCACTTCAGTGTTTCCCTTCTCTTCTACCAACAAGAAAACATGTATCTCAATCCCTACTTCCTGTTTTTTGTTTTTATTTATTCCCTCCAAATTGTATATAACTTTGTAGAAATCAAGATTCTGGGTCTTAGGCTACAGAGAGCCTTGGAATCAATTTGTTTCTGCAACTGCATGCCTTGCTAAATAAATTGTTTGTCTGGATAAAACTCAGTTTCTTTATTTCATTGTAATAATGTCCACAGTTCAGTGATATCTAAAGGCAAATCATTATTTCAGGACTGACTTGGAGAAAATTACACTTCTCATTGAATCAAACATTGTATTCCATGGTAACTTTCCATTTTATATCAACTAAATGATTTTTTAATAACCTAATTCGTCTCCTTTCCTATTACAGCTTTCTCCTTTCTTAATTCACCATCTGTCCTAATGAATATATATATATGTATATACATATATTATATATATATTAATGGATCT
Source organism: Trichosurus vulpecula (assembly GCF_011100635.1). Classification (NCBI taxonomy): domain Eukaryota; kingdom Metazoa; phylum Chordata; class Mammalia; order Diprotodontia; family Phalangeridae; genus Trichosurus; species Trichosurus vulpecula. Next base: position 184,583,445 of record NC_050574.1, read on the forward strand.
CTTCCATCAGGTTCTGATGTAGGATAAATGTATGCAAAATATTCCATTGCAAACTGCCCACTTTTATGTGTGTACTCTTCCCTAGTGCTAATAAATGCACTTATTTATTCTCAAAGATTGGTGAGGTTTCATGATTCATATACCATACTACTGAAATAAACTTTTAAAATTTTAAAATAGGGCTTTGCCATCTTATATAACAATATCAGTCAGAAGACCACTGTACTTCCAGTCACTCAAGTTTGCCATCATCCTGAACTCTTGACTCTCCCTCATGCATATATAACAAGTCTTGTCAATTACACATCCATGACATCTGCATTTATCATGCTATCTCCACTCCCACAGTCATCACCTTAGTTCAGGTCCTATCGTTTCTCACCTCCACTCTTTCAATAGGCTCTTGATTGGTCTTCTTCTTGGCTTTAGGTGTCTCCCTTCTCCGCTCCATTTTCTACATCCCTGCCAAAGGGATATTAGTAAAGGACAACCCTGTCTACATCATTCCCCTACTCAGAAAGCTCCAGTAGTTCTCCATTTCTTCTCCAATAAAATGCTAGTGCCTCTGTTTGACATTTTTTAAAACTCTTCATAATTCTCTGCATCCAGTTTACTTTTCCAAGGTTGGTTAGACTGCACTTCCCTTTACCCAATCCAGCGTAACCAGCTAATTTGAAATTCTTCATACACAACATTCATTCTTTCGTCAATAGATCTCTGCCCACCCTGTCCATCTCATGCTCAGAATCCTTTGCTGAAACAGTGGTTTGGTATATATTTCCTTTTATAAGACCCATGCTGTGGCTCTGACACTGTGATGATATATCCTTTATATAACCAGTCGGCAGTTCCTGACTGTCTCCTTACAGCTGACTGATCTCTTGATGGTAATAGGAGGTAATAAGAATCAGGAACAGTCGCAATTAATGCTTCTAATGAGCAGTAATTCATTATTTAATGTTTTAAGCAGGACTTTATGTTAGTGTCTCTGAAAATGAGACATTTCCAAATACAAGGATGATGCATGTCTCTATTTTTAATGTGCTTCATACTGTTTGTGAATAGCTAGGTTTAGATACTTGATGCACATGTTGCATTGAATTAAGGAAAATTTGGATGGAAAGTTTCTTAGGCAAGTGAATCCTTGATCATGTAAATCAGAAAAAGGGCCATAGTCTTAGGGTTTCATTTTATTGTATATTAGTTATTAGACTCCTCTTCGTCAGTTCAAATCTGGCCTCAGATATTGAACAGTTGTGTGACCCTGGGCAAGTCACTTAACTCTGTTTGCCTCAGTTCCTCATCTGTAAAATGAACTGGATAATGAAATTCCAAACCACGCCAGTATCTTTTTTAAGAAAACCCCAAATGGGATCACGAAGAGTGAGACATGACTGAAAAATGACTCAGCAACAATAACAACAATCAAAGTCAGCTCCCAGTTAGTAATAATCCCATTGAAGTCCTATGTAGGCATCTTGTGCTCTTGGGACCACAGAAAGTCATAGGCACTTAAAAATGTAGCAGAAAGCTACTCCTCCCCTTCTCCGCACACCGTTATTGCTGGCTGTCTAAATGACTGGTTAACATCAAGCCAGTTTTAATCAGTTCCTCTGTCACTCTGGCTGACTTGTTGGGCTGGCTGAGCTGACAATCAGTAATGGGTGATAAAGGAATTCTGTTGGATTTGGGATGTTTCCTGGCCTCAGTTCCCTCCCCTCCACTAGTTCAACGTAAGGAGATTCCAGCCCCAGTCCCAGGCCCAGCCCCGGCCCCACCCCAGGAGTCTGAGGACAAAAAGACTCCTCCAGAAATGGCAGATTTCGTAAGGACGCCATGGAATCCTCAGGAACACCTAGGTTTGACTCTCACTTCTGACTTTTACTAGCTGCATGACCATGGGCAAGTTAGTTTTCTCATCTGTGAAATGAGGACAGTAATACCTGTAGTACTGACCTCACAGGGGAGTCTCAAATTGAGATAATGTATGTGATGTGCTTTGCAAGCCTGAAAGAGCTATATGATACCAGCTAGGGAGGAGAGTGGGCTGGGGGCAAATTCACGTTGAGTCTGACCAGTATGGTTATAACCATGAACCCATGCAAAACCTAATAAAGTTGGCATGAAAAAACTATAAACTTGCCAGAATCATACCGCTAAATCAGTCAGTATACATCTGTATAAGCACTTACTATGTGTTAGGCACTTGCTAAGAGTGAGAGATAAAAAGAAAGGTAAAAGATAGTTTCTTCTCTTGAGTAGTTCACAATCTAATAAGGGAAACATGCAAACAACTACATTTAAATGAGCTATATGTAGGATAAATTGGAAGTAATCAAGGGAGAATAATCTAGGATTAAGTGGAATCAGGAAGGGCTTCCTGGTGAAGGTAGGATTTTAGCTTGGCATGGGCCACGGAAGCCAAGAGATGGTGATGAGGAGGGAGAGCATTCTGGGTATGGGGGCATGTAAACATATCTAAATGATGGAAAATTTAAAACAAACAAAAAACAACCCAGACTTCAGTAAAGCTGATTTGGTATTTTTAACTATACTAACAGTCTTTTCAGAGGTATCACAGGGTCAATCCAAATTGTCACTCATATGGCTGAAAAGGAGAAGTATTTGATCATAGCTCATAGAAAACACAGCCCTTGTCAGAACTCCAAAGCCCCTTTGCTCTGAGACGGAGGTCAAACACTCAAATTAACTCCAGTGGCTCCCTATTGCCTCTGGGGTCAACTATAGAGGCATCTGTTTGTCAGCCCTCTCCTACAACTATAATCTCCTTCTGCTCAGTTCTTCTATCAAGTGACACTAGCCTCCTGTCCTGGCTGCTCCACAAACAAGACGTTGCATCTCTTGGTTCTGGACATTTTCTCTGGCTGTCCCCAAGTCTTTCTCCTCATCTCTGCCTCCTGGCTTTCTTTAAGTCCCATCTAAAATCCTGCCTTTTACAGGAAGCCTTTCCCAACCTCTCTTAATTATGCCTTACCTCGGGGCGGAGCCAAGATGGCGGCTGGTAAGCACAGACTAGAGTGAGCTCCGTACCCGAGTCCCTCCAAAAACCTATAAAAATGGCTCTGAACCAATTCTAGAACGGCAGAACCCACAGAACAGCAGAGGGAAGCAGGGCTCCAGGCCAGGACAGCCTGGATGGTCTCTGGGTGAGGTCTATTCCACACGGAGCTGGGAGCTGGGAACGGAGTGGAGCAGAGCCCAGCCTGAGCGGCGTGGACCATCCAGACCAGAAGCCGGGCGGAGGGGGCCCTAGCGCCCTGAATATGTGAGCTGCGGCAGTTACCAGACCCCTCGACCCACAAACACCAAAGACTGCGGAGAAGGTTAGTGGGAAAAGCTGCGGGAGTGGAAGGAGTTCGCAGTTCGGCTTCCAGCCCCGGGGGCAGCGGAGGTGGGGCAGCTACAGCTGTTGTTACTTCCGGCTCCAGGCCCACCTGGTGGGAGGAATTAAGTGGCGGATCAGAGCAGGAGTGCAACAGCCTGCTGAAGATCTAAGCCCAGTCTGGACTGGGGGTCCTTGGGGAAGGAGGAGTGCGGCTCTGACAGAGCTGGCACCTCCCCCCCCAAACGTAGAACATAGAACTCGTTAGTCTACAAGCAGTCATACCCCACTGAAAAACTCAAGGGTCAAGTTAGTTGGTTGGGAATATGGCCAGGCAGCGAAAACGCGCCCAGATTCAGTCTCAGACTTTGGATTCTTTCTTTGGTGACAAAGAAGACCAAAACATACAGCCTAAAGAAGACAACAAAGTCATAGAGCCTACAACCAAAGCCTCCAAGAAAAACATGAACTGGCCCCAGGCCATAGAAGAACTCAAAAAGGATTTGGAAAAGCAAGTTAGAGAAGTAGAGGAAAAATTGGGAAGAGAAATGAGAAGGATGCAAGAAAACCATGAAAAACGAGTCAATGACTTGCTAAAGGAGACCCAAAAAAATACTGAAAAATACACTGAAGAAAACAACACCTTAAAAAATAGACTAACTCAAATGGCAAAAGAGCTCCAAAAAGCCAGTGAGGAGAAGAATGCCTTGAAAGGCAGAATTAGCCAAATGGAACAAGGAGGTCCAAAAGACCACTGAAGAAAATACTACTTTAAAAATTAGATTGGAGCAAGTGGAAGCTAGTGACTTGATGAGAAATCAGGATATTATAAAACAGAACCAGAGGAATGAAAAAATGGAAGACAATGTGAAATATCTCCTGGGGAAAACCACTGACCTGGAAAATAGATCCAGGAGAGATAATTTAAAAATTATTGGACTACCTGAAAGCCATGATCAAAAAAAGAGCCTAGATACCATCTTTCAGGAAATTCTCAAGGAGAACTGCCCTGATATTCTAGAGCCACAGGGCAAAATAGAAATTGAAAGAATCCATCGATCGCCTCCTCAAATAGATCCCAAAAAGAAATCTCCTAGGAATATTGTTGCCAAATTCCAGAGCTCCCAGATCAAGGAGAAAATACTGCAAGCAGCCAGAAAGAAACAATTTGAGTATTGTGGAAACCCAATCAGAATAACCCAAGATCTGGCAGCTTCTACATTAAGAGATCGAAGGGCTTGGAATGCGATATTCCGGAGGTCAATGGAGCTAGGATTAAAACCTAGAATCACCTACCCAGCAAAACTGAGTATCATGTTCCAAGGCAAAATATGGAGTTTCAATAAAATAGAGGACTTTCAAGCTTTCTCAGTGAAAAGACCAGAACTGAATAGAAAATTTGACTTTCAAACACAAGAATCAAGAGAAGCATGAAAAGGTAATCAAGAAACAGAAATTGCAAGGGACTTACTAAAGTTGAACTGTTTTGTTTACATTCCTACATGGAAAGATGATGAGTATGATTCATGAGACCTCAGTATTAGGGTAGTTGAAGGGAATATGCATGTATATATATATATATATGTATGTGTATATATACATATATATGTTTATGTATATATATAAGTGAATGTGTATGTATGTATATATCTATGTGTATATGTATGTATGTGTATATATATATATGTGTTTATATATATATATATATATATATGTAAAAGAGAGAGAGCAGACACAGGGTGAGTTGAGGATGAAGGGAAGATAGCTAAAAGAAATAAAATGAAATTAAGGGATGAGAGAGTAACATACTGAGAGAGGGAGATAGGGAGAGATAGAATGGGGTGGATTATCTTGCATAAAGGTGGCAAGAGGAAGCAGTTCTATGGGAGGAGGGGAGAGGGCAGGTGAGGGGGGAATGAGTGAACCTTGCTCTCATCAGATTTGGCCTGAGGGGGAATACCATACATACTCAGTTGGGTATCTTACCGCACAGGAAAGAAGAGGGAGGAAGATAAAAAAAAAAAATAAAAGGCGGGGGGATGATGGAGTGGAGGGCAGATGGGGGTGGAGGTAATCAAAACAAACACTTTGGAAAGGGGACAGGGTCAAGGGAGAAAATTCAATAAAGCGGGATGGGTTGGGAAGGAGCAAAATGTAGTTAGCCTTTCACAACATGAGTATTGTGGAAGGGTTATACATAATAATACATATGTGGCCTAGGTTGAATTGCTCAACTTCATAGGGAGGGTGGGTGGGAAGGGAAGAGGGAAGGGAATTTGGAACTCAAAGTTTTAAAATCAGATGTTCAAAAACAAAAAAAGTTTTTGTATGCAACTAAAAAATAAGATACACAGGCAATGGGGCGTAGAAATTTATCTTGCCCTACAAGAAAGGAAGGGAAAAGGGGATGAGAGGGGAGGGGGGTGATCGAGGGGAGGGCTGACTGGGGAACAGGGCAACCAGAATTTAAGCCATCTTGGAGTGGGGGGGGGAGGGTAGAAATGAGGAGAAAATTTGTAATTCAAATTGTTGTGAAAATCAATGCTGAAAACCAAATATGTTAAATAAATAAATTACATTTAAAAAAAAATTATGCCTTACCTCTGTGAATTATTTCCTATTTATCCTGTATATAAGTTGTACATATTTTTGTCTCTCCCATTAGATTGTGAGCTCCTTCAAGGTGAGGATCTGCCTTTCTTTGAATCCCCAGCACTTAGGATAGTGCCAGGTTTCTCTCTCTCTCTCTCTCTCTCTCTCTCTCTCTCTCTCTCTCTCTCTCTCTCTCTCCATATATATGTATATGTATATGTATATGTATATGTATGTATAATAGGTGCTTAATAAATAATACTTTATTTTATTTATTAAAATATTTCCTTAATAAATGTTTATTGACTGATTACTCACTTGACTCTGCACCCATGCATGCAATTCTTCCAAGGTTTATCTAAAAATATCCCTTTGGTCATTTCCGATGGTATAACAGTGCTCCCTCGTATTCTTATAACACTAATTTCTGGTAAACATTGTAAAATGTCCTTTGTTGAATCAGCACACTTCTGCTGTCCTGTGGCACCAACAAATGGAGAAATTAGGAATGTATATAGATCCTGTTGTGGTAATTGACATACAAATTCACTTTAAAAAGCCACTGTTACTGTAAAAGGTTATTCATAGCAGCTTTTTATTGCTATATATTTTCTTAGCTGACTGATACTAATAGTGCTAGAACTATCATGGGGAGCGGCGGGCAGCACAGAAGTGAAATTTTTTGTCTTTTTTGTCATTTGAAGAAGTTGGGAACTATGGTGAACGTGTCAGAACTACTAGGTAACTTCCAACCTCATTCTAGCCACCCTACGCTTCCCTGAGCTGCAAAGGAGGAATACAATCCTCACTGATTTGAAATTCATCACTTGTCTCTTCCCTGGTTCTCCTCTGGTGCAGATGCTAATGAGCATTGAGGTGAAGAGGCAGGGTTGTAAATAACATGTGCCTCTAGCCACAAGGAAAGGACAGTTTTTTGCTGGGACCAATTACAGGAAAGACTGACAAACAAACAATACACCTTGGTTTCTTGAGATCACACACACACAAGGCATAATTGCCATTAGGGTCATTTAAAGGTCTATAATAAATGGACCGACTGGGATAAATGCCCAGGCACTCAAGTCCCAGAATCCAATAGCAAAGGTTTAGAGCGGTCAGCCATGTCTATGCATGTGTTAAAATGCAAGAGCCAATTGCAGTTTAGAAGACCCGTTTTCAAATCCAGCCTTTCAATGATTGCTAACTGTGAGATTTGAGATGTTACAACTCCTATGAGCCTCGGTTTCTTCTTCTGTAAAATGGAGGTCATAACAGCCCCTATCTTATAAAGTCATGGGGCAGGGGTGGAGAATGAGATATTGCATATAAAGCACTTTATAAACTTTAAGCACTGTATAGATGTCAGCCGTGTTGTTGTTGTCCCAGACCCTATAATGGAACTTTCAGCTCTTTCCCGAGGCACTGTGCTGAGATCATCAGATACAGGACCAACTAGACTTATAGATGGAATAAGCAAATTTCTACCACGTTCAATATGAGGGGCTCTGGAAGGCTTCCCCACCCCTAAAAAAATCCCCAAGATCCGCTACTGGTGTTTAAAAGTTCACTCAGAGATTTATTTCTTTGGCTTAAGTTATTGTCCTTCATGCTACGTCAACTATCTTTTGTGCGTATGGCCTTCCTCTACTAAAGGCATCCTTTTAGGTCTCGCTATAGTGCATAGGTGGCTCTGTATTGTTAGGAGGCAATGGACTGTATATGTGGCCTCTGAGGACCAGATTAGCTAAATTTGGAGAGGCTCATCACCCGTTGTTGTTCAGTTGTCTCAATCACGTCTGACTCTTTTGTGACCCCATTTTTCTTGGCAAAGAAACTGGAGTGGTTTGCCATTTCCTTCTTCAGCTCATTTTACAGATGAGGAAACTGAGGTAAACAGAGTTAAGTGATTTATCCAGGGTCACACAGCTAGTATCTGAGGCCTGATTTGAAGTCAGATCTTCCTGACTCCAGGCCCAGCACTCTATCCAGTACACTACATAGCTCCCCAGTTTGGCTGCAGGGTGATAAATGATTTTGCCATTCCCTGGATGGAGTTCCTGACAGTCCACTTCATTTTTATCTCCCCTGAGTTCATGTTGTGAGGGATGGTTCATAATGAAGTTCCCCTCTCTAATACACTGTCACATTCTTATCTCTCCCTCTCTCTCTTTGCTACACTTTGCCAACTAGTTAGGTTTCAGGTTCATTTCCAGAGAAACACGTGACTTCCCAGAAAGGATGAAAGGAAACCGAAACTGAACCTCTATAGTCCTCTTCTAATTGGCCACCCCCAAATTTGGTAATAGGAATTGCCTACTGAGGTTTTGTAAAACACCGTCCTCTGATAGGGTGGGTACAGATTAGTTATGAATAATTATGGTAATGAAGGATAGAAATTGCTTTGTGCTGATTAGTTAGACTCAGTAAGAAGATTGTGAGCTTCCCTCACCTGCCAATGGTGAGGTAGGACAGGGGTCAAGAGGATTAGGATTAGGACAAAAGAATGCTGCGAGCTTCCACTTCCAGCACTCCCTGGCTGTCACTTTCTCATGAGAAAGAATAAAGACCTTTTCTGATCCCTGACTCAGACTCCAAACTCTTGATTTTGGCAGTTATCATCCCACATAATTTGACCTGAGGGACATGGCTTAGCTGTTGGCCAATGCCAATTGATCTCTCAACCAAGAAACTGAGCAATAACATTTGCATCTACCAGTTATACAATATGCATTAGACATCTCAGCCCCTCAGTTTTCCTTTGGATTGTGTGAGTGGCCCTCTTACATACATGTTACATACATGTTGCAAATCACCATCCTGTCTTCCATGAGGGTTCAGGAAGCATAGGATAGGACATCAGCATTCACATTTGGCATTCCATGGCCAGTAATACCCATTGAGCTTCTAGGTGAGAAATGACAGCCATTTCTCACTGGTGGCGTGCAATTTAGAATTTGTCAGAAGACGTCAGTGCATTGTTGTCCATCCATACTTGGAGTTGCACTCCATGCATGTAGTCTAATTTAAATTTTTTTCTCAATTACATGTAAACAAATATTTGGGACATTCTTTTTTTAAATTTCAAGTTCTATAGTCTCTCCCTCCCTCTCTCCTCTCACCCCTCTCTGAAAAGGCAAGCAATTTGATGTAGATTATACATGTGCAGTCATGTATGTTAGCCATGTTGCAAAAGAAAACACAGACTAAAAAAAGAATAATAAAGTAAAAAAATGCTTCAATTGCATTCAGACTCCATTAGTTCTTTCTCTGGAGGTAGAGAGCATTTTTCATCATGTGTCCTTTGGAATTGTCTTGGATCACGAGAAGAACTAAGTCACTCACAGCTGATCATTATGCAATTTTGCTTTTACTGTGTACAATATTCTCCTGGTTCTGCTCACTTCACTTTGCATCAGTTCATGTAAATCTTTCCAAATTTTTTCTGAAACCATCATGCTCATCATGTCTTATAGCACTAGTCCATCACAATCATATGCCACAACTTGTTCAACCATTCCTTGAGTGGCAGGCATCCCCTCAATTTACTTTTCTTTGCCACCACAAAAAGAGCTGCTATAATAGGGGTTTGGACCTGCTAGTGGTATTAGTTGGTTTTGGCCCAGCATAGTATGCCCAGTTTTATAGCCCTTTAGGCATAGTTCCAAATTGCTCTCCAGAATGTCCATGTATGTGGTCTCAAAATAAACCAGCAATAACCACTTCAAAGCCAAGAACTCTGTGGACAAATCTGTGGACAGGATAACAAGGCTTACTGTCAGTGGGTCTTCTGCTGGAGAATATGATAGTTAGGTCCCTGGTGGTCATTGCTCTCCTGTTACCAAACTTCTCTGAAGCCCTTGAGGCCAGCACCTGAGTGCAGCACAAGGGCTGGCTTGGACCACACTAGCCAACACCAGCAGTATGTATGAGGCACTCAACCAAATCCTTACAGGCCTACTCACATTTCTAATCCCGATGATCTTTAAGTTGATTCAGAAGATTTAGGCCAGAGAGTGAGTCCCTTTTTGCCTTCTTGCCTTGGATTCTTCTCACAGATCAATGATTGAAATAATTTGTAATGAAGTTATAAGTCCTTACAAATGTTCCATAGCAGTCATTGAATCTGAGGAAAGTCTTCTGCTCCTTATACTCCTTCAGTCATGGTAGTCAGGTAGTAAGTGCTTCTTCCTTCCCAGGTTCAATACTCCCATCCTTCTATTATCCAGAACAGGCACACGTTGTGACAGCAGCTTCCAGCCAATCTAATATCTTCAGTAGCTTTTCCTCATTCTCTTAAAGGGTGAGTGAGGGGTGTAAGAAGACTATCAATCCAACAACGAGCATTTGTTAAGTGCCTACCATGTACCATGCATTGTGCTAGGTGTCAGGGATAAAAATACAATAAATGAAACAATCTCTACTCAAAGGAGGAAGTTCTGGAGAGTCCACTCAACTCCAAAGCTAACAATTCAATGCTTTAAGTTCATCATATTCTTGCACCCCAATAAAATGAGCCAACACAAGTACGAAGGTATTCATTTATTGATTATAGAAGGAAGAGCTTCAGGTATGTGCTTTAAGAGCCCCATGTGACTCCACAGGTTATGATGAGGTAATTAAGGAAACTTCAACATTAATGATAAGAGACTTAAGTTGAGGTCCTTCTAGGCAGAGCCAACGATGCTCTCTCAGCTCCAGTATGGTCCTGTTTCCCTCCCCTTGTGTGATTATTTCTGGCAAAAGCTGTTTATGAAAAGATGCCAAGTGGAAAGTGCCTTGGGTTGGGAATCAAAGGATTTTGTCATAGTGTCTCTCTAGGCCTCAACTTCTCCATCTGTTAAGTGAAGAGGATGGATTTATGTGATTCATACGGACACTTCTACCTCTAAATTTATGAACCTTCACAGGGCAGGAAATTCGTATATCCCAGCAACAACCTAGTGGCTTGTCCAGAAGAATAGAAAGGGCACTATGAATGACTTAGCTCTTCTCAATGATGCAAAGGTCCAAGACAATTACAAAGGACTCATGATGGAAAATGCTGTCCACATCCAGAGAATACAGATCAAAGCATCCTTTTTTCACTTTATTTTTTTCATTTTTTTTTCCTTTTGGTCTGTTTCTTCTTTTCACAACTATGACTAATATGGAAATATGTTCTACATGGTTGTACATGTATAACCTATATCAAATTGCTTACCATTTTAGGAAGAAGGGAAGGAAGAGAGGGAGAGAGAAGAATTTGAAGCTCGAAATCTTATAATAATTAATGCTAAAAATTGTCTTTATATATAATTGGGAAAAATAAAATGCTATTAATTTTTTAAAGGCATAGAAAGGAAATGACACCCAATTTTTAAGAATAATTTAGGAACCCAACTGCCTAGAATGAACTAATATGTGCTTATCAAGGTTAAAGACAACATAAGTTCTTTCTTAGCTATGTTGAAGATGCAAAGGAAATGAAAGAAAGTATAGGAACATGGCTTGGGGTGGATGAATAATGATAATTAATGACAGACAGAAGGCAGAACTATTCAACTTTCATTTTCCATTTGTTTTTCTCTATCAATAAGAATGATTGAGATTCTCTAATTGAGAAGTATGGGGTGGGGGTGGGAGTGGGGGCAAGGAATGGTCAACAGGAAATTGAAACCCAACATAACTAAAGAGCTAGTAAGAGAGTACCCAGTTGTCCTCAATGCATTCAGCTCATCACAATTGGAAGAATAGTTCCTAGGTGTAGCAGCAGGATGGCCTGCTAGCACAGATTCTTTAATCTGCTTTTCTAGGAAAGACTGCTCAAAAAGGGGTTAACAATTCTACTTTTAATTATATTTGCTAGTTCAGGGGAAAAGTCAACACCCTGAACATCAGAGAAAATACAAGCAGAGAAATCAGACCAACAGACAAGGCTCTGACTGCCTGAATCAAAGCAATACTGCTATACACTTTACATATACCACTAGATCAAGACAGCCTTTACATCTGAGCAGTCGGGGGTGGGGGGCAGAGTCTGAACATATGGCTACTCAGAGTCTCAACCAGGGAATCACAAGGTCCTTCTCATAAGTGACTCCCCAAAGCAAAATACCAACTTAGAGTATATATACACTTCTCAGAGCCAGAAGGCATCACAACCCTTGTGACTCAGTGCCTAATTAGAAATTAGCAAAAGGTATGAGAGCCTTCCTACAAGCAAGCCTTCCCATAAGTAAGCTCCCTCCCCCACTGGGCTCTGTGACTCAGGATGTACCACAGCGTTGAGCTGGGCCAGAGCTCAAAGCAGGTCACGTAGGCCTATTAATAGACAGGGAAGATCTTCCTGTTCCATTAACATTACACTAGGGTACTGAAAGATCTCAAAGATACATTTGCTAAGGCACTCATAATGATTCTCAAAGTTAATGAAAGAGGTACCACCTAGGTGAAGATGCACAGATGTGGTCATGATGTTCAAAGAGTAGAAGGTCAATTCTTCAACTGTTCAAAACTCGACTGAAAGTCCTGACAAAATTTTAGAATATGTTATTAAGATAATAGCTCATAAGCAGTCAAACAGGTAAGTTTTGATGACTAAGAGGCAGCACAGATTTCTCAAGAACAATTAATTCCGGTCTATCTTCATTTCCTTTTCTGACAGGGTAGATGAAGAGAATGCCTTGGTACATATGTAGATTTCAGCAAGATATTTGACAATGTCTTTCACAATCTCCTCTGGGCTAGATACATACTACGTGATAATACAGAGAGCTGGATTTGAGTCTAATTGGATGACCAGACCCCAAGATAGTCATTAATGGACTGATGTCAAGATAGAAGGAAATCTCAAGTGAAATGTCCTGATGATCTGTCCTTGGCCCTGTTCTGCTCAACATTTTTCAGACTTTAATGAAGGTAGTTGATAGATAGCATGCTTCTAAGACTAACGGGTGACATGAAAGTAGAAAAGATAGCTTATGTGTTCACTGACAGAATTAGGTTATGAAACAATCTTAACATATTAGAACTTTAGATAATGTCTAATAAGATGCAATTCGATAAGAACCATGAAGTCCAATGCATATGTTCAAACTATCAACTGCACACAGAGTATGGGGCATATGGCTACACAAAAGTTCATCTGAAAAATACCTGGGGTTTTAGCGTACTGAAAACTCAACATAAGTCGATTATGGACACGACAACCAAAAACAACCTAATGCTATCTTAGGATCTCTTTGACTAATCGGCTGTCATGAGGCTGAGACTAGATGATCACCTTTTCTCTAATGGGGTCTCTTTCAATAAAATCTAGAAGTAAAAATAATAAGGCCTACTAATAACTATTACTACGAACGAACTCATGTTTGGAGTATTGCTGGAGGAATTCTGTTCAGTTATGAAACGAACCTTCTGACATCTCAGCTTCCTTCTCATCTGGTAACACTTCTGAAGTTGTAAAAATGGCATGACTGGAAACTCATTTAGCCCAATTTTGGCCACATCTGTTTTCCTAGTCACTAATTCCTAAAAATGATGACAAGTCTCTGTTCAATCACTGAAAAGCCAAGAAAAGAGACAAATGAGTTTGCAGAAATGCAAATAGAAAGACATTTTCTATGTGGAAAACAAATTGGGAGAAGACTTCTTCATTTTCTAATTCTCTTAGATCAGTGGGGTAGAAAAATAGCAAGAAAGTAATTTTTTTAAAGGAGTCAACAATTTCAAAAGTTCTTATCTTTGTCCTTAAATTTTCACTGTTGTTTATTTTTATTTTTAAGACAACTAGTAAGGACTTGATGCAATTCACAGCAATATATAAAAATAGAAAACAGCTATTACTATTGACTAGGGTCTTCACAAGGTTAAAATGACCTTTGTCTATTATGATTCCACCATTAATGAGTAGAAGAAAGGGCAAAAATAACTTATACTTCCCTCTTTGGTTTCCTATTAAAAAACATTTAAATCCGATAAGGAAAAAAATGCTAACGTAATTCCAAGCTCCCGTTACATAATTCAAAGACATTATAGGAGCTTCCTTTATTTCTCTTCAATTATTCATAGCATAAATCTTGTGAAATATTTAAGCGCCTTTCCACAACAGCCAGAGAAGATTGCTGATGGAAAGGCTTATCAGCAAGTATTTTTGACCAGGACTGACAGAATCTGGAGTGTTTAGGTGCGGTTAGAGAGGAGGGGAGAGAAGTAGAGGGCTTCAAAACTTTACAAAGACATTGAGTCCTACATGGTTTTCCTTGCTGGAAGTAGGAATACTTTTCTTTTGAAAACAAGGCTTTACTGAGTGGGACTATTTGTTTCAAATATTGTTCTTCAGGAAGAGACTTCAACAAAACAGAACCAAGTATGTTAAGGAATAAAAACGTCCTCCCACAGTAAATGAGAAGTCACTCATTAGCAAAACACTGGGTGCTACTACGAAGACAGTGGTGCAGCTGGCAGGGATCCTGAGAGGAGAATTATTCATCACCATGGTTACTGAAGCTAGAAATATTACCTCCTGCAATCAACATAAACAAAGATCCTTTCAAGAAAGTGTAGAAATCCAAGACACTGTAAACAATTAATTGAAATTGTAAGATTCATGGAACTTAAACACATACCATGTTACTTCCCAGGCCTGGAAAACAAAGGAGACCACCATTGTCTTCACCAAAAGACAACACTTGAGGAAAGAAAAAGAAGTTAGATATTCAAGAGGAAAACCAAAACCCCCATAGAGGACCAAAGTTCTTTCCAAATTCGGTATCTGTCACTGGGAGGCAACAGGCCTGAGTTTGGAGTACTCCTCCGATGCCTGCTAACTGTGACCTTGGGTAGGTGACTGCCCTTCTGTAGCCTTGTTTCCTCTTCTGTAAAGTGAGGACCTTTGTGGTCTCGTCCAGATTGATGATTTTATGACCTCACACTCAGGGACCTTACTTCAGAGAAAATCTAATCAATCACAGAATCAAAGGACTAGAAGGAATTTCAGAAGGCATCAGATCCAACTTGTATTTGCAAAGGAATTCCGTTGTACACCACCTTTGACAAGTGTTTATACAGTCTTCAGCCTCTAGCTCTCCAAGGACATTTTCCATATATGGAATCAAAATCTACCTGTTTACACATTCTAAACAGTGCTTCAATCTCTGCTGCCTGGGATCAAGTGGAACAAAACAAGAGCACTGAGTGAATCATATAACTTCTCTCAGCCTCAGTTTCCTCATTGATAAAATGGGGATAATAATAGCACCTATCTCCCAGAGTTGTTGCGAGGATAAAATGAGATAATATTTGTAAAATGCTTTGCACATCTTAAAGCACTGTATAAATTCTGGCTATTATTCCACTTTACAGGTATTCAAATATTTGACAGCATTATGTCTCAACTAACTAAGGCTTCTCTTCTCCAGCCTAAACATCCCTTGTTCCTTCAAATGATGTGGAATGATTTTAAAGGCTCTTTGCTATCTTGGTCACTGTCTTCTGGATGCTTATCAATATACTTCCTAAAATATAGTCATACCAGGAGAAAGAATGACAGTACTGTGACCTTCCTTGGTCTGGATATCAGGTCTCTTGAGGACAACTAAGATTACATTAACTTTATAGGCTTCCCTATCACCCTGGTATACCACACTGAGCTTGCAGTCCACAAATACCCCAATATTTTTGAAGTGATTTGCTACCCAACCATGTGCCCCCATCTTCAATTCAATTCAACAAATATTTATTAAGCGCCTACTAAGCCCAAGACACTAGGTTAAGACTGGAAGATGCAAAGATAAAAACTAGTCTCTGTCTTCCAGAGACTTCTATGCCACTGGTCAGATACAATACATACCAAGTAAGTGAATACCCAGAGCAAGCCAGGAGAGCAGTGACCACACCTCTCCTTAGATCATACTACCATGGAAACACTGAAAACACACTGACCCTCAGAACTAGCTCTGAAAACAGCAGCATTAAAAAAAAATGCTGAAGCTTGGGACAGTGCCCCCTCTAACCTGGGAGCAGAGCCCAACTTTAACATAAAGTTAAAAGTCAAGAAACAGACTAAGAAAATTATCAAAAAGCAAAAAAAAATCTGACTATAAAACATCTTGTATGGTGATAGGGAATATCAAGATACAAATTCAGAAGAAGTTTGACAATAATGTCAAAACAGCTACAAGCAAAGTCTCCAAGCAAAAAATACTGTGAATTAGACACAAGCCCAACAGGAACTCTTGGAAGAATTCAAAAAGGATTTTAAAAATCAAATAAGAGAGGTAGAAGGAAAATTGGAAAAATAAGTGAGATTGATGCAAGAAAATTGTTAAAAGAGAGCCAATAGCTTGGTAAAAGAGGCACAAAAAATACTGAAGAAAAAAACACTTAAAATACAGACTAGCCAAATGGTAAAAGAGGCACAAAAATACATTGAAGAAAAGAACTCCTTAAAAAGCAGAACTGGCCAAACGAGAAAAAGAGGTACAAAAGCTGACTGAAGAAAATGATGCCTTAAAAATTAGAGTTGGGCAAGTGGAAGGTAATGATTCCATGAGAGATCAAGAAATAATAAAGCAAAGTCAAAAGAATGAAAAGAAGAAAATGATGTGAAATATTTCATTGGAAAATAACTGACCTGGAAAACAGATCCAGGAAAGATCATTTTTAAGAATTATTGGGCTAAAAGCCATGATCAAAAAAGAGTCTAGACATCCTATTTCAAGATATAAAATAAATCCATATAAATTGTGAGCATTTTTGTATAATACCAACAATGCCCAGCAGGAAGAGATAGAAAGAGATTCCTTTTAAAATAACTGTAGACAATATAAAGTACTTGGGAGTCTACTTGCCAAGACAAATCCAACTACAAAACACTTCACACGAATAAAGTTAGATCTAAACAATTGGAGAAATAGTAATTGCTCATGGGTAGGTTGAGCCAATATGACAAAAATGACAATTCTACATAAATTAATTGACTTATTTAGTGCCATACTAATCAAAGTACAAAAATTATTTTGTAGAAATACAAAAAATAATAACAAAATTCATATGGAAGAATAAAAGGTCAAGAATATCAAGGGAACAAGTGAAAAAATATGTTAAGGAAGGTAGTCTACCAATACTAGATCTCAAACTATAATATAAAGCAGTAATCAAAACAATCTGGTATTGGCTAAGAAACAGAGTGGTAGATCAGTAGAATAGCTTAAGTATACAACGCGCAGTGGTAAATGACCATAATAATCGTGTTCAACAAATCCAAAGGTCCAAGATTTGGGGGTAAGAACTTAACATTTAACAAAAATTTGCTGTAAAAATTGGAAAGCAATTTGGGAAAAACTAGGTATAGATAAATTCACACTGTATACCAAAATGAGGTCAAAATGGGTACATGATTTAATCACAAAGGGTGATATCATAAGCAAATTAGGGGAGCATGGAAAATTTTATCTGTCACATCTATGGATAAAGAAAGAATTAATGACCAAACAAGAGATAGAGAGTTCACAGGAAGTAAAATGGATAATTTTGATTACATCAAATTAAAACAGCTTTACACAAATAAAACTAATGCAGCCAAAATTAGAAGGAAAGCAGGAAATTAGGGGAAATTTTTTTACAGCTTTCTCTGATAAAGGTCTTACTTCTCCAATATATAGATAACTGAGTCAAATTTATAAGAATATGAGTCATTTCCCAATTGATAAATGATCAAAGGATATGAACAGGCACTTTTCAGAAGAAGAAATCAAAACTATCTATAGTCATGTGAAAAAATCTTCTAAAAACTAATGATTAGAGAAATGCAAATTAAAATAACTCTAAGGTTGACCACTTCACACCTATCAGATTGGCTAATATGACAGAAGAGGAAATGGCAAATGTTGAAGGGAATGTGGAAAGATAGGTACTCTAATGCACTCTTGGTAAAGCTGTGAACTGGTTCAACCATTCTGGAGGACAATTTGTAACCATGGCCAAAGGGCTATAAAACTGAGCATACCCTTTGACTCTGCAATTCCACTACTAAGTCTGTATCCCAAGGAGTTCAAAGGAAAAGGAAAAGGACCTATATGTGCAAAAATATTCATAGCAGCTCTTTTGTGGCAAAGAATTGGAAACTGAGGGGATATCCATCAGTTGGGGAATGGCTGAACAAGTTGTAGTATGTGATTGTTATGGAATACTGTTGTGCTACAAGAAATGAAAAGCTGAATGATTTCAGAAAAGAAGAAGGGAAGACTTATAAGTAGGCAGAACAAGCAAAACCTGCTTGGGAGTGGGAATTAAGGGAGAGGGAAGAATAAAGGATGACTCCAAGGTTATAAACCTGGGTGGCTGGAAGATTGTTGGTACTATTAACAGAAATAGGCCAGTTGAGAGGAGAGATAGATTGGATGGAAAATATGACTTTCATTTCAGACACGTTGAGTTCGAGATATCTATAGGACATTCAAGGTGGTAATGTGGGACTGTAGCTCAGAAAAGAGACTAAGGCTGGATATATAAAATTGGAAGTAATACACATAGAGATGATAATTCAACCCAGAGGGGTTGGTGAGATTATTAAAAGAAATAGTATGAGAAGAGGAGAGAAGAGAAGAAAGGTGGGAAGAGAAAAGGAGAGGGCTTAGTCCAGTCTTGGGTGACCATACTGAGTGGACAGGAAGAGGACAATGATCCAGCAAAGAGCACTGAGAAAGAGCAGTCAGACAGGGGAGAGAATAGTAACAATGGGGGGCAGCTAGGTGGTGCAGTGAGTAGAGCACCTGCCCTGGAGTCAGGAGGACCTGAGTTCAAATGTGGCCTCAGACACTTGACACACTTACTAGCTATGTGACCTTGAGCAAGTCACTTAACCTCAATTGCCCTGCCTTCCCCCCTCCAAAAAAAATGAAAAAGAGAATCATAGCAGTGTCTTGGAAGCCAAGAGAGTAGGGAGCAGATAACTGTCAGATACTGCAGAGATGGCAAAAGGGATGGGGATTGAGGAAAAAGCCATTGGATTTAGCAGATTAAAAAAGTCATTGTTCAACTGCAAGAAAACAGTTTCAGTAGAGTAGTGTGATTTGAAACCATCTCGCAAGTTTTTGCACTTATGAAATTGATTTTTTAACACAATGCCCAAACTTATGATGATGAACCGATCAATTCTTAGCTAAACCGGTCTTTGGCCAGAGAGTTTGCCATTGGGCTTGTAACAGCTATCTAATAGCCAGCATCTGTATAGCACTTTAAGGTTTACAAAGCACTTTCCAAATTTCATTTGTTCCCTCAACAACCCCAGGAAGTAGCTATTACTATTTTCCCTATTTTATAATTGGGAAACTCAGGCTAAAATTGGTAGTACCTTGACCAGGGTAACACAGCTAGTACATGTCTGAGGCAGGATTTGAATACAGGTCTTCCTGATTCCAGGTCTAGAACTCTATCCACTGTTCCACCTAGCTGCTTTGTACTTAAAACCTTCTCATATCTGCCAAAGTTTGCATTCCACTGGCAAAGCATTCAAGAACTCACAGTCACAGTCACATCCAAACAAGGCATTAGAATAGCATTTTTGTTGAGGATTTTTCAAATACTCTGTTAGATTGGCACGCTCTCACTAAGTGCAGATGATTCTGGGTGACATTTATACTGCTTTTTTAGCTTCCATGCTATGGGCACCTGCCACATTAAGCCCTCAAGCTATACTTTTTTGTAGGGTTAACACGACTCCTTTGGCTTAGTATCTCCCTCTCCATCCTCAATCCTACTCCTCCACACCCTCTTTTCTTTTCACCCCCATGGAAAACCTAGGAGGATCTTTCCAATTTCCAGGAAGTAGAGCAAACAGGATAGCCACAGCATATCAGGTACAGCTGCCTACTGGACATTTCCAACTGGATGTTTCATAGGAATCTCATACTCAATATATCCTAAATAAAACTCATTATCTTTCTCCCAAAACTCACTCTTCTTCCAAACTTTCCTTTTACTCCATCATCTTTCAAGTCACTCTATTTTGCAAACCCAGGGTCAGCCTGAACTCCTTACTCTTCCTTACCCTGCATATGAGATGCCAAACCTAGTCAATTTGCCCTGTAGACCATTTCACATGTGTCCATACCTTCCTTTCTACTCACCCAGCCACTATCCTGTTTCAGGGCCACATTACTTCTCACATGACTATTACAATAGCCTTCTTTTTTAAAAACTTAATTTTTAACAAAAAAACCCTCTATTTTATTTCCCTTCTATATCCTCCCCCACCATGAAAAAGAAAGAAAAAAACTCCTTGTGATAAATATTCATTGTTAAGCAAAATAAATTCATGCAGGGACTGTGTCCCCCCAAAAATATGTTTCGATTTGCACACAGCCTATAATTCTCTGTTTAGAAAGTGTATAGCATGTTTCATCATGAGTTTTTGGGGATTATGGTTGGTCATTGTGTTTATCCTAGCTTCTACCCAGGTCATATAAGTCTTCCTAGGTTTCTCTTAAAACATCCTCTTTATTGTTTCTGACAGCATAATAGTATTTCATCATATTCATATGCATAACTTGCTTAACCATTTCTTAATTTATGGGTATACCCTTAATTTCTAGTTCTTTGCTACCACAAAAAAGCTGCTATAAATACTTTCGTACATAAGGGTTCTTTTCCTCTTCATTTGATCTCTGTTGGAGTATAGAGCCCATATTGGTATCACTGGGTCAAAAGGTTTGATGACTTTTTGAGCACAATTCCAAACTGCTTTCCAGAATGACTAGAACAATTCACAGGTCCATCACTAGCGTATTAATATGCCTGTTTTCCTCCAGCCCCTCCAACAAGTTTTGGTATTGGTTGGATATGTGGAGAGAGGGAGAGTGAAGAGTCAAAGATGCTGCCGAGATTGTGGAGCTGAGAATGGTATGCTCTCCACAGTGTAAGATGAAAGGGGGCAGTTAGCATTTGGAAGGAAAGATAGTACAGGGAGACATGATGCAGAGCACAATCCATCCATGCCTACTCATCCCATGTGACTTGCTCAGTGCCACCCAAAATGAAAAGGGTGGATGGGTCACTTATTCACTGGTCATTTCCTCTGAGTGCAGAGCCTACCTTCCAAAGGAGTGATCTGGGTGGCAGGGAGTGAGTACAAGGTAGGGAAATTTTTCCCAATGTTACTTCTGCAGCTGCCTGGATAATAGTAGTTGGCCCATAGCTGTTTAATGGGAAGGGATAAGGCTGTAAGCATACACAATAGTAGGAGAAGCCATTGTGGGAGACTATTAGGGAATAGTGGTAATTATGATTGTGCTGGAAATAAGCTTGGAAACTGGTCATCATGGGGAAGATGAGATCGGACCTGTCTTTCCACCCTCTAATCATACCCTTTGGGGTCAGGCCTCGGCCTCCTTTTTTTCTTTTTTTTTGAGGGGGGAAGGCAAGGCAATTGGGGTTAAGTGACTTACCCAAGGTCACACAGCTAGTAAGTGTGTCAAGTGTCTGAGGCCATATTTGAACTTAGGTCCTCCCAACTTCAGAGCCAGTGCTCTACTTACTGCACCACTTTGTTGCCCCAGGGCCTCGGCCTCCCAAAGAGCTATAGAATCTTTTTTGGAGACTATGGCCCTAAATGCCAAAGGAATAAATCAGAGTTCTTTTCTTAGTCTTACCAACAAAGTTCACAATTCCACCAATTGAGTGCTAGTCCACAGATTTTCTTTTTCTCTTTGAGGCTTACTTATCCCTTTTGTTAATCACTCAGGGATGTCTCAGAATGAACACAGAAAAGCTTAAGGTTTTAGGGTATTCTGAGTGCCGAGGCACACCCAAATTGCTATTTTCTGTCTCATTTTTATTTGTACTTTTAAGTAAAGTCTAATTGTGAATTTTTAAAAGTTTAGTTGTTTTAGTTTCTTTAGTATGATGAACAAAAAATAAAGTCCTCTATGACCAAGTATTCAAATGAATGTTCATCTTTTAAAAAAAAATTCCCTAATGAAATCTGTTCCGCACATCTATTGTTCCATCCAGAAAAGAGATGTTCTCTCTCTTTTCAGATTCTATTTCTGACTTTGTTTTTTTTCTAAGAGTTAGTGACATGGATTCTTTTCATATGTGGCCACTTAAATCTCATCCCAACCAGAAATGACAGTGACAAATTGGAGCCTTTCAGTGGAGGAACAGAAAATGAGAGGACTATAGATCATACAAAAAATAGGTTAAAGAAACTAGGGGTGTTTAGCCTAGAGAAGATAAGATTGAGGGAAAACATCATGGCAAGCTGTCACAGGGAAAATGGTTTAGACTAGTAGTATCAAACTCAAACAGAAATGCATCCCTGAGGGCCACACGTTGCTTTAGAAAGCCACAAATTAATATCACCTATGTGGTACTATATTTTCTTTTTTTGGTTAAACATTTCCCAATTATATTTTTATTTGGTGTGTACTCAGGAGCCATGAGTTTGACACCTCTGGTTTAAACTATTTCTGCTCAGGCCTAGATGGCAGAACTGAGAACCTTGAGTAGAAATTTCAGAGAGGGAGATATTGGCTGAGATTAAGGAAAAACTTTCCAGTAACTATAATCCCAAAGTAAAATGAGCTTTCTTGAAAGTAATAGGAAGCTCCCTATCATGGAATCCTCCTTCAGGTGAAAGCTGTGGATGACCCCTTGTCAGGGATACTGGAGAAGGCATTCCAGTTCAAGACTAAATGGTCTCTAGGGAGCCTTCCAGTTATGAGATTCCAGCAACTCAGCTGGTATTTTTTACTGGGAGACATTATAATAGTCTATCCTTCCACCAAGGGATTGCTCTTTATTGATGCAGGTGCTGACAAAATATCCCAAATATTCCTCAAATTTCTCTCCTTAAGTAATTAGATGGACTTAGCCAAACCTTCCTAGTCTGGATAGAGTTGTATTTTCAGCAGCTCTCAAAGTACGTATACTCTGAGGACCTCCATTCTACTCTCCTAAATTAGTTTGGGGACCACAGCATCCTCTCACTAATCAGAATTACACTTGGATCTGGTTAATTACAAAGTTAGTAAATGTTTGCCACGTGTTTTGAAAATGTGCTGTGCTATACAATGTGCAGTCATTGTACAGTATTGTTATTATCTTGGTTCACAGCTAGGCATAAACTAACTTGAGAAAAGAATGGGATTTAAATGATATACAGTCTCCTTTTCTCCTACAGCAAATTATTTTTGGAAGTAATAGCAGAGGAAAATGGATTCACTTTCTGAAGAAACTTTTTAATGGATGACTATACAAATATATTGATATTCTGCCTGGAGAACTTTAGCACCTGGAGCCGGTCCATATTACTGCCATGAGATCTACTCCCAAACTCTGCAATCGACAAAGTGCCACCTTGGAAGTAGCTGCAACAAAACCCAATTAATTTTTAATTAATGATAATGTGGACTCAGAATGAGCTGAATTTTGTTTTTTACTGTCTCTAAAAACAGATCAGGGATTAAGACCTAAGGCTAAAAACAAAAATGAAAAAGTTTCTGCCCTCTTGCATTCTTCTAGGTAACCTACTCCAACAAAGTATATAGCAACCCCTCCACATCTTTTTGTCTTTTCTTGTTCTTCCATGTTTTTCCCTACATCCTCCATAGAGGAGCCACCCAAACTGGATGAGAGCCTTCCTCCAGTTAAAAAGTAAGGGGTCCATGGATATATTTTTGAATGTCCATGAACTTAGATGGGCAAAATTATATCTTTCATTAGCCCTAACTAAAATTTCACATTTCCTTCAAATATCTGAAAATATTATTCTTAGGAAGGGTCTATAGGCTTTACCAGACATCCAAAGGAGTCCATAAAGCAAAAAAGGTTAAGGACATCTCTTTTAGATAATGATGATGATGATAATAAAGATGATAATAATGGCAATGGTAATAACAAGCTAGTATTATCTAGTGCTTTAAGTTTTGCAAAGTACTGGACGTACGTTATCTCATTTTATTCTCACAATAACCCTGTGAGATAGGTACTCTTAGCCCCATTTTACAGGTGAAGAAATTGAAGCATAGAGAGGTTAAGTGACTTGTGCCAGGTCATACAACTAAATCAGTGTCTGAGGCTGAATTTGAATTACTTAGATACTCTAAGAACATTGGTTTCATTAATGTTGAGTATACCTAAATTCAATAAGCATTTATTATGTATCAACTATTGCTTGCCCCTGAAGATATAAAAACAAAAATGAAAAAGTTTCTGCCCTCTTGCATTCTTCTAGGTAACCTACTCCAACAAAGTATATAGCAACCCCTCCACATCTTTTTGTCTTTTCTTGTTCTTCCGTGTTTTTCCCTACATCCTCCATAGAGGAGCCACCCAAACTGGATGAGAGCCTTCCTCCAGTTCTTTTTAATATCTAGGGTATTCTGGACAGAGGAGCCACCCAAAATGATGGAAGATTTCCTCCAGTTCTTTTAATGCTTAGGGAAATACTGGACAGAGGTCTAGTTCTCTAACCTAATTTTGTTCTGTGTATCTCAAGCAAGTAACTGGCATGCTCCATTGACTTTACTCATCCACACAATTAATACATAGATAGTCATCAATAAAAAATTATGACTTGTCATAGTTTTTATATTATAAAATGTCAAGAAATAGAGACAACTTAAAGAAAGAGAGGAAATTACATAAAAAGAACTCACCAGGAACAGATTAAAGACAGATTAAGAAGAGTTAAATCTTTTATACCTCACAAAAGGGATAGCCACAATCAGCATCTCTAGTCTTGGAATCTGCACCACAAAAGGCCTTCAGAATCTTCTTTGTCCCTCTCCACAAGTGCCAATCCACCATCATCTTGAGGCTGTTGTCAGCTGCTCCACCCTCAGGTGGTATCTACTCCTCTCTCCTGCCACAATCTCCTACTCCCATCCGTCTATGTTGCTGATTGATGTGTTTTTTGGTTTTTGGTTTTTTTTAACTCTCAGCATGGCAGAAAAAAAGTTCTTCCTGCCTCAGAGCTTGTGATAGCCTTCATAACTCTCAGGGTAACTGACTGGCTGAGAATACAATTCTCAGAATTCACAGTTAGGTTTGAACCTTTTCCCTGGCCATAGGCAAAGAACATCTGGATACAAAAGAAAGATTAAATTATAACAGTTTGTGTTGGAGTTATATTGTGGCACGTCAGAAAGAATGATGGACTTGGAGTCAGGAAACTTGAGTTGACATAGTAGCTCTGATACTATGTGCCCATATCTAAGTGACCTAACCTCTCTAAGCCTCAATTTCCCTGCCTATAAAGTGGGGCTAACAATGCTTTCACTACCTACCTTTGGAGTTGTTGTGACGAAAGCTCTATCTCATTTTATTTTTTATTAATTATTCTAAAAAGGTTTCATAATAAAAAAATTTTCAGTTTTTCCAGTAGGGGGTTAGGCTACAAGGAACTGATCGTGAGAAGGGAAGTATAATTTTCTCCCATAGATTTTTTAAAGATTTCTTTTCTCAGTCAGTCAACAAGACTTTATTGAGGGCTCTTTTTACCGGGCACTATGCTAAGCACTAGGAATATAAATACAAACACAAAGAAAGATATTCCCTGCCTCAAGGAGTTTACATTCTACCAAGGAAGACGACACATACAAAGAGAGTTGAAAACAGATGGGGGAAGGAAGGGATGATGGAGAAGTCTGGAGGAGTGGCTAGCCTGGGTGCCCTCCTTAAATAGAGGCTCTGGGAGGAGCCATCCAATCAGAAAGAAGAGACCCCGGGGCAGAGGCTGTGAGGTCCAGAATTGTGGTGATCTTCCAGGATGAAGAGGTTTCAGGGGCATGGTAGAGAGCTCCATTCATGATGCCCAAACTCGACTGGGCCTATAGGTGATATCTGTTTCATTTTACATATTGCCTATATTTTTAAAGATACATCACTTCTCCCTCTAAGGTTTTTCTACAAACTAAATATGCCTAGTTCCTTCAAATGATCATCATATAGCTTGATTTCAAGGCCCCTCACACTCCTCTTACACTCCTCCTCGTCAATATCCTTTCTAAAATGTAGTACGTAGAACCTGATACCATATTCCAGATGTAGTCTGAATAAGGCAGATACCAAGGGTGCTACCTTCTCTTTTGCCTTACCTACTATATTTCTCTTAATATAGTTTTAAAATTATTTTAGGTCATTTGTTTTTCTCATCACATTATTAAATCCATTACAATCCATTAGAATCCCTAAGCTTTTTCACATGACCTGCTTTCTAGCTCTGACCCTATTGTACTATTTATATCGTCTCAGAAGCCTGCTGATGTTCACAGCTCTCTTATCCTCTCTATTCCTACTGCTATCACAAAAATTCACACTACTAATTCCCTAGTCTTCCCCTGGCCCTTCAGCCTCCAATCTTTGATTCCTTACTTTGGTCTGGTCGCCCGATTCTTCAAGCATTCTACATATATTATCTCTGAGGTAGGTGCTGTTATTAGCCCCATTTCACAGATAAGGAAACTGAGGCTGAGAGAGGTTAAGTGACTTGCCCATGGTCACATAGTTAGTAAGTGTCTAAGGCCAAATTTGAACTCAGGTTTTCCTGAGTTCTCCAAGTCTATCACTTTATCCACTACATTGCCTAGTGGCCTACAATATGAGTCATGGCTTTCCAGAGAAGAGGAGGGTTAAATCCAGAGAATGCCCCTTTCCTGTGTAATACTCAAACTGCAGGGATTTAGTGACTTGACAGGAGAGATTCTAGAATGTGCTATGTAGAAATGATGTTGGATTTGGAGAATAAGGAGCAGGGTTTCAATGGAGGCTCTGCCACTTCCTTGCTCTGTGCCCTTGACTTTGCTTTCTGAGGATCAGCCTAGTTAAGTAACTTCCTTAGCTAGCTTCAAGATTAAGCTCAAATTCCATCTTCTACAGCTCTTGTAAGATCTCCCTCTGCCATGCCAACCCCCTTCTCTCATCGGTGAGTTCTTTCCAGGGTTTTGCTTCCCTTCCTGGCTGTGCTTCTGTCTTTCCAGATTTCCCCACCATGAGCCCTTATGGGTGCCTTCTTGTCCCTCCCCTACCACCAACTTTCAGCTCCTTTTTATGTGTTGCCTTTCCGCCACTAGAATGTAAGCTTATTGAAGGCAGACACTTTCTTTTTGCTTGTATTTGTATCCCCAGCACTTAGCATAGTGCCTGGCACACTGTAAGTACCTAATAAATGCTTGTTGCCTGCCTGATTATGCCATCTGGTTTTCAGCATTTGCTTTATTTCAGATACTACTCCACCTATCCCCCAACTCCCTAACTTGATCTTCTTCTGATTATTTCCTTTGCTTGAAAGTTTTTTTTGGTGTTTCCAACCCTAAACAACACCCTAACCCTGCTTTTGGGGGAGTACCTAGATATGTGTGTGATTTCATTCAAGTAGAGAACAACACTTAGAAAGTGCCTGGCACACAGTAAACACTTAATAAATGCTTATTGACTGACTAGTTAGGAAACTCTCTCTACCAATTTAGGGTGGTTGTTGATCTGCAAATTTTAGTCTTAGAGAGTTGTCTGAGAAGTTAGTGACTCACTCAGGGTCACATAGCCACCATGTGTCAAAGGATGGAGTTGAATCTAAGTGGAGGCTGGCTCCCTATCCACTATTCCATGCTTTAATTATCTCTACCAAATAAATAAGCTGCCACGTGATTTGCTTCCTTTTTCCCCTTTTATTCTCTTTTTTCAAAGCACTAAGCAACTCATAAAACCTTTTACATAGGAAATAATTTCCCTCTGTAGATGGCATATCCAGAAAGATAAAGTCACGGATTATTGCAGTAATCCCTCAGCAGCAAGAAGGCCTAAACATCTTTCCCTGACAGGCTCAGTCTGCCGTTCCGTTACTGCCTAGACATGCATGATGTTCTTCACTGGCCATAAGGTAGCATAGAAGGTGAATTTCTCTATCTACAGATTAAGAGCCAATGGACTAAGTAGAGGATGAGTAAGTACATTAATTTTATCTGTGACCTGAGTATATCTAACCTCAGCTGAAATAACATTTTTTATCTAGTGAAAAAAAGGTGTTTAAAAAGTTGAATGGCTTACTTTAGGTAGCTATATAATGTCAGGTAGAAACTCAAATTGTATAAATTTTTATCTCTTGAAAGTACCCAGGATAGACTCAATGATCTTCTGAAATCTCCTCTGTATCCCTAGAATTCAATTAACCCAAGGCTACACTTAAATACTGGCCTTTTAAAATGTGTAGGAACAAATCAAACCAGAAGGAAATTATACTTTGCAGATTAAGGAAATCCATCCTTGTGAAAACCATTTTGAGTAAAATTTTTATCTATTCATTTAATACTTTGCTACTCCAATTGTGTCCACTCAATGTCAAGGAACATAGAGAAAGACCCAATTACATTGGGCAGGCTCTGCTGGGGAGATTTATGGGAGGACATGGCCAAGAGCCAAAATCCCAGACTAGAAGTAACTTGAGCCCTAAGAGAACAGAGTCTCTCTTTGGTTTCACCTACCTTATATCGATAGTTTGTCAACATATAGAACTTCTCTCCAAAAGTTTACTTTTTGATGGGCTTTGAACAAGGGAAAGGAAGCAAATTGGTGGCTGCAAAGCAAAAGGTTAATTCTAGACATAAAGGACAGCATGAAAAGAATCATGAAAGCTGTTCTGGGAACAAGGTACATAGGAGGGCAGGGAGAAGGCAAGTTTTGAAACCAAAGAGCTCTAGAATAAAAGGAAATGGTAGATTAAAAGATGCAAGCCATGTGGGAAAAAGTACACCCAGCTTGCAAACTGTAACAAAATCATGTTTCTCTTTGCCATGATGTTTAGAGCTTCACAGTTTGAAAAAAATGACCAAAAGATCAATGTTTTCCCCAACAAATGATAGATGCTATGACTGACTGGACTTTCTGGAAAGTGAGGTTCCCCTGTAGGTAAAGAAGAAAAGAGCCCTAGTAACTACAAGCTAGCCAACCTTGGGACTCATGTTTGTAAGCCAGACCAAATACTGATCACCAAAACTGAGAAAACAAGAGGTGACAAACTTATCCTGAAATGCAGTTCCAGAGGGAAAAGTAAGACTGAGAAGCAGGTTAACATCTGGAAGTCAGTAAAAGCTGCAGAGCTATGTGAAACTAACATCTCCTGGGAAAGACAAAGGTGCTAACAGCTGATGGAGGCACATAAAAAAGGGTTCCTGTACTCCCTAGCTGCCCACAGAGCAGGCTTAGAGATGAAGAAGGGTCACAAGGGGCAGGGTGAGATGTAGCAAATACCAGTCTTCACTTTCTTGAAAGGAAGATACATTCCAAATAACCTTGGGTGTATTCTTAGTGCACTCAAGAAGCAGCATGATAATAATGAAAAGAATGCTGTATTAGGAGCCACAATTAAAGTTTAAGGAATAATCTTCCTGGGCCCTGGTTTTCTCATCTGCAATAAATAATATGAAAGAAAGTGTGAAATAGTATATAGAGGACAGGAATTAGAGCCAGCAATACCTGGGTTCAAGTACTGTCTCTGATATATGCTAATTGTGTGACTCTGAGCAAGTAATTTAATTTTCCTTTTTTTGTAATTTTTAAAATTTATTTTAAACTTAAATACAAAACAAAAAAGAAAAAATAATTGTCATGTACATGGCAGAACATAAGACAGGATTCAATATAAAACAATAAGTTTCCATTTCAAGAAAAACTTATATGATAAAAACTACACGTTGTTTTCAAAGCTGCCCAGCTTTTCTTTACTTCCTTGCAGATTTTCTTTGTTCTCTTCTGAGCAAATTTTACCTCATTTTTCCCCTCCACTCTCCACCCTAAAGAAGGCTCCAATTAAGTGTAAAGATATATGTGTATGTGTATATATATATATATATATATATACACACACATAGATATCTATAAACATACACATATACACTCATACACATATATGTAAGACTATATTATACTTATTTCTATTTATCATCTGGGGTAAGGTTAAAGGGTTGTCAATTTGCATCAAGATAGAGAGAGTTTCTATTTTGGAAGGTCCCTACACAGATAAAATCACAGGGACAGACACCCCCCACCCCAAAGAAAATCTACATATGGTTAGAATAATACTTGTACTGTCTACCTCCCCTTTCTCCTGTGTCCTCTCTTCTCTCTCTTTCTTCTCCTTCTCTCTAATTGTCTTCCCATTATTGTTTAACCCTTATCTCCTTCCATAAGAATACACAGCTTGATTAACAGAGTTTATAAACCATAAAATAGTAAACCACCAGTTTGTACATATTTAATTTTTCATTCAAACATCAGCAAATTTGCTTTCAGGAAAAAAAAGGTGTTGTATTTCACAAGTATGTGTAACTTTATAACTTAAGTGCATTCTTTTACAAAATTGGTGTCCAAAATATTTGGGGGAGGGGGAGAATTATTGTGGGAAAATGTGGGAGTGATTTTTTAATTTAGAATTTAAGTGAGCAACTTACATATTTCTGTCTTTATATTTCTGTTTCCCTAAGGGACTCAAGTGTATCAAATAGAATATTATTGAGCTATAAGAAATGACAAGCAGGATGATTTCAGAAAAACCTAGAAAGACTTACATGAACTGATGCAAAGTGAACTGAGCAGAAAGAGAACATTGTACACAGCAACAGCAATATCGTAAAATGAAGAACTGTGGATGATTTAGCTGTTCTCAGCAATACAATGATCCAAGACAATTCCAAAGGACTCACAATAAAAATACTGTCCACCTCCAGGGAAAGAACTGATATTGTCTGAAAACAAACTGAAGCATGCTATTTTTCCCTTTCTTTCTCTCTTTATTTTTCTTTGAATCTTCTTGAACAAAATAACTACTATGGAAATATTTTACATGATTGTGTACGTATAACCTATATCAGATTGCTTATCATCTTGAGGAGAGGAGAGAACTCAAAATTTAAAAACAAAGTTTAAAATTATTTTTACACATAACTGGGGAAAAATAAAATATTATTTTTTAAAAAACAGGAAATTCATAGTAAATAGAAAGAAAAACAAAATTGAATTCTAAGATGGTCAAAGGGTCTTATGGTCTGAACCACCCTGAGATTGCACACAGTGAAGCATGCATCACAACAGACCTTTAGATCCAAGGAAGCCCTTGAGTCATTTCTGCTTACTATACTTTACATCAATTTATACAAATCTTCTCAAGTTTTTCTGAAACCATGCTACTCATTGTTTCTTATAGCACAATAGTATTCCATCACAATCACATGCCACAACTTGTCTAGCTGTTCCTCAATTGATCAGCATCTCCACAACTTCCAATTATTTGCCACTACAAAAAGAGCTGCTATAAATATTTCTGTACATTTAGGTCTTTTTCCTTTTCCTTTGATCTCTTTGGGATACAGACTTAGTAGTGGTATTGCTGGGTTAATGGGTATGCACAGTTTTGTAGCCCTTTGGGCATAGTTACAAATTGTTCTCTTGAAACATTGAACCAGTTCACAACTCCATCAAGAATGTATTACTCTACTTCTGAGAGCTAAGACGGTGGAGTAAGCAATAAGTTGCTTATTCCGGAACAGTAGAACCAGCAGAAAGATGGGGTGCAGTAGATTTTTTTAGCTCCAGAGGCTAGGGAGATTAAAAGGAAAAGGCCCTCTTGCTGTGGCTGAAGGGAACCAGTACAGGATGGGAGGTGTCCCAGCAAGCCAGTAGCAAACCCCACTTCAACAGACCAGTAGGAGATCCTGAGCCCCAGGGCGGTGGAGCAAGCACATGCCAACACCAGGTCCCTCCTCCCAGCCCCTGCGTGCCTTTGCATAGCCAAGGGAATTGGTAGATACTAGTGTGGACAGGCTTCACCAGTGGCTGAGCCTACCCATGCTCAATCACAGCTCTCGGGAAGGAGGAGACATTCAGTGGCCAGATCACCCCTCCCCCACACCTCACACTGAGAGCTTCAGTGTAACCCCGGGGAAACACAGAAAGACCTCACCTGGCCTCAGAACATACCAGCCAGCTCCCAGGTAAGCTACAGTATTATATAGCTTCCAGCTGCCAGAACCAGAGGCCCCAGAACACAAAGCCCAGGCCCCTAGCCCCCAGCACAAGAAGTGTGGGACAGAGGCCCCTGTGCCCTAGAAGCAGAGATCCACTTCAAAATTCAGGGAAAAGGTAGTCACCATGAGCAAAAAGCAACTTAGAAAACCAAAAACCACAGATTTTTTTAATATGGGGACAGGGAAGATCAAAATATGAATTCAGAAGAGGACAGCCTTGGCACTATACCTACAACCGAAACCTCAAAAGGAAATATGAACTAGTCTCAAGCCCAAAAAGTATTCTTGGAAGAGCTTAAGAAGGGTTTTAAAAGTCAAATTAAAGAGATAGAAGAAAAAATAATCAATTCTTTTAAAAATACAATTGACAAAATGGAAAAAAAATTCACTGAAGAAAACAACTCCTTAAAAAGTAAAATTGGCCAAATGGATAAGGACATACAAAACCTAACTGAAGAAAACAACTCCTTAAAAAGTAATATTAGCCAAACGGAAAAGGAAGTATAAAAGCTAACTGAAGACAACAATTTGTTAAAAATTAGAATTGGGCAAGTAGAAGCTAATGACTCCATGAGGAATCAAGAATCAGTCATCAAAATCAAAAGAATGAAAAGATAGAAGAAAATGTAAAATACCTCACTGGAAAAACAATTGACCTGGAAAATAGAGCCAGGAGAGATAACTTGAGAATTACTAATCTACTAGAAGGCCATGATGAAAAAAAGTCCTGGACAGTATCTTCCAAGAAATCATCAAGAAAAATTTCCTGAGGTCCTAGAACCAGAGGGTAAAATAGTCATTGAAAGAATTGGCCCATTACTTCCTGAAAGAGATCCCAAAATGAAAACTCCAAGGAATATTGTAGCCAAATCCCAAATTATCAGAGCAAGGAGAAAGTACTGCAAGAAGCCAGAAAGAAACAATTCAAATATCATGGACCTACAGTCAGGATCATGCAGGACCTCGCAGCTTCTACATTAAAAGATCAGAGGGCTTGGAATGTGATATTCTGTAAGGCAAAGGAGCTTGGATTATAACCAAGGATTAACTACCCAGAAAAACTGAGCATAATCTTTCAGCTAAGGAGATGGATATTCAACGAAATAGGGGACTTCCAGATTTTCCTGATGAAAAGACCAGAACTCAATGGAAAATTTGACCTTCAAATGCAAAACTCAAGAGAGGCATAAAAAGGTAAACAGGAAAGAAAAAGAAAAGAAAACCATGTTATTCAAAAAATAAGGGCAAACTATTTACATCCTGACATGGGAAGATAATAGTTATAAATCTTAAGAATTGTATCTTTATTATGCCGTTTGAAAGGGATATACATAGGCAGAGGGTATGGATACAAATTAACTGGTGTGATGATAAAAAACCTAATTAAGAAGTGAAAAAGGATTGTAATGGGAGAAGAGAAAAAGAGGAGGCAGAAAAGGGTAAATTACATCACATGAGAAGGCACAAAAACATATTATAGTAGAGGGAAAGAAAGAAGGGAGATGAGCATTGTTTGAACTTTGCTCTCATTGGGTTGGTTCAAGGAGGGAATAACATATTCAGTTAAGTATAGGAATCTAACTTGCCCTACAGGTAGTAGGAGGGGAAAGGGGAAAGAAAAGGGAGGGGGCTGATAGAAGGAAGGGAAGATTGAGGGAAGCAATGGTCAAAAGCAAAACTCTTTTGAAGAGGGAATAGGAGAAGGGAGAAATAAAAGCATAAATGGGGGGGGGGAATAGTATGAAGAGAAAGACACAGATAGTAATCATAACTGTGAATGTGAATGGGATGAACTCTCCCATAATACAGAAGTGGATAGCAGAATGGATTAAAAACCATATTCTTACAATATGTTGTTTACAAGAAACACATTTGAAACAGTGGGATACACATAGGGTAAAGGTAAAAGGCTGGAGTAGAATATATTTTGTTTCAGCTGAAGTAAAAAAAAAATTGGGAGTAGCAGTCCTAATCTCAGACAAAGCAAAAGCAAAAACATATGTAATTAAAAGAGATAAAGGAAACTATATCCTGCTAAAAGGCACCATAGACAATGAAGTAATATCATTACTAAACATATATGCACCAAGTGGTATAGCATCCAGATTCTTAGAGGAGAAGTTAAGGGAGTTACAGGAAGAAACAAACAGCAAAACTATACTAGAGGGGGACCTCAATCTCCCGCTCTCTGAACTTGTTAAATCTAACCTCAAAATAAACAAGAAAGAAGTTAAGGAGGTAAACAGAATTTTAGAAAAGTTAGATATGATAGACCTCTGGAGAAAATTGAATGGGGATAGAAAGGAATGCAGTTTTTTCTCAGAGGTCCATGGGACATACAAAATTGACCATATTCTAGTGCGTAAAAATTTCACAATCCAGTGCCGGAAGGCAGAAATATTAAATATATCCTTTTCAGGTCATGATGCAATAACAAATTATATGCAACAAAGGGCCATGAAACAATAGAATAAAAATTAATTGGAAACTAAATAATCTAATCCTAAAGAATGAATGAGTCAAACAACAAATCATAGAAACAATTAATAACTTCATTCCAGAGAATGACAATAATAAGACAACATACCAAAATTTATGGAATGCAGTGAAAGCAGTTCTGAGGGGAAGTTTTATATCTCTGCATGCTTACATGAATAAAATAGAGAAAGAAGAGATCAATGAATTGGGCATGCCACTGGAAAAAAAAACTAGAAAAAGAACAAATTAAAAATCCTCAATTAAATATCAAATTAGAAGTACTGAAAACCAAAGGAGAGATTAATAAAACTGAAATTAAGAAAACTATTCAACTAATAAATAAGACTAAGAGCTGGTTTTGTGAAAAATACAATAAAATAGATAAACCTTTGGTTAATTTGATTAAAAAGAAGAAGAAAACCAAATTACCAGTATCAAAAATGAAAAGGGTGAATTCACCACCAATGAAGAGGAAATTAAATCAATAATTAGGAATTATTTTGCCCAACTGTATGCCCATAAATTTGACATTCTTAATGAAATGGCTGAATATTTACAAAAATATAAATTGTCCTGATTAACAGAACAGGAAGTAAAATACTTAAGTAATCCCCTCTCAGAAAAAGAAATTGAACAAGCCATCAACGAACTCCCTAGGAAAAAATCTCCAGGGCCAAATGGATTTACAATTGAATCCTATCAAACATTTAAAGAACAATTAATTCCAATGCTATATAGACTGTTTGAGAAAATTGGCAAAGAAGGAGCCCTACCCAAATCTTTTTATAAAGCAAATATGGTACTGATACCTAAACCAGGAAGAGTCAAAACAAAGAAAGAAAATTATAGACCAATTTCCCTAATGAATATAGATGCAAAAATTTTAAATAAAATGTTAGCAAAAAGATTACAGCAACTTATCACTATAATAATATGCTTTGATCAGGTAGGATTTATACCAGGAATGCAAGGCAATATTAAGAAAACTATTAGCATAATTGACCATATCGACAACAAAACAAACAGAAACCATATGACTATCTCATTAGATGCAGAAAAAGCTTTTGACAAAATACAACACCCATTCCTATTAAAAACACTAGAGAGCATAGAAATAAATGGAGCCTTCCTTAAAATGATAAGTAGTCTCTCCCAAAAACCATCAGAAAACATCATATGCAATGGGGATAAACTAAATGCATTTCCGGTAAGATCAGGGGTGAAACAAAGATGTCCATTATCACCACTGTTATTCAATATGGTACTAGAAATGTTAGCTTTACCAATAAGAGAAGAAAAAGAAATTGAGGGAATTAGAATAGGCAAAGAAGAAACTAAGTTATCACTCTTTGCAGATGATATGATGATTTGCTTAGAGAATGCTAGAGAATCAAATAAAAAACTACTTGAAATAATAGACAACTTTAGCAAAGTTGCAGGATATAAAATAAACCCACATAAATATCAGCATTTCTATGTGTTACTTACAAAGCCCAACAGCAGGAGATAGAAAGAGAAATTCCATTTAAAGTTACTGTAGACATTATAAAATATTTGGGAGTCTACCTGTCAAAACAAACCCAGGAACTATATGAATGTATTTACAAAACACTTCTCACACAAATAAAATCAGATCTAAATAATTGGAAAAACATCAGTTGCTCATGGGTAAGCTGAGCTAATACAATAAAAATGACAATTCTACCTAAATTAATTTACTTGCTCAGTGTTATACCAATCAAACTACTAAAAAATTATTTTATAGAGCTAGAAAAAATAATAACAAAATGCATCTGGAAGAACAAAAGGTCCAGAATACCAAGGGAATTAAAGAAAAGAAATTCAAGGGAAAGTGGCCCAGCCGGACCAGATCTTAAATTGTATTATAAAGCAGCTATCATCAAAACTACTTGGTATTGGCTAAGAAATAGAGGGGTAGGTCAACAGAATAGGTTAGGTACACAAGACATAGTAGTCAATGATCAATCTACTGTTTGATAAACCCAAAGACCCCAGCTTCTGGGATAAGAACTTACTATTTGACAAAAAAAAACTGCTCATAAAACTGGAAAATAGTGCGGCACAAACTGAGCATATACCAACATCTGACACCATATACCAAAATAAAGTCCAAATGAGTACACGATTTAGATATAAAGGCTCATACTATAAACAAATTAGGGGGTCAAGGAATAGTTTATCTGTCAGATTTATGGAGAATGGAGAAATTTATAACCAAACAAGGGATAGAGAAATGGATAACTTTGATTACATTAAACTAAAAAGGTTTTGCACAAACAAAGCTGATGCAACCAAGATTAGGAGGGAAGCAGAAAACTGGGAAAGAATTTTTATAATTAGTGTCTCCGATAAAAGCCTTATTTCTAAAATATATAGAGAACTGAGTAAAATTTACAAGAACACAAGTCATTCCCCAATTGATAAATGGTCAAAGGATATGAACAGGCAGTTTTCAGAGGAAGAAATTAAAGATATCTATGGTCATATGAAAAAATGCTCTAAATCACTATTAATACCAGAAATGTAAATCAAAACAATTCTGAGGTACTACATCCCTCTTGTCAGATTCGCTAAAATAACAAAACAGGACAATGATAAATGCTGGAGAAGATGTGGGAAAATTGGAACATTGTTACATTGTTGGTGGAGCTGTGAACTGATCCAGCCATTCTGGAGAGCAATTTGGAACCATGCCCAAAAGTCTATAAAAATGTGCATAGCCTTTGACCCAGCAATACCACTTCTAGGGCTATATCCCAAAGAGATCACACAAGTGGAAAATGGACCAGTATGTACAAAAATATTTATAGCAGTTCTTTTTGTGGTGGCAAAGAATTGGAAATCAAGGGGATGCCCATCAATTAGGGAATGGCTAAACAAATTGTGGTATATGAATATAATGGAATACCGTTGTGCTATAAGAAATGATGAGCAGGAGGACTTCATTACAACCTGGAAAGACTTCTATGAACTAATGCTGAGTGAGGGGAGCAGAGATCATTATACATGATTACACACACATGGTGTCTGTAAGGACTAACTTTGATAGACTTGGCTCCTCTCATCAATTCAAGGTTCAAAGACAGCTCCAAAAGACCCATGATGGAAAAAGCTATGCACATCCAGAGAAAGAATTATGGAGTCTGAATGCAGATTGAGGCAAACTATTTGCTCTCTTTTTTTCCTTCTTTTTTGGTTTAGTTTCTTCTTTCTCATGATTCATTCCATTGGTTATAATTCTTCTTTACAACTGGACTATTATATAAATAAGTTCAATATGAAGGTATATGTAGAACCTACATTGGATTACATGCCATCTTGGGAGGTAGTGGGGAGAAGAGGGAGGGAGAGAAAATTTGGAACCCCAAAACTTGGGGAACTGAGACTTATAAACTAAAAATAAAAAAATAAATTTATTTAATAGAATAAGAAAATATGTTTAATAAGAATGTGTATATAGAGCCTATATTGGTTTGCATGCCATCTTGGGGAGGGGGAAGGAAGGAAGGAGGAGAAAATTTAAAACTTGTGGAAGTGAATGTTGAAAACTAAAAATAAATAAATTAACTTATTTTAAAAAGAGTGTATTGGTGTACCTATTTTTCTATATCCCTTCCAGCATTTGTCATTTTCTTTTTCCATCATATTAGTCAATCTGATAAGTGTGAGGTAATACCTCAAAGTTATTTTAAATTTGCATTTCTCTAATCAATAGTGGTTTAGGGCATTTTTCATATGACTATTGATAGTTTTGATTGCTTCTTCTGAAAAATGCCTGTTAATATCCTTTGACCATTTACCAATTGGAAAACGGCTCTTATTTTTATAAATTTGGCTCAGTTCCTTATACATTTAAGAAATGAAGTTCTTTATCAGAGAAACTTCTTTTTAAAATGGTTCCCAATTTCCTGCTCTCCTTCTAATTCTGGCTGCATTTGTTTGTGCAAAAACTTCTGAAAATTTCATATAATCAAAATTATCCGTATTACTTCCCATGATCTTCTTTATCTCTTGTTTGGTCATAAACTCTTCCCATATCCATACATCTGACAGGTAAATTTTTCTCTGCTTTCCTAATTTAGTTATGATTTCACCCTTAATAACTAAATCTTGTACCCATCTTGACCTTATCTTGGTATACAGTGTGAGATGTTGGTCTATACCTAATTTCTCCCAAATTGCTTTCCAGATTTTCCAGCTGTTTTTGCCAACTGATGAGTTCTTTCCCCCAAAGCTTGGATTTTGGGGTTTATCAAACACTAGATTATTATGGTCACTTATTACTTGTGTACTGTATACCTAAGCTGATTCATCACTCTATGCCTTTGCTAGTACCAGATTATTTTGATGACTGACACTTTGTAATATAGTTTGAAATCTGGTACTGCTAGGCCTCCTTTTTTTAGATTTTTTTATTGATTCCCTTGGTATTCTTGACCTTTTGTTCTACCAGATAAATTTTGTTATTTTTTTTTTAGCTCTTTAAAAGAATTTTTTGGTGATTTCATTGGTACAGCACAAAATAAGTATATTAATTAAGGTAGAACTATCAGTTTATCATATTGGCTCAACTTACCCATGAGCAATTAATATTTCTCCAGTTGTTTGTTTAGATCTGTCTTTATGTGAAAAGTGTTTTGTAATTGTGTTCCTGTCATTCCTGAGTTTGTCTTGGCAGATAGATGCCCAGGTATTTTATATTGTCTGCAGTTATTTTAAATAGAATTTCTCTTTCTGTCTCTGTTGGACTTTCTTGGTAATATATAGAAATGCTGATGATTTGTGTGCGTTTATTTCCTGCAAATTTGCTTAAATTGCTAATTGTTTCATGTAGTCATTTACTTGATTCTCTAGGATTCTCTAAGTATACCATCATATCATCTGCAAAGAGTGATGGTTTTGTTTTCGTTTCCTATTTTTATTCCTCAAATTTTTTCTTGTCACGCTATACATAGCATTTTAGTGCAATATTAAATAATAATGGTGATAATGAACATCCTTGTTTTGCCCCTTATCTTATTGGGAAGACTTTTAGTTTATCCCTATTACAGATAATGCCTGCTCTTGATTTTAGATAAATAATACTTATCATTTTAAGAAAGGTTCCATTCATTCTTATGCTTTCTAATGTTTTTAATAGAAATGGATGCTGTATTTTGTCAAAAGTTATTTCTGCATCTCTTGATAGAATCATATGATTTTTGTTGTTTTTGTTATTGATATGGTCAATTGTGCTTATAATTTTCCTAATATTAAACCAGCCCTGCATTTCGTATAAATCCCACCTTGTCATAATGTATGATCTTTGTGATACATTGCTGTAATCTTTGCATAAATGTTCATTAGAGAAACTAGCCTATGGCTTTCTTCCTCTGTTTTTTCTCTCCCTGGTTCAGGTATCAAAACGATATTTGTGTCATAAAAGGAATTTGGTAGGACTCCTTCATCTATTTTTTCAAATAGTTTGGGGACTAATTGTTCTTTAAATATTTGGTAAAATTCATTTGTAGAATTCATAGCTAGTGCTGGGGATTTTCTTAAGGAGCTCATTTATGATTTGTTCAATTTCTTCTTTTAGGATAGAGTTATTTAAGTATTCTATTCCCTCTTCTGTTAGTCTGGACAATTTATATTTTTGTAAATATTCATGGATTTCACTTACATTTTTTGTTTTACTGGCATATAATTTGGCAAAATATCTCCTAATAAATGCTTTAATGTCATCGTCTTTGGTGGTGCATCCACCCTTTTAATTTTTGATACTAGTAATTTGGTTTTCTTCTTTCTCTTTTTTTAAAAAAACCAAATTAACCAATGTCTTACCTATTTTATTGATTATTTGTCATTGTTGTTGTTTTTAAAAAAATCACCTCCTAGGTTTATTTATTAGTTCAATGGTTTTCTTACTTTCAATTTTATTAGTCTCTCCTCTGATTTCAGGATTTCCATTTTGGTGTTTAACTGGGGGTGTTTAATTTGTTCTTTTTCTAGATTTTCTAGTTGCATGCTCAATTCATTGATCTGCTCCTTCTCTGTTTTATTGATGTATGAATTTAGAAATAAAAAATTTCCCCTAAGTTCTGCTTTGGCAACATCACATGTATTTTGGTATGTTGTCTGATTGTTGTCATTCTCTTTAGTGAAGTTATCAATTGTTCCTATGATCTGTTTTTTTACCCACTCATTCTTTAGGTTTAGATTATTTCATTTCCAATTAATTTTTAGTCTATGCTTCCACAACCCTTTAATGAATGTAATTTTTATTGCATTATGGTTCTAAAAAAGTGCATTTGATATTTGTTTTTCTGCATTTTTGTTGGGTTTTTATGTCCTAATATATGATCAGTTCTTGCGAAGGTGCCACGTACAGCTGTAACCAAAATGGCCTTTGTTTTCTTTGAGTGACTCAATTTATCTCAGTGAGCTTTACTAGGCCCTAAGCCCCAGGCCCAAACCCCGTTAGGTGTTAATGTAATCCATGTGGATGTGAACCTCCCAGGGTCCTAAGGGGAGGGGCCAACTCAAGAACCAATCACCAGAGCCTGAGCTCTGGTGATTCAGATGGTGTTTGATGTCTGAAGCCCTATAAGAAGGGAGGACAGAGCCGTTTGTGTGGGGCTCTGGAGATGGTGTTGATGAGGAGACTCTGGGCAGCTGTAGCTAAGGAGCCCTCCAGCTTGTAAACCCGGATGTTGAAACTTTGTTGAACTGTGGTAACTATCTGTTGGGACTTGAATCAGACAAAGTCTATTGATGTCTGTAATTTGCATTTTGTTTTGAAGTTCAGGGTGCTGGTTTTTTTCCCCTGAACTAACTGAATGATATTTGAATTAAAAGTAAGCTTGTCAACCCCTTCACCTTGCTTTCCTTAATTAAGCAGATCGAAAGAACTTGTGCTGTGGGCAGCTTTCTGGGTGCTGGCTGTGGGTGAATCTTATACCCCCACAGAAGCTGCCAGCCAGGTTGTGGAAACAACAGCTGAGAATATCTTTCTATTCCTATTCTCCAGAGGTCTATCACATCTAACTTTTCTAAAATTCTTTTCATTTCCTTAACTTCTTTCTTATTTATTTAATGTTTAAATTTATCTAGCTCTGAAAGGAGAAAATTGAAGTCCACCACTAGCCCAGTTTTATCATTTTCTCCTATGTCTCATTTAACTTTTCCTTTAAAAATTTGCTGCTGTGTCATTTGGTGCATATATGTTTAGTATTGATGCATGGCACCTTTTAGCAAAATGTAGTATCCCTGATTATCTCTTTTATTTAGGTCTATTTTGCTTTTGCTTTTGTCTTAGATCATGATTGCTACCCCTGCCTCTCTTTACTCCAGCTAAAGTATAATAGATTCTGCTCCAGCCCCTTATTTTAATTCTGTGTGTATGTTCCTGTTTCAAGTGTATTTCTTGTAAATAATATATTGTTATATTCTGGTTTCTAATCTATTCTGTTATCTACTTCCATTTTATGAAAGTGTTCCTCTCATTGACATTTATAGTTATAATTAGTGTGTATTTCCCTCTATCATATTTTCTTGTTTATCCTTCTCTCTCTATTTTTTTTACCTTGTCCCTCCTCTTTAACTTCTGACCACCGCCTCCCTTAATCCACTCTCCTTCTTGTCACCCCTTCACCAATTTCTCTTATCCCCTTCCTCTTCTGGTTCCCTGCTGGGGAAGATAAATTTCTATGCCCAACTGAGTGCATATGTGTATGTTTATATGCATGTGCAGATAGATAGAGAGATAGATAGATAGATAGATTTTTTTCTTCCCTCTTTGAACTAGTTCAGATAAAGGTGAGGTTCGAGCATTACCCACTCCCTCTCCATTTTTCCTTCCATTGTAAAAGTTCTTTCTTGCATGATTTTTTATGTAAGATAGTTTTTCCCATTCTTCTTTTCCCTCCCCCTTCTCCCAGTGTATCCCTCTTTTTCACTCCACCATTTTTTGGAGATCATCCCAATATAATCAACTCATACCTGTGTGCTTTGTCTGTGTAGACTCCTTCTAACTGCTCTAATAATGATAAAGTATTTAGGAGTTACAGGTATCATCTTCCCATATGGAAATATAAACAGCTTAACCTTATTAAGTCCCTTATTATTTATCTTTCATGTTTACCTTTTTATCTTTTTCTTTAGCCTTGTGTTTAACCATCAGATTTTCTATTCAGCTCAGATCTTTTCATTAAGAATGCTTGAGGGGCAGCTAGGTGGCACAGTGAGTAGAGCACTGGCCCTGGAGTCAGGAGAACCTGAGTTCAAATTCGGCCTTAGACACTTGACACACTTACTAGCTGTGTGACCTTGGGCAAGTCACTTAACCCCAATTGCCCTGCCTTCCCCCTCAAAAAAAAAACAACAAAAAAAAGAATGCTTAAAAATCCTCTTTTTCATTAAATATCTATTTTTCCCCCAGTAAGATTATACTTGGTTTTGCTGGGTGGGTTATTTTTAGTTGTAATCCTAGTTCCTTTGCCTTCCAGAATATCATACCCCAAGCCCTCCACTCCTTTCATTTAGTAGTTGCTGAATCTTGGGTGATCCTGACGGTGACCCCACAATATTTGAATGGTTTCTTTCTGGCTGCTTATAATATTTTCTCCTTGACCAGGGAGCTCTGGAAAGTGATTATAATATTCCTGGGCATTTTCACTTTGGGATCTCTTTGTGACCAGTGGATTCTTTCAATTTCTATTTTGACCTCTGGTTCTACAATATCAGGGCAGCTTTCCATTATAATTTCATGAAATGTAGACTCATTGTTTTTAATCATGGCTTTCAGCTAGTTAAATAATTTTAAAATTATCTCTTTTTAGTCTATTTTCCAGGTCAATTGTTTCTCCAATGAGATATTTCTTATTTTCTTCTATTTTTTTCATTCTTTTGACTTTGTTTTATTGTTTCTTGGTGTCCTGTGGAATCATTAGCTTCTACTTGTCCAATTCTAATTTTTAAGGAATTATTTTCTTTAGTGAGCTTTTGTACCTCTTTGTTCGTTTAGCCAATTCTGCTTTTTAAGTAGTTATTTTTAAGGAGTTGTATCAGTGGAGTTTTGTACCTCTTTTACCATTTGGCTATGTCTGTTTTGGGGGTGGGGGGAAGTAGCTAGCTGGATAGAGTTCCTGGCCTGAAGTCAGGAAAACTTATCTTCCTGAGTCCAATTTTGGCCTCAGACACTTCCTAGCTGTGTGACCCTAGGTAAGTCACTTAACCCCATTTGTCTCAGTTTCCCTACCTGTAAAATGAGCTGGAGAAGGAAATGGCACACTGCTCCAATGTCTTTGCCAAGAAAACCCCAATGGTCACGAAGAGTTGGGCATGACTGAAACAACTTAACAAAACAATTCTGTTTTTTAAGGTGTCATTTTCTTCAGTATTTTTTTGCCTCTTTTACCAAGCTGTTAATTATCTTTTCATCTTCTTTCATCGCTCTCATTCCTTTTCCCAATTTTTCCTCTATCACCCTTATTTGACTTTTAAAATGATTGTTTAGCTCTTCCAGGAATTCTTGTTGGGTTTATATCTAATTGCATTCTTCTTTGAGGTTTTGTTTATAGTTGTTTTGATATTACTGTCTTCTTCTGAGTTTGTGTCTTGATCTTCCTTGTCACCATAGTAGCTTTTTATGGGCAGGTTCTTGTTTGGTTGGTTACTCATTTTTTCAATCTATTTCTTGACTTTGAACTTCATGTTA
The DNA here is from genome assembly GCF_011100635.1 of Trichosurus vulpecula. Classification (NCBI taxonomy): domain Eukaryota; kingdom Metazoa; phylum Chordata; class Mammalia; order Diprotodontia; family Phalangeridae; genus Trichosurus; species Trichosurus vulpecula. The sequence goes on from NC_050574.1 coordinate 184,627,573, forward strand.
AAGTTAAGTTCTTCTCACCTATTGGGGGGAGAGGTGGGCAGAGCCGTTCCAAGCTTCAAGCTTTTTTCCATTGCTGTTTTCAGAGCTAGTTCTGGGGGTCTAGAAGTTTTCAGTGTTTCCAAGGTGGTGTGACCCAGGGAGAGGAGTGGTTACTGCTCTCCTGGTTTCTTCTCTGGTATTTATCCAGGAAGTGTCCCTACTCCCTTTGGATTGCATGCACTATTTCTCCTCATGGCCTCTGCTCCCTTGGGAATGAAAGTGCTCCTCTCTGCCCCAGAACTGAGATCCAGAAGTGGGTATGGGCAATAGAGTTGCCAGACAGTGCCCTTACCTGCTCCTGGGACTAGCACAGGGATCCCCTGTAATCTCTTTCTGATCAATTGCCCAATTCTCTTACTATCTCAGGGCTCAGAGCTCTCACAGTTACTGCTGCTGTTGTCACCATCACCACCTCCCTACAGCTGGCATTTCTACCCTGTGTGCTCCAGGTGAGTCCCTACCCAAGTATCACATACCTCTTCTTCAAACTTCCTAAGATGTCTCAACCTGGAAAAATGCCTCACTCCAACCTTTTGTAGGCTCTGCCACAGCCATTCAATTTGAGGTGTTATTTTAGAGTTGTTCAGAGGTGAATGTTGCAAAAGCTCAGCTATAGTGCTTTCTCTGTTCCACCATTTTGGCTCGGCCCTGCTGTCCTGCGATTTTTATTCAACAGTCTGTACCATGTGTCACCAGTGGGATCAAACAGATTCTCTCTTATCTGCTCCCTTTCTGGGTCCTCATAGCTGGGCCAAGCTTATTCTTGGATTAATGAAGCAGTGACCAACTCTTAGCACAGAGTGTTCCTCCTCTTTCTACGCTTCAAACCACATAAGGCAATAGACATCAGAAGAGATCTCACTAAGCCATTTCCCCTCTCTCAGGTTTTTAGCAATCAATGTGTCCACATGGTAAATGGATAGTATTTTACATAGATAAAAATCATGGCAGGTTCAGACCAAAGTACTGTGCTTTCCCAGCAATACCATAGATCACATAAATACAACCTAGATTTGTTTTATTTGGTTTTGCTTCCAGACTTCAAAATAGAGACCACAGCAAGAAGCTAATTTTATTAAATTTTTTATTCTATACTTTATAACCAGGAATTTTTTTAAATGCTCAGATTAACAAAAAAAATTTAAAAATCATCACACTTGAAATTGTAAAGTCCATTACTTTGTTTAAAATGTTCACATGAACTTTAATAAGATAAGAGCAACTCTGTTTCTGACTCCCCTCTTGAATTCTTTTTATATGTATTTTTCAGATTTTGTTAACTGTTATTATATTTGTCGGTGAGTTTATTGCTTTTGAGAGTCTATTTTGATGGACTAAGCCTTTCCCTATGACATTTATTCTTCGTGTTTGTCATTTCTTATGACACAATCAAATCCAACTACATACAGGTCACAAACTATTCAGCCATTTCCTCAATCATGGAACAGAGGATTTTTGTCCATTTTTGCTTTTATAACCCCTGTCCCAAGTTTTATTGGTATGAGACTCTCTCTTTATTGGTGGAGATGAAGGTCCTGCTGTACATGAGAGGTAAGGCAGAGTTGGGAAGAGGTGAGAACTTTAATCCTCAGCCAGTCCCTATTTGTGGACCCTTCAAGTGGGAGCTCCCCCTTGGGACTCTCCAAGCAAAAATCTTCAGACCTGAGTCAACTTTCAACTTTGAGAAAGAAGACAGAAGAGACCAATCCCGCTTCATGTTGCTGAAGGGAAAGACTGGGAAGACATAGAAGAGCCGGCAGTCTCCATCAAGTCTCTGCTCCCCACTTGCTACATTAGAAACTTTGGGGAATTTACCTTTGGATGAGATCCAGCACCTTCTCTCTTGATTGAGCTGAGTTATCTCTCTCCCAATGGAAGAGCTCCTTAACTTCATATCATCTGGTATATATTCTCCTGTGTATATCTGCTCTGATTTCTGTTTCGCTATGATTTGGATAAATGAGTTTCTTTGCTCTTTGCTATATGTGTTCACTGTGGAACCGGTTTTTGGTGGGAAAGGGGTTAAGCCTTAGCTATAGAGCTTGGGGCCCCACTTCCTCCTAGAAATGGTAAAAGCAATCAAAAGTTAGCTGGAACCTGATCACATCCCCTAGATGAACATCTTTAAGGGAGTAGATAGATGTACTTCTAGCCCCATGCCCCTTCTTTCTGAAGAGAGCAGAGTGGTGGTGACCTACAACCCAAACTTACTGCTTCCCCTCTTGGCAGGAATGAAAGCCTCTCTTAGACAAGGGTTGGAGGAGAAGAGCTGGAAATGTCTATTTTGCTTACTTTGGAATCACATGACAACCCCCCTCACAATACAACCCATAGCCCTTTCTACATATATTCATATCTCTATCTGACACTCCTTTATACTACTATAACTAATAATGTTGTGGATATCTTTGTACAGGTTGGGGTGGAGAGTGCTCCTTTAAATAATGTACTTAGGATATATAGTGCTAGTAAAGGAAGAACTGGGTTAAAAAGTAAAAACAACTTTATAGTGATTATCGTATATTGCCAAATCAGTTTACAAAAAGATTGTACCAATTTACAGTCCCACCAGCAATGGGATGGTATGCCTGGTCCTCCATAGCCCTGACAATGGCCTAATTTCAAGGTAAATTTTAAAGAATTCATTTCACTTCAATTCAATTCATTTCAATTCGATAATCATTTATTAAGTCCCTACTACATTCAAGACACTTCATAAATGGATTACCACCAACTAAAATAAAGCATTTATTAAACTCTTATTATGTCAATTCCTTAAGTTAATGCTTACATGTATTTTACAGTATAATGTAATCAGAAGCCTCCTGGGATATCTCTAAAGGAAGCTTGATAAAGTTCACATCTCTTGGTAATTTGAGATGATCAAAGAAAGGCCAAGGATTAGGCAATTGACTTTTGTCTTCAGATCTAATCCCTGGCATCTTTAATAAAGATATTTAAAATTTTTCATTTCTTCATCATTACCTTCCTCCTCTGTAATATCAATTAAGTTGGGACTTTTTTTACTGCTTTAGAATGATAAATTAAATGTCTTTGATTGAGCCTTATTAGGTGCAAAGCCCCAGGCCCAAACCCCTATCTACTAGGTGCTAAGCCTATGTGGGCTTGAAGCCCTCAGGGTCCTAAGGGGGGTGCTAAGACCAGAGCCAATAGTAGGAGCCTAAGTTCTAGTCACTCAGATGACATTTGGTGATGGCTAAAGAGTGCATAAAAAAAGAGAACAGAGCTATTTGCAGGAGGCTTTCACTTACTGGAAGAGTGTTGGTGTGGGACTCCGGGCAGCCGCTACAAGAGCCTCCCAGCTTGTCAACCCAGATGTTTTCTTGGTAACTATGAATTGTATTTGGTCTGTTTATAATGTATGTTTGTAATTTGTTTGTATTTGTTCTGAAGTTCAGGGTGCTGGCTTTTGCCCTGAACTAAGCGAATGATATTTGTATGCTGGATTGAAATAAGATTATTAACCCCTTAACGCTACTTTCCTTAGTAAAGTGGACCGAAAGAACCTGTGCTGGCAGCATTCTTGTTGTTGGGCTTGTGTTGGTCTTTCACCCCCACAGCAGCTGCTAGCTGAACATCGTCTTAATTTTTTCTTCATTCACAGTATTAACCCCTTCTGACACCCCATTTTTTGCCTTATAGATTCATGGATTAAGTCATTTGATCATTTTGATCCCCAGCTTAACTATGGTTATTCAGCCACAAAGTGATGTGTGATGAGCACTATTCTTAGAAATGTAAATATCTTTTTTCCCCAATTGATTTACTTATGATTTCAAAAATCTTCTGTTTAAATGTAAATGTCAAAAAAACTCATAGCATCTCTAGGCATGTGCACAACTTTAATCTTCATAGTTGCCTAGAAAGTTGAAGCAACAGGTGCAGTGTGGGGTGTGAGATCAGGAAGACCTGGGCTCAAATTTGGCCTCAGCTACTTAATAGCTAGACAACCATGAAGAAGGTATTTAATCTCTCTGAGTATCAACTCAGATATTAAGAGGACAACATACCCTTAGATCTTGAACTTCAGATTATATAATCTAGATTATTTTTCTGACACTTCTACCATTTCTCTAGTTTTCTCTGACATTACCCTTTATCTCTGTACACCAGTGGTGTCGAACTCAAAATAGAAACAAATCCATCCAGGCAACATATTGACTTGGAAACCCATGCATTAACATTATCTATATTGCAGCATATTTTATTTATTTTGTTAAATATTTCCCAATTACATTTTCATTCGGTTTCAATGTTGTGAGCTGCATGTTTGACACCTCTGCTACACAACACTATCCTCAAGTCCTACCCAACTCAGCTAAACACACCTTCGGTACAGCCTATATTGTCATATTTCTTTTTTCATACTTTTATTCAGGGATTTACAATACATATCTAGATGTAACACAAAAACAAAAAAAACCCCAAACTAAACTGCTCTGGGAAGTTCCCATTGAGTCATTTGAACATTTCAAATACGTATAATCCCACATCTTTATTTTAACAGAAATGTCTGGTACTTTCTTCTATCTGAATAGCCCATCCATTCAAATCATTTGTTCTGCTTGTTTCAGTCGTCCTGATCTTTATCTTGCCATTAGACCCAGATGGCTCCAGAGGCGAAGTAAGGCTGGTGACGTTGCAAGGCCCTCCCTCACATAAATCCAGTTCACTTACATGTTGCAGCATCACATCCCTGATGCCATGGTCCTCTTTGAGAACGAAGGACAAACAACAACAACATTCAAATAGCATTTGAAGAGGTTTTTCCCACTCTCCACGGCTCATAAGTGAACTTCTCTGAGATGATTTCCCATTTGCACTGCATATATCTTGTGTGTGTGTGTGTATAAAATTATTTATATGTTGCCTCCTCCATTAAATAGAAGCTCCTTTAAAGCAGGGAAGTGTTTTTTTTCCTTTCTTAATATCCCCAGGTTTAGTACAGTGTCTAGCATATAGTAAGCACTTAATAAATGCTTTCCGAGTGATTGATTCCAAGAATACCACTAAAATTGTATTCCTTTGGGTTAAGAGATAATCTCATATTAAAATGCATATACTCTGTGAGGGATAATACATAATAGAAAATGTATTAGTCATTTATCCCTCAGCATTATTTTATCATCTGATTCTTTCTAACAAGACTAACTTAAAGCATCTTTGATGAGGGGAGAGCGAGAGAGAGAGAGAGAGAGAGAGAGAGAGAAACAAGATACCAGATGGTTTGAGAATTTTGGAACTGAAAGGGTCTAAACAATCGCTAGGGTAACCTCTTGCAAATGAGGAAACTAAGGCCCAGAAAGTCAAATTGAATTGCCCAAGACCATGCAGTGAGTTAGGGTCAAAGCTGGAACTGAAAGATGGGACATCTTCTAGTCCAATGTTTTCCAGCAATGCTCGCTCCTATAACAAGGGGGAAGGACCACTGAGTGAACAGTGAAGAGGAACCTCACCTGTATCAGAATTTTGGTGTAAGCCCTGAGTAGCAGCATCATGTATGAATGAATTAACAGACTACCCACAGCCAGCTGCTGGTGTGAAGAGCTCCTTGTGAATAGGGATAGCATTATTCTTTGTATCCCTAGCCCCTAGAACTGTGCCTGACACAGAGCAGGAACTTAATAAAGACTTGCCGATGGATTGATCGTCACAACTATATGAGAAGTGGAATGAGGCAAGGAAGAAAAAGAAGAAAAGACTGGGTGAGAAAAGGGGGGAAGGCATCAGGAAAAAGATAGAACACTGGGGCAGCTTCATCTCTCTTTGCCCTTATATTCTAGAGAAAAAAAAGTGGGGGGAGGGTCAAATTATTTTGATCCATTTACTACAACTGATTAATTCATCTATATGAAGTTTACTCTCAACTTAATCCACTAGGGAAGGAAATGGCAAAGCACTTCAGTATCTTCGCCAAGAAAACTCCATAAGAGGTCACAAAGAATGGGATACAACTAAATAACTAAACAACAATTCACGTGTGCATATACGCACACAGTTTCCAGGCCCAAATCTTAAAACACTAAAATCACATTAAATAAAATCCACATCCACAGGGAAGGGGGACAAAGCAAAGAAACTGGGAGAGGGGTGGAGAAAAAAGAAAAACCAAGTCTTGGATAACAGGCCAGTTTTTCGAAGAATTAAATGGGGAACCTAAGCTGATCAGCTAGCCTGTTGTTTGGCTCTGGGGAAACAACTCCCCTTTCTGTTTTTTTAGCAGAGGCTTGGAGTCCTCCCCAGCTACAAACAAGGTCAGCTCTTCTCAAGGTAGCAATAGCCACCAACCAAGAAAGAACCTTCTCACATGAACTGTGTAGAAAGCTAGCCATGCATTGGTCTTGTCAAATGCAGTCACATGAGGTCTGAGTATGCACTTGTGCACACTCAGGCACACACTGACCTGGGGGGTAGGGGTGAGAGGGGGATATGCACAACCCCCAGTCTCATCTTCCTGCCTGCTATATGTCATCATTGAAGATGCATGTAATCTTGGGAAAGCTGCCACTAGAGAAACAAGAAACAACTCTCCTATTTATCACTGAATGCAAAGTTACAACAGGGATTTATTGGCTAGATTACAACGACTCATTTTCATTTTAAGAGGTTTCGATGTGATAAGAAAAATGTTCTTTGCCCAGATGCTTTCCATTCACTGGATGAGAGGCTATGTGAAGCAGTGGCATGCTGAGCACATGGTGGGAAAAATACTTGTGCACTGGAATCAGAAATACAAATGTACATAGCACCCAAATAAAAGATTTACAGGTTTAAATATAACCATTAATTCTTCTACTTTGTCAAACCATGGAGGTGGGATAGAAAGAAAGGCACCTATTGCTATTTTTTTTTGCTATTTATTATTTTTAATAAGATTTGTTAATATGTAAACTTTGAAAAAACCCACCATTTCAGGATACAATTTTGTAAATTTACAAACTTTGGGGAAACCATTGTTATAGGAGGCAGTTTTTCCAAGGTTTGGTGGGGATCTTGAAGTCAATCTACTATAAAAATAACATCTGCACTAGGTGGCGCAGTAGATGAAAAGCCCCAGGCCTGGAGTCAGGAAGACTCATCTTCCCGAGTTCAAATCTGGCCTCAGACACTTACTAACTGTGAGATCCTGGACAAGTCACTTAACCCTATTTGCCTCAGTTTCTTCATCTGTAAAATTAGCTGGAGAAAGAAATAGCAAACCATTCCAGTATCTCTGCCAAGAAAACTCCAAATGGGCTTATGAAGAGTTAGACATAATTGAAACATAACAACTAGAAGCTGCATATATACACAGGTCTTCCCGTCTCCAGGCCCAGAGCTCTATCCACTGCACCATCTAGATACCAAGACTCCTTGCTGTCACTCAAGCAAAAACCTTCATCTCCTGACTCCAGGAATTTTCACAGCTGTCCTCCATGCCTGAAATGCGGAACACCCTCATCTTGCCTCCTTGTTTTGCTTCAAGTCTCGGCTAAAATCTCACCTTCTCTAGGCAGCCAGCCCTTCCTAATTCTTTTAATTTCAGTGCCTTCCCTTTATTGGTTATTTACGATTTTTTTTCTACACCTCGTTTGGACATAGTTCTTTGAATGTTGCCTCCTCCATTAGACTGTTGGATCCTGAGGGCTAGAGATGATCTTTTGCCTCTCTTTGTGAATCAGCATTTAGCATAGTGCCTGGCACACAGTTGGCATGTGATAAATATTTATTGGCTGACTGAATGACGATATAGATTTTCAAATGTACTTCGTATAGAGGAGGTCTGAACCAGTCTTCAAACCAGTATGGACAGCACTAAGAGAGTACTGGACTTAGGATTAGTAATGCGGTCTGTTTCACTCACCACAACAACCACCCAATAGACTATTTAATTTGGCAATCATTCATTGAGTACTTCTTGTGTGCAGGCCCTGTGCTGGGTGCTACAGATTCAAAAATAAAAATGAAAAATTTCTTGCCTTTGAGAAGCTTACATTCTACCACATGTACTAACAGAGGTGGAAAACTGAAGCCTGGAGGGAGTCAGAAGGTTAACCGAGCTCCCACACATAGGTAGCTAGTGGCAGAGCCAGGACAAGAGGCCAGGTGTCCTGATTTCTATTCTAGCGCTCTCCTCCTTATACCACACAGCTTCTAGCTCATGGAGTCAGGAGAGTTGAAAAGAACCTCATTATACTACCTGTGGCCTCACCATTTCAATAACTTTCATTTGCTCCATGATTTAAAAAGAAAAAAGGCATCCGAAGTGGGTACAAGGTTGTAAAATTTGTGTGTAGATGCGACAGTTCTAAATTGACTGGTTAATAAGTAGGATAGTCAATTGGGACAACTTGGGAAAGACTTGAGTGAGAAAAGCTGCTAGATTCTCACACTCTACAGCCAAGATTTTATTTGTTTTAGTTTACACACAAGCTGGGGTGTGCTGGAGCCAGCTCAAACCTGCTGATGAGAGCCCATTGCTAAATTTTCAATGTGAGCATTCATACCTTGGAAATCAGCAAATGCTACAATTCAGACCTTGATTTATTGCTTTGGTGATTGTCTAGACTCAAGAAAGGGATAAAGGAAATTATAATAATGCAGATTATACTTTAAAGTGTGTCCTAGATATGTTTCCCACCCCTTGTTCCCAGGAAAGACTCTTGTTAAACATTTACCAGCATACCACTGAATACAACTTTCCCTGGGAAACCTGAATTTTTTGAGTGGACTTGTTAAAAATTTCTGGTCATCCTTGGGGCAATGAAGAGATGCATGATGGGCATGAGCAGGCTGTGACAGATTCCCAATGAAAAAATGGGCAAGAGAAGCAGTATAAAAGATGTTGTCAAAGTTTAACTGAAGAAGGTGGTCTAGTCATGTGACCATGAGTAAGGGGTAGACAGTGAAGTCACAGATTTGGAGCTAAAGAGACCTCAGAGGTCAACTGGTCTAAAGTCTTTATTTTGCAGAAAAAGAAAGTGAGGCCCTTGGGACTGATATTCACATGACATCAAGAAAACTAGAGGATGGTCCCCAGCATATTAAATGAACTCCCTTGTACAAAATTCATGAGAAATTATGGACAAGAATCACATAGGATGAGATGGGTTGCATCTGCATCACAGGAGGAAATACACAAATCAATGAGATCACAGATCCATCTAAATATTGAAAAACTGTTTAAAACTCAATTTAAAAACTGCGAGATGAAAGGCTCCATAGTGGGGCAGGGATTGGAACATCTCCACTGAAATCACTGGAAACTGAACAGCAACCATTTAAATAAATATCCACAACCATAGAAAGCTGATTTTTGTCCTTCCAATTCAAAAACAAAGTCAGTTTCTTTGCTGCAAGCAAATTAGAACAGAATCAAACCTGGAAACTACCTCCTAAAGTTGCAAAGAAAACACATTCATCTGCAGATTGGAAAATGTGATTGGTCACAATTTAGAAGCGACAGGGAGTGGAGACAATGCAGGGCTTTTGAAAAGAGCCAGGTCCTCATTTCCCCAATTACAAGTAACATTAAAGAGGGGGATGCCTCTATTAGCTACCACTGGAGCATGCTGAGAATGAGAGACAAGCCTGGGAGGGGCTTTTGAAAGAAGAAAAACAAAAGGGGAACGTGTTCAGAATGGCTGAGTTTCTATCGGGAAACCTATTACCATGACAACAGAAGAGATTCTGTCTGTATGTTAAATGTTAATCTCAAAAAAGGGAGATACCTTCAAAGCAAGACAGAGTGTTTGCCTACTAACTATAGAAGAAGAACAGATTTTTCTGTAAGTAGTTGGGAGCACTATAATCTCAGACACAAAACCAGTTTTCAGCTTGGCGGACAGGGGTTAACTCCTTCCCACTGAGACTGTAGACCAAAAGTGACAGTAAACGGTTTTGAACTCTTGTAATAATTTCATTCCCTGGGTTTTGTATCACCCTGCTTATAGGGACTAGCCTAGATAATAGCAGGATGGGAGATACTCCATCTCCAGCCTTCTTTGAGAAATAGACAGAGATTGGGAAGGGAGTTGGGTAAGGGAGAAAATATCCATTACAGAAGACGTGCACATCCTGTACAGCCATGTTTGTGTTGTCAGTTTCACTAAAAAGTCCCAGGAATAAGGGAGCAGAGACCACCATTGGTAAAATGTGCCACATTTTAGTTTTGGCGCCATTATAGGCTGCTTGGTCACATCTTGTAAATGTGTCAGCTTGTATATCAATAGATGAGAGGAGGCTTCTCTGAATCATCCCCTAAAAAAGAAGATGGGCAGTTAGATAATAACAGCCCTTGTAAGTGGCGATTGTTGCAATGAGCTGTCTCCTCTGTAGTGTTATCATAGAAAAAAGGCTTTTGAAGAGCAGTCCCTGGAAGCAGCCATCAGAAAACCTTCTGAACAAGGCAAGGTTGCCTAATCAATGGCTCCCTCTGAGGACCCAAGAACACAATGACACGCTGACATTTTTGACTGGTAAAGCTTTGTTTTTCAAGCAAAGTTTCACATTGTGGCCTTGTATCTCCCCCCTCTCCCCTCTCTGCCCTTCTGTGACCTTCTGACAAAGGCCATCAATTTACTTTATTTAAATGATGATCGCCAATCATTCAAACAAATTGAAGTTGAATTTCCATACGGGAGAATGAAAACATGAAATGGGTAGATGTTCCTCCACTTACCCTGGAGTGGGGGTGGGGAGTAGAAGCTAGGATCAGCTTTGGGATTCATGCTTTTTCCCTCCCCTAATAAGTCACTTAACCTAGATTTTGCCTACCAGATTGTAAGCTCCACAAGGGAAGGGATCGTTTGGGTCTTTGTGATCCCAATATAAAGCATTTTATGTTTTAATCTGGACTTATGATTTCATCTGTGAATAAGGAACTCCCTATGTGGAAACTCCTTTCACCAATGAAAATTGACGACTGATCCACAATTTGTTGTCTTAGAGCTGTCCATGGCTACCCAGCCAGTATGTATGAAAAGTAAGCCTTGAACCCGGATCTTCCTGATTCCTAGGACCCACTGCCTCTCACCATGCACATAGTGGATCTTAAAAAATGTTTGTTAAATTGTGTGGAATTGACCTCCCTGTTCCCAAGAGTGATAAGATCACTTACCCATTATTGATAACAAGAAAGTGAATATGCCTTTTTCCTAACTTTTAAGGGCACAGATATTTCTGGGAAATATGAATCTCAGGATAATTTCAAAGGGAGCAAATCGTAGGCGAACAAACAGGAATGAATGTCTCAGCCCAGAGCAGAAACCTAACGACCATAGCTCATACAGCATCCAGGAAAGGAAGTCCCACCTATTTGCGGGATACAAGGCAGAAACTCTGAATACCTGAAAGCAGGTACAAAGCTCTATGCAAACCTCACAAAACATGCTAATGTGACTGGACTCATCCGCCAGTTTCTTCTTATACTCATGATTTGCCCACATATGAAATGATTACTGTAACATACTCTGGGATAATTAATAGTAGGCCGTTTGAAACAAAGAGGAAGAGAGTCCATACTTAAAAACAGTGAGGAGCTTCAAAGTTGGCTCCTGCCAGAATGAGACGGTCCTAGACCACCTAATGATTTAGAGAAAGAGTTCTGTCGAACTCAAGGGACATATCTCCGCAACAACTGGTTGGTGAATCTATTCAGTCAAGCACCTTAAAGCACTACATAAATGCTATTTATTACCATTATTGTCAATAATAATACTATATAATTGCTATTATTAGTTCCATCAAAATGGCTAAAGTGGTAACTATATAAAAAACACACTCATATTTGAAATATCCACAGAGTACATCCATTGGCATTTGAAGAACTCTGCCTTGATGTTAATGTTGCCTTACCTTTTTCCTCTTGAATATTTGAACATTAGACTCTTCTTTTATGAGAATCAAATGCAAAATGAATCATACCTCCCCACTTCCTATCCCCAGCACTAATTGAGGCGTAATCTGCTTTTCCATCCAAGATGAACATTGATTGGCTAGCTTCCCATTGGCACATAGACCTAAGCTAAGTGCGAAATAATGAAAAGTTGTACAGAGTTCAGACAAAGGGATCCTGGGGACCTGAAAGGACATGGTTACCTCGGTGACTATTGAGGTCGTAGATACCATACATGTTGCTCATTTGGGTGCAAATCATTAAAGACTCCCTCCAGGGCTAATAACTGGAGATTTGGATTCAGTAAGTCACCAGCTTCACAGGCATTAAGCAGGTTGGTATTCCAAAGGGCAGATTACTTATAGAAAATGAACTCTAGATCTAAATTTGCCTTTAATGCTCTTTTCCTATTCCATTGTAATCATTTCAGAAAATTCCTCTTGTGGTCATTAAAATTGCTTTGGTAAAAAGTCTCTCCAAATTGTCAACTGAGGCATAAAAGTAACAGCTACAACTGAGAGAGTTACTTCATATAATAACATACATGTCATAGAGACATGCAATAGCAGGTTGTGTTTATGAAGAGATAACAGCAGGTCAGACAATGCATTGGACTGATGACCACCAAATTGCTTAGCTGTTCAAATGAAGTAACTGAATCAATCAGTTGTCTTACAGCCCTTGAATAGTAACAACCACCACCAATGCCTATCACATAGTGGGAGCTTTTAATAAATAATTGTTGATTGACTAAACAACCAACATTTATATAATGCTTTTAAATCTGCAAAGAGTTTTATCTCCCTCAATCCTGAGAAGAACCCTTAAAAGGTAGGACAACAGGTATTGTTATTCCCATTTGATGGTCAAAGAAACTGAAGTTCCAAGGGGTTAAAGGACTAGCCCATGGTCACACAGCTTGTATGTGTCAGAGGTGCTATCTGAACCCAAATCTTCCTGATGCCCAAGTCTAGCACTCTCTCTACTAAGCCATGCTGCATACTCACCCTTAATGCTTAGGTTAGACCTACCCAGCTCTTTGCTGAAAATGTCAGGAATGCTGAAACTATGTAATTCTAGCATGCATCCGCTTTCAGCTCTGCGGTCCTCTTATAACCATTATTCAAAATATAGTCATTACAAGGCAATTAAATGATACTCAAAGGATATACTAAAAAGTAGAAATATTGAAATCTTTTTTTAAAAAAAAGTCCCACAGACTAATAAATGAAATCAAGAGACTCCTATGCACAAGGAACTGGCTGTCAGCCTCACAGAAATGACCCTGTCCATGGCTATAAAGGGATAGACCATTCTTTTCTTACCACCCCAATGCCCTCCCAATAAAGGATCACAGGTGTTACACAACCCATCACTTGACTCCATCCTCCAATTGATGAGGATAAAATTGTTTGGGGGCAAAATAACTGAGAAACATGAAAGAAAATGATAGCGAGAAAGGGAAAGAAAGAAATAAAAATATCTTTAATATTGAGTAACTAGTTAGTCATTCAGTAAAGTTTCCCTTATTTATAACAAAGAGGACATGATATACAAATCCATTGACATGGATGGAGAAGTGGATCTTAAACTCGTGTTAGTTGAAAATGTATTTCCCCTGGAGTTTCAGTGATGTGCCCTTGCCTTTATAACTCTGCAATCTGGTCCCTCCAGCCCTGCAATGTGCCACAATTCCCCAGTGTTCTCTCTCCTTCTCAACTTCCAGTTCCCTGTACAAGTAGACAAATATAACTTTTCTGAGTATTCATGCAAAGGAGAATATGACTTGTATGGGGGGGGGAAATGAGACAGAAAGAAAGATTCTTTGTCTTTTGGTTAGGATTGAAATGAGGTTCTCTGCCCTCATTTCAGAGAATGTATTACATTTTTAGGCTCTAAAATCTAGCAGCCAGTATTGAGTCAAATGCAACCTACCTCCTTCCTGAACCAAAAGGAATTGCCAGAATCTTTTGAAGTGGGAGCCTATTGGCTTTTCTTTGTCAGTTTATGCATGGCTAAGTAAACGAGCATATGAGTAAGGGTGTATGTGTATGTGTGTGTGTGTGTGTGTGTGTGTGTGTACGCACTTGTGCATATATAAGCAGGAGGGAGATATTTTGCTTCACTGTGTGCTGTGGTTATGGGTACAGAATACTTAAGGCTGTGACTGTAGATAACAGGGTCACACATATAGACAGCAGAAGGAAATTAAATATTAAAACATTACTTCAAAATAACATTAAGGATATGCCCGCCAGAAAGCAAAAAAAAAAAGTCAGGAGTCTGACGCTAAGAAGTCAAGGAAATCACTTTTTCCTTGTCCTCAAATCAGGTCAGTAGGTTTTTTTAAAAAGGAGCAACCTGCTTTGAGCTCCTGACATAGATTTGCATTTCCTCTATCTTGGTATATTTTACATCATGTCCTTAATATTATCAAAAGTGTTATCATATATTTAACTTTCCCTCTTGTTCTGTTTAGAAAGCAGAAAAATAAAGTTAAAAAAAATTTGCAAGTAGCAGTTAATCACATATGAAAGCACTCAGGTAAACGTGTGGTTATGCAGAAGTGTTTACATCATTTAAATATTTATAGCTTCATTTAACTCTGTCTAACACTGATGCACTGAAACATCTCCCTGTAGACACTCTGGTCTATTGATTAAATAAGGGTAATCTGTTTTAAAATGCATATTATTTAATCATTAGACTTTAATGGCATTCTAGGAGCTGTTTCAATCTATCATCCAAACTTAGAAGTAGGCATAGGATAAATCCTTACGAAATAAATTTCCTCTTTGAAAAATTAGACAATACACATTTACAGGGAAGTCACTTTCAAAAAAAATCTTGGCATAAAAATATCCATTATACACGAACTTGACAATTTCATATTTTGAGCCACCTGGGTCAGTCATTAAGACTAAAAACAAAAGCCAAATGTCATAAACAACCAGATACATCCTTTTTCCTTTCATTATTTTCTTTAGATGTTCCCCATCTTCATCTCCTCAGACTGAAAATTGACTTTGGAGCCAAAAGCATTTCAAGCCAAATTAATAAACCCCTGAAAATTGGGGTTTTGTGTGAGAATTCTGACAGACTGTTACCACAGGCAAGGCCAAGCCAACCCCCACCCCCAATAGCCACAGACCAAAGGAAGAGAATCCACTTAAACAAGCAGATTTGCTCCAGTTTACAGTCTTACACCAAAGGATAGCATTGGGTTTAAGACAATTACCTTGTCTAACTATAAAAACTGATGCTTTAACTCTGGAGTTTACCGACAGGTTTTATAAAATGTCAAACTGTAAAATAAGCATTTATCTACACATGAAGAATGTTGCATATTATAAATGCAAAAAGTACTGTCTATTGGCATTTAGTGAACTATTTCTCTGATCCTGGCTTCTGCAATGGATGAATATTGAAGCAAACATCTGCACCATTGAACTAGATGTGTCTATTACTCCTCATCACAACTGATCTAAACCAACAAAACAAAAAAAAAAATATATATATATATATATATATGTATGTATATATCCTCTTCCTCCTGGTAATAGAAAGCCATCTCTTTTCATAGCTAGTGACCAAAAAACAAGTTATGTCTGTGGCCAATCACTGGTTCTCTCTGTTCATTGGGTAAATACCTGGCTCATTCGGCTTTGTGGTTTTCCCCCATACAGTGGTAACAGCAGAGAATAATTTCCCCTACCCAGGGGAAAAAGAGAGAAAAGTATACTGGAGAGAGCCCCTCTTTTTCACTTTGAGCTGTACCCTGGACATTCTGGATAACTCTTGGCACAACTTAGCATCATGGCTAGATGCTTGTTAAAGTTTGCTAAAATCCTGTTCTGCAAAGGCAAGAAAACGTAATCTCCATTCAAGTGTTTAGTGCTTCCCAAAACATGA
Source organism: Trichosurus vulpecula (assembly GCF_011100635.1). NCBI lineage: Eukaryota > Metazoa > Chordata > Mammalia > Diprotodontia > Phalangeridae > Trichosurus > Trichosurus vulpecula. The sequence goes on from NC_050574.1 coordinate 184,643,420, forward strand.
TACAAAGATAAAAAAGAAAGAAAAAAGTGCTTGAAAAGAATCTTCAGTGACATCTTGAGAGGGGAAACTGAAGGGTAGCACCCCCCTCTCACATAAGCTGTACCCCTTTTCCAAAAAACATAAATAATTCCAACCCAGGCTACGTAGAAGAGACTGTCCCAGAAGACTTTCCTTAAATGAAGCAAAACTTTTCTTAGTGGTTTCCAGTGAAATTACCATTCCTAAGATGTGGTCTCTCTTGGCCTGCAATGCCTTACAACTTTTTGGCACCTTCATGGTAGGCTGCTGCTCTGATCGTGGTCCCAGCTAACCCCCTGTTGCTGACCCTCCGGACCAGCACTTTGGAAACAGGGATTTTTGTTCTGGGGATCTCACTCTTGGTCGGGTGATGGTGTACCACAGGATGGCTGGCAGGAAGGGATGCTAGGTGTTTGATGCTGATGGGGATCTTAGAGTCCTTGATCAAACTGCTGGGCGTTTTCAGGGGACAAGTTATGGTTACTGGAGACACTGGCTTTGAGCGGGACAAGCAGGTCACTTCTTCATCAGAGGGTAGACCTACTGGATTTTCATCTGGATCTGTGTAGAGATCATACAGAGCATCCCCACTGTAGCTGTCTCTGGGGATCCCTTCCTTCCGGATACTGCTTGTACCGTCTTCCTCTGGGCCAGGAGTGGTAGAATCCCAGTAGCCCTCATCGCTGTTGGGGATACCTTCCTGCTGCTCCTTTTCCCGGTGCTTTGGGTCCTCCTTCTGATGCAGCTCAATGGGAATCCGGTGGATCCTACTCCGTTTGACCAAGGAGCCATCCCTAGCTCCTTCCTTACTCCTGCCATCTTTGGAGGATTCAGGGGCTACCTTGGCTTCCTTGGCTGCTGCTCCTGCTGCTGCCTTGGCTGTGACACCTTGGGGCTCTTGTGCTTCTTGATCCTCTGTCTGGGATAACATGTCCCAAAATTCCTGGAGGTAGGTGTCGTCCACTTCGTCTGGGCTGGCCATCTCCTCCCCTCCTCCTTGGTAGGCCACCATGTTGGGGTTCTTTTTGGAGGGAGCTGGCTTGCCTGTCCCAGAGGCATTCTTGTCGCAGCTGGCACCTGCCTCATCCTCCTGGTCCGCAATAATATCTCCACAGCCTGTAAGAGAGTCAAAGCTTTTCAGTGAAGTGACGTCAGCAAACATCAAACAAATACGATCAATCGATGGCTCTGAGGGTGGATCAATAGAGGAAGGGTCAGGGGCAGCAGTGTCAGGGCCACTGTTACACCCAGGTTCAACAAGGGGGATAGTCTTTATTGGAACGTCACCTGTTCTAGCTGCATCCTGGGCTGTCCGGCTCTCCCCAGTCCCGGGCTCCCGCGACTCTCGGTGCCTCTCCTCATGCCGATACCCAGTGGCATCCTCTCCCCGTGTGTTTTTGTTGTTATGTAACACAGGGCTAAGTGACTCCCCAGAATTCCTCACTTCAGCCTTGTCCACTGATGCGTTCACCTCTTCTCCCCCCCGGAACTCACAGGATGGCTCTTTTCTAATTTCCTTGGTGGGGTTTTCGGGTTCACACAAAGGTTTGGGAATTTCCTCCTTGATACACTCCAAGCTGGCTGTTAGCGAGCCAGGCAGAATGAGGCTCGACTGGATTTCAGAGGGTTCCTCCTTTTCCTCTTCCTTTCCGTGTTTATCCTTCTTATGCCAGCGCATACTGCTAAAGATCCCTTTCAGCCCTTTCTTTTGTTTGCTGCCAGCCTTGTTTTGATCTGCATGTTCTCCTTTGCCATTCTCCGATCTCCCATTCTTTCTTAAGAGCGAGAAAAAACTGTGCGACTTGGCCACGGAGCTGTTGGCTAAAGAACTCACACTGGTCACGGTAGCTCTGGGGTGGGTATCCGCGTTCAGCTGGTCCCCGCTGCCACCACCAGCACTGCCCCCGCCGCTGCTCGGTTCCTCCTTCTTGCTGCTTTCCAGCATCAACACCTCGGCTAATCCGTCATGAGTCTTGCTTCTCACCATCCCCGTTTTACTCGAGCTTTTCCCATCCCCTTTGTTTTTTACCCCAAATATACTGGGCATGGTGCCACCAGATTTCCTCTTCTTAAATAATTTGAAAGCGGTTTTATTAATCTTCCCAGAGGGCTGCTCTGCTGCAGGAGTTTCGGCGGCACAGTCACAATGCAAGTCCATGTCTGCCGTGTGTGTCCCCGATTCTGCCTCCTCCTTCCTCCTGCAGACCCCCACAGATGCCTGATTGCTGATTCTCTCCCTGACAGCCTCTATGCTCCTGCTGCTGCTGCTGCTGCTACTGCTCATCTCCATGGTAACCAAGAGGGATAAGCAGCTTTCGTCAGTCATGGGCTGGAGCCAGGCCACTGTCATCCATATTCTAAATCAACCTGAGCCACTGTTGCTGCTGCTGCAAAAGCCACAAAAATAAAAGACCTCCTCCCCTCCCCAGAAGGGCTTATATAATAACCTAACCCACTTTGGTCCTGGCTTACGGGTATGGAGTGCATGTTCTTCCTCTTATCTCATGTAGTCGACCAAGACTAAAGCTGATTATAAGAATGGACAACAATTGCATGCCCTCGAGTCTTTGCATAAAATTCCAGTCTCCTTGTGCATCCCTCCTCTAGACTTGGTACTTCCCTGAGCCCAGTGTGGGGCCACCAGCAAATCCCCCACCCAACCCCAATGGATGGAAAAGTTCCACTCATCACAAAACCCACAACTGTGTTACCATCTGGCCTTGACTTGGTATGGGCTCATTCCTTCCCAAAAGTCATTCACATCTGTCTACATCCCTGAGAGAGTAAGCCCAAAGGTCATAGACCATGCCTAGGTCTGCATTGTGTTCAGTGATGGGTATAGTGTATTGTATGCTTATTATTATGTTTAGAATTATTCTTGTCCAAGAACTAGCAATCAGCCAAATGCAAATTATAGACATCTCTTCAATAAAATTAGGGTTATCGTATAGGGTGGGGGCTGCCTGATCAACTGTGGTGAGTTGAACTTCCTATCCCAGTTCTCAATGACTGAATGGTGAGCTCACAAAACCTACCACCTGACTGCCTTCGGTTGCCCCCTTTTGTGGTGGTTAAAATGGAAGGGCTAAGAATTAAATTGAAGGACACACAAGCAAATGAATTGTAGTGCCTTCTCTACAGCTGGTTCCTTTAAGCCACTGACCTTGACTCTCCCATTTGCAACCTTCCTGTTTCCATTGTCACTACTCCAACCAGTATATTTGCCATGGCTCTGGTTGTTATCTGGTGATTATGTTGCTGCTCCTACCCTTACCCTGCCTATACTCCCAGGAGGCACAGTAGCTTCTCAGATGAGGGAGGGAAAAGAGAACCCAGTCATTCAGTGCTCCAAGGTATTAGCACATTCAGAAAGGCAGAGCAATGCATCTGTGATGCATGAAGGCAGAATACTATTATATCCCAAGTCACATAGGTAGAGACAGAGCCAAGATTCAAACCCATATTTACTCATTCCAAATCCAGCATTTCTTCCCCTAAACAACTTTGTTGTAAAGAGGAAGAACAAGAGAAACAGGTGAGAACTCTGTAGCAAACCAGTGGAGCTCTGAGGATTCTAATCACCTAGGTGGTTCTACCTGTGATTGCAGGTCTACTTTCATGCTCCACTGTGTTGTGTGTGCCGCTAAGGAAAGTCACATATAGTGATTTATTCTTCTGGTATTGGAGGTCTTAAGGTATAGTACACACCATAAAGTACACACCTTGTTCAAGCAGTGATGATGCTGTAACAGGGTCAGCAAAAACTGTATCCTTAATAGCATCTTCTGAACCCTTCTCTAACTCTCAGAGACACCTATGCCAAGACCAAAAGAGCCTCCTAAGCCTCGGCTAGGTCAAAGCTATTCCTCTGCTCCTTAAATCTTCCATGGAGAGTGAGACATTAGCTCTGACATACTGAACCAGGTGGAGGGGAACAATACAGTTAGTAATCTATTGAGTTTTGTGTCCATGTACTCCACTGACATCCAATTTTTAACCATAGACACCTGATTTAATTGTAAGTAATTATCATAAGGATGATGATAAGTATGATTACAAGTAATTATGTGAAATTCTGGGGACAAAACTTTTCAGAACTTTGGCTTTCTCATACATCCTACCTTTCACCTGGCATGTTACATTCCACCTAGCTATTTATTATTTTATTATTAGCCCCCAGGAGGGCTCATTTTCTTAAAACTGGAGTTTCATTAATCTTAACATGTGCCAATCACTGCTCTTCTACTTTAATGAATTGTGGTTATTTTCAATCTATGCCCTGAGGTGGTGGTGGTTGTTGTTTTTAAGGATGAATATCATTCATTCATTCATTTATTATTTCATAAAACTAAGAAATCAATGAACATAGGGTTGAGAAAGGAATTAAGCCTAAGGATTCTTACTCCAATCTCTCTCAAACCACTTCAGAATATGAGGTTTAAAACTGAGATTGTGTCTGTCTTCCCAGACCCAGTATTTCATCAGTATATCTCCCAATATGGAAACTCCCTCCCCTAATAGAGATCAACAACTCATCTGTAAAGTATAAGGCTTAGATAGTTGCCAGGGGGCATCAGAAGATTAAGTCACACACAAGCAAGTGTCAAAGGCAAAACTTGAACCCAGATCTTGATTCAAGGCAGGCCTCCTAACACACTGTCTCTTAAGACAGAAACTGAAATAGGAAGTATTTTTTAATAGTCTGATTTACTCAACTAAAATCAAGAACTAATTACATAGGAATTCAATTTAGTAGCATTATCTTGGTCTCTCTGTCCTATGGTGTGTGCTTGTTGAGAGATTATGTAAACATACCAGTATGCAGCATACATATCAGCTTGGGTGTGGAGTACCTGGGCCCAGAGGAGCTGATGTTGGTGGGGTTTTTTAATGATACCTCTCCCCCACCCGTGCCCCTACATATACACTTAGGATGATGGTCCATGCTGACAGCTCCATTTGGGGGTGTCCTAAATGAATGAATAAGTCAAAAGCTATTGTGCAGGTTGAAAGCTGCCCTAGTTTCAGTCTCACACTCCATATGTTGCAAGAGTCTTCTGCAGCACTGAATTTTTTTGAGGTTTTTTTTTAACATACTTAAAGGATTTCCCTATCTTGTGTCTGTTAGTTGCAATTTCCTAATTCTCAACTAATAGACTCCTATTTGGGAAATTCATTGAGGATCAACTGGAGAAACCTAAAGATGTACCTGTTCTATATTATTATTAATAGTGACCTACAAGCATTTAGGTTTGCAAAGTACTCAGCAATACCTGAGTTCAAATCCTGCCTCAGACACTCCCTAGATGGATGACCCTGGGCAGAGAAATTCATTTAAACTTTCTGATCTTTATGAGGTCAAGAGGACATGACTTGCTCGGAGTCACACAGGCAGCACTTTGTTAGAGGTAGTATTTGAACCTAGGTCTCCCTGACTCCAAGTCCAATTCCTACTCAGCCGCTAAAGGGATCTCCAGGTCTGATCCCTCTAGTCAATGAACTCTAGGGACTTCCTATTACCTCTAGGATCAAACATATAATCCTCTGTGGGGCAGAGCCAAGATAGCGGCTGGAAAGCAGGGACTGGCGTGAGCTCCCCGCCGAGTCCCTCCAAAAACCTATAAAAAGTGGCTCTGAACCAATTCTAAAACTGCAGAACCCACAAAATAGCAGAGGGAAGCAGGGCTCCAGCCCAGGACAGCCCGGATGGTCTCTGGGTAAGGTCTATCCTGCACGGAGCCGGAAGTGGAGCGGAGCGGAGCAGAGCAGAGCCCAGCGTGGGCAGCACGGACCAACCAGACCAGGAGCCAGGCGGAGAGTGCCCTAGCGCCCTGAATCAGTGAGCTGCAGCAGTTACCAGACTTCTCAACCCACAAACACCAAAGACAACAGAGAAGGTTAGTGGGAAAAGCTGCTGGGGACAGAGTGAAAAAAGGAGTTCTTGGGTTCAGCCACGCCCCGCCCTCCCCAGCAGCGGAGGTGGGGCAGCTACAGAACTACAGCTGCAGTTGCTTCTGGCCCCAGGCCCACCTGATGGGAGGAATTAAGTGGTGGATCAGAGCAGGAGTGAAGAGCCTGCTGAAGATCTAAGTCCAGTCCAGGTTGGGGGTTCTTGGGGAAGGAGGAGTGCTGGTGTGGCAGAGCTGGCACATCCCCCCAAGCTTGGAACATAGTTCTCTTAACTCTACAAGCAGTCATACCCCGCTGAAAAACTCAAGGCTCAAGTTAATTGGCTGAGAATATGGCCAGGAAGCGAAAACGCACCCAGATTCAGTCTCAGACTTTGGAAGCTTTCTTTGGTGACAAAGAAGACCAAAACATACAGACAGAAGAAGTCAACAAAATCAAAGAGCCTACAACAAAAGCCTCCAAGAAAAACATGAACTGGTCCCAGGCCATGGAAGAGCTCAAAAAGGATTTAGAAAAGCAAGTTAGAGAAGTAGAGGAAAAATTGGGAAGAGAAATGAGAAGGATGCGAGAAAACCATGAAAAACAAGTCAACGACTTGCTAAAAGAGACCCAAAAAATATTGAAAAATATACTGAAGAAAACAACACCTTAAAAATAGACTAACTCAAATGGCAAAAGAGCTCCAAAAAGCCAATGAGGAGAAGAATGCCTTGAAAGGCAGAATTACCCAAATGGAAAAGGAGGTCCAAAAGACCACTGAAGAAAATACTATCTTAAAAATTAGATCGGAGCAAGTGGAAACTAGTGACTTTGTGAGAAATCAAGATATTATAAAACAGAACCAAAGGAAAGAAAAAGTGGAAGACAATGTGAAATATCTCATTGGGAAAACCACTGACTTGGAAAATAGATCCAGGAGAGATAATTTAAAAATTATTGGACTACCTGAAAGCCATGGTCAAAAAAAAGAGCCTAGATATCATCTTTCAAGAAATTATCAAGGAGAACTGCCTGATATTCTAGAGCTACAGGGCAAAATAGAAATTGAAAGAATCCACCGATCGCCTCCTCAAATAGATCCCAAAAAGAAATCTCCTAGGAATATTGTTGCCAAATTCCAGAGCTCCGAGATCAAGGAGAAAATACTGCAAGCAGCCAGAAAGAAACAATTTGAGTATTGTGGAAACATAATCAGAATAATCCAAGATCTAGAAGCTTCTACATTAAGAGATCGAAGGGCTTAGAATACGATATTCCAGAGGTCAATGGAGCTAGGATTAAAACCTAGAATCACCTACCCAGCAAAACTGAGTATCATGCTCCAAGGCAAAATATGGATTTTCAATAAAATAGAGGACTTTCAAGCTTTCTCAGTGAAAAGACCAGAGCTGAATAGAAAATTTGACTTTCAAACACAAGAATCAAGAGAAGCATGAAAAGGTAATCAAGAAAAAGGACAAGAAAAAGAAATCGCAAGGCACATACTAAAGTTGAACTGTTTTGTTTACATTCCTACATGGAAAGATGATGTGTATGATTCATGAGACCTCAGTATTAGGGTAGCTGAAGGGAATATGCATATATATATATGTTTATGTATATATATGTATATGTGAGTGTGTATGTATGTATATATGTATGTGTATATGGAGAGAGAGAGAGAGAGAGAGAGAGAGAGAGAGAGAGAGAGAGAGAGTGGGCACAGGGTGAGTTGAAGATGAAGGGAAGATATCTAAAAGAAATAAAATCAAATTAAGGGATGAGAGAGGAATATATTGAGAGAGAGAGATAGGGAGAGATAGAATAGGGTAAATTATCTCACATAAAAGTGGCAAGAAAAAGCAGTTCTGTAGGAAGAGAAGAGAAGGCAGGTGAGTGGGGAATAAATGAATCTTGCTCTCATCAGATTTGGCCTGAGGAGGGAATACCATACATACACAGTTGTGTATCTTACCCCACAGGAAAGAAGAGGGAGGAAGAAAAAAAAATAAAAGGGGGGGATGATGGAGGGGAGGGCAGATGGGGGTGGAGGTAATCAAAGGCAAACACTTTCGAAAGGGGACAGGGTCAAGGGAGAAAATTCAATAAAGGGGGATAGGTTAGGAAGGAGCGAAATATAGTTAGTCTTTCACAACATGAGTATTGTGGAAGGGTTATACATATTGATACTCATGTAGCCTATGTTGAATTGTTTGACTTCTTAGGGAGGGTGGGTGGGAAGGGAAGAGGGGAGAGAATTTGGAACTCAAAGTTTTAAAAACAGATGTTCAAAAACAAAAAAAAGTTTTTGCATGCAACTAGAAAATAAGATACACAGGCAATGGGGCATAGAAATTTATCTTGCCCTACAAGAAAGGAAGGGAAAAGGGGATGGGAGGGGAGTGGGGTGATAGAAGGGAGGGCTGACTGGGAAACAGGGCAACCAGAATATATGCCATCTTGGAGTGGGGGAGGGTAGAAATGGGGAGAAAATTTGTAATTCAAACTATTGTGAAAATCAATGCTGAAAACTAAATATATTAAATAAAAAAACATATAATCCTCTGGCTTTTAGAGCGCTTCATAACCTGGTCTACTTTTCCAGTCTTCTTATACACAATTTCCCCTGCCTTCTACCCCATGTACTCTGTGATCTAGTGACACTTGACTATTCCTCACGCAAGACATTCTATCTCCTGACTCTGGGCAATTCCATGCCTGGAAGTCTCACCCTCCTAATCTTGAAGCATCCATAGCTTCATTCAACTCTCAGCTAAAGTCTTACCTTCTGCACAAAGCTTTCCCCAGCCTTCCTCCATCTTTGTACCTTCCCTCTGAGATTATCTCCAATTTATATTGTATATAGTTTGCACATAGTTATTTGCATGTCATCTCTCAGATTAGACAGTGAACTCCTTGAGGGCAGGGATTGTTTGTTTTTGCCTTTCATTGTATCCCCAGAACTCAGCACAGCGCCTGGCACACAGTGCTTAATAAATACTTGTTGAAAGGACCCATGATGAAAAATGCTACCCACTTCCAGAGAGAACTGATGAAATCTAATTGCAAATTGAAGCATACTTTTTTGCTTTCTTTATTTTTCTTATGTGTGTGTTTTCTTTTGCAACAGGGCTAATATGAAAATATGTTTTGCATGACTTTACATTTATAATAGATATCACATTGCTTGCCTTCTCAAGGAGTGAGATAGATGTGGGAGGGAAGGGGAGAATTTGGAACTCAAAATTTTAAAAAATGAATGTTAAAAATTTTTAAATATAAATGGGAAATATTTAACAAAACAAATAAAATATATTTTAAAACATAAATGCTTGTTGACTTTACTTGACTTTCTCCACTGGGTTACACAGGAAGATACATGTGGAAGAAAAGGTTTGATAAGGGTATGCTAGGCTGCAGACAGGCTCTGATACTCAGAGGAACCTTCTCTGTGATGGATCAAAATCAGCTTTACTTACAGCTAATGTTTTGGAAGGCAGAGGCAGAATTAATGCTTTTTAGAAACTAGAATATTTGTTGGAACAAATGCCTGAGCCCTCCAGGAAATGGTGGACACTAGAACCTAGCAGTGTCTGTGCCTGGATGAGTCACAGACTTTTCAGGGAACAAAACAGATTTACCTTTAATCAGTGAAGGCTCAGCAGCTCACAGGACACCTTGTGAATTGAGCACAGAACCAGAAACCATGTACTATGAATCCTGGCCTTAGCTAACCTTCTGCCTAAGGCTATATTTATATGAAACCAACCCAGCTGACTGAAAGGGGGGAAAATCAGCCAAAATGTTTTTATATACTGGAAAGATTTGTAATGTAAAAGAAAGGGCATTGGATTTAGAGTCAGAATTCTGGGCCTCCGTTTTCTTATCGATAGAATGAAAGGGCTAGATTTCCTTAAGGTTCCTATCAGCTCTAGGTCCTACGAACTCTAAGTAAAATAGCTTCTTCTTGATGTTATTTTTGAGTTGTGTCTGACTTTTCATGACCCCATTTGAGGTTTTCTTGGCAAAGATACTGGAGAGGTTTGCCATTTCCTTCTCCAGATCATTTTACAGATAAGGAAACAGAGGCAAACAGGGTTAAGTGACTTGCCCAGGGTCACAAAGCTGCTAAGTGAGGCCAAAATTGAATTCAGGTCTCCCTGACTCTAGGCTCAGCCCTCTATCCATTTCACCACCTAGCTGCCCACTGTAAGATGGCTGCTGAACTCTAAGTCAGTGGTATAAAATTCAAATAGAAATGGGACCACTAAGTAGCAGGTAAGGATCCCTGTGGGCAGCATATTAATTTAGACTATCACCAATTGACATTATCTGTATTTTATCAGATTTTACTTATTTTGTTAAATATCTCCCAATTACATTTTAATCTGGCTCAGGGCCCTGAAGGCCTGTGTTTGACACCTCTGCTCTAAATAAAATATCAGCACCCTGGTTAGCCAGCACCTGGGCAGTCAATCAGCTAGCATTAATTAGGCACCTAGTATGTGCCAGGCACTACGCTGAATGCTGGGGATACAAAGAAAGGCAACAGATAGTCCGTGCTCTCAAGAATCTTACCAGAACCTTCAAGTGAGTGACATCTTAATCAACCAAGAAGTCACAGGCAAAGATGATGGGAAATATCAATGACCAAAAGACCTCAGGATCTGCATTAAACATCTGATTTCTAAACCAGCCAGAGCACGTGTTCCCAACTAACAGATGGGGATCCACCAGTAGGTCTCAAAGACCACCAGATACCTTTCCAATCTGGTTGCCATGCCCGGCTTTGTCACCCTTAACTCCATGGTTTGCCAGGATTGTTGAGGGGTAATAAAACAGCCACCTCTTCCTCCCTAACTCACTGATGTCGCCTCCCTTCTTTTAGCTTCCCCTGGCAATATCAAGGCTCCTAGCCAAAGAAAAACAGCACCTCTTCATAAAAAAGGTCAAATCCCCCAAGCAGTCACAGGAAAAAAAATTATTAAAAAGTGACTTTAAAAGAGAGGTGAGGAACCTAGATTTGTAGACTTTTCCAGTTGATTTCAAATAAAATAAAATCTATTCATTTAAATGTCATTTGCCAAGGACTGTTGAAGCTTTCTGTCTCTGTTCTCAACCCACAGAAAACATAGATTTTGTCTGTGGGAAATAATTGATTCAACTTCCAGTATAATAGTACATATGTATATGTTGTAACCCAAGTCCCACTTCCCCAAACCCACCCAGCTTCACTCAATGCTTCACCAGGACAGAGACTGTTTTCGCTCTTATCTCTGTATTCTCAGCACCTAACACACAGCTGGCACTTTAATGAATTGTTTAATAACTGAGCTTTTGGCTTTTTCAAGGTGTTTGCACAGCCATTACCTCATTGAGTCACCTCCATTGAAAGTACTACTATGCCCATTTTACAGATGAAAAGATAAAGATCCAGGGAAGTTAAATGACTAACCCAAGGATCCCTGCAGTCTGCATAGACATTTATAAAACCACATATTTATAAATTTCTTTTTTATTAATTTTTATTAATATATCAACACATTAAAATCAGAGAGGATGTACATTTTAATCTGGTTTGGGTTTCGCTCAGTAGTGTTGTGGGCCATATGCATCCAGGTTGCATGTTGGGCATATCTATTCTACATTATATCTAAGGCCCTTTCTAAATCAAAATCCTAAACAACCTTTCGGAATGCAACCTGCACATAAGTTAGAGAAAGCCTACAATGATGATGAGTTAGCTCACTGCTACCAGCAAAGAATATGGCATCTACAAAGAAAACTACTTTTTATCTCCCTTCAGAGTAGGGGAAAAGGATTACATAAATTTATATTCTTGCTCTGGTCCAGGGTTGCTCTGTAGGGGCCCTGCCCCTGAGCACAATTTCAACTGTGCAGCTCTGAAATGAGTTTTGGCTAGGGTCAGGAGAAATGCTCAATGACTTCTAAAGAGGCCCACCCTCATCTCTGTGATTGTATGATAAGGCTACCCCTTTTGAGGAACTTAGCTTTCGAAAGGCAGACCAATAGAGGGAAAGGTATAGTCCACATGCTATGTTTGTTTACTCCCCATCTCCCTTTTTTTTTCTTTTTCCTTTATCATTTCATTTGGGGAGGGGAGAGACAAGAAAAAAATCAATGAGAGGGGAGAAAGAGGAGGAAAAAAAAACACTTCCAAAAAGTGCCATTCACTAATGATAAAAACTTTTAGAAATGGAAAAATCAAGAAGGTTTTGCCAGAAAACATGCTGAGTTTTCTTTTCTGGCATAAGAAATCTGTTGTAATTCAGAGGCTCCTCTCTCTATGCAGCCAGCTTCCTGAAAGGGAGGCTGACTGAAAAAAGAAAAGGAATGAGAGAAGAAAAGACAAAGGGACAAATGTGAAAACCTCAACCATTATCGTAATTATAAATTAGACCCCTTTGCCAGAGAATCTCCTAAATAAGTTTCTCCCATCTATGCTTTTGTCTACAACCTCAAGGTTTGCTAAGAGGACTCTTCTGTCTGGTGTCAACTATGAGGGGCAAAGCATAAAGGAAGAAGTCACTGGGCACAAAAATCTCTGCTTAGAAAGGACAATTTCATCAGAGGCTGCAGCAGAGGCATTGCACAGTCCCACCCAACTTACTCCAGTGTACCTCAATTCCCTCATTTCCATAATTGTATGGCATTGGTACAGAAGAAGGACTAAGAAACAGAAGGAACTTTGACACAAACAATCCATCCACCAGGCTACACTACCAGGGCTTAGTAATTTTTTCTTCACAATTATTTTTTAGTTATTGGAATGATTGGAATCAGTTCTCCCCTTTATGCCCAAAAGGAAAACTTCCCAGTACAGAAAGTAGGAGACCTTCCCTCTATTTCTATTCCTTATTGTTATTTTCTCTGGTTCACTTGAGTGTAAGCTGGGAGAAATACCTAGGCCATTACCTAGAATCTCCCTATCATCTTGTGGTCTGACTCTTGCTGCATTTGTCTTATGTGAGGAGGAGAGGGAGGGGGAAATCAATCAAGAGCATTCCCCATTCAACCTAAAAGTTTGCTTGGGATGTAATGAGTTTACAAGACTATTATCGTGGAGTCATGTCCGACTCTTCATGACCCCATTTGGGATTTTCTTGGCAGAGATACTGGAGTGGTTTGCCATTTCTTTTTCCAGCTCATTTTACAGATGAAGAAACTGAGACAAAGAGGGTTAAGGGACTTGCTTAGGATCTAAGCTGCTAAGTGTCTGAGGTCACATTTGAACTCAGGTCCTCCTGACTCCAAGCTCAGTACTCTATTTGCTGTGCCACCTAGCTGCCTCCTTACAGGACTTATTTATTAAATCTCCCTACAGAGGTTCGACCAACCAACTCATTGACATCATGACATGGACATGACTGAACACCACCACCACCATCATCACAATATTCTCTTCCTGGTTTCAAGCCAACATGTGAAGACTGTGAAGACTTGGTGAACTTTCTTCCAGCCATGAGTGACTGAGGAGTTGGTGCTGTGCATTAAATGAAGTTTTCTAATTGGCTTTAGAGCTGGAAGGACTAATGAGTGAGTCAGAAATGAGTTTGTTTACAAAACTATCAGTGCTTCCTCTTCCCTCTTAGAGCCTCTATTCCCTGGCTTCCAGTGAGGAATTGAGTCTGGGTGAACAAGGTGAAGAAGCCTGGTCAGTGGCCTCTGCTGCCTTATCTCTCCTAGCAGCCACCTCAAGTCCATGATCAAATGGCAGCTCTGTTTCTTCTGTCTTATGTTTATTCTTTCCTAATTATAGGTGAATGGGTATCTTGAGACAGAGTGAGCCAGGGTAAGACCCTGTGAGCTTTGAAATGTCAGAGGAGCCATCAGAAATCCAGTAACTAGAAATAGTAATTGAGTCTGCCCACAGCTTCGACAGCAGCAGAGTCTCCTGGAAAACCACATCTGAGAAGCAACCAGCCCAGCAGTGAATCAGTGTGACAACCAAAGACACCCTACCATGCAAGCAGGGTAGCCATTTGTCCCCCAAGTCAATAAACTAAATGAAGACTCCAAGAAGTCAGAAAAAGGACTCTTGGGCCCAAAGGCACCCCTTGGTCCCATGTGTTCCCTACATGTGTACCCTTATACTTCAAATTTGAACATGTGTACCCTTATACTTCAAATTTGAACCAACTCTCCCCAGGAGCCAAGTAGGTATAGAGCGGAGAAGAGGCCTTGGTTTGGGGTCTTGTTTTTGTAACTTCCATCCTTTGTTATACCATCTCAGTAAAAATCATGTGACTTGATTATTTGAAACTGTGAATTAATATCAACTGGTTAATTGATATGGGGAGATATTGATTGGTTAATGAATATTGGGGAGGAACATACTAGGTGGAGAATCATAAGCATAGTATTAAAAATCCCAACCCCTAAGAGTTTCCCCAAGGGGATAATTAGTCAGCTTCACTCTGAGGAGCCAACCTTCCAGTGAGAGTGGGAGTCAGGAGGTAGCTTGGGAAGGAGGTGCTACAAATGGACACAGAAATTCATTGAGCGACATTCTGACAAGGAAGGGGTTGCCTTCCTAGAAAACCCAAAGTGTGCTTCTCTTGGGGGAATTTGAGCCCTCAGAGGGACATAGTAAGTTAAAATGGGGAATAACTGGGATGTTGCTTGTCTTGCAACCTTGAAGTATATATACTTTCAGGAGGGAGTCCAAACCATAGAGTGGTGCTATGAGCCTGGGGTGAGGGTAAAGACCCTACGGAAATGAGTAGCACACCAGAAAGGAAGGAAAATTATATTGATAGCTTTGGGTATATTGTACGTATTTTGTGCTTTTTGCATTTTGTATTTGTTCCTTTAAGTTTTAGGCAGTTTCTGCAGGGTAAAATAAAATCTGTCCTTTATTTCAGAACTGCATCTAATACCGTGAGTTCTTGTACAGGAACTGCGGATCCCTTTTACCTACAACAAGCTACATTCTGAGATTTCTTAGAATAAACTTTGGAAGCAATAGAGGCCAAAGAGATGAAGGCTTTTTTATGGTAACCCTAAGATCAGACCCCATCTACATGAGCCCAGACCATGACCAGGAGACATAGGTTATATTTAAAATGGCAGAATCTTAAGCATTAGAAAGAACTTTATGCCAAGAAGTAAAAGCATAGTCCCTATCCACAAATTGGTTACAATTTGCCTGGATAGACAAGAAAGTCATATAAAGTTAGGTGACAATAAAAAGATTTAAGTGCCAGTTCAACTAAACCAGAAGATATGTCATAAAGGCAGCACATGATTTCTCACCAAATAAATTATACAGATAGTAATTGTGGCAGAAATTCCAAGGAGAGATTGAGCACTTGAAGGTGAGATTATCAAGGAAGACTTGACAAAGCAGCTAGAATGTGAGCTGAACCTTGAAGGCTAGCTAGAGGAAGAGCATGAAGGAAGACCCTAGACAAGAAAACACAAGGCTATCATTGAAGACAGGGGCCTGAGCATTTAGATCACAAAACAACAAAGACAATAAGAGGGATCAAGTACAGCTCATATTCTGCACTTGTTGACCATGATGCTTCACCCAGGAAAAGCTGATCACCTGAAATCTCCTCATCATGATATTTAACTCAGCTTTGACTTCTCAATACCTCCCAGCTCCCTCATCCTCCTCTCCCCTCTGATTAGAGGGTTGGAGGGTGGAGCACTAGACTCCTCCCAAAGCTTTCCTTTATAGAGGTCAGGATCAGGATCAGGACTTTGCAGCTCATTCTCCATCTTCCATCTGCAGCTCTGCTTGGTTTGAACCCCGATGTATATGATACCTCCTTGCTTGGTACCACCCTAGTGCCCCACCCCTTTCCAGCTTTCTTTTATCTCTTATCTTCCTCCATTAGATTGTAAGCTTCTGGAGGGCAGGAACTGTCTTTTTCTTATTTGTATCTCTAATGCTTAGCACAGTCTCTGCCAGATAGTAAGAACTTAATAAATGTTTATTGAATTGATTCCAAGGAAAAGCACCTAGGACTTCCTTTCTTTCAGGGGTGGTAGTTAACCATGAATTTACCTGAAGTCTGGCTTCAGCAATGGAGAGCTATTGATAATATAGGTTGACCAATGTTATTCTACAGCAAAAATGTGAAATACAAGGATGAGTAAAAGAAAAACTTGGAAAGAATCCCTAATTAAGTGATGGTGGTGGGGAGGGGGATGGGAAGAAGGTTACTTCCTCACACAAAAGTTTTATATAACCCTCAGCAGCATCCTTTACTTCAACCAAGAGTATTCTTCACCTTTCTGTGTATGTTTCCAAGGGAATAGACATAGAAGTATCATTTATCCTATCTAGCTGAGAAGTTGGAAGCAAGCAGCATGGAGATCAGGGCCAAGAAGAAACCAGGGAAATCCTCAAGTGATGAAATGAGTATTCTCAGACTCAATTGCCGTCTGCATGTCTGAAATTTCTAACAGATGCCTTCCTCTCCCCACCAAGAGTATGCTTCCTCCAAAGGCATTTTCACTATCAAAAGCATGGTCAAGGAATAATGAATAGACCTGTTTGGTTAGAGTGGAGAGGTTGTGTTGAAAATAATAGGAAAGGTAAGCTAGAGACAGATTGTCCAGAGAATCATTGTTCTCCAAGTCCCCAAAAGGTCAGAACTGCCTTCGACTCTTCTTTCTAATTGGATCTCTGACATTCAGTTCATCACAGTCCTATATAGATCATTCTTCCTTTACATAGATTATTCTTTCTTTGTAATGTCATTTATGTTCATTTGAAATATGATTTTCACTTATTTTTTTCTTTGGAATTTCTATTGCCACCATCTTGGACCGGGTAGTTATCTCATGGTAAAGACTGCTTCTTTATATCCAGTCTATCCCTCCTCACAGGCATACTGCTCATCAAAGCCAGATGCTTTGTCTTTAAAATAAATAAACTTTGATCATGTTGTTCTATTGTTCAAATACCTTTTGTGGTACAACCCTCGACTTCTCACTCATATTAAGAGGCAGATAGATGGTGGTACAGTGGATAGAGCACTGTACCTAGAGTCAGGAAGATGGGAGTTTATGTCTGACCTTAAATACAGAATACTTGATTTGGCTCTTAAAGTCCTTCATAACCTAATCCCTTCCTACCTTTCCATTCTTCCTATGAGTTATTCCACCCCTTCCTCTCATCTCTGTCAAGTACTCTGTGATCCAATGACACTGGCCTTCTTGCTGTTCCTCACACAGGATGCTTCATCTCCTGACTCCAGGCATTTTTACTAGATATTCCCAATGCCTGGAATTATCTCCCTCCTGACTTCCCATCTTCTACAAGAAGCCTTTCCTAGCCTTCCTTAATCTTAGTGCTTTTCCTCCGAGATTACCTCCAATTTATCCTGCATATCTTGTCTGTATTTGTTGCTTACCTGTTGTCTCCCTCGTTGGCTTGTGAGCACTTTGCGGTCAGGGACTGGGTTTTTTGTTTTTGTTTTTTGTTTTTGCCTTTTTTTGTAACCCCAGTGCTTAACACCATGCTTGGCAGGTAGGTGCTTAATAAATGCTTGCTGATTTGATTGAATTTGTTGATAAATGCGTTTGTTAATAAATGCTTGTTGAGTCATACAGAATCAAAAGTCCATTATAAAGTAGCCCCTAGCTTTACAATTTAATGGTAGACATATCTACCATTCTAACAGACTAATTACCACTGCTCTATGAAAATGCCTTAGATAGTTCTATTTCCACACCATTCTTTCTTAAAATGCCCTCTTCAAATCTCTCTGCCTGTCTAAATCTGACCTATCCTTCACGTCCCAGTTAAAGTTCCATTTTTTCAACAAAGCCTGTTTTGTCCACAATGATCATTTTCTCCTCTGAATTCCTATAGCACTTATCTATACTACTCTTTTTTTTCCTTTCCTTCTATCCCCAGTGCTGACTTAGCACACTTCGTGGCACATATTAAGTGTTTAATAAATGCTGGTTTGTTGTTGATTGACTCACTTGAAATAGCCTCATGTGCTGCTGCTTCTCCTTTCTCACTTCACTCTGCCCAGAAGCCAGGTAGTCCCACCCATGTATTTTCACCTGCTGGGCCCAGGTTAGCCACAGTAAGATTGACTCCAGTGGACCTAAAGGCAGAGGGGCTATCTCTGTTTGAATACCCTCCTTGGCATTGGAGCCTTAAATCTATTTGCTTTCATCTGATTCCCTTTCCCCCCTGCAGCTTCACCGATTCCTTCCTGATGCCTTGAGATTTCTTCCCCTTTCATGGTTCTGTCCTCTGGGTTTATTCTCTGACCTGATTTTGTTGCTGATGCTGTGTGGGGCTAATCAAAGGCTCAGACTAGTTTATTCCTATCAGTCCGAGGGGCAAAGCTTTGCAGGCGTGGTAGATCCTAATTGCAGAAGGAGTACCTGGCTAACCTTACTGAAGAACCAGCAAGCTCTTAAGTCTTAAGAGCAGTCCTCCTTTCATGCTGACAAAGACAAATGGAACTTAAGCAAATCCACAATCTTATAGAGTAGCCACAGGAGGGAATAAACCTAGTTCTTGGTGTTCCAAAATTTTCCTCCAGATCTCTGCCATTTTCTCCAAAGGATATTTAAAAGGAAATTCAGGATTTGGGTGAAAGGTTTTGGGAATTCTTGGGGTTATAACTGCTTTTCTCTCGGCATTCCTTTTCAGTAGTCTGCTTGACATTAGGCTCTAATTTAACATGTTCTGGGCATGTGTCTACTGAAAAGAGAGATTAATTTCTAATTAGCAGCATACAAGGGAAGCTTCCAACCTTTCAGATTAACCCTAATGTATAATTGCTTATGTTGTGAAAAGACTCTCCAAGACTCCCAATGGCTCAATCCCAGCTTTAGTCCCATCATTGCTGCTAGATATGTAGAGATTTTAACTTTTTGTTGTACAATTTGTACAACCTTGTGCCAACCAATTTTCTAGACTTGTTACATATTTTTACTACTCCCTTTCACCCATTCTATGGTCCAACCCAAACAACATTTAATCTACCTTATTTTTGCAGGCTTTACCCAGTTGCCTGCAATGCACTCCCTCCTCAACACTGCCTCTGAGAATCCCTAGCCTCCTGAAGCTCAGTTCAAACACCACCTCCTGTAGGAAATTCATACTAGAGTTTCACCCCAAACTGCTGCAATCATCCAAATTTGAAAGTACTTCAAATGTGGCAGGAACACCTGAGTTCTCCCTCTAGTATCTATTGGCTTTATGACCCTAGGCAAGTTATAGAAAATCTCAGTGCTCTAGGGGTTTTTCAACTTTTTATATCATGGACCCCTTTGGCAGGGAGGTGGGACCTATAGACCCCTTCTCAAAATAATATTTCAAATGCATAAAATATATGGGATTACAAAAGAAACTGATTACATTGAAATACGGTCTTAAATTTTTTAATCTCAGAGAGGCTAAAAACCACTGCTCTAAAATTATGAATTGCAGAATTTCTTTATCTTGGAGTTCCCTAAAAATGAAATTATATTCCTGGTCCCTCTCCCTATACCTTATATGTGCCTGTATGTGTACGTGATGCATATTCTATGATAGAATGTTAGCACCTTGAGAGCAGGGATGGTTATGTTTTTGTCTTTGTTTCTCCAGCTCCCAGCACAGTGTCTGATACAGAACTGTTGTTTAACAAATGCTGTGGAGGAGTCCATGTGGTGGGGATTGCATCAGACAGAGCTAGCTGCAGGTGCTCATAAGGATCAGGCTCTCATTAGCCAGTCCTCCATCGTACTTGATTGATTGATTCTTCACTAGATTGGCTTTGAGGGGCAACCAACAGAACTGATAATAATTCATTTCTCCTACTCCTCCCACATTTCCCCTATTGCGGGTAGAAAGAAGCATGCTCTACTATTCATTTGCTTGTTATTTGGCTGTTGCTACTTTTAGAAAATCTCTTCCAAAATGAAGCAAAGCATATCACCAGTCTGATGTATAAATTCTGCACTTTGCATGTGGGAGAGCTCAGGCAACCTAAATTCAACACTGCTCTCCACCCTACACTCTCAACCTCCAAAGCAGAGGTGTTTCCCTCTACTCCCTGCACATCCCCTGCCTGCATTCTCTGGGCTGGCTGGGTGCCAGCCATGCTGTCTCAGACAATTCCCCAGGTGATGCATCAGTTCTAAGCTGTGCAGAAACCAGGGAAAGCCCACGGCAACAAAATTGGGTAGTGAGTAAGGGCTCCAGAGATGGCAGAAGTAAGAAGCTAGCGAGCAAGGGCTAGAGAAAATCATTCAAACACAACATGCAGATTGAGATACAATTTTCGGACATAGCCAATTTGGGAATTTGGCTTGATTGTACATTTTGGTAACATTTGTATTTTTCTTTTCTTTTTTTCCCCAAAAGAAGAAATATGGGGAAAGTGGGAGGTAGAGAAAATGGTTATTTTTGTTCGCTGAAAAAAAAACAACAGAATTTTGTGAAAGAAAAAAAGAAAATTACCCAAACAAATCCTCCTAGTTCCTCCCTTATTGTCTCTTCCAATTCATATCTTTCCATACCCCATTCTGGATCCACATAATATAATGAGAGCCAAGACAGCTTTTAGGTTTGTCAAGCACCTCTCGTTCGTTACGTCACTTGATTCTCATAACAGCCCTGTGAAGCAGGTACTATTATTAATGTCATTTTCTAGATAAAGAAACTGAAGCAAAACGGTGATTTGCCCAAGGTCAGAACTGGCATGTGGGATAGAGAATGAATTCCTGATTTCCACTGGTACTCCGTTAGGTCTACCACCTGGTTTCCCCACTAGTCTAGCTTGCCTATAAGTATGGTAAACATAGGTACAAGATTTTAAATGTACCCTTGGGCACATGAACACACACACACACACTCACACACACACACACACACACACACACTCACACTTCTCTATTCTCTATCCTACCTGTTAGATATCTCCAACCGGATTTTCCCTCAACATTTCAAATTCAATGTGTCCAAAAAAATCAAACCCACCCACTGTCCAAACTTCCCATTATGCTATCTCCTACCTCCCCTGCCTTGAATAGACTGTCCTCTTGCCTGCATGCAGTCCCTCCTCACCTCAGCCTCTTAACATACCTACCTTCTTTCAAGGCTCAGCTCATAGGGACACCTCCTCTCGCAACCTTTTCCAAGGGAAGGAAGGAAGGGAGGGAGGAAGGAATCTATGTAAAAACAAAATCATTTCATGGTTATATTTTACAAGGAGAGCTAGCACTGATTTCTACCCTCAAGGACCATTCCACTAACATTTAATAGACCCCTGAGACATATGCAGATTCAATTCCTCTCCCAGCTGATGCTCAAAGATCCTTTTGGTAAACTGTCCACCAGGGAAGCCCATGCCATTGAAACAAACATTTTTTCTCTTCCCCTATAGATACCTTCATCAACAAAGAGCCACTGTCTGCAGAAAAAGGTGCTAGCGACCCAAGATGTCAGTCTCTGCATACATTATTTTAATTATCATGGAAATGAAAGCTATGGGACTCAAGGCCAGAAGCGCTTCATACAGAGTGCCTTGTACAAGTATAAGTCACCATAGATGTTTGTTGAATTGAATCGGACTGAAGCCAAGGCAATATGTAAAATCTTCCTAAGCTCTCCTGGAGATATGCTTATGTAGCATGGGGCCCAGGTGTTATACAGCAGCAGTGAGACCTAGCCATGTGTGAAATGATCCACTTCATTAATACTTTATTAATCAATTTTTCCCCATCATAAGCGCTGGGCTAACAGGACTAAGGGCTTTAGGAGGATGGAAAAAAAGGAACAGCTTTAACCCATTAAAAAAAATTACATCTGCCTCCATCAAGGCTAAATCCTGATGTGGCCAGGATTATTTGTGTCCCAGATCTCTTACCACCTACTGAGTTTTCTTCTCCTTCTTTAGGTTAAATCCCGGGATCTGGCTTCATGTGGCTTTCATTTATGTTTCATTTGTCACTTAACACAGCAAGATTGTTTCTAAAAGGACAAAAATCCCAGCAGATGTATTCATTCTAGAATGATTCCTAGATATACACCAGCCAGCTCATTAGCCCAAGGTAACCACAGGGGTTTGATTTTTTTTTTAAGTTGGGAGCACAAAGCAGGATTAGGAGGGCCTTAGTTAAAGAAGAGCTATTTTGCAATGGTCACAGCTCTTACCGTCATGAAAAAGGGCCATGCTTCGTTAACAGGTATACTTTAGAGGGAGGTTTGTTTTCTGTTTTGTTTTGAACAAGGAGAACATCAAGCAGGAAAGAAAGTGGTTGGATCAGTTACATTTTGTTCTAAAACCAAAGCAAAAAGTATAGTCAAGCCAGAAAGAACAGCAAAACCATGGCTCAGACCTCTGGAATAGTCTTATTTGATTACCCATTTACTGCAGTTCAGATTAGGAAGGGATTAGCCCAGGAGGTCTGGCAGATGGAAATCACTATTATGATACCCCATGTGGGGATCCAGGGTGAGTGGTAAAGTGACCACCTGTCCCTGTTTCTAAGGGTCTGTCTCTATTAAGAAGCATGAAGTTACTTCTTTGGGGGAGCCCCTTCCAGAGACGAAGGCAAGCTATAAACTCCTACTTGTTTCGCATCTTGGTGTTTCTCAGGGTCCCATTGATCTCCTAGAGAACAGGACTGGTTCTTGGCCTTTCTTTGTATCCTTAGCTCTTATCCTAATGTCTGGAATAATGTAGGTACTTATTAAATATACCTTGACTAGACTTGCCTTCATGTTCCTTAAGATATTGGGGTCCTTCTCAACCTACTTTCCCACCCCTTCATCCCAGTTGCCATACAATGATTTGAGTGACTTTGAGATTTTCCATACTGTTTTAAGAATCCTTAGTGTAATAGAGTAGGCAGGATATTAGTTATTTCAATAGCAACTCCAATTGCCGGGTAGTTTCCTGAGCCAGTCTAAAACAACCCTGCAAAGCAGACAGAGCAAGTATTTATTTTGTTTGGTTTGAGTTCAGACCCAAGCAACAAAGACCCCCATTCCTTCCTGTTCCTTCCAGTCTGTGAGGCATAACTAATATTGGACTTGGCTGATACATAACTCCTCATGGCAAAGCATGGAGGAAGGGAAGGAGTAAAATCCCTCTCTCAACAGATAGGCAACTAATGTAATTTATAGTCTTAGAAAGTTGCCTTCATCAACACAGAGCCATTGGTTTGAAAAGGAAGTCAACTTAAGCTGATGTCAGTCTCTGAACATTA
The DNA here is from genome assembly GCF_011100635.1 of Trichosurus vulpecula. Lineage (NCBI taxonomy): Eukaryota > Metazoa > Chordata > Mammalia > Diprotodontia > Phalangeridae > Trichosurus > Trichosurus vulpecula. The sequence goes on from NC_050574.1 coordinate 184,666,529, forward strand.
TTTTAATTGTAATAGAAATGAAAGCTATGGGACTCAAAGACAGAAATGCTCTATATAGAATTCTGTGTACAAGTGTGTGCCACCATAGATGTATACTGAATTTAACTGAAGCCTGAGGCATTTAGAGGTTAAGTGATTTATTCAGGATCACACAGAAAAATGTGTCAAGTGGGACTTAAGCCAAGGTCTTCTTGACTTTTAATGGGCCAGAAGCAAAACTCCTTCCTGACTTCTAAGAGGCACACTATATCAAGGGATCAGATCAGAGAGGTTAAGAGATTTGCCCATTATCACACAACTAAGTGTTAGAATCAGGATTAGAATCTAGGCCTATTGACTCCAAGTCCAATGCTCTTTCACCCCACTGCCTTTCAGTTTTGAACTTTCATTATTGTGAGCTCTTCCTCCACTCAAGCAGATTGTGAGCCTTAGCAAAGGTTCCCTCCCCTTCCCTAAATGGCACATAGATCTATCCCCAGAAGGTTGGAGGCCATTCTTTTATTTAGCTCCCCTTGGAATATAGGGGCTGCTTAGTTTGGATTCCTGCCCATGACTAGTACTGATCTTTGACTCTAAAGAAAGGCAGATTGAAATCGGTACCAGCCTGGACACTCAACTCAGTTCTCCTTTTCTCAGGCAGTAGGGTCACTTCTGGTCCCATTTACTTTAGTAGTGAGGGGCATCAGGCTTGGTTGCTCTATCCTTCCAGTGAAGGACCTTGGGTAAACCTTGAACACACAGGAAGAATGGTACCATAAATAATGCAATCAATAATAAATAAGCTTTTTAGCTTTTCTGTGCTCCAAATCCCTTTTCCATCCAGCAGGGTAATAATGCTGATCTTACACGGATGTTTTAGGAACTATTTGATTCCAGACTGGAAAGCATTTTCAAAGCACAAAATGTTATAGAAACCATCAATATCCAAACAAATACCAATTGTCTAGCTTGGTGACCATAGCCCTCCCATCTATGGGTGAAACCAGCCTTTCTCCCATGGACATATACATTTTTCTACTTTCTCCTCCCACCTCTTCTGCTCTCCAGGAGCTAACAGCACAGAGGATCAAAACTTCACAGCTGAAAAAAAAAAAACTCGTCATTCGCTTCCTCTGCAGACAGCTGCCAGACTATTCCAAACGACGTGCCAACAGCATTGCTGAAAGAAAGCTAAAGCAGAGCCGTGCCAGTGGAGATCAATGAAGACCCCTTGGCACACAGGCTACACTGCAGAGAATGGGGGCCCCCTGTAGTTCCTGGATCACCACCAGTTTCCTCCACAGATGCTTAGGAGAAGCCTCTTTAAAACATGAACGGGTTTACCTTCCCCCAGCAACACAGAAAGACAAAGAGAATTAACCCTAGTAGGCCCCCATTTGATTATCCTTGTTATCACATCTTAGCTTCTGACTGATTCTAAATGATCACCCTTGCTATAAACAATGCCCCTTTGTGGAGCAGACATGCCTGTTCCCCAGAGATATATAAGCCACAAGGGGTTGTCAGGGGGCTTGGTCATCTGAATCTGAAGCGATTTCCCTGAATTTTAAGAGAAATTCATTTGAGTCATAAGAGATTCTAGCTCTCTCTGTCTCCCTCTGGAAAACAATATTACTGGCTGGTGTGAGGCAGTCAGGGAGTGGGAGTCCAGGGATAGAGCTTATTCCTGGTATGATTTACCCAATGCATTAGGCAAATAATTGTTGTATGTGAGTGGCACCTGATGCAACCTGATCTGTTATCAATGGCATGGATTTCAAGGGGGTGAGGGAGGATAATTTTTTATTATTAATAATTTAGAGTAAGCATTTCATGTGAGTGCTTCAAACCACCAACATCATTCTTTAATTTCTATAAATCATTGCCAGAAAGTTGAGTTTCTGGGTAATCAAAGAGGCTTTCCATCTAGCACCTTTATGTGAAGCTTTTATGTGTTCCCCACATTGGGATTGTTCTTCCTCCCAACTTCTGGCTCTTAGTATTCCTGGCTTCCTTTAAAACTCAGATCAAGGGCCACTTCTTCTACCTCCTCCCATTCCCAGCTTCTAGAACCTTCCTCTCTCACGTTACCTTCCGTTTATTCTATATTCACCTTGTATGATTCCTGTCTTATATATGCTGTCTCCACCATTAGAACCTAAAGTCCTTGAGGAAAGGGACTGTTTTTGCTTTTTTCTGTGTATCCCCAGGGCCTGGCACACAGTAAGTGCTTAATAAGTGTTCATTGATTGACTGATAACCTTCAGTCTGAAGGAATGCCCCTAATTAATAATTCATGAAGCATTTTATAAATGTAGCATGTATGCTCTGACCTTTTCTCTCAGAGACAGGCTGATATATATTCCCCCTTAGAGTTCCAAGGGATAACCCTGAAGGATGAGGCTGTATCTTATCTATATCATTGGATTGAGAACCGACTGGCTGTGTTTCCTCCATTGTTAGGGGCTAGTGATTAGAATTTAGAGAGAAAGCTTTGGCAAATCTAGACAGCATGCCAAAAAGCAGAGACATCACCTTGCCAATGAAGGTTCATATAGTCAAAGCTATCGTTTTTCCAGTAGCAATGTATGGCTGTGAGAACTGGACTATAAGGAAAGCTGAGCAACACAGAATTAATATTTTCTAACTGTGGTGCTAAAGAAGACTTTCGAAAGTCCCTTGGACAGCAAGGAGATCAAATCAGTCAATACTTAAAGAAATTGATTCAGACTATTCACTGAAAGGTCAAATACTGAAGCTAAAGCTTAAATACTTTGACTACATGAGAAGACAGGATTCATTGGAAAAGATCCTGATATTGGGAAAGATTGAAGGCAAAAGGAGAAGGGGAAGGCAGAGGATGAGATGGATAGACAGTGTCATGGAAGCAACGAACATGAGCTTGGACAGACTTGTGGAGACAGTGGAGGATAGAAGGGCATAGTGTGCTATGATCCATGGGGTCACAAAGAGTCAGACACACCTAAACAAGGAAACAACAAAGTGATAGAATCCTAGCTCTATTTAACTACTTAACATCCGGTAAATTTTACAAAGGGATATTTACTTCACAAATATGGCAAGAATAAATGTACAAATACTTTCTCCTTACTTCCAGGGCATATTCTTCTATAGGGGAGGGGAGTGATATAAGCTCAAAACTTAGCTCATTGGTCTCACCAGTGGAGAAATCACATCAACCAAACAAACTGATGGGGTCTGTGCATGGGCCAAAATCCTTATTACATAAATTTTACTTTCCTCCCTGCTCTAAAGACCCATAATGATATGAGTAATTTGTAAGGAGCAGACTAGAGAGATATGAGTAATTTGAGATATGATATGAGTAATTTGTAAAGAGCAGACTAGAGAGTCCTCATTTTTCCACTTCTCCCTAGAGATGCAGTTTTGTGGAGTCAAAGTCAGCTATTCCTTGGAAAACCCAATGGAACTGCTTCAATTCTGCTTCTGTCTCAAATTCAATAACACATGGAGCCAGGATCTCCAAATACCTTCTGTCTACTTTGCATGTATCATATACGTACCTAGTTGTTTACATATTGTTTCCAGCATTAGGCTGTGAGCTCCTTGAAAGCAGGGACTTTTTGACTTTCTTTGTATCCCCAGCACTTTGTACGGTGGCTGGCACATAGAGTTCATAAGAAGTGCTTGATGACTGAGTAATCTTGTCCAATAGTTCCTGAAAGGAGATACCCCAAGAACTGGTGAAGAAGTTGGGGGGCAGGGTGTGCTGGTAAAGGTCTAACAACCAGCTGTCCAGAAATAATGTATGCACAACATTTTAAAATTTGATCTGTAGGGGCAGCTAGGTGGAACAGTGAGTAGAGCACCAGCCCTGGAGTCAGGAGTACCTGAGCTCAAATCTGGCCTCAGACACTTGACACACTTACTAGCTATGTGACCTTGGGCAAATCACTTAACCCCAATTGCCCTGTCTTCCTCCCTGCAAAAAAAAAAAACTCACAAACAAAAAAAACAAATAAATTTGATCTGCCTTATTAACATTTTCTCCATCACTTTCTTTAGTCTAGAGTGACAATCAACAAAACAAGAAATCAAACCCTCTTTTGTAATGTTTTCTGATTTCCAAGGTTGAAATGCTCACACTAAAAATTTAACAATCGGCTTTCCTTGGTTCTAACACACCATTAACTTGGATGACAAATACTTCATCTTTCTCCCACCTCCCCACACCCTCGCCAACCATTGGTAAATATTGTCCACGCCTTTGCAGAGGTTGCTGACAAGCTTGGGGAGGCAGGAGTAGTGAATAGATTAGACTAGGCAATGAAGAATGAGGGAGAGGGAGTAACAATAGGGCTGGGGCTAGGGAAAGGGCCCAAAGTGATAGAAATAAAAGAAAGAAGAAAAAGGAATTCAAAAAGGAAAGGGGATGAAATTAAGGGAGTGAAGAGAGAAAGGAGGGGAAATCCTATTTACCACATAGGAAGCCTATTTATCACAGGGACCCAGATGTCTTGGGTATCCCACTCCTGAATAAATCCTGGGCTTCTGACACCCTGTCCCTACCCTAGTACCAAACAGGAGTCAGATCTGTGGTTATACCCAGCCTTAAAATAGTATTGTAATGCCTGTGTTATACTCCCCTCCACCCCCAATCACCACCACCCAAGCTATAGCTTCTTCCTACCCCCTAGTTCCTGCCCATGGCTACTACTTAAAGCACAGGAGTGAAGAGGCATATCAATGAGATATGGAGAGGCTCCAATCAGTAAAATAAATGCTAGTACTAAAAGGAATCATTAGGAATTAAAAATTCCTGGAAAAAAATTTTTTTGCTTTGTTCTCCTTACACATCTAAGCACAGTAAGATTAAACCAGTTCCTCTCAGACAACTCTTCTCCCAAAGAACAAAGCTAAACCAACTTGATAGGTTGTGAATGTTATATGGCCTATCACTTCCTAATAGGGTGTAAACTGAAGGCATTTAAAGGTTCTAAAATAAATTCCTACAAACACGAATTTGGTATTTTAGATAATCAGCATAAAACCTTCAGCATGCTGGGGGAGAATAAACCTTTCTTTTTAAAACTAAACTTTGAAGTTGTTTACAGATCAAAGAACTATCTGAGAGACAGAATTGAAATGGTATAGAACCACAGTTACTTGGCAATAAACTTCTGAAGAGCTCATCACAATATAAGAGCACAGTGTCAACAGATTTCCACCACTCAGGTCCACTGAAGTATGTGATGGGTCAAAAACCGCTTAACTGAGACTAAAACAGACTCATATCAGAGCCTTGGTAGGATTGTTGAAAATTCTTTTCATCTCTACAGAAAATTCAAAATATTTTTTTCACATTTCTCCTGAGCATCCAAGAACATCCCCCCATGCTGTCATTCTAATCTTGTCTCTGAAAAGCGCAATAGAAATCCAGTGCAAATGCTTCCATTCTCCCCATGCCCAGATTTCAACAAACTCATGTCACCAGTGGACATGATCGCCATTGTCTGACAGTGCCCCAAAGGAACTAGCACTGCTAATGGTTTATGAAAAGGGAGAGTGATAAGTATTTTATTTTCTGTTTCCACCAATGGGTAAACATTCCCCATTCACTACAGGGGCAAGTGAAGATAGGATGAAGCCACCCCATGATGTCATTGGTCCTCTTCTAAAATGAAGGAGGAACAACAACAAATGTTCCCAGAACCACTTGGACATCAAGCAGAGGTTGTACAACGCATGTCGGGGAAACCACGCCAACCCAGGAGTAGCTGTTATTCAGCCAAGGCCGAGCAGCAAGTAGGAGTAGAGTAGGGAAGGTATAACTGGGATGTGTCACTCCAATTGCCACAATGATTTTTTATTAAACTTAGAAGATCTGTATTTTTGTGCCTCTACCTGTGATTTCATCAGTATAAGGAACTCTCATTATGGAAACTCTCTCCAGTGGAACTATAACTTACAGTCAAAAGGAGATGTTGGAGGCACTAAGAAGTCACGTGGTCACATAGTCGATAGAAATCCAGGACAGAACTTGAACCCTGGTCTTCTAGATGCCAGTACTAGCCTTCAATCCATTATGCCACATTGTCTATCCCAGCTTCTATCCTGGGAAACAGTGACCATTTAATTAGGCAGTTGGTGGTAGTGCAGCTAGAGCCCTACATTTGAAGATCAAAGGACAGTGCTCTGCAAAACTTAAAGTACTACATATAAATGCTAGTTATTATTAGGTTCAGTCATTTCAGTCAGGTCCAATTTTTCATAACCCCGTTTAGGGTTTTCTTGGCAAAGATACTGGAGTGGTTTGCCATTTCCTTCTCCAGCTCATTTTACAGATGAGGAAACTGAGGCAAACAGGGTTAAGTGACTTGCCCTGGGTCACACAGCCAGTAAGTGCTTGAAGCAAGATTTGAACTCAGGAAGACGAGACTTCCTGACTCCAGGCCCTGCCTTCTCTCAACTGCACTGCTAAGTATTACTGGCTCATTTGCAATCTTAGATTCCTTCTACCAATCCAGATCCAGAACCCTTCTGTAAGGTAGATATAGCTTGGACTAGAGCACTAAGAGGTTAAGTAAAGACAATAATAAGAGTAGTCACTGGCATTTAGAGAGCACCCTAAGGAATTTTCTATGAATATTATCTCATTTTATCCGCACGACAACCCTGGGAAGTAGGGGCTGTTACTATCCTCATTTTACAAAGAAGAAACTGGGATAGACAGAGATTGACTTGTCTGGGGTTACACATCTATTAAGTGCTTGTTCTTAATGAACTAACATTCTCATTAGGGACAGAAGACTAACATAATTATAATCCTGTAGAAGGCATGCCTTGGAGCTTTTAATTCTCTTCCTCCTTCACCTGGCCCTTGGGCAAACGTTTGTAGGAGAAGACAAGCCTTGAGCAGAGGGAGTCAATGGCTATAGGACCAGTGCCCAAGTTCTGATCTAAAGAGAGACCAAAGGGAGCTACAGGAACCTGGATAGGCCAGGCTGGTATGTGTTTGGCCAGTGTGCACTGGCTTGGCATTTGGAAGCTAAATGAACTTCAAGGATAAGCCAGAGGCAGACACGACCGGAGCTAAGAAGGGATAAGATGGTTTACCCCAAGAAACTCCCAACTGTATTCACAATGAAGAAATTTCACTGTTAATGGTGAGTTTGTTTCTCACTACTGGATTCAGAATCAAGTCCTGTTTAGGTATTTACCTGTTTCATGACAAATATTGTTTAGCACTTGTCTTGGTTAGTAGAAGGTAAGTTGACTGGACTGCCCTAGAAACAAGTAAAATTGTTCCCCAAAGAGATGGGGAGAGATTCTTTGGGCAAACAAAATATGGCCCACATAAGAGTACGTGTTATTGAAAAGCTTCTAAGATTGAAACTAGTTTATAAGACGTCAGTTGACGTATAGGCTACATTAGGAGTGGGAGAGGATGGAGGGTGTCCAAACCTGTGATTTTATTATTGTAGATAATTCCTAATGTGGAAACTCCTTCACAGATTGGCGACTCACACAAAACCTTTATAGTTCATAGCCCAGAGCTAGAATGGACTTCAGTGCCCTTTGGGGTACCGAGAGGTTATGCGACCTGCTCATGGCCAAACAAATAATATGTATCAGAGACAAGTCTTGAACTCGGGTCTCTATCCACCTCCCTATACTGTAGCTAGTACAAATAAAGAATTTACTCATATTAAGATAGAAGTACTCGCATTATTCAAATTCACAAATCATATTTCCAATAGACTAGAACCAATTACCATATTTTACATAATTATGACCTCAAACAGTGCAATTTCAAATACATATGACCACTTCAGAGAATTAATTATTGACACTAAGGTGGGACCTAGCTGTAATTCTTGCCCATATATGGGTTATTGGAGCTGGCTCCAGCATGTCCCTGGCTTTAAGCATGATGCAGACAGCTTCCATTCCCCTGGCATAGAACTTAGTCACGAATCCTTACCCTTTCTTTCTTTCCTTTTAAAGCTAGGGATGGACTAGAGCTAGCTCTCACAGGTTCCTGAGTAAATGGAACCTCACTCCACCCTAGGAATACTTCTCTCATTGGAAGTACTTTCTGCTCAGAGGCCTCACCTTCTGATTGTCTGATTACCTCCATAACTTTCAATTTAATGAGGAGGCCTGGGCCAAAGATGTCTTCATCCCTCTCCAGGCTGCACTGCTGACTCATCTACACAAGACTTTGTCTACTATGTTATAGAAACCTCTTTATACCCTAGAAGCTCACTCCATCCCTGGACCCTTCTCATATTGGAATTACTCTCCACCCCTAAGGCCTCACCTTCAGATTGGCTGTTTCTTTCCAGAACCTCCAACCCATTCCCACCCCCTTTCCACTCCCTTTAATGTTATCTTTTCCCATTAGAATGTAAGCTGGAGGGCAGGTACTGTCTTTCTGCTTGTAATTTGTATTTACAGTACTTAGCACAGTGCCTGACACGTAGCAATTGCTTAATAAATGCTTGAGCTAGCTCCAGCTCAGCCTGCTTAGGGGCTTTAATTATTTTTAATGTAAGCTCCTAGTTGGCAGGCATGGGGGAGGAAAGGATCTTCCTTATTTCTGTGTCTCTTCCAGTGTCTAGCACAGTCTCTGCACAGTAGGTACATAAAATGTATTTGTTAAATAGACAGTGAATCTCTGATTTCTAAAATCTTATGCTCACATTGGTTAACTACTCATCTAGCAGGTCCCAGCCCTTGGCCATCAAAGTAAAGCTTCCTATAGGCCTATGTCTATGCTTTTAAGCTATTCCTGGCACTAACTGATGATCTCAAAAAAAGGAAATAATTAAATAGCTCTGACAAGTTATTCTCTCACTTCTTCTTGGAAAGAACAGAAGGGTCAAGAATGAGAGTGGGGAGAGGAAGAGGTGTCAGAGAAGAATACAATGAAGGGCCCTGTAAATAAGATTGGATGATGGACCTTTAACCTGATTGGAAAAATTAATGTCACACTGATGCCATAGTTTGCTTGCAAGAACTCCAAAAAGACTGACCGTATTTCTTCATTTGCTGGTCTGTTTCTATCTTCATTTCAGCCTGTACCTGGTTGGACAATGATCAGTTTCTGAGGTAACATGGTTTATGTGTTTGATCATGACCTTTGACTGATATGGATCATCTTTAGCTTTTTTTTTTCTTTTGTCACCATGGAGAACAGCCTTATCTAAAAGTTCCCAGTCACCTAGATAAGACCTTTGCTTTCTTTCCTTCTGTGTACTTCTAGCACACAAGAACATTTCAATACTCCCAGGTGTATGCCTCAAGGTTAGGGAGTCAGAGGACTTGCAATCAAATTCCATCTCTACTACTTACTACTCAAGTATCCTTTAGCACTTAACCTTTCTGGGCCTCAGTTTCTTCATCTGTAAAATGAACGAGTTGGACTAGGTCACTTCTTTTTCTTTTTAGTTTATTTATTTTTAGTTTTCAGCATTCACTTTTAAGTTTTAAGTTTTCTCTTCCTCCCTTCCTACTCCCTCCCCAAGACAGCCTGCTATCTGATATAGTATCTACATATACATTCCCATTAAACATATTTTCACATTAGTCATGTTGTATAGAAGAATTATAATGAATGGGAGAAACCATGAGAAAGAAAAACAAAAGAAAAAGAAAATAGTCTGTTTTGCTCTGCATTTAGACTCCATAGTTCTTTCTATGGATGTAGATGGCATTTTCCATCATGATTCCTTTGGAATTGTTCTAGGTCCTTGCATTGCTGGAAAGGGCTAAGTCTATCAAAGTTAGTCATCGCATACTGTGGCTGTTACTGTGTACAATGTTCTCCTGGCTCTGCTCACTTCGCTCAGCATCAATTCATATAAGTGTTTCCAGATTTTTCTGAAGTCTGCCTATTCATCACAAACCAGGTAACTTCTAAGGTCCCTTCCAGCTCTTAATCTATGATCTAATGAGCTACAAAATTAAGCGATGCTTCAAAACCACTTAAGCTAAAAGACCTAGAATTTCTTAGATAACGGGAATAGAAAAAATAGAAGATATTTCTAGGAATGGTAGAATGGCTCCTAATACATTTGTTATTCAGTCATTTCTGATTCCTTGTGACCTATTTGAAGTTTTCTTGGCAAAGATATTGTAGTGGTTTGCCATTTCCTTCTCCAGATCATTTTAAAGATGAGGAAACTGAGGTAAATAGGGTCAAGTGACTTGCCCAGGGTCATACAGCCAGTAAGTGTCTGAGGCCATATTTAAACTGAGGTCTTCCTGATTCCAGGTCCAGCACTCTATCCACTAAGCCACCTAGTTTCCCTCCTAATACATAGGACAAGAGAGTTCACTTTAACAAGAATGTATTAAGTGCCTGTGATATTCAATGCACTAGGCCATGCACTGGACATACAAAAAATAATAAACAACACAGTACCTGTTCTCAAGAAACTCAAGAAATGCTGGAGCTAGCTCAAGCATTTATTAAAAGATACCAAGCAAATATGCTCCCTATGTTTCTGAACAAGACTTCGTTCTCTGGCTAAGCTATCTATAATCAGCAGGTTTTGCAGTGCTGAGGAATTTATCATGGTCCACAAGTCAAAAAGAAAGGTCTGAGGAAAGCATGGATGTCACAGCAATCACAAGGTCACCACCAGTATCCACTGCCTAAATCTGGGGGCACTCCAAATAGATAAGACTATGTCCCTGAACTCCTACTACCATGTACAGTTACTGGGGGATATTCTCGATGTTCAAAGTTTCCTGCATTAAATAAAGCCATGTGGGGTACAGGGTCAAAGCCTAGAAAGGGTTGAGGCCAATCACATATGCACATTAAAAGCAAGCCAGAGGAAGACAACGATCTTGCCCCAGAGTCAGTTTTGTTCCAGTGTTTCTTCTCATCCCTATTTATAAGCAGGGGAAAACAAAAGAGTCTTGGAGTTGAGAAAAAAAGAACATCCTCTAAACCAGAGTTTCTCAACCTTTTTTGTGTCACGGACCCTCTGTAAAAGTCTAGTGAAACCTATGTACTCCTCAGAATAAAATTTTTAAATGCATAAAATAAAATGCATAAGATTACAAAGGAAACAAATTATATTAAAATATATTTTCAGATTATTGAATTATACCCTCCCATGAAGTAGCCCTGCTCTAAAAGAGTTTAGCAAGGTTGAAAATAATCGGCAACTGAGTGAAATGAGTAGAATCAGGAGAACATTGTACACAGTAATGATAACATTGTACAACTATCAACTATGATAGACTTAGTTGTTCTCAGCAATACAATGATCTAAGACAATTCCAAAAGACTCATGACGGAAAATGCTATCCACATCCAGAGAAAGAACTATGGAGTCTGAATATAGATCAAAGCATACTATTTTTACTTTTTGTTTTTTGTTTTTTTCCTCTCTCCTGGTTTTTCCCTTTTCTGATTCTTCTTTCACAACATGAATAATGTGGAAATATGGTTAACATGATTGCATGTGTATAATCTTCATTGGATTGCTTTCTGTCTTGGGTGGGGAAGGGAGGGAGGAAGAAAAATTTGGAACTCAAAATCTTACAAAAATGAATGTTGAAAACTATCTTTACATGTAATTGGAAAAAATAAAATACTATTAAATGCAAAAAAGAAAAAAATAATCAGCAATTAATTATGTTGCTACAAGTAATTTCTTTTTATTTAGTATCTTATTTTCCCCCCATTACATGTAAAAACAATTTTCGACATTCATTTTTAAAATTGAATTCTAAATTCTCTCCTTCACTGAGAGGGTGTATTAGGAAGGCAGAGTTTATAATCTCAAAGAGGATCATAAACATGTCTGAAACGTTCGGAATCGCCGGATATAAGAAACTCTCAAAGTAGAAGGCAGAAGAATCAAAACATTTATTTAGGCTCCACAGTAACCAACCCATGAACCAGCAACCCCATTTTGATATATTGATCAAAAGCTTCCAGGCCCAATAAGTACGCCTTGAAAGAGTAACCAGGAGGCTACAGAGAAGCATGATTGCGTAAAGCAAAATCATGTTTCCCCCTCTATGGTAATAAGATTACCCACTGGCCTGAAGTCTTTGTTCAGCTTTCTCCCGTAGGTCAGCTCTGCTACTGGCAGCTCCTGCTTCAGCTGTGGCTGTGGCTGTAACTGTAGCTGTAACTGTCGCTGTAACTGTCGCTGTAACTGTCGCTGTAACTGTCTCTGGCTCCAACCGGAAAAGGAAAAGAGGATCTTCAAGCTGTCCTCTCCCCTCTTATAGAGTTTTTGACATCATCAAGCACCGCCTGAACGACCAGGGCCGATTGGTTCTTGACTTGGCCCCTCCCCCTAGTGTAGCCGTTAACACCTCCCCTCAGCCAGCCCCATGACTCATCACACAGGAAGTTCTGGTCCTGCCCCGGAAGAGCAAGCCACAGTGTCCAGAGGCTCAATGAGGTAAGCTGAGTCATTCAAAGAAAACAAAGGCCATTCTAGCTACACTCCACCCCTTGTTATAGGATACATAATCTAATCAGCCATGTATCCTAGAACATACATTGTGATCCAATTACAAAGGAAACTAAAACATATCATTCATTATAAAGCAAAACATATCATTTGGTGACATTCCTAAATATTGGTTTACGATTCAAATGTGATCCACCCCTAGGTCCCAGCAAGATAATCTCTTCAATCAATCATCCCCAAAATAACTATTAATAATTCAAATGTCCACCCCTAAATCCTTGTATCCATTACATAGGATCAATAATATCATAACAATAAAACAACACAGCAAGGATAACACAAAATAAGTAAACAGAACACTATCATCATTTCCACCCCCCTTGAACGATTGGGGCTCAAAATCTTGGGGTGAGGGGTGAAGGTCTCATTTTCCATAGCTTCTTCATGCTGAAATTGGATGTAGAGATGGCCCTGCCCCCAAAAAGTCCCATTCCAGAAGTCATTTCTTTAACAAGCTGGCAGGAATTCCAAGAATGCTACATGCTTAGGCAGTCACCGGAAAGTGCAGGGTGCTTAAGCCTGAAGGAAACAAAACTAGCAACAAGGTTAACCAAAACAAAGGACAGAAAGAATAGACAAGTATGGACTATAATTCTTCAAATAAAATCATCTCAAGTTTGGTTGAGATTTCAGTTATGCAAAGATCCAACATCAAAGCCAAACTCAGGTGGGAAATGAGACAGAGACTAGGATTGTCCTCCCAGCCTTTCCCCAAATGTACAAGTTTTCATCCGTTAATCACACAAAGTTACCTTTCCTCTGAGAGGAAGAGTTCGTTCTTTTTCTAATTGGCATATACAACACTCCTCTGTTATTTGTTTTAACAACGCATGAGAAATACTGATACCTCGATCCTGTGCCCATCGATGGGTGGCCTGGACCCCTAAATGGCCAGCAGTCTGGTGGACCCATCTTGCTAAGGCTAGGTCATCAGTTGGAGTCGGAGTAGGGACAATACATTCAGTAGCAATCTTTGCTAGTCGATCCGCATGTGCATTGTACTCACGTTCTGGTGTGGTCAGGGTTGCATGAGCATCAACATGAAAAACTGACAGATCTGTAACCAAAGACATGTCCCATATATTTTCCCATAACTCTTTACCCCAAACTTGTTTGCCATGAATCTCCCAATTCTGATTCCTCCATATAGGCATCCACGTAGCTAATCCATTAGCTACCGCCCACGAGTCAGTAAATATATGACACTGTCCTCCTTTCTCTGCTCTGATGGCCTGATGCACTGCCATCAGTTCAGCATATTGGCTACTTCCACCTATCCCAGAACTTTCCAGAGTTCTCCTCGTACAGGGGTTATAGGCTACTGCTTTCCAATGTCTCTTCTGTCCTAAATATTTTGCTGTCCCATCAGTAAACCAAGCATGTTTCTTCTGTTCTTCATTTAGTCCGTCATATCCATTATTCCATTTCACTAAGGATGGTACCATCTGTTGCTCAGATTCAAGGGGCTTTTCATTGCTCTCAGTATCAATGTTCGCCACAGATTCATGTAGAGCAGAAACTCCATTTTTGCCTGCTCTGGACCTATTCTGAATATACCACTTCCATTTGATTATGCTTGCCTCTTGTGCATGTCCAATTCTGTGAGAAGCTGGGGTACTCATTACCCAAGTCATAATTGGAATTCCAGGCCTTAATACCACTTCATGACCCAGAGTTAGTTGCTCAGTTTCTACTAAAGCCCAATATGCAGCTAACAGCTGCTTCTCAAAAGGTGTATATTGCACTCCAGATGAGGGCAGTTTCCTTGACCAAAAGCCTAAAGGTACACTTCGGCTTTGTTGTTTTTGCCACAGACTCCAATTTGCATAGTCATCTTGTACAGTCACTTGTAACTCCACTGGCCCCATTTTGCATAGGCCATAAGTCTAGAGCTAATTGAATAGCAGCCTTTGCTTCCTCAAAAGCTCTACTTTGTTCAAGTCCCCAGTCAAATTCATATTTCTTTCTGGTGACTTTATACAAGGGTTTTAAAATCTGTCCCAAATGTGGGATGTGGTGTCTCCAATAACCAAACAGCCCTATGAACTTATTGGTAGGGGTGGGAAAATCCTGGATTTTTTGTCGAGCTTGTGGGAGAATTTCTCGCAGTCCTCTATTCCACTGTATCCCCAAGAATTTTACAGTTTGAGCTGGCCCTTGAACCTTTGCGGGGTTGATTTCCCATCCTTTGCTTTTCATATGGTCAATTAATAATGCTAAACTCTCCTCCACCTCCTTTATATTCTTTCCCTGTATCATGATGTCATCTATGTAATGTGTAAGCTGTACACCAGGTAACTTTAATTCATCCAAATGTTCAGCTACAATCCTGTGGCAAATAGTTGGGCTATGAATATATCCTTGCGGCAGGCGTGTAAATGTATACTGTCGGCCTTGCCAAGTAAAAGCAAACTGATTCCATTGCTTGGGGTCTATTGGGATTGTAAAGAAGGCATTGGCCAAATCAATAACTGCATACCAAGTCCCTTCATGTTTTTGTATTCTCTCTATTAAAGTAACCGTGTCTGGAACAGCAGCATACAAGGGAGGAGTCACTTTGTTCAGCTGTCTATAATCTACTGTCATCCTCCATGTTCCATCTGACTTTCGGACTGGCCAGACAGGGTTGTTCCATTGAGTAGTTGTAGGGACTAACACTCCTGCCTCAACACATTCTCTTATAGTGTTGGCAATTTCATCTTGCCCACCTGGCACACGATATTGCCTCAAAGTAATTACTTCAGAAGGTTCGGGCAAAGTGATTGGATCCATCTTGATTTTCCCCACTAAGACTGCATTAATGCCTATTTTCCTCACAGCAAATTGGTATTTCCCTTCAGGTAAATTTAAGGTCATACCCTTCAAAATGTCTATTCCAATGATGTATTCAGGAATAGGCACAATAACCACACTATATTCTTTCTTGGGCAACTGTCCAATTTTCATCATCAATTTAACTTGTCTGGCTGATATTTCAGTCCCTCCTAGTCCTGTGATGGTAATAGGAGTTCCATGGCTGAATTTGTCTGGATTCCCATAGATAAGGGTGGCCTCGGCCCCAGTATCTATTAATGCCCTAGTTACTGTACTTGACCCATTTTTCCAATATATGGTCAAGTTAATGTGAGGTCTGCAATCCAGCTTACGTATTTCCTTAATTTGGGCTGGGGCCTGGCCTGTTCCCTAGTATTCCCTTTCATGTGATTCACTTGGGTATGAAGGTTCAACATCTGTAGCATTTGCAGGAGCAGTTCTAATTTCCCTATCTCTCCTGTTATCAAGGCCTTTATCTCTGTACATTCTATATAATTCATTGGTTGGAATTCCATCTATCATTTCAAAACCTACCCCTGCTCTCAATAAAGCAGTAAACATTTCTTTCCTTGTTACTCTCCTTTGGCGCCAAGTTTGCTGGTTATTCACCCTTCTCTCTCGAGGAGATCTATCCCTTCCCCAGTCACCTAAGTCATGTAACTGTAAAATCTTATTTATCACTGTTGTAAGACGGCTCCCTACTTCTCCAAGTAATAAATTCAAAATTAGTTGTTTATAAGCAGGGGGAGCTGTCCTAATTATTAAATTCCTATGAGGCAGTTCCATTGGATCATTGTAATATTTGTCTGCAGTTCCTATCATAATGGCAGTCTTCATTACCTCCTCCTTTAGTCTCATGATACAATCTCTAAGTGAATACCAGGGTCTGTGCTCAGTGGGCCACATAGAATCAGTAGCATATCTCTTATTGCATCCCACAGCGGCTAATGCCAACAGAGTAGTCCTGCTATCACCATCTCCTTGCTGATGATGTTCCCTAAAAGCTTGTTGAACTAGAGGATCATGGCTGATACCTATGAATCTCATGCAGTCTGTCCCATCTACTGATATTCCACTGGCCCCTTGATCACTGAGTCTTACCATCCAAGATATCAATGGTTCTCCTATTCTTTGGCTGAATCTACTCAAAATATCTGTGACCTCTTGCGGTGAGAAATCTTCCTGAATTTCCCTTGTAACTGAATCTTCACCTCGGGTTTCTGTCTTCCTCCTTTGTATGGGTCGAGCCCTTGTCTGATCATTTAACCATCTCCTATTCTCTGTGTGATGCACATCCTGAACCCTAGTAGTGTTTTGTGCCTCAGCCC
The DNA here is from genome assembly GCF_011100635.1 of Trichosurus vulpecula. Lineage (NCBI taxonomy): Eukaryota > Metazoa > Chordata > Mammalia > Diprotodontia > Phalangeridae > Trichosurus > Trichosurus vulpecula. The sequence goes on from NC_050574.1 coordinate 184,683,141, forward strand.
CTAACATTGTCTCATTCTCTCCCCACTCACTTCCTCTGCCACCATGGCTAGGACGAAGCAGGCAGTCAGGCTCTTTCTGGGCTGGGTTGAAATGCACTCTGGGCTTTTTTGGTCTCCTGTTGCTCTTAGCCACATTAATAGAAAAGTTCTCATTTGAGTCAGTTTGGTCTCCTGCTATCTGAGATTCCTCTTCTTCCTGTGGGGTAGGAGTGCCCCCATGTCTTTCACTTAATCTCAATCTTTCGTATACTAGCCGGTAGGCTGATAACACTATCCAGCTTTGCCTAGATAGTGATGCCCCTGACTGAATCCCAACTTCTCGTAAACACTTTTCCAAATCCCTAGGATCTCCTCTCCGTAGCCTTGGTTCCCAGTTTTCACAGGGTCCAGCTTTTTTAGCCAATTCTTTTGCTAGGGAGGAATAAAATGGATCCTCCCATCCTGGGATATTCATCTCTTCCTCTGGAATTGTTCTGCTTCTAAATAGAGATCTTATACCTAGCGATCCCATCCTCGTCGCCAAATGTATTAGGAAGGCAGAGTTTATAATCTCAAAGAGGATCATAAACATGTCTGAAACGTTCGGAATCGCCGGATATAAGAAACTCTCAAAGTAGAAGGCAGAAGAATCAAAACATTTATTTAGGCTCCACAGTAACCAACCCATGAACCAGCAAACCCCATTCAAAAGCTTCCAGGCCCAATAAGTACGCCTTGAAAGAGTAACCAGGAGGCTACAGAGAAGCATGATTGCGTAAAGCAAAATCATGTTTCCCCCTCTATGGTAATAAGATTACCCACTGGCCTGAAGTCTTTGTTCAGCTTTCTCCCGTAGGTCAGCTCTGCTACTGGCAGCTCCTGCTTCAGCTGTGGCTGTGGCTGTAACTGTAGCTGTAACTGTCGCTGTAACTGTCGCTGTAACTGTCGCTGTAACTGTCTCTGGCTCCAACCGGAAAAGGAAAAGAGGATCTTCAAGCTGTCCTCTCCCCTCTTATAGAGTTTTTGACATCATCAAGCACCGCCTGAACGACCAGGGCCGATTGGTTCTTGACTTGGCCCCTCCCCCTAGTGTAGCCGTTAACACCTCCCCTCAGCCAGCCCCATGACTCATCACACAGGAAGTTCTGGTCCTGCCCCGGAAGAGCAAGCCACAGTGTCCAGAGGCTCAATGAGGTAAGCTGAGTCATTCAAAGAAAACAAAGGCCATTCTAGCTACAGAGGGCAAGCAATCTGATATGGGTTGGTAATATAATGCAAAATATATTTCCATATTAGTCATGTTATAAAAGAAAACATAGACCAAAATAAAAACCCAAGAAAAATAAAGTAAAAAAAAAAAAGTATGCTTCCATCTGTATTCAGATTCCATCAGTTCTTTCTCTGGGGATGGATAACATTTTTCGTGATAAGTCCTTCAGAGTTGTCTTGGGTCATTGTATTGCTTAGAACAGCTAAATCATTTATAGTTGATCATCTTATGGTATTGCTGTTACCGTATAAGATGTTCTCCTGGTTCTACTCATTACATTTGCAAGTAATTTCTGACACTAAATCAGAGCAAGGACTCTGGTAGAGACCCTGTTCTTAATGATCAGGAAGTTCAGGATTAAAAAAAAAATTCAACTAAACTAAAGGCATTAGTTAGCTGGAACTGTTTTATATTCCAAAGAGCTTGACTTCTGCGGCAAAGAATTTCCTCCAAAAGAGAAAAAAGTCCATTTCATCTAAGGATCTATGAACTGATAGGTTCTCAGGAAAAAAAAGGAAAAGCACTGTTTTCGCCTAGTCTGCTGATTGGGTCTGTCTGGGCTTTGTTTTTTCCAAAAGAGATAGAGCAAAAGGACCCTGTGTGATAAGCAGAGAGTAATGGTAGAACCCACTTTTCTTTTCTTGAGGGAGAAGTAGTACTATGGCTAAAGACTAATCCTGGAAGCAGATAGGGGTTCCATACAACTTCAGGCCCAGTGGAGTTACACCTGGCAGCTACCATAAGACTAACAGAGAACAACGCTTGGAAGAGACTACATGCCTGGCAGAGGCTGCAGTTGTGGCAGAGACTGCAGTTGTGGCAGAGACTATATGCCATTTAAGTCCAGTGGGGAGCAGGCATGCTGAGGGAGTCTTAGTGGAGGAATTGTCTCTGCCTGCCCTTAGACTGGGAGCACATTAAGCTCTGGGACTGTCTTTCACCTCTTTCTGTATCCGCCAGATCTTAGCACCATAGTAGGTGTTTAATAGATGTTGACTGAGTAGTTCAGTAACAATGCTTGAAGACTTTGGTAGTCTTAGTGGGTTGTAGGCAGGAGTTACCCTTCACACTTATGCTCTGGTTACATATTTTCCCTATATATATATATATATATGTGATTTCCACTCCATGCATGTTTCTTAGGTGTAGCTAATCTTCCCATCGATGGTGTTTATTTTGGGGCAAGTCCCAGCTTTATGAAGGGGGAAATGTTTTATTACTACTTTTCTCATTATGCTATTGGATGACTTTGCTTTGAACTGTGCTCTCCAGCTTCCTAGCAAAAGAATACACATTGGTGGGGCCACATGAGCTGTGGTTTTAAGAGAATATGGACCCACATGGTTTCTTGACCCTGGGGTAGCCTTGTTTGGGAGAACCAACGAGCATTTGAGGCAAAAGGAGGTAGAATCCCCCAGGCACTACAACCATATTACATCATACCAGCTCCAGTTTACCTTTCCAGTAGGGAAACCTTCCTTCTCTTGATCCCACTTTCTAATTCCTGAAAAAGAAATTTCCTAAGACAATAAAACACCTTAACTTAGGAATAGTTACCTGAGGACTTGGCTCTATCTGAATGAAATAAATAAACGTCAGTCTTCCAGAGAGGAGTTGTTAAATACAGGAGCATGTGGCTGGTAACAATCCTGAATGTGGCAACCAGATTAAAATGTAATTGAGGAACGTTTTTTAAAACAAATAAAAATAGAATAAAATATAGATAGCATTACATTGTAAAACTGTCAATTTACGGCCCAGCGGGGATCCTTATGTGCAGATACTGACCCCCATTTCTATTTGAGTTGACACTACTTGTCTAGGGAGTGAACAAATCACAGAGCAAAAGGTGGAGATGATGTCTTAAAATTTTAATATAAAATTGAACTTAGCTCTAGCTTAAGAGAAAACACCCATGTACGTTACAGGCTTTCTCAGCTCCCAAACATTCCCAAAACCGTGGGTTTCAAGGCACCACACAAACCCCAAATCAGCAATAGAGCAAGGATATAAGTTAATAATTAAAAGTACCAAATCAAAAATTGAATCTTGCAATATCCTCATTTCCTCTTTGGAAGAATGATTTTGCAGGAAATGAGGCAGGTCATGCTTTTTTAACATAGCCTGTGTGAATGAATCAGGCTGTCTCTGAAACACGCTAGAGAAATAATAGAAAAGAGCTATGATACCTGTCCGTCCCAGAAAAAAATGCTTAGAGCAGTTCCATGAGGTCAGAATAGGCACAGTCTCCAGCATGTAATCCTATTAGTTTCCCTGTAATCATTTACATAACGAGGTCGATGTCTGAAAAGGGCACAGACAGCCTGTATGGTAAAGGAGCTTTGACTCTGAGTGTTCAGAAGCAACAACAGATGTTCTCTCTGCTCATTTCAAGTATTTAGCTCCAAAAATTCAATTTGGAGCCTTCTAAACAGGCTAATGCAGTCAGACCAGTTTAATCTGTTATTGGTCTATCCCTTGCCTGAGTCCCAAGGCAATTTGATAAATGGGTCTTATGAGGTAGTGTGGTGTTTACTGATTCATGAGCAAAGAAGTGTCTTTATCTGAATCTTTACAGAATCTGAAAATGGGCCTACTTTCCCACAAACCAACAAAAATTCTTAATTTGAGGGGGGAAGTGTCACTTTAATGACAGCCGCAGAAAAAGGTTCACCTCCAAAGAGTACCATATTCTAGCAAGAAGTCATTTTAATCTAGTTTCTTCCAACATTTTTGTGTGGAGGGACCCCTTTGGCAGTTGATGAAACCTATAAACTCTTCAGAATCATGGTTTTTAAAATAACATTACAAAGGAAGCCAATTTTTTTTAGAAATACATATATATATTATATTAACACACATATATGTATTATGTATGTATGTACGTATGTATTTAAAAAAGAAATCAAGTTCATCGATATTCGCAGGTCTATAGAAAGCTTATAATGATGATGATAGATACTACTATCTTATATTTATATGGCCCTTTAAAACAAGTGCTCTCCCCACAAAATAACCCTATAAAATAGGAAGTTCAAGAATAAAATATCCTCACCATACAGATGAGGACACTGAGGTGCAGACACATGAAGTGGCTTACCACACAATGCAGCTAAGAAGCAGATCTGTAGATCTAGAGCTGGGAGATACCCCAGAGGCCATCTAGTCCAGACCAGGGAGGCCCACTGAAGCCCAAGGAATTGAAATGATTTGCCCAAGGTCAAACTGGTAGTAAGCATCTAAGGTGGAACTTGAACTCAGGTTCTCAGACTCTGGAGCCAGTGCTCTTTCCAATAGGACCTGGGCCTTGAATCCAGTTTCCTGATTCCACATCCAATGTTTCCTTCCACTAGACCATACTGCCCCCTGAATCCTAAATCTTACTTAAAAGACAAATGTCATCTGATACTATGGTGGAAGTTGTTGTGTAGATGTTGTTGTCTCCTTTCTTCTAGCCTCATTTTCTATAAATCAGTGACTTTTCTCCATATTTACTTAACTAGAAATACAATCTCTAAGGTTGGGGAACCTGCGGCCTTGAGGCCACATGTGGCCCTCTAGGTCCTCAAGTGCGGCCCTTTGACTGAGTCAGAACTTCACAGAACAAATCCCCTTAAAAAAAGGATTTGTTCTATAAAACTTGGACTCAATCAAAAACCTGCATCCAAGGACGTAGAAGACCACATGTGGACTTGAGGCTACAGGTTGGGAGTCTACACCATATCAAATTCCATGAGATGTGTTCTTTACTACATTGAGAAAGGGAATAAAATCCAGAAGTGAAAATACCCACCCTGACTCAACATCTCCACATTTTCCTGGCTCATTTATACATCTATTCCATATTTGTATATTTATACATATATAATATATATATATATATCTAATAATATATATGTATATATATTTGTATCTCTCGGCATATGTGTGTGTGTGTGTATGTGTGTGTAGCAGCTAGGTGGCATAGCAGAGTGCCAAGCCTGAAGTCAAGAAGATTCATCTTCCTGAGTTCAAATCTGGCCTCAGATACTTACTAGTTTTGTGACCCTGGGCAAGTCACTTAACCCTGTTTGCCTCAGTTTCCTCATCTGTAAAATGAGCAGGAGAAATGGCAAACCACTCCAGGATCTTTGCCAAGAAAACTCCAACAGGAGTCATAAAGAGTCAGACACAACTGAAACAACTGAACAACAACAAAAATGTTTATATAATAATCCACATATGTATACATATATGTCTCCCTGTGTGTATATATTATGTATGTGTACATATGTATACAGATATATACATACCGACATATGTGTGTGTGTGTGTGTGTGTGTGTGTGTGTGTGTGTGTGTGTGTGTAAACACCCACAGCACAGAGGCACAATAGAAATGGATTGAGGATGCAAGCTCTGGTATGGCATAGGGGAAAGACCTAGGTTCAAATCCTGACATGATCCCTGTGTAATTTTGGATAAGTGACTTGCCTAGTTTTCTCATCTGTAAAATGAGGAAGTTAGAGATTAAATTTGGGATCCCTTCTAGCTCAAAGGATTTACTATGATCTGGTAAATAATTTCTAAGACTGATTCATGAGTCCTTGGGGGAATAATTTCTCTCAATTTCCTTACTCCTAAAATAAGATGTGATATTGACCTACCTAGGGCAAGTGAAAATGAGAGCCTTTCTACATACTCTGTGGGAGGTGATTAGGAGAAAACATTTAGAGTGGCCTGCTTAGGTTGGAAGAGGTGCTCTTTGGAGACAGAGTAGCATCGACGGAACAGAAACTATGTTTCCTTTACATCTCACAGACTTTGCTTTCTCCAAAAGCCCTTGACCCTTTTCACAAATCTCCATTCCTCCCTCTTGGCCCTCCTCCTGGTATCTCCACCACCCCAGCTCTGTTCATTTTTAGCCCATTAATCTAAGTCTGATCATTCCACTAGAGCTGAAATTCTTACAAAGAGGGCTCTCTTCCGAGATAGCAATAAGTTTCACTTGTGTGATATTTTAATGTTCACAAAGCACTTCATTGACAACAATCCTGTGAGATACATAAGGATAAGTGGCTTGCCCATGATAATCACATAGTTAAATGTCAAAGTGAGAATTTGAGCCTTGGTCCTTTGACTCTAAATTCAGTGCTCATTCAGCAAGGCTAGGATGCCTTTCGCTATTCCAGGAGACGAGCACTTCTCTGTCCATTCAGGGATATTTTCCTTTTGTTATCTGCTTTGTTGCTTTTGACCTTTATTTCCCAATACACTTATCCTTCGTCCCCTCCAAGAGCACTATATCTTATAATAAAGAATAAAAAGAAAGAAGGGGAAGGAGAGAAAAAGCAAATCTAACCAAAACATCCATCAACCAAGTCAGATAAGATATGCAGCATTCCACACCCACAATTCTCCACCTATACAAAGTAGGGAGGAAGGCACATTCTCATCTCTGTTCTGGGCCAAGTTAGGACTATTACAATTTTGAAGACTTCAGTTTCAGATTGTTTTTGTTGTTCCTTCCATTTATGTTATTATAATCACTGTGTATACATAGATACATATACATATATGTGACTCTGGGTAAGTAATTTAACTTCTATTAGCCTCAGTTTCCCCATCTATGAAATGGGGATATTAATAGTACCTACCTCCCAGGGTTGTTGTGAGGATCAAATGAGATATTTGTAATGTGCTTTACAAACTTAAAACATATATATATATATGTTTTATATATATATGTTATATATATGTTATATATATGTTATATATATTTTATATATATATACACATACATATATACATATATATACAGCCTATTTAACAATAGCCAGCTATTTAAAAAAATGATGTTATTATTTTTATATTGTCTTCTAGTTCTCCTAACCTTAACCTTGCACTAATTTATATACTGTAGATCTTGTTGAGGATACTTGTTAACACGTAGGTAGAAGAAGGGCATAGCAATAATATAAGGGTGCCTGCCAGTACTCTGTAAAAGAACCTTGGAATAGAGTATAATAATAGCTAGCACTTCTATGCTTATACAGAGCTTTCAGATTTGAAGCATAATGAAGCACATTTAATTTTTTTTATTTTGGTACCCTGAAGTCCAAGAGTCCTTCAGGCAAGACTCAGTCTACATGATAATGCTCACATCCAATCCAAGATGGGAAATTAGGTTTCTTTGTGAGCTGCAGATGTGCTGGAGCCTGGGGTGAGGGCTGGGACAAAGAGGAGATCGATGGTATCAGCCAAACAGCACAATGGTACCCAGTGTCTGATGTTTACAGGGATCATCACAATGGTTCGTATGGTTGAATGAAGCTTTTCAAGCAAGTTTTGAAAACGCTCAACAGAGGAAATTCTGAGGAGAAACAGTTGAGTTTGCAGGGAATGAAGTAGGTCTGATCTCAGAGAGGGACATAGTACTTCACTTTGTCATAATCATTCACTGAACAAAGTACACTTGCCATCCCATAGTTAACTCTTAAAGGATCCTCTGTGTGATGCAGATGCTTGGACCAGACTGGTACTTATGTGATGCATCCAAAAGTGTTAAGTTATGCTATCACTTCCCTTTTCAATGTTTATTCATCTGGATGAAGTGGAAAGATACAAAGAATCAACATGCCAATTTCATGAAGCAGAGAGTGAGAAAAGACACATGAAGTTAAATTATTCCATCATCTAAAGGTGTAATATTCATGCTAGAAGGCGCAGTGCAAAACTATAGACAGAGTAGCCAAGGTCGGGGACAAGGGAAGAAAGGACAGAAACAGGGCATCATCACTTGGAACAGGTAACGAGAAGGAATAAGGTAGGGCTCTCAACACTCTCCTTTCTTTCCCCATACTCTCCCCTCTCCCTTCCATCCATCTTGCTTCTTCTCAGGACCTTAGTCCTGACCCTATGCAGACTTTCCCTGGCTCTGACTCATTTCTCATTGACCCTTTCCTCAGTGCTTTTTACAGGGGCGTCCCACAGAACTCATTCTATATATCTCTGGCATAAGAGATCTACTTCAGGGACAGTGGATGGATGCAAAATAATAGGGGAAGAGCAAAGCCAAGCAATGACACCTGAAGGGGAACAGTAATGAGATTTCTGCTTGAAAACTGCCAGAGAACTTAGAGCACAACCTCTGTAGGGATGGGCATATCATATGCTCATTTTTGTGAACATGGAGATGACTGCCCTCCTGGCACTCATGACTATTTCATACACCTGGAGGCAACCCCTAACTGAGTCTACAACTTTGACTCTTAATTTTGTTATCATGGGCCCCGCATTCCCATGATGTGGTCTTAGATCATTCTGCCATGTCATTTTTATCAGCACAACAGAAATTGGGAATAAAATAAACAGGTAAACCCTTTCATGAGGCAGGAGCCAGTGTTCTTCTTTAACTGCCTAATACAACCAGCTTTGCATTATTCCAGAACGCTGGCAGCCAACCTGCTGGGTTAGGGAACAACAGACGCTCCTACACAAGGAGAGTGCATAATCACTCTAGCGATTACTATTCATGATACGCTGCACATCACAAACACATAGATACTCCTCTTTCTAACCTTCTGTTTGCTTTTGCAAAAACTGGACCCGTAGTCCAGTACATATGTGTACCGTTGTGCATTCCTGCGTACCAGGCCAGTACTGGACAAAATTGTGCAGTAGATTATTTGGTTTTAGTGCCTTCTCATTCCACCTTCAGGGCCCATCTCCTTCTTCTTCACATTTGCGCCCAGGGATCTCTATGGCTGCCTGTGCTGTGTCCCATGCCCTTACTCTCAACTAGCAATAGAGGTTATAAAATGATCTGAAAATAAACTGTTAGGAAAAAGGCAATTTTGCCTTTTAATCTGATCAGAGTTAAAATTCAGGCTAATGAAATTTCAGTCTTGTGACAGGCAAGCCAAGGAGACAATTTAGGACAGCGGAAATATCTCAGTCTAGTCCTTATGCATGGATGAAGGAAAGAGTTGCCTACATAATATGATTTGCAGGATGCCAAGAAGTACATCCCAACCCCCACTGCTTGACACATTGCCTGACATTCATTCATTCATTCGTTCGTTCAACAGTTACTGAGTGCCTATACTCTGCAAGTTACTGATTACTGTTGGGTTTTGAAGGCTTTTCAGAATCCTTCTTAAAATGTATATAGCCTTACCTTATCTGTCAACCCCTCAATAAGGATTAGTTAACAACTAGCTCTGAGCAAGACCCTGAGGAACATGCATAGAATATAGGTCCCTGGAGAAAAGGGAAGGAAGAGTTGGAATTAGGGTTGGCAAGAGTTTAGGAGAAGGGAAGTGGGAGAAGAAATGGGAGAATTCCAAATAGAAACCATACAGACTTCACAGCATTTGTAATCAAGCCAGTATTTCAGCAGCAACAGGGCAGATCTTTGACCAGGAAAGGCCAGGACTTGGAGTTAAATGGACAGTAGGGGGAGGCTCTGACAGGGCTCATGGCAAGCATACCAACAATCACACCGAAGGAAGTCAGCTAAGGCAGAAAGAAGCAAATGTTCAAGATCCAGATAGACAAAGTACAGAATCAAGAAGATGGGAACCCAGGCTGGGGTACTGGGGTGGGGGAAGGGACCACAGGAAAAGAATCGTAGCCCACCAGAAACTGGGATCCAGGCAACAATCAGCAGCAAGAATGGAGCATGATATTGAGCCCAAGGCCATTCAGGAAAAGGACTCCTCATGTGCACACAAAGGTGCCCCAGCCAGGCTACTTCAGGAGCATACCTTTACTGCTGCCTGCCCCTGGGGATTTATCTTCTCCCGTGAGGGAAAACCAGATACTTTCCCCTGCTAGAGACCCTGTTTCCGTTGGAGCCACCCCCATTGGACATTAATGGTAAAGTATATACTGTTAGGTTTAGCATTAAGGAGATCTTGATTCAAATCCTGCCTCAATAATATATTAGCTTTATGACTCTGGTCAAATCATTAGAAAAAAACCACCTGTGCCTCATTTTCCCCATCTATAAAGAACAATAAAACTTGTAGTACTTCCCTCACAATATTGTTGTGAGTCTCAAAAAATAGAAAAAATTATGTAAAGTGCTTTGAAAATCTTAAAGCACTATCGAAATAGCAACTATCAGCATTATCAGACACTTACTAGCTGGGCTGTTATCTGGGCAAGGAACTAAACGTGTCAGGCCTCAGCTTCCTCACCTCTAACATGAGATGGTTGAATTCAGTGGCTCCTAGGGTCCCTTGCAGTTCTAAATCTATGATCCTATAGTCTTCTGCTTCCTCACACCTCTTGGCTCTGCCTTCTAAATGTTTTATCCCAATGCCATTTGGTGGCTAGGGGCAAGGTCTTTGGCACGAAGGGAAGCAAAAGAAAAAGAAGGCAGGAGAGAAAGCCATTTGGCTTCTGTCCCGTGGTGAAATATCTCCTAGAGGGTAAAGCCTAGTCCCCTTGCAAGCTTTCTTCAGCCTCTTCCATAGTGAAGTTATAAGGCAAAGCCTTTCCAGAACAGGGCAGCTAGGTAGTGCAGTGAGTACAGCATCAGCCCTGGAGTTAGGAGGACCTGAGTTCAAATCTGGCCTCAGACAGTTGACATGCTAGCTGTGTGACCTTGGGCAAGTCACTTAACCCCAATGGCCTTGCCTTCCCCCCTCCAAGAAAAAGAAAATACAGGAAAAGAGTAAGACAACAGAGGGCTGGCAAATGCAAAGCATCTAGGGAGTCCAACATGTTAGGAGACCAACCAGATCAGGAGTTCTTAACTTGGGATTCAAGGACCCTCGTGGGTCTGTGCATTGACTTCAAGGAGTCTGTGAGCCTGGATGGGAAAATAAATTGCATCTTTATTTCAATATGATTAGTTTCCTTCGTATGCCTACATATTCTATTTTATACATTTAAAAACATTACTCTGAGAAGGCATCCAACAGGCTTTACCAGATTGCCAAAGGGATCCATAACACAAAAAGGTTAAGAACCCCTGAGTTAGAAAGAAGGAAACCTAAGCCATTAAAAGATTATAAAAGAAGACAAAAGTAGAGGCATAAATCTGAGCATAGTAGCATTTACATTCTTAAATTTATATGATTATAATTTTTATAATTTCTAATTTGAGACTTCTCCAAAGATGGACTTCCTGTGATGTAACGGTGAGCTCAGAGGCCTTGCTGGACATGTATATGAAAGGCCAAGAATGTATCTGAGCAGGTAGAGGAGTCAGGAGAGAATGGAAGAGGATGGGAGTTGGAACACTCAGGATCCCCAATCGCCAGAATTGTTTGGTAGTTCCTGGGTAATAGTCCTTATATGGCTAATGACCAGAGCTTCTGAGGTTCAATTTTGGCTTCAGAGATTACAATTAGGAGGCATAGGGGAGGCTCACCATAAACTAGGATGAGGTCTCTAAACCACTGGACCAGGAAGTGGAGTCCAAAGAAAAAAGCCGAGTCTGCAAGCTCTACTTAGCTAGAAGTGTCTCTGATCTTGGTTTTAAAGAGTCTGGCACTAGAATTGAGAATCTTCCTGCTGAAGTTGAGAAGCCTCAAAGCAGGGGTGTGCTAAAACTAGCTTTTATTCAAGAGCCCATTGTAAATTTTCAGTGTGAACATTGGCAATCTCTACAAATCAAGACTCAGTTTATTGTTTGTTGCTTATTGAGACTTTAGAAAGTGACAGAGGAAATAATTAAGCAGATTGAACTTTTAAATATGACAAGTACACATTTTTTTTTTCAGAGACCCAGCACACCTCTGCCTCAAAGCCACTTACTTCTCTAAAAAGAACAAGATAAGTCATTCCATTAGGAGGAAATCAGGGAAAGCTGAGACGGTTATTTGGGACTGCTTTTGTTTTGTTTTTAACCCAGTGTGCTGTTGCTGATCCTACGGCTAAGGGCAGCTACCTTCCTAAAAGAGTCACAAAAAGCAAACAGAGCTCCAGGCTTTTGAATTGAAATAGTATTGCAGAGTCCACTCTTCTCATGAGGAGGAAATAGCCAAGGATTTGAGGCCACACACCCAGTAAGACTGTGCCTGACGGCATTCAGCAAAGCTGGGCCCACCAGAACCATATGCAATAAAGACTACACGTCCAATGAAACAACATCCAGGAGAAACTAGCAAAGAGCAGACCAAGGGGCAGCAACATAGTGATACCACTAGACAACATCATTGACCCTGTAATTTAGGATGATGCATAAATTACCTCCTCTGTCCTTATATTCATATATTATATAGATGTATGCATCACACACTTTCATCCATGTGTCCTCTCTTCCCAGTGATGGTATATTAATTTGTGGGAAGTTTATGGGGGAAATATTCTATTGCAATGTTTCATCCTATGCTGTTTCATTAAATGCCTTTGTTTTAAATAAATTGTGTTTCTCGCCTCACTAATAAAGGTAAATACATCATTGAGATCTCTGGAGCTCTGGTTTTAGTGTCATTTAATGTCATTTCCACTAATAAAATCATATCTGTTAAACCATTTTTAAAACCATGTTAAACCATTTTACGGTGCCAAGGACTTCGGTAGCAAGAAATTTCTTTTCTATGTCTTCAATAGATGTGGCTATCCCACCTACAGGAGTGGTTGCCAGGCTGTTTCCCCTGATGACTGCAGACAGTGGGCTCAAAGCATGGCTATTCCCAAGGCTCTTGGCATTAGGGTCCCGGGCTTTCTCCGTCGGGGCTGGGCGTAGATAGTGGTCAAGGGGATGGTGGCGGCGGTTTGACTTGCTGGCACATGCTGCCTCCTGACTCTCCCTCAGGGTGCCCTGCAACTTCAGCCAGTCTGATTTGCTGCCCCATGAGTGGCAGTTGTTAGAACTGGCTGGCCCTTTCTCCACGGGAACTGCTTCCCTAGACGATGGCTATGAGGTCATAGAGGTAGATAACACAAACATTATGCCCATTTTATGGGTAATGAAACAAGTTCAGAAAGCCTGAATGACTTACTAAATTCATATAACTAATTAGTGTCAGAGCTGGGATTCTAACCCTGGTCTTCTAAATCTAGCCACTTTTAACACAATTCCCATAGGAAAATCCAATCTGACTTCCAAACAACTAACTTACAAATGGTTTGTCTAGCTGCTCTTTCATAAGTCAGGGGTATCACTTTCCTGATTCTGAAGAATGGCATCCAGAATAAGGGAGGGGAGAGATAGTCCCTGTGCTCAGGCCTCATAAGCCCAAATCTGGAATATTGTGTTCTATTCTGGGTACCACCTTTTAAGGAAGGCACTGACAAACTGAAGCATGCATAGAAATGGGTGATTAGGGTACTGAGGGGCCTGGGAAACATGCCATCATGAGGATTCACTAAAGAAGTTGATTTTTCCACTGCCACTGGCCACTGCTTCCAGCCAGGATTTCTTTTTTCCTGTGACTCACTGCAGAATGGAATATATTTTTTTTGTTCTCGGCTCCTCCCCTACTCTCCTGTTCCGGAAACAAGCATACCATCTTTTTCAGTGTGGGCTGCCTGAGATAGAAGAAATAGTCAAAGGACTTTTGGCAAGGTCATTGCTCTGCTATAAGCCTGTTTTCTTCTCTATAAAATAAAGGTGTTCGACCGGATCAAGGGTTCTTTACCTGGTGTCCATAGACCCCCAAGGGGTTCAATAGATTTCAGGGAGTCCTTAAATTTGGATGGGGAATAAAATTATAATTTAATTTCACAAATCCCTAACTAAAATTTAACATTTCACTCACTTATTTAAAAAACATTCTAAGAAGGGGTTTGTGTGCTTCCACAGACTTCCAAGGTGGTCCGTGATGCAATAAAGGTTTAAGAACCTCTGGACCAAATGGTCTTTCAGATCCCTGCCAACTCTGATAGTCTGTGCTTCTTTGAGGCCCTTTAAGAGTTTTTAATGCCAGCTGACATGAGGGCAAACAGATGCCACTAAGGCCGAATGGAAAGGAAGAGGAAGACCAAGAGGTGCAACTCACAGGCAGGTAAATGTGCCAGGTACCAGCTGGCCAAGGTCAGTCTTCCACAAGCTCTCCTGTGTCACAGAGGCCCACAGCAGTGCTCACTCTTCCACTTCAGGGCCAGCTGCTGGTCTGGTGCCCACTTGAAGTCCTAGTTTCTATTGGCTGAGTCCATGTGGCTGCTTTGATATTCCACAGGGCAACTTTGAAACAAAACCTTAAACAGCATATTCAGACCTATCCCACCCTGGGGGGAGTGAGGAGTATAACGTGTGCTGGGGGAGGGGAACACACAAAGGAAAAATCGAGCAAGAGCTGAATGCGTGGCCTCCCTGTGTTCATGCATCACCTGATGACTATTACTACTGCTGGGAGAATTTGTAAAGATCCACCCAAGCGTTTCTACTGGAGGCACAAGGGAAAGAATTGGGAAGTAGTGTCCTCTTCCTCTCAATCCCCTCCAACCCCAGCCTCCAACCCCCAGCCCCACCGAGATTGTAAACTGACTTTCAGAGCATCTGCTTTGAAAATGGCAGGATTATTTCTTCATCTGAATTAAAAACTGAAACAGATTACATGCTGATTTGTTTAAATGTGTTTGTTTTCTCACTCTCCAGGATTTGGGGTTTATTTAATTTTCTTTACTAATGTCTTAATGTGCCTTCCATCTCATTTAGTGATTTTCTAAATTTGGGTCTCCTGAAACAAGGACGCCCTCGGTTATTTTTTTTAATAGCTAAAGATGCTCTAGTTTTTGCCTTGGATGAAACAACTCTCAGCATTGTTTTGGTGTGAAATGGAGTGTGTGGTGGAAAAACTCCAGAAGGGCATTGCAACTCCAAAATGGCTATGCCACATGCTGGGCCCAGAAACAAGCAGTGAGAGGTAGGAGGTCCAAGAACAAGAAGAAAGGGTTAAAGAATGGAGGCCTGGAAGGGGGTGGGGGAAGGAGGGGAGAACATCTAGATGAAAGAGGAGAGGAGGGAGGAGAGGGTGAGAGAAAGAGGGGAAAAAGGATTTGTTTTAGTGGAAAAGCCCTGGACTTAGAGTCACAAGACCAAGTTCAAGTCCAGGTGTTCAAGGAGTAACCTTCAACAAGTCTTTAAATCTCATCTATAAAATTCCTGCCCTACCTACCTCATGAGCCAGTTGTGAGAAACAAAAATCTGTAGGATAGAGTGACGTTACAATTACAATGGCATAGAGTGCCAACACAATGCCAGCTGCTATCCAGATCTGTGATCACTTTTTTCTTTCCTTGCTTTCATGAGCTAATGAGACATGGGGAGGGGCGGGGAGTAGGGGGGAGGAAGGAAGGGGAGCAACATTTATTAAGTTCCTGCTCTGTGCCAAGCACTGTGCTAAGTGCTTTATAAATATTATCTCATTTGATTCTCACAACCGCCCCTGGGAAGTAGGTGTTATTATTGCCCCATTTTATAGTTAAGGAAACTGAGGCAGACAGAGATTAAATGGCTTGCTAGTTCATGTCTGAGAGTAAAATACCAGAAATTTGAACTCAAGTCTTCCTGTCTTCAGGCATCCATTATGCTACCTAGTGTTTCAACAATTTGGCTAGTCGCTACTGCGGCTGTGTAAAACCAACAACAACCAGCACACGAAATGCTGCAAGCCCAAGTTCTTTTGATTTGCTTTACTAAGGAAAGCAACATTAAGGGGTTAACAATCTTACTTTAATCCAGCATACAAATATCATCCACTTAGTTCAGGGGAAAAAGCCAGCACCCTGAGCTTCAGAGCAAATACAAACAAATTACAAATATACATTTATGAACAGACCAAATACAATTCATAGTTTCCAAGGAACCATCACCATCCGGCAGCTCAACAAGGCTGGCTCAGAGTCACAGGCCACTCCTGCTGTGGCTCAGAGCTCTGAAAGAGAAAGCCAGCCTCTGTGCTTATATATCCTGTTCAGAGCCAAAGGTGAGTCACACATGCAACTCACCCACATGACCTAAAATCGTCACAAAAATGCGACTTAAACCCATGTGGTCCAAAAACCTCTGATGTCACAAACATGTCACTCAAACCCATGTAAACTAGGCTTTCCCTTGAGGCAAGGAGGTCATCAAGGACTCCCAATTTAATCAAGGACACAAAGGCCAAACTCTTCAATGGCACTTGGTTGAAAAAGTGCTAAGAGCCCATCTTGATTCCCAATATACATAGTCACTTGGGTTGAAGTTCTATGCTGTAAAATCAAAATTTGTGAATCAACCAGTGTAAATATTTGCATTCATAAGAATCTAAACAAGAATCTCCTCTATGACATCACCAATAAGTAGCTGTACAGCCCGTGCTTGAAGAACCAAGACAGGCCAGAGAATATTCAGATGAAAGCAATCAGGATGGTGGAGTGACTCATATTGATGCCTTCATATCAATTGAAGGAACTGGCAAAGCAGGGAGAAGAGAAGATATGGTGGGGAGGGGAATCACTGGTAGACATCAAGTACTGTCCTCAAGTACGCGAGAGCGGTCAAATGGAAGAGGGGTGGGAATTGCTCTGCTTAACACCAAGAGAAATTGAAATAATGGATACAAGATGCAAAAGGCAAATTCAGACCTGAGGTGAAGAAAACAGCTACATGATTAAAACCATGATACCTAAATTGATTTATTCAGTGCCGCACCAATGAAACTACCAAAGAATTAACTTTATGGAGCTAGAAAATAAAATAAAATAAAATAAAATAAATTCATCTGGAGAAACAAAAGGTCAAGAATATTAAGGGAATTGAGAAATACATGAAAGAAAGAGGTTAGCAGTACCAGATGGCAAACTATACTATAAAGCAGTAATCATCAAAACGATTTGGTTTTAGATGAGAAATAGAGTGACTGAGCAGCAGAATATATTAGGTACATAATATACAGAAGCAAAGAACCACAGTAGCCTAGTGTTTGATAAACGCAAAGTTTCCAGATATTGGGGCAAGAACTCAGTATTTGACCAAAACTGTTGGGAAAACTGGAAGGCAGTCTGGCAGAAACTAGGCATAGATCAACATCTCACGTGTATACCAAGATAATTTTAAAATAGGTACATGATTTAGACATAAAGAGTGATAACATAAGCTATTTAGGGGAGCATCAAAGAAATTACCTGTCAAATCTATGGATGAGGAAGAGATCATCACCAGAGATAGAAAGTTTCAGGTTCAGGTCCAGGTTCAGGTTTAAGTTCAGATAGGAGATAAAATGTATAATTTTGATTGCATAAAATTGAAAAGGTTATATATAAACAAAACCAATGCAGACAAAATTAAAAGAAAAATAGGAAACTAGGAAGGGGATTTTATAGCAAGTTTTTCTGATAAAGATCTCATTTCTTAAATATGTAGAGAATTGAGCCAAATTTGTAAGAATAAAAACCGTTATCAAATTGATATATGGTCAAGAGATATTAACAATCTTTAGAGGTAGAAATCAAAGCTATCAATGTTCATAAGAATAAGAGCTCTAAAATCACTAACAATTAGAAAAATGCAAATTAAAACAACTCTAAGGGTACCACCTCACACCCATCAGATTGACTAAGATGACAGAGAAGGAAAATGACAAGTGCAGGAAGGGATGTGGGAAAATAGGTTCATTAATGTATTGTTGGTAAAGCTGTAAATTGTCTAACAATCCTGGAGAATGATTTGGAACTTTGCCCAAAGGGCTATCAAATTGTATATCCTTTGACTCAGCAGTACAGCTACTAGGTCTATACCCCAAGAAGACAAAAGATAAAGGAAAAAGATTCATATATGCAAAAATATTTATAGCTGCTCTTATTGTGGTAGCAAAGAATTGGAAACTTAGTGGATGCCATCAATTAGAGAATGACTAAACAAGTTATAGTATATGAAGGAGATGAAATACTGTGCTATAAGAAAGGATGAAGGTGATAGTTTCAAAAAAAAACTTGGAAGATGTATATGAACTGATGCAAAGTGAAGTGAGCAAAACTAAGAGAACATTATAACAACAATATTGTAAGGATAATCAACTGTGAAAGACTAATAACTCTGACCAGTACAATGAGCCACTACAACTCCAAAGTTATATTACATAATTATATATCATATATAGTTATATTATGTATAATTATATAAATATATATTATATATCATTATATAGAATGCTATCCACCTTCAGATAGAAAATCGATTAACTCAAAGTGCAGAATAAAGCATCTTTCCTTTATTTTTCTTGTTTTTTTTTTTCAGAACATGGCTAATGTCAAAGTTTATTTTGCAATACTGTATATGTTTAGAGGGTATATTACTTCTTGCCTTCTCAGTAGGTGAGGGAGGGGTAGCAGAAGGGAGAGAGTGTAGAACTGACAATAAAAATACATTTTTTAAAAATTATTGAAACTATTGTGAAATGGAATGCCTCAGGAGGTAGTAGCTTTCCCTTTATTGGAGGTCTTCAAGCAAAAGCTGGGTGACCACTTGTCAGGAATGGTATACATCAGATTTTCATTCAAGTATAGGTTGGACTAGGTGACCTTTGAATCCTTCCTACTCTAAGATGCTCTCTAGTTTTGAGCTCCCTATCTCTTGAGACAACACATTACACTTTGGGATACCTTTAATCACTAGAGCTCTAATTGCAACTGGTTACCATAATTGAGATCACATTGGTATAGCAAAAAGAATGTTGGACTTTAAGTCAGCTGAGACCTGGGTTTGCATTCTTTCTTTGATACTTACTGTGTAACCCAGCGTAAAACAAATAAGATGATGGACAGAGTGTTCGGCAAACTTTAAAGCCCCATATAAACGTCAATTATTATTATTATTAAGTCACTTTATTTCTCTATACTACCTACCTCACAGGATTGTCATAAAGATCAAATAAGATAATATATGTAGCTTTGCAAATCATATAGTGATATAAAAGGTGCCTTAAGTCTTTTAGCTTTAATAGCTTAAAATTACACTGACCCCCTATATAGCTGAGTGTGTGACAGAGACAGAAAAAGGAGAGAGAGAGAGAGAGAGAGAGAGAGAGAGAGAGAGAGAGAGAGAGAGATGCAGACAGAGACAGAGAAGCAGAGAGGCAGAGGAGAGAGAGAGACAGACCAAGACAGAGAGAGACAGAAAGGCAGAGAGATAGAGGTGGATGGGGGGAGAAAGAGGGAGAGACAGACAGACAGATAGACAGACAGAGAGAGAGAGACAGAGAGAAAAAGACAGAGACAGAGTCAGAGAGAGACAGAGACAGACACAGAGACACAAACAGAGACAGAGAGGCAGAGGAGAGAGAGAGACAGACCAAGACAGAGAGAGACAGAAAGGCAGAGAGACAGAGGTGGATGGGGGGGAGAAAGAGGGAGAGACAGACAGACAGACAGACAGACAGAGAGACAGACAGAGAGACAGACAGAGAGAGAGACAGAGAGAAAAAGACAGAGACAGAGTCAGAGAGAGACAGACACAGAAACACAAACAGAGACAGAGAGGCAGAGGAGAGAGAGAGAGAGACAGAGAGAGAGAGAGAGAGAGAGAGAGAGAGAGTCAGAGACAGAGACAGAAAGAGGAGAGAGACAGAGAGAGACAGAGAGACAAAGAGGCAGAGGAGAGAGAGAAAGAGAAACAGAGACAGAGAGAGAGAGAGAGAGAGAGAGAGAGAGAGAGCAGCATTGTTATGATTCCCCTTTGTTCTGATGACTTCAACCAAGATATCACCAATCCCTGCAAAACACCACCCTTCAAGAGGTCACTTACATTGGAAACATTGCCCAATAGCCTGGCATTGTGGGAACATGTCTGGCAATGTTCCCAAACCATTACAAACTCAAGCCATCCCCAAACTATTACAAAGGATGGTTTGTGGCTTTCAGAACCAATGCATGATGCCCTAAATATCCCTTCGTTGCTTTTGAAGTTTCTAGAGGGCAAGAATTCCAGGATCAGGGCTTCTGGGCCCCCTTAATCCCTTTTATCAAAAGGAGCAGGGGACAGCCATTGAACCAGCAGTGCTACTGCTATTATTTTTACTGAGCTAGAACCAAATAAAAATATTCATATGAAAGCAATAAGATAATGCATTGCCTTTACAGCCACTTTAATTGCATTTTTATAGTAGGTTGTTTTTATTTAAAATGAATTTAGCCTTTGAGATTTTCCAATAGAAACAGTTTCTGGAATGGAATTTGTCAAATTTGGAGCCTCTAAAAATAATCTACTTTTACTGAAATGTCTCCATGGCCTCTGTAGGGTAATAGGGCAGATTCTCAGAGATGAAGTCAATTGTCAAACATGCCTGAATCTGCCAGGGGCTGACCTTCATGGACTCATGGGGGATAGTGTTTCATATGCCCAGGGGCATTATGGGCACTCAGAGCTCTCATTCTTTTAAAATTTCTGTTAGTGTGTTGTTCTTTGGGAATTGCTAGAGTTGCATATTGTCACGATTTTAGGGTAGGGCTTGCCAAGAATAGCTTTTATAGACAGAAAGCACCATGATGGGGAGGGCATGTCTTCTTTCTCTTACCTATTTTATAGATGTGCAGTATATGACCTTTTCTTTTAATTCAAATGGGAGTCCATTAAAGCTGGGTCTTCAGCAGTGTAAATCACAGGCCAAGATGAGAAGCAGAGGAGCATGGGACTTCAGTTTCATTAGCAATCGCCTCGTCAAACTGTTATTTTACACAGGCAAAAAAAAATGAAGCCTTTGGACAAATAAAGTGATGTGTCCAAGGTCACACAGGTAGACAGTGAAATCCAAATTCACACAGGTAGTAGAATTGGAATTCAGCCCCAGGTATTCTGATCCCAAATCCTATGTCCCTTCAACTCCACTCAAGTGCCTTTATAAAACCCACACCTTTAATTATATGAAGCAATATACATACATATATATATATATATGTGTGTGTGTGTGTGTGTTATATATATACATAGAGAGAGAGAGAGACACAGAGAGAGAGAGAGAGAGAGAGAGGGAGGGAGAGGGAGAGAGAGGGGAGGGAAGTGAGGGAGAGAGTGTCTTTATACTGACTTATTCAACTTACCCATACTCATCCTGCCTTGTATGTGCCTCAAGTCCCACCCTCAGTCCTACCTGAAGTTAGGGTTGATCCTCCAGCATTCCACTGGACTCCCTCTCTCCTCCACCATCCCAAGTTTTCAAT
Organism: Trichosurus vulpecula; assembly: GCF_011100635.1. NCBI lineage: Eukaryota > Metazoa > Chordata > Mammalia > Diprotodontia > Phalangeridae > Trichosurus > Trichosurus vulpecula. The sequence goes on from NC_050574.1 coordinate 184,704,467, forward strand.
ACCACAGGGAGAAGTCAATGTATCTAGGAGTGGTGTCTGTCTGACTTACCCACCAATGCCCAGGTCAGTTCTACACAAGCAAGGAATTACCCGGGGACCAGAAGGTCTGCCACAATGAGTCTAAAAACTCAATTCCATTTAAGGAGCATTCATTAAGCACCAATTATGTGCCAGACACTTGGAACACAAAGACAAGACCAAATAGTCCCTATCCTTGAGGAGCTTACATTGAACTGAAACACCCTTCTTCCCACTCATAACATCATCAATTTAGAGCTAGAAGGGAGCTAAGGTTGTAGAGTCTAAGCCCTTCATGTTATAGATAAGAAAACTGAGTCCCAGAGAAATTAAGTGACTACACAGGCAGTAAGTGGTGGAGCAAGAATTTGAACACTGGTCTTCTAACTTCACTCCTGCACTCTTTCCACTACACAATCCTGCACACATCCACAGGCTGATCATTCCTCATATCCTGTCCCTTAGGCTACCTATTCCTGACCTCAACATTAAATTGCCAGGCTTCATATTTCCTGAGTATATGGACCCAGAGCCCTCTGTAAACATTAATGGACTCACTTCTGGCTCAGGAAGAACAAGTAAATCCTGGACCACCCTAGTTCAAACGATTCAGGAACATCTACTTCAGTCCAGACCAGTGACCTAGGAGAACAAGACCCTGCAGGTGCATGTTGGGAAACATTCCCAGGAATGCTGGGGCTACATGATCTATCTATCCATGAGACTTGTGAAAGGTCATATTCTACTCCTGGCACTGTACTCATCTCTCAGAACAGATGTTGCAGGCTGTATCCAGCCCCTGGCCAGATCGCCCTCCCCCCACCTAGCACCAGGACAACCAGAGTGTTTTTAGCACAGGGTAGGCAGAGGAGCTGTCCCCAAATAAGTCATATGGTTGCAGAATCCCTATTCTGGGACCCCCAATTCTAGCCACAGAGGCCCTGCAGGAGCTTTTGGAAAAGAATCAAAAGAAAGAGTTCAGCTAAAGCAGCTTCCTCCTTTGCCAGAGATCTAGTATTATTTGTTTTATTTTTGTCTTTTGTCATTTATCAAGAATGATTAATTTAGACTGCCACAACCATAGAACCCTGAATACCATCAACATCCAGGATTAATGAACCAGTTGGCAATAGGGGAGATATTCACCAAATTAGACCAGGGTGGAGGGGAGAGGCAGACATAGTCTGGCATAGTTCTAGCAGTACAGAGAATAGATATTAGCCTCTCTGACCTGGTATGACATGGGTGATGCCTTGCGGTTTGTACAACGCTGTTTGAGAGCTGACATTTTAGCAATAGGGGTAGTAGTCTATCTCATTGTTGACTGCAATCTCAATCAACTTCTTGAACCTGGCCAGAATGTCAAATTGGTCCAAAGCATCCCCCAGCACCAATGTCAGAATAAATTAAAGAAACATCCATTTGAGGAGAAGGAAATGGAATTCTTGGTGCACTTTAACAGGTCACCAGGGAATTTGGCTGGATACACAGAAAGTAGAGGTCAGGGAGGTCTGACTCAGCAAAGGACCTACTGAGATTCCTCACCACCATGAGGTACTATCACTTAATGATTTTGTAGTCTGTTACCAGGCATTTATTAAATACCTACTACATGCCCCTCACCATGCTAAGTGCTAGGTACGCAAAGAAAGGCAAAAATAATCCCTTCCCTCCAGCAACTCTATTAAGGGATGACAACATGAACTAGCCACATATAAGATGTACAGAGCAAATGCAACTAGGTGGTGCAGTGAATAGAGTGCTAGACCTGCCGTCAGGAGGACTTGAGTTCAAATCAGGCCTCAGACCCTGAGCAAGTCACTTAACTTCTGTCTTCCTCAGTTTCCTTAACTGTGAAATGAGGGTAATAATAGCACCTACCTCCTAGAGTTATTGTGAGGATCAAACGAGTTAATATTTGTAAAGCACTTTGCAAATTTTATTATAAATGCTTTTGTAGTTCGGCCATTTAAGTCATGCCGGACACTTTGGGATTTTGTTGGCAAAGATACTGGGGTGGTTTGCCATTTCCTTCTCCAGCTTGTTTTACAGATGAGGAAACTGAGGCAAACATGCTTAAGTGACTTGCTGAGGGTCACATTGGGGCCTCTGAGGTCCCTTCCACCTCTATGTTCGCTATAATGATTTTACCCCAGCCCTCAGTTTGTCTCTTAATGTACCCAGATCCTCCGGAACATTTCATCATGGAGAAGGATGTACCCAGAATAACCATGGAGGCTGCCCTCTAGTGAGTCAAACCTTCCTTCTCTACCTTGTGTCCTATATGTACTTCTCCCACAAGTTAACCTGTTGGGGTTGAGAAAAATGATTATTAATAACCAATGATTTGGGGAGATCCAGAGTCCTCCCCCTTTTTCTAAAGTTCTCATTTCAAAGCTCAGTCTCTGAAGGACATTGCTGATAATGAGACTGAATTAACTTTCTCCTCCATCTTGGTCAGACCCCAGCCAATGGGGAAGTCCATTGTGCTCTACACAGGTTTGGGTATATATAAATTCTTTGACTAGATTATCCAAGGCTGGGTAATTTAGAAGTAAATGACATAAAGTTATATTCCCCAACCCTTTATTAGAATAGGTTCACCACTCATTGTAATATTCATTCTCTCTCATTCATTGTTTACCAATCAGAGTTGATTGCCACCCTCAGGAACACCCACTTTTCCAAGGACTTCCACTGCCATGACTGGTCTTTGGTATTTGAGAGTGTCATTGACCCTCTTATTAATAAAATGCTAGCATTAGTAATAAAATAATTAATTACCCAGAAACTATGTCTCTCAAACTTTTCAAATATCACAGGGTGGGGGGGATGATGTATTTGGGCCTGGATATAGGCATCAGAAAATAATATCATATAGAAGGATTTCACCACCACCTACACTCCTGGATATCAGACATCCTGACAGTCCCCCTCCTCTGACTATCAACCTTGAATACACACCCTCAATCAGATCTACTAGCACTCACAAGCCCAGCAATCTGCTCCTTAAGCTGCACTCAGACAGTCAACCAATCAGTCCACAAGCATTTATTAATCGATTATTATGGGTGGGTCAGGCACTCTGCTAAGTACTGGGGATAAAAGCAAAAGCAAAATCAAGCACCTTCCCTCAAGGACCCATGATGGATGATTAATTAGAACCCTATTTTATTCCAATCACATCAATCAATTTAGTGTGATCCCCTAGGAGTAGTGATTATTGGTGTTATGCTTGTCTGTTAATGTATTTAGTCAATATAATCAACTAGTATTAATACATATCTCATGTATCTTATATTTAGGGATAATTAGATAAAGTAAATAGATTCTTTCTTATATTAGGCCCCTAAACTTTAAACTACAGTCTATAAAGGTCACTTGCGTAAACCATGAAGTGCTGGCTAGAGGACCTCCACCTTTTTGGCTTGATGAGTACATGACCAAAACCAAAGTAGGTGAGAGGAACCTCTGCCTTCTTTTACCTAATTATGTGACCAAGCCCAGTGGGGGTAGGATGGCCTAATGACTTGTAAAGTCCCCCAACTTATTTTTGTATTTCTGGACCACCCTCTCTTGCCCAGCATGAGGAGGTGCCCATCCTATGACCATTTAGCACAGATGACCCCTGCCATGCCCATCCTGTGACCACCTGTGTTGATGCATCATTTCTGGCCTTCCTGGAGGGTCAAAATCAAGGTCTATCAACCAGTGAGACTCTGTATTTTACTTTGCCTCTTCTGTATCATCTGGGCATCAAGCACTATAAAACTAAAGCCAAGGAGACAGGGGGGACCTCAGTGAGGAAGAACTGAAGTCCCTTTCATTAAAGTGGGCCATGTCCCTTTTGGCTCAGAGTTCTGCCTCAGTTTCTTTTATTGTAGATTGGGCATTTTTGCTGCCCACAAAGTTTATATTCTAATGGAAGGGACAATACATACATTCACATCTGTGTGTTATGTATGCATGCATATACATACATACATACACATATACATATATACAGAGTAGATGTGTGTGTGGGAGAGAGAGAGAGAGAGAGAGAGAGAGAGAGAGAGAGAGAGAGCACACAGAGTAGTTGGAGGGAAACTTTAGTGGGAAAGACAATAGTAGCTGTTGGGGGTGGGGGGCAGTGGAACTGGAAATGGGTTCCTGAAGGAAGAGGTGCTTGAGCAGACTCCTGAAGGAAGCAAGGGACTCTGAAAAGCAGAGGTCACAAAGAAGACCATGTACAATGGCAAGGAGTTGGGAAATGGACCTTCTTTTGTGAGGAACGAGTAGGCCAGCACAACTAAACCACAAGAATATGCAGAGGACAATAAGAAGACTGTTTTCAGCTAAGAAAGAATCAGTCCCAGATGGTCTCCTGCTTGTATATCCCTTCTGGAAAGGCTCAATTGGCCATGCTCCCATCTCTGCCACAGAAGCCCAGAAATAGGCCACAGGGACCTGCCAAGACCCTATACAGTAATCTAGGCCTTTGGAGACCTCAACTAGGACAGTGTCTGCTGGTATTGCCAGTCTTATGAAGTCTGTGAATGAAGCCAGGAGCCCATGTGGTAGTGGCCAGCAAATTTTTTTTGCAACCCTGGATTTTTTCATAGGCTTGTATCCATTTCAAGAAGATGATGGTATTTTGAAGGCAGGCACCCTGACCAAGATAGCTCACTTCCTCCTCTCTACCTTCTACTTTTAGTGAAGAAAATTTTCTGACTCTACAGTCTTCCTTCTTATATCATTTCCACTAAAGGCCTCTGTATCTGTAAGGCAAGTATCACAATATTGATGGTGACCATAAATATGCCTGTATAGCTCTGTATCACAGAATATAAGAGACTTTCCATATAGAAGGCAGAAAAAATAAAACATTTATTCAGACACCAGAGGAGCAAGTCTCAAAACCAATAACTCCAATTCAACATAGCAGCAATTGTATCTCAAAACCAGTAAGTCCACTTCATTATAACAGCAAGGAAGTTAAAACACAATATCACATCAGGGAGCCAAGCCATCCTGTAACCTTCCCCTCTGCTGGTGCTTTTCCCATGAACATTCACTCACAAATCCTAGTTGTCTGCTTGCCTTCAAGCACTCTTCCCACAGTTCTGAGAGCTTAAAGGCTACCCTCAGAGTATATACCACAAGGCCTTTACAACCCTTGTGACCTAATTAGCAAAAGGGTGTGGGCCCTCCTCCAAAGAAGCCTCTCCTAATCAAGCTTCCCTTAACTAGCTCTACCTGAGACCTGTTCATGGGATTAATGGGCGGGGAAGATCTTTAATCACATTAACACCACAGCCTCCAATCAATTTTATATTTCTAAACAGCACTATTCATGGCACTCCAGGTTAAGATTTACTTTTTTGATGACACATTATCTAATGGGAAGCCAGAGTGATCAACTTGGATCCAGGAACATTATCTCCCTATACCTCCAACCTGGTACTATAACAGGGTGACTGTCATGATGCTCTTTTTTCATGAACTATGTGGCTTTCACTGTCCCCTGGATTCAGCCTTCTACCATAGTTCCCATTTCAGTTAATAACATTTGGAAGCTTCCCTGGATGATGTGAAACATACACTACAAGCAGTCCATCACCATGCCACAGAGAAGTCCCTAAGCGTAGGAGGACAAGTCTGGCTACATGCCCATAACCTCCATTTCAAGAGACCTTCCTGGAAACTGGCAGATAGGACAATGGGGCTCCTTCCCAGGTGGTGACCCCTGTGGCCTACTGGCTAGGATTACCTGTGTCACTCTGAATCCACCTTATATTCCATCTGTCTTTACTACAGCTGGTTTACCTCAACACCAGACCACATCCCACCTCCAGCCCTTCCCCCAACAGGCTTTGCCAAATTGCTGCTGGTAGAATAGCAAGAGCTGGAGAAGGAAATGGCAAACCACTCCAGTATCTTTGCCAAGAAAATCCCAAATGGGGTCACAAAGAGTTGGACATGACTGAAAATGACTGAACAACAGAATAGCCAGAAGAAAAACTTTTATAAGAGATCCAAGACTCACAGAGATAACAGGCCTCCCCCAGTTCCCAGTGTACTAGAAGGAACATGGACCAGAGGAAAAGACATAGGAGTTAATACATGATGTATATGCCTTAGAGTTGGTAGCAGCCTTCCATGAATGCTTTCTCACTAAACCATGGCCTTGGGGTTCAGGGAGGCATTCTAGGGGAGGTTCTAATGGCATCCATTCCTAGAATTTCACCAACCATAAGCCAAGAAAGGAAGGGTCCTGGTATACCCAGCATGTACATGGGACTAAATGTCAGAACAAAGTAGATGGAAGAAAAAGCACAGGGGAGAAGGATGCTTACCACCATGATCAAAGGTCAGAGCTTTTAATAAGACAGATCATTAGGCAGTTTTTCGCCAATTTGTCAAGCACTATGCTTTCCAATCTCTATAGTTTGAAACTGTTGCTTTAGCTCCCCTTGGATCTGGCACTCCAGGAAACTGACTCCTGTGGTTTATGTTCCCACTTTATATCCCATTCTTCTCCCCAGGAGAACTATGGTTCTCCATAGCAGGATATTTTATATTTATATCCCTAACATTTAGCTCAGTGCTTGACACATTTTGTTGTTGCTGTTCAGTCATGTCTGACTCTTTGTGACCCCATTTGGGATTTTCTTGGTAAAGATACTGGAGTGATTTGCCATTTTACATATGAGGAAACTGAGGCAATGTTAATTGACTTGCCCAGGGTGACACAGCCAATAAGTATCCAAGGTCACATTTGAACTCAGATCTTTCTGACTCCAGGCCTGGCATTGTTATGTACCACCTAGCTACATAGTAAGTGCTTTTTAAAGTGCTTGCTTTTTAATTCTTTCATTCATAAGATTTAAAGCTGAAAAGGACCTTAAAGGTCATCTTCAGTGATTCTTAAGACTCCCAAAGTGTCTATAGATACATTTCAGGAAGCCTATGAACTTGGATAGGGAAAATAATTTTTATTTTACTAATCCTATGTGTTTAAGTTTATGCATTTAAAAACATTATCCTGAGAAGAGTTTGTAGACTTCACCAGACTTCCCAAGGGTCCATGATACAAAAAAAGGTTAAGAACTCCTGGCTTAATCCAACTCACTCATTTCATAGATGAGAAAATTTAGGATTAGAGAGTCAGTTGTGTGACTTGCCCAAGGTCGAACAAGTAGCACATAATAGAGCCAGGATTTGAATCGAGATCCTTTGAATCCAAACAGTAGCATCTTTTCTACTGTATCACACTGCCTCAGACAACCATTGGCACATTGTGTGGGTATAAAGGGAACGGGGTGCAAGTGGTCAGCAGTTCCTGCCACTCTAACTGAGGTCATCAGAGTAGTGTCATGTAAAATCCAGAATGCAAGTGGATGTGTATGGAGTAGCCATATGGATCATCTGAGACAGCCACGTTGACTTGAATAGAACAGTGCCATTGGAAATCTCTCCTGTAGAATTTATTGACATTAGTTTCCCACCTATACCTCCAGAAGACTCACCATTGGGCCATTGAATGAAAGAGGCAATAATCCTCTAGCCCATCCCTTTTCCTAAAATAGTCACCTAGTCTTTCTATCCCCTTTATTGGTGCTGTTCATTCTGAAGATCACCTGGCAGGAAAGATACCATACACTGAGGTCCTTTCTCAAACTAAACTGCCAAGCATTCAAACTCTACTGCAGAAAGTGCAACTCCAATGGACTGGCAATGTGGTTCAAATGCCAACCATACAGTTGCCAAAAAGACTGTTTTATAGAGAACTCACAGAGGGCAAGCGCTCACATAGTGGTCAGAAGAGGAGATATAAGGACATTCTAAAGGTCTCTCTTAAGAACTTTCGAATTGTTTGACATGGAAGACATTGGCACAAGACCACCCATCATGGCATGCCTTCATCAGAGAAGGTGCTATGTTCTATGAGCAAAGCAGAATTGAAGTAGCTCAAAAGAAATGTGAGATGTGCAAATTTAGAGAATCCATCCCAAATGTTCACATGGACTATTTGTGCCCGACCTGTGGTAGAACATTCCAAGCTCATACTGGTCTAACCAGCCACAGTTGGATACACTAGAACTTGACCCTAGTATAGTGATGTCATTTTGGTCCTCTTGGAGAATGAAGTACAACAATGAACCATCATTTGGTCATGTCTGACTCTTCAGGACCCCATGGATTTGTCCATGGGGTTTTCTTGGCAAAGATACTACTAGAGTGGTTTGCTATTTCTTTCTCCAGAGTGACCCCATGTTTACAGATGAGGGACTGAGGCAAATAGGGGTTAAGTGACTTGCCCAGGGTCACACAGTTAGTAAGTGTCTGAGGCCAGATTTGAACTCAGATATTCCTCACTTCCAGCCTGGCATTCTATCCACTTCGCCACCTAGTCACCCCTAGCATACCCTTTAGCATAATTTAAAGATAGCATTGCAAAAGGCTCACTGGTTAAAAGATTCTTCAGCTCAGGGGGACGGTATTGTGTATGTTGAGGGCACTAGAACACAAAATTGGTGAGGTTTTATTCCTTCGGATCTCGAAGTTTTGTTCTGAACTCAGGGCAAAGTTTGATCAGAGTTGTTTTTATAACAGTATGACTGTAGCAGAGAAGGCCTATTTGTCCCTTTTTTTGTTTTGTTTTTATTGATGGCTCCATAGTAGGCAAAGTGCTCCAACTTAATCCTCTCTCTTGACATTTCCACCCCAGCCCCAAAAGTGGAATGGCCAAGTATTCAGTCAAAACTCAGGGGTGTGCTGGTAAATATTTAACAACCAGGCCTTTTGTAGGCATTTAATAATAAATGCTTATTGGTTGATTAATTGAATGAATACCATGCTATTATGTTCAATTGCTTCTAGATCTTGTGATTTTCCACATATTGGACTAGAGGTAAACACCTGGGTTCTAGTCTTGATTCTGCCACTATACTTTAGCTTGGGTGACTTTGAGAAAGTCACTTGGCCTCAATTTTTCATCTGTTAAAAAAAAGGGCAGGAGATTGGATGAGAGGCAATGCGGTATTGGGAGGGGGAAGAGGGTGGAACAAACACTTTAGATTGGAATCAGAGGAATCTTGGTCTGTATCTGACCTTGGGCAAATTACTTAAGGCCTCAGTTTTCCCATCTGTAAAATGACAGGGTTAGACTAGATAACTTCTCAGGTCTCTTTGAGCTCTCAATCTGTGCTCTTAAGATCCTCCAGTGACACAATGCTAAACTCCCTTCCAGTTCTAATATTCTGTCTTTTGTAACCTCAATTTGAGGATCAAAAAGGGCAAAGATAGGAAGGGAAGCTTTTCTTCTCTCTGTGACTCTAAACAGGGCTTTTGTCAGGTGTTGATAACCACTGCTCACACCTGGGTTGCTGGTTGTGTTTTACTAGAAGGGGTGGGGTGGGGATGGGGGATGTAGGTTTTATTTTGTTTTGTTTTACTTTAATTTTTAAAAATTTTTATTTCCAGTTCCAATTTCTCTCCCTCACTTCTGCCCCTCCACCACCCAACGAAAAGGCAAGAAATTGCGATTATACCTTTAATATAGATGAAGTCAAACAAGACATATTTCCACATTAGCTGTGTTGAAAAAGAAAAAAAAAAAGGAAGAAAAAATTTAAAAATAAAGGAAAATATACTTCAATCTGTACTCAGAGTCTGTATTTCTCTCCAAAGGTGGATAGCATTTTTCATCATGAGTGCTTGGTGTTATCATGGATCCTTGTGTTGATCAGAGTGGCTAAGTCTTTCATAGTTGATTATCATTACAATATTGCTGTCACTGTGTACAGTGTTCTCCTGGTTCTGCTCACTTCCCTTTGCACCAGTTCATATAAGCCTTCTTAGGTTTTTCTGAAACCATGCCCTTTGTCATTTCTTATGGCATAATAGTATCCCATCACAGTCATATACCACAATTTGTTCAACTATTCCCCAATTGATGAGCATCCCCTCAGTTTCCAAATTTTTGCCAAGGGGTTGGGTCTTGGAAGGTCGATGGGAGAAGAAATGAAGGAAGCCAAAGATTCAGCCCTGGGCACAGGAAGAAGAAAAGTTTTGAGGATAAAGGGGCCTAAGGTTTAAAAGATGGTATCACCGTAAGTAGTGGTTTGGTTGAGTTTATTGGTGCTGGAACTTGTTAAAAAAAAATGAATAGGTGAGTAAAGGAATGAGCCACTGTGGGATAAAGCAAAGTATGACGAAGGACTCTGAGAGGAGGGATGGGGCAGAATTGAGAGAAGAGAGTTTGGGGGCAAGCCAAGAAATACACTAAGCCTGCTTTCCAGAAGGAGGGCAGAGGTTGAATGAAGGAATTATGCTTCTTCTTGTGTTCTCTGCCATTTTCTTTATAGCTCTCCTTCCCTTCCTCTTCACAGTAGAAATGGTTATATTAGCCATCACATTGTTGTCCTGTGATCACCACACGTTCCAAATTGTGAACTCCATTAAAATATGATTTTTTAAATCAATAAATGTTTATTAAGTATCTACAGCGTTCCAGTTACTGCATCAGACTTTAGGGTACAAGTCCTTAACCTGAGGTATATAAATTTGTCGGGGTTTTTTTTAATAAATATGTTGATAACTGTATTTCAGTCTTACCGATTTCCTTTGTAATATTATGTATTTTATTTCATGCACTTAAAAACATTACTCTAAAAAAAGCCAGCCTACCAAAGGGGTTCATGACACAAAGATTAAGAACCCTGGGTTTAGGGATTCCTAAGTAAGAAAAGAAAGAATCCCTGCCCTCAAGAAGCTTACATTCTATAAAGGAAGACAACCTGTGCTACAGGGGTATTCTGTAGCCAGCTCAAATTGGCTCCAGAGAGCCAATTGTTAAATTCTCAATGGGAGGATATACACCCCAAAAATCTGCAAACCATACAAAACAGAGTTTAATTTACTGTCTTGTTGGTTTTCTAGATTCAAGACAGTGAGGAAAAAAAATGTTAATAATGCAGATTAACCTTAAAAGTGTGCCATGCATGCACTCACCTTCCCCCATGCCAGAGCTGGTTGTTAAATATTTACTAGAACACCCCTGCCATAAAAATATGTACAAAATAAATACAAGATAAATTTGGGGGGAAGGAATCACCAGAATCTGGGGGAGGAATTAGATGGTGCTTGAGCATGTACTTAGAGTTGGGGGTTCTTTGTGGGGACATAAGGAGGGTCTACATTTCAGACATTGGCCAGAAGAAGGCAGGAGGGAGAAATGGGCCTATATAAAAGTATGATGACATTTGAAAATTTTCATCTTAAGGGTAATACTATTAGCAGCAAATGAAACGAAAATGAAATGTCTTTTCAACATTACCACTCACAGCAATTTGTTTGGCTTACTATATGTGTGCTGTGATTACCCAGGCAGAGATGTTGACTTCCTGAGAACAACCTTAAAGAGAGAACATATCGCTGATAAAATATATCTGGATCAGTCGTCTTGAAAGCTTTGGCATAAAATAATATTTATGAAATACTTAAGGCTTTTCTCAAGCAATACATGAGGGTCATAAGTATGTCATCTAACTCATTAGACTAGTCATGACTCTCTTGTCACATAAATGAGAACTACAGTGTAGAGTACCCTTCACTACATTATTTTACCATTTTCTCGAAATGAAAAATGAATACATTTTGTGGGAACTTGATTAAGGGTGGAACTGATAACTAGCAAATTAAAAGTCCATCTATACTTCTGGCCCTTGAGGAAATGTTGGGTGTGAAGATTTTTCAGAACTCTACTAGAAAATGAGAGAATATAGAAAAATGGAATCACAGGATTTAGGATGGGAGAACATCTTAGAGACATCTCTATTCCAGCCTCCTCAGTTGACCTCTAGATCAGAGTATGGATGAGGAAGTGGGAAGAGTTAGGTCTGCATCCACATATCCATAACTAAGGATATTTTGACCTGAGACAAAAAAAGGTTGATCAAGAGAAAGGGGTGGTAACTCACCCAGAGTCGTGTAGCTAATAAGTGGCAGAGCTAGGACTTTTTAACATACTACATAGATCTAACATACTACATGGTTCTAAAATGTTACAGGGATCTAACATGCTACGTGTCTAACATGCCATATTGATCTAACATGCTACGTAGTCTAATGTACTACATAGATGACTCCCAGATCAATCTATCCAACTCCAGTCTTTCTCCTTAGCTTCAGTCTTATATCTCCAGCTGCCTATTGGATATGGACAGATTGTCCTAGAAGTATCTCAACCTTAACAGATCCAGAGCAAAACTCATTATCATCTTCCCCCTTCACCCCCTACCAAACTCATCCCTGTTTCCACTGAGGTAAAGTTCAGGCTCATGTCACTTCTCACCTGTACTACTGAAAAAGATTCCTAATTGGGCTCCTTGCCTCAAATCTTTCCCCACACCAATCCATCTACCACAAAGTTGCCAAGGTGATATTCCTAAAGCACAGACTAACTATGTCACTTCCCTGCTCAATAAACTCCAGTGGCTCCCTCCTACCTTTGCAATCAAATTTAAGCTTCTCCCTTTGGCAGTTTAGCTTCTCACAATCTGGTTCCAACTTATCTTTTCCAACTTTATCGTACATTACTCCCTTTCGTTTGCTCTTTTGTCCAGGTGCTTTCTTATTGTTTTTCCCATGCAACATCTCCTGTGCTCATGCCTTTACACTGGATGTCACATTCCCTCCTTTGCCTGAGCCTTTTAGAATTCCTAGCTTCTTTCAAACCACAGACCAAAAGCCATCTCCCATATGGGCCATTTCCAGTTCCCACTACAACTACCACCAGTTTCTAGTGCCTTCCTTACAAAATTACTTTGTATTTATTTTGTACATCAATCAATCAGTAAACAGTTCCTGCCTTCAAGGAACTTAAAATCTAATGGGAGAGATGTGTAAAGATATGTATATATATATATGTGTGTGTGTGTGTGTGTGTGTGTGTGTGTGTGTATGTATATACACACACATGTATATATATACATATATACATAAAGAGAGGTATACATACATATGTCCACATATATACATATATTATATATAGCTATATACAGAGTAAATAGAAAGGATTAAAAGAGAGAAGGCACTGGAATTGAGAGGGGTTTGGAAAAGTTTCCTGTAGAAGGTGGGATTTTAGTTGGGACTTAAAGGAAGCCAGGAAGGTCAGTAGTCAGAGAGGAAGAGGGAAAGCGTTTCAGGCATGGGAGACAGCCAGAGAAAATGCCTGGATCATTGTGTATGTATATGTATACATGGCATCTCCCTTTGCAGAATAATCTGCTCAATCAGAGGGCAGGGATTTTGTCTCTGTATCTCCTTTGCCTTTGTATCTCCAATACCTAGCACAATGTGTGACACTTAGTAGGTATTTAATAATTCTTTATTTTTTGACTTATTTTGCAACTGTAGGAACTGAGGCTCAGTGAGTTTAAACGATCTGCCAAGGTTCATAGATTTAGAACTTCAAGGAACCTTAGCAGTAATCTAGTCATTTCCCTCATCTTACAGATGAGGAAACTGAGACCAAGAGATATTACATGACTTATGGAAAGTCATACAGGGAGGTAAGATGTGAGGACATCTTCTTCCAGGATAGGAAGGAAAGGAACAAGTATTTATTAAACCAGGTACTTGACTAAGCACTATTACCTCATTTGATCTTCATAACTACCCTGGGAGGTAGATGCTATTATTATCCCCCTTTTACAGTGGAGAAAACTGAGGCACACAGAGGTCAAGTGACTTGCCCACAGTTAGTAAGTGCCTGAGACCAGATTTGAACTCAGATCTTCCTAACTCCATGGCCAGCACTTTATTCACTGAACTACCTAACTTCCTTGGAAATACAACCGCTGGAGAAGAAGGTCCTCACCCCTCACCTCTAGATGTTGGTCCCCTGTTGACCTTCTTTAGCCCTGCGTTTAGCCTGCCCGTATGGTCATTGCCATTGAAAATAGGGTGGTCCTACTATCTTTTCAGTTATTCACCATAAGACTGAAGATTACAGGGCCATCAGGTTCAAAGTCAAGGACAAGACTACCCCATCTAAAGGAACTTTCAGTAGTCCACTCTGACACTTGCAAGCAGTACCAAGCTTACCCAATTTCCAAGGCAATGACTTTGTGGGTGGACATCTGAGAAGAACCAAGAGGGCAGTAGATAATTGGCTTAACCAGTTTCCATGGCAATGGCTCTGTGGATGGGGTAAGACTGGGTTAAACTAGAATGTATTCAGGCAGAGAATCTACCCAATCTGCCTATAACCTGAGGTATATTGTTGGTTACCTGGAGGAAATGCTCCCTTAAGCCTCAAGCACCTGGAAATCCAGGACCCAAAGGTAGAAATGGCTAACTGGGAGGTTATACTTCTCCCCACAATCCCAGCCTCTGCACCATATTTCCTAGTTTACCAACCCTGGGACCAAGAGAAACAAGCATAGAATGAACGTGGAAATAGGAGAACCATCCCCACCATGAGTCCCTAAATGAAGGCATTTAGACCACCTTCACTTTTGGTCTCAGTTGCCCTCACCCCATCACTCAGAAACATTCTTATCCCCTCAGCAGCTGAGTTGTTCTTGTAGTACAGCCGGGTATAAACCAAGACACTTCAGAGAAGCCAAAAGAGGGTGGCTTCTGCTCTGGGAACCAGTCTCACTTAGACGCATCCAGAATTTCAACACAACTTCACAAAATTTTGTTTTAAATGAATGAGTAAGAGGTAAAGCAACATCAGGCACTTGGTGAAAGTCTAAGGGAAAAAGTAAGACAGATTTTTTTCTTTTTTTAACAAACTGAACCAGATCTGGAACCCAAGGCTTGAAACAGCAGTTAAGAAGATTCACACCAACTCAAAAGCAGACATCGATTTCTTCCAAACTATAAAGTAATAAACTAAGGTCTGGGATTTTGGATTTTGAAATTATCACTCTGTGACTGGAAGAAAAAGCAATCAATTAGGTGAGAATAGCTGGATAAGAATTCAACTCAATTTTAAAGTCTTACATGCTACTCCTTTTTCTCTGGGTAATCCTAATTGAATATATCTTTGAAGTGTAAATTGCATTTTCAACAATGGAAGTGGGGTAAGAATAGTCTCCTCTAGAAGGAGGATTTCATTGATTAGACCTTTAGTTTGTAAGAACTGATAAAAAAATGATAGGGATGAAGATGGAGGACAGACTTTTCCTACCAATTTTTAGTTCTCAGACCTGGTGGGGGCAAGCTCATTTGACCATGACAACAGAGTTGTCTGCTTCCAATTATGCTGTCACTTATGAGTGACAGCCCTGTGGGACGCTCAGGAAAACACAATGAAGCCACTCCATATCAAGTCTTATTCAAGAATATAGTTCTTTTCTCAGGCACTCTGACAGGACAGAAATTGAAAAAATATGCCTTACTTCATTTACATGGCCCTTTTCATCTCCTATTTTTGTTTTTTTTGGTAAATAGGAGCTCATTCATTAAAGGTTTCAAGATCAGTATTTTATTAATGTCTAGCCTTGGGGCACCACTACTGGGTCACCACAGGGGCATTTGCCCCTCCCTGTCCTGTATCATTTTGTACCCAGGCATGTGGTTCAGTCCTGTGGAGCTTAGCCTCTAATTAGAAGGATTAAACTCAATTCTTTTATACACTTGGGCTCCTTAGACCCCTCCATCCCATCCCACTGGGACTGTTTTAGTATTGGCTTATTCTAGGGTCTTGCCAAAAAGTAGGAACTTAATGTACAAAATGAATCAGGTAAGGGAGAGGTAATTTTTTGTTTCTATTTACCTGAGAACTATTATACATAATAGACTCACAAACACACATTAACAGAACAGGATCCAGAAATTTAACTTAAAATCACTTACATAATCCGCTGAGAAGGTGATACTTAAATCCTATTAGTATATAAATCAGTTCATAAAACTGATCATTAAAAGCATTTTACATTTCATCTCTACTCTGCACTGTCCAACAATTCCCCATAATTCCTGTTAACGGTCTGCTAATAAATAAGCCAGTCCTCTCCAATGCCAACTTCCTCTGCTTCCAGCTACCTCTAACTACATGGGACCCAAAGTCTCCAGACCTCTTGAACTCAAAAGATCATTTCCAATCCCGAACATGTCTACCTTGGACATCTAAGAACAGAAAAGAACAAACACAAAAGAAATAAGGCAACCAGGGGCCTGGGTGTACCACATGGCTACAAATAGCCAGGAAATCTTTCATACCTGAAAGTCCAAGCAATGAATCACTATGTCTGTGGAAACTCTTGAAGTTTCCAGAGGAGATCTGGAAGCACACTCCTTGGAATGGCCCCTTTAGGACCATTGTAAGTATCTTAACCTTACTGAGCTTCACAAGAGCTATTTTGCCATTTGAAACAAAGATCTATTTCATCGTATTCCATAGATAAGGAATTGTCATAGATAAAGAAGCTGAGTTGTCCATGGAAATAATATGATAGTGCTAAAAGTTCCTCGAAAGCATCAAGATAAAACTGAGGCACAACTCCAACTATGCCCAAATAAATCAAGCAGCACTTTGATTATACTTCATCAGCATCAGTGTCCTTGAATGGATGTGAAACATTTACTCAGGACTTCTTCAGTAACTGCTAGTGAGGAAAAATGTTCCCATGATTGAAAAGCCTTGTTCCCAGAAAGAAACTCACCTAATACTATATATAATAATAGCATATATGACAGGTTCTTTAAGCCTGGAAGCATCAAACAGTCTCCTTATGAGATCCATAATCACTCAGAAGAGTTTAGGCTGACTATTCCCACAGCAAAAACCAAGTGAATGAAGAATCGCTTCTGTCCCTATTATTATGGGCAACTGGGGGGACAGCCTACAGAGATCACCTGTTAGCACATATATTGGATAAACAAATGCAAATAGGACAGACCTAAAATTGAATAGGAGGAAAATAGGCTAGCTTACCTTTGGGAAATTGTGCAGTGTTTTTGTGACTACAAGTTTCTTCCTAAAACAAAGACTTGTCTTTTTAATATCAGAGTTCTTCTGATCAGGTTGTATGTCTACAAAGCGTGAAATAACACGGTCTAGGACAAGGTGTGGGACTTGCAGCCTTGAGGTCACATGTGGCCCTCTAGGTCCTCAAGTGAGGCCCTTTAACTGAATCCAAATTTCACAGAACAATTTGTACTTGAGGACCTAGAGGGCCACATGTGGCCTTAAGGCTACAGGTTCCCCACCCCTGGCCTAGGAAAAATTAAAGTTGGTGGTCACTCAAAGAGCAATGGAAAGGTAAGTATAAACAGGCAGCAAAATATTTACAGTGAAGATTTTCACCAGATGAACAATTTAGTGCTTAGCACAGTGCCTGACATACAGTAGCTGCTATATAAATGCTTATTTCTTTCCCTTCCCTTATGGTTGGAGGTAATTGACAGCAGAAGCTGACCTTGGAAAGGTCAGCCACCAACAAATGGATTGATGCCTCCCCATAAAGGATATCATTTGGAGACCTGTGACCAAAAAGGAGGTGGGTTACTCATTTGGCAAGAATGAGAGAGAACCAAGCCCGCGAGCTCCATTAGTGTCCAAGGATTGTCAAGAGATCTGGAGAAAGGCACACTGGCTGGAGACCTGGGGTAGGGCAGTGGTCAGGAAGGGAGGATTTATGGGAAGCTATTGATAATAGTTGCAGCAGGATGGTAAGGTATAGATGGGTTGCTCTCTAAATCACTGGAGAAAGTATTTACATCAGTGAGATCAGAGAGCCATGAAAATATCGAGGTATTTTGTAGTCTAAACTATTTGGTCCTGGATTTATTCTAAATCTTCTAATCAGGTCAGTGTTTTTATAGTCACATGAACATACAGTGGCCATTTCCGCCATTGTGCCTCCATTCATGTTGCTCCATTCACTCAAAATTTCCTTAAACACTTTCTGTTCCCCTCTCCACCAATCTAAATCCCAATTAGACTCAAATTCTACCTCATCCATGAAGGCTTCTCTTCCTAGAAATAATATTTCATATTAATGTAGCAATTTACAGTTAATGAAGCATTTTCCTTGACTCGAACTGTTAGAGCTGGTTCCTCAAAATGACCACGGTAGATTGAATCATGAAAAGTATTATTCCCATTTTATGCATGAGGAAACTGAGGCTCAGAGTGGTCAAATGACTTGCTTATAGTCATAATTCTGGAGATGGAAGGGACATTAGACATCATCTAATCCAACCCCTTCATTTTATAAATGAGAAAACTCAGGCCCAGAGAGGCATGGTGACTTGCCCAAGGTTCATATAGGCAGCAAGTATCAGTGTCAGGATTTGAATCTCCCTCCTCTGTTTGGTGATGTCAGGATCCCCATGCCAAAAGTACTTCTCTCTTTTTACTATCAGAAGGCACTGTTTTCCAGAACTTAGACCCAGCAAGCAAG
Source organism: Trichosurus vulpecula (assembly GCF_011100635.1). Taxonomy (NCBI): domain Eukaryota; kingdom Metazoa; phylum Chordata; class Mammalia; order Diprotodontia; family Phalangeridae; genus Trichosurus; species Trichosurus vulpecula. The sequence continues at coordinate 184,722,892 of NC_050574.1, forward strand.
CTGTGCCCTGAGCTTGGCACAACAACAATCCTTTGCAGCCACAGCAAAATCCCGGAATTGTTTCACATCAGTACCAGGTGGTCCCTGAGCTTGGACAAGCACCCATAGGATCCATGTTCCAATCACGAAGCCCTGTTATGAGTCAAACTTGTCTCATTGTTGCTGTTACCCCTCACTGTCGGGGCTACAGCTCACTGCACAGCCATTGGTATAAGTATTGAGATTTCTCCACACTGAAGCGGATCTCCTACTAGACAAGGCCCTGGCACATGGGTCTAGTTTCCCTCCTCCAACAGAATAAAGAAAGCTTTTTGCTTATGACCACTGTTATCTCTTTGGTTTTATTTCGGAGTGGTGGGGCGCTATTTATTTTCTGAGTTAACTGTGGTTGTGATAACCTGTGTGAGCCCTTTGGTATTTTCAGAGTTAACAGCAGTTGCATAACGTCTTTGACTCTTTGGTCATTTGTTTTCAGAGTTGACAGTGAGTTCCTCCCATACTCTCCATTTTGAGGAAGTGCCCAAGCCAGTCATGCTCCCTCCATTATTCTTCTTCCAGTTCTGCCAGATCCTCTGATTCCAAGCTCAGTGCTCCCTTCCCTTCCCACAGCCATATAGCTAGCATACAGTGGCAGCAAGCCAGGACCTAAGTCCAGGTCTTCACACCTCAAGTCCAATGCTCTTTCTAACACCAGACAGCCTCTCCAATCTCAGTGGTCTCCTCCTCTTGATGCTACTTCTGACTCTCCAGATTTCTCCACTATAGCCCAACAGCTATAGTTTTTTACTCCTATAGCCCCCTCCTGTTTAATGGGTTCCTCCCAGATCCTCCATTCTGAGGAAGTACCCATGCCACCTACCCTCATTCTTTTATTCATCTTCCATTTCTGCTCCTGACACTTTAGGTTGCTTTCTTTGTCCATCCCCGCCCCTTTTTAACTTCCTTTTTGTGTGTTGTCTTTCCCCATTAAAATGTAAGGTCCTTGAGGTCATGAACTGTCCTTTTTGCTTATATTTGTATTCCCAGTGGTTAGCATATAGTAGGTGCTTAATAAATGCTTGTTGACTCCTCTAAAATGTTATAGTATTTATAGCAATCCAAAGCTCACAATTTAGCACTTAGTTGTATTATTCCATATTCTTCTTTTTTCTTTATTTTATTGCTAGTTTTGCTTCCCAAATTAAATTATATTCTAACATGTTATAGTGGAAAAAGAACTAGATGTGTAGTCAAATGATCTGAGTTCAAATCCTATCTCTGTTACTACCTGTATGACCATGGGCAAGTCATTCCACTTAGTTCTTTAATCTGCAAAACAAGGGGTTAACACTAGATGATCTGTAAGGACCTCTCCAATTCTAACTCTATGACCCTTTGGATCTTATACTTCTGTCTTATACTTCTCATATCCCATCATCCTTAGTGCTTACCATGGTAATTAATACATAGTAAGTAATCAATAGATAATCATTAGTAAAAAAAATGCAGACACCTAAGGTCCATGGGGAAGCTGGGGCTTTCTGCCCTATATCTTCCATTATCAATCAATGAACAAGCATTTGTCATGCACCTACTATGTGCCCAATTCTGGCAATAAAAAACAAGGGTGATAGTCTGTGACCTCAAGGAGCTTACATTCTATTGGGTGAAGACTAAATGTACATATAATTTTTACACCTCACCACACAGTGCCAGGGAACTCTAAGACATAGCCTACCTTGTCACTCTTGGGACTCTTCCTCTTGGGTCACTACCTCTCTTGGGACCACCTTCCCCTACCTCACCAAGAGGGGGACAGAAATAAAGAGAGAGACAGAGACAGAGAAACAGAGACAGAGAGAGAGAGAGAGGGTAGCCACAGTTGAATTATCATCTGCTCTGACCTCTCTTCAAATGAACTTGTCCCTAGTGCCCTGGTTCCTATTTATAGATCTGAGTATAAGATGATGTAAAATTAACTTCTAATAGAGGAAAGAAGAGAAAGGGTAGGAGTAGAGAGCTGGAGTAATGAGGGAAGGAGAATGAGAGACTATAACCAACTGGGCAACAACAACATACATTTGAGGTTTACAAAGCACTTTAGTGTCATTGAGCAGTATAAGAAATGAACCGATATAGTCAAGAGACCTGAGCACTCTTCTCTATATATTTAGAAAATTATGCTCTTATAAAATAAAAAGTTTATCAGGGAACACAAAAAAGGGCAATCTTGTTATTACCTTGTTAAATTTAACTTTTCAAAGACAAACTACATAATAGAAAATTATAGTTTCATGCATTATCTTTTTTGTTCTTTGTATGTTAAAATGTTTGTGTTTGTTGATGATTGTTTAGTTTATAATAAAAATGATCATTTTTTAATAGAAAAGAAAACTCCAATAATACATTTCCTCTGTGGTAAGAGGAACGAAATAGTGTAGCACAGCACTCACTCGAAGATTATCATTTGATCTGTGATTTCAGCTCCTTCTGACAAAGCCTGGTGCTACCAGTCACTACCTCTCTTGGAATCATTCTTTTGTCATTGCTTTTGTTCAAAAGGAGCCACCCTTTCCATTCAATTTTGCTGCTTCATTTGATTAATTTCATTCCAGTGATCAATAAACTCATGATTCCTTTTATGAAAGGGGGTCACTGGAAAGGTCTTGTGTTATTTTACCTGGCCTGCCTAATATTGATTTGCTAAATCGTCTCTTTTTCTTCATCCACGTCCAGTTAGAATGGCATAAATCTAGCAACCTGACATCAGTGGTGCCCAATATAATTTGCTGTTTTGTTTGTTGTTTTCCTTTATCTCATTTAACCCTGGTAACCTCCAATAGACAAATACTTCTTGCTTAAAGATTAGCTTTAAAGCTTCAAAACACTCTTTTAAAAAATAAAGGAAGATAAACATTTGGAGACATATGCATTCTTCATGGTTAGGCCATGACAATATCATTAAAATAATGACACTGACTGGATCAATTTACAAACAATGTTTATTTATAAAGCTATCCAAGAGTTACTCTGAGGACCTGGACAAAATAATAGCAAATTTCTTCTAGAAAAACAAAAGGTCAAGAATCTTAAGGAAAATAATGAGAAAGAGAAGGAATTGAAAGACTGGCAATGCCAGATTTCAAACTATGCTACAAAACAGTTATCATCAAAATTATTTGGTACTGATATAAAAATAGACAAGTAGCTCAGTGGAAGAGATAAGGTAAATGAAACCCAGCAATAATCAAACATAGTAACTTTGTCCAAGGATAAGTCCAAGGATACACATGACTGGGGTAAAGACAAAAACTGCTAGGAAGACTAGAAAGAAATCTGGCAGAAATGAGATTTAGGCCAATATTTACACCATACATGACAACAAATTCCAAATGGACACATGACCTCAGTGTAAAAGGTCATATCGTAAAAGATAGAGAAGGAAAGGAGATATATTCACAACTATGGTTAAGAGGAGAACTCCAACCTAAACAAAGCATAGAGGGAATCATAAAAGATAAAGTGGATAATTTCAATTACATAAAATAGAAAAGCTTTCGTTCAAGCAAAATGTATCAAAGGTGGGTCTTAAACTAGGTCTTCCTGACTCTAAAGTTGTCTTTCTATCCATTTCATCTACCTGTGGTAGAGACTTTTGAAGACACTGACTAACTGTGTCTCTCTTTCACCTTGTCAGACTCTAACACTGGTCATGAAAGTGAAAAGTACCATTCAAACCAAAATCCATTTTGATCTAATTGGCAATCATGACTCAAATATCTGAAATTTGAAATATATCCACAGTTTTAATCCAAAATCAGATTTTTAAAAATTTTGCTGCTAATATGATTTACCTTTTCCTGATCACCCTAATTGGAACACTACTAAAATTTTTCTGATTGAGGGGAAAGAGTACACATGGTTTCTATTTATTTCCAGCCCAGTTGACTTGTTTTCAATTCATATTTAATAGCATAGAGATAAATATTTCAGATCAAATATAAAATTTAGAACTTCCAGTTTTAAGCAATTACAAAACTATTTAAAATTTTAAGAACCATGGTTTTTAAAATGGAATTTATCTTGCATCTTCTAATTTCTGGAATTAGCTATTTATAAGAACTAAAATAGATGCACATAAGAAAATATTGTTTAAGCTTAATTTGCAATAAACTAGTTTGGAATTTATAATTCAGATAAAGGCTAAAGTTAACTTTTGTGCCATCTTTTTTTAATTAGGTTAATAACATTCTCAACAATTGCAAATAAATAATCTGAGAAAACATGGAATATCTCTAAATAAAACCTTAACAGGTAAATCTATTTACAAATTAGGGGGTGAGAGAGGAATATATTGGGAGAGGGAGAAAGAGAGACATAGAAAATTACCTCATATAACAGAGGCAAGAAAAAGCTGTTACAATGGAGGGGAAAGCGGGGGAGGTGAAAGTGAATGAGTCAACTTTACTCTCATCAGATTTGGCTTAAGAGGGGAATAACATACACTCAACTGGATATCTTACCCTACAGGAAAGTAGAAAGGAAGGGGATAAGGGGCGAGGGATGATAGAAGGGAGGGCAGAATGGGGGAGGGGGTAGTCAGACGCAAACACTTTTGAAAAGGGACAGGGTCAAAGGAGAAAATAGAATAAATGGGATGTGTGATAGGACAGAGGGAAATATAGTTAGTCTTTTACAATATGACTATGGTGGAAATGTTTTGCCTAGCTATGCATGTATATCCTATATTGAATTGCTTGCCTTCTCAGTGAGGGTGGCTGGGGAGGGAAGAAGGGAGAGAATCTGGAACTCAAAGTTTTAAAAAACAAATGTTAAAAAATTGTTTTTACATGCAACTGGGAAATAAGATATACAGGCAATGGGGCATAGAAATCTATCTTGCCCTACAAGAAAGTAAGGAGGAAGGGAAGCGGGGGGGGGGGTGGTAATAGAAGGGAGGGCAGACTGGGGGAAGGGGTAATCAGAATGCATGCCATCTTGGGGTGGGGAGGAGAGATGGGGAGAAAATTTGGAACTTAAAATCTTGTGGAAACGAATGTTGAAAACTAAAAATAAATTAATTAATTTTTTAAAAAAAAAACAAATAAACCTATTTACATTTTTACAAGGAAAATAATATATATTATTTTAGCCAAATAAGATACATTTTAGCTACATAAGAGCAATAACAATCTTTTTTATGTTTTATTTCCTAAATCTATTTACTTTAAATTTTTTTCAATTAACATTTATTTTCTTTCTCTCACCTCCCTAACTTAAAAGGAAAAGAAAGGAAGGAAGAAAGGAATGAAGGAAGGAAGGAAGGAAGGAAGGAAGGAAGGAAGGAAGGAAGGAAGGAAGGGAGGGAGGGAGGGAGGAAGGAAGGAAGGAAAGAAGGAAGAAAGAAAGGGAGGAAGGAAAGAAGGAAGGAAGGGAGGAAGGAAGGAAAAGAAAACCCTTATGATAAATGCAAAGATGAGCACGTCCAAAATTATGTCTCAGTCAGAATCCTGAATCCATCACCTCTATGTAGTATAGACTATCATCAGTCCTCTGGAATCATGGTTGGTCATTATATTGATCAGAGTTCTTACGTTTTTCAAAATTGTTTGTCTTTACAATGTTGTTATAGTATTCATTTTTCTCCTGGCTCTGTTCTCTTTACTATGCACCAGTTCATACAAGTCTTCTTAGGTTTCTTGTAATTCCTCCCTTTCATCCTTTCTTATGACACAATACTCTTCAATTACATTAATATGCTATATTATGTTCAGTCATTCTCTGTTTGATGGGCACCCCCTTAGTCCTTTGCTACTACAGAAAAGAGCTGCTATAAATATTTCTGTACATATGGTCCTTTTCCACTTTTCTTTTTAATATCTTTGAGGTATAGAACAGTACTGATATCTCCAGGTCAAGGGATATGTACAGTTCAGTGATTTTGAGGGCAAAGTCCTCAAATTGTTTTCCAGTATGATTGGGAAAAAGTCACAGTTCCATCCTCAGTCCTTCCAACATTTATCATTTTCCTTTTTTGTCAGCTTTGCTAATCTAATGGATATGAATCAAAATCTTAGTTTGCATTTCTTTAATTATAAGTGATTTGGAGCATTTTCCCCTACGGTTATTAATAGTTCAGATGCCTTCTCTTAAGAACTGCCTGTTCATATCCTTTGACCATTTATAAATAGGGAAATGGCTCCTATTTTTACAAATTTGAATCGATTTTTTATATCTTAGATATGAGACCTTGATCAGAGAAATATATTACAAAGACTCTTTCCCCAGCCAATAATTTCCCTTCTAATTTTATCTGTATTGGTTTTGTTTGTGAAAAAATTCCAGCTTTACATAATCAAAATTGCCTGTTTTAAGCTTCTATAATCCTCTTGAGAGCAGCTAGGTGGCATAGTGGATAGAGTGCTGGGCCTGGAATCAAGAAGATTTATCTTCCTGAGTTCAAATCTGGCCTTAGACACTTACTAGCTCTGTGACCCTGGGCAAGTCACTTAACCCTGTTTGCCTCAGTTTCCTCATCTGCAAAATGAGCTGGGGAAGAAAATGGCAAACCATTCTAGTACCTTTGCCAAGAAAGCCCCAAGTGGGGTCATGAAGAATTGGACCCAACTGAAATGACTGAACAACAACAAATTAATCCTCTTGATACCTGTATGGTCATGAACCCATCTCCTCTCCTAAAATATGAAAGGAAATCTCTTCCTCTAATTTGTTTTTATGTGATTTTTAAAAAATATCTAAGTCATGTATCTATTTGGACCCATGAGGTCAATTTGGAATTTGTCTTAGTATATAGTGTAAGATGCTGATCCAAACCTACTTTCTGCCATGCTTCTTTCCAGTTTTCCCAGCAGTTTTATCTAACAGTGATTCCTTCCAGCAGTAGCTAAAGTCTTTGGATTCATCCAACAATAGGCTACTAGGTTCATTGGCTCCTATAAGTTATCTTCTATTTACTTATAAAGCCATGTGGCCATTGCTTGTTGTCTCTGTCTTCTTAAGATCTACAATAGTAAGAGTAATAATAGCTGGCATTTATAGAGTGCTTTATGATTTGCAAAATGCTTTACAAATATTATCTTATTCGATCCTTACAACAACTCTTTGTGGCAGATAGTAGTATTATCATCACCATTTTATAAAAGAGTTAACTGAAGCAGGCAGAGGAAATAAATGGCTTTCCCAGGGTCACATGGCTAGTAAGTGTCTGAGGCTAGATTTGACCTCAAGTCTAAATGCCAATCTATGCTCTATCCACTGTACCACCCACCTTCCTTAGCAAGACAAAAAGCATCTTTTTTTTCACTATGTTGGGGTTGGAAGGGGAACAATTCCATTCAATTCAATAAATATTTATTAGGTGCCTACTATGTGTCAGGAACTGTGCTAAGGATGCAAAAAGAGGCAAAAGTAATAGTCCCCACCCTCAAGGAACTTACAATCTAGTCAGAGAGACAAGATGCAAGCTAATATATGCAAAGCAACTATATGCAGGATAAATAGGGAATAATTGAAAGAGATAGAAAGCATTGGAACTATGTGGGGTTAGGGAAGGCTTCTGAGAGAAGGTGAGATTTGGGTAGAGACATAAAGGAAGCCAGGGAGTTCAGCAGTCAGAACAGAGGAGAGTATTCCAGGCTTGGGAGATAGCCAGAGAAAATGGGTGAAGCTGAGGGATGGGGTGTCTTGTTTGTGAAACAGCCAGGAAGCCACTGTCACTGGATCAAAGAGGACAGGTTGGTGAGTCAGGTGTGTAAGACTGGAAAGGTAGAAGGGGGCTCAAGGAAGGGAGAATTCCAGGACTTTGAGTTGATGGGATAATAATTAATAATAATAATAGACTGAAGAGAGAAGAAAGAACTAAGTCATAGAACTACAGTGGAAAGAGACCTCAAAAGCCACCTAGTTCAACAGCCTCACTTTACAAGATGAGAAAAAAGACCTAGGGAGGTGAAATGACTTACCCAAAGTCTCACATGCAGAAACAATCACAGGTGAGATATGGACTCGGGTGTTCTCACTGCATTCTCTCTATTGTTTTGCTTAGAGGCAACATTCTTTCCCAGGGGAATACCTTTACCCAAAGTTTCTTCCTTTTACCAATGCCTTGTTTACCCACAGGCTTTGTAGTGACTCATCAAGCTCTCTAGAAGTCCAACCGGAAAAAAAAACAAGCCCAGTGTTTTGATTTCAAATATGGATAATGATTCTGCAAAGGTGATTATGAAGGACCAGTCAGACATGTCGTAGAGCATTATAGTGTCATACAACCTAGGGAGGAGAGAATGTACGAAGAAAGGAGTCATCAACAGTGTCAAACCTGCACAGAAATCAAGGATGGAGAAAAGGATTTTTGCTATACTTGTTAATTAGGCTCTGTTCCCTCAGAGAATGAGTTTGGACTGGGAAGGATAAATCAAAACTGGATCCTAGGGAGTTTAAATCCAACAAATGTGAGGAGGTGGGTAAGAGGTGACCTGACTATCCCAATGAGTTCAAATCACCAGGCCTAGACAAACTCTATCCCAGAATCTTGTGATTGCCAAACTTCTGTCCACGATCTTTGAAACATGTGGAAAATGGAGGTGTGGCACAGGACTAGAGAAAAGCAAATGCCCCAATTTTTTGAAAAAAAATGAAGAGTGTAGAGTCTTTAAATTATAGGCTAATGAGCTTGACTTCAATTCCTGGCAGAATTCTATAACAAATTATTCGAGAGATGGTTTGAGACCATTTAGAAAGGAAAACAATAATCACAATAAGCCAGTATGACTTTATCAAGAACAGGTCAAACAAAACTAACTTATTTTACTTTTTCGATAAGTTTAACAGTCTGGTAGATCAAAAGAATGTTACAGACGTAGGAAATAGGGACTTGATTTGTAATTTCATTGGCATACGGAATTCTTAAATAAGGAAACTCCTTCTACTAATGCAGGTTGGCACCTTCTTTGCAATCTATAGTTTTAGAGAGTTACCTAGAGCACTGAGAGTTTGTGATTTGTCCAGAGTCACACAGCCAGTAAATATCAGGAGTAGGCCTTGAACCCAGGTCTTCCTATCTTCAAGGCCAGCTCTCTACAGATTAGTCCATGCTGCCTCTCACTATCATACCTGAATTTCAACAAAGCATTCAATAGAGTATCTTATGCTATCCTACTAGGTAGATATGGCATAGATGATAATATAATCAAGTAGATCTGTAACTGATTGACTGGACTCAAAAAAATCATCATCAATGGGCCACTGTCACCATGGAGTGAAATGCCCCATCCATCCTTAGTCCTATGCTATTCAACTTAGTTCTATGCTATTCAACATTTTTATCAGTGACTTGGACAAAAGTATAGGTGGCATGCTCCCCAACTTCCAGAAGACATGAAATGAGGATAGGTAAAGACAAAAACACCATATAACAATGGGCCAACTCTACCATAGTACTTCAAAACTTTAAAGATCTATGATTGTATCAGTGTTGTCCACTGAAACAGTTTCATGACTTGATACAGTAGATGATCTTTGAAAATTACTGTGACTGACTAATTCATCCCCCGGGGATCAGGCTGGTGGTGAACCTTCTCAGACTTAGCTAGGCTGATCCTCAGGTAAAGGCACATAGTCAGTCAGTCCCCGGGGTCATACACAAAGTCTTTCCAGCCTGGTAGTGAGTAGAGGTAGGTAGTGTACAGTGGATAGAATGCTGGTCCTGGACCCGAGTTCAGATGTAGCCTGAGCAAGTCATTTAACCTCTGCATGCCTCAGTTTCCTCAACTGTAAAATGGGGATCATAGCACCTACTGCCCAGGGTTGTTGTGAGGATCAAATGAGATAATATTTATAAAGTGCTTATCACACTGCCTGGCACATAGTAGGAGCTTAATAAATGCTTGTTGCCCTCCCCAACATACTTGCCATCTTGAAGAGTGGTTCCATTGTCAGAGCTTTGAAGAAGCTGGAGGCATCTTGGTGCCACCATGGGGTATTAAAGGAGGACTTTGGTAGCAAGCAGCATATAGCTATTCCTTCCACACTGTGGGGGCTAAGGGCACGGCACCCTCACAATCTAGAAAATCCACATAAAATTTTTGGCCCTCCCTTCATACCAGAGAAGTCTGATTTTTTTCTTTTTCTTTGATGGTGTGTTTACAGTACCTTATTGTAAAATTTGGGTTAAATATTTGGTCATAGGTTCTGTGTTGTCTGCTGGTCTTCCCATGTCATCTGCAGCTTCCACAAAACTCCCCAAAAATTCCCACTTAATTTCTTATGCTAACCCACAATATATCAAAACTGTGATGAGGAAAGTCATGATGTGGAAGGGATAACTGTATAAGATGAAATTTAATAGTGATGAATGTTATAGCCTACATTTGGGTTCAAAAGATCAACTTCACAAATATAAGCCTAGGACAGGAGCAGTTTGTGCAAAAGAACTCTAGGGGTTTTAGTGGAGTAAGAGCTCTATACAAGTCAAGACATGACATGACATCCATAATTCTAAAACAATCATGGACTCCATCGAGGTGCACAGCATCCCAAACAAGAGATTGGCTAGCCACTTGTCTGCACTCTGCCCTGTTCAGATCCTATCTGCATTATTGAGTTCAGTTCTGGGTGCCAAACTTTACGAAGATTATTGACAAATTGGAATACATTCAGAGGCAACTAACCAGGATGGTGGAGAGATTGGAGACCAGAACTGGGTGTGTAGAGCCTGAAAAAGAGAAAATTCAGGCTGAAAGTGCTGGATGCTTTCAACTATTTGGAACATAGTTGTGTGCTGAGAGCCAGAGCACAGAGCCAGGAGCAATAGATGGAAAAGACAGACAGAAACAGACAGAGATGCAGAGGCCGAGACAGACAGAATGATAGAGCGACAGAGACTCGGGGACAGGCAGAGAAAGACAGAGACAGAGAGTGACCTAGGCTGGATGAAAACGTAATCCTTGTCTCAGAGGCTCTAATGGAACACAAAGGGCCTGGCTAGACTTTGAGGAACCCTTTTTTAACTTCTCTAGCCCCGTTCTCACCCAAACTAACTGGGAAGTCAAGGTAAAAAGCATTAATTAAGCACCACTATATGCCAGGTACTGTGCTGAGTCCCATGGATACAAAGAAAGGCAAAAACAGTCACTGAGCTAAAGAAGCTCATGTTCTAATGGGGAAGACAACATCCAAACAGCTACAGATATACAAGATAGGCACAGGGAAAACTGGATGCATTCTAAGGAAAGACTCTAGCATGGGAGGAGTTTTCATTATCAGGTGCTACCTATTATACTGTCACCAACTACCTTTTGCAAGCACATGGTTTATAAAGTTCAAAGAATTAATAGTTTTGGAGGGTTTTTTAACATAAGAAAATAAATAGGGCTCACATAGAGCTCATGGGAAACGAGTTCTGTCCAACTCAGTCCTATATACCCAGTCCTATAGAGAGCCCTCTCCCAGGGGTAGGTATAGACATAGTCACTTAGAGTTATGTGCTGGGTGGGTTTTGTAGTGGGTATGGCCTCTTATGTGACTGATTCCTCAGTATGTGTCTTTCTTTTCGAGGATATTTTCAGCCCTGGAGGACACTGGGACTACTCATTCATTGCTCCCGGTAGTGCAGGGGCTATAGCAATAGGCCTGGAATCAGGAAGAGTTCAAATCTGGTCTCAGATACTTACTAGCTGTGTGACCCTGAGCAAATTATTTAATCTTCAATTGCCTCAGTTTCCCCAAATGTAATACAGGAATAATCATAGCAGTTATCTCCCAAGGTTGTTGTGAGGATCAAATGAGATAATATTTGCACAAAGCACTTAGCACAGTGCCTGACACACAGTAGGTATTAGATAAAGGCGCATCCCTCGCCTCATCGGCAGCACTCCTATTCAGCATTGCTCTACTCGTAGCTCTCCAGTAGATGGAGGTGGTTCTCTTCTCCCATTTTGTAGATCCTCCATCTTCCTCTGCCTGCAGATTCCCAGCCTTCCAGCATGTGGTGGGGGTTGTTCTGTTTCGTTGGGACCCAGTTCTCCTTCATGGGCTCCAGAGGAGGAGATCCTGTTAGGGTCCCTGTCTCTGGTATTATTGCTCAGAATAAAGCTCCAGACAAGACTGCTTCCTCACTCACAGGATCTCAGATCGTCAGATCTGAAGGGTCTCAGTGGACCCTTGGAAGAGATCTCAGGGGTCATCTAGTCCAATCCTTACCTGACTAGGATTCCTTTCTGGAGATCCTCTCACGAATGGTCATCGAATTTTTCCTTGAAGGTTTCCAGTGAGGCTGAACTTACTCCCTGCTAAGGCAAGTGATTGCACTTCCCCGGGAGTGGGAGGACTAGCACCTTTGGCACCCTTTTCAGGTCTGCTTATCCCGCTTTGGTATCCATCTGTCGTCCAACTCTTACCTGCGGCTCCAAAAATCTGTAACATGCACAGCAGCCAGATCCAGAAAAAACCCTCCCCACAGACAAGCTAAACCAGGCTGAAGATAATTGATAGGCCTCAAACCCATCTGTCTACCCCAAGCAGGTAAAGACTTCCTCCAGGAGAATGGGCGGATGAGAATAATTTGTTCCGTATATAGCTGAGATAGGCATTGTGGAGTACTTAAATCTTGGTAAGATATCAAAGATGCCAAGGTCATCCATTGCATCCCAGGCCATCGCCAGTCATCTCGACTTTTGTCCTGCCATCTGACTTCGATGACTGGAAGAGAGAGTGAGGCTGATAACTTTGCACAGCTCTGCCTCACCTCAATTCAATTCACTTGCAAGTCAAGACATCACTGGTGATGTCATTGGTCTTCTTCAAAACTGAAGGGTGAATGACAATTATAAAGAACGTTTGCTTTATGTCAGCCCAAAAATCGTTTTCTTTGAAACTTCCATCCATTACTTCTAATTCTGTCTTCTGGGGTCAAGCAGAACAAGTCTAATACCTTTTCACCATGATTGCCCTAATCTGAAGGCAGTTGTGAGCCACTTCCTTAGGGGTTCTGAATCTTTTGTTGTATCATGGATCCCTTTGGCAGTCTGGTGAAGCCTAAGGACCTCTTCTCAGAATGATGTTTTTAACTGCATAAAATAAAATACATAGGATTACAAAGTCATGTCAACATGCATTTATTAAGTATCTATTAAGTATTTGGCACTAGAGAAACAGAGAATCTTCAAAGAAACTTCCCTGCTCTCAAGGAGCTACTGTCTAATGGCGGAAACAATTCAAATAACTATAGTCAATCAAGATGCATACAGGATAAGCTGGAGATAATCAAAGAGAAGAAAGATTGGGACAGGCTTCTTGCAGAAGGTGGGGTTTTAGCTGGGATTTGAAGGAAGCCAGGGAAGCAAGGAAGCAGAAATAATGAGGGAAGGAATTCTAGGCTTGAGGGGCAGTTAGTGAAAATTCACAGAGTTGGGGAGATGGAAAATCTTGTGCAAATAACAGAAAGGATACCAGTGTCACCAGATTGTAGGAAAGGAAAATAATTCATTTGAAATATAGTTATCAAAAATTTTAAAATAAAAGACCAAGTTAGTAAAACCCAAGTTAAGAAACTCTGGACTGGATAATATCTGAGGTTCCTTCCCACTCTGTAATTCTGGGGTATTGTTTTTATATGGTGGTAGTCACTATGCACGTTTCTCTTATTATATTGACGTTATTTTAGATTTGTGACTCACTCCTCAAAGCCCATTCACATGGGAATCTCATTGGTGGAGACCGATAATTCAATGATTCCTACTTTAGTGAGGAACAGCTCATGTATCTTTTCATATGTCTTTCTTTTGTATCTCTTTGTAGTCTTCATGTTTATCATTTTTATATTTGATTTTATAGCCATTACCTGACTCTATAATCCAATGGACATATTAACTCACCAATGTTGGCCTTCTCCCCATTGAAGAAGATTGAACTCTATCCATACTTGCTCATGGATGTCTCATCAGCAGAGCATACGCTCTAGTAGCTTCTACCATTTTGGAAAAGCTTTGTGTGTAGTTGTAGGAATCAACTCTGTATGCTTTTTGAGGATTAATGTAGCTCAATACAGAGAAATTATTGGTTATAAATCCTTTGACACTAACAACCCATAAAACAAAGAAAAATATGTGAGTAAACCAGAATTTATTCAGTTATTCCACAGTAGAAAGACAGGTATTTTTAATATTGAAATATTATTTTTTTTACTATTATGCACCTATGAATAGTTTTGTATTGTGAGGCCATAAAAATATGGCTTTTCCATTGTTATTAATATCCTTAGAGGAAGTATTGTGTAGTGGATAGAGGTCTGGTCTTGAGGAAGGAAAAAGGTTCAAGCTTTGCTTCTGACACATACTAGTTGTGTGAACTTGGGCAAGACACTTAACCTCTTAGAGCCTTAGCTAATTCTCTAAGACTATAAGTATTGAGTGAGTTACTGACCTGCATTTCCATACCAGGAGCTCCCTACATACATAAAGATGCTGTTCCATCCTTGGCCTATTGTCTTGGTAATGAGATCTTTAGACTAAAGGGTAAGAGCAGTTTTGTGAATCTGTTCTCTTTTACCACAATAGTATAAGCTTTTTGTGGAAAGCCATCCTACCAACAATGCAATAGTTGTGTATTTCCCTATAATACCTCTTTTATTCTCAGTTGGTCAATAGAGGATAGGCCTCTGACAGTGAGATTACACAGACATCATACAGGCCACATCCCTGACTTGGTGGGTGTACACCACACCTGATATTAAGGCTTCATCTGGCTACCACAAGGGCAGAGACCACTAGAGTGATAGCTATAGAGTAGCTGCAACTATAAGAAATGATTAGGGGAATAATGTAAAGAATGACACATGAACTTGGCAGCAGGGAACAAGCTCATGTTCATTAGATTCTCAGACCCTTCCTCTACCTGGATAATCCTGTACTTGCTGGGCACTAGAGCCCTAAATGATGGTCTTATCATCATCTCATTATTTTATTATCATCTCTCTCTGCTGATGATTCCCATATTCATATATCCAGCTCCAGTCTTTCCCCTGAGCTTCAATCCCCATCACCAATTGCCTAATGAACATTTCAGACTGAACATCTCAGAAACATTTCAACCTCTACACATACAAACAAGAGGTTATTATCTCTCCCCTGAGACCCTTCCCTCTTTGCAACTTCCCTATTTCTGTTAAAGACATAATCACTCTTTCAGTCTCCCAGGTTCATAATCCCAGCATCACCCTGTACTTCCCCTCTCCCTCCCCACCCCCGTATCCAATCTGCTGCCAAATCCTGCCATTTCTATCTCCACAAGATCTCTCTCACCCAATCCTTCCTCCCTACTCACACAGATACCACATTAATTTAGGCTCTCATCCATCAGCCCTAGCCTAGACCATTGTGAGGCTTCCTAATCGGTCTCCCTGCCTCTCTCCACTTTACTCCATTCTCCACACAGCTGCCAAAGTGATTTGTCTTAAGTGCAAATTTGACCACATCATTCCCCTACTCAGTTACCTCCAGGGGCTTCCTACTTCCTCTAGAATAAAATAGACTCCTCTGTTTAGCTTTTAAAGTCTTTTACAACTTGGCCCTGATTTATCTTTCTGTCCTCACTGTCTATTACTCTCCTTCCCACACTCTGATTCAATCCAAACTGACCTTCTCTCTGGTCCTCACACACTGTACTCTCTGTGCCTTTTTATAGGCTATGTCCTATACCTGGAATGCATTTTGTCCTCACCACTGTCTCCTAGAATCACTATATTCCTCTAACACGCAGATCAAGCACCATCTTCGGCATGAAGACTTCCCCAGTTTCCTCAATTCCTCACATTTCCCTTCTCACACTAACTTGTGTTATAATAATAATTAGCACTTATATAGTGCTTTAAGGTTTGCAAATGCTGTACGTACATACGTTATCTCATCTGATCCTCACAACAATCCTGTGAAGTAGGTGCTATTATTATGACATTTTACAGAAGAAACTGAAGCTGAAATAGGTTAAGTGACTTGCCCAGGGTCACATAACTAGGAAGTGTCTAAGACAGGATTTGAACTCAGATTTTCCTGACTCTAAGTTCAGTACTTTAATCTACTGAGCCCACCTAGCTATTACTTGTATTTTCCATGTGTATATGTATGTATGTATGTATGTATATATGTATGTTTATAAACATATACAAAATAAATATATATAAAGAGAATAAATAAAATAGCATGCAAATAAGTATATATAATAGGGATTTGTTCTGTCTCCACTCCCTGAGGGCTAGGTGTGTTACATTTTATCCCTTCCCTAGGATTTTCTGGTATCTTTAGAGAGTTCGGGAGTCTCTCTTCTCTGCAATTGTCTAGAGCCCATACCAGTTGTGTTCCTCCAATTTTAGAGACACAGTAACTAGCACCCTAGTTGGATTTAATCACTTAACTTTAGATCAGATTTCACAAAAATAAAATTATTTCAAAGATATAACAAGAATAAATATAGAAGCACTTCCCCCAGCACCTCTGGCCATAATCTCCCCATGCCACCTTAATATGTGAGGAGGAGAGAAGGATTAGTCTTATAGTTTAACTAAGCTCCTGCAGAGTATTAGTCCCAACAAATTCAAGTAGAAAGCACCCTTTAGCCCTGGCTTCTCAGAGCTTGTCTTCAGGGAATCCTAGGCTCTAAGATCCCCATGGCTCAAGTTCCCTCCCTGCACACAGCACTGAAAAGCATAAGTGAAACACACCAAAACCCCAAGCCCATTTCTTGAGTTCACATGGCCTAAGGAGCTGGGAGGAGGTGGCTCTCAGACTGTCCCATCCTTTATGGTGTTCCCTACTGTAAGAGAATGAGTCCTTTACTCCTGGGTTTGAATGCCAGAAAGAAAGCAGCTGTGTTTTGTTCTAGTTAGATTTAAAAAGGAAGAAAAGAAGGAGAGAGGGAAGGAAGGAAGGGAGGGAGGGAGGTGGGAAGGGAGGGAGGGAAGGAAGAAGCTGCTCCCAACCAGAGAGGCTGGCAGACCAATGCAGAGTATCCATCCTTGTGCACATCTGCACCAGTTCTCTTGTCTCTCATGAAGAGATCCCAAGCATCTCCCACATGGGTGACACCATTTTTTGTATTTTTAGTAGTTGGGAATATGTTAATCCCCTGTTACCTACACACATATGTATGCTAAACCTCTGTTACATACATACATACATACACATGTGTATAACCTTGTATATTCCCATTTAGAATATAAATTCTTTGAGACTAGGGATTGTTTCATTCATTGAATTCGTATGCCTACTTCCTAGCACACAGTAAGCACATAATAAATGCTTGTTGTTTGATAGCTATGACTATAGATGAAAGGAAGCTTCGTGTAGTGGAGAGAGGGACAGCTTTGGAGTAAGAAAAACATGGATTTAAGTCCTAGCTCTAATATATGGTTTCACCACCATAACTTGGCTGCCTTCTTTCTTTGTTCCCACAGCCCCCTTCTCCTATTTGTTGAGTTCCTCCCAGAACCTCCATTTTGAGGAAGGACCCTAATCAGCCATCCTTTATTCTTAGGACTTCATACCTGTGCTCCAGAGTGGCTACCTCCCCAGCCACCTTTTAGCTTCCTTTTATGTGTTGCTGCCCTCCAGGAGAATGTAAACTCCTTAAGGGCAGGGAGAGTCTTTTTTGGTTCATATTTGTATTCTAACACTTAGCACAGTGCCTGGCACATAGTAAATGTTTAATAAATGCCTGTTGACTTGTTTCCTTGACTTGTGCTACCCTGGTTAAGTCACTTAACCTCTTGGTGAGCCATACAACTCTCTGGGACTAGAAACTACTGTCTAGTCATTGGTGGAGACATGAGAAAGACCTTAGCTTAAAAAGGCCAAGGTCTCCCACTGCATCCTGGGCTATCTCCAGTTGTCCTGATCTATCTATATCTTGCCACTGGACCCGGATGGCTCTGGAGGAGAGAGTGAGGCTGGTCACCTTGCACAGCCCTGCCTCACTTAAATCAAATTTATTTGCAAATCATGACATCACTTCCCTGGTGTTATTGATCCCCTTCAAGAATGAAGGACAAACTACTCCTTCCTCCCCCACCCCCCAAAAAAGTCTGTTAATACTACTTTCAGATTCTATAGTGCTAATACATTAAAAATGGTTATTTCTAGTAATGGCCCTTTAAGGTAGGTGGGGCAACCATTATTTCCATTTTATAGATAAGCAAACTGTAGTTCGGTGGTATCCTAATTGTTCCAAAGACACACACACAGATAGTAGTAGAACCAAGACTCAAAATTTTGGCCCCAGTGTTCTTTGGAGTATGCTACACTGCCTTTCTAAGCTAGGAGCACCCTCCAGGATAGGTCTGGGCCAGGAAGCCAGGTGCTTAGTCTATTTATTTAGAAATAAAAAGCTGGGTCATGTAGGTGGGTGTTGACATTGAGAAATCAAGAGTGGAGGACTGGGCTAGGCAGGGCTTGGTCTGACAAGTAGGTGCAGAATCAGAGGAAGGCAGGCACTATTTTTTTAAAATATATTTCTTTTTAAGCAAGAACTCTGCATCAGGCATGCAAGGGAGGGAGAGGGTTCTGGGTGGCAAGCCAAGTTGATACAAATAACCAGAGAGGTGTGTAATTTATAGCCTGGGTCATAGCAGGAAACTCCAAAGAAGTAGGTGAGATGCTATCCAGGCTGAAATCAGAGATAACAACTTGGTTACTCCCAGAGGGTGTCTGGTCAGTCTGGTTCCTTTGGGGTGGTGGCTTCATCTCCTGATGTCTGGGAATCCTTCAACTCTATCTTAGGAAGAGGATATAGTAATATCCTCAGGGAGGTGAGCAGTCTCCCTTGGAAACTAGAAGGGCATGGGACCTCTAGAGTCCCCATGGTTGTCATTTTATGTTTCATCCCAGAGCCCAAATCTCCAGAATGAGACATTTCCCCATAGAACTAACAATATATTTATCACTGGATCAAGGTTTTGTTTGTTTTATTTGTTTTTCCCCCAAATTTTTTTCTTTTTCAGTTTTTTTCAGCTCTGAAAATATTCGTATCTTCTAAGAAAGAATATTAGGAGGCATATACCCCAAGGAGATCCCACAGACACCAATCATTCAGTCAATAAACATTTATTAAGTACCTATGGGAAGGCAACTAAGTGGCTCTTTAAGAGAGAGCTCTGTGCTTAGAATCTGGAATACTCATCTTCATGGGATCCAATCAAGCTTCACATACTTATTGATTGTGTGACCCTGGACAGGTCACTTGACCCTGTTTGTCTCAATTCCTTATCTGTAAAATGAGCTGGAGAAGAAAATGGCAAACCACTTGAGTATCTTTACCAAGAAAACCCCAAATGGGGTCACAGAGTGTTGGACAGATTGAAAAACCACAGAACTGAAAGTACCTACTATGTAACAAACACCATGCTAAGTGCTGGGGATACAAAAAGAGGTAAAAGACACTCCCTGCCCTCGAGGAGCCCACAGTCAAATGGAAGAGGCAACAAGCAAACAAAAGTGTACCAAAAAGGTACATACAGGATAAATAGGACGCAATTGAGAGACAGAAAGCATTAGAATTAAGAGAGGCTGGGAAGGGCTGTTAGTTCGCACTTGAAGAAAGCCAGGGAAGCCAGGAGGCAGAGATGAGGAAGAAAATCATTCCAGGCATAGGGAGCAGCCAGAGAGAATGCCCAGAGCCAAAATATTTATAGCAGTATTTTTTTTAATGACAGCAAGGAATTGAAAACAAAGTAGACGCCCATTCACTGGGGAACAGCTAAACAAACAGTGGTGCATGAACATAATGGAATATCATTCTTGCTGAAATGATACAGAGAAGCATGGAAAGACATAAGTTTATATAAATGGAATTATCAGAACCAGGAAAACAATATATATGACCACCACAATGTAAATGGAAAGAACAACAAATCAATTAAAAGAGAATATTGTAAAATGATAATGACCTACGTTGGTCCAAAAGCAGAGATGTGAGAAGGCACCTCCTTTCACTGTGCCTTCGAAATAAGAGTCTACCATTCCCCAATTGACAAATGGTCAAAGGATATAAGCAGGCAGTTTTCAGAAGAAGAAATCAAAGCTATCGATAGTCATATGAAGAAATGCTCTAAATCACTACTGATTAAAAGAAAGGCAGATTAAAATAACTCTGAGGTACCAACTCACACCTATCAAAAAATGACAAATGCTGGAGGAGATGGGGGAGGGGGGAATTGGGACAGTAATGAATGGAGGTCCAACCATTCTGGAGAACAATTTGGAACTAGGCTCAAAGGGCTATAAAACTGTGCATACCAGGGCGGGGGTCGGGGGGGCAGAGCCAAGATGGCAGCTAGAAAGCAGAGACCTGATTAAGCTCTCCCCCAAATCCCTCCAAACACCTGTAAAAAATGGCTCTGAATAAATTCTAGAGCTGCGGAACCCACGAAATAGCAGAGGGAAGCAGGGCTCCAGCCCGATGGCCTGGATGCTTGCTGAGAAGGGTCTATCTCACAGTGCTAGGAGTGAAGTGCAGCCCAGTGTGGGCCGTGCCAGGACATACCAGAACAGGAGTCAGCTGGAGCAGGCCTTAGGGCCATGAATCACTGAGCTGTAGTAGTTACCAGACTTCTCAACCCACAAATGCCAAAGACCATAGAGCATGTTAGTGGGAAAACTGTTGGACTGGGGTGAGAATGGTCCAGGCCCAGCCCTGGGGGCAGTGGAGGTGGCGCTGGTGGCGCAGCAGCAGGAAGCTCCTGTGGCTGCTTCCAGAACTCCAGTGTCAGCTACTTCCAGAGTTCCTGGCCCACACGGTAGGAGGAATTGAGCAGCAGATCAGAGCAGGAGTGCAGGGAGCACTTTGCTGGCACAGAGGCAGGGTTCTCTTGCTTTGCCCTGTTTGGATTTGGGTTGCTGTCCTGGTTGGCGGTTCTTGGAGGAGGAGGAGCACTGCTGTGGTAGAGTTTGCAGTGACCTTGGAGTAGAAGTAGCGCTGAAAACAGCAGCACAGCCCCTAAAGCTTAGGACAAAGTACTCTCTATTCTACAAGCAGTCATACCCTGATAAAAAGCTCAAAGGTCAAGTAGACCAGGAAGCACAGAAGGACTCAGACTCAGACTTCAGAATCTGTTTTTGGTGACAAAGAAGATCAAAATGCACAGCCAGAAGAAGTCAACAAAGTCATAATGCCTACATCAAAAGCCTCCAAGAAAAATGTGAATTGGTCTCAGGCCATGGAAGAGCTCAAAAAGGATTTGGAAAAGCAAGTAAGAGAAGTAGAGGAAAATTTGGGAAGAAAAATGAGAGTTATACAAGAAAATCATGAAAAACAAGCCAACAACTTGCTAAAGGAGACCCAAAAAATACTGAAGAAAATAACACCTTAAAAATAGACTAACCCAAATGGCAAAAGAGCTGCAAAAAGCTAATGAGGAGAAGGATGCCTTGAAAGGCAGAATTACCCAAATGGAAAAGGAGGTCCAAAAGACCACTGAAGAAAATACTACCTTAAAAATCAGATTGGAGCAAGTGGAGGATAGTGACTTTATGAGAAATCAAGATATTATAAAATAGAACCAAAGGAATGAAAAAATGGAAGACAATGTGAAATATCTCATTGGAAAAACCTGACCTGGAGAAAAACCATTCTCCTGGAGAATAGACTCAGGAGTGATGATTTAAAAATTATTGAACTACCTGAAAGTCATGATCAAAAAAAGAGCCTAGATATCATCTTTCAAGAAATTATCAAGGAAAACTTCCCTGATATTCTAGAACCAGAGGGTAAAATAGAAATTGAAAGAATCTACTGATCGCCTCCTGAAAAAGATCTCAAAAAGAAAACTCCTAGGAATATTGTCACCAAATTCCAGAGCTCCCAGGTCAAGGAGAAAATACTGCAAGCAGCCAGAAAGAAATGATTTGAGTATTATGAAAACACAATCAGGATAACACAAGATCTAGCAGCTTCTACATTAAGGGACCAAAGGGCTTGGAATATGATATTCCGGAGGTCAAAGGAGCTAGGATTAAAACCAAGAATCACCTACCCAGCAAAACTGGTATAATGCTCCAAGGCAAAATGTGGATTTTCAATAAAATAGAGAACTTTCAAGCTTTCTCGATGAAAAGACCAGAGGTGAATAGAAAATTTGATTTTCAAATACAAGAATCAAGAGAAGCATGAAAAGGTAAACAGGAAAGAGAAATCATAAGGAACTTACCAAAGTTGAACTGTTTTGTTTATATTCCTACAAGGAAAGATGATGTTTATAATTCATGAGACCTTTCTCAGTATTAAGGTAGTTGAAGAGAATATTTATATATAAAGACAGAGGGCACAGGGTGAGTTGAATATGAAGGGGTGATATCTAAAAAATTAAATTAAATTAAAGGTTGAGAGAAGAATATATTGAGAGAGGGAGAAAGGGAGAGATAGAATGGAGTAAATTGTCTCCCATAAAAGTGACAAGAAAAAGCAGTTCTGTTGGAAGAGAAGAGGGGACAGGTGAGGGGGAATGAATGAATCTTGATCTCATCGGATTTGACTTGAGGAGGGAATAACATACACACTCAATTGGGTATGGGGGAAGGGGATAAGACAAGGGGTATGATAGAAGGAAGGGCAGATCAGGGGAGGAGGTAATCAAAAGCAAACACTTTTGAAAAGGGACAGTGTCAAGGGAGAAAATTGAATAAAGGGGGACAGGGTAGGATGGAAGGAAATACAGTTAGTCTTTCACAACATGAATATTGTGGAAGTGTTTTGCATATTGAAACATGTGTGGCCTATGTTGAATTACTTGCCTTCTTAGGGTGGGTGGATGGGGAGGGAAGAAGGAAGAGAATTTGGAACTCAAAGTTCTAAAGGCAGATGCTCAAAAAAACAAGTTGCTTTTGCATGCAACTGGGAAATAAGACATACAGGCAATGGGGTATAGAAATCTATCTTGCCCTACAAGAAAGTAAGGGGAAAGGGGATTGGGGGGGGGGGTGACACAAGGGAAGACTGACTGGGGAACAGGGCAGTCAGAATATATGTCATCTTGGAGTGAGGGGGAGGGTAGAAATGGGGAGAAAATTTGTAACTCAAAATATTGTGGAAATCAATGTTGAAAACTAAAAATATTAAATAAATAAATAATTTCCTTTAAAAAGAAATACCATGCATACCCTTTGACCAAGCAATACCACTACTGAGGTCTATACCCAAAGAGATCAAAGGAAAAGGACCTGTATGTTAAAAAAATATTTATAGCAACTCTTTTTGGGGTGGCAAAAAATTGGAAATGAAGAGGATGTTCGTCAACTGCGCAATGGCTAAATTAGTTGTTGCATGTGACTGTGATGGAGTATCATTATGCTATGGGAAGTGACAAGGTGGATGGTTTCAGAAAAACATGGCAAGATGCAAAGTGAAGTAAGAAGAACCAGGAGATCATTATGTACAGTAATAGTAATGTAAGATGATCAATTAAAGATTTGGCTTCTCTCATCATACAATGATCCAAGACAATTCCAAAGGATTCATGATGAAAAAATGTATCCACCTCTAGAGAGAGAACTGATGAACTCTGAGTGAGGAAGGAAGGAAAGAAGGAAGGAAAGAAAAGAGAAAATAAAAGAAAAGAAATAGGGATCTACAATATGGAACACCACATATGACATATTTTTTGGATATAATGATTAGTTTTGCTGGATTTTTTTTCTCCTTTTTTATTCTTTATAAGAGATGGCTCTCTGGGAAATGTTAAGGGGAATGTTACAATGGGAAATGTAGTTGATACAAAAACAAAGATATTGATAAAAATCTTTGGGTTTTTTTTGAAGGACTATCATTGAGTCTGAGTCAAAGGAGATGGGTTCAAATCCTGACTCTGCCACTTACCACTGCACCCTTGAGCAATTCAATTAAATTCAACGAGCATTTTTTTAAAATGCCTGCTACATGCGGGAACTGTGCTAGGACTTGACGATTCCAAGAAAAAAGAACAGAGTGCTTCTCCTGACCTCGAGAAGCTTACATTCTACTGGAGATAGGATACAATAAACAGATCAATAAAAAGATAATTTGAGAAAGAAGAGAACACACACAATTGGGGAATTAGGAAATAATAATGTTGTTGTCTGACTCTGTGACCCCATTTGGGGTTTTCTTGGCAAAGATATTGGAGTGGTTTGCCATTTCCTTCTCCAGTTCATTTTACAGGTGAGGAAACTGAGGCAAACAGGATTAAGTGACTTGCCCAGGGTCGCACAGCTAGTAAGCGTCTGAGGCTCAATTTGACCTCAGGAAGATGAGTCTTCCTGACTCCAGGCCTGGCTCTCTATCTACAGCGCTGCCTAGCTGCCCTAGTCTTTCAGTTACCTTGATGTTAACCCTCCGGAAGGTTTGACTGTGAATGGAGCAGCTTGGGGTGGGGGGGATATTTACTAGCTTCTCATGGGAGTGGCTGAGGCTGAGGTTTAAATCTAAGCACTCAAATTTTGTATCTTTAAATTCTTAGGTTTAATTTGGTCTTTGCTTATGGACAAAAGGGAAGTCTGTCTCCAAATAGCTGAAATGTATTCTTGAATTCCTTGGTTTTCTTGCAAACCAAAAAGGGTCTGGAGTCCCAGGAGTGGGGAACCTGCGGCCTCAAGGCCATACATGGCCCTCTAGGTCCTCAAGTGCAGCCTTTTGACTGAATCCAAACTTCACAGAACCTGGCTCTGGACTGTATGGAACTAGAAGGAGCCATAGGCTACTGGCTCTTGCAATGGTTCTTTCAATACATTTGGTTTTTCTTCTTTTTTCCCTTTCTTTTTCTTCTTTCTATGGTGATGAGCATAGAACTATATGTAGTTATATCTTTTTTGTGGAATTTATATATAATATGTATTCTAAATTAATGAATGCCAAAAAAGACATTTCCTTATTAAAAATTAGAACAGAAAAAGAGGCTGGCATTGAACGCTGGGCCTGGAGTCAGGAAGACCTGAGTTCAAATCCGGCCTCAGACACTTACTAGTTGTGTGACAATGGGGAAGTCACTCGACTCTGTTTACCTTAGTCCCTCATCTGTAAAATGAGCTGGAGGAGGAAATGGCAAACCCCTCTAGGATCTCTGCCAAGAAAACCCCAAATGTGGTCACAAAGAATCAGATACAACTAAAAAAACTAAACAAAATTGAACAAATTGAGAGACTCTGGATTCTAGTCTTTTACAACATGAATATTGTGGAAGTGTTTTGCATATTGAAACATGTGTGGCCTATGTTGAATTACTTGCCTTCTTAGGGTGGGTGGATGGGGAGGGAAGAAGGAAGAGAATTTGGAACTCTAGGTATTTCTTTGCCTGCCACTTTTCCTCATACTTGTTACTGACAAGGACTTATGACCCTGCCCACTGAATGCCCCTGACTGCTTCCTGGCATGGCTGGCAAGTCCCTGTTTCTTTTTCAGACTCAAGGACAGGCCAAGGCAGAAAGGAGAAAGAGAGTGGGGGCAAGAAGCAGAAGGGGGAGAGAGAAGGTGGGGAAAGGGAGAGGGGGAGAGATTCCATATTCTATGCCTGTTCTTCCAAACTACCTTTGAGGAAGCTGTGAATGGATTGTGTTCTGGGTCACTTCTGCCCAGAGGCTCTTTGACTCTTTCCAAGATGGAGAGAAATTCACAAATAGTAATTATAATTTTGAATGTGAACAGGATGTTTGTAGAAGCTGTCTTTGTGGTAGCAAGGAACTGGAAATTGCAGGGATCCCTATCAATTGGAGGATGGCTAAATAAGTTGTGGTGTATGGTTGTGATGGAATGCTACTGTGCTGTAAGAAATGATGAGCTCACTGATCTTAGAAAGGCTTGGAAAGACACAAAATGGTCAAGAGTGAAGTGAGCAGAACCAAGAGAACATCATATACAGTAAAGGCAATATTGTTTTAAGAACAACTTTGAGTGACTAAGTCATTTTGACTAGTATAACTACCCAAATTAAAAATAAAATGCATATGAAGAAAGATGCTATCTGCATCCAGAGAAAGAACCGATAAATAGAAGTATACAGAGAATAATTTTACATGTATATACTTATTTGTGTCTAATGGTAGCCATCTCAAGAGTGGGGTGGGGAGAAAAGAGGGGAAAAAGAAATTTACGTAACTTTATTATATATTTAAAAGGAATAGCAAGTTGTACACAAAAGATTTGCAGTTTCACGTGCAAACATCTTTTTTATTGTCCTATGTTACGGAAATGCTTGTTTTATTCCATAAACTAAAGATAAAATAAATTTTTTTTAAAAAAACCTTTGTGGGCACATACTCCTTCAGAAGGGCCGACCCAGACACAGGGACAATGCCTTGTAAAGTATCCCCTACCATATCTATGTATCCAACTAAACTGTAAGTCCTCCAATGGCAAAAATTGTATCTTGTCTAAACTTTGAGTCTCTACTAGTACCTAGGAGAATGCTCTAAACCCAGCAGACACATAAGAAACATTGAACTGAATTTCTCTCATAATGTATTTTTATCCCTTGTATCAGAAGCTGAATTACATTTCTATATGTGTGCATTTATTTTTCTGGGGGAAGCAGTACTTGAAATTAAATGTTTAAAACTCAAGCTCACAGATGCACATTCCCAATTTAACTTTGCTACTGCAAATACTTGTACTGGTTAGTTCACAAATTATAATTTCACAGTATAAAACTTCCTCCCCTCCCCATCTTCATCTCCATAAACACACACTTTTATGTGGTATTTTCTACTGGGGAACTTTACTTTCCTCAGGGATTTCAATTCTTGTCTTTTAATTCTGTTCTTGTTCTATTCATGAATTGAAAAAAAAAGTCAAATCTGTAAATATTTGAGGAGAGTAAGATGCATTTCCTATTAACACAACCGTAACCCTACCACATGAATCTCACCTTGTATCGGTGTTTTACAAACCCCCAGTATAGCCTTTAAAGTTTTTGCTTTGTGATTCTCAATGTTTATAATGAAAAATATTGTTAGAGATTCCCCTCGTGAAACTTCTGCAGTGTGCTATGCTTCCATGGCAGACAAGTTCCATTTCAATCCACAAAGTAAATCCAGAATACTGAATAAAGACAAAAGTTGGCATTTTCTTCCCTGCTTCTGTTTGAGAAAGGAGATATAATGATTACTTGGCCTTTATTTGATTTGTATATTAGCTTTAATATAGTAGAATTGTTCCACATCTGAATGAACACGTAGAATATCTGAGCATAGTCCACAAACGCCACACTACTTCTGGGATTCCGGTTTCAAAAGGGCAGGTCCACACTGGCTTCATTCATTCTCATTTCTTCATTGGTATTCATTTATAAGGTGCACCTTTTTCTTCTCTCGCAAGCACTACACTAGTGCAGATAACTTGGAAACAATACTCTGTGTGGTGGCATTGAAGTTCCCGGGCAGCCGCTGGCTCCATAATCAATGAAAAGAAAAAACTAGTAGATAGATTGGGCCTCAGACACTTATTAGCTGTGTGACCCTGGGCAAGTCACTAATCTCTGTTTGCCTCAGTTTCTTCAACTGTAAAATGGAGGAGATAATAGCACCTACTTCTCAGGGGCATTGTGAGAATCAGATGGAATAATATCTGTAAAGGGCTTAGCACAATGTTTAACACATAGTAGGTGTCATGTAAATGCTAGTTATTACTATTAGCTGCTATAGGACAATTCAATAACAAATCCAACTCAACAAATATACTGAGCCCTTTATGTCCAAGGCACTGTGCTAGCATAACAAGGCTTCAGAATGCAACAAGGCTGCCTCAATTTATGGGGCTCAAAGGGAGGTAAGAATAGAAACAGATTCTCCCAATCCTTCTTCAAGGGCCCCAAGATACTCCAGAGCAGCGGGTCACTCTGCTTTCCTCAGGCAGAGGAGGTACCAAACTAAAATTATATTTATCTGCTTTCTTGATTATTATTGGTCTGGAGCAGGGGTGGCAGGAACATAGTTTTCAGGTTCAAGATAACCTTCTGATTACTGTTTCTTACCATGCAAAGAGGACCCCAAGCATTTAGATCCAAGGCTTGACTTCCTTCCCACCAAATGTTGGTTCCATGATGAACACACACATAGCAAGTAAAGCAAAAAACCAAACAAATATTTATCCAAGTCGATAGCAAAACAGGTGTCAGAGAAAGTATACAAAGGAGAATATATACCAGACAAAACAAAGTAAAGGAGCTCTCCCATTGGGAGTGAGGTAACTCAATTCAACCAAGAGAGTCTTGGATCTCACCCAACGGGAAAATTCCCCAAAGTCTCTCGTGTCTCACCTAAGGATAGAGATGATGAAGATTGCCAGCTTCTCTCATGTAGGCCTCTTCCCAGCATCCTTTTCTCTTTTCATGAAGTGAGGTTGGTATGGTCCAGCTTCTCTCTTGAAGCTAAAAGTCGGAAGTGCTAGAAGCTAGAAGATCCCAAAAAGACTCAACAACCCCCTAAGACTGAAGAGAACAGGTCTCTCCTCTTTTCTACTCTCCCTGACTCTGCCCTATTGTTGGACTCCTCACACAGGTGCAGGGCATTGATCTTCCACCAGTGAGGAGAAAGTCTCATACCACTGTCCTTTTGAGCCAAGGTTAGACTAGAAAAAACTTCTGCCCTCAAAGAGCTTGTGATCCAGTAAAGGAGAATTAGACTTACATGCAAATAAGTATTTGGAGACAAAATAGGGCTTCAAAAGATATGAGAGGTACTAGGGGCTAGGACAAAGAAGAGAAGGATTGTATCTGACTGAAAGAATTAAAGAAGAATCCTTGGAGGAGGGGGCTTCTGGGCTGGGCCTGGAAAGGTCTCAGCCTGGGGAGCTGTAGAATAGGACAGTGTGAGCAAAAAGGAATGAGGCACAGAACAGAGGCAGGACAAGGAATGTTCTGTAGGCCACAATACCCAGCTTAGAGGACAGGAGGAAGAATAGTGTGAGAAAAGACTAAAAATATAGGTCGGGGCCAGATTTCAAAAGGCACTGAATGAAAAACTAAGAGTTTTGACTTTATTCCTAAAGCAACAAGGAGCCATTGAAGATCTTTGAGCAGGGGAGTAATGCAACTAGATCAACAGATTAGGAACATTAAATAGGGAAGAGATCATTCTTTCTTAGCTCTAGCAGCTTTATGGATTAATCCAAGTAGGACAAAAGTCGTAGTTTGAGGAGTACGGCTTAATTTCCATGACCATGCAGAGATTCTTCCACAAAGCGCTACTTTAATAATAGCTAATAATAATAACAGCTAGCATTTATATAATCCATTAAAGTCTGCAAAAGGCTTTAGAAGTATTTTTCATTTGATCCTTACAAGAACCCTGGGAAGTAGGTGTAATTATTATCCCCATTTGACAGACAAGAAAAATGAGGCAAACAGAGGTTAAATGCCTTGCCCAGGGTCACATGGCTAGTAAATGTCTCAGACCAGATTTGAATTCCGGTCTTCCTCATTCCAGGTCCACTATACCACTATCCACCATACTACCTAGCTGCCTCATTTGATTTCTTATTATGATGTAGAAATGATAGGCTCTACCAAACTGGGAAAGCTTTGTCTATACTCCTGACAAAAGCCTATTTCTACTTTCTGAAGACCAACCTAGTTAAGTAAGCAGAGACATCAGTAAGGAGGCTGGTTACTTGGTGATAAAGTCCTTGGCCATGGGGAAGAAATAAACAAAGAAATAAAGAAAAATTTAAAAATGGCCCTGCGCCTTCAAAGGCTCCCTTATATTCCTGCGGTGACAAAGGCAGAGTAGTAGAAAGGAAGGAGAAGTAGCTAAGAACCTTATAGTTTATTTTTAAACTTTTTTTCAATTAACAAAAATCTATTTTCCCTTCCTCCCACCTACCATGTTAACAAATATTCATAGTCAAGCAAAACAAATTTCTACCTTGGCAAAATATGTTTCTTATTCTCTGTCAGAAGTCTACAGCATGGTTCATCATGAGTCCTCTGGAATCATGGCTGATCATTGCATTGATTAGAGTTCTTAAGTCTTTCAAAGTTTTTTTTTTCCCCAGATTTGTTTTTCTTTAGCATAAAACCATTTTCTCTTCCTCTCATAAATAGAATCCATAGTTTTAAAACCACCTATAAATATTAATTTAGCCAGTGGTATTCAAAATGTGAAATGTTTGTCCAGTGATCAAGGAGTAGACAGATTACTTATAGGAACTGAATCACATTCATTATGACAATCTCTCTACAAATGAAACCAGAAGACAAGAGGAAGTCACAATTAAATGAAGGAACAGTTCACAGGCTCTTTTTCTGGAGAGATGAATGAAGGAATAGGCAGAGTTGGTTTTTTCATGCCTCCAAGGGTAACAAGAAACACCATTTCACTGGACATTTGGTCCTCCCATATTTCAATGCTCCTAATACACATTTGCAAAAAATATCACCATAAAAATAATCATAGTTTATGCACCAACATCTGTTGCTGAAAATGAAACTATAAAAAAAATCTAGGGAGAACTCAACACAACTGCTCAAATAAAATCATCATATATGTCAAGGGGCAACATGGGATGTTTTGGTCAAATGCCCCATCAGTGAAAAAAAAATTAGCACACCCAAATAAGTATATATTTATTTATAAATTATATAGGTGAACTATTGTACTAATAATGATGTACATTATAAAACTTATATAAACAACAATTTCAAGGATGGAATATTTTGAAAATGTTTAATTTCTTAATGATACAAAAATTTTGCTTTTGCTATATTATGAATAATAATATTTTTAGTGAGATCTATGCAATTGCATATGCTTCACTATTTTTTAATATCTTGACTTAACACTTTGTGATACAGAAGGTCAGGTTCTAAGTTCTATTACTAAGTTCTGTTACTAACTATCATAGCTAAGTGAGAGACCTCACTAAGACTTGGAGATCCAAATGGAAGAAGTATATTGCTGGCTGCAGTTACTAAATCATGATACAAAGTTTTTTTCTTGAAATTCAACTAGTAAACCTCTATCATCCTGGTTGTCATTCACTGTTCTTACAAACTAATAGGCAGGTGCTATATTTTTATATTTTTTTTAAAAAATAGGTTGAAAAGCCATTGACAATTTCATTTGGAAGATTTTTAAATAGGTTAGAAAAGTCTGTTTCCAAGTTATTCAAGTTAATCCAACAGCAAGCATTTGTTAAGCACATTTATGATGTGCCAGGCACTGTGCTAAATGCTGAGGATACAAAGAAAAGGTAAAAACAGTCCTTGCCTTCTAGGGGCTTATATTCTTTTAAAGATCAACAGGAGGAGCACAGGATAGTCAGGCATGGATGGATTGCAATCTGTATCTTCAAAGGGAGTACCCACACATCAGTGAGGTCTTAGATCCATCTGAACACTGAAGCATGCAGATGACTTATTTTCACAAGTTCCATTTTAGACAGAAATCCACTTTTTTAAAATTTTATTTTTAATTTATGAAATAAAACAAGCTTTTCCATAACATAGTAGAATAATAAAAAAGATGATTGTGCATGAAACTGCAAATCTATCATATATAAGTTGCTATTCCTTTTGAATATATAATAAATCTATCATGTAAATTTCTTTTTTTCTTCCTTTACCCTCTCCCACCTTAGAGACAGCTACAAATATGTATATCCATGTAAAATCATTCTATGCATACTACTATTTGTCAGTTCTTTCTTTGGATGCAAATAGAATTTTCCTTCATATGTCCCTTGCAGTTAATTTGGGTATTTATAATAGTCAAGATGACTTAGTCACTCAAAGTTGTTTTTAAAACAGTATTGCTGTATACAATGTTCTACTCATTTTGCTCTTCATTAGAAATCTACTCTTAAAAGTGATTTGAATAAGTATGTTTGAAAGAAGCATCCTATTCACAGGAAAAGGAAGCTTTTAAACTAAAAAGTCAAATAAATCTTCCCCTTTACTATTTCTTTTTTCTTTCTTTTCTATTTTCCCTTTAAAGACAAGGGAAGGGAACAAATCTTTGGACTTAAAAATCCTGAAAGGAACACTGCTGTAAATTTCATTAGTTCAAATTCAAATCCCTAGGAACCAGAAAATGAACACTAAATCAAGAGGACTTAAAATGAAACAGATGGGGTTAAGAGGAAACAGAAACCAAGGCACTGCAGAGTTCGAAACTGGGTTAAAATGTTCAACAGGAGAAGCTATGGAGACACAATGCATCATACAGTATGCAAGGAAGATTTGTTCTTAAAGAATATTGGGCCTCTACTAGCAAAAAAGAGAAGAGGCATTAAACATTTATTGATACCGTCTACTTTCACTTTTAGGAAGCACTTGGCAAAGATCCACTTGGCCTGCCTCCTAGAACAGAGGCAAAGAACTCTGGCTGCCTAGAAAACTGGCGAAAGAGTAAAAGATGTTATCTAAATGGAACCTTTGTCAAATTGGCAAAAAGCTTTTAGCCCAGTATTGCAGGAATCTCCATTATAAACCAGATTCTTATTAAATCACATCAATATTGGAACTGAAAGAAAGAAAAAAAAACTTGAGTTCCAAGTTCTAAAAAAATACTAAAATATTTAGGCCTATCTTCAGTTAAATATGTGGATTTTTTGTGGTGTTCAGGGAAAGTGGGGAGAAGGAAAGCTTGAAAAAAAATGTATATAGCAACTTTAGAAAACTACAAAATTATAAATTATTTAAAATCTATTTTACTCTTCTTCATAGGACTAGTAATTATATTTATTCAATTTTAAGAATTAATATTCTTTAATCAACAAGCATTTATTCTGTATACACTTATTTGAAGGGATGAAAAAGCATTTACTGTATTTAGCACTTCCTCTGGGCCAGGCAAGAGGCAGCAGGGTATAATGGAGATATGAGCTTGAAGCCAAGAAGACCTGGGTTCAAGTCCTGCTGCTAACATACACTAACCTTGTGCTCTCTAGGCAACTAAATCTATAAAATACAGGGAAGTGATGACTTTCAGTGTAGAGGAATTTTCCTCACCCAGGAGTTCCCTATATTAATGAAATCAAAGGTCCAATACCTATTCCTATGTGATAGACATCAGGCTAAGTCCTGGAGATATAAAGACTAAAAGCAGCTCAAAAGGAGACAAGATGTCTGTGTGTTTTCTCTTTTGATATGGTGTCTCCCACCACCACCACCACCATCATTGGGCAGCTAGATGGTGCCATCGTGCATAGAGTGGTGGGCCTGGAGTCAGGAAGACTCATCTTCCCTAGTTCAAATTTGACCTCAGACACTTACTAGCTGTGTGACCCTGGGCAAGTCATGTAAGTGTTTGCCTCAGTTTCCTCATCTGTAAAATGAGCTGGAGA
Source organism: Trichosurus vulpecula (assembly GCF_011100635.1). Taxonomy (NCBI): domain Eukaryota; kingdom Metazoa; phylum Chordata; class Mammalia; order Diprotodontia; family Phalangeridae; genus Trichosurus; species Trichosurus vulpecula. The sequence goes on from NC_050574.1 coordinate 184,756,180, forward strand.
AGGAAATGGCAAACCACACCCAGTAGCTCTGCCAAGAAAACCCCAAATGGGGATAGGAAGAATCAGACCCAAGTGAACAACAACTCCCCCAATTAAGACTGTCAGCTCCTTCAGAGTAGTTGTCTCTCTTTTTCTATGTATATCATCCCTTAGAGTTTAGCACAGTACTTGGCACAGGGTAAGCAATTAACCATTGCTTTTGTATTCATTCATAGGTAGATACAGAATAAAATTAAATAAATACAAGGAAGTTTAGAGGTCACTAGCAATGGGGGAGGAGAAAGGCCAAATAGAAGGAGGTCAGGAAAGGTTTGGTGTAAAAGGCAATGTTTGATCAGGGTCTTGAAGGAAAGAAGGCCCTCCCTCTCTTAGTTCTGCCCTCTGGGGCTAACTAGAACAAATCTAACTCATTTCACCTGACAGTCTTTCATCTATTTCTTACTATTCTTCTAAACCCTAGTCTTCTAAAATCATCTTTAATTCTTTGAGATCCTGTAATTTTGTTAATGAAACTATGAGCGATGTCATGCAGGGTTACCAAAGATGGACAGGTCATAGTGGAGAGTTTTGACAAGAGGTGATCCACTGGAGAAGAAAATGACAAATCACTCCAATATCTCTGCCAAGAAAACCCCATGGACAGTACTAAAATGCTAAAAGATATTACATCAGAGATGAGTCCCTCAGGCTGGAAAGGGCATGGAGTGCTATGGTCCGTGGGGTCACAAAGAGTCAGACATGACTGAATGACAAATTTTTTTAAGCAGTAATTAATCTATAGATGAGCAAATAAGCTTCTCTCTTCTAGATATATCCTCAGGGTACAAAGAAATCTTGTCCTTTCTTGCTGTGACTTTTTTGGGAAAAAATTTATCCTGAACTTGGAGCACTACCACAAACATGAGTATAGAGAAATGAGTAGTAAAGGTCTAGGTTGTAGGCTAATGATAATTTTTGTAAAACAATATTGTGTTATGATGTTTGTGGTGCTGAAATAAGTTGAGTAACCATAAGGCTGACCCCATGAGGATCATGTTAATATTCATTCTTCTTTAGAGATCTTATTTCCATTAGATTATAAGCACCTTGGAGGATAAGGACTGTCTTTTGTACTTTTTATATACACAGAAACCGAAATGAAGCTTAGCTTGCGCCGTTTTGCATCTGCTGCTCTGCCTGGTTTTAACTACATGGGAACAAGATATTCGCATGCAGGGTACTCTGGTGTCCCATCTCTCACTGCCCCCACCCTCGCTTTCCTGCCTCTATTTGTGTTGTCTTTCCTCATTAGACTGTGAACTCCTTGAGGACAAGGATTTTCTTTATATTAATTATCCCCGACACTTAACACAGTGCCTGGCACATCATAGGAGCTTAATAAATGCTTACTGACTTGAATTGGAGATGGACAATGCAGGGGGAGGGTGGCCTGATTTGTCATTTGCTTGCTTCTTCCTGATCCACACCTACTGGAAAGCACACAAGGAGGCCAGAATGGAGCCTCCAATCCAGAGTACTTGTGCTCAAGAGGGACGATGAGTTTTTCTTGCATTTTGCTGGGAGCTAGGGCTGCAATCTACTTCTGCATTCTAATGACACTTGGATATATGATAGTGCCAGCAGACAGTATAGTATTGGCATACAGATTCTTATGTTACTTCATAACTGAGTTGAAGGCAGTTTCATAGTTGCTACAGGAGTCCATATCTAAAATAGCTAGTTGGAAGAGAGCTTACAGGCATATTAAGCTCTAGCTGCAAGTAGTGATAACCTGACTAGCTGCTCAAAGCCTAGGGTAACATTAATATGGCTTCTCCTTGCTGTCATGAGCTATTTCCCTCTAGATTATGGTAGTGGAGCTGTAGTTTATTAGTCAGGATCTTCATGTAGTCCGTATCAGAGCCAGCAAGATCCACGCAGAGGACAGAATGGGGAAGGGCCTAACTTTCGTGGATGAGCACAGTGGGGGTCACACCATTATTGGAGTGCATCATGATACCAGCTGTACAACCAGAGGCATACAAGGACAGCACAGTCTGGATATTCTGAAGGTCCCAAACAGGATGTCTTCTTTTCTCTGTTGGCTTTGTGGTTGGAGAAGAAGTTTCCATAAACAGCACACTGTGCTCCACAGGGACCAGATGGAGTTTATCGGTACCTAATCTTCATGTTGTCCTGGTTGTTGACAATGTCATGTTCAATGGAGGTACTTTATAGTCCAGAACACCTCTCTTAATCTGGGTCACATCCTCTACTTAGCTATATTTCTGGCCCATACCCACCACCACACCCTGATGTCTAGGGCACCCAACAACGGAGGTGATGACAGCCGGAGAACTTGTCTTCCATAAAACTACCTTTACATATTACAGAGCCATTTTATTTTCTCATTTAATTCAAATTTTCTATTTAGTTCTGAATTTTCTCCCTCCTCCTTGAGAAGGCAAGGAAAAAAAATCCATTACAAATATGTACAGTCATACAAAATAAATCAACAGGGTGGCAATAATATCATGGGACCAATTTGGGGGTGGTAAGTTTGGGGAGAGGGGGGTCTCCAGATGCATGGTGGAGCTCACAACTACCCTTAGATTCATCCTTAGCTCTTCCTTCTCCCTCACCTTCTTTATATCCAATCAGTTACCAAGTCTGATCAATTTCAATTCCATCAACATCTTCCATACCTGTCTCCTCTAGACAAACAGCCACCACCCAATCCTTCATTATTTTTTTTGCCTGGATTATTGCATTAACTCCTTAATGGACTCCTTGTTTCCAGTCTTCTCCCTTGCCAATACATCCTCACACAGTTGCCAAAGCAATTCTTAAAGCACAGATCCATCCATATCATTCCTCCACACTAGAAGCTTCAATGGCTCCCTATTGCCTGTAGGATAAATCCCATGCTCCTTTGTTTGACACTGTTAAAGCCTTTCCAAAGCTAGGTTCAGCCTGCCTTTCCAAACTTACTTCACATCACTTCCCTTCACATGCTGTGTTTCAATCAAATGAATCTACTTGCTGATCTCCCAGACTGACATGTCAACTTACTGCCCTACCCTTGCTAACTTTCCCTTATTTGTGGAATGCATACTCTCCTCACTTGTTTTTTGGAATCCCTAGCTTCAAGACTGAGCTCATGTGCCTGTCACCTTCAGCCTTTCCTGTTACCTCTAATTACTAGTACTCTCTCCTTCAAATTATATTGTATTTATATTTTTTTAATGAATACCCCACTGCCAAGTAAAATGAAAGCTCCTTGGGGACAGGGATTCCAACCCCCACCCCCTCCAATTTTGTCTGTATTGCCAGAACCTAGCATAGTGCTTTGAACATAAAAGGCAAGTTGAATTCAAAGATCTACTAAGTAATCACATCAAGTGAGGTATCTCTGTTCCCAGTGATAAGGTTCTCCAAATATTACTTGTCAATATTACTGGCATAAAGTCCTAGCACACTATAAAGCTTCTCCAGTAAAAGACAAACAATGCAAAAAGGGCTAACTAGCCACATTTAAAGAAAAAAAACTAAATGGATGAAAAATGTACAAATACGTTGTTAGGCAGCTAGCTGGCCAAAGTAATTTGTCTTTGTACGTGTACATATATACACCCACATATAATACATAATGAACGTAGCTGCAGGCAGTCAATGAGAAGGCAGAGGAGCTCTAATCATCTGGATGGAGTACCCACCCCAGTGAAATTGTAGATTCAGTGAAAAGTATGGTGATCCAATTTCAAGATGAAGCAATGTGCCTACAAATGAGATTCAAATGAACATGCCCCATAAAGATGATTGTATTTGAACAGATGGAGAAACAGGGGAATCAAATGAATGTGAACAAAATGAAAATGGCTTTAGTGTAGTCTGGTCCAGAGATCTGTCTGAAACAAAATCTATTTGAAGACCAGCAAACCTACATGGGGGCCCACATGCTATCTTGAAAGCAAGGAGCTGAGGTAGATTATAGTATGGCAGAAAACAAGACTTGACCAAAGGTAGTATGATCCTCTTTTGAGAAATCTTATAAGAAAGCCAAAGCCCTGGCTTTGACAGACTGATCCAGAAATCTCTAACTACTTGGGAATTTAACTTTATAGACACAGAAGCTTGTAGACAGGATATACTTATGTAAACAGAGAGAGACCTGGCGAGAAAGTACTTACTACTTTGGTTTGAATCTAGTGGTCTGAGAAATGGTGTCAAAGTGAGATTAAAAATTTTGAAGCACTAAAAGAAACCCCACTTTTTTTTCACAAATTCCCTTAATAGATGCCTCCTTGTCATCCTGAAGAAATCTTATAAGGCAACATAAAGGCAATATGAGTGGGTTTGGACAATTTGGGGGCAGGGGGAAGAGTGCTACATAAAAGCGTATTTATACAAAAACTACAGCTGAATCATATTAACTCTGTCCATAATATATAACAGCACTGAATGAAATCAAATCATTCAAGATATACTTATTTTTAAATGTCTATTAGAATATAAATTACAAACCAGCTCAGTATATAAACCAGCTCAGTATATAATACACAGCCCTGATTTATCAAGGATTATTCCAACCATTATAACAACCATTCAGTCACCTCAGGCAAGTTTAGAAATACACCGCTGAACAGAGAAGCCCTACTTGGTACATAATAATCTGCCTAAACTTCAGCAACTTCCTTTCAATCACCTCCCACTGAACTTCAGGGTTTAAGTTAGGAAGGTAGGGAGGAGAGAAGGGAAAACAAGACAAGGGAAAACTCAGTGTTTTGGTACCAAACATGCCATAGACTCCTGGGTTTTTTCCTTTCTTTCCCTTCCACCTTCCCCATCGTAAGTTTCTTAATAGCAGATATCTACCAATTATCTATTTTCCATCATCCTTTAGCCTCTACTTTGTCTATCCTCCTAGAGAACTGACCTTAACATCACTGATTATGATTCCCCACAATAATCCAATTACTATAAAATCCCCAGATTCCAAGCTTTGAGCTGCCCACATATAAGGGGCAATTTTAAATCTAAGACATGGTGAAAAAGGGACGTAAAAATTGTACCAGTATGAATGCTTTATTCAGGAAATGAATCGGCCAACTGTTTGAACTGAGAAATTTAGTGATCTCATCTCCACAGCTAAGGTGTTAGTAACCTGTATTACCTCAAATACTGCTATACTTTTATCTTATATTACTACCTTTATTACAGAATACTTTCACAGCTATTATTTTATTCTCATGCCCTACTTGTAAAGTTATTTCCTGTTGGGGAAACTGAGTACAAAAAAAGAGGTTAACTTGCCTGTCTTAGTGATTTAGTGGTGTTATCCAAACTTTAAGTTCTTTTCATTCTTTCTACTAACAGATAAATCCTCTCTCTTCATAACACATCTGATCTTGATGGTTTAGCTACAAACATGTAAAGGTAGAATTAAATAATTTCTTAAAAGTTGCTTCCAGCTACATATTATGGTCTTCAGAATGTCATTATCACAAATTTTGCAAGAACACGTGTAACTAGAAATAAGCAAGAGTAAAAGATGTCAGATGGGTATCCACAAATGTTTATGGGAAAAGATGGGTAAGAATCACATAGGATGGAGGGCAAGAAAAAATGTAGTCAGTACTACAGGGGGAGCACTCATGTCAACAAGCTCATAGGTGTATGTATGTAAAGTAGTTGACCAAAGGATAATTATTTACTTCCTTAAAAATATTTCTGAACTTGACCACAGTGACTCTGTACCAATGTAGAGGCCTGGTTGGGGATTTCTGATTTTCTTTTCCAAAGAAAAGGCAAATCTGAAGACAGTGATATAAGTCCCCTTCCACAAATATGCAGTTGGCATTTCGAATTACAGGTTGCCATCTACCTCAAGTAGATCACTAGCAACGTAATTTTCTATATGCACAGATTCTCTGTTTTATTTTATTTCACTAATCATGGTATATTAAAGCCAGCTGTCTTACAAAAGAGCAGAGTCAATTAAACAGCTAACAGAATGAGTAACAGAAAACCTGAATTTGGATGATCATTATCATTGATAAGAACCTGCCCTGCTTTACGCTACATGTATCTTGTTTAACCAGTAGGCTAAGAAGTCCTTTAGTTATCTGAAAGATTAAGCTACAAATCAACTTTATGGTCTATTTTCAGAACCTGTCAACTAAGAATGAACTCTTCATGTCCCCATGTCATTTCCTAAGCTACTGATATCTTCCCCATTTTGTATCCCCTCCCAAGATACCCCTCTTTAAATCTCCATAGACAAAGATGACAGATATTTTTCTCTACAGTTGATTCTCTTCTCATACATACTATCAGATCTCACACTGGATAAGAATAACTACATTCCTGGTTTCATGTAAACTTAATCTTCTCAAACTGAAAAGGATGAAGAATATAATGAAATTCTGTTTGCAACATCATAAAGTGACACGAACATCATGAAAAACAACCCAACAGCTTTTAGCAATTGTATCAGCCACAAACTACCTCCCTTCTTTTACCCAATATTTCTCTCCAATAAGGAATATTAATCTGCAGGCCTACTTTGGATATTTTTAAATGATTTTTTTTTGGTAACAAGTACATACTATTAAATGAAAAAATGAATAGTGTTAAAATCCATGTACACCATTACAATCAATAAAGGTGAAGAGAATTTAAACAGAGAACCAACTCTTCCTCATTCTTTAATTGGCTCCTTTTGTTTCTATGTTAACATACATGGGGAAAAGGGAATGGCGCAGACTGGCACTTTTATTAAAAAAGGAAAGATTTCAAAATAGAACTTATACATTTAATTAACTCTACATAATATATATGAAATAATATACATGTTATAATTTCCATACACATGGAATGCAAAGATAACTTTACAAGACATATACACAATCTCATTTTTACCAACATGTACTTTGTAGGACACTGTGAATGCTAAGTGATTTTTATGTATATACTGTCTCAGTTTAAAGATTAAAATAATGAACCAGCAAAATGAATACAAGAAATTTGCCATTAAAGATTTCAATATCCAAATCAGCAAGTAACAAGGCACCAAAGTTTCCCTTTGTTAACGGATACAAAAATGACTATGTTCCCTGACCTAATGTAACTTATAGTTGGAAGGGAGAGGAGACTGCTAACAAACTGAACATGCAGTATTTTTTGCTAGTGTTTATAAAGGAGTACTCTTTTTATTATGTAATGTTCTCTGGAAAGACATTTAGGGATTACATAATAAACTCTCCTATAAAATAAGGCTTTTTTTCCTTTTTAAAAACTTAGATGCTTCTGAAAGGTCAAAACTCATCAAACAGATTCAGGAACAGGAGAAAGCATGAGGTTTCCTATATAGCTTTCCCAACACCCTTCAATCTTAAATTATGCCACCCATGTAACTCCGATTTTGAGCATTTTAATTAGCTGAGATTGGCAATTGTATGTGACCGTGCTTCCTTGGAGGGGTGAAATAAATCTGTAATAATAGACAGATGATAATTCAAACTATTTTTTCCACATCCTGACAAGGTACACACTGTGAGAACCATAACCAGATCCCGATTTTTGTGCTTATACTACTATTCAAAATAAGGCATTCACCATTTGTTAGTAGTACAGTTTTGAAAACTGCTTTTCCCTTCTACTTGGGAAACATACAGTAATGATTATATGAAGCATGTAAAGGCTAGGAATAGGGGAGAATAAAGGAGAATTTTATTTTAGCTATGAATGAGCTCTTATAAAACTTACCAAAGAAACCTTTCAAAATTTGTTCTTATTAAAGTCTTTTCCTACTGTTTTCCCTCTTCTCATTAAAAAGAGAAGAAAATATATCCTATATACAAGTAAATTACTTTTTGAAAATCAAGCTTGTAAAGAAAAACCTAAGCTGCGTGTACCTCTTATTTTATTGTTAAAAGTTTTAGTTTTAACTTGAAGCTAGACAAACCAGCAAAACACTGAGGGATAAGGCCTTTCTTCAATGAAAGTCTATAATGTGCTTTTCATTATTTCTTTAAAGAAGAAAAATGTATTATAGGGCACACTTTTTATCATTTTGCTCTTTTTACCTCACACACTGTTACCAAAGGAAGAAAATTTACCACAGCAAGCTGATAATTCATGAAATGCAATAATTGATACATACAAGCCACAGTCTTAAATGTCCTGGCACATGCACTTGAAACCAATAATCTATAACATGTAAATGCTCTAAAGTGGTTATATATAAGAGAAATGGAAGAATTTTCAATTTTTACTAATTTTAGATTTAACACCTTTGTAATTCTTAAACTACTCAGACCATGAACTTATTACAATATTCTATGTTCACATGAAAGTTCTTAAGAACAAAACAAGGTTCCCATTGCCCCCCACTCCCCCAAAAAAGTAACATGTGTGTGTGTGTGTGTGTGTGTGTGTGTGTGTATGTTTTAGCTATAAAAATTAAAGGGGAAGACAAAGTTAAAAAATTGTATTAAGGCCCTGTTCAGAATATTTAACATGGTACTTCAGCATTAAACATTAGTAGTCGACAAATTCTGTACAAATCTATTTTTGTGAACAAGTACATGTGTCACTGTAGTTGCAGAGTAAATAAAAGATCATTTTGTTGATTTTTTTCCCCAATTAAAATTAAGGTTACTCATGTTCATGGGAACATAGGATCATCTAGCTATAATGAACATATACATCATAAACTAACATCAATTTTCAAGGCTACATTGCAAACTGCATCTTTATTAATATCCCCCAAATACTACTCGTTTTATCACAAACGTCATCCCTTCCTAAAAATAAAATCCACCTGACTTATTCCCCTCAAGAGAGTTATTTGCATGCTGTTCTACTCTAAAACCTAACATTAGATAAATTAGCTTTTGGTCATGCAGCACAGACCATCCTTACAATAATCCATCTCTTGTATTTCAGTCCGTCCAAAAAGAAATACTTTTCGCTGTGATAATTAACAGGTCATCCTAGCTACTCCATACTCCAAACTGACAACTGCAGGTTCAGTTTTGGAAAACTCTTCTGCATATTCACTATAGCGATTGTCTGCTGTGTTGCTGCCCTCTATAGTTCGAATAGCATCATTCACAGGTAACAGGGTCTGCTCCTTCTTAAAACACAGGGAAGGTTTGAGGGCTGAAGAGTCAGGATGGATAGAGAGCAAAGATTCCTTGGTGAGAACTGTATCAGGTTGCCTGTTTTTCTGGTGTTTGATTTTCTAAAACAAATACAAATTTTAAAAATTACTGTTACTGAGAGCCTTTTAGGTATTTGTATTTATTATTAAATTTAAAACCTTTGTTGACATTTTTAATAAAAACGAGTTCAAATAAATAAGATGTAGTTATAAATGCCAGTTGTTTAAACACATTTTCATCAAATTTTAAAGTTTTTTTTAATCAATTCAGCCGGACAGGAATGAAGGAAATCACTTAATTTTACCCTCACATATGATACAGATAGGCATCAATTACCCAGAAAAATGGGCCTCTCTACCTATACACTGTAGATTCTTGTATTTCTCGTACCTAATTTTTCATGGAAAAAAGTTTATAACAAAGAAATTAAGATACTTATTAAATAATAAAATATCCTCTATGAAATTTTTCCTGATTTCTTCAACTGCTAGTGCCCTCAACTACTTAAGTCTCTCTCTCCATATACGTGTATATGCATATACATATATACACACACATACATATATACACATACGCATACATAAGAGTGATTTAACTCAACAAACATGTACTAAGTGCCAAGCATTAGGAATACAAAGTCATAAAACAAAATAGTCCTTCCCCTCAAAGAGATTATGATCTACTGAGGAACATAACATATACACTGAGTAAGTCCATACAAACTAGTTTAAGAGCAAGAAAATAAGGATGAGAAAAAAGCCTAAGGTAGGAGCTGATATCCAAGCTGTACTTTGAAGGAAGTTGGACATGTTACAAGACAGAGGTGAGAATCTTCGTAAATATGCTTACCTAAATTATCCTTAATATACATTAAGATTCAATTATGGTCTTTCCTACTCCTGTTTGCTATGCTCATATGATGGACTTAAAAGTCTTCAAACTTGAGGCCAATGAACTTGACTGATTCCTGATAAAACTCTGACAGCAAGTCATTTGACAAAGAATATCATACTATTCTTATAAAAAACATGGAGAGAGATGGGCTAGACAATAATATAATTAGATAAATTTAGACTTGGCTGGATGTCTGGACTCAAAGAGTAGCCATTAAAGGTTCAATGTCACTTTGGGAAGAAGTCTCTAGTTGAGTCCACAAGACAGCAGAGCTCAACGTGTGCTGTACAACATTTTTATTTATAACTTAAAGAGATGACATGCTCATCAAATTTTCAGATGATATAAAGCTGTAAGGAAGAGTTAACACATTCTATTAGAGAGTCAGGATCTAAAAAGATCATGACAGGTTACAGCACTGGGCTGAATCTAATAAGATTAAATTCAATTGGAATAGACATAACTTCTTGTTCTCAGGTTAAAAAAAAATCACCTTCACAAATGCCAGGATGGGCAACATTAGACAGTAGTCTGTCTGAAAGAGACCTTAGGATTTTAATGCCCAAGTTCAATGATTCAACAGTGGAATGTGGCAGCCAAAAAAAGAAAAAAAAAAAGCTAACATGCTCCAGGGCTGCATTAAGAAAAGCCTAGTTTCCAGACATAAGGAGATAACGGCCCCTCTGAACTCTGCCATGGTCAGACCAAACTGGAACTATAGTCAGTGCTAGGTGATACAGTTTAAGAAGGAAATTGATAAGCTGAAGAATGTCCAGAGAAGAGAGGTCAGAATGGTAAAAAGCCTAGCATCTGTGTCATATAGGAAAAGGTGAAGGAACTAAGGATGTTTAGCCTGGAGAAAACTGATAGGGGACATAATAGTTACTTCCAAGTTATCTGCTGTCATGTGGACAAAGGCTTGGATTTTTTCTGTTTGGCACCACAAAGCAAAATGAGGAAAAATGAATGGAAGCTGCTGAAAGGCAAATTTTGGCTTGTTGTCATGAAAACGTTCCTGTAATACTTGCAACCAGTCAAAATTGGAATGACCTGGCTTTGGAGATAGTGGATTCTTCTTCATTAGAGGTCTTTAAACAGAGACAGTCTGAGTGGATGATTTCTTTAAGATATATATATATCTTCAGAGACACTAGAATAGTTGGCCAGTGGGATTCCTTCCAATTAAAATTCTATGATTCTATAAACTTTCCTTAGAGTGGAATGAGGGAAGAGAAAAAATATTTCTCAGACGATAAATTGTGCTTTTCAATGGCTTCAATTCCTCGCTAGACTCACCCTCTGTAATAATGATATCTTCCCTTCTGCTATCTTTTGATGCCCTCAGTCTGGGAATCATTAATTACCACTGTGGCATCATCCTCTAGGGAAAAATTTTAAAAGTGGTATACAGACTAATCTATGTGAGATGGTCTCCTAGGCAAACTGTCTGGGAAAAGTTCTCCTTCATGAGTGGTAGGTCAACCAGACTTTCTCCAAAAGTCCTATTTAGTTTTTTCTGATTTTAACTATCTACTTTTTCCTTTTGGATTACAGAAGGCACAAAAGACAAAATAACTATATAAATGACACAAACTACTTTCTTTAAAGAAAGGAAATGGAGGTTGGTTTGTAGTAATGTTACTGACTTAAAAGACTTATTGCAATGACTGATTTCAAGAATAAAGAACTGAACTTACTTAATAGTTCAAATAATATTATGTATTTCAGAATACTCACAGATTCTAGTTCTCGAATTTCTTTTTCTAGTTGTTTATTTTGATCATTCATGTTCATAATCAGCTTAAATACAGACTGCCTAGGATGCATTGTTCGATCAAACTGATGGTACATATTTCTCCAAAACCTCAAAGGAAAGAAAACACAACTATTTTAATAAATTATCCTCATAGGAGAAAAATATGTAAATGCTTAGGTATGTCTACTTACTTAAAGTTGAAAGGCACTGTATTAGGCTCTAGTACTGTAAATTTCTGAGAATTTGGACTGTAGAAAGGATTTAAGTACTTTTCTTGGTCATCTAAAAGAAAGGGCCACAAGGAGTAAGTCTTCTCTTTCAACCTTAACATAATCAGAATGAGAAAGAATGTAGATTTAAGATATACCATTCCAACTCTCATTTTAGTTCAACACTGTAATTTATGCCTTTTACTCTTCTTCTATGCTCATTACATATACAAAGCAAACCCTATATGTTTATGACTTAAAAGCACTGAGTGAAAATGAGAACCCTCTTAACTCTTGGCTGGGACTGAAATTTAACTAACTCGGTAGATTAGAAATCCTGGAGTTCAGATTCTGTCCTCTAGACCTCCATTATCCCATCTGTCATCAAGTAATATAAATTACCTCTTTTAAATATTTCAGTTTCTATTTAAACATTTAACTTTTGCCTTAATCTCCATTCCCACTGCCACAAACTTAAGAATAGACATTTGTCATTTCACACCTAGATTTACTGCAGGAGATTCCTTGCTAGCTAATGGCAACTCTCCTCTTTCCTTTCCTCCAATAATCCATTTAACAAATAATTACTCAACACTTTTTATATGTGAAGCACTGTGCTGAGCATAAAGGATGAGATGCTAGGATATTGCCGCCAGACTAATCTTCCTTAAACTCTGCTTTCATCACAGCACTTCTCCACTCAAGAACCTCTAATCATTCCCTGCTGCTTACATGGAGGTTAAAATGTTTCTGTATAATTTTCATGGTCCTCCATAGGCCCTATTTGTATAACTCAGGTTCTACCAACTTCATTAGTTAAGTTACTATACCTAAAGTATTGTTTAACAACAGGGGACTTACACTGGAGAAAAAACAAGTTCCCACAAGGCGACACATTAGTGTAGTGAGACAGAATTCCTCTAGGTTAGTGGAATAAGAAAAGTGAATTAAAAAAAAAGTTTCTAGTTCAAACTTCACCACTAAGTAGCAGTGCCAGTTTTCAAGTGAAAAATGTAGGAATCAAACTGGATCAACTGTGAGATCTAAAATTACCTATTTCTACACAGAGTGATCCTGAACCAATCTGTGACTATTATGTCTAAACATTCTCAAACACTTCTAATTTTATTTTTATTTTGCAAAATAATTTATTTGGAATTATGAGAATTGTACTTATTTCCTTATACTTCAAAATAACCAATAGTTCAATCTTGTATCACATTTTCTTTTTTTTCCCCCCAATCTAGTCCAGTGATTTCATCAATGTAGAGAACTTCCAGTAGAAAAACCCCATTGACTCATGAAGATCACCTACTCATCTGTATAAAGAAGATGCCTCAGGCAGGTGAGAAGTTAAGTCACTTGCCCTTGGTCACTCAGAGAAAGGATTTGGAACCAGATCTTCACACATCTAAATTCAGGGCTTGTTCTACTACCTCACAGTAAGTCTATAGCTATTAGTCTTCAGTTTATTAGAATTTTTCGTAAAAACCTATTTAAAATACATAATCTTACTTGAGATCTTCTCTTTCTTTTTGACAATTCCCAAGGAAGTTTCCAAACTGGCATGAATGGACATGCTCATGAATCTGAAGAAGAAATGCTTCATTGTATTCAAAAGCTTGTGGAAATTGTTCTGTCAAATGCCACACACATTCCAAGAACTGAGTAAACACTGGTGAAACTTCCTTCGGGTCACCATCCAAATGGCCACACCTATATATGCCCCCCCAGACGAAAAGTTTTTAAAATGTACATGAAAGAAATTCATCAATTAAGTTTGTATAAACTACATACATGAAAAATGTCCAAACATTTTTTGTTATATTGGCATATGAGAACTGGAATTAATTTACCTGTAATAAGGCTTATACATTTAATAGCCAGCCTTACAAATACATTTCAACCATAACAGACCAAATTGCTGCATTCAAATACTGAACACTAAAACTTGTATTTATTTACATATCATCCAACTAGCCATTAAAATAAATACATCTAGAGACCTGAGAGCAATTTATTCTAGTAGGAAAAATATTAGCTTTCAGGTAAATAATAATATAATTTATAATAGCACTGAAACTTTGAGATACTAGTGCTCTCTGCCATTAGACACAATTCAGTTCAAATAAACTGTACAATGCTATAAAAGACTAAGGTTGTCAATTATACAAAATTTACAACTATTCTGTACCTATCTGAAAATTTATGTCCAAAGGAGATCCAGTCCTTCTCTATCAAAACCTAGAAGAAAAATAAATTACCAAGTCATTTCAAAAAACTGCCTTTCAATCTACTTCTGAATGATCAAAACACAGCATCCAAAAGATAGCATTAAGCATTTATCCTTAACAGCTATAAAAAAATATCAAATTCTAGTATCTTCCTAACAGTGACATTATCTTTTCCCATATTATATTTTATAGATCTTGTTAGCCTTATCTGACACACAATAAAAAAGTACTGACATAGCTGTTTCCTGTTAATCTTTAATGATACAGCAGCTATCATTAGTACAACAAAAGCAGCTTAGAAAATAATGTTAAGAAATCATTTTAACAGTTAAACTGAAGTACAATTTGAAAATGAATCTAGATGTCACTGTCGACTAACTTACTGAGTTCCTATTATGTTGACTATAGACCTAAAAAGGCTATACAAAATAAAAATAAGTTGCAGTCTCTGCTCAAGGTATTTTTCAGGTTAAAAAATGAACACAAAGAAGCGCAAATCCAAGTTTATACTAAGTTGTATCAAAGTGGGTTTTTATAACTATTATGAGTAAGTGGTTTTTATCAGAGGATTCATTGAGCATGTGGGTTTGAAATAGCTTTAAAGGATATAAGGAATGAGGATAGTAAGAGGACAACTAGCTTCCCTTAAGGAATTTAACTCACTTGGCCAAGGTACACTACATCCTCTGGTTCTGAAAAAATTGGCTAAGGTCACTGATGAATTACTGTTAGTGATATCTAGAAGACCATGAAAAATGGGAGCAATACCACAAGACTGGCAACATGCACATATTATCCCAATTTTCAAAAAAGGTAAGAGAATAGAACCTGTACATTATAAACCAGTGAGCTTGACTTTTGACTTCCTGGGTGAGAGAAATGATTATTAATTACCAATATCTTGGGGAGATTTAGAGCTCTTCCTGCCTTCTTCCAAAGTCCTGACTTTAAGTTCGGTTTTCTTGAAGGACTTTACTGGTAATGTGATTGCATAGACTCTCTGATCTTGGTCAGACCGCACCCAACCTCAGAAATGAATTTAATCTAGGGTGGAGAAGTCCACTGTGTTCTATTCAAGCTTGAGTGGACTTAGTTCCTTTTGTCTAGCCCAAGGCTGCAGGTGATCCGAGTAGAGAAAATTTCTCTGTCCAAGCATCACTCCCAGCCCCTCACTGAACACCTAAGGACATATAAACTGTGAGCCCCACCACTATGGTCATCTTTGGCCTACTAGAAGCAGCCAATTGACCATCCTTTTATTAAAAATATGCCAGCCTTATTAATAAAATGATTAAATTACCCAGAAACTATGTCTCTATAACCTTTTTAATCTTCACATGGGAAAATTCTGGAACAGATTATTAAAGACACGGATAATTACAAAGAACCAATATGGCTTTATCAATAATAAACTCTGCCAGACTCAACACATCTCTTTTTTGGACAATATTACTGAATTGATAGATGAAGATAATGGTGTGGATACAGTTTATATAAATTTTAGCAAAGTTTTTGATAAAGTATGGCATATTTATGGAGAAGATGGAAAGATAATGATTAGATGATAACACAATCAGATTCAGAACTGTTTGTATGGCAGGGCTGTAAGAGTAAGTGGTAATGGTTCAATGTCAACATGGCAGGTCTTTAAGGAGTACCTTAGGCATCTGGGCTTGGCCCTGGGCTGTTCACCATTTTTATCAGTGACTTGGATAAAGGCATAGATAGCATGCTCATCTGATTTGTGGACAACAAGAAGTTTGGAGGGTGGAGGAAGAGATGGAATATGACAGGTGACAGAGTTAGGATTCAAAAGGATTTCAAAAGGCTAGCATTGGGCTGAATCTAGTAAGATGAAATTCAACAGGCTTTTATCCTTGGGTAGAAAAAAATCAACTTCCCAATGAATGGAAGAGAAATCATTAGAGAGTAATTGTTCTGAAAAATATCTGGGGGTTTTAGTGGACTGAAAACTCAGTATGCTAGCAGTGTGATGTATCAGTCAAAGAAGCTAATAAGATCTTGGCTACATTAAGAGTGGCAAGGCTTAAAATAATAGAGTCAATACTATCATTCTATTCTTCCCTCAGGAGACCACATCTGGACTTTCTGTGCTCAGATCTGGCCTCCGCACTTTAAGGACACCAATAAGCTGACAATACACAGAAAGGGTAACCATGACAGTGAAGGGCCTTGAACCTATGCCATATGAGGATCAGTTGATGGAAGGTGGGGTGTTGAGCCTAGATTAAAAAAAAAAGACTTGGGGGATATGGATATTGTTTTCAAGAATTTAAAGTGCTTTGGTCAAAGGACATGAACAGGCAGTTTTCAGACAAAGAAATCAAAGCTACCTACAGCCATATGAGAAGGTGCTCTAAATCCCTATTGATTGGAGGAATGCAAATTAAAACAGCTCTGAGGTACTGCATCATACCTATTTAGATTGACTTAAGAGGAAAGAAAAGGAGAATGACAAATGTTGGAGAGGATGTGGGAAAAATGAGACATTATCGCACTCTTGGTGCAGTTGTGAACTGATTCAACTATTCTGGTGAGCAATTTGGAACTATGTCCAAAAGACTATAAAACTGTGCACACCCAACAATACCACTGCTAGGTCTGTATCCCAAAGAGATTTTTAAAGGGGGGGGGGAGTGACAACGATGACAGGGATGGTGTGTGTGTGTGTGTGTGTGTGAAGGACCTGTAAAAATATTTATAGCAGCTCTTTCTGTTGTGGCGAAGAACTGGACATGAGGGGATGCCCATCAACTGGGGAATGGTTGAATAAATTATGGAATATGGTCATGCTATAAGAAATGATGAGTAGGATGCTTTCAGAAAAACCTGGAAAGGTTTACTTGACCTCATGCAAAGTGAACTGAGCAGAACCAGGAGAATACACTAACAGCAATATTGTATGATGATTGACTGAATGACTTAGCTATTCTTAGCAATACAATGATCTAAGAAGTTTCCAAAGGACTTGTGATGAAAAATACTATCCACCTCCAGATGGAATCTGAATGCAGATTGAAACATACCATTTTTTATTTTCAGGTTTGGTTTTTTTTGTTTGTGTTTTCTTTCACAACATGACTAATATGGAAATATGTTTTGCATGACTGCACATGTAAAACCTCTATCAAATTACTTGCCATCTCAGGGAGGGGGAAAGAAGAAAGAGAAGGAGAGAATTTAGAATTGAAAATTTAAAAAAAAAACAAATGTTAAAAAATTGTTTTTATATGTAATTGGAAAAAACAATTAAAAAAAATAATTTAAAGTGCTGTCATGTCAAGGAGGTATTTATTTGTTCTTTTTAGCCCCAGAAAACAGAAGCACAAGTAAATAGGTGGAAATTGCAAAGAGACTAATTTATCCTCAATGTCAAGAAAGAGTTCCTTAAAATTAGAATTCCTCTAAAGTGAAATAGGCTGCCTTGGGAATTGGTGAATTTCCCTCCTTGAAGGTCTTCAAGTAAACACTGTATCCCTTGTCAGATATGCCATAGTGGGGCTTGCTTTTGTTTGCCATATTGGTTCTTTGTAATTATCCGTGTCTTTAATAATCTGTTCCACACACATATTGGTTGGATTAGATTAGCTGCTGATGACTGGGCAGTGGGGTGGTACAGCGGATAAAATGCTGGGTAGGGAGCTAGAAAAGACACTGATAATCAGGGAAGTATCTAGAAAGTTGTTCTCAGACACTTCCTAGCTGTTAATCTCTGTCTGCCTCAGTATCCTCACCTGTAAAATGGGGATAATAATAGCACCCCTCTCACAGAGCTGCTGTTTATAAAGAATTTAGCACACTGTTTTGCACGTAGTAGGCACTTAATTAATGCTTATTCCCTTCCCTGCTGAGGTCCCCCTCCAACTCTCAGATTCTGTAATTCTATAATTATTTGTACAAGACAGACTGGCTAACTTTGAAAAATATAACTGTTGCAAATTGTGAGGCTGAGACATTAAGAGACTTATTCAACATTGCAAAGGAGGCAAGTAGCACAGCCAAGACTCAAACCCAAGTTCTCTACTACACAACTTTCTAAATAGAAGAACTTTCAGGTTAACCAGGCACAATCTCATCATGACAAGAAACTGGCTTCTGGAATTCTCAAGTACAAATGAGATCGGAAGGCTCACTCTGTATTTTAGAGAGAAATCTTTCAATGTCACATAATAATAACAGTTTGTATGTAAATAATTCAAGATCACAATCATATCTACAGAAGCACAAAATCTCAGAGATGTGAAAGACCCCATAAGCCTTCCACTCCATTTATACTTGAACAGGAATTGCCCTATGCCATACCCAACAGTTGGTCATATAGGTTCCCAACAAACTCCTCAAAAGAAAAGGAGTTCACTACCTCCTAGAGCAGCCCATTTTACTTTTGGATAGCTCTAATAATTAGGAAGCACCCCAAATCTACTTCTTTCCAGCTTCCACAATTTGCTCTAGTACTGCTCTCTAGGCCAACCACAAAGTCCAACCCCTCTTCCACAGGACAGTCCTTCCAATACAGTTTTCATCTCATCCCCTTCTAAGTCTTTTGTTTTTCTCCAGGATAAATATCCCCAGTTCCTTCAACCGATTTTCATATGGCATGATCTCAAGGTCCTTAACTATCCTATTGTCCTATGGATGTCTTCTAGCTTGTCAAATTTAAGTACTAAAATGTAGAACCTAAAATGGAACACAATACTTATGGTGTGATCTGACTGAGGCAAAGCATAGCAGGACTATTTCAATCTTATCTCACCTTCCTGACAGGAAGCAAAGTAAAGAAGATCGCTAGACAGAATAGTTTTCTTAATTCAGGTCAGTTATTGTCAGGTTTAATCATTTTTATTTGTTAAAAGATGGTAATGTGTAATCTTTTATAAGCAATTCTAACCTAGCCTGATATAATAAAAATAATTTTCAAAATACAGTACTTTTAAAAGATTCAAAAAGAAAATTACAGTACACTTTCGATTAATTTTACAAAGTCACCAAATAGCATTTTGTATAGATTACACTAACAATGGAAAACCTTCAAACTTAATGTCAAATAAATCCTCACCATGAATCCTTTGATTGTTCTGTAATAGGAATCCAATAAGAGAGCACCAAGGGAACAAACTTGAGAGGTCCTGTCCCAACCATCAGAGCAATGGACCAGCACACTTGCACTTTCAACCACTATTGCCTAAAAATAGAAAACACTTATGTATACAGGAGAAAACATTTTAGTTGAATCAGTAAGCTCTACTAATTATAAACCTACATAATCTCATATAACAAGGTCAACTGAAAAGGTAGTATTTGTCACAGTGTTCTATGTTGAATTCATTTAGAAAATATCACTTGCTGGGAAAATATAAATTAAAGTCCTAAGAAAAGGCAATCTCTAGGTAACATACTACAAATATAACCCGTGTTTCTAAAAATGGAATAAAAGTGAATTTCCCTTTAAAGATGGTGCTTATTAAAAGCTATGTTAGAAAGAAAAGGAAGTGCTGAAAAAGATTCAAAAATTATAGCAAAATTCAGAAGTAACAGAATAACCCCAGCTTCTAAAAATTTAAGTAATTTTGAAAACAAATATCTTCACTTTTTTTGTTTATGACTCTACCCCCACCAAAAGGCCAAAAGTATTCAGGAGGGCTGATGAGTCATTCAATCAATGAGTACTGATTAAATTGCTTATTATGTGGCATGAAATATGCTACATGCTAGAAATACAAAGACAAAAGTGAAACAGTTGCCTGACCTCAAGCAGCTTATAATCTAGCCAAGGAAGACAGTGTATACAGATATAGAGTGGTGGGGAAGGTAAAAGGATTCATGTGGAAGGTGGTACTTGAGCTATTCCCTGAAAGAAGTTAGAGATACTAAGAGTTGGAGATGAGTGCATTCTAGGTATGGAAGACAGCCACAACAGAGGCATGGAGATGGGAGGTGGAATACTTTGTATGAGGAAAAGTAAGTAAGCCCAACAGGAAGGCTGGGCGATAACATGCATGAAATAAGGCTGGAAAGGTACACTGAAAGCCAGACTATGATGAGTTTTAAATGCCAAAAAGGAGTTTTTATTTGATCCTACAGATATTAGGGAGCCAATGGACTTTATTAAAGTAGGGAATGATAAGGTCTTATCTCTTCTTGTTCAGTTGTTTCAGTCATGTCCAATTCTTCTTGACCCCAGTTAGGGTTTTCTCAGCAAAGATGCTGGAGTGGTTTGCCTTTTCCTTCTCCAGCTCATTTTACAGCTGAGGAAACCGAGGGTGAAGTGACTTGCCCAGGTACACATAGCTAGTAAGCGTCTGAGGTTAGATTTGAACTTGGGAAGATGAGTCTTCCTGATTCCAAGCCCAGTGTTCTTTCCACTGCACTACCTAAGCTGCCTAGGTCATATCTCTACTTAAGGAAACGCATTCACAGCTGTGTGGAAGATGGATTAGAATGGGGAGAAATGGGAGGCAGGGAGACCAATTAGGAGGCTATTAAAATAATCCAGAGAAGAGGTGATGAGGGCCTGAATGAGAGGAGCGGCTACATGAGTAAAGTTTTAGATACAAGCAATACTGCAGAAACAGAAACAAGATTGGAAACTGACTGGAAATAGGGGGTGAATAAAAATGAAGAATCAAGGTTGGCATTGAGGTTGGGAACCTGGGTAACTAGAAAGACAATACGATCAACAGAAATATGGAGTTTGGAAGAGGAGTGGGATTAAGATGGAAAATAATGAGTTACATTTTGCTTGAGATGTCTATGGGACATGCAGTTCAGAATTTCCAAAAGGTAATGCAGGACTAGAGCTCAGAAAGAGAGTAAGTCTGAATATATAGTGATCTCAGACTCATCAGCCTAGAGTTGATGATGAAACACTTGCCGGATGATGAGGTTATCAAGAAACTGTGGAGAGAGAAGAGGAGAGGACTCAGGACAATGCCTTGGGATATACCCATATATGGCTTTTATTGTTCGGGTGTTCCAGTTGTTTCTGATCCTTTGTGACCCAATTTGAGGTTTTCTTGGCAAAGATACTGGAGTGGTTTGCCATTTTCTTCTCCAGCTCACTTTACAGATGACAAAACTGAGGCAAATAGGGTTAAGTGACTTGCGCAGGGTCACAGAGTAGGAAGTGTCTGAGGCTACATTTGAACTCAGGTCTTCCTTACTCTAGGCCCAGTGCTCTGTCCAATGCACCACCCAGCTGCCCTTATATATGGTTAAAAGAGCATAAAATGGATGTTAATCCAGTAAAGGAAACTGAGACAGAATAGTAAAACCATGAAAGGGCAGTGTCACAAAAACGCAGAGAGAAGAGAGCATGCAGCAAAGGAAAAAAGCGGTCAACATATGCTACACAGAGGTCAAGAAGTATAATGATTAAGAAAAAGCCATCAGTTATGTTATTTAAGAGATTCTGGGGAACCATACAAAGAACAGTTTAGGTTGAATGACGGTGGACTTTGCTAAGGGACATTTCATGATAAGTGGGCTGTTCTAGGGTGAGGAGGCCCCAGGCACTGAGGGAAGTTCCAGGATGAGCCAGCCAATTGTAGAAGGGGAATAACTTCTAAAAGAAGTTATGATTAGGGCCAGGAGGAGAATGATTATATGTTAAACTAGTATTTGTACTACAGAGAGGAAAACAAGAAAGCCTGTGCTCAAAATTTATGTGCCCAAAAACATTTATTAGAGGATGTTTCCTACAGTAGCCTAGGCCTGGATGGAGACATAGGGTGCAGCAACCTTCCAAACTCGTGTTCATAATGGGGTGATGTGGTATGATAACTCTTCAAAGATGAATTTCTGACTTTTCTTTTTTGTACAGGAAAACTCCTAACTGGCGTGGTAGACTGGCTTTCTACTTTTTGAGAGGTAGCATGGTGGTAGGACATTGGACTTGGAGTCAAGAAGACTTAAGTTCAAATTCTGCCTCCGGAGCTGTGTGTTCCTGAGTTTAACTTTGTTGAGTCTCAGTTTTCTCCCATATAAAATTAGGGGGTTAGACGTCATGACTTCTAAGGTCCCTTCCAGGTTCTCCATTTTTTGTCATTTTAAGAACTGTAAAGAACATTGTACATATGGTAGGTAGCAAATGCACTTAAATATTGGCGATAATATTTCTAAAGCCTTTTCTTCCTAGGAGTCGACAATGTTAAACAGACCATTCTACATTCATTATCAAAATGTCAGGTAGGAAGGGAGAAGGTAAATAGTCATAGTTTCTCTATAGCCTGTAATGGTATGTCTGTCTGCCTTTCATTCCCACTGCAATAACTATGCCCAAGTACTAACGCATCAGTAAAACTTTTATTTAAAAAAAATAGCTGTAACTCTCAGAATCCTAAATCATCTTATCTACATGAAATGTTATTCAAAAGCAACTAGACTGATTTTCAAGCATGATTATGAAAAGAGAGGAAAAACTGTCACAGTAAGGTCAGAGACATGCTGCAAGGGATACTTTTACAACAGGCAACTCAGTCTGTCTTGCACAAATAATTATTTCAGGCCAGTATAAAAGCAATGAATTACTTTGAGGGAATAACATCAAATTCTGTGTGATAGAGAAAAAAAAACAATTAAATGTTAAACTTGGTATATTAAAAGGAAGCTTTCACACACAAATTAACTAGAAGACTGGAGGGTTTTTTTTTAACATGGAATACATAAAGCAGTTAAGGAGGATATCCATGATAACTACACAAACGGTTACCTAAATGGTTACTAGATTTACACAAATAGGTTAAAAGGGTCAGAGATTACTGTAGTGCTTGACAGTAGTAGGTGCTTAATAAATACATGATAGACTTATTCATTCATCTAACAGAATTACAGTGATAAAATTCTTTAGTTTCTGATTAAGTCCACACATCATATAAGGAGTGAACTTTAGTCCAATGAATCTTTTCTTTGAAATGCCAGTATTTAAGGTCACTGAACATTTACATTAGCTAGTCTCATAAACCATCTTACTGAGCAAACTTTGTTCTCTGGTCACTTTCAGCTATTCTAAAAGTGAAATTCACCCTCGTAACACAAAGATTTGATACCATCAAGGATATTTTTTTTAAAAGTGCCATCAGTTCTGAAGGCAATTAGCCATTATTGGAATAAGCAAATAACTTTACAAGGTAAATACTTTCTTAAGGACAACATTCATTTGGACATATAAATTCTGACATTTATTTTTAAAAATCAATCTCATTCTTTTAGAATAGTATCTCAGTCTTAATGAAGTTGGAAGGCAACTAAACTATCTATAGTTTGAAGTGTTTAGTACAATTTTGCTCCAAGCAAACTAAATGGTAATTAGATTATAAAAGGAAATTAGGTAGATATTGCAGTACCTTATTTTGTACCCACAAAAACACAAAGTAAGGTAACAGTTCTCCTCCTTGCTTTAACTACAAAAGTAAAAAGTTACTTTGGCTAAGAAGACAGCAGCATCCAAGACAGCTTTGATGTGGCGAAGCCATCCAGAGCTCTCCAAACCCGAAAAGAAATCGTTCACAGAAAGACCTTTTGTCCCATTGACTGGAAAAGATAAAACGTACTTTTATTAGAAAAATGATAGCATTTCCACTTCTCTTATTCAAGCCTGGTAAGAAAGCGAAACTACTGCTTTTATTTGTGCAGTGGAAAATGCAAGATTATAGAGGCACAACTACAATACCATACCATAGCAAATAAATAGATATGATTTTCTGTGGAAAAAAAATTGTCATTCCATTTTGCAGTTTTAAAAACAAGCAGAATCATTGAATCACAGGACTTGAAGCTAAAAGGCACCTAGAAATCATTGGATCTAATCCCTCAAGATATAGGTAAGGAAACTACTTTTAACTTTTTAAAAGTTTCTAACATTCTTTATTAACTGAAACATGCCTGACTTGATTTTCCTACCAATACATAATACCTATAAAAGTAGCCTTCAAAAAGAATAAATCATAATCACAGGTTTTTATGTCGTACTGATTATTTTTAGCATAACTTTATAGAAAAAACTGTAATAGAACATTACTGTAGAGCAGTAACGAATCATACCTTCTAACAATTTCTGCAAACTAGATCTCATTACGTGAATATTTTCAATTCCAACAAATTGGAATCTAATGTTGGAATAGTTGTCTTCATTTTCATAACCTTTTCCAGCTGCTCTGTTGGCCATAGCATTCAGCTAAAATATAAAAGAAAACAAAAAATTTTTGAACCAAACTTTATTTTTTAAAAGTTATTCTTGTCTGCTTTCTTTTTAAAATTTTCTTATTACAAATTTTCATGAAAAGATGTAAGCATAACATTTTAGCTAGCAGATACTTAAACTGTTCTATTGCTAAACTTAATTAATAAAATTGATCAACTAAAAAACATAACTATTTTAAACAAATGGAAATGTTACTAGTTTTTTTCTTAATAATGAAGAAAAATGCTAGAAAAACATAAATCTTTTTAACAGGAAATCCCAGATAAAAATCCCACATTAAGTAAATAGAGAGTAAACACCTCATGACTGAGGATGGAAGAGTTCAGATTTGAGTTGCCCTATTGCTTAATATACCAGTCAAGCTTTTACAATGTGTAATTTTCATATATAGAACAATTTTCATTTATCAGAGTCACAGTATTTAAATTGCTATACCTAAACATAAGGGCATAAGTATATTTTTAATTCTTCCAAGCCTTTTGGATATTCCTTGATACAATAGAAAAAAATACTATTAAATTTACTTATAATGTTCCTAGGATGCAGTTTAATGGGCCAAAAAAGAAGGTAGCCTAATCAATTATTGGATCTGGTCCACAGGCTAACAATCACTATTGTTATGTATGGCAGAGCTACTCATGCACTGATTCACTGCATGTCATAGCTAAGTTATTTTTTAAATGGAACCACATACAAAAAATGCTTCCAAAATTATCACTACCTGACTTCAAGCCTGGCTAGTACTACATTCAAAGGAAAGTGTACTTTCTCTCTAAAAACAAGTACACAAAGAAGAGAGCGTTGATAAAGAAATTTACATACATAGAGTAAATTATCCTCAAACCTGCTTTTCTAAATGTCTTACTTTATAATCAATTGCTATATCTACTAACTAAATGAGAACTAGTTCTAACCAATGACTCCACCCATTAAACTAAGCCAAAAATATAACACTAAAGACTTTCTTACTGGAAATGTCACCAATACTTTTGGTTCTAAAACAATAATTTTTTAAAAATCATTTTCACAAATTAGAAGCTTTATAAGTTTGTGTATTTTCTTCCCTTTGATACTTCACAATATTAAGTCATTAAGTTCAACTCATCTTCCTTTTCGCCACTTCTTTTTCATTTGCGACTACGAGATGAGGTAAATTATATCTACAACAACTATCATTCCTTTCAAAAGCTGCCTAAGAATAAATAGTCTTGGGCTCTAGATAGCTCACTCGCGCTTTCTCATCGCTTTCTCTTATTTTCTCATCTCTCCAGATTTTTGAAGAAATCCTCACTACAATTCTGCCAATGTCCTTTTTTGAAGCCCACCAGCTCTGCATGCGATGCTATAATAAAAATTAAAAGTAACGTTAGGTATAACAATCTAATTGGAAAGTTAAAATTAGTTCAATGTTCAGCACCCTATGTGAACTGATTGTAATTTTGCTTATTATAACCAAGAAAAAAGTTACTCAGGTGCCAAGTCTATGTATCAAAATTTAACCTTATAAGTCAGCCAAATGAGAATTTATTGTACAAAATTTTTATTCCACTGTCTCAGTGTTTCCTAAAATAACTCTCCATCTATTTTCCTAAATCTTTTATGCACACTTATTTCTCTCTAATTAAAGTTCACTATTTCATTAGTTATGGAACTTCTCCAATTAGCACTACCAAAAAGGAAGATATCTAGATGACCCCATCTTCTAAAATGTGCTTTATTCTCCTGTATAGCAATACATTGAAATTACAAATGCACATGTGGTTACTGTACCATTTTATAAGAATTACAAGTTAACCTAATCAAGCAACCAGACAGTACACTAAACTGACACTTTTGACTGAATTTTCAAAACTTTTATTTTGTCATGCAAACAATTTTATCTTAGCCCTCCATGTAAGTAAGACCTGAATCATAAAACCTTATGGTAAGCTCCATCGAAAGCATACTCTAATTTATGATGGATATATGTAAGTAATGTAGTATGTAACATAGTAAATGTAAGGTAGGTTTTACAAATTTTTTTAAACAAATAGAAAAATGGCTTTTATAGGTTTGGACACTCTATTTTTTTCAATATATGTCATAGTTTAGTAACCCTAAATTCATACTCTCTAGTGAGTTACTTAAGAAAGAGTTGGAAGTATTGAAAACTCCTGGAAATTTAAACAAGAATGCCTAATGGCAATTTTATTTCACAGAGAATCCCCAAAAGAAGAAAACAAGTTATCTTTGCCCACTATAATAAATCTTATCTAGCACTATGACAAACTACAATTAACATATTATCTAAATGATATTCCTTAAATATTATACTGTACTGTGTTTCTTATTTCAATTCCATAAAAAGCTTTCTCAAGACTGGTCTATTTATATTTTATCCCCTCCCCCCAATTATTTATATTTTAATCTGTCACCTGAAACTTAAGAAACTTTGAAGGTTATAGCCAATTTTGAATTTGATAAGGCTTCTTTCTCGGTTTAACATAGGTCTCCACATCAGAGACATATGCAATAAAGGAAGTGGCTTTGAATATTTCCCCACTAGGCCTGCTTCTATATTTTTTCCCATTTTCAGAAAAAAAAATCTTTAAAATAAGAGAAGGTAAATGTTCCCTATATATGTTAACTATGTAGTCCTGTCCTTTTGTAGCTAGTATCCACTCAAATGCCAAATATGGGACCATAACTAGTAACAAGGCCAAAAAGCAGGAACTCACATTCAAGTTAGATTAAAATACTTTATAACAACTTTACTCAAAGTTATACTAACTTTACTCAAGTTTGAGTTTTAAATTGAGATCTGAAGATAAAAATGTGTATCCTTTTCACAATTCATACTTAGCAGTTAGGAATATTTTATTTAAAAGATAAATACCACTCCACACTATTAGACATACATACTTTAGGTCTGGTATCCATGACATACATATACGGATTGCTTGGGTTGGCTCTACTGATGACTTGCAACATGTGTTCATCCTCCAGACACCTGGCACTGAAACCTGAGAGAGGTTGACTGCATCTGCAAATGGCAGCCTAATTTTTTTTAAAAAAGAAAGGAAGGGGGAAAAATACAAATTATCTAAATATCACCAAAATGTTTTAGAAATGCTAAAAAGGAAAAAGAAAAAAATATTTACTTAATTTAAAAATGAGTTTGTGATACCAACTGAAAGACAGTTTTATGATACTGTCTCTTTTTTTTTTTGGAGGGGGAACACAAGGCATTTGGGGTTAAGTGACTTGCCCAAGGTCACACAGCTAGTAAGTGTGTCAAGTGTCTGAGGCCGAATATGAACTCAGGTCCTCCTGACTGCAGGGCTGGTGCTCTACTCACTGTGCTACTTAGCTGCCCCTAAGATACTGTCTCAAAGATAATTTCCAATATTTTGGCTTTCCCAGAGTCACTTTCTTGGGTGACCAAAATATCCACTTCTCTATTTTTTATAAGACTATCTTAAGTCTGAAGAATATATAAAAATAATGTGTGCCCCAACCTAATGGACCTCTCTCATTTTAGAGATAATTCTAGGTTATACCATTTAACCAAATAAAATAATGCACATAAAGTACCATTATGAATCTTCAAGTCCTGTATAAATGTGAGCTGGTATCACTGTTCTTGTCATCACTGTTGTTATTACTATTATTCTCTAAGTGAAGTCTGCCATTTCAAGTATGAGTAAAGGGTTAACCAACTAATCCACAAACATTTATTAAGATTCTACTATGTATACTGACTACCACTCCTAGTGGATATCAATGCAAAAATTTTAAATAAAATATCAACAAGGAGACCACAGCAACATATCACAAAGATTATATGCTAGGAACAGCCTGGATTTGTACCAGGAACACATTTATACTAGGACTGGTCCAATATTAGGAAATTATAAGCATAAATGACAATATTAATAACAACAAAAATTATATGATCAATGGATGCATAAAAAACTTTTGACAAGATACAATACCCATTCCTGTTACAAACATAAGAAAGCATAGGAATAAGCAGATCTTCCCTTAATATGATTAGAAGTATCTATCTAAAACCAAGTACCAACATTAAGATCAGGGATTAAAAAAAGCAAGGCTGTCCATTTTCACCATTATGATTCAATAGCATATACTATATATAGATATGCTAGCTATAGCAATAAGACAAGAAAAAGAAATTGAAGCATAGAGAAAGAGGAAATGAAGATGATAGTTTTGCAGATGACAGTTTATTTAGAGAACCCTAGATAATTAACTAAAAAAACTAAATAAAACAATTAACTTCAGCAAAGTCACAGAATTTAAAATAAATCCACAAAAATCATAAGCATTTCTGTATATTACCAAAGAAATCCAGCAGGAAGAGATAGAAAGATAAGACCTATTTAAAATAATTACAGACAACATAAAATATTTGGTAGTCTACCTGCCAAGATTATACACAGTAACTATATGAACATGATAACAAAGCACTCTTTATTCAAATAGAGACAACTCTAAACAATTAGAGAAGTATTAAGTGCTCATGGATAGGCCAAACCAACATAATAAAAATGACAATTCTACCTAAATTAATATACTTATTCAGTGTCATACCAATCAAACTACCAAAAAATTATTTTACAGAGTTAGGAAAAAATCTGAACAAAATTCATCTGTTAGAACAAAAAGTCAAGAATATCAAGGGAATTAATGAAAAAAAAAGGGAAGAAAGGTCCTCTACCCATACTAGATCTCAAACTGTATTATAAAGTGTTAATCATCAAAACAATCTGGTACTGGCTAAGAAATAGAGTGGCTGGTCAATGGAATAGATTAGGTACACAAGACACAGTAGTAAATGACCACAGAAAGATAGTGTTTGATAAACCCAAAGACACAAACTTTTGGGATAAGAACTCACTACCTGACAAAAAATGCTGGAAAACTAGAACACAGTATGGCAAAAACTAGGTATAGACCAACATCTCATGTGGTATACCAAGATAAGGTCAAAATGTGTATATGATTTAAAGATGAAAGGGGATACGATAAGCAAATTAGGAGAGCAAGGAATAGTTTACCTGTCAGATCTATGGAGAAGGAAAGAATTTCTGACAAAGAAGAAATAGACAGCACTACCAGATGTATGGATAATTTTTATTATGTTAAATTAAAAAGGTTTTGCACAAGTAAAACCAATGCAACCAAGATTAGAAGGAAAGCAAAAAGCTAGGAAATAATTTTTACAGGAAGTGTCTCTGATAAAGGCTTCATTTCTCAAATAAAAAGAACCAGGTCAAATTTATATTGTTTTGCATGATTGTACCTGTATAACATATCAAAATGCCTACCACCTTAGGTAGGGGAAGTGGGGAAAAACACACACACACACACGTAATGTACACACACACACACATGCATATACACATACATGTATATGTATATATACACACACATGTATATGTATATACACACACGTATATGTATATATACACACACATAAATATGTGCATATGGATGTGTGCATGTATATATACACATACATATTTATATATAATGATGAGGATATCAGAGAAACACAAAGACTTGTATGAACTGATGGCAAGTGAAGTAAACAGAACCAGTAGAAAAACCTATAGTAACAATACTGTGAAGACAAATAACTATAAAAAATTTTGGAACTCTGATCAACACAATTCCAGAGGATTCATGAAGAAACATGTTACTCACTTTCTGATAAAGAGGTAACAGATTCAGAGCAGTATGAGATATATATATGTAAAATTTTTCTGTACATAGCCAATGCTAGAAATGTTTTGCCTGACTAGATGTATTTGTGAAAGGGGTTTGTCTTTCTTACTCTC
This sequence comes from Trichosurus vulpecula, assembly GCF_011100635.1. Lineage (NCBI taxonomy): Eukaryota > Metazoa > Chordata > Mammalia > Diprotodontia > Phalangeridae > Trichosurus > Trichosurus vulpecula. The sequence goes on from NC_050574.1 coordinate 184,786,481, forward strand.
TCAAGGAGGAAGAGAGAGGGAGAAAAAGTAAATGTTTGTGGAAAGGAAAAAACCTATTATATGTGTCACGCATTGTGCTAGGAGCTCGTGATAAAAGACAAAAATAAAAGTCCCTGTTCTCAAGGAGCTTACATTATATTAGGGGAGATAAATATGTATAAATGTAAGTAAATACAAAATAAACATAAAATAAACAGAAGACAGTTTAGAAAGAGATTACATTAGCAGCTGGGAAGAATAAGAAAGGCTTTTTGTAGGAGAAGTGCTTGAACAGGGAAAGCATTCCAGACGTGGAGAGTGGCCAGTATAAAGGTCTGGAGAGAGCAGATGAGAGTGCTGTGTTTCAGGAACAGCAAGAGGGACAGTTTGTGTGTACTGCAGAGTGGGATGAGTGGTAGTATAAAATTAGGCTGAAAAGGTAAGTTGGGGCCAAGTTGTGAAGGACTTTAGAAGCCAAGAAGAGGAGTTTATTTTTAATAGGAGTCATTGGAGCGTAGTGAGTTGGGGCATAGCCAGATCTACACTTAAGGAAAATCACTTTGGCAGCACTGAAAAGAACGAATTGAACTAGAGGAGAGACTTGAAGCAGAAAGCCCAGTTAAGAAGCCATTACAATATTCCAGGCAAGAAATGATTAAGGGCCTGAACTAATGTGGTAGCTTGTCTGAGTAGTGAGAAAAGATGAGAGATGTTGCAGGGGTAACAAGATTTAGCAACTGAAGAGATATCTGGGATGAGGGAGAGTGAGGAGTTAAATATGACAATGAGGATGTATATCTCAGTGTTTCCTACTTTGCCTCTTACCTATTTGACCTTGCCTGTTTGACCACTCCTCAGTCTCCTTTGCTGGATCATTATCAATATCATGATATGACTCCTAACTAACCATTGGTCCTCCTCAAGACTGAGCATTAGAGTTCTCCACTTTGCATCTGCTGCCCTACCTGGTTTCAACCCCAAGAAAAAAACTGCCCCTCTCAGAACAACCTCATCACTTCTAAACTCACCACCATGTTGCTAATGCAAACCCTGACACCCAATTCCCTGTCTCCTCTCCCTTCTATTTGGAGGGCAGAGTACCAAACTCCTCCCCAAGCCTTCCTTTATAGAAGCCAGAAACTGGACTCTCAGATCACTCCACTTTGCATCTGCTGACCTGCCTGGTTTCAATTCCAAGAACAAGATGCTCATGCACTGGGTACCCCCTGGTGTTCCACCCCATCTGCCCTTCCCTCAGCCCCCTTTCCTTCTCTCTTTTTGTGTGCTGTCTCCCCTCTTAGATTGTAAACTTGTTGAGGGCAAGGACTGTCTTTCTTTTTATTAACTGCATTCCCAATGCTTAGCACAGTGTCTCAAATGCCACAGGCACTTAATGTTTATTGGATTAAATGTATTTGTTGGAAAACCTCTTCTCCCTCTACAATCTCATTAACCTCATCAGTTCCCATGGATTTAACTATTATCTCTATGCAGATGACCCCTAGATCTATATATATATATATATATATATATATATATATATATATACATATATATATATATCCAGACTTTGTCTCCCCCTTGAGCTCCAGTCCTGCATTATCAATCATCTCCTGGACATTTTAAACTGCATGTCCCAGAGACATTAAACATTCAACATGTCCAAAGCTGAATTCATCATCTTTCCCCCTCTTATAAATTTCCCCTATTTCTGAAGAAGACATCATCACTTTCTAGTTATGGTCCCTAATCCCAACCCTTCTCTGTACTCACATAGCTACCATCTTAATTCAGGCTCTCATCACCTCTTACCTAGGTTATTGTAACAGCGTCCAAATTGGTCTCCCTCTTCTGTTTAGCTTCTATAACCCTATACAACCAGTACCTAACCTATCTTTTCAGGTTTGCTGGACATTATTTTCCCCTCTCATACTCCTCAATACAGCCAAATTGGCTTTCTCTCTGTTCCTCACTCACAACACTCTGTCTCTCATCTCTATTCCTTTACCATGGCCATCCTACATGCACTGTCTCCTTACCTTCCCTTCACCTCAGTTAAGTCCTCTTATTTTAAGAAGCAGCTCAAGCAACATCTTCTTCATAAAATAAGCCTGTCCTGAGCCCCCACAAAAGCTAGTGCCTTTCTTCCAAAACTGCCTTGCATTTACTACTTTGTATATGCTGTGTATATATTTTTATAAGTACCTATTATCTCCTATATTAAAATATAACTTCCTTGAGAGTGGGAATTTGTTGATTAACTGACTAACAGAAACAGAAAAGTCTGGAAGAGATGTAAGTTTGAGAGGAAAGATAATGAGTTCTAATGAGATGTCCCTGGGATAGTCAGTTAGAAATAAGCAACAGGCAGGTGGTATTGCAAAAGCATATGGATATTTCAAAATCTACAACTACTCAAAAGGGTATGTGAGCTCACTGCTCTGGAAGTCCCTCCAACGACGCAGATCAAAACCCAGAAAGTCCTGCCTATCCTGGACAGCTCTTGTCCATGTCCCCTCAGAAGTTTACCTGAGGGGGTCCTTAAATCTCCTCTGGAAGCCTAAATTTCCTCACCTGTAAAATAATAGGGTTAAACCACATGATCTCTGAGGTAACTCCCAGTTCTAAATTTATGATCTTAGACACTACAAATTACTAGGTATCTAATTTGTCTGTTTTACTTAAAAGTTTTAAAAATTTAATAAGGAAAATGAAACATGGTCTCTCTTGTCAGCAAAAGCATTAGAATACTAAGTTTTTAGACCTGGTTTCTGTCACTTTGGGTCACTGAAGTTTGAATACAGACTGTAATACAACCAAAAGAAAAGCAAAGAGTTTGTACCTCTTTATCCTGGTGATAATATGACAGTACTGGGAATCTTCCTTTGCTCCGGAACTTGGAACTACCAACAATTACTGGTTTACTTGCTATCGTAGGAACATAAAGGTCTCTGGGATAGGTTTCGCAAATCTGTAACAGAGCAACTAAATTTAAACATTTGATTCATGTTCCAAAAATAATCTACATAAAAGCTACCAAAAGAAAACTCTGCACATAGATTTTACTTTTAAAAGTTATCTGATCCCCACCCCAAAATGTCCCAAAACACTAATGATCAGGAAAAAAAAAACCACATCAAAATACCCCCAAGGCACCACTTCATATTTAAACTAGGAAAGTTCCTTAAAAGTAGAAAAACTTTTGGAGAAGCTGTGGAAAGAAAGGTGTGCTAATTTACTGCCAGCAGAGGTATAAATTGGTTCAACTTTTCTGAAAGACAATTTGGAATTATGTAAGACGTTACTAAATTGTCCACTCCTCTTATCCCAGAGATTCTACTATTGGAACTATACCACAAGAAGGTCATTCATGGAAAAAAAGACCCATCTGCACAAAAAAGTTCCCAGCATTACATATGCCCAAACAAAATATGTGCCCCACAACTAAGGGAAGGCTGAACAAATGATAAATATGAAGAATTCAGAGAGGCAAGGGAAAATTTCTATGAACTTATGAGAAGAGCCCAAAAAAATCTCAATTCATGTGAATACAGAAACATAAATAAATAAATTAATAATAAATAAATAAATGATACTCCAAACAAACAAAATGATTCATCTCTTACCATACTGTCAAAATCGGAGAATACTTTTCTCCTCTTCTATTACTTACTGATAAATTAATTTGGGGAGAGGGGGTAGGAGGGTGCCCTAGGAATGTACAATATTTTTAATTTTAAAAACAAAAGATGTTAGGTGAAATATTTTAAGAAGCAGTTAGTTCCATGATGATAATGTCAGGCTATAAATGGGTAACCAGCCAGACAACCTTACAGCAAGGCTTCTTGACTTTACAGTGGGGTTTTGGTTATAATACATTAAATAATATATTGCAAAATGTGACTAGTTGAAACAATTTTACATAGTGGATGGCAATACTTAAAACATAAATCTTATTGTACCATTATCTGATCCTTTCTCCTCTTCCTCCCTAATCTCTGTCCTTCTCTCCCAAACACAAGTGACTTTGGACTCTCTCAGGGTAAGTGCCAAACCCAGATTTACCTTGTAGTCTCGATTTGCATCAGATAACTGCCAGTTTACATTGGGAACTCCCATTCTTCCATATTCCTCAGCCAAGTCAATGAGTTGCCAACCCTGCACCCGTTCAGCCTCATTTTGCTTGGGATTATAAGAAAATGCATAGAGGTCTTCATATTTTGCTATTTAAAAAAAATAATATGTAAATGTTTACTAAAACAATCTTCAGAAAAATAAATAAATTTTACAATGAGTAAGAAGGTTTTGAGGAGGTTCTCATAGTTTAAAAAAATCTCCAAAGGGAGATCCATTGCCTGAAAACATTTAAACACAACCTTATTTTTTGGTTTGTTTTTTTTTGATTCAACTATATTGATATAGTTGACTAAGATATATGACAACTTATAAATTGTTTTAAAATATCATCTAACAATCCAGGATAAAATTTAGCAAGCTAAAATACTTTAGATAGATGAATAATGTAGTATACCATAAGTTCAATTTCTCTACTAAAACATTTTAAAATTAAAAAATATTTTAAGCAACTAAGAGTACTGGCAGCAACTTATCTGCCCATCCACCATCTCTCCCAAATGTGGTAAAATGTATTCATGCAACAGGGACAGTAGTATTGTAACCAAAACAAACAAACAAATGAACAAAAAAAGACTGAGAATAGCAGGTGGTCAAGAATGTATGTACCCTAAAGGAAGTGGGAGGAAAAAGGAAGAAAGATGCAGTGATGAGTCAGGGGCTCACAAACTAAGAACAGCAAAAGTTGCAGGAAGCTCAAAAGAGCCTACATACCCAGTTAGCAGCCACTCAGTGCCACCAGAACCAGATTTAATATGAAATAAGTGAGGTAATGTCATGGGTCCCATGACTTAAAGGGGAGAGGGAAAGGAAGGAAACAGAATCAGAGAAGAATACAGGCATATAAAACTGTTCCCAGTGCATCCTAAAAAGTTAGATCTGATCAGTTTAAGAAGAAAAAAAGTACCTAAATATCAAGTATTCAACTTTGGCTCTCAGAGATGTGTGTGTGTGTGTGTGTGTGTATGCACGCGTGCATATATGTGTGTGTATATACATACACACACACACACACATATATATATATATATATGATGAAACTCTCAGATCCAGTTAGAAGAGAAAGTCATTCAGATTCCCAAAGCTAAAACAGTGATTAAAGATCACTCCCCGCGCTCTGTGTTACTATAGACTATGGGACATCTTTCTCTGTTAAGTATATTATTACTTATAATAAGATTCCTCCTTTTCTCAATGTTCATCACATTTCAAAGAACCACTCCTTCTCTCTTTCCCCACACCGCTCCCCACACACACACATATATACACAGCTAGAACAGTCCATGCCCTTTGCCATCAGGAACTGTCCACAAAGCATGCTAACTAACCTATCTTGCCTTAAGTTTCATGCCTTCTAATGCCAATCATAATGCTATTCACCTTAGTCATATAATGCAAATTTAAAATTTGTTATTGCTCTACTAGGTCCCCATATCCTCCCAAAGCATTCAACTGAATCTGCAAAAAGGGTTATTTGTCTCTGTCTTGGTTATTTAGGTCATCTCTCTGGGCTTTATTCTAACAATTCAGATTAGTACTTATCTGACCATCCCTACATTATAATGATTTTCTAAGGCAGAATATTCAGTAACCTGCACTTCAAGTTTTTCATAAAGTCAAACTAATAATAAATATTGAGACGTTAAACACCCTATTCCAAAAGTGACTCAGTGATGTCTTGGATCTAAGTAAGAATCATACCTTGTCTTGAGAGTTGTAGCAAAGAGTTATAAATATCATGGCAATCTCTTTCTCGTGGAACAATGAAGTGCACCGTCCTGAAGTTCTTACACTGAATCACAAGGGGACATCCAGAAGTGGTCAAAGCAAGTTTCTCTACTGCAGCAATGTGATGATGCAATATCTACAGCATAAAAGAAACATTTAGATCACCAGTGTGAAAAGGTCCAAGCAATCTATCTTTACAGTCATGCATAAATTAATACTGCTAAAAATGTTATCTTAAAATAAAAGGGTAAAAATATAATATGATATACCAGAATTCAAAATTTTAAAAAATGAGTAATATTTTAATCATTCAAATGCCATTAAAAGTCAGTAACCATCAGAAGATGGTTAGTCCTCACATAGAAAAAAAGCCTTATAGACAAAAGATAAAAGATACAAATATGCATTAGACATATTCTGACTCATACTCAGCTCATTTTTAATAGTAATTTCAGAAGACTAAGTTTATTCATGCAGATCTATATATGGGACTTCACTCCTTAAAGGTAATTTTATTAATGTTATTCTCAATTACTATTAATAAGATACTGCTTTCTAATAATACCTTCCATCTGTACAGTAGGTCATATTTTGTAAAATACTTTCCCACAGATTATCTTATTTGGCTTTCACAATAACCTTGTGAAGCAGTCAGCATTAAAGAAACAAAAGCTCATGGAGATTCTGATTTGTCTGAAGTCGACAGCAAATTGGTATTGACTGGGATTAGAACCATGATTCCTAGGTTACAATGTTAAGTTTCCCTCTATTTATCAATTCTCATTTTCTTTTATTTGCATAATGCCTACTAAAATTACAACAAAATGACAGAAAATGTCCACCTTAATGCAATATGATCAAAATAGTAGTAATCATACAGATAAAAGGTTTTTGTATTTTTTTAATTTTAAGAATAATCTAGCCTTTCAATTAGAGTTACAAAAGATTACAGATTTAGAGCTAGAAAGACCTTGGAGGTCATCTAGTTAAATTCCCTCATTTTATAGATGAGGAAACGGACAGAGATTAAGTGATTTCTCAAGGTCACATAGATAGTTAATGGCAGAGTGAGGATTTGAACCCAAATCCACTGACTTTAAATTGAGCACTTTCCACTGTACCACACTGCCTCAATAGTTAGTTCACAAAGTTATACACTGAAACACCACACAGCACCCTAAAGTAATTCCTTAGACTTAATTTCCTACTTTCCAAACGGAAAAAGCAGGGTATACGTAATGGGGACAATTAATTCTATTATGCTCAATTAAATAAAAATTAAGAATTTACTATATGCAAGATACTACCCCAGTTAGACTGGGGTAAAAAAAAAAAGAAAAATATATTTTAAACATTTCACGAGGGAAAAAAGTCACAGAATCACAGCAATGAAAGGGAGTTTAGTAGCTATCTAGTCCCATCCAGCAACGAACAAGAATTCACTCTATCTACAATCTACATAGCATGTGGTCATCCAAACTTTATTTGAAAACTTCCAAGGAGGGGAAATCCTCTACCTGAGACAGGCTATTTTACTTTTGGATAGCTCTAATTATTAAGAAGTTTTTTTAGCCATCAAGTCTAAATTTGTTCCTTTGCAATTTTCACGTATTGCTTCTAGTTTGGATTTCTAGAACCAACCAGGACAGGTCTAATTCCTTTGACACATGAGAGCTGTTCTACTTGAACACAACTATCATGCTCTTCCTTTAGCCTTGTCTTCAAAAGGCTAAATATCCCCATTTATTTCAACCAGTGCCCATGACATACTCTCAAGACCTTTCCCCATGCTAGCTGCCTTTAGAGGCTATTCAGTTTCACAATGTCCTTCCCAAGATGTAGTACTCAGAACTCAACACAATATTCTAAATGTGGCCTGACTGGGGCAGAGTATATTGGTCTTGCACACCTCATCTCTCTTAATGCAACCTACAATTAGCATTTTATATAAGTTATATTGAGACTAAATTATGAACAGGAAAAAAGGAAATAATGATCACTTTAGAGAAGAGATAAATTTATTATACTTAAGTATCAGTTCAAAAAAGGCAGTATTAGAAATTCATCCATTACCAGGAGATTTTTCAAATTAGAATACTTAAATGAAATATGTTTAGTCACCTGTACATATATTGTTATATGGTTAGATCATAACTAAAAAGGAGCATTGTATAATGGTCAGTGTTTCTAACTTTGAGTCAAAAAAAAAAAAAAGAGTTCAAATCAAACCTCTGACATTAGCTAAATGGTGGTAGACAGGTCACTTATACTCTCAGTAACTCAAACATATCTATAAAATTATAAGTTATAGATGAGTTCTGACCCAGAGTTCTTCACAATCGCACATTCCTTCAACAATGAAATCATAGGCCCAGATATACCCCAATTCCCTAAAAAATGACCAGAAGCATCTAAGGGTTGAACAAAGTCAGTCATAATGATAAAAGCAAACAAACATCATGCACTTTATAGTTCACAAAGTCCTCTTCTCACAATAACCTTATTAAATGGAAATAATTTTCTAAAGCTCGATTTTTGCCCTATTTAGCACTTTACGTTTACCAAGAACAATCCTCAAAACAACCCAGTGAAGTTTTAACTTATACTTATAGAGACTTCAGATTTACAAAGCACTTCCTTCATAACAACCCTCGGAGGTAAGCAGGTTGTACAAATATTACTATCTTCAATTTACACAGGAGGAATCTGAGATTAAGTGACTTGCCTGTGTTCCCACAATTATTACTGGAGCCAGGATTTGAACCCAGATCTCCTAACTTCAAGTCTAACCCTTCTTCTACAATACACCTCTCTGTCTCCCACATGTTTCTCAAAATCCTGTAAGACAGGTAGCAAAATGTATTAATATCCCTATTTTAGAGCTTAATGAAACCGAGTTTCAGGGGTGCTAAAGTGACTTCTCCACTGTCACAATGCTGGTCAGAATCAGAGTTGAGAATGATATTTAAGTCTCCGGACTCCAAATATAGTTCTTTTTCCACTACAAATAATCAACAAGCATTTATTAAGTTACTAACAAGCCCAGGTATGGTTCCAAGGAATAGAAATACAAAGACAAAAAAGCAAAGCAATTTGTGTCCTTAAGGAGCTTATATTCTTATACATATATAAATAATAATTGTATACATATAAGCAGATATAAAATATATAGAAAATAATGATAGTGAGCATTTATACAACTAGATTTGCTTAGGTTTGCAAAGTGCTACACATTTTACCTCATTTGACCCTCACAACAACCCTGCAAGGTAGATGCCATTAGTATCCCCACTTTACAGATAAGGAAACTGAGGCACCCAGAGGTTAAGTGACATGCCAGAGCCACACTGCTAGAAGTGTCTGAGGCCAGATTTGAACTCAGGTCTTCCTGACTCTCTAAGTCCAACACTCTTCTGACCACAGTGCCTAGCTAGGCAATAAGAGCAAAGGAACATAAATCTGGGAGGAAATAGGAAAATTTTCATGTAAAAGATGGTCCTTGAGCTAATAATAATATTAGCTAACATTTAATAGTGTTTATTATATACCAGGCACTACCCTAAGTACTTTAGAATTATCACTGCATTTGATCCTCACAACAAGCCTAGGAAGAAGGTGCTATTATTATCCCCATTTTACAGATGAAGAAAATTAGGCAGCCAGAGGTTAAGTGACCTGCCAGGGTCACACAGCTAGAAGTGTCTGAGGCCAAATTTAAACTCAAGTCTTCCTGATTCTAGTTCTGGTATACTATCTACAGAATCACCTAGCTGCCCCCCCCCAAAAAACAAAAATTAGCTGGCAATAACTTGAAGCCCAGCTTTCTTCCCACCATGCCACAAGGCAGCAGCTCTGGCTTTCACACTGATGTTGTTCAAGCAACAAGCTCCTGCTCTTAATTGTTTTATGCTGTGATCACCAACTTCTCCTTGAAGATGAGATTCTGCATTGATAATACACTTTAGGAAAAAAATATAGTAAAAGAACTACATACAGAGTGAGAAATTCTGATTCTAAGGAGACCCTAACATCACTAGATTTGAAGTCAGTAGATGAGAGTTCAGATTCCTACATCTACTACTTACTAGCAGAAAAAAAAAAGTCATCCAATTACAAAGGCCTCATGATGGAAAATGTTGTTCACACCCAGAGAGAACTGATGGACTCTGAATGCAGATCGAAGCATACTATTTTACTTTATTTTTTTTCATTTTATTCCCTTTTGGTTTGTTTCTTCTTTTACAACTATGACTAATATGGAAATATGTTTTACATGATTTCCCATATATAACCTATATCACATTGCTTACTGTTTTAGGAAAAAAGGGGGAGAGAGAAGGGAGAAAGGAGAAAAATGTGGAATTCAAAATTTTGTAAAAATGAATGCTAAAAATTGCCTTCACATATAATTTGGGAAAAAATACTATTAGAAATGGGTAAGTCAAGACTGATTATCAAGATGTAAAGGAATTTAAATCATTTAAACCATAAACTATCTCAGCCATCAATTATAAATTCATTTATAAAACATTACAGAAGATAGTGAAATGAATTCATGTCAATTAAGCTTATGAAACAGTTTAGCAGTAGTTTTTATAATACATCTTAAAGACCTTAAACATTTGATCTTTTTTTCATATTGTTGAAAAATTATAAATGAAATATCACAGCATGCGCACTTTTAAGCATGTACTTTGCTCATACAATTCATTTTTAAACATCATTTTGTTAAAAAGGACCTTTATAAAATCCATCTAAAAAAAGTAATTTTCAATTCAATAAATTTAATTTAATAAACATTTATTAAGTACCTACTATGTTCCAGGCACTGGGCTAAGCACTGGAGATACAATAAAGAGGCAAAAGAAAGTCCCTGCCCTAAAGGAGTTCCTAATCTAATGGACTGTTATTTCACCTCTGTGGGTCTCTTTGCTCACAGTAAAATAAAAGGGCTGGACTGGATGATCATTAAAACCCCTTCTACCTCTAAATATGTGATAAGTAACAGAGAAGAACATTTTTCAAAAGATTGCTTCCATATTCATGACATAAAATTTCCTGCTGCAAAAAGACCCACATTTATCAGGAAATAAGCTAGAAGTCTATGTGCTGTTAGTACACTTTTTATTATAAAAAGAAAAGTTTGTTTAAAGGAAAAATGACAATCATTAAAATTTTCAAAGACATAGTCAAAGAACAAAATAATGTTAGGGCATGATGGTTGTTATTATGCAGCTAAACAGTACAACTAGAATTCTTACCCAAGTTTCTTTCTGAAGAGAATCTATAAATAATAGATGTGTTGCTGTAAGGTAGAGTGTTCCTGTCAATGACTTGATGCTTGTGCTGAACCGGTCAAGTAATTTCACCTGTTCAACCTAAAAAGAAAAAGCATATAATTTTAATTTCACAAATTGTACAAATGCTTTCCATTATTCAATTTAACAAACATTTATTCACTTCAGTCAAGTGTTCATTATAAGTACAGCATAGCACAAAGCTCAAAGAATATAAAAATGACAACAATCCTCAATCTTCATAGGAAAAATGACATGTACATGCAAAAGTTTGATAAAATACAAAGTGTCTCCAAAATCTTAAAAGCATTAAGCTATTAACACTTAAAACTGCTCTAAGACTCTGGGGGAAACACTGTATTAAAATGTGACAGGGCAAAGAAGAAACATGGACAAAAGGTTCCAAGAAAACTTGTGGAAAAAAGTTTCAGCTGAATTGATCAGGAAGGCTTTATTCAGGAGGAAGAAGATGATCTGGGCCCCAAAGAAAAGGATTTCAACAAGTGAAAAAGAGTAGAGTGTGTGGATCACAGGCATGCAGAATGCAAAATACAAGCTGAGACAGAAATAATTAGTGCAGTTTGGCTGACATGTAAAGTGATTAAAATAAAGTTGGGAAGGAAGATTTAAAACTAGATTGCTGAGGTCCTTAAGTGCCTGGCTAAGTAGTTTGGAATTTGCCCTATAATCAATTAATAAAGAACTAATAAAGGTTTTTCGAGGAAGAGAATGTTAATGTCTTACACACTAGAAAGATTATTTTGGCAACTGTGTAACCAAAAACAGGAGAGGATGGAGCCAGGGAAACTTTTTAGAAGGCTATTATAATAGTCCCTGCAAGAGAAGATGAAGGCTTGAATTATAGTGGCGGCACTATAAGTGGATAGGAGAGAGCAGGATGGGTTCTGTACAAGTAGAGTCAACAAAATTTGGCAAGTAATTGAACTTAGTGGAAAAAGAAGAGGGAGGAGTCAAGAATGACTCCAAGGCTTTGAATCCAGAAAGCTCAGAAGACAGTGTTGCTTGCCATCAACAGAAACAGGCAATTAGGGTGAACAGTTTGTGAGGAAGTAGAAGCACCAAGTGCAGACCACTCTTTCTAGAGGTTATGTAAAGTAAGAAACACATACAAACATTAAATGATTCCTGCTGTGAGGTACTGGGAGAGATACACAGTTTAGATAACACCCAATCCCTACCTCATGGGACTTGTAGTAGGAACTTAATAAGACATCAATAAAAATAACTTTAATACATAATGTTACGAGATAAACATATTACAGAATTACCAAAAAAAGTACATTGTATAACCTGAGAGGTAAAGTCTTTATCAATTAGGGGAGCAGAGGAAAGCTTCCTCAAAGAAATGACATTTGAATTGAGTTGAGACAGGTAGAAATCCAAGCAAAGAATAAGAGGGAGGTCATTTCAGACACAGTCAGGTGACATTCAGCCACCTGAACAAATAATAATAATAATAATCCATATTTAGATAGCACCTCAGGGTTTGCAAAGGAAACTTTACATATATTACCTAATTTTGGTCTTCTTAACAATCCTAAGAGGTATTAAAGTTGTCATTCCCATTTTACAGAGGAGAAAGCTGAGGCAGAGAAAGGTTAACTGACTTGCACAAGTCCACAAAAGTAGATATCTATGCAGGATTAAAAACCTGGTCTTTCTGACTCCAACTTCTGTATGTACTCTACCCACTGTGCCATAATGCCTCTCCAAAGGCATAGGCGTACCACCAATTCAGGTCAAAAAGCCACCCAGATTAGGTGAAGCCAAAATGGAGGAGAAAAGGCAGGAACTCCAAGACCTCCCTCCAAACACCTTTAAATAATGCCATAGGACAATTCCTAAAGCAGCAGAACCCACAAAAGGATGGGGTAAAATAATTTTCCATCCAAAGACAAATTAGAAATTCGGCAGGAAAGGTCTGTTGCACCTGTGTGAGGGTGGAGCACAGTCCAGCACAGGTCCTGCCAGCACAGGCTGGGCCCCAGCAGACCTTGGGAGCCACCAAATCAGTATCAGCAGCAGCCGCTTCCAGAGCTCTCAGCCCACAGATGATAAGGGGGTTCATCTACCGATCAGAAGGATATTACAGGGGTCTCTTTGCTGGCATTAGGGGCAAGATTCTGTTGCTTTGCCCATACTCAGATCTGAGTCACAGTCCTGGGTGGCAGTCCCAGGGAAATGAGGAGCACTAGCATATTAGAGCTTGCAGCAGTGGAATGAGGACGCTCCTCACAGTTCCAGGGCAGAAAAGAGAGCCTGTGGTCGCTCACAGAACAAATCACAGGCCAGGAGAGTAGAAAACACCTCTCCTTACATCATACCACCTTGGAAGAGCTAAAAACTTACAGGTCCCTAGAAGTATCTCTGAAAACAGTTGCATAAAATCCCTGAAACTTGGGACTGTCCACCCTCCACCCTAGAAGTAGAACCCCACTTTAACAAAGAGCCTAGAAGTCAAAAAATAGACTAGAGAAATGAGCAAACAACAGAAAAAAAATTCTGACCACAGGAAGTTGCTATGGTGACAAGAAAGACCAAAACACACACTCAGAAGAAGGTAACAAAGTCAGAGCTCCAACATCTAAAGCCTCCAAGGAAAATATGAATTGGTCTCAGGCCATGGAAGAACACAAAAAGGATTTTGAAAATCAAGCAAGAGAGGTAGAAGAAAAATTGAGAAGAGAAATGAGAGTGATGCAAGAAAATCACGAAGAAAGAGGCAACAGCTTGGTAAAGGAGACACACACACAGAGAGAGAGAGAGACACACACACACACACACACACCCACCCACCACCAAGGAAAATAACACCTGAAAAAGAAGAATAGGCAAAATGGTAAAAGAGGCACAAAAATTCACTCAAAAAAAAAAAACTCCCTAAAAAGCAGAATTGGCAAAATGGAAATGGAGGTACAAAAGCTCACTGAAGAAAATAATTCTTTAAAAATTACAGTTGAGCAAATGGAAACTAACAACTTTAAGAAACAATAAAACAAAACTAAAAAAATGAAAAAAAATAGAAGAAAATATTAAATATCTCATTGGAGAAACAACTGACCTGGAAAAATCGATCCAGGAGAGAGAATTTTAAAGCCATGATCAAAAAAAGAGCCTAGACATCATCTTTCAAGAAAACTGCCCTGATATTCTAGAACTCAAAGAATGCACCAATAACCTTCCGAAAGAGATTCCAAAATGAAAACTCCCCGGGGAATATTATAGCCAAATTTCAGAGCTCCCAGGTCAAGAACAGAATATTGCAAGCAGCCAGAAAGAAACATTTCAAGTCTTGTGGAGCCACAGACAGGATAACACAAGATTTAGCAGCTGCTATATTAAAGGATTAGAGGCTTGGAATACGATATTCTAGAGGGCAAAAGAGCTATGATTACAACCAAGAATCACCTACCCAGCAAAAATGAGTATAATCTTTTGGAGGTGAGGCAGGAATGGACATTCAATGAAAGAGGACATTCAAACATTCTTGATGAAAAGACCAAAGCTGAATAGAAAATTTGACTTGCAAATACAAGAGTCAAAAGAAGCATAAAATGGTAAACAGGAAAGAGATATCATGAGGGACTTAAATAAAGTTAAACTGCTTACGTTCCTACATGGGAAGCTGATACTTGTAACTCATAAAAACTTTCTCATTATTAGGGCAATTAGGAGTATATATAGACAGAGGGCACAGGTATGAATTGAATATGAAGGGATGATATCTAAAAAAAAAATTAAGAGGTGAGAAAGAGGAATGCACTGGGAGAAAAGGAAAGGGAGGGGGTAGAATGGGGTAAATTATCTCACATAAAAGAGGCAAGAAAAAGCTTTTACAGTGATGAGGAAGATGGGGTGGGGGAATGAGTTAACCTTATTCTCATCAGAATTAGCTCAAAAAGGTAATAACATACACACCCAATTGGGTATAGAAATCTATCTCACCCTATAGGAAAGTAGGAGGGGAAGAGTATAAGAAAAGGGGGGAGTGATAGAAGTGAGGGCAGATTGGGAAAAGTGGTAGTCAGAAGCAAAACACTTTTGAGAAGGAACAGGGTGAAAGGAGAGAGAATAGAATAAATAGGGTGGGGGGGGCATGGATAGGATAAAGGAAAAATAGATTTAGCAATCATAACAGTGGAAAAAATATTTTGAAGCAAGTTTCTTTGATAAAAGGCCTCATTCCTATTTATAAAAATAGAAGCCATTCCTCAATTGATAAATGATTAAGAGATATGAACAGTTTTCAAATGAATTAAAGCTATCTACAGCCATATGAGAAAATGCTCTAAATCACTATTGATTGGAGAAATGCAAATTGAAATAATTCTAAAGTACTACCTCATACCTATTTTGATTGACCTAAGAGGTCAGAAAAGGAGAATGACAAATCTTGGAGGGGATGTGGGAAAAATGAGACATTAATGCATTGTTGATGGAGTTGTGAACTGATTCAACCATTCTTTAGAGCAATTTGGAACTATGCCCAAAGGGCTATAAAACCGTACACACACCATTTGCCCTAGCAGTGCCACTACTAAGGTCTGCATTTGAAAAGAGATTTTTTAAAAAGGGAGGAGGGGAAACAACTTATACATACAAAAATATTTATAGCAGCTCTTTTCTGGTGGCAGGGGGGTAGAAATTGGGAGCATGTCCATCAATTGGGCAATGACTGAACAAATTGTGCTATGTGATTGTGAAGGAATACTAATGTCCTATAAGAAATGACGAGTAGGATGCTCTCAGAAAAACCTGGAAAGACTTACATGAGCATAACAGCAATATTGTAAGATGATCAGCAGAGCAATTCTCAGCAGTACAAAGATCCAAGACAACTCTGAAGGACTTATGATGAAAAATGCTATCCAACCCCAGATAAAGAACTGACAGTGTCTGAATACAGACTGAAGCATACTTTTTATTTTCTTTATTTTTCTTGAGGTTTTTTTGGTCTGCTTTCTTTCACAACATGACTAATATGGAAATGTGTTTTGCATGACTACATATGTATAACCTATATCGAATTGCTTGCCTTATCAATGAGGGGGCTGGGGAGGGAGGAAAGAAGCAAATTGGAAACTCAAAGTTTTAAAAAGTAATGTTAAAGTTATTTTTAATTGTAATTGGGGAAAAATAAAATAGTAAATAAATTTTTAAAAAAATGGAAAAAAGCCACACCCAGTTGAAGAGCATAGAATGCATGGCAAGGAATGAGATTAGATTAGAAACATAGCAAGGTTGTAGAGAGACTTGAGATGAAGAGGGAGATAACTGAAGCCATTGAAGATTTTTTAAAAGGCATGAAACAACCAAAACTATGGTTCAAAAAATTGTTCTAGCCACAGACTTTGCTAGAAAAACTACAGTGGGAAAGAACCTATTGTTTCCCAAAAGCAGATCATTTCATTTTAATATAGTTTTAGTTGTTAGGAAATGTTTCCTTATATTAAGCCTAACTCTTCATCTCTAAAACTTTTACCCATTGACTCTTTGTTTTGTTATCTCAGTCAAGCCAAACAAATTGCATTCCCCCTTCTAGTACTCTAAGACAGAGGTCACTTCCCCACGAAGTTTTCTCTTCTCCAGATTAAACACACCCAATTCCTTCGACTCATCTTCATGTGGCATGATTATGAGGCCCTTCATCTTCTTAGTCACCTTCCTTTGGATGCTCTCCACCATATCCATGTATGTCTTTCCCAAAACTTGATTCCCAGAACTGAATACAACAAACCAGGCTTAGTCTGATCAGGGTAAAGCACCACAGGACTTATATCATCTTCCTCAACTTGAACACGATGCCTCTCTTAATGAGGCCTAAGATTACACTCCTGATTTTGATTGTCATATCATATTAATGACTCATATTGAACTTGTAGTCTATTTAAAAAAAAAATAAACTCAGATCTTTTTTACACAAACTGTTATCTGACTTCCCTAACCTATACTTGTAAAGTTGATTTTTTTTAACCAAAGTATAAAACTTTACATTTATTCCCTATTTAAATTTCATCTGATTAGATTTGGCCCAACTTTCTAACCTGTTGAGATCTTTCTCAATCCTATCATCCAAAATGAAACCTGTTCCTCCTAATTTTGTGTGATCTACAAATCTGATAGGCATGCTATCTATGCTTTCATCAAGACATGAATAAAAACGTTAAATGGCTCAGGATCAAGAAAAGTTCCCTGAGGGGGCGCTCTACTAGATTTCCTTACTATGACATTCAATCAACAAGCATTTATTATGTACTTATTATGTGCCAGGGGAATGTGCTAGGTGTTGGGAGATGCAAAGACAAAAAATAAAACAGTCCCTGCTCTCAAGGAGCTTACTTTCTATCAGAAAGACTATCTGTAAAAATACATATGAAACAAAAATGAGGTAGTTTAGGAAGGACACTAGTATTTGGGGGTATGAAAAAAGTCTTCATGGTTTTTGAATGAAAAGAAACCATGAGGTAGAGGTGAAGAAAAAGAGCTTTTCAAGCATGAGGTACAGGCAGCGCAAATGCACAGAGATGGAAAATGTGGTGTCATGCGTGAGAAACAACAAGGAAGATAGTTTGACTGGACTACAGCATATACAAAGGCGAGTGATATATAATCACCTTGGACAAATGGGAGGGTGGGGGCCAGGTTGTGAAAAGCTCTAAAAGCCAAAGAGAAGAGTTTATATTTGATCTAATGGCAACCAGAAGCTGTTGGGGTTTATTGAGAAGAGGATTAACATGATCAACCTGTGCTTTAGGAAGATCTCTTTGACAGCTGTGTGGAGGATGAGCTGGCCTACGTATATTTACTCATAAATTATATACATCTACTATCATATATACTATATCATTATTACATAACACCTATATTAAAAATAGACATTAAAAAGAGTGAGGGAAAAAGATGAAATAATATTTAATCCTACAACCAATAAGAAGCCACTAAAGTTTGT
The DNA here is from genome assembly GCF_011100635.1 of Trichosurus vulpecula. Taxonomy (NCBI): domain Eukaryota; kingdom Metazoa; phylum Chordata; class Mammalia; order Diprotodontia; family Phalangeridae; genus Trichosurus; species Trichosurus vulpecula. The sequence goes on from NC_050574.1 coordinate 184,804,589, forward strand.
TAGGTAGGACAGTGACAGGGTCGGTTGTGTGCTTTACCGAAACAAGCAAGATATGTGAAGAACTTGAACTACTAGAGTAGTGACTATGTGAATTAAGAAAAGACAGATGTGAGATGCAGTGGTAGAAACAAGATTTAACTGACTGGATGTGTGTCAGAAGCATAAAGGAGTCGAGGTTTACACCTAGGCTGTGAATCTGGGTGACAGGAAGGATGGTGGTGCTCTCTGAAGGAAACCATATAGTCAAGACTTTTTTATGGCATTTTCAACGAACAGCAACCTTTTCTTAAATTTCTTCATTTAAACTGTTAAAAGCTGACACGAGCTATTTGTTGAATTTTACTATCCTTGAAAGACTAAAAAATGAATAGTATCATCTAACATATTAATATCCTTAGTGAATATTTTAAAAAAATTATTCTCAACTCAGAATCAGATGATTATTAAAGCTGGAAGGAAACTAAAAGACCATCTTATCCAACCTCTTCATTTTGTGGATAAGGAAATTGTGGCCTACTGAGTAATGTGATTTGCCCAAGGTTACACACCTAGAAAATGACAAAACTAAGATTTGAACTGCAGTCATCTGACTCTCAGTCCACTGCTCTCTGTACTACACTGAGCTACTCCCACAGTAGCCAAGATGAGTTTATTACTACAGGTCTATTCAGAAGTTCTGAAATGACATTCTTTTTTCTTTTCGTTTTTTGGCAGGGCAATTGGGGTTAAATGACTTGCCCAAGGTCACACAGCTAGTATATGTGTCAAGTGTCTGAGGCCAAATTTGAACTCAGGTCCTCCTGACTCCAGGTCCGGTGCTCTACTCACTGTGCCACCTAGCTGCCCCTGAAATAACATTCTTGAAAACCAGACACAGCATACATATTTATTGAATTAGAGATAAATATGGACAAAGTCATGGTACTAAAATTTAAATCACAAGTGCTGTGGCTACTTTGTATAAAAATTAGTTTTAAGGGGCGAGGGGGGGAAAGCACCTATTAAATGCCAGGTACTGTGTTAAGTAAGTGCTTTACAAATATCATCTGATTTGATCCTCCCAACAACCCTGAGAAGATGATGCTATTATTATTCCCATTTTACAGTTAAGAAAACCGAGTCAGACAGAAGTTAAATGACTTGTTCAGGGACACATAGACAGTATCCTCAAATTATATCTGAACTCAGGTTTTCCTGACCTGTATTTACAGTGCCACTTAGCTCCCACTGTTATTGTTTGTCCTTCATTCTCAAAGAAGACTAATGATAGCAGGAGGGTGATGTCTTAACTTGCAAGTGAGTTGGATTTAAGTGAGACAAAGCTGTGCAAAGTCACCAGCCTAAGTCACTCCTCCAGAGTCATCAGTGTCCAGTGGCAAGACGTAGGTCAGAATGACTGACAATGGCCCTGGACACAGAGAGACCATGGGAGACCTTGGTCTTTTTAAGCTAAGGTCTTTCCTAGGTCTCAGTTTATCCAAGGCTATGCCTATTCAGTGATTAAAGGCTAGGTAAGATTTGAGGCAAAAGATGGCCTGGTAGACTTCACAAAAGAATCAGTCTAGAAGGGGAAGAGCCTCAGAGTTATCAGTTACCACTGTACCACATAGCTAGCTGAACAGTCTTTTTTTTCATTTTGTACAATACAATTTATTAGAGAAATCAAGGATGGGGGGGGGAACAAAGTAAAAAAGTGCACAGCAGAGAACAAAAGAAAACTCACAAGGAAGCAAAGAACAGATGAACAATTCTCAACACATGTATTATTTATCATATAGGCTTTCTTGAAATGAAAATCTATTGTTATACATTTTGAAACCTCTCTGCTATGCACATTACATGTTTTTTTTTCTTTCTTACTTTGTATTTAAGTTCCATTATTTAAGTTTATGATACATTTTGTTCCTTTTCTCTATTCTGTATTTGTGTTCTGGCCCTTGAGTCTAAAATTAAATTAAATTTAAAAAAAATAATAAAAGGAAATCAAGGATAAGTAAAGCATGGAAGTAAACATGTAAAACCTCTTGGCTTCAAGAGCTTTGCAAAGTACTCAGAATTGAAAAAAAATTATTCTTCCCACAGATATCTTATTGTATTAAAAAATAATAAAATCACATTTAGATTCATCATATATAACTGTTTAATTGACTCTAAGTAGCTATAAAGTGTTGCAAAGTTTCTTTGGGTATCCATTTCAGACCAAGGATAAAATGTACTTTTCTGACAGTTTACTGTAACCTTGTCACATTGAGATTAATTTCTCCCTTTACTTCAAAATCTATTTTTAAAAGATACTTTAGTGTTAAAAGAAGAAAAAAGGAAACATATCTATTCATCCTAATTGCCTCCATGACACTGGTAACCAATAGCAAACCCTTGCAAATGCTGAGTCTCCAGAGTTTGAAGATGAAAAGGTCTGAACAAGAGTTAACCATCAGAATTATTAAAAAGGTTTTTAAAGATAGATTGTAGACATGGGTTGGTGGGGTACCGCCACAAAGAATCAGTGTGACAAAACTAGCATTTTATATGGAGGCATAAAGTTTCAGAAAAAAAAATTTTAAATGCCGGTATCAAATATAACCCTTAGATATTTTGCCAGGAAGCTGCTTTTTCAGTGAACAAGATAAAATAGTTTGACAGCCTTTCCATTTAAAAGGAATGGTCTGGCTATAGAGCATACAGTTCTTGCTTTACATAAATCTGTTTTACACAAATTTGACTTTATGCAAAGAATTCTGAAAGAAATAAGAAGGATGATCAGATAGAGTTACTAATTGCAAAGATTGCAGAAAAAGAAAGAAAGCTTTGGAACTTGAGGTCAAACCAAAAAGGTTCACAACAAAACAGGTGGCAGACGGATTTCATCAAGTGAGTGAATTTTTTTCTTGTATTGAAAAGATGGATCCAAATACTTCATGATTTTTAAAAGTTCAAAGACTAGTTGAGAATAATATTGCTTGCTATTGTCAGATAAATGAGGGGAAAAGAGAGCCACAGTCCAAACATATCCCAATAGCTTCATAAACAAAGTTGCTCCAATCAATCACCAGTGATAAAGACTAGGTATGGCGAGGGATAACGTACTGCTATGCACCTACATTAACTTTACAATGAGGTGCATACTTTATCATTAATTTTACCTTTCATTTCATAATTCCATTTATTATCATGGTATAGTATTTATTATGTCTGCATTTTAGAACATTTTATGACTTGCCTAAGGCATTATTTTGTGTATGCCTTTGTTATATAAGCTAAGTGAAGTGGGTGGGTAGAAGCAAATTTGCATTACATAAAAACTGATTTAAGTAGAGGAACTGTCCACTTAAGTACAAAAAAAACTGTCCATATATTGATGGGTGCATTTAAGATCTCAAAGTAACAATTTTAAAACCTAAATCATTCTCTCACATTTATACAAAAACTTAAGAATTGCTTGGGAAAACAAAAGGTTCACTCAACCAATTTCCACAAATATTTATCAAGCACCTACTCAGTGCAAAGCACAGTGCTAGGGAGGCAAAGTAACTCTCAAGTATTATCGGAGGGAGGGGTGGGGAGGACAGGGAAGGATAAAATTTATACAGGGATAAAGTAGGAAAATTGCTGGACTTAAGAGGCACAAAACCTGTGTCAAATCTCAAGGCTTGTGACTCTGGGCAGGTTACTTAAAATCTTAGCGTTCAGGTTCCTCATCTATAGATTAGATCAGGACTGTCCAACCTTAGGTTTTTATTGAAACAATAGACAATATATTTTGATTTGCCATTTTAGTGAGAGCTCTACAGAAGTTGCTTCCTTTACTAAAGCATTTACGTAAATTTCTATGTTTGTAGGCAGGCGCATTTTGGACAGCCTTGGATTAGATTACCACTAAAATTCTTTTTGATTCCTAAATCTACAATACTATGAATAAGTATAAGGAAAATGACTACTATACATTTCTGATGATCCCCATGGGCACAAATGATACTGTCAAAAGAAATATAAAATGCATTATTAAGAATTATTAACTCTTGTGCAAAAAAAAAAAAACCTGAATACTTTAGGAGCAAAAGCTATCCTTTTATCACTATGGCCAATCAAAGCAAAGATTTCATAAGAAAAAAAAGCAGCTGTAGGAAGTAAATCACTTAACAAGATAGATGTCAGAGAAAGATGTCTGTAATGGCTTAAAACGGAGAAACAATAGGACATTGGTCAGTAATGAAGTACACCTAATAAGGCTTGGCAAAAACATAAAAATCAAAGTTCATCATGAGTAGAAATTGTTTCATTCTTTTTACTTGTATCCACCAGTACATAGCATAGAGTCTAACACAGGCCTGCACAACCAGAGGCCTACAGGTACACCAAAGGATTTCAAGTGACCCTCAAAAAATGTAGAGGAAAACATCCTTTGTATATAGAGGAAATCCTTTGGCATGCCACAGCTGCAGGTTGTACAGGCCTAGTCTTGCACATAGTAGGTACTTTGTCTATACTTGATGTTTGGTTGAGTCTTAGAAATCTATTCAAAAGGCTAAACTGAAAAGGAATGGCAATGGAGAAAACTGCTTCTGAATAAGTTTAAGGGGTGGGAAACCTGAGGCCTCAAGGCTACAGGTAGCCCTCCAGATCCTCAAGTGTGACCCTCTGACTGAACCCAAACTTCACAGAACAAATCTCCATGTGGCCTTGAGGCTGCAGGTCCCACTCCATCAGAGCAGTCATAAGAAAGAAAAAAAAAAAACCTCAGTAAAGATACCAAGGAAATTCTGAGAAGACAAAAATCTTGAAAGAAGATAGCAACAGAACCTCAGATATCTACACACAAATGAACAAAGGATTGGCAGGAAGTGAGGTGAAACTAGCACAGGGAGACAAATTTAACCAGACAATTTATCTTGGGAGAATGGGCCTAGAAAATGGTTCTCAAAGGTAATGTCTATTGTAAAGGATTGGTATTGATAAAAGAAGGGATAGATTAGCTGGCTCTTTATCTGCCATAGGAAGACTAAGGAATCAATAAAACTTGATTTGTTAGTCCCAGCACATACTGGTGTGTGACCTAAGTCAAAGTTATTTGACCTTCAGTGTCCAAGGAATCCTCCAAGACTATAATTTGAAGAGCAAGTGCCAAGCTGCATCCATATACAGTTATCCCTTCCACACTAAGGAGGTTAGAGACATGGTACCTCCCCCTCGAGATCTGGAAAATCCATGTAAAATTTCTTGCCCCTCCCTTTATACCAGAGAAGTCTGAATGATTACAGAATTAAAAGATAAAATTATGACATTATGCAATACTACACATATATTTCATGCATTTCTGAGTTTCTAAACCTTTTCTGTGTCATCTGCAGCTTCCACAAAATTCCCCCCAAATTCCCATTTAATTTCTTATGCCAACCTGACATATATCAAAACCTCAAAGGGGAAAGGTACGATGTAGAAGGGATAATGGTATATGGAAATCCAAGAACCGGAAAGAGACGGCATGGTAGAAAATATTTTGAAGAAAGACTGAGACAGAAAGAAAAAATAAATGAGTTCACAAAACAGATCACAAGCCCAACACAGTAGTATAGTAGAGTATAGGAGGCAAATGCTCCTTGAGGTGAATTGAAGGGACTAAAAACTCTTTAAGTAAGAAATCTGGGAAACAGATAGAATTTTGTTGAGAAGATTCTCTAAAGAGACACATTTGTCTAAAGAGATGAATGTATATGAAGACCAACTTATATTTTTAAAAAGAAACATACAGAAGCTAGGAGGAAGAATAACAGGATGAATACAAAAAAAATGGCAGAATACCATAAGAATAGCTAAGAGTCCTAAAACTCATTATGAACCAGGGCTGGCAAGGAAAGCTAAAGACAACAATTAAGTTTTTAAAAGCTATTGGGGGGAAGCAGGGTAATGCTTGCTGAGAGAGAAAAACTCAAAAAGGAGAATGGGACAAAGATTACAAGTGCATTTGGCATAGGCTTTCATGCCATTCTTAAGGAAAAAGAGAGATTTAGTTCAGGAACTGGTAGAATAGTTCAATGTCAACTTTGAAGGAAATTTCTAAGTATCTAACCTTGGTTCTATGTTAAAGAGCATTTATCAGTGACTCAGATAAAGGAATAGATGGCATGTTTATCACATTTGCTGATGACTGTAACAACAATGTTCCTTGTTGTTATTGTGTCAGTGTAAGGCCAATAACAAGACCAACAGCACCAACACACAGGAGGGCTGCTAGCACAGATTCTTTGATCTGCCTTTCTAAGCAAAGAAACTTTAAGGGATCTTCAATCTCACTTTAAACATACATACATCCTTCACTTAGTTCAGAGGGAAAAGTCATCACCCTGAACTTCAGAGAAAACACAAACAGAAATTACAAACAGAAATTATATAAACAGAGCAAAATAACACAAATCAACAGACAGGCTTCTAGCTGTCTGACCAAGACATTACATACATAATTACCACAGAGAGAAGCATCGATATCTGGGTTTTTCAAAGCTGGGAGGGTTCCTTAATGGCTACCCAGAGTCTCTACACCAACAACCTTCCAATGAGTGATCCCCCAAAGCAAAACCTCACCTCCCACAGTTCTCAATTCTCCTTCTCCATTCTGCTGCTCTTACACTCTGGGTTCTCTTTATATACAGTCCTAGCCAGCAGCTGACTGACTAAAACACAGTGCACATACAATAGCTCTGGTCTTAGCATCTCTCCTTAGGGCCCTGAGGGTTTCATACCTCTCCTTACCTAATGAGCAAAAGGGAGTGGGGCCTTCCTACAAACAAAGGCAAGACTCAATCAAAGGCACTTGATTGCCTCAGTGCTGAGAAGTACTCCAAAAGAAAAAAGAGTAAAAAGTCCCACTTTGCTTGCCCTTACAATGACAAAAAACTAGGATACAGCACAGTATAGTAAGGAATGCCAAATATGGTTAGAAAGGAAGATCTGGGTTCAAATATACTTCTATAGGCAGAATCCACATAAAAACAGAGGGAAACAAGTCTCCAGCCCAAGACGGCCTGGATGGTTGCTGGGAAGGGTCTATTGCACCGTGCTGGGCGCAAAGCACAACCCAACACAGACCACACCAGGACAGACCAGGCCAGGAGTAGACTGGGCAGAGCAGGCCTCAGGGCCCTGAATCACTGAGCTGTGACAGTTACCAGACTTCTCAACCCACCAACGCCAAAGACAACACAGCAGGTCAGTGGGAAAACTTCTGGATCTGGGTGAGGGAAGTACGCAGTCCAGTCCCAGCTCTGGGATGACAGAGGTGCTGCAGCAGGAGCAGCAGCAGCAGTAACAGCAGTAGCTTCTGGTTCCAGGCCCACACACTGGGGGGAATCAAGTGGCTGATCAGAGAGGGAATGCAGAGATCCCTTTGCTGGCGCTGAGGCAAGGTTCTCTTGCTTTGCCCTGCTTCGATCTGGGTTGCAGTCCTGGTTGGCAGTTCTTGGGGGAGGAGAAGCACTGGTGTGGCAGAGCTTTCTGGTAGCTACGGAGAGGGAGTTTTCCTGGTGGTTACATGGCAGAAAGGAGTGCCTGTACTCACAGACCAGAGCACAGGCCAGGAGAGGAGCACCATACCACCTCAGAATAGAAGTAGCTCTTGTTCATACCCTTTGACCTAGCGATACCACTTCTAGGGTTGTATCCCAAAGAGATCACACAAGTGGGAAAAGGACCCATATGTACAAAAATATTTATAGCTGCTCTTTTTGTAGTAGCAAAGAATTGGAAATCAAGGGGATACCCATCAATTGGGGAATGACTGAACAAGTTGTGGTATATGAAGGTAATGGAATACTACTGTGCTATAAGAAATGGGGATGATACGGACTTCATAATAACCTGGAAAAACCTACACGATATAATGCTAAGTAAGCGGAGCAGAACCAAGAGAACATTATACACAACCACAGATGTATGGATTCTGTGATGACTAACCATGATAGACTTTGCTCTTCTCAGCAATACAAGGTACAAGCACAACTCCAAAGGTCTCATGTTAGAGAATGCTATCTACATCCAGAGAAAGAACTATGGAGTCTGAATGCAGATTGAGGCACACTTTATGCTTGCCTCTTTTTTTTCCCCTTTTTTTTCTCTTTTGTTTTTGGAGGGTTTTTTTTGGTTCTGTTTCTTCTTTCTCATAATTCATTCTCTACAATTTGACTATTGTGTAAATGAGTTCAATGCGAGGTTATATGTAGAAGATATATCAGATTCCATGCCATCTGGGGGTGGGGGAGGAGAAGGAGAAAATCTGGAACTCAAAATTATGTAGAACCGAGTGTTGTAAACTAAAAATAAAAAATCTCAAAACATAAAAAATTTAAAAATTTTAAAAAAAAGAATAGAAGTAGAAGTAACTCTGAAAACAGCAGCACAAAGTTTGGGACAAAGCACTCTCCTCTCTGGAAGTAGTCCTATCCTGACAAAAAGCTCAAAAGTCAAGTAACTGGCTGGGAAAAGTCAAGTAACTGACTGGGAAAATGACTAAGCAGTATAAAAGGACTCAGACTATAGAATCTTTCTTTGGTGACAAAGAAGATCAAAACATACAGCCAGAAGAAGTCAACAAAGTCAAAGATCCTACATCAAAAGTCTCTAAGAAAAATATGAATTGGTCTCAGGCCATGGAAGAGCTCAAAAAGGATTTGGAAAATCAAGTAAGAGAAGTAGAGGAAAAATTGGGAAGAGAAATGAGAGTGATGCAAGAAAATAATGAAAAACAAGTCAACAACTTGCTAAAGGGGACCCAAAAACACTTCTATCACTTACCAGCTGGATAACTGGGAACAAACCAACACCCACTCTGACCTGTCTGCTGATCTCTAAAACTGGAATACTTGTATAAAACTGGAATACTTGTAGTATCTCATATGGTTCTTGAGAGAAGAAAAATAAATGTCTACTAAGACCTTTGAAAGCCTTAAAGCTTTCAAACAAACATCTGCAAATGCTGCTAATAATAATAAGACTACTGCCATCATTGAGGGCATAGTTGACAGTGAATAAAGTGCCAACATGTTAAACATCTGGTTAAATCTTTTAAGGGCAACAAGGTGGTGCAATGGATAGAGTGCCAGGCCTGGAGTAAAGAAGACTCATTTTCCCGAGTTCAAATCGGGCCTCAGACACTTACTGACGGCGTGACACTGGGCAAGTCACTCAATCCTGTTTGTCTCAGTTTCCTCATCTGTAAAATGATCTAGAGAAGGAAATAACATGCTTTCCAGCACCTTTTGCCAAAAAAAAAAAAAAAACCCAAATGGGATGACAGAGTGAGATATGACTGAAAGACTGAACAACAAATAAATCCAAGATGAAATTTGTCAGGAATAAATGTAAAGTTTTATCCTGGAGTTAATAAATCAATTTCACCTGATTAACAAATAGAAAAGTGAATCAATGGAACAGACTAGCCAAGGGAGAAGCAAAAATAATGGAAGTTGATAATCAAATGTTGAATAAACCTGAAAACAAATTATTTAGGAAAAAACACTTGACAAGAACTCATGGGAAAACCAGAAAAAAGTCTGGTAGAAATTGAGCTAAAACCAGCACTAAATGCTGTATACCACAATAAATTCAAAATGGATACATGAACTGAATATTAAAAATAATATCATAAAAAAATTAGAAGAGAAGGAGGTCATTTACCTTTCACATTAGATATGTGTAAAAGAAGAATTCCTAACTACACAAGATAAAGAGGCAATTACAAAGGATAAAACTGATTGCATGAAATTGAAAAGCTTTTGAACAAACAAAATTTATGTATCTAGAATAAAAAAAGAAACAGAAGAATGGGAAAAATATAATATCACTGATAAGGGCTTGGTATCATATGTAGACAACTAACAGAAATACATAAAACCAAAAGCCTTTCCTCGATAGATATGTGAATAGTCAAAAGATGTGAAAAAAAGAGTTCTCCAAAAAGAATCACAAAATATTAATAACCATATAAAAATGCTGTAAATCATTAATAATAAAAGAAATGAAAATCAAAACAACAGTGAGGGTTCACCTCACACCTAGCAAATTGGTGACAAAAGATGGGAAGAGTCAATGTTGGAGAATGTTTTGAGAGACAAGAATTCTAATGCACTGTTGGGGAAGCTATGAATTGATATAAGCATCCTGGAAAAAATTTGGAATTATGTGAATCAAAATATCTGTATCTTTTGATCTAGAGATTCCACAGCTAGGCATATAAGAGAAAGTTTCCATATACACCACAGCATCATATTTTATGATACTAAAGAATTGGGAGGGAATGCATGCCAATTGACTGGAAAATGGCTCAACAAACTCTAGTACATGAATGTAATAGAGTATCACTGAGCTATAATAAATACAGAGAACCATGATAAGACTTAAATGAACTGATGCAAAGTAAAGTAAGCAGAGGTAGGAAAACAATATACACAATGTTAGCAATATAAATGGAAAGAATCACAAAGTAATTGAAACTAACTGTTGCAAAACTGTAAACAAGCTTGCCTCCAAAGAAGTAGTATGAGAAGAAACTTCCCCCCAACTCCTTATTGAGACTGGGGAGGAAAGGAGTCATCCACAGGTGTGGCACACAGGATAAGATATAAGATTTTTTGATGTACTGATCAGTTTTACCAAATTTGCTCCCTCCCCATCACTGCCTCAAAGAATCCCTCTCTTCCTTGAAGATGGAATTTCAAAAACCATATGCTACATGAAGCATCCCCTACCCCCAACTGCTAATGCTCTTCACTCCTAACTACTATATTAACAAACTATAGTAACTTTGTCCTTATTAGAATTTTAAAATTTATTCTGTATATAAAATTATAAATGTACTTGTCTCCCCAACAAAATGTAAATCCCTTTCTAGCCTTCCTTCTCCTCTCATCTCCATTTCTTTCTCCTTTTTCCTTTTTCTTCAACCTCTTTCTCTGTTTTTTCTCTCCTCATTTGCCTTAGATCTGCTAGTGGCACCTTTGCGCAACTTTAGACCTGTTTATGTATAAACTAACGCACTCAATCACTAATTTAATGAATCATTTCTGTAATGCCTTGTTGTACTGTAGGGACTTGAAAGAATTCGTAAATGTCTTTTGGCATGCAGTTTACTATAGTATCAAAAAAATTACTATAGTATTCAAAAAATTTTACTATAGTGTCCCAAATCCTCCTTTAGCTTGCAGTTTATTATGCTATCCAAAAAGTAGCATTACAATTGCTCTGGATTAGCATGTGTAATACACATTTAATCAAATCAATTGCCAACATTTATTAACCCTACTATATGTTGGATACAAAAATAAAAAGAATGGAACAACTCCCCACTCATAAGGGATTTACATTATATTGGAGAGGAGAAAATGCAAGTACCACTTCATGATATCACTGTCATATGAGACAGGTTACATTATGTAATAACATAACAGTCAAAGATATAAAATAATATAACAATACCAAGATTCAAAGATCAAAATTTGCTCCTCCAAACAATCAGATATGGGGATAGGCTGACATGAGGAACAATCATCCAATGCCTTTCCTCGGAAACATTCTCCTAGAAGCTGAGGGGTAGCATTTCAAGCTTCTCATCTCTCCAACTCATTTGATCTCAGTTTTCTTGTCAACCTTTCCTCTCACTGAGATGTAGATGTTGTTGGCAATGAGTAAGAAACTGTACTGTGGCAGTGACCATGGCTGGCGGCACTCCCCACAACTAGTCTCTGTATATTCAAGGCTGCTGGAATCGCTACTCTGCACATGCCATCATAGTAGCATCCTTCCTGAACAGGATAGAAAAAGTAATACTTATGACAATCACCCACAAAAGACTATCAGCAACCTTCTAGTCATATTCTTTTTTTCCTACACAGTAAAAATAATAGCCCTCTTCAAAGAAGAATAACTGCAAAGGACAGAAGCAAAAGACTGACTTAAGGGCCTGTTAATAACTATCACCAAGTCACAGTAGTTGCTAGTGCCCTGGCCTTTACTTTTCTAGGCCCCTTCCTTTAAAATCCCTTATTACTACAGGCCTCTCAAATTGCTGAACTATTAGGAAGGTATTTTAAAACAATACCATTTAAAATTATTTGTATAGTATCTTACATGACACAAAACACTTTTAACATGTTTTTCTCATTTGATCCTTATGGCAACCCTGAAAGGAAGGTAGAGTAAGAGCTATTATTTCCATTTCACAGACTAGGAAATTGGGTCTTAGGGAGGTTAATTTGCTCCAAATTCACAAAGCTGTTAAAAAGAAGAACCAGAAGTAGCACTAAGACCTTTTCACTGCAGTTCCAATGCTCTCTCTACTAGCCTTAATCACTGAACAGGCACTGCCTTAGTCAAACTGAGACTTGTTAAAAACCTTAGCTTAAAAAGGCCAAGGTCTCCCACTGCATCTAAGGCTATCTCCAGCCATCCTGATCTATATCTAGCCACTGGACCCAAATGGCTACAGAGGAGAAAGTGAAGCTGCTGACTTTCCACAGCCCTCCCTCGCTTAAATCCAATTCACTTGCATGTCATGGCATCACCTCCCTGATGTCACAGTCCTCTTCAAGAAGGAAGAACAATAAACAATACTGTGTTCTCCATCCATATTTAACTTAGCACTGGGGAATGAGTCAGGAAATATAAAGCCTTTTTATAATTTAAGTGACATCTCAGCAAAAATGTATCAAAGTCATGCTACCAGTTAATAGCTGTGATAGGAAGGAGGGCTCTCATCTATAATTTAGTGCCCTGGGCAAATCAATGTTTTTTCATGGTAATGCTTTTTTTGACCTACTACAATGATCTCCAAAATGGGATGTGTATACCCGGAAGACAGAGTAAAACTATCCGCCAGGGTGTAAGAAGAAATGACCAGAACTATTTATATTTATCTTGTATCTAAAAGATATATTAGGCTCTACTAATACTTAATATACAGCATCCTAGGTCTGTATATCAGCTGGTCATGTATCCTGAGCCAAGTGCTGAATTCCATGGTGCTGAAGGGTTGACACTGGCACCTCACTCATTTGTTTGCTTTCAGTGTACTTAGATGTACTGCAGTTTAACAGTGCCCAGTTGGGTGAATTATATATGTTATTTAGGTTTAACTAAAACTAATCCTCACAAATTGAACAAGTGGCTTAGAAAGACTCTTGCAAAGAAACATTAGATTCACGAGAGCAGTAACAGGAGCACAACAAACAACAAGAAAATGGAGGAGCTAACACTTCTCTACTCCTAATACAACCTCTTCATCAGTCGCATTATAATATAAAGATAATGACAATCTAATCAAATCTGACAAGAAGCCAACCATATTGTTAGGCTTAGTTGCAGGGATCCATTAGCATTAATGATGAACCCCATCCTAAAGTATTTATTGTTCTTTGAAATATCTTAATTAGCAAAGCATTTAAAAACTAAGCTTTTGTTACTAAAAATTGTCACCTAAAAAAACCTCACATCTTCACACCTGAAAAACTTGTTCAAAGAATTTTCTGTATAAAAATCTTCCAAATGAAGGGTTTCAGTAGGTCTCAAACACATTCTTCAAAAATACAAAAATGTAACACTTTCTGAATTGCTTGCAAGAATAACTGATTAACATCAGGGAGATTAAAAAAACAAAAATCTATTAAGTAGCAGATGAGATTGAAAAATAAGTATCAGGATTCAGTAAGCAAAGATAAAGATAAGATTGTTTCCACTTCCATCTATGTATCTTTGTCAGGTATCTTTTTCAACCAAGACAGCCAACAAAAATCAAGTATCAAAATGAACAACTTAGAACAAGACTTTCAAAAGGCTGTATCTGGAAGTGTTATACCAAGATTTTCCAAAATAATGAAGCACGTAATGAATTATATTGCTCTAAGAAAATATTAGTAGTAAAGATTTTAGAGAGTAAAAAGGTTTCTTTACTATTGCAACAAAAAACTATTTTAAAAAATTTTATTTCACCTTCATCTTATCATAAATTTCTATTTTCTATGTTATGATATAAGTATATTATACTAGTACAGGAAATAAGAGGCAAAAAATTAGAAAGTTAGAGGGGGAAACAAGAAGTAGTGGCTGGCAAAAGGAAGAACAACTAAAAGTAGGAGAGAATACTAAATGAGAGACGAGTCAGAACTATAAAACCAGACACAGTAATTCAAGAGGTATTTTTATTGTGTGGGCCTATTTTAGTATAGGAACAATAGGTCAATAGCCCCTTAAGGCAGTATTATACAATATCTGCATAGCATAATAATTGAAAATAAATATATAGTCCCTAGTCCCTAAATTATATGATGCATATTCTTTAAGGCCATTATGTGCTCAATAGGTTTTTAAAAGATTTCCATGGATTAAAAAAATCAAATTTTTAAAAAGTTTTGACCTTTAAAGAATAAGCTTCAATAGAAAATTCACTTTTGTGGAAGCCCTCCTGAAGATTCTAAATGTGGTGTTATTTTAGTACTTCAAATTTGTGAAGTGTTTACAGAAAATGACATAATAACCCAAATAAATCAATGGATCCATTTTCAAAAAAAAAAAAAAAAAAGAGGAGAATATTTTCACCATATCCAAAGTCCATAGCTACACTATCCTTTACAACTAAATGACCATATATAAAAATGAGGTTGTTTTATTACCTTTTTTAGTTAGGCTTTGTTTTCCAATGTTATTAGTAGTTGGCTGTCTATTAAAAAAAATAGAATAAGGGAAAAACTACAATTTAAAATTAATAAAACCTCAAGAAATGCCAAAAATAATAAATTATGCTCTAAATTACCAGCTAATGTTAGCATCTCCTTACTCTTAAGGAGGTCTACGTTTCTTAACTTCATATTCTCATTTATTTGTCTCATTAATAAAATGTGGTCTTACATTCTACTGGCAGAAAGAGAAAAAAAGCTAAAGGACAAGCACTGCTTTTGGAATATGTAAGTCTAATAATTGACAGTTCAGATTTCAAAGGGAGAGAGAACATTCCCTAATGAGTCCTAGCAAGCCATTTTTCACAAGGTTCACAAAATTATATGATTCTGTCTAGAAGGAAACTTAGAGAAGCTCTTACTCTCTTCCAACACTACCACCACTATTTCTTCTATTAAATTCTATATAGACACCAGTTTAATTTGAAAATAGTATGGCATGATCAGTGTGTTAAAGGAAGAAGAACTGTCTTTGTGTATTTCTCGTTGTTTCTTAGCAGGATTACCTAATGAAGAACTGTCTTTGTGTATTTCTCATTGTTTCTTAGCAGGATTACCTCATTAGGGCTAAATTAGAATGTAGTAAACAGAGAGGGCTCTGAAAAGCATGTGTGTCTAGTTAAGCAATGCTCTTTCAGAGATCCAATCAAGCATTTACAGATTTCTAGATCTTGCAGAGTTACCAGAAATCAAACCTGAAATAAGTTAGCATATTTATTCTTAAATGTAAATTTTTAAAGTCTTTTATGATTAATTCTTTTATAAAACAATTCAGCCTAAATATATTTATGGTACCATCAATAAATAAAATAAACTAACAGTAAAAGTACATAGGTATGCCAGGAGATTTGAGAAATAGAAACAGCTTTTAAAAACAAGTATAAGCTTTGTTGCTGAATAAGCAAACCAAGCTAGAAGTAATGAAAACCATGCTGACTGCTCAGCCAACACTAGAAGGAAAGGGGAAATTTTGTGTGTGTGTGTGTGTGTGTGTATATGTGTGTGTGTGTGTATATGTATGTATATGTATATATGTGTATGTGTGTATGTACACACATACACATACCACATCCATTGTTGGGGTCCATGAGAATTTATTTCCTATATTTGTATTACTGGATCAAGTCTCTTAATAATAATTTTTATTTGCTTGGAAAATAAATTTGACTAGTAAAATGATCACATCACAGAATTTGAAATCCTGACATCAGGAGCCATCTAGTTCAACTCATACACAAAAAAAATTCCGATGAGAAAAACCTGAGATAAAGTCAGCTAATGGAGGCGAGAAACCTTGTGAAATACCAAAGAAATAATCTGAGAGACAGAACAAGAAATGAGATTAGACTCCAGAAGTAACCAGGTTCAAATGCTAGGGATTTGACCACAAATCTCTTTCAGTTTCTTCATCTATAAAATGGGGACAATACTACCTGTTGTAAGGAAAGAGCACTTAGATAATTCATATTCTTGTAGTACTTTTAAAAGATTTAAAAACTAAAATTGTTAGGGATATTGAACTTTCCTAAAGTAGTTTTGCATATTTGACAATATTCCTTCACAGATGCCAAAGTGAATTTTCCTAAGGTAAATCTGACCATTTCATGCCCCCTCTTTAAGAGAAAGTTCCAGAAATTCCCTGATAACCTCTAGGATAAATGCCTCTGTTTTAGCATTTAAAACTCCAGGCTGCATTTTCAGACTTACTGAACATTACTCCCATCACACACAATCAAACGAGAGCTTACTTACAAGTTAACTCACACACCACCTTATCTCCTAAAACTGCACTCCCAGTTCCTAGAATGCACTTCCACTTCACCTATTTGCCCTAGGAATCACAATCTTCCTTTAAGATATAATGAAAGTGCCACTTCCTACACAATGTCTTTTCCAATCCTATTCACTCCTTTCTCCCCTCCCCCTCGTCCTGGAAATGTCCTTTTATTTACTCTGTACATATTCTGTATCAAATTACATGTATACATGTTGTGTGCCAAGATACTAAATGGATTATTAGCTGTGACCCTTAGCCAGTCACTCAACCTTGTTTGCTTCAGACATAATACCCTACCTTGCAGGGTTATTGTGAGAATTAAATGAGGTATCTGTAAAACACTTTCAATATTTAAATACTAGCTATTATCATTATTTACAGAATGCAAGTTTCTTAAGGCCCAATTCTACCATAGCAATCAATGATTATTTCATTATCTTAATAGTTCAGTTGTTTACTTAGCCACCAAACACTTTCAAACCTTAAATGCAAACTCCTAGATTCATTTAAAAACAGGAATTCCAGACAAAATCTGGGCAACAAGTTATGTAAAAAGGAGTTGTTATTATTGGTTTCATTTTGTATTTTATACACAAAGACAAACATGAATCTTTTTGAAACCTAAACATACTTTAAATAAAAAGATTTGCAAACTGGTTTGAAACATAGTTTTGCTAAACGAATGCTACTTTTTAAATGAAGGTTGGACTGAAGATTTCAGCAAAACGCAGGAAGTTAGGAATCATGGGTGGATTGTGCATTCTATAATTTTGAGCCCGAACCTTAAAAAAAAAAAAGTGGACTCTCCCCACCGCTTCCTGTCTCCCCCGTCTTCCCCCCTCCCCGCACCGCCGCCAAATTTACAAGCATAAAAGAGAAAAACAACACACGCTTGCACTGCGGTATATCAAGCATCCCTGGATGTTTCCCGACAAGGAAGGAGCAGGTGGCTAGCGGCTTCAGGTGCACAGACTGCCCAGCCCCTGACCTGCCGCCTCGTTCAGTACAGGAAAGGATGTCTGGGCTGCGAAGTCTGCAACTGTGAATTTCCCCAGTCCTAAAACTCCCCAAATCATCCCGGTCTCATGGGCGGAAAGGAGGGTGTACACAGAAGGCCTCCCTCCTTGACCAAGGCCGGCTGTGCCCCACCCCGGAACCCCAATGGTAAGGCAGTCAAGATACTTCTGTCGCAGAAGCAGATGTCAGGACGACCCCCGCCCCCTTCAAGCCAGAGATCCCGAGCGGCCGCCGGCCTGGCCCCTCCTCCCGGGGCCAGGAGGTCGGCGGAGGCTCCCCGAGTCCCGTCCGCCATCTACCTTGGTCGTGCGAATATGCTCCATCCCGAGGCCGCTTAGGATGGAAGGCCCCAGAGCCTGCCTCACGGGCGAACCATGAACCTAAGAGAAAAGCGACGGCGGCAGCGACAGACGTGCAAGTCACAGCCACCGAAGTTACTGCACCCGGCACGGCGCGACCCCGCCCACCAGTCGGCCCCCAACCTAGCGGACGCGCGCAGCCGCATGCGCCGGTCTCCTAGAAACACTTTATGAAACCGAGGCGCGGAGGAGCGAACTGGGCTCAGAGAGTGCCAAACAAAAGAGAGGAGTGCCTGCTACGTTCTCTTCGCTGGTGGCGTTCTTCACAGCGTCCCCTATAGGAAGGAGGAAAGACAAGCTCACTTAGTATTGACTAGAAACCTGATGGGACTTTTTAAAGAAGGGGGGGCGGGGGTAAAGGCGGAGCTGAATGCCTTGATCTAAGAGAACGTCCCTGAGTTCCGGAAGCCTTTTCACTAAAACCTATTTTTAAGAAATAAATCGTAAAAACTGGAATCATGCGGAAAAAAAAACATTGCAACACCTTTCCAAAAATGTAAATCAGAATTTTAAGAAATTTATATCTTTATTTCAATATTGTTTTAATGTTTTAACTTACATTTTTGGTTGAAATACAGAAAAACTGCATCTATGGTTTGATTTTAACCGAGGTCTTGTGAATTTGTTTTTTATTCATTTTTAACATTCTTTTATATTTTCTGATTTTTAGTTCCAAATTCTCTTCCTCTCTCCAACTCTCCCCCACCCACTGGGAAGGCAAGGAATATGATATCAATAATACATGTGAAATCATGCAAAACATATTTCCATATTAGTCATAACACAAAAAGCAAGAAAAGTAAAGTAAGAAAATTATACTTCAATTTTCATCAGTTCTCTCTCTGGAGATGGATAAGCATTTTTTTCATCATGAATTCTTTGGAATTGTCTTGGATCATAGCATTAGTCAAAGCAGCTAAATCTTTCACAGTTGATCATCCTCAAAATATTGCTGTTACTGTGTATAATGATCTCTGGGTTCTACTCATTTCACTTTATATCAGTTCTTATATGTCTTCCCATGCTTTTCTGAAACCATCCCCCTCATCATTTCTTATAGCACAATAGTACCTCATTACAATCATATGCTATAACTTGATCAGTTATTCCCCAATTGATGAGCATCCCCTCAATTTCCCATTTTTTGTCCCAACAAAAAGACCTGATATAAACATTTTTGTACAGATAGATCCTTTTTCTTTTCCTCTGCTCTCTTTGGGATAATAGTGGTATTACTGGATCAAAGGGTGTGTACAGTTTTGTAGCCCTTTGGACACAGTTCCCTCTGATAGGTGTTAAGAGGTACCTCAGGGTTGCTTTAATTTACATTTCTCTAATCAATTGTGATTTAAAGTCTTTTTCACATGATTATAGAAAGCTTTGATATCTTCTGAAAACTATCTATCCATATCCTCTGACCATTTGTCAATTGGGGAATCTTGTGAATAGCAAGTTGAATAAAATTGTAATAAATATAAAATGAAAGAAAATAGGCTAAAGCACTGAGCAGTTTCTCAATGGCAGTACTAATGACTCTCCTTTACATTTCTGGGTCCACCTCAATGCCCATTTTCAATGTCAGTCCAAGATATATGTACTCAAAGACCACTCCTATGAGTGGGCCATCCAAATGTACATTATGGGGGTAGAGATTAAACCTATGACTTCATTAACATAGTATACTCTCAGATCAAGTAGCTCCCCCTTCTCTGCCTATTGAAAAGGCAAGAAAAACAAAACCCATTACAAATATATATACTCATGCAAAACAAATTCCCACATTATCTATGTCCAAAAATAATATATGCTTCAATCTATACACTGAGTTCATCAGTTCTCTTTCTGGAGGTGGACAGCATCTTTCATCATGAGTCTTTTGGTTGGTCAATATGTTCATTAGAGTTGCTAAATGTTTGAAAATTTATCTTCTATATTGCTGTTAATGTAAAAATTATTCTCCTGGTTCTGCTCACTTAATTTTGTATCAGTTCATACAAATCTTCCCATGTTTTTTGAAACTATCATTTTCATAAGCACAAAAGTATTCCATCACATTTATAACTTGACCAACCATTCCTCAATTTATTGGGCACACTTTCAGTTTCCAGTTCTTTGCCACACAAAAAGAGCAGCTACAAATATTTTTGTATGATATGGGTCCTTTTTCTCTTGATCTCTTTGGGGATACGGGTGTAGCAGTGGTATTTCTGAGACAAAGAGTTTTGAGCAGCTTAATAACTTTGGGGGCATAATTCCAAATTGCTTTCCAGAATGGCTGGACTTGTTCACAACATGGGAACATTTATTGGATTGTTTGAACCTAGCCCTTCAAGGAAGAGAGACCAAACCTATTGCTTAGAGATAGGATTTATTTAATGCTTAACTCAGGACTTCAGTTATGCTGAAGAAACCTTACACGGGGTCCAAACATTGATGCAAGGAATGTGAGTTTTCTCCTGATGTACCTCTCAAGAAACCCACATGTCTCATGTGCTTTCATACTGACCAATCAGCTATTTCCTTGTTCCTTTGTTTGAACTCCATATAATATAAAACTTACAGAGACGCAAAGGTGGGCCTGCTTCAGCCTTCCCTTCTGACAGATGACATCATAAACTTCTTAATAAATGTGCAGTTCAGGGTTTTGTTTGCTACTGAAAATTAAGGGATAATAGGTCCACCAAGAGTTCATTAATATACCTGTTTCCCCACAACCCCTCCAGAATTTATCAATTTCCTTTTTTTTTTAGTGAATTTTGCCAATCTTATCAATGTGAGGAAGTACTTCAGAGTTGTTATAATAAGCATTTCATTAATTATTAGTAATTTAGAGCATTTAAAAATATGGTTATTGACAACTTGGACTTCTTCCTCTGAAAATTGCATACCTAGATCATTTGACTATTAACTGCAGAATGGCTCCTATTCTTATAAATCTGAAGTGAGACCTTTATCAGAAAAACTTATTCCAAAGATTTTTTCCCTGTTTGCCTGCTTCCTTTCTAATTTTAAGTTGCCTTAGTTTTGCTTTTAAAAACTTTTTAATTTTATGTAATCAAATTTATCCATTTTAACTTTGTGAACCTCTGTATCTTTTGTTTGATCATGAACTCTTTCCTTATCTATAGACTTGACAGCTAATTCCTTCCATGTTCCACTAATTTAATTACGATGTCCATCCTTATGTCTGAATCATGTACTTACCTTATTTGATACTAACAAAAACCCTGTGAGGTGGGTACTATTATTACATTTTACAGATGAGGAATCTGAGACACAGAGAAATTAAGTGACTTGCCCAGGGTCAAGCAGCTAGCGTCTGAGCCGAGCTTCACACTCAGGTCCTCCCAATTCCAAATCCAGGTTACTACCTACTATGCCATCTAGTGCAGCAGGTAGGTGGTACAGTGGATAAAGTGCTAAGTCTGGGAGTGTGGAAGGTTTATCTTGTGTGTTCAAATCTGGCCTCAGACTTCCTAGCTGTGTGACCCTGAGCAAGTCACTTAACCCTGTTTACCTCAGTTTCATCATCTGTAAAATGAGCTGGAGCAGGAAATGACAAACCTCTCCAGTACTTTGTCAAAAAAAAAACAAACCAAAAAGGGTCACGATGAGTTGGATGCAATTTAAAGCAACGCACAACGATGCCATCTAGCTGCTTGTATAGGTCAATATTTATGAATGTTCTCTTGGCAATTTGTTTTTTTGTGTAAAGATGGGGTCAACAGTTACCAGACTTCTCAACCCACAAACACCAAAGACAACAGAGAAGGTTAGTGGGAAAAGCTGCGGGAGTGGAAGGAGTTTGGGGTTCAGCTACCGCCCCAGGGGCAGCGGAGGTGGGGCAGCTACAGAACTACAGCTGCAGTTGCTTCCAGCCCCCCGCCCACCTGGTGGGAGGAATTAAGTGGCAGATCAGAGCAGGAGTGAAGAGCCTGCTGAAGATCTAAGTCCAGTCCAGGTTGGGGGTTCTTGGGGAAGGAGGAGTGCTGGTGTGGCAGAGCTGGTGCATCCCCACCAAGCTTGGAACATAGTTTTCTAAACTCTACAAGCAGTCATACCCCACTGAAAAACTCAAGGGTCAAGTTAGTTGGCTGGGAATATAGCCAGGCAGCGAAAACGCACCCAGATTCAGTCTCAGACTTTGGATTCTTTCTTTGGTGACAAAGAAGACCAAAACATACAGACAGAAGAGGTTAACAAAGTCAAAGAGCCTACAACAAAAGCCTCCAAGAAAAACATGAACTGGTCCCAGGCCATGGAAGAGCTCAAAAAGGATTTGGAAAAGCAAGTTAGAGAAGTAGAGGAAAAATTGGGAAGAGAAATGAGAAGGATGCGAGAAAATCATGAAAAACAAGTCAGTGACTTGCTAAAGGAGGCCCAAAAAATACTGAAAAATATACTGAAGAAAACAACACTTTAAAAAATAGACTAACTCAAATGGCAAAAGAGTTCCAAAAAGCCAATGAGGAGAAGAATGCCTTGAAAGGCAGAATTAGCCACATGGAAAAGGAGGTCCAAAAGACCACTGATGAAAATACTACCTTCAAAATTAGATTGGAGCAAGTGGAAGCTAGTGACTTTATGAGAAGTCAAGATATTATGAAACAGAACCAAAGGAATGAAAAAATGGAAGACAAAGTGAAATATCTCATTGGAAAAACCACTGACCTGGAAAATAGATCCAGGAGAGAGAATTTAAAAATTATTGGACTACCTGAAAGCCATGATCAAAAAAAAGAGCCTAGATATTATCTTTCAAGAAATTATCAAGGAGAACTGCCCTGATATTCTAGAGCCAGAGGGTAAAATAGAAATTGAAAGAATCTACCGATCACCTCCTCAAATAGATCCCAAAAAGAAATCTCCTAGGAATATTGTCACCAAATTCCAGAGCTCCCAGATCAAGGAGAAGGCAAGCAGCCAGAAAGAAACAATTTGAATATTGTGGAAACACAATTAGAATAACCCAAGATCTAGCAGCTTCTACATTAAGAGATCAAAGGGCTTGGAATACAATATTCTGGAGGTCAATGGAGCTAGGATTAAAACCAAGAATCACCTACCCAGCAAAACTGAGTATCATGCTCCAAGGCAAAATATGGATTTTCAATAAAACAGAGGACTTTCAAGCTTTCTCAGTGAAAAGGCCAGAGCTGAATAGAAAATTTGACTTTCAAACACTAGAATCAAGAGAAGCATGAAAAGGTAATCAAGATAAAGAACAAGAAAAAGAAATTGCAAGGGACTTACTAAAGTCGAACTGTTTTGTTTACATTCCTACACAGAAAGATGATATGTATGATTCATGAGACCTCAGTATTAGGGTAGCTGAAGGGAATATGCATATATATATATATATATATGTTTATGTATATATATGTATAAGTGAATGTGTTTGTATGTATATATATATATATAGAGAGAGAGAGAGAGAGTGGGCACAGGGTGAGTTGAAGATGAAGGGAAGATATCTGAAAGAAATAAAATCAAATTAAGGGATGAGAGGGGAATATATTGAGAGAGGGAGACAGGGAGAGATAGAATGGGGTAAATTATCTCACATAAAAGTGGCAAGAAAAAGCAGTTCTGTAGGAAGAGAAGAGAAGGCAGGTGAGTGGGGAATGAATGAATCTTGCTCTCATTAGATTTGGCCTGAGGAGGGAATACCATACATACTCAATTGGGTATCTTACCCCACAGGAAAGAGGAAGGAAGAAGATAAATAAAAAGGGAGGATGAAAGAAGGGAGGGCAGATGGGGGTGGAGGTAATCAAAACAAACACTTTCAAAAGGGGACAGAGTCAAGGGAGAAAATTCAATAAAGGGGGATAGGTTAGGAAGGAGCAAAATATAGTTAGTCTTTCACAACATGAGTATTGTGGAAGGGTTATACATAATGATACGCATGTGGCCTATGTTGAATTGCTTGACTTCTTAGGGAGGGTGGGTGGGAAGGGAAGAGGGGAGAGAATTTGAAACTCAAAAGTTTTAAAAACAGATGTTCAAAAACAAAAAAAAAAGTTTTTGCATGTAACTAGAAAATAAGATACACAAGCAATGGGGCGTATAAATTTATCTTGCCCTACAAGAAAGGAAGGGAAAAAGGGATGGGAGGGGAGTGGGGTGACAGAAGGGAGGGCTGACTGTGGAATGGGGCAACCAGAATATACGCCATCTTGGAGTGGGGGGGAGGGTAGAAATGGGGAGAAAATTTGTAATTCAAACTCTTGTGAAAATCAATGCTGAAAACTAAAGATATTAAATAAATAAATTTAAAAAAAAGATGGGGTCAAAAGTACTACACCCTCTTTTAATTTTTAAACTTGAACTTGTTGAGAATACATCTCAATCGGTCCCTTAGCCTTAAACTAAGTGCTAAAAGGCCTTTGAATTGGAATGGAATTTGGATAGGCTAGGAATCAGGGTCTACACTCCACAGATTATCTATAAATTATCAACCGAGTTGGGAAGAGATTCCAAAAATTGGAGCAAAGTGATATTATAGCTGAACTATTCCTTCTTCCCCTGCACTCCCCTTCACCCCCAGGGAATTGCCTTCAAGGGAAGGAAAGGCCTCAGCTTTGCCCTAGGCCAGGTCTCCAGCTCCATTACAACTACCACCATTACTATCTATCCCTATCTCTTTGGCCACAGAGGGCTCTTCAGAATTTCCAAGGGTCTCGAAGATTATGGATTTCTCATCCTCTTCTTAGCACTGTTCCCTTATGATAGCATAGTCTAGCATCAGTGTCCACAATTAGGAGATTAGAACAGATGGATTGCATGAAGATTTATCATTCTTAAGGGGAACTTCTTGAGCCTCTACAAATGGGAGAAAAGGACTTCCAGCAATGAGGAATTGAGTTAAACATTTGCCACGTGTTTTCTGAGCTTGAGTTCACCTTTCCCCTTGGACCCTGTATGTTTTTGTGGGAGAGTTTGTCACAGACATTGTAGGTGGGTATATCAGCTGATTCTATTATTGTGTTTGTCCTTCCTTCTTGAAGAGGACCACGACATCAGGGAAATGATGACATATCTTGCAGCTGACTTTGATTTGAGTGAGGGCGGGCTGTGCAAGGTCACCAGCCTCACTTTTTTCTCCAGAGCCATCTGGATCCAGTGGCCAGATATTCATCAGGATGACTGGAAATGGCCCAGGATGCAATGGGAGACTGTGGCCACTTAGTAAATACCCCTTTCTAATAGCTACCCTTGGTTGATAATCTGGAGGGAAACATGCCTGAATCCTGAGGGAGAGTTGTAGTTATTGAACCTCTAGGCACAGGACTTATCTGAAAGAATGGAAGTAGGGATAAGAATCCTTGGATCCTCAGAGTTATATGGGGTACATTAGTAACAATACACTCCAAGTTTTTTTTTCTCCCATTATCTTTGGAATTTTAACTTTTAGCCATCTGATGCCTACCTGCCCTGGAACAGGAAAAGAGCTCCCCACTGTGTCCCCAGATTATCTTCGTCCTATAGACATGCTCCATCCCAAATACTAGAGTCATGGCCTCACTCAGATCCTTCCTTCTTAAGAACTGATCCCTCAGCACTCACCCCTTCCTCACAGGCCTAAATGTATACTTATCTAACGCACCATTACTGTTTTCTCTATAGTCATTACTGTTCTTAATGTAGCATCCCAGGGACTAGGTTGCCTAGAGCAGACTTTTGCAAGAGAGTTCACTCCCTCCCCAGGCCTATAAAAGAAAGTTACAGACAGCTATCTTTTTTCCCTCTTCTTTTTCCTTTGGCCCAGTTCAGTGCCCTATCCGTGATGAAGGCTAGGTAAGCAATGAGCCAAGTAACGGCCCCTTTTACCTAATTAAAAAAAATCTATCTGGGAAGTGAAGACCCTGAGGGTTTCTGGCCGAAATAGAAACAATTACTATTTACCTTCACTCTGAGCCAATCAGGGCCCAAACAATAACCAAGTGGGGCTTGGCCTGGGACCTATTGTGGGCCAATCAATGAGAGCCAGAGTGAATTAGGTTTAAGACACAGTCTTTAAGGAAGAATTCTAACCCTTAAACCCCAAGATATCTTGTTAGGTTTCAGCCATTAAAATTTACATTCTTTGGGCAGAGCAGCAGCAGGTAAGGATTTGATACCCTAAGTGAACAGGGGGAAGGGGAAGGGGAAGAAGGGAAAGAGGAAGGGGAAGAAGGGGAAGAAGAAAAGACAGGTATGGAGGGATGTATGGAGGGAAAGCAAACTATATGCAGGTGTGGAGGGAATTCTGATTTTTATGATAACCAACCTTATATATGTAATGAATATACTAATAGACTAGACTTTGCAGAATTGCCTTTTTCAGCTTGTGAGTCAGATTCACAATGCAGCTTGAACTGATCAAACCTTGATAAGACTCACAATCACTGGCGTTCTTCTGCCTTCATACCTAAAGTGAATCAATCAAAGACTGTAGAACCTGTTCCTATCACAGAACTCTGGTCCTGTGACCCACTAAATAACGACCCCCAAGGACTTAAGCAGTATTGCTCCCATAGGACTCCAGAATTGTTGTATTGTCTTCCATTTGTGGGTTTGTCCTGGGAAACCACTCTGGCCCTGGGAATGATTGTTTGTAATCCACCTTCTCCCCTCTCTTCCCACTTGTGATTTATGTATATGATTTCTATCTTCACTTCAGCCAGGCAGAATTCTGATCAGGAGAATTCCTGATTTGCAAATCTGTTCCTCATAATGAAACTAATTAATTAAACTGCTACCTGATTACTGGCACTTTGTCTCTAGCCTGCTGTTTCATCATTCTCAGATTAGAGACTGATTCAGTAAAATCCTGTTAACAAAGGAAAAAAGGAAAGAAGGAAGCAGCTGTGTTGCCCAACTGAGACTGGCTAGTTGGGTCCCCAGTGAAGCAGTTAGGACTACTCAGAGGCTGTTGTTTGTTCTTCATTCTCAGAGAGGACCATGACATCAGAAAGGTGATGCTAAGACATGCAAGTGAATTAGATTTAAGTGGGTGGGGGCGCCCCCCCCCAAGTCACCAGCCTCACTTTCTCCTCTGGAACCGTCTGGGTCCAGTGGCAAGATATAGATCACAATGACTGGAGATGGCCCCGAGGTTGGATGGTACATCAAAGGAAATAATGTATAATCAGGCTGGACAAACAGATTGGGCTTCGGTTGTGAAGGGCTTTAAAAAAACAAAAAAACAAATGGAAGAGTTTGTATTTTATCCTAGAGACAATAGGGACCGCTTAAGTTTATTGAGTAGGAGAATTACATCATTAGCTCTGCACTTCAGGACGGTCACTGGCATCGGTGGGAGAGAGGGACAGGGTGGGGAGACACATGAGGCAGGGATAGCAATTAAGAAGTTGTTGAAATCATTTAGTTGAGTGGTGATGAGGGTCTAGACTAAGATGGTGGTTAAGAGAGTGGAGAGAAGGGGTCAGATGTGAGAACTGTTGTAAAGGTAGAAATGGAAAGATCAAGCAACTCAATGGATCCGTGGGATGTGGGGAGAGTAAGAAGCACTTTCAACAGAAATAGGGAAGTTTGGAAGAAAGGTTGGTTTGGGGGAAAAGAGAATGACTGCTATTCGGGACTTGAATTTGATATGCCTACGAAGATATCCAAGTTCAAAATGTCTAACCGGCAGTTGGTGATGTAGAACCAGAGATCCAGAGACTGCCTAGGGCCACATCAGAGAGTTATCTGCATGGATATTAAGCCCACTTCAGCAAAAAACTCCATCTCCCAAATATCGGCATTTTCAATGCTGTCGTCCAGGTACTTGATGTTGCCTATTAACTTGTAAGCTTTCTTCAAGTTCCAGCTAAAATCCCACTTTTTACAGGATGGCTTTCCTCTTGATTATCTCCAATTTATCTTGTATGTATCTTTTATATATGCATGTATATGTATATATAACATACACACACTAATACAGCGGAGAATATGATTTGTTTTGCCTTTCTTTGTATCCCCAGCACTTAGCAAGTGCCTGGCACATAGAAAGTGCCTAATAAACGTTTATTGACTGAGTTTTTCTTTTTCCTGGCTGTCCCCCAGGCATGGAACTCTCTCCTTCCTCCCCTCGGCATAATGGCCTCCTTGGCTTCCTTTAAGTAGAAACTAAAAGCTCATCTTTTGCTGGAAGTATTACCTAACCTTTCTTAATTCTAGCACCTCCCTTCGTTTATTTCCTATGCTGTGCTTAGGATTAAGGATTATGGAGCACGTTTCAATCATTTTAGGATTGTCAGAAAGAGGATGGAGGAGGTTCAGATCGATAATAGAGGCTCCCCTTTATATCGTAATAACTTTGGGTCACGATTGCTTTGCTCCTTAAAATCTTGGCAATTGTGTTGAAATTCACTTACAGCAATTTTGACCCACCTTCCCCGCCTTTTTTTGTTTTAATAGGGACTAATGTGGGAAACACCCACTAATTTGTCACTATATATAGTTGTACGCAGCATGTTTTATATATTTGTTTGCTTGAGGTCTCCCCCATGAGATTGGTTCCTTGTGGGCGGGGCCGTCTCTCGTCTCTCATTGAATGCCCAGCGTTTGGCACGTCTGGCACACAGTAGGCGCTTGATTGATGATTGACTGATTGAACCGCTCTGGGCCTCAGCTTTCTCATTAGTGAAATGAGGTTCGAGTCAATAACATATAGTCTCTTCCTTTCTCTAAGTTTGTGGTCCAATATTCTAATCCTAGAGCCCCGTTCCCACATTTGCGCACGAACCAATTAAATGAAAGCAGGGGCCAGGGCACTTAATGGGAAGGGCCGCTCGGGCCGGGCGCCTCTCCCTTTAAGACGCGCGCCGCTGACGTCGCTAGCTTCCATCCCGTGGTGCACCGCGGTGGCTCGGCCGGCTCCCGCGCGGTGGCGTGCACGGGCCCCGGGGTAGCGGCCGCTCGCTCGCTCTTCTTTCCCGCCCCCTTGTAGAGACTGAAGCGGCCGCCGGCGCTCTTCGAAGTTCCCGCCCGCTAGCCCGGCCGGCCACTTTGGAGGTGATGCTGCGGGTTCCCCGGCGACGCTGAGACGAGAGACAAGGCCCAGGCCGCGGCTGGCCGGCTTCAGCCATGTCCACCGGCTTCTCCTTCGGGACGGGGACGCTGGGCTCCACGGCTACCGCCACGGCGGGCACCGGGACCGCAGGGGGAGGGTTCTCCTTCGGGACGGGCACTTCCAGGTAAGCTGTCTCCTCCTGTAGCAGACGCGCGCCCCTCGGTTCCGCGGCTCGCCCGGGCCTCGGCCCGGATCGGACTGGGAAGCCTCATCGCATGCTCAGTCCTCCCGCCTGACGTCCGGCTCTTCTCTCGTCCCTCCTCCAAGGGCGGAGCTGGCGCCACCCCTCCTTCCCGTTCCTCCGCTTGGGGGTCTGCATCCCTCTTTGCACCTTCCCTCCGCCCTCTTCGTCATCTTGGGCTCTGGCGGGGTGGGAAGGGGGTTTTGTGTGACATCTGGGGGTTACCATGGGGTTGCAGACATTGCTTTTATAGTCTCGGGGGACGAGGAGGCAAAGGAAGCTTAGTGGTGGGGACTGGGGGGGACGATGCAGAGAAGAGTGCCCGATGATAGTAGGGACTGGGAAGGAGTGCCTGATTAGAATGGCAGCTCTTTGTATTTGCCTTTGTTTGTAACCCCAGCGTTTGTGTAACGCTTAGCACAGTGCGTGGCACAGAGTAAACACTTGTTAAACACGCACTGTGTGACAGGCGTTGTATTCGGCGCTGGGGATACAAAGAAAGGGGAAAGAGTAGTCCCAAAAGACGCATTATTGACGTAGGGACTGCTGCTGCTTTGTTCTTGGGGGCTAGGGCAATAACCTTTTTTTGTGCCCTTTGGCAATCCGGTGAAACCTTTGGATTTCTTCTTAGCATGATTTTAGATGTATAAAGTACAATACACAGGAGTGAATTCTCCACTCTCCAAGTTCACTTACACTCTGAAATCTATTCCTCAGATCCCAGATAAAGAACCGCTTCACTAGCAGATTTGATAAGGTGTGGTAGGGATTTGAATCCAGACTCCTTGGTTTTTTATCAGATTCTGAAATTCTTAATATTAACTAAACCATCCTCTTAGTGGGCTTCATTGATGACTTATAGGGCCCAGGAGCTTGGACTTTTTATTTGTACAGTAATCTAGCATAAATACCTTTCTAATTTGATAGGTGTGGAGAAGGCAGTGATGTGCATAGAGAAGCTTTGGAACCTTGAATACCCGAGTCCCAAGACCTACCGCCGACATACCGGCTGTCTGACTCTAGACAAGTCAGTTAACATCTCGGTGCACTAGTTAGCTCTCCAGGAGTTTAAATTTAAGGGAAGGGGCTGAGTTTACTATACCAATGAAATCATAGGTCCAGTCCCTACCCCTATGTTTGGTGTAAGACAAAAAGTACAAAGGTATATTAATAATAGCCATCATCTGTATAGCATTTGTGCCAGACACCGTGCTACGCACTTCACAATTATTTGGTCTCCAAATGATTTACAATCATTTGCTCTCCACAACAACCTTGGGAGAGAGGTGCTATTATTGTTATCATCATCTCCATTTTACAGATGAGGAAACTGAGGCAAATAGAGGCAAAGTGACTTGCCCAGGATCCTCACAGCTAGTAAGTGTCTGAGGACAGATTTGAACTCAGGCATTCCTGACTTCAGGCTCAATGCTCTATTCACCGCTCCACTCCAGCTGCCTCAGATAACTAAATTGTTCAGTATTTATCATTAGTGTTTTGCATGGATAGAGTAATATTGATAAATTTTACAGCATTTGGTATTTGTGATCCTTCTTTGTTTTTTAATGTTGTGGTTTATAGTATATCACCAATGTTCTCACACTCTGGCTCAAACCTTGGACCTTGGAGTCATCTTTCACTCCCTATTCTTTTGCATCCAGTCCATGATTTCCTGCTTCTCCACCCCCAGATCCCATGCCATACCTTATATATGCTTCTTGTAAGTCACTTATATTCTGCTTTATATTACGCTTATTTATTTAGGTGTCTTTTATGCCCTGTTACATTGTAGTTAGTTCCTTGGGATCAGAGACTTAATAGCACTTCTTCCATGAAGCCATGAAGTCTTACCTGATCTACCAGTTAGAAGTAACTCCTTCATTCCCAGCTTCCTTTCTCTCTGATCTTTACCATGTACAGAGATTTCGTAGAATATTCGAGCAGGAAGGGAGCTTAGTGATTTTATATTCTCTTCCCACCTCTCTCCATAAGAAAACAGGCTCATTGAGGTTAAGTGGCTTTCCAAAGAGGTCACATAACCAGTAAGGTATTCATACACTTAGTCTAGTGTTGTATCCATTTGGTCTCTTTATTACATTCTAACCTGTTTTAGAGTTGTCTTCCAAGATTAGAATCTTAAGAGGGCATGGGTTCATTTTTTTTCTACCTTGTATCTCCAATATCTACTACCATCAATGTTCTACACTTTATTGTTCAGTTGTTTTCAGTCATGTCTGATTCTTTGTGACCCCATGTGGGGTTTTTCTCGGCAAAGATACTAGACTGGTTTGCCATTTCCTTTTCCAGTTCATTTTACAGATGAGGAAAATGAGGCCAACAAGGTTAGGTAACTTGCCCTGGGTGACACAGCTAATAAGTGTCTGAGGCAAGATTTCAACTTACGAAGATGAGTTTTCCTGACTCCAGGCCTAGAACTCTGAACATCTAGGTGCCCTGTTCTGCTATATTCTGCACAGAAAGTGCATAATAAGTGTTCATTAATTATCCACTTTTATATTCTCCATAATGATTTGTCCATAGGTATGTACTAATTAGATTTTGGTTGAATAAATATTAGAATTTTACCCAAGTTTAGATTGGAATTATTTACATTGTCTTTAATTCAGAATGCAAAATGTAAATTATTAGCACCTATACTGGGACCAGGACTAGACCTGTGATTTCATTGGTATAAGGAACTCTCAAATGAAGAAATATGTACCAACGTAGGTCAACACTTTTTTGCAACTCAGTCTTAAGAGTTACCTAGAGCAGGGCTTCTTAAACTTTTTCCACTGGAGACCCCTTTAGTGCTTCTTAAAGTGTGGGTCCTGACATGGGGTCTAGACCTACAACTTAAGAAATGATGGCCAGAGCACTGAGAGGCCAAATGACTTATCAAAGGTCACACAGCCAGAGGCAGCATGTGAACTCAGGTCTTCATGACTCCTAGGCTAACTCTCTTTCACTGCTTCTCCAATTATATCTGTGATGCCGTATATTTAATATTTTTGTTCAATGAGTTCTTGTTGCTACAGATAGCAAGAAAAGGTCCATAAATAGTCAACTGAAATCAAGGTGATGGTCCCTAAAGTTAGAATTCTGAAACCTAATAAGGTTTTGATAGGGATATTGTTAAAGTATATAAAATAAGAAAGAATATATAGATTGAAGGAAGACTGATACTTATCAAGTCTAAGTATTTTGGAGAGCTTGGGAAGCTGAGAAGAAAGATATTGTGTTTGTATGTGACTGACTTTGATGGAGAACCAACTTGTCCTTAATTGTAGCTTTTCTTACCACCCCATCTCTTGGTATATAATACATAAATGGAGGAATATTGGAGCACTTTACCACAAAACATCCTTTGGCAACCATTGTCAGCAAGTATCGTGCTAGATGGATGTAGTCTAATTTACTAGAATCTAGCATGGCATTTTTACTGTCGATAATGATGTAATATAGTAGAAAGAGCATTGGATTTGGAGCCAGGACCTCTGTTTGTATCTTGCCTCGTTCACTTACTACTTCCATTTGTGACTCTGGGCAAGTCACTTAACCTCTCTGGGCTTCAGTTTCCTCATCTCTAAAATGATGACATTGGACTAGATAACCTCTAAGTTTCCTTCCATCCCTAAATCTATGATCCTTTGTCATTCTTAAATCCTTGCCTCTTCTTGGCACCTGAAGTAAATGTTATCCCTATAGCATCTCTGGGAAATTAGTAAGAAATATTTTCTCCTTGATATTGATTCATTTCTTTGGTAATGTTTTAAACTCTGGTTAAGCACAGCCCTGCATACCTCAGTTAAGCAATATATATTTATTAAGCCCCTACTAAGTGTAGAAGAATTCTAGGAACTTTGGGGATAAGAAGATAAATGAGGCAAGGTCTCTTCCAGTTTACAATCTAGCAAGAAAAGTGACTTGGAGAGATTGTAAATTGCCCATATTCACAAGCCTAATAGAGCACTAGAGCAGTATTTTCCACTATTCCATGTTTTCCTTGAGTTTTAAATTATCTTATGGCAGATATTCTTAACCTGCTGTCTATGTACTTGTTTTTAGAGATATCTTGATAATTGTGTTTCAGTATAGTTGATTTCCTTTATGATCCTATGTGTTTTATTTTGTGTATTTAAAAACATTCATTTTTCTGTTAATAATCTTCACTGGATTGCCAGAATAGTTCACCGTGCACAAGCATGTGTACACACACACACACATCTGTTTTAAGGGGTGTTGAGAAATTCTCACTCCAGAATCACTTTGAATTCACTTTAGTTTAAAAAATATTCTGCACAGCATATATTTGTGGGCAGTTAGTACGATGCCATTCCAAAAATTTGGAAATTACTTATATTTTTAGATGAAGGAAAAATCATTTTCCTAACTTCTCTAAATTTTACTAATCATCTTAAACTATCTTCTTAAATGTTTGTTTACTATTTCAGGACCTAGCTTTTAATCAATGAAATTGGCAGACCTCAGAGGTCATCTTCCCCATTACTAACCAGAAATGTAAATCCTTTTTTTGCTACATCATCTAGCCTTTGCTTGAAAATTACTAATAAAAAGGAAGAATAGTTTCCCATAAAGGCAGCCCATTTCATTTTTTCAGCTGCTCTAATCTTAGGAAGTTCTTACATATATTGAGCCAAAATCTGCCTTCCTTTAACTTATAGTTATTGTTGCTAGTTCTGCTCCAGAGGCTAAGCAGTAGCTTAGCTTCTTCCTCTGAAGAATCCTTAGATATTTAAAGATATGGATCACATCCCCTCCAAATCTCTTCTTCAGACTGACCATCTCGAAAAATGACATGATTTCAAGTACTCTTACCCTCTTTTTCTCCTTACTCTGGTCACTCTAGCTTAACATACTTTATAAGAGGTGCTCAGAGCTAGGCATCATATTCTAGATGTGATCTGACTAGAGTGTGGCAGTACTATACCCAGTACATCTTCTGTCAGGTAACTGTTCATATTCCTCCCAACTAGGTTGTAAATTCCTTGACAGCTGGAACCATTATACTTGCTTTCTCCCAAGGCCTTCCACTGTGCCATGTTTGTGGTACGTTCTTAATAAATGATCAGTTGTGCCTAATATCAAATACCAGGAGAAATACCTCAGAACCTTTTCTCTAAGAAGGTAAACGTAGGTGCACATAGGTGCTTGGATAAGATAGCCAAGTTTGGAAATTTGACCTTGGTTCAAATTCCAGCTCTATTTACCTGCCTTGGACCTGTCAATCAGAAACATTTAATAAACACCACTATGTGCCAGGTACTGTGCTAAGTGCTAAGCTAGGGATACAAAGAAAGTCCTAGCCTTCAGGGAGTTTACAATCTAATGACCTCGCAGTTTGTTTCCCCTTCTGTAGAATAAAGGAGGTTGAACTTTACTAGGTCCCTTACAGCCTTAAATCTGAACTAAAGACATAGTAGGGAAATTGATTCTAGGACTGCCCCATTATAATAATAGTTCACTTTTTTGTAGTGCTTTAAAGTTTGTAAATCACTTTACATACTTTTATCTTATTCATACATGTTGCTGAGAAAATGAAAAGAGATGAGCAGGATTGATTGGATTAAATGAAGTTGTTTCTGTCCTATCTGCTCCATTTTTTCCCCTGCTGCTGCTACAAACCCCTCTTTCCAGTCCCTCAGTGGATTGCCCTCTCCACGTATAAAGCTTTGAGACTTTGAAATCTTGGTAAGAGTATTTTTAATAGCTGTGAATAGTGTTTACCTGTACCTTGTCTGTCTAGCAAATGGCAAAATTTACCTCTTTAGCTCTTTCTTTTAATAAGCTTGCAAAGAAGAGGACTGCTACTCATAATCATAATAGCCTGATAGAATGATTACACTTGGACCTTCCTTCTTAGGATGGAAGAAATAATTATCAATAAGTTTCAGTCTTGCCAAGACTGCTTAATTTAAATTAGGGGTTCATAGGGACTTGCAAAAGGGGTACACAGGTGATAAGGCTCTCCGGTCCAATTTCTCTGCCATTTAGTAGCAAATGTTTTCTAAATGGATACTTTTGTTGTAAGCCATTTGCCATACCAGAGAAATGAAAGACCCATTCACAAACCTTAGGGATTTAGAGCCGAATTTATTGAAGAGTATTTAGGGTTCCCTTATTTTTTTGCTCTTTGGTGTTCCCAGGTTTTAGGATAACTGCTGACTCAGCTCCCTTGAAGCACAACATGTGGCCCTAGCTCATAGGATGAAATCAGCTTATAGGTATTGATGCTAGTTCTTTCTCCATATATAGAAAAAAATTTCCTCCATGACTCAGGCGGTTGTTTTATTGATTTTTCCAGTTTTTGAAATCTGTGCTTTATGTAGGGCTCAGAGGTCATAGGCCAAACTTTGGCTTATGAATCCAAGGGCATTGAGAAGAAGTGTTTGATTTGAACATTTAAAAGAAAAGGTATTAAAATCATCCAGTACAAATAATTTATAATTCTTTTTTTTGTTTGTTTTTGGTTTGGTGGGGGGGAAGGGAAGGCAAGGCAATTGGGGTTAAGTGACTTGACAGCTAGTAAGTGCCAAGTGTTTGAGGCTGGATTTGAACTCAGGTTCTCCTGACTCCAGGGCTGGTTCTCTATTCACTGTGCCACCTAGCTGCCCCATTTCTAATTATTCTTAAGATAACTATGTAAAAGAAATACAGAAGTTTGTTCATTCAAGATCTTTGCTAAGTTTCTCCATCTACTTTTGCATTTCCATACCAAGTAGATTTTGGACAGAAAACAGGTCCTTTTGGAAAGTTTCATATTTTTTAAAAAAAATTTCAGCAGGAAGGGAAGAAATGAAACTTTGATGTTCAAGTTATTTATCAGCAGGAATAAATAAAAGCACTGTTAGGTTCCAGAAAGTTAAAAGAATGTATTTATAAATACACACATGTAAATAAACATAATTTCTGCCTAACACAGGTGTCAGGTTCTGATGCCCCCATTTTATCTTTTAAAAGCAAGTCAAGTAGACTTGTAAAACTCTGTTCTTTCTTGCAGGAAAGTGTCTTTTCTGTGGCACTACCCTCCATGCCCCAAGCAGATAGATTCACATAGCTTTCTTGGAAGGAAGGGGGAGGGTGGTAATAGAGTGGAGCTTTAAAAATCTATATCTGTAATAAGCTTGAGGACTTGTAAGAAACTTGGGACTACTTGAGAAGGCAAAATAAGTAGCTGTATATTTACTTCATAACATTTAGTAGTAACACAAGTAATATTTTGAGAACTTTTTCCCTCTATATGCAACATCACAGAACTTAATGCTATTATATACAAGGTCAAAGCTGTGGAAACAAAGACTTCATCATAGCAGAACAGGGCACTGGAAATTTAGCAAACAATAAGGTTTATATGTAATTATTGCTATACTTATTTCTTATAATGAAAAGGGTAGCTATCTGACTAGAGATTTATAGGAGGTGTGCTCATTTGCATTATTTTCGGATGGGAAGTAGTATTATATGTGTGTACATCTATGTATAGTCACACATGAGAAGACAGATATGGACTGTTGAAGTAAGATTTTTAGTACACTGGTCCCTTGAACAATGAGACCCTATCAGTTTCCTGATCAGCATCACTGATTCTCGTGTCAGTGGTTCTCATAAAATAATTTCTGAGCTTTGAGACATGTGGGAATAAGCCACTGGGAAGTATAATTTTTCACATTATAGTACCTAGCTTTTTAATATGGATCAAGAAAACATAAACAAGGATAGAGGTAGCTAGGTAGTGCAGAGGATAAAACCCTAGATTTGAAATCAAGAAGACCTGAGTTTAAATTCTGCTGAAGGCATCTATTAAATGTGTGACCCTGGACCAACAATAGGTCCCAGCCTAAGCCTCACTAGGCCATTGTTTGGGTTCTGATGGCTTAGAGTGAGTGTAAATAGCAATTGTTTCTGCTTTGGCCAGAAACCCTGAGAGTTTTCCCCTCCAAGACTGATTTTTTTTTTTAAACAAGGTGAAAGAAGCCATTCTTTGCCTCATTTCCTACCTAGCCTTAATCACTGAATAGGTGTTCCCTCAGTTTAACTAAGACTTGGGAAAGACCTTGGCTTAAAAAGGCCAAGATCTCCCACTGCATCGCCAATTGTTCTGATCTGTGTCTTACCACTGGACCCAGATGACTCTGGAGGAGAAAGTGAGGCTGATGCCTCACTTAAATCCAATTCACTTACAAGTCATGGTCCTCTTCCAGAAGGAAGGACAAACAACAATCCTGGGCAAATCATTTAACCTTTTCTAGCTGCAGTTTCACCTCTGTTTTCTTGTCTGTAAAATAGGAATAATTAATAGCACCTACCTTACAGAGTTATTGTGAGTCTCAAATGAGATGATGTATGTAAAGTACATCATACATGCTAACTGTTTTTAATAACTGTATAAGGAAACATAAAATTGCTACATAATTTTCTCTCTACACTTCAGTGTAGATTATAGAAATGAATATGATTATATAGTAATAGAAGAGACTGTAGAAATTTGTTCCTGGCCTATCCTTAGAGCCATTTTCTTTGTTTTTAATATAATGAAAGTTGACAAATTGGATGGAAGAACTAATAAGATGATGAATATATTACATAAGCAGTTCACACCATCTTCAGAAAGAAATTGATTCACAAAATTACCTTGTGGGCTATTAAAAATGTGGTTTTTCCATCAGAAAAAGAATTAGATGAAAGAACAGTAATGGGCATTTTTGTGATAACCTCCTTTGAAATCTGAAGTCTTAATTGCTGGAGATATTTTCTTTTTTGAATATAACATTATATTCTTACTATCCTCCCCTCCATTGATTATATCTCAGATTCATTCCTTCTTTTCCATTACCACAGTTAGTAACCTATTTCAGGCTATTTTCAGCCCTTTCATTTAGGTTACTTCAGTATTCCCAATAAGTGGTTTCCCTGTTTCCCTTCTTATCCCATTCTAGCTGATATTATAGCTGTTGGTGTAATCTTTCTTCAACCAGTCCTTGGCCAAAATGAGAGAATACATTGGAAATTAAAAAGCTCAGTTTCTCTTTCATTTCTGATAGTCTGTTATTCCGTTCTGTTGTATTGACTAATCACCTTTGTTTTGTATTTTGTTTTTATTATTCAGTAATAGCACCCCATCAGTAGGACTCAATTTTGGATCTCTTGGAAGCACAACAAATCCAACAACTACAACTGCTCCTTCTGTGGGTTTTGGAACTGGACTTTTTGGTTCAAAATCTGCAACAGGCTTCACTTTAGGAGGCACTAATACAGGTAGGGAATAATTAATTTATAACTATGTATGTGATACAAATATAGAAATTAAATTTCCAGCCTTTATGCATGCTAATTCTGAGCCCCTTTCCCAGCTCTACAGTATGTATTTCTGTTTGCAGATTTTGTGGCTGATTAATGATTGCTTCTATATACTCCAGCAAGAAGTATATTGGGGGGAATGGTATTAATAAGCTGTGGTGGTTGGGACGGGTCGAAGTAAGGAAAGGGAAAAGAATCTAGTCAGCGTAGACCTACTGAAAAGACCCAGGTTTCCCTGAATGCTGTCATAAAAGTTAGTAGATTGTTGGAGTTAGAACCCAAGATTAGATAGTTTAGCTCTAATTTAAGATAAGGCACTGCAGTAGAGCGCAGGGCTCATTAGTCTCCAGGCATGGCTCATAGAAATAAATGACATACAAGACATGTCCTGTTCTTAGCTGGGTAGATGTGGTAATTAATTGGTCATGATACTTTACCAATATTGGAAGTTACTACTGACATAGTTATCAATAGCACAAAGGGATGTCTTCTTGTACGTTGAAGGATTATTGCCTGTCCAGCAGATCAGAAGTGGAACTTTTCTTTAGATCATGGTGTACATGAGAAAAGTTTAACTTCTGACTTAACATAAAAGTATCTTGTATAGTTAATGAAGTTTGTAAGCAGTTTTTTCCTTTTGTTATAGTGGTGTTTGTGGGAAAATAATTGGAAATTCTGGCACTACTTGGCTGGTTTAGCCATTTAATGTTTATATTGAATTTTACATTTCAGCTCAATTGTTTGGTGAGGCTATTTTTTTTTTTACTTATCTAAGTTTAACTTGATATCATAATGTCTAAATAATTAGGGTCTCAGGAAATAGGTACAGAATACAAGACTATAGTGAAAGGGGACTTTAGTTTGTCTTTGGGTTTTGAAATATTGGGCTGTTAGCTCGTGACAGTGAAGACAAAGGAAAATTCAAACCCCAGAGTGTGAAGTGACTTAATCAAGGTCACGACAATAAAATGGCATAGCCAGGATTGGAACCAAAGTTCTCCAACCCCAACTTTTTCCAGGTTAAAGCTGCCCTACTCTACTAGAACAAATGAGAATATTTTACCTTTTATGCTTTTGATTGTTAATTTGGAACAAAATTTAATGCTGCATATTTGAAATGTTCAGAATCTTGCAGTTTCTAACTGTGAGTATACACCCTCTTCAGTTCTCTTGCTATACTTTTTTTCTGGATGAACTTATTAGTCTTGCGTGATTAATTATTGTCTCTATGAAGATGACTACCAGATTCATAAATCCAGCCCTAATCTCTCTTCTGAATTCCAGGCAGGTATCACCAATGGCCTATTGGACATTTTAAATTGAATGTTCTTGTTAGCATCTCAAACTCAACATGTCTCAAACTCTTTCTCTTTCCTTCTTCTAAACTTCCATATTTTTGTTAACCCTCCTTGCCGTTTGAAACCCGACTTATCGTTGAGTTTTCTCTCCTACCCCTTACATTGAGTAAGTTTGCAAATTCTTATTCTACCACCACAGAGTCTCCCAAATTTACTTCACATGGCCATACTTAGTTGGGGCCCTCAGCCCCTTTGCCTGGATTATTGCAGTAAATTCCTAATTAGTCTCTTTGCCCTGAATCTCTCCTCTGTCATCTCCACACAACCACAAAATGGTATTAAAACATGATTCGATCACATTATTCTCCTATTTACTCTAGGGGCTTTTTATCTTTAGTTTAAACTACAGCTTCTCCATTTGGTATCTAAATTTTTTTATAAACTGTGAATCTTTCTTAACTTTCCAGGATTATTAGACACTACTTCCCTTCATTCACTTTGTGTTTAAGCCAAATTGGCTATTCTGCAGTTCTTAAACATGCACAACACTATATTTCCTGTCTCCGTGCCTGGAATGCCCCCCTTAGACTTTGTAACTTCTTCAGAGCTTAGTTCAAGCACTGCTTTTACATGCAGCTTCAGCTTCTAGGGTCTTCCCTCCAAAATTACAAAGTATACAAATTACCTTGTATGTTTTATAAATGCTGAGATGTGTATATGTTGTTTCTTCTGATTGAATGTAAGCCTCTGGAGAAGAACTGTTTTGCTTCTGTCTTTGTACCCCTAGTGCTTAGCACAGTGCCTGACTTGTACTTATTGATTCATGTTGATTTTGAGCTCTGCTTAATGGTTGCAGTAAAGAAGAATTTTGTACCATATTCAGTCAGTATATATTCAAACCAAGCGCTTTGCTAGGTGTTGGGAATATAAATTTTAGAAAATGAGCAGTCCATACTCTTAAGGAGCTTATTTATGTTCCAGTGAGTTGATATTATTAAGGTACTATTTTTTTTTTTGTAGATCATTCCAAATCTTTACTGGATCATTGTGAATGGAGTGTGAGACTTACAGTCTAGAATTCCTGGGTTCTTATCCCTCTCAGACACTCAGCATCGTGTGGCTGGGCAACTCATCACCCAGTCTCTGTTTCCTTATCAGTAAAATGGGGATAATAATATCTGTTGCACTAATATCAAGGGTTGCCATGAAGCTCAAATAGGATCAAAATGTTTTACAAATTTTATGTCATTGTGTAAATGTCACTAATCATCATTATCATTAATAATTGTTAAATTCTTTTTTTTTTTATCCTTAGGAACAGCAACGACTCTAGGTACAGGATTAACCCTGGGTAAGAGCATTTTGACAATAGATCTGAAATGACTAGTTGTATTGGGTTTAATCCCTTGGGCATGATTGACATGACTTTCCTGCAACCCTGTTAACTGCCACTCTCAGAGCTGGGGTGTATGGAATGAAGAAAATGCAGAAAAAACTGAACATAATCATCGAGTCTTTTGAATGTTCTGAGAATGTAGGGATTGTTTTTTTCCTGTTTTAATTGCCTTTCATAATTTTTAAAGTGAAACTTTTTTTAATATGATACTTCTTTTTATAAGTTACTTCAGAGATACAACTTTAATGGGAAAAACTTCACACCTAAAAATCACAAAACTTGGCACTAGCAACTAATTAAGGATGGTCATTTGAAGTTCATTTCCTCATTTGTAAAATAAGTGTGCCTGATTTCTAGGTCATAACCCTCCTCTCTTTCATTAGGGGATTCAACTAGATGACTTTAGGTTTGCTTGAGGAACCTGTGAGTTCACAGATGTGGTCACTTTTTAATTTAGTATCATTAGCAGCAGTTATACTTTCGGAAGTAATGTATAGAGGATACATCCGGGCTTGATGATGGTAGCCTGAGTTCAAATCTTTGAAACTTGTATTACTCTCTCTTGGCCTTAGTTTCTCTACCTGTAGTACGACCTTACAGGTTTGTTGAGAGGCTCAAATGAGATCAGGTATGTAAAGCGTTTTACAAAATTTGAAATACTACATAAGTGTTAGTTATCATTATTATTTTCTCCATGTTGTGGTCCAGTTTTTAGGTATAGGCATAAGCAGCATAGAGCAGTTATTGTTTTGAGTGATAATTCAAGTGGACTTTTAGTGGCATTTTACTATTCTGCCACAAAAATGGACTTTTTTCCTCCTCTCCCACCCATTTCTTAGGCCCTTCTGTTTTACCTTTTTTTTTACTATAACCCCCAGGGCTAAAAAGGTTATCAAAACTTTGTTATAATACGATCATAACTATTTTGATCAAGAGGAGCATTTGCAAAGATCCTTTTAAATAGCAAGTCCGTGTCTTTACTGTCTTCTATCTCAATCCATATTGACGTATTTCTCCAACCTCTCAGGACAAAATACCTTGGACCTCTTCTTCCTGCTTACTATTTTCCTTGCTGGTTTTCACTAGTCTTAGTTGAAGTTATTAGGTAACTACTGTTGAGGGAGTTTGATATTATACACAAATATACTGCTTGTTGTGCATACGTGGGCCCTTGGTCTTTCAATAATAGTTGTTTATATAGGACTTGAAGCTTTGCAGAATGTTTTATCTGGATAGAGAGAACAGGTATAATTTTTCCCATTTTGCAAATGAGGAACAAGGTTCATAGAGATAAAATGGCTTTCTTCGAGGTCACTTGGCAGATGAATATTAAAGCCAGGATTCAAATTCA
The DNA here is from genome assembly GCF_011100635.1 of Trichosurus vulpecula. Lineage (NCBI taxonomy): Eukaryota > Metazoa > Chordata > Mammalia > Diprotodontia > Phalangeridae > Trichosurus > Trichosurus vulpecula. The sequence continues at coordinate 184,847,062 of NC_050574.1, forward strand.
GATCTTCTGACTCCGAGATCCATATTCTTTTGACTACCCTCCAGAGACAATGCCTGTAATAATTGAGATTTCTGTTCTGCTTTAAAGCTTATGAAGTGCTTTATGTGCATTATCTCATTTGGTGCCTGGCCCATGACTGACGCTTGATATGTTATTGGTCTTATCAGTCTATGAAGGACTCCAGATAGTGTTATTATACCCATTTTACAGATGAGAAAATCAACAGTTACAGATGTAAAATATTTATATAACGTCATGAAATATTTTTATTACAGGAACGCCTGCTACTACAGCTGCATCAACAACAGGTTTCAGTTTAGGATTCAGTAAACCCGCAGCATCTGCTACACCATTTGCTTTACCTATTACTTCTACCTCAAGTGGTCCTCTCTCTCTTTCATCTGCCCTTACATCAACTCCAGCAGCAGGTAAACTCATGGCAGAAACATATGTTGCATTAAATTGGAATTATTTGTTTGAGGACTATAAGTACTCCTCATTTTAAAAAATTTATATGAAAACTAGATTTTATGAAATATGTAAAGTAGGAGGCAAATTTGGCCCTTCTTAACATGGGGGGGGAGAGAGAGAGAGAGAGAGAGAGAGAGAGAGTGAGTGTGTGTGTGTGTGTGTGTGTGTGTGTGTGTGTGTGTGTAACCATATACATACACGCATATGGAAAATTTTGCATCTTTAACCTTTTTGAGAGAGGAAAAATTACCATTTAATTTTAAGTGGCAGTAGCAGACTTGAAAGGTTGTCTTTTGTTCCCAGGGACAAGGATAGTAATTAGTGTGTGTATATGGCATGCAGATTAACTAGTAACAAAAATGTGTATTTAGTCATTCTATTACACAGCAGCACTGGATAGGGCAACTTGTTATTCTAATCATCGTATAAATACATAAATGCTGATATTCTGAATGTTGTCTATCAAGGAACAAATACTTTTTCTAGCTTAACTTGAAACCTATTTCCCAGAGAGGAATCTGTGCATATTTTAGTATGATTTTATTCATTTAGGAGTAAGGTTACATTTGTATTCGAGAAAAATCTGTAGTTTATGAAGGAAGGTTTCTTCTTGATGCTTAGTCTGTCTTTTTCATTGCAGCTTCCACAGGCTTTTCTTTAAATTTGGGTGCAACAGCTGCTACAACTACAACTTCATCAGCAGGGCTTTCTCTAGGAGGGTCCTTACCTGGTTTGGGAACCTCTCTTTTCCAGAATACAAACACAGCTACATCAGGTGATTGGTTACTTTTGTTTTTGGTTACTTTTATTTCAAAATTTATTTCCTTTTCAAATATTAAAAATTCAGTATTGAAATAATTTATTTTTCTCTTATCAATCTATTTTAAGCAGGTTTATTTTCTGAGAGTATTAAGGTCTGTATTTACTTTTTAGCAAAGACTTTGAAAATAATTTTATTTGTAACTTGTATGTAGAATTTTTTTTTTATTGAGCAAATTGGATTTAGTTTTTTAAATACATTTTTTTTCTTGTTTCTCAGCATTTGTTGAACAGCTGCTAGTATGCCAGATACTAAATGGAATATAGGTCTGTTACAAAACTGTTTGAAAGAGATCCCTGACACCATAGAAAAGTGATGTTTATGTCAAATGACTAATCTCTAGTTTCACTTTAAATTGGGACATTGAGTTTTAATGTTTCCTGGTTTTTGTTACCTCATTCCATGTTATTCTTAAACTCTCTCTAGTGCTAGGGAGCTGAGTTCACTGGGCATTTGTTTGTGGGTTTGGGTTTTTGTTTTTTTTTTTAATGTTCTGCATGTCTACACTAAGTATCTGTATCTGATTTTAAATAGCATCCTTTTGTAGGTTGATTATAAACCAGTGACTGTAGGCTTTGGTTAGTACATTTTGTAGAAGAAAGACCAAAGTGGTGTTGATGTTGACCAAATCATTTTTGCCTTGTTCATATTGGTCTTGCCACAACACCATTATCCTCACCAAACTTTCCTGCCTGTTCTTAATAACCTCTACTCTACATCATTAAGACACACAAATCTGTTTGGTAAATATTCATTTTAAAATTATCTTAGATGCATTTGAAAAAATCCAGACAAAGCAGAAATAGAACGGATAGATATATTATGCTTCATTCATTTCAGGTCTATTTCCTAATTTTTTTTTCTGGTCTTTTTAATTTTTCTTGGATTCTGGAGTTTATAGTTATGATTGTGCTAATCTAGAGGTACTTAATCTTTTTAGTAGAAGGCTCGAAAAGTCTTGATGTCATTTGGTCAGAAAGGGGCAATAGCCATGTACTTTAGTGATACATCCTGCTGTATACCATGTGTATATACACATGTACAACACACAGATATGCAAGTAGAAGGCTTGAAAGGTCTTGATGTCATTTGGTCAGAAAGGGGCAATAGCCATGTACTTTAGTGATACATCCTGCTGTATACCATGTGTATATACACATGTACAACACACAGATATGCATACAGCATAGGTTTAAGTAGAGAGAGGTAAAAGTCAGCATAATGCCTTAAATTTTTTTTTATTTTGTTAATTAATCTTCATTGATTTCAGTATTAAAAATAAAAAATACCAATGGTAAGAAATTGGATTCAGAGAAATTGAATCTAGTTTCTGCCACTGACCACCTGTGTGACTTTGTCTTTAAACTTTCTGGGCCTCAGTTTCCTTATCTAGATGACCTTCAACATTTTCTTCAGGTTCTAAAGCAATAATTTTATGAAAAAGTGAATTAAATTTTCATAAAATTACTTTAGATGGTCCAAAATGCTATTTATAACATTGAAATGTAAGATTGCTGAATTACTGTACGTCATAAGAAAGTTAAGTGAATTTTTTTTAATCAATAACAAGTGAAATATTTTTATATTCATGGATTTGTCATCTTATTAATGTGGATATTGCCTTCAACGTTTAGCACTGTACCTTGAAGTAAGGAAGATGTGTCTTGAAGTCCTGCTTCTGACAAATATTTGTGTTACCACGTGCAAGTAGTTTCTTCTCATTGCCTCAGAAAAAACTCTTGAGAAAGTCATAGACAATTGCTAACCTTCTTACATTGAGGGAGTTTCCATGCAGGCCATCCAGCACATTGAAGAAATCAACAGTCTGAAACAAACAAACAAACAAAAAATTCAAAGTAACTTCAGTTCCACAAGAAGTCACTTCATTCATTTGTAGTAAAATTGCTGGATAATTTAAACCCATTTTGTTGAAATTTCGTTTTTCCCGAATGTATTCTCTAAAGTGTTTATCTTATCTCTGATTTTAGCTGGCTTCCTTGTCTTTTGTTTGTTTCTCTTAAAAGTCAAGTGCAGGAAAGTAATTCTTTGTTCAAGTTAATAAGTGTTTTACTCTGCAACATTCATATGGTATTTTTAAGACATCTTTTCCTTTACATATCATTTTGTAGGACTTGGACAGAATGCTCTGGGCTTAACATTGGGAACTACTGCAGCCCCTTCTACTACTGGCAACGAAGGTCTTGGTGGTATAGATTTTAGCAGCTGTTCGGATAAAAAGAGTAAGTCTTGTCTTTTTATGTCATTTACATTCATATTAAAGAAATACGGAACCTGAACCATGAAACCAATCAGTGAAAATGCTGCATAGGTATAAAGTAGACTATGAGTTACAGTTTTAGGCTTAGTTATGCTGTTTTTAAGTTTTCCCTGATTTCATTATCATTGAAGTTGATGTCACAATTTTAGGTTTGATATGTACAATCAGTGAAAAAAATCAGATCTCAAATATTGGGAAAATACTTCATTAAACATAAGTTTACTAATTAATAGCCAAACTCAGAGCCTGGGACTTAGAGGTAAATAAAATCATTATCTGGCTAGAGTGCGTCATGTAAGGAGTTGTAGTGTGGGATATTTTTTAATGGTACTTTTATAAATGAACACACTTTGATAGAAAATTTTACTTTGTGTGATGTACAGATTTTAATTTTGTGATGAGTCAAGTCACATGTCTGCTATGGACATTGAGTCTTCACTATAACACTGTGTTGGAGGGTGGGACCAGAACAATGATGGAAGTAGATTTTCAAACCTTGCTTTGGACAATAAATGCCTTATCTCAGAAATATTCTAACTAAATTAATTAAATTCATAAAAAATAATAATGTTGGGTATTTGCAAATTTCAGATGGGTTCAAGACTAGTTTCTCTACCTTAAAGTGTATATATTCAGATCACTAGCATTTTTTAGAAGTTCTAATACTTGTCCTATTGTTACATGATGCTTCTTTAATTTTTTAGGTGATAAAACAGGAACAAGACCAGAGTAAGTAGTTTTTATTTTTCAGAAAGAAAAAAATGTGTTTCTTAAATTAAAAACAATTTAGCGCTTAGATCATAAAGTTTGGAATAAGATGAATATTTTCTATTTACTTTGAAAAGTTACTTCACCTTCTTGTTCGTTTTCTTTCTAAAACTGCATGATAATTACAGTTGAAACAAACAAGCCTAATGCTTTAACAAATCCTATAATTATGTTATTGCTCTCTTCAAGAATTTTCATTTGCTCTTCATTGCCTAATGAACAAACTCCAAACTTAGTCTTTCATTCAAGGTCCTTCATACTCTGTCTCCAAACTATCTTTCTAGCCTTATCACTATTTCTTTTTTCTTTTGTTGACTTTTTGCTATCTCTTGTTTTTACATCACCCAGATTTTCCTGTTTTTACTTTGTTTCCAGTTCTTTGAAACCACAAAAAGTATTGCTGTCAATGTTTTGGTGAATGGGGGAGCCTTTCTTTTGGTTACTGACATCCTTGGAGCATATGTTAACAGTGGAATCTCTGGGTCACAGGGTGTGGACACTTGAGTCATTTTTTTTTTTCAACATAATTGCACATTGTTTTCTAGAATAATTGTCCGAATTCAATGTATTAATGTGCCTGGCTTTTCACAAACCCTCCAACATTGACTGTTCTTATGTTTTTTCTTTTTGCCAACTCTTGATATGAGTTGAGACCTCAGAATTGTTTTGATTTTCATTTTTCATTTTAGTAATTTGGACAATTTTTTCATATGGTCGTTAATAGTTCGCAGTTCTTTTTTTTTTTTCAGTTCTTTTTTTGAGAACTCTTTATCTCCTTTGTTGGGGAATTGTTCTATCTTTTTTTGGTTCTTATGAACACCCCCGGTTCCACTTCTGTTTTTGCCCCAAAATACATGTTTTAAGAGTTTAAATAATACATTATGTTTGTAATATAGCAGGATATAAGATAAATTGACAAAAATCATCTACATTTCAATATTATTGGAGTTTTTTGGAGGGGGAAAAGGCAAGACAGTTGGGGTTAAGTGACTTGCCCAAGGTCACACAGCTAGTGAGTCTCAAAGCGTCTGAGGCCACATTTGAACTCAGATCCTCCTGACTCCAGGGCTGGTGCTCTATTTGCTGCGCCACCTAGCTGCCCCCTACATTTCAATATTATTACCAATAAAATAACAAAAAAAGCAGGATAGAAAAAGAGTTACAATAGCAACACAGCATGTTAAATATTTTGGCTGTAATTTAAAAATACTACATGAAGCCTACATATTATAGTGGTTGAGGCAAGGACCGGAGTTCAAATCCTGATTGTCACTTAATATCATGTGAAAAATGAGACAGACCAAATGGCCTTTAAGTCCCTTCTAAACATAGCCCCTCTAACATTGACTATGCTTATGTTTTTTCTTTTTGCCAATTCTCTTAGTATGAATAGAGACCTCAGAATTGTTTTGATTTTCATTTTTCATTTTAGTAGTTTGGAGCATTCTTTTCATGTAGTTGCTAATAGTTTACAATTCTTTTTTTTTTTTAATTCTTCTTTTGAGAACTGTTTATCTCCTTTCTTTATTGAGGAATTGTCCTGTGGAGGTGACCAATCCTGTGGCTTACACAGTGAAAACTTTAAAATAATTTTGACAAGTTAGGAAAGAACTGAGCAAATGGAGAAATTTTTTCCCTCTAATGGTTTTGTCAAGTGAATATAATAATATCAGTGTCAATGCTTTTCAAATTAAATTATAGCTTTAATAAAAATACCACTTGAGATACCAATAGACTACAAATCCAAATTCATATAGAAGCATAAATGGGCGGGTATATCCAGAGGAATTTTGAGAGGAAAAACATCGATGATTACCTTGCTAACTTTTAAAAATAAGTCTTTAGAATATTATGTGGTACTGGACAGAGACAGGCAAATAAATCTCTACAGCAGTATAGAGGATCCAGATATAGAACCATTGTACATAAATGATTGATATTTGCTAATCTCAGAATTGGGGAAAACAAAATGTTGGAGAGAAGAATAAAAATTGTTGGGAAAATTGGATAGGATGTTGAAAAATAGGGTTGGACTTAGACCTTGCTTCACACCATGTGTTATAATAAATTCATATTCGATCATTGATATAAATATGATAAAAAATTATTAGGTGTTTATTGCCAAAATTAGTTTGAGAAATTGGCCTATTGGGTTATATCAGAACATTTCACCCTGATGTTCAAACAGTCCTCCCAAGCCTGGCTCTGCCTCATTTATTCAGCTTTATCTGCTTCAGTATTCTTAATACATCTTTTATTCAATCCTTATTGGCATTTTTAGTAGCTCCCCTTTTCTCTTCTTCCCCCAACTTCTAATGTTTTTCAGATTTATGCTTTTACTCATAAACTTTGAGTATGCTTCTGCTTATCTGATTCATATAAAAATAGTTTCTTTGTATTTTGATGCTTTAAAAAGTGTTTTCTCCTATAACCATTTCTGTGATTTTTTTTTTTGCTGAGTTGAAAGAGCTATTGATATTCTATTTGCATGCCAACAACAAAGAAATTATTGATGAAGTGTTAATTTTACAAACGTCTTAGGACTTAGTATTTGTAAAGTTATTTAAAATTCTTCTAGGAAGATTGAGTTGGTTGTGCTAATTTTATGGCCACTAATGGCTTAACTAAGTGGAGAATTAGCCAAGGACTCCCTTTTCCCAGGTTATACTTCTTGCTGGGAATTATCGAACTGGAACAGTTTTGTTAGGGTCTCTGTCATTTAAATGTTGTCAACTTAAAACCATATTAAAGCTTTCAAACTAGAAATGTAAAAGGATGTCATTTATACTGTCAGTTCCTGAAATACCTGTGTAGATTAAAAACCTTCCATACTTTTGAAAAAAATTCTTCTAGGAAAGGTACTATATAAATGGAAAGTATTGTGATAATGATCAGTACATAAACTGTTCTCTTCCATGATATTTGCCATTGTTTTACCTGTCTTTGGGGAAATTTCAAGTTTCCTTTATCTTTTTAGTTAAAATAAACCTATGGTGTTTTTCTTAGGGATAGTAAAGCACTGAAGGATGAAAATCTACCTCCTGTAATTTGCCAAGATGTTGAAAATCTCCAGTAAGTATCTAATAAAATTAAAAATGTTGAACTTCAAAGATAAGCATTCAAATCCCTATTTGGATTATTATTTTATTAAGTTGAATATCTGTTTTTTTCTGAAAATTTACAGTTGGACAAAAACTTAAATACTTAAAGGAAATTTAAGCAATGTAGAATAGGAAGCAAAACATGTTTTGAGGTTTTATAGCACAAAGAGCTTTATAACCAGTTGCTCTAAACATAGGGTTTATTAATAATATACAAACCAGCCTCATAGATGAGGAATATGAGAATTCGAGCTTAGCCTTCATATTGGTTCCTGATTTGAGAAATGAAATAGCATAAGGATTGGTCCTAAGCCACTGCCTTTGCCCAGAACTTTTCAAGCCACTACGTGGCCTGGGTTAGTGAGAGTCTAGTTGTACTGTACTCTGGAGCACAAAAGGGAAGTGTCAGACTTTAACAAATGCTCCAATTTTGAGTAAGTAGACTCTAGCAACCTTGGAATACACTAGTAATGAGTAAGTCAGAGTAGGTTAGATGTAGTGGTTGGTAAGTTGGTTGTTTTTTTCTTGGTGCCAGGGGGTGTATTTAACTAGTCATCTTATCCATCTGGCTCTTTCCCTCTACCTCCTGGGGGAAGGGGCCCAGGTGGGTAGACTGCATTGAGTGTATTTCTGCAATAGGACATACACATTTTAGGTCGGTCTTTTTAGTATATTATTTAGTATATTTCTGACATGTTAGTCAGCCTTTTAGTTTTGATTGTAGTTGGTTTAGAAAATGGTTTTTAAAAGTACATTTTCTTGAAACTTTTGCAGGAAATTTGTGAAGGAACAAAAACAGGTTCAAGAAGAAATTAGTCGAATGTCTTCTAAAGCAATGCTTAAAGTCCAAGAGGATATTAAAGCCCTGAAACAGCTTCTCTCATTGGCTGCCAGTGGATTACAGAGAAATACTCTCAATATTGACAAATTGAAAATAGAAACTGCTCAGGTATTGCATAGTCATTTTAAAATGATACTACTTAATTGAAACATTATGAACTAGAATGCCATCTGTCTTCATTGGTCAGAGTAAGAACTACATAAACTGTTGAATCATAATGATGCATGGTGGAAAAATAAGTAGCCATAGATTTAGTCTTTTAGTAACTCGAGTCTTCCAGAATCATTTAATTCGCAGTTGACAGGAGATACATTTTAACTGATGTATTTTCTGTATTTAGAATTGGATAAGACCTTAGAAGTCATCTTATCCAACACCTTCATTTTACACATGATGAAACTGAGGCCCAAAGAGGTGGTATAGTTTATGCAAGATCACATCAGCAAAAAGAAGCATATTTGGCACTTGAAACCAAGCTGTCTGCTCCAAAACCAGTGTGGTTTTTATTTTTTTTTTTAACTATACCGTGTTCCCTCACTTTACATTTTATGAAAGAGAGATAGGATTTATTTAACTATGATTCAAAAATAATACCTACCTGATCCTCTTCCTGTGTTGGCGGCAGATTCCACATGAGTGAGAGAAAAGTAATAGGTTGTTCAGTAGTGTCTGACTCCTCATGACACCATGGACCATTATTTTGTCCATGGAGTTTTCTTGGCATAGATTCTGGAGTGGTTTGCTATTTCTTTCTCCGGTGGATAATTAAAACAAACAGGGTTAAGTGACTTGCTCAGGGTCACACACTTGTAAGTGTCTGGTTTTGAACTCAGATCTTCCTGATTCTCGGACCAACGCTTTATACACTAAGCCATCTAGCTGCCTCCTGTGTTAGGTGATTAGTTTGATCTGTTATGTCACAATATTACAAGGTGTATTTGTAGAATGTTATCTATTCATGGCAATCTAAATTCTTCCCAAAATGTTACGTGGTTCTTTTGCTTAAGAAACATGTAATCTTGTAAGGAAGCTATGTGGTTTAGTGGATAGAGTGCTGGATTTGGAGTCATTAAAACCTGGGTTCAAAACTTAACTTGGACCCTAGGCAAATCACTTAATCTCTCTGGGCCTATTTACTTTTTTAATGAATGAAGGAGCCCCTTCCAGCTCTAAATCTGTTAATCTGTTATCATATAAAATTAGCTCATATAAATATGATACTGTTTATATTCAATCTGCACCTTCAAATGTTCATGTATGTCTTTAAACCATATAATTATCAAGCACTATTTGTGATAAATCTATTAGAAATTAAAATCCTGTAGGATTTTGTTAGGTTGTGGTTAGGTTCCTGGTTAGGTTCTTGTAGGTTATGTTAGGAACATAACATTCAACTTCTAAAGTCTTAATGTGCTTTCAGGGGATTATGAGATATGATGTCCACTTCTGAGTTCTATAATGCCCATTTCAGCTTCTGTGACAGCTGCTAGTAAATCACTTAACACCACAGAAGCCTCAGCATTTGCCCTCCTGTTATTCTTCTCCCAGTCATACCTTCCCTGACACCAGATATTGACTTTTGCAATTTACAAGAAATGGTATTTATGCTGAAGCTGAGAAGCCCATGTATTTGAGAAAAGTTATCCAAAGACACTAGGAAAAGGAATTTGTGGATGGGGGTAGGGATAGTCATAAGGAAGAGATGTCTTAAGAGGCAAATTGGAAAGAGTTAGAGATAAGTGATTTACCCCTAGTAGAGTCAGGCTTCTAATACAGTTTAAATCATTTTATAAATCTACAAGTCTATGGAATGGCCATGGTTTTTTGGAATGGGACCTGAGAAAAATGAGCACATTGTTAGAATTATAATGACAGTCTAAAATAATTTCAACAAAATTTTGTAGCCCTTCACTTTTAAGTGATGTAGGGAAGGTAGAATTTATTATGGCTGGCCTATATTGGACCCATTGTAAGGAATTCAGGGTACTGAAAAGGCCTTATTAGTGGTTTTTTTTTTTCTACAAGGCATTCATATAACAGGAACTTCTGAGGATAGCATTGTATTATGAAACAGTATAGTAAAAATGTGTGTGAGGGAAAGAAGTAATGTAAATAGGATTGTATATTATGCAGAAATTCAGAAACTATAGATGAGAAAGCATAGTGGCAGCAAGCATTTGAGTGAAGGTCAACATGGGTGATTGTCATTGGAGTAATTAGATCACCTGGGCGAGAAAATAAGGAGTTTGGGAAGGAGATCACAGGCTTAGTACAGAGTCACGCTATCGTAGTGATAGAAGACTTCAGTTATCTGCACATCCATAGCTTACTTTTTGTGCCAAAAGCCGTGGAACTAATTATTTCTTGACTTGAATTGATGATAACTTTGTCTTTCAAAAGATAGAACTAAGAAAGGGAAATTTTATTCTGGATTTAACTCTTTCCAAAAAAGAACCAGCTGCTAGAGTAGAAATGTTAGGAAGCTTTGGAGGAAATGACCACATCATCTTAGAACTTATGGAGAAGAGAAAAGCTGATAATAATCTTACATACTATGTAGATTTGAGAACATATTTCAGAGTTTCTAAAGAAAGGCGAGGTAGTATCCTATGAGCTAAAAATTTCTGAGGGAAATCACCCTGAGAAAAATGGGAATTTTTCAAGAATTAAATTATTTAGATACAAAGAAACAGTTCTGAGAAAGAACAAAAAGATACCTTTTCTGAAAACATTGATATTCATGCAGAGAGAATTGCTTATCTACATACCCTTCCTTAAAGGAGCTTACATTCTGATTGGGAGAGATACCAAATGTTTGAAGATACACTTGTGGAGCAGATAACAAGGCCTGGTGATATAGCAGCCCCAGTTGTGGGGTAAATGATAATAAAGTGATGTACATGTGGTCAGATGTTATTTTGCTTTTATTTTCACTGCTAGAGGGAGTGTGGTATAGAGGGCAGAGAACTTGCCTGGAAGCCAGGAAGACCTAGTTTCAGGTTCTTCCTCTGACACATATTGGCTCTGCTAGCCCAGGCAAGTTGTTTAATCTGTCAGTGGTTTAGGCAACTCTTTTAAGACTTTAAGTTGCAGAGAAGTTTCTGACCTACATTTTGGAGAGAGTTTACTCATCTGCGAATTTTCTATACCAGTGAAGTCATGTTCCTCCTATCCTTTCCTATCCTGACATGCAGAATGATGCTTTTGCTAGGAAGGACATAATAAAAATGGCTAATAGAGAGTTGATACCCAAAATAAATAGATAGTAAGAAAGGATTGTCACTTGGAGCAGAGTAAGCACCTCTTAGGTTGTCTAAAGAACTGGCAGAAGTTTTGACTGAGTTCTAGTTCACTGAGAGGGAATTGGAGAATGGAATCTATTTTCCTAGTTCTAAAAATAGGAAGGAGACAAGAGTGCAAATTTTAGGCAAATGAACATGACTTGAACTCCTGGCTAAGCTCCAGAATATTTCATTAAAGAATTGGCTAATGAATGTTTAGATAAGGAAATGATCAGTTAGTAAGCATTCATAAAGTGCCTGCTCTGCTTCAAGAGCTTAGTTTACTAATACAGCAGTAGATAGTCTCTTCTTTTAAGGTGTTTACATTAGATGATATGAAATAGTTAGAAAGCATTAGCAGAGCTTCCTTAAGAGCAGGTCTTGCTTGACTAACCTAATTTACTTTTTTGATAGGGTTATTACACCAGAGAGTCACTGGGACTGGCAGCCAAAGTAAGAAGTCAGTTTAGAATATAAATTATTTTGTGAAATCGTCTAAAAATGGATAAAAGAAACCTTTGAGCAGCATCATGTCATAAAACAGAGAATCAGTGGAAGGTTAAAACCAGCTTGAAAAAAGCTTGGTGAGATATCCAGACAAGCAAAATATTTTTGAGAGTATTGAAGGACAATAGCAAACAAAAGAAAAAATAGAGAAGTGGAAAAGATCTGTAAATATTTTAATAATAAACTGTTTCCAGTTTTAAGGACAGGAGATCAACTGCACTTGGCATCTGACATCTTGTTCCCACCCATGCTTGTTATAGGGGAGGCAAAAATGCTACTAGACAGAGCAGAGATGGGAGATGCAGCTGGATTTGGACCAGGTATACTTCCAGGATTTCTCTGCAGCAAGTTACATAGTTGTGAGAGTATTGAGGGATAGTAGAGAGAGGGAGAAGATACCAAAGGTTTGACAAAGAAACTCAACTTTTACTAATACCGAAATAAAGCATCTGAGATAACATTGACAACCACTAGCCTCTATGTCTTCTTTTCTGGCTAGATAAGATTCTTGGGAGAATCATCTCCACTTAGGCTTTCACATCTTTACCATCACATATTTGACTGAAAGATGTATTGAATACATGTTCCCACTGTGTTTAATGTTTATTCATTATAAAAAAGCGTTTGATTTAGTAGGGTAAGACATTACCTTCATGCTGCAATCTATTTGTAGCAATCTATAAATCTTTCCCAAAATTTAAATAGTTTCTTTTGCATAAGAAATTTGTGTAATTTTGTGAGGAATTAATGTGACATAGTAAATAGAGTGCTGGACTTGGAGTCAAGACCCGAGTTTAGAACCTGCCTCAGACACATAATTGTATATATTATTAACCCTAGGCGAGTCCTTTGACCTTTCTGGGACTCGTTTGTACATCACAGTCACTCAAGATTTCTTGAAAGATGTCAACCAGAGATTGTACAACCTTGTACAATGACCTGATCATAAATGTGATGAGGTATAAAGTAGGGAGATGTATTCTCCACTGCAAAGAAGAAATCCTTCACAGACTTTAACTAGTAGAAGGATTCTCTGTGGGTGCTTTTGTCCCCTGCATGTTCCAATTCGTGGATGACTATGATGGTTGCATTAAGCCCCAGAACATTGCAGAGCCTCCTGGATGACATCCTTACAATTCAAAAGGTCTGCTCAACCACACAGGAAAACTAAGTGGATGAAGAATGTCCTGCCTAGATTATGACAAACTGTTGGATAGACAACCCATAAAGGTTGTCCATCATTTTGTATATCGGGGACACAGTACAAATGGACATCAAGTCGGGTTCAAAGAAAGAGGAGGAGAAAAGTTTGCATTGTCTCAAGGAAGTTGCAAGGAACTTTAATGACCACAAACCTCTCCCAGAAACAAAGGTGCTGTTTAATACCAGTGCTGTATATGGGTCTGAGGCATGCAACACGACAGTTTCTGAAAAAATTCATAGTAAATGTTATATAGAGACTTTGGAGAGATGTGTGGTAATATAACCGATGGGGAACTTTGAAGAACAGGAGTAAAAAAAAATCAGATAAACGTATAACAGAAAAAGGTGCCCTGGTCATATGTGAAAAAGAGGAATGACAGGTAGATAGTTCTGTTTTACACAGGATGTCAAGAGGAAGTGAGGAAGGCCTCCAGCAGGTTGAGTGAATTCCCCAGGGTGAACTTATGGAAGGGCATGGAGAAGGTATACCCAAGATGGGTAAATGTAAATAGGTTATGATTTACAACATTGGAAGGAGTATCCAGATTTATGATATGCATTTGATTACTGGATTGGTAAACCAGAGGCATGCTTTAGATATAGTTTACCTAGATCAGGGCTGTCTAAAATACAGCCCGCGGGCCGCATGTGGCCCACAGTGCGATCTTATGCAGCCCACCTGTGGGCTTTAATTTTCACGAGCGAAAAAATAAAATAATAATTTGCATGGAAGGCACATTTTCTTTGGTGTTTTTAAGCAGTTTTATGGATGGAACCCATCGCATGGAATTTTCAGTCAATCTGTGGGATGCATTCTGTCTGTATGATGCAGACTAATCAGTGTGCACCTACCTTTATACTGTTGCATTGTCACTTTGTTGTTTTGTGTTTGCTTTCATGCTTTGCACCTTTGCCTGTTGTATTGATGACATGTGTTCCCCCACTTTCTATTAGTGTACTGTATTTTTTTATTCTGGGTGAGGCCCTTGAATAATTATTTTATTTTAACGTGACCCTAAGATAACCTAAGGTTGGACAGCCCTGACCGAGATATTAGTAAACTTTTGACGAAAATATCTTCACACTAGTCTGATGGAGAAGATGGATAAATATGGGCTAAACAATAGTTTAATTAAATGAATTCATAATTCATTGAACAGCCAGATTCAAAAAGTAATTACAAATTATTACAGATTATTTATTGTCAATTTTAGAAGGTCTTTGGTGGATTGTCTCAGGGTTTGTGCTTGGTCTTATGTTGTTTAACATTTTTGTTAAAGCTGACACAGTTGTCACACTGTATGACAAGATTCAAAAAGATCTCGACAAGCTAGTCTCTCTCCACAGCTTCAGTACTGTATCACCAGCTAATTATTAGACATTTCAAATTCCATGTCTCAGAGACATCTAAAGCTCAAAATGTCCAAATCAGAATCTTTCCCTATGAACCCACTTCTCTTCTGAATTTATTTCTATTGAGGATACTACTGTTATGCTTCACTTTTGCAGTTGTGTTGTTTTCACTGTCTCTCCTATCCAGGCAGTTGCCAATCTTGTTATTTCTCCACAATCTGTTTTTATCCATCCCCTTCTCTCTACTCTTGTGACCACGCCCCCAGTTGGATTATCTTCTCATTTCTCATCTGGTCCATCCTAATTGCAACCTGCTGGCTTATTGGAGAGAGTTTGGCTTTAGAGTGAGGAAAATCTCAATTTGAGTTCTGCCTTGAACACTTATTAGGTCTGTCATCCTGGGCCGTTTACTTAATCTCTCTCAGCCTTAGTTTCCGCATCTGTAAAATGGGAATGATAATAGCATCTGCCTCATAAGATTGTTGAGAAGGTCAAATGAGATCGCACATAAAGTGCTTTGCAAATCTTTTTTTTTTTAATTTAAATTTATTTATTTAACATATTTGGTTTTCAGCATTGATTTTCACAACAGTTTGAATTACAAATTTTCTCCCCATTTCTACCCTCCCCCCCACTCCAAGATGGCATATATTCTGGTTGCCCTGTTCCCCAGTCAGCCCTCCCCTCTATCACCCCCCTCCCCTCTCATCCCCTTTTCCCTTCCTTTCTTGTAGGGCAAGATAAATTTCTACGCCCCATTGCCTGTGTATCTTATTTTTTAGTTGCATGCCAAAAACTTTTTTTTTTTGAACGTCTGATTTTAAAACTTTGAGTTCCAAATTCTCTCCCCTCTTCCCTTCCCACCCACCCTCCCTAAGAAGTCGAGCAATTCAACCTAGGCCACACATGTATCATTATGTATAACCCTTCCACAATACTCATGTTGTGAAAGGCTAACTACATTTTGCTCCTTCCCAACCCATCCCGCTTTGTTGAATTTTCTCCCTTGACCCTGTCCCCTTTCCAAAGTGTTTGTTTTGATTACCTCCACCCCCATCTGCCCTCCCCTGCATCATCCCCCCCCCTTTATTTTTTTTTATCTTCCTCCCTCTTCTTTCCTGTGGGGTAAGATACCCAACTGAGTATGTATGGTATTCCCTCCTCAGGCCAAATCTGATGAGAGCAAGGTTCACTCATTCCCCCCTCACCTGCCCTCTCCCCTCCTCCCCCAGAACTGCTTCCTCTTGCCACCTTTATGCGAGATAATCCACCCCATTCTATCTCTCCCTATCTCCCTCTCTCAGTATGTTGCTCTCTCATCCCTTAATTTCATTTTATTTCTTTTAGATATCTTCCCTTCATCCTCAACTTACCCTGTGTCTGCTCTCTCTCTTTTACATATATATATATACACATATAAACACACACATATATATATATATACACATACATATACACATAGATATATACATACATACACATTCACATATATATACATAAACATATATATATATATGCATATTCCCTTCAACTACCCTAATACTGAGGTCTCATGAATCATACACATCATCTTTCCAGTTCAACTTTAGTAAGTCCCTTGCAATTTCCGTTTCTTGATTACCTTTTCATGCTTCTCTTGATTCTTGTGTTTGAAAGTCAAATTTTCTATTCAGTTCTGGTCTTTTCACTGAGAAAGCTTGAAAGTCCTCTACTTTATAGAAAGTCCATATTTTGCCTTGGAACATGATACTCAATTTGCTGGGTAGGTGATTCTAGGTTTTAGTCCTATCTCCATTGACCTCCGGAATATCATATTCTAAGCCCTTCGATCTCTTAATGTAGAAGCTGCCAGATCTTGGGTTATTCTGATTGGGTTTCCACAATACTCAAATTGTTTCTTTCTGGCTGCTTGCAGTATTTTCTCCTTGATCTGGGAGCTCTGGAATTTGGCGACAATATTCCTAGGAGATTTCTTTTTGGGATCTATTTGAGGAGGCGATCGGTGGATTCTTTCAATTTCTATTTTGCCCTGTGGCTCTAGAATATCAGGGCAGTTCTCCTTGATGATTTCTTGAAAGATGATATCTAGGCTCTTTTTTTGATCATGGCTTTCAGGTAGTCCAATAATTTTTAAATTATCTCTCCTGGATCTATTTTCCAGGCCAGTGGTTTTTCCAATGAGATATTTCACATTGTCTTCCATTTTTTCATTCCTTTGGTTCTGTTTTATAATATCCTGATTTCTCATAAAGTCACTAGCTTCCACTTGCTCCAGTCTAATTTTTAAAGTAGTATTTTCTTCAGTGGTCTTTTGGACCTCCTTTTCCATTTGGGTAATTCTGCCTTTCAAGGCATTCTTCTCCTCATTGGCTTTTTGGAGCTCTTTTACCATTTGAGTTAGTCTGTTTTTTAAGGTGTTGTTTTCTTCAGTGTATTTTTCAGTATTTTTTTGAGTCTCCTTTAGCAAGTCATTGACTTGTTTTTCATAGTTTTCTCGCATCCTTCTCATTTCTCTTCCCAATTTTTCCTCTACTTCTCTAACTTGCTTTTCCAAATCCTTTTTGAGTTCTTCTATGGCCTGGGGCCAGCTCATGTTTTTCTTGGAGGCTTTTGTTGTAGGCTCTATGACTTTGTTGTCTTCTTTAGGCTGTATGTTTTGGTCTTCTTTGTCACCAAAGAAAGAATCCAAAGTCTGAGACTGAATCTGGGCGCGTTTTCGCTGCCTGGCCATATTCCCAACCAACTAACTTGACCCTTGAGTTTTTCAGTGGGGTATGACTGCTTGTAGACTAACGAGTTCTATGTTCCACGTTTTGGGGGGAGGTGCCAGTTCTGTCAGAGCTGCACTCCTCCTTCCCCAAGAACCCCCAGCCCGGGCTGGGCTTAGATCTTCAGCAGGCTGTGCACTCCTGCTCTGATCTGCCACTTAATTCCTCCCACCAGGTGGGCCTGGGGCCAGAAGCAGCTGCAACTGTAGCTGCCCCACCTCCGCTGCCCCCGGGGCTGGAAGCCAAACCGCGAACTCCTTCAACTCGCGCAGCTTTTCCCACTAACCTTCTCTGCAGTCTTTGGTGTTTGTGGGTCGAGGGGTCTGGTAACTGCTGCAGCTCACATATTCAGGGCGCTAGGGGCCCCATCCGCCCGATTCCAAGTTTGGTTGTTCCACACGCTCCACTCTGTTCCCAGCTCCCAGCTCCGTGTGGAATAGACCTCACCCAGAGACCATCCAGGCTGTCCTGGGCTGGAGCCCTGCTTCCCTCTGCTGTTCTGTGGGTTCTGCCGTTCTAGAATTGGTTCAGAGCCATTTTTTATAGGTTTTTGGAGGGACTCTGTACGGAGCTCACTCTAGTCCCTGCTTACCAGCCGCCATCTTCGCTTTGCAAATCTTAAAGTGCTATATAAATGCTAAGTTTTGGCCCGTTCCCTTTTATTCTCTTCACAGCTGACAAAGTGACTTTACTAAAGTGCAGGTCTGAATATGTTACTCCTCTATTCAGTAAGTTCCAGTGGCTTACCTATCACCTCTGAGATCAAATATGCACTCCTTTGGTTGATGTTGAAAATTATTTAAACACTGACTCTAACTTAACTTTTCCAGCCTTAATACACATTGCTGTCCTTCACGTGTTCCATAGTCTAGCCAAACTGGCCTTCTTAACATTCCTCATAAATGACTTTCCATCTCCTCTGTGTCTTTGCGTGGCTCTCTCTCATATCTGGAGTGCTCATTCTCCTCATTTCCCCCTTCCTATTTTCCTTCAAGACATATATCAACAGAAATAAGTTTAGAAAACAAAAGAACCAGGACTTATTGGAATTACCATATTAAATTTATTTTATATTCATAATAATGATTCATAGTTTCATATATAATTTCCTTTTGATTCTTTGTATGTGGAAATAAATAAATCATTATGTTTGTTGGTATCTGTCCAGTTCCTAATAAAAAATGTTTTTAAAGATGTGGCCCAATGCTACCTTTTACATGAAGCTTTTCCTGATCATCCATGTTCCTAGTACCTCCTCCATCCAAATAGCTGTGTATCTGTTTTGCAGATACCTGTAATATTTAATTTTGACTCCCCTTGTAGAATGTAAGCTTTTGAGGGCAGGTAGACTATTTGGCTTTTTGTCATAAAGTCTTCGGTAACTGGCACATAGCAGGAGCTTAATAAATACTTGTTTATTGATTGTGATAGATCCTTGAGTTCAGTTGAGTAAGATGAAATTGAATAAGGATACATATAAAGTTTTACACGTGGGTTCACACTTCACAAGTGTAATATGAGGAAGGCTTAGGTAAGTCTATATGAAAAAGACCTAGGGTTTTTTAAAATAAAAGAAATTATTATTGAGGGGTGTGTGTGTGTGTGTGTGTGTGTGTGTGTGTGTGTGTATGTATTTTTTACATTGCCTAAATTTCCCCATGTAGCTTTCTCCCTCCTTTTTACCAAAGAGCCATTCCACATAATGAAAAAAGAAAAAGGAAGGAGGGGGATAATAAATAAAACTAATCAATACCTAGAAAAAAAGTAGTCATTTTTTTCATATGACTATAGCTATCTTTAATTTCTGACTTTGGAAACTTCCTGTTCATATCCTTTGATACTGGTAATTTGGTTTTCTTTTCTTTTTTTTTTTTTTCAATCAAATTAACCAAAGGTTTGTCTATTTTATTGTTTTTTTTTTTTCACAAAACCAGCTCTTTTACTTATTAGTTCAATAATTTTCTTCATTTCAATTTTATTAATTTTCCCTTCAGTTTTCAGAATTTCTAATTTGTTATTTAATTGAAGATTTTTAATTTGTTCTTTTTCTAGCTTTTTTAGTTGTATTCCCAATTTATTGATCTCTTTCTCTATTTTATTCATGTAAGCATTTGGAGATAAAATTTCCCCTAAGAACTATTTTGGCTGCATCCTATATGTTGTTTCATTATTGTCATTCTCTTGGATGAAGTTATTGATTGTTTCTATGATTTGTTGTTTAACCCTCTCATTCTTTAGGATTAAATTATTTACGTTCCAATTAATTTTTAGTCTATCTTCTATGGCCCTTTATTACATGTAATTTTTACTGCCTCATGGTCTGAAAAGGACACATTTAATATTTCTGCGTTTCTGCATTGGATTGTGAGGCTTTTATGTCCTAGTACATGGTCAGTTTTTGCATAGGTGTCATGTACCGCTGAGAAAAAGTATATTCCTTTCTATCCCCATTCAGTTTTCTCCAGAGGTTCTACTATATCTGACTTTTCTAAGATTCTATTCACCTCTTTAATTTCTTTCTTGTTTAGTTTGTGGTTAGATTTATCTAGTTCTGAGAGGTGGAGGTTGAGGTCCCCCACTAGAATAGTTTTGCTGTCTATTTCTTTCTGTAACTCCCTGTAATTCCTCTAAGAATTTGGATGCTATACCACTTGGTGCATATATGTTTAGTATTGTTATTTCTTCATTGTCTATAGTGCCTTTTAGCAGGATGTAGTTTCCTTCCTTATCTCTCTTAATCAGATCTGTTTTTTGCTTTTGCTTTGACTGAGATCAGGATTGCTACCCCTGCTCTTTTTTTTTTACTTCAATTGAAGCATAATATGTTCTGCTCCAGCCTTTTAGCTTTACTCTGTGTGCATCTCTCTGCTTCAGATGTGTTTCTCGTAAACAACATATTGTAAGATTATGGTTTTTAATCTACTCTGCTGTCTGCTTCTGTTTTATTGGAGAGCTCATCCTATTCACATTCAGGGTTATGATTACTAACTATGTCATTCTTTCTATCCTATTCCCTCCCCCTCCCCCATCCCGTTTATGTTTTTCTCTCTTCTTTCTCCTTTTTTCTCCTCATCTGTATTTTGCTTTTGACCACCGCTTCCTTCAGTCTGCCCTCTGTTCTATCAGCCCACCTCCCTTTTCTCTCCCCTTTCTCCTACCTCTTCACTCCCTTTTATTAACCCCCTCCCTTTTCTTCCCCCTTTCTCCTTCTACTTCCTACAGGGTAAGATATATTTCTATACCCACTTGAGTGTGTATAATATTCCCTCTTTGCCTCTTTGAGCCAAATCCAATGAGAGTAAGATTCAAACAAGACATACTTCTCTCCTTTCTTTCCCTCTACTCTTGTAAGTCTTTACGCCATTTCATGTGATGTAATTTACCCTTTTCTTCCTCCTCTTTTCCTAGTACAATCTTTTTTCACTCCTTAATTATTTTTTATCATCACGTCAAAGTCAACTTATATCCACACCATCTGTCTATGTGTTCTAAATGTCATAAGAAAGATGCAGTTCTTAAGAGTTATAAGTATCTTCCCATGTAAGTATGTAAACAGTTTAACCTTATTGAATAACATGTTTTTTTTCTTTTCCTGTTTACCTTTTTATGCTTCTCTTGAGTCTTGTATTTGGAGATTAAATTTTCTGTTACATTCTGGATTTTTCATCAGGAAAATTTGGAAGTCCACTCTTTCATTGAATATCTATCTCCTCCCCTGAAAGATTATGCTCAGTTTTGCTGGGTAGTTGATCCTTAGTTGTAATCTAAGCTCCTTTGCCTTATGGAATATCATATTCCTCGCACTCCAGTCTTTTAATGTAGAAGCTTCAAGGTCCTTTGTAATCCTGACTATGTTTCCATGATACTTATATTGTTTCATTCTGGCTGCTTACAGTATTTTCTCCTTGACCTGATGATTCTGGAGTTGGGCAACAATATTCTTGGGAGTTTTCATTTTGGAATCTCTTTCAGGAGGTGATCAATGGATTCTTTCAATGACCATTTTACCCTCTGGTTCTAGGACCTCAGGGCAGTTTTGCTTGATAATTTTTTTGATCATGGCTTTCAGGTAGTGCAATAATTCTTAAATTATCTCTCCTGGATCTATTTTCCAGGTCAGTTGTTTTTCCAATGAGGTATTTTACATTTTCTTCTTGCCTGCTTGCTTGCCTGCTCTACCATCCTGGGACTCAGGATCTCCCACTGGTTTGCTGAGGTGGGACTTTCCACTGGCTTTCAGGGATGCCTCCCATCCTGGACCATGCTCCCCTTACACCAGAACTATAGGACCTTTCCTGCTGATCCCTCAAGCCTCCTGGACTAATAGAATCCTCCACCTCATTTTTCTGCTAGCTCTGCTGTTCCAGGATTTTTAGATGACCACTTTAACAGTATAATTTAGAAAGGATTCTTGTTTAGATAGCTTGGGCTATTTGAGGTTCCTTCCAGTTTGAGATTCTATGGAATAATTGAAGATAGTCTGTATTTTCTTTTTAAAAAAATTTATTTACTTTTAGTTTACAACATTCAGGTCCACAAGCTTTTGAGTTCCAAATTTTCTTTCCCTCCCTTCCCTCCTCCCCAGGATGGCATGTAATCCGATATAGGATCTACATATATATTCACATTAAAAATATTTTCACATCAATTATGTTGCACAGAAGAATTAGAACCAATGGAATGAACTACGAGGAAGAAGAAACAAAACAAAAGAGCGAGAGCAAATAGTATGCTTTGATCTGCATTCAGACTCCTTAATTCTTTCTCTGGATGTGGATAGCATTTTCCATCAAGAGTCTTTTGGAGTTGTCTTAGAACCTTGTGTTGCTGAGAAGAGCCAAGTCTACCAAAGTTAGTCATTGCACAATGTGGCTGTAACTGTGTATACTGTTCTGGTTCTGCCCTCCTCACTCAGCATCAGTTCATATAAGTCTTTTCCAGGTTTTTCTGAAGTCCTCCTGATCATCATTTCTTATAGCACAATAGTATTCCATTACATTCATATTCCACAGCTTGTTCAGCCATCAGGTGTCCCCTCAATTTCCAATTCTTTGCCACCACAAAAAGAGCTGCTATAAATATTTTTTGTACATGTGGGTCCTTTTCCGATTTGTATATCTTTGAGATACAGACCTAGAAGTGGTATTACTGGGTCAAAGGGTATGCACATTTTTATAGCCCTTTGGGTATAGCTCCAAATTACTCTCCAAAATGTTTGGATCAGTTCACAACTCCACCAAAAATGCATTAGTGTTCCAATTTTCCCACATCTTCTCCAGCATTTATAATTTTCCTGTTTTATCATGTTAGCCAATATGACAACTGCGATGTGGTACCTCAGAGTTGTTTTGATTTATATTTCTCTCATCAGCAGTGATTTAGAGCATTTTTTCATATGACTTTAGATATCTTTAATTTCTTTCTCTGGAAACTGCCTATTCATATCCTTTGACCATTTACCAATTGGAGAATGGATAGTCTGTATTTTCTATAATTATATATTACTCTAACATATATTTCCCCCTCTTTCCTTGCATCTTTAGGAGTTAAAGAATGCAGAAATTGCCTTAAGAACACAGAAAACTCCACCTGGACTTCAACATGAAAATACAGCTCCTGCAGAGTAAGTGCATGAGTTTGATATCAAAGCATCTCCCTCTGAACCAGTGTTATTTGCTTAATTCAGCAGACATTTTTGGATACTTACTATATGCAAGGCATTATGCTCATTTGCCTTTTAATGTAAGATAACAATTCTTTTCTCCTAAATGTGTTTTCCAGATAATTGAAGTCTCTTGCTTCATGTGGCAGTGCTGTAAAAATCATTGCGAGTTTTTCAGCATTACTTATTTGTAACGTGTTCGTTGAAAATCTTTCTCTAGTATGTTATTATACTTCATATACTCATTAAACAGAACAGGAAACACAATTTCTCCCTTTTTTGATGACTGAGGATCATAATTATGAATGTCCATCTTATTGTGCTTGATGATTGTATGAGGCTAAGATTTCTCACCCTTAGAGTAAATGGATATGTCTGTTCTTGGTGGATTTGGTATTCCCTTCACTATTCACGTCACTTCGGGAATCTTGTGGTGCACTTTCTCTTTTAGCAGCAGCTCGCCTTCACTCCTCAAGTTTGTCATCTCTCATTTGCTGTGGACTCTGAAGTTAACATGACCAAGGCTTGGCAACTTTGTGTTCAGTAACTGGCTACAGATCATTGTCACTCTGTTTGGGACACTCAGAAAATTGTTGTGCTTCTCTCTGTGTAGAAGATTGAGATACTTAGAATGCTGATCCTTAGAATTTGCTTTTGTAAATAGCCCTTTAAGTGCCGGTTGTTCTAATGCATTTAAAATATGATTCGGTTACCAAATTCTTTTGATTCTCCTTCAGCAGCATCTCGCATCTTTTTGCTCTTCTATTCCTACTGCTCCTGCCTTAGTACTGTAAGCCTCTTTTATTCTACCACCTCAAGTAGGACCTAGCACAGCTAGCTGGTACAGCGGATAAGAGTGCTAGGCCTGGTGTCAGGAAGACCTGAGTTCAAATGTGGCCTAGATACTCACCAGCTGTGTGACTCTTGCAAAGTCCCTTAACCTGTATCAGCCTTGGTTTCCTTAGCTGGAAAATGGGAATAATAACAGCACCTACCTCCCAGGATTGTTGTGAGGATCAAATGAGATATTTGTATTTATAAATTTTGAGTTTGTTAAATATTTGAAAGTGCTTAGCATACACATTATATACCTGGCACATAGTATATGCTTAATAAATGCTTGTTCTTTTCCCTCCCCACTGAGGCCAGTGACTATCCAAATTCTTAACACAGTGCTCCACATACAGTAGGCATTAGATAATATGTCTTGAGTAAATGAATGAATTAATAATATAGGCCATCCTGACTAGCATCTTAGATTTGTAGTAATCTAACTGCTCTTTCTACTTTCTTCCCTCTCCAAATCACCTGTCATATTTCTCTCTCAGTTTTCCATATGGAAATGTTAAATTAACTAAATGACCTCTTAGGTCTCTTCCAATGCTAAAATTTTTGTAAAGTGTCACTTTTTTACATAGAATCCTTCAGTAGTTTCCTATCGATAAAGTTAATGCAATAACATTTATTAAGCATCTAATACTTGCCAGGTAATATGCAAGGCACTAGGGAAATATAAAAATGGGAATAAGCTCAAAGAGGATGAGAGAGAAACAACATGTATATAGAAAATTAAGTGTAAGATGTGTCTTGGGGCAGGGCACTAAGAACTGTATGAGCTCTTTGTAGGAGGTGGCACTTGAGTTCAGCTTAGCAGGAAGCTGGGAATCCTATGAGGAGGCTTAAGAGCTCTTTATAGTTAGGAGAGACAGCTGGTACAGAGACACAGAAATAAAGGTGAAACATTGTAGGAAGTGTAAGGAACAGCGAGAAGGCTAATTGTGTCAGACTATAGTGTGTATGTAAAACCTATGCAATGATCCTGGTAAGGTGGGCTGCAGCCAGTTTGTAAGTGTCAGACTTAGTGTCAAAAAGGCAGTATCAGAAAGTTTTTATTTTGTTCTAGCGGTCACAGGGTACCACAGAGAGCATAAATGGAGCAGTTAGCCTTGGAAATAAGGAGAACCTCTTCCGTTGTTACAGTGGGGAAAAGGGTTACATAAAGATACAAAGGAAATGTTGAGTTAGAGAGGATCTAAGATACTGGAGCTCATGTCAGATGACCTCAGTCTATCAGAAAAGTTGAACAGGTGTCTGAGAGAATGAAAAGGGTGGGCATGTAGTTTGAAACTTGAGCACAAAAAAATTGAAATCACCAACTAAACCTGAAAAGGGATATCTATTAAAGATGGATAAAAGAAACAATCAGCAGGGTATAGGCTAGATAATGAGAATTGGTAATGGAATCCATTGGCCAGGTTTCATGATTTTTTTTCCAGTGACACGTAGTTCCCTAGACACAGGAATAACAAAACTGGTTAGAAGGATTTCGTGAGACAGTCATTGAAATGTGTAGCTAGTCATGGGATATAGGCTGTATAGAAAAGGAAATAAAGTAGATGTGAGCTTATAGTTTGGAGGAATGGAGAAGGTTTCAAGACTAGAGAGAATGATAGAGGCAGAGACCTTTTCTATCTAAAGTACAACGGGTTTCTTAAATGTTTCGTTTTCCAATTGTTAGAATATGACAAAAACTAAGCTTTTTTTTATACCTATATAGAATTGGGGGAACAACAACAGATGAGTGACTTAATTGGGTTGGGCACTACTGATATGACAGTTCTCTCCATTAATGTAGATCAGCAGATCTCTAACATAAACTCTTACAGAGTTAAATGAGGCACCAAGAGGGTAAGTGATTTGACAGTGAGGTGGCATAGAAGATAAGATTTCTGAACTTGAAGTCTGAGTTTGCATTGTCCCGTAGGTACTAGCTGTGTGACTCTGAGCTAATTATTTAACCTCTCAGCCTGTTTTCTCATGTGAAATGTGGGTAATACGTAAGACCTATTTTCCAGGATTGTTGAAGATAAAATGAGATTTGTTTTTTTAGAAAGAGCTGTAGAAATGGTAACTAGCATAATTATTACTGTTATTAGTCACACAAACAGTATGTATATGAGGTAGAACAAGTCTTTTTGACTCCAAGGCTAGTTGACTATCCACTGGCTGCCTTCTGAATATAAGAATACAAGGCCATCTTTCTTTTTTTCTATTTGATATTTAGTATGTTGGATTATTGTTTTAAAAATGAACCAGTACTTGGATAATGGTCTAAGACTACTCATATTTGATGCTAATGCTTTTGTTATTGAGATGGAAAGACATCTTAGAAATCATCTAGTGCAGTCCCTTCATTTTACAGATGAGAAAAGTAAAGGTCGGAGAGTTTTAGCGAATTGCTCGAGTCACATGGATATGTAGAGGCAGAACTGGGACTTAAACCCGCATCTAATTGTGAGTTTAGTGCTTTGTTTCACTGCACCTTGAAGCTTCTTGTTTACTTTTCATTATTGTGCTTCCAGGGTTATCGTATAGAATCATCCTTATCCTGTAGTATTACTTAAGGTAGCATTTTTTTGTGTGTGAATCTTCATTAATAAAGCAAACTCCCTCTACTAATGCAGATTGGCAACTTTTTGCAACTTATGGGCTTAAAGAGTAGCTTGGGTCACCAAACATCAATCACAGTTGGGACTTGAGTTCACATCTTTCTCTTTCTGGTTATCTTTCCATTACCCCGTGATACCATAGCATTATGATATGTTTTCTGTTAACACATAGGAAAATAAATGTCTCCCTCACCCTCCCCCCAAGATAGTATCAGTGATCTGATAATATTTAAATGCATTCATATAGCTACTTCAGAATCTTGGTTGGACAATTTGAAGTACAGCTACAGCAGTACAGACAGCAGATTGAAGAACTGGAAAATCACCTTGCCACTCAAGCAAACAATTCGCATATCACCCCACAAGGTAACATGCTCTCTATAATAATTTTTCAGTGTAGTACTTTTTTAAATTGGAAAGTGAACTATACTAGGTCAATAAAACACTAGATACCAAAGTAGCTATTTTGGAAATGCTAATTGGAAATTTTCTTTTCAAGGTTTTTGTTTGGATTTGATATAATTTTTCTACTTTGTTAAGTACAATGGATGGGAGAATTTGGTGATAATAAAAGGAAGCTCAGTAACAAATGCGTTATTCTACTAGTTTTACAAATTAGCCTATTCAGGTACTTCTTTGTACATAGTCTGTATGGCATCCTCTCTATTTTTGTTTATGGAAATGTTAATGTGGTTTTCTCCTTACCACATAGTACTAGAATTTTGAACAGTAAAGATAAATTGATCTTATTTCTTCTCATGTTTTTACAATTAGTAAATTTTTTGCTAATATAAATTTTGTCTTATAGATTTGTCAATGGCTATGCAGAAAATTTATCAAACATTTGTAGCTTTAGCTGCACAGCTTCAGTCTATCCATGAAAATGTAAAGGTATGTTTTACTCTGTGGTATGTATTTAATAAATGTGGGGCCCCCTATATAAACCTTGGTTTTAACACCCATACGTGTAATATTGAGAACTGTTTGACTTTATCAGACTAGTTTATATCACAATACTTTCTCATTTTTGTTTAATTAAAAAGAATTTATTTTGATGACCAATTTTGAAGTAAAATGATTGAGCTTAAGAAAGACAGACTTCATTGAATTAAGAAGAGCAATCAAGTACATTTTAAAAAATGTTCTAAATTTTAAAATTGTATTATCTATTTTTGCTGTTCTTTTAAAAAGATTTTTTTTTGCGTTCCAAATTCTTTTTCTCCATCCTGCCCCTCACCCTAACCACAAGAAGGCAAGCAATATGTTAGTTGTACATATGAAATCATGCCAAATATATTTCCATATTATCCGTATCACAAGAAAAATAAAAGTAAAAGAAAATAAGGAAAGCGAAAAAATTATACTTTACTTTGCACTCAGAGTTCATTATTTCTCTTTCTGGAAGTGGGCAGCATTTTTTCATCATGAATCCTTTGGAATTGTCTTGGATCATTGTATTGATCAGAAAAGCTAAGTCTTTCCCAGTTGATGATCCTTAAAATATTGCTGTTACTGTGTACAGTGATCTCCTGGTTCTGCTCACTTTACTTTGTATCAGTTCCTATAGGTTTTCCTAGGTTTTTATAAATTTGACTCAGTTCCCTGTTTATTTGAGGAATAAGGCCATTTTCAGAGAAACTTGCTCTAAAACTTTTTGATGTTACTTCATTGTCTATGGTACCGTTTAGCAAAATCTAATTTCCCTGATTATCTCTTTTAATTAGATCTGTTTTTGCTTTTGTTTGTCGGAGATCAAGATGCCATTTTTACTTCAGCTGAAGCATAAGAGTTTCTGCTCCAGCGCCTTATTTTTAACTCTCTGCATTTTGGGTTCAAGTGTGTCTCCTGTAAACATCATATTATTGAATTCTTGTTTCTAATTCATTTTGGGGGTGAGCTCATCCTATTCACATTCACAGTTATAATTACTCTGTATTTTCCTCCATCTCATTTTCTTCTATTTATCCTTCTCTCTCTCTTTTTATCCTGTTTCTCCTCAGAAGTGTGTTTGCTTGTGACCACTGCTTCCCTTAATCTGCCCTCCCTTTTATCATCCCCCTTCATCTCTACCCCACTGTTATTTCTCTTATCCCATTTCCCTTTTGGGTAAGATAGATTTCTGTACCCCAGTGAGTATGTGTATATTTTCTTCACTCCAGTTCTAATGAGAGTGAGGTTCAAGCATTGCCCTCCACACCCCTCCTTCCATTTTCCCCTAAAAGTAAAGTTCTTCGTTGAATGCCTCAATCATGTGAGAAAATGATTACTATTCTTTCCCTCTCTTCCCCCTTCTCCCCAAACATTCCTCTTTCACACCGCCCCCCTTTTCTTTTGAGACTACCCCAACAAAATCAACTCACATATATATCCTCTTACACATATTCCTAATTTAATGACAAAGTTTTACATCATCCTGCCATATAGGAATGTAAACAGTTTAACCTTATTGAGCCCTTTATTGATTTCTCTTTCATGTTTACCTATTTTTATGCTTCTCTTGAGTCTTGTGTTTGAATATCAGATTTTCTATTTAGCGTTGGTATTTTCATCAGGAATGCTTTGAAAGCCCTCTATTTCATTAAACTTCCATTTTTTTCCCCAGAAAGATTATACTGAGTTTTACTGGGTAGATTATTCTTGATTGGAATCCTAGCCCTTTTGCCTTCTGGGATATCCCATTTGAAGCCTTCTACTCTTTTAATGTTGCTGCTGATAATCTTGGGTGATCCTGATTGTGGTTCCACAATAATTGAATTTTTTCTTTCTGGCTTCTTGCGATTTTTTTCTCCTTGACCTGGGAGCTGTAGAATTTGGCAGTGATATTCCTGGAAGTTTTTGTTTGGGGATCTCTCTTAGGTGGTGATTAGTAGATTCTTTCAATTTCTATTTTATCTTCTGGATCTAAGATATCAAGGCAATATAATGTCTTGAAATTTTTTTTTGATCATGGCTTTCAGGTAGTCCAACAATTCTCACATTGTCTTTTTTCTGTTTTCCAAGTCAGTTGTTTTTATGATGAGATATTTCACATTTTCTTCTATTTTTTCACTCTTTTGAACTTTGTTTTGTTGTTTCTTGATGTCTCATGAAAACATTAGCTTCCACTTGCCCAGTTCTAATTTTTTTAAGGAATTATTTTCTTCAGTGAGCTTTTGTACCTTTTTTTTCCATTTGGCCCATTCTGCCTTTTTTTTTTTTAATTTAGGTACATAAACCATTTTTAATTATAAAAACTAATACAAAATGCTTTAGTTGCTTTTGATTTTATTGAAAAGTTTAGAAAGAACTGTAGTGAACTGACTTAGGAGAGTATTTTCTGCCTTGTTGACATGAGAGATCAGCTTATTAGTACAGCAGTAGTCTTCCAGAGTTTTAATTGCTCTCTACATTCATAAATGAGAAACTGGGGGGAAAAGAAGCTTTAATGGGCTCTACAATAAATTTCATTTTTCCATAACATGAATTTGTCTAGAATTCAGAGGTTCCCAAACTTATTCGAACTACCACTCCCTTTTTAAAAAACTTATTCAGTGCCCCCCTCACCCCGAGTTGCACCTGAGGCTACTATGGCCCTCCATTGATCTTTCCAGTGCCCCCCAGAGGGTCCTATCGCCCACTTTAGGAAGCTAAAAGAACAAACCTAAAACCCTAAAAGAACAAATCCTTTTCTTAAGCGATTTTGTTCTGTGAAGTTTGTATTTAGTCAAAGGGCCACACTTGAGGACCTAGAGGACCACATGTGGCCTCAAGGCTCTAGATTATTTAGGGAAAATTGAAAATTATTATAAGGATCACATGTAACATGTCCAAATGTCTAAGTGTGAAGTTTAGTCTTTTCTCTATTGATAAGTAGATAGTATGAGCATTTTCCAAATTGTGAGTAATTTTGTAGTTTTAAATAAAGCATCTGGGGTCATCATAAAAAACATCAACTGCCATTATGATGGTAATCTGATCACGTATGTCAGAAATTTCTTTTTTAGACCAACTGAAAGGAACTTGAGGATCAGTACACAAGTCATCTTTTAGCCTATACAGTTCTTTAACCTTAACCGTACCACCTCCTGTTGTAGTCAGGTGCTTGTTTAAGGCAGCGTTTTGCTCACAGGTAGCCAGAAGATCTTCATCCATATCTGTGTAGTAAATAGTCCTAGGAATTGTTGCTGTGATGATGCTGGCTATCCCTAGTGCTCAAACATGGTGCAGCTTTTGAACAGGTAACATTGCGATAAGATGTAGGCTGCCAGAAGGAAAGCTCCTCCCCACCTGTTTGCCAGCATCTTCCTGAGGGGAAGGTGTGCTCTATTTTAACCATATTGTAGTAGATGTTTTCTTGCTTGTCTTCGGTGAAATTTTCTGGTCCCTGGCTTAGAATTTTAGGATGTATCTTATTTCTTGATAGTTCTTTTAGTTTTATCTCAGAGAAAAACCTATAGTCTTCTTACCACATCCAAGTCACCATCATTGTCCAATAGAGGTTCTATTCTCATACAAGAGCGAGTTTGAGTTTCATTCTTGTTAAGAAAATCTACACCATTCCTGTTCTTGCCACAGGATTCCTGAATATTTTTCATCATGTACAGTATTTTCTATTTGCATGTCTTTTTGGTTTTTACCCTTAATTTGAATATCTTTCCAAGAATCTTTGTTCTACAGAAGTTTGAATTGTGGCAGAAAAATAGGTTGGCCAACAGCATTCAAATACACCATGAAGTATTCTTTTTTGGGGGGTGTTTAGATGTACATCAGATAGCACAGTGTCACTTTTAAATGTAATTTTATACATATCTTTCCTCTCTTCTGGGCCCACCATTGTGCAATGTTGTTGGAGCATCTTTGTGCCAGAGTTTGGCACAAAATAGGCCTTAGCAGGCATTTGTTAAAAGAGTGCATGAATGAATAAGGGCACTAGGTACTGTGGTGAAGGCAGGTAGGCTGAATAGTGTGAGGGAGGGGTGAGGCATGGGGGTTGGAAGCAGGATTGTGGACACATGGGTATTTAAAGAAACATTCAGACCATCCCCTAAACCCAGTCATCCACCAGCCCAACCATGGCTTCTGCCCTATCCTGCCTTGTGTTCTCCTTTCTTAGTCTGCTTTTTAGGTTCTTTTCTCTGTTGAATTTTTGTACCTTTTTTACTGAGCTGTTAATTTTCTTGCATTACTCATTTCTTTTCCCAATTTTTCCTCTACCTCTCTCATCATTTTAACTCTTCCAGGAATTCTTGTTGGGTTTGTGCCCAATTAGTCTTTTTCTTGGATGCTTTGCTTGTAGCCGTTTTCATGTTGTTATCTTCTGAGTTTGTGTTTTGATCTTCCCTTCCACTGTATTAGCTTTTTATGGTCAAGTTCTTTTTCTATTATTTAGCTCATTTTTCCGGTTTATTTTTTATCTTTGAACTTTATGTTCAAGTTGGACTCTGCTCACCTGGGAGTGGAGAGACACTGTCTCAAGCTTCAGACTTTTTCATGCTGCCATTTTCCAAATTAGTTCTAGAGATCTGCAAGTTTTCATCTGCTTCTAAGGTGATGTGATCCAGGGAGAGGTGCAGTTACTGCTCTCCTAGTCTACCAGGAAGGTCCCCTCTCCCCTGCAGCTACAAGTGCTAGTGCTTCTCTTGGCCCTGGAGTTGTGACCAGGTCCCCTGCTCTCCTGCAGTTGCTCCTTTTTGCCTTGGAACAGGGACCAGGGCCCCAGCTCTCTCTGACTTAACACAAGGTCCACCCTGGAATTGTGACCCAGAACTGCGTATGAGCAATGGAGTTGCCACTCGGCACCAACTGTACCCAGTGCCAGCAAAGAGTACCCGGTAATCTCTTTTTCTGACTGATTATCTGACCTCCTTAATATCTCTGTGCTGAGAGCTCCCAAAGCTGCTGCTGCCACAACTGTTGTGGCCGCCTGCAAGGCCCACCATTGTTGCTGTGTGCGCTGCACTTGTAATCCGGGCTAGTGCCAGTTTAGGTGTCAAAGACCTCTCCTTCTGACTTCCTGTGTTGTGGCTGGAAAAATGGCTCACCCTGACCCTTTGTTGGCTTTGGCACTCTAGAATTTAAATTGAGATATTACTTTTAAGTTGTTTGGAGGAGAAGGTTAGGAGAGGTTCCTACATCTACTCCACCATTTTGTCTCTGCCTCTCAAGCACTTTTAAGCAGATGGGATTTTAGCTATATAAAATTAGAAATCATCTAGTCCAGCCCTTAACCAAATCATGAATCCCATCCATAATGCCAGTGACAAGTCATCCTCCAGGTCATCAGTCTCTGGTTAAATACCTGGTCATTGGTGGTTCATTTCCCTGATTTCCTTTTTAGAAAGTTATATTAGTAAGTTTCTTCATTATATCAAGCTAAACTAGTTAACCTTCACCTAGTGGTTATAGTCTTGACTTTTGGGACTAAGCAGAATAAGTCTAATTGCTCTTCTGTGTGACAGCTATTCATGTCTCCTTTACATTTAGTGTTTTCTCTTTTAGTTTCCTCAGCCAATCCTTTTAAGGTGTGGTCTCAAGTTTTCTTATAATCCTGGTTGCCATCTTTGAACTTCCTCCAGCTTGTCACTTTTCAGTTCAATTGAACAAGCATTCAGTAAATGCCTAGCACTGTGTTATGTGCTGAAGAGACAAAGCCAGAAATGAGAGCTTTTTGAGCTCTTCAAGGAATTTACGCTGTGCTCAATGAACAACTTGTACAAGGATGAATACTTGAATATACAGTGGATAGAATACTGGACCTGGAGTTAGAAAGGCCTGAGTTAAAATCTGGCCTCAGGTCCTGTCTGTGCAACTGTGGGCAGGTTTCTTAAGACCGTTTGCCTTTGTTTCCTCATCCTTAAAAAGCTATGGCTTTAAAAAAAAATTTGGTACCATGAATTTGACAAAATAGTCCAAAAATGGTCTTGTTAAGGACAACATATAGTATAATGATGATCACCTCCCTCAGGATAATTGCTATTATCATTACACTCCTGGCTTATCAAGCTTGATATAAGTAGAGGATGGTTAATAAATGAATGCTTATTGATTGGCTGCCATCTCTATCTTGAGAGAATTGATTAGATTTCTTGTTTAAATCCAGATATACTGTGTCCAGGGCATTCCCCTAGTCAATTAGTTTAGTAGTCCCATCCTTTTAAAAGAGAGTAAAGTTCATGTAATGTAGCTCATTCTTAATGAATGGTGTCTCTGTAATTGCCTCCCCATTTTCCAAGTGTTCACAAACTGGCCCTTTAAGAATCTGTTCGAACATTTTTACTAGCAACAGACCTCAGACTCCTTGGACTACAGTTTGAAGTATCCTCTTGCTACCTTCTTTTTTTTAATTTGCCAATTTCTATCCCTTGGACTTCCATTCACTAAGATTTTCAAAAGCCAGTCCTAATAGCTCACTAATCACACTGGCAAGTTCTTTAAGTGCCCTGATTGTAGTTCATTTGGGCAAGATGATTTGAATTTATAGTGGAGGTGATCTGTGAATTCTTTCATTTGGAATTTCAATTTCTATGATTAGAAGTTCAGACTGTTACCTATTATTTCTTTTACTGTGGTGTTAAGGGTTTTTTTTTTTGTGCTTCTGGGAGACCTATGATCCTTAGATTATCTATATAAATCCTGTCTTTAAGATCCATGTTTTACCTGCATAGTAAGCATATTTTCTTCTGACTTTTTTCTGTCTTTCTAGGTTATTCATCACTTTGGTGTATTCACACTCAATCTGTTGTTATCTCTAGTGTTTCTTTAGTGAGGTTTGCCATTGCTGATTCAGGTTTTTCTATTCTCGTTTTTGCTGTGTAGAATATAAATTCTGCTCTCATTATTCTCATTTTTCTTTTAAACCCACTCAGGAACAGTGTATTGTACTTCCCTGTTCCCCTTAGATTCCACAGAGTCTTCTGTCTCATCAGGTGTTACAGAATTTTCCTTTATTTCTCATAGATGCCTGAACTTGTTTCCTATATTTGGAGGTTATATTTCCTTCTGTTGTTACTAATTTTTCATGTTGATTTATCTGTTTGTGTTCAAGATTTTTGAGATTTCTTCCTGAAATCTTTGGTATTTTGTCTCACCCCCATTTTCCCACACTGGGCAATTCACGGTTCACCAGCCTAGGTCTTGGCCCCAGTTGGCTTTTGGGTAGTCAGAAGTGGCCCCATCTGAATGTTATGCTCTTCCCTAAGGCTTGGTGAAGTGATATACATGCACACACATTCTCATTCTCTCTCTCTCTCTCTCTCTCTCTCTCTCCCTCTCTCCCTCTCTCTCTCTCTCTCTCCCTCTCCCTCTCTCCCTCCCTCCCTCTGCCTCTCTCTCCCCTGCCCCCACTTCAGTTTTCTGGCCGGGCACCAGCAGATAAGAGCCTGCCTCACCCTCCACTCCCACACCAGCAGTTCAGAGCTTTGCAGCCCTGGTACTTCTGGGTTGCAGCCTCTGACTGACTTTTGTACCTAAAGGGATATGGCCAAGCTAGCAATCAAGGCCTGAAGAAACTTCTGCAGCCTGGAGCTGGGGTCTCAACAGCACTGGAAAGAGGAGGAGGGACCAGGGTGTAGGAGTAGGTTTTGATGTAAGCCTTTGTGGTGTCCTTGGATCTGCTAGTGTAGCCTCTAGCAGTCATGTGAGATGTGGGGGAGGAGGAATGCTGAGTGAGCTCAAGGTCAGTGAGCATCAGTTCCTGGGTTTTGGGTTTTTTTTTAATCATCTTTTGCATTCTGGAGCCCTTGACTGTATCACATAATTTCTATTTTTATGGAGGTCTGGGGTCATGGGGATCAGAGAACATGTCTAGTTTGCCATTTTGTTGCTCATTTGACCCAGCAAGCTCATGTTAATACATGATTAAAAAAGAAAGTCAACTTGAATTTATTGTGGGAAACTAAATGTCATCTCCTTCCCTTGGGTTTTATTTCTCATTTTTGTTTTGTGTTTCCTAATCTACAGATCATTCCCTTTGGTAGAGAAAACAGAAGCAAAATGGGGTTGAATAGTTCTTTCTCTTGTCCATTATTTTACAAGTCAGGGCCCTCTTCCTTTTGGAGCTTTCTCTTGTCTTCAGTGTTGATTTTTTTAAGCCCTCTTTTATTGTCTTTAGCATTTATCTTAAAATCTCAGCAGGGTAGTAAAAGAGTGTTGGACTTAGACCCAGAAGACCTGGATTCATATTTCATCTCTGACATTATCTGTATGATCCTGGGCAAGTAATTTAACATTTCTGAGACTATATGCTTCTCAGTTTTGTGGTGAGAAAAGTGTTTTGTAAACCTTAAAGTACTACTTAAATATGAGTTATTATTCTGTATTTTAACCTAACATTTAATCAGTCAACATTTACTAACCACCTACCATGTGCCGGGTACTGTGCTAAGTGCTGGAAATACTAAAAGAGGCAAAAAGACAATCCCTAAGCCCAGGGAGCTTATGATCCAATGAGAGAGAAAACATGCAAACAAACCGAGCTATGTACAGGATTCATAGGAACTAATTAGCAAAAGCAAGGCACTAGAATTGAGGGATTAGGAAAGGCTTCTTGTAAACGATAGGATTTTAATTGGGACTTAAAAGAAGCCAAGGAGGTCAGTAGTTGGAGTGGAAGAGGGAGAGCATTCCAGGGATGGGGGCAAGCCAGGGCCCTCAAGATCAGGATTAGCTGAAGGAATTGAGGGACTTTAACATGGAGAAAAAAATATGGGGACCATGATAACCCATGTTCAGTCAGTCATTAGGCATTTATTATACATTACTATGTGCTGAGTGCCAGGGATACAAAGAACAAATAACAGTTCTTCTCTCAAGTAGCTTACATTCTAATTGGGGAGACAGCCTATAAATAACAAGGTACATACAAAATTATACACAATAGGTGAAGGTGATCTGAAAAGCATTAGTAGCTGAATGGATCAGGAAAGGCCTCCCACAGAGGATGGATTTGGGCTGAGTCATGGAAGAAACTAGGGAAAGGTAAGAAATGGAGATGAGAAGGCAGAGAATCTGGGCATGGGATCAACCAGAGCAAAGCTACGAAACCAGAAGTGTCATGGTTGAAGTACTGCAAATAGTCCAGTAATAGCTGGATCTTGAGGTATTTTGAGAGCTGTCATGTGGTTGGGGTATTAGACATACACTTTGCTACAGGAAGAACTTAGGAGCAATGAGTAGAGTTTTCTAAGAGGCAAATCTAGGCTTAATATTAGGGAAAACTTAGCACTGTTAGTTATCTTAAAATGTAATGGGCTGCTTTGAGAGGTTATAGGTTACCCCTTACTAGAGGTCTTCAAGTGAATGAAAAAACATCAAATGAAAGCTGATGGCCACTTGCTGTCTCTTGTAAAGAGAATTCTCTGAGGCCCTTCCCACTGAGATTCTATGACTGACTTGTTCAAAGTCATACGGGTAGTAAGTTATAGTCTATGGTTTGAACTCAGTCCTGAATCCAAATCTGGTGATCTTCTTGCTACAGTACCAAACATTTTGCCCTGCCCATATCATTGTACTGCTTTAAAACCTTCAGTGGTCTCCTTATTTTTAATAGAATTAAATGTAATTCCATGCCTATTTAACTTGCCTGTGGTCACACAGAGGTAGTAGGAGTTGGTATTTGGACCCAGGACTCTTCACTCTAGCTTATTCACATTGCATCATACTGTGTTTCATAAGAGATGTCAGCACCAATGATGTAGAGCCAACATCCACATGTCACTGGCCACTCACTTAACTGTTTGGGTTGCACCAAAAGTCTGAATAGTGGAGGAGCACTATTTCATGTTCCTCCTTTAGGTTTCACAGTGAGTGAGAGTGGTAGAATTGGAAGATAAAAGGCTTGGTTTAGAATAGAAGTGGAGAGGGAAACAGGGTTTTGGCATGGTGCTTCTGGTTGCTTTGTTTGTGTAAATCTTTATTTGCAGGGGGAAAACTATGTGAGAAAATTTGACAGTTTTTCAGTAGTTATCGTAAAATGACAACCAACTGAAATTTTCATATGAAAATTCTTTAGATTTTTAAGAATGTGGCAGAGTGAGATTCTGTTAGGATGTTTGGTTTGTTCAGCTGGAAATCTAGAATCCTCAAGTTTTGTTTTATTACCTTATCTCCCTACGAGTATCAGAGAATCTCAATTTCAAAAGATCTGATTTGAATAGATTATTTATAATAGTTGGAAACAGATTTGACTTTGTCATTAAGCATTTATTAAGCTTACTCACTGGGTGTCAGGCCCCCTTTTCTCACTGTTCCTTGTTTAATGTTGCACATAGGGTATCTAATTTATTGAAACAAGCTAAGTCACCTTATCCACCTAGGATGCACTGATACTAACAAAGTCAGCAGTTGAAGCAGTTCTCAAAGGGCTAATGATTTCATCAGTGTGTATACTTTCCGTGAATGTAGATCATCTCTCATGCTAGTACCCATATTGTTTAATTTATAAAGACTTGAAGCACTTAGTAACAAATGCTGTTAATCCGAGATGTTTCCAGTTTTATTGACTCCTTTACATAAAAAATGAGGTTTAACTTTATGGTGATTTCTAATGCACCAAAAAAGGAAGTTCATAAAAGATGTGAATATCAGACTTTGTACCTTAGGTCAGTGTCTAGATAATTCCATGCCTTGCTTCTAGGTCCCTGCACTCCTTCCAATTGCCAGCTTAGACAAGGTTCACTTCAGGTAGTTTCACAGGTGTCAGAAAGTTGAAACTGGTAAAGACCTAATGCTCTTTTATTCTTTCAGTAAGAAAGACTGCGTAGCATGATTACTATGAATATGTTTTGCATGACTATATATGTGTAATCTATATGGAATTGCTTGCTGTCTCAGTGGGTAGAGAGGAAGGGAGAGAATTTGGAACTCAAAGTTTTAAAAACATGTTAAAAATTGTTTTTATATATAACTGGGGAAAAATGAAATACTAAATCAAAGCTTAAAAAAGGACTGTGTAGAAAATACTTGAATTGTTCTTACATTTTTACTTCTAAAGGAGATAGAATCCTACTTGATTATACGTTTTATTTACTGATGTTCTTAAAGCAGAAGCCATAATTTACACAATTATTTCTAACAGTATATGGGTAAATACAAGCATAATTTGCTGGGAATTCAACATTTTGCATCTAGTACTTCTGTAGGCATACATTCAAACTTAATTTTCATCTTTTGGATGAAAATTTTTCATTCTGCTCCAAGCAGGAAATCAGGGTCTACCCCATTCCTCTATCAGAAAGTTGACCAGTTGGGAGGGAGTTGCCAGGAAGAGAAGAATGTGTGAAGTAGGATTTAAAACTTATATCTACTTATCTGAAAGCTTAGCTGGATTCTCTTAGATTTTATTTATATAAATGTGATTGTTCTATGCCTGCTCTCACTGTGGCAAAGAGAGATAACTAATGTATAAAATGAATAAAGATAATTTTTTAAAAAGTTGAGAGAGCACACCCTCGTGAACCCTGTTTCCCTTTGCAAAAATGCATCTATAATGACATTACTATCAGTTTAGAAGGAAGGTGGTTAGTGGGTAGTGGCTATGGACTTTAGGATACTTTGTTGGTAATATATTTCACAATTTATATTGCTATCAAATACAATATAGAGCTTTTTGGGAAACTTTTTGTTGTTGTTATTTATCCTTTTAGATGCTCAAAGAACAGTATCTTGGTTATAGAAAAATGTTCCTGGGAGATGCCATGGATGTGTTTGAGGCAAGACGAGCAGAAGCCAAGAAGTGGCAGAGTGCTCCAAGAGTTACTACTGGCCCCACCCCTTTCAGCAACATACCAAATGCAGCAGCCGTTGCGATGGCTGCAACACTCACACAGCAGCAACAGCCTGCTACAGGTCTGAATGCATTCAAGTTATAGCTTATTAGTGTTACAACTACAGTCAGTTTGTGTACATTTTTATATAAGGTCTTACTTTGTGTTAGTACTTAGTTTCTATGAGTAGCTGTTATCTAGAGAAATCTGATCATTGTGACAAAATTATAAAAATATATATGTTAGAAAATGCAGGGTAGACTTAGCAATAATAATAAATCAGTTAGATATTTAATGTTGTCAGTATTCTTAATGGTATTTGCTGAATCACTCAGTACCTTATGGGACTTAATCTTTCGCTATTAAATTTCCCTAAAGAATATACTATTAAATTCTAAAATTGTAATTATGTAGTACGTAACTTCAAGTCAGAAATAAGCAGTCCAGCTACACATTACATTTTCCTATGTAAAGCAGTTGATTCATTTTCATCATACAACATTGTATTTACAACCCTCATGTACTTCCAAATGAAGTTTGCTTTTACTGACGATATGTTAAAGGTCATGCAGGTGTTGTGTGTGTGTTTGTGTTGACTGGAAGGCATATGTACTGACTCACCAAACCAATTTCCGAAGAAGAAATATATTAGACCAGCTTTTGGTCTAGTGCCTTGAAAACGAACAGAAATGATGATGAGAGAAAGGAAAGCTGTGTGTGTGTTGAAATCGCTTAGGTTAGGTCGAACATAGAGATACTTGAATAGAGGAAAACTAAGCTGATTATGAAATAATGGTTGAGAAGGATATAATCAGATTATTTTTAAACCTATTTCTAAGCAAATCTGCATTTTAGGGTCAAAATAAGTTTTGTTACACTTACTCCAACCCTTATTTCTAGTCTATTACTTGCCTACTTTCACAGACTTGTTTTGTCTGTGATTGGCTGCACTAGATTTTGGTATACAGAGAACATGTACTTTATTTAGATAAAGATGATATTTCTCCTTTATCATAGAAATAGATTTTTACAAAATGTAAAAAACTTGAGTTATTTCTTCCACAGCACCTTAGTTTGTTCTGGCATGTATACCAAGAGGTTAGGTCTAACAGTAAGTTAAAATAGAGCAAGAAATCAAAAAAAAAATTTAAGTAAAATCTTGACTGTTCTATGGCCTTTCAATTTATATTTAGCCTCCATGCTAAGAAT
Organism: Trichosurus vulpecula; assembly: GCF_011100635.1. Lineage (NCBI taxonomy): Eukaryota > Metazoa > Chordata > Mammalia > Diprotodontia > Phalangeridae > Trichosurus > Trichosurus vulpecula. The sequence continues at coordinate 184,887,513 of NC_050574.1, forward strand.
AACATGAATTAAATGTTTAACACCTGCCCTGTGTAAGGCACTGTGAAAGGTATAGAGATGAATAATGTGATCCCTGCCTTCAATGAGCTTGCAATCTTGTATGTTCTTTGGTGTTTGCTGCTTGGTAGGATTATTATTCTTACTTAACTTCATAAATGAAAATGATACTGCTGAACCCACCATCATTAGAGCACCTTGAATTTTTTCCATCAGTGGTGATGGATTTGCACTGACCCATAGACACTTTCTACTTCCTGATCCCTTTGTGACCAGTGGTATGTGTACATATACACAATAGATGACTGTTACTGATGTATGATCTCTGGTCATGAAACAGAAGAATGCTAATTGGTCCCTACAGAAAGTAAATCCATAACTAGGGAATCATTAACTCTGAGCACTGAGTTAACTAAACTACAGAATTAAAATAGTACTAATTTCTCTCCTACTTAGAGAAGTTTTTGTCAGTTTCTATCCCAGGTAGAAAAACTTGGGAAAAGTGTGAATTATTAAAGTGTCATGCCAAAAATGAATTCCTCTGGTGTAGAAAACCAAGATAAATTGCAATAAGCTGCTCTTTCAGAGGGAGAGTTAAAACTTCTTAATGAGACATAATCTTACCTTGAAAGTTCTTGGGTTTTTCCTCTAGAGTTTTGATTCTTTTCACATATATTAGAGGCTTAAATTAGAGTGCTTGTTAATTACCTTGAGAAACAGTTTTCCCATTTCCCCATATGCTTTGGTTTTAAGATGCTTTCCTTAGGCTTTGGGGGAAATCAACTGTACCTTCTTTTCATCACTGCAGAAACTCTCATCCTATAAGTTTTCTTTATGAAGGATTTTTATGAAGTCTATGGCTTTCCACTTTGAGACAGGCATACCCCCAGCCTTGTCAGCCTTGTCAGTATTAAAGATAAATGGTAATGGAACTCTCTTTTCTAGGATGAGTTTTAACTTAGAGTTGTATGGATGTCAGAGCTGAGCAGCTTTGATAACCAGACTGTATTGTGGTAGAATTTTGCTGTGTCCCCTTCGTTCTTTCCCTCCTGTAGAGGTACTCTGTGCCCATGATGCAGCCATTCTGATGGGCCTCTGCCCAGTGGAAGCTTGAGTGATCTTGGTGTAGTGATTGTCAGTATTAACATTTAGCAGGAACGAGGTTTATGCCTCTCCTGAGTGCATGTACAAAACAGCTCAGCTGGAAACTGAGTTCGTTATTGATTCGTATGCTCTGTTGTACATACTACAGAGGTAACTTATTATTTTGTCCATTATTCTGTGGATCTGTTTTAAAGTGTTTTAAATAAAGGGGAAATATTTCTCTAATACATACCAGTGAAAAGTTTTAAAAATCATCTGTGAGCAGCTAGAGTATTTTTTACTGTTTTCAGATGCTACTACTGACCTGTGCAAGATTTGAGCCAGTTTCTAAGTTGTCAGGTGCTTTTTTGGTTTTTAAGAGTAGACCCACTCCTTGCCCATTTATAATGTAAATATATGGGCACAAAGCTGACTTTTTAGACAACTATCTCTTGCAGGTGGTCCATATGTCTTTCCCAGAGACAGAGGACTCAAATAGATGATCTATTGAGGTCCTTTCTTAGTCTTAGTTTTGATTTTCTTTGTGTAGATATATTTGTAGTTCTTAGGCAAGTGTATCCTGTGGCTGCTATTTTTCTGGAGGCTGAGGAGTACTGAAAATGCCAGATTGCTGCTTGCAAGTTAGCATATGAGAAGAGTTCTTAGATAAGTTAAAGGACAATGGGAAAGGATTCTCAGTTTGCTCCTCAAGAGCTCCCTTAGCCTTTTCATAAATTGATGTATAATAATTAAATGTTTGCAGTATAATTAACTAAATAGAAATGAAGAAAACCTTAACTTATTGAGTGTTTTGTTATTATCATTTGCTTATTTTTAAAGTATTTGATGTTTACATAATATGAGACTTTTTCTCATACTTGGCTGCTGTTCTTAAGGAGAGCTGAGACCATTTTGTTAGGGATTCATATTTTCTAGGTTTGGATATAGGTTTGGAAATCTTAGGCTTAGTGTTAACCAGGAAATCCTAAGTCTTCCATCCAGAAATTTTAGGGGTTTGTGATTTTATTATTATTTATTAACCAAAGGAACATTCCCCATTAAATCAGTAAGTATGAAAAGTTACAACTGGGGAGGGGGGAGTTATATTTGATTTTTTTTTTAAATAGAATTTGCTAACAGTAAAGTAGCATCTTTAGGTGTTTTGACTGATCCTTGAACATCTTAAAGAGGTTTTAAGCACTTGCTTTTTCCTGTAAACCAGCTGTAGAAGGTAGAATTTATTGATAGAAGATAGGAACTATAATGCTAAGCTTGATTGTATTGTGTGTGAATGTTATGTGGTAACTTTGGTGAAATGATCCTGTAAGTAAAGGTTCACTTTGGGCAATCATGATGATGCACTACTCCTTAAATGGTTTTAGTGGAAAGTTTATTTATTAAATTAATAGTCTTTCAGGTCATAACTATTAAGATTTTGAAGTATAGTTTTAGACTTGTTAGAATAACTCTTGTCTGAAGGAGTGTCTCTCTCATCCTGAAAATGAAACCAATTCATGATAGTAGCCAAAGAATGCATTATTTGCTAGTACTTTGGCACAGGACAAAGTTTTCACTATTTGAAAATGATGTACATTTGCCTACTAGATTATAAATGACGTTGCCTTCAGAATTTTATGTTAAAAGTACAAAATGAACTGAAGTATCGTTATCTGTTGTACAGTGGAAAATCTTGTCAGCTTTAGGGATGGATTCTGAGTTTTTTTTCTATAGCTTGACTGTTGGTGTTTAGAATAACAATGTTCTGTTGGTCTTAAAATATACATACAAAACAACAAAAACAGCATGTTATATTTGATAAATATCTTGATTTGGAGGGCTGAGGGATGTGGTGTTTTTATTAATCTTCTTGGTCTTCCACCAGCAGTGCCTCCTATTAATGTGTAACTTGAGGCCTTCCCTTAAACTTGAAGAAACTGGACATATGTTTTCTGCATATTTTGTTCAAATTATGAAATTGTCTTTAGTTTATTTGTACTGTGATTAACAGTTTTTAAAAAGAGCTACTAAGCAGATATTTGAATCTCAAATGGATGTAAAAATTAATTTTTTAACTTATTTAAAAAAAAAAAGTAATAGTGTAAGGGCCCTGGCTGCTATCAGTTATGTTACCTTTTGTTTTATGTTTACAATCTATTTGGAAAATCCAGTTTATCTCATTATTTAGATAGAACAAAGATTCTCAGCTATGGTTACCCATAAGTACTTTATAATTTAACACTACTTTTTGAATACACAAACCTTATTCTGCATTGGACAACTTGAAGACTTTGGTTTCTTTTAAAATTCAAATTTTTAAATGTATGTTTTGCTTTGGTGACACCCACACCCACACTTTCAGATGCACTGATCACTGTGTTTGAAAATGACAAGACAATGAAGATTGTACTGTGCAGAACACCTGTCGAATCATTTTCATAAATCATTTATTAAAATGAGAGATTTTTAGACTTTTGTACTCTGGGTCACTAACACTGTTCAAAGGAGAGGCGGCTAGTTTGTTTCTGTCCTCACCACACTCAGCCTAAACTATAAACTAACAGATGGGAAAGGAGTTTCTAATGAATCTTGATCTGAGATATTTCCAAAATTATGGAGAAAAGTTTCTGAATTGAAATCTTGAATGTATTTATTGAATTGGTCAAGGTACACAGCTGTGCCTTTGTAAATGTTTATTAATCTATCATATTTATTAATCAGGTGATTTGAATAATTTAACTTTATGGAATGGTGTAATGTAGCAGAACTTAACAACAGAACTCGGTTATCACTTTTTGTGAACAAGTTTGAATTGTCATGTTACTGTGTAATTGATTTGCTTTAAAATGAACAATAAATTTAATAAAATAAAACATTGTCTTGTTTTTTATCCATTTATTGTACATATAAAATTTGATCTTTCAAATGCAAAACCATACCAAGTTTTTGGTTTTCACTCTTAGTAAGTAACATGATGGTTTTACAGGGTTATTAGCATTAGTCTTTTTGCTAAAGTAAGATCTGGTACTAAAAGGAATGAAAGTTTCTTTAAGTAAAGAACAAAAACCATGAAATCCTACACTTGATTCACTGTCTAGTTTTGTCAAAAGGTGAGTAAGAGAGTTAAGATAATTTAAGAACTAAACCAATAAGATTTGAATTGATAACACATTAAATATTTTTGTTATTTTGGTGTATAATTTGTTAGATTAGATGGCTTATATTTATATACTTTATAAGTTCCTTTCCATGTGGTAATACTGTCTTAATTTTCTAGTTTTGATTTTAAAATTTTCATCTTAGGTTTATCAGGTGGAAAAGATAAGTTAGATATGGGAAAATTTTTGAGACTCAGGTTTTAAAATTCTTAATGAAATCTGTCTAAAAGCAATTAATGTTCACTCTTACAATAAAGAAACTTAAATCTTGAAAGAGTAAGGCAAGCTTTTTTTCCCCATTTTCTTTTCTTTTTTTTTTTTTTATACCAGGGCCACAGCCATCTCTGGGAGTTAGTTTTGGAACACCATTCGGCTCAGGTATTGGCACTGGCTTGCAATCAAGTGGCTTAGGTTCTTCAAATCTTGGAGGTACACTTTAACTTTTCTAATGTTTCCTTTAACCTTTATATATCTGAACTGATAATAGCAAAAATTTGATAAGAGGATCTTCTGATGTTTCAGAACTTAAAATTAGCTCCAGCAAGAACGATTCTCCAAACTTATTAATGCCTTGTTAGTAGCAGCTTCACAGAGAGCAAATAGAGGGTTATTGAGGTTGTGAAAATTTAATAGAAAAAAGTAAGGGAGGTCAATATAAAGTAAGACTTAAAATTATATTAATTTAATTAGTCTTATAGTGTTAAGGAGCCCTAGCTGGTTTTGGGGTTTGTTTTTTTTTTTTTGTATTAAGCTTTAAAAAAAAATTCTCATTTGTAGAAGAGGTAACATTTTAAGCAATGAAACACATTTTAGTACAGGAAATAAAAATTGAACAACTTACATAAATTAAATGAATTATTAATTTATTTGTACTACACATAGAGTGATTCCTGGTTACCAGCTTTGCAGACTGTCTTTGGCCATTTTTGCATTGTAGCTTGACTTCTGCCCGTGAAGCACAGTTCTTTGTTGTATGCCTGGTTATGCACCTGCATGCTTAAATATTGCAATATAATTTTAATGTTGCCATAAGAAAATCCAGTGTCAAAAAAAACCCGTAATGTATTTCAATACCTTTGGCATAATGAATTGAGAGAGTTGATCATACTGTGAATAAACTATGTTTCTGTATAGCATAGTTCCTTCATGTTATGGTTCGCAAAACAGTTTTTCCTCAGGGAACAAAATTCTAAGTTGAAGCTAATGAAAACACAGGATTATTCTGATTTTGTATCCTGGCCTTTAGCTGTACAAATTAATTTTTAACACTAAGCTTCAGAGTCAATATTTGAATAAAATTCTCTGCTTCAGAAAGTTTTGTGAACGAATAAAAGTTTTTTAAATACTGTAAAAATTTCAAATTATTTGTTCTATAAATTGTTAGATTTGTTGAACAGCTGGTTTTCTTATGTGGTCTTAAAAGGAATCATCTACAATTCCTTGTGCAATTTTATGGTTGGGAAAAAATAAAATTTGGTTTTGCAATTGTGAAAATAGTTTTAATGTATCCATAGAAACACCCCTTTTATATTTTGCATTAGGTCTATTTAAACAGAACAGATGAAAGCTAATTGGATTTCTTGAAGAAATGGGAATTGTAGTACAGACTTCCTATTGGAATTTTTGCATATTGAAAGCAAAATAAAACGGGCTTTTAATATATAAAAATATTTATAAATACTGAATTCCTAATGGTGATATGTGCCATGCTTATGACATAGAGAATCTTCTTTCATGAAGTGAAATAATTTAAAAGAAGGTGATACACTTTTCTGCCTAATAAGATGGAGTTAACCCGTGGGATTCATTAAAAATCTCTAGCCCATTTGATAAAGAAGCTAATGAATAATATGTTCTTGTTTCTGTTCTTGATCAGTTACGTGTTTTTTTATCTAAAATGTGAACAAATTATTAGTATGGATTCTAAACAAGTTCATATTTGCTTAATTGAAAATTAATTTCATTTTTTCCTTATGACATCTTCTAATTAAAGTTCACATGTCTGTGCAGCACTGATTTGAGCAAATGATGACTACTAGATTAGCAGTTCGTATGTACTCATTTCAACAATTCCACCAATACAAATTGCCAAATAAGTTTTGAAATAAGCTTATATTTATTTATATTTACATAATTATACAAGATCATATTTGTAAAACTGACAATTTTAGATTTTGTTTGTTAGCTTTTGACCTGTCTTTTATGTGCCATTGTATGTTTCTCTACCACCCTTCCACTAGGATTTGGAACTAGCTCTGGTTTTGGAAGCAGCACCACAGGGGCCTCCACATTTGGATTTGGAACAACAAATAAACCCTCAGGAAGTCTTAGTGCAGGTTTGTTTGTGTCTGAATTTTAGAAAAATGGAAAATGTAAAGAATTTTGTTTAAAGATATAAATATTGCTTTTATTCCACATATTCAAAAAAGATCACTTTCAGTTTTCACCCTATATTATGGTATACAAAAATGTATCTATATAGATCTTAAGTTTTGTTCTTGACTCTTCTAAATATTTCAGACTTTTCAGACTTCTTAATTTAATTCCCTAATTATGCTCGTCCTTAGTAATAGTAGCTGTAATAATAATAATACCTAGAATTTATGTAGCTAGTTCTTTATTGTTTGCAAAAAGTTTTACATATGTTACCTCCTTTTATCCCCATAACAACCGTGGTATGTAGATATTGTTATTATCCCCATTTTATGGATGAGGAAACTGAAGCTAAAAGAGGTTTAGTGATTTGTCCAGAGTCAAAAAGATGGGAATTCGAACTCTAATCTCCCTGACACTAGGTCTGGGGGTCCTTTATCCATTGTACCACCTACTGGCCTACTTATCTAAGGAGCAGTTCTTTTGGACACTAGTGACCTATTTCATTTGAAAAAGTTTAGCTCAGCTTGACAAATTTATCATGAAATTGCAGCCAAATAATAATATTCACCCATGGAACATTGTAGGGAAGGATTTCTATTCCAAAGATATGACATTTAGCAGTTGAATTTTCCATTTGGCTTTACCTCACATGAAACCATAAGTAGTTCATAAGTCTCTGCCTAAAAGAACAGTATTTCTCTCTATTAACATTTTTGGAATATACATTGTGACAGCCATTAATACAAGACCTCAACTTACATGTCACTTTGAAACAGTTTGATTTGTAACTAATAATCGATGTCATGTGATCTTAAATGTTCGATGTTTGATAAGAAATAGCACACCCCTAAAATAGTTTGTGCTGATACATATTTACTTTGAAAGAAGTTTAGTGTGTGATTGGGTAATGTTTCAAATGTACATGTCCAGCTAGCCTACTAAGCTAGTCGTAATGCTTTTCCCTTTTGAGGGCTGTGAGGATTGCTGTTCTGAAGATGATAGTGGTGGTATGATTAACTCATCTAGAATGTCATGTCATCTTAATTACCCGAAGGTAATTATGTCAAACCAGGCTTGTAAAATTATTTGTCTTTTCAGTTTGCCCCCTTGAAACTAGACATTGTGTGTGGTGGTGGGCTGCTTGGTTGTAGACGGGGAGGTGTATGAGGATTGAATGGTTAAGATAAATCTCACTTCTTTCACACAGAGTCGAAACGGTTATGGTTGGCCTTTTGAAGCAAGGCCCTTGGCCTAGTCTGCATGCTTAATCTCTGGTACTAGAAAGAGTTTTCTTGCCTAATGCCACATGTTAGAAGTTTAGTAGCCTGGGATTACTGAGCTATTTAAATTTCTCTTGATTCTTTCAGATACCAATTGCTTTTTTCCAAGAAATATGTGAAGTTGTTGTTGTGATTTAACTTCTGATATAAATGTTTTCTCCCCTACACGCAAGGCTTTGGCAGCTCAAGTACAACTGGGTTTAACTTCAGCAATCCCGGCATCACAGCATCAGCTGGCCTGACATTCGGGGTGTCCAATCCTGCCTCTGCAGGATTTGGAACAGGAGGACAACTCCTTCAGCTGAAGAAACCGCCAGCTGGAAACAAAAGAGGAAAAAGATAAACATTTGGGTGGGCGGGGCAGTAAAAGCTGCAGCCGCTCTGTTCATTCTATAAATCTATTTTTCTAGAAACTGATGCAGCAATTAAATTGCATCCCAAGAGATTTATAAGGTTTTGATATTTTTCCCTACTCTGAAATTTGAATTGTATCCACACTGGTCATGATGAACAGCTATTTTCTTGTTAATATTAACCCACTTGTGTATTTTTATTATTTTAGTTCCTAGCCTTAGAAATGTTTTGATGATGTCACTGAGAAAACTTGTAAAACCATTAACTTAGCCTAATGTCAGCAGTTTTTGTTAATAAGACCTATTCATAGAAATTGATGCATATTTGTTCCTTGTACATATATAAAGTATATTCTAGTATAGATATGAAAAAGTTCATAATTTCTGTTCTTTGAAAAGGCCTTTTGGAATCTACTGCAGGGCATTTCTGTGAATATGTATGTAAATATATACAGCATAATGCACACATGTGTGTACATATTAAAATATATATTTACACACGTACAAACCTTGCCTCAATGTTATCTCTATCACCTTCTCCATGTTTTTGTCTTCAGAGCCGCACTGCTTGTTAGGATGTTATGTTGCAGTCCATTCCTAACAGATCGTTGCCAGTCTGCTTCATTGCTGAGTTGTCTCTTCCCTCTCCCATTTCAGCCTTCGCTTTCAAAGAGAAGACTCGCAGCATCTGATCCTGTGGCATATGCAAATGGCTTTTAAAACCTTATCTGTTCCTATTTTGATCAGCATCCTGGGTAATAGTGAGGTTTTAAAAGTTTTCTTTCTTTTTTTTCTAAGACTGACCTTCGGGAGAATCTTTAAAATTCTAGACCGTTGGTTTAGGGGCAAAGAACTGTGAAGCCAAAGTTCCTAATTCTATGCAGGTGATGGATGCACTGACTATTACTCTAATGGCAAGTTTTCTAACCATTCCAATATGGAGTTTTTACATAGGGCTACTGACGTCAACACCAAAAGAAGTAGCTTTTTGTCAGCCCTCAGTGTCTTAAGTAACTTCTTAATATGGAATAGAAAAATAGTATGTTTTGAGAGTAAAAATTCATTCTTGCCAGCATCTCTAAACTACCCCTAGTCTTTCTAACACAGGGAACTCCATGTTATAACATGCTAATAATGTCAGTTCACATCTGTGTAGTTAATGTTTCTAAAGTAAAATGGTAGAGGTTGGAGGGGAAAACTTTTTAAGGAGTGAGCTGCCTTATCTAAGATTTATTACAAAAATAATAGTTTCCACCACCAAACATTGAGTTATTTGTCTCGCAAGTACAGGTATCAGATGGAGTGTGAGCATGGAACTTCATTGACAATAATGTACTTTTTTATATAGAAGGGTTTTGTATGTAATGTGCATCAAATCAAATATTTACAGAATCATTTTCAGCAAGGCAATTTTTTTTCTAAAACAAGTGTTGCATATATATATTTTTTCTATTATGATGTCAGTTGCTTTTGATTGTGGCAGTGTTGTCAAGTACCATTTTGTATGTTTGGAATGGTTCTACATACAATGATTGATCTTCATTGAATTGGAATATCTGTTCCTTGATAAATTAAAAAGGGGATATATTTGTTTTTTAGTGCTAAAATGGCTTTCATTTTTGTTACTGAATCTGAGATTAAGGGAGAGGGAGATATAGAAAAAAAGTGATTTGTTTTTTGACTATTGGTCATAATTAAACATTACATTCAAACCAAATTTTTCTTTAAAAGGTATATTGCATTGGGCTGCAAAAAAAAAAAACAAACCAACAATCTGGTTATTTGCATTTCTTTGTTACTGCTTCATTTCTTTTTTAAAAATGTTAAATTTTAAAATGTTGAACCACTGGAATTCTTGTACCATTTGTGAAAATTTTAAATGTGCTGCCATTGTCCACATTTTCTGCACTTCGTCTGCAACCTACCATTGTGTAAACAATAAACTTTATTATTGCATCACCGCATTAAACCCTTATAGCTATCACTTGGCCATTAATATGAAAATTTGCTGGTTGTTCTTAGAATTTTAGCCTCTTTAGTTGGATGGATTGTCTTGATGTGTTTCATTAATTGGTCTGTATTTTGAATCCCCTAGCATCATCTAGGTGGGCTTCTCTTTTGTATCTGTTTGTTGGTTGCTCATAATAAAATGAGCCCCGTGTCAGGCTTTTTTTTTTTTCTGAACATAAGTGTTGCCCTTTTGCTGGAACAAGATAAGTCCCATTACAGTAAATACTACCATAGTGGGCCATGTTTTGCTCTGTGGAGATTCATTTTTAGAACAAGATAGATTTGTTCATTTGTACTTTTTAGTGTGTGCATCTAAGAATGGCATCCTTCAAATAGCATTTCCCAGATCACACAAATGCAGAATTACTTGAAGAAAAATGCCCCTGAGAGTTGAGAATCCCAAGTATATCTTGATCAGGAGGCTCCAGGACTTCCTTCCTCAGTAGCATGTATGCAGCTTCTCTTGGTTCAAGGAGAGAGATTCAGCTAAACCTACCATCATATTGATTTTGATATTTCTTGTTTTGGGAAGTGTGACTGGTAATTGATTTCCTATTCCTATTGCTGCTCTAAAGAGATTTAGTAGCCAGCCCTCATCTCCTATTACATTCTGTATTGGGGAGGTTTGTATCAAGAAGAATAACAGGTTGTTCCTGGCTTATGTGCTTGGCCAACTGGGGGCCCCTTTGGCATGGTGAGCAGACTAAATCTATAATACCCCCATAGGCTGCTAGATTTCCCCTCTATACTAAATGTCAAATGTTTTACATACTGTTATTGAATCAACAGAAGAGAAGCTAGCATTATGGTTCCAAAGGTGATCATTCCCTAGTAGAAGTAATAGAACATTGAGGGGGAGGGGGAATGGACAGATTTTAATATGGTTTGCCCTCCAGGGGTTCTTTGTTTTCTTAGCAAAACCAAAAAAAACCTCAACAAAAAACTTAGTCGTGTGACAAAGAGGTATTTTGTCGTGACCACATGCTAGTTCTAGTTCATGGTTCCAGTTTTGCTTAAACATTTTTCTTTTGCTTTGTGGATTATCCTTTACCTAGAGGCCAACAATATTATGTTAACTTTGCCAGGAATTTTAAAACATTTGGTTGACTTTGAGGGTGCTTTGGTTAGGGATGTAGAACATGTAGATTCAAGGATGGTACCAGACTCTTAATCATATGTGGAAGGTACCTGGGATCTGTCCATAGAAATACCCAGTTAATTTGTTACATATTAGAAGCCAGCTGGAGTCCAGCCATAGGAGTGGATAAAGATGATGATCCACCACCAGCAGAGAAAATTGATATTGAATTCAGCAAAAATGTAAGCCTTATGTCCAAGGCCCTGAGATACAGGGATACATCACGAGAAGTGGCAGTCCCTGGACTCCCCAAGGCAGATATGAGATGTATACAGGTTAATACAAAAAATGTGATAGGGTCAAATTAAATACCCTATACATGAGGGCCCAAAGGCCTAGATCATTGGCTAGAGCACTGAGAAGTCATAACTGATTTGCCAATGTACCTCAGAGGTATAATACTTGAACCCATTCCTGGCTCCAAGGCTTGCTCTATCTGCTATACCAGGCTGCCTCAAAAAAGGCTTGACATTCTACAGTATTCCACACTTGTAGCTTCCCACCTTTGCAAAGAAAGGAAAGGGGAGATGCCTTTTCATATCTTTAATTTGGGTTCAAGCTTGTTCATCATTATGTTTTCATTGGGCTCTTTCTTTTGATTTGTTCTATTTATATTGTCATTTTGTAGATTGTTTCTTCTGGTTCTATTTACTTCACTTTGCATCAGGTCATGAGTATGCATTTCTAAATTAGTTGTTTTTTTATTCCCCCGCTTCGGATTAATTTTACATGTGGGCCTTTCTGTATCTTCCATTCCTTTGCTAATCAATTTTTACTAATCAAATTTAGCCTATCAGTTGTCATGTTTTGCTGATTCTACCTCCATAACATCTCTTAGCTTTTATTAGTTCAACTTAAAATCTCTACACGGATGACTCTCAAATCTCCCAAACCCTAATCTCTCTCCTGAGTGCCAGTTCTCCAGGTCTAGCTGACTGCTAGCCACCTGCACTTGGATGTCCAGTAGGCAGCTCAAACTCATGTCTGAAACAACTCACTATCTTTCGTCACAAACGCTCCCTTGTCTCCATTTTAATTATTTCTGTTAAGAGTGTCAACCATTCTTCCAGTCACCTAGGTTTGAAATCTAGCTGTCATCTTCCACTCTTCACTCTGACAAGACCTCTGTCCTCCCATCCAATCGATTTGGTGTTTAAAGCTCTCCATAAGCTGCCTCTCCTCCCACTTCCAGTCTTCTTACACTGTCTTCCCTTCCTGTGTTCTTCAGTCCAGTGAAACTGGCCGCCTGGCTGTTCCCTGAAAAAGACACTCAATCCGTTGGCTCCAGGCATTTCCTCTGGCTGTCCGCCATGCCTAGAACACTCATCATCTCTGCCTCCTGGCTTCCTTTTAAGTCCCAACTAAAATCGGGTCCTCTAGAGGAAGCCTTTCCCAAGCTTTCTTAATTCTGGTGCCTTCCCTCTGTTAATTATTTGTTTATCTTCCATATAGTTTGCATCTATTTGTTGTTTCCCCCATTTGATTGTGAGCTCCTTGAGGGCAGGCACTGTCTTTTGCCTCTTTCCATGTCAGTGCTTAGCACAGTGCCTGTCACATAGTACGTGCTTAATAAATGTTTATTGACTGACTGTCCCATCTTACTGATTTTACCTCCACAACTTGCCTCACACAGCTGCTACTCCAAGTCCTTATTGTGATAGCCTCCTAATTGGACTCCCTGCCCTTGGCCTCACCTCTCTCTATCCTTCACATAGCTTCCATATGGAAACTCTTACAACTCATTTCTGCTTGTGTTATGTTCCTGTTCAAGAAACAGGTCAGTGTCTCACTACCTACCTCTAGGACAAAATACAAACTCCTCTATTTGTCATTTATAACCTTTCACAATCTGGTTCCAACCTATCTGGGAAACCAGGCTGATTACAAATAATTCTTATGCCCTTCAGATTCCAGCCAAACTCACCTACTTGTTCCCAGATGTGCCATTGCTCCTCTCACATATGTTCTTGTAGAAGATGCCTGTCCCTCATGACTAGAATGTTCTTCCTCCATAACTCTTGACTCTTGGACCCTCTAATGTCCTGCATGCAAGTCTTGTTTCAAGGGCCACCTCCTATGAGACCATTTCTGATTCCCCCAGTTATCAGTGTTCCTCACCTCCCTGATGCCCTCCCCTAATTGCATTACATTTATTTTATACTTATCTATGAACATGCTATTTCCTTCCAGCAGAATATTAGCTCTTTGGGTGCAGACACTTTGGTTTTTTAATTTGTGTAACTAGGGTCTAGCCTGGTGTTTGACTTTTCTTACCTAACATATTAATGATATGTGTCCTTTGTCCTCTGCATCTCACACCACACATATACTGTATCGTTTGCAAATACAATAAAGTAAAAGTTTACGTGTTTTTTATCCAAGTCATAGACAAAAGAAAATGCTGAATGAGACAAGTTTAAGGTTAGAGCTATATTCCATTTTATGAACCTTAACCTTCTTGAAACTTTGTACTTACAGGCAGAGAGATAAGGACTGTGTACTTGCAAAGAGATAGTTGGGTTCAATTGAACTCAGTATCTCCATGTAGAGATGGCCTTTCTGGAGACATAAATTCACATCTTGAGAATTAAAGTTAGTCACCTTTTTCATATAGAATGAAGTCTTCCCAGTTGTGTCAAACTCAAGGTCCAGGCAGCCTACAAAACACCTAAATTAAAATGAATTGGGAAACGTTTAACAAAAATAAATTTAAGTGCAATAAAATATAGATAATGTTAATTTGTGTTTTTTAAGTCAATAGTGGCTCTTTCTATTTGAGTTTGACATTACTCTTCTAGGCTGATTTAAGCATCGATTCCCAGTGGATACAATGATTTCCTTTCTCTAAATCTATAGAGGTGCTACTGGGTACTGCATAATATCGGGCCTCTTAATATTCCTGGAGGAGAGGTAGCATGCCATAGTGGCTACCCTTGAATTCCGGGACATGTAGGGGCAAGTCTTGCCTACATTTACTCTGTGACCTTGGGCAAATCACAGCCTCTTGGCACCCCAGGTAACTCTCAAAGATTACAAGTTACCCCTAAGTTGCCTAGGCATAGCCATATGCATTGGGAAGTTCTGCACTAAATGTTCTCTATACTGCTGAAATCACAGGTCTGCACCAAAAACCAATACTAATCTACTGTAATATTACTGATGTGTAATTTGTAGCCTAGCTGACCAAGTTATAAACATGTCCTTAAAATGCAGATGTATCATCTCAAGTAGCTTGTAATTGTAAGTCACTTTGGACATTATGCAAAACTATATAGAGATATTTGTTGGTTTTTACAAAAAGCATTTTGACAAGGAAATATTTGGCTGCGTTATCTGTGTTAAGAAGATAAGAGTGGTTAAGAGACTACCTTACATATATGGTATAAAGTATCTTAATTCAAATAAATTTGGATTTATTGTCTCAATTATACTAAAGAGGTTTTATTAAAATGATTTTCTGGATGTTACGTACAAATTACATTTACTGTTTGTAAAAATCTGTTTTTTAAAATTTCTGTTGTTGATGGATCGTCAAAGAACTAAATTCCATTCATTTAGAAATACCCAATCTTAGAACTGATGACATTAAAGATAAGTGAGCATAAATGTTGCTTTTAGTCCTTCCACCACCTGGCTCCATTTCTTTTTCATTTCCCTGCAAAATGAAGATTTCCTCTTTCCTTAATTTCCCCAGTTATTTAATTATTTCAGAGAGACACCTGTCTACATGGTGTGGTGCATAGAGAGCCATTCTTGACTCCTCAGGCTCCTCCACGTTGGCTGGATGACCCTGGGCTTAACATCTCATTGTTGTAAGTGACAGAGAATGGGCAGAGGGAGCTTCCCAACCCAGGAATTCCTTCTACAAGTGACAGGTTCAGTCTCTAATCCCTGCCATTACTGCAATAATACTTGAAATCTTGCTCAGCTGAGTTTGCTTTTCTAATATTCTGTGAGATAATTTCACATTAGCCTTCCCTTATTTCCATTTTTTTCTATACTTTTACTCTCTTTTCTGTTCTAGCTCCTTTTCTATGATTCCTATGAGCAAGAATCTACAATCGTGGTTTTTATAACTTCACATTTTCCTTCTTCCCAATCACTTTCTCTAATTAGTACAGGAGTTCTTTCTATCCCCTTGATCTCCTAATATCTTTGTATAGGAGGGAGTCAGAGATGCTATTCCCAATTAACAGATGGAGACAGAGGTGCAGAGAGATTTAGTGATTTATTCAAGATCATTAGGCGCTATACTGAGGTGTCCTGACTCTCAGGCTACCATGCCTCCTCATTTATCTATTTTTAGAGATTTATTGATGCCTTTTGTCTTTTCATATCACAGACATTTCCAGTGTTTCCTCCCTTCCTTTATCACAAAGAAAAACAGCTAAGCCAAAACCAACAAAATAAATTCATCTGACAGTTGTATACAACACTTCATTCTTGTGGTCCCCCATCTCCCTATTGAAATTAGGCCACAGAGATGGGGAACCAGTCCTGTAAAACTTGGATTCAGTCAAAGGTCTGCACTTGAGAACCTAGAGGGCCACAGGTTCCCCACCCTTGAATCAGGGGAAGATATCTCAGTATCTCTTCCCTGGGACCAGGAATGGCCATTGCCTGCTTTCTCATATTTAGATAGACATTTGAATTACTAAAAAGTTAATTTAAAAAGGTTAAAAAAACCCAGAAGACTCAGAAATGAGAATTAATTCATAAACATAAAGTTAGAATACATTAAAGAAGAGCCAAGGACTGTCTATCGCCAAAAACAGCGAATCAGAATTATTTTATTCTAATACCCTGCATGCAATTCTGCTCAACTGTCACCAGATGGCAGGAGAAACCGCTCTTCATTCTGCAGAGGTGGTTAAGAGCTTCCTCCCTGGAAGTCAGGAGGGAGCACATAATTTCCAGTGTGTGAACTTCCTCAGAATGATGGGGTTTTTTTCTTTCCATTTTAATTCTGTTTTTTCGATTGTAAATCCTATTTGTCTTCCCTCTTGTAGACATGTGAATACTCACAAAAATAGTGGGGAAAGCACTTTATAAACCTTAAAACCTCTATTGGCATGAGCTATTGCTACCACCATTTTATGGCATGGTAGATTTGAGAGGAGGCTTCTCTCAAGTGTGTGCTTGCATCTTCTGCTGAAGCTGAGAAAAGGGAACTGAATCTTAAGAGCAGTACTATAGGAAAGAAATGTCTGAGGCAGGGGTGGGGAACCTGCAGCCTTGAGGCCGTATGTGGCCCTCTAGGTCCTCAAGTGTGGCCCTTTGACTGAATCCAAACTTCACAGAACAAATCCCCTTAATAAAAGGATTTGTTCTGTAAAACTTGGACTCAGTCAAAGAACAAAGAGTAGCTGTGGTTTGACTGTAAAGAGGCATTCCTTTCTCTGGCAGGGTCTCTTCCACCCCTAAGTTGTATGATCTTGGGGATAGACAAACAGAGAAAGATACACACGTGTGTATATATGTGTGTGAGTACAAATATACACATATATCAAATTTACAATTCCAATCTCAGATCAAATTTCACATGTGGCTTCTCAAGCGCCTAAATACTCAAGCAGTCTCCAATTTGCTTCCTGGGAGGTGTAGAGAGACTAATGTCCTGAAGAACTATTTAATTTTTTCTATGCTTGGAATTGAATATTATTTAAATGGATATTTTTCCTCTTTCTCTTAGATGTTCCCCCATCAACATCACTTGAAATTCGTCAGCCCAGTGTCATACAAAGTAATGAAGTTGGAAGAAAAATTCAGTTCTGAACAGTCACTTGCACCCAGGTCTACTTTGCAAAGAAGTTCTGAGTCAATGTATTCCAAGCAAAATTTCTAGATATGATTACTGAGTTCGCTAGAGACTTTTCATCTTATCATGAAAGAAAAGTAGGCTGACTGATTCAATGGGCTTTTTCTGAGTTTCATGATAACTTGAGTAAAAAAAAAGGCAAACTTTTTGGTAAATTTGGTAGCTTTCTACAGGCTTTAGGAAAAAATTGCTTTAAATTATGAAATAAAACAATGCCATGTTTACTCACGTATATATTTCCCCAGGATCTATCCTTTCCACCTATTTTGAGAATATGAAGAAAAATGTTCTCTTAATAACAACCACTCTCCACTCTTCTTCAACACAACAAACTCACCTTTTTTTTTTCTTTCCTTTCCTGAAATAGCAATTACAGCTGCCTGCTGAGGCTCTTGGGGGTTTTAAGACCATTAATCAATTTCACAGCTGGAGGCAAAGCATTTTCCATAGGGAACACTTTTTACATGAAACATTAGCTGCTTTTACCTTTCCAGGGTAGAAAGAGGGTTAAATTAAAGGAACAGTATACACCACCTGGCTATTTGACAATGACTGGGCGGGGGGAGGGGGGAAGGAGAGAAAATAAATTAGCAGCTTCTACCTCAGCGTAGCTGCCTCCTTTTCCCCTTCGTTTTCTATGTTCCTACCAGGACTGTATGCCTCCCGCTACCTCCAACCCCATCAGGAGATACTGGAGCAATGAGTTGGGGATACAGCAGCTGCCTGGTCCTTCTTCCCTTGAAGAAAGTATTTAAACCTGTACCAGAAATGGGGAAAAAAGAAAAAAAGTAACAGAAATCTTAGATAGCAATGACATATTCCATCATTTTAAAAATCAAGTTATATTCGAACGAATCATTTCTCCTTCCCTCCTTTTGTGTGCTCTTAATGGACACATTAACGTCTTCATAGATAGTTATCCATGTATGTATATATTACATATAAAATCATGTATATATGTATGTATGACATGTATAAATGTGCAATTATTATACACATTAATCATATATACAAATTATATACATATATGTATATTAATCCTATACATGTGTAATAATATATAGCATTCATATACATATATGTATAATTACACATGTTAATGAAAGGTATTGGGACTGAAACTTGAATGTTTAAATAATTTTAATGAATTTGTTTTAGAGTGAAAATATTAAGGTGAAAATAGAGGAGGAATTATGCAGGCGAACATTTTAAGATAAGGGAACTACAGAACCTATCTTTCAATGGAGGCAATAGATATTATTGGACAGAAGCGTCAATTAAATATGGCTTCTTGCTGCTGACATTTCCCTTTGCCTGCATGATCAGATAATAAAAAATTGGCTAAGTATGTGTGTATAACTATACATATATATGGATATTATACATAATGTGCATTTTTTAAAAATGAAGCACTATTCTTTAATTTTCAACCAATATAGTTGATTACTTACCTGTTTATAAGGGTTATTTGTACATATACAGAGACATGTGCTGGTTAATGTTAAGCAGCCAGCTCTTAGAATATGCAACATATTTTGAAGTTTAATTTGCATTATTAATATTTTTACATCACTTTCTTTAGTCTGAAACAATCAACAAAATAAATCAAGCACAGATTTGTAGCATTTGCTGATTTCAGAGGTATAAATACACTGAAAATTTAATAATTGGCTTTTATTAGTATGACTTCTTCAATATTTCAAAGATAAATAATTTTGTCAGTGTGGAGATCACCTCTGTCAGTTCAGACTATAAGCCTTCTATGACTTAGAAGGCAGTCTTCAAGAATGGCTGTCGCTAAAATATTCATCAGCCCAGGGCCAACTCTGTGGTGGGCCTCACCATACTTAAAGTGACTGGTCCTTGTGGGGCACAGTTGTTGCCTATCTGGACTTGAAGCTTTTCTAGCTGGCTGGATCCTACCAGAGCATATATTGTATTGGGATAGCCCTTTAGGAACCAAGGTTACCACACCACAATGAGCCATCAAAGTAGGACCTTAGGGAAGGATTTTAAAATATTCTTAATAATAGTAATAACATCTGTGACTTGATAACACACACCTATAATCTCAGCTACTGGGGAGGTTAAGTCTGCCAGATCTCTTGAGATCAAGAGTTCTGAGCTAAGCCAATCTGGTGTCTGCACTAAGTTTGGCATTAATATGGTGAATGGGGGAGGGTGTGAACCAACTTGCCAAAAGAGAGGTAAACCAACCCAGTCTCCTGGGCCAATCACAGTGGGACCGGGCCCATGTGTTTTCCAGGCTACATGCTCTAAATGTGCTGTGGGATTAGAAGACCCGCAACAACAAGCTAGAAAGAAACATGAAAGTCATTGGCAGCAATAATAACCTTCCACAGTTTTAAACATTAAAAATAGTCTCCTTTTTTACCTGTTTCATAGTAAACTGCTTCACAATCACACTGGATGTGCAAGGAAACTGACTTCACTATTTGATCACTAGGTGGTGGTGCTTGTCAATCGCCTGATTCTAGTCACTGAAAGTACTCTACCCTGGGAAGTCCATAGCTTCCCTGGGGGTTTTGTACTTTGTCCCATTAGAGAGGAAGTTCTTAGGAAATGCCACACTCTGGGTGGTTCTCAGAGGCAGGCGCCCCATCTGTACCCCAGTTCTGCCCCTCTCTGGCTACTTGTGCCATCTTGTTAGCCCAAGGAAGAAGTTCTTAACACTTTTGTGTCATAACCTTTTTTGTATCACTCTTTGGAAGTCTGGTGGAGCCTATGGAGCCCCTTCTTAGAATAAAGTTTTTAAATGCATAAAATAAGCCAGAGTTCAAAGGAAATCAATTATATTTAATGCAGTCACCAAACCAGAAAAAATAAAACCCAAGTTCATGGACCCCAGGTTACTAACCCCAGATCTAAGGGTTTGGGTCAATATAGAAATTGTTCCCACCTACTGGAAATCCTTTCTTTTCCCTATATGTGCTATATTTCTCAGAGCCCTGGTGATATTGACCTTGCTATAAAGGATTCATAAGTCCCCTCTTGCCCTGTGCAAACAGATAGAAGTGCCCAATTACTGTATATAATGCTTTATTCTTTTGGCAGAGCCAACAAAAGGGATTTTTTAAAAATACACAAAAGAACAAACCGTGCAGCTGCATCCAGAGGTTTGAGGAAAGACGCATTTTGTTCAACTGTTTTGATCTCACCATGGCTGCTGGAAGTAGCAAAGCCTAGGACGGGGGTGGGGAACCTGGGGCTTCGAGGCCTTCTAGGTCCTTGGATGCAGTCTTGACTGAATCCAAGTTTTACAGAACAAATCCTTTTATTAAGGGGATTTATTCCATGAAGTTTGGATTCAGTCAAAGGGCCAGGCTCTTAACGACCTAGAGGGCCACATGTGACCTCAAAGCTGCAGGTTTCCCACCCCTGGACTAGGAAATACAATATAGGCCTCAAATGTTATCCAATTCACAGTCTCCCTTCATGTTATGGGACAGGGAAGAGGGATCTTCAGAAGCTCTCATTCTGTCACAAGGCATCAATCTCCAGTAATAGCTGCATTTCTTCCTAGTTTGCTGTGGCTGGCCTGTACTCCCAGCTTATTCTTCATCACTAAGGAAGCTGTGGATGTAGGAAAGGACATAAGACACAGAGAGTCTCTTCACCCCAGAGATTTCATTTGTTTGGAACTTAGCAAAGACATCTTCCACAAACTAGAAAATACCTTTTGCAGACATGTTGAATACCACAAAATCATCTCTTCATTAGCTCCTCTCATGAGGTCCTATATAATTTAAATGTATTTGTGACACAAAATAGCTGAAAAACCTATGGCACATGAATGTAACTGAACATTATTATGCAAGAAGAAATGACAGAAGGGTCAGTGTGGATTGTTGGATAGAAAGCCAACCTCTAATTGAAGAAGACTTTGGATAAAACACTGCTTCTGACACATACTGACAATGTGACCTTGAGCGAACTACTGAGCCTCTCGATGATCAAGGTTCCTCTTTTTTTAAAGTTTATTTTATTTTTAATTTGTGGAATAAAACAAGCATTTTCATAACACAGTACTATAAAAAATACGATTGCACACGAAACAGCAAATCTACTATGCACAACTTGCTATTCCTTTCAAATATACAACAAAATCATCATTTAAAATAACTCTAAACAGTATAAAATACCTGGGAGTACAAGAGCCAAAAAAAAATCTAGGAACTATATAAACAAAATTATAAAAAACTTTATACAAATAAAATCAGATTTGAATAATTGGACACATATTCATTGTTCATGGGTAGGTAGACTCCTCTTTAAGACTCTAACTTATGTCCCTCTCTTAATTTTAGACAAATCTAATACAAAGATAATCAAAAGAGAAAATACAGAACTGAACGAGCTGCTGGAAAAACTAGTGCTAAAAGACTTATGGCTATGTCTAAACATGCAAACAACTACCACCACAACTCCTCCTCCTCCTCCTCCTCTTACTGTTGTTGCTGCTCTATGACTGCTGAAGAATATATTTCTCAACACCACATGGGGTTTTTTTATTACAAAAATTGAAAAAATTTTTACAAAATTTTACAGATATTATACTTTAGAGACCATAATGCAACAAAACTAGCAATAAGTTCAGATGGCACAAATAAGATACAGATCCGAATAGAGATGTAACAATGAAATTCTAAATAATCAGTGAGTCAAAGAGCAAGTTACACAGCAATAAACAATTATGTGAAAGAGAATGATAATGAAAGAACATACTAAATTTTCTGAGATACCATTAAAGCAGTCCTTAAGGGAAAATTATATCCCCCAAATACGCACATTAACAAGGTAGGAAAGGGAAAGATTAATGAATTCAATATACATTTTTTAAATTAGAAAGTCAACAAATTGAAAATAAGCATGAAAGAGAAGATATTAAAATTAAGGAAAAATAGGTATTTTAGAAGCCAAAAGGACTATAGAAATGATAAATAAAACTAAATAAATAAATGATAAATAAAGGTAAAATCTGGTTCTTTGAAAAGACAGACTTGACAAAAAGACAACCTGAACTTGATTAAAAAGAAAAAGAAAAGAAAATCCAAAAATAGCAAAAAAGATGAAATCGCAACAAAAGAAGAAATTTAAAAATCACTAGAACCTACTATACATAGTTATATGCTGAAAAACTAAAAACACAAAAGAAATAGAGGAATTCCTTCAAAAATATTGTCGTTGAGTAGTTTCAGTCATGTCTGACTCTTTGTGACTCCATTTGGGGTTTTCTTGGCAAAGATACTGTACGGGTTTACTATTTCCTTTTTCTGCTCATTTTACAGATGAGGAAACTGGGGCAAACAGGGTTAAGTGACTTGTTCAGGGTCACAAAGCTAGTAAGTGTCTGAGGCCAAATTTTAACTCAGGTCTTCCTGACTCCAGGCCCAGTACTCTCTCCACTGTTCCATCTAGCTTCCCCTTTCAAAAATATAAAATATCCAAATTATCAGAATACCAGATAGAGATTAAATAACCCAATCTAGCTGTAAAGGAACTTCCAAAGGGGGAAAATAAGTCCTGGTCCTTATGGATTCACAGGAAAATTCTCCTAACAAACTTTTATAGAACAATTAGTACCAATACTACACAAATTATTCGCCAAAATTAAGAAAAAAGCATTCCACCAGACTTTTTTTAAAAAAAATTCCAAATTGCTTTCCAAAATGGCTGTACTGATTCACGGGTCTACCAATAGTGTACTACTATGCCTATCTTCCCACAATTCCTCTGACATTAACCATTCCCATCCTTTGTCATCTTTGCCAATTTCCAAGGTGTGAAGTGAAACCTGGGGGTTGTTTTTATTTGCATTTCTCTTATTTTTAGTGATGTGTAGCATTCTTTCAGATGGTTATCAAGAATTTGTGATTCTTTTTTTAAAGAACCATTTGTTCATATCTTTTGACCACTCATCTATTGGGGAAAGGCTTTCGGTGTTACGTATGCACATATACACACATATGTGTGTGTGTATATATGTATGTATACACTTATCTATCTTTTAAGTAGATTATATATATTGGAAATGAACCATTTTCTGACAAATTGCATAACAAAGAAATGGAAACAAAGCAGATGCCCATAAATTGGGGAATGGCTAAACAAATTGTGGTACATGAATATAATGGAATATTTACTGGGCTATAAAAAAGGATGAATATGGTAAAAACAGAAACATAGAAAGATTTGTATGATCTAATATGGAGTGAAATAAGCAGAGTCAAGAAAGTCATACAGTTACACGTTGAGCTTAATTTGTGTGGCTTGATTCAGTAATATCAACTGTAATTAATCAATCTACAAGCATTTATTAAGTACCAACTATGTTCCAGTTACTGTTAAGCTCTGGTGACTCAAAGACAAAAATTACAGTCCCTGCCCTCAAAGTGCTTACATTTTAATTGTAATCCATTTACTCAGGTCAAGTAATTTATTGCTTGGGTTAGTAGACAAGCCTTGGGCTAGTGCCTAGAACAGCTGGATGGACCATGAGCCCTATCTTGATATATTTGGAGGCTGGGGTTAGAAATGTTAGTTTCTTAGATTGCATCTGCACTGAAGGTTTAAATCAAAAGGGAGATGGGTTTTATTTTGACAGTTGAATGAATGCCACAGTCTAGGCTTGCTACTACTTTACAATGTATTAATTTCATTAATATAAAACCAAAGAAAGCAGCATGGTCAATCCATTAAAATGTGTCATAAACTTAATAACCACCAACAAAAACTTTCTACTTATTACTTCAAAGGGAAAAAGTTTGTGGGGGAGGAGAAGCAGGAGCTGGAGGAGCATGTCAGCTGAATAAGAGGCATCAGTCTATGAGATGTCCTTTAAAAGAAAAACAATCAAATGTCCTTGCCTAGTCCTCTCCACCTACAGAGGATCTGTGATCTCACTGATTTTGGAGTTCTCCCCAACAATGCAGATTATAAACGATCTCTGCCTGGCCATCCTTTATGGCTTTCTTCCCTGTCCTCCATAAATTCAATGCAGGATTTTCATTCAACATATTGGAGGCCCTTCTCAATATCTCCTGATATCAGCAGCATACCAATTACCAATGGAGCACTCTAGCTGTATATCTGTCATCCCAAACTCTCACCAAATAAATGGTTGGGCCATCTTCTCTACTTATCTTACAGAAATCTGATGACATCATTTACTCTTTTTTATTGAAGATCCTCATTGGTTTTATGTTGCAAGCTGTTCACAGAAACACACCCTACACCTTTCCATTAGTCTTTGGGTATTCCTCAACCTCAACTCTTCACAGACTAGTTTTCTGTGTCTTACAGCAAAACTAGTAGAATGTTGGCATTAAAAAGAGTAGCCACTGGAGGGCACGTCTGCAATCATTAAAGAAGCTTTATAATATTCAGAAGCAGTCCTGTTTTCTTTCCTTCTCCTGTTAAATTCTGGGCTCAATTTGTGGGTCCATTTGTATGTTCTATTCCAGATTTTATAGATATATCCATATATGTGTATGTATATATCTGGATGGTCATTCTCTTTTTAAAAATTGATTTATTTTACTCCAGTTACATGTAAAAATAATTTTTTAATATTCGTTCATAAAACTTTGAGTTACAAATTCTCTCCCTTGCTCCCTCACCACCCCTCCTCGTTGAGAAGGCAAATAGTTCAATATAGGCTATACATATGTAGTCATGTAAAACATTGGATGGTCTCTATATTTACATAGGTACATATATATGCATATGTATATATATATATATACACATACACAAGTTCTATAGATTAACTCTCCCAACACCAAATATAATCTGTACAATAGATATTCCTCATCCATTTGGTCTTTCCTATGTGGATGGCTAGGACAAATTCTTTTGACTAGTTAGAGATTTTGTCCACAAAGTTCTGCCGTGGTCCCAGCTTGATGCAACCAGTGTAATGTCATCCACAAACAAAGACATCTGAAGGGCTTTACCAGCTACAAGAAATCCCTCTTCAACTTGGTCTCTGTGCTGGATCTCCTCCATCCATCCCAATGATGAATGCCTTTGCTGGACCTGATAAGCCCTTTTTACCCCCAACCTTATGAAAATAAATATTTAATTTCTTATTCTTTCATCATTTCTACCTGAAAGTATTTAACTTTCTGCCTCTTTAGTCACTTTTCAGGTTGAATATTAAGTTCCCATTTATGTTCTTCGATATTTTGGCTCAGCTTTGCAGGAGATTTTATTTTGGGGTGTCAACTGAAGTCCTTTGCCAAAATATCATATTCCAATTTTTCCTTTGATTTCTTATAACCGCTGAATAATGCTGTACCATTTTCACGGTTTCTCCTTGGAATTTAAAGGCTTTTTTTCCTCGTTGTCTGAAAAGGTGTGTTCTTTGATGTTTGTAGTTCTGAAAT
This sequence comes from Trichosurus vulpecula, assembly GCF_011100635.1. Classification (NCBI taxonomy): domain Eukaryota; kingdom Metazoa; phylum Chordata; class Mammalia; order Diprotodontia; family Phalangeridae; genus Trichosurus; species Trichosurus vulpecula. The sequence goes on from NC_050574.1 coordinate 184,913,131, forward strand.
TAGATTACAATGTTTCTTGGTAATTCAAACATGGGGTGGGTTTTCTCAATCTGAACTATATCATCTGTTTGCAATATTTCTGGGCAAATTTTCAGGAAGAATTTCTTAGAGTTTGATGCTCAGTTGTTGTTTTTTTTCATTATTCTTTTCTGTAAGGTCTATAATCCTTCTAGGGCCATCTTCAAGTTCAGCATTCTTATTTTATAGAACTTTCAATTTATTCTCCCAATCTTGATTTTGCTACATTATTTTTTCCTCCTTTTCTGCATTTTCATACTCTACTTATCATTGTCTTTTTCAACAAATCTACTGCTATGAAGAATATTTTGCCTTTAATTGTGCTTTCTCTTGTTGTTGGTTAATAGATTGCCAGTTGGCTGATTTGTTACTTAAGAACTCTATTTTCTGTCCTTATCGTTTTCATATTCTAAGTGAAAATTAAGTTAATTAAATTTGATTTTTAATTAAAGTCAAATTTAATTTAACTTAAATTTAATTAAAAATTAAATTTTAATAAACAATTAAATTAGTTAGTTCTTTGGTCTTAAACATTTTGGATATTCCTGAAGTTTTCCATTTTTGTTTCCGGGGGCTTTGAAGAATTTGTTTCATTACTCTCATATTCCCTAGTTAACTTTGATTCTGTTTCCTTTGTTCTGAGGTACTCATCTACTGCGGAGCAGCTATGTGGTACAGTGGACAGAGCACTGGGCCTGGGGTCGGGAAGATCTGAGTTCAAATCCAGCCTCAAATATTTATTAGGTAGGTGACATTGGGCATGTCACTTCACCCTGTTTGCCTCTGTTTCCTCATCTGTAAAATGAGCTGGAAAAGGAAATGGCACACCACTCTAATATCTTTGCCAAGAATACCCCAAAATGGGGTCATGAAGAGTCAGACACAACTGAAACTACTCAAGAACAAAGATGTGGCAAGACCAAATAAGTCAAGTGGTAAGACAAGGTAAGAGGTAAATGAGAGATGGGAAGAGAAGTTGGGTGTGATTGTCAGCCTACTAAAGAGGTGATAAAGGGGGTGAAAAGGAGAGGAACAGTTTCAGAGTTGAAGATCGTTACAAGCACTTTGCTGCAATAGTTTTCTAGGAGAGTTACTAACAAGAAAGTCAAGGACTGAGAATCTTTTAGTAATTATAGAGGTCAGGATTTGCGCTGATTGTCCTAAGAATACAATGTTGGTATTTTTGCAGCCAGGCAGCTGACATATGTTCAAATTCAGGCTGATGTACATCCTAGAAAGAAAGGAATGTCTCTCCAAGCTTCTAGAGATCAGAGGGAATCGGTGTTCCTTTAAAAGTGGGAAGAAGGGTCACAATGTTAAAAATAATCATTCAGTAAGCATTCATTAGGTGTCAGGCACTGTGTTAAGTGTTAAAAAGAGGTACAAGTCTGTGCTCTTGAGGAGCTCACAATCTAATGGTGGCGACAACAAGCAAACAAATATGCCTAAACAAGCTATATATGGGATAAATAGGAAATATTTAATTGAAGGAAGGAACTAAAATTAAGAGGGTTTGGGAAAGCCTTCCTGTAGAAGGTAGGATTTTAGTTGGATCTTGAACAAAGCCAAAGAAACCAATAGGCAGAGATGAGGAGCAAGAGCATTCCAGGCACGGGGGACAGCCAGAGAAAATTCCTGAAGCATAGAGATGAAGTGTCTTGTTTGAGTAGACCAGTGTCACTGGATCAAAAAGTACATGGGGGAGGGGTGTAAGGTGTGAGAAGACTGGAAAGGTAGGGGCAGGGAGGACTATGTTATGAAGGGGAGTGTTTAGGGGAAAAGATAATGAGCTCAGTTTTGGACGTGTTTAAGATATCCACCAGATATCCATTCCAGATGTCTGAAAGGCAGTTGCAAAAAAAATAAGAAAAAGAGTTATAAGAAATGGAAGGTAACAGAAGTTTGAAGAGTAGAAGAATGTCACACAGAGAAGAAAGAGAAAGACCTCTGAACACTGAAGCTGAAAAGCAAATATTGATCTCTTCCCAGACTATAAAGCTGTATATTCTGAAGAGAGGAGGCATCTGGTTTTCCTCTAAGGAAAGATGTGTATGGATCTATAGATATCAAGTGAGAGATAATCAGGAAAAGAAGAAAAGGGCAGAAATGATGCTCTCTTAAAGAATATGGATCTTGGCCCTCTTGCGGAGGGGGAGGCTGAGTCTGGCCGATCTTTTGAGCTCAGAAATTCTGAGCTGTGTTGGGCTGTCTGCACTAAGCTTACCATTAATATGGTGAGTTTCTAGGAGCAGAGAACCCCAGGTTGCCTAAAGAGTTATGAATATGTACACAGTTACAGCCATATTATGTGATAACTAACTTTGGTAGACTTGGCTCTTCTCAGCAACACAAGTTTCTAAGACAGCTCCAAAAGGCTCATGATGGAAAATGCTATCCACATCCAGAGAAAGAATTACAGAGTCTGAATGCAGATCAAAGCATACTATTTGCTCTCTCTCTTTTTTGTTTTGTTTCTTCTTCCTTGTAGTTCATTCCATTGGTTCTAATTCTTCTTTGCAACATAATTAATGTGAAAATATTTTTAACGTGAATGTATATGTAGATCCTATATTGGATCACATGTCATTCTGGGGAGGGGAGAAGGGAGGAGGGAAGGGAGAGAGAGAAAATTTGGAACTCCAAAGCTTGTGGAACTGAATGTTATAAACTAAAAATTAATTAATTAATTATTTTTTAAAAAAAGAGTTATGAATAGTCCCAGGTTAGAAATAGTAGGTCAAAGCTTCTGTGCTTATCAAAGAAGAATTCAGCTTGTAAGTAGCCTTTACACTTCTAGCCTGGCTGAGGTAGAGAAATCTAGTCTTTAAAAAAGAAAAAAAAAGAATATAAAAAAGGTTCCTTAAGACTTTAAAGTTTTGGGCAAAAAATAAAGACCTTAGGAGCACATAGGTGGTGTTTCATTACTGCTGATTGAAGGCAAGGACTACAAAAGAGAATGGCAGCTGGAAGAGGTTAATTGGTTAAGAAGATAGTGTCTGAGATTGGATCACAGCTTAAAATATAAGATTTCTAGGCTTCTGGCCAGGGGGGAGTATACCTAATGTAGATTGCTGAGAATATATTTGATGTGAGTCTTGCAAATCTAATCAAAATGACATAAAACTCAAAGTAAAGAGGGATAGAGGACATTGTCTGCGTACAGCCACCAAACTAGATACCACAGAGAGTAGCTATGAGGAAGGAAGAATAAAAGCAATAAACAGACCTGGAAGTTCTAATACTCTAATCAAGTGGGGGTGGGGAACCTGTGGCCTCGAGGCCACATGTGGCCCTCTAGGTCCTCAAGTGCAGCCCTTTGACTGAATCCAAAGGTGTAACAAGGGTGTAACAAATCCCATTTGTTCTGTGAAGTATGGATTCAGTCAAAGGCCCGCACTTGAGGACCTAGAGGGCCACATGTGGCCTCGAGGTCACAGGTTCTCCACCCCTGCAATGGATCTGTAATTGTAACAATGTGGATATTCCCTCTAATAATAATAATGATAATAATAATAAATAAGAATTAACATTTACATAGCATTTACTATTTGACGCTGTGCTAAACACTTTACCAATATTATCTCGTTTGAGCCTTACAACAACCCTGGGAGGTAGGCGCTATTATCATTCCCATTTTGCAGTAAAGTAACTTGGCCAGGGTCACACAGTGAACAAGTGGCTGAGGACAGATTCGAAATCAGGTCTTTATGACTCCAGGCCAATGTGCTTCTAGCTGCCTCAGTGATTCAGGTTGAGGGACTCTTATACATGTCCTCCTATAATTTCACTGAAGGGTGTTCATGATGTGCTGGCTGCTCTCAAGTAATCCTGATGCTGCTGAGACCCTAAAGGAGCACAGAGTGTCCTTTGCTAGTCCTTCTTCTTACTATGTGACTGTGTCCATTCCCCGCCCCCGCCTTTTTCGTTATATATTTTCTTGATGAAATCCTTTATACTATATTGTTTAGTTGCATCACTCTTAATGACCTTATTTAAGGTTTTCTTGGCAAAGATATTAGAGTGGTTTTCCATTTCCTTCTCCAGTTCATTTTACAGATGAGGAAACTGAGGCAAACAGGTTTAAGTGACTTACTCAGGATAACACAGCTAGTAAGTTTCTGAGACCAGATTTGAAGTCAGGAAGATGAGTCTTCCTGTTTCCAGGCCCAGTGCTCAATGCACTATGGCACCACCTAGCTGTCTCCTTTATACTATGCCTCCTTTATGATTCCTCATTTGCGTATGTTGTAGCCTGCCAAAACTCACTGTGTTTATTTTCATTGACTTTTGGATAATCTTCAACTTCAGTTTTCATGGATTGTAGCTTTCAATGACTTGCAGCCAACACTAGGAAAATATTGGCATTAAAAAGATGGGCCTTGCTCATACCCTTTGATCTAGCAGTACCACTACTATGTCTATATCCCAAAGAGATTATAAAAAAATGGAAAAGGACCCACGTGTACAAAAATATTTATAGCAGCTCTTTTTTTGTGGTGGCAAAGAATTGGAAATTGAGGAGATGCCCATCAATTGGGGAATGGCTGAACAAGTTGTGGTATGTGAATGTAATGGAATACTATTGCGCTATAAGAAATGACAAGCAGGCAGACTTCAGAAAAACCTGGAAAGACTTACATGAACTGATGCAAAGTGAACTGAGCAGAACCAAGAGAACATTGTACACACTAACAGCAACATTGTTCAGTGATTTACTGTGATTGACTTAGTTCTTCACAGTAACACAATGATCTAAGACAATTTCAAAAGACTCATGACAGAAAATGCTATCCACATGCAGAGAAAGAACTGATGGAGTCTGAATGCAGATCAACACATACTATTTTTGCTTTCTTTATTTTTTGTGTGTTTTTTTCCTTTTGCAAACTGTATTTTTTTTGCAAACTGTTTCTTTTTTCACAACATAAATAATATGAGAATATGTTTTACATGATTGCAAATATATATATGTATACATACATATATATATATATGTATACATACATATATACATATATATATATATATATATATATATATATATATATATATATACTTGCCTACTGAGTTAGGGAGGGAGGAAGGGAAGTGTGAGGGAGAAAATTTAGAACTCAAAATTTTATTAAAAATTAATGTTAAAAATTGTTTTTACATGTTATTGGAAAAAATATAATTAAAAATAAATAAAAAGATGGGCCTTTATGTAACCTTTGGGGGCAGCTAAGTGGCACAGTGGCTAGAGCACCAGCCCTGGAGTCAGGAGGACCTAAGTTCAAATCTGGCTTCATTCACTTACTAGCTGTGTGACCCTGGACAAGTCACTTATCTACAATTGCCTCTTAAAAAGCAAAAAAAAAGATGGGCCTTTGTTTCAGACAGAATCTTGAGATCATTAATAGAACTTGGTGATTTCTCAAAGGCAATCGAACTCAATCTTCTAAATTCAGGGCCTAGAAAACAGTTCATTTGCCATACTAATAGGCATTCTTCATCCATTTAGTTTTTTCTTCGTGGAGGGTTAGGACACTCTTTTGAATGATTGTAGATCTCATTTGGGACACTTTGCAGATTTCCAGAGGCTTGATGAAATCATCATGATGTCATCTGGTAATAGGAGTATGTGGAGGATCTCACTACCTATAAAAAAAATCCCTCTTCAACTTGGGATCTGTACTGGATAGCATCCATGACAATGTTAAGTACCCTTGGCAAGCACACATATCCCTGTTTTTTTACCCAGAGAATTTTCAAATAAAGCTGTATCTGTTATATGTCCACCAAAGAATCTTGTATAATTTTGACATGTATATGGGGTGATACCTTGTTTGAAGAGCTCCTCTAATTGGACTTTTGATTTTACCAAGTTGAATGATTTTATTGTAGCCAACAAATATTAAATACAGTAGGATTTTCTATTCTTTACTGCTTTAAATCACTTGTGTAATAATAAATAGGTGGCTTATTATGGAATAACACTTGTGAAAGCCTGCCTATTCCCTTCCAGTATTGTCATCAAGGATTATATATATATATATGTATGTATGTAAGTATGTATGTATGTATGTATATATAGTATGTATAAGTATACACATACATATATATACCTATGTATATATAATATACACATATGCATACATATATATTATTCTCAGGGAAATGTTGTATAAATGGAAAAGTAGGCACATAGATAAGTAATTGTTCTCCCAGTCAACAGTTTCTTTTGTAATAAGGTTAAAGTTTTTTCCCCATGCCTTTGGCATACTGAGCCTTCTATATATCAACATTGTGTTGCCTCCAGCACAAAATTTCTCTCTATTCATCTGGTCTAGTATCATTGCACTTCCTCAAAATGCACTACTGGAATTGTGATGTTTTGTGGTATATCCACTATCCTTAATAGTGAAAAGGGCTGATTATAACAATCTTTACAAATGTTTTCCATTTTTCATCTCTTTGTTGTATTTTCAATTTCATTTTTAATTACCTTCAGCATTACTTTGCTTAGTTAAGGTTCTTGCTAAATTTTTTTTTTAATTTTGTTTTTCTTCTAATGCTTTTTGCTTTTTAATGAGTTAATATTGCTAATAATATTTTAACATCTTTCTCTGTAAGATTGTATGGATAGTTGTAAATTGTAAACTAATATTGCTCTAGGTTGCCATTTTCTTCTATTTGACAAGGAGGTTGAGTACTTTCTGATAGATGTAGTTTTTAATGTTCTTTTGGTCTCCTTATTTGGTCTCCCTACTTGGTCTCCTTTATTAAATGATTAAACTTCTATATCATGTCCTTTCTCCAATCCATTTCCCTGTTTTTAGCATCAGTCCCTTGCTTACATAGGTCAGGTTGGAGGTTTCAGAACATCATCTTGTTTGAGCAAAAAGATCAAAATTAAATATAAAGCTGGAAGAAAAGATATAAATGAAAAAAGAATAGAATGCAATTAAAACACATCACATTCTATTCTTTCTTCATTTATATCTTTTCTTCCAGTTATATATTTAATTTTGATCTTTTTGCTCAAACAAGGTGATATTCTGAAAGCACAACGCCAGATGATTCAATAATAACCCTCACATAGTGGTTAGTCATCTTCTGTCCTTCAAAATGTAGTCAATTCCATTTTTGTGATGTTATTTGTTGCTCACTAAATCTAGCATCTCTCAATTCTTTTTTTTTCCCAAGAAAGAACTCACAAAATACAGGCTTAAGGTTTCTGTGTCATCTAGAAATAATTAGCCTCTTTTGTTCCTTACTTCTAAACAATACTTTCCAACATATTATTACCATGCTCTCCAATGCCCTGTTTTGCACTGAATGTCAAATGATATATTTTTAAAATTGAAGGCATTATAGGATTCTTCATATAACTTTTCATTCTCATGCTCTGTAATGGAAGATATTTGCTCATAACATGCAATTATTTTCATAATGGTATTTTTGCAAATATTTATCATGGCCACTTCAACATGAGATGATCAAACATCCTATAAGATGGTGTATCTTGTTACCTTTGGATGCATGCTAAAAATAATTTCTCCCAACTCCTCTTCAAAGAGTCCCTTTCAGCCATCCTTCTTGTTATTTGAAACTTCCCTTTGCCTTCCGGTTTTGTTTATAGTGAGCATGTCAGCATTGATATGATTTGATTCCTCCAGTTGTATGTCTACTTGCTGACTGCTGGACATGTAAAACATTGACAGTGTTCATAAGTGGTCTATAACTTGTGCAGGTCTTAGGACTCTTTGCCCCCTTTTATTCCATTCTGCTTCTATCACTGTGGAAATGGAAGGAGGACACATAAGATTAGTTATTTTGTGTTTTCCTTTACTTCTTGGTTTGCACTAGCTAAGAATTTATCACCAAGTGGTCAGCCTACTGGTAATGAGTTAGCCTCTCTCTAGACTGCTCTGTGGAAAGCAGATATAATCTGTTTTTTATTCAAATAAGTTTTCATTGATTTCTTTTACATTACCATAATGTCCTTTACTATTCCTTTCCCTCCACCTTCCAGGGCAAGTCACTTAACCCCATTTGCCCTGCTTTCCCCTGTGCAAAAAAAATAAAATAAAATAAAAATAGCAATTTAGATTTGAAGATCTTTCCCACCCATTAATAGGCCATGTGACCTGCTTACATCACAGGAAGTCTAACCCACATGTGGTGGGAGGAGCTTCCTGACAGGAAAAGGAAGTTATATCACAGGAAATGCAGAGAGAGAGAGAGAGAGAGAGAGGGAGAGAGAGAGCGCTATTATGGCTCCTTATGGCTGCTAATGGCCTTCATGATAGTTAGAGCTGAATGGACTGACTTAGCTGTACTGTGAGTTTGTTTTGGAGAAGACCCCAGCAGGAGGACAGAGAGGTTTTGGGATGGCAAGGCTTCATGTTGTGATATTATGTATTGAATGCTTTACTGCTTGATGGATTGGGTAGATGGCTTATGGAATATGGTTCTCTGATGTCTGAATAAATGGTTTACTTCTTCTACTTTCTATGTGGAGAGTCTCGTATACTCTGCGATACAGAACCACACAGGCATTTTGGCAGTTATCATCTACGTTGTTATTAGTGCCTTACTGTTACACCATCCTATATAACAAACTATTTTTATAAAGGAAAAAAGAGGGAAAATCAATATAACTAATCAATACATTGAAAAAGTTTAAAAATATGTATAAAGTAAAATACTTATGGCCTCCCCTCTTCCCAAAGGAATGGGAGTATTTCCTCATATCTCTTCTTTGGAACCATGCTTCTTCTTTATAATTTTGCAACTTTCACTTTGATTTATATGTGTGGTTGGTCTTTCCACTTTGCATAGTTGTAGTCATTGAATATATTTTATTCTTGTAAGGTCAGAGAGCTCACTTCTTCCCAAGTTAGTCCAGAGTGAAGTAAGAGCAATTACATCACTCTGTATCAGTTCATTTAGATCTTTGCATACTTTTCTGTATTCATCTTCTTTGTCATTTTTTTAAGCATGGTAATATTCTATTAGATTCATGTACCGTCATTTTTTAACCCATTCCTCAACTGATGGGCATCTACTCTGTTTCCAGTTAGGGAGAATCAAATAACATGGAATTTAATAGGGATACATATGAAATCTTATATTTGGGTTTTAAAATTCAACTTCACAAGTACCATATATGGGAGTGAGGCATAGCTAGATTTCATATGAAAAAGATTTGGGGATTTTAGTGAACGGCAAACTCAGTATGAATCAACATTGTGATATGATAGTCAAGAGAGTTAATGTGATCTTTGTTGTTGAGTCATGTCTGACTCTTCCTGACCTCATTTGGGGTTTTCTTAGCTAAGATGTTAGAGTGGTTTGTCGTTTCCTTCTCCAGTTCATTTTACAGATGGGGAAACTGAGGCAAACAGGATTAAGTGACTTGCCTGGGCTCACACAACCAGTAAGTATCTGAGGCCAGATTTGAACTCAGAAAGAAGAGTTTTTCTGACTCCAGGCCTGGAACTCTATCCACTGAGCCACCTAGCTGCCCCCATGTAATCTTAGTCTGTTTTGAAAGAAACAGTATACAGGATTAAACTCACTGTTTTCTGCCTTGATCAGACCACATCTGGTACATTTGTGTTCAGTTCTAGACACCACATTTTAGGAAGGACATTGATAAGGTAGAGAATGTCCAGAAGAGGGTAACCAAGATGGTGGAGGATCTTGAGTTCATCCCATGTGAAAGTCTGTCGTAGGAACACAGGACATTTAGCCTAGAGAAGACTCAAAAGGCATGATTCCCATCTTTGAGTATATAAAGAGCTATTGTGTATAAAATGGATTTGACATGTTCTCCTTGAATCCAGAAGGGCAGAACTAGAAAATATGGGTGGAAGTTACAAAGGAAGTTACAAATCAACGTCTGATGTAAGGAAAAACTTCCTTCCATTTAGAGCTATCCAAAAATGGAATGAGTTGCCTTGAGAGGAAGTATGTTCCTCTCTTCCCTGCCCCCTCCCCCATATATACACATACTGGACTCCTATACTTTTAAAGTTTTTAAATGTAAATTAAATTTAAATTTTTAGTTCTACATTCTTTCCCTCCCTTCACCCTTAACCAAAAAAAATGCGTTTGCTCTATATCTCTAACTGAATTAACTTTGGCTTTATTTTTGCTTTGTAATAGAGTTGTGTGGATACTGTTCCGGCTCTGATGATTTGCATCCCTTAGTTAGGATCATTTCTTGTCTAAACCTTCAGTAGCAATTTTGGTGCCAAGGGAGAACACCATAAAACACATTCCAGGTAGGTAGCATCACTGGACAAAACAGTGGCTCTGGAGTCAGAGGGCCTGGACTTGAATACTGCTACTACAATTCGCTCTCTATGTGACTTTTAGCAAGTCGCTTAATCTCCATCAGCATCAGTTTCCTCTTCCGTAAAATTAGAGTATTGAATTGGATCACACATGAGGTCCCTTTAAGCTTAGCCATTCTATGAAATCAACTTTAAGGAAAAATTCAGATGGTAGAAGGGAGAGACCTCAGATAGAAGATACTTTGGACCTTGGGATAGAAGGCTATAGAAGATGAGACATCCCAGGATACCGTGTCTTGATGAGGACATAGAGACCTTGAGGTACCTGTGAAGAAGAGCAGGGTGGGTCCAGGCCATGGAAGAGCTCATCTAGAGTATGGCCTTCCAGAGGAGGAAGAACATCATTCGGTAGTTTCTAACTAATTCATTCATGAAAACTGGGTGCTAAATTCAGTTGCTTCTACCTGTTTAGGAGTAAAAGTACTGCCAGCATCTTCTAAATTTTTGAGCCCTGAGAAAAAGCCCTGATCACCCCAACCTAGTTATATTTCTACATGCTTCCTTTTCATGTTTCCATGTACTCTTTATATTTCTCATTTTTACATAATTTTTTTAGTTAGCCACTTTCTAATGATTGGTCATTCCTAGTTTCTTGCTAATGCAGACAAAAGAGCTATGAATATTTTTTTTACAGAACTATGAATATCTTTCCTCAGCCACATCCTTTTTAATTTTCATGCTATTTTTAGAATAATATCCTAACTAAGGTCAAAGCACATGCTAAATTTGGGATCAATCCAATTTTTAAATTAACTTCATGGAAATCAACTGTATTATTTAATTCTGTTACATACAAATTTGTCCTATAAAAAAATTTGCTAATTGCCTGTCTGAAGTATTAATATCATCCCTTTAACTTTCTTCCTAGGAGATCAATGAATTACACTTTATAAAGTGCTTTGAGATCCACAGTTAAAGAAAATAAGACAAACATTAATTTTTTTGATTTGGTAGAAATATAAACCACATTTTGAAACCTTAGGAGAGATAGTAGTGATCCTAGAAAGTGAGCTGCTGCTAGAGGAATTTGCAAGGAAAACCTTTCCATCGGCATATAGTGTTCTTTCACTAATCCAGTCATGTCTAACTCTTTGTGACCCCATTTGGGGTTTTCTTGGCAGCAATACAGAAGTGGCTTGCCATTTCCTTCTCCTGCTCATTTTACAGATGAGGAAACCAAGGCAAATGGTGTTAAGTGACTTACATAGGGTCACACAGCTAGCGTCTGAGGTCATTTTTGAACTCACAAAGATGAATCTTCCTGACTGAAAAATGACTGGACAGCAACGACAAACTACAACACTAACCCGGAGGGCATTGAGGGAAGACCCTCCTAGACTTTTTTTCTCTTTGGGAAAGAATCTTCTTGCTCCAGCTTTCCTGTGCCAAGATAGAATATTCTACTTTATCGAAGCACACAGCTCTTTTTCTGGGTACCGAGCAACTGGAAGACTGCCTCTTCTAAATTTGGTAAGATAAATCTCCAACACATTGACTTTAAATTCAGCCAGATCCTTGCTCTCCAGTTCATTTCCCCAGATTACCAAAATCAGTCCCTTGAATGATGATGAAAACAGCAGTTAGCGGTGCCTTGGAGCTGCCTGCCCATCATGTATAACTTGGAATCTGGCTTAAGCCTTCTCTTCCCATTAGGCAACATCTGGATTATATTTTCTCAGAAATGAGTCTAGGTTCAGCAGCTGAGCATAGACCTTGGAAAAAGCCTGAAGGAGTTCAAAAGGAAGTAGTTTGTTTCTCAGCACCTATTATCCATCCTCTACTGAGGGAATATTGAATATTTAGGCACATCTGAAATAGTATTACAGGGGCTAGGAGTTCTTTGAAAATGTATTCATCTCTCTTTTTCCTGTGGTTTCAACACTCAGTAGTGTGTCCACTGCAGTCAGTCTCTCTGGCCAGACCTTTCCAAGTGGAGTGAGAAATATTGGCTTCGTTACACCTCATAAATATAATCACTCATTGGCCTCAGCATATTGATGTTGCCGTTTATTCGGATTGTGCTTAAATTATCCATTTGGCTCGCCTAAGACCGTAAATGTAAATTGCCTAAATCTGAAACTGTTGGGGCCTATAGGTTTTGGATGCAGAGTCGAGGTCAGAACACCTCTACGAAGAATGCCAGGTGTGTGAGAAGGGTTCCCAGGTGGTACAGGTCAGTTACTGCTCTCCCCGGCCCCCATTTTGAAAGGAGTGGGAGGTGGGGAGTGAGAGAATACTTTATTTTCAAGTAAACTATAAGTGCAAATACTCAGGAAATATGCTACCCCCATCTCACACTACCTGGGCCCAGAACTCCCATGGTGTGTATGACCTGTGCTCCCCAGAAAGAGAAGGGAACAGGTGGGAGGAAATCTAATTCCTTTTCTCTGGGTTCCCAGTGGAGCTGGGGTGCAAGAGGGACCAGCTGAAGAAATCTAGGATCGTCGTCATCATATTTATCTCTCCCTCTTGTCCAACTGAAAGACCCTCCACATGTCTCCAAGACTTGCCTCCAAGTGGGGGAGCAGATATGTAGGGGAAGCTGGCTCCTGAAGACATCCAGCTTGCCTCTCTAGAGACTTTTTGTGATCAGTGCTTCTTCTTTAGTTTGAGTTGAGATTACATCTCACTCCCAGCAAAGAGATCATTTACTCTTGTGTATTTTCTACTATAGTCTAATCTGCAGACTACAATTTCTTTTGCTTGGATAAATGAGTTTACTAGCTATTCACTATTTGTGATGGTCTCTTGTATAACTAGCATTTGGTGGGAAGGAGTTAATCTGACTAGTGTAAACTAAGGTCAGGTAAGCAGTTCTTATGGACCAGACTTACACCCCAAGACCAGCAATATATAAGGGAAGCAAATAAATATAATTCTAGTCCAGCGTCCCCCTTGGAGGCTAGAGAAGAGCATGCTCAGTTCATGGCACTCTTGGTAGTGACTGCTCCTTCCCTCCTCCCCACCATAACCCCTATCCCACTATCATGGTACAAGCTCTTTCCCAGGCTCTCTTCCTCTCCTTAGAGGCAGGTGACACCTCAGGTCATATCTCTCCAAGTCCCTCAGGAACTGCATCCATTCATTTAGAGAAACCATGTGGAAGACATATCTTATATGAGTATGCATACATCTTACACTTAAAAACTGGGGTTATTGGCTGGAATGGTTTGGAATCAGTTATCTGATGGAGAAAAGGGGGAGAAAGAGGATAGGCTGAAATACCTTTGGGAAGTTGCAAAGTTATTTGAAGAATTCCAGGCTTCCCTCTGAAACAAAGACCTGGGAGACAGCCAACATGTTCCAATGGTATCCTCAAGCAGTCAGGGAGAAAGGCCCTTCATCCATTGAGTAAACTCTCTATGGTGAATTATGGGAAGCTGTGGATAAGAGATGTACAGAATGGGTGTGAATGGATGAGTTGTGATCTGCATTGCTAGAGAGAATACCCACATTGATGAGATGGTGCATCCATTAGAGTACTGGTGTTATCTGTTACATTAATAACCAACAAGACGAGAGGCAGTATCACATAGGGGATAGAAAGCTCACTTCGCAATCAATAAAGCCTGGACTTAAGTTCCATCCCTGACACATACTGATTGTGTGAGCAAGTACCTTAACCTTTCAGTGTCCCAGGCAACTCTATGAGACTCTTAATTTGCAGAGCAGTTGCTCACCTGCATTGGTAGAGGGAGCTTCCTTACTGGGAATTCCCCAATACCGAGAAATCACAAATCCTGACCAAAAAAAGGGAATAATGTCATCCAGTTTAAAAACAACCAACCAACCAACATCATTTAGAAGTTTGGCCAGTGTATACAGAACTAACATTGAATCCATTCACAGTCTCCATTCAGGAATGTTAAAATGTTCTATATTGTTTGTCTATGGGTAGGAAGATTGAAAGAGCCCTAGAAAGGAATCTCAAGAGGTCAACTAGTCCAGACCTCTGCCTCCAGGCATTAATACACTTAAACTACCCAAGGCTGGAGATTACCTGGACTGTTTTTACAGGACCCTGGGGATGGGGATTTCATGACCTCTCTCAGTAACCTGTTTTAATGCTTAATCATCCACAACATTCAGAAATTCTTCTTCATGTTTTTGGCTGCAATTTAAACCCATTTCCTCCAAATCTGTCCTCTGTGGAGCTGGACAGCAACTGTCTAGTGTCCTCATTAAAATAACCCTTTCAAGAGTTGAAGCCAGTTATTAAAGGGTCTGCGATACTTACCTCTGCAGTACAAATATTCTAACACCTTAATTCTTTTCTTCACTGGATCTCTTTTCTATTCCTCTAACATTGTTATTGATTTCCTCCCAAGTCTCACGTTACAGAAATGAAATGAGTCCTTCTATGGGATATGTTTGTAATCAGAATTTTTAAAAAAGTATCGCCACCTTACAAAATTAAATTCCTTTTTACACAACAGTCATTGGGTGACCAAAGCTGGCATTCAACATGCCAGTGCATTATTTATATAATTTGTTCTGGCAGGATGCCCAACATTATCTGCCCAGAATTATGAGCCAGGATAATCATTAACCTAGAAGAAGGAAATAGAAAAACAATATTAATTGACTTCCTTTGATAATGGAGAGATCTGACAACACACTGCTAGACATTTTTACTCACTTTATTAAGAAATGGGTGGGAAAAAAGCACACTGATGAAACAAGTCATCACTCAGATTTAAATTACATTTCTTTCGATTTCATAACCCTTCAAGCCTACTTTGAAGTTAAAAGAAAAACTTTTTTTCCTTCTCATCAAGTAATAAAGGCAACATATACCAAACCTCTACAAATAGTTATGTTGCGAAGGGTGAAAATTTACTCTCAAGTTGAAAAATATCTTAACTTCCGTAAATCAACATAATGGTTTGAAAGACTTAAGAAGTCTTCAGGCACCACTACAGCACGGAAGGTTTCTGGATGAGCGGTTTGTTACATAATTTAATTTCAAGTTCAATGGTTTCATTTTAATACACGCTACATGACGTATAGAAGTCCCTCTTTTTCTTTCAATGGAGAGAGTTTTAGGTGACTCAGAGAAATGGTAAATATAGTTATGATGATAACTATCACTTAGGTAGCACTTTTAAATTTGCAAATGTTATTTACAAATATTATCTTGTTTTATCCTCCCAATAACCTGGGGAGCTAGGTGCCCATTTTGCAGATGAGGAAACTGAGGCTGAGAGAAGTTAAATGCCTTGCCCACAGTCACACAGCTGGAAAGTGTCTGAGGTCAGTTTTGAACTTAGGTCTTCCTGACTCCAGGTGCAGCTAGAGGCTTCTAAGCACTCTATACTCTGGTCTAACCAGACTACTAAACTTGTCCCAGACTTGATGAGCCTTTTCTGGCTTGGTTGCATTCACACAAGTCACTCTCTGGGCCTCGAATAGGGGCAGCTAGCCTGCAGTCAGAAAGACCTGAGTTCAACATACCAATTCAGGTGTTGATTATTCAAATGGGAGCTTATCTACACCTTTTTGCTCTTGCCTAGGCAGCTAGGTGGCACAGTGGATAGAGCACCAGGCCCGGAGTCAGGAAGACCTGAGTTCAAATCTGGCTTCAGACCTTAGCTGTGTGACCCTGGGCAAGTCACTTAAGCCTGTTTGCCTCAGTTTCCTCACATTTAAAATGATCTGGAGAAGGAAATGGCAAACCACTCCAGTATCTTTGCCAAGAAAACCCAAAATGGGGTGAAGAAGAGTCAGAGATGATTAAACAACGAAGAACAACAGACCTTGAATGCAGTCCTTCTCTTTTTTCACAATTCTTGTCTTTGTTCAAGGCTCAACTCAGGTACCTGCCTCCCAAGAAGTCTTCTCTTATTCCCCCAGGCATTAGTTTCTCTCTGTGTGTATGTCTCTCTGTGTATCTCTGTGTCTCTCTGTATCTGTCCCTGTCTCTCTGTATCTCTCTCTCTCTCTCTCTCTCTCTCTCTCTCTCTCTCTCTCTCTTTCCCTGTGTCTCTCTGTCTCTGTTTCTCACTCCCTCCCTCCCTCTCTGTCTCTGTCTGTCTGTCTGTCTGTCTCTCTCAATATTCCTTATAAGGCACTTATGGGCCTACATGATGGATTCCCTAAGCAGAATGTAAGCACCCTGACCTCAAGGTTTTTAGCCCTAGCAAGGTGCTTTCCAATAGGACCAAACAGGTGATTTTGTCAGTATTAGAAACTCTCAGATGAGAAAATTCCCTCTACCAATGCAGATATGCATCTGCTCTGAAACTTTTATTCTTAGAAAGTTACCTAGGGCACTGAGATATTAGGTAACTTGCCCAGGGTCACACAGCCTGTATGTGTCATAGGCAGGACTTGAACCCAAGACTTCCTGATTCTGAAGCTGACTTTCCATTTGCCTGTCTCCTCTGTCATCCCCACTCTCTCACTTAATTTTAATATCTGGTTGCTTCTCTACTGCCAACAAAAATGTCCATGTCTCTCCAACCTCAAAAAAATCCTTATTTGACCCATCCATTCTGCTCTAGTTCCATATCTCACCCACCTTTGGTGGCTGGATTTCTGAGAAGAAATTCCTTCTAGATTCCTTCTTCTTTTCCTATCAGTCTTCTGAAGTCTATAGCCTGGCTTCCAACCTCATCATTCAACGAAAACTGCCGCCTCTGAAATCACTAGTGATATCTTAATTGACAAATCGAATGGCCTTTTCTCAATTCTCATCGTTCATGACCTCTCCATAGTCTTTGACACTGTTGATTGCCCTCATCTCTTTGATAATCTCGTCTCTGAGGCTTTTGTGCCACTGCTCCCTCCTGGCTTTTCTCCTGTCTGACAGCTCCTTCTCGGTCTCCTTTGCTGGATCCTCATCCACATCACTCCTGCTAACCATGGGCTTTCCCTCAGGGCTTTGTCCTGGTCCATCTTCTCTTTTCCCTTTACACTACTTCACCCCGTTATCTTATCAGCTCTCATGGTTTCAATCATCATCTCTAATGTGGATCAATTTCAGATCTACTTGACCAACCGTACCTTCTCTTCTGATCTTCATTCTCTATTTCCTATTACCTATTGTACATCTTAAACTGGAAAATCCTGTAGAGAGATTAAACTCAGTATGTCCAAAATCAAGCTCATTATCTTTACCCCACACCTCCCTCACCCTATGCACCCCTCTCTCTAACTTCCCTAATACTGTTGAGTATACCACCATCCTCCCAGGTTTGCAGCCTAGGTATCATCCTTGATCTCTCCCCATCACCCCCCCACCCATACGCAATCTGTTGCTAAGGCCTGTTGATTTTTACCTTTGTAACATCTCTTGTGTATACCCCTTTCTCTCCTCTGACACTGTCACCAACCCGATGCAGGCCCTCATTACCTCACGCCTGGACGATTGAAATAACCTGCTGGTGGGTCTGCTTGCCTGAAGTCTCTCTCCACTCCAGTCTATCCTCCACTCAGCTATCAAAGTGGTCTTCCTAAAGCACAGGTCTAACCATGTAACCTTTTACTTTATAAACTGTAGTGGCTTCCTGTCATCTCCATGATCAAATAAAGCCCTCTGGCGTTTAAGCCCTTTGTTGCCACTTCCCCTTTCCCTTTTCTCCCCCTCCTCTCCTTTACTCCTTTACAGTGACGCTGTTCTTCACACAATAAACTCATACTTTCCTACCCTGTGAAATTTCACTGGCTGTCCACCATGCCTAGAATGCTCTTCCTCCTCATCCTTGCCTCCTGAATACCCTGACTTCCTTCAAGTCCCCGATAAAATCCTACCTTCTACAGGAAGCCTTTCCCCATCCCATTTATTCTAGTGCCTTCCCTCTGTGGATTCCCTCTGATTTATGCAGTATATATTTTGTTTGGACATAGTTGTTTACATGTTGTCTTCCCTATTATACTATAAGCTTCTCGAAAGCAACAATTGTCTTTTGTTTCTCTTTGAATCCTTATTACCTACCACATGGTAGATGCTTAATAAATGTTTATCAATTGGCTTCAACATTCTGTCCCTATATTATGAACATGCGCTCTATTATCCAACTCTGCTTCTATATCACTTATCTCCATGAGGTTGCACTGATGAATCAGTCACTACTTAACCACAGTTCACCTAAAAAAGATTTTGGGTTTTTAATGGACTAGAAACTCGATACAAGCCAACATTGTGCTATCAATGCCGAAATGGTCTTGAGATCACTTGAGATCAGGATTTCTGAACTGAAGTCAATCTGGTGTTCACACCAAGTCTGACATCAGGTTACCTAAGAAGGGACAAACAAGTCCAGGTCAGAAACGGAGCAGGCCAGAATTTCCCTTTTGATCAGTAGTGGGGTCAGGCCCTCTGCTAGGTGGCACAGTGGATAAAGCTCTGGGCCTGGAGTTAGGAAGATGCAAGCTCAGATTTAGCCTCAGATGCTTATTCGCTGTGTGACCTAGGGCAAGTTACTTAACATCTATCTGCCTCATTTTCCTCAACTGTAAGATGGGTACAACAACAGCACTTCTCATGGTAGTTGTGAGGGTCAAATGAGATGATACACGTAAAATGCTTAGTGCAGTCCCTGGCACATAGTAGGAGCTTCACAAGTTTGTTTTCTTCTTTCCAACTTGACCTCTACAGCCTGGGTGAGGAAGGGAGACTGGTTTTCTAAAGGGGGGGGTGGGTAAAAAGAAATGGCAGCCACA
Organism: Trichosurus vulpecula; assembly: GCF_011100635.1. NCBI lineage: Eukaryota > Metazoa > Chordata > Mammalia > Diprotodontia > Phalangeridae > Trichosurus > Trichosurus vulpecula. Next base: position 184,932,156 of record NC_050574.1, read on the forward strand.
AAAAGCAATCCATTGAGGCAAGCATGTTGTCTAGATTGGGATGGTGAGAGTCCCACTGTGCTTTGCCATGTTCAGACCCCTTTGGGAGTCTTGGGTTCACTTCTGGTCATCAAATTTTCAGAAGCTTCAGAGTATACACTGACAGTCCAGGGGGATTCAGTGGATGGCCATTAGACTGATGAAAGTGCTGGAGTTCTCCAGCCTCTGCATCTCCAAATATCTGCTGTGCAAAATGAGGACTGGCCGCAGGACCTGGGGATATTTAGAGAAGAGAAGACTTAGCAAGGATAAGTATTTGAAGGTCTGTTGGGTGGAAGAGGGATTATACTTATTGTATTTGGCTTCAGAGGGCATGTCTACAAGCTATGGGTGGAAGATGTAGGGAGGCATGTTTAGGTCTGAAACAAAGGAAAAAATGTCCTACTAATAAGGGATATCTAAAATTGAAAAGGGTATTTCAGGGGGTCATGGGGGTCCCTCTGATTAGGGTTCTTTATTCAAAAGTTGGATAAGCACTGACTGGAATCAGAAGGCATCTTGCTTCTGGTGCTTGCTAACTGTGTAGCCTCAGGCAAGTTACTTATCTTCACTGGGCCTCAGTTTCCTCATCTGTAAGATGGGGGATGGTTGTTGGACTAGATGGTCTCTTAGGTCCTTTCATCTATAGAGCTATGATCCTATGAATTCTTGCTTATGCATGGGTGGGACTGGATAGCTGTGGGGTCTCTTTCAACTTGAAGACTCTGTGATTCACATTCTCAGATTTGGAGTTTCAGAAACAAGTTGCTTCCACTTTATACTCCCTGATCACTTGTAATGACAATGTTGCTAGCAGCTGCTGTGGAGGTGAAAGACCCAACTAGACCAGCAACAAGAGCACACAGAAGGGCTGCTAGCACAAGTTCTTTGATCTGCTTTTCTAAGGAAAACAACTTTAAAGGGTTAACAATCTCACTTTAATTAAACATCCATATATCATTTACTTAGTTCAGGGGGGAAAGCCAGCACCCTGAACTTCCAAGCAAATGCAAACAGAAATTACAAACAGAAAACATCAACAGATCAAACAACACAAACCAGTAGACAGGCTTCTAGCTTTCTGTCCAACATCTCAGTACATAATTACCAGAGAAGCACCAGCTTCTGGGTTTTCAAGCCAGGAGGCCCCTTAACAATGGCTACCCAGAGTCTCATCTGGTCAAATCACACAACACTCTCCAGTGAGTGAGAGCTCCAAACAAAACACTAACCTCTGAGTTTATATACCCTGTTCAGGGTCAAAGGGTATAACAACCATGCTACTCAAACCTATGTGAACTAGGCTTTCTTGTTTCTTAAGCAAGTCATTAAAGACTCCCAGATTTAATCAAAGAAACAAAGCTACTTGATTACTTCAGTGCTCCAAAAGGGAAAACAGTGAAAAAAAAAAGTCCCACTTTAATTACCAATACACCACTTTAAATATCCCTACTCTCGTTCCTAGGTATAATTACTTAAATGAACCAAGAACATTTAAAGGAAAGGCTGTGGTAGGTACCTGCCCACGAAATTTATATGTGAGATAGCATGATTTTTATTTAAAAATGGGAGGAGGAAAAGAGTATAAGATTCGGCCAGCCTTATTTCCACACTAGCTAGCACTGCTTTGACACTGGTGGGGCCTGGCTACATTTCAGGACTTCCTAACTGATGATCAGGGTGTCAGGTTTGTAGTGTCTATATTGTTACTTACTTGGCTTGAACGTGAGTCTGGGTGAGGAGGCGAAGCGCTCAACGATGTCCTGTGGGGAGGGGGTGGGGTGAGTCACAGCAGGAAACATATTTTGACCAACTGGAATGATATCTGGTAATGAAAAAGAAATTGTGAGTGTACACATTTATAACCTAATCAAGAGATTTATTTATATGTGATATGCAACAGAGCGTGATTTGTGTGTTATATTCAATCAGAGAGAATAAGGGTCACATTATCATTGCTGTTGGTTTCCAGAGTCATAGGATGCCAGATCACATACCCCACTCCCTTCTCTGTGCAGACGAGAAAAATGAGGAACAGGAAAGTCACACAATTGGAAGGAGAGCCAAGGTTTGACCCCTTCTTTCTACTCTACCACATAGTTTACTATCCACTCAGAAGCCGCATAGTGCTCAGGTTCGTGCCATAATTACAGGATTTAAAAGAAGACTCATGAACAACTAGGGTAGTCTTGAAAGGCATAGATCTATGTGCTATCTATCCCTATCTGGTGGGCCCTAACGACCTAGAATCGCTTCAAGCATAGGCACGGTGAAGGGCTCTTTGCTTTCTGAGACATACTTCTGCTAAGTTCAGAGTGGCCACATGGTGGCGACCAATTTTTTCAATCAAACCAACTCATAAAGATCAATTAAACACTCCAGTGTAGTAACACACAATGACTAAATCACAGATCCTTAAACATTGGTGTACAAGTAGCACGTATGTGTTATTCTTCCCATGGCCTTCTCATACGGGTACCAAACAACACCATGTACTCTGGGCTTGTTTTTAGAGATGAGGATGCAAGTTCCATGGTAGGTAGAGGGAAATCACCACCAACACTACCACTACTGACTGAAGGGTTTTTTTTCTAGGTGGGTGAGCGCCTGCCAAGGAACTCCAAAAGCCTGGGGAAGGATCACAAACTGCTGATGTTCAGGCTTTTCCTGACCAAAAGTTGTTGCTCTGAAAGGTCCTCCTAGAAGATTCTCATCTTTAGAAGAGGAGGGAAGCGATGCCAAAAAGTCCAAGAATTACAAGGTCAATAGCCCTGCAGTCGGGAGGTCCTTTCTGGGAGAATCTACCACCGCCCCTCAGGAGAAGGTGATGCAGGACCATATGCTTTGGTCCTTTGCCCTCCCAACGTCCAATACGCATCAGACCATTGGATATTAAGTTTGGAGACATCCTGACACTGCTGAGTCTATATCACAAGAAGGATGTGATAGCAGCAGCAGATACAAATGTCATGGTCATATGGCTTTCATTTTGCAAAATGTTCATTTCACTTCAAGCTTCAGGCCTTGTTGAGGCCACTCAGAATTCTCTAGAAGATGGATCTTTAGATAAACTAAGTTGTTGGTTTAAATTTTTTCATACTATATGGGTGGTAAAAGAAAATATGATTTGTGTACCATGCTAAGTGTTGGGGATAAAAGTAGAAAAGTAATGGGTCAGGCAATGGATCGATGGGGAAAAGATTGGAGATCTTAAATTTTATAATCAAAATCTAAGTCACTTCACAAAATCAAGTAAGTTTAAGTATTTATTGAGATTCTGGGGATCATATATTTAGAATTGGAATGAATCTTAGAGATCATCTAGTCTGCTTTGCCTCTGCAGCCCTGCTTGGTCACAATTTGAGGAAATCGAGGGAAGCTGTGTTCCTTCAGGTAACTAGGTGGTGCAGTGGATAGAACACTGGGCCTGGCATCAGGAAGACCTGAGTTCAAATCTAGCCTCGGACACTTACTAGCTGTGTGACTCTGGGCAAATCACTTAACCCTGTTTACCTCAGTTTCCTCATCTGTAAAATGAGCTGGAGAAGGAAATGGCAAACTACTCCAGTATCTTTACCAAGAAAAGCACCAAATTTGGTCAGGAATGGTTGGACATGACTGAAACAACTGAACAGCAGAAATATAAGTGATAGTTCCTTTCCCGGGGCAGACAAAGCTGACACAGCTGGTCAGAACACATCTGGAGTATTGTGCTCAGTTTGGGACTTAACTGAGTCAAATAACACCTACTAATTATGTTCTGAGTGTCAGGTGATGTGTTAAGGTCTGGGATTCAAAGGAAAGTAAAACCCAGGCCCTGCTCTCAAGGAGCTCACTCACTGTCTAATGGGAGAAACAGCATGCAAACAACTGTGTACAGATAAGATGGAGACAGGATAAATTGGAGGTAATGGACACAGGGGAGGCAGTAGCATTAAAGGGGACTGGGAAAGCCTCTGAGAAGGTGGAACTTTAGCAGAGATGTGAAAGAAGCCAAGAGGAAGGGATGAAAAGAGAGAACTTTCCAGGCTTGAGAGACAGGCAGTGAAAGTGCTAGGAATGCCACATTTTGGGAAGGACGTTGATAATGGAGGAGTGTTGAGAGAGGACAACCTGGCTGGTAAGGTAATTGGAGACCATGACAAAAAGAAACAGGAATATTTAGCCTGGAGAAGAGAGGACTCGGGGAGAACATGGTTAACCATCTTCAAGTTGAAAATAGAGGTGAGGGATGGAAGTAGGAGCAGTGGGTATATAGTAGAGAGTTTGTCTTGTTATGAGGAAAAAATTCCCAACAAATTAGAATTACGTCAAAGCAATTCCTTGGCAGGTAGGTGGTAGTTTCTCTTCTACTGGACATTCTCAAGTGGATGTAGTGCAGCCTCTTGGCAGTTATGTTGCAGAGTGGATTTTTGGTCAGTTGTGGGTTGCACTAGATCAGGGGTGGGGAACCTACGGCCTCAAGGCCACATGTGGTCCTCTAGGTCCTCAAGCGTGGCCCTTTGACTGAATCCAAACTTCACAGAACAAATCCCCTTAATAAAAGGATTTGTTCTGTAAAACTTGGACTCAGTCAAAAGGCCGCACCCAAGGACCTAGAAGGCCACATGTGCCCTCAAAGCCTCAGGTTCCTCACCCCTGAACTAGATGGTCCCCTGAATTCCTTTCTATCTCTGAGATTTTCTAATGTCCTTTTAGGGGCAGGCAGTGACAACTTTCAGTTCGGTATCTCCAGTAAGGAAATATATAATCAATAGAGATCAAAATCAATATAGTAAAGCTTCAGCAAGAGAGGTAGAGTGGTGCAGTGGATAGAAAGATGGCCTTGGATCTGGAAGACCTGTGTTCAGATTCTACCTGTGACACATACTTTGTGATCCTGAGCAAGCCACTTAATCTCTATGTTCTCAGAGAAATCCCTAAAACTGCAAATTGTAGAACAGTTATTGCTTCTCTGCTCAGGTACGAGGAATGTCCTGTCCAAACAAGCAAACAAAAAGCTGCAGTAAAACTACAGCAGTGTGTGTGTGTATGTGTGTGTGTGTGTGTGTGTGTGTGTGTGTGTGTATGTGTGTGTGTGCGTGTGTGTATGTGTTTGAAAGAATACATACAAATTCCATAAAGTTAAGAGTTAGATCAAAGAAACTGAATTTGAAAATGAAGAATGTAGGAGTAAATTACTTTCCTGGAAGTTAGAGGATTAACTTCATTACAGGAACAAGAAATGAGGGAGAAAATTGAAAAACTCAAAAGAAACTAGAAAGATTTTTTGAATTTTTATAGCCAGTTTTATTCAGATGAGGTTTGGGAACCACAAGACAAAATCAAAAGAAATGTAAATTAACACATTTGTTTGGGTTTGAAGTTTCATTTGGCACTGAAAACATTTTAACTTAAAAGAAGTCTTCCTTGTAAACAAAATGTAAATTTGAAATAACCAGCTTATTTTTAAAGGAGAAAAAAAAATGAACGAACAGTGAGGAAATCTGCTCTCTAACACACTGTCTGGTTTGGAGATGACAAGTACCATCTTAAATGTGCAGACATACCACAGTCCCTGAAAACTTTCTGAAAACCGGATGAAATAAGTTTACCACCATCTGATCTGTAAGAACAACCATTTAGCAAGCTCACAAGTAATTGTTTCATTATTTATATGCATTTCTCTGCTCATATTACTGAGGATCTGCTAGGCATTTTTTTGAAAAATTTCAGTAGTCTTTATAAATTAGAGTCAGGCACCAGAGACCATTTGGCACTGTGGATAGAGGGCCAGAGGTATTTGAGACATAAGACCTTGGTTCAGATCCTGTTTTTGACACTGACTGTGTGACCTTGGGCAAGTCATTTAATATCTTAGTGCTTCCAGGCATCTCTCTACTTAGAAGAGGCAATTTCCACACTGGAACTTCCTACATAGTTAGAGAAAGATGGAGTGTTGTAGTGGAAAGAATGAATAGAGTGCTAGATGTGGAGTCAGAGAGATCTGAGTTCAAATTCTGTCTCAGACACTTACTAGCTATGTGACCCTGGTCCCTTAACCTCCATCTGCCTCAGTTTCCTCAACTGGAAAACAATAATAATAACAACAATGCCTACCTCCCAGGATTGTTGTGAGGATCAATGAGATAATACTTGCAATGTGCTTAGCATGATGTCTGGCACATAGTAGGTGCTTAATCTATATTTGTTTCCTTCTTTCTTGTGTCTCCCCTTAGAATGTAAGCTCTTTACGGAAGGGATTACTGTGTTCTTCGCATTTGTATTCCTAGCTCCTAGCAAGATGCCTGGCACTTGGTAAAGGTTTAAAAAATGCTTATTAATTGACTGATTGACCTTGGATGCCATTTAATCCAACCCAGACTTTAACAGGAATTCTTCTCCATCACAACCGAAAAGTGGTCATCCTGACCTTGCTTGAAGATATCCAGTAAGGGGGCGTCCACTACCTCCTGAGCTATTCCATTGACCTTTGGATGGCTTCAATTGTTGGAAGCAATAACAGCGATCCTAAATCTGTCTCTTGTCAACGTCTTTCCATAGCTCCTAGTTCTTCCTTTCACAAGACTAATTGCTGTCTACGTAATGGCCCAGAAAATACTTGAAGATAGTTATCACATCTAAATGCTAAGTGCTTATTAAATCATGTCCGTCTTCTCCTCTCTGAGCCCTCAGTCTTTTCTTCTCTAGGTTGTTTAGTTGCTTTTCAATCATCTTTGATTCTTGGTGATCCCATCTGGGGTTTTTTTGGCAAAGATGTGGCTTGCCATTTCCTTCTCCTCCTCATTTTACAGATGAGGAAACTGAGGCAAACAGGGTTAAGTGACTTGCCCAGCATCACACAACTAGTGTCTGAGGCCAGATTTGAACTCAGGAAGATTAATTCCTGACTCCAGGCCCAGCACTCTATCTCCTGCATTCACAATTTCTTTAATATATCCTCATGATATTCAGTTATGATTGATTTTCATTCAGTTCAATTTAAAAAACCCCAAACTTTTCTATTGTGTTTTCAATTCAAGATGTATTTATTAAGTGATTAATATGTGCAAAACACTGTTGCTAGGTATTGAGGGAGATAGAAAGAGATACAGCACAGTTTCTGTCCTCAGGGAACTTACACTCTGAAGGGATAAGAAGACACACAAATATGTATGATGAGATTGAATGCAGTAAATGCAAATGGAGTTCTACACAAAGTCCTGTGAAAAAAATCTGAGAAGATTATGCTCAGTTTCAACTGGTGGGGTCAGGGAAGGCCTCAAGGAAGAGGTGGCTTAAGGTTCATGTAAACTGGACCTTGGATGTCAGGTTCCAAATTGTGGAGATGGAAGTAAGGGGTGAAGGAAAGGAATGGAGTCCAGTTTGACAAGAACAGAGGGTATATGAAGGGAAACTAAATTAAGCCTGAAAAGGTAGGTTGGTAACTTTAAACAAGGCATCAAATGCCCGAACTTGGCATTTATATATTATTCAGTAGGAAATGAGGAGCCATGGCTTTTAATACATTTGAACACCGGTTTTAAAAACAAGAGCTCAGTCTCAATTGTAATAAATGTGTCAGTACACAGTGAATTTAGTTCATTGTTGTTCAAAGCATCCACTACTGTCATTTCTACTAAGTAAGGAGTAATTCCAAAGAGCATAGCATGTGAGTACTCAATACAGTTCATATTTTTCATAAGGTTTCTGGATTGCAAGTATGAGAGATTGAATTAAAAACTGGGACAATCCCACCTATCCTTGATTGGTAGAATTATGTAAGGTTGTCTCAAAAAAGGAGTGACTGATTCCTCTGAAGGTCTTATAGATTATTATAACATTGGTTCTGATGTTCAGTGGATCTCCTCTAGCACTGTAACTAACAATGACAATTCCGAAGATGAAATATAATAAATTAAAATTACCTGTGTTTAGAAGTAGCATAGTACACTTGACTTAGAGTCAGAAAGACCTGAGTTAGAACCCTACCTCTAACACTTAACTAGCTTCTTGACCTTGGACAAATGAATCATCCTCCTAGAACTCTAGTTTCCTCATTTGCAAAATGAAGATAATTTTTTAAAAATTATCTCCCTCCTTTTCCTCCCCTCCCCCAACCACCTTTCCCCCTTCCTAACTTCTCTGTTACTATTGAGGGTACCTCCATCCTCCCAATATAGGGGCCTGCAACCCAGTGGTCATTCTGGACTCTCTCACCCTTCTTATCCAATCTGTTGCCAAAGTCCTATGGATTCTACCTTAAAAATATCTCATCTATATAGCCCCTTTTCTCTTCTGATATCACCAACACCCTTTGTCATCTCATGCTTGGACTATTACAATAGGCTCCTGGTTGGTCTTCTCGCTTCAAGTCTCTTCCCACTCTAGTCCATCTTCCTTTCAACTATTAAAGTGAACTCCTTAAAGTGAAGGCCCAATCATGCCCTCCCCCATTCCATAAACTCTGGTGGCTCCTAATTGCCTCCAGGGCCAAATATTAAATCATGTTTGGTTTTGAAAAACCCATTTAACCTAGCCCCACCCTTCCTTTCCAGTCTTCTTACAGTCTTCCAGTAACACTGAGCCATGCTGTTCTTCATACAATCTCCCTTTTTTGGTAGTTGCACCAGCTGTCCTCTGTGCCTGGAATATATCATGGAGTTAGGGGTGCAGATCCCCCTCAATCTGGAAAATACCCATAAATATTTTTGGCCTTCCCTTTGTACCAAAGTCTGAATTCTTTCTTTTTTCTTTTATGGAGTGTTTACAATACCTTATTGTAAAATTTGGGTTGATATTATACAATACTATACATATATTTTATGCATTTCTGAGTTTCTAAACTGTTTCTGGGCCATCGGCTGGCCTTCAAGTGTCATCCGCAGCTTACGTAAAACTCCCCCCCCCCCAAATTTCCATTTAATTTCTTATGCCGACCATTAATATATCAAAACTGTTATGGGGAAAGTTGATGTGGAAGAGATAAATAACTGTGCTCTCCCTCCAATCTCTGCCTCCTGGTTTTCCTGGCTTCCTTTAAGTTCCAGCAAAAATCCCACCTTTTGGAGATAGTCATTCCTTATCCTTAATTCTAGTGCCTTCCCTCCAAGATTATCTCCAATTTATCATATACATCTATATGTATATATCTATATGTCCATATTGTATTTGGACATAGTTGTTTGCGTGTTGTTTCCATCATTAGACTGCGAGCTCCTTGAGAGCACAGACTGTTTTTGCCTTTCTTTGTGTCCTGGAGTCAGTGTTTAGCACACAGCCTGGGCACTGAGATGCTTCTTGGCTTGATTTGACCAGCTTGATAATAGTACCTACTTCACACTTCACAGACACACACAAACACACACACACACGTGTGTGTATGTATAAATGCTTTGCAAACTTTAGAACACTGAAGCATGCTATTTTTCACTTTCAGTGAAATATGGAAATGTTTTACATGATTGCATATGTATATGTTGCATATGTATGTCGGATTGCTTATCGTCTCAGGGAGGAGGGCAGGAAGGAGAGAGGGAGGGATAGAATTTGGAACTCCAAACTTTAAAAAAGTTTAAAAATTGTTTTAACATGTAATTGGGGGAAAGATAAAATATATAAAAATTTATCAATATGATCTACTATTATTATTTATGGTGACTAGTCTCAATTTCAAATTCTAGGAAGCAGACTGGACTTGCTAGGTAGGGTAAAAGGAGTCTTTTATAGCTGACTTATCCACTGAGACTCTGATAAAGGAGTATCTGAATGGTCCCATGAAAGAGAATACTTTTTGCCTACAAATAAAATAGCCTTGCTTTCTAAGTAATACAGAATCGGGGGGCTAGAAAGGATATTTAAAAATTACCTTAAAGATTATTTAGTAGAGCCCCTCTGTTTTACAGATGAGGAAACTGAGGACCAGAGAGGTTAAGTGACTACTTGTCCAAGGTCTCATAGCAAAGGTGTGACTATAATCTGTCTAGTGTCTTTTCCACTAGTCTTAATTTTAAAAAAATCAATGAATTTTAAAAGCACCAACACCTGTTCCTTCAGTTTTCTCTAAAAAGAACCAATGTCTGAAGAAAGGCTGTACAGATTGGTAACGCTCATTCAAGTTCACAGACTTTTTTAGTCCGTGAAAACAAAGCCATTGTGTTTAAGAGGCTAAGTGGGGAACACACGTCCTTTTCTACCATTTCTCTCCTAGAAATTGCGGCTCATTTTCCTCAACGTCAAGGTTATTCTAAGCGCTGAAGTCAAAGGAAGAGACCCTCACTCTTTCTCTACTTGTGTGGTGATTTCTTGCGGGGGAGGAGGCAGAGAGAAAGAGAAGGAGGCTCTCTGAAACGCATGCGCGCCTGTGGGAGCCAAGTGCCTATAATAAGAGAGCAAGCGAAAGGGGCAGCGAACGCGAGCCGGAGTTGTGCAGGAGAAGGAGGCCGAAGGGAGTGTGCGAGCAGCTGCCAGACGTCTCCCCCGCCTTCGCTTACCGACCACCACCTCTCTCCAGTGCGTGGCTTCTCCTAGTGCCCGGGAAGAGGAGAGAGGAAAATAAAATAAAAAGGGCAGTGTGGAGGACCCGGGGAGGCGAAAGAAGAAGGAGCGGTTCTGGTGGAGGAGAAAGAGCTTGCAGAGCTCTGCAGACCAGTGGGAGCTCCCATCGGCCTGCAGCTGGGAGAAGAGTGAGCAAGCCTGGAGCTGCTCCCAGCGGCAGCAGCACCAGCACCCAACCAACACCAGCACCCAACCAGCACTAGCACAGCAGCACCGGCACCTAACCAGTAGCAGCACCAGCAGCGAGTCTTGCCGCCCAGGCTCGCCGAGACTAAGGCAGTTAGGAGACGGCTGCCTCCACTCTTCTCTCCTCCCGGAGCCAGATGCGAGCTGCTCCTGAGGCTGTTCCGGGGGTCTCCTGCTTCGTTCCGCAGAGTGTTTGGTGTTGGTGGAGGATGTGCTCTTCATCGGGGTCCTCGGGCTGAGTCTCCTGGCATTTAGTTAGCATCTGCCCTCAATGGGACACTTTGGGCTGCGCCCCGGGAAGGGTTTCCTTGCACAGCGCGAGTTTTGCAACGTGAAGCACTTGGACAAAGTTTGGAAATGGGGAGGGAAAGATTGAGGAGCGGCCGCACTTGCTGTTGCACTTGCTTCTAACAAGCGTCCCCCCCCCCCAGCCCCCTCTCCCCGGCGCATTCGCCTCTCCTTTCTGTCCCCTTCGCTCTGTTGCCGAGGGGGATAAAGGGGATCCTGGCTCGCCAGTGACCCTGGAATCTGACTGCTTGGGTCCCTCGGGAGTATAATTAATTGGCCCAGTGTAGAGGGCGTGGATCCCAGGAAAGGCTTTTGGGGGGGCGCATTCTCGGTGGGATGCCAGTGGAGCTGACGCTTGCTTGGGAACACCTCTGAGAGCTATCGCTCCCCGCAATCCCAGTGTTCCCTGTCCCCAGCGGCTCCTCGGACTTGCCAGAGGAACTGCAGCCCGGGAACCACCAGGCTTCCCTTCTTTCAGACCCCTGCAAGCTCCTGCCACCCCTACTCTCCACCGCGACTATAAACGGCTAGGGCGCATGAGAATGTGGGAATGATGGCTTAGGAGCCGCCCTCTCCACCAAATCGTTGATCACCCCTGGACTGGAAGGAGAAAAAAGGGCGCTGACCGCATGGAAAGGGACAGGCTCCGCCAGAACTTCTGAACCCTTCTGTGATTGTCCCCTGCACTCAGCACCGGAACATTTGCCAAAGCCCCGGGGGCCGGGCGCTAACCTACCTAAGCATACCCGCGGGGCCCCTCCGCCCACTGGAGCCCGCGCCGCCCCGCGCTCCGGGTGGTGCCATGTGGGGCGGACGTCTGTGGTCCTGCTCGTCGTCCTCCTCCCCCACCCTTCTGCAGCTGCTGCTGGCGGCGCTGTTGACGGCGGGGGCGCGGGCCAGCGGGGAGTACTGCCACGGCTGGCTGGACGCGCAGGGCGTCTGGCGGATCGGCTTCCAGTGTCCCGAGCGCTTCGACGGCGGCGATGCTACCATCTGCTGTGGCAGCTGCGCCTTGCGCTACTGTTGCTCCAGCGCCGACGCACGCCTCGACCAGGGCGGCTGCGACAACGACCGCCAGCAGGGGGGCAGCGAGCCCGGCCGCTCGGACAAAGACAGCCCCGACGGCGCCGCAGGTAAGCGGAGGGAGGGGGCCCCGGGGCGGGGCGGGAGAGAAGGACTTGGCCAAGTTTTCCCAGCCCGTAATCTTGAGAGCCTCACCAGGGCACTGGACTAGATGGGACTCCAGCACAAAGACCTAGCCGGCTGAGCTGGGCAGGGCCAGAGTTGGAGGGATGGACAGACGTACCGGCCAGTTGGTTCTAGTCCGGCAGCTGGCAGGAGCTAGCTGAAGTTTGGCAAGGCACTGCGCCTTTTCCGCCCTTAGTTGCTTCATCTGTGTAAAATGAATGAGTTGTCCTGAATCATCTGTGCTGCTAAGGATGTTGTGACTCGGTCCTTGATTCGAAAGAGAAGCCTGAATCCCTATGCACCGTGGAGCCTCCTTCAGGAAATCTTTCCTTTGCCTTCCTCACCTTCTCTATCCTCCTCCTTTTCCCCTTCCTCCTCCTCTTCCTCCCGGACATCCTTCTTCCCCTTCCCCCATCTCCTTGCAAGGTCACCAGAAGATGCTTCCTGGGATCAGTCCCACCCTATTTGAGGCAAAGGGGTTAATTATCTTTTCAAGTGTTTCAGAAAGAAGAACCCACCCACCTTACTTTTTGCCGCCATCTTCTCCTGTCTGGATTACAGGGCAGCTGTCGTGTCGTCCCCCCCCCCCCTCCCTTTGAGACTTCTATTTTCCTCCAGCTTTGCTCTCTAATTAAATGAATTAAATATTGAGGGAAGATAGGAAGGTGGGGTGAATAAGAGCGAATCTAAACAGTGCCGTAACTCCTTTCCCAGCCTGGGCCATGTGCCTAACGATGTTAGGTACTGCTCCACCCCCACCCTCTGGTGGAAGGGTAAGGGGAGAAACCTGTTAGGCGTCCCCCTTGCTGGGCTTTCCTGTGGGCCAGGCTATTCCTCATCCGTACAATAAGGAGCTTGGATTAGGTAAACCTTAAACTTCTTTCCATCTCTTAGGACTTTCTCTAGTGCAGTAATCAGACCTGGACAGTTCGGTGGAAGAGAAATCTGAAGTTTCTTGAGCACGGATTGAATGGCCTGCACTTCTCCCCTGCCCTGGCCTCAGGGCTCTAATGTTCTGCACCACCCATTTCCCTTCCTCCTTGTGTGCTGGCAAGCAGAGCTGGCACCTGCACCTGAAACTGAATGTGTTGCATCAGATGCCTGGCCACCTTGTCTGAGACCCTGCAGAAGATGTTTAACTTTTTGTCTTTATAGCTTTGAAAAAACTTTTCCTTTTAAAAGCTTCGCTCTTCTGAGATATTCTCCCCCCTCCTTCAAGTTCTCCATCTTGAGTGTATCCTCCAGTGAGTGGGATACAGTTTCGGAGTCTAAATATTCTGGAGGGCATAGGGCAGGTGGCAATCATTTCTCCAAGGTGAACTCTCCTCCCATGAAGCTGGGCAGTTTATTTTTAACAAAGGGACTTTACAGCACCCTCCATTTCATCCTGCCTTTCTGCCCCATCCTGTTTCTCTGCAGTCTGAACCCACAGGAGGCTGACCTGCCTGAGATGTTCTTGGCGTTATGAGAGGCAAGGAGTGTTTACAGAGCTGTCTCTTGTGGCCGTGTAAGAGGAGAGCTCCTTTAAACTCGGCTGCTTTTTCAGTCAAGCATTTTATTACTCATGCTGCTAACCATTGTTCTGTCTCTGTCTGAAGGGAGGAGAGGAGAGTATAATTCCGGAAAATGCCACAGTTTAAGGTGCCAACTCAGCTTTGCAGTGTATGTGTATGAAGTAAAGCGTTAAGGAATGTGCCAAAGCCATGGTCTAGTCTGATAGTTACAAGTCTGTAGAGCTCAGTTTGATAGCAAAAGAAAAAAAAATAAAGGGGACCTCTTGGGACAAATCCCTGCACAACAATTGCTTCATGACTCCACACAAAATATGAAAGCTTGTCAAAATTAAAAAGATGCTGAGATGTGCATTTTGGAGACTTCACTTTACAAAGCTTTGTTCCAAAAAAAATTATGCTTCACTAAATTTATTTCACACCAATGCTGCCCTATCTTGTCTAATTAAATGGTACCAGGGCTCATGGGAGCACTATATTAATTATCCCTACATGCCGGTATGCAAGTCCAATTAAAATTCCTTGAAAGTGAACAATTCTTCTTCTTTATTTTTTTTAAGTAAGTAACATTGCATTGCTTCTGACAAGGCCTTAGGATAATGTGTATGTGTGTGTTTGTGCATTTAAAATGTGCTAGATTTTTAATCTTTGGTAATATATAAGGCTAGATTTCTTTAGAGGAATACAAAAATTTGTAGAAAGGTTAAGAAAAAGCCCAGCATGTTGAAAACCCTCTGGCTAACTCCAACAATTAGGACAGGTTTATTCTTGGACAACTTTGGTGTAGCCAACTTTATAGCACCTGTTAGACTTCAAGAAATCATCCTTTTTGGCTAAGCTTTCATCATGAAAATCAAACTTAGGTCTAGGTGATTCCACAAGGTGTTATATTTTAATAATTTTGACTCTAGGTATTTCAGAAGTCATGAAGAATATATGTAGAAGCATTGCTGAATTTGAGAGAATTTGGTCTGTTTCCTCAATGACAAGGATTTTGGCTCTCATCCAGTGTTTATTTAGTTCGTACTATGTACAAGGTGTTGTAGAGGAATAGAAATAAATAGAAAAGACAGTCAGTCCCTGCCCTCTAAGAGTCTATAATCTAATAGAGAGAAAATGTTTTTAAAAGACTACCATATGAAATAAGTGCATTATGAGTGACTCAGATAAGCACTGGAGGAACTCAGTGGACACTTCAAAATGGTTTTCCTCCTTTTCCCATTTGCATGCATCCCTTTTGAACGTCTTGTGTTTTCCACATGAAGAACAATTGACAAATAGTTCCAGTACTTCAGAATTTCCAAAAGATTGACTGCTTGTGAAAAGGTTTAACAAGAAAAGAAAAGAAAAAACCCTGATCCTTAATGCTTGTTTTAAACCAAAATCTTGGTTTCCAGAAGTTATTCTACGTGCAGGATGAATCTAACTTGTCAGAATTCATACTGGCTGCTTTATGTTATGGTACGTTTCTTGCCTTTTCTGGGAGCTCCCTATGATCCCCCAGTGTCTTAACTTTGGACTTAGCAGTCCTGGTATCAGTCCACTCTTACGCTGCCTTGTCCTTCTCCTGTCTCCTTGGATTATCTTTCCATTCCTCCTAATCTGCTTACTTTTTGTCAATGTCACCTTTTTTCCCCATGCTTTTGCCTTTTGTCTGGAATAGACTGCCTCCCTTGTCAACCTACTGGGTTATATCCCTCCCTCCCATAAATTTGGTTTATCAAGGAAGTCTCCTAAGACTGACCAAGAAGTTTTGGTGCTTTTTATTTCTACCCATCTCTACTACAGTAAAGATAACTAAATCTCAGCCTACTCATTCGGAAGTCGTAATGGTTTGCTCTGCACTGAAGTTGACTTTTGAATTGTGAATGAAAAAAGTTTGCTGTCCAAATAGTGTCAAAAGAAGATTGCAGGGACATACTTAACCTACTAAAGAGAATGGACTTTTTAATGACTTAAATCCCCAGAACTGCTGTTGTTGTTTTCAGTTTTGTCCAACTCTCCGTGACCCCATTTGAGGTTTTCTTGGCAGAGAAACTGGAGAGGTTTGCCATTTCCTTCTCCAGGTCATTTTACAGATGAGGAACTGAAGCAAATGGGGTTAAGTGACTTGTCCAGGCTTACATAGCTAGTGTCTGAGGTTGGATTTGAACTCAGGTCTTCCTGACCCCAGGCCTGGCACTCTATCTAGTGTACCATCTAGCAGCCCCAAAGTATACATATCCCTCAGAACTATACATGTCTATTAATTCCGTTAATCATGAGGATTTGTTCACTTTGTATGCTTGAAAGTAATAACATATTTTTTATTATTATTCTGTAATTCGTATTTTCCATTATTCTGAACAGAGCTTTACACCCAGGTTGCTCATGTTTTACGGAGTTGGAGATGTCTTTCTGAACTATTCTGATGCTTGTTTTTTTTATTTGTCTTTGTTATAATCCTCAATTCCATAGCCCCTGGTTCAGGCCCAGGCATCTTAGGGTTGAGGAAGGAAATAAAAGGCAGAAAGAGTGCATAGCTCTTAAGCTATCAAGCAATGTGCGAATCTTAGAGTTGCGTAAACATTCTTTAAGAGGAATCATAGTTTTCTGTCTGTATTCCTTTCTTTAGTGCCTATCTATGTGCCGTTCCTCATCGTTGGGTCAGTGTTCGTTGCCTTTATCATCTTGGGATCTTTAGTAGCCGCCTGCTGCTGCAGATGTCTGCGGCCCAAGCAGGAGCCGCAGCAGAGCAGAGCCCCTGGAGGTAATCGATTGATGGAAACCATTCCCATGATTCCAAGTGCCAGTACCTCTCGCGGATCCTCCTCCCGTCAATCGAGCACCGCTGCCAGCTCCAGTTCCAGTGCCAACTCGGGTGCCAGAGCTCCCCCTACGAGGTCACAGACCAACTGCTGCTTGCCAGAAGGGACCATGAATAATGTATATGTCAACATGCCAACTAATTTCTCAGTGTTGAACTGTCAGCAGGCTACCCAGATTGTGCCGCACCAAGGACAATACCTGCACCCCCAGTATGTGGGCTACACGGTACAACATGACTCCATGCCTATGACACCTGTGCCACCCTTCCTGGACGGTCTGCAGACTGGGTACAGGCAGATCCAGTCTCCTTACCCCCATGCCAGTAGCGAACAGAAGATGTACCCAGCAGTGACTGTGTAAACTTATGGATCACAAGACTGGTTTTCAGTACCTAAGATGAACAGGCAAGAAATACTTTGGGAATGAATCCACGAACAGTCCATTTGTAAAGAATCCTCTAAACGGGAGTCCTTGAATGTTGGATAGCATTTGTTTTGGAAAGCATTTCTTTTTGATGGGTTCATTTGCTCCAGACTCTATGACAGTATCTCTCAATTAGCATTTCCAGATATGTTTCATTCCAGTGCATGATTTTTAGTGGAAAAAAAGATTCTGTTGAAGGTGTACATGGGTTTTTTGATAGCTCTGTGTGGGTGTGTATATGTGAGTGTGTGTGGGTGTGAGTGTGAGTGTGAAAGACAAATGCTTGAGCCAACAAGTGCCCTTTAGGTACAGTAGTCAAAAGAATTTTATAAGTTGCTAGAGTAAGGTGGTTTCTTTTTCTCCCCCTTTTTCTCTACTTTCTCCCCACTCCCACCCTTTAACTGTACAAGTTCATGATATCTGTTACCTCTTTTTCCCTTGACAATTTTATAGACAATCAAATTGGCAGTGGAAGACGATAGAATGCAATCATAAATGGAAAACCTGTTTTCTACCTGAAACTGTCCATTGGATCTCAGCATTTCCCAGGCACATCTTAGTTTCAATGTAAAATTATGTATTTTGTCTAGTTTTGTGATTGTGAAAAGCTCCTTTATTTATGTAGTAATCTTATGACAAAATGGTTTTTTATGTACAAAAAGAAATTACCCTTCACTGAAATATGGTATAGAGGCTTTACCAAGGAAGACTCTGGGGTTATTTTTAATCTTGAAGAAGATTAAAGAAGGGTGAAATAGCAATAAAACCATGAACTCTCTTCCTGATTGTATTTTAATCTTACTTTACCATAGCATCTAATAAGGTGCAAGACGTTATTCATTTTAACGATATTTTATGCTTTCAATTAAAAAAAAATCAGTTGCTGCCGTTCCGGGTTACTTTTTGCTGTGGAAAGTTGTCCATTTCAGCATTTCATTCTGCTTGGGTTTTCAGAAGCTGGATTCCTGGACAGTAGCGAGTGCATTTCAGCTGTAGATGAAAAGGAGAAGGGTCAATATTTCTGCCTAGACCTGATGAGAACGATTTACTGTTTACATATGATCAACACAGATAAAATGATCTACAAATTTACTTAATAGGACTTTTCTGCCATGATCCAAGTGTTGAGGGGAAAATTAATACTGCAGACTTATGACCTTTGGCCAAAATAGGAGTATCTAGCAGTTCTAGGAGAATGGGCAGATATATTATACACTCTTCCATGAACCTTCTCTGACATGGCTTGCGCTTTTTCCTCCTGGACATCAAGGACTGTTGTCTATCAAGAGAAAGGTTTACAAATATGCTAGCTTTATTCAGCAAGGAAGCTAGCCATTATTTGTTGTTTTCCTCTCTCTCTCAGTCTCTGCAGGAAGCACTCCATTCATTGCACATACCCAGATAAGGACCCCTGCTCTGATTTATAAAATTCAGGTGAATCTTTTTGTATATTGTTTACGTATTAAGAAAAAAAGTAAGTTAAGTATGTGGAAATTATTTTATCAGCTGGTGGAGACATAAGATTCTGATTGTTAATTAAAGTTTTGTGATGTGTGGTATTTTACATGTTTTATATATGTCATAGATAATGTAAGACTATGTCAGCATCTGGTATGATTTTAAAATTTCAAAAAAAGGATTCCTAACTAAGATGTTTTTACAATTGAAGAAAAAACATATTGTTTTCTTAATAAATATTTTATGGTGTGAATTTATGGGGGTGTTTGGATTCTTAAAATCTCATCTGCTCATTTTTCAAACAATTCTCTGATTTGTTTTTTGAAGAAACATCTGTCAAACAGTCTAGGAAAAGTTGCCGAATTAGTGGTATATATTCCTGTCCCCTTGTTAAGAACCTATTCTTAAATGTAATTGGCCGCAGTGAGTTTTTCCATCTAAGAGGAAAGAAACTTTCTTTTTCATATTCTGTGGGTCATAATGATATAAGACTGACAATTGTTTATGGACTGTCAAATGACTAGGCTTTTACTAGACCATCTTGGATGGAAAATTCTTTCCAGCGTGACTATATGGAAGTCATAGCATTAGAGTTAGAAATTCAATCTCTAACCCAATTCAGGAATGTTCTCTATTAAACCTAGTCTCTGCTTGAATTCTTCTAATGATGGGGAGCTCACTGTCTTACAAAAGGCAGCCAATTTTGTTTCAGGTCATCGTTTTCTCCTAGGAAAGGAGCACCTAGGGAAAGGGGAGAAAGAAAGATGATATAACTTTAGTATCTGGTCTAAGCAGGTACTAAGGCAGTCCTACTCCAGGCAAACTGAGTTCTGAGCTTAGTGAATGTTGTTTGTGTCCCTGTGTGCATCTGGAAATAACATTTCTTGATGCTTTTGGCTTGGTGGTCCTCTAATATGTAATAAGGTCGGGAGCAGCCTTGCTTTGTAAGAACAAATTGTCCATTTAGATGAAGTAAAGTAGGATGGGCAGAGTATTAAAAAAAACCAGACATACTTTTGGGAGGTGGAGCAGGGAGATTTGCAACTCTCTAGTCTGAAATACTGGAGACTTCCCTCTCCCCCACCCTTTCCAACTTACTAATTCAGGATTCACTGTTCCAAATGTCCATGGTATGCTCTGCCATCCCATCACAGGGTCAAGGGTCTCCTCTTCCCTGGTACTATCCCTATTTACCACTAACTGTAGTGGAAAGAAAACTGGATCTGGACTCCAGGAAGACTGAGGTTCGAATTCTGGTTCCGATACTCACCATCTATGTTACCTTGGGCAAATCACTCAATCTGTCTGAGCTGTCGGAGGTTCCTCACCTGATAAATGGAGAAAACAACACAGTTAATGGAATAATTATACAACTCATACTTCTGACCTTCTCATCTTGATGTGAGGGACTGTGCAAGTTGTGGTTTTCAGATATACCTTGAGTATTAAATATTTCCTGATTATATTGTAGTTTAGTTTTGTGCATTATATGTAGGACTCGAATCTTTATCCTTCTGGCTTGGAGGCTGGCACTCTACTATATGAAGAATCCTTTCATTATAAGATAGATATTTAATTTAATAAATGTTTTTTATATGAACAAGATCTGCTATATGCATTCTCTTCTTAGAAGGGAAATCTCCTTAGGAAACCAAAATGAAGTCAGAAGATCAGTTGGTGAAAATAGAGTCTAAGTAAAGGCTAGGTTGTTTAGAGTCAGAAGGGGCCTTAGAGGCTGTCCCTTCAACCACTTCATTCTTGTTGCTCAGTTGTGTCTGACTCTTCCTGACCTCATTTGAGGTTTTCTTGGCAAAGATACTGGAGTAGTTTGCCATTTTAAATAGTAGTAGCTCATTTTAAAGATGAGAAAACTGAGGCAAAAAGGGTTAAGTGACTCGCCCGGGGTCACACAGCTAGTATGTGTCTGAGACTGGATTTGAGCTCAGAAAAGATGATGCCTGGTGCCTTATCCATTGTGCCACAGTGGATATCCACTAGCTGCCCTGACACAGCTTGGTCCTTTGAGATCTTCTTAAATTCTGGTCCTTTGAGTGCTAAATGACTGCCCAATGTCACATAAACCAATGAAAATCTGAAACTTGAATCCAGGTCCTCAGATTCTAAAGCCAGTCCTCATAGAAATGAAAGATCATTAATCTGGAGCTAAAGTAGTGTCAGATCCCATCTCATCCAATCCCCTCATTTTACAAATGAGGAAATGGAGGCCCAGACAGGCCAGGTGACTTGCTTCAGTGTTATATTGATGGTGTCAAGGAGATGCTACCCAAACTGAGAGTTGCCCAAGATCATATAGGTCATGTGACATGCCAAAGTTTTGCCACTCAAGTAGCAGAGGCAGGATTCAAACCCAAATTTTCTGACTCTAATCCATTGCTCCAATGTGATGACCTTGAGTGAAAGTGCCATCAAACTCCATTATAGGAATTTGCCCTCTAAGCACATCAAGGCACTAGTGTTGACCAGGCAGGGCACCTTCTCTTCTGGACACTTTTGGACAGACTCACAACTTCCTTCTTACACAACTTTCCTTTCCTAATGTTTCTTCCCACCTACCTAAAGCTTCTGTTGGAACATTATCTCATATAGCTTGTAATTGGATTATAATTTATTTTATATTAGCTAAGTTTTTGGTTGAGAGGTGGGAACTCCCCTAGTCTCGTCAGCTACTTATACATGGCCCTCAATGCCAGTTTCTATAGTTACTTTCAATTTAATTCGGCAAGTGTTTGTCAAACACCTACTGCTTTGATACTGGTTGAGATCGAAGTTTAGGAAAGAAATGGTCTCTGCCTTCATGGGATGCATTCTGAAACGTTCCACCTCCAAAGTCATCAATCTTTCCATTATACTTATGACTTCAAGACTAATTGGAAATAAAATGTGCAAAAGGAAAAGTCAGAGATGCCATGAACCTTTCAAACATAGGAGACGGGTCTCAGTGACAACAAAGAGTTAGAAGGAGAATTAGGTTTAGGGGAAAGTTTAAACCAAGTTTCAATTACGGAAGATGATTTTTTTAAACCTTTTTCCCCAAATTCTTTGGCTGCATTCTGAGTCCTGTAGCTCTTCTTATAGTTGAGTAGAGATTAGCATAGCCTGATATAGTAGGGAGAGTACTGTATTTTGATCTCATCCCTGCATGGGATGTGTGACCTTGTCATGATACCTGTCTGGGACTCAGTTTCCATATCAGTAAGAAGAGGGAGTTGGGTTAGGTCTAAGACCTTGTCTGCTTGAAATTTTTCAGTCCACTTTACAGGGTAGGAAACTGAGTCCCAGAGGAATGAAGCTGCTTGCTTAAGGTCAACTAGCCAGAGCTAAGATACAAACTGGGGTCTTCTGACCTCCTGGCCTGTCTTGTTGGTAGAGTACAATAATCAGGACTTCCTCTGTTCTTGGATATCTCTTGAAGATATTCCCCTCAAAGGAGAGGTATCTTAAATCTTTTGATCCGGAGGAAACAATTAGCTGCTTGTAGTTAAATGAGAAAACTGAGCTATTAGTTTTCTGATTTTTGTTATTGGAAAAATAAGAGTTTAATAAAGATACCAGATTCCAAACACATGGGATGAATACATTTTAATTAAAATAATTTTTTTAAAGCAGTTCTCCCCTTCTCTTTAGCTAAGCTGGCCTTCTATCCCAGTAGTTTGGACTTCTGCAGAACCTTGCCAAATGCAACATTTCTCCTACAAGGTCAACTTGAATTCATCTTTTTAAAATTGGACCCATTTGCTTGGACAATTTCCAGGATCCAGATATTTGGTGTCTTACTATTCCGGAAGTCTTTTGCCTAAGGCCAGGGGCTTAGCACCTGGGTCGTTTTCAGATTTACCGTCTCAAGATAGGATGAATTTTGTTGTTCAGTTGTCTTTTTAGTCATGTCTGACTCTTCATGACCCCATTTGGGGTTTTCTTGGCAAAGACATTAGACTAGTTTGCCATTTCCTTCTCCAGTTCATTTTATAGATGAGGAAACTGAGGCAAACAGGATTAAGTGACTCGCCCAGGGTCACACAGCTAGGAAATGTCTGAGGCCAGATTTGAACTCAGGAAGATGAGTCTTCCTGACTCCAGGCCCAGAGCTCTATCCACAGCACCGCCCAGCTGCCAGAAAAGCAGGATAGATGTTGCTAATATTTGAGAGGAGAGACAGAGCTGATGCCCACAAAATGAGGACCAAAGCAGGGTAGAAAAGGTGAAAATGATCCTGGGGTCAGGGAGTCGAAGGAGCCAGGGATGTCAAATTCCCTTAGTTCTTATTAGCACTTAAACTGTTTCCTCTTTCCCTGTGTTTCTCAATTAGTTATTATGTCTCAGCTGTAAGCATTTGACAGCAAAAACATACCATGTTTTTGTGTGTATAAATGTATGTATAAAATAACCAATGACTAAAAACAGACTTGGCATTTTGTTAGCTATTTGTGTCACTGTATCTATAGGAAAGGGATGAGTGCATTTCTTATCCTGTGTCAGACACTTAGCTTTATGACCCTGGGCAAGTCACTTAACCTGGCTCCTCCTCAGTTTCCTTCTCTGTAACATGGGGATAATAATAGCACCTGCCTCAACAGGATTTTGTCGGGATCAAATGAAATAACAAATCAGGATTATGATGGTCTGTACTTGAAATTCTTCATTCACTTATACTGCCCTCCCTACCAGGCCAGCCTGAAGTGGATTTTACTCTACTGCCCAGAAGGAGAGAACAGCTGACATTTATAGAGTTAGTACTTTAAGGATTTACAAAGTACCTCACATATTTATCCCCATCCAGTAATCCTGGGTAATGAACGGCCTAGGCATTTTTATTCTCATCTTATAGCTGAGGAACCTCATTGAGATTAAGTGACTTAGCAGGGGTTACCCTTCTAATAAGGGGCAGAGGTGTGATTCGAACCCCTATCTTTCTTCACTCCAAGCCCAGGACACCTTCTGCCGTTACCATGTAAGTAGCATTCTTGGTCATGGTAGATTCTAGGTGAGCATCTCTCTGGTCTCCAGCTTTTAAAGATGGAGAGGAAGAAAGATTAGGTATGGACTTGGGCGGGGTGTCTGTAATGGCAAAAAGAAGTCAGACACATGGAGTAGTTAAGTTCAGTGATGTTGGGATGTGTATCCACTATTCTCCCAAATGTTCTAAAGAGAAGAATTTTTAAAGGGCAAAAAGGTCTTTTCTTCCCTATTATCCCCCTCCTCTGAGCCCTTTGGCTGTGGACAACGTGCTGGTTGGGACCAGGCCTCACCCTGTCTATTTCTTTTGTGTCCTTGATGGTCCCTAGTGTAATTATTTCAGCATATAGTGGATGCCTGAGGCATTTTAACTGAGGTAAGGTCTAAGGAAGGGTGAGTGCTTTCCCCATGATGCTCCTTGTTGCTTGGTGGGGTCCTACTTTTTGTGATTCCATTTGGGATTTCCTTGGCAAAGATATTGGAATGGTTTGCTATTCCTTCTCCAGCTCATTTTACAGATGAGGAAACTGAGGCAAACAGGGTTAAGCGACTCTCCAAGGGTCACATAGCTAGTAAGTGTCTGAGTCCAGATTTGAAATCAGGTCTTCTTGACTCCAGGTGCAGAGCTCTTTCCACCCAGCTGCCCTATGCTGCTCCTACCCTAACTCTGTTCTCACTGGCTATAGATTGGGTCATACATGGGAGGGAGACAAAGAGTGATCCATTGAACCAAGGCAGAGATTATATCAGCATCTTCAAAAAGAGGCAGAATGATGCTGTGGAGTTGGACGTTAGGTGTGTCTTTAAATCCCGGCTTTGTCACTTAGTGGGTAGCTGTGGGCTTGTCCAGAAGTTACCTACCCTCTCTTCTTATCTTCCTGCAAGGCTGTCGTAAGGACCAAGGAAGTTGACGTATGCAAAGCGTTTTGTAAAAGCAGGGGTTCTAAACCTTTTTGGTATTATAGTTCCCTTTGGCATGGCCTATGGACCCTTTCTCAGAATACTTCCTCCCTACCTCCACTGCCGTAATTGAAGGAAATGCTGAAATTTCAATCACAGATTAGTGAAAACATAGATGAAATTTTTTTCCCCATCCAAGTTCACATACCCCTAAAACTTATCCATGTGATCCTGGGTTAAGAATCCTGCCTTGAAGGGATACATAAATACAAACTCTTTTAAATGGTGTTCTCCAGGGGAGACAAAAAGAAGGGGGGTGCTCTATTCTTTCTCCCAATTCTGTCTTCTGAAGGAGTTGGGGATATGTTTTTGTTAGGCAGGCCTGTGACAAAGTAACATGAATTATCAAAGAAGGTAGAAGCTGCTGGGGTAGAGAGGAAGTCAGCAGTCTCACAGGATGGCATGCTAGGAATTTCGCTCCTCACCAATGCCCAGAGCTACTGCCAGCTGTACTACATGTTAGTGAGACTGTGGGGGCTGCCCACATACTTTGCTGGCAAACCAGATTTCCTGCAAGGGTCTTCCCTGTCTTGGATTGCCAATGGCTTTTTCTAGTTTTCCTTCATCTTTATGGCACATGCCCAATTTTATAGGATTTAGAGACAGGATGGGGAGATTTAGGTAACTTTTATTAAATTCTGATTTTCACCAGCCTTCCAAAATCCACTGCTCCCCTCCCCCTGTTTATTCTCTTGGCCCAAGCAGAAACCAACACTGATGCCTAGCATTGGGTTAGAACTAGACTGGACTGATGTGAAAGCACAGAAAATTCTGATTTTAGCTAAAAAAAAGGTCTTAATCTTGATATTCCCCCCCTCCCCACTTCTTTCAGTTAACTGAGAATATAAATACTACTGTGATTTGAGTTTATATACAGAATTGAGTGATTCCGGGTGATGACAGGACAGAAATTGTCAAATGATGTTTTTCAGGAAAATTAGGTGGAAAGGTAGGTATACATATTTCAGTTGATTTCCTTGGGCATATTTCCAACTGTCCTCATTTCTGCCTAAGGAGCATTGAAATCCTACCAAGCCGCTCTCAGTTGTTCTGTTAAAAAATTTTAGGCATTTGTGTATATTAAATATAACTCTGCCCTGCCAGGTCTGAATAACTCGGAGATACAATTACAAAGCTTTGTGTAGGGCTGTGGCTGTGCGAGTCAGTGTACTTTTCAGTGAAAACTTCAGCACCTCTAGCAATGTAGATCCAAATTGAACAAAACCTGAGCTCATATCAAGAAAAAGAGAAATGTAAAATTAGACCTCTGTCTTTTAGTGCCAGAATAAAGATACCACAATTCGCAAAGAGCCATCAGTCTTAATGCAGGATTTAAAAAAAAAATGTAAGCTTGAGTCTTAATTTTAACTGCCTTGAAAGTGTGGGTTTTTCCATTTAGAAAAATCATAGGTTCCACAGTATGTTATTTATTCTGCAGACATAACAGCTTAAAGAGACTGATTACCATCTGTACCATGTATACATAATTACCACATGTATGTATACATGTGTGTACGTAATGATCACAGAAAAATTAAAAACAGAAAAATGTATTATAAAAGGACATCTTATCCAAGTCTCTCTTCTCTAGAATCTCCAGTGATTTAAAAAAAAATTGTAATTAGGTTCTCTGCCCCCTCCCTTTCCACCCAATAACCTTCAGCTTGACTTTCCCCTAGTTCACTCTTGTCCTGTCATTTAGTTTTATTATGTTGGGTCAAACCACCTAAGTCTTTTCTTTCTATATAAATCTATATACTCTATCAAATCCTTTCCTCATGATCTATCTTAGGGGGCTTTTTTTCTTCTTCTTCAGATTTTCTCTCATAAATCTGTTGCTGTAAGACCCTTTACTGGGCTGTTTAGCATTCCTTCAGACTGATAAAGATCACAGATCAGACCTGTGAGATCCAAGGGTCCAATCTTGTGTTTGAATGGGAGTTTTCTCTCTATAGAATCAAAGGCTTCTCTGAAAGGCATTACCTGGCTTCTAAAACAGTGCTCCATTTCCCAAAGTCTGGAGTTGTCCCATGTCATATCTCTACCCCTCAGATACAGATACGGATACAGGCACAGATATTGTCTCCCCCTCACTTTTGCCTACTGTAGGGTGTTTTTAGGTGTTGCATTTTCCAGAGGACTTCTGTGGAACCATCGAACATCCATTCCTAGGCTAATTTGTCATTTGGTATCATTCTGGGATGGAATTTTCAAGCAGAGAGGCTTTATTCCCATCCATAGGAACTTTAACCAGAGTGAATCTCATTTGGCCCTCTGAGGTGACACTTCTCGGTGAGGGGGGAATGGGGTAGTCTGTCTTATGCCGGTTTTAATGCCCTATCTTTTCTGTCAGCTTGCCCAGCAGGGTACCATGACTGTCCAGCCCTAAATGTCACTGGTCCTACAGCCCCTGGTCCGTTCTTCAGTGACCTTAGGTTCCAATGTTTTTATCTGCTCATATGCCTTTCCAAGTCAACAAAGATCTGCTAGGATCTAGGTGGGGGTAGGGAACCTGTGGCCTTCTAGGTCCTTGGGTGTGGCCTTTTGACTGAGTCCAAGTTTTACAGTACAAATCCCTTTATTAAGGAAGTTTGTTCTGTGAAGTTTGGAATCAGTCAAAGGGCTGCACTTGAGGACCTAGAGGGCCACATGTGACCTCGAGGCTACAGGTTCCCCACCCCTGATTCGAGGTAATCTTCCTGTGATTTTGTGATTATTTTAAATTAAACCATTCTGTCTTTTTGGCTTGATTTGTGGAGTTAGGCAGCACAGTGGATTTTCCTGGAGCCTGGAGGACCCGAATTCAGATCCAGTTTTAGATACCTTTTAGCTGTGTGACCCTGGGCAAATCGCTTAACCTCTGCCTGCCTCCGTTTCTCCATCTGTAGAGGAAAAACAACAATAGCCTCTACCTCCCAGGTTTGTCATAAAGATAACATGAGATAATATTTGCAAAGTGCTTTATTAACCTTTAAATGTTCTATAAATGCTAGTTATTCTTATTAATTACTATGTGGTCCTGGGCAAATCACCAACTCTCTGACCCCTTTTTAGTTCTTTCATCTGTAAAACAGAGATAATGGCTTTAGCACTGGCTCTCTTACAAAGACAAGGCCGTTGTGAAGAGAATGCTGTGTGAACTAGAAAGTCCAACCGATGTCAGCGTAAGCTATTATTATCTGCCTTTTACGGAGGAGGTGGGGCAATTATGAAGGCACTACCCCATCATTTATTAGCTTCCACAGCACTGCTGTCAGAGCAATCCAACATTTATTAAATGCCTGCTAAGATGGGGTAGTGGACTGAGAGCTGGCCTCGGCTCCTGGGTGCGAATCTTACCTTCATCACATACTGGCTGTGTAACCCAGGAGGAGGCACTTCATTTCTCAGTGCTCTAGGCCAGAGGTGCCAAACCCAAATAGAACCAGGGATCACTAGTCGTAAGAATCCCTGCAGGCTGCATGTTGACTTAGTTTTATGTTTTAATTGTATTTTTATTTATTTTGTTAAATATTTCCCATTTAGGGTTCAATCTGGTTTGGGCTGTACTTGGCACCAGCACGTTTGACACCTCTGCTCTGGGCACCTTTATAAGATTGTATATTGCAGAGGAGATGCCCATTTCCATTGGAAGAGGATGTTTCCTTATCTGGGATTTCCCTGTATCAATGAAATCACAGGCCCAGGTCCTATCCTTTTGTGCCAGGCATTCTGCTAGGTTCTGGAGATACAAAGGAAAAAAATATTTTGCTCTTAAGGATCTTACATCCTGTTGGGGTTTGTGGGGTAGTAGACCATGTGTACGGATGTAATCATATACAGAACTAATACAGATTAAATGCAAAGACGTTAAGTAGATGGTAGTTTGGAGGTGGGAGTACTGGAAGTTGGGGGGAGTCAGGGAGGGCTTCTTGCAGGAGGTGGTCCTTGTGCTGCATCTGAAAGAAGAGAGGAATTCCATGAGGTGGAGGTCAGGCGAGTACATTCCAGGCCTGGGGGATGGTCAGTGCAAAGACAAAGGGATGGGAGATGGAGTATTGTGTGCGAGGAGGGGAAGAGAGGTGTACTTTGACTAGGCAGCAGCATGTAGGAAGGGGAGAAATGGCTAATGAGGCTGGAAGGGTAGGTTGGAGGGAGGAAAGCTAGAGGAAACAGGGAGTTGTTGGACTTTATTGAGGAAGGGGAGGGATGTGGTTAGCTCTTCAGGAAATTCAGTTTGGCAGCTGGGAGGAAGATGTTGTTTGTCCTTTGTTCTTGAATGATTATCAGGGAGGTGACACCATGAGGCGCAAGTGAACTTGAATTTAAGTGAGGGAGTACTGTGCAAGATCACCAGCCTCACCTTCTCCACTGGAGCCATCTTGGTCCAGTGGCCAGATATCCATCAGGATGACTGGAGATGGCCCAGGATGCAGCGGGAGACCTTGGCCTTTTTAAGTTAAAGTCTTTCCTAGTTCTCACTTTGAGTGAGGTTAACACCCATTCAGTGAATAGATCTGTTGAAGAAGTGAGTCCAGGCATAACCCCTTTAATAAAAAAAAGTCAAACTGGGAGGAAAAGACCTTAAGGCTCGTTGGACAAAAGAGAAACAATTACTATTTACTCTCTATATACACTATATACACTCTGAGCCAGGAGGGCCCAAAAAGCAACCATTAAGTGGTCAGGGATCTATTGTTGTCCCATCAATGAGATCCAGAGTGAATTGGGTGAATTGGGTTTAAGGCATGGTCTTTGAGAAACTAGTCAGTAAACCCCAAGACAACTAGTCATCAACATTTACCTTTCTTTGGGCAGAACACCCTCAGGTAAGGGTATGATACCCCACTTTGGGAGGGGAGTGGAGAGAAGAGGAGAAGAAAGGGGAGGATAAGAGAGGACAAGCTGAGTTGCCCAACCGGAACTGGCCAGCTGGGTCCCCATTTGGGCAGCTTGGACTACTCACAGGTTGTGTTTGTCCTTCATTCTTGAAGAGGACCATGACATCAGGGAGGTGATGACGTGATTTGAATTGAATTGGATTTAAGTGAGGGAGGGCTGTGCAAAGTCACCAGCCTCACCTTCTCCTCCAGAGTCATCTGGGTCCGGTGGCCAGATATAGATCAGGGAGACTAGAGATGGCCCAATTAAAACTAGGTAAGAAATGAGGCAAAGAATGGTCTCTTTTACCTCATTAAAAAAAATCCATCTGGGAGGGGGAGACCCTCAGGGTTTCTGGCCAAAACAGAAACAATTGCTGGGTGGAGGATATATTTGAATGACTGGAAGCAGGGATTCTGTTAGGAAGCCAAAGAACGAAGAGATTGAGGAAAAGAAAAAAGGGAGAAAAAATCCGCCCCCTGGAATCAGGTTAGCACATTTGGAGGCTCTGCGTCAGAGACTTGCAGAGCAAAGAGTAGGCAATGTGGGATGTTCAGGAGGAGCTACAGGATGAGTGTGAACTTCTGAGCAAGAAGGTACTTTAGACGTAATTTTGTAAAAGGCCTCATGGCTAACACCCCGATGTTGATCTGACCTGACAGGGGAGTCTAAATTCACTCACCCGGACATCTCTCCCCCTTTTTACTGGGACACCATTATCTTCTCATTTCAGATTTCACATCCATTTTTCTTTTCATCCACCACTGTCAGATAACCAAAGGGTTAAAACAACACCTGCCTTTCACAGATTTCGAGGAGGGCCAGTTGTGTCAAAGAAAGCTAGTTCTCTTTGCTTTGTTTTTATGAGAACATTTTTTATGGTGACCTTTATGAGCAAGGCTAACATTTGCTACTTCTTTCTAGGCTCTTTGATCATGATTTGATTTGGAACACTGGGTGCTGGCGGGACACAATGCATTTTATGTGAGAATCTCAGAAAGCTTGAAAGCACGCCAGTCATTTTAGCAACATCTTCTGCAGTCTTAAATTGGAAGGAGGGGAAGAAAATAGAGTAGACATACTAACCAAGGTTGGTGTCTTGTGGGCATTTATTTGGCCAGTTTTACTCAGGAAAGAACCTTAAAATTAATGCAGCACTGACCTACAAGTTTCAGTTTTAGGCAGTGCTAATTTTTGGTAGGAGTCTTGGAGCAAAAAGGGAGTCAGTGTTAAGTATGGCAATTTATTTCCTAGGTGAAGGGGAGGGGGAGCCTGCTGTAATGCCTGGCAAAGGACAGTTTAAATTATTCACTTAAACTTTTTGAGTGGAGAATGTAGTGACTGATACTGGAAAGGCATCAGTCTATTGTTCTAATCCGGGTCTTACTGGCCAGGGAAATGTTGGGTGGGCCCAGCCTTCTGCTAGGTGATGGAAAGCCTTGGAAGAATTATGTAATGGTAATGTCAGTGGAGTACCAGGTGTATTATGCAGTTTGTATTCATTGAAATGACTGTATTGGAATCCCCAATGAGAATAGTAAGAACCATAAATGACACACATTGTTTTCTACATTTTGCAAAGTCCTTTATGTAGATTACCCCATTTAAAGTGAAACCCTGTCAGGCAGGTGTCATTACCGGTTCTAGTGTTTCCATTTTACAGATGGACAGTGATGTTAAGTCACTTGCCTGTGATCTCCCAACTCGTATCAGTGATTTTCTAACTCTTAAGTCTACTGCTCTGTCCATAAAGATACCCTGTCTCAAACTTTGTCATAGAGCAGGGTTCTATATAAGGTAGGTCTACCTTGGGCATCACCCTAAGAAGTTTAATTACTGTCTATAAGATGTTGCTATGGAACTCAAGAACAGTGAAGCCTCAGGACATTTAATAACGTGTGAGTCAACTCTGCTTTTCATTGTCTTTCTTTTAATAGCGTCAACCAAGGGAAAAGACACTGGGAAACAGAGTCAGAAAACTTCACTTCATTTCACCAAGTATTTATCCAGTACCACGTGCTTAGCATCATACTCTGCGTGTGTGTGTGTGTGTGTGTGTGTGTGTGTGTGTGTGTGTGTGTGTGTGTGAGAGACAGGGAGAGAGAGAGAGAGAGAGAGAGAGAGAGAGAAAGAGATACAGGAACATATGCCTTTGTCCCTCTCCTCATAAGACAGTCTGATTGGAAAGTAAAGTTTACACACTTGAAACAGAAAATGATATATGGTTTTGGGGGGATAGCGATCACTGACTCCAACAGTGTTGATGATATTGGGGTGTCATGGAAGATGAGAATGGAGAGGTTAGAGTTGGGTTTGTAGTTTTCCTGCTTGCTGACATAGTCAACTTTTGGGAAAGAAAAGCACCAGGAAGTTTTAAAACTTTCTAATTTTTTTTAATAAAAGGGGAGATTCAGTGATATCTGCCAATTAATACCACCACAGGAGAGCCTTGATAGAACCCTGACTGTTGTTAGGGTCTGTGCTTTGGGGCCACCTTAGAACAAATATTTTTTTTTGGCATTTCGAAACAGAGCCTTATTCTTTATCTCCATTTTTTACTTCTATGAGGGTCCTGGTGAGTTATTGGTGACAGGTTTTTTTTTTTTTTTGCTTCTGGTGAAAGATCTGCTGTTCCCACAGTTTTGCAAAAATGCTTATTTGGGCCATAGGACAGATTAAGTTCTGGAAAGCAGTGAGGAAGAGGAGAAGAAGGAGGAGGAGGGGGAGAGGGAGGAGGGGAAGGGGGAGAGGGAGGAGGGGGAGGGAGAAGGAGGAGGAGGAAGAAGAGGAGGAGGGGGAGGAGAAGGAGGAGGAGGAACAAGAGGAGGATGGAGGAGGAGGAGGAGGAGGAGGAGGAGGAGTAAGAGGAGGAGGAAGAGGAGGAGGAGGATTTTAGTGAAACCCAAGCAGGCTGGGCTTGTTCTGCATTAAGTTTTAGCTGTGAGGATCCTTAGCAGGATTTGCTTCAGACATAACCACAGGCACAAGCTTTAACTTTAAAACCTGGGCACAGTTCTGTTAATCCTTCAACTCCTGGTGTAGGCCCTGCTGGGGAAGGAGTGAGAGAGTTGGCTTTTTTTGGAATCTAGGGGCAGTGTGAGTTGTCAGACTGAGGCTCCAGCTCTCCTTGGTCCGTCTGGTACACTGGAGCCGGGAGAGCCCTGGAACACTTTCCCTTTGGTGCTCACAGCTGCCAGAAAGTGGGTTCACTCTTGTCTCCAAAAATAAGAAATGGGTGAAGTCCTTGCATACCTTCTCCTGCAACCAGGAGCTGCTAAGCCAGATTCTCAAGGTTAAGAATGGGTTTTTTTCCCTGTGGAGTAATGTGCGTTTTTGTCTACTTCATTTTTCTCCTGCAGGATTGTTATATATTTATACACATACACACACACACATGCACACACATGCACACACATGTATATTTAAACACAAACTACATTGTGGATTTGAATGGTTTTAAATCATTCATAAATACAGGCACTCCTGCCAAAGACTCATTGACACAGTCCTATGGCCTCTTCTATCAGCAGCACGTTGATATTGGGTCTCTCTCCCTAAATTAATTGAAAAATGGGATCACATTAAAATTTTTTCCAGCTAAAGTATTAAATTAATTTGCTGGAAGGTGGGTTCCTTTCAAGATGAGCGAGGGCTGCCACCCCCAACCCAGCCCAATTATAAATCCAATATGAAAAAAAAAATCAAGTGCCTTTCCTACAGTTGTCCTCCTCTAAGTGATTTGCAAGCGGCTTGTGTTACCCACGCTGGGTCGGAATGCTGAGTTTAACGGCTTTGTTCAGGGCTAATGAACTGCTCTCATTCAGCTGACAGCGACACCTCACACCCTCTATCGAAGGTCCATTCGGAGAACAACTCCAACCTACTACAGCCTTTGAGCCGACAGCCAGGAGCACCGAGTGCAAAACGTGTTAGGTCTGCAAAAGAATTTTCAACGCAAGTTTAATTTATGCAGAAGTACTATTCTGAAACACCGGGGAAGTCCACTCTGTGTCGGGGATGGTTCGAGGTTTCCTGCCTACCCATTTACACAATTATTTCATGATTCCTCAAATCCCAGCGTCTCTTCTTTGAAAAAAGAGGGATAGTCAACCCATAACTCTCTGGGACTCACCGTTCCAATATGGGTCTTCCTTTGTCCCTTGTAGTGCACTCTATACATCCTAGCTGGATTCTAGCTGCATCCTAATCTCAGGAATGTCCAACCTTTAAACGCTAGTACCTTCCCTTTGAGATTATCTCCCATTTGTCTGTACATACTTTGTTTGTACAGAATTGTTTGCACGTTGTCTCTATGAGACTGTGAGCTCCTTCAGGGTGGGTGCTGTGTTTTCCCTTTCTTTATATCCCCAGCACTTAAGTATCTGGCACATATAACATACTTAATATGGAAACAGAGACAAATTGTTGGAGATGACACCTTTGGGACAACCTCTCTTGGGAATTAGAATACACAGAAATGATATCTGGACTTCTCTTGTTCAGTCAGTAAACATTTAGGTGCCAGGCACTGTGCTAAGTGCTTTTAGAAACTGGAATCTTCTGAGAAAGTTTTTTTTTTTTTCCTGAGGACTACTGTGCTTTAATGTTTCTGGGCTGAGCTGGAGGACAGGGAGGTCTGTCTAGCCATTTTTTGTTATGAGAAGAAGTTGGGAACCCCAGCTACAGACTGAGCAGTCCCTTAGCAAATACTTGGCTTCAGAATGAAAACGTTGGAAAATTCTCTTTAAAAGGATCATATGTATAACAGGAGGTAGAGGGAGTTTCAGAAAGAAGGTCTTCAGACCTACCTCCCTCTTGGGGAGGTCTACAAATTTATTATGCACCTTCTGGGTTGATCTTTTCCCTATATACATATAAATACACACATATGCATATATGTAATAATATTTGAAAATAAATAGCTTGGGTGTGAATAATTTTCTGAACTCCTATGAATCTTTTCCAGGAAGAACATACTAATGGAGACATTGCTGTAGACAGAAACCTAGTATTCACTAACCTCTCCCCAAGTGCAACAAACCTCCATTCTACAGGACACAAGTGAAGGATGATGTTTCCAGGCTATAGAAGCAGGACCAGTAAAAGCCACGGGTTGCAACCCTCAGTTTGTCTTTCAATGACTTTTATTTAAACCTTTGGGAGGGAATTTTCGTGTCCAAAAAGATTGTGATGCAACCTATGATGTTGCTGGTAGATGCACATGGGAGGGAGGAGAGGGGCAGAACCTGGGAAGGAGATACATATCTCCCCACTTACGTGTCCCCTTATTTGTCCAACACAAGGATTTCATCTGTAGCTTTGGGAGTAGAAAAGCAGGCATTTGTTTTCTGCATCCGTGCCTCTGGGGCTATGGCCATAGCTGATAGGCCTGGACCATGCTCACCAAGTTCATTTCATACATACCATTACAAAATGAAATTTCTTATGATTGAGAAAGCAAAGGTAGCCACTGTGGACCAGGTTTAGATTTGAAGGGGGAGCAAAAGAATTAATCACAAACCTTTTCAGGTTCCAGAGTCTATCTCTGTACAGCTTGGTATTTCTTTAATGGGTTCTATCCTTTCTTTTCTCTCTCTCTGTCTCTCTCTCTCAACAAGTGCAAGGCAAGCCATGAGATGGAACATAGAATGATTTCGGCCTAGGAGGGACCTTGGAGATCATCTAGTCTGACATCTTGATTTCATAGATGAGGAAACCGAGGCATGTCCAAGATCACACAGGTTGTGTATATCAGAGCTGGAATTAGACCCCATGTCTCCTCACCTCTGCCTTCCCAGTGGCACAGCAGCTCTTCTTATACATGTGAAAATGTTTGACAATGGCAGGAGGTGTGACAGGCTCCTGGGCACCCAAACCCCTTTCCTCCTATCTAAAAAAAAACATTATTTGTTGGAAATATGACTCGAAAGACTGTGGAATGGAGCCAGGGTGCTTTTAATGTTTCTCTTCCCAGGGAATGCTATGATGATGCATTCTTGAGAATGGAATTTCAACTGTACAAATGTGGGATGACCAATAATCTTGTATATTGTCAGAAAAAATTCGGTAATAATAAGATGAGCTGGTGTTTTGAAGGTATGGCCTGAGATGAGGGAGGGAGGAGCATCTCATATCTCTACTTGCAAAGAATCTCAGGCAAAATAGAGGAGGTTAAATGACTAAGGCAGAGAATTAGCCTCATTCTTAAGCTCTATTTTTATTGTTGTTGGCAAATCCAAGCTCAGTGTCCCTTCACCACATCTCTTTTTTTTGTTTTAAAGTTTATCCTCAATACCCTGAAGCCACCCTAATCTGTAGTTCTGACTCCCCTGCACTCCTGCCATTTAAATAATATTTTTCCTAAGCCACCAGTTCATGAAACCCGGGATAGGCTGCACCTGCTAACAAAACCATTCTGTGTTTCAGTCTGGGGTCCTTGATGGCAGCAACCGCTTATTAGTGGAGAAGAGAATTCTAAAAGAAAACAGAGTCCAATAATTTACTTTAACAAAAGGTTTATTTGAAACAGGTTTGTGCAGACATACACCAGTCAACAGGATTGATCAAAGCTACAAATCACTAAATTCTCCGAACCCTCTAAAAAAAATGCAAGTAAATGACCTTCATTTGTATTCACTCCAGGAGGGAACCCAACTCCACTGTAATGTGCTCCTGTAATTTAACTACCAGAGGACATTAATAGGACGTGAAAATGGCAACACTTCTAGGGGGAGGGAAAGAAAAAAACCCCCACATACCACTGAAGCTCCCACTGCTCTGCTGGGAGCCAATTAAACATTCCCCTACAGCACTGCTTCACTCTGCATATCCAGATTAAAACCTCCCCATCTAAAACAATATTTAAGCAATCCAAGCACAGATATGACAGACAAGGGAGCACGTGACTTTACTTGCTGATGCAAAAGACACAATGATGATTTTGTCATTCAGACAGCAGAATATTTGACCTCCAGGAACAATGGGCCACACTCTAGTGAAATATCCAGGATCATGATAGGCTAATCAACCCACTGACTAGACTGTTCCCATCTGTGTCTACCAGCACTGCGTATGAAGACCATCTTTGTGTCTCTACACTTGCTTTTATTTGCTTGGCTGTCATATTTAGAAAGAGGCCATTATTTGCTTGGCTGCCATATTTAGAAAGAGGCCAGCCAGCATGAACTCTGGGCACATTCATTGCTGACAAAGTATGAAAGGGAGAGAATGAGGTTTAGTATTCACACTAACTTCCTGACAAGAGAAAATGTGCTTATTCCCAACAGGTGTGGCTTAAGACAGCTTGGGTTGCTTTTGTGAACCAGTAGGTTTTTTTTTTTCTATTTCTGCCCAGTGACAATGGAATCATACAGCAAGATATTCCATCTCTCTCCAATTTGACCACCTCACCTTCTAAATGGGTTCACTTCTTTATTCTATTCCTGAGGTTTATTTCCAGTTTCTTTTCCCTCTCAAAGGGTGACTAATTAAATTGATCTTGGCTTGACTCTCATGTTTTTCTGGGAATGGTTAGTTGGAGCTTAACCCCAAGTTTAAATTTCTTTTCTCTTTTCCCTCAGTCATAGTGACCTGGCACTAACTACATAGTGTGAATGCATGAAGTATTTAGTTGTTAACCATTTTAGTAAGTTAGCATCCCTTCCTCCACTGGCCCACCAGAAATGCCTTCTGGTTAATGTTGTGAGAATATGTGATCTTCTTGGTCTGAAGCTATGGTAGAAATACCAGGGTGGACGTCTCACAGGTAACCACAGCAAGGAATCTGCATTTGAGAATAAGCTACCTTGGTGCCTTGGGTACTAGATCATCCTTCCTGACTTGTATTTAGCCTGCTTCCTTTCTGTTGGTGCTTAAAGTGGACACACTACTTCCTTAGGTATTGTTTGTAATTACAATTACTTACAAGTTAGGCCTCCTCTTCAATCTTGCTTTAGGACTTAACATTCTGGCCAGCTGTTCCTACTTTTATTCAATAGCCCTACTTATCTGTAAGACTACCTCTGAGATTTCCAAATCGAATGCTAATTAAGCATCTCATGCTTTAAGTTGCTGATTTGGAGTGAGTTCATATAAGATTAGAAAAAAATATTATAATGTTGGCCCATTCTGGGCCCCAGGGAAAAACATGTAAAGAGGACAAATCAGTCATGTTTGCAAAGCCCCAGAGCCCCACCCATTATGCAAGAAGCACAGCCAGAGAACACAATAGTTTGAGTTGGTCCAAATCTCTGAAGCAAACCATTGTTGAATGGCCATGTTTATTTTGTAAGCATAGGATTTTTAGCAGAGGAGAAGGGAAATAAGTAGAGGGATGGGGTCACTAAGTTTTGGTCTTGAACCTGGAGAAGTCCCATAGATTCTTGCTCCCTCCCCTTTCATAAAACTTATTTGGCAATGTGGAAAACCCTTGGGATTGTCCTCAGACTCCTACTTCCATACTTCAGAGATATCATGCTCCTATCCCTTTAAGACAGGAAAATAACCAGTTATTTTGGATGGCATGAGATTAAATCCTCTTCCCCAAGGCTACCTCGCTTAGATGTCTGCCTTAGGCCTGTGTAGCCCAAACACTAAAAACCCATTGCCGAAACCCAAATGCTGAAATACTCTTTTTTAGTCCCCGGTTTAGGAGCTCTGTAGGGTTCCTACCCCCACCTCATTTATTCATTTGCATGAAGCATTCTCTGCCTCTTAATGATTATGATGGGAGACACTGTCCTTTGGTCTGACCTGGTTAACTCATTTCTTTGATATGTTAGCACGTCAGACTTCACCCAGTTATCCAACTCCCTGTTTGTATTTTTCTATGGATCTCAGGAGATGAAGGATTCCTTACAAATGCTGAGGTTAAATCACTCCTTGAATTACTTGAGGACTTTGACCCTGGGCTGTAATTCAAACCTTAGCTGAAATGTGTGCAGTTGTTTTCAAAACAAGGAATAGATCCTAGGGAGTGAGGCTGTGTGAGGGATTCCAGGCAAACTTAGGGGCTGGCATCTCAAAACTTCAGAAACCAGGAAATCAGATGAGAACTCTTTCTTCATTATAGTTCCAGAAGCAAATTAAGGGGTCATTGTTATAATAAATGGAGATTTTAGCTGCCTGAAAAATAGTCAGGTTTGGTGTCCATAATAGATACATCCAACACATTTCTTGACATTAGCAACTAACACTCTGATTTTTTCCCCCACTATTTCTCCTTGACATGTTATTACTGATTTCCACTGCCAGCTCCCTACAGCAAGACCTGAAGCCTTGTCAAGGAAAAGAAAGCGTCAACAAACTTCTCAGCAGTGCTCTGCTAAAACCTTGGTTCACTTTTAAAAATATTACTCTAAAGGTGTTAAAGAAACAGTATCTTCTATCCACAACGTGCAGATATGGCATGGTACACTGATTTCAAACCAAAAAGTTTGTGTGTTTTCTTTCCTGGGAGGGATGGCAGGGTGGAGGAGGGAACTGGAAAATGAAACCCTAAATATTTTAAACTGAAGAAAACGGGGTAGATGCAACAGTGTCTCCCCAGAACTTAGCATATTGGCCAAGACACAGGGCTGAAAAAAAAGTCCTTTTTGATCAGAACTGAAGTGTTAATCCAGATTGCCAAGCAGAAAGCTTCCGTTTATTCTGCTCCACCACCCTGCCCAGTCAGTCACCTTTTCATGGCGTACTTTCAAAGGCTGTCTTTGCTGGCATAAGCATTTCTGCAAATGAACCCAGAATTCAGTTTACACAGTGACCCATCCTTTCTTTTTGCCCAGATGGCCAGGAACATGCTAAGTCATCATTCACGCCCACCAACTGTAAAGAGTCAGTCATATACCACGATAGATGAAGGCTTGTAATGGTTCCAGAGAACAAGAAGAATGCTAGGTCTTGACCTGGGGTGGGTTTTGCAGGATTAAACCTGATCCAGATTAGGATCCTACAGTACTGATAAAGTTTGACCTGCCAGCCCCAATGTCACATACTGTATGGCCCAGTGACAGGTCCCATGTGGGATTTCTACTGAGCCAACATCTAGCACATGCATCTTAGTACAATCTATTGCTTCACTCTGGGAGGTTTTGTGCATGACATTCTGACCTCAATTTAGAGATAGGGCAAAATGATACAGCCTCTAAGTCTGCACTAGCTAAATAAATCACATCGAATGACAGCTGCTCCTCCTAGGAACCTGGGTCATTCATTTGGCTAGAGGAAAGCTCACTGGATTAAGGAAACAGAGAAAGGCATCTTCTCCCTACATGCTTTGCTGCTGGATAGATTTCCTCACTCTTTCTAGAGCTTGGTCCATCTTTTAAAATGGAAAATATACTTAAAATCTCAGGAAATGTGGTCTGTAGTTGAGTGGAAAAAAATGATTAACGGATCTGACTTGGTAAGACTGAAGGAGGTGTAGAAAGAGGGAATTTTTTCTTATTCTACCCCTTCCAAACAGAATTAATGAAAGAAAACTTAAGATTCTAGAATTATTGCCAAAGGTTAGAGCGGAAGTTTCTTTTCTCCCTCATACCTTGAGTACTCTTGCACCAACATACAAGTATGTTGGCATTTGGACCTTTGCTACAGGTGCATGTAACAATGGGCATCTTTCTCTGTCATTCCCTCATAGTCACCATGGGTACTGATTTTCCCAAGTGGTTAGCTTTGAAGAGCTGTTTTGCATTATGCTATGGAATGAAAGAGCCCATTACTCTCCTTGATGTGTGGGGAGATTTTTCTGACCCTTATCGTGATTTTGGGAGAAAGATGACCCACACCTTTTATCTCATCCTTCCTGCTGCCTTCCGCTCCTTTCCCTTACTATAGCAAGTCTTTTTTTTGGTTGAATGCAAAATAACCATGCTTGGTAAGCTACGAATGACCAGAAACTGAATGGCCAGAAAGCCAACAGTACTGTTCTTTCATTGTGTGTGTTTTTTAAAAGTGCTCTGGTCCACAGAGTGACTGTGAAATGTCAATCATTAACAGGCTGCCCAACAGTATTTACTTCATGCCAGTCAAGAATCTAGGTTGGCGATTCAAATGAAGGGGATGTGCCTAGAGGCTGGTAGTTTACTAAGGGCTCTCGCTGCTCTTGCTCATGCCCCAAGGCATTGAGTTTAGCAAAATTTGGAAATGTGGCATTGTACACCACTGTGCAGTCCAGAAAATGCAGTATTTTGGCCCATTCTTTTTCTTAGGATTCAGGATGCTTAGTCATTCCTGAGGAAGGTGCCAGTGTTTTAAATGGTCAAAAATAAATGGATACCCTACCAGAATACAAGAGTAGGTTTCCCTTCCAGACAATGTTTGGGATGTTGGCCAGCATTTTTCAATTAACACTTCATCTTTCAATTCTTTGTCCCCCAGCTCCCTCAGTATGGCTCCCCACTTAGTAGATGGATGGTATAAATATCCTGGGGCTCATTCTTTCGAAGGACGGTACTGTACAACAATGTTCTGTGCTCTACATAGAAATGCTATCCTTACCAAAAGGCTTCCTTCTTGACACACTCACTGCAGGGTTAATGCAAGGAGAGCCCAGTCCCTGGGCTGGATTTTCATGGTTTTTTCTGGAGGAAATTAGCAAGAACTCTTCATGACTCCCTTCCCTCCCTCACCCCCACCATGCCACCATTCCACCATTCCATCCCTTGCAGTCTTTCCTTTTTCAATCCTTCCTCTTTTCTACCTTTTTCCTTTTACCTATTTCTCCTCTTCTGTGGAGGA
This sequence comes from Trichosurus vulpecula, assembly GCF_011100635.1. Classification (NCBI taxonomy): domain Eukaryota; kingdom Metazoa; phylum Chordata; class Mammalia; order Diprotodontia; family Phalangeridae; genus Trichosurus; species Trichosurus vulpecula. The sequence continues at coordinate 184,973,102 of NC_050574.1, forward strand.
GCACACTCCATGACCCCCTCCACCACAGAAGGACAGGCTGGGATTGCTAACCCTTTGTCCTCTCCAGAGAGAAATACTGGAGCTCATCTTAAGTATGGCAGGTGAATATCCAACATGGGCACTGAACTCCTGGCAGCATGGGTGTGGATTCCAGCAGCAGGGGCTGCAAAGGCACCAATCTGCTGGGTGTAGAGAATGATTGTGAGGCAATCAGCTTGACAGGTGGTAACGGAGCATCTTCTACCATGTCCTTATCTGCTGCAGACCCAAAGGTAGGTCCTGTGCACCAGCCACCAAGAGACTGCCTCATGATGACAGAATTAATGTGTAGAGTATATGCAGGATGGTTATGTCTCTCCTATGATGGTAGAGGTCAGGGAGAGAGGGGGCAGGATAGGTATTTCTCATACCCAGATCAGGATTCTATTGAGTTTGCAGGCCAAGAGGCCAGAAGCTGGGGAAATCATATGGCTGGGACAGCTGCAGCATTGGGTTACCATGCCACCAGCACACCTGGCCCGCCATGCAGAGAGTGTGAAGGGAAGAAATACTGTCTGTGCATATGGGGAAGAAAAAACAGCTAGAAAGAGCCCACAGGATGGCTGCAGAATACTTCACTGGAACACCTATGTGTTAGCACTGCTGGGAAGGTAGGAGGCTAAAAAGGTTAAGATAAATATTCTCAGATTTGTCATCCCATTACATATTTGTGATTTCATTGCAATCAAGAAGTTTATGTCAACTTCATACAAACAAAATTTAAATCAAAGCGAGGGGAACAACCAGTCTGGCGTAAGGTTTACATGCTGCTGGTGCACTTAATCTACAAGTTAACAAAACAGGAAGTTTCCATACCCCCATTCCAATTAAAGCAAGATAGGTTTCTCACGGAACATAAAATTCTTTTACCTTTCTCCCAGAACAACTTGTACTGATGTTTAAATATTGGTGAAACATAATGTTTTTAATTTCACACCTCACAGAGCACAGTCGAATGCTTCATAACAACATAAACAAAGCATTGCAGACAAATTGAAACAACGATTTCCCCCACCATATGTAGTCAGGGTTTGCAAAGGGGAGACATAATTAACAAACTTGCTGGCTAAGGCCACAGAAATGAATTTTCTTTCTGGTGTTTCAGCTGCTGTTGCTGCCAGCCTTAGTCAAGGATGCTGGATACACTCATCTGAGTCCCATCATCAATTCCTGCTATCTGTCAGGGAAGGCAGTGTCCTACTGCACTCCAGCTCTCTGTTTGGTTGTGTCGTAGGAGCGGACCACTTCTGACTGAGAGACCACTCCATGTTCTTCTTGGGAAAAGGCATATCCATCTGAAAGAAGGGAGCACAGAGCAAGTCAGTTCATGAACACAATTCAGGACACTCTGGGGTGATAAAACTGCCTTTGTACCATAGACATGGCTTCCCTTGTAGCTGAAATACTGGCCAGAGAAACCTCGACTCAATCTGGCCAGCATGAACTAGCAGACCCAAGGTGTTAACATACGTCACAGAAGAGGAAGAAAAGGTCAGTGCTCCTTTGGCCTTTGAGTGGGACCACTTTCCCCCGCCCCGCCCCAGAGCAAGGGTTCTTAACCTGAGGTCCACAGAATGCTCCCTGCACTCCCACCCTTGCCCCGAGAGGTCCATGGATAGATTTGAAGGGGTCTGTAAAGTTGGATGAGGAAAAAAATTCCATCTACATTTACATTAATCTTTAGTTTCCTTTGTAATCTTAAGTATTTTATTCTTATGCTTTTAAAAACATGATTCAGAGAAGGGGTCTCAGACACAAACAAGCTTTGGAACTCTTGCCCCGGAGACTGTGTCCATGCTAGACTCAGAGCATACTCTTGCTCCACCTTCCTAAGCTGTTTCTCTTTCCTTAGGCCCTTCTACTCACTGCTGAAAGGAGAAAGAATAACTGGGATAGACAGGTTTCCTGGTTAGGAGACAGATGCTGCCAACCTCAGACTGTATGAGATGTGTTAACAGGGGATGCATTGGTCCATATCTAGATTTTCCCAACAACAATCAAGAGATTTCTGCACCGGAAATGCCAGACTCTGCCTGTAACTAGAGGCTTACAGAATAATTTACAAAGTTGTAAACATGCTGGGGGAAAGAAAAAAGATATTAATACTGAAAGTTGGCAAAGCAATTTCACAATGCCCTGAAGCATTCCTAGGTTTTTAAAAAATCAGCTTGACTCAGACTGGCAATAAGATATTTAAAGTGGGTTCCTTCCAGTTTGAGTAAATAAGGTAACATGCTGAACTTCTTAAGAGGAATTTATTGATCAGCAGTTCAGGCCACAGCAGGCTCGTTTCTTGCATTGTGGTTCAAAGGAAGGTTGGCATTCACAATCCAGCTTTGAGGAAAACTTTGGACTCCTTTCTTCTCCCTAACAGCAGGCTTCTCACATATTAAGAGGTCGAGGAAAGGACTTTTACATTGTTGGCTGGACTTCGTAAGTCAAGGGGTTAGAGAGTTATCACACCCAAACAGTAAACACTGTAATTAAATGAAAGCATAATAAATAAATAATGATGATAATAAAGAGGTGGATATTCCCATCCAGGCCTATCACTTTAAGCTAGTCTATGATAATCTGACGCATTACTGACAATGCGACCATCCTTTAAAAGGAGAAAAAAAAATATCAGTCATACAAAGTTGGGCTCAGGCTATATCTACTGGATTCTAAATAAAGCAGATGTGATTGTATGGATGAACTGATTTGGTCTTTAGAGGTGTGCCAAATCACATGTGTGTAGGTGGATGATTGTGAAAAGAAGCCTTGAGAAGAGGAAAAAACAAAAAAAGGAAGGGAATTTTCCTTCTTTAAGACAAGATAGCCAAGGACCATCTTCAAGATACATTGAAACCATTCATTCTGAGCCATCAAGTCTGTTGTATCCCAAAGCTCTGTGTGTCAAGTTCCTGGCCAGCTTCTTGGCGCTCCTAGCAAGGATAAGGAATAGCCTCTATTTTGGTCTACAAGCAGCAAAGCACAAGGAATGAACCAAGAATTAGCAAGGTTGGAGCAGTCATGCCCATGTGTCCCCACCTGAAGGGACCTGTTGGCTGGGTTTGTTTGTGGACATCAGGGTGGGACTGAGCTGATAGCAATGCTGGGGGAGAATCAGAAAGATATAAAGGAGAGGATCAAGGGGCCAAGAAGTGGGAGAAGGGTATGAATAAACTGGAGAGAGAGAAGGAAAAAGAGTTTAAGAGGAAGAGTTCATTTCTGTAGAACTTTGGGAGAAAAGAAGGGAAGGGAAAAAGGGAGGGAGAGAATCAAAGGTTTATTATAACTCTCCCCACTTCAAACTCTCAATAAATTCACGTCCCTATCACCTCCAGAATCAAAAATCTGCTGTGGTGTTCAAAGCCTAGCCTTCTCCCAACCTTTCCAGTCAGCCCCTCCTCACTGCCCACTCACATACACAATCTACCAGCCTTCTTGCTATCATTCCTCACACAAGAAATTCTATCTCTGAACTCTGCACATTTTCTCTGGCTCTTCCCCCCCCCCCCACCCCTTCTCATCTCCATTTCCTGACTACCTTTGAGTTCTAGGAGCCTTTCCTGATCCCTCTTAATTCTACAGCCTTCCCTCTGTTGATTAGCTCCAATTTATCCTGAATATAGCTTTCGTGTACCTAGTTGTTTACATGTTGTCTCCTCCATTAGACTGTAAGTTCCTTGAGGGAAGGGACTGTCTTTTCCCTTTCTTTGTATCCTTAGCTCTTAGCGCAGTGCCTGGCACAAAGTAGGTGCTTAATAAATGCTTGCTAATTGAGTGTCTGAAGAGAAAAAATAGTGATAGAATGAAACTAGGGATAGTTTTTGGAAACTCTTTTTAATAAAGATGGCTCCCTCCCCCAAGTAATTGGATATGTGAGCATGGTGTTCTGCCCTTGATCTGTGCCTGGAAATGCCACTGACCTCCTAGGTCAAAATGAGTCCTGTATGTGGGAAGATCATGTGCTTGTCTGTTTCTCCCCTGTGCTCACACTGAAAAAAGTTTATGTAAAATCTCTTATAATTGGCTCCCACAAAAGGTGGTTTTTAATAATCCCTAGCTTTGATTCTGATTGCTTTAAGACTTACGGGCAAGCCGCTGGAAATCACTGCCCTGAAATGGGCTTCACTTGTCTTCAGTTTTTCTAGGGGCTTTTCTATTCTCTTGGAGTTGTCTAACAGGATGGACATCACCACTGTTTTCAGTCGCCAACCTGGACAATGAAAACTTCCCTCTTCCAGCTAGAGCTGGGCTGTGCCAAACCTCCTTTTCCCTCCAGCCTAACCTTTCAAACCACACCTCAGATTCCCTGCTCAGAACAAGGTACTCATTGTGAGGAGTTGCTACTTCAGTCCAAGTAAGAAGTCTTTCCTCAGGAGTTTTCAAAGCTAAACCTAATGAATAATACCACCTCCCAAGGTAGGTAACCAGCCATCCTTTAGGGTTGGACTCCTTGGGCATTTTTTTTAAGCAGAACATTTCTAGTAAACATCTGATGGTTTGTCAAGGTGTGCAAGAGTCAGTAATTCAGGGACACAATGAATGCTAACATTTGCTGTGTGGCTTCTGGCAAATACTTCCCTTCTCTATGTACCTTTTCTCTAAGGCACACATCTGTGAAAAAAAAAGGGTACTGATAAGAAGAACGATTCCTGCGATGCAGAGTCACAGGATGTTTACCTCTGGAAGGGACCGTGGAGACCATTTTGTTTAGCCCACTCATTTTATAAATTTGGAAGCCAAGGCCCAGCAAAGATGTGTGGGAATCTCCACAGCAGGCTCTGAAGGTTGGCAGTGGCTCTTTGGTAGAAAGTTGTCTACCCTCTGGGGCCGGCTCTGAGCTTTCCTTCAGAAAAGTGCTCTTGGACTCATCACACCTTCCGCTGATCAAACTCCTTCCATCCCCCTCAGTACCTAGCACAGCTTTTAGTACGTTGGGTATCCAGAATGCCTCTTCCACAGTTTGCCTCACGTAAATGTGAGCTCTCATCCTTATTCTCAGGTGGTCTCCTGTCTCATCTTTCCAACTAGACTGTATACTCCTAGAACCTATGTATGTTGCAGGAGTTCTGTAATGCCCCCAGTGCTCAGCTGGCACCCTTCCTCCCTCCCTGCCCCCAAGCCCTTGTTTAGTCAGAATAAATTCAAAGTCTTGTTTTATCGATTATTTAGACTCAGGAAACACTGGGCAGTGAGGTATCTTACGAGGTACTTGTTTCCACCACTCTGTAGTAATGGTATACTGGGAAATTAGTTGAATGCATTTCATTGTAGAAATTCATCTGCTGTGGACAGGTGTGCGCACGTGTGTGTGTGTGTGTGTGTGTGTGTGTGTGTGTGTGTGTGTGTGTATGTGTGTGTGTCCATGTGTGGTGTTTATGGAGGCGGGAGTAGGAAGTGGGAGAGAGAAAAGGAAGGAACTATGCCGGGAAAATAAATTGCACATTTCCTTTACAGAATTTTAAAGGAGTATGTGTGTGTGAATGAGTAAATCCTATGTATTTGTCAGTGCAAGACGAGAGAAATAAAGGACTTGACCTGACAGTCAACCAGTGGCAGATTTCCTAAGCCTCAGTCCTCTCAGCCAGGAGTCCTCACTGTTTGTGGCCAAAGAAAGGTGACTATGCAAACAACCAGCCAACGATGGAAACACAGCTGCCCCCTTTTTTTTTTTTTAAGAAAAGTAAAGAGTGTTTTCATCAGAAAAATTTGGATAGGTATAAAAATGAACACCGACTTGATAGAATCAATCCTTTTTGTGTAGAAGCAACATGGGGCACAGAAGAAAGAATGCAGGATTTGGATTTGGAGGCCTGGTGCTAATCACTACCTGTGTGACCTTGGTAAATTATGTACCTTAGTTTCTTCATCTGTAAAATGAGGGGTTGGTTATATGACCTTGAAGGTCCCTTTTTATGATTGGCGATCTTATTTATTAGTTGCTGACCCTGAATAAGTAATTTTGCCTTTCTGGGCCTCATCTGTAGAAGACTATTTGATTTATTACCAACAGCTCTAAACCTATGGTCCTATGAGTTTGTGTTAGCACATTAAACCATCTAGCTTAAATGAAAGGATCGACTGTCTTCCTCCTCTGGGAGGTGCACCCAGAATCCTGGGCCCAGGCCCAGGAAAGAAGTAATATCAAATTCCCATCCTGTGTGTGGCACTTCCAGACATAGCCCTGGAAGACCTGAGTGTGCAATGGGTTTCCTTTGCCTGAGAATCTGTGGGGCCCTTCCTGTGAGGGCCCATCATCAGGCTTCCCACAGGCATTCCAAGGGTATTGCTCAGTCATGCAGTCATGGGAAGAAGCGTAAGGATCAGGTGTGTGGCCACAATCAAGAGTCTTTTCTTCCTACCAAACATGTCCATGCCACTGGGAAGACAAAGGCTAGAGAGGTCACCACCTTGGAAAAGCAATAAACTGGCAGCCAACCTCTTTCACCACCAGCTTCTCATAATGTAAAATATCCGTTGGTGTTTCCAGAGGGCTGTGAGCCAGGTCTGCTGAGACGGGGCTGGCCACTCATCTTTTCAGGAGGAAAGGCAGGTAAACTGTTGAGAATATAGGGCATGATTTCCTACACAAACCCCAGGTAGGAATCAGGCCAGCTGTGGGAGAACAGGTAGACAAAGCAACCTAAGAGCCTAGGATTTCCTGCCCAGTCCCCTGAACATCAGCATGACAAAGATGCATGATGCTTGCACTAAGAACTCTGGCTAATGAACTTTTAATTGCTCTTTGCATCCAAATGCTTCAGCTCACTGGAATCTCCTCTTCCTTTCTCTCTCTCTCTCTTTTTAAAAATTTCCCACTTCCATAAATCTTGCAGGAACCATGACAGTCTGAAAATAATAATGTGGACCTGGAGAACACACTCAGTGGAGCCAACTTGGAGGCTTTCTTTCTTTTTTCTCATGCAGATGCTTTCTAAATATCCAGCCACTACCAGAAAAAGGGAGATAGGGAAGGGAAAGATGGGGAATCTCCAAGCTATTTTCACTTCCATCTAGGCGGGACATGGGATGAGGCCCAGAAATCAACTATGCCATTTTTTTTCCCACCAACTTAGTTTAAATGTTATTCTCTAGTGGACCTTTTAAATCCAGCTGGGTTTTGGTGAAATCTTAATAAAGGCAACAGATTTCTGTCACTGAAGAGAGGAGGTGGTCATGATGGTCAAGTTGCATAAACAGCTTTTCTGTGGCCCTTGTTCTAGGAATCCACAGTACTCTTCAATGATAGTTTATCGTAATGCTACAGGGTAAACTAAGGCACAGAGAAGCTGAGAGGATTAATCACAGGATGTTAGAGCTGAAAGGGACCTTACTGATCTGCTAATCCAACCCTTCTCCTTTTGTAGATGTGGAAACAAAAGACTCAGAGATGTTTTCAAATAACTTCCCCCAAGTCACACAGAGAAGGACAAGAGGCAAGATTAGAACCCAGGGTTTCCTGACTCCCAGGCAGTAAATTACTGCCACTATCTGTGGCAGTAATGAGGAAGAGAAGCTGCTTAATGCCTCTTTTTCCAGTAAAAACTAACCACTGGATAACCATCTGTTTCTAAAAAGAAAAATAAATCCAGTTCTCTATCGAGTTGTGAATTATTAAAGTAAAATAAGATTTTTTAAAGTTTAAAAATATTTTATTGCTAAAAAATGCTAACCCTCATCCAAGCTTTCAGTAAGTCATAATCTTTTTGCTAGTGGAAGGACTTGCCTCAGAGCTGATGGCTGCTGACTGATCAGGGTGATGGTTGCTGAAGGTTGAGGTGGCTATGGCGATTTCTTTTCTTTCTTTCTTTCTTCCTTTTTTTTTTTTTTTGGAGTGGGGAAAGCAGGGCAATTGGGGTTAAGTGACTTGCCCAAGATCACACAGCTAGTACGTGTGTCAAGTGTCTGAGGTCACATTCGAACTCAGGTCCTCCTGACTCCAGGGCCAGTGTTCTACTCACTGTACCACCTAGCTGCCCCTTTTCTTTCTTTCTTTTTTTTTTTAAAAAGATTTTGCAGCTAGGTGGCCTAGGGCATGGAGTTCAAATCCTGCCTCAGATAATTCTCTGCTATGTGACTTTGGGCAAGTCACAACCTCTCTCAGCCTCACCTTCCTCATCTGTAAAATGGTTAGCACCCATCTCCCAGGGTTGCTGTGAGGGTCAAATGAGATAACATGTAAATCACTTTTTAAATCTTAAAATACTATATAAATGCCAGCTATTATTATTAAAATTAAATTTGAGGACTTTGTGTTTGCTCTGCTTCCTGGATTGCCTGTTGTATGTATATCCCTTCACCATTCCCAGCATCAGAAAATGTGTTGCAGTAATTAATGTTTAGGAAATGAGGTTTCTTCCCTAAGAGCACTGACTTAGGATCTGTGTTTCATGGGAATAACTAAGTTATGTATGACCCTGTCTGTGTTCCTGGTGACCATTTGGGCTTTTACTCATTTATGGAGGGGTAGGGGAAGGTTTGAAAAAAAATTCTTCTTTTGCTTTGCAAAGTATTTTGTAATCTTAGCACACATAATTCAGCTCAGATTGTTAACACAAATCCTTTCAATGTCTGTGCTATGTACACAATGATGTATTTTTACAACGATTTTACCGATTCATTTTCACCTTCTTGTTCTGCCAGCTATTTCCTCCTCAACCTCCCTAGGGAGGGGGAGAAGTCAAAAGATGGAGGGGGGAGGGGGCAGTGGAGGAGGGGAGAGAGGAAGGAGAGGGACAAGGAGGGAGCCAGAGGAGAGAGAGAGGGAGAACAAGGGGAGTGGGAGGGAGGAACCGGGAAATGGAGGGAGAAGACAGGAGTAGGATAGGGAGGGAGAGAAAAGGTCAGGCTTGCGAACAGCAAAGGTCATCTGACAGTAAGTGGACTGAATAGGAAGTGCGCATGCTAGAGCATGGATAGAACAACTCTGAAAGTCCTTTAACTACAAATGGTCTATGCAACAAGCTACTTGGCTTGTTCACATTTACCAAAATTTCTGAAAGCCTCAAGATTGGTTCTTTGGGTACATTCCTGTGGGTTTCCAGGCCTCTCTTTAGAAGTTGGAGGTAGTCCACACCTCAGACTCTGATAAACCTTCAGTTCTCCAAGCATTCTCTTATATAAGAATTCTCCCTTGACCCCGGCCCTGGCAGGTCTGCCTAAAGATCTTTAGCAGAGGCCAAGGGGCTGTGCTGGCAGAGGGCCCCTCTTCAAAGGATCAATGACACGGCCAATTCGGTGTATGCCCCTACCAAGGTTAGGCATTTTTGCCAGGAGACTCAGCAGCAAAAAGGTGTGAAACTGTAATGGGGGAAGTAGGGGAGAGCGCTTACTAGGAAAAGGAATGGGGCCCAGATTAAACAACTTAGTAAAGTTATGGACCATCACAAGAGTGTTGTTATATTTATATAAACTAGAGTTTACACATTTTCTTTAAGGAAAAAAAAAAAGAATTCAAAACAAAGTATTTTAGCTTTAAAAAAAAAATCCTTTTGGGACCCAGAGAGAGGGATCTTGAAAACATCAGGATTTTAAATATAAGGATTTTGTCATTCAGGCATTTGATTGGGTCCCAGGGAATTACCTACATTCAAGCTATTCTTGCCTGGGGCCATATACACTAATTCCACTTCCCAATTTATGTCTCTGGGTTGGCAGCTCAGTCCTCTTTCCCTATTAGCACTACCTACACTCTTCATTAAGCCTTCCCTCTCTCTTTACCTGTTTGGCTTTCAGCCAGTTACTTACGTGATACACCTTGCTGGATAGAATTAGAACGGAACAGACTCGGAGGAGTTTTTCTGCCCAGTCTCTTTAACAAGTGATCTCGCTCATTCAAGCTGTAAGGAAATTAAACATGGGTCAGTCTCCAGCTCCTTTAAGTACATCTCAGAGGTACTTGCTGAACAACTTCAGGTTGTAAAATAAAACAGACGGGGGAGGAGGGAAAGAAAGCTTCCCCACATCAAGGAAAATGCCCTGTTTCCCAAGTTGTCCCCCTATTTACAATAGATATTATTATGCCACGAAGTCTGTTAGGGCATTTGGCATTCTTCTTTAAAAGGCTTCTCTCTTCCACGTTGGCCTGACACACAGCACTGGGCTTCCCCTTCCACTTCACTGATGGGTACTACAAATGCCCTTTTCATACCTGTTCTTAGGACACCTTTGGGAGGAGGAAGGATGCATTTCTTTGCTCCATGTCTTTAAAGCTGCCATTCCCACCTGGAGCTTGCCTTTATGAACACCATAGTCATAAAGGGCACCAGTTCAAGCCTCCTTATTGCTTGTCTTTTGAAAGGCTCAATTCTTCCCATGCCTAATCAAGAGAATTTCTTTTTCTAAGGAACTCACTTCTTGTGTTCAGATCCGTAACACCTGAGATCAAAGTGAGTTTTTGTCTAATTTACCAAGATATGAATCATCATCATCATCATTTTTGGCCACAATCCCTCCAGGGGTGACCAACAGAAGAGCCATGCCCCAAGATGGCTCCATTACTAACCTGCTTCCTTAAAAACCAAAAAGGCTTTGAAACAGCCCTGTAATCAAATGAGGTTTGTCATCTTCCTTTTAGGATGTCATTAACAACAACAGCTCACCTTTATATGGTGCTTTTAAGTTGCTTTGTGGGACACGATCTCATTTGAGCCTCACAACAGCTCTGCTGTTTTAAGATGAGGAAACCATGGTTCAGGAAGGTCTGATATTAATTAGCATATCCAAGACAGGATTCAAGTCCAGTACATAGCCAAGCCTTCTCCTAACTGGGCTGGGCACACCATCCTCAGTCCTTAATTCCCAAAGTCTGGGAGTCTTGGTGGAGGCTTTATGCAGTCCCTTACTTGCAAGTCAGGAGGGCCCCAGACCCAGCTTTCAGGCTTTGAGGGGCAAAGAGGCTCATAACTCATACACAAAAGGCCTGTTCTTCTCTAGCCATGTGGAGGGTATGTCTTCAATCAATCTCTGGGGATTCTGGACTGCCTCAGTTCTTCTCTTAAAGCTAGGAATCCCAATAACCAGGGCCTGTGAGATCATGGCTGTGGTTCCTGGGTCAGGGTCTTTTTTTTCTTTTCCTTTCCTTCCCTTCCTTCCTTTCTCTTAAAGAGTGGCTCAGATTCTGTCTGGTTTTAGGATTTTACCTTCCCTTCCATGATCAGGCAATGAGGCGTGTGCTGCACATAGGTAACCAGAACAGATTATTTTGTAGTTGTTGTCTTTGATAAGATCACAATGTTTAATTCATCACCAATTAAAAGGAAGCCTGGGCTTAGCGGAGCCAGGCAAAATGTTTGGAGGGCTGATGAGGCGAAATGCTTTCTCTATGCCATCACACTGGCTTTGCCTTTTCTCTCAAATGTTTTTTTTTCCCCCTTCCACTGGCCAAATTAATCTCAGTGGAGCCCGCTGAGCACCTGACCCTGACCACAGTGACCTTCAGATAAATGAGGAGTAAGCATGTTCAAGCTTGCCTGTCCCCCTGTGCAGCCACCAGAGCTTTCTGGTTTCAGGAAATGGAAAGTTTTATGAAGTGCCTGTCGCCCTCCCTACCTGACCCAGCATGAAAATGGCTCAGATCTATTCGCAGAATACAGGACAGATCCCAACGAAGCAAGGCAGCCTTGTGACTTCTTGTCCGTACTCGAGGCTGCAGGGTTCACTAGAGGTATTTGGAGCCTGCCTAAATGCAGAAGTTATGCTGGACCATCCAGCCTCCTACCTATCACCCCTCAAGGTCCTGCTGTCCCAGGGTGGGGCATCTGGTTGGTACTCAAAGGCTAACTGACTTTTCTAGGAGAGGAGGGAGAGGAAAGGAACAGGGGCTTATCATGTGCCCCTTTCTATCCCCGCCCCCCACTCTGACAGCTCAGATCTTCAGAGCCCTCACATGCAGAAGCTCCTCCCTGTAGTGTGGCATCATGAAAATTTCATTTACTCCCAGGCAGAAAGTCATCTGACAGACTCCTTAGCCCTGTTTTTCTTCATACAAATGCCTCTTAACTTAGTTTCTCTTAACAGCTGGCATTGTTCTTTCTCCCTCTTGCCCACACTTGGAAAGCACCACGGGCTTGGAGATCAAGCATCACAATGAAACTGCACAAACTTATAAGTTTTCCCAAGGCTCAGCATATCTCATAAACACCCTTCCCTGAGGACTTTTTAAGTAACTGTAGATTGGGGTGGGGGGAAGCTTTTGTTTTCAGGTTTTGGAAAAGGTTCTTAAATATTTCAATTTAGAGTTGTGGAAGAAAAGCGAGTAAACTGCCTATACCTTTTGACCAGTGATCCCACTGCTGGGCATAGATCCCAAGCAAGTCAAATACAGGAACAAAGGTTCAATTGATGCCAAAATAGAGCAAACAAGGAACGGGGAACAAAATGGGTGCCTGTTATGATAATTAGCATTTATACAGTACCTAATGTCCGCCAGGTACCATGCTGAGCACTGCTACAAATATTATGTCATTTGATCCTCACAGCATCCCTGGAGGGTTGGTGCCATTATTATCCCCACTTTATAGCTGAGGAAACTGAGGCAAACAGAGGTTAAATGACTTGCCAACTAGTAAGGACTGGAGGCTGGATTGGAACTCAGAACTTTTTGCCTCTAGGCCTAGGGCTATCTGTCCAGTGAGCCACCAAAATGCCACTGATTGGGGAATGGCTGCAAAAATTATGGTACAGGAATATAGTAAAATATTACTGTACAGCAAGAAGTGACTATGAGTTATGCAGAGAAACACTAACAGCATGTAAGCAGAGCCATGAGAATAATACATATGACTACAACAATGTAAAGGAGAAGTTCATTAAAAGGATTCTGAACTCTAAGTAACTGAAAAATCCAATGATGGTCTTGCAGACTAGATCATGAGCATATCTTCTCCGCCCCCCCCCCCCCGGCAGAGATGTGGGGGACTACCAGGACAGAATATTGTATACATTGTTGGATATAGTGACTATATTATATATTTTTGCTTCATTTTCTTTCCCTCAAGCAAGGGTTCAATCCGAAGGGATAGAGATTTGGAAATGACCTATGGAGAGCATCAATAAAACATTTTTAAAATAAGTCTACAAGCATTCCCATTATGTGCTAACTGCTGGCAATACAAAGACAAAGTGAAACAGTCCCTGATCTCAAGGAGCTTATGTTTTATAGAGTATCAGGAAGGCTCTCAGAGTGCGTAAACAACACCATACTGGAGGTGTCAGAGGCACAGGCTTTTCCCACTTCCTCTGTCATCAACAGGCATAATTGGACCATAAGTTTCCATTGTAAATCACTTACTGAAACAACTGGGAATTCCTTGTGTGCTATGAAGGTAGAACTTGGTTTTGTACAAATAAAACATCCCATGTCTGAAGGACATTCATGTCAATGTACTTCAGTGGTGATAGAGTCACGTGGTCTGTCCCTGATTGCCTCTCCAGAGGGGATGTCAGTGGCTACTGTGTGTATACTTTCTCTGTTGGTGTGCTGGGATCCAACAGCATTACAAATATTCAAGACACGTTAATTTACCCAGTGATGATCTCTGGTGCTCCTCTCAGTAGTAATGCTGAAATCCATCCAGGGAAGATGTTTTCCTACCAAAAAGTCTGTTATAGACTGAGATGCAACCAGCGATTGTGGCATTTGAGGCAAGCAGTAAGACAAATCCGATTGACATGGACAAGGATGGAATGAAAATTGCAGGAGACCCTGCACGTGTCTCAGGACGGGGAGGGGGCGGACGAAAGGGGAGAACTCAGGCCACTGCCCAGTGTAAGGGAGACAACCTATGGCATACCACAATCAGGAGATGTCAGGCTAAGTGACTTCTCAAGGAAATCTTTCCAAAACATCTGATTCCCAGTAGTCTATCTGGTAATTGAGAAGTACAGGTGGTGTTTCTTTAAAAAAAATGAGTTTGAGCTCCTAGATGCTAGAAAGGTTATTCATAGAGAGAGCTTGCCTTGGCCCAGACACTAAGAGAGAAAGCTTCCCATTTCTTCTGAGGAACAGAGGCAAATAGGAGTTAAGTGATTTGCCCAGGGTCACAAAGCTAGTAAGTATCTAAGGCTGGATTTGAACTCATGTCTTCCTGACTCCAAGCCTGGTGCTCTATCCACCACTATACCACCTAGTTGCCCATTCCTTCTGGTAACTTTCTTTAAAAAAAAAATTAATCTTGTTAATTAGGTGCCAAGCTCAGTATTGGTATACAATACCCTATTTCATTTCTGGTTCTAAGATACCCTAGGGGTAGCAATGAGCTTTCATTCTCAAAAATTAGTGTTATCATTATAGAAGGACTGTGATACGAGTGTTTTGGTGGCATCACAGATCTGGAGCTGGGAGGGACCTACAGGTCATTCTAATCCAACCTACCAGAGACCTTCTTTTACAGAAGAGGAAACTGAGTAATTTCTGTTAGCAAGCTGCCCTTAGGAAGTCACAAATGCATAACTCACAGTGAGCCAATCTGCTGAGCATGATAGGAATAATTACAACTGGACTTCAGCATTTTTGCTCAGTAGCCATTCTTCTCTGAAAGGAATCACAGCTGAAGCAGCAACAGGAGCTCAAACTCATTTTTTTTTTTTAAAGAAACACTACCTGCACTTCTCAATTAACTGATAGAGACTGGGAATCAGATGGCTTGGAAAGATTTCCTTGGGAAGGCACTTAGCCCTACATCTTACTTTCAAGCAAGACTAGAACATCTAAGGAACCCCAGGCAAAGATAAACTATTCTATTTTTCAAGGCCTCTGGAGAATGATATTAAACAGTGGTTCTGCGGCACCCCACTGTATCCTTTAGTAGCCAGGAAAAAGGAGTGGTCCAAACTGGGGAATGTCAAGAGTGTGACTGGCATAATTACCTGCGCAAGAAGAAAGGAGACCAAAAAACCAAACAAACAACCCAGTAAGAACTATAAATGTAACTTAATGTATTCAATGAAGCTTCTGTAAGTACTATTCTAAAATAAATAGTAATTAGTGATTTGCTACATTTTAAACCCTTTGAAGTCAGGAAATATATCTTATCTTTTTTATCTCCCTTGTTGCCTAGGATAGCACCTTGTGGTCAACAAATATTTGTTGATTATAGCCTTTATATATATACATATATATATGTACATATATATACATATATATGTACATATATATACATATATATATATATATGTACATATATCACTTGGAAGATTGCAAAGTACTTTACAAATATCTCATTTGATCCTCACAACAATCCTAGGAGGGAGGTGCTATTATTATCCCCATTTTACAGGTGAGGAAACTGAGGCAAGCAGAAGTTAAGCGACTTGAAGGGTAAGGGTCACACAGCCTCTAAGTGACTGAGGTTGAATTTGGACTTGGGTCCTCCCGATTCCAATTCCAGTACTCTAGCTATTTACGAAAAATTCTCTGCCAACCCACACATATTCCACCCTTCTTGCAAAACCTGGTTTAACACTCGTCTCCTCCCATAAGCCTACCTTTCATTATGCGGCTCCCAGGCTTAAAAAGCATCAGTCATCTTGTATTCCTATTATAATGAACCTAAATTTGTCTGCCTGTCTTATAATGCTCTCCAAAACCCACTCTGCCCTTCATGTTCATTTCTATTGCTCCCCAACCACAACCTTGGACCTAGTCAAGCTCATCTTCTTACTGTCACATGGACACATTATGTTTCTTCCAATCCCTTTTCCTGCCCTCATGTTTCTCCCACCACCCTTCAATGCTTTCCCTTTGACCTATCCAAATCGTACCCATCCTCCAGAGTGGAGTTCAGTCATCACCACCTCCATGAAGCCTTCTCTAAAGTTTCCAGTCCTCGCTGATATTCTCTCCTCCTTGGAATTTCTCCTTATTTCATGTTTAGAACTTGGTATCCTACTGTTTTGTGTCCACTGTTGATTGTTTCACGTGTGTTTGTCTGAAGGAACCCCGGAGGTCACAAAGTTGAATTCACGACAGAGTTAGAAACCCTTATTTGATACCCTTGAACAAGTGCCATTCATAATCTCAGGGCCAAGACAGATCTCAGAGGTCACCTACCAAAGCTGGCACCTGAAGAGGAACTCCCTCTACAGTATTTCTGACACGGGTTATCTAGCCTTCAAAGGAAGCTTTCTAGGGGTGGGAAACTCCCTCCACCTCCCCATTCATTGAATTGCCTCTACCTGTCAGGAAGTTGGCAGCGTTGGTGTTGCTTTTTCCCCATTTCTCTAAGCCAGATACTGTCAATTCCTTCAAAAGATCCATGTGTGGTACGGTTTCATGTCCCCCCACAAACCTGGTCATCTTCCTGTGGAGGTACTTGAGTTTGTCAATGTCCTTAAAACAGAGTGCCCAGGAGAGACTATAATGATCTGAATGTGGTCTCACTAGGGTGGGGTTACAGGAGGACCATGACATCCCTTTTCTGGATGAGATCCTTTGGTTAATACAGCCCAAGATATTTTTCATTAGCTTCTTACCTGCTATTTTACATTGTTGTTGACTTTAATGTAGCTTACACGACATTAAAATTTACCCATCTTTATCAGATGAACCATTGTCTAGCTACTTCTTTTCCCATTCTATACTTAGGCAGTTAATTTTTTGAACTGAATTGGTACTTTACACTTATTGCTATTACATTTTATCTGATTAGATATGGCCCATTGTTCTACCCTTCTGACACCTCTTTAGAGTCTTTTTTATGATCCAGCGTATTAGCTGTCTCTCCCAACTCTGCAGTTGTGTTAGGTTTGCTATCTATGCCTTCACCCAAGTTACTGATAGGCTAAGGATAGAACCTTTTGACATTTTGCTCAGCAATTTCCCGTCAGACTAGCATCAGTACATTATTTGTTACTCTTTGGGTCTCATTGTCCAACCAGGTCCAAAGTCATCTGATCTAATCTCACCTAACCCATCTCTTTCCACAACACTATGACCATACTACCTCTTAGTAGGACCTTAAGCTATTCTCTTTGAAATCCATTTTTTTAAAGCCACAGGAACACAGGATTGTAGATACAGAGCTGGAAGGGAACTCAGAGTCCATCTGGTTCAGTTCCTTCTATTTACAAGGGAGGATGTTGAGACCCAGGGAGGCGAAGAATCTTGCTCAAAGTCACAAATAATAAATATTAATGGTGGGATTTGAACCCAAGTCCTATGGCTCCAGAGTCATTACTCTTTCCTCACTGTACCATAAAGTCCAGAGCATGTGTTAAGCCTACACCCCACCTTTAGAAGCTGGGGAAATCATACTTTCCTCTTCCTCACATTTTGATTATATCTAGCCTCTGTTTACTGTGGCCTTCTCTAAGAAGCAAGAGGGAAGTTAAAAAAAAGAGATTTCTCTTTCAAGAAGTTGCCTCAATGATATATTTAGGCAAAGCATATGAGGGGGGAAAGTGGGAGTTCTTAAGAACATATCTAAGGATGCAAGAAAATGCTTCCACCTTAAAAGGTGATGGATTTGTGCATCCTCAAATTAAGAAAGGCTACTATAGGAATTAATGTGCCAGAGGGCTGAGAACAAGTCTCCAGGGATAGCCACACAAAACAGGTTCTTGCTTTGGATGGATTTGAAAAAGAAAGTCAATAGGCCCAGTAAAACAATGAGACATCCTTTTGACCTAATGGCCAGGGTTGCAACTTAAACAGTCAGGGTGTAGGGGAGTAGAGGGGGGTGGTGCCTGGTAGGAAGGTAGGTCATATAGGCATATAAGGCTAACCCCAAGGGACCATGCTGGCCTGTCACTCACTTCCCCTGAGATGACAGTCTAGCAGAGACTTCTAAAGATGGTTGCTGTTGAAAAGTAGTAGCATACAGCCTTTTTCTGGGTTGAAGAAAAACCAGTAACTCTCCTCGCTCCAAGCTTTTCAACCCAGTTGGTTCCTATGAAGTCCTTTTCTATTTGTTTCTGTACTGTTTTTCCCTTATGAAATGGTGCTAATAAATGCTATCTAACTATTGCATTTAAGAGGGGTGGGTGGGAAGAAACTCAAATACATCTCTCCTGGAGGCACATTACCCAAGGGAGAATCAGTCTATTACAGGCAGTACTGTTTCTGACCTCATTAGCTGAGCAGGCAAGGTAGAATTTGAATGACAGGCCCAGTGCATATGGAAACCATTGCCTTATGAGTCTTAGAATGATGTAGTGAGGCTCATCTCAAATGAGGGAAGCCATGGTAGCATGAGTCTGGGTGGTTGTGAAAAGGTCAGGCCCTAGTCATAAGACTATAAAGAAAAGAGAAGTAAGTATGACATCTGGGCAAGGAGTGAGTGACCCAGAGATAAGATACTATGGAGGTAGGCAGGAGTAATGGCAGAAAACCTCCCATTGTAATAGACATATCTGGGAACAACCTGAGAAACTAGAATCTCAAGGGAAGAAGACATGTTTAAAAAACCAGTAGTGATGGCCCAGAGGCAGTCAGCGTCATGCGTGCTTGTACTGGTGGAACAATATCTGCAGCCAGTGATGAAGGTGCAGGAGGAAGGGCAGAGTGACCTCGTGAATAGGGTGCTGGACTTGGGAGTCAGGAGGACCTGAATTCAAATCCTGCTTTTGGCATTCGTGAGCTTCGTGGCTCTGTATAGGACACTGAACTTCTCATGCCTCAGTTTTCCTCATCTTTAAAATGAGGGGGTTGGATTCTATACCCTTAAAGGCTCCTTCCAGTTCTAAATCTATGATCCTGTGAGACAGCATAAACATGATGTCGTTCCTTACCTTCTTCCTGGGGCTGACAGCTTCTCTTCCTATGTTGGGGATAAAGAATAAGCTTCACCTTATTCTGGGAGGGGGGGCAGGTAGGAATATGAGACTGCAGCATCAGCAATAGGTGAGGGAAAGTTACTTTTGGTGAAGAGAAATAAATCCCAGCCTTAGGAGTATGACGGGGACTTAGGGTTGTATATAACAAAGGCCATTCCAGCTAAGATACAGTTTTGCACATGATAGAGATAGTACCTGTGATATACAGTACTGTAAAATGAAGTTAAGCCTTCACCCCTTTACTTAGATTGAGACACAGCAGGCAGGAGTCAAGGGATTTAGGATGCTTCAATCCACACTTCTAAGGATGTGAAGGGTTTTATCCAAACTTCATTGGATCTGTGATTGAATCAGTGTGGGGACTTAATCTGTGCTGATCCCAACCCATCCATGCCTTCTCATCCCGTCAAATTCTAATCAAAGATCTCCCACCAAGGATCTGCCCCACATGGTGGAAGCTTTCCTTCTGTCAAGGTGTTGGTGCCTTTGGTGGGTACCAGTGGGGCACTCAGGCTTTCCTCCTGTTCTCTCTGGCTCTCACTACATGAATGAATGTTACAAAATGTTAAAGTTGCAAGGGATCTCAGAGGTCTTCTGGTCCAATCTGCACGTGAACGAGAATCCCAACTTTGACATAATGACTACTCACATATATGGTCATAATGTATGTTCACATGCTTGCAAAACACTTTGTCTGCACTATCTTACTTGGTCCCCATAACTCTGTGAGGGTATTACTATCATGACCATTTTACAGATGAGGGATCTTTCTCCTTGACAATGCCTTGCAGAAACAGCCTAGCAGTAAGAAGAATCTATCTGCCAACTTAGACCCATGCACATTTCTCATGTCTTTCATGAATTCCAGAAGGATCCTGCTAGTTGATGGTCATATAGAATGCAAAAGAGGCCTGTACTGGTAGGAATGATATTTCTTCTTATTCAATGATTTGCTTGTTGCGGCCAAGATAAAGTACAACAATCTTAAGAATAATTTAAAAAGGAAAACTGACAAGTGAACAACAAACTGTGTGGAGAAAGAGGATGAAGCAACTTTCACAACATGAAGTCATTCCTGTTAGCCCAGCCCACTGTGAACTCCGTGGCCACATTCAGAACAAAAAGAAAGGTGGCTCTTTTTCCTCCAGAGATACACTGACCAAGAGAAGAAAAAGGACCACCCAAAGGCCATTAACCTAAAAATACGATATTTTTAGGATAGGATAAGGATAGTCATGTAGAATATTCTTCTAAAGACACCAGGTATTGTGTCTATTGTTATGGCACCACCAATACCAGGGATAAATGATTGAAAGACAGCACCAGCTGTGGGTGAATTTTGCTAGAGAAGAAGTTCAGAATTCATTTATTGGACACAAATAACTCTATGGGATTAAAATGAGCTACTATCAAGAAACTGTCCTCCTGATACAGGGATGAAAGGGCTCCACATACCCTTCAGATCTCTAGGAGTCCTTCATGGAACAGGTATTTCTTAGGAGATGCAGGGCCAGTTCACAATGAAGCCTAGCTCCAGCCTGGAGGAGCCAACAATGAACTCAATTAGAGATGATGAAAATCATCGCTATACCTTCTGACAGTTACCAAACTTCAAGAAAATGGTTGGTCTTGAATTCTGCATCCTTGGGCAGTCCAGCTGATGTGAGTATCTTGTATTTGATTTATGTCTCATATATATAAGCAGATATGTATATATTTCTATATCTATCT
Source organism: Trichosurus vulpecula (assembly GCF_011100635.1). Lineage (NCBI taxonomy): Eukaryota > Metazoa > Chordata > Mammalia > Diprotodontia > Phalangeridae > Trichosurus > Trichosurus vulpecula. Next base: position 184,993,637 of record NC_050574.1, read on the forward strand.
GTCTATCTCTGTATATGTACATGTCTCCTACGTTAGGATGAAAGTTCCTTGAGGGCAGAAGCTGCTTTGCTTTTATCTGTGTATACCTATGGTTTATCACAGTACCTAGCACACAGCAAGAGCTTAATAAATGCTTGCCAAGAATCTCATCTTTTTTGTAGATTATCAACAAACATTAATTCAACTATAGGTCTTCTATTAGGTGATCTTTGTCCAATGACTCATGAACTGATATGCTGTTGAAACAAATGAAGTCTATCCATATTGATATTCTTCTGATGAAAGAAACTAGAATAGAAAAGGAAATTGCAGCAGGAGTTCTTCTAGGAGAGGCAAGCAGGAATTGAGAGAACAATGTTATCTTGGCTTTAAAAGAAACAAAAAAATTGCATTCCTGAGATCATTTTTGCAGTGCTTGTGAGGAGCACGAGGAAAAAGACCACGAAGATGGTAACTGGGCAGCTAGGTGGTGCTACAAATACAGAGTTGGGCCTGGAGTCAGGAAGAACTGAGTTCAAATCCAGCCTCAGACACTTACTAGCTGGGTGACCCGGGGCAAGTTACTTATTCCTGTTTGCCTCAGTTTCCTCATCTGTAAAATGAGGAGAAGGAAATGGCAAATAGCTTTAATATCTCTGCCAAGAAAAATCTCAGTTGGGGTCACAAAGAGTGCTGAACGACAGCAATGACAACAAACAACAAAATGTGATAATTGCAGTGTATGTGCCAACATCTGGAGATGCTGGCAGCAGAGAAGTAGAGAAAACCTATGAAGGACCTGACAAGATTTTCCAGTCAAATAAACACAGTTTGCTCCTTGGAGACTTCGATGCAAAAGGAGGGACAGTGGCTGATGGTGAGAAATGCACTGGAGAATACGGGTCATATTTGAGACAAAAGAGGCCAAAGCCTTGCTGCAGACGACTTAGAAATCTCGAATATATATTATATTTCTTTATTACAGGAGAAAGTTAGAAGGTGCTGGATGATATAAATACCCAAGAACATCACAGAATAGCGCTAGCTCACATCTACATGCTGTATTATAGTTTGGAAAGCATTTTCCTCCCAATGACATTGTGTAGATCTAAAGTATAATTTGCCTCCATTTTAGAGATGGGCAGCTTAAGGATCAGAGAGCTGAAGGGACTTGCCCCTTGGTCAACATTACTAGTAAGCACCGGAGCAGCAAGCACTGGAGCAGGATCTTGAATCCAGGTCTTTTGATTTGAAATCTAGTGTTCTTTTTTTATGATATCACTTACATAAGGTATAAGAGGTGTTAGGATGGATAATGTCCTGGGCCTGGAGTCAGGCAGACTTGAGGTTAAATCTGGCTATGCTTACTTATAACTGTGTGACCTTGGGAAAGTCACTGAGCCTGTTTGCCTCAGTTTCCTCATCTGTAAAATGGGGATAATGTAGCACCTACCTTCCAGGGTTGTTGTGAGGATCAAATGAGAAAATATTTGTAAAAGTGCTTAGCACAATGCCTAGAACACAGCAGGCCCAACATACACGCTAACAATTATTGATATTGTTAGTAATATTATTATTATTATAACCAATTAATGTGGTAGAATTGAACAAAGGAAAAGTTAAGTCAAACATAAGGGCATATTTCTGAGCCATGGGGGAAACTCCCAAGGGAAGTAGTAAAAATTTCATCATTGGAGGCAATGAAAATTAAATCAGACAGTGCACTGAATATGCATAAGTTAAATGACCTAATAGGGTTGTATTTATTTTTTGTAAAAAAAAAAAATCCACTATGATTTTTTGAATACTACCTTTCCTAAAGGCAAACTATTCTACCGTTTCTAGTTAAATTTAAGAAAATTTGAATCAAAGGTGAACTGATATTTTTCTGTGAGTGTAATGATTTTTTGGGGAAAAAAATTCATTTTTCTAGTTTTCATTAAGGTCTCTCTTTCCTCCCCAATCCCTTTTGTCTTCTTCCCTCCCCTCCCCCACCAAAACAAACAGGCCTTAGGTCTGGACAACAAACATCTGTCTTTACAAATTCAAATGAGAAGCATCCAAACAAAGAGAATAATTCAAAGCTGGCCACAATGTCCCTGGGGCTCATTTGTTCAAGTAATTAAAAAAAGATGAGCTTCACCACCAATTAACCTACCTAGCACTAATTAACGTTAATGAGGATTCAAGGTGCTTGGCAGGGCTTGACCTCAGTGTCCCGGCGGAGCTCACTGACAGGCTGATGGCAACAGCAAGGCTCACCAAGAGGAGGAGCTTAAGGTGGGTGCAGGTGTGAGCTTCAGGCAGTGGCTCCCTGGGAATCATGGGCAGCGCTAGGCTGAGAAAGAATTCCATATAAATCTACGAACATATTATCACATAGACATACACAGATGTGTCTGGATGTTGTCATACATATGCACACAAGTACAGATGGACTACATAGGAAATTAGGCTGTTTTAACCACTGTGTGCAAGCAGCAAATGTCCACAATGTCTGGTATCTAAAGCTCAGCCTGGCCCTGGAGTAGAACAGATGATGCCTTTTGCGTGTTCTCATCATTTTTACCTCCCTCAAGCAGACGCCCCTATTTATGTTCCTGAAAAATTCCAGAGTCTAGTAACAGCACCACAAATATTTGAAATTATTTGTTTTCCCATCATCCCATATGAAGTAATGCAATATGGGCAGTCAAATTCTACCCAGAGTTTAAAAAAAAGCCCTCTGGCAGGATGATTTGTGGGCACCACGTCTGCCAGCCCATACCTTCCCCTGCCTGAATGTACAGCAAACATAAAATAGACACAGGTCTCAACGTCTTGGAGTTGTCATAAAAGGCCCCAGTATCACAGAACGCGGGCTGAGCCAAGAGCTGAGGAAAATAAACGTATAACCTCTTGCTTTTCTCATTGCCTGCAGGACTCTTTCCCAGAACACTGACTGACACCTTAGCTTTCTCCCACTCACTGGCGCTGCAATGCTGTGTCTCAAAAGTCCTTCCCTGCAGAGCTGCCACAAAAGTCACGTTTAGGAACAGAACTCCAGGCTGACTTCCTCCCCTGGATCGACTGTCACAGGCTGGACAGCTAAGCATTTCGGCTTTGCTTTCTTGGTCATTAACTTGTGAAGGATTCCCAGGAACTTTGTAGGCAGAGCTACAATTTCACTCTCCATAGTCCTGCACCCACTTTTTTTTTTAACTTCATCCCTTTGTTTCTTACTATCAGGTACCTGGGTTAAATCTCCAAAGGCTTCTCTAGCAAATACGCTTGCACCATTCTTTTTGGAGAAAGTTACCTTCCTTCAAGAGAAAGTGATTCTAAACAATGGACTCTCAAACTTTCTATATGAGAAGAGCGCCTGTAAGACGGTTATTCTGTAGGTTAGTAATGTCAGTGTTGGCACTGAAAAACTCTGGAGAATTTTTGAGAATCCATAGCACCAGCTTTTTAACTTAAAAAAAAATATATATATATATTGCCCACTGAGCTTGTAAATGGACTAAAGGCATTCATAGAATCGGTTCTGAGAGGAGATTTAGCAACAGGACCAGAAAGGTGAAGGTTAGGCAGGAATATCAAAGGAGATGAGTATTGGAACGTGGGTCTCTGTATCCCAGACCACTTTTTTTGTTTCTATACTATACTACCTTTTTAATAATTCAGGACTCTGTTTCCTAGTAATTCGAGGCAGCCCAGCATAGTGGACAGAAGATCCCATCTTAGCAGTGAGAAAAAAATGGGTCCAAATCCCACTCCTGACATACTGGCTTGGAACTAGATAAATCACTTAATTTGTCAGATTGTAAGACCAGTAAAGCAACCCTCTAAAGTCTATAAACTGCAGAATAGTTGCTAATTTAGGCTGGTAGAGGGAGTTTTTTCACTCCATGTTATATACAATGAGAAAAGCATACATCTGGATCCCTCAAAGTTGACTAGTATTGGTTATTCTGTACTAATTCTAATTTAACAGCCATTCAGGAACCACATCTGTAACATATGGTAGACTCATGTGGTGTCTCACTCAATAGCTGGCTTAGGCCCGTGGGTAGGCTCAGGCAAGTCATTAATCTTCTTATGGCGTAATGGAAAGAACAATGAATTTGGATTTAGAAGGGCTGGATTCAAATTTCACCTTTACTACTCATTACTTTGGAAAAGTCACGACCCTTCTGAATCTTAGTTTACCTATCTGCAAAATGGGAGGGTTTGATTAGGTGACCTAGCTCTCACTTCACCTCCAGCTCAAAATCTTTTGTTCCTCAGCTTCAGTCAAGAATCCATGAGAGGGAGGTTTTGCATATATGAAATAAACCCAGAGTTCCAAAGATTTGGATTCATTCGAGAGTCACAGAGAGAGAAATGAGAGGTTTTGAGAGGCCATCTAGCCCATTTCCCTTGCTCTACACAGCACTTACACAATTTCTGGTAACAATTTTCTTAAAAATTTCCAGGGGAGTCATGTTCATTGCTCCCCAAAAAGCATCTCATCCATTCTCCAGGTTTGTCCTGGTAGGCTCAGCTAAATCATCCTCTCCTCTCCCTTCAAGAGGCCCAAGTTTGAAAGGCTCATTGCAGTACAGTCTATTACAGAGAAAGGAAAGGGGTGGGGAAATGGATGAATATAAGGAGAAAAAGTCTCTTTCTCTCCACTAGAATTATTTATATTGTGATTTTTTTAGAGTAAGCTAGTGTCTAAGTTCTTACCCTAGCCTTTGCTCCTCACAAGTGATTAAAAAAATTATGAATTGTGAAAATGTAACATAAAACTATAAAATCAGATTATAATACCTATTCTGTGCACTGAGGAAGAAAGACTAGTCTAGCTCTTAGATGCAGAAAGACAGTCTATTTGTATTCCTAAGCTGAGGGTAGGGAAATGCTGTATTTTTTTAAAAAAATAAAAATAAAGAGAACAGCTTCTTTGCTTATGGGGCTTCTGGTTGACTTTTGATCTTGGGGCTTGGTGAATATCTCAAATTTCACAGAATTTTAGAGCCCAAATATGTTTCTGTCTTTCCTTCCCAGGCCTCAAAGGATTGAGAGTAGAATGAACACTGCCAGTAGCATCCATTTATTATTGTAAAGATTAGAAACAAGGAGCTTATTACCCTGCTTGCTCAAAGGGCTCAGGGGCTAAGGAGTGAATCAGTAGGCAAAGGTTTTCAAGTTGGAAGGAAGTTAGAACCTGGCTCTGTGACTCTGAAATCCACAGGAAGCTGAAAGTGATTTTCTTTATCAAAAGAAAAGCATTTAACTTGATGTGATTTCAGAATATTCAACTACATTTTATGTGAACCAGCCCATTTTCATAACCAATACAAATGATTCAATTCCCATAATAATACCAATTCTGTATGTTGCAGCAAAATGTCCTACTTGGTCCTGGTAGTGCTGTGAGGCCTGAAGACTTCTTAGAGTTAATTCTGAGAGTATACTTGTCACGTAGGTGGCACAGTGGATAGAGCACTGGGCCTGGAGTTGAGAAAGACTCATCTTCCTGAGTTCAAATACAGCCTCCAATACTTACTAACTGTGTGACCCTGGGCAAGTCTCTTAGCCTTTTGCCTCACCTTCCTCATCTGTAAATTGAGCTGGAGAAGGAAATGGCAAAGCACTCTGGTATCTTTGCCAGGAAAACACCAAATGGGGTCAGGAAGGGTGGAGACAGAACTGAAATGACTGAATAATAACAACAGCCACTCAATTACACTTTTCTCAGAAAAAAAGCACTGAGGCTAGTTTCTACCACGTGGGCATTTTCCCATGCTGCAGTTGCTATTTTGCTGATGCAAAACAACTATAGTTGGCTTGCAAATACTACCAAATGATATATATGCTTCCAAATATCACTAGATACAAAATACCCTAGAGACAGGAAAAAAATATCCTTCATTGCATATGTCTGGGAGACCAGGAGGAAGAAGGTTCAACAAAGCATCTTTCCCACGTTCTCTCTCCAGGTGGGATCTTTCATCAGCCTCTGCTTCCAAAATGTCTACACCAGAGGGCTGACCAGTGAACACCCTTGAATGACCAACTACAGCTAACAAGGGTATGCAAATGACTCTCAAAGCTTTCATTTGCAGTCAGCATGAACTTGAATATGGGGACAGGGTAGGGCCTGAAGTAAGTGACCAGACTCTTGAAAATACAATTTCCTCTTTGGAACACCATTATCAAAAGATGAATATGCCAAATAGAAGGAAGTGTTTACTATCCAAAATTATTCTACCATTTTTGCCCAGCAGATATTCTTTGAGTAAGATTCTTTTTTTCCCCACTCCAAAATACTAAAGACTATATGAATGCCAAAAAATAAAGCCCCGTGTCTTGCAGTGCTCACAGAACCTCCAGATGATAAGGGACCTTAGCAGCTATTTTGTCCAAAGTGTACCGGAACAAGAATCCCCTCTAACATCTCAAACAAGTTATAGCCCAGCCTTTGCTGGAAGACTTCCAGGAAGCAGGAGCCCCCTCCGTCCCATGGAAGTCCACCCCACTTTTGTGTGGTTTCGGTGGTGAAGAAGGTTGTCCCTACGTCCAGCTTCAATTTGCCTCGGCACCTTCAACCTGTTGCCTGTAGTTTTGATTCTGGGCTAAATGCCAGTCAAACTGATTCACTGCCATGACAGCTATCTTCAATAACAACGACAACAAACGGCAGCAGCTAGCATTCATAAAGCACTTTAGAGTTTGCAAAGTGTCTTCTAAATATTAATACTCACCCAACCCTGGGAGGTAAGGCACTATTATTATCCTCATTTTTCAGATGGGGAAACTGAGGCAAAGAGAGGTCCGGTGACTCGCTCAGGGCCCAACAGCCGGTAAGTATCTGACATGGAATTTGATCTCAGGTCCAGCAGCCTCTCTATTGTTCCACGTGGCTTGTGAAGTCAGCTAGTATGTTGCCCCCAAATCTGCGCTACATAAGACTTCTCTTCTTCAGGTTCAACCCTTCTTGTCCCTTTGACTGATCCTCAAAGGTCTTCACCATTATGGTTGCTTTCTTCTAACCTCGACCCTAATTGTGGTGGACAGAATTGAAGGAAATCCTCCAGATTGGTCTGGCTAGGGCAGAGGACCACAGGATTGTTGCCCTCTCTGGTTCTGAAGGCTCTGTCTCTTTCAACACAGCTTAATATATTGGGTTTTTTTCCTACAGTTATCTAATATGGTAATTCATACTGAGATTCTTTTCCAGGTGAGCTGCTGTACAGTCATGTGTTCCCTATCTTATATTTATGGGGCTGATTTTAAAAAACCAAATGTAACACTTTACATTTATCTCTATAACATTTTGGGCTGCTCTATCCCACTCTCCCCCCCTCCAAGAATAAATGAGTACCCCTCTATTCCCCATGATATTAACAGTATTAGAAATCTTACACCGGTAGGCAGATGACTCTAACACAATTTAAGGAGAATGTTCAAAGAGCTCACTTAGTCTTGTTTGCCTTTACAATAAGCTTAGTGACTAAGGAGCTGGTTCTGGGACTAGGAAAGCCCGAGATCAGGCCCTTCCTCAGACTTGCGCCGGCTGGGTGGCCCTGGCCAAGTCACTTCAATGCTGAGTGCTCCTGGTCCCTCTCTAAGAGTCTATTTTGCAAAAAGGGTTTTCTGATGTGGGAGTTTCCCATACCACTGAATTCCTTTCTATCATTGGTCCAAGTCATCTCCCTAGTCCTTTTCCGCCTGTCTCCTCATCTTCTAACTCTGCCCATTTTACCATTCCACAATCTTCATTTGTACCTCCCGGCCTTTGTGGTGTTGCTCATTATTTATGTCTCGTATCTCAGTCAGATCCACTCCTAACAGAAAGCTGTGAGGAGGCCCACTCTGCTTGGGTAACTCCAACAGTACAAGGCAACGACAACGTCTACACTTTGGGTGAAGGTGCCCACGCTTGTGGTTCAGCGCGTGTATAAAAGTCTCTGGGCTGGGCACGGCAGGAGGCTCTCTTAGGAAGGCCGTGAACTTTCCTCCTTCGCCCAGGGCCCGTCATTCATAGGACTGGCATTATCCACCTACAGCCCGTTGCTTAATCACTATGGGGCTAGAGAATAAACTTGTTTCATTCTCCAGTCTGAGAAAGAACCCAAGGAGTTACTCATTAGTAAGTGTGAATAATACCCAGGGAGCACCGCCTAAGGGGTGTTAAGCTGGGCAAAGGAGGAGGTATTACTTGAATAAACACGAGCATTATGAGCGCAACACAAAAGGAAGATTAGCTGAGCTCAGCTCCACAGGCCATCTAAAACTCCAGGTCCTCGGATGAAGCATCCACCCCTATCCCTTCCTTGACGCAGGAGCTGTGAGAAAGCAGGGACTGTTCTTTGCATCTCCAGAGTTTAGCAAAGTGCCTGGCAGGCAGGAAGGAAATGAGCATTTATGAAGACCTACTGTGTGCCAGGCACCGTGCTAGGTGCTTTACAGATACCTCATCTGAGCCTCACGACAGCCCTGGGAGACAGGTGCTACTACTACTCCCATTTTACAGTTGAGAAAACAGAGGCAAGTAGAGGTCGTGACTGGTCTAGGCTCACACAGCAAGCAAGCATCTGAGACAGACTCTGAACCTGGATCTTCCTGACTCTAGGTGCTCCAGGACTCGACCCACTGTGCCAATTAACTGCTTCTCTTACATGCTTGTTGACTAAATCTCCCCTTGCATTGTTGAGAGCTGCTGGTTCTCTTTTCTCTCAACAAGGAAATCTCTCACCAATAGTCAGATGCGTCTGAGACTGGCCAAGAGGTTAGATCTGGCCTACACGGAGAAATCCACCGCATCCCAACAGCGATAACAACATAGCACTGGTACTGACCAAGTGCTTTACAATTATCATCTCATCTGATCCTCACAACAACCCTGGGAGGTAGGTGCTATCATTATTCCATTTACAGATGAGGAAACTGAGGCAAACAGCAGGTAAGTGGCTTGCCCAGGGTCACACAGCTAGTCTATGAGGCTGGATTTGCACTCGGGTCTTCCTGATTCCAGGCCCAGAGCTCTATCCACTGAGTCACCTAGCTGCTATAAACAATAATAAAGGACAAAAGAGGCAGCCTGGTTTAGTGGATAAAGAGCTGACACCAAAACCAGGAAGACCAAGGTCCAAATTCTGCCTTTGACACATACTGGCTATGAGACCCTGGGCAAGTCACTTACCTTCTCAGTTATCTAGGCAGCTCTCTAAAATTATAAACTGCAGAGATACATTTGGTAGAGGGAGTTTCTCACCTCCAGTCCCTTCCTTATCCTACTCTGGACAGGAAGGGAACAATGGATTTTCAAGGCGCCTAGCACCTAACCCATAACCACTGCAGAGAAGATTGTGGCTTTCTCAGGTATGGGACATCGGAAATCTGCTTGGATAGCTGGGGGTGTTCAGAAATTCAAATGTGAATTCAAAATTACCCTAGGAATTTCCCTTACATTCATTTTCTCTCCTTAAATTTGGTTAGTCCATTGTATTCAGTGATTATAGGAAGGAAAGCCTAATCATCACCCAGCTTGCACACGAAGAACACCACATCAGTCCATTTTATCTCAAGTACTTTGGGACTGCCCACAAGACAATGACTAGAGTCGGGTTTCTGTAGGATTACGTCCAAGTTGTAACTCGATTTTAGGAGGGGTTTCTGGTTATCAGTTACCAGCTTACTGGAATGTCTTACTTTCTGAGATCAATCAGAGCTAGAGGAGAGGGAGACCCTGAGGAGGGTCTTTAAATTGAAAAGCAAACAACTACTGATAGTGAAGCAGAAATGTAATCAACCAAGATCTTCTGAGAACCTCTTAAAGAACCCATCTCTAACTGGAATGTTTAATGCTGATATCTCTGCTATGTAAACAGCATAATGAAATAATCTTTGCCTCTGTAAATCTGCCTTCCACTGCTTCTCTTTGCTGGCCATGTGGGGCAAATGAAATTGACATTTTACAAAAGGAGCCAAATGGTTCCTGGGTGTTTTCTGAAAGGATGCAACCAACCATCAGCACTAATTAATCTGTTGCTGAAGTCTGCTATGGGAGTGGAACTGATCCCACAGAAGTACGTATCTGTCAGGAAAGATGGGTAGTTTACATGTGATTATTGCTTTTAAGACAAAAGGAAAAGCAAATGTATCTTAGTCATCCTTGAAACGTAGAGGTGAGGTCCAGAGTGCCCCTCTCATCTCAGTCATTAGTTAACCTTTGGTCATTTTTACCTCCATGTACTAGCTTCCCCTCTCTGTAAAAAGAAGGGGGTAAACCACATGGAAACCTTGCCTCTCAAGTACTTTGTGAGAATGATGGAATTAAAAACCCCTACTATAGCGCTGGACTTTAACAAAACTACTTTTCCCACTTAAACCAATCACAAAGGCGTTTGTGTTAAAGTGAACTGAACTCTATTTTACTGCATTTCACATAAGTGGGAGTTTAAAACTGTTTATTTTATTCATTAAAAATCCATACCCATGGGCCCAAAGACCTCTGATATCTTGAGTTGTATATGATAGTTTAGGCATGTTTTACTCCCTTAAGACTGACTTTCTTCAACATCCTGTTCCTGCATCTTGAATGCAAATATGGTCACTAGGAAATCTCATTTGGATAATCTAATGTCATTTCCTGGACCATTCATTTCCTTTGTTTCACTAATGCTTTCCCTCACCTGTTCCTGAGTTTTTAACAGTAAGGATGGGGATTTAAATCAACCTCCTTTGATGGTCAAGTTCACTGTCCAATGGTTCGTTTAACTAAGAACTTTCCCTTATAATTAAAACTTTTCCTCCATCCCCTAGACCCAACTCTATTTCACATTAAGGTCTGTATCAGCAATGTATCTTACTTCTTTCAAATATTCCATCGAAGGTATTTTGTTCATATTTCCCAATAAGGCTCCTCTTTTCTGGACTATACCAATATAATTCTCTTTTTCCCCTAATATCATATGACTTGGCTCCTGACTGCTGAGGGTTTCCCCTCACATCCTTTTAAATTCATGAAGCAACAAAACTTCTTTCTGTTTTTGCATCTTTTCTTCATAACTATTCTTGCTGAAAACAGCCTCAATAGTTCTCACCGGATACTATACATCAATTATTTTAAGAATGCCAATCTCAGTTTATGATTTCTAGAGAGTCATCTCTCAGTTTCTCTCCCTGCTTCTTGGCAGCAACCCAAGTGCACCCTTTCTCCCCCTCTTCCTCCCCCTCCCAGCTCTTCTGAATGTAAAATAATGATTTGTGGCATTCACGTAACTCCTGCGTCACTTATGCTATACTGTTTTTTTTTTAAATTCACATCTTCTCTAGCTTCTTGGGTTTTAAGTAACTTGAACATGCCTTAGTAATATTTCTAAATTTTCCCTTTTTTCCTGCTTAGTTCATAGGATCATAGATCTGAAATTGAAAGGCACTAACTGGCCTCTGAGGTCCAACTCCCTCATTTTACAAATGAAGAAACTGAGGCCCTGGCAGGTAGGGTAACTTGCTCCAGTGTCATACTGATGGTGTCAGAGGCAGGATCTGAACCCACTGCACTGTGGTTGCCTTCCTGAACAAGAAGTTAAAAGAGTTGGCCAAGGTCACACAGTAAGAGGGTGGAATGAATACTGTACTAGCAGACAAGAGACCTGAGTTAAACAAGTCACTGGATATCTCTAGGCCTCACTTTTCCCATTCATCAAATGGGGGTGGTTGGACTAGATGTTCTCCAAGGTTCTTTGTGGTTCTGACACACCATAGAACTTGAATATGGAGTAAATCTATGATTGGAACTCTAGTCTGACTCTGCCCAATTTTGAGACAGGATTCTTTATTGAAAGAACACCTGAAAAAATGGATTTAAAATTTGAGAAGCCAAAATGATCATCTTCAAAAAATGGTGCCCCTACACACCAATATTTCAAGACTGACTGTGTGCTAAACGATTCACATTCTGTCGCAGAAGGAGAACAGTATCAAATGGTTTTTTGGTTTTGGGAAATCCAGATTATTTTCTGCTCATATAAAATACCTCAAGGGATATTCTTCTTCAAGTCAAGTCCTCACTCAAAATATAGTTGTGTGTTTTTAATTTTTTTTTTAAATCTTAGTACCAGACTAAGCTTGTTGGAATGGAAGAAATGTTTTCTTTTTGTTTGAAAAGCTTGCTGATGGACTTCAGGCCCTGTCCCATATTACACCCCCACAAGATGCCATAGGAATATCATGGTGGAAGAGGCTTGAACCCAGGCCCTCGCTTTTCAGATCCAACCTGAAGGTGAGGAGTTTGCAGTAGTAGGCTAGGGGACCTCAGCAGATGCTGAATCAGACTTGTCTTACTCTGCTCTCAAGGGCTCTACTGAGTGAAATCCCTCTTTATGTGTGCCTGCATCAGCTGGGGTGGGGGAAAAGAGGGGTGTCACCCAGCCAACCACGCATCCATTTTCATGTACAATACTGGAGGGGTGATAAAAAGGTAACTTGCTCTAAGACGGTAAGGCTAGCCATGTAGCTACATTTACCAAAGCAAAAGAGTAAGTTATAATTGGTGAAAGCACTTAAGTGAAAGAAAATCCCAGGGCTTGCCAGTGAAAGACAAAAACAGGAACCTGGAACAATTGATATTTAAACTGGCCTGAAGCAAAGCTCAGAAAATTGTCCCTTCGTTGCTCCAGCCCCCACCCCACTGTGGTGATTAGAAAGGAGGGGAGAAATGACTTGGATTAGCACAAGATTCAGTTAAAGTGAGAGGTAAACTCAGTAAAACTGGGAAACGAGATAAAATTTTCATACGCTAAAACTATTTTTCTTGTTTGTTGTTCTACCAATCTCCCTCCCCCGCCAAAAAACAACCCAACCCTGAAACAAAAACTAATGTCCGTATTATTGAAAATGATGAAAACATCATTTTATGAAGTGTCTTAATTAAGCCATACATACCCTTTAAAGGAATTTCTAAAATTAAAGCTTTCATTTTTAAACTGAATTAGATAGTCCCCCCCCATGGGAAATCCCCATGAGAAAGTAAAGGAAAAACAAAAAATCAGCCCCCCGAAAAGTAAGAGAGGAGACCTATTTTTAATTTCATTCATGTCTACTGTGCAACATAAAAGGAAGGCCTTGCTGCTTCATTGCTGTTTAAAAGATACGGCTGGATAGGACGGTTTGTGAAAAATATATAGTGTACTAATAAATGAAGGATATTATTAAAAGAAAATATTTAAAGCAAAGGAAGAGAAATTATCTTGCTTAATAACCAAGCGCTGCTCTGCTTCCTTATTCTTTATTTTAAAACTTCTATTACATCACTATCAGGAAAACTAAAGAGTCTTAGGTACTAGGATGAATAAGCCATCGACCTTGCCTAGAGTAGAACTCAAGCCCAGAGGTCCAACTGCTCTTCCTTCTCTTCTCCGTGCACTCCCGCTGCCCCAAACACAGAGCTCTCATGCGGCTCCTCTCTTCCGTCCCAGGGTGCCTGTATTACCCCAGTAGAACGTAAGCTCCCTGAGGACAGGAACGATAGCTCCCATTTTTCAGAACTGTTGTATTGAAACTTCTCCCATCCAGGCCTTACTTGAACTTTTTTCTATTTTTGCTTCTTCCTGTCCCGTCCCTCAATCCACATTTCAATAAGACGGCTAATATGATAAATTTATCGTTTAGATGGGCTAATAGGCATAGAGCGTGAGACCTTTAGAGCGACCTACTTTCCTTCCTTCCTAGTCAAGGCAGAATGTACTGAGGAGTTCTTAGAGAAGAACATTCAGGCGCTTTGGGAGACCCTGCTCTGGGCACCTAGGGTCGGTTCGCCGCTTAGGACAGGGTGCCGGCTTCTAATTCGGCTGGCTTTGGGCCTTTTTGAAGGACTGGCCCCCGACAGACCTATTCTTGTGCGGATTACAAGAGTTTACTGCCAAGGGCTCTTCATCTTTAATTACATACTGTTTTCTCCACTAGAGACTAGATAACACCTCCCCCAATCTAAATGCCACGTGTAGTAGCCTGAGAGAACCCAGATGATGCCTGATGTTTCTTAAGGGCAGCTTTGCACAGACACTTCCAACTAGCGGAGAGGACGCCGGAAAGCCTATAGTTACCGCGGATGTGTCCTCCTTCTCTCCACCGGCCTCTCTTCAGATACAAATAGACTCCGGTTACTCGCTTTTCTCCTTAGAAAGTATCTGGGTAAACATGAATATCAGAGGTACCAGCAGGGGCCCTCAGCAAGTCTGAAAAGAGACTGCAGGGAAGCCATACCACCGTAATGAAGCTCTTAGCAATTATATAGATTTTTAAACATTGCGTAGGGTCATAGTCTCAGAAATCCCCACTCCCTCATACTCTGCTTTTCTCTGCCCAAGGACAAGCGCACCAATGGAAGCAGGTGTGAGAGAGCTGGGCTTCACACAAAGGAGATAGAAAAGAACAATTCTGAGGCTAAGCTCGGGAAGCTACAACCTAAGCATAAAGCCAGCACCTCTAGCAGACTGGAGCACTTCCCCATTTATCTTGTTTGCAGCTGGACCACACAGAAAATCTGGGAGCAATTAGGAGAGAGGAAAAACAAACTCATTGGGAGGTGTGGTTGGGGGATGGATTCCTTACATCATCTTCATGCGAGCTATTGAAGCAGGGGATCTGTATGGATGAAGACAGATAAAAGAGCTTGCAGTCTGAACTTAGGAAAACAGTGGTCTATGAAAACACTGAGCACATACCAAAAAAAAAAATCACGAGCTACAATGTTAAGTTTTTATGATGACTAGACAATATGTAAACATGAATGAGGAAGGTGAGCAAAGTCTAGACAGATGCACATACAATGTAGGCTCCAACTTCCTCCTGATAGAGTCAAACAGTATTTCAATCTGCCTTAAAATTTTAAACAGGAATTATCATCAGTAACAATCTGTCTCTTCAAAACTATCCCTGCAAATAGCAGCCATATGTTGCCAATATTATCATTAAAAAATCCTGAATATGGAAATCCTTTCAAATTTCCCCAAAATAACATCCTTGAAAAGAGCTGAATGAAATACTTGGGTCCCTACAAGATATTTAGGGTTCCTTCTCTCTTTTCAAAAGCTGCTTTTTCTCTGAGTCCACTGCTAATAAACAAGAGAGGCAATGGTAAAAATCTAAATAGGCAGTAATGAAAAGGACTGCCTACGAATCTCCAGGGCTTTTCAACATGTGTAGCTGCAAATGTAGAACTCCTCTGATAGCTCATGTTTTGCTGTGGACCATTTAATGAATGATCAACTGAAAATTTACTATTCATTTTATCTTGTGTGGCTACACACAGAACATGCCTGTCCTTCTGTTTATGAACCTTTGAGTTATAAACTTTTCTCTATGATAAACTAGGTACTACATTGCCTTGATTTGTGAAGAAATTTTTCATTATAATGACTAAATCTTTACTTTGGGGAGTGGTTCAGCCTCCTGAAATTTCTCACTTTACACTTCAATGAATACACAATCAAGTGCATTGTAGGTTTTCATCTCATCACCTAATGACATGTTCATATAGTTCTCTGGTGTTTTATATATAAAACTATTGAACAATTACAGAATGACTGTTCAACCAAACATCAATACCTATATCTCTTCATTGGATCTTTTTTTCTGAGTGGTGAGGGCAATTTATTACGAATATAGTTTATTAACAATTCTTTATTAAAAACTTATTTTTAGCTTACAAAAAGATTCCTTAAAACTCAATTTAATGTGTCACTTTTGTAGTAATAAGTCAAGAAACAGTGGAACTTTTTTCTTTGCGCACTTTACATCAATCAGGAGAAATTACATGTCACTCTAGATCATAAGCTCTTTGAGGGGAGAAACTACTTTGGTTTTTCTCTTTGTACACTCAGAGCTCAGTAGAGCACCCAGAACATAGCAGGTGCTTAATAAAAATGCTTGTTCAATTGTTAAAGAACTCTTTTCACTGAGGGATGTCCATAATTCCTTTATTTCCAAGAAGACATCCCAAACTGAAAGAATGTTGATCTTGTCTATTAGGATGCAAACTTTTCCCAGACACCAGGCTTTCTTCTCTTTGCTAATTTATGTAGTTTTTGTCAAATCTAATTTAATCACCATAACTGAACATGCCATGAAATGGTTCCATGCTGTGAACAAGGACTCATTTGCATGACCTACTCTCAGAGATGTTTGGCCTGCTGGTATGCAGAAGGCAAAGGAGGTGAGGAGGTGTAATCATTTAAACATATACACAGAGAGCAGCTCTAGCTCATGTGACAGTCATGCTGCCACCAGGAAAAAAGAATTAATAAGCTCATCAGGCCCACTCCAAGTGGTATGGTAACAAGGGATGCGCATGGCCCCTGAAGATCAGCAAGCTGAAGAATCCACATTGGCAGCCCTGTACATCAGCAAGAAACCAAACAGTGCATAAATTCTGAGCAGAGGATGACTAGGCCAGATACCAAAACAGACTGAGTTTTCTTTTGCTTTCCAATCCTCTTTGGTAATATTGCTGAGCCTGATCTCATCTACCCTAAGTCAGAATGACTGCTTTTCCCATTTTCCACATTGGACTCAATTTGGTGATGACAGGCCACAATACAGAATCCAGTAAGTGGAGAAAGGGCCTGTCCTGAGGACAGGCTTGGTGGTTAGGAAAGCCTGTGTTCCACACTGCCATACAGTGACAGAGGCTAAAATCTCAGATTTGTTTACTTCCTGAGGGGAAAATGCCTTTTTGGGCAGGGGGGCAGAGGGGAAGGGAAAAGCATGAGTAAATCATGATTATTTCCAAAACTGGGAAGGTGGAGAGAGATATGGGGAAAGGGGTAGGGAGAATTGATACTTTTAAAAAAAATTAGGATGGAATTGCCCCACCTCTTTCCATTACTATCACGAAGCTTAGTTTTTCCCAGCTCTCTGGACTTAGTTTCCAACTCCTGAACCTGCTCCAGCAAAGTTTTATGGTAGGTATGCTTGGCCCTGTATCATAAGGGAAAGACAAAAAGAGAAGACAACACATGAGGTTTACACAGCTACAAAAAGACCCCATATTCCCCTCTCAGAACAGAGATGTTCATCCATGGCCACAGGAAGGCTTGGGACATAATGAGGCATTCAAAGCCTCCATGCAAGTATAGAGTATATAAACTGGGAAGCCTTACCAGGATGCTGGTGATCAGAGCTAGCTATGGTCTATGAAGGATATAATCATTCACCTACTTCACAGAACACTTACTATCTTATGAAAACCCTAATGATCTAGGGTTGAATTGTGGAGCCCCAACAGGCTAGTCACGGGACTGACCCAGCCCTCTGCCATTCCAAGGAGAGACCAGATGATTCACCAAATATTCAGTGAGTCAAGCAAGACATGTTTCCAATCTGTCCTGAAAGACCTTTTTATCAAAAAGGACTGAAAACCTGATGCAAGGAGCTGATCATCCTGGTCCTTACAAACCTCATCCAAATGGTCACTCGTGGATACTGCTTCCTTCTCTGAGCCTAAGGATGTGAAAGAAACATGTGTGTGTGTGGGTGGGGGGTCTATGCCAGGCATTTCTTTCCTGCCCTTTTCCACAGGCAGCTATTACACAAACTGTAACATGGTAGGGAGGTTTATCCTGGCAGAGCTCACCCCCTTGGAGTGAAGACTCTGACCCCAAACCTGGAAGGCAACGAAAGTATCAAGACACATCCATGCTCCATTTTTCTCTGGCTAACCACTTTCCATTAGACTATAATTCTCTTGCTTGAGGAGCTTAATATCGCCTGTGAAATGAGTTGGATGTTAATAATGCTGATAAAAATAAAGTTTATAAACTAAAAGATGAATACATACCTAAGAATTTCTCCCCTTCCCCATAATCCATTTTATTCAGCAATAATATATTATGTCTGAATTCTAGACATTTTCTGAGTTGTTCTCTCAAGAAACAAGCTTACCTCTTCTCAAAGATATTAGAACATCATAGTTTTTACCTAAGTCCATTCATATTATTGTTCTTACAATGACCTCTACATACTTAAAAAAATCACTAAAACCTTTGTCATTATTTTCATGCAATTTGTTGACCACAGGATCTCTTCAAAGTAGAGAGACAAATCATTCTGGGCCTAGAAAGTTATCACTTGGCACACAACATGGTCAAAGAAAATGGAAGAGAAGGCAGTCAGAAGCATTCTGGGAAGATCTGGGCAAAGTAAAGCTGTAAGATGGCAAAGAATTGAGATATTATTCACATGTGCTAGGATCCCTTGTTCATTAAAAAGAAACCTTGTGATCAAAAAAAAAAAACCAAACCCTGTGCATTTGCTGTACCATGAAAGAGATTCATCTAAGGTAGAAGAGAGAAGACTTTGCATATCTGGCCAAGGAATGAAGGGAGATAGGTGAGCAGATTCACCTAAGTCACCAATGGTAACATCCTTAAATTCAAACAAAAGTGAGCAGAAGGCTTTCAACCTTCCTTTTTAAAGCTGGCATTTATAGAATTTTTAGGTGATAATAAAATATTCAGAAATTTCATTAACACTTTGAAAATTAAAAAACTTATCTTCTTAACTTATACATAAATTACTACATTTATATATATACACATATATAATTCTCTATATACACACATGCATATTTAAAACATAAATTACTGCATTTATATATATATATACATATATGTATAATTTTCTACACATGCATTTAAAAACTAATGTAATTTTCAATTAGACATAATTTAGCTCTACAGACCACATTACTTTTAATATAATGATGTGTGCAAGAACTCACATCTTAATCATATATGTATACATACCTATATTTAACTGAAATGAATTCTAAGATAAAACACAAACTTCTCACACTCTATATTAATCTGTAACTGATGAGTACTCCACATGCACTGTATATGTATACAGTTTATCCTTCTCTCTCCAGAGTAACATATCAATAAAAAGCTTATCACACAATATTTAAATAAAGGAAATACTCTCATATCTATGAGACTATCATTACAGATAAATGCTGTGGCTTGAAGACAAAGCGATGGCAATTTCATAGAAAATAAATAGTATGTGTGTGGCAGTGGGACATCCAAAAGTCCACTAAGCGACATCACCACTTGATATGGCTAAATGTTACTGGTCATTTTGAGCATTTGCTTTTCATTGTGCCCGTTTTCGACAGACTATCTGTGAGTCAGGCCAGCTGCATTTAACTCCAAGGGGAAGTGCAGGTACTGCTTCCCCAGCTTATGAACACCTCACTCATACGCTATCTCACATACCTGGCTGGCCTGTGCTAGTTCAGGCAGGCTCTTCCCACAGACTGAGAACTGGCTCTTATGACCTTCTGACCACATGCTAGATGGTGGGAGCTGAAGTGCTGGCAAGGAGGTTGGTGTGAGAAGAGAAAACATGTCTCTGGTGCCACCATCTTCCCTTTGGGGATGGGGTTCGAAAGAACTATGGCCTAGGTCTTGAGAGTTGTTCAAGGGTGGAGGCCTGGATGACAGGGGCCTTCCTACCCCACTCTGGCCTCCCATTACTACACATTAGTTGTTGTATCAGGTAAACCTGGAATTTTCTATGAAAAGGGAGTGCTATAATGTTTAACTCTAGTCTCACTTCCTAAATTACACATATTCCCCATCTATCCCCAATTTCCCTCAGTCCTCTCCTTCACCTTTTCAATTGGCCTTGAATGTGTTTCTGGTACCTTTATGCACCAGGCTCATGTTCCCTAGATCAGTGTACACTGTGGGATGCATTTCTCCCCGTAGAAACGATGTTATAAATGGTGTTTAGGTTCTCAGACTAGCTCATAAAAGTCCATTTATAACCTACAAGGTAGCTAGAATACTACAAATCTACAAAGCTATCTTTTGCCTTTAGTTTTCTCAGGAATTGTAGATTACCATTGCTCCTAAGGCACAATGTGCTCAGAATTCCACAATGACTTAAAGAAGAAATTTTAGAACACATCAGTATTAGTGGTGGGGAACTGATGACTCATATTGTGCCCAGTATGGAGTGGTATTGATCACAATGATGTATTATTCGTAATAACTATGCTTATTTGTATGGCACTCATTTGTTTGCATATTTGTAATGGTCTCTCCTTTGATCACTGTAGAGCTCTGTAAGATAGGCAGACAAGTCTAATTAGGCTCATTTGATGCACGAGTCAACTTTAAGTGATGTGCTCAATGTAACATACCTAATAAGTATAAAAACCAAGAAGAAATCAAACCCAGGTCTCCTGATTTAAAGTCCTGTTCAAGTCTCACCCTGCCCAATCCCCTTTAAAAAAAGTCCAAAAACTGGACAAGTGACTCCAAAATCTTTGCTTGGTAATATATACTTGTGGATTAGATAAGTCTCAACACTGAGAGGTCAAGAGGCATTTACAAATTAGTCACTGGCATCTCATTGAGGCATGAATGTGAATCAGGATTCCGTGTTTCTGAGACATGCTTTAAATGGAGTAAATGTGCTAGGGCTACTTTGATCAGCCCTCATCTACATTAAGCACTGTTAGAGTAGCAGTGGGTTGGGCCCTGGTACAAATTTCAGCATTTGTCTTAGGCATCAGAATCATCTCTGACCAGTGGGCAGGTTTTAAGTTTTCAACTGTGTTAGAAACTTGAATATTAGAAATCTTGTGTTTTCCATTATCTTTCGTTTCTTTTCTTGCCTTAACACAGGTAACTGCTTCCTCTCCCTGAGATGTACGGGCGTTGAGAGTCAGCAGATCAAAAGAAAACGTTCAATCTTCTGAGTGCTCTCACATGCACAATGATACTAGTTAAAAGGAAATGAGCTTGATTACATGGTTCGAAGTTACCTGTCCTTTCTATGTTTAAACTATCTGTTGCTTTATCTTTTGAGTTGTGTCTCTGGGGGACTACAGCAAGGAAAAGTCTGGTTGGATATAATACAAATTTAGGAAATGATAACTATGTTCCTGAAGGAAATATAACAAAATAAAAAGAAATCCACTCAAATAAGTTCACTGTCCTTCAAGCTTTAACAGATGATTTCAAAACAAATAATGAATTTTCCATTGCTGAGAGGTAGGCAGGTTGGGAGATTATATAAAAAAGTCATCATAGGCAAATAACTTGGAAGAATGTCAACTGAAGGCTGTTAAGTTTTTCTCAGGCAATTTAAGATCTCTACTTCTATAACCAAATATCTTTTTAGCCAGGGATCATATTTATCTAACAAAGCACTTTAAATCAAAGGTAGTAATAATAGCTAGCATTATATGTAGCCCTTAACGGTTTGCAAAGCACTTTACAAATATTTTATTTTATCCTCGCAACAACCGTGGGAGGAAGACGGCATTGTTATCTGCATTTTACAGTTGGGGAAACTGAGGCAGGCACTGGTTAAGTGGTCACACAGCTAGTAAATGTCTTAGGCTGGATTTGAATTTGTTTTTTTTTTGGACTTTGGGTCAAGCACTCTAGCCACTGTACTACCTGCTTCCAATTGCCTCTTTTTACCCTTAGCAGTTAGGGTGGCCACATGCAAGGAGAGATAAACAGGATAGAAAACCAGCAGGAACCTGGGAGATTGGGGTAGCAGATCTCCTCATGGACTGTTGGCAAGAGCTGAGAAAAAATAATTTTTTGGAATGGGACAGAATTTATCAGCTTTTTTAATATGAAGGGGCATACCAAGGAATGGCATTTCTCTGTTCTTGGTCCAATCCAGGAAGCAAGGAATAGCCCTTCCAACAAAATCTCACAATGCTGCTCTAATGACTCATTACATACTTTGTCATAAAACCTAACACTAAATTCTACAGATGCTCCTTGATTTATATCAACTGTTAATTTATAATTATTTCCCCTAAATAAGTTCAAAAATTGGGAATGTGGTGGGCTTTTGGTCATCAGGATGACTATCTATTCATAACAGTACAGTAAGCAAGAAGGAAAAATACTGCATGGTTTCCAAAATTGAAGTTTAGGAATTGAGACTAGAGTTAAACAATGTGGCACTAACCGAGCCAAGTATTTAATAATGAGCTTCCTCTTCTTAGAAAAGGAGGGAAGACATTCCAGATTTACTTGACTCAACAGCAAATGTTTCAAGCTCAGGGCTGAAAGGAACATGGTATGAGATAAGTGGTCTGTATGATGATAGCTGGATTATCTGAACAAAAGAAAATTATAGAGCTCAATTTGCCAAAACAAGACTCCATTCTGGTTTGGGACTAAAATGCCTATCCCAAACTGAACGTCTACATCCCTACAGATCCTCCTAGTGCTAGACTACCAAACCACCTTTCCTTCCATTGCTGGCAACCCTTTCTGCATTAGGTGATGTCCTTTGTGCGGTTCATATGTGGACACATAGGCTTGGTGCTGAAAAACAGACAGCTGTGTGCAAATACCGCAGTGCAATAGGCACAAACAGAAGTGACCTCTTCCTTTTCCCCAAAGTGTCTTCTTTTCAAGGCTTTTGGTCCCAGCTCAAGTTTTGTCTGGCCAAGCCCTTGGAAAGGAAATGTATTTTTACTCCTTCCATATGGTGAGGCTGCAAGTTGTGTCATTTGACTTATCCTAGTTAAAATATAAATGGCATTAATTTTACAATGACAGCAGGCAAAAAAAAAATTCTGTTTGAGGGAACAGATTAAGTTTTTAATGGTGATAAGGGCCTCCTGTTTAAAACCTATTGGGAAAAAAATCCCAAAAATCAGACAGTGAGGTATAGGGTTTTGGTCTAGCGAACTTGCTCATCCCGGCACATTCTTAACATCGAGATTGTTGGGGGTGGGCAGGGGTGGGGATAAAGAGTGAAAGGGGAGGTGGAGATACTGTTGTTGAAATTCCATTAGGCAAAAACTGAGGTTTACCAACAGAATTTTCAGGAGACTAATTCTAGATGATTAAATCTTATTCAATTGAGACCACTTTACAACAAAACCAATGCTTCTCATTCATTACCAGGAAGAAGTAGTCATGCATGCAGGTAAGTCTGAGGGCACACTTGTCAGAAGGCAATTTGTATTTGATTCTCTTACTGGATACAGAAAACCTGGTAGACAATGATTACATTGTGCTACTTGGGGGCATTGCCTAAAAGAGCAAATATGGGGCATGGCATTCCCTTCAACTCTCAGTTAGATTCATATTATGCCTTTTCTGGCTACCCTTAATATCTCAGAGGAGTGCCATTTAATGAAAAATATAGTTTTGGCACTTACAATGGTGGTAGTGGTGGGGAGTCATTAAATCACTGTATCTATAAAACTGGACCCAGACTAAAGCCCAAGAAGATAAGTACTACTGAATTTACCTCAATAGCTAAAAAACTTAGTGAGTCGCTGACAATTTTATACAGCATATTTTGGATTTTTATATATTTTTCACATTAGGTATCATCAGTTGTCAAGATAATGCCAAAATGAAAACTTCTTCAAAAGATATATCCTTAACTGTCAGGCAAGAACAATTCTCACTGAAGGTGGGAGGAAGGGAATGACAAAAATGAAACCTGATGTCTTTTCTTGGAAGACTCAGATTAAAGCCATAATTCTCTACCTTTGGGTCCCCCCCCCCCCCCCCCCCCCCGCCAGTATGCTTTGTCCTAAATGTAGCCAGGTTAGGAAAACTATATCTTCAGGGAAATTGCCAAGTATTTGTGGGAAGGCTTGGGCACCCCTAAAATAAAAGCAAAAATTGTTCTGTTTAGACCAATGACTCCTTTGCTTATACATTAAGGTATAATTTACAATGTTTTACAATTCATTTTATTGTTTCATAATATGTAACTGTTACTGAAACTGTAGAAATCAAATTTTAAAAAATGTGATAATTTCCCTCATCCTTCCATATCATTATCTCGGAAACGCTTTGTCTTTTTTTCTTATTAATCATAAGTTGTGAGGGGCTCCAAACATTTTCATTGTGTTTCTTTGCCTCCCCCTGACCCTTGGTCATGTGTTTGGTTATCTGTAAGCCAATACTTAAATGAACCTGAGGAATTGCTATTTGAAGGAGTCCTGCTACGAATCCCTTTGATAAAGTGGAGAATCCTTTTAAAATTTGAGAACATATTATTTGCTTACTAGTGATAGAGGAACTTTTGTTTAAAGCCCATTAGGAAAACACCCAGAAAATTAGACAGTAAGGCTTTTGGTTTAGTGAGCTTTGTAATCAACGCTCATTCTTTCTCTAAAATGGCAGAAAGGCTTTGCTGTTGAAATCCCCACATTCAGGGTCATTAATGGGGATTTTAAGAGACAGATTTAAGATGATGGACTCTTTATTTGACGGAGACCATTAAAAAAGAAAACAAAAACAAAGAACCAGTGCCATTCGTTCACTACCAGGAACCAGGAGTCATCCAACTCATGCAGGCAAGTCTAAGAGCACACTTGGGAGGAGGTGGCTTTGATCTGATTCTCTGGTTGAGAATTGAAAATCTAGGAGACAATGACTACATCATGCTACTCTTGGGCTAGAAAAGCAAAGTTTGGAAATCACTGCCTTTTTTCCTTCCTCATTTCTATTTATTTTAAGTGAGTTTTATAACCTACAATGCCTCCAATAACTGAGTACCTAGTTTTGACTTCTTTAAAGCAGAAATAGGATACGAGATTTGAGCTCCTAAGACCTAACATTATTGGCTATCATTTTAAGAAAGAAAATAATTGCATATGACTGCTGGTAAGTGCAAACTCAGCTGAGTAGAGAGTGAGGTAAAAAGAGGAAGGGACTGGAGGCCTGCAGATAAAGGATGAGAATGAAGAAAGGGTTCAAAAGGCATGAGGGAGTAAAGCCTGTATCTTTCAGATGCTGGTTCTTTTCTAGGATGTTGTTTGCATTACAATTTAACACTAAATTCTTATTGAGATATATGCAGGCAAGATAGCTCAACTGACCTCAGATAGAGAGTCTCATAAGAATTCCCAGGGCATTTAATATTCTGATGAGACTACTAGCTTAATTTGAATGATAGTATTGATACCCAAAGAGATTATGATCATTACTAATACATTTACATTGTTATTTCACTTTTCAACTTACGCTGTCCATGCTAAATCTTTAAGTAAGCATGCCCCAGGCACCAGAAGCAAACCCAGCCAGAAGTATCCACATCTTAACACCATTCCTGCCTGCAAAGAAGAAGAAATGAATTCTTAGTACCAGTACTTTTACCTGATCAGCCAATGAAGATTGCTTTCACAACTAGAAAGAACAGTGTAACATCCAATTCTATGGGAAGCAAAACATAGTCCCCAAGATCAACATATTCATGAAGCCCACAAATATATGTTCATTTTAATTAATTTAATAAATATTTACTAAATACCTCTTTGCTTAGCATACAAAGATAAATAAGACAAAGATAAATAAGCCCCTGCCCCTCAAAAAGCTTACAATCTGGGATGGTGGTGGTGGTGCTAGGTCCCAGACACTAATAATGTAAGGGAGACCATAGGTTTGGAAAAGAGGCAGCTGATATGTGTGTGGGGTGACAGACTGGGAAAATAGGACGGTCCAAAGGACCAAAGGTTATGATATGGATGAAAAACAGATCCAAAACAAGTGAAGGAATGGGAGAATTAGAAGGATAAGAAGCTATCTTTTTTTTTTCTAAAATTTATTTCTTAATCTTCCTTTACAAAAGTCTGATTAATTTACTTCTTGTTCCCTCTGCAAACTTGGAAACCCTACATAATATTGCCTTGACCAACAGAGCCCCACAATATCATCGCTGATACATTATAAATATGTCCCACTTGATACCAACCTTTTGACTTGTGCCCCTGATCCCATTCCCTTTGAGAGCATCTCCTATCTCTCTTCCTAATTTTCAACCTCTCTTATCTACCAGCTCCTTCCCTGTTGCCTACGAATCTATCCAGATTTCTCCCAACCTTATGGACAAAAACAAAAAACCTTTCACTCGACCTCACCATTCCTTGAAGCTGTTGTCCTATATATCTTTCCTTTCACAGAAAAAAATTCCTTTTGAAAAAAAAAAAAACAACAAAAACCAAAAACAAACAAAAAAACTAAACCTGCCTCCATCTGTTGCCTTCATCTACTTGCACACACTTTTAACTCCTTGGATTTGGCTTCCACTCCCTTCCACCATTGTACTGAATGAAATTAATCTCCTGCAGGTTACTAACGGATCTCTTTTTTGCTAAATCTAATGGCTTATTCTTTATTCCTTGCATTTCTTTACATCTCTGTAGCATCTGACATTCACAATCACCTCCTTCTTGAGAATATTTTCCTCCTTGCATTTTTATAACTATTTTGTTGTGGTTCCACCTTGTCTGACTGATCTTTGCAAAGACTGAGGTCTTTGTAGGATAATCATTCATGCCCTGTCCCCATGCATAATAAGTACGCTCTAGGGTTCTGTCACAGGGCCTTTCTTCTTCTTTCTCTACTCTATCTTTTGATGGTCCTATCAACTCCCCAAGTCAACTACATAGATGACTCCCAAACCTATACATCCCATCCAGCCCTCACCTCTGGAGCTCTCCTCCCAAATCTCCAAATGCTTGCTGGACAGCTCCACCTGAATGCTCCATAGACAGCTCAAGCTCAGCATGTCTAAAACAAAGCCCATCTTTCTTCTTAAACCCTGCTAATTTAAATCCCTTCTTAAATCCTGCTAATTTTCCTGTTTCTGTTGAGTATACCAGCATTCTTTCAGCCACTCAGGTTGATAACAAAGGTGTCTTTCTTAACTTTTTTCTCTCATCCCTATATTCTGCAAATTGTTAAATCTCATTGATTCTGCCTCAATTTCTTTCATAACTGGCCCCCTGTTTCCACTAACACCACAAACATTCTACTTCAGGTCCTCACTATCTCTCACCTGGACTGTTGTAATGTGCTCTCAATTGGCCTCTCTGCCTCCCATCTGTGTCCCTTTTCTGTCAATATTTCAAGTAGCTGCCAAGCTGATAATGTCCCTCCCCTCCTCAAGAGGCTCCAGAGACTTCCTACCTTTAGAATAAAACATAAATCATCCCACATGGTATTTAAAACCCGTTATAGTCTTGCTTCAGCTTACCTTTCCAGGATGACTACACATTAGTCACCATAATGTACTTTATTCTCCAGTCAAACTGTCTTAGATACTGTTTCTTATACATAACATTCTGTCTTCTGTCTCCATTTCCTTTGCACAGATGGTCCTCCCACTTTGAATCTCTTCCTGACTCATCTCTACTATTTAGAACTCCTGGCTGTCTCACTTTTGAATTTGTATCCCCAGTGCTAATACAGGGTAGGCACTTAAATCTGTATTGATCAATGGGTACACCATCTCCATTTCTAGCTCTTTACCTATGCTCACTTTTCCCTTCACTCCCATCACTCACACCCAATACCTTTCTACAAATGCCATTTCCGCAAATCTAAACCCTTTATTTTGCTAACTCTTTAATCTAGTTTTTGTCTTATGTATTTGTAAATTCTCCAACTACAATATAAATTCTTTGAAGGGATGGACTACATATTACATTTCTAGGTAGAACACAAAGCTTAGCACTGATGCTTCCTGCATAATAAGTACCCAATAAACACCTATTGAAGACACGTAACACATGCCAAGCAAATTCTGCCTCTTGTGGCAAAGAATGGCACAAATTTTAAACAACATTTGACAACATTTTATAACAGAAATGAGTAGTTTATGACCATCAATATCGATATAGTAAACAATCTGGGAAAATTGTAAATGATCAGGCAGGAAACTTGGCCAAAAATAACCCACTTATACTAAGAAGATGTGTGGAGGTTTGGAAGTGGTTTTATTATTATTTTTCACAACCAGTATCAGAATCTACCTCATCACTCATTGTAAAAACAGTGTCTCTAAGGTTTCCACCTGTTTGACTCTCATCTAGGAAATACAGAATTGACTGTCTCCATAATAAAGTATGCTCTTCCTCCAAGTCCATCAAAAAGATAATTATTGTGCTGGGCAAAGACATAAATGGTGAAATAGTTTTATTTATTTTTGTTTCCAAAGCTAACCACTGGTGCGATAAGGGTACCTAATGATGACTCCAATTGGTGGCTGAATAAATAAAGCATTAAGATGATAAGAGGACTGCCAACCCAGGCATAATTTCTAAATTGCTCATCAGTAATAATAGTTAACATTGATACAGCAATTTAAGGTTTGAAAACACTTGGCACATAGCATCTAATTTGACTTGACTTTGAATGGAGGAACTCTGAAGGAAACTGTTGGGATGAATGGTACTGGGGTGAGGCAAACTTACACATCTTGCTTAGGGGGAATTTTAAATGGTATTTTAAAGCAGGGCTTCTTGAATTTTTTCCACTCATGACCCCTTCAGTACTTCTTAAACTGTGGGTTGTGACCTCATACAGGGTCGTGACCCACAATTTAAAGGACAGGAGAGCCACAGTTCAGGGGAATAGGACTAGACTTCCTAGGAGTAGAAAATTATGTATGAGGGATTGTTTCTCTCCTCATTGCCCACCTATCCCTTTGGGACTTTGGCTAGCTTATTTATGAACGAAAAAGGACAAGACTAATTTTAAGGGCATGATACTCTATCACTGTATAAAAGCAGTGACATGAATTTAATTTTGGACCATGTCAGACCCCAGTATAGAGTGAGAGGGGGAAAATACTTTTGGGAACATTTGGCTCTTCCACATGTATTTAGTCAACAGTGACAGTGACAAACAGTTATAACCTCCCCTCTTCTCCCTTCTATAAAGGTTCTGGAATCTCACCTACTTGGAAGTACTGAGGCCCAAGGGTTATTTTTGAATTCTGGCATCCTGAATATTTTCTGTCCCACTGAAGCTCCTTTTGTTAATCACTTTTCCACCTTTATTTTAGGAAGAGTGACATAGCAAGAACATAGTAATTTAGGGTGGCTGTGTCACAGTTCAGATATACTTAGGAGTAATAACCTTCAGTAGCCTTGGTTAAGTAGCAGGTGCTCCCAGATGCTGCTATCACTTAGAGAGTTCAAACTCTCATAGTGTTAGCAGAGTGACAGATAACACAGGATTTTTTTTTCTCTGCAGTGGTAACCAGAATACATGGCACATTAAAATACTTCTTGATATTCATGCCACTTGTCAGGAGAGGAAGTAAACAAATTCCAGGGAGATATTAAGTTCCCTGTTTCCTACAATCCCTCATGCCCTCTCTTTACCATCCAAGATGTCTGCAGTGCTGCCAATTTTTAGCTTAGATTTACCGAACAGGGAGAAAGGAACATCAGAGCTGTACTTTGTAAAATGTGTTCAAGAATATTCTGCCACTGACCTATTTCAGAATCCTAGCAAGCTGGCAATTAATCAGTTTGTACTGGAAAGCCACTCTTCCTCCAATGGCGTGGTTCTTGAATGGGTTCTTGTTTCCCACTTTTAGGAAAATGCCAATCCCCAGATGGGGGGTGGGGTGGGTAAAAATGGAAGCCAGATCCAGCAGTGCATTAAGAAGGCATCATCCTCTGGGCTCTGCCAGGCATGGGTAGATACTAACAGGGCATAATTTTCAGTTCTCCTTATTCTTACCTCTGTCTTTTGCATTAGGGTTCATAGGAAAGTTAGGACAGCAGTTATGGGATACAGAATCCAGTGGCAGAGCTGGGTGCTTCACTACTGCATCTTCACTTTGAGAATGAAAAAAGCAAATGTTTCTGAGAGGTAGAGATAAATAAGTCAAGTGTACTGTATGGTTTTAATTGTACAACCTATACTTGACTGATGGACACTTCCGACATCTCATCTACTATGAATGCCTCTTGGTTTATGGGTTTTTTTCCTTTCAAAATTTTGATAGATATGTTCTGTTCCCTTCATTCCTGAATACACTGCCCTTTACCCTCCCACAATGAGCTATGCCTTGTAACCGAAAAAACGGTCTCTCATTTCTGCCAAGAAAGGGGGAGGTGAAATTTTTCATCTCTTCCCCAGGGCCAAACTTGGTAATTATAATTATAAAACATTCATTTTTATATTTTTTGGTCTTTCCATTAACATTACTGTAGTTTTTTATACTGTTTTCCTAGTTCTGCTTACTTCATTCTGAATCAGTTCATATGTCTTCCCAAGTTTCTGTTTTCTTCATATTCACAATTCCTTACAATGCAGTAATACTGAATTACATTCACATATCAGAATTTATTTATCCATTCCCTAATCAGAGGGTATACACTTTGTTTTCATTAGTTTCTCCTATTAAAAGTGCTAAGAATATTTTAGCATATATGGGACCTTTCCTTCTGTCTTTGAACTCCTTAGGGTCTCGTATAGCAGTAGGACAGTTGGTCAAAAGCTATGGACATTTTAGTTACTTTACTGGCACAATTCCAAATTGCCTTTCAGAACTGGACGAGTTCACAGCTTTAGCAACTATATATTAGTATGCCCTTCCAACATTGATGACATCTTTTGTCATCTTTGTCAATTTATTAGAAAGTGAGTT
This sequence comes from Trichosurus vulpecula, assembly GCF_011100635.1. Taxonomy (NCBI): domain Eukaryota; kingdom Metazoa; phylum Chordata; class Mammalia; order Diprotodontia; family Phalangeridae; genus Trichosurus; species Trichosurus vulpecula. The sequence continues at coordinate 185,024,048 of NC_050574.1, forward strand.
ATTGTGACTTGCATTTCTCTTATTTTTGGTTTATTTGGAACCATTCTTATATAGTCGTTAATAGTTTGCAAATCTTCTTTTGAGAACTGTTTCTTCACATTCTTTGATCATTTGTCCATGGTCAAAGAATATGAAGAAACAGTTACCAAAAGAAGATTTGTAAACTATTAATAACTATACACACATATATGTTGGTATATATATGTACATACACATACACACATATATTACATATTTTAACATATTTCTCCATATAGGTACACAGATATATACACACACACATATTTGTGTTAATTTCCTATACATCTAGGTAGCATAGCAGATTGAGAACTGAACTTGGAGTCAGGAAGACCTGAGTTCAAATGCTGCCTCAGACACTATGAGCTGTGTGATACTGAGCAAGTCACTTAACCTCTCTTGGTTTCAATTTTCTCATTTATAAAATGCAAATATGAATATCAACTTCCTCACAGGATTGTTATGATGATCAATCAAATGAAATAATATATGTCACGTGCTTTGCAATCCTGAAAGTGCTATGTAAATATTACCTAACATTATCAGAACCTCATCAGAGATATTCAATACAAAGATTACTGCACCCCCCCACCCCACCCCAGCTTCCCCTCTTAGACTAACTGCATTGGTTTTGGAAGCAAAAGGTTTCCAATTTCGAGCACTGAAATGATCTATTTTATCAGTGTGGTACAGTAGAAAAGGCACTGAATTTGTAGTCAGAGGACCTGAGTTCAAATCCTACCTTTGATATGACCTTATATAAGTCACTTGCAGGGTCTTGGTTTCTTTATCTATGAAGCAAAAGACAAAATGGACTCCGAGCACCCTTCTAGCCCTAGAGCTATGATCCTGTGACTTTTCTGGTGATTTCATCTACTTCTTGTTTCATTAAGAACTCTCTCACCAGTGACAGCTATGAACAGAACCTCATCTGTTTCATTTCTATTTTTAAAATGATGTGACCACTAATATTCTGGGCATATATTCCTTTTGGATTCCAAAATCTTTCTATGATGCCATATTTTAATGACATTAACCTTAAGGAAGATCTTTCTGATCCTTTTCATCACAAAATTAAAGTCATTGGAGTCATAATGACCCAAGTTCAAATGCTCACTGTAGCCTAAACTTCTCAGTGCCCCAGACAGCTCTTTAAGACTATCAGTTATAAAGGAGTTACGGGGGGAGGAACTTTTCATCTTGGGAGGTCAAAGAAGTCACAGGTATGGATTTTAAAAAGAGATATGGAAAATAATAGTATAGATTACCATTTTTATCATTCAGAAAATAATGGTAGGAATTATTAAAAACATTAAATTTTTTTTCATTTGTTAGAATGTAAGCATACAAGCATAATGGACCATAGCTAGAATATTTGTCTAAACTAACTAGAATGACTACAAAGCTGTGTTCATTGTAAACCTATACCTTATGCTACAATTATACCCTGATGGTACCCTGTAGGGTCCTGAACAAATAAATACCAGTTGAATTAAATCAATCTCAGAAATGTCATCGAAATCACTAAATATCCTGAAGTGGCATATACTTGTTGTTTTAACTATTTTAACTGTTTTAATGATTGTTGCATTTAACTAAAACAACTAAAGTTGTTGTTTTAACTATTCGAAGATTGCTCCTATAATTCACATTCAATTTAGTTTTCAGAGAGCTTTTACTTTGGTTATCAGCTGTGGGAATGTGTCGCCTGTCCTGAAGTTAAAAGGCAACTAACTCTCAGAGTTGGGAATTTGACCATTTACTTAGAATAAACACCTAGAACTGCTGCATGTGTATGAAATGCAAACACCATCCTTAGCAGTCTTTTCAGCTTCTCCCTGAGTTGGTTAGAATTTGCTCATATCCTAGATTCATGGAATGGGGTTTAAAAATGAGAGGAACTTTAAGGGGAAGAAGTTTTTTATGGGAAGGACTATTTAGATCATGTGAAGGCCTTGGCCTGCTTTCTGCAGATTCAGAAAGCCCTTTGATCTATGTCAGACTTTCTAGGTACAGTTGTGGAGATGAGGTGGTGGCAAACAATAGTGCATGGTCTTCATTTTGTGACTGCTTAGAATAAGCTCACAAGCAAGAGATCTGTATGCTATAGTAATACAGGGAGGCCTAGGACAAAGATTCCAAGGTGAAGAATATCTGAGGTACTCAAGAATGAGATGCCCCACAAGTTTTTTCTTAGGCTACTTATCTGCCTGATCCCATTGGTAGAAAGTTAAGCTCTTCTATCACTAGAGATGGAAAGGAGCATGCTACTGTCCTCCCGAGGATATGTACCATGGGCAGGGTGTAGGACTGCGTTGGCGGGGGGGGACCTCTCTCCATTAGCAGCTTCCGATCCATTTGTGGTCTAGCTCATAGATCCTAAGGAGTTGTGTGAAGTACTGCAGAAATTAAATGAACCTCAGGGTCACCCAACTAGTAAGTTCACAGGCAAAATTTAAACTCAAGTCCACCATTCTCCATGAGGCCATGCTGCTGCTCCTACTTTTCCCCGTCTTACACAAACATTTCCAATAGTGGAGCACCAAACTGGCCTTCCCAACACCAAACTCCATGAGAGGATTAATGACACGGTTCCTGTGTGTGATGAACCTAATAACACATTGTGATATTAAGTTCTCAGCTAAGAAGCTGGCTTCTAGACTTCTAAAGAAGGGAAAATGGGCCTATCCCAAGGCTCAGTTGCCAACCCTCTATCTTTCTCTAATAAACATAATTCATACTTGGTTAGTGCCCTGTGAGGTAGGCAGCGCAAACACTATTATCCAATTGGTTGCCAAATCTTGCTGCTTCTACGTCCATAACTTTTCTAGATCCGGCCTCTTCTCACTCCTCATATAGCAGCTACCTCCTCACTCTAGGACTTACAACTTCTCACTTAGATTGTTGTAATGACTTCCAAATTCTCTCTTTCAAGTCCCTTCTCACTCCAATTCACCCTTCCAACTGCTACCAAAGGATTTTTCCTTACCGTCCATTTGACCACGTCACTCCCCTACTAAATGAACCAGCAGCTCTCCATCACCTCTAGGATAAAATGTATCTCTGAGTTTTGAAGCCCCTCACCATCTGGCCCAAATCTGTCTTTCCAAACTCACTACACGTCATTCTTTCCCTTCCCACCCTCTATAATCTAGCCACACAGGCCTTCTCTGTTCCTCACATGTGGCCCGTGTTCTCTGTCTCTGTCTCTCTGTATTGGCTGTTCTCCAGGCTTAGAATACATTTTCTTCTTACCAATCTGAAGCACTGTCCTTTCCTGATCCTGTTAGGAATATATCCCTGAATACCCCTAAAATTTATATAATTTGCATTTATTTGTATTGATTAAAATATATATAGACATGTAATATTTTAAATATCTATGTATATGTTTATTATCTATATGTAGCCTCCTCTTTTTATTTAGCATTTTATTTTCCCCTGATTACACGTGAAAACAATTTTTAACATTTGTTTTTTAAAACTCTGAGTTCCAAATTCTCTTCCTTCCTCTCTTCCCATTCCCCTCACTGAAAAGGCAAGCAATTTGATATAGGTTATACATGTGTGGTCATGCAAAACATATTTCCATATTAGTCATGTTGTGAAAAACAGAGACCAAAAAAACCCTCAAGAAAAATAAAGAAAGTAAAAAAGGTATGTTTCAATCTGCATTCAGATACCACCAGTTCTTTCTCTGGGGATGGATAGCATTTTTCATCGTAAGTCCTTCAGAGTTGTCTTGGATTATTATGTCGCTGAGAATAGCTAAGTCATGCACAGATGATCATCTTACAATATTGGTTACTTTGTACACAATACATTTCACTTTGCATCAGCTCATATAAGTCTTTCCGAGTTTTTCTGAGATCATCCTGCTCATCATGTCTTGTAGCAAAATGGTATTCCACCATAATCACATGCCACCTTTTGTTCGGCCATTCCCCAATTGATGGGCATCCCCTCAATTTCCAATTCTTTGCCACCAGAAAAGAGCTGTAATAAATACTTTTGTACACATAGGTCCTTTTCCTTTTTTATCTCTTTTGGGATACAGCCAGTGGAAATGCCTAGAGCTGGGAGATGGAGTATCTTGTTTGAGTCTCTGACTAATGTCTCATCTACCTGATTCTCTTTTTTAAATCCCAAGACTAACTCTCATCTGCATGCTAAGACTATTGTTACACTCTTTTAACCAGCATTCCTGACTCAGGTCTTTCTCCATTTTCAATCCATCTTCCACATTGCCACCAGAATAATCACCTTAGGAGAGGATTCTGGGAAGATGGTGGAGTAGGTTGGAAAATTTCAAGCTCTCAAGATTTTCCTCCACAAAAGAGATAAAATAGTGACTCTGGGTGAACATAGAGCCATGAAAACAAATAAGAGTAGGGGCAGAACAGGGGTTTTCTTGGGACAATCAGAGAAAAAAAATCCCAGAACGAGATTTCCTCCTTGTGAAGAGTTAACATCTCCAGGTTAGGGTCCACTTTAACAATAAGCAGCAAGCCCTAATTGGCTTGAAAGGCTACCCCAGCCCCAGCCACAGGAACTTGTACCCCTAGGACAGTGACAGAGCGGGGCATCTGAGCTGGGGAAGATCGAGGGAACCTCTGCTGATAAGGAACATCAGATCTGGCTGTGCTGAGGCAAGCAGTGGGGTGAGAAGGAACCAGCATACCCCTATGAGTACACAAGCAGTGGGGCAGGGACGCTGCTGGCTGTGGGAACTTACAGGAGGCTGGAGGTCTTGGTTTGAGTTCAAGGTCAGAGGGGAGAACTGAAGAGGACCAGAATCAAGAGGCACCATCCCTCATTCCCCAGGATTAGAGGCGATTATAAAAACTAAATTATTTAAAAAAAAAACAAAACTACACAGGCAAAAGAGAAAGAATCCAACCATAGAGGGCTACTATGGGAATAGAGACCGGAGGTTTTCTTCAGAGGAGAATACTGAAGCAAAGAAACCCTCTTCTACTCCAAAGAGTAGTGTCAAATGGTCACCTGCCCAAAAAGAATTCATTGAAGAACTTAAAAAAGACTTTAAAAAACAAATTAGAGAGATGGAGGAAAAATTAAAAAGAAAAATAAGAATAATACAAGAAAAACAAGAAGATTATGACAAGAAAGTCGACCAACCAATTAGAAAAGGAGATTCAGAATCCTAAGGAAGAAAATGACTCCTTGAAAATCAGAATTGAGCAAGGGGATGCCAGCAAAGTTATAGGAGATGAAGAAATAAAAAAACAAAATATAAAGAATGAAAAAAATAGAAGAGAAGTGAAATATCTCATAAGGAAAACAATGGCTCTAGAGAACAGATCAAGAGAAAACATAAGAATAACTGGACTACCTGAAAGTTCTGATTGAAAAAAGAATCTTGATACAATAATACAAGAAATAATTAGAGAAAACTGCCCTGAAGCATTAGAACAAGAAAGGAAAGTAGAAATAGAAAAAAATCCATTGATCACCACCTAAAAGAGATCCTACGAGGAAAACTCACAGAAATGTTATAGTTAAATTCCAAAACCCCCAGATTAAGGACAAAATATTACGAGCAACAAGAAAAAAAACAATTTATATATGACAGTACCACAATTAGAGATTTTTCTTCAGGTCTAACACAAGACCTAGCATTAGCGACACTAAAAGATTGCAAGTCTTAGAACACTATATATCGAAGAGCAAAAGAACTGGGCCTTCTGCAGAAAATATCATACCCAGCAAAGCTAAGCAGAATTCTGAATGAAAAGAAAATGGACATTTGATCAATTGTCAGACTTTCACGACTGTTAAAAAAAAAACCCTGAACTCAATAGAAGATTTGACATACAAGAGCCAAGAGAAATAAGGTACATACCAATGACCAATTCCAAGGGACTAAATAAGGATAGAATGTTTGCCTTTTATTTATGGAAAACGTAAAACCCATGTTTAAGATTGTTACTAGTAATTAGGTAGCTTATAAGAAAGATTGGGGTAGACCTGAATATGATATGACTTCAAAAAGTAAAACCATTCAAGAACAGCTGAAAGAGTAATTATCTTATAAAAATGAGGTGCAAAAGGAAGAACCAATACAGAGGAATTAGATGGGAGAGAAGGGCTGCTAGTTCTGGAAACCTACTTTCATCAGGAATGGGGAAAATGCATATACATTTAGAAGAGTATAAAAGTCTTCTAAATTTAGAAAGAAATAAAACTCTAAGGGGATAGGGAAGGAGGAGAGGATAAAGGAATAATCTTTAGAGGAGAGGGTGAGGGAATAGGTTAAAAGGAGGGTATAGAAGGATCTTTAGATTTAGGGGAATGGGAGGATAAGGGAAGAAGTTTTAGAGGGGAGGGGGGCAGAAGAGATCAGAGGGTGTATAAAAGGGTGTTTAGATTTAGGGGAATGGGAGGATAAGGGAGGGATTGCTGGAGTGGGGGTAGGTTAAGTTATAGGAGGGAAAGGTAGCAGGTAGAAATAAAGTAGAGGAGTTAGGAGAGAGAGGAAAAAAGAGATATGCAGAATAATCACCTTAAAATATTACTTTGTGTGTCACTCTCCAGGGTCCAAAAATCTTCAAAGACTCCCCCACTGTCTATGAGACTAAAGTCTAAATTTCTTAGTCTGCCACTTATGACCTTCCATAATCTTCAACCTTCTCCTATCATATTCTTACATGAGCTCCATCCATAATGATCTTTTCTCAATAATCTACTCTGAACATTCCATGAGGATTTCCACCTCCACACCTCCATTAAAAATGTCACTTAAGTCCCATCTTCTGCCTCTGCCATTTGTTCCCTTTATGACTTTTAAATAAAGCATTTACTCTGTCTCAGTTTCCTCATCTACCAAATTAAAGGGTGGAATTAGATGGCCTTTAAGGTGTCTTCTAGTCCTACACCTATAATCCTGTCATAGAAGCATAGGTATCTGTGAAACTGTCCCTAAGTCTTCGGGGATAATTGTATGCCATGGCCTCCTAAAGGACAGTCTGTACTGTTCACTTAGTTCTTACTGTCTGGCATTAGCTACATTTTTACGTAGCTGTGCTATTTCCTTAACTAGGCAACAAGCTCTCTGAAGATGGAGACCATGGCTTACTCCTTTAAACAAATCCCCAGGATTTAGGCTACTGCTATATCCCTTGTGAATGCTCAATAAATATTTGTAGAGGATGTTGCAATGTGCATATTCTGAGGGATGCTTAGCAAGGGCCTTAAGTGTATACTCTCACACATACTTCAAAACTTCAGCACCTCAAGCTAAAGGGAAGGATCTTGATTTAACCAATTACTTTCTGAACCACTGGCAAAGTGACTAATGTGATAAATCTTAGTTCAAATCTTTATTGTGTCTAAGAAAATCTGTCACTTGAGAAAGGGGTGGAGACTACCTACCTCTCCTCTAAGGGTACTTCTCCACAGAGAAATCAGATAGCTTACTCCAACTGTTTTTTTTTTTTTACTATAAAAACCATTTTTTTGAAAATGCAATATTTCAAATAAAACAATCTCACCATCCCTCTATCATCAAAATAAATATATTTCTCTTTTTCTGAAAGGGTACTTTGTTTTTCACTCATCTTTCAAATGCTTGTAAAGTTAGGAGGAGGAGGAGGAGGAGGAGGTATAGCCTAGCATGTTGATTGATACTTCTTCAGTCTCAGCTTCTAAGGTTAAATGACCTGGTTTACATACTTTATGCCAGTCACTCTCATCTGGCCAGACTGCCTTCCCTTGGGTAGGCTCTTTAGAGTAGGAAAACTTAAGGGGAAGTGCCTACAAGTGTTTTTTCCCTTCTGTTTTTCTCTTTAACTCTGACAGTCACAACTGAGCAGCAGCCAGCAGCCCTCGGGATTCTCTCCTCCTGCCTTGGCCCTTCTGGGGCTTTTTTTTGTCTTTTACCTATACTCTTCTCTACTTGAAATTCATTCCTTCTTTCCTCTTCATTGTCTTTCTGTTTGAGAAATGACCTATGCCAAACAAAGGCTTCATAATATCAAAGTGAAATTTGTAAATGATCCATTTCTAGGTCCCAAATGTGAGAAATTCAAATAATAATGCTTCATTCCTCTATATGGGCCTTTCTCTAGGGATTTAAAGAAGCTTGACAGAAACACTCTCATTAACATCTATGATTCCAGAGTGCTGGTAAAAGAAGAATATGATTTTGGAATATGGGCATTCTGGGACATTAATTAGCTTACCCAAATAATGTACTAGCAAAATTGGCACTAGAATCTATCATTTCTGACTACTAGCCCATCGGACAAGAGCAGCCTATCTAGCTGAGACTGACCAATATGTCTTAAAGACTACTGGTATAGTTTCCAGCAAAATGCCAAAGCCATGAGCTATATCAGCAGTCTTTTAGACCCATTGGTCAGTCTCACCTGGTGGCAGGGGGCGGGGTCAGGCACTAAGTCCCTAGTCTCAATTATTGGCCATTTAATATCTTAGTTTGAATGAACACATCTGATTTGCTGGCCAATCAACCACCCAAGCCCAAATAAAATGAGCAGCTGACATTGTCTCTATCCTTCAAGGCCATCTCACACACTACATCTTCCACGTAGCATTCTCTGATTTCACCCGAGTCTGTGGAGCCCATTCTTTTCCACTGTGACCTCATCCAGCACTGTTGTAGGTTGCCTGTATTTCCAAACGTTTAAGGTTTCATAGTATTTAGAAATGGAAGGAATATGAGAGAACTTCTAGTCTAACCTGCCCATTTCTACCAAGGAGAAAGCTGAGGTCCAGAAATGGACTTGATCAAAGCCACAGAGGCACAAAACTGGGATTAAAGCCTAAGACCCAGAGCCTGAGTCCAGCGCCAAAGGCAGGATTCTACACTGTCTATTAGTGTACATGTCTTTTAAAAGAGCTAAGAATATTTATTGACATCCTTTATTTTTATATCACCTTCATTTTCTAACATATTGCTCTCATTTTAGAGACTCAGAGAGCCATTCCTTTTAGTAAACATAAAAAGAGAAAAAAGTTCATTTAAACTAACCAATATATTAATCAAATCTGACAGTATATATTTTGATCCACTTTCACAGTCACCCGCATCTGCCAAGAAGGGAGGCAGAGGAAATACTTTCTTATATCTCCTCTTTGGGGCCAAGTTTGGTCATTATCAGTTAATTTGCATGGTTGCCATGATCATTTTGTGTTTCTACATACTTTACGGCAGTTCATATTTTACATGTATTTTGTATTCACCCTGTTGATCAGTTGTGTCTAACTCTTCATTTGGGGTTTTCTTGGCAGAGATACTGGAGTGGTTTGCCATTTCTTCAGCTCCTTTTACAGATGAGGAAACTGAGGCAAACAGGGTTAAGTGACTCTCCCAGGGTCACACAGCTAGTAAATGTCTGAGGACAGATTTGAATTCAGGTCTTCCTGAGTCTAGAGCTGGCACTTTATCCACTGTGCCACCTAGCTGTCCTGTATTTACCATACTGGTTGGTAAAGCCAAGGATTTGTGTATTACTTTGGTATTCCCCTAAGCACCTACCACAGGCTTAGCACATGGTAAGTTCAACAAATGCTTTTTGGAATAAAATTATTAGAAATCCCTACTTCTTAATTATTGATCTTGCCTGTGAACACCATTCTCTTCTCTCTTCCCTCCTCCCCTCTCTCCCCCTTCCCCCCCTTCACAGACTGGGAGATTCTGAAGAAATCAAAAGCAGCTCCTGATCAGGAAACGTATGAAATCGCCACCTTCCCACAGTACTAAGTGAGAAGGAAAGATCAGGTAGGAAAAAAAAACTACATTCAGAAAGTATCTTTAGCGCCTGATTTCTAATTTCAGAATATCCAGTTCTTAGCACAGTGCCTCGCACACATTAGATGCCTTGTACATATCTGCTAAATAGGTTAATACATATCTCACTATTTTTTAGTAAGTTGCTAATCAGGAAATTCTTTTAATTCTAGTCTTGTCAGCATGTCCTTATTTTTTCCTTCTTGAAGCATTACGGTGAATCTATTACCTATCCACTTACTTTGGATAAACTCCTGACCTTGGTTCTTTCCCATTTCTTTCTGAAAGTAATATTAAAATATTAATTTTATAATGGCAATGAAATAGACTTTAGGGAATGTGTATATCCTCTAACATGGTGCAAGGGCCATGACACCATTTTGTGCTAAGAAAACCATCATTTATCATTACCCAATAAAACAAACATTTCTATGTCTTACTGCTCAATTAATAAACAACATGACTCTTTTCTATTATTAGAAAGTTCAGAATGTAAATAGGCTGGGAAACTTTACTTGATTTTGTGCTTCTTCAGTAGTGTAGAACAACTATCACGCACAGGATACCAATTCCTATTAATTATTGACCCTATTAAACGAAAATAACATTTCACTTTTCAAGTGATCCCACAGGTACCAACAGGTTGTGAAACAATGATTTCTGCATATGCTATGTAAGTGTGTATGTGTGGGGAAGGAGGGAGGAGAAGAATCTGTATATAAATTGATGGCAGCAGCAGCTCTTCAGGGATTTCAAACTTGTGGCTTGTTTGAAGCACAACTACGCTGACTGTATTCCACTCTTGTGGAATGGTCTCTCCCTTTTGGGGCTTAGCAATGACTAAGAGGCTTCATAAGTTCAAACCCTAGAAGGTGAATAACTCATGCCTCGACAGCTACTAAGCAGAATAAAAACTATTTTCTGTTCAAGCTCTTCACCTGAGATGGTAAGGGCTGACATTCTTACTGCTCTGATTTGATGCAAATAATCAATCGCACAAGACAATCCTCAAAAGACCCATAGTCAATATCGTTGGCACAAATGCCCACTATGGGCTAGGCACTAGGGCTACCAAGGTGAAAAATAATAGCCCCTGCTCTCATGGAACCTGCAACTTAGGAGAAGAGGAATATACCATCTAGTCAAACCTTTGTGACACAAAGTACAATGTGAGAGATGCAATCAGAATGAGTACTAAAAGTACATTTTGGAAGGGAAAGCTCAAAGATTGCTTCATGGAAGGGGGCAGGGAGCATCTGAGCTGGGCCCTGAAGGAAAAGAAGGTTTTCAACATCTGGTGATGAGGACACAACACATTCCAGGCACAAGGACAGCCTGTGAAAATTCATGGAAATGGGGTGTGTGTGTGTGTGTGTGTGTGTGTGTGTGTGTGTACTAATAACATCAGGAAATAGTAGCCTAGTTTGGAGAGAATATGGAGTATGTGAAGGAAAGTGTAGTGAAATACAGCCATGCAGATGGGGTGGAGTCAGATTTTGAACGGACATGTACATGAATGCTGGGTTAAATAGTCTTATCTTATGGCTGATGGGAGCTATTGAAAGTTTTTGTACTCAGTGGGGGGGGGGGAGAGAGAGAGAGAGAGAGAGAGAGAGAGAGAGAGAGAGAGAGAGAGAGAGAGAGAGAGAGAGAGAGAGAGATTCAGACCTTTGCTTTAGAAGGTTAATTAGGCAGGGGTGTGAAGAGACTGGAAGCAGGGAGCCCTGCTTCTGAGATACTGTAGATGGAGAATTTCTAGGACTTGGCAGCTGATTGAATATGGGACATAATAAGGGAGAAGAAAACGTCAGGGACCTGTATTTTCAGTCTGGGTGACAAGAGGCAAAAGAAACAAGGAACTGGGAGAGGGAAAGGTTTTGAGGGAAGAGTGTATGTGGTCTTGAATACACTGAATGTGAGGAACTAGTGGTATAAATGATCTGACATGCCTAGTAGAGCAGTTGGAGATGCAGGACTGGGTTTCAGGGGAGAGACTTTTCCAGTTCAGGGCTGAATTTCTAAGGTGCTTTGAGCATATCATCTAAGAAATTAGTCATCTGTATAGGTGATAATTGAAGGCATGGGATTGGATGAAATTGCCAAAGGAGGGTACACAGAGAGAATAGGGCCAAATTGGCGAGGGCATCTTGGTTGATAGCCACATTAGGGAAGAGGAAGATGAATAAGGAGATTGGGCATAAGTGGTCCCACAGGTAGGTGGAGAACCAGAAGAGAGAAATGTCACTAAAGTCAAGGAAGGAGAGAGTAATTAGTGTCAAGTTCTGCAGAAATATCAAGGAAGATGGAACATTTGAAAAGCTATCGTTCTTGACAATTCAGAAGTCACTGGTGACCTCTGAGAAAGCAGTTTTTTTGCTATGTAGTGGGGAAAAATCATATTACATGGCATTGAAAGAGAAGGTGGTGGGGAAGTGAAGAGAGTGAGGGCAGGCTATCCTTCCTAAAAGTTTAGCAAAGAAGGGGATAAGATGGAATTCAATGAAATAATGTACACAAAACTGTTTGCCAACCTTTAAGCACTATATATGTAAGTAGGAGCTATTATTATTGTCCTAGAGAATAATAGCTTGAAGTCAAAGAATTCTTTTCCTTTCTAATTTTGTTGAGGATAAGGAGAACTGACGAGTTAATATGTATAAGGGAAGGAGTTAGAAGTGTAGACTGAAGGTGAGAGGGAAAGAGAAGGGATGATGAAGAAGAGTCAGGAAAAGGGTTAGCATTGGCAAAGGAGGCTGCGGTGAGACTGGAGTGATGAGAAAGACTGAGGCAAAAGCATGGGAGACAAGAAAGCTTCATCTTCATAGAAAAATAGGAGGCAAGGTAATCAATTTTACTACACTGGCACTATTCTGACCTATAAAGCTCATGAAGAATCCAGGGATCCTTTAGGGTGCAAAGTTCTGTGTACTCACAAAACGGTATTTCAGAGAAATGTAGGAACACACAATGTCCCCAGACAGAAGAATCTCAAAAAGCATAAGATGAACAGCTAAGGCAGCTGGCCAAGTATTCTGAGAGGAAACTATCACAGTTTAGGGGAGGGTCTGCTGCATGCCAGACACTGTGCTAAGTGCTTTACAAATATTACCTCATTTGATTCTCACAGCCATGGGAGGTAGGTGCTGTTATTGTCATCATCCCCATTTTGTAGTTAAGGAAACTGAGGCAGAGGTTAAATGACTTTGCCCAGGGTCACCCAGCTAGATTAGAACGCTGGTCTTTCTGACTCCAGGGCTGCCATAGTAATGGGTAGCATTTACATAGCACTTATTATGGGCCAGGTGCTTTAAAAATATCACATCATTTGTTCTTAAAATAACCCAGGGAGGTAGGGGCTATTATTGCTCATTTTACAGATTAGGAAACTGAAGCAAACAAAGATGAAACAGCTTCCTCAAGGTTACGTAGCTGCTAACCTTAGCATCTGTAAATCAGCCCAACAAAAAGAAAGGGCTGTTAGATATCTATCTATCTATCTATCTATCTATCTACCTATTTATGTATCTACATACTTTGCTATCTATCCATCCATCCATCCTCTGTGTATCTATCTGTCTATCTGGCAGAAGTAGGAGACGTGGCAGACAAGAGAGAAGAAAAGTTCGTGTCAAAGGTGCTGGAGAATGAGAGGGAGGCTGAGGAAGACATACGAAGGTGGAAGATAAAGGAACATAGAAAAGGAAGCTCAGGAGACATGCAGACGGGAAGGCGTCTCCCTACTTTCTCCAGTCTGACCCCCCAGCGCTCTCTCCTACCACTTGGCAGGGGGTGTATCCTCACAGCTCCCTTGATCCACACACCTCCCTTGTAAACTACGGCTTGTCACCTTGCTCTAGACACTTTCCACTTTGCCTGGTATCACTTGCTCCCTAAGGATAGCCCAATGGCTTATGAAAGAAGTAGGAAGAACTCACTTGCCCTGTTTGCACTTTTGTTCCCACTGCAATCATAACTCAGACAGAGTACACATATCTACATTTAGGCGTGAAAGTTAACACCTTATACAGTAATATGAAATACTACATATGTGCAACGAGGTTAATTTACAGTTGTCATGGGATCCATAACTTTGCAATTTCCTGGCTTTGGTCTGGGTAGTATTTCAGACTCAACATTTCATTAGCATCATTTTTTTCACTGACTATCTGAACTTTTGATTAGTTTCCCCCAATGTATCAGTTTGCATATTTCTAGGCTGAATATCACATTGTAAAAGTCAATCTACTTCCTCTCATTTCTCTTGGTTCATCTATAGTTTTTATATCTACCCTCCTGGGTCTGTACCTTCTTTTTGCTCTGTAAATTAAAGCCCTTTTAACTTCTTCTTCCAGATCACTGTTGAAAATGTAAGTAAAACAGAACCAAATACTTTCACTGTATCCTAATAGAATTCCTTTGGATGTGTTTCCCTTTTCAAGATATTTCAATGTACCTTTTCAATATTATTTATTCTCTAATTTTCAACCCTTCTTAATGTAGTCCAACATGAACATGCTTGATTAAGCTTTCTGCAGTCTGACAGCTGACTGCATGTTCACATTCCTGGAAGTCTCTGAACCTACTTCTCTTGAAATAAGGTTAAATATGTAAACAAAGATTTATGCAATATGTTCTTAATGAAACCATCCTGTCTTCTTTCATTCAATGGTTATTCTCCTGTAGAGGCACTTCTCTATGTGTGCACTTTTAGATATTTATGGCCTTCTGATATTTACTCCATTACTTTAACTCAAGTTATTGGAGGTTATGTAAAGATAGGATCGCCTTTTTTCTTACTTTTTCAAAAACTAGAGTGACAAAGTTTTTCTTGGTTTTCATCATCTGTGACTTCTTTTCAGCTTCTGACACAATAGCACGACACCTCAACTGCTTCTGGGATATTTTTTCTCTTAGCTTCTGTGATATTTCTCATTTTTGCTTCTCCTCCTACCTGTCAGACTCCTCCTTTTCAGTCTTCTTTCACTTTAAGTTCTGATCCCTCACCAGGGGTGTCCTCGCAAGGCTCTGTCCTGGGTTCCCTGCTCTTCTCTTCCTGTAGACTCACTCTTGGTCTCATCTGCTCCCAAGGATGAAGTGATCATTTCCATGCAAATAGGAAGCTCTTTCCCAAACTCTAGCACATTAAAAAAAATGCATACTAGATATCTCCATCAGCACTTGAAACTCAACATGTCCAAAACAGACCTCATTACCCAACCTTTTCCAAATTTCCCTATTTTTGCTGAGGGCACCCCTACCCTTCCAACCATTCAGGTTAACAACCCAGGAGACATCCTTGACTATTCCCTTTCCTCCATCTCCCATATCCAAGTAGTTATCATGTCTTCACATAGGAGCATAGCTTTACAGCTAGAAGTCACCGTAGGGGCCATTTAGGTGAATCCTTTCATTTTACAGATGGGGAAACTGAGGCCCAAAAAGTTGCACTGACTTGCCCAAAGTCATACAAAAAGTAAGTGGCTGCCCTGGAATTTGAACCCAGATTTCAAATTCGGTACTCTTCCCACTGTACCACACTGCCTTAATTTTATGTCTAGAACACCTTTTGCATCTGTCTCTATTCTACAAAGTGGCCACTATCCTGAATCTGTACAACTTCCTTCTCTGAATGGACTTCTGAGCACCTCTCACTAAGACAATTCTGACAGCCTCTTAGTTCATCTCTCTGCTTCCAATCTCTCCCCTCCATTGTCTATGTAGCTACCAACATGTTCTCCCTAAGGAACACATCTGACCCTGGATCCCAAACTTTCAATGGCTATCTACTTCTTACAGGATTAAATACGTAAGTGTCTCTGCTTGTCATTGAAGGTCCTCACCAACCTGGCTCCTTCTTACTTTTTCAGCCTGATACCATCGGATACAATTTAATAATCGTTCAGGAAGGGCCTATTATTGTGTGTATGAGGCACTATGCTTGGTGCTGGAGATACAAAGACAAAAATGAAATGGCTCTTGGTCTCTAAGGGGTAGACAGTCTACTGGTCACAGGTGAGGTGTGACCATCTATTCCTCAAGCTGGTCTGCTCTCCTTCAGAAACTCTTTCTTTTAGCCAGATTGGATGACTACACGTTTCCTGAAGACATTCCATCTCCTGCTTCCATGAATTCACACAAACCATCCCCAGACTGGCATGGATACCATCCATCCTCATTTCTGTCTCTCAGAATCCTTGGCTTCCTTCAGGGCTCACTTTAGATACTACTTCTCTTGTAATGCCGTCTCTGATTCCCAGTTAATGTTCTTGCCCTCAATTTACTTTGCATTAAACTCATTTGTGTGAGTGTTGTATTCCCAGGTGGAATGTAAGCTCCCTGGCTGAAAATTTTTTTTTATTGAATTCAGTTTCTACATCATACTCTTGGCTGTTTTTGTTTTTTAAACTCAATGAGTAAATGATTGAGTTAATCCCTTCTTTATTTAATCCTTCTAAAATTGAGGTAGCAGAGATAAAGTGCAGGACTCAAAGTCAGGAAGACATGGGCTCAAATTCTGTGTCATATTATATGCCATGGGATATTGGACAAGTCACTTCCCCTCTCTTTACCTCAGATTCCTCATCTTTAAAACACCACAGGACTGCTATAAGGTTCAAATGAACTAATGCATGTAAACGGATTTGCAAACTTTAAAGCACTATCTTACTGTTGGTGACTATTATTGCTGGGATTGGAGGCTGTATCTTATTCATACTTATGGTTTGACTTTACTTATGGTAACACCTATCTGTCAAACATTTGCCGAGTTTAATGTTCTCACATGGACTTGTCTTTCTTGAGCTCTATTTTTTCCTGTTCGAAATTCATTAATAAACTATGTCAACATTTTCAGCATGTTCATGCTTATCAATGGACTTACTTTCTCCTTAGAAAAAACAAGCATATACCCCTAACCTGATAAAGCATGCATGCAAATTATTTTCTCTCCAAGTTTCTAAGGTAGCAACAGTTAAGTGGATATCTTAGTCTCTTATTGTCTCTCTATGAAATCCTTCATAGACTATAAATATGTCAACAATGGAATAAATGGGGGGAGGTGGCAGAGAGAAACCATCTGAGAAGCATGTTTTCTGAATTTTTTTCTGTTTACAATGATCATATCATATCCAAATCACTCTGCTCTATGTGATTTTCTTGTATGGCCACTATTGGAAAGGAATATACTATACACAATTTTCCTTTCTTCTTGTGATTCTTGAAACATTCTCAAGTTTTAAGAGAGAAAAGCATTTGTTCCAAATTGCAGAACATTAAATCAAGAAGTATGAAACCATACCTGATGAGTTTTATTCTCAAGCACCTGAAGTTTACTTTCCACTGGGTACCCAGATAGATCTCATGGACCTGTGAGGCTTTATGGGGCTCATCTGATCCAAAGGCAAAACTTGATGCCTCTCCTAGCAACTAAAGACTGCTCTGCTGTCAACTAACCTGGAGCTTGCTGGATTTTGTACCTCTCCATCTTATGATGTCTTGAATCCACCTAGCCGAGCGGAAGTCTGTATGATCAATGGGGCAGCTGTGCAAGGACCGCCAAGGGAAAACAGCAATGGCTAGGAAGGTATCCCCCTGCTTCATGTGGGGAATAAAAAGGAGGGGGAAATCAGGCTTGCATTGAAGGAGCTTTCCCAAGTGGGCCATCAACTTTCCAGCAAACATTCAGACACACTACAGAACTTTCCCTTCCCAATGGCTCACCAGTACGCTGGAACAGGCAGAAAGACTACACTTTGAAGCGTGGGTGCCATGATGTCTCTAGTGAATGAACATTTTTAGACCTTGGGCTAAACTAAACTTTGTGGGAACATGATACCTTCCTGTTCCATTCAGTTTTCCTTTAACATGATGATTTACTGTTTTTCTTTTAATTAAAGGCCACCAGGAAAACATTTGTTTTGGGTCCAGAGATGCAGTCCCACTGAGGCTTATTTCATAGAACTGCTCACAGCGAAGGTTCAGGAGGCCCTGTCTGCATCTCCACAATGAATTACTTCCGCAGACACACAGGCCTAAAGCCTCCTTGAATCCTTCCCCATAATCCCCAACATCTGTTCTATGTCCAATCCAGGCCAACTGTGGGAATCAGCAAGTATCTGCTGTCAGCGTTAGCACAGATGAGTAAACACACGAGCGCCCGTGTCAGCTTGCCATGTGATTTCAGCTGAAAGTGCCGGACGTAAAGTGGGGTTCTCATTTAAACCATTTGCAACATAAAGGAAACACCTGTTTAGGACCCATCCAAAATAAATGTACTCCAAGTCTTTTAAATGGGCCAGGATTGACAGTGGTAGTTCAATTTATGGCACTCTCTTTTTTATGTGCAGTTTGGTCCATGCATACAATGTACCCCAAATTCCTTTCCTATTAATAGTCTATGTGAGTAAGCTCTTTTCCAATATTTCATTTGAGGTGGCTGGATTTAAAGTTGACTTGAATTTTAGTCTTTTTTGGAGATAATGTGCAAATGTTCACAAAGTATTCATTTTCACCCCAAACTGAGTCCCTAACTTTCCCAGTTAATGAAAAGGGAACTCTTTTGAGATCCCTTATACCATTTATTCTGAAGAAGAGAAATAACATTTGAATTACAGAGCAACAGTGTGACATCAAGTTCTAACCACAACTTTTTTCTTTTGGGCCCAAATTTGTGATTTCTTTGGCATAGGGAATTCCTTGGTGAGGAAATGCCCTTAACCAATGCAGATCAGCAACTGTTATGTTCTGCAATGTAAGGATTAGAGTTGCCTGAGGACAGTGAAAAATTAAATAACTTGACCAGAGTCACTCAGTCACTATGTCCCCCAGGTGGTACTTGAACCCAGGTAGTCCTGAGTTACAGAAAAAGACTCTATTTGTTATACTCTGCTGCTTCTCTAACAATTAAATACCTCATATGTTTAAGGGAAGAGGATATACCTGGTACCTATCCGAATCCATTTAATAGTGTTAACAACAACCTCACATTTATATGGAAAATTAAAATTTACAAAATGCTTTTTCTTTGGCAACAACCCTGTGAGATATGGACCTTGTAATAACTTGGTACTAGTAGGCTGGCATTCCTAATTCTTCTATAACATGCAAATTTAATAATCTTAACAAAGGAAGAGGGTAACTGACATGATTTTCAGGTTTAATATTAACTAGAAGGAGCAAAGATGAATACTTTAAAAGACTTTACCAAAAAAGACCAATGAAGATTTTAACACTACACTGCTGATCCAGGTCATAGTTTGGTACCCAGCTGGTAATTTGCATATACTCTTACAAAATGTTATGGAAAGTATAATATGGAAAAATCTTTATATCCTGTCCTCCAAATGGGGACATGGAGAGTCAGACACAACTGAAACAACTAAACAAGAACAACAAGAAACCTCATGTCCTCTAAAGGAGGTCTGCCCATTCACTGCCTGTTTTGAAAGAAGCTACCACTTCTTAAGTCCTTTGAAACTCAGTCACATAAGTACAGTGCTCTTCATCCAGTAGGTGCTTAAGAAGTATTTGGTGAATAAAGGGAAATGCTTGAAAGTAGATAGATGAATAACAAGTAGGTCATTCTTTATTGCCAAAAAAGATGCACAATTCTGGAACTGGCTTTGGTTTTCCTGACATCACTCAGGAGAACAAGGCAGCTCTTGCTCTCAATATCCTACTTCAGATGAAGAATTTTTCAAAGCTTTTAAATTTATTTAATAGGTCTGCTGATTAAAATAAATCTAATTTCAATAAGAGATTAATGTTAAAGAATAATAGAATTATAGAATTTAAGAGTTGAAAGGGACCCTATAAGACTATGTAGCAAACCCCTTACCCCATCTTTTCTATATCATTCATAGATATTTCCAGGTACAGGGACTTCCTAAGCAAGATCATTCCACTATCAGAAAGGCCTGATGGTTAGAAAATTCCTCCTTATATTAAGCTGAAATACACCCTTCTATAGCTCCTACCTTTTGGTATCGATTTTACCCCTCATTAGCCAGACAGAATATTTAATATATTTCCTAAATGACTGTCCTTCAAATGTATGAAAATGGTAATAGATCTTTTAAATAATTTCTTCTCTGGGTTAAATACCTCCAGTTTCTTCAATCATTCCTCACATGACATAGTTTTGAGACATCTTAGCATACTGGTTACCTTCCTCTGCATATGTTCCGGTTTGTCAATATTTTTTTTTCTTAAAATGTGGCCTCTGGACATGAATACGATACTTTTTGTGTGATCTGACCAAAACATTGTACAGTGGAACTGCTCTGTCTTATAGTATGATTGCAACTCCTGCTTTTTTTAATCCTGTACTGTGAAGTAAATTTTGCTTCTGACTCACTTTTATTCTGTATCTTCATATTTTATGTACCAAATTGATGGAAAATATTTTCTTATTCATTCTGTTTTTTTCATTTTATTGGATTCTCTAAATGACTCCTGTTTAAGATTATGATCACCACATTTTTCCTTTTTGATTTTTATTCCTTTCCACTTTGAAGTCAGGACTTTGTCCTTGTCATTAGTTTTGCTTATACCATTCTGTTACTGTTCTACTCCGTACTCGTACAGGTGCCCATCACCCATTTACGCAATATCCCAAGTTTCCTGAATATATTTAAAATGTTAATTTCTGTATTTATTCCCCCTTCCCTCTTTTGACTCTTCTCTTGCCAGATAAACATGCAGTATATAGTTCAAAATCATAAGTGTTTGCTGAATAAAGGAAAATGTTTGAAGGCAGATAGAGGAATAACAAGTAGGACATTCCTCTATCCCCAACACCAAACAAAGTCTTACCTTGAGTAACATTCTTTTGTTTTAACATCTTCCAAAGAATTTTCATTTACTTTGTCCTCCTCCTTATCTCTATCCCTTTCTAGGCTATTTTGAATTCCATTCTCTTGTCTACAGGCTATACATCCTCATTCATTTCCTCTATATGCTCTCTTCATCCTTCACAAGAGGCAGTTTCTGTCATATCAAATTTGAGCTGCCTCCTCTATCCCATTTCTATGTTATTGCATTTGTAGACATTACCTGAAATCCTCCCTCTCCCTCGAGCATTTATTTATGTATTTAATTTCTCTTATCTCTTTTGAGGCCTTATAGTTTTTAGAGCCTTTCGCCATGAAGCCACATATATTCTATCATCTCTTAGGATTTTTTAAAAAGTATGTATGTATAGTTATATCCAGCATTCCTTTTATTGGAATTATGAATCCATAGTAATTTTCTCTCAAGGTTGTTATTTCTAATTCACTAACCGTCTCTTGTCTGTCAGAGTAGAATTTACCTTCATCATTTTCAGCATCCTCAAGGCAAGTCGATAATTTGTCAAGCTCTACTTTTAGTAGAATGAAACTTCTAGAAGCTGCTGGATATCAGAATCTCCCATACAGATTACTTTTGTGTCAGTTTTACATTAGGAAAGTATTATTCACATTCTTCATTTGGCCAGGTGGTCTGTATTGTAGTCTTACATGACATTATTTCTGTCTCTCTTTTTTTCTAACTGGTTGGAATACTTTCTACCCCATATGACCACTCACATGCTCACAGACTTCAGTGCATAAGCATATCTTTGTAATATAATGTCATTCTTCTACTCCTACAAGATCCATTCTTGTGTATAGAGTACAGCCTTCCATTGTTCTACTTTTATCATAAGCCATCCTGCCATGTCTCTGTGATACCTATGAAACTGCATTTTTCTTCCTGCGTCAACATTTAAGTTTACTTATTTACGGCCTAATCTTTCTGTGTTGGCATAAATTATTTTTTCTCCTGTGTATTATTATTCTTCACCTTCTTCACTGTTTCTTTCTCTCTCTGTAATATACCCTGTGCCCTCCACAATAAAAAGTTTTACAGCTTTAGACAGGCATTTATTCACTCTTTATCTCAAGGATCAATAATCTCACTGGCATGAATGGGTTCTCTCAATAATGACATACCATCCATATTCTCCATTTGGCCAGATGGCCTGTATTATAGTCTTATAATTATATCATTTCTGTTTCTCTCTCATATTACTAGCAGTTTGGAATGCTTTCCATACCATATTTCTAACTCTAAAGCTCACATTTTCATGCATGTTTATATCTTCTAAATAGACTACAACTCTTCTACTCTTATCAGATCATAAACAAAGAACTACCAAAGCCTCCACTGAAAGAAGGCTCCCATGCCAGCTGACTCATGTCCCACACCTTTGTACTACTGTGGCAGGACTGCATCACACCCACGTGCTGGTTACCTTCCTTCCTGCCCTCTTTCCCCCACTCCTCTTTTCAGATTCCTTTTGTGTGTTGTCTCTACTCATTAGACTGTAAACTCCTTGAAGGAAGGGCTGTCTTACTTTTTTTTCATATTTGTATTCCCAGTCCTTAGCACAATGCCTAGCACATAGAAGGCACTTAATAGATGTTTACTGAATTTGTATTTAGTGTTTATTAAAGGGTATTTATTGACACCCCTTCTGCCTCCCCCAATAACTTAGATGATCTTTGAGAATTTCTGTGTCCAAATTTTTTTTAATCACACTGTGGCCAACTAGGTGATGAGCTTCTCTGAACTTACCTAGGCTGGTAGTCAGACAACAGACATATACAGTATATCACCACGCCTATTTTTCCCCCTCCTCAAATTTCAATTTAAAACCCTCTTGATAAAGTTGCTAATTCTTATTCTTAAGCACTGTTTATGATAATGCTGAAAGAATTTACTAAAATTGAAAAGGCATAACATTTGTATACTTTCAGCCATTTCACAAAACTAACAGTCTCAAAGAAACGCAAAGGACACATTTTTGTTAAAATTAAAAGTAACAAATCCACTAAGTGGATGTTTTCACCTTTCAATTAAGAGGATAAAAAATGTTTGTGGTCTCTAACTCTCAAATCTGAATTAATAATATCTTTAGTTTTTTAATCTTATTTAGCGATTCTAGATCTGGTTTTAAGGGCTGATATCATTTTCTGTAGCGTTCCACATCTCCCCCTTTCCTCCTTCAGCTGGAAAGATCCTTCCCTACTTAGCTTGCCAAGACTACTCTATATGGCTTTAAAGCTTTTGGCCCTGATTTTTCAGTGAACTAATATACCTGCATGGAAATTTTAGATTTACCACCTTTGGAAATCTTTGGTTGTCCTTGACCTGCTTGGACCTATCTTGGCTGGACTGCCCAACTCAATTAAGTAGCTGGTTGTTAAGGCTGGTTCTACTCCTTAGGCGGGGCTTGGTTTCTCTGCTAATTGCTGTAGATCAGCACTTAAAAATAATTCCGCCCCTGAAACTTCTGTGGTTGGTCATCAGAAGATCTGAGCTGCTGCTGTCACTAACCTCTTCTAATGTGCCCCTCTGCAAATGTCCCTAGCAGACTCAACTTCCCTTCTTGTTTACAGCCCTGCTCATGATTGTACTTAGAGGGGATTCCTCTGAACTCAAGGACTTCTCTATCTTCCAGCTCATTTGCAGGGCTAAGATTTCAGAGAAGCTCTGTGTTCAGTGGATGAACATAGCTCAGAGAACTATCTTGACCCACTTCCTAAATAATTTTTTATATCTCACTCTCCAATGCTCCCTCTCCTTTCTAACCTCATACCACTGAGAATGATCCTTTCTAGAATCCAGGCCCACAAGGTCACAATTATTTCAACATACAGTAATAACAGATAATTTCCATCACCAGTAACAGAGAGGTCATTTTCCCACACCCTTAAATACTGCAATTTCATTTTTAAGAAGTTAAATGAAATAAATGCCAAACAGAGTAGCTACAGAGACATCAGTCCTTTGGAGATTTGCTTTTGAATGTATATGTAAAAGAGACAGTGCCAGAGAAAATACAGACCATCCAAGGCACCCCTCCCCACCAACAAAATGAATACTATGGGCCTATTGCCCCTTCTCTTGATTTTCTAACTCCTAAAGAATGGTTTTGTTCTGGCTAAGTGATGGGGTACAACTTTAAGTATTTACAATCTGTGTGACCAAGGGCATGTCTTAACTCTGCTGAGGCTCAGTTTCTTAATCTATAAATAGTAATAGTAATATTTCCACTACTGACTACACAGGGTTGTTGTGGGGGAAAGTACTTTGTAAACCTTAAAGAACCCTATAAACATGATAATTCAAACACATTCTGTGATAGGCCTTTGATAGTCAAAGAGTATTTTGGCATCAACTGGACTGAGAGAGATAGGTCTCATTATTTGGACCAGCCCTGGTTTACACCAACAGTTCTAGAACTAAGGCAGAATTGGCTCAACCTTTAGGAGGTGACTTCAGAAGGTGGGGGCTATATGCCAAGCCACTGCTCCTGACAGCTGGTCTTTGTTGGATACCCACATATTTATTAAACTAAAGGACAGCTATAAAAAGGTTTTCCCCTTTTGGGAATCCTTGTATGTTACTTCATAGGCACTCTTTAAGGAATGGCCAGATGGGCAGAGAGGGATGAGAGGCAAGCTTTTGCCCTGAGCAGCCGAAACACCCAGAACAAATTCTACAACCAACCGTACATACATAATGGAACCATTCTGTTTATTCAGGTTTTAGGAGCATCAAAACAGCTCCTCCAAATGCTTGCTTTGGCTTGCTCAGAGTTTTGATTAGGGCTCCCTAAGGCTCACTAGCATTTTAAACCTGAGGGAAAAAATCAGCAGCCTTTGATACCATTGACTGCAAGGTACTATTAGTATGTTTGGAATCTCTAACTGCAAGGACCACTACTGATTCTTAGATCTAACCTAAAGGATTTTTTTTTGTTTTTGTTTTTGGAGGGCAAAAATATTGAAGAAAATTTCTTTTTATTCTGTGTCAAAGGTGATCCAGGGTGGTCTTCAAACAAAAGGTTCCCTAGAGTTTCATGAGATCTTCCATAGCCAAGACCAAAAGAATGAAGCTGGAAGTAGGTAGAGGGCTAGGGAAGCTTCTCATTGTAGCTGGGGAGTTAATATATTTAGTTTTGACTCTTGGTCTGGTTTTCTTGATTAGTGAGCTCAAATTAGAATAATCTATTTATATATCCAAGTGGCTCCAGAATTTCAGACCAGAAAAGGATTCTGAGATTCACATTCCATCCAACTCTCTACCTTGCCATATACTCTGATGCCCAGACCATTACTCCCCCCTAACCTATTTCTTTCCATCCTTCCATCTTTTATTTGTGTGTACTACCATCCCTGGAAGGGCAACCAGAAGGTAGCTGCCTATCATTGGGGTGTCTCTGAACAGAGACTGGATGACCACTTTGGAGAGGTATTCAAAACTTCTGTCCTCAGTCCTCAGATCTCCACTGCAGTGGATTCTCTCAGCCTGCGAACTCACCTCCTACTTTACAGAGATAACTGACACCATGAGCCCTCTTATCTTTTCTCTGCTACATCTTAAAATTTCTCTAAAGTTTCACTTATCCAAATTTTCTTCTTTGCTCTAATCTTAGAGGCTGAGGTGCTTCCTCTTCCTCTTTGCCAAAGTTAACTCCTCCTCTTATACACTTCATCCCATCCCGTTTCCTTTCTGAGCACTCCCTAATCATTCTCTTTTTCTTATTTTCAATCCTTCTTTATCTATTGGTGATTTATCTACAGCTTTCAAAAGTGATCATCTTCCATATCCTTAAAAACATACACATTCATATCTTTCATTGAATCCACTCTTTAACTCCTAGGAAAAGTAGTCTACATTCAGTGCTTCCACTCTCCTCCCCTTTCACACTTCAACTCCTTGTAATCTATCTTACAAACCCATGACTCTACTTAAACTGTTCAAAACCCAGTGATTGGCAAATCACTTAATTGGTCAATCTAATTGCTCCTTCATATTTTTCATCTTCCTTGACTTTTCTGTTGTATCCAACAACTTCCCACTCTCTTTTCCTTACTATCTCAGAATCACAAAATCTAAGAGTTAGAAGGGACTTTTAAGTTCATCATGTCTACCCTGTAACTGATCAAAAATCTCTACTGGGAAATATCCCTTTATACCCTTCTGGGCTTGTTTCTATTTGCAGACCTCAAATGAGAGGGAACTTATTACCTCTAAGACAGACCATTCTACTTTCAATAGCATGAATTGTTAGTAAATTTTTCCTTATATAAAACCCAATTTACAACTCTCTACACCTTTCATCTATCATTTTTAATTTTGCTTTTCTTCCTTCTAATCACATATGTGTCATTGGTCTCTCCTAATTCTCCTCTCACTTCTCTCCCTAATCATTATCCCTTCCCACTAACTGTGGCTGTCCTCTAAATCTCTATATTAGGTTTCTCTCTCTCTCTCTCTCTCTCTCTCTCTCTCTCTCTCTCTCTCTCTCTCTCTCTCTCTCTCTCTCTCTCAGTGATCTCATCTGTTACTGGGGGCTTATCACAT
The DNA here is from genome assembly GCF_011100635.1 of Trichosurus vulpecula. NCBI lineage: Eukaryota > Metazoa > Chordata > Mammalia > Diprotodontia > Phalangeridae > Trichosurus > Trichosurus vulpecula. Next base: position 185,050,227 of record NC_050574.1, read on the forward strand.
TTATGAAGATAATTTCCAAGTCACTATATCCAGCCTGAATATCTCCCCTAATCCAACCACATGTTTTCCATTGCTCATTGGATATCCCACTGTCATCTCAAATTCGACATGTCGAAAATGCAACTCATATTCCCCCTCCCAATTTCTCTATTTCCACCGATGACAACACCATCTTCCTAATCAGTCAGGTTTGGAATAATTTTTTGCACTTTTCACTCCTCCCCACCCCCATCAAATCCATTTTCAATTCATGTCGATTCTACCTTCATAACATCTCTTGAATCTGTTTCCTTCTTCATTTGCCAGCAAGCAATGTGGGTTTGTAGAACTTACTGATTGTTTTCTCTAGGGTTTGAAAACATAACATTTCCATGCAGAGGAAACAGTTGAGGAGGTTTATTTTGCTTTAACTTCATGAATATTAAAAATGATATAATTGAAGCCAAAACATAAGAAGAAAAACGAATATAGCAATTCCAAATGTGGGTGTTCTGCTTCCAAAGCAATCTGTCTCTATGTGAAATGTTTGAAGCCAAGGAAGACAAATAATATAAACATGACACTGAATCAAACATACATTTCAAATGGAAGTGACTCCAAATTCGATCTGGGCTCAAGCCATACTCTACAATAGCAGAAGGCATGGGAAAAAACATTATTATACAGGGAAACCTCATGGTAGAATGGTAGGACATTAATAGAAAGATTTCAAGTGCCAATTCTCTATTAAGGTTCAGATTCATTCAGACTGGATAGGGCCTGGACCTCCAGGGATTTATATATCCCTACCTCAATTTGAAGAGCTAATAACCAATGAGTGCTCTAGATAAAGCCTCATAAATATTTAAAAATTTTAATCTGCTAAGAGCCAAGAATTAGATTTCTCAACATGTCCTCATCTTCCCTGCAACAACCATGATGATATTTCTCATCCAATTCTGCTGGCACCAATAAAAGTCTATGGTTAGAGAAGTAGTAATCATTTGAGAAAGATGAAAAATATATCCAATTAATTCAGTTTCCCTACTGATAGACATATGAAAATTTTTAATGTGTAGAATTTACAATTTACAACTCAGCATACAAATTTATACTCTAGAAGAATCATTACCAGAAATGTAACTTGAGTGTTTAAATCCAAATACAGTGAACTTAAATAATACCACTTTATATCTGTAGTGATAACATAGTTTTCAAAGCACTGCCATTAACTCTTTTGATCCTCACAAACAGGCATTTAAGTTCTCATTTTTATAGAAGAGGAGACTGGAGGTTGGAGACTTTAAGAAACTACCCCAAGGTCATATACTTAGTAAATAGTAGAACCAAGACTAGGACTCAAGTCTTCTGATTTAGTCTAGTGTTCTTTTCCTCATGCCTGCACTGCCTCTCAGAAAGTAGTGACCAAAAACTAGAAAAAGATCTTTGGTAGCCTTGAATATTTCTTCCCCTTTTTTGAAATTTGCTGATCTTTAGACAAAACCCTTTTTGTTTTTCCCCATCCTGACTTCCCAAAGTAGAATTTTAGAGTTTTTGACTTTGCAGCTGACTATAGTTATGAGTGAGGGAAAAGAACATTAAAAAAAAAACCACCACAGACCCATGGAAAAAGAGTCACTAGAGGACCATACTATAGTAGAAACTCAAATACAATTTAAGAATGTATGGCTTTTGGGGGTGGGTGGGTAGGGAGAAAAACCAAATACTGAACTTACTTTTGAAACCAGTAACAGATAGCAGTGATGGAAATTACTTCAGTTCTAGCCAATTAAGTGAGAAAGAAGTAGGGATACAAAGAAAAGGAGAAAGTGGGAGAAAGAGAGATGGGGAGGGAGAAAGGGAGCAATATAGAGGGAAGGGCTACAGGTGGACAGACAGACATCCAGAAGGAGAGAGAACTGGAATAGGAGAGAGGCTAAGTAGCCTGATTGTGATGGTAGACAGAATTTTGTTACATACCAATAGTCTACTTGGGTTGTGGTTATCAGAGTAAGTTTTCTCTCATCAGACACTGAGTTTCTACAATATACAAGGTTGTGAAGTTCCCATCAATTTAGAAGGCTGCCTTCTGTACCTGCAAACTGCTTGTCCAATTTCAGGCTTCTGATTTACTTTTGAAATAAATGTTTATTTTTTTCAGTGTAGAAAATGATAAAATAAGGCTTTACAGGCACATAAATGATTAAGTTAGGTTTTGGAAATTCCTTTGGGACCTAAGAGCCCTAAAGGAAATCTGTTAGTTCACCTGAAAGGTAAACTGAAAAATCCCTTAACTATCACCTGAAAAGTGCTTTGACATTCAAAACCCATCAGACTGACCAACTTTCTCTTTCAGAGAGTAGAGTTGCTTTATTTCATGATGCCTGAAGACTACATTTGCAGTTGTCTATTCTGAGGTTATTTTCCCAAATATCACTAAGTTCTTTTTTGGCTACTTGGGCCCTAGTAAGATCAATACACAATAATAACAAAAACCAAATTGAATGGTGGAACCAGGGGGAAAACACTTCATGAAAAATGGGGGTAACTATTGTTTATGCCTTAATTGGCCAAATCAAATCAAACCTTTGGAGGTTCTGCTTTGAATGGAAGAGTAACAGGAGATATGTGGGAATTGAAAAGAGAAATTATTTTGTGGGTTGCTATGCTAAGGCCAGAACAAACCAATTCCTGCATTGTTTTCCAAATGGCAAGTGAAATTTAAGCTGAGAATCAAATCTGACTGGCTAGAGGATCTTCATCCTCCCCTTCCCCCTGTAGCTGTTTGGAAAGAAACTCTCTTTGGATAGCATTTCAATCTCAATGTTAGATGGTGCCTATGCAGTCATTTTCCACTGTGTTTTGTTCAAATAGAAAGTAACTTCATGGTTCATGTTGGACTGTCATAGTCCCATTCATGTTATAATCTGAGAATAAAGAAAATGGAATCCTCCAATACTTCCACAGCTCTGAGATTTCCTCAATGCGGGTATGCCTCACAATTATGCAGATCACTACTCATCCTCTCCAACCCTTCCTGTGTAGCTTTTGTCTTTGGGAATCCCATAAATCTACTATGGGGGTTTCAACCCATGTGCTGTGGATCTTCCCCTGATTCTCTAGATACTTTGCATATGCCAATGGCACATGTAAATTGTCCTTCATTTATCCTTCACTCTCACTATGTAACCAGCCCATCTTTTCTTCCTCGGCTATAAATTTCTCTGATACACTGTAAGATCCCTGAGGGAAGGACGTTTCATTTTTTGTCTTTATCCAGCATCTAGCATAAAATTGGCACTTGATATATGTTTTATTACATACTTTTATTGCATTGGAATAAAATCTTGAAGTAACTTCAAACCATCTTCTGGTCCAACTTTCTTCTTTCTGAAGCCCAGATTCTAAACCTAAGTGACATCCTCAATTCTTTACTCTTTCCCACCCCACACATCTAATCTGTTGCCAAGGCCTGTCGATTTTACCTTTGTAACATCTTGTGAACACTCTTCTCTCCTCTGATACTGCCACCACTTTGATGTAGAATCTCATCATCTCATGCCCGAATTATTGTAAAAGCTTGGTCTCCCTGTGTAAAGTCTCACTCCACTATAGTCCATCCTCCACTAAGCTGTCAAAATGACCTCCTGAAAGTGTAAATCTGACCACATTCCCCCACTCAATAAGCAATAGTGGTTCCTGATTACCTCCTGGATCAGCTATCAAATCCTCTATTTGATGTTCAAAGCTCTCCATAAGCTGCCTCCTCCCCTCCACTTTACCAGTATTCCTGCATCTTACATCTTCCCTAAGTTCTCTGTGATTCAGTGATACTGACCTTCTGACTGTTTCTTAAACTAGACATTCTACCCCCTGATTCCTGGCATTTTCACTGGCTGTCCTTTCCCATATATGTTTAGCATTATCTCTCTCCTCATTTCTACCTCCTTGCTTCCCTGGCTTCCTTCAAGTCCCAGCTAAATCTTACCTTCTACAGGAAGCCCTTTTAGACACTCCTTAATTCTAATCGTCCCCTCTTGATTTTTTCCTATTTATTTTGTTTATGACTTGTTCGAAAATATGTATGTCTTACATGTAGCTTGTTTACATGTTGTCTCCCCCACTCTCTTTGAGAGCAGGTTCTGTCTTTTGCCTCTTTTTGTACCCCCAGTGCTTGGCACAGTGGCCTGGCACACAGTAGGTATTTAACAAACATTTACTTATTAACTGACTAGTCAGGCAGAATATCTGCAACCTTAGATTTATTTTTACACTCTTTTTAAGTAGAGTTAAAATAATTTCCTATCTTTTACTTCATTTATTTCCTTGGCTTCACTGGGAGAACAGGAGAAAATGTTACTCCTCCCATTTTTATGGGAAGAGAAACTGAAACACAGAGAGGCCAAATGACTCATTCCAGCATTTTCAAACAAGTCAACACCCAGATGGAGCTCAAATCCAAGTTTTCTGACCCTGAAATCTCTGTCTTATGAACAATAAATACCAATAATATTAGTTATTACAACATAACAACTTATATTTATACAGCTTTTTAAAGTCTGTAAAACACTTATCTCATTTGAGTCCTACAATGATCCAGTAAGGTACGTACTATGCATATTATTCCCATTTTAGAGACAAGAAAACTCTAGCTCAATGAAGTGCTCTGACTCATCCATGGTCACCCAGTTGGTGTCAGAGGCAGTATTTGAACCTAGGTCTTCTGGATTCCCAGTTCAATATTCTATCGCTCTTGAGGTTGCTTTTATTCCTAATCAGAAAGAGGAATTTAAAGAGTAGAAACAAATGTAACCTTTGTGGATGTTGTGTTTTGCCTAGATGAGATATATGTTGGCTGGGCACTTAGTTGATCATGACAGAATTCTTCCAGGGATACTGCATCAACTTGCACAGTGCTAACTGCTGCTACATGTGGTAGATCCATGGTGGAGGATCTTTATATAGCCATATGCCACCAAACATGATTACCACTTGGGCTTTCAGTGTGATCCATAGAACTCTATTTTTATAGCTCTGCTCTTTTACCATTTTCTTCAGGGCCAACTTTCCATGCTATTTCGTAGGCAATAGAAATGAGGTGGTAGATTTTTGCTTTCCTTAATCTTACACCTTGTTCCATACCAAAAAATGCATCCCACCTCAGATTCAGGACCAACAGGAAAGAAACCAAGAGCAGGGTCCAAGACGGTTCCTTATAAAATGTTTTCTCCAGGCATTTCCTTTGAGCCAGCTCTGCACACTATTATGAGAATCACAGCATAATTTTGTCTTGTTGTCAGAAAATGCGTCTGGGCCACATTGCTTGTGATGGGTACAGATGAACAACAAATGTGTGTAACAGACTAAACCTCCCACTTCTTGGGAAACCATACCCAGGAGGGATATTTGGAAGCATCCAGGCATATGAGACATGGCACAGTATTTCTAACAGCAAGCCAAAAAATAACACTTCAAAGTTGCTAACACTCTTGTTTAATACTGTATTTTCTGAATAGGCCCCAGTCATCAGTTATGAGTAAATTACAGATACTTTGTGGCCTTGTATGGAGGCACCTGGTTTACAGAAACCTAACTACTCTGCCCCTTGACTAGAAAAATACACCATCTTTTTTCATCATTTGAAATAGCTGCGATTCCATAATGTGATAGCTGTCAGCTTCCTTCGGTCTACTTTTACTCGGTTCATTGAAACCTAGATATCTGAAGATCTCATCACCTGTCACCAGCTATAGCTAGCACATAAAACAGTGAAATAGAAAATCTTGGGGAAAACCAACTTATTCTTCATCTGAGCCTCATAAAGATGCACAGGATCCCAAGCAGGTGAGTGTGTTTGCGCTTTGATCTATTCAGAAGTCAAAGATCCTACTGGGCATTACTGACTGACCACACAGGATCTTTCTGGTGCATTTTAATCTCAATATTTTATAAGATAGGATGTATATTAGAGAGACATGGTCACCAATGAGAGCCTGGATTTTTCCTACTTTGCTCCAGGGCTCAGGAATGCTTGTCACTTTTCCATCTTTATATGAGACTAGGAAAGATAATTAACAGAAAAGAACTCTACTATATTCATGGCAAACTTAGTTTAAGCTAGTAGTATGGGAATAGCAAACTTAAACATTGCTGTCCTAGATTTTAGCATACTTCCTACCCTTGCACACATACGATCAAATAGATGACAAAATATTTTCCACACTATAAATATGGCACATACTTCTGCTGCTATAACATATCACATAATCAATCAAAACCATCACACGCCAGCTTTTGGGAATAAGCCTTTCATGCTAACAAAATGTTTTATGGATAAACAAATAAAATTATATCTCTGAGTGGCCAATTTGCTTTTAATTCAGTGTTTCTGATGTCTAGGCTTTTTTTTTTAAGGCCAAAGATTCAATTATAGGCTATCTTTAAAATTAGCTAGAAATAAAATATTCTTAAGAAATGTCACTACATAGTAGATGCCCATTGACTGAAAAATGGTTAGCAAATTGTCGTACATGATTGTAATGGAATATACTACTATGCTTTGAGAAATGATGAATATGATAAATACATAAAGCGTGGAAACACATTAACTGATGCAGAGTGAACTCGATAAAAGAAAACAATATATGCAATGACTACAACAATGTAAATGGAATGAACAACCATAAAGCAATCAAAACCGAATGTTGAAAAATTACAAAGAACAAGCCTGGCCTCAAAGAAGAGCTACGAGAAGACAGTTTCATTCCTTTGTAGAAGTAGAAAGGCTATAGGTATAGAACACTGCATATATTTTCAGACTTTTTTGATGTACAGATTGGTTTGGGTGGCTTTTTTTCCCTCTTCCTCTTTTTCTTTAAAAAAGTATTCCTTGTTATGTGGGATGGCTCTCAGAGGAGAGAGGGGGATGAATACTGGGAGGAATTTTGTAATAAAAGAACAAAAGATATTAATAAAAATTTCTTTAAAAATGATGAAGGGAATGTGGCTGAGCGTGGTAGCGCAAGCCTGTAATTTCTACTATTGGAGAGGCTAAGTCCAGTGGATTTCCTGAGCTCAGGAGTTCTAAGCCACAGTGGGCTAAGCCAAGTGAGTGTGCACACTATGTCTAGCATTGATATGTCGAACCTCTGAGGGTGGGAGGTGGGAACTACACTGCCTCAGGAGGGAAGAACCAGCCCAGGCTGGAAATGGAGCAAGTCAAAGCCCTCTGTTAATTAGTTGTAGAACTAGGCCTAGGAATGACCACAGCACTACCAGCCCAGGCAGGACTGAAAGACCCAGACTCGCCTCCCTCCATTCCCCAGAATAAGCATAGCCTCAAGGAAGAGATATGAAAAGACACCTTCCCCCCTACTCCTTTGCAGAGGAGAGTGTGGAACATTGATTATTTTTTTTTTTTTACTTTTTCAGTATACTGATTGGTTTTACCCTAGGGCTTAGAATAGTAGGAGAAATTTAGGTGATGTAAAAACAAAAAAGAAATCAATTAAAGAAAGTTGTCATCGAGCCTTGCTGTCAATTTTTTGTCTAGAATTCTTCTACAGAACTCTGTGAGCTGGTGGGAAATTTTGTATGACAAAAAAGATTATGGTGATTTGGATGTATTTAAAGAAAAGAATTATTACTAATTATTATTAAGAAATAAGGTAATTACTAGCTTTCAAAGAAAAAAAATGTAACACAAGTCTTACTTAACAATTACTACTTTGCTATGTAGTTTATCCTTCTTGTTAGGAGAAATTTGGGAATCTTGTCTGGTCCAAATTCTTTTATGATGGCTCTGTTTTTGCCTGACAAGTGGAAGTTGGAAACCCTACCACTTGGATTCTTAAGGATAAGCTAAGGATAAGCTAAGAAGAGAAATAAGGTACTAGTATAAGAGGGCAACTAGGTGGTGCAGTGGATAGAATGCTGCACCCGGAGTTAGGAAGACTCATCTTCTGAATTCAAATCCAACTTCAAACATGTGTGTGACCCTGGGCAAGTTACTTAACCCTATCTGCCTCAGTTCCTCATCTATAAAAATGAGCTGGAGAAGGAAATGGCAAACCATTCCAATATCCTTGCCAAGAAAACCCCACATGGGGTCATGAAGAGTCAGACATAACTGAACAACGATGATATCGGAAGCAGAATTTCTATTTTATATAATAGGAAAGAAACCACTTTCTCAACATTCTTCCCTTTTCAGTTTGGAAATACATACTTGGCATGGAAATATCCTCTACTGGTCATCTTTGAACCTGACTGTGCCAAGGTTTTGGTTTCTTCATAGGGCAATCACCTCAGTCACATTTTTTGTGTGTGGTTTAAAGAGCCAAAGAACCAAAAATATTCCTAAATATCTGCAACTTGAAAAGGAGATAATAACAGATATCTGCATATCTAGTAATAATAATAAAAATAAAGAATCATAATAATTTACAATTCTAGAGCATTTTAAAACTTAAAAAACAATCTTCTTGTAACAGTTTTGTAGGATAAGCTGTGCACATATTATCCCTATCAGAGAGGTTAGGTGACTTGCTCATACTCACTATCAGAGACTGCCCAACTGGACCTCATTCTAAATCCTGTTATTATCCTAAATATTCCCTTCTACCTTTTAGCACACTCTACATCATGGGATCTTGGAGTAGGAAGAGAATTTAGAGGCAAGTTAGTCTAATTTCCTGCTTAAAGTCAAATTAAATTAAGCCAGCAAGATTTTATTAAGAGCTTACTGCATACCAAGCACTGTGATACGTACTACAGATACAAATGCAAGCAAAAAGAAAGTTAGTACCCTACCTAGTCAATAAATATTTATTAAGCACCTACCATGTGCAAGGTACTGTATTAAGGACTGTGGATACTATGAAAAGGAAAAGATAGACCCTGTTTTCAGGGAGCTCACAGTCTAACAGGGGAGACAGCATGCAGATAACCATGCACAAATAAGTTATATACAGGACAAACTGGAGATAGTCAACAGAGGAAAGGCATTAGAAATAAGAGGGATGAGGAAAGGTTTCCTGTAGGAGGTGGGATTCTAGCTGAGACTTGAAGGAAGGCAGGAGATGGAGATGAGGAGTGACAGCATTCCAGACATGGAGGTCAGAGTTAGGAGGTAGAGTGTCTATTTGTGCAACAAGAAGGCCATTGTCATTGGAAAGCAAGTATGTAGGGTAGAGAGGATTTAGGAGAAGGTGTAAGGTGTAAACAGACTGGAAAGGCAGGGAGGGGCAAGTTATGAGGGGCTTTGGATGCCAGAGGATTTTAGAGTTGATCCTGAAGGTAATAGGGAACCATTGGATTTTATTGAGTCCTCGTCCAATAAAAGACACAGTCAGATGTGCTCTTGAGGAAGACCAATTTGATAGGTAAGTGTTAGATGGAATAAAGCAGGAATGGACCTAATACGGGGAGACCAAACAAGCAGGCCAGAGGTGAGAAGGAGGCGTGCATGTGAGGGATGTTATGAAGAGGTCATGTGAACAATGACACCCCTTTTCCAAAATGGGAGAGGACCTAGACACAGTAGTGAATTATGCCTTCATGTCCCCACTGCATGCCCTTCTTTCTCCTGTGTTTTTTCTCCTACCCTAACCTACTGTCAGGAAAAGATTGACACCAGCATTTATACCCTACTATGCACTTAAATCAATGGTTCCTTTTTCCTCTATTACAGGAATTTTGAGCCTCATCTAAGAGGGCAGGTGGAATATTCTGAAGAGGGGGCAATATAGATGACTCCTTATTGGTCAGCTCAGTCTCTAAAAGTGACTAACATGCCTCTGTCTTACTTTAGAGCAAAATAGAGCACCAGCCACTCAGATGTTACTTGACCCTCTAAAAAATAATCCAGTCAGATTTGGAAATTGTTCATCCACGTGTAAAACTGAATTGCACAAGTTCATTATTATAATTTTAATAATATCACAAAATATTCAAGTAGTATTTTGGATTTTTTCCTTTTAATTAGCTCTGAGCTCATATATCATGAAATCAGCATAAGAGATAGGGGTAGATCAACTTTCCTAACCATGAATGCTTTATTCAAGTCCTTCTACCTTTTTCTTTCAAGCTAGACAATTGGGCAATTTCTCTGTACATATAAGTCCGGAACACACATTTACCTGAACAATTCCATCCCTGTCAGATATATCTTGATTAGAACAGATTAGAGAAAGGAAGATTTGAGACCACAAAACAACAGTCTTTTTTTGCTCCCCCTCCCTTCATCTTACCAGGTTCCCAAAATGTAGAGATTTACCCTGTTTTACTCTCAAAATTTTCAGAATCGTGGTTTGCTTCCTCTTTCAACTCATTAGCTACATACAGTCTTAAGTAACATGTTTTCTAATACTGTCCCCTAGAAAGACAAGCCCTATAAATTCTTTTTAACTATGTATAACAATATTTATGTCCCTATTACCTGGTGTATCATATCTTCTCTCAAGTTAAACTAATGGGAAAGGAGCTTTTGTTTTCCTGAGTAATTCTAGTAAGAGAAATACACAGATTTGGACCACATGCCCATAGAAATTACACAAATCAGGCCATCTGTGTGTAACTTAGGAAGTCTCTTTCTCTGGCAAATGAAGGATTTGTTCTAGATCTCTAAGATTTCTTCCAACTCTAAGTTGTTATGTTTTGATTTAATTAAAAAAGTTCAGAGATTAGAATAATACAATCTTCCTTAAAAGATATAGTACCATCTGACCCTTGTTTCTGACCTTTGCACTTTTACTCAGTTCCTTCATAACTATAAGCCTTACTTTCTCTGTCTTGGCAATTCAATTTCCCTCTTTTGGTGGTTCCTTTTGGTCCAGTGGAAGCCAGACATGATTTCTAACAGTAAACTTTAGGAACAAATCCACATTTGTTGTAATTTGGTTGTTACCTTGGGGTTTGGTACCTTATACAATACTTTGCAGCAAAAAAAAAAGTGAATTCTGAATAGGAATTTGACAATTATGCAACCTTACATCTACTCACCAAGTTTTTTGGCTACCCTATTTCCTGTTTTAAATTTTTATCCTCACTTTTTTTCTGATGTCCTAGTTGAGAAGGTCTCTAATTGTCTCTATACCTCTAGCATCTTGAAGTATTTTATTTTAATCTGAATGCTTCAGAAAACCTATCCTTCACATTGTCCTGGCGCCCTTTTGTTTCCAAAATGTTCCTTATCTGGCAGTCGGTTCAATCAATTTATGTGGTTTGGTCAGGATTTCCACTTCATAAAAGATGAATTCATTGAATCTAAAAACACATGTCCTTCTACATATAATCATTCTCCTTCCCCAAACATCCATCTCTTGTCATTTTTTCTCCTTATTTTTCCTCTTCTTACTGTATGTACAGCTTTGGTGCTTCCTAATACTCAAAGATGGAAAACTGATTCTCAAGAATCTGCTCAGTTAAAAAAAGTTATCACATGACATGTCTAGCAGTATGATTATGATATCAAACTACATTTGAATTTGGCATTTGTACATTCATCTGAATTCCTACTCAGAACTAATCCCTTTATTTAGTGTATAACAGTAGGGTGAGAATCAATTCTTACTCACAATTTCACCAAGATTGACTTGTTTTTGGATAAGACCTGCACTTTCATAGGGATATACCAATGAGGAAATACCTTTTAAAAATGTACATGGTAAATGCTCTGCAACTTAAAGTCTTAGAGGCTTACCAGGCAATGAGAAGGCCAATATTGTCAGAAGCTGGAATTGAACCCAGGACTTCCTGACTGAAAGGCTATATTTATATACACTATAGCAAGACTTAGCAAACTGTGGTCAGCTGTCTTTTTTGTATAGCCAGTGAGCTAAAAACAGTTTTTATATTTTAAAATAAAGTTTTATTGTATTACAAATGTAAGAAACAATTTTAGGCACACAAATTTCAAGCCAAACTGATGTTGAATTGTCCAGTAATATATACATGTATGTACAGCACAGGCTCCATCAGGGATATGATAATGAAGACAGCTAACTTGCACATAGTACTTGCAAAGTGCTTTACAACTGTTATCTCACTTGGGCCTCACAAGAAACCCTGTGATGACATTACAGATATCATTCCCATTTTATAGAAGAAGAAACTGAAACTTATAAAAGTTGTGAATTGCCCGTTGTCATCATCTGCTCCACTGCTTTGGGACGTCTTTGGAACTATCCATCATGCCTTCCTTCCCCAGGAGCTTTATCAGTGGGAAATCTCATAATGCTGCAAGATCATATCTGTCTGGGCTCGCATCTCACCAGTGCCCTCTGATAGGTAAGAAACTCTGTCCCTCTGATGGGACCTTTTGTGTAGAAGGCAGGCCACGGGCTCCATTACCTGCGGGGTCGGGCTAGATGACCCTAAGGTCCCTTCTAATGCTAAGACTAGAAGATTCTATGTCTTTGAAGAGGCCTAGAACACTGGATTAAAGTCAGGAAGACCTGAATTCAAACCCCAATTTTGACCCTTACTAGCAGTGTAGCCATAGACAAGTCACTTAACCTCCATGAGTCTTAGTTTCTTCTTCTGTAAAAAAGGCATGATAAAATCTGTTGTATCTCCCTCATGCCATTATTATTAGGCTAAATGAGAAAATGTTTGTAAAGTATGTCACAAAATTTAAAGTGCCCCATGTGTCAGGTATCACTATTGTCATTATTCTGAGTTCTTGTCCTTAGCTAGGATTGGTACCCAGAAGCAAATGTTCTGAGTTGGATATATGCTATTCGCGTGCGAAGAAGAAAAGAAAAGAAATCAACGTATAAAGACTGATAAATGACAGGTGAAATCATGGCAGAAAAAGTAGATGAGTCTATGTTACACAATACAGGATAAAGCTAGAACACAGAAGTTCAGGAGAAGCTATACTGCAGAAGATAAGGAAATGAAAAAGTATTTCAATAATGGCTAATGGAAAACAAAATAAAAGGACTTTTAAGAGAAATGGGTATGGAGAAGGAAGACAAAAGAAATAATAAACTCACATGCACTTATAAAAATATCCAAATACACACTTAGACAAATATACATACATAAGTGTATGTATGCATTTGTGAATATACATAGATACCCACCCACCCCCAATCCCTTCTCTTTTCTCCAGTATCATTCAAAGCTAAGTTGAAAGAACTCTTGGAAACTAACATAGAATTCTCAGCTGGTGGACAACTCCCAGGTGCCATGCTTACTCTACAAGAATTTGTCCCTGTCAAATCCCTGCCAACGGCTAAATGCCATAAGCTTGGGTCCAAAGTAGGAAATCCATAGAATATTTCTTATGGGCCAGGTGACATCAGAAAAGGCATGCTGAAATGTGACTCATAGGTAAGAAAGCAAAACTGCTGGAGTTCCCGTGAGAAAGCCTATGTACGGCTGCTGATCCCATGTACATTGGTGTGGTAAGAACCTTTCTTATTAGGAATGTTTCTTCAGAGAGAACATCAGGATGGGGCTGGTTACATAGACTCTAGCCTCAGACATGCTGGGCTCTGCCCTGCAGAAAACATAGCTAAACGATAATTTTGTTTTTGGTTTTTTGTTTGTTTTTGGAGTGGCACAAGACTGAAGAATGGCAAAGGAAGCAATTCAAAGGGAACATTTCTAATGAGTTATGGGGAATTCAACCCTAACATTCTTTTTTCTTCCTTCCCCACATTATTAGCATTTATTAAATCAAATGCTCCCCTCTTCCCTTCCTGCATTTAATTTTATTTAATGCTTGCCAAACATACTTTAAAAAAATACAGAGCTGAAAAATATCAGCTCAAAATTACCATATATCCCAGGGGCTCAAGGGAACCAAACAACAGATTCATGTAAACAGTTATATGAACTCTAAGAAAAACAAATTAACATCCCCTAACACATTCAACTTATTAGAGGGAAATAATTCACATTCTCACTCTAGTGATGAACAGAGGGAAGGCACTGAGCTAGGATTTTAGGGATAGAAGGGAACTCAGTCAAGCTGCCACATGTAACTTTCATTTTGTCTGAGAAAACTGAGAGACAGAGAGGTCATGTAACCCAGTCCAAGGTCACAAAGCTAGTTATTGGTAGAGCTGAGAGAAGAAACCAGGTCCCTGACTTTGTCTGTATATACTCTATGCTACTTTCCAAAGAAGAATGAGGGTCTCAGACTGAGGAGTCAAAAGTGAAATGTAGGCTCATGGATCTCAAGCCACTTTTTTTGTTATGGTGGATTTGTACCTTATACACTCATGGAATGGAAATAAAGGTTGGACACCGGCTGGATTTATACTCAAGTGCCACCACTGATGCACCTTACTTAAGGCCTGCTACACCTCGACTTGCAGTGATGACAAATTGCAACCTGAAAGATCTCACTCATTTTCTTAAAACTGAAGTACAGGAGAGAGCTGTTCATTACTGATGGTGTCTTCCATTTAAATGCCTCTAAGACAGAATACAGTCTCCTCTGACTAGTACCTAAAGACTTTTACAGTCTGGCTCTAGCCTATATTCCCAGACCGATGGCACATTACTTTTTCTCACATACTTTATGTTCTAGTCAAATTGGCCTGTTTAATAATCTCTGTTCACACCATTTTAGCTCCTGCCTCTAGGCCTTTCTATAGGTTGTGCCTCATACCTGGAATGCTCTCCCTTTCATCTCTGTCTTGTAGAATCCCTTGAAAGCATAGACCATGTGCCATGCCTCTTGGATGAACCTTTTCCTGATTCTCCAATTGCCACTGTTCTACCCCATTCCTGAATTTAACTTGAATTTACTCTGTATAGAGAACAATTTGTTTATATGTCATTTACTTTCAGGTAAATACAAGCTCCTTGAGGGCAGTAACTTGTTTGTTTGTTTGTGTACTTCCAGCACCTAGCAGATAGTAGGCATGTAGTTAACGCCTGCTAAATTCAGCTGAATTCATTATCTGAAAACAAACCTAACAGTTACCTCAAGCAGCCTGGATCCTAGCTGTGTAACTTCCTCTTTGACCCCCAAATACAAGAGAATACTAAAATAGTAGAATAGAATTCTAGAAGAGAACATACTTAAATTCCATTTTTATGCAACATATCTTAATGGAATAATTTTTCATGGATGAATGTGATCCTTGGTAAGGAAAACCTAAACGCTACATATGACATGCTTAGAAGAAACTCTCTATAGCTTGAATCTAATATGGTGAACTTTAATTATGATAATCCCAAAATTTCACAGTTGGGTTCAAAGTACTTTAAGAAGTGTTTATTAAGTGCCTATTATTTGCCTTGGTATATACAAAGAAAGGCAAAAAGAGTCCCTACCCTCGAGGAGTTCACATTCAAATGCAGGAGACAACATGAAAACAACTGTGCATACAAAATAATGACATGTACATATAAGAAAATATACATATAAGATACTGATGGTAAATTGTAGGTAATCTCAGAGGGATGGCACTAGTATTAGGGGAAGGTATGATTTGAGTTGAGTCTGATAGGAAGCCAAGGAAAGCAGAAGGTGGGGATAAAAAGGAAGAACATTTTAGGCAAGAGAGACAGGCAGTGAAACAAGGCACAAAATTGGAAGAGAGTATGTTGGGTGAGGAGCAGCAAGGTCATTATCCCTGGATTGTGGAGCACACAGAGAGGAGCAAAGTATAAGAAAGTCAGAAAGGGTGCTAGGTTATGAAGGGCTAGAAAAGCCATCCAGAGTAGCTAATATTTGATTCTGGAGATAACAAGGAGACAGTGGAGCGTATGAGTAAAGGAGAGGTGTGTATGACATAGTCAGACCTGTATTTCAGGAAGACCAATCTGAGAGCTGAGTGGAGGATGGATCTGAATGGAGAGACTCGAGGCAGGCAGAACAACCAGTAGACTACTGCAATAGTCTAGGTGTGAAGTGATGAAGGCCTACACCAAGGTGGTGGCAGTATCAGAGAAGAGAAGAGGGTGTGTATAAGAGGTATTTTGAGAACAGAAATCACATGACTCAGCTACTGATTTGTTACAGGGAGTAAGAGGAAGTAGAGGAGTAAACTGAGGAACTAGAAAGTTGGGGTATCTGAGGGGAAAAATACTGTGTATATACACATATGTGTGTGTATATATATATATATATAGATATAGATATATGTGTCTGTGTGTGTGTATACATATTTATATATATGTGGGGTGTGTGTGTGTGTGTGTGTGTGTATGTGTGTGTGTGTGTGTGTGTACAGCCCCTTAGTATGAGGGAAGGAACTGGGGTAGAGACAAAGCGCTGGGCACTGGACTCACTGAGGAAGGAAGGGAAATGTCCTGGAGGCTGGCAGACAATAGCTATCAGAATCTTTACTGGATGATAAACACAGGTTGTCTGATTGAACCTCAAGGGAGGGAAAGTTACAGAGTGACAGGGACTAAGGAAGAATATGTAAGTAGCAATGAAAGCGTGCCTATTCCAGTAAAGAGTGGCCAGGGAGGCCAAGTCTCAGAGTGTCAGAAGCCGTAAGGAATGAGAAAGCAAAAATAGTTTAAGATAAAAGTAAGTTTGTTAACCACAGAGTATAGTGTTCCAGAGAGTATAGTGGAAGGAGTGGGTAGATCTTGAGTGGGTCCATGGGAAGGCATGATATGTAAGGGAGGGGGCAGTGGAAGCCGGGAACAGGATTTGTGTAATGGTAACTGGAGTTTGGAATCACTGGGATGGGGAATGGGTTAGAGCAGTGGTGTCAAACTAAAAGAGAAACTGATAGGATCCCTACAGTCACATACTGACCTAGAAAACCACAAAATAACATTATGTTGCACTGTATTTTTATCATTTTGTTAATTATTTCCCAATACATTTTAATCTGGTTCACCAAGCACTAGGGAGTTATACACAGGCATGGCCACCAAGTTTGACATCTCTGGGTTAGAGAATGCTAACCACTGAGGACTGAGTTAAGGCAGATTATCAGTGTCATAGAGAAGTCCACTGAGGGAGGCAGGTGACTGGATTGTTCAGGGCCCTCCCTCAGATGTACAACATCATAACAGGTGGTGATATTGACCATTGGGAAGTCCAGAAAGCCCACCTTTTAGTAGGCAGGAACTAATGAAGTTACAGCTTGGAGGAGTCTGCACAGGAGGCAGGAGCTGGTGATCTGAGGTGGGTCTAATTTAAGGACAGCTTTTGGAGCACAAGAAAAAGCCTTGAGATAGACTCAGGCCAGAGGCTTGGCTCCCTGGCACCCTGGGAAGATAGACAGGTTAGATCTAGAGCTGACATAGGGCTCCATGGGAAATTCCAGGGGTTAGGGCAGCAGGGATAGGCAGGCAGAGTGCTCCCTGAGAAATACTAGGAAGAAAGGCAGAGGCCATAGGCTAGTGGGGTGGATCAGGGAGCCTCAGAACTTTCAGGAAATCCCTGGAGGTGAAGACAATAGCCACAGACTGGCAGGCTGGAGCACTGCCTGGGAAGTCCAGTAGTTTATATGAAAAAGATTTGGGGGGGGGGGCGTTCTACTGGATGATATGCTCAATATAAGTCAACAGTATAAAACCAAAGCTAAAAAAAACCCAACATGATCTCAGGTTTCATTCATCAAAGCACATCTAGAAAAGAGTGGCTGGGCTATATTTTGAGTTTGGTATTCAGTTCTGGGCATATCATTTTGGGAATGAAAATCAATCTGAAACCCATCAAGAGGAGAGTGACCAAGACAAGGAAAGGACAGGAAATCATATTATATAAGGATTAGTTGGAGGAACTTGGATATTTAGTCTGTAGAACATTTAGCAGGGACATGAAAACCATCTTCAATTATGTGAAAAGCTGTCATGGGGAAGAGGAATGGGCTGTGTTCTGTCTGCCCTAGAGGAACAAGGAACAATGGATGGAAATTGCAGAGAAGCAAAGTTGAGCTTAATGTAAGGAGAAAACTTCTTAAGAGAGCTGCCTACAGCTGGCATGGGCTGTCTGGGGTGGTAGTGGGATCTTTTTCACTGGAAAGCTTAAAGGGGAAGCCAGATGACCACTTGTCTAGGATGGAGTAGAAAGGATTCTTGTTCAGTTAGAAGTTAAACTATCTGAATTCTCTTTCAACTATGAGATTTTGGGTCCTCTTTCCGATTAAACTTTCTTTGTATCTCAAGCACTTAGCATACTGCCTAGCTCATAATAAGCACTTAATAAATGCTTGACTTAACTCTAACATAAATGAAACTACTGTTAAATAAATCTTTATCAAAGTTTGTGTCTAATTTTATTTACAAAGACAAAAAGGTAGAACACTGACATTTTACCCAGTATGATTATTTGAAATGAATACAACTTTTTTTCCCAATTCATTTCTCTGAGGTAAGCTGTAAATTGCTGTCTTTCCATCATAGAAATATGCACACACACACATACACACACACACGCACACACACACACACACACACATTTGTGGAGTATTTTTGATCTTGACCCTTTTTGAAAAGCATAAAGTTTGGAGGTATTTTTTTTTATGCCAAAGTCATCAAGTTGATAACCAACTGTTTCAAAGTTATATATATTTGCAAAAAAGAAAAATGAGACAATGCCTAATTTGCAAGATACGATCAAACTTGAATTTGAAATAAAGTTATCCCCAGCAAAAAGTAATAGCTGAAAGAGATGCCAGAAATCCAAACTCGATTTTCACTTCTACAAGCGAAGCCTTTGAATCTGCTTCCCTCTCTCCCCTTATGAGTTAAGTCATACTCCATCATACCATATAAGTAGTATCTCACTATTTGTTCTTAAGCTGCCAAACTACTAACTGAATCCTTTTTATGTACTTCTTTGTCATCCTGTGGATAAGTCTAAAAGCTCTCAGTGTATTTCCTCCCAGTTAAACTTAAATTAGTCCCCTCTACTGGACCCCTACTAAGATGTCTTGGTACATCACAGAACCCTAACTGAGAAAATCTCTTTTTTAGTCTCTGCAAATCACGACAGTACCTACTACTCTGACGAGGCCTGTGCCATTATTTATTACATAATAAGCTCTGGCTGTTAAGGGTCAATTATTCCATTGACCAGGCATTACAATAATTCTTGGTAATTAAAAGAGGTACTTATGTGAATCTGGATGCATATTGAAAGAAACATTAGTTCTTTTGTTCTCTTGGCAAGTCTATTGTCCTGAGCCAGGCCCAACCAATTAACATCTTTTGCCAATCCCTGTCAGCTGGGACTTGGAAAAGAGTGAAAAGAGGGTCAGTCAGATGCTAATTTAGATACAATTGTGACAGCACAGTTTGGGGGGAGTTGCTCCAAAGAAGCCACCGGGGTTTAATGAAGCAAACAGCTTGGGTCCCTGTGACCCTGCAGGGGTAATTAAAAAAGGGCTGCTCTGTGTTCCCCTGCCAAATAGGAGAGTGGCATCATAAGCCTTTCCATTAAAAAAAAAACAACAAAACACAACAAAACCCACAACCTTTTTAAGAGATATAATCATCCATTTAATCTGCTCATTAAACAAGTCTCTCATGCGGACTTAACACAAATTAGCACTTCTCTAAAAAGGTAAAATGTGACATAAATCAGAGGCTTCCCATAATTCCAAAGGTCACTATTCATTTTTTTTTTAAATTGCAAGCTCAGTTACTGTTGATGTATTAATATTTTGGGGTATCAACTTCTGAGCAAAGACTGTTGCCTTAATTCATTTTGAGTGACTAAGCCTCCAAAGCTTTCCAAACTCAGGAATTGGCCACTTGCATCTGTTGTTCTCCCCCAAGGATCTTAAGCACAATCAAGAGGGAACTGACATTCTTTTGGTTTTAAGATCTCTTGGTAATAGCCTGTATTTTAACTCAAACTTCTGTCCAATGTCTCCCTCACACTGTTCCTCTTCTGCCCCCCAAATCTGCTAACACATGTGAGGAAAGCAATTCAACAGCTAGGTTGGTTTCAACTCAGCCTTGAGCTCCTTAGGAAACCACAGAAACAATGTGTGTTCCTTCTGGGGGTTTTAAGCTACCATTTGGTCCAACAGAAACACAGTTTTGGATGCAGTTGCTCAAGTTGCTTCAAGCATCATGAAGATTTATGATTGACAGGGGACTGGTAACACAACTTCCTGGAAAACATTTTAAATCTTTGTTCGTAGGCACAAAACAAACATACACATAGGTCTTCCCCAGTTCCCTCAACCCAAATCTCTCAGCCTTGGGAAAAACAGCCAAATTTGTTGTTACATAACATTTACTCACTTATATTTCTTTTAATGCCTCAAAATGTTTTGTTATTTTGCTTTCAGGGAAGCCTGATGCTATTAAGTGGTCATTCTGGCTGGACCTTCACAGTTTAGAGCTGTTTACTTGGAAAATAGTCAGATGGGGAGTGAGTACCCACTAAAGAATCATTTCATCCTTAAAAGAGCAAAAAGTTCCATCTTGGATTAGTTTTTGCAAATGTAAACACTATTCCCTGGTCAAAAACCTTTTGGACCACAGGGAAAGTCATTCTACCTTGAAAAAGCAATGTCTATTTTGCTCTGAAGTTTATGCACACAAACATTTTATCAAGTTTAATGGGTAGCTTATAAGGTAAATATGGATTACTAAACCCCGAAACAAATTCAAGGTGGGCACGCAAAAAAAAAATACGGCATTTGTTGGTATAAAGTTATCTTGGTACATCAAATTTCAATTAAATTACAGTGCTAAAGTAATTTGAAATCACATATATGATTAAAATAATAAGATATTCATCATGAATACTCCTCAGTGAAGAACACTAGTTCATTTTGTCTTCCAAAGTGCTTTTCATCTTCATTGATTTGGCTTTTACAAGTTAAGTAACACACACTAGTGTTATTCAAACTCTGTTGGTCAAACAAGCTCTCTGAAAAGTCCAGGAAGCTTTAAAATACTGCAGAGGCAAATGGGACAAGGATGATGTCTGTCATGGAAGAATCACTCTCCAAATGTTTATTTCTCTTGAGCAAAACAGCGGTCAATTGGTATTTGAAATGTTTTCTTTATTTAGAGCTTGTTGCTTGAACAATAAGTCATGACAGCTCTGGCTCAGCCCCCTTGAGGCCTGAACCAAGTGAAGCCTGAAGTTACCATTCAGCAGCAGCGGCAGCGGCAGCAGCAGCCATGGGATGTCTGGAATTTGTTGTGTGCGCTGAGCCTTAAAATGGAACAGCTGTTGTGAAAGGCTGTTACAAGACACCTACAGGGACATAAGGCTTCGTGCACAGCCTTATCTACCCTGAATAGGAAGGGTAATTGTGGCCTCACTGCCAGACAAGAAGTTACAAAGACAAATGAACCCAAGACGAGCCTAAAAGCAAATGTGGATGATGTCAGGACTTCTTTCTGTCTCATTAGGTATGGAAAAACTCCTGAATGGCTGAAACCATGTGCGAAAACTACTAAGGTAAGTGCGTGGGCACTTGCACTGCTTGAAAAGTTGTTTTTCTTAGGCGATGTGTCCATTCACCCCTTGCAAGCACTGTCTCTGATAATACTCTAAAAAGAATGGCCAGGAGCTAAAATGACCGAGCTTCAGAAGTTTGAAGACCACTGGTAGGGTCTTGTGAATTACAGCAATGACTAGGGACTCGCTGGAGAGGTACAATTCTTTAGGTTCGATTGCTTTATCAGTCAGCTTTTTATCGGCTCAGGCATATTTCCAGCACACAGAAATAAACCAGATCCTCAAAAACCAAACCAAACCAACCAAAAACAACCTTAATCAAACAAGACAGAGTTAGAGTACCTAAATTAATGCAATGAGATAAATAAGAATCAGGAAATTACTGACCCAGTTTTCACTGTAAAGCAGATCTCAAGAAAGAAAAAAAGAGCCAAATGCAAAGGCTAGGATTAGAAGGAATGGAAATAAAGAGGTATCTATGTTCAAAAAGGCAGCCTGGGGTGGGAGGGGAGGGAAAACGTCTTAAGCCTCAGAAACAAATGGAAGAGAGCCTTTTAATAAAGGCCATAAAAGCCAATCTAAGAAAAATAGGCATTTTTGTAGAAAATATGCCTGAGACACATAGAATTTTAGAACTGGAAGAGACTTCAGAAGGTCACTAATTGAAGAAAGATCAGTGACTTGCCTGGATCACGCCATGACTAGTACCTGGGGCTTCTGAAATCCTAATTCAAAGCTCTATCTTTATAACCCTGTCTTTCTTTCAATAATATGATTACACGTATGAAGCAGCAGTAGATAAGGTCATATTGGAGCAGAATTTAGAATTTAGAGGTGAAAGGAGGCCTTAAAATTATGTATTCAATTCAGTAAACATTTCTAAATTTTCAGCATACATGGCGTCTTTTCGTTGTTCAGTTGTGCTTGACTCTTTGTGATCCCATGTGGGTTTTTTTTTTGGCAGAGATATTAGAGTTGTTTGCCATTTGCTTCTCCAGCTCATTTTACAGCTGACGAAACTGAGGCAAACAGGGTGAAGTGACTTGCCCAGGGTCACACAGCTGGTAAGTGTCTGAAGCCAGATTTGAACTGAAGCTTTCCTGACTCCAGGCCCAGCACTCTATCCATTGCACCACCTACCTGCCCCTATAGTGTCTATCGAGGTTTAGACTGAACTATTACAGCTTAAAATTGTACTAAGCCTTTTAAGACACCTGGTATATAATGGATTATGTTTGGTGTTGAAAATACCAAGATGAAAACAAAACAAAATTCCAGGAGTTACTATTCTCCTAGGAGGATGCTCCATCGACACAGAACAATGGATAGCACCCACTGGAGGAACAAGTAGACTCCAGATGGATACCTGAAGCTCAGAAAAGAAATCTTCAGTGTACTCTGACTCAAGGATTAAAGGGCCTGTGGTTGTGTCTGAAAAGGCAGGCTCCTTCCCTTCATCCCAAAGCAGAAAAAGGAAAGAGAAAATCTCCCTATGGGGCAAGAAATGAGCAAATGGAAGTGAGGGAAGGACATTGGGAACCTGTAAGGTGGGCCATGAGAAGGTTTCTGCTTTGAGTGGATGGGAAAAGAAAGCACAACCTTTTTAGGGCAGCAAAGCAGATTCTGCTGCCTTCCTCTTACCATAGCCCCTGCACCCCATAAGTTTTAGTTGCACTGCCATAGGGAGCCAGTGACCTGATATTGGGATGGTGTGATTGGGGCTGAGTGCAAGCCAGCCAGGATGATGCTGAATTCTTTGCTCATTGAGCTGCTGGGTCAGAACCTGGTAAATTCCAAACCTTTATCCTCTTCTACACTCCCCCTGCCCCTGCCCCAACCTTCTCATTCTTTTTTAGGGAGAAATATATCTATTTTTAGCAATCTGCCTTACTTAAGAAGTGTGTTTGCATTCTGTGTACTTGGAAATAAACTGGTTTCTGTAAGACTATGTTGACTTTATTATTATACTGAGTTTGTGTGTGTATGTGTGTGTGTAAAGGGACATGATGGCAGCAGGTAAATGGGTAGAAAGGAAAATTGGACTTTGATCTTTATTGTTCTTTACAAAAGGCAGTAAAATGATCTGGAGGACCACAACCAAAATCTAGATAGTATCATATAGGCAAACAGAGTGAATCTCAAAAGAGGAGAGAGGGTCTGGAAGTGGCAGTGGAGAAGAAGGAGTCTGCTAACTCCTCATCCTATCCCAGTATGTCTCAGAGCATGGCAGAACTGACCAACACTGCAGTGGATGTGGCAAGGGATGAAAAGTATTCATGAGGAAACCATGTTTTCATGAGTCTCAGAAGGTAGAAAGACTATACAAGAAAGTGATCTAAGGTAAAGGAGAATTTCTAAATAAGTCAGGGATTACAGAGAGTGAAGCATAACAGGAGAACAGAGAAAGATTGAGGAGGAAGAGAGCTGGTGTATATAGGGATTAGAGTATAGGGAGAGATGGGGGACAGATTTTTATATCTGCAGAAAGTGACAACCACAGGGAATCAGAGTATCAGAAGGTAGAAATCTGCTCACACTAGGAGAAGTGTGAGAGATGAGAAGGTTGATAGTAAAAGTGGCCAGAAACACTGAGTGGTAAAAGGCATCGATGGTTATGGTGCCTACAAGGGCCACTATTAGAAGGGAATAAGTCATCTGATCCTGTGTAATCTACTGTATGGGAGCTTTTTCTCCTCAACAAGAGCAACCTTTACCTTCTCCCCTGATTGTGTTGGGAAGGATGGAGGAGTAAGAGTGGAATTTTTGTATACTGAGGCCCATTTTGTATTGCTATTTCTCTTTTGGGGACTAAGATGGCCAAAAAATTCATGACTTATTGGAAAACTTCATAGTGAAGCTCATCCTTGGACCATAGATATGGTCTATTGCTGGGAGTTTATTCCACAAAGAACAATAAACATTTATTAAGTGCCTACAATGTTTAAGGCTCAATGATACATGCTGAGGAATTATGACAGATCACAGTCCCTATTCTCAAGGAGTTTACAGTCCAGTGGGAGAAGATATATATAATGTACACAGTTAAGTACCATATAAGGTAAAATGTGATACAGGAAAAATTAAACAACAACAACAAAAAACCTAACACCGACCTCCCCCTCCAGTGCTATTATAACAGAGGTTTGAAAACTTATTGGCACTCTAGGATTTGTAGTTCAGAAGGATAAGCATTCTCTTAGCTTCCAGAAGAAATGTGGGCTATCACAATATCTGAGCCAGGAGACAAATGAATTATGCCTCAGAATCAACAAAAAGATAGTCTGTAAGGGGCAGATCTGCTGAGTCTGCAGAGATAATGGTGGAGGTAGAACCCTCAGTCTCCAACTGGGACTAGATGAACTGAACAGCCATGGGGGTGGCAGCTCCCCAACCCTGACTGGGGTTTAATTAGTTCAACTGCATAGAGAACTGTTGTCCCTTCTGCCACAAAGAAGTGTTGGGTGAAGACAAAAGAGAACTGAGGTGTGGCAGAGAGGCCAGAGACCATGGGGGGCCACAGGAATCTTGGAACAAAAAACTTGGAGTAAAGCTGAAGTTTGCCTCTTCAAGGGTTGAGGGCATTTTCAAAAAGTCTACTCTTTCCCCAACTTTCCCTTATCATGCCTGTCTGATAATGGACCTTGTTATATACTCTTTTCTTATTTCCTTTAATTAAGTTACTTCCTTTATCCTGATTTTGCTTCATATTAAAACTAATTGTCACTCATGAAGCCTTACACTGCATATCTATATACTCAGTCTATGCCAAGTATAGGGGAAAAGAAGAAACTAGTGGTTAGGTGGGACTGCACAAAATTTAAATTAGGGCAGAGAGTGAAGCTTCTTTCCAAATATTAAGAATTTTCTTAAATGGTGGCTCTGACCTATTATGATTTTTGTTAAGAACTTTTTTCTTTTTAAATTTTGTTTTATTTTTTTTTTGAGGAAATTCACTTTGTCTTCCTTCCATCTCCCTCACCCAACCAATGAAAAAGAAAGAAAACGAAACAAAACATTGTAATGAATTGTGTTGGTAAGCAAAATGGCCTCTTAGCACTCAGTTCAACCAAGTGCCCTGGAGGAGTTTGGCTTTTGTTTCCTTTGAGTGTATTTCATTGAGTCTTACTAGGTGCTAAGCCCCAGACCCAAACCCCTATTAGGTGCTAAGCTTATGTGGGTGTGAAGCTACCAGGGTACTAAGGGGAGGTGCTAACTCAAGAGCCAATCATAGGAGCCTAAGTTCTGGTCATTCAGATGACGTTTGATGACATCTGAAATGCTATAAGAAGAGAAGACAGAGTCATTTGCATGGGGCTCTCACTCTTGGTGGTGCAGGATGATGTGGAGACTCTGGGCAGCTGTAGCCAAGAGCCCTCCAGTTTGTAAACCTGGATGCTGGGACTTTGTTAAACTCTGATAACTATGTATTGGGATTTGAATCAGACAAGGTCTGTCTGTCGATGTTCGTACTTTGTTTGTATTTTGCTCTGAAGTTCAGGGTGCTGGTTTTTCCTCCTGAACTAAGTGAATGATATTTGTATGCTGAATTAAAGTAAGCTTCTCAACCCCTTAACGTTGCTTTCCTTAGTAAAGCAGATTAAAAGAACCTGGGCTTTGGCAGCGTTCCCATTGTTGGGCTTGTGTTGGTCTTTCACCCCCACAATGGCTGCTAGCTGGATTGTTGAAACAAATGGCGTAGTTGGCAGGATCTGCATTTTAATAGGAAAGCATGGCGTTTTGGGGTACTGAGTTGGTTGAATGTTTCCGAGTTTTCAAATTGCTCTATGTACTTGGGGTGGCTATGGTTCTATGGAGCCCCAGGACCAACAAAGGCCGGAAGGAAAACAGGCTGGTGGGAGTGCTGGGAGTGGTTTTCCAGGGGCCCACCCTGGGAGATAATCCCTTCTTCCGAGGGCTTAAGCTGATAAGCTTGGCCCCGGAGGACTGTGCCGCAGGGTGGGTATTTCTACCCTCCCTCCCCCACCCCAAGATGGCATATATTCTGGTTGCTCCCTCCCCCAGTCAGCCCTCCCTTCTGTCACCCCACTCCCCCCATCCCCTTTTCCCTTACTTTCGTATAGGGCAAAATATATTTCTACGTCCCGTTGCCTGTTTATCTTATTTCCTAGTTGCATGCAAAAACTTTTCTTTTCGAAAATCTGTTTTTAAAACTTTGAGCTCCTTTCCCCTCTTCCCACCCCATGCACCCTCCCTAAGAAGGCAAGCAATTCCACATAGGCCACACATGTATCATTACGTAAAACCCTTCCACAATACTCATGTTGTGAAAGACTAACTATATTTTGCTCCTTCCTATCCTATCCCCCTTTATTCAATTTTCTCCCTTGACCCTGTCCCTTTTTGAAAGTGTCTGTTTTTGATTACCTCCTCCCCCTATCTGCCTTCCCTTCTATCATCCCCCCTTTTTTATCTCCTTCCTCCTTCTTTCCTGTGGGGTAAGATACCCAGTTGAGTGTGTATGTTATTTCCTCCTCAGGTCAAATCTGATGAGAGCAAGATTCACTCATTCCCCCTCACCTGCCCCCTCTTCCCTTCCTACAGAACTGCTTTTTCTTGCCACTTTTATGTGAAATAATCTACCCCATTCTATCTCTCTCTTTCTCCCTCTCTCAATATATTCCTCTCTCATCCCTTAATCTGATTTTTTTTAGATATCATCCCTTCATATTCAACTCACCCTTTGCCCTCTGTCTATATATGTGTGTATATATATGTGTGTGTGTGTATATATATATGTGTGTGTGTATATATATATATGTGTGTGTGTGTGTGTGTGTGTGTGTGTGTATTTTCCCTTCAGCTACCCTAATACTGAGGTCTCATGAATTATACACATCATCTTTCCATGTAGGAATGTAAACAAACAGTTCAACTTTAGTAAGTCCCTTATGATTTCTCTTTCTTGTTAACCTTTTCATGCTTCTCTTGATTCTTGTGTTTGAAAGTCAAATTTTCTATTCAGCTCTGCTTTTTTCACTGAGAAAGCTTGAAAGTCCTCTATTTTATTGAAAATCCATATTTTGCCTTGGAGCATGATACTCAGTTTTGCTGGGTAGGTGATTCTTGGTTTTAATCCTATCTCCATTGACCTCTGGAATATCATATTCCAAGTCCTTCGATCCCTTAATGTAGAAGCTGCTAGATCTTGTGTTATCCTAATTGTGTTTCCATAATACTCAAATTGTTTCTTTCCGGCTGCTTGCAGTATTTTCTCCTTGATCCGGGAGCTCTGGAATTTGGCGACAATATTCCTAGGAGTTTTTTTTGGGGGGGATCTTTTTGAGGAGGCAATTGGTGGATTCTTTCAATTTCTATTTTACCCTCTGGCTCTAGAATATCAGGGCAGTTCTCCTTGATAATTTCTTGAAAGATGGTATCTAGGCTCTTTTTTTGATCATGGCTTTCAGGTAGTCCAATAATTTTTAAATTATCTCTCCTGGATCTATTTTCCAGGTCAGTGGTATTCCAATGAGATATTTCATATTGTCTTCCATTTCTTTTCATTCCTTTGGTTCTATTTTATAATATCTTGATTTCTCATAATGTCACTAGCTTCCAATTGCTCCAATCTAATTTTGAAGGTAGTATTTTCTTCAGTGGTCTTTTGGACCTCCTTTTCCATGTGGCTAATTCTGCTTTTCAAGACATTCTTCTCCTCATTGGCTTTTTGGAGCTCTTTTGCCATTTGAGTTAGTCTATTTTTGAATGTGTTATTTTCTTCAGTAATTTTCTGAGTCTCCTTTAGCAAGTCATTGACTAGTTTTTCATGGTTTTCTTGCATCACTCTCATTTCGCTTCCCAATTTTTCCTCTACTTCTCTAACTTGTTTTTCCAAATCTTTTTTGAGCTCTTCCATGGCCTGAGACCAGTTCATGTTTTTCTTGGAGGCTTTTGATGTAGGCTCTTTGACTTTGTTGACTTCTTCTGTCTGTATGTTTTGGTCTTCTTTGTCACCAAAGAAAGACTCCAAAGTCTGAGGCTGAATCTGAGTGTGTTTTCGCTGCCTGGCCATGTTCCCAGCCAACTTACTTGACCCTTGAGTTTTTCATTGGGGTATGACTGCTTGTAGAGTGGAGAGTACTTTGTCCCAAGCTTGAGGGGCTGAGCTGTTGTTTTCAGAGCTACATAGCAAGCTCTGTGTGTTGGTAAACAAAATGGGCTCTTAGCACTCAGTTCAACCAAGTGCCCTTGAAGAGTTTGGCCTTTGTTTCCGTGATTAGATTTGGCAGTCCTTGGTGACCTCCCTGCCTCAGGGGAGGGCCTAGTTTACCCACGAATTTGAGTGACATGTTTGGGACATCAGAGGCTTTTAGACCACATGGGTTTATGTCGTCTCTTTGTGACGATTTTAGGTCATGTGGGTGAGTTGCATATGTGACTCACCCTTGACCATTAAAAAGATATAAAACCAGGGGTTGGATTTCTATTCTTTGGAGCTCTTACCCACAGCAGTGGTGGTGCACATGACTCTGGGCCAGCCCTTGTTATGAGCTCCCGGGCTTAACCTAGATGTTGGTAACTATGAATTGTATTGGGTCTGTCTGTCAATGTTTGTAATTTGTTTGTATTTGTCCCGAAGTTCAGGGTGCTGGCTTTTTCCCCTGAAGTAAGTGAATAGTATTTGTACGCTGAATTAAAGTAAACTTGTCAACCCCTTAATACTGCTTTCCTTACTAAAGCAGATCAAAAGAACCTGGGCTTTTGCAGCGGGTTGGCAGCATTCTTGTTGTTGGGCTTGTGTTGGTCTTTCACCCCCACAACAGCTGCTAGCCAGATTGTTGGAACACTCTGCCACACCAGCTCTACTCCTCCCCCAAGAACCGCCAACCCGGACCTGACTCAGATCTAAGCTGGCTCTGCACTCCCGCTCAGATCCGCCACTTAATTCCTCCCACCAGGTGGGCATGGGGCCAGGAGCAACTGCAGCTTCACCACATCCACTGCTCCTTCCCCAGGGGGAGGGGAGGGTGGCTAAACAGTGAACTCCTTTCGCTCTGTCCCAGCAGCTTTTCCCACTAACCTTCTCTGTTGTCTTTGGTGTTTCTGGGTTGAGAAGTCTGGTAACTGCCACAGCTCACTGATTCAGGGCACCAGGGCCTGTTCCACTTGGCCCAGTCTGGTTGGTCCACGTGGCCCACTATGGGCTCTGCTCCGCTCCGCTCCCAGCTCCATGCCTGATAGACCTTACCCAGAGACCATGCAGGCTTTCCTTGGCTGGAGCCGTGCTTCCCTGTGCTATTTCGTGGATTTTGCAGTTCTAGAATTTGTTCAGAGCCATTTTTTATAGGTCTTTGGAGGGGATCTGGGTGGGAGCTCATGCAAGTCCCTGCTTTCCAGCTGCCATCTTGGCTTTGTTAATAACTTTTCATCTCATATATACTATGAAATAATAGAGAAAGCAACCATGTGAATCTCTGAGAGCTATTACTTGTCCCTAGGCTAGAAATGTGCTTAATTTTTGTAATAGGGTGTGGATGATCACATTAACTTTCCAGCCAAGAAGAGAAGGCAAGCACCAAAGAAAAGGTCATACCCTGAAATGACCTCTGGGAAGGAGATAGGTGAAGCCTGGGAGGATTTAGCTCCACCCCTTTGCACAAGGGAACTGACCCATTGTATCCTGCAGAGTGACACCTGTTTGTGTTATGCTATAATAAAACTGAGACAGAAGAGATCAATTACATCTTTGACTATCTGAGAAGGTATCAAGGAATAAGTGATATTTGACTTGCACCTTGATTAAAGGGAAAAATTTCAACAGAAGAGATAGTTAAAGCAAATGCTCAGAGACAAAAGATGGCAGGCTGAGAACAGAGAGAAGAGTCCAAGTTGGCTGTAATGCAGAATGCATGAGCGGGGCTAGGGGTGGTACAAGATAAAACTGGACAGGTAGGCAAAAGGCACTTGATTGCTAGGACCAGATATTTAAATTTTGTTAAGTGAGCAAAGGCAAGATACTGATAGGCAAAAACAAAGATTTGTAATCCTCCGTCAACATCTTACACTGATTACAAGATAACACAGGCTAGCTGTGAAGAGGGTGGATTGAAGAGGAAATCGATTCAAAGTAGAAAGACAAGTTTAGAACAGTATAAAATAGTCTGGGCCAGAAAAGGTAAGGGTCTGAACTAGAGTTGTAGCAAAAATAGGTAAGGGCCAGATATGAGAGGTTTGGGAGTTAGAAATGACAGAACATGGCATCTCTATGGATGTGTAGGGTGACAGAAGGAAGAGTCAAGATCTTTCCGAAGTTATAAGCCTGGGTGGTTGGGAGGTTCCTGGAAGCAGCCAGTGAAGTGATGCCTTCTAAACGAAGCCTTTTCTGATTCCCTTAACTACAACTGCCTCATATTTATCTAATATTCTGTGAATGCTTGTCCACACACATAATTGTCTCCCCTGTTAAAGTGGAAACTACTTGAGAGCAAAGACTATTTCATTTTTTTGTCTTTATATTTAACGGCCCTGAATAGTGTGTATTCTCCTTCTGCTTCCTTCAAAATGGTGGAAGAATAGTGGAAAAGGGACCACGGGGTCTTAAGAATTTCAGTTTGTAGGCCATCCATAAACCTAGAATGTTACAATTGTTTGTTAAACTTATTATTATGCGCCAGACACTGTGTCAACTGTTTAATAAATGTCTGATTAACAGGAAATAAAAATCCAATACTAGACTGAAGAGTTCTAAAAGCTAGGTGAAGAAATAAGAATTGAAAGAAAAGGTAGGAAAGAACACTCATAGGTTCTCAAGCAAGGAAACAGTATCATAATGATTTTCTAAAATAACATTCATATGGCAGCAGTGCTTAAGATGGATTGTAGGGGAACTGGGGTGTGGGAGGAAGACTGGAAGCAAGAAGAAAAATGAGAATTAGAATAACCCTAAGGTTCTCCCTCATACTCTGAGGATTGGCAAAGATGACCCAAACTGGTGACAGACAGTGCTGGAGGGGCTAGAGGAAGACAGGCACAGTGACATACTGTTTGTAGATGGATTGATCTAAGTGTTCTGTGTCGCAATCTAGAAGTATGCAAGAAAAGTGTCTTTGACCCTTTGACCAGTGGCAGCCCTCCTAGGCACATACCCCAAGGATATCAGAGACAGAAATAAAGGTATACTATATAACAAAATATTTATAGAAGCATTTCTGGTACCAAAGAACTGGAAATAAACTGTAGCATAAGAATGTAAGGGAATATTACTGTGCATTAACAAGTGATGACTACAAGGAATTCACAGAAACACGGCAAGATTTATGTGAACTGATTTAGAGTGAAATAAGTAGAACAAAAGAATACTATATTTATACAATGGTTATAACAATGCACATAAAAATTATTGAAATGAGTTCCGAGTATTAAAAAACACAAACAAAAAAGCAGTAATGGTCCTGGGGAACAGATAATGAAGGACTGAAACTTATCTTCCTTTTTTAGCAGAGAGGTATGGGGACTACGATGGTAGAATGTTGTATACAGTCAGACAAAGTCACTGTATCAAGTGTTTTTGCTTAACTATTTGCCCAAGAGAGGGCAGGAGCAGAGAGTTATTTCTAGAAATAACTATGATGTAAAAGTGAAACACATTAATAGAACTTATTATTTTAAAAGGTCTTTAGATGACCTTCAGTATACTGGGTGGATCTTCTGCAGAGGATCTATGGGAAAAAGTGGACAAGGGGAAGGGAATAAACATTTACATAACATCTACTATGTGGTAGGCACTGTGCTAAGTGTTCTTTACAAGTACTATCTTGTTTGATCACCCAGGATGGGAAGGTATGAAACTCACTGATGTTGGCAGGATGCCTATCAATGAGATCACAGTGGATTGTAAAGTACTGTCGTAGGAATTTACAGATTGGGGTAAGTGGTTTGAAAGCTTGAGAGCAGAAAATGTCTAGAATAGGTTTTGTGAGGAATAAACTTGAGGATACACAAAAGATAAATAAAAGAACTGAAAAAACCCAAAGTTTTAGATAATATATTTGGTGAGACCTAGAAGGCTGCTACAGGACACCGCCTACTCCCAGGCACAGAGGAATGAGCGTGAAAAAATGGTTGAAGCTGTTAGATATCTAAGGGGATGCCTCCTTCCTCTATTCAACTAACTAAATAATTCAGAGATTATTCCAATTTTGATACACTAAATTTTAAAACACTACATACATCTAAATCATCTGATCTTGTATGATCGAATGGAGAAAATCTCTTGAGTCTTTTCCTTGTGCTAGTTTCTTTGGGATGAGCTCTTTTTCAGTGAATTAGAATATAATTATAACTTAATTAGAGGTATCTTGTCTCTCTCATAGGATTTTTGGACCCTTAAATTGTGTCTTGATTTATAATCCCATAAGTAAAATCTTACTGTACATAGCAATCATTTGAGCACAACTCTTCCCTTTTTAAAAGAAGCATTCAGCAATCGATAACAGACTTTTCAAGAACAATTATTTTTCTTGATTGACCTCTGTTATAGTGGTGATCATGAGTTTCAAAAGAATATATGCAATTTTCCCAAAAATTTGTGACCTAAAATGCACATGGTGTTTATTCCTTCTTTTCCAGAATAGCATGCTTTCTATATGAAGAGACAGATGGTACTATCTGAGAAATTCCTCTTATTCTGGCCAACAACATAGTTGGCCTGAGTAGGCTGAACTATATTCTCTGGAATTTCTACAAATGTTATGCTTCCTCATGCCAGCTCAGAAAAAGAAACAGCATAAGTATATTACATGCCAGCAGATTATTTCTTCTTATTGGTATTTCTTACAATTATAGATACATGATGGGGTTCTATTTGCTTTCTGAAATTTAGAGATGAGAGTTGGGGGTTGGGATGGTTTCCTGGAGATTTATTCAGTAATCATCAATTTTTCCTGCTCAGTGAACTTCATAACTGGCCCATTAAAATCATATACTCTTGATTGGCCAGCATTTGCTTATTTATCTTTACCTTCTCCTGTATCTGATATCTTAGTTCCACAGAGTCCCCAATCCATCTTAATATACTAAAATTACTGTGAATTATATGTACTGCATCTCCAATTTTGATATATTAGCTAATACTGTACAGCTGATACTTCCATCTGAATCATCTGTACATGAATTATTAAACAGAAAAAAATCCCTCAAGAGGCCTAGCAACGATCTATCATCAGCCCCCAAAATGATCATTTACAAATAATCACCATTTCTTATTTGGAGGTAATTTCTTAGCCAGCAAGGCAGGAACATTCTCCACAAAATGATGGTAGCTTAGCTAATAAGCTCTAGAGTGAAATCTAATCTAACTTTAAAAATTAAGTCATCCATAGCAATTTTTATGTTATTTGTGCCATATTGAGGAATACTGACATAGACCACATTGCCTCTAAAACTAGTGATCTCTAGTTTTAAAGATTTGAATTTGGGGGAAAAATTCATGAAAACTTATGAAAATTTCCATTAAATATTATTTTTGTCTTTCCTATTCCCTGGTTTGATTTTCTCCTAACAATAGCTGGAATCTAAAGGATTTTTCATCTGTAATTTAACATTTCATTTATTGGAAGGAGTATAGTATCTGAAATAATGCATTTTGAGCTGCCAGAGATCTTAGAGGTCATCTAGTCCAATGCCCTCATTTTACAAATGAGGTTCAGAGAGATTAAATGACTCACCCAAAGTCACACAGACAGTCACTGTAGAGGTCAAATAGATAATACCTACCATTTTTAGGCTTAAGGTTCAAGATTTGCAAAGATTATTTTATTTTATCCTCTAAGTAACCCTGGAAGGTAGGTGCTATTATTACCCCCATTTTATAGCTAAAGAAACTGGAGCAGACAGAGGGTTAAGTGATTTGCCCAAGGTCAGAGACAACTAAGTGTCTGAGGCTGGATTTGAACTCAGGTCTTCCTGAGTCCAGGTCCAGGACTCTATCCACCATATTACCAATGTCAATCATTTGTGTGGCTACGTATATGTGCATATTTTAAAAACTATGTTTTAAATAAAACATATTTTTTCATTCCCTCATATGCTTAAGATCACATTTTTTTGGGGGGGGGCAAAATATTACTTGAACTCCCTTTTCCAGAAAAGTCCTTCAACCTAACAGAAGCTTTAGGCCCTCCTTGTCACTTTACTTTCCTCTCTTACTCTTTTCTTTCCCCTTTGTGATTCAATTTCCAAACTCTCTCATTCCTATTCTGCTCATGAACCCTTAAACAACAGCCCAATAACAATCTTTGAACCTGCTAATATGTTCATTTGCTACCTGGGCTGACCCGGGCCTCTGGGTTTTTTCTTAGTATAGACATCTGAGTTTGACTTTGACATCCTTCTCCTAATGCTCACTTAGCCCCAGACCAGACTAACTTAAAAAAAAAACCCAACTCAGACTTATTGTCTCCTATAATCAGAGAACTTCCTCTCTACTCCCAAATGCTCAAGTAGGGTTATAGTGGAATCTTGCTGGCTTCTCCATTACCATCTTCTATCTCTAAATAGAGTCCAAAAGCAAGCACAATGAGAGCATTTATGTCTCCTCTGAGAAAGCTAACCTCCAGAATCATGCCTTTGCCTAGTCTGTCCAGTCTGCTTTGAGAAGGCAGGTCAATTTCCAGGCTTCTCTGATTCTAACCTTGACCCTTAACAGTTAAGGTTCAAGGCAATGGCTTTACCATCATTTCCCTTAGGATTCAATCTGGCACTTTATGAAATTAAAGACAACTACCACCACTACCACCACCACCTAACAGCAACCACACTGCTACTAATGCCTAAGCCCATATGAGACTTACGTCACACTTACCATACTACCTCAAAACTTTGTTAAGGGATGAGAACTCCAGGAAAAAAAACATAGCTCTTACTCCAGTATAGACCAAAAGGTACAGTGGTCGAAAGAAGGGAAGAGAAGAAAGAAGTGACAAGTTACAAGGGCTGGGAGAAGAAAAAGAGTGGAAAAAATTAGGAGAAAAATAAAAGTTATTAAAGTGTTGTCAAATTAGAAAGATTTATTAAATTCCTATTAAGTGCCAAGCATTGTGATAAACCCTGGGAACACAAAGAAAGGTTCAAAACACAATAGGGATGATAGGCTTTAAAGTAACTTAAAATAAGAAATGAAGCTTCCAATAGTAAGTCATTGGCCAAGGAGCTATTTCCTAACTGAATTGCAATTTTAACAGTCCTGAATGTGACCTTCAATATTCATTTGAATGTATCCTATATGCATATGAAATTCTTTACCTTCATATTCAACTTGTAAATATTCTCTGTAAGCTAGATTCATTCATTGTATTTCACTAAATATCTTAATTTCAATAAACATTTTATCCTCTAATTGCCTTTTATCATAGGTATGTCAACAAATTGTCTTTCTTTGGATAATAAATACAGGGAGCTGTGCTTGCTCTGAACTCATTATGATGTGAAATTCTCTGCCCTCCTCTACCCTTCCTTTATGCCATTCTTCTTTCGTGGTAAAGGAACAAGAAAAAAATCACCAGCCAATCAGATAAGAGGCTCTTTGGTTGTATGTAGCTGACAGGATTGCTCTCTAGTTATCAACAGGGCCAGTGACTCTGGACAATAAACTAAGCCGAATGCTTCCATCATCAAGTTCCTGAACTTATACTTGAGCTCTGTGATCTATATGGTGATGTCTTTGGATGTTTCATTTTATCTGTAGTAGTGCAAATGATTTGAATTTGAGGAAAGGCAATGGATGATTTTTGTATCTAAAATATGCTGTTTTTTTCCCTAAAAAAAAATCAAATTTCTGTTTTGATGTTTATGATTTAGCTTAGGATCTTGCTAGATAAATTTAATATTTACCAGTGACTTTTCTGCATGATTTTATTTAGATTTTTGATGTACTAGTGAAATAACTTTGTTTACTCAGCTTCCTGTTTCCCTCTCAGCAGTATGGTATAGTCTGGTATTTAATAACTTAAGTATTGAAACAGACTTGGTTAGGGAGTCAAAGGCAGCAGTGGGTCAGCCTTCAAAGGAGAACTAGAACCCACTCCCAGAGCTCAATTTCCTACCTGTCAGCCTTTCAATTGCTAATATTCCATAAAGGAGATCCTATCACTACTCCACAACAGTAAACTGAGTTTTATCACATTTGAACTTTGCCTGGCACAATCATGCCCTAAAAATATGCATTAAAGAAAACCATGCATTGGCACTATGTGGTAGAAAAAGCCTTGGATTTGTACTCAAGAATTGAAAGAATCATGATTTCAGCTCTTCACTTACTACCAGTATGATCCTGAGTGATAACTTCTCTGGGAATCTGTTTCCTAATTTATAAAAATGAAGGATTTGGCTTAATCATCTCTGAGTTACCTTTCCAGCTTTATATCCCACAATCCATTTTACAAATTAGGAAACTGAAGGTGAAGACGTGAAAAGGAAGCCAAAGGGGAGATGGCTAAAAATGTCAGTGCCATAGCACAATATCACATACTATTAGATCAGAGCTTTTGATGGGATTAGATCTTTATTTAAAGGTATGACACTGTATATGAGGAGATGAGATAATAATTGTAAAGTGCTTAATGCAGTGCCTAGCACATAGTAAGTGCTATTTAAATGTTATCTTTATTATTATTTTCTATTGTTTGGGAGCTATTCCTTAATATGTGGGTGATTTTAGACAAATGATGCCACTTTTTAGGTTCCTAGGTTTCTCATATGTAAAATGAAGGCACATGTCAGTGGCCCCAATATCTCTGAGTAAGAGGATCTCTCTTTTTTTTAAAGTTTGAAAAATATGACCCTTTCCTTCCCTCCATAGTTGTCACACTATTAATATCTATTGATTAAGAAAAATATATAATGGGGCGCAGAGCCAAGATGGCAGCTGGAAAGCAAGGACTTGCCTAAACCTCTCCCCCAGGTCCCTCCAAACAACTATAAAAAATGGCTCTGAACAAATTCTAGAACTGTGGAACCCACGAAATAGCAGAGGGAAGCAGGGCTCCAGCCCAGGAAAGCCTGGATGGTCTCTGGGTAAGGTCTATCGCATGGAGCTGGGAGGAGAGCAGAGCAGAGCAGAACCTAGCGTGGGCTGCACCCAGACCAACCAGACGAGGAGCCGGGTGGAACAGGCCCCAGTGCCCTGAATCAGTGAGCTGTGGCAGTTAACAGACTTCTAACCCACAAATGCCAAAGACAACAGAGAAGGTTAGTGGGGAAAAAACTTCCGGGACAGAGTGAAAGGAGTTCACCATTGGCCACTGCCCCAGGGGCGGCTGAGGTGGTGCAGCTCTGAGGCTGCTTCCAGAGCTACAGCTGTAGTGGCCTCTGGCCCCAGGCCCACCTGGTGGGAGGAATTAAGTTGTGGATCAGAGAGGGAGTGCAGAGCCTGCTTGGATCTGAGTCAGGTCCAAGTTGGTGGTTCTTGGGGGAGGAGGAGTGCTGTGTGTGGGGCAGAGCTTGCTGTGTAGAAATAGCTCTGAAAACAGCAGAGCAGTCCCTCAAGCTTGGGACAAAGTACTCTCTACTCTACAAGCAGTCATACCCCAAGGAAAACTCAAGGGTCAAGTAAGTTGGCTGGGAACATGGCTGGGCAGCGAAAACACACTCAGATTCAGACTTGTACTCTGGAATCTTTCTTTGGTGACAAAGAAGACCAAAACATACAGACAGAAGAAGTCAACAAAGTCAAAGAGCCTACATCAAAAGCCTCCAAGAAAAACATGAACTGGTCTCAGGCCATGGAAGAGCTCAAAAAGGATTTGAAAAAGCAAGTAAGAGAAGTAGAGGAAAAATTGGGAAGAGAAATGAGAGTGATGTGGAACAACCATGAAAAACAAGTCAATGACTTGCTAAAGGAGACCCAAAGAAATACTGAAGAAAATGACACCTTAAAAATAGACTAACTCAAATGGCAAAAGAGCTCCAAAAAGCCAATGAGGAGAAGAATGCCTTGAAAGGCATAATTAGCCACATGGAAAAGGGGGTCCAAAAGACCACTGAAGAAAATACTACCTTCAAAATTAGATTGGAGCAAGTGGAAGCTAGTGACTTGATGAGAAATCAAGATATTATAAGAAAAATGTATAATGACAAAATGAACATACTTTGAATATGTGTAGATTTGGAAACTTGTTGAAACAACTTTATACTCTTCCCCCAACTCTCCTGGAGTTTTTGCCTCACAAGAATCACTGGACTATGTGATCTTCAAGGCCTTAGCTCTAAATTATATGATCAATGATCTATTCCCATGTTTGCTGATTGTACCAGACAAATACTGATGCACAAGAGATGACCACTTGATAGCTCAAATGCTATCCTTACAATGGTGAGAGAATGCAAGACAGGCTCCTAGTATGTTTAGCGTCTCCACGCTGAACTTCTAGAGAAATGAGAAATGCACAGGATGAGCAGTCAAGAGTGACTTGCATGCGTGTCACTGGAGGGAATACCACCTTGATGAAATCACCATTCTATGGGATTATTAAGGACTGATTCCCAAATTCAATGATAGTAATGCAAGCTTGCTTAAACCAGGTCTTAAACTTAAGTACTATTAAAAGTAGTATTAATGAAGGAAAAGAAAATCTGACAAATAAAAACACTACCCATTTTCAGCTGGAAATCTAACTCAAATATGAAGAGATTAAAATAATTTTTTTGAAAAAGACATGAGATATTTCATAATCCACCACCTGACAGAGAACACGTGGCATATCACACAATGGAAGGAGTTCTCTATCATTGCAGACCTTTATTTTTCCAAAGCTCTGTTGAGTTGTAAAAATTCATTCCAGGTTGCAACTTGGCAAACTAAATCCTGACCTGGGACCAATACTTTAAAACAAATTTTCATAACATCTGTTGTGTCATTTTTAAGTGATACCTTCTGTTTCCATAGAATTCAAACACAGCTTTGTTTTTGAAAGTGAAATTTCGTAGGCTTCCCCTCCAACTGTATGGGATATTCATTTTTGGCAATAAAAAAAGCTCCCATTAGGGACAACGGATCCAAATGTTTAAGTATTCCTACCCCACAGATCTATGTTCAATTCCAGTCTATTCCACAAAGACAAAATGAATTCTGAAAAGTATAATTTCAATCCCCATAATGGGTTTCCCACAAAGTGTTATATATAAGGGAAGTAACTGGTCAGGAAAAGCCCAACATGAGAGTTACAGATAGTTAAAGCAGAAATGTTAGCTAAAGAGAGAAAGGTGGCTTGCCAAAATGTCACTATTGTTCATGTCTTTCACTAGCATAAAATCTTAGCTAAAAAGAAATGCAGAAATTATGGTGGTAGCTTTTAATGATGTGATGTCTCTACTTGGAAAAGATGTTTTATATAAATTCTCAATATAATAACAATAATGATATGTAGTTCATTGTAAGTGAAGAATATTTTAGTGACTTACCATGAGGGGCATGGATGCCTTAAGCTATTTTTCTATCCATGGTGACAGATTTGTACTGATTCATACATATTTTCTTCTCAGGATGACCTTCCTGACTAATGGCATTCACATGAAAGATGGCAGGCCAAGGTCAGGTGTGGGGTCCCTGGCCATGGAGTAGAATAAAGATGGAGGGTTTTAAAAGAGTATGGCACTTTCAATTCTCTGCTCACTACTATCATGCTCCAGCTAATCTAGGGATTTTCATGTGTTTTAAAGTTACACAATTGTTATTTCGGTAACATGAGGTATATGGTAATTAAACAACATAAATCTCAGCCAATAATCTAGACTGAGTGGGTCCGAAAGTTTTAAAAAGTTGTTTATAGCCATGACTTCATTTCTTTATGTACATTTTCTGCTTTTTCCTTCTTCAACTTACTATAATCTGGCTTGCCCCTCTACCCAGTCTACAGACACTGTTCACTGAAAGGGAGCCTATGATCTCATAAAAACCAAATTTGATATACTTTTTTTCAGTCCTCATTTTCCTTGATCTGTCTGTAGCATTTAACATCATCTTACCCTTCTTTCCTTCTATAGTCTTTTTTTCTGCCTTCAGACACTATACCCTTAACCTTTTGGTTCTCCACCTATCTCTTCAACAACTCTTTTTCTCTGTCATTCATTATTTCCTTGTTTTCTTCCTAATGATTTAAAGAGGGGATTTCACAAGGAACTCTTTGGCTTTTGGTAATTTCCTTATGCGATCATTCTTTGAAATTTTATTCACTTCTACTACTGCAACTAATGCCTTTCCACAGATGATTCTCAAATATCTCTTTCTAGTCCTTACCTCTCTCCCAAGCTCCAAATCGACATCTCTTACTGCTAATAGAGTATTACTACCTAGATGAGATGCTGCTCTTACCTCAATAAAATGTTTAATAACAAGGTTATATTTTCATTGAGACCTATTCCTCCTTTTGACAAATATTTCTTTCAATGGCAACATTTTTCACCTCTATCATGTTTGAAACCTTAGTATTATCTTTGAGGTTCCCTCATATCTCATATTGACTGAGTTACCAAAGACCGGCTTTTTTCCCTCCTGTCTTTGCAAGACCTCTATTATCTATCTTTTAATAATTGATACAACTCAGAGCATCTTGAAATCTTGGCACTGTGTACCAATCCACTTAAATTCTTTTGTTCAGATTTCATATCCACTTGTATCAACCCCATTTTTTCCTGGACTGCTGGATTCCATTAAGATGTCATCAATCAATAGTTCTTTAAGATGGTTTCTGAAATCTTCTTTTACAGATAACACACCTTTCTAGACCATTTTCAAAATGACTAGGAATTATTAAGGTGTAATTTATAAGGCTCCTCAGGCACACCCCATTTACCCAATGAGAATATGCCTATTCCTTTTCTAGACTTTCTTTCTCAACCAATCCTTCCATTCTTCTGGCATTGGACAGTCACCAAAATCAAACTTCTCAAGATCAATATCATAACATTGCCAGATTTATCTTCTTTATGTGTAGGTTTACTCATATCATTTCTCTGTATAAAACCCCTGAATGGCTTCTTACTGTGAACCCAATGAACTTCAAACTTTTCAACATGGTATTCAAGAGCCTCCATAATACGATACAATAGGACTTTCCAAATTCATCCCTTTGACACAGTTTATGCTCCAACCAAACTGAACTACTCACTATCCTTCATACCTATCCCATAATTTCCCTTCTTCATGATTCCTCATGATCTTCTCTGTGTTCAGAATATACAATCCTATCTTCTACGTTACTCAAAGGTCAGTTTTTCAAAGAAATCTCCTCCCAGTTGATCTTGACCTTTCCCATATTAAACCTTACACAATATTTCACATGGACTTCTGTTCCACACTCCACACAGATTACCTTTAAATGCAATGAGCATGCCATTTATGCCTTCATCCAAGACAATGATAAAAAAATTCAACAAAATTGAGGCAAATATTGTATCCAGTGCCATTTTACTATAGATTTCCCTCCAGCCTCCATTAATCATCCCTCTTTGGCTCTGGTTCTTTAACTAGTAGGAATCCACATAGCTATATTTATTCAATCTGTATTTCTCCATTTTGCTCAAAGAAATTATGAGATTTTGCTAAATATCTTGCTGAAGTCCAGGTAAAATACATTCTCCTGGTTCATTAATTTCATAAACTGGTTTTTTTTTAAAAAAAGGTTAGTTTTATGATTTGTTTTTGATTAGCTCAACATTTTCCTTAATTAGTGCTGATTCTATAGTTTGAAGACTCCACTTTCTCTTTTGGAAAATTAAGACTTTTCCCCCATCTTTAATCCTCAAGTCACCCAGCCAATAAGCATTTATTAAATACTATGTGCCAGGTGTTATTTTAAGTGCTGGGGGTACAAAAGGGGTAAAAGGGGTAAAAACACGATTCCTGTTCTCAAGATGTTCACAGTCTAATTGAGGAGACAACATGTGATCTGTCTCCCATTCTTCATAATTTTGTAAAGATCACAGATGTGGTGGCAGCTTGGGGGAACTGTGGATGGAAGGTGGGATTTAGAATGAATCAATCATCAATCAATAAACATTTATTAAGCACCTACTATGTACCAGGCACTGTACTAAGGAAAGTCTGAGTTTAAATCCCTCCTCTGACACTAGCCATGCCTTCCAGGGCAGGGTACTTATATTTTCTCAGCCTCACTTTCTTCAGAGGGGATTGGACTCAACGGCCCCTAAGGGACCTTCAAGCACCAAATCTAGGACACTAGCATGCTAAGGCAGAGGACCATCAAGCAACAACCATACCTACTTCTTCCAGTATCCTAGGCCTTGGGGATTCAGCAGAGCTTCAGCCAGCTAGCCACTTTCTTATCACCTTCACATATATTTTGGTACTTTATTTTCTATTAACCATGTTTTTTTTACTATCCAGAATGAAGATCATTCTCTTTAACAGAAAAAAACAGGTGCAATACAGGAATTGAGTAGCTCTTCCTTTTTTCCATAGGGGTTATTTTATCCCCCACACAAGAAATAAGTAGTCCCATTCCTACTTTAATCTTCTCTTTTCCCCTAATACATCTAAAATAGCCTTTAACTTGTGTTAGATCTTAGCACTGCTGACATTAATTTTACAGACCTCTTCTCCATTCTATTCATCTTCAGGCAAAGAAGTAGAAGAGAGATTTATTAAACACTTACTATGTGTAAAGCACTATCCTAAGGGTTAGAAAGGAAAAAATGAGTGCATGCCCTCAAGGAGCTTACACTCTAGCGAGGGGAGACAACAAGAAAATAAATAGGTACATACTATGTACATACACACAAAGCATATGGAAGGTAACCTTGGAGAGCATTGGGATGGAAGCAGGAAAAGCCTCCCGCAGAATGGGTGTTTAAGCTGACTGTTGAAGGATTCCAGAGAAGATCTGGGGGGCAGTCAGGGAAAAGTCATGGAGACAAG
This sequence comes from Trichosurus vulpecula, assembly GCF_011100635.1. Classification (NCBI taxonomy): domain Eukaryota; kingdom Metazoa; phylum Chordata; class Mammalia; order Diprotodontia; family Phalangeridae; genus Trichosurus; species Trichosurus vulpecula. The sequence goes on from NC_050574.1 coordinate 185,093,459, forward strand.
AGATGCAGCATCATGGTCAAGGGGCAAGTAGGCCAGGATGGCCGAATTGTAAGAAGACCAGAAAGGCAGGAAGAGACCAGATTGTGAAGAGCTTTAAATGTCAAAAACAAATGTTATATTTGAACCTGGAAATAAGAGGAAACCACTGGAGTTTATTGCTTAGGGCAATTATCATTTGTTGGTGTTTGTGTGGAGGAGCGACTGGGATGTGAGGAGAATTGAGGCAGGGAGAGCAATTAGTTATTAGGGAAATTGTCCAGGTGAGAGATGAGTGCCTAGGTACGGTGCTGGTTATGTCATTTCTACCTACTCAGTGGATTGAATATATGGGGTAAATGTAAGTGAGGAGTCAAAGATGATGCTGAGGTTGTGAATGTGGTGACTGAGATGATGGTAAACTTGACAGTAAAGGGGAAGTGCGAAGGCCTGCTCCATCCTTCAAAGCTAGGCTTAAATCCTAGCCTTATCTAATTGCTCTGGTCAGATCAATCAACATGCATTTATGGTGTCTACACTATGTGCCAGCACTACGGCAGGTACTAGGGATACAAAGACAAAAATGAAAACTGTCCCTAGCCTCGGGGACACTCAACTGGCACTTTTAATTTGCTGTTTTAAATTGTGGTAGACTGCAAGATCCTTGAGGGCAGACATCTCATAGAGACCAGCATCCTCCTGAGCACAGCTGTGGAAATATGAACACAGTAGGCACTTTTTTCATTGTTTTTGATGTTGAAAATCTTAAAGCAACTTGCAAAAGTGAACAGACTGAGTTGGTAGAAGTAGAATAATTCAATGCCAACGTTCAGATTCTACACTAGTAAGCAGACTGTTGGTTACGCTGCTCCTCCTAACAATGCAAAATAAAATTATTTGGATTGAATTTGAAGATTAAATGCATAGTAATTAAATAAGGGGCTGATATAAGGGCTATTACAAAGTGTTGGGTTACAGCTTTAAATGCATTTAAAAATGATTATTGGTCAGTTAAGGCACAGAAGCTTTAAACAAAAGAAATTAAAGTACTAAATGAAAAAAAAAACCAACAACCAGTTACCATTCAAGCCAAACAAACAGCAACCACGGCTGAATGCTTTTCAACGGCATTAGGGTGAATTGAGGACAGAAGTTTTTTCTTAACTTTAAAAAGCCTTTCCATTATAGGTCTTAGGCCATACTTTTAATATTGCTTTTATGTAGACCATATAAATATGTTATACAGTCAACCAGTATATGAAAAGAGGTCCTGGGTCTGCCAGCTGGATAGATATTATTAAACTTACTCAAGCTGCTTTATTAGTCTTTTTTCCCTTGGAAAACTCAACTTTACAAAGTATAACCACCAATTCTATGTATGTAGACCATCTTCCTGTTGAACACAGGAATTTCCTGGCCTTTCCTCTTGGCAAGCTAGGTCAGTGCTTGGAAAAAGGGTTAGACTGGCAGTATTATTTCAATCTGCCCATATTTCTCCACCAATGGCTCCTAAATCCTAATCAGCCAGAGCCAGCCTACGGGAATAAATAGACCTCTTTCCACATTCACTTAAATTTGGACTATGCTGCCTTTTGTGATGCAGTCAACTAGGAAAGGGGCTAAGCCTAGAAATGTTTTTCTCATAGACTACTGAACAGCTACCAGATGGCGCAAGAGTAATGTGGGCTGATTCCAACTGAGTGACCCAGGGGTGATGAGACTCCAGGAGGCCTGGTCCCCAGAGCTCTTCATTTCACAGTAGTTGGTGTCCAACGTACACGCTTGAAAGCGATTTCATATGGCCATGCAAGGCGTCAGAGGCATTTCATGCCGCTAGGTTAGATTTAGTGACCTGCCTTCAAAAGGTGGACCATGTCTGCAGATGTGACACACAAAAGTGGAAAACAGGGTGGGGGAAGAAAGGAAGAGAACAGATACAAAAGAGATTTGATATAAAACCCAAACACACAAACCTCTCCAACTATGAAAAACCACAAAGCAACGTTCAGTCAAACTAAATGCTTTCCCCAAATGCCATCATGTCTATACTTACTACCTTCTAGAATAGAAAAAAGGCAATGTGGATTCATTACGCAAGCCCACAACAAATCTTCTTAATCTGCCTCCATAACCCCACCCCTTTTATTGTTGTTGCTATTGTTGTTGTGGTTAATAATAATTTGGAAAACTTTCCGGCCATTCCTGAGTAGTTACAGATGTGTAAAAATGCACACCACAGACCACTTCATCAAGGGACTGACATAGCCCTGCATGCCAATTTCCTAAGTAGCTAATATGAGCCTGCATCTGAAGCAAAGACAGCCTCAAAACCATTTGTACAACTTTTAAACCATGGGATAACAGGCAGCATCTGGCAGCATCCTGTTCCAAGAGATCACACTTTTAATCCAGTCTTTATTTCCCTCTACTCCCTTTGTAGGTATTTGATTCAGAACCTCTCTTTGGGATTCTGAAACGGCAATTCCACTGGGTTTTCCCTCCTTTACAATGTATTATTTAAATACTGTCTGTGGACAAGTAATCAAGAATCCAAGCTATTATAAGTTAATAATTATCTGGAGCAACAGAGAACACAGATAGCCCAGATAAACTAATTCATAAATGCATATAATTCCAAAATCATTATCAAGGGCTGATGCTTAAAATAATTTTGTAGATTGAATAGAGGTCCAGGAAAGAAGTGACTTGTATATCCATAAAAGTTTTGCCTTGATCAAACTCCTCCCAGCATCTGATTGTGATTTCTAGTTCTAGTAAGACACGAAGCTGTAGAACCTGTGAAGAGGAGGGGGAAAAAGGTACAAACATAAAAAAAGGAGTTGGAAGGAACGTGCACTTAGTGATGGTTGAGATTTTTTCTGGTTTAAATGTCTGTTTATTTGACTATTAGGAAACTGCTTCTTTGTTCTTGTGACCATAGTACAGTGGAAAAAATGCTGAACTAGGTGTCAGGAGAGCTGGGTTCTACTCCCAGATGTGCTACTAACTCACTGTGTGACCTTCAGTAAGTTACTTTACTTCTCTGTGACTCATATGTCCTCATATGTCAAAGAAGAAGTCTGAAACAGGAGGCTTCCAAATTTCACTCTGGCTCAAGAACTCAATGAGTCTAGAACCAGACACAGCTAATCTATGTCAGTGAGATTAAAGGACGACAGAGGCAACTCAGATAATTAATTCTTAAACCAATTTTTTAGCTCTTATATTCAACCTAAACTTGCTACCCATCTTAAATACTGAGAGGATTTTTTTTTTGAAGAAGCAGGAAAGAGAGAAACAATAGTAAGAACAAAGCACCTGATAATTTGTATTTTGTTCAACTTATCAGTCAACAACCATCAAACATTTATTAAAGTGTAAACTGTGATGATTAGACAAGAGGGCAAGGGATTCAACAGTAGAGGACAGTGCATAACTTTAAAGTGGTTAACTATCGAGTCATTATTGGAAATGGAAGTAAAGCCAGGATGGGAGTGATGGCCTGGGAGTGTACTAAGTAATGGAGAGACAAGAGGTGATGGTTATGATAAGTGAGTTTAGGAGAGGTGAGGCATAGGGAGAAATGGAATGGGGCTTATGGTTAGGTAAAGGAATTTCAAAATCTTGATGACGGGGCCCAAGGAAACATACATACTGGTTAGGCCCATGCATCTAGTCATGCTTGCTGCTACTGCAGTGAACAGAAAGCTTAAATGGCAGGGCAAGGCCTGAGGATCAAAGAATCAATGCTTAGCAATGGTAATCGAGATGGACTGGCAGAGCAGCCAGAGCACATGGCAACAGGAGGTCCCCTGAAGGAAAGCCAAAGGCTTATTCAGGGGAGAACAGAGAAGCAGAAAGAGAGATCTGGTAGCCTGAGTGCAAGGGCTAGAAGAACACTAGGAATGGCAAGAAAATCAAGAATTTAACAATCCATTTAGGGAGCAGTAACTGCAGTCTTGTTCCCTTAGATCTTTTTCAATTTCCCTCCCAACGTGCTGATTCCTTTGCCATCATTCCTCAGCTGTCTTTTCATCACCCTAAACTTCTCTCAATACTGGGGTCTTTTTGTCTAAGAATATCTCCCTCCTCTCCAGTTCCCTTCTCCTACTGGTGAATTCTTTTTGGAGTCTCCATTTTGGGGAGGGACACCAGGTGGCAATCCTTCATTTCTTGTTGGCTTTGCTTTTGACTTTTAAGACTTGGCCCCTGTGTCACAAATCAGGTACCTGTCCTTATCCACACTTTCCTTTTCAGAAATCCTTTTCTCTCCCACTCTTTTCGGCCATTGATCTAGCTCATGGGACCAGCAAAATGATGGATCCTTCCTGGTTTCTAGGAAGTTACAAGAAGTATCTAATGGGGGACAAACAAATGGTATTCTTTTCTGCCACTTTCCTCTTCCTATTTTGAAGAGTCTGAAGCCTTCTTCTAACCCTATTCCATAGGCTTCCAGTGATCATCTATCTGCCCTTACCAAGCTGCTAACCATCAGTGGTTCCTGGCTCCTAAGCAGGGCAGAGGAGGGCTCTACAGCTCCAGTAACTACTCTCCATCCTCAGACTTCTGACTCTAAAGGACAATTTTTAGACAGAAGTGGAAGGGCTCAGGCTAACCTTGGGAGCCCTTTGACATCAGCAAGGCCTCTTTCTTCATTTTGCTCTTTGAATTTTCAAAAAAAGCAACAAATCTTATAGGCCAGGGTTAGGGGTGACTTGCCCCATTCTCAGAGTAATCCTGCGTAGTTACGTTTAAAGGAAAGTTATAAGGCACAAAAATAAATGCAAATTAAACATATAGGATTTTGAGGAGGCAGATATCTATCTAGTTTTTCTTTTAGCCATGTTCTGAGGTCCAGAGAAATAGTCTAAAGGTAGCAACTCTACTCTTTTCCTCTAAAACTTTTACCCAAATAACTGTAGTGGTAAAATTGTTCCTCCCTTTCCCTTCCACAACCCATCTTTTGAAAGACTGCTAATGAAAAGTGAAATTCCCAAGAGGCAGCCAGAAAAGGGGAGTAGGAGGAGAAGCAAAGGACCTGGATAATCCACAAATGAATCAGTCTCTGAATACTCGGGAATTGGCTGCTGGAATGGATGACTGACAGGAGAGAGCGAAATTCTGAAGCTGTCTCCTTTCTCCAAATATCACATAACAGATCCTATCAATCCTAGGGATTTGTATGAATGTGCAGAATCTCATTGCAGTACTGCCCGGAGGAAGAAGTGGGTAAAGAATGATTAAAATTCAAGTTGCCCTAGACTGCTAAAGCCAGCCAGAGGCTACTGACCCAGAGGCAGACATTGAAAGACAGCAGAGGTGAGCAAACCTCACAGTTGTTCTGCTGCTAAAATCTCCCATTAGATGTTGTTACAAGTTAGTAATATTGATGGCACATGCTGGGTAGGAAAGACAAAAGAAGAGATGCAGCTTCTCCTTCCCCCCATCTCTGAAAAATGGAAAGGGAGCAAAAGGGGGATGAGATAGCTAGAAATGTAAGCAGCTTGCTCTGCTTTCTGTCACTCTCAGCTGGGTTTTAAATCTCTCCTCCGATGTTAAAAGCAATGCATGTGCCAAAGTTGTCAATCAAGCCTCTCAATGGCCTGTAAATGTTATCTGGTGTATTCTCTTGATACACACTTGCAGGGCCCATCAATGTTAATGGGAGTTCCATATAGGCACAGCTAACCATAACCTGCTGAATTTTTCTTCAGTTTTAATTTGAGGAGCCTATGTGGAAGCATTGTTCTCTAGTGGTTTAGAAAAGCAGGGGAAAGGTCAGCAGATCTAGACCTGGATTCTCCTTTTCTATGGAACAAGCCATACATAGTGACTTAGGGTTATACCTATAATCAAATACCAGCTCAGGCACAGTCAAGTCATTTCACTTTTATAGGACCTGCTTCTCCTTCAATTAGACCTGGAGAAGAACAGCAGCTATGATGTGAGGTTTAGGTTCTTGGATAAAATAGAAAAGGGATTTTTCTTTTTTGGACTTGTTATTTCAATCAATCAAATAGCATCTATTATACACTTGGCACCCTGCTAGGCACTGAATATACAAAGATGTAAAACAGTCCCTGCCCTTGAGGAGCTTATAATCTAGTGAGGGGAGACAACATGTATGTATGTATGCATGAATATATATACATATATAGGCATACATATTCAAAATACATACAAGTTAATTTGGGGGAAAGGTACTAGTAGCTGGGAGTATTAAGAATGCTCTATGTAAAAGGTGGCTCTTGAGCTGAGCCTTGGAGGAATCCAAGGATTCTGCAAGGCAATGTTGAGGCAAGAGTGCATTCTGAGCATGGAAGACAACTGATGCAAAAGTTTGGAGAGAAGAGATGGATGGCTGTGCGTAAGGAATAATAAGCAGGCCTGTTTGGCTGGATTATATTATTCATGACGGGGGATAATATGTAATTAGTAGAAAAGTAGATTAGGGTCAGGTTCTGAAGGGCTTTAAATGACAAACATAAGAGTTTATATTTGGTCCTATATGTAATAGGGAGAAAGGGCTTCAGAATTTCATTTTCTCCTGTCAGTCATCCATTCCAGTGGCCAATTCCCAAATATTCAGAGACTGATTCATTGAATTTTATTGAATAAGGGAATGACATGGTCAGATCTGAGCTTTGGGAAGACCACACTGGCAGCTGCATAGAAGATAGAGTGGAAAGGGGAGAGAGTAGAAGCAGGGAGAAAGATCAGGAAGCTATTGCAATAGTCCAGGTGAAGGGTGAGGAGAACCTGAACCAGGGGACAAGAGACTTGCTTAGGGTCATTGTGCCAATGTGTCAAAGGCTGGACTTCAGCCCAGGCTTTTCTAACTCTGCTTTCTTTATCTAGTACCAAGCAACCTATTAAAGCAGAATAGCATCACAATTATGCTAAATAAGCATCCTTTCCTTGGCCACTCAGGATCCCATATGGAGAATTTTAGTTCAATTCAAACTTTTATTAAATGCTTTCTAGAGGAAGCTAGGTGGTGCAATGGATATAGCATGGGACATAGAGTCAGGAACATATGAATTAAAATCTTTCCTCTGACCCTTAATCGCTGTGTGATCCTGGGCAAGTTCCTTAACCTTTTGAAGTCTCAGTTTCCTAATCTGGAAAATAATAGCAACTGTCTTGCATGGCCGTTGTGAGGATTAAATGAGATGAAGAGCTCTGCAAACCTCAAAGCATTCTATAAATGCTAGCTATGGTGACAATGATGCAGCTCCCCCTCCCCCTGCTAACCATAACACTATACACTTTTCTAGATGCTGAGGAAACACAGATGAAGGACACACTCTTTGACCTCAAGGACCTTACACTTTAATAGCAGAAACAAAACACATTCTTTCATTTCTGAGCATTTTATTTCATTAGCAAAAGAACTTTTGATTCATGTCTGTCCTTTATAAAGTCATGAAATATAGGTGAATGACTTCTCTTGATGTCAATATCAATTTTAGCATGACCATCTTAAAGTGCGGGAGTAATTCAAAATGTCTTAGTGGACCCATTATCATGACTGAATTCTAGCTATTGTTGCCTATGTATTATCCCCTAAAGTCCCAGAGCCAACTTTCTCCCTAGCTCAGTCTTTTCTGTCAAAGAAAATCACTGGTTAAGACAATCCGGTCTCTAGTTCTCTAACACGATTCTTTAAAGTTGGCAGAACAGGGTCGTCTCTCCATTTTCTGCATGACATCACAGAATCTTACAGTACAAAATGACCTGTGAGGTCATCTAGGAAAACCCTAATATTGTTGATTTAACCCAAGGAGTTTGAAGGTTTCCCCAGGGTTTAGTAATTCCCTTAGGTTCTTTCTATCAAGTGTTCTCTAGGGCCTTACCAGCATTCTCTATTATGGCTCTCCCCAGTGGATGGGGCACAAAAAGGCTAGGCAATAAAGAACAAAGTGAAACTTATTCGACATGAAATACAGTCTGTTCAAGTATCACTGCTGGTTCCATATGAGATGGTTTCTTAATATGCTGCACTTTAATAACAGCTGCCCTTGGGAGCTGATGATCTGACTTTGCTAGTGAAACCATAGCAACCTGAGGAACACCAATGAGCCAACATCTAAACTATATTTGGGGCAAGCAGATCCTCTGACTAAACCTGTTCCTATTTATTTCAAGGTAGTAGGCCACATTCTTCTCCACAGCAACCAATTAGGCATGGCAGAGACTATAAGTCCCTTAAAGTCAGGGATCATGCCTTATACCTCTTTGCCTCTCAGCACCTTACTCATTGCCTGATTCAGAGTACACAGTCATTAATGTTTGTTGATGATAATGAAAATGGATGCCTGTAGAGTTCTCCTATATGTGACTCGTTTAGATCCAATAATAAAAGCAACATACCCATTAAAACAGCGTATGCATATACCAATTAAAAGACTCTATTTTCTCAAAAATATTAAAAGGTGTATTACCTGTTGTGAATAACAGCATTTGATAAAAATTTGTTATTTTTGTTTATAGAATAAAAAGCACCATATATCCGTATTATATTTTCCAACAATAATACTTTGGTTTTTAAAAATGAGCTATAAACATTATATTTGAGGATCGAATTTCATTTTCCCACAATAAAAGAATTTCAAAACTAGAAAAAACCTTCAAAGACCACCTAGTCCACCTCTCTCAATTTATAGACAAGGAAACTGAGTCCTTGGGAGGGTCAGTGATTTGCCCGAGGTCATATTAATAAGTGGCAAGGCTAGGATTCAAATATAGACTTTGTGACTTCAGAAGTTGTTTTCTTTCCACTATGGTATGGAAGATCTCAAATTGCTCTTGTAAAACTTCAAGTTTCTTATGGATTTTAATATTGATCTAAGGTCCTTTTTAAGTCAAATACAATTTCTCAGTTTTCATAAATTTTATTACACTCACTTAACAGATAAGGAAAAATTGATCTTTTTCACCAGGATGCTCTCTCATAGACTTAGAGAACTTAGAGAACAGACATCAGAGATTATTTCATCCCATCACTTTATGAAGAAACTGAAGCCCAGAGATGGGAAGTGACTTGTCAAGGCCACATGGCAAGCTTGGGACAAAGACGACAAAAACCCAGGTCACCTAGTACCCAGTCCAGTGCTCTTTACAAATTAATGCACTGTCTTCTTTTATTTGCTTAGTACCAGGATGCTATTGCCTCTCAACCTAAACAAAACAGTCACTTTCTCCAACAGAAGCTACTTCTTAAATTAGGAAAAATCATGTCCTTGCTCATAAATAATTACTATCAATGACTGCCAGGCTAACAATAAACAGGTGAGTTATGTGTACAAAGAGAACTAGGACTCTCAGGCTTGTAATGAAACGAGTTGCCCTGAATTTATCAAACTCAAAGTTTCCCAAGGCCCAAATTCCAAGTAGGATAAATGAATACAATCAAGTTATAAACCCAGTGAACTGAAGTTTATTATGGAAATGCTGAGAGTCTGTGGGCTACAATGGTGCTGACATACTCATTTTAAGCCCCCAGCACCCCCCTCCTTCCAACTTGAGCTGTGTTTGTAAAAACACAGAGGGAAATCAGGTAAACCCAATGCTTTCCAATGATTAAGATCTCGCCTATGAAAAGGAGCCTCCAGTTTCCCTTGGCTTGGCACTGATCAGCTCTTTTTCAGTCTTCTTAAAATGATAACTACATCTTTTCAGTAAATATCTTCATTATTGTTTCCTCTCCTGGCTGCAGAACTGTCTTGCCTGATATTTCTCAAAGAGAGCCAGGTTTTCTTGTCCATTGGCCCCTGCATTCCTGCCAAAGCCCTGCAGAAACGAGAGCTGCTGCAGCTGCTGGGGTTTATTTACACACATTCCTCCCACAAATTGAATTAATGAGCATAATTTAACTCAGGCAATGTCCTCAGCAGCTCTTGTTTCTTTTTGCCCCATTCAACATTTCTTTCTTCTTTCCCCCTCATAACTACTCCTGAAGTCCTTCCAGGAGTAGGCTTATGTAGCTCTGGTAGGATGGGTTCAGGCTATGAAGGTCCACTGGAGTGGAGAATGGTAAATAAATCTCTAACTGAGCAACCAGAGGGAGAATTCTGGTCCAAGCTTCTTTCATTATCCGCAGAAGGACCTCAGAGGTCATCTTATCCAACCTGTAACTGAGTAGGAATTCCCAACCAATGATCAGGTAGCATCTGCTTGAGACCTTCGATGAGGGTAAGGGGGCACCCATTACCTCCTGATACAATTCAAAATTATTAGGTTGATTTATCACCTCAAAGATATCAGATCCCACTGCCTTCTGTGGGAACCTATATCAGTTGATTCCACCTCCTCAGCAAACTTGTAAAACTCCAGGGCAGAGCTAGGCCAAGCCAGAATTCCTATTACTTCCTAACACAATCCAAGTCTCGTCTCTAAACCAGAATCTGAAACCATGGAACAGGAATTCTGGGACCCTTAACTTTTACATGAAAAGTAAAAATAACCCCCTATGAATGGCTTCAGCAAGATATGGTTATTTGCAGGAGGTCTGTTTATTGCATTGGACAAACCAATAAGGAATTTCCTGCATGTTATGCCAAAGGCAGAGCGCGAGAAAATTTCTCTGATGTCTGTACAATGAAATCAACAGATCTCCTGTGTATTAACACATTATAGAGCTTTGCTTGCAATCCGTGGCAAAAACCTTCATAATTCAACTAAGAGAGGAAGAGAAGGAAAAAGAAGAGGAAAAAAAATGGAGAGTGAAAAAATAGAAGGAAGGAAGGAAGAAGGTAAATTACTATCACTTTGCAAACAAGGGCCATTGTACTAGATTTCATTCTCCATGGATGTGAATACATGTAATGCCCCTAGCAATAAATACCCTTAACCTTGGACCTGGAAACTGTTGCTCAAGCTCCTATTAACTCAATATTTGGCTGCCTCTACAGAGAATGCCTTTCATGTTGAATTATATGTGAAGGTGGGATTGGGGTGGGACTTTAAAGGGTAGCTTTAATTTATCTTTTAAGCCCATTTCACCGAGGATCCAGTAAAAAGAACAACATTTAATTTAATACCCAAACCACAAAGACGGCAAATTCCTTTGAAAAGTTTGACCCCTGCTGCTGGAAAGAATCCTCTTCGCTGAAAACTTCTAGGGCACTCGGGGTGGATACGATCACATTTCCCATTTCTGGGTACAGAATTTATAACAACAAATACTCTCCTTATGGGTGAAGAAAAAGCAACTCATTGACAGTATGTCTTCATTGTACTGGTTATTCCACCATCTTTTTAAAGTTAAGGCTTGTTTTTTCCACTTTGGAAATAGCTGAGTTTTGAACTAGGTAGGAGCAGAAAGACGATGAAATATCTATGTTCTCCTGGGAATAAGCCTGTCTTCAAGCAGTTGTCATCCCCATCTTTACTCTAAGAAGTAGTTTCTTGGAGAGGGGAGCAACTTGCTTTGATTGCAGTAACTGATACATTCGATTCGGACTGTAATCCATCTGCCACTCCACTCATGTGATGTATTATCTAGTATAGTAAAGGACGCTAATTAGTCTTTGTCTTCTGTTGTTTTTGTTTTTTGCTTGATTGACACTGAGAGAGCACCAAGGCAATTATTCTTTTTTCCAGCAAAATATCATAATGCAGTTTTGGAACATCAGACTACTTCTCATGGAGTATTAGTTTGTGTTTTATTGCCTATGGATCAGTGACTGAATTTCCTTGAAGCACAAATTTTGGATAATTACTTACTGTTAATTCAAGATCAATCAACTAGTCCCCTGACATCTAATCAACTTCATTTCTTCATACAACCCCAATTTTAATCCCTCTACACCAGCCAATTCATTCTAAGCAGCTTGGTAAAGTGCAAAGTGCATGGGATTTGGTCAGATGACACAATTCGACCCCGTGTGGCACTGGTAAAGTCAGTGATGCTCTCTTGGGACTTAGTTTCCTCATCTGTAAAACGAGGTGGCTCTCAGGTTCCTCACTATACCTGGTGTCCCTGTCTCAAGTATCTCCCCACTCTAATCCAGCCTCCACTCAGCTGACAGAGGTTTCCACCTCAATCACGTCACCTCTGCCACCTAATAAAATGTCCCCATTACCTCCAAAATCAAGTATAAAATGCTCTCCTTGACACTTAAAGTTCTTCTCGAGCCGTCCCTCCCTTCTTGTCCAGTTTTCTTCTGCCTTCTTTTACTCCAGTACTCCCACCATCCAGCTAACATGAGCTCACTTGGTTGCTTCTCACACACCACGTTCTTTCTCCTGGCTTTCTGCCTTTGCACCTACTTACGCCCGACCCCATGGGTTGGAATACTAACCCTTTTTCATGTTGCTTCCTAGCTTCCTTCAATGATTCAGCTCAGACCCCTCATTCTGCTCCCCTCACTCCTCTCTCCTACCCCTCAGACCCTGCCCGTGTCTTTTCTATGAAATTACTTTCCACTTACACTTTATTGGCACTTGTGCCTTTATGTAACCCAACTTTATATTTATGTGTTTTGTCTACAAACATAGTTGTTTACATGCCTTCCCCTTTAGACTGTGAACTTAAGAGGGCAGACGGCTATTTTTGCCTTTCGTTGTGCCCCCGCTGCTTTGCATAGTGCCTGGACACACAGTCAGGTGTAGTAAAACGCTTTTTAGCCTACCGGGTTCTAAAGGCCCTACCAGCTCCAGGTCTATGATTCTACCATCCTTTCTGCTTTCCTGCCCACATGTGGTTTGTTTCCACATCTATAAATCTGCTCATGCTATTAATCCTGCCTACGTTGCTCTCTCACCTTTTCTGTATAAATATTTCCTTGAGCTGTGTACCTCACATATCTCCAAGGTCATTGACAAAAAAAGTTCCATATAAGCCAAAATATTTATAACAGCACTTTTTGTGGCAGCAAAGAACTGGAAACAAAGTAGATGCCCATCTATTGGGGTATGGCTAACCAAGTGCTATATATGAATATAATGGAATATTTCTGTCCTCTATGAAATAGCAAACATGAAGAATTCAGAGAAACCTTAAAAGATTTATTATAAACTGATGGAAAGTGAAATAAGCAGAGATAGGAGAACAACATATTCAGCCCTAACATTGTAAATGGAAAGAACAACCATCAACAGAAACTGAATACTGAACAAAATATAAACTGAATTTGAAGAAACAACAGAAACTGAATTAAATTAAATTAAACTGAAATTTAAATGACCAATTCAATAAAGGATTCGAGAGAATTATGAGGGGGAAAAGAAGAAAACATCAAGTTGGACAGACAGATAAGAGCCATGGAAGACATCACTGGAACTAAATCAGGCTGGTCTGGTGTGGTGCTTGTAGTAGGCCCTTAATAAATGCCTGCCTAATGAATGCATCTGTTCCCTCTTAAGAGAAGGCATGAACAGGCTATGAAATATTACTGAGAATACACCATACTTGTTTACTGAAGAACAGTATGTGTAAAGTGAAATACGCTTAAAATAATAAGTGCTGACAAGTGGTTTGGAAGATCTGATGTCCTTGAAAGAAAAAAAAAAACAATCTGGGCGATAATTTCCCCTCTGTATTTTTTTTCACTAATTAAAAAAGAAACATTTCAAAAGAGCACTTATGGGAAACTTCTCTTATTGTTATGATTAATTCCTGTTACCTCCCATTGAATACTGATAATCAAAATGGACTCCTTCAATCCAGGAAAAGCAACATACTGGGTCCCTTTTGAAATCTGACGAAAGGAGTTTTAAGTAGATACTAAATGTAGCACTTTCACCTTGAAAGGTCGTACGTGATGAAAATATTAATAAGGTTAAAGTTCAGGAGGGCCTTAGACATAGTCTTGGAAGATGAAACTAAAATGGGCTATTAACAGGACACTTGCATGTTCAAAGGAAATGTGCCATCTTCATCTTTTGAAGTTGATGCCCTGGAGAACAAGCAAAAACTGTCACTTGGAGCCACAGTCAGAGAGCAATTATCTTCTACTGGACTACTGGCATCCCTTAGGAAAGTATTAGGAGAATGAGGGGGTGAAATTATGGAATCCCTCTTTCACAATGGTGAAAACTGTATAGACAATTAAAATTAAACCCTCCACTATTAGCTTAGTCGTGTTAGGTATGTATGGTATGAAATACTACCTTCTAAAAGGCCTGCCTCCTCTTCTTCTTCTCTCCTATACCACCCCCACCCCCAAAGCTGCTAATTTCTTCCCCTTTCAGACATCCAGGTTGCCTTCTTTTACTCTGTATCAAGTAACTATTAAACCCCTTCTGTGTGCTGAGATTATTGCTAGTTTGGAGGGTACAAAGATAAAAATGCCACAGTCCCTGCCCTTAAAGAGCTTACATTTGATTGGAGAAGATAACATGTATATAAGATAACATGTATATAAGAGTCTATACAAATAAGTACAGGATAAGTTAAGGGAGGGGTATCACTAGCAGCTGGGGTTTTCAGGAAAGAACTCACACACGCGATGACATTTGAGCCAAGTTTAAAGGTAAAAACAATTCTATTGGCCAATGCAAAAACAGGCAAAACCCCATTATCAGCTTTTTACCTAGAGTATTCAGCAATGTAGTGCCTATACCTCCACAAAGGAACAAATTACAACCTTATTCCCGATTAAAAAAAAAACAAACCAAAAACATTTAAAAAGGTTAAGTGTTTGTTCCTGTCCTGGAGATAGAGGTGAGACAATTAAAGTAAGTAAAGTTTGTCTTCAGGGCCTGTCCTTTCTCCTTGGGATGCCCACCCTCTTGCATTTCAGGTGCTCTTATTAAAACCTACTGGCAGACAAAGGATCTGACACTAATAATTTACATGTCACTGTAAACTGTCAGTGTGTTACCCCTCTTAGGGATATACGCATCTTAAGCCTTATTTACAAAAGTAGAATGAAAGGCTTTGTTTCTTGTTACAGAAATTTCGGATAGTAGCAAGAAAGTGAAAGTGATTACACAATCACATCAGCGACTCCCAAGTCTAGCTCATACCTGAAGAAAAATTCTTTCTGCAACTCATACACTGAGTGATCGTCCAACCTTTGCCTGAAGACCTTCAGCTAGGGGGAGCCCACTCCTTTTGATGCAACTAATTACTTATGTATAGTGACTTTTCCCCGTATGTCAAGCCTGACTTTCTTTCTTCTCAATTATAATTCATTGCTTCTAGTTCTGTCCTCTGAGGCCAAGCAGAATAAGCCTAATTCCTCTCAGCCCTTCAGATGCCCGGAAACAATCATCACATTTCCTGCAAATCTAGTTGTTTTTTCCCCCCAAGTCTAAATATTCCCAATCTTTGTCTGATGTGAATGATATCCTCCACCATCACGGTGACCTTCCTTCTTAATATACTCCAGTTTTATCAAAGTCCTCTTGAAAATGTCACCCCTACCCGGTCACAACACTCTAGATGAGATCTGACCCAGGTAAAATACAGCAGTGTCATCACTTCTCTAGCCTGGACATAAGGTCTCTCTGAAAAAAAAAAAAAAACAACAAAAACGCCTCCCCGGCTGCCACATTACAGGGTTGACTCATAATGAGCTTTCAGCTTTTCAAATCCCCAGGTCTTTTAAAGACGAGCCTACTAGTCATACTTCCCTGCCTCGTACTTGTGAATTTCATTTTATGAAACCAGGACTTTAAGTTAATCCCTGATATTTTATGGTGGAGTAGATGGCCCTGAAGTCATAGCTTCCAGGTGACTGGCCCTGTTGGGAGAACTTTCTAAAAGTGTTTTTATTTCTAACCATGGAATGAAAGGCAGCAGTGCCCTTTCATAAAGAAATTTCAGGCATAAGTAAGCAAACAGGGAGATAACAGAATTTCCGAGATGGCAAGAACCAGGGGTCTATCAGTCCAACCTCTACCTCAACAAGAATCCCTTCTGTATCACGAGACATTTTGCACCCAAATCAACAGAGCTGTTTTCCAACGTTTCCTCCAATAAGTTTAGAGGCAAACTTTTAAATATAAACTCAGACGTTATTTTTCTAGAAAAAAAAAAACAATGCCAACATGATGTAGGCTCCAGGCTTACCTCAGACATTGACTAACTAGCAGTGTGATCACGAGAAAGGCAAATTAGAGGGTATCTCAGTTTTCTTAATTAAAATGGGTATAATACTTGAGCTGCTGACTTTATGAGACTATGGCAATGACGGTGCTTTGCAAATGTTAAAGCTTACCTAAGAATGAGTACTTCTTGGAAAAAGAAACATTTCTTGTAAAGCAACAAATCAAGATACTTTGCTAATTATATAATGTGAACGGTCAGGCACATTTTGTCAATGCTGGCCTGGCTAGTTCTTTGTTCAAATCACTCTTCTTCAGAGATGTCTCATTCAGAAGTAACAAGTTTATTTTTCTAAAATCCAGTCATGATACCCAGATGAAGTATTTAAATTTGACATTTACTTTTCTTTAGCTAGGAGAAGGATTCATTTAAAATAGTTACATGGTTTGAGAGATGGTATGAAAGGGTACTAATTTTTCCCTTAAAGTTTTAAAAATTTTTATTAAATTTCCATGTTGCTGGCAGAAAATTCAAGAATTCAGAGCTATTATGATAGAAAGGAAATGCCTGTGGTCGATCTTAAGAAGAGAAATAAAACATTCTTAATGTTATAACCAATGTTTCCCATCAACTGTATGCTTTCTCCAGTTAAACTGTTAAATTCCTTCCTTTCAGATTTAATGGCTCCACCTGGCCTTCCCTATCAAATTAAAAGATCCTCTGATCTTCCCTGTATCACAACTCTATTCCCTTCCAGTCCCATTTCAGGCTTTCAGCTTTCTACAACACCATCTTCAGCACCTTGATTTGTTTGTCTAACCCAGTCTCATTAGTTTGTACGCCAGGGTTTTTTGTGTGCGGCCTTCTAAGCTTCCCAAACTTTGAATTCCATCAGGCTATGATTTTCTTTCACTTATTAAGTCTCGTGCCCCTCCCCATGTCCTCTGTCTCCCTTCGCACTTTCAGGTCACTTGTCTAACTCAGGCTTCTGGGCTACTTCTTTTTTTTTTTTAATAACCCTTCCACAATACTCATGTTGTGAAAGACTAACTACATTTTGCTCCTTCCCAACCCATCCCGCTTTATTGAATTTTCTCCCTTGACCCTGTCCCCTTTCCAAAGTGTTTGTTTTGATTACCTCCACCCCCATCTGCCCTCCCCTCCATCATCCCCCCCCTTTTATTTTTTTTTATCTTCCTCCCTCTTCTTTCCTGTGGGGTAAGATACCCAACTGAGTATGTATGGTATTCCCTCCTTAGGCCAAATCTGATGAGAGCAAGGTTCACTCATTCCCCCCTCACCTGCCCTCTCCCCTCCTCCCACAGAACTGCTTCCTCTTGCCACCTTTATGGGAGATAATCCACCCCATTCTATCTCTCCCTATCTCCCTCTCTCAGTATGTTGCTCTCTCATCCCTTAATTTCATTTTATTTCTTTTAGATATCTTCCCTTCATCTTCAACTCACCCTGTGTCTGCTCTCTCTCTTTTCCATATATATATCTATATATATACATACATACATATATACACACACACATATATATACACATACATACATATACACATAGATATACATACATACACATTCACTTATATATATACCTAAACATACACATATGCATATTCCCTTCAGCTACACTAATACTGAGGTCTCATGAATCATACATGTCATCTTTCCATGTAGGAATGTAAACAAAACAGTTCAACTTTAGTAAGTCCCTTGCAATTTCTGTTTCTTGATTACCTTTTCATGCTTCTCTTGATTCTTGTGTTTGAAAGTCAAATTTTCTATTCAGTTCTGGTCTTTTCACTGAGAAAGCTTGAAAGTCCTCTATTTTATTGAAAATCCATATTTTGCCTTGGAGCATGATACTCAGTTTTGCTGGGTAGGTGATTCTTGGTTTTAATCCTAGCTCCATTGACCTCCGGAATATCGCATTCTAAGCCCTTCGATCTCTTAATGTAGAAGCTGCCAGATCTTGGGTTATTCTGATTGGGTTTCCACAATACTCAAATTGTTTCTTTCTGGCTGCTTGCAGTATTTTCTCCTTGATTTGGGAGCTCTGGAATTTGGTGACAATATTCCTAGGAGATTTCTTTTTGGGATCTATTTGAGGAGGCGATCGATGGATTCTTTCAATTTCTATTTTGCCCTGTGGTTCTAGAATATCAGGGCAGTTCTCCCTGATAATTTCTTGAAAGATGATATCTAGGCTCTTTTTTTGATCATGGCTTTCAGGTAGTCCAATAATTTTAAAATTATCTCTCCTGGATCTATTTTCCAGGTAAGTGGTTTTTCCAATGAGATATTTTACATTGTCTTCCATTTTTTCATTCCTTTGGTTCTGTTTTATAATATCCTGATTTCTCATAAAGTCACTAGCTTCCACTTGCTCCAATCTAATTTTTAAAGTAGTATTTTCTTCAGTGGTCTTTTAGACCTCCTTTTCCATTTGGCTAACTCTGCCTTTCAAGGCATTCTTTTCCTCACTGGCTTTTTGGAGCTCTTTTGCCATTTGAGTTAATCTATTTTTTAAGGTGTTGTTTGCTTCAGTGTATTTTTCAGTATTTTTTTGGGTCTCCTTTAGCAAGTCATTGACTTGTTTTTCATGGTTTTCTTGCATCCTTCTCATTTCTCTTCCCAATTTCTCCTCTACTTCTCTAACTTGCTTTTCCAAATCCTTTTTGAGCTCTTCCATGGCCTGGGACCAGTTCATGTTTTTCTTGGAGGCTTTGGTTGTAGGCTCTATGACTTTGTTGTCTTCTTTAGGCTGTATGTTTTGGTCTTCTTTGTCACCAAAGAAAGAATCCAAAGTCTGAGACTGAATCTGGGTATGCTTTCACTGCCTGGCCATATTCCCAACCAACTAACTTGACCCTTTAGTTTTTCAGTGGGGTATGACTGCTTGTAGACTAACGAGTTCTATGTTCCACGTTTGGTGGGGAGGTGCCAGCTCTGTCACACCAGCACTACTCCTTCCCCAAGAACCCCCAGCCTGGGCTGGGCTTAGATCTTCAGCAGGCTGTGCACTCCTGCTCTGATCTGCCACATAATTCCTCCCAGCAGGTGGGCCTGGGGCCAGAAGCAGCAGCAGCTGTAGCTGCCCGGCCTCTGCTGCCCCCGGGGCTGGAAGCCAAACCGCACTCCTTCCACTCCCGCAGCTTTTCCCACTAACCTTCTCCGCAGTCTTTGGTGTTTGTGGGTTGAGGAGTCTGGTAACTGCCGCAGCTCACTGATTCAGGGCGCTAGGGGCCCCACCGCCCGACTCCAAGTTTGGTTGTTCCATGCTGCTCAGGCTGGGCTCTGCTCCACTCTGTTCCCAGCTCCCAGCTCCGTGTGGGATAGACCTCACCTAGAGACCATCCAGGCTGTCCTGGGCTGGAGCCCTGCTTCCCTCTGCTGTTCTGTGGGTTCTGCCATTCTAGAATTGGTTCACAGCCATTTTTTACAGGTTTTTGGAGGGACTCAGTACAGAGCTCACTCTAGTCCCTGCTTACCAGCCGCCATCTTGGCTCTGCCTTCTGGGCTACTTCTACAGTGGCATGGAATGGTTATTTTTTTCCCTCATCCAGACCACGAAGCAGCTTTTTTGTAAACTACCTCTGAAGTTCCACATTGCCCAGACTGATTACAGGCCAGTCAACCTCGTTTCCCTGGAGGCCCCATCAGTAGCTTCACCTGAAATGTCCGCAGCTAACTCAGGCTACCCCAATTAAACACTGCAGCTTGCTACTTCAAAATACACTCAGTCTTGTCATATGCATCTTACTTAGTTGAACAATCCTCATCTTTTCCCCAGGAGTTCTGGTTATAGTTCACAGACTTCTACCCAGAAAGGCATGGAGCTTGTCCTTATCTTTATTGATATCCCTTGGGCCACCTTGGCCTTCCATTTCAACCACCTCCTCAATTCCAAAGACTTCCATCTCCACTCTACCTCAGATGCTTGCAATGGCAGTCACATACTAGATTTCACCATGATCCCATTGTCTTGACTTTTTAGAAAATTATGCCCCTCCCAATGATTTAGAAGCATTTAAAACATTTGTAGAAAGAAAACTAGACCAGAAGAAATTATTTGTTTCTCTCTTCCTTCTAGACATAGCTCAAGCATTAC
The DNA here is from genome assembly GCF_011100635.1 of Trichosurus vulpecula. Taxonomy (NCBI): domain Eukaryota; kingdom Metazoa; phylum Chordata; class Mammalia; order Diprotodontia; family Phalangeridae; genus Trichosurus; species Trichosurus vulpecula. Next base: position 185,113,551 of record NC_050574.1, read on the forward strand.
CTTCTAATGTACGTGCTGTTCCCAATGCCCCAACTGCTAGTGCGTTCCATCGCCTTGTATTTAACTATTTTGTATAAACTTGTATTTTCATTTTTATACTCTCTCTGTGTGCACACACACACTTATGTCTAGAACATATTTGACATATTCATTAATTTCGGATCAGGTTTTTTTTCTCCAACAATAACTATGTCTCATTCCACATGTCATCCCCTTGGTCAGCCATTTTGTGGATACATGATGCTATGCAAAACCACTGCCACCATTAGAAAAGCTCAGGCCCTAGTGGTGGTAGGTCAATAATGTCATGTTCGCGTCCAAATGGTACCATGTTCATTCATTTAATGTACAAATATCTAAAATATAGTATAGAAGTTTTACGAGAAAATATAAGGACAAAAGAGAGCTGCCTTATTTTTACTGTTTACAATAGACTTGTGAGGGCTCCATGTTTGAAAACTGCTACATTCACACACATGTAGAGCCCAGGCAATTTCAGTCTTCAAAATATTTTCAAAGGAGTTACTTGTCCTCCAAATTTTTCCACTAGTTCAATCTCCATCATCCTTCCTTCAGTAAATTGGGTAATTTGCACCCCACTCCCAGATAGTACACAAAGAGAAGGAATAGAATGATGCAAATAGGGCTGACCCATTTGCCATGAAGTGGACTTGGAATCTTCCTCTGTTAGTGTTCAAAATAAAATCAATCCTAGAAAGGTTTGGGAAGAATGGGTAGGATAAATATATATTTGACTGTGTGCCTCTGAGTATATCTCCAAGATATATTTAAATAAATGATCACTTTTATGATAATGCAGTTGCCAGAGGAAGAGGTTGGCTTGGTTGAATTTTGGAAACTACACAATATTTTCAATGATCTTGATTTGTGTTACTACAAAAGCTCATATTTTAACATTAATATTCTCCCCATGATGCCATATCGCTGCAAATACCTGAAATACAACAGAACAGAAGAACCGAAATTACAAATACTCAAAGGGCAACAAGGAACTCTGCTAGATATAGGTAGCATGCAACATGTTCCCAATGAAAGAGTACATGCATGACATTGCATTAAAGTCCTCCAAAATCCTCCTTAAAGTCCTACTTTGATGCCTTGTTGTGTTGTAAAGGTGATCTTGAATTCTCAAAAAACACAGAGCTGGATGGGATCTTACTGGTGGTCATCCCATCAGTTTACAGGTGACGAAACTGAGGCCTGGAGAGGTTAAGTGATTTGCCTAAGTTCACAGATGTAGTAAAGAGCATAAATCATAGAGATCATCTTTTATGATTCTAAAAATCATAGAAAAGCCTTTCATGCCATTTAGGATCTTTAACTGAAGAGGAAAGTGAGACCCAGGGAGGTTGGGTGGTTTCTCCATCAGAACATGAGCACCTGTAGGTCCTACCAAGCTAAAAAGGCCCGTACTGTTCTGGCAACTGATTGTCACTGTAAGGTTAGTCTAGTTAAGTTCAAAAGAGGTCCATCGCTAAAGGGCTAGCTACCATGTAATACATTTTTTTTTTGCTATAGTAACCCAGGAAATCATCTTTTAGGGTATGTAGATGTTGTAATCTGCATTGGTGGTGAGAATACGACACGGATGAAATCACCAGTCTTTTGAAGTCTTTAAGTAATACTAGAAAAGTGAGTGGGCTGATCATGTAGCTAGAATGAAAGACATAAATGGATGACTTTATTAGTCTTCTGGTTCTGATAGAAAAGCAATAGATGGCTTCCAAAATGAAGATGCTCTAGGGGAGATTTTTAGGCAGACTTTGGAAGAATAGATGTAAGAATCATATATGAAGAAAAGAGGCTGAGAAACATAGAGCTGGCCTCTGAGACCATGATACATTCTGCCTGAGTGACCTGGGCAAATCAATCGCTTAATCTCTCGGTGCTCTAGGCAACTTGCTAAGGCAGGGGTGAGGAACCTGCGGCCTCAAGGGCACATGGGGCCCTGTAGGTCCTCAGTGAGCCCTTTGACTGAATCCAAACTGCACAGAACAAATCCCATTAATAAACAGATTTGTTCTGTAAACGTGTACTTGTCAAAAGGCTGCACCCAGGACCTGGAAGGCCCATGTGGCCTCCGGGCCACAGATTCCCCACCCCGTCTCTAGTCTGTAAGTGACAAAGAAGGTGCAGAACCTGTGCTAGTAGGGAGAGTTTTCTCCTCTAGAAGATCCTTATATCAATGAAATGACAAGGTCCACACCCTTATTTCTCCCAACAGTACAAAAAAGGCCAGGGTGGGAAGCCTAGGGTGGGAAGGTAGAGATTAATTTGTGTATCAAAGAGAGATTACTACTTTGTCAATGAAAGCAATATATGGTAAAAAAATTTTTCAAATTATGTTAAGGAAAATCACTGTACTTTCTTTTACTCAATAATAGCACTCATCCCTTAACCCACTTCCCTCTAAAATTCAGAAAGAAATGTACAGGACTTACCCAAGCTGCTAAAAACGCCCTAATCTACTGTGTAGAGTCACTGCATTGGACCTATCCATAATTGTCCCTTTCCTTCCCCCTTATGCCCCCAGCACGGATGTTTGGCAGCTACTCTAATCCTCTTGCTCTGCCCCTGGCTAGCTGGGTGGCCTTGGGTTGCTCGGCCTCTTCAGGCCTCAGTTCTACCTACAAATGGAAGGATTTAGCCACGATCCTCTCTGGCATCTCTTCCAACTGCTACAATCACATGATTCTATGATTCCAAGCACTTCTATCAGATTGGCAATTGCCAAGAAGAATGTTAGGATCACAGATTCAAAAGCTGGATGGGATCTTAGTCATCATCTCATCATTTTACAGATGAGGAAACTGAGGCCAAAGTAAAGTGAGTGATTTCCCCAAGGTCACGTAAGTAGTAATAGATTTTAAAACCAGATATCACAGAGATCATTGTTTACGATCGTGGAGATCATAGAAGAGCTCCATAGAGCATTTAGTGCAACCTTTCATTTTACCAAAGAAGAAACTGAGACCAAGGGGATGGGGTAGAGATGGATGATTTGTACAAAATATACAACTACTAAGGTCAGAGGGTGGATTTCAATCTAGAGACTCTGACCCAGAGCACAGTGACTGGCAATAATAGGGGTTTAATAAATGTTCATTGAATGAATTTCCACTGTCCTCTGACTCTGAAGTGGTATTAATTTTCATTATACCACACAGCACTGTACATTGACTGATCGTTATGCTGTGCTTATAGTATAGGAGCTATTTCCAAAGTCAGGACTGGATAGCTGGAGAGGATCTTAGAGCTCGTCCAGCTCGTTATTTTGCAGATGAGGGCTCTGGGGCTTCAAGAAGGAGGGTGAATGGCCTAACGCCACAAGCCAGTCAGTGGCAGAGCTGGGAACCCCCTGTCTCCTGACCTCTTGGAGCAGGGCTCTTGCCACGCCATCATCGTGACTGATTGTTTTTGTAGCTCTTCTCTAGAGCATCTCCACGGCTCCACATCCCTTTGAAGATGGAAGAACTAATACTGGGCAGTACTTTTGTCCAGGATGGAAGAAGTGTGGTTTAATTTACCGGCAGAGAGATACAGTGGAAAGAGTGGACTCCACACTGGGAGAATTCTCGTTCCAATCCCATCTCTGACACTTAGTAGCTGTGTGGGTCACGGTGTGTGATTTCACTATTCTGAGCCTCTCCCCATTATACAACGGGACAAGAATACCTGCAGCACCTGCCTCACAGAGCTGTTGTGAGGATTCAACAAAGACATGTACATCAAATGCCCTGCAACCTTAGAAGAACTCCCTGAAAGTCTACTGTGATCACTGCTATCATGGTGAGGAGCATCAGCTGGCACAAACACGATGACACTGTTCCCTTGACAGATGTCAGAGGAGGAAAGTGTATAGCACCGTGTGAACACGAGTGCTCCATATGCATATATTTTCATATGCTGTGAGAATGGAAAGGTTCCAAAGGCCACATCAAGTACACTCTGCAATGAGTGGGCATAAATAAGGAAAGCAAACAAAATCAGCATGTCCTTGAACAGCAATTGGCACACAGATTTCTTTGGACTAACTTCAGGATGAACATACAAGTGCCAGCCCCACAACCTAATATGCAAACAATCAGATACATAACCTGTAATGAAGGCAGCCAATCTGGTTAATCAGTATGAAGAATTTTTGAAATGAGAGGCCAAATATAATAATTTAAAAACAAAACCACACCCCTAAATTGAAGATTGATGGCTGGACTATGGGGTCCAGAGACCGGAGAATAGAAGGAAGAGGAGGGAAGACTTCAAGAGATGCTAAGACTTTCTACACTTCCTGCAACACACTGAGTCAGAGACAAGAATAATAATTTGAAAACCTTCTTGACAGAAGCTGTTGGTCGGTTGGTCATTATGGATAAATTTAGGCCTCATCAAAACTGCTGCTCTTAGAACAAAGTTTGATTGTATTTCCTAGCTCCTTTTCCATCAATCACTTTGCTCCAGTTCAGGGACATTCACCTAATTAAGATCAGTCAGAAATAGATAAAGGCTGAGGGGGACACAATTATGGCTGGCAGATCTGCACATGACACCTCACTTTCTTTTTCCCTTCCTGATAGTTTGACATTGAGAAAAGCTCATCTGGGTTAATTTTGCCTTTCAGCTATGCTGATGGCCAGTTGGTTGAGACCCAGGAGGCCTGGCAGTGAGAATTTAGATTGAGACTTGTCTAGAAGAGGATTGGTCTAATCAGGGTCAATTCATTTGATGTAGTCCCAAGAGACTAAGACAAATCAGGGCTCACAACCTTTGCTTATATAATATACTGATTCACATTTCTTCATTAGTTGCTTAATAAAAACACTGCATTTCACATGTATCCGCTTAGTTGGACTATGTGCTCAAAGATAAGAACTGTGTTTTTCCTTTAGCCTTATAATGAATATAGACAGGGCTTAGATATACAGCAGGGATTCACTTGATGCTTAACTGACTACAGGTTCTGGGGCCAATACTGAGGCCAGGGACCTCTGGTAGGCAGGCTTGGATGTAAAAAGTTCATTCAATGGTAGACCTGAATCCTTGGACCAACACTATCTCTTAGGAATCCTTCAAACTGGACCATATGGACTTCTCTAAAGATTGGAATTGGACTGGTCCTCTGGGTTGAGGAGTTTTTAAGTAAATACTTTTCAGTACTGGTATTTTAGTCCTTTCCTTATTTAAAATATGACTAACATTTAGATAGAAACTTAGGGTAAGTGGCAGGGCCAGGGTTTGAACCTAGGTAGAAAATATTCTTTTCATTACACTGTACCACCTTTACAGAACTGGACTGCAACTATGCCAATAGAAATGTTGCATTTTCTTTTTGGCAGAGGATGCTAGGGCCCATCATTCACCCACAAATATGCTGGGGCTCCTCCACACCTTCCCAAGGAAATAGCCGCCAAGGCACCAGAGAGAGGTCTCAGCCTGGCAAAGAGAGAAGACATGTGGGAGGACAAGAATAGGGTAAGGACATAGAAGGGGTGAGGTCTGCATTTTAAAAGGGCATTTCCATCTGAAGAAGAGGCCTTGGGAGAAATAGAAGAGAGGCAACACAATGCAGCAGAAAGAACACTGGATTACGAAAGGACCTAGATTGGTACTTCTGTTTTGCCACTTTATGATCCATGTGATCTTGAATAGGTCACCTTAATTTCTCTGGGCCTCAGTTTCCTCACCTGTCAAAAGGGGGAGAGGTAGGAGATTAGACTAGAGGACCTCTGAGGTCCCTTTCAGCTCCAAGTGGTATTGCTCCTATGGTCTTCTGAACTCAATGAAGGGTTTGTATCCATATTAAAATTTTGTGAGCAGCCAAAACTTAACACTGACAGTAAACTTTCTCGTCAGATGTTGCCAGACGCAGACATTCCATCTCTCACCTTTATACCTTTGAACAAGCTCATCCCTCATCGCTAGGATTCATACTTTCATAACCTCTTTATATTCTCTGTACATTTTATCTGCCCAGCAGAAGGTATACAGGAAACAAGCATTGGCTAAGTGCCTACTATGTGCCAGGTACTATGCTAAGTTCTTTACAATGATTTTATTTGATCCTCATAACAACCTTGGAAAGTGGATGCTATTATAATCTTTATTTACAGTTGAAAAACTGGCAAACAGATTAAATGACTTGTGCAGGGTTACACAGATTGTAAGTGTTTGAAGCTGGATTTGAACTCAGGTCTTCCTAATTCCAGCAATTAGCTTGGTATAGCAATATAATTCCATCACTGTAGCAATGCAATATATCCACGCATACCTGTATATGTATATATTTCATTGCTATGGTATGAATACATATATACGTTTGTGTGTATGTTTGTGTGTGTGTGAATGTATGTAAGTTAGAGCAACAGGAAACAGCCCCTGTAAGAGAAAGCCTTCTGTAGCCAAGTACCCTCTATTAGAGCCTTCCCCTAGTTGAAATCAAGTTAATCAAACGAGGAGGGGAAAGTATGCTAAATAAAATGTGGGAAGAAAGTTATTTAAAGTCAATTCACTTTGTACCTAAGGCAATAATGCTGGAGAGCTCTAATTTACTCTGATTGTTTGGCAGAAAGTACTACTGTATCATCATGAAAAAGGTTTGGCTGCAGTCCCTGGACCATGGGCAGCCCTGATCCTTTTGAGCTGGTAGCAATCTCAACAGAAAATGGTACAAATAGACTCTGTGTCTCTGCATGTGTCACAAGACAGTGGGGGTCTAAAACAACAACATCACCTCAAACAATCAAAATATAGCTTATTCATTACCAAGCAAATACAATGACAAAAATGTTTATTTGTTGGAAATATAAAAAAAGTCCTGAATTTAAGTGCATAAGTATTTCTTACAGATTATCTTTCACAGAGGTACCTCTCTGGCCTGCCCCAGCATCTGACAGATTTATGAAAAACTAAGTTGCCTTTTCTTTTTCTGCTTTGAAAAATGTCCAACAATTTGTACATTCAAGCAGAGGATGGATTTCACTTCATTCTTCATTGATAACATTGGGAGAGGAAGCACATGAAAATGTGTCTGCCCACAGGAACCTGTAGTGAAGATTTACTAGTTCTCTTTTGAACTTAAGAGTTAGATTTGTAGACCCAGAGATGGACGAGATCTCAGACATCATCTAGCTCAATCCCTACACCTAAAGCATGAATCATCTCTGTATTTGTGCTTTGCAAACCTTAGAGTACCACATACATGTTAGTGATTACGATTCTTATATTCTAAATATGACCTAGCCAAGCAGAGTATTTCTTTTGTTGTACATGCTATATTTCAGTTAATATGGACTGGTATTTATATGTTCTATTACAAGCTTGTAGCAACTCAGACTATGTACAAATGGGGCTGGCAGAGGAAACTTATAAAGACCCCAAACTCTACTTGTCTTGCAGCTTAACCCTTGAAGAAAGTGTTGATTAATACTCAGTAGGCATTAAAATTGTTAATAGTATTGTGATCCTAAGGGAAGAATTTATGACCAAAGAAGAGATAGAGAAGATCATGGGAAGTAAAATGAATAATTATGATTACATGAAATTAAAAAGGTTTTGCACAAACAAAACTAATGCAGTCAAAATTAGAAGGAAAACAGTAAACTGGAAAAAAATTACAGCCAGTTTCTCTCATTTCTCAAATATATAAGGACATGAGTCAAATTTATAAAAATATGGAGCATTCTCCAATTGATAAATGGTCAAATAATATGAACAGGTAATTTTCAGAAGAAGAAATCAAAGCTACTAATAGTCATATGAAAAAATGCTCTAAATCACTACTGACTGGAGAAAATGCAAATTAAAATATAACTTTAAGATGCCACCTATCGGATTGGCTAACATGAAAGAAAAAAAATGACAAATGCTGGAGGGGATGTGGAAAAATTGGGACACTAAGCACTGTTAGTGGAGTTACCAACTAGTCCAACTATTCTGAAGAACGATTTAGAACTATGCCCTAAGGGAGGGATGGAGAACAGCTACCTTGAGGCCACATGTTATCTTCTAAGTCCTTCAGTGCAGCCTTTTGACTGAGTCCAAATTTTACAGAACAAATTCTTTTATTAAGGGGATTTATTCTACAAAGTTTGAACTCGGTCAAAGGGCCAAACTTGAGGACCTAGAGGGCTATGTGTGGCTTTAAGGCCACAGGTTCCCCACCCCTGCACCTAAGGGCTATAAAACTGTGCAAACTCTTTGACCCAGCAATACCACTACTAGGTCTCTATCCCAAAAAGATCAAAGAAAAGGGAAAAAAGGGACCTATTTGTACAAAAATATTTATAGCAGCTCTTTTTTTGTGGTGGCAAAGAAATGAAAATCAAGGAGAGGCCCATCAAATGGGAAAAGGCTGAACAAGTTGCAGTATATGATTGTGATGGAATACTATTGTGCTATAAGAAATGATAAGCAGGATGATTTCAGAAAACCTGGGAAGACTTCTATGAACTGATGCAAAGTGAAGAACCAAGAGAACACTGTACACAGTAATAGCAATGTTGTATGGATAATCATTTGTAAAAGACTTAACTACTATGATCAAGACAGTGACCCAAGACATTTCCAAAGGACCCCGATGAATAATGCTATCCACCTCCACACAGAGAACTGACAAACTTTGAGTGTAAATTGAAACATGCTTTTCAAACTTTCTTTTTCTGTGTGTTTTCTTTTGTAACATGTCTGATACAGAAATATATTTTGCACTACTTCACATGCATAATATAAATCATGTTGCTTACTCTCTCAAGAGGTGGGGAGCAGTAGAAAGGAGGGAAAGAAATTACAACTCAAAATTAAAAAAATGAATATTAAAAATTGTTTTACATGTAATTGGGAAATATTTAACAAAGTAAATTAAATATATTTAAAAACAATATTTTGATCCTTACTGTTTCAGAGATCAGATCTCTCAGTGTGAGACATGGGGGCACAAGTTCACTGCCCTCTATGGCATCTGTTGAAAGCTATTAGGCTTTCTGTTTGATACAAGTTCAAAGTTCCAACTAGACTAAGGGTGAAAGTCATAACCCCATGAATAGGTTCAAGACAGGGCTGAGAGTCTTTTCTTGCCAGTGAGGGAAAATGTTGAGATTTCTGTGTCAACAGAATACAACAATGAGAGTAAAATGGCCAAAATGTTTCTTTACTCCTTCTTATAAGATCAGAGACTTAGACTGTGTATGCACATGTGTGAATGTAAATTCTAAGTCAACTTTATCCTGTATTTTACACAAACGACTGTCATGGACCAGGGACTGGCTGGAGATGGGAGCTTGGCTCTGAAGATGAAGTTAGTAGTTTTTAGCCTTTGAAGTGAAAGTGGTTTCTTTTATCCCCCCTTCTCCTCTTTTACTAGCAATGAAAAGGAGTTTTAAGAAAAACAACAAAGTTGGTGAGAAAGATTTTTCCACAGTGCACCGATGTGATGCTGTTTGGTATAACTGCCTATTTAGAAAGCTTAGCTCCCTTAAGGGGATTACTGCCATTACCTGAATGCATCTTATTTTCTCTGGCTGGTTAGTTATATAAGTCCACTGTGAAGAATTTAAGTATACTATTCTCTGCTGTAATAATACTAAGCACTAACTGAAACAGAGAGGGCAGAAAAAGTTCTGAGACTACTCTGAAAACTATAAAAAGTGAAAGATATTTTGCAAAGACAATAGTGAATTTAATGCCAAACTACATTTCCTTTTAAGAATGAATGAGGCATTTATTAAGTGCTTATTATGAGGGTTTAAAAATCCAACCCAATTAATCTCCTACTCTGCAAACCAAAAGAGGGACACAGCCCCTCAGACTTGAACAAAACTGTTAAGGAAAACTCTTAGGCAGTGGGAGACATATGAAAATAACTATAAGATACTTCTTTGATCTGGGTTTACGATCAAAAGATCATATAGGTCTCGAGCTGGAAAGGACCTCAGAAGCCATTTGTTCAATACTCTCATATTGCAGATGAGCAAAGTTGAGTGATTTGCTCAAGATCACAAAGGTAGTAACTATCACCGGTGAGATTTGAATACAAATCCACTGACTTCAGAACCAATCCTCTTTTAAGATCAAATTTCCTTTATCTGTAGTCATACCAAAATCTCACTTTTTACTTTTGCATTAATGCTTTTTAATTTATAAAAATAGTAATTATTAAAGATAATCTTTATTTTTCCTAAAGTTGGAGGGGAGGACACTTCTAAAAGAGTATATATTTGTTGACTGACAAGTCCAGTGGTCATATAATTGACAGGAATAGTACGATTCTTTGTGGCAAAATTCATCCCATTTTCCTAGTGGTTTTCATTCCTAGTCGATTTCAGATTTGTTGAGCCAGTGTTATGCTTGATTCTTGTCAAAAGTGCTCAGTAGTCCCTGAGCCTTTTGTCATTTTCATGCCTATTTAGGCTCAGGAAAATGGAAGAGCCCCCTTCTCCCATCTCTCATTTTCAATAGCTGAAACTCAACCCATCCTTAAAATCCCAGATGAAATGTTCCCTTCTCTATGAAGTCTTTCCTGATTCACTCTCCAATCTCTCCTTTTCCATCCCTCTGGACTTATGATAGCAGAGAAGTGATTTTTCCCTTCCAAATCCTACGAAGTAATTTGTTGTGCTTCTCTTACATACTCCTTGTAGCCTATTTTGTATTATAATTATCATGTAATTCTTCTTCTCTCTACTAGATGGAAACATTCTTGAGGTCTGATATCTTCATATTTTCCTTAATGCCTATACCAGTTATCTGCAAATGTTTATTGAATAGATGAACAAATGTTTTAAGTTTCAGACACAGAAAAAAGACAAATAATTTTTTTGATTTAAAAAATTTCCCCTGGGACTTCCTGGCTGACTTGTCTTATTGTGTTTTCATGTTCTGTATTGGAAGGTGCTTTAAGAAAGAGTCTTTGACAGCAGAAAAAACGCTTCATTCAACTGCTGTTCATTCCCTCTGCCCTCAAGGACAAAACCTTAAGAAAGCCTCCAAATCTAAGGGACAAGATAAAGAAACATTTAGCCAAAATGGTTCCATAAACCCCATCATAAGCAACATAACTTTCCAAAGGATTTCCATCTGCAAGGTTCAATGAAGATATTTGATAACTAGAGAGAATCATATCTTCTTCCAAGTGTCCTGAAACACTGCCAACCCTGGCAAGAAATTTTGGCCACTGTAAGACAATGGCTTAATTCTATATTCTAAAGAATGGAATTAGTTTGTCACGCTGTATTTAGAGGACTTAAAAGAATTCATTCACAAAAATGCCTGAAAACATAGTTAAAAATGAAAACAAATTTTAAAAAAGAAACCCTTTATTTACCAGCATCCTCCTAAGTATTTTTCAATTGCCTAGAACCATACAGACAAAAATGGCCTGGACAAAGCCTAAGACTTGTCTTAGGGGAAAAAGAGAGGTAATTCATTTCATTAACTAGTGCCAAACCCAGCTGCAGTTTACTTGACCATTGGCCAGTGTTATGACAGCATTTAATTCCTCTTGTGCCTACAGAAAGCCTTCCTGAAACCTAATGCTAGTTTCATGCACACACCCTCCACCTGAATGGTCTTTCAGCATTTGCAAAAGGTGATCAAAATGACTTTTTAAAAAAATCACCTTCTTACACTCTCCAAAGAAGTGGTAAATCAATGAGTTCAAATAAAGACCGGATGGCATCAGGACAGGAGGGCATTATTCAAAATAACTCTCAAACTGGAAAGAGACACTGTATTATGACACCCTTTTCCCAAGAGCTCTCCTCTGGTGAAAGAATGAAAATGATGTACAGCTCTTTAATGCTTCAGACAGCAGAATTCCAATACGGGAACATGACTACATGAGCATTTGACTCCATTAATGATCTCATTCAATCACTCAGGGTAAAGCCTGTGCACTCCATGAGCCTAACTCCACAGTATTGTTCTACTCACAGCTAGATATTAATGTCATATCTCAAGACATCAATCAGGGCAGGTAAACAGAAAGTGGTAAAATAACACGGGCTAAGTAGAAAAAACATTTTTGAGGCAATTTTCAAGCAAAAATGAAATGCTAATTAACACTTACTTTGCTTTGTTTTGGGGACGTATGAGTCTACACATCAGAACAGATGTCAAGTCACAAAGCAATGCACTAGTCTGTGTCCTACACCCATTCTGATTAAAAAAGAAATTTATCCCATTTAACTTTTTAATATATGTCCACACTCTAAACAGTGAAAATCTCTGCAGTTATTACTGCATCATGAACTTGCTGTTCTCTACTAAAATCTTTCAAGGGGGATAAGAGTCAATCAAATTTCAGCTTAATTTATGGAGATGTAAATTAGAGTCAGTAACTGGATGATGCAAATGTGCATTATTACCTAGTGTGAAAATCCATTGGCAAGACACTGTGACGTCCTATCAAAGGAACTAACTAGCTTTTGTCTCGATGTGCCAATTCCTTCTTGTCACCTGTCACTTTCTTTCTCTAGGTTAGAAAGCTGTCCATGGCAATTGACTAAAACTCCACCAATTGTTTTTCACTCAAAAGCCCAGAAAATTATATATATATATATATGTATATTTATATATGTATATACATATATGTATATCTAACACATATACATACACACAATTATACACATATAAATATTAGACTAGGCTTAGCATTAAAAATCAGAGGAATGACATAAAACAAATACTAAGCACCAATGCCTTACAGAGTAGGTGTTATTGTAATATATGCTTTCCTTCCCCCCCCCCTTTTTGATCAAATTGTATATAATACTTTAAGTAAATTTCATGTGTTTCATTTCACAAAGTACACTTGTTAGGAAAGCTCTTTTCACTACTCAGCCCAATGTCTTTATTAGTAAGATATTTTTAAACACTGAGCTGTTTCTTTGATCCTTAGAGTTTGGTAAAAACCTGGAATATATTTTGATCTCTTGTTTTCTCATTTAATTTCACAATGCAAAGATGCATTCCAAAGGTGGGGAACCCTAGTGCTACAGGCAAGTCTTAACTTCATTTCTGTACCCAGAAAGATATAATATCCTTTTATCCAGAGGATGTCAGAAAATCCTGAAGTATAAAACTGATTGCTATATGCTGAAAAAAAAGCAGCCGTTCACAGGGGGTATATATAGCAGTCCTGTTCCTCAGCTTTGCCAGGCCATGATTGATACTTGGCCCACCTCCCTTGGCACAGCTCCAGGAATGTGAGTTTGGACCAAGGCAGTCTCAGGGGCTGCTTCTAGTTATCACCATTCTAGGACTTCGGTGCCAAAGATGCTCAGGCAGGCAGGGAAGAGTTATCGAAAATCTCAAATATGTTTGTAAAAGAAGGTCTTAAAAATCCAGTCTCTAAAAGCAAACTATGTAATTTTTAAACTAGTCAGAAACTTTATATAGCAAATGCCCCATTCTACGATGATGTGGGATAAGAATTCTGGTTAATATTCTGGCTTTTAGCCCTGAAATATATGCCATATACAGATTGTCAAATTTCAAACAAATAAATCCAGTAAGTAGCTCATAGTTACTGTCTTCTTCATGATTCAGAAAACCACTCCAGACTTCAGACTGCTTTGCAGTAATCACAATGAACCTCAGCTCCCACGGTTCAGAACCTTAGCTATGTGGCAGTGCTGGCTGAGGAACAGTTTCAATTTCAGTTGGATGGATGTGTTTTTATTATAAATATCAAACACTTCAGATAACATTCAGCTGGCTCAGTCAAACTCTGAGGCTTCTTTTGATACTTGGCCTTTGCTTTTCTTCCTCTCTCTTGATGTAGGCAAGTAACAATAGCTGTGATTGCTGTCAAAGATAGGAAGGAACAAAGAGCACACTCTGGAAAGCACTCACCCACCAGGAGGAAGCACTAACCTGCCCAACCATGTCTGGTGCGAGGGGGATGACAGGCCAGAAGGTCGAGTACACTCCAAAAAATGCCAGCCAGAGCACTATGCTTCCCCAAACAGCCAGGTGACTAAACTATGGAAGAAAAAAAAACCCAGGAAAAAAATCAGTCAGTCTTTTCTACTCTGAAAGGTTTGGCTTATTACACACCTCCCTCAACTCCGGTATTCCTCTCCCTGCTCCTGTATAACTTTCCATTCTTTGCTCAAACCAAAGCTTTTTAGCTGTAGATTCAAGTGACAGTTGACAAAAGTAGTAAAAATAATGATCTTATATATATAAAACACTTCCCTTACGACAATCTTTCAAGGACAGAACGCTCTACACTAAATGCTAAGTGGAGGTGTACAGCCAGAGTTGTCTTTGGGCTTTAGGATGAGTAATAACAGTTTGCATCAGAAACTACCAAAATAAGAAGAGAAAAATATTTGGCATAAATGAACTTTAGATTACCACTAGATGAAGGAAGAAACCTTTTCCAGAAAGATACTTTTCTATATTTCTTAGAGAGAAATATTTTGTTTTTATTAATAATTCTCACTGTAACGGAGCCCTGAGATTCATAAAGAACTTTCCATCATTAAGTCTGTGAATGAGGTAGTGCACCTATTATTATCTTCATTCTACAGACTACAAAACTGAGGCTCAGGAGGTTTTAATAACTTGCCCCAGGTCACAAACGAAAGCTGGAATTTGAGCTTGAGTGTCTTCTGAGTTGGGGACAGAACTCTGATGCTTTTATTTAATAACACCAGAGGAAAAAAAAGTTTAAAGGATCCATATGCAAAATTCAATTACCTAAACATTAGCAAAGTACACGCACTTAAGGATAGATTAGAGCTAGGGAGAGTAGAGTCATGCGTAGAAAAAGTATTAGACTTGGGCTAGGCATCAAGTTTGGAATCACAGCTCTGACATTTACTAGGTGGATAACCATAGCCAATTCATTCCTTGCTATGAGCCTCAGTGTCCTTATTTGTAAAAATGGGGACTGTACAGCTTTAAGTAGCTATATATAGGTACTTGTTATGAGGGAAACACTTTAAAAACTTTCAAGTACTCTAATAACGTGATCTTGATTTTGAGTTGTTTCAGTTGTGTCCAGCCTTTTGTGGCCCCATTTGGGTTTTTCTCGACAAAGAGACTGGAGTAGTTTGCCATTCCCTTCTCCAGCTCCTTTTACCATGGAGGAAATGGAGAAGAAAGGATGTTAAGTGACTTGCCCAAGGTCGCACAGCTAGTGAGTGAGTAAGGCTAAATTTGAACTCAGGTCCTCTTGAGTCCAGGACTGGCATTCTATCCTCTGCATCACCAAATGCTCTGTGATTTTAATAGTGGCACCTGATTGCACCGGATCATGCCTTTAACGACTCCATCCACAAGGACTCATTAAGTGCGAGCAATCTATCAGGCACTACGCTCAGCTCTGGAAAAACAAAGATGGTGAAGTCCCTGCCCTAAAGAAGCTTGCATTCTATCAGGGGAGATAATATGTAGATATGTTAGTATATACAACATATATACAAAAGACATACAAGGTAATTTGGGGGGAGCCACACTAAGAGCTGAAGGGCAAGGATCATGAAAGGCCTAATGTAGAAGGGGGCATTTAGGCTAAGTATATAAAAGGAGCAAGGCATTCCAAAAGGCAGAAGTGAACAGGGCGTGCATCCCAAGTCTGGGGGACGGCCTGGACAAAGGCACAGAGGCTAGAGATGGAGTATTACATATAAGAAACAACAAGAAAGCCTCTGGTCTCCTCTGCTACCTGAGCCTTTTACTCTAAGGCTACCTTTCTTTTACTCTGTATATGTCTCGTATGTTCCCATTTATTTATATATATAGTCTCTTCCATGTAGACTTCTTGAATGTAGGGACTGTTTTGTGTGTGCGTGCGTACGTGCATACGTGTGTGTGTGTGTGTGTGTGTGTGTGTGTGTGTGTGTGAATGTGTGAGTGTGAGCCTGCCTTTCTTTGTACCCCCGGCACTCAGAATAGCACCTAGCACATAGTAGGTGTTCAATAAATGTTTGCTGACTGATTGGACCTAAGAGCAGATGAAAGGGAGTAATGCATAATAAGAGTAGAAAGACAGGCTGATGCTAGCTTGTGAAAGGCTCTAAATGCCACAAAGAGGTTGTCTGTATCTGATCCTAGAGGTAACAGGGAGCCAATGGAGTTTACTGAGCAGGGGAGTAACATGGTCAGACCTATGCTTTACAAATGTTGTACTTTTATAGCAGTGTGGAAGATGGATTGTAAGGTGGCTGGGCACAGACTAGAGACAGGGAGAAAACAGAATGATGTTTGTAAAAGTGCAAAGAATCTGTAAAAAAAATACAAAAACAGGAGGGAGAAGATAATCTGCCGCTGCAACACTAGCTGAAACCACTTGTGGATGTTTCAATGTCCAGGGAGTTTTTAATAGAGCAATTTTCAAAAAAAATTCCTCTTTAAGCTGACTTTCCATTTCTAGACCTTCTGAGGTGAGAGTCTTGGTCTCCTGGGGGTGTGCTCCATGTAACCAATCTACCTGATGATGGAGATGAACATCAGCCCAAAGCTGTGAACTTAATACTTTTAAAATAATGTGAGGGTCTTCACTTGCTAACTCTCTTGCAGCTGAAATAATAAGTGCTTTGCAGTTCTAGGCCAGCAGGTCAGACCGTGGCACTACATCTGGGGTGAAAGCTGTCCAGGTGGTGGATGGGGGAGATCCGCCACACGGAAAACTCGGCTGCCCTCCCCAAGAAAACACACCCCCACGCAATACCAATAGGAGTGGCCGGGAGCTAGCAAGACAGGTGGGGTGACTTATAAACTGAAGAAACTAAAATTGATCTTTACCTGGATTGGTGAGTGATATTTTCAACTAAGGAGAGACAATAATAGCTATTATCATATGTGCATAGTTCCTGGTCCTGGGGGAGAATTTAAAGCTCTCTAATAATAGTGAATGCAGCAGATCTCCCGGGTGTATCCCACTGTCTGCAATGGGCTCTTCTGCCTACCCTAATGATGATGACTTCCTCCCTATAGCAGATAAAAGAAGTGCTGGGAGTCCCTGATTCCCCAGACCCTGCAAGGTGGATAAGGACATTCACAGAGTGGGAGAAGGCAATAATGGGAAGGGCTAGAACCTATTTTCTCTCTTGGTTGACTTAGTCCCATGTTAATACCTGTATTTGGCCCCTAGGTTTTGGAGGGGGAGCAGGGGACAGTAAATTAGGCATACTCCAGAACGCAGTTCATAGGTGAATGTTCTAAATGGATTCGTAGAATCCCAGTGATAGGGGCTAGTCCAACAAGTCCTAAATAAGAACCTCCTCTGAGGTGTGTTCAAAAGGTGGTCATCAAGCCTTTGCTGGAAGATCTCAGTGAACAGACTCTACCACCTTTTGAGGTAGCATGTTCTACTCTTGGATGACTCTAATTGTTTGGCAGCTTCTCCTCACGTGAAACTTGTTTGCTTCTTTAACTTCCGCCTTTTGCTCCTAATTTCTGTCCTCAAGGCCCAGAAGAATAAATCTAATCCTTTCACATAGCAATACTTCAAATAGGTGAAGATAGTCACCATGTTTCCTGCTTCTCTGCAGAGCCTTCTCCAATAGTCTTAGTTCCTTTAACTGAACCTCCCACAGCATAAATCTGAGGCCCTTTACAATCCTGGTTGTCTTCTCCAGGCTGTCAAAGTCCTTCTTAAAATTTAGTGCCTGAACCCTATCTTCCTTTTGTTATTTAATTTATTTATTATTTATTATCATATGATGATGATGATGATGATGATGATTATTACTATATAGTATCTAACATAAACGACCAATCAATAACTTATCTGACTTATCCAGTTCGTCAATAACTTATTTCCAGGTTATCAATGTACTTAAAATTTGGTGACTTGAACATGACCTGAGCAAACTGCTGGATGATCAGCTCCCAAATCTTTTTTTTTTCTTTAGATAACTGCTATGACTCACCCTTTGTATACTCATGAATTTGATTTCTTGTGGCCTTGTATAATTTCATTACGCAAGGTATAATTTACCTTTATCCCTATAAAATTTAATTTTTAGATTAGTCCAATGCTCTAGCCTGTTCATAATCTTTGTGCATTGTCTCTGTCTTCCGGTGTGATAGCTAACATTCCCAGTTTGGGCTCACTTAAAAATTTCTTTGGTAAAAAACAATATGGGAAATTTTTGATGATAATTTAAGAAGTATAAGGTAGTGTGACGCTGTGGACACAGAGTCATCTCAATTGGAAAGGCCTATGCTCTACTGCCACCACTGACACTACTTGTGTGATTCTGGGCAAGCTACTTAAGCTCCCCAGGGCTTAGCGGAACTTCCCCTATATCAGTGAAATCACAAGATCTGTCCCAAAATAACTGGGGAGCATACAAATTACAAAGTGTAAATATTTATTTCTTTGTTATTCTATTTTGCCAACTTTGGGGGTAGGGTCCTGGACCTGTGAATTCATCTTTTTTAGTAACTCTATAGTGTGGAAAGTCCTCATATTCAATAATTTCCTTCTATACTATGATACATGTGGTACTCTAAGAAGCTAGTTTCTGGAGGCCTAGGGAGTGTCTGGAAATTTGTAGTTGCAAAATTTTCTACCCATTCTCTTTACTAAGCTAATATTCATCTTGAAATATTGAGTCTAGCATGTTGTTTCACAGGATATGGATAAAAGACAAGTGACCACATATCTGAAGACTATGTCAAACTTTAGGAAATGAAGCAGAAATGGAAATAAAGAAGAGAATAAAAGTAAGAGAAATGAGGGCAAATAGTTGAATAAATGTAAAGGTGTAAAGATATCAACCTTATTAGTTGCTTTTGGAATACCCACAGCCATATTATTCCCCAATCAGTGAGGCCACAGATCAGTGAGTACTCTTGCTATGCTATTAATTGCCTCAGGGAAAGAATATGTGGTAAGCTATATAATCTAACTGTTGTAGGTGACAAGCTTGTAAAACCTGATTTTCTTCCCTCACAATATTCAGAGTATACCTTGGCACAGAATGATGCCATGTTAAATTTCATTATAAACATGTTGGGTCATTTAACACAGGTCTCAGTTAATGGAATGCTAAATGAAGTCTATTTCAAAGGCCAGGCATGCAAATTGAACAGCTGGAAAACTTCTGACGGGAAATTAGCTGTGATCTAAATCAACCCACAACATGAAAATGCAAAATAGAAGCTTTATGTGCTACTCAACCTCCTGATTCTCAATGAGAAATCATAGCATACACAGTGATAATGGCATTGGATAGTGCAGGTACTAAGATATAGCATACGAAAGGAATACTTACCTTCGTCCAAGCTCTTGTCTCTAAACCAGCTTTCAGACAAACAGTAACAACAACATACTGTGGAAACAGGAATGGAGTCAAAATGTATTCTTTTGTTGTCACATCTCCCCCTTAGAAATCATCTTGCCTTAGCATTCCTTCATGGCAGTCTCAATGATGGAGCTACGTCAAAAAATTTGGCTGCTGAGGAACATAGGGGCATATGTCCCCCACCCTAGCCCACCCAACAAAAGGTTCTCACCTTCTGCTCATTCTAGTTAAACAAAACAGACTATTTGGAGGGGTTTTTTAATTTCTATAGATATACATACAAACACATATATGCATATATGTGCATACATATATATGTCCTCAGACCTTGACCTTTTACAAACAAATGGTTGAAAATCACTACCCAGCAATTTTTGTTCTTCAGGAATATACATCAGGTAGTTAAAAGTACAATAAATTAAAATTAAAGAATCAGTATTGCTCTTAAAAACAGTAAGCTTTAAACTATTAAGAACAGCACACCTTAAACACCACATAAAAGGAAGTACACTGAAATACTTACTGTATAAACAATGTTTCCAACGAATAAATAGTCTACAACACGACCACTCGCCAACACTGCATCTGAAAAATGATAAAGTCATGATGTCCTATGGTGTAAATATGATTTTAAGAAGAAAATGCAGGAATGTAAAAGTTGAGAACAGGTATTTTCATACACATAATACCAGAGATCACACATTCCAATGTGGAGAGTAGGCATTTGAATCTGATTTTCATCCAGGGAACCATCACTGATCAGATAGTATGACGGTTATATTTTAAGGTGGTTATATTTTAATGTTGTGTTGTCTGTGATACCCTAAAGTTTTTTCTTGCTCCTGATCCCTCTAGCTTCTTCCTCAAACTCTTCCCGAAAAGGTACTGTTAAATGAACACATGACTTTTTTTTTTTAAAAAGAGTTATAATAAAAATGGAACATCTCAGCCTTTATTAGCATTTTTAGTATGATCCTTGACTAGTGCTCTAATTCTAACACCTGCTATTTCTTCAATAAAAAATAAGCAATAGAGTATCTTTAGAAGGTACCAATCTTGGCAGTTTTGCAAGTGTCCATTTCTAATTCTTGCTGGGCTGGAATAGAAACTCTACATAAGAAGATGAAAACTACATACATGCCAAGCAAATTTATGATTGGTCTCAGAAAATTCTCAAGCATGATCATTGGTCATGTTTTTACATGCTACTAAATTGGGGTCACTTACATTGCTCTAAGAGAATCCTGGGTAATAGGAGTGGAATTTTATGAATTCAGACTTAATTTTTTTTTCCATTTGTCCTTTCCAGAATGGTAAGTACAATATACCACAATAATGAAACTGTAATTCCAATAGTTGCATAATTCGTTTCTACTAATACTAAGGCTGTTATAAAAAAGTTCAAGTTGTATTTCTATTGGTAAATTTCCTATTCTTTAGATCATGAAGGGTTTCTTCAGATGAATTCTTCCTTCATCTTCAAAACCAAACCTGTGGCCTGTGGCTCTGGCTTATGTTTACAGACTCAACTTCATTTTTATCTTAGGAGTCTCAATAGTCACTCTCACAAATTTCCCTGTTCTTAATAAAATTGAGGGCCAGCTAAGCTCCAGTTTCACAGCTGAACAACTGAGTCTACATTCCTCTGTACTTACACCCAAGGAGGCAACCAAGGGTAACTAGTTAGCTGTTGGAACCTGACATAGGCCTGGATTCAGAAAAAAGGATGAAGATTCATGGGGCCCATATTTTCAGTATTTACCTCTCTTACCCTCCACAAATAGGCTGGAGAAAATTGTACTGAATAAAATTTATTTAGCCATTTTCCTGGTTCTCAACAATTAGGTTACAATCACCTCACTGTCCCAAATGAAATTTATTTAACTATTCTCCTCTTGCTGGATATTTAGGTATATTTCAGCTTTTTGCTATTACAAATAATGCTGCTATGAAAATTTTTGAAGAGGGGGATATTTGTTGTTTTTGAAAATACATTTAAGCTACATTCCTAGCCTGGAATTACTGGGTGAAGGGTAAGGATTGTTTTCTAACTTTTATTGTGTACTGTGCCAGACTGTTCCTCAAAAAAAATTCTACAAGTTTGAACTTCTACCAGTGATGTATGAGTGCATCAGTTTCTCCACAACCAGCCAACACTGAATTTCATTGCTTTTATTATTTTTGTGTGTGTGGCTAATTTGATAGGTATGAAGGATCCAGTTATTCTTATTAGAGTATTTGAAAGAGCAATAATTTCCAAGTTATACTAGTGACCATGCATTCATCCATCCTAGCTTAAGGTACATCTCCTGGTCTCACATCTGTGAACAAAAGGGCATAAGTTTTAATCTTTATAAAAACAGCATAAGTCCACTTTGAAAGCCTATGGGGTTCTACGTATAGTGAGCCCTGATCAAAGCTAGAAAAATCGTAGTATAGATAAGAACTTCTAAATAAACATAATGGAAGCAAAATACAAAATGGGAAACCATGCTTGGGCATTTATTTGACATGTCATAGAAGGCTCACAGAAATAAAAATCCTATCAGATACAAACTGATTCAAGGAGTAAATGACATAGGCAGTTGATTTAAGAAGACCTTAGAGTATGTTTTATGCCTATGCAATATAAGAAAAAAATAAACACCAGATCTAGGAAATTCTATGTTTATAAGAAATGAGAAGAATTTGTAAAGGGAAAAGCACTCTATCATTAGCAAAGGTAGAGAAATGAGTCCTAAACAATAAAATAAAGCAACTTAGGGGGGGAAAGGGAAAATAAATAATGTGGAATGAGGTAACTTAAAGGGGATATTTCTAGAAAAGAATAAACAGCAAATTAGGTGCACTGTGGCAAAAATAAACTGAGATTCCTGTGCTTTGAATAAAATAAGCCACAAAAATCAGGTATATGGGGAGAATTCTGTAGAGACTACAGTTCTTATACTGTGTTTAATATAGGGCACTTCATTATTAAAAAGATCAAGATGAGTAGGGGGAGTTCAGAGAAATAGAACATAGATAATTATGATGAAGAGACAAACATGAAGAAAGAACTAGAACAATGTATTGTTTGGCTGAGGGAAAACAGTGCATGGGACATACTGTCTACAAAGAGCTCAGGCTTACACATAGGAGAAAAGAAATATGTAACTTTTACTTAAATAAAAAGGTATCCTGAAAATAAAAATAACTTGATGGAATCAAAGTTTGGTAGGCTTGATATCCAGGAAAAATTCTGTGAGATCTGTTGGAATGAAGACTAATTCATTATGAGAAATAAAGAAAACTCTTTCTGGGAGACATTTAATAATAGTCTGACCAAAGAAATAAAACATATTTATGAGATGATTTGGCATCAAAAAAGGAAAGGGATAAGGTAATCTAATAGATCTGTTTCATCTCTACTTTCTGAGGTTTTACCACATACATTTCTTCTATCTATGATAATGAATGCCACTGGCTTTAAACCTGCAGACACTACTATGTAACCAGAATTTCTTTTCCTACATAAAAAATTAAATTAAGATGGGATGGTTCTGTGTTGCAATCAAAAGCATTGTTAGATTTGGAATCAGGGAATCAGGGTTAAGATCCTGGTACTATCACTCATTGTGTAACTTGAGACAGGTCATTGGGCCTTCCTTGCCTCAGTTTCCCCAACTTTAAAATGAAATGATTGTAGTATGAAGACTTCAAACATCCCTTCTGGCTGTCTGTGTATATCTCTACAGTTTTCAAAGTAACAAATCACCTTTCTGGAATTAAAGTCAAGTACCATACCAGGAAGTGAAGTCCAGAAAAGTAGAATTTCTTCACAAGTCAGATCTAAAGATCTAAATAATACTCTCTTATTCACTTGAAAGGAGAGGCAGCACAAGATAGTGGATAGATGGCCAACTTTGGAGTCAGGAAAACCTGGGTTCAAGCCCCCTCTCTGATACACACTAGCTGTGGGACTGTGGACAAGGGACTAAAAGAACTCTTGAAGAGTGTAACATATAGATGAGGATTTGTCAAGTGCCTTAGAAAATACAGCTGATCTGAAAACATCGGGATTCAAGTAGTTGTTCCATGTACCCTACTAGGGAAATCCCTCCAGAATATGCTTTTTCACTGACTGCAACTGAACTACTTTAGTGGCAAGTAACTATGACCTTTATTTTCTAGTTACAATTTGCCAAAAAGTTAGCCTTGCAGAACAAACGTTCTAAAGAATTTTCTGTGGATAAAAACAATCATAAGCCAGAGTCCACTGAGAATTCAAGGTTATAAAATACCAATTAGGTTGTTCCATTTGTTCTGGAGGCAAACTGCCTGCTGTACATTTCTGCCTTCTTTGTCTAGCCTAAGTCTAGTGTCGGGATTCCACCATTTCCCTCAGGGAAATCTCTTTCCCGTAGTTTAGCTGATGTCATTGTTAGTCAGCAGTCCCTGTTTTAAGTTATTTTCTAAGGTTCACATTTGGCCTCCTCCCTCCTTGATTATTCCTGCCAATTCTTTCATTTGGATCCTTCAAGTATTTCCAAATGTTCCCTTCTGCCTCTCCCTTGATTAATTTATAAATTATCAGAGTGTCCCAAACATGTAACCCAGGACATGACTTCTGGGAAGTTTTCAATGTAAGGCTCCAAGAAAACCAATTTAAAGCATGTTACACCTTAGCAATATAATCCCACAAACACATTTATAATTCCTAGACTTGATGATATGTGGATTCTTTTTTCTTTGTAATTTTCTCTGCCCTCTTCCGGATTCTTCTCTAGTTTACTGATTTTGTTTCTGATCTAACTTCACTGATGATGCACTATGTGGATGAAACACCCAGCTGGGTGATGTAAGGAAGCCAGGAAGACTTGAGTTTGACTCCTTGCTCAGACGCTAACTAGTTGTATGACCCTGGGCAAATCACTTAACATCTCTAAGCCTCAGCTGCCTCATAGGTAAAACAGGGATAATAAACTTACTCACAGGGCTGTTATAAGGATCAAATGAGATAACACAAGTAAAAACCTTAAAACACTTTATAATTGATAATAATAATAATAATAATAATGACAAGCCAATGGAAAGGCAGGAGGAAGACAAAAAACTCACATTACCAATTTTGTTAAATATATATGATGTATGAAGCCAATTCTGGTGAAAAGTTGGGTCAAGGAAGAAAATGAGTTTGGGGCTATGCAGTGATTTTCCACACTATCCCTGCTCCTTATCATCAGCAACAAGTGAGAGCTTGTTTTATCAGTCCAAGGTTTTAGAAATGACTTCTGCTCTTTTCTAAAACAAAGTTCCACCTCTAAAAACAAACAGAAATTCCTTTTGCTACTCCGTAGAGAAAACATTTTACTCAACACTAAAACAAATTTGACGCTGGGAAAGATCTTAAATGGTCATCTACTTCCCGCCTTTCCCTCCGCCCCACCAGAATCACACTTTCATCAATCAAGACCTACGGTGGCCTCCCCTAATCTCAGGGTTCATCAGTCAAAGAGAGACAATGATTTCCCTCAGTGATCAGCTCCAGTGTTTAACATTAACTATCAAGGAGTTTTCTGATGTCTGACCCGTCTCATGCTGAAATTTCAGCCCGTTTCCTCTCGTGGATCTTGTCAACACTCAGAAACTCTGAAATCAACATTTTGGATAGTTGCAGGACTGGAAGGCTTGGTCATCTTTGCTGTATCACTTAACAAAAAACCATTTAGTTTTCATTAATGGCTAAACTTTAAATTCTAATGTCAAATCATGGCATAAAACCTGGTTCGACTGGTGTTTTGTTTTTACCTTGGAATCATAGTCTATGTGAAATTATGATATAAATAAAACAGTTAAATGGCTGGAGAATGGGCATAACCTGCTGCCCAGGAAGAAGAAACCAAATTGCAGATGGGGGACATTTATTTCACTGTTGAAGATTCTACTGATAGCATGTATTTCTTTCAAATATTAAACTTTTCAACATATACTTAGAGAGGTAGTATGTTATCATAGCTAGAGAGCTACCTGAAGAGACAGAAAGACCAAAGTTCAAATCCTCCTCCTGAAGATGCTGGCTGTATTACCTTGGACAGGTCATTGTATCCCGTCATTGCCCCCAGGTAACTTCTAAGAGTATAAGTTGTACACAATGGAACCAGCCACAGTTCCAGAGGTTTATGATGAAACATGCTGGCCAACTTCAGATAAAGAAATGATGGACTAAGAGTGTAGATTAAAGCCTATTTTCTTTCTTTTATTTTTTTGGGACATGGCTAATGTGGGAATCTTTTATGCTTGGATATATATATGTATATATACACACACATATATATGTATGTATGGATATATATACACACACACACACACACACACACACACACACACATATATATATACACATATATATTTGCAACTGGTTTTATTTGTCTTACTTTCTCAATGGGTAAGAGGTGGGAAAAAGAGAATTTGGAAATGAAAATAAAATTGAATTTACATTTTTTAAAAAGAGTAAGTTGTAGAGAGAGTTTCTTACTGGGAGATTATTATATGGGCAAAATTATAGATCCAGTAAAAAATTATACATACATATGCACATACACATGTGCATATATATGTACAGGGTGTCCCAAAAGTCTTAGTGCACTTCCAAATTTTATTAGCTTAAAACTGTACTAAGACTTTTGGGATACCCTCTATAAACACACAGGCACATAACATGTATGAAGTTTCAAATGCTATTTAAAATCAATTTAAACAGCTTTTTTCAACTCTCATATCTCTACATTAAAGAAAAAGCAAGGGGCTAAATATTTCTCAAGTGCCTACTACCAATAAATAAATAATAATCTGAAAATCTAATAAGCCAAAAGAGAAGGCAAGCTCCTCTCTGTCCTCCTTGTATTATGGAAATGATGACAGTGTTTGGCTAGATGAAGTCAAGGGGCAGACAAGATTTTGCGATTCAATGTTATAGAATCAGTATTTGTGGATATCTTGGACTAGAGATGGGGTTGGTATTTATTTCTTCCCAAAAGCCATGGTATCAGGCTAGAAGATACAGACATTGAGACCAATATATCTCAGCTTAAAGTCCTTAACTAAGAAAAATCCTCCCTTTGGTTCAAGTCTAAGTATTACCACAAAAGAGTGTGTTCTCATTGAGATCAGTTTTACCTAATTTAGGCTCAGTATTGTCTTGGCAGGCTTTCTCACATAAGTGTGTGTGCATTTGTATATATGTATGTAACATGTATATATGTATGCATATATTTGATGGGCCAACATGGTACGCCCAAGGAAGAAGCATGGTAAGAGGACTCAGAATATTAAGAGCCAGCTCACATTTATTTAGCACTTTAAGCTTTCTAAGATGTTTCATCTCACAATCACCCTATGAGCTGGATGGCACAGGTATTATTAGGCCCATTTTCTAGATGAGAAAATAGACTTAGAGGGACAAAGTGATTTGTCCATGGTG
Organism: Trichosurus vulpecula; assembly: GCF_011100635.1. Taxonomy (NCBI): domain Eukaryota; kingdom Metazoa; phylum Chordata; class Mammalia; order Diprotodontia; family Phalangeridae; genus Trichosurus; species Trichosurus vulpecula. Next base: position 185,140,287 of record NC_050574.1, read on the forward strand.
ACCCAGCTAGGATGTGACAGAGCTGCTATGTGAACTTATGTTTCCTGACTCTAGTACTCTATATTCTTTCTACCACACTGTAATTTCTCTCAGAAGATGAGTTTCTGGTTCCACCATATAATAGCTGTATGAAACAGAGGAAGTACACAATTTCTGTGAGTCTCAGTTTCCTCATCTGTAAAAACGGGACAATAATACTTGCATTAGGTACCATTAATTAAATGAAATTAAAATACACGAAAGTATGTTATACACTTCAAATACTTTATGTGTGTTTTTGTGTGTGTGTATGTAAAATGACATATTGGTAAGACTGTTTAAAGTAAAAAAGACCACAGTCTGGGATGATCAACACATTCTTTGGGAAGATGAGAGGTGTGGTGATGCCAATATTAAGTTAAGGATAAAAACAATCTAAATGGAATAGCTGTGTCCAAGGGAGCTGCCTTAGCAGTGAGACTTGGGCAGGGCTCAAGTCGTGGCTCTCACCCAGGTCTGTGAATGGGGTTACTCAAAGGAGACACACTATGCTCTGAAACAAGGAGCATAAGCAGTATATGTCCTCAGACACTTCAACATCTGGAGTGACTGCAAGACAGATGTATACTGAAGGCCTTTTGAAAATATTTGTGGGGCAAAAACTGCACATAGACAGCTAGTGGTATTTCAAAACTTTAAATAAAACAACACATGAGTAACGTATTTCAGCATACTCAGAGGTGCTAGTTTTATAACACATAGTTGTTAATAAATGTTAATAAAAACAAGTAATTTTGTGTTTTACTACTAAATAGTAAAAAAAAAACACCTAAAACTGTGAATTTTGCCTTGAGAAAATTTCTCTTTTTAAAAACAAAGTTTTGTGGGCAACTGTAACTTTTCTGAGATGCTCTTGAAAAAGGAGGGATACAATAATATTAAGGTAAAATCGTTTATATTCATTTCAGTAAGAAATGGCAGCACAGCAGACTCAAAATGACAAATGCTTTATCCACATGAATGGGGTGGTGTGTCCACCTTGCCAAGGATATGCCCCCTTCACTGGGATCGGGAGCCTGGGAGCCACTGAAAGTTCCAGCCAGTCCCCACGCCCATAGTCCTGACGTCCATACCCCTACTCTGCTGCCAGAGCCTGTTTGGAGAAGCTGCCGTGAAAATGTCCCAGCTGTGGGAGATTCTGCCTAAACTTCCCTCTTCCAACATTCCCTTCCTCTCTGGTCTTCAAAGGGACTCAAGGCAAAAGGGAACCAGGCCTCCATATAGCTCAGAGAGTCAAAGATGATCAGGGCAACTTACAGTCTACTGAGTACCAAATAGGCATTTGTGGGGTGCCTGGGAACATAACTGCTATGTTCAATGCTATTTCTAGGAAGAGATTCTCCTTAGAAATGAACTTTTGGAAAACATTCTCTTAGTAAATTAAAAATCATCTCTAATATGATCAAGTCTGTTTTCAACCTGGAAGAACTATAGAATGCAAGCTCTTTAAAACTGGGCTGTTTTCCAGTTTTTCAAGGTATCTCTTGTGTTACTTAATAAATGCATATTGGATTGGTAGGAAAGGGTTTTTTCCCCTTTCATTCTGCAATCATTACAAGTCTTCTTAAAGTCACCTCTCAATTGTTCTGAAGCCAAGAGCCCAAGTTTGTGGATTATACAGGCTCCTGATTCCTCTCTTCCTCTTATTAGCAAACCTGGCCAGAGAACAGTAAGAGAATCATAGGATTTAGAGCTGGAAAGGATCTTAGAGATGAAATCCAAATCTCCATTGTTCTCTATGATAGCAATTTTAGTAATAGGCGGATGGGGAGGAGATTGAAATTGAGGCAAACAATTTAGATTGAGACCACAAAATAAGGCAGTTCAGAAGGTCTCTTCTTCAGAGTAGAAGCTGGAAACCCTACTTGCCCCTGACAGTGGGTACCATCTTCAGAAAATAAAGTGAGGTTTGAAGGTTCTCTTCATAAGATCAATTTGTTCAAGTAATTTGGGCTCCAAATTAATATAGTTAAGGGGAATGGAAAAAGCATTTATAGAAAAGCACCTACTATATGACAGGTACTATGTTAAATTCCTTACAAATATCTAATTTGATCTTTACAACAACCCTGGGAAATAGGTGTTACTATTATCCCCATTTTACAGTTGAAGAAACTGTGGTAGAGAGAAGTTAAGTGACTTCCTCAGGGTCACACAGCAGGTAAGTGTCTGAGGCCAGATTTAAATGCAGGCCTTCCTGACCCCAGGCCTAGAACACTATCTGCTATACCACTTAGTTGCCTTAGTTAATCAACAGTTACATCTGACAGGGAGTGTGAGGCTTTTTTTCTTTTAATGAAAGTCTGGAATTGTTGAGTTAATTTGTAGGAACCAAAGAAAAAAAGAATGGATAATCATAAATATGAAATAAATTCACTTAACAAAACAACTCTACTAAACCACTTCAAATCTGGCCTTACACAATCTTGTTATATACATATCTTTGGATTTTTATAAAACAAAAATATATCTGTCAAAAATTATCAAATGCTTTGTTTGCTATTAACAATTCTTCATTCAGAAAAATGCTTAAGTCATTTCTGTATCCTTGATAAAATATTTTTCTCAGTACAATAGACAGCTTTTTTTTTAATTTAGAAAAAGCCATAGGTGTGAAATTTGAGCAAAGGCTTTTATAAGACGAAATAAATTATGACCATTGAGTCTCCTTTGACTACGTGTTATTTACTTGTATTAAGCGACTACAGCAAATTATTGTGACACCAATCAATTAGATTCCTGCAGACACACCTATCAGAATGCCCTTTGCTATCCAGATTCAGCTTAACATTAAATAATGGAGGCCTTTGGGATTCAGATGTGGAACACCTCATCAATTTCATTCTGACAAGAAACAGGGGCTCAAGTACCACTACAGACCATGGCCCAGTGCTCCTTTGGCAGTGTGAAGAAGCCCATGGTCTGTGATACACATACAGAGAGAGCAATACTTCAAAGTTTTTAAGAAGAGACTCACAGACTGGTCAGATAGTAGCATATGTCTAACCCAAAGGGAGGCTCAATAGTATTCAAACACACTAACTCTTCAAGAGGATTATTTCAGGGAGGACTATCTGATATTTTTTCTCTATTAAAAACGGGGCTGTAAGAATAGATGAAAACATTTAAAGTTAAAACTCCACTTTACTGGTAATACTGTTTTTTCCTGCTTAAATCAATTTTTTGGAAACTTCAAGAGAAATATGTGTGTGTGTGTGTGTGTGTGTGTGTGTGTGTGTGTGTGTGTGTGTATGTGTGTATAATCTGATTCAATATTCTTTTGTCAGTAACCACTTTACAATTCTAGGAGAAATGGTTAACAATTCATTTAGACTCATGAGTAGAAAACGGGAATGGCCAGTCTGTTGATAAAACTAGGTTGATAGTCAAGTTACATCTGAGGTTTAAAGTTTAAAACCAAATTCACTTTCCAAATCAAAGGATGGGTATGACTGACAGATTATGGAAGCAAGCTGTGTACATGAGGTGGCTATATGAGAGGTCAGGAGTGGGGGGGGATGTGATTTAAATGAATTGCCTGAGTGAAAGACACATTTTGAAATTTTAAGCAGATCTGAAGCTGCTCCCAATATTAACCAAAGGAGACAGCTAGGAAGCAATCTAACCAATAGGCAACATGCCCACACTTGTTTAAGGCAGTCTCTCTTTAACAAGAAGACTACAGTAAGCAGCATTGTAACACAGAGAAAAGTGGTTTTGCTCCAGGGATCCTGAAGATCCTTACCTCCCAAGATAGTTGATACATTTCTCTGGTAATGACACAACCCATATTAGCATAAAAAACTAAGTTAGGGTTTGCTCAGTGGTCAGAACAAAGCAGGGTGCCTGGGCATTCTTTCCGCTTCTTTGACTCGAGAGTTCTACATTTGGTGGTGTTTGGGCAGGGATAAATAGGGTACGTGGTAATGCCAGCAAGACACTGCTGGTGGGTGCAAAAGGAACAGCTGTGGGTTATATTTTCTTAGTTGAGTAGCTTCTGAAAAGGCATAGCAGCAGAGTGGTTAGAGGACAGGGCTAGGAACAAGGAAGACCTGGATTTCAGTCCTGCCTCTGACCATACTGACTGTATGATCCCAGGCAAGTCAGAGGTCCTTCTGTGCCCTCTACTCTAGGACTATCGGGTCTTACAGGAAAGGCTAAGCTGCAGTGGTATATGGAATTTCCTCACTGCTATGCTCCTTCTCCTAGTGAGATAACACATCTAGGCCCTATCCCTATCTGGTAAATTCTAGTACTCACCCATTTCCCCAATTCAAATTGTCTCTCCGTACTTTTGGCATAATCCTAATTTGCCTGGTGATTATCAAACAAAATGAATTTTATTTGTAAGTATGCATAAACTTACAAACAAATATGTATATATTTGTAAGTATACGTATACTTACAAATAAAATCCATTTGGGGGCAGCTAGGTGGTGCAGCGGATAGGGTGGCCAGCTTAGAATCAAGACTCATCTTCCCGAGTTCAAATCTGGCCTCAGACACTTACGAGCTGTGTGACCCCAGACAAGTCACTTAACCCTGTTTGCCTCAGTTTCCCCATTTGTAAAATGAGCTGGAGAAGGAAATGGCAAACCACTCCAATATTTTTGCCAAGAAAACCTCAAATGGAATCATTTAGAGGCAGACACAACTGAAAATGACTAAACAACAATATGCACTTGATCTGTAATGCTGATTAGTATTAATTTAATGATAATTTTCTTTCTTATCAATTTGAGTTGCAGAAATTGATTCCAAAACAGTATTTTGTTAAATTTGCCTGAAGAAGGTTGTTAAAGGTAAAAATCTGTATCATGGAAAGAGCACTGGATATGTAATAAGGACACCAGAGTTCACATCCCGGCCATGAGCTAGTAACCAGCAGCGTGACTTTGCGATAAAGTACTTAGAATTTTTCATGTACCTCATTTTTAAAAAAAGAAATAAATACTTTTAATTCCTGCCATATCTACCCCATGGAATTGTTGAGAGGTCGATTTAAAATATATGTAAAGTACTTTGTAACCCATAATTTTAATATTATTATAATTATTGTTATTATATCATTCTTACCTTATTCAATGGAGATAGTATTGAAGTGATCCCATGACAAGCTATTATTCTGTATTCTTTTATATTTAATATTTTGTGGACTGTTTTGCAATCATATAAAATGACTTATTTTTGTAACTGAATAAAAGTAACAAAACATAAACTCATCTTTGGGGTGTAAGCTCACTGAATATATTTTCAGGATCTTATTTTTTTCTAACATGGTTTTGGATTCTTCTGCTAGGTCTCTATGTCCTGAAAGCTGTTAATCCCATGTAGACTGCAGATGATCAAACAAGAAGTATGTATTAAGTACCTACTCTGTGTTAGGTACCATGCTAGATGAAGGAGATATAAATACCAGAATCTGGTGTGACAGTTAATTTAAAAAATTATTCTTAAAATTTTAGGGTCAAGGTTATATCTTGTAGTCAATAGTATGGTTTGTTAAAATGGTCGGTCTAGTGCCTGTACAGTTTATTTGTTGAATTCTCAAGAGTACTGAACATCTATATTTCTAGGATGGAGATTGTCATCTGTTCATGAAGGATAGTGAACTTCTGATACATAATTCTGGCCATCTGATTGAATCTTTCTAGATGCTGAGTAGGTCCTAGTTTTAGGAATCAGCAGTACTATGATGCACATTTTCTATTTTTCCTTGCATAATCTCTCTTGATAACTTAGCCAGAGTTCCTTAAATTAGCCTTTCTGTAATTTCTGGGGCTAAGGAGGGGTTCCTGAATTACCACCTACGGCCACTAGGTGGCGCCATAGTGCACAGAGCACCATGTCTAGCTGAAAGATCCAAGTTCAAATGCAACCTCAGACGCTCACTAGCTGTGTGCCCCTGGACAAGTCACTTAACCTTCTGTCTGCTTCGGTTTCCTCACCCTAGCTCCAGGGTTATTGTGAGGATGAAATGAGCTAGTAATTATAAAGCACATAGTATATAGTAACTGGCACGCAGTAAGCACTATATAAACGTTAAGTTGTTGTTGTTATCTTAATCCTCTCAGTTTCCATAAACAAATTTTGCCCTTGCACTTGTTTGACTCTTCTTTGTTTATATATTGACTGGGCTCATGAGGATTTCCTTCTTGGAGGGCCTTTTGATTCTTATTTTTGGACCTTTGCACCAGCCATCCTCTACCCCAGGAAGCAAATTCCTTTTTTTACTTTTGCAGCATAAAATCCCTCTCTTCCTTCCAGACACAGCTCAAACACCACCTTCCATATAAAGCCTTTCTTGTACCCCATAATTACTAGTGTCCTCCTTATCTTTTATTTAACTTCTTTGTATTTATTTACATTTATTCTGCACATACTTACATATGTATTTGTCTCCCCCATTGGAATATTTGCAAGTAGAGATTGTTTTATTCAACGTATTTGTATCCTCATCATCCGTCATGGTGCCTGGCTCACAGGAGCCACTGAATATATACTAGTTGACTGTTAATATCTCATGGATTTTTGTTGGGATACTTTTCAAATTTACGGTCCATTTTAAAGTCCAGAAGGCTTATATTGGTGGCTCCTGCAATGGGTGAATGGCTTTGTGTTTTCCTCGCTGAGCTTGATTTTAGGATTCCACATATTAAATTCACATTCAGGCACAACTTTCTCAATAATGACTACTCAGTTAGCTAACATTTATATAGTGCTTACTTTGTGCCATGCTACTGGGTGCTTTACAAATATCATTTCATTTGATCCTCGTAACAACCCTGGGTGGTGGGTGCTAGGTGTGTCACCCCAAAGAAGCCATTTATGCTCCGTTTTTCTCAGTTTCCTCATCTGCAAAATGGGACTAATAACAGCATCAAATGAATGGTCATTGTGAAGGGCTCAGAGCAGTGCCCACCACACAGTACGTAATCACTAGTTAGTACGATCCTCATTTTACTGGTTAGGAAACTGCGACAAACAGAGGGGAAGTGATGTGTCCAGAGTCACGCAGCTAGAAAGTGTCTGCGGCTGCATTGGAACTCAAGGCTTCTTGACTCTAGGCCTGGTGCTTTATCCACAAAGATGCCCCAAGGAGTGGCACTCCTTAATAGTTTTATATTTAATGTGTCTTGCCTGATGTAGAACAAGGCACATTTAATTATCAGCCTTCTCTGTTGGCTCAATTCTACCTCTAAACTCCAGCTTAAAGGCTCCAGTCTCTGCCTTTCCCAGGCATCCACTAAAACTTGCATACTCAAGTCCAAATGACATTTTTATATAATTGGAGAAAGATACTATGAGGTGGAGGAGCTATTTGGTGTGTTTGTGTCTGTGTGTGTGTGTGTGTGTGTGTGTGTGTGTGTGTGTGTGTATGTGTGTAGAGTCACACAGCTTGATGCTATTCAAAAATGTCAAGTTTTTAAAAAAAAGATACTATGATCTGCTTCTCTCTCTACTTTGGAACCCATACGTAATTCCATTTGGTACAGATGATAATTGATTTAGGGCTAGGCATAACCATAACAGGCTTCAATTAGCTCCTTGAAAAGTGTTATATTTTGTAAAAATTCTTCCTGACATATGTGTGTTGGTGGTGTACGTTCAGGAGAAAAGTTTCCCATGTGGTTATCAAATGCTCTAAATCTCATTTTCTGTGGATCGATTTTATACACTTGTAGTACATGACCAAGCTACGAGTGCAGAACAGTCAGGGGCTTTGGCACATCAATAAAAGCCATTATGTCATACTACAAGTGTTATACCACTTTGGAGCATTTGTTTAATAATTACTGAAAAGACACCTGGATTTTTTTGACATATCTTTTTTACTTTTCAGTCAACAGAACATTTTCTTATCAGTTTTACAGATTTCCTTTAGTAGTATAAGCTGTGAATATTTTTTATGAAGTGCATGCATCTGAACTTGGCCCATATTTCTAGGGCCCACTGGCATTAACCTTTGGTAGTGTGATGCCTTCTGTTAAGGAAGGGTTAAGAGGAAAAAGGAAGTGTTTTGATGGGAATTCCTGTGTAACTTCACTGTATCTGAGCCCACTACTTTCTAGTTTGGCAGAGAAGTGAGAGTTTCAGTTATCCCCCTGGATGTAACTGTTTTTGTTATTGTCATTCAGTTGTTTCAGTCGTGTCTTACTACTGGTGACCCCATTTGGTATTTTCTTGGCAAAGATACTGACGTAGTTTGCCGTTTCTTTCTCTGGCTCATTTTACAGTTAAGGAAACTGAGGCAAACAGAATTACGTGACTTGCCCGGGGTCACACAGCTAGTAAATGTCTGAGGCCAGATCTGAACTCAGGAAGATGAGATTTCCTGACTCCAGGCCCAGCACTCATGCCATCTAGCTGCCCTATTTAACTGTCTGCCTATGTGTTTTTCGTCTTCCAAGCTTTTTGCTTCTCACCAGATTGTGTTTTTGCTCGGACCACAGAAATGACCCAAAATTGGTAATGATAAGGACAATAATGATGGTGGTCATAGTGGTGTGTTTGAAGTGGAGAATGATTTTCCCCATGGACATCAAATATGTTATCAATAATATCATTACTGAAAGAGTACTTGGCTTAGAATGAAAAGACTTGAATTTGTATCCCAGCTTTGGGCAAGCCACATAAAGACAGATGATTAAAAATACAACAGTTCTTTCTCTCAGAATATAACATCTATACAGAAAAAAACAAAAATAATTCAAAATATTCAAAATAACTTCAAGAGGAAGAAAACACTGACACGTGGTGGGGTGAGGGAGAGGACGAAGAAGACAACATATAGGAGATGGTTCCGCAGTTGTGCTTTGAAGGAAGTTAAGGATTCTAAGAGGCAGACATGAGAAGAAAATATATTCTAGACATGGAGAACCAAAGAGACAAACGCAAAGAAGTGGGTGTTGAAATTTAGTGTAACAGAACACTTAATAGGCCAGTTTGACTGGAATAATGAGTGTGTGACGGTAAGGGAGTGCCTTCTTTTCTTCAAGGCCTAGGACAAAGCCTTGAAGGATATTCATGCTTTGTTGGGGAAGAGGGGGCAGGGAGAGAAGGACAGTGAGACAGCTAGGTGGTACAGTGGATAGAATGCTAGACAGAGAGTCAGGGAGATCTGAGTCTGAATCCTACCTCTGATACATCCTAGCAGGGCAAGAGGGCAAGCTACTTAAACTCTCTCAGCCTCAGTTTCTACATTTACATCACTGCTTATTCCTCACAGCATTCTTAAAAAAGAAAACTATTCCCTTCTTTTCCATTTGGCAAAGATACTCTGATGTATTAATAAATATGGGTAGATGAGAAGGAGGATGGCAAAAATTCGGAAAAATCATTCAAATGGCTGGTTGCCACTTTCAGGTCAATGGGGATAGGGAAAGATAGAGGCTGGTCTGGCTAAGTTCCAGTTCTAGTATGTTTCCTTTCACACCAGTAGCATACTAAGGTTCAAATGAAAAGACACAGATGGGTTCCATCTCTAGGCAGAATGTCATAGCTGCCAGCATTATGCTGGCCTATGTAAATTTTTAGCTTAGATGACTTACATGGAGAACCTGAAAACATGAAGTTAAGTGAATTTCCAAAAGTCATCCAATCTGTTATGACTAAAGGGACAGAACTTTAGTATCTAAATGCTAAGAGAGGGTAAGACCAGTTCCCCCAAGCAGGCCTAGCCAAATGACCTTTTTGTTGGCCACTGGGTGGAGTTTCCATGAGGCAGGACTTTGAAGGGGGTAGGAATGCACTATATAATGTCACTAAATGGGTCCTGGAGCCAGAGCTCAGCATACAATCACCACAGCTCTCCTACCAGTCTATAAAAATTTTTGTCTGGGTCCAGAGACAAGGAAGCAAATTTAACCTTGTTCCTGGGTGTATTCACTACTATTCTGTGATGGATTCTCTTGTTACTAAAGATGTTAGTTCTTTTAAAATGAAAAATACACGCAAATCCTCAAACACCAAAAACAACTTTTAATTTGATTTAAGAATCCACTCGTTGACTTTAAGTTTTTGACCTTTACAGAAAATGGCTCCTATAATTCCACATTGCTTCATGGCTTAAGAATGTTCAGATACATTGTTATGCTACTTAATGATCTGAAAGGGAAAGTGGACCTGATGTTACAGACAGGGATAGTCAGCTGGCACGGTGAACTGGCAAGGCATGCACATTCAACATCCTTAAGCATTTAATGGGTTAAAAATATCTCAGGAAGAATTAATCATTTCTGTTTGAAGCTGAAAAAGCTTTTACGCAGAAACACAATGAAGGATGGAAACTTTATATTCTTTGGTTCCTTGGACAATAAAAGGCCTTGTCTAGTCAAGACTTGGAATAATTTTTCCCAGGGGGATTATTACTATTTGAGGGGGATGAATAGTATAGTCTAGTATACTCTTTCATCTGTTGAGACTAAAGACCTCTGTCTTTTTAAGAGGGCATTATTTTTGGACTACATTTTGGGACAGGTCAAGAAGTTCCAAAAAACGTACAAATAACACACTTCCTCAACACCCACCTTCTAGCTCCAGTGAGAACAGACTAAAGCCAACTTGGTGAATTGGTCCTCATCCAGAATTCAATTTGAAATGCTATGTACTGAGGGGAAAATGTCTGGCCTGACAGTCAGCTGAAAACCTAAATTCTTACCAGGACTTGAGAGCTACTGTGTGAATTAGAGCATGGGCCTTGGGAAATGAAAAACCAGAACCAGAAAGGAACAAATCATTGACAAGAGGACTCTAAGTTTCATAACAGAACTGTGCCTTCCATCAGACTTTGTGACTCAAACATTTACTAAAGATTAGGTGTGAAAGACCTTGTACTCCAAATCTACATATCAGATACAAAGAGAGCTGCTTCTGAAGGTCAGAGTTGATAAATGTCTGAGCCAGCAAGCTATAAGCCAGAGGACTGCCTATCATCATTAGATTTAAGGGAAGTATTCCACACCCCCCCCCCAAGAATCTGTTGCGACTTCCATTTCTGTAGAAAAAGAAAAACAAAGATTGCAAACACATTGGCATCAGTAAGGCTGAAATGCTACTTGCTGACATTTGAAATAATGAAGCCGTTACCATGCTCCAGTACTTTCATTGGACCCCAGAAGAGAATGATGGAGTGGATCAAGGCGTTGATGCAGTGACCCCAGAAAACCTAAGGGAAAACAAACCAAGGGAGTCAGGAGGCTGCCCCAAACTCTTGACCTCTGTCTAACTCTCAACAAATGCCTCATTGTGAAGTTTACTGGCAGTGTATCACAATTTTCCAAAGCCAGAATATTATTCTTCAAAGTTTTCTAAAATGCATTTCCTCACTCAACTTTAAAAATCAAATAACTGTGCTACTGCAGGATAACACTATTTCACTTTAAAAATATACACATAAGCCTGAGGTGTTAATAGCCAGCCCAAATCGAAGCAGTTAGTTGTGATTAGACTTCTTTTGATTACTTGAGAAAGACAATAAAAGTTTTTTAAAAATCTCCCTACTAGGACATTTCTCTAAATGCTCCATTTTTTGTGCATTTTCTCACAAAACATTATTTTATAAGGCATATCCTTCAATTTTATTCCTTAAAATCTGAGAATTGCTGAGCTAAAAAAAATACAGAACTTTTCATACTTTCAACATTAAATGCATACATTTTAAAAAATGAATTTCAATATTTTATTACTTCAGAGGTTAGTCAAACAATGGAACTGGAAAGTCAGATTATTTTCCAAACCATGAAAAGAAAACACATTATAACTTCATTAGTGTATCTCAATCATCTTTTCTAACCACAGAGATGACAGAAAAACTAAAACTCTGTTAGTTTTATTTTAAAAATCCACCACAGAGACATGCTTAAAATAGGCAAGCTTAAATGATATAGTCTGACAGTACTGGGAGAAGTGAGTCTTACAGATAAACATCTCATAGTTTCTCTTCTTAGCTTTGCTTTTTAAGTGGCTGGTATTTGGAAACTAAGAATCTTAAAGGAACTTCTATACTTTCTAATATGTTTATAAGGGGGAAAAACCAACAGCAACATAACCCAAATATGATCATGTCACCTACATATATGGGTCCTTGGGGTGGCAAAGAAAATATTTTTTCTTACTGAATGATTGTAACAATTATTTTTGGGGGTGGGGGTGTTGATACCAAAGGACTCAGGAGAGGCAGCATGTCATAGATGGCTGGCCTTGGATCCAGAAAGATCTGGTCCTCCCAGCTCTTAGTTTCATGCCCTCTAAGTTTACTTTCCATATGCTCTCAAGTAGTGCCAACTACTATTTATCTTGTGTGTATATGTTGTCTTCCACATTAGAAGGTAAGCTCTTTGAAGGCAAGGATTGTTTTTGCTTTTTCTTTGTATCCCTAGAACTTAGCACAGTTCCTGGCACATACTCAGTGCTTAATAGATGTTTTTGTTGATTGATGAGTTGAGACCTTATTTTTGTTGCATAAAAGCTGTCAGTGCTCCAGGCAGTTCTTTAGATTACAGATAAGCTCTGCTGGTCTGCACTGGTAGAGGGAGTTTTTACCCTGGGAGTTCATTTCACAGATGAGGTCTGTGCCTCTCTCTCTGCAATAAAACAAAGTTCAAGTTTCTAAGAGGCAATATGGAGGGGAAAAAACCCAACAACAAACTACAAATGGTGAAACTAACAAACTGTTCCATTTACATAATTACAAATCAAAGTCTATCTATTTACCAATATTATTTCTCCCCACTTTCACTGTTACCTTATAGGATTTCCCCTAATGAAATTTGGTATATGCCAAATTCAACTAACTGATTCTTAAGAGAAAATTATGAGTTTAATTGCCGTTGATACCTAAGAACACCAATATTTGAGATCTAAATTTAAAAAATGAATCATACATAGAGTTAAAAAATTCAAACAATTTTTATAAATCTTGTCTATAGTTCTGTGTCTCTATCCGACTAATGAGATCAATATATGTTTGGACTGTCATTTGAGACTGAACGTTCCTTTCATGAGTGTGTCTATTCAGTGACGTACACCAGGAACAGTGGGATTAGCAGTTTCCCCATCAGGAAACAGCATTAATCAGATAGATGGCTCAGGTTGCTTAATACATAAATTCATTCTTAGCCTAAAAGTAGAGTTTTTCGGACTCTGGGATATCTGAGTATTCTAAAAAAGAAAAACTGATTCTGTCAGTTCTAGATTATATCTTAAATCTATTAAGATGGAAGCATCTGCTCCTGCTACAACTCTTTGTTCTTTGATATCAGGAGCCACAAATATAAGGTCTTTATTATCTTCTTGAAGTTTTCCTTACAACGTATTAGCTATTCTCTAGAATTTGGAAGTATGGTGAGATGTGAGAGATAAGGCACAATATTGTAGTCCTACTGGGTTTGGGGGTGGGGTGGGGAAGGGAGCACCAAAAGTTCTTTTGGTGATTGATGCAAGGACTGTTGGTGACTGAGAGAATAGTTCCACTACAGAATTTTTGCTTTGTCACAAGAGGTAGTGTTTTTCTGGTTTTAAAAGTCCCTCTTCCTCCTTAATTTCTGTGTCTGACTAAGATTTCCATTTGGTATGCAAAAATAAGTCTCAGGCTGTTTGTTTTTTCTGTTGCATAACCTTTGAAATGACACTCCAGTCCATTTTTGCTGCCTACCTCTCATTCCCTCTAAATGTTCAGGTTTGGGGATCAGCATCACTGAGAAACTTGACCATTTGAAACAATGTGGGAATAGGGTAGGCAGAGGAAGAATATAGAATAGAAAGAAAAATAAACTACTTAAAATCCTTGTATATAAAATTAGTTCCTTAGAAGCTGGGACAACCAAAGGACAAGTTACCTGAAGGGAAAAAAACAACAAAGAAAAGAAAATCATAAAAAAAAAACTATTCTGGCTTATTATTCAGTATTTAAAACTTTGGAGGTTCAATAATTCTTGTTAAAAAATGCCGCAGAAAAAGGCACAAAATTTGTGCTAGTAACAGAGACACAAATATCTAGATACTTTACTGCTCATGGAAATCATGAATTAGGGCAGATACAATTAGAAACTGAAGACCTATTCTGCATCAGAGATAACAGCACCAAAATGGTAAATTTCATTGTTTCCAATCTCCAACATGCAAGGATTTGTACCATGCTTGTCATGAGACCTTGGAGAAAGGATGCTAAGGGAGGTGTCTGTTAGAAGAAACAGAGAATTGCTACCAGAATTTCACTGGAACAGGACAGCTCTCATGATATAAATAATAACCAGCCTAAAATAGTCCTCAGTAACTGATTGGGAACTTGGGTTTTGATCCTATATGCCATGTAAACAAGAAAGGATTCCATGAATCCCAAAATCAAGCAATTTAAGCATATGATTTGGTCAGCTGAATTTATATATACTTTTCTAATTCCCTTGCAGGCAAACTTCCACAACACAAATTCAGCTTACATCTTTGTCTCCTTTGATTGGCAGCCTCTGTTAATCTTGATACTTCCAGGCTTACCCACAACTGGCAAGGAACATGACAGATTTTCTGTTGTAGCAGCCCACAGACACCCTCCTTATGTGTATCCCAGAGAACCCCTATTTTCTTTTTGGATATTTTTCTACACAATGGATATTCCAGTTTTGGAACACACCTGTGATTGATTCTGTCTTTGTGCTCGTTCTTTCTCAACTGCCATGGGGGCTCTGAACCATAGCAAGAAACTAGAGACCACTCTGAGTAGGCAGGATTTTACAGCTTCCCAAACACCAAGATAAAGGGCTTTGTAATCCAAGGCTCATGTAGCCTTATTTAGAGTTGACCCAAAAGCTTTAGACTTTCTACCTGAAATTGCTAAGTGAAGGAAAAGATGAACAGAGCTTAACAATCAAATGGATACAATACTTTCCCTACTCCCCTCCAAATTAAGTCTTCTTTTCCCTTGTTTCCTATTTATATGTAATAATTGTGTTTTCTATACTCCCTACCACCTCTCAATCCCAACCCCTCCATAACATTTTACTGGTTACAGTTTGTGGGGAGGAAATGAGCCCAGTGTTCCAATCTACTGTGATTCAATTTCTTAGGATAAACTGTTGGGTACAACTCAAAGATGACTAGAGCTAGAATATAGTGAGCTAGAAAGGGAGGAGAAGGGAGTGAGATAGCTATGGCATTTTAGAATGAAGTACCTTCAATAATATTTTTTTGCTCACCTTTGTGTTAAATCCCTCAGCATTCTGGGTAATCCTGTAGAGCTGTGGAAACCTGAGCATGCTCTCCTGAGTACAAATCCGCTCAAAGATTCCCAGAGTGAAGGGTGGCAATGCAGTGAAAATCTATACAGAAAGAACAATGATCCATTAAAGTGTCCTGTTTGTTTTGCACACTTTCAAAGTGTTTCAGGTTTACAGAACGATGACTTAATTTTCCTGTCAAGCCCCAACGTGAGAATCCCTGTGATTCATAACTCTCTAAGCACCTTTAGCACAAAGGAAGGGAATCAAAGGATAATTTCTTAATATTATTGTTCCTTCATTGGCCTAAAAATGAATAAATTGAGCCTCTTATAATTACAGGATACATAATAATGATTAGCTAACAAGTCCAGATAGATTAACATCCATTTCCCTCTTTAGTACAGGCTGATGACTGTGCAACACACCCCAGTCAATATCATGGAACTGCACTCAGTTCCAAAGGAACTTAAGGTATGAGTGTATTTTCCTGAAGCTTGCTAAGGCAAAATTTACAATGCTAATCATAAATTCCAGTCTAGGAAATTCTGAACCTTAAATGTCAGGAAAATGAATTAGGTTCATTTGCAATAAGCAAAAACCTAAGTAGGCTGCTTGAAAATTATTAGGATGTAAACATTTACATTTTAATCACAATTGTCTTGCCTCATTGTTATCTAGTATAAAGACATGGTAATCTGTATTAGTGAAACATCCCATCCATGTGCATTTGCTTTTGGTATTCAGTCACTGCAGACTTCCTCCCTCCATTCCCAAATTAGCAGAGATGCCCCGACCCTCAATTAATGTACATAGTGACATTAGAGACAGGCAAATGATTTCTAGGAAGTCTTTAGCCCACACAAGTTAGATGGAGATTGAGATCTGTGCCAGGGAAAGAAAACATTTTTTTTTGGTAAAAACCCATCAGTTTAAAGCACGTAGAGATGAAGTGACTAAGATTAATATAAACCTAAGCCTCATCATACTTAAGTCCTGGGTCTTATCCAGGGAACAGGGCCCAACACTGTTTCTCTAGTCTGTTTTTCAGGTACTCGGCCTAGAGTGATTTTGTTAGGAGCTTCCTGTAGCTTCAGCATAATGAGCTTCATAGTACTCCTGGATGCCTTCCCCATGTCCTAGTGAGAGTTGAAAGGTCTAGGCAAGAAGCAAGAAACTGTCAAACTCAATAGAGAAGACCCCTGAGAAGCTATATCCTCAACAGTAATCATTATCCAAAGAAGAAATGATTTATTCAGTCTGTCTATAAGGCCTGTGTCCAGAACACAAAAAGCTATTGAGTGAGTGGCAGCATGATACAGTGGATAGAGTGTTGGCACAGGAGTCAGAAAGCCCTAGTTATGTATAAAGACTATCTCTACCATTTATTAGTTTGTGACCACAGGTAAGTCATTTAAGCTCCTGGAGACTGAATAGCGTCCTCTGTAAAATGTAGATCATAGAATCATCTGGGCCAAATGACTTGAGATCTTCAAAGACAGCTTAATAATAATAAATGATACCTTTAGTACCTACTTTATAGGGCTATGAAGATTTAATATTATGTAGAGCATGCTATAAACCTCAAAGTGTTATATAAATGCCAGCCATTATATTTTAACAGCTATAAAATGTGAATCTGAAGTGCACTCTACAGTTACAATTCTGGGCACCATTTTAAAATGTTATATGGGGAAATTTCCAAAGAGAGTCAAATGTTTTGGGTTTAAATCTCAGCTTGTGCAACAAACTAGCTATGTGACCTCAAACAAGTTCATGGCTCTAGACCCTGATTTCCTCATCTGTAAAATTGGAGGGACAGAGCTAGATGATTTCCAAGGTCCCTTCCAGAATGAAAGTCCTATGATTCTTACATCAAAGATGATAAGCTCAGAATACAAAGGGCAGTGCAGAGACAACCGGTAGAAATCTGCGATCTTCAAATTTTGAGATACTATGGAAACTTTAGGTGGGTCAAAAGAAGGCTATGGACCGACTTAACACATTTTTTATCTGCATACACACTAAAAAGGTCACCTTAGAATTGTAATCAGGATGGTACTATTTTTTAATGACAAACCAGGGAGGAATAATATAAATAACTTACTTATTTACCATAGGAACCCAATGGAGGGAAATGTTACAGTATAAACACTATTGCAGGACACTGGCCTGTAGATCACCTGGAAGGTCCATAAGTACTTTCTCTGGCCATCTTGGAAAAGCCATTAGCCTAAATGCCAATGGGAGCTAATTTGATTTGCAGTTATTATTATATTTATACTTAAAGTGTTTACCTCCACTCTAGGCAGCATTTTAAAGCTCACTGAAGATGTCCCTAAAGACCTATAAATTATTTCCAAGGTGAAGGGAGGGCAGTATGAGAAGAAATGTGCTTGACTGCATGTACTTTGACTTGTTTGCAAGTGCTGCACGTTGCTATAATAAACATTAAAAAAACCTAGTAAAGTGGGGCTTGATATGTTGGAAAACCCACACCCATGTGAACTACTTCTGTAGGGAAAAAGGAATTATCGAACAATTCTGAATTAAAGTATGAATGGTTAAAGTTGTAAGAGTGTTAGGAATGAATATAGTATTGCTATTAATACCTCAAAAATTGGGTGGAGGGGAGCAGACGTGCTAGCTCAGTTCTAGCTCTCCTTTCTCTTAAGTGGTAGAGAGCCAGAAATAACACCTGGAACACAATCTTGCCAGAGATGTTGACATAGTTGGGTAAATAGTCCTACTAAACTGCCATCATATAGTTACCTAGATTAAGAAAGGTACTTGGAAAGGTTAAAATGGCTATAGACCATTAAGATCTGATGTTGAGATAAAAGAGCCAGAGCATAATGAGAAGTTGCAAAAAATTAAGCTGCAAAACTAAGCCAAAGAATTCAGAGAGCAGACACAACATGGTAGGAAGGCACTGGATTGGAAGTTGATGGATCTGGTTTCCAGTCCTGCCTTTGCATTCATTAGCTTTGTGATCACAGAGAGATTATTTCACCTATATACAGGCTTCAGTTTCTTCATTTGTACAATGGGGAACTGGACTAGACTCACAGAGTGGGGAACCTGGCCTCAAGGCCACATGTGGCCTTTTGACTAAGTCCAAGTTTTACAGAACAAATCCTTTTTTTATGGGGATTTTTTATGTAAAGTTTCGCATTAAGTCAAAGGGCCACACTTGAAGACCTAGAGGGCTATATGTGGCCTTGAGGCTGCAGGTTCCCCACCTCTGCTAGAGTAATCATTCAGGTCTACTCCACTTTGAACTCAGATGATCTGATTTGAAGGTGAAGAAAAAATATCTGTGTTAGTTAAATTGGACCCTTCAAGGAAAATTCTGAACTCACTCAAAAACCACCACCATTTTGCATTAATTGTGTTTTGAATCAATGGCTCCTTAGGCTCTATTTTGGATTGTGAATTTCTTTTCTAAATGTAAAAGAAATCACAGAATTTCAGTGTTGGAAAGGGACCTCAGATGTTACTTACCTCAACCTGTACCTCCATGAAGGGGGACTTACTACCTACAGAGGCAAATAATTTCACTTCTGAACACCTCTAATTGTTAGTTAACTTTTTTCTTATATTACCCTAAATCTTCTTCTCTGAACCCCTCCTCCTTGCTACTAGCTCTGCCCTGATGAATTACTCTTCTAAATGACCATCTTTTCAATATTGTACTTGTGTCATGACATTCATTTCCCTCTCCCTCCCCTCTCTTTACCAGTCTTTTCTTTTCAAGGTGAAACATTCTTAGTTTCCTCAACTGATTCTCATATGACATGATCTCAGGGCCCTTTGTCATCTTTCCTTTGGAAACTTTCCCCCGTGTCAATGTCTTTTCTAAAATGTGGTATCCAGAAGTTAAAAACAGCATAGAGTTTCTACTGAATGAAATCCATTCTCCTTCCCAACTCCAGCTCACTTCTACCCACCACAATCACCTTAAATCACACCATGGATGGTGTCCCTGGTCTGCTGTAAATTATTCAGTACCATATTCTTGATATCCTTTTAGTTTCACTTTAAAAATACATAATTTTTAAAAAGCTGGAAAGGGCCTCTGATTTTTTTTAATGTAATCCTGTTCATTTTATGGATGAAGACTGCCACATTTTACATATTCTATCTTCCCTCATATAAGCTCCTTGAGAACCCAGATTATTTCAAATCTGTCTTGGCATCCTGAACCCTTACCACAATGTCTGACACATAGTAGGCATTTAATAAAATTCTTGGTGACTGAGTGATTCATGACCAAATAGTGGTCCAAGTCATTTGTGCAAGGTCATATATGGTGAAAAAGTACCCAAACTAGGACCAGAATCCAAGTTTGGGGTTTTTTTCCCACTCTATCATGTTACCTCTGCAAACATTATGAAAATTATATAAAAATTTAATCAAGGAAGAATTAGCAGAGAATTATTAAGTTGAAACATTAACTGTTACATCATTTTAAGCTAATCGTAGCAATTTTATTTGCTGCTTATATAAATAGTCTCATTCTGTCCTTAATATAAAAAATTATTGACCCAGTAGCATAAGGGTATAGATTCCAAACCATTTTCTAGCAGAGACTGAATTCACACTGATTCACTTCACCTCCTTTCCAAATTTCACTTGTTTCCAGTTGCACAAATCCGCACATCAATTGGCTAGGGGTATAGTTGATTAGGATTCATGGAACACAGCACAGGTAACTGGTTGACACAGAGTTTGAACTTGTGACGTCCACTAGACTTCACTGGCACAGTTCTCTAGCCAACTGTACTTGCCAACTATAGACTCATATACATAATGTATATGAATTATGTATAAGTATTCCTGACACTTTATCTAGTGATATTTCTGCATGTCCAAAGACTCCTAAGGCTGACTACATAGATGCATGCAGAAAACAAGCTCCCAGAGCACACAAAGCAACTTGGACAGGTCATCAGTATAGGAGGCATTTGTGTCAATGATGCTTTTGTAGAGACAATCACAGGATCTGAGAGTTGGAAAAGGCCTTAAAAAGTCATCTAGTCTCATCCCTTCATTCAATAGGTGAGAAGTTGAAACCCAGAGAGGGGTTAGTACCTTGTCCAAAATCCCATAGAGACAGTATGTGATAGAGCTTGGGGCTTGAATTCAGGTTCTCTGGCTCACTCTTTTCACAACGGCATCCCACTGTCTGTTTAGTATCTCTGAAATACTACAGTATAAGCTAGATTTCCTTTAATAATTACTCCTCGTATTTACCACAAAATCAAAATTGTTGCATTCAGAAGCAATCAAATAATTGAATAACTTTAAAATCATTATAAAAGTAAAATTTTTAGACGACTAATTTAGCCTTGATAGGACACGGAAAAATGAATTCATCTCATCTGTTAGTCAGACTTAAGTAGGAAAACAGTCTTCTACAAATCAATGCAGGACAAAAAGAAAGACAATAATTATACGCTTTACGTGTATCCCTATGTTTGTGAATTCAGAAATAATTTTTTGAAATGGAATATGTTTAGGGAAATTTCAGAAATTTTCAGTTGGCCTAAAGAAATATTAAAATGTCACACAGCCAATTGTTAAAGAAGTTGCAATAGTATTTTATCAAGATATATGGAGTAATAATTTCATGGGGTGATTCCAGAATGATCTGCCATGATTGAAAACACATGTGTAGGGTTAGTGCTTCTGCAGGATGTGTCGTGGCCACAAAGGCCCTAAAGATGTATTTGTAGTGCATGATATGTATACAGATGATTGACTTAGATACACTTCCCAGACATAAACAACGATGGAATGTCACTGAAGTTCTGCAGGCTATCAAATGGAGATGGGGAATGCTTACCACATTGTACAAGCCGATGCACCAGCGTTCAAATAAAATCTGTCCAGAAAATCCATTAACAAAGGCGAACCAAAGCTGAAAGAGAAGAAAGTTGTATGAAGCTTTATATCAATATTGACCTAAATGTTTCCATACACTGAAGAGAAGTGGTATGGAATGTGGACCACCAGCTGGACACAGCTGTGAAGGAATAATTAGCCATAGGACCATAGCAGTTGTTCTTTCATACAATATATTTTTTTCAATGGATCACTATTAACATTTTGAAGAAATTTTGTCTGAGGTACTCTAATATTTCACTGTATATTAGGCTGAAAAATGACTGATAAAAGTAAAACGGCAAATGATCACATTCAAATAAAAACCAATGAAGTATTAATTATTACACACATATATGGCATGCCCATAGGTTTATAATCTAAGTGGGGAGATAAAAGCAAGACATTTACACTGTACTTTGTTTCTACCTTTCCTATGTAACCTCACATTCTGTTTTTCTAAGTAATCTGTGCACATGTGTGATGTACCTCGCTGACTATAAGCTCCTTATGAATAGATTCCATGTCTTCTTCATCTCTGTATTCTACTCACTTCCAAATAAAGTGCCTCATATAAAGCAAGAGGTTAAAATTAATTGGAAAAATAGTAGGAACACAAAATAAAGAGTAGAATTAAAGAAAGTATGTAATCGACTAAATAGTGAGGTGCAGATTACAAATGTAACAGAAGTTCAGAGAATCAAGAGCTCACTGCAGGGTCAGGACAACTGTAGCAAGCTTTGTGTAGATGAGACTCTAGGGTAGGCTTTAAAAGAAAGGTAGATTTTTGACAGGCAGCAAAGAGAGGGCAAAGTAGCTAGAAGATAATCTGATTAACGAGTGAAGAAATCTTGAAGACTATCAGGGAAACAAGTATAATCAATTAGCATTTATTAAATACCTGCTGTATATCAGGCACTTTGCTATACGTAGCTAGACTTGTCCTACAAGTTCATCATAGAGCAGGCAAACAGCACTTCTAAGAATCTTATCATAAAAAAACCAGACAGCTTACGGAAGATATTTTTTGCTTTTTATTTGAAGGGGATTTCAGTTAATAATTTAAAAAAACAAAAGCATTAGAGCTTTTAGTCTCGTTACTATATAGCATATATCAAACCATTCAGGCATTTTGTTGTACTGAATATTTCTCAAAAATAAGTATTTCAAGTTTGCATATCTCTTCTCCCTAGCAAGATGTCACACTCCTCAAAGGAATGGGATTATTTGTTCTGAAACTTTTGTGCTCCTCAATGTGCCTAACGTAGTACTGGCCAGCTAACTGGTGTGCCCATTGAATCAAATTAAATGCCTGAATGTTGGATCACAAAATGATAGAATTTTAGATTTTCAAGAGCTCTCAGTGCCTTACCTGAAAAAGAATCCCTCCCATAACATAGAGGGCAGAGGGTGATCTGGTCATCTAGGTTTGGTTTAAGGGTGTTCAAAGAAGGAGGATCTATTACCATGTACGCAGCCCAGGCCATTTTTGGATAGCTCAAACTACAAGGAAGTTTTCCCTGACATCAAATTTTAATTTTCCTCCATGACTTTTACCCATTGTTGATAGTTCTGCCCTGGTTCTGACTCTGACCAGGCTAATCCTTATAGATTAGCCTGGTACTTATCATGTCAATTTACTACTCAAAGTTTATAATGGCTCCCAACTGCCTATTAGATTCGATTTAATTCTTCTCCCTAGCTTTCAAAACCCTCTATAAGCTGACCTCATCCAACCCAAAGCAACTTTATTTCCTCATTAATCTCCAACATGTACCTCTATTGCCTGATAAAGCTAGTCCCATTTTCCTCACAAAAAATGCCATGCATCTGTTTCCATTCCCCCCCTAGCCTGGAATACTAGTCAAATATTAATTCCATCTAAAGTGGAATTATTAGGTCAGGCCAAATTTCTACCTCATCTATGAAGTTTTATCTCATTAATTAAGATATCCTCAGACTTTCTATAAGAACAATAGCCTATACCAAACATTTTGACGTTAATACTGGTTTATATTGTTTGCTAATATTTCATGTTCATTTGTCTTGTAATCTAAGATTACCATTTCTATTGGGGCAGTGACCATACATATACAATTCCTAATAGGGCTAAGGAGAGCTGGTCCAAACCTATTGACTGACTACATTTAGCACTTTTACAAACATTTATTAAATATCTGCTGTGTGCTAAGAATGCAAAGACAAAAATTTAAAACAATTACATTCCACTGGGGAGGGAGGAGATAATGTTTATACAAATAAGTATGTTACAGGGTAAACTGAAGAGAGAAAGCATACTAATAACTGGGGGGATTTAGAGAAGGCTTGGTCGCTGAAATGGGTCTTGAAGGCAACATTTTCTGAGATGTGGAGATGAAGATAAACATTAGAGGAACTGGTGGATGGCCTACGGTAGGAGTGGGGAACCTGTGGCCTTGAGGACACATGTGGCCTTCTAAGTCCTTGAGTGCAGCCTTCTGAATGAGTCTAAGTTTTACTGAACAAATCTTTTTATTAAGGGCATTTGTTATGTGAAGTTTGGATTCAGTTCAGGGGTTGCACTTGAGGCTCTAGAGGCCCAGAGGGTAGGAGAGGGAAAACTAGACTAGCAGTCTAGTTCTTTTAGATTACAATTTGTGAAAGGAATTAATATAAAAACAAGGTTCAAAAAGTGGGTAGGAACCAGGGCCTTAACTGCCAAGATGAAGAGTTTGCATTTTATCCTAGAGACCGTAGGGGATCACTAAAGCTTTTTGAGCAGAGGAGTCATATGGTTAGATCTGGGCCTCAGAAATGGCAGGGGTGTAGAGTATGGACTGGATAGGGATAGCCAATACCCCAAAAACAATGGGCCCAGAGTTGAAAGAGGGATGTGAATTGCTGCCTGCGGTCAATAATGGAGGGAAGAGATTATTAGAACCACTCAAGATCAGTTCATTTTATTCCAGGAGTAATCCAGGGCTAAAGCAGGGAAAGGCCTGGCCCAGGCATGTGAGGATTGGAAATTCAAGTGAGGATTCAAATCTAGATCTTCTGGCTCTATGTCTAGGGTCTTTGTCTCCACACCACACAGGATGAAGGACAAGGAATGTAAAATTTCTCCAACTTCTCACTCATGCTAAAATTCTCAATCAGCTGGTCAAAGAAGCCAATGCTCGTGAAATCCTGACAATTTCTCTAATCTTGTGGCCTCCAAACTTTTTGATTACCCACCTCATAGGGAAAAATTTGGGGGGTATGTACCCTCAATGGGTATCTCTCTCTATATATACATATATCATATATTTAAATGTATATAAACTTATTAATTATATAATGTCACGCTCTGATTAAACTTACACAGAATAAGAATTAAAAAGATAATATAATATTGGTAATAGAAGTAATAAGAAGCTACTGAATTCTGTTGAGTCGGGGAGTGACAAAGTCAAACACATGCTTTAGAAAAATCACTATGGTAGTTGTGTGGAAGATGGATGAGAGACAAAAAGCCTTAAGACAGGAAGAACAATTAGGAAATTATTGGAAATAGTCCTGACAAGAGGAGACAGGGGCCTGAACTAAGGTGGCAGATGTGTGAGTGGAGAGAAGACAGCAGATTTGTGAGATGTTGTGAAGGTAGAATTATGATTTGACAACCATTGGGAGGTGGGGTAAGGGAGATCGAGGAAGTTGTGAATCTGGAGGCTATCCCCAGTAGCCAATACCCCCACCTAGCCACAAGAGGTGGTGGGTGGTACGGGGAATTGTTGGGTGATAATGGGTGAGGTGGGGAAGTTAGCTGGTGCAGTGGATATAACATTAGGTCTGGAGCCAGGAAGATCTGAGTACAAATGTGGCCTCAGATACTTACTAACTGTGTGATCCTGGGCAAGTCACTTAACCTCCATTTGTCTTAGTTCCTCATCTGTAAAAAAGTGACGCAATGGAGAAAGAAATGGCAAACTACTCTAGTATCTTTGCCAAGAACACCCCATGAACAAAAAGTTCATGGGGTCATGTAGAGTCAGACACAATCGAACGACTGAACAATAACAATAATGGGTGAAGAGGACAGTGCAGTTGTACTAGAAACAAGCCCATGACTGTCTATCCTGGGGAGGGTGGGATGTGAACCATTATCCCACCCTCTGATTAGTTCACCACATACTACTCTGGGGCCATGCATGGCATCCACTTCGGAAACCAACACCCTAAGCAACAGTCACTTCTGGTTTCTCATCAAAACTGATGTTAGCTTTCTCATGTGAGTGCTTTGTGAAGAATTTTGATATGTTTGTACTAAATTATCAATTGCAGGTGTAGCAGGCTTTGAAGGGTGTAACAAAATTGTGCACAACCTTACTCAATTCCATATTTTTAATGCTTCAGTAAAAAATGCCATCATTCACCTCAACTTAAACACTGATTGAGCACCTCCTACATTCAAGCCCAGTATTAGGTGCTACATAAGAGGACAGATTAGATGGCTCCTACTCCCAGAACGTCACAATATAGTAGGGTATGATTATAACTACTGGCTTCATTGGAACGAAAAAAAGTTTAGCATGGAAAGAAATAACAAAAATGGGCTGGGTTTGGTATTTGCTTTGTTTTGACAAAATGTTTGAAAACTAAAACTTGATTTCATTTTGGGATGATCCCACCAGGTGAAATTTGAGGAGAATGAGAACATGCTGTATTTTTAGCATCTCTACAAACTGACTTCACTTTCTCTTTTACCTAATTGTGGGAGAGGTTTCTTCAAGTTGTGTGACATGCTGTGCCATAAAATCAGTCTTTCACACTACCAAATGCCAATCTACACAGAAAGTATGAACACAGTCCAGTTCATAAACACATGTGTGTCATTTTTAATGGAATCACAAGTTACAAAGTAGCATGCTTACGTGCATACAACTGTACACACCATGCTATCAGAACGGATGGACAAAAATCCCCAAGTGATTGTATGTAGTTTCTTAAATTGTGGTTGTTTAGAGAGGCTATATTTTATTGTCTGAGGTTAGTGGAAAAAAAGTCCTGCGCCATAACCTTCTTGTTAACAAGGAATATTAAATACATATAAAGCTTAGTGAGCCAGAGTCTGGCTCAGTTTGACTCAGACTTAGTATGTTGGTAGGAAAACCTGCCAAGTCTTAGTGGCTTGCCAAGCTCCTGGGGTTTTCAGATCTCAAGCACGGCACTGCTACGAGAAAACTGGCCCAATGTTATTAAATGGCTTTTCCTTCTTGGAAAAAAAGATTTCTTTTCATTTTAACTATTGCCTGACTGTCAAAAATACTATAACAGTATTACCTAATTATACTTATGTCTCAGTGAATGTCCATCAACCATCAACAAATATTTTTTAGATTATGCTGACACCTGGATTCTCACCCAACTCAATAGGTTATTTAACTGGTGGGGGCTGCCATCATACCAGGCTGTTTGCACATGAAAACGGTGTTAAGTTTGGCAAAGTGATAAGCTATGCTTGTTTAGACTGTTTTTTTAAAGGTGTGCTGGCAGTTTTCTTATACATTTGTTGAAAGAACACACAAACAGTTCTCTGATTTCTTAATGAGAAGAGTTACAAGAGATGATTAATTTTGTAGTCTATGCATGAGCTGGTCTGAGGGATATAAGAAATATTAAAAATTAGTATGCTAAATTAGTAAAATATCATCATGATAGTGACTCATTCATACTTAAATAAAATGAAAGGGGTTGAGAAAATTCAGAAGTCTGAAAGTCTATGTCACCCATGATTACCCATGACTACTTCATCAATCAACAAGAACTTATTAAACACCTGCCATGTGCTAGGCACTAGATTAGGCACTAGAGATACACATACAAAGCTAAATAGTTCCCACCTCAACAAGCATACATTCTATCAGGCTAAAAGTAACTATGAGATTTGATATTCTATGCATTTGACTTAACCATCATATGCCCATAGGCACCTAGGTGGTACAGTGGAGAGAGCGGTGCCTGAAGTCAGTAAGATGAGTTCAAATATAGCCTTGGACACTTTTACTAGCTGTGTGACCCTGGGCAAGTCACTTAATTTTTGTTTGCCTCAGTTTCCTCTACTGTAATATGGGGATAATAACAACACTTGTCTCTCCCAGAGTTGTGAGGATCAAATGGGTTAATATTTGTAAAACACTTGGCACAGTGCCTGGGATATAGTAAGCGCTACATACATTTTAGCTATCGTTACTATTATTACCCAACAAAGAAGAAGTCCACATTTTCAGTCTTTAATAGATATAGACCTTTCATAGATCCTCAGCTAGGAAAGACTCTACACAACAGTTAAGAAAGTATACAACAAAATGCTAGCTTCATTAAAAATAAATCCCTATGATTTAAAGCATATTTCTTCAGCATTGTCAACAGACACATGGTTCACTTTTGCTAATGGGGATGAAACCAGAAAATAAAACTTAATGAAAATAGAAAATGTTCATTTTTTAGTTCTCAAACTTCCTGAATAACTTTTAAAAAAGCAAACCAAAAATATCAACAGGAAAATCAAGTTGTATCTCTAAAATTGTTTCCATTCCAATTAAGGAAAGCAGGAAAAGGAAAATTTGAATGATTATATGCAAATAAATGTAACATTACATTTATATGTTCCTTGAACTTAGACTTCTCTTGGCCCGTTCAAATGATAAATACTGCATGAAGTTTAATTTTATGGCTGAATATGAAATAGGAAAGGGGAGCCTGGTAAATGTTAAGAAATTTCCTTCAGATATTTATTTTCTCAGCACTACAGAATGTTTCTATTATTAAAAAAATTCATGTTCACAATATGGGACATCAGGTAAATACAAAATTAGGATTTCAAAAAAGAGTTTAATTCTGACCAGATGGGGTATGCACATTTAAATTGATTTTTTTTAATAAAGGATTCTTGGCACAATAGATTTTAACAGCTCCAAATTGTGTCAAGGACTACTTAGATTTTTATAGTTCAAGGATTAGACTCTTCAGACCAAATATAGTTCTAGGGGACCAAACAGCTCAAAAACTAGTAATGGGATAATAAGCCTTTCATCTAGAGGTAACTAGTTAGAATCTTTTCATTTATTAATGGCATGGTTATTATCAACTTTTTGATAGTGATAGGGGGGTTTATTTTTTAAAGGAATGGCAGCAATATGTATGACATGATTTTAATTTATGAAAGTACATGTGACTATAAATTCTATTACTTATTAAAATAAGGTTTTCACCTAATTGTCAGGTCAGGGTAAGCAGACTGAGCAGCAGTCAATGAATTGAGAGTACCAGAAGTCTGATCCCCATGCAAATGACTTCCAGTGATCTGACAGAGCCATATTACCTCTTTGTATACTTTTTTCTTACCCACTACTTCACTAGAATGTTGCAAGGAGAAATCTGAAGACTTCTCTAAAGCAATGGTTCTCAAACTTTTTGGTCTCAGGAACCCTTTTTTACGTTTAAAAATCATTGAAGATCCCAAACAGCTTTTATTTATATGGATTAAAGCTGTCAATATTTATCATATTAGGAATTAAAACCAATCATTTAAAATATTTATTAATTCACCAAAAATAACATCAATAAAGCCACTATATGTTAATATGAATAACATATTTTTATAAAAATAACTACAGTTTAAAAAACATTTTAATGAGACAAGTGGAAGTTTTATATATTTTAGCAAATCTATTATCTGGCTTAAGAAAAAGTAGCTGGATTCTCATATGCTTCTGCATTTGTAATCTGTTGAAATGTTGCTGTGGTTGGAGTATATGAAGAAAATTCAGGCTCACAAACATATGTAGTTGGAAAATAGAGGAATATTTTAATCGGCAGATAATGTCTAAGAATTATCATGAAGACAGTTTTGAACTTGTGGACCTCCTGAAAAGGTCTAGAGATTCATAGGGATCTTCGGACTGTACTTTGACAGCCATGTTCCTAAAGTCCTTAAGGATCCTTGCAGCACAAAATTAAATGGACACAATCCATAGAAATTTTCAGTTGGATAAGTAAAATAGGATGATAAAAGAACAATCTTTTTTTGCAAATCCATTAAAAGAAAGTAGGATGTTTTTTAAGGATGTCCAAGGAAGAAGTGAGAATTTCTCTGGCTTCTAATACACAATGATTATTAGCAACACAGATGAGAATTATATTTAAACTAAGCTTAAGGCTAAGTGATGAAGGTCAACAAATTTGGATTCTGTCAGATCCCAAGAAAACAGATAGAATCTAAAAGGAGCTCAGCAGAAAATATCCCAAATGCTCTCTTTGTACTAGGAATTGTCTTATGATGAAATTTTAAATTACGTAAAGGCATACACATGCGTGTCACATAAATATACATATATACCCACATCACACAAAGCATTAGGCTCATGCCCAGTACCAAAGTAGATGAAGACAGAAGGTTAAATCAATCCATACATTTTAATAACCCCCAACTTACTTGCTCATCAGTCTAGCTATCTGCATAAATTCGTGGCATGATTTTACATAAACGTAAAGTCTTACACTTGGATTAAAAAATTAACTGTATAAGTGCAGGAGGGGAGGGATGTTGCTAGAAAGCAATTCACATGAAAAAAAAAGATCTAGGGGATCCTAGGGAACTGAAAACTTAATATGAATGTGAATGAAGGAATTAAAAAGCATTTATTAGGGGGGAAGGGAACAAGTATTTATTAAGCACCAACTATTTGCCAGGCACCATGCTAAGCGCTTTACAAATAGCAACTCATTTGATCCTCACAGCAACCCTGGGAAGTAGGTGCTGTTGTCTTCAATTTATGGATGAGGAAACTGAGGCAGACAGAAGTGACCTGTCCAAGGTTTCACAGATGGTGTCTGAGGCCTCACATCTTTAGGCCTGGTCCTCTTAATTAAATAGTTACTCTGCAAAATTCTGTGGCAAGTGCAGGGGTTATAAACAGAAAAGCATGACAGCCTCCTTCCTCAAGGGTGATGACACATATGGATGATTACAGCGGCAAGTCGGATGGAAAGGTCCCACAGTCCTTAGGGAGCAATGGCAAAGCAGACAATAACATGGCAGCTCAAAAGGGCAGTCCTCTTAGGTTGGATAGAACTGAAGGTGAAGGAGCTGAGAGTTCCACTGTCTTAATCAGGCCATAATTAAAAAACTGTGTTCTGTTCTTGGTGCTCCACTTTAGGAAAGACATAGACAAGTTTGAGCATATCCTGGAGAGGGCAACTAAGATGGAGAGAATTGAAACTATGCCTAGGGAAGAAAAAAAATGTAGGGGACACGACAACAATCTTTCAAAAAAGGTTATCATGTAGGGGAAAAAAAGGGGGTTTTGTTCTGCTTGACACCAGTGATCATAACCAAGATCAGTGAGTGAAAGTTAAAGGGAGAAGGACTTTATCCCAATATTAAGGCAAAATTATAATCAGAGTTACGTAAAAATGGGATGGGCTGTCTTAGGACGTAGTTGAAAGACTGGCACTGGAGAGGTTTAAGCTGAGCCTGGATAATCATTTAGTTGTTTGTAAAAGATTCGTGATTCAGGTTGTTTGTCTCAGGATTATACTAGATGACCTCTGAAGGGCCTTCCAATCTAAAATACTATGATACTTATAAGTGAAGAGTAATTAGAAACCTGTTATGGTTTGTTGTCATTTTTAGAATGAAGTTTGGAAAATTATAGTAGAAAAGGGGAGCTGTGAGTTAGGTTTTGCTTTTCTTTATGGAGCTGGGGGGGGCGGGGCTCAGGGCTTCGTGAAGGAAACTATGGCCCCATCCCCTTTATGCTCCGCCTTCCTTTACGCTCCTCTCCTGACTTTGAAAGGGCTTAGATTGAGAGATAGGGGTTCACTCTGACCACTGTCCTTACTACAACTAGCAGCAAGCAGGTAAGCAAGGTGAGGGTGCTGCCCATTTGAGAGTTCATGTTGAGCTTCTGGCAGTGGTCATGAAATGTCCTGATACAATGAACTTCTGGGGACTTACTAGCAAACTCCTCAAATTCACAAGTATAAGGCTTGCACCAGGTAGTTGGTCACAAGAAAGCATGGGAAGAAAATAAGGAGGGAAAAATAATGGGCACTACCGATATCCCTTTTCTTTGTCCTGGGTGTGTACCAGCCCCAAACCTCAGAACTTTGTAAAGCTACTTAAAACTAATTCAGGGGAAGCCATTTTCCCCGGTCCAGCAGTGTGAAACTTTCTTTTAATTCTTCCTTATAGCATCTATAATACTAACTTGTAGGGATTTTTCTTGGGCTGGAAAAAGCAGAATATTTACTTTCTCCATGCTCAGGAATGGACTTATCCATCATGATGGCCAACAAAGGAGCCAATTAGTAGCAATGTCCATAAAAGCATCTATTCTGTGTGCCACATTCAAGATATCATCTCGACTCACAAATAGCGATGGCAAAAAACAGAAATAGCTTTAAGGTTAGCACTGACCTGGGGTAGATTTATACTGGTGACCTAGAAATGGAGAGTTTAGTATTCTGTAGCACTCCTGCATCTCCTAGCCACTGAATATTCTTTTCCCAGCCCCCTCCTTACATTCTCCTCTCTTATATTTTCAGAAGGAGCAAGTAATATTTTCTTAATACATTCTTTTCCCTCAAACAACTGTGAAGGCCACTTTAATTGCATGTTATTGCTTTATGCATAATTATGGCAATATTAATTCTTGGAATAGCAGGAAATAATTTATTTAAAAGAGCTTGAAGGCATTGGAATAGCAAATCACCCATTCTAAATGAGTATATTTATGATGTCATGATAATAGACAGCTTAACAAGGACCAGAAATATTTTCCAATCCTGCTAAAGGGCATAGAAAGCTAATATAGTCAGGGTATCAACAACTGCCATAGGCATCAATTACAGCCACAGTAGATGCCCATATGATATAGAGAAGCCAAATTCTCACAATGTCCTTTCTTACAACATACATTTTTATTTTATCCTTTCACTAAAAAGGCTAATTTATAGTTTAACTACAAAATAAGATTTATATATCCTGTGTGATAAGTCATGAATGCCCTGATTAAATTCCTCTCTTACAGAAATCACTCAATGAAGGTTCTGAATCCTCTGTGTGCACAGAGATACTATAACCCTCAATGACACAACAGAATGTGCACCGAAGTGCCAATTCTGCAATATGCAGTTTGTTATCTGGATTTAAAAAGGCACTTATTTCTTACATGCTGTTGTAAGGGGGTTTGGCCCATGCACAGAACATCAGCATCCTTGGCTGATAGAATACTCCCGTGTGGAGAAGCTGAGTAGTTTGCTTCTGGGACAGTTATGATGCCATGGAATAGAAGTACCTTGGAGAGATTGTGGAGTATGTGTAGACATTCTATAAGTGGTTCTGGTCTCCTCATCATGTGATGAATGAAAGGCTCTGCATTCAAAAGGCCTTCCACCACCCCTCTTGCCTCAGTCTTTTCATTGTTGCACTTCATCTGCTTAGTGTCTGGTGAAAGTCTATGATGTAAAGGGGGAGATCTTGGGGCCCTCTCCTCTCTGAAGCCATGTGACCCTAAGAAATAGGCATCATTAGTCTCTGCATTTATTCTTGTCTCTTTTAAATGAAGGAAAGTAATCTAGAGGTTAGAAGAGCAAGACACAGGAATCTTGGAGATAGTGTCCATGTTAAGTTTTACAGCCAGTCGATGTAATGTCCTGAGTAGCACAGAGTGACCTCAGGGAGGGGCTTTTGGGAGCCAGAGCAGGGCAGCTGAGACAAGCACTTACCGAGCAGTGATTGTATTGGAACTTGGTGAGGCCAAGGTTATGTAGGAACTGTGCTACAGGAGAGCCACTCTCTTCGGAGACTGAAGTGGTCTTGGTGTAGGAGAGTATGCTTCTGAGGTGTGGGGGAAATATCTGTACGTTTGTTATCATTATATCTTCAAAGTAAATGTCCTTTTGTAAAATCTAAGAGATGCTGTGTTTAAACAGAACTGGGGTGCTGGTTACTGGCCCCCAAAGGTGTGTATAGGGGCATACAACCAGTAGGGGTTCAAAGCAATGGCAGTAGGAGATATCCTAAGCACTCAGAGTACCCCCTAGAACACTAAGAAGCACATGAAGTTTGGCTCTGAGACAGTGAGCCAGATCATACTATTTTTTTAGAGTCAATAAAGGCAAGGCAAGCAGATTTACTTTAATTTGTAGTAATAGCTGACACTTTTTCCTGCTTTACTGTTAGTTTCCAATCAAGTCTATTAATATCTAACATTTTCTTTACTTAACAATTCATTCTTTCAATCTATTTACCTTTTCATATAATTATGTTGCAAGTCTTTTAACAAGCATCAAATAGGATAATTGATATGAGATTAAAAAAAAACACAGATCTGTTTCCAAAGAGGCTACATCATTTTATTAAAATGAATGATGAGAAAAAAGCTCTCTTCTTACTGCTGTTTTCATAATAATAACAATAATAATTATGCAGCACAGAGGAAGGGCCAATGGAGTACAGATCTCAAAGAACTCACAGTGGTCTCTGTCTGTTGCCCGACCAATGCTTGGGGTGGGGAGATTGGGTGAGTCTAATTCTAGAAGAGAGCATGACGATGTTAAAGGGAATGGCTCAGCCTTCAATTCACAGCACATGCTGCTATATCATGACTGTTTCCAGTTCACTTCTTGAAGAGTGGGTGCAGAGAAGCCTTTTAATTGTCTGCTGAGTAAGAATTCAGTGAATAACAAGGACCCAGTGAAGAAACTCAATCTCTTTCTTCTCTGATGATCAGTGAGGCAAGAATTGCAGGGGACCTCTGGGTGAGAGGAGGGGCCCTTCTTACCCAGGTTAATATATCGCCTTGATAAATCAGGTGACTGGTTTTCCCTCTGTTGTATTTCATTTTCAGGTGAATCAGTGGAGAAGACCAATTAGATTAGTCTATGACCCTCTGAGATTCCAAAGGTTGAAGAGCCAACAGAGGTCCAAGAATGGTTTGCCGGAGACCAAACCTGAATGGGGCGGGGAGGGGAATGTGTTTGTACTTCTGTTCCAGTTCAACAGTTGATTAAAGCTTTTTTCCCTCCCTACTATGTAACAGATAGACACAAGCTGAGGATACTGTACATACTCTGATGACCAGGCCCCTTGTCATACTAATAATTTGGATTGTAAAAGGCTTCACATACGTTATCTCATTTGAGACACACAGCAATGCCGTGAGGTCAGTGCTACAGTTATGAAGCCCATTTTCCACATGGGGAACTTGTGGATCAGAGAGATTAAGTGGATTTGCCCGAAGTTAGTAACAAAGTTAAAATTCGAGCCCAGGTCTTCCTGACTGCTGTATGATGATTCAACCCATTACACTTCACTAGGATCATATTCAGTACTTGTCTACAGCTACTCATTTCAGCCCATCTGGCTAATCCATTGTTACTGCTAGATGCTACACTGTCTTCCACACAATACAGTCAATTAAATTCTGTGACATTATTCTTCTAGGGATAGCCTCCATCATTCTAGAGAGAACTCATCAAGAAAGTTTTTAATTTTTGCTTCTCTGTCTCAAGTCTCTCCCTACTCCAGTCCATCCTCCATTCAGCTATTCAACTGATTTTCCTAAAATGCAGGTATGTCCATATAACCCTGTTAACCCAAAAAATTCCAGTGGCTCCAAATCACCTCCAGGAACAACTCCCCTGTGTGGACTGTTTCACTAATCACAGAGTTTGAAAGAAAAGACAGTCAACAACTCCCTTCTTTCTGATGAGCTGAGGAGGACCATACCAGGCCTTGTCCAAGGCCCCTCCTAAAATCTTCTAGGCCTCACCATCTGCTCTGTGCCCTGTATTCCCCAATCATCCTAAGTATTTAAGTAATTTAAGGTCCTCAAGGCCTTTCCATTTTCCTTACTGTTGTGCCCTTGGGACTTTTTGGCCTTTCCATATGCCCCATAGCTTAACTTTCTTTTTATGTACTATCTCCTCTAATTCCAATAGGTGCTCCTTGGGAGCAGAGACTCTCTTTTTTTTCTATTTTTATCTCCTGTGCTTATACTTAATAAATGCTTTTTCATTCATTCACCTCATTCATTACAGGCCCAGTGACTTCATTAAAATATCATTTCTATAACCAGTAGGACTATAAAATTAAATACGCTGCTATTTCCCTGCCACTTGAAAGTCACCTCATGAGGTGCCCATTTCCTGACTTGACATGACACTGCAATTTTTAGTCATGGGAGAGGTGTCAGCCTGGCATGGTGAATGGAGAACTGGCTTTGGAGTCCAAAAGACCTGGGTTCAAATCCTGAACCTACTGGCTGTGTCACCCTGGGCAAATCACCACCACCTCCCAGTACTCTCAGGAAACTCTTTAAGACTAAAAGTTATACAATAGTTGCATAACTTTTGGGTTATAGATTTTTCCTATTCAGGAAACCCTCTATACTGCTAATATCATAGGACCACACAACCATACAATAAACAATGTGTGTAATAAAAATCCACATGTAATAAACTATTGGACAAGGTTCTAAAGGGAGTTAAGGGGATAGATGTTGTTCATGATCGTTACAGAATAAGACATCCTCACTGGGATGTTTATGGTGAGATAACAGAATGACTTCAACCTTAGATCCCAGTGGCAAAAAACTGAATCATCTGATTCCAAACATGGTCCCTTTAAGTTCAACTGATGAGAAGCACTGTCTGCATATGAAAAAATAACCAATAACAACCACCATCTTTCTTATTTACCCATGTTTTTAATGCCATTCAGTAAATCTGGCCTGAGAGTGTAGGACAAAGCAGAACGTGAACAATATAGTGCTTCCTTAGAAATAGTTCTGCCTTTACGGTGCACATCGTGGCCTTGTCCAAACTGAGTAATCTGAATCTGCTGGAGAAGCTCTAATGAATCAGAGAGAAGAATCTAGCTGCTCAGTCCTTTATTCTTCCCAAACTAAATCCAAAGTTCACTTCCCTCTGACTTTGTGAAAATGTGGGTGTGCACACACATGTGTGTGTACTCACTCCTGCAATTCAAGTTCACAGAATCTTTTTTTTTCTTTCTTCCTTCCTTTCTTCTTTCCTTCCTTCCTTTCTTGCCATCAAATAAAGGCATCGTTGAAGCAGTTCCACTGAATTAGGTCTATAGTAAGGTCATTTTAGGTCCCAAACATCTGTCTCCTCAAGACTCTCTATACAGCAGAGTAAGCTACCAGACTTATGAGCAAGTCGTTTTTCCTCAGTCTCCTTATTGGTAAAATGAGGATAGTACGTCAACCTATCTCACAGGGTTGTAATGAGGACACCACTTTGTAAACAATGACCTGTTGTTGTTATAGTATTAGTAGGAGATCAGGCAGGAAAGAAATACTGGGGTCATACTGTAGAGGGTGCCAAGATTCAGGCTGAGAAATTCAGAAATGGTATGATTCCTTTAACAATGATGAGAAAAATGGTCAGGAAAAAGCTTGAAACTACCAACTGCAGTAGTTCACATTTCTAAATAAAAATTCTGAACGACATCTTTCATCTCTTCAAGTTTTCCATTGGCAACTTAGACTAATGTGGAATTTTAATTTGCCGTAGTTCACATTTCTAAATAAAAATTTTGAACGACATCTTTCATCTCTTCAAGTTTTCCATTGGCAACTTAGACTAATGTGGAATTTTAATTTGCCATCCTACTCTACTTCTGCTTACTAATTAAGAGTTTAAGCACACAGATCGTAAGAGTTTCTGGTGTTCTTTATAGACAAATACACTAACAGTAGTTCCTGACCTTAAGGTGTGAATCCACTTCACATGATTCCATTTCAAACTCTAAGTTTGAGAAAAGTAGTCAAGTTACTTCATGCAATCAACACTTATTACTACTTTATATATGACAGAGATCACTTATATAAATTGAGAGACTGTAATCAATTCTGGGGTAATTCTAAAGAGCTGACTAATGCTAATATATATGTAGTATTTTGTCACAACAGATTTTCTTCTTCCAGTGATAAACAACATGGAGTGTATGATCTCCAATTTTCTGGTTTCTGTACAAACATCATTATTAAGCCTTTGTTCCAAGCAATTGTCTTTGAATTTTTTCGGGGGGTGGGTAATTCACCTTCGTTTGGATTCTGGATATCCTAGAACATGGAGACAGTTTAAGTTGCTTTATCTTTGGTGCATAATTTCTGTACTGAAGAAGTCTGAGAGGTCATAGAGATAAGAGAAAATGTTGAGTCCTCCTTCTTGTTCACTTCTTTGCTGCCTCAAAAGTTTCTCTTGGATTGTTAAACTATGTCCACTTCCTCAGTTTATTCCAATTTAGTTATTATTCATCTTGAATGATCTTTTAGGAACATATTATAAAATCAATGTTTATAATTAACATAACAGTAATGGGCTACTATACAAGGAATCACTCTCCAATTAATGGAAACTATATCTTATTGTTTAATGTTTAAATATTACATTAATTAGTACTTGCTCACCAAGTTTTCTAACCTTTAGATCCTCTTCAGGATTTAAGCCCTGACCCAATGTTTCCAGATCCCAAATTAAAAGACTCTGATAAGGTGGCAAGAAGTAACAAAGAACTCACTCTTTGATCAATTTGAAGCCACTTTTTTTTTTCTATCTCCTTAAAACCTGAGCCAGAGGAGCCTGTAGATCCTGAAAGTAGTAGCAGTTACGGGAGGTAGTCATATAGGGTTCAATTAGAAACTACTGAGTTAGTCAATCACTTAGAACTGAAGTCAATAGAGAACAAGACTGAACTCTTGGGAAAATACAGATCAAACCATAAGAGGTAGGAATTATACTTTGTACCAAAAGCCTATTTCAGCTAAACAGATCCTACTAACTGCTAGACATGCAGGAACCCTGCAGTTGTCTAATCTCTAAAACAGAGATAATTCTTGTCCAATATACCTCAAAACTATGGTAAGAATCAGTCCAC
Source organism: Trichosurus vulpecula (assembly GCF_011100635.1). Lineage (NCBI taxonomy): Eukaryota > Metazoa > Chordata > Mammalia > Diprotodontia > Phalangeridae > Trichosurus > Trichosurus vulpecula. Next base: position 185,178,351 of record NC_050574.1, read on the forward strand.
CAAACAACAAGCATCTCTTGTATCAACTATGTGCCAGGCTCTGTGGCTACAAATTTAAAAATGATACAGTTCTTGCCCACAACAAGTTTATATTCTCTGGTGGGAAACACAAACATACAAGTTTATACAAAATAAACACAAGACAAAGGAGAACTCTGCAAAATGTTATGATAGGGACAGCGACTGAACCTATGATTTAATTAGTATAGTAAGCTCTCATTTAAGGAAACTCCTACTCATGCAGGTGGGCCCCTGACCAGCGATATCTGAGGTGCTGAGAGGTTTAAATGTCATTCTCAGGGTTGCACAGCCAGTATGAGTCAGAGATGGTATTTGAACCCAGGTCTTCCTGGCTCCACCGCCAGCTTCCTTTCCACTTCTATATCCTGCCTCTCTATGATTACTACTACAAATTCTACTTGTCATCTTCAAAGCCACCACTGAGTGAGCAGCACAACTTTAGAAGAAACCTGATCAAAACTGGGTAGTTCGAAAAAGCAGAGATTCAAGAGTGAAGATGGGTTAAGCTCCAGAAGAAGTATGAAGAGCTCCCAGAAAAATCAAACCATCTTCTTCCGGGGTTATCATTTATGCATACCTCATTCAGAGTAAAGGAGATGAGAAGCCCAGAGGAAGGTCTGAGAGGTATCTTAGGCATACTACCATTGGTGTTCTAGTTGAAGGAGGAAGGACACTTACAAAGGGAGCTTGGGAGACTACATTTTTGAGAAGAAACTCTAAGATTTGATGGTCATTCTTGATTCTTTAAAATTGCATTATGACTATTTTATATTTAATACCAATGGACACATAAGAGTTAGTTTACTAATATTTATTAGGAATGCTGTATTATACACTCTTGCCTTGACAGCAGTAAACTCTCATGTGGGGAATATACTCCTTTCCTTGCCTCTGCCTTTTAGAATTCTGGTTTTCTTCATGGTCTAGCTCCTGTGTCGGTTCCTGGGGCAAGTCTTTCCTGATCCCTTTAATTGTTTTTTGCTGTTTTATTTAATAGATTGATTTTTACAAGCACTTATCTTTCCTTCCCACTCCACTGTATGAATAGCAGACACTTAATAATAACTGTTCCTTGAATTGAACTGAGTTGACATTTACTGTGTGTGTTTTTTGCAAAGCATATTTTTAAGATAACTGTGTAAATTAGGTAGTGTGAGAATGATTATACCCATTTTATAGATAAGAAAGCTAGCATTCAGAGTTTAAGCAATCAGTGCTCCTTGTACCTGGGCTTCCCTCCCTCTGACTGGAGAGTCTGGATATTGAAGAGCTCCTGCCAAGATTTCTATTTAAGGACGGCACCCAGGCCAACCATATTTCATACCTGGCTCTACTTCTCTGAATTTCCCCATTATGTCCCCTCCCTTAGTACCACTCCCTCTTTAAGTTCTCTTTTGTGTTAGCTTCTTCCCTTTAAATTATAAACTCCTGGGGGGTGGGGCAAGAGCTGTCTCTTTTTTCCCTTTTTGTCTTTTTTTTTTATTCCCAGGGCTCAGCACAGTGCTTGGCATATATAGTAGGTTCTTAATAAATATTTATTGACTGGCTGACTAATTTGGCAACTGTCAAACAGATAATTTATGGCAGAGTCAGGATTCAAATACCGATCACCTGCTTCCTTCTTCGCACTATACCATAATGCCCATTCTGTTCTATTGTCATTCCTTGAAAGAAGTGAGTGCCCATAGCAAGATAGTTAGCTAGGCAAAAGTAATCTAACTGAACATCAGGGAGGCAGATGATGCTAGGTAACATTTCCTACTATCCTTGAGTAGCAAAGAGTAAAGCCTAGGAGATCTTGAGGGGATAGCATTGTGAGGGCCAAGCTCAAAAAAAAAGGTAGACAGTTCATAACCTATATGGCTGGGGTCCAAACTGAACATACTCTGTCTGGGTCAGAGCCTCCCTTAGCCCACGTTCATTATTTTTCATGTCCCAAGGACTGCTAGCGATAGACCAGATAATACTGCTAAACAGACCAGGCTCTGCTCCTTGAGCCACCCTAAGGAATACAAATTATCCCAATAGTTCTTTCCATCTGGGATCTTGCCTTTTAGTCTCCTGTTTCCTAAACTAAGGAAAGGATAGCATGGTCTGGGAAACATATAGGCCAGGGATGAGGCGAAAAGATAGAAGAAGTATTTATAATTCTGTGGTGATGATTAGGAGCTGCAAAAGGAATGGTGCTTGCAAAGAAGAAAAAAAACACAAAGGTAAGGCATAATGGCCATTTTAAAACTAGAGTTTTAAAAAGTTATTATAACTCTTTGAATTTGTCATTCTACATGGAGGAGGGCAACCTCAGCGGTGGAAGGAACCCTAAGAAAAATGTACTTTTTTACATTGTATAGGCCAGGTGGACTAAACAGAGAATTAAATCAAAGTGTATAATTTCCTCAGCTAATGTTGAAGGTCGTCTGCACCAAATGTAGCTCCACAAGACAAAGCCGAGGGATTTCTAAGAGTGCTGGGTGACATTTTTCACAAATAATGGATGCTTCCCTGAGGGATTTTTGAGTTATGTGGTGCCTGCTCATTCTACAGTATCTTCAGAGTAGAAAAACTACTGTTTCTTGCAGAGCAAATGAAACAGACCTAGCATGTTTTCAGTCAGGAAGCTCATTATAGGACACGTGGTGGTCATTAGTAACCCTTAAATCAGCCAGTGAATACTCTCAAGGGCAAAACCACCATATGTTATAGGACTCATTGACTAGGTAAAATAAAATCAGGGAAATTGTCTGGTTGTTAAAGAATGCAATTTCCATCCTGAAATCAAATTAATAAAAGAAAATAATAAGAGAATTATTTTATCAGTGGTTACAAATCCAAGTCATGGCACACACCTAGAAAACTAAGACCAATTCATCTTTGAAAAGGCCACATTTAACTCAGTATCAATGTTCTTTCCAGTTCACACCCTTCTGATGTCAATCATTCATGTTTTTCACAAAAATAATGCCTGAAGTCAAGTCAAAAGCATTTATAACTGCCTAATATGCGTTGGGCATTGTGCTAAGTATTTATTCTGCTCCTTATTCCTTTCTCCTCAATATTTTAAAATTATTGCCTGCAATATTAAAATGTCCCAATCCTTGATGCTAACACTTATATGTGTGCATAACTATTTGAACGTAAGCATTAATTTTATGTCTGGACAGAACCAGGGGTTATGGAGAGTTCACAATCTCTTCTCATAATGGGAGCTCTTTCCCAGTAACTATTTGTTGGTCACCCATGCATCAACATATTCTATACTAGAAGTACTGCAAGGCATCCATCATGGGACCAAGACACAACCTGACACTGATCCTCAACATGGTCACAACTTTATTCAGCTCCAGCAATTTGAGCCTGAATCCCATTTGGCCTTCTACTATGTTACCTGCTTAATGCCCACAGAATTCGCAAGTAATTCTCAAGGCCTACAAACCTGTTATTTCATTGGCATTGGGAACTTCAGATAAAGGAAACTTCCTCTACCCAAGAAGATTACAAGTCATTTGCAATTTATAATTTTAAGAGAGTTGCCTATGGCTCTGAAAAGTTAAGTAACTTTCCCAGATTCACACAGCTAGAATGTGTTAGAGATTGGACTTGAACCCTGGTTTTCCCTTCAAGATTCCTATCCACTATATTTCTCTGTCTCAAAATTGAATTCTAAGAAATAGCTGACACTTTAGCTATCTGGAAAGTAAAAGGATGTTGCAAGAAAGCCTGTTTCTTGCAAGATGTAGCCACAAAGACAAATTGTCACCACGCCAAGTGCTGATCCTTTAAGGGCTACTTATGTCTATTTACTAAGTGACTATGTATGCCAACTTAGACTCCAAAGCCAGAAAACATTCTGGGACTAAGCTATTCTCAGAGGGGAAAAAATAAGGCAGATGAATAAGGAACTCATTCTCTTACTTTTTCTTCTATGTAATTTTTCAAAGATTCCCTTCAAAGAGACTTTCTCTAACATATTTGGCCTACCTGACTGATAAACACTATTGCTGATAGAGAAAGTTCATAGCTTGGGAAAAACTATCAGACTCTGTGGGGCTAACTTTTACCTTCATTACACTGGAGCACAATTGTAGCTTCTTCAATGCAGATGTTCACAAGTAACCCAGGGACACAGAAAAATGCCTTTAGGAAATGTAACATTGGACTTTTAAGAGAAAATAATTGATAGTTCAATGCTTCTTTATGATTCTTATATAAGATGTCTGGTGTTTGCCAGAGACATCAGGTCATTAGGCAACCCTTGGGCACAAGTGTACAAAATCCTGTTGACAAGATCAAGGCAAAATACAGGGTCAAATTAAGAAGAGTTCTGAACTGAAGCAAACTGAACCCCAAATCACAGGGTCAGCCTTTCTCAATCCCCCTTAATTCTAGTGCATTCCCTTTCTTAATTATTTCTAATTATTCTGTATATAGCTAATATGTACATAATTATTTGCATGTTATCTCCTCCATTAGACTATCAGCTCCTTGGGAGAAGAGACTTGTCTTTTGCCTTTCTCTGCTTCTCCAGTAACCTAGTACAGTACTTGGCACATAGTGGCACTTAAAAAATATTCATTGACAGAACTAAAAATGAACTCTAATCAGTACAATGATTCCAGAGGACTGATAATGAAACACGCTATCTATCTCCTCAAAGAGAGGTGATCACGAATTAAACGTACAAAATGAGATACATGGCCAACGTTGTTGTGCTTGACTATACATATTTGTTACAAGTCTTCTCCTGTCTACTCTTGCCTCTGTCCTTCCCCTGAACCATTAAAGGAGGTAGGAGGTGAGAGGGAGAGTAAATAAATGCTTGTTAATTGGGGGAAAAAAAGAATTCAAAACAAGGGTCAGCCTTGGATTCAAGAAGACCCTGATTTGGGTTTTGTCTCTAGCACATACTGGCCATTACTGAATCTTTCAGTGTCCTGGGCAATGCTCTGAGACCATAAGTTGCAGAGCAGTACAGATCTGTGCTGGTCTGGCATAGTGTCCTATTTCAAAGAAACCGCAGGTCTGGTCACACACACACATGCATGCACACACACAAGATTCCTTTCTCCAGTCTTCAAGGGTAAAGTGGTCCTATTCTTGCCGAGGTTAACCCTTCACTTGAACCCTTGATTCCATTCCCTATTATGTCCATATGGAGAATGAAATGGCAAACTGTTCTAGTATCTCTGTCCCATAGTGTCTACCTCTAAAATCTCCCACACTACTCCTTCAATGCTACATATGGCCAGTCATTCCTTTTGCTAAAAACGCCTCCCCCAGATCTAGCCCCTATCTCCAAAAGCTGATGTCCTTCTCTCGCTCAGTTCCTCTCCTCTCCTTCACTTCCTTAGCTTCCGTGACACTGTTTTCTGGTGATTCTCCTACTTTTCTGACTAGTCTTTAGTCTCCTTTGTCTCATGCCCCAAGTCTGTGTTCCCCACAGGCTCTGTCCTTGGCCCTCTTGTCTTCTTTCTCTACACCCTTTCTCATGGGATCTCATTAACTTCCATGTATTCAATGATCTCCTCTGTTCTGATGACTCCCAGTCTACATACCCAACCTGTCCTCCTGACCTCCAGTACTGCATCTCCAGCTGCCCAATCGGATGCTTCCACCTAGATACCATATCTGCACCACAAATTCAACGTGTCCAAATTAAGGCTTTTATTTCCCTTGAATCGGATCCTTTATACAATTCCATTCTTTCTGTCACTAATACCACTATCCTCCCCACTCAGACTTAACAGCTGGGCGTCTTCTTGGATTCTTCACTCATCTAATAGTTTGCAACTTATTTCAAATTTACCTTCACACTCTTGAGTCCTTTCCTCCCTCATATCATCATCATGGTAACTCCTACCATTATACTAATCTCTCTTCTAGCATGTTTTAACAAAGCCTCCTTGGTGTCCCTGCTTCCTCTGTCTTCCCTTTCCAGTCCATGCTTCATTCGGGTACTCAGTGAACTGATGGCATAAAGAAGTTTGACCCCATTATTCTCCTTGTCAAAAGCCTTCCAAGGTTCCCTGTTACTCTGGATAAAATGGAAGCTCCTTAGCCCAGCATTTGCAGCCCTCCCCAGTGTAGCTCCACTTACTTTTCCTTATTTTATATGACTTATTCATTATTTCCTTATTCCACACTATTTTCCTTCACATAGTCTCTATTCTAGACAAAATGGATTCCTAGCAATTCCCTGGTCTCACTCTATATTCTCCCAGACCATTCTCCATTCCTGAGACACACTCCTTCCAAATCCCTGCCTAGTGAAGGCCCAGCTTTGGTGCTATTTCTTTCATGAAGCCTTCTCTGATCCTGCCAGATGAAGGAGATTATCCTCTCCTCAAATTTTCTTATAAGCATTTTGAATTTCTCCCTTATCACATTCTGTCTGGTAGGACATTCATTTGTGTATATGTCATATTTCACATATTAGTTTATAAGCTCCTTGATGTCAGGAATGGTTTAGTTTTCTCTCTCTTTAGCTTTTGGGCCTTCGTACAATATCTTATGCTGTTCTTAATGGGAGGTGGTTAGTAGGAAGGACATATTTAGAGATACTTGTTACTTGAAAAATTAAAAAAATAAAGAAAATGAAATGTTAAAAATGAAAAAACTCCACCTATCAATAGGGGATAACAACTGCTCTACATTGTATATTCTTAGAGAACTGACTGGGTGTGCTAAGAAGTTAAATGACTTGCTTAGATTCACCTATTATGTACCCATCAGAGGCAGTATTTGAACTCATGTCTTCCAGACTTTTAAGCTGTCTCCCTATTGTCTTAATATATGTTTGTTGATTTTGTTAAGTGAGATAACCTATAAATCAAATCCTTAGAAAATGTGCCTATGTGTTAGACGTTAATTTTATTCAAATGAAGTAACTTCCTTTAAATCAACTTACCAGCTACAGAAAACCTTAATTTGGATTAAAATTTGACTTCAGTGTATGCCACCCACTGTGCCCAATTACAACTTGCTATATAAACCTTTAACATACCCAAACAACCACATGATTAAGACAAACAGGAAGTAGCTATATAAGAATTCAATAACATAAAATGCAGCCAACTCCTAGGGTTGCCAAGTTATGGTAAAAAATGTTTTCAATGAATTTGAGAAGGAAGTTGAAAAAAGTAAAATAAAAGACATCTGAAGTAAGATACTGTCTGTGTAAGAGAAGAATGATTCTTTGTTCTTTAGGATTTAAGGTACAGGATTCTTTCATCCTTGTTATTTATGCTCCTCAACTCCCTCTCTGATGATCTGGGGCAGAAAGGAAAGGTAACAAGGGAGAAGATAACAGGCCTACTAGAGTCATTCTTTCTTTCATTGGAAGAATCACAGAAGATGGGGCATGGCACTCTAGGCTTCCATAGAAACACAGTTTGAAAAACCCTACTAAAAGTCTGCTGGCCTTCAGACTGTCCTATGTAAATAAATATGGAAGGGATCAAAAGCACTTTGCAACTTAGGATTCCTTAAAGCACACCCACTGCCTCAAAGTCACACTCAGGTGTCATATCAAACACAAAACCAAACCAAACCCCACTAAACTTAGGGGTCACTTTTTCTTCTGTTCTTTTTTTCCCTACTCAGCCTCTATCCAACTAGACATTCCTACCAGAGCTGATCTTGATAAAGTCTCCATTCTCTTCCTCTTCCACAAAGGCTATTCCTATAGATTGTGAGACCTAAATGTGAACCTATTGGTGACACTGTAATAGTTACACAGCAGTCATATCAAATAGACCTCCAGGGAATATACTCCTTAAGTCCTAGAGGCTGAGGGGTCAGAAGACTTCTAATTCTCTTGAGAAACACCTAATTTACACTGCCAGTGTTGGCTGAACTTTAACTAGTTGGTTCTATCAATAATTTTATCCTATAGGAGGGCAGTTTTGTTCACCTCTGAGAGATTTAAGAGATGAGTACATGTAGGGGATGTTTCTGGCTTACCTCCCAATCTTATCCTTTGATAGGCTGAGATAGTTCTCAGTGGGAAGGTAGTCAAGGATGGGCAAAAGGGAACAATCTACACTGCATGTGAGATTTCTTGTCTCCCCAGGGCATCAAGAATATTTTGATTATTAACCTTTTGACCCTACCCCTATAGATTCACATCTAATCCTGGTAAATTACCTTCTAAGAAGGACCATTCAGGAGAGCATCCTGGGTATCTTCTAACCACTCTGACAATACGGTGAAGCCAATAGACACCTTTTCTGAATAATCCTTGTTGCCTATATTCATAATTGAAATAAATGCTAAATTTCAGTTAAGATATTAGTAAAAATAGAAATCTAACTTTTTTTCCATTCAAGTTTACAGACTCCTGAAAGGTATCCACCTTGGCAACCCATGTTTAAGAATTTCTATTATATGGTGAGTAAAAATTATAGGGTAAAAATGCTATTCTTGCTTGAACAGTTTTCCAGAATATAATTCAGCCTTGTAAATACATGTAAAGCATTTGATAGCTAATATTAATGGCTAACAGTTGTATAACAATTCCAATTATACAAGTATAATTTCAATTATAAAGCAATTTACATATATTTCATCATTGATCCTCATAATAGCCCAGTGAGATGAATAGCACAATTATCATTATACCCATTTTACTAATGAGGAAACTAATGCTCAAAGAGGTTGTGACTTGTTTAGCATCATATATTTGAGAAACAGTATGTCTTCATCCCAAGTGTATAGTTCAGAGGCTCTCTCCACTATTGACCTTCCCATAGATTACATATATTGTGAATTACAAATGATGAAATTTGCACATCTTACTCCTTTCCCCAGCATAAATCTTTAATTACTCTGGGTTGGTTGCTACTTATAAGGCTGTTCCCAAGAAACCTATTTTCTGTCAACATAGCCATATTCTCCAGATTACTAAAGGTAAAACATGTTTAATAATTAGAAAAATGACTAAGCTGACCAACCACCACCCAAACTGAGAAAATATATAATATTCTTCTAGTTTTTAAGCCACAATGACAACTTCTTTTCATTTCCTTTGCATTTTTTAAGAATTCTCGGCTCAAAAGGCACTTATTTCAACTAAAAATATACATCCAGTATATTCTCTGACATTGTGCTGACAATCTGTCAACCTAAAGGCATTCCATTAACTGTCAGTTTAGAGTGGTGTTGCAAAGTTGGCTAAATACCTTCTGAGCAAGGGCTTTTCCTGTTTAAGTAAATTAGGATTTATAATTGTTAACCATAAAAAGTTTACCCCAAGGTCTAAAATGAAAATTGGTACAGAACTAGATAAATATTTTATTTTTCCTTCTAATCAATTCTCACCTCCACAATTTCGAACCAGTAAAGGAGATGTATGAAATTTTGATGGGTCTGTGTCATAGTTGGAGAAATGTCTGCCCTAATTTGCCTTGGAGGCTCACTGGGCTTCCAGAAGAGAAGTACAAAATGGAAGTCTCCATGTAACAATTCAAAACTGGGGATGCCATTTAAGTAAGTTCCCTTACAATCCTCCCCTCATTGGCTAAGTTACAGATCCATAATCTCTTCCACAGTTCTCTTGGTTGAGAAAGGGTTCAGTAGTCTCTCTTTTGTCCTGGCCCTTATGGAGACTCAAAGAGGTATTTCTAATTTAGACTTGGATTATTAACTTATTAACAGCAAGTCCCATGACAAAGGAGGGCTTTATATACAAGTTCTTTCCATGTTCTGTTGGATGGCTCATAGAACTCGTATTTTGTTGACATGATCACATTATTAATTTTCCCATTCATATGCCCTCTCTGATCTCTGTCCATGTAATCAGCACTGTCTACAATGAAAATACTGAAGTTCTTGTTTCTTGTACTACAGGAGAAGAGAACTGAGCTCTTCACAGCTCGTAGGTTCTGCCAAACAGCAGTTATCCTTGACTTCCTTTTTCCACTTCAAATATTCAAACATCCACATCAGAACACCTGCCTTAACTCCCAGACAGATCATAAAAACCTAAGCAAGTAAAAAGATCAAGGAACTTAAAAGAAGAAAGGAATGGGAGTGAATTATAGATCATATCTTCCTTTTCCTAGTTGGGTTTCAAAGTATTTTTGGCTTGCCACATTGAGCCAGTGCACTACACTGGAATCGGGAGGGTCTAGTCACTTGGTGCAAGACCATGGGCAAGGCATTTGACAATGACAGCAGCTCCTATTTCTACAGCCCTTTACACAGGTTATCTGTTTCTTTGGAGCCTAATACAAGCACCCTGTGAGGGGTACACGTTAAGTATCACTATCCTTGTGCATTAGGGGAACAAGGTGAGGCCCAAGGATAGTAAGCTATTTGCCCATGCCCTGAATCAGAGACAAGAAGAGAGTCCAAACCTGTCATGACTTGAAGTTTAGCAATCTTTCCACTACCCCATGCCACTGCTTCATTCCTCTAAGCCTTGGTCTAATCTAAACTAGGGGTATTTATTAAGAGACTGACTCTCAAATTATCTGAAGGGAAGGGCAGATAACACATGCTAAGTGACCAAGAAAACATCTACAAAGTATCTACTAAGCAATATTTTTACTCTCCCATTGCTACAAAATCTTGATGAGAATAATTAACACATGGATCTGGGTTATTTATAATAAAGGTATGAGAAAGAAACAGAATGTATTCTACATCAGTCTTCAAAGTCACACAATAAATTGAATGGTACAATGAATACCACTGTGCTCGCTGGTTGCTGACATTAAAAAATTGACTGACTACGACAAAATGTTGGCTTGAATAATCTTCTCCAACGAGTTATCTCCTATGCATACAGCAAAATTATACAAGATTCTAGGAAAGACAGAACAACGAGGAGTTCTGATTATTCTCACTACACCAGCCTCCCTGCCCTCTGGCCATCATTCTTATTTTCCCCCAACTAGAAACTTCAGGCTTCACCTCTGTGACACCTGGCTCTGATAGGTGAGCTTTTGCTTTATACTGCCCAGAAATGGGGCTCCCCATCATTTCCTAGTCATCTTCACATCATTCTGCCTATGCTCAGGCCATCATTCTCATCTGCCTTCCAATCAGAACCTTGAACTTCGGGCTCCAATAGGTGAGGGTTCATTTTGTCCTGCCAACTTCTTGGCTACCTCCACACCGTGCTGCAATATCACCCCCTCTTTTCTTTACCCTGGGTCACCTTTCTCTTAGAAAGTGAGCCACCTTAAGGGAGTGACTGTCTTTCTTGTTTGACTTTGCATCACCAGTATTTCACACAGTGTCTGTCTGACAGCAAGCACTTACTAAATGCTATATCTATCTACTTCTCTGTCTATCCACTCATGTTAAGTGAGGTGTAAGACACACATATACATACTTGCTTAAAGCTGTTTGCTATTGTCATGGAAGATATAGTTCAGAATCCAAATGGAAAAGGGATTCCCTAAAGAAAGTGAGGTCCTTCCAAATGTTTGCATATCATGTTGTGCTGATATCATAACACCTTCTAAATGAGATTCATAATAAAAAATTTGGCTAAACTGTCCAAATAGGAAAAATTGAGCATTAACAAATACCTATTAGCCAGTGTATGATATGCAGGTCAATGGACAACCCCAGAGCTGGTCCATTAGATCCTTATATTATATTCTGCTCTACAAATATCCTTATTTGTGGGTAAATACATTATATCCTAGATAGACACTGAGTATGGACAAGAAACTGAATCTAGAACTGAATAGGAGAAGAAAAATGGGGTAGATTTCCTTGGGGAAATTGTGCAATACTTTTAATAATCTCCAAGTTTCTCTCTGAAACAAAGGCTCATCTTTTTATCACAAATATTCTTCCAGTGATATTGTATGACTGTGAGTCACGGAATACCACAGTCTCTGAATAATTCAACTTGTAGGTCACCCAAAGGGCAATGGAGAAGTGTATGATGGGTGTGACTAGGCTCCAACATATCACCAATGAACAACAGCCTAAACATTTACAGACATGGCCAATGTGCTGACATGTATTGCCTACTATACTTATTGGTAACAAGCGAAATGGTTTCTATTTGTGAAGGGGAGGGGACCAGAGGGTGGGAGAGTCAGTCACGAGTGACAGTGATGCAAAAAAGAATAAACAAGAGTATCAATGAAACATGAAAATGCACAGAAGAAAAAAGAAAGAAGTTCAGAAACAAAGAGAAACTGGATAATTTTGTTATTATTATGTTAAACTTAATATACACTTAAAATATGAAACAGAAACTTAAAGTTTTATGTGCTAAAAATACAGAACCTTTCTGTTTTGGATACTAAAATATTTATGTTTGAAGTTTCTTAAGTTTATAATAAAAAGAGTTGAGGCATAAAGGACAACACCAAAAAGATGTATCATTAGAAAAGAAGGTGGGCTTTGAGAGGGCAAGGTATAGAATCACAGATTTTTGGAGAGATTTAGAGCTAAATCATAGATTTAGTGTTCCTAGAGTCCAATTCCTTAACTTTACAGATGATGAAACAGGCTCAGAAGAGCCAAGTGACTGACCTATCCAGTCACACAGCTACTAAGTGTCTGAAGTGAATTTTAACCTAGGTCTCTTTGACTCCAAGCTCTGTGCCTTATACACTATGCTGTGGCAGATAGTCTAAATACTCTTCTTTTATCTGTTAAATATGTAGAAGTTGACAGGAAGTCCACCAGCACCTTGTGTGGATGAAGGCAAGGATTGATGGAAGTACGAGATGGCATGGATTGGTGATCTCCACCACGGGAGAGACTCACAGATCCACTAGATTATCAAAATTCAGAGAAAAGCTAGGCTGGAGGATTAATAACTTAAAAAAAAATTAATTCCTCTGTTGAGCTAAATCCCCCCCCCACAGTGGTTTAAACTCAAGAACTTATTAATTTCATTGTATTATAACCTAGTTCATAAATACAATAAGTTTTGTTAAAATATCACTTCTTCAGCTTCCTATATAGAAGATTCGTGTATATAGCAGTCCCTTTCAGTTGTGAGATTCCATCCTTCAGTGATGTAAGTGCTAAGCTATGTCTCACCAACAGTAGGTAAAAGGAGTTCAGGAGGGGGGCAGGAGATCACAAGATCATAGATTTAGAGTTGGAAAGGACTCTTAGGGTCATCTTCTTCAACCTCATCACTTTACAGATGAGGAAACTGAAGCCTATAGATAATAAATGACTTGTCAAAGGCAGACCTGGGACCTGAACCCAGGCTCTCAGACTCTAAAGCCAGTGAGTATGCTTTCTTCTATACCATGCTGAGAGCTAAGAGATTTCAAGCTCTTGCCCACAAAAGTTATTTTTGGGAATATCTATCACAATGATAATGATGATGATTAAAATTAATAGCCAACATTTATATAGGGATTTAAAATTTGCACAGTATCTTATATACATGCTGTCACAGATTCCTTTAGACTAGCCAGGAAAAGAAAGGCATTTGAATTTTTCACATCCTGGCTAGGCAGTGAAGTAGAATAATTAATTCTTCCATTCTTCCTTCTTTCTTTCCTTCCTTCCTTCCTCCCTCTTTGGTAGCACAGAAACAGCATAAAACAAAACCAACACAATAAATGTAAGTGACAGTGTATATAACATTCTTCCCCCATATTCTCCTACCCCACTAGGATATACATCTTTTTTTTTTCTTTTTTCTTTTTGTAAGGGGGAAGGCAAGGCAATTGGGGTTAAGTGACTTGCCCAAGGTCATACAGCTAGTATGCGTCAAGTGTCTGAGGGTGGATTTGAACTCAGGTCCTCCTGACTCCAGGGCCGGTGCTCTATTCACTGTACCACCTAGCTGCCCCCCTACATTTCTTTTTTTCAAAAATGTATTTAGAATTTTATTTTCCCCCAATTACATGTAAAAATTTTAATATTAATTTTTAAAACTTTGAGTTGAAATTCTCTCCCTTCCTTCCCCCCACTGAGAAGGCAAGCAATTTGATATAGATTATACATTTGTAGTCACGCAAAACATATTTCCATATTAGTTACATCCTAAAAGAAAACATAGATTCCTCCCAAAAACTCAAGAACAATTTAAAAAGTAAAAAAAAGTATGCTTCAATCTGTATTCAGACCACCAGTTCTTTCTCTGAGGATGGATAACATTTTTCATCATAAATCCTTCAGAGTTGCCTTGGATCACAGTTTTGCTAAGAATAGTTAAGTCATTCACAATTGATCATTTTACAATATTGCTGTTACTTTGTACAAAGTGCATTTCGCTTTGTATCAGCTTATGTAAGTCTTCCCAGGTTTTTCTGAGAACATCCTGCTCATTATTTCTTACAGTAAAATAGTACTCCATCACAATCACATAGCACAATTTGTTCAGCCATTCCCCAATTGATGGGCATAGGATATACATTTCCTTATCTCTTTTCTGGAGTCCAGCTGACTTTCAAACATTTTTAACAACTTGGAGCAAATTATTCTTAAAGGGGCTGGTGCTCCACAATATTTTTATCCCACTTCTCAAAGAGAAAGGATTGACTAAATCAAATAATTGGCCAATAGATATCTTCCTCCTACTGGCAAAGAAAGCTTTCTTGAGGTGGGATTATTTCAGAGCTTGACCTTTAAAAAAACTTCTTTTGATCAGTGGATGCAATTGCTCAAAACAAGGATAAAGGTGATAGTAGAGATTACATGTAGGGTCAAAAGGCAACTCATTCAATGGTTTTGCTAAAGATTTAAATAAACCAACAGGTATTCACTATATGTTCAATCTCAGGCCAGGTGGGCAATATAGAGGACACAATGGACACAGCCTTTGCCCTCAAGGCACTTACGGTCTGAGAAGGCATAGTGAACAATCACACATGAATCACTAGGGACCATTTAAATGCTAAGACACTTCCAGTTTTTTGCCAGCACAAATATTTTTGTATCGGTATGACCTCTTACTCTGTTTGATCTCTTTTGGGGATAAGTCTATCAGTGTTGTAAATGGGCCAAAAGGCATGCACTGCTTTCCAGACTGGCCAGGTAAATTCACAGGTTCACCAACAGTGCATTAGTGTACCTACTTTTCCACAGCCTCTCCAACATTTGTCATTTTTCCTTTGTTTTTGGTCATCTTTGCCAATCTGATGGGTGTAAGGTGGATTGAAGGATATACATCAGTTGGGGAATGGCTGAATGAACTGTGGTATATGAATGGGATGGGATACTATTGTGCTGAGAGAAAAAAGAGAAAAGATGATTTCAAAGACACATGGAATGTGTCTGATGTGATCTGATGATGAATGAAATAAGCAGAATCAGAAGAACAATTTATACTAAGCTAGCACTATTACAAAATGAACAGATTTGAAGATTTTTATAAACTGATGATGAATGAAAGAACCAGAACCAGAAGAATAATTTATATAACAATGCTGAAAAGACAAATTTGAAAGCTATAAGACCTATGATCAATGACTATCTATGATTCCAGGGAGCCAATGATAAAATTACCATCGTATCTCCTGGCAGAGAAGTGATAAGATCCAGGCTTCAGAATAAAACATGCATTCCTTTTTTTAATCACAGCTAATGAGGGAATTTGTTTTGCCTGACTATGTATATTTGTTACAAGAATTTTTTTTCCCAATGGAATGGATGTGAGAGAGAAAATATCTTTGTTAATTACAAGAACGTATACTATGTATGGTATTGGCTATAAATACATGATGCAGTCAGAAACAAATGAAGGTAATTAAGTTAGGAAGTTTTCATGGAAGAGATGGATTTCTTGCTAGAGACCTTTTAAGTTGGTCTTAAAAGCAAAAAACTTCACGAATTAAAAATACCTTAGGCCCTGGCATGAAAATATGGCCTA
Organism: Trichosurus vulpecula; assembly: GCF_011100635.1. Lineage (NCBI taxonomy): Eukaryota > Metazoa > Chordata > Mammalia > Diprotodontia > Phalangeridae > Trichosurus > Trichosurus vulpecula. The sequence continues at coordinate 185,194,177 of NC_050574.1, forward strand.
TGACAATTAAATGACTAAAAAAAATTATCTGTCTGCATGGTAAATAGTTGATAGGCCACCAGAATTGTTCCTTTAAGGTAAAGGGAAAGAGGCCTGGACTCAGAATTATCTTCATTTCCCATCTTTGTGACTTTGGGCAATTCATTTCAACTGTCTGGTTCCTCATCTATAATATGAGGGGGTTAGGTGAGATGACTGCCAACATCCCATATCCAGCTCTAAATTTATGTTTTTTGGAAATGCCATGTGCAGATGGTTGGCAGAGACTACTGTGAAGCAGCCACATCATTCTGTTATTTCATAATTTGAGTTGAAGAATAACCTTAGGGTATGAAAGCTGTTCCTGGATCATAACCACAGCATAATTATGGTGTTATGGTTTTGTGTGTTTTTTGATTTGCAACTTTTAGAACTAGAGAATAAAACCTGCTTTGTTACTTTTCCTAGTTCCCGATGATGGGACTTATCAGCTGGTCATGGACACAAATGGTTACAGTAATAGAAGATGTTTAAGGACTTATCAGTTTGTAGCAGTTTGGTACACTAGCTAACACAGACTGCCAATTTGTTTCAACAGATAAGTAATGTCTGGGTTAACTTCTAGCCAGGGTCCTCCCACACATACAAATGAGAGAGCAGAACGCACAACAATCTGTCACTTGGGTGCACTGATTTAAACTCTCCTCAGTCACAAATTCATCCATTAAGCTACAGTGTATTTTTCATTTCCGGATTAGCACACGCCAGGGCATAGTCCATTGCCACCCTGTGCCTGTAGAGAACCTGTTCTATACATATGATCTTAGAACCCTAAGGGGAAGTGATGGCTGAGAACACATACTTTAAGTCTACAGCTAGGCCTGGTGGGAAATGCCTGTGATCATCACAGGATTCTATTCACCTGAAGGCCGTGACATCCTCATTATCTGCATCACAGTGGCTTAAAGCTTTAAATTGCAGGCAATGAAGTAGTGTTTTCAGTCAATTAGCAGATATCTTAAGGCAATGCCCTACTTGGCTTAGAGAAAGAAGCAGATGTCTTGCTCTGGTACATACTGATGAACTGGTATCAATCAATGTGAGATGGTTTAGCTTGGAAAGAAACCAAGAGTCCTCATGTGTCAGGGACACAAGAAGGCAGCCTCTTTTACATGGATTTCTGCCAGGTCTATTTCACTGATGGTTTAAAGTCTGGGGATTTAAGGGACCAGCATTTCAGTTTTAATGGCTAATGCTGAATTTCACTGCGTATTGATGTAACTCAGGAAAAGTTGTCACAGCTGCAAGTGCTAGGGGCTGTTTGGTTAAATCACTAGCACACTAGATGAGCTGGGAAAACCTTCTGTAAGTTAAATGGAAAGAATACTGGCTTTGGAGTTAGAGGACCTGAGTTCAAATTCCACTTCTGATGCTTACTACCTGTGTGACCTTGGGCAAGTGATTTCACCTTTGTGGGCCTCAGTTTCTCTCATCTATAAAGTGAGAAAACTGGACTAAATAGCCTCTGAGATTCCTTCTAGCTCTGAATCTATGATCCTCTGAGTAAATGAGTACTAGCCTTAGAAAAAGAAGGTCTGGGTAAGAGGCCTAGATCTTCATTGCTATATGACCTTGGGCAGGTCAATAAAAAATGTGGGTCTTTGTTTCCTCAACCATCAAATAATAAGCTCAGGGTTGATGTTCTCTGCAGTCCCTCCCAAATCTAAAATCCCCTGGGTTCATTCATCATCATCATTACTTCCAACAAACATTTGTTAGAGAACCTTTTATGGAAATGGAATAGTTCTCCTATGTTGTCAATTTGCTGCAGACCCTGACAAATCACGAATATGATATTTAACAAATGCTACACACAATACTGTACTACCTTGTAGTTAGATATGAGGGGAAAAGGAGTCTGCATAACTAATTATAACGAATATTTAGGAAATTAGTTGCAAAAGAAGGTATGATCCTATTAAGACAGCAACCCTGAAAGAAAATGTTGATCATTATCCCATGCATTGTTTGCCCTTCTGGCACGTACTGGGACACATACTTAAGTGCTTAAGGGGAAGAGATTTAGTTAACTTTTCCCAGTTTGGAAATACAGGTATATGTGGAAATATTCTGTATCAACCCAATTGTTGGGCCTTTTAAAAATAATTTTCAGTTCTTCCAATGGACAAAATGTAGATTTGAAAGGGGGAACCCTCTTAGACACTGTAAGAAAAAAGTGTAGTCAGTCAAATGTCATGCTTGAATGGACTGCAAATAATTTACAACTGAAAAAGGCAGAGAAATGTACTAGAGTATCTTCTTCTTGATTTGATACTTATAAAAAGGAAGGAGCTCGTAGAATTAAGTACTTGGTAGTGTTTGAAATGTACATTTTGCCAAGTCTAGCCCTATAAGCTGTTATTTCTCACTCGAATGGGACGTTACAGATAACTTTTAAAGAATCTAACAACAGCAGCTTTTCGTCAACTATGGTCTATTGGTTATTAAAATCTGGTACGGAAAAATTTATTTAGTATATTTCCTATGGTAATATTGATTAGTTTTATACTTTTTTTTATAAGTTTAGATATGTTTTTATATAGGTCATAAATACTATTAAACAGAAATATTTTGTATCTTTCATGTACTTATCAAAGAAAGTACATTTATTTATTTTTAGGTGACCCTGATGGAAAATGACTATAAACTGAAATCAGGATTTCAACAGAAAGAGAAAGGAAAAGAGAAAGAGGAAGAAAAAAGAAAAAGAGAGAAAGTATTTGCTAAACACTGAGGATAAAACTATAAACAAGAAAGCGCCTGACCTCAAGAAGCTTATATTTTATTGAGAGCAGACAATACATACTGGGGAGGTGGGGGCAGGGCCTAGCTGGGGTGACATGATTTGGAGCTAGTAGAAGCCTCGTTGCAGGCAAGATAAGGTAAGAGCTCACCTGTTATAGTCTAGGGTGGTTCGTGTCTAAGGTTTCTGAGGAGAGGTAAGGATGGCCTGTACAAGGGTAGAATGTTTTGGAGCTGGTGACAGGGAAGTATAAGAATGGAAATTATACTAAAACTGTTTTTCAAATAGTAGTCTACATTGTTCTATACTGAAAAGAGTTCTGGAATTGGAGTCTGAGGACTAGGATTGAAATGCCAGCTCTGTTACAGACTACTTGTGTGACCCTAGATAGGTCACTTTAACTCTGTAGGCTTCAGTTTCTGAAGAGGGTGGGATTAGGTTATCTTGAAGGTCCCTTTTTGTTTGCAATCTTTGGATTTAGGTCTGGTCATCATCTCATTCCCATAAGTTTATTGAAGAAAGAACATTAATAAGCTCTTTGAGGGCTTATATACACATATGTACATATATATGTCTTATATATTTCCGTATCTGTCTCAGGGCCCAGAAAATTAATAATAATAATAATAATGATAATATATTTATATAGTATCTACTGTGTGCCAGGCACTATGCTAAGCACTTTTACAAATATTACTTCATTTGATCCTCATAGCAACTATGGGAGGTAAGTGCTATTGTTATTATCACTTTACAGAAGAAGAAACTGAGGCAAACAGAGGTTAAGTGACTTGGTCCAAGGTCACACCACTAATAAATGTCTGAGGCCGGATTTGAATTGAGGTATTCCTGACCTCAGGCTCAACATACTGAAAATAGCAGGTACTTCATAAATATTGGACAAACTAAACTATTTTATGACATGTCTGGCATCACTTTTCTATTTTTGCATTTCTCATAAAGAGGCTACACTAGCAATATCCTCATCTGTGAAATGAAGGGACTAGATTTGATGGATCTCATCATTCATCAGGACATTTTCTTTAAAGAAAGAAAAAAATCCTAATACAAAGTTGAGTCTCTAAAAACAATTCCCTTTCCTTTCTTCATTCTCCCTGGGGCTTTTTCAATATCCTTGCTCTATTCCAAAAGCCACCAAAATGGCTAGAATGTCCATGTTTTATGTGTAGAAATAAAAAGACAGATGATAGGAGAGACATGATGAAGTCAATTCAACAAACCTTTATTAAACAACTACCATTTGTAAGGCATTGCTCTAAGAGCATGAGATGTAAGGACAAAACAAAAATTATGTCATAGTAAGGAGGAAGATTAAACATTCACACTAATAAGTTTAGTACAAAGAATCCTGAGGAGGGAGAGAGCTCTAGCTGTTGGGGAAAGGCCTCATGAAGGAAGTCCCAAGCTGAGACTACAAGGAAGAGAAGGATCAAGAGAAACAGAAAAGTATAAGTAAGGATGGAGTCCAAGAACTAGGTGCAGCTTGTGCTCATGCAGGGAAGCAAAAAACAGAGGACTGACTGTAGGAAAATACTTAGTAGTCCAATTTGGGTGGAGTGTAGAGTGTGTGAAGGAGAGTACTGTGCAATGCTGGGAGAGGCAGGCTGGTGTCACATTGTGGTGGGCTTAAATACTAAAGGCTGTATTTTATTCTATACAAAATGGGGAGTCATCAAAGTTTTTTGAGCAGAGAAGTGCTAGGGGTTTTGCTACAAAATGGGTTAAACAACAATAGAAAGTCCATTTGGAGGGGGAAAAAGCAGATTTCAAAAGACCTAGAGAACTGTTTCAAGGTGAAAAAGTTATGTCAGCAGGAAAAAGAAATTCCATAAAGAACTGGAGGTACTACAGGGGTTAACTGGTGAATAAAATTTGAAGAAAGGCAAGTTTAAAAGCTAACTGGCATAGTCAACAACTGTTTAAGGAATAGACAGCCATGGGTATACCTGTGAGAGTAGAAATGAGAAGAAAGTACCAATGAATGTTAAAGAAGACAGACAGACCTCTGCACACTTACCTTAACCTGGAGTCCACAGATATTTCAGAGGGTCTATGAACTTGGATGGAGAAAAAAAAAAACTCACATTTTTACCTTCACTAGCCTTTAACTGAAACTTAGTTGCTTCCCTTAATTAGTGAAAAAAAACATTATTCTGAGTTTGGGGAGGGGGAAAATATTTATTTAATACCTACTATGTGCCAAGCACACAGAAGGCTAAGCACTTACAAATATTATCCCACTTTATCCATGGGCTATCCATAGGAGTTGATAATGGGCTTTATCAGATTGCCAAAGGAATTCAATGACAGAAAACAGGTTAAGAAACTCTGCTCTAGACAAGGAAAACTTTGGTAAGATAATTGCATATTCAAGGAATCTTTTCTTAGTGTTTAAAAATTTTCAATTAATCTTATCTATTGAAAGACTCTTAACTGGTCAACAATTAATTTATTGAGAGCCTACCGTGTGCCTGACACCATGACAGGTGCTGTGGAGGACAGATTACTCTAAGGCATCCATTAGAGTGTAGCTTTTATTCCAAAACTCTCCACTACTTCTAGCTTCATTGTTTCTGCTAATGGCACAACCATCCTTCCAATCACTCAGTCATCTTTGACTGTACTTCCCCACAATAATTCACCGTCCCATCCCCATCCAACTGACTGACGATTCTCGTCAACTCCCTCCATCATCTTTTCCTTTCGACTCCCACTACAATCTTTCTAGTTCAGGTTCTTATTACTTGTGGCCTAGATTAATCTAATGGCTTTCTAACCAATCTTCTGGCCTCTGATTTATCCACTCCCCAATCCATCTTTCATACAACACTGTCCAAGTAACCTTTATGCCTATAGTTTATCCATCCATCTGTCACAAATATGATCATACTACCTCTCTCCTCAGAGAAAGGCAGCAGCTCTCCACTGCCTGCCCAAGTACTAACCTCATCCGGGCCTTCAGTTTCCTTCACTGCCTGGATCCCAGCTACTTTACCATTCCTAGCTCACACCGTAGCTTCTCCCTTCTGCCCAACTGAACTATTCTCCATGCCATCTGCTTCATGGCATACCTTGAATGGCGCTTCCTCTCAACCACCTCCAAGTTTTCATTATTTTACATAATACCTACTGGGAGCTGATCTTTGTACAGCACTTTACAAACATTATCTCATTTAATCTTCACAACAACTCTGGGAGGTAGGGGCTATTACTCTCCCTGTTCCACAGATGAGGAGACTGAAGTGATGTACTCACAGTCACATGACTCCTAAGTGTCTGAGAGCAGATTTGAATGCATGGCCCACCTCTTCTATAAAGCCTTTCCTCACCCACTAGGGGAAAGTGAGACTTTTCCTTTTCACATCTTTTATGGAATTTTTCTGGAGCCTCCCCTTTGCACTAATTATAGTCTCCCTCATATCCTAGTTATTTGCAAACATCAAATAATCAATCAACAGCATTTATTAAATGTATACTATGTGTATACCACAGTATAGTACCAGAGGTGCCGGAGCAGCGATACAGAGAAAAAGGCAACAGTCCCTGCCCTGCACTTTTCATCCTATTGGGGAGACAACTTAAACACATAGACATATATATGAACAGAATATATGTGTATATGTACACACATATGTATATACATTTATAGATATTTAAACAATGTAATTTGGGGAGGGAGGGCATTAGATGCTAAAAGGGGTTAAATAATACGGAAATGTTTTGCATGGTTGCACATGTATAGCCTATGCTGAATTGCTTAACATCTCAGGGAGCGGGGAGGAAAAAGGGGGAAGGAGAGATTTTGGAACTAACATTTAAAATGATGTTAAAATTTTTTTTACATGTAATTGGTAAAAATGAAACATAATTCAATAAAAAAGAGGTCAGGAAAACTTTTATGTCAAATGTGGCACTTGAGCTGAGTCCTGAAGGAAATATGAGATGCTAAAAGAGGTCAGGGAGCACGCAGTCTAGCCATTTAAGGCAAACAGTGCAAAGACAGAGACAGGAGGTTGAGGGTCATGTGTAAATAATGCGAAGAAGAGCCGGTAGAGTACAGATATGGGAATAACATATAATAAAGCTGGAGAGGCAAGTCTGGTCTCAACCAGGTTGTTAAAGGCTTAAATATACCAAATAAGAGCTTATAGTTAATCCTAGAGGACAGGAAATGACATGGTCAGACATGTTGCCTGCCCTCTCCCTTCTCCACCTCTCCCAGTCCCCATCATATTTGTTGTTCAGTCATGTCTGACTCTTCATGACCCCATTTTGGGGTTTTCTTAGATACTGGAGAGGTTTGCCATTTCCTTCTCCAGCTCATTTTACAGATAAGGAAACTGAGGCAAACAGGGTTAAGTGACTTGAGCAAGGCCACATAGGTAGTAAGTATTTGAGACCAAATTTGAACTCAAGTCTTTCTGACTCTAGGCCAGGCACTCTATGCACTGTGCCATCTAGCTGCCCCCATTAGCTTATAAACTCATAACCACGAACATAGTATATGTTGTACCTATCTTTGGATCATTAACACAAGGCACAATGTGATATACATACTTCAAAGATTTGAGATTTCATTGATATGGCCCTGTTTTTACCAATGCAGTTAGCAACTTCACTTTGCCTAAATCGATAGTCTTTGAAACTTGATAACTAAAAATTTCAAAACCTTCTAGCCAACCTCTCAAATAGCTTTTCTACATTTAGTTAGGCCAAGCCTTGGTTAACAGTCATGTGGTTGGTTGTGGGACCCAACAGGTAGCTGAGATAGATGTATGAAGGAGTAGGTCATGGGAGATGAGCAGATGGAGCATAGGTCAGAAGGAATGTCAACTTGTACGTGTTGAAGTCCCTTAGTATAAGGACAGCAGTCAGAAGATTGTCAAGCCAAGTACCGAACTCCTTGAGAGGGTGAGCTAGGGGCCGGAAGATAACAGGACCTGTGTTAGGTAATAAACCGGGATAAAGTGAACCTTAAGGAGACTTTACAAGAGTAATAGTGGAAGGGGCAGGGTCTGAAAGCAGAAATATGGAGGAAGGAGCATTCTGACTCCCCTTCAAGGCCAATGCTTGGAGATGTAAGAAAAGTTGCCAATAGTACTGGTCACATTCCCTCTGTTGATTATCTCCAATTTATCCTGTTTAGGTCTTGTTAGTAGGTAGTCATCTGCATGTTGTCTCCCATATTTGACTGCTTTTCGCCTTTCCAAATTTGTATAACCAGCACTTAGCATAATGCCTGGCACACAGTAGGCACTTAAATATTTGACTGACTGACATTGCCACTATCAACTAATTATCCCTTGAATGAAAGAAAAATAGCATTCATTAAGTTACACTGTGTGCCAAGCACTGTGGATATATGTAGAAAAGGAAAGCAGAGCCTGATCTCGGGGAATATACAATCCAATAGGGGGTGACAATGCATATAAGGGAGTGGTATTTTGGTCTGGCAAGTCATAGGAATGGGGACAAGTGCCACAGGAGAGTTTACATGCTTTTTCTAGGAGCACTGACATGACTAGCAATTGCAGTTCCAGAACTGGAAAAAGGAGGAGGAGGAGAAAGAGTATTGGCAAGGGCAGGGCAAAGGGTACCAAGCTGGGGGGAGGGGGGAGTAGATGGCCCTGTGAACTTAATGAGCATCTGACTCACCTATTAGAATTCTTGATAAACATGTTGGAGTTGACACCTTTGTCTTTTCCCTTGCATAACACTATTTTGTTGCCTCATGTTGACATCCAACTATTTATAACATCTCTGAGGAAAGCATCATAACAGGTGTTTGGGGCTCCAGACCATGTTTTCCTCTGCTTATTGGTGAAGATGTCACTTGAGACAGAATTGAAAGTCTTGCATATGTTCTCTCCACCTTCAATTATGTTGCACATCTCTCAGACTGAAGTATGGAAAACATCACCTCTTCATTGTAAGTAAGAAAAAAAGTCTCAGTTGTAAGGATAGGTGTCAAACTATTCAAATAACATCAATGGCAGCTTTGCTGGTTTACCATCTGCCCCTAAAAAGTCAGTGCAAAGTTACTAATGAGGCTGTAGAATGGGAAATGTGACTTTTATTGGAATATTCAGGGTTTTGGAGAAGAAGCAATGCTTTCTATCAGACTGAAAATGTTCACTGATGAAAAAAAGTTATTAACATAAGGTTGTTCCAATGAAATATTACCAAATCTATACCTATATATTCAACCTCTACTCATTTACTTAATTTTAAAGAACAATTAAATCTAAACTACCTTTATTTAAAAGCAGGCTCATTTTAAATAACGTAGAAGTACTTAATGAGAGCTTACCATATGTGTCTAGCCCTGTTAAGAATCTACAAAAGCAGATGTTGACATAGCATCTCCTCACAACGTGTTTGTATCCCTTCTACATTTTTAACTTGTAGAATAGATTCATTTCTGCCAAACTGGTTACGACAATGTACTTTAAAAATTATTCTCTGCTGATTCTCACTTTAAAAGAGATGATAGATTCTAGGGAAGGTAGACTTGTCAAAGTAGCTAGGCTCCAGAGAATCCTTCTCCTAGGTTATTGAGCTCACTCCAAGGAGAAGCCCATAGCAGCCAGTCCAGTGATGGCTATGGAACCTTTTGTCAAATGGTAGAGAAAGTTAAGTGCAGGCTAATCAAGGCAATGGGGATGATGGGACTGGTTCCTTATCAGCATCTGTCAATGTCCCTGGCACAGGGTAGGTGGTTAATGAATGCCTACTATAATGGTCCCCAGTCTGTAAACTACAAACTTTCGTGCAGAATTACTGCAAGGGGCTCACAAATCTATATGTGAATCTGTAAATTGGCAAAAATTCTGAAGATCAAATAATGTTTGTCTCAAATATGTTTTATAATTTTTCAAATGCATATAGATACTACTGTAGTGCATAAAGCACAATCACTTAAATGCATGGCTGAACTCAGGGTAGCTTTCTGCTGCTATGCATTTTCCTAAGCTACATACATAAATGTGAGTACAACTAATTTCTATGGCAGTTTGAGAGATACTCCAAAATATTGTGAACCAGTGGTTTGTTGAATTGGTCTAGTCCTTTAAGAGTAATATCAATATTATCCCACAAGGAGCTAAGGACAACAGAAAGGGTTCCTCTTAAAGCTGCCTCTGGGATAGAGAAAGACCAGAGATTGTAGCAATGGCTTTCAGGTTCTTTTCAACTCTGAAAGTTCCTGAATTGCAATTGGACCACTATAGCCACCCAAAACATATTCTAAGGTTTAGGCCACATTAAGGAATTTTGATCTTACATAGTTGACAGAGGAATTAATTCATTATTCTCTAATCATCAGCTTTTAGGTAAAAGACTGGCAAAACTTTCCCTGCTTTATGATTTGATAAGTAAATAAGGGTTGTAAACTAAACAATTTTCACAAATTACTTTTTGCTGGTTTCCAATATACAAATACACTTTATGATAAAGTAAATCAGTTTTAAATTTAGAATTGCTGCTATTATGCAACATTTTAGAAAGACCCAAATTTCCCATTGGCCTCCTCTCAGTTGCCCAGAGTCACTAGACCAGTTGCTGTGGACTCTTCTTCAGGGGCATGTTCCACACCCTAGGGCATAGTTTTCCAGTATTCTCCAAGTCCAAGACTCACTCAAGGTGGAAAAAGGTATGAACTAAAGGCCAAAATTACTGCATGTTTGCAAGCAGAACTGTTACATAAATATATTCATTTTTTTCATAATAACAAAGTTAAAATCAGTCATCAAAAATCACACCTAATATAGTGAACTTCTTCCAACTAGGGAGTGATGGAGGAAGTACTGCTATTTATAAACTATATACATTTGCTGATGTGCTAATAATTACATACATATAAAACCTATAAAAATAAATATTTTTAAAGGATAAGATTAGAAAGATGAAATACTATTCTATCCTAGAATTAAGAGGAAGTTACTGCAGTTTGTGGAATAGGGTAGAACAAGCTATACATTAGAAAAATCACTGGCTGTTCTTGGAGTGAGGAGAGACTTGAGGCAGGAAGACCAATTAGGAGCTATTTTGACAGTCCAGACAAGTGTTGAACTTGGGTAGTTTCTGCGTGAGTAGAGAGAAGGGGCAAGATGTGATAGATTTGGCAACTGACTGGTTATGGGTGGATGAGGGAGAGTGAGGAGTCAAAATTCACTACTCGCTGCCCTCAATCTCAGAATCCACTCACAGAGGTGTGCCTGCTACAGTTATTGAGGGTTTTCTATTGGCTGATGGGGTCTTTCCCAATGAGATTAGTCCAGCTGCTCTTGGAAGTATCCTGGTAGCTTTTAGGTTATAAACTGCCTGAAAAGAATTGCACAGGAGGAGGGAAGAGAATTGGGAAATGTTGGGGATAAGGATAGGTATGATCATGTTAGAGACTTAACTCCTCAACTGGCTAACATGAGGAAGATGGGACATGACTCCTCTTCCAATCCTTTGGTATTAGGCCAGAGCCCCAAAGCTCCATGTGGGAAACCACTAGATGAGATATACTTCAAAGGTCCTGTCTATTTCTAAGTCTATGTTCCTACAGTCTTATGACAATAAATGCAATGAAGTGATTATTTTTATTTTGTTTTTGCTGTATGTTTAATATTTTTGTTATAAAATTGTAATAAAATTTTAATTTCATTTGAATAAAATGAACTAAGAAGATTATTTGCATAGATTATTCTGAGAATAAAAGGTATGACAATTTTTTTTGGTTAAGAAAATGGCAGAGGCAATACAATATAATGTTTGGAAGCTACTATCCTAAGGGGATTCTGCTGCTTGGCCAAGTCTGCCATGTAATCATGAATCCTGGAATTACATATAAAGAATTATACACAAAAATGAAACTCAGTAAAATTAAAACAAGAATGTCCTACTTCTACAATACTAGGTCCTATCAAGATTTCTCAGAGGTTACATGGGAACTATAATATATTCTTTCTTCAATATCGAAATGAATGTGTATTGATGAGAATTATGAAAAGGCTAGAGCTATGAATGTTTTTTTTTGTATATCTTTTGCTTTGAAGAAATTTCGCACTAAAGAGATCACCAAATGATCCATAGAATTATCAAAAGGACAGAAAGTCACCATCACTGTTTCCCTCTTTTAAAATCTTCAAGTCAATGAGTGTATTGTATACTTGGAACCAGCATGAAACATAAGACTAGATGTCAGGAGAATGGGGCTGGACCTGATGACCTCTAAGATCTCTTTAGACCCTGAGATTCTAGTATTCTTGTCTTGAATGGGCCATTAGACATGTGATATTAGCTACAGTCACTTGACTTTTCTGGACCTTAGCTTTCTTATCTGTAAAATGAGTGGACTGGATAAAATATTCTCAAAGGCTCTGTACTATTTTAATTATTCTATGAGCAGACCCATATCTCAGATATACCCTAAAACTTAAGCAAGTCTAGTTCTTCCAACCTGGTCACTCAAATGAAAAAAAAAGGTACTTCCATGAACAGTGAAATAATCTTTTGTAGCATCCCAGTAAAACTCATCAGATTAAGACTACAGGATTCAGTCATGAATACAATTTGCCATTTATTATGACCATGTTAACTATTTTCCTCTTCACTACCAGTCTTAGCTCTCCCTAGTTTTCCCTAACTTCAACAGAAAACTTTTTTCAATTCTCCATAATGCTAATGCCTTTGATCATCACTGTATATATTTTATCTGTGCATAGCAGTTTGCATGTTTTCTCCCTCGTTGGACTGTAAGTTCCTTGAAGGCAGGAACTGTTTTTTTCCTCTCTTTCCATGCCACCTCTCTCCCCTCCCCCTGTATTACCACAATGCCTGGTCCAGGGTAGGAGTTTAATATATTTTTTTTTGACTGACTGTTAGTGCTGATGCGAAACTGCATTTTCTGTTGCATTCTAGTTAAGCATTAAATTTGGGAGAAATAAAAGATATTTTGATGTGCCCATGTTAACTACTCTCCTTACATCCTCTGTCTCCTGCAGGATTTAAGGCACAATTAAGAAGGACAGGGCCACCTTAACAAATTCACTATGCAATCTGCATTACTTTAGGGAAATAGAAACTAGTTTGGATTTATCTCTGTAACTGACTCCTCAGCAACTCTGGGGATTAACATACTAAATGAACACTCCCCAAACAAGAAGTCAATCGTGGATTAAAGCTGAGAAAGGGGCAAGCCTACAAGCCATTTCCTGAGAATTATTTTATTTTATTTTATTTTTTTTGTGATTAAAACGTGAGCTATTTTATTTTATTTTTTTTTACATGAAATTGTAAATATTTATTCTTTATGGATTGCTTTTCTTTTTTTTTTTAATTTAAATTTATTTAACATTTGGTTTTCAGCATTGATTTTCACAACAGTTTGAATTACAAATTTTCTCCCCATTTCTACCCTCCCCCCCACTCCAAGATGGCTTATATTCTGGTTGCCCTGTTCCCCAGTCAGCCCTCCCCTCTATCACCCCCCTCCCCTCTCATCCTCTTTTCCCTTCCTTTCTTGTAGGGCAAGATAAATTTCTACGCCCCATTTCCTGTGTATCTTATTTTTAGTTGCATGCAAAAACTGTTTTTGTTTTTGAACATCTGATTTTAAAACTTTGAGTTCCAAATTCTCTCCCCTCTTCCCTTCCCACCCACCCTCCCTAAGAAGTCGAGCAATTCAACCTATGCCACACATGTATCATTATGTATAACCCTTCCACAATACTCATGTTGTGAAAGGCTAACTACATTTTGCTCCTTTTCAACCCATCCCGCTTTATTGAATTTTCTCCCTTGACCCTGTCCCCTTTCCAAAATGTTTGTTTTGATTACCTCCACCCCCATCTGCCCTCCCCTCCATCATCCCCCCCCCTTTTATTTTTTTTATCTTCCTCCCTCTTCTTTCCTGTGGGGTAAGATACCCAACTGAGTATGTATGGTATTCCCCCTCAGGCCAAATCTGATGAGAGCAAGGTTCACTCATTCCCCCCTCACCTGCCCTCTCCCCTCCTCCCACAGAACTGCTTCCTCTTGCCACCTTTATGTGAGATAATCCACCCCATTCTATCTCTCCCTATCTCCCTCTCTCAGTATGTTGCTCTCTCATCCCTTAATTTCATTTTATTTCTTTTAGATATCTTCCCTTCATCTTCAACTCACCCTGTGTCTGCTCTCTCTCTTTTACATATATATATATATATATATATACGTATATATACATACATATATAAAAACACATATATATACACACATACATACACATTCACTTATATATATATATATATATATACATAAACATATATATATATATGCATATTCCCTTCAACTACCCTAATACTGAGGTCTCATGAATCATACACATCATCTTTCCATGTAGGAATGTAAACAAAACAGTTCAACTTTAGTAAGTCCCTTGCAATTTCCATTTCTTGATTACCTTTTCATGCTTCTCTTGATTCTTGTGTTTGAAAGTCAAATTTTCTATTCAGTTCTGGTCTTTTCACTGAGAAAGCTTGAAAGTCCTCTATTTTATTGAAAATCCATATTTTGCCTTGGAACATGATACTCAGTTTTGCTGGGTAGGTGATTCTAGGTTTTAATCCTAGCTCCATTGACCTCCGGAATATCGCATTCCAAGCCCTTCGATCTCTTAATGTAGAAGCTGCCAGATCTTGGGTTATTCTGATTGGGTTTCCACAATACTCAAATTGTTTCTTTCTGGCCGCTTGCAATATTTTCTCCTTGATCTGGGAGCTCTGGAATTTGGTGACAATATTCCTAGGAGATTTCTTTTTGGGATCTTTTTGAGGAGGCGATCGATGGATTCTTTCAATTTCTATTTTGCCCTGTGGCTCTAGAATATCAGGGCAGTTCTCCTTGATAGTTTCTTGAAAGATGGTATCTAGGCTCTTTTTTTGATCATGGCTTTCAGGTAGTCCAATAATTTTTAAATTATCTCTCCTGGATCTATTTTCCAGGACAGTCGTTTTTCCAAGGAGATATTTCACATTGTCTTCCATTTTTTCATTCTTTTGGTTCTGTTTTATAATATCCTGATTTCTCATAAAGTCACTAGCTTCCACTTGCTCCAATCTAATTTTTACAGTAGTATTTTCTTCAGTGGTCTTTTGGACCTCCTTTTCCATTTGGCTAATTCTGCCTTTCAAGGCATTCTTCTCCTCATTGGCTTTTTGGAGCTCTTTTGCCATTTGAGTTAGTCTGTTTTTTAAGGTGTTGTTTTCTTCAGTGTATTTTTCAGTATTTTTTTGGGTCTCCTTTAGCAAGTCATTGACTTGTTTTTCATGGTTTTCTCGCATCCTTCTCATTTCTCTTCCCAATTTTTCCTCTACTTCTCTAACTTGCTTTTCCAAATCCTTTTTGAGTTCTTCTATGGCCTGGGGCCAGTTCATGTTTTTCTTGGAGGCTTTTGTTGTAGGGTCTATTACTTTGTTGTCTTCTTTAGGCTGTATGTTTTGGTCTTCTTTGTCACCAAAGAAAGAATCCAAAGTCTGAGACTGAATCTGGGCGCGTTTTCGCTGCCTGGCCATATTCCCAACCCACTAACCTGACCCTTGAGTTTTTCAGTGGGGTATGACTGCTTGTAGACTAATGAGTTCTATGTTCCACGTTTGGGGGGGAGGTGCCAGCTCTGTCAGACCCACGCTACTCCTTCCCCAAGAACCCCCAGTCCAGACTGGGCTTAGATCTTCAGCAGGCTGTTGCACTCCTGCTCTGATCCGCCACTTAATTCCTCCCACCAGGTGGGCCTGGAGCCGGAAGTAACAACAGCTGTAGCTGCCCCACCTCCGCTGCCCCCGGGGCTGGAAGTCGAACCACGAACTCCTTCCACTCCCTCCACTCCCGCACCTTTTCCCACTAACCTTCTCTGCAGTCTTTGGTGTTTGTGGGTCGAGGGGTCTGGTAACTGCCGCAGCTCACATATTCAGGGCGCTAGGGCCCCCTCCGCCCGGCTTCTGGTCTGGATGGTCCACGCCGCTCAGGCTGGGCTCTGCTCCACTCCGTTCCCAGCTCCGTGTGGAATAGACCTCACCCAGAGACCATCCAGGCTGTCCTGGGCTGGAGCCCTGCTTCCCTCTGCTGTTCTGTGGGTTCTGCCATTCTAGAATTGGTTCAGAGCC
This sequence comes from Trichosurus vulpecula, assembly GCF_011100635.1. Taxonomy (NCBI): domain Eukaryota; kingdom Metazoa; phylum Chordata; class Mammalia; order Diprotodontia; family Phalangeridae; genus Trichosurus; species Trichosurus vulpecula. The sequence goes on from NC_050574.1 coordinate 185,210,113, forward strand.
ATTTTTTATAGGTTTTTGGAGGGACTCGGGTATGGAGCTCACTCTAGTCCCTGCTTACCAGCCGCCATCTTGGCTCCACCCCCCAATTATTTTATTTTTTAACACAACAGGGAACTGAAATGCAAGGAGAAAAAAAAAAAAACCATTAGAGCCCTAACAGAAAAAATGGAGTTGTAAAACAGCCAAAGGGAATGTGAATATGCTTTCAGAAAAAGAAAAATCAGAGTACAGACACCTTTGAGACTTCTTTGAATTAAGTTTACAAGATATGAATAAAGCATGCTCCATCATACTTTTTAAAGATATATAGAAAATGAAAATTTGGAAAGTATTGCCTAGTATTCAAACCACTTCTTGAAATGTTATATTTTCTTAGTTTTCTTTTCTTTTCTTTTTTTAGCTGTTTTATGCTGGTCCAGATTTTCATGAGTAATCTTAGGTGGTTCTCCACATTAAAAACCACATAACAGTAAGGCTCCATTTTCCCCTGATTTTCATGTGGTTTTAAAAATCTAAATTTTTTTCATACAAATGAATTTCTACTTTTATCAACATGAATTAGATTCCAGACAATGCATGTTTCTAGGCTTACTAAGACTTGCTAAGCAAGCAATATGGGTAGTGAATGTTTGTTTTAGAGCAGAGGGCATCCTCATGCTCATGTGTACAGAGGCAAGTACCATGCTCACGCATATACACACTAGTCTCCAGGTACTAGTTTAGTGAACGAAGGGACAGGTCAAATCCCAACAGCCATTTGTCACTGTCACCTTTGAGTAAACAGGTTCACAGTCTGGTATACAACTGTCAATTTATTTAATTGGCACTCTTGTTTCCTGAAAGGGAAATTATGTTCAACTCAGCCTTTATCCTTACCCACCATGTCCAATCAACCTAGCCACCAAGTCTTGATTTCCACAATTATGAAATTTGTTCTCTTCTCTTCACTACTAAGGCCACCCCCTAGTTCAGATTCTCATCGTTTCTTGACTGAATGACTGTAGTAGCCTTCTAAGTGATCTTCCTTATTCTACTCTCTTCTTCCTTCAATCTATTCTCTATACAGCTATGAAACTGATGTTACTACAGCAATGGTCTGGTCACTGTCCTTCCTTGCTCGAGGAGCTTCCTTTGCTCAGAGAGCTTCTTCTGTAGGCTCCTTTTAGCCTCTGGGATAAAATATAGTCTCTGGTTTGGCACTTGAGACCCTTTAAAATCTCTCTCCCACCTATTTAAATAGATCTGCTGAACTTGCTATTCCATGTACATGACATTCTCTATCATTCCTGCAACTCTGTGTTATTCCTGTAGACTCATGCAAAGAATGTTCTACCCTTTTCTTCCACTGCCCCTTGGAATCCTTAATTCTCTTCAAAGCTTAGCTCACATGCTGTCTCCTACACAAGGCCTTTCCTTGGTAGTTGGTTTTCTTCTAACTCCTCAAATTCCTCTGTATTTATTTATCTGCTTCTCTGCTCTGTCTCCACACCGCCCCCCCCCCCCCCCCCCGCCCAGAACATTAACTTCATGAAGGAATGAACCATCTTGCTTTGCCTTCCTATCCCCTTTGCTAAGCACAGCACCCTGCACACAGGCAATGCTTTAAAAATATTGGTTGAATCGAATGAATCAAAACCCAATCTATAGAAAAGATTATTCTCCTTCTTTTTCTCTAAAAGCCCTTCTGATACTTCTATATGCTTTCATCTTCCCCTTCTACAAAACTGTAAGAATGTCATACAAAATGTTTTTATAAGTTATTTATTAAAGTTGCTCTCCAATATTTTACTATGGTATCAATCAACAAGTATTTATGAAGTGCTTAACATGGTGTGCTAAGCACTAGAGATACAAAAAAAGGCAGAAGTCAACTCTGCCCTGAGTTTACACTTTAATGGAATATGGGAGATATCTCTGGGTTCTGGAGGGCCACATCAGTGAAGTATAAACTCTGGCAGGCCCTATTCCAAGATGAAAGTGATTGGGTGATGGGGCCGGCAATGGGTTGCCTATGCAGATTTTTAGGAGCTTATCATAAGGTTGACTTCAGAGGGTGGTCAATTTTTTCATCCATGGAACTCAGAAAAAACTGTCTGCCAAGTTAGAGTAGGGTTGTGATCTGTATCCATGTATCCAAGAAGTGTCCATACCAACATAATTACTGATCTATGACATGGTAATTTTTATGACTCCTACTTCACTTAGGCTCATTACTTGTGCTTCTGAGTCTTGGTTTCCCCATCTATAAAATGAGGGGAGTGGATAGAATTCCAAATTGCCTTCCCCTTCTAAGGTCTATGATTCTAGAAACTGTTGCTAATCAGTAATCAGTAAAAGGTCTGTACAAAAGGTGATACAAGAAGTGTTAGTATAGAATGGTTAGGCTCAAAGGGCATTAACATGGAGTGCTTTGGTTATATTTTCCCATTTCCCCTACCTATGAGAACCTATGAGAAAGAGTCAATTTAGTTATTTAAAGTCATCTTTAAAACTGTTAAGTCCCTTAATGAAGGGATAGTTTCATTTTTGTCTCTGAATTCCTAGTTGCTTACTATGATGATTTGTACACAGTAAGCACTTTACTAAAGTAGGCACATGTTAATTTCAGGAACACAAACAAAAAGGCTATTAATGTTATATTGCAGAATCTATAAACATACGTGTGGACTAATGTGAGCTGATCCCAAAAGCAGCGTCCTAATTTGTTAAAGTTGAGTTGATGAGGCAAACAGCAAAAAAGCAAAGAAACAAAACGAAAACTCTTACAAGGGCAAATATTGCACTAAATAGCATAGCTCTCTATGAGCCCAAGTTAGCAGCAAGAGGAGACTGAACTGAATCCCATAAAGAATCTGTCAGGTCCAAAGACCTCTATCTCCTTCTCAGCTCTGGCTCATTCGGGTGCTCATCATGGCCCCGAAGATCTTAGTCAGTTTAGTCAATTAGTAAAATGGGTTGAGTCATAGCGAAGGGACTACAAATCTCTAAAGAAAAATGCTCTATTATGGTGCCGCCTATTTCCTTATTCCAGGTCACTGTTATATGGTTATGACAAAAAGCATCAGGTGAAACGTGAAACAAGGACATGCATACTTGCCAAAAGTATGTGCTACTCTAATGACCCAGTACAGAGTCTAGGTTGAGAAGAGATTTCTTACGAATGGTCAGATATTCCAGTTTGAGGATGACACTGTGTCAATTGACATGGAGCCTTTTGGGGGAGATCTTTAATCACTTAAAGCAGTTCAGTCTATCTATCTAGCAGGAAAGACCAAATAAATGGATGAAGAATGTCTATTGTCAATATTTCAGCATGCATCTGAATGGACACCCAATACAGCTGATCTAATAGGATGTCTATCTGAAACAAATAATATATATACAGACATTCAGCTGGATACAGAGTTGAAAAGAAGGAAAACAGGATGGTTTGCTTTGAAGAAGTTGCAAAGCACATCTTCTGACTCCAAGTGTCCTATCATAAGTGTTGCCCAAAAGATAGGCAGCTGTGGTTTTTTGGGAGGCAACTGGGATTAAGTGACTAGCCTAGGATCACACAGCTAGAAAGTGTCTGAGTCAGGATTTGAACCCATGTCCCCTGACTCCAAGGCCAGTGTTCTATCCACTGTGCTACCTAGCTACCCCAGAAGTGATTTTTCAATACAAACATTTTTACTGGTGTTGCTAATCATCAGCAAGATGTGCAATACCACTGCCTATGGAAGTCAAAATGTGGGCATTAAACAGAGGGCAATGGAAAGGCATAGTGTAGGTGACAGCACTCTGTAACATAACAAAAAGTATGCCAAATGAGAGGAGTGAAGGATATCATCAAAGAACGGTATGGCAGAAAGAAAAAATAAGCTAGATTAAGTGCGGCAAGACTGAGGGAGGTGTCAAGCAGACAGCCAGCCAGAGTGCTTTCACTGATAACCTCAAGAAGTCAGGAAAGAATGAGAAAGGGCCCCAGCACATTAGGTATCCCACTTAAGGTAAATTCCTAGGTGGATGTGAATAAAAGGCCAATGGGATGGAAAGGCACAGATGGGCTACAATTTGTATCACTGTGAGAACTCCTAAATGAATGAGGCGGCAGATTCGTTTGAGATATCACGCAGCTTAATCAGGCCCTTAGGACCCAAAGCCTAGGGAAATCATTTGATGTCTATTATACTGACATAATAGAGTGTGCATCAATGTGTATGCTATGGATTCTCTTTAAAAATGAAAATTCACCTTTGTTATTGATTTTGCTTTGCATGCTCTTTAAAAGTCAAGGGAAATGCTGAAGATGTTGGGTTAATAGCTAATTTTTCTTATTTTTAACTTAACCTTAACAAAACAAATACTTGATCTTTTTGTTGTAGTTGTTTTATTGCTTCCTTTTCATCTCCAATACCATCTTCATGTTTTAGACCCCCTCCACCTTCTCCCCTGGAGGATAGGAAATTGTCAATTTATAAAAATTCCAAAAGTTGGTTTCTAATTTTGGAACTGAGAATGCATTTTTCTCATAGAAACATTATTATAATGGTGGTCCAGCTCCCAGCCTAGACCACAGAACTCTAGCTAACCCTTAATGAAGCTTAACCATAGGATTAATTATGCCATAGAAACTAGTTAGAATATTCTAAATAATGAACTCGTATTTCAGTGGCAATGCCATAGCCCCTTCCATAACATTTTTTTAAAAAAAGTTTTCTTTTAGAAGATTTGTTTAAAGAATAGATGTTTTTGAGAGCTTTTTTAAAAGCTATAAAGTAACTATAGGAAAGGAAAGTAACTATAATGAGCATATAAATAGAGATTTAGGCAAGTAAAAAAAGGCTATGTTCAATTTACTTACTTCAATTATGTTTAATAACTAAATAGCAGTGAGGGTTTTGGTTTTTTTTCCCTGGAGGATAAGGAAAGAAAAGACTTTTTGTTTTAGAAATGACATCATATCTGGCTAAGAACAAATCATCGTAGAGGTCTGTTTCATTCATTCTGTTAAGGAACATAGGTGAAGAATAAACTTAAAGCTATTATATAAATAGGAGCTATTTATTATTAATAACAATCATCATATGAAATAGCATCTCAAGTCACTAATGAGAAATATCAAAACAACTCTGATGTTTCACCTCTTTGTAAACGGGCAAAAATGACAAGAGAGAATGGTCTATACTGAAAGGGTTGGGAAAGACAGACACCTTAACTCATTGATGGTGGAACTATGAACTGGGTTAATAATTCTGGAAAGATAATTCAGAATTACATCATTATGATTCTCATCATCATAGTTAGCATTTATGTGCTGCTTTAAAGTTTGCAAAGCATAGTACGTAGTTATCTAATTTCATCCTTATAATAATTCTGGAGTAACAAACAAATAATCACAATCACCCTGGGAGGTAGGTACTATTGTTATCTTCATTTTATAATCCAGGAAACTGAGGCAGACAGAGGTTAAATGACTTGTCCAGCATAACACAAATAATAATAAACTCAAGGTCAGCACACTTACCCACTGTACCATCTATGTGACTCCAATCGCATGAAGAAAGTGACTAACATGTTTACACACTCTGACAGAGATTCTAATGGTAGGCATATTATACCCCGAAGAGATAAATGACAGAAAGAAAGGCCCCCTAGTCACCAAAATTTTTAGAGTAGCATTTTCTGTAAAGAACTAGACTCAATGACTGGAAAATAGATAAACAAGTTTTGCTTTGTGAATTTAACAGAATATTACTGTATTATAAAATATGATGAAAAATGAATGAGAAGACTTCTATGAATTGAAACAATATGAAATAAGCAGAACCAGGAAAATAGCATTATACAACTATAACAGTATAAACATTATTAAAATTTAATGCTGAGAAATCATAATGATCAAGCTTGGCCCCAAAGGAAAGCAATAGGAAGGTACCCGCCCCCCTTCCTTCTTTGCAGAGATAGAAAACTACGGGTGTGGAACACTGCATTCATTCGACAGACTTTCTCAAAATAGGAATTAGTTTTTCCAAACTATTTTTTTTATCTTTTTAATTCTTCGTTATAAGGGTTTGCTCTCTGGGAGGAGTAGGAGCAGGGGTGTTTTGGGAAACATAGGCAATGTAAAAATAAATAATATGAATAAAATTAATTTTAAAAACAGTATGGAGGCAAATATTTAACCTTAAAACAATAAATCTATGGCTGGTCAGAGATTTTTCTTTTTTGGCTTTCAAAGCAATATCTTTTGGAAACACCAATATGAAACTAAATATCAAGGGGGCAGTGAAATTTAAATAGCTTTTTTTCTTAATTTCTTGTGTTGCTTTAAAATGTTTTCTAAAGTAGGTTTTAAACAAATATTATTTGGCAACAGATTTCAGAACTGAAAGTGCTTCTGTGGTACTCTTTGAATCTTAAGTTCCATTTGCATTTTAAGTCAGAGCAGACTTTCATTCTTAACCCTTACAGCCTCATCTTCATCACCCAATTAGAGCCACAAAGCATGGGTAAGATAGTAGGTGTAAATGAGTAGGAAGGAACCCATGGAGAGTAGGAGGCTTAATGGGGAATGTCTAGATAAGGAGTCTAGACTATCTGTAATTGGTTGATAATGGGAAACACCAGATAAATAAGGAACTTCCCAAAGCCAACAGCTATGTCAGCTTAAAATATACATGAAATTTGGGATGAAGTGTGGGGGTGGACACTGGGAATCTCTTAAATTACTTCAATCTAATTATGTACTACCCTAAGTGACATATGGGGAGTCAGTCACTCCTATCACAGCTGCAAAGGCAGAGAAGAAAACATTTTCTAGGGGCTCAAAGGAGGCTACAAATAGGAGGAAAGAAATAAAAAGATCAAACCTATGAGAGCCAGATTAGATGACCTCTAAGGTTCCTACCAGTTTAAATCTATGATCCTTTGATCCATGTCCCTATAAGAACTTACCATTTGAAGCAAGAATAGACGTGAGAAATACGGACAAATCAATAACATATTTCTTTTATCTTTCATTTTAAACTTGAGGCTTTTTATACATTGACTAAAACCCCTCATCCCAAACTTCATTTGAGATTTTTTCCCATGGAGTATTTACTGTATATTTGCATAATACAGGAAAGCAAAAGACCTTAAACAAAAGGAATTCTCTTAAAGAAGTAAAACCAAATTAATTTCCAGGGCCTTAATAATTTATTTTTAAAGTAACATGTAGCATTCTTTAGTGATAACAAATCCTATCCTTCTATTTACATAGAAATTTCTATTTAGATAGAATTGCCATATCCTGGCACTCACCTCAGGAGAGAATCATCAAGCTGAAATACTTCAGTTAAGATAGGGGAAACATTACCCAATGATCTAATATTTGGTTTTATACAACCTTATCAGGAGGCAATGAGAACAGTTGGATCATATCACATAATGTCACAGCTGTTTTGTTTATTATCTGCATCTACCATGTTCAGGAAAAAAACACTCAGAACCATAAAACAATACATGCCCTAATTGTTAAGGCAAAGAGAATTATTAGTTGGCTGCCAAAGAGATAAGCAAATCTAGTCCATGGTCATATAAACCTACAGAACACTATACTGGGATTCAGGGAGACCAATGTTCAAATGTGACCTCTGGTATTTAATAGCTATATGACCTGGATAAATAATGAACCTTTCTGGCACCTCAGTTTTTCATGTGTAAAATGGACTGAAATGAAAATCGAGAAATAACATTTGTAGAGTGTTTTGTGAACCTTAGAGCAGCTAGATGGTACACTGGATAGAGTGCTGGGCCCAGAGTCAGGAAGACCTAAGGTCAAATCAGGCCTCAATTATGTATTAGCTGTGTGACCCTGCGCAAGTCACTTAAGCTTGTCTGCCTCAGTTTCTTCATCTGAAAACTGAGTTGGAGAAGGACGTGGCAAACCACTCTATTATCTTTGACAAGCCCTGAATGGTGTCATAAAGAGTTGGACAGGACTGAAAAACGACTAACTGACTTGGGAACCTTCAAGCATGATAAAAATCTGACTCATCATTAACTAATGTTGATTGCCCAGCCTGGAATCAGCCACACCAGAGTTCAAATCTGGCCTTAAGTACTTAATAGCTGTGTGACCCTGGACAAATCACTTAACTGTTATATGCCTCAGTTTCCTTATCTATAAAATGGGGATAATTAATAGCACCTAGCTTCCAGGGTTGTTGTGAGGATTAAATGAGACAACAATTATAAAATGTTTAGTACAGTGCCTGGCACATAGTAAGAGCTATAAATGTTAGCTATTATTTTTATTACTGTTAAGAGCTCCACTAAGAATCAACTTTGTTGCTACTGCTACTGCTACTGCTACCGTGCCTTCCGTCACTGTTCTCTCAAAAGCAATGGCAGATATTTTCAAGATTCACTTACTTCAGCTTTAGTACAGGTAAGAGAGAGGGGAATGTCCCCTTTTCTAAACAAGAGTGCCTGAGCAAGGATATGAATGCCTCAGTAATGATACAAAACTGCACTTCTTTGCATATGGCATGTGTACTCATAAATGAGGGACCTTCATAGGAGCAGGAAATCCAACTTGACTTTGTGTGGTTGTGAGAACTGTCACTTTCCTTTGCTTCAAAACAGTTGGCTTCGGGGAAATTATTAGTAACCGTCAATGATTTCAGCATTGGCAAAGTTTGCCTCCAATAGTATTTAGTAGCTAAAGGGGAAGATTTGCTTTGCCACAGAAATTGACCCACAAATGGACCCCGGGCCTGGTACTTTTATAGCCTTTGATCTTCAATGAGCTTACCATCCTATCAGCATCCTAGAATCAGTTTGACAACAAAACTTGAGCACATTTGGATAGATTCAAGTAAACTTGTTGACCACACATGCGTACTCAGGACCCTGAACCGGAAACAGTGACTGCACAAAAAAATGGCAAACAAAATGACAAAAAATGGATATGGACACCGGCCTGTCCTTCAAAGACGGCATAGAAGCAAACACCTGGACTGACACAAGCTTCCTTATGGCCACAAGGGGGCGCAACATGCAGGTGTGAGCCTTTACTGTTCAGGGCTCACCTGGTTCCAGTCACCTTTGGGAGCTAGAAGGCATGGATACATTAACTATATGTCCCTACATATTGGTCTGGAAATAGGAGTGGATGAATTCTTTTTTCCTCCTCTCTCTATGCAGGTTTCATCACAGGCATAGGATAGCACAGGCACTAGGGAAAAAGGTCTGTCTCCCAATCTATTAGCTGAATGCTTAGGATGGTCCCTAATAGCAGTTTTGGGTAAGAAGACTTTCTTCTCCAAAAAGGATAGTGATGTACAGATTGCTGATTCCCACAGGCATCCATATTTAGCACAGAGGCACAAAACAAGTTACTCATGCCCCACATGATTTCAACATATTAGAATGACATCTTTTCTAGAAATATTTTCATATCAACAAGTTTTTTCACTGAGATTAACTTAAGTCTACAAATATTCCCTTTCCCCATGATTAAAATCACTCTCCAGCTTTTAAAACCCTCTGCCAAAGGCTCATCTCTTCACAGCAGATCCTATCTCCAACCTTACCTCAATAATATAAAGCACCACATTCTTGTAGAAGCAATATAAGATGCATTTGGTCACTCGATTGTAACTCCAGGCTCCGTGCACCAATAGAAGCTTCTCCAAGTAGGCAAACTGAAGGAGAGAAGTAACAGTCAATTCAAGAAGCTAAGGGCTCACCATTTCATAATATAAATCATTCAATGATGGTTTGAAAGATCTCAGGCCTCTCACTGCTAGGTCCGAGGTTTTCCTTCTGTACAGAAGGCTCAAAGGTTGGTATATTAGGCCTGAACCTACAAGATTAGCAATCGCAATTCACTTAGGGATGGGGGATGGGGCGCAGTGTCCAACCCAGGGGACAATAATTTGCCTAGTTAAAATAAAACCACTACTTAATCTCCATTTTATGAGAGCACTTAAGCATTTAACATCTTTGCCTTAAAGCTGCTGCAGGCTGCTTGTGCTATCATTTGCATAGTTTAAATCACTGGGTTTGGCGACCTTCTTCATTGCAAGAGGGCTTAAGTCCTCAGCTTTTAATGAGAAGAACATTTTATAGGGAATGGAAAGTTCTAGTTCAATCACTAATTTTCTGTACAACTGGGGGCAAATGAAAACAACTCTGTCTTAGTTTTCCTACCCAGAAAAACAGAGATTCCTCCATCTCCTAGGACTAAGCCTTCAGGAAAAACACACCAAGAAGGCCAAATGTCAATATATAAACAAACGAATGAATAAATTAAAAATAAATAAATAAATGATTATCCCCAACATCTACTCTCTCTCTGTACTTTAGCAAGAAGCCAGAGGTCTAGCCAATTAGGGAAGTGATATGAATTCACTAATTTACAATAAGGTGATAGGGTGACAGTGACAATCCAGTTATCTTTATCAGGGGCACTAGCATTTTGAAAGAGGCCTGTAGGGAAAGGATAATGTTTAACACAAATGAATAAAATCTCACCTTGGCACGGGGCCTTTCTTGGCATTCCTTGACTGCTCCCACATGGACAAATTACCTATTCCTTACTGTCAGGCTTGCTCCTTTCCTATCTATTGCACAGAAAAACCTTAAGGGTGAGCATTGGTATGGGGCAGAAGTATCACTTTGAGATTCTTAGACTATTAGAATGTTCTAGCACGAATACATTAAAGCTAACTAACCTCACTTTCTCTACCACAGTTTTGGAATATTAAATATACTTTATACAGGGCCCTCCAACTCCCCCTTTAGCTTCCTTGAAGTCAAACCTTAGTCCCCCTACTTCTGCGCTTAGGGTCAAGAGGACTCTGTCCCAGCCAATTGCTGCAGGTGGTACAGAAGCACAGTTCAGTTCAAATCCCCATTGTGTACCTAGAAGTGGCAATCAGGCTACATTTGACAGTCTACGAATATTTTTAAAAATTCACCGGATATCATGAACCTTTTATTAGTTAGGGCTTACTGCTAAAATGCAATTGCCTTTTTTTAAACTACAAAGACATTCTGGGCTCAAAACAATACAAGTAAGATGAGGAAGTATGTAGTCTATGATTTGTTCCCCAAGGATAACATTCAGGGAAAGGTGCTTCTATCTAGTGTGAGACCATGTTCTCATGAGCTATTGCTAATATTTGTGTAATGCTCAGTATCTTAGTATCTTACTGTAAAATGGAAAGTCATGATGCAGAAATGCCAAGAGTAGGCACATATGGAAAAATAAAACTCTCCATAAAGGCTCATTAAGGATTCCAGGGGAGAATAGGGAATCATAAAATAACTAACTAAAACAAACATAAAGGAAGTTTGCATTTGACCCAGACCCCTGACATTAAACATCAATGAGCACAGAGAACATCTGCTTGAGTCATCTCTAATGTCACAATTTTTAGCTTTGCAATGATTTACCTTCAGGAAAAAATCCTAAATCAAAATTCTACTTTTCTTGAGGTGCTTTGAAAGCATTAAGAAAGTAGAGAGTCAAAGAGATCAAAGTAAAGGGGAAAGGGCCTATTTGTATAAAAATATTTATAGCAACTCTTTTTGTGGTGGCAAGGAATTGGAAATAGAGGGGATGCCCATTGATTGGGAATTGGCTGAACAAATTGTGGTATATGATTGTGGTAGAATACTCTTGTGCTATAAGAAATGATGAGCAGGATGCTTTCAGAAAAACCTGAGAAGACTTATATGAACTCATGAGAAGGGAAGTGATCAGAACTAGGAGAACATTTTACACAGTAACAGCAATATTATAATGATGATCAACTGTGAAAGACTTAGCTACTCTGATCAAGACAATGACCCAAGACAAAACCAAAGGACATATGATGAAAAATACTATGCACCTCCAGAGAAAGAACTGATGAACTCTGAATGCAGGCTGAAGCTTATTTTAAAAAACACCTGTTTTATTGTTTTATTTTGTCTGTTTTTTCTTTTGCAATATGGCTAATATGAAAATGTTTTGCATGATTTCCAAAAAAAGAGTAGGGGGATGACTCTTTCCAGGCAGGGATGTCTCTCTCTAGAGGAAAACATGAAGCCATAGGCTAGAGGTACAATACCACCCTCATTTATTTAGTAATAAAGACAGCAAGCAAAGTTGTGTGCCACTGGAAGGGAGGCTGAAAAGGAAAGAGAAGCTATCCCTCCAGGGGTGGTAGCAGTGGTCAAAGTGTAGATTCAGAAAGGTATCTACCTACAGAACAACATAGATATACTAAGGGATAAAGACAAAGTTAGCCCTCGGCAAAATTTAAAGTGGACAAAGGTTGTCTTCAAGGTCTTTCCATCCCTTCCTTTCCTGTATTGAAGTAGTGCAGGTTCTCCTTAAATTCCCATTACTTAACAGTTACTCTTAGGAAAGATATTAAAACGTGGATCACAGGAATTAATCTCCAATAGAAGACAGCAGAATTTCACAGGATCATAAATTTAAAACTGAAAGGAACCTTAGAGGTCATCTAGTCCAACCCCCTCATTGTACTAATGAAGGAACTGAAGCCCAAAGAAACTAGATGGTTTGGCCAAGGTGACAGAAGTAACAGAGCCACAGTTTGAAATAAGGTCCTACAACTCTTGGTTTAGAGCTTTTTTTACTCTATCAAACAATGTGGGAGGAGACCTGGGACTCTGAGGCCAGAAAGAATATGCCTATTTATAAAGCTAGTGCTAACATTTGGCTGAGATGGAGACGGGGAGAATTTGCAGAAGAGGCCACCTGCCTTTTCCACAAGCCCTTTCACTTAGAAGCAGTTGGTCCCAACTAGAGCAAGAAAATCAAAAGGCAACATTTCAGAACTCTGCTTCAGAACACAACACCCCTCCACCATCCACTCAGTATTTTAGTCTGAAGCAAGAATTGCTCAAAAGTCTACCACCTCTTCTCATTAGTATTTCATTTTCTGAAAGAAGGTTGCTGAATCTGCTTTCCTAGACATTCTTAAGTAATGGGTAGATAATTGCCCAGAATGCCCAGAAATCTTGTAAGGTTCCCTTTCAGCCCTACAGTTCTATAACTCAAATATTTAATAACTCCACAGTCCATAACATTTAGTCTCTGATATATTTTAGGAAAGAAAGACTTTCAAACAGTTTTTTTTTTGGTTAACCTAGGAAAGGTTGCATGTCATAGGGTTTATGTAATATAGCGGTCACCCTGTCCATGCACATAACTGTTATTCTCTAGGATGGTACCTACACTCTGCCCTCAGGCAGACCACCTAATGCTTCTGGGCCCAAGTTTCAAGTATGCACAATCAGGGCACTAATTCAGAGAGGGACTTGAGGATTTGATCTTCATTAAAGAAGAAGACTTTTCCTATGTTGCTCAAGACCATAAGGATTTCCTTATGTGTAGTTGAAGAAGCACAAAACTATGTGAGACTTCAAGGCATCGCTTAATCTCAGGGTAGATGAATGTCTAAACCAGGGGTCTTATAGGACTGCTTCGGCTCTTCACTGCATCATGTATGCCCCTTTAAGAATGAACAGGCAGTGGCGGGGCGGGGGGGGGAGGAATTACTTTATTAAATATATTGATGCTGAAAAAAAGTATTATGTCTTTTGAAAGACTTTCATCAGTATAAAATGAAAGTACATAGAGCTTATTATATTCCAGGCACTGTACTAAGCTCTTTATACTTACTGTCTCATTTGATATTCACAACAACCCTGGGAAGTAGGTAATATTATTATCCACGTTTTACAATTGGGGAAACTGAGACAAACAAAGCCTAAGTGACTTGAACAGGGTCCCACAGCTAGTAAGTGTGTGAGGTCATATCTGAACTCAGGGCTTCCTGACAGCAGGCCAGGCACCCTGTGCACTGTGGCAACACCTAGCTGCCTAATCAATTAACAACAGAAGAAAAAAAATATTTCTTTATAGCAATATATTACATTGTCTACCTCTAAGATAAAACAGAAACTCCAACCTACTTTTCCAACTTCGTTACATCTTACTTATCCTCATTCACTTCATGGTTGGACCAATGTGGCTGTCTTAATGTTCCTTCTGCATGACCCCACATTTTCTACCTTTGTCCCTTTATGCTGGCATATTCCCCTGGCAAGGGTACATACATATTTCTGCCTCTTAAAATACTTAGATTTCTTTGGGGACTCATATCTAGAGCAATCTTCCATTTGAGGACTTTCCTGATTCCCTCCAGGTATTAGGGCCTTTTCTCCCCCAGTTACTTTGGGAACATGTTATGGAAAGATCTGTTTCTACATGTTGTCTATCTCCCTATAAGTTCCTTGAAGGCAGGGATGTTGTCTATATTCCAGTGCCTATCACATAATAGGTACTTAATAAAATGCCTGTTGATGATGGATGATTTAAAATATCTTCTAAACTATTAGGAGCAATGGTTTGATTCTTTTTGTCTCTTGGACACCACCAAGTAAGAGACCAAAGCATTTCTTTCTGGTCCGACTTGGTACTGACCTCATTGAACATGTTGGATGTTTTCAGTATGGAGCTTCTGGTGTAGAGAGGAATACACAGGAAGATCTTGGCTTGCATATATAGTTATAAATGTTGTTGCTGAACATGGAGTTATTAAAATCTAAATGAAATAGGTGATCCCAGGGAAAATAACTCACGAAGGCATCAGCTGAACTAAAAGTTGCCCCTTGTTACTTGTATTAAAAACAATGACATGACCATACTAAACTACCCTTGAATGACTGAGAAGAAACAGTTACAAGGAGGGAGGGGTAGTGGCCTAGGGGTGTGGACCAATCAAACCAAGAAATATCACATAGTTAACTGGGAGAATATAGCTATTATGGATACAAAAGTTCTTTACTAAGAGACACTAGCTAAACTAAGAAGCATTATTATTAGCAGGGCCATAGACTTAGCTGTCATGAATGGCGCCTCTCCCTGATGACAGAACAATCTGGGCAAGACCCACAGCTGGCCAAGAGAAACTTAAGCTGTAGGAAAGGGTGCTTCGAACTATGTTAAGATCAAAACCAAAGAGAAACCCAGATACCCTGGTGGTATCGTTTTTAGATGGCAAGCCTCAAAAGAGGCAGTAGAAATTCTACAGGATGCAACCAAGGGCATCTGCACAGCTGACATCTCTGTCAACAGGCCACAGCAGCTGCTCCTTTATGCTTCTGACCTGTGCAATGGCGTAATCAGAGGAGTTTGTTGCCTGCATGCCCTCGTTCCCACTGATCCCTATGCCAACATGAGCGGTCTGGATCATCCCCACGTCGTTGGCACCGTCCCCGATGGCGAGGGTGATGGCTTTCACATGCTTCTTAACCATGTCAACAACTTCAGACTTCTGCAAGGGAGATACTCTGGAAAGGAGGACAGAAAGAAAATTCCGGTCAGCCCTCAGCACACTACTGCATACATCTTTCCAAAAGAGACAGCTGTAATCTACATTTAGCTGCATGAAGAGGGCAGTTATTGGAAAGTTTCCTAATTTGATACTTAAGCTTTAGTGCCTATGCCAAAAGAGGCTTTAAAAAAAACACCAGTAGCTTGTGGCTTTCAAGTGTTCTCCAACTTCACAGAAGAAGCACACATCACCAGACTGAGTCAACACAGGCTGATTTGTAATCACGCTTCCCAGGTGCCTGGGTGAACTCCTAGATTATGAAGGTAGTTAGAATACAGCCAGTTGCAAAGGTCTTAGGGGAATGTCTTTCCAATCAATCAGAAGACTGGCATTGACAGCACTTTTCAAAGTTGTGGGTCACGAACACATTCCTTATGCAAGGGAAAGAAGTATATGTAGCAATCTGCTCCCCATTACAGAAGGAAGACAGAACTGGCAGAGCAAGGGGAAGTGAGAGAGGCCCAGAGAAAAGGGAAAAGGGAAAGGGAAAGAGGGAAGTCTCTTCACTTTGTTTTTAAACGGAGATTGGGTTTTAAAGGAGCCAGGATAGATTTAAGGAGGCAGATGAGGGAGCACAAGATCTACTCCTGCAGAAATTCAGCTTAAAGGATGGGTGGGAGAATATTGTAACAGCTTTCATAAATCCAAGTTTTCTACTTGGTTTACTGAAGTACAAAACATTTCCACATAACCCAGGAAGCTGACACCACATTTTGGTCAAGTTACTGCCATCCTTGGCTCCAACTAGTTTTCAACTGTGCATGTGTCTGTACTCAGATGTGGGGGTGGAAACTGGTAAATCAAACACCTGAATCACTCTTTAAAAAAAGGAAACCCAACTGGGTGGCCTTTCTGAATTACTCAGAGGGTATCCTGAGCATTGGCAAGTAAACAGTCTTAGTATTTTATCGCCTTGTGAGTTCCACAAACAGGTTGGAGTCTTGTTCAAAAAAAATTTTTTTCAGGCAGACTCTACTCCTCCCCCAAACCCAGCAAAAACACAAGCAAAAAAAAATTAACCTTTACAAAAATCTCCAATGAATTTTTAGAGAAGTTACACACCACCCTTCTGTGAGTATTATCAGGTACCATTTCCACCCCCAAGAGCACTGCGCCCATCAAATTAACTTAAATGTAATCTTTTTCAAACATCTAGCAATATTAAAGGCATGGAATCCTAGGACTTGAGAAGTGAAAGGGACCTTAGATGTTGATCAGTTCCAACCTCTTCATCACTAATTCTGATAAGTAATAGTTGACGAATTTTGAATTTTGAAGAACAGTTTGGAAACTGCTTTTAGACAAATTAGAACTTAATGAAGTGAACAATTGCTTCACTTTCTACCTGGTTTAATAAGCAAAGAAGTCTATGTAACAACCTGAGGGGCCTAAAGATCTACTTTTGTTAGAAATGAACTCTTGAGACAGCAAGATAGAGGGGGGATAATGGGGTATGGAAACACTCTTTTTTGCCAAACTCAAAAAGAGTGCAGTGGGTAGGGGGCTTTCCAGAATATGAGTAGCTATTTAGCAGGGTGAGGGTGGCTCACTGGAATCTGCAACAAACTGGGAATCTCTGGATCCATAGCAAAACAACAGAAGGACCTCCCACCTCCAGGAACCTAGAGCCAAGCCCAGGCAGCCCTAGCCCTACTCTGCCACTGACTATTACTTGAAGCAAATAAAAGACCTGTATCAATAGAAGCAAGCTCAGATCTCCACATGAGAGGGTTCTACGAGGACTGTTCCAAGCTTGGGCACCAAGTTAAAGTAATAAGTTAAGAAAACTGCCTAATTTCTAGTGTTTGATTCTCTCACCATATCTATCTGAGAAGTGAGTGACTCTGGGAAGGTCCATCTGTTGGCCCAAGCTATAGGAGGGGGCAACAGATGCCTGCTCCCAAAGGCTAAAAGTAAAGGGGAAAGAATCTAACTGGTCTATAAAAAATGATTCGCAGTGTTTTTAAGCATGAAATTCACATCAAGGATTTATTATACCCTCAGCTGTAATGCACTGGAACAACATAATTCTAGTACACGCTAGGGGTTCAAAACAGACGTAAAACAGCTCATTCTACAGAACAGAATAGATATCATTGCTCTTCAATCATCTATAGTTAAGTATCAAAAAAGGCAGGTTACCAACTCTTTTTTTTAACACTAACTTGTGACTTGTATTCAAATGACATGTTTAACACATATTTCTACCAGATTACTACATACTGGCTTTCAATCTATTATAGTATATTTGAGGACACAAACTAGGTATTTTTTGCACTTTCGTTAACTATTTTGGTTGATAGTGAATAAAGACACAAAATGAAAAACACTTAAAAATGTATTTCTTCAGTGAATATCCTGTAAACTTCCTTCCTGACCTGTGAAATGACATATTGTTCTGTTTTTAAAAAAATGATAATAATTCATCATAGAAGTGCATCTATATTACAGATACCTTTCTATAGGCACAGGTAATATCTATTTTTATTAATTGAATCATTGTATTTAAAACAACTAAGTTCAACCAATCTCTTGTTGATGAGACATTGTCAAAGCAAGACATGCTTCTATTTTCATTATGTATATGGGTAGGTAGTTGAAGTACTATTTGCCCCATCAAGGAAGTTAGGTGGTGCAGGAAGAAGACCTGAGTTCATATCTGGCCTCAGGCCACACAGGCAGGGACTGACTACAAAAGAAAATACTGCTGGCATCTACAAGGTATTTTAAAATGGGCTGTTCTGTTCACTTAAAAGCAAATTTCGAGCAACTTACCTTTGAAAGCTTTCATTTCCACATCAAATTTATTATTTTTTTCCCACGGACAGTGGTTTTCAACTTTTCAGAAACCATAAAAAACTTGTAAAATCATTAATATCATAAAATAACAACTGTATAAGCTATGTCATGAATCTAAAATCTACTACTTCTATTATGCCATACTTACAACAAACATACTTGAAGGCATTTCTGTGGTCTAGAGCATAGCGACTTAGTTTTCATTTGTTCTAAATCAATTTCAGATTTTCAGAAAAGTGGAAAAGATAATCCGCAGTTCTCGATAAGTGCTACTGGGTTGGTTCTACAGCACTCCCTCACAATGAGGAATAAGTAGGATAAACACAAAAATTGCGTTGATCCTTGAGATGAACATTTATTATTTGAGGGAATGCATAATATTGGGAGGTTGTGCATAACAGCAGAAGACTTTGGAGATGACTGGGCTTCAGGATCAATGTGAGTGGATTTAGAAGCAATAATGACATAGATATAGTGATAGGAAGCAAGATGTTGCTGATACCATAAGATATCTCATAGGTTAAAGTGGTGGGTGCCACAGGCACAGAGTGAAAGAATAAAAATGCTGGAAAAATCTGATGCCTTGGTTGCCAACTACGTCTTGAACTGAAATAATAAGTAAGTGAATTTCACCCCCACAAGCACGGAAAATTACTGCATTAAACTTTACATGCATAGCGTGTAAAGTATGTGAATATAAGTAAGGGCACACATGAGAAATAAGGCAAAGACATGAGTGGTGGTGTAACAATGACATACTAGGACTTGAATATGGTCAGTGACACTAGGATTATAGAATCTTAGATTTAGAGCTTAAAGAGATTTTAAAAGTAATTCTGTCAATCCTTTCATTGTTATAGATGATGAAACTGAGCCTCAGAGAGATCAAGTGATTTTCACTTCAAAGTCACAGAGAAAATAAACAGAAGAATCACCATCTGAACCCTGGTTTTCTAACTCCAAATCAAGCGTTCTTTTCACAAGGGATCACACTGGCTCTCACTACAGAGCCGTTATTTTAGGTATGACTTTATAAAACATAGAACAGGCATCCAACCAAGAGACTTAGGCAGAAAGGGTTAACAAACTTGGCTAGGACCACAAAGCTACCTAGTAGCGGAACAAGGACTGGTGATGTCCTATATGTGGGTTGCCTAAGATTCAACCTCACTGGGTTCTGAGAGACATCATATGACTGATCAAGGGATGAAGAATTTTCAGTAATTTTCACTTAATAAATGCTAATTGATTAGATTGGTTTTTCAGTCAAAACAACTCTGGAAGACCATCCACTAAGATATAAAAGGGGTGCCATCTGTGTCCATGGGGGAGTATGCGTGCCAATGAAATCACACATTCCTGAAGTATTGACGTATTTACAGAAATAAGCAAAACCACTTAATAGTGTGTATATTTATATGTCTAGATCCATAGATAATCACCTAGCCCATGATTCATCTGTACAGGTGCTCCTTCAACCAACACTGATCATAGTTTTTCTCCTACTTTATTAAACAGTTTAATGAGTAGCCATTCATCATTCCACAGCCTGGTGAGGAGCTTTTCTGAACTTTATATGTCTGGTGGCTAAGGACCAGCCTATTCCTAATGTCCCCAGCCCCCCAACCTGAAGCTTTTATTTCAGTACTGCCTGGTCGTTCAAAAGAGCAGTAGCATGGAAACACTTCCAGGGATGAATCTGGTTTCCTTTGGTTATATCGTGACAATGAGCAGGGACAGGGCCGTCCAGCCTGAGGTTCTTATTGAAACAACAGACAACATATTTTGATCTGCCATTTGAGTGAGAGCTCTGCAGTAGCTCGGCTTCTTTACTAAAGCATTTATGTAAATTTCTATGCCTGGAGGAGGGCTGCATAAATCGCACTGGGGGCCACACATGGCCTGCAGGGCACATTTTGAACAGCCCTGCTATAGATTATACCATTATGTTCTCTCTCCACTTCTGGAAGAATATATCAACTTCAGTCAAACATTCCAGGCATTTGACTTATTTAAACATGAAACATGAGGGGTTTCTCATCAAATGCCATGCTACCTAAAAAGAGTCAAAGTAACAGGGTGCTGCCGAGGCTCAGAATTATTCATTCTCAGCCAGCAGTCAGTCAGAAGGCACTTATTACATATTTACTATTTGCCAATCTATACCTGTATTCATTACATTTATCCAACCCGAGAGATTTTTTAAAATAAGGGATACGTCTTATCAGCAGGCAGCTGGCTGGCACAATGGGCAAAGCACTGTGCCTGGAGTCAGGAAGACCGGATTTTAAATCCTGCCTCAGACATTACTAGCTGTGTTACCCTGGCCAAGTCATTTGCCTCTGTTTACTTCAGTTTCCTCATCTGTAAAATGGTGGTAATGATAGTACTCACCTTCCGGGGTTGCTGCAAAGTCAAATGAGATAATAATTCTGTATCACTCAGCACAGTGGCTGGCTTATGAAGTGCTATGTACACTTGAGCTATACTATTATGTGTATATACACGACTTTATAAAGTCATCCATTACGGGGTTGCATTATTTTTGTCTTCTTTCCTCCCTAACCCAGGCAACATATCAGATTCCCTTGGACATAGTGGATTGTCCATAACATAGAACTGACAGTAGCGTGGTGAAGGGATACGGATTCTAGTCTCTGCTTTGCCACTAAGTAATTGTCTTGGGAAAGTTACTTATCCTCTCTGGGCCTTGGTTTCCTCATCTATGAGATGAGGGGGTCCTTCCATCTCTGACATTCTGTGATTCTATCAACTAGAAAACCCACCTCAGGATCAAAATGTTCCTTACAGGCCTTACTGCAACTATAAATAGAAAAGAAAATAATAAAACTTTGTCTTAACTCTATTTCCAAACCAAAATATATTAACCTCTTAACAATGAAAAATTTTAGGAGCTCACTTTTGATATTTTCTGCTGTGTTCTTTAATGTTAAGTACAGGTCGAAGGCACTATGGATGAAATGACATGAAAGCCAGATACAAATATCTGTGACAGGTCTGAGCCTCATGTCCATAGAAAGTAGCTAGAAGCCACGTCTATTCTCATCCCTCAGTTTGACTTATGTATCTTGGCACCATATTTGGCCTACCAATTTCCTGAATGACACGCTGGTCCTCTTGATTCAATTTTCTATGCATAATAAAAGAAATGCTAGGAAGCAGTATTGACTGGCCACGCTCAGTCCTTTGTTGCTGGCATGTAAAGTTTGTCTGATAGAGGATGAAGTGAAGCATTGGTTCTAGTTCCAAGCTCGCCAGAACATAACATTGTACTGAGCCTTATGAAGTGGTCTTTGGCCCTTCTACACCCTCTCACACAAAATCTCCAAAAATACATACAGATATATGGAAGTTCTTGCAAGTTACTTGACACAGTAGCTTGTGCATAATAGCTGCTCATTAAGTATATGTTTTATCTTCCTGGTGATGCTCATCTTCATCTAAGGCATTTACTACGGCTATTATTATGTGTGGGGTCAGGGTCACTACTTAACTTGACTAAGCTGATTATGTTGCCTCCTGTTCTAAATCCTAACATCAGCTTCCAAGTCCCAGATGTATTCTTGAAAAACTATGTATAAAGCA
The DNA here is from genome assembly GCF_011100635.1 of Trichosurus vulpecula. NCBI lineage: Eukaryota > Metazoa > Chordata > Mammalia > Diprotodontia > Phalangeridae > Trichosurus > Trichosurus vulpecula. Next base: position 185,231,907 of record NC_050574.1, read on the forward strand.
GATTGAATAAAATTACACCTACCATGAAGCTGATTTCTTTCACTTATGAAGAATGGGATGGGCAGGCTGCCATCAACCCTGACATGATCAGCTGTGTCATTATGCGACCTTGGTGAACAGAGTGGTCAAATTTATTTAATAGCTAATGAGGCCCCAGTCTGTTGCTTCTATCAATATGTATATTTGTGTTTTTAAGGACTAATTGATGTTATTACAGTTTATATACATTTCCATGCATTTGACCTTTTATCTACCATGGAAACACAGATGAGATCACACACACACACACACACACACACACACACACACACACAGTGCTTTGCAAACCTTAAAGCGCCATATAAATGATAGCTGCCGCTACTATTACTATTGCTGCTGCTGTTACCACCACCACCACCACTACTACTAAGTACTCCTCCTCCTCCTCCTCTCATTAGAGAGGCAGCATGTTAAGAGTCCCACCTCTGACACATACTAGCTGTCATGTGGGCAATTCACTTAAGCTCTCCAATGTTTTATTTATTAATTTATTTTGTTAAACATTTCCCAATTACATTTTAGTCTGGTTCCATCTCTGTAGGAGTTTTGCAGCTGGAGAATTTGACACCCCTATTCTAGGTAATTCTCTTAGATGACAAGATCAGAGAAAGTGACAACCTGCATTAGTAGAAATTATTCCTCTCTGAAGCTCCCTATGTCAATGAAATCATAAGCACAGCATCTGAACCTAACGTGTTAATTTGAGTGTTGGTTATTATTTTAGACTCAACAGACAAAAGCCACAAATAGGGCCACAATGTGTGTGTATTGCATAACTTTAGCGGAACCATATGTTCAACCAAGCTAATAATCGCAGATCACAACTTACAATTACAGAACCACAGGATTAGAGTTTGAAGGGGCCTCAGAGATGGGCCAGTCCAGCTCCTGCCTAAGCAGGGATCTTTCCACAACCTTCCTGACAAGCAGACATCTAACCACTGCCTGAAGACCTTACTATTCCCTGAAACTCACTATTTCCCTGGATAGCCCATTTCCATTCTCAGGTAGTCCTAAAGATTAGGAAAATTTTCTTTATATTGAGTCAAGAATTCTTTCTCAGAAACTTTTACCTATTGCTTCTAGTAACAGGACCACTAAGGACTCAAATGCTACCTTCTCTCTGAAGTCTTCCGATTTCCCCCTTCCTCTTCAGGACTCTTTTTGCAACTCTTACAGGTGATTATTATGTACTATTTTGAATTACAGTTATTATGTCATCTATGTCATAAATCCCCCAGAATTACCTTTTACTTTTGATGAGTAAGAAATCTTGCAGGATATGATACAAACAAATCCAACTCACATAATTGGTACTCTATAATTGAGTGTGCATATGTGCATGTGTGCATCATTTCTTCTACTGGTCAATAAACCAAAAGGGCATGGAACAAGATTATTTAATCTTTATCCCTGCTCCACACTTCCTCCTCCCCTGCCCAGCACAGAGCATGGCACCTAGTTGGTACTTAAAAATGTCTATTACATGAATACACTGGGATGCATATTCAATTCAAATTTCAAGATGAATGCTTAATTTTCCTTTTATAAGTATACCTCCAAAGTCCTACTCTACCTCGTGGAGACGAGGACGTGACACTTCTCTGATTGTGAAGGCTATGTTGTCATGGTATAAGCTTTTAGAGGTCCTATAAAACTGGAAAGACTTTGAGTAAGGGTTTGAAAAGGAGCAGCTAGGTGGCAGAGTAGATAGAACACTGAGTCTAAGGTCAGTAAGACTTCAGTTCAGATGTGACCTCAGACCCCTGCTAGATGTGTGACCCTAGGGATTTGACTTAACCTCTATTTGCTTCGGTTTCCACATCTGTAAAATAGAGATAAAAGCATCTACTCTGCAAGGTTGTTGGATCAAATGAGATAATAATGGTAAAGCATTTAGCACAGTGCCTGGCACACATCAAGTGCTCTATAAATGTTAGCTATAATTACGAGCACAGAGCTTCGGAATGGTGGATTTTTTGGCAACAATGGGACTTAAGGGGCTTATAATCAATATTTCATCCCCACTGGTGAAATCACTGAATTCTTGAAGCAGTGAAGTACACTAAGGCTCATTTAATAAAGCATAAGAGACTAGCCTACAATAATGCCAAGATAAAGTTTCCATGTTCTCAAATCAATTCTCCTATACACAAATGTCTATCTCTTCCATATTCCAGGATGAAAGATTAAATGCTATACTTGGAAGTGAAAAGCAAAGAAAAATAGTGGTTTACAGCTATTCTCATATAATCACTCTATACATTTACATAACAGTGAATACCTTCTAAATCTCATTTGACCTTGCTGGAAATGGTGTTGTACTCCTATAATCCCTGCTACTGGTGAACTGATCCTGGTGGATTCCTTCAGTTGGGGAGCTGAGCTACAACAGGACTGAAGATGATTGGGTATCTATGCTAAGTCTGGTGCCAATACGGTGAGTCCCAGGGAGGAGAGGGCCACTAGGCTGCTTTGGTTAGTTATTTTAATCAGAATCACAGTTTATTTTTCACTTTGCATGGACTATAATTTATATATAAATAACTGAATATTTTAAATAAATAAGCATACTGATATAGAAATTCATGAATAATTTCGTGTCTGGCTACTACTCTATTCACCTGAAGTTATCCTTAGGTAACAACTGGATCCTTTTCGCAAACTATTAAATTCTTCCACATTAAAGGAATTTTTAAAGCTAGGATCCTTGTGAGAATTGTTTTTGGAGAAAAAGAAAAGAAAGAGTGAAATACCACTGGACTTTGGCTACCATGGAATATTGAATAGTTACTCTCATCTCTTAAGAATTCCTTTCTATTAACAAGAAAATCATAGGTTCTGAGGATGGTCTAAGGTTCTTTGAGATGAATGTAGAAACCTCTTTTATGAAAGGGTTATGAGATAGTCTCTGAGGTTCCTTCCAGATCTAATTAGAGCTATAATCCTATGACATAGGGATACAGTCATTTATACTGCCAAAGCAGCTCATGCTTTTGGGGTACTTTCTGAAAATGAGGCCTTTGTCAGCAGAAGGCTAATGATTTTGCAATCAAGGGTTGGCTGCAAAAATATTGTTTTATTCGATATTTTCTTTTGGGGAAGATGCAGGGTATAAAATTGATGCTATATTACAGAAGACAAATTTACTTTGCTTTTAGGGAGCAGAACAATTAAGATTGTATTCAAGGAGTAATCCTGGATTCCAAAAGTAAAATAACTTTTCAAATAGGACCTCCTCTAAAATGTTTTAAAAGTTGAACTACTCATTGCATAAAAACTTAATGGGTTCATTGTCATGAATTATATACTGTTTTCTATTCACTGGAACTGACTTGCTATAGTGTGTTTCTATTTGGGCTGGGGTAAGAAGAATGGGAGAGCAGAGTAGGAAGGCTGGGATTTAAATAAGAGACATTAGATCCTTCTGTTCCCAGGCTGCAACAGGGAATAAAACAGCACATTTAAATACTTTAACGTCTTTAACACAAAACACATTCATTTGATACTTTACTTCCTTGAAATGCTTTATTAATGCACACTAGGCACTCCTAGGAGTTTGCCTTTCTGGAAGTGAATGTACCATTCCTCAGCTCTACCACAAGCTTCACTAGCATTTCAACCTTTCATGCCCGACTTCTTCTGTGGGAAAGATGAGTTATCAGGAATATCACAAAAAAGAAAGAAGCTGAGAATGCCAGATATTTTACATTTCAGAACAGTCTTTTAGCACCTAAAGGACCAGGCCCCATAAGTTCATGTGTCCCTAAAAATGACCAACATATTTAGTAAAATGGTTTTAATTAGGCCTATGCTTTACCTGTTTGTTACCTGTGTTAAGCAAAACGAACAAACGGTCCTCTGATTAGGAATTCCCTACCTGGCTGGGGTTACACCTTAAGCCCTACTGTACATAAAGTAGCAGGGCCTGTCAACCTGACCCCATGTCAAGTTCCAGTTCAAATCAAACTATGACAGATCCATAGTGAAACAGAGATGAGAGCTGCCAGCATGGCAAAATGCTTCACACCTTGTTTCCTTGGCTCAGGGTCTAATGCATCTCCATTATTTTTTGTGACGGATAAATTGTGGTAAAAAAATTTGTATGAAGAAGCTGGTAAAAGCGTGAGCCTGTCTGTCATAACTCCCAACAAAGATGACAAGAATAATAATAGACTTTTATGAACCAATCATCAATTAGTCAGACATTGCAGAAACTAGGATGATAGGTTTTTGTTTTCCATTTTCCTCCCCACATATAATGTATGTGCAACTAACCTAGGTGTGGATCCCCCCACCCCCTTTATCTGCCCTCTTACTAATTTTCTCGGCTCATTCCCCCTTAACCTGAACCCACACTGACAGATTTAGGCTTCTCAAGGAAGGCATTTGCTACAATTATTCAGAGAGAAAATGGGGGAAGATGGTGACAAGTTATAGGATCCAGAAAAAAATCCTCCTGAAACACCTTATTTAAGCTGTAACAATAAGAAACCCAAAGAGAAACAGGTAAAAATCCAGGGCTTCACAACAGACTATCAGAATCCTGCAGAAACTTTGAGGAGAGGTAAGGGCAGAGTAGATAGAAGACAAGGTACAAAAGTTAAGGCCCAGTCCAACAGCAGGAAACCAGTAGCTGAAGCAGGAATCAGAACAGGAGAAAATGACAGACTTCTGCCCAGTGCAGTTTATGGCTCCCAACCACAGCAGAAGAAAGGGCCAGCATAGCAAACCTGTGGAGTAAAGCATCTTCTAAGGTCTTACAGGAAGCCTGCCAGCATAATCAGCAACATGTGATTGGGCCCTGCCAAGATTACCACCAGACTACAAAACTCTGGGTTTGGAGCCATGCAAGGAGAAGGGGACAGAACAAGTAAGAAACAAAACCATAATTAAGCCCTTGGGAGAATGAACCAAAACCCAGTGATTCCCGTAGAAGATGAGACCTAGTTTTAGCCATTGCATCCAAGACCAAACAGTGTCTGCACATACCATTCAAGGGCACAGGAGTACAGAAACTGACCTAGAGATAGGAATAAACAGAAGAAAATGAACACACGTTATGGACTGAGAGAAGTCCATGAGGAGAACCCAAAAGAAGAGAGTAACTCTACAAGTCTACGTGGAGCCTTGGGGAAAAAGGATGCTTAGATAAGGGTTATAAAAGTGGATAAAATAAATGAAACAAGACATACAATATATAATGTTAAAGGTAACAAGAGTTAGGGGAGACAGTATGGAGGACTTATAGCTTAGAACAGACAGTAGTAAATGTTACCCAAGAAAGGAACTCCCTGAAAATTAAAGTGGACCAAACAAAAAGCAATGATTCTACAACAAAATAAGAAATATTAAAACAAAACCAAAAGGCTGAAAGAAAAATAAAAAAAGAGAAAGGTATCTCCTTTCAAAACAAGGAACTTAGAAAATAAATCAAAGAGAAAAAAATCTAAAAATCATCAGGAAAAAACCCAACAAAACATGGAGAAAACATGAATGAAAACTGCCCAGACCTATTAGAATCAAAAGACAAAGTTAAATTAGGAAAGAATCTACTGTTCTCCTGAAAGAAACCTCAAGGGACGTCACAGCCAAAATCCAGAGGTTCCAAGTCAGAGAAAAATACTGCAAGTAACCATAATAAAAGAATAATAAAAGTACTGAGGAGATACAGTCAGGATCACACAAGACTTGGCTACTATAACCATACAGAGAAAAACTTGTAATATGATATTCCAAAAGACATTGAACCAAGAATATCCTTCCCAGTAAAAGGGAGTATAATCCTAGAGGAGTAAGTGGATTTGTAATGAAATAAAAAACTTTTGAATGTTCTTGAGAAAAAGACCCCAAGAGAATAAAAACTCTGAAATGAAAATTCAGGAACGAAGTAAAACAAAGAAAGGCAAAACATATTTGACCAACTGTGAGGGGTTATATTGATGAATTGTTTACATTCTAATAGAGGCAGAAGAAAGTGTTCTCCCTCAAAAGTCTATAAGCTTCATAGAGAAAGGTGGAGAGAGCTTGGAAGTATTTTTCTTCTGTTTTGATGGTCTTTAAAGGAAAGAGGAAAGGGGAAAATATGGAGCAGGAAGAGAAGATGAAGGAGAGAGAACATAAAGGAGTGCAGGAGGTAAAAGGATACACACAAGGAAGGTGTAGTAGGGAACAGACATCCCTAGAATCTCATTTTCATTTGAGCTGAATAAAAACATGGTTGAAAACACACACATAGAGTTTCATGTAGAAATACATTATTGTTAACAGGGAGAAAGGAGGAGACAGAGAGGCCAGGATAAGTGAGTAGTCATAAGAAAAACAAACTGTGTTGTCAGAGGATGGATCTTGAGAGGGGAATTAAAAGGAAAGAACCAAAAACTAAAAACCTGTGATGAGAGGCAGAGCCAAGAAGAAAAGAAAAGCAATGGAGAAGAAACAGATCACTTCAATCATATATAACTATTGTTAAGCAAGCTTCCTTTTTCCTTCAGCTCTTCTTTCTTTGCAAAGAACACTGAAGGAGCAAAGAGAAGGTATGAGAACAGGATAGAGGTAAATAGACAATTAACAACTGCAGCAGTGAAAGTGCCTGGGATGAAGTCATCCATAAAATGGAGGACAGCAGAATGGATTATAAAGCAGATGTCAAAAAATATGTTGTTTACTTGAAATTTACACTTGAAATATTCACACAGAGTTAAAATAAGGATCTGAAGTAAAATCTATTACAAATCAGCTGAATTCAGAAAAAGCAAGGGAAGCAATCATGCCTTTAGATGAAGAGACAGTAAGAATAGCCACAATAAAAAGACAAGGGAAACTACATTTAGTATAAAGGCACCTTAGATAATGAGTTTTTATTGATAGATATACACCAAATGGCACAGCATCTAAATAGAAGAAAATGTAATTAAATTGCAGGGGGTAAGAGGGGGAAGACAGAAAACTATAATAGGGAGATACCATATATTTTATTCAGACAAACAAATCTAACAAAAAGATAAATAAGAAGGAAGATAAAGACTTTAAAACTTTTTAAATGTTAGATATGATAGATTTCTGGCAAATACTATATGGGAACAGACAGAAGTTTGCACTTTTCTTAGAGCTGCATATCACCTTCACAGAAAACATCAAGTTACAATACAAAAGTATTGAATTAGATACCAAATAGTGGAGTATAAAAACTTCACAAAAATTCAGGAAAGCAGAAATACTCAATATATGCTTTACTAGCCACAATGCAATAAAATTTATATACAATAAATATTGAACCTCAGAAGAAAAGATTAAATTTAACTGGAGACTGAATACTTTAGTCCTAAGAAAAGTGGGGGAGTAGTCAGAAAATAATAGAAATAATAGAAAACTTCATTTAAACAATGATAGCATTGAGACAAAATAGTAAAACTTTTAGGATGCATCAAAAAGGGGAGGAATTTATCTTTCTAAACATTTATAAACAAAAGAGAAAAAGAACAATCAATGAATTGGTCTTACAACTAGGAAAAATACCTAGAAAAGTAGTAAATAAAAATTCAACTCAATATCATAATAGTAATGCCATTTTTTGGGGGAGGGGCTTCTTTTTTAAAAGTTTTATTATTTATTTAATATTTTAGTTCTCGACATTGATTTCCACAAGATTTTGAGTTACAAATTTTCTCCCCATTTCTATCCTCCCCCCCCACTCCAAGATGGCATATATTCTGATTGGCCCATTCCCCAGTGAGCCCTACCTTCTGTCACCCCACTCCCCACCATTGCCTTTCCCCTTACATTCTTGTAGGGCAAGATAGATTTCTATGCCCCATTCCCTATATATCTTCTTTCTCAGTTGCATGCAAAAACAACTTTTTCTTCTGAGCATCTGATTTTAAAACTTTGAGTTCCAAATTCTCTCCCTTCTTCCCTTCCCACCCACCCTCCCCAAGAAGGCAAGCAATAGGCCACACATGTATCATTATGTAAAACACTTTCACAATACATATGTTGTGAAACACTAACTGTATTTCCCTCCATCCTATCCTGTCCCCCTTTATCCAATTTTCTCCCTTGACCCTGTCCCTTTTCAAAAGTGTTTGCTTTTGATTACCTCCTCCCCCATCTGCCCTCCCTTCTATCATTCCCCCTTTTTATCCCCTTCCCCCTACTTTCATGTGGGGTAAGATACCCAATTAAGTGTGTATGTTATTCCCTCAAGTCAAATCCGATGAGAGCAACATTCGCTCATTCCCCCTCACCTGCCCCCTCTTCCCTTCCAAAGGAACTGCTTTTTCTTGCCACTTTTATGCAAGATAATTTACCCCATTCTATCTCTCCCTTTCTCCCTCTCTTAATATATTCCTCTCTCACCCCTTAATTTTATTTTATTTTATTTAGATATCATCCCTTCATATTCAAGTCACCCTGTGCCCTCTGTCTATATATATATATATATATATATATATATATATATATATATATATGTATGTATGTATGTATATTTTCTTCAGCTACCCTAACACTGAGAAAGGTCTCATGAATTATACACATCATCTTTCCATGTAAGAATGTAAACAAAACAATTCAACTTTAGTAAGTCCCTTATGATTTCTCTTTCTTGTTTACCTTTTCATGCTTCTCTTGATTCTTGTGTTTGAAAGTCAAATTTTCTATTCAGCTCTGGTCTTTTCACTGAGAAAGCTGGAAAGTCCTCTATTTTACTGAAAATCCATATTTTGCCTTGGAGCATGATACTCAGTTTTGCTGGGTAGGTGATTCTTGGTTTTAATCCTAGCTCCTTTGACCTCTGGAATATCATATTCCAAGCCCTTTGGTCCCTTAATAAAGAAGCTGCTAGATCTTGTGCTAACCTGATTGTGTTTCCATAATACTCAAATTGTTTCTTTCTGGCTGCTTGCAGTATTCTCTCCTTGAACTGGGAACTCTGGAATTTGGTGACAATATTCCTAGGAGTTTTCTTTTTGGGATCTTTTTGAGGAGGTGACTGGTGAAGTCTTTCAATTTCTATTTTACCCTCTGGCTCTAGAATATCAGGGCAGTTCTCCTTGATAATTTCTTGAAAGATGATGTCTAGGCTCTTTTTTTGATCATGGCTTTCAGGTAGTCCAATAATTTTTAAATTATCTCTCTTGGATCTGTTTTCCTGGTCAGTGGTTTTTGCAATCAGATATTCCACATTGTCTTCCACTTTTTCATTACTTTGGTTCTGTTTTATAATATCTTGATTTCTCATAAAGTCACTAGCTTCCACTTGCTCCAATCTAATTTTTAAGGTAGTATTTTCTTCAGTGGTCTTTTGGACCTCCTTTTCCATTTGGCTAATTCTGCCTTTCAAGGCATTCTTCTCCTCATTGGCTTTTTGGAGCTCTTTTGCCATTTGGGTTAGTCTATTTTTAAGGTGTTATATTCTTCAGTATTTTGGGGGTCTCCTTTAGCAAGTCATTGACTTGTTTTTCATGGTTTTCTTGCATCTCTCTCATTTCTCTTCCCAAATTTTCCTCTACTTCTCTTACTTGCTTTTCCAAATCCTTTTTGAGCTCTTCCATGGCCTGAGACCAATTCATATTTTTCTTGGAGGCTTTTGATGTAGGCTCTTTGACTTTGTTGTCTTCTTCTGGCTGTATGTTTTGATCTTCTTTGTCACCAAAAAAGATTCTATAGTCTGAGTCTGCATCCTTTTTTGCTGCCTGGCTATCTTCCCAGCTAACTACTTGATCTTTGAGCTTTTTGTCAGGTTATGACTGATTGTAGAGTAGAGAGTGCTTTGGCCCAAGATTTAGGGGTTGTGCTGCTGTTTTCAGAGCTACTTCTACTCCACTGTCACCCACAAGCTCTGCCACAGCAGTGCTCCTCCCCCACCCAAGTACTGCCAACCAGGACTGTGACCCAGATCCAAGCAGGGCAAAGCAAGCCCTGCACTCCCTATCTGGTCTGCCACTTGATTCCTCCCACTGTGTGAGCCAAGGACTCCTGAAGCAGCTGACACTGGAGCTCTGGAAGCAGCTGCAGGAGTTTCCTGCTGCTGCTGCTCCCACTGTCACACCACCTCCACCACCCCCAGGGCTGGTGGCCCGACCATTTTCTAATCCGATCTAGCAGTTTTCCCACTAACCTGCTCCATGGTCCCTGGCGTTTGTGGGTTGAGAAGTCTGGTAACTGCCACAGCTCAATGATTCAGGGCCCTAAGGTCTGCTCTGGTCCGACTCCTGGTCTGGTCTGTTCTGGCGCGGCCCACACTGGGCTGCGTTCTGCTCACAGCACCATGTGATAGACCCTTCCCAGTGACCATCCAAGCCATCCTGGGCTGGAGACCTGCTTCCCTCTGCCATTTTGTGGGTTCTGCAGCTCTAGAATTTGTTCAGAGGCATTTTTTCAGGTATTTGGAGGGATTTGGGGGAGAGCTTAAGTAAGTCTCTGCTTTCCAGCTGCCATCTTGGCTCCACCCCACAATGGTAATTCTTAAAATAAAACAAAAAACAAAAATGAAAGCGAACAAAACACACTGAATTGATAACTGAGATCTTGATTTGTGTGTGTGTGTGTGTGTGTCTGTGTGTGTGTGTGTCTGTGTGTCTGTGTGTCTGTGGGGGCGGAGAATAGACTTAAATACATAGATAGCAAGTCTGATTTTAAAAAGAAAAATCCTATTGTTTATATCAAGAATAAAAAAGAATGCATAGCATTTGAAGATGAAATGAAGTTATCAAACTATTTTGCCTAATTATATGCCCAAAAAACAGACAGCTTAGGTAAAATGGATGCATATTTACAAAAATATAAACCATCCTGGTTAAAAGAACAAGACATATATTACTTAAATAATCCAGGATGAGAAAAAGATTGAACATGCAACAAAATGAAATCCTTAAGGGAAAAAAAATAAAGGAATCAGATGGACAAGTGAATTCTTTCAAAAATTAATAGAAAATTCCACTATTATATAATCTGAAATAATAGGAAAAGTAGGGATTCTTCCACAATTTATCTGTGATACACATATGGTCTTTATAGGGACCAAGGAGAAACAAAGCAGAGAAAGAAACCTATAATCCAATATCTCTAATAAATACTGACACAATCTTTGCTAATATTAGCAAAGAGATGACAACAACATACTAACAAGATTATATAGTATTATCCAGTTGGATTTTTCCCAAGAAAATAAGGTTGGTTCAATATAAACAAAACTCTAAACATACGTTTCATTGGCATAGCATTTAATCTATAAATTAATACTCTTGTTACTTTTATTATATTGGCATGGCCTAGCCATGAGCACTGCATGTTTCTCCAACTATTTAAGATATTCTTTATTTCTTTAAGGACCATCTTTAATTGAATCTATAGAAATACTGAGTGTGCTTAAGTAGACTGCTTACAAGAACTTATTTTATATATTTTGCGGTTGTTTTAGTAAGAATGAGGTTTTCCCTATTTTGCCTCTGGAATTTTGTTGTTATATATGATGCTACTAATTTTTGTGGGTTTATTTTGTAGTCTGCAACAATGCTGATGCTATCAATTGTCTTATTTTCTTTCTTTGCCTATCCCCTAGGGCAACTCAGCAGTGTTGTATTGCTGAAACCAGATTAAAATGTAACTGTGAAATGTTTAGTAAAATAACTTAGATAATGTTAATTTGTCATTTTCTAAATCAATATGCCAGATCCTTTGGTGGTGCAGCAGATAGAGCACTGCGCCCAAAGTCAGGAAGACCTGAGTTCAAATCTGACCTCAGACACTTACACCCTGAGCAAGTCACTCAGCCTTATTTGCCAGTTTCCTCATCTGTAAAATGAAATGGAGAAGGAAATGACAAAACATTCCAGTGTCTTTGCCAAGAAAACCCCAAATGGGTAATGAAGGGTCAGACGTGACTGATACGACTGAACAACAAAAAACAAAAGCCAATATGCAGCCCATAGGGATCCAACTGTATTTGAGTTTGACACCATTGCCCTGATTTCTTAAGTAGTTAGTTCATAAACTAGCATTTATTAAATACCTCACTATGTGCCATGCACAGCACTAAGCGTTGAGCATACAAAGAAAAGCAAAAAACAAACAAAAAAAATCAAAAACTGATCTCAAGGAATTCATAGTCTAATGAGGGAGGCAAAAGGAAAACAATTATCAACTAGAACAAACAAGATACATACATGATAAATTGGGTATAATCTCAGAGGGATCATACTAAGAATAAGAAAGACTGGGAAAGACTTGTATAAAGTAGGACTTTTAGCTGAGACTTAAAGGAAGCCAGGAGGTGGAAAGAGGAGAGAGTTGCAGAAATGGGGGCCTCCCAGCAAAGATAGCTAAAGTTTGGAGATTGAATGCTGTATTCAAGAAATAGCAAGAAAGTCAGTGTAACTATATTGTACTGTATCTGGAGGGGAATGAGGTATAAGAAGACTGAATATGTAGAAAGGTGCCAGGCAATGCAGTACTTTAAAAGTCAAACAGATGATTTTATATTTGATCTTGGAGGTAATAATTATAGCCACTACTTTAGAGCACTTTAATGTTTACCAGTGCTTTCCATATATTAATTTAACTGATCCTCCCAATAATTTTCCAAAGTGGGTGCTATTATTATCCTCATATTACAGAGGGGTAAACTGAGGCTAAGAGACTTAAGTTACTTGCCCAGGGTCACACAGCTAGTGAGTGGTCTGAGGCAGGATTTGAATTCAGGTCTTCTCTGACTCAGGTCCTGGGCTCTATTCACTGTACCACCTAGTTGTACCTAATAGTTACTGGAATTTACCAAATGATATGGGGCAGGGGAGGTGTTGGTGGAGAGGCAGGTGATATGGTCAGATTCCAGTTTCAGGAGGATTGATTTGACAGCTGAATTGAGGATGGATCGGGGTGGGACAAACCAGCAAGGTATGTCATTAGTCCAAGTGTGAAGTGAGGAGGGCCTCCATCAGGGTGATGGTGGTGTCAAAGATGAAAAGGAGGCCTACATGATAGATGTTATGAAGGTAGAATCAGTAAGACTGGACAACTGATTCGATATGGGGAAGGGGAGCGCAAGTGAGGAACTGAAGATGACACCTAGGTTGTGAGTGTAGGGTGACTAGGAGGGAAGAATGGTGGTACCCTTAATAATAACAGGGAAGTCAGGAAGAGGGGAGGGCTTGGGGAGAAAGAGAATGAGCTCAGCTCGCTGAATTTAAGATGTTTCTAGTACATGCATTTTGAGATGTCTATTTGGTAGTTGGAGATGTGAGAGTGGAAGTAAGTAGACAGGTTAGGATTGGACTAGTAGATCTGAGAGTCATCTGAACAGAAACAATAATTGAAACAGTGAGAGTTGTTATGAATATTAAAAAGGGAGAAGAGAAAAAAGGCCCTGGGGGACACCTATGGTTAGTGGGCATGATGTGGTTAAAGATCCACCAAAGAAGACAGAGGAATGGTCAGACACGTAAGAGGACAGCCATGAGCATGTAGAGTCACAAAACCATCATGTTATCAGCAAATCAGGATAGTTTTGTTTTCTCTTTGGTTATCTTTTTTATCTTTCATTATTTTTCCTTGTCACACTGCTCTTGTTTGCATTTCTAGAACTATCACATAAGAAGACAATCTTGTTTTACTCCTCTATTTACTGAGAACTGTTCTAGAGTATCCCTATCATATGTGATATTTGGTTTGGGTTTTATGTGCCAGGCACTGTGCTAAGTACTTTACAAATATTATCTTACTTGATCCTCACGACTACTCTGTGAAGTAGCTGTTATTAGGACCCCCTTTATGAAAACCATTTTATGGGTAAGGAAACTGAGGAAGACAGAGGATAAATGACTTGTCCATGGTCACACAGCTAATAAGTGTCTGAGGCTAAATTTGAACTTCTCTCCCTATCTCCAGGCTTAGGCACCCTATCCACTGCATCACCTACCTGTCTAGATTAGTACTTGATATCACATTAGAAAGACCCTCGTATTTCTATACTTTGCACGGTCTTTTGCATAAATGAGTGCCCTTTTGTTCAGTCATTTTTCAGTCATGTCTGACTCTTCATGACCCCATTTGGGTTTTCTTGGTAAAGATATTGGAATGTCTTGCCATTTCTTTCTCCAGCTCATTTTACAGATAGGAAACTGAAGCAAACAGTTTAAGTCTGCCCAGGGTCACATAGTTTTTATGTTCCTGAAGCTACATTTGAACTCAGAATACAAGTCTTTCTGACTTGACTCCAGGCCCAGGGCTCTATCCACTGAACCACCTAACTGACCTTAAGGGCCCTACAGATGCCTCTCTCTTTCTCCTTTTGTATTTAAATTTTAGTAGTGTCTAGGAATGAGAATTTATTTTATTGTTTATTCTTTCCTTGGTAGTTTATTTGTCATACTTGTGTTTCTTTTGTTTGGTGGTTACATTGAATGCTATGTTCACATTTTTCTTAATTTTATTTTATTTTTTTGTGGTTTCTTGGGGGGGCAGGGTAATTGGGGTTAAGTGACTTGCCCAAGGTCACACAACTAGTACATGTGTCAAGTGTCTGAGGCCGGATTTGAACTCAGGTCCTCCTGACTCCAGGGTCGATGCTCTATTCACTAATTTTTTTTTATTTTTACAAGACTGCTTCACATGCCTCTCTTTCACTGAACATTTTTTCATTATTCCATGATGATTAGGCTCAAATTTGCAGTTGACTTACCTTTTGAGGCAGGATTTTGAGCTTCTTTCCTTTTCAGAACATATTATTTCAAACCTTTCTGTGGTTTCTTATGAGGAGAACATTATTCTTTGAATTTTTTTCTTTACGTTTCATAGGTTTTCTTCTGACCATTTGCAGAATTTGTTTGTCAATGGAATTGTTAAATAAAACCACTATGTGTCTTGGAATCTGAAGCATAGAATTTTTTTTTCCTTTTCCTGAAGGTGAGATCCATTGATTCTTTCTACTGGTGCTTTGTTTTCTGTGTTCAGTAGTTCTGAGCGATTTTCTTTCTTTTTTTAATTAGATTTTTTATTTTTAGTTTACAACAGTTTTACATGTTCTTGAGTTTCAAATTTTCTTCTCTTCCTTCTCCCCTCCCCCCCAAGTCAGCATGCAGTCTGATATAGATTCTACATAAACCTTCACATTAAACTTATTTACATAAATAGTCAAGTTGCAAAGAAGAATTATGACCAATGGAATGAATCATGAGAGAGAAGAAACAAAACCAAAAATAAAAGAGGAAAAAAGAAAAAAAAAGGAAAGCAAATAATTTGCTTCAGTCTGCATTCAGACACCACAGTTCTTTCTCTGGATGTAGCTAGCCTTTTCTGTCATGAGTCCTTTGGAGCTGTCTTTGAGCTTTGTATTGCTGAGGAGAGGCAAGTCTATCAAAGTTAGTCATCACAGAATCAATATGTCTGTGGTTATGTATAATGTTCTGCTCCTCTCACTCAGCATCAGATTATGTAGGTTTTTTCCAGGTTATTGTGAAGTCTGTATCTTCCCCATTTCTTATGGCACAATAGTATTCCATTACATTCATATACCACAACTTGTTCAGCCATTCCCCAATTGATGGGCATCCCCTCGATTTCCAATTCTTTGCCAGTGAGCGATTTCCTTGTATTTTCTTGCATTATGGTGTTCAGGTCTTTTTTCAACTTGTCATGTTCTTCTGAGAGACCTCGGATCCTCAGATTTCCCGTATGCATTTGGTTTTCAAGATTAATGTTTTCTGTTTTGGGGTTATTTGTTGTTGCTTGTATAAGCATAAGCCCAATGAATCAGTTTTTGAACCCTACTGGAGGGCTGAGGCTGGTGGGGGCGGAGTGCTAAGCAAGGATGTTAAAGATTCACATTCCCCACTATTAATTTAGAATGCTGCTACATTCGGGCCTTTTGGCTTTCTTACAGTACAGACTGAGTGGCAGTTGCTCTACTTCTCATGTTCATAATTCCATTGTCTTTTCTTGTAGATTTACTGGGCACTGGAGAGAATGTCTATTCTTCCATCTTGATCATCATTTGACCAGAAGTCTAAATTAACTTTTGACCTGACAGTGACAAGGCAAAATAAGAAAGATAATTATTTAAAGTTCCATCCATAAATCTGGAGTGCATTCTGTCACTGATGTGCACATTGTGTAGATACAAACGTAAAGTTTGATAGTAGGGAGACAAATGTAGGGAATACACATCGCCAGGACAACAAACAGCACTGTAACTGTGGGTCCTGATGTCCTCTTCTCTTTCTTGGGGACTGTCTCTACGGAGTTCACCAATGGGTGTTTGATGATCCACCAAACGGCTAGGCTGGGTTGTCCTGTAGCTGTACTCTTCACAGGTAACAGCATCTCAGACGGATGAGCTGGTTTTCTGGATTGCTCAGTGCAACTCTCCTGAATTGTTCATGCCTCCACTTCCCCTGCTTACGGATGGCAGCTGTAGTCTCTAGCAATTCCATTTTCAGACTACAATAATACTCTCCACTGATAGGGTAATGCTTTTTTTTTAAATAAGAAAGGGCAGAGATCCTTAGTCTAGGATGAGAAGGTGACTCTTTAGTTCTGCTCCCTTGTCTGAGTTCTGAGCTTTTTCTTCTTTACCTCCCAGAAGGCAAGTGATACTACAGAGGTATAGTCTCTCTTTTGCCAACCAACTCTCAGTTACCGGTGATGGTGAAGAGAGCTAGAGTCTTTCTTATGCACAGTTCTTAGGTGTTATTTTTCTCCACTTCCTGGTTCACGAATAGGTCTTCATGGTGAAAAATGTAGCTCATTTATATAAAGTAACCAAATACTCTTCTTTGTCAGCTAAGCCATAATCAGGCAATGCATAATTGTCTGATAATCACATAACAATTCTACGGTTCATGGTTCAACAGTTCTCTAGCTAGTCATATGAAAATGAGCAACTTTAAAAGAATCCTGAAGCACACTTTGTTCTAGCAAATGATCGATCACTGCAGTTGCTTTATTAGTGTTTTTCATAAACAAGTCTTACATTTATTTTTAGGAAAAAGCAGTTTTATTACTTTTTAAAAAATATTTTTTTTAATATTCTTTAAAAATCTGAGTTCCAAATTCTCTCCCTCCCTCTAGTCACTTCCCCATCAATTGAGAGGGCAAGCACTATGATATCAATTATACACATGAAATCATGCAAAACATACTTCCAGGGCAGATAGGTGGCCTAGTGAGTAGAGCACCAACCATGGAGTCAGGAGGACCTGAGTTCAAATCCAGCCTCATATACTTGACACACTTACTAGCTGTGTGACCTTGGGCAAGTCACTTAACTCCAACTGCCCTGCCTTCCCCTCTCCAAAAAACCCCCCCAAACCATATTTCCATATTAGTCATGTTACTAGAAAAATAAAGTGAAAAAATTATTTGCACTTAGAGTTCATCAGTTCTCTCTTTGGAGGTGCACAGAATTTTTCATCATGAGTCCTTTAGAATTGTCTTTGATTTATTAAACTAGTCTTATATGAAAAAGGGCAAAGACGAACCAAATATGAAAAGTCAAATTCTGGAGAGAGAAGGAAAAGGAGAAGGAAAGGGAAGGGAATGTTTCATTTTCATCATATCCCTAGCACCTAGAAGATTACCTGGCACATAATAGGTACCTACTAAATTGCTCGTTGATTGATTACATGGAAATTAGCAAAGATAAAGTCTAATATAAATTTCTGACAAGTACATTTTAAAAAGTTTTATTATTTAAAATTAATGACCATCAAAAACCTACAAAACAAAAATAACTCCACTCCTAATATAGTAATGGGAGGGAAAGATAGAGACTCTAATCAAGTCACTTAACTTCTCAATGCCCTAGGCAACTCTCTAAGACTAGAAATCACATTGAAGATGAATGAAAATTTGCATAGGAAGAGGGAGTTCCTCATCTAGTATTCCCTATGTCAACAAAATCACAGATCCAGTCCCTATTTCTAATAATATAAAGGAAATACACAAAGAAATAAAAAATATGACAATTGTTGGTATGCATTAAGCATACCAATGTACTCTTGACTGAATTCTGAATTGGCCTATTCTGGAAACCAATCTGGATATACAGAAAAAGTCACTCAACTATACCTACCCTTTGGTCTAGTAGGCATCTGTCCCAAAAATATCAAAGAAAGAGGGAAAGTATTGTATATACACAAACATTCATACCAGCACTTTCTGTAGTAACAGGACTGGGAACAAAGTCAGTTTTCACCAGTAGGGGAATGGCAGAGCAAATTATGGTATATAATTGTAATGGTATATTATTGAACCATGAGAAATGATGAAAAGGATGGATGGACAGAAAGAAAACTTCTATGACTCATGAATTTATACAGAGTCAAATAAGCAGATCCAGGAGAGCAATTTGTACCATGACCACAATAATATAAAGGAAAATAACTCTGAGACTTAAGAACTCTTAATGCAATGTCTAATCTTGACTCTTCAAGACTGATGATGAAACCTGCTTCCCACCTTTTGACAGAGAAACAATAAAACAGAGGTGCAGAATGAGGCACATTTTCAGACATTACCAACATATATATGCATTTGATTATTTGAATATATAGATATTTATTATAAAGGAGGGACTTTTTTGTTGGGGTGGGGAAAGTGGTGGCAGAGAATACAAGGGCAGTGATAACAATGCAAAAAAAGTCAAGAAACAATGACAGTCAATGAAACATTAAAAAATACATAGAAAAGAAAGGAGTTCACAAGGGACAGAAGCAAAGCCGTGTGGGTACTATTATGTTAAATTTAACATATACTTAACAACTAACCTACATATTTGAATTTCACAGTTTCAAACACAGTTTTCTCCTCTCTTCTTTGTAGATGGAAGTGCCTATTTATCAAGATGACAATTAAAACATCAGGCAGTTGGGTGGTACAGTACAGAAGAGTTCTGGACTAAGAAAAAGGGGATCTAGGTTCAACTTTTGCCTCAGATTGGTCGTGTAACTCCAGGCTAGTTATTTCACCTCTAAGGCTCAGTTTCCTCATCTGCTACATGGAGATAAGAGCACCTAGCTCACAGGATTGTTGGGAAGATTAAATGCAACAGCATATGTAAAATGTTTCATAAATCTTAAAACATTATACAAATGCTAGCAACTATTATTATTTAAAATAAAATAAAGAAGATACAGACCCATGTAGAAATAATTAGGCATAAAAGCAGAATGAATTAAGTGCCTATAAGAAAGAGGCACAAAGTCCTGTAAGAATCCAGAGGAGGGAGAGATGGTCTTTCCAGTGTTTCCATTTTAAAGTTCTACAATCCTTTTTGGTTAAAAACAAGAAAAGACAACTTCTCTCCAAGAAAAACAAAACAAAACTTCCCCCAAACCTGACTTTAGCCAAGACTACGTATTAGCATAAACACAAATAATTCTAAGTCATTCAGAAGTTTTATATAAAAAAAGAGCATGTAGTTTAACTAAAAGGCACTGACTCTAAGACTGTGTATGTGTACATTAATGGTCTATTTCCCCAACACTATCCTGAAGAATATGATAAAATTTAGCAAGGGAGGCCTTTGGCCTTAGTCCTCATTCTTATTCATTTAAAGTAGCTCTGCCCTTGGATAAAACTAGAAACTAAAATGGGACAACTATGATGAATGCCCTACCCCTCGAGTCTGTCCATATATCATCATCACAGTTCTACTGAACAATTAGAACTGTGTAATGAGTGTACTGCACAATCTATGCCACCCCCAATCCCAAAGAAAACTCTGTCAGCTGCACCTGAAAACAAATTACAAACACATGAATCACTTGCTGACAATACAAGAATCAGCCCCTCTACACACAAACCTTAGCTTTAAATAGAAGGCATTCTCTTTCATACATAGGTGGGAAATGGTTTTTCCACACTTGTTTAATTCTCTAACCAAAAAAAAAAATTTCTTGCCCAGGTAAAAATAATGGAAGTTTCTTTGACAATGGGAAAAGACTCTATTACTTCAAAACAAATTCCAGCAAGAGACTGCAATGGAAAATGGTACTAGACAAGGCAAAATGATAAACACAACTATTCACTTTAAGATTAGAAAGATCATTTTAAATTAACCAAACATCCTAACTATCAAAAACCTAGGAATTTTGTCACCTGAAGTAGTGAATGGGCTGCCTATTGCTTTGTTAAAATAGAATTAAAGCTGAAATGCACTTCAACTACACAATTCAAATTAAAAACTATGGGGGTAGAGGAATTAAATATTTCAAAAAACATGGATTTGTTTTTCAAATTTGGTTTGGATAATTAGAAAAGCCAAATTATCTTGCCAGTTTTTGACATTTGACAGTTTTCCAGAGTTCTCTTATTTGCTTGGAGTTTTATTTGATCTACAAACCTCCAATCAGTGTCCTTCTTAAATTGGAGACATTAATTTCCACTGTCATAAAGGAAAATATGTTTCAGCATTAAGAAAAAATGGGTCTTGGCTGGTTTCCAAGAAACTAGCTGCAGCCCAATTAGGCCATATCAGTAAAAACTCAGTTTATATATAGGCTTTTTTTAATTCATAATTTTTTAAAAGCTAACATTTCCCCCCTCCCCAGTAGGCAGGCAGAAGGACACTGCCTGAAGGATCACTGTCTCCTAGAGAGAAAATGACTTTGAAAAGTTTTAGGAGCCAACATGGTAATGAGGCCATTTCTATTGACTTGTTATCTTCAAAGGTGAACTCTTGGGCAACAGAAAAGTGGCAGACAGCACCAGCTTGTTACTAAGAAAAAAGTATTTCTTGTCCATTTTCCCTACGCATTTTAAAGCTCTAGTATTAGCCCGATTTAAAACATGACTGCTCAGGCTTTCAGTGTCTGAAAGACAGTTTTTTTTAAATGAGGAAGTTCAAACCATTAGTGCTACAGAGACTGAAAATGATAGAGAACCCAAGTTTTCTAGACTGAAATGCCCTAAACCAACCAATATAAATGAATGGCATAAAGAAATTTAAAATATTTCGGTATACATCTTTAAACTTTTGATGTGCTATTACAAAAACAGCAAAGCTTAGTTGAGTAGTACCCTAATAAATGTCCTAGAAGCATGCTTAATTAGGTATACCAGCAATAACTGAATAATGCAGGTTTACTACTTTCATCTCAATGCTATATTCAAGTTGAATAAAGACAGGAAAATGTACAGAAATGTTGGACTAAATTGTTCTCATGCTCCCAGGAGAGATAACAGAAAATATTTTAATTAATTTGAGATTATAGCTAAGACAACTAATTGGGATTGTTAGATGAGGTTTTGGGACTACATATTCACTTTGGAGACCCGATTTGGGGTCAAATGGTAATTCTCCCTTAGACACAGAAGGATGCACTGGACACACGGGGAAAGGAGTCTTTGTTGTTCTACCAGTTAAGTAGGATCTATGATCTATCTTGAGATAATATTCGTATAGCTAAAAGTTTGGCCATCATCCCTATTTCCATTCAATTCCATCCAATCCCATGAAATAGAATTCAGTAACACTTATCAAATGCATTTATTATATTCGAGGCTCTGGGGATTCAAAAATGTATACCAAACAGACCATGACCTAGTGATGTAACAAATACGGGACAAACACAACTTGAGTTCAGGGCATCTATATTATAATAAACCTTCTTCTTCCCTTTCTTGTCTCCCTTTCAGCCTTTCTGGTGGCTTTATCTCAGAGTGAACTGGATCTGCTGTGGGACTTTCTTCTAAACCACTGTGACAGTCCTCAACTGGACTGTCCTGTCCTCTGTGACCTTCTCATCTACAAACTGAATATTTCCAGGGGCAGTTAAGGCTCTGCCTTGGTCTCAAGGGGCTTCCAATCTAATGGGAGGAAGCATTAGTGCACACATAATTTTAAGTACAGATGAAGAAACCGAAGAACTGCTATAGAAATATGAGAAAGAAAAACATTAATTTCACCTGGAGGATGGAGTGGGGAAAGCATCAAGGAAAACTTTGTGAAGGTATACCACAATTCTAGATGATAAACAAAACTAGCAGACTCCCTCTACTCAAATCAGCTTCTCTCCTTCCATTAATAGTTCCATTATTCCCTTAGTCACCTATGCTTGCAACCTTAGACATGTTTTTGACTATTTCCTTTGTCCATATCTGTTTATCAAGTCTTATTTATTCTCCCTTCAAAATCTTTTGTATCTATCCTTTCCCCCCCCATAATCATCATTATTCTCATCCTCACCCCCACCATTCAGATGTTTACTACCTAGCCTAAACTAGTAAAACAACTTGCTAAGTGAAACCTCCAACTTCAACCTTCAATCCAATTTATCCTCCCCTCTTAATCCACATGACAAACTACCCCCAAATTCATCTGTTTGGAACACCACTCCAGTCCTGTCACTGCAGGGAAAACTCCCAGCTCCCAGTTTCTTAATGGATAAAGTACAAACTTCTTAACCTGATATTTCAGGCCCTTCATGATTTGTCTCTAATCTACCTTTTCAGTTTCTGCCCCCTTCCGCATTGCTCTTCTCTTGAGGAGGCTCCACTTTAGACCATTTAGCTTAGTCATTGTTCCCTGAACACCTTACATGTTTTCACCTCTGCATCCTTGTTAAAGTGTTGAAGAGCATGTGCAAACATCTATTAAACACTTACTGTGTGCAGGACACTGTAGGGGGCAATGAGGGAGTATAATACAAAAATAATATGATCTGATAAATTCCATGAAAATAGAGATTATCTGAAATATCTTCCCTTACCAAAATTCTACCCATCCTTCAAAGCTCAATCCAAATAACACCTCCTCAGCTAACCTTCCCTAAGCACTGCAGAATGAAGTGAGCAGTCTATCATTGTTAAATGCCTCCTATTAAATAGGCACTATGCTAAACACTTCGCATACAAAGACAGGACAAAAATTTTTTTAAAAAAAGTTCTCATTCTCAAGGCTCATAGTGTAATGGGGTATACATACTTACCATTTTAGCATTTATTTGGCACTTATCCTATGATGTCCTGTTTTAATTCCTGTTGATTTTATTTCCCTGACTAGACTGTAAACTCCAGGGGTACGGACAATTTAGCATATAGTAAATGCTTAATATTTGTTACTGCTGATTTCACTATGAACTGTTTTGAGGAAAAACACCAAAAGGGTATCAAAAAATAAATATTCCACAGTGATAAACTTAGCACTGTTTTAAGTAGACAAACTGCTAACCAGAAACAGAAGGCTAATTGGTAATAAATTATATTACACTGTTAACCTCATTTATTACAAAGTTTACCATGGACAAGTACACAATCAATGCTACTAATTGATCTGGTTGCTTTAGAGGTAAATTTTATATGACTTGTCACAATTGTAATTGGTGTTACAGAACTTTCTTCTTTCGTTATTATTTACATTTTACAAGGTAAATTTCAAGAAAGAAGTCAGTTATAGGCAATGGTCAAAGACATGGGCAAATTCATAGATTTTTTTAAAAGAATAATTACCTGTACAGGAACATATCTACATATTCTGTTTAAAATGCAAGTGTTTTTGGGAAAGTTATCAGAAATTATTGCAAGTCTATATAAATCAGATTGTTTACCTGAATACCTATGTGATATTAACCTTAATGGTATTGAGGGAATTCAAGTCTTCATTGGAAGGAAATAAACAAAATGGAGAACATGGGGCATTATGAATAATGATACTTCTGGATTTGGTGTGAAATTATGGGATTTGAAATGAAATTACAGAATTTGGTAAAAAAAATTGTGGGAAATCACACAATTACAATAGGTAATACATAGGCACAGAGAAAGGATAAAAAGACAGAATATTAATGGCAAATTTCATCTATTTATCAACTAAAAAACTAATTCGTATAGACCCAGGTATTTATATTTTGACCAGATTGCATAAAATCTGGCTGTCACCTCTAAGGAAGACTCTTTAAAAATTTGGTTTTCTCTGTCGCAATTTGTCAGTCTATTAAAACCCAGGCAACGAGAAAACATTATTCCTCTGATGCTAACACAGGTACTGTACTATAAAAGAAATGCTTCTTCAGATTTATAATGCAATGTAACCTAAAAGGAGTGTCAACAATTGGTTCTGTAATGATGAAACTGAAAATTAGTGGAGTTCTATTAGCTCAACATCAGCAAATACATAGGATAATGGAGAGCTGGAGGACAAGGCTTCTGTTCCTGCCTCTCTGCACTTCACTGGACCTCCGTTTCCTTATTTGTAAACTAAGAGATTTGGATGAGATGGCCTTAATTGTCCCTTCCCGTCTGGATCTGTGATTTGATGTGACCTCATCAATGTGGAGACTCCCCTCAATGGCACAAATCATGAACCATCCATGATTTTGTATCCTGTATAGTTCTTATTTCAGGTCCTCCCATAAACACTTGACAAAGTATCTACCCATCATGCTGCAGGTTTTCCTCAAGGTTTCTTAACAATGTAGCACAGGGGATGACCAACTGTTTTCTCTTACTATCACCACATGATTAGCTCATCTCCTCTTTGGTCACAGCTCTTGGATAGCATCTTTTATGCCCTTTGTGCCTAATTGTTTACTTGTTAAAAGCTATAGTCAATTTATACCCCCTATGCATTTCTCTTTTTTATGTTGGGACACTGACAATTGATTCTTTAGAGAATGTGATATTGGAGGATTCAAAGACACACAGATGAACCGAAAGTGTGTAGATAATACAAAAATGGGTCTTAGTTTCAGGGAGAAGTCTGGAGTCATTAAAGGCATGTGTAATTTCCCAAATGCAAAACCATTTATAATCCTTCTCTAATTCAGTGATACTTAAAGTGTGGATTTCTGGAGTCCTGATAAGTTTTCAGGTGGTCAGTAAAGTGAAAACTATTTTCATAATAATACTAAGAAATTTGCCTATTAAAATGTTCATCCCTTTTCCAACTACATATCTCTGTGAGTTCATATATTTCAACCAAAAAAACATATCACAATGGATTGACTATAGAATAGATGAGACGCCAACTGTCTTCAGGGAAGCCAGACATTAAAAATACTTGCAAAAATATATAGAATGATGCCACTCTTCCAACTAAATGTTTTGTTTTGGAAAATATAGTTAGCTTTTGTGAAATATATTATGTTAACATGCAATAGGTTCATTATCATTATACAGGCAGTTATGGTGATCCAGTGGATAGAGTGCTGGACCTGGAATCAGGAAGACCTGATTTATAAGTTTATAACCAGCTTCAGATAATTGCTAGCTGTGTGATCCTAAGCAAGCCACTTAACCTGTTTGCCTTATTCTCCTCATCTGCAAAATGATATATACAAACTCCTACTGTTGGGAGGATAAAATGAGATAATATTTTTAAAATGCTTTGCAAACCTAAAAGGCAATATAAATACTAGCTATTATTTTAAATGGATTAATATTTTAAATGGTTAGTTTTGAATTCTAATATGGCATATATATACATATATATATGTATATATATATACATATATATATGTATATATATATACATATATATATGTATATATATATATATATATTACATATATATGGCAACCCATATAAATAAAAACTTTAGGATCCTCAATAGTTTTTAAGTGTGTAAAGGGGAAAACTCAATAATTTTTAAGGGTATAAAGGGATCCTGAGACTAAAAAGTTTGAGAAACAATACTTTTAATTCATGGTAGGCCCAGTTCATTGTCAATGTGTAATATCAGTGTACTCATGAATGGGCTGTCTATAAAAATATATTGTTATTCTGGATATTACAATTTCTACAACCCTTTGGTTTACTTCCCAAGTTTATGGTTAAGCCCAGATCTTCTTATAGAGGCAGGTAGGTGCCACAGTGAATAGAGTGCTTCTAGAATTAGAAGGACCTGAGTTCAAATTGGCCTTAGATACTTTTTAGGTTTGTGACCTGGGACAAGTCACTTAACCTGTGCCTGCCATTTACTGTAAAATAGGGATAATCACAGCACTTACTTTCCAGGGTTATGGTGACAAGCAAATGAGATATTTGCAAAGCACACAATACAATAAATGCAAAGGGCAACTAAGTGACTGGGCTTGGGGTCAGGAAGACTCAAAGATTCTTCTGCCTGAGTTCAAATCTGGCCTCATACATTTACTAGCTGTGTTACCCTCAGCAAGTCCCTTAATCCTGTCTGCCTCAGTTTCCTCATCTGAAAAATAAGCTAGAGAAGAAAATGTCAAACCACTCTAGTATCTCTGCTAAGAAAATCCCAAAAGGGGTCACAATGAGTCAGAAATGACTGAAACAACTAAATGTATCAGTAAGGCAAGATTCATGACCTCAAAAATGACCATGAACATGCCTGAATAGTTTGGAATTGCAAAGTATAAGAGATTCTCTAGGTAGAAGGCAGAGGAAGTATAACATTTATTTAGACATCAGAGGATCAAACCCCAAGATCAATAACCCCAACCCAACATAGCAGTAATTGTATTCCAAAGCCAGTAAGTCCACCTCAAAGTAACAACAAGGAAATTATAACACAATATTACAGCAAGGAACCAAGTTATCCTGTAATCTTCCCCCCTGCTGGGGCCTTCCAGTAAACACTCATGAATCCCAAGTGTCTGCTTGCCTTTGTTCTCTTCCCCCACAGTTGCTGGTCTCCATGGCTCTCTGCTTTCCAGTCTCTGCAACTCTGTCAACTTGGAGTTCTTACTCCTTCTCCTTGGGCTGAATTCTGATTTCTGACCTTCCAATGGCTGGGTATATATACTCTTTTTAGGGCCTGAGAGCTTCATGCCCAACCACCAAAAGTGTGTAGGCCTGGGGCTTAATACTTAGTAAGTAAAGAATGTAGGCCTGGGGCTTAGCTCCTAGTAAGTAAAGGGTGTAGGCCTTCCTACAAATAAACTTCTAATCAAGCTTCCCTTAACTATCCCCACTTGCCCCACCTGAAGCCTATTGAATGGGGGGGATTTGGGCGGGAAGGTCTTTAATTACTGATTGACATCACACTGAACAACAGCAAAAAAAGGTTTATTTCCTTCTTACAGAGTTTAGGAACACCTGCAATGTTCAGGTGCTTGATGCAATCAGGACAATGTCATTAGCAAATAGGAACATTCAGAGGACCTCATCATCTACAGGGAATCGTTCTATTGAGATTCTATGCTGCAATCATCCATAATTGTGGCAAACCATTTGTGTGAGCACATTATTCCCCATTTAATAAACTCCATTGGTTCGCTATCAAAAGTATGAAAGTAGAAAGTGATCTCAGTACCCATCTAGTCCTACTCAGAATCAAAAGTATCCCTCCTATCACATACCTTCCAAGCAGCCATCTGGCCTCTGCTTGAAGACTTTCAATTATTGGGGAAAAAACCATCTCTCATGGAATCCCATTCAACTTTTGGACGGCTTTACTTATTAGGAAGTTTTCCATCCCTAGGTTCAAACACAAACTCATATCTGGAATTTGAAGTCCTTCACAACCCGTCTCCCACCTCCCTCCCAGCCTTATTAAGCACTCTTCCCCTTCATGTTCCAGTCCTGTCAGCCTTCTTGCTATTCCTCACACATATCACTCCATCTCCTACCTTTGCACATTTGTACAAGTTCTCTCCCTATGCCTACAACATACTCCTCATCTGTCTCTTAGAAAGCCTCGACTCCTTCAAAGCTCAGGTCAGTTTTTACCTTCTTCAGCTTCTAGGGTTGATCCTTCTGAATTTATATTAATTCCTTTTGTACATATCACATGCTGGAAAAGGAAATGGCAAACCACTCAAGAATCTTTGCCAAGAAAACCTCAAATAGAGTCACAAAGAGTCCAACATAATTGAAATGACTGAACAACATACTTATGTGTGTCTGTATACATACACATATACATACATATATGTCTATATTTTTAATATATTATATATACTCAATATCTGTTGAGTGACTTTTCAGTTGTGTCTGACTTTTCATGACCCCATTTTGGGTTGTCTTGGCAAAGATACTAGAGTGGTTTGCCATTTCCTTCTCTAGTTCATTTTATAGATGAGGAACTGAGGCACACAGGGTTAAGTGACTCACCCAGGGTCACACAGCTAGTAAGTGTGTGACGCTGAATCTGAACTCGATAAGATGAGTCTTCCTGACTCCAGGTCTGGCACCCTATCCACTGTGCGACTTAGCTGATGTTGTATTCAATTCACATGCACACATATGTATTCAACACACAAACATGTATGTACATGTCATCTTTATGTTGGAACGTTAGCTCCTTCAGAACACAAGAAGTTTCATTTTTGTTTGTATCCTAGAGGCCTAGCATGGTATCTGATACATACTACAGGGGGTACTGAAAAGAATGAATGTTGAGTGAATGATTGATAGCCACTCTTAAGCTGACAATGCCCTCTCCTCACTTGTTTGTAATAAAGTGAGCTGCTAAAAAGATTTCTGCAGATTCAGTCATATTTATCATTATTATAACATGTCAGGAGTAGTAAGTGGCATGCGTTTCATAACCCTACTATATACAAAATTCTAACCCATTGCCCTGTTTGAAGCATATTATTTTTAGACTGGAAATATACTGACAAAACAGAAGCTAGGAGCTGAGGTGATCATTTTTAATGGGGTTTTTAGCAAATAAACTGAAATAACTTTTTTAGTATTTTGTTTTTTCCCCAGTTGCATGTACAATTTTTAACTATAATTTTTGGTAGTTCACAATAAGCTGAGATTTAAAATTATTTTCATAATATTTTTCAATAATCTAAAGGAATAGAAAATTTTGCAATATTTTTAATTTTTAAAACATGAATGGACATATGCATGTGCAGACACACACACAGAGAAGGGCTGAACTTTGATTTAGAAGATCTAGCTCTGGCACTTACCAAATAGGCAGGTTATTTCACTCCCACAAACCTCAGGTTCTTCATCTATTAAATGAGGGAGTTGAACCACATGATTTCTAGGGTCCCTCCTAGATTTAACATTTTGTTATATTCCTTAACACTTCTGTTACTTCAGTTTGATGGAAGAAATCCTTATACTTCAATCTATATATTTCACACAATCTAAACTGTCTTTTCTGTTACCTCCAATTATAAGAATGTTTCAGTCTTAAAGTTACATAAATAAGAATTTTGCACTGGTATCAATTTCATTTTTGAATTTTAACCTCCACATATCCTAGCAAAGTTATTAGAAGTTCTAAAATGCAAGAACTTAAAATTACTCAACAGAGCAAATTAAAATGAAGGGGTTGGGATTTAGGTGAGAAAAAAGATTTCCCAAGTCATTTAAACTAAACCAGAATAATTGCTAACACAAACATGCTCATTTCCCAATGTATATGGGTCATAAGGAACTGCCCACCTCAAAGCAGCAGCAATAATACTGTTTACTCTCCATTTTAGACTTAAAAGCATTTTGGTTAGTGAGCAGACCCTGAAGCAGAAACATCTAAACCTATGCTAATGCCCAGCAGAGCAATAACTCTTTTTGATTGATTCAACAGTTCTGAAAGTGCAGGGGAGGGGGGGGAAGATCAAAACCAAACACTGTATTAAACAAATAACCAGTGTATTGCTTCAGTCTCCTACCATTAAGATGAAAGCTGGATGAGGTTGAATGAAAGAGCAACAAAATAACTCGCCCTGATCAATGCTTGAAAGTAACACCCTATCTTCCCCCTTGTCCCCCTCCCTTCCCTCCCCGAAATGTTTTACCATTTCCTTCTATGATCAGGGTAAAGTGTGATAATTTTCATAACAGAGAGACTTTCTAACAATTGAGGAATAACCAGCTGTGAAGTGGACAGACTTCTGGGCAGGTAAACAGAATATGGTAGATGGTCTCATGGCAAAGGATAGTTTTGTGAAAGATCTCTACCATAAAGGAGAAGAAAAAAACACAGTGAAAATGCTTCTTCCCACCACTACAAATATTTACTTCCCACATCCATTTCATGTCTGTATTTGCTTTGCTTAAGTCATTTAGTCTTTCAATAACTCTCAATACTTTTCAATAAGTTGGCCATAATATGGAAAGCTGAAATGAACAGATTTATGTAAAGTTCTCTGCAAGGAGAACAATGCTTACTTTAAAATTAGGGACTTGAACTATGAACCTCAAACCAATATCAACTGTAACAATTTGTTTAACCTTGAAGTCCTATTAGTATATACATACAGGGTATGCCAAAAGCCTTAGTGTGGTTTTTAAGTAAAACTTCACAAAGACCTTTGGGACACCTTGCATTTGTAGATGCAATCAAAATTGTCATCGTCATTATTTTTAACTAGCATATCATTTTGAAGCCAGACCAAACATCTGAGTTTTCTAAAAATATTCAAGCAAAACAAAATCATATGAAAATGCTCTCCAAAACTGAATATTAAGTAATGGAGAAGTGCAAGGTACCTTGTTAATGGTTAACCTTAGCATCGGATCCTGGGACATATCAGAGAGTATGTTAAATCCAGGGTGAGAAGACTTGGACCGAATTGAAGACAAGTGATCAGTCAGAAATACACGAAGAATGAAAGAGAAGATCAGAAATAGAGCATCAATCAGGAATCAGATGGAGAATACGAATAACAAGAATAGCTATTGTTAATATAGCACTTAACAGTTTTGTAAAGTGCTTTACATTTTTTGGAGGGGGAGAAGGCAGGGCAATTGGGGTTAAATGACTTGCACAAGGTCACACGGTTAGTAAGTGTGTCAAGTGTCTGAGGCTGGATTTGAACGCAGGTCCTCCTGACTTCAGGGCTGGTGCTCTACTCACTGCGCCACCCAGCTGCCCCCAACCTAAATACTTTAAGCATTACTACTGTTTCCATTTTTGAGATGAGGAAACTTAGGCTCTCAGACATTTAGTGACTTGCCCACAATGATACAACTAGTAGGCATTAAAGGCAAGGTTCAAACCCTGACCTACTCTGACTCTAAGTCCAGGACTTTTCCCACCACATTACTCTGCCTCTCAAACTTTGGTAGATGCAGAGCAATTAGTGAGGTTGCCAAGTATCTCCCCACATCTGTCACCTGCTTTCACAGAGAGTGGGAGAATACCAGCTGGCTTTGTCATCTCTTGTGTCTATGAGGAATAGGCTTGTTGGGGTTTGAGAAGTGGGCACAAAATGAATTTTATTCAAACACTAACTTTATTATTTTGAGCTGCTGCTTCAAATTTTACAATATAAATGCAATATAATTATTGTTTATTTACAATTTCCTTTTTTGTTCCCAACTTGCTTTAAGAAAAATTTCCTTTTCATTCTCTTGCTAAGTTTATATATTGAAAATTACTTCGACAAGGTATGACTTTGATAGGATTTGTTTTGCTAATGCTCTTCTAGGTGTTAAGAAATTATCTGGAGAACAAACTTAGTCTTTAAGATTCAGTTTTTGCTACTTAGCTATAGATTAGTTTCTTTTCCAGATTTTCAAAAAGTTATTTTGTGTTCCCCACCCCCACTCCTCAATATCACAGTTGGAAAATACAAAAACATTTTAAATAAGAACAAGAACCTAAACATGGGAGAAATGCATATCCCATGGTCTGAAAAGCAGGACTGATTGCTGCCATATGGAGTTCATTAAGTTTCTTTCAAGGAAAAGGGCTAATAGAAGCCTAGCTGGTCAACCATGACAATAACCAAAAAGAAGTTACCCACTTGCTTAGGGAGTAAAACAAATCAGAGAAACAGCTTAGTAAAACTAGGACCATGAGCCTAATGATAGTTATTAACAAGCACCTTTCTATGCTTTCTGTTTGTCTACCAAGAAAAACAAACATTTGGGGTTTCTATATATTCTAAAATATAGTATTAGAATACTTGGTACTAGAAAGATGCTAGTGCAGTGATATGGGTATTACTATCAGAGAGTGAATTAACAGGGAGGGGGAAGAAACCATGCCAATCCACTTGCATACAATCTAACACGCCTGAACCAGAAATTGTAAAACCAATAATGAGGTGATTATTCACATGCCACTACTGTGCTATATTTTTCAAAAAGACATTCCTCTGAGAATTTCCTTGCAGAGCAAGCTTATTTCACCATTTTAAAGACCTATGATTAAATCTTCATTGAATACCCCTCTATCTGATTCAAATGTCAATGCCTCCATGCCTTTTGAATTTCATTCTTTTTTTTTTTTGATGCAGTGCTCACCTTCATTCTCTTCCAGGCTGTGGACTTTCTCTACAATGCCAAAGAAACCGCCTCATCACTTTACCCCTGTATTCTTCGCACTGAAAATACCCTCTATCCTAAAAAGTTCCTTCCTTTAATTAGCTGGTTCCTCCCAGAACTTCCATTTTATAGACACATCAACCAATGTTCTATATGCATATCACCACCACAACGGAAGTAGGAAGGTACATATTCTCATCTCTTTCTCAGGACCAACCTTGGTTATTAGTTACAGTATGTTTTTCTTTTATATTGTTTCTATTCTTTCTACACATTGTTGCAGTCATTTTGTATACTGTTTTCCTTTGCATACTTTACTCTGAATCAGTTCATGTCTTCCCATGTTTTCTGAACACTTTATATTCATAATTTCATATGGAACACTGATAGTCTTTTATATGGGCATACCACACTTGTTTATCCATTCCCTATTTGGAAGATAGCTACTTTGCTTCTAGTTCTTGGCTACTACAATAAGAGCTGCTAACATATTTTGGTGTCTCCTTTGGGGCATATTCCTAGCAGTAGAATCTTTGAGGCAAGGGCATGGACATTTTAGTCACTTTCTTGGCCTAATTCCAAATGCAAAGCTATTCCAATTGCCTGATAAAATGAATTCACTATTCTCATTTTCTAATTTAAACAATCAACAAAATGCCCACAAGTCATCCTTTTAGTTACACCCTAACTTATTGGGGGTGGTAGTGGAGGTTCTCTTTACAACTCAAGATTCTTGAAAAAAGGTGTATCCCTTGTTGACAGTAAAGGTTTGATCAATTTATATTTGTTTCTTTGTCAGCTCACTGGGAATGACAATTTCAACAGAAAAAAGGCCTTCAATGTATATTACATGTGTCTGGATTTCCTAGTGTTTGCAGTGGGGATTCCTTAAGTATTCAATAGCATTTTTACACGGGTTCACTGCAAAAGAATGAGAAGTCTTTCTCAAATCTCCCATGGCAGCAGGGTTCGGTGAGAATGACCTAGACAGCAAACACATTAAGATGCAGTCAACTTCCTGCTTAGCATCCAGTCAATACCTCAGGGGTTGGGTCTTATTTCATTTTTGTATGACCGAAAAAGTCTGACCAAGTAATAATGCAGTACTGTATAGATTTATCAACTGAATTAGAAAAACAACATTCAGTATAGTCAGCTTCTACAGTCAGTTGCAAAAGAAAAATCTACAAATGGATTTATTATCATTTTTCCTATATAATATTCATTTTATTCATTAGGTATCATCCTATTTCTGTGAAGGATACCCTTTGCTCCACCCCTGCTTCACACTTAAATTATGAATGCATTGAGAATATACTCAATGAAATGACAAAGGTACACAAAGGCTTTCACAGACAACACTTTAGATTAGAAAACATCTGTACAGTTGATCAAAATTAAAATTTAAGATTTCACTTATATTTATTGTTATGAAGGAGAGGAAAGGGAGGAATAAAATAAGGATTTATATAACATCTCCTATACACTAGGCACTGTGCTAAGTACTTTACAAATATTATCTCATTTGATCCTCACAACTACCCTGCAAGGTAGGTGCTGTTATTATCCCCATTGTATAGTTGAAGAAACTGAGGCAAACAAGTCAAGTGCCTTGCCCAAGGTCACACAGCTAATAAATGTCCGAGGTCATATTTTAACTCAAGTCTTCCTGATTCTGTATCCACTGTACCACCTAAGAAGAAAAAGGTTGACTCAGCAGCACTAAGATAGGATTAAAGGCTAGTTTGGATAGATTCGACTGTAGTAATAATTTCAATGGTATACTCAGTTGTTGCAACAATTCAGCTAGCAGCTGCTGTGGGGGTGAAAGGCCAACACAAGCCCAACAACAAGAATGCTGCCATCAAGCATACAAATATCATTCACTTAGTTCAGGGGAAAAAGCCAGCACACTGAACTTCAGAGCAAATACAAACAAATTACAAACATCAACAGACAGGCCTTGTCTGATTCAAATCTTGATGCATAGTTACCAGGGTTTAACAAAGTCCCAACATCCAGATTTACAAGCTGGAGGGCTCTCAACTACAGCTACCCAGAGTCTCCACAACAACACACCTCCAAGAGTGAGAGCCCCAAGCAAATAGCTCTGTTCTCTCTTTTTATATACTCTTAGCCGTCATCAAACATCATCTGAGCAACCAGAACTCAGGCTCCTACTATTGGCTCTGGTCTTAGCATCTCCCCTTAAAGGCACCCTGAGGGCTTCATGCCCACATAGGCTTAAGCACCTAGTAGATAGGGGTTTGGGCCTGGGGTTTGCCACCTAGTAAGACTCAATCGAAGACACCCAACTTAATTGATATTACATCAGTAATAATGACCTTCAAAAGAAGTGTCAGAAATTCACCTAAAGTGTTCGCCAGCGTCATGGAAGATAACCCATGTAAGGTCCAAACAAAATAATAATTCTTTATTAATGGTCTTTCCAAATACTTCAATTTGCAGTTATTAAATGAATATGCATACTATAGTATACATAGTACAGTATAGTGAAATCTATAAGAACACCAAATAACACCAATCAGCCACATGGGAAAAGAAAAGTGGAAGAAAACTATATACCTTAGATTAAGAGAGTCAGCTGCATTTCTAGCCCATTGGATTAGTTTATCACCATACCTATCTGTTACAGGTACTATAGACAGACAATTATACTGGGGCCAGATCAGGCTGGATAACATTTGAGAAGACACACAGTGCTTTCAAAGATTTTTTTTTTAAAAAACAAAACAGTTTTAATAAATTTTGTGTGATTTTTTTTAATGGGACTTAAGCAATACTTGGTCTTCTGGAAGCTAGCTTCTTTTTAAAACTGCACATTGCTACAAAAATCCATTCTTCTCTTTAGCATTTATATTCTAACAGTGATGCGGGATAACTAAAAATTCATAGACCATTATGATTCACAGCAATTAAAATTTTAAATATTCCAAAGAGCAATGAAAAGACTTAGGTTACACAAAGGTATGCTGTACTGTGTTACAAGCAATGGCTTCAATTCAACAGAGTGAAAGGTATTGTCAAGAATGTGTATGGTTAGAATGCAAGATAAGCTGGCCACAAGTCAAGTAAATATAAGTGACAGTAGATGTAGAGTCAGAATGGTACTAGAATATTAACAAGATACCAAAGGAACAAGAGGAAGGCTTCTGGTATATTGAGTAGATTTTCTATGGAGAATTTATGAGAAAAATATGGACAAGAATATATGGGATGAGATATGGACAACCAATAAATGGCAACACCAATAAAAATCAAAAAGTCAAAAGACTAAAATGTATATTAAATTTCCCTGCTTAATTGTAGTGTCACAGAATTTACAGTGATGATGCCAACTTTTCCATGAAATGAAGGAGAAGATGGAGTTGGCTTTAGTGCTTTTAAGTGACCCAGTGAGCTGTGCTAAATTATGACAAATTAGATACTCCCTCAGCTGTCAATGATCTGGGGATTAGGTACAAATTTTAAATTCTAAACGTACTTTATCTTGGGACTAAGCATGTCACTTCCCCCCTGCCATCATTTGGCTAATAATTATGGAATGCAAAATAACTTTCATAATAATGAAACTGATCCTGGGAAGGTAAATCTGTTGCCTTTCCACAAAACACTCCGAAACCCAAGGACTTATGGAGTATGCATCCCTAAGATCCTTTCTAGTAGTTCAATTGAAGAGTTTTCCACAGTTCTCAACCAATGTTATAAATAAAAATATGTATCTTTTAACTTCCATATAGCTTATATTCTAAGGTTACACAGGAGGATACTGAGATCTAAAGATGAAGGGTATACCTTCAGTGAGCTCATCCCCCATATCATTTTAAATTCTTGCACAAAAAAAGAATTACTAGCCAGGACTAGCAATTCCTAATATTTCTCTCAGCATGTAAGAGGCATTCTGAAAAATTAGAGTGACACCTTTTCTATGAGCTTACTACTGTGTTGTTACTATTCTGTGAGTTATGTCACTATTTCCAATTCCTACCAAGTCAAAAGCAGTGCACTGAGATTTGACAATTTTACCCAAGGCCATATAGTGAATTGGTGGCAGAACAGGAATCAGAGTTGACAATCTTAGTTTCTCATTTATTTCTTAGCCCATTGAGCCATATAGTTCCTTGATTTCTAACACTGTCCAAAAAATTTATCAGCATTCCAAAATATGAAATTGAGTATCTTTAAAACTAGGTATTCCCTTTCCCGTTCCTTTTGGGATTGATTTAAACTGTGTGAATTAATGAATTTTAAAAATCTTTTGAAAGACATCTGTGGTTTTCCATTTCCTGAGAAAAACTCTGGCCACCAAGTCTGCATGTTTAGACAGCAGGATTAGACTCAATATATTCTGCTAAACACGATTCCCTGGAACAATGATTTATCCAGCAAATGTCACATCACTGGTCTTTACTAAAGATGAAATAAAGCATGCACAGTGTAGGGATGACCTAAGAGAAGAAAGTAAATTATAAAATGTTAATGGTAGTTTCACCAATACTCAATTTTAAACTATATCTATATCTATAGATATAGATATAGATACATATATACATATATTTATGTATGGGGGTGCAGCCCTATAAATTTAAAAGAAAGTATAAACTCAGGAAATAAAAGAAAATAGGTAGCAGTTAAGAAAAATAAAATTGATTAAGTGGATTTCAGTGTCTTCCTTTCCAAAAGGTCGAAACATATGGTGAAGGTAGACATTTCCCAAAGATTACTAAAACAGATCCATAACATGAGATAATAAATGACTTTAATCTTTTATAGTATGGTAAGAGACGACAGCTTATACTTGGCGTGCCAAGTAATAGGTACAGTCTCCAGACAGGATTAATTCATATCCCACAGAATGCCAAAGCATTTTTCTTGAAACTTGAAATATTGTGCCCTGGATCAGGCTAACAATGAATGAATTAATAGTTAACCGATGGCAGAGCCCTTCTTCACAGGGCATTTCGGTTCATTCATCAATATAGGTTTTCATAACAGATTAATTTTGTTGCAAAGGTTAAAAAAGACTCAGCAAAAGGGGAAATGGTTGAAATTGATCAACTTGTTGCAAGCTTCAAAGCAAATCACTTGTGCAAATCTTTCTCAAAGACTCCACTTACTGCCTCAGGTCATATGTGTCCAACACTTTTCTTCTCAAGCCTGCTTAGCCAAACGTATGCCAAGTACTGATTTATGAGCGACCACTGTTAATCAAAAGGATGAATGCTAAACTCTAGTTTAGAGGGAGCCTAATTAACCAGTTTTTCTCATAGCCACGAGGTTGGAGTTGAGGTATCCTTTCCTTGGTAAGGTATGTAATATCTATTTCACCTATGAATCCTTCAGGAATTAGCTCAAATCTTATCTTCTGCAAGAAGCCTTTGCCAGTCTTTTCCCCACCCTCTAAAACTACTGCCTTCCCTCTAATGTCAACTTCCATTTACTCTGTATGCATCCTGCACATACATAGTCATCTGCAGATTGTCTCTATTAGAATCTAAGCTTTTTGAGGGCAAGTACCATGTTTTTGCTTTTCTTTGTATCCCCAGTGCTCAGCACAGTACCTGGCACATCGTAAACACTTAAAAATGCTTACTGATTTACTGACTGATTGAAAAACCAGTGTTTAAATGGTTATAGAAAAACGTCATCCTAGCCTTACTAACATATCCAAATATTAAATTCCTAAGGACTGTATGCTTTTTAAAAATCTTGAATTTCATATCCATTGATAACACTGAGTCTTAAGAAAACAACATTTACTGAGCAGCTCCTATATTTACTACATGTACATAAAGAACTGCAGGAGACACAGAAAACTGCTGCACTGTCTTTCCTTTGAACTGCTAACATCTAATTTAGAGACAAGACCTATACAGAAAAAGTTATCTACTGCTTTACACCTAGTGATCATTAACAATTTCCACAGACAATAATTTTAAGAGGCAATTAAAGGAGGAAGAGAACTTCAGGGTGAGATAATGAGAGAAGGCTATGTGACAGAGATTAGCCAATATTTAACATTTATTAAGCACCTAGTATGTGCCAGGCACTGTGCTAAGTACTGGTGATACAAAAAGAGGCAAAAGACAATCCCTAATATCAAGGAGCTCACAGTCTAATGGGAGAGATAACATGCAAAAAACCCATAGACAAACAAGCTATATAAAGCATCAATTGAAAATAGTCAACAGAAGTAAGATTATAGCAGGACCTTGAAGGATGAGCAAAATTTCTAGAAGAGATGGATATGTCTAAAGAGATTACTGAAGGTGGGGAGAATGGTGTAAATAGAGGCACAAAGGTGGGAAAATAGAAGTCATTGTTATGAAATGGGAAATAGAAAATTTGGCTGCTGTGGAAATTTAATACAGAAAGTAGTACAGAGAAGTCTGAAAATCTAAGTTGGGGACATACTGTAAGATACCTTTAATGTGATTCACTATGGCCTCTAGATGTTGCATTTAAAATCTTATGCAATCTGGCCCCCATACTTTCCAAGTTCCAGCCAAACCTGCCTACTAGCAGTTACCCAAACTTGACATCTCATCTTCCATATTCAAGCTTTTGGACAAGCTTCCTCCATACACATGTCTCTTAAGAGTTTCTAACTACCTTTAGGGTCTTAAGTATTAAAGGTTTTAGAATAGACAAAAGTCATATGATGAAAGCAGGATTATGAACAAATTAGTCTGGTAGTTGTACCCTAGCTAAGTGAGGTTATGCAGAGGCTAGAGAAGGGGTGGCTAACTAGGAGGCTATTGCAGTGGTCTAGGTAAAGTGATAAATATGAAATAATCTAATTTTTATCTACTTGCATCAAAAACCATCATGTAAAGCTTAATAGCCCCCTTTCCCCTATAATTTTTGTTGTAGGTAATGAAGATAAATTTTAGATAAATCACATTAAACCTAGTTAAAATACTTCTTTTTAAATGGTTTCTATATATAATGGCTACATGAACAACTTTATAAAAGATTCCTGTATAAGAAACAGAGGATGTAATGGAAAGACTGAAGAGTCAGGTGACCTGAGTCATATTCCTAACTTTGTTGCTAATTAGCTCTGGCCTCTTTGTGGTCCCAGGTTTTCTCATCTCATAAAATGTGGGATGAAACCAGAAGTTCTCCAAGATCCTTTCCAGTGCTATAATTCTGTGATTCCTAGGGTAAACAATTAAAGCTTTCTTTCAATTTTAAATCTCAATTCTTGTTAACAATTAACAGCTTCACCATGCCACAGAAAACTACTAAATGAATCATTGTAAGGCAGAATGGACACGTGGAGAGAGAGAGAGCAATATCTAAAGTTGGAGAATGTGGATATGAATTCTAGTCCTACCCACGGGACCTTGAATAACCTCTCTGGATCGCACTTCTTCATCTATAAAATGAAAGGATTAGACTAGATGATCTTAAGATCCCGTCTAGCTTTAAATCTATGATCACATGATACTTTAATGGATGAAGAAGAAACTGCAATTCATTTTTCCCATTAAAATAAACTTAATTGAAATCTTTTTCTTTTGCTTCAATCATTTTCTATTACCATCCCTCTGCAACATATATATTGAACCTTCCTGAGGAGGGGAGAAGAGAGGAGAGACTAAGTAAAGAAAGTGATTTATGCCAGAGGGGATTTATGCCAACCTCTTGTACTTCCGCTTGCTCTCAGAGGATAAAGTGGCCTTCCTGCTGGCCAAAGCTAAGCCACGTACTTTTCATTTCCTCCCTCCTGTCTCCTCTATGACTCTGCTCCACTCTTGTTACTTGCTCCCCTCATTTTACAGAAACACTGAATTTGAGAGTTGGAAGGGACTTCTGGGGCATTAGCCCAAAGCAGAACTGAGCAGAAACAGTCTCTGAACAGAACTTATTACATTTCAGAGGCAAGCCATCTGACTCGAACAGCTCATTTTGAAGACCTTTTATCTTCCCGATGATTTCATTGCTTTGTACACCTCTTGTTATGGAAACTCCACTGGTTCAAATCAGCAACTCATCTGGGAGCCACAGAAATCTGGTCATAAGCATAGTATAAATACTAGAGTCAGGGATGGGCTAAAAATTATCAAGTCTCATAATCAGAAGTCCAGGGACAGAGAGTACAAGTACTAGGTTGAAGGTGGTGGCTGGAACACAGAAGCATGGCAGGAAGACGGCTGAGGAACAATGTGTGAGGGTTTGGGTTGACGACTTTCACCTGGGAAGATAGGTGATGGCTTCAGGGAAGAAGTGATATGAAAAATTTTAGTAGGCCAAGATAAAGAGTGTGTTCTGGGAAACATCCCGTGAAAATATAAAAAGATACAATAGAGGACAAAACTAGTGAAGGTTAATAATTCCACTTGGCTCAGATATTAGAGTTCATGAAGGGCAGTTGTATAAAATAGAAATTGTAGAAGAGCAGCATGGTGGTTTTTCTTTGGTTATAATTAAAATTGTCTCACTGTTCCTTAGTAAGTACAGAGGATCCCCTAGTTACAGGCTGAATATAGGCTAGCTAGATGATCACTTCACAGGATTATACAGAAGGAATTCCTATTCAGGTTCAGGTCCAATTAAATGACTCCTAAGTTCCCTTCCAAATCTGAATTTCTGTGACCAGCTTCATTTTTCTAACATTTCATCATAAATGTTACCTAAATGTTATTATCATAAATAACTCTATTAGCACTTTGGTTTTTAGTGTATACAGTTCTTTTCCATTGAGACAGGGAACTGTATGCTAATCAAAATGCCTGGGGTATGATCCTGCAAAGAAGACTAGAATCTATTCACTGAAGCATAGAATCATCTCTGGAGATGGCCCTTGATCATCACTAAAGCCCGTTTTCAGTCCTACTGAAAAACAGGATTATCTACTTCCTAAATAGCGTCTATGC
Organism: Trichosurus vulpecula; assembly: GCF_011100635.1. Lineage (NCBI taxonomy): Eukaryota > Metazoa > Chordata > Mammalia > Diprotodontia > Phalangeridae > Trichosurus > Trichosurus vulpecula. The sequence continues at coordinate 185,272,997 of NC_050574.1, forward strand.
TGGCATTTTGGCTTGCCGAGTTTCTCCCATTCAGGTCGGTATTTTGTATTATTTTGTCTCAGATGTACTAGTGTTAAGTTGCATTACATTTTATTTTGTTATTTCCTGTCCAGATTTTTAATCTTGTTACCTCTACTTATAGAATTCCTCTGTCTTTCTGGGTTTTTTAAACACTCTTTGATTTAGGATCATCTGCAAATTCCATTTAATGCTGCTGACTTCCCCTTCCAGATTATAACAGAAATTGTTAAATATATCTGGATGCCTCATAACCCCAAGGCACCCAGTTACAAGTTGTTTATTATACTATCATTTATCATCAGTCTTTATTTATTATCTTTCAGCTAATTAGTATCTGTATTTCTCTTATCCAAGTCAAGAATTTATTATGGAACTAAGAAGTTAAAGACTATTGTAAAAAAATCTTTTGGATGCCCATTAGCGCCACTATCATTCAATATTGTACTAAAAATGCTACCTATAGCAATAAGAGAAGAAAATGAAATTGAAGATATGATGATACGATGGTACACCTGGAGAATCCTAGAAAACCAACTAAAAAACTAGTTGAGATAATGAAAAACCAGAGTTGTTTCCTTTTTTGCCTTTTTATGTTCAACAATTAGCACAGTGTCCAGCATTTAGGAGTTGCTAATTAGATATTTGTTAAATGAATGAATATAATTATCAAATTGCTGGCTGCCATGTAGCTGGGACAGCTTATATTTGAAGTGGCAGAATTTGATTTTAGAAATATCAGATGTCCCAAAAAAAAAGAAATATCAGATAGCTGGGCTAAAGGGCCAACTTAAAGATTAAATTTAATAGGGATAAAAGTAATGTCTTACATTTCAGTTTTTTTTTCAATCTATTGCATGAGTACAGGGGAGACCTGCCTTAGCAGCTGTTCAAGTGAGAAAGACTTGTGGTTTTAGTATACATAAAGCTCAGTCTGAATCAATGTGATATGTTTGCCAAGAAAGCTGATGCAATCTTGAGCTGCATTAATAGAAATAAAATGAGAGGGTTGATTAGATGATCTTGATTCTAAGTATAACATCCAGAACAAGGGAGGTGATAGTCCCATAGAACTCTGTGGTCAGGCCACACTTGAGGTATTCTATTTAGTTTTGGATGCCACATTTTAAGAGGGACTCTGACAAAATGGCACATGTCCAAAGGAGTACATTGAGGCAAGGAGACTAGAAACCACATCCTATCAGGAACGACTGAAGGAAATGGGGATGTTTCATCTGGAAACAGAAAATTCAGCAGGATGATTATTGTTTTCATTGATTATTGCATTTCAAGAAGGGGTAGCATCCTTATTATTTATAGCTCCAGGGGGAAGAATGAGGACCAACAGTTTTAAGTTATAGGGTAGTTGAGCTGGAAGAGCTTTTGAACAATTAAAAGTGTTAAAAGAATTGGATGGTGTGTTTCATGAGTTAGTGAACTTCCCATTAGTAGAGATGTTCAAGGAAGAAGATGAATGCTGTGCTTGTGGTCGTGTAGAATACGTATTGAAGGGTTGGACTATGACTAAAATCTCTTTCAATTCTAAGATTTTAAGATTCTATGTTCTTCAGTTCTGGAGTTAGGAAGGCATATACTAGAGAGTGAATTCATGTCACCACTTGTCAATTATCTGTAAGCTCTCTATCTTCTCTCATTTTAGCAGGTATTTCTTACTTAAAGGCTCATACATGATTTATGTGGTAAATAATTAACTGTTATGATCTTTAGAAGCTTTATGCTTTCATTTAAAAAATGTTTCAGATAGAATATGAAACTGGCTAAAATGCTGAAAACAATTGCAACAGATAGAGGTTTACCTTGCTACCTCAGAAGGAGCCAGCTTTAAAAAACCTTTGCACCAAATCCAGAAAATTGTTGGTTTGGAAAAGTGATTGGCAAGGCTCCAAAAGGCATGTGACTTTGCTTCAAAGTCCTTTTGCCTATAGTTCCTGGAAATGTAAAACGAGAATCTGTTAGCAGAAGCAAACCAACAAAAACTAGCTATTTTTAGGAGACCCTCCACTTCTTTCTCTTTCACATTCTATTGCAAATTCCAACTCTCCAAAATAAATTGCCCTGTCACACTTTCTTACTTGTTGCTGGCCATGGCTGGCATTAGAACTCACAGCTGAAACAGGACTATGATAGAATCCTACGGCCAAAGAGCATCTTTTCATAGATTCAGACTTCGAGTGCAGAAAGGGACCTCAGATTGTTTGGTCCAACCCACTCTGCTTTATATAGGAAGATACTGAGACCTAGAGATGTAAAATGATTGCTTAGAATCACAAACCATTGGCAAACACCAGCTAGAACTCAAATCTAGGCCTTTGGATTTCCACAGTAGGCCCTTTCCATTATACCATGTTGCTTTTGTAAATACCGAAATTATTAAATGACAATGCTACTTAGGTGGGACACAGGTAAGGTTGGTCAGCACCTTGATAGATAAGACTGTCATGCAAAAAAAAAATCTTGAGAAGCAGGTAGAAATCCATAAGGCAAATTCCCATCAATATGAGGCCAAAACGCATCTCTCCCAACCGCCAAAGCCAGCATCACATTAAAGTGATTGTCATTAAATACCCTTGTACATCCCTGGCCCATGCATGTGGAAAATTGTGTTTCCTTCTGGGCACCAAGTTTATGATGGGCATCACTAAGTTGAACATCATCAAAAGGAAGGTGGCCAGAATGGCAAAGACCCTCAGGAACATACCATGTGAGGATTAGTTGAAGGAACCGGGAATATCTAGCCTGGAAAAGAGAAGATTTCGGACAGAATGATATCTGTCTTCAAATATTTGCAAGGCTCTCAGGTAAAAAATGGATTAGATTCTGTTTGTCCCTATGGGGCAGGCACAAAAGTACTGGGTGAAAGTTTTGTAGAGATAAATTTAGGCTTGATGACAGGAAATGCCTCTTCACAATTAGAGATAACCAAAAGAGAAATGAGATGAAGGGAAGTAATAGAAAGGTTCCTCTCACTGGAGTTTTTCAAGCAAAAGTCAGATGACCATCTGTCTTCTCTTGCAGAAGATTGTTGTTTCTTTTGGCATGAGTTGGACAAAATAGTCATTTAAGTCCCTTTCCTCTCTGAAATTCTGTTGAGTTTAGGATTAAGTGATTTGCTAAGGGTTACATATTGTCTGAGGCAGAATCTGAACTCAAGTCTTCCGGACTCCGGGCCCAGGACTCTGTGAACTAATTCTCCTTTTACACAAGCTAAACCCTGACTGACTCACTTTTAGAGAACTGCTCTATACTATGCAACTAAAAAGGCACACAGAAAATGTAAAGAGTGTTCAGATTGAAACAAGGTAATTAAAAGGTTGAAAAGTAAGGCCTTTGGGAAAACATTAAATGAACCAGTACTACTTCAGAGAAGTTTAAGCAAGATTTCATAGCCTTTAAATGTTTGAAAGTCTAACATATAGAGAATCATGACAGCTCCACTAAGCAAAGAACACAAGGAAAATAGGTTTAAATTGTAGTAAAAAAAAAAGTCAGATAAAAGAAAGGAGTTTTGGGTAGGAAAGGTTGTTAAACACAAGGAAAAGTTATTGAAAGGAGCTATGCAATTCTCTTCTTTAGAGGTCTTTTGCAGGTAGGTTTGGATTTCATCAGGACTGGATGACTTTAAACATAGTTCCGTCTGAATAAAAGAGGTAGAAGAGAAGAATCCTCAAAATTCTTATTTATTCCAATTATATCCCTCATATTATATTTCTTATGTTATATATTCCTCCACAAGCAACAGACCAATTAACTGCAATTAGTACATGCCAAACTTATCTTTTTACATCACATGAGAAATAACACTAGATCTCAATAATGGCACAAACTACTCACAACATCCTTCATAAAAATAAACACCTGGACTTATTTTTAAGATTTTGTTTCATTAAAAACAACTACCTACAGGCAAAGGCCCACATCTTTTGGGAAAATATGCTACTCCACTGCCAGTCCTTTTAATCATAACATGAGCTAACATCTCTGTTAATCAAAATCCCTGCTGCCAGTCAGATTATTTCCTGATTAGCTATTCAAGGCTTGCATGACAGCTCACATTTCATCATCTCCTAAATTTTAACAAAAAATAAAATTACTTTGCTGCTGTTTAACATGTGCATTATATTTTTTAAAAGACTACATCCAATTTTGTTACTTGTTTAGAAACTGCACCACTGAGACCTAAGAAAAACGCTGGCCAACTATTATGTGCATATGGAGGGAGGGTACAGGGGGAGGTTTCCTACTAAATTTTCAATAAATTTTCCAATAACTTCCAAATGTTTCTGCTTTCCTGCTTTTATTCACACCTGCTCAATAATAACGGCAATAGGATGGGTGTGATGGATTTTCTCAGCAATAAGCTAGTTCCTTTACTGGGATAAACTACTTACATTTTGTCATCATTTTTTTTTATCCACATGGGACCTGAATTATTACTTCATAAAACACTGTGTCTGCTCTATTATCACTTAATCAACATTGGGTAAACATAACCCAAAGCCATGCTGAATACATTAAAAAAAACCCCATTCATTGGTAAAGATATTCACATTTAGGTTTGGGGTTTTTGTTTTTCTTTCAGTACAATGCACTTTTAAAATAATCTGTAATTCCACAGGAATGTTGGAAAAATTAGGTTTTAGATGATTCTTATATAAGCCTGATTATGAATACAGCCTATGTGAAAAAAATCAGAATACTATGTTTGATTTCTGCTGATAGAAGCTTCATTCAAATTTACAATTTTACAGGATTTTTAGAATTCTATCATTTGAGAGCCAGAAGAACCATTACAGATTATATAGTTCAACACCGTGATCATTTTTTCATCTTCACAAACAGGGAGTTCTAGTGATTGACGTAAGGAAATATCAACAGTAAGTCAGTAGCAGAGTTAGGACTAAAATCTAGGTCTCTCCACTCATAAGATCCTAGAATTTTATCTGGAAGGGTCCTTAGATCATCTAGTCTACCCTCTTCATTTTAAAGATGAATAAATAGTGGAAGTGGAAGTGGAAGTGATCTGCCCAAGGCTGTATAAATAGGAGGTAGCATAGTTGGGATTCAGAGCTAAGCCATCAGACTCAGAATCTATCCTTCTTTCTGTTGTACCAAACTATCCTGTATACCACAATTCATCTCTATTCTAAGGGCAGTGATTGGGGAATCCTGATCAATTTGATTATCCTCTGTCAATAAACTTGATGAGATTACATGGTCTGAAAGGTAAGCCCTTCCCTTGCTGAAAAGAACTCCTTTGATTATTCCCTTTTAACTGTAGGTCCCTCTAAGATGACTGGGACTGAGAATTAGAAGAGATGGACAGATTGACTCTGCTCACAGCAGCTACGTTTTCACTTTTTAATTTGTGAACATGAACTGTCAAATAGGTTGGAAAAAATGAGCAAACAAAAAAGAACTTGACCATAAAAAGCTACTATGGTGGCAGAGTAAGACTGTGCAAGACACAAACTCAGAAGAAAACAACAAAATGTCAACACAGAAGCAAAGTCTCAAAAAAAAGTGTGAATTGGACACAAGTTCAACCAGAATTATGGGAAGAGATAAAAGTGATTTTAAAAATCAAATAAAATGGGAAAGGAAAAATTGAGAAAAAAATGAGAGCTATGCAAGAATATTATGAAAACTGATAAAACTGATAAAAAAGACAAAAAACCACTGAAGAAACCTTAACACTTTAAAAAACAGAACTGACCAAATGGTAAAAGAGATACAAAGCTTCATTGATGAAAAGAACTTTAAAAAATGGCCAAATGGGAAAAAGTGGCACAAAAACTCACTGAAGAAAATAATTCCTTAAAATCAAAATTAGGCAAGTGATAGCTAATTATTCCACAAGACATCAAGAAACAAAAACAAAACAAAAAGTCAAAAGAATGAAAAAATAGAAGAAAATTTGAATTACCTCATTAGAAAAACAAGTGACATGGAAAATAGATTGAGGAGAGAGAATTTAAGAATTACTGAAATATCTGAAAGCCATGATCAGAACAAGTGCCTAGACATCATATTTCAGGAAATTATAAAGGAAAACTGCCCTGACATCCTAGAACTGGAGGGTAAAATAGAAATGGAAAGATATAACTGATCAACTTCTGGAAGAGTTATCAAAATGAAAACTCCCAGGAATATTATAGACCAATTCCAGAGCTCCCAGGTCAAACAGAAAATACTTAAAATAGCCATTCAAATTCCATGGAGCCACAGTCAGGATCACACACGATTTAGCAGCTACCACGTTAAAGAAGCAGAGGTCTTGGACTATGATATTCTGGAAGGCAAAGGAGATAGTATTGATTGCAACCAAGAATAACCTACCCAACAAAATTGGGTATAATCCTTCAGAGGAAAAAATATTTATTGAATTAAAGGGCTTTTAAACATTCCTGGGGGAAAGACCAGAGCTGAATAAAAAAATGTGACTTTCAAATACAAGACTCAGAAGAAGCATTGAAAGGTAAACATTAAAGAGAAGTCATAAGGGACTTAAGGTTAAACTGTTTACATTCCTATGTGGGAAGATGACACATTAACTCCTAAAAACATTATCATTACTAGGGCAGTTAGAAGGACTCTACATAGAAGGCATGGAAGTGAGTGGATTATATTAGGATGATCTCAAAAAATAACGGATGAGTAAGAAAGAGGAATGCCCTGGGAGAAGGGGTAAGGCAGAGTAAGAATGGGGAAAATTATCTCTCATAAAAGAGGTGCACAAGGAAGAGCTTTTACAGTGGAGGGGACAATGGAAGGGGGAAGGCAACTCTTGAAGCTCACTCATTTGAATTAGTTTAAAGGAGGAAGAATACATTGGGTATAAATATCTATCTTATCTAACCGGGAAGTAGGAGGGGAATGGAGTAAGAAACATGGGGGGGGGGTGACAAAAGGAAAGGCAGATTAAAGGATGCAATAGTCAGAAGCAAAAGACTTTTTAGGGGGCACAGGGTAAAAAGAGAGGGAGAGAGAAGGATAAACAGAAAAAAATAGCACGGAGGGAAATACACAGTTAGTAATCATAATTGTGAATATGAATAGAATAAATTCACTCATAAAATGGAAGTGGGCAGCAGAATCAATCAGAAACCATAATCCAATAATATGCTGGTTACAAGAAACACAACTAAGACAGAGACATAAAGAGTTAAAATAAGGATCTAGATAAGAATTTTTTATGCTACAGCAGAAGTAAAAAAGGTAGGGGTAGCAATCATGATCTCAGACAAAGCAAAAGCAAAAACAGACCTATTTAAAATCGATAAGCAGGAAACTACATCTTGCTAAAAGGTACCATAGACAATGAAATAATACTAATAGTAAGAATATATGCACCAAAAGCATAGCATTCAAATCCTTAAAGGAAGTTAAATGAATTACCAGAGGCAATAGACAGTAAAATTACACTAGTAGGAAACCTTTCCCCTCTCAGAGCTGGATAAATTGAATCATAAAACAAATAAGAATGAAGTTAGAGAGACAAAAAGAATTTTAGATAAGTTAGGTATGACAGACCTCTGGAGAAAGCTGAATGGGAATAGAAAGGAGTATCTTAGCTGTTAATGGAAACTTCACAAAAACTGACCATGTATTAGGGCATAAAAACCTCACAAACAAATTCAGAGAAGCAGAAATATTAAATGCATCCTTTCAGATCATAATGCAATAAAATTATATTCAATAAAGGGCCATGGAAGCAAAGATTAAAAATAAATTGGAAACTAAATTATCTAATCCTAAAGAATGAATGGATCAAAGAGCAAATCGTGGAAACAATAACTTCATTAAAGATAATGACAACAACGAGACAACATACCAAAACTTATGGGATGCAGCCAAAGCAGTACTTAGGGGGAAATTTATATCTCTAAATGCTTACATCAATAAAAAAGAGAAAGATCAGATCAATGAATTGGGCAGGCAAATAAAAAAAACCTAGAAAAAGATAAATTTAAAAATTCCCAATTAAACACCAAAATGAAAATCATGAAAATCAAAGGAGAGAGTAATAAAAGTAAAAGTAAAAAAACAAATGAACTAATACATTAAACTAGAAGCTAATTAAAAAAGCCAAAATAGGCAAACCATTGGTTAATTTGATTTAAAAAAGAAAACTAAATTACCAGTTATAAAAATGAAAAAAGGTAAATACAACACCAATGAAGATGAAATTAAAATGATTATTACAAGTTATTTTTCCCAATTATATGCCAGTAAAATGAATAATCTAGGTGAATTGGATATTTACAAAAATATAAATTGCCCAGATTAGCAGAAGAGGAATTAGAATATTTAAACAACCTTATCTTAGAAATAGAAATTAAGCTAAATTTCTTTCATTACACAAATATGGTTTTGAGACTTAAACCAGGGAGAGTAAAAATTGAAAAACTATAGGCTAATTTCCCTAATGAATACTAATGAAAAAATTATAAAAAAAATTCTAGCAAGGAGATTACAGCAACATATCACAAGGATCAGTTGAGGTTTATATCAGGAATGTAGGGCTGGTTCAATGAACGGAAGTCTATAAGCATAATTGACCATACCAATAACAACAACAAAATCATGTGATTATATCAGTAGATGCAGAAAAATTTTTTGATAAAATCTAACATATTCCTATTAAAAATACTAGAAAGCATAGGAATAAATGGGAGCCTTTCTTTTTCTTTTAAACAAAACTTTATTTATTTATACACTAATGTTGAGGGCTAGACTAGAGCTTAAGAAAAAAAAGAAGAAAAGGAAAACAATCTATGATACAGAGTCCTGTACAGAAGACAGAAGAGGAAGAAGACAGGTTATAAGGAAGGGAAAAAGACAGACACACATACATACACATACGCACAAGATGAAGGAAGGCAGGCTGAGCAGCCATGGCCAGGGCTCTTGGCTAGTCACTTGCTTCATGTAGGTTTCCAGCAGGTACATTTTAAAGGCCGTAGAGTTTGTCCAAAGTTCAGCAGCATGTGTATTCAATGGGCTGTCAATGTTGGATTCTCCCAGCGGGCTCTGGATAGACAGCAGGATGGTCCTGACATCATATAGAACTGACCACTTGTCCTTAAGGATGTCCAAACAGATACTGCCTTGGGTGTCCACATTAGGATGGTAACAAGATGTGACAAATTTCACAGTGGGAGCATTATATGGGTAGCCGCTGGGGAATTCCAGGGAAAGCTTGTACCTTAGGTCTTCATATATGGTCCCAGCTGCCCCATGGATGGTCCCAGCCTACTTGAAGATATTGTCTCATTCTGGGAAGGCAGAAATTCCTTTGTCTCCAGACATCATTTGGATCATCAATTCCTGCTGTAACCTCTTGCCCATGGACCTGCAGGTTATGCCTGATTCAGGCTCATCTCTCTTACAGGTGGCAGCAGCGTTGGGAGTGGCGGGGTCACCATACTGCGAGGCCATGGGGGACCGGAGATAAAGGAAGAGAAACCTTCCCAATAAGATTGGGGTGAAGCAAAGATGCCCATCATTACCATTATTAAGTATTGTATTAAAAATGCTAGCTATAGCATTTTACAGACAAGGAATCTGAATTTCAATGAAGGGCAGTGCGAAACCAGGGAAGAATATACAGGAGAAAAAAAATGATGAATCAAAATAGAGCTTTCATAATAGGTCCAATATTAAGGGTTAAAATAAATGAGTTAGTTTTCTGTGTTGCCTATATCAGTTAACAGTTTGGCACATAAAAACTAGAGGAACACTTTTTATTCTTGACAAAGTATCATCATTAGCTCAATTATCCATGTTTACAAACTTAGACTTATCAGTGAATCCTTTCCTATTCAAGCTCTGATGTTAAGTCAATTATTAAATGCTATCAATTCTTCTTTGGTATCTGCCTCTTCTTCCAAAAACATTTAAATGCAAAAATACACTTAAATATAAATAAAACAAATATCTGTTCATCTCATTTATATGAATATTTCTTTAACAAGAATGAATGAGGCTATAGTTTGTCTCCATACTAATTATGAAAAAATTATGTAGCTAATTAATAAGTTACACTACAAGGGAAAATAATATTTTCCTTAAAGTAGCATAGTTTTGAGATCTAATTTACAAATAAATGTGTATACTGATTATAGATTCTTATTCATTAAGCTGATCTGGTAAGAACAACTGAAAAGCTTATTTTGAGTGACTACATATACTGGAGATAAAAAATGTTTTAAAATACTATCTAACTCATATTTGACACTATTTCAAAGTAAACAATTAATATTAAGCAAATTAAACAATACCAAAGAAAATGCTCAAGACATCCAAATGTGAGTGTCTGGGTTTAAAGTGCTCAAGAGTACCTAGTTTGTAAAAATTATCCAAATTTCTTCACACATACACAGATCAAGTTCTGATCCTTTTTGTCAACAGGACTCAGCATTGGAAAAAAAATATTAAGTGATCTTACTCAGCCTTCATCCTATGTCTACTTTCCTGTAATGGTAATTTAAATTTGAAGATCTTTCTCACCCATTAATAGGCCCATGTGACCTGCTTACATCACAGGAAGCCTAAGTCACATGTGGTAGGAGGAGCTTGCTGATGGAGAGGAACTGGAAGGGTGGAGCAGGAAATGCTCAAGGGCGATTAGAGCTGAGGGAGAGAGCAGACCCGTGCTAGCTATGCTGTGAGTGATTGTTGGTGGCACAGCCCTAGCAGGGGGCAGGAAGGTTATGGGGCAGCTGGGCTCCCTGTTGTGATGTCCTGTTTCAGGTTCTTTGGTGTTATTATAAAGCACACTTACCGGTTCTGGAATTTGCTTGCTGCTTAGATGGGTCAGACTTACTGGTTTTGGGATCTGGTTTTCTGGTGTCTGAGTAAATGGTTTACTTCTTCTACTATCTATACGGAGAGGCTCTTATATTTTGCAATACAGAATTACATAGGTATATTTACAATTATCATCTATATTGTGATTATTTTCTTGATAATACACTTCCCAAAAAAGAAAATGAATCAATCTTTAAAACAAAACAAAAAAAAACCTGCCTCAACTACAAAGATGGCAAGCTACAACTACAAAGATGACTCATCTGTAAATATGGAGTTTGTAAACCTGGGTGATGATTAAGTATAAGTATATAATAAGTATAGACAAATAAGGAATGAAAACATTCTTTTCCTTTAAGATACATATTTAGAAACAAACAGCATGTGCTTCAGATTGCCACCTCCATTATTTTCCATTTACCTTTAAAAGAAGGAACAAAAATTTGGAAAAGATCCTTTTGCAAGAATAAAAATACAAAATTGTGTGATTATAATGAATAAGCTTGGTCACACAGAAAAGAAAGAGCATGTAATTCTTTCTCTTTGGCAGAGGTGGAGTACTGTGGCTATATTGTCAATCAATAAGCACCTACTAAGCTTCAGGTATTTTTTCTAAGTCCAAGAAAAAAAGACAAAAGTGAAATTATTCCTACCCTCTAAAAGTTTATAATCTAACCATTCTGTCAGACTTGACATGTTTGTTTGCTGAACTGTTTTTTTGTATTTGTATCCCAATGTTTAGTATGTCTGGCACACAGAAAATATGTAATAAAGGCTTTTTCATTTATTTGCTGATTACACTGTTGCCTCATTTTTAGTTTGTAGTCCACTGTAGCCTCTACACCTTTTTAGATAAATTACTCTATGGCCACAATTTCCCCCATCTTGTACCTATTGAGTAGATTTCTTGTCTAGTGTAAGCCTTTACTTGTGTCCCCATTAAATTACACCTTATCAGCTCTGGCCCAATTACCAGATCATGGCTCTGTCTTCCTATTCTGTAAGTTAGTTATATCTCTTGCATGTGTATCATGTGTAGATAGGATAAGCATGCCATTTTTGTTTTTATTAAAGCCAGTCATGAAAATGGTAAGCGGCACAGGGCCAAGCACAGGTCCCTGATAAACTGGATATAAGGATTTCTTATAAATTGACAGAGAACTCTGATTAACTTAATAAATATTCTTTGCAGGTTCAGCCTTTTCAATCAGTTTCAAACCCACCCAACTGCACTGTTGTTTAGACCCCATCTCTCCTTTTTTTTTTTAAGGACAGCATGAAAACTTGTGAAGTTATTTACTAAAATCTAAGTCCACTGCATCTATAGCATTCCTCTGATCTAGCAATCTAGTAGGGATAGAGACAGAATCTGGGATTTCACTGATATAAGGAATTTCCTGATGAGCAAAAAGGTTGGTACCTTTTCTGCAACTTGTAAAGAGTTGCCTAGTGGAATGAGAAGTTATGTGAGTTGCTAAAAGTCATCCAGCCAATATGTGGCAGAGGCTCCATAGCTGCCTCTGTAGCAGCTAGTAGGAAGCCTATCAAAAAGGGATAGATATCAAGTCAGTCTGCACGACCCATTCTTGATGACATCATACTCATTCTTTCTGACCACCTTGTTCTTTTCTAAATGTCCCTTCACCATCCTTTCAATAATATGCTTTAGAATGTGTCCAGGAATTACAGTTAAGCTAAGTGGTCTGTAATTTGTAGGTTCTATTCTTTTCTCTTTTTTTTGAAAATTAGGAAACTTAGCCTACTCTAATCCTGTATTACCATTCACACTCTCCACCATCATTCAAACACTGGCAATAGCAATCATAATCATGGCATCATTTGTGTCCATGTGAATCACTATTATATATTATAATAACTCATTTGTACAGTATGTTTAAGGTTTGTAAAGAGATTTTCAAGCATTATCTAACTTGGTCTTCACAAGAACCCTATGAGATAGGCACCATTATGATTTCTATTAGGCAGCTTGGTGGCAGCGGATAGACCCCTGGGCCTGCAACCAGGAAGACCTAAGTTCAAATCCAGTTTTAGACACTTAATAACTATGTGATGCTGGGTCAAGTTACTTAACTTCTGCCTGTCTCATCCTCAACTGTCAAATGGCATAATAAGAGCACCTACCTACCAAGGTTACTGTAAGGATCAAATGAGATAATATTTGTAAAATGCCTGGCACACATTAAGTACTTAATTCGGATTTGAATTCAACTTTTTCTCATTCCAAATCCAGCTACTATGCCACATTGCTTCTGTCCTCAGGAGTTGGTAGCAGTCATCTGGTTTGACAAATTCTCTCTGTTATTGCTTGTCCTAGGAAATCAAAGGACCTTTCTATGCAGTTATCTGGTAGACAAATCATTGCCTCAGTATTCCTAAATAGGGAATCACCAAACATTCTACTCTTATCTTCATCTGACCTTTATTGGATGATCTTTGAAAATGAGGATCCATACCATCACCTTAGAGCACAAGTAGCTGACATAAGAAATGGAATGGACAAGAGAAGAGTCAAAGGCAAGTTACAGGTTGTAAACCTGAGTGATTGAAAGATAATGGAATCTTTGGTAATAATAACCATTTATACAAATAAATAAATATATAATAACCATTTATATAAATGGTTGCTAGCTGATATTATCAACTCCCTCCCAAAATTAGCTTATTTACTTTATCCTTTAATCATAGGACCTATTACCAAAAAACATATTATTTTTGTTCTTTTGTATTTTTCTCTCTTCCTCCACTGTTGTTTTTCAGACCTCAGTTTACTTATTCCAACTGCTATCTAGGAGTGACTAAGGGCAAGAATCTAGAAAATTGCATTGCACTCCCTCCCACCTCTCATTCTAGCCCACCCCCAAAGCCATTATTCAGGGGAGCAAACTCTGTGGAAAAGGTATCCACCATCACTGTCACAACCAACATCACCTTTCAACCTAATGCCACCAGTGGGGCAGGGAAGCTAATCTAGCTGAAGAACCAAAACATCCCGACAGAAGAGATGGGATGTATGGGGCAAGTTAAATCACCATCATGTCTACTACCACCTTACCCTCGGTTCCTGGAAAAGACAGCTCAGCATCCTGCTCAAGAGTCCCAGGAAGGGCTATGCTTTTGCTCCCCCTGGTGACTTGCTTGACTTTCAGCCCAGCCCCCAGAGTCTCTATTGAAGATAGCAGCGCTTTTGGAGAATGGCCTGCTATCCCTACCACCATTATACAAGGCAGATCAACTTCCACCAATGGACACATAAGTCAAGTCTTGGGGAGATGCTACCTGGCAACTATCTCCTCATGGTACTGTGACCTCAGCCTCAGCTACTGGGGAGATAGAGAAAAGAAAATTCTTGCCAAAATTATTAACAGGGTCAAATAGTTCAACAGAAGGATCAGATATGGTTTAATAATTTAAAAATTAGAATAGATGAATTAACATTTGAATGGCCCTTGCACCCTAAGGACAGGAACCTTCCCTCTGACTTGTGGCTGAAATGTCCTCTGTGCTGTCCCCTCCCTCATTAGAATGTGAGCTCTTGAGAGTCACAACTGTTGTTCTTCTGCTTATATTTCTACTTTTTAATATGGTGTTTTAACATATATACACTCCTATTTTTAAAAATTCATTTTATAATGAAGTTTACCATCAGCAAACATTAACATTTCCGTATATAAAGAACAAAAATGGTTGCATATGGAACTCTGAAATTTGGTTACGTTGTTGTTCTTGTTGTTCAGTCCTGTCTTCTTGATCCCATTTGGGGTTTTCTTGGCAGAGATACAGTAGTGGTTTGCCATTTCCTTCTCCAGCTCATTTTACAGATGAGGAAACTGAGCCAAACAGGGTTATGTGGCTTACCCAGGGTCACACAGCTAGTAAGTGTCTGAGGCTAGATTTGAACTCACAAAGATGAGTCTTCCTGACTGTAAGCCCCGCATCCTATCCACTGTACCACCCAGCTGCTGTTGGGTACACATAGCTTGATTTTTTAAAAAATCATATATTAGAGTTGCTACCTTTTCAGACCACCTCACTCCCTCTTCTTTGAAAAGAGCCTCAGATCTTCTTGAGCACAGGTGTACTAAGAAGGAGCTAACTATTCCCTAAGAGTCTAGTGAACAATGGGATTATCCTAAAGAATACTTTCAATTATTTTTCAAATATCAATGGTGGCATGGTAGCAAAACATTGGGAAAAGAGTGAGGTGACCTGGGTTCTAGTTTCAGCTCTGTCAGGAATAGGCTGCGTGATATTAGGCAAGTCAGTTAGCTTTTCTGGGACTCCTCATCCTAATATGAAGGGTATGGATTAGATTATCTCTAAGACCCTTGCCAGTGCAAATTCTCTAATTCACTAATTTTATATTATTAAAAAAATCATGGTACCATCATTACAAGGTACCAGTGTGGAAAAAAATAAAAAAATAAATTCTTTCAAGAGGGTTTTTTTTTTGGTAACATGGTTCAAATTTTTTAGGTTTTCTCTAAATTCAAGACAATTGTTAAGTATATACACTAAAGATATAGAGGCATGTACAGATAAATAGTAGGTTTAAGAGGCCAACTTCTAATATTTTTCCCATCTCGGTACTCTGTCAAATTTGATCTCTCTCAAATATATTTGATAATCCAAATATTACAGATATGGTACACAGAAGTCTAAATTCAGGATGGTACATAATTCTTTGATAGATTATCTATACTCTGCTGCAAGGATTCTTAAATATGGATCTGTAAACTTTTAAAAAATATTTTGATAATTGTATTTCAATATAATTGGTTTCCTTTGTAACCCTATGTTACTTTATGCATTTAAAACGTAGGCTTCAGATTGCCAAAGGGGTACATGACACAAAAAAGGTTAAGAATTCAAGATTTAGATGACAGATTTTAGACTTTCTTTCTGTGGGCAGTTTTCAATATAGAGACCCTGCAAGACTTAATGTTTTACCCATAACTGAGGCAGCTTGGTAGGAAATTAAATAAGAGCATATTTTCACTGCTTTTGTCATACTTGAGGAAATGAAAGGATTTGAGTCTATCTAGCTTGGATAAATGTTTTCTTTATAAAAGTTAATCTACAATTACATTTAATGTGAAATATTATACAGAAAAATATCCCACATGTTTTTGTTGCTTGAGGAGACTTAATACTTTTTACTTATTACGAGTCCCCTGTGTTAACCTGAAAAATTTTCCCTTTGGGAAGCCTATTCCAGATGATGGCTTACTTAAGCAGTGAGTACTTCCAATTAATTTAGAATATGATTACTTGTGGCCAGTGAGAATAAACTGGTTCATTTTTGGTGCAGGGCTGCTAGGATTTGTTTAACACTATAAGCATTACACAATCAATATTTTTGTTTCTTCAGTTCTAACAACAACAGAAAAATCAACTACAATAACAATGACAGGTTAGGCTTCGTGACAGTGAACTTCACAAGAATGTCTAAGATACTTGTTAATGCTTCACAAAATATTGTAGGGACATTAGCAGATTTCCACAATGTTTCTGCTGTAGTATTCTAATATGGTAAGACTTAAAAAAAACCCAAGCAGGGTAAAAGCAGACCATCATGATGAAGAAAAGAGGGTGCATTATCGTTCCTTATCTACCTGGTTTTGGCTGTACCTGCATAAACCCAAACCCTGATGCACAGCTAGTTCTTTGATTCACTGTGCATGGTAGATGCTCATTCTTGCCCATGATTTAGGAAAAATATAAATTGCTTTCAGTAAAGCAATGAAGGTTCAAGAAAGATATATGCATCTTTTAAAAGCTTGTTGTCTCATAGCACTTTCTCACTCAAGTGCTGTCTCCCCTTCCTTGTCTTCAAAGTGTACTCATATCTGTGAGCATACATACAGAACCTATGGCTCAACTGTCTGCGCTGGGGCCCACCTTGCCATTCTTTCCCAATTACAGGTGTGTCTTCCTTTAAGGAAACTCCTATATGTGATTTATACAAACAAGTTAGGATACAACAGATGATTCCTTTAAACATCAAGCTACCCTGGGAAGTTTAGGGGCAGCTAGGTGGCGCAGTGAGTAGAGCACTGGTCCTGGAGTCACGAGTTCAAACCTGACCTCAAACACTTGACACATTTACTAGCTGTGTGACCTTGGGCAAGTCACTTAACCCCAATTGCCCTGCCTTCCCCCCTCCAAAAAAAACTAAACTAAAAAATGAGGAAGTTTACAAAAATTAGATTAGCAAGAACAGTTCACATGCAACTTCTCAAGATTTTTTTAGTGGATGTGATGAGTACAGATATACCCTATTTCTCCATAGGTGGCTCTCATTTGTTGTTGGTCTGGGTTCAGGTGTATATATGGTGTGACTATAAAGCAATGATAGTGATTCCCATGGAAATAGGTCTCTTTACCTTAGAGTCACACCCACCTGTTTCTTGTGTCAAGCAGTCCTTTCCTTAAGGATTCAGTCACTGTACAGGACTAGAGCTGAGCACCAGGAACAGGAACCTATGAGGGCCACCTCAGTGGCAGCAATGGAGAAGAAACCCCAGGACGAAGGCCAGGAATCAGAAGCCAACTTAGGTAAGGGAAACACGTGAACAGTCTGGAGCATATTTAGAGCTGAAATCCACAGACAAGTTAATTGAGTTAGAGTCCGAGTCCACAGTCAGAATAATAAGCCAGAAAAAGTGTGAAGTTTGGAAAAAGCAGAATGCCTAACTTAAAATGCCATAAGAACCCAGCCAAGTAGGAATCTTGGATCATGAGTTCCTAGAATTTAGAACAGAAAATCATTTTCCTATCTAGTCCAATCCCCTCATTTTAGGAAAGCTAAAGCTCAAGCAAATTGTCCACGGTTACACTGGCAATAATTAGCAGAGCTGATCACTTGAATTCAGGTTTTGTGACCTCAAATCCAAATACTCTATTAGACTAGGGATTCTAAACCTTCTTTTAAATGTATAGACCCCTTTGGCAGTCCTGCGAAGTTTATGTATTCCTTATCAGAAAAGATGCATAAAAGGAATACAGAGGGGACTACAAAGAAAACTAATTTTATTGAAATTAGTTATAGAAAGAAAAAAGTCCACAGATCCCTGGTAAGAACCCTTGAACTAGTCTATAATGCCTCTTCACGGCCTTTTTATAAAGAAAGCATTTCTGTGGTTTCTTAGAAGCACAGGGTTTTACATAGCTGGTTATTCTGCCCTTATGAGGCATGCTCAGCAACATGACCAAATCAGTCAGATCCTAAAGAGTTAAATTTTAAGCAATGACTAGAATAAACTGATCAGTTATCAAAGATACTGATGGCTACATCACCACCTCCAACTCTTACTCCAATCTCTGAAGTCTTCTTAATTTTTGAAGTCCCTTTCAACTGGTATTATAGACAATAGGTCTCATGATACTGGCCTTCCCACAAAAGATGAGAGTAAGGGCCATAAAGTTTCAGTATTTTAAGAGACCTTTGATCTCACCTAGACCACAACTTATTTCCTCTCTTCTGACTCAGAAGCTTGACATAGAACATTTAGGCTGGAATCCACCTTTGTAAAGAGGAAATTAAGCAGAAAAACTTCCTCTGCCCCTTTCCTAAGTAAGTAGACACATAGGTTGAATCCTGGACATATGTCCATAGAAGACAAGAAGAAAACCAAACCATGAAAGATACATCATCTACTAAAGTAGATGCTTTGCATGGGGTATATTCATTGAGTTATCTTGACTGTCTGATTTCCATCCTAAGGTCCCAGAAACTATTATCTAGTCTAGAAGTTAACCTGTGTTCCTGATACAGGAAGGAAGAGTGCAAAGAATGAAAAAGTAGAGGCTGAGGTAAATGTAGGCACAATTAATTTAAATGTTGCAAGCTAATGAGTTTTGAAAGCATGAGCACTTTTTTTAACCTACATTTTTCCAGTCGATCTTTTATTGAGAATCTACTATGCACCTTATATTATGCTATACCCTTGTATCTCAGGAATTGACTAAGTTATGAAACCTATCCATTAAAGAGCTTGTACCGTAATTTATAAAAGTCAAAACTGATACAAGTGAAATAAGTGGAGAAAAATAGACAAGTTCAAATTCCCTTTCTATGACTTACTCTGAGTCTTAGAACAAATCACTTGACATCTTTGGACCTCAGTCTCCTCATTTATAACATGATGGGTTTGGATTAAACAAATTACAAGTTCATTTTCTCCTCTCAGTCTAATATTAAACAAATAATAGAGTACTAAGAAAAGGCACAATCCAAGGACAATACTTTCTATACTAGCATGAATGGGATGGAAGGGAGGAGAACATTTAGAAGCATACAATTCCACAAAGGACAACAAAACCTAGATTTTAACTGATGAATTCACGTGCTGGGATTTGGAAATGTCCCCCAGCACCTAGCACAGTGCTTTGAACAGAGTAAGCACTTAATAAAAGGCTGAACAACTGAAGCTGGATCCAAATACTTGACTGAGAAAACTCAAGAGGAAAACAAGGTCTAATTCAAAGAGGCTGTGCAGGTCAGAAAATGCCTTTTTTTTTTTAAATCAACACCAAAATGTACAGGAAGAAATTTTTTTTAATCCCTGGACAAGTTTATTGAACGGAAGCCCATTTCCCCCACTCCTTTTTACACAAACCCATTTCTATGTCTAACCAGTGCCAAGAGACAATTAGAACAGAAGACTTATTAACTTCATTCATCACTATATAAAACACTACATGTTATCTTCTGTAGGCAGAGTTTTACTTCTAATCATTTTTAAGCAAATAAATTTAAAATAATTTACTAGCGTTTTAATATTTCATTGTTATTCTTGGGCTAAAAATGATTTTCATTTTACCATTTTCCAGATTTAGTCTCTTAGGGCTGAGCTTGCATGCTGGTCTAGTTGGCTGGCCTTCCATGGATTGCTGCTGATTCTTTAGTTCTCTACTGGCTAGTAAAATATTGACTTTTACAACACACATTGGAGGAGGAAAAAAATCAATATTCCCTAGACATAGCATATTGGCAACAAAATAACTGAGATCGATCTGACAACCTTGTATGTAAATACAACAACTAAGACCATAGGGAAGAGGTTGAAGGGGGCTGAAAGGGCCACAGAGAATGCAGTGTTTTTTTTTAAAGGAAGCAGCACAGAAGATGGCAAACAGAACATAGAGAGCCAAGGAAAAGCTGCATTTTTATATCAAGATGATCTATAATAGCTCTGAGTTTTTAGAGGTTGCCTTCCCTACCCCAGAATTGTAGAGTTTACAAAAGCTTAGTATGTTCGTAATAGTCCACTTTCCATTTGAACTCTGACAATACAAACCACAGCTTAGACAGATGTGACATATGGGCAATATTGTACTTGATGCATTTCTGGTGGCTTTAATTTGGTCCTTCTGTTTCTACGATCATGAATCAAGCCCAATCCATCAAGTCCATCCTCATTTTTACAGATGAGAGGCACTGAGAGATTAAGTGACTTGCTCAAAGTCTGAGCTTATAATTATTCTGATAAGTAGTTTAAACTTTTCTCTGGCCCTCAATTGCCTCATCCCATTAGACTGAAGGCAAAGACTGTTTTGCTTCTTTTTTTTTATCCTGAGAACATAGCAAAGTGCCTGGCATATAGCAGGTGGTGATCAAATATTTACTGAATGATTGACCTGTTGATTGGGGAAGAAAAAAATCACTACTAATAGTGTCAGAATAGAATTCAGGAGGAAGTTTGGAGTTAGAGAAGAACTCCAACTGGGAGCAGATGAGAAGTAGAAAGAAGAATAGCATATAAGGCAAACAGTCAGGACTGAGTCAGTGGGCTGTAGTGGTGAGACCTATGGACTTGGAAGTTTTAGGGCCTGGGTTTTAATACCACTTGTGCCACTAGCTTTACTTATTTGACATTTAGGATCTTCATCTGCAAAATGAGGAGTTTGGCCTAGATGGTCTCTAACACTCTTCCAGATCTAAATTTGAGTCAGATAGGTGAATCGAGATAGTTCAACAATATGGAAGACAAGGAAGGAGGGATTTCAAAAAGTAGATGATTCTGAAAAATAGACAGATTTTGGCACTGTACCACCTAATTTGTGCTGTTTTCTTCATGTTTTTATATACTGGGTTACTTAAAGTAGGAATGATGACACAGGGAAAAGAGTGCTCAACTTGGAGTTTCAAGACCCAAGTTCAAATGCTGGGTTCTGGTGAATACTACTAGCTGGGTGACTTTAGACAAATCACTTAAACAGGAAGATCCATTCCTCAAATTGTTTAAGGGATATGAAGAAGTTGTTCTTAGGGGAAGGAATTCAAGTTATCAACAAACATATGGAAAAAAAAACATTTGAAGGTTCTACCTCAAATCCATCAGATTGACAAAGTTGACCAAAAAGGCAAATGTCAAATGTTGGAGGGGTTGCAGAAAACCAGACACATTGATGCAAACAAAGCTGATAGAACTATGAACAGGGCCAACCATTCTGGAAAGCAGTTTGGAACAGTGCCCTAAAAATTACTAAACTGTGCATACATATGTCCTGATCCAAGGGTGCTATTAATAGGCTGATACTGCAAAGAAATAAAAAAAGAAAATGGAATCATGTACAAAAATGTTTATAGTAGCTAGTGATGGCAAAGAACTGTAAACTAAAGAGGCACCCATCAATGGGGGAATGACTGAGCAAATAATGGTACATAAAAGAAACGGAACACTATTGTGCTGTAAGAAATGATGAAAGGGACAGTTCTGGAGAAACCTAGAAGACTTGCATAAACTAATGCACAGTGAAGTGAGCAGAACCAGGAGAACAATTTATATTTTAACATTTTGAAAAGAAACTTTAAAAAAATTAAAAACTCTGATCAGTGTAATGATCGCCCATAATTCCAGAGGGTTGATGATAAAGAATGCTTCCCACTTCCTGAAAGACAGAAGTGATTGACTAAATATGTAATGAAATGATTTTTAGACATGGCTGACGTAGGAATTTGTTTTTACTTAACTGTGTATATTTCAAGGGGTTTTGTTTTTTTGCAGGGAGTGGATGGAAGGAGAAAACAGATTAATTTTAAAAGCCACTTAACCCTTCGGTTTCCTCACATATAAAATGAGGGGGTTGGACCAGATGACTTCTAAGCTCTCCTCTAGATCATGGATTCCAAAATTCTTCTTAGACATCTATATATGCCATTTAGCTTTTACTTTATGTTAAAGAAATATTCTCCTTTGTGACAGCAAAAGATACTGGGTTTTAAGTATTTTATGCAATTCTGATTGTATTGGAAAATGATCTTTATCAAGAATTACCTAAACAAATTTTAAACATAAACTCCACATACTTAAATACACTCACTGCCTGTGTATGCCCTCCTGGACACTGAACTCTCAATGAGAACCCTATCTCCAGCAATGGGTCCTTTTTGTGCATGCATACTGACAACAGCTTACACTTTTATAGGACTTGGTTGGTGGTGTACAAATTACTTTTAATGACAACTTTGATGCCAGCAGCTCACGTCTCTGCAGCACTTTTGCACTAAAGCACTTCCCTCAACACAACTCCGTGAAGTAGGGAATGAAAGAATCATCCTCATTTTTGAGATGTAGAAACAAAGCAGATTCTGGAACTAGGGTTTTCTGTGTGTAAGTCTGTTGGTCTTTCCACTGTACCAGATGGTCTCTGAATAAATATGAACGGATTTGTCATCCAAAACAACCAGATCTTAATACAGCAAAGTGCCAAGCTGCATCGTAACAAGGTCCTCAGCAGGACCGGTACCCTCTTATCAAAGGAAGAAAGCTTTGAGGCTTGTTACACAATTTAAGAACACACTTATGCAGCAAACCTGAGGGACCCACTGCCATCTGGTCTATCAACTACTAGGTCCATTAGACCCTGTTTCCTTTTCCTTTTTAATCTTGATTTTCAATGTGACCATAAAAAAATAACAGGGCAATGGGAAGGAAATTAAAATGCCAAAGACGGAAGGTTTAACCTTAGCTCTTAAATCTGACTTGGATCCATTAGGGACCTGTCACACAGTAGGTGATTGCAAAGCTGCACATGTGCTATATGGTTAAGATGAGTTGGAAAAGTATAGTTTTCATTTTAAATTTCCTCACTAAGCATATAAAACTGACTCATAGATATAGAAATCAGGGAAGTAAGGGGTGGAACCGAGAGAGAAACATCTGTTAATATAAATTTGTTACCTACAAACTGAAGCCAAGTTTACCTCCTCCTAAAGGGAGATGGGTGGGTGGGGGGGGACACAAGGGGAAAAGAAAGCACAGATGGTGACTCTCTAAGGAGGCATCTAATCAAATTACCTTAAAAAAACTTTTATTCTGACAATGCTAAAATATCTGAACACTGGAAAAAAAAATAGAGGCTCAAAAACATCTCAGGACACGCATATTACAGCTACAAGAGCAGGTAAAGGTCATTAGGCCCTCTCATTTTACAGATGAAGAAACTGAGGCCCACAACACGAGATGCTATTTATTACACATGATGTCTCTAAGTCATTATTCAACATCTTTCTAAGGTATCTTAAATTTTCTAAAAGGCAAAAGCCCTAAATCTTTATGGCGTTCTCCCTCTACCCCAGACCTATGATGTCATCCATGAAGGTAAGTTTTGTTGTGGAATATCCTTTCACAGAGGCAGAATAGCAACATGTCTACAATGTATAGTCTTAGTTACCCATGAGCATGGAGAAGGTGAATAACCTGCTAATGGTTACACAGACAGTATGAGTTAAGGTCAGGATTTAAACCAAGTTTTCCTGACTTCAAGGTGAGCCTTCTTTCCACTGTTCCTAGGAGCCTCTCAAATGCCATTCTATAATGAAAAAATTGCATGGCTCTTATTTTCCAGCTACATTACCATTTTGTGATCTCTGCCTCTGCACATTGGATCAGGCTATCCCATAGGCCTGGGATGCACTCCTTCATCTCAAGCTGTTGAAATCTTTCTCTTCTTAAAAGAGTCAGCTTAGGTGATATTCTATCCATGATGTTTCTCATCATCTCTCCAGCTGAAAACATTTTTTGCCTATTCAAATTTCCTTTGAACCCTTTGGAAGTTTCACTTCCATTCACAAAGCATGTATTCTTTAGCTATCATCATACAGGAATGTAAAATAGTTTAATTTTATTAAGTCTCATGCTTCTCTTCAGTCTTGTGTTTGAACATCAGATTTTTTATTCAGCTCTGGTCTTTTCATCAGGAATTCTTGGAAGTCCTCTATTTCATTAAACTTCCATTTTTTTTCATCCTGAAGGATTATATTCATTTTGCTGGCTAGGTTAATGTTGGCTGTAATCCTAGCTCTCTTGCAGTCTGGAATATTGTATTCTAAGCCCCTCTACTCCTTTAACATGGAAGCTGTTAAATCTTGTGTGATCTTGACTATAGTTCCATAATATTTGAATTGTTGCTTTTTGGTTGCTTGCAATATTTTCTCCTTGACCTGGGAGCTCTGGAATTTTTCCATTTGATTTACTCTACTTTTTAATGAGAGCAGTCTTCATGCCAGTGAAATTATAACTCTTTGAAGCACTGAAGAACGCTAAATCTTGTGACATAAAATAACTTTGTCTAGAGAAAAATGATCAGAGTAGTCAGGAAAGGTTTCATTTAAGAGGTGGGCCTTAATACTGAGAGGACAGGTAGGATTTGGATATGCAGAAGGGAAGTGAGGAAAAGGAATGTGGACAATCTCAGAGGTAACAATCTATCTGACTTGGGGTATGTTGTGTTTTATGGACAACTGTATACCCAACATTCTTTCCATTTGCCTATAAGTATACACTACATTCTTATGTGAATGGTAAGCTTCAGTTAAGGCTAATTGCACACTGGGTATGAACATTGACTCTAAGTAGTTTTCTAATGGAATAGAGTGCCTGATGAAGAAAACATAAAGTACTACAGCCTGAAGAAAGAAAGCTGTAAGAGAATAGGTAAAGTTATCCATGTAAGGGCAAGAGGGAGCAAGAGACTTATTTTTCTCTGCCTCCCTTGTCTAAGTTAATATGCATTTGTACCATTCACTGTGCTCCTTGACTATCTCCCATCATCATGATATGTATACCTGTCCAACTCCTCTGATAGACTGTGGTAGTCTATCACTATGCCTTAAAACATTTTTCCCCTAGAGCACCAAACACAATGCCCTGTTAGTAGACGCTCAGTAAATATTTTTTTAAATTTTTTTATTTTTTTTATTTTTATTTTTAGTTTACAACAGACAGTTCTACATAATTTTGAGTTGCAGATTTTCTCCCCTCTCTCCCCCCTCCATCCCCAAGACGGCATGGAATCTCATATAACTACCACGTATAACTTCGTATTGGATTAATTTATACACTAGTCAAGTTGCGGAGAAGAATTATGACCAAATGGAATGAATTGTGAGAAAGAAGAAACAAAGCCAGAAAAAAAAAAACAAAAATAAAAGAGAAGAGAAAAAGGCGAGCATGAAGTGTGCCTCAATCTGCATTCAAACTTCATAGTTCTTTCTCTGGACATAGATAGCATTCTCCATTGTGAGTCCTTTGGAGTTGTCCTTGCACCTTGTGTTGCTGAGAAGAGTGAAGTCTGTCAGGGTTGGTCCTCACGGAATCCATCTATCTGTGGTTGTGTACAATGTTCTCCTGGCTCTGCTCCGCTCATTCAGCATCATGTCATGTAGGTTGTTATAAAGTTCGTATCATCCCCATTTCTTATGGCACAATAGTATTCCATTACCTTCATATACCACAGCTTGTTCAGCTATTCCCCAATTGATGGGCATCCCTTTGATTTCCAATTCTTTGCTTCTACAAAAAGAGCAGCTATAAATATTTTTGTACATGTGGGTCCTTTTCCCGCTTGTGTGATTTCTTTGGGATACAACCCTAGAAGTGGTATTGCTGGGTCAAAGGGTATGAACATTTTTATGGCCCTTTGGGCGTAGTTCCAAATTACTCTCCAAAATGGCTGGATCATCTCACAACTCCACCAGCAATGTAACAATGTTCCAATTTTCCCAGTCATTGGACTCTAAAAGGTGTCCTAATACTCTGGAAGTGAAAAGCATCCTCCTTCCTTTTGCCAGGAAGACAGCTGAGCAGAAAATCCATTTCTAATAAGTTATTCAATTCATTCCAACATATCTGAAGTCAATGGCTGCATAAAAACATCTGACCACAGCGACCAGTATATGACTATATCATATTCAAGTAGAAGTTTGACGTAGTACTTTTTTCATTAAGAGGTTATGTATTTAAAAAAAAAGATGACACAGGCATGATGGGTTGACTGCCTTCCTTTTAAATTACATTCTAATGACAGACAATACAACATTATATTGCACTCCACAGAAGGACCATGTGTTTCATCACAGTTTTCAGTGGAGGGAAGTGCTACCTTCAATCTGCTGGAGTCTTCAACTGCACAGAATATATCTCTTATTAAAACCTTGTCCTGGTGAAATTCAATCTGTTATTTGTTCTATGGGGAAAGGCTTACCCCTTTGTACTGCTGATCAATGTCCATTATTGCTTTCAAGACATATGAAAACTCATCTCCTAGATTGTAGCCTTGCATGATTAACTTATGCTACTCAAACTACTCCTTTAATCTGTGTCCTTACAGCATCAAATTTTTTTTACTTACAATCTTGTTTTATAGTTCACAGTATCATATAATTTTGTTGTAAGAAGGAATCTTTCGCATCATCTAATGCAGGGATTCCCAACATTTTTTTGCGTGTCATGGATACCTCTGGCAGTCTAGTGAAACCTACAGAATAATTTTCTTTTCAAAATAATGTTTTAAAATGCATAAAATAAAACATAACTCACCAGAGGATTTGCAGCCTATTGGTTACCCTCTACTTGGTATAGCTTCTCTGCTGAGACGGTTTTACTGGGGTGTGGCCACTGCAAATGCTACACCTTCTTGGAACCACAAGGGAGAGAGGGGGGCCAGTTGGACACTAAAGGTGGATGAGCAGCCCTGAAAAGGCTTAGAAAGCCCTCACGCCACAGGTGCTAGTCCTAAGGCAATAACCTTAAGTATAACTACCATCTTTAAACTATGGAATGATGACAGGGAGAATGACCTGAGTGAAAACTGAAAGAAGCACTGCATTATTCTGGCACTAAATCAAATATATATATGAATAAGTTATGTTTCTTCTCCTTCATCCTGTAGTCTTGCTGATCATGGAAAAAAATGCATTAAGAGCAGGAAAAGAGCTGTAGACACTGACTTACGTCTTGGAATGCTATAAACAAGGATTTTGTAATTCTGACTGTGCTGCTGGTTCCATTAATGCTTGATGATAAGTTTACTTTTATACAATACATTTCATTAAAGACTTCAAAATGTCAAAATCAAATGGTCTAACAAAGTTAATTTTATCCAGGTCTACCCAGGGATACTGAATTAGCCTTGGGTATCGAGTAGGAGATTCCTACTGGAAAACAAAGCTAAATTACAGTAGAGGTGTCAAACTCACTTCTGCAAATTCCCCAAAACACAACATGGATAATATTTGTGGTTTATCTAATTCAATATGTACTGGCAGCAATATGTCTCTATTTGAGTCTGATACCTCATTACAATGTAGATTACATTACAGCATGGACTTTTTGAAAACTGCTTTACTTTTCCAGGCCTTGATACCCTAATAATAGGTTAAATAAATCCAATTTAACTTAAACTTTGGGTTTTAATTATTAATTCATTTAAAGGCTACTCACTTAGCAAAAAAATTATTCTTGAAATATAAAATACCATTATATGATAGAGAGTTATGATGAAGCCATAAAATTTCATGGACAAAAAGGGCCTTCAATTTCATCTAGTTCTACCTCTTCATTTTGCAAGTGAGCAAAGACATGGACGGAGAGTTGGTCAAATCGCTTGCCTAAGGTCACGGAGCTAGCTAGTGGCAAAGCCAGAACTAAAGAGCCCAAATTTTGGGTGACAATTCTCATTCTCTCACATATGAGTGAGTGATCGGGGCAGTGTGTAAACATATTCCACCTTTCCTTCTCTAGTTCCATTTGCTTCACATAGAGGTGGAAGGGAATGGTCAAAGTTAGAAAGATACCAATAATGGGGAGGAACCGGTGGGGTTTTCTTTTTCTTCCTGTCAACTTCAGGTCCTATTCTAAAATAAATGAGGTAACATGACATGACCCTAATAACAGCAGAATTATATAAACATAATGGGATGAGCTTATATCAGAATAGGTGAGATCTAACTAGATTAGAATACAATGTAAACAGGATTTCCTGTTGTGAATTAAATCTAATAATTGTTTTTTTCTTGGGGGGGAGGAGGTTGGTTAGAAATTCAAGGCATGAAGAAGAAAGGAAGGAATCAAGCATTTATTACTTGCCACGCCCTGTGCTAAATGCTGGGGATACAAATATGAGCAAAAATACAGATAGTTCCTAACCTCAAGAAGCTTACATTCTAATGGGGAAAGACAATTCATTAAGGGAGATGAAAAGGGGTGGGGAGAAGTGAAGGTACCCAGGCAAGGGGATGTATTTGTGCATTTCATACAAAGTCAGGAAATAAGACCAGAAGGAGAAGGAAGGCAGGCAGGCCTGGTGCCCTCCATGAAATGAAAACTCCAGGAGGAGCTCACCAATGGGAGAAGGGAGGTGGGCTTTGCAAAGCGATATACCAGGATAAGAGGATT
Source organism: Trichosurus vulpecula (assembly GCF_011100635.1). NCBI lineage: Eukaryota > Metazoa > Chordata > Mammalia > Diprotodontia > Phalangeridae > Trichosurus > Trichosurus vulpecula. The sequence goes on from NC_050574.1 coordinate 185,301,547, forward strand.
ACAAGAGGTGGTAGGTTATTCCAGGGCGAGGAGGCCTAAAGTGCCCAGGGAAGTTCCAGGACGAGTAAGCAGTAGAGAGGGCATGGTTTTGAAGTCCAGAGAAAGTTGGGAACGGGAAAAAAGAATCCTGGGTGTAGTTCTTTGAAAACTAATGGAATGAGGCACTGCACTGAGAGGCACCATGGTGCCACAGAAAAAGCATCAGTTTTGGAGTTAAAGAATCTGAGTGTGAGTCCCAGCTCTGCAACTTCAACCGCACATCATTCTCCACTTTGGGCTGTTTCCTATGTGTAAGATGAGATGCTTGGACTAGATGACTTCTGAGGTGGCATCTAGTTTTAAATCTACAACTATAAATATCATTTTGCTAAATCTAGCAACGATATAGGCTAAAGCACATGTTCACAAATCTTATTCTATATGAAATAAAACAGCTCAACACAAAAGGTTTTAGAAAGATTTTTTTAAAATGACCTCCCTAAATCCCTTTTCTTCATTATGCCAGCAAAGTTCATCTGATCCTTATGCACAATACAAGCTCTTAAAAGTCTACTCTGATTAAATAGAAAGTCAAGTATTTCACAGAATTTTTAGTCTACAAGATACCTTGGAGAACATGCAGTGCAATTTTAAAGGCAAGGCAAATAAAATGGCCTGGAAAACTAAAGTGACTTAACAAAAGCCATTGAGGTAATCTGTAGCAAAGCTAAGAGGAGAACCTAGGCCTCCTCACTTCTAGGTCAGTAAGGGCTCTTTTTACTTTGCCATCACTGTACAGCGTGCTTATAAGAATCCTAGAAAAGCTTTTAAAAGAAGGACCACAAAGTTACTGCTAACCAACTCCTATCTTGCAGCTGTTGTTTTCTCATTGTGCAGTTACATTAAAACTTCATAGCCAGTGACAGGTCCACTAGCTTAATGGTTCATAGATAATAGATAATAATTACCCAATTTAGTATGCAACTGCCCTTACTTAAGAATGCAAATTCAATCCCTTGAACTCAGTGTCTGAATTAACACCATTCTACATTTTTGCTTTTTTTGAGGCAGCTTGATCTCTTTTCCTATCTTCATAAATAGGTTTTCCTTTCACATTAATGTTTTTCTCCTATAACTTAGACATGACATTTTACATGAATGAGATAACTTTCTTTATCAGATTTTTAAAAAAGCCTTATTCTCTTACAGTATGAACATTCCCATTAGGGAATACTACACATCCATCTTTGATATTTGATATATGACTCAGAAATGACTGAATTAAAAAAACAAAAACCACATTGCTTAAGTATATAGTTACATCTGTAAGTAGTGCATATAATACAGACATCACAAGTACTTCAAATTGTATTATTCTGGTATTTTCAAGCAAGCATTCAACACTAAAACAAATTTTAGAAAAGTATACAAAAGTATGAGAAATTTTTTTTAACCTTGACAAGAATGTGTTTGTAAGACGATTATCCTTAAGCCAGGATATTTACTTCAGTCTTTGAGTAGTTAGTCTAAAGAGTGCAAAAACACCTTTGAGATGTCATTTAACAAAAGAGTAAGAGCTTTTTATTACTCAGTTGACTTGGGCAACAGAGATTTATATTTGCTGCCTGCCACCATCCCCACTTTCCCATCCTTGCTCTTTTTAAAAGCACCAGCTATTATCAGAATGAACTAAACCATTGGAAACAGCGAGGCTAAGGAACCCTGTCACAACTCAGAAAACTGATTAGCAAGAATGAACAGAAGGCAGCTCATTCAGCAGAAGCATTCTTTGTGCTGACCTGTGCAAACCTTTGCAATGACAAGGGTAATAAAGCTTTAAAATCACCAATCATAAAATTCATACAAAACACAGAGTGTTCCAAAGCTTAGTCCATTTGGACTTACTCTGTAAACTAGCCCTATCTTAAGTTCGCAAGTTTACTTGGCCCTGAAAAGTACTAAAGAGAATTCCAAAGAGAAAAGAAAAGAAAAACCCTGAACTGTAACAAATGAAATGCTAGAATGCCCTTGTCTTCCATTCACTTCCTCCCTTAGTTACACTGGAAGACAGACAGAGGGCCTAGACAGTCATGCTAAGTACAGAAGTGTGGGTGGGTGTGGTTGTGCTAAGCCTAACTGAAATTCCAACACTCCCCACTTAGGAAGTGAGAAATCACATGCTTACAGAATGGTGCTTCCCTTATGGTTTCAAAGCCATGAGAGGAGTACTGCTGTCATGAGTTGTCAAAGTCAGAAAAAGGAGAGTAAGCATCGATAATTCAGGAGGTGATAGATGATGGAAAATGTCAGCTGCATATACAGACAAGTGGCATACATATATAATTTTCTTTGGGACCAATTAATATAGGAACTGCTTGGCATATTCTCAATTTAAAATATGTTACAATTTTCTTAGTAGAAGTAGGCTCTTTGTAAAGGAAAGTTAACACGACATTTTCTTGTTTTGATAAAATGCACTCTGAACTACCCCACAGGAAGAAAAAAAAATCTACTTTGTCAAGTCAACAATCAACAATGTAAGACTTAAATGTATAAATATTCAGGATGTACTCCAGATGTATATGCTTTTGTGTGCCATATTTTTCATGCTTTATTTTTTATTTTTTTTATTGTTGTACTGGTGGGAGAGACATCACCAATTATGAGTTTTTCCCTAGGATTTTGGTCCACATTCTGCTGCCTCATCACCCTTCCATCCATTCTATAAGCAGTGACTTGTCAAAGTGTCATGTTGCCTTGAATAGCAATGGAAGTGGAGGAATGGAAGAACCTGAAAACTCACAGCTCTAACATTTCGTATAGTTCTCCATCTACTAAAAAGCAGTACAGCAAATGGCTTGATATTATGTAGCCTCTGTTTACCACAGTAATCATGTCACTACTAAAGAAAAAGTAAAGCTTCATTTGGTCATTATGAATAAGGGATCATGAATAGGAGCATTAAGGTGACAACAACCCCTGCAATAAACTGACAAGATAGGGCAGGTTAAGATTACCATCACATAAAAGCAATTTTAATGATGTTAGCAAGGCTTTGAGGACAAGAATGACAAAGCTCCAGTTCTACCTGGAGAGTTTTACCATGGGAGAGTTATCTCTCACTAATAAAGGTGTTCTCTGAGGGTAAGAAAACAGAATTTTGCAAATCAATTTTTATTTCCAGTGCCCTGTTGGAGCTTCCCACTTTAAGAAACCCTATGGTAAATCCTTTTAAGATGCTACAGGGCAGAGTATTAACAAAACGCTGAATGTGGAGACAGGGGTCTTGGGTTCAAATCTCCACTCTACTACTAGTTATAATAACCTCTCTGAGTTAAAATATAAAACATATGATAGATGGATGATATAAATATATTTAACACATACAACCTCTCTGGGCCTTAGGTTCATCATCTGTAAAATGAAAGGTTGAAATTTTTATCTTTAAAGTTCTTTTCAGTTCTAAATCTATGACCCTATTTAAGGAACAATGAAATGAGTACTTTTTAAAATTTGGCTTTTCATATATGATTTTTGTTGTTTTACTTTTTCTTTTTTTGAAAAGAAAGACAACCTCTCTACTCTATTAACCTTAAAATAGCTAAGACTATTTCTTGGGAAAAGAAGATAGAATTATTTAATTCTTAATTCTGCTTTTATTTTCTCTGCCAGGAACACTGCCTTTGTACTAGAAATGAGAGAACAAAAATGGCTAATAAGTAGATAATACTCAAGATAAGTAAGAGGATAATAAGAAAATATTGAGCTGTCCTTCATGAATATAAGCCACTTCATAGGTAGGTACAGAAAGAGCTGGACAATATGATTACTGAATCACTGTCAGAGATCTTTAAAAGACTATACCTGGTGTTCCTAAAGTCTAGACACATAGGCAAAAATGCGTATTTTCAAGAAATGAAATGAATGAAATTTTTATTTAATTGGAATATTAACAAATAACATCTTCAATATGATTTCCATCATTTGTGATGCACAAGTTGATGTGCTTTGCAAGATTCACGTGAACTCAATGCAATAACTCCACACCGCCCTCAATTACCTATGTGTCCAGGCTTTAGGAACACCCTGTAGAAGCCATAAGAGAAAAAATAGGATTAGAGAATAGAAATGTCTACATTTGAAAAGAAGAAAGTGAATAGAACACAGAAACTATAGACCAGTGAGAGCTTGACTTTGGAGTCTAGCCATGCCTCCCCCAATGCATATTTGTGGCTAGAATTCTAGACCATACTATAATCAAAGGGATATTTAGAGAATCTATAGAAAAGTAAATAGTGATAAAAAAGACTCAGCATCTCTTCATCAAGAATAAGTCATGGGATGTCAGCCATGGTGGTGCATTCCTGTAATCCCTGCTCCCTGGAAGGTTGAGTCAACTAGCAGATCTCTTAAGCTCAGGAATTCTGCATTTCAATGGACTAAGCCACACTAAGTCCAACATTAATATGGCGAGTCCCCCGGAGCAATGAGCTAGCAGGGTGCTTAAGGGAGATAAATCTTCTATGCTTATCAGATGTGGGACTGTGACCATAAATAGCCACTACACTTCTAGCCTGGATGAAATAAGGTGACCCAGTGCTCAAACAAACAAAGGCCATGTTAGACTGAACTGGTAGACAAGGAGACTGCTAAGAAAATAGCTCACTGGTACAACTCAACACAAACAGAACTTTTAAAATGCCTACTATATGCTAGACATTGTACTAGGAATCAAGCACACCCCTTTATGTATTATTTTCTTCTATCAGACTGCAGCCTCTGACTCTTTGAGAAAGACATTAGTCAACTAGAGGGTATCCAGAGAAATAATGGTGTTAAAATGCTGAAAAACTAGAGAGCATCCAGGCACTAGCAACAAGGATGATAAAGGGCTTCAATTTTATGCCATGAGGATCAAAAAGAACTGCAAGAGTTTAGCTTAAAGAGGAGAAAAAGGGTCACATGGTACCTGTGTGTTCAAGAGTTGGAATGGCTGCTGTGTGGAAGATCAATTAGAATTGTTCTGCTTAGTGCCATTGGGCAGAACAAAGAACAACAGGTAGAAGTTACAAAGAAGAAATTTTAGGCTAGAGGTAAGGGAAAATTTACTAAGAATTAAAGCTATCTAAAAGTAGAAGAGGTTGAATTAGGAGATGGAGGGAAGGGAACAAGAATTTATTAAGTACCTACAATGAGCCAGGCAAAGGAATATTTTCTAATTTGATCCTCACATAAAACTCTATATGGCAGATGCTAGTATTATCCCCATTTTACATTTTAGGAAACTGAGACATACAGGGGAGCTAAGTGACTCACCCAAGGTCACGCAGCTCATAAGGCCAAATTTGAACTCAGGGCTTTCTGGCTCAAGTCCTGGCACTTTACCAACTGTACCACCTAGATGGTAGATTACCCTTCAGCGGACATCCTAAAGTAAAGGAGGACAGTTCTCCTGGGTAGAAGAGAACTTAGGTTGTATCCCCTATGGAATAGATCATAGTCTTTGATCACTACCCTACCCCAATTTGGGGAAGAAGCAAATGGGATACAGCATCGAAGCAAATGGGATACAGCATCGAAGCAAAAGGAGCCCTGGGAGAGAGAATTGTATCTGACTACTCATGACCACTTTTGGGAGGGTTTTCCTGGCAAAGATACTAGAATGGTTGCCATTTCCTTCTCCAGTTCATTTTATAGATGAGGAAACTGAGGCAAACTAGGTTGAGTGTTTTGCCCTGGGTTATACAGCTAGTGATTATCTGAGGCTAGATTTGAACTCATGAATATGAGTCTTCCTGATTCCAAACCCAATGTACCACCTAGTCGACCCTGGGAGAGAAGCAACAGAGCAAACATTTCTTGGTCTGAATGCTTGATTATTTGAGTTACTAAGAAGTAGCATGAGAAAAAGGATTTGCAAATAATCCAGAAGTTTCATTTTTAATCCTTAATTCTAGTCATTTCTCCCATACTTTTTTTTCATTTTCCACAATCAACTCTTGTGTTATCAAAAGTGTTATCAAAAATAGTTTGACTCTTCTTATGAAACAAAAACAAAATAGTACATATTGGATAGATACATCACATTTTTCTTCCTATGGCTTTAACCACCCCACCCCCACCAAACCATAGACACTTTAACTTGTATGTAAGGCAAGCAACCCAAAAAAGAGATCTGAATTTAACTTTCTGTGTACCCATTTAACAGAGTTGCACATGAACAGTAATTTTCTTCAACTTTAACGAGAGCAGAAACAATATAACGGATAATCAGTCCCTGAATAGGTGACAAGTGATTCTATGTAGTGGGCTAGGGGCTCCATTTATGAAAGAATTAATTACCTCATTTGTTTTCACTGCTCTAAATCTAGATCAGAACAGTATCCATTTCAGACTACAGAACATCAATGAGACAGAATAGCTTTGATTTTTAGTCATTCCAGAGTTGAAAAACTGGAGATAATTATTCTGTTAATAAAGTACCCTTCTTCTTTCATCTCTCATCTTAACTTTTTGATTCAACACTCCAGTTTCCTACTAACGGTGATCTATAACCAGGTCCTAAAAATGGACCTAGGGCACCTGGTGGGACTTTTTGTTTTTTAAATCAAGGAAAATAAAATCCATGTCAACTTATTTGTCAACTATAGAAATGTACTCTTACTGTGGTTTTTCCCTTTTGTTCTGACTCTTCTTTCACAACAAGATTAATGTGGAAATATATTTAATATAATTGTAGATATATAACCTATATCAGATTGCGTGCTGTCTTGAGGGGTGGGGAAGAAGGGAGAAAGAAAAATTTGGAAATCAAAATCTTATAAACGTGAATGCTGAAAACTACCTTTGCATGTAATTGGAAAAATAAAATATTATTAAGTGGGAAAACTATAAAAAGATATTTTTAAAGTAAAAGTCTCTGGAAATGCTCTCTGATCATGAGGTCCTTCAAATCTTTGCTACACTCAATCAGACATCTGCTATATCCTTAACAAGTTGACACTGAATAACAACCACAAACTTGGTTGTACCCAAACAAAATCAGCCAAGAAATAATATTCCTACTGGAAGCCAAAGGAAAAGCAATTAATTCTATATTAACTGCATTCAAGCAATATGACTGACACCTCCACAAGTACATGCTAAGCCACAACACAAATAATTCAAGGATATGTTTAGTAACCAGACAACCTAATGACATACTCTTGGAGGAAAATGCCAAGGTAGAAGAATCAGTAAGAACTAAACACATCTAACATTGAGTTTTCATCATTTTGAAAGAAACTTTAAAGAATGATCCCATTTACGTCAAGTAGAGATATTGGATCCTTACCAATATGAAGGCCAACCAAAGTGTAATTGGTAGCACAGTTCCAATTACTATGTTTTCATTAAGTTTTGACATACTGAGTACAACTTATATGCTGAAAGATATAACACACAGAGGCTACTAAACATAATTCTTTTCTAGGACCAACAAAGCCCCTCAAATATAAGAGTTATACATGCCCAAAGAGGCAAAGTTTTATACATATATACATACATACATATACATATATATATATATATATATATATCAGACTCATTTTTCCTTTTTCAATCAATTAACAAGTATTTATAAAGAACTTATAGACACTATGCCAGGGATAGAAGCCCAATGAATGAAACAATTCTAACTTGCAAAGGTCTTACAATTTAATGGAAGAGACATAGTAAGCATAAACAAATACAAATATACACCAACAGTTATACTGGAGGCAGTTTGGGAGGGAGTAAAGAAATCAAGAAAGGCTTCATGTCTTAAATGGTCTTAACACAACAGAATGATCTTAAGGAAGGAGGTCAGGAGGAAGGGCATTCCAGGAATGAGGGATGGCCAGTACAAAGACATGAAGATAAGAAATGATGTAGTGTTGGATGTGAGGAACAAAGAAAAGGTCAATTTGGATGGATTGTAAAGTGCAGAAGTTTGAGTAAGGTACCATGTGGCTGGAAAGACAAATTGGGGCTAGGTTATAAATTGCTTTAACAACTAAACAGAAGAGTTTGTATTTAAACCCAGAGGCAATGGGCAGCCACTGGAGTTAACTGAGTAGGGAAGTGTTATGAGCTGTCTTATACTTAAGAAAAGCCCCTGTGGTAGCAGGATGGACCAGAGTGGAGAGAGACTTCAAGCAGGGAAGCAGAGTTCCTTAAGAAGGGAAATGGACATTCTGACAAATCGGATATATGTCAGTCACTAAAACGATTTTTAAAATGGGTGGAAGCTCAGACAGCTACAGTGGTAATTGATATGTTATCTCAGAGGTTCCCAGACTTATTTGGCCTACCAACCCCTTTGAAAAAAAATTACTCAGCAACACCTCCCCCCCCGGAAATCTTTAACCCTTTATTGTTTTTTTTTAAAATTTATGTCATTTCCAAAAAATTATTTTTTAAAAAATGACACATTTTAAATTTAATAATTTATTGTAAATTGGTGGGGTTTTTCCCTGCACTGAAATGTTGATGAAGAAATATTGTGTCATATAACTATAGAGTATCATATTGTAAACAAGTCATTACATGCCCATATTCCTGTTGATGCATGCTGGACTTCCCAACAATGTATGACATGCTCACCTGCCAACACTTGCTTGTTAAGACCTATTGGTAAATTTGACCACTGATAGGTTATAGCTTGCCTTTTATGTGTTTATTTGGAAAGTAATGTAATCACTATGACTTGAACTGTTATACAATAGATGAAACATATATGAATGGTTTTTCAAAATTCTCTTCTCTTCTTTCCTTATGCTTCAACCATCCCCTTATTTTTATTGAATGCATCAAAGGCTATTACCACCATCCTGAATTGTTCCAGTGCCCCCCAAGGGACAGTATCACCAACTTTGGGGACCTCTGAAATATCCCTTTACTCCAAGCCTTTGTGAATTGCTAGCATTATAGTCACTACTCCAATGACTCCGGCACGATATGCTGTTGAGTCACTTTACTGTTAGCAATTATGTGTTGGTAATATTCTCTTTTCTGGTCTGTTTTATCTGGGGACAGGAAAATATAGTAGTCTGTGCCTAGTGAACAAAGCCAAATTAATTGACCCATTTGTAAGATGGGCTCATGACCAATGTTCCACACTCTTACCAACTCTGCTAATCCAAGTGATTTAAGTTTCTGTACTTGAAGGACACACTCCCTTCTTTTTAAACCTGTATTTTATTAGTAACTTGAACAACTTTTTATGGAAAAAGAACCTCCTCACACCACGGTCTTTTCTGATGGGTTTAGGTCTGCCTATGCACTTTTATATCATGAGAATAAGTGGATAAATGTTAATATTCTTTTAAGAAAATCTTGCTTCACAGTACAGACTTTCTTATAACAACGTAGCCCATCAGCTTATAATTTTAATAGCTATATCATATTCCACAAGGGAGGTGAGGTGTGGTTTTGGTTTTGCCATTTATGAATTAGATGACCTTGGATAGGTCCCTTCATCTCTCAGAGTCTCTAATGCCTCATCTGGAAAATAAATGGAGGAGGGGTGGATTAGATAATCTCTAAGGTTCCTTCTGGTCCTAAAGCTCTATTATTCTAATAAAACACATTTTGCTTTGTCATTCCCATATTGTTGGGCATTTGGGAGACAGTATAATACAGCAAAATGAGTAGTGGAAGCAGCAATATGGAAGACTAGACATTTTCTCTGATCCCTATTACTTTTCCAGAACAGAAATTATGCAACAAAGATAAAGCAACTAGAGTTGTCTCCATGGTCTAGGACACCCAGAATTGAAAAGGTTAAAAAAACAAATAAACCCACGAACTGATGTTTACTGACCTTGAGCTAACTTAGTACCCTTCACCCACCTCCCATGTTACTGACAATGATGCTACATTAGCAGACTCAAGGACTTAATGCATGGGTCACAATTGGCAACAAAAACCAACTCCACACCTTGCCTTCCTCCTGTCTTTCCAGTGATATAGAGACCCCAGCTCTGGGCTACAGAAATTTGCTTGCGTAGTGACAGTCACCTAGCATAGCAGCACTTCAAGAACAAAAGCCTGATGGGAGCCACAACCCCACAGCACCAGCACTGAAAAGCACTGCAGGTACCAGGCCAAAGAAGTAAGAAACAGAGAGAGTGGGACAGGTCACTAGAATAGGACACTGTTTATGAGGGGACCTATGCAGCACTCCATCAAGCCTGAGGAAAAGAGCACAACATAACAGCTGGGGACAGTTCTGATTACCTGAAAGTCAGTCAAGGCAGAGATCTAGGCTGATGAACCATGAATGCCCAGTATGAGAGGAGGTTAAAATACTCTGAGATTCAGCCCCCAAAGAAATCACCATTAAAGGGGAGGAGTCAGAAACTGAGTGATAGGAAAAATAAGGTGGGGGTGTGGGGCGGACGAGAAGGCAGAAATTACCAGATTCAGGAAGATGAAAATTTAAAGACCTTGAATATAAACAAATAAATCAATGGGGAAAACAGTAAAAAGAGAAGAAAATGTGGCTTCCGGATGCAGTAAATGAGTTCAAGAATCTTTGAAAATATACTATAAAGCAAAGAAAAATGACCCAACATGATGAGACAGAGCTCCTTGTGGAATTTAGGGAGAACATGGAACCACAACACAGTTTCTGAGTTCACATTTCTCAAAAGGGAAATGAGAATTATGAAAGCAGAACATATGGTCTGTACAGCAAAAACAATGGGCAAAGTAGAAAAACTGGAATCTGCAATGTTTTACCAATGAAACAAAAAAGAGAACAAACAATTGGGCATGCGAATACACAGAAGCAAATGGTAACCTAGAAGAAGAGATAAATAACAACATTAAAAGAAAATATGCTCACTATAAAAGCAAAATACACTGATCAAAGGATGGTGCGCAGAGACAACCTAAGGATCATGTTTCCCAGAACATATTATGACAAAAAACCTTTTAAACCATAATGAAGGAAATAATAGAAGACAACTGCCCAGAACTTCTGAAAATAAAATTTCAATTTAAAGAGTCCAGAAAAAAAAAATCAAAGAAACCAAGATGGCAAACCAAGACAGGCAGTGGCTAAATTTAGCAATTCAATTCAAAAATAACAAGTTCAGAAGAAAGACCTTCAACAAAAGAAAGACATTTGAATAATATAGGAAGGAAAAGAATGATATGTTCTGAAGAGCAAAGGAGTTGAAGGACAGGAGAGAGACAATCTATTTGCCTAATTGAGGGAAAAAAAGGAGAAAGAATTTTATAACCAGATAAAAGAGTGAAAAAGGAATTAATAAGCAAAAACCCCATAGGGATATAGGTAACAAATGAGAAAGGTGAATCCGAGGTGATGAGAAGAGAATCGGTAGGAACAGGGCAACTTTAAAATAAAGATTAAGGTAAAATAACTAAAGAAACATAGCACTGCGTTTATAGTAGAAAACGGGAAAAATCAAAACTTGAAAAGAAACCTATAGTAAGAGACAGATGGAGGAAAGTATAAACCTAAATGTCATAACTTTAAATGTGAATGGATTAAACAATCCAATAAAATGAAAAAGAGTGACACACTGGATAAGAAAACAAAACCCTATATTCTGTTCCTTCTAAGAAACACATTTAAAAAACAAACACATACAGAAAGTAAAACTGAAGGTATTGAAAAATAAATTATTATACATCAGCTGAATCTGAAAAAACAGGAGCTGAAATCATGCTGTCTGACAAAGCAAAAACAAATATTCAAAAAATAAAGAGACAAACAAGAAATCTATATTATGCTGAAAGGAATCAGACAACAAACTAATATCAGTAATAAACATATGCTTCCAAATCCTTAGCACCAAATTCATAAAGGAAACGTTATCTGTGCTACAAGAAGACAGAAAGTAACATAACAGTTACAGGAGACTTTAATAGCCCTCTCTAAATTTTGGATAAGTCTAACAGAAAGATAAACAAAAGGAAAAATGTGGAATGGAATATATTCCTAGAGAAACTAGAATCTAAAGACTTATGGCATCTTTTAAATGGGAAAGCAAAAGAATATACATACTTCTCAACAGTGAACAGAACTTTGACAAAAATTGACTATATACCGGGATGTAGATATTGCAAACAAATGTGGAAAGGCAGAAGTTGTTAATAATTATTTACAGACCACGGCACAGAAAACACAGTAACTGGTTCAGGAACCACAAGCAAAAGACAAAGATACGAATGAAGACAATGAAATTCTAAATGAGATGGTCAGAGAACAACTCATAGAATCAATTAATAACTACGTATAAGAAAATGGTAATGATTATATAACATATCAAAATGTCTGGGATGCAGATAAAGCAGTCTTCAGGGGGGAAATAATGTCCTTACAAAGAGACTTCAAGAAAATAAAAACAAATGATTAATGAAATGAACATGCATTTTTAAAAAGTAGAAGGCCAACAAATAAGTAAAACTTAAATAAATACAAAAGAAAAGTTATTAAAAATTAGGAAGGAAATAGATCAACTGGAAAAACCTCCAGAAGAATGATAAATAAAACAAAAAGTTGGTTCTTCTAAATGACCAATAAAATTTATAAACCATTAGCTAATCTGACTGGGCAGCTAGGTGATGCTGTGGAGAGCACACCAGGTCTGGAGTCAGAAAGACTTGAGTTCAAATCCAGACTCAGACTCTTGCTAGCTATGTGATCTTGGACAAATCACTTAACCCATGTTTGTCTCAGTTTCCTCAACTGAAAATGAGGATAATAGCACCTACCTTCCAGGGTTGTTGTGAGGATGAAGGCAGATAATAGCTTAACATTGTTCCTGGCACAGCATACACACCATATAAATGTTAGCTTTGGTTTTTCCAGTAGCAATATAAAGCTGTGAGAGTTGGAATATAAGGAAAGCTAAGTGCTGCAGAATCGATGCTTTTGATTCATGGTGCTAGAAAAGACTTTTGAAGAGTACATTGGACAGCAAGGAGATCAAATCAGTCAATACTTAAAATAAATTAATTCAAGCTATTCACTGGAAGATCAAATACTGACGCTGAAGCTAAAATACTTTGGCCCTATAATGAGAAGATGAGACTCAATGGAAAAACCCCTGAGTTGAGAAAGACTGAAAGCAAAAGGAGAAGGGGATAGCAGAGGATGAGATGGCTAGATGGTATCATGGAAACAACAAATGTAAACTTGGACAGACTTTGAGAGATAGTGAAGGACAGAAAGGCCAGGCATACCATGGTTCATGGGGTCATGAAAAGTCAGACACAAATGAATAGCTGAATGACAACAAAAGGGTTGCGGTGAGAAGATATCTTTGTAGAGCATAGACAGTTATTTTTAAAATAAGCTTTTAGTTATTTTTGATTTCATGCTAATAAAGTAGTATGGTCATAAACATCTTTGAATAAATTACTTTTGGGGGGAGGTTACTGCCTTGAGATATACACCCCAAAGAGAAATTACTGGGTCAAGGTATATGAACAGTTTTATAGCTCTTGTTACATTATTGCTAGACTGTGCTGCAAAAAGACCAATTTACAGCACCAGCAGTAACATATAACTACGAAGGAAAATGGTGTTTTTACCTTCATTTTCAATTATTTTAACATGGCTAATTGGTTTGTAGTGGTATCTTAAAGTTGTTCAATTAATTGCCAAAGAGGCCATGCATTCTTTGGATTCCTTTCCTAAAGATTCTGTGCTTCCCATATCTCCTTCACAGTGCTGCTTGTTTTTGAGGTATCTGAGTGTGTTTATAAGTGTTTATCTTTGGATCTACCCTGAAAGGCAAAAGTCTAAACACATCCTAGGAAATAAATAATGACTTTTCAAACTCTTAATTGGTACATCAAGTTGAAATGTCTAGCATAGTGCTCTCCTTCCCCTCCACCTCCAATCCCATGGATACCAAAAATCATAAATCATGATTGCTAACTCTTGGGCCCCATTAACATCTCCTCTGAGAGAATATAACCTTTATTTGCTTTGAACTTGTTGTGGGGCTACACAAATTTCAAGTAACTTTGATGTGTGGTGAAAAACTGATCATTCTTTAGAGGTTATTACATATTTTATCAATAATACACAATCATTTTTCAAAACCAAAGACCAAAATCATGCCTTCAAATACCAGCCCATAACTCCAAAATTAGTATCCACTTTCATAAAAAGGGAGGGCTTTTGTCATGACAAAATCCAGAGCACGGAGAAGGCTGATACTTAGAACCACAGAAAATAGAGTGGTGAGAGTAGAGAACTGTTTACTGAACATACTAGCGATGGTTTATATACTTCCTATAGGCCTTCTACCTTCTCAGTAAATGATGAATTCTATTAAACATTAGCTGGGGGACAAATATCCTTTAAAATACAGGAATTATTTCTCAAGCCAAAAAATAACAATAAGGCCTCCTCAAAGCAGCAACTATAGCAAACATGAGTGTTTATATGACTAGAAAAGGAGATCAGACAGCCATGTAGCAGGAATGAGAGACAAAAGATGGAAAAGTCAAGTGGTACAGAGAAAGGCTATAAACATGTTGGACAGACAGTCTATGGGAGATACATAAGAAAATGGTGAAGACTCTTGCAAGATGAAAGGATAATGCACTGGAGAAGTAATACCTATCCTGAAATCCTACATCTTTTACAATATTCAAGAAAAATATCTGTGTACTCTCGGCAAATTAATTGGTTTTATTCTTGCTAACACTTCTGTTCTCAACCCAATAATCTGTCTATTGAACTTGAGGCTAAAGTATTAACTAATTAAACTTAGCAAGGTAAGAAAATTCTCTTGTACTGAGTTCTTTCTTCCTACCCCCAACCCTGACCTCCTGGCTTGCTTCTCCCACCAACTATTTCTGAGTCCAACACCCTCCATTCCCTAAGTGGATCGTTTGCAACATATAAAAGGTGCAGAAGCTGGCTTTTCAAGGGGAAAAACATGGAAGAAAAGAAGCCTAGAAGCCACAAAAATAGGGCACAGTGAAAAGAAAACAGTACCAGGACAGAAAGTCAAAAAAGAGAATTTGAGGCTTGAGAATTGCCAAGCTTTTTTGTGATAAACATGTCATCCATAGCAAAAAGGCACCGATCACCAACATGTGCAGCCTAAAGGGGATTTCTTTTTTTAAAATAATGTATTTTCCCCTGAGTTACATGTAAAGCCAATTTTTAAAATTCATTTAAAATTTTTTTTTTGATTTCCAAATTTCTTCATCTCTTCCTCTGTTCCCCCTTCCCCAGGAGGGTAAGTAATTTGATATAGATGACACATTTTCAATCATGCAAAACATTTTACTGTATTAGTTATGTTACAAAAAAAGACACAGGTGTAAAGGAAAAAACACACACAAATACAGAAAATAAAAAATAGTATGCTTTAAACTGCATTCAGAATCTATCAGTGTCTGTCACATAGTAATAAATGTTCTATCTACCTCAAGACAAAGAATAGCCCCAGTGCAGACAACACCAAAGCAATATATCCCTCAAAGTAAGTGGTAGCATTTCTTCAAACGCATTTCCACAATGTTTCAAAAGTCTGTGAGCTAAAAAATAATCTGTGAGCGGTTTAATATTACTAACGAATTTCTTTTTCATGGATTAAAGGCTTTATTTAAAAAAATATTGTAGTAACTTGTTTAATTGTTTTTTAGTTGTATCCAACTCTTGGCCTCATTTGGGGTTTTCTTGGCAAAAATACTAGAATGGTTTGCCATTTCCTTCTCCACCTTATTTTACAGATGAGGAACCGAGGCAAGCAAGGTTAAATAACTTGCCCAGGGTCACACAGCCAGTAAGTGTCTGAGGCCACATTTGAACTCAGGTCCTCCTGACTCCAGGCCCAGTGCTGCATCTATTGCACTACTAGCAACTACCATACACTGAAGCTCTTATTCACATGTATAAGTATTTTCAGAAAAAGCATAATACATATGTTGCTGATAATGTAATAAGTTCTCACCTTGCAGACTGTCTTTTGTGCAATATATGTGCATGACTTATACATTCTGTTAATATCATCAATGTTTAATGTAATTTAGGCCATCCTACAGGTAGATACTCAACTGCTGAAGGATAGAGGGCTAGGTGCTTTGTTTAGAAATGCCCACCTCTTCAACAATTCCACAGATAGGAATCTTGACATGTAGTCTCAGTAAACATTCAGTAACTATAATGTGGTCTCCAGAGCTGATGAAGAAGCTAATACTGAGAAGGGAGCTAGAATATTCTGCCCTTGGAAGATAACTTTAATAATTGCATGAAACCTTAAGTCCAAAATATTTGTTAATTTATTTGATATATTATCAACAATGTGAATATTAACAACTAAAAGAATCTGCTTAGTTTATTATTTTCCTTTCAGTTCATGCTTTCCATCTATTTACTTCTCCCTCCTCATCCCTGAAATGTATACAATAAAAAGGAGAATTTTACTGTAATATTCATTCAGGTCATCAAAATGTTATTAGACTTGCAAAGTTTGTTTTAGTCTTACACTCCTTTAGCATGGCCATTCATTTATAATCTGATTGCTCTCCACTATTCAACTAATATTTATTAAGTAACCACTATGTGCAATGAACTACGCTCATACAAGTATCATTAAATGTTTGTTTTTCTAAACACATATGCATCTGCCTACAAGAAATGGTCTATTTTCTCCTAGTAGAAATATCTCAGAAAAAGAAAATGAAAAGGAAATTTAAAGTACTGGAAGTTCAAATTTATTTAAATATTGACAGAGGAAATATTAATTTCTCAGCTTCTCTGCCCAATTCTCATTAATTTTTCCCCAATTTCACATCATGGTTATATTGATCAGAACTGATTTTTATAACTAATTTCACATTATTCCTATGAATTATAAAGTCTAATTTGCATTTTTGATATCTGTGTATCTGAATTTAAGCAACAGATGTACTTTTTAAAAAAAATGTATGTGAGTTAAATTATTTTATAAATACCAGGGGAGATTGCATAGAAGAGTAAATCCTTTTATAAAGTGAAGGATTCTTTATTAAAAGAAATCATGCCCTGACTTTTTAGTGGAAGAGTGGTAGATGAGGAATCCAAAGATCAGGGCTTGAATCTCAGTGATTACACCTTGGAGAAGGCACTTTCTCTCTGTAAGCCTCAGGTTTTTCATTTCTAAGGTGAGGGGATTACAGTAGATAACCTCTAAAGTTTCTTCCAATTCAAAATCAATGATCATATGATTCATCATTTTTGGAAATCTGTATTTTTGTACACTGGGTTTGCCATTGTGAGATATACCTATTTTATGACTAACATTTCAAACAGTTTGTAATAGCTACTAAGAAAAAAAGATGAAGGAAATGGGATGGTTAGGCTAAAAGAGAAGACTTGATGAGAAGGGAAGACAAGACAGTGGTCTTCGGGTATTTAAAGAGACACCATCAAATGGAGGGTTTAGATGATGCAGATATGCCTCTTGGTGCTAAACAGGAACAATGGTTGGAAGTTGTACAGTCAAATTTAGGGTTAATTAAAAGGAAAATTTCCTAAGAATTATATCAATCCAAAAATGAAATGAGCTGCTTTCAGGAGTAGTGGATTCCTCTTTATCTGATTAAAGTCTTTAAGCAGGGGCTAGATGACCACTTGTCTAGGATTTTGTTAAGGAAATTGAACACATTGTCAAAATGGCCACAAAGGTCTCTATCAACTTCAAGATTCATATTTTTATAAGTACCCATTAATAGTAAATGACAGTAATTGACATTAGTAAAAATAATAATTTTTATGTTAATGAAATTTTACTACCAAGACTTGATCATAAAATATATTGTGAGAAATCAGACAATTGTAATGAGGCAAGAAGGATTTTGAACAACAGAAATATCAAGGGTGGTTAACAGATCATAGATTTAATATAGTAGATCAATAGATCAAGTATAATAATAGAATATTATCCTAGCTGGCAAAAACATCAAAAGAGATGGACACATTCACCCAACTGAATAGGGCTTTGCTAACTAGTAGAAAGTTAAATCTGGTACAGGGAAAAAAAAAACCAAAAAAAAATTACTCCTAGGAATAGAACACATGGAAATCCAACTCAACTTGATTATCACTGTTGTTAAACCTCACCTACAACTGGTAAGGTTTTCCAGATGCTCATATTTGTGGATGACATTGTTCTGACTACATCAAGTTCCCAAATACAGGGCCTAAATACAGAGTCACAGCTACTAAAAAAACCTAGGAAAAATGAAATAGACCAAAAAATGTCTCTTTCCTAGGGACATTCAGCTGAATGAAAAGAACACTGTTAGAGTATTGTGGATATGTAAAAGGTGAGTGGACTTCGCCCAGAACTGAAGAGTAGGAAGAGAATGAACTGAATTACTTTTAGGAAACAATAAATGTTTTCAATGATCTCAGGCTGTTCCCTGACATAGCTACTTTTTTTTTTTAACACCCATATTCTCCTAACAATGCTATAAATCACAAACCATCACAATCTCTTAGGAATCAAAACTGAGTGATCTGTATGATAATAAAGACATGCATTATTCACAAGTAGTCTTAAATATAGCAACAAATGATGACATCTAAAAAGACAGTGTATGCATCCAATAGATGTCTGGCTGGGTTCAGAGTTGGGCCAATCATTTGATGAGAGCAAAGAACAACAAATCAACAGTCTGGGTGTTTAACAGATGCCCTGGAAATGTGTAAAGGCCTAGAGTCAAATCTTTGGTCTGTTTAGTAGATCTTTCATGGAGGATTTACTAGAGAACATGGTCAATAATTTCATAGAAGAAAAGGTGTGAATGGGTTGGAATCTGTGTCACTGAAGGCAATACCTACATCAAGAAAGTCATAAAACCATTGGAATGATGAAGTATAAACTACCACTGAAACAAAACAGCCTTCACCTCAAATGATCAACACCTCCACAAAAATGTAGGTTAGGAACTTAAGTATGCCTTGGAATGGCCCAGGCTACTCAAAAAAAAAAGTAAAAAATGAAGCAAGAAATGATAATTTTTCCTTAGCTAGGAACCAAATAGGTGGACTAAGAACAATAAGGGGATACTATATTTGTATAGAACTTTATGTTTTACAAAGTTTTTTTCTCCTCTATTAACTCTTTAGGCTGTGGAATTTTTTTTATCTCTATTTTTAAAGTGAGACAAGTAAGACTTAGGACAATGATTTTGACCAGTGTGTGAGATGAACTAGAGAAAGAAGAGATTAAGGCCAGAGAGGAGTCGATGGCTATTTCAACAATCTAAGTAATGAGAATAAAAGCATCAATCACTGTGATTGATAGGGGAGCAGAAAAGAAGGTTCATGCATGAAAGATACTGAAAACTAGAATAGTTACAATGAAGCAACTGATTTCAAATGGAAGGTGAAGGAGAGGGAAGGGCCGTGGACACCCCAGAGGCTTTGAACCCAGTTGGCTGGAAAGATGGTGGCACCATTAACAATACAGGGAAGTTGGAAGGAGGCGCAGAGTTTTTTTTGGGGGGGAGGTTAAGCATGTTGACTTTGAGAGTGAAACTTAAAGCAACCCCCTCAAATACTTTAACCTAATTCTTTTGAAAATTTGATAAAGCAAAATGCATGATAACTATGGTAACAGCAACTGCTTTCCCAGTGTAAGACAATTTTTTTAAACAGTATTAACTAGAAGTAAATCTTTGAGAATATGCTTCAGTCCCAGAGTGCATGCTTTCTCATGGGGGCAAAGCCTTGGATTGTACATGTGGGATAGACTGGAGAACGAATCTGAAAGGAAGTGAACAGTGTGGCTGGGACTTGGGGTGATATGAAGCTTCCAGGCAAGACTTACCAATCATTTAGTTGGTCACAGGGTAGTTATCCTCAGGAAAACAAGAAAGTGGTGTGTTAGAGCTAGAGGGCGCCAGCTCAAACCAGCTTGGGGGCTGACTGTTCAATTTTCATTATTGGACATTTACACTCTAGAAATCCATAAATGCTACAAATCAAGAACATAAGATTTATTGTTTTGCAGAATTTAAGTGATGAAAGAAAGTGACCAAGAAAATGTTAATAATGCAGATTAAACTTAAAAGTGTATCCTGTTTTTGAAGAGTCTATTGTTAAAAATACACATACACACACATTTACCAGAACAATGTGGAATAAAAGGGAGCTAACATAAGGGTGGGTGTGTTAGGTAGAGAGTTGGTTGAGAACCTGGTAACAGAACCATGATGGACCATGTAACAGCTAGTCCAACTCCCTCATTTTTCAGATATGGAAACATGCCCCAAAAGGTTAAGTGACTTACTTACTCAAGGTAACAAAGACAGTACACAGCATATCCAGATTCAGACCCAGGTCCTCTGCCTCCAAATCTAGCCTCTTTAAATCTACTACAGAGCCTATGTTGCTTCAATCCTTGACACCAGTAGGTGATTTTCCATATGCATAAGTACTAGTTCCTGCCCTTAAAAACCATTATAGCATAAGTATAGTAGGAGCTTTCAATTCAACTTGCTCAACAATAACCTTAGTTGAATATTACTATAAAAATGTATATGTTTTCCAATTCACTGCCTAGCCTATCACTTAAACTTATCAAGGGCAGCTCAAATAAAATATAGCACTTGAAGATTTACAAAGCACTTCACTCACAACAGTTCTATATATATGTATGTGTATATATATATATATATGTATATATATACATATATATATACACACATATGCTTACACATATATACATATACACACACATATAGAGATGACAGACATAGAGATATATTGACCAGTTATTTCATCAGTATAGGGAGCCCCTTGTGAGGCACTTCCTTGCCCAGAGTGACAAAGCCAGGATGTGATGTAGGCCAGAGGCCATTTCTCTATCCACAACTCCTAAATGCCTCTCTGATACAATACAAATTTTATTAATCCATTATATAAAGAACTTGAGGTTCAGTAAATCTATCAACAAGCATTTATTAAATACCTACTATGTACACATACACAGGATGGCAAAAAGTGCCTTCTCTTAAGGAGCTCACAGTCTAATGGGGAAAACAACATGCAAATAGTTATATATAAATAAGCTATATACAGATAAATTGGAGGTAATCAACAGAAAGAAGGCACCAGGATTACCAGGGATAAGGAAAGACTTTTTTGCAGAAGGTGAGATTTTAACCAAGACTTGAAGGAAGCCAGGAAAACCAGGAGTTGGAGATGAGGAGGGATCCAAGAGAATAAGTGACAGCTAGTTTCAGAGGTGGCCTTCAAAGGGCAAATTCAGGCTCCCTTTCATTACACCTTGAAGTCTCTAGTTCAAAATTGCTAAGTCTGAATTTTACATAAAATTAACCAAACTTTAAACTAAATCTGTCAGAAACAATGTGTTATGCTTTTATGGGACTATAAAAGTTTTTTTTGTTTTTAATTTTCCTCCAGAAGGAACCAGCTCCCAACCAGCTCCCTCTCTTGTTGCAGAAACAGGTACAATTTATTACAACTACCTTTTGAAACATCAGTGCTGTGAATCCATTTTGGCTGCATTTTCTGAGGCCAAAGAAATAAATAGAATTTAAATATTTTTAAAAGTGTGACTGAGTGGTAAATGTGTTTAAAAGGTTCATCCTGTACTCATGTAGAGTTCTAGGACTCTGAGATTACTGTAGGAAAAAAAAGACCTTCCTGGAAAGTAAAGCAATACACCATCAAGTTTGAAGAAATGAAAGAAAACAAAACAAAAAACCCCAAAGAACCAGATTCCCCTCCTCAATTAATGTTTCTGTTTGAAGACTGCAACATATTTAATTTGAAATTTCCTCTAGTTGTGCCAAATTAGAGCTTGAGCTCCTTCCTGTGAAGTTTTGAAGTGTACAGTCTTACGTGACACACAAAATACTGTTAAAACAGTCAAGAGTAGGAAGGAATTTTTAAAAAATGTTTTTCTTTCTTCAGTATCATGCACCTGGCAAGAAAAGGGACTGTTCTTGCAAAGCCTTAAAGGCATTCCTCACTCTCTCCTGAGACTCAAACCTACTTATTTTTATTTCCCTTTGTAAACCTATGAAGTTACATCACTTTTTTTTGGCTTAGCTTTACAATTTTCAGTACTTTTCCATGTATATTGCTCCTTGTTCCTTTCCTCCTTGCCTCCCCTCCTCCCTCAGTAATTAAGAGATGGTTACTTGACCATGAGGGGGCATCTGGAAAGGAACTGGCTCACTTCCGATTCCTTGTGGCCTCAGGGAGAAGAACCAACATTTTGTAGTGTCATATTTATTTAGTTAGAAATCAATGAGCCAGTCACACAATCAGGCATATGCTTACTCAGTTACTTTACAACATAAACACAAAGAGAAGGTTGTAAGGGAGAAGTCCTCCCCCAAACTCCTTCCACACTTCCTATCTCTCCCATTCTTACTATTCACTCAAACCAAACAGAGCTTAAACAGAAAATCAGGATGTCTGCCTCGGACAGGACCTTAGAGATCATTTAGAAACAAAATAAAGTCGTTTCAGAGTGGGAAGGCACCTCCAGTTCACCCCATGAAGAAAATAAACATACCTGCACCTACAAGATACCTGACAAGTGGTTATGTGGCTTTTGTTTGAACACTTCCAGGGTAGGGGAGTCCACTAACTCCCTAGATAGCACATTTCACTTTTAAACAGATCTAATCCTTAAGGAAGTTTTTTTTCCAGAGTCAAACCTAAATTCATCTCCAGGCCACTTTCACCACTGCTCCAGTCTCTGCCCTGGGGTGCCAAACAAAACAATTGGAATCCCTCTTCCACATCACTAATTTTAAGTACTTAAAGATAGCTATCTTGCCACTGAACAAAGGGCTAGAACCATACAGATGGAATCTACCAATTATGGTCTAGAGTTTGGGGCAAATGAAAAGAGACCTTATGGGTTTAGAGAAATAGGGTATACTGGGCTAAGTTACTATATCTTGTGGTAGAGGTGTAATAGGACAAAGGTTTCCCATTTCCTAGCAACAAGGATTAGTTTTCTCTAAGAGGTAATACAAGCTGTCCCTGGGATTTGACTCCTGCCTCCCTTAGCAGCCTCTGGGTCACATCAGGGTATAAAAAGTACCAGCTACATGGAGTCTGGGCTCCTCTAAAGCCCACTAGAGTTGCCATACTTTATTCTTCGGACAAATCCAATTTCCTGTTAGGGAGCTCTCTAGGTGGTACAGTGGACAGAAGAGCATTGAGTCTGGGGTCAGAAAGACCTAAGTTCCAATTCATTCTCAGATACTTACTAGCTGTGTGATTCTGGGCAAGTCACTTAACTTCTATTTGTCTCAGATTCTTCATCTTTAAAAAAGAGATTATAATAGCATCTACCTCCCAGGAAGATAAATAATTGTTTTAAATAATTGTAAAGTGCTCAACATAGTGCTTGGCACATATTACTATGTAAATGTTTATTTTATTATTATTATTATTATTATTGTAGAGTTGTACTGCAGAGTTGAGCAGGGCCACCAATTGTCACTGTATCCCTGTAGTTTTACTTTTTTTTACTTTGCAAACAAAGTGAACTTTCTTTTGTTAACTGTTCAACATCTTGTGAATGCCTCATTTTGTCCCAACACTGAATCTTAAATAGCAGGGTCCTGGGGTTAGAACCACTCCTAACAGAACCTTATGGATTTGGAAAAACAGGGCACTCATGACCGAGTGACCATATTTCAAGTCGGAGGAGACAGGCACTTTTCTAACAAACTGGCTCAAGAGTCAGAAGTCTTTACAATTCAGCCTGTGCTCTGAGCTGTGAAGCGTCCCTCCCAGCCTTCTTTGTTCCTCTTGAAGGATGATTCCCTGTCAATTACTCGATCACAGTGTATGAGGTGAATACCCCTTTCCTCAGTCATTGGTGAGGTCTCCATTTGTTAGGACACTGGTATAGATACACAGATAGCAATGGCGGTTCTTAAAGAGCCAGACAGCATGTCTGTCCAGGCTTCCTCTCTGCTCTGCTCACCAGCACTCCTTTCATGAACCTGTTTGACCTCTGGCTGGCTCACCAGCTCCCACCCAACCACGACCTGCTGCTGCCCTTCAAGCCCAGCTGTCCACAAGCAGCTCCTTCTAAGAGTTCTCATCACACCCCCCACCTCAACTCCATCACCAACACCATCTCGCACAGATACTCCTGGTGATCAGGATGAAGCCTAGTACTCTGCTTCTATTGACACCTATATAATCCCTGTGATTTCATTTGCATAGAGGGCACAGAATTGCCTGGGAGTACCATGAGGTTAAGTGACAAGTCAAACATGAGGCAGCTAGGTAATATAGTACGAGAGGGACTGGACTACATGTAGGAAGACTTGAGGTAGCTCAGCCTCAGGCACTTACTACTGCAAAACTCTGAGCAAGTCATTTAACCTGTATCTTACTCAGTTTCCAAACCTGTAATATGGGCATACTAATAGCCACTACCTCCCAGAGCTGTTGGGAGGATAAAGAAGATAATATTTGTAAAGTACTCTGTAACACTCAAAGCACTGTATAAATGCTGGCTATTATTATTAATTATTGTTATTATTTTTAGATGCTTAGAAGATTTGAGGTCATACAAGTAGTATATCAGAGGGGATTTGAACGAGGTCCTTCAGAACCTGGGGCAGTTCTCTATTTTATTCCAGGCTGTCTTTAAGTCCATATTTATAATCGTTGTTTTATTTATAATATTTTAGGGAGAAAATATATTACCATAAAATCATATTCACATCATAAAACACTAGAATTCTGTGGAAAATAATTTAGGAAATGATGCTTTAATCCAATCTCCTAATTTTACAGATGAGGAAAGTGTGTCTTAGAAAAGTTAAGTGACTTGCCCAAGGTCACACAGGTAGTAACACAGCAAAGTCTTGAACCAAGTCTTCATCTTAAAATCAAACAGTCTATCACTTGGTTTCTATCACTCAAACCCTGGACAACTACTATTGTCCACCAATAGGACAAGACTGAGCCTTACAAAGAGTTGAGTACAAATAATTCCATCTATATCCAAAACAAGGAAGTAAAAAAAGTCAACTCACAATTAAAAAAAACAAAGGTGCTCAAAATACTCCAGAAAATTCATTCATTCAAGATAAACTGAAAAGCCAGATTTCTATCAGCCCCACACATCCTAAGAATGACTGCCATTAATATAATTCCTGCCTATGTCCAACTATATTATCTTCCTCTCTCAAGCACAATATCATTTGGCTCATCTGTCTAAAAAAAATCAAACATGTACTCAATGTCATTACTAAATATGAGATAATTATGTGAAGCACTAGTAATAGAAAGATGAAAAATAACATAGCACCTATCTTTGAGTGGTTTCAAACTTAGTGGTGAGATCATACATGTATGTACATACAGATATAGATACACATATATGTATGGGGCTGTGAATATATACACGCATGTATGCATATATGTACAAATATTCACATATATAAATGGTGTGAATGTGTGCATGTAAGTGTGTACATATTATATACACATATGTGAATATATACCTATGCACACAAAAAAATCTCACCAGTAGATTTTAAGCTGCTTGAAAGTGGGTGCTACGTAAATTTTCACCTTTGTATATGCATGTTTATATATGTATATATATGTACATGTGTATACATATATGTATAAACATGGAAATTATCTGTCCCTGTATTAAGTATTATGTATTACAATATATGTAATTTAAGTATTATATAGTACATATGCCAATATTATATGTATTGTGCTTATTATATGTATGTTATATCTTATATATACTATACATTACATTTTAAATATATTTATATATTACTCTGTGTGTGTGTGTATGTATTCTGGAATTCCCTCACAACTAAATCAGTCCACAAGCATTTATTAAATGTCTATGATGTGCTAGGCACTGTGCTGGTGCTTGGCATACAAATACAATAAGTGAAACAACCCCTCCTCATAGGTAGCTTACATTCTAGAATTTTTCATCAACCCATCCATACTGGTACTTCTTAAGCAACTTCTGTCCAAGTTCTTCCCCAAAAGTTCCCTGCAGGGGTTTCACTGAGCATGCTCCAGACCTTATTAGCTCTCCCAACACCGCCAGGATATTGCTGGAGCACTCTGGACGTACACCAGTCATCCCTTGTTCTTGTCCTGTGAGAAGTCTATCTTGTCTTTCTGTCATGCAATTCCTTAATGATGTGCTTTACCTCTGTTCTTCAGAATTTCCCTGGATTTGTTGTTGTAGCCTGCTCACACTGACCCTGTGTCTTCCCATGACCCCTCTGTGTGATGCTCATTGATGGTTCTTTGAAGGCAATGAATATGAACCACTATGAATAAGTGAATATGGACCCTGGAGTAAGATGAGAGATTTAAGGGTGGAGGCGCAATTACTAGTTGAAAGGAGGTAGATAATCAACAGAGGTGTCATGGAAGAAGTGAAACCTGAAATGGGCCCTGAAGGATGATCTTTAAATAGGTAAAGTTGCCTTCTTTTGGACATAGAAAACTGTGGGTAGAAAAGCACAGATTAGAGTGGGCAGGGAAACCTAAAAGTATATCTAAGATTCTAGTAACGCATGAAAGAAATTTATATGAAAGTCAGGCTGGAGCCAAATTGTTGAGAGTCTTGAATGCCAGCATAAAAGTTTGGATTTTATTCAGTAGTCAGGGGAGCCCTACTGAAGATTTCTGAGCAGACTAACGGTGTGATAAACCATGCATTAGAAGGACTATATGGGATGCAGGATGAGTGATAGCCTGGAGATGAGACAAAGTGGTGCCAGGACAACTAATTAAAAGCAATCATGATAATCATGATGCAACTACTCACATTTATATAGCTTTTTAAGGCTTACGAAGTGCTTTCTTTACAAGAGTCTTATGAGGTAAGTAATAAAGGTATTATTATTATTCTTCCCATTTTATAAGTGCTGATAAAACTCAGAAAGGTTATGCCAAGTTCCCGTTTTTGAAAAGACAGTAAATATCAGAGATTGGATTCAAACCTTGGAGTCTGCTGACTCCAAAGTGAGTGCTTTTCCCAATATAGCACAGTGGTCATTCCCCAATGTTTAAATCCTTAAAGAATATGAACAATAAGTTCTCAAGAGAAAAAAAAATGCATACTACTAACAATCATATGAAAGATGTTTTTCCAAATCACTGAGAAAAATGCAGATTAATATAGGTCTAAGAATTTACCTCACTATCAGCAAATAGATCAAAGTGACAAAAGATGGAAATAGTTAAAGTTGGAGGGGCCCCAGACATTAGGCAAATTGCTTAAGGAAGTTAAAGACAGAAAGAAAAGTCCCAGATAGAGCAACATACTCATTTGTGGCAAAACTTTCTGTGATCTCAAGAATGGGAAACATAGCAAATGGGCCACTGAAAGTGAAATTGCTAAACAAAGCGTGTTATGAATATAACAGATTATTGCTGCATCATAAACAAAGTATTAATAACAACTGCAGACTTCAGAAAATCAGAGGAAAATATATTAACTGATGCAAAGTAGCATGAGCAGAATCAAGAAAACAATACAAACAATGATAATATCAACAGAAAAGACAAAGATGAAATTACATGTCATAATTATAATAACCAAATCTGGTCTCAAAAAGAGTTAAAAAATATATATCCCTCAGAGTTTGCAGAGGTAGGATGCTAAGGGTATAGAATATTACATATTCTGCATAATAGACATGATTGATACATTGGTTAATTTTGCTGAATTGCTTTTTCCTCTTCTTTTGAATTTTTTAAAAGCAAGGTTGGAGCTTGCTGGGTTATTCTGAAGACATTTTGCTTGTGAAAAGGTATCTTTAAGGGGTTTGAGGAGCATATGAATGACCAGAATTCTGGTAGAATGACAGGGAGAAAAAGAAGAAATGGATAGTTAGGGGTCATGCAGTAGTTTGACATAGGCATGAAGATTAGTAGCTAAAAGCATCACAGGGCCGCTAGGCAGTGGTGACATCAAATAAATGCCATGTTTGTCCAGCCTAGAGTTGATGAAGAAGAGTTTGGGGTCCAGAGCAGACAAGATAACTATGTACCCTCTTAGAGTAATCATCAGATGAATTCCATATATAGTCATAATATTTTCATGAATCTACATTGTCAGGATGGTTTGAGGCCTGGTGCACTTAGGTCTTCATCTTGAGGGGCAAACACTTTTCACTTTATTTATTTGTATTTATTCATTCATTTTATTGCTAATGGAGGCCCCTTTGCTGGCTTATTAAGAATTCATTTCCTCTCTAATTTCTCATCTAATTTTCCTTTCTTTGCCAACAGCTTTGCTTTCTTCTCATCATAACATCCAGCTATCAACAGAATGTGATGCCACCCACCTTTATTAACCCTGAAAGATTAACATGAAGAAATATATACAGACTGTCCATACTTCTACTGATTAGATCCCAACAGAAAAATACACATAATAAAAACCAGACCAAAGTTCCTTGTTGTCTGAAAGGAATACTCAACCACAGAGCTTGAGAGAGAAGCTGACCTATGACAAGAGACACATAAATAAACAAACACCACACTTCTGGGAGTTGGGTGCTTGCCCAGACATTCAGAATTAGAGGATCTAATAGACAGAACATATGGGAAGCTCCCACTCTAATGGTAATCAGACCTTTCTCTGTTTTGGTCTCTATTATCAGCACGTGATTGGAGCTATAATGTCATACTATATGGAGGATTTTAATTTAAGTCCTTCATCATGCTACTAGACACAAATCTACAATTTAACAATGATATATTGGCTCCTGAAAATGTATAACCTAAAGACTAAAAAGATATATTTAGACCTTGCAGATTATATGGGATCACTTTGCATGTAGAGGAGAAACTTTACCTCTTTTATCTTTACATGAGCAAAAAGTCACTTTGGTACAACATCAATACAAAGTGGGTGAATAGCAAACATCCTCCTACCTGCAACAGATGACTGCTTTACACGAAAGGGCCAAATCCAGGAAGATCTGCCTGACTTCGAATGAGAGGGCATACTTCAGTGTGTGGCCATCAATGATCAAGGCAATGTCATTTTCTTTGCCCAAAGAATTTCCAAGGCAAGCACAGTGCTGAGTAAGGGCTTCTCTTGTTGCCTGAAATAAGAAAGGTATGGGAGAGGTAAGAACTAAATCTAAATTCTTCCATCAAAAAGTCCTGAAATTTCAGGACTTCATAAAATGCATTATCACCATTCATCTTAACTTTATATACTAACACTTCCCATTAATGTGAGCAAGAGCCTGCTGTCCTGGTCAGCATGTTTTATATTGAGATCTTTTTGGTACTTCAATGAGTACACTCATCTAAGCTTCAATTAGTACTGCATTTCAACCATTCAAATTCTGGTCTGATTAAATACTTGCATTAAAAGAAGTTATTGTGTATTTTTGGTGCCTTCTCTTTTATATCTTTCTGTGGCCCTTGTCCTCTTAATATAAACGGAAAGGGAAACTCCATATGAGTATTTATTCCTAATATGTACTTTAAAGCTAGTAAGGCCATCTTCATTGTCATCAGATAATTGGGCAAAAATTAGCTTTCTTAATATGGCACCAGATGTGTTTTAAAGGTGTTATGAGATTTTTTTGTCAAGTTCCCTGCAGATAAGATGAGGAATAATAACATTTATAACTCTGCATTCTCAGACTTTCCAGAGGCATTTAGATCATATCCTTAATGTGCCTTTATGAAAGGAAATTCACTTCTCAGAACAGGAAACATAAATGAAACACCATCACCAGACTACAGGGACTATCTAAGCTTGGACTTAGAGGGACTGGATAGTTCTGCTACTACCAGCTGGGTGACTTTAGCAAGAAACCTCCCTTCCCTACTTCTAAATTTCTTTGACTATGAAATGGGGATGTTGGATTTCTAAGGTCCATTTCCCAGATGAAAAAAATCTATAGAATTACATAACATTTCAATAGGTCCATCATCTCTTCCACCTGAACATTCATTTCCTCAGTCATTGTACAACCTATCTGCACCTCAGCAGAAGTCTTTTCTTTTTTCCCAGTAGGTTACTGAATACTTTTATTCTGTACATAGAAGCCACTGAGGATCTGACCTGTGGGCTCATCGGGGCTGTATCACAAGTACATGGCTGCACACATCAACACCAGGCTTGGGGGTGAGAACAGGTGATTCTATCCTATTCACAAGATGATAAGGTTTTCCAACAGAGAGCCAGATGCTCAGGTAGTCTCTGGTGGAAGACAGTCTTAATGAAGCAATGAGACCATCACAGAAAGGTGGAAGGCAGAGGGAAGTTAAGCATCAGAGGCCCCTGCCCCCCAAAACAAACCTGGTCCAGTACTTGGTTCTGCTCATTGTTAGAACAGGAGCAGACTTCTACAGAGGTGACTGGAGCCTGTGAGCTCTTGGGCTTCCTGGTCACAGAGCTTACTTGGCCTAAGGGTTTCTAAAGCTCTTTCCAGGAAATTTAGTCTTGCTGCCCAGCTCTGAGAAGCTGGTTATACTTGGCCAGATCAGCAGGAGGCACCAGTCTTGCTCTGCACAGTGCAGAGGCCCACCACCAGGTCTGCAATGAAAGTATCTTCAGTTTCCTCGAATGATGAGAAACCATTACTCCCCACACATTAGACTGGGCCAGCCTGCACACCTGGAGAGATTCAGTCATGGAGACAATCTGGTTCACTTTGAGTAGGAGGCAGTTGCAGGCTTTCTCGTTCACAGCCTTTTCAATGAGCTTGGGATTGGCCTGCCACCTGGATGCCAGGAGTAGCAGTGAAATTCTTCCAAGCTTCTCAATCATCATGGTCAAAGGGATCTTCAATAGACATCACTGGATAGTCTTTGATGAAGCTCCTGTAGAGGTCCCCAAGCTCAGAAGGGGAGATGTATCTGTTGGAATCATCAGGAGACTTGAAGTTCAAGTTATATTTCCCAGACTGGAGGAACTCTGAGGCAGCAATATCCATGCCAATTACAACCTTATCAGTATAGCCAGCCTTACCAACATAATTCTTTAGCAGGTCCAGAGCTTCTTTATTTTCCAGGATGTTAGGAGCAAAGCCACCCTCATCCCCTATGTTGGTGGCGTCCTGTCCATATTTCTGCTTAATCACACTCTTCAAGTTGTGGTACTCCTCATCTCCAATGCCCATGGCCTCCTTAAAGTTTGCTGCTCTAACAGGGAGGATCATGAACTCCTGCATGGCCATTTTGTTACCAGCATGGGAGCCACCATTGATCATACTGAAGGCTGGAACTGGCAGGATGACTTCATCACTGCCTGCAAGGTCTGCAGTATGGCAGTACAGGGAGACACCTTTCTCAGCAGCTCCAGCCTTACGAACAGCCAGAGACACTCCCAATATGGCATTCGCACCTAATTTAGATTTGTTCTCAGTGCCGTTCATCTCTATCATCAATTTGTCTATCTTCTGCTCCACAATGTTCAGTCTCTTGCTAACCAGATTCCGGGCAATAGTTTTATTGATGTGCTCAACTACTTTTGAGACACTGTTCCCCATGTAGTGGGTCTTATCATTGTCTCAGAACTCTAGGGCTTCATGGATAGTGGTAGAAGCCCCACTGTGCACAGCAGCTCGAAATCGACCTTTTTCCTTCTGGGGCTTCCTTGAGAGTCGAAGATCTCTCTGGCCTATATCTTGTAAATAGACATTTTGAGTTTCTGGATGAGGCTTCCTCCACTGGGCTCAGAGAACAAAGGCTGAGGGGTCTACCTACACCAAGGGTGAGCGTTAAATGGAGAAATTTGTTCTTGACGATATTGTTCAGTAGAGCATAAAAAAGGAAGTTTCCACCTACCAGATTCCTGCCTGCAAACATCCTGCTTTGCTGTCAATTTAGTCCAAGGGTTAATCTTTTTTTTCTGTCTTGGATCCACTGGGCAGTCTAGTGACACAAATCTACCATTTAACAATGATATATTGGCTCAAGTATATATGCTTTACATGCATAAGATAAAATACAGAGGATAACGAAGAAATCAATTAAAACGCTTGTCAATATATTTAAAAAAATAAGTTCACAGGCTCCTCCTTGAAATTTATCCATAGACCCCTAAGTTAAGAACCCCTGAGTTAGTTTTCAACTTTGATTCTGTTCAGCTGTATGAATCCAAGTTCCTTGGTGACTCCTCCTCTCTTGCTCATTACTCTATTTGACTTTCATTTTCTTTTCTTTTGTTGAATGTCCTACCTCCCATCTCATTTCCTTACTATGTTATCTCTTTGCTGTCAGTACAGTGATCTAAGGGAATTCAGAGTCTTAGACTCTTGCCATCTGGTCCAACTCTTGGGACTTGGGTCCTCACAGGAAATGTAGTTCTTAACCAGATGGACCTCCCATCATTGGATCCCTGTAACTTATATTTACATATGCACATATTTCTCTTCCTGGTTGTGATTAGCCATAAATATATACCTTGCTTTTTGCAATATTCGTGAACAGCTGGATTGTATTTTGTAAAATTGGCTTATAACTAGTTTATATGTTCCAAGGGGAAGCTGCCATGTAAAAGAATACTAAGGTGAATACCTTCATAAAGCAATTCACCACTCCCTAATTTAACTTGCTTTAAAAACCCAGATTTTCATATAATGGCTATACTTAAGAGGACAAACATATTCTTATTTGTGAAACACTTAATAAAAAATATCTTTGAAAAACTTAGATACAGATATAGTTACAATAATTTCAAGGAAAAAAAAAACCTGAGCCTACAAAAGTCAAAAGCACAAAATTATACTCTTATTACTTCCTTTCATTTTAACAAATGTTTTTCCAGATGATCATTGAATCTCAGAGGTCATCCAGTACAACCCATGTTTGAAATACATAACTTTGCCAACAAGTGGTCACTCAGTCTCTGGCAGAAGATTCCTAGTAACAGGGACCTCAGCATCTCCCGAGTGCCTTTTTTTCTTCAGATAACCATAATTACTTTCCTCACATTGATTCAAAATCTGTTTCTTTATAACTTCCTCCCATTGCTTCCGGCTCTATGCTATGGGGACAATCTCTCTTCTAAATGATGGCCCCTAAAATACTTGAAGAAAGCTATTCTATGTTCCCCCTCATTCTCCTCTTCTCTAGGGAAAATATCCCTAGCTAGTTCAACCAATTCTTTTGTTTCTTGAAAAGCAAGTGAATGTATACACGTACACACACACACACACACACACACACACACACACACGTTGTATGTGTATGTATATAAACATATACATATGTGTGTGTAACATAGTTACCAAAGAATATTTAAACCTCTAAACCCAGTCTACTTGAAAGTCAAACTTTCTGTAAAATTTACCCTCATTACTCTTTCAAAGAAATTCAACAAATCTTTAATGCCAGTTGCTATTATCTTATTATTATTATTATCTTATTATCTTTTTATGTTTACATGAGCACTTATCTGTACCTCTCATCACCCCCACCCCCATCAAGATGAACAAAGTTTAAAAAGAGAATGAAAAATAAAACCCTAATCAAAAACACACATAGTCTAGCAAAACAAATTCCTTGGCCATGCCTGAAAATGTGTCTGTCTCCTCAATTTAAACTTATCATTTTTCTAGCAGGAGGTAAGTAGTATGTTTCCTCTTCAGTCTTCTGAATTCAGGGTTATCATTGCATTGATTAGAATCTAAACTTTTTCAGAATTGTTTTTCTCTATATTGTAGATGCCATTGCATAAATTGTTCTCCTGGTTCTGTTCACTTCACTCTGCAATCATTTCAAAGAGGCTTTTCCATAGTTCCTCTAAAATTGTCCATTTCATCATTTCTTATAGCACAATAATATTTTATCAGTCATGTACCATGATTTATTTAGTCATTCCCCAATAGGAAGAGTGTGTGTGTGTGTGTGTGTGTGTGTGTGTGTGTGTGTGTGTGTGTGTGTAAGTCCTCTTTCCTTGATTTCACTGGAGCATGGGCCTAGTAGTGATGAAGCTGGGCCAAAAGGTATGTACAGTTTAGGAACTCTTTGGGGATACTTCCTAAATGCTTTCCAGAATGGCTAGAGACCAATTCAAGCTCAACAAACAGGGCACTGTTGTGTCTGTGTCCCAAAGCATTTTTTTGTCATCTTTCCCAGACTGACAGGTGTTAAGGTGGAATATCAAAGTTACTTTAATTTGCATCTCTCTAATTATTTGTGATTTGGAGCATTTTTTCACATAATAATGATGGCATGGTCATTTATTTATTGGGAAATGACTCTTGATCTTATAAATTTGATGAGACAAACTTGCTTCAAAGACTGCTGCCCTATTTACCTGTTTCCCTTCTAATTTTAACTACATTAGAGTTGTCTGTGCAAATGCATTTTTATTTAATCAAATTCCCATTTTATCTTGCAGAATCCTCTCTGTCACTTAGTCATGAACTCTTCTATGCATCATTTCATAGGCAATTTCTTCCTTGCTTCTTTCATTTGTTTATGATATGATTTTATTATCAAGGTCATGTGTCCATTTGAACTTAACTTGGTATATAATGTAAGTTAGTTTAAGCCTAATTTCTGCCAGACTGCTGGCCTATTTTCCTGTAGTTTTTGTAATAGTGAGACCTAACCTCACTAAGTGAGGTCTTTGGATTTATAAAAACACTCTGCTGCTGTGTTGTTTTATTTCAGTATGCTCTGTACCTAATCAGTTCCCCTGATCAACTTCTCTATTTTTTAACCACTGCCAAATCATTTTAATGAGGAGTTTTTTTGCAGAACAGTTTAAGGTATGGCATGGATAGACCCCCTTTCTTTCTGATTTTGCAAATTAACTTTGAGATTCTTGACTTTTTATTTTTCCACATGGATTCTGTTATTCTTTCTAATTCTATAAAATAGTCCTTATGTAGTTTCTATTGGTACAACACTGATTAAGTAAATTAAGAAGTATTATCAGATTTACCATGTTGGTTTGATCTACCCATGAGCAACTGATGTTTTGGCAATTATTGATATGAATAGGTCTGCCTTTATTTCAGGAAGTATGTTTTATAATTAAATTCATATAGTTTTGGGGGTAAATCTTGGTAGATAAACTATGAATCATTGCCATTAACTATTAGAATTGAGGTACATTGAGACAACTCATATGGACATAAAAATCTCACACTGGCACATACAATCTTACATAAAGAGAGTTCCAAAATTCTTTTGGGACACTATGCATAGTTTTTTTTAAGCTACTGAAGCTTTATATATTGACTATCTCCAATTTATCATATATATGTATATATGTGTATGTATATATGTGTGTGTGTGTGTGTGTATACAAACACATTTTGTTTGTACATAGCTGCTTACAAGTTGTTTACAAGCTGTCTCCCTTATTAGACTATGAATTTCTTGAGAGTAGAGGCTTTTTTTTTTACTGTTCTTTGTATACCCAGAGCTTGGTACAGTAACTGAAACAAAATAGGTACTTAATAAATAATTAATGACTGCCAAATGGCTCAGCATCTAAATATTTAAAAGAAAAGGTAAATGAGTTAAAGGGAAAAACAGCGAAACTCTTAATAGTGGAGGACCTTAATACATCCCCTTCAGAGATAGACAATTCTAAATAAATAAATAAATAAAAATATTAATAAGAACTTACAGCCACATAATTTAAAAGATTATACACCATGACCAGACTAGATTTACATCAGAAATGTATGGTTGGTTCAATTTTAGGAAAACTATCAACAAAACTGGTCATGTCATCAGTGATAACAAAAATAATATGATTATATCAATAGGTATAGGGGAAAAAGCTTTTGACAAAATGCAGTACCCACTTCTACTAAAACATATAACAAATTAGAAAACATAGGAATAAATGAACCTTTCCTTAACATGCTAATTGTTATTAATCTAAAACCAAGAGCCAATAAGGGTGAACTAGAGGCCTTTTCTATAAGAACATGGGTAAAGCAATGATAACCACTATTGCTATCACTATTTGAAATGGTGCTAGAAATGTTAGCTATAGCAGTAAGACAAGAAATAGAAGTGGTGGGAATAAGCATAAAGAAAGAAGAGAGAAAAGCATCACTCCTTACTGGCAACACACACACACACACACACACACACACACACACACACACACACACATTTAGATAATCCTAGAGTGTCAACTAAAAATCAACAGAAATAACTTTATTTCAAGTTGCAAGACATAAAACATAGCCACATAAATCACTAGTATGTCTGTATATTACTAACAAATCCTCGGTGGTAGAGACAGTAAGAGAAATTCCATCTAAAATAGCTATAATATGCATAAAATGTTTTGAAGTCTACCAATCAAGATATGCACAGAAACTATATAAACAGAACTAAAAACTAATCTTTACATAAATCTACATAGATATAAATAATTGAAGAAATACTAATGTTCATAATTAGTCAAAACCAATTTAATAAAAATGACAATCCTGTCTAAACTAATTTATTTCAGTGCCATGCCCATCAAACTACCAAAGGATTACTTTATAGATCGAGAAAGTATAATAAAATTCATCTGGAGGAACAAGAGGTCAAGAACTTCAAGGGCAATGACAAAAAAAAGTGGGAAGGAAGGGGACTTAACTACCAAGTCTCAAACTGTACTACAATGCAATAATCACCAAAAGTCTTTGGTACTAAGAAAGAGAGAAGTCAATCAGTGGAATAGACTACATATAGTGCATACAGAGGGAAACAGCATAGTAATTTACTGTTGGATAAACAAAGGGAGGCCAGTTACTGGGGCAAGGACTCAACATTTGACACAAACTGACAGGAAAACTGGAAATTAGTCTGGCAGAAAAGAGATTTAGACTAGCACTTCATACCATTTGCCAGGATAAGCTCTAAATGGATTTATCATTTATACATGAAGGGTGACATCATAAAAAATTAGAGAAGCTTGGTAGAAATTTGCTTTCAAATCTATGAACAGGGAAACATGACCACACAAGAGACAGAAAAGATCACAGAAAAAAATGGGCAATTTTGAATATATAAAATTTAAAAGGCTTTGCATGAAGAGAACCAATGCAGTTAAAACTACAAGGAAAGACAGTTAGTTGGGGGAAAAATCTTTGTAGCAAGCTTCTCTGATGATAATGACAGCTGTAGCTTTTATATAGTGCTCTAAGGTTTGCAAATTGCTTTACAAACAACATCTGGTTGTTTTACATTATTTGTACAGACAAGGAAAATGAAGTACAGAGAGGTTGTGTGACTTGCCTAGGGTAAGCTAGTAAGTGCTAAGGTTGGATCTGAACTCAGGTCTTCCTGACACCAGGTCCAATGCTCTATCTCTGCACTTTCAAGTTGCCTCTCATAAAGGTCTCATATCCAAAATATGTAAGGAACTGATTCATATTAATAAGACTAAGAGGCATATTCCGAGTCACAGGTTGCAGGAGCAGTTCACAAGGGAAGAAATCCAAACTTATCAACAATCATGCGAAAATGCTGGGAATCACAAAAAACTAAGGAATTGCTAACTAAAGCAACACTGATGTTCTACCTCATACCTGTAAGACTGGCAAAGTCGACACATGAGGAAAAAAAGTGTTGCAGAAGCTTCAGGAAAAGAGGCACATTAATGCACTGGCTGTGGAGCTATGGATTGGACTAGCCATTCTGGAAACCAATTTGGAACTGGGCTCAAAGTTACTAAAATGTGTATATTCTGTACCCAATAATACAACTACTAGGCTTGTACTCCCAGGAGATCAAAGAAAGAGGACAAGACCCATTTGTACAAGAATATTTATAGTAGCTCTTTCTTTGGTACCAAAGAACCGGAAACAAAGGGAGTATCCATCAACTGAGGAACAGTTGAACAAATTATTAAATATGAATCTAATGGAATACTATTGTACCATTAGAAATGATGAAAGGAGGGGGCGGAGGCAAGACGGCAGCTGGAAAGCAGGGATAAGCTCTCCCCCAAATCCCTCCAAAGACCTGTAAAAAATGGCTCTGAACAAATTCTAGATCTGCAGAACCCACAAAATAGCAGAGGGAAGCATGTCTCCAGCCCAGGCGGCTTGGATGGTCGCTGGGAAGGGTCTATTTCACGAAGCTCGGAGCGGAGCACAGCCCAGCATGGGCTGCGTCAGGACCAACCAGATCTGGAGCCAGGCAGAACAGCTGGTAGGGCCCTGAATCATTGAGCTGTGGCAGTTACCAGACTTCTCAACCCACAAACGCCAAAGATAACACAGCAGATTAGTGGAAAATCTTCTGGGATACAGTGAAAGGAGTTTGCAGTGGGCCCCAGCCCTGGGGGCACAGAGGTGGTGAAGATCTGGGGCTGCTTCCAGAGCTCCAGCTCCACTTGCTTCTGGCCCCACACCCACATGGTGGGAGGAATAAGCAGTGGATCAGAGCGGGAGTACACAGCGTGCTTGGATCTGATTAGCAATCCTGGTTGGCAGTTCTTGGGGGAGAAGGAGTGCTGGTGTGGAAGATCTTGCTGTGTAGAAGTAGTTCTGAAAACAGAAGCATAGTCCCTAAAGATTGGGACAAAGTGCTCTCTACTCTACAAGCAGTCATACCTTTCCAAAAAGCTCAAGGGTCAAGTAGTTGGCTGGGAACATGAACAGGTAGCAAAAACGGACTCAGATTCAAACTAAGATTTTAAAATCTTTTTTGGTGACAAAGAAGATCAAAACATACAGCCATAAATCAAAGTCAAATAGCCTATATCAAAAGCCTCCAAGAAAAACATGATTTGGTCTCAGGCCATGGAAGAGCTCAAAAAGGATTTGGAAAAGCAAGTAAGAGAAGTAGAGGAAAAATTGGGAAGAGAAATGAGATTGATGCAAGAAAATCATGAAAAACAAGTCAATGACTTGCTAAAGGAGACCCAAAAAATACTGAAGAAAATAACACCTTAAAAAATATTCTAACTTGAATGCCTTGAAAGGCAGAATTACCCAAATAGAAAAGGAGGTCCAAAAGACCACTGAAGAAAATACCACCTTAAAAATTAGATTGGAGCAAGTGGAAGCTAGTGACTTGATGAGAAATGAAGATATGATAAACAGAACCAAAGGAATTAAAAAATTGGAAGACAATGTGAAATATCTCATTGGAAAAACCACTCACCTGGAGAATAGATCCAGGAGAGATAACTTAAAAATTATTGGACTACGTGAAAGCCATGATCAAAAAAGAGCCTAGACATCATCTTCCAAGAAATTATCAAGGAAAACTGCCCTCATATTCAAAAACCAGAGGATAAAATAGAAATTGAAACAATACACTGATCGCCTCCTCAAAAAGATCCCAAAAAGAAAACTCCTAGGAATATTGTTGCCAAATTCCAGAGTTCCCAGGTCAAGGAGAAAATACTGCAAGCAGCCAGAAAGAAACAATTTGAGTATTATAGAAACACAGCCAGGATAACACAAGATCTAGCAGCTTCAACCTTAAGGGATTGAAGGGCTTGGAATATGATATTCTGGAGGTCAAAGGATTTGGGATTGAAACCAAGAATCACCTACCCAGCAAAACTGAGTATCATGGGCCAAGGCAAAATATGGATTTTCAATAAAATAGAGGACTTTCAAGCTTTCTCAGTGAAAAGACCAGAGCTCAATAGAAAATTTGACTTTCAAACGCAAGAATCAAGAGAAGCATGAAAAGGTAAACAAGGAAGAGACTTACTAAAGGTGAACTGTTTTGCTTACATTCCTACATGAAAAGATGATGTGTGTAACTCATGAGACCTTTCTCAGTATCAGAGTAGTTGAAGGGAATATACATATATATAGACAGAGGGCACAGGGTGAGATGAATATGAAGGGATGATATCCAAAAAATGAAATAAAATTAAGGGGTGAGAGAGGAATATATTGAGAGGGGGAGAAAAGGAGAGATAGAATGCGGTAAATTATCTCACATAAAAGTGGCAATAAGAAGCAGTTCCATTGGAAGGGAAGAGGGGGCAGCTGAGGGGGAATGAGTTAATGTTGCTCTCATTGGATTTGACTTGAGGAGGGAATAACATACAAACTCAATTGGGTATCTTACCACACATGAAAGTAGAGGGAGGGGAATAAAAAGGGGGACAATGGAAGGGAGGGCAGATAAGAGGAAGAAGTAATCAAAAGCAAACACTTTTGAAAAGGGACAGGATCAAGGGAGAAAATTGAATGAAGGGGGACAGGATAGGAGGGAGGGAAATATGGTTAGTCTTTCACAACATGACTATTTATGGGAGTGTTTTGCATGATGATCCATGTGTGGCCTATGTTGAACTGCTTGCCTTCTTAGGGAGAGTGGGTGGGGAGGGAAGAGGGGAGAAAGTTTGGAACTCAAAGTTTTAAAAGCAGACGCTCAAAAAAAGTTGTTTTTGCATGCAACCGGGAAATAAGAGATACAGGCAATGGGGCATAGAAATCTATTTTGCCCTACAAGAAAGTAAGGGTAAAAGGGATGGGGGGAGGGTGAGTGGGGTGATAGAAGGGAGGGCTGACTGGGGAATGGGGCAATCAGAATATATGCCATCTTGGAGTGGGGAAGGACAGTAGAAATGGGGAGAAAATTTGTAACTCAAAATCTTGTGGAAATCAATGTTGAAAACTTAAAAATATCAAATAATAAAGTACGGAATTCAAAAAAAAATTTAAAAATAAAGAAAGAAATGATGAAAGGAGTGGCTTTAGAGAAACCTGGAAGTATTTTATGAACTGATACAAAGCCAAGTGAGAACCAGAAGAACAATTTATACTCTAACAACAACACTTAAAACATGAACAAGTTTGAAAGCTATGTCATTGCAATTGATCAATGCCATGACCAAGCATGATTAACAAGGACAGGCAAGGAAGCATGCTACTCAACTCCTGATATGGAGGTGATGGACTAAATATGCAGAATGAAACAGGAACTTTTGGATATAGCCATTGTGGGAATTTCTTCTATTTGACTATGTACATTTGTTATAGGAGTCCTGTTTTTCTTTTCAACTGAGAGGAAGTGAGAGGATGAGGAAGAGAAAACAAAAGCTTAATTTAAAAAATTTAATAAAGAAAACTTAAAGACCTATGGGCTCCTTGAGAGCAGGATCTATCCATGGTTATCTATTTTTATCCTTTGCACTTTGCACATATTAAATGCTCTGTCAATGTTTTTTAATTCCTTCATTTACAATCTCTGAGTCATTCATAACTCTTTCTCCCTCATTTACCATATCTAGTCAAGTGTGAAATCTTGTCCTCCCCGCCACCCCTTTCCCTCTATCCACTCACAGAGCTACTACTACTCTAGTTCAAACCCTCATCACTTTGCTCCTATTGCAAATGCCTCCTCATTGGACTACTGACTTTTAGTCCCCTGCCAATCTATCTTCCTTCATGTTGCCAAAATAATCTTCCTAAAGCACAAGTTTTACCATGTTCACAAACCTTCAAGGACCTCTTATTGCCTCTGGGATAACTAGTTATCCTTGCATTACAATGTGACTCCAGCCTACTCTTCCAAGCATAATGCATATATTTCCTCTGCACGAGTCAAACTGGGCTGGCTTGGTGTTCCTGAATTTGGCAGTCTATCTCCAGCCTCCATGACTTTGTACTTCAAACTAGTACCTATCATGTGTCAGGCACTGACCGAGGTACTGGGAATAAAAGAACAGAAAATGAAACAGTGCTTGTGTGCCCTCAGGGAGATTACATTCTAACCCTCCTCACCTGACTCTTGGAATCCCTAGTTCCTTCAAGCCTCAGCTCATG
The DNA here is from genome assembly GCF_011100635.1 of Trichosurus vulpecula. Taxonomy (NCBI): domain Eukaryota; kingdom Metazoa; phylum Chordata; class Mammalia; order Diprotodontia; family Phalangeridae; genus Trichosurus; species Trichosurus vulpecula. Next base: position 185,343,277 of record NC_050574.1, read on the forward strand.
TACCATCTCTATAAAAAATTCCTTCCTGATCCCCTAAGTGATTAGTGATTTCCTGACTTCTCAAATTATCATATACATTTTTATTGGTGTATGTGTTATATCCCAGCAGCAGAATGTAAGCTCACCGAGAATATGACCCATCTTTTGTTTTGCTTTGCTTTATATTCCTAGCATCAAGGACACTGTCATACATATGGAAGGTATTTAAGAGATTCTTGTAGGACTGGATTTACTATTTTGTGGTAACACATTTGACAGGGGCAGGGGAGCTGTTTCATCATGTGACAACTGTTAGTTTTGTCAAAGATAGTAATATTAATTTTATGAACTAAAAAATAATATGTAAGAGAAAGAGGATCTGCAGCCCAAGTGAAAAGGCCAGTATGTAGGTCAGCTAGGTGGCGCAGTTAGTAGACCACCGGCCCTGGAGTCAGGAGGACCTGACTTCAAATCCAGCCTCAGACACTTGACACACTTAATAGCTGTGTGACCTTGGGAAAGTCACTTAACCCCAATTGCCCTGCCTTCCCCTGTCCAAAAAAAGGGCCAGTGTAGGCTATTTCTCAAGAAATAATTTTAATAACTAATATTTATATAGTTTCTATGTCAGGCTGTGTGCTAAGTTCTTTGAAATTATTATCTCATTTGTTTCCCACAATGCCAATAAGTAGATGCTATTATCATCCACATTTTACAGTTGAGGAAACTGAGGCAAACACAGGTTCAGTGTCTTGTCCAGGGTCATACAGCTAGTAAGTAGTAAGGGGATTTAACTAGTACTTATCCAGAAGGTCACATGTCCTAAACATCTGAACATAGCATGCTCCTGATTAAGGTAAAAAGGCAATCTTCTAACACAAAATATCTGTGTAGTCTCTCTTTGAGAGGGTCCTAGGCCATTTGATGGGGGTACTGTACCACAGTCTTTATTCAATCTATCTAGATAATGTAGATTGTTCACTAAAACATAAATCACTTAGTTGATGAAATCACGTATGTTACCATATACAAATATTGTTCTACGTAGATATGAACATATTTGTATATTATATACATACATACATGTATGTTTTAGTAATATGAATTTCTTAAATAATCCCAAATTTCATTCTGCAAGTATTTAGCTTTGCAAAATACATACGTACATATCACACATCTCTCAAGATGCTGATAAAACTCCACAGAGAACAAAAAATATCTGCTTTGCAATATAAACATTTTGAGTAAAAAGAGAACTCCTGAATGATAGCTTCTAGTGGAGCCTGTGATGGATTTCTTCTCTTTTTGGTTTTGGATTCATTTACTCCTAGGCCTCCTCAATTCTGGGAAGCTTGAAAGAACAGAAGAAATGTTACTTGCAAAAGCAATTTAAAACAGGAGGAGTCTTTCTGTGTAACTTAAGAGATGAAACCTTCTCCATGAAGAGCTCAAGGAGAGCTATTAAACTATCCAAACTACTCCTGTATAGGTTTAATGAACCCAGAAGAACCTCCAGGGGGGTCAAGTTCATCCTATGCCATAGATGCTGCAAGTCACACTCCATTAACAAAGGAAAATGTTGAATATTTCAGAAATATTTAGGAAACAGTAATAATAATTCACAGAAGAGTATGTTGGCTATAGTATATGTATGACAATATATTGTAGTAAAGATGTAGCCCCCACTTTCTTAGATTAAATGTAATATAATTAGAATCTAGCACCATAAATGAAACTTTGACCTTTTCCTTATATAGGTTTCCTCACAGAAAAGAAGCAAAAAACATCGATTGATTCACTTAAAGACTTCTGAACAAGCTTACTGTTCACATTAGTTGAAATAAAGTCTGCTTTAAATCAGAGTTCTTGAGACACAGAAATAAATGGACCAAGAGGTTTCTAATTCTGTGCTTTCACCGACTGATTATTTTCATTCACAACAGTAGAAGAACTTGATACGGTCGATCCAGAGGAAAGCCCAAGACCACAGTGCACACAGCAGAAGCAATCAGATCAATGCTGTCTTGAACTTCACCTTGTCTCGTGATAAACACTCACAATAAAAGTAATAAAAGATAAGTGAAGTGAAACAGAGATTACTTCTCAGAGGCTTTCATGGCCAGGGTCAATTCGGTAACATTGTTTTTCTGGGCCCATGAGTCTGAAAAAATAAACACTAGCAGAATGATGGTAGAATGTTGAGCCAGAAGCATCTCAATACCAGGATTGTTCTCCCAGGCAGCTCAGAGTGCAGAAGCTTCCTCCTGCGTTTGATCCAGTCATCATTAATAGCAGTGCAGCATGGGGGAAGAATGCTGGATTCAGAGCAAAAGGGCCTGGACTCAAGTCTTGGCGATGCTACTGACTAGCTGGTGACCTAGGGCAAGTAAACACTGAGCCTCACTCTCCTCACTTGAAAAATGGGAATAATACTTGCACAATCTGACAGAGCTAAATGAAAATAAAATGAAATCCATTATGGCATTTTGCACACTGTCAGGACTAGATAAATCTAAGGTACAATTATTATAGTCATTTGGTGTAGTGGATAGGGAGTCAGCCTCAAACCCAGGAAGATCTTGGTTCAAGTCCTACACACACTTTTTTTTTCTGAGTCCTGGGAAACTCAGGGCTCAGCGTGCTAGGTAATTCTTAAAGACCATTAGTTGGAGAGAAGGTACTAATTTCTATCTGTAAAGTGAGTTCCCTATATCAAAAAAAATCACAGGTCTAGTCCTCATCCCCATAGATTTGATTATAACAAATTTTTATTTGAAGGCAATCCAAGCCCTAGGGTTGCATTAATCTCCTTTAAAATTTTTTTAAAACTTTTTATCTATCTATTAACTATTTAGCTGAATTTGCACAAGAAAACAGATGAGAACAATAAAAAGAAATGAAGCCTCAAACTACTATATCTTGTGATTTACCGCAAGCTTCATTTGAGAAAAAAAATTTAACTGATGGTTAAAATGGGGCTTGAGGACCACATTGAGTTTTCTGTCCTATAATGTTTTTTCTATGATGATGGATGATGGTAAAAAAATACAATATAGGAAAAAAGAATGCCCAAAATGTAGTACCTTTAAGAACTTCTTAGTCAAAATATTAAAAATGGCTTAGAATGCTCTAACATGAGCCATAGGTAGGAATTAATTCACTCAAATATTCATCATTGGGCACTGTTGCTAGACATTTCAAGACAAAAATTGAAACAAGTCTGGTCTTCAAAAAACGTACATTCTATCAAAAAGTAGGTATTATCCCAATTTTAAAGATGTGAAAATGAAAGTGGGACTAGATATAGTAAAGATAAGTACTGCAATTAAAAATAGAATGCACATTTATGAACTACAATTCAAAGCTCCATTCATAAATCCAAGAAACTCAACACCTTTTAATGGAAGTCAGAACATTTTTGCATCTATACAGTTCTTCTGATAATCAATCAATATTTCTTGAGTGCCTACTATATTCCTAGCAGAGTATCAAATACAGAAGTGTGTGTGTGTGTGTGTGTGTGTGTGTGTGTGTGTGTGTGTGTGTGAAGGGGGAGGAAGTAAAGGAAGAAGGAATGGAGGGAAGAATGAAAGTAGAGGAGAGGGAGGAAAAAGGGGAGAGGAGAGAGGGGAGAGAAGGAAGAATAGAAAAAAGAAAATGGAAGGGGGGGTAGAAGCGGGAAGGAAAAGAAGGGAAGGAGTGAGGAAGGAAGGGAGGATATGAAAACATGTTTTTAAATCACCTAAGACGTGTAAGGAATTCTGCTAAGCACTGGAAGAAGAGGGAGTGGAGAGGAAAAGAATGAAGTCAGGCAACACGGCAATTTTATACATATTCCACCGCCAAACTTGATTAAGTCTTCTTTTTATTTTTTTTAATTTTTTTGGAAATGTTTTGTGTTTTTTTATTTGATATTTTTAAGTTTTCAGCATTGATTTCCACAAGATTTTGAGTTACAAATTTTCTCCCCATTTCTACTGTCCTCCCCCACTCCAAGATGGCATATATTCTGATTGCCCCATTCCCCAGTCAGCCCTCCCTTCTATCACCCCACTCACCCTCCCCCCAATCCCTTTTACCCTTACTTTTTGGTAGGGCAAGATAGATTTCTATGCCCCATTACCTGTATATCTTATTTCCCAGTTACATGCAAAAACAACTTTTTTTTGAGCGTCTGCTTTTAAAACTTTGAGTTCCAAACTTTCTCCCCTCTTCCCTCCCCACCCACTCTCCCTAAGAAGGCAAGCAGTTCAACATAGGCCACACATGGATCATCATGCAAAACACTCCCATAAATAGTCATGTTATGAAAGACTAACTATATTTCCCTCCCTTCTATCCTGTCCCCCTTTATTCAATTTTCTCCCTCGATCCTGTCCCTTTTCAAAAGTGTTTGCTCTCAATTACTTCTTACTCCTATCTGCCCTCCCTTCCATTTTCCCCTTTTTTATCCCCTTCCCCCTACTTTCATGTGGAGTAAGATACCCAATTGAGTTTGTATGTTATTCCCTCCTCAAGTCAAATCTGATGAGAGCAACATTCACTCGTTCCCTCTCACCTGTCCCCTCTTCCCTTCCAAAGGAACTGCTTTTTCTTGCCACTTTTATGTGAGATAATTTACCCCATTCTATCTCTCCATTCCTCCCCCTCTCAATATATTCCTATCTCACCCCTTAATTTTATTTCATTTTTAGATATCATCCCTTCATATTGAACTCATCCTGCGCCCTTTATGTATGTGTATATGTGTATATATACATACATACATATATACATACATATAATAAATATAATATATATACATATATATTCCATTCAACTACACTAATATTGAAAAAGATCTCATGAATTACACACATCTTCTTTCCATGCAGGAATGTAAGCAAAACAGTTCAACTTTAGTAAGTCCCTTATGATTTCTCTTTATTGTTTACCTTTTCATGCTTCTCTTGATTCTTGCGTTTGAAAGTCAAATTTTCTATTGAGCTCTGGTCTTTTCACTGAGAAAGCTTGAAAGTTCTCTATTTTATTGAAAGTCCATATTTTGCCTTGGAGCCTAATACTCAGTTTTGCTGGGTAGGTGATTCTTGGTTTCAATCCCAAATTCTTTGACCTCCAGAATATCGTATTCCAAGCCCTTCTATCCCATAATGTTGAAGCTGCTAGATCTTGTGTTATCCTGGCTGTGTTTCCACAGTACTCAAATTGTTTCTTTCTGGCTGCTTGCAGTATTTTCTCCTTGACCTGGGAACTCTGGAATTTGGCAACAATATTCCTAGGAGTTTTCTTTTTGGGATCTTTTTGAGGAGGCGATTAGTGTATTGTTTCAATTTCTATATTACCCTCTGGTTCTAGAATATCAGGGCAGTTTTCCTTGATAATTTCTTGAAAGATTATATCTAGGCTCTTTTTTTGATCATGGCTTTCAGGTAGTCCAATAATCTTTAAATTATCTCTCCTGGATCTATTCTCCAGGTCAGTGGTTTTTCCAATGAGATATTTGACATTGTGTTCCATTTTTTCATTCCTTTAGTTCTGTTTTATAATATCTTCATTTCTCATCAAGTCACTAGCTTCTACTTGCTCCAATCTAATTTTTAAGGTGGTATTTTCTTCAGTGGTCTTTTGGACCTCCTTTTCCATTTGGCTAATTCTGCCTTTCAAGGCATTCTTCTCCTCATTGGCTTTTTGGAGCTCTTTTGCCATTTGAGTTAGTCTATTCTTTAAGGTGTTATCTTCTTCAGTATTTTTCGGACCTCCTTTAGCAAGTCATTGACTTGTTTTTCATGGTTTTCTTGCATCACTCTCATTTCTCTTCCCAATTATTCCTCTACTTCTCTCATTTGGTTTTCCAAATCCTTTTTGAGCTCTTCCATGGACTAAGCCCAATTCATATTTTTCTTGGAGGCTTTTGATGTAGGCTCTTTGACACTGTTGACTTCTGGATTTATGATTTGATCTTCTTTGTCACCAAAAAAGGAATCTAGAGTTTGAATTTGAGTCTGAGTTCATTTTCGCTGCCTGTTCATGTTCCCAGTCAACTACTTGACCCTTGATCTTTTTGTCAGGATATGACTGCTTGTAGAGTAGAGAGAACTTTCTCCCAAGCTTTAGGGTCCAAGCACTGCTGATTTCAGAGCTACTTCTACTCCACTGTCACCCGAGGCTCTGTCATAGCAGTGCTCCTCCTCCCCCAAGAACTGCCAACCGGGACCACAATTCAGATCCAAGCAGGGCACAGCAAGAGAATCTGCCTTTGTGCCCACAAAGTGCTCCTTGCATTCCTGCTCTGATCTGCTGCTAGATTCTTCCCACCATGTGAGCCAGGGACTCGGGAAGCCGCTGATACTGGCGCTCTGGAGGCAGCCTCAGGAGCTTCCTGCTACCACCACAGTTGCATGACCTCCTCCACCCCCAGAGCTGGTGGCCGGACCCTGCTCTAAACTTGATCCTGCAGTTTCTCCCTAACCTGCTCTTTGGCGTTTGTGGGTTGAGAAGTCTGGTAACTGCCATAAGCTCATTGTTTCATTGCCCCAAGGGCTGTTCCAGTTGGCTGATTCCAGGTCTGGTCTATCCTGGGGCGGTTAATGCTGGGCTGCCGTCCTTTCTCAGCACCGTGCAATAGACCCTTCCTGGAGACCATCCAGGCTCTCCTGGGCTGGAGATCTGTTTCCCTCTGCTCTTTCATGGGTTCCGCAGCTCTAGAATTTGTTCAGAGCCATTTTCTACAGGTGTTTGGAACGATTTGTGGTGGAGCTTAAGCAAGTCCCTGCTTTCCTCCTGCCATCCTGGATCCGCCCCATGGGCTACAAACTTCTATATGTCAGATGCTACTTCTTCCACAAGACTTTCCACCTCTCCCTCCCTGCGATCCCTTCATTTATATGTTTCTTATAATACTATCTAGACTTCCACTTAGACTTCATTGCATTCTACTTTATATCATATTTATTTATGAATATGTCTTTTCTCCTTTAAATTATAAGCACTTTGAGAGCAGGGAATGTTTTTATATTTATGTCCCCAGCATCTAGGTGTTTCTAGCAGGGAGCAGACACATAATAAAAGTTGATTGAACAAAATCAACCGCAGTCATTATGCCAGTGGTCATATCCAGGACTTTTTCCAGGTTGGGAGTTTGCTGTGGAGCTTAGGAATTCTACTGGTAGAATTCTAATGGATTAAATTGCAGAAACATTCATTAAAAACACCTTGTGATGAGCTCAGTGGTAGGCCCTTGAGAAAATGATAAGTTTAAAGATTCAGTTCTCATTCTCATGGACCTTATAATCTAATAGGAGCATAAAATGAACATAGAAATTAACTAGACTGCAAATATTACACGATGTGTGTAAAACCATGTACTCTGTGAGGTTAAAGGTGGGAGGTTATGACCAGTGCTGCAGGTCAGAGAAGGAAAGCTTCATGGAGCTAAATAAAGAATGTGCAGGAATATATTCAGCCAACAAGCATTTAAATGCTTATATCTGCTAAGTAATAAGTATTGGGGATACAAAGAAAGCCAAAAACAATCCCTACACTCAAGAAACCTGCATTCCAGTGGGAGAGATAGCATGCAAATAGCTGTATATACTAGCTATATTCTGAAAATATTAAGGTAAATCCAAGAGGAATATACTACCAGCTGGGCCAAATAGGAATGGTCTCCTTTAGAATAGATAAAAGTGAGTAGAAAGGACGTTAGAGTCATGGTATTGAGGGTGGGGGAGATAGTACGGTGGGTTTGGGAGCAATGGAAAATAAGTGCACATTGGCTGCAGTGTGGGGTATGTAGAGGAGTGAACTATGAGATAAAGCTTGAAATGTAGGATGGTGCAAGACTGTAGAGGGGCTCCAAATGCCAGGCAATCAGGAGCCCCTGAAGATTTTAAGTTCAAAAGCAATGTGACCAGCTTGATGGATAAAGAAGACTTAATCATTGGGAGCGGAGCCAAGATGGTGGCTAGAAAGCAGGGACTTTCATAAGCTCCCCCCCCAGGTCCCTCCAAACACCTATAAAAATGGCTCTGAACAAATTCTAGAGCTGCAGAATCCACAAAATAGCAAAGGGAAGCACGGCTGCAGCCCAGAGAAGCCTGGATGGTCGCAGGGAAGGGTCTATCGCACAGAGCTGGGAGTGGAGCGGCACAGAGCCCAGCGTGGCTAGGCCAGGACCAACCAGACTGGGAGCCAGGTGGAACAGGCCCTAGTGCCCTGAATCAGTGAGCTGTGGCAGTAACCAGACTTCTCAACCCACAAATGCCAAAGACAACAGAGAAGATTAGTGGATAGAACTGCTAGAACAGAATGAAAGGAGTTTGTGGTTGGCCCCAGCCCTGGGGGTACAGAAGTGGTGCAGCTCTAGGTCTGCTTCAAGCTGCAGTTGCTTCTGGCCCCAAGCCCACCTGGTGGGAGGAATTAAACAGTGGATCAGAGCGGGAGTGCAGAGCCTGCTTGGATCTGAGTTGCAGTCCTGGTTGGTGGTTCTTGAGAGAGGAGGAGTGCTGCTGTGGCAGAGCTTGCTGTGTAGAAGTAGCTCTGAAAACAGCAGCACAAGCCCCCTAAAGCTTGGGACAAAGTACTCTCTACTCTACAAGCAGTCATAACCCGACAAAAAACTCAAGGGTCAAGTAGTTGGCTGGGAACATGAATAGGCAGTGAAAATGAACTCAGATTCAGACTAAGACTTTGGAATTATCTTTTGGTGACAAAGAAGAGCAAAACATACAGCCAGAAGAAATCAACAATGTCAAAGAGGCTACATCAAAAGCCTCCAAGAAAGATATGAATTGGGCTCAGTCCATGGAAGAGCTCAAAAAGGATTTGGAAAACCAAGTGAGAGAAATAGAGGAATAATTGGGAAGAGAAATGAGAGTGATGCAAGAAAACCATGAAAAACAAGTCAATGACTTGCTAAAGGAGATCCCCCCCCGCCCAAAAAGCTGAAGAAAATAACACCTTAAAGAATAGACTAACCCAAATGGCAAAAAGCTCCAAAAAGCCAATGAGGAGAAGAATGCCTTGAAAGGCAGAATTAGCCAAATGGAAAAGGAGGTCCAAAAGACCACTGAAGAAAATACTACCTTAAAAATTAGATTGGAGCAAGTAGAAGCTAGTGACTTGATGAGAAATGAAGATATTATAAAACAGAACCAAAGGAATGAAAAAATGGAACACAATGTCAAATATGTCACTGGAAAAATCACTGACCTGGAAAATAGATCCAGTAGAGAGAATTTTAAAATTACTGGACTACCTGAAAGCCATGATCAAAAAAAGAGCCTAAATATCATCTTTCAAGAAATTATCAAGGAAAACTGCCCTCATATTCTAGAACCAGAGGGTAAAATAGAAATTGAAACAATATACTAATCGCCTCCTCAAAAAGATCCCAAAAAGAAAACTAGGAATATTGTTGCTAAATTCCAGAGTTCCCAGGTCAAGGAGAAAATACTGCAAGCAGGCAGAAAGAAACAATTTGAGTATTGTGGAAACACAGCCAGGATAACACAAGATCTAGCAGCTTCAACATTAAGGGACTGAAAGACTTGGAATATGATAATCTGGAAGTTAAAGGAGTTGGGATTGAAACCAGGAATCACCTACCCAGCAAAACTGAGTATCATGCTCCAAGGCAAAATATGGACTTTCAATAAAATAGAGGACTTTCAAGCTTTCTCAGTGAAAAGACCAGAGCTCAATAGAAAATTTGATTTTCAAATACAAGAATCAAGAGAAGCATGAAAAGGTAAACAATAAAGAGAAATCATAAGGGACTTACTAAAGTTGAACTGTTATGTTTACATTCCTGCATGGAAAGATGATGTGTGTAATTCAGGAGACCTTTCTCAATATTAGGGGAGTTGAAGGGAATATAGAGAGAGGGCACAGGATGAGTTGAATATGAAGGGATGATATCTAAAAAAAATGAAATAAATTTAAGGGGTGAGAGAGGAATATATTGAGAGGGGGAGAAAAGGAGAGATAGAATGGGGTAAATTATCTCACATAAAAGTGGCAAGAAAAAGCAGTTCCACTGGAAGGGAAGAGGGGGCAAGTGAGGGGGAATGAGCGAATCTTACTCTCATTGGATTCAACTTGAGGGAGGGATAGCATACAAACTCAATTGGGTATCTTACTCCACAGGAAAGAAGGCAAAGGGCATAAAAAAGGGGGGATGATAGAAGGGAGGGCAGATAGGGAGAGGAGGTAACCAAAAGCAAACACATTTGAAAATGGCCAGGGTCAAGGGAGAAAACTGAATAAAGGGGGATAGGATAGGATGGAAGGAAATGTAGTTAGCCTTTCAGAACATGAGCACTGTGGAAGTGTTTTACATAATGATACATGTGTGATCTATGTTGAATTGCTTGCTTTCCTAGGGAGGGTGGGTGGGGAGGAAAGAGGTGAGAGAATTTGGAACTCAAAGTTTTAAAAGCAAATGCTTAAAAAAATAAAAATTTGCATGCAGCTGGGAAACAAGATATATAGGGAATGGGGCATAGAAATCTATCCTGCCCTACAACAAAGTAAGGAGAAAGGGGATGGGGGGGGGGGGGAATAGGGCAAAAGAGTAGAGGGCTGACAGGTGAATGAGGCAATCAGAATATATGCCATCTTGGAATGGGGGGACGGTAGAAATGGGGAGAAAATTTGTAACTCAAAATCTTGGGGAAATCAATGTTGAAAACTAAAATATTAAATAAAATATATTAATTTTTTTAAAAAAAGAAGTTTGTAGCCCCAATACCTGACAGATGAATCTTGCTCAATTGCAGGTCATTCTCCTATATCAAATAAACAATAAAGACTATTATTTTCATGAAAATTGGGGCTTCTAGACTGAATGAAAAATAGAAAAGGAGTATTGTTCCCCCGTCAAAAGTCTTTGTTACTTGAGGGATTGCTGCATTTAAATCCTAGAATTCAGTATAATAGTTAAATATGAAATATAGATGTGGATTTATTGTAAGATGACAAGTATGGATTCTAACCTATGATCTTGACCATCTACTGTGAGAGAAAAGAGTCAACACTAATTAAAGCTAATACCATGTTCAGTAGAGCTGGATCCCTGGAGAGAAATCCAAAAACATTTTTGGAAGAGACACCCTGCAGTTGATAACTGGATCCAACATTCTGAGTATAACAATCAATTAGCCTGAGGAAACTCAGCCATATTCTGCCCCCAGAGAAAACGAGGGGCAAACTCACAGAGGACATGGGGGTCTGACCATTGAAGCACAGACGGTAGAAGGAAAATATGGAACAACAAAAAGAGGTAGAAGAACAAGATTCTGGAATACATTTCAAGCGTTCTTGATGGCAGATGAAGAAAATGGTAGCCAATTAAAGCAAAAACTCAACTAAAGAAAAACCACCAATGCCAAAAGGAATGCCAGGTCACTGAAATTTTTCAATCTAACGTTGGACTGGGATCTCTTCATAAAGTTCAGATGAGAATTTCCCCAAGTCAAAAGGAGCTTGGGAAAGAAAGAGGCAAAGACGGGAAAGGGAAGACTGACTCAGTTAACAAGTAATAAATACACAAGTAACACTGGAAAGTTGAGAAGGAAGTCTTTGATTGATGTTATAGAGTGCGGCAGGCAAAATCTTCACTGGAGCCTCTTGACAGCCTGTATTTAAAGAAGTTTAAATTACTGTGGATGACTTGTGAGATAGTTTCAAATCTTAGTCCCTTAAAAAATAAATAAAATTTTGAGAGAATTTTTCAAGGATTAGCTTTTTTTTGGGAGGAGGATGAAAGTAGTTTTGTTTTTTTTTGTTTTTTTACAAAAACACACTTTTTTTTTAAAGAAGAAAAAATGAAAACTCTGGGTTCTCCAACTACGAATTTATATTGGCTTTAAAGCTCTTGCTACTTTAGGGAAAAAAAATGTTATTCTTGCTCCAAGTTGTCATGAAATTATAGTCCTGTATTTCCTTAAACCCACTGCATAAAAAAGAGGTGTGGGACAGCAAGAAACACCCCAACTCCTACAGTGGTTACAATTCAAGTAGTTCTATCACAACAAGAAAAGCATTATATAAAAAGTCTCAATGTTCTGAAGAATTAATCATCACAGCAAATTATACTGAACCCCTAAAAAGGGTATATAAACATTTATTGGTGGTCTCAATGTGTGAAAAATCATGCAAAAATACTGGCACAAATTCCAAATTCATTTTAAAATATGGTTTGTTTTAATAGCATTCATATATTCCTAAATTGGAGAGAAGGCATAGGATTCTAGTTTATGTGAAGCTATTTGTTTTTACCATGGCCAAGTGGTCTTGAACAAAGGTACAGGCAATCACATAGTGTAATTTGCCACTCCCTTTGGCCTGGCACAAACATTAATAATTACTGCCAGGGTACAGTTTACTCACTGCCAGCTCCTATAAGGCTCCTAGCATTCAAGACCCCTCTGGCCATCCTCCAGAAGGCAACTTGGGAACTTTCAGGTTTAATTTTGATCCAAATCAACTCTAGACATCCTCTTCTTCTAAAGGGATGGGTTATTTCAAGCCAAAACCTGTTACAACCTCCTCAGGGTAATACAATCAAGTTCTTCAGTTTAATAAAGCTTCTCCCATTCCCTGCTTTAGTTGTTAAAAAATGGCAGGGATAATAAAAATAACTCCCCCAGAAGGCCTGTGGACATTGGGAGTTCTATGTACTTAGATACTGAACATTAGTGATCTCAAATTTACCATGATCCAGACGCCCATACCAAGGAAGAGGTCTGCCAACAATTTGGCAGTAATCATAAAATAAGAAAAATAGAAAGCTTTTAAAAGTCCAACCCGATATTAAAGTGAGGAAACCAATGCTCAAAATGATATATTTGACATGCATAACATAATACAGTGATAGAGCTAGTATTTAAATGTAGGCCTCCCAACTCCAAATTTCGAACTCTTTTTACTACATAACATACAAACTCATTGAACAGTTTGTCAAATCAAAGAGCAAGTATTTATGAAATGCTTATTGTGTGCTCAGAACTTTGGCACTACAGATGATGCCAATCCTATCATCTCTGTCTTCCAAAATTTTCAAAAGTAGTTAGAGAGTCAATAACAGACGACAGAACACAATGTATAATAAAATGTTGTGGTAATTGTGATGTGTCCCCAAGTCAAGGCAATGCTCCAATCTCCAATGCTTCCAATGCTCCAAAGGAAAAGAAATCACGTTATTGGACCTACCCACCCACCCAAAGACATCATTGTTTTGGTTTAATTAAACAACTTTTTGGGGTAGCTGGGTGGCACGGTGAGTAGAGCACCAGCCCTGGGGTCAGGGGGACCTGAGTTCAAATCTAGCCTCAGACACTTGACACACTTAACAGCTGTGTGACCTTGGGCAAGTCACTTAACCCCAATTGCCCTGCCTTCCCCCCTCTAAAAAAGTCTTTACATTAAACAACTTTTCAAATTGCTACCAAATTCCTGCTATAGTTAGGTCTGGCTGCTAATAAAAGGCTTTACACTTCACTGAAATCAAATCAACAATTTTAGGAGGTCAAGCAGGAGCCCAATAGTCTTTTTTTAAAGGTATGCAAAATGTTACACCTATCTTAATCACTTAACTTACTATCCTGTCTCTAAATCCACTTTGTTTTTACAAAGTTAAAACTTCCTTTGTTTTGGCATTGGTAAGGTAAATGCTTACAGGTAAATGCTTACAGGTAAGGGAACTCCGATAAAATTAAATAAAATACAATTTGCTGACTGGCAAACAATTAGAATACCCTGAAGCAAATATATTCCTGTGTGGTCTCTCCTAGATCTTATCTTACATTTCAGCTAAAAGTCTTGAACTGACTTGTCTGTATTCTCCTTACCTTCTACTTTACAGAAAGAATTATGCTGAACCAGTACAACTCACTAGCTGATGGAAAATGCACTTCACTGGAGCACTTGTAAAAACATTTTCTGAAGTGGACATTGAAAAAAAAATTAGTAAAGGCATGCCTTCCACCATGTGTACCTGTGAAATCTGAGTTTGTTTCTAGTCTGAAGCTTAGATTTTAAGTCTTCAACCTGTATTACTCATTAGATTCTGACCTATACAGTTCCATTCTGATTAACCTCCTAATATCAGCAAAACAGGACTAGAACATAAGTGAAATATGCTTGGGGGGGGGGACAGGAAGAGGGATAAGATAGCTTATTCTACATCTATGTAAACTGGAGTGCATTGCTTGGCAATCCACAGTCAGGCTATAAAAACATAAATTTGGTCTTTACAGAGACTTAAACCTATAACAGGATTGGGGCTCTTAGACTCCGTGGCCTTCAACATCACCTCGAGCTCCAGAGCTAGGATCCTAGAATAATCAGCTTTATGATGGATTTGGTTAAAATGACATCATCACAAAATCATGTTGGTTAGGGGCAAACTTCATGTGGTCAAGGACTGTCTACAGTAAAGAGAATACTAGATTTTATTCCAGATCTTCTAAATCCAGGCCCCAGCTCCAACGTTTACTGCGTGACCTTGAGAGAGTCATTTCATCTTAGAATCTGGCTCATGTGTAAAATGGAGGATTCTTGTACTAGCTCAAATTCGATCACAAGGATGTTATAAGGGTCAAATAAAACAGTGTTTTCCAACTGTAACATCCTATAAAATGTATTACCACAAACTTCTACATAATCATGACACTTTGCTAGGTCATTAAATAGCAAAAAAGATACAAAATTTAATATCTTATGATAAAACTTTATATTTCATTTATTATGCTAAGACATTAAATTTTGGGTTTAGCCTTCAGGATAAACTGGAAGAGGGTATTTGTGATGGGGGGAGGAGAGAGGAGGTAAAATTAGAGACATGGAGACCCATTAGAAGGGATCTTCAATAAACTGAAGTTGGAGGCAATAAGAGTCAGAAGTAGGATGATGGTATTTATCCCACATGAAAGCAATGGGGATAAATGTAAAATCTTGCACCTGAGTACAAAAAAATGAAGGGGAGGCATGAATAGTCGAGTTATTCTGAGAAGGATGGGGAGAAGGCAGTACTTTCAGTAGCCTGCAAACCTGATATGAGTCAGCAATGGAAAGTAGAAGCCTCCCCCCCCCACCAAAATAAAGTACTAACATCACCTGGGTTACATTAAATGAGGCACAGCTTCCAGGAACAGGGAAGTGATAGTCCCATACTAGTCTGCCTTCAAAAGACATTATCTGGAGTATTATCTTCAATACTCAGCATTATAATTTAAGAGAGTCACTATTAAGCAGGAGAGCATAGAAGAAAGCAAAAGGGATAGTGAAGGGCCTTGGGTCCATGATATAGGGCATGTGTGCCTGTGAAGAGAGAAGATCTAGAGGGGACATGAGAGCTACCTTCATGTATCTGAAGAGCTGTTCTGTGGAAGGTAGAATTGTTCTTTTTGGTCCTGAAGGGAAGAATCAGGAGGAAAGTTACTCGAAAGTCAATTTAGACTTGATGTCAATAAAAATTTCCTGAGAGTAGAGCACTCCAAAGGTGGAATAAGCTGCCTTGAGAGGTAGCAAGTTTACCTTTCTTGGAGGTGTTCAAACAGGTGAGATGACCAAGTACTTGTGGGATCCAATGTTATAATAAAGATTGCTTTCATAGATGGTGGGTTGGCCTAGAATGATCCCTGAGGTCTGTTCCAACTTTCAAATTCTGTGATTCACACAGTGGGAAAAGAGAGAAAGGAATGGACTCATGACAGGCTGAGACAGCATGGAAGGAGTAAAAAAAACTCAGCAACTAATTGCCGAATGGAATTAGGTGGAAGCCATAAAAACAGGTTGGAGTGGGGTGGAGGGAGAGAGATATGATGAAGGACACTTTGGACATTTGGAGTTTGATGTGCCATCAGGACATCCATGTGGAAATGCCCAGGAGACAGCTGGAAATGCAGATCTACAGTTTTTGAAAAACACTTCCCCCTCTAAAAAAAACCCATCTGTTCCTCGGTGGCCATGCACTCATGCCCGGCCCCCGCTCTCACAAGCCACTCTGCTTTTCTTGGGAGGAAGGAATGCTAGACATTTTAAAGAAGATGACTGATAGCTTCTAAGCAGTGGCAACAGAGGAACACAAATGGCATCGCTTGGTACCACCTGCTAGGGTGAGCCATGAGAATGAAACCCTCAGGACAATAACTACATTATAAACACTCAGGTCAAAACTATTCCATATATTCAGGGCTGCTGTGCTCCTTCTGTCCCCATAAAGCCACATCACTTTTACATCACAGTGTTCATTTTTCAAACAAGGATTACACCCTGTGAATATTAATCTGTCAGCACATACCCAGTAGTATGATATAACCCAATGCCATTTTTTGAGTCAACTTAAATTGTAAAAGCTCCAACCTAACCTGGCCCTGCACTAACTTTCCAACTTTACTGGCCATTAACTACCCTTTTAATATAGCCAAACTGGCTTCCTCTATCTCACTCATGACTGTCCATTTTCTGTCTCTGGGGCTTTGCAATGGCCCTCTCCAATGCCTGTAATGCATACCCTCCTTGCCATTATCTCAGCTCTCCTCCATTAAGATGTAGTCCAAGAATTATCCTCTGCATGAAGCTTTTCCTGACCTCCCCTTTCCTAAACTACTTTGTATTTATTTTGTATATATTGTATTTATTACCTTTATGTTTGTGCTGTATATATTTTAGATGCACTTATCTCCCTCTGAAGGAATGTAAGATAATTGTGAGCAAGGACTGTTTCATTCTTTGTACTTGTATTTTTAGTACTGAGCATAGTGCCTGGTATGAAATAGGTGCTCAAAAATACTAGGTGATTGATGAAATATAAAATAGTTGCAAAGACAGGAGAAAGTTTTATTCTAGATTTTCAAGATTACCCCCACAAAAGTTATCAAGTTCATAGGATTTAGAATAGGAAGAGATATAACAGTATTATTTAATAGGTGAGGAAACAGATTCTGAAAGGGAAAGTGGCCCAAGGTTACACAGGGAGTAAGCAGGTCCACTGAGTCCAAATACAGTGTTCTCTCCAGGAAGGTAAAAAACTAAGGATCTTCCCCAGTTGCATTGTTCTTTGTGAGTGCCCCTCTCTCAGTTTCAGGTCACTCTCCATCTACCTGCCTACTCCTGGAATCTTCTGACTACCCTCCTTTATATTTTTCACAATAAGGAAGCAACTGAAATTCAAAGCAGAACCGTTTTAAAACAATTTTACTGGAGACAGGTGGGAGGGGCAGGAGAGAAGGTGGATTTTCATTGATTGAAAAAATAATGTTTATTAATTAAAAATTATGCTATCTATCTGGGGAGGTAGAACTAGGGTGGGAAGAGAAGTATTAACACATTCTTTGATCTAGGGAGCTTAAGTAAGGAAAACGGGTATAGATCTAGAAGGGGCTTTAGAGGCCATCAAAGCCAATCCCCTCCTTAGAAGAGGGAACAGGCCTAGAGAAGTTAAGAAACCTCGATGTCCAGACTGTCATTGGTCACTGCCTGGTATATTCTGAAACTCTGTGTAGTCTAGAAGAGCTAATAACTGCTTTTTTTGGAAGGGGAAAGCAGGGCAGTTGGGGTTAAGTGACTTGCCCAAGGTCACACAGCTAGTGAGTGTGTCAAGTGACTGAGGCTGCATTTGAACTCAGGTCCTCCTGACTCCAGGGTCAGTGCTCCACTCACTTCGCCACCTAGCTTCCCCTTAATTACTGCTTTAGAAAGGAAACAATACTGAGTGTATAATCTGCGTGCAAACTCCCAATAGACAGTGGGAGAAAAAGAATGCTTTGGAGGTTCTTGTATAACCAAGATTTTGTTTTCTATGAGCCGACCCCCAGCCTAATTTATGTCAGTGATGCAGCCATGTGCGATCAGGTCATCACAGAAGGATTCTCTTCTAGAAACCTCTTACTATTCTGCTAAGAAGGGGTTGGGGGGGTGGAAGTTTGTGAAGCTACTTCATTAATAATGATTAAGAAAAATATCATTATGGATAGAATAAAAGGTCAATGACAAGAAATGTCAATGCCTTTGGAATAAAGAATTATATGGGACACCCTAACAAGACCTAGATCCAGTAGGATACTATGAGGTCTAGCCCCACTCTGGCGAATTCTGAGTGAAAGGCCCTTCACAACCTGGACTCTTCCTTTCTAATAATTCAGGTTGACTGGCTTATTTGCTGATCCTTGTATATGATATCATCTCCAGACTCTGGGCCTTTCAAATGGCTGACCCCTCTAGTTCTCCTAACCCTTCTGGGAATGTTCTCTCGTTTCCCTGGCCTCTGTTAAGACAATTCACATTCTACCTCTTGCAAAAGGCCTTTACTAGTACTCTACCTCCTCCACTATGACTGCATTCCCGGAGATATATATAAATTGTATGCATAATATATAATACACAAATATTATACAATATAATACAATATTATATATAGCATACACAATATACATCTAATGTATAAGATGCATATAATATGATTTATAATCTGTATATAACATTATATGTATAAAATATTTGTAAGTTTTTTCCTCCATTTGAATGTGAGCTCCATGAAGACAAGGATCATGTTTTTGCCTTTCCTTGTATCTCCAGAGTTGAGAACAATGTCTGGAACATGATAAATTCTAGATAAATATTCTTGACTTAAAGATGTTATTTATAGGTCCCTGTATTCCTGCTCCAATTATTTGAAAAGATGTTATTTATGGCTACCAGTATAGTTAAGCAAAGCCCCAGTTAAACACTTATGAATGTAGCCAGTGTTATTTTAACAAGACATTCCACCTCCTGACTCTGGGTATTCCCTCTGGCATCCCTTATTCCTGCAATGCTCTCACTACTCATCTATACCTTCTTCTTCCCCTGGCCTCCCTCAAGTCTCACCTAAAATCTCACCTTCTACAAGAAGCCTCTCCTAATCTCTCTTAATTCTAGCATTTTCCCTGTGTTGATTATTTCTGATTTATCCTGTAGACAGCTCATTTCTACACAGTTGTTTGCATACTGTCTTTCCTGTTAGGTGCTGAGCTCTTTGAGGGCAGGGATTGTGTTTTGCCTTTCTTTTGGTGCCCAGCACCTAGCACAGTTCTAGGATATAGTATGTGCCTAGTAAGGTTTATTAACTTATGCCTTTCCTCACCTTCAAACCTACTTGGCCACCTATCAAGGTACAGGAATTAATGCCTATTAATTGGATCCACTGACTAGAACCTGCTACACATCTCTATAAAATAGCAAAGGTAGGCCAGAAGATCTTTAGAAACAAATTAATGCAAAAACATCTTAAATTACATCCAGTAGAATATAAGCTCCTGGAGGGTAGGCATCTTTTTTGTTGCTGTGGTTCAGTCTTTGTATCTCCCCAAGGGTTTGCACAGAAGAGCACTTAACACAGTGCCTGGCACTTAGTAGGTACTTAACCAATGTTTATAGACTGAGTGAGAAGAGGCATTTAATACACTCTTGTTAAATTGACTTGAATCTTGTTACAACTAATTTTAAGGGACCACTGAAAGTTGGGTTTTATTAGAATTTAATTGTGTTGGGAGTATTATGTAAAACACATGGACTATCAGCTGGGACTTGGAAATTTTTGTGTCATGTGGTGATTTTCATTACACCCCTCTCTTGCTGTAATGGGATTTCACTCATACCCAATGACTGAAGTAAATTAATGAGATTTATTGTGTGGCGGATGGAAGTTTCAAAAGCACCCCTGAGTTCATCACCCTTTTCTATTTAATATGCCCTGATCCACAACTAATCTATCAGCCTTTACACTATGTGTATTCTTCAGACTCAGAGCTAGAAAAGACTCAGCTATCAACATGTGAAACCATGTTCCAATTGGCATTCTGATAAACTATAATAATGCTAGACTGAGCAGTTCAGTTACAAGAACTCAGAGAGAATAAACAGAAGAGCAGGAAGATCACAGGGAATCGACCAGCATGCTGTTAATAGAGTGAATTCGAAACACTAGCTAAGGAGAAATTCAACAGATTCTCATGAAAACCTTTCAGTATTGAACCAATAATAGTGGGGTGGGCAGCTTAGGAAGGTGGGGAGAGGCAGAACAGATAAATCATCACCTGTTAATCCTTTTGTATTTTTTTCCTTTTCCTCCTAAGGAGAGAGAGAGGCATTGGGCAGAGTAAATAAACTAGACTGGAGAGTTGGGTTGGGACTACTGAAGACTAAGCTTACCTGGGAGAGCCTGAGATCTGAAGATTTCTAAACTAGCCCTGATGTGTTAACCTAGACACCAGCAACTGGCAAGACACAGACCAGCTGTTCAAGGACTGAGGCATATGGCAAAGTGGGTAAGGAAATGTTTGTTGATGGTACCCCCCCCCACTTCCTTCTCTGAGTCTCTCTCTCCTGTAGTCTCTTCTCTCTTATGCAAGGGATCCAGTGCTCCCAGGCTACCCTATGGTTGTGCAAAATATTTGTGATATGCCCAGGTCCCTCCTAGCCCCAATCAAAATTTCCATTCCCAGGGCAATGTCATCAGCTTGGGTTGATTGGGTTGAGCATAACTTTAAAGGGTGAACTAGGATAAAAGAAGAGCTGGTTACCCCATATGAATCTTGAATTGGTTGAATGTATGGAGGAGACTGTAATAAGTACATAAATCGCATGAAATCAGGATCACTATAAACACCTTGAAGGTTAAGGCTATTTATTTCGTATCTCTATCGCTTAGCACAATGCCTTGTGCCCAGTAGACACTTAATAAATGCTGGTCAAGACGAAGTTTCACTGATTTTAGTGTTTTACTGATTGAATTCCAGGGGCTCAAAGGGCCTGTTACCAGAGAGAGGGAGTTTAGCATGGAATGGGCCATGGATGTTAGAATATCATATAATGTTAGAGCAGGAAGCACCTTAGGGAGATGTGACTAACCCCCTTCTTTTTACAGATGAGGAACTAAGGACCAAAGAAACAAAATCATTTCTTCAAGGTCATATCACCAACTACTAACAGATTTAGGACCAGACCTTAAATCTCTTGGTGCCTTGTTCAATGTACTTTACACTATTTCACAGTCTCTCCTACAAATCATACATTGGTTGGAAATTGCTTTCTCAGTGAAATTAGACTCATTGTTCTCACTCTCGAACATCCAAATAGACCTTACATTTTTGCCATTTCCTTCCTACACCCAGGTAATATGAATAATATCTAATTTTCAGCTTGTGAGGTTATTTCTAAAAACTACTATTTTAAAAAATATCTTCCTTGGAGTCATTTCAAAGAGAATGTAAAGGCAGAAATACACTTGACACTTTTCAGCCAGGTTTGGAGAAAAAAAACTTTCCACTGGTACCTTCACAGTGATCTAGAGGAATCACCATCTGCTGGGGGAAGAGCAACATGCTTGAAGTTGTCTAACTCCAATGCTCTGGGGATCAGTAAAGGCATCTGGGAAGAGGGCACTTCTAGTGAAAAAGGATAATGAGAATGACAAAAGGAAGACCAACTAAGGTTTAACCTATATTACTTTGATGAGAATTTGTGTTAACAGAACACTTGTTACATAAAAATTCAAAGAAATTATGCTAAGAAAGACCTCTATGTCCCAATAAACTTGAAATAACAATTTTTGTGTATATATTTTTAATTAAATATAAAAGGACTTTAAAGAGGGGAAGTCACATAGGAACTGTTTGTTTATTCTATGTTATCTGTAGCAGATACAGTATTTAAGGGAGGAATGAGATAGTATGGTCTGAAAATGTTAAGGATGATTCCTTTCATGTAAGAGAATTGATTATATTATACAAAAATATAATAATAATACCATTTATATGGCACTTTATGGTGCCATTAGACATTTTATGTTTTCTCAATTGATCTTCACAATAACCCTGGGATTGCTGTTACTATCCTAATTTTAGAGATAAGCAAATTGAGGCAGGTAGAGGGTAAGTGATATGCCCAGGGTCACACAGCTAGCAAGTGTCAGAGGCTAAATCTGAACTCGGACTTTCTGCCTCCAAGTCCAACACTCAGTCCTTTAATACTAATTCTCGTTAGTAAAAAATCAAAGTATGAGACACCTGGGAGATAGTGCTAGTACTTGACAGATGCAGCAGTGATGGGAAAGCAATACTACATACGCAGTCATAAAATGTGGGTTAAAATCACTACTCTTCTACTTACCTGTGTGACTAAATAAATCAATTAATTTTTATGAGTTTGTTTTCTCAAGTATAAAATGAGAAGATTGTATTAAATGACCTATGTACTCCAAGCTCTAAAACCTTTGAATTAGATGAGAAGGAGAATATAGGAAACCAATTAAAGTTAATTGAAAAAATTATGCTTCATGTGATAAAACTAACCAAGATCATTAGAAGTTGAGCAATTCGATAATGATGGAGCTGTGGAGAGATAAGTAAACTCATTCATTACTGATGGAATTGAAAACTTTTAGAAGATGGAAGCAGCATCATATATTATATTCTTGGACTTAAAGATCACTGCAGACAGTGACTGCAGCTGTGAAATTAGAAGATGCTTGCTCCTTGAAAGGAAAGTTGTGGCAAATCTGGACAGCATACAAAAAGCAGAGACACTACCTTGTTGACAAAGGTCCCTATAGTTAAAGCTATGGTTTTTCCAGTAATTTTTCCACATATGGCTGTAAGAGTTGGACTATAAGGAAAGCTGAGTGCCACTGAATTGATGCTTTTGAATTGAACTGGAGAAGGCCTTTGAGAGGCCTTTGGATTGCAAACAGATCAAAGTAGTCAATACTTGAAAAATTAATTCAGATTTTTCACTGGAAGGCCAAATACTTAAGCTGAAACTTAAATACTTTGGCCACATAATGAGAAGATGGGACCCACTGGAAAAGACCCTGATGTTGGGAAATATTGAAGGAAAAAGGGATGGCAGAGGATGAGATGGATAGTGTCATAGAAACAAGGAACATGAATTTGAACTGAATTAGAAAGATAGTACAGGATAGAAGGGTCCAGCACGCTTATGGTCCATGGGGTCATGTAGACTCAGACATGGCTAAATGACAGGAACAACAACAAAAAACCGTATAGTCAAAGCTATGGTTTTTCCAGTAGCAATGTATCGCTGTGAGAGTTGGAATATAAGGAAAGCTGAGTGTCGCAGAACCAATGCTTCAGAATGGTGGTGCTGCACAAGACTTTTGAGAGTCACCTGGACATCAAGACCAAATCAGTCAATACTTAAAGAACTTAATTCAGACTATTCACTGGAAGGACAAATATTGAAGGTGAAGCTTAAATACTCTGGCCACATAATGAAAAGACAGGACTCATTGATAAAGACACTTATGTTGGGAAAGATTAAAGGCAAAAAGGGGAAGGGGATGGCAGAGGATGTGAAGGATAGATAGTGCCAGGGAAACAACAAACATAAGCTAAGGCAGGCTTTGGGAGACAGTGGAGGATAGAAGGGCCTGGTGTGCTATGGTCCACGGGGTCACAAAGAGTCAGACATAACTAAATGACTTAACAATAACAACAAATCCCGAAGGGAGCAAAGAAAAAAAGGGGAAGGGACCTATATGTACAAAAATATTTATAGCAGCTCTTTTGTGGTGGCAAAGAATTAGAAATTGAGGGGATGCTCAACATTTGGGGAATGGCTAAATAAGTTGTGGTGTATGATTGTAATGGAATACTTTATGCTATAAGAAATGACAAGCAGTATACTTTCAGAAAATCCTGGAAAGACTTACATGAACTGATGCAAAGTGAAATGAGCAGAGCCAGCAGAACAGTGTACGCAGTAACTGCAATATTGTATGGTGATCAACTATGAATGACTTAGCTATTTTCAACAATACAATGATCCAAGACAGTTCTGAAGGACTTGTGATGAAAATTGCTATCTACCTCCAGAGAAAGAATGGATGGAACTGAATGCACATTGAAGCATACTTTTTTTACTTTATGTTTCTTAGATTTTTTGGTCTGTGTTTTCTTTCAAAACATGACTAATATAGAAATATGCCTTGCATGACTGCATATGCATAACCTATATAAAATTGCTTGCCATCCCAATGAGGGGTGGAAGAAAGAGAATTTTGAACTCGAAATTTAAAAAAAGTTTCAAAAATTGTTTTTACATGTAATTGAAAAAATATTAAAAACAAAACACAATTCCAATTTTTTCCCTCCAGGTCCATACCATCAGTTTATTTTTTTTGCTACAACACTAATATACTCCTGTATTGCGATGCACAGAGCATCCCAGTCTGGGGATTTTGAATATTCCAGATTATTTATTTTTTCCTCTGGTTCATGTTCTCATTTCAGACCCCCACAAGTTGTTAGTTATTTGTTCAGATGACTATTAATTCAAGTTCTAATATTTAAATAAGTAACTGTCCAACTAAGCTGTAATGGCAAAATTCAAATCCTACCTCCAATCTATTTGGGCTCTATTATCTCTACATAAAACTTCTGCTCTAGTCTGTCTTCATCATTGCGCATTTGCATTCTTAATTCCCTGATTTGAAAGTATCTTTCAAATTCAATAGTGACTTCCATGACTAAAACAGAACAACCAACATGGTTTAAAAAACACTTTTTAATGTGTGGTTTTGTTGTATTATTTGTGTGGGGGGGGGGGAGTCCCCCTCCATAAGCTCACTTTTGGGGATTAAATTTCTATATGAGAAGCAGCAAAAGAGGTATGATCAATGCGATGTATGACCTGACAAAAAGGTAAATGAGTTATGGACTAACAATAAGAGATAAAAGATGAACAGCCTGAGAAACACGGGGAAACCCTGGAAAAAGTAAAAGAGCAAGAGGGAGGGCTCTACCCTGTTGGGTAGATCTTCTGAGGAAGATTTATGAGAGGACATAGACAAAAATTATGTGAGATGAAAAAAACCATGAAAGTATTGTGACCAGAAATGATTCAATGATGAAACTGCAGATCACTCAAAGCAATTAATATTGACAAGCACTGAGCATTTTTTGAGGCATTCCTCCAACTCTTTGGGCAGGGTCTTCATTGTTTCTCTTATGCTGAATGTTTGAATTTGGCCTAGTAACAAATCAAACTTACATTGCCATTTGCACATGATAATGTTATCTCTCACATAATAGATAGATCTATTCAATATCAGTGAGAGTCTTCCTTCACCTGTGTCCTGTCTGAAAGAGTCTGCTTGTTTCTATAAAATTTGAATTCACCACCTGGATTTCCCCCCAATTTGTAACAAACATGTCTTGCAAAAGTTCTATTATTTTTTTTAAATTGTGACAATCTTCAAATATCATCATTATATTTAGCAACTAATTCTCTCCCTTGTAAAGCTAAATATATTATAAATATTCAAGATTACTAACTGTACGCAAGAAAATAGAATCATTTTATTTTCATCAGTATTCTCTTCAGCTACTAAATAAACACTAAATTTTAGTTTACTCTTTAAAAAAAGATCTCTACACTATCTCCTACTGGTTTCTGTCTTGATGGTGGTTTAGAAGGTCCACAGTGCTCCCTGATTTTCCCCCCAAATGTAGCAAATAATATTAAAATAAAATTCATACTTGTATATGTTACTGGCTTCTTGAAGCCTTGTTATACAAGTTTTAAACTGGTTTAAATTGGACAAGAATACCTAATGCCTCTAAATCTCTAAATATAGGTATCTAGAAGGATGTGTTGATGGTATACATTATATGTTTAGGAAAAGTAAATAGTCAACAATCCTTGAAATAGTGACCTATGAATGCATATTATCTGGGTCAGGAAATAATATCAACAATAACATCCTAAGTCAACTCTCAGAAAATAAAACAATAAATTGGGATCCAGGGACACAGGAGAGGTAAAGTTAGGGTATGATATGGAGTTAAGTGTAATTTTTACAATTACAATTACAAAATATTACCCATCAACAGCCATTTTGGACAGATAGTGATTCTAGGTTTATTTTTTTAATATACTTAAACTATCAAGTTGTATATGTACTAAATACTGAAGGGAATATTTATGTAAAATAAATTAAACATTTATTGCATTGAATTAACTTAAGAAAAATAAACTTTCATTGTATTTTTCAATTTTCACATTTATACAAAGTCTATCCACCAATTTGCCAATCGGTTATTTGCTTGTGAATGAACTGACTTCTACATGTGGTCCTAAACATATATTGTTTCTTCTTTAATTAGAGAAGAGTGATACTGATGACATATAAGCATGTGGCATGACAAAGGTGACCAACACTTCCAATATGAACTTGCAGATAGCTGTTCTTGATTTAAGCTTGTCAGTACTCTGCCTGGGTTCCAGGCTGTCAACAGGATTTTGACGGAAACATCAGCAGTCTTGAAGAAGCACTATATCAGTGCTATCAAGTACACATGAAATGAAAGATTCTGAGTTGCTGAGGGCCCAATTTATTTCAGGTCTGGTTTAATTCCTTTTAGGTTTGGGGCTTGTAGGCTTATCCTTATCCAGCACAGCTACTTAAATCTGCAATGTTTTATGTTAACCTCTGGTCATGTGACTGATCTGAAGCTTTGTCAGTCACACAGAAAACATTAAGGGTATTCATTTTCACATTGAAGACCCTGCAGACAAATGATCCTTCCCTCATTCTGCAAATGCTACAAAATTAAGAAAGGATTATTCAAAGTATAGTAATGATTATACTGAGAGTCACAATCACAGCATAATTTGGGATTAAACCCCATTTTGAACATGCAAATTAATTATGACCGAACACAGTGCATAGAGACTTTTGGAAGGGCAGCAACCATACCAGCTTTGAATAATATCCAACAAAAGTGTGCAGTCATGGAAGCACCCATCTTAATATTAGTAGCAACTTTCTCTCCTATGCCCTAAGCTTCCTTCAGGCCCTAGTTAACCTTTGCTCATGAAACATCATATGACAGAGATGGTTAATGGAAAGGCCTTGCCACAGTCATCTCTTAGTATCCTCAATCCCTTAGACAGAACCTCATAAAATTACATTGCTTTTTATTTTTCTGACTGTATGGTGCTGAAGCATTTTGCCATGATTCTCATTTTTAAATCTGTGGCTGTTTTTTTATCTTTGAAATGTCTTGGTTTTTATGACAGACTCACTTGTGTCTTAATAAGAATGTGCCACTTAGAAACCAATGCCTGCCAGTCATTTAAAATAAAGATACTGGTTACATTACATTGGTGCTTCAGAATTTATATCCTACACGTATCCACTTTTATTTTACCTAGGTGATATTTTGACAGTTGGCAATATTTCAGAGCCCTCTGGAAAACTATGCAAATTGGCTTTATCCTATTTATATTATCACTTGTTAGAAGACAGTTTTTAATCCATTCCTTCAACAAGAAACACATTTCAATACTCATGCTTCTTGTCACTCACACCCTTTTTCTTTGTGTCTGATTAGGCTATACATTCCACCTGTTATTCCCTTTAAAAAAAGCAAACCAACCTTTTAGACATGAGAGAATTAATTTCATTACTTTTTTCTTTCTTGATAATTGTGTTCATTCACTTTACATTTCTGTTTAGTGTGCTTGTAAATTGAAAAATCTGCTTTCTCTTGTTTGTTTCAAATGCCTCTGTTTGGCTGAATGTCTACCTTTTTTCTTTTGTGATTAAGCTCTCCTTTGCAGGTTATCTTATTTGGAGATGTACCTTGAACCCAATTCCTCTTTGGGATATAATATTCTAGTCTCTTTCAATTTGTTGTGAATGCAGAATATGTGCAAATAGCCATTCTTTCATATTTGAAACAATATTGGATTTGAATTTCAATTTTTTCCTTGTTCAGTCATTTCAGTCATGTCTGACTCTTCATGACCCCATTTGGGGTTTTCTTGGCAAAGGTACTGGAGTGGTTTGCCATTTCCTTCTCCAGCTCATTTTACAGATGAGGAAACTGAGGCAATCAGGGTTAAGTGATTTGCCCAGGGTCACACAGCTGGTAAGACCAGATTTGAACTCGGGAAGATGAGTCTTCCTGACTCCAGGCCTGGCACTCTACCCACTGTTCCACCTAACTGTCCCAGTTTTTCTTATAGTCTTGCCAAATGTGTTATTTGTTATTGAAATTTTAAAATTTAACAACTACATAATGTACAGTTTGAAACACAGGGTTGTTTTTTTCTTTTCTAATAACTATTTGTAGATTCTTTTAATTGATGCTTTTTATCTGTATTCAGAAGACCTGGTCAATTATCTTGCATCATTTCTTGCATTATAGTTTTCAGGATTTTTGATTAGGCAGGTTCTTCTGGGAGCACCAGGATTCTTAGTTTATTTCTATGCATCCTCATTTAAGATCAGTTTCTTTGGCTAGTGTAAAGTTCCTGTGTTTGTAAAGTAATGTGGTCTTTTGCTCTATTCTGCCAAATCCTCAGTTTCAACAATTTTTTGTGTGTGTTCCAAGTCTATTGCTTCATTCAGAGTTTCTACTTCTTTGGAAACACTCCATAATTTATTCAACTTTCCTCCCTATACTGTTCATATTTAATTTTGCATTGAAAGTTTTCATTTTTGTCCTAAGTTAATTCTGAGTTTCTCCTTTTACAAGTTTTCTTTCTTTTTACAATTATACTGTAGTTTCTTACTTTTGTCCATAGTCTCTAGGGATTTTACAAGATCTCTTTCATCAGATAATATTGGTTCATTATCCTTCATATTATAATATTTGTTCAATGTGCTTTGGTTTCTCATTGAGTTTTTACTCATTCTTTCTTCAGTCTTTATGATCATGATTCTCCTCTCTTAGTTTATCTGTTGTGGGCTTGGTTTTTACTTAGGCTCTCTTGATCTTAGGCTGTTTTAGTTTTCCTGTTTTTTTCTCCCCTTCTCCCTCTCCATTCCCCTTGAAAACTCATTTCACTATTTAGTCCTTCTTCCACTACTGTACAGACCTAAGCATGGACTATTACTATCCTGTGAGTATTGATGTTAGAGAAGAGATGGGGGCTGGCTAATACCAGGTTACTCTCTCGAGGGAGAGAAGATTGGCCCCCACAGGATTTTCAGTACTCTTTGCTTTGGCTCACTGCTTAGTTCCCTTTTAGCCTATGGTTCTAAATGTACAGGGTGTTCCTAAAGTCTGGACACATAGGAAAACTGATGGCAATGTGGAGTTATTGCATCGAGTTCACGTTAATCTTGCAAAAGCACATCAACCTTTGCATCACAAATGATGGAAATCATATTGAAGATGTTATTTGTTAATATTCCAATTAAATAAAATGTGGTTGAAAATTTCATTCATTTCTTGAAAATATGCATTTTTGCCTATGTGTCCAGACTTTAGGAACACCCTGTAGTATATGAGGAAACTAGGGTCCATAAAGATTAAACAACTTGTTTCAGTCATTTTTCTATTCCAATTTTTTTAATTAAGATTTTTATTTTTAGTTTATAACACTCAGTTCCGCATGATTTTGAGTTCCAGATTTTCTTCCTCCCCTTCCCCACTCCTCCCCCAGATGACATGGAATCTGATATATCTTCTACATATAACTTCGCATTAAACTTATTTACACAATAGTCAAGTTGTAAAGAAGAATTATGACCAATGGAATGAATCATGAGAAAGAAGAAACAAAATAAAAGAAAAAAAAAAAACAAAAGAAAAAAAAGAGCAAATAGTTTGCCTCAATCCGCATTCAGACTCCATAATTCCCTCTCTGGATGTGGATAGCTCTCTCCAACATGAGTCCTTTGGAGTTGTCTTTGAGCCTTGTATTGCTGAGAATAGCCAAGTCTATCAAGGTTAGTCATCACAGAATCAATATATCTGTTGTGTATAATGTTTTCCTAGTTCTGCTCCGCTCACTCAGCATTATATCCTGTAGGTTTTTCCAGTTAATAATGAAGTCTGTATCTTCCCCATTTCTTATAGCACAATAGTATTACATTACATTCATATACCACAACTTGTTCAGCCATTCCCCAATTGATGGGCATCCCTTGATTTCTAATTCTTTCCTACTACAAAAAGAGCCACTATAAATATTTTTGTACATACAGGTCCTTTTCCCACTTGTGTGATCTCTTTGGGATACAGTCCTAGAAGTGGTATTGCTGGGTCAAAGGGTATGAGCATTTTTATAGCCCTTTGCGCATAGTTCCAAATTGCTCTCCAGAATGGCTGGATCAGTTCACAACTCCACCAGCAATGTAACAGTGTTCCAATTTTCCCACATCCAGCATTTATCATTTTCCTGTTTTGTCATTTTAGCCAATCTGACAGGAGAGATGTGGTACCTGTTTCAGTCATTTTTCAGTCATACCTGACTTTTCATGACCCCAACAGCTAAGAAACTGAGGCAGATGGAGTTACGTGACTTGCCCAGGGTCGTACAGCTAGTAAGTATCTGGGGCCAGATTTGAACTCAGGAAGATGGGTCTTCCTGACTCCAGGCCTGGCCCTCCATCTGCTTTCTAAAAGGTTTGTCCAAGATAATATAGGTAGTAAGTAATGCAGGAGGCATCAAAATCTGGGTGTGAGTATGGATTAATTACTGTTTCTACTACACCATCAATCTTTGATCCTGCCGAAGTGCTTCTATTCTGCCTCCTTTCCATCAAGCAGAACTGCTGTACCTGCTCTGTTGGGGGAAAGGGCAGATTTGGCAGAGTACTTTCCATGGGATTTTTCTACAGCTAGTTCCTAACTCAGAAGTCTGAAAGTTTGCTTGTATTTCCTGCAGTAGGCACATAGCACTGGTTGGAAATATGAAGAGTGAATGAAAACTTTTAGTATTAAAGTTTTCTGGTGTAAATTCATGAGGTTTTTTAACCCAGTACATGGGTCCCAGCTTCTTAGCTAGAAGCCTCCATACTTACAGTCTTCATTGGGTTCAGCCTTCAACAATACCTAACATCTCTCTGGCTATGACAGACAGAAAAACAACCAAATGCACTTGAAAGGACATTGCCCCCTGTCTATAAAATCTATGTTTATCAGGTACCTTATTGAGCTAACCTGGCATGGAGACTATTATGACCCAGGTACACTATGTACCAACTAGGAAGAATAACAGAGAGCTTGATGCAACTGCTTGTGCCATGTTAGAGAACGGTGTCTCCAGAGGACTAGGGCTGATGTCCTTCTTCCTGCTATTACCTAAAGAATATTCAGCCTGAGGTTGCAGCAATAAAGACCCCTAAAGTTCTTCCCTTCTTTTCCTAGGTCCCCCATATTCCTTCCCCTGAATATTTTGTTTCAGACTTTAAATCTGCACTTTTGAGTTAAAACATTACATGGTTTACGATTTTCTGTTCTAATTTCTTTTGTGAATCCTATAGTTTTTTAAGGACTGGAAAAGAAACACAGAAATTAGAGAGAAGGAAGGGCATTTCTAACAGGAAATACAAAAGCAGAGAGAGGGAAATAAAGCCTGTTGTTTTCAAGGCCACCAGCCCTCCAGGAAACATCATTCATGTTGTGATGTAGATATTTCATCAAAATGAAATTTTATTTTCATGAAACAAATATTTCTGAACTTTAAACTTAGTCAACTGACAAATTCTTAAAAATAATGTCTACCCAGTAGATGTGCTGTGAAGACTATGTTTAATTCCTTGTGCCACACACTAAGAAGGGCACTGATGAACTAGAGCTAGTCTAAACAAAAAGAAGTACGATAATGAGTATGGAAACCTAGTATAGAGTCTAAGGAATTTCATACGGTTTTGTTTGAAAAAGAGAGGACTTAGCATGGACACAGTAGTTATTTTATGTATTGAAAAAAATCACAGGGAAGCAGAACTAGATTTAGTCTATATCATGTCATAAAAAACAATTAGGATTCATGGTAAACACTAGTGGGCAGTAAATTTTGGTTCAAAAGACATTATAACTGCCCAAATATAGAACAAGCTGCCTTTCAAAGTAGTAATCTCTCCATTATCAGAAGCAGAGGCTGAATAATCACTTTCAGAGTATGCTGTAAAGAGAATTCTTGAATCTGCAGGAGGCTATACTATACAACCAGTACTTTTTAACTCAAGTTGCACACTCAATTTTGTAGAAAAAAGTCATGATGTAGAAGATAAATGCCATAATATCATATTTAGAAGACCTAAACTGGACTACTTCACTTTTCTAACATAAATCAAATACAAAATCCATACATTCAGTCTCCTTTTTACAACAAAAATGTTCAAACCCAGAGTTCGAGGTAGCTACTTTTAACTAGTCCACAAAAAAAGTGAGCAAAGGCCTAGTTACAATTTCAAGAGGCTGACTTTGCTCACAATAAGCTAATTCCACATGCAATGACATGCTTGTTAAAAAGAAGGTCACTTTTCCAAATGTCTTCCCCAAAGGCAGAACTGCCAAATTGACTGCTGATCTATTCTTTAAAACCTATCATTTATTCAGTGTCATCCTGAAGGCTAACAAGGGAAAGCTTTTGCAGTGCCACTTTTAAGAAGGAGATGGCTGTCTTATAAGGGAGGACTTAAATATTTCTTTTTAAAATGATTCAAAACAGGATTGCACACTGGGGAAATAACAATCTTACTTTTCGACACTGACCTAACAAAGGATTAGAACACCCGTCTTTTCTCGCATGCTGAAAAGCCCAACTAAACTGAGTTCACCCTTGCACAATCTCATGTGATCCTGCTTTGCTTTCATACATCAGCAGGGAAGCATTCCATATCCAGTAGCACACGGACAGCTTATCTGGAGACAGGCCCCTGGGATTCAGTCTAGCAACATTAAGATGGACTGGAAAATAGGAATAGCATCCTTGCATGCTATTCCATACCTCCAGATTGGCAATTGTTGAAAGCTTCCATTACAGGGAAGCCTGACTCCAAACCATGACTTGGCAGTAAACTCTCATTAAGTGAAACTTGAGTACAATAGCTTGTTGATGGCAACTTGTCTAAATTTCCAGACTTGGAAAGCAGGTTGAAACCTGCTATGTCAATAATTCAGCAGCCATAATCTACAGCTTTAACAAAGAGCTGTTACAGTTTTCAATGGGTCATCACTTCCTATTATCTTCTAGACAATCAAACTTCATTTTTAAAACTGCATATGCTGACTTATTAGAATTCCCAGAAGCACAGAAAATAGTACATACAAATTGTCCTGTAAGCAAAGAATCTGATAATCCGCTTTCAAAAATCAGGTACTACTCCTCCCCAACTTCCTTATAACCTAAGCTTTCCTCAATAATACCTCCTGTTATTTTTGACATCTCAAAGCATGGAGATTAAATCATTATACTGAAGCTCACAGAATTTTATTAGGGTATACTGTACATATAAAAAGTAAAGCTTATAACTTCTAACTTATTTTCCTAGCCACACAGGTTAGGTCAAGCAAGCTGCTGAGATGGCCATCCAGTGGTACAGTCAATAAATACTCATAACATGCGCGGAACATGCAAGGATTGCATTGTGCGACATGCTAAGTCACCCAACACTCCTAGGAATTTGAAATAGTTTCTAACATCTTAATTGAAATGATAACTTGGCATCATGCAAACACACAAGTAATTGATAACTGATCTACTGGAAACCCCAACTAGCGATACAGCTTTATTAGACTACTGAACAACAACTTTTTTAATAGCTTCAACTCTGTGTTTGCTACAGGGATCCATGCATTTTTTCCTTCAAAAAGGGCAATTCATTGCCTTTGGGCCCGATTCTTGTTGGAAGCCATCTCCCTCTGATTATCATTCTTACTGGCAAATGCGGTCCAAATTCTCTAACAGTTTAACAGAGCAAGAGTGCCCTGGGTCATAGCTAGGGGCATGCATGGCATTATAATAAATACTACTCTGTCCTTTTATTTAAAGGGATTTTGGTAAATTGGATTATTTGTTCTTGTCAATATTCCTAGGAAGCATTAAGGTAGCAGGTACTATTCTTTCTCCTCCATGGTCAAGGAAACTGAGGTTTGGGGGTCATAAAACAAATCCACCCCTGAAACTGTAGAAGACACCTTCCTCGACTTACTATAAAGTGCTCTCTAAAACATGCTGTCATGTATCCCCAACTAAACTTGGCATGCCAAAGTTTTGTAATCACAGAATTTAGATTAAACAATCATTTCCTGCTTATGCCTTCACACACTTTTACTTCCTGACCCTCAATTCCAAAAAGGGATCTCCAATTCAATTTAGCTTTCCATAGAGCAACTTCAATCCCTGAGATCCTCTCAATTCCAGCTGGAAAGTTTATATCTCGAATTAATGAGGAAAATTCTACTTTAAATAGGGACTATGAATCTCATTGATCTGACTCCACTGGGTCTTTTATAAAAAAAAATACCAAAACTCTAAGCAGATAACAGCAGAATTCATCAGAGAGCAGTTTGATGCAGTAAGCATTTGGGTGCTTAAAATAAAGCTGTATTTTATAAACTACTTAGGAAATGCAATGCTGAAAATAAAGTGCTTCTGAACTTTGCCAGCCTACTGTTGATGTGTGTGTGTGTGTGTGTGTGTATTCAGACCCTTCTTTCAAATGATGCTGTCACTTACTAAAATGTAACAAGCAAAGCATTAAGAAAATAGTCATAAACATGTAAATTTATACTGTACAATGCACATCTCCCATTATCTATCATAAAGTTTTTGTAATGGTTCATTTAAAACAAAGAAACGGTGCAGTAGGGCAAACAACTGTTCTAAATTTGTAGAGAACAAATTAATGCATCATTAGATTTCTACACAGGTTCAGTCTGGCACAATTAGCCAGAGCACAGCCTGGGCATGCTGGAGGTCAGCCCTAAAGGGTCAAAAAGGGCTCTGTTCCAGAAAGAAACCTTTTGCAGCTGCTCACCCACATAAACTCCATGGGCTTCCTTTACACCACAGCTGTAGAGGCTAATCACAGTTTGGGGGCGAGGGTGGGAAATCCCATGGCCAACAGCTGCAACGTGTCATTCTGTATCTGCTTCCGTCTCCACAAGAACTCCCTGACTGCATTAAACCGCAACAGCAATAATGTACTTCATGATGAGGCTGGGGGACTCCATGGAGGAAACTGGGAAATTATACCACCCACGGGGGATGAAGTGATCTCCGACATCATCCATGTGGAATTAAAGGGCATTCCATCTCCTGCCCTGGAGGCCAGTTCCAAAAACTCCAGGTTCACTCAGAGGTTAGTCTAGCAATTCCTAGACCAAGGATCAATTTCCTCCTATACAGGAGACCTTAGAAACTGTGTGGCCCCAAAATCTCAGGGTCCTACTTGAACACACTCATCTGCCTAATTTTACTCCTCACTAACACTTTTCACATTTAGATGCAACTATTCCACTTGCCAGGATGTTTATTAAGCCACTCATCCTAACAACCCCAAATCAAACCTCACCACACAAATCATGTCACCCCCACCAGGAATCCTCTCCTTTACAGTTTCAGGGGAACATCCGAGTTACACGCCAAGGGGCAGACAGCCAGGTAAATGGAGTGAAAGGGACCTCATAGCATGACTGTCATGAGGTTAGCAACAGCTGCATCCTTGACATAACATGAGGGAGGGGAATCAAAGGGCAAAGCTTCTTCAAAGGAGTGATCCTATTGCCCCCTAAACTGTAGAAAGAGCTAGGAGCTTCACCTAGCCTTCTCATGAGAAGAGCTAGAATCCTCCCACAAAAAACCCCAGAGGACATCTAGTGCCTGAGAGGCTAAGAGAAGGATACTGGCTCAGTAGCCTGGCATCCTATCAATGTGCCCAAACACTGTGGGTCAAATCTATTATGTAGAAGTGATTAACCTAAAGGGAAAAAACTTCTTACTTTCCTGGACAGTTCTTTTCCTGAGACAAAGGATCAATTTAAAAGAAATGTCAGCAGCCATTTAGCCCTGACTATATTTAAGGAAATATTCTGTCTTCAACATGCCTGACAACGGTCATCCAATCTTTGCTCAGAGATTTCCAGTGAGGAAAAAAACCCTTCCTTCCAAAGCTTCCCATTCAACTTTTAGCTCTGTCAACAAGCTGGGTGGTGGTGTTTGTTTTTTCAATCAAGCTCCAATTTACTACTTTGCAATTTCCATTTCTACTTCTCTCTAGAGCCAA
This sequence comes from Trichosurus vulpecula, assembly GCF_011100635.1. NCBI lineage: Eukaryota > Metazoa > Chordata > Mammalia > Diprotodontia > Phalangeridae > Trichosurus > Trichosurus vulpecula. The sequence continues at coordinate 185,379,290 of NC_050574.1, forward strand.
AGAGAAAATGCTTAACTCCTCTTCCACACAATGACCCTTCAAACACTTGAAAACAACTATTAACAAATCGCTCAACTCTTTCATTCAATCTTTATGTACCATGAACTTTAGGATCTTCACCATCCTGGTTGATCTCCATTGGATGGTCTCCAATTTGCCAATCTATTTCCTAAAATATAGTACCTAAAATATGGTATCTCAAGTACTCCAGGTATGAATTTATCTGGGTAGGGTTCAATGGAATTATCACCCCTTTATTTCAAGATGTTATGCTGCTCCAAGGCTATATTAGTATTAGTTTTCTTACTTGGCATATCACACTATTAACTCATATTGAACTTACGAGCCACTAAAGTCCCCAGATCTATTTGAAACTGCTTTCTAGCTATACCTTCCCACTTTAAATTTGGCAAGTATAAGATAGGGATCTGCCTTTTATAATGCATATTGTACAAATCATCAAGTTAGGCAGTATTTGTAAAGCGCTTAGTACAGTGCTTGCCACACAGTAGACACTACATAAACGCTTATTTCTTCCCTCCCTCCCCTGAATAGAAATACAGAAATCCCCTCTACAGCATACTTCACATGGGGTCAACTAAATTTCCTCTCTTAGCTATGCTTCAGCCTCTAGGAAACAATGTAAACCTGCTTCTTCCTAAGTGGGACCATTTCATTGTTAGATAGTTCTACTTGCCCAGAAGTTTTCCCTTACAAGGAGCAAAACCATGCCTGTCCGACTTCTACTCATCTCTTCTTCCTCAGTAAAACTGTGAATAGTCAATAAACATTAATTTAAGTGACTACTTATGTGCCAAGTACTACACAAAGTTCTGGGGGACAAAAAGAAGCAAAAGACAACCCTTGCCCTCCAGGAGCCCAACAATCTAATGGGAAAGACAACATGCAAATATATACAAAGCAAGCTATATCCAAAATAGACAGTAAATGAGAAGAAAAGCACTGGAATTAGGAGGGGTTGGGAAGGTTTCTCTGTAAAAAAAAGGGGGGGGATTTTAGTTGCACTAAAAGTCACTTCATCCTCCTGAGCCTCAGGTTTCTCATTTAGAAAATGAGGGGGCTGGATATCATCATCCCTAAGGTCCCCATCAGCCCTGAGCACTTCACTCGTACTATTCAGGTGGCTCTTACCACTTGCTACCATTATAATCATACCTCTAGCCACTTGCTAAACAAAATGATCTGTAGTGCTCCCAGTCCCATCCCATATCTTTTCCCCTAGCTCTACCTCAAAGAGATCCCAGTTTTGGTAATATTATATCCAGGGCAGAAGACCTTTGGTTTTCATTTGAATTGTTGGTAACTTCTCAGTCCTGTGGCACATATACTGAACTTTCTTTCATTGCAGGTGAAAGGGGGAAAAATGGAAGAGGACCACAAAAGAGAACCTTTGTAGTCAGTTCCTCATTTAATGAAAATAATAATAGCAGCAGCATTCATACTTTAGTCTATAACATACTTTTCCCCCTCCCCATGAGATAGGTAGAACAAAATACAAGTACTTTGTACAAGTCTTATAGATGAGTTAACTAAGACTCAGAAATTAAGCGAATTGCTTAAAACCAGAGTTAAATAAATAGTAGATACTGGGAATCAATCTCAGGAGACATAGTCCAATGCGATTTCTACAACATCATGGTCTCTTTTCATCAAAAAGCCTTAAAACAACTTCCCAAGTGATACATGTCTGTTACAGAGGCAAGAAAGAGAGGCTGAAACCAAGATCATATTTTATTCTACAATGGGCCAGGGAAGGGGAGAAATTCGATTGGATGACTAAATAGCCAGTACTGAGAAATATACATACACACGGGCAGAAGGCTTCCCTACTTGAACAGAGTTTCTTACCCCAACTCCTTTTGGGACTCATTTCCCCCACAAACACATTTGCCCCAGGTAAGAATTGCCTAGGACTCTATGACATCCTTGAAGTCAGGGACAGCCCTCACTGTCACTGCAATAGGAAACGTATCAGTGGTGTCCCAGGTATGGTTTCATATCTATAGTCATTAAAAGATAGTATAAAATTTCATCTGCATTATTGCTTTACTAGATTTTTGTGGACTAACTAGTGAATCTAACCACCACAATATTTCTCTGGGAAAATGTTTCACATTTCCACGTTATAAATAGGCTTGTAGGACACAAACTGTTTAAAAAGGGGTTACTGTTTATACTGGAAAGGGGAAAATGATAATTTGGTTTGACTGTATAAAAGTAATGCCTTTATATGTACCTCTTATCACTTATACCTAATAAGAATGTAACATAGTCCTTATGTAACAGATCATTAACTGTGTCAGATACATTTTGTTTCAAGCTTCATCACAACATCAAAGTCTACATACATACTCGGTTCTCAGTGAGCTGTTCATGCAATATGATCATCTATTCAGGTTGAAAAAAAACACTTAAGATACTTACTGTCTTAGTAGTCTACTCAGAGATGTTTTCCCAATTCCTTTTTAAAACCCTTGCTAATGACTTCATAATCTATTTATAATTCTCCAATGAAGTGTGAAGTGTTGACAATTGTCAAACTCAAGACTTCAAAGCAGTTATTGTTTACTCATGACCTTTATTTCATCTATACTGAACTGCTGCAATAATAGAGATTAAAAAAACCACTGAAGAAGACAGGAGAAATACTAGACCAGTCCTTGCTTTAAAAAGTACTTTCGAGGAAAGAATCGAACATATTACAGCAAATATTATAGTCACTTGAAAACTAAGGTTAATTTAATAATTTCAAAAGCCTCCAAACTGCTATAAGGGAATAGCAATATCAATCAGCTTAAACAAGCACTAAGAAGGGACATAAAATTACTGCTAATTAAGTATATATTCAGTTTAAAATTTTAAGCTTAGGTCAAATTTATATTTTATAGTTATATTAATATATTGTGTATATACTTTACATAACCAATGAGTATATTTTGTCACCTTTTCTTTAAAAAAAAGGTTTATTAATGCCTTTAGTTTTTTCTGGGTGCACAGCATAATCATACACATACACACATACACATGCATGCACATGCACATGTGTTCTCTCATTGAACATTACTTTCTAACAAAGAAAGAACAGTTAACTGAAAATAATGAACATACTGAAGCCTGATAATGTATTTCAGTGGTGTCAAACTCAAATTGAAAGGATGCCTGTAGCACTGACTTAGAAAACCACAAGTTAACATTATCTATGTTTTATTGTATTTTTCTTTATTTCTTTAAATATTTCCCAATTACATTTTTATCTGGTTCAGGGCTACGCTCAGAAGTACTGTAGGCCACTTGAGGCCCTGAGTTTTACACTTCTGATATATGTGACATTCTGTCCCCAGTATCCTGCCTTTCGCTATCAAGGGTAAGAAATTTCATGATCTGTTTTTGAAGCCCAATATTGGGTATTTATAAGTACTCCCAGTTAAACCTCCTTTTATTAGGTTATTTTCTTTTTATAGTCATTGTAGTCATTACTGTCATCATTGTCTTACATCTAATATATTGCATTTTGGGGTCTGGACCTGTGATTTCATTGCTATAGGGAACTCACACTGAGGAAAACTCCCTCACCAAAGTAGAGGAGGTTGCTCGTCAATTCATAGTCTCAGATAATTGCCTGTCCCTTTAGAGGTTAAAGGACTTGCCATGAGTCACAAAGATGTTATATATCAGAGGCAATATTTTAACTCCACTGCCTCTCTATTTTGGATCAATTAACAAACGTTTATTAAACTCTTACTATATGCAAGAAACTGTGCTAATCACTGGGAATACAGAAAGAAAAGTCAACAAGCCCTTACTTTCAAGGAGCTTACTCTCTAAAGGAGAGACAACATGGAAATTCTCTCTACACATAAAAGTGTAGAGAGAATTTATCCTAAATGAACACAAGAGATTTTCAGTAGGGGGTGCAGCTGACAGGACCAGGCTTTGTCATAAAGCCAGGCTTGAGCTGAGTCTTAAAGGAAAGAGGAATTTCAAGAAGTGGAAGCAAAGAGGGACTGACTTTGCATGTGCAGAATAGCGAATAAGGTCATTAAGGCCAGAATGCAAATGCAAAGCAAAAGAGGGGAACAAAGTATAAGAAGATCAGGAGGATGGCAAGGGACTCATTTATGAAGAAGTTTAAATGTCCAACAGAGGACTTTATGTTTGATACCTGAGGCAATAGTGAGTCACTGGAGTTTCTCGAATGGTCAAATGAACACTTATGGAAAATCACTTTGACAGTTGTATGAAGGAGGAATTAGAATGGAGAGATGTTTTAGGCAGGAACCAGACAATAATGTACTACAGCATTCTACTAGGTGAAAGGTGATGACAGTCTGAACTAAGGTGGTAGCTCTCTGAGTAGAATCAACCAATTGTTTATCAAGTGCTCACTAGGTACAAAGCACAGTACTAAGTGCTGGGTTATTACAGAAGGGTTTTGGATATCTGGTCCCAGTTCACAGAGTTCACAGATTCCTGACCAGAGGTAGAGTACAAATGATAAAGGCTAATAAGAATGTATTTACCAGGGGTCTTGAAAACCTAATTTTAAAAAAATTTAAAAGGATGGAGGAGACAAAAGAAAGTCTATGGATATCCCTAAAGTCAGATGCCATAAAGAGTAGCCACAAAAAATTAAGAATAGCAGCTGAGATATGCAGAGAGTCACAGAAAACAAAATCCAAAAGAAGGATACAGTAGTAAAATCCATGGCCTCCATTGTGTATACAAAAATGCCCAAAGTTTAGATAACAAACAAGAGGACATGAAAACTAGAAGAATGAAACCCATAACTAAACTTTGGTTCTAGGTTGGCATGCTTTATTCAAATTTAAAAAGGGTAGGCAAAAAAGATAAAGGTGGAGCAGAATTATATAGTAAAGTATAGTCATACGAGCAAATCCAGGAACCAGAGTGTGGGAAGCATTATAGACAATACTCAGGTGAAGGTCAAAAGAAGGAGAAACCAAAATTACTTTTTCATTGGAGAGCCAGACCAACTAGACAGAAGAAGAAATTATGAGAAGTTTGGAAAAAAGATTGCAAGCCTGGTGCAGAGGCATCATATAGTAACAAGGGGGCACTTTAATTACCAAGACATCTACTAGAGCTCTTACATTGCTAATAACTATTCTAAGCAGCTAAAAAGTATTCCCAATTTTTCTTAGGGATAACTGTACCCTTTAAAGGGAAGAGGAATCAACACAAAGAAATTCTATTTTGGATTTGATTTTCACTAGCAATAAATAATTGGATTCTGGAGTGAATGATGAGAATCTTGGAGGAAAGTGATCACTCAATTTTAGAGACTGCAACAGAGAAGAAAGGGTAGAGTCTGATGTGCACCCCAGATTTTGGGAAATAAGATTTCAAAGAGTTCAGAGAAGAATAGGTAATATCCCATGGAAAAAATACTTCAGCAGGAAGTCAGTCCCAGAGGGATGGGAGATGCTCAAAATGAAATTCTGAAGAAACAAAGTGTAACAATTCCAATGAATAGTAAAAATAGGATTTGTCTGAGAAAGTCTGGTGCGGCTGCACAAGGAACGGGCCAACCAGCTTAGATTTTTAAAAAGAAATTTAGAGAAAGTGGAAACGTCTCTAAAATAGAAGATGAAAATAAGAGTGTGGCATAGTCCTATTGAAAGAGCATCAGAATTACTAAAATTCAGAATGAACTAAAGCTAGTGTGGAAAGCTAACAACAATAAAGGGGTTTAGCTATATTAGGAGAAAAATGAAAAGCACAGAAGGGACAAGGACTCTTGTTGAGGCAAATAGGACATTGATAACTAACAACAGAGAAAAAGCAGAGCATCTCAATTTTTATTGTTTCCATTTTCTGTTAATGACAAAACAGGAACAATGATCAGGTAGTTGATACCCAGGATAAACGAGGAGCCAGTAAGAGTACGTAGCTTCCGTTGGATGAGTTCAAGTCACCCTAAAAAAAAGATTAACTACATCTTCACTAGGTTTCCTGAAATCAGAGGCAGACGTGATTCCTGAGCCATATTTAGTGATGATCATGGAAAATCACCATCAAGAAATATTACACAAAACAGGAGAGGAACCACAAGATTGAAGAAATGTCCTAATTTTGTCAAAAGGAAGAGAAAAGAGACTGCAAACTGTTTTCCAGTATGTTTGACTTCAATTCCAGGGATTCTAGTGTGGATTATTATAAAAAAGGGAAAGGTGGAGTAGAGACAGTATGTGTTCACTTAGAAAGGGAAACAATTTTTACAAGTAGTCAGTATGGTCTTCCTTAAGAACAAGCTATCATGGTAAGCTTATTTCTTTTTCATAGGATGAACAAACAAGCAGATGAGGGGAGTTCATGGGATATATTTTATCTAGATTTCAGTCAAGCGCTTGATGGAGTATCTCACTCTACTTTTGTGGAAAATACAAAAGAATATGAGTTAGACAATAATACAATCCAAGAAATTTAGAATGGAGGAATGGCTGAACTCAAAGACAAGGTGTTAATGGTTCAGTATCAATGTGGTAGGAGGTCTCCTGAACAGGCTGTAACCTTGGCTCAATATGCCATTAAACATTTTTATCAGTATCTTGGATGCGGGCATAGATGACATACTCACCTAATTTGCTGATAACACAAAGTTGGGTGAGAGACCTAATACTGTGAATGACAAACTTAGGATATTAGGATTTGACAGGCTACAAAACTAGGCTGAATATAAGATGAAATTCAATAGGGATAAGTATAAAGCCTGTGTACTTAAAAAAAACCCAAAACACAACACAACTTCATAAATACAGGATGTGTGAGGTATGGTTAGACAAGCAGTTATTCTGAAAAAAAGAAATGGGGGATTTAGTGGACTATAAGCTCAATTTAAGACATCAGTGTACTCTATCAACCAAAAAAAAACCCAACAACATGATCTTGGACTACATTAAGACAGGTACAGCTTCCAAGAATATGGAGGTGATAAATCCACTGTACTCTGCCCTCATCTGGAGTACTGTGCTCAGTTCTGGGGTCCACAGTTTAAAAAGGATATTAAACGTTGAAGAGTGTCCAGAGGAAGGCAACTGGGATGATGAAGGGCCAGCAGTCCATAAAATGAGGAAAAGCTGAAGGAACTGAGTATGTTTAGACAAGAGAAAAGTAGATTTAGGGAGAACATGGGAGCCATCTTTAAGAATCTGAAGGGCTGTCAAGTGTAGGACAAATTAGACTTGTTCCATTTGGCTCTCTAGCTTAAAGTCGGAGGTGGGAGGGAAGGAGTGCAGTTATAAAGAACTAAATTTAGCACCCATTCCTATCAACACTAGAGAGAATAGGAATAAATGGTGTTTTTCTTAAAATGATGAGCATTATCTATCTAAAAACATCAGCAAGCATTATCTGTAATGGAGATAAGCTAGAAGCATTTCCAATAAGATCAGGGGTGAAACAAGGATGCCCATTATCACTACTATTATTCAATATTCTTCTAGAAATGTTAGCTTTAGCAGTAAGAAAAGAAAAAGCAATTGAAAGAATTAGAATAGGCAATGAGGAGATAAAACTGTCACTCTTTAAGGATGATATGATGGTATACTTAGACAACCCTAAAGAATCAACTAAAAAATTATTTGAAAGAATTACCAACTTTAGCAAAGTTGCAGGATATAAAAGAAACCCACATAAATCATCAACATTTCCATATATTATCAACAAATCCCAACAGCAAGAAATAGAAAGAGAAATTCCATTTAAAATAATTGGAGACAATATAAAATATTTGGGAGTCTACCTACCAAGATAAACTCAGGAACTATAGGAACACAATTACCAAACACTTTTCACACAAATAAAGTCAGATCTAAACAACTGGAAAAGTATCCACTGCTCATGGGCAGGCTGAGCTAATATAATAAAAATGACAATTTTACCTAAATTAATTTACTTATTCAGTGCCACACTAATCAAACTACCATAAAATTATTAAAGAGATAGAAAAAATAATAACAATTCATCTGGAAGATCAAAAGGTCAAGAATATCAAGACAATTAATGGAAAAAACGCAAAAGAAGGTGGCCTAGCCATACCATAGTAAAACTATATTGTGAAGCAGAAATCATCAAATCTATTTGGCACTGGTTAAGAAATAAAGTGGTAGACTTCCGGGGGTGGAGCCAAGATGGCGGCTGGAAAGCAGGGACTTGTGTGAGCTCCCCACCACGTCCCTCCAAAAACCTATAAAAAATGGCTCTGAACAAATTCTAGAACTGCAGAACCCACAAAATAGCAGAGGGAAGCAGGGATCCAGCCCAGGACAGCCTGGATGGTCACTGGATGAGGTCTATCACGCACAGAGTGCAGGGGAGTGGAGCTCAGTGTGGGAGGCAGCAGGACAAGCCAGACCAAGAGCCGGGCAGGACAGGCCCTAGCACCCTGAATCACTGAGCTGTTGCAGTTACCAGACTTCTCCACCCACAAACACCAAAGACAACAGAGAAGGTTAGTGGGAAAAGCTGCAGGGGACAGAGTTCATGGTTCGGCCACTGCCCCAGGGGTAGCGGGGGAGGGGCAGCTACAGAACTACAGCTGCAGTTACTTCTGGCCCCAGGCCCACCTGGTGGGAGGAATTAAGTGGCGGATCAGAGCAGGAGTGAAGAGCCTGCTGAAGATTTGCATCAGGTCCAGGTTGGTGGTTCTCGAGGAAGGAGGAGTGTTGGGGTGGCAGAGCTGGCGATATAGAAATAGCTCTGAAATCAACGGCGCATCCCCTCAAGCTTGGAACAAAGTACTCTTTGCTCAATAAGCAGTCGTACCCCAACGAAAAACTCAAGGGTCAAGTAAGTTAGCTGGGAACATGGCCAGGCAGCGAAAACCCACCCAGATTCAGTCTCAGACTTTGGAATCTTTCTTTGGTGACAAAGAAGACCAAAACATACGGCCTGAAGAAGTCAACAAAGTGCAAGAGCATACACCAAAAGCCTCCAAGAAAAACATGAACTGGTCTCAGGCCATAGAAGAGCTCAAAAGGGAGTAGGAAGGGGGGGTGGAGCGAAGATGGCACCTGGAAAGCAGGGACCAGCGTGAGCTCCCCACCACGTCCCTCCAAAAACCTATAAAAATGGCTCTGAACCAATTCTAGAACTGCAGAACCCACAAAATAGCAGAGGGAAGCAGGGCTCCAGCCCAGGACAGCCTGGATGGTCTCTGGGTGAGGTCTATCCCACATGGAGCTGGGAGTGGAGCGGAGCGGAGCAGAGCCCAGTGTGAGCGGCGCGGACCACCCAGACCAGGAGCCGGGCGGAGCATGCCCTAGTGCCCTGAATCAGTGAGCTGCAGCAGTTACCAGACTTCTCAACCCACAAACACCAAAGACAACAGAGAAGGTTAGTGGGAAGAGCTATGGGAGTGGAAGGAGTTTGCAGTTTGGCTACCGCCCCGGGGGCAGCGGAGGTGGGGCAGCAACAGAAGTACAGCTGTAGTTGCTTCCGGCCCCAGGCCCACCTGGTGGGAGGAATTAAGTGGTGGATCAGAGCAGGAGCAAAGAGCCTGCTGAAGATCTAAGTCCAGTCCAGGTTGGGGGTTCTTGGGGAAGGAGGAGTGTTGATGTGGCAGAGCTGGCGCATCCCCCCAAGCGTGGAACATAGTTCTCTTAACTCCACAAGCAGTCATACCCCGCTGAAAAACTCAAGGGTCAACTTAGTTGGCTGGGAACATGGCCAGACAGTGAAAACGCACCCAGATTCAGTCTCAGACTTTGGATTCTTTCTTTGGTGACAAAGAAGACCAAAACATACAGACAGAAGAAGTTAACAAAGTCAAAGAGCCTACAACAAAAGCCTCCAAGAAAAACATGAATTGGTCTCAGGCCATGGAAGAGCTCAAAAAGGATTTGGAGAAGCAGGTTAGAGAAGTAGAGGAAAAATTGGGAAAAGAAATGAGAATGATGCGAGAAAACCATGAAAAACAAGTCAATGACTTGCTAAAGGAGACCCAAAAAAATACTGAAAAAAATATTGAAGAAAAAAACACTTTAAAAAATAGACTAACTCAAATGGCAAAAGAGCTCCAAAAAGCCAATGAGGAGAAAAATGCCTTGAAAGGCAGAATTAGCCAAATGGAAAAGGAGGTCCAAAAGACCACTGAAGAAAATACTACCTTAAAAATTAGATTGGAGCAAGTGGAAGCTAGCGACTTGATGAGAAATCAAGATATTATAAAACAGAACCAAAGGAATGAAAAAATGGAAGACAACATGAAATATCTCATTGGAAAAACCACTGACCTAGAAAATGGATCCAGGAGAGAGAATTTAAAAATTATTGGACTACCTGAAAGCCATGATCAAAAAAAGAGCCTAGATATCATCTTTCAAGAAATTATCAAGGAGAACTGCCCTGATATTCTAGAGCCAGAGGGTAAAATAGAAATTGAAAGAATCCACAGATCACCTCCTCAAATAGATCCCAAAAAGACAACCCCAAGGAACATTGTCGCCAAATTCCAGAGCTCCCAGGTCAAGGAGAAAATACTGCAAGCAGCCAGAAAGAAACAATTTGAATATTGTGGAAAAACAATCAGGATAACACAGGATCTGGCAGCTTCCACATTAAGGGACCGAAGGGCTTGGAATACGATATTCCGGAGGTCAATGGAGCTAGGATTAAAACCAAGAATCACCTACCCAGCAAAACTGAGTATCATGCTCCAAGGCAAAATATGGATTTTCTATAAAATAGAGGACTTTCAAGCTTTCTCACTGAAAAAACCAGAGCTGAATAGAAAATTTGACTTTCAAACACAACAATCAAGAGAAGCATGAAAAGGTAAACAAGAAAGAGAAATCATAACGAACTTACTGAAGTTGTACTGTTTTGTTTACATTCTTACATAGAAAAGATGATGTATATGATTCATGAGACCTCCATATCATAGTGGCTGAAAGGAATATGCATATGTATATGTGTGTATACATATATATACATATGTGTGTGTCTATGTATGTATATATGTAGGTATATATGTATATATATATGTGTGTATATATATACACACAAAGGGCACAGGGTGAGTTGAATATGAAGGGATGATATCTAAAAAAATAAAATCAATTTAAGGGATAAGAGAGGAATATATTGAGAGAGGGAGAAAGGGAGAGATAGAATGGGGTAAATTATCTTGCATAAAAGTGGCAAGAAAAAGTGGTTCTGTAGGAAGGGAAGAGGGGGCAGTTGAGGGGGAATGAGTAAATCTTGCTCTCACTGGATTTGACCTGAGGAGGGAATACCATACACACTCAATTGGGTATCTTACCTCACAGAAAAGAAGGAGGAAGAAGATAAAAAAGGGGGGATGACGGAAGGGAGGGCAGACGGGGGGAGGAGGTAATCAAAAATAAACACTTTTGAAAAGGGACAGGGTCAAGGGAGAAAATTCAATAAAGGGGGATAGGTTAGGAAGGAGCAAAACATAGTTAATCTTTCACAACATGAGTATTGTGGAAGGGTTTTACATAATGATACGCATGTGGCCTATGTTGAATTGCTTGCCTTCTTCGGGAGGGTGGCTGAGGAGGGAAGACGGGAGAGAATTTGGAACTCAAAGTTTTAAAAACACATGTTCAAAAACAACAACAACAAAAAAAAGTTTTTGCATGCAACTAGGAAATAAGATACACAGGCAATGGGGCATAGAAATTAATCTTGCCCTACAAGAGAAGAAGGGAAAGGGGGATGGGAGGGGAGTGGGGTGACAGATGGGAGGGCTGACTGGGGAACAGGGCAACCAGAATATACACCATCTTGGAGTGGGGGGAGGGTAGAAATGGGGAAAAAATTTGTAATTCAAACTTTTGTGAAAATCAATGCTGAAAACTAAGTATATTAAATAAATTTTATAAAGAAATAAAAAAAAGAAATAAAGTGGTAGATCAGTAAAATACGTTAGGTACACAAATGCAATAGTAAATGACTACAGCAATCTACTGTTTGATAAACCCAAAAACTCCACTTCTGGGATAAGAACTCACTATTTGACAAAAACTACTGGGGAAAACTGAAAAACAGGATGGCAGAAACTAGGCATAGAGCAACATCTTATACCCTATACCAAGATAAGGTTGAAATGGGTACTTGATTTAGATATAAGGGATGACACCATAAGCAAACTATGAGAGCAAGGAATAGTTTTTACCTGTCTGATCTATGGAGAAGGGAAGAATTTATGACCAAACAAGAGACAGAGAATATGAAATGCAAAATGGAGAATTCTGATTATGCTAAATTAAAAAGGTTTTATACAAACAAAACCAATGCAACCAAGATTAGAAGAAAAGCAGAAAGCTGGGAAACAATTTTTACAATCAGTGTTTCTGATAAAGGTCTCATTTATAAAACATATAGAGAACTGAGTCAAATCTGTAAGAACACAAGTCATTCCCCAACTGATATATGGTCAAAGGATATATGGTCAAAGGATATGAACAGGCAGTCAGATGAAGAAATTAAAGCTATCTATAGTCATGTGAAAAAATGCCCTAAATCACTACTGATTAGAGAAATGCAAATTAAAACAACTCTGAGGTATCACATCTCTCCTGTCAGATTGGTTAATATGACAGAAAAGGAAAATGATAAATGTTGGAGAAGATATGGAAAAACTGGAACACTAATGCATTGTTGATTGAGTTATGAACTGCTCCTACCATTCTGGAAAGCAATACCACTACTAGGTCAATATGCCAAAAAGATCATAAAAATGGGGAAAAGACCCACACATACAAAAATATTCATTATATATTTATCTTTTTGTGGTGGCAAAGAACAGGAAATTGAGGGGATGTCCATCAATTGGGGAATGGCTGAACAAGTTGTGGCATATGAATGTAATGGAAAAGATTGTTCTATAAGAAATGATGCACAGGAGGATTTCAGAAAAACCTGGAAAGACATACACAAACTGACGCTATGAGCACAACCAGGATAACATTGTACATAGTAACAGCAGTGATTAACTATGATTGACTTCGCTCCTCTCAGCAATACAATGATCCAGGACAATCCAAAAGACTTGTGATGGAAAATGCTATCCACATCCAGAGAAAGAACTATGGATTCTGAATGCAGATAGAAGCATATATTTTCACTTTTTTTGTCTTTTTTTCCTCATAGTTTTTCTTTTTTTTCCTGATTCTTCTTTTACAGCATGACTAACATAGAAATATTTACATGATTGTACGTGTATAATCCATATCAGATTGCTTGCTGTCTTGGGAAGGCAGGAGGATGGGGAGGGAGGGAGGGAGAAAAATTTGGAACTCAAAATCTTACAAAAATGAATGTTGAAAAGTATCTTTATGTGTAATTGGAAAAAAAATACTATTAAGGGCAGAAAACAAAACAAATTTGTATTTCATGTCAGAAAAAAAAAACACCTAACAATTGTTAGCTGTCCCAAAGTGGAACAGACTGTTCTGACAGGTGGTAGGTTGCCCCTCCTTAGAGGTCTTCAAGCACAGGGTGAAAGATACCTTCTCAGTTATGTTATAGTGATATTTCTTTTGTGTCATCAAATAAAGGTAACCAGAAATGAAATAAGTTACTAATTAGGCATAAGGGAAAATCTCTGAAAAGTAGGGACTGTCTGAACTACCTCATTTTGAAAGCTGAGCACTAGAGTACAGTTAAAGAGTCAGAGTCAGTAATGTGGGTGGTCTAAGGATAATGATCTATTCCAAAGATCAAACCAGCAATTCATGAGATACCAGATTCAGTATATCTGACAAAGAAATGTGGTCTGAGGACAGTTAAGCCATGTTGTTCTTTTAGCTGCTCACAGATAGGAAGAAGAGGAACTTGCCTCTGCTTACTTCAAGAAATGAGTTAGAGTCAGCATCATTTTATGGTGGATTACTCTGTTTCAGGGTTGGTATTTCAAAAGTGCCTAAAACACATAGCATTGTTATAGAATGCATCAGTACAATTCTCTATTACCATCAGAGAGCTAGTGTAGAAATCAAGTTGGAGCTTCTAAATATACTTTCAGTAATTTCTCTCATTTAAATAAAATGGATATGTGATCACAGCGTTCTACTTCTGTTTCTAATTTTTAAAAATATTGCTTTTATAGTGAATTTTAATAGTAATCAGACTGGTAAAATGATAGATTTGTATATATTCTGATTCAAGTGAAGATTCAGCTTTGCTTTTTCACCTTTAAACCGAATCACTTTTTTGTGCTAATAACTTCTGAAACAAATTTAAACTACTGTTAAGCTGGGGGTGATGAAAGAGTTAATGGGTTAACCCACTACCCCAAGTTATGTAACACTACAAGGTAGGAGTATATGTTTGTCATTAAAGAATCCAAATCCCAAAGCCTAGCTTCCCTAGCTCACCCCAGATCCATAATACACATGTGAAATCAAAGATAGATTTAGCTTTTTCTCCTGTAACAATTCATCTGGGGATATTCTATTCATTTCATTGGTGAGTTCATGAGTGTGTGTGCATATTTATGTGGGGATATTGATACCTATATGTATACACATATGTACAAATTATTATAGTTAAGGTTCAATGAAAATCTCTGGAAAACTACAGCCAGTAGGCAGATGCAAATATTGTGATTAAGCACTGACAATCCCAGTGCCCAGGCATTTCCTGGGAGAAGCTGATGGCCTGGGGCACAGCCAAAGGCCATTAATTTAAGCCAGTCCTTCCTTAATCCCCAGGAAATACTCCATACAAGTCACAGAAGCAGTTATTGCTCTTGTAAGTGAAAAAGGAGAAGCTGGAAAAGAGGCATTTTACACACACACACACACACACACACACACACACACCATCATCATCACCACCACCACCAATAACCCTTTCTCAACAACAGATCATGCAGTTGCCTTCAGTATGCCCAAAATATTCATAGGGAATAAACATCCTGCTCATTAACCAATCAGATTACTCAAATTATCTTTCAACACTCCATTCATCTGATAATCACAGACATGTATTATTAAGGAACATATTTTAGATGTATCACCACAAAAGCTTTCTAAAGATTTCCTGTAGAGTATTGCCCTCAAGGAAGTGCTTAGAAGATCCTTCTATTCCTAACAGCCCCTAAAAGTCGGCTGAATCCAGCAGCTAGTTGCATTTATCAATCTAAACTTCCTTCACTTAGAAGAGAGTTAGCCTGAAACCAGTTTTATCAATAATGGGATAAATACAGATGCATGTGAAATGAGGATCCAGGTAGGGCTAGACTGGCAGGGGAAACTGCCTAGTGTCAGGAGATAAGTGTTGTCACATTGAAAGGGAAGGAGTTTAGTCTCACTCATTCATCACTTCTATGGAGCTCATGCTGCTACTTCACTTTGGAAACACTGATACACCAAGTCTAGGCCACCTGTCGGTGAGCACAATTGTGTCAATTCTTTTTTTTTTTTTATTTTTAGTTTACAACATACAGTTCTACATAATTTCGAGTTCCAGATCTTCTTCCCTCCCTCCTCCCCAAGATGGCATGGAATCCCATATAACTTCCAATTTTGTCAGTTCTTAATTATCCTAAGAATATATTATTTATACTGACTGAAAAGGGAATCACAGCCATCTGAAGGCCAAGTAATTAAAAAACCCAATGACCTGGCTACCCCCTATTCTCATGCTGATTTGCCGATTATTTACTGAGAACAAAACTTTACCAACTGTTCATCACATCAAATGCAGCCCCAGTCTCCCTTTCCAAACTTCCTTTGGAAAAAAGACCTTAGGGGCCTCAGGAATAGGGTCCTTAATATGAGCCAACCAAAGGAAACTAGGTATCAAATCAGAGACCTGGATGTTGAACTCTTCTGAAGTATACCAGGAAATATTCTTTTCTTTCGGAGAAATTCTGTCAAAACAAAACCTCAAATAATGCTAATACTCAATTTCTAAAAGTTTTTTTGGCTAATAGAATTATCTCTTAACCACCAAATGATCAGAAACAATAAAGTATTTTCCCATTTGAAGCTTTCTCAACTATCAAAAGGTACTCATAGACGCATAAATCTGTCAGACAGAACATTAGGACAGGCAGAACAAAAGAGTTTACATATAAAACTCGGACTGCAGCCTCAGCAACTCATGTGTTTGTGTTAAATAAGAATGGATTAGCCCCCTCCCCTCCAAAAAAAACCAATGAGAAGACTATTAAGGAGTTAAAATAAACAGAAAAGCTGGGCCTCAAACACACCTCACCTGCATTTGTTATTCCTAGATTTCAACATATAGTATTATTAAAGAACATATTTTTCATGTATTGACATAAGAGTTTTCTAAAGGTGTTCTGTAGAACTTCCCCCTCAAGTAAAGGTTGAAAGAGCTTTTTAGTCATTATTTCTACTATTATCTTAGCCTCTCTAAACTACAGAGATTTATCAGATATATGCATGAGCTACATTATCACTGACAAAGCATTTGCAAAGTTGTTTCTGGAAAGCTAAATATTAGAGTTTGTTCTATAAGCAAGTTAAAAAAAATCTGGGAAATAGTTTCAGAGCTGAAAGACACACAATTCCCAAAGAAGATTGTTAGGAATGAAATTATCAGGACTACATACTCTCAAAGATTAAATGACTTTTTAATTAACTCTCTGAAGAAAATTCCCCTTAAGATTGTTTCTCATTTTCCAATACCGAAAGTAATTAAGCTCTTAAATTTATATATTAATTTATGCTTTACTCTTTTCTAGGTTTCAATCCTAGCAAATTAAATTTTGTACTAAAAATAAACTCCACATTTTTACAAATTTGCTTTTCTGGTCTCTCATTACCATTGACTTAAAAATTGCATTTTTCGTAGAATAGCCTAAATACTTTATAATCAGTATTTGCACTTTAAAATATATTTGAGAAACCAGCTTATATGAAAACCTACTTGACTTCACTTTAGAGGACAGTACACTTGGTGGATCAGTGAAATTAATGATGTTGGATACTTCCTCCAAAGGTTAGGTGACAATCCATCCACACTTTCTCATCTTGTGTAACTTTTGCCCATGGCATCCTACAAATCCTGCACAGAGGGTGCACTGAACATAATGGAGGCCTGCCCATCATTTTCTTAGTTTTGCATGGATACCAGTAAAGCACAAAAGTTTTCTCACAACCTTCTCCTAAGTACTTTCTGGTCTATGGGTTTTCATGACACTGCCGCCCTCTCTTGATTCTCCTTCTGTCTGACCACACATTCTAAATCTTTTCTGGGTGGGGAACCTGTGGCCTCAAGGCCAAAAAATTTGTTCTGTGAAGTTTGGATTCAGTCAAAGGCCAAACTTGAGGTCCTAGAGGACCACATGTAGCCTCAAGTCCACAGGTTTCCCAACCCTGTATTAGATCATCATCCATATCCTACTCCCAACTAATCCAGGACTCCAGGTCTTTGTTCTGGGTCTCCTCTCTGTATACTCAGTGACTTCACTAGCCACCATGGCTTTAATTTTCTCTATGTAGGGAAGTCCTAGATCTATATACCTAATCCTATCAACTGCCTTATTAAACATTTTCAACTGGATGTTCTATAAGCAATTTAAGGTCAACGTCTCCAAAACAGAACTCATAATTTTCCCCCCAAACCATTTGTTGTTGTTGTAGTCAGTCATTTCAGTCATGTCCAACTCTTTGTGACCCCATTTAGGGTTTTCTTGGCAAAGATACTAGTTTGCCATTTCCTTCTCCAGCTCCTTTTACAGATGAAGAAACTGAGGTAAACAGGGTTAAGTGACTTGCCCAGGGTCATATAGACAGTAAGCATCTAAAGCCAGACTTGAACTAAGATGAGTCTTCCTGAGGGCAGGCCTGGTACTCTATCCACTGTGTCACTTAGCTGCCCCCAAACCATCCCTATCCCTAAGTTCCCTGCTTCTTTCAATACCACCTTCTTTTTCAGTTACCCAAGTTTACAACCTGAGAGACATTCGCTACTCCTTGATCTCTCTCCCTTCACATATCCAATCAGTTGCTCAACTTAAATTTTTTTTCCTCCCAAACACCTCTTGCCATCTGTCTTATCTTTCTATATAAACAGCCAATTATCATCTTGCCTCAAATTTCTCTCTTTTCTAATCCACCCTCAACACTGGGGTCAGAGTAACTCATGTTATTTCTCCAGACAGGACTTCCTAAATAATGTGCACATGCACAAACACACACTGCAAGTCATGTCATCATCTCCCTGATGTCATGGTCCTCTTTGAGAATGAAGGACAAACACAACCTGTGAGTAATCTGAGCTGCCTGAATAGAGACCCAGCTAGTTGGGTTACTCAGCTCTGCCTCTTTTCTCCAAAGGGAGGTAAATTTGGATGGCCAAAAGCTGCCTAGTTAACTTGGGGTTCACTGGCTAGGCTTCTTTCTCAAGGACCAAACCTTAAACCCACAGGAGTTCATAGACTGGACAACAACAGGTCCCTGCCCAAGCACCACTTATTGGCTATTTTTGGGCCCTCCTGGCTCAGAGTGAATGTAAATAGTAACTATTTCTCTTTTGGCCAGCAACCCTGAGAGTATTCCCCTCTCTGTTTGATTTCTTTTTTTTATTAAAGGGGCCATCCCTTGACTCCCTTCTTAAAGAGGCCTATTCACTGAATGGGTGTTACCTCATTCAAAGTGAGAAGCTGAAAAGACCTTAGCCTAAAAGGGCCAGGGTCTCTCATTTTATCCTGGGTCATCTCCAGTTGTCCTGATGGATATCTGGCCACTGGACCCAGATGGCCTTGGAGGAGAAAGTGAAGCTGGTGACTCTGGACAGCCCTCCCTCACTCAAATCAAAGTCAACTGCAAATCATATCATCATCTCCCTGATGTCATGACCGTCCTCTTTCAGAAAGAACAACATAACCCCTGTTTCATAAACACTGATCACAGAGAACTTACATTCTAATGGGGGTAGCAAGAAATATATATAAAGTTTTCTATAGCACTAATATGAAGTTAATGAATGCAAAAATATATCACAGTAATTAAATACAAGGTTTTTTGGGAGGAAGGGTACCAGCAGTTGTGGGAGATGGGGAGGTCAGAAAAAGGGGGCACGCAGAAGATGGAAACTGAGTGGCATTTTAAGGTAAGAGAAGTACATTTCAAGCCTGGGGATCAGCCAGTGCAAAGGCATAGAGATGGAAAATGGAGTGGGAGGAACATAGAGGAGGCCACTCAAGCTGTGATGCACGAAGTACAGGACTGGGTTCATGTCCAATGAGTCTCAAAAGACAGGATGTGGAAAGGTTGTATTTGGCTTTAAAAGGTCAACAGAAGAGTTGCTGTTTTATCCTAGAGAGAGCAGGAAGCCACTGGAGAGTCATTATTCCTCTTCATATATTATGTGATCAAAACCTCCTGCTCCTCCCCAAGCTGTTCCATTGTCCAGCTCTACCTTTGCATGATCGGCTCCCCATGCCTGGCACATGCTTGTTCCTCACCTCTGCCTCTAAGAATCTCTAGTTTTCTAGAAAGTTCAGCTAAGTGATGCCCTGTACACAATAAATGAATGAATTTATTAAGGCTTTATTAAGTACTTCTATGTGCCAAGCACTGCCTAGCTGCTTGTGTTGCCAAATTACCCGTTATTTATTTGTTTTGTTTTGGTATGCACTTATAGATATATGTTATCTCCCCTGATAGAATGTAAGACCCTTGAAGGCAGGGGCTGTTTCATTTTTGTCTTCGTTTATATCACACAGTATAGTGCTTACTACCTAATATGTCTACTGACTGTTGTTCAATTGTTCAGTAGTGTCTGACTCTTTGTGACCTTGTAGATTATACTGTTTATGGAATTTTATTTGGCAAAGATATGGAGTGGTTTGCCATTTCCTTCTCCAGGGGATTAAGGCAAACAGATGTTAAGTGACTTGCCTAAGGGTCACAAAGCTTGTAAGTTATTGAAGGCCAGATTTAAACTAAGGCCTTCCTAACTCCAGGCCCAGCACTCTATCCACTGAGCCACCTAGCTGTCTCCTAATCTGTTGTCAATCTTAATAAGTAGAAAACTGAAAAAAGTTATTTCTATTACATTTAAGGGCTATTTTATTATGTCTTAATCTATTCCTGGGAGAAGCCTTGACAAATAAGATTCTTAAGGTAGTGTTTCCCTCTATTAAAATAAAAAAACTTTTTTATAGTCAAACAAGTATATAAGTATCTTGTCAATCATATGACTATAAAGATGTCTGCAAAAGCCCAACTTTTCCCTTCCCAACTCTTCATGGATTTCTTTAATACATGTGTATACTGTTTTCATTAAAATTTGGTAAAGATGCAAAATTAAGCAGATGGATCCAGAATCACTGGTATTCTTTCAATTTGCCTTGGAGAGTTGTGAGAGAATAAGTTCCATAAACTTTTTCAAGTATTTGGTATTTCCAAAGTATTTCCTTTTGGATATCTTAAAAGTCAATACCTCAAAGCTTTCAAAATTCTGATATCTTCAGCACAGGCTTCCTTTGTGTGTGCAGAGCTTCCTAACTTTGATTTTTTTAAATTCTCATTTCCATTTCTCACAAAGCACAGAGACTGTGCTGTTAAAGTCCAAATATAGGAGTTCCATTGTTATTGATGAAGAATTTGTTGCAAAAAAAAAAATTGCAGATCTTTTCCACTTTTTTGCCTGCTGATTTTCCTCTCATAGGTTTCATCCTTAAATATTCTTGGGATGACTTGACTTGGTTGAATCTCTTAATTAGATTTCTTTAAACTGATCCTCCCATACTCAGTTTCCAGATGTTTTAAAAATAATGCTGGGAAATTACTGTACATGACCCTCCTTAGTAAGATTTTTACAACCTTGTATTGTCTTTGGTTGTCACCTTCCTTATTTTCTAAGGTGATCAAGAGTTTGTTGCCTGAGGTGATTTCCTGTCTCTTTTCATCTCTTCTGTTGTGGTAACTAATTTTTATTAGTTAAATATCTTTAGGAAATGGGATAAAGAGTTCTAATGCCTGTTTTTTTAAAAGTCAATTTACATTTTTAGATGTCAGTTTGTTTAAGAAGGCCAGGTTGTAAGTGGCTTAATTATATGTCAAATCTCATTTTTATACAATCTTTTAATTTGGTAATTATTTTGATCTTTGACATAACCAGTCAATGATTTGATTACACAGACTGATGATTTTGCAATGACTCTCATATCAGTAACCTATTAGTATATGTCTGTTAGTTTATATTTTTTGTGATCTGGTTTAGCATCTGTTGTATATGTCTTAACTCTCTTGAAGAAAATATTCATGAAATATAGGTAAAAGCTGTCTTTACAGTCTACATGTTTTTGGCAGCTCACTTTTTTATCCTGAAGTGTATTTCCCCAATATACTCTTGTGGAATTGCCCCTTATTGTCTACCTTTGCACTAAAGTGAAAAAGTATGTTGATTTATTTCTTTACCTCCACATTCTCTGCAACAGATATTGGCACATAAGCTACAATTATCTTCATGGTGGTCTTTTTTTGCAAATGGGTAGCATGAATAACGCAACACAAGGTGACCAAACATGCCATGAAAGGAGATTTCTTGTTGCCTTTGAGAATACAATAAGAACAATTTAAAGGAGAAGCTATGGGGTCATCCTTCCATTCAGCTGTAACTTTCTATTTTCTTCTAATTTTAGTTATAGCAGAATGTCAAATTGGCAGGATGTTGTTTCTCAAATAAGTCTATCCACTTGCTCAGTTAATTAGGTTCCCACATTTAGAGTACAAATAGCTAAGTTAAAGCTTGTAGAAGGGACCAAAAAAAATGTTTTTAGTACTTTTGTCTCCTTTGTCACACTTCCACTGTTAATGCACATATGGAAAGAGGTCACAAAAGAATGAAAACTAACTTGCCTTTTCTTTTGTTTCCTGGTTTGCCAGGGCCAAAGAATTCTTCACCAAATGTGAAACCTACTCATTCAGAGCTTTTGCATAGTTAGTTAGTTAGGCTGGTCTTTGGGAAGCAGTTAGTATTTCCTAGGATCATTACTTGAAGCTTGTTTCAGCATGGTAGAACCTGCCAGAGTTTGTACTCTATTGGCATAGTCTTGGACAACCCAGGGTGACCTCCATACCACGATGAAGTATTGCAACAAAATTTTGTGGGCCTTAAAACCTCTAAATCTCAGTGTCATCTGTCAAATGAGGATTAACCTTGCACTACCTGCCTTAAAGGATGTTTGATCGCCTCATGTTGCATTGTTCATGCTACAAATCACAGTATCTTTGAAGAACTATGTAAAAGGTGACAGAATTTAACAAGTTAAGCGAGGCACTTATGTAAGGAAACCTGTACTTACATTGGGTTTTTTGGTGACCAAGGAAAGTCAATCTTTTAAAGCTGGAATATAACAAAAAAGAAAACTGAAGAATATATCTCATGTTATTATCAGAGTTCAGCCAAAGTTAAAAAAGTGATCTCATATTCTGAAATCAAGAGTAGGTCTCTTCAAAGAAGAAAACTCCCAAAAGGTAAACTACTCAAACAGAATAACAACTGACTTTGAGAAGCTGCTTGCAGTTAGACAGTTATTCGGGAGAGATGTTTGGCTGCCTTTGAAAATCCAAATGGGGAAAAATTAAAAAAGAATAATATAAAAATTCTAATTTAATCTTTTTATAAGTCTGACCAGATCTAGTACACGTTTCTTTGATTCAGCCTACTAGTAAAAGTCAAGGCACTCATGTCAGCTTCCACTTTAGCCTTGAACTTGAAAATGATGATCAAATCCAACAGTAAATGTCATGAGCATTCTGTTTTCCTAAAGGACTTCTGTACAGCTAGTATACACATGTGTACGCACAGACACATACAAGTAAAGGCAGGGGAGTTGCTTACTGATGAGAAGTTATAGGAAAGGCAACACAGCAGTGAGGAAAGACCTGTAACTGGAATCAGAATACATGGGTTCAAACTCCAGCTTTACTTACCACCAATATGGCACGTCTTGAGCTAATGTCATAGTTTCTCTGGGCCTCAAATTCTTCCTCTGTGAAATGAGGGTCAGACTAGATGAACTTAAAGGTCTCTTTCAGCTCTAAATATAAGATCCTATTAAATAAACTTAGTTAAACCCTTCTCTTTACTTTCTCTTTCCTAAAATAGCAGCTCCTGAATAAGGTTATGAGACAGTAGTTACCTAATGGCTAAAATTTCTTGATATTACATTTATTCTATCTCTACGACTACTCATTATGGTAAATACCATCAAAGTAATTCAATGATTATGAAAAGAAGCTCAATCTTCAGCTCAGGATTATTTTTATTTAGCTATAATCCCCAAACAAACTTGAAATGACTTTCAAGTGGATTTAAACGGCCTTGGCTCTCCCCAAACAACCAAAAATGTCTTAGCAAATACTGAACGCCTCTATCACTTTTCTTAACGTCTTCCAAAATCTACAATGAAGAACTTCAGTCCCCCTACATCCTTAAAGCTTCTTTGCAACTTGTAGCTCAAAACCATTAGTATTATTTCCTGAAAAGGTAATTTAACAATCCTTGATTGCATCAGGACTATATATAGTTAAACTTGAAGGTGAAACTGGAATTCCATTACTGCACTAGCATTTGTAATTGTAGACAATGACTTCACACTGGACAGAGACTTTTCATGAAGAACACTACATATTTTATGTCACACTGGCACTATTGCTTTTACATTTACTTTGCTGAATGTCCAATTAACTCTCTGAAAGCCAGTATTTGTTCTATTTCAATAAAAGGAAATGGTGAAATAAAGGTTTCCTCTCAGTTAACAACACTTCTAAGATTTCATTTGATGACTGGACACAAACCTTTGTGCAAACCTTAAATAACCTGTTGTATACAATTTTATACATCTTTACAAAACCCAAAGTCTTACAGTTGAAATGGATTGTTCTAATCTTTTAATTTTCTTTCTCCCACCCTCAATTTCTTCTACAACTCCAATGGCTTAATCATTAACCTGTTGCTGCCAATTTCACCAGTAACTAAGATGACTCCCCTGAGTCAAGCTGCCCAATCTAGAACGACTTCCTGAAAAGCTGTTATGAAACTGATTTCACAAAACTCACTCCCCTTGTGAGGTTTTTCTTCTGAAAGCTCTAAAAGAAAAATAGAAAATCAAATTACTGTCCCTTGATGAGTTGAGGCATTTTACATGGGAAAATTGGATCACATGTTTCAATTTAAAAAATGCACAGATCAGTATTGATTTGCTACTCAGGGTTTTTTTTAAAATGATACAAACAAAAAATTTACAAGAGCTGAAAATGGAAATGAGAAACTTGGTAGGGGAGAATTAGTAGGGTAACTACACAGATCATACTATGTAGGCATAAAACAGCAGTTTTTGGTTTTTGGTGTTTTTTTTAAATCAGGTTGTATAGACACCACCAGTCACTAGCCAAGCCTAATTCACACAATTATTACCAAACTACTTACTAACTTTATAAGCCTATAATTGGACATGTTCCTCAAAAGCCTTTTATAACTCAGTATTTTGTGAAATAAAACCCCCTACAATATGCACTTTGGGAACATATTTTTCAGCATACATATAACACATAACAATGTCCCAAGCACTTTATAAATATTCAGGAAGACTGCATTTGACTTCCAACTCCTAGGTGCCTTATTATTGTATTCTGCACTGCCAATAAAATATCAACTCAACTGAGAGGTAGAAGGCAAAAGATTTGCCCAGAATCAGCTCAAGTTAGGAATAAAACCCGTAAATCAAGCTTTTCTCTTGGGCATTATTTTTTTTCTTTCAAATACCCTGCATAATCATAAGTTTAACAGACCTCCCCATTACTTTCATATATATGTGTATATATATATACATACATCTATGCACACAAGCACATACATATACATGTATATGTGTACATCTATATGTATGTATATATACCCAATGTGCTAATAATAAACCTCAGCTGAGATGTCCGAAGTCAGAGGTAAAGCTTGCTTAAGCTGTTAGAAGGCAACCCAAGGGACTGTCACAGAAGCTATAAAGTCACTCAATTATACAATAAGGGTTTTGGAGGGTTGTAAAAGAAATAAAGAGCTAATGTTCTGATCCTCAAGAAGCTTATGGTCTAGTCAACTATGCAGTGCAGGCATACACATGTGCGCGCGCACACACACACACACACACACACACACACACACCTAGTTCAAATCCTTGATCTGTTTTTGTCCCACTATTTGTGTGACCTTAGATATGTCACATAAGTTCTGTGATCCTCAGTTATTTCAGGTATAAAATGACAGGGTGGGACTGGATGACTTCTGTGATCTTTTCTAGCTCTAAAGGTATAACAATACAATCCTATGACGCAAAAGTATTTTTTTTGGAGTAGGAGGACGGATAGACAATGAGGAAGAGGAGGAGGAGGAGAGCAGACTGAGGCTAAGTCCTTGCCCACATCCACCATATCATCTGAAGTATCAGCCACATTCCTCATTTTCCCCCAGCACACTATCCAATCTGCCCAACTCTATACTGGTTACTTTCCACTTCACATGTACCCCAACTTTCCATCTTCCCATTACATCATGTGTTCCATCAACTGAATGTAAGTTCCTTGAGAGTAGGGACAATCTTGTTTTCCTGATCATGCATTGCCAGTGCTGAACATTGCCTGACACATAGAAACACCTAGGTGGCTTTATCTAATCTTATCTTGCTCACATTTATGTAGGACTTTAAGCAAAGTGCATTACATATATTCTCTCATTTGATTATAATGAATATGACTCCTGATAAAATATTTTTGGCCACCCCAACTAGAGATGTAAAAGCAACAAAAACTGATACTCATTCCTAGCAAAGATCAGTACTATAACCTCATGAAGTAAGATGTGAGGATGGCAGCTGTAACTGGGATGATGAATGCAACCTAGGATTCTGCTAAGCATTTATCTTGATAGTGACGTTGGCTTGGTGGTGATAATCAATAGCATTTATATAAGCATTTCATGACTTCCAAAGCACTTTACATAGATCTCATTTGATCCTCACAACAATCGTTGGAGGTAGGTGCCATTATTATCATCCTTGTTTGACAGATAAGGAAACTGAGGCAGAGGTTACATGACTTGCTCAGGGTCACACAAATAGTAATTTAAATTACATATAAAGATTTTAAGTTTAACTTAAATTATATTTAAATTTTAAATAGGAATCCAAAATGCAGGATGTTATAGAATTTATAACTTATAAAATTTATAATTTATAATTTTGAGTTATTTTAATTTTTGAGAAGCTAAGGCCAGATTTGAATTAACATACTTCTGACGTTAGGCCCCGCCACCAACCTGCCTCTGAATGACATTAACTCTTCTTGCTTTTCTCTCACTTCAAATTCCTCTTTTTTTTAATTGCAGAGTATCAAAGAAAAAGCAATGTGTCTCAAAACCCACTTTTAATCAGTAAATAAATAACACATTAAAGGGTAGAGAAACTTACTTCAATCTAAGTGAAGCTTTGGTTTTCAGAAATTCTTGAATAGAAATAAAACTGGTGCTAAAAAGTTAGAGGTTCATGAAAGTAAACGAATTTAATGAGTTGTGCAGGGGTGAGTGGGTTTATCTTGTATTTTCAAATTCTTTTTTTTAATAAAGTAGTTCTGTACCTGCTTGAGCCTGAAGATACAGGAATTATATCTTTTGTCTCTTATAGTTTTATAAGATCACAAATTGAAGGATGGAAAGGACCTTTGATATCAATCAGTCCAACACCCTCATTTTTCATGAGGAAACTCAAGTTCAGGGAAATTAAATTAAATCTGCCCAAAGTCACAAAAGGCCTAAGTAGCAGAGCCTCGATTTGAATTCACATTCACTCCAAATATGACAGCAAATACAATGTTCTTTTCACTATATCAACACCATTCAAGTTTCTGACTGATTCTCAAGATTAAAGTAACTCAGGGTTATTAGAATTTATAACATCCTGCCTGTTGTTTTTATATATAACCTAATTTTGTGTATAAATTAGGAAATGCATACAATTACCTCATTAAACTATACTCCTAAATTTAATATCTCAAATAGGATTCCTTAATTAAAGAGCTTGTTACATATAGTATATGTCTACATATCAATATAAGCAATTTTAGATGTATAGTTTAAAATAAGTATCACATACACTTTTTAGTTTTTCATATTTTATTATTTAATATTTTTAGTTTTCAACATTGATTTCCACAAGATTTTTAGTTACACATTTTCTCCCCATGTCTACCCTCCCCCACACTCCAAGATGGCATATATTCTGACTGCCCCATTCCCTAGTCAGCCCTCCCTTCTGTCACCCCTCTCTCCCCCATCCCCTTTCCCATTACTTTCTTGTAGGGCAAGATAGATTTCTGTGCCTCATTGCCTGTGTATCTTATTTCCCATTTGCATGCAAAAACAACTTTTTATTTTGATCATCTGCTTTTAGAACTTTGAGTTCTAAATTCTCTCCCCTCTTCCCTTCCCACCCACCCTCTCCAAGACGGCAAGCAATTCAACTTAAGCCACACATGTATCATTATGCAAAACACTTCTACAATAATCAGGTTGTGAAAAACTAACTATATTTCCTTCCATCCTATCCTGTTCCCCTTTATTCAATTTTCTCCCTTGACCCTGTCCCTTTTTGAAAGTGTTTGCTTTTGATTACCTCCTCCTCCTATCTGCCCTCCCTTCTATCATTCCACCTTTTTATCCCCTTCCCCCTACTCTGCTGTGGGGTAATATACCCAATTGAGTGTGAATGTTATTCTCTCTTCAAGTCAAATCTGATGAGAGCAAGACTCATTCCCCCTCACCTGCCCCCCTTCCCTTCCAACAGAACTGCTTTTTCTTGCCAGTTTTATGTGAGATAATTTACCCCATTCTATCTCTCCCTTTCTCCCTCTCTCAATTATTCCTCTCTCACCCCGTAATTTTTATTTCTTTTTAGAAATTATCCCTTCATATTCAACTCACCCTGTGCCCTCTGTCTATATGTGTATATTCCCTTCAACTACCCTAATACTGAGAAGGGTCTCATGAATTACATCATCTTTCCATGTAGGAATGTAAACAACAGTTCAACTTTAGTAAGTCCCGTATGAATTCTCATTCTTGTTTACCTTTTCATGCTTCTCTTGATTCTTGTGTTTGAAAGTCAAATTTTCTATAGAGCTCTGGTCTTTTCATCAAGAAAGCTTGAAATTTCTCTATTTTATTGAAAATCCATATTTTGCCTTGGGGCATTATACTCAGTTTTGCTGGGTAGGTGATTCTTGGTTTTAATCCTACCTCCTTTGACCTCTGGAATGTCATATTCCAAGCCCTTCAATCCCTTAAATGTAGAAGCTGCTAGATCATGTGTCATCCTGATTATGTTTCCACAATACTCAAATTGTTTCTTTCAGGCTGCTTGCAGTATTTTCTCCTTGACCTGGGAACTCTGGAATTTGGCAACAATATTCCTAGGAGTTTTCTTTTTGGGATCTTTTTCAAGAGGTGATCAGTGGATTCTTTCAATTTCTATTTTACCCTCTGGCTCTAGAATATCAGGGCAGTTTTCCTTGATAATTTCTTGAAAAATGATGTCTAGGCTCTTTTTTTGATCATGGCTTTCAGGTAGTCCAATAATTTTTAAATTCTCTCTCCTGGATCTATTCTCCAGGTCAGTGGTTTTTCCAATGAGATGTTTCACATTGTCTTCCAATTTTTCATTCCTTTGGTTCTGTTTTATAATTTCTTGATTTCTCATAAAGTCACTAGCTTCTACTTGCTCCAGTCTGATTTTTAAGGTAGTATTCTCTCTTCAGTGGTCTTTTGGACCTCTTTTTCCATTTGGCTAATTCTGCCTTTCAAGGCATGCTTTTCCTCATTTTGTCTGGGCATGACTGCTTGTAGAGTAGACAGTCCTTTGTCCCAAGCTTTAGGGGCTGCACTGCTGTTTTCAGAGCTAGTTCTACTCCACTGTCACTGCAAGTTCTGCCACACCAGCGCCCCTCCTCCTCCAAAAACTGCCAACCAGGACTGTGACCCAGATCCAAGCAGGGCAAAGCAAGCCCTGCACTCCCATGCTGATCCGCCACTTAACTGTTCCCACCAGGTGGGCCTATGGCCAGAAGCAAGCACAGCTGGAGCTCTGGAAGCAGCTGCAGGAGCTTCCTGCTGCTGCCACTGACCAAGTCACAGAACCTTCGCTGCTACCAGAGCTAGGGCTGGACTGCTCTCACTCTGATCCAGCAGTTTTCCCACTAACCTGCTCTGTTTTCTTTAGCATTTGTGGGTTGAGAAGTCTGGCAAGTGCCACAGCTCAGTGATTCATGGTCCTAAAACCTGCTCCTCCCCATCTCCTCAGCACCTGATCTGTCCTGGTATGGCCCACGCTGGGCTGTGCTCTGCTCCCAGCGACCATCCAGGCTGTCCTAGGCTGGAGCCCTGCTTCCCTCTGCCATTTTGTGGGTTCTGTAGCTCTAAAATTTGTTCAGAGCCATTCTTTACAGGTGTTTGGAGGGACCTGGGGGAGAGCTTAAGTATACTTTTTAGTTTCAAGAGACAGACACCACTCAGGCCATGACAACAGTTTGTAGAAATCTGAAATCTTTATACTCAAAAGTATGATGAGGCAGAATGGGGAGGGAGGGAAGGTCTTAGAGTCCAAGTTAAGTATATCCATACAAATATTACCTTAACCTTTCTGAACCTTACCTTCATTATCTGTAATATGGGAATAAAACTGTTTTACCTTTCTCATGACACTGTTGTGAGGAAAGTACTTTTTAAACCATAAAGTACTAATGGAAACAAATATTTTTCATAATATTACATTTTCTTCTCTACTTTGAAAAATATTTTTTACTATGAAAAGCAAAGAATTGATTTAAAGGGAAAAGAAAAGTGATAATTTCTTCCTATTTGATGCTTCCATCCTTCTCATTTCTATTACAATGTATCTTTTTCTTCCCCTTTATCAATGCTTTGCCTTCCCCAATCATGATGTATAAGAAAAAGGGGAAAGGGAATGGAATAAGAAATCTCATTAGGATCCGTTGAGACTTCCTTTTTCAATCTGTCTCATCTTAACACTTAAGTGCCTTGAAAGAAGGTCACATTTTTTTTTCACAATGTAAAGCTGAAGACACAACAGACATACCTTACAATGACATGTAATGTGGGTCTGGAAGGTATGATCTAGCTTTTAAGCAAATTCTTTTAGCAATTTCCTTCCAGATTTATGGCATATCTATCTTCTACTGCTTTTAATGTCTGTTTATTCACTGCAGATTACTCCTATGAATAAAAGAATAAAATCTTCTACCTATCCCCAGTAACATCTGGACCATCCAATTTTTACCTTTTCCATTTTCCTAGGAGCTGAAATCTTATCTCTTTGTCAGGACAGAAAACAGAACATGGCAAATATCAACATTAGCCAGTGAAAAAACAAGGAACTCACTTTAAGGGGTAAGATTGTTATCTTTCCAGTGCTGAGAAATTCTTTGAAGAGATGAGGGAGGGACCTAAAATGCCAAATAGGTTTAAATCAAAATCAAGGGTCAGGAAAAGACTGTCAGAAAAGAACTGGGAAGGCTGGAATGGGTGAGGAAAGTTGAAAGGAAAGATAAACAGATTTCTGTTCTACTTTGCATTCCTTATATAAGTAAATTCAGTTCTGCAGGTAATTTTGTTTTTTCTCTTGTTGAAGCTATCAGCACATATTCCAGAAGCCAAGGCAGAAGCAAGTTTAGCTGGTGTTTCATTACCCGATATTAATCATTGGAATATAATCTTGTTTTTTCAAGACTCTTCTCTAATTAGAAGAATACCTAAAACTCAGCAGTAGCAAGTAAATAATACTATTATTGGCTGTGAACCTTGGTAAAACACACTAAAAGAGTATACAATGGTGATTTTGACCACTTCAACAACTTAGAAAATGCTAAGGACTTTCTTTTAAGATGCCTTCTGAGGTAACACCTAAGTTAATGACTTGCCCAGGGTCACACCACTAAAAATATCTAAAGATAGATTTAAACTCAGGTCTTCAGGACTTCAAGTCCAACACTCTACCCATGTAATAGTAATTAAGGTGGGACTTTTTGCTGTTGACCTTTAATGATTCTGGCCTTTGTCTGAATGGGGCAGATAAAGTGGGATGTTTTTGTATTTCTTAGCACTGAGACAATTGGGAGCCACTGATTTGTATCTGATGTGATATTGGTGGTGGGAAACTTCTCCATACCCAGCCTGGGTGAGGTCAGGGCCCTCTGGGCCCTGAACAGGATATAAAAGCGCAAAGGTTAGCGTTCTCACTCGGAGCTCTGAGCCACAGCAGGAGCGGCTTGTGACTCTGGGACAGTCGTTCTAATGAGCTCCCCAGTTGTATGCCCAGATGTTGATGACTACAAATTGCATTTGGTCTGTAATTCAGGGTACTGGCTTTTTCCCCTGAACTAGGTGGATGTTATTTGTATGCTGGATTAAAGTAAGATTATTAACCCCTTAACGTTGCTTTCCTTAAGTAAAGCAGATCGAAAGAACCTGTGTTGGAAGCTTTCTGGGTGCTGGTTGTTAGTGGATCTTACACCCCCACAGAAGCTGCTAGCTGGATTGTTGATACAACCTTCTGTTCCACTAAGCTGTCATTAGGACTAAAATGTATTTTTGCAATAAAAATCATAGGAACTAGAAAAAAAAACCCAGCTACAAATACTGGAATAACTGAATCTATCCCTGAAATATACCGGACTTCAATTTATTTTTCTTGGGCTCTCTTCTTCTTGTATCTCCAGCTTCTTCTAACTCCACAGTAAAGGCATTTATGAACTGCCCCTCAATATGAAAATGGGATGGGAGAGAGAGAGATAACCAAGCTCTTACTATGAGGTATACAATAACTTGTATAATTCTGTGCCACCACTACCTCTGTCCTTTTCCCCTTTGCTCTCTCCATCCCTGGCTAATCTTACAAATTACAAATTGCTACATGTAGTCTGACACTAGGCCTAGTTTCCCACTATGTGATCACTGGCACTCAAATTCAGATGCTTGACCTTTCTGGTAACGAAATCAAGATACCAAGGTACAAAACATCAATCATCTTGATACTATCCATGGTACCAGAGTTATGTAATAGATGGCTGGGCACAGAGGAGAGGAAATTACCTACAGAATTGGAGTATTAATAAGAGCGAAGCAAAACAACAAGGCAAAGTGGAAAGAAGCAATAGATTCAGGCTCCAAAACAGAGGTTCCTTCCAAGTCTACAGTGAACAGGCTGTATGACCTTGGAGAAACTGCTTACCTTCTCTGAGGCTGCTTCCTCACACACACACTAGGAAGTGGTAGAGTAGCACTGAGATACTTTTGTAGCTCTCATTCAGCTGAAACTGGAATAGTTAATAAGGAACCCACCCGTCTCCAACCCCAAAAGAGATTCCAGCATCTTCCTTGCTTTTCTACTCAGCTGGCCACTCAAGTGATGCATACTCTCCATTGTATATTTCTCTCCCACAGAATCAAAGAATTTGAGTGTCAAGAGACCTCAGCAACAATGGGAGAGGGGAAAGGCTTCCTGTAGAAGATGGGATTTTAGTTGGGACTTGAAGGAAGCCAGGAGGCAGAGAAAAGTAAGGAGAGCATTCCAAAAATGCGGGACAGCCAATCAAAATGTTCAGTTTCAATACAAAGATCTGAGACAATTCTGAAGAACTCATGACGAAAAATTCTATCCACCTCCAGAGAGAGAACTGATGATGAACTCCGATTGCAGACTGATCTTTTTTCACTCTCTTTATTTTTCTTGCTTTTTTTTGGTACATAGCTAATTAGGAAATACGTTTTTCATGATTTCATATGTACAATTGTAAATTGCTTGCCTTTTCAATGAGTGTGGGAGGAGCTGAAAGGAGGGAGACAATTTAGAACTCAAAATTTTTAAAAGAATGTTAAAAATATAAAATTTCTTAACAATTAGGCTTTACTCTCAGACAATAAGCAATAGTTAAAATAAAGAAATCATGTAATAGGAAAAAAAATTCTAACGAATGAATATATTCTAAGGTCCTTTTTCAGCTCTGCCAAACCAAAGATATTTAACCTAGAGAAAAATACTTCAGTGTGGACTTGATTCCTATCTATAAATAAATGGTTATTAGGTGAAAAAAATGATTTAAATTTATGTTACTAAGTCAATAAGAAAAGTAGGTGCAATGATGGAGGCAGACAGAACCAAAAGGAAGGTCAATGCAGTATGAGAAGCTATTTCCTTCTACTTAGACCTGTGCAATACGGAAAAGGGCTGAGACAATGAGCTCACCACCTATTGGCTTTTGTGTCACTTGCAACTGTGATTTTTCTGAAATCATGGTGTTCCACAATTCCATATTAGCCCTAATATTAATGTCTGTTAACAAAATGCATTTTTTGTGGCAGTAATTCCCGAATTATTGAAAGCACTACACAATTTTCTGAAGGCCTTTTAGATAGCTTGATTCTTCCCATTAAATTTTGATCCCAGTTTATTGGCATCTGTCTGAAATATATATACTAATGGAGGAACTCAATGAATTAATTAAACCTTTCACTGAATGATGAAAAAAAATGTTAGGCATTAGAGGAACAGCAAGGAAGCCAGAGTTCACTGGACTAAAGAGTACATGGGGTGATCTAAGTTGTAAGAAGACTGGAAAGGGCAGGGATGGTTTTGAAGTATTGTAAATGCCAAACAGAGGATTTTATAGTTGCTCTTGGAGTTTATTGAGCAGGAGAATGACATGGTAAGACGTGCACTAGGCAGATCAATTTTACTCCTGAATAGAGGATAGACTCGAACTGGGGGAAACTTGTGACAGGCAGATCAACCAAGCAGCAGGCTGTGTCTTTCCATCTTCTCCACAGGAATAGCATGAGATTTTTATCATAGGCACTGCTAAAATCTAGGTAGACTACAGCCATAAAATTTCCTTCATCTAATAGTTTAGTCATCCTATCAAAAAAAGAAATGAGCTAGGTATGGCATAAGCTACGCTAGATGAAGCCAACCTAGCTCTCTATAATCACTGCTTCCATTTCTATGTATCTGCCAATCATCTCTTTAGAGATCCATTCTAGGACTGTCCCAGGAATCAAGGTCAAGCTCACTGGCCAAGAAAAGACTGTTTTCTTCTTTAAAAAAAAACTGGGACATTTATTTGCCCTTCTCTATCTTATGGTACTTCTCCTCTTTCCTCGTGATCTTTCGTATATCACTGACAGCAGCTCAGCAGGCTCACCTGCCTGTCTTCAGCAATGGATGGAACGGAATTCATCTGTAGCAGGGATTTGAATCCATCAAGGGCAGCAAGGTGCTCTCTTACTACGTCCCTGCTTATCCTGGGTATCACATTCCCATGATAGGCTTTTTTATTGTCATCTCCAGTCATTCCTCTTGGTGGAGAAAAAGAAGCAAAACAGAACTGAGCAAATCTGCCTTCCCTCTGTTTCAGCACCCCATTGAATCCAAGCAGAGATCTTTTTTTTAATCTCTTTTTTTCCTTCCAATATGATAGGGGGGAGGAAGAAAGAGGAAAAAAAGAAAATCTCTGTGTTGTCTATAGTCTACTTGCTGGTCTCATTTTATTCTGAGTTTTATCCTTCCTGAAACTGTTTTTATAGCATTGTGGCATGCTCCATCCTTTGTTACCTGGCCTTGCTTCCATCTTCTAAACAGCTTTTTCAAATCTGAGTTGGTCTGGCCAATTCCCTGTACATTTGCATACATGTCTCCAGACAAATAGAATTTTTCTCCTTACTAGGACTTCAGAATTTTATTCTTGAGCTTTCTCATCCCTTCTGGCCTGACTCCCATAAGATCCCACCTGTTTTTCCTCTGAACCTTTTGATATCTGATTTCCCCAAACCTAGGGTCCATATCAAACTAAGCCCAGGTTTCTTTGTTTCTCTCTCAAAACTCTAGGAGTAAATAATAATTTTTGCACCAGGGTCCCCATCATTTCTACCCCATGAGTGAGTGCCTAGGGGAGAAAACAAGTCACAGTTCTCTACTGAGCTAATAATTTTAATTACTCTAAAAAAGCTGCAATTCATTTACCCCAAATGATCTTAATTTTGCCAGCTACTGCCTTTCAGCAGAGCACTTCATTGGCCTCCTTTCCTCTAGTATTCTCTTGCAATGCTGGGAATCTGGTTATTATTGTTGTTCAGTCATTTCAGTTGTGTCTGACTCTTCATGACCCCATTTGGGGTTTTCTTGGCAAAGATACTGGAGTGGTTTGCCATTTCCTTCTCCAGTGCATTAAGGCAAGCAGAAGTTTTGATTTGCCCATGATCACACAGCTAGTAAATATCTGGGGTCACATTTGAACTCAGATCTTCCTGACTTCAGGCCTCTCCACTGTGTCACCTAGCTGCCCAAGAGAATCTGGTTGACAAACATTTCAAAGTGTTTTTTTTCTGATCAAAGAATTTCTTGGTCTGAGAATACTTTATTCTTGGACACATTTTCCAACCAAGACCAAATTACTTCCTTAGTGAAGTCAGAAAGACTTGAGACATGGCTTTGTTTTTTCCTAGCAAAAAGATGTTTAAGTAGCTACTAGTTTAATCCTTGCTATCCCTGGTTGTCCAAACAGGTTATTACTATAGCTATGCCATCAGTTATTCAGATTAAGATCTGGTGAGGTTGTGAATAGGGAAGCAGGAAAGGATCAGGGAGAAAGGAAGAGGAGATATTTCAGATATCTCAGGTATCTAAAGTATCTAAATACGAGATATTCAGATTTCCAGGTAACTAAAACTTTACAACTTGAACTGTTGCAACTTTATTTTGTTGTTATTGATTTTATGGAAATCCTGCTAAATATACTACTGCACATTTACCTCATTTTTTGAGTTTCAAAAAAAGACTTTAGTAAAGAACAGAGTCTTATGTTATTGATATACCTTGAGATAAACCACCTAGATGTTCTGGGCTCCAGTTTTATTTTTCCATGAGTAAAGCAAGGTCTTTAGGATAAAATAAGTAGCTCCAAGTTTTTAAGGATAAAATCATGAGATGCCTGGACTCCAGGATATAAATCTGGAAGGAATGAACCTTTGATCTTAATTTCACCAGTAAGAAAACTGAAGCCAGACCAGTGAAGGGCCTTGTGCAAGGTCACACAAGCAGTATAGATACAAAAAGCTTACCTGTGAACCCAAGTACTTCTTACTTGGAGTACATTGCTCTTTCTTTTATATATGATGCTGACTTCTAAGCTAAGGACATTTCATTTTCAATAGCAGAATTTTAAAATCTATTTGTCCGATTGATCAAGTACTGAATTACCAGATAGATATGAGTAAAAATACAGTAACATTCCACCTGCCTGATGTTCAGCTGTTTCCCAAACCACTGAAGAAACCTTAGACCTCTCCCTGTCAACCCACCCAAAAAGTAAAAAAGGTGAAGATAAAAAGACTAAGGATACAGAGGGATTGGTCTTTTAACCACCAGAAAATAAAATAAAACATTTTTATTGCTTGGTAAGAGCTCTACAAACCCTGTCACGAGCAAGGCCAAGGAAAGAAGGGCACAGTAGCACACAGAGATTGACAAGAGATAGAAAGGGCAAATAATACAGATTGGAATAACACAGAAGTCTGGGAGCATTTGGAGTAAGGACAATCACACCTTGACAGCCTTTTATTTTTTTTAAAATAGTACAGAATAATAATGGAAGCTCAAGTTGACCACTCTGAGTCATCATGAATAATTATTCTCAGCCCAGTATATTTACTAAGAACAGAATTTCAGGATGTAGAAGGGACCTCAGAAGGCACTATAGTTCAACCCATACCTGAAAGAGTCCTCTCTACAGCACATCCAATCTTTGCTCAAACCTGCTATTTTCCAAGGCAACTAACACTTTTTGGAACCTTTATCCCCCCATACATCAAACCTAACTTGCCCCTTTGCAACGTGTCCCCATTATTTCTGGTTTTAACATTAGGGCCAAGTACAAGAAGCTTCTCCCACCTTTTATGTTTCAGCTTTTTGAACACTTAAAGACAACCATCTTCCCTTCAAGCTCAACATCTATCCCTTCCTTTGATCGATCCTCATATAGCAAAAGCTGATCACCATCCTGGTTGCTCTCCTCAGGGCTCTTTCTAGCTCAAAGACCTTCCTAAAACGTGGCACTTAAATTCAACACAACACCCCAGATGTGGTCCAATCAGGACAGAGTACAGCATGACAACATTCCTTAGTCTTAAAGACTAGGGTTCTCCTAACATAGTCAGGATTTGATTAACTTTTTTGGTTACCATATCACACTGTTGACTTAAATTGTTTGCTACATGAAAAAAAAAAAAAAAAAAAAACAAAGAACCATGAGCTCCTTTATTCCAGAAGACCAAAAAAAACCCGAAAGCCACAGTGTCCCCGTCTTGTACTTGTGACAGTAACTTTTTGAACACCAGCATGACTAGTGTCATGCCTATTAAATTTCATCTTATTAGAGTCAGCCTAATGTTCTAGT
Organism: Trichosurus vulpecula; assembly: GCF_011100635.1. Taxonomy (NCBI): domain Eukaryota; kingdom Metazoa; phylum Chordata; class Mammalia; order Diprotodontia; family Phalangeridae; genus Trichosurus; species Trichosurus vulpecula. The sequence continues at coordinate 185,416,792 of NC_050574.1, forward strand.
CTATCCAGCTCTTTTAAATTTTGACTGTCATTAAATGTGTTTCCTATCTTGCCAACTTTTTGCCATTGGTGGCTCCTGACTTCCTCCCCTGTGAGTGAACCACTACTGTTTTTAGTCCAACCTAGACCCACCATGCTGTTGCTCCTCAGCTATCTTCATACCATACTTTGTTTACCCTCCCCACCTAACCCCTCCTGCAACATTTTACTCTTCCTAGACACAGCAATGACACACTATCACTCTGAAAAATGGAGTGTTCTCCATCTCTTCAAATTCCCTCACCAAAACACCCCTCTCTAGCCACTACTCCATTATTTGTGTTCACTTTGACAAAACTAAAAGGAGAATTAACAACTACGATGGAAAACACCATTTCACAACATGTAGATTGTTTGAAGTAACTTATAAAAACTGAGTGTGCTTCTAGAGGGCATATAACAAAGCATCTGCAAAATGCATGAACTGTCTCATAATGCTCAGAAGGATAAGAAAAAATTAGTTCCAACATTATATAGAGTTCAGTTGATCTTGTTCTATGTTGATTTTGTTACAAATAGAATTGTCCCCAATACAAATTCCTATTTTAAGATCTTGTTTATAGCTAAGTTCCCAGGCTGCCATAGCTTTGGTCTCACGTAGTAATAGTTCTTAGCAATACGAGAAGACATCAGCCCCATATCAACCATACCTTGATTCTAACAATGGTGCTAATAGAGGATTCCCAATCTGTTTTAAAGAATAGTGAATATAACATATGAAAATATAAAATATTAAATATATATAAAAATATAAACATAGGATATTAAATATCAATCTTTCCCTCCTCTTGGATATAAAATGCTAGGTGCTTATATTTCTGACAATTTAGATATAAGTACTATAGAAGAACCAAGTTATAGGAAAGGAATAGAACTAAATAATTTCAAATTTAGGAAATGTGACAGTTATGTCATGATAGTAGATTAACGGATACAAGGCTAACTCTATGCAGGTAAATTAACACCTCCCTACGGGCACTAAGCCTATACCTTGGATAGTTGCCTACAAGTAAATAGTGGTACCTGTTTAGACTAAGCATCCAATTATCTTCGAGTCTTGAAAAATAGAGAAGCAGGAATATAACTGAATATTGATCCTTTCACCTGCATTTTTCCCACAAAATTTAACATGTTATTCAGAATACAGAATTAATATATGTTCATTTTTAATTTCTTCTTGTAAATTACAGGACACCTCAAAGCTAAAGTTAAAAAGAAAACTCCTAAGTCCAAAATAAATAATTTCCTTACTACTTAACTGTCAGGTGTTTCACTTAGGCACTAGAGAAAACAAATGTTTAAACAGTAAGACTATTATCATCTTTGCCACCAAGGCAACTCAGCACCTTTTTAAACATGTTCCAGAGGAAAGAAATTATGGTGATTAACACTTGTGCTATTTATTGTTAGTGCTAATTATTCTTGCTGCCTTTCTAACCCATGGCTCTGAACTACCCTTTTCAAAAGTTATGTAGAGTTCCTACTCCCATAATCCATTGCTAACTCAGACCTCCTTCTTCTTGGTAAATGATTCATTCACTTTACAACTTAATTTCATAAAAGAGAGAAGAGAAAAAAAACCTTAGAATTTCAAAGTAAATTCTGAATAATTTAAAACCACCAAATCAGAAAACATCCTTTTATCCCCAGGATGTGGTCACAGGCTAACCGAATGTAGAAATAGAACATTAGACTTTAAGGTGCCAAGATGCAAAAATTGTGTCGTTTCATCTATTTGGTACAACCAATTTAACAACAAGAATTATTAAACACTCATACACACACACACACACACACACATACATATATACATATATATATACACATACACACACACACACACACACATATATGAGTATATTGTGATAGGTTTGGGGGGAGATGCAAAGTTTAGGTAAGGCAAGGAGCCTAGTAGTGAAGATCATCTATAATCAAATTTCTTGCCATCCACCCTATTTACAACTGCTCTCTTCAAAGCGCTGGACTTTGCTATTTGTTCTGCCCATGCTCCCCTGGGGAATGTTTGGCTCTGGAACACCATCTTGGAGCCCAGAGTGTCTGAGCCACTGAATATATCATATGGCCCACTCTATTTGTGCGACCCTAGCCATGCTTCATGTTCCAGCTCAGCCACCATTATGTCAACAGTCCGTCTCATCACTTTATAGCTCTGGAACCATAACTTAGTCAGCACTGCTACTGCTACTGGCAAGAACTCATTGGTCAACTCCTTTATGGCTCTATACATTACCCCTATGGCTTTCCAAACCAGAACATTCCTCTCTAGCCATCACCCCTTTACGTATGTTGTCTTCCTCTATTAGAACATAAGCTCTATGATTATCAGAGTTATAGATCCATGGCACTTAGCAGAATGCCTGGTACACAGTGAGTACTTAGTAAATGCCTGCTGACTAATTTATACACTCACTGGTGACCCACATCTCATTGGCACTGCTACTCTGCCCAATACAGATCACAATCCATCCATATTTTTTCTACCAAGTGTGATTCTTTCCATACCCTTCCAGAAATCATCCACAGATGAACCATATATAAAACTGGAAGTCTTCTTTCGGATTTCTTGAGAGATGGCTGCCACTGCATCCAGGGCCATCTCCGGTTGTCCTGATCTACATCTTGTCACTGGATCCAGATAGCTCCACAGAAGAAAATCAGGCTGGTGGCCTTGCATAGTCCTGCCTCACTTAAATCCAATTCATTTGCATGTCATGGCATCACGTCCACCTCCCTGATGTCATGGTCTTCTCAAGAATGAAGAAATAACAACAACCTCTACGAGGAGTAGTAGGAGCTGCCCTGATAGGTACCCAACTGAAACTGGCCAATTTGCTTTCTTTCTTTCTTCCCCTTCCCTTCCCTCACATTCCCTTCCCTCTGTCCACACAGGATATTTAAAAGTGGATTGAACACTAATTTTTTCTATTTGCTATATACCCAGTATATAGGATATATACATTGGAGCCAGATGGCTTCAGAGGAGAAAGTGAAGCTGCTGACCTTTGCACAGTCCTCACTCACTTAAATCCAGTTCACTTGCATGTCATGGCATCACCTCCCCGATGTCATGGTCCTCTTCGAGAACGAAGGACATACAACAACAAGCTCACGGATGAATACTGGAGCAACACTCAGGTTGTTCATTGCCTCCTACCCTCAATACATGACTGACTCGGTTTTTGAGTAATATTTGTTATGGATAATGTCTCTCATATCACCTCTCTACATCTTCCTGTTTATCTAATTTTTGAGGTTTTTCCCCCATTTTTGGTTTAATAAGTCAATTGACCGATTCAAAAATTTCATAATGTCCCATGACTTAATGTGGTTAACATAATGTCTTTTGGAAACAACAGCATTTAGAAAGCCTTAATCCTTAATATTAAGAATTTATTGACTATAGTATTACCTCTATATATACCCCTCCGTTTAAGACGTATGCATATATACTTAGTTCTCTAGTCTGTACCAGGCACTGGTTTCTCCAAGCACTAAAATTATGTATATTAATCTCACAAATTACAATAAATCTTTTCTCAATAAAAACTGTCCCGTATTGACTATTGTTCAACATCACAGTTTAATGAAAGTTGATTTTTTTTCTCTCAGTGGCCCAGGCAAGTGTCCAAGTCCTTGGAGCTAATTTTTATTGTAATTGTAAAGCAAAAAAAAAGATATATTGCGATATTGAATTGTATTGAACCTATTGAAATTTATAGAGTAGCGGGGGTGACATGGTCAGATATGTACTTCAGAAATATCACTTAGGCAGTTGTTTGAAATGTGGAGAGATTTGAGGCAAGGTGACCAATTAGGAGGCTATTATGGTAGTCCAGGATCATAGAAAATGAGACCTGAACTAGGATAGTGCCTGTGAGTAGGGAGAAAGAGGTAGAGGATATGTGAGAGATAGTGTGGAGATAGAAATGATAAGATTTAGCAACTGACTTAGATATATGGGATAAGGGAAAGTGAGGAGCCAAGTGTGACACCCAGGCTTTCAACCTGTAGAGGATGTTGGTATGCTTGACAGAAATAGTCAAGTGCAGAAGAGAGGTGGGTTTGGAGGAAAAAAAGTAATGAACCCTGGTTGGGACATGTTCAGTATGAGATACCTATGGGATATATAACTAGAAATGTTAATGAACTCGGGAGACAGACTAGAGCAAGATATACAGATCTAGGAGTCATCGGCATAAAAATAATCATGAAAGACATAATGGAGCTCATGAGGGCACCATAAGAAAATACACAGAGAAAAAGACCCAGGACAGAACCTTGGGATACCCCCTTGTAGGCAACAAGATAGAAATGATGATTCAGCAGAGGAGATCGATAAGGATCAGAAAAGTAGGAGAAAGTCAAAATATCCAGTAGTCATTGCCTATATTCTTTTCCTGGTTGCATTTACTTCATTCTGCATCTATTCAGGCAAGCCTTCTCATGTTTCCTGATTTCCTCTTACTTGCTGTTACTTATAGTACCATGATATTTCATTGCATTTACATATATTTAGATATCTGTATACATATATACATAGATATCCAGATGTGTGAATATATACAATATTTCATTACATATATAGATATATTTAGTATCTGAATACATATTTACATGTACATGTATTCAGATACTAGATATAACTATAATTTTAATGAAACATCATTGTATATGTATGATACATGTATAAATATATAAACATAAATATAAAACTATATTACACATCAAAATATCTAGATAGCTATCTCTTCCTTTTGTTCAGTTATGTCCAACTCCTTGTGACTCCATGGACCATATTGTTTATAGGGTTTTCTTGCAAAGACACTGAAGTGGTTTGCCATTTCCTTCTCCAGTGGGAGAATCAAGGTCACATAGCTGAGGTCAGATCTGAACTCAGATCTCCCTGACTCCAGGCCCAGAGCTCTATCCACTGAATCATTTGGCTGCCCTGTCTATCTATCTCTGTTCAGTCATTACAAAATCCACAGGCACTTAATGCACCACCATCTCTTCTTTACTATCACAAAAAGTGCTATGTACATTTTGGTATATATATGTATACATACAGAATCTGTCTCTGAACTCCTGGGTGTCCAAATTATTTTGTAGAATGGTTAGACCAACTCATAGCTCCACCAATGGCCTTGTAACACTCCTGTCTCCCAACATAGAAGATTTCTAGATTTTGTCATATTTCTTAATTTGTTGGTTATAGCTCATGAAAAATTAATATTACCATAAATGAAATCAAGGCATCCAGGTCACAGAAAACAAAACACAGATCCAGGCATTTTGACATTGATTCCTCTGTTCTGCTGCTGTCATGAGGGTGAGTGAGGGAGATGGTTCACAGTCAATAAGCCCATTTGTTCAACAAAACACATTTAATTAAGTATGTCTCATTAAGTCAGTCTGCCACTAGGGACAGAAATCACACACTGAAACCTGATTAGAAAACTTCAAGTCAAAAACATAAATGAACCACTCAGAAATTTAAATCAGCTGAAATATGAAAATGTTCATCAGCCAAAAACAACAAAACTTATATCCTGTTTCAATCACGGTTACTTGGTAACTTAACAAAAATGCCCCCAAAATGAATTCATTAAGCAACTGCAAAGGAACAGTATGGAGCCATTAAATAATAAAACCCTGCAACAAACTAAATTCAAACAAAATTAACTTCAAAAAAATAACCCCCTTTTATATTCAGTTTGGCATCAAGGCCTTCATTGTTTCCATACAAGAACAGCGAGTTTTTCAGTTGTATTCTAATATCATTTTAGGGCTTTATCTCATCTCGTTTGTATAAATGGTGTTATATCTACTACCCAAACCATGATTCAATTCTACAGTAAACCATTTTTATGCCTGCTATAATTTCCTTTTCATGATATTCTAGCCTTCAGCATCATACTGCAAAATCATATTCAATTATATATTTAATCCTTATATTATACCTTAAATTATACCAGTAACGCACTCTGGACGCAATCCTGGTTGCAAAAATAGGCATGTGGCTGCCATTGCCTTCAAAAGGTTCACAGCTTCAATAGGAGACGCATGCGCCCATCTGCCACCAGGATGGCCCAACTTCAACCTATCACTTTCCTTTAAAAAGATCTGTGGGATTTTTTTAAAAGATAAAAATGCAGAGTTCACATGATACTCATGATTCAAAGATGTGATGAATAAAAAAGTATTTCAACTCAAAGACTCAACCAACCTTCACGTGCTGAAAAGTGTTCTCAGCATCATTACTTTCTTTGCTTTTCAAAGACTAATAACTATCTAAGGGACCTAGAGAACCTGGCAAACTAGGCAAAACTACATCTTAACTGGCAAACTTGGGCCCAAGTCATTGCTAAAAATATAAGTCTAGGGAAGCATCATTCACCAGGACTACTAGAAAAGGGTCTCTTTATATCATTCAATCTACTCTATTCCTGGAGCACAGATGATGGGACATCATGAAGCTATGCTCTATAGTGTTCACAAAAGAACACCTTCTTTTGGACTAAGAGCCTTGAGCAGAATAAAAATGACTCTAAACCCTAACACATGGATAAAGACATATTTACTACCTGTTCAGGAAAGCAATGTGGAATTAAACAAAGTAACTAAAGTGTTCATATCCATTGATGCAGAAATTCTACTGCTAGGCATATAGGCCAAAGCAGACTATGTGAAAAAGAAAGCCTGCCTATGCACCAAAATATTTGTAGCAGCAATTTTTGCAACAGTAAAGAACTTGAAAAAAGGTAGATGTTCATTATTTGGGGAATTAAGGAAACTGTGGTACATAAATGTAAAAGAAATATTGCTGTATTTTAAGAATCAACAGGATGAGCTGATGAAAGCAAAGGCAGAAGACTAATTACCTGAACAATGGAAATGGAAAGAATAACAATCAGTGCCTGCCACACAGTAGGCATTTAATAAAAGTAAGTTGAAAAAGTTGTTTTTAATTTTTTTATAAAAAATAAATAAAAATAAAATTCAGGTGACTAACTCAAAATTAAATTCTGGGAAATTATAATGACCAAGAATGGCCCCTAAAAAGAGATATGAAAAGACACCTCTCCTGCTCCTGCTTCTTTTTTCCATGCTGTTCATAACCTTTGGACCAGAAATACCACTTCTAGGGTTGTATCCCAAAGAGATCACACAAGTGGGAAAAGGATCCATATGTACAAAAATATTTATAGCGGCTCTTCTTGTGATAGCTAAGAATTGGAAATCAAAGGGATGCCCATCAATTGGGGAATGGCTGAACAAGCTGTGGTATATGAAGGTAATGGAATACTATTGTGCCATAAGAAATGGGGATGATACGGACTTCATAACAACCTGGCAAAACCTACATGACATAATGCTGAGTGAGCGGAGCAGAGCCAGGAGAACATTATACACAACCACAGATATATGGATTCTGAGAGGACTAACCCTGACAGACTTTGCTCTTCTCAGCAACACAATGTGCAGAGACAGCTCCAAAGGACTCACGATGGAGAGTGCTATCTACATCCAGAGAAAGAACTATGAAGTATGAATGTGGATCAAGGCACACTTCATGCTCGCCTTTTTCTCCCCCTCCCCTTTTTTTCCCTCTCTTTTGTATTTGTTTTTGGGTTGTGTTTTTTTTTTTGGTTCTGTTTCTTCTTTGTCATGATTCATTCCATTGGTCATAATTCTTCTCCACAACTTGACTAGTGTGTATATTAATTCAATGCGAAGTTATACATGGAAGTTATATGGGATTCCATGCTGTCTTGGGTGGGGGGGAAGGGAAGGAAGAAAATCTAGAACTCAAAATTATGTAAAAATAAAAAAAATTTAAAAAAAAAAGTAAAGATAGCAGATTGTTCTGGGCCACATGACCAATGAGATGGAAAACTAGACATTTTTTTGGATTACAAGCCCTCAAACCTCTACAAATTAAAAATTATGCACAAGATACAGAGCAACTGCAACTGTCTCCACAATCTAGGACACTAATAACCCTATGGAGGTAATAGCTAACAACAGAGAAAGCTAATGTTTAATGCTCACTCAGCACTCATTCCCCCAGAAGCCTCAACACTCTGGCAGAGAGGTGCAGCCTAACACATGGACTTCTATTCCCCCTGAGATCTCCTCAGGAATCTCTTTGCTGTAACTTCATTCTTTGCCAGCTAACCCTTATCCCCCTTCCCTCTACTATTCTGAGGCAACAAGCAACAACTCTATTCTGCCTCACCCAACCCTGTGCAGAAAAGGTAGAGGCACCACAAAGGAGCAGCAGGGAACAGAGGGAAGTGGGAACAACGTGTGTGGGGCTCCACAAGGGCATTGGCACCCAGTGGAGGCCAGTGCTGTCCCCCTCACACCCATGGACTCACTTGGGGCAGAGAAAGACTAAAGTTTTTGAAAAGCAGACATCTCGGCATGGGAGTAGACTGAGTCAGTTTTGAGCAGGATGGTCTGCTCTTAGTTCTCTCACTGAGTACAACAGGGATTCTGCCAAGCCACGCAGCATACACTTACACTTTCCTATACCCCTCCTGGAGTGGGAGTGGGAGGCAGGGCAAGAAGCTATGGCCTGCTGCTTGTTTCCACATCATGGGTGGGTAAGGACTGGGCTAGGTTTGCTAACAGAGACTGCAGCAGCCAGAGGATTACTGCCTAGATCCCAGAACACCAACAGAGGAGGCTGTTGTGGAATACTGCCAGAACCTAGGGATTAGTGGAGGAGCCAGTGCTGTTGGGGATTACAGATTAGTCTTCTTGGTTAGTTCATTAGGTTGTGGTCTCCTTACAGTTCTTGGTCTCTTTGCCTAGGGAGATAGCTGCAATTAGTTTACCTCTTGCACATAATTCTTTCATTAGGAAGCTCTAAGAGTTCAAGAGAATTGGAGCAAAAGTCTAGTTCTCCAAACCCCTGGCTGCAATCATGATCTTCAATGTCACATCTGGGTGAGGAATGTGGAAAAGATGTCATTGTAACTGATTTTTCTTAAAATATTGACTTAGTAGTGTCAAACAGGGTTCTGCATGTTCCCCTGTCATGGAAAACAGTCTTCTTAAAAAATTTTCTTTACTGATTGTTAAGTTCAATTTTCTGTACTGGTAAATGGAATTGTACTAACTGCATTGAGATTCAGAAAACTAAAATGCATCCTCATGGAAAGCTCTGTGAAAGAGATTGATCTAAATGTCCACACTGGAAAAACTAAATGGATGAGAAGTATCCATTACTCAGATTGCGGCATGCAATTCAATTGGATGATCAGCTTATTGAGCTATTCTGTATGTGCAAGGATGGGGATGGTGTCACGGATAGGGTGACATAATGGATAAAAAGCTAGCATAGGAGTCAAAAGGCCTGGGTTCAAATTATGTACCTAATACATACTGACTGTAGTAATGCTGGGCAAGTCAGTTTAGTGTCTTACTGCCCCAAGCAACTAATAGAAGTGATAACAGAACTGATGCTGGTCTACATCAATGAGAATTTCCTCATAGGGAGTTCCATAAACCAAAGAAACCCTACATTCATATATTTAAAAATCTGTAGCTTTGTAGAAAGCAATTTCAATTATGCAAATAAAGTGCCTAAAATGCCCATATCCTTAACACCATTAGGCTCCTACTCCAAGGCGGCCATCAGTAAGAAGAAAGTCCCTACATACACCAAAATATTTATAAAAGCATTTTTAGGGTAGCAAAGGATTAAAATAGATGTTTATTGATCAGAGAATGGCTAACCAAACTGTAGCACACAAATATAGTAGAATATTACACTGCCATAAGAAATAAAGAATATGATGAATATAAAGAAGCATAAAAATATATAGGCTTGCATGCAAACCGAAAAGTAAGCAGAGCTAAGAAAACAATATACACGTTCTCTTCAACAACATAAACAGAAAACATAATCACCACAAAAACAAAAAAAAGTAAATGCTACAAAATTACAAAGAACATGTCTGGCTCCAAAGAAGAGATCTGAGAAGATCCCTTCACACTACTCCTGGTGAGAGGTCCACAGTACTGTGCATTGCACACATTTATAAACTGTTTTCAAAATATCAATCAATTTTGCTTATTTTTTTCCTCTTCTTTTTTTCTTTTTAAAATATCATTTGTTCAATGGGATGATTCCCTGGGGTGAGGGAAGGGAAGATATGCTAAGAGAAATTTTGGTTACATAAAAAAAAAGATATTAGTGAAATTATTTTTAAAAGTAGAGGCAGTACATAGAATACAGGAATTGGAATAATGGAAGAAACAGGTTCAAATGTCACCCTAGAGACTCACTATCTTTGTGACTCTGGAAGTCACTTAACCTCTTTCTTTGTCTCTCCTTACTTATCTGTGAAATGAGGTTGGTTTTGATGACATCTAAGGTTCCTTCCAGCTCTAAAATCCGTGGTTATAGGATACTGCAGGTGACCTCAAGACTTTTTACATTCTGGGTTGAATTATTATAAGGGATGGCTCTCTGTAAAAGCATGGAAGTGGGGAAAGAATACAGCGAGAGATGTAAGTGACATGAAATAAAAGATTAGCAATAAAAATGTATTTTTTTAAAAATGCTTAATATACATTCCAAACAATATCAGAGGTTAGGCACAGAGAGCAACAGAAAATAGGTAGGTCTCATTCAGGACAAAGGGATTCTAATCTTGTTTTGCCACCTTCTTTCCTTGGCCATATCAGTTAACCCTCCTGAGCCTACTGGAAGATGGCTGGAGGCAGGAGGGATAGAAGAAGAGCTGAGGGATATTCATTTTCCTGGGTATTTTGGCCATAGGGTCCTGGTCTATCTCAACTTGAATATGAGGGGAGATGGGGCTAGAGGATTGCTCCACAGGCTCCCTCAGGATGGCTTGATGCTTCAGCTACTTGCTATATCTGTCACTATGATAGCAGTTAATAGTAGTGGTAGGGGGCAGAGCCAATATGGTGGCTGGAAAGCAGGGACTTGCGTGAGCTCCCCCTCAGGTCCCTCCAAAAACCTATAAAATGGCTCTGAACAAATTCTAGAACTACGGAAACCATGAAATAGCAGAGGGAAGCAGGGCTCTAGCCCAGGACAGCCTAGATGGTCGCTGGGTAAGGTCTATTGCGCCCGGAGCTGGGAGCAGAAAGGAGCAGAGCCCAGCGTGGGCTGCACCCAGACCAACCAGACCAGGAGCCGGGTGGAACAGGCCCTAGCGCCCTGAATCAGTGAGCTGTGGCAGCTACCAGACTTCTCAACCCACAAACACCAAAGACTACAGAGAAGGTTGGTGGGAAAAGTTGCCTGGACAGAGTGAAGGAATTCGCAGTTTGGCCACCACCCCAGGGGGCAGCGGGGGTGGTGCAGCTACAGAACTACAGCTGCAGTTGCTTCCAGCCCCAGGCCCACCTGGTGGGAGAAATTAAGTGGCGGATCAGAGTGGGAGTGCAGAGCCTGCTTAAGATCTGAGTCCAGTCTGGGTTGGTGGCTCTTGGGGGGAGAGGAGCACTGGTGTGGCAGAGCTAGCTGTATAGAAATAGCTCTGAAAACAACAACGCATCCCCTCAAGCTTGGAACAAAGTACTCTCTACTTTACAAGCAGTCATACCCCAATGAAAAACTCAAGGGTCAAGTAAGTTGGGGCTGGGAACATGGCCAGGCAGCGAAAATACACTCAGATTCAGTCTCAGACTTTGGAGTCTTTCTTTGGTGACAAAGAAGACCAAAACACATAGCCAGAAGAAGTCAACAATGTCAAAGAGCCTACATCAAAAGACTCCAAGAAAAACATGAACTGGTCTCAGGCCATGGAAGAGCTCAAAAAAGATTTGGAAAAGGAAGTTAGAGAAGTAGAGGAAAAATTGGGAAGAGAAATGAGAATGATGCAAGAAAACCATGAAAAACAAGTCAATGACTTGCTAAAGGAGACCCCAAAAAATACTGAAGAAAACAACACTTTAAAAAATAGACTAACTCAAATGGCAAAAGACCTCCAAAAAGCCAATGCGCAGAAGAATGCCTTGAAAGGCAGAATTAGCCAAATGGAAAAGGAGCTTCAAAAGACCACTGAAGAAAATACTACCTTAAAAATTAGATTGGAGCAAGTGGAAGCTAGTGACTTGAAAAATCAAGATATTGTAAAACAGAACCAAAGGAATGAAAAAATGGAAGACAATGTGAAATATCTCACTGGAAAAACCACTGACCTGGAGAATAGATCCAGGAGAGATAATTTAAAAATTATTGGACTACCTGAAAGCCATGATAAAAAAAAAGAGCCTAGATATCATATTTCAAGAAATTATCAAGGAAAACTGCCCTGATATTCTACAGCCAGAGTGTAAAAGAGAAATTGAAAGAATCCACAGATCACCTCCTCAAAAAGATCCCAAAAAGAAAACTCCTAGAAATATTGTCATCAAATTCCAGAGCTCCCAGATCAAGGAGAAAATACTGCAAGCAGCCTGAAAGAAACAATTTGAGTATTGTGGAAACACAATCAGAATAAGCCAAGATCTAGCAGTTTCTACATTAAGAGATCAAAGGGCTTGGAATATGATATTCCAGAGGTCAGTGGAGCTAGGATTAAAACCAAGAATCACCTACCCAGCAAAACTGAGTATCATGCTCCAAGGCAAAATATGGATTTTCAATAAAATAGAGGACTTTCAAGCTTTCTCAGTGAAAAGACCAGAGCTGAATAGAAAATTTGACTTTCAAATACAAGAATCAAGAGAGGCATGAAAAGGTAAACAACAAAGAGAAATCATAAGGGACTTACTAAAGTTGGAACTGTTATGGTTACATTCCTATATGGAAAGATGATATGTATAATTCATGAAACCTCAATATTAGGGTAGCTGAAGGGAATATACATATACAGAAAGACAGAGGGCACAGGGTGAGTTGAATATGAATGGATGATATCTAAAAAAATAAAATCAAATTAAGGGATGAGAGAGGAATATATTGAGGAGGGAGAAAGGGAGAGAGAGAATGGGGTAAATTATCTCACATAAAAGTGGCAAGAAATAGCAGTTCTGTTGGGAGGGAAGAGGGGGCAGGTGAGGGGGAATGAGTGAACCTTGCTCTCATCAGATTTGACCTGAGGAGGGAATAACATACACACTCAATTGGGTATATTACCCCACAGGAAAGTAGGGGGAAGGGGATAAAAAAGGGGAGATGATAGAAGGGAGGGCAGATAGGGGGAAGAGGTAATCAAAAGCAAACACTTTTGAAAAGGGACAGGGTCAAGGGAGAAAATTGGATAAAGGAAAATAGGATAGGAAGGAGCAAAATATAGTTAGTTGTTCACAACATGAGTTATTGTGGAAGGGTTTTGCATAATGATACATGTGTGGCCTATGTTGAATTGCTTGCCTTCTTAGGAAGGGTGGGTGGGGAGGGAAAAGGGAAGAGAATTTGGAACTCAAAGTTTTAAAAGAAGGTGTTCAGAAAAAAGTTTTTGTATGCAACTAGGAAATAAGATATACAGGTAATAGGGCATAAACATCTATCTTGCCCTACAAGAAAGTAAGGAAAAAGGGGATGGGGGGGGAGTGGGGTGACAGAAGGGAGGGCTGACTGGGGAACAGGGCAATCAGAATATATGCCATCTTGGAGTGGAGGGAAGGTAGAAATGGGTAGAAAATTTGTAATTCAAATTACTGAAAACTAAAAATATTAAATTAATAAATAATGATTTAAACTCAAAAAAAATAGTAGTGGTAGTGAGGATGATGGGCCCTTTCTCCACAGGGGTTTTTTCCTTGAATGATAGCTCGAAGGGCCAGGCTGAAGTAGGACTGGTGGCTTCTATACCTCCTGGGTAGGAGGATGAACTATACTCCTAAAAATAGTCTGGCTCTTTACTGTCCTTCTTTATTACTGGTCTCCTATTCAGTGGGCACCCTTGGGAATGTAGAGGAAAAAACTGAGAAAAATTGGTTCAGAAGAGAAATTTTGAGTAAGCCTTTCCTACAAATTTCCAAGCGCAAAACTTTCAAGACTCTCCCATCCAGTGTTTTTAAGTATACAAATAGTCCCCTCCTAAGAGAGAATCAGGCTCCCAAAGCATGAATTTTGTTGCAGACTAGACCTGCCAAAGCAAAGCATAGCTAACAATCGAAAATCTGTTATTGCTAATAATAGATCCCAGATTTACAGTTTTACATATTTTTGTGTTCTGCTATATTTATGGAAATTCTCTTTTTGGGGAGGGGGGGTGGTGAGGCAATCAGGGTTAAGTGACTTGCCCAAGGTGACACAGCTAATAAAGGTCTGAGGCTGGATTTAAACTCGGGTCTTCCTGACTCCAGGGCCTGTATTCTATTCACTGCGCCACCTAGCTGCCCTGGAAACACTCTTTTTAATGGATGTGTAAATTCAGAAAATATTTTTCTTTTTTTTTAAAGTTAAATTTTTTTAGCTTATAATACTTAGTTTCACGAGTTTTTGAGTTCCAAATTTTCTCCCCACCCCAGTCTCCCCTCCCCCCAAGACACCATGTGATCTGATATAGGTTCTACGTATACCTTCACATTAAACTTATTTTCCCAATAATCAAATTGTAAAGAAGAATTATAACCAATGAAAATGAACTATGAGAAAGATGAAACAAAACCAAAAATCAAATCAAATTGAAGAACAAAAGACAGAGCAAACAGTTTGCTTCAATCTGCATTCAGACTCCATAATTCTTTCTCTGGATGTAGATAGCCTTTTCTATCATGAGTCTTTCGGAGCTGTCTTAGAACCTTGCGTTGTTGAGAAGAGCCAAATCTATCAAAGTTAGTCATCACAGAAGCAATGTGTCTGTGGTTGTGTACAATGTTCTCCTAGTTCTGCTCCCCTCACTCAGCATCAGTCTGTATAAGTCATTCCAGGTTATTATGAAGTCCATCTGCTCCTCATTTCTTATAGCACAATAGTATTCTATTACATCCATATACCACAATTTGTTTAGCCATTCCCTAATTGATGTGCATCCCCTTGATTTCCAATTCTTTGCCACCATGCCCCTACTTTCCTGTGGGGTAATATATATGCTATAAATACTTTTGTATCTATGGGTCCTTCTCCCCCTTGTATGATCTCTTTGGGATATAGCCCTAGAAGTGGTATGGCTGGGTCAAAGGGTATGCACATTTTTATAGCCCTTTGGGCACAGTTCCAAATTGCTCTCTAGTTTGGTTGAATCAGTTCACAGCTCCACCAACAATGCAGTAGTGTTCCAATTTTCCCACATCTTCTCCAGAATTTATCATTTTCTTGTTTCGACATGTTAGCCAATCTGACAGGAGAGATGTGGTACCTAAGAGTTGTTTTGACTTGCATTTCTCTAATCAACAGAGATTTAGAGCATTTTTTCATATGACTACAAATATCTTTAATTTCTTTCTCTGAAAACTGCCTGTTCATATCCTTTGATCATTTATCAACTGGGGAATGACTTGCATTCTTATAAATTTGACTCAGCTCCCTGTATATTTTAGAGATGAGGCCTTTGCCAGAGACAATGGTTGTAAAAATTGTTTCCCAATTTTCTGCTTCCCTTCTAATCTTGGTTGTATTGGGTTTGTTTGTACAAAAACTTTTCAATTTAATGTAATCAAAATTCATTTTGCATTTTGTAATGTTCTCTATCTCTTGTTTAGTCATAAATTCTTCCCTTCCCCATAAGTCTAACAGGTAAACTATTCCCTTCTCTCCCAAATTGCTTACAGTATCAGCCTTTATATCTAAATTATAAAGTCTTTTCCCAAATCTACAATGAGAGACCCTACCAAGTGAGAACAGGTTACTGAAAGGATTGAGAAAAGCTTGAAATGTTCAGATCTGCATCAGCAAGGGTTTTCACATTGTTTGGAAAATATATGAAATCCTAAAATGGTTTAAATATGGATAGAAAGCTGGATTTGGAGTAAGGAAGACCTATATTCAAATCTGGGTTCCTGGACAAGTCGCAACTTCTGTCTGCCTCGGTGTGTTCATCTATAAAAGGGAGATAATCATGGTACTCACATCTCAGGGTTTTTGTGAGGATCAAATGAGATAACATTTGTCTCAGGTGCTTTGCCAAACTTAAAGTACTCTATAAATACTAGATGCTATTATTTTTGTTTAATATTAGTATTATTCCCAAACTTTTTTTCCTCAAGGAGGTTTAGTTTTCACAAGGACATGAGGAAATGAGATAGAAAACTGATTCAGGATCACATGAGAACTTAAAAAACTTCTATCCATGGAAATCGATGGTTGTTTTTTTGTTTGCTTTTGGTTTATAAAATACACTTGGGTAGTGTCAACATCACCCAGTAACACACTTGCCCTATTTTCACCATCACTGATTTATAAAAATTTTGGAACAGCTCGAGCATTCACTGAATCAAAGAAACACTACATCTTTTCTTCACATCTAGAAGACTGGGAATCAAATTGAATTCATCACAGCAAGAAAAGTATCTATTCAAGAAAACAAAGTCTTGCCCTTGCAAATCAAGAGGGAAAATGTTGCTCTAAGAAAACACCCATTTTGTTACATTTTTATTGTTTCATGTTCATACTGGGTTACTACAATATTAATTTAATATTTACTTGGGTTTGACTCCATGTGGAAGGAACATAGGCAGTCAGCTGTTTGATGTAATGCTACCTGAAAGACACTTTCTGGACACCAATACTTAAACTCTCTGCACCCCCACTCCCAACTGTCACTGCTGTTGGCATCTGTATAAGAATGATAGGCAGCCTTGATATTTCAAATCAATTAAAGTTGAACATTACTAGAAGGGGGAATGCAAGAACTCAACAAAATCTTACCTATTTTAAAATCCAGTTCAGAACTAGTCTTCCTCAACTTCTAGAAAAACATCTCTCTTCTGGCCACTTATTTTTGAAAGTAGAGGCTAAGAACATTTTTTCAAAAAAACCCTGATATTTAGATATTTAATTCTTACACTCCCTTTCCCATAAGACTTCTGGGCCTTCCTTTGCTATAGTTTATCTGAATCCAAATGATGGCATTAATAATGCTATATTTCAATCCAGTGCTGACTAATATAACTTAGGAAAACCATTGGATATTCCCTAGCCAAGGTGCATGTGATTTTCATCTCATCAATTCCTTTCAATTTCCAAAATTGCCTATATTAAATGATGATTCAGGGTTTGTTTTATTTTGTTTTGTTTTAGTCTCTAATTTTTCCAAGACCAAGCCTGAATATACGATCTTTTTTTTTCTTTTACCCCAAGTGCTTGAATGAAATATCATAAAATATATGCTCAGAGTAACACATGACTATTTTCTAGGAGATTTATAACTTAATTTTTAAAAGAGGAATTTGATTGTCAAGGCAGCTGAGATTTGAATGCCTTCAGCATTTCTATCAAAAAAAGTCCTATAAGACTGCAGAATACAAAAGGCTCAAGGCATAAGTCACATCTGCACAAGACTATGGTAATTGTAGGGTTGAATCAGAAATAGTATTATCTTCAAAAAGCTATTGTGGATTTAAGTGAAAAGTAATTGGAAGATGTTTCTCTTACCTTAGTGGAGTAGGAATGTTAACCGCTCAAAATTGAGCCAAAGGAGCAACACTGATTTTGTATCACCTGTTCCATGCCAAGAAGAAAAATAGAAAAGCTCCCCATAAGGGGAACTATATCCACTTCTGAAAGCTTGGCCACAACTGCTAAAAAAATTCATTTTTTGCTACTATGATTTCATGTATGAAATACATGAAGTTATTTCAACTCACAAGGTTTTTACCCAAGGTAAATCATGAAACAAATTCATTTAAGGAGATAAAGGCTAAGAAAACATCACTTCATCTAATAGTTGCAATCATCCAACCAATTCATGCAAAAACATAATGATCTGTGTCTTTGATGACAGATTTTTCTACTTCTGCTCACCTTATACAGTAAAGCCTTCCCTTGCAGCCTTGGGTTCTAATAGGTAAGCTTTTGCCTCATCTTACTAGGAACCAGGCCATCATCCTGTTTCCTGGCCATCTCCAAACTATCCTGCCTGCATACTGGCCCTCTTCTTCCTCACACTGGAACTTCCACACACTGGTCTCCTCTCCCTGAGATCCCCAGATCTGATAGGAGAGCTTTCATTTTACCTTGCAGAAAACCAAGTCACCTTGTCAATTCCTACCTGGCTCCAAACCAGGTCCCTTGCCATACCTGTACTCTTGACCGTCCCTCTCCTTTTCCAACTCTTCCTCCCTTATATGTGTTGTTTTTCCTTACTAAAATATAAACTCCTTAAGAGCAGGAAAAAAGAGGGAAAAAAACACATGATGACCACAGGATCATAGATTTTGAGCTAGAAGGGACCTTGTGTCTGCTTTCTGCTGAGTGTAAAAAATAACAAAGTAAAGCCTCTTAGACAGTTAGGATTCCATACTGCAAGAAAGGAAGAAAATAATCTAATTTACTTTAAAAGGCACACATAATGATAGTTGTCATGTGAACCAAGTAAGCTATATCAAAGGCTGCATGTGAAATACTGCTTGGAAGTCTTTCCAAATTAAACACACCCAGGTCTACAGGAAGATATCCTATCTTCAGTCCCTACCCAGAGACAACAGTGCTTGGAAACCTGAGAGTAGAATGAACTTCATCAATGAAGCCATCTGACAGACATAAGCCTCTGATGTAATGATAATACACCTGATCTACTGCCTCTATAATAATTAGGGCTACCTTGTTACAGCCCCAAAACCTGTTATCTGAGCTCAAGCATCACTATCACTGATGATATTTCTCATGGCATAGATTGATGACATACCACGTAATCACCAATTTTCTTCAGTGAGGAGGCCAGGGACCATAAGTCAACAAGGTCTGACACTGGCTGACAGAGTATGGTGCTCCCACTTTCACTCCCTCTATGCTTTTAATGTGTTCAAGGCTTCAATTCATTCTGAGGCTGGCCAAAGACAACTAATGCTGTGGACTTCTTTCTCCCTGCTTCATTGTACATAGCTGAATTCTACTTAGATTCCCTGGACAGCAACCAGTTACTTTTATACCCATCCTTAACAATGGTAGAAAACTTGACCACTGTAGACTCTGTTTTGCGATCATGTATTTGTACAAGGAAATAAGGGCAGGTCTATATCATGAACAATCACAGTATTGTAATCATAGTATTAAGCTAACATGTTGAACTGTTAAAACATCCCCACTTTACTTAAGCAAAAGCATTTATTACAATAAAGGTGGATACCAAACTTATTTTTGATGCTTGGACCTATACTTAAAAAAGAAACAAACCATTGCCAGAAGCTACAAATTAAGTAGTCAAGAAGTCTTATTCTTTACTGCTTAATGACTATTTTTATAATAACCTCTGTCATCCAACCCACCTTCAATTGTTCAGAGAGCATTAATGGCCTTCTTCTTGGATTCCAAGGTTTGAGGGATTTAAGAAAGCCCCTGGCTGGGTCTTTCCTCTGCCCCTCCCCCAAAACAATCTTTAACGGTTATACCAATGACAATTAGTTAACAAGCTTAAAACAAAATTATTTTTAGCACTTTCAAACTGCCTTTAGAGCCAAGGAAGATGAGGAGGGGGAAAGATTTTTTTTGGCTCCCCACTGTTTAAATATATAATAACATATAAAACCTCAAGTTTGAACTCACTACTAATTTGCACCTGCCCAGCACTGCCAGGCAATGATGAAGGACAATGATACAAGATAATTTTCTAGAAAAGACAAGAAAACAGAAAGTGTGTGTGAACTTGTTCGGTTCATAAAAAAACTAGACATATTCATGAATCTGAGATCTATAACCAGTTTTTATGGGAAGCAAGGCTATGTACCTCTAACCTTTTAAGTTCGCTTCCTGCAAAAGATCCCTCAGGACCTCTGTCAAAAACTGTATACTGGATCAACAGAACAGGGAAATGATATGGAATTATTCATAACACCTTGTGTTCTGATGTGATTATAGATAGCTCTCCTCATCTCCAAGGAATCTTTAGTATATGTAAAAATCCTTTTCAAGAGGGAGCATGGTACAGTCAAACTGAGGCAATTCTGCTTTCAACAAGCGCTGGAACAGCAGGCAAAAGAACATTTCTAAGCCTTAGTTTCCTTATACGTAAAAGGGAGATAATTCTTGCCCTAATCTCCTCCACACAGTTACCATGAGAAATGAGTCATATATTACATATGCTACACTTTGTAAACTGCAAAGCATTCCATAAATGTACAAGGTGTATGCATTAAAGTGTTATTTTTACTAAATTATTTGCAAAGTAGTAGGGCTAAGCTCCCTTAGAATTAGATTAATATTTATTTCCTACTCTCTAAACTTTAAATACCACTGTTAAGAATGCTGGGATAGAATGCTATTTAGAAGGAAGATCCATGTGGTCTTTTAAAAGTCTCAATAAGCAAGAGTGGATGGGACTTAGTAACTTAGCAACAAACACAAAAAAACAACCCTTCAGTATCAGAAACTTCTTATGAACATGCTACTTTAATCTTTTCTTTATTTGTTCAGGTAAAATCACATATTCAAACTGCTAGATTTAATGCTAGATTTCTCTAACTCCCTAAATAATTAAAACAAAGCCTCCTCCAGAAGAGCCAACCCTTAGGCTTATTTTGATCTTGAAGGTTTGGGATTGTAAGGTATCCTTACCATAAATCTAAGTTAGTATGGATAAACAGGGAAATATTATGAAATCTTTAGTTCCCCCACCCATCCATTTGAGTCATCATAAGAAGTTAAGATGGAGATAAACCCCAAAGTTTAAGAAAATCTGACATATTCAATTAAATGTGCCTGTGAGGAAAATTTACTTACGTCCAAAGAATGTTCATTCACCAAAATGAGAGACATGCTTTGTGACACCAGTTTGCAGGCGTAGCCTGTTAAGAAAGTGAAATAAAAAACAATGTTACACATTTGCAATGCCAATCCCTTCAAAGAGTTCTTGATTTTTACAGGTTGATTGGCTAGTTTGTCAATTATCCAGAACTCTTGCTTCTCTCTTCCTTCTACCTTTAAACCATTTCATGGCTCATTAGCTCATCCATACAGGTTAGGAAGAAAAAAGCTCAACTCAATCCATTTTGCTTCTTGAGCAGAAGTGCCTGGGAAGAAGGTCATTACTAACAGTTTAAACAAGTACTTTCCCTCATCTTACTATCCTTATCTCCCATTAGCTTCAATGGAGACACAGATACAAAGGAGTAGGAGGAAGTATCTTCTCACGTCTTCAATGGAGACAACTTTGGTCTTTATAATTTCACAACATTTGGTTTCAATTACTTGGGGACTGAGGTTGTTCTTATTTATACTGGTGTAGTCACTGTGTATGTTGTTTTCCTGGTTCTATTTTCTTCACTTTGAATCAGTTCATTTAAGTCATTTTATACTTCATCTTCCATCATATCTATCATTTCTTATAGCATAGTAATATTTCATTACATTTATGTACCATAATTTATGTAGCTACTCCAGTAGTTAAATACTAATTAGTTTGGGAGGGTGGGCACTAGCAGGTGGAAGAGCAGGAAAGGATTCATGCAGGGATTATGTGATTGTGAGATGGGAGAGACCTTGCTGTTGTCATTCAGTTGTTTTAGTCATGTCTGACTCTTCATGACCCCATTGCCAATTTTTTGGTAAAGATACTGGAGTGGTTTTCCATTTCCCTCTGCACTTCATTTTACAGATGAGGAAACTGAAGCAAACAGGGTTAAGGGACTTGCCCAGGGTCACCCAGCTAGGAAGTGAGGAAGCCTGGTGAGGCAGCTAGGTGGTGCAGTGAACAGGCCTGGAGTCAGGAGGACTTGAGTTCGAATGTGAACCTGAGACTTTTACTAGCTGTGTGACCTCGGGCAAACCATTTGACCTTTGCCTGGCTCAGCCTCCTCAGCTGTAAAATAGAGACAGTAACAGCATCTACCACCCAGGAAGTTGTGAGGATCAAAGGAGATAATATTTGTAAAGTGCTTTGAACAGTGCCTGGCACACAGCAGGTGCTTAATAAATGCTTATTCTCACTACCACCCCTCTCCTTATGTTACATTATTTTTTAAAATGCCATTTTCCAAAGACTCTTTACATGATAGGTTAGCTATGCTAACCATATTTTAAAACTGTACCTCCAATGATATAAAATCTTCTCAGGATAATTTTGTAAAGTATACCACTATGATTCTACAATCCCAATATGGTTGCACAATGCTCAAAACAAAGCAAGCATATCGGCGGGTCACAAGTATATGTATGTGTTAAGACGTTTTTGTAAACAACAAAACACACTCTCAGAAAGTTTGATGTTTGACCAAAAAAAGCAGTTCTTACATTTTGTCAAAAGTGGCTTCCAATGAGGAATAATTAAGACTTAGGGCAAACAGTAACAAAGAAGAAGCAGGTTATACAGCATTTGAATACTAGGAGATAATTCAAGCCATTTGTACCTTTTTTGTATCCTGAAGTATTTGTATCCTTTTTTTTCTATTTCCAAGTTCCAGAAAGTATGAACCTTTAGATTAGGTCCAGAAGGAAGGTGGTACATTTTATTTTCATTTAAAAGAGGAGGGGAGATATTGCAAATTTAATCATTTCCCTCTCTGTTGGGCTTACTCCTCCCCTGGAGGATACTAACAGCTTTAAGCAGCAGACTGTTACGAATTCAGTATAACTAATTCCAAAGGATTTTCTACTAGTTTTTGATTGGAACAACAGCTGCAGCAGTCAGTGAGCAGTAATTTTTAAATACCGGCTCACTGCTTTATTTCACATCTTCCCACTCAAGCAAGACGCCATTTGACAAGTGAACCTGGACAATGATATTCTAGAGAAAATGTTTTAAGTATTTCCTGGTCTGAGTGTCAGAGGGAGGGCACCCCTGATGAAACTACCACATATTTAAATATGCAGTGAGTCAAAGCTCTAAGACCAGGCAAAAGCATTTTCTAAAATCGTAGGATGAAGCTAATTTCCTTAGAAAGTCGCCACATAGCACAGATGTAATTACAAAAGCTGCGGCTGTTTTGTGGAGTCAATTTGGGCTTAGCTAATGTGGCAAATTAAATTAAGTCTGCTCCAATTCTGGTGCAGTTGATTTCTGATGTTTGTGGATAAAATGAGATCAGCTCCTGGGTCAAAGCCAGGTATGAAATGTCAATCCACACTTGTAAATTGAGGTCTAGATCTTTAATCTAGCCATCTAACAAGAGGATCATAAAGTGGCTGGGGAGAGGACCTTTGGGAACTTATGTTTTCTGCCTCTGAAATTAACAGTGCTGCAAAACTGTTTGTTTTTCATATTACTTCAGTGTAATCGAGGTTCAAAGAAACCAAAATGTAACATGCGGTTTGTTTTACTATAGTTCTCAGAAATGTTTTTTTTTTAATGAAAAAAAATACATTGGAAATCATCCAACACAAATCAAATATATCAACCCTTTGAAACTCTCTCACTGATTCTGCTTTTCTTTTGATTATACTGTTTGTTAAGATAAAATCATTATAATCAAGTCTTCTATGCTAGTCTCTTTCGAACAACTCAAAGATATCTCACCTACACCAAGAAGAGCCAAGTTCTCCCAAGAATTAGAGTTTAATGTGATTCTGAATTTAGCCCAGGTTCACAAAAGATACACTCCTGGGAAACCTTAAGTAGGCAACTTCTCTGTCTTCCATATTTTCCGTAAACCTCACTTTCCTTTCCATTATGTTCCCCTTACCCATGACTTTTCAAGTCCTGCTACCCATGGCATGCTTGCCCTTGACTCCTTGCAAGACTCAGTTCATGGGCCCCTTCCCACTCAAAAGACCTTTCCCAATTCCCCCAAGGCTCTTATTTCTTCATTATGAATATATGATATGTCCCCAGTAGAATGTAAACAACTCAAGGCCAAAGACCGTCTCACTTTTTATTTGTATCCCAAGAATACAGTGTTTGGTATGTAGTAGGTATTTACATGTTTGTTTATTAACTGTTGTGTTTTATGGATTTACTTATCTGTGTATTTTTTGTTTCCCTCCAACAGAATATGAGGTCCTTGAGGACAGGAAATATTTAATTTTATATGTATCCCTAGGACAGTACCTGTCACACAGAAAATGAGATAAAATATAACTGGGTGCTAGGGACATTTGCACAAGAATTTCAAAGACTGGAAATCTAATGCTCACTGACCTGAACAGAATTCCATGCTATAATTCCAGTTCTTCCCTTTGTCTACAATGACCCAGCTTTTCTTCCATGCTTCTTCACAGCATCAGCCATCTTTAAGTCCCAAATTCCCATCCCACCTCTGACATGGAACCTTCCCTAACCTGTCTAGTTCATGAGGTAAGATTGGTCATCGCTGAAATTCTTTTATATTTATCTCTAACAGGACTATATTTTGTCTTGTTTTCTGTTTTGTTTCGAGTTTAGGTTTCATCTCCCCAGCTAGACAACAAGCTCCTTGGGGTCAATGTCTATGCCTTCTCTTTCTACCCCCCTCCAATTTCCCTTTAACCCCTCAAATTCCCTTTCTGTGGCAGGCTTCTATCCAAGGGTCAAGGCATAAGATCAAAAATTTACAACTGGAAAGGTCTTCTGAGGACATCTAGTCCAGCCCCCTCTCCTCACACATGAGGAACCTAAGTCCTAATGACTTATCCAAGGTCACACTGGTGGTAACAGGTGGACCACTGTTGAATGATTAATTTACTGGGAGGAGTGGGAAATTCACAGACTCAGAATCCATGCCAACCATGTTATAAACTTCATGGCCCAGACTGAATCAGGAATGGCAATGGCCAGGCCAACAGAGTATACTATGGTTGTCTATTTGGCAAGCCCATCATTGATTAATTCATTACTTTGGTCAAACTTTCAATATTCCCCTCATAAGTGACAGAAAAACCATTAAATGAAGGTAAATAAGAAACTGATGGAAAAGTTGAAAAGTATACTTTTTGGGGGATAAAGACCAATTCACAACTTAAATCATTTTTTAAAATGTTACATATTCACTAAAAGACTTTTGCCCTTGACCTACTTCCATTAAAAAAACAGGCTCAGACAACTATCTGTCCAATACATTTGTATCACTACCTACACATGCCACAGAGATTATCTTCAACAATAAGGAAAACCATGACTACATGAATCCAAGTGCTGGTCACATCTGAAATTTCACTTTAGACTAACTGATGCCATATTTTTAAGCTAAATAAAACTGCCAACTCCCTGGAACATGGCTAGTTAGCATAAGTTCAAGTACAGAAAACCAAAATTCTGGCTTCATGCCAGGACCATGCTTCCTAAAAACCACAGGATCTATGCAAACCTTGCTAGGTAAGGCTCAATAGGTCAGTTTGGCTCACAAAAACCACAAATTACCCTGAAATTAGGTTAAATTTAAATCAGCATTTTTATTTCAGCAAATAAACTACGAGAAAAAATGCATATTTCCATTAAAAATAAATTCTAAAGTGAGCCTTTAAAAACTTTAAAAACTAGTGAGCCCTAAGCTAGCAAGTCTTTCATTATAAAGATGTCAAATACAACCTAACCCATTTTACAGAATTAGTTTGTTGTTAATTTCACAAGGCATCAGGGGATAACCCAAACAGTTCTGATCTAGATGTCAGCAGGCTGGGACTCTAATACCAATTTTGCTGCTAACTCATGATTTCTGTGTCTCCCTCTCATCTGTAAAATGAGTGGATGGATTAAATGATCTCTGAGGTCCTTTTGGGTTCTGAAACATGATGGTTTCAGATGAAAAATGTCAAGTAGTTTCATAAATCACATCTATAGCCATAAATTTAGCAACTACTTGATTTTGCCCAAAATACATGCTGTCCACCTACCCAAAAACACTTAGTAAATCACAAAAGTGATCACAAAAACTTGGATGTTCAGCTCAAAAACTCTGAAAGATATGGCCTTTCATAAATCACAGCATCAAACTTTCCCAAATTGCACATTCAAAATATGTGCCCTCCTTCTCCTTCTTCCTATACCTTGTTTCAAAGAAATAGGATTTTCTAAATCCTAGATGAAGGCTGAAAAGCCCACCTGCTTGAGAAGGCAAAATCATTTTAAGAATTCGGAAATATATTGAGTCACTAATTCATGCCTAGCACTGTTAGGTACAATGGGGAACAGAGAAGGCACATGACATAAGAAGCTCATGATCTCAGAATCCCAGTTAGAGAGCTGGAAGGTTGCTGCACCTTCCTCTCAGGGTTGTAGTTTATCCTTCATTCTAGAAGAGGGCCATGACATCATAGAGGTGATGCCACGACATGCAAGTGAATTGGGTTTAAGTGAGGGGGGGTTGTGCAAAGTGAGCAGCCTGACTTTCTCCTCCAGAGCTATCTGGGTCCAGTAGCCAGATAAACATCAGGATGACTAGAGATGAGGTGGAAGACCTTGGCCTTTTAAAGAAGGTCCTTGGCAGTTTGACCATTCATCGATTAAAGCTAGGTAAAAACAATGAGCCAAAGAATGGCCTTTTTAACCTAGTACAGAAAAAAATGAAACTGGGAGAAGACTCTCAGGGTTTCTGGTCAAAACAGTAATAATTCCTATTTACATTCACTCTGAGTCAATCAGGGCCCAAACAATGACCAAGTGGGGTTTGGCCTGGGACTTACTGTTGGTCAATCACTGAGAGACAGAGTGATGGATAGATGGAGGAAAGGGATGGAGGAAAGGAAAGGGGAAAGGAAAGGGGGGAAAGGAGACGAAGGGAAAGGAAAGGGGAAAGGGGAAAGGCCAGGCCAGGGAAGGCAAGGGGCAAGGCAAGGGGCAAGGAAAGGGAAGTTGAAAGGAAAGGGGAAAGGAAAGGGAAGTTGAAAGGAAAGGGGAAAGGAAAGGAGGGGAAAGGAGGGGAAAGGGGAAAGGAATTGGAGGCCTGGCCTCAAGGTCAGGTCCAGCCTTGAGCAGTCCTGGAAGCAAAAAAAACCCAAGCAATGTAGGCTGTGACAACAATGAGGAGCAACTAGGTGCTCAAGCCATAGAGAAACTGATCTCTACAACCTCAACTGTCCAAGTGTCTTTTCAACATTGAAAGGTAGTGTGGTTTGATGGCTACAGCACTGGACTTGCCATCATTGAGGCCTTGGCTTGTATTCCTCCTCAAACACTTACTAGCTATTTGACATTTAACAAGTCCCAGAACCTCTTTGTGCCTCAGTTTCCTTATCTGTAAAACAAAGACATAGGCCTTTTGATGGCCTCAAAAGTTCCTGTTCTAACTATGACACTATGAAGAGTGACTAAGAAAGTTTCTAGCTTTCATACAGGGCCATCTCCAGTCATTCTGATGTGTGTCTGGCCACTGGACACAGATGGCTCTGGAGGAGAAAGTCAGGCTGGTGACTTTGCACAGCCCTCCCTCACTTAAATCCAATTCGCTTGCATGTCATGGCATCACCTCCATGATGTCACAGTCCTCTTCGAGAATGAAGGACAAACCTTCCTGTGAGGAAGGTACTTTAGGAGTTATCTAGTACAAACCATTCACATTTAACAGAGGACAAAACTGAGAAGTGATATGCCCAAGGTCACATAGAAATTAAAGGGAATAGCCAGTATTTGAACCCAGGACCTCTGACACCAGATCTCATTCTCTTTCTAACATACCATGTAGCCCTGGTTTGTTAGAAACAAGCTAAATAAATGGTGGAGGGAGGGTAAGGAGAATGGGAAAGGACAAGCCCACATGTACTATATTGCTACATGGGGTGTATTCAAGTGCCCAAGGTATAAGAGGGCCAATCAGTGCTATGTCTCTCCAAGAAGGGAATATTGGTTCATCAGTAGAAGGCTTTCATATACAAAGCAGGAATAGATATAGCCCTTGAAAAATCTGTCACAGGCTCGAGACCACTAACATAAAACATAGCCCACATCTGTTGCCACTCTCTGGGGCTTAACATCAATAAATCATTTAAAACATTTTATTTAACCGCAAGTATATCCTTTGCTGGGCAGCTAGGTAGTACAGTTGATAGGATGCTGGGCCTGAAGTCAGAAAGATTCATCTTCCTGAACTCAAATCCAGCCTCAGACACTTACTAGCTGTGTGACACTGGGCAAGTCATTTAACCCTGTCTGCCTCAGTTTCCTCATCTGTAAAATGAGCTGGAGAAAGAAATGGCAAACCACTCTAGGATCTTTGCCAAGAAAACCCCAAATGGGGTCATGAAGAGTTGGACACCCTGAAAAATGACCGAACAACAACAACAACAACAACAACAACAACAACATATCCATTGCTAGGTCATTTAGGAAATTTATATAAGCTATTATGCCAGTATTTCAAGAGCACTGTAATTAGAGATGCTGCTCTGGCATCTACTACCCGTATGGTTTTGGATAAGTCAGTTTCCTCAGTTTCCTTATCTGTAAAATGAGGTGGTTGGACTAAATGACAGTTAGAATCCCTCCTTAAAGGGGATTTAGTCTGTGAAATTTGGATTCAGTCAAAGGGCCCATACTTGAGGACCTAGAGGGCAACAAGTACCCTCCAGGCTGCAGGTAAAAAGAAGTTCATAACACAGCAATGGATTCAGAGAAGAGAATGGAACTAGAAAACAAAGATGTTAGGGGACTATGGAGGAGTAGATATGGGTGACAGTTCAAAGAAAGTTAGGAGGGGTACATTTTCCCTCAATAAAGGGTGATCCAACAACAGGTATTAGAGAGAACAGGATGGTTGTGCTAGAAAGCCACAAAAAATGTTAATCAGCTAATCAGAGTCCCCAACCACTGCACCACTTAGATGCCCTCTTTGTTCAGTTTTTTTGGTTCACTCTGTGAACCAATTTGAGGTTTCCCTGGCAAAGATACTGGAGTGGTTTGCCATTTCCTTCTCCAGCTCATTTTGCAGAGGAGAAACTGAGGCAAACAGCGCTGTGTGACTTGCCTAGGGTCAGGAAGCTAAGAAGTATCTGAGGCTGCATTTGAACTCAGGGAGATGAGTCTTTCTGATTTTAGGGCCAGCACTCCATCCACTGTGCCACCTAGCTTCTTCCTTCAACTCTACAATCCTCAATTTTTTCATGTGTAAAATGAGGAGACTGACTAGGTGACTTCTAAGGACCTTTTCCAGGTTTAACATTGTGTGGTGGCACAAAATAATCCTAATCTTAAGAAACATTTTGAGTCATGATTCATCAGAAACCATTCCTGACTCTACCTATAACCAGTCAAGCTTAGATCACTTCATTCTGGAGCCTCAGTTTCCTTCCATGTAAAACGGGGATAATATCTGCACTCCATACCTCTTAAGGCTCAAATGAGAATTTTTTTATCAAGCATATAAAGCTCTACATAAAGATAAGCTATTGCTATTTCTCAAAAATATCAATTCTACAGCTATTCAGACCAAGGAACACAAGAGTTGTTTGGCAGACCTCTACTAGTATGCTAGGGACAAGAGGCAAGGTGGAGATGGGGAGAAAATAAGGGCAGAATAAAACCTGTAAGATAAGGTAGTATTACTTTGGCAAACATTCCAGTGTTCAAGGAGGAGGCATTCA
Source organism: Trichosurus vulpecula (assembly GCF_011100635.1). NCBI lineage: Eukaryota > Metazoa > Chordata > Mammalia > Diprotodontia > Phalangeridae > Trichosurus > Trichosurus vulpecula. The sequence continues at coordinate 185,446,369 of NC_050574.1, forward strand.
GAATCAGTCATACTTTTCAGATAGCCTTTATTAGCCAATTAAATAGAATCTGAGAGCTGTGAGCAGCATGAGTTAAGACTTTAGTACTAAGCTTTCTTTGACAAGGAGTCAGTATAACACAGACACAATCTGAGAAGTCACTGTTCGTGAATCAAGAAATATCACTGAATTACGTTGGAAGCCTTTGAGGATAAAGGATAAAGAAAGCCTTATTCAGCAAGCTGGTAAAAATTCCTTTACCTAGCAGCAACACATTATCTTATCTAGATTGAGCTTCAGCCAGTATGTTCTCACGTATGTTCCTAACTTGGCCAGACTTTGGTTAGCTGAGGCAAAAAAAAAAAAGTGTGTGTGTGTGTGTGTGTGTGTGTGTGTGTGTGTGTGTCCATCTGTCTCTCTGTCTCTGTCTCTTTCTCCCCTGCTATACTCATTGCAAGGCTTACTTGGATGGGATTTTAGAGCAGTAGAGAAAAAAGGCAATTATCTCCCCACCCCCATCCAGTATCACATCAGCACTATCCAACCCAATTTCTTCGCTATTTCCACAACAAGGTAATTCATGGTGGCTAAATTTGAGTTTACAAAGAGCACACGAATTGAAAAAGCTCACAAAATAGGGGTAGCTAGGTAGCACAGTGAGTAGAGCACCAGCCCTGGAGTCAGGAGGACCTGAGTTCAAACCTGGCCTCAGACACTTGATGCTTTTGAGACATTTACTAGCTGTGTGACCTTGGGCAAGTCACTTAACCCCAATTGCCCTGCAAAAAAAGAAAAGAAAAAGCTTACAAAAGTCACATTAAAGTAGAAAAATAGAAAAAATATGAAACAAATGGAGGAAAAAGTAGATCACATACACATTTTAATTTGCATCAGAAAAAAAATTTTTTTTTTGCTTGCAGTACATTTGAAAATTCACAAAGAAGGGGATGGAGTAAAAGCAGAGACTTGCTTGAGTTCTCCCCCAAACCCCTTCAAATACCTGTAAAAAATGACTAAATTCTAAAGTAGGAGAACCCACAAAATGACCAGCCCAAGACAATCTGGAAGGTTGACAGGAAATGTCTATTGCACCAGACTGGGAGAGGAACACAGTCCAGCATGGGCCATGCCTACACAGATGGGGCTGGGGCAGGCCTCAGTGGACTGAATCACTGGCAGCTGTGGTGGATTCCAGACTTCTCAACCCATAAATGCCAAAGACAACTTAGAAGGTCAGTGGGAAAGGTCTGTGAGACCAGGGTGACAGAAGAATGTGGTCTGGCCCCAGCCCCAGAGCAGTGGCAGCACCAGTCTTAGAAACATCAATGGCTAGTCCTGGAGCTGTCTCAGCCCACAGATGCTGGGGGCATCGAGAGGCTGATCAAAGGTGGATTGCAGAAATCTCTTTGCTGGCTCTGAGGCAGGATTCTCTTGCTTCGCCCTTGCTTCAATCTGGGTTGCAGTCCTGGGGCGAGGAGGAGCACTAGCATGGTGAAGCTTGGGGTGGCAAGTAGAAAGAGAGTCCTCCTCACAGTTCCCAGGCAGAAAAGAGTGTTTGTGGTCACTCAGACCAGAGCTCAGGCCAGGAGAGGAAAAAACACCTCTCCTTTGATCATATCACCTTGGAAGAACTGAAAATTTACAGGTATCTCTGAAAACAGCTGTATGGAACACCTGAAGTTTGGGACAGTACACCCACCACGATGGAAGCAGAGACCTTAACAAAGAACTAAAAAGTCATGTAATTGGCTGGGAAAATGAGCAAATAATGGGGAAAAATCAGACTACAGAATCTTACTTTGGTGACAAGGAAGATCAAAACATACAGCCAGAAGAAGACAACAAAGGCAAAGCTCCTACATCCAAAACCTCCAAGAAAAATAGAAATTGGTCTCAAAGAGGATTTTGAAAATCAAGTGAGAGAAGTAGAGGAAAAATTGGGAAGAGAAATGAGAGTGATGCAAGAAAATCATGAAAAACAAGTCAACAGCTTGCTAAAGGAGACCCAAAAAATGCTGAAGAAAATAACACCTTAAAAATAGACTAACCCAAATGGTAAAAGAGGTCCAAAAAGCCAATGAGGAGAAGAATGTCATAAAAAGCAGAATTAACCAAATGGAAAAGAAGATCCAAAAGGTCACTGAAGAAAATAATTCCTTAAAAATTGGAATGGAGCAAATAGAAGCTAATGAATTTATGAGAAAGCAAGAAATGATAAAACAAAGCCAAAAGAATGAAAAATAGAAGACAATGTGAAATATCTCATTGGAAAAACAACTGACCTGGAAAATAGATTCAGAAGAGATAATTTAAAAATTATTGGACTACCTGAAAGCCATGATCTAAAAATGAGCCTAGACTTCATCTTCAAGAAATCTGCCCTGATATTCTAGAACCAGAAGGGAAAATGGAAACTGAAAGAATTCACAAATACCTCCTGAACGAGGTCACAAAAGAAAAACTCCTAGGAATGTTGTAGCCATATCCCAGAGTTCCCAGGTCAAGGAGAAAATATTGCAAGCAGCCAGAAAAAAAAAGTATTGTGGAAACATAATCAGAATAACACAAGATTAATCAGCTTCTACAGCATGGCATTAGAGGGCTTGGAATATGATATTCCAGAGGTCAAAGGAGCTAGGATTAAAACCAAGAATCACCTACCCAGCAAAACTGAGTATAATACTTTAGGGGAAAAAACAGACATTCGAGGAAATAGAAGACTTTAAAGTATTCTTAAGGAAAAGACCAGGGCTGAAGAGAAAATCTGACTTTCAAATATAAGAATTAAGAGAAGCGCGAAAAGTTAAACAGGAAAGAAAAATCATAAGGGACTTGAACTGTTTACATTCCTACATGGAAAGGTGATATTTGTAACTCATGAGACCTTTCTCAGTATAAGGGTAGTTGGAGGGAATACACACAAAATGTGTTCAGAACCTCATGTTTTCAAGGGGCTTTTCTCTTGCCTCATGACGGTAAAATCTTATTGGGCTCCATTTTTCAATTAAAGTTGAAATAATTGTAGGATATCAGGTACCTATGTACATATATATACACATATACACACACACACATATAGAGAGAGAGACAAGCAGACAGACAGACAGGAGACAGACAGACAAAGGGCACAGGGTGAGTCGAATATGAAGGAATAAGATGAATGGGTGACAGAGGAACGTATTGGGAGAAAAAGAAAGGGAGAGATAGGATGGGGTAAATTATCTCATATAAAAGAGGCAAGAAAAAGCTTTTACAATGGAGTGGAAGAGGGGGAGGTGAAAGGTAATGAGTGAACCTTATTCTCATTGGATTTGGCTTAAGGAGGGAATAAGATACACACTCAATTGGGTATGAAAGTCTATCTTACCCTACATGAAAGTAGAGGGGAAGGGAATGGGGGAGGAGGTGATAAAAGAGAAGACAAATTGGAGGAGGGGGTAATTAGAAGTAAACATTTTTGATGGGGAACAGGGTCAAAGGAGAAAATAGAATAAGTGCGGGGCAGGATAGGATGGAGGTAAATATAGTTAGTCCTTCACAACATGACTGTTATGGAAGTGTTTTGCATGACTACACATGTATAACCTATTTTGAATTACTTGCTTTCTCAATGAGGGTGGGTTGGGAGGAAGGAAGGGAGAGAATGTGGAACTCAAAGTTTTAAAAAACAAGTGTTAAAAATTGTTTTTTATATGCAACTGGGGAATAAGATATACAGGCAGTGGGGGATAAAAATCTATCTTGACCTACAGGAAAATAGAAGGGAAGGGGATAAGATAAGGGCAGGGGATAACAGAAGGGAGGGCAGATTAGGGGAAAGGGGAAATCAGAATGTATGCCATCTTGGGGTGGGGGGAGGGGAGAGATGGGGAGAAAATTTGGAACTCAAAATCTGTGGAAGTGAATGTTGAAAACTAAAAATTAATTAATAGAAAAAATTTTTTAAAAAAATTCACAAAGAATAGTTCCTTTTCAAAATCAATAGCTCCTACAGGCAATACTCACTTCCCCTACCCAAAAGGTCTACAAAACATTCCCACACAGAAAGTGGATGGGCGTTATAAACTCATCATTTGAGCCATTCCCATACTTCAGTGACTTGTTATTAAAAATAATGGTGATCAGGGACTGAATGCTCCATTTAGGCTTTAGAGTCAAAGATTTGTAATTTTATGGGTATGCATAATGCCTCCATGGACACAAACTGAAACCCCTCTGCCATTTAGAAGAGTATGTTTAAAATCTGCCATAGCTACAAAATCCATAATTCTAAGGCCAAGTAGGGAAGAGACTGTCTTACAGATCTACAATCCATCACCCAGGCAGTATTTGAAATCTTTCTTTCTCATTAGGAATTTCTAGAGCCTGGGGCTCAGTCTCTGAGAATCCAAGCTTACCTCTACCACATTAAGACACTAGAAGAGCAGTCTCAGAGATTTATCATGCACATCCTCTCCAAGACTGTCCTTTCTTTACAGTGTTGATGTCATGACATCAGTAGAGTATGAGCTTTCAGTGGTTTTTCCAGTAACAGGGATAAGATTGTATTAAATCAGCACAGTCCTGCTTAGTCCTCATCATAAACCAATGATATTCACTGATAAGATACCCACCAAGAATTCTAGAATTCAAGGTATATTGTAAAGCTAGGTTTTCTGAGCTAGTTGAGTATATTCAACTCTCTCTCTCTCTCTCTCTCGCTCTCTCTCTCGCTCTCTCTCTCGCTCTCTCTCTCCACTTTATAGTTACGCTTTATTTTTTTAAAAGCCTGCAAGTAATAACTTATACCGCCAACTTATTTCCTATCCTCGACTATGGAGAATTTGTTTCCAAAAGCCAATTACTTCCTCTAAAGACATTTGTCATGACTGAGGATATTCAAGAGTAAGTTTAATAGAGAGACCTCAAAATTAACCCCAAAGGAGTTGAGCAAGTACTCTGAGCAGTGCTAACATAGCCTCAAGTAACGAAGGTTAGAAAAGGATTACTTTGAAGAGGTTAAGAGTCAATCGCATATATATAAGTACCAGTACATTAATTTTTAAGTCATTAGCATACAAACACATCAGGCAAAAAATTTACCCTGACCAATAATGTCTTCCAACATCTTTAGCAAATTACAACCAAGCCCCATTGTAAAGTTGTGAAACTCCACTGTAACTCTGTTAGGCTGATTGCCCATTGATATCATTGTTCTTATAGAGCCAATTGCTCCCAGGATATTTTTTACTTACTATAATGAGTTACACAAAAACATACAGGACATTAGGTAGGCTATGCCTGTATACCACTATGTGTAACTAAGCTTCAATATGCCTTAATAATGGTTTTAGGAAAATCACATGTAATTAAATTACAAAGATAATCATCAAACCCAATTTTGGTTAGCAATACAATTCTCCCACTCCCTAAACCTTTCATTTGAACTGCTAACAAAAACAGTTGGATTAATTTCTAGTTCACCTTTCCTTTCTGGTCTCTCTTTCTGGGGCTGACTAGCACTAATAAGTCTATAGTACCGACTGAAGAAGCACAAAGTCTAGAAAATCCATGAACTGGATGTGTCCCTAAACAATCAAAACTGGTCATAAACATACATAAAAATAACTTCAAAGTTATGCATACATAATGAGCTATATGTCCAGAATGAGAAATTGGTATAGAATAATATGAAGTTCTGAGGGGGAAAAAGCACTTTTATATAAAAGCACATATTTATGCCAATATCTTGTACTTTATGATATCTTGCTAGGAAAGTATATTATAGGTCTTCACTCACAGTGGCTAAGTTTGAGTTTACAAAGAGAACAGGGATTGAATAAAAACTCACATAAGTCATATTTCAAGCAGAAAAATAGGGAAGATTTGAAGCAAAGGAAGGAAGGTATAGATCACACACGGAAGAGAACATTACCTTAGAAAATCAGAATAACAACGTAAGCTTTTTATCTTAATATCCTTTCACTCAGATGCATTCACTTTAGTTAGAACAAGAGTTAACCAGGGGGTGCTCAAGGGATCTGTGGATTGATTTTGGGGAGCCCAAGAACTTGGATGGGAACAAAATTACATCTTTACTTTCACTAACCTCTGACTGAAATTTAGCATTTCCTTTAATAATGTGAAGAGGAGTCCACAGGCTTCCTCAGACTACCAAAGGGATCCACGGCATACAAAAAGTGTTCAGAACCTCATGTTTTCAAGGGGCTTTTCTCTTGCCTCATGACAGGAAAATCTTATTGGGCTCCATTTTTCAATTAAGGTTGAAATAATTATAGGATATCAGGTACCTATGCTTGACACTAGAACACATTTATTATCATTAAACCAGCTTCAGCATATTACCTCTTTTAAAGTCTATTACCTATGTTAATTGCTGTTTCCTGCTTATCCCCAGTTAGGATCCATATTTTAATTTCTGCTTTCATTAGTGTTGATATCGTTTCTGGAACACCGGCCTGAAGACGATCCTCAATGGCTGTAGCTCCAAGAAGCAGGAGATCCTAATTTTTTTTAACAAAAAAAGTTTTTAATCAGTTACAGGTCTGAATATACTCAAAGGTAGCATCAACAATAGAAAATCCTGATGAGGTATATTGTTTAAATCAATTCTTACTTCAGTATCTAATATATTCATTTCACTGATTAATGGTGCTCGAATGGTTTGGTTCTCATGGGTGTCAATGTTTCAAAATCAATTAAATAAAGTTAGAACTATCCGAAACACAATGGCCATGTCAGACAGAATGGATATCACCTATCATCTGGTCTTGTAGCTGATGAGGAAAACCTATGTCTACTTAAGACCTATTTAAACTAGGTATTTAAGTAGAGGGATAGGAGAGGGATAACAAATCCCATCTACTATTCCATAAGGCATACTGATTGTGATAAACTATGAGAAGCAACAAAATTTTCACACTTGGGACACTTTTTGGTAAGACAAATACCAAAAAAAGATCCTACACCAATAATGCTCCGGATCACAGAATTGAGAAAAACATATCAAGTCTGAAATTCAGTAAAATACTGCCCAATGAGGACCTGGCTACAGGTTTTTCTCAACTGAGGGAGACTGACTGAGATAATGAATGTATAACACTTTGCAAAGACGGTACCAGGGGAATGTGAGACATTATTATAATTACCATCATTCTTATTGACAGGCACCTAGAAGAATGGATTGGGAAATGGTCTCAGGTTTAAGAGGGTTCAAGTACAGCCTCAGTGCAGTGTGTGTGTGTGTGTGTGTGTGTGTGACCTTAGGCATGCATTTTAACTTCTCACGGCTGGAGGTAACTCTAATTCTATAAGTTGCTTAATAGCAGTTCACCAGAATTGGTAAGAACACTTCACTGAAAACACCCAACCCCAATGAAATCATTGATCAAAAAATTCTGACCAATTAGTATGGCTCACATACTGATGCCTCTGTAGAAGGCCTGAATCTTTGTATCTCAATCAATTAACAAGCACTTATTTGTTAAGTGCCTACTATGTGCCGGGTGCTAGGGTTATTCAAGTACAAAGAATGAAATAACTGCCACACATGTAGCCAGAATGGACTTTGATTTCTTTGAATGACTCAGCTCGCCTCGTTGAGCTTCCCTGGACGCTGGGGCTTGCTCTTCCGGGGCAGGACCAGAGCTTCCTGTGTGATGAGTCGTGGCGCTGGCTGAGGGGAGGTGTGTTAACGTGGTCTACGCTGGGGGAGGGGCCAAGTCAAGAACCAATCGGCCCTGGTCATTCAGGCGGCGCTTGATGATGTCAAAAACTCTATAAGAGGGGAGAGGACAGCTTGAAGATCCTTTCCTTTCCTTTTCCGGTTGGAGCCAGAGACACCTACAGCCGAAGCTGAGCTGCCGGTAGCAGAGCTGACTAGAGGCTAGTGGGTAATCTTCTTACTGTAGAGGGGAAGCATGCATACGATTTTGCCTTATACCATCTCGCTTCTCTGTGGCCTCCTAGTTACTCTTATAAGGCGGACTTATTGGGCCTGGAAGCTTTTGATGAAAATATCAAAATGGGGACGCTGGTTTGTGGGCTTGTTATTGTGGAGTGTAAATACATGCTTTAGTTCTCCTGCCTTCTGCCTAGAGAATTCCTTATATCTTGCGGTTCCGGACCTTTTAGGCACATATGAGATTCTCTTTGAAATCATAAATTCTGCCTTCCTAATATAACACATAATAAGCCTGTATCTTAAAGGAGGGAGACAAAAAGTATAAAAATGTGTACAGAATAAGTAAAAAGTTAGTAAATGCAAATATATACAAAATAGTCAAAAACAAGGTAGTTTGGGAGGAAGGATGCTAGCAGTCTGCGGGGATCAGGAAAGGCTTCAGGGCGAACATGGAAGAGAGGGACTCTGAGGCAGAGGTAAGGAGAGAGTGCATGTCAGGCACAAGTTCACCTGGTGCAAAGGCACAGACATGGCAGCTGGGTGCTGTATGTGAGGAAATGAGAGAAGGACAGCTTGGATGGACTAAGGAGTATAGGAGGGAGAGTCATGTTCAATGTAGCTAGAAAGATCAGTTGGGGCCAGGCCCTAAAGGCTTTAAAGAGCTAAGGTTTTAAAAAGCTAAACAGAGGAGTTTATATTTCATCATAGCGTCAGTAGGAAGCCATTGGAGGTTTAATAGTGGAGGCACATGGTCAGATTTACAGTTAAGGAAAATTATTCTGGCAGCAATGTGTAAGATATGCTGGGAGGGAGGAAAGACTCAAGGCTAAGAGACCAACTAGGAGGCTGTTGCAATGATCTAGGCAGGAGGTGATGAGAACCTGAACCTGATGTGAGTAGGGAGTCAGATGACAGAGATGTTGTAGAGGTAGGAATGGCAAGGTTTGGCAATTAGTTATTGGATAGATGGGCTGTGAGGAGTCCAGGATAACAAACACCGTGATTACAAACTTGAGACATTGGAAATGATGGGTTACAGGCTTTGGGAACCCCCTTGGACACTCCTTGAATGTTCCCACTTGATCTGGCCTTCTCCGGAGACTATAAGCCTTTCATTATCTCTATGGCCAATTCTGTTACTCTTAACCCAGCCTAGACCTCCATTATCTGTTATCTCTGGATGCCTTTGGCTACTTTCACCCTTGATCCTATCTAAAACTCCATTTTCTAGGCTCCTGGCCTCTGACCTCTGATCACTCCAGTCTACTGGACGCGCCTATCAAAATCCTCCCTAGATTCTTCCTCAAGATCCTCCCTGAATCCCTCCTCCAGTCACTCCAGACAACTTGGCCACCCCTAGATCCCTCCCACAGTCTTTCTGTATATAAGATTCATCTTGTTTCCACAAAAGTGCCTGTTTTCAATCTGGCTCGCTTGTGAATACAAGTGTCACAAATGCTCAGATTCCTTAAAAGTAAGAGTCTAACCAATGCTGAGATTCCTTAAGAGTCTACCCAATATGGTGGATTTTTAATAAACTTTCTTTTTCTTTGGGTGAAAGAAAGTGAGTTGAGTTCAAGGGTCGAATGTCACTATTTCGAGGTCCCAGCATCCCTAAACCTCAACAGAAACAAGCAGGCTTTGACAGAGGGTTTATGGAGAAAGATAATGAGTTCAATTTTAGACATATTAAGTTCAAGATATCCATGACAATCCAGTCTGAAATGGCCAGCAGGCAGCTGGTGATGCACGACTAATGGTCAAGGCAGAAGGGCTAGATATATAAATGTGGATATCATCTGCATAGAGATGATCATTAAACCCACAGGAGCTGATGAGATTATCACGTGAGAAAGAGGAAGGAAAAGAGGCCCTAGGGCAGAACCCTGGGAAACACGCACAGACTAGATGATGAGCTAGCAAAGGAGACTGAACAGACCTCAAGCCCATCATATCCCACTTTATCATGATAGACCAGCAAAGACTCCGAGAATTCTTAAGTTAGACAGGAATTTTCCAGGTCATCTAGTACACCGCCCCAGCCCCCTCTTCCCCACTGGCCAATGATGCCCTCAACCCCCCTTCCAACAAACAGTCAGCTGGCCTATACTTGAACACTTCCAGCAATGCTCATGCCATTAGAAAGTTGGTTCATTTCTAGACAGTTGTAATTGTTAGTAACCTTCTACTGAGTCAGAATCCATATTCCTATCATTTCTATTTGGTAGTTCTAGTTTGACCATCTGGAAACACATAGAATACAAGTCTAATCACTCTAAAACAGATGGAAATACTTGAAAACAGAGACTATCTTCCCTATGAGCTAAAACATACCCTTCTCCTTTAATTGACCTTCATATGCCACAGTTTCAAATCCCCTCAGCATCCCAGTCTTCCCCCCTCTGGGTCTGCAGCAGTTTGTCCATAAATTATTCCAGGTTTTTTCCCCATGTTTTTTCCCCATCCCATCATGTAACAGGACCACACAGAGAGAATCAGAATACTCCTCCCCCCATTTAACGCACATGGACCTTTGCCCAAAGGTCACACAGGTAATAAGTGGCAGATCTAGGATTTAAACCTAGCTTGTATGGTTTCAAAAATCCAGGATTGCTTCAGTTTCTTCAACTATAAAATGATGATAGTAATAGCAACTACCTCCCAGGGTTGTCATATATATCAAATGAAATAATATTTGTAAAAAGCACTTAACATAGTGACAGGCAATCGATCAAACATTTATTAAGTACTTACTACGTGCTGCACTGTATAAGCCCCAGGGATATAAAAAGAGGCAAAAGACAATCCCTGCCCTCAAGAAATTTACAATCTAATGGAGGACAAAATGCAAACAAATGCATACAAAGCAAGTTATATACTGGGCAAATAGGTATTAACAGAGATACTACATAAATGCTTATTCTATTCCCTTCCCTCCCCTTGAGGTACTCCATTGCTAAGTATGCAATATTAAAAGAATGGTTTCCAACATATTGGGTGTCCCTCCTAGTGGTAAATTTATGTGCAGAAATAGAGAAAAGCTGAACAAGACAGTGTAAGAGATGGGGGAGCTGTTTTGTTTCCACAGGGTTAAAACATTCTTCCTCCCTCTTCCCCCCCAACTTTAGCTGAATGTAAGTCAGGTGATTGATTGGAACTACTTCCAGTCAGAGCTCTGACCTAGCAGAAACCAGGTCTCAGTTCAGTCAGGTGAAAGGTCAGAGGCTTGTACTCATGCTTGGAGGAGGGCATGCTGTAAGCAGTCAGGGGGTTGTATCTGGCCAATGAAGAGCCTGGTGGGAGATCTGAAGGGAGGGTATATAAAAGGATGGGGTGTCCATCTGAGTCCTTTGTACTTTCTCCTGTACTCTGTTCAGGTGATGTATCCATTTATTCAGTGGGAATAAATGTAAACTGTAATTAAAACATTCCTGGATTCCCAATGAGTATTGTTTATTCCTAGACAATGTAAGTATCTTTCAAACAACAGGAAACCATGGAAGGGTTTCAATCTTAATTACCTGAAGGAGTGCCTTCACTAAAAGAGGTAACAGGTTCATTACAACACTATAATAAATAGGATGAGAGGAGAAACCAATTCTCAAATTTGTAATGACAGTCATAATAAAATAATGAAATCCTGAGGTCTGGAGACAGTGTTATCAGAAAACATTCCCAGTCACCCAATACCAGTTCTATGATGGTGCTTAGCTAAAAGCATCCTAATTACGCTATGAAGCCAGGGCTCCCACAACTTTATATTATCTATAGAAGCAACTGAAGTTTACAGCCAATCACAGATATGAAGATTCTGGTGACAGCAGTCAGGAGAATGGCTCTCAAGTGGGATGTGGTTGCTGGTGTTATGTACCTTAGAATGGATGGTTAGTGCTTTATCCACAATTTCCTGTGTTATATTTTATGACTTTAAAAGGATACCACAGGGCTTTGACAAGCATGATTTCACTGAAATCATATACAACATATCTTTTTGCCATCTGTATGTTTATCCTAGGCAAATTCTGTTCCTTTGGGGAAAAAAGACATAAGAGAAAAGACTGCAAAGACTTTTATTTCAATGCTAGAAAATACATGAACTTCTAACAAAGCATTCTATAAGAGGAAGAGGCAAAAGATGACATATGGTCAATGGAAGCTCAAGTTAACTTACACATCTAAACACCACATTTCACTTACATATATATCAAAATTATTGACTAAAGAATAAAAATTGCCTTACATGCCTTCATCTAACAGAATGCAAAAATGTAGTTTGAAAATGAGATTTCCCCAGTGTAAGCAAAACTGGAAAACTATCTTACACAGGGACCATTGCTGGATGAGGAGCTGGGCCCAGAACTGAACAAAAAAAGAGAGTGAGGGAATCTGCAATTGGAAAATTCTGTGGTGCTGTCAACAATTCCAAACTTCTCTATGAAACAAAAACCAAGCTTCTTTTAAATTCCAGTATCCTTTCGGTGATGCTATATGGTTTCTAATCATGAAAGAGAAGCATCAAAACTGCAGATGACCTAAGAACAATGGAGACATCCATGGGTGGGCATGAATAGGCAGGAGCATATAGCCAACAATAAATAGTATATGCACAGATATATCAAAGAGATGCATGAGAGGAAAAGGACATTTCCAAGCCATGTGATGGGTCAGCTAGGTGGTGCAGTGGATAGACAGCTGGGCCTGAAGTCAGGAAGACTCATCTTTCTGGATTCACATCTGGTCTCAGACACTTCCTGGCTACATGACCCTCAGCAAGTCACTTAACCATGTTTGCCTCAGTTTCCTCATCTGTAAAATGAGCTGGAGTAGGAAATGGCAAACCACTCCACTATCTTTGACGAGAAAATCCCAAAATGGGGGCATGAAAAGTCAGACATGCCTGAACAACGACAAAGCCATGTAGCAAGAGCTAGGAGATAACACAGAAAACCTGCATGCTGACTTGGTTCTCTGAGGCCTAGAGAAAGGTTCTCCCATAGATCTGGTAGGCTTCCTGTGGAGTACTTAGGAAAGGACATGGATGATACTCACAGTGGATAAGAAAGAGTGGGTAGTTTGCCATCTGCACTATGGAAGTGAGTATCCACATCAGTGAGACCACACATTCACTAAAGTATTATGAAAGTTAAAGTATAAAGAAGATGTACAAAACATAAGGAAAATTGATTCAAATCTACACAAAGTCCTACCCCACATCTTGTTATGGTATGGAACTGACCCTGGTTTCTCAGCAGCTTACAATCTAACAGAAAGAATAAGACACTTATACAAATTACTATGATGTAATTTATTGTATACAGGGTGATATACAATGTACATATATGACAAGCACAAAGTAGCACAAAAAATCATAGTAAGTGCTATGAAAAATCTGAAAATAGAGGAAGTCATTTGAGGAAATTGAAATACAAGAAAATAGTTCCCAGCCCACTGCATGAACTCCTTGTGATAGATTCATGTGCAGAAATAGGGAAGAGCTAAACAAGACAGGAAGATCTGCATCTGAATTACTGGAAGGAGTACACTCATTGAAAGGTATCACAATTTTATTACAGTATTGGAATAAAAAAAGATGAGAGGAAAAGCCAATCAAATTAATAATAATAATAATAATAAAATCACATCTGAGAAGTTTGGAGATCATGCAGTTCCATCATGGTGTTTACATAAGAACACTCTAATTGTACTATGTAGCCAGGCTCCCACAAAACACAACTTTATATTATCCATGGAGGAACCTGAAGTTTACAGCCAATCACAGACATGAAGATTCTGGTGAACTGGCAGTCAGAAAAATGACTCTCAAGTGGGCTGTGGTCTCTGATGTCATGAACCCTAGAATGAATGGTATACCTGAACTGGAACTTAAAGGAAGGGATCATGGCAAGATTCTCTCTACCAAAAGAATGGGCAATTAACTTAAAGTCATGGGTACTGGGAAGGACAGAATGTAGAATATGAGAAAGGAAGTCACATGTGAAAAGGCTAGTTAGAGTCACATTAAACACCAAGATCGGCAGTTTATATTCTAGGCTCAAAGTTATTTAGTAGGAGAATGACCAAGAATATTAGGAATATTTTGTGGGCCCCATTAAAGCCAGGCTAAAGGGGAGAGAGTGTGGAAGTAGGAAGGCCTAGTTAGGAAGTAATTACAAAAGGATAGGCAAGAATCAAACTAGGGTGACTACAATGGAAATGAGAAAGGAAATGGGGAAATGCAAGGAATATTATTGAAAGAGAATCAACAGGGCTTGCCAATTGATCGAGTGAAGGGTAAGGGAGAGGTGAGGTCAAAGACAACATCAAAGGTTCAAGCCTTGATGGCTAGGAGAATATTTGTGGTACCATCAGCAAAAATAAAGAGGCTAGAAGATTTTTAAGGAAGATAAGTCTATTTTTTTGCATGGAGACTTTGAAGTGTCAATAGGACATCTAAGTGGAAACAAATATCAGATAAAAGCAAATTCCAGACTAGAGTTTGGAGCAGGGGGTATAGAGGAAGAGGTCAAGTCTGGAGGCAGAAACTTGGAATCTCCCACACAGATGACAATGGAAGGTAAAAAAGGATAATAATAGCTAGGGAGAAAATATAAAGAGAGAAAAGGGTCAAGAACACAGTACTGGGGGGGGGCACTTTCATTTAGGAGATGGGAGAACTGAGGAGTCAAACAGACAAGGAATAACCAGACCCATGAAAGCATAGTCCCACTGGAAGCAAAGTTTGTCAACAGCATTAAATGTTGCAGAGCCTCAAGAAGCTGAGGAGTGAGAAAAGGGTATTGTATTTAGTGATGAAGTAATTGGTAATATTTGGAGAAAGAATAATTTCAGTAGAATAGGGGGGATTGAAGTTGAATGGCATCTAATACCTTCTTCAAAGCCAGGACAAAATCATCATTTCAGTTCAGAAGTTGGGTGTACCAGCTCAGATTCCTCCCCTGGAACTCAAAGCTCTGGAACCTCTTGCCTCAGGAAAAAGTAGAACTTACTTTCTTCTGGGTGACTGGAATAACATTACAGCCCTTCATTACCACCCTAAGCATCAAAGCAGATAAGTACTCCACTAAAACCAAGATTTCTGCCTGGCTAGTATTAAACCAAACTAACTGACAAGCATCTAAGAAGCATCTCCTTTGTGCCAGGCACTATGCTACACACTGGAGATACAAAAACAAGGAGCATACATTCTAACAGTGAAGCACATCCATACATAGCTGGCACTAGAAGAAAGGGCCTCACGCATAAGATGAAGATGCTTGAGTTGAATCTTGAAGCCGTGATCCAAGAAGCGGCAGTGAGAAAGGAATGCATTCCAGAAGTGGTGGACAGCAGATGCAAATGCATTATGAAGGGAGATGGAGGGTTGTCTGTGAGGGACAACCTTAGAGCATGTAGAGGGGAATAATGTACATATAATAAGACTAGAAAGGTAGGAGGGAGCCAGGTTTCGAAGAGTCTAGATGCCCAGAGAAGTTTATATTTGATCCTGGGGGTAATAGAGAGCCATTAGACTTTATTGAGTGTGGACGGTGGGACAAAGTATCAGGGATGGATATGCTCAGAACTGCTCTGTAGTTAAATCACTTTGGTGACTGTGGAAGATGGATTGGAGTCAGGGAAGACTTGAGCCAGGAAAACCAACACAGAGGTCCAGTAAATAGGTGATTCTGAACTAAAGGGATGGTTGTGTTAGAGATATTGTAAGACTAGAAACAACAAGATTTAGTATATCATTGCATTCAGTGGGGAAGAAGAATGAAGAGACTCCAATGACTTCAAGGTTGCAAATCTGGATGACTGAAAAAATGATGTGGTGTCCTTCGCAGAAATCAAGAAGTTGGGATTGGTTAGGGGGGAAGAGGAGATAATATGTTCTATTTTAGACATATTAAACCTATGAGGCCTAATTCAAACCCATAGGAGCTAAAGAGAACACAAAGTGATAAAAGAAGGATCAGGGCAGAGTTTTGAGATATACCCCTAGCTAGAGGGTAAGGCATGGATAATAATCTGGTAAAGGAGAATGAAAGGGAGCAATTGCATAGACAGGCAGAAAACCAAAAAAGAGTAGTGTCACAAAAATCCAAAGAGAACAGTAAATCCAGGGAGAGATGACAGTTGGCAGCATCCAGTTCAGCAGAGATCGAGAAATACAAAAAGTTGAGGCAATGTCATTTGATGTGTGAATTAAGAGATCATGAGTGGCTTTGAAGACAGATACTTCAGTTAAGTGATGAGGCTACTGGCCTGATGGAAGAGGGTTAGGAGAGAATAAGAATGGAGAACAAGGAGGTAATGAGGATAGGTGGCTTCTTCAAGAAGTTGGGCTGAGGAAATGAAGAGAGACACAGAATTTGCAGGGATGGAAGGGTCTAATGAAGTTTCTTTTTTTTAAGAATGGAAGAGATTTAGGCATGCATGTAGGCAGTAGGAAAGGAACCAGTAGCTAGGGAGATACTAAAGATTAGAGTCAGCGAAGGGATAACTGTGGGAGAAATCTGCTGGAGAAAATGAGAGGTGATGGGATCAAGGATAAATATTCTTTCTTCAAGGTCTGGCCTTGGAGAAAAAGGCTACTACTTCACCAGAGACTGGAAAAAAGGAGAAGATACTGGTGAAAGTGATCAGGCAGGGGAGCAGGGTATATGACATCTAGGGGGTATGAGATAAGGAGAAGGTAAGAAGTAGTTGGCAGAAAGTAGTCTCAATTTTCTCAGTGAAAACTGAAGGTGTGAATCAGGTGAAGAGGAAAGAGAAAGCTTGTAGCAGCTGCTGTGCAAAGTAAGAAGCTCAATTTTGTTGCTCAGCAATTTTTAGTTGTGTCTGACTCTTTGTGACCCCATTTAGGATTTTCTTGGCAAAGGTACTGGAGTGGTTCGTCATTTCCTTCTCCAGTTCATTTTACAGATGAGGAAACTGAGGCAAACAGGGTTAACTGACTTGCCCAGGGTCACAAAGTTAGTGTCTGAGGCCAAATCTGAACTCAGGTCTTCTTGATTCCAGGACCAGCACCCTAACCACTGTGACATCCAGCTGCCCCAGCTCAATTAGGCAAGAGTAAAATGACTGTCCTGCTGCAGCGAGACACCAGCTGAAGTCAAATAAGAAACATGCAGTAGATCTAGTCAGCGTGGTTACATGACTATATGCTGTCCTCTACCCTTGAATTGCTTGACCTCTGGTCCTATCACTGCTCACAACCAGTCAAACTCTAGCCTGGCTTACCCTCAACACCACCTCTTCCAATTCTATTTGAATACTGCTAATTGGTCTTTAAATATTTGGTATGATTCACTTGTAAATCCATTTGGCCCAGGGGATATTTTTCTTAAGGAGTTCATTTATGTCTTGCTCAATTTTTTTTTCTAAGATAAGGTTACTTAAATATTCTATTTCCCCTTCTGTTTAATCTGAGCCATTTATATATTTTAGAATACTCATCTATTTCATTTAGATTGTCAGTTTTATTGACATATAGTTGAGCAAAGTATCTCCCAAAAAACTGCTTTAATTTCATCTTCATTTCGCATTCATGCTTTTCATTCTTGATGCTAACAATCTGGTTTCTTTCTGTCATTTTTTAATCAAATTAGCCAATGTATAGCTGTTGAATTTTTTTCCCCAAAAAAACAGCTCCTGTTTTAATTTATTAGGTCAATTTTTTTCAGCTTTAATTACATCAAACTTTCTTTTGATTTTTAAGATGTCTATTTTGGTGTTTAATCGAGAATTTTAAATTTATTCTTTT
Organism: Trichosurus vulpecula; assembly: GCF_011100635.1. Classification (NCBI taxonomy): domain Eukaryota; kingdom Metazoa; phylum Chordata; class Mammalia; order Diprotodontia; family Phalangeridae; genus Trichosurus; species Trichosurus vulpecula. The sequence goes on from NC_050574.1 coordinate 185,464,017, forward strand.
TCTAGTTGTGTTTTTTTTTTAGTTGAATGCCCAATTTATTGATTAGCTCTCTCTTTTATTAATGCAAATGTTTAGATAGGTATAAATTTTTCCCTAAGTATTGCTTTGGTTGCAACCCACAAATTTGGTATGTTGTTTTATTGTTGTCATTATCTTAAATAAAATCAATTGTTTCTATGATTTGTTTTTTGACCCACCAATTCTCCAGGATTAGATTAGTTTCCAATTATTTTTTATCCTATGCTTCAAAAGCCATTAATTGAATATAATTTTTATTGCATCATGGATAAAAAAGGCTTTTTCTGCTTTTCTATACTTGTTCTTGAGGATTTTATGCCCTAATACACAATTATTTTTTGTGAGTATCTTACACAGATAAGAAACAGGTATGTACCTTTCTACTTCCAACCAATAGTTTCTAGGGGTCTATCATATCTAACTTTCCTAAGTTCTATTTGTCTCCTTAACTTCTTTCTCATTTATTTCATGATTAGATTTATTTAGGTCCAAGAGGGGCAAACTGAGATCTCCCACTAAAATAGTTTTACTGTTTATTTCCTCATGTGACTCTTAATTTTTCCGTAAAAAAACTTGGATGAAAGTTACGCCATATGTAGCGTATGTGTGCTCAGTATTGATATTAATTCATTGTCTATGTCTATATGTCTATGTCTATGTCTATATGTCTATGTCTATACGTCTATGTCTATATGTCTATACGTCTATGTCTATATGTCTATGTCTATATGTCTATGTCTATGTCTATATGTCTATGTCTATGTCTATATGTCTATGTCTATGTCTATATGTCTATGTCTATGTCTATATGTCTATGTCTATGTCTATATGTCTATGTCTATGTCTATATGTCTATGTCTATGTCTATGTCTTGGCAAAATGAAGTTTTCCTATCTCTTTTTAATTAGGTCTTTCTTTGCTTTTGCTTTGTCTGAGATCATGGTTGCTACACTTGATTTTTTTTTTAGTCCAGCTGAAGCATAATAGATTCTGCTCCAGCTTCTTATTTTAATTCTCTGTGTATATCTTTCTGTTTCAAGTGTCTCTTTTAAATAACATGTTGTTACATTCTAATTTCTAATCCATTCAGCTATCCAATTCTGTTTTTGGATGAGTTCATCCCATTCATATTTATAGTTATGACTGCTATGGTGTATTTCCCTCCATCCAATTCTCTTATATTTAGCCTTCTCCTTTTTACACAGTCCCCTCCTTAAGAGTCTGTTTTGCTTGCCTCCTTTAATCTACCCCTCTTCTCAGTCTACTCCCCACTTTCAGCCCTTTTTCCTTCTACTTCCTTGTTTGGTAGCATAGATTTCTATAACTGATTGACACAAGTGTATATATACATTTTTCCTCCTTGAACTAGGTGAGGTGAAAGTGAGGTTCAAGCATGGCCCATTCCCTGCCTCACATTTTCCCTTCCATTGTATAAACTCTTTTTCACACACCTTTTTTATATGAGATAATTTTGTCCATTCTCCCTTTCCCATTCTTTGAATGAATTCCTTTTTCTCAGACTTCCATTCTTCTTTTGAGATCAATCCAACATAGCAGTTTCACACCTATGCCCTCTGTCTGAGGAGATACTTTTTAACTGCCCTAATGATGATATAGTTCTTAGGGGTTACACGTATAATCTACCCGTAAAGAAATATAACCCAAGATAGTCAGCTATCCTTTGGGAACTCAACCTACCAGGATAAATTCAAGCTGGGAGAGTAGCCCCAGAGGAGATCATACACATGATTATCGGATTACATATTCAGTGTTTCTTGATGACCTGATTTGGCCTTTTCAGATGAGCTAAAGTCCTTCCAGCATATAGCACTCTGTCTGTAATTGGCTCATGAATGCCCTCATCTTATTTTCCTAAACCCATCTGTCTAGCCCATTTTTGTCAAGTTATTCAACCTAAGCAATTCAAGTAAGTTTCTATACTGCTCTTTACTAAACCCAATTAACAAAAAACTATCACTAACTATCCCATTCCCTACCAGTGAGGAGCTTATTTCACTTAACACCCATGAATATGTCTCTCAGTGCTCTTTAAAGGCGTCCAAACCTGCCTGGATCTCCCTTCAGATCCCCCAAGGCTTCTTGTCAGGCTAATTATAATTATGCTTCTTTTGCTGTCAGTTGTAGACAAGAAGCCAACAGGTTCCCAGGGCATAAGAATTCTGGTAAGATAAAAGAAGCTAAGTATGGAGATAAGAAAGGTGGCCTTTGTAAGGAGGGCATTCTCTGTGATGCCCTCTTTCCCACTTCCAATATATGATTAGAGCATTACTTGCAGTGAAATATTTACTTGTGTTCAATCAGTGATTCACAGACTTAATAGAGGAGCTCTCCCCTTAAAAGAATCAGACAAGCATGTCTTCTTTCCTCTACTCCCATCCTTTCAAATTCAAGGCTCACAAGGTTTCCAAGTCATCAACTTCAGACCCTGCTTACTTTTAGGAAGCAGAGATGTCTATTTATGGTAGAGAATACTTAAAACTGGTAATGTTACTGTATAGTAGAGAACACTTGAAATCGGCAACATCAAACCAATGGAAAGGATGAGTTTAATAATTTCAAAGTGGCTACCCTAACACATACACTGTAGAAGACAAGTAACTGTTGACATAAGTAAAATTTCATTACGTAGCTTCCCATAGAACAGTATCTGATGCTTACTAGCTGTGCAAACATGGGTAAGTCACTTAACCTCTCCAAGCCTCAATTTTCTCATCTGTCAAATGGGGATAATGACGCCTCTAGTACCTATCTTACAGGGTTGTTGTACAGCTCAAATGAAAATCTATGTAAAAAAATTTTAGAAACTCTAGTAAGAAATACAAATGCTAATTACTGTTTTTATCTGTGTGTATGTATATATATGCATACATGTATGTATTATATATATGAATTTGCCCAAAAAATTCTTCCCTTTGGGTTACATAACATGAAACTGAGCAGCAATAGAGTAACATGTTCACTCCTTTTCAAGGCTCACTAGCCAGCCTTTGAACTACCTAGACTTTGAAAGTGCACCACAGGATTTCTTCTCTTCCCTGGAAGGTGTTTTATGAACTATGTGTACATGTAAGCAGCCAGGCAAGGAGGTGGGGGTGGGGAGACAACAGGGGAGAGTGTCTGATCTGGCTGTGCAGGTCCCAGAACGATCAAGACCTCAAAGGGAAAGGGAGGAAAGTATAAGCAACCTTGCCCCTGACACTAAAGCAAGGACCCTGGATTCAGGCCGAACCTGGTCAGTGACATAAAAGAGTTGTAGCAATATTGTTATTAGCAGATTCTTTCACCCTTGCTCTTCTCCAAATTATCCTGACTTTGCTGATATATGCTGACCCTGACCATCCCAAATCACCTTTAACCAACGTTTAGATATTTAGCTACGCCACAGCTGAAGCCAAATGAAAGTAAGTTTTCTGTGAGCATTGGAAAAGTGTTGTTACAGATGTTTTTGAGACGGACAATAAATAAAGTGGGTTTATCAGAATGGATTGCTAATGGTTCCCAAGATTTAACAAAGGCATTTAACAAGGCAAGGCCTCAGTGGAAGTTTCCTTTTCTCCCAAACATTATTTCTACATTTCAACAGTCCAACACAGGTCCTGATTCCCTCACTTTCAGAGGGTGCCTCAAACAGAGCTGGACAGTGGGTAGAAGGAACAACAAGAATAACACTACTCTCACCTATTTTCCTAACATGGGATCCCACAATAGTTGCTACAAAAAAAAACAAAACAAAACTTAAACCTAAGAAAAGTATGCTGGACCCTCCTCCAGCCTCCCACCACTACAAACTGCTAGAAAATTGCCATCCCTCATTTATAACTCATCATTTTGGTAGATGCCAACTAGAGTTCCCTTATTACCTTTCTAATGTACCCCAGGAAAATCAGCCTAGGGGAATGGTTTTCTGGGTTTTTCCTCAGGGAAATAAAACGAATGGAAGAATCACTAGCTCTGTTTCAAGAAAATCTTATGGCCTAAACATCCAATCTAAAGTTGCAATCATGTTTTTTTGTTGTTTTGGTTTGGTTTTTTGGTGGGTTTTTTTTGTCTGCTTTTGTCTCCTGTTCAAGGCTACAGAGAAGATGCTGACCTGCACTGTCAGTAAGAGTTCCCTCTCCTTGGAGCACCCCTCTACCAACGAAATCACATGTTCAGTTCCTATTTCTTTCTTTTGTCTAAAATTCAGGAAAGTTGAAGGATCCAGGAAGAATCTCATCTTAGTAGCATTAAAAAGTTTTGCGGAAACACTGCCCCCTAGTGGCACTAAATCAGATAAGAGCTTATTCAGGAGGAAAAAGTCAAAACACTAAAAGAACAAGAAATTCTTTTTTGGTTTTAGGTGTTTTTTTTTTTTTACATTTAGTTTATAAATAACTCATGAAGTTTTCTCCTACTATCACAGCCACATTGTATAAAGCTAATTTTAAGATATGTCGAGTCAGATCCGCCAAGTAAATAATACAATTTGTGCTCAATTTTCACCTGAGGAAATTCTGCCTCTCTCACACCATAGTATAATTAGTTTACTGATCTGTTGCACTAAAAGATACCAAACTAAAAGGTTCATCTTCCCCAAAGTACTCAAATCACAGGAGCATAGGCCTTAGATCGAAAAGGGAACTTGGACATCCTACGGTCCAATATTCCAAATTTGAGGCATAGATATGTGAGGCGATTTGTCAAAGGTCACACCTCTAAGAAGCATTAGGGCCAGAATACAGACTTACATTCCAGACTCTGGGCCTCTCTTCTCACGAAGGGATGCCTGGTCTGCATAGACTTGATTTTGTAATTATTTTTATGCCTTTGGGCTCACCCAACTCAAGACTAACAAACATAACTGCAGACTCTACAGAATTTTAATCAAAGGAAATATCTGACAAACTTGGTCATGACTTGGTGTCATACACTTATAGAGAAGGCATAATAATCCTAATGTGAGGCACAGCATGGTAAAGTTATCTAACAAGCCGCCCAGGAGTCTTGAAAGGCTGAACTACAACTTGGAACTTGGATTTCTCACAAAACCATTCTAACTCCTTTTCAAGTCTAATGTTTTCTTTCAGGGGAAAGATGTCTAGGAATGAAGTGAACAGAGAGAAGGTAGCAAAAGGACTGAAAAACTGTAGCTTAAGACTTGTCTCTTTTAAATTATTCCAAAAGAAGTGAGTTTCTTTCGAAAGGAAACACAACCCAATACTTAATATGTTTAAGATCATGGAAAAATAAAAAAGGTAAATGATAATTTAACATGTTATAAGAGCTGTGTTTTTGTTTTGGGTTTTTTGTACTTATGAAAATAATCTACTCAAAGGGAAGTTGATTTGGTAGGAGAGAATCCATCTGCTCTGGTTACCTTTTCAATGATTTCATAGCACTCTTCCAACCTCCGACTTCTGTCTTTCAAAGTTGTACTGGCCGTTTGATAAACAGTCAACCACTCCTGGTACACATCCTCGGACAAGTCAGTATAGGCAACACAGAGTGTCCTCAAACCTGAAGAACAGCCAACAGCATAGAAACGTCAGTTCAGAGAAACTCACCACCTGAAAATAAAAATCAAAAGTCTTTTCTCACACTCCAAACTTTATAGGGTCTTTCAATGGTTCCTGCTGCTTTTTCAATGGTTACAATTTCCATTATTTTTTCTTCTTGGGGGGAGGGGGTACAGAGTAGCCACGTCAGATGGCTACTCACCTATAGCTTACAGGTTTGGAGACTTGCCTGGGGCTCCAAGAAGTTAAATGTCTTGCCCAGGGTCACAAAAGCCAGTGACAGAAGCATGATTTAAACCCAGGTCTTCCCGACTCTAAGGCCAGCCTTCTATCCATGTTGTCCCATTCCCTCTTTCTTTCTCAACTTAACCAGGTAGTAATCCATCAGCACAGCACTAGGAGACTTCTCTGACATCTCTGAGAACCTTTGGTGAGGATGAAGAGTGGAAGAGCAAGTCCTCTTCTAAGAACTGAGGCTATTTATTGTAGCACAGCCCAGAACTTCAAAGTCAGATGTCCACTTTAGAAGAGTTGCTATCTCATATTTCATTCTCAAAGCCTTCCTGCAACTACCTTCGGATACCTGCCTGGAACACACTTATGTTCATTAAGACAGAAGTCAAAGGTACCAGGTACCTTGGAAAAGAGATCCATGTTTTTCGGCATGGAGGGGGCAGAGACAAGATGGCAGCTGAAAAGCAGGGACTAGCATGAGCTCCCCGCCACGTCCCTCCAAAAACCTATAAAGAATGGCTCTGAACCAATTCTAGAACTGCAGAACCCACAAAATAGCAGAGAGAAGCAGGGCTCCAGCCCAGGACAGCCTGGATGGTCTCTGGGTGAGGTCTATCCCACATGGAGCTGGGAGTGGAGCGGAGTGGAGCAGAGCCCAGCGTGGACGGCGCAGACCAACCAGACCAGGAGCCGGGCGGAGCGTACCCTATGAATCAGTGAGCTGTGGCAGTTACCAGACTTCTCAACCCAAAACACCAAAGACAACAGAGAAGGTTAGTGGGAAGAGCTATGGGAGTGGAAGGAGTTTGCAGTTTGGCTACCGCCCCGGGGGCAGCGGAGGTGGGGCAGCAACAGAAGTACAGCTGTAGTTGCTTCCGGCCCCAGGCCCACCTGGTGGGAGGAATTAAGTGGTGGATCAGAGCAGGAGCAAAGAGCCTGCTGAAGATCTAAGTCCAGTCCGGGTTGGGGGTTCTTGGGGAAGGAGGAGTGTTGGTGTGGCAGAGCTGGCGCATCCCCCCAAGCGTGGAACATAGTTCTCTTAACTCCACAAGCAGTCATACCCCGCTGAAAAACTCAAGGGTCAACTTAGTTGGCTGGGAACATGGCCAGACAGTGAAAACGCACCCAGATTCAGTCTCAGACTTTGGAATCTTACTTTGGTGACAAAGAAGACCAAAATATACAGACAGAAGAAGTCAACAAAGTCAAAGAGCCTACAACAAAAGCCTCCAACAAAAACATGAATTGGTCTCAGGCCATGGAAGAGCTCAAAAAGGAGTTGGAAAAACAAGTTAGAGAAGTAGAGGAAAAATTGGGAAGAGAAATGAGAAGGATGCGAGAAAACCATGAAAAACAAGTCAATGACTTACTAAAGGAGACCCCCAAAAATGCTGAAGAAATACTGAAGAAAACAACACCTTAAAAAATAGACTAACTCAAATGGCAAAAGAGCTCCAAAAAGCCAATGAGGAGAAGAATGCCTTGAAAGGCAGAATTAGCCAAATGGAAAAGGAGCTTCAAAAGACCACTGAAGAAAATACTACCTTAAAAATTAGTTTGGAGCAAGTGGAGGCTAGTGACTTGATGAGAAATCAAGATATTATAAAACAGAACCAAAGGAATGAAAAAATGGAAGACAATGTGAAATATCTCATTGGAAAAACCACTGACCTGGAAAATAGATCCAGGAGAGAGAATTTAAAAATTACTGGACTACCTGAAAGCCACGATTAAAAAAAGAGCCTAGATATCATCTTTCAAGAAATTATCAAGGAGAACTGCCCTGAGATTCTAGAGCCACAGGGCAAAATAGAAATTGAAATAATCCATCGATCGCCTCCTCAAATAGATCCCAAAAAGAAATCTCCTAGGAATATTGTAACCAAATTCCAGAGCTCCCAGATCAAGGAGAAAATACTGCAAGCAGCCAGAAAGACACAATTTGAGTATTGTGGAAACACAATCAAAATAACCAAAGATCTAGCAGCTTCTACATTAAGAGATCAAAGGGCTTGGAATGCAATATTCCGAAGGTCAATGGAGCTAGGATTAAAACCAAGAATCACCTACCCAGCAAAACTGAGTATCATGCTCCAAGGCAAAATGTGGATTTTCAATAAAATAGAGAACTTTCAAGTTTTCTCAGTGAAAAGACCAGAGCTGAATAGAAAATTTGACTTTCAAACACAAGAATCAAGAGAAACATGAAAAGGTAATCAAGAAAAAGAACAAGAAAAAGAAATTGTAAGGGACTTGCTAAAGTTGAACTGTTTTGTTTACATTCCTACATGGAAAGACGATGTGTATGATTCATGAGACCTCAGTATTAGGGTAGCTGAAGGGAATATGCGTACATATATATGTTTATGTATATATATATATGTATATGTGAGTGTGTATGTATATATGTATGTGTGTGTATATATATATATATATATATATATATAGAGAGAGAGAGAGAGAGAGAGAGAGAGAGAGAGAGAGAGAGAGAGAGAGGGCACAGGGTGAGTTGAAGATGAAGGGAAGACATCCAAAAGAAATAAAATCAAATTAAGGGATGAGAGAGGAATATATTGAGAGAGGGAGATAGGGAGAGATAGAATGGGCTAAATTATCTCACATAAAAGTGGCAAGAAAAAGCAGTTCTGTAGGAAGGGAAGTCAGGTGAGGGGGAATGAGTAAATCTTGCTCTCATCAGATTTGACCTGAGGAGGGAATACGATACATATTCAATTGGGTAACTTACCCCACAGGAAAAAAGGAGGAAGAAGAAGATAAAAAAGGGGGGATGACAGAAGGGAGGGCAGATGGGGGTGGAGGTAATCAAAAACAAACACTTTTGAAAGGGGACAGGGTCAAGGGAGAAAATTCAATAAAGGGGGATAGGTTAGGAAGGAGCAAAATATAGTGAGTCTTTCACAACATGAGTATTGTGGATGGGTGATACATAATGATACGCATGTGGCCTATGTTGAATTGCTTGACTTCTTAGGGAGGGTGGGTGGGAAGGGAAGAGGGGAGAGAATTTGGAACTCAAAGTTTTAAAAACAGATGTTCAAAAACAAAAAAAAAGTTTTTGCATGCAACTAGAAAATAAATACACAGGCAATGAGATGTAGAAATTTATCTTGCCCTACAAGAAAGAAAGGGAAAAGGGGATGGGAGGGGAGTGGGGTGACAGAAGAGAGGGCTGACTGGGAACCGGGCAACCAGAATATATGCCATCGTGGAGTGGGGGGGAGGGTAGAAATGGGGAGAAAATTTGTAATTCAAACTCTTGTGAAAATAAATGCTGAAAACTAAATATATTAAATAAAAAAAAAAGAAAAAAAAGAGATCCATGTTTTCATGCCAGAGGCATAAGCATGCGAGGGGCTGGAGCTCACAAGCTCAAATATGATCTTGGGTAAGACAGTCTATGACTTTTGTGACCTTCAAAAGCAAAGAAAATGGAAACCAGAAGACAGGTTCAAAGTCTCTCAGAGAATGCTTGAGGTCAGTCACTGCGGGTTCAGTGTCCATAACCAAGGGATGAAAAGTTAGTGTTATATAGCTAACAAAAGATTAAGCCCATTAACTACAGGGGCTGGTTCAGCTATATACTTAATGAACAAAATCCAGGTTTCTCTGAGTGAGAAAATGAAAAGACCTCAGACAAAGCATGCCATCCATAAGGCCATCTTCTACTCCCAAGTTCCTATTGCCATTGGAAAGCCTTTGGCATCAGACTCAAACGGACTGTACGTAATGGACTACAGATTCCCTATAGGAATGAGGGGAGCACAGCATAACAATGAATATGTTTTCTTGCTAACATGAACACAGAACATGATGAGGTTTAAAAAGTCTCAATGAGATCTAGCTTTGGAAATATTCACATTTATTTATCAGTGTTCTGGACCAAAACATGCAACTGTGTGTGTATGTACGTGTGTGTGTGTGTGTGTGTGTGTATACATATATATATTTTTATATATAATATATGTGTGTGTGTATCTACATATATATACACACACACATATTTTATATATATATATGTGTGTGTGTGTATGTGTATACATAGATACAGAGGTGTGTGTTACAAAGCATGAATCACATGCATTCAGAATGACTAACATTTCAACATAGAAGTGTGAGAATACTGGCTAAATAAAAGAAGTGCTATATGAGTATAAGGTACTATTGTTGATATTAATTTTATTATTAATTATAATAATATAAAAATAGTGTAAGATTACTTACCTTCTGTAGCAAAATATTCCAGATGACACAAAGTTTGTTCTGTGAACTCAGAATTCTCTGACAGTCTCTCATAAATCACATTATCCTATCAAAGAGGAAGTCATCATGACCAGCAAATTCACATATAAAATTACAATTCAAGCTTTCAGTCTTCTAAATACTATTTTAGAGCTTTATATATTTTCTACCTAATGGAAAAAAGTATTTTGAGGAGCCCTGAAAGACTAGCTGAATTCCAATCCACAAGCAATGATGAGCTTTGAACTCCACAGTGGGTTGCATTCTTGAGGATCATTCCTTAGGAAGTACCTCAGAATGGAACCTGTCCAACCTTTTCATTTTACAGATGAGGAAATGGAGGCCCAAACAGCTTAAATAACTTGTCTAAAGTCACCCAGGCAGAAAAGAACAACACTTGGATTCAAATCCAGCTTCTATGACTCCAAATTCAGCACTTCACCCCACCAAGTCTGGAAACTATGAAACAAACCAAGGATGTACATTTTGGTTTAACATTACAGAGCACCTTTTTCTGACTGTTTTGTGGCACTAGAACAAAGACCTATTTAGGTTTTCTGGTTTCTATGTAAATGGATAGAGAGAGAGGTCTAAACCTTCTAAGATGTGATTCGCCCTTCTTTCAAAATTTGTCTTGCCTATGGTCTTTGTACTAAATCAAGTGTTCTTAACCCAGCACCCATGAACTTGTTTTAAACAAACACACACATACATACACATACACACACACACACACACACACACACACACACACACACAGAGTTGACTGAATTTTAAGATAATTGGTTTCCTTCATTATTCTATATATTTTATTTTGTGTATTTAAAAATATTCTTCTGAGGAATCCACATGGTTCACCAGATTGTCAAAGGAGACTGACAAAAAAGGCAAAGACCCCCTAAACTAGATGATCTCTAATGCCCTTTCCCGCTCTGACATTCTATGGTTTTGCACAAGTCTAACTTGTCTTAACACTCTCAACTTCTCTTTTTGTGATGGCTGCAACACTATAATAATGGACACATTGACAAATGCAGAAAGAAATTTTCAAATTCTTCAAAAATAGCAACATGAAGGCATGAGCAATAAAAGGTTATGTTCGCATTTTAAGTGCTAACATTTAAAATGAGATTTTTAAAAGCACAAAAAAACTGCATGAATACATGCAGACACATGAGGTTTTATCTTTTTCCTCCAGTCAGATAAGACTACATGCCAGTTTTCCACAAGCAGGAGAACTGCCTTTTTTTCAAACCAGGTGGCAGACCTCCATAGACCCTTATTTTTGTCTCACAGGATCAGGGGCAGTCCAGCACATTACCACCACACAGTAACCAAAAGACTCACTTAGTATCACTTTCCAAGTCAAATGAAAGAGACCTATGATCTTCAAGTCTCCTTAAATCTTAGCTATTAGATTTAGGCACAGAATGGCAGATCTCGATGGAGCCTTCAAATTTATCTAGTCAAACCCATGTTTGAAACAGTGCTTCTGATGCACCATCCCTGAAAAGTAGCCATCTATGCTTCACTTGAAGATTTCCAGTTCCTGGGAGCTCATCAGCTCCCAAAGCCACCCATAAGACTTTGGACAGTTCTTACTGTTAACAAGTTTCCTGTGCTTCTATTCTAATGAAATTTGCCTTTCTTTAACTGTTTCCCATTGCTCCTAGTTCTACCTTCTGGGGATAAGTTAAACAAGTCTCATCATTCTTCAACATGACAGCAATCACATCCTCCCACCTCCTTTGCTAAGGCTTCATTTCTAAAGGCTAATCAACACCACTTTTTTCACCTCTCTTCATATGGCATGGCTCCAAGTCTTGGTACCATGCTGGCTGCCCTTCCCGGGTTATAATCCTAGTTCATCAACTTGCTCCCACTGTGGTGCCCCACCTACAACATGATTCTCTAACAACTAAGTGGTACAGGGGACAGAGCACAGGACCTGAAGTCCAGAAGGCCTGAGTGTTCAAATCCTGCAGCACAAACTTACCAGCTGTGTGACCATTCACTTAAGTTCTCTCAGCCTTGGTTTCCTCATTTTCAAAACAGGGATGATAATAACACCACCTACCTCACCAGATGATTGTGTAGATCAAAGGAGATAACATGTAGAAAGTGCTTTGCAAACTTTAATGTGATATATAACACCAGCTATTGTTCTTCTTTTTCACATGGTCTGACTAGGGAAGAGGGGTGCAGGGCTCTGTACGCTAAAACCATCTCTTGATAGCTAACATCCCATCTAGCTCACATTGAGCTTGCAGTCTACGAAAGTCCCTATGTCTTTGTGACATCAACTGATGACTAGCCCATCTCCCCAATCATGTGCTTGTATGCCGCCATTTCCTTACTGAGTGCTGGGATAAGGCTTTCACAGGATCACAGGACCTCAGTGTGGGAAGGAATAGAAACCATCTAATCCAAGTCATCCCTAAGCAATAGCACCTTCCCACAACAGGTCTAAGAAATGGTCATCTCCTGCTTTGGACCTCTGGGAAGAGAGATTCCATTTGTGAGGTGAGTGCCCCAGCCCACTCTGGAATAGCTCAGAATATAAGAAACCATTTCCTGAAGTCAAATTTAAATTTGCCTCCTTGGTACTTCCACATGTGACTCCCAGTCCTACCCTATGGACCCAGCAAAATAAGTTTAATCCATTCTCCATGTGATAGCTCTCAAAATACCTGAAAGACAGCTATCACACTGTCCTCCCTTAAGCCTTCTATTGTACACACTAAATATCCAAGATTGTCACAGGACTCAGGCATTTTCTCCCATCTCACTGGAAAAGTTAGTATGGAAAAGAGGATTGGACCCTAATAGTGGACAGCCAGGAAAGGGCTTCTCTTTCCCAATCCCTGCAACTAAACCTCACATGACAAAAACACAAGGCCACCCCCTTCCATTTTATCCATGTCCTTCTGAAGCTATGAATCCCAGAAAGAAAGTTCTTCAAATGGGTTCTAACCAGAGGAGAAGAGAGAGGGAATATCACACTTCCCTAGTCCCAGACCCTACAAAATCTTTTAATGAAATTTAACAACCGCATTAGTTTTTGTGACAACTAAACTTAACAGACAATTCATATTGAGCTTGATGCTTACTTAAGCCCTCAGACATTTCCTTAAAAATAAACTATTCTCTGACTATACCCTCCCCCATCTTGTATCTGTAAAGTTGATTTTTAAACATTCTAATATAAAACTTTACATTTATATTTACCATCTTATCTTATTAGATGTGGCCCATTACTCTACCCTGTCAAGTTCTTTTTGGATCTGGACTCTGTCATCCAGCGTGTTAGTTACCCCTCCCTTCCCACTTTGTGTTATCTGCTAATTTGGTATGACCTCTATGCCATACATTCAATACAAGAGTCATTAATCATGATTGGAATTTTTCCCCCATGGAACCAATATAAAGTTAGTCATCCACATGTGAGACTTGGAAAATGAAAAGGAATACTATAACAGGCTATTAACGCAAAAATATTTGTAGCATATTCTGGTTGGCAACAGTCAGCAAATTCATACTGCAATGCAAGTGACCAATCCAGTACTTACAGCTCCTTTGCAGTAGAGGCGAATTTGTCCTGATGGTGTTCGAACAATTACAGACATCCTTTTTCTGTTACTGTAAGGAAAAAGAAATTGTCACTGGTGTCTCTTCTTGGACTAAGCTAAGATCCTGAGCAACTTAAGAATGTTTTATTTTGTTTAGGAGGTGGGAGGAAGCGAAGAGTGGGTGGAAAACTTTAGTGTGGTTTCAATCATCATGTTGCTGCTGAAAAATAATGATGGACTGGCCACCATGCTGTGTAAGTGGCCAAGTCCATTCACTTTCTCCTTTATAATCCCTAGGAATTCAGTATCATTACCTGATTCAGTAAAACTATTTTTTAAAGATAGTCAAATGAGAAATAAAAGATTCAAAGTTCCATGGATTTCATAGTATAATTAGTTGATAACTCCCTAGTATTATTAGTTAATTCATTGATAATAACGGAGAGAGAGCAAGAATTTCCTTCATTTAAAATGTTTATTTAATAAATATAAATATATAATAAATATTATAATAAATAATAAATATAAAATTATATACATTTATTTATGTATATACATGTATATATGTACATATGTGTATATATACACATATATGCACACATACATACATACCCTACTCTAACTTACTTAGTAGATGCCTACAGAATGTTGAATTAAAGTTTGTTGAATTACTTGTGGAAGTGGGGGCCAGAATTAGCTTAAGTAAATAAAATCTAAACTAATCTCTAACTTTACTTGCATGACACAGTTGATGGATGGATGAAACTGAAATCAAGACACCCTGGCTTCAAGTCTTGCTTCTGACACACACTAGCTTTGTGACCATAGACAAGTTGATTAATCAATGTCTCAATGTCCTACGTAATTCTCTGAGACTAAGTACAGAGGAGTTGTTACTCTGTATCAGTGAAAGGTTTCTCCACAGGAAGAGTTCCTTACACTACAGAAATCATGGGTATGGACTGGATTTCACCCTTTCCCTGCCTTTCCTGCCACCCTCCCACCCACCATTTTAAAATCCTTAATTTTTAAAAATCAAAACTATAAGCCACTAATAAGATTCACAATTTTTTCCTTTTTCTATTCACTCTCTAAGAGCTGGGAAATAACAAGTTAACAATCAACTAATACTTGAAAAGTATCTTTTGAAGTAAAAAGCTCATCGTGCTCTCTGCTCTTCTGTAGGCAGGCCAGCATCACCAAGAGAGAAAATGGTGTCTGGAAACAGTTTTTCCCCAACTTTTAGTTACCAAAGCCATCAGGATACAAGTATACCATTTAGCACTTATTGATCCCATGAGAGAAAAGGTATTTCTTTTTTAAATTTTAATTTATTTAAATGTTAATTTAAGGAATAAAACAAGAAGATATTTCTATCATGTTTATTCTAACTGATTAATACAGACTATAAGAACTGGATTTTTCACTTTCAGAAATGTAAATATTGACACAGAGGGGGCTTGCAAAATTATAAAATGGAAGCAGAGAAGGCAGAAAATATGCTAGAAGGGGATAGAGAAGAATCTTTTAGACAGTATGAGACAGATCTAAGCACAAAAACATGGATTGAGGTAGAAAGTAGAAAGAAACAGACCCTAAATATGACCAAAATGCATTTGTTTTATCCCCTTAGTTTTGATGTTTCCTCTTTTCTATCTTCCCCAATTTCACTGAATCTTAGAGCTGGAAGGGACCTTAGAGGTTTCCCTTATAGTTCATCTTTTCCCCTTCTTCAGATGCATTAACCCAAGTTGAGGACCTGAAAGACTTCTGAATGAATAATCTCCAGCAAGTAAGCATTTGCTTCTTCTTTCTTGTTGAATGCTTGTCCATGATGGAGATGGGCCAAGGCAGTTCACTGCATTCTTGGAAAGCTCTGTCAGGAAGTGCTACCTTATGCCAAGTCTCAATATATATCTCTCTATCCCCAAGCTCTAGGCCCACAAAGAATAAGTCCTCCTTTAATATGACAGCCCCTGGAGTATTTGAAGACAGTGAGCATGCCTAAGTCTTCCTCATTTCCTCAACTGTGCCTCAAAGGAAATGGATTTGAGTCCCCTCATTATCCTAGTCATCTTCTAGATGGCTCTAGGAGAGAAGGTGCTCCAGTTTGTCACTGTCTCTCATGAAACAGAGCCCAATGACCTGACTCCCTTGCCCCTTCTTTCTACTCAGACTTCTGTCACTTTGCACTTGTCCTTGCCCTATAGAGAGCCTAAGTTCAGTGAAGAAGCACACAGACAACTAGCCAAGTAATTCTTCTAGGACATCAGAGATTAGAAGCTAGAAGACAAAAGCTTCTCGTGCCTTAGGGTGGCTGCCATCTTCATCCTTTTCACCTGTCTTGCTTCTTCAATTCCCTCCATCACAAGCATTCTGAGCTGTTAAGGAGATCCTTTGTATGCACACAGAATGCTAAGAGGCAATGACTAAGACTAAGTCATAAAGGCTTGATATGATTTTAAAATATCTTTTCAAAATCAGTTCAGGCAACTTGCTTGAATAATGGTTAAGTAAAGAGCACAATGTCATTATGCAACTTCTATTGACTGATGATTGAATAAAGCACTGACATGGGCATTCTGATGATGGAGAAGAAAGTATGCAGGAGAGAATGTGGGTTTGCTGCTAGAAGCAATAGCCAGACGTTAAGAAGGGAGAAACCTATACTAGATATTAGGAAATATTGTCTTATGACAGTCTTATTGGAACAAAACACTTTCCAGGGGAAAGAACAAACATCCCCAGGCCTTGAAACACTTTAAAATGAATTTGGGGGAGAGTGCTTCAGAACATGTCCAAAGGAGCCATCCTACACTGACCCTCCAGTGGGATGAACTGATGATCTCATCAGTCAGTCTTTTCCGTTTCCAATTTCTCAGCTCCCACATTAACAGTGCTCAGATGGTGCAAGAGGTATGACTTCACAAGACCTGGGGAAACTCCAATGAAAATAATACCATCATCGACATACCCTGAACTATTTAGACATGTCTGCTGTTGCCCTGGTGGGAATTCTGCCCCAGCTGCTAGAGCACTGCGGTCTTTCAAATGGAAAAGGAGAATAGGATATGGAGATGTATTGAGTTTCTTAGAAAAGACATTTTAGGAAGAAAAACAGATGATTTCATTGTCCACCTCTAAAGAAAAAAAAAGTTAATACTTCAGGTTCAGCTGGGCTTCTGGACATCAGCCATCTTCATCACATTTATTATGATGACAATGTATTAACTCCTAAAGTCTCTTCCAGCTCTGAAATCCTTAAGATATCCTAAGGTAGGGGTTCTTAACCTGAGAATCCACAGACAACCAAAGGGTCTGTAGATAGATTTGAGGGTCCATGAACCTGGATAAGAAAAATAATGCATCCATATTTTCATTCATCTCTAACTAAAATTTAGCATTTGCTTAAGCTATTTAAAAATATTCTGAGAAGAAGCCTATAAGTTCAACAGACTACCAAGGAAGTCTATGACTCAAATGTTCAGATCTCCCACCCTAGAGCAACTTTTTTTCCAGAGGGGCTGAAGGTGCTTGACCTGATTTTATTTCATGTAAAGCACCTCTACAGACATATTGATAGTGGAGGAATATGTCATCTTGGATAAAACGAAGAAAGACTGCTAGAAGCAACAGTCAAATATAAAAAAAAAAAACCAAACATTTACATAATCCTATGAAGGAGGTAGAATGCATTCCTTTGCTGCTTACATTACAATGTTTTCAGTATGTGGAAACATAAACATACCTTGAAAACTCCAAGACATTAAGAACTTCAAATGTTTCTTCTTGACCCAACTGCAGGAAGATAAAACAACCTACTTTTACAAATAATCCAAAGTTCACAATTTTCCCCACAACATCCAAACCTCCATACTCCCCTACACCATATACGTACTCCACCTCTAGCCCCAAGACACCACTTTCAAAAAATTATTGTATGAAACTTGTGTGACAGCTCCCTCTTCTGGTAAAAACAAGTCCTAATTTGCCAACTAAGCACTCTTCCGGAAAAGAGCCATCAGACTCATAGTATGTACTTGGCTAATAGGGCATTAGGGTCTAAGGACAGCCAGCTGAAGACTACAACTGAAACCTCTGCTCAATAAAGGGGAGAAAGTTACAGGGATGGTAAAACATTAAACTAAGGGAACAGAAATGACATCTAATAGAAATATAAATCAAGACGCCATCATAATATACAAAGATAAACTAACAAAAAAACATACTCTTGGGTGGGTGGAGGAAGAAAGACTTTCAGTTTTATATCAACTAATATGGTATAGACTTTTCTACTTGATTTTTGGTACTGCAAAAATAAAAACATACAGAAAACACATTGGACAGAGTGTCAGGAACCCTGGGTTTTACTTCTGACTTAGAGATCGATTAGTTGCGTGACCTTTGGAAAGCCCTTTAAACTTTCAGAGACTGTTTTCTCATCTTTAAAATGAAGGGGTTGAATCTGATCATCTCTAAAGTGCTTCATTACAGCATCTTTAAACCCTCTTTGAAGTTGCAGTGCTTGGATGGATGAGAGATCTCCTTGATGTGGGTTCTCCCTCCAAAGATGCAGATCACAAGCCAGGCACACAGCATCCTGTGTGAGTATTAATCACGTCCTCCTATGACTCCTTCACAAAGGATATACCCAACATGCTGGGTGCCTTTCTCTAGTTCTCCTGATATTGAGTGGGTTCAAATTGCACACAGTCTTTGCAGTGGTTTTCCCTTGCTGTCCCTACTACATGACTAGCCCACTGTCTTTTGAGGGCATTCACTACCCTACTTTAGCTCACTTCTCCTGTGCAGTTATTCATTGAACTGCTCACACCTATTATGGGTCTATCTCTCCTTTACCCTTTGGGTGACCTACAACTTAATTCTCTAGAGTCTTTGGTATCCTATACCTACATAGTAATGTGAAGTATGGCCTGAAGAATTCTGATATAAAAATGATTGGTCTTCATTTCAGAGAGAAGCTTGAGGATCATTACAAGCACTGAACATTTTTCTTAACATAATTCAGCTATTTCTCCCATTTCATTCTATGTCTAGTTCCCTGTCCATATGCAGTGTCTCTCCAAGGAAACAGATGTAGTAATGGACCACCTCTCTGGACTGTACCTCCACCTGCATATACACATTCTTCATCCACTTAATTTTACCTAAATAGCTATTAAAGCTAAACTCTCCTGAATGCTTATGGATGCCATTTAGTAGGTTCTGTAATATCTTAGAGCTTGAAGCCATCCGCATAATGTCATCTACTAAAAAGACTTCACCTTCTAGAAGGAATCCTTCTTCCATTTGGGCCTTTTGCTGAACACTGGCAAGTATACATTATCCTCTGATGCTTCCAACCCAAATTTATCTTTGGCTCTTTCTACTGTCCTGACATGGTCCTGTCTATCTAACCAAATGTTTCAACCCAACCCATTACTGGCACCTCCTGACTTGGCCCCCAGGCTCTAATGTTCTCTCACCTCTGAGACCTGACTTTGACTGAACTTAATGCTTCCTCACCTGAATCAAATTTCTGTTCCCAGATCTCAAGCTCACAGGGCAGGGAGAAAATGATAATTTGCTCCTATCCACACCTTTGATTCCTGCTGCCTTCTATCCATTCTACTCTGCTATGCCTTTTACCTATCTAGCCCTAAACAGATAAAGTACAGTGCAGAGGAGAAAATGAAATGAGGACATTTGTTCCAAGAACAAGGATTGTTCCAAACTGCTAAAGCATAGAACATTACACTGTCTTCACAAACAAAGTCTCTTCAAGGGGTGTAAATGCGGAAGCCAGGATTTGCAGACAAAACACCAAAGCCTTATGGTGAGGTTTCATGCTTGGTGACATTTCCTAAAGCAATGTGCATAATACAAAGACTTAACAAACATGCCCACAAGACATACTTAAACATTAAAATTTATTTCCTAATTATAATGTGGAAGAGCCTGGGCTTGTGGCTATAGCACTGGATTTGGAGTCAGGAAGACAAGGAGTCTAAGCCTCTGTCAGGTATTTTTTGTCAACTTCGACAAGTCACATATACCTACCCTCTGAGCCTCAGTTTCCTCATTTATAAAATGGAAACAAGACCCAGCTCATAAAGTGTAGAGCAAAGCTCAAAGACAATTATTCACGTTTTGTACTTTACATCAGTACTATATGTCTGTTATGGTGGGGGGGAACCTTCCTCCTGAAGGCTCTGTTAAGAGCTTAACAGAGATTTCTCTGATATAATGCCAAGTTCACAAGCATCCTACTTACAGCTTCTATGATAACCGAGTCAGGAGTTCTTCCAGTAAAGACGAAGCCAAGTTTTTTTGCTCCTTTCACTAATGCCCCTTCATCTGTTGATAAAAAATGGTCCTTATTAAGGAGGGCTAAAGAAATAATATCTATCACCAAGATGGAACTACGGTACTGGTAGCATTCAATGCTAAGACTCTCAAATTATTTTAAGATAACGGGCCTTATTTGATAGGTTGGAAACAAATGAGAAACTATAAGGAATCCAAAGACTTTTCCAATCACTGGATAACATTTTGTACAGTGTAAGAAGTAATTTTTTAAATAGTTTTCTAGGAGCTGAAAATTAATGATTTTATGACTATTCACTGTTAAGATCAAGCACACACTTCTCATATGCCCACTAATCCAGTGAAGTGGACGCAAAGGTTTAAATCTTATTACTGTTTTGACTATTTGGCTATTTTGTCTGAAAAACAAAGGTTCAGGGGGACATGATAACTGTCTTCAAGTATTTGAAGGAAAGGCTACCATGTGGAAAAGGGCATATACATGTTCTGTTTAATCCTAGAGGACTTAACAAGAAAAAGGCACAAGGAAAAGGCAATTTGTTTGATGGTAGGCAAATTCTTCATAGTGAGAGCCATCCCAAAGTATAATAGGCTGCCCCAGGAGGTAGTGGGATCCCATCACTGGTGGTAAAGCCCAGTTATCAGGTGTGATGTAGAAGGGATCTTTTTTCAGGTATAAGTTTTCTGAGGCCCTTCTCAATGGCACTGTACCAGGACAAGAGAAAAAAGCCAGGGTAATAGATAAGAGATCATTTTCTCTCTATCTAATAATAAGAACAGGGTCTCTCACACTTAAAATCCACTGGCAAAGCCAGAAATAACATCATTATTCTTCACTGCAGTTCATTTTTTTCTCTCTCAAGGGACAGATGAGGGTTTAGCAACTGCTGCTAGGAAGCCAGGATGAAGAGAGAACCTTTCGGGCATTCTTGAGGCTCCACATGTCATGTTTCTGCTGCTAAAGTGTTGTAAAGCTGGGACTAGGCAGTGCCACTTTTCTATAGCACTGACACCTTTCCCAAACAACTGCCTTTAAGTCATGGAAAATGTTTCCGTGCCCAAGCAAAGCCAAACGAACAAGTAGACAAGGTTTTTTCAGATACAACCTATATCACACTCTTAATCAACAGAGCCACCATGAGCCTCAAAGGCAGAATACATCCAGTGATCTAAAAGGTAAAAGGCACAACATCTCAAGTAGAACACTCACCTGGGGAAGAGGCCTGGTAGTTGATAGTATTGCCGTCATTCTCTGGAACAACAGTGTGACAAACAGCCAGCAACGTGAGGAACTCCTGTATACACGCAGCAGTGGGCTACAAAGTATTTTACTGTATTAAAGTCTGAACACCAGATTGTCATTACTTTTAGTTTAAATATGTGGATGGCCTGCAACTTGGGCATCAGGCTCCATCTTTACCATGTCTCCCCCTAGATGTCCTGCCTCTTCCCTCTGATCCTGATCTCATCCCTGCTTCACCTTGCTCTGTGACACACCACAGCTACCGTATCACCGCCCTACTCCAACTCCACTTCTCTTACTTCTAGCATCAAATAGAAAGTCCTCCATTTGGTATTTGAAGCCCTTCACATCCAACCCCAACCCTCAGCTCTTTTAGCTTTCCAGCCTCCTTATACTTTACTCCCATCCACACACTCACAATCCAGCAGCAGAATGTCACCTCCCATCTCTGCACCTCTTCTCGGGCTGTCCCTCATGCCCGGAATACTCTCCTTCCTCTCCTCTGATTCTGAACTTCCCTGGTTTCAAAAGTGAGTTCAAACCCCACCTTCTACAACAGGCCTTTCTTGTTCTTTCCCCCTTTCATCCCCCACAGCCTCCAGTGACATCCCCCAAGATGACATTCTATTTACACTGAATGCACCTAGAATGTACATGGTTATTTACATGTTGTCTTTCCCATTAGACTGTGAGCCCCTTGAGGGCAGAGCCCATATTTTTGCCTTTCTTTATATCCCCAGTTCTTCGCAAGGTGCCTAGGTACATAGAAATTGTTTAGGGAAAGGAAGAAAAAGGAATGGAAGGAAGGAAACAAGTACAACTTTCAAGCATAATAAAAGCTGACAAGTCTTTAAGGCTAATGACAAGAACTCACCAGAAGAGACACTGTGCCAAAACAGCAGCCTCATATACTGGAGAGTGCTCTGGATTTGGACTCAAAACCTGGGTCTAAGTTCTATCTACCACTTACTATCTGTGTGATGCCAGGACAATTATTTAATCTCTCAGGGCTTCGGTTTTGTCTTTAAACTGAGAGGGCCGAACTAGTTTCTTTCTAGCTCTGATACGCTTTGTTTCCAGAAACAGATGGAAAGGCTAATAAAACTTTGGTAAATAGGTCTCTGTCAAAAACGAGTATCTCTACAAACATTAATCACTCCTACCCAGATTCTTCTCATCCCTTCTTCCCCACCAAAGAGCATAATTATGTCAGACACTGGTTGAATAGCTATTTCTGGGCATAAATTAAACCCTGCTCCTTAAATCATAATTTCACCACAAATGCCTGTTTCCAGTTATGGTGGCACTGAAGTAAGAGGTTCTGTGAAAGAAATTCAAGGCAACAGTCTAGCGGCAGGGAGAAGGACAGAGTGCCCGCTATACATCAGGAACTGGATCCTCACAACAACCCTGGGAGGGAGGTGCTATTATTATCTCCATTTTATAATGGAGGAAACTGAGGCAGACAGTGGTCAAGGGATTTAGCTAGTAAGTAACTGATGGCAGATTTGAACCCAGGCCTCTCTAACTCCAGGCCAGGCATTCTATCCACTCAACCACCAGCTGTCGCTGCTAAGTTGTAATAATATTCAGGAGACTATGGGATACTTAAAATCTGTAAAACCCATTGTATATGGGGCCTGGTTTCAAGCAAACCCATTCTCTCAATCTAAAGAACCCCAAATTATGAACCAGTTACAAAGTTAAAGTGATTATACAAGATGACCTTTAGAAATACTGAGGAAGCAGCCCCGAGAAGGTGACTGTCATCCTTGTTCTGACCTCCCCCTTCAAACAAAAATCTGGAACAGTATTTCATAAGGTTACTTTACTATATCCTGCACACTGAGAACACACTTATCGAAAAATCAAGGCCAGACTCAATAAATGTGAAAGGAAAGCCACACTGAAGGAAACCAAAATCTACAAAAATGTATTTTGTCAGGCAAAAGGGTTTGACAATTAGATTTTTGCCAGGATGTTGCCTCCACCTGTTGTATTTTCCCTCCTACTTTAGATGCTGATAGAAAAATGATTTGATTTCCACATACACAGTATGTGGGATTCACATTTCAACATCTGTTCCTGCCAGACTTTGGAGTTTGGTATCACCTCGCTACATGTCCAATGGCTTTCAAACTGGGGCAATACAACTATCCTTGGACTGCTCCCAAATAGCTTAGATTTCATACCCCCCCCCCAACCTTCCAAAGAGAGACAAAGAGAGCCTGCAACTGAATTTGTTGCTATTCTTTTCACAGTTTGATAGATTATTTGACAGTTATGAAACTACAGATCACAGAACACCAAGGCCTTGCTTATCACTGCCATTGGCTCTCCAAGCTGCCATTTATCTGTTTTTATTCTTTTAACACAAAACACCTGCTACCTTAATGGATACAAAGGGATAAGATGATATATGGCCAATGCCTGGGGAAAAAATTAGGATGTTCTACTCTACGTGAAGGTTGTTGGGGTGAGAGATGGAGGAGAGTGAGTTGGCCAAAGCATACATGGGGTCCAATCAACAAGCATTTATTTAGGATCTACAATATTTCAGGAACTGGGGATATAAAGACAAAAATGAAACAGTCCTTGCCCTCAGAAAGCTTACATTCTACTGGGGGAGACAAAACTTATATAAATAATTTGGAAAGGCAACAAGTTTTTGTTGAGTTTTTTTTAAGCATTCACTAACTGCCTTCACTAAATTAATCTATACAGAAAATAAATAC
Organism: Trichosurus vulpecula; assembly: GCF_011100635.1. Taxonomy (NCBI): domain Eukaryota; kingdom Metazoa; phylum Chordata; class Mammalia; order Diprotodontia; family Phalangeridae; genus Trichosurus; species Trichosurus vulpecula. The sequence goes on from NC_050574.1 coordinate 185,487,919, forward strand.
AACATAATTATTGGTAAATGTTGGTAGGGAAAGGGATCCAGTAGCTGGGAAAGGAATCAGGGAAGGTTTAATATGAAGGTGTAGCTTAAGCAGAGTGCTGCAAGAAACAAGGAGTTCTAAGAGGCGAGAGGTACAAAAGGAACAAAGATGTGTGTTCCAGGCTTAGAGGACAGCCAGTAGCAAAGCACAGAGACAGAAGACAGCATGTTATATGTGAAGATCAGTAAGAAGGTCAGTTTGGTTGAACCTCAGAGTAGAGAAGAATAACACATAATAAAGCTGGAAAGGTAGGTTGAAGCTGGGCTAACCAAGGACCAGGAAGTCAATGACAAGGCAACTAGGCGGCACAGTGGATAGAACACTGGGTCTGGAAAGTCTGAGTTCAAATCTGACCTCAGACACCTAGCAGCTCTGTGACTAGCTTACTTAACCTCTATCTGCTTCAGTTTGCTCAACTGTAAAGTGGGGATAAAAACGACTTCCCAGGGTTGTTATGAGGATCAATTGAGATGATATTTGTAAAGCACTTACAATAGTGTCTGGCATATACAGGGAATTAACTAACGCTTGTTTCCTTCCTTCCTCTTCCCTTTCTCTCAAATAAAGCCAAGAGGACTGAGAAGCAGGATACAATGGGAGGAAGTGCTGACTGTTCGTCTAGTCAATATAGATCACAGATAAGTAAACCAAGAGTAAAAAAATAAAAGTAGGTTATTATTGGGTTTAAACTATAAAGGGAAACTGAAAAATATTAAATAAATGCATTCCTAAAAACAGGTAAGCTAGTCATGTCACAAGAACAAAGTGTAACCCATGGACAGGCCATGGGCTACATGACCCAAGTAATGTCGTCAAGATACCTAAAGCAAAACTCTTGGCATGGGAGGTACATTCCCTAGATGAGTTATAGGATGATGTGGACAATTGTCACAAAGAACAGAAATTCATGAGTGAACTACGAATTGTGCCACATTAGTGAGATCATAAATCTATTCAAGTATCAAAAAAGGGATGTCCTTAATTTATAGATATTGTAGGAAAACAGCATCATTGGATTGTAGATTTAGGGCCCAAAGGGATTACAGTAACCACCTACTTTAGCTCATCACTTTATAGAAAAGGGGAAGCAACTTATTCAAGGTCACCAAGGAAATTACCAATAGAACCAGTATTTGAACCCAGGTCACAACAGCATCATAGATCTAGAGATGGAGAAGACCCTAGAAATCTAACCTATCATCCTCATTTTAGGAATAAGGAAACTGAGTTTCAGGGAACAAAAGCTCTTTGCCCAATATTGCCAAGGTAGTAAGTGGTAGATCCAGGATTCACATCCATTTCCTCTAATGCCAAATCCCATGCTTTTCCCACAAAATCAGAGGACATTTTTAAACAAAAATTTACCTCTGTTTGATTGTACTTTGGGTTAAGATGCCCTTCTTTCCCTCCTCTTCCTCTCAATTTCCCAAGAGGGACACTGGTCCCTTAGCAATTTAAGGCTCAATACTACTATTAAAAAATGAATAAATAGCCTTTGAAAATTACACAGGAGCACCAGATGACACACATGTAAAGAATATTAACCTTCCAATTTAATAAATGGTCTAAAAATTCACTAAGAGAAATAGAAGGATTGCCTAAGTCAAAGCTATTCAGTGAGAAGTAGATGTCCAAATCAGGCCGAGGGGAATGATATATTCCAATGCCTGGGATTCAGTGCTAGGTGGCACCAGACAGGGTATTACACATCTTCCTCAGAGTCTGAAAATCTTTTAGCAGATAGACATTTCCTGTTAACAACTAAGAATCCTCTGGGAAGATATGAGTTTTCATCTGCTGTGTAAGCCTGTTTACCTAATGAGTCATTTTCAATTTATTTGATGGCTTTCATAATGACCAGAGAAATGTAAAAGTCTGGAGTTTTCTTTCAAAGTCAAATGACTTCTATAAAACAGGCTTTGACAAATAATATAAGGGTGAAAATATAGTGTGAATACATGATCTTTTCAGAGGGATCCAGGCTTGGGAATTCTCTGGGGACCAAAACAGAAACAGTAACTTTACAAATACAAATTCTGCTCTTTGTAGGTTTCATCCACATATAGAAAGTCACTGCTTAGGAATGTTATCAAGGGACAAGGGAGTTATTTTCCACAGATACTTTCTGTGGAGTGACTGAAAGCCAGACTCAAGCCTTGGCCATCAGCCCACATTTAAAAGTTTAAATATAAGTCTAAAGAGACCCAAGATGATGACCCAAGACAGAATAAAATTCTACAGCAGATGGGAAATATTTCCTTGGGGGGAAATATTTCCTTGGGAGGAAATAGGGATGTTTCTTAGTTTAAATATTTAAAATTTTGTCCATGATAGGGTAATCCTTTATCCTAAAATAATTTCCACTAATACTTGAATGGAACTGAGGTTCTCTAATTTGCAGAACCCAACCACTGTAAGGTATTTTGCTTGTGATTCTTTCTCATGTCTTTTCATGAATCCACTGAGAATTTATGATCCTAAAAAAAGGATAGCCAGCAAAGAAGCAAAAAACAGTCCCTACCCTCGAGTAGCTTATGTTCAATGACTTAAAATAACTTAACATTGGTATTAAAGACATGGGAGGCATTTGGTATGACTAAAAACAACACACAATTTCCCAACTGTAATTCAGCCTGCTTTCTTCCTCCTGCTCAATTCTGGCCCCTTACTCAATTGTGGAGCCTACCTAAGATTGTGTATAGGTCTGTAAATGACTGTAAAATCTGGGGAGGCAGGGGGGCTTGGACCTGGGATTTTGGTTGCATTAGTGTATGAAACTCCCCTTGAAGAAATCCCTTCTACCAAAGCAAATCAGCAGCAACTTCACAACATATCCTCTTTGCCAGCTGCCTAAGGCACTGAGACATTAAAATGACTTGTCTAGGATTACACAATCAGTTTGTATCAGATACGTGACTTTCTACCCTGGGTTTTCTTTATCCATTAATTTCCTCATCCCTCCATACACTAATTCAGTAGGCTGCTTATCCAGAGCATCATGACTTGATCTAGATAACAGGTGTTTCTCATGTATCTTGATTTTCCAATATGGATGTTTAGACCAGAGGTGTCAAACATATGGCCCAAAAGGACCAACACTCCTGAGTGTAGCCAGAACCAGATAAAATATAATTGGGAAATATTTAACAAAATAAATAAAATACAATAGAACAAAGATAATGTTAATATGTGGTTTTCTAAGTCAATATGCACCTGCATGGATCCTTATATATGACTTAGTCCCTCCTTTCTGATTGAGTTTAACACCACTGGTTTACACCAGTGTCTTCTGCATAGTCTTTTCAGAGGATGCTTTGTAGTGTTCTGGACCACAATAGAATTAATTAGTACAATTTCATGTACAAATAAAAGTAAATTGTGCATTACCATAAAAATACTTTTTTGAAAAGGCTTTGTCTATCCTTTCATATAGGTGAACTCACATCTCTGACACAACTTCATTTTTTCAGAAAAATCAGAAAAAAGGGGATCTCATAATCTCTACATACCTGTCAAGCCAGTTGTGTGACAATTAAGATTATGACCCACTGTTGGAAATAGTGAAAACTTGCCTGTTCCCATCTCATGTTGTAATCCCTAATCCCTGTCACCTTTTTCCATGTGCCTTCTAGAAGCCAAGCTCCATCATTAACAAGCTTTCTAGATTCCTTCTCCTACTTTGGCAATTTTCTTATACTCACAAAAAACATACTCACATAGCTTTCTTTAGAAGACACTGCATTCTAGGGTACCCTTCAGCAATGCTGGGTGCTCTTTCCCTCATGTCTCCAGACAGTAGACTAGGAAGAAAGTCACCCCCTACTCCTCATTCTTCACTGTCGTTTCTAGACCCCTTCTCAGCCAATATATAGCAACTTCTTCTTGGATGTTCATTCCAATCAACTCCTCATTGCTGTGTTCTATTAAACAAGGAGTTCAGTAGCTGGTTTTATAGTCTTCTCCCCTGCAACAAGCCCTGCTCTCATACTTGGGAGACTGCAGGATACAAACTGATGTCCCCATGAGCAGCTTGTTTTCAAAGTCCATCAACCTATTCCTTTTCACCATGACTTCTTGGCTGCTATTTTTTAAAAGCTTCCTCATTGTGTTAACTATTCTATGTTGGTTAAACTGATTTAAGAAATGGTGACAGGGTCAACATCTTTACTTTTGCTCCACTTACGCTGATAACTTATTTAATCAGGCAGGGTTGCGACTCCTACAAGCTCACACAGTGCCCATCTTCTGATCTTTATCCTTTTCTTCCAATTCAGTATTTACTTTGAACTTTGCCCCAGAATAGCCAATGATCTAATCTCATCCAAACAGTCAACTCCTCCAATAATGTGTCAACCCACTGGTTGGGGGTGTAGTGTTAACACTACAAAGGAAAAAGATCCCAGATTCAGAGTACCATAGTCAAATTCATGCCTGCAGATGTGTTTATGAACTGTGATTCTTTACATGCTCTGACATTATCATTACCAGGAGACAGATAAGTGGTGTAGTAGAGTGATGGACGTGAAGTCAGAAAGCTGTTATTTGTTCAGTCATTTTTCAGTTGTGTCTGACTCTCCACAACCCCATTTGGAGTGTTCTTGTTCGTTCTACAGATGAGGAAACTGAGGCAAACATAGGGTTAAGTGATTTGCCCAGGGTGACACAGCAAGGAAGTGCCTGAGGCAGGATTTGAACTCAGGAAGAGGAGTCTTTCTGATTCCAGGCCCAGCACCCTATCCACTGAAACTCAAGCTTAAATCCTACATCCTACCTCACTCAACTCAATTAAATCCTCATTCACTCAAGTTTAAATCCTACCTACTTCCTAGCTGTGTGACCCTTGGCAAGTCCCTTAAGCTCTCTCAGACTCAGTTTTCCCATCTGTAAAATGGAGACAATAGTAACACATGCCTTATAGGGTTGTTGTGAGGATCGTGAGATAACATACATAAAGTGCTTTGGAAATCTTTAATGGTTAATATAAATGTTTTTAATTGTTGTTACTACTACTACTTCTACCACCACCAGAAGTGAAAGGGGACCTCATAAGACAAGGGACCATTTTTTATTTTTATATATTTCACTACCTGGTATGCAAACTTATGAGATCTAAACATAAAAAATGTTTATTTGAAATATTATTTGAAAGAACTAACCCACTTTTTTCTTCTTAACCTCCAAAGATTTTTTTTCCCTAATTCAACTGAATAAGCATTTATCAAACATCTATTTTGTGTCAGGCACTGGGAACACAAAGACAAAATAAAAGTCTTTGCCTCAAGGAGCTCACCTAAGTAGATGAAAGTAGATTTTTCTTATGATAATTATAACAACAGTTAGCTTTATGGTTTGCAAAACACTTTACACATATAATCTGATTTGATCTTCATGATGCCCCTGGGCAGTAGGTGCTATTTTTATACTCATTTTATTGATGAGGAAAGTGAGGCTAAGAGAGGTTATGTTACGTGACCAGGATACACAGATAACAATGCAGGATTTGAACTCAAGTCTTCCTGACCCCAAAACCAGAACTTTATTCACTGTACCATTTACTTTATTATAATCCTTTTTACTCACATGCTATGAGTTAATAGCTTTCTCTGTAGTACTACTATTTGTAATCTCAGTTTCCATTCTAAAATTCAACTTTTCCATCCCCTCATAACACTTGCAAATTACAAAGCCTGAACAGGTTCTGCCAGATCCAACCTGAGGTAACAGCAGCTTCTTCCAAAGTCACTCTCAGTATGAGTACATCATCTCCACTGGCAGCTTGCCCACCCTGACACAACAGCTATCTCCTTAGACTAATTACTAGGACCTATCCATTATAAATAGGTCTCTCCTCCAAACAATAGCCACCCATGTCTGAGGCTGCTGAGGACATTGAAGGTCAGCCAAGGCAAAATTGTTCAAAAGACAAGCATGAATCCATAAAAGACTGTCCAAGAATTCAGTTGAGTGTACCCTGGCCAGTCAGTGCTCTCAAACCCTTAAGACCAGATCATGATGTAAGAAATTAATGTACCATCAGAAGCAATTTTTTTTCTCTACATAAGTAAGAATAATTACTCAAATTACTCTGCAGCTAAGAGTTATTCTATGACCCTCATAAAGATGGTGGTATTTATATCAAGGCACTGAAGGCTGGCACAGGACCAAAAGGTTTATAGGCCCCCACAAAGCACATCTCCCTCACATGAAGGCTCATGAAAAAGCTGTGACAACTTCCATACTTCCTTTATCCTCTATTTAGCCATACTATACCTTTCCTGCTGGACTTACATGAGTTGGGCATTGAGTTTTGCTTTCACTTTTGGTACTGTGGTATAACTATCCATTTAGAAAGCATATATTGTTAAACAGGGAAATGGATGAGAAATACTATCTCTGATCCTATCTTTGGAATCAATTACTTGAATACAGGGCAAAATATTTAGCTAATTTCATCTCTCCCTGCCCCTAAGGACCAAAAACTGACCTCATTTATATCTGTGGCTGTGAAAACCATATCCAGTACTAAAGGCTCTGGATTAGAAATAGTAGGAAAAATACTAGATGAAAAGTCAGAAACAACACTCCTCTCTCCATTCCCAGTCTCGACTGTCACTAATTTGCTGGACAAGTAGCTTGACTATTCTGGGCCTCAATATCTGAATCTGTAAATTGGGCTGGGGAGAAGATGAACCATAAGCTATCTTGTGTGTTTCCCAGTTCTAAACATTTCATGATTATAAATAATTGTGACATTCTAGACTCAAAGAAATTTATAGCAGCAATGACTATTTCTACCACCCAAAAATAACTGTAAAAATTGCCTTTTTCTTTTTCCCCCTAGGTTACATAGGCAAAGCAGAAGCAAATTTCAGTACATACTTTGGAAGGAAAATTGTATTGTCTTTTAGTATTCTGATAGGAGAGGGAAGGGCAAGAAAGAAAAAAAAGTATTTTCTTACAATGTCCAGGATGAGTACTCAAGGGAAACTACTAAACAGTCTGAGAATCAATAGAGTGACATTAGGTATTTGGTATTTTAATTTTGAAGAAATTTTAAAAAATATACTGGGTTTTCAAAAGGTTACATATATATATACACATATATATGTGTGTGTGTGTGTGTATATATATATATGTGTGTATATATATATATACATACACACACACGTATATATATCAGGATACAAAAATCTCAGAGATAAAACCTCGGTCTTAAGCACATTGCTATAACCCAAGGAACAAATCTCTCTGTTGGTGGGCTGCTGTGATGATCCTCTTCAGAATATTAAGCAGTTTTGATAAGAAAAACTGTCATAGAATCATATCTTCATAGAGAGCTAGAAGGACCTTAGAGGTCACTGAATCCAACTCCCTCACTTTATGGATAAGGAAACTGAGATTCAGAGAGTTACACACAGATAATAAATGGAAGACACATGGTTCTAACCAATGTCCTTTGACTATGAATCTAGCCTTCTTTCCATTGTAAACTGAAAAGATACAAATGGTATTTAAAAAGCGAATTGTTAAGTGTTTTTCTCTTATATACACATACCTAGAAGAAAATCATTAAATTAACTCTATTTATGTAATCCTAGGCTGATTTGAAAAATCAAAGATCACATATTTGGGAATATTGGTGATAATTTCTCCCCATCACCTAGTCATCTTATAAAGAATGAAACTGCAGTCCAGAAAAACAAAGTTACTTATCAAAGGTCACACAGATCATAAGAAGGAAGCAGAATTGATATTTGAAAGCAGGATCTCTGACTTTCCATGTAGTGTTCCTTATAGCAGACCAAGCTGTCTCTCAGTTCTGCTATGGTAATAGTCCTCTCACTCTCAACCTATTTATCCTCAGACTATTGCCTCTACACTGGCAAGATACTCCATCTCTCAGGAACAATCATTTTTAAAACTTATTTTTATTTATTGAATATTTGCAAATTACATGTAAAATAAATTCTTAACAATCATTTTTAAAAATTTTGAGTTCCAAATTCTATCCCTCCCTATCATCCCTACCCACTCCTTGAGAAGAGAAGCCATTTGATTTCAACTATACATGTCAGGTCATACACGACCTGTTTCCACATTGGCCATGTTGCAAAAGAAAACAAACAAAATAAAACAAGAAAAATAAAGAACTATTAAAAATTATGCTTCAATCAACATTCAGCACTTATCAGCTCTCTCTGGAGGTAGAGAGCATTTTCCATCAAGGGTCTTTTGGAATTGTCTTGGGTCGCTGTCTTGATCACACTGTTACTATGTACAGAGTTCTCCTTGTTCTGCTCACGTCACTTTGCATGAGTTCATACTAGTCTTGCCAGGTTTCTCTGAAACCAACCTGCTCATCATTTCTTATAACACAATAGTATTCCATCACACATATACCACAACTTGTTCAGTCATTTCCCACTTGATAGGCATCCTCTCAATTTCCAATTCTTTGCCACCACAAAAATGAGCTGCTATAAACATTTTTGTACATATGGGTCCTTTTCCCTTTTCTTCGATTTCTCTAGGATTCAAATCTAGAAACAGTATTGCTGAGTCACATGGTATGCACTATTTCCTAGCCCTTTGGGCATAGTTCCAAATTGTTCTCTAGAACAGTTGAACTAGTTCACAACTCCACCAACAGTGCATTAGTGTCAATTTTTCTACATCCCCTCCAGCATTTGTCATTTTCCTTTTCTGTCATCTTAGATAATCTGATATTTCAGGGATGTTTTAATTTTCATTTTTCTAATAAGTAGTGATTTAGAGCAAATCTTCATTTGACTATTGATAGCTCTGATTTCTTCTCAAAACTGCCTGTTCATATCCTTTGAGCATTTATTAAGGAATAGTTCTTATTTTTATCAATTTGGCTCAGTTCTCTACATATTTGAGAAATGAAGCCTTTTATCTAAGACACTTGCTGTAAACCCCATCCCACCCCCAGTTTTCTGCTTTCCTTCTAATCTTGGCTGCATTGACTTTGAGCAAAATCTTTTAAATTTAATGTAATTAAAATTATCTTTTACATCCTGTAATGTGATTTCTCTCTCACCGCCCCACCCCCAGCCCCGGTAATATATTCTTCTCTTATCCACAGATCTGACAGGTAAACTATTCCTTGCTCCCCTAATTTGCTTATGGTATCACCTTTTATGTCTAAATCACGTACCCATTTTCACCTTATCTTGGTGTATGGTGTGAGATGCTGGTCTAAACTTCGTCTCTTCCAAACTGCTTTCCAGTTTTCCCAACAGTTTTGTCAAATAGTGAGTTCCTCTTCCAGAAGTTTGGATCTTTGCATTTATTAAACATGAAGTTACTATGGTCATTTCCTCCTGTGTATTGTGTACTTAATCTATTCCACTGATTCACCACTCTATTTTTAGCCAGTATCAGACTGGTTTTTTTCTCATTAATTCCCTTGATATTCTTGATCATTTGTTCTTCCATGGGAATTTTATTATTTTTTCTAGCTCTGTAAAATATTTTTGGTAGTTTGATTGGTATGGCACAAAATAAATATACTAATTTAGGCAGAACTGTCATTTTTATTATATTGGCTCACCCTAGTCATGAATATCTTTCCAATTATTTAGATCAGAATTTATTTGTATGAAAAGTGTTTTGTAACTGTTTACTAAGTTTGTAACTAGTTCCTGAGTTTGTCTTGGCGGGTAGACTCTCAAGTATTTTATAATGTCTGCAGTTATTTTAAATGGAGGCCTTTATCGGAAAGAGAAGGGAAAAAGGAAAACATACTAGGCATCTGGGAGGCAGAAACAAATCACTTCAACCCTCATTCTTCACTCCTGCAATAACCAAGAAGTTAGACTATAGGATCTCTACATCCCTTCCAGTTTTGATACTAATTTCTATGAAATCATCCATAGAAATCAAATCAAGTTGGTTATTTTTTTAATGAAAATTCTTTTTCTATGAATGCATAGGAAAAGAACTTAAAAGCTCACCCTTTCCCCAAATACAGAAGTATTCCTTAACTAAACGGAATACTCAGGGAAAGACTACCCTAACACAGGACAAAAGATTAACTGTTTCAACCCTTGTGAAAATCTGAAATGTGTTCATCTCCTTTCCTAGGAGACAAAATATTCTAAGACAAACAACATATGTTGTTGTAGACTGGAAATTGCACAGTGTCTCCAAGTCATTCTGAACACTAATAACCAGTGTATGTAATTAATTTATCACCATGTCCTGTCATTTCTTCCTTGAAAGGTCTCTTGAACTCATCCCATCCATTTCTACTGTACCTATCTTAAATCTGATTCTCATTACTCCCAGACCTGTATACTTCAACAGCCTCTAAGTTATTCTCTTTGAGCCCAATTTCCTTTCTAATACATCTTGCATATTAATTAGATATTAGTTCATCAAACACTTGTTCTTCTGCTCAAAAACCTATCATTGGTACCTATTCAATCAATCCAAATTTCTTTGTCTGGCCGCTACCTGTCAGACCTTATTTCCCATATCCTCAGTTGTCTATTGGACATTTCCAACTTGAAGTCCCAGGAATAAACAGAACTCATTATTCTTTCCCACTTTCCCACTAAATACTCTTCCAAATGCTTTTATTTCTGCTTAGGGTAGCACCATTCTCCTTATCCCTCAGGGTAAAACTTTACATTACCCCCAACTCAGGCTTCCTTGCATCATATATCTAATCAGTTGCCAAATCTTGCTTCTTTTACCTGCACACCATCTACACATATGACCCCTTCTCCCCATTCATGTAGCTACCCCCTTAATTGAGGCTCTCCCGGAATTATTGCGACAACCTCCTAATTGGCCCCCCTCTCTTTTGCCATTATAGTCCATCTCTCACACTTTCCTGCCAAAGTTATTTTTCCTTTTTAAATTTAATTTTATTATTTTTAAAGTTGACTAGACTCAGAAACCAGATTGGAAACTGAGTGGGAGGGATGATGTGGAGGAAACTTTTTCGAGGAATTTGACTGTGAAGTGGGGGAAACATGTAAGATCAATGAGTATTAATTAAGTGCCACTATGGGCGCAGCACTGTACTAGAAGGCAGGCATTCAAATACAAAGAATGAAATACTGTCTCTTCACAGGAAGCTTATATGTTACTAGAGGAGACCAGAGGTATATAATAATAATAACAATAATAATCAGCATAAGTATAATTAACAAATACAAAGTAGCTAAGTATAAAGTAGTTGAGGGAGCAGCAGTTAAAAGGCATCAGGACGTAGAAATGGTGCTTGAGTAGGTTTCTGAGTCTAGTCAACTGAAACTACTCTGATAAAAGTCAGAAATGCTATCTTTATTGCTAAAGCCAATAGTTTTCTCAATACTTTGCCTTCTTATTCTTTCTGCAATATTTGATAGTGTTGGCCTACTCTCTTTATTCTCCTGGATATTCTCTGAATTTTTCAAAGAGGACTCTTCTGGTAATCTTCCATGTCTCATTACTCCTTCTCATGCTCCTTAGTGGGCTCATAATCCATATTCTTTCAATTGAGAAGATTAAGTGGATTCTGTATCGTTTTTATTGACCCTGTTTAAAATTACTTGATTTGGTCTGAACTTAGTTCAGAAATTCATCTGGCCTCTAATGAGTAAGTTTGGAAATCCAATTCTCCTGCTAATCACTATTCTATTCTTGTCTCAAAGAAATCTGCTATCCTTGAGAGGTAAGGGTGGATACCAGGGAGTCTGGTCTGTTATCTTTACACCACCAAGCTATCCTTCAAGGATGTCTGGTTTGCTACCCTAGGAAGTCTAGTCTACCACCTCTCACCTTGGGGTGGACTCATGCAATGAGCTTTTCTTAGTCTCTGGAGGGAAGGAGAGGGTTGTTGCTAGCCCTTCATTCCCAACCTCCAACCAGTCATATATTGTTTCCCATGCCTCAGCTATGGAACCAATCATAACTCCTCACCCCTGTGATGCTGCCAACCCTATAACCAATTGTATTATTTCCTCACCAATCCTGCTATGGTCTTTGTTTTAGGCTTATAAAAGGGATCTGCACCTCCAATTCACGATCTTTGCCTAAACTGAGGTAGCCATTCATCTGCTTTATTACCAGGTTCAAACCTTGCTAATAAACTATTATCATGCTCAGAGAGAACATGCCTCAGTCTACCTCTTGTTGAATTTTACTTCTGACACTCTCATAAGGGTCCATCACAGGGCTCTATTTCAAACCTTTGTCTTTCTCCGTACAGTTCATCAATGACCTCATCAGATCCCTTAGGTTCAATTATCTCTGTGTAAATGATTCTTAAATCTGCATATATTCTCTGCATCCCTCTCCTGAGCTCCAGGACCTTATTTTCAAGTGACTGCTTGACATCTCCACCTGGTTTTCCCACAGACATCTCAAACTCAACATGTCCAAAATGGAACTGATTATGTTTTCAACTACACCCACCCTCCTAAACTTGCTGTTTTTCTTCAGGATATTACCATTCTTTTAGCCAACCTCATAAACGAGGAGTAATCCTTAACTCCTCCTTCCTATCCCCCTCTCCATTGGTAATGATTTGTCAGGTCCTATTGATTTTACCTCATTCGTATATCTTATTATCCATCTCCTCCTCTCAGTTCACACATCTACCACCCCAGTTCAGGGCCTCACCATCACTTCCCTAGACAACCGCAATGGGCTTCTAACTGGTTTTCCTGCATCCAGTCACGATCCTCTCCATTCCGTACTCCCCAGGGATATTTCTGAAGCACCATGTCACTATCCTGCACAAGAAGCTCCAGTGGCTCCATTTCCTCAAGGATAAAATATCCCTCTAACATTTCAAATCTTTCCGAAGCTGGCTCTAGCCCATCCTTCCCAACTAACTGCATGTTTCTCATCCTCATGCACTTTACATTCTAGCCAAATTGGAGTGCTTCCTATTCTCTCCATAAATCCCCATCTCTCTTCCTTTGCATAAGCTATCTCTTCTAAGACCAAAATACTCTCCCCTTTAGCCTCTTTTTTTAATGCCCCAAATTCTATGCAAGGCTCAAATCAAATACCACCTCCAACAAAAGGCTTTTCCTGATTCCTATAGTTTTTTATCACTTCTCCAAAAAAATTACTTCATATTTATTTTGTATAAACTTTTAATTTACTTATCTGCATCCATGTTCCTCTCCCCCTCGATAGAATATAAACTTCTGAAGGTTAGGGCTTATTTTGTTTTTGTGTCTACAAATAGCCCCAATGCCTAGCATATAGTAATAAATTTTTGCATACTTGCAGGGGAGCAAAATTAAATAAGACTGTAAAAATAAGAGTGCAGCTCTTTTATATCAGTATAAGAGTAAACCATTTTATACCCAAAGCAACAGAAAATCATTAATTTTTTGAAGACAACTAATGTGAGCAGACCTACGTATCTGGAAGATAACTTTGGCAAGCCATTAAACGTTTAAAAATTATCTTCATATCTCTGGGACTAGCACCATCCCTGGCACATAGTGAGGACTTAACAAATGCTAGTTGACTGACTGAATATATTACTTTTTCTATACCCCATTCTTCTTGAACATTTTTTAAAACCTAGTTTAAGATGCCTCTTAAATAAGCATTCTTCAGGACCTCTACACGTGATAAAAACAGAACATAACTGACATATCCCTTCCCCTACACCAATTACTTCACTGTATAACACTTACATTCAAGGGCATACTACCATATTCAATGTTCCAAGCTGAATATTATTAGCATAAAGTCTCTTGCCCGAGGTGCTCATACATTATAAAATTTCAGGATCCCATCCCATCCCTATGTTTAGGATTCACAAATGTTAGAAAAAAAAAGTACATCCCTTTAGAGATACACAGCATCGGCAATTAACTTGGCACCAAACCAAAAACTTACGTGATCATTTTCAATGTTCTGTAACAATCTTGGGTCATCGAATATACATGAATCACTAGTGGGAGGAGGCAACTGACTACAAAGAAGAACAGAAAAAACATTTTATGTAATAGAAATATATTCTTATTAGCATGTGCATGTTTATGTAAAATCAGAGCTCATAGCTAGAAAGAACCTGAAGGCAACATCTGTCCATCCTTTTGCTACTCAAGAGAACTAAAATTTAAGTACCACCAGGTAATACAAGGGTGCAGACAACCACATAAAACATTATTACAGCTCTCGAGGAGGTAATAAGGCAAGGCAGAGCTGCACTCAAACAACTTTTACATACAGAGAAACAAGACTTGGGGTCAGGAGACAGAAAAGGGGGCTGTAGAAGCATAAGGAAATTGTTTGTCGCATGCATTCAAATCAACTACAGCAAAAGATGAAACACAGGAGAAAGAAAATTCAGAGATTATGAAAAAGTAAAGGCTATTAACTGGGTTGAAAAAGGAAGTAAGGGTAAATATGTAGAATGGTGCTACAAAACTTAAAATGACATTCCCCTATTTTCCATTTAATGTCTCAATCTCAATCTGAGAAAAACTATCAATCCATCAATATTTCTCAGCCCACAGCTGATACTGTTTTATACTGCCACCCTTATTTAAGCCACAGTTCATCAAGTATTATGACTCTATGGTATTCTTAAACTACAACATAAATACAATCTTAAACAATCAAAAATAAAAAAATGTATAAATACAGTTCTAACAGATATTCACCTGAAGTCTTCTGAGGAGCGTTCTCTTTCCAACTCTGGGAAATGGCTGTCCATTAACGTGAGAGAAAATGAGTATGTTATAGAACAGTGTGAATACAAGAACCTATTATAACAGAAGTTGAGTCAACAAAGGGTTTATAAATTTGTGGTCTACTGCATTAAACATGTAATGATAATTATAATAATAGCTAATATATGTGTATATGTGTGTATGTGTATATATAAATATATATCACATTAAGGTTTGCAAAATGTTTTACAAATATTATCTCATTTGATGCTCACAACAACCCTGAGAGGTAAGAGGTAAGATCTCCATTTTACAGATGAGGAAACTGAGGCAGATAGTAGTTAAGTGACTTGCCGAAGGCCACACAACTAGCAAGTGTTTGAACCAGGATTTGAACTCTGGTCTTCCTGATTCTAGGAAGTCTATAAACTCCTTTAGGCTCCTCACTACAAATTTTTTACACACACATACTACAGATACAAATGCATATTTGTATATATATATACACATGTATATCTACATGTATATATACATATACATGAAATAAACCAAGGTTTTCTATCACCAATGTTTTTTATTAAAATTCCATTAAATGCTAGTTAAACATCCCTAAGAATGTCTCTATATAAATAGGTATAATGCACATACTAGCATGCAAAGAATCTATGATTTTGTTAGTTTAGGGAATTCTTTCCACCAATACTGATTACAACCTGTCCCTTACTGTAGATAAGACCTAAGGAGTCGCCTCAGGCACAAGGAAATTAAACAACTAACCCAACACTATACACTGAGTAAAATGGCAGCGTTAGGATCTGAATCCAGGTCATCCTGACTCCAAGTTTACTTTATTCACTATATCCAAGCTACCTACCACATAATAGATAAACATACTTCATGAAAAACTTTTCTTTTTCAGAAGAGAAAATAGAATTTCCTGATATCTTTCAAAGCAACTAAAGGTGAATTTTGTTTTTTGAGTAAACCCAATGGAAATATGCAATAGGGTACAGAGATATGACACTAACCCATAGGTTACTCCTGCGATGCTACATTTCTTGAAGGTCATGATATTGCATGTAAGCGTTCCCGTTTTATCGGAAAATAGATATTTAACCTATAAGGAAAGAGAACAGCAGAACAGTAAGGGAGGTCATTATTAAGCAAAAGCTACTTAGTAAAATCTATTTCTTCTTGAACAAAGGCTGTATAAGTTCAAAATCTACAGCCTGCCATGGAGTAGATGCCTTAGTCTAGATAGGTTAAATGTCCTTACCTTTTATACATGATCATGGCCAACATGAGAATGATTCATACAGTAATGTTCCAAGAAGGAACTGAATATCAGTCCTACAACCATCACAGAAGCATGAGACTAGCAGGCAACTTCATTCATCATCCTCTTGCTCCTGGATGTCTTAGCTGAAACATATTATTCTATATTTTCAAACACAGAGATTCTAGCCTCCTTCAAGAACCTAATCCTAGTCCCCATCTCCAACTCCAAGTCTCTGAAATGTTCTATTACATAACAGTACATGGAATGGATACTCTAAAAACCCTAAGAATTTCCTTTTTTCAGTCACATGTCAAAAGCAGACAATTCCATGGCCACTTCAATCATAGGTCCTCCTCCAATGCTCAGTTCTAAAAACCTGGAAAGCCTGCAGAGGTTTCCTGGACTGGGGCACAGGACAAGGAAAGCAGCTGCTCATTCCCCAATGTTCAGTCTAACTAAATAAGGTGAGAAAAAGGAGTTACAAACTAGGGATCTTCCCCCAACATAGGATATAATAATAATAATAATAGCAATGATGATAATTATAATAATGGCTAGCATTTATATAGCACTTACTGTGTGCCAGACACTGTGCTAAGCTTTTTACAAATATTATTTCATTTGATTCTCATAACCCTGGGAGGTAGGTGCTAGTATGATCCCCATTTTACAGATGAGGAAACTGAGGCCAACAGTGGTTAAGTCACTTGCCCAAGGTCACATAGCTAGTTAAGTGACTGAGGCTGAATCTGAACTCAGGTCTTCTCAACTCCATGCTGAGCACTCTATCCCCTGTGCTCCTTAGCAGCCCAATGGATAATGAGGATACATATGATGTATTTTAAGAGCAATTCTGATGGGAAATATTTTTGGAATAGCAATGAGATAGGCAGAAAGGCTCATACTGTACTGGAAGATCTGAAGATTTTACCCATGATTCTTATGACATAAAAATATGCAGTCATGCTCAGCAGTAAGGATACTAAGGTTAAAGAGTGAAAATGTAGAGGTGCCATTTCCAAAGACAAAAAAAAGAAGGCTTTGCTCCACTGCTGTTCAATGAAGGGCATCACCCCTTTGAACACTTACATTCATTGCAATGAAGAAATCAGCATTTATTTAGTACCTATAATATGTCGAGCACTGTGCTAGGCACCGGGGAATACATTGGAAAAGTGAAAACAGCAGTCGTTCTGATCCAGAGTCAGAGGAATTAGATTCAAATCCCACCCTGATCTTACTACCATAGGTATGACCTTGTGCAAGTACTTCAGCCTCCCCAGTCATTGATTTATTCATCTCTAAGATGAGGGGATTAGAATGGGTGACCTCTGAAAGCCCTTCCAATTCCGACCCTAGGATGCTGTGACTACCAGGCAACCCCAAGTGACTTGGAAAATTACAAAGAATAAGCATGGTTCCAAATGCGACATAAGAAAACATCCCCAGCCCAGTCTTTTGAAGATGTGGGAGGTATATGGGTAGGATACATTGTGGCATTTATTGAACAACTTTGGTGATCTTTTTTTCTTTTTTTCCCTTTAAAATATATTGTTATATATGATGGCACTTGGGGAGAGGAGAAGAGAGTGATACTAGGAGAAATATACATATATATACATACACATATATGTACATATATGTGTATGTATATATATATATATATGTATATAGAAAACAAATAGGATAGAGTCAGAAAGGAAGAAGATAGGCAAAGTACCATAAGAAATACAGGGAGGGAGAGATCACTTTTAGCTTGGGGCAGCGGAAACCAAAGATTTCATGGAGAAGATATGAAGTGGGCCCTCACCAAACAGAGACCAAAGACTGAGTGTGACAGCCTGAGCAAATACACGAGGGCCAAAGAAGGTGGGCGAAATCTGATTTGGCTGGAATATTGAGACTGTGAAAGAGATCTGGATGAAATATAGCTAGAAATAGTGTCTGGCAAGCAACTACACTACTTAAAATATCAGGCTAAGGAGGTTATATTGTATCTTATCAGCAACTGGGAAAAAACCTGAACATTCTGATGAGGAGAGGGCAAAATTTAGTCAGACCCATCCATGAAAAAAAATATTAAAAGGAAATGATAAGAGTTCTGGCTATTACAATACTGCACAAAAGAGATGATATGGTATGAGTGGAGATGAGAAGACAGACGTAAGAAATGTTCCTGATGTAGATTAAACAGGGTTTATTACTGATGCCAATAATTTACTACTAATGCTACTAATAATAATGACAGCAAAGACTATTCAAATTTATATAGCAGCTTGAGGTTTAACTATGAGCTCTCTTCAGAACAACCCTGTGAAGTGAGCAAGGCAAATGTTATACTATCCCTATTTCATAGACAGGGAAACTGGGACTTAAAACTCAAAAATAGTCTTACAACTAAATCCAGGGTTCCTTCAACTAGACCACACTGTATGTCAGTAAGAGACGCGGTGGATTAGAAATTCTCATCCACATGCCTATGGAATGTGGTTTTTAATCTGCTTTGTGTGCTGACCAATATGTTCACACTTACACGTATCAGGGTCTATACCTCTGCCTCAACATGGACATTTAGATAGAGCAAATGACCATCTCCTAATGCACTCATCTTTTCAGAGGGCTACATTCCACAGGAATCATCTTATGTAGCTAAGTTTGGTCCTTCCCCCTTGCTTAAGTTTTTCCTTTTGTCTTCCTCAGATGTTCCTCCTTAATTCCTCACAGTCCTCCTGTGATTCTAAAAAGGGAGTTCTCACCTGCCCAAGCTCTTCATTAAGGTTTGATGTCCGGGCCATTGCAGGGGTGTCATTTTCCATATAATACATATCCAGGTCCTGAAAGAAATGCAAGGACAGGGAATAGCTCAAGAAGTACCAAAATGGGGAAAAGCTCACAATTCCTTCAGGAAGCGTACATCCACAGGTCATGCCTGACACACTGGTGTGACTGCCACAGGGAAGGGGGTGAGAGTCCTCATACGAGGGGAATAATGGCCATTTATTGTACTTATGCTTGAAGATCCAATATGACACCAACGTCTCAATGTCATAACAGTGTCCCTCTACTAGGTACTCAGCTAAAATGAACTGAAGACTTTTAGTTTAGGAGGTATAACTTAACAAAAACACTACCCTCAAGTCTAATACACTAGATCTCTTGGTTCAATTACACTTCATGGGATCGTGTATCTACAGCTCAAAGGAAACATGAAGATCAAGTCCAACCCTTATTTTACATTTCATTATATTTAATGTGGAAGCATAGAGTGTAAGTGATTTCCTGAGGGATAAGTGTCTGGGGCATTATTTGAATTCAGGTCTTCCTGACACAACATCCAGTACTTCATTCAGCTCCAATTTTCCGTCACAGTCAAACCTCCAGAAAGACCAAAGTTGATCTTTTTTTTACAGAATCGGCTAAAAGATAATCTTTTTTTTCCAGCTTCAAAACTCAGGACAGTGTTCTAAAGTACAGAGATGGTTGCTATGTAAAATGAACACCAAAGCAATCATCTGAGAAAATGTGCCCCAAACTCTAAATCAATTCTAGCACTGCTAGGTAAGATTCCCTTTTCAGATGCCTCTCCCTCCTCTGCAGAGGCAGGAGGTCTATGGGATTCAAATACTGCATATATTACTAAACTTTTTTAATGTATTGTTAAGTTTTGCTGAATTTTTTCCATTTATTCCTCTTCTTTTTCTTTAAAAAGATGGTTTTGTATTATGTGAAGGTTCTCTGGGAGGGATGCTGGAAGAAATTTAAGTAAAGACAAAATATGCCAATTAAATTTAATTTTTTTAAACAATTCCCTCCTCAAAGAATTTACGACCAAACAAGAGATAGAGAGCATTACAAAATTCAAAGTGGGTAATTTTGATTACATTAAATTGAAAAGTTTTTGTACAAAGCCAATGCAACCAAGATTAGGAGGGAAGCAGAAAACTGGGAAAGAATTTCTACAACCAGTGTCTCTGATAAAGGCCTCATCTCTAAAATATACAGGAAACTGAGTCAAATTTATAAGAACACAAATCATTCCCCAACTGATAAATGGTCAAAGGATATGAACAGGCAGTTTTCAGAGGAAGAAATTAAGGCTATCTATAGTTATATGAAAAAAAATGCTCTCAATCACTATTGATTAGAGAAATACAAATCAAAACAACTCTTAGGTACCACATCTTTCCTGTCTGATTGGCTAACACGATAAAACAGGAAAATGATAAATGTTGGAGAAGTTGTGGGGAAAACAGGCACACTGTTGCACTGCTGGTGAAGCTGTGAACTGATCCAGCCATTCTGGTGAGCAATCTACTATGCCCAAAGGACTATAAAAATGTGCATACCCTTTCACCCAGCAATACCACTTCGAAGGCTGTATCCCAAATAGATCATACAACTGGGAAAATGACCCACAAGTACAAAAATATTTATAGAAGCTCTTTTTGTGGTGGCAAAGAACTGGAAATCATGGGGATGCCCATCAATTGGGGAATGGCTGAACAAGTTGTGGTATATGAATGTAATGAAATACCACTGTGATATAAGAAATGAGCAGCAGACAGGCTTTATAATAACCCAGAAAGACTTACATGACATGATGCTGAGTGAGGGGAGCAGAACCAGGAGAACATTATACACAATTACAGACACAAGGTATGTGTGATGACTAACTTTAATAGACTTGGCTCTTCTTAGCAATGCAAGGTTCTAAGACAGCTCCAAAAGACTCATGACACAAAGAGCTATCCATATCCAGAGAAATAACTACAGAGTCTGAATGCAGACTGAGGCAAACTATTTGCTTTATCTTTCATTTTTCTTTTTTGGTTTTGTTTCTTCTTTCTCATGGCTCATTCCATTGGTTATAATTCTTCTTTACAACTTGACTCTTGTGAATATGTTTAATATCTGATGCCATCTTGGGGGGGAGAGAGGCAGGGGGAGAAAATTTGGAACTAAAAACTTGTGGAACTGAGTGTTGTAAACTAAAAACAAAAAATGAATTAAAAAATTTCATTCTCAAATCTTTAAATCTCTTCTGCAACTCTATAGGACATTCTGTCCTCTTCTATACATACTGATTTCTCAGTGTCTTACTAATGCTTTGACATTTGCAACCCATACATATACACTTGATACTCTTCACTTGGCTAGAGGAACCTCTCTACATAATGATACTATGTTAATAAAAGATAAATACTTCATAACCACTGAAAAACAAACTTGCTTAGAACTTACAACCCCAAATGCTTTTTGCTAAGGTGGCTACAGACATTTTCTAATGACCCATTAATTTCCAAAATTCTCAACATGAAAGTAAAAATAGGATGGCAGACTGACATATGCTCCTGTAGCTAAAAATCTTATCTGAATCATTTCTGCTTTGAATACTTACCCAGTTTATAAAAAGGGCCTGAATAAATTTTACAACTTCAAGGGTGACCAGAAGACTAATTGGAATGAGATTGTTATACAAGATGATAAATGTCAACAGGTTATATCCAAAATTGTTGGAAACTCCCTCTGTGAAAGAAAGCCAATGAGAGAAAACCATATTGTTTGAGTCAAAGTTTCTGTTAAGTTTCATATGTTTTCACATTATCTTAATGCATCATTTGTGGATTTTTTCTAGGAGGAAAAAATTATAACACAAGTTTTGGTTAAAAATAATGTGCAAAAATATAAAGACATTGACAGTAAGAGTAAAGATTCAGTCTTGCATTTCCCTCATATCAATACAATTAGGGAACTTTCATACACCAATACATTAAGGAAGCATGATTTCTTCAGCATGGGAAATCCCTCCAATGGCAAGTCACAAACCATCTATAATTCATAATCTTATAGAGTTATGTGATACACAGCAACTCATACAACTAGTAAACATCAGAGGCAGGATTTAAACCCATGTCTTCTTCACTCCAAGGCTAGTACTCTATCCACTATATCACAATGCATTTGGCATAATAATTAATAAATATTTATGCTAACAGTGATATCCAAAATGCAAAATCAAGACTATCCAATGGCTTAGTAAATTTAAAATTTGAAAGCTCGACTGAAAGATCTGAAATATACTTTGTGTGAAGCAGGATCTTATTGACAAAGAGATTCTGAAATAACAAGAATGCAACTTAACCCTCGCTAAAATATATATATTTTAAAACACTGAAGCAGAATTCCAATGACCAAGTATATATAAGAGGACTGAGTTAAGAAAACAACTAATATAACCCTCCAAGTCACCCTAATACCAAAATGAACTCTCTATCCACTATTCAATTCTGCCTCTCTACTTAGATTTTGATATACAGACCAATCACAGATTGTCAAAAGTTGGAAGGAACCTCGGCGGTCATCTAGTTGAAGGCAAATATGAACAGGCATCCCTTCTATGGCATCACTGGGAAACAATCAGTAGCCTCTACTTGAAGACCTCCATGGATAGGCTACTCCTTATCTCCAAGGAAAACCATTCTTCTTTGGGTAAGCTCTAATTGTTGGGAAGTTTTTCCTTGCACTGTGCTGACATCCTTCTACGGCTTCCACCCACTCGTCCTTGTTTAGCCCCCTTGTTGCCAAACAGCATAAGTGTAATTCTTCTTCTAAATAACAACCCTTCAATTTCTTGAAGACCAATATAATATCTCTGCTAAATCTTCTTTTGTTCAGACTAAATACCTCCCATTTTCATTATTCAACTCCCATAAGAAATGGTTTTGAGTTCCCTCAACATCCTGGTCACCGGGTTCTGTCAATCTACTGTAGCTAGTCAATGTCTTTCCTAAACTGGCTTAACCCAGTATTCCAAGCAGACTACGTAAAAGAATTAATACCTCTTCATTCTGGACACTGTGATTCTATTAAATATAAAAGAGGACTTTACATTTATGGATCATACTTTATAGCATCTTAAAGTACATTATCTCCTTAGAACAGTGGTTCTTAATGTGTGATCCATGAAATATCTTTTTTTCATTTGATAGTTGTATTTCAATATAATCAATTTCCTTTTTAATCCTACGTATTTTATTTTATGCATTTAAAAACATTATTCTGAGAAGTGTCCACTGGTTTCATAGGACTGCTCTAGGGGTGCAGGCCTCAAAAAAGAAGTTTAGAATTGCTGCCTTGGAACAATTCTGTGAGGTAAGCGAGTCAGGTATTATTGTCCTTAATTTACAAGTGGGGAAACAGAGGCTTGGAGAGCATCATACAGCCAGTTAAGGGCACTACCAAGGCTCACACTCCTTCTTCTGACTTCAAACACCAGCAACCTTTCCCAATATGCCAGGCCGTACTGCACATGATTCATTCTGTAAATTCAGATCAGGATTCTTGGTTCTGTGAGGCTAGTAGAAAAACAAAGGGAAGACGGGGCGGGGGGAGGGACACTGGAGAAGTGATGCGAGGTTGAAAGTGAGCAGAAAATGGAAATGGAGATAATTGATTCAGTAATGCCATTTTCAAGTCAGTTTTCTTTATGAAAACCAACAATCAAAAGGTTAGGTGAGTCAAATGACTAGCCTAAAGAATAGAAGAATAATTCATATTAACGTAACCCTCTGCACTTTGGTGGGCTGTCTTTCCAAATTGCCATGATTGAAAAACTCATCATTTTAGAGCCAACTTGATGATGTGCCTCTTAAAACTTAACTAGGTTACTGTCTTTCCATGAGAAATGCTAACAGTAGCAACAACAAGAACAATAAGCATTTATATAGTGCTTTAAGATACGAGAAACATTTTAAAGATATCTCATTTTTGCCTCACAAGAACCCTGCTATTTCCCCATTTTATAGCTGAGGAAACCAAGGCAGAAAATAAGTGACTTTTCCAAGCTCACATAGCTTGTAAGTGTCTAAGGCTGGGTTTGAACTCTAGTCTTCCCAACTCTAATTCCAGTGCTCTAACCACTGTACCACCTGGACACCCCAGAAAAATTTAGTGGAGAAAAACCAAACTTGTGTTGGAGAGGTTAAAGGGAGTAAGGAGGAACAAACAGTAGCATGTACCTCCTTCTCCAGTCTATCATTTACTGGCACAATGAACCCTTTCCTGCATTCTCTACCCCCATTAATTCCAAAAAAAATTCTATCAACAGAACAGAAAGAACAGTAATTTGAGAGGACAAAGTACCAAGAACTGAAGTTAAAAGCAAGTCGATGAAAAATGGCAATCTGGAGCTTCACTGTTTTCTATCAGAGCAATTGCAGCCTTCACCATAAAGATAACATCTCTGTTAATAAGACAGAGTGCATTAAGTGGGACAGCAGAGGACAGTTCTTCCACAGTAAATCATGTAGCTACTAGAAAGAGATTATCCAAACAATTTCATTGCCATTTATTTATTTTTCCCAAAGGCTGTATCCCAAGATAGTGTCAATGTTATACATTACCCAGAACCTAACACATTTTATAGCTAAGTACATATGTATAAACAGAACCACCAAAAGAATCTACAGAGTGACTTTTCTATGAATTTATTCCTATTTCAAACTAGAATGGTCTCTTCTTCTTAGCCACTTTAAATTATACAAAGGACACCATTTTATTTTTGGTTTTGTTTTACAACACAGTTTTGCAATTTTTAATATAAAGATTGATGACTTGAAATCAAGTCCAGAGAAACCAGATATGACAATCTGAGATCCTGGATTCTGATTGAAGCTGCA
This sequence comes from Trichosurus vulpecula, assembly GCF_011100635.1. Classification (NCBI taxonomy): domain Eukaryota; kingdom Metazoa; phylum Chordata; class Mammalia; order Diprotodontia; family Phalangeridae; genus Trichosurus; species Trichosurus vulpecula. Next base: position 185,512,572 of record NC_050574.1, read on the forward strand.
ACTGATGTCCTCCTGAAACTTGGGCCCTTTCCTTGGAAATGGCAATCTAACATTTAAACAGGGCTGTTTAAATAGTTTGAGTTCTTCAGATGAAAGGACAGAGACAAGCATAAAGAAATTTTTAACAGTTTACCCTGCAAACAACAGAAGGATTGTACAAAAGAAAACCAATTTTTAATTCGAGTTTATCTTAAATTTTTTTATTGACAAGGCATTAACTCGACTATTGAACAACTTTCATCTTCATCACCTTTTGACCTTCTCTTTCATCCTTTCCCTGGAATGTGAGCAGGCTATGTCACTGCCAAAGGGAGAATGCCAACAGGAACACAAGTTTCCAGGGAAACTTTCAAAACTTGTGTATCTAAAAGTGCTAAGTTCCCATTTTCAAACATTTACTGGCTAGAGACATTTCCCTTGTTTAATGGAAAAAAAGTTAATAGCAAAAATAAAGCCTTCAACTCACTAAAAATGTTTATGATTTTAGAGAAACAGTGCTTCTATGCCTCATTCACTGAAACTTACCTATTTCACTAAAATACCAGCTCATGTTGTCATGGGTTCGGTTCCATAGCAATGCGCCCACAGAACTCACCAGGGCCATGACCAGTAAGATGCAGAACAAAACCAGAATTTGCACATTGGTCACTTTCTCAACATTGGATCTCTTGAGAGGAGCTTTAGTTGAATTCTGGATAATAGCACAAAAAGTCAGTGTTCACACAGCATACAGAGATAGGTAGGAGAAAGGAGTCATTCCTGAATAGAGGGCTATTGTTAGATTGTAAGCTCCTTGAGGTAGGGATATATTTTGCCTCTTTTTGTATCCCCAGCACTTAGCACAGTGACTAGAAGGTGCTTAATAAATGTTTATTGAATTGAACTGGGTATTATGACATTTTTGGTCTCAGTAATTTGTTCCACTGATCCTCAACCTAGTATTGTCTTTCCCACCACCACCTCAGACCTGAAGGTCACTCTCTGACCACCTTTTGGTCAGGGCACATGCTCTCCCTGTCCAAATTTCCAACGCTACTTTTCAACGTTAAATTTTGTGTTACAAAAAGAGTCATCTTGGAAACACAATTAACAGTTCCTGAAAGACATTAGATTGAATCTAAAAGATATCATGGGCTGACCATGTACAAAGGAATATCAGAGGCTTCATTTTTTCCCCTACAACAAGTACTTCAAGTGCATATATGTACAGTCCCCTACTGGGTCTAAGGGAGACAATAACTATATTCCCTGCTTCTTCCCTCCCTGAAGGCCCTCCCCTCCCCCAATGCTAATCTAAGTGGAAGAAAAGACACAAATACAACACAGTCAACAGATGTGAGGCTGTTATGTGATTACGTGACCAAATGAATGAGACAATAGGTACTCAACAGTACAATATGGGCAGGGAGGAAAAAGCTCTTACACAAGAGGGGGTGCTTGGGCTCAGTCAAGAATGATGAGTATGAAATCTAATAAGCAGAAGCAAGAGACAAAACAACAGTATGAAGAAAGAATTAGAACTTATAAAAAGCATGGGCAGGTTTGTGAACGCTGAAGGTACCAAACTTGTTAAAAAAAAAAAACTATTACCGACTGACTTGTGTTAGAAGGTAGACTTTCAAGTAGATTGAAGCTAGATTAGAGGAGCTCTGAGTGCCAGTTACAAGTTTCACACATGCACACACATATTCTTTTTATATAGATATAGATATAGATATAGATATAGATATATAGATATAGATATAGATATATAGATAGATAGATAGATAGATAGATAGATAGATAGATAGATATATACACATATACATATACATGTATGGGTGTGTGTACACACATGTGTGAGCACATAATTTTTGTAAAGCATTCTAAGACTTCAAATTCTTACAAAGATGGTTTGAATTGGGTGGGTATATAACAGCTCTTTCCTTTGTTATTCTACTTTTATCTGCCTTTATTATTCCTGTGAAAGAGACAACTCTAAGAGCCTTGAAAAAATAAAAAAGATAAAGTCATCAAAAATGAAAATCAGCTAGGATTAGAATGAAGGGGAATTCATTTGCAAATAGTATGAGATCTGCTTATACCCTACAGCCACAAGATGTGTATCTGAGCTCAGTTGGTGGAAACACAAATACTGCTCTTTGTATTTGGCTTTTTCAAGTCCCAGTATGACAATCCCCTCTGGAATTAAAAGTCTATGCAATGAATGCACACTATACCACATTTCCCTTTGTCTAAAGACTTTTTCACATTTCACTTCTCCTAAAAGTGTAGCCTCTCAAACCCTGGCATTTACCTTATGTTTAGAAGGAAAAAAAGGCCCCAGAGACAAGAAAAGGAAATTCATTAGAAGAAGCAGTTCTGAGATTAATCCATCCCCCGCCCCTTGTCCCTACTCTGTAGTACTGCACATCCACATCTGGTCTCACAGCAGTATCCCTCACACAAGGGCTCCTTTTTTTTTTTTTAAACAAATGCTGTAAATTTGACAGTCCATGACTGCCTTATCAAAATTTTAATAAACACTCAGTGAATGGATAGGCAGGGAAAATAAATATACTTTGGCAGTGAGCTCATTTCCATGATCCCATTAATTTATTGACTTTTGATCTTTTCCAGTGGTTGGATTCTTTCCAGCTAACAGGGTTATGCAAAGCTATCTTTCACCTGGGCTGCTGGAAAAAATCCACCTAAAAATACTGTAATAATTACCCCCCCCCCAAAAAAAACCTCTGGCTTTAATAACATCTGCATTTCATAGAAACAAAAACTCTGGAGCATATAAGCAATATCAAGGAATGAGCTTTTAATGTGAAATTCCCATCAGCATTATAGAAACTGCTATAAAGCTCTTTACATAAAGAAAAAAAAAACTATACTTTCTATATAATTGAGTTCTAACTTTAGGGAACTTTCTTCCAAAGAAAGGAGGGTAAGTATTCTATACTCACAGAACTGGATGAAATTTACAGAATCTGTATAGTTAAAAGAATGAAGGTCCATCAGACATTATAAAGAACTTAGGGGATTGCTTTAAGAAAAAAAAATCTTATTAACTCAGTCTATCTATTAACTCAATTAAAAGAAAGTTCAGTCTAAAGGAAAAGTCTAGGCTTAACATGCCACAAGAGAAGTTCTAGGAGGGCAGTGAGCCAGCAATATAAAGGCAAAAGGAATATAAAATAAGCACCCCAAAGCAGTCCTATTTCCTCTCTGTGTTCAAGTAGCACAAGAACTTACTATAAATATTATTTCACAAACAGGATGGCCTTTAGCTAAGCATGATCCTTTATCTTTCTTTAATGAACTCTATTTTTTGTCCTTTTGTCCCTTAAGACACAGAGAATTCTGTGTACAGATGTTTTGGGGATTTTCCACTACTATAGCTTGAAACCATGAAAACTAGCAATGGCCTTGCAAAAAGCTACGCAAATTGACCCAAACCAATACATGATAACAAAGTTTGTATCCTTTATTACAGAATTATGTACAATGGGGCAGATAACTAGATTGGATTAAATGTGAAACACTTAAGCTAGTTTTTTTTTTTCATTTCTTGCTATAGAAGTGTAAGTTGTTACCTACAAAATTACCTACATATTGCTGCATCAGTAGCTTTTTGGTATTTTCTTAAGAGCATCAAGCCTTGCCCAATTATTGGAAGTAGAGGAGTATGGAGATTACAGCAAATATTGCTCCGGCTCATGCAGTTTTCAATGGCTGACATAAGTTCTTTATAATCTACTCCAAGAGGGGAGGGGCCCAAATCTGAGCTAGTGGGCTACAGTCTGAAGTAAGGGGATGATTGGTTCTCCTACCTAAGAGCAAGCAGAGGTGCCCAATAAACATTGGTCCTAGGCCTTCCCCAGAATTTCAGATGGACCAACAAATGATGAACTAGAGTAGAGAAGTCAAGCACGTAGCCCTTGGGATGTATGCTGCCCATAACACTCTCCAGTGTGGCTTGAACCAGATCAAAATGTAATTGGGAAACATTTTACAAAATAAATAAAAATACAATAAAACATAGATGATGTTAATAAATGGTTTTCTAAGTCAATATGTGATCCACAGGGATCCTTAGGTATATTTTCCATTTCTAATTCAGTTTGACACTACTCAACTACAGTATCACCACAAGAAGGCACCTGTTTAAAACTAGAGATCAATTTTGGTTTGGGAGTCAGAAAGTAAAGGAGGTAAACTGGCATTGGACCCAAGGTTCAAAGAGGCCTGTGGGTCTGGGTCACAGAATCCAAAGTTCTTGTGTCATAGAAGTAAAAAAGACAGTTTAAACACCCTATCTATGCCAGCCAGGAAAGACCAGATCAGAGAATGGTGCTTCTGGTTGACTAACCATGACACAGTAAAATGAGAATGAGCAATTTTCTGAGGACCAGAACATAGGGAAAGGGGGAAGAATCCAAGGACAGATGACTTTGAGGGTTCAGGGAGGAAAAAATCTCTCCCTAGGAATCAATGGAAGGAGACTTTCCCAAAACATGGTAGGCAGGTATCAAGAGTGAAGAATCTGGAAAATGACTAAGCTGGACAGTGTGGTTGGGGGAAAGGGAGAGTCAAAGGACATATGCAAATGCAACAATTAGTAAGAAAGGACCTGCCTAAACTCTGGAATACCAGGTGCATAGTTGAGGGCAGACATGGAGCATCATGGGTGGCCAAATCACAGAAGGGAAACTTTCTGTGCTTTTCCCCTGGCTGTTCCCCCCCCCCCCACCAATGCCTGGAATGTGCTCCCTCCCTCCTCACTTCCAGAAGCAGTTCAGTTACCACCTCCTACAAGAAACCTTTCCTGATTCTCCCAAATGCTACTGCACTCCCCTCCCAAACTACCTTTATTCATCTACTTTGCATTTATTTTATTCTCTCTATATTTATGCGATATATACCTAAGTGCTCTTGTCTCCCCTGTTAGAATCTATGTTCTTTGTGATCAGGGTTTGTTTTATTTATTACATTTATTTCCCCAGTAAAAAGCACAGTACATGACACTAATAAGCACTAAATACCTTTTGATCAAATGACTGAATTAATATCAAGGCAAAGACCAGGCAAAAAGTTAAATAAGAAGGAACTAAGATCAGGCTGAATGTCTTTTAACTGGCACCATGGACTAAGATTTTACCCTAAGAACCCTTGTAACTCATAGAAATAGAACTCATGGGTGTGAGAGGAGTAGGTTCATGTTGACTCATAATGCCGTGTAGCAAATCTTTCAAAACACCTAAGAGGTTGGTGGCTTCTTAGTATGGAACAGAAGGAAGAAAAAGGAAAGCAAAGAAAACCTACAGCCTTCTTCAAAAGCTTACATTGGCAGACAACCCAGGAAATCTAAAGAAAATGGTGGTGGTCAAATTCCATAAGATGTTGATGGAATGCACATATAAAAGGTGAGGAGACCTCATAAGGTTAAGCTGTGTTGGAGGTGCTGCAGGAAAGAGTAGGATCCTTTAGGTGACAGCTACATAGTTCTATAATACAAAAACTCCAAGGCGAAAATGTTTAGGGAAGTCCATAAACATAAGCTGTTGCTACTTAGTTTGACAGTGGTTCAACTTCAATTCAGAAGAATGATCAGGTCATAATCACTTGAGTATGGATCTCCAAACCTGGCTGCCCTACCCAAAGTCCATTCACTCAATCATCAATCAACAAACATTTATTAAGTGTTTAATATGGGGAAACAAACACAAAACAGTGAAGGCAGAATGAGACCAAGATTATGGCTTATCAACACCTCCGCCCCTCCCCCAACAGGCTGAAAGCCCCTGAATTAACATTCAACAACAGCCACAAAGAGCACTCAAGAAAGATTAAGCCAAAACATTCATGGTCTTCTGGAAAACACAAAGAAATCCCTCAGGACCTAAGGAAGTGGTGTGGCACTGTGCAGCAAGTGTTCGATTTGAAGTCAAAGGGCCTAGATTCAAATTCTGAGCGACCTTAGACAATCCACTAGACCTCTCTGGGCCTCAGTTTCCTCATCTGTAAAAGGTGAAGACTGCGCAAGGTGACAATCGAAGTCTCTTCTAACTCTCAACCTGTCATCATCTTTTATGCAAAAACAACCTACTCTGATCCTGTCAACTGAAATATTGCCTAAGAGGTAGAGAATGACTGGTACATTTCCATAAGATTAAGACTATTGAGCAAAATGCATCTTTGTTTTAAAATTGCTATGCATTCCTCAAGTGTAATAAAAATATTGTGATAGAGAAAAGGACGGAAATATCTTCAAAGTTATTCCCTCTAACAGGAAGAGTCTCTCTCCAAGGCAAGAGGGCCTTCAAGTACTCTCAGAAGGGAGCACCTCTGAAGAACAGCATAAGGCACTGATTCAACTAGAATTTGTAAAGTCCCCTGGCAAAGGTGAACCATAAATGTCTAGACACTAAAAAAAAAAAAAACAAGTCCAATTTAAGTTAGACAGACTAAAGAGTGTGTTGAGGGAAGGCTCCTGATGTTTTCTTTTTGACATATGTAATGAAAGCAGCTCACTAAATAATAATTAAAATGTCCTTCAAAATGTGAATTTGTTCTGAAACTCAAACAAATGGGTAAGGGTGGGAAGAGGAAAAAAAGGGAGTTGATATCAATCACTACCCCTGTCCCAAAGCTCAGAACATGGAAGGCAATTATATTTCATGTGAGATCCTTTTTTTTAAACAGAAAAAGACCAATGAGAAAGAATTTTACCTACCCACAAAAGAAGGATGGAAAGGTTAACCTAAGGTGGCTAAACAGGGTTGAGTCTCAGGCATTACCTAGATTCTATACTTGCCTCTTCCCCTCATGGACAGACAGAGAGAAAAAGGAAACAATGACGAAGAATAGCATCATGTTGGCACAGAAAGGCTTTACCTGCATGAGCTTGGTGTCGTGTCCAGTGTATACAACTATGCCAAAGACCCACTGAGTATTTCTAAGCTGGGCACCTCTTAGTAAGATCTGGTCAGGCCCAATTGAAACTGAACTAAAAATAAGAAAAAATAAAATTTATATTTAATGATACATTGGCAAAGGTGTTTTCCACTGTTTTTCACAATATGATGGCATAAGCTTTCTCCTTGAACAAATACACAACATCAATATTTTTTTCACTCCAGTTTAACCATTTCATAGAAAAAACAAAAGTTCACTTTAAGATGGCTTTTTGCCAAGATCACTTATTCTTAAGACAATGCAAAAATAAAGTTAATTTTTAAAAATAATCAACCTTCACTATAGTGATGGTGAATTCTTATGAATCTATGAGGTTGGGAAGAAAGGATGCTTCTTAGTAGAGGCTATGCTGGAATCCATACTAAAACTGTTGCTAAGTCAATAAATAAGACCTTTTTGTTCATTTGGGAATCACTTTCTATTTCAGAAAACGTATAATAACATTGCAAGGGTGACATAGGAGCCATATAACAACCCCATTCCTAATTTATCTATTTAAAAGGGCTGTAGTCTACAGCAAGTCAGGGTACCAAAGAGAAGACAATTTCAGCCCCTCAAGTTAACGTTAGTGTTGCTTCTCCTAACTGCCTCCTTTACAGCACTGGCTCAGCTGAACAATCTAAAAGGTGGTCCCACAGAAGGCATAAGCAGCAGATAACATGAACAGGCAAGGCAGAGAAAAGACAAGAGCACCAGACACCAAACACCATCCTGAAATAAATGATGGAAATGCCACCAAGACACAACAATGAAAACAGTGCAGACAAAGGGTACTAAAAGGAAAAAACAAATTGTTTCCTATTCTTTAATCTAAAATTTACTGTCAAAAAATAAATCACTCCTTCGAAAAAGAAATTCTGTCAATACCAACTAGCCACTTTACTAACCATCTAATTTGTTTCCATATGCCTTTAAAACTAAAAATGCTTGTGTAGCAACCATTTCTCTGTACCAGTTCTTTTCTCCACTAAGCTTCCTACGATGAGTAGTTCCTAATTAACTTCTCCAACTATACAAAATAACCCACAGTAACTGTCCCATTACTCCTTCTTTGGTATTAAAGCTAATATTTTACTTAATTTTCAAAAATTTATCTGTCTTGTTCATTTAAAAGCTGGCACTTTACTACATGGAAAAATAATGTGTAACCATGTATATAGCCTATGTATTTATCAACAACTCAAAACACACTAATATTTTCTCAATCAGTCAACAGAACCCATTCTCCACCACCCAACCTCTCCTCTTTCAAACTTCCCTTTTACTGTCAAGGGTACCACCATCCTCCCCATCACCTAGGATCACATCCTCATTGTCACCCTGTCTTTTCACTTGTACTCACCCCACACATCCAATCTGCCAAATTTTGTCCTCTCTACCTTCCTAACATCTCTATTGTTATTTTTAAAATAATCATCCTCATATGAATTTTGAATACATGCCCTTCTATCTACCCAATACAGCCACTATCTTGGTGTATACCCTCATCACTTTACACCTGGTACTTCAAAAGCCTTCTGCTCTGTCTCCCTCTTGCAAGTTTCTCCTTGCTCCAGGTCAATCCCCATTCAGCTTTTAAAGTGTTTTTGCTAAAGCAAATGTTTGATTATGTCACTTCCCTCAGCCCTTCTACTTTAATAAACTCCAGTGACTCCCTATTACCCATAAGATGATCAAATATAAAATCCTCTGTCTGGCTTTTAAAATCTTTCCCACCTGGCCCCTTCCTACCTTTCCACTCTTCTTATACTTTACTCCCTTCCACATACTACCACTGGTCTCCTTATTGCTTCTTCATACAGTTTTCTCCCTCTGCTGATGCCTTGCCTTTCACTAGCTTTCCCTCCTATCTAGAATGCTTTCCTTCATCATCTCTAGCTCCTGGTTGCCTTGACTTTCTTCAAGACTCAGCGCAAACAACACTTTCCCCAAGATCCCTCCCATTATTCCTACCTTCTCTCTGAGATTACCTTCCATTGACATTGTACATATCTTCTATGTACAATATCCACATCACCCTCATTTCAATGTAAGCTCCTTGAGGACAGGCTGTGTTTTTTGCCTTTCTTTGTATAACTAGTGCTTAGCATTGTGCCTGAAACATAATAGGCATTTAGTAAATGCCTGTTGAGCAGCTAAGCAAAATGACAAATGTTTGGGCTTGTTTTTTCTGACCCCACTATTTTGGGGAAGAAGGGTACAAGTTATTTTTTTAAAGGCAAGCCAGCATTTTAAACCTACACATAAAAACCTTAGCATATTCCCTGTCAAGGAGAATTCCCTCAAAATACATGTGTTAAAAATGGTACTAATTCTGCCCTACTTAGAATCATGCTATATTAATATTTTCTCAAATAATATGATACTGAATAAATCTTTAAATTTTGTAATTATTTTTCATTATGAAGTTTGTAGACAAAAGCCATCTGTAGCAACTACACTAACCAAAACAATTTTTTGCCACCTGCTCTGAAGATTCAGGATTACCATCATGCATCAAGGGAAAAAACTCTTGAGGAAGAAAAGTGATACCTGTTACCATCTAAATACAAGTTTCCAGTGAAATCATAGAGGTGGCGGTTGGGACCTTCACATTCTATTCTTCCAGATACTTTTATCAACTGCTCCCTTGAAGTCAGGTTAGCTGTCTGAGGCAAACTCTGGAAATCAGAACCAAAGAGAGAACTCAAAAGTCACTGAATCTAGCAAAGCAAAACATCTCTAATTCACATTAAAAGGTCAACAAGCAAAAGCATAAGCATATGATTTTTAGTACCTTTTTACATACAGAGAAATATACACATACATACATACTTCTCTATTACAGAGTGGGTAAATTTTGTTACTATCTTTTTAACTTAGTATTATTTCATTCCTGTTAAAATGAAAATTACAGAAATTTATAATCTCTTCTACAATCCTCTTTCCTGTTCTTTGTATAGTTAGGAGAATATGACTAGAAATATCTTTGAAAAAAAAGTCACAGAAAATCCTCTTCTATTTCATAACCCAATCCTCTCTTTAGAACCACAGACCAACACAACAGAGATGAGGCCCCCTGGAGCCCATTATCTTCATCCTGTGGATCTGCTCACTGATCTTCCTTAGTGTCATAGCTTCCACGCAAGTTCCCAGACAAGGACTCAGGAAGAGCACTCAGAAAAGTATCTGTGCATATGTGCTATCCTCGGTTTAAAAAAAAAACGAGAAAATTGCTGACTTACACCTAATAGGACAATTACTTATGAGGTGTTTTTTGTTTTACCCTTTAGCAGCTATGGTGAATGTCTTTATCCAACCACATTCTCACCCAATTACCAGTTACCTAAAGCATGGATTTTTCAAAATGTCTGAGTAGGGTCAGCATATAGTCTGGAAGGGTTTCTTACTTTTCAAAGGTAAGTGGTTCACCTGCGGACTGGATCTGAACATGTAGACTCAAAGAGAATACTATAACTAAAAAGGTGACTTTACCTGCCGAATTTTAAGATTGGTCTCCCCATCCAGATTAGATGTTTCAACATAGCACATTGCCTGAGGTTCACTAAAAAAAGCAAAGTAAAGAAAATCAATATTAAATAAATCTCTCCATATAAGCTATATACTATTTCAAGACTATAACTACTAATGCATCTATATGGAAGTATCCATGTGTAAATTTTCTTCACACTCAACATCTACCAACATCCAAGAGTTATCATCATATTATAAAATATCCCTTGCCAAACCATTTTCAATTGCAGCCCACAAAAAAAAAAAATATATATATATATATATACATGTGTGTGTATATATATATATATACATATACATATATATATTTAATTTTAAGGAACTCAAAACAAAGTTGTTTTTTTTTTTCTGACAATTCATCTCTCAGAGCAGCTACTCTTCACTTCATAGCTTTGCAGGCACACAGCCAAAAAACTACTCAAAATTGGGTCAGCCCACCATCACATTCAACACTATTAACATTTTTCTAGTTTGATGCTTCTTTCCCCATTTCAATCCATAAGACCTTAACATTTTACTTTTCTCCTTGATTCCTAGGCCCAAAGATAAGACACTACAGCATATGAACACATGAGTAATCCAGTTCAAGAAAGAATAAATCTGTAGTAGTAGTAGTCTTTATTAGACTTATCGTCTGCATCATTAGAGGCAGCTGTGAATGCTGTTCTATGCTAATATAGTGAGCTTCTCTTCAACAAGACAATGGGAGACCAATGCTTATGCTGTGGGCTCCTTTTTGAATAACCTGTCTCCAGGAAGGAATTAATATTGGGAGAGAAGGGAGGAAAATTTAATAATAAGGAATAAGCTAAGAAAACCCCAAAGAAACTAAGTAGCCATGGTTCACAATCTAGAAAGACAAGACAAAAATCACAAACTCTCTAGCATTCAATAATGGAGTCTTATCTTCCCCCTGTTTTTTTTAAACTTTATTCTTGATACTTTCTTATTCTAAAATGCCTCTCAAGAGAATACAAACACTGTTCTTTTCATCCTTCACAACTAATCAAGTTTACTTAAAAAAAAAAAGCTCTTCCTAAGTTCTTCCTCTTTTTTATTTGTTAAAGGCCATTTTACAACATTCAGACTTCCTCTCCTGTAAACAGAAATCACATAACTCGTTTCCTGAAGTCACTAGACTCAGTTACAATCCTCAATATTTTACTCTGATAAAGACACTTGAGAAGTCACCCTACAGGATGCAGGTTTTGGCCCCCAAAGACCTCAAAAAAAGCCACAAAACGGTGCTTGCGGGGGCCTAGTGTTTAAGAGATCTCCATGTTCAGATAAAAAGAAAATACAACTTGTCACAACACAGTAACCATTCTGCATGGTACTAGACAAGCCCGTACTACCATCACTGTATGATGTGTTAGTGTTAATTTTGCTTTCAAAGTGTTTTTATACCTATTTGCTAATTTTGTCCTAAAAACCACTCGTGAGGTACATAAGGCCAATGTTGTTGTTATTTTAGAGATGAGGAAACTAAGGTACATAGAAACTAAAGTGATGTTCTCTAGGATCACATTTCTTAAGGTCTTGGACATCTTTTCCAATAGAGTGGTGGCTCTCAATCTTTCTCTGCTATGTCTCTGAGTTAAGTCTGAGTTGTAAAAGATTTTCAACCTAAAAGGGAATATAGGTGGTATCTATTAATATTTTATATAATCATTCATATATGAATTTTGTTATCACAATACAAAAATAGCTCTCTTAACCATCAGACTGTATGTAGAGTAATTCGTAGGCCATATGCCCTAAATAACTCCTCGTATTCTCCCCAAACTAGGAAGTAGCTACTTCTTCAAAATTATCACTGGTAGGAGATGCTACCACCCTCACCCCTTCATACTGCTGCGGTTGGTTGGGGAAGGGATTAGCCTTGAAGCCATCTTATAGCTATACCCATTCCAGGAGACTGGGGGATATATAGATTCTTGGAAATCATAAATTGGGTCAATACAATTCAACAAATAATTGTTGTATAATAATGTTGTATACTATATGTATACTGCATACTGACTCACATGAAGGATGAACAGAAGTCATTGACTCTTCCCCAGCAAGAGGGGGTAGAGCCTAAGATGATCAAAGGCATAACCCTGGGACACTGTGGGAGGGTAAAAAGCATATGGTGCATTTCTCTAGTGAAGTGTAAATCTCAGAAAGGACTCAGGATGAAACTAACTTGGATTAGGGTATTTAATTATATGATTCTACTTATTGGATCCAGTGGGTTAGGTCCTAGTTTCTACTGGTGAGTAAAGCTTTGAGCACTCTGAGGGATACTTTTGCGGGTGTTTTTTTTTTCTAAAAAAAGATTTAAATCCTATCATTTGTAGATAGATAAGCCTTTGCTCAAGTCAAGGTTGACTAGAAGTTATAGAGGAACAAAGGAGTGAACAGCCTGAGCTGTTATGTTGGCAAAGGCTTGGGCCTGCAGATAGATATAGGGTAGCACTCATCCAAAATTTTCAGCACCTCAGATTATCTGGGCTCATAGGAAGAGATACTTTTTCGTGGAACAGAGTGAAATCAACACCCCCCCCCCCAACACAATAAAGTTAGCTCCAATGCATGCATTCTATCACAAGTGGGACAGGAAGAGACCTATATCCTGAAGGTCCTGGCTTTGTCACTAACTTGCTGTATAGCATTAAGCAAGGCATTTTCAGCTCTCTCCATGACTCAGTTTCTTCATCTATAAAACAAGAATGCTTATCTGTATTCTATCCAAATATTCTCAAACACAGTTAAAGTGTACTATGCAAGTTAAGGAAATAAGATGACCCAACAGAGATGAACTGAAAGCAAAGATAATTAAAGAACAAAAACAGGTGGTATAGCTAAGAGACCCAGGTAGAAAGGGCGGGGGGGGGGGGGGGGGGGGACGGGACAGTGTGTGAAAGAAAAGTCACAAAATGAGGACAGAAGAAAGTAGTGGGTGACATTATGCATTTAAGTTTCACTTTCAAGATCTCCTGAAATTTTAATTCAGCATAAAAATGTCACACTGACCTGGAAGAGATAAGGATCAAGTCTGCTGGAAGATACTGCCCATTAGTGACCTTTACAACATCTCCAACAGCCACCTGTTTGATGAGGAACAGAGATGCAATAGCATGAAAAAAGAAAAAAACAAAAAGAGATTAATTGTATCAACTAATAACACAAAGTTACCTCCAAAAGCTTTTGAAGAGGTGCCAAAGATAAGACTTTTAGATTAGAGACATTTCAATGTTTCAAAAACAGGGTCCCTTACCTCTGGCAGAAGTAAGCTTTTATGGATGCTCAGCCAAAATTTTGATACAGTAATCACGGCAAATGCTACCTGTAGTCATTTTGTAAAACCCGGTTTAAAAAGGCATTGCAAAATGATAGGACAACCAGATACACAGAGAAAATTATAAATGTGCAACTGGCTAAGTGATACCTAAGTGAAGCTTCATTATAACCCACTAATGATCCTACCAAATGACATTGGCCAACTCTGAGTATGTTTGAACATTGCCAAGAAACAAATCTGTTAAGAACTGAGTAACCAAAAGCTCTGTAGTCTCTAGCATCATGGTCTGCTCAAAATGTTTCAGATTTCTACATGAAACATTTTTCTTAGTTGGGGGAGGGGGGTGGTGAAGGAGACATTCCCTAAAATTCCAAGTTGTTCTTATAGAGATGCAAATGGATGAGGGAGTGAATATTTCTAATATTTTGCAGTTATTACATCTTGATCAGAGAACATAGTTGTCTGTCATAAAATTAATGTTAGAAATGTGTCTTGAAGGTATATTTATTTAAAAGCTACAAAATTATTTTAATCGTCCTCGATATTTTTTCCCTTTGAAAGTGAACTAAGCATCACATTTTTAAATTTTTGGTATGGAGAAAAAGGATTCACAGACTATACAAACTTGATGCAGTGCTGCCTGGAGGTCCAGTTAAAGGTAGACCAACAGGTTACAAAGTAGACTATAGGCACTGTATTGTCCCTCTTTAGTAATAATCCTGAACAAAAAAAACAAACCAACATTGTTGGAAACCTTCAATCTGGTTGCCAAGAGACTTTCTCCAAACCCCTTAAAATGACAAATGACAGCAATCTTTTCAGAATTAGTCCTGCCTTAAGTCTGAAAATAATTAACTTGCAACCTCAATTCTATGATTTTCTTATGTTCAGTGTTTACATAACCCCCAAAAAAGTGAGGTTAAAAAAGTCATTTAGAAATGAAAGAATTAAGAGAGCTTTGTATACATTTAGAAGAGATCAAATTTATTCTCCAGGGGTTTAGGGAATAGTTAAGGAAGAGAAGGGGGAAACAAAGTGAGAATCTTTTTACTTGCTATCTAAATATGAAGTTGTTTACATGGCTCAGAGATCATCACAAAAAATAAGCACGGAAAGTTCTTAACTGCTCTGTTCTGACCTACATTCAATTATATAGTATGCTACATCATTCCATGTATTTTAAATTATTCTAGAAAACAGTACATACATTCAATCTACTTATTTCCTCCCACTTTCATGGGTAATTTAATACTTAAATACAGCTAATGATCACAAACATTATCCATATTTATCTACATTTAAGACAATAAACTTTTGTTTTCCAATGAATAATCCTCGCAAAAATCAATAATCCCCAAGCAATAATTGCTACATCATCTTTAAATTAG
Organism: Trichosurus vulpecula; assembly: GCF_011100635.1. NCBI lineage: Eukaryota > Metazoa > Chordata > Mammalia > Diprotodontia > Phalangeridae > Trichosurus > Trichosurus vulpecula. Next base: position 185,527,722 of record NC_050574.1, read on the forward strand.
TGTTTACCTCTTTCCAAAAAATGTTCTGCCACATACCATTTCTTAACACTGAAAAGAAAATAGTTCTATATTAATTTTCCATAACATGAATGGTATACCCCAAGCAACTTAAGAGCATTTCTACAAAAACTAATTAAATTCATGCTTAGTTAATTATGCTTGGGACATTTGAACCCTCTCTGTATCATGGCAAAGACCAGATTATACACTTAGGAACATGACAAAAATATTATATCCAAACTGAAAAAAAGCAGTGTTCCTACAGAGGGCATGGAAAACCTATATTCTTTACTTTCAGCCTTAAAAAGAAAAAAAAAATCTAGTCAGAAAAACACATAGGGTGGAAAAACAGGCTAATATCATGTAAATAACAAGAAATACATTTTTAACTACAGGATAGGTGAAAGCACTTTTTTAAGACAATAAAGATACATCAGGCTTCTGGTATTTTTGCTTTTTTAAACTATTTCCTGAAAATTGTACTCCTCCTCATTTTTTCACTATTCTATTATTCTAAGTAGAATAAATCAAATACTAGAAGAACAGAATAATTAACATAATTGTATTTTTATTTGCTGTTCGTTGTCAGTTGTTTCAGTTGTGTTCAAATCTTTGTGACCCCAAATTGGGGTTTCCTTGACAAAGATACTTGAAGTGCTTTGCCACTTCCTTCTCCAGCTCATTTTACAGATGAGGAAACTGAGGCAAACAAGGTTAAGTGACTTGCCCAGAATCACACTGTCTGAGGCCAGATTTGAATTCAGGGAGATGAATCTTCCTGACTCCAGGCCCAGCACTCTAGCCACTGCACCACCTAGGTACTCTTTGTTTTTAATTACATTCCTTTATTTTATCAAATATATGCCAATTTTTTTCCTACTTATAAAATACCAAAACATCAGTAATTCATTTCTTAAATCCTTCTGGTAATTTTGTAAATGAACATTCCTACTGTGGATTTTAGAGCAGAAAAGTTAGCTTACCTATTGTTTTCTTTCGGTTAACTGTGTTGTCAGCTTTGTGACGTTTCTGTCATAGAATAACCCAAAGACAAATATATTTAAAATAAACTAATATATTAATTATATATTAATTATACATTGTATATATTATTATTGATTACACCCTATTCAATATATCTAAAATATAAATATGTTAAATAAATATTAATAGTAAATTGTTCATATTAAAATATATTAAATTCAAAAGGCCCATATCAGTGATTATCTATATATAGCACATAGTACATGGCAATATATATAGCACATAGCACATATAGCACATAGCAATATATACAGCACAATAAGCTATAATGGCACAAAGTATAAAGAGCAGGAAATTTAGTTTTACAATTAAGAAAGGAACTTAATTCAAGCTTTCCTTGCTCTTATATGATTTTCTCTTCCCTCCATGTCCCTTTCTGATATGTCATCATGGTACAGAAGTAACCCTGGGTTCTTGCAGGCTATTCTGGTATAGTTATGGCTCTGGAATTGAAGAGGTGAAAGGTTGAGAGGTGCTCGACACCCCAAAATATTGACGCACCGGGTCCTGCCGAAAGAATTCGACTCAAGCCTTCTTAGTCAAAGAAAAAGACAAAGTTTATTAGGGACCAGCTACACTGGCCAGATCCTCCAGCAGCCCCGCCATAGGCTAGACTCCTAAAGAATCTGAGCGCCTTGTTGAAGCCGGATGGGATTTAAATACATAAAAGATTGTGGGAAGGATTCACGGGTTGTCTGGGGTGACTGGTGGGGGGCTTTTGGGATGGTCCTGAGGGGAAGTCTAAGGAAGATAAGGTGGAGTCAGAGTCCAGGATCCAAGAGAATGGGATCAAGGGCAGGAAGTTCCTGAAGGAACATCAAGGTTGGGAAGTAACTGAAGGCATACATGTCTGAAGTAACAATAGAGGGAGAGATTTGGGCCTAATAAGAATGCGAGGCTATTGCCTCAGGCTAAAACCAAATCAAGCAGGGAAGAGTCAAGGAGAATTCCTAAAGACAAATGGGCTTTTTTGGGGTTAGGAAGAAAAGGTCTCTGGGCCTGTACCCCATCAGAATGTTCTACCAAACTGAAAAATCTTGGAATACAGGGCCAATATTGATCTGGGTCCACCAGAAGTCCAGTTTTGCTTAAGTTCTAAGAGGCTCATCAGAGGGTTTACGACCCTAGTTATAAAGTCATAATGGATTTTAGAAGCCATTAAGTCCATGTCTCTCCTCCCCATATCACAGATGAGGAAACTGAGGCCTAGAAATATTAAAATGATTTGCCAAGGACACACAGGTAGTAAATATCAGAAACAGGATTCAAAGTCTGGTTCTCAGACTACAAATCCAGCACTCTTCCCTTTTCACTGGGAGGTTAGACCTATTTGCCACCAAGTGATTTTTTTTTGGCCCACATGATCTCATTAAACTATTTACTAAGGCATGGAAATGCTCTATATCTGTAGGAAAGTATCTGCATGAGTAAATCATGAATTCTTGAAGTATTGACCTAAATTAGAGACGATAAACACTATAAAATGTAAGAACTGTGGAATACAGTAGGTAGCCAGCATTCTAAATGACAATGGGCTTTCTTTTCCAATTTTTGTGAACATGGTCAAAAATACACCCCTTATATAACTTTTGTACAAGGGAAAGCAAATGTAGATAACATCTGATTATACACCTATATAAAAAATCAGGTATGTGAATACCACGAATCAGGCTCACAAGGTAAATGTCGTAGAAAATAAGGAAAATGGGGACTTATAAAATGATACCAGGCACATAGGAAAGCAAGCAAAATATGGGAGAAAAATGAAACAAGAATCATATTGGGCATTTCCCATTCACAAGGCCAGTAGCAAGGACCAACTGAAATAAGACTAAAGTAGAGTTGTAACCTCCTTTCTCATATAGGGTACTTAGTTGGTATTCATTTATCTGTTCCTTCTCGTGGGTTTTAAGGTTCTCACATGTATATGTTATCTCCTTAACTACACTGTCACAATTTCTGTGCTAGTGAAGGTGATCTTGTTCAAATGCTTTTCTGTAGAAACAAAAAAGTTATACATTTCAATTTCTTTAGCTAACAGAAATTTAATTTTATCAGCTGCAAACATAACTATACTAATTCCAAACAATTTCATATATAGTCTTAAAAGATACATCATGTATTCTAAAGGTCTTATTACATTCAATTCAACAATCTGAGAACATGCTTCTTTCTGTGATCAAAAGTTAACTTACATAATCTTCTATAATCTCTTTGATGCCTGCAACTGTTAGGATAAATATCAATGGCACCAGGGTGGTATATCTTCCTGTTGGGGAAACATCTGGAATTTGCTGCAAAATAATGAGAAATGCAAAATTAACATAGATACCAAAATAAGATACTGGTTTAAATCACTAACACACTGGGCATATAGCATGCCCAGGAAAGGACAGCTTGTACAGAAGGTTTTTGTTGTTAATGGGTCAAGCCCCACACTGGAACACTCCAAAAACTGCTGTATTGTTGGAGAGAGAGACAATTATCAAAACAACCACCTTTCAAAGGCTTCATGTTGGGGGTTTTTTGTTTCATTTTCAATTTCAAATATTTCATACTCACTAAGAGAAGTTTACAGAAACTCTCCCCTCCCTTAAAAATGTTTCAGAATGTTTATTTTCCAAAACAGCCAAGTTGACAGTCTATCCGCATTTTGGGCCTGTTTTCCCTGTATGAACCTTCTCTCCATCATTTGGATACTTTGCTCTAACCCTAACCTACTCTTCCCATCAACTATGCTTCCTTTCTCTAGACTCTTGCTCATGCTGCTCCTTGTACTTAGGGTACTACACCACTTCTTCAAATTCTGTCTATCCTTCGAGATCCAGCTCTAAGGCCTACCCAAGTCCCTGATCCACATGGCTTTTTATAGCTCAATAGTACTTAAATACCCATCCTTCTAGTAGAAAATTATACACTGCCTTGAACTGCTGCATTTTAAAATCTTTTCTCCAAGGTTAGACAATAAAAGTTCCTTGAAGGCAAGGATTCTTGTGGTGGTGATTGTTGTTGTCTGAATGCCTAGTATAATAAAGAGCCCAAAGGAAGAGCATGGATTGCACTGACTGCACAAAATAAATATGCATTTAATGGGCTATTTAAGATATCCTTAGTGTAAAAAGAATTCCATTTTCCCATTTCACCGCTATTTCAAGTCCATGTGAAACAACTGCAAAAAAAAATAGGGCATTTTAAATGTGCTTCCTGATATTTCTTTAATACACCATTTTACTGAATTGTGCTGTGCTACATAAAAAAGGGGAAAGAATCCTTCAGTGTTTGGAACAGAATAAAGCATACACAGACCTGGCTCTAGAAATACCTGAAAGGATCATTTGCCTAACTGCAGAAAGCCAGAGGGGTAGCAATTCTCAAGGTCCCACCCCATCCTGGGTTTGCAAGAAAGTTATATCCTTGGTTTTACTCTCCCAGCATCTTCAATACTATGGCTCTGAAAGTGAGATTAAATGCTAAAGCACTATCTATCAAAAATTGATGTTGACCACCAGGGGGACATCATATCCTTTTAATACTGGAGCTCACTTAAAAGATCTAGAGGAGGAAAAGGAGTTGTCCAGAGAACAGTCAATGACGGCTAAATCAGTCCAATAGAGAATGTATCCCAGATCATGACTGGAACCCAGTCAACTGAGACTTCCTTTTAATGAAGATCTCAGTAAGTTAAAGACTCAGTTATTCTTCATTAGGGTATCTGTGACCTAACGCAGTTTTAATGCACTTCTGGTTCTGCACAGAACAGATAAGAAATCTAGCCTACTGGGCACCAATATTCATACATACAGTCTCAGTGTGATTTTTCATTAACTAGGATTTTTCTTACAAATTAACTTTCCTTACACAGGGGCTAAAAACTTCAATTTGAAATAAAAGTCTTACAAACTAAAGTATCCTACAAAATCAAGGTTTTAGCTGTTTATTATTGTTTGTAAGGACACAGTTGTATTTGCACCCAAAATAACAAAACAAAAACAGACAAAAAATCATTACCTGTAATAAGGCAATGAAGAGGAAGAAGGCGTTAGCAGCTCTTCTAATCTGCTCATACAAGAATCGAGGTAGAAATGTAACCACACTGTACTTTGCTGTGCTGTAGATAAATAAAACGATAACATTATGCGTTAATAACACTACTGGGGTGGGGAAAAGGAAAATGCAAACACCTTTTTAAAATACAGCTTTGTTAAAAATCCAAAGGCAGCTTTAAAAAAGCCAAAATGATTACTGAACAATAAGGCAGTTGAAGCAGGCACTGTGGAGAGCCTATAGCTTGATCAGACATTGAAAACCAAGGTCATCCAATGAATCCTGGCCATCACCAGTCATCTTGACTTTTGTCCTGCCACTGAACTTTGATGACTCTGGAAGACAGAGCGAGGCTAACAACTTTGCATAACCCTGCCTCACTTAAATCCAATTCACACGTAAGTCAAGATATAATCCATCATCCACTATTTTACCTCAACACTGTGATGTCATTGGCCCTCTTCAAAAATGAAGGCTAAGCAACAACAGCAACTAAAACCAGTCAGGCAATTTATGGGGCCCTAATCTTCTATAGATCATTTGTCTAGAAAAAGAACCTATTGCTACTTAGAATTTCTATTCTGACTTTGTACTTTTGAGTGTTGCTGAACTGATTTCTTACAAGTAAGGGACAAAAACAAAAGTGTACAACTGAGGAACCTAAACTATGAATCTAGTAAGTACACAACAAATACCTGAATACATTGTAATACAAGGAAAATTAGGAACCCCTGAGAAACCCCCAGCTTACTGACAAGCACCCCCAGAAAGAATGGACTCAGATATCTTTGGCATTTAGCAAACCCCCTAGGACTCCATGACTCCACCAAGGAAAGTCAATAGATAGGACCATCCCACTGAAGGATAACCTGGCAGACCCTTTCTAGCAGATATCCCTGGGGCTCCGTGACTCCACCAAGGAATGTAAATGAGATTATCCCACTAGTACGATAACCTGACTGAATCTTTTGATCAGCCAGGACCTTTGTTCCTGTTCCCCCCCCCCACTCTGTACCCCAATATCCTATATAAGCCAAGCCATCACCCCAACACATTGCCATCGATTTGTGGTACCGTACCCCAATGGCCGCTGGCTAATAAATTCTCCACTTAAAACTTATACTCTGTGGTGTGTCTCGCTCGCTTCTGGTACAACATTTTGGAGGCCCCAGCGAGATGCGGCGGTATTTCGTGTTACCGCCCTGGAGACACACACAGAATTCCGGACCTCAACAGGGAGTCTCTGCCCCCATCCACCTTCTCTCACTTCAGAGGGCCGGCTCCTGGGGATTTCTTTTCCTAGGACTCTGATGTGGAGTGATGGTCTCGGAGAATGGGCTCTTTGCTGACCTGTCCCTTTTCGGCCTACGGAGAATTCTGGTTTGTAGACCTCTAGAGGTAAGGTTTTTCTGGTTTGGTTTCTGGTTTGGGGCTAGCCATTTGGGTCTCTGGTATCATGCTAAACCCTGACGAGGCTGTGGTACAGAGCTAGGGGGGCTGGGACGCCACCCTTCCTATTGGGGTGTGGGAAGATTGGGGTGTTTTCCTTGGAGAGGAAACCTGGTTTTTTTTCTTTCCTCTAAGGGGACCTGTTTAGCCCCAGTTAACTCATGCCATTGGTTATCTGTTTTGTGTTGGGTATGGGAAGATTGGGGTGTTTTCCTTGAAGAGGAAACCTGGTTTATTTTCTTTCCTCTGAGGGGACCTGCTTAGCCCCAATTAACTCATGCTATTAGTTATCTGTTTTGTGTTGGGGTATGGGAAGACTGGGGGTGTTTTCCTTGAAGAGGAAGCCTGGTTTATCTTCTTTCCTCTGAGGGGACCTGTTTAGCCTCCAATTAACCCATGCTGTTGGTCTCCGTTTTGCGTTGGAGGTGTGAGAGAGGTTGGGGGTCGTATCTTTGAGGAGGAAATCTTTCCTCTGAGTTAGCCTTCAATTCGATCTACACCGTGAATTTTGTTACGTTTTGAGTTTGTCTCTGTTCATGTGTCTATGTCAAAATTGTGAAACGTCGTTTTAAAAAAAAAAATCTGAAACATAGGCAGCCAGAGACATCAGGCTGCCACTAGGGAAACAGACTCCCTTCCTTGTGGCTCCTGTTTGGCCAACGTGGAACTACGGGGAATGGGCTAAAATTTGGCAAATTCTGAGTTTCAAATTGTTAAAAGTTTGGAAATTGGTTAGTTGAATTTGGGAAGAAAGAACTCCTGAAATTATAAAGTCATTCCAGGAGCTCACTCTTGCTGAAACATCTCCTCCCAATGAATGCCTTCTGGCTAAAACCTCCGTTAAAGTCTTCAGCAGGACTTGTCTTAGTCCCGGATTCCCTTAGATTCAAGTACAAAAGAGAAAGCAAGGGGGTGAAGTTTACTTGAATTACAATCATTGAGATCTTTTCACTAGGGCTGCAGTAAAGGTTAGAGCAGTTAAATCAAACTCCTCTCCTCCCAGATCGGATTAGAAGAGAATGCAGGAGAACTGTAGGGAAAAACTTAAATCACCCTCCCCACCGGGCAAAAGGAGGAGACGGACAGAAATTCACAGACTGACAGTCAGTCCTGTGCCCCTGAGTACCTTTGTAGCCCATCCTTGTGGTGAAGTTTAAAGGTAAAATTTGTGAAAGAGAGAGATAGAAAACCTGTATAAGGAATTTAGGGCGGTTGTAGAATAGCAGCTTGAGATTACCTGTCTAGTCAGGAGTCCATGTGCTCCTCTTTGCTGCCTTGTGCTCCTGGCCTCACCCCTCCCCCACCCTCCACATTGAAAGGTTATCAGAGCTGAAGCTAAAGGAAACTTGTAAAGAAATAGGGCTGGTTAGTTAGTGCTTGAAAGGGTAGGCTCCTTGCCCGCAAGGGGCTGCCAGGCCCCACCTAGGGAGGAGCCCTTAGAAAACTAAAAGGGATTTTTTCCTGCTCTCATCTTCCTTGGGAGTCCGAAAAAATCCTTTTAGGCATTTTTGTATAAGATGAAGCTTGGAAAAAGTGGGAGCAAAATTAAGTTTCTCTTTCTTTCATAAGTTCATTCATGGCCAGGCAAAAGTTCCTAATAAAGTGTATTTGGGATGTTAATGTATTAATATATATGATACATGTATTTATATATTAATACATTAATATATAATATCAGAAGTAATAAGACCAACAATTCCTATATTGTATCTGGAAATGCAATTGGTGTCATCTGAAATTTATTGTTTCTGTATTTCTAAATTATACCGTATTTTAATTTGAGTTTGATAATATGTGAATTGGATGCTTTTAAAGGATGTGATGAAAAGTTGGTAATTTTAAACTGTCATACTTGGTTTAGAAATGTATCTACCTAGCCTGAAATGAGTAGTTCAAATTTTACATACATAATAATGTTTAGGGCATCGTTACATTTCTAAAATATTTTGTTAGAGGTGCATTAGGTTAAGAAGTTGGACAATTGCTGTAACCTAAGAATTTATTACCTCCAAGTTTTGTCTGGAAGTTCAGTTGAAATTGTTCTTGTTATAAATCAACTATTTTGTTAAAATGTGGTTTTATAAACAGTAACCTTTTTCTTTTTCAATGCAGAGAGCATTGGGCCTTAGAAATTAAAATGTTACCACTAGTGGTTATGAATCAGATTTGATTTGCTTATCCAACTCAGTTATGATCACTAGATTGGTAATTAATTGGAATCTGTTTCAAGTTTTAAATACATGATAATATAATACCTTGAAAAATATAGGGGTATGATTTTCAAGCCTGTATCATCTAAAGATGTATTTACGTACGTTAATCTGGAGGTTTATGCGCTAATTTGTGAATGAATCCAAATGTTTAAAGGTTATTTTGCTTTAAGAAGGAAAAATACTTTTGAAAAAAATGTTCTGTAAAATCTTTTTGTATAATTTTAGAAGGCCTGCTGAATTTCCACCTGTAAGCCAATTGGTTGCAGTTTAAACCTATTGTGAGTTCTCGGAGTTTCTGGGTGAGAACCTTATTAGAATTATTAGAATTAATGGTTATCTATAGAAGGGCCCATTCAATGTCTTATTCAAGTTTTTTTTGAGTAAGGAGGTTCAAAACGACAGTCTAAATTCCTTACTCCTCCCTGCCCTTAGTTTAGATAAGAAGAAAAGAATTTCACCTTAGCCCACCTGTCAGAAGGGAAGGAAAGGGGAGGGGCAGCAATAAGAGGATGGTAGGGGCCAAGAAGCCTCCAACCTGGCTTCTCAAAAAAACAGATAAGATTAGACTAAGACTTGAGATGGGGTTGGCCTGGTAGTTTAATTAGTGAAGTCTGCCATCTGATGGAGAAGAACCCACCCTCGGGGGGAGATGAGATGGCAGATCTTTTTAATAAGTGTTCCCTTTTTTTAGAATGGGTTATCACGAAAAACAAATCCCCTTTTTGTGTCTTTGTGTGTTTAAGAAGCTGGAATGGGATTCCAGTATACACAGTTATGACAATGAAAGTACTACTTATGAATTGTTTTGTCTTATGGTTGAAATGTAAAGGAAGACTGAGTACTAGGTTTGAAAGATTTGGAAAGGTAAATTAAGGTTGAGGGAAAATAGGAAAGGCAGATAAGAAAGTTTGGAGACAAATGGGAGTTAGCTAAGCCTCTCCTGTCCCGAGAATGATAGTTTCAGACGGTCAAAGTAAGTTGGAGATGAGTGTGTGGAAGTATTTAGAAGATGGAAAAGTTATGTAGCTTGATTTGATAATTATTAGCTCAATAAAATTTGGGCAGTCTTATCTGAAGGATATTTATTTGCTATTTAAGATTTTTTGGGACTACAATTTATTATTGTCTTAAGCTCTGATTACAGGACTAGGTCACATGAATCTGGTAATGGCATGCCAAGCATTGCAAGCTGAGAATTTAAGGTGGATCTGCCTGGGAGCAGTCGTGAAGATGACCTTGGTCACAGCCTAGGTAGGATCTTCCTGACTTTATTTCCCAACTCTGCTATTTCCTTTCTGAAAAGGAAAGTCCCCACCTGGTTACACCTAAGCCCTGCTTTCAGCACCTGGTGACTATAAGATTGGCTATCAGATATGACTCGTGCCTGGAATCAAACAGAGCTAAGGAAGTTCTTTCTTTCTGTTAAGATATATGACATAGTCCCTCATTTCTTTCATAGCAAATTTAAATTATCAAGAAGTTTTGTAAGCACTATGCTAAATCTGTTAGGTAATAGATAGATGAATATTGAAATATCTCTGAGTTATTATAATAAGATACAGGTATGAATAGCTTACAATTTTAACTTATGTTCATGACCAAATAAAAAAAAATTGAAATACAGGGATAACATCCAAAAAGGGGAAAATGATTAGGCAAAGCAAATAAGGCAAAGATGTAATGTGATCAATGTCTAATAAAACGAAGGGACAGCGAATTTTTAAAAGGCAATAAGATCAGATTGATTCCCCTAAGAATTAAGTACAGATGTCTATGATTGGCTCTAAAAATTTATCAATTCTGGAAATTCGAGCTGATAAGTGTGTTTTGGTAATAAGATCTTAAATTTGGATGCTAATACAAGAAAATTGTATAAGATAATGGTACAAGTGAAAATATATCCCCTTTGTAAAGTATCTGTAAGTTATAGTAAGTTAAAATTGTCTGAGAATTTCTAGATCTGAACCAGAGAGGCAGAACTTAGCCCTGCATGGCTGGGACCTATGTTGTGTTTCTTTCTTAATCATCAAATTACATGTGTTCTGGGAACCCCGTGTGAGGAGTGGACATCTGGGCCTATAGGAGCCTCGCCCTGCGGTTCCGCACCGGACACAGACGGCTTTCTCACAGGATCCGGAACCAGAACCTGAGCAAAGACCTGCTTTTTCCCCTTCTGCGTCCTTGTGTCCCCAAGACTGTTTTTCCTGAATTTTTTTTATGTTCCCTCTGCTTACTTACAATTAGTTTACAATTTCTGCCCATCCCTGGGGATGTCCAAATACAGAAAAGGGAAAAACTGACTCCACCTAGATAGGGATTTTAAAACTTCACCCTGTGGAAAATAGAGTTTTTTCCATACCTTTAATTGGTCTTTAGGCGAAACTTTCAGTTTGCCTTTGACCAAAAAGGGGGAAATGTGGGATGTTTTATACCATTTTTTTTAATTTCTGGAGTGCAGTACCCGGGGAGGCTCCTTGGACTCTCCTTGAGTCTTCCAACTAGGTCTGGCCTTCCCCTGGGGCCAACGACCTAGCATTCCTTTTATTGTCACCCCTGCTTAGCGTTTTGGTTGGCCTCCTAATTTTATTGCTATGCCCCATCAGGTCGTTCCTTTTTTTCAAGGATTTGAAATTCCCATGGAAGAAAGTGAGGAATGTAATACAAGGAAAATTAGGAACCCCTGAGAAACCCCTAGCTACTGACAAGCACCCCCAGAAAGAATGGACTCAGATATCTTTGGCATTTAGCAAACCCCCTGGGACTCCATGACTCCACCAAGGAATGTAAATGAGATTATCCCACTAGTACGATAACCTGACTGAATCTTTTGATCAGCCAGGACCTTTGTTCCTGTCCCCCCCCCCCACTCTGTACCCCCATATCCTATATATGCCAAGCTATCACCCCAACACATTGCCATCAATTTGTGGTGCCGTACCCCAATGGCCGCCGGCTAATAAATTCTCCACTTAAAACTTATACTCTGTGGTGTATCTCGCTCGCTTCTGGTACAACACATATTTCCCCCTCAAGGATCGTCACCTAAAATGTAGAGCCTGGGTAAGATAATTGGAAGTTCTTTCCAGTTCTGAAATTTGATTTTATGAAATTGAAACCAAGCAGCAAAGAGCACAGTATGTATCATTAACATCAGGTACAAACAAGGCAGAAATTGTATTCAAAATCTGGCAGGGTCTTACTCTTTACTACACAGCTACAGTCTATGAATCATGCTCTGGATAAAAAGTAAGGCAATATAAGCTTAATAATTAATGTAAAACAACTTGTTTTATTATCAGAAACTAAGAGATATATGAGTTTTATTCTTCAGTAGATATGAATGATCTTTTTAAATCACTTTTTTTCTTTTCTCCACAAACCTGGAAAATACATTATGTGATACTATCATAAACATCATTATTTCATATATTGTATGTATGTATATACATTGTATATATATGTGCGTGTGTATATATATTATGTATACATATCTACATGCATACATACACACACTTATGTCCTTCACTTTTCCCCCTCACATATTTAGTGTTCTAGTTTCAGAAACAAAATATTTCTGACAGTAGAGTCTGCCAAAAGATTCTCAAAAGAAAATAATTTCTTTTCATTCAAAAAGACTAACAAGTCCTGCCAAAGGAAAAGATGAGCAAGAAAATACGCCTACATCCAAATTGTGCCACTTTTATATGTAGTGCATTAATATAAGGTATAAATAAAATATGGTACAAAAACATTCCATTTTAATCTGTTCTGCAGAAGCTGACTTCATCAGTACAATCATTCCTCACTAGCAATTTGAACCACACAATTACAGTCATACACTAACATCATTAATTGGTTCCTAGAAAACACTTCAGTGTTACAAAGAGACAATGAATGTCACAGAAATCATACTTAGACCCAATCAGTAAGCAACAGATCTCTGGAAAATAGACTTAAAGGCAGGACTCAAGTGCTAACTCACATCTATCAATAAATATACAACTGCATCTTGGGCAATGGGCTGAGATGAGGTTTTATTATGTTATGAGTAGGGGGGAAAAACCAAACCACTCAATGATCAAGACATTATTGTGGGTACACTTAGATTGTTCACTAACTTGTTGGTTTGGTACAACTTCTTTTGAGTTCCCAAAAGTTCCCTTTTAGTTTGTCCCAGTGATTTTTCTAATACAGTAATACCTCACTTGTTTGGAAAGCATTTCTCCATCAGAATGTGTGCTCCTTGAAATCAGGGACTTTTGCTTTTCTTTGTATCCCTAGAGTTTAGCAAAGGGTCAAACATATCAAGTGATTAATAAATTCTTGACTTGTCTTTTGACAACTCTCCAGACCACAGCCAAAAACCAGACAATGAGCAAAAACAGTTTCTTAACATTCAAAAGATATGTCCCAGTCTATAATTCTGAAGTATGTATGCTTTTATTTTAAGGGTGATTCTAGAAGCTGTTATTTGGTTTATAAGCTGACAGCCAACTTGAAGCATCAAACTTAAAAAATGAGATTGAGGTTGATTAAGAGAGGGCAGAGAAAAAGACCTGGGAAAAGACATTTCAAGGAGAAGGTTTGTTAAAACGCAGACAATAATAGGAACATGAAGTGATACATGAGGGAAAAAAGGAAAAAGAAAAGCAGACTGAAAGAACACAGCTGTCTAGAGAAATTAATGAAGAAGCTAGCTTCATACACCTCGAAAGGCACAAATATTACACACCATACTACAATCCAGTAGAAAAATTGCTTGCTAATGACCATAAGGTAAGAAAAAGTCAAATCATATTTAAAATGCTCTGTTTAATAAGATATGAAAACGTTTTAGAAACGGTTCTGACAAGAGAAACAGTTAAAATGAAATTATTTTGTCACTCAAACTAGTATGCTTCAGTTATTTGGAAAATCCATTTTTGGAAATTATTCCCCAAAGACGATGGATAAAATGAGATGTTTTTGCTCTTATAAATGTGCACCCATAAATGTATATATATTACTAATTTGCCCATGTTGACAATTCATTAAAGAGTCAGGGAAAAAAAAATCAAGACCTTTATTTCTATAACATCACAAACAGATACAGAGTATCCTTCCATTAGAGTTTAGAGGATGATGAAGCTAATGATAAAACAAGGGGAGATGACACATCATTCATTCTTTGGGGATTGTATGTTATCCATAGTGCCAATCGTTTAAAAAAAAGTATCAGTTAAAACAGCAAACAAAAAGGTCAAAAACACTTGGGGAATGATAAATCACACCAGAAACTGACTTTCAGAAATACTTTTTCTGCTGTCTTTTTAATCTAAGGAGATCCATTTGTTCAAAATAATTATAAAAATAATGAATACTAGCTATCATGTATACAGCAATTTAAGTGTACATGTTATCCCATTTAATCCTCATAGGTACCATGTAAGATAAGTACTATTATCCCTGTTTTACAGATGGAGAAACTAAGGCAGAGAGTATTTAAGTGACTTGCCCAAGGTGACAAAACTAATAGGTATCTAAGGCAGGATTTGAACTCAGGTCTTCCCAGTCCAGAGTTTCCTGGGTTCTTCCTTGGATTTTTTTTTGGGGGGGGGCATTCCTGCTTCAGTAAAATAGGCTTTAAAATCTGCAAGGCTTCATAATTCTACTTGAAAAATTGGGGTAGGGAGAACAAAAAGATGGGAACTATCCCATTTATCCGTATTGAGGAAAATACTCATACTATTCTTATCTGTTGGAAATCCATGGTAGTGTTCTTGTCTGTTGTTGTTCAGTCATTTCAGTCATGTTTGACTCTGTGATTTGGGGTTTTCTTGGCAGAGATACTGGAGTGGTTTTCCATTTCCTTCTCCAGCTCATTTTTTTACAGATGAGGAAACTGAGGCAAACAGGGTTAAGCAACTTGCCCAGGGTCACACAGCTAGTATGTGTCTGAGGCCAGATCTGAACTCAAAGAGGAGTCTTCCTGACTCCATGCCCAAAGCTCTATCTACTGTACCACCTAACTGCCTCATGGTGGTGTAGAATAGTACAAAGAATACTGGACATCTGTGTTTGAATTCCAGCTCGGGTATTTGCTATGTGACTCTAGGTATGTCACTGAAACTCCCAGGGCCTCATTTCTTCCTATTTAAAATGAGGGGGATGAATTAAATGACCTCTATGTCTCCCCCAACAAAAAATAAGCTCCCTAAGGGCAGAGAGGCTCATTTTTGTCTTTAGAGCACTACTACAATGTCTGACAAACAGTAGGCACTTAATATATATTTCTTGATTCATTTATCTAGATTCTCTTCTCTCTTAAAAAAAAAAAACAAATTGTCCATACTCTAAATAATTTTTTGTAACTCCCTTCTACCTGATCTAAACACCAAAAAATATTCCCTCCCTTCACACTCACTTATCAACAATTGATGCAGCTAGCTAAACCAAGTTTCTGTAAGTTGTAAACAAGAAAACAGTGCTAACACGCTAAGAGACCGCTGATGTCTCTTTATCAGCCTAATTAATCTATCGCCAATCTCCCACTGGCTTTCTGCCACTATCAAATGGACACACACACACACACACCCTCTCTCCAACAACTCCACTAACAGCCGGCACTCAGAGCCTCCAATTTAAGGAAAATCAGGTTATCCCCTAATACTTGACAATGATTCTGCCAACGTTTTGGCAACAATTCTTCCCAAATTATATTATGAAATGCTCATTGCTGAAAAGAAGAATTTCTACTACTCTCGGTTATTCAGTCCTTTTGAATAATTTTCTCCATTCACTTCCAACCGCTAATTACAGATTCATATACATAGAATTTTAGACCTAAGAAACCTTATGGATCATCAAGTCCAATCCTATCACTTTACAAATCAAGAAGCTCAGACAGGAGAAGAAATTTGCCCAAGGCCACAAAAATAATGTACCGGCAAAGTCAGGACTACTAGAAGCCAAAAATATTGGCTACTTCACTGGTCTGCCAAAATCTCTACCAGAAGATGAACACAGGAAGAGAGACCAGTTAAAACTTACATCTGTATTAACTACTTTTCTTTTTTCAATTCATTTTTAATTTCATTTTTACCATTCTTTTCTTTTTAAATTTTGAGTTCCAAATTCCCTTCTTCCCTCCCACCCTTCCTTGACCCACTGAGAAGACAAATGATATGATACCAATTAATTGTACATGTGAAATCATGCAAAACATATTTCTATATTAGCCATATCACCAAAAAAAAAAGCAAAAAGAAAAGAAGAAAACGAGAAAGTTACACTTCAATTTGCATTCAGAGTTCATTAGGTCTCTCTCTGGAGATGGATGGCATTTTTTTTTCATCATGAGTCCTTTGGAATTGTTTTGGGTCATTGAATTGTTCAGAGTAGTCAAGTCTTTCACAGTTCACAGAGAAGAGAACCTGGGCACAATGAATTTCTGTCTCTTCTCACTTCACTTGCATTAGTTCATATAGGTCTTGCCATACTTCCCCCCTCACCATTTCTTATTGCACAATATTATTCCATCATAATCATATACCACACCTTGTTCAGCCATTTCCCAACTAAGGAGCATTTCTTCAATTTTCAATTCTTTACCACCACAGAAAGAGCTGCTATAAATATTTTTGTAAATATAAATCCTTTTCCTTTTTCCTCTGATCTCTTTGGGATATAGATCTAATAGTGGTACTGTTAGATCACAGGGGTATATGCAGTTTTATAGCCCTTTGGGCATAGTTTCAGATTGTTTTCCAGAATAGCTGGACAAGTTCATAACTTACCAACAATACATTACTGTACCTATTTTCCCCCCATCCTTTCCAGTTTTTGTCATTTATGCTAAGTGTGAGGTGGTAAATCAGAGTTGTTTTAATTTGCATTTCTCTAATCAATAGAGATTGGAGCATTTTCATATGAGTATAAATAGCTTTGATTGATCACTTCTTTTGAAAACTGCCTGTTCATATCCTTTGACCATTTATCAATCAATGAATAGCTTATTTTTATAAATTTGACTCAATTCCCTAATTTGAGAAATTAGGCTTTTGTCACAGAAACATGCTGAAATAATTTTTATATTACTTCATTGTCTATGGCACTTTTTAGCAAAATGTAGTTTCCCCAATTATCTCTTTCCATTAAATCAATTTTTGTTTTTTGCTTTGGCTGAGATTTTTGCTACCCTGCCTTTTTTATTTCAGCTGGAGCGAGTAAGTTCTACTCTAGTTTACCATTTTAACTCTACGTGTGTCTTTCTGTCCCAAGTGTGCCTCTTATAAACAACATGCTGTTGTCCTCTTCTGAGTTTATGTCTCGGTTTTTCCTTGACACCACAGTAGCTTTTTATGATCAAGTTATTTTGTTGTTGTTGTTTGCTTATTTTCCCAGATTACTTCTTGGCTTTGAACTCTATGTTAAAGTCAGGTTTTGCTCACCTGGGGGTGGGAAGGCACTATCTCAAACGTCAGGCTTTTTTTGTGCTGCTTAACTAATTCTGGGGATCTTCAGGTCTTTGGTGCTTCCAAAGTGGTGTGATCTGGGAAGAGGTGTGGTCATTGATCTCCCAGTGGGTGCTTTGGTCTATACCCAGGAAGGGCTCTGGTCCCCTGCAGTTGCAAGCACCAGCAGTCCTCTTGGCCCTGGAACTATGACCAAGTCCCCTGCTCTCCTGCAGTCACAAGCACTAGCATTCCTCTCTTCCTTAGAACTGTGGTCAGAGCCCTGGCTCCCTTCTGAATGACAAGAAATGCTCCTCTCTGCTCTGAAACTGCAACCTAGAACTGCATATGGACAACAGATTGCCAATCAGCACCAGCTGCACCCAGTGCCAGCACAAAGGGTGCCCTGTAATATCTTTCTGACCAGTTGTCTGAGCCCCTTGCCATCTCTGGGCTGAGTTCCGAAAGCTGCTCCTGTTGCTGCTGTAACAGCCACCTCCAAAACCTACCACTAGTGCTCCTGCCTGCCCTGAGTCAGCTCCCGTTCTGGTGTCAGACCTCTCCTGTCAACCTCCTAAGTTGTTTTAGACTGGAAAAATCTCTCTCTGACATTTTGTTGGCTCTGATGCCTCCAAAATTTGATTTATTTTAAAGCTTTTTGGAAAGGAATATTGGAAGAGTTCAACTGGGATGTTGCATGTATTCTGCCATCCACTCTGCCTCCATTAACTACTTTTCAAAAGCTTTGTTCAAACCATTTTGGGAAAGTAGGTTTTGAACTACCAATCAAATCAAGAGCAGCAGGATTTATTTTTACAGGTAGTCCTCAATTTCCCAATGACCTGTACTTACAAATAGCCTATCCTACCCCACTCCTATTTCAGGAATCTCCCATATTCCCTTGTTAACTACTGCCAGGTGAGCTAGGATAAAACCAAGCAAAAAGACTTGAAACTATTAAGTTCAAGTGAAGTTTGGGTTCACAAGCAGAGAAAGCAAAGAAAGTGTAACAAATGGGAACAACTTAGACAAAGTGACCACTGGGTATGCAATCTGCCTGGGATAGCCTGCCAACATGGTAATTTCCCCTAAGCAGTTATCATCTTCCCCATCATTCCTGCAATGTGCTGCTTCACATTTTTTCTGCTTCCTGAAATTCTACCAGATAACTTTTCAACAAGTGACCTCTTTTAAAATTTAACTCCTCTGGGAGGATTAAGGAAGCTATGATTTTTTATGTGTGTATGTGTGTGTATATACATACATACATACATATACACACATATACACATATATGTACAAATATATAAATATAATTTTACCTTATTGTGAATTCTCAATTTTTCTAATGCTTAGGAATCAATAGTCCAAAGGGGTTTCTGATATCCTGAGGGAGGGAGTAGGGAAAAGAGTCATTTAAGAGCTTAAATAACTTTAGGAAAGTTGGATAGGATCTGTTGGGTCCTACTACTCAAAGTAAAGGAGCTACAGTAAGGAGCTCACAATAAATAGCGTGAGACCATAAGACCTGGGACAGAAGGAATAGGAGATAGGACAGAAGGGCAGGAGAAAATAGGATTACAAAGCCAAACTCAATCTTTTTAAAAATTTTAGCCAGAGGCCAACTCTATACTAATCAAGCCAGAAAATTTTCTATTATCACATATTGCTCTATATTTGGGGGGCCCTTGAATACATAGTGATATTTAAAATACATCCACCGCAAAATACAATGCCACGAAATTCTTTTTAAACCATTGTGTAGCTCTTCAGTAAAAATAGGGCCTAAATATTGGTTAAAAATGAATTTTTAAAACACAAACTATTAGCAAATTGGGCACCGCTCATGATTCCTATTAAAAATTAGAATCTATTGGGGATCCCTTCTGATTTTAAACTTCTTAAGAAAAAGGACCTCATTTATTGTGACTAATAATTCAGTGCTCACTGTTTTTTGACATGAAGTGGTTGTCAGCAGAAATATCATAATGTGTTTTAGTGTGAACCTGGGAAAATAAGAGAGGCACAAGAAAACATTTTGACCACATAGCACACTAGCAGACAAAACTTCAAGTACTGGAATAGATTTAAAACAGAGCAAATGCCTATCTCTCTTACATACATACACGAGTGAGCGTGCGCGCGCGCACGCACACACACACACCCCACATGTGCCATGTTTGTAGCCAGTATCTATACGTGTGTGGGAATGCTGAAAAATAGATTTTGTATCAACCACACTGAATGAACAAGGTGATATGTGTAAACTGTATCCAATGGCAGCGCTGAGTATCTAAAACCCTGTTTAAATTTCCCACATATTGCTACCATTATCTGAAATTCAACTATTAGTTCTTCAGGTGAGATTGAGACAAAAGTATGGTATCAGTAGGCAAAGGAACATAGGATCCTTGGCCATCATCTCGTCTAACCCTCATACTACAGATGAGGAAGCTGAGGACCAGGGAGTCAAGCAGCTTGTCCATGACTACAGGGATGGCAAATGGCAGAGCTGAGGTTTGAACAAAGTTCCTTTCAATCCACATTATGTGCTATGCCCACTCTTGGGGGGGGGGGGCTGGGAAGGAGAAGAATATTAGGGAAACTAACTTTGAGTATTAACGATTTCATGAGCTCAATGCTTCCACTGTTCCACAGAAACACAAAATCAAGCTGTACAGGATAACATGGGGGCAAAAGTATCAAATCTAAACATAGCATTGATTTTCATTACACACCTCACCACCTTTAGCCTTTATTTAAAAATTAAATTTGCACACTTCCAACTAGCTGAGAAATAAGCTTACAAATAGCATAGTAGGGTTTAGGAGCTGTCCATGGTCCTATCAGGCTATAATGAAAACTTCTGGGATATATTAGGACTCACACACTTAAAAGTAGACAAAAATATATTTATATGCAAATGATGTTTTAATGGACTATTAAATATCTTAAAATGAAGATATACATGTTAGGTACTCTTCATTCAAAGCTAAGGTTTACAAAATATCTAGAAACCTAGTAACCTGTTCAATTTCTTACTAGCCAACTTAAAAAATATAAGAATTGCCCTAATCAAACATTAGCAATAGAACACAACATGCAGCTACGATAAACATACCTATGTCATAAATGAAAGGGATTGATGGTATCACTGGTTGTAGGGAACAAGTCAGGAAAGATACTCCTTTAGAAGAAAAAGAAATAAAGACAGACACTACAGTGATTAGCCTATCTTCAAAAGAAGCCTGGATTGATGGAGGATCAACCCTGAAAAGGGGGAAACTAACAGATTTTCCAGAAACTTGAATAGATGATACTTAAAATTCATCATGAGAAAAAAGCAGCTGAATCTAGAGTTAAAGAAAAGCTCATTTGTACATGTGTACACACACACACACACACACACACACCTATGCATGTCAAAAATCCTCTGAATTAGAAAACGAAAATATTTTTTAAAATGCAGAAAATAAAAGTGAGCTACTTTGACTTAAGGAATCTGTTATTCTGAATTTCTGCCATAATTTTATCATCATTATTCAAATATCTTGTGAAACATTTTAGATCCTGATTTAGAATTGATTTGGTAAAAGTAAGAAGGAAAAAAATATCTTACAAATGAAAATATAACACAGCAATGAGATCACAATAAAAACATAATCCAAATATGACCAAGAGAAGCTG
Organism: Trichosurus vulpecula; assembly: GCF_011100635.1. NCBI lineage: Eukaryota > Metazoa > Chordata > Mammalia > Diprotodontia > Phalangeridae > Trichosurus > Trichosurus vulpecula. The sequence goes on from NC_050574.1 coordinate 185,548,591, forward strand.
ATTAAGCCACATATGATATCAAGTGTCCAAAAACAGCTGTCACATCCAGGAAGCTAGTCATAAAGGAAAAAAAACTACCACAAAGACTTAGCAACCACACTCACTCAATAAAGCTAACTCCCCATATTCACTTCTTATTTGTAAGAGGAAGGACTCTCAGATCACTCTCTGACCTAACAAACAAAAAGATGTAAGTGGGGCTTTGGAAGGTTGTGCGGTGTAGTGAAAAGCACCCTGGCTTTAAAGTTAGAGGACTTGGGTTCAAATCTCACCTCTGTTGCATACTACCTGTTTGATCTTAGAAAGTCAGTTATCTTCCTTCATTTCCTCATCTGTAAAGCAAAGGGGTTGATCTATTCTAGATGGTCTCTGAGATTCCTTCTATGATGCTATTAGCAGAAGAAGCTCCTAAACTCAGCCTTTAGGGAAAGGATGCCACCTGAAGATTTCGTCCTGAAATGGAGACTTTGTTGTTGGTTCTTGTTATCATTAAATAATAAGTCATCTCTCTACTGCCTCTAAAAATTTATCATGTCCTTTTGTATTATCTCCATAGAGCCCTCTGGTGGCTGGCTATTACAGCATCCTTTTCTATAAGCTAAAGTAAACTAACATTCTTCTTTTCAGAATAAAGACAATCAAGATCATGGATTCACAGAATTAGAGACAGAAAAGACCTTCAGTTTTATTTAGTCCAATCCCTTCCTTTTGGAGATAAGGAAACTGAAGACTAAAGAACTTAAGTGACTTATCCAAGGTCACATAATGACCTGAGATCTTAACCCAGTTCTGTTGATTCACAGAATCTTTCCACCAGCCATGCTGTTTTACCTAATCTAGCTAAAACAGGATATTGACTTCCCCAGAGATAAAATAACATCTACACATTTTTGAAGTAGAGGCAAGGTGTGTGTTGTAGCAGTGGGGGGTGGTGCAGGGAGGGGGAATAATTTGGAAAAAGCTTTTGATTATCTTATTGGATTTTCTAATAATAATATTAGCTTTTATCTACATAGCACTTTAAGGTTTAAATACATTATTTTATTTGGTTCTCATAGTAACTTCATGAAGTAGGTGCTATTTTTACCCTGCATTTTACTGGGGCTGATAAAGGTTAAGTAACTTGACCAATTAGCCAACTAGTAAGTGTTAAAGGAATTTGAACTCATGCCTTCAATATCCAAGTCCAGTATTCTACCTTTGTGCAAAATTGCTCCCATGCTTGTGTAAGGCAGGAATAAATCAACCAATGAATATTTATTAAGCAATTAATAAAATGCCACAAATTGTGCAAGATGCTATGCAGGATACAAAGACACAAGTGAAAAGGCCCCTTTCCTTAAAGAGTTTCTTTTCTATGTGTGGAAACAACACACATGTATTTAAAGGTATACAAGGTATGCAAATATATAGAGAATAAATAAATATAAGAAACACAAAGAGTAAATCCTAAACAGTGTTAAAGTTTTTTCTTTAACTTCATATGTATAACCTAATTGCATTGTTTGTTGTTGTTCAGACATTTCAGTCACGTCCAACTCTTCATGACTCTTTGTGACCCCATTTGGGGTTTTTTTGGCAAAGATTCTGGAGTGGTTTGTCGTTTTCTTTTCCAGCTCATTTTACAGATGAGGAAATTGAGGCAAACAGGGTTAAGTGACTTGCCCAGGGACATACAGCTTGGAAGTATTTAAGGGGGGATTTCAGTCTTCCTGACTCCAGGCCCAGTGCTCTATCTACTGTGTCACCCCAATGTGCATATAAATGAGCATATATTCATATAAATATAAACCGTACACATGTTTTATATCACACACATACCAGGCCTCTCCACTCTTAACAACAGTAATGATACATCTGATGCAAGTCATCTCAAAGAACTTGCAGTATATAACCCAGAATCATGGACCACTTTCATGGCAACATAAACAAAAATGGGATTTATTTCAGTCCAGGGCCTACAATCTTGAGAGACTCTGTATGTGTGTTGTGTGTGTGTGTGTTCACACATATCTATCCTATAGTTAAGTAAGGAGTATAAACACCAATGCCTACATCCCTAAAAAAAGATCATTTTCAAAATTAGTCTTGTGATTTTTCTTCCTTATATAGTTTTCTCTTTTTTCCTCATCATTTTCTGTGGATGTTTGGGAGCATGCATGAAAAAGAAGGGGCTTAAAATGATCCTGAAGTGCAATAGGCTGCCTTGGGAGAAGGAAAGGTCTCTCAGACAAAGCCTAGAGGACCACGTGTTACTCAGATTCGGGTTAAACAAGATTGCCTCTGAGGTCCCTTCCCAGTCCGAGACTCTGATTCCATTAAGGTTACAGGTATATAAACACTTCAGACTCGCTGGAAGAGCAGCGCTGATAGTATTTATACCAGCAGGAAATAAACACGTGGTTTCTTCATTGGGATTTTACTTGGTACCAACTAAGCTATTTGTAGCCTGTGGCATTTTTCACTAATGGTACCCATGGGAGCAAACATCTACTATTCAACATAAGCTACTGAGAAAGATGTTCCCAAGATTGTGATAGGGTAATGAAAGCTCACAAATCCAGAAGATTGAAGTTTCATAAAAAATGAGGAGGTTGGACTAGATGGATTCTAAGGTCCTAGATCTAAATCTATGGTCTTTTTATGTCTCCTGCCTTCTCCCCTGATTGATCAATTAAAAAAAAAAGAAAAAGAATATGAAAATCCTCATAAAATATGCAAGGTCCAGCAAAATAAAGTCTTACCTTGGCATTGTCTAAAAATGTATGTCTTATTCTCCATTTTCAGTCCATCACTTCTCCTGTAGGAGGTGAGTGGTGTGTTTCATCTTCATTCTTCTGGACTTGTGAGTTATTATAACTATGAGCATCTAAAATTTTTCAAAATTGTTTTCTTTATAATGTTGTTCAAACTAAATGGAAGCCTTACCCATTAGATAATTCCTCAGTACAACATGTATTGAAATAAATGCACAAGAACGTGTATAAGTATTTGGAAAACTGGGTTTACATAGCATAGCAAAGAGAATGCTAAGGAAATAGGGATACTGGAATGACACGTAGGAATGAAGATTTTAAGGGGTGATTTGTTTCAGTATCAAGGTCTGCCTTATTCCAAGGCAACTGCACACATTCAAGACATACAATGAAGAGAAAAACCTAACCCTTAGTGTCTGGAATCAGGATTAATTTCAGTCAATCATATCTTCACCAAGTAAACTATGGTTACAAACACATGGGCTTCTGATAACAAGAAGTTTACTATTCAGTTGAACGAATATTTATGAAGTGCTTAAGTATCATGCTAGGTGCTAGCATGTCCCTTTCCTCAAGTTGCTGCATTCTCCTGGGATGTAAAACATATCCCTAGTATAAAAGTGTCTTTTAAAAATGAAAACAAAACCTTTTTTATTCAACTGAAAATATTAAGAAATATTATTTTCTTTAGTCTAAAAGCCCTTTCTAGACATTTCCCATTAGGAAAGTGGGTAGAAAAAAAAAATAAACAGGCCTTTTCATAAGGAAATTAAGATCAGTTAAGACGCTTGCTCCCTAAGCCCCAGAAGAGACTGGCACTGTGGCCCACCTAGAGGCAATGTCCTCTTTTGCATTCAAGATTAAGATAATGATCAAAGGAAAGAAAGCATTTTCAGTCCTAAAGTGGAATGGTCCAGGAAGGAACTGAATGGTGACTAATCTGCAATATTAACCCCAAATTAGATTTAACATATTATGATCTTTTCTTTGTTCAAGATTCCTCTAAATGTTATCTCAAATTGTCTTGGGTTAGAGTCATGTCTGATGGTATAGAGGAACTGGATGATAAATGGTCAGTTAGCTCACTAGGCTAAAAATATTTAAATATTAGACTAGAAATGAAATAAAATTGTTTCTGGCACACTTGTGCCTGCTACACTCGGTAAATACAAAGTAATGCAAAATTATTTCAAGGAAAGTGTACAAAAAGGAGGGAGAGAAGGAAACAATCAGGAAAGTTTTCTCACAGGAATAATAATAATAACACCAGTAATAGTAGCTAGCATTTCTGTAACACTGTTCGCAAAGCACTTTATAAATATTATCTCATTTTATCCTCACAATTCTGCTATTATTATTTCCACTTAACAAATAAGGTAACTGGGGTAAACAGGAGTTAAATGATTAGCCCAAGGTCACACTCATATAGTAGGTGTCTGAGGTCAAATTTGCACTCAGGAAGATGAGTCTTCTTGACTCCACTGAGCCACCTAGCTGCTCAATTTTTTTTTTCTAGAAGCATCTGATTCTCAATAACCCCTTTATGGGGCCTTCTTTGCAAAAAATACTGGAGTGGTTTACTATTTCTTTCTCCAGTGGATTAAAGCAAAGCGAGGTTGAATGACTTGCCCAGGGTCAGCTAGTATCTGAGGCTGTATTGGAACTCAGGTCTTCCTTACTCCAGGCAAGAGCTCTATTTATTGTGCAACCCAGAGAGCTAAGAAAGAGCTTCTACTTAAACTGTGCTTTGAAGAAAGCTAAGGTTTCCCAAAGGGGAAGTGATGGCAGTTCAGTCCTGATATGAACATTGCCAGTGAAGAAACACAGGAGAGGACAGTTGAATGTCATATACAGGCTGGCAGGTGAGTTTGACTATGGAGAGTGTAAGAAGAGGGATGATATGCAATAAATCTGGAAGGGTAGGTGACATCTAGATTGGGGGTGGGGTGGGATTAGAGGAGACTTAAGTGCCTAAGGATTTTGTATTTGTCCTAAAAGCAACAGGTGTTCATTGAAGATTTTTTGTGTTGAGTTTTTGAGTTGAGAGACAAAGAGATACGGAATGAGACAGAGAGAGTCAGACACAGAGACAGAGAAAGCCACACAGACAACAGAGAGAGGAGAGGGAAGGACTGAATGAGGAGGAGAGAGAAAAATGGAGACAGATTTAGATTTAGGTTTCAGGAATATTCATGTAGCATCTATGTGGAAGATGCTTTAGACAGGTGAGTGGAACAAGTGAGGACCTCTCATAAAAAGGACAAATTAAATAAGCAGGAATAAGTAAGATAGTAAGGCCTCTCATGAAATCTAAACTTCAGCTTTCTACTTAAGTTTTTCTGTAAGACAAGTTAGTGACCGTGGAAAGACAAGTTAGTAACCATAGGATCCCCTGAGAATAAAAATAGGACACAGGATGCTCATATCCTGTGTATTAACCTAAGGGCGAGAGGCCCGAAAGAAAGAAGGCTGGAGAGGAATAAGTCAGCAACCATAAAATCCTCTGAGAATAAGGATAGGACACAGAATGCTCACCTCCTGTGTATTGACCCCAGGGTAAGAGACCCCCGGCTCAGAAGAAGAATGGATGAAAAGCCGGAAAGCCAGGTGCAATGTAGACATGCAAGACCAGTTTGGTATAAGAACGATGGGAGACAAAATGTAAGGGTCCTGGGGGATATCTGTCACAGATGTAAGGGTGATGGGAAGCATCCATTGCAGAAGCAAGGGTGGTGGGAAAGGCTAGTTTGCCACAGATGTGAAAATGAGGTAACCAACAACTGGCTTCTGCTTGTCACAGATAACCAAACCATTTGTTCATTGTCATTGTCACTGAGGTAGATTTATCACTTAAGATGTAAGAATGGCGCATCACCTGCTTGTCAAAAATAATCATACTATTTGTTCTTTGCCATTGTCACCGGGTAGATTTATCGCGTCCAGATTGTACCCTCAAAGCTTGCATCTTCAAACCGAGAGGAAGGAGGCTGGGAGGGGGAATTGCGGTTAGGGACCTATATAAACACCCCAATTCTCTGTGTCTGGTGAGCTCTGACACTGAGAGGCCCCTTGGGGTTCTTTTTGGTGCCTGAGTTGCCCTTTCCTGTGGGATCGTAATAAAATTTCCTTTCTACTTTCACCTTGAGATGCCTCTGTTTTAATTCTTTAATTCGTAAATCTGTACCACACACAGGGAAGCAAGGAGACTTAATGGGAGGCTATTGTAATATTCAGCATGAGAGCTGAAGAAGACCTCAGTAGAGACTGTCTGAAAAAAGAAAACAGAGGAAAAGGACACTGCAGATTATGAGAGTTCTATTTCATTTGTTACAGGTATTAGTGTAGGAAGAGACCCTGGAATATTCTGTCCAAATGCTTCATTTTATGGTTGAGGAAAAGAAGCATCCTGAAGGCCATGATTTCCCTAGCATCATGCTGCTACTAAATTATGGAGACAGAATTTAAAGCCATGCCTTCTGATTCCACATTTAGCTGTTTTTCTATCAAACCATGCTGGTTTGTGTCTGAACATGTGAAAGTCTTTTCCAGATTAAAAAGGGAAGAAAAAAGCAATGATTTTTCTAAATGATGCAGACAAAGATCATCAGAGCAGCCCTGATCCTTGTCGCCAGGATTCAATTGCATATTTTATGGATATACTTTAAGCATTTAGACCTGTCTTAATGCAGGAAATTACTTTTCCTACAAGACTTAAAGTCACCAAAGTAGCCTGAAGGAAGTAATATTAAAATTGATTTGTTTCAGTGTTACTGTTCCTAAATCCAATCATGCAAACAGAAACTGTATGTGTTAAAGGCCACTAGGTGGCAGTGTGGGTTGAGTGTTGAACATGGAGTCAGGAAGACCAGCATGTAAATGCTCCTTTAGATAACATATGGACATGGACCAATCACAATTCTTTTTTCCACCTCAATTTCCCCAGCTGTAAAATGGAGATAATAACAGCACCTAATTCAAAGGGTTGTTGTGAGGCCCATAAATAAAACACTGACATGTAAAGAATTCACATCTTAAATGCTGTGTAAATGGTAGCTGTTACTGTTGCTACTATCATTTCGTGGTGTTCCCTACTCCCAACCCCAATTTTCATTTTTATTTTTTTTCTCCCAGATTTGCGATATCATAGGGTCATAGATATAGCACTTTAGAGGATCTCAAAAGCCATGTAATCCAACTATGTCATTTCATAGCAAACTGATTCCCAGAGGAGTTAACCTCCAATGTTAGCATCGAATCTAGAACTGAAGCCTCCTAGTTTCACTGATGTAGACACCTCTTGGTAAGAAAATTCTCTCTACTGATACAAACTAGCAAGTATTCTGCAGCTTGCATTCTTAGAGGTTAAGTGATTTGTTCAAGGTCACAGAGCCAGAGGTGGACCCTAAAACCTGGTCTTACTGAATCCAAAGCTGGCTGGTCCACCCACCAAACAGTCATTACAAGGAGAAGGTATAAAGAACCCAGAAACTGCTTTTGCCAAATTTTATCTTCTTGCCAAACAGAAAAACACGCAACAAAAGGCAACACTGTTTTAAAGTTCTAAGTTTACTCATGTAACAACAACCAAGAAAACTGAAGACTGTGGACAGGCACTTAACAAAACTCCCCAAAACATAAAATGAGCCTGTTGAGAAACTGGTCTGAAATACAATTATGCCAAATCGCAGTGGAAGCATTTGTAGATACAACTAGAAAGGGTACAACAAAGACACTTGAAATAGATTTGCCAAAGTTTTACAACAGAACCACTGGATTTAGATTCAACTATCTATCCTCATTTCTCACCTAGACTCACTACTTTGAGATTTCTCTGACAGTCTTCCCCCCAACCTCGCCTCCCCCCAGAAGGTCATTATTGGGATAACCTCAACATCCTCTAAGATCTAATCATTACTCTGTGCCTCTCTGTTTGGAGGATGGGTCCATGAACTCCAAATCTTGATTTAAGGTGAGAGCTCAGCTCAGGTATCTTTTCATTTTTCACCCGGACGCACACCCCCCACCCAACCTCCACTTTTACACTTCCTTTTTTTGTGTGTTGTCTTCTTTTATTAGATTATTTATATCCTCAGCACATAGTAGGCACTTAATGTTTATCAACTGATCACTACCCAATGAATGTACTTTATGAGAAAGTGGTAGTGGCATTTATGAAGTTGGTAAGTAAAGCTAGATCTGACCACATACAGAAAAAATTCAGCCTGCATATAAAAGAGCTAAAAACATTTAATAATCAATACTAAATATCTCAAAGAAGTATAAATTCCAAGAGAATGTAAAATATTATGATCAATACTTCAATATTCTTTTTAAAAGGTAACCAAGAAGATATTAGCAACAACCAAACTCATATCTATTTTTTCTTCTTTAAAAAACTTTGAGAATAGTCTATACACGAATTCAAAGTATCCTTGATTTTAAAAAAATGAAAACAAAAAAGGATGCTTTTGCAGAATATTTTCTATAGCAAATCATACCTTCTCAGTCCCATAAATGACTGAGAAACTTTTAAAAAATAAGTTACTGCTATGATTTGTTTTGATTGACTACTAAAAATCCATTTGACTAGATACAGTGAAATGTAGTATTTGAAGCTCTCTCCATAGATGTAGATAAACTTGTGGCATAATGACAGAGTATCAATATCAAGCCAAGCATTAGAAGGGCAGATATGTTTCCCAAAGATGTCCAGTATACCAGAAGAAAAACTACATAAATTTCAAATAGAACCTGCTTCTCTATCAACAATTTCTAAGATGCTCTTCTTTGAGGATGCCAATGTGCACCAATACACACAATAGGATTAAGAGCTCCTTAATGAGTTCATGATTACTGAATACACCGGCCTAGCAAGAGACGCTGGAAAACAAAGTGGATAAAAAACACACTGTCCAGATTATAACATGAGGCTGAGTTAGTTTACCATTACTGAAAACAAGCACTGCAAATGGACAATGAGCTGAGCCTCAAATTTAGGAGTGAGAGGTCAAATTTAGGCACAAACACAGTGTTTCCAATGATCTACATTTATCCCTGTTACAAAAGCTTATCTTTTGATCAGTGATACTATGAGGCCATGAGTCTCAAATACCATGAGTTCAAAAGAAGTAAGAGTATAGACAATCCAAAAGTCAACAGAAATGCATTAGGTGGATAAAAGTTGGCAACAACATATAGTCAAAAATGACTTGTATAAAATTACAAGAAACAACCCTTTTTGCCCAACACAGAAGAGATATGAGAAGACAGTCATTCCTCTGTAGAGAACAAGAGGGGTGTCTGCTGCCAGATGGTTTACATATTGATCAATTTTGCTCACTTAAAAAACTGTTATATGGGATGGTGGCTTTGGGGAGTGAGGATGAGAGGGGTTACAAATGGAAATTTAGAAAATGTAAATAAAAATATATTTTAAAGGCTTTACAAACAGATAATGGTGAGCAGAGGTATCAAACAGCCTGACAATACTCCCTAATGGAGGCTGAGCCTGATTAAAACAAAATTGTGAAATATTTAGGAAAATAAAAATACAATAAAACATAATGTTAATATGTGTTTTTCTAAGTCGATATGCATCCAATGACTGTTTCAGCGGCCTTATTTCTATTTGACTTTGATACTACTGGTGTAGGGGACATGATCAAGGACATGGATGGCCAGAAATGGAGATAAGTCCATCATATAGTGAGAAAAGTGGCAAATGGATGGACAACCCCAAAGTTCAGAATATCTGCAAAATATTCAAATGATAAGAGGAAGGTCTCCATGGAGTACATTAAACAGAAATACCATAATGGCTTTATGGAAAGGAACCAGACAATAATAATAGCAATGGATGAGATGAGTGATGATCTGTTACAATGATCAGAGTACCCAAACCAATGACTATGCATTCTTTGAAATATGAAAGAATTAAACTGAGGCTCCAATTCTCATCCTGCTCCAGGCATTTTATTTGTCTATGGAATGAAAATTCAAAAGGTAGGAATGAACACTATTTTAAAGGGTGGGTTATGAAACAAAAAATGAATAAATACGTAGCAACAATCTACTCAACACATACCATGTGTACAGGCTGATATAAGCTATAAAAACTACAGCAGTCCACACTTACAGATCAATGGGGGAGAATACGTGGTACACAGAAAGACACTGCCACATTTAACAAATACTAAGAACTAATTTTATGCAAGGCATTTTATTAGAAGCTTGTGATAAAAAGCCAAAAATTGCAGGGAAAATTCCTTTGTCATTAGGGATCTTACAGTCTACAGCTAACTGTAATATAAGGTAGAATATAGAAGAATAATAAGAGGTATACAGTGCTAAGAGGGTTAATCAGAGAAAAAATCACTTCTGACTGAGGTGGGGAAGCATTAACAAAGACTTCATGGGAAAGATGGAACCAGAGCTGAACTGTGAAGCACAGGCAGAAGAAACAGGACGGACTGCAAAATAAATCTTTGCCTCTGATAGACAATATAAACATGTATATGCTCTAACTAGTTTCCCTTTTTGTATCTCAGCACCTCACAGTAAGTAGTATGATCAGAGTTATGAAACATTTCAAACATAGAAGGTGGCAGCTTGGTGGTGCTGGGAGTCAGGAAGACCTGAGTTCAAATGTGGCCTCAGACACTTAGTAGCTATGTGACCCTGTGCAAGCCACTTAACCCTGTTTGCCTCAGTTTCCTCATCTGTAAAATGAGTTGGAGAAGGAAATGGCAAATCACACCAGTTTCTCTGCCAAGAAAACCCCAAATGGTGTCATAAAGAGTTGGACATGACTTAAAAATGACTGAACAGCAAAATCAGTCTCAACAGTATCCGTCTGTCTTTTTTAAGGCATCTGAAAACTCTCCATTATATGTTAGGTCATGCCCTACATGTGCACTTCTGAATATCTTTATTCCTAAATACAATATTTACGAAATGTTGGCAGCATGCTCAGAGGTGCATGAAATCCTGAACGTTACAGTAATTACTCATCCCTTTGTATTCTTGAAGTAAATTTTATCCAAAAATGTCCACAGCCTTTAGAAATTACAAAGGTACCACCCTTTTCAACATCGTGTGGTGGGTGGCAACTATTCGGATTTTGAAAACAAAAGAAGACAATCTGGGTATATTTTCTTCTTTTTTCAACTTTTTTTTTTAGTTTGTCCTCTTTTCTCCAATAGAAAGTAATTTATTTTATTTTCTATGGTGGAATCAAGCCTTTCCTTAACTACCCAATTAAACAGATACTCTCTTCCTAAAGATGGAGGTTCTCTTAGGCAGAATAGGATCCTTTCTCCCACTGGTGAGTTAAACAGAGTAGGCCCTCTTCTCTCACTGGCAAATTCCTCCTAGAGCTTTCATTTTGTGGAAGGGCCCAGGGCAGGCTTCATTCCCCTCCCAGCCTTATTTCTTGCTTTTAAATTTCAAAACCATACCTCCACCACTGTCTCATCCTAGAACTTCCCTCAGAACCTGGGGCTTCCTTATTCTGAAACATCCAATCACTCCTGGGGCCTTCTCAACCTGGAATATCCCGCTATGAGAGCTGGCCCCTTCTCTTGAGAGAGTTCCTCCTGGATACTGTATTTTATGGAGAGGCCTAGATCAGCCTACATTCCCCACTCCCAGCTCTGTTCCTGGCTACCAGAAATAAAAATCACGCCTCTGTTCTGGGTACCTTCATCTCTGCCCACCCCCAATCCATCCCCACCTCTAAACTGACATTAAAAGCATAGCATATTCTGGGCCCCATCCTGCCTATCCTAGCTTCACTGTCTTCCAAACCCACCTTCATCAATTCATGCTCTTCCCAAGCCCTAAAATGCAATCCTCATCCCTTAACTTTACCTAATTCTTGCCCAACCTTAAAAGCTCAGGTCAAGGGCCCCATTCACCCAGGACATTCTCTGACCATATTATGGGACCATCCAGACAAACTACACCAAGCTTCTCATTTTACAGAAGAGGAAACAGAGAAGCAGAAGGATGAAGTTACCTCCTAGAATATTTACTATATTAACTTCTCATTCACTTTGACATTTAATCATATACAGCCTTGTATTGCTAATTAACTGACAGAAGTAATCATCTTGTCTCCTAGACTATACTTCTCCAAAAGAAGGAGCTGGAAGGCAAAACCAAGAATAATTAATTATAGGGGAGCACATTTGAGCATAATTTAAAGAAAAGCTTTCTAACAATGAGAGCTATTCAAAGGTAGAAAAGGTTTGCCTCATAGCACAGAGAGTTCCCTCTTGCTAGAGGCCCCTAAAACAAAAAAAGCTGGCTTAATATTTATTGGAGATAGCAAGAAAGGGTTTTTATTCAAGTACAGGTAGGACTAGATGGCCTCTAAGGTCAGTCAGACAAGAAGCATTGATTATGTGCCCTGCACTGTGCTCAGTGCTCGAGATAAAAAGACAGATAAAAATCTGTCCCCTCCTTCCTGGATCACACTTTACATAGGATATATAAACAGCATAAATGGGAGACAATCTAGGCCTGGGGTTGGGGGGGATGGGGAACCAAGAAAGGCCTCATAACAAAAAGAGCTATTTGAGCTGAGTCTTAAAGGAAATCAAGGAAGCTAAGAAGTATAAGTAAGGAGGAAAGTGAGCATTTCAGACACGGGCAGTGACAAGAGACACACAAAGTGGAGTGTCATCCATCATGAATAGCTGGCAGGCCAGTGTAACTACATCATAGAGTGTGAGGAAGGGACGAAAATATAAGAAGACTGGTAAAGCAGGAAGGTGCTAGGTAATGAAGGGCTTTAAATGCAAAACTGAGTATTTTATATATGATCATAAAGTAGGTAATAAGCAACCTCCGGAGTTTAATGAGTAGAGGAGTAACACAGTCAGACCTGCATTTGAGCAAAATCCCTCTAGCAGCTGAGTAGAGGCCGGAATGGAAAAAGACTTGAGAAAGATAGCCCAATGAAAAAGCAATAGTCCAGGCAAGAAGTGATAAGGATCAGGGTGGTGGCAAGACAAACGGAGAGAAGAGGAGCATATACGAATTATGGAGGCAGAAAGAAGTGACAATAGATTGGATATGTAAGGTGAGTGCCAGTGAGGAGTCAAGCTGTTATCAAGGGTACAAACTGGAGTGACTGAATAAATGCTGGTACCTTTGACAGGACTAGGAGCTTTGGGAAAGAGGACAGGGTTTGGGAAGAAAGATAATGGTTTCCATTCTGGACATGCTGAGTTGGAGATGTGGAAGAACAGTGAAGGATATCCAAAAAGCAGTTTATGATGTAGAAATGTTGCCTAGAAAAGAGGTTAAGAATGGATATATAGATCTAGGGATTATCTGCAAAGAGATGAAAATGAAATCTGTGATAACTGATGAGATCACCAAATGAGACTGTACAGAGGAAAGTCCATGACAGAGACTTAGGGGACACGTAGAGTTAACAAGTGTGTCATGGATCAAGAAATCAGAAAAGGCTACTGAGGACAAACAATTAAACAGATAGAAGGAAAAACAAGAAGGAAAACCTAGAGAGAAAAGAGTATCCAAGAGGAGACATGACTGATAATGCCAAGTACTCCAGTGAGGTCAAGAAGGATGAAGATCAAAAACAAATTTAAATGGCCATTAGATTTGGCAATTAAATGATCGTTGGTAACTTTGGAGAAAATAGTTGGAGTTGAATGAAGGTTTAGAAGCAAGATTTCAGAGGGTTTAGAAGAATGTGGAAGCACCTTAAGTATATGTCTTTCTCAATAAATTACCAGGCTGTACACATGCTATGTGTTGAATAGACTGTTGTTGAAAAGGGTATGCACATTTTTATAGCCCTTTGGGCATAGTTCCAAATTGCTCTCCAGAATGGCTGGATCAGTTCACAACTCCACCAACAAAGTAACAGTGTTCCAATTTTCCCACATCCTCTCCAGCATTTATCATGTTCCTGTTTTGTCATGTTAGCCAATCTGACAGGAGAGACGTGTTACCTAAGAGTTGTTTTGATTTGGATTTCTCTAATCAATAGTGATTTAGAGCATTTGTTCATATACCTAATTTTTCATATGCCTATAATTTCTTCCTCTGAAAACTGCCTGTTCATATCCTTTGACTATTTCTCAATTGGAGAATGACTTGTATTCCTATAAATTTGGCTCAGTTCCCTGTATATTTTACAGATGAGGCCTTTTATATCCACTCAGCTTTTGAATTTTATTTATTTTTGCATCCTCTATGATCATTTTATAGAAAAATAAAATGTGTGGAACAGGAAGGGAACTGGAGCCCCAGGTTAAATTCTTTCACATTTCAAAGGATGCATAGTCATTGGTTTGGGTGTGTTTATATTTACAAGACTGACTTCTCTTTAATTATCCAAATCTGCTTAATATCAGAGATAAAAGAAGTTGGAGTTTAGAATCAAAGCAAGCATTATGTTCAATATTTAACCCATTTTAATTATGTCAAAACCACTCACCAATTTCAATCAATGTCCAACTCTGATTTTTATTCAGCAATTCAATCTTTCCAACTCCTCATGAGCCTTACTAATTCAGACAAATCAGGGTTTTCTACTCTGGATGGTCATGTTTTGGGGTTGGCATTCACCACAGATCTCTTTCAGTTTGATTATACAGCATTTCTCCTTACTACTACCACCCACATACACACTCCATCCTTAAACAAATCTCTAGCCCACCTCCTTCAGTTTCTTCACCATTTAATCAAACTGATCTCACTATAAATATAAAGTACACAGAGCTTACTGCTGCTAAATAATCCTGCCAACTTAGCCTTAACTCCTCATCTAGTTCTCCACAGCAACTGTTCAATTCCTTCTCCTCTCTCCTCTGGCCCCCCAAAACACCCCTGTCCCCCGGATTTAAGTCAGATACATTTTCTCCTACTCAACTAAAAACATGTAACATTAATTACCTCATAAAGGTTGGAGAATTTGTGGGAAAGTTGGAACATGAATTCATTGTTGGTGGAGTTGTGAGCTGATCCAACCATTCTGGAGAACAATTTGGAACTACATCCAAAGGGCTATAAAAACATGCATACCCTTTCACCTAGCAATACCACCTCTAGGGCTGTATCCCAAAGAGATGATAAAAATGGGAAATAAGGACTCACATGTACAAAAATATTTATAGCAGCTTTTGTTGTGGTGGCCAAGAATTGGAAATTGAGGGGATGCCCATCAACTGGGGAATGGCTGAATAAGTTGTGGTATATAAATGCAATGGAATACTATTGCACTATAAGAAATGATGGACAGGTGGACTTCAGAAAAACCTGGAAAGACATATATGAACTGATGCTGAGTGAAGTGAGCAGAACCAGGAGAACATTGTACATAGTAACAGCCACAGTGTGCGAAGACTGATTTTGATAGACTTAGCCCTTCTCAGCAATGCAAGGACCTAAAACGATTCCAAAGGATTTATGGCAGAAAATTCCATCCACATCTAAAGAAAGAACTATGGAATCTGAAGGCAAAGTGAAGCAGACTATTTTCTTTTTTCTTTTGTTTTGTTTTTTTCTTTCTCATGGTTTCTCCCTTTCATTAGAATTCTTCTACACAACATGACTAATGTGAAAATATGTTTAACAGGAATATATTTGTAGAGCCTATATCAGATTGCAGGCTGTCTTGGGGAGAGGGGAGGGAGGAGGGAGGGGGGAGGGAAAGAAAATTTAAAACTTATGGAAGTGAATGTTGAAAACTAAAAATAAACAAACTAATTTAAAACAACATTATCTTGGTTTTTTTTAAATGTTTTTTATTTTTTATTATTTTGGGGGGGCAGGGCAATTGGGGTTAAGTGATTTGCCCAAGGTCACACAGCTAGTACATGTGTCAAGCGTCTGAGGCCGGATCGGAACTCAGGTCCTCCTGACTCCAGGGCCAGTGCTCTACTCATTGTGCCACCTAGCTGCCCCGTCTTGGTTTTTGACCTCTATTTTTCACAACCTCAAAATCATTCATTCTTTCTCACTCTTCCTTCCCCTCTCCTTCTTTCCCAGCCACAGGAGACATAATCACACCACTCACAAAAGCTAATCTTCTATTTACATCCTTCGTCCCATTCTTTCCCATCCTTTCCAAAGACCTGAATCTTTTGGTCATCAATTCTCACAAGCAAATTCAGTCTCTACTTCTCCAATGACTTATCTGCTTACAAAGATGTTTCCCTAGTCCCTTAAAATGGCTCACTTTCCCTTGATCTTTCTACCCTGACCACTGTCTCATCTCTCTCCTCTCCTTAACAGCTCCACCTTTTTAAAAAAAATTATCTACACCTGATACCTCCACTGCCTCACTACCTATTATCTCCTCAACCTCTTAAAATCTAGCTTATGCCCTCCACCTACAGAAAATGCTCTAAAGTTAGCAATAACATCCTCATCCTAAATTTAATTATCCTTTTTCAATATCCTTAGCTTTTTCTAGTTTTGACACTCTTGAATACTATTCCTACTGGATTTTTGCGGGCCCACCTGCTTGAGAATCAGCAGGCTTTCCTGGCTTTCTTACTCTCATCATACTACTCTCATCATTCCTTTGGTTCTTCACTGGCTGCTCATCCTCTTTCCTGGTCCTATGGGTTCCCATGATTGTCTTTAGCTCTAGCCAAGTTCATTATTTTACCCTTAAATCAGATGTTAGTATTCGTACTACGAAGCGCAGAACTTTGCAGCTGCCCAAATTTTCCTTCTCCCTCCCTTCTCATACATAGTTACCGTGGCCTATCACTAACATCTCTAGAACTCTCCTCCATCTCTCTATTCCTACTTTTACCACATTAGTCCAGACCCTCATGATCATCTTCCTGTTCTGCAACCTGAAATCAACTTGCCTTTCCAGACTTTTCAAAAGTATTCCCTCCCATATACTCATACTCCACTATTACTCTCAATCACCTTCCGTCGCTCCCAACATGTATTACCTTCTCACACCTTCATTTACACTGTTGCCAACGCTTGGAACACACTCTTCCCCTGTAAGTGTTTTATTCCTACTCTTCTCCTGAAGCCTAATTCAAATGCTACCTCCTTTACAAAACACCTCCCTTGTCTCCCCCCCTGCCTTGGTATTGACTTTCTCCCTCACATAGCATTCAGATTTCCCACCTCTGCAATGTACTGACTACATAAATAGCGTGTATTACTACCAAGGTTGGTGTCCCATCTCCCTACCAGATTGAAAAGTTCTTTAGGGTAGGGACTGAGTCTTACATAAACTTTCCCTGGGGCTAGCACAGTTCTTTCCATTCAACATGCAGTTTATCAATATTTCTTATATGTACTGTATTAAATAATACAGCCAGATTCAATTATTTTGAAGCTGTAACATTCCATAAACAAATTCAAGACATCTTGAGCACAGACATTTCATTCTTTTGGCTCTACCCTTTTGAAGTCAGCACCTAAAAACTCAGGCCTTTTTGGGAGGAGGCGGGGTGGGGGTAGACAAAGACAAATACATTTGCCATTTTAAAAAAATCAATGTGACCATAACAATAGGATGAAATAAAACTTTTCCCATTATAATATTTAAGCCAGAAATAAATGGAGGAACTGGTACATGAGCTAAACAGTTTATGAAGATATCACAAAACAAATCAATATTTAATTTTAAATCAATATTTAATTTTATCTTTAACTTTTTGTACTTTATTAAACAAAACCCTGGTACAGGTAGGAGACTAAGGGTATCCTAAAAATATAAATATCACACACACACACACACACACACACACACACAAAACAGAGCTTCTCATCACTTTCTCATTTTCACTATTTTTGTTCTTCCCCATCCTTACAGGACGAACAAGTTTTCAGAGCCCTTTGCAGTGTGGTTTTGCTCTTAGGAAGCTTTACATAAATATTTATGAGTGTTTTAATATCAGCAGAAAGTTCTCTGCAGTAGTAGGGAGGTCAGGCTTGACTCTCCAAACTCCACATGGAGATTAAGAGAATATATTGCTACAGTAAAGTGTATATGGCAGTTCTAGGCCAACCTTATCTTAGGTATTTTAATCGCTGGATCTCAGAAAGTTATCTTTGTACTATAAAACAGAAGTAACTCTGGATTCCTGTTTGTATTAGCATTTCCAAAGCATTTATCTTAAATATGGCTCTAATAACTTTGATAATTCCTTAACTTTCAATGGTCCAAGGATTCTTAAAATGACTGCTCTATTTATGCCTTATGCTAAGTTGGGAAGGTTACTACACACAAAATTGGGGTTAGCTATACCATGACACTGCAGAAGCTCTGAGATGAAAATGACCTCAAAGAGGTGATCATTGCCTAAATGGGAATCCCTTAATTAAAAAAAAAAACAAATCAAAAAAACAAAAACCTGGGGCAAGTGGTCATCCATTTCCCAACACTGAAGCTAGATTCAAAAATATTAACCTAATGTGTTAAAAATTATTTACCTTACGAATTGTATGCTTGAAAGTCCTATGAACAGCTACTGCATAAGCTCCTTTACATTCTTCTTTTTATTTAATAAAATGGCACCTCTTATTACTCTGAAGTAAATCTCATTACAAACAGGAAAAAGAAAACCTCAATAGGATACTAAGAGAAATAAGTCTCTGTAGTTATTCTATAAGTTATTTCCTTTGGGGCACTAGGTCTGCAAATAATATAAACTGCCACTAAGTGGATGGTGGTATCTGGGCTCTAGCTTCAGGGTTTGAGTGCTGATGTTTTCTTCCCACTGACTGGGTTAACTAAGCTACTAAGAAGGCAATTTTCCATTCAGTTATTGTTGTCCTTTCAAAAAATAGAAACTCTGTTAAAAAGGAAGAAAGCAACAATTGCTACACATAAAGAGATTGATATGAGAGACGTACAGTATAGCAGATAGAGACACAAGCTACGTGATTGCGTAGGTTATTTTTTTTTGTTTTTTATTTTTATTTTTTTAATTTTTTTTAAATTTATGTAATATATTTAGTTTTCAGCATTGATTTTCACAAAAGTTTGAATTACAAATTTTTTCCCCGTTTCTACCCTCCCCCCACTCCAAGATGGCGTATATTCTGGTTGCCCCATTCCACAGTCAGCCCTCCCATCTGTCACACCAGTCCCCTCCCACCCCTTTTCCCTTCTTCTCTTGTAGGGCAAGATTAATTTCTATGCCCCATTGCCTACGTATCTTATTTCCTAGTTGCATGAAAATTTTTTTTTGTTGTTGTTTTTGAACGTCTGTTTTTAAAACTTTGAGTTCCAAATTCTCTCCCCTCTTCCCTTCCCACCCACCCTCCCTAAGAAGGCAAGCAATTCAACATAGGCCACATGCGTATCATTATGTAAAACCCTTCCACAATACTCATGTTGTGAAAGATTAACTATATTTTGCTCCTTCCTAACCTATCCCCCTTTATTGAATTTTCTCCCTTGATCCTGTCCCTTTTCGAAAATGTTTTTTTTTATTACCTCCTCTCCCATCTGCCCTCCCTTCTATCATCCCCCCTTTTTTATCTTCTTCCTCCTCCTTTCCTGTGGGGTAAGATACCCAATTGAGTGTGTATGGTATTCAGTCCTCAGGTCAAATCTGATGAGAGCAAGATTTACTCATTCCCCCTCACCTGCCCCCTCTTCCCTTCCTACAGAACCACTTTTTCTTGCCACTTTTATGTGAGATAATTTACCCCATTCTCTCTCTCCCTTTCTCCCTTTCTCAATATATTCCTCTCTTATCCCTTAAATTGATTTTATTTTTTTAGATATCATCCCTTCATATTCAACTCACCCTGTGTCCTTTGTGTGTATATATACATATGTATATGTATATACACCTACATATATACACACATAAACACACACATATGTATATATATGTTTACACACACACACATATATATATACATATATATACACATACATACATACACACACATACACACATATTCCTTTCAGCTACTATGATATTGAGGTCTTATGAATCATACACATCATCTTTCTATGTAGGAATGTAAACAAAACAGTTCAACTTTAGTAAGTCCCTTATGATTTCTCTTTGTTGTTTACCTTTTCATGCTTCTCTTGATTCTTGTGTTTGAAAGTCAAATTTTCTATTCAGCTCTGGTCTTTTCACTGAGAAATCTTGAAAGTCTTCTATTTTATTGAAAATCCATATTTTACCTTGGAGTATGATACTCAGTTTTGCTGGGTAGGTGATTCTTGGCTTTAATACTAGCTCCATTGACCTCCGGAATATCATATTCCAAGCCCTTCGGTCCCTTAATGTGGAAGCTGCCAGATCCTGTGTTATCCTGATTGTTTTTCCACAATATTCAAATTGTTTCTTTCTGGCTGCTTGCAGTATTTTCTCCTTGACCTGGGAGCTCTGAAATTTGGCGACAATGTTTCTTGGAGTTGTCTTTTTGGGATCTATTTGAGGAGGCAATCTGTGGATTCTTTCAATTTCTATTTTACCCTCTGGCTCTAGAATATCAGGGCAATTCTTCTTGACAATTTCTTGAAATATGATATCTAGGCTCTTTTTTTGATCATGGCTTTCAGGTAGTCCAATAATTTTTAAATTATCTCTCCTGGATCTATTTTCCAGGTCAGTGGTTTTTCCTATGAGATATTTCACATTGTCTTCCATTTTTTTATTCCTTTGGTTCTGTTTTATAATATCTTGATTTCTCATAAAGTCACTAGCTTCCACTTGCTCCAATCTAATTTTTAAGGTAGTATTTTCTTCAGTGGTCTTTTGGACCTCCTTTTCCATTTGGCTAATTCTGCCTTTCAAGGCATTCTTCTCCTCATTGGCTTCTTGGAGCTCTTTTGCCATTTAAGTTAGTCTATTTTTCAAAGTGTTGTTTTCTTCAATATTTTTTTCAGTATTTTTTGGGGTCTCCTTTAGCAAGTCATTGACTTGTTTTTTATGGTTTTCTTGCATCATTCTCATTTCTCATCCCAATTTTTCCTCTACTTTTCTAACTTGCTTTTCCAAATCCTTTTTGAGCTCTTCCATGGCCTGAGACCAGTTCATGTTTTTCTTGGATGCTTTTGGTGTAGGCTCTTGCACTTTGTTGACTTCTTTAGGCTGCATGTTTTGGTCTTCTTTTTCACCAAAGAAGGATTCTAAAGTCTGAGACTGAATCTGGGTGTGTTTTCGCTGCCTGGCCATGTTCCCAGCCAACTTACTTGACCCTTGAGTTTTTCGTCGGGGTATGACTGCTTGTAGAGCAAAGAGTACTTTGTTCCAAGCTTGAGAGGATGAGCTGTTGATTTCAGAGCTGTTTCTATACAGCCAGCTCTGCCACCCCAGCACTCCTCCTTCCTCAAGAACCACCAACCTAGACCTGATGCAAATCTTCAGCAGGCTCTGCACTAATACTCTGATCCACCACTTAATTCCTCCCACCACATGAGCCTGGGGCCGGAAGTAACTGCAGCTGTAGTTCTGTAGCTGCACCTCCCCCAATGCCCCTGGGGCAGTGGGCAACAGAGAACTCTGTCCCCCGCAGCTTTTCCCACTAACCTTCTCAGTTGCCTTTGGTGTTTGTGGGTTGAGAAGTCTGGTAACTGCCACAGCTCATTGATTCAGGATGCTAGGGCCTGTCCTGCCCGGCTCCTGGTCTGGTTGGTCCTGCTGTCTCCCACGCTGAGCTCCACTCCCCTCTGCTCTGTGCATGATAGACCTCATCCATCGACCATCCAGGCTGTCCTGGGCTGGATCCCTGCTTCCCTCTGCTATTTTGTGGGCTCTGCAGTTCTAGAATTTGTTCCAAGCCATTTTTATAGGTTTTTGGAGGGACGTGGTGGGGAGCTCACACAAGTCCCTGCTATCCAGCCACCCTCTTGGCTCCACCCCTGGAAGTCCCTGAGTAGGTTATTTAGTCTCAGTGTACCAAGCAAAGGGCAACCATGGGTCTTGGGTCCATGTCATTTAAATACCAGTTGAAAGAAATGGGCACGGTTAAGTCTGTAGAAGGAAAGCTTTGGAAGGGGGGAGGAGGGACATGATCCCTGCTTTCAAGTATCTGAAGGTCAATCATGCGAAGGATAGATTATACTTGTTCAGTTTGGCCTCAGAGGACAGAACTAAGTGGAGATTGCAAAAAAGACAATTAAGGTTTGAAATCAGAAAAATTTCCCAGAAACAAGAGTTGTCCCAAAGGGGACTGGACTGTCTCAAGAAATGGTAGGATCCCCTCCTTTGAAGCCTTCCAACAGAAGCTGGCAACCATTTCTTGCTTATGTGATAGTGGGAATTTCCTTCACGTATGGGTTGGACTAGATGGCCATGAAATTCCTTTGAACTCTCAAATCCAATGATTCTGTGAAGCTTTTTTCGTATTAAAATCCAGCTTAAAAAAACTATAAGGATTCCAAGGAATATAAATTAATTTGAGGGCTCTTAACCTGGGGTTCATGGACCAAGGAGTCTGTGAATGGATTTCTGGGGGGGTCTATAAATTTTTTTAATATTTTGATACCTTTGATATAATTTATTTTCCTTATAAATCTATGTATTTCATGTTATGCATTTGAAAACATTATTCTGAGAAAGGCTTCAGCAGACTGTTAAAGGAGACCATGACATAAAAAAGGTTAAGAACACCTGAATTACCTGACTAAATGCTTTTCTGAATTAAAAAAAAAAAACTTTAACATATGCATGTTACCAAAAACTGACAATCATCAGAAAGACAAACATCAATTGTAACCTCACTTCCCACATGCAACCTTGCCCTCTTTGACAACTCCATAGTTAGTGAGGCATAATACACAATAAAAACCAGGTGGTCATACCTGGAAAATGGGCTATTTTCAAGCACAGATCATTGTCTCAGATTATGAATGCAAAGTTCAGGTCCTTACATGCCCTGCACCCCAGTAATCTCTCTTGGTACCTACACTATTATACTTATCCTACTGATCTGATAACAATTGGGAGAAAGAAGAGAGGAGGAGAGGAGGAGAAAGACAACATTTTGCTCAGACTACCAGCTGGAAGTTCAGTATTCCTAGCCACAGTAAAATATTACAGAAACTACTAGTTGGCCCAGACCCAGAGGAATACTGCCTCTGAAAAGTTAGAAGCCCATATTGCAAGCCAGGAAGGTATCTAAGGTTATTTGCTTTAACAAGGGAGTTGGTCTCCCCAAGAAAGTACCATTGTAGCATTCCAAGGAGTTTCAGAATTACTAAAACACATCTTGAAAAAATTTATTTATTCAGCTCAGGTTACATAAGGATTCTCCAAGAAGAAAGGTCAGTGAGGTAACCAAGAGCTATAGATTTTATTGGAAGCAAGGAAAGAATGGATAAAAGCGAGAAGGAATTATGAAGTCTTGAGTCTCTGTCAGCAGAAAGTGAATAATCTCAAAGGTCAGGGGAAACATAAGAACAGAAATAGAAGGTGTGTACTCATAAAAAGATTTCACAATATGCTGATATAATTATGACAAGTTGCTATACAAGATAGCTGAATTTTTAAATACTCCTATTTATGCTTCATTTGTCCATGAGCACTACCATTAATAAGTCTTTAATAACATTCATCTATATTTTAAACTCTATATTTTAAACTCAATTCTATATTTTAAACTCAATCATTAATATTTCAACATCAACTATGCTCACAACACTAAGCAACACAGTCGTCCCTGAAACTGGATGGAGGGTCACATCAATCTAAATCTTCTTGTCTTGGTGCTGTGCTGAATCTCCCCCCTTTCAGCCTTCATAATCCTACAACCTACACAGATATCACGTGGGGAGGGCTTCAGCATTACTTTATCTACCAGGCAAGCACAAGTTAGACTTACAAAAGCTTTTAAGCCAGCCAACCTTTTATAGAAATTTCAGAGGCATAACACTCACTTTTACTACATTCAGTAGACTGTAAGATCCTAGAGAGCAGAGACCATCTTTTGTTTTATGCTGGTACCTGTAGGACCTAGCACAGTGCCAACACAGTGGGCATTTGAGGAATGTTTGCTAGACTGGACTCAATTTATCATAGAAGCAGAATATAATTTGAGACATGAGAATTTTAAGAGAAGCATATATTAAAATTTGACTTATTCCTATACCAGAATTAACCACTTCTTTACCCAAAAAGTTTCAGTTATGACACTGATTTCACACTGAAACTTTTTAGTCCTAACAAGTCTTCCACATACAGAGGTCTTCAACATTACTCACCATTCAAATATACATTAGATTTTCATAGGCTTCCAGGTGTTCTGCAACGGCTAAGTGGCACATTGGATAGAGCAATGGACTTGGAATCAGGAAGACTCATCTTCATAAATTCCAATCCAGTCTCAGACACTTCCTGTGTGACCTTGGGCAAGTCGCTTAACCCTGTTTGCCTCAGTTACTCATCTGTAAAATAAGCTGAAGGAAATGGCCAACCACTCTAGGATCTTTGCCAAAAAAAAAAAAAAACCAAATGGGGTACAGAGTCAGATATGACTAAAAAAAAACAACAGCTACAACAAAACAAGGTATTCTACTATTTACCTTTTACTCTCTGAGAACCTGAAAAACCTAGAAAACCGGTTTCCTCTGAAATCTTATTTTATGCACTTAAAAACATTCTGAAAAGGGGTCTATAGGCTTCAGATTCTGCAAAAGGGACCATGACACAAAAAAGATTAGTGTTTCGCTTTCCTCACAATACTCCTATAAGGCAACTAAAATATTAGCTCCATTTTGCTGCTGCTACTACAACTACTACTACTGTCTACACAGTACTTTAATGTTTACAAAATCCTTAATATACATATCTAATTTTATCTTCACAACAGCTCCACTGGGTAGGTACTACTGTTATTATCTTATTTTACAGATGATGAAACTGAGGCCTGGAAAAGTCAAATGATTTACCCGTGACCACACAGCTGTATCTGAGCTGGGATGAACTGACATCTGAGTCCAAGCCCTACAATCCTAATGAATCTCCCTCAAATACCCTAAATATCAAAGTATCCCTAGACAAGGTAGAAATCTCTAATAATTGTTGAAGCCAAGATCTCTCTTCACTTATCCTATAACTCATGTTGAACATCACATTAGATATAGTAACAGTCAGCATCAGATTTTCAGTCTATCATTAACTGGAACTGAGAGATCATATTCTTAATATCCAAACTATATGGGCTGGCTGAGCACCTGGATATATACAACCCAAAAATCTCTCCTAGGGAACTTATGTTTTACTTTAAAAAACTGACTATAACTGATAGCAACTTAATGCAAAGAATAAGCCACGAGAACACTAAATTAGATGAAAGTCAAGACACAATGCACTCTGAGAACAAATAAATGAGGGAAGGGGAAAAATATTAAGACCTAATGAAATACTAAAAGGACAATACACACATATATGAGGAACAAGTGCAGCACTGCCCTACACAATAAAGATTCCTGGTAAGTTGTATGCTGAAGCTTATTTCCTAAGCGTAGGGTGAATGATAATTTTATTCTTGCTATGGACAGAAAAAGTTAACACATTCTTCAGTGCAAATGCTCAGGAAGAAAGCTTTCACAAAATCAAATATTTATTAGTTTGTGTTCAACAGATCCTCTTCCAATGTGTTGGATACCCGTATTAGTAAATCCTAATAAAGTACTAAGAACCCTAGAAGTGTTCAATCCAAACTAATTATTTAAATTATCCACATAATGTTCACTCCTGTATCTATGATACCTTAAGGTTTCACAGTTCCAAACTGCAACCAAATTCTAAAGTATATAAAAAAAAAAGCTAGACAGGGGGACAGAGCCAAAATGGCTAAGAAAAGGCAGCAACTTGCCTGAGCTCTCCTCAAAACCCCTTCAACACCTTTAAATAATGCCACAAAACAATTCCTGGAGCAGCAGAACCCACAAAAGGATGGGGTGAAATAATTTTCCAGCCAAAGATAACTTAGAACGTTAGCAGGAAAGGTCTGCCACACCTAGGAGAGAGTAGAGCACAGTCCAGTACAGGTTGTGCCAGCAAAGACGCAGCCCCAGCAAACCAAGGGCAGGGCTTGGGAGCCACTAAATCAGCAACTGGAGCAGTTGCTTCTGGAGCTCTCAAGTCACAGATGGTGAGGGGGTCGGACAACTGGTCAGGAGAGGTCTCTTTGCTAAAACTGAGGCTCTGTTGCTTTGCCCCTACTCGGATCTCGTTTACAATCCTGGGTGGCAGATCCAGGGTGAGGAGGAGCACTATCACACCAGAGCTTACAGCTACAGTGCAGCAGGGACCCTCATCACAGTTTACAGGGCAGAAAAGAGCACTTATGGTTGCTCACAGAGCAGAGCACAGGCCAGGAGAGTAGTGAACACACCTCTCCTCAGATCATACCACTTTGGAAGAACTAAAAGCTTACAGGTCCCTAGAAATACCTCTGAAAAGAGCTGAATAAAACCCCTGAAGCTTAGAAACAGAGCTCTACTTTAACAAAGAGTTAAATGTCAAGAAACATGCTGGGAAAATGAGCAAACAACAAAAAAGGATTCTCACCACAGAAAGTTACTATGGTGACTGTGGTGAAGATCAAAACACACATTCAGAAGAAGATAAAATCAAAGCTCCTGTATCCAAAGCCTCTAAGAAAAATATGAATTGGTCTCAGGACATGGAAGAGCTCAAAAAGGATTTTGAAAATCAAGTAAGAGAGGCAGAAGAAAAATTGAGAAAAGAAATGAGAGTGTGAAAGAAAATCATGAAAAAAGAGTCAACAGCTTTTGGTAAAGAAGACACATGCAAAAACACTGAAGAAAATAACGCCTTAAGGAACAGACTAGGCCAAATGGTAAAAGAGAATGCCTTAAAAAGCAAAATTGGCCAAGTGAAAAAAGAGGCACAAAAATCCACTGAAGAAAAAAAACTCCTTAAAAAGTAAATTGGCCAAATGGAAAAGGAGGTACAAAAGCTCACTGAAGAAAATAATTCCTTAAAAAACAGAATGGAGCAAATGAAAGCTAATGACTTTATGAGAAATCAAGAAACAATAAAACAAAACCAGAATTATTGGACTACCTGAAAGCCATGATGAAAATAAGAACCTAGACATCATCTTTCAAGAAATTATCAAGGAAAACTGCCTTGATATTCTAGAACTGGATGGTATAGTAGAAATTGAAAGAACCCACCAATCACCTCCTGAAAGAGATCCCAAAAATGAAAACTCCCAGGAATATTATAGTCAAATTCCACAGCTCTCAGGTCAAGGACAAAATACTGCAAGCAGTGAGAAAGAAACAATTCAAGTATCATGGAACCGCAGTTAGGATAACACAAGATATAGCAGCTTCCACATTAAAGGAGTAGAGGGCTTGGAATATAAAATTCCAGAGAGCAAAAGAGCTAGGATTATAATCAAGGATCACCCACCCAACAAAACTGATTATAATCCCTCGGGGGAAAAAAGACAGTCAATGAAATAGAGGATTTTCAAGCATTCTTGATGAAATCATAATGGACTTAATGAGATTAAACTATTTATATTCCTACATGGGAAGATGATGCTTGCAACTCATAAGAACTTTCTCATTATTAGGCCAGTTAGGAGTATTTATAGACAGAGGGCACAGGTGTGAGTTGAATATGAAGGACGATATCTAAAAAATAAAATTAAAGGGTGAGAGAGGAATGTCCTGGGAGAAAACAAAAGGGAGAGGTAGAATGGGATAAATTATCTCATGTAAAAAAAAGAAGCAAAAAAAGCTTTTACAGTAGAGAAGAAGAGGGGGGAGATGAGGGAGAGTGAGTGAACCTTACTCTCATCACAATTGGCTCAAATATACACACTTGATTGGGTACAGAAATCTATCTTATCCCAAAGGACAGTAGGAGGGGAACGGGATAAGAGAAGGGGGAGGGGTGATAGAAGGAAGTGTAGATTGGGGGAGTAGTTAGAAACAAAACAGTTTGAGGAGGGACAGGGTTAAAGGAGAGAGAAAATAGAATAAAAGGAGGAGAGGGGAAATAGGATGGCAGGAAATGGGTTAGCAATAGTAACAGTGTAAAAAAAACTTTAAAGCAAATTTCTCTGAAAAAGGCCTTATTTCTCAAACATATAAAGAACTGAGTCAGATTTATGAAAATAAGAGCCATTCCCCAATTGATAAATGATCAAAAGATATGAATAGTTTTCAGATGAAATGATCAAAGCTAACTATAGCCATATAATAAAATGCTCTAACTCACTATTGATTGAAGAAATGCAAATTAAAACAATTCTGAGGTACCACCTCATGCCCATTAGATTGGCTAATAGGATAGAAAAGGAAAATGGCAAATGGTGGAGGAGATGTGGGGAAAAATGAGACATTAATGCACTGTTGGTGGAGCTGTGAACTGATCCAGCCCATTCTGTAGAACAATTTGGAACTATGCCCAAAGGGCTATAAAACCCTGCAGACTCTTTGACCTAGCAATACCACTACTAGGTCTGCATCCCAAAAGAGATGAAAAAAAAAAACAAAGGAAAAGGACCTATATCTACAAAAATATTTATAGTAGCTCTTTTCTGGTGGCAAAGAATTAGAAAATGAGGGGATGACCATCAATTGGTGAATGAACAAATTGTGGTATGTGATTGTGATGGAATACTATTGTCTTATAAGAAATTATAAGCGGAATGCTCTCAGAAAAACCTGGCAAGACTTGCAAGAGCTGACAAAAAGTGAAATGTACTACATACAAATTAACAGCAATACTGTAAGACGATCAGCTATGAATGACTTAGTTATTCTCAGCAATACAATAATCCAAGACAATTCTGAAGGACTTATGATGAAAAATGCTATCCATACCCAGAGAAAGAACTGATGGTTTCTGGATTGATGCATTTTTAAAATTTATTTTTCTTGAGGCATTTTTGTCTGTTTTCTTTCACAACATAACTAATACCGAAATGTTTCGCACAGCTACACATGTATAACCTATATTGAATTCATACCTTCTCAGTGGGAGGGAGAGGGAGAAAGGGAAAGAATTCAGAACTCAAAGTTTTAACAACGAATGTTAAAAATTGTTTTTACATGTAACTGGGGGAAAATAAAAAACTTAAATAAAAAAATAAAGGCAAAAAAATTCAAATTCATTTCACTTCAAAAATGTGCCATATGCCACTGTTCTAGCTTAGATTCCATTGTCTCTTTCTTGTCTAAACTATTTTAATAGCCTCCTAACTATTCTCTTCAACTCTAACATCTCATTCTAATGAATCCTCATCTTTACTCAGACTAATTTTCTTGATATTCAGCTTTGATCATATTACCTCCAACCCAAAAAGAAAACCAAACATTCAATGGGGAATCCAATTGCCTTTTCAATAGAATATCAACTCTTCATCCTGGCATTCAAGGTCCTCTGTATGCAGGTTCCAACCTACTTTTCTGGTCATATCTATGTTATTCCCAATCATTTACTCTGGCTAAATTGGAGTATCTCTCAGATAGGGAAGGAGTGTCTCTCAGACAGGAGGAGAAGGGAAGGGAGGGAAAGGGAGGGGAGGGGAGGGGAGGGGAAGGAGGGAAGGGCGGGGGGAGAGGAGGGGGGGCAGAGGGAAGGGGAGGGGAGGGGAAGGGAGGGAGGCACCAAGTCTTCAAGCATGTACCTGAAGCAAATGTAACTGGATATATTTTATACTCAATTATAAAACCTGTTCCTCATTTTTTAAATTAAGTTTGTTAAAAAGACACTACAGGCTACACTTTAGAAATGACTTGGAGGGAAACTTCTCCAATATGAACACCAAGTCATTCATCTTTAGAGAAAGGGAAAAAAGATGTTAACATCAGATAAAGCAAGAATTACAAACACTTCCTACTGCTAAGCTCTTACTAAAAATAACCTAATGGAGAACAGAAAGCCACAATAAGCTTTTTAGAACAATTTTTCCTGCCTCATCTCAAAACCATCAACACAAACTCAAAAAGAAGCCTGTCTACATTTTAACTATGCTCAATTTGAACTATCCTAGGGAAAAAAAAACCAAAGAAGAATACCAAGAAACTCCAAGAGTTTCTCATAAAAACAAGCTTAATATATTTATCAATTCACCCATATCCATGATTAATTGTTGTGCCCAGGTTGCATCATGCAACATAAGGTAACTACACTGGTTAACAAAAGGAAAAGGAATCATGCCAGAGTAAGGTAAGAGACATACCAGGGTAAGTAAACAGCTCAAGCATTTTTGGGTTAATCACTGTACCAGTTCCAGTCAGTATATCTATTATCCTTGTCAGGAGATCTCAGCTAGTCTCATAGATTTAGAGCTAAAAGGAACCTCAAGGAGTCTTTAGTCCAATCTTTTCATTCTACATCTGAGAAAATATGAGGGCCAGAGAAGTTAGTGACCTAAAGTCACACAGGCAATAAAGCAGAACTGGAATTTAAATGCTGTCCCTTTAACTCCTAATACAGTACAATTTCTACTGTACCATACTGCTTCCCATTGATACATGCCAACTTTTCCCTTAACAGTTTGTATATAAACAAACTACAAAACATGCTATGAATTAAGGGAATGTTCCAGTATTCCTCCCGACTATCCCTTCTTAAATACTTTTCTATTTCTGTCCTCACTGCCATCCTTCCAATATCCTGGGTTTGTCATCTTAGAGTTACCTGGGACTCCTCACTCTCCCTTCACCTAACATACCCAATCAGTCACCAAGTCTTGCCACTTCTACTTTCCTGACATTTCTCACATCTGGCCCCTTTCTCCACCCCCACACAGCTACCACCTTAGCTCAAGCCATTGGTAACCCTACCTCAAGTCTTTCCCCACTCCAGTCCATTTCACCCACTGCTGCAAAAGTACTTTTCCTTAAGTGAAGACTAAATCATGGGACTCCTTAACTCAGTCAACTCCGGTGGCTCCCTGAATCTAGGATCCAATAGAAATTATTTTGTTTCACTTTTAAAGCCTTATTCAACCTGCCCCTAATTTATCTTTTCAGACTTAGTGGATATTATTTTCCCTCTCAGACTCTGCAATTCAATCAAACTGGCCTTCTCTCTGTTCCTCACATGCTACATTCCATCCATCTCCACGCCTCTGCAATGGCCATCCCCCATCCCTAGAACATATTCACTCCTCTCTTAACCTCATTGAATCTGTCTTCTTTAAGACCCAGCTCACACACTATCTTCTGCATTAAGCTTTCCTGATCCTCACCCCGCAAATACTAGTACCCTTCTTTCCAAATTACCTTGTATTTATGGGGTATATGTACATACATATGCATGTATGTTCCTACTTATTGTCTCCCTCATTATAACCTAAGCCACTCAAGAGCAGAGATTGTTTTATATTAGTATTTATGTTCCCAGCACCAAACAAAGAATTTGGCGCATAGCAGGACCTTAATACTTAATGACTGATTTACATTAGTGATAAAATTAAAGAGTAAACATACATACTTTCATTTCATTTCCCTTCTTTATTGAATTTCCCTTATGCTTTTCAAACCTAACATTTCATATAGTTAGAAGTGGCCAGTGGGGGAAAAAAATGAAAGCCCTTTTTTTCTCGATCCTTATACAAATAGTGTTCTGGGTAAAATACATTATATAGTAATCTTAATAAACTAAGACTTCAAAAAATTTTACTAACAATGCTGCAAATCACATATAGCTATTCACATAGTATATTCATGAAGTATCATAGTTACATTCCATACTATCCTTTAGTAAAATCATTTACACAATGACATTGTGAAGAATCATTGTAATATAGACCCCTATGTGATAAAACACGCACAGCTATGAATTTTTTTCAGAGAAAGGTACATTAATGCAAAATGTTTAATGAGCATCATAGTTTAAATGGAAAATGGCTAACTATTTTGGAAATCTGACCAGTGAAAAGCAAAATAAATTCTTGGGGACCGACTCCACTGCTATCTATAAATACTTTAAATACCTTATGATTTCATTTGATTAACATTTCATAAACCCAGATCACAACACCTCAATACCTTAGTAAGGAGCATTTGTTATTTAATTTTATAAAAATTACTTATTTTCTAAAATACCAGAACACCCTAAGTAGGGCATACAGTTAGCAGTAACAAAATACTAGAATAGTTTGTTAGTGTTTTTTGTATGTTTTTGCCCAAACTACCTGAGGTCAACTCAGTTAACAGATGTGAGAGTGGTTTATACAACAGAAGAAACCAATCCAATTCAATAAATATTTAAAAAGTATTAAGTGTCTTATGTGCCAGGTACAGTGCTAAGCACTGGGGATACAACTGATAAAAAAGACAATCCCTACCCTTAAGAAGCTTACAACCTAATGTGGGGAGCGGGGAAGCAGCGCGGAAGGTTGGAACACCAGGGGATACCAGCAGGGGAATCTTGTTCTGTGGCGGGGAAACCAGGCAGAGCAGAAGATACAGAGTGGAATGAATCCAAAAGTCCACTTTCTGCCTTTTCTAAAGGAAGGTATTGAGAGGACTTGGTACCCCACCCTCCAGATGGAAGAAGAGGCTGAAGGAGGTGATATCAGTCAAGAATTGAGTTAGTAGGTCTTTGGTCTAAGAGGGAGATAGCCAAATGGCCATTATTTCATTAAAATTCCAGCATTATTAATAAAACAATTAAATTACTTAGAAATAATATTGGGGGGGCAGAGCCAAGGTGGCAGTGTGAAAACAGGGATTTGCTTGAGCTCTCCCCCAAATCCTTCCAAACACCTGTAAAAAATGACTCTAAACAAATTCCAGAGCTACAGAACCCACGAAATGACAGAGCAGAACAAGTCTCCCGCCCAAGACAGCCTGGACGGTCACTGGGAAGGGTCTATCACACCATGCCAAGAGTGGAGGACAGCCCAGAGTGGGCTGCGCCAGTACAGACCAGGCAGGAGCAGACTGGGCAGAGCAGGCCTCAGGGCACTGAATCAATCACTGGTAGCTGTGGTGGTTTCCAGACTTCTCAACCCACAAACACCACAGACAACTTAGCAGGTCAGTGAGAAAACTGTTGGACTTGGGTGAGAGAAGGGCATGGTCCAGACCCAGCCCCAGGGTGGTAGAGGTGGCTGCAGTGGGGCAGCAGCAGCGGCAGCTGCTTCCAGAACTCCAGGACCACAGACTTTTGGGGGAATCAAGTGGCTGATCAGAGTGGGAGTGCAGAGATCTCTTTGATGGCACTGAGGCAGGGTTCTCTTGCTTTGCCCTGCTTGGATCTGGGTCACAGTCCTGGCTGGCAGTCCTTAGGGAAGTTAAGCACTGGTGTGGCAGAGCTTATGGTGGCTGTGGGTGAGGGAGTCGTCCTGGTAGTTACATGGCAGAAAGAAGTACTTGCACTCACAGACCAGAACACAGGCCAGGAGAAGAGTATCATACCAGCTTAAAATACAAGTAGCTCTGAAAACAGCAGCAGGTTTAAAACCCCTGAAGCTTGGGACAGAGCACGCTCCACTATGGAAGAAGTCATACCCTGACAAAGAGCTCAAAAGTCAAGTAATTGGCTGGGAAAATGAGCAGACAGTGTAAAAGAACTCAGACTACAGAATCTGACTTCGGTGACAAAGAAGATCAAAGCATATAGCTAGAAGAAGTCTCCAAGTAAAAAATACTACATCAAAAGCCTCCAAGAAAAATATGTTGGTCTCAGGCCATGAAAGAGCTCAAAAAGGATTTGGAAAAGCAAGTAGGAGAATAGAAGAAAAACTGGGAAGAGAAATGAGAGAGATGCAAGAAAATCATGAAAAATGAGTCAATTGCTTGCTAAAGGAGACCCCCAAAAAATAGTGAAGAAAACAACACCTTAAAAAATACACTAACACAAATGGCAAAAGAGCTCCAAAAAGCCAAGGAGGAGAAGAATATAGTAAAAGGCAGAATTAGCCAAAAGGAAAAGGAGGTCAAAAATATCACTGAAGAAAATAATGCCTTAAAAATTAGATGGAGGGAGGGGGGTGGAGCCAAGATGGCAGCTGGAAAGCAGGGACTTGCATGAGCTCCTTGCCAGGTCCCTCCAAAAAACTATAAAAAATGGCTCTAAACAAATTCTAGAACTTCAGAACCCACAAAATAGCAGAGGGAAGCAGGGCTCCAGCCCAGGACAGCCTGGATGGTCGCTGGGTGAGGTCTATCGTTCATGGAGCTGGGAGCGGAGGGGAGCAGAGCCCAGTGAGGGCGGTGGGAGGACCAACCAGACCAGAAGCGAGGCGGAACAGGCCATAGCACCCTGAATCAGTGAGCTGTGGCAGTTACCAGACTTCTCAACTCCAAAACACCAAAAACAACAGAGAAGGTTAGTGGGAAAAGCTGCAGGGGACAGAGTGAAAGTTCATGGATCAGCCACCGCCCCAGGGGCAGCAGGGGCTGGTGCAGCTACAGAACTACAGCTGCAGTTGCTTCCAGCCCCAGGCCCACCTGGTGGGAGGAATTAAATGGCGGATCAGAGCAGGACTGCACAGCCTGCTTAAGATCTGAGACAGGTCCAGGTTGGTGGTTTTTGGGGGAGGAGGAGTGCTGGGGTGGCAGAGCTGGCTGTATAGAAATGGCTCTGAAATCAACAGCACATCACCTCAAGCTTGGAACAAAGTACTCTTTACTCTACAAGCAGTCACACCCCAATGACAAACTCAAGGGTCAAGTAAGTTGCCTGGAACATAGCCAGGCAGCAAAAATGGACTCAGATTCAGTCTCAGACTTTGGAATCTTTCTTTGGTGAAAAAGAAGACCAAAACATACAGCCAGAAGAAGTCAACAAAGTGCAAGAGCCTACATCAAAAGCCTCCAAGAAAAACATGAACTGGTCTCAGGCCATGGAAAAGCTCAAAAAGGATTTGGAAAAGCAAGTTAGAGAAGTAGAGGAAAAATTGGGAAGAGAAATGAGAAGGATGGAAGAAAACCATGAAAAACAAGTCAATGACTTGCTAAAGGAGAAACAAAAAAATATTGAAAAAAATACTGAAGAAAACAAAACCTTAAAAAATAGACTAACTCAAATGGTAAAAGAGCTCCAAGAAGCCAATGAGGAGAAGAATGCCTTGAAAGGTAGAATTAGCCAAATGGAAAAGGAGGTCAAAAAGACCACTGAAGAAAATACTACTTTAAAAATCAGACTGGAACAAGTGGAAGCTAGCGACTTTATGAGAAATCAAGATATTATAAAATAGAACCAAAGGAATGAAAAAGTGGAAGACAATGTGAAATACCTCACTGGAAAAACCACTGACCTGGAAAATGGATCCAGGAGAGAGAATTTAAAAATTACTGGACTACCTGAAAGCCACAATCAAAAAAAGAGCCTAGATATCATCTTTCAAGAAATTATCAAGGAGAACTGCCCTGAGATTCTAGAGCCACAGGGCAAAATAGAAATTGAAAGAATACATCGATCACCTCCTCAAATAGATCCCAAAAAGAAATCTCCAAGGAATATTGTTGCCAAATTCCAGAGCTCCCAGATCAAGGAGAAAACACTGAAAGCAGCCAGAAAGAAAGCATCTGAGTATTGTGGAAACACAATCAGAATAACACAAGATCTAGCAGCTTCTAAATTAAGGGATCAAAGGGCTTGGAATATGATATTCTGGAGGTCAATGGAGCTAGTATTAAATCCAAGAATCACCTACCCAACAAAACTGAGTATCATGCTCCAAGGCAAAATATGGACTTTCAATAAAATAGAGGACTTTCAAGCTTTCTCAGTGAAAAGACCAGAACTGAATAGAAAATTTGACTTTCAAACACAAGAATCAAGAGAAGCATAAAAAGGTAAACAACAAAGAGAAATCACAAGGGACCTACTAAGGTTGAACTGTTTTGTTTACATTCCTACATGGAAAGATGATGCATGTAATTCATGAGACCTTAGTATTAGGGTAGCTGAAGGGAATATACATTTTATATATATACATATATATATATATATACACATATATACACACACACACACACACACACACACACACACACACACACACATATATACATATATAGAGAGAGAGAGACAGAGGGCACAGGGTGAGTTGAATATGAATGGATGATATCTTAAAAAAAAATAAAATTAAGGGATGAGAGAGGAATATATTGAGAGAGGGAGAAAGGGAGAGATAGAATGGGGTAAATTATCTCACATAAAAGTGGCAAGAAAAAGCAGTTCATTGGAAGGGAAGAGGGGGCAGGTGAGGGGGAATGAGTGAATCTTGCTCTCATCATATTTGACTTGAGTAGGGAATAACATAACACACTCAATTGGGTATCTTACCCCACAGGAAAGGAGAAGGAAGAGGATAAAAAGGGGGGACACAACAGAATGGAGGGCAGATAGGGGGAGGAGGTAATCAAAAGCCAACACTTTCGAAAAGGGACAGGGTCAAGGGAGAAAACTGAATAAAGGGGGATGGGATAGGAAGGAGCAAAAGCAACATCAGTATTGTGGAAGGGTTTTATATAACGATACTCATGTGGCCTATGTTGAATTGCTTGCCTTCTTAGGGAGGGTGGGTGGGGAGGGAAGAGGGGAGAGAATTTGGAACTCAAAGTTTTAAAAGGAGATGTTCAAAAAAAAGTTTTTGCATGCAACTTGGAAATAAGACATACAGGCAATGGGGCAAAGAAATCTATCTTGCCCTACAAGAAAGTAAGGGGGAAGGGGATAAGGGAGCAGGGAGTGGGGTGATAGAAGGAAAGGGCAATCAGAATATATGCCATCTTGGAGTGGGGGGAGGGTAGAAATGGGGAGAAAATTTGTAATTCAAACTCTTATGAAAATCACTGCTGAAAACTGAAATATTAAATAAATAAATAAGAAGAATAAAGAGAAATGATTGTTGAAACTAAAATAAATTAAAAGAACAAAGGATTGAGTTAGTAGCATGGTGGTGAGATTAGAGGTGATGCACTTATTCTGGGAGAGGCATTTGAGAGTTAAGGACTGGCCCAGGGAGCATCTCACTAGAGCTGATGTAAAAGTCTCAACAACAGAATTTAAGAATATTTGTTTCTTCCTCCATCTCTTTAGCATTGCTCCATTTTGGTCTCCTGTGTTTTTTTAATAGCTATTGGTCATTTTGGTTCAGTTTTCAGAGCTATAAAGTGCTATGAAGTTGCCGACTGCTGTAATAGCATGACAATAATCATGCCATCAAAGGCAATCCCTCTTGTAGACCATGGAATACTTAGTATATGAGTGGGTTCGAATTAGAGGAATATGGGATGGGTACATGACTAAAAGCACAGGAGATGACCATGTCTGTGAAATTTTTCCCATTTCTTTTTTCCATTACATGTAAAAAATTTTAACATTCATTCATTCCCTTCATTGGGAAGGCAAGCAATTTGTTTAGTTATATATGTGCAGTCATGCAAAACATATTTCCCTATTCATCATTCTGTGAAAACAAAACAAGAAAAAAAGTGAAAAATGGTATGCTTTCATCTGCATTCAGATTTTATCAGTTCTTTCTCTGGAGGTAGAAAGTATTTTTTTCAAGTCCTTCAGAACTGTCTTAGATCACTGTATTGCTGAGAATAGGCAAGTCATTCAAAGTTGTTCATCATATAATATGGCTGTTACTGTGTACAATGTTCTCCTTGTTCTGCTCACTTCACTTTGTATCGGCTCATGTTAAGTCTTTGCAGATTTTTCTGAAATCTGCCTGCTCATCATTTCTTATAGCACAATAGTATTCCTCTACAATTATATACCACAACTTGTATAGCCATTCCTCAATTGATGGGCATCCCCTCAATTTCCAATTTTGTGCCACCACAAAAAGAGCTGCTATAAATATTTTTGTACATATTGGTCCTTTCTCTTTTTTCTTTTTTATTTCTTTGGGATATAGACCTTGTATGCTATATATTACTGGGTCAAAGGATATGAACAGTTTTATAGCCTTTTGGGAATACTTCCAAATTGCTGTCCAGAACTGCTGGATCAATTCACAACTCCACCAACAATGCATGTCTGTGAAGTTGTAGAGCGCTACCAAAGTTGACTAAGTACAAAACCATTCGTGTCTGGCCAAGTCAGTCATTACTGGTTAACCATCAGGCTATTGCTAGGTATATCAAGAGTTATTGTCTTACGGTCTTTCCCTCTATTATGTAAACCAACTAAAGTTAAAACTGAAGCCAAGGCCATCTGCTGACCACTTTTCTCCTATCAAGGACTGGCCACCACAAATACTTGATAACAATGAGTTCATCCATATGCTTGAAAGAGTCAAATGGAGTTTTTATAAATCACAATTCCACATTCATTGACTTTTCTCCTAATCTTTCTCTGTTTCTGCCTCTACATTGACAATTTGGTAGTACCACTTCCAGTGCCTATCACAATACCTAGAAATAGAAGGCACTCAGAAAACATCTCTTTAAAGAACAGATTTAACAACATGGCTAAGCAGAGAATAGGCTGGTCACCACTGGATTAACTAATCTGCTGGTAATGACTGAGAAAACCAAGGCAAGAATTAAGCAGCTACACCTATCTTGACAAATCTCAAAAAATGTCATGTCATCCAGTTTCAAAGAAACTTGGAAAGACTTGTATAAAAGGATACAAAGTGTAATGAGCAGAACCAACAAAGTAACATGTTATAAAAACAATTTTGAAAGATTTAAGAACTCTGATCAATCATGAGTCCAGAGAATGATGAAGATAATGAAGATGAAGAACACTACCCACCTCCGGTCAGAAAGGAGATGAACTAAATATGCACATGAGCAATGCATAATTTGTTTTGCTTGCCTATTCTTATTTGTTACAAAGGTTTTGTTTTTCTTCCCTCACCCCCAATGGGGAGGGGCAGGTAAGAGGGGAAAAATATTTGATAATTGAAGAAAAATATTAATTTGAAGAAAGACCTTTGCACAAAGGATCAAATTCAGGCTATCAGTGGAAGATGCAGCCAGTTGGCATCAGAGTTCTAATGGTAGGCAGAAAAGAGAAAGTAGGTAAAACATTTCACCCATCTGGACTATAGGCAGCAGGTGGTATCCCAGGTAGGCATATCTGGTATCAGAGAGATCTGGTGTTAGTGCTAATGAGGACTAAATCATGGGAACTAAGGTACAGGTCAGGACTCTAAGTCTCTGAAAGGCCTAGTGCCAACTATGTAGGACCCAGTTCCAGATGAAATGCTGTGCACTGAATGGAATCCAGAATAAATTTCCAATTCAATACAGGCCACTAGATAGCACAGCAGATTGAATGTTGGACTGAGAGTTAAGAACACCTCAGTTCAAATCCTGCTTCAGACACTTAGTTATGACCTTGCACAAATTACAATCTATCTCAATTTCATCATCTAAAACATAAATAATGAATGTAAAGTGCTTTGCAAACCCTTAAAGGGCTAAATAAATGCTAGCTATTATGATCATTATTCAATCACTTACCAAGTGCCTCTGTGCTAGGCACTGGGGATGCAAAGAAAAAACAAGAGTAACTAACTTCAGGGACCCTACATTCTAATGGAGTGGGTAGGGGAAAGGTGAAAATGCTCAACATGTAAGTATATACATGGTCATTTCAGGAAGAGAGAGAAAGAACTAAGGTGATTAGGAAAGGGATCCTACCAGAAGCACAAAAGCTGTATCCTAAAGGAAGGCAGGAATTTTAAGAAGCAGAGGTGGGGCTGGAGTGCATTCCAGGTCTTAGTCATGACCCAGAACACTCGAGTTTTGGGTTTGCATGAACAAAAACAAAACAAGAGCCCAAAGGCTGAAACTGTGGCATATAGTGATCTGATCACAAATGCCACAAGGCCCAACTGCTAGCATTAATACAAGGTCACTGTGGGAACAACCATTAAAATGTCTAGCTGCCAAGCAGCCTGAGCAGCAGCACTAAGGGTCTGAATATCTCCCTGCCTTAGGGGACAGAACAAAGATTTCAGCATGACCTAACCTGCAGGGGTATTGTCAGAACAGGTCAGCAAACTACACTGGATATAACAACAAAAACATAACCCACCCAGATCTAGAAGAGGAGAGACCTTGGGATAGCCTTCTGAAACGACACAGCCAGTTCTGGGGAGGAAAAGTCGGCTCCTACCTTGAATACTTCCACCCTGTGATGTTCTCTCCCATCTGTTGTCATGGCCCTCTGCCAGATCTGAAGTACAAAGGACAGGTATACCAGGGAGCAAGAGAACCCTGCAGTGTCACAACCTGAGCCAAACTACAGTGTTCAGTCATCTTTGTCACCTCACATCTTAGAGGATTTTGTTTTTCAGCAACTGACTTAGCAAACAAGTTTTCATTATTTCCATTCCACATTTATTGTGACATGCAGGTGGCTAGGATCTTGAAAGATCATGGGATAATAGATTTAGAGTTCAAGGGACCTTTAAAGGTCATCTAATCCAAATTGGACTCTTCCCACCTCCATTGACAATTTACAAATCAGAAAACTGACACTGACAAGGGTTAAATTGTGAGCCAGGTAATAAGTAGCAGTGCCAAAGTAAGACCTAGGTCCTCTGCCTCCAGAGTAGAGCTCTTTAGAGGGCACAAGGCCACGCCATCGGGGCACAAAAGGCAGGAGGTACGAGCTCAGCAACAGCCTGTGCCTGCCATAAAGGTCTGTCATCAAAGAACTGGTCCAGAGTGAAGTCTGCAAGTG
This sequence comes from Trichosurus vulpecula, assembly GCF_011100635.1. NCBI lineage: Eukaryota > Metazoa > Chordata > Mammalia > Diprotodontia > Phalangeridae > Trichosurus > Trichosurus vulpecula. The sequence goes on from NC_050574.1 coordinate 185,588,942, forward strand.
GGCCTCAAAGACTGGCTACCCGGTGACGAGGCGGGGGTTTCACTGTGTTTGGGCCATGGCCTCCAATACAGGCAAAGAGGGATTGGAGTCTGCATCAGTGCAGGGAGGATTCATGTCATTGATATAAATCCTTGGTGGAGTCAAGTAAAATGTGACAACACTATGATTTCACCTCCTACTGTGCTTGTAAAAAGCTCAGCACTGCCTTCCTTAAATCCTTTCACTGAAGGAGGAGGAGGCCAAAATTTAGCTTCTCACCCTCACCCCTGGTGTCTGTAACAAGTGAACAGCTAGCATGTACACAGACAGCATTTAAAGTTTTGCACAGTGCTTTACACATATTATCTCATGTAATCCTAACAACACAACCCTATGAGGTAGGTGAGACAGAGGTTATGTGACTTGCCAGAGGTAGTGTGACCAGCTATGAGGTCACACAACTGGTGTCTGAGAGGCAGGATTCAAACTCCGTTCTTCCTGACTCCAAGTCCAGGGCTCTATCAATTTTTATCAAGCTGCCTAGATGAACTTTCTCTTACAAGTCTTCCCAAGAAAATAAAGACATAAACAAACAAACAAACAAAAAAAAACCCTGATTTGCCTATGTGTCTTCACGTCCATTACGTTAACCTGCTATCTATGCATTTCACTTAAAACAATGGCCACAACTCTACTACTCTGCTATCTCTCAATATGATCACTTGTTTATGCTTTCTGCACCAGCAGAATGGCTGTGGAAGGGGAAGGGAATAAACACTTGTAAACAACGACTCTATGCCAGGCACATATGCTAGCACTCTTTCTACCGTACCACCTAGCTGCATTCAGTGATGGAGGTGTTCTGTGACCAAGTCTCCTGGGATCACAGGAGAAGTTTCTGGTCTATGCAGAGCTCCTAGACCAAGAAAAACTTACACTTACACCTAGACTTGAGGGGTAGCAAGCAAGGCCAGGAACATGGGAACAAACCTAGATCTTATCCTTCACTGACTCAACTGGTTACATGATTTCCCCTGCATAGACATTGTTCCAGACAAACTGGCTTACTTGATGGTACCAATTCATTGATGTTCCATCTCCAGCCTCCATGCCTTTTCAAAGGGTTTCCCATGCCTGGAATGTTCTACCTCTTTATCTATGCCTCTTAGTATATCCCTAATTCCCTTCAAAGCTCAGCTCTAGTACTGCTTCTTATATGAGGCTTTCCACAACACCCCCTACCAACTACTAGTGCCCCTTCAATTACTTTATAATTATTCTGTATATATTTTAATTACTTATATGTATACATATTGTTTCCCCCAATGGAATGTAAGCTTTGTGTGGACAGGGATCTTTTTTTTCTTTATGTCCCCAGCACCTGTCTGGTTCATAGTACATAATTAAATATTTGTCTGATTATCATTTTGTGAAGAGAAAAGGCAATGTAGATGTGCATGGCGACTGGAAAGAAATTTCATTTTATTATCTTCACAATTCCTGAGACACGGAAAAGAATTTAGTGAGGATACCAGAAAGAAATAATCATTCAATCTAATATTTATTTAATCTGGAAACTACAAAATTTGTCCCTAGGCCTTAAGAATGTCACATTTAACACCTGTTCATATTTTAAAAACAAAACAAAACCTTTGGTTGAATTTCTGGGTTTTTTTTATAAATGGACTTCTCTTGAATTTAAAAAAAATACCCCTTAAATGAGAACATAAAGTGAAATATCAACTTCATTTAAGACAGATGTGCTTACCAACCCTTCAGGACAGCTGGCAGGCACTATTGCAATACAAAAGTTAATGCTTCTACCCGCCCTTGGCAAAGCCATTCATATAAAGCAATTAGATTTACTCTGATACATCATGACTGAAATGATTAAAGAACTCTAATTTTGTAAAGGTAACACATTAAATATTAATATAAAGCAGTATTACACAAAATAAGACTGAGCACCATGGAAGTAATTATGGTATTATTCAGCAATAGTCTTTTGTTTCAAAGGGGAGAGTTCTATTTTAAGGACTGTCAAATAAAGCATGGTAAGTTTCATTTCACAGACCAGACAATAATATTTATCATAACACCTTTGCTGCATATCAGGCTTATTAGAAAAGAAAAACATTCTTCACAGTGTAATTTAAAGTTGACTGCTACTCTATCACATAAGGATCTATCATTAAGTACTCTATATTTAATATATGACACCCACAATGCTAAATATTAAAGAGGATACTTTAAAAGCACAGTTCCTTACCCAGCAAATTTCAAAGATCAAGAAAATAAAGAAAATGAAACAGCCATTAAAAAGTACAACATAACCCCTACTCCACCAAAAAAGTCAATTTTAATTAAAATGATTTAAAATACCAACTTTCGTTCATTGTCTATCAATGACGAACTCCCAAATTGTCTGAGTCCATACTGAAGCTACCATGCACAGATATCTAAACTTGACCAAATTAAAAAATAAGTATCTATTAAGCACCTACCATATACAAAGTATTATACTAGGTACTATATTTTTACATTAATCTTCATTAAATTTCACCTTATTAGAATAAATGAGACATTTTATCTTAACAAGATCTTTTTTTAAATCCTGATTGTCATTCCAGTGTGTTAGCTACCACTCCTAGATTTATGTCAAGTATGACAACCATGCCATCTATCTAAGCTGCTGACAGGGGTGATCACTATAACAATAATGTTAACAATAACTAACATTTATATAGTATTTTAAGGTTTGCAAAGTGCTTTACAAATACCTCCTACAGCACAGGAGCAAGCACAGATCCCTGGGGCACACCATTATTGACTTCTGTCCAAGAAGACATGAGGTCATTAATGACTACTCTTTAAGTATGGTCATTTAACCAGTTCTGAACCCATCTGAATGACCTATTAACTCTCCCGAATCTGATCTTCTGCATGAGAATAGCACGAGAGGCTTGGTCAAATGTACATCTTATAGCTCTTAGAGATGTGGAACATGTAAACAAGAAATTACACCAGTGCCATTAGAGATGACATGTGACACCATCACAAGGTATCAGTTACATCACTGTAGCTTTTATAATTTAACCTCAATTGTGGGCCCAGATAAACATGGAAATTTATCAAAAATGAGCCTTTATAAAAATTAGCATGTATTGATTTTAAAAAGCTGTTTTGATTGATGAGCCAGTAACTAAGGTTTATAGAATTAGCTATTATTTTAAAAGAGGAAATAGAAAAGGATTAATCAGCATTTAATACCAGATCTAACCTTGCATGTTCTGGAAATTACTTTGCATACATTCTACCATCCCAACAATGAAAGAGCTGATGCTTCTTTTGTTCTTTATTCACAGAATCCCTCTTGAAAGAGGCAGGCTGCTGATTAGTATTTTTAATTATGAATTTGCTGTTGCCTGAAGTGGTTCACAAATAGGAGCAGCCACGAGTAACATGGACAAACTATACTCACTCTCCTGAGTAAGATCACAGACAGCAATGCCCACTGAAGGTCCTACCCTCCCAGATCTATTTTTTTAAAGAGGCCATTTTTTGCCTCATTTCTTATCTAGCCTTAATCACTGAATGGGTCAAACTCAGTCAAACTGAGACCTGTTAAAGACATTAGCTCAAAAAGGCTAAGGTCCCCCACGGCATCCAGGATAATCTCCAGTTGTCCTGATCTGCATCTAGCCACTGGATCCAGATGGCTCCAGAGGAGAAAGTAAGGCTATTGACTTTGCAGAGCCCTCCCTCACTTAAATCCAATTCATTTGCATGTCTTGGCATCACCTCCCTGATGTCATGATCCTCGTCAAGAAAGAAGGATAAACAACAATAACAAAGTCAAGTTCTCAGACATAATACTATTCATTGTCAAGTTTTTTACCTGTCATCCCAACTAAAAATCACTATGAACTCCTCTGAAATGATATGGGCAGATCATTTAGGATTCACATTCCAACATTTTTTCCACCTAATCCTCTCTCCCCCAAATGCATTGTCTATCTATCTGCAAGTATTTTTTAAATACCTATGTGTCAAGCACTACACTAGGCACTGGAGTTACAAAGAAAGAAACAGTACTCAAACTCCATATTCACAATGAGCTTGCATTCTAAGGGGTCATGTGCCTATAGAAATATATAGGGCATAAATATAAAGTTAAATGCCAAAATATACAAATTAGTTAAACACAAGGTATTTTGAGAGCAGGGTGCTAGCAACTGAGGGGATTAGGAAAGACTTCATGCTGAAGATGGTATAGAGCTGCATCTTAAAAGAAGAAAGGTACTCTATGAGGCAGGGATAAGGGAGTCCATTCCAAGCATGAAGAAAAGCTAGTGCAAAGGAATGAAGATGGGGAATGGAGTACAGTATAGGAGGAATGGAGAGAAGACCCATTTGGTTGGATCATAGAGGGCAAAAAGAACAATGTCCAATGAAGTTGGAAAAATAGGCTGGTGCCAAGCGTACAGAGCTTTAAAAGTTAAAGAGGAGTTTATATTTTATCCTAGAGGCAACAGACAGACACTGGAATTGATAGGGTAGAGGCATCACATGGTCAGGTCTGCATTTAAGGAAAATTTCTTTGGCAGTGATAAGTAGGATGTACTGGAGTAGTGAGAGGCTTGAGGGAGGAAGACCAATTGCAATATCTAAGGCAAGATGTATTGAGGGCCTGAACTAAAGTGATAGCTGTGTGAGGGTAGAGAAGGGTCAGATGCGAGATATGACAGATGAGGAAAGCGATCCCAAAGAGAGGAAATGACTTGCCCAAGGTCACATAGGTAGTAAGTAGCAGATTCTCTAACTCTAAAGGGAGCACCCTCTACACTGTACCATGCTGTTATCCCTTAATTACCCCAGACGACTGTTAAACAATGCTCCTTGCCCTCAGCTCCCAGATCAGGGCTGTCTGTAATTCAGTTACGTCTTTTTCCAATTGTTGGAAGATTGAAAGAATTTTTTTGCATTTAACTAATCTAGCTAGACCAATCACTAGGGTTTTAAGTACTAATAACACTGAAGTTTTCACTCTTCCACTGATTGCTTTTCTGAACCTGAAGAACACACATCAACATGGAAATTGAAGATGAAAACAGTTATTTCCCACATGTTCTAGGTATCTCATTTAGGACACTGGTTCTGAGTGAGATATATGCTTTTTTGGAAACAGTCCACCCATAGGGTCTCTGGTCAACTCACAGTAACAATCGTTACAGAGGGTATTCTGAAAAGAGGGCTGTCTAGCAAAAATAAACTTAGAGCTCAGGGAGCAAAACTTCAGGAATAATAGCAAACAGAAATGAGAAAGCATATAAGTAAGTCACTGAACCTCTCAGAGCCTCACTTTTTTCATCTGTAAAGTGGGGATAATACTTGCATTTACTGTTCTGAAGTATTAGCAGCATTGTAACTTTGCTAACTATAAAACACCTTGAGTTATTATTCAGTAAAGAAGTGTTTAAGGATTAACAGGGCCTCCCAGGTCTCAGTTTCCTTACATGTAAGGTAGAAGAGTTATATTAGATGGCCCCGGGATTCCTTCTACCATTAGATCTATTAATAATCAACTACACATGAGAAAGTCCCTAGTTTAATCTCAGATTCTAGCAAAATGCCTTTTTCTGCCCCCAAAATTATCCTACCACAATGTCCTGCATATGTGTTTTCTAATGTCAGAATAGACATCAAAGACCACACGGGAGACTTATTTGAATATGGTCTAGAAGTAAGACCTTGGCAGAAGATAGATCTGAAGAGGCCATATTTCTTCCATGGTTACACAGCCCTGGCTAGTAAGAGGAAAATACTCTTACAAACTCTTGCCAGGATTTGGGGAAGCAAAGGAAGAGTTGGTTGAGAGATCATTCACCATCAGAACCATCCAGCACCTTGCAAAATTTTTAAACCTACCATTTGTTGCTGATGGGGAATACAATCATTTGAGATGTTCAGAATAAACCAAAAACAAAGAGTACATTCTACAGCTGGGGACTGCAAATGTAACCCTCTTTTAGCATATCTCAGGACTCCACATAGCTCAACCTCATCTTATTACTCTACCATTACCCAGGCAGCTGCAATTCCTACTTTCCCAAATACCTTCTGCAATGTTTCCTTACCTCTGACTCTCTGCATAGGGACACAAAACCCATACCTTCAGAAACCTTATACATTCCTTCTTTAATTCTTCCTGTCCTAAAAAAGCTGCCCTAACAACACCAGAAACCAGAGACAACAAGTATCCTATGTGATCTCAAAACCTAACCGGCTCTAGACTGATGACTCCTCCTCTCTGCTGCTTCAGAGTCGTGAGCTAGCATGAAAGAGTAAAGACCATGACACAATCTCAACCCACACAACCGCTGTTACTCCTCCTGAAGGCAACATCTGAGGGACATGAAATGCCCTAAGATTACACCTCTTCTACTGAGATCAGCCTACCTAATTCCAGATGACCTTCTAAGTAGTGATTGGGGTGGTCCAGAGACAAAGGACAGGAGCAGTTAAGGCAAAGGAGAGAAGACAAAGACTGAGCAATGCAGTAGTCTGACCAGTTGATTCTTTTAACTAAGAGAAGGGAATAAGAAGTTTATTAAATTCCTAGTAAGTACCTAGTAGTGTACCAGAAACTAAGCTAAGTGCTTTATAGATGTTCTCATTTGATTCTCACAATCCATGGGAGCTATTTCTCCATTCTATACTTATGGAAACTGAAACAGACAGGGGTTAAAATAAAGGGGTCATATAGCCAATAGTGTCTGTGTCAGAATTTGAACTCAGGTTTTCCTGACTGTAAGCCCAGCACTCTATCTACTATGCCAACTAGCTCCTAACATATTACTTACATTAAAGAATGAGGAAAAGGAGCCATGTGTACAAAAATGTTTATAATAGCTCTTTTCGTGGTGACCAAAAACTGGAAAGTAAGATAGTAGCCATTATTTGGGGGGAATTAATGAACTATGGTGTAGGAATGGAATGGATAACAATTGTGCTTTAAGAAATGGTGAAAGAGATTATTTTTAAAAAAGTTAAGACTAATTAATTGATATGAAGTGAACAAAACTAGAAGAACAATATTATACAATAATAACATTGCAAAGAATAAAGAACACTGACCAGAGCAATGAGCAATCATGATCCATATGAATGATGATGAAATATGCTGCTTGCTACCTGGCAGAACTGACATCCACAAAATGCAGAATGAGACATATTTTTGGATATGGCCAATGTAGGAATTTATTTTGCTTGACTATGCATATTTTTACAATGGGTTTTTTTTTGTTAAAGTCTGAGGAGGCGGGGTCAGGGTTAAGTGAGCGGGAGAGAAAATAAATGCTTATCAATTAAAAAAAAATTTTTAAACTTACTTCTCATAACTGTGAGTAGGACATGTCCTTGCAGGTGGACAACATCGTGATATATTTACTACAGTTTCTGAGGGCAATTAAAGATAAGCAAATAAGTCATTTAAACAGCCATCTTTTCTAATTTCTTAGAAATTTATCCTTTCCTTGCAAGCAGTAGGAATACACAATTGGCTAATGTGTGACATAAAACATTGTCTGGCTTATTTTTTAGCTTCAAAGAACAAAACTCAATAAGCACAAGTACAGAGTAGATGACTGAACTAGAAAATTCTTGTGATAGCGCTTCATCTCGGAGGTCAGTTTATCTGAGTAGCCTAGTAAATCAGCAGGTGTTCTCATAGCCCAGTAATCTCTTTGCACTGGTTAATAATGTTATTTACAGGATTTCCATGGAGGGTTTGCATTTCTTCTCTGACATTTATTGGTATTTATATAAAAAGGAGTATGACAATGATCTCGCTGCATTCATTTTCATTGAGTTCTCAGTGCTTGAGCTGCAGATATAATGAACACAACTACCTTAGAAGCCAAACTATCTGAGAGAGGGTGAAAATGCATGGGCTGTTTCATAATACAGAGATTATTATAAATAATGTTTTCAAAAATTACATATAAATGTTTTCAATTCAAATTTTAAACAAACACACCAATTCTACAAACCTTTGCTAAGCACCTCTATGCATGATAATAGTCACTAGAGATACAAAGACTTTGAAAAGGGGTAGTTCTTACACTTGAGGTGCTTAAAGTCTATATTTATCTTGTTTGGTATCATAGATACATCTGTTTCACACTCAGGGACATGTAGGACTTTCACACTTAATCCAAAATGATACTTCTTGGTCTCTAAAGCTTTTGCTTGCATTGTAGATGATGGTAAATATCAGTCTTAGCACAGTTGGATGATAATCCTTCTTCCAATTCTACCTCTCCTCTGCTCCCCAACACTTTGGGGGTTGCTTACAAAGTACCTATAGTCTGTAGGTAGTGATGATCACTAAATACTGCCTTGATCAAAGCATTGAATCGTATATGTCAATAGTCCCTTTCTGCTAAAATCTTCCTTCTACAAAGTCTCTACTCCAATGCTTCAGGGTCACAAGCAGTGCCAATGAAGGCTCTGATAGTCCTACCAAGTTGGAAAGAATATGAGCAAAGATCCTCAAAATGAACTATGTGTGTATCTCATCTGATACCCAACTAAGCTAAATCTGGAGGCTCATAGATAGAAGGTTAACTATCAAGTGATAATTTGGGGATAGGAATGCATGGAAAGTCAGAATCATCCTTCAAAGGGAAGTGATGGTAGGGATGTGATCTGTTGGAAGGAACAGCCAGATGGATGAAGCCACAGGTCCTTCAAGTGTAAAATAAGCTGACATAATTTCTATCAAAGACGGGATTTTGTCCCCTTTCATTCTTTATATGCAAAAATCGCATTTTAGCAATATCAGAAAAGAGGTTCTCAAAAACCAAGCTCTTAGCGTGTGAGCAACTTGTACAGACTCTAAAATAAAACTGATCCCGTATAACATTAATACAGAGCTAGTAAATAGACATTACTTTAGAGAGGAAGACAACTCTAATTTAAAGTCAATGAATTCAAGACAACCTTTTACTGACAATCACAATTTTACTTCAGCTACATGTAAGACTACCTGAGGAAGTAAGCTTTGGTATCCTTTCGAATTACAATCCTATTGTTGCTATTTGGCTGCTGCTCTAGTAACTGGCTGCTTGAACTCTTGAGTGATTTTTGCCAGAGAAAACTCCCACTTGAAATGGATGATGCATTAAATACCTGGGCATATGGTTACATTCCCATCTTGCTTTTAAGAATTCAATCTCAAAAGAGCTGTGAAAGTGACTTGTTATAACTTTGAAGCCCCATTTCAAGAATCAGATGTTTACAACCACATAGAAGGGCACATCTAGGCACAAGGCCCAGTTCCTGATTATATAAATAGTGATTTCTCAATGTATGAGTTGTGAGTTTTTTTAATTTTATTTTGAACACAGGTATATCCTTCTCTGAGTAAATTGGGGTGAAACTAGCTTTATAAATCAAATTAAGAGACAGCTAGTCACATAACAGAAAGATTCACTGGCTTTTTAAAAAAAAAAACCAGCAAGTTCTCATAGGAGGTTTAAAGCACAATTCAAACTACCAAAATTTAACTTTCATTCAACTTTGTAGAATGGCATTTGCTACATAAAATGAGGCACATTATCCTATGATGAGCTATGCCACATCATTTTTTTCAACTACTTTCAACTACCATTTCCAAGTGATGTATGTCAAGAGGATTCTATAATTTTGGCATTTCACCAATGGAAGGAACTCCTTCTATGGATACCATCTATCACATAACTTCTCAGAACTCCAAGTTCTGAGTACCAAAGTACTGAGTACCAAAATCATGAGGTTTAATTTTATTATAAAGATACATATTTTTTTTTCTGTTTTAGACCCTAACAAACCTTTCTGGCCAAAAAGAAAGGCCTTGACAATTACTAATAACTGATTGAAATCTTTAAATATAAAAGGCAAACTTCAAAGTCACTATGATGGTAGTATCCCTCTGATAATCATTAAGAGTCCAAGCAAGTTTTGCAAGTAATTCTTGATGCAATGATATGCTATTATGATAAGCCTCTTGGGGCCAATGTTACGTGATTAGTCTGGTTATCATTCCTACTGACAGACATGTTGTACATCGAGAATACTTGGGCTCCCAGAATATAAAGCAAGTTACATTTAAATGTTCAAGATCCTAACTGTCCAATTTCAAGTCAATTTTATGCTGCCAGTACATGCTATGAAACTATGTACAGACAATATTTTAATAATTAATAAGTACAAGGTTCAGCTAATTTGATTCTAACTTAGATCGCTTAAACAGAATTTTAATCCTGAGGCATAAGGGGAGGACGGGAGGAGGAATGACTACTGTTGTGTAATTTTTTTCTTCCTGCTAGCACTCTATAGTTTACATGCACACCATACCAGATCTGAAACCATGCAAACTAGCCTCTTAAAATTCTACTATTCAACTGCGTTGAGATTCAAAAAAAAAAAAAAACCAGGCAATTTTGCCCTAATATAGATTGTAGGAATTAAACTTCCTCTGCTATGGCCCTTCTACAGAAGTTAAGAAAGGGACCAGAAGCTTTATGCACAGTCAGGATGATGAAAGATGACCTTCTCCTGTCACATTTTCCTCTGTAGCATTTAAGATGAAAATAAATAAGAACACAAATAAAGTCTACACTCTGGAAGTCAAATAGAAAGAACACCTGTCAGCACACCAAACTCTTGAAAGAAAGAGAAATATACTAACTGTTGAATTTCTGTCTTAAATGTGAAATAATTATGATTTTTTAAACTTTATGTAGACAAGTCACAGCAAAAGGTATGAATTAAGACAGGTACAGAGGTATATCAGCACAGGCCAGGCCCAGGCTAGCCCAGAAAGTAAGCCTTTCTTCTAAAATGGAAGCTGGGAATATGAACAGTTTAGAAAACTACTGAATGAATGTAGTAAATCTTCCCACAATAAAGAAACCAGTATCTCAGTCCATCAATGGTCAGAAAGCAAGTCTGAAAATGGTGGAAAGAAAAGCACGTATTTTTTCTAACAGTAATATTAAACTATCCTTGCACTAAAGGCAATATTAATGATTCTATTTAACTGATCAGAGGTTCAAAGAGAAAATCCATGACACCCATAATGTTCTTCTTCATCAAGAAGTCACTCCATATGTTAGTACCACTGCTCACTCTAATTAAGTCACTTATGATAGTTGCTAAAATAATCTTTCTTTAACAGAACTGTCAAAATATTTTTTCTTCTCTTAATAAAAAAATTGTAGAATATTTTAAACAGACCCTTCAAGGAAAAATGTTTTACTAGAAGTCAAAGAGACCAAGGTTCTAATACTAGATTCCTACTAACTTGTAGTATGACCTGAGACAAATCATTTCACCCACTCCAGTCACAGTTTCCTTATCTGTAAAAGGGGAGGATTGGATATTACTCCTAAGGCACCTCCTAGCGCTAACATTCTACAAATCTGTGTTTAAATACCAATGTCAGAGAAGCTGGGCAAAGTTAGTTCTCATTACTCTAAGCTCAAACAAGTGAAAAACAGGTGTTTCTCATGACAGGCTGTTTGACTAATTGCCAGGTACAATGCTTGAGTAATAAAGCTTTATGAAATGTGTCATTTCTTTTTTAAAAAGGATGCCTGTACAGTCTGTAAACAAGAAATGTCATCTAGCAGTTGGCTCTACAGTATTGCTCACCAATAGGTTCTAGGGGATCCCCCTGGGTGAGGGCCTTGGGATAAGAAAGGATCCCTCTCTTAGAAGTTGGGGGGGAGGAGGCTTTGCTCAGGGTTCCAGGAATTACGGAGGCTTGAGGCAAAGGATCACCTGAGCAAAAGAGGAAAAGGATGAGAGTGTTAGGAAAGTAAGTACTCCAAACCGGAGGGATCCATAGACTACAATCGTTTTTTGTAGGATTGTTTGTTGTTGTTTGAGGGAGTCGCTGGAAAGAAACCGCACCAGCATCCTTAACATGCACGAAGGCTTTCCCCTTGCTCCTCCTCCCAACTGCATGATTTTCTTACCTGACCCGGTTGTCGTGGAACTTGGTCTGCTGGGGCTGGTTGAAGTAAATGGTGCGAGTGGGTGCTTCCTCCAGGTCCGCAATGGACGTGGTCCCGGACATCTCATCATCCGCTTTCTTGTAGCTGGAGGTGGTATAAACAGGTCCTGCAGCAAGCGACAGAGACAGGGCAGGAAAGACAATACAAAAGAAGTCAGGAACCAAGCAAGAGGCGAGCAAACACTGGCAGCTGCTGGGGACGGATCTGGGGGAAGGATGCTCTCAGCACGATGCCCAGGTCCCGCCTATGTACCTATCTCCTCCCTAGAGACTGCTGCTGCTGCTGCTGCTCCCAGCTCCTCCCCCTCCCTCCCTCTCTCCTCCCCCTCCCCAGGCTTAGACTCCAGCTTGACAGCAGAGCAGCGGGCAGCAGATGTGGCAGCAGCGGTGGCCGTCCCCTCCTCCCGCCCCTAAGCCAGCCCGCCTGAGCTGGGTCTGGTGCAGGCACTCGCTCCACCAATTCCCACCTCCCCGGAGCCCTGGCAGCGCTGAGCCTGGGCACTGGAGCCGAGCGCGCCGTGGAGGAGCAGAGTGCAGGGCAGCAGGCCCTGCCGCCCGCAGGAGCTTCGGCAGCTTCTGTCTGGTGCAGGGAAAATGCCAAGTCCAAGGCCAGGCCTGGGCTGAGGGAAGGGAGGACACTGAGCACCGAGACTATTGTTCTTTGGCATCCCCAAGTCACGGCAGCAACACAGAACCCTCTTCGGTAATAAAGAGGAAAAAGACAAATTCTCACCCGTCGGGATTTAGGGACAATGGGGGATGCGGCCGCCTCTATCTGAGAGGCGGACACTGGGGAGGGACGGAGTAGTGGTGCTTGATTTTGATGGAGAGATGCAAAAGGATTTTGCTTGCAAGCGATGGATGGCACAAATCAATCTTGAGCAGCCCTACTGGATAACGCAAGCAGCTCTACAGCGAAGAGGATCTCCGACGAGTGTGCTACTGTGCACATCCCCCGCAACGGGGAGGTTTCCCCATTCCATGGTCCTAAGGACAGTCTCTTCCTGACTTTCCCTGTCAACCTGAAACAATCCAGCTCATGCCCGGATTCAGGGCATTGAATTGTGTTCACTAGGGTTTCTTTGGATACAACACAAACCTGACCCTCCCTTTATGATTCTTTCCATCCCTATATAGCCTGTTTCAGAAATAACATTTGTGTGAGGCTAAACTCACCCCACCTGTTAGGTAAGCAAGTCAATAGCAAGTCTTATCGATCTCTAATCTTGGAAACATAAAGATTCTAGCCAAGTGTCACAAAGAAGTCTTCTGTTTACTTTAACTGTTCCCCTGCCCCAGTCCCCAGCTGTATCCCCCACACATAGAAGTATCTCTCATCAACTTCCTTAAGAATTGCCTACTCAGGATGAAATATTTTTATAACAAAACCAAAGACCAAAGGAAGATGAATACAATGTCTTACATGAAGACTCTCATTTTAGTTTCCTCAGGTATTTAAAAACAATAATTTACACCTGATGGCAGCCAGTAGTGTCTATTTACCATTTTTGAGGTAATAAAAGGCAAATTCTTCTGACCTTAACCTGTCTGACCTCATATAAGAAACTGACAAGTCCTTGGGAAGACAGTTATCTCTTCCTATAACCACACTTGAAGGAATATATGTAAGAAATGTTACGTTTTGAGAAGTTATCAGGAGCTATCGTGGAGAAGGTAGACTGTTAGTTTGGGGAAAACATCTTCTCCCCAGAATAAGTAACCTTAGAAATCAAAGAAACAGCTCTTTCCGCCACCTTGCAGCGCTGCCACCATGGTGTGCATGAATGTCCTGGCAGATGCTCTCAAAAGCATCAACAATGCAGAAAAGCGAGGAAAACACCAGATTCTTATCAGGCCGTACTCCAAAGTAATCGTCCGGTTCTTAACTGTGGTGATGAAGCACGGTAATATTGGCAAATTTGAGATCATTGATGATCACAGAGAAGGAAAAAATTGTTGTGAACCTCATGGGCAGATTAAACAAGTGTGGGGTGATCAGCCCCAGATTTGATGTTCAATTGAAAGATCTAGAAAAGTGGTAGAATAATCTCCTACCATCCCGTCAGCTTGGGTTTATTGTGCTTACAACCTCAGCTGGCATCATGGACCATGAGGAAGCAAGACGAAAACACACAGGAGGAAAAATCCTGGGATTCTTTTTCTAAGGGTGTAAAACATACATACAAATAAAATGCTCTAATGGACCAAAAAAAAATTAAAGAAACAGCTACAAGGTTACAGAGACTCTCAGACTGGCAAAGACAAGGATCTCTATCTTGAAGGAGGCTTCCATTATCTTAAAGATTTTCTACCCCCTCCATGATATTCTGCTTAGACTAACTTCAAGGAAATTCAATATCCCACTGGAACAAACCTGACCTTTGTTACTCTTGAGACCCAAGGTTTCCACATTCTTCCTCAAATCACCCAACATCCTATGGCTAAGTGGCCTTATCTGATAGGCTGGTACTGTTACCCAAAGGCTGTATATTTCCCTTTGTTCCAGGCATTGCTCTCTGCCTGAAAACTGCCCATCATCTGATGCTAAGCTTTTTATCTTCTACTCTTGTCTCCTAATTTATTGACCTTCAGTCAAAATTGGGTCCATGATGGGGGTAACTTATCTCCAGAAGGATCCCAAGACTTTTTCTTTCAGGAATTCCCCAACACTATTACTTTTAGAGTAAGAAAAAAAATCTGAAAATTCTAGTTTGTTAACCTTTACTGAAAATCCACTAGGTACATAGCACTTTACTAGGAAACCATTCTTAAAATATCTACATCAAAGACATGTAATAAAATGAAGCCAATGGAAACCATGGCCTTTTAGCAATATTTTCAATCACTCAAGTCCATCTGAGAAACCCCCTTCCAATTCTCAGAAAAGCAAAGATTTGCATAAGGAAACTATCTGCACTTTAATCTCCAAACATACACTATTAGCAATAAACAAATCCTGATTATCTACTATAGGTCAGTCACAAGAGCTATAAGCTACAAGCCCCTGACGATGTCTAACAGTAGTACCTTCTGATGCTTCCTTCTCTGGTTTTGAGTACCACCTTGGTCACTTCTCCCTGTGAGAGCTTGAGCATGGCATTCTACCTTCTGTAGATATGATGACGAAACTGAAGGCCAGTTTCTTCATCATGTTTATAAAAGGAGATGGGTAGACTAGATGATTCAAGATCCTTCTAGCTCTAAAATCTATGATAGTCTCTCAGGTCACTCAGTGGATTTCTTCCCCTTATCACTGAGAAAGAAATTCTAGAACCATCCCACCTAGGAATATTATAGACCAGAGTCTTTACTAGAAGCCCTGAGGTAGGAACAGAACAAGCCAAGTCAGAATTATCTTTTCACCTTCAAGGCATAGATCAACTTATTACAGCCACTCCTCCACCTGGCCCCTGTCAACCCTACTTATTCAAGAAATCACAGTTGTGTTTGATAAGACAACTTATTCATTTTGTATCTTATTTTTGGTTAAAGACAGTGTGACATAAATATAAAACCCCTTTCTCACTCATAAGGCTAGCACAATGTGGCTGTTAAGGTGTAATTTTCGTAGGCTTTACTAGAATAAGTAAAAAATCTCTACATTGTACCCCCCGGACAATGCTTTTGCTTTGTCTGCATGTATAGTTGGTTTTACATCGATCTGCATTTACAGTGAGAATATATGTATATATACACACACAGGCCTACAGAAGAGAAAGTTAAAATTAGTTATCATCTCTTTCACAAAAATAAAGTAAATGTGTATCCATGTGTTCCTTTCCATTCCTTTTTCCACCTGCCAACAGGATCTGAGAAGCTTATTGGACAGTAGAAGGCAGTATGAAAAAAGGAAAGGATACTTGGAGGTCTTGCCATCATTAATGGATCAGGGAAATAGCTCAGAAGCAACACCTCAAACCAAACATATTTCTCCTGCCTGTGCCTCCAAACCATCTCTACTTTCAAATTTCCACCCTGCATTTGGTCAACCTTACCATTCTCCCAATTACAAGTATGAAACTGTCTAATCAACTCCGTAGTCATTTTCCTCTTTCATCCTCTAAATCAAATCAGGAACCAAATCTGCTCTTAAATTTGAAGCCATTCACAACTTAGCTCTAACCTATCTCCAATCTGCCTCCCCATACTTATTACATTTTTCTCCCCTTTATATCTTCTTATGTTCCACTCAAACTGACTGCTTCCTTGCTGTTCTTCATTCAGCTGGCATTTATTAAGTGTACTACAATGTACTAGGCACTGTACTAAGAGGTGAAGATACAAAGAAAGGCAAAAGAGAATCCGTGCTTTCAACGAGCTTGGTCTAAGGAGAAAAACAACACAAACAACTACGTACAAAGTATACATATGGGGATAATAGCATGTCCTCCATCTAAGGGGAAAAAAAAGTTACACTGCAGTGAGATGCCCTAGTGCGACTCTGACAAGAGTTTAAAGTCTACAGAGGCTAAAAGACAATGAACAGTAAAGAAAAATCTTCCTTAAAATAGACATCATCCACCCTAGAAAGTGCAGAGGGTTTAAATACCATAATTACATATGAAGAGGCCAGCAAGACAAAGAAGATACCTCTTCAGGCAAAGACTACATTCAAGCTCCAAGCCACTTTTCTACCTATGTAAGATTCTCAGAGGAGTTCAGGAGGCAAAAACAACAACAAAAAAACAACCTGAAAGCTCTAGGAAACATGGGGTGATTTACTGAAGGAAGAGGCTTCTAAGTGAAGAAGAATTTGTAGAAAGAGCAACCCCTCTCCCTTCTTTAGCCTGGAGATTAATAGCTTCAGAAATAAGGTGATGACAGGAGATCAGCAGAGCAACCCACCCTAAAGAGACACCTGCATGGCCCCATCTGTCCCCCAGCAGCTGCCCAGAAGCAAAGCATCATTGCCTACCCAGTATTCCAATCAGGAGCCCAGTGAGAAGTCAGTTTAGCCACTAAATGACTACCCGGCCTAGCTTAGCAGATTAGCCCATCCAGACAAGACATCTAGGTTGGAGCCCAGCTAAGCTACCAGGACAGCAGGTAGTGACATGCCAAATTTCGTGAGAATCCTCTGGAGAAAGGACCTCAAAGATCTGTGATGCAGACTATGTCCCTTGCACTTGTACCTAATTACTGTATTCCAAGTTCTTGCCCATTCTTCCTTCTTCTGTATTCTGGGTGTATCTGTAGGATACAGTGTACCCCTCGAGTTAAAGAAAATTATTTGTAATTACTGGGGTTGCTAAGCCATTTGAGTAAATACCTTTGTCAGAGCTTGAAGTCTACCGGCTTTTTTTGTTTTTATTTATTTAGATAATGGGTCTCCCTATCTCACCTAGGATGTAAGTATAGTGGCTATTGACAATCTGATTAATCAATCAATAAAATTTTTTTTGTTATTATTGTTCAGTCGTGTCGGACTCTTCGTTGCCCCATTTGGGGTTTTCTTGGCAAAGATACTGAAGTGGTTTGCCATTTCCTTCTCTAGATCATTTTACAGATGAGAAAACTGAGGCAAACGAGGATAAATGATTTGCCCAGGGTCACACATCTTACTAAGTGTCTGAGGTCAGATTTGTACTCAGGTCTTCCTGAATCTGGTCTGGTGCTCTATTTACTACGCTACCTAGCCACCCTTACTGGGCTCCTATTATGTGACAAGCACTATGTTAAGTACTGGGCATCCAAATCTGGAAAAACAGATAGTCCCTGGCCTGGAAGAATTTACAAACTAATGAGGGAAAACAACATACAAAAGGAAACTAAAAAGAAGGAGGCTGTGTGTGAGGTGTGAGGAGGAGAAGGTACCCAACTCTGGGCCATGGTAGAGAAGTCAGAAGTACTAATATAGTACCATCAGGTGAGAAATGAGGTTTAGCCTACCCCCCAACTAGAGAAGAAGCAGGGAGTGATGAGATGGAGTAGTGATTCCACTACTGATCTACATGGAAGCTTTGACCAGCTGCATTTCCAAACTAGGACTGTTCACCCTTCTTTAGGCGGAATGGTAACCCCCTCCAGAGGCTCACCATACTGGTGCTAGACTTAGGGTGGACACTCAATCACCTTAGTCCTACTGCAGCTCAGAACTTCTGAATTCAAATGATCCACCAGTTTCAACTGACTGGGTAGCAGGGATTATAGGTATGTGCCACCAAACTGACCCTACTGACTGAATGTTAATGGGAAGCACACCAGTTTGGGCTTGAGAACTAGGGTTTAACAGGACAGCCACCCAAGTTACCCCTAGAATCTTTGAAGTAGTACCAGGCACCCCTCTGGGGACCCAACTGGCTAGCAGAAGCATGAATTAGGCATGTAAACCCTGAAGGCATTGTACATATATATGGACATAGAGCAAATGAAAAAACCCTCTGTGAGTTTAGGGGAACTATCTTCTCTCCTCACTCCAACAAGGAAAAGTAACCTTAGAGGTAAAAAAAAAAAATGGAGCCTGCAGGGCTGTGCGAAACCTATCTCCAAAGGAAGCCTCCACTCCAGTCACCTGATCTAGGGTGACACCAAGGTAATTTCAAACTTAAGACATTCTCTCCTCTCCCCCAAATCACTGGCACACAATTCAATGAAATAAGGAAAGTAGCTGAGCAGCGTCACCGCCGTGCCTCTTGATTTACTGCCTTCCCATCAAACGACCTACGGAGGAGGAATTACTCTCCGGGAGGTTTTTAGGATCTCTGGGCTGAGGAATTCCCAAACAGGGACATGTCTGCCCTGCAATGTAAACTGGAGGGCAGAAACTGTCATTTTTGTCTGTGTATCTCCAGCTCCTAACATAATGCTTAACTTATAGAAGACATTTAGTAAATGTTTGTTGTTTGACTGAAATATGGACTATTTTTCCTTTTAAATCATTTTTATACATTTCTTCTGCCACACCACCCTAACCTAGGTGCACACTATCTCATGCTTTGATTATGTTCCTAGCCTCCTAGCCGGCCTTGCTTATCTAGGCTCAGTCTTCCATCACTCATCCCACCACCAGACCTATCTTTCTTAAAGAGTTTGCATCTTATTACTCCCCTACTCAAACTACCTTAAACCTAAACTTTTCTGCCTGGCTTTTGAAACCTTCCACAATCCAACCCTACTATCTCACCCTTCCTTATTTCATATCTTCTTCTCTAACCTGGATGAACAGAACATCTCCCCCACAATGTACTAGTTCACACACAATTTCACTCATGTTATACCACTTTCTGTGCTTATCCTTTACTCTAATCCCTAAAAGCCTTTTCTTCTCCTTGTCCCCTATCTAGAAACACCTCATTGTCCAAGTTCCAATCTTTTCTAGTCAATCAACTAGCAAGTAAGTTCCTACTATGTACCAGGCACTGTGCTAAGTGCTAGAATACAATGAAAGGCTAAAAAGGATCCCTGCTCTCAAGGAGTTCCCAGTCTAATGCGGGAGATATGCAAATAACTATGTACAAACAAAATACATACAGGATAACTGGATTTACTATCAGAGAAAAGATTGGGAAAGGCTTCTTGCAGAAGGTGGGACTTTAGTAGACATTTCAAAGAAGCCAAGGAAGCCATGTTGTGGAGGTGAGGAGGGAGATGGTTCTAGAAATAAGGGACAACCAGTGAAAATGCCTAGCGTTGGAGATGAAGTACCATGAGTAAGGAACAGCAAGGAGGGCAATGTCACTGAAATGAAGCGTACATAGCCGTATGATCTAAGAAAACTATGAAGGTAGAAAGCACTCAGGTTATGAAGGTCCATTAAAGCCAGAGGACTTTATACTCGATCCTGGAGGGAGCCACTGAAATTGAATGAAGGGGGAAAGGATGTGATACAGTCAAACTGGCACTTACAGAAGATCAATTTGATGAGTAGAGGAGTGGGAAGGCCAATTAGCAAGCTATTGTAATAGTTCAGGTCTGAAGTGATAAGGGCCTGCACCAAGGCAGAGGCAGCATCCAAGTAGAGAAGGGAGTATATGAGAGGTACTCGGAAGGCAAAAATCATAGGACTCAGCCACTGATTGAATATGGGTAGAGAAGGGTGAGAAAAAATAAGTAGTTAAGGATCAACACCCAGGTTGTAAGACTGGGTGACTGGAAGGATGGTAGTATCCCCAACAGTAACAGGGAAGTTTGGAAGAAAGGAGGGGTTGGGGGAAAATTAGCTTAGTTCCAGACATGTCATGTTTAAGTCATCTACAGTTTGAGATGCCCAAGAGGCAGCTGGAGATACAAGATGGGAGTTCAGAGCTGGACAAACGGATCTGAAAATCATCTGCATAAGAACTGATTAGATGACCATGTGAAATGGTATAGAGGGAGAAGAGGGAGAAGACAAAGCCTGGATTTGTTAATAATTAATTCATGTCCCTTCTACCACATAAACATTAAACTTACTCCTCTTCCTCCTCCCTCTCTCCTTGCCTGTCCCCCACCCCTATGACAAGGCAGGCAGCCATAGGAGACCATCCACAATTAGTGAGAATGACCTGGAGGAAAAGCCAGCAAAGGAAAGTAAGAAGGAACAGTCACTCAGGCATGAGAAGAACCAGGGAAAAGCAGTGTCACGAAAACATAGAGAGAAGAGAGTATCAAGAAGAGGCTAATCAACAGTGTCAAAGGGTAGAGAGAGGTCAAGAAGGATGAGAATTAAGAAAAGGTCATTAGATTGGCAATTAAGAGACCAATGGTAACTTTGGAGAGAATAGTTTCAATTGAATCATAAAACTATAAACCAGATTACAAAGAGTTAAGAGTGAGAGAAAAGGAAATGGAAGTACCAATAGTAGAGGACCTTCTCAAGGAGTTTAGCAAGGAAAGAGAAGAAAGCTACAGGATAAAAGCTATCAAGGATGGATGGATGAAGTGAGGTTTTTTTTTAAGGATGGAGGAGACATGAGTACGTTTCCAAGTACTAGTGAGGTAATCAACAAACTAGGGATTTTCTACTGAAGCTTTCCCTGACTATTTCAGTCCTTAACTCTTATTTCTCTAAAACAGTTAGTACTCAACTGTTTACCATTTAATTGTGTCATTTTATCTCCAGATTATAAACTCCTTGAAGGCAGAAACCAGGTTTTACAAAGTATGTCTCATAGCAAGTTGTAAGATGAAAGGTGCAGGACCATCTGGAGGAAGAAGAGAGCAGGGTCTTAAGGCAGGGCTTTCTATGCCAGCCTGATTAACTGCCCCACCCCCAACATCAATGCCCCATAGGGAGTGAAGCCAGAACGGTTGAGGACATGGGGCCAGGGGAAGCTCCTCAGTAACAAGGCTACTACTCTATGATCTTTCCAGTGTTGACTAACTATAACAGTCTGGACCTCTCATGCACCCCCGAGGGTGAAAGAGGTGTTCCCATTGGGCTTGACTAGGAAGGGGTACAAAGGGCCTACTCATTGTCCTCCCTTGCCTTTGGTAGCCAGTATGGTGCCATAGAAAGACTGCTGGATCTGAAGTCAGAGGACCCGAATTTAAATAATGGCTCTGCTATTTCATGACCTTTTGCAAAAGTCACTTAATTTTTCTAGGTCTCAAGCTTCCTAGATTATAAAATGAGAGGACTGGACTATATAACCTCAAAAGGTCCCTTTTTTAGCAATCTTGGATCTTATATCAGTGAATGGAATACAGTAATTACTTATATTCTTTCATGTTTAAGATAGTTATGAAAGCTGCAATAAATTATTAATTTTATTTAAATACAAGCTAAGGAAATTATTTGGGTAGATTGTGAATCCACCCAATGAAATTAACGATTTATTACAGTTTTCATAACTTGCAATCTTAAAAATTGAAAAATGAGTGGCATTTTTTTGTTAAAAAGGGGGGGGCAAGGATTGTCACTATATAAAATTTGAAAAACCAGCAGAGTAGGAACTTGATAATTGTGTTTATTGGTGTGTGGAAAATACCAAAAAGAAAAAGAAAACCACAGTAAGAGAGAAGAGAATAGTCATAGAAGAACTGAGAAAGAGTAAATGGACTACCAGTGGTCATTATATTCAGGAACATAAAATATAAGCACATTGCACTAGCAAAAATTCCTTTCCCTTCTGTCACATGAACATTTAGTTTACTTCTCTTCCTCCCCCCATACCCCTATGACAGAGCAAACAGCAAGGAAGCATGAGAAAGGACAGGCAAACCAACCCATTCCTCAATAACCACCACCAGAGCACCAAGGCTCCAGAGCTACACTGAAGTGCCATGTCACCAACGTCTTAAATGCCAAAAAGGAATGGTTGCTTTAAATGGATATTTACTGAACAACTACCTACTATACCCCAGCAACTAGCTACTTCAGGGGACATAAAAGTTTGATATTGTAGTCTTATGTTTTGGGAGTTTAGAATAATAATACTCATGTATAATGCACATGTTACAATTATCTAAACAATCTAAAGGACAATATGTGATTTAATACTCAAAAAAAAATCAGTGTTGACTATAAATTATAGTACATTACCAAGTACTAAATCTAAATGGGGGGTGAGGGTGAAGGAAAAGTGACCATGAGAGAAACAACAGCATAAAACCAAAACATTGAAGGAAGAGGAGGAAGAATGATTACATGTCTTCAACCTCAAGCCTCTCTAGATTAAGTGAAAATTCAGAGAAAAAAGGTACACAACAGTGAGCCACCAGACAAGGAAGGAGGTCTTTTAAGGACCTCATTAGTCTGTAAGTGGATTGAGTTCTAACAGGGACCTTTTATAGTCCTTCTTTGTGTCCCCAATGCTTAGCACAGTGCCCGACACACAGCAGGCATTTAATAAATGCTTGTTGATTTGATTCAAGAAACAAATGAGGCTTTTTCCTATTTACTATTAAAAAATAAATCCAGATTAGAAAAACCTAGAAAGACTTACATGAACTGATGCTGAGTGAAATAAGCAGAACCAGGAGAACATTGTACACAGCAAAAAGCAAGACTGTGCAATGATTAACTATAGACTTGGCTCTTCTCAGCAATATAGTGATCTGAGACAACTCAAAAAGTCTCATGATGTAAAATGCTATCTACATCTAGAAAAAGAACTATGGAATCTGAGTGCATATTATAGCATGCTATTTTCACTTTGTTTTTTCTTTCTTGTGGGTTTTCCTTTTTGTTCCAATTCTTCTTTCACAACATGACTGACTGGAAATATGTTAAACATGATTATATATGTATAACCTGTATCAGATTGCTTGCTGTCTTGGGGAGCAGGGAGAGAAGAGAGGAAGGGAAACAAATTTGGAACTCAAAATTTTAAAAAATCGATGTTGAAAATTATCTTTACATGTAATTAGAAAAAAATAAAATATTATTAAGAAAAAAATAAATCCAGAGCTGACTAAAGTTTACAAAGTCAAGAACATGATCGTGTAACTCCTTTAGAAGTATTATATCCCCGGAGACTAGCAGGATGTCTTGCATACTGTCAACATTCACGTAGTCAATAAGTGTTTCTTGTAAGTGAAATGGAACAAAATATGAAGGATTGTAATTATTCAGTTGACCACTCTCTCTCTTCTGGATACTCTTTTAACTGGGCTCACTTCCCTGGTTCTCTCTACTCACACGCCAAGTGTGTCTGGATGCTCTGCTTCTCCTTTACCTATTCATCATATTTTTGCTTCTCCTAAAGTGTTTTCCAAGTCTGCCCTGGGGTCTTCTTCAATCTCTACAATCTCTGGTGACTTCATTGGCTTCCAATTTGTTCAATTATTATCTCTATACATAAGACTCCTATGTAGCTAGCCTAATAACTAAGCTATGCAGTTAGCCGTATTCTCTCTCCTGAACTCTATTTCTGAATTCTTTTCCCCATAAAATTGTACCTCCTCTTAACTTTCTAGTTTCAGTTAATGGTATTACAATCATCCCAGTTACATATGTGTGTGTATATGTATATGTATATGTGTGTGTGTGTGTGTATATATATATATATACATACATATGTTATACAGAGAGAGAGAGAGAGAGAGAGAGAGAGAGAGAGTCAAGACCTAACCCTGTCTTCCCTCAAAAGTGTTTTTTTTCTGTATACTGTCTCCTTCAACTGTCCTTTCCTTCTATCAACACCTCTCCCCTTCTTTTATGCCCTTTCTCTCTTACTTTCCTATAGGGTAAGATAGAATCTATACCCAACTGAGTTTATGTGTTATTCTCTCTTTGAGCCAATTCTGATGAGAGTGAAGTTCAAGTGCTCCCTCCCTACTTCCCCCATCTTCCCTTCCACACCTCTTTTATGTGAGATAATTTACCCCATTCTACTTCTCCCTTTCACATTCTCCCAGTGTACTCCTCTTTCCTCATCCCTTAATTTTATTTTTTTAAAGATAACATCCTATCATATTCATCTTATACCCATGCCCACTATGTATACTTCTACCATCCCTAATAATGAGAAAGTTCTTAAGAACCTACGGCAAGTTCATCTTCCCATATAGGAATGCAAATAGTTTAACCTTTTTGAATCCCTTATCATTTCTCCTTCCTGTTTATCTCATTTATGCTTCTCTTCAGTCTTGTATTTGAAAGTCAAATTTTCTATTCAGCTCTGGTCTTTTCATTGGAAATGCTCAGAAGTCCTCTATTTTGTTGAAAACCAATCTCCCCAGATCCCAAAGGATTATACTCAGTTTTGCTGGGCAGGTGATTGTTGGTTGTAAGCCTAGCTCCTTTTCCTTCTGGAATATCATATTCCAAGCCCTCCACTCCTTTAATGTGGAAGCTGCTAAATCTTGTGTGATCCTGACTACAGCTCCATGACAATCCCAACAACCAATTAGTCATCAAGTCCTAATAATTCTACTTCCACAACATCTTTGCATCTATTCCCTTCTCTCTAACACTGCCACAAATCTAGTTCAAGCTTTCATTATCCATTGGTTGGACTATTGTAATAGCTGCCTAAATGGTCTATCTCCCTGTCTGTAAGTCTATTCTCCAAACCATCCTTCACATAATTATCCAAGAAATCTAAAACATACGGGATGTGATTTAGAACTGAAAGAGACCTTAAACAGTCATTTTTTTCAAAACCTTTATTTTACATCAGATTTAAGTTTTGGGAGGTTGACTTACCTAAGGTCACACAGCTGGTAGGGGGCAGAGCCAGGACTCAAATCCAGGTCTTACTGCTCTATATCAAACACTTTTTCCCTATACTTTGTGCCCTTTAAGTCTTAGCACATTGTTTCACAGCCCCAAAACCTTCTGTGGTTCCCAACTGCTTATAAGGAAAAATATCAGCTCCTTAGTCTAGTGTTTAAGGCCCTCTACAATCAGAATGCAACCTCATTTAAAAAAATTTATATAACATTATTCCCTTTTACAATGCTATACTCCACCCCAACTGGATAATTGTTGGCCTTTCCGCAAACCTAAATGCCATCTCCTGCCTCTGTTCATTCATGTAGGCTGTTTCTCATATTTAAAAAAATGCACTCCCTCCTGATCTCCAGCTTTCAGAATTTTCTTTAATGCTCCATTGATACCTGCTCCACAAGAACTTCCCTGATCCCCCTAAGTGAAAGTACTCTCACTCCTCCAATTTTCCTAGAGCACTGTGTCAATCTCTTTCCTGTCCCCACAACATTCTACCTTTCATGATATTTACCTGTGAGAGCTATCCTCTGGTAAAATGTAAGCTTCTGGATGGGGTAGACTGCATTTTTATATTTGTGCCTCTAGGGACTAGTAAAATAACTCTTACACAGTAGGTACTTAATAAATGTGTGCTGATTTGAATACTTATTAATTCTTTTGGTCTAGATTTGTGATTTCATTGGTGAAGGGGACTCCCAGTGAGTAGGCTCCCTCTACCAATGCAAACCGGTACTTGATCTGAAATTTATAGTCAGAGAATTGTCTAGACTGAGAGATTAAGCAATTTGCCCAGGTCACACTATCAATATGGGTCACAAGCATGGGTATGTTGGAACCAATTCTAAGCAGCTTAGAAGGATTAAGTTTTCAGTGTTATATAATTTACACCATGAAAATGCTACCAATAAGACATTAATTTATTGTTTTGTTGATCATCTAGGTTTAACAAACGATAAAGAAATTGTTAATAATGTCCCTGTTGGAAAAATGTTAATATTAATTCAGATTAATCTTAAAAGTATATTCTACATAGTTTTCCCCCCTTAGAGAGTCAAACGTTAGACATTTACCAGTATACCCCAGGTTACAGGGGGGAACTAGAACCCATGTGTTCCTAACTCAAAGAATAGCTTGCTATCACCGTGCCATGCTGCTCCATTTATATACCAGCTGCTAAATGATTTGTTTTGAAATGAATGTAAAGTTAGCAGATTCAGAGAATTCAGTTTAGAAATCTCAAACTATCAACTATAGTTGAGAAACTATCCAAAAAGAAAACCAGTATTTGTTTCAAAGTTCAGGGATTATTCATTAAGAAAGCCAGTAACGAGCTAAACTAACTATTGTATGTAAAAATAACAAAATATTACTGAGCTGTACAATGAAAGAAAAAGAAATGAACAAGCATTTGTATAGTGCTTATTGTGTGCCAAGCACTGTATTAAGCGTTATTTGATACTCACAATAACTCTGAAGGATAGGTGCTATTATTATCCCCATTTTATAGTTAAAGAAAGTGAAGTAAGCAGAGGTTAAGTGACTTGCCCAAGGTCACACAGCTAGGAAGCATCTGAGGCCAAATCTGAATTCAAGTCTTCCTAACTCCAGGCCCAGCATTCTATCCAATGTACAGAACACAGTATTAAATTTTTTTTTTTCAACACTGCCTACACTTAAGATCTCTTCCCAAAAACAGAACCTGGAGCAGAGGACAAAAATTTTAGAGGTAAATTTTGGCTGGAGACAGAGAAAAATATCTTAACCACTAGAGCTCTCCAGTAAAATGGGTTCTCTGTCCTTGGAGGTCCTTGGGCAGAGACAGCTAACCACTTGTCAGGTCTGTGGTAGAGAGAGCCCTGCTCTTGTTTGGGTTAGATTACTGCCCCATGGTTAACTTTTCCCATGTGTTTACCTTATTTCCTTTTTTTTTGGAGGAGGGAAGGCAGGGCAATTGGGGTTAAGTAACTGCCCAACATCACATAGCTGGTAAGTGTGTCAAGTGTCTGAGGGTGAATTTGAACTCAGGTCCTCCTGACTCCAGGGCCGCTGCTCTACTCACTGCGTCACCTAGCTGTCCCTACCTTATTTCTTTTACTAATTTAAAACCTCCTTAAACATGTATCTCCTTTGAATGCCTCACTGTGCTTAGCACAGTAATGAGTCAAAGAGTAGGCCTTAAATTTCCAGAGAATAAAACTTTTCCTCAGCAACCCACTTAAATGTTCACATCTAACAGGATTACTTATAGCTAACCTAAATCTCTCTTACTGAAGTCTGGACTAATTTCTTTTTTTTTTCTTGAACTCCATAGAAGAGATCGTCTCTATCTTCTATGTACCTGAAGGCCAAACATCCCTTGGAGTGTACTGAAGCTAGGTCCCAAGACCTATGAGGCAGCTATTCCAGCCACCTTTAGAAAGGAAGCAATGGAGACCTTGACTTTCCAAAACAGTTCCCCCAGCTTGAACCCTGACTTCTCCCACATCCTCAATCAACAAAAGCTGTTGTTGTTCTGGCCTTAAAGAGCACTTAGAGAAGAGAGTCAGGATGAATAGTTTTCCTTAATCTACCAAGTACAATAAAGTGCTGTGCAAATGCAAAATACCACAGTAATTCTAGCTGTAGTATGAAAAGCAAGCTCTAAGACCCTAGCATACTTCAATTTCCCAAACTCCATCTCTCCAAATATTGCATCTTTGCTGTTTTTACCCAAGTATTCTAA
Source organism: Trichosurus vulpecula (assembly GCF_011100635.1). Taxonomy (NCBI): domain Eukaryota; kingdom Metazoa; phylum Chordata; class Mammalia; order Diprotodontia; family Phalangeridae; genus Trichosurus; species Trichosurus vulpecula. The sequence goes on from NC_050574.1 coordinate 185,616,797, forward strand.
GAAGATAATGACTGGTGAAGCAAAAAGGTGATATTGATGGAACAGGATTTCATTTTGCTGCAGAAATGACAAAGCTTCTCTCTTGTTCTTTTTTTGGGTCACGGAAAGACAGAGTGGAGAGACAAGAGACAGAGATGAGACATTCAGAATGGCATGTCCTTGAATACACTAGGTATCCAAATATATGTTGACAGGCTCCTATACTTTTAAAAAAAATAAATCATGAAGATGGATTTCAGTCATTGAAGCCAGATCGTTAAAGATCCAAGCATCAAAACTCACAGGTTTCCATGGTTCCATGAATGTCAGTGGCGCTAGTGTTACCAGTTAGATGCCAATATAAGCAGAACCTAATAATCACATGAGACACCCAGTTACCAGAGCAGAGATGAGGTCAGGTGTATGGGTAATTAAGAACTAATGAGCACATGTAACTTCCAAAAGTCAGGTCTAGGCAGAAGGACAGGAATTCAGCTAAGCAGATCTCAGTTTAACATGCAAACAGTTATTGAACGTAAGACAAGGTAAAAAAAAAAAATTCCAAATCCAAACTGATAGAAAGTAAATCAGAAAAAGGTACCAACAGTCAGTATGGTAACATGTACTTTTTTTTTTGAAACAAGGACTGGTTCAGTCAAAAGCTTTCTCACTTCAAGCTACCAGGGCAGAAATAAGTAAGCTATACTAGGAGGCTATACCTGGAGGAGAAAGGGGCAAGACCTTCAGGGGTTCTGTTATTTAATAAAGGAGGAAAGAAATGTAGAAGTAAGCCAAGGCAATGAGCATATGAGTGTGTGTATGTACATATATATATATATATACATATATATATATATATGTGTGTGTGTGTGTGTGTGTGTATACACATAAATACACACACACACACACACACACACATCCCAGAATAGAAACCAGGATGTTATCCTGGGATTGATTACTGGGGTTTTACTATGAGCCCCCAGAGTACTGGTTAGGCAGATAATGATAATAATAACTAACATTTATATGGTACCTACTACATGCCAGGCATTATGCTAAGTCCTTTATAAATATAAAAGATAAGAGCTTGGAAAAGACACAAAGCCTAGAAGTTACTGATAAAAAATAAATAAGGAACAGGGGGCAAGCTAGGTTTCCATGACAATGGTTATGAACATATTAAGGACAAAAACATCTTGAAATTGCAAAATCAAACTTGAAACACAAGCCCAAAGGGAACCACTTGAATAAAGTTAACTTTTTACCACACTTACAGTTAATACTGATGGGTGTAAATGAATACGTTTATTTAGTACCCACTGTTTGGCAGATTCCTATGTCATGCATAATCACAGTAAAGGATAGAGGAGACATATGTTCAAGGAGGTTATGACAAAGCAATAGAAACAAAGTAAACACACTTGAAAAGACAACCGTAGGTCAACAATCATTCTAACCCCTACTAGAGGGACTCTCTATACCATACACCCGACAAGTGGTCACCCATTCTCTGCCCAGAGACCGTCAAGAACAGAGTTCTCCACTTAGCCAAGAACATTCATTTCACTCTTGTAGAGCTCTAGTGGTTAAGAAGTTTTCCTGTATCTCCAGCCAAAAACTACCTCAGTAACCTCTGTCTATTGTTCCAATTGCTGCCATCAGGAGTCAAGTAGAACAATTATCCTTCCTTTTTCTACATGATGGCCCCTCTAAAACCTGAAAACAGCTACCATATCCTCTGTTCCTGTATCAGTAAGGCAAGATTCATGATACTCCTTCCACCATATATGACTTAGGCTTCCTGTGACGTAAGCAGGTCACATGGTCCATTAATGGATGGGAAAGATCTTCAAATCTAAATGGCTGCTACAATGATGTCAATGGTGACCATGAATGTACCTGTATAGTTCGGAATCGCAAAGTATAAGAGACTTTCTGTATAGAAGGCAGAAGAAGTAAAACATCTATTCAGACACCAGAGGATCAAATCCCAGAACCAATAACCCCGACTGAAAAGAGCAGTAACTGTATTCTAAAACTAATAAGTCCACCTCAATGTAACAGCAAAGAGATTAAAACACAGTATCACAGCAAAGAGCCAAGCCATCCTGTAATCTTCCCTTCTGCTAGGGCCTTCCTGTAAACACTCACTCACAAATCCTAACTGTCTGCTTGCATACATCCTCTCCTTCCAAAGTTCTGAAAACCCTTGCAGTTCTCAGAGCCCCTTCAGCTCTCTCTGTCTCTTCCAGTTCTCTGTCTCTCTCGAAGTTCTCTCTTCTTCTCACAGTTTTGTCTTCTTCGAAGCTCTCTCTACTCTGAGCTTAATGGCTACCCACAGGGTACATATACCCTGTCTAGGGTCCTGGAGCTTAGCATCTAGTAGCAAAAGGGTGTAGGCCTGCCTACAAACAAGCTCTCCTAATCAAGCTTCCCTTAACTAGCTCCACCTGAGGCCTATTAAATGGGAGGGGGGGGGGGGGGGGGTCATTAATCACGATTAGCACCACAGTTCTTCACCCCCAACTAGGACCCAAGTCTTCTCTTTTCTAGGCTAAACATTCCCATTGTCACCAATTCCTTCCAGTCCAAATACAGAAGTGAGGATAAGTTCCTTGGGGGCAGAGACTGTCTTTTGTTTCTTTTTTGTATCCCTAGGGCTTAACACAGCACCCAACACACTTTTTCCACATAGTAGGCACTAAGTAAATGTTTACTGATTGAAGGGAAGGCCTTATAGAAAAGGTAGGATTTGATCCACAAAGGATTTAAGTAGATGGAGAGGAAAAAAAGAGCTAAATATGAGTAAAAATTAAAGGAACCACCATAAGCAAAAGAAGAAGAGAGGGGGAAACTACATAACAGATCACAAAATAGTGAATATCCCCATTTGGTTGAAGTGATGAATTAGTACTACTGGGTAGCAGTGGAAAGTAAGACTGAAAATGAAGCTTGAAAACAAGTTTGGTAGGTTAAATAAATTAAATGTTACCCTGTAAGTGAAACAGGGAGGTATGGAAGTTCCCTATGTATTTGTTTTTACATCCTCAAACCAATATCTCAGTTCCTCCTCTAAGCCAAATATTCTGCTAAGGGGCTATAGGCAGAGGTAGGGAAAACTACAAACATGTATCAGATTTCCTCTGCCCTTAAGGAGCTCCCAGCATGGTAGGTATAAGGATGTTCACAAATGACCATAATTCAAAGAATTACATGCTATAGAGTTTCAGAAGAAACACTATTCCTAGCTAGGGCAATCAGGGAGGCTTCATGAAAGAGAAGGTGTCACCTGAGCTATACCTTGCAGGATATATTAACAGAAGTGAAAAAACAAAAAGCAGGCAGGAGGAATGGCTATCTATTTCAATGTAGGTTTGCAAAGCCATGGCTCCTTGAAGTTTCAAATGTTTGTACTTGCATAAAAATGGTGGGAATCATCCATGTGTCTGAAGATCATTGCAATCAATTAATTGAAAAACCAAAGTTTCCCTATTTTTCATGGCAAGTGGATGAAGCAACAGAAGTAATTCAAGAAGCTCATTTCATTACATATGTACAAAACAGTGCCGAAGACGATGTTATTACAATTTGTAAAACCTTTTTTGAAATGGGTTTTCTGAGGCTGTTATAAAAACAAAATATCCATCCTATCAATGGTTGACAGATGATTATGAGTGCCAGTATTAACAGTACCACGTTGAGATTTTTTGACAGTAAAAGCCTACTCATCACATTAATATTGTGGTTATTTTTTAAGTTAAAAATATGAAAATTGGAGGCGATTAAAGCTATGAGTAACAGTTGACATGTTACATATCAGGGTCAGGGTGGAAGACTGATTTCAACACATTAGAATGATGGTTTGAACTTAATAAGCCTGCATTTATCTCACTTAAATTTCAAGCCCTACACTTTGATATATTGTAAAGGGTGGATGATATGTGGCAAGACAACATTCATGTTAAAGAAACCTGGGTACTTCAAGCAGAAGAGGAATTGACAATGTGACAAGAAAACCAAATTCTGATGAAATCTTTGGTCAAATTAACCGAAATAGAGCATCTAGAACAAGGGAGGTGAAATGTCTTACTCTATATACTTTGGCTTGGTCAAACCACATCTAGAGTACTGGTTCAGCACTAGGCACCACATGTTTGGAAGGTCACTGATCAGCTGGACCATGTCTAATGGTTGGTAAAAGGGCCTATAATCATGCCTTACAATGATGAGTTGAAAGGATTGGGATTACGTAGCCAGGAGGAAAAAAAGATTTAGGAGTAACATAATAGCAGTCTTTAATTTTGTGAAGGGTTGTTCAGTAAAAGAGAGATTAGACTTGTTTTATTGAATGACCCCTGGTCAGGAGCGTTAGAGAGTGCATCCTTGCTCAGATATTCAATTCAATCAACAGGTATTAAATGCTTACTCTGTGCCAGGTACTTGAGATACAAAGAAATAAATAGCCCCTGCCTGCAAAGAGCTTACTTTCTAATGAATACAATAAGTAAATAATAGTAACAGTAACGATGAGACAATCTGAGAAGGGGAGAACACTAACAAGGGGAATGAAGAAAAGTTCAGGCATGAGAAAAGGCCCTGAGCCAGTAGAAATTTGTGAAAAAAAAAGTAGGCCATTTGGGCTGCATCTGGAAAGATATACTAGAGCAGACCTGCACAACATGTGGCCCACCAAAGGATTTTGGGCTGCCACTACGCACTCTCCTGTTTGTCACGTGACCTAACCATAGTCAGTCAGTCTCTAGTCTATCTGCAGCCCAAAGAAGTTTAGCCTATTTTAATTTTGACCCCAACCTACTGCCAAGTTGTGCAGGTCTGTACTAGAGCCAGATTTAAAATGGCTTTAAATGTCAAACTGAGAAATTCTCCCACTGTTTTTAGGATAAAATACAGTAACTCAGTGTATAGGTTGCAACAGATGACCCGTGAGGTCCCTTCCAACTCTGAGATTTTATGATTCTGTGACATCTCCCATTTTCCTTCATTTATAAACTAAAAAAACCAAGAGTTTTATATCAAAGTTATTTTGCTACAGTTTTGAATAGTATGATGTCAAATATTCTGAAACAGTTTTCACTAGAACCTAGAGTAAAATACACAAACAAAAACAAACCACACATGTGAAAGAATTGTACTGAAAAACTATACAGCATGTTTTTCATATGAACCATAGTTCTGTTGCTATTATGGCAGAGAAAAGTCCAAGTAATAAAAGCACTAATGCTCATTTGGGAAAAAAGACTAGAACCTATTTAAATATTCTATTAATGGTATTACAGCCTAATGCTCAATCCATTAGTGATCACTACTCAACTTGTATCTAGCTTATTGCTATGACTAGGCTTTCAAATTATGCCCATAGGGTGATGGGATACAGTCTCAGAAGTGCTAAGTCAGGGCTATCTCTTAAAGGCTGTGTCATCACAGGCTCAGCCCTTATCAGAAAACTGAACCTCTGCCATGGGGCACAAAACACCCTGGAAAAGGACATGCAGTGACATATTTAATAATCTGCTTCCCTGCAGGTCAACGCACACCATGGAACAAACACAGACTTGCCTCCATCAGGAAATTCCTGCTCAGGAGATCCAGACAAGGAAGGAGCAACCTCCCCAAGATTTAGAGATTCACTTAACGGCACCAGGGATAGTTGACTTGGTTAAGCTACCAGTCACCTAGCAACTCCCCTCCTCAAATATCTGGGCTAATTCAATCCCTGCAATGATGCAAGCAAGCCATGACCCACTATACTTTTCTCCAAATTTAGCACGGACTGGGCTTGTCACCAACTCTTATCATGCTTTTGCTTGCTTCTCTAATAATTCTAACACGTTAAACGATACTTTGCATCTTGAGTATGCTGTATGAATTTATTGGACTATATTAACTCTTAGTCAATGAGGTAGTTTAAAAAAGTGAGAAAGGTAAAAGGGTGCCACATGGTCCTAAAAATCTTCAATTTTCATTTCAGAAACTCCTCCCTGTTGCTTCTTCCTCACCTACCAGTCAAGCCCATCGGGAGCTCGCACTCGCACACGCACATGCACACGCACACACACAAAGAATACTATGATCCAACTGATACTGATAGAAGAGAGAAAATAAAGGTCAATGAAGCTTTCAAATATATCCTTCTCCTCAAAAAACATACAACATTTTAACTACCATGTCCTTCTTAGGAAAGGAAATTGAAACTACAGGTATTGACATCGTATTGACATCTTGTCTTCTATCCAAACCAATGTAGATGAGGCCTACTTCTCTGTAGATTCCGCCTTTAATAATAGTATTATATTATTGTCAATTTCTCCAATGCTGACAGGCAGCTATCCTGTCCAAAAGGCTAGTCCTTTGGGTTTTCTACAGTAGGCAGTGCAATGACAGGAGGGGAACACAGTGAAAACAAAGACTGAACATGGAAATAAGAAAGATCTAGGTTTGACTTCTCTATCCAATTTTGAATTAATTTCTGAAGTACATAAAGAACTCTAAAGAGTCAACTAAACATTAATTGAAACAATAATTTCATCAAACTTGAAGGATAAAAAAAATCCACACAAATCACCAGCATTTCTATAAAATACTAGTAAAAACAAGCAGGAAAAGACAGAAAAAGAAACTTCAATTAAAAGTACAGAAAATATTTTATGACCATTTCACTTAGAAATCTACCTTCTAAAAAACACATGAGAATTATAGAAATACAACTATAAATAACTGTTTTCTGAAATACAAACCTAAATAATTGGGAAAAAAATTGTTCATGGATAAGATGAGCCAATATAATAAAAATGACAAATACTACTTAATTATCCAATGCCATGCCAATCAAATTACCAAAGGATTACTTTATAGAAATAGACAAAACAACAAAAAAAATACACATGGAAGAAAAAAAAGGTCCAATATCTCGAGAGAAATAACTGTAAAGGGAAAAGAAAAGGAACCTGGCAGCACTAGATCTCAAACTATACTACAAAGTAGTAATTATCAAAACAATTTGAAGCTGGTTATAAAATAGAGAGATCAGTCAATGGAACACACAAAACAGACAGACAGACAAGTAGACAGGCAGACAGATACTTTGGTATTCTACCCTAGCTGTGATAAAAACTCACTATTTGACAAAAACTGCTGGGAAAATTGGATAGTGGTGTAGAAAAAGTTAAATTTAGACTAGCACCTTACATTACACAAAGGTAACTGTGTATGAACTATGATCAGTGCAACGAACATTCATGATTTCTGAGGACCACTGATAAAACATGCTTTCCATTACAGAGAAGGGATGGATTTATGGTGCAGAATGAAATGTTTTTGTATTACAGCCATTAAAGGATTTTGTTTTACTTTACTATGTATATTTATTATAATAAATTTATCTTTCTTTTCTTTTTCAATAGAGGTGGGGAAGTGCGAGAAAATAGATTTCTATTAATTAAAAAACAGGTGAGGGGGCAGACATGGAATGCTACATGTGCTTTTGGATGTGCTCGCTGTATAGTAAATTTTGTCTGTTCTAGTTTGTTACGAGAGACCGCTTGCAAAGTGGGATTGATCTGTAAATATTTTTAACGTAAAAACAAAATATATCAAGAAAAATTCCTAAAAATAAATTCTGCATTCATCACTTATTAATTTAACTCCAGGAAAACTGATAAAGCACTTCTTTCTCTTCATTTGTAAAATGGGGACTATAACATCTTCAAACATGCTTGATGAGATTGTTGGGAAGTTCAAAAAAGAATATATATATATAAAGCACTTTGTAAACCTTAAAGCATTGTGTAAATTTCACCTATTGCTATTACCTGATGCTACCATGGCTATAATCAAATGGCCACAAACTACTGGCCTGGTTCTCAGCTTTACAAATCTCTTTCCTTCCTACAGAAGTGTTGTTCAACTCCACAAATGCCTATCAGACTCCCTACATGCACTGGATACATCTCCCTTCTAGTTTGAGCTTGCTCTTTTACCCTTAAAAAAAATTCCTAGTATTGTCAAAATAAAAAGATGATCCAGGAAGTGGAGCCAAGATAGCAGAGTAAAAGCAGGGACTTGCCTGACCTCCTTCAAACAATTCTAAGTTAACATCTCAAAATAAATTCTGGAGTGGCTAAATCAACCAAAAGATGGGGTGAGACAATTTTCCAACCCAAAACAACTTAGAAGGTCAGCTGGAAAGGTCTGTTGCACCAAAGTGAGAGTGGGGCACAATTTAGCCCAGGCAACTTACAGGAAGGCAAACAGTAGGCCTTTGGGGCAACTGAATCAGCAGCATGGCTTCCACAGCAATCAGCCTACAGATGGTAAGGGGATTAGACAACTTATCAGAAGGTTACAGGGGTTCCTTTGCTGGCACTAGGGGCAGAACTGTGTTACATTGCCCATACTTGGATCTGGGTCACAGTCCCAGGGTGAGGAGGAGTACTAGCATACCAAAGCTTATGGCAGCAGAGGGGTAGGGACCCTGATCACAGTTCCAGGGCAGAAAGAATGCTTGTGGTTGCTCATAGACCAGAGTACAGGCCAGGAGGGTAGTAAATACCCCTCTCATTAGATCATACCACCTTGGAAGAACTGAAAATTAACAGACCCTGAGAACTAACTCTGAAAACAATTTCACAAAACAAACTGAAGCTTGGACAGTGCCCCCTCCACCCTGGGAGCAGAGCCCAATTTTAGCATCAAATTAAAAGTCAAGAAAGAGGCTAGAAAAATAAGCAAACAACAAAAAGAACTTGACTATAAAAAGTTACTATGGTGACAGGGAAAATCAAAACAAAAGCAGAAGATAACAAAGCCAAAAGAGCTATATCTAAAGCAAAGAAAAATGTGAATTGGTCTCAGGACCATAAAGAATTCCTGGAAGGCCTTAAAAAGTAATTTAAAACTCAAATAAAAGAGGTGGAGGAAAAAATGGGAAAAGAAATGACAGTGATGAAAAAAAAAAATCATGAAAAAGGAGTCAATAGCTTGGTAAAGGAGGCATGAAAATAACATCTTAAAAACTGAATTCACCTAATGGTATAATGGCAAGCAGGGCAGGACTTTTTGTTGTCTTTTGTTTTGGAGTGCTTCTCAGCACCAAGGCAATCGTGTCTTTGAGTCTTGCCTTTATTTCAATCAAGAGTCATTGATTTGAAACAATATATATGATGTGGTGCTAGTGATTAAAAATCTTTCCCACACTCTTTTGCTAAGAAGGCCCTAAGCCCCAGGCCCTAAACAGGGTATATATGCTCTGAGGTTGGCATTTTGTTTTGAGGGGCACACTCGTTGGAAGAGTGTTGGTGTGGAGACTCTGGGTAGCTGTTAAGGAGCCCCCCCGCCCAGCTTTGAAAACCCAGATGTTGGTGCTTCTCTCTCTGGTAACTAGGTATGTATTGCCATGATAAGACAGAAACCTTTCTGTTGATCTGTTTATATTTTCAGCATTTGTAATTTCTGTTTGTATTTGCTCTGAAGTTCATGGTGCTGGTTTTTCCCCTTGAACTAAGTGAATGATATATGTATATTTGATTAAAGTGAGATTGTAAACCCCTTAAAGTTGTTTTCCTTAGAAAAGCAGATCAAAGAACCTGTGCTAACAGCCCTCCTGTGTGCTGTTATTTGCCTTGTACAATCACAGTAGCTGCAAGTAGCATTGTTGTTACAAATGGTAACAAGCACAAAAATCCACAGAAAAGAGTAACTCCTTCAAAAGCAGAATTGGCCACATGAAAAAAAGGTACAAAAAATTCACCAAAGAAAATAATTTCTTAAAAATAAGAATTGGTGAGTAGAAGCTAATGACTCCATGATATATCAAGAAACAATAAAACAAAATCAAAAGAATGAAGAAAGTGTGAAATATCTCATTGGAAAAACAACAAACCTAGAAAACAGATTGAGGAGAGATAATTTAAGAATTATTGGACTACCTGAAATCTAAAATAAAAATAAGAACCTAGACATCATCTTTTAAGAAATTATCAAGGAAAATTTCCCTGATATTCTAGAACCAGACAGTATAATAAAAATTGAAAAAAAAATCTATCAATCACCTCTTGAAAGAGATCCCAAAATTAAAACTCCAAGGAATATTATCACCAGAAATTCCAGAGCTCCCAGTTCAAGGAGAAAAAATGCAAGCAGCGAGAAATAATTCAAATATTGTGGAGCCACAGTCAGGATCACACAAGATTAAGCAGCTTCCACATTAAAGGAGTTGAGAGCTTGGAATATATTTCAGAGGGCAAAGGAGTTAGGATTACAACCAAGAATCACGTACCCAACAAAACTGAGTATAATTCTGGAGGGTGATGCAGGTAAAATGGGTATTCAATGAAATAGAGGACTTCCAAGCATTCCTGATGAAAAGCCAAGAACTAAATAGAAAATATGACTTTCAAATTCAAGATTCAAGAGAAAAATAAAAATATAAACAGAAAAGAAAAATTATAAGGGATTCAACAAGGTTAAACTATTTACATTCCTACATGAGAAGACAATACTTGTTGCAATTCCTAAGGACTTTCTCATTATTAAAGCAGTTAGAAGAAGTATAGACAAAGGACATAGGTGTGAGCTGAATATGATGGGATGATATCTAAAAAAAAATTAAGTGGTTAGGAAAGAAGGTAGAAAGGGAAAACGTAAAAAGAAAAGGAAGAAGGTGAAAGGGAGAGGTAGGAAGTAATAAATTATTTCACATAAAAGAGGTGCAAAAGAGCTTTTAAAGTGGAGGTGAAGATGGGGAAAGTAGGGTGGGAGCACTTGAACCTTACTCTCAATGGAATTGCCTCAAAGAGGGAACAACATACATACTCAGTTGGGTATAGAAATCTATCTACAGGAAAGTAGGAGGGAAAGGGGATAAGAGAAGTGGGGAGAGGGTGCTAATAGAAAGGAGGGCCAATTGGGGGAGGCAGTAGTCAAAACAAAATACTTTTGAGGAAGGACAGGGTGAAAGGAGAGAATAAGTAGGATAAACAGAGGGGAAATAGGATGTTGGAAAATACACTGTTAATAATAATAACTTGAAAATATTTTACAGTATTTTCCCAACTGATAATTCATCAAATGATATGAACAGGAATTTTTCAGATAGAGTAAATTTGACTCAAATTTACTGAACTGAGTCAAATTTATAAAAATAAAATCCATCCCTGATCTTACTAGACTTAGATTTGTATTACGGAATCAGACTCATAGAATTAAAAGAAATTTTAAAGGTTCTATAATCCAACCTTTGGAAAGCTAAGTGATACAGTGGATAAAGTACTGGGCCTGAAGTCAGGAAGATTCATCTTTCTCAGTCCGAATCTGGCCTCAGATACTTACTGGCTCTGTGACTCTGAGCAAGTCACTTAACCTTGTTTGCTTTAGTTTCCTCATCTATAAAATAAACTGGAGGAGAAAATGGTAAACTATTCTAGTATCTTTGTCAAGAAAATCACAGATGGAGTTCCAAAGAGTCAGACAAGGCTGAAAAATGATTCAATGACAACAAATCCAACCTTTGCCTGAAACATGAATTACATCTCAAATTCCCAGCAAGTGAGCCATCCAGTCTTTGACTGAAACATCCCCAGGGATAGGGAAACCAACTACTTCACAAAGCCACTTAATTTGTTTTTGGACAGTCCCTATAGTGAAATACCTTCAGCATGTTACTATAGAGCTAGATTAGCAATTGACTATTACCCTCTTTGGGAGTCCAGGAAAACAAGTTCTGAATCTACCTAGCATCAAAAAAAGATAATGGTTCAACCTTAATGAACCCAAGCTGGCTCACAGAAATCACTGATTCCCAAAGAGCTCATAGACGAACTGTTTAATAATCCGTTCCAGAATTTTTACAGAAATTTATGTCAAACAAGAAGGTAAGACTACAGTATTAAGTATTTCATGTTGCTCGTAAAAGTTTTTACTTGAATTTTAAAAGCTCATATTCCATAACTTTTTTAACTCCAAAAGTACATATGCTTATTTTGGTCAAATGAATATTATATTTACTAAAGGGAAAAAAACATCTTGTGGTTTTAAATTTTAAAAATGTTTCCCGTGACTGTAGCATTTTACAAACCTTAAAGCACTATAGCCCATCCAAGATCAGCAAGAAGCAGGTACAAAAGGAAGCCCTTGACCCCCAACCTTTCCTCCAATTTCCCTTTTTCCTTCTACCTCCTGGCTAAATAGACACTGATACTCTCCCCACTCCCCTTCCCTGAGGGAAGAAACCCTTCATTCCAATTATCCAACCTACTCCATCCCCTTCCCAATAGTGAGTGGTAGGTTGGGGCTAGGGCTGGGGTCCTTATACCTCTCTCCTCTTGGACATGGTTGGTCACGCCACTTGAATGAGCAGGGAGTCACCAATTAGAAATCCTTCCTGTAATACAGAAGCCCACCAGGACTTACCATCTGCCCTGCCAAAGCACCCTAAGGACCCTTAGGCCTTGCCATCTGCCCAGCAGTTGATCCTTCCTCCATGTGCTGTCACCATTATTTAGAATGGAGCTCATTGTGAGTAGGGGCTTGTCTCGTTTTTCTATCTGTATTAGATGACTAATCCCCAGGGTGAGGAGGCACACAGTCTCTGGACAGAAAACAAAACAAAACTCTCTACCCTCCGGAAGGATCAAAGACAGCCTTGGTCTCATTAGCATTATGTCCAAACCAATGAGCCTAACTGATCCTATACTGCACTGAACTTCGGTTCTAATCCAGAATTCTAATCTCGGGTATTCTAATAAACTTTGTATAGTACAGCCTCAGACCCTGAACTCTACTGCACTCCAGATGGATTTTACAAACAGCCAAGAATCAAATTCATTGGAAAGTATGAAATTACTTATTGTAAATTTTTAAAAGTAGCATAAATTGCAAGCATTTATATAATAATTATGCACATCAAGGGCTCATTGATAGCCTAATTCAATCAACATACATTAGATTTTTTTTAATCAGTTTTCCTGTTTCAGGATTTCCAAAGAATGTTATTTCCCTCAGGCATCTTCCCTGCTTTCCCACAGTGCTCCCTTTCACTCATTTTATATTCCTTCTGAATTCTTTACCAAACCCATTCAAAACTGTCTCTCTCCTACATCAAGACACTAAATTGGTTATACCCTATATTTACTGCTGCTGGTCAAACTTCGTTTTTTTTCTCCTTTAAGACAACTCTGAACTGAGCCCCCAAAAGCTTTCATTGGCAAAACATTAAGAGCCATAGCCATAGATTAATCCCAATACAATCAATTCACCTTTCCCCACTGAAACATGCTAATAAGAAAATCACCTTTATAAAAATATGCTTTGGAGCATGAAATCACTCCACTACCCTATCTAACTGGGAAATTCATAACTAAAATGAAATGGTAAGCAAGTTTCATTGTTTTTGGTTTGGGTTTTTTTTTTAAGTCTCTGAACAATAAAAAAAATTACAAAGTTATTATGTTTAAATTCAAGCTCTTTTTTTTTTTTAAAGAAAAATCTCTGGCCTGCACTCAGCCTCCTCTCACTCTTACTTCAGAGTCCTAACAAGTTCAGTTACTGAAACAGCAAACTGAAAAAAGAGCAGTGAGGAGTACAGGGACACTATAGAAGGTAGAATATCATCAGGGAAGTGAAAGTTCTAAGAAAGAGAGGAAACAAAGCGATTATAGACAACTCAAAAAGAGCAGAACATGGGGTTAACAGGAAGGTAGTTACATAAACCTCCATAGATTCTGGATGTATACGGCTTTTTTTTTTTCCAAATCAATCTAGTAATGGGTATTGTATCCTTGAGATAACAAGATTAACATATTCAGCATTTCTACCATAAACTGAGTATATCTAGTATTGTACCCAGTTCATTATGAACATATTTCTAGCCAAAATGTTTTAAGTTTTACTACTTAAAGGTTAAACACCAAGTTGCAAAGAAAACCTTGCTATCCAGAATGGCTTTCCCCGAGGGTTCCAAATGAGCAGTTGTTTTGTTGTTGTTGTTGTTGTTGTTTTATTTCACTGTTTCTCAAATCATTAGGGCTTCTCTGAAATCCCACAACTACTCAATCTTCAGAATGAAGGTCAGCTTCTCATATGGCAGCCCTCTTGGCCATCCTCCTCTAGGTATACTGCAGTTTGTCAAGTTCCATATTAAGTGAGGCACCCGGAACTAGACACCCCAGAGGGGTCAGGCCAGGACCAAGTACAAAAGTATCACCTCCCTCATTCTGAACTCTATGCCTCTCTATACAACTTCAGCTCACATTAATTTTTGGGTGGTCATGCCATTACTGCGTTTTTTTTTTATAAATTTCTTTATTTATTTTTAGTTTACCACACACGGTTCTACATAGTTTTGAGTTCCAGTTTTTCTCCCCTCCCTCCCCAAGACAGCATGAAGTCTCATATAACTGTCATGTATAACTTCGCATTGAATTAATTTATACACTAGTCAAGTCGTGGAGAAGAATTTTGACCAATGGAATGAATCATGAGAAAGAAGAAACAGAACCAAAAAAAAAAAAAACCCCAAAAACAAAAACAAAAGAGAAGCAGAAAAGGCGAGCATGTAGTGTGCCTCAGTCTGTATTCAAACTTCGCAGTTCTTTCTCTGGATGAAGATAGCATTCTCCATCGTGAGTCCCCTGGAGTTGTCCTTGCCCCTTAGGTTGCTGAGAAAAGCGCAGTATGTCAGGGTTGGTCCTCACGGAATCCATATATCTGTGGCTGTGCACAACGTTCTCCTGGCTCTGCTCCGCTCACTCAGCATTATGTCGTGTAGGTTTTTCCAGGTTGTTATGAAGTCTGCATCATCCCCATTTCTTATGGCACAATAGTATTCCATCACCTTCATATACCACAGCTTGTTCAGCCATTCCCCAATTGATGGGCATCCCTGTGATTTCCAATTCTTGGCTACCACAAAGAGAGCTGCTATAAATATCCTTGTACATATGGGTCCTTTTCCCACTTGCGTGATTTCTTTGGGATACAACCCTAGAAGTGGTATTGCTGGGTCAAAGGGTATGAACATTTCTATAGCCCTTTGGGCATAGTTCCAAACTGCTCTCCAAAATGGCTGGATCAGCTCACAACTCCACCAGCAATGCAACAATGTTCCAATTTCCCCACATCCTTTCCAGCATTTATCATTCTCCTGATTTGTTATTTTAGCCAATCTGACAGGAGAGATGTGGTATCTAAGAGTTGTTTTGATTTGCATTTCTCTAATCAGCAGCGATCCAGAGCATTTTTCCATATGCCTGTAGATAGCTTTAATTTCTTCCTCTGAAAACTGCCTGTTCATATCCTTTGACCATTTCTCAATTGGGGAATGGCTTGTATTCCTATATATTTGGCTCAGCTCCCTGTATATTTTAGGGATGAGGCCTTTATCAGAGATACTAGTTGCAAAGATTTTCTCCCAATTTTCTGCTTCCCTCCTAATTCTTGTTGCATTGGCTTTTTTTGTACAAAAACATTTCAATTTGACATAATCAAAATTATCCATTTTGCATTTTGTAATGCTCTCTATCTCTTGTTGGGTCATGAATTCTTTACTTTTCCACAAATCTGATAAGTAAACTACTCCTTGCTTTCCCAAATTACTTAGAGTATCAACTTTTACTCCTAAATCATGAACCCATTTTGACTTTATTTTGGTATATGGTGTAAGATATTGGTCTATGCCCAGTTTTTGCCCTACCATTTTCCAATTTTCCCAACAGTTTTTGTGAAATAGTGAATTATTAGCCCAGAAACTGGCCTCTTTGGGTATATCAAAGAGTAGATTGCTAAACTTGTTGATTTCACCTACTTGTGTACCTATCCTATTCCACTAATCCACACCCCTGTTTCTTAACCAGTACCAGGCAGTTTTGATGACTGCTGCTGTGTAGTACAGTTTAATATCTGGTGTGGCTAAGCCACCATCTCTAGCATGTCTTTTCATTAATATCCTAGATACTCTAGACCTCTTGTTTTTCCAAATGAATTTTGTTATTATTTTGTCCAGCTCAGTAAAAAAATTTTTTGGTAGTTCGATTGGTATGGCACTGAATAGATAGATTAATTTAGGTAGAATTGTCATTTTTATTATATTAGCTCGGCCTAACCATGAGCAACTGATATTTCTCCATTTATTTAGATCTGATTTTATTCACGTGAAAAGTGTTTCATAGTTATGTTCATATAGGCCCTGGGTTTGTCTTGGCAAATAGACTCCCAAATATTTTATAGTGCCTTCAGTAACTTTGAATGGAATTTCTCTTTCTATCTCTTGCTGTTGGGCTTTGTCAGTAATGTATAGGAATGCTGAGGATTTATGTGGGTTTATTTTATATCCTGCAACTTTGCTAAAGTTGTTTATTATTTCAAATAGTTTTTTACTTGATTCTCTAGGATTCTCTAGATAAATCATCATATCATCTGCAAAAAGTGATAATTTAGTTTCTTCTTTTCCTATTCTAATTCCTTCAATTTCTTTTTCTTCTCTTATTGCTACAGCTAATGTTTCTAGTACCAAATTGAATAATAGGGGTGATAATGGACATCCTTGTTTCACCCCTGATCTTATTGGGAATGCATCTAGTTTATCCCCATTACAAATAATGCTTGTTGATGGTTTTAGGTAGATGCTATTTATAATTTTGAGGAAGGTTCCACTTATTCCTATGCTTTCTAGTGTTTTTAATAGGAATGGGTGTTGTACTTTGTCAAAGGCTTTTTCTGCGTCTATTGAGATGATCATATGGTTTCTGCTTGTTTTGTTGTTGATATGGTCAATTATGCTAATAGTTTTCCTAGCCATTACTGCGTTTTAAGGAGTTTATAATAAACTAAGACCCCCAGATTGTTTCTGTTTTTTGCACAAAATAGACATATCTAGACATATCCCTTTTTCCCCTTGTATTTGAAGTTTATTTTTTGAAAGGTCTTTATATTTATCCCTATTAAATCCCATAATATTAGATATTGTTCTAAAATGTAGATATATTTATCTTTAATCTTTAATTTATGCTTTAATCTCGAGTCTACCACCCAGGAGGAATAATGAATTAAAAAACAGTTAAGTGCTTATTATATGCAAAGTACTGTAACACCAAACACACTGGCATACCCAGTATGGCTCCCAGTACAGGTTCTTTTATCAGCTTTACTAAGGAAAGATAGCTGTTTCAGGAGTCAATAATCTTTTTTAATTAGACAAAATACAAACAGAGAATAATACAGAGCAGAGAAATAATGACCAGCAGACAGGGCTCTACTGCCTGAATCAAAGCTTTATATCCACCACTAAATCAAGAGAGCCTTTACCTCAGAGGAGTCAGAAGCTCTGAACATACGGCCACTCAGAGTCTCAACCACGGAATCACAACATCTTTCTCATAAGCAAATCCCCAAAGCAAAAGTTCACCTCTCAGAATATATACTCTTTAGGCTTAGTGCCTAATTAGAAATTAACAAAAGGTGTGTAAGCCTTCCTACAAGCTAGCAAGCTTCCCTTAATGGGCTCCTCATGAGGCCTACTGATGGGGAGGGAAGATCTTATTCCCCATTATCCTTACAAGCACTAAGGATACAAATAGAAATGCAACGCATTTCCAGATCCAAGGAAACTCACATCCTAATGTATATTTCCTTCTATATAGGAGGAAAGAGCTAATGGACCTTAGAGGTACAGCAAAACACAGGTGATTTTAATGTGTCTTCCTTAATGTCATTTCCATTCATAAAAATGAGTTGGTTTCTGATGTTAAACCATCTGATAGTGCTAAAGACCTGGAGGTGACAACTTTCTTTTCTAGTTCTTAAATAACTGGGGCACTCAAGGATTTAGGGGCTGGGCCACCTGCAGAGGGAGTTGCCAAGCTGCATCTGTACAAAGGTTACTGCCCTCTATAAAGGTTATGGGGCCCAGGATAGATGCAGCACTGGTGGAATGCAGAACACCACTGTTCCCAAGGCTCTTGGGTTATCTTCACTGAGGTCCATGGGGAGGTAATGGGGGTATGATCAGCCTCTCTCACCCAGAATGTCTTGCTGGCTACACATCATCTTATAGTCATCTGTGAGTATGATAAATATACCATCTATTACTTCATTCAAGTCACTGATGAATTCTGACTCAGGACAGACCCAAGGACAGACCCTGGGGCACTTTATTAAAAACCTCTCTCCAAACTCACAGCAAACCAACAACGCCTGTGGTTTGGTGTCAGTCATGCAACCAGTTCTGAATCTATGTAACTATATTATAACCTAGTCCATATCTCTTAATGTCCACAGAAATGTCACAAAAGATGGCAAACACTTTACTAAAATCCAAGTATCTTGAGTGTACAAAATACAGACACACATATATTTACATATAGTTTTATCAAGAATAATTCATGCCATACTAAAGTCATTCCCTTGATTCTGAACCTCTGTACCTTCTGACACATGCCCATGTAATTCAGAGGCCATCAGAACTCCCTTTAGTTTCTTACGTACTCTTGCAACTCACAAAGTACTGTGGCAATTCTAATGCTCTTATTGCATGTTGCAGTTATCTTTGTTCTTACCTATGTCTCTATCTAAAGACAGCAAGGAGTTGCAGTGGATAAGTAGAGTCAGGAAGACCTGATTTCAAATCCAGTCTCAGATACTTCCTATCCGACCTTAGGCACTTAACCTTGTCTGCCTCAGTTCCCTCAATTATAAAATGAGGATGATGATAACACCTACTTTCCAGAGTTGTTGTGAGGATCAAATGAGATAATATTTGTAAAGTGCTTAGAACAGTGCCTGGCATGTTGTAGGTTCTTATGCTTCCCATCTAACGCTATTCTGCACACAGTTGGAACTTAAGTGGTTTGTGAATGAACAATGAAACTATTCTTGAAATGTCATTGCTTACGTTTTCCATATGATTTAAGGAAAACGTTTGATTCTAGTTTATTTTGCTGCAAGTCAGAGGTGATTAACTTAGAAAGGAATCTCAAAACTATGGTTGATAGTCTTGTTACTATATTTCTAAACACTTGAGACATCAAGGAATTTTCAGAGTTAAAGAGGCTTCCAACACCATCTACTTGCCACAAGAAGCCCCTCTACAATATCCAAAAAGCATCATGCAGCCTCTCCTTTCTTTTTTTTTTAAATAAATCATTATTTATTTAATATTTTTAGTTTTCAGCATTAATTTTCACAAGGGTTTGAATTACAAATTCTCTCCCCATTTCTACCTCCCCCCCCACTCCAAGATGGCATACATTCTGGTTGCCCCATTCCCCAGTCGACCCTCCCTTCTGTCACCCCACTCCCCCCCCCATCCCCTTCAGCCTCTCCTTTCAAGGATTGGGAACACAACACCTCATGTGAGGAGCTCATGCTACTGTTTGGATAGTTCTGTTAGTTTTAAACCAAGGCAAGATGGAAGCAGGGAAAATTCTCCAAAGGAAAGTACCTAGTATTCTAAAGAGCATCACTGCCAGAAGTCACTTTTATTGCAGAAATGCGCTAAACTTCCATTCACTAGAAAATCAAGTTTTAATCCAACTTTATTCTCCAACTGTGCCAGTAAACTAAGTTGCTACAGTACATTTAATTTACCTTTGAAAACCAGTGATTCCCAACATCCCACATCTATGTGCCTGCACCTTAATAAGTTAGTGGGCAATAGCTGGGCTTTTGCCTAATGTGGAGGTCGACAGACATCCTCCTGATGTCCCTGGTCCTCTTTGAGAACAAAAGACAAATAACAACAAGGTCAACAGAATATCTCAGTAGGAAGGCAGTGGCTATAGCCTTTCAGCTACCCAAGACAATGTTGCTTTACAGAACAAAAGAATACACAGGGGACTACAAAAAAGTAAATGAAGACACAGCTATCAGAATTAGATTGTAAATGCAATGACCAATCTTGCAGACGATGACACGCACTTCCTTCTCAGTAGACAGGTATTTCACTACAGACGTAGAATATTGTCTATCTGATCAGATATGGTCATTGTGTATTTCTTTTTTACAAGGTTCTATGGAAGTGGTAGAGTTTTTAACAAATGACTATGATGTAAAAGACAAAGCATACATATAAAAATAAAAGAAGTTGGGTGGAAGAAATGTTACTTTAGTGGAACCCTAGGGAGCACCTGAACAAAATATGTTACACGGCTGGGGGCCACACACCACGAAATCGAAGGCTAGATTTAAGCTTTCAATCGGGCCTTTCCTGATCTAAGCTAAATTATTATCATGACAAATATAATACTAGTATTCAATGAATATTTAATAGTATTGATAAGGAGATGCTTTTATAACATGCTGGACAGTCTATAAAAGCACTCAAGGTGAGTGGTGAGCATCTCTTTAAATGTTAAAAACAATTGTCCTTCAAAAAATGTACCTTAAGCAGAAAGTTTAGATGGTATCCAAGTGACATGTGAGCAGTCAACCCAACTCTGAAAGTGTGGTTAAAACTGCCATAGAGCACTTCAGGGAAAAAGGCCCACATAATTTGCTTTCAGCCAGCCACCAACATTTCAAAAGCACCTCGATAGATGCCAAAAGTTCAATTTGTTTTAAAAAAAAACCTAACTAAAGAAACTAGGATCATTAGGTATTTAAAGCCAAAAAGGAACTTAGAGATCTAGTCCAAATTATTGTTGTTGTTAATAGATAAAGAAACAAGCCCAGAGGGGCCAACTGACTTATGGAAAGTCCCATAACAAATGGCAGAACCATGTCTCAAACCCAGGGCTTCTGACTCCAAGTCTAATGTTCTTTCTTTCCAAGGACTACACTGCCTCTCATTGGTTTTGGGGAAAAGGAACAGAAGTGATGTGTTATTTTCCTTACTGTTCTTGACTTAGCCATTATTCACACAACTAACAAACACTTAGTAAGCACCTATATTACGGATGCTATGATAGAAAGAAAAAAAAAAGACTGCCCTCAAGGAGCTTGAATTCAATAGAAGAAAACAATATATACATGAATAAGTATGTATAAAATAAAAGGTAATGGAGGGGGAAGTACTACAGCTGAGAGAAATCAAAAAAGACTTCTTGTAGAAAGTTGTGCTTAGACAGTTTTTAAGGAAACAAAGGATTCTAAGAGGCAGAGAAAAGTAGGAAGGGCATTCTTAGGGCACAGCCAGTGCAAAGACATAGAAAAGGAACGTCAGGTGTCAAAAGGCCAGTATCCTAGAAGGGGCATAGAAGAGTTGGGGCCAGGTTGTAAAGGTCTCTAAAAGCCAAACAACATTTGATCCTATGAACAATGAAGAGGTGTTGGCATTGACTAACTACAACAGTAACGTGGTCAGTTCTGCACTTAGGGAAGTCACTCTGGCAGCTATGTGGATGGATAGAGAGGGAAAAAAGAGGGCAGAAAATCAATTAGGAGATTACTACACTAGTACAAGTAAAAGGTGATAAGATCTTGAACCAAGATGGTGGATGTATGAGTGGAAAGGACATGTGCAAGAGATGTTGCAGAGGTAGACATGTCAAGATCCAGCAACTAACTGGAAATGTGGGGTAAAGGAGAAAGAGGAATACAAGATAGTATCAAGATTACGAATCTGATTAACTCAAAGTATGGTGGTATCCTTGACAAAAATAGGTAAGTTCATAAAGAAGGGTAGGTTTGAGCAGGAAAATAATGTGTTTTAGGTATGTTAAGTTTGAAACACTGCTGGTAAACTCAGTTTGAAATGTCCAAAAAGCAATTACAGATGCACAACTAGAGCCTGAGAGAGACTAGTTGGGTGGAGAGTTAAAAAGCATTTATTGATTATAACTGGGGTATAACGTGCTATGCTAAATGGTAGGGATACAAAGAAAGGAAGATTAGGGCTGGATATAATAATCTGGGAGGTATCAACATTGAGATAACTAAACCATAATCTAAAGAGAGTATAGAGAAAATAGAAAAGTACTCAGAACGGACCCTTGAGGTACATACAGTTAGGCACATGGATGATAAAACAACAAAGGAAATTGAGAGGGAGAAGCCAAATAGGTAGGAGAAGAACCAAGAGAAAGCAGTGTAACAAAGAAAAAAATGATCCAGTACTCAGCAAGGTTAAGAAGGATGGAGATTCAGAAAAGGCCATCAGATCTGGTGATTAAGAGATTATTAGTAACTTTGGAGAAACTAGTTTCAAAGGAGTTTAGAGGTCAAAAGCCTGATTGCAAAAGACTCAGAAGTGAGAAGAGAGGAAGTGGAGGCAATGATATTGAGCACTTTTTAAATCTTTAAATGAAAGGCTAATAATTTACCATCATTTAGCCCAATCTGTTCTTCTAAGCAAAAGGACTTATTTAAATTGCCGTGTGTTAACAATACTACATAGAATTATATTTGTATATATGGTTTACCCCATTGGATACAGGTTCCTTGAGAGCAAGGACTATATCATTTTGGACTTCAGATCTTGAGCACCAAGCATGATGCCTGGAACATGGTAAGCACTTCATCAATACTTATTGTTTGATTGAATGTGGGATTTCTGCAGTGTTTTTAATTTCAAATAATCTTGCATATTTGGCTTAAGGCCCATTTTATGCATGAATAGGCTTAATAATGGCTGAAGGTAATAATAGCTACAACAATAACTAGTATTTATATAGTTCTTTAATTTTTGTGAAGTGCTTTACATATATTAACCCTTTTGATCCTCATAACAACCCTGTTCTATTATTAGACTATTTTTACAGATGAGAAATCTAAGGCTGAGAAAGGTTAAGTGACTTGCCCAAGGTCACACATCTAGTAAGTGTCTGTGATAGGCTTTGAACTCAGGTCTTCCATACTCTAAATCTAGTATTCTTACCCATTGCCATCTAGCTGCCTAGATCTTAAATAGTTAATACTGAAATAGGTTAAATGACTTGAATCTCAATTACAACCCCTCACATGGGGAATTATTCATTGATTTATCAAGCAGTTAACAGATATACTATAAGTAGTTGTTTGTTTTGAGCCTAATAAATATGCACACGGCATATAAATTTAATTTTCAAATCCAGTTAGACTAGCAAAAAGTTTTATGGGAAAATTTATGCAATTATTTCCTTTATATTGATCATTTCCCCCAATAAACAATCATTTCATTCACATTTTAATCATACTATCTGCAATAATAGCTGCCTATATGTCTTCACCATTATCTTTACTTATATTCCATTTTTCATCCTTCTTTTGGCCTAATTTAAATATTTTTCTAACTTCATATGCTTTGCTTCCCCTGATATCCTCCCAAGTCTACCCCCAACCCCACCACCAACAAAAAAAAGCCTTCTTAGCTTTTAAGATACCAGGATACTAACTAATCACAAAGAAAGACCATACAAGTAAGGGTCAAAGGGTGCTTGGGCAGTTATAAATTTATGCTGATCCTTACAACTGACCAAAGCTTAATGTTTGGTGGGGCAGCTAGGTGACACGGTGGATAGAGTGTAGACCCAGCATCAGGAAGACTCATCTTCCTGAGTTCAAATATGGCCTCAGACACTTATTAGCTATGTGACCCTGGGCAAGTCACTTAATTCTGTTCACTTCAGTTTCCTATTTGTAAAATGAGCTGGAGAAAGAAACAGCAAACCACTCCAGTATCTTTGCCAAGAAAAGTCCAAATGGGGTCATGAAGAATTGGACACAACTGGAAACAACTGAACAACAACAATCTTTGAAGACCAATATATCTTAATCCCCTTTTCACAAATTTACTAATACAATGCGGGAAGGGAAAGGATACTAATTTACCTTGTAGACATTATGGGGATAAACTGAAGTGATAATAAAATTAAATTTGTTTTACCATTTAAAAGCCCTTTAAGTGGTAAATGCATATTTATACAGGGTATATCTATATTCTTAATGCAGTTTTAAACTTTAGTAACTTAAAACAGCAGGAAAACTTTTAGGACAATCTGCATATCTATAAAGGGTTTAGCATTTCACCCTTAAGAGTAGTCGGTTCCCTGAATCAACCTGCACTGCAACAAGTCTATGTAAGGAAGAAAAAAAAGGCATCAAATATTAACAACTAGCATGTATATTTACAGATGAGGTTTGCGCGTTTTGTTTCTTTTTATTTTCAGAATTAAAATGGGGATCCTCAGTGTCACTATAGCATCTCCAAGACAAACAGATTATTTATTTAACATATTTAGTTTTCAGCACTGATTTTCACGAGAGTTTGAATTACAAATTTTCTCCCCATTTCTACCCTCCCCCCCACTCCAAGATGGCGTATATTCTGGTTGCCCTGTTCCCCAGTCAGCGCTCCCCTCTGTCACCCCACTCCCCTCCCATCCCCTTTTCCCTTCCTTTCTTGTAGGGCAAGATAAATTTCTATGCCCCATTGTCTGTGTATCTTATTTTCTAGTTGCATGCAAAAACATTTTTTTTTGTTTTCGAACCTCTGTCTTTAAAACTTGGAGTTCCAAATTCTCTCCCCTCTTCCCTTCCCACCCACCCTCCCTACGAAGTCAAGAAGACAAACAGATTATAAGAATGTTGACAGCCTATTCATAATAACACATCTCTCAAAACTTTTTCCCACCTTGGCATAAATCACAGTTGATTATTTGAGCCTAACCTGAGGCTCCTGGTTTTATGCCAGGAAGTAGTAATATGGTTGGGCAACTCCTGGCTTTAAAGGGTTTCCCCTACCCCTACATCCCTCAGAAGTCATTGTTTCATCACCCAAGTTGATCAGAAGTGCTCATCAATCCACATTTCTAGGATTATCACATTTTCTAAGTAGAGATTATGGACTAATAAAGGCCTCATATCACCTGAGGCATTATTCTCAATAGCCTTAAGCCACAAGGACAAAATAAAATGAACTTTCATCCATGACTCAGCATGACACTCCAATTCAATGAAAAATACACACTCCTGTAAAATCAATGTCTATTTTTACACTGTCAGTGGTACGCTATCACTAATGGCAACCTGCAAATATACTGTGAGTAAACATTTCCTAGAAGCAGCTGAGAAATTGTAAGGTTTTGAGTTGTTAAACTGGTTTCTGACTAAAACTATAGCTTCCCTACACTTGCCCTCTCTAGTATTTCGCTTTGACGAGGGGCTGACAATACCATCTTAAATTGGCAATGTCTTATAATTAATATTCTGGCATAAAGCTGCTAGTCCTCTGACTACAATACGTCTGCATACTGTCTAATTTATCTTTGTGGTTCCATCTAAATGTTTCAGCTAGCAGACGCCCATTTGGGGATCTCAACTACATTATCATTTGAAACATACTAATATTTCTACTTGAAAAGTCATCTATATACACACAATTATATGTCCAATCAACATAAAATCTATAACCATATCCAATATCCACACAATATTTGCTCCACTTTAAACTGAAAGCACCACAGTCCCAGATTCTAGATTATGTGGGATTAGAGAATTATTGAGCACAAATCTGCTCAAAAAACAAAATTACTGCTCTTGTTACAGTCCTTATTCTTCACATCAACCTTAAACCCCATACCCAAGATGGCAGAGTGATCCAATCTTACCTATAGAGCAGCATCTTCCCCATCTGTGGGACATCCGAGGCATGGTGGTCGGGCTTTTACCCTAGCTATATGCAGGGCAGAGCAGCCCGAATCTTTCAAAAGGATTAACAAAGCTAATTAGGGCTGGTGATCCCCACGATAATCTGGGAGGGTTATATTCTATGCTGACAATAGCATCCTATTCATTCTTTGCCTAGCCAAAAAAAAAAATGCAGTTTCTTCTCTGAGGAGGGTGACCAAAACGTCCAGTGTAATTGTCCAATATTCCACAAAATAAAGCAAGCAGGGCTTCTAATGCTCACAGACCACATTTACCCTCATTTTCATATTTAAGAGAGCAGCAAGTTTATTAAGAAAAGACCAAGGCACAATTCTCAAATAGATCTGCTCTAATCTAACTTTTCAACCCTCCAGAAAAAGGAAGAAGTAACTGAGTCCCTTTAAAGCAGGGGTTCTTAACCTTTTTAGTGTCAAGGACCCCTTTGGCAGTCTGGTGAATCCTCTGGACACCTTCTTAGAAGAAAGTTTTTAAATGCATAAAATTAAATTAAATTAATCAGATCACAAAGGAAATCAATTATACTGAAGTAGCAAAAAAATTTTTTTTAAAAAGGTCACAGGCCCCAGGTACTAACCCCCACAAAAAGTTTCCTTCCCCAAGAAAATATTCGATTTATGATTAAAATTATAATAACAACACTTGACACATTATCTTCATAGCCACCCTCTAAAGTAGGAAATGATGCAAAATATTAGCTGAATTGTATTAAGAAGGGAACTGAGGCTCAGAGATGAGGGGACAACCATGAAGTAGCAGAGCCAGAATCTGAACCCAAAGCTTCGCACTGCAAATCTGGCGCTGTTCCCCACTAAATTACAGAAACTTTACATCGGTCCTACAAAAAGTCATTAGCAAAGCAAGAAAAAAGTCTAATTCATTTCAACTTGAAAACTTTCTTCAAGCTACAACAAGTTAAGTTTTACTATTTGTTTGCAATACTCCATTCTGCTGGCATGAGAAAGAATTTCACAAACATTTCTTAAGTGCTAGCAGCACAGATCACTGATGTGGTAGGAGCCACTCAAGGCAAAACCAGAAGAGAAGAAATTGAGTTAAGGCACGGACCTTGTCTTCGTGGTGTTAGGGACATGCCAAAACCCTGGCGTGATAAAGGGAGAGAGTCTCTAGCTTACTTGATCCAGGCTGACCCACCAGAGAGAAGAGTGTCCCTGAACCTGTGCTTGCTTCAGGACCCCAAAGTCCCCTGGTGATGCCAGGCTGTCATCAAATAGGTCCATCACTATAGGGTAACTGGGAGGGAAAGATCCAGGAAACAAAATAGGCTATACCAGGAAGGGGCTGTACTCTGCTTTACTAAGGGCTCAACTATGAGTGCTTCAGGTGTTCATTACAGTCTTAAATAAATCTGTTTTATTTTCATGCTTTGCTGTTTCTAGCTCTATGAAACCTCTCACATGTGACCTCTTGTTTCTACTCACACGACTGCCATCTTGGTTCAGGCCTTGATCACCTCTCATTTGAACTACTCCAATATCATCTCTTCCTGTCTCTAAACTCTCCCTACTAGCTGTCAGTTATTTTCCTTCAACACAGCTCTGACCATGTCACTCCCCTATTCAATAAACTCCAGTGGCTCCCAATTGCCTCTAGGATCAAATATAAATTCCCCTATTTGGTTTTAAAGCCCTTTACGACTTGACCTTAACCTATCTTTCAAACTCATTATACACCAACTCCCCTTTCCACACTCAATGAAAGCCAAAGAGGCCTTCTCTCTATGCTTCGCATAGAGGACCTATTTCTTGTCTTGGTTTAAATCACACAAGAATCACTCCGAGTCTGTCTATAGAGATAGAAAAGGATAAAAGGGGAAGGAGAAAAAATGTATGGGGAATTAACCAAAGTTAGCTAGGAAAAAAATGAGGAAGAAAAAAAAAGTTATGCAACACTAGGCTTCTCTAGGTAACAATCAGAGAGCATGCATCACAATTCCAGGGCTTAGGATGAACTACTGGATGTGGTGAAACCTCCCCCCCCCCCGCCCGCCCCCCCCCCCCCTCCCCCCCCCCGCTGGAAGGGAGGCCACTTTAGTTATACAACAACTACCTGAATAGTAATGAGGAAAAGCCCATAAGAAGGATCCTTGCAAAAACTTTGAGAGAGTCCATCAGAACTAAGACTGAAGTCACAAATACTCACAGACAATACCTCTCTTTCATCACCCTCCCCCCAAATGCATCATTATCCAGATGAGAATGTGGCTGGAAGTACTGTAATGTACCCAAGTCAAAGTAAATTAAATCTAATGAAGTCTCTATAAACAGAATCATCTGTCTTTTAAAGTTTTCCCTTAAGTTAAATCTTCCTTCTTCACATCTTAGACTGTAAAAATTTTGTACAAATGTGATAAGGCAACATGTATCTCCAGTAAAAAAAAATCGCATCTTACAAGACAGGCCGCATTTATATTGTGCTTTGAAGTTTGCAAAGCATTTTACAAATATTATCTCATTTGATCCTTACAAAAACCCTGTGAAATAGGTATATCATTAACCCCATGTTATGGATGAGGAAGCAAAGGCAGGCAGAGATTAAGTGAGTTGGCCCAGGATCTAGGCAGTGTCTGAGGGTGGATCTTAACTCGTCTTCCTGACAGGTCCCGTGCTCTATCCACTGCCCATCTAGATGCTTAACAAACGCGGCTTGAATGTGACTGTTTAAGGGGCAGGAAACAGACCTATCTGGCTTCTTCAGGAGTCTAGGAACTTTCAGGAAGCAGCTTGGGACCAGATTACAGATAGGCTCAAATGCCAGTTTTTAAAGTAATATGAAGCCACTAAAAGTTTGAGATGAGAATTAACAATGAAAATGCTTTAGATGGTGTCAGGACAGGCTGGAAGGAACAAGGCCCAGAAATAAAAAAACTGAGTTATAAGCCTATCGCAATAATCCAGGCATAAACTTTCTGTTGGCTGGACCAACTGTGGCATATAGATGCAATAGTATACTGGTGAGCCATAAAAACAACAAATGAGGGATTCACAGAAACATGGGAAGACGTGATTTGATGAAGAGTAAAAGTAAGCAGAGCCAGAACAATATACACAACTGATGCAATGATGTACATGAGAAGAACACTCAAATGAAGCTAAAGGCTATGTATGTGCAATGGGAGGAAAAAACACTTCTCTCTTTTTGGTAGAGAGGTGGGGGGCTAGGAGTGAAGAATGCTAGATACAGCTTCTGAATTCACCATCATGTCCCTTGGGTTATACTTAAGTGTTTATTTGCTACAAGGAAAAATCCTGGTGGTGGGGAGGCACATGTCAGGGAAGACTTAAATAAAAATCCAAAGCATCAATAAATTTTTAAAGCCAGGCATGAGGTTATTATTACCTAGTTTGGGTGATGATCATAAGAAATGATAGAAATTATTACAAAGATAGACAGGTTGACAATGGCACATGGGAAGCTAGGAGAGCTACTGAAGCTTTGACCTTGAAAAGTAAGGGGAGGGCAGAAAAGAGGGCAGGATTCTGATGGAACCAAAAAACTAACAACTCTAGAAAATTTATCTCATTTTGCTAAGAAGTCACATGAAAGAGGGGGGAGGCAGCTGAAGGATTCAAGCATGCAAGATGGGAATGAATGCATGCCTGTAATTAGGTTCAGCATTGCTCAGGAGGAAAAACTGTGTTATCCCTAATTAAAATCATGAAATATTATAGTTGGAAAGGATCTTAAGGGATCACTTAGTCCAATCCCCTAGATTTACAGAGGGGAAAACCAATGCCCAAAGAAATAAAGTGACAACCAAGATGGCATCACTAGAGACACGTGATCCTAGGGCTCCGAACCTTTCACTTTTTCTACCCTAGCAGGCATCTAGATGGTCCAGTGAAGCAGAGCTCTGGTCTAGGAGTTTGAATTCTGCCATAGGCACTTGTCAGTTGTGTAACCCTAAGCAAGTCACTCAGACTTTTATCTTTAGTTTCCTCATCCATAAAACAGGGCTAATAATAGCACCTACTTCATAGGATCGTGTGAGTATCAAATGAGAATATGTTAAGAACTTTACAAACCTTAAAGCACTGTATAAATGTTAGCTATTATAATTATTATATAGCTTTTACCCCGAGCTTTGATCTTACTGTAGAGAACTATTGTGTCTCAACACATTATTGCTGTTATCAATCATAGAATTCTAGGATTCAGAGGTATCTTAAATGTCATCAGTCTAGCCTTGATTCAAAGAATTGTCTCTACAATAGCCCAATTCAACAAGCATTTAAGTGATTCTGTACCAGGCACCAAGGATACTTAAGACAAAAAGGAAACTATCCCTGAGAGATGTGTCTGTCTCCATGCGTATATGTATGCATGTAATATATGTGTGTCTATATGTATGTACATATACATATATCACAATATACATATATCTGAATATTAAAAAACACAATTAAATGAATACGAGATAATTTTGGGGAAGGTACAACCAGTTGGAAGGTGAGAGAAATCAGGATAGGCTTCCCAGCCTTCATTTGAAGACCTCTAGTTATGGAAAACTTGGCCCTTCCAAAGGAAGCCCATTCCAATTTTGAGGCACTTCTCTCTGTTAGGAAGCTTTCCTATTTCAAGCCTGAATCTGCCTAACCACTGGTCCTAGTTGTATGTGCAAAGAAAACCAGAATAAGTCTAATCCTCCTAGAAACTTTTCAAATATTTGGATGCGATCCCATCCCTTCAAAAGACTTTTATTCTCCAGGCTAAACAACCCAATAACTTGAACTAATCTTTCTATGGCATGGTTGCCTGTTCCCTTGACAACCTCGTCACCCTCCCCTCTAACCATGCCCCAAATTGTAAACATCCTCTTGAAAATGGGACCCTTAAAACTGGGTATAATACTCTTGACATGGTCTAACCAAGTCAGATAAATGTGCCCACACATTGCCCTCATCTATTTAATGATTATAACCCCTGAACCCAGGGCGATGATTCAGAGAGAGAAAATGTAAGAACAGCTGATGACTGTTCTTTCAGCACACCACCCCCCACTCCCACCCCTCCACTGGGGTATGAGGCAGTGCATGCCAACACCAGGAACAAAGCCATGTGAGAAGATCAAGGGAAAGAGATACAGAAAATGGTATCCAGGATTGACTAACTTTCTCTTCCTTCCACTGACCTTGAGATCTGAACTGGCTGATCACCATGCAGGGGAATGGCAGCTGACTCTGGGACTAGAACTTCCAGGCTGCCATGCAAGCCATGGCAAAAATCAGCAGCAAATACCAGGACCACAGCTATGGCTACATCCAGAGACTCAAGTAGCCATATACTTGAGCTGCAGAGGTCACCCAGAACTCTAGATCAATCCCAAGTCATGAGAGCAGTTACTGTGATTCCCAGGAAGCTGATGAGCTGGAAAGTCAGCTTCTCTCAATGCTCTCCCCTTAACACATTGTCCATGATCGAGAACTGGGACATCTGGACATATACCTCCCCTGTATTCTTTTTCCATTAACTGTGTAGGCATGTGGTTTGACAATTTCCCAGGTACTCCTGAAGAACTTGGAGGACAAGCAAGAGACGATTTAGGGAGATGGCTAGAGGAACAAGGATCCACGTATGAGTGCTTAACTTTTTCCTTCTATTTTTGCTATGTTCAATTAACTATGTAGCCACAAATGGAGGGTCAGAGCCTTGCAAAACTGGGGAGTTGTAACCACAGAGGAGAAAACTCAGGCATGACCTCGGGGCTCTCAGACTACTTATAGACTATTTG
Source organism: Trichosurus vulpecula (assembly GCF_011100635.1). Taxonomy (NCBI): domain Eukaryota; kingdom Metazoa; phylum Chordata; class Mammalia; order Diprotodontia; family Phalangeridae; genus Trichosurus; species Trichosurus vulpecula. The sequence goes on from NC_050574.1 coordinate 185,648,118, forward strand.
TTATTGTTCAGTAGTTTTCAATAGTATCTGACTCTTTGGAGTTTTCTTGGCAAAGATACTGGAGTGGTTTGCCATTTCCTTCATCAGCTCACTTTACAGATGAGGAAACTGAGGTAAATAGGGTTAAGTAACTTGCCCAGAGTCACACAGTTACTAAATGTCCAAAGTCATACTTGAACTCGGGAAGACAAGTCTTCCTGATTCCAGGCCTAGCACTCTATCCACTGAGCCACTTAGCTGCCTTTACTTTTACACTGCAGATTCTATATTTCTGATACGTCAATTTCATCCCTAGAGACTAGATTGTGACCCTGGCTAGCATAGCCATTTGATGCCAAAGTTGGTGAGGGATGAAGGGGAGACGGAAGGTGGAGTGCTTCAGTTATCTTTAGAGTACCCTCTGGTGGACAGCTGAGATACCACAGGTGTTTGAAAGGCTGTCCTACATAAGCATGGAACTGTAGCTACCAGGCTGGTGGCTCAATGAGGACACCACTTCAGATACTGTACTCTGTACAGAACAATACAGTGATAACCCTTTCTATAGGCTTAAGACAAGTAACTCATAAACTAATTTGGACTGCTTACCCTTCAGGGTGCCCCTAGTAATCACACGTACCACTCTTTTGGGTCTAAATCAAATTTATTCTATGAAACAGTTCACATTTTTCCATCTCGTATACAAGTATATCATTAGAGACTGTCAAATGCCCTGCTGAAATCCAGGTATTCTATGTCCACAGAAATACAAAGATCTACCATTCTAGCAAACATCAAAAAACTGCAGAAGCTTAGTCAAGAATAATGCTTTTAATTTGAGCTAGAACCAACATGGGGAAAGTGGGGATCTTCTCCAGGGAACCCACATCTAGGAGGAACACTTCTTCCACATATGCCTTCTATAACATAACAGTCATGTGACTATGCCTATTCCTAGCTTTGCTCTCAGGGTCCCCCTTTCCCTTCAGGGTCCCATGGCCTTCATGTCTCTCACCTGACAGATCAGCCCCAACACACTACCCATCTTAGGGACCATGTTAAGAAATATATGATCATAGTTTGCTTGGAAAACCTTAGAGAGTCAACTAAAAACTAGCTGAAACAATAACTCTAGCAAAGATGTAGGATATAAAATAAACCCACAGAAATTATCAATGTCTCTATATATTACCAACAAAATCCATCAGGAAGAGACAGAAAGAAAAACGCCATTTAAAATAACTACAGATGCAAAACAAACCTCATTATCTTTATTCATAATCCACTACTCATCCAAACTTTCTTATTTTTATCCAAGGTACCACTCTTCTCCCCAGTATTCTGGGTTCATAACCTGAATGTTACCTTACATATCCATTCAACTGCCAAATTTTGCCATGTCTACCACCACAAAATCTCTCACATTCAACCCTTTCTCTCTATTCATATAGCCAGGCCCTTACCACCTCTCACTTCAAAGCAATGACTTCCTCATTGGTCTTCCTGCCTCCTCCCACAGCTGTCAATCATTTTCCTTAAGTCACACCTGACTATTTGACTCCCCTGTTCAACCACCTCCAGTGGCTTGCTCCTTCTTACCTTTAAGATCAAATATAAATTCCTTTGTTTGGCTTTTAAGGTCCTTCAAAAGCTGGCCTCAACCTATCTTTCCAATCCTGTTATTCAACTACTACTCCCCATTCCACTCTACAATACAGCCCACTCTACAATACAGCCAAACTAGATCACTGTTTTTAACACTTAGCACCATTTCAGTCAGTGCCTTTATGCTGGCCTTCTCAGACAGCTAGAATGCACTCCATCCTCACCTCCAACTCACTGAATTCAGCACTTCCTTAGAAACCCAGCTCAAAAACTGACTTCTATACAAAGTACCTTGGTTCCCTAACTTTGTATTTATGTTTATTTTGCATATATTTGTGAAGGTACGTGTTATTTCTCCCAACAGAATGAAAGCTATTTCAGAACAGGGATTCTTTTTGTCTTTGTGTGTTCAGTACCTGGTAATAAATGTTTGCTGATCGATTCATGACTCTTTGTTTCCCTTCATCACCCCCACATCCAATCAGTCACCAATTCTCTCTTTAGAAGCTCTTTCACACCAGTCCCCTTCTCTCAACATCACCCTTCACCTAGAGCCTCCTAACTGATTTCCCTGCATCCAGCTTCTCCTTTCTGTAATCCATCCTCCAAAGAACTACCACATTGATATTCCTGAAATACAGATCTAACCATATGCCTCTCCTGATCACGAAGCTTCTGCAGCTCCCTGTTGCCTCAAGGATAGGCTAGAAATTCCCTGTGTAGTATTTGAAGTATTTCATAACCTGGCTTCAATATATTTCTAGCCAGATTACTGCCCTCCATGTACTCTGTATTCTTGGCAAACAGCCCTATTAGTTTCCTGCACAAGACATTCTAGTTTCAATCTCAAGGCCTTTACACAGGCTGTTTCCAGGCCCGAAATGTTCTTCCTCCCCTCTCCCCTGTAAAGTCCCTAGGTAATTTCAAATCCCAGCTCAGGTGCCACCTTCTACAGGAAGCCTCCCCTAATCCTTCTTCCTTTGTTAAGGCTCCCTCTACACTTTAAAATGAATTACGTTGTATTACTTATCAGTAATGCATGCATCCTCCATGCTTTATGCCCCACCCTGCTCCCCATCAGAATGCATGCTCCTTGAGACTAGATACTGTCTAACTTTTTCTCTTTGTATCCTTAGCAATCAGCATGGTACCTAGTATGTCAAGCTTGCTGAAACTATTACCCTTCTCCTTAGAATCACTGACTTCCAAGATTCCCAAAACTTCTATTTCAACCATTTCAGAATAGCAATTCCCTTCACAATCTCTTCTGCCACGTGAAGTATGAAATTAGCTGGAAAATAAGGCAAGAGCTTAGTGGCTGCTCTCCTTTTAGCAAAAACTTGTAACAGACTCCTGAAGGTATGAAGTCCTCCCAGCACAAGTATATGCTGCTCCAGTGCCAGCTCTATCCTTTATGTAAAGAATTCATCCAATCTCTCTAACTGGCCCGGTAGTCTATGCCAACACACTTCTACCACAGTAGTGTTTCTGTCTTACTCCTTCAAGTTCATAACTTCTAAATGAGGTATATTTATTTTATGTATAAGGCTATTCCACTATCTCTTATCTACATTTTCCCTTCTACATAAAGTATCTTTCCATTGCCATACTCTAGCTGTGGACATCTTAACCTTCTTGCTTTAGATCTCCAGTTCATTCTGTTTACTACTCGTCCCCTGCAGATCGAAGCCTGGGCATCTGAAACTACTGGCATCTTTTTTGCTCTTCTTCCTAGTTATTTTCTCCTATGAATGACTGAGCAACTCTATAGTATCTGCTTTAAAATCAATAACTAGGTACTTTATTCTCTTCCCAAGCTAAGGCCATGTTGGAGCATATCCTCCAGGTAAGCACATTCATCCCATCCCTCATTAAATGCACTTTATTCTTCGTCAAAGCCCATTATTCCTGTATTTTAAACCATAGTTTAGTCATTTAAGTGTCGTTAGCAGCTACTCACCTTCCACAAGCTGTTTACTTTTCTCAAGCCCCTACCAAGAATTGGCAACAGCCACAAAATCCCTGTAGCCCCCAAGTCTCAAGCTTCCTGTTGAGTTCTCTTGAGTCTCTGCATTCTTTTCCCAAGTTATTCCATTTATTGTTACGTCTAACCCATATCACACCCTTATTCAAAAATCTCCATTAGCCCCTTACTGGTTCTAGGGTCAACACAGAAACTCCTCTGTTTGGTCTTTCAGATTCTTCACATTTTGATTCTAGTCCGCCTATTCTGGCAGAGTGCACATTATTCCCCCTCACAAAGTTCATGTTCTAGTCAAACTGGTTTATTTCACGTTGCCTATAAAGAATATGCTCTCGCTCATCTCGAGAGGTGACCTTCACACAAGCTGTCCCCCGCACCCAGATGACATTTCTTCCTCACCTCTACCTCTTGAAATGCTGAACTTCCTTCAAGGTTCAGATTAGATACTACCTCCAACATGAAGTATATTCTGACCCTCCCAATTCCTGGTACACACTTCAAATACTTTGTATATTTTTGTATTTATTTATCCGCCTGCATAATGTTTATCTCCCAAGGAGAAATTAAGTTCCTTGAGAAGAGGATTTTTTTCATTTTTTTGTCTCACTAGCGCCTAACATAGAGCCAGACACATAGTAGGTGACTAATAAATGTTTGTTAAATAAATGGATCATCGTTATATTGGTGCCAGATTTAATGAAGCTATCCAACCAGCATGGCGCTACTGACATTCAGAACTCCCAAACTGCAATAATGGCCTATCCCCAGTATCCCTAGAAGCTGGGATTATAGGTGTATGCCACCATGCCTGGCTAGAACCATGTTCTACAGTATGAGACTTATACCTTGTTTTTTCAGAGCAAAAACTCAAGCAATCCCTCTTCACATTTTTCTACATTCTAACATTTTGACCCAAGTCCAGATTTGCTCCTTGCATTCTGGTTTGTTTTGGTTTTTCCATTTTCTTCCCAGATTCTTTATTCTATCCTGCTGAAACAACAGTTACCACAACAACAAAAACAACTTTGTCATCCCTGATAATCCAGAAAGTCCTTTTCCCATCTCATTCAGCAAGGAAAACAGTCTGCACTTCATGAATAAAACTGCTGGCTGTCTACGAAAAAAAGCTTCAACATGGTGCTCAAGACACTGTTCAATGAGGGGCCCAGAAAGGACTTCTGTTCCTTGGATATGGTCCAATGAGGAAAAAAAACAAAACAAAACAAAATTTAAAAACTCCTTGTTAGTACCTCTGATGGTGATGGTGACAGTTCCTAGAAGGAAAACAAGGAGTCTTCTGTTTGAGAAGTACCCTAGAATTTGGTCATACTCAATTAGATGAGGAAGACGGGCAATTCACCTAGTGGCAGCTGAGGAAAACAGAAGGGCAGGCATACAAAAATGACTAAGGTCACACCCCTAATTAACTGATCCACGAGCTTTTATTAAGTACCTACTTACTATATACCAGGCATCGTGCCAAGTGCTGGGAATACAATGGCAAAAAAAAAGAATCCTTGCTTTCAAAGAGCTCACAGTCTAACGTAGGAGACAACATGCAAACAACTATTTGCACAAATAAGATATATACAGGATAAACTGGGGTAGTCTCAAGAGGGAAGGTTCCGGACTTTAGCAGAGACTTGAAGGAAGCCAAGAGACAAAGGTGAGGAGTGAGAGAGTTGAAGGTGGGGGTGTATTATCAAGGGATTTAAAAGACAGAGGATTTTATAATTGATCTTGAATGTAACAGAGAGTCTCTGGAGTTTATAAAGGAAAGTGAGGAAAGGGAGAGGGATTGGGGAGAAAAGGAGAAAGAAGATCAGACCTGCACCAGAGGAAAATCAGTCTGATCGCTAAGTAGAGGATGGACTAAAGTAAGTAGAGATTTGAGGCAGGCAAACCCATCAGCATACTATTGCTATGATAGGTGATGGGGGTCTGCACCAGAGAGGTGCCAGTGCCAAAGGAGAAAAACGGGCATCTAGGAGAGATTACTAAAGGTAAGAATGACAAGAGCTGGACTAGAATCTAGGACTCTTTGCTTTTAGCTTCTGGCTTTTTTTTTTTTGCTAAACCACTGGTTTTAAACCACATGTCACAGCTGTGAGTCTGCTTGATTATCTGTAATACTGACAACAGATGTAAGGCAAAGGACAGACTCCAATGGAACTCAATTAGGAGAAAGGATCTTTGTACCTTTTTTTCATTCATACACACCTGCACATGATGTGCAAAGCTTACAATGCCACAGGAAGCAACATATTCACATAGGAACAGAGGCCACACTTCCAATAAGACATTTCAAGATGTGGCAACAAGCCAAGGGGCAGAAACTGTTCAGTTACTGTCAGAGAGTTGCCTGGGGACATAAAAGGTTAAGTGACTTGTCCAGGGTCACATAGCTAGTCTGTGTCAGAGGCAGGATTTGAACCCAAGTCATCTCATCTCCAAGGTCTGCACTCAATCCATGCCAATTCTGCCTCTCACAACTATAGTTATGTTTGGATTCTCTCTCATATTCTTATACTTTGGCTACTTGTCCGATATTCTTTTGCCTATAAAATCTGTATGGAGCTAATCCCAGAAGAACAAGTTTTGTCATCAAATATGGGAAGCTTCCAACTTCAGTTTAGGCTGAAAATATCTCTGTGTCACCACTTTCCAATTTAGTCACAAATGGAAGAATTTGTGACTAGTGAAAAATCCAAAGTGAAACCTAATTTAATATTCTGAACCTCTAAGGAATTTAGAATTTAAGGGTCCCCCATAATCACCTTTCTTGGTTAGTAGGTCAAATGGCCCCTTAAAACAGATCTCAAAGAGATCATTCATATATACCTAGGTGTGTGGGCTGTTTGGTTTAAAAGACTGCTGAGTTAGTAACAATTTGGAGTTTATTTCAAGCTGCCTCCTGCACTGAAATAACCAAAGAGACTGTGGCAAAAGACCATTTATCCAAAATAGATGATCAATGTGACACTGCAGTTCATTTAGAAGCACTTGATATGGGTTACCAGTTTCAAACTCAATACATCTCCACTGACTATCTCTAATTCATCCTGCATATAAATTGTTTGTAGTTGTTTTCATTCTTTCTCTCTCCCCTCATTAGAATCTTAGCTTTTTGAAAGCAGGGGTTTTTTTGTTGTTGTTTTTACTTTCTTTGTATTCCCAGTGCTTAGCTTGGCTTACCTGGCTCATAGTAGGCTCTTGATAAATGTCTATTAGCTTACTATGTAATAAAAAATCTGTGAATTATGTTGGCATGGGAAGTCAAGCCATTTGTAAATTACAGAATCTAACAGCCCACTGGACATCTCAAACTGGATATCCCAAAGATATCATAAGCACATGCCTACAACTGAAATCATCCTCTTTTCCCTCAAATGCTATCTATCCTCTTCTAATGTTCCATTTCCTATCAAGGGGACAACCACGCTTCCAGTCATTAAAGCTCACACTCTAGGTGTCATCCTCAGCTCTTCCTTCCGTATTTAATCTGTTGCCATGCCCTATCAATTCTACTCAGACCATTTCTTGTATACAGCCCCTTCTTTTCTCTGACCCTGCCACCACTCTGGCGCAGGACCTCATCTCCTCATACCTAGACACTATAAAAGCAGTAAAGTTTCCCTGCCTAAAGTCTCTCCCAACTCCAGTGCAGCTATCAAACTGATCTTCCCAAAGCACAGATCTGATCATGTCAGACTCCAATGGCTTTCCTCCAGGATCAAATATACAGCTCGACTTTTAAAGCATTTCATAACCTAGATCCCTCCTCTTACCTTTCCAATCTGCCTATATCCTACCCCCTCCATGAGCCAGTAACATTGACCTCCTTGCTGTTCCTTGCATAAAACACAATCTCCCAATTCTGCGCATTTTCATTGACTATTCTCCACGATGAAATTCTATCCCCCTTCATTTCTATCTCCTAGCTTCTTTAGCTTCCTTTAGCGCTTTAAACAGAGGTAGGGGCTTTTAAAGGATGTTTGTCCTGTTAAACTTAATTTGGAGGGAGGGGGGAATCCTCTGACATTTGGAGTGGGGGCTCCATATCACACTTTGTTATATCTATTCATCGACTCTGCAGTTCAAAGGTTGGGGGGTTTTCTGACGCTAATTCTCCCGAAGTCCATTCCCAGGGGGTACCAGGGCACCCCATTCTAGCCCCTGTTCTCGCTAAGAACGGGCCGAGGAGCCATCCAAGGACAAGCGTGGCTACAGGCCCGGGAGAGGGCCCGGCCAGACCATCGAGCTCTCACACTTCGGCCTAAAGCCGGCTCCCCAGGCTCCCCAGGCCCCTCCGGCCCCTCCGAAGGGCACAGCCAAAGGAGGCCTTGGGGGGAGGGGAGGAGGAGGCACGTGGTCTGGTGCCCCGAGAGGGAGGGGGGAGGGGCTCAACTGAATGAATGGGTGAGGCAGGAGAGGGTGCCCCGAGATAAGAGGGGCAGGACCCCCGGGGTCTGTTCCCAAGGATACTCACTGATACAGAAGGAGGAGTGGGAGCCCCGGCACCTGTGGTGGTGGTCTTCTTGTTTGCCACATTTCCAAAAAGAGCCGAGTCGCTTGCAAAGCCTGCACCTGGACCCCCCGACACACCCCGTCTGATGCTCCATCTTCCCAGCCTCTAGGCCCTGTGACCTCAGGATGTGCTTCTCTCCCTCCCCTCTCACACGCCTAGGGCAAGGGTCAGAGGTCCTTCCCTGCCCTCCCCGGGGCCAGCCCGTCGGCACTTCCTCCAGGGCTGGGGAGCCCGAGCACGTGGCGCCCCCTGGTGCCGGCTCTGGTAGCTGACGCTTCTGGGACCCCAGGCCTGGCCCACAAGTGAGAAGGGCAGGCAGGCATCTGAGGAGGGGCTGCTGGCCACGCCCCCTCTGGCGCACAGCCCCCTTTCCTCTGCAAGGTCATGCTTCCCACCCACTCAAGGTCATGGCCAGAAGGGCCTGGGAGGTGGAGACACACACACACACACACACACACACACACACACACGCTTATGCCAATGGATTCCACATGGCATGGCCATTTCTTCCTACCCTTCCTTGGTTTTTCTTCCCCCTTCATAAAAGGTGCACAGAATTACCATTGCTGTAAGGGGCCAGTGGGCTGAGTTACTTGCTATGACAGTTAATAGCCTGCATTGAAGCAGCGTCCATCCCTGAGCCAGAAGCCATTATGGCAGTTCTGACCTCAGAGAGGCTAAAAGGGGGTATTTCCAGCCAGCTCCTTTCAGACCTCAGGGCAACATGGGCCAGCCCACACTTAAAATTCAGGAATGGCTTTAGAGATCCCAAGGCTGCCCCTGGCTTGCGGGCCACGACCACCATCAGCAACGGACACCCCATGCAGTCTAAAGATACACAGGGAGGAAGTACGGAGATCACAGCTTTAGTCTGAGTCTTGGTTCTGCCCTTTACTATACCAGTGACCTTGGGCATATTTCCTCCTCTGTGAACTAAAAAGTTGGAATAAATGTCCCCTAATATCCCTTTCTAAGTCTAGACCTATGGCAAGGTGAAGATCCTCTGGGCGGTCACAGACACGGATTCCTTGGGGTTTTTGAGTTGTTTAGAGACGGCCCTAGAAATAGCCCATTCTCTGCGGAGGTACTATATAGTCTAAAAGCCAGAGAAAGCTGCTGAGGGTACTTTGGAAGACCCTGAAACCACATATTACCAGGTGGTGAAAAGCAAAAAGGCCTCTGAGGTATCAGATTCTGAATGGGTCATCCTTGTGGGGCAGGACAAGTAGTCATCACTACAATATTTTTAGAACTATGTATGCCAGGGGTCTTGTTAGCTGGATCCTGAACGGAAGAATGCAGCACTTTAAACAGGGTAGGTGCTTTTAAAAGATGTTTGTCGTAGAAAGAGAAAGTTATTTAGAATCAGAGGACCAGAGTTCAAACTCTATATCTTATACTTTATTTTACTAATACCTAGGTGATCTTAGGCATGCCACTTGCCCACTCTTGGTCCCAGTTTCTTTGTCTGTTAAAGGAGTATTGTATTAGATACCCTCTAATGTTCCTTCCAGCTCTAAATGCATGATTCTTTGAACCCACGGTTTGTACTTTTCCATTCATTTTGTGCACGGGGCTAGCTTCCTTACAGTGACAGCATGGTTATATATCCATCACTACTAAACATTACCTGCTAATCTCCTAGTCCTAATGCAGATCAGGCTCCTAATGATGCCTACTAAAGCTCTACCCACATGAAAACTCAATTAGTTTAAAATTCTGAAATGAAAACCAAAAATATTCAACTCATATTCCACCGAGAAATAATTTACATTAAAAGCAAGAAACGCATGGTTCTATTTGCATTTCAAAGAAAAAAATTAATTGGGTTGTTGTTTTTAGTGCTTCATTATATTATTCCTAGTAGAAATAAAAACTTTCATTGAAACTAGATCTGTGATAAAGTAAAGTTCACTCAGAAATAATTGGTAAACAGACCTTCTGGCCTTGGAAAACATACCTAATTAACAAATTCTGGTCCTCTCTGTGTACCATACATTGCCCTCACAAATAAAATCAGATTTATCACAGTCATTAGACATATTATATTCTCATTTTTCATTCAACAGATATTTATTAAACAGCTATTACATACAAAACACTGTAGGATACAGAGGTAAATAAGTCAAGTCTGCCTTCATGGAGCTTATAATCTAGCAGATGAAATAAAACTGTTAGGCATTGTTATTTCTGCTGCCTCGCACTAGAATCAAGAACTAAGTGTAAGCAGTACAAAAGTCAATCAACAAGGCTATGGAATGCTTCAAAAATAGGCATATCTCTATACCAGCAACTGGATTTGCTAACAGTTTTGCAAAGGGATTTTCTTTCTCTTTACCTTCATCCTATATCATCCGTTGTTAGCCAAGTCAGTGTGATCTGATGAACCAAAAAAAAAAGCTAAACTTGATCTTAGGTTTCATTAGGAGAACTACAGTGTCCAGAATGAGGAAGTGCCTACGTACTCTGGGGTCTGCACTCATCAGATCATATCTATAACATCATGTTCAACTGTGGGAATTAAATTTTAGAGACAGTATTGACAAGCATCCAAAGCTATCTGAGATCATGTCATATAGAAGACTCACTGAATGAACTGGGTTGTTTAGTCTGAAAAAGAGAAGTGAGGAATGGGAAAAGATACATGGAATACAATAGCTTTACCTTCAAATATTTCAACAGGGATATAAGGAAGAAAAGCATAGTCCCGAAGGGAAAAGAATCAATAACTGGAGAGATTTGCAATGAGGCAGATTTATATCTGGTTTGGTGGGAGGGGCTCCTAACAATTACAATTAACCAAAAGTTGGATTTATGGGAGACCTGGTAGGGAGTGGATATTCATTTATCTGGAATGCTATTGACAGAACTGTTCAAATATAGGTAAAATTAAATGGCTCCTTCCTATGACAAGATTCTGTAATTTCTTTTTCTCCCTCTCCCTTGTGTTTTCTATCCAGTCTTATTATTACCAGCTAGATTGGGGCTAAAGATCCAAAACATCCATCAATTTTGAAACATTATACAAATGGAATGGAGGAAAGCTGTAAGACAACTTTCTTTGGACTCTTAAGTACCACCAATCCACATGGAATAACTGAACACCCAGACAGAGTCTAGAAAGCAATTTTTCCCACTGACATCAACAAGAGATATGAGCCTCTAGGGAGAGGGGAAAATGTAAACTCTGGAAAAACACACAAAGTAATAAAGAAGTTTCTAGTAAAACAGTACCCTAGAACAACCACAAATTTAGTTATTTTTACACTTAGTATGTTGTACCAGAAGCGAGTGAGACACGCCACAGAGTATAAGTTTTAAATGGAGAATTTATTAGCCGGCAGCCATTAGGGGTATGCTTCCCAGATCAAATGGCCCAGTGTTGGGGTGAAGGTGTGGCTTATATAGGACATATGGGGGTACAGTAGTTAATTATCTCCTGGAACCTACAGGCCAGGTCACAGGGTGGGGGGAACAGGAACAAAGGTCCTGACTGATCAAAAGATTCTGACAGGTTATCGTTAAATGGGATAATCTTATTGACATTCCTTGGTGGAGTCACAGGGATATCTGCTAAATGCCAGAAAGTCCAAGTCCATTCCTTATCATGCAAACTGGGGTTTCTCAGGGGTCTCCTGATTTTTCCAGTACCACAAGTACAACAACTTAAGTCGCTAAAAAAGAAAAGTAGCTTTGACTTCCACTGCCATGGGCTTCATTCAGTTTCTCTCAAGCCCCTGTCCTTCTCAATACTTTGAGGCACAGAAACATTCAGAAAAGGTTTGCCTATTGTAAGGTGCTGCTTCTTGGCATTTCATGGAAAGGAAACTGGCTTTTAAACTGAACAGTTTGAGGGTTGAAGACAGGAGGAGATTCAGACAAAAGGCAGAGGCAAAACGCCAATTCCAAATACAGCAAGAGATGAACAAAGAGTAAGCAGCTTATTAAGCAACTGCACATGAGGTCATAGAGAAACACTTATGGATGCTGCTGAGAGGACCTGAACATTAGAGTGACTGAATCTTTAAATAACTTACACCAGTTTCCTGATTTTTTTTCAAGGCTACACAGAACATTAATATACCCTTTCAAGGTTGTAGCGTTTGGGAAAAATGAGAAGGATCATGATGTAGCCGAACCAATACTCAATCTGGAGTCAGAACACCTAAGCTATGATCCTGGCTTTGTTACGGACTGTGTCTCTTTGAGTATGTCAGAGGCAGCCAGGTAGTGCAATATATAAGGAGAGGTATCAGGAGTCAGGAAGACCCAAGTTCAAATCCAGCCTCAGATGCCTATTAGCTACGTAAGAGAAAGGAGAAGCAGAGGTAAAGAACGAGCATGTATAAAGCATCTATTATGTGAAATGCTCTACAAATACCATCTCATTAGATCCTCACAACAATCCTATAAGGGTGCTATTATGATCCCTATTTTACAGTTTAGGAAACTGAGGCAGATTGGTCTGAGGCCAGATTTGAACTTAGCTCTTCCTGATTTCTGGCCCAGTGCTCTATCCACTGTGTAACACTGTACAAGACAGTTAATCTGTCAGCCTCAGTTTCTTTACCTGTAAAATGGGGATAATAACAGCATCTATTTCCCAGGGTTGTTCTGAGGACCAAATGAGATTATATTCGTAAAGTGCTTCACAAACCTTAAAGCGCTAAATAAATTCTAGCCATGATGGTGGTGATAATGTCACTCCTCCGAGCTTTTTGTTTCTACATCTGTAAAACAGGGATAATTGTACTACCAACCTCAAAGGCCTACTGTGGCTAAAGTGAGTTTTATATTTAAAAGTATAAATATGGGTGCAGCTAGGTGGCGCAGTGAATAGAGCACCGGCCCTGGAGTCAGGAGGCCCTGAGTTCAAATCCAGTCTCAGAACGTTGACACACTTAGCAGCTGTGTGACCTTGGACAAGACACTTAACTCCAATTGCCCTGCCTTCTCCCCTCCAAAAAAGCATAAACATGAATAATATGAAGTCTGGACTGGAGCTGTTGGAGCTTTAACAGATTCTTTGGAAAAAGTCTCAAAGCTTTTAACTAGATAAGAAGATACCTTTCACCTATGGCCACTGCTGGAGTTCTTAAACTTTTTGCCGTAGCAGTCAGGATGAAACATATGAATTCCTTATCAAAATAATGTTTTTAAATGAATAAAATACATACGATTACAAAGGAAACCCATTAAATTGAAATATTTATCAAAAAAGAAATTTAATTCATAGACCCCACCTTAAATACCCATGGTAAAGCAAATACTTCTGGAATTATTCCCTCTGTGCATTTACTGGATGATTGTTTCCTAAGATTAAATTTCTACCTGTTCCACTTAATTATTATCATATGAAATCATATTTTCTTTTTTTTCTGATTAGCAATATTTCTTTGTTTTAAATTTTATTTTAGACTCAAGGGCCATAACACAAATACAGAATAGAGAAAAGAAACAAAAAAAATATCATAAACTTAAATACAAAGAAAGAAAAAAAGCATGGTGTGTGAGTAGCAGAACATAAGAGAGGATTCAAGATATGTAACAATAAATTTTCATTTTGAGAAAGCCTGGATGATAAATAATACACCTTGTGTTGAGAGTTGTCCATCTTTTCTTTGCTTCCTTGTGAGTTTCTTTTCTTCTCTGCTGTGCACTTTTTTACTTTGTTCTTTTTTCCCCTCCTCCACCCCCAGAAGGCTACAATATAGTTTAGATATGTTTTTGATAGCTATATACATACACATATACATATATATTCATATATATATATACACATACTTTCCCAAATATACTCTACTCCCGATCTTTTTCGTGTGTGTTTGTGCTTATCTCTTGTTTCCTATCCTTCCTGCCTCCTCTACTTTACTTCTACCCTCTACCTTGCCCTCCTATTACTTGCTTACCCCACTTCAAGGATTCCTTCCCTATCCTCCCATTCCCATCAATCTAAACACCATTCCATACTTCCCTTTTATCTATTCCCTCATTCTCCCCTCTAAAGATCCCTCCCTTGCCCTCTGCCCCCTCCATATGCCCCTGCCATTTTATTTCTTCTAAATTTAGAAGACTTTTTTTTTAAATTTAATTTATTTATTTAACATATTTAATTTTCAGCATTGGTTTTCACAAGAGTTTGAATTACAAATTTTCTCCCCATTTCTACTCTCCCCCTCCAACTCAGGATGGCGTATATTTTGGTTGCCCTGTTCCCCAGTCAGCCCTCCCTTCTGTCACCCCACTCCCCTCCCATCCCCTTTTCCCTTCCCCTCTTGTAGGGCAAGATAAATTTCTACTCCCCATTGCCTGTGTATCTTATTTTCTAGTTGCATGCAAAAAACTTTTTTTTTGTTTTTGAACGTCTGTTTTTAAAAACTTTGAGTTCCAAATTCTCCCCACTCCTCCCTTCCCACCCACCCTCCCCAAGAAGTCAAGCAATTCAACATAGGCCACATGTGTATCATTATGTATAACCCTTCCACAATACTCATGTTGTGAAAGACTAACTATATTTTGCTCCTTCCCAACCCATCCCGCTTTATTGAATTTTCTCCCTTGACCCTGTCCCCTTTTGAAAGTGTTTGTTTTTGATTACCTCCACCCCCATCTGCCCTCCCCTCCATCATCCCCCCTTTTTTATCTTCTTCCCTCTTCTTTCCTGGGGGGTAAGATACCCAATTGGGTATGTATGGTATTCCCTCCTCAGGCCAAATCTGACTAGAGCAACATTCACTCATTCCCCCCTCACCTGCCCTCTCCCCTCCTCCCACAGAACTGCTTCCTCTTGCCACCTTTATGCGAGATAATCCACCCCATTCTGTCTCTCCCTATCTCCCTCTCTCAATATGTTCCTCTCGCATCCCTTAATTTGATTTTATTTCTTTTAGATATCTTCCCTTCATCTTCAACTCACCCTGTGTCCACACTCTCTCTCTCTTTATATATATATTTATATATATACACATAGATATATACATACATACACATTCACATACACACACATACACACACACACACACACACACACATTTCAGTACTTATAAGATCATAGATTTAAAACTGGAAGGAAATCTTTAAGGCCATCAAGTCCTCTTTTCCCAATTTTTAAAATAAGGATACTGAGTCACAGAAATTAAGTTACCTGAACAAAGTAACCTACATATTAAGTGTCTAAGATATGATTTGAACTCAGGTCTTCCTAATTCCAAATCCACTACTCTGTCTATTACTCCAAGTTGCTAAACTCAAACAGATACATACAACTATGAAGGATCAAGGAGGTATGAAGGATCCTAAAGGTTTCAGGTCACCTGGATACGCATGGGTTTACAAATTGAAAGAGAATAAAAACTAACATTTTAAGTGATGGCAAGATTGGGATAGTAGCTTAAAATTAAAAGTAAGCCTGGAATTAAAGAGAACAAGGGTCAACTGGGAAGAATTACCCAACACGAAAACAGAAAGTGAATGAATGACTGGCAAGTACTTCAGTGGCATGTTAAGTATCCTATCCCTTGTGGACTATCAGTAGTGCACAATATTTAGAATCAAAAAAGCTGAATGAAAAATGTTATATTTTAGAAATGTTGAAATCAATAAAAAATTAATCTTTCTTTTGAAAAAGGTGGTTATCAAGAATCTACATTAAAGTACAAGTCCGTAGCATCGTAGATTTAGAGCTAGAAAGAACCTTAGAGGCCATTGAGTACAATTCCCTCATTCTACAAATGAGAAAATTGAGACGGGTTAAGTGACTTGCCCAAGGTCACACAACTAGTAGCTAAAGCTGGATTTGAAACAAGATATTGTTAACTCAAGTCCAGAGTCCTATTGAGTTAAATTGTGCGGTGGATAGAGTGTAGGAAGAGATGTGTTCAAATCAGACCTCAGACACCTACTAGCTGTGTGACCCTGGGCAAGTCATTTAATTTCTGCCTTTCTCAGTTTCCTCATCTGTAAAATGGGGATAATAATAGCACCTACTACCCAGGCTTGTTGTGAAGATCAAATGAGATAATATTTGTAAAGCACTGAGCACAGTAAATGCTTATTCTATTCTCTTTCCGCATATTTATCAGCTAAAGGAATGAGGTCTATCTCTCTCTGTCTCTCTCTCTCATCAGATCATAACATGTTTATGATTATTTAGATAAGTCCAAGGGTGTTACTTGGGGTTAAAAGGATATGTGACTTACTCAAGGCAATAGTGTCACATTGAGGGTCTTCTTACCTCTAAACACACAGAGCTATCCTCTATTCTATCCTGTCTCCACTGATAACCACAGAGTAAGAGATGGGCACCAAATACATTGGGTGGACTGGCAGGGTGGACCTTATAGGATGACCCATGAATGAGAATTGCACAGGAGACACAAACGAGGTTAAGTTGTGATCTACACCATGAGAGGGAATGACACCATCAACAATATCACAAATTCAATTGGGATATTGAAGTTCTGATTTGGACAAAATTTAAGCATAGCATTTTTCTTTTTGCTTCCTTGTTATTCAAAATGGTGTGCAGAAATTTGATGGTCCATTTCCAAAAGGACAAAAGTACTTAAGGTCTCTACAAATTGAGACGTTTTCTACCAGGAGATAGATCCACAGGGCCAAAAACTGATCTGGATTAAACAGTGAGTCTTATATTTTGAAACACTTACATTTAACACATTTGTCTATTCTTAAAGTTATGCTACTGATTTTGATGCTGTTGATGTTAAGTGTGACACACCTCCAATTTTAATAAAGGGAGTCTTTGTTGTCCAGAAGATTCCATGGTAAACACAACTGGGTTTATAACCTATAAGCTAAGACTCTAGTCATAATATATGTCGGCCTATTATGTGGAAGTGCTATCAAATATCACATATGCCCTAAAGGGCAGAGCTACAAGTCAAAACGCTTTTAAAATAAGTTTTCTTACAGTCTAAGAATCAGAGATGCATGCCAAAATATGCTATCAGTGGGATAAATAATACATGGGTTTTTTAAATAATACTTTGTCATATATTTATTTAGTCTTTAAGATTTTATTTATTCCTCTTAACATTTCATATCTGTTCCTTTTTTAAAAGCTGTTTAATATAGTAGTTAGATAAGTAACCCAGGAAAGGAACATGAATGGCTTTGCGGTCTTTTCTGAGAACTAAAAAGCAGAAACCCTACTTGCCTTTCTCCATCACTCACCACCATTGATTGTATGGTGGAAATCAAATGACTGCAAAACTGTTGGACTGGGCATCAAAAAACTTGAGTTTGTCTCTGCCATTTGCTAGCTTAGAACTGCAAGCAAGTCAGTCTCTCTGGGCCTTGATTTCCTTTTCTGAAAAATGAAGGGCTTAGATTGACTTGTCCCTATGGTCCCTTCAGGTGCTAACTTTCTATGATTCTATGAGTAGAATGATTGAAAAAAAATAAAAGAAGAAAAAGGAGAGACAATGGATATTGGGACTCAGGAAAACTTTAGGTGGACCTAGCACTTGCTGACTGCCCCATGTGCCAAGCCAATAAAGAACTGTGCCCATAATACTGATTGCTGTCATGTTAAGCCAAAGGAGCACGACTTAAAGGTGGTATCCTATTGATGATTATGTATTTCCTTGGTTCTGCTCCTTACTTTCTTTAAATTCCAACTAAAATCCCATCTTCTACAGCCTTTCCCAACCTCTCTTAATTCTAGTGCCTTCCCTCTTTTAATTATTTTTCCTATTTATCCTGTATATTCCTTATTTGTACATATTTGCTTGGTCCCATTAGATTATGAGCTCCTTAAAGGAGCTCTTTTTGCTTCTTTTGGTATCCCTAGTGCTTTAAAGCAAAATGCCTGACACACAGTAGGCACATAATAAATGTTTGCCTGACATTATTCACATGAATTAAAATCTAATATGTTTACATTTAAAATCTGATATATTTAAAGATTCCACTACTTATGCCAAAAGGAAATACAGGCAGAAAACAGTCAACTATCACCTATACCTAACAACATTTAGCTAATAATACAATACTGTAGATAAGACCAAAGAACAACCTAACTCCAAAGTGAAAACTTATTTAAGTTAGAATGTCTTATTTAGCAAAGTAACACTAAATTGGGGGTATTCTCTATTAACTAGTTGCACTTAACTTTTTTCATAGGAAAGCAGTATAGAAAGGACTGTGTGTTTTGACATAACTGATGTTAAAACAAAATTTATTAATAAAAAGAAGTTTAACACATAGCTAAAACTATGCTCTTTATAAGGCAACTAAGTGGCACAGTGGCTAGAGTATCAGGCCTGCCTTCAGAAAGGCATGGGTTCAAATTCAATCTCAGATGCTTACTAGACTCTGGTCAATCACTTAATCTTGTTTGCCTCGGTTATCTCATCTGTAAAATGAGACTTTGTTCTCCCCCAAACATGAAGACTCCAAAGGATCCAGCCATTGAAAGACGAAACTTTTGGTAGATTTCTGAATTCAGTTCCATTTCTGCCTAAACCATTTTTACCCCCTTCTTAAACTACTACATTCACTAAGCCCATTAAAAACTTGGCCATTTAAACTCCATCAGTCAAATATCCAAGGGTTCTTTTAATTACTTTCATTAATTATTGCAGCTCATATTTTATACTAGTGTAATCTAGGCAACACCAGCATCTTCCCATCTGAAAGCATTGTAAATTATAAGATGTGTGTAAGGCTGATTCAGTGTTACTAAGGACGAAAGGGGAGAGAAAGGGGGTGGGCATATCTGTAGGCACCTTTCCATGTTGTAGAGCTGCAGGATTGTAGAAAACCTTCATTTACTTGCCCCAATAAGAAATTGCATAAGAATACAACCAAGACGTCATATCATTCTTCAAAAAAAACTCACCTTTTTCTCTGGCCATGACCACCAGTTCATCTCCACCCCCAATTTCTTGTACTGTAGCTTTTCCTCTTTATTTTGGCAACTTGATTGTCATTTGGCATCAGGTGTACCGTTTTCTCTATCTCCATTAATTTCCTTCCTGCCAATATCCCCTCCCCAACAGGAAATGAATTCTGAAATTGGGTATGCCTGAAAGGTGAGAAATATAGTAATCTACCTGGACCCCTCCCCTTGTGATTAAGATTCTTTAGAGCCGACTGAAAAGCAGTGATTAAGTGGCTCGAGGATCTTGTATTTTTACTTTAATTACATAAACGGTTACAGGAGAATGCACATATTTTGAGGCAAAAAAAAATTTTAAACCCCATAAAATAAATTTAAACCACTGATATGAACCCACTCCCACCTCCAATGAAGCACAATAACAACTTTCACTACCACCTTCTAATTATACTAGCAATTGGCAACTAACGGGAGTATTGGCAAGTAGTCATAAAAAAAATTCTGGCCTAATTCAATGGGCCTGCAGCACTCTTTGGGATAAACTAACCATGAGTGCTCATGAAAATGGCTATTATGCATACACAGCTTTCAATTACTTAAAATCTTTTTTTTATCTTCAAAACTGGCAAAGGGATCTCCTCTCAATGGGAAGTTTAGATTTTTGTATCTCATCTTACTTCATCTTGTCCTAATGCATCATAATAGGGGCTATTTGAGGTTTTTTTGTTTTGTTTTTATCCTATTCAGTCTGGTACAAAAGCTCATAGAAAAGTCTCAGTACTTTCAATAACCAAACCCTAAATCCCCCCTCCTGTTAGGAATTTAAATCCTTAAGAGAATAATCTTTCCAAAAGTTATAAGGGTGTAAAATGGAAGCATAAATGTAATCCTAAAGTGAAAATGTCAGAGTAATCCAGACTTTGCTGGGAAAAAAGCTGAAAAATAATACAGCTTTAAAGATACTACCACCAAAACTTAAATGAGAAAAAGATGAAATTTTTATTACTGAGGACCTTCGGCAAGCAAAAGAGGACATTAAGTGAAACTCAGAAACTAGAATTTTCTCAAGCACCTAAATGTTTCTGTCATTTCTAAGAGAAATAGTAAAGAAAAATAAGCCAATAATTTCATTAGGAGACCGAAGCAAAACTTTATCCTATATCAATTCAATGGGAGAAAACTCAAAAAACCCATTTATATTGTGACTTGATGCAAAAACAAAAAAGCTATAAATATTACTTTATTATTGTATTATATTATGACCAAATGGTAAATTTTACTTTTTTCTACTACACAGATGGATACCACAAGGATATTCCTGAATATTAAGACCAGACATACAGATTCTTTTGTTTTTCTATACAACACAAAACAGAGAATTGAGACAATTGCCTAGATAACTCTTTCTCTTCCACACACACTAATGGCATGCTAAGTTTCTTTTGCTTCAATTACCCATATATATGTCCTTGGTTTGGAATTCATTATTTTGCCACATCACTGGGACAGGAGAATTCTAGTCCAATTATCAGAAACCAAAAAGACAGGAGTTACGGAGCCACTGTGGCTCCTCGTTATCAGAGAATTACGGAAACTTTGTCCTTGAACACATCTTAGATGTCAGCTAACCTAGTGGTTCCCAAACATTTTTGGACTCCGGAATCTGCAACACTCTTAAAAATAACTGAGGACCTCACTGTCTCCACACTCCTCTCCCTCCCCCCATCAATTCCCCCTCTCCAGGTAGTGCTTTTATTGTGGGTATATTTATTGCTATTTTGAAATTAAATATTAGAAATTAAAATATCTTAATATTATTATAAAACTAGTTTTGACTTCATAGAACTCCTAAAAAGGTCTGGGGAAATACCCCAGGGTTCCCAGGCCATACTTTGAGAACCAGCAACCTTAGCTTAACATGCTTGTTTTAGAAATGAGGAAACCAACACCCTTGAAGAAGATATAATTTGTTCACAGTCACATCCCATACCTTTCCACCTCTCACATTATGTCACACAATATGCCTAAGAGGCAAATAGTGTGTATGTTATTATCCTCGATTTACAAATAAGGATACAGATGCTCAGAGACCTAAAGTAATTGTTCAAAATCACACAGGTAAGGAAATTTCTAAGCTGGGACTCAAACCCAACTCTTCAGAAGGCAAGCATGGGGCTCTTACCATGCCATGTTGTCATTCTCAGTATGATTTGTCTACCAAGCTAAAAAAAAAAAGCTGTACACTTTATGTTATGTACCAGTATATGATTAATACCTTTATAAATCTTCACTCAAGTAGTAAAGCCGTTTCTGTTGCGTTAAAGACTAACGTCCGTGATAATACTGAGAAAGAGTATGAGAGAGAAGAGAGTAGGCTGAGTTCCTAGAATTGGAGCTCCAGGAAAGAACGCCCAAGTCTTGGCCTCAGTCATAGGGCAGTGAGACAAGATAATAACTGTTACAAGTCTGAACTCTCATAAAGATAAGAGTATGATGGACTGGTTATCCACCCCTTCAAAGAATTCCTCTTACCTAACTCTCAATTTATACTTTAAAATTCAAGTCTTTGAGTTAGCATGGAATCTAATTTCTAACCTGAGCAGTCACCCATCTTTTGATCCCCATATCATGCCTACAGGAACACAGTGTACAATTACAAATGCTTTCCTTTCTTCTGTAGTTTGTTATTTTCTGGCTCGATTAAATTATGTCACTTCATTTGTGCTGACAGTAATAATGGCAGCTTAAAAGGAAAACAAAATATCCACAAAAATGCAAAATTACCAATAACAAAGGTACTTCCTGTGTCTTCTGTGGGGATAAAAGGGAGGGGGGAAATGATAAAAGGAACCATTTGGACAACAGTCATAAATATTAACAACAGTAATGTCATTCTAGCTGGATTACTTCAAGAGGTCTGTAGCCATCAGGGCTATTTATGCTTCTCCTGATGGTATCATATTAGCCAAATAATAACAGGAATAGTGCAAAGCTAATGTTTCCAAGTTGATTTAGAGACTTGGGTTTGTTTGAGGATGTTTTTTGGCATGTTCATTTTTTGTTGCTGTTTTCCTAAGATAAATTCTAAGGTTTCTGTAAAGAATATAAACACTCAAGATAACAAAGGCTGTCCAGAATCGATGATGGACTGTCTATGCTTACTGTCTGATGGATCCATCCTACAGAAAAGCAAGGGCCCACCTTTTGACCCTGGCGCCAGGACTGAAACTGGAGTCTCCCAAAAGGCTTGCACAAAAAAAAAAATCTCTCTCTGATCAGAAATTTTATCAAATAAATGGAAAATAAATGCTAGCATATATGAGATGGGTGAAATTGAAAAACAAAATAGAACCGGGGGACTGGGAGGGTGCCATTTGGGCATTTCCAATATTCTTGCTCAGCACTGATGCAGCAATAATGGGTGTTTGGTATTTCGCTGAAATTTCTACTGATCGCAGCATGGGTCTCAGAAAATACCAATCAAGTCCAACACATTCACAGACAAATGCATAAAAAATGATCACACTATTCTCTTAAGGAAGCATCAAGTCTAGGTGAAAAAAGCGTCAGTTGCCATGGTTATGCTTAGTCAATAGTAGATTCTGAGCTTTCTCAGAGACCAGGTGTGACCATTCTGCAGAGGGATCTGTTTCCCCTTTTCTTAAAAAAAAGCCTTTATTTTTGCATGTGTTTGTAGTCTGTCCTCCCCACTCCCCCCTCCATTAAAAAATAACAAAAATAAAATAAAAAAAGCACTTATATAAACATTCATAATCTGGCAAAAAAAAAATCTCATATTGGCCATGCCCCCAAATGTATGACTCTCCATTTTCAGTTCATCGCCTCTCTAGCTAGAGATAAATGGTCCACATCATCTTCAGTCCACTGGACTCATGGATTATCATTGCATTGGTCAGTCCTAAAGTCTCTCAAAGTTGTTTTTCTTTATTATGTTGTATGCTTCTACACAGTCCAATAATGAGAAGTAGGGGAGGCCCGCTGGTAAATAAATTATTCACACGGCATCTGTTCCCATAACCCTCCTCCTTGGAGAGCTGGTAGAAAAACTAAAGAACGGATGCAGTGACAATTGTGTGAAGCAGAAGGAAGAAGCACTACATAAACACTAACCATTGGGCCATGGCACCATTTCCTGGGTGACTTTAAGAGAGCAATTCCGAACTACTGCTATGAAGTGAATCAGGCTGCAATGCACTGGTTAGATCAGGGACTGTGAATAAGATGGTAAAATCCAGCATCTTATGGAACCTGATGGCTTTGCAGCAAGAGAGAAACGTGTTCAGTAGTGTTATTACTATACAATAAAACCTCCACTAACTCAGACTCAGCTAGTCAAACTGGCCGGGAGGGCATTCAGCTTTTATGAGACAGAGGCAAATGATAAGTGAATCAGAGGCAGTGCAGGTTAATAGAAAGAAGAGAAGAACAAGGATCAGGACACCTGGGTTCTAGGTATACTCCATACTTGTGTGATACTGGGCAAGTCACTTCACCCATTACAGGGCCTCAGTTTCCTCATCTGTGAAATGAGGGGGCTGAACTGGATGACCAGTTCTTATGTTCTCCGACTCTAATTTTAAGAACTTAATCAAAGAAACCATAGTATATAGTGGAAAGAGCTCTGGTTCAGGAGTCAGAGGACATGGGTTCCAATCTCTGCTCTGCTACTTCCTGGCTATATGACCTTAGATGAGTCACAACCTCTCAGTCCTCAGTTTCCTCATCTGCAAAATGAAAGGTTTGGACTAAATAGTTTTTGAGGTCCCGTCCAGCTCTTAAGGTATCATTGCATGACCAGAGATCAAATTATACCTCTACACCAATCAACTATATGACTTTAGACAAGTCCAAATATTGCATTGACATCCATGAAATAACAGAAGACCCAGAGGGAAGGCTTCTGGCACATTGATTAATCCCCTCTGGAGGATTTATAGAAAGACATGAACAAGATTTGCGCAGGCTGTAAAGCCAACAATGTATTACTAGCTGCATTGCTGGACGATGATGAAAACAATTGAACTTTACAGTACTTACTAAGTCAGGAAAATTTTACTAACAAATACATGGAAAATAAATGTTAGTATAGATGAGCTGTGAAATTGAAAAAAAAGATGAGAAGGCTGGAAGGGTGCCGTTTGGGCATTGCCAATGTTCAAGTTTAGCACTGATGTTACCTTAAAAAAATTTTTTTAAATTTTCAACAAGATCTGAAACTAAAGAATTTTCTATTTGACCTGTAAATAAATTTTTTTTAAAAAACCCTAGAGCATTGGCTTCCTTAAGAATGGTAAATAATTGAGGCTTTAGTATAAATTTTTTTTTTCACATTAACTGAAGGATTTCTATGCACCAAAGAATCATTAAGCAAAAAGCCAGGAAAATCCTGACGATGTAATGAAGTTGGTCTAGACAGGGAGGTTTTACCAAAGTGAGTGAATAGACTACTGTAATTTCAGAGAATTCAACTCAAAGAGAGGTTAGGACCTGAATTTTTCAGATAACTGCCTGGATTCTTTTTTTTTCCTTTGATATTGCATAACAGGGCAAAAAGTAGAGTGTATGTGTGTGTTCAATAATGAAAGCAACTTTAAGAAGGCATAAAGATGACTTCCATTCTGTAAGACAACCACACATTTTAAAATGAATAACCCTTGGACTGCTCATAGGGCTATCAGTGGCTGTAGGTATTATAGCAAATATGCCACAATCACAATCTAAAAATCATTTCAGGCCCCTCTGAGATAGTGTAAAGGGCTTAAAGTATTTTAAGTCACTGAATCATACAATTTCAGAGTTAGAGAGATATTAGGGAGGAGAATTCTGGGAAGATGGCAGAGTAAGTCAGAAAACTTTCGACTCTCCCAATTTCCTCCACAAACTAAGACAGAATGTGGCCTCAGAGCAGCAGAAATAAACATCGCATGAACAGTTGTCCTCCTAAGACAATTTGAGAAGACCCCCATGAAAGAGCCAACCTCAATGGGAGGAGGTTTGGCCTGAGTGAAGTGCAAACACCTCCAGGCTCACTCTGCAGAATCAACAAACTATAAGCCCTGGGGACAGCTGGGTTGAGAAGCAGCCTCAGCCTTGAAACTTTCATCTTTCAGACAGTGTGGCTGAGTAGAAGAGGGAGGCCAAGCACAGCTGTGCTGACCAGATACATCCTGGGCTGTGGCTTCAGGGAGGAGCCAGCACACCCTTGGTGAGTGTAGTAGTGAGGGGCAGGGACTCTGTTGGCTGTGGGCGGTGTCCCTGGATTCAGTTCTGGGGCAGAGAGGACAGTTTTAGTTTGCCCCCACCAGAGGGACCACAGGGAGTGAGATCATCTGTGGGACAGTATGGCTGGGGCCCTACCTGTGGCTTAGGAGTGGAGATGAGAGCCCAAGGTTGGGACCCAAGACAGACCTCAGAAAATAACAGTAAAAAGGACCTGAGGCTTGGGGCATCATTCCCTTTGGGACCATTCACTAATAGCTGCTAAAAACAAAATAAAACACAAAATAAATTAATGAAAATGAGCTAGAAAAGGAGAAAGAACTCAAACATAGATAGTTACTATGGGGATAGAGGAGATCTGGGCTCTTATTGAGAGGAAGATAATGGAGCTAAAAAAAAGCCACTCCTTTTTCAACGAGAAACATCAAATGGGCCCAAGTACAAAAGGAATTCTTGGAAGAATTTTAAAAGGACTTTAAAAATCAAAT
The DNA here is from genome assembly GCF_011100635.1 of Trichosurus vulpecula. NCBI lineage: Eukaryota > Metazoa > Chordata > Mammalia > Diprotodontia > Phalangeridae > Trichosurus > Trichosurus vulpecula. The sequence continues at coordinate 185,673,803 of NC_050574.1, forward strand.
AGGAGGAATTGAGGAAAAATTAGAAAAAGCAAAGTAAGAGCAATCCAAGAAAATCAAGAAAATTATGGGATGAAAGTCAACCAACTAGAAGTAGAAAATCAAAGACGTGAAGAAGAAAATAATTCCTTGAAAACTAGAATCGGGCAAGGGGAAGCTAATGATGTTCTAAGACATTAAGAAATTATAAAACAAATTGAAAAGAATGAAAAAAATAGAAAAGAAAGTGAAACATCACATCAGAAAAGCAAGTGATCTGGAGAACAGATCAAAGAAAAATAACACAAAAATAGTCAGACTACCTGAAAATTACAATAAAAACAAGAATCTTAATACAATATTACAAGAAGTTAGAAATAGAAAACAAATCCACCAATCCCTGCCTGAAAGAGATCCCAGGAAGATAACTTATAGGGATATCATAGCCAAATTTCAAAGCTCTCGGGTGAGGAGAAAATACTGGAGGCAGCAAGAAAAACACAATTTAAATGCCATGGAGCTATAATAAGGATTATATAAAACCTAGCAACTACCACATTGAAGGACTATAGGTCTTGGAATACTATATTCCACAGAGCAAAAGAGCTGGGGTTACAACCAAGGGTAATTTACCCAGCAAAGTTAAGTATAATCCTGAATGGAAAAAAATACACATTTAACAAACTCAAAGACTTTCAGGTTTCTTTGACAAAAACCCCAGAACTTAAGGGAAAATTTGATATATAACATCCAGGAGAAATAAAAGGTAAACATCAAAGACCAGTTATAAGGGACTCAATAAGGTCAAATTGTTTTCTTCTTATATGGGAAAATATTAGTCATACGTTCTTATGACTGTCATCATTTTTGGGTAATTGGAAAGAAAGGCTTGGACTGAGCTGAGTATGATGAAATGATTCTTAAAAAATAAAACTGTGTAGGGAAAGATAAAAAGGAGTGATTATCTCACACAAATGAAGAATAAAAGGATAAATTGACACAGAAGAAGCTAGCAGAGAGGAGACCAGGTAGTGCTGGAACTTTACCCTCATCAGGAATGGGTTAGGAAGGGAACAACATATATGTTGAAAAGGGTATAAAAGTCTTTTAACTTCAGAAAGAAGAAAAAGGGCAAGGGGATGGAGAGAGAGGATAAGAGAGGGACTCTTGGAGGGATGGGTAGGGTAAGGAATAGGAGGGCAGGGTAGCAAAAGTAAAGCAGAGGACTGAGGAGGGATAGGGTAAATAGAATAAGAAGGATAGTGAAGAAAAATAGGGAGGAGGAAAATACACAACAAGTAATTGTAGCTTAGAATGTGAATGGGATGAATTTACCCATAAAATGGAAACAGATAGCAGATTAAAAATTCAAATTCAGCAATATGTTGCTTTCAGGAAACATTATAAAAATGAGAGATACACACAAAGATAAAATAAAGAGCAGGAGTTGAATTTATTATGTAAAAAAAGCAGGGGTAGTAATCGTGATCTCGCACAAAGTTAAAATTAAAATAGATTTAATCAAAAGAGTAAAATAGAGAAACTACACTATGTGTCAGCAGTATTATTCAACATTGTTTAAGACCACTTAAAATAGCCAGGCAGTATAAAATACCTGAGCATATACCTGCCAAAACAGACACAGGAACCGTATGAATATAAACATAAAATACTTTTTATACAAATAAAGTCAGATATAAATAATTGAAGTAATATTTATTGTTCGTGGGTAGGTAAAGTCAGTATAATTTTTAAAATGAAAATTTTACATAATTTATTTATTCAATGCCAGCCCAACTAAATCACTAAAAATTATTTTACTGAGCTAGAAAAAAATAATAAAGTTCATTCAGAAGAACAAAAGGTCAGGAATTTCAAAGAAACTAGGGGGAAAAGATGTAAAGCGAGTAAATTCAGTAGTATTAGAGCTTAAACTATATTATAAGTTGTTGAAATGTAAAAAGGATAATTTCAATTATTTTAAATTAAAATTTTCTTGTATAAATAAAACCTATGTAGCTAAGAATAGAAGGGATGCAGAAAATTGGGGGAAAAAACTTTCATAGACAATCTCTCAGGATATGATTGGATGGAATAATGCTGTGGTGTCAGAAATAATGAGCTTGTTGTTTAGAAAAACATAAAAAGACTTGGACTTAAAAATGAAGATACTATCCACCTTCAGAGAAACAGATGATAGGAGGAAATAAGCATAGTATGGTCTTACATATATGTGAATGAATGTCTATGTGTATATATGATATGTTTATAGAAATCTATGTATATGTATATACATGCTTAATTAGGGTGGTGGAAGGTGGGAGGGAGGAGGGAGGGAGAAAAATAAAGTAAAAAGTCACAGCAGAGAACAAAACAAGGAAGCAAAGAAAAGCTGGGCAACTTTGAAAACAATGTGTATAGCTTTTCTTGAAATGGAAATTATTGTTTTATATTGAATCCCCTCTTATGGTCTGCTGTGTACATGGCAACTTTTTTTCTTTTATCATTTTGTATTTAAGTTTAAAATAAAAAACAATTTACCAAAAGAAGAAGAAGAAGAGGTGTTAGAAGTCATATGATAGAGGGGAAAAAAGCCTTCCATATTTTTTTCCCTGACAAATGGTCATCTAGCCTCTTCTTAAATGTTTCCATCAAAAGTGGGGTACACTGAAGAGGTCATGGCCCCAGAAGGCCAAAAACACAAGCTCTAGTCCATCTTCTACCATCTACTAATGTGTGACCTTGGATAAGTCACAATATCTCTCCGACTCAGCAGTCTGCTGTAAAGTGAAAATAATATCTCACTTGCACCAGATAGGAGGATTAATCAGGTGATTTCTTGAGGACCCTTGTAACTCCTATTTCTATGATTCTGCTTCTTGAGATAGCCCACCTCTAATCATTACAGAGTTTTTTTCTTTATATTAAGTCAGAATCTGACTATTTGTTTATTCTATTCAGTAACTCTAGTCTGCCAAGCCTACTTGACTGGCCAGTATGTTAAGGACTTTATCTTTTTAAAGAAGTATTGATCCCTGAAATCACCTCTTGACACCATCATCCCTCCTGATACCTAATGCATCCATTTAGGGCCAATATTGAAAAAGAACTAATTTTAAATGCATTACCTCCTGTTCTAGCCTGCACAAATCTAAAATTCTGTTTTATCTTAAATCCCCAAGTTCTTTTGAGCCTTTTGATTTGGTTTTGAGACACAGTTTATATTGTCTTTGTATCATCAGAGACTAGAGAAATGCCTTGTGCAGGTATAATATAACCTTAAGAAATGCTTGCTACTTCAGACTGGAGTGGTCTGGAAAGCTGGTGAGACATAGATAACTAGAACTATCAAATCATAAGAGTTGGATGGAGACTTTGGAAGTTACCCACGCAGTCCAACCTTGTCATTCTGCAAATATGAAAACAGGTCCAATGGATCCCTTTCAGTGGCAGACAAAAATCCATCTGTATGTAGGATTTATATTTTTTTAAAAAAATCTTTCAGCTACCTTTGTAGTTGCATTGGCATTTGTCACCTCCAGAAGAAACTAAATGCATTTAGCTGTCTCTAACACTTTTCGGGTAGGCCTCATTGCTAATGTAGCCATTGTACATATTTTTCCTAGGGTTCTGTGTGTTCTGATCTCTCCTACAACTAAAGTGGGGAAATGACAACAAGTTTAAGTTATCTGTCCAGGACCACCCAGGTCCTCCTGACTCCAAATCTAGCTCCCTATTTACTATGTCAGGCAGCCTCTCTGACCTGGATAACAGAAGATATGAATGCTAAATTTATCTTTCCCCCCAGACTAGCTGCATGACCTCAGGTGTGTGGTTTAATCTCTTAATGTTTCCATTTTCACATCTGTAATGTATTATATATGCATATGTATATATAATAAAAACCTTCCTACTGCACAGAGATGTTACAAAGATAATGAAGTAAAATTAATGCTTCTCAAAGGAAAGAAAGACTCTACATCAGAGGTCAACAGTTTTTCAAAATTGAGTTACTAATTACTGGGAAATTAGGGTGCGGAGCATGCGGACTCTAAGGCAGCAGCAAGAGTGGGCACATATCATCTTTCCAAAAGAGAGCATCGGAGTGTGGTTACTCATAGCAGCAGGAGCCGGCAGGTGCAGCCATAGCACGCAGCTCAAGAGCTGGTGTTGTTAGCTTTGGTACATGTGCCATCTCTTGGCTAGATCATCATCTTCAGCAACAACAGATAGGGATGTGTAGACCCTAGTTTACTAAGCACGGTATTTACTGCTTTGGGGATTTATATGGAGGAGTGATGTGGTCCTTACCTCAAGGACTTTGAAATCTAATACAGAGTGGCATTTCCTCTTGACTCCCAAGCCCTTTATTCCTCTCTATCTTCTAGGTCATTTAGACCAAATGACCTTTCCCCTTCTGCAGGGCGTATGGGCTAATGGGTTCCAGTGTTGACCTTAAATTATAGAAGTCTCAGGGGATATACTTTCTTGTGGAAAGTTCTATCTCCTATAAAACTACCAGAAATGAAATAGATTTAATTGCGACCATCCAAGCAAAAAGTATTTCAAAGGGGGGGGGGGGTCTTTTCCAGCTCATTTACCCTAGAAATACTTTGCCATATAGTCTAAGACAGGGGTGGGGAACTTGTGGCCCTCTAGGTCCTCAAGTATGGCCCTTTGACTGAATCCAAACTTCACAGAACAAATGATTTTTTTAAGGGGACTCTAGACTTCAAGGGAACTAGACTCTAGGAGATCCTTCTTTCACGGTTCCACAAACACTGCAGGGGCTTCCTGAATTCTTATTTCCATGCAATGCATTTAACCTTCCTTAAACAAATGGAAAAAGTACTACTTGGCTGGAGAGCCAGGAGACTTGGATTCTGGGCTCTTGATCTACCAATAACTAGTCGAGTGACCTTGGGGAAATTACTTATCTGGACCTTAATTTCTTCATTTGTAAAATGCAGAGTGTTGGGCTAGATAATTCCTAAGGGCCCTTCTAAGGATTCTATTATATCTTATAAATAGCCTAGGGCCTTGTTATACAGTTAATCTACAATGTACCAAAGGCATCTTTCCCTTAGAAAATAAACTCAACCAAATAACAATTAATGAGCATTTATTAAATACTTCTTACATGTCAGGTACTTTGCTAAATGCTGAGGATACAATCAAAAAACAAAAATAGGCCCTGCCTTCCAGGAGTTTAAATTCTAACGAGGGAGACAACATGTATGTAAATAAGCGTATACAAGATACATACAGCATAGACAGAAGATAACCTTAGAGGGCAAAGCAAAGGGAGTTGGAGGAACTAGGAAGGGCCTCTTCGTGTTTGAGTTGTCTTAAAGGAAGCTAGGGATTCTAAGAGCTTCTGTGCTGATCAGAGTAACTCTTGTGTTTCCAGTCTGGGTTACATAGGAGAACCCAGTCTTTTTTTTAAAAAAAAACCTATTACTAATAATAATAAAGGTGATGAGGGAGAGCATCCCAGGCATGGGAGACCAGCCATTGCAAGGCCTTGGAGATGGAAAATAGAGCACAATGCTTGGAAAATTTGATCCTTTAAATAAGAAACTTTTAAATATTGTTTGATCACAGTTTCATTTATACCTATCTGATTCTCTTTTTCTAGCTCATGGGGCACAACAGAACCACTCCTGGAGATGCGGAAAAAAAGAATTCCACTCTTTCTTCCTTCAAGTTGATTTTTTAGTATCCCCAGCCTGGCAAGAATCAGAAGAAGTGGTATGGAATCAAGATGTAGATGTGTTGTTAGTTTATGCTGATGTGGTCTGAGAAGTCAAATAAGGATTTACTTTGGTAGCCCTAGCCCTAGCATAATGCCTGGTGCATAGTAGGTGCTTTAAAATGCTTGTTGGTCCATGGATATGGTAAAATGCATATATATTCCTGCCTTTTTCAATGTAGTGATCGGTTTTGCTGATTTTTTTAATTCCCTCTGAGACGGAAAAAGAAGAAGGACACTAGAAGAAACTCCAGTGATGTGAAAAGCAGAAGAGAGCAATAAAAATTTATTTTTAAAAAATGCTTGTTGGTTGGACAATTGATTGACAGTCATCTAGCTATTGGAACACAGAGAGAAAGAAGGATGTGGTGGTTTCAGCTAGGTGAATGCAAGCCTTACATGGTGATATTAGAGAAGCAGAGTAGCAAAACAGCTTAGGTAGGAAGAAGAGAAGAGAAGAGAAGAGAAGAGAAGAGAAGAGAAGAGAAGAGAAGAAGAGAGAGAAGAGAGAGAAGAGAAGAGAAGAGAAGAGAAGAGAAGAGAAGAGAAGAGAAGAGAAGAGAAGAGAAGAGAAGAGAGAAGAGAAGAGAAGAGAGAAGAGAAGAGAAGAGAGAAGAGAAGAAGAGAAGGAGGACACCAGGGATTGCTGATCAAGAATGGAGGGACTGGTAGATAGACTGAGCTTCAGAGATCTGAGTTGCAATGGGATAAGTGATTATCAGCTCCAAGTGGGGCAGGCATTAATGCCCTGAGTCTAAGGAAGATCGACCTAGTCCATTAGGAAACAGAATGGTAAAAGCTGTAGGTAAAAGTTCCCTTGCAGATCAGAGAAATTCCTATATTTCCAGCCTGGGTAAGATAAGGAAACCCAGTCTTTAAAAAAAATTAACAATAACAATGATTGTTAATGTTATCGTTGTTAAATAATTGTTGAATTGTTGCAAATTATTATTATTATTATTATTATATGATCAGGCCAATAAAAAAAATCATGAAAATCAGGTGTAAGTGAAAAAGATGATAGGGATACAGTCAAGAATGGTTGGTAGTGGGTTGTGTTACCCAAGAAGAAGAGAAATTGCTTCAGGAAATTTCTAAAGGTGGAATCCAGTGTACAACATTTTGCATGGCCACTATGGTTAAGGTTAGGCTACTGATGGATAGAGTTCTAGACCTAGAGTCAAGAACACCTGAGTTCAAATCCTGCCTCAAAAACTTACTATGGCAAGTCACGTTACTCTGTGCTTCAGTTTCCTCATCTTTAAAAGAAGGATAATAATAGAACCTACCTGCCCGGGTTTTTGTGAGGATACAATGAGATAATGTTTGTGAAGTGCTCAGCAAACCTTCAATACTAGTTATTATTATCAGCCTGGAAAGCAATATTTGGAGTAGAGGGGTAGAGGAGTAGAGTCCAGACAAAAGTCACTCAGCGGGGAGACCTGAGTTAGTGAAGCATAAATTGCTCAGCCTGGGAGGAGGCTAGAGATCCAGCCTGCAAGGAAACCACCATCAGAAGTGGTACCACCATTTTAGAAAGCAATTTGGAAATATGCAAAGAAAGTGACTGAAATGTCCATATTCTTTGAACCAGAGACTCCATTACTGGGATTATACTCCAAGGAAGCCATTGATGAGAAGTCCTCCTCTGTACCAAAATATTTATAGCAATACTTTTTGTGGCAGTTAAGAATTAGAAACCAAACAGATATCCATCAATTGGGGAATGACTAAATAAATTCTGGCACATAAATGTAATGGAATATTACTATGCTATAAGAAATGATGTGTGTGATGAATAGAGAGAAACATGGAAAAATCTGTATGAACTGATGTGGAGTAAAGTAAGCAGAGGAGCCAAGAAAATGATATACACCGAAATTGCAACAAAGTAAATGGAAAAAACAATTACACATCAAAAAAAATCAAAAGTGTAACAAAATTATAAAGATCAAGCAGGACTTGATTGAAAAGACATGAGAGGACACCTCCAACTCACCTTTGCATGGAGGTGGGAGGTCCACAGGTGTTACACATAGCACATGTTTTCAGATTTATTCAATGTATTGATCAGTTGTGCTGATTATTTTTTTCCCTCTCTAAAAATACTATTAGTTATATGGCATGGCTCTCCTTAAGGGGGAGGAATGCTTGGGATAGCAACAACAATATAAGAAATAGAAGATATCCGTAAAAACTAAAAATGTACATAGTTCCTAAGTTCAGTTTTAAGTTTTTAACAAAGCATTTAATTGTTTTAATTGATGATCTTTCTGCATAGTAATCAAATTTTTTATACACTTCAGTGATTAAAGAAGGTCAATACTATGTAGGAGGGACATGATCTTACCCAAAGTGAGAACCAGGCTTCTGTACAATCAATGTGACATTGAAGCTATATTAAATGTAGAATTTCCCTAAGCTTATTACTACGCAATACCAAAGAGGCCAGTTGGCCAATTAGGGTCAGTCTCCTCCACTGTCACAAATTATACCTCTGATCCTTGGCAACCACATTGAAATACCTTCCATCGAATACCAGAGAATCTGAGTAGGTAAGAATGTGGACAAATCAGCGTAAACCCATCTATTGGAAAAATAGTTAAAAAATTACACGTCCCTCAGTCAATACGGCATATCATTCAATTGTTTACACGGCTACATGCTGTAATGGAAAGGGCACTGACTCTAGAGTCAGAAGAACTGGGTTCAAAGCCAGCTTCTGTCACTTTTACCTCCCTAGACCTCCATGTCCATACTTTTAAAATTAAAGAGTCAAACTAGATGGTCTTCTAGCTCTAAATCTATTATCCTTTCTGGTTCCTATACTAGTCCCATTCCAAATCGTGATCTCCTTCAGGGCAGATGTGACATTCAGTTATTCATTCTTATTAAGTGCTAGGTCTTGGGGAAACAAAGACAAAAACAAAACAATTCCCAACCTTAAGGAACTTTACCTTCCATCGGAGAAAGACACTATGTGTGCTAAAAACATAAATACAAAATATATACAAATAACTGACTGGGGGAACCCCAAGGGACGACCAGACTAGATTTTGAGTACGGGGTGGCACTTGGGCTAAGCTGGGCAGGAAACAGGGGATTCTACAAAGCCAACACGAAGAGGGAGTATATTCCAGGCACGGAGGGCAGTACATGAAAAGACTTGGAAGTAGGAGATAGAATGCCATGTATAGGGAAGAGCAAGAAGGCAGTGTAATAGGAGATTGACTACAATCAGCAGTAAGTAAGCCGGAAACAGAATGTGACTGGCTCTAAATGCCGAACAGAGGATGTAACAAGGAAGACCGGAGCTTCTTAAGGGAAGGCCGTGGTCTGATCTCTGTTATAGGAATTTCACCTTAGCCAATTATAACAACTCTGAAGTGCCACCTCATACCTATCAGATCGGCTAGGATGATAGCAAAGGAAAATAAGGGTTGGAGGGGATGTGGAAAAATAAGGACGCTGATGCACTGTTGGTGGACCTATGAACTGGTTCCACCATTCTGAAGAACAACTTGGAACGGTGCCCAAAGAGCTATAAAACTGAGCATAGCCTCCGACTCAGCAATAATGCTACCAGGTGTGTATCCTAAAGAGATTAAAAAGAAAAGGACGTATATGTTCAAAAATATTTATAGCAGCTTTTTGTGCTGGCAAAGAATTGGAAGTTGGGGGAGGGGTGCCTAGTAATTGAGGAATGCTAGAGAGATTTTAGTATACAGTTGTAATGGAATATTATTGTGCTGTAAAAAATGATGAAGGGGATGGTTTCAGAAAAACCTGGGAAGACTTGTATGAACTGATATAAAGTGAAGTGAGCAGAACTAGGAAAACATTGTTCACAGTAACAATATGTAATGATGATTAACTATGAAAGACTTAGTTACTGGGATCACTGCAATGATACATGACAGTTCCAAAGCACTCATGAAGAAAAATTCAGTCCCCCTCCAGAGAGAGAACTAATGAACTCTGAGTGCAGATTGAAGCATTTTTTTCACTTCTTTTCTTCTCACAACATGGCTAGTGTAGAAATATGTTTTGCATTACTTCATACGTATAACAGGTATCATATTTCTTACCTTCTCAGTGGGTGCAGGAAGAGGTGGTGGGAGGAAGAGAATTTGGAACCAAAATGAAAAATTTTTAATAAAAAAAAGGAATAGCAATTTTGCATCCGTGGAGAATGGAGTGTAAAGGAAAGAGGCTGGAAGCAGGGAGGCTAATTGTAATAGCCCAGTCAAGAGACTATTCAGGAAACTGAGGGGATTGGAGCAGCAGGTGGTGGTGGGAATTGATTGAACCACACTGACTCTATGTTATGACTCAGTTCTGGAGCTAGCTCAGTTCTCTTCCTATCCATTGTGTCTAGTCCAGATTCTGTCTTGTGAGAAAACTTAATCCAGCTGTGGGAACTGGAAGAGAATCTTATTGAATGGCTGGGAAGCTGAACTACCTCTATTGTTTAGAGCACTTTAACTAAGGACCTAGGCTATGCTGACCAGAAACCTGGTCAGATCCAAAGATTGACGCAAGGAATTTTCTCCCAATTACATATCTCAAATATCATATGTCTTACCAGAAAATTGGTTCTGTATTGATCAATCAGTTTTTGTTTCCACGTTCCTTTAATCTTTCACAGACACAGTGAACAGGAGACCTCTTTTTCTGATTTCAGGGAACTACACTTGTTCACTTGCCCCCTCCCGATTTGGAAAGTCCCTAATTTTTTATCTAATTAGAAATCAGATTACCTAATATTATATTGTCTCCTTTTAATTAATTGGTCTTATTTGATTTTTTTTAATGTATAAAAATCTGTCTCCCCATGTATTCGGAGTCCAGTGCCAAAGCTGAGGAAGGTGACTGGTCCCAATTTCATGGACAATTGCCATGCATTGGTTAATAAATCAATGTTTGGAAGATCGAACCTTTGTTTCTCCAGTCATTTCATCTTTCATCCACCTCACTATAAGGATGTGAACTTCGGCATTTAACCTAAAGTCATAAAAAATTCATAGTTTCACCATGGGAAACATTGTGGTACAGTATGAAAAAACATTAGACTAGAGAGGCAGGAAGCTTAAGTTTGGGTCCTAGCTCTGCCACTTAGTCGCTGTGTGATCTGGGGGAAGCACGTACCCCTATGGGCATCTTCAACTATAAAATGAAAGGGTTGGATTATAGAATTTCCAAGGACTCTTCCAGCTTTAAAGTTCTGTGATTTATGAAATAATGTTATTTCTGCCATAGAAGCTCACACTTAGCACATAAGAGTATCTCAAATAAAACTCTATCACTCTTTTGAATCATTTTTTTCCATTTATTCTTCCAATTTATCTTCTTTATTATCTCTACTCATTTCAACTTGGCAGATTCTACATACACCCTTTGGTATTCGTCTTCCAGTTTAGATCTTGGGTCTTTGGATGACAACGACTTTGTTTTTTTTTTTTTAAATGTTTTCCATGCTTCGTGAGGATAATGATCACAAACTTCAGGACCCTGAGCAACGTAAAACATGCCACCAACAAGAATAAGCAGTAAGGGAATGGGAAGGAAACAAAGCTTTGGCAAGTTTCTATAAACAGACAGGACAACAGACCTTACTTCTGAGAGTTCAGACTTGATGTCAATATTTTAGCAGACAGAGAAGCTGAGTGGCAGAAAGGTGATGAGAACTAGTCTGCTAGTCTCGTCTAGCCAGAAGTGCTGATTTCCAGAAACTGCTGTTTGAAGGGGAAGAGGACTTTACAGGAAGGAACATGAAAGGGGAAATGAGTATAGGTAAATATAAACAGGAGGAGGAAAGGGATAAACCAATGCTATATAAAGCTAGGAACAGAGCAATATCAACATAGAGCATACAGATTTCAGAAAGGTGACAGAAGGAATCAAATGCAAAACCTTATCAAATATTTTATTTGTATTCTAGACATTATAAATAAGGTTACAGTTACAGGCACACAGCTCAGTGTTTGTATGCTTATGGTATATTTTCTCTGAGGAATTCCTGAAGGATGACGGAATTGTAATTCTGGACTTTATCTGAATTCTGAATTGGAGATTGTCATGTGCCAAATCTGAGGAACTACAAGACCAAGGCATAGTAAAAGCTAGGTGGTTTAGTTGTTAGAGTCCTGGATGCGGCATTAGGAAGATCCTACTGCAGATACTTACTAGCAGTGTGACTGTGGGCAAGTCACTTAACCTCTCTCAGCCTCAATTTATTCATCTATAAAATGGAGAAAATAGTAGCATCTGCCAAGATGGTAGAGTAGCAGGAAGAAGTGTGAGCTCTCCCCACCCCCAACTGCTTCAAACACATCTAGAAACTACACAGACCAAATCCTGATGGAGAAATCCAGGAAAAGCTCACAGGAAGTAATTTTTCCAGCCCAAATCAGCACAGGGAGATAGATATAGAGAACTGTAGATACTGAGAATGGAGTCTGTCCTGTTTCATATCCCAAGTGGCTCTTTGCCACTTATGGAGAGGCTTCGTACCAGGGCAAAAGGAGATCCCAGACTCATACTGGTGCACCTTGATGAGAACAGGCGCAAACTGGTATCTTTATTGCCAACTACCTAATTCCTAGATATAGATCCTAGGTGGACTGAGGACAAAAAAACAAAAGTGAAAGTCCTTGTCCTCAAAGAGGTCACATTCTGATGGAGGAGACAACATGTCCGTATATGTGAATGACAAGACATGCGCCGAGCTGCTCAGCCTGTTTCCAGCTGACCGCATACGTGACTCATGATGAAAGACTTGCTCTTTGGGGAAGATGAAGTAAATCTCCTTATTGGCCACTGAGCAGGAAGAGCTGGTAACTCAGTGGATCTTTGAAAAGGGCATGCTTCTACCCTTTGTCTATCTCTTCCAGGTGTTATCACATAACTTTTGGATTTTCCATGATGGATGGCAGAGGGGTAACCCTTCTCCACCACAGATGCCTGTGGACTGCTCCCACATGGGAACAAGAGCAAGGAGACTCAGATAGGCAAGCCTGAGCCTGGGCCTCTATCAGCCTCTTCTGCTTTGTTTTTCTTTGCCCATTTTCCTGATTTTAAGTGACCAAATATCCATAGTATCCATCTTGAGGTGGAGGTATCCAGGTTTGGAGGCACCCTTGAAAGTTCAAGAGGTCCAGAGATGAAAGGTCTTTCATTGGTGCAGCCTGCATTTCAGGAGGTCTCTGGCAACTACTCTGGCACTTTTCAAAGATGGCCACCAGCCAAAAGACCCCAAAGCCCTGGCTTGACTTGCCAGAAGGCATGGACCCAGAGATTGCTGTTTGGACAGTGTAACTGGCCCCAAATGAGAGCCTCTCAAATTCACAAAGTCACCAAACCTGGATACATCTATCTCAAGAGTTATGTCTGTTCATGGAGAATAAGATACAGAGGCAAAGAAATATAGAGCAGAAGAAGTGGCCAGCGGCTCTGTCTCTCACTTGCCTAGTTTGAGTCCCACTGATCATATGGAAGCAGTCAATCAATGTGCTATTTTTGTGGGAAAGGGCCACTCCTCTCAGGAAGTCCCAGAATTGCATGATGTCATCTAGAGGATGAAAAGAAGGGAAAGACAGAGGTGGCATCACACCCTTTTTAAAAGTCCACAGAGTCATTGGCCCTTCCTGCTCAGTAGCTGATAAGCCTTGTTATCCCAAAGCTTGCAGTCTTTGCTGCTGAGCGATACGTGTGATTGGCTAGAAGCAGACAGGGCAGCTCTGTGAATGCCCAATACACAGGTATATTCAGAACATATACAAAAAAAAGAAACAAAGAAAGGCAGAGTTCTAGCAGTACAAGAGATCAAGATGGTGGTACTTGAGCTGTGTCTTGAAAGAAATAAAGAATTCCATGAGGTGGAGGTGAGGAGGGGGAACACAGTCCTTTTCTGAGGGACCTCACTGCCTCTCCAAAATGAACTGGTTCATTTTTGTGATAGAAAGCAGGGCTTTGAAGGGGCAGAACTTTAGAAGAGGAAGGGCATATCTGTTGAATGAATGAATTCCCTGTAACTCATGGGGAGAGTGGGTAGTCAGACAGCTTTCTCCTTATTCTACATTATCCTCCTTGCATCATTAATTTTATAAGATCCTAGGTCAGAATATTTACACAGTACTATAAGCAATTTAAATTACACTTGTCAAATACATGTGGTATGGAGGCCTCAATGTGTCAAATTGTTTTTATCATTTCCTGACTGATTGATTAATTTTCAATACTTAATAACAGGTAGCGGTGTCATGCTTTGTAGGCAGAGTGGAAGTCAATCAGCTTTCTCTTGCTATGAAGTCCGTGGGAAGAGTGTTTGGTCCTCAAAGCCAAAGAACCTAGGACCAGGCTTCACCCTACGAGTAGGTCATAAAAGAAGCTGTTCATAAAATGTATCCTGACTGCCTAAATGTGTCATTCCCTACCCTGCCCTTAAGGCATGATCTACAGAATGTCATTATTGAAAATGATTAGTACAGTTACCATCACCCCAACATCAGTTTTAGCAACTCTGTGACAGAGAGCAAGGCCCTAAAGGAATAGGGCATAGGATAGCTACACTCGATGATAGAGAAGAGACAAATATTAAAGCCTCAGGGAGGTGGAGGGAGTGTCTCAGAGCATGCTGGGAGGCTACAGGCAGGGAGGCACCAAAGAGAGGGTGTCTTAAGGGGAACTGAGTAGCAGAAGATGACCCATCTTTATATACTTTTACTCAGAAGTAGATCCTTTCAGACTCTCTTGAGCTATAGAGCATCTTCAGACTTTAAAAAAAAAAGAAAGGCTCAGAGTAGGTTAGATGTGGTGGTAGGTACCTGTCTTCCCTGCTGCTGGGAAGGCTGAGGCTGGTGGATTGCTTGAGTTAGGCAGTTCTGATCTGCAATAGGGTTCAAGCTTAGTGTCCCCACTAAGATTGGCACCAATATGGTGAGCCCTAAGGAGCAGGGAACCCATTAGGCTGCATAAGGAGGGGCAAACTGCCCCAGGTTAGAAATGGAGCAGGTCAAGCTTCCATGCTGACCAGCAGTGGGTCAGATCCATGAGCAGCCAGTAAACTCCCAGCCACAGGGAGACCTAGTCTCAGAAAGAAAAATTTAAAAAACCCAACTTCATGGTAAATTGACTAATTAGCGCTTGCTCATAATTTCCTTATGAGATCATTCTTATGCTTATCTCACATCTATCATAAATTCTTATCAGACAAGGTATAGCACAATTTTGACACCTCCCTGCATTCAGCAGGCAAGACCAGAGACTAGGCTTATATTCTAGGGAAGACAGAGTGCCAATGGGCTGTAGGTTGAATGTTATTTTTGGATTAACCCCTCATTAGGTCAGTTTCAGGGAGCTAGGACCCAGGACATTTGAATAGACTGCTGAAGTATAGGAGGATATGATATGCTCAGTTGCACAAATGGTAGGATTATTTTTTTGGAGGGATGTTGGATGATGAGAGCAAATGAAGATCTGGGTGTAAAAAAAAATAGAGATGGAGGAAAGATGAGCATGGTTGATAAAATCTGATATGCCTTTAATTTCTTCTTAAGAGACGCAAAGCAGGCTGGGCCCAAGGCAAAACAGCGAATCAGGCAAAGTTCATTTTTCGCAGTGCGGTGTTTATGTTGTCCTTCATAATTGAAGAGGACCAAAATGACAGCACAATGTTGGGGTCAATGTACCATGTGTCCAGCTGTGGCTGATCAAACCAGTATGAGCTCAGAAGGCTCTAACAGGGTTGGGGCCAAATAGTCCTTATGAACATTTGAGAGGGAGATGTCTCTAAATTTGCACATCTCAAGTTTCTTTTGAGCTACCACAGCCTAGTATAGGCAGTAAGAGTGCTGCACTTGGAGTGAAGTCAGGAGACCTAGCTTCAGTCCCTGATTCCAGTATATATTATCCTTGTGACCATCAGCAAGACACTTAACTTTTCCAAACCTCAATTTCTCAATCTGCAAGAAGTAGATAACAATATTTGCACAATAGGGTTATTTTGGGGAACATACAGTATAGATCTGGAAGGGTTATGTGATATGAACAGTTCTCATTCACACCCTCCCACCTCTATACCTTCCCTCTTGCCTCCAAGGATTTTATGCTTCCAATTCTTCTATAGCAGTTTGATAGATTTATTTCCAGCCTGGGGTCAAAGGTTTATGTTTTATCCTTCCCTAGAATATTATAAGATGAAGAGAAGATGTTTCACAAGAAGGAATGAATGCTAATAAGTAGACTGTCATGCCTCAGAGGAAGAGATATTTTTGGATGGGTAACCTTCCCATTACCCTTCAAACCATCCCACCTACAGAGTAAATGACTGCCTACTCTGTCTAGGCATAATGCTGGCCTTGAGTGAGGAACCTGGAGCATAAAAAGGTTAAACAACTTCTTCAAGGTGATTTAGAAGCAAATCTGGGATTATAATTCAATGCTTAGTGTCCATATATCCCATTGACAAACCTAGAGCCATCTTTAGTCCCAAGAACCATAGAATTTCAGAAGAGTTGTAAGGAACTTAGAGATCGTTTAGTTTAAGTGTCTCATTTCACAGATGAAGAAATTGAGGCTTAGAGAGGTTAGGTGATCTGCCCAAGGTCATGCACTGAACTGCTGGCCATCAGGATTTGAATCTAGGTCTTCAGACTCCTAACCCAGCATTCTTTCTTCCGTATACAGCTTTCACTGCCAATGCAAGGACAATCCTCTCTTGATATTTCTCTCCTTCCTGGTTCAAGAAGATTTATTAACACAATACCAGTTAGTTTATCCTGTCCCACTAAACAAGAAACTACTTGCCCAGAGATGGTTTTCTCGAAGTTTAGAAGAGGTTATAGTTTGGAGGCCCTTACCGAAAAGTAAGTCCATAGTACGCTGATGCAGCTAGATGTTATTGATTTGGCAAAGAAGGAACTGGATATAACTGAAACGTTGTCACTGTCTTCCAGTGTTGACTGAGAAGTCAAGGCTATCATAGCAAACAAGCATGGTAGATAAAGAGAAAGCAAATGTGGAAAGGGTCAGGCTATCATGGCAAACAAGCGTGGTAGATAAAGAGAAAGCCAATGCTGAAAGGGTACTTATTCAATGTCATCATTTCTATTCATGCTGAAAAACTCATTCACACACAAACACTGGGATGCAATGACCGTACAGCCTGCTGTTGCTTACTCACATGCACACATTATCTGTTTTGCTTGGGGGTGTGGGGAGGGGTTTCCCCCTGAACTAACAGGTGCTGGCATTTGCCCATCCCACTCCAATATAAAATGTATTCATTGTCAAAGAAAGATAACCCACAGCAGGAGAAAAACAATGTGAAATGGTTATTATGGGACAAAAAAGCTCTAGGGCTATGTTTATAGGAAACAAGAGCCTGCTTACTCTATTCACTTCAACAATATTCACTGCAAATGTTGATTAAGCCACTTTGTTGCTTGTGTCTCTAATGTGGCATATACAAACATTCATGGCTTTCATTTATGTCTAATTTGATAGATATTAACCAGGTAGGAAAATACTTGATATCTCCTCTATTACAATAACATCTGACTCATCTGTAGATTTGGTAGCATGATACAATGGAGAGAACACAGGATTTGTAGTCAGAGAACCTGAGTTAAATCCTGACTCTGCTTCCTTACGAAAGTAACATTAACTTCACTTGGCCTCATTTTCATGATCCATAAAATGAAAGCCTTGTACTAGGTGATTTCTAATGTCCTTTCCAATTCTAAATCTTATAATCTCTGTGGATCTTAATCCTTTGACATATAGTCATGGGCTCAAAGAAAGCAAAAAAGACTCTGTCCTGGCAGAAAAAGATATCACAAAGATAGGGATTTTATTTTGTAGGAGATATTCTCAGGCTTTCACTTTCACTAAGGAACTATTTACTCTTATTTAACATACAATTTTAACAAGCTAGGTTATCTGGTTTCCTAGCTCATGACAGACTAGAAGGAAAAAGTTAAAAAGAGAGCAGTGGGCTGAGAGAGACAGGTACAAGTAAGGCATAATAATTAGCAGTGGACCATCTGACAGCTGTAGAGGGTATGAAAAAACTAAAAAGAAGACATGCAAATGTACTATGTATCGTAGCTGGCTATAGTATTGAATATTCATAACAATGATCCTCAGTCATCAATAAAATCTTAAATTAGATTCATCAGCCTCTGCTTAAAGAGGCAAGAAAGTATGTAATACAGTTTTAGAAAGATTTCCATCAAAATGGTTAAAGGAAACAAAGGTTTGGGTCACATAGGGTTGTTTTCAGTTATCTAGAAAGTTAACTTATGGGGAACATCTTATTCTGTGACAATGTCTGATGAATAAGGTGTTTCTATATACTATATGTTTCAGGCAGGGATGAACAAAATTTAAAAATCATGTGTGAAAGTCGCTATCCCAAAAGGTCCCTGTCACAAGTTATGTATGTACATGTGACCCTCATTTATGAGGTCACACTCTTATTTAATAGGTTCACTTCATTTGACTGTGTCCAGATAATCCCAACTTCCCAGGATTCTTCTACAACATCATTCCAGTGGGGTCCTCTGGGGATACCAGATTTGCTACTCTTTGTTGCCATACTTGGCCATATCAGCACTTTCTCAAGGAAAAAGCACATTTTTATTTAAACTTTTATTATTTAACATTTTTAGTTTTCAACATTGATCTCCACAAGATTTGGAGTTACAAATTTTCTCCCCATTTCTACCCTCCCCCATACCCCAAGATGGCATATATTCTGATTGCCCTTTCCTTCTATCACCCCTCTCCCCGCCCCCTTATCCCCTTTCCCCTTACTTTCTTGTAGGACAAGATAGATTTCTATACCCCATTGCCTGTATATCTTATTTCCCAAAGATGAAGCACATTTTTGTAAGTGTTGGACAGATACATCAGACACAAATACCATAGGGAAATAGGCATCAGAAAGTCCTCTTTGGATAGACTGGAAAGGGGACAATAACGAAATCATCTGTCTCCCACTTGTTCTTTGCTCATTCACTTATTTCTATCTATGCCTGGTAATGTAAAGGATAAAGCCCTGAAAAGGGAGTAGGGAAGGCCCAAGTTTGAGCTTGTCTGAGATACTAGTAGCAGTGTGATCCTGGGCAAGTCACTTGATGCCTTTGTATATCTGTTTCTCCTCTGTAAAATGAGGACAATAAAAGCACCTACCTCCCCGGGGTGTTGTAAGGATCAAATGGGGTTGGGGCAATACATGGAAAGTACTACATAAATGATGGCTATTATAATTATTGTTAAATGCTAAGAGTTTTATGTAAGATTGGACTCTGTTTCACATGTTTGATTACAGTATTGGTTTTTGTTGCTATTACACTTACAATTTAAAAAAAAAGTTCAGTCTGTTTTGAGACTATTGCTTCCCCTCATTCTGAGTTGCATCTCTATTCCAACTTTTATAAATCTTCATGATTTAGGAAGGAATTTATTTTCTGAGAGATGATGACTATGTGATTGCTTACTTTGAAACTTCCTTATCACCCCCTTACCAGCACAACTCCAAGGAGTTTGGATTAGGGCTGTATTCAGATACAATCTCTAAAATGGACTATATAAAACTTAACCATCCACATGCATAAGTTTTATAAGTCACATGGATAGCCATAGCCATGCTAAATATTCAGCCATCTGTACCACTTACTAACTACCACCAGCAGTGACTCATAGAGTTTGCAATTAGCCACAATATTCAGTTTTATCAGGTACAGACATGGCAGATGCTACTCTACCAGTTGCTTGGTTTTTACCAGTAGACTGGATGAGCACTGGAACCAGATTTCACAGTCATGATCTCAATGTGTACTTTTGGCATTAGCAAACTGGGACATAATGGTTGTACCACTGTAACGACTCTGGCTGTTAACTTTTTTTCATCTTTTGCTTAATATAATTGAATAGTATTATCTTTTTTTCTGAATCCCTTTTTTGTTATTATTGTTTGTCCTTCATTCTCAAAGAGGACCAGTGACATCAGGAAGATGATGTCTTGACTTGCAAGTGAATTGGATTTATGTGAGGCAGGGCTACGCAAAGTCACCAGCTTCATTCTCTCCTCCAGAGCCATCTAAGTCCAGTGGCAAGATATAGATCAGGATAACTGGAGATGGCCCTGGATGCAATAGGAGTTCTTGGCCTTTTTAAGCTAAGATCTTTCCTAGGTCTCAGGTTCTGTAAAAGGTATATGTACATATCGGACACCTCAGTAGAGCATGGCCCCAGAAGAGGTAGAAGTAGAGCAGTCTTCCTGATTTCAGGCCTAGCACTCTAACCACTGGGCTACTTAGCTAATTAAATAATAACTTGTATTACATTTATATAAGGTTTGCAAAGTACTTTACAAACATGGTATTTCATCTTCCAGTGTCTCTGGGAGTCAGGTGTTATTATGCTCATTTTACCGTTAAGGAAATTAGCTGTATAAGGATCTTCTGTCTCTTTTCAGGATCCCTAGTTTGCAATATTACTCTAACTCTGTTAGTTGATGAGTCCTTTATAAGTCCAAGAATCTTATAAGTGCTAACATATGACCAAACCATCTCAAACATTCCTTTTCACATATGACCAAACCATCTCAAACATTCTTTTTTGCTTCCTAGCCCTCAGCTCCTTGGGATCTCATATGTCAGATCAGTGGGGGAAAGGTTAGTAGAAGTGTAGCGTGGAGTTGCCTGCCCAATAATGCATTCCCCAAATACTGGTAATGCTCTTCCTTAGAGTATCTATCAGTCCCCAGTTATCCTCCCACCACCACTCCCAGGAAACCAGTCATCCAGAAAGTCTTTATCTTCTTGGAAAGGAGTAGGGAGTAGTAATGCAGGGTATAAGGAAGCGCCCTTCCAGGAAGCACGGGGGAGCAGGGGATGACGTATTACTTTCCTTTAATTGTTTCACCTTTTCTTTCAATTTCCTCATCTTTTCCAGATAGCTTCATCTATTTTTATTTTCACTAACCCAATCCTTAGCAAACTTCTCCTTCTTCTTCTATACCCTCCCATGATCTTAGAAGTACCCATAATCCTTTTGTTTCCAGTGACTTGACTGCAAAACTCCCTTCAGATAGGTTAATTTATTCAAATAGATGATCCTCCATCCGACCACTGCCAGGTGGAGCCCTCCTAAGTGTACCCATTTCAGGTATGACAAAGTGAGCCTAATCTTTTGAGTGTGAGATCTGTTGGAAGCATACTGGGTTAGCCATATTTGCTTACTACCTTCTGTAGAAGAGTTCCTGAAGATAACTTTGACTATTTGGATCCGATGACCGCAGGTGACAACCAGCCCAAATACCTCTTATTCAGAATTTAGTTCACTTAGATTCCCCTTCCAGGGCTGGCAGAGCGGAAGCAATTATGGGAAGGCTTGATTGGATAGAAATTGTAGGACCTATTACCTGCTTAGAAGCTGCCACTTTTCCACACATGGTTCAGCTCTGCCTCAAGTCCATAAAAGGAATCTCCTCCTCCTTGCCATGATTGTTGGGTGGAGAAAAGTCAAGAGATAGAAACTATCTCAATTTAATGAGAAGTTCATTGTCACATGCAGTAATCTGAATACATGTACGCAGGTTGAATATGGGCATGAGGTAGCCTTCCGGAGACTATAAAATTCCTCTATAGTGCCCCAGTTTTTATATTCTTGATCAAACAACTCTAGTTTCTTTTCTTTGCCAAGCATTGTTCCCCAGTTCATATAATATTGATGTAAGTCCTTTTCCTTATCCTGTAGACATCTATTTTTGAAAACATCTAGAGGTCTCCTGTCACATAACCTTAGAATTTATCAGCAACTCTATTGTCTCTTTTTTTCTGTTTTGCAAACTTGTGGGTCATCATGAATTATTTTCCCTTATTTCAGCATTCTGTTATAGTCATACACAAAATTCAACCCTTCAGGGTATAGTCGGAATTCAAGACATGATTATTAGGAGAAGGATGACACTGGATAGATAGGATGAGGAGAATGAGAATTGATAAACAGGATAATAGGAATGAGGATATAATGATGAGATGGCTGGATGGAAAGCATGGATAGAATGGTGAGGGTGGGGTGAATGGAAAGAATGGATGGGATGATGTAGATGAGAATGGAGATGAAAATGGGGATAGATGGAATGGAATGCAAGCAAAGGATGATGAGGATGGATTAATGGGATGGTGAGGATAAGAATAAGCATGGGGCTGTGAATAGAAATCAGGATAAAGATGGGCATGACAATGGAAAGCACAGGTGAGATACTGAGGGTGAGGATGGACAGAGGGGATGATGTGGATAGATAGTTGAGATGGATAGATGGCATAGGGATTAATTGAGAAATAAAGATAAGAATGGCAAGATGGGATGAGGATGGATTTTTATGAGGAGGATTATAGTGATGTTTCCCATTTATATTGTACCTACTATGTATTAGGAACTGTGCTGATTGCTTTACAAATATTATTTTATTTGATCCTTATGACAACCCTGGGAGAAGGTGTTAATATTACCCCTACTTTAGAGTTTAAGGAAACCAAGGTAAACAGAGGTTAAGTGACTTACCTAGCATCACACAAATAGTGTCAGAGGTCACACTTGAACTCAGGTCTTCCTGATTTCAGGCCTAGCACTCTATCCACTGGGCTACTTAGCTAATTAAATAATAACTTGTATTATATTTATATAAGATTTGCAAAGTACTTTACAAAATATAGTATTTCATCTTCCAATGTCTCTGGGAGTCAGGTGTTATTATGCTCATTTTACCATTAAGGAAAACAAGGCTGATAGAACTTCGGTGACTTGCCTAGAGTCACACTGTTAGGGGGATATTTAGTGAGAAGATAGAGCAAGAACCAAAGTACTAATATTTCCCTGAATGGGGGGGCATATTCTCCCTTATGCCACCATGATCTCTGGAGAGAGTGACTTCAAACTTCAAGTTTCCTAGAAAGCATTAATCCCACTGGGTTCACTTCCAAATTCTGTATATCGGGTGAATGAAATAGCCAGCTCTAGGTTCCAAGAAAGGATGGGAAACTTCCTCCTATCTCTTACCCCACCTTTTGATGGTAGAAAGCTACCTACTTAGCTTTCTTTATCAAAGACCAAGTCTTGAACTCAATTCACTCTGGATCTCTTGGATTGGACAACAATAAATCCCAGCCCAAACACCACTTAATGGTTATTTTTTGGTCCCTCCAGGCTCTGAATGAATGTAAATAGTAATTGTTTCTCTTTTTGCCAACAACTCTGACGGTCTTCCCCTCCCAGTTTGGTTTCTTTTTTTATTAAAGGAGCCATCCCTTGACTCACTTCTTAAAGAGGCCTATTCACTGAATGAGCATTGCCTCACTCAAAGTGAGAACCTGAAAGACCTTAGCTTAAAAGGGCCAAGGTCTCCCACTGCATCCTGGGTCATCTCCAGTCATCCTGATTGATATCTGGCCACTGGACCCAGATGGCTTTGGAGAAAGTGAGGCTGGTGACCTTGCACAACCCTCCCTCATTCAAATCAAAGACAATTGCAAGTCAAGTCATCATCTCCCTGATGTCATGGTCTTTGAGAAGGAAGGAGAAATCACACCACACACACAACACCCCACCGCACATATCCCAGCCCCATTCCCTGCCCCCCTCCCATTTGAAACACACATTCACAGGTCAGATTTAATCAGTAATAACTTTAAATACCAAACAAAACAAAATGAAACAAGAAACTTCAAACTTCCTATCTGGGAAAGAAAGCTTTATCCCTACAGTGATCTGAGAGTAAATGAGACTTGCTATAGGGTTTAAGGACCTTCAGGTGAGCAAACTGTCCTGGATAAAAATCCTTTTATGATACCTCTCAGTGCATGGGGCAATCCTAAATGAGGTCTAGACAATTTCCGCATAGCCATTTTTACCTAAGGCATACCAAAATTTTTTCCAGGATTCCTTATACCTTTGGGAATTCCTTTGGAGGTCCAGGAAAATTTCCTCTGGATCCCTATACAAAGGGATATCCGAAATGTGTACCAATGGATCTCTACTGATGCAAGGGAAATCCTGCTGAAATTCCCAACTTACCCAATAACAGACGTACAATCAGTCAGAGACAAAAGAAAACAAGAGCAGATAACCCTTGAGTAACAAGTCTAAGGCTCCAAAAAAGGGGATTTAATCATTTGGTGTTGAGTATTTGGGGTTTCTAGGCAAACAAAATTTACCCTCAAAACAAGGAAAGCAGTCTATATTTGTTTAAAAGTAAAATACAAATAGAAACATTTATCAGCTAGGCACCAGGTTTCAGTGAAGCAAAATTCATACATCTCATATTAGCCAGATTATCCATACCTGTAACAGAATCAATAACACAGCTACTATCAGTACTGAAACATTAAATTATGCAAAAAAAATTAACTCAAAAGGAATTGGTCTGACTAAAAGAAACATACTGGAAAAACTGACTGTCCAAGTGGGGAGATAAGGGTCCAAAGCCTCTCTTTACTCGGAGGCTTATAGCTTACTCAAACAGAAAGAGGAAACAGAAAGACTGAACCATTGGATAAGCAACTTTTGGTGAGCTCTTCTCAGTTCTTGTTCAACAACTGAAAAGTTCATCTTCACATGGTAAGCAGACCAGAAACAAGAAGCAGACCAGTGAGCATTATCTGACATCCACGTGAAGCAAAGCATGTTTCAGGAGCTGTAAGGACTGAGTCTCATTGGCTAGTTCCAGCTCCTACCATAAATATACCATTGTTCCATTAGCTCAGGGAAGGTTGGAAGGAAGAGAGAAAAGATTTGTTTTCCCCCTCACTTCACACATGATATATTCTGGCCAATCTGGCCTGCTCGTTATTCCTTCAACTCAAAATTCCATGTTGTCTTCATGCCATTCAAGACTGTCCCATGTGTGTCTGTGTATCCCATGTCCAGATTGAACTCCCTCTATCCTTCTGCTTCTTAAAATTCCTAATTTCAATTAAAGTTCAACTCATGTGCCACCTCAAAAGAAAAAAAAGTTTTCCTGCCCATCCCCACCCCTGACCAATTATTAGTGCTTTCTTCTTAAATTATTATGGATATATTTATCTGTACCCTATTTCCCTGAGGGCTAGTACTATAGGTTACTGGGTATTTTTGTTTTGTTTTGTTTGTTTTGGGTTTTTTTTGTCATTCCCTGGAGAAACCTCTGCTCTGAGGCCCTGTTTTCCTGATTGATGACTGCCTCCAAGACCACTTCTGAATCCCTTAAACATTAAACAAAAACAAAGATTTTCCCTTTTGATAAATTATTCTCAGAACAACTTTATGATGGTCCTAAAAACAGCTGTCAGAGTATGGCCAATTAGGGCAGTTTCCTTATGACCCAGGAAAAGGAGCAGAACATTGAAGGTAGTAAATCAAAGAGGCCATAGCCAAGAAGCATGGGGGTGGGTGGGACTGAAAGCTGGTACTAAAAGAGACCTGAGGTATTCGTATGCGTATAGTAAAATCTATCTCCATAAAATCCATCTCCCCAGACAGGATTGCTTTGACTACTTGACAATAATACTCTCCTGTCAGCTAAGGAATATACTCTTCATGCCCCACATCATGCTTTTGTGACCACTTTGACATTTTCTTTTCACCAGATTTCACCCGTATAAAGAAGGGAATTTTTTTGGGGGGGGTGGGGAGGATGAAGGAATGCTGATATTTCAGCCTTGCAGCTCCCTAAGAGTTGTCATCCTGATGAGACCCCACCTGTTACCACAGGTTAAAACTTTAGTTCTGAAGGGCCTATAACTTCTTCTGTCTCCACCAACTTAGAGGGCTACTTGTGACCAGAATGGCCTTTGTTTTCTTTGAGTGACTCAGCTTACCCCATTGAGCCTCGCTGGGCACTAGGGCTTCTCTTCAGGGGCAGGAAGCCCAGAAACCATGCCAGGAAGAAGAGAACTTCCTGTGTGATGAGTCATGGGGCTGGCTGAGGGGAGGTGTTGACTCCAGAGCCATGCCCTATTGGGTGTTAACCTAGTCTACACTAGGGGAAGGGGCCAACTCAAGAACCAATCGGCCCTGGTCATTCAGGCGGCGCTTGATGATGTCAAGAACTCTATAAGAGGTGAGAGGATAGCTTGAAGAGCCTCTCTTTCCTTTTCCGGTTGGCATAGGAGCAGTGGGGAGTGTGACTCTGGGCCAGCCCTTGCTCTCGGGCTGAGCCCAGATGTTGGTAACTATGAATTGTATTGGGTCTGTCTGTTGATATTTGTAATTTGTTTGTATTTAGTTCTGAAGTTCGGGGTGGTGGTTTTGTTTTCCCCTGAACTAAATGAATATTCTGAACTTCAGGATTCTGGTTGTTTGTTCCCCTGAACTGGCTGACTGTAATCTGTATTTGGCCTGTCTGTTGATTCTTGTCTCTTTGTTCCCCTGAGCTAATTGAATGCTAACTGAATGCTGGTGTTTTCCCCTGAACTAAATGAATGTTGTCTGTATGCTAACTGAATGCTTGATTAAAGTAAGCTGGTCAACCCCTTCACCGTGCTTTCCTTGTTTAAGCAGATAAAAAGAACCTGTGCTTTCCCAGCATCCCAGCAGCCTCCTGGGTGCTGGCTGTGGGGGTGGATCTTACGCCCCCACAGAAGCTGCTAGCTGGATACTCAAGGCTCAGAGGAGTTGTGACTTACCCACAGTCACATAACTAACTAGTTAACTGTTAGAAGCAGTAGGAAGCTTGGGGCAGCAGAAAACTTGCTGAATTTGAAATCAAAGGACCTCAGTTCAAATCTTGTCCCTGCTATTTATAACTTGTCTGACTTTAGGCAAGTCCCTACGTCTCTGGGCCTCAGTTTCGTCATCAGTAAATGAGGGCGTTGATTGACATAGCCTCTAACATCCCTTCCACCCCTAGTTCTAGCATCCCTGTTAGTTCTAAATCTATCATTGAAAAAGCTCAGGTCTAAAACTTATGTCAAAAGCTACCCTTCTCACATATTTCCCATAAGCCTGTAGTTTTGCCTCTGACTTGCTCACTGAACTGTGTGCTTCTGGCCTTGATTCTGACCTCATGCCTAGGTATTGCTTTATTGCCTACCTTCCTCTTGATACTGAACTAGTATCTGCCTGCCTGCCTGCCATGATCTCAGAATTCTAACAATTCTGTAAGCCCAAGCTGAAATGCCACCTTCCCTGATTCACAGAAGTCTGAGATGATGTCTCCCAATTTCCAAAATCATTGCCTGGTGATCACCTCTTCTATCCGTCTCTTGACCTTTAGGTGAATATTTTGTGTTATTCAACTTTTCTTTTGTCTTTAGATTGCCTTGTTAATTAGAATATAAGAATTAGAGGGTAAGGAATACTCTACCTCTTTGTATCCCTTCACCATCTCTCATGGTTTCTGCTATAGTGGGTGTTCAATAAATATTTCTTGACTAGAAAAAACACCCAAATCAAGCTCTATACTTTCATTTCCATGTTTCAGCACAAAATAGAATGAGATAAACAGGTTCGCAAAATCTGCTCATTAATCCCTACCCATAGCCCATCACTTCGAGCTTCCCCAAACTTATTAATCTAATCATAGACTATCCTCTCCCCGTAAGCTACTCAGCCATATTGAGAACTGACATACGATGGCAAGAGCCTGAGAGTCTCCAACTACACCTAGACCAGGTTGACAGCTTCATTGTCTATTAAATGGAAAAAGGACGGATTGTACCCAGTGACAGATACTCTCATTTGAAGCCTTAGCTCACGTAAAAAGTGTTACGAAATCCATCAATTCCTATTTGATTCCATGCTGGGCTTAGATCGGGAAGACCTGAGTTCAAATGTGGCCTCTGACACTTATTTGCTGGGGCTAAAAGGACTGTTAGAATTCTGAGATCATGGCAGGCAGGCAGATATTAGTACAATATAAAAAAAACCAACTTGAGGGGTTTTCCTGAGTACATTAATTGTCATTTTCTTAAACAATTTAGTGTTTTTCTTTTCTCATCCTTTTAAAAGGAAAGAGTACTACACATGAAGTGAGTGGAATGAGATGCCACTTGGACTCTGCCATTATTATAACTTTGGGAAAGACTTTCTTCTCTCTACTTCTTTCTTTTCTTTCTGCTACTTTTTTTTCTTTCTACTTTTTTTTCTTCTTTCTACTTTCTTCACCTATAACATGAAGAGATTGGACTAAAATAGAGTTTCTTAACCTTTTTTCCTGTATCATGGATCCCTTTGGCTGTCTGATGATGCCTATAGATCCCTTCTCAGAATAACGTTTTTAAGTGCATAAAACAAAATACTCATATTTAAAACAAATTCAAAGATTCTAGATTTAGAATGCCTGGACTAGAATAATGATCTCTGAGGTGCCTTCCAGGTCCAAGTCTAATACCATTCAATGAATAAAGTTATTCTTATCCCTCCTTTATAATTTTAGTTTATTTTTTCACCTAGTGCTATACACTTTATCCCATCTTACCTTTAATAATGCTCTGACATTTCACAGGTGACCTTTGATCCTTTATTTATTTTCACAGCCTCTGGTCTCTCTCACCTTTCATTCTGTGAAATCATCTAGGGGGTAGATAATTATTTTCTTTTTCTTTTCTTTACACATTAGCCCTCATGCTATTTTGACCTCTTATGCACCTGGACATCTATTACTAAGACTGAGCTCTCTCCTACTGAAGGAAGACTTCTTGGCTGAAACAGCCATGTCCTTGAATTCCTCCTCCAGCAATTTTCTAAAGCAATTCTTCATCTTGTCAGCCTCCTGTTCATTGGCGTAGGACTAATTTCCTTTCCTGACTATGTCACTAAAAAAAACATGTAATAAAACAATGATATGTCTACCACCATAATGAAATCAGGAATTTAGAAAATAGAAAGAGAGAGGCTCCAAAGGGACACCAAAATGAGTTTATAGAAAACTTAGAGAACAAAAATAACAAATGCAAGGAAAAAAAGAAATAAAAGCTGCTGAATTATCTAATCCATAATTATCATTGTTATTAATGCTCCAATATTATCTCTGTAGAACTTTAATAACTGACATTTCTAAGGGACTTTAGCTTTACTTCCATTTAGTCCTCCCGAGTGTACCCTGGGGTAATAACAAAGGTTTGATAACAAAGGTTTTTATTTATAAGAAACTGAAATTTGCATACCTATCCCAGAAGCTAACAGTAGATCACTGTTAAGGCTAATTTTACATGAGGCAAGTTTGTGGCTTATTACATTTCTGTTCTGTGTTTTAGATCTGATTTGGACTGGTTAGGCACTAAAGATAAAGTGGATTGTAGATGTGACCTGCTGGCAATCAGGATATGTCTGTCTGGAAAATTCCCCTCAAGATAGGATATGACAGCAGCAGAGACAAATGTGTGAAATAAAAATATGAAAATAAGGTAAAAATTTTGGAAACAATTCAGATACTTCCACCTATAGACAACTATGCCATTTTAGTCCCTACCAAAAAAACAGCCTGGTATGCAGAGTCACACACCCCTGCCTAGGAAGAGCTTTGGAGCCAGAGCTAATTAAGAGCTATTTTCTTGGTTGTTAGGTCATCTCCATTTGCCTTAGTCTCAAACTATGAAAGATTTTCCCCTTACTTCCAGGGATAGAGGACTGAGAATATCATTACTATCTAATAGACCAAAAGGATGATGTTCCCAGTTCTGTACTTGCAGCATCAAATGAGCAGCTGGGATGTCTCTGAAAGAATTGCTCTGGGAAATTCAAAGCAGAAAAGTGACATTAAGTTGAGACATGAATCTTGGCAATTGGAGGAAACTGCTGATTTTGATCCCAAGAGGGGGAAAAAAGGGAATCTGATGCCATTTACATCTCTCTACAACCCAAGCCATCACATGGTTGAGCATAATGCAGTATAACTTACAGGATCTGTGCCAAATGGGTGTAGGACTTTCAATGGCTGCTAGCTCCACTCCTTCCTAATTTACCTTTTAGTGATCTCACGTTCTCTTTTAAGGTAAGTCACAAAGACAGTCGATGGCTAAATTTCTGCTCCTCCAGACTTTTCCATGACATCAGATACTCCCTCCCCTCCAAGTCTGAGGGAACATTACAGTCACATGGAGAATTGTTTTGCTTTCATATAGAGAGAAATGGTTTTTTCCTACTCCTGTGCAAATCTTTAGGTGGCTTCTTTCATAGGGCATCCTCCTTTCTTTTTCTGTCTTTTGAACTACTCAAACTGAATGTCCAGTCCTTTACACAGGTATCTGAGAGGTACCACCTGTTGTAAAACAAGATGAAACATACAAAAAATCCTTTGGGAATTAAAAATAAGTTGTCATTGGTAAAATGATGGGATTTGGCTAGATAGTCACTGAGACCCCTTCCAGTTCTAAATCTCAAGCTGGAATAACTGAGCTATGATTTGTTTTTAGAAAGAGTAATGTTTCTGTAATTATTGATATTGAGAAGAGACAATAGGCCCAGAAATGAATGCCTGTAAAATATGAATCAATTGGTGATATAAGCAACAAGGAGGGCAGACTAGAATTATGATGCTAAGTAGAAATTGTAGGATATTGACATTTATAGAAAAACCGTATGCAGAAAAGAGAAAGGTTAAAAACAAGAGACTGGGTGGTAGGGTAGGGAAGAACCCTGAGATTGCGTGCCAAGAAAAGATAACTCAATTCAGGAGAAATTTGGGAACAATACAGGAGAGACAACCAAGCAAGGTTTCAAAGAGAAAACTTTCAACCTGAGTCCCGGAAAGGACCAACGATTTACCTAATTTGCTTATAGTTTGTACCCTGAGATTCTCTTGTATTGTGATAAAAATAGTTCACACCAAAGAGCTGATTGGGACTTATGTTGGAAAGGTCATGGTATAGAGAATCAAAAAAAGTGCAAGGGAAAGGACATAAGTGTCTGAAGGAGAAAATGCTCATCTCCTGAATCAGGACAGCAGAAAGCTATGTGAGTGTTTGTAAGCCTGCCTATTCGATTCCAACGACTGACCCTTCCAATCTACCTCACTCATACTGAGCTGGACATACCTGTGACTTTGCTGTCACCCACAAGGGTTTCACTTCCATGTTCACAAACTCTAAAATTCCTTCATTTGATCACAATATTTTATTATTTCATCTTTCTCTATTGCATTTGACCCCTAACCCTAGCCTTCATTCTCAAGATGACCTCCATTCCTTCCATTCTTCTGTTCTTTTCCAGAACCACACTGGCCACTCTCTCTTGCCTTCCTTATCTTGATCCCTCGATAAACCAACTCAACCTACACCATCCCCTGCTCTCGAACTCTTGGCTTCCTTATTGGCCCTGGATTACTTTCACTATCTGCCTCCTCGGTTCCTGTTTAAGTTTGAACCAGAGGATGCCGTGAAACTACAAACTAGATCTACTAAAAATGTATGTGATCTAATTTCAACTGGGTCCCTCACTACAACAAAGCAATCATTCTATCCCTTCCTCAATTAGTTTGCTACCCTGATCTACACGGTAGCTGTTCCAAACCTTTTTGTTTCTCTTTAAGCCTCCCACGGCACCCCCTACTATCCTCTATACTGAGGAGCTCTCCTCAAATTTTATTAGCAATTAAAGTCATTCGTCATAAACCTCTTCTTCCCCCTCCTCATCTTACATCACAGACAAATTCCTCTACTATTTCCTTCTTTACTCCTTCTAAAAAAAAAGAGATGGTTCTTTTCTTCTCGAAGCAAACCTCTCTAAATGCACCCTTGATCTCATCCTCTCCTCCCTTCACCAGCACACTGTTGCCACTAACATTCCCACTTTCTCTCTTATCTTCAGTCTTTCCCTAGCTATTAGCTCCTTCTTTCTTGTCTTCAAAAATGCCCATGTCTTCACTACTCTTTAAAAATCCTCATTTGAGTCTGTATCCCAAAGGGATCAAAAAAAGGGAAAGAACTTATTATATAAAAATGTTTATAGCAGTTCTTTTTGTGGTCAGTAAGAACTGGAAATCAAGGGGATGCCTGTCAATTGGGGGACAGCTAAACAAACTGTGGTATATAATTGTGATGGCATATTATTGTGCTATAAGAAATGACAAACAGAATGATTTCAGAAAAACCTGGAGAGGCTTACAGGAACTGATGGAAAGTGAAATGACCAAAACCAGGAGAATGTTTTACATAACAGCAATATTGTACAATGAAGAACTGTGAATGACTTAGCTATTCTCAGCAATACATGATCAAAGACAGGCCCAAAGGACTCATGATGAAACATACTATCTGCCTCTAGAGAAAGAACAGATATTGTCTGAATACGGACTGAAACATACTATTTTTCTTTTTCTTTCGTTTTTCTGCTTGAGTCTGTCTTTGTCACTCTTCTCTTCTCCCTTTATACCATTTCACTTGGTGATATCATTAACTACAATGGGTTCACCTATATCACCTAAGCAGATGATTCACCAGATCTGTCTATGTATCTATCTATCTATCTATCTATCTCCCTAGTTTCTATCCTAAGCTATATTCTCGTATCAACAACTATCTTCTGGACATCTCCAATTGGATGTCTTGTAAGTATCTCACATTCAACATGTTCAAAACTGAGGTCATTATCTTCTTCCAAAGCCTTCTCCTTTTCCAAACTTCCCTATTATTGCCTAGGGTACCACCATCCTCCCACAGCCAATCAGGCTCACAAACTGGGTGTCATCCTCAACTCCTCATTCTCACTCAATTTACATATCCAATCCATTTTCAAATCTTCCCATTTCTACCTTTGCAACATCTCTTGTATATGTCCCTTTTTCTTTACTCATAGTCACAAGCCTAGTTCAGGCACTCATCGCCTCTTGTCAGGACTACTACAATAGTCTTCTAAATGGTCTCTTAACTTCAGTTCTTTCCTTTTTCCAATCCATCTTCCACTTAGCTGCCAAAGTTATTTTTTCTAAAGTATAGATCTGATCACACACACACACACACACACACACACACACATACACATACACTAAATGCCAGTGCCTCCTTATTACCTCCAGGATCAAATATTAAGTCCTCTCTTTGTCCTGTAAAACTACTCAAAACTTGACCCCTTCCTACTCTTCCAGTTTTCTTATACATAACTCCCCTCCACAAACTCTACACACTCAACTCAGCTGTATTGGCCTTTTTCTTGTTCTCTGCACACAATACTCTACATTCCCTGTGCCTTTCCATTGACTATACCTCACACCTGGGATGCTCTACCCTCTCTCTCACCTCCACCTCTTAGTTTCCCAGCACTGAGATAAAATTCTGCCTTCTGCAGGAAGCCTTTCCTGGTCTCCTCAGCTACCAGTGCTTTTCCCTCCCATAATATCCCATCCATTCTTCATCTGGGGACAATTAGGTGGCTCGGTGGATGGAGCACCAGGCCTGGAGTCAGGAAGACTCATCTTCATGAGTTCAAATCTAGCCTCAGACACTTACTAGCTGTGTGATCTTGGGCAAGTTATTTAACCCTGGTTGCCTCAGTTTCCTCATCTGTAAAATGAGCTGGAGAAGGAAATGGCAAACCACTGCAGTACCTTTGCCACGAAAATCCCAAATGGGGTCATAAAGAGTCAGACACAACTGAAATGAATGAACAACAAAAATTCTTTTTCTATCAATCCATCTATCATCTATCTAGCTAACTAGCTGCATGTATGTGTGTGTGTGTGTATAGTTATTTACATGTTGTCTCTTCCTATTAGAATGTGAGTTCCTTGAATGCAGAGATCCTGTTTTTGCCTTTCTTTGAATCCCCCAGGCCTTGCCACCATACCTGACACATAGTTAGCATTTAATATGTGCTAGTGATCCATATTATGTCACTAGAATATGCATTACAATTTTGTCTAAAAGTACCTTTTCTCCTTTGTTTCTACCTACTGGCATAAATTGTAATTATAGGCCCTCAAATTAAACAAACCTATTTGAAAAGACTTCTTTATACTTAATGAATGCAAAATGAATAGATGTCCCTCAGAGTTGGGCCTGCTCCTTCCATGGGCTCCCTACAATGAAAGGGTGCTTAAATGATATTCATACCAATGCCCTCTCTAATCTTAGCTTCCTAGTTTAATGCTTATTCACCAAACATACACTCTGGCTCATTGCTTTGGGTAATATGCTATTCACTGCTTTACATTATCAAACTTCTTTAAAAACACTCCAAGGTGTGGTTTGTCTAAAAGATACGAAAATAAAGATCTTTAAGGCTGTTCTGTAGGGAATTTGCTTATCTGTGGTTTCATATCTTTAGATTGATTGTTGCCACAGTAAAAGTTCTATTTTTATTTTTAATTCTTTTCTTGGTCAGCCTCCCAGAAAATGATTTAAGGCAACTCTACTAATCAACTATATAACTTTTGGCTGAATTTCAAAAGTCAAGGATATTAAACCTTCTTGTATTACATTTGCTTTCCTTTGATATTGAGAATTGTTTTGAACTTCGAAGGGTCTTAGAACAAGTGGCATTTCACAGAAATATGTATCTGTTCAATCTTAAGAGGGAAATAATTTGGGGGGGGAAGGAGTCTCTTCAGTTGGCATAGGAAGAAAGAGCCTCCAACACTTTACAATTTATGTGGATATTTGAGAGTAGATTGTGAAAGAAACAGAAGATGATGTATCATTCAAATTGGAAAATAATCCCCAAACCACTTTTTTAACTAAGAATTTAAACTGATTTCCCCAACAAACATTTTGTCAGAGTTATCAATAAAACACAAAATTAAGTGATGTTTGTTTCTCCTTCTGCCCCTTTCCCTGGCCCTGTTTGGGATCTGACAGAAGTGGTAGAGAATAATTTAGCCTCCACAAAAAGCATGCAAAAGGAGGATAAGCAACATGCCTGAACACTCAAAATGGACGGGCATAAGAAAATGAATAAAGAGTCAAATCTTGCTGGTTTGAAGTAATTAGGGTAATACTAATCTGAATGAATGAAGGAAAAGTCTGAATTATAAAAAGTTTTAAAAGAAATATAATTTCTTCACTTTCAAATATACGTAATAACTAGGACTAGGTTAAAAAGAGTGGGGGGGGGGGTAGAAGAGGAGATAACTAAGAAACCTTGTAATTATCAATTGTTTGTGTTTGTGAATGTGGAAAAATTTGCATTCCCAAAGTTCTTGAAAACAATCTTTTAAGTGCTTTAAATATTCTTACAGCAATAGTGTACATCTCATTTGCTGGCTTAAAATTTAAACTCTCCACCCCCCACTTTTTTCACATAGAACAGAATTAAACTTTAGGCCAACCCCTGTCCCAATGATCGCAAATTCTAAATCAGCAGTGTCTAAAATAAGTTTTATTATATCTCTAAATCAAAGCTCATTATCTAGTTCAACAAACCCTTACTAACTTATTCCCAACTTCCCACTTAGTACCGATGCTAGCACTATCCTCCCAAAGTCATAACTGAGGTTATTTTCTACTTCTCTCCTCTAGTACTCACATACAGTTGAATGCCAAGTGTTACAGATTCTTTCTCATTATTTCTTGGATCCTGCTGCCTCTCTATTGTTGATGTTGTTCAGTTGTGTCTGACTCTTTGTGACCCCATTTGGGCTTTTCTTGTCAGTGATACTGGAGTGATTTGCCATTTTCTTTTCCAATTCATTTTACATCTGAAGAATTTGAGACAAACAGGGTTAAGTGACTTGCCCAGGGTCACATAGCTAATAAGTGTCTGAGGCCAGATTTGAACTTAGGAAGATGAGTCTTCCTGACTTTGGGCCTGGCACTTTATCCATGCACCACCTAGCTGCCCTAGATAGCTGCCTCTTTATAACAAGAACATTATTCTGTCCCAGGTACTAATCTTCAATCAATCAATCAATCAGTAAATATTTGTTAAGCACCTGCCACATGCCAGGCACTGTGTTAATCATCTCATGTCTATGCTGATATACAACCAACAGCTCCCAGTTTAGCCTTCCTACTTCCAGCTTCCCTATCAATCCTTTCCAACTCTTACCACTGGCTAATCTTAAGTATAGTAGCCAGAACATGTTCCTCTAGTGCCTATGAATTATAATATTTCCTTTTACTAGAAGTCCAAAGTTCCCATTACTTCAGGAGTCAAATTTGTCTTCTTACCTTTTGGGTTGAGGCAATATTTTATCTCTATCAGACTCAAAATGTCCTCCATATATGTTTTTTCCTTGGTCTATACCTGTATTTTCAACTTGTGGTTATCTTCCATGATAGCCTTTGGCCATGTGCCCTCCCTCATTCTCTTTGCATAATCATACCATCTTTTTCTATAACAATAGAAGAGAAGACAAGATTTTCAGGGGACATGATCACTTTCCTTACATTTCTGAAGGACTTTCATGTGGAAGAGGAACTGAATTTGTTCTTTCTATAATCTCCTTGAGGGCAAGCACTGTTTCACTTCTGCCTGTAAGTGCCTGGTGTACAGTAAGTGCCTAATGAATACATGTTAACTGATTGCACCTTTGGTTCTCTTTTCTGCTTTAAGACTTATAACCAACTGCCCTTTATCCACTTGAATATATTCAGCTCCTGGTGCTCCCACCTCTACTCCTGACAAACTACATTATTTACCATCCTCTTCACCCTGCTTGTGTCTCATTCTGAAACCTAAAACAGGCACTGTAAAGCTGGAGGTGATATTACCCCAATAACATTTGCACTACCTTTACATTAACTTTAGTCACCTTTACATTTTAGAAATAAAGCAAATGAGGCTGGGACAGTTAAGGAGAGCTGCCCAAAGTTATGTGGGTAATTTATGGCAGAGAAAGGATTTGAATTCCATTTTTCTGACTCCAAATCCCATGTGTTCCCTTTCCCCCTCTACATTGATTGAGATATTCATTATAAAAGCACATCTAAGACTGGGCCTGTAAGAAAGCTGCTGCACGGGAGATTCATATGCTGAACTTGAATAAAATTATGAAAGTAATGGTTCACTATTTGAACATACATAACTCTTTAAGTGCTGGACCACTGTAACCCATTAACCCATTAATATGCAAAATTAAGGGGCACCAGAAATTCCTTCATGCTGAGTGGTCAGCTTGGAGAGCCATTAAACACTTTAGCTAGCCACAGAATGAGAGATCCTTAAAGTCATCCACTGGAACCACCATGTGAACCATCTCTTCTATGTCCCTGAACATTGGTCATCCAGCTTTCACTTGATGACCTCCAGTGATGGGAAGCTCACTCTCAAGGCAGTCCACTCCATTTTTAGACAACTTTGTTTAGGAAATTCTTCCTTATGTTTTGCCAAAATCTGTCTCCCTGCAATTCTGACTTGAAAAGCCAAATGGAGGGAGCTTGATGCCTCTTCTACTTCACAATGATTCAAATAATTAAAGGCAGCTTTCATGCCCCTCTGGTTAATCTATATTCCAGTAATATGAGTTTGAGAACTGAATGAAATGTAAGGATTTATGGTTCAGAGGGATTAGCATTCTCTTCTCAGACCCAAGAGTGATTTGGGTCCACTATAATCTTTGAACCAGAAGCTAGAAGTGAGTTATACAACCTCTGTGTTCTTAAAGAGACATACACACAGTCTATGAAAGACATAGAGTGGCGATGAAGTTCAGCCTGTTCAACAACAAGCTGAGCTGGAAAGGTTCAGTGGCGAGTGGACAAAAGGAATGAGGAGAAAGGAAAAGAGGGCCATCAGCCCCCTCCTATAGATATTTCATAGCACAAGGTTAGGGCTGAAGCTCCTGCTTTTACCTTTCTCTTCAAGGACAGAACAAAGTTCTAACAAAAGGTCTCCTCTTGCCTGAACAATGCCTATCTAGTAAAAGACAAGGATAAACACGATTTAAATTAGGGCAGAGAACCAAACCTCTGCTTGAAGGTTAAGGATTTTTCTAACTGGGATGTCTGAGCT
Organism: Trichosurus vulpecula; assembly: GCF_011100635.1. Taxonomy (NCBI): domain Eukaryota; kingdom Metazoa; phylum Chordata; class Mammalia; order Diprotodontia; family Phalangeridae; genus Trichosurus; species Trichosurus vulpecula. The sequence continues at coordinate 185,711,403 of NC_050574.1, forward strand.
ATTGTGATTTGCCAATAATTTTTCATTTGTTATAGCCCCGTAAAGCAGCAAAGTACAAAAGAACTTTTTTTTAATGAGCTAATTATTATAGTACAGTGTGACTCATTATATCTTCCAAGATAAGGGGGGTTGGGGAAGAGAGGACGTGACATCAGCTAGTCCTCTGTACCTCATCTGAGTAAGATCCAGCATCATCCATGCACAATGATGTTACACTCCTATGTTATGATTTCACGTAACCTCATCAACCTGGTCACCTCCAACTGCATGAGCTCTAGCATATCTAGATCTGAGGACCTGGACTTAAATCCTGGCACTGCTACTTTAAATCTATGTGGTTTGAGGCAAATCACTTGATGCCACTAAACTAACTACCAGTTAAACTAATTAATACATGGTACCCTTAAACTATAATACATAAACCATAATACATAAACTAATGAATACATGATGCCGTTAAACTAGAAGATGGGACCTATGAGGTCCCTTGGCACTCAGTATCTATGATAACTATGAACTCTAGGGAGCTAGGTGGTGCAATGCATAGAGCACTGGGCCTGAAGTCAGGAAGACCGGAGCCCAAGTCCAGCCTCAGATACTCACTAGCTGTGTAACGCTGGGCAAGTCGCTTAACTTCTGCCTGCCTCAGTTTCTTTAACTGTGAAATAGAGACAATAATAGTACCTACTTCTGGAGTTATTGTGAGGATCGAATGAGATAATATTTGTGAAGCATTTAGCATGATGCCTGGCACATAGTAAGTGCTTAATGAGTATTTGTGAAGCATTTAGCATGATGCCCGGCACATAGTAAGTGCTTAATGAGTATTTGTGAAGCATTTAGCACGATGCCCGGCACATAGTAAGTGCTTAATGAGATATTTGTGAAGCATTTAGCACGATGCCCGGCACATAGTAAGTGCTTAATGAGTACTTGTGAAGCATTTAGCATGATGCCTGGCACATAGTAAGTGCTTAATGAGTATTTGTGAAGCATTTAGCATGATGCCTGGCACATAGTAAGTGCTTAATGAGTATTTGCTCCCTTCTCTTGCCCACCTTCCCCATAAGTGATATTCCACATGTAGTCTGACCAGTGAAAGGCCCAGCAAAACTACCACCTACCTCCTTCTTCATACATAATATCCCAAACAATAATAGTAATAATAACAGTCTAAAGACCGTTAAATATAAAAGAACAATAGTAGGATAGTGATTTGCCCTGGGATCATTTCCATCTGAACTCCATCAAGAAATATGAGAAGAATGAGATAACAATTATTGTTTTTGTCTTTCATTTTTGGAGAGGACCAATGACATCACAGGGTAACGTCTTGATTAGTGGGTGAATTGGATTTAAGTGAGGCAGAGTTGCACAAAGTCTTCAGCCTCACTTTCTCTTCCAGAGTCGCAAAAGTCCAGTGTAAAGACAAAAGTCAGGACTACTGGCAATGACCCGGGATGCAGTGGATGACCCTGGCATCTTTGATGTCCGACCAAGTTCTTATGTCATGTTATCTTATGTTTTGCCAAAATCTATCTCCACAGTGCCTGCCTCAGCTATCTACACGACCATTGGAACAAATTGCTCTCATCTGCCCATTCCTCTGAGGGAACTCTTCCCATGCTTTGAGACAGACACCCCGCTAACTCACTGATGAGTTTGAGGCCTGTTGGTTACTCTCAGCCTGGTTTAGCCTATCTGCAGAGATGGTTTACTGGGGTGTGGCTACTGCACATGCTACAGCTTATTGGAGCCACAGATGAGAGTTGAATGCCAGGTAGACACTAACAATGGTTGAACAGCCCTGAAAAGGGCTGCGCAAGTCCTCGCCCCAGAGGCGCTAGTCCTCCTTGAACACTCATTTAGAATAATAATAACATAAACATGAGACTAATGGCTGTGTCACAAGGAATTTTGGGGGAAGCAAAGGAGTTTATTATGGAGACTCAGGACGAGGCCATTGATATCAGAAAATATGAAGGGTTATTCTTAAGAAGCCAAGACTTGGTGATCAATGAATAGTATTAAAGTAAATGGTAGAAACTATACATCTCATTAGTGCAGGTTACAAAAATTTAGCCCCTACTAAATACTTAGCAAGACCTGACCAATGGATAGAATCATCTATTAGAAGCTCACTATCTTTAATGGACTTAGACAACAAATCAACATATTATACATGCAGACTTCAAACTATCCCAAAGAACTCAACTAATAAACTGCACTGGAACTAGACCATGCTCTCAGATAAAACCGTTTTTCCATAATCGTCTGAATATTACATTAATCCATAAAAACTAAAGAACAATGTTTTTAACAGCTATTCCAAACTACACGAAGCTCTCATAATCTCTAAGCTACAGAGAACGAAAATTTTCCCAAAAAAGAGAAACCTACTGGAAGAAATCAAAATTATATAGGAACAGACTGAAATATCTATCATCCCCATCATCCTATATGCTATCAGAGTTGTATTGAGGATGCTCCTGTGTGCCCATAGAATATAGCTTATATGTGTGTGTGTGTGTGTATTGCAGTTATTCTACAAAGGGCTATAAAAATGTGCATACGCTTTGACCCAGCAATATCACTCCTAGGGCTATATCCCAAGGAGATCACACAAATGAAAAAGGGACCTGTATGTACAAAAATATCTATAGCAGCTTTTTTGTGGTGGCAAAGAATTGGAAATCAAAGGGATGCCCATCAATTGGGAAATGGCTGAACAAGTTGTAGTATATGAATGTAATGGAATACTATTGTGCTATAAGAAATGGGGAAGATATGGACTTCATAATAACCTGGAAAGATCTACATGATATGATGCTGAGTGAGAAAAGCAGAACCAGGAAAACATTGTACACAACCACAGATTTCCGTGATGACTAACTTTGATAGACTTGGCTCTCGTCAGCAATACAAGGCCCAAAGACAGCTCCAAAGGACTCGTGATGGAGAGAGCTAGCTACATCTAGAGAAAGAATTGTGGAATCTGAATGCAGACTGAGGCAAATTATTTGCTCTCTTTTTTTTCCTCTCCTTTTTTGATTCTGTTTCTTCTCTCTCATGATTCATTCCATTGGTCATAATTCTTCTTTGCAACTTGACTATTGTGTAAATAAGTTTGATGCGAAGCTTTATGTAGAATCTACATCGGATTTTTGAGGGGAGGGGGGAGGGAAGGGAAGAAAATTTGAAACTTAAGAACATGTAGAACTGAGTGTTGTAAACTAAATTATTAATTAATTTTAAAAAAAGAAAAAAGCAGTTATTCTATCCACTTGTGGAAAGAATAATAGCAATGTAGCAACTTGTCCCAGGATTATTTCTATCTGCATGCTATCAAACAAAATGAGAATGAGAGAATTCCTAACAATTTCAATTGGCATCTATATAGTGCTTTGGCAGCCATGTGACACTGTAGTATTATGAATGTTTTCAGTATCAGGGTTTGTTTTAACAACCCAGCTAGCAGCTTCTGTGGGGGCGTAAGATCGCCCCCACAGCCAGCACCCAGGAGGCTACTGGCACCCAGGAGGCTGCCGGGACGCCGGGAAAGCACAGGTTCTTTTTATCTGCTTAAACAAGGAAAGCACGGTGAAGGGGTTGACCAGCTTACTTTAATCCAGCATTCAGTTAGCATACAGACAACATCCATTTAGTTCAGGGGAAAACGCCAGCATTCAGTTAGCATTCAGTTAGTTCAGTGGAGCAAAGAGAGAAGCATCAAGAGACAGACCAAATACAGATTCATTCACTTACTTCAGGGGAAAAAGCCAGCACCCTGAGGTTCAGAACATTAATTTAGTTCGGGGGAAACAAACCAGCACCCCAAACCTCAAAACCAAAATACAAGCAAATTACAAATATCAACAGACAGACCCAATACAATTCATAGTTACCAACATCTGGGCTCGGCCTGAGAGCAAGGGCTGGCCCAGAGTCACTCTTGCTGCTGCTCCCACACCAACTGGAAAAGGAAAGAGAGCTCTTCAAGCTGTCCTCTCCCCTCTTATAGAGTTTTTGACATTATCAAGCTCTGCCTGAATGACCAGGGCCGATTGGTCCTTGAGTTTGCCCCTTCCCCTAGCGTAGACTAGGTTAACACCCAATAGGGCGTGGCTCTGGAGTCAACACCTCCCCTCAGCCAGCCCCATGACTCATCACACAGGAAGTTCTCTTCTTCCTGGCATGGTTTCTGGGCTTCCTGCCCTGGAAGAGAAGCCCCAGCACCCAGCGAGGCTCAATGAGGTAAGCTGAGTCACTCAAAGAAAACAAAGGCCATTCTGGCCACAGGGTGCTCAAAGATTAAGTCAGAAAAAGATAAGTTCTGACGGGTCCTTTCAGTTCAGTCATTTTCAACTGTGTCTGACCCTTTCTGACCCCATTTGGGATTTTCTTGGCAGAGATACTAGAGTGATTTGCCATTTCCTTCTCCAGTTCATTTGGCATATGAGGAAACTGAGGCAAACAGAGTCAAGTGACTTGCCCAGGGTCACACAGCTAGTAAGTGTCTGAGGCCAGATTTGAACTTAGGAAGATGAGTATTCCTGACTCCAGGCCCGGTGCTCTATCCACTGTACCACCTAGCTGCCTCCTACAGATACAGTATACTTAATAACTTATAATCCTCCTTCTTCAGGACAACTTCCAGTAAGGGGGAAACATATTACCTCTCCAGACAGCCCATTCCTTTTTGGGATGCTTCTAATACCTTGGAAGATTTTCTGCCTATCACAACTTACTTTTACCCTTTCACACCCCACCCCAATCTCTTCCCAATTGTTCAGAGCTTTACCCTTTACTACCAGGTGGAATAAATCTAATGACACTTCCCAGGTGAAAGACCTTTAAATATTTGAAGATCGCTATCATATCCCCAGTAAATCTCCTCTTTTTCAGGCTAAATATATCCAGTTCCTTCAAAAGATCATATATGGCATGAGCTTAGGCACTTCACCATCTTTATTAATATTCTCTTTATACTTTAAATTTTTGCTTAATACTTTTAATACTTTTCAACTTAGTGTGATATCTAAAGTGTAAAATGCAGAATGTAAAACTATTCCAGAGGTGGTTTGATTCCCCTAGAGTATAAGGAGACTATCACATCTCCAGGCCCGGGCACCATGTCTCCCAATGCAACCTAAGATTGCAGTAGCTTTCTTGGCTACAGACCTTTACTTGTAATCCATTAAAAACTCTCAGATCTTTTTCAGACAAACTATTATCTAGACACATTGGCCCCACCTTTGAGGTTAGTTTGGCTGAAAAGGAAAGTGGAATGTAGGAAAGGGAGTAATGTATAATGAGGCTGGAAAGTTGATATTAAACCATCAATGGGCCCTCTCACTGGGTTCAGCCAAATAAATCCTAAATATTTTAATTGCACTGTTCTCTGAGTCAAATTAACCCACATCTCTCCATCTTGTTCAAAAGAATGGCATGAGAAATTCTGTCAAATGTTTTGCAAAAAATATCCAGTATTCCCTTTTCCTTATCTACCAGTCTACTAAGTTGGTCAAATTGCTTGACTTTTTCTTTATAAAAACATACGTCCTCTTGGTGATCACCATTTCCTTGTCCAGATGTTCACTTAACCATCTCTTCAATAATGCCTTCTAGAATTTTTGCCAGGAATTGAAGTTAAGCTGGCTGGCCTGTAATTGGCAAAGTCCATTCTCTTCCCTTTTATGAAAATCAAGACATTTATCCTTTATTTATCCTAAAATATGTTTACAATTCTCCATAACCTTTCAAAAGTCACTGGATAGAATGCCTTAGGCAGCTAAGTGGCAGAGGTCTAGACTTCACATCAGAAAAAATCTTATTACCTCAGTCTACCTCATTTTCTCCATCTGTAAAATGTCAGTAACAATAGCACTTATTTCCCAGGGTTGTTTTGTGGATAAAATTTGTAAAACACTTTGCCAATATCAAGAAACAGTCATTAAGTGCCCACTTACTATATGTCAGGCACTGTGCTGAACAATGGGGATACAAATAAGAAAAAGACAGTTCCTGCCCTCAAAAAGCTTATAATTTAATGGGAGGGAGACAATACACAAAAGGAAGGTGAAAAGGGAGAGGGACAACCAGAGCATATCCAGTGGGAGATGAAACCAAGCAAAGCAACTGATAGAAAATAAAGTTGGTTGGAACATTTTGAGCCTTCTACAAAGGCAGCCTTTGGAAGTTTATTGCTTCACTCTTTAGCCCTGCAATCAGTACAATGAGGCAACTGAGCTTTGCAAACCTTAAAGTGCTAGCTATCACTATAATAATAATTATTATTATTATGAAACACATCTTCCAATTATTTCATTACCTTGTGGATATGGTTCATTAAAGGAATTTTTTCTTCTCATCAAAGGATCAAGTCCAGTTCAGCCTTTATTTAAGATCAATTTGTACCACTACATATACCAAAGCCATTCCAGCTTCATGCCAAGTCTGTATCAGTAGAAGGCAAAGAACTTTCACCACCAGTCTCCTTAGGGTAGAATGAGGCTATAGTGATGGCACTGACATGATAACATCATCATGCTCATTAAATCTGCATGGCCATTCTTTCAAGGTCAACCTAGTGATGCTGGTACTGACAGCCATATCTAGTCTGCCCATGTTTCTAGGCAGTGGGCAGAAGACACTATCTAAGCCAGAGAGGATGCCATTTTTCCAAGCAATGTTGTCAAGGGCTGGGCAAAAGATCCTGGAGGGATAGTCCCAGCAGAAAGTCACAGAAAGTCTGTGGGTTATAATTCACATGGGCATAAATAAGACCTAAAATCTCTTTATTTTGAAGATTCAAATATATTGTAGGCTAAATTCCATCCCTCAGGACATTGCTTAGCCTGATGTACCAGATTGGCCTACCATGTTTTAGAAAAGATAAAGTTATTGCCCTCCAAACCTTCATATGGTCATAGTAGGGGAAAAGACTGAATTTGTGAATTTATTGATATAGGGAACTCCAGGAGGAGGAAACTTCTTTTTACCAGTGCAGGTCAGTACCTTCTTTGTAACTTCTAGTCTTGGAGAGTTGCCTACAGCACAGGGAGCCTAAGTGGTTTAACCTCTAGGTCATACAAACAGTATATGTTAGAGACATATCAGGTGTTCCTGGATCTGAGGCCAGCTCTCTATCCACTGTTACCTCTACAGAATTATATCATCAATGGAAAACTAAAGTTAGAAATTCTTATAAACTCTGAATAGTGAACAATCAAATGACTCCAATGTTAGCACCGAGTGACTTCCAACCAAAAACTACCTTTGTTTTCTCTCAAACAGTCACTCATATCCCTGGGGGGAGAGAGGAAGGATTGAGGGTGGTAGGGTGGAACTGAACCGGCGGAGGCATCTAGCTCACCATCATAGGGAGGTAGGAAGTGGGTCCGAGGGCTGGCCTGGAACAGGGTCTCTGAGTTCTCTTTCCCAGAGGTAAGGGTGGGGGTTCCGCACGCAGCCAAGAAGAAAAAAAAAAAACAAGAGAGAATTGTGGGTGGGGGAATGCTTCTTATGGCTTGACAAACCTCCTAGTAGCTTAGGATCCTAGGACCATCCCTCCCTTTCACCTACACAGTAGCTTAGCCCTCCTCTATGGGCTGTCATCCCCATTTAGAATGTGAATTCCTTGAGAGCAGGGGTCATCTTACTCTTCTATCTGTATCCCCAGAACTTAGTATTGTGCTTGGCACACAGTAAGACCTTAATAAATTTTTTTTCATTTATGCAGTGCCAACGGCCTGAAGAGATGGTGTCCATTTCTCCATTTAACATGCCATTTGGCCCTTTTCTATACAAGCATATGCTCTTTATTGCCTGTATTTCCGCTGGGAGGCTTATTTGAGAAAGTAATAAATTATGGAGTAAATATAGACTAAGAGGAATTTCTAAAATATGTTGTTTAAAAGAATAGGTCAAATCTAATTAACGACTGGCCTCTGGGAAAAGAAAACTGTTGCTAAGATGTCCTACTCACTTTTTAGTGCTGATAATATATGGGCCATTCTGCTTTTACCAGCTGTTGTACCTATGTTTTGCTTCATGTGCTCAATGCCCTCATTAAGCAGTTTAAGATTTGCTGATATAATGAATTCTGTAGATGTTCTCTGTGTCTCTGCTTATCCCTTGATTTCTATGGTGTTGATATAAGTTGTTTTATTCAAAGGTTCGAACAGCTAAATTGTGCTACAGATGAATTGGAGACTCACTATAACACTCACATTCAGTATGAGGGAGGTCAACCTTAGATCTTAGATCAATCGTTTTTAAATTTTTAAATCACTTACTATGTGTCAGGCACCATGCTAAATGCTGGAAATAAGAAAGGTAAAAGCATCCTCTCCAATGGTATTTATTGCTGAATTTACCTAAGCTCTATATCATTAACTCACTATGTGACCTTACATATGCCAGTTAGGTAGTGCAGTGGATAGAGTATGAGGCCTGAAGTCAAGAAGAGTCATCTTCCTGAGTTCTAATCTGGCCTTAGACACTTACTAGCTATGTACCCTGGGCAAGTCACTTAACCCTGTTTGCTTCAGTTTCCTCATCTGTAAAATGAACTGGAGAAGTAAATGGTGAATCACTTCAGTAACTTTGCCAAGAAAACCCCAAATGGGGTCCCAAACAGTCAGACATGACTGAAACAAGTGAATAGAGCAAGAATGACCTTAAACAAGTCATTCAATTTCCAGAGTCAGTTTCCACACCAGTAAAATAAGGGAATGAGATTTCTGTGTTTGTTTCAACTCTAAGATGCCATGTTTCTATGACCATTGCTCATGTGCCATTCAAGTAACAAATACTGAGTATTATTTTGGATTTAAAAGTAATACTAGATATAGTGCCTGTCTTCAAGGACTCTAATATAGAAAGAGATAGCAAACAAAATAGAGATGCCATATGTAAAGTGCTTTGCAAAGCCTACACTTTGTACTTAAATAAATGCTGATTATCATTATTATTACAAAGCTTCAAAGGGCTATGAGAAATTAGGAAAGATGGATAATTTGGAGCTATCACTGAGGTCAGCAAGGAAGAGGCAGTGAAAAGGGGACCCAAGACAAAGTTTTAGGGGATACCCATGGTTAGTGCAGAGGAAATGAAAGATGACCCCCCCTCAAAAAAAGATTGAGAAGAAGCAGTCATTGGTGTGGTTTGATGAAATATTTCCTGTAGAGAAGTAGAGACTGAAGACAGATACAGAGGAGGAAGTTGGATGGTAAAGAAGTAGATATTGAACACAGAACCCTCTTTCGAGAAGATTGGCAGTGAGGTGGAAGAGAAAGATAGGACAGTAAACTGAAGGTGTATCAGGATAAGCAAAAGTATCATGGGATAGGACAGATCTGAACATGTTTGCAGATAAAGGAGAAGAAACCAGTTGGGTAAGAGAGATACATAAGAGAAATGACATAATTGATTAACCAAAATCTCGGAGGAGGCAGGAGAAAAACGCATTCTGCATCTCATTCTCTACTGATTCAGATGAAGGAATCAGCCTTAAGAAGGACAGAGGGCATCTTTTCTTCTGAGACAAGAGGGAAGGATGGATGAAGAAAAGTTTTGAGACAAGAAGAAAAATGTTGACAAGCAGAATGGGGAGATGATTGTGAAGTTCAGAGTAAGTCTTGATCTGGTGTACCTAAAGTGGAAGGCAAAATCATTTGCTGAGAGTAAGGGAGATATGGGTTGGATTAGGGGCTTGATGATTGAGTGGTAAAGGAAATATCTGAAATAGTCAGTAGAAAATTTGATGGGAAGTAAATAGACCAGTGAAAAGATTTCTGAGCTACAGAAAAGGCCCAATTTGGGTTGAAATGACGTACTCATCAAAACTCTCACATTCTCTAGCAATACTTGGTAGGTGAGTCAGAAGGAAAGAGAAAACAGATGCTGGAGATGATACTAGGTTGGGGAGTAGCATGGTGGGATAACTGACATCACAGAAGCAGCTGAAATAGAGACTTTGAAGCTTGATCAGGTTAATTTAACAGACCAGCCAGTTGCTGTGTGGAAACTAATCAGGGAGCCAGAAGAATGGTTCTTCAGTCTGTTCGGTAGGCATCATTGATTGCCAATCTCATTAGGGCTATCAACATTCAGTAGGAGGGCAGTAGCTCAAATTCAAGGTGAAATTTCATCAACTTGCAAGAGTGAAGAAGACCCAAAATAGGACCAAGAGAAAGAGTCTTGAATGAGAATAATCATTCAGTTTAAAATATCTGGGCAGAGGGTGGATCCTGTGGTGGGTTAAAGGAAGTAAACTACTCTCAGAAAGGGTCTCATCTTTGAAGGTGAATTAACTCTTTTAGGATATCAGCATTTCATTTAGTACCAGGGAGAAGCAGCTTAGTAGATAGCACCCTGGACAGTCGTTCGATCACCCTAGTTTTCCATACAATTAGACTCAATAATAACACTTAAAAGGCTCATTATAGCTTCTGTCCTGGGGTCCTCAGTACAAATTGTTGATGTGACAGCATCTCTTAAAAAAAGAACTTGAGAGAAAAAAAGTGTCTGAGCTACTCACTCAAAAGCTAACATGTTAATTACTTGTTATTCTGTATTTATTTGTATAGAATCAATGAAGATAATATATGTAAAATGTCTGCTACATGACACATAGTAAATGCTTAATAAATATTTGTTCCCTTCTCCCTCTCCCCCTAAGAATCTCCAGAATCTCAGTAATCTCTACTTTTAAACATATCATATGTGAAATATATCACATCATATATCATGAAGTGAAATTAGCACAATTTACTGTTCTTTCTTCAAAACAAACTACTGGAGATAATAAGAGCATAGCAAGAGATATGAGTGAGATATATTGACTGATGGCTCAAAATTCAATAATCAAAAATGTAGACTCTTAGAATTGGAAGGAACTCAAGGGACCATCTAGACCCTTACACCAATCATGAAGAATCTTGCCTACAACATTCCTGACAAGAGCTCACCTGTCCTTTATTTAAAGATCTTCAGTGATAAGGAACTCATTACCTCTTCAATTAAACCACTGCATAATTGTTAGGAAATTTTGTTGTTTTTTTTTTCTCCTGTGATATGTTGAGTTGAAAATCTATTTATCAGTACCATTCACCCACTGGTATTAGTGCCATCCACTCAGGCAGGAGCTCTCAACCTTTTCTGACTCTGAAGCCAGCTCTGTATGCTGCCCCTTATCCCTGTTGAATTTCACCTTAACTTCAGCCCATTATTCTAGCCGGCTGGTTCTGCCATCCAATATATTAGTTATCCCTCCAAGCCTTACGTCATTTGCAATTTGCTAAGTATGCCTTGTTTGCTTCTATCCAAATCACTGACAAGAGAACAGGGCCAAAGACACAGTCCCAGGGCACTCTAATAGAGGTCTCCCTCCACAATAGCTTTGAGCAACACTCCATGTCCCATTAGTCTGTTTAATATCCAATGTTCTAGGAGGCAATATAATGTCATCCCTGATTAGGAGTGAGAGATAAGAAACAAAGGGAAGAGAAAAATGTATAAGCCAATGTAGGAAAACACAAACCCAAAGAAACCACCAAAAGGAAACTTTCTCACTTGCAGAGAAATTCCTATGTAGCCAGGGACAGGGATTGACACATGGCTGGGTGGTCTTGCTTAGCCGTCTTTAATGTAAGGAAACAGATACGCTCTTGTCCAGACTAGCTGTCAGAATGACTGTATGTCTATTATTTTGGTCCATCCTGCCGCCGCTGCTATATAAGCTGACAAGGGACCTCTTCTCTGCATATTGTGCCATTTGCCCTATCTCTGTGGTTGCTTCTGATGCTTATGGAGAAAACCACAATGGAGAGCAATGAGCTCACTTTTATTTTTAACTCATCTTAATGGTTGTTAACATTTGTTCTGTGCACTTTCACTGGCCTAAATGGATGTAAATAACATCTTGTACCTAGTGTGATATTGACCATGGTTTATTTTTAGTGAACATAAAGATCCAGGAAGGAAAGGTAGAGACCCAGATTTGTTGGTTCCACATCCTTCCAGAAATGATTGGAAGCTTCTTAGAGAATAATTCTAATCTAATGCATTTGTCTGGACAAACACCTTGGTGAGGCGAAGGTTTAAGATAAAAGACATGTCCCTAAAGCAAAATAAATCAATAATTAAACAAGCAAAGCCTAATGGCCAGAATTTTTATTAACCACCTTCATAAAAGAAGGTGGTAAGCACTCAGGCTGGAAGTACTTTAATACAAGGTGATAGCAGGGAATGGTGACTCATACCTGTAATCCCTGCTATTTTGGAGGCTGAGGCGATGGATTGTTTGAGCTTGGGAGTTCTAAGCTGCACTGGGCTGAAGCCAGTCAGGTGTCTGCACTAAGTCCAGAAGACCCTAAAAGAAGGGGGGCTATCAGACTAACTAAAGAGGAGCAAGCTGGAGCAGGGCAGAAATGGAGCAGGTGAAAGCTTCCATGTTGAGCAGCAATGACATTTGTTGCACTTCCAGACGAGAGAGAGAGAGAGAGAGAGAGAGAGAGAGAGAGAGAGAGAGAAAGGAAGAGAGAAAGAGAAACAGAGAAAGAGAGAGAGGGAGAGGGAGAGAGAGAGGGGAAGAGGGGAGAGGGAGGGAGGGAGAGAAGGAGGGAGGGAGGGTGGGAGGGAAGAAGAAAGGGAAAAGAAAAGGAAAGGAAAGAAAGAAAAAGAAAAAAATACCAGTTGATAAACTTTTGAAACCTCCATGTATAATTCGTGTGCTCTGTGGCTGCCTCTTTTGTTCAATTAAACAAACATTTATCCACTATTTACTGTGTACAAAAGGCTGTGCCAGCTACTGAAGGAGATGCAAAGTTTAGATAAGACACCGCCATTTCCTTATGGAGGTTACACATCTACACTGATCATTTCCTAAAATTGTCTAATGAGAATGATGTTCTGAATTGCATTTTTTCTTTGTTCTTTACAGAGGACCTACCATAGCATACTGCCCTGCATGTGGTAGGTGATATATATATATGTGTGTGTGTGTGTGTGTGTGTGTGTGTGTACATACATATATATATATGAGTGTGTTTGTCTGCATACACACACATACACATATACATACACACATATTTACATATATGTATATATACATATATATCTTAATGAATGAATGAATGTAAATTCCATAAAGTTCTGCCTTTAGTCAGGTCTCTTCATACAAAGATCAAGACAAGGGAAATTTTGAAATAATTAGGGATTTTAATTCACTTCCTTTGTGATTGCTATTGTCCAGGGTAAATCTTTAGTGATAAAATCATTACAATGATGGTGGGAAAGTATAAGACTTTTTAAATTTTCTTAAAATGATGGTAACAATAATTTAATGCTTTTACATGTCATCCAGCCTCCATGCTGAAAGTACTTCTAAACCATTGCCCATGACAGATACATAAAGTAACTTGTTCAAAGTGTATATATGACAGAGGTCATCATCAGTCAATCAATTAATATCTTAGTACTCTCAAGAAGGATGACATAAAAATTGGAGGAATGGAGAATAAAACCCACTTTCTCCCTTTCCAGGGAAGGGCATAAATACCAATTAAATGGGTTAGGCAATTTATGTGAAATATGAAGAGAGACAGTGGTCTAGGAAGCAAAAGACCTGCGTTCTAGCTCTGACTCTTCTACCAAATGGACCTTGAGCAAATAAATTGAACTTTCTGGACTTTATTTTTCTTGTCCATATAACCACAGGGTAGTCTCTTAAAGCCCTTCCAACTCTAACATTCTATAATTCTAAAAATCACCTGGTATTTTTAAAGGACCTTCATTCACCCTATCAGGTAAGACCTCACTTATTCACTGAAGAAATTAAGGCTATTCCCAATAAGTTTCCTTTACTCTCCTCTTCATCTGAAAATCCTTTGACATCATCCCTACTACCCTGCTTCCTCCTTTTCTCCAATCCCTGATAAAGAGAATCTTTTGCCTTGCCAAGGTGAACTCTTTTATAGGTGCCCTTGATCCTGTCCCTTCCTGTCTTCTCCAGCATCTTCCCCTTTCCCTTTCTCTTTTAAATTCTCTCTTCCACTACATCTATTTGTTCTTTCTCTGCTGCTCAAATATGCTCAAGTCTTCCTTATCCTCGAAAAAAACCTAGGAGACTAGAAGAATGCTGGTACCTTTGACAGAAATAGGGAAGTTTGAAAGAGGGGAAGCTTTAGTGAAATAGATAATAAAGTCTTCCTTGAACATGTTGAGTTTTGAGAAGTCTCTAGAACATTAACTTTGAAATATCAGTAGGCAGTTGGTGATATGGGACTGAATCTCAGGAGGAGGTATATCTGCATATACGAACCCATGAGTTATCTGCATCAAAATAAAAATTAACACCCATGAGTGCTGATGAGGTCATCAAGAAAGAAAATATAAATGAGAGCCCAGGACAGAACTTTAGGGAACCCACAGTTAGGGAATGTAATAGCGAAGGAAATTAAGAAGGAGTAACTAGACAGGTAGGAGGAGAACCAGGGAGAACAGCATAACTTCATATTGTACAACAAACATACAAGATATGTGAAGGAGGGAAAAAACCAAAGGCATGCCAAAATTCTTCAACTTTGTTAATACCCCAAAAAGATGATTAAGAAAACATCTACTGACTTGTATGTCTACTCTCCTATTAATATGAAATCTTTATGAAGATAATCTATATATGAATTGAGGGCATATTGGGGAAGGGTATACACAAAGGATAAATAGGCTTTCACAAGTAGTATTCAACAATGGTCCACATCTTTACCACTGGCCATTCCATATACTTGGATTGCACCTGCGTCTTATCTCTGCTTCACAAAGGAAGTCCCTTGTTTTCCTTTAAGATGAAACTGAAGCATCATCCTCTGCATTAAGCCTTTGCTGATCCCCACAACAGCTAGTGCCCCTCCTCCCAAACTACCTCCCATTTAGCTACTTTGTATATATTTGTACTCATCACTTTATATTTGTGCTATATGTATTTACATACGTACTTGTTGTTTCTCTCATGAGAATATAAGCTCCTTGGGAACTGGAATTATTTCTTTCTTTGTACTTATATTACCAGCACCTAGGCCAGTGCCTGGCTAATGATAGGTAATTAGTAAATACTTTGTGATTGATACCTGATTGATCTAACAATTGACTGATTTAGAAGACAGAAGATTCTATTTTTATAATTGTTTCTTGATTAACAAAACAACAAACACAACTCTCTAGAATAAAACATCACCTTTCTTTTGGCCTCTTTTATTACAAAAAGTTTTCTCCCAGCTATATCAAGATCATTTAGTATTCTTTAGCACTAAAGAAGATGTAACAGCAGAAATAACCCTGTTCAATCACCTATTGATAATAAACATCAATTGAAGAATAAAACAGAGAAATACCAAAAGTATTTCCAATAGAGGCCTAAGTGGAATTCCTTGTAGAATGGTGAAGTCCTATAGATGGTTCTGTTTGTGGATGACATTGAGTTAATTTCACCAAGTCCCAAGACAAGGCAGAGCCTCCTGGAAGAGCTCCTTAATCACTCAAAGGCCTGTCCATTCACCCCAGAAAGACAAAGTGGATGAAGAATCTGCATTTTCCAGATTTCAACACGCATTTGAATGGATATCTGGACTTTCTAATAGTATTCATCTTGGAGACAGACAGTATAGATGGACAATAAGCTGAGCCAAGAGTTGAAAAGGAAAAGATATAACTGGATGGCTTTCAGGAAATAGAAAATTCACATTTACTAACCCAAACTTTCCCACAACAGCAAAGGCTCATCTTTTCAGTGGAAACATTTTACCAATGTTTCTATATAGCAGAGACACATAGAATACCACTGCCTCTGAAGAACTAATTAATGAGCATCAGAGGACAATAGAAAGGTACATGGTTGGTGTGAGGAAGTTGCAACATACAAACAACAAGGAAATCCAAAGAAGAACAAGAGTAGAGGATTTCATCAAGGGATTGATTGACAGAAAGAGAAGGTGGATTAGTCACATAGTATGAAAAAGGAACGACAGGTGGATGGCCAGAGAGTTCTAGCCCTTCTCTAAATGTCGGGAGAAAGTGAGGAAAGCTCCCAGCACATTGGGTGGACCCTCTATAGTGAACTTTGAAGAGCGCATGGATGAGAGTCACATAAAATAGGTAGGGTTAGATGGGTTATGATTTGCATTGTTGGAGGGCTTCCCAAATCAATGAGATCATAGTTCCATTTGAGTGTTGGGAGCATTTATTTTGTATTTTTTCAGAATATACTTATTTAAGTATTTGTTGGGCTCTCTTCCCTCTACCCTTGGTAGAATATAAGTTCATTGAGAGCAGGGATCGTTTCATTATTTTTAATCAATGCATTCTCAGTGCCTGGTATATTTGTTGTTGTTCAGTTGTATCTCTCTGTGACCCCATTTGGAGTTTTCTTGGCAATGATACTGGAGTGGTTTGCCATTTCCTTCTCCAGCTCATTTTACAGATGAGGAAAATGAGGCAAACAGAGTAACTTGCCCAGGGTCACAGAGCTATTAAGTATTTAAGGCTGTATTTGAACTCAGGTATTCTTGACTCCAGGCCTGGTACTCTATCCACTGTACTACCTAGCTGCCCCATGCCTGGCATATAGTAGGCACTTAATAAAAACTTACTGATTGTGCTCTTCACCCGAAATATCCGGCTCTTGACTGCCACATCAACAATTAGGTCAAGGTAAGCAGAACCTTGATACCATACTTACGATACCTCTATTTATGCTTCCCATTCCACTTAGAATAATTTCCCTCTGCCTAAGAACTAAAGACTTTTTTGATCTTTTAACAAATATTTATCATTGGTGATGCAGATATGACACTTGTCCCCAAAGAATTTATAATCCAATGGGAGAAATAAGATAAATACATATATAATTATATGTATATATCTATATATATAACTATAATGCACATATATAACTATAATACAAAACATTCTAAGTACATGAAACAGGAACAAAGGGCTGTGAGAATTCAGAGAAGGCAGATCTCATTTTCAGCTAGGAGGATCAGGGAATACCTCATGTAACATGAAGAGTTGAAAAAACACTGGCTCTGGAATTAGACTGGGATCTGGGTTCAAATACTACCTCTAATACTTACTACCTTTGTGACTTTGGGAAAATCATTTAACCTTTTTGGGCTTCAGTCTCTTCATTTATATAATGAGAGAGCAAAGGCGCAAAGGTAGAAGTTCGAGGGATCTATTTCCATTTCAGTGGAGTGTGGAGTATATAGAGGCTAGAACCAGACTGTAGAGGGCTCATTATCATACAGGGACTTTATACTCTATTCACTAGACAAACATGGAATGATTTTGAGCACTAGGAAAACATGGTCAGAGTTACTCTTGGAAAATCAGTAAGGTCGGCTGTGTGAAGGATGGGTTGGGGATGGAAAGAAACTAAAGTTAGAGAAGCTGATCAAGAGGCTCTTCTGACTAAATCACTTCCAAGGTCTCTTCCAATTCTGAAAGTCCATGTCAGATGGATTTTATGATGTAAAAAAGGAGGTAGTCATATATTTTTTTTAGAGCAGTAGCTATGAGGAATAGGATAGTAAATAAGAGATGAAATCCTTTTCAAGTTCCTCCCTGAAGATTTCCTTTATCAATCCGATCATTAATAATTGTTCCATGCCTTCTTGCTTATATTACTCCTTCCCTCCCCCATTGTAATTAGATGGAAAAATATCTGCAAGGTAAACTTTGCTTCTTAATGTTTTCGGAGGAGAGCAATCGTATATAAGTAGCAAGTATATGGCTACATTTGGCAACTGAAGGAAGACGGAGGGAAAGGCGTTTGGTGGAGTCCGTAGCATGTACTGCTGGATTCCAAACCCTCTACACAGACTTTTGAACCGAGAAAGGAGAGAAATGACAACAGATTTGCTAAGCTCTCTGCCACCCAGCTCAAGGGTCTGCAAGACTTAATCCTTTCACCCTTCTCAGTGAAAATGGGGCTTCAAAGATGATGATGATGATGGTGGTGGTGGTGGTGATGATGGTGGTGGTGGCGGTGATTTTTGCTAACATTCACATAGCAAAACACTTTACATAATTATCTCCTTGTGATCCTCAGAACAACCCTGTCAAGTAGGTGCCATTACTATTCCCATTTTACAAATAAACTGAGGTTAAGATACCTGCCCAGAGTCATTTAGTTCCTAAGTGCCTGAGACAAAATTCAAACTCAGATCTTCCTGACTCCAGGCATAGCTTTCTATCCCCAGCCAAAGCTCCTGGTGAGCACTATGAGCTTTTAAGAAATGAGAGAGACAAACACTGGGGAGGTCCAATGCAACAGAAACTATTTCTGGAAACTGAGAAGGACTGAGAGTAACTAGCCCTTTGGCCTGTCAGTAAACAAGTATGCTTACTCCATGCCAGCCACTGTACAAAGAAAGGCAACACTGCCCCTGTTCTCAAGAAGCTCATATTCTAAAGAGAGGCAGGGCTTTGAGGCCAGTAGCCTAAACTCTGTTTTCAGCCAGAGTGTAGAGGGCCTTTCAGACTTCACACCTCCATGCCTATTGTGAGTATGGACCATGATTGTCTTCTTATACCCTGGGCTGCAACTGGGAGAGGAGATACTGATTCCTGTAGTTCTGTGACCCAGACCTTGGCTGGGCAGACTATGGCTGGGGTAGGATTGGGGAGTCAACAACCCTTTATAGGGATGGACCAGGGTTTGAATGATGGAATATTGGAATATACTGATGCTAGTAATGCATTTACCTTTTTATTACCATTTTACTTAATCCAATTAGACTATGTACTAAAATAATGATTCTTTGCACAGAGACTTTTTTTTGTTTTATAGGGGAGAAGGTAATTGGGGGTTAAGTGACTTGCCCAAGGACACAGAGCTAGTGAGTCAAGTGTCTGAGGCCAGTGCTCTACTCACTGTGCCACCTAGCTGTCCCTACACAGAAACTTTTAACGGATGGCTGTAAAGGAGAAAGGCATTGGCTAGGCAGGTGAGATTGATGGACACACGCGCACATACCCCCCTAAATGAACATCAGAACTCAGCTGTGAAGATATAATTCAGAGGATGAACCAATGGGGTAGTGCCCTTAGGGTCTTGACTGAAAGGTGGAGGCAGTTAGACTAATACAGCACTCCCTTATAGCTATACATATACCTACATATATACATATGAATCAGAGAACTATATAATCACGCAACCCAGTACATAATTTTGCAGCTAGCTCTAGGCTGTAATATGTTTTTTCCAATAGAAACATCACTCCTATTTCAGATGAAGTACAGCAGACAACTGGAGTTTATACAATGAACTTACGCTATTGCCAACTTCTCTTAATAAACATTCCAAATAAGGGCATTTGTTCAAGC
Source organism: Trichosurus vulpecula (assembly GCF_011100635.1). Classification (NCBI taxonomy): domain Eukaryota; kingdom Metazoa; phylum Chordata; class Mammalia; order Diprotodontia; family Phalangeridae; genus Trichosurus; species Trichosurus vulpecula. The sequence goes on from NC_050574.1 coordinate 185,730,792, forward strand.
AATAAACTGCCCAAGCTATGGAAGTAGTGCTCCTTTTAGAAAGCAGTTTAAGCTATTGATCTAAATCACCATAACATATAGAACTGTCAGTATCTACCAATAAAATCATACAATTGTCTTCCATGAAAGTAAATTGCAAATTAACTAAAAACAAATTAACTGAATCTGGTCCTTTTATTAAGTAATACCTAGAGTGATATTATACTAATAACATAAAAATAACCTCAGTTATTTGTAGTATAAAAATAAACCTTATTTTTAAGGAACATAAAGAGCTAGGGATACCCAGCTTTGAGGGTTCCATATTCCCTTGTAAATGTTTAAATATTTTCTCAGTTTATCTTGACTATTTGAGAGAGGCCCACAACTCAAGTGCCACCATTCTTTTCAAATGAATCTGGTTTTTTAAAATGCCGTTGTCTTTTCCCGCTAAATTAAAAAAAATGTAAATTACGAATACTGGAAAAGTCTAGATCTCAAATAGTTTATTAAACATTAAAGGGACTTCTAGGTTTGCGGACTTTGATGCCTGAGACAAACATCCTTAGTGGTAGCATCAGTAGAGGGCAGTTCACATTCATGATATTCAATACCTGAAGTATGAAAGTCACTTATATTTAGACATCTCTCTTCTCTATAAAAAGCCTGAAATCAAAAGACTAACAGCTTCCAAATGTACACAAGGTGCCTTCCTCTGATCAAATCTCTTCACAAGCCTTCAGGAAATTCTTAGCAATATATGAATGTTTAAGTCATTTCAATTTTCATCATAGTAAAACTGAGATTACCCAAGGTCACAGGAAGCAGGCCAATCTATTATGCTTAATCACACAGGACACCAAGGAACTTCTCAGTAACTAATAAAATAAAAGCAAAACTACGTGCTTACAAAATTAGGAGTGCTGAATTTAAGGCACTAATGTATTATCTCTAGATTATAATTGTAAAAATAGCAATAAGTCAACTTACTCAGTTCTTGACCACATACAAAGGACATTCCTTGGAGGTAGGTCATACTTATTATTATAAATAAAGAAACTGAGGCTGGGAAAGATCAATTGATTTTCCCAAGGTCGAATTGCTATTGTATCTGAGCCAAAACTCCTCAGGTTTTGACTTCAAGTACAGTGTGTACATTATAAGGACTTAGTGTTTGGTGTGCATTTTGGCTGTCCTTCCAAATTTGGGAATTGAGTAGGTGTATTCTGTTTGAGGGACTGGGTTTTGTGTGTGTATATGGGTTAAAATTTTGAGAGAACCGGCTTTGCCCATAAACATTTTCAACCGTCTGGCTCTTTCAACTCTCCTCCCTTTCTCTCCCTGAGCAAAACGAATCAAACAAAACCTAAGAGAACCGATAAGCTCCACCGGCAGCCTGAAGAGGGCACGGGACTCTACATGCCGATTCCAGCAATGCCCACCCTGACCTCAGGAACCTGGGCGCCCTTCTCTCCCTGGCAGCAAAACACCGCAGAGAATTTTAAGGGGCAGGAACATATACACACCCGCAAACCTCCCCCCACCCTCAAATTCCCCAACTCCCTCCCCGCCCCCACCCCAGGCCCGTCTTTGCCCAGTCTGGGAGTTGGAGGAAAAAAATGGTTCTAATCAGGCTCGTTTTCCCAGTCACTACCCTCCACCATTAAAGAAGCAGCAGCTGTTATCTTGCGCTTCTCGGGTAAAAGGAAGCAAGGCTATCTCTTAAACACACGCCGCACCTTTGGCCTGCTTCGTGGAGAAAGCAAACGCACATGAACCTGTTTGTCCAGGGGAGGGGCAAGGGTGTGTCAGATAACAGCCTGGAGCTAGAGGCCCAGTCCCGCCCACCCCTCTCGGCTGGCTGGCTGCTTGCACTCCTCTGGTGCAGCCCCCTCCCCTGACTCTGCCCTGCCTGCTGGTCCTTCCTTCTCATCCCTCCTCCCCTAACCCTCCCAATCCGACGCTGCAATCTCCTTCCCGCCCCCCGCCCCCGTCCTCGTCCCCTACTCCCAACCACTACTATATCCCTGCCCTACCCGCTGACGAATGGATCTTCGATTTCCTCTGCAGAGACATTTTCAAAGCTTTGTCCAGGCCCGATGTGTTCGGCATCTTGCTCCGGGTCAGGATCGGCCAGCGGCCCGGACGGCATGCAGGGGCTGGAGGAGGCAAGCGGCGGTGGCGGCGGCTGCTGCTGCTGCTGCTGGGGCTGCGGCTTCGGCTGGGGCTGCTGGGCCGGACTCCTGGCCATGGGCTCGCGCCGCCGCCGGCTGGGCTGCAACAGCTCCCAATGCAGCTCCTGCGGCCGCCCGCCCCGCTGCGGCTACTGCGGACTCCGCTGGCCTCTGCGCAGCGGGCGGGGGTGGGGAGCGGCTCTGGCGGCGCTTAGCTCCCGACCTTCCGCCCTAGCTAAGGGGAAGGAAAGAAGAGGGGAGGAAAGCAGGAAGGATGATGAGAAGAGGCTAGGAAACAGAGCCAGGGGCAAGCAGTGGGGGCCAAATGTTTGCTTTGGTGCTGGGCCATGGACTAGGATGGGTGGGCCTGGGGACATGGGTTTGGCTTTGGACTTTGCCAAAGCTTCGGAGAGCTTAGTTTCACACCCGCCCCACACACCCATATACACACGTCCCCAGGATCTGTCTGTCTGCCTGCCTGTCTCCCTTTCTGCTTTCTCTCTTTTTTCTTGTCTATCTTATGGTCTCTCTTCCTTAGTCTGGGTCCCTTACTGGATGTCTATTTGTTTGCCTTCCTATCTGCCTGCCTGCCTGCCTGCCTGTCAGTCTGTCTGTGTCTTTTTTGTCATTTGTTAAATATGGCAAAATGTCCCTCCACCCTTTATTCATTCTCTTCTTCTATACCACACGTATGTTCACCTGGGGCATCTGTGTGGATTTTCTGGTGGTATCTATGTGTGAATTTTGGAGGCTTTGGTATGTGTTCCTAGTATACCTATGTACCTAGCAAACCTGGAAGTCACATGGATCTCCAGCTTGTTGCAGGAGCTGTTTTGTTTGTCTTTATGGATTAAAGTATAAGGATTGTTGGTTGCCTCAGCTGGTAGGCCTGGGTGCATTACTGAGAAAGTGGAATTTCAAAGGGAATGCTTGGAATACAATAAATTAATATCCTGTGCCTGAGCAATAGAGCCTTATCCACTTAAAGGCCTGAGTCAATAAATAGGTATAGCCCATACTGTTTGGTGCTATTATTACATTGTTAGTTTGCATCTATCAGGCCTCAGTGACCTTCAGAACAGAGTACAAAAGGAAAAAAAAAGACAAGCCTTCCCATCAGTCCCCTCTTCCCACACTTGTGTGGTTTGTCCTTAATTCTTGAAGAGGACCATGACATCAAGGAGGTGATGACATGACTTGCAAATAAATTGATTTGAGGGACTGTGCAATGTCACCAGCCTCACTTTCTCCTCCAGGGCCATTGGGGTCCAGAGACCAGATATGAATCAGGCAGACCAGAGATGGCTCAGGATGCAGTGGGAAATCTTGGCCTTTTTAAATTAAGGTCTTTTCAAGTCCTCACTTTGAGCAAGGTAATGAGGCCTCTTTCGGAAGTCAGTCAAGGCATGGCCCCTTTAGGAAAAAAAAGACTGGTCGTGGAAGACCCTCAGGGTTATTGGCCAAAAGAGAAACAGTTACTATTTATTTTCACTCTGAACCAGGAAGGCCCAAAAACGGTTAATTGGTGCTTGGGTAGGGGAGGGACCTATTATCCGATCCATAAGATCCAGAGTGAATTTGGTTTAAGGCTCTCTGTCTTTGAGAAAAAAATCTAACCAAGAAACCATAAATTGACTAGGTAGGTTTCAGCCCCTAAAATTTACCTTCCTTTGGGCAGAACACCCTCAGGTAAGGGCACGATACAAGAGGGGTGGGAGGATGAGCTGAATTTCCCAACTGGAACTGGCTGGGTCTCCATTCTGGCAGCTCGGACTACTTGCAGTTGTGGTTTATCCATTCCAGAAGAGGACCATGACATCAAAGAGGTGATGACATGACTTGCACTCTTCCCACACCAAGATTGATAGACAAGGAACAGAGAAAAAAAATGAAAACAAAACTCTATCCTCCCACAAGAGGTCCCTTGTTGGGCTGCTATGGGAGATGTCAAACTAGGTATATAACATGTTTCCTGATGGAGTCTAGTAACTGTTCTTTGTATTATTCATCCTGCAAGAAATTTTTCTAGACATCCAATGAAAATATTTACTATTTTAATTAAAGCATGTAGAACCATAGGCAGTTAGATTTAGAAGTTTTAAAGTCACCTTGTTTGAACAGCTCCTTTGATACATGAGGAAACTGAGGCCCAGAGAACTTAAGTGATTTACACAGACCATAATTAGAATCCTAGACTTCTCAGTGCAGTGAATTTTCTCTTAATACCATCTTGACTCTGTTATTTAATATTGTTCAGTCTTTCAAGGCCATGAAGCTTCATCCCCAAAATAACAAATATGGAAAAGCTCTGTGATTTCATCAGCTTTGAGGTCTCCCTTCACCAATGTACACAACTCACCTAAGATTCAGTAAATAAGTCCTGGAAAGTTGTCTGAGTCATGTAGAGGTTAAAATTACTTGCCCAGGGCCACCTACCTAATAAATATGAGTGGGAGTATCTGAACCTAGGTCTTCCTGACTCTTGACCCAACACCTTACTTATTATTTGACTTGCAGCTGAAACTGTCCATATATGTTGTCTCCCTCATTAGCTCGTTAAGATCAGGAACTGTCTTATTTTTCTGTTTGTATCCTAAACACAGTGCTTTGCATATAATGCTTCATAAGTACTCCATTCATTCATTTATTGATCTTTATAATGACATTTATAAAGTTCCAGCACTTAGCACAGTGCCTGGCACATATTAGATCCTTAAAAGATTTAGGCACAACATGGTAGAGTGGTAGATGAGTGCAATAAAGGATACTTTAGACAAAAAAAATGATAATAATAAACATTTTGATAGCACTATTTCCTTTGCCAAGCACTTTATGACTATCACATTCGACCACATGAACAGCACTTTGAGAATGATATTACAAGTATTGCTTTTATCCCTATCTTAAAGATGAGGAAACAAGCCTAAGAGAATTTAAGTGATTTGTCCATTTAATAAGTGCCTGAGGTGGAATTTGAACTGTCAGACTTCAGGTCCTGTACTCCAGAGGTGTTAAACGGCTGCCTGACCCAGATTAAAGTGTAGTTAGAAAATATTTAGTAAAATCAATAGATAATGTTAATGTGTTTTTCGAATTCAATATGAGGCAGCCCAAATCCTTATGAACCATTTAGTGGCTCTTGTTTCTTTTTGAGTTTTTACAGCAGCACTATACTACCTATATGAGGCCTCACTGCCTACTAAAGTATTTTTTCCGTTCAATGTGATACTAAGAGCCCATTAATTCTGATACCATAATAAATGTCTTCGTAGCTATTAAAGTTTTTAAAAATTGCAGTTACCACTATTAAAGTGACAATCATGTAACATTTCTAACTGTGCTTCTTTTTGTACTGCTACTGCAACATCTCTAAAAAGAAACAAATTACTCTTTAAAGAGGTAAAATTATGTTCATGCTTTTATTGAGGGTGGAAAAAAGTAAAGCTTTCAAACTTTGTCGAGGAAGTACAAATCCCTTAAAGTGGAAGTACCCTTGATCCCATAGTCTCCTGTCTCCTTCAGGATCTTTCTTCATTCATCTGTAACTCCATCTCAGCTAAGAAGTTTGCCTCATATTTTACTGAGAGAGCTCCTTCTTTTCCTCTCCTCCTCATTTCATATCACCCAGATGCCTTCTGCCACTATTTCCTCCTTCACCTATATCACATGAAAAGGTGGCCCTTCTTGTTGCCAAGACCTGTTGATTTTATCTTTGTAACATCTCTCCTCCGACACTGCCACCACCCTGGTATAGGTCCTTATCACCTCATGCCTGGACAATTGTAGTAGCTTGCTCGCTGGTGTGCCTGCCACAAATCTTGCCTTTCCCCAGTCCATCCTCTACTCAGCTGTTAAAGTGACCTTCTTTGTCACTTTGTCACTTTAATGTCACCCCCTAATTACTGTAAACTCCACTGGCTCCCTATCACCTCCAGAATCAAATATAAAATCCTCTGTTTGGCATTCAAAGCCTTTCATAAGGTTGCCCTGCTCTCTCACCTTTCCAGTCTTTTTACATCTTACACCTCCACTTCCCTGTACTCTTTGACCCAGTGGTCCTGATCTCTGCTCCTTCCTCTACTTCCCAACACCAGGCATTTTCACTGGCTGTCTCTTATGCCTGGAAAGCTCTCACTTCTCATCTCTGCCTCCTGGCTTCTCTAGTTTCCTTCATGTCACAACTAAAATCCAAGCTTCTGTAGGAAGCCTTTCCCACGCCCTTTTAATTCCAATACCTTCCCTCTGATGATTATTTTTCCCAATTTATCCTGTATATATAGTTTGCTGGTATATATTTGTCTGTTTTCTCCTTAATCTCGAGAGCAGGGCCTACTTTTTACCTTTCTTTGTTTGCCCAGTGCTTAGCACAGTGTATGGTACCGAATAGGCACTTAATCAATAAGCATTTATTAATCACCTACTATATGCCAGGCACTGTGCTAAACACTGGGGATGCAAAAAAAAAAGGACAAAAATAAATGTTTAATGACTGAATGAGTCCAACTGTCATCCATCTTTAATTTCTCCTTATGCACTGGCTCCTTTTCCTTCACTTATCAACAAACTCAAGCCTGTCCCGTCTTAGAAGCAAACCAACAAAAACTTTCAGCTATTCTGCTCCCAGTTGAAAGAACTGACTCAGGGTTGGCATATTAGCTGTCAAAGTATTTAAAGGGCTATTTTATGGATTAGATTTGTCCATCCTGACCCCAGAGGCTAGATCTGGGAGGATTAGGTAGAATTTGCAAAGAGGCTAAAGGCTTGATATGAGGAAAAATTTTCTAACAATTAGAGTTATCCCAAAGTGGAATGGGTGGCTTGGTGAATTAGTTGATTCCTACTCAGTAAAGGTCTTTAAGAGAAGGCTTCATGTGCAATCATCTTTTTTTAAAATTATACTATGTAATGGAAATGCTTGTTTTATTCAATAAATTAAAATAAATAAATAAATGTGGAAAAAACAAATTTAAAAAAGAGAAGGCCACTTCAGAATTCTGGAGAGTAAATTCTAGCTCAGCTACAGATTTGACTAAATATTATCTAAGGGTCCTTTTTAATTCCTTGATGCTTCTGCTTTCCCATCAGCCACTTATTCCTCAGGCCTTGTAATCTGATCTCAATTACTATATCACTGAAAACTCTCTGAAATTCTCCACTGATCTCCTAACTGATAGGGCCAAAGATTTTTTTTTTCTCAGCATTCATCCCCTTTGATCTCTCACCAGCATTAAAACTATTGACCACTCACTCCCCCTTCCCTTTATACACCTTCTTTCCTAGGCATCTGTGACATTGTACTCTTTTGGTTCTCTTCTTACTTCTCCAGCCACTTCTTGTCTGACTTTTCCACATTAACTTTTTTCCTTCCATTTCCTTAATGTAGGCACTCCCTCCTGGCTCTGTCCTCAGCCTTCTCTCTTTACACTTTCTCTTCATGATCTCATATACTGGCACATCTCCAACTATCACCTTTATGTGGATGACATCCACATTTATAAACAATCATAGGATAAAAGTATCATAGTTCTGGAAGGGCCAGCAAATCCGTACCTTTTATTGAACAGATCAGGAAACAGAGTCACAAAGAAGCTAAGTGACTTGCCCAGGATTATACGACTAAGTGTCTGGGGCAGAGTTATGAACCCAGGTCTTCCTGACTCCAATTACAATGCCCTAGCAATGACACTAACCTATCTCTCTGATGAATTCAAGTCTTGCATTTCTAATTACCTTCTGGACATCTCTACCTGGCTGTCTGATCTCTCAAATTCATCAGGTCCAAAGTATAAATCATAGTATTTTCTTCCAAAACTGAACTTTGCGCTGACTATTCTGTTTTTGTTAATGAGAACTCCATTCTCCCCAGTCACCTTGAAGCAGACCAAAGTCCCAAATGCCAATGAAAGTACAGGCAGCAGTTTGTTTTTCTTAAAAGAGCAGTTTGGAAGGTATTGAATAGATGAAATTATAAACAATCTTAGTTGTGTGTGGTGGTTATTATAAACAATCTGAGCAAAAATAATTTATTAGTTAGGCAGTCAGAATAAATGGACTCCCCAGTCAGTCCAGAGACCCTGAATATAGAGTAAAGCATACTTTTATATACAAAAAAAAATAAAATAAGCAAATTATAACAAAAACAAATAAACAGGAAATAAATTAGAATACAAAATTAGGTAATCTAATTTCTAACTGGAGGAAAGATTAGGGGCTTTCCAAGTTGGGAGGAGGATGAGTAGGTTTCAAAATCCTCTATTCATAAAAGAGAAAGATGTTGATTAATTGCATCCACCTGCACTTATGAAACAATAGATGGCTTATGTAATCTTGTTTCCCATGGATGAATAACAGAAAAACAACAAGATAGAGGAGAACACATGTGGCAGCACAAGATGAAGTCAGTGTTCATAAAACAGAATCTGATTGGTTCCCTTAATTCCCACATTAAACCAACTCCATTTTGTAACTGGTCTTCATTATATCTCATCATATGTAAAATTAAAAACCTCTTATGCACATAAAATCAATGCAGGAGAGAATTCAAAGAAAAGATATCGATCTGGGAAAACAACTTTGCATTAAACATCTCTGATAAAAGTCTGACACATAAAATCTACAGAGAATTGACAGAAATGGAACTTATTCTCCAATAGACAAGTTTTCAAAATGTAGAAACAAACAGTTCAAAAGGAAAAATATAAATTATTAACCACACAGGAAAAAGTATTAGAAATTACTAATGATCAGTGGAGTGGACATTAAAAGAACTTTAAGACATCATTTCATTTCCATTGAATTAGAATAGTTGTCAGAAGATGAGAAAATTCAATGTTAGAGGGACCATGGGAAGAAAAGCATGTTCATTCATTGCTGGTTATTGTTGTTATTGTTCAGTCATTTCCGTTGTGTCTGACTCTTTGTGACTACATTTGGGGTTTTCTTGGCAAAAAATACTGGGATGGTTGGCCATTAACTTCTCCAGCTCATTTTACAAATTGAGGCAAACAGGGTTAAGTGACTTGCCCAGGATCACACAGCTAGTGTCTGAGGCCAGATTTGAACTCAAGAAGTCTTCCTGACTTCAGGCCTGATCCACTACACCACTTAGCTGCCCCTCCTTTGCTGGTAGAACTGCAAATTAGAATTATGCAAGCAAAGTTACAACATTGTTCATACCTTTTGACTCAGAAATCCCAAAAAAGGGATTTTTCCCCAAGGAGTTAGAGACAGCAAACAAAAATATTCATAGCAGCATTATTGTAATAATAAAAAAATAGGAAAAAAATTAGGAATAAAATGGGTGCCCAATGTTTGGAACATTACTGAACAAACTGGCATTTGAATATAACGGAAGATTACTAGTCATTATAATGTTTATGTGCATGTAAGATTTACACAAAGAGACACAGAAAAAAGAAAGTATTTCCAGAGTAATAATATACCCAGTGACTAAAACGATGTAAAAACAACATTAAATGGAGGAAAAAAAACAACTCAGGTCAAATACAGTGGACACTGTTGAGAAGAGGCTATCAAAGCGCAAGCACACAGTCTTCCTCCTGGTTAATAATCAGTAAGCCACAAATGTGAAAAATAGGATGTTCTATCAGTCACATCTGCCATCTTAGGCAGCTTTGCCAAACTGTTTGGAGGAAAAGTACTTGGGGAGGAGAGGTATTTTTTAGGAAGTACTTTTTGTTTCAAAACAAAATGTATATGCAAAAAAGAGAATTTATTTCCATTTCTAAATAACAAAAGTAACTAACTGAGCATAATTAGGACAAAATACAATCGTAAATTTAATTATTATAATGCAGCTTTTATTACTCTAATGGATGCAGAGTCACTGATATGACCAAAACTTGTGGTTTTACACCTTCAGTCTAGCACGCTCACCTTTATTTGCAACAAAATAAGTACAGTATGTGCCAAAGAGAACAGAATTTTCTGGCATTCAAAATACTTGCATTTATTTTTTTAAAAAATATGAAAAAGGAGCATTGCACTTGGATTCCAAAAGAAGCCCTGATTCAAATCCTGCCTCTGCAACTTACTAGGCAAGTAATTTATAGGCAAGTTACTTAACCTGTCTGGGCCTAAAGCAACTATCTAAGACTCCAAGTTATACATGGATTTTGATCTGTTATTGTAAATGGAGTTCCCACATCAAGAAGCCCCCATGCCTATGAAATTGCAGGTCCTAGATGTATAAGGACAAGATTTGAATGTGACATCCTGAGTCATTGCCTTTCTTTTCTGATCCTAATACTGGTGTAGGGTGTGTGTGTGTGTGTGTGTGTGTGTGTGTGTGTATGAATGTGTTCTATGTTGCTTGTGTAAATTATGAGTATCACATGGGTCATTCTAAGTGATCTTGCAGGGAGGCAAGAATAGATATCTCTAGAATCTCCTCCCCTCACTCTTCTCCAAGAGAGACTTGGACTCCTGCTTGGAGGGGAAGCAGGAGGGTGGAGGCAGGGGCTGCCCATTTTGCTTGTCTCAGAAGGAGGGGATGTTGGGCTAGATTTATAACTGCTCCCCTAAATATCATTAGTCTAGGGGAAATAATTTTTAGATTCAAACTGTGCACCTGATGTCTGTCCCTTAACAAGGAAGGAATATCCCAAACTACATATCCAGTTCCACAATGAACACACATAGCAAATAGTGAATACACTAATTTATCCAAGTAGGTAGCAAAACAGAAATCAGAAAAAGTATACAAAGGAAAATATAATAGACAATACACAGCGTAAATGACTTATCTTATGGGGAATGAAATGATTCAGTTCAACCAAGAGAAAAGTCTTACATCTCACCCAAGGAAAAATTTTCCAACACATCTATGGTAGTAAGCTGGGGATAGGGACATGATTGAAGTTCAGGCTCCTCTACGTGTTGGTTTCTTCCTAGAGTCTTTCTCTCCCTTCAGAAACCTGAAGAGAGTCTGGAATTGCATGATTTCTCTCTTGAAGTTTGAAGTCAGAAGACCAGTTTCTCAACCTCTCACAGACTCCACCTCTCATTCAACTCAAGGCATTGAGTATTCAATGTCCACCAATTGAAAAAGTCCCATACAAATGGGCTTTGAGGCTTTGATTACACTGGTTCCGATTATGAATATAGAAGTATAAAAAGGTTGCTTTTAACCAGGAAGAGAGACACTCTAAAGTACACTTTTTAAGGGTATGGATTCATTGTGGAGGAATAGCATTAAGACAGTGAATGCCTTGTGACCTCAGTCTTCCCAATAAGGTTAAGATAATTAGCTCTAAATGTGGACCAGTGGTAGAATCAGAGCCTTTAAGTCAAGGGAATGTTTTGGAATAATCTCAGTAGTGAATGTGATAGGAAGTCATCTCTTACACAGACAATGAATGATCAATTTCATTTCTGTAATCTCTTTCACATCAGTCCCTTCTCCAAACCCCTCCTCACTGTTACCACTAGGTCTCCATTACCATCCATCTGGACTATTGTAATAGTCCCCTAATAGTTCTTAACTTTCCCCTCCAGTTTATTCTTTATACTACTGCCAGAATTATCTTCTTTTTGCACAGATCTAATCATGTTGCTCTTGCTATTTGAAAATCCTCAATAGTTCCCTATTTGCCTGCCAAGTAAGTTTCAAATTTCTTTACCTGGCATTCAAGGCTACACATAATCAGGTGCCATCCTTTCCTTTCCAGCCTCATTTCAAATAATGCCAGTACATATACTCTGTCTTTCAGCCAAATTAGGCAACTAATTCCCCCATCTGAATATGTCTTATATTTCCCACCCCCCATGCCTTTGTAATTCCCTATATCTGGAGTGCCATCTCTTCATCTCTGTGTATTGAATTATTGTCTGTAATTTACAATGCAATTCAAATGCTACCTCTCCCTAGAAGCCTTTTATATTATCACCTCTTAGAAATGACCTTCCCAAATTTATGACCAAACAAGAGATAGAGAACATTATGAAATGCAAAATGGATAGTTTTGAGTACACTAAATTTTAAAAGGTTTTGCACAAATGAAGCCAATACAACTAAGATTAGAAGGAAAACAGAAAGCTGGGAAACAATCTTCATTGCCAGTATTTCTAATAAAGGCCTCATTTCTAAAACATATAAAGAACTGAGTCAAATTTATAAGAATATGAGTCATTCCTCAATTGATAAATAGTCAAAGGATATGAACAGGCAATTTTCAGGTGAAGAAATTAAAGCTATCTATAGTCATATGAAAAAATGCTCTAAATCACCATTGACTAGAGAAATGCAAATTAAAACAACTTGGAGGTACCACCACTTCACACCTATCAGATTGGCTAATATGATGCAAAAGGAAAATGATAAATTTTGGAGAAGGTATGGGAAAATTGGAACACTAATGCATTATTTGTGGAGTTATAACTGACCCTACTATTCTGGAGAGCAATTTGGAACTAAGCTCAAAGGGCTATAAAACTATGAGTATTCAGCAATACCACTAACTAGGCCTGTTTCCCAAAGAGATCATAAAAATGGAAAAGGAACTACCTGTACAAAAATATTTATAGCAGCTCTTCTTGTGGTGGCCAAGAATTGGAAATTGAGGGGATGCCCATCAATTGGGGAAAGGCTGAACAAACTGTGATATATAAATGTTAAGAGAATACTATTGTGCTGTAAGAAATGATGAATAGGCATATTTCAGAAAAACCTGGAAAGACTTACATAAACTGATGCTGAATGAAGTGAGCAGAATCAGGAAAACTTTGTACACAGTAACAGCAACATTGTGTGATGATCAACTTTGATAGACTTGGTTCTTCTCAGCAATACAATGATCTAAGACAATTCTAAAAGATTCATAATGGAAAATGCTATCTACATCCAGAGAAAGAAACATGGAGCCTGAATGCAGATCAAAGCATACTATTTTCACTTTTTTCCCCTTTCTCATAGTTTTCCCCTTTTGTTCTGATTTTTCTTCCACAACGTGACTAATGTAGAAATATGTTTAATATGCTTGTACATGTATAACCTGTATCAAATTGCTTGCCATCTTGGGGAGGGGGTAGGGAACGGGGAGGGGAGGGAGGGAGAAAAAATTTGGAACTCAGAATCTTATAAAAGCGAATGTTGAAAACTATCTTTACATGTAATTGGAAAAAATAAAATACTGTATTTCAATGCATAATCATCACAGATTTTATGCCAAATTTTTTTTTGCAAAAATGTGGGGTGCAACCATTATTTGAAGCTTTTTAAAATTTTATGCCAGTATTACTTAAAAATGATTTATTACTAAACTGTCTTTGGTGCAAAATTAGGATGCATGGAATACTTGTGAACATACATTAAATTCGAGAAGATGCAGGTCTTCCCATATCACATGACTCGCTCATGGCAGCTTTGCTTGCTCGCCTGCTCCTCTTACCTGTATAGCTCTTCACTGGGTTCAGTGACAATACTGTTAGTACTTCAGCACTCTAAACAAACCAAGCAAGTCAGCTTTTGGAAATATACTGACAATGTGCATGCCTGAGAATTCTAGGCTTGTGTCTCAAGGTGCGTATCCATATGCCACTGGTGAATACATTGCTACTCCATTTACTTTTTAAGCAGCATGAGGATAGAATTATGCAGTGAGACGAGTACTCGATAAAAGGTTATAAACCAAGTTTTGGATTGTAAAAAAAAGGGGGTGACAATTATGCTGTGAAATATGGTACTATGAAGTGTGGGGGAAAAAAAGAAATGACCTTCCTTCTTAGAACTGACATAGAACTTTGTTTTGCTTCTCTCTAAGGCATTCGTTACAGAAGAATGTATATTGTAGTCATTTGTATTTATGCCTTATCACTCTGATAACTATAGGGGACCATATCTTGTCTAAATTTTGTATCTTTCATATAACTAACGAGATGCTTTTCACAGAATGAATATTTTAAGAACCAAATTAGACTAAATAGCAGTTGAATTTGACTTTCAGAGTGTAATATGTTTTTCCCTGCTGATACTCTTACATTTAGACACAGGTGGGGGTCTCAGAACATCCTTTCAGAGATCAGGTCAGCTCTGATCAGCTAGTCTTTTCAAACTGACCAACTTGAGAACTGTCTCTGAATCTCTTCCGGGAGTACACAGACACAGAGACAAACAGCAATCTGCAAAGAAATTGTGTTCTTTCAGGACCAGATCCACTTCCTCTGAACCCTGACTAAAGGTGACTAATGGAGTTCATTAGATGATATCTTTAAAAATGGGCACATAAGAGTGATTCTGCTTTGTCAGTTTATGACAACTTCCAATGCAAAACCTGTGTAGGAAAGACCATTTCTTGGTTCCATCCCAAGGCCATGAAGCTCTCACATGCAGCTTCACTCACCCTACTTAGGGAAGAGACTAATTGTGCTGATAGCAGTACAATGTCCAAATCAACAGATACAGTAGCAGGGTTTTGAAAAGGAATCCTGGGAAAGAAAAGGATGTGAGTGATGGACTGACATGGTTGTGTCCATATACAGGATCTGATTTTTTGGGTAGGTAGTAATCCCTCCCTTTCTTTTGAGGTAGTGAATGGTGCAGCCAGGTGAATGATCATTCTTGTGTGGCCTAATGGAGCAATTTGTGCAGGTCAGGGAGCTAGGATGTGTAGCAGCCAACATTCCCACGGCAGTCTGAGCCATATGGAAAACTGCAGACACCAACCTCTGCCCTGGCACATTTCTGTGTATAACCAAAATCTCTCTCTCTCCTTCTATATTGAGACAAAAGTGTTGACCTGCTTTCCTCTTTCTCATGGTATAGAAAAGGCCTAGGGAGCCTAGGGAGGCCTAGGGAAAGTCTCACAACCTTCCATCCAAGGGGAATTTGGAGGAGACAAAATGGTTTTCTTAGGGTCACATGCATTAGAAGAACATGTTGAGGATTTATTTCCTTGATGTCATAATGCTTCATATTTTAAGTAAATCATTTTTGTTCTTTGTTGTAATGGAAATTTAAATGATTTGTTATCAACAGCCTAGATCTAAAAGGAATTGGGAAGTTTCTAATATAGAGCATATTTGGGTCAGGGAAAACAGTTGTCTGATTTGACTGAAAGACAGAGTATGTATATATTGGAATTATATGAGATGAGGCTGAAAAGGAAGTGAGGGACAAGATTATGAATAGTCTTGAATGCCAGGTATAGAAATTTGAAAGTTACTTGGTAAGCAAATAGGAAACTATTGGAGAAGTGGGATGGAGGTGGGGTGGGGAAGGAGCCAATGAGAATATCTAAAATCTAATAGTAACAGGAAAGGGATGATTGTTCATAAATGCCCTGGAAGAAACTGTTACATGGTCAATCTGCTTTGATTCAAATGATCAAAGGACACTTCCTAGCACAGAAATGCTCTTGTCTCACCATAAGTGATGCTCTGATGAAGACAGAATGAGAATTTGAGAGAAAGGAATTAATATAACTGGACTAGGGCTCCAGATGTTTATATATTCAGTTCTTTTACAAAGATCATCAGGCATGACTTTTAACTGATGAAAAAAAAAAGATGATTCCCTGAGAATAGCTTTAGAATTTCTTGATGCTTTCTTTGTCTTTCCAGTGTTGCTGAATAATTTATACCTTGAGGGGCTTTTATTCTTACTCTGAGTATTATTCTATCATCTCTCTGTGATGTTAATAAAGTATTAGGCATAGTAGTTAATCAAGACTTTAGCTTCTTTTATTTCTCCTACTCTCTGAATTTTTTATTGCCTTATCATGGTTTCCTACTTCAACTCATGGCCAGACTCAACTGACCTGATTCAAATGTTTCCTAGATCAGACAGTTTCTCCCAAAGGTTAGCTTTTTCCTTTTAGCAGATGAGCCCTGATGGTTATCTTTGAGGTATGACATCCTATGATAATGCACAGTGATAAGGCAAAGGTACTTCTGAGTTAGGAAATTACTAACTCTTAAGTGAGCCATCTGGAGAAGCCCTGACCCCTGCCATGGTCATGTCATCCAGAATTAAAATATATATGCATACATATGTGCATATGTATACACACACACAGATATATACACATATGTATTCTAAACTAAAAAAAAAAACCTTGTGCATGTGAAAAAGCAACCCAAGTCTAAATCAAAACTCTGTCAATGTTTGGGGTGGGGTATTTTACAGTAAGCAAGACCTATTAATCTTCATAGAGAAATCATCGATGCTAACAATCTACCTCATATGTATGTTCAAAAAACTGTCAGCAGAGGTCAGTACCCGGCAAGGGAACTAATTCCTGTATGACTCAAAAGATGCATATTGTCCACTTTTACATCTGAAAAAAGAAATAGGTTGCACGTATTATTCCTATCATATGTTATAGGCTTCCTCTAACATTACCTTAGGGCAGCTAGGTGACACAGTGGATAGAGTGCTGGGCCTGAAGTCAGGAAGACTCATCTTCCTGAGTTCAAATCTGGCCTTAGACACTTACAAGCTATGTGACCCCAGGCAAGTCACTTATGCCTGTTAACGTAGTTTCCTCATCTGTAAAGTGAGCTGGAGAAGGAAACAATAAACCCCTCCAGTATCATTGCCAAGAAAATCCTGAATGGGATCATGAAGAGTAGGATGTGACTGGAAAATGACTGAACAACAACATCACCTTATTTTCTTCAGTAGTTTAGGCATCTGTGAGTTTGTCATTGTGGGTACTTCTTAGCAGAGCAACCTGAGGGAGAAACAGGAGAACGAATGTGCAGGGCAAGTCAAACCACCAGCACCACTACTTTGACCACATTTCTCCCCTTGGACTTTGAAGAATACAGTCCAAGACCTTTAACCCAATAGCCTTGGGACTAGGGGTATCTCCAAAATCAATGGACCTGCTTCCAGTCTAGCTATTATAGCCATCATTGAAGGAAAAAAATCATAATACAGAAACATACCTTCCTCATCACTACCAACATCAATGGCTGACCAATTGCTATCAACAGGTAGATAGGGACAAGAGCCCTGGTACTGGCAGTCCCCTCCCCCAAGACCATTGGTTCTACTTCTAACTCCCACAGCATTCCTTCCAGGAAGTGATTCCAATGGAGATGGGGCCAGCTGTCCCCACTAAATGCCATTCACAGGGCAACCAAACCAACTTGGATGAAGTGGCAAAGCACCCTGAAGGAAAGACAGGAAGTAGCTTGTCAAACAAGTCAAATCACCATGATCCTTGACCACCATCTTTTCTCAGACACAGATGGAAACAGTCCAGGACCCTAAACCTGTGTGACCCTGGGCACATCATTTAACTTCCATTTGCCTGTTTCCTTATCTGTAAAATGGGGATAATAATAGCACCTACCTCCCAGGGTTGTGAGGATCAAATGAGATAATGCTTGCAAAGTGCTTGGATTAAGGCCTAGCACATAGTAGATATTATGTAAATTCTAGCTATCGTTATTTTGTTTTTGTTGTTATTAACCCAGGAGCCTTTGGAATAGCAATGCTGATATCTGTAGTGTTCATTCTGGGAAGCCAAGAAAACCTTTATGGAGATGAAACCTAACAAATGATCCTATAGCTGTTAAAGACCCAGAAAATAAAGTTCTTGTCACCAGTCCTTGGTACTGTCAAATGGCTCAACACTAGAACCTGATTTGATTTTATTGATGGAAATGACATTAGAAAAAAGGCATTAGCATTTGCTTTGCCACTGCACCCTAAGGACCATGGGACCTTTCCATCTGACTTACAGCTGGAAACGTCCATGTATGTTGTCTCCTCTATGTACGTTGTCTCCTCCATTAGGATGTGAGCTCCTTGAGATAAGAGACTGTTTTACTTTTCTATTTGTACCCCCAATGCTCAGTAAGCACTTAAGAAATATTTTATTTATTCCTTTACCAATAAAAATTACAAGCCATAGGTATACAGACTCATAGCTCTAGACTTGGAAGGGGCCTCAGAATCCATCTAGTCCAATGACCTCATTTTCCTGAAGGCACATAAGTAGAAAGCATCATACGTGGAATACGAACTCCAGTCTTTGACTCCAGAGTCAGGACTCTTTCTACTACACTGTACTGTAGTGTAGAAAATTACTTTGGCCAAAACATTCATTACCTTATGGCTAGATTGTTGATAAGCCTCTGAGTTGAATCAAGCTGATTTTCAACAGACTGTAAAACAATGCAGCTTGCAACTGCTGTGGCTGTGTAAGGCCAGTAACACCAGCACACAGGAGAGCTGCTAACACAGGTTCTTTGATCCGCTTTTCCAAGGAAAGCAACTTTAAGGGGTTTATAATCTCACTTTAATTAAACATACTTACTCACTTAGTTCAGGGGAAAAAGTCAGCACTCGGAACTTCAAAGTAAATACAAACAGAAATTACAAGCAGAGATGATATAAACAGAGCAAATAACACAAATCAGCATGCAAAGCTTCTGTCTGTGCATAGCAATATATACATAATTACCAGTGAGAGAAGCACCAACATCTGGGTTTTCAAAGCTGGGGAGCTCTTTAACAGCTACCCAGAGTCTTGTCTGGCGAAATCACAGGAATGCTCTTCCAATCATGCTAACCTCAGAGTATATATAGATACTTCTTCAGGGTCAGAGGGCATCACAACCATGTGACTCCAACTCATGTGACTTAGGCTTTCTTGTGACTTAAGCAGGTCATCAAAGACTCTTGATTAATCAAAGAACTCAATTCAAACAAAGGCAAGTCTCAATCAAAGGCACTTGATTACCTTAGTGCTGAGAACTAGAACTCCAAAAGAAAGAAGAGCAAAACAAAAAGTTTTACTTTGCTTGCCATTACACAGACATGCAACCCATCACTGGGTTTCTCTTTACCAACAGAAATTACAAAAAAAAAAAAGAAATTACAAGTCATAGTTACATAGGCTGATAGCTAGAAGCCTTTCTACCTTGGAGCAGGAACACTAAGCATGGCCTTCTAGAATTCTGGGTTGCCTCCCACATCATGATGAGGTATCAGAGGATGGGGGAACCTTAGTTGGAAGAATACTATTTTGGAGAATGAAATGCTGGTGTGTTAATTTAATAATATATTTATTTCTGTGCATCCTTTACTTGTTGCCATAATCCATATGGCAAAGTAGGACCATTAAAATCAAGTATTCAATTTCAACAAGTCTGTGAGCACAGAAATGAAGTTGCAAAACCATTACATCCAGTCGGGCTTTGTGAAAAGGATGCATGATGACAAACTACTAAAGTATTTTTTGCATGTGTTTTTTGTACTACAGAGAACAGTGTTCCAGAAAGACATTGTATTCAGTTTCCTTTGTCACTTTAAAAAGCAATTCACAATATCCTGATCCTCAGATGTCTTGAAGATGAGGGAGAAAGTTGCCCTCAAATTCCTTTCTGAACTAACCCATTCTGGGACAATCAACCTGGACTTCCAAATGGAACAGTAGATCTAGAAACTATGTCATAAACCTGAAAAGAACTTGGGAAATGCTTCTTATAGGGGCTTGCACCATTGTTGCTTTTGAAAATCCAACTAACATGAGTATCTCCTAATCCAGGAATACTGTGCAGTCAACTGATTTTTTCACAATTTATTACAGTTATTCCTGACATTTACCATCTGACATCTTCACTAACCAGATTCAGGCAGCATTCTGGGAGTCTTGCCTCTTGGTAATTACTGATCCTAGAGATGATCACCACCAGTTTATGATGAAATCCTCTTACATTTACCTCCCAAATTTTACCTCCCAAATACTTTAAGCACTATGGAACACAGAATCCGCACTTTGATATGTGGACATTACCATTGCATGCACCAATAAAGGAGATTACTCAGTGCATCTAATGTGATAGATATGTGTGTTGCTAAATCCTATGATCAGCCATGGGAGGTCATGCCTGATCTTTACTTCTATGGGACTCCAGAGGAGAGTGAAAAGGAGGAGGAGGCAGCAGCTGAAAAGGTAGGGGAGTTCCAAGGTGGATGAACTGCCTCAGCTCCAGAACTCACTGTTATTCTATCTGAGGTTTCAGATTGCTCTGAAGGAATTTAATTGCCATCTGTGCCCATTCAGCAGTTCCCTAATGACTGGAACATTCAGTCTGCTACTGAAGACTGGTCTGCAGCTCCTACTGCTTAGGTCACTGAGCTGGTAAGAACTAAGCTTTATCCGATATGCTTTTTTTTTTTTTTAATTTTTGCAAGGGGGAAGGCAGGGCAATTGGGGTTAAGTGACTTGCCCAAGGTCACACAGCTAGTAAGTGTGTCAAGTGTCTGAGGCCGGATTTGAACTCAAGTCCTTCTGACTCCAGGGCCGGTGCTGTACTCACTGTGCCATCTAGCTGCCCCTCCCATATGCTTTTTACTAGTGCTGAAATATGCTGAAGGAAAGCAAACACCAGTTTCTCACAACAACAACAACAACAACAACAACAAAATCAACTGATGCTGGAGAGACCACAGTAGGAAGGAATGCTCTAAGAATGTCCTGAAAAACAGCTCCAGGAAATGTATCACAGCTGTAGAATTCTGAGAAATATATCCGCCAAAAGAGAATTCTATAGCTGGCAGACCAAATATCAGATGGACTGGCTTGTTTTGAGCAAAGGTGACTGACAGCAAAGAGTTGGATCTATGCAAATAGGAAAAAAAAATCAGTTCCTAAAAGTGATTATAATGACTACAAAACAAAGAGCAATTTTTGCATAGAAGCAAGGTAGAAAGATCTTGATCTAACATCTGTTTTTCAGTCACATCTTCTGACAGTGGATTATATTAACAGTGACCTTTGAACACATACATTATTTGAATTTGTATATTCTGATTTCTGTTGTAAGAATCCTACCAAGATAGATAGAATTTTATGATCAGAAAGAAGTCCTAGAGGATTGAAAATTTTAAGTTATACATCCTTTTATTTGCAAAATTCCAGATATTAAGAATAGTTTTCAAAAGCATAATTCTGATAACTATCCTACCTCACAAACTGTCTCAATTTCTTTCCTTTCTCAAGCAAGCTTTATTTTCTGCACAGATTTTCTAAGTATACCAAAGGAGGAAATTTCAAGGAGGATTTAGCTACATGATTTCTATTACATCAGATTGCTTAATCTTAACCCAGTTTTTATGCTGATAAGGGTGAAAATAACCTTCCATTTAATATTAAACATCTATTTAGTAGCTACTGCCTACTATGTGCTAAATAATGTGCTAAATGCTGAGGGGTACAATGATGAAAAAATGAAAACATATCCCTGCCCTCAAGAAGTTTACATTCAACTGAAATGATACACAATGTTCCAAGTGAGCAAGGATGGACTTGCTTTCACACATAGCCAACCAGCAAGGCAACCTGACTCTGACCCTAAATGTTTGTTGAATTGGATTGAATCACCAAAACATTGGTTTTCAATTCTAAAGTGAATTTGGATAGTAGCTTGTGTGTGTGTTTGTGTATTTATGTATATATTTATTATATTGTCTTTCTTGACTATTGTTTTTGAATATAATTCTATTTTTAGGTGAAAGACCTTGATTCTATATATCCTAATTAGGTGGCAACTGTAGAAGCATAATCAGTTAAGGAAAATCAAGTATGTGGGGGTTGCTAAATTTCCTGAATTAAGAATAGCAATAGCCACCTACTGGCCACACCAAAGTAGTACCATAGATAGTTCTCAGCTAAGAAACCCCCTCTTCCGTATACCTTTTTAAAGCTCTCCCCCTGCCAGTTTTTAGTGCTTCCTCCCTCCTTAAATAACTTTGTTTTATACATACATTTAGTTATTTGCTGTGTTTTTCTCCTCTTTCATGTTTTTGTATTTGCAATCCCAGTGCCTAGCACATAGTAGGCACTTATTAAAAGCTTATTGATTTAGTAGAAGAGGACTAGAGGAAGACCAAGAAAGAGGGGGAAAGGAGTAAGATAGAACAAATGGGAAAAGGAACAGAGAACTAGCCTTCATTTTTATGCCAGACCATCAGCCAAAAGGCAGACTTTGTTTCAATGTAAGGAAAAACTTCAAAACAATTAGGACCATTGAAGGGTAGAATTGCTACCTCTTCCCCAGAGTTCCTATAGTTTTGTGAGCCTCAGCTCCAGCCAAATCCAAGAAATAAAGACCCAAACACACACACACACACACACACACACACACACACACACACACACACACACACGCACACACACAAACATAAACACACACTCAAGTTTTCACACTGTGACCTCCATGCACATTCTTAGGAGTAGTGTGTGGTAATGAATACTATACCTGGAGTCAGGAAAACATAGGTTTGAATCCTTCCTCAGACACTGGCTATTTCTGATAACCTGGACAAGTCATTTAACTGCTCTGAATCTCAATTTCCTCTTACTTAAAATGAAGATTAAATGAATACCTGCCTCATGGGGTTCTTATGAGGCTCAAATGAGATGGCATACGTAAAGTACTTTTCAAACCTTAAAGTACTATGCAGATATTATTATTATTATTAATAGGCATTCACAGTCAAATATTAACACACATATAGACATACTCACACAATGACTCATATTTACAAATATACATATAAAATGCACATACAAAGACATACCTAAAGTGCTTTCTTACCTTAATTTTATGGCACCACATGCAGAAATTTAGTACTGAAGTGATCCTAAAAATATTTATGGGCCTCATAAAAAGTAAGTAATTATGATGTGAGAGAGGAGAGAGAGACTTCCATCTAGGATCTGGGCATCAAAGCCAAGGCTCTGGGGATATAGCTACCTATGAAGAGAGGCTGAAGGGGCAAAATGAAGAGTACTTTTTAGTATTAATTTTTATAAATGTACATGTCTTAATTCCAGAAATATCATCTCATATCATGTTATTTAGAGAAACATACGAAGGCTGCCATGGAGACTGGCAGAAGCATGGGAGGGACCTTTGAAGAGAGAAGGTGCGAAAGAGAGCAGAAAGACTATGGAATGTTGGTGGGCACAGAGAGTCCAGGACTGGGGAGCAATTTTATTTTTATTGAAAGTTGGACTTGGAGGCAAGTGGAGCTCTCTGAGTTGGTGTCAAAGGGTTTGGCATAGGATATCTGTGTGTATAATGTACAACTATTAATATGGATTTGATACCATTTATGGAGTGGTTGTCACACAGATTCAGCATTAGTTGAACCTATCCTAAAATAATGGTTACAATTTGGCACTCTATTATTTAAGAGACATGGAAAACTTTTTTTAATTTAAATTTATTTATTTAACATATTTAGTTTTCAGCATTGATTTTCACAATAGTTTGAATTACAAATTTTCTCCCCATTTCTACCCTCCCCCCCACTCCAAGATGGCATATATTCTGGTTGCCCTGTTCCCCAGTCAGCCCTCCCCTCTATCACCCCTCTCCCCTCCCATCCCCTTTTCCCTTCCTTTCTTGTAGGGCAAGATAAATTTCTACTCCCCATTGCCTGTGTATGTTATTTTCTAGTTGCAAGCAAAAACTTTTTTTTTTTTTGTTTTTGAACATCTGTTTTTAAAACTTTGAGTTCCAAATTCTCTCCCCTCTTCCCTTCCCACCCACCCTCCCTAAGAAGTCAAGCAATTCAACTTAGGCCACATGTGTATCATTATGTATAACCCTTCCACAATACTCATGTTGTGAAAGACTAACTATATTTTGCTCCTTCCCAACCCATCCCGCTTTATTGAATTTTCTCCCTTGACCCTGTCCCCTTTCCAAAGTGTTTGTTTTTGATTACCTCCACCTCCCTCTGCCCTCCCCTCCATCATCCCCCCTTTTATTTTTTTTTATCTTCCTCCCTCTTCTTTCCTGTGGGGTAAGATACCCAATTGAGTATGCATGGTATTCCATCCTCAGGCCAAATCTGATGACAGCAAGATTCACTCATTCCCCCCTACCTGCCCTCTCCCCTCCTCCCACAGAACTGCTTCCTTTTGCCACCTCTGTGTGAGATAATCCACCTCATTCTATCTCTCCCTATCTCCCTCTCTCAGTATGTTGCTCTCTCATCCCTTAACTTGATTTTATTTCTTTTAGATACCTTCCCTTCATCTTCAACTCACCCTGTGTCTGCTCTCTCTCTTTTATATATATACACACACACATAGATATATACATACATACACATTCACCTATATATACATAAACATATATATATGCATATTCCCTTCAGCTACCCTAATACTGATGTCTCATGTATCATACACATCATCTTTCCATGTAGGAATGTAAACAAAACAGTTCAACTTTAGTAAGTCCCTTGCAATTTCTGTTTCTTGATTACCTTTTCATGCTTCTCTTGATTCTTGTGTTTGAAAGTCAAATTTTCTATTCAGTTCTGGTCTTTTCACTGAGAAAGCTTGAAAGTCCTCTATTTTATTGAAAATCCATATTTTGCCTTGGAGCATGATACTCAGTTTTGCTGGATAGGTGATTCTAGGTTTTAATCCTAGCTCCATTGACCTCCGGAATATCATATTCCAAGCCCTTCGATCTCTTAATGTAGAAGCTGCCAGATCTTGGGTTATTCTGATTGGGTTTCCACAATACTCAAATTGTTTCCTTCTGGCTGCTTGCAGTATTTTCTCCTTGATCTGGGAGCTCTGGAATTTGGCAACAATATTCCTTGGAGATTTCTTTTTGGGATCTATTTGAGGAGGCGATCGATGGATTCTTTCAATTTCTATTTTGCCCTGTGGCTCTAGAATATCAGGGCAGTTCTCCTTGATAATTTCTTGAAAGATGATATCTAGGCTCTTTTTTTGATCATGGCTTTCAGGTAGTCCAATAATTTTCAAATTCTCTCTCCTGGATCTATTTTCCAGGTCAGTGGTTTTTCCAATGAGATATTTCACATTGTCTTCCATTTTTTCATTCCTTTGTTTCTGTTTTATAATATCTTGATTTCTCATAAAGTCACTAGCTTCCACTTGCTCCAATCTCATTTTTAAAGTCGTATTTTCTTCAGTGGTCTTTTTGACCTCCTTTTCCATTTGGCTAATTCTGCCTTTCAAGGCATTCTTCTTCTCATTGGCTTTTTGGAGCTCTTTTGCTATTTGAGTTAATCTATTTTTTAAGGTGTTGTTTTCTTCAGTGTATTTTTCAGCATTTTTTTGGGTCTCCTTTAGCAAGTCATTGACTTGTTTTTCATGGTTTTCTCGCATCCTTCTCATTTCTCTTCCCAATTTTTCCTCTACTTCTCTAACTTGCTTTTCCAAATCCTTTTTGAGCTCTTCCATGGCCTGGGACCAGTTCATGTTTTTCTTGGAGGCTTTTGTTGTAGGCTCTATGACTTTGTTGTCTTCTTTAGGTTGTATGTTTTGGTCTTCTTTGTAACCAAAGAAAGAATCCAAAGTCTGAGACTGAATCTGGGTGTGCTTTCGCTGCCTGGCCATACTCCCAACCAACTAACTTGACCCTTGAGTTTTTCAGTGGGGTATGACTGCTTGTAGACTAACGAGTTCTATGTTCCACGTTTGGGGGGGAGGTGCCAGCTCTGTCACACCTGCACTACTCCTTCCCCAAGAACCCCCAGTCTGGACTGGGCTTACATCTTCAGCAGGCTGTTGCTCTCCTGCTCTGATCCGCCACTTAATTCCTCCCACCAGGTGGGCCTGGGGCCAGAAGCAGCAGCAACTGTAGCTGCCCCACCTCCGCTGCCCCCAGGGCTGGAAGCCAAACCGTGAACTCCTTCCACTCCCGCAGCTTTTCCCACTAACCTTCTCCTCAGTCTTTGGTGTTTGTGGGTTGAGAAGACCAGCAACTGCCGCAGCTCACCGACACAGGGCACCAGGGCCTGCTCCGCCCGGCTTCTGGTCTGGTTGATCCACGCTGCTCAGGCTGGGCTCTGCTCCACTCCGTTCCCAGCTCCCAGCTCCCAGCTCCGTGTGGGATAGACCTCACCCAGAGACCATCCAGGCTGTCTTGGTCTGGAGCCCTGCTTCCCTCCGCTGTTCTGTGGGTTCCGCCGCTCTAGAATTGGTTCAGAGCCATTTTCTATAGGTTTTTGGAGGGACTCGGCAGGGAGCTCAAGCTGGTCCCTGCTTTCCAGCCGCCATCTTGGCTCCGCCCCCTGAGTCCACACAACATGGAAAACTTTAAAAAACTTAATGAGAATATATGAATAATATCCAATAGACCCAAGGGCTAAACATAGAGCCAAAGGATGAGAAAAAGATGAAGGAACCAGGATTATCAAAGATGATGTCAATGACTGAGGTTTAGAAAATACATCTGGCAGGTCGCCTTGACAACTGGACAGCCTGGTTTAGATAATAACACTGGGCTTTTAACAAGGTATAGCTTCTTTGTTCACATTAATGGGATGAATGGGTGAACTCGATAATCAAAAATAGTGGCTACTTGAGCACATTCAGTGTCTTGACTTATTAACTCTTAAGTTTTCTGCTATCCAAAATAACAAGTGGATTAGTCTTTGAATTCCAAAAGCATTTATTAGGGAATCAAAAAGTTGTAGTTAAGTGACAATACTGTCCATATCATTGAAAATTTATGTGATGCAACACAAGAGAAACATAGTAAGGATCCATGATATTATAAGGTGGAAGTCTTCGAATCTGAGATGATTGCCTCAGCTGAGATGCCCATGTATCCTTCCCAACTCCAGGCTACCCATCCCTGCAGGCACAATCTACTTTCAGTTAGTCAAATTTCAAAGCCAGGCACAATACAGACCAGTGACTTCTGACTTAATGATTTCATAGATGTTTGGGATTTAAGTTTTATAATCATAGTGGTTCAGTAAACACCCAGTTGGTCCTTTAAAACAATTTACCCATTTATTGATTCAATTCATGGCATGCTTGAGGAAGAGCATATCAGACAACCTTGAAGAATTAGCTGAGTAAACTTCATCCAGCCACCTATTAGGACATTAGGTTACCCAGCATGGACATCTTGCCATCGTTCTGCTTTCCTCTCCAGGAACAATGAACTTTTAATACTCAAGAGTCCAGGAGAGGAGCCAACATGGTAGAACAGCAGGAAGAAGTAAGCTGAGCTTCTTGCCATTTCTCCCACAACATCTTCAAAGAGAACTAGTCCTGATCAAAAAATCAAAGGAAAAAAATCACAGTAAGTCTTATTTAAAGTCCAAGAGAGAGATAGAAAGGTCAGTGGACATTGCAAACAGGGTAGCCAGGAATGGCCACTCAGAGTATTACAGCACAATGAGAAGGCTGTGCACCTGAGCAAGAACAAGCATCTGAACAAATGGGCCCAACCTTGTTCAGTGTACAGGAATAGCTACTAACTGGCAATTCTATTGCTCTTAATTCAGTTCACAGTCACAGATTCAGGGCTGTCTGAGATGGGGGCTTTCACCTTAGCCCTAAGGAAAACAAACTCTAACAAATGAAGGGAAGGAAGGAAATAAGCATTTGTATAACACCTGCTGTATATCAAGCACTTTATATGTTGTTCTCTCATTTGATCCTTACAACAACTCCGTGAAATAGGGGCTTTTATTAGTCACTAATCGGCTTTGTGGATTTGCCCTGAGGCTGAGCTGTCCTGATTGGTGGGTGAATGAGTGAAAATTCACCCAGGCCACTATATAGATAGCCACTGATTTAATGAAGAATGAAGACTATTGCTGGAAGTTGACAGACTGGCCACTGTCATGGAAACCTATGGTATTCTTCTGATCTAGGTAAGCCTCTGAAACTTAAGAAGAGTAGAACCTCACTGTTTAGGAGTTCTGGAAACCTTCCTTAATTATGAGTGCATTTCTGTATGTCTCTTACAGTTTACCAACATTTCAGATGGCATGTAGGAAAGTCCTATGTGATATCTATGTTTCCTCTCTCTCTGGGCCCTTCACTCTAGGTATATCCTGTTCTATGGATATGTTTTCTACTTCCCCATTGTCTGGGTGTTAGTCTTCTGCTCTTGGTGAGCCTGTGATGGTAAGGTTTTACCAAGAGAACCTTGGCCTGATTTCTGATGGGGTATCTCTCTGAGACTCTGCTCCAACCACTTAAGGATACTTTTAAGAGCCCCAGATACAAGGCCAATACTAGTCTTGCCTCTGGATTGAAGGCAGCACTTTCAAGCTGATATAAATGATTTCAGCAGGTGAGATGATGAGTCCATGTCATCACTGATCTGTCTTAGCCCCGGCTTACCTTGAAAATCTGAGATCATCATCTTGGTCTGATAAGGGGAAACCATCACGTTCATAAAATCGATTAGTACAGCTAGGAAAGAGGAGATAATTTTGGACATCATACTAAACATACACAAATACTGAATGCTGCTGAGGTGATTAGCAACCACACTATTAGTCCCTCACTGCTTAGTGGAGACCATTGCTATGGAAAACAATAAAGGCAAGAACAAGAAGTTCCCCAGTCAAAACAAATTCAGAGGAAGCTGGAAAACAGATCCAGTCATTCCTGTCTGGGCATTAAAACTTCAGAACTTTAATTACATCAAATGGAGAAAACTCTGCCATACCTGACCATCTATTGTTTGCCTCAGCATTAGATTTCTGCTACTTGACTCTAGACCTTGCCTCTCCCATGACCTGCCTCATATCTTTTTTTTGATACTGGTTTTTGGCCCTGCTTTTGCTCCAGATCCCAGTTTCCACTTCTGGTCCCAAAGCTCAATGATCTGTACCCCAGATCAGCTCAATCCCATGAAGTGTTCAGTTTCTACCTACTCAGGAGTCTCCTGAGACATTGCTTTTGACGCATCATCACTGCTCAAGCCAGAAAGCTTCAATAATGTAATTGAATCCACAAAGCTACATCCATGATGGGTGGTCCTGACCCTGGGGAATAATACATCATTGACCACAGACTAGCCACTTAGTCACAAAATGATAGAACCTCACTGGTCATATAGTTCAACCCTCATCTGAACAGTAATTCTCTCTACAAGATTCTTGACAACTGATCATCCAGCTCCATTATAAGAATTCCAGACCCATCCCAATTTTGTTTAGCATTGTTAGGAAGTCTTTCCTCATGTTAAGTCCAAATACACCTCTCAGTAATTTGCATCCTTTGTTTCTAGCTCTTAGCTCTAGGGCCAAAAAGAATAAATTTATCTTCTCTTCTATATGACAGTCCTTCAACTGCTTAAGGATGGTCATTGTGATTCCCCTAAATTTCTCTTCTGTAGGTTGAATGTCACCAGGGCTTTCAAATGATACTTCTATGGCTTACTATCAAGACACACACCATTCAAATCATGTTCCTCTGGGCATGCTCAAACAGGTTTCCATCTGTCCTAAAAGATGACTGACCTAACTGAAAATTGTTGCAGATGTGGTATAACCAGAGCAGAGGATATCAGAGTTGAGCAACTTCATTTTAGACATGATTTTTCTAGAATATGAGGGAGTCTAGCATCAAATTAGTTTCAAGGCTGCTGTGTAACATTATTGACTCACAGTCCACTAGGATCCCCAGCTCTTTCTGGAACCTCCCTAGACATATCTACCTCACCCTGTATTTGTGCAGTTGATTTTTTTGGTACTAAGGAGTAACTTATAACTATTAAGTTTCATCTTGCATCTAACAAGCTCACTCATCCTACTCAGATGTGATAAAACCAGTATTTTTCTCCCCCATAGCCCCAGCTTCCCTGACTCAGCTTCCTTCCCACATACAACCACCAAACAATTTATTGGGCCCTATTTTCTCTAGCAGCTTCCCTGATGCAACTTGCTATCCCTTCAACTCCTCAACCCCCACCCCTACCCCATGCAACCTGAGTGAACCCAGCTTCCCTGACATAGCTTCCTGATAAGGAAGTCCCAGATAAGTATAATGTGGGACTCTCAAACTTTCTGGGTGCCTGAGACCACACAAGTCACCATTGACCAGAGGCAATTTCCAGATGGAAACAAAGGGGGCCATGTCCAGAGAAGCTAAGTACGACTATATCCTTGTTGTATATTCTTGCTGTTTTAGGACAAAGTAAACCTCCTCCATTGTTAAAAATTCAGAAGCTTGTGAATGAATGTCTTATTTCATCCCTGCATTGAACCCGAACTAAGAGGGTGCTGGCTTTGGAGTCACACCAACAATATCTATCAAGGATCAAGAGGCCTATTGTGACATCCAACATATTGATTATTCCTACCAACTTTGTGTCAGCTGATATTTTGATAAGCATGTCATCTGTACCTTCACTTAAATCACTGGTAAAAATTTTGAACCAGGGTCAATGATAAAGCTAGAAATCTGGGATGCTCCACCTGAGACCTTCTGTCAGGCTGACATGCATTTACTAAACACACCTCTAGCGGTTTTCCAGGTTGAGGAGAATAGCATTAAAAACAAATGGAGAGCTGGATTTACTTTCCAAATCAAAAGCAAGACATTTTAATCAGCATGTAAAGTAACTTTCTTGGCCTTGGCCTTTGGCATGCCAAACACAAATGGAGACTGTGGATCATTTTGAATGGGATCGGCAGTCTATACTCTTTCTCTGCAGGAAGTCCTAGAAGAATGAGTCAGAATAAGCTCCTCTAGTGCATCAAGCTTTCCTGAAATGATCGCACGGCTCAAAGGTTTGCAAACCTTTCAAATACAAGCAAGATGGTTTTTCGTATAAGAGCCTACTCACTGAAAATTTGGAGTATTTCTCAAAAGATTTCAAATGCAAATTTCCAACTAGACTTGCACATAAAATCCACAGTTATATCATGTTAAAATGTATATATTTATTCCCACAAAAGTCACCCTTCATGCCAAATAAAAATATTGTCAATTAAATAGCTGTTATGGCACGCAAACCATTTTCCCCTTGCTAACAAACTACAAAGACTTCATATGGGAGCTACAGGAGACTTTCAATGATCTAAGTGACTCCAAATCCATTGAGCCACAGAACTGTCATCTCCAGCAGGGGAGGGCCTCAATCACTGGAGCATACAAGCAGCCTCTGGATGCTGACTCAGAGTGTTCTGGAGGAGGAACTGGCTGACTGATGGATCTTTTTATGGAGGGCTTGGTAGACATGATTTGGGATAAGTTATCAAGGAATAAGATGACAACTTCACTGGGCTCATGAAACAAAATTTATGCTTGGATAGAAAGCTTACACCTGGTCAAGGCAACGTCAGGCTTCACACAGGTGCCATCCACTTCATTTTCCAAACCCTGCCCTATCTCTTACCCCCACAAATCCATGAAGCTTTGAGTGGGGGATACAGGAGGGATCATCGCACTGCAGAACATCCCAAACTGATACCTGCAAAGCCCAGTGATGTGCTTTTACTACTGACAGCATCCCTGGACAAGAGTCTAAGGGAGCAAAGAAATGTTAGGATTTCACTATGAGGGGCCTGTTGACAGAATAAAATCTACTACCTTGCCCCACTAGCCTTGCCCACCATCCAGAAAACTGGTTTTCCTATTTCACCCTCTGGACTGAAATCTGGACTCCAGCTCTGGGCTTTGGTGAGCTCAGAAGCTTCTTCCAGCTTCTTGGAAATAAAACTGGCCCAGAGAGAGCAAGTGCTTTTCCATCCCTAGATATGGTCAGGTGCAATATAGAGCATCTTTTATCTTTTCAATCAGGACCAATGATTCAAAAACTCATGCTCCTTGGTCCTGTAAGGGCAAGCAAAGTGGGATTTTTTTTTTTGCTGTTTTTTTCTTTTGGAGTTAAGTCTCTGTAACACATTAAGTGCTTAATGAAATGTTAATGGAATGCAATGTTAATGGAATAGGATTTGCTTTGAGCTCTGGCCCACCTCAAAGCTATGGTGAATTCTGGGTCACATAGAGCCTGAGTCATGTGGAGCCCAGAGTGGGAGGAGTTTGCCAAAAAAGGGAAAAACAGCAGGAAGTGAGAGCAAGGCAGAGCTGAGAGAGAAGCTAGCAAACTGTGGGCAGGAGCCCCTGGAGCCTACTGTTGGTCAGGAAGAACTTAGAGTGGAGCAGTCCCTGTGAGTTGAGACCTGGTGCAGGAGAAGAGAGCTGCCTATGTATGAATCCAGGTGAGAGTCAGGAGGGGTCAGCCCACAGATGAAGAGCCATGGAACAGGGAAGTCAACCTTGAGTCAAGATGAAAGAGAACTTTACTTGGATGGTTGGTGTAGATTAAGGAGATTGTTCTTACTGTGACCTAGGGGTGGATGGTGTGATATTTTCTGTTACCTCTTAAGGATGTGTTGTGCTAGGGAAGACCTTAGCCTGGGATCCCCTGCTGTATAAACAAGTATTTTGGGGAATGCTACTAAATGCAATGATATATGCTATGCGCCATATGACATACTGAGTGTTATGATACATACATACATACATACGCACAAATACATACATATATACACACATATATTTTATATATATATGATATGTTTTGCTTAAGGATGTTGCTATGAGTTATTGAATAATGTTTAGTATCTGAATAGAGAGTTCATTATACTATGTGATTAAACCCTTGAAATTATTCACAGCAGCAGTCCTCAGGTGCGCTGCCATGATTGCCGTTTACAGATCCCCTGTGAAAACACAAAGAGAGTGCCTCACCCTCAATGTCTCCCAGTTCCCCTATATTTCCTATGATTCTGGCGGGGCGGGGGGGGGGGGGGGAAGGTCCAAGTGAATGGTTTCAGCCAGTTACAAATAAAATGGGCAGTTTTCTTCATCTGTCTCCCATGCCTCAATGTTTTCCCTCCTCAACTCCACCTACTGACTTCCCTGGCTTCAAGTCCCAACTAAAATCCCATTTTTCAGGAAGTCTTTCCCAATCCTTCTTAATTCTAGTATCTTCCCTCTGTTAATTGTTTCCTATTTATCCCGTATATAGTTTGCTTTGTATGTATTTTTTCCACATTGTCTACCCCATTAGATTGTAAGCTCCTTGAGGTCAGGGACTGACTTTTGCCTCTTTTTTTATCTCCAGCACTTAGCCCAATACCTTGCCCATAGTAAGCTCTTAATAAATGTTTGCTGATGGATTGGTTATTCTTCCATAATATGTTTCAGGCCTCACCAATTAGCAATCTGGCACCCTGCCACAGAAGTTAGACCATAACACTCTTAACCCTGCCTCTTCTGCAAATGATATATCTGGGGAATCTGGCAGCTGCAAAAGTTTGTCTAGATCTCATCAAGCTTACTGAAGAACAACAGGTATAGAATTCTTACTCTCAGACCCTATCTAGTCTACTATCTAACAGGAAAAATCTTCCAGGAAAAAGGACAGTATTTGATGGACAGCTCCATTTCTGATCAAGGGGATATATTACCTTTTGGGTAAGCTCAGAGGGTGATATTGAGTTCATGCCACAACAGACTGGAGGCAGGCTACACAATCTGCTATTCAAGACCCTCACGTAAGTCACGAAGTCACGTAAGAATTCTGTTGATCCCATCTATGGCATGATATTAGCCAGTACATTTGGGCTCTGTAGTATGTGCCCAAACAAGGACCCAGTGGCCAAACTGCCACATTATAACCATTTCCAACTGTCCTGAAAACCTGAACAGCAGTACTGATGGATTTAATAAATGAGTTCTTAGCCCAACAGACCTGTGATTTCTAAAGTGTGGGAACTCCCTGCACCAACATAGATGATAGCCCAACTATGATTTATAACCTTAGGGTATTTCTTATGACTCAGAAAAGCTAAGTGGTGCTGCTTTTTATTTATTTATTAAATTTAGTTAATTATATATAATATATTAAATTATTTATTATTTATTTATTTATTTATTTATTTAAATGCTTCTTGTCAGTGGTAGTTGGTTTTGTTGTTCAGTGGGTCAGTCACATACAACTCTTTGTGACCCTGTGGACCATCGAACACCCATACTGTCCGTGGAGTTTTGTTGGCAAAGATACCAAAGTGATTTGCCATTTCCTTCTTTAGTAGATCAGGGCAAACAGAGGTTAAGTGACTTGCCCAGGGTCACACAGCTAGTAAGCTTTTGAGGATGGATTTAAACTCATGTCTTCCTGACTCCAGGATTAGCATTACATCCACTGAACTACCTCCCAGCCTCCTATGCAAACAGAGGTTAAGTGACTTGCCCAAGGTCATACAGCTAATAAGTGTCTGAGGCTAGATTTGAACTGGGATCTTCCTGACTCCAGGCCCAGCACTCTATCCACTGTGCCATCTAGCTGCCTTATTTCAATGGTAGACAACCTCACAAAAAGTAACTTGCTTCATCTGACCATATAACTCTCCTACTCAGTTAACTCCCATGGCTTCCTATTGCTTGTAGGATGAAAATAAATTCCTCTGTATAGTTTTAAAAGCCCTATACAACCTGGTCCTAGACTGACTTTCTAGCCTCACTGGAAATTACTTTCCCTCTTACATTCTTCAATCCAGCAAAACTGTTCTCTATGTTCCTTACTAGACATGCTATTTCCCCTCTCCATGCCTTTGCATTACTGATCCCACACGCCACAGATGAGGAATTCCTGCCCCAGAGTCCCTCACTCTCCTTTTGACATAGCTCAAGCACTATTTTCTTCCTGAAGCCTTCCTGATTCACCCAATCCCTATACCCTCCCAGATTATCATATATTTAAATATTTTTTATTTATAACTTTGCATTTATGTTGTATATATTTTATATATACTTGTACATTTAACATGTAAGCTGCTTGGGAGCAGGGATTGATTCATTCTTTGTACTTGTATCATTAGCACCTAGCACAATGCCTGGCAAATAGTATGTCCTTAATAAAATACTTATTGATCAACTGCTTGAACCCCTGCTCCAGATTTCTTGACGTAGCCAAGATGGTTTGGTTAATTCTCAAGGACACTTTCAGCACATGGCCTCCCTTCCACTTCACAGTGTCAGTCTATTGTCTTTACTAAGGTTTTTACCTCTCCTCTACTTATTACCTGCAGTCCAATGGTTAGTTAGAGAGAACCAACAAGAAACTACAGCAATACCCTTACTCTTCTGCTAAACTATTGGTCTACCCTTTGGCTCATTACAGAGTTCTAGAGTTATAAGAACCTGATGTACTTTTCCACTCTGAACACGCTCTTAAACTATGACTTTCATCCTTAGCTCTTCTGTAAAATCACTCCTCATACTGACATAGATAACTCCCTTGGGGAGTTCAAGGTAACAGGCAAATGGCAGGCCCATGAGATGAAAAGTGGAAGATGATAGAATCTCAAGGAGGTCTTTGTACTGACGCTGCCTCTGCTTCTTGGAATCCTTAGCTTTCTTGAAGTCTGAGTTCTGGTACCACCTTCTATATAAGGCATTTCCTGATTCCCCCAATTGCTAATTATCTCTCCCTTTTGAAAACTGTGATCGTTGGACTATAAAAATTATACTAGGCTATCATCTAATATTGGTTCAGGAAATTGCTGCAATTAAGAAAGCATAGGTCTTTGACTTGTAGTCTGTATATGCTGACTACTTCCAACAGAATGGCATTGTTTATTTTCCTGTAAAGTTGATGTTCACTTTTCTGTGGGCACTTTGTGTCTCCAAGGAGAATGCAAACTCCTTTAGGGAAGGGATTGTTTTCTTTTTTTCTTTGTATCACCAATGCCTCCAATATTGCCTTGTGCATAGTGTATAATTTGTTGAACTAAATTGAATTTGCTCATTGAACCCTAAATCTTACCTCTTGATAATCTTACTTTTCAGACTTTGTTATGTTTCCTGGTTTTGACCCTGCTTCAACTTTAGGCATCACTTTCAACATCTGGCCTCTCCAGGTCTTCTATTTGATTGCTGGCTTCTTAATCTTAACTCATTTGTCACCCAATTCTTACCCATCCAGCATATTCTCTCCCTTTTCCTGATCTCCGAAGCAAGGTAGAGGGAGATGAGAAATGTTCAGAAAATACCATGAACACTGAAAAATATGCTTCTGAGGATATTTATTCTAGAGAAGAGAATACTTGAGAGGACATAACACCTGAATTAGGATGTTTCACGGAAGAGGAATTAGATTATGCTTAGCTCAAAGGGCAGAACTAGGAACAATGGGTAGAAGTTACAGAGACAAGAATTTAGATTTCAGTTCAATTCAACAAAATTTATTACGCAGCTACCACGTGAATATGAAGAGTGGGACTCTGTGTATTCAAACATGAAAAAAAAACTCAGCCCTCAAAGAGCTTACATTCTAAAGTTGAATTTCAGGGGGAAGGAATAGTCATGTAGTTTTTTATTATTTTTATCATTAATATAATTTATTATACTTATACTTTTCCTAATGCTTAATCTTCCTTGTATGTCTGATACAAATACAACCTGGCCATTGTGAATATTTTTAAAAATGTGTTTCTCTGATTTCTTGGAAAACATTTTATCTAAAATTTTCTATCCATATTCATTAGTGACATTGGCATAGATTTTCTGACTCATTTCTCTCTTTCTGTTTGAGTATCAAGATCACATGTTTCATAGAAAGAGTTTGCTGTGAGTGGTGATTTTTTCTATTTTTGTAAATGATTTCTGTCACATTGGAGTTACTTCTTCTTTAAATGTTTGATAGAATTCACTTGTAAATCCAACTGGACCAGAGGTTTTATTCTTTTAGAGTAGACTTATGGCTTGTTCAATTTTTCTTTCTGAAATCAGGTTGTTTATAGTTCCTCCTTCCTGTTTTGTTATTTAGGTATTTTTCACTTTTGTAAACATTATCGCATTTCATTTGCTTTCCATTTTATGTGCATACAATTGATCAGAATGGTTTTCATTAATTTTCTTTTTTCCTCTCCATTCCTTTTCATTATTGATTAAGGTAATTTTAGCTTTTTTCTCTCTCTTTTTTTGTAGCTAATGGTATTTCAATTTTTAAAGCAGTTGCTATATTCATTAGCTCAAGTCTTTCTCCTTTAAATTATGTTTCACTCTTCTTTGATTTTCAGGTTTTTACTGCCTAGCTTTGAGGACTATCCAAAAGGAAAATGGGTTGCCTTGAGAAATAGTAACCTCCCCAGAAGGATTTGAATGGCAGCTATATGATCTTTTGTCATGTTAAAGAGATTATTCTTGTGATTCTTTTAAGAATCCAGTATTACCTCCACAAAAAGATGAGTCACTAGAATAGGACTTCAGTGACAGTTAATAAATTATATTAGATTACCACTTGCAGATACTGATGAGGCTACTGAATACAACAAATTGACCTTTGTTTAGCTAGACCTTTTATAGCTCAGAATTGGATTTTTATTTTGCAAACTGCATCTTGGCTCCTGCTAGTATCCCTTATCAATCTTATTGAGACTGGCTGGTTTCTACCCTTTGATACCACCTCCCATTTTTGGCCTCTTTTCACTTGTTGACTTGCTTGCCCTGTTCCTCATGTTGAGAATTCAGTTTTCACCATGGACACATTGAGCCATATTCCTGCAGACCTGAATCATCCAGTGATGGACAAAACACTAACCAAATTCATTTAAGTATGCTACCATCAAGCTCATATATCCACATCCTTTTCATGAGAACACTTTATTTTACACCAAAATGAAGTTCTTCCCTAATTTGCAGATCCAGTAACCTTGTTATATCATAAAATGAAACTTATCTAGTGTGATTTGTTTTTTTCTTAAATCTACACTACTTTGTGATCACTGCTTCCCCTTTCCAAGTATTCAGGAAGGAGCTGGGTGGCTCAATGGATAGAGAACTGCGCTTAGAGTCAGGAAGATATAAGTTCATAATCCTTCTTCAAACACTAACTAAGTATATGACCCTGGGCAAGTCACTTAATTTCTGTTTCCTCAACTTCAAATGAGGATAATGTTAGTAACTATCTCCCAAGGCTGTTGTGAGGATCAAATGTAATAATATTTGTAAAGTGCTTAGCACATAGTTGATGCTTAATAAATTCTTCCTTCATTAACCATTCTTTTATTTGTGGAATTTTTCTAGGAATTTTTTCTAGAAATTTTCTAGGAATTTTTCCACGAATAGAAGTCAAGCTCATCATCCTATAGTTTGAAGAATATGACTTCTTCCCTTTTTTGAAAATCAAGACAACATTTACCCTTCTCCAGCCCTGTGGTACTTCTCCTGTTTTCTATGATCCTTCCAAAAAGCTGGTTCATTCATATTGAACCTTCAGTCCATTAAAACTTTCACACCTTTTTCAAGTGACCTTTCACCCAGCTCTATCATCTTAGATGGGTGAAACTGATGATGCAAATCAAATGTAGGACTTCATATTTATACCTAGTGATTTTAAAAAGTGATTTGGTCCAATTTTTTTGGTTTGTTCAAAGTGTTCACTATGAGACAATAATCGAAGAAATAAACAAATGGAGATTTTATTTTGGTCCCCACTTTCAGAGTGAGTACACACAGTTGTACTGGCCAATCTATAAACAGCCAAGACTTGCCTGTCTACCATCTTTAAAATACCAAATGTATATATAGAGAGGGGCAGAGATTAGAGATGTTTGAGGTAACAGTGGAAAGTGGACAACCCAGTATAGAGGATTTGGGGTCATCTTTGGGTAAGCTGTTTTGTCCTTTTTCTCTGGGTGATTATATCTGTGTTGGAAACTGTACTCCTTAAGATATGCCACCTTTCCTCTCTTACATATACAGGATCATAGATCTACAGTTGGGAAGTGACCTTAGAGGACATTTAGCCTAACCCCTTTGTTTTAGACATGAGGAAACTGAGGCCCATGAATTTTCAATGACTCGGTGGAGCTCACACTGGTGGTAAGAATTCAGTCACTCAACAAGCATTAAGTATTTACTATGGGTCAGATACAGTGCTAAGCAATGAAAATACAAAGAAAACATGGTCCTTGAACTCAAGAAGCTGCCATTTTAATGGGAACTCAGGAAACCCAAGTTCTCTGCCTCTAGAATCAATGCTCTTTCTACTGTTGTCAGCAAACTGGAATTCTACATTTCATTTCTACAGTTCTTGTAAAGCCAAAAGTAACCACTAGGTAGAAGTAGAGGACAAATTAAGAGTGGAGGAAGTCAATATTCTAGATCCAAGACTGCTTTCATTGTAGTAGGGCCTAAGGAGGCATTAGTCTCACACATGTCTCCTAAATGTCTCCTAAATTCTTCTAAAAGAATGAGATTTGGAATGCACCATGAGCGGCCTCCTTCCCTACAGATCCCTAAAATGCGTGGCTTATTTAGGAATGCAGCTTATTTAGGATTTCATAAAAATATCCCTCTTAAAAGAAAAACTGATTCTGAACCTTCAGAATTTCTACCTCCCCAACTACAAATGAATATATCTGAATTGCACAAAAGCCCCAGGCTTAGAGTAAACTCACCTGCTGCTCGGCAACAACAGGTAAATAAAACCTAAAGAATCCATTTTAGAGGCAGAATATGTGATAAGCTTCCAGCCTAGCTTCCTGTTAATCTAGTTACAACGTATCCACTCATTTGGTTCCTGTTTTTAATTTGCAAAATTCTTATTTCTTTCATCTTTTTCAAGCTTAATTTTCAGTCTCTCCATTCTTATTCTGGTGGAGGGAAGGATTCCCTTCATTGGCATTCTGGGCAGCTGTTTTCAGAAATGTAATAAACTGAAATGATGCAAATAACCTTTGCCATTTTAAGGAAGGCTCCAATGAACTTATCTGGATCCTCTAAATTAATTTACATTTATGCTTCCTACTGCAATAGGGAGTTTTGAAAGGTCTGTTGTTTACTGGTTGGCTGGCTGGCAATTGAAATTCAGCTCTTCCCCAAGGCTCTGTCACAGACGTGATCAAGTTGAAAAGTCATCTGCTGCTTGAATTAATTGGTGACCCTCTTAGTTGTTGAGAGTGATGGATTTATTCATTATTGTTTCAAATCCTGTCATTATTTCTGCTTCAATAGCAGGCTGAAGGGCAAAGCTGCAGGAATATCATCATAAATATC
Source organism: Trichosurus vulpecula (assembly GCF_011100635.1). Classification (NCBI taxonomy): domain Eukaryota; kingdom Metazoa; phylum Chordata; class Mammalia; order Diprotodontia; family Phalangeridae; genus Trichosurus; species Trichosurus vulpecula. The sequence goes on from NC_050574.1 coordinate 185,770,747, forward strand.
ATTTTAGAAATGACTTTAATGGTTCAATGTGAATTTTAAATGTATTTCACCACTATGACCATGGTAAGGGTCTGGGAGCAGCTCATGTACAATTTTTCAGTCTTTTCTCCTCCTGTGAGTGACCCCCTACTCTAAATTCCCCAGGCACATTTCCCCTTCACCGATTCTGGAACATTCATAAGGAGATGACATCGGTTTAAATACAGTCTCAGAAGTGGGCAGGTGGGGATTGGGGTTAAGGGGAAATATGAGAAGGGGGAATTATCTTGTCAGAAAGATATATGTCATGGTTTGGGTTCAAGATTCCTATCATCTTTGCTAAGGCATCTGTCTCATCTAAATATGCATTAGGGCATAGTCTAAGGAAAGGGCGGCCCTTCATGGAAAGAACTGGTTGTAAATTATATCTGAGACAATTAATTATCCATAGAATCAAAGGAAATATGATATTATAATCTGAGTTAGATCTCAGTATAGAGCATGAAACAGCTCAGTCATATAAGTGATTGACTAATCTTTGGAATTGATGGCATTATCATCTACAGTCACATAAGAATGCTCTAAATCCCTATTAATTAGAGAAATGCAAATCAAAACAAATCTGAGGTATGGCTAATGGCTAATGTGACAGAAAAGGAAAATGCCAAATGCTAGAGAGGATGTGGAAAAGCACATTGATTTTGCACTACTGGTGAAGTTGTGAACTGGTCCAACCATTCTGGAGAACAGTTGGGAACTATGCCCAAAGGGCTAGAAAAGTGTGGATACCTTTTGACACAGCAACCACTACCAGGTCTGTATCCCAAAGAGATCAAAGGAAAATGAAAAGCACCCACATACCAAACTATTTATAGCAGCTCTTTTTATGGGTAGCAAATAATTAGAAATTGAGGGGATGCCCATCAATTGGGAAATGACTAAATAAATAATTAAAGGACTAAATAAATATTATTGTGATGGAATACTATTATGCTATAAGAAATGACAAACGGAATAGTTCCAGAAGAACCTGGGAAGGCCTATATGAATTGATGAAGAGTGAAGTAAATAGAACCAGGAGACCACTGTACATAATAACAACAATATTGTAATAATGATTAACTGGGAAAGATTTAGCTCCTCTAATCAATGTAATGATCCAAGACAATTCCAAAGAACTCACGATGAAAAATGCCATCTACCTCCAGAAGGATAACTAATGTACTCTGAACGAAAATTGAAGTATAATTTTTTCACTTTATTTTTCTTGCTTTTTTTGTAACATGGCTTATATGGAAATGTATCATGTGATTTCACATGTATAAGTGATATCATATTGCTTGTCTTCTCAGTGGCTAGGAGGAAAAGAGAGAATCTGAAACTCAAACTTTTGAAAAAGAATATTAATAGTAAATACAAATAATCAAAAAAGAAATAATGGGATTATCAACAGTTTGGCTTAGGAATAAGGAAATAAAGAGCCAAATTAGATTCCTGTACTCAAGGACCTTCACCATATTAGATGTCCTCTTGGGTGGTGCCGTGGAAGGAGCTCTTGAACTGTAGTCATGAAGACCTGAGTTCAAATCCTGTCTCCAAAATTTACTAGCTGTAAGACTCTAGGCAAGTCATTTAACTTCTGCCTTTATTTCATCATCTATAAAATGAAGATAGAAATAGTACCTACATCCCAGGGTTGTTGTGAGGAATAAGTGGGATAATATTTATAAAATCCTTTACAAACCTTAAAGCAATGTTAAATATTGTTATTATTTTTATTGGTATTAGTATTTTCTGGATGTTCTAGCTTATTAGTGAGCTTCCTAAACTGTTGTACCCAGAACTGAATCCAATTCACCAGTAATTGTCTGACTAGGGAAGACTGCAATGAGCCATTGTTTCCTTACTCTTGAAAGTCTTGTCTATCCTAAGAAGTAATAGATTTTTTTTTTTTTGCTAGGACCCAGAAGGTAGAGCTAGCAGTACAGGGCGTATGGTGGTTTCAATGAGGCTTGACGCAAAGAACAACTTCTAGGCAAGTAGAGCTGTCCAAAAGTGGAATGGGTACCTCAGGAGGTAGTGGGAGCCCACTCACTTGAGGTCATCAAAGCAAAAACTGGGTGGCTACTTGTCAAGTATATTGTAGAGGGGCTTTTTTCAAGTATAGACTGGTTTAGAAGGCCTTTGGAGTCCCATCCATCTTTTAGATTATATGATTCTGTGACATCCTTGAATGATTTATTTGAACCAGGCTGTTGGTTCATCAGTTATAATGTTACTGTCATTCTAGTGTCTCAAACCCTGTTTGCCTCAGTTTCCTCATCTGTAAAAATGAGCTGGAGAAGAAAATAGCAAACCACTTCAGTATCTTTGCTAAGAAAACTCCAAAGGGGTCATGAAAAGTTAGATACTACTGAAATGACTGAACAATAGTGTAAGAAGTGGGGGGAAGAGTTTCGTTTCCAGAGTTGAAGGTGTCCCTCTCCCCCTCCCCCGCCTCAGCTTTAGCAGAATGTAAGTCAGTTGACTGATTGGAACTACTTCTAATCAGAGCTCTGATCTAGCAGAAACCAGACCTCAGGTCTGTTGGGTGAAAGGTCAGAGGCTTGTACACATGCTTAAACAAGCCATTTGAGGAGGGCATAGTTAGGGGGTTGTATCTGACCAATGAAGAGCCTGGCGGGAGATTCGAAGGGAGGGTCTATAAAAGGATTAGCATCCATCTGAGTCCTTTGTACTCTCCTGTACTCTGTTCAGGGGATGTGCCCTTTATTCAGACCAAATAAATGTAAAACATAATTAAAGCATCCCGCCTTGGGTGGTGTCCTTTCTCATGAGAAAGCAATAAAATTCCTTTTTGCCTTCTCTCAAGAATGGTCTCTGTCTATTTTTAATGTGAGTAGTGGTCTCTGACCCACACAATAGTGTCTCAACAGCAGTCCTCCTGTACACATCTGTCTAAGGATGAACTAGACCACCCTGGGTCTTCCTAGTTTTTAGAACAATTTTTATTTTTAAATCATACTTAGTAGAAAGATCAATGAATTAGAAATCAAAAGATCTGCTCTTGTGTCCTGTGTCACTAACCTGCTATATGACCATAAGTAAATGAATTCATTTTTCAAAACCTCCTTTCACTCATCCATGAAATGAGTCAAAGTGGACAATCCTATTTTAAAAAATAAGTAAAAGAAAAAAGAAAGGAAGATGAGGGGAAAAGACTGGGATATGAAGACATTAAAAACAAGAGAACCCAGAAGTGCATGAAACAAGGAAACTAAGAATAAAATGATTAGGAGAAAGATTCCTTTTCCTAGACAAACTGCAAGGAAAACTGCTAAGCAGTTAGGCACAAAGTAGGCTTAGAATTTCATCATATATAAGTTCAAAAGGGGTACATTCTGTATAGGACAAAATTTTCAAATAATAGGAGAGACATCTTTAGGAGAAACAAAGTGAATTTATTTTGCAAACCTTGCAAGATTTGGGCACACCTCCACAACGGAGGAAGCAAGGTAAAAGGGAATGCTGCCTTAATTTATACTCTTAATGAAAAGATTCCCGCCCACCTCTATCCTTTCTCACCATTGGCTGGAAGTCTAGGCATGAAAAACTAGACAGAGGACTAGGGGACCAAAGTTGATCGGGTGCATTCAGGTTTTCCCTATCTGGAACTCAACTGCTGGGGGTGGCATCTGAAAGTCTAGGAGAAGAAATGAAGAGGGTGGGTGAGAAACCTTCTTGGAGCAGAGAACAAACAGCTTACAGGTAGTCCATTATCTTCTATTTGGTACTAACATGTGAGAGAGCGGGAAAGGGCACACCCACAGCTCCAGGCCCTGACCTTCCAGAGTCACCACAAGGCCAAATCCCAAGCCTCTCCTACTCCCTCAGACATTCCCTATTTCAGAAATATGAGAAGAGTGTAACCCCTGTATTTTTTACCCTTCGAAGTCTTCACAATTTATCCTTCCCATTCACTCCTGAATGGTGTTACCATAAGCCAATTAGAAGAGCATGGAATAGTTTACTTGTCAGATCTATGGATAAGGGAAGAATTTAAAGCCAACAAGATATGGAGAGCATTACAAAATATAATATGGATAATTTGGGTTATATAAAATTAAAAGTATTTGCACAAAAAAGAAAAAATAAGTGCAACCAAAATTAGAAGGAAAGCAGAAACGGGGGTGGGGTGGTGGTGGGGGAATTATACAGCAAGTACCTCTGATAAAGGCCTTATTTCTTCAATATCTAGAGAACTGAAGCAGATCAAAAAGAACACAAATGATTGCACATTTGATAAATGGGCAAAGGATATCACAGTAGTAATCAGGGCAGGGCTTTTTGCTGTTCTTAAAGTGCCTTTAATGATTCTGGCCTTTGTTTGAATGGGGCTGGTAAAGTGGGATCTTGTCTTGGAATGTTTCTCAGCTATAAGACAATTGGGAGTCATTGACTGGAAGCCCTGTATATGGTGGTACCCTAAATGGGACTTTTCACTGCTCTTCGTTTGAGTGCTTCTAGCACTGAGGTAATCAAGTACCCCAGGGCCCTGAGATCCAAGGCTGGTGTTTGCCTTTTGGGGCTCACTCATGGAGGGAGTATTGAGACTCTGGGCAAGTCTTTGTAACTGCACCCCCCTCACCCTCCCACCCCCAGCTTTGATAACCTAAACTTCTCTGGTAACTACCTAAGCTTCTCTGGTAACTATGTATTGTGATTTGAATCAGACAAGGTCTGTTTGTTGATGTTTGCAATTTCTGTTTGTATTTGCCTTGAAGTTCAGGGGGCTGATCTTTCCCCCCTGAACTAAGTGAATGATTTCAGAAAAACCTGGAAAGACTTACATGAACTGATGCAAAGTAAAGTGGGCAGAACCAGAACACTATACACAGAACAGCAAATATTGTACAATAATAAATTGTGAATGATTTAGCTATTCACAGCAAGACGACAATCCAAGATAACCCCAAAGGACTCATGATGAAACATGTTATCCACCTGCAGAAAAAGAAGTGATGTTTTCTGAATACAGAGTGAAGCAAACTATTATTTTCTCTTTCTTTCTTCCTTTCTTTTTGTTCAGGCCTTCTTGTACAAAATGACTAATATGGAAATATTTTACATGATTGCACATGTATAACCTTAATCAGCTTGCCTATTGTCTCAAAGCAAGGGTAGAGGAGGAAAGGAGGGATGAAATTTGGATATCAAAATTTTTTTTTGAAAAATCACAAATGTTAAAAAATGGTTTTACATGCAATTTGGAGAAAATAACATAACTTTTTTTTAAAAAAATAATTACATACTATGCAATTTAACAAGGACAGCTCTAGAGGCATACTTAGCCTTAATATAAGAAAGGAATAATAAGAAATATCATGTAAAATAGAAGGAACTTTCTTATGGTGAAATAGGTGTGGGGGAAATTCACAACCAAACAAGTGTCAAAGCTCATAATAAAAGAATAAATAATACTAACTACATTACATTAGCAAATATTTGTATGAACAGTACCAATGCATCACCTTTAAAGTTAGTATCACATCAATTACATGCCAATTACACACAGATGTCATTGTGTCAAAATCAACACATGATAATTACATGCCAATCACATACCAACAACTTGCTATCACTTTAATGTGAAAGCCAGCTACAACAAACTAATTACAGGCTAGTGACACACTAACACTTCACTGTGAAAGCCAGCAGCACCAGTAGAAGCAGCAGCAAAAGCACTACCACCAGAAAAAACAGCAGCAGCAGCAGTACCACCACCACCACTAAAATCACCCCCACTGCCATCACCACCAGCACCACCACCAGCAATACCAGTACTGCCACCACCACCACCACCAGCAAAAACAGCAGCAGCAGCAGTACTACTACCAAGAACACCAGCAGTAGCAGCACCATCATAGTTAGCAACATATCAATTACATGCCTACATATCAAATACACACCAATTTTACAGTATCAAAGCCAATTTCAGAGTCAAATCCAACAATGTGCTAATTACCTGCTGTAAAAGTAGCACCAGCAGCAGCTCCAAAACCAGCAGCACCACCTTCAAAGTTAGCAACACACCAATTACATGCCAACAACATGAAAACACTTTACTTCGACAACCAGTAGCACCAGCACCAACAACACCACCACCAAGACCAAAACAAGTACCCCAGGAGCAAAAGCATCAGTATCAGCAGCAGAAACACCACCAGCAGCAACAGTATCAGCAGCAGCTCCAGAACCAGGACCACCAGCAGCAGCAACACTTTCAAAGTTAGCAACACACCAATTACACAGAACATGCCAATCGTGCACAGATACTGCTGTGGCAAAATCAACATGCTAATTACATGCGAACAGCATACCAACATTTTACTGTGAAAGCCAGCAGGAACTGCAGCACCACCACCAACACTGGTGCTGCCACTACTGCTGCTTTGACATCTGTTTTTGCTGGTGGTAGTGGTGGTAGAGCTGGAGCTGCTGGTGCTGGTGGTGATGCTGGGGCTGTTGGATTTCACAGTAAAGTGTTAGCGTATTGTTGGCATGTAATTAGCCTATTTTTGCTGACTTTTTTTTTCTTTTTTTGATATTTTTTTTATTTTTAGTTTACCACACACACGATTCTACATAATTTTGAGTTCCAGATTTTCTCCCTTCCCTTCCCCCTCACTCCCCCCTCCCTCCCCAAGACAGCATGGAATCTCATATAACTACCATGTATAACTTCGCATTGAATTAATTTATACACTAGTCAAGTTGTGGAGAAGAATTATGACCAATGGAATGAATCATGAGAAAGAAGAGACAGAACCAAAAAAAAAAAGAAAACCCCCAAAAACAAAAACAAAAGAGAATCAAAAAAGGCGAGCATGTAGTGTGCCTCAATCTGCATTCAAACTTCACAGTTCTTTCTCTGGATGAAGATAGCATTCTCCATCATGAGTCCCCTGGAGTTGTCCTTGCACCTTGCATTGCTGAGAAGAGCGAAGTCTGTCAGGGTTGGTCCTCACGGAATCCATATGTCTGTGGTTGTGTACAATGTTCTCCTGGCTCTGCTCCGCTCACTCAGCATTATGTCGTGTAGGTTTTTCCAGGTTGTTACGAAGTCCATATCATCCCCATTTCTTATGGCACAATAGTATTCCATTACCTTCATATACCACAGCTTGTTCAGCCATTCCCCAATTGATGGGCATCCCTTTGATTTCCAATTCTTGGCTACCACAAAGAGAGCTGCTATAAATATCCTTGTACATATGGGTCCCTTTCCCTCTTGGGTGATTTCTTTGGGATACAACCCTAGAAGTGGTATTGCTGGATCAAAGGGTATGAACATTCCTATGGCCCTTTGGGCATAGTTCCAAATTACTCTCCAAAATGGCTGGATCATCTCACAACTCCACCAGCAATGTAACAATGTTCCAATTTTCCCACATCCTCTCCAGCATTTATCATCCTCCTGCTTTGTTATTTTAGCCAATCTTACAGGAGAGATGTGGTATCTAAGAGTTGTTTTGATTTGCATTTCTCTAATCAGTAGTGATCCAGAGCATTTTTTCATATGCCTATAGATAGCTTTAATTTCTTCCTCTGAAAACTGCCTGTTCATATCCTTTGACCATTTCTCAATTGGGGAATGGCTTGTATTCCTATATATTTGGCTCAGTTCCCTGTATATTTTAGAAATGAGGCCTTTATCAGAGATACTAGATGCAAAGATTTTCTCCCAATTTTCTGCTTCCCTCCTAATTTTTGCTGCATTGGCTTTTTTTGTACAAAAACCTTTCAATTTAACATAATCAAAATTATCCATTTTGCATTTTGTAATGCTCTCTATCTCTTGTTGGGTCATGAATTCTTTTCTTTTCCATAAATCTGATAAGTAAACTATTCCTTGCTCTCCCAAATTACTTATAGTATCAGCCTTTACTCCTAGATCATGAACCCATTTTGACTTTATTCTGGTATATGGTGTAAAATATTGGTCTATGCCCAGTTTCTGCCCTACCCTTTTCCAATTTTCCCAGCAGTTTTTGTGAAATACTGAATTCTTGGCCCAGAAGCTGGCCTCTTTGGGTTTATCAAAGAGTAGATTGCTATAGTTGTTGACTTCTCCATCTTGTGTCCCTATCCTATTCCACTGATCCACACCCCTGTTTCTTAGCCAGCACCAGGTAGTTTTGATGACTGCTGCTCTGTAGTACAGTTTAATATCTGGTATGGCTAGGCCACCTTCTCTAGCATTTCTTTTCATTAGTACCCTAGATATTCCAGACCTCTTGTTTTTCCAAATGAATTTTGTTATTATTTTGTCCAGCTCAGTAAAATAATTTTTTGGTAGTTCGATTGGTATGGCACTGAATAGATAGATTAATTTAGGTCAAATTGTCATTTTTATTATATTAGCTCGGCCTAACCATGAGCAACTGATATTTTTCCATTTATTTAGATCTGACTTTATTTGCGTGAAAAGTGTGTCATAGTTATGTTCATACAGGCCCTGGGTTTGTCTTGGCAAATAGACTCCCAAATATTTTATAGTGTCTACAGTAACTTTGAATGGAATTTCTCTTTCTATCTCTTGCTGTTGGGCTTTGTCAGTAATGTATAGGAATGCTGAGGATTTATGTGGGTTTATTTTGTATCCTGCAACTTTGCTAAAGTTGTTTATTATTTCAAGTAGTTTTTCACTTGATTCTCTAGGATTCTCTAGATAAATCATCATATCATCTGCAAAAAGTGATAATTTAGTTTCTTCTTTTCCTATTCTAATTCCTTCAATTTCTTTTTCTTCTCTTATTGCTACAGCTAATGTTTCTAGTACCAAATTGAATAATGGGGGTGATAATGGACATCCTTGTTTCACCCCTGATCTTATTGGGAATGCATCTAGCTTATCCCCATTACAAATAATGCTTGTCATAATGCTTCATATTAAAGTACTATTATGTTGTTTAATTTTCATGTAATTAGCATGTTGATTTTTGACACAGTTATATCTGTCTGTTGTTGGCATGTAATTGATATGTTGCTAACTTGAAAGGTGGTGCTGGTGGTGGTGCTGGTGTTGCTGGTGGTGTTGTTGCTGTTGCTCTGGCTTCTGCAGGTGGCAATTATGGTGTGAGCTTTTGGTGGGGGTATTGGTGCTGCTGGTGGTTCTGCTGTTGTTGTCACTGTTTTTCCTGCTGCTGCTGTACTTGTGGTGGTTTTGATGTTGGAGCTTCTGCTGGTGATCTTGATGCTATAGCTGCTGGTGGTGGTGGAGCTGATGTGGTAGGTTTGGTGCTTGAATTGGTGCCGGTGGCTTTCATAGTAATGTGTTACCCTGTGTTGGCATGTAATTAGTGTATTTTTTGCTGGCTTTCCCAGAAAGAGCTAGTGTGTTGTTGGTTGGTAAATGGCATGTCATTATCATATTGATAATTTTGACACAATATCTGTGAGAAGTTGGCATGTAATTGGTATATTGCTATGTTTGAAGTTGGTACTGCTGGTGGATCTGCTGATGCTTGAGATACTGCTGCTGTATTTGTGGTGGTTTTGGCACTGGAACTGCTAGTGCTAGAGCTTCTGCTGGTGGTCTTGGTACTACAATTGGTCTTGGTTTCTGGTTGAGTTGGTGCTGGTCTCAGTGGTTGTGGTGGTGCTGTTGGCTTTCACAGGAAATTGTTATCCTGTTGCTTGCATGTAATTAGAATGTTGTTGCTGGCTTTCACAGTAAAGTGTTAGCCTCTTCTTGGTGTGTAACTGACAGGCCATTATCGTGCTGATAATTTTGACACAGTGATATCTGTGAAACATTGGCCTGTTTTAGGCATGTAACTGGTGTCTTGTTACCTTTGAAGGTGTTCGTGCTCATGTTGGAGCTGCTGGTGGTTGTGGTGGTGCTGGTGATGGTGCTAGAGCTGTTGCTGGTGGTGAAGTTAGTCCTGCTAGCTTTCACATTAAAGTGTTAGCTGTTGTTGAGGGTAATGGGCATGTAATAATCATCTTTGTTTATCACAAGGATATCTATTTGGTATGTTGTTGGCATGTAACTGCTGTGTTGCTAACTTTGAAGGTGGTACTGCTCCTGGTGGTGTTGCTGGTGCTGCTGGTGATGGTGTTGGTGCTGTTTTTGGTGCTGGTGCTGGTGCTGGTGCTGGAGCTGCTGCTTACTTTGCTGCTCCAAAACTGGATAAGTTGAAAATGGTGACATTATTCCTATAAAGTCGCTAATATAGCTTACAGTTTCTGGAGGAATGATCACTTCATTGTGGGCTTTCATTCATTCTTTGCTCCCTGCTACTGAAACCATTATAGTGAACTCAGCTTTACAATTTCTTAATTAGAACAAATCCTTTTATTAAGGGGATTTGTTTTGGGAAGTTTGGATTCAGTCAATGGGCCATACTTGAAAGCCTAGAGAGCCACATGTGGCCTCAAGGCCACAAGTTCCCCACCCCTGCACAATATTTATGGCCTTACTGATGGTAAAAGGATTTTCCTACATGTTAAATAACTTCTGAACAATTGTAGTATAAAAAGCAGCAGACTATTCTTGGTGTGTGATCTAGATTCCTAAACTACACAATGGAAATGAATAGTATGGAATAGTTCTAATAATAGATTTAAACTATGTGATCATTCTCCAGAAAACATACATTAAAATATATTCTATACAATAAGAAAAAAATCATCAAAAACCTGCTAGTGTGCCTCTTAGGACATGCTAAGTCCAGATGGGGGACATGGTAACTGACTTCAAGTATTTGGAGGACTGTTTTGTGTATGAAGCAGATTTATTTTGCTTGGGCTTGGAAGGCAGAGCTAAAACCAATGAGTAAGATATTGCAGCGAGGCTTGATACTAATAAGGGAAAACTTCCAAACAATTAAAGTTGTCCAAAAGTTGAATTAAATAGCTCAGGAGATAATGGGTTCTCCCTCACAAGAAGGCTTCAAGTGAAGTCTCTATTATTACTTTTGGAAAGATCCAAGATTCTAATTCAGGAACAGGCTAGACTGGATAAAGAACTATTACTCATTCTAATAAAGTTAACAATTCTGTCTCTTCTAATTACATGGTGGACCATCAAGCCTTATCATCCATCGTGTCACTGACTCCTAATATCATCCACCTCTTACCATCAGCAAGTACCTCTGGCACTGTCATCTGACTAGCTTAGTCTACACGGTAGTAGTTGTTATAAAACTAACCTAGTATATATGGAATAGATATTTCTCCAGAACTTTCATTGCATAAAGCTGCCTAGGATCATGTTCTGATAATTTTTTTTCCCCTAGAAGTGCCTTTACAAATTATTTCTGCTCTAGTACTTCTAAAAGCTCAAGCTGGGAGGAGCCTAGTTTTTAATGTACTTCCTTTGCATGATGGATGCTTACAACCTTATGTAAATGAAAGATTCCTGGGCCTTGCCATCTACCCCAGCTGAGGCACCTGTAGGATTTCTGGACCTTTCCACTTGTCCTGCAGCTGTCCTTTGTTTACATATGTCTCACCTAATTATAGTCTAAACTTGAGGGGCTATTTCACTCTTTCTGTTTGTATAATAATAATGATAGTATTTATAATGTTTACTATGTGCCAGGAGCTGCGCTTTACAATTATTATCTTATTTGATCCTCATAACAATCCTGGGAGATACGGGCTATTATTGCCACCATTTTACAGATGATAAAACTGAGGCAAATAGAGACTAAGCAACTTGCCTGGGGTTACATAGCTAAGAAGTTTCCAAGGCTGGATTTCAACTCAGGTCTTCCTGATTTAGGGCCCAGTGCTCTATCCGCTGTGCCAACTACCTGTACCAGAGATCAATACAATGGTTGGCACATAATAAATGTTTAATGCTTATTCATTCATTCATTTATTCATCTTTTAAAGCCCCAATCAAATGACACCTCTTTCATGTAACCTTCTATGACCCATCAGTTAATAATGCACTTTCCCTCCTTGTACCCACATAACATTTTATTTTGTACCTCTCCAAAGCTGGGCTTACTATACATCACTAAATTCAATTCAAAAAACATTTGTGAAATGCCTCTTTTTGCATAGTACTCTAATTTGAAATTTTTATACCTATATTTTGTTTTTATATCATCTTCATTCCCAAATGTATCCTTCCCATCCCCCCTACTCAGTGAGCCATCCTTTGTAACAAAGGTGGGGGTGGAAGTGGGGGAGAAATATGGCAAAAGAAATCAGTTCTGCAAAACTAACCCATACTTCAATTGATGTTATACAAAGTTCTACAGCTTGAGTCCTGGAGCCTAAGGGAGAAGAGGAGATTAATTCTCAAGCCATAGAAGACAAAATCAAAGAAATGATAATCATATATCATGCAAAGGAAGTGCATTAAAAACTAGGATCTTTCTAGTTTGAACTTTTTAAAATACTACAACAGAGATTATTTGCAAAGAAAAAATTGAATATGATGCTTGACAGTTTCATTCAAGTTGTGGCAGGAGTAACATCTATTCCACACACATTAAGTTAGTGTGGCAGTGGTACTAAGCTAGTAGGTTAAGCTAGTTTTTCCCCCCTATAAAGGTAACAAAATTATCCTTATGCTTAGTTGCCCTTTTCATAGAACTTCAAATTTCCTAAATCATACAAAGTTCAGAACAGGAGGTGCTGGACCTCTTTGTGCTTGATGGAATCCCTGATGTTGTGAAAATCATCTGTTTCCTGAATGGAGGTACCTCACTGTGAGAGAAACAGAGCAGTACCTAGCTGGTCTCTGAGTGTCTCATGTCCAATACTGAGTCTAGATCACTGGATTGGCCTGGGTTAGGCCTAGCCAATGTGTGAGGTAGTGAGAGAATAAAGTGTGAAGGCTTCACAGGGAATATATATATATATGTATGTGTGTGTGTGTGTGTGTGTGTGTGTGTGTGTGTGTGCGCGTGTGTGTATATTTATGTCTAAAATGTTTGAGAATCAATATTTAGAGAAAAGGGAAATGGGATAAATTTGAGTCTGTGGGAATCTGATTATTTAGCCTTTAGGAATGTCTTTCTCTCCCTCCTTCTTTAGATTTGTAGATGTCACTTCAGCTGTGAGTGGAATACAAGATTGTGAAAGCTTCCCTATGAATAACTCAGGCAATGCAATATTCAAAATAGAGATAGTACTTAAAAATTTAGTTAGGACGTGAACCTCACCAGGCCTAAGTTTCATTTTCCTGTAAATCATATGATTTCAGGGAAATCAGATGGTATTCCCTCTCCCTCTCCCCTCACCTATTTCCCCCATAGGGTAATTCTGTAGCTTTATTCCTGGTTGGATTGTGAGGCCACTTGTCTCCTGCCAATGGGGATGGGGGGCCCAGCCTCTGGGGGTGGGATTTCTTAGAATTGTTTGTATCTCCCTGCTTGCCTTCTCCCCCTCGCCTCCCTCATCAGTGCTACTCAACCCTGGTAGTGAGAGAGATGCCCAACTCTCGTGAGACTTGATCAAATAAAGCTTCTGTTTTTCCTAACTTGAGAAACCTCTTTTTTTTTTTTTACTTGAGTCGGTGGTCTTCTGACCCACACACTGAGAATAGAAGTATTTTTAAAATTTACCAAAAAAAAAAAAAAACAAACCCAACAAAAAACCAGAACATGATGTCTTAGTAGAAGTTAGTCATGTTCTTACTGTTAAATTACATTACATTTTCCAAACAGAAGAGAAGTTGTATCTTGTTTTGGATTTACTTAGGAGAGGAGCTTTGTTTATTCATTTATCCTTTACAAAGAAGATAAAGATAAGATAAATAAATATATATTCTCATCTTTTCTTTAGGTTCAAGCTTGGCCATTATACAGTAATTACATAGTGTTCAGTCTTTTCTTCCTTTATGCTTTCAACTACATTGTTGTAGTTATTGTGTACATTGTTTATCTGGTTATATTTACTTCTTTCTGCCTCAGTTTATATGAATATTCCTCAGTTGCTTTGACTTCTTCACATTCAATTTTTCTTATGCCACAGTATTATTCCATTTTTCATGGATCACAGTTTGTTTAGTCATTCACCAATTGATGGGCATATGTTTTGTTTCCAGTTCTTTGCTGCCTCAAAACTAGTTGCTATGAATATATTGGTATATATGTAAACTTTCTTTCTTTGACTTCTTTGAGAGGGTGAGGGGTAAATATCTAGCGGTATTTTAGGTCAGAGGGCATGGACATTTTAGTCACTGTTTTAGCATAACTTCAAATTGCCTTCCTGAATGGTTGACCCAATTCGCAGTTCCACCAATAGTCCATTAGTGCAAATCTTGTCACATTCCCTCTAACACTGAGTATTCCAATTTTTATTTATGCCATTTTGTCATCTTTGATAATTTTCCTGGTGGTGTTATGGAAAGCCTCAGTCATTTTGATTTGCATTTAGCTATCAATCATTTGTAGTCATGTTTGATATTGCTGTTAAGAGTTGGCAGTTCTTTTGAGAACTATTTGTTCATGTTCTTCATCCATTTACCCATTAAGGAATAGCTCCTGGTTTTATACCTTAGTATTGTTTTCCTAAATTTCTTGAATATCAGAGCCTTGCACTTTGTTACAGTTACCTGTGTTTTATCAGCCAATAAGTTCCATGAGGGCAAATACTATGGATTATTTCAACTTTATTTTCCCTCTAGGACCTATAAAAGTTTTCTATAAACAGCAGGAACTCAATAAAATATTTGCTGAAATCAACCAAATCAAAGGGTTTTGAAAAATAGATTTCTGCAGGATTTCCAGGGTTGTAAAACTCTTTTTCTGCAAACACTAAAATAAAAGTAATAAGAATCCTAATCCCAGAATTTTCTTATAAGTTATCTTTGCTTTCATAACCTTCTTGTTTTTCTTTGTTAAACCTGAAAATTTGGTTGAAGGAAACAACAGAGCTAGGTGATAGAAAAATCCATGTTGTTTATTATTTTCCCTTAAAGCATAGCTAAGCTAGCTTACTTGTACGTACAAGGAGTCAGAGCATAAGCTCTGGCTGTCTGAACAAAGGAATGAGAAAACTTATATACGTTATTTTAGCAGACCTAGCAAGCCTGTATTACCTCATTTTTTATGACCCCCATGTATATTTAACCATGATACAAGAAGAGGATTTTCCTTAATTGAATAGAGTTGTAAAGGATGTTGACAAAAGTCAGTTGAAACTACAGCCCAGCGTCTCTGTGTCTCATTACATTCCATAACATAGTATATACCTGTAGAATATTAAGCAAGGTAATCTCTCTTGGGGTTAGGGTAATGTCCTTAGGTCAGTCTAATCTGGCCTTGTTGACAGAGGTAAGGGTATTTCCTGAGCCAACTTTTAGAGAGAACAAGAAGCCCAGGTCCTGGATCTTCATCCAGTTACTCATTAATTCAGGCTCTGGGTCTGGTTGAAATTAGAAATGATATAAAATAGTATAATATTTTCCACATCTTGGATTATTCTTTTTTTAAATTTTTCCTCCATCTCTGTTGTTTGATTTTTAAAGTCTTAAGATCTTCTATAAATTCTTTTTGGGCAGGTGACCATTTGATGTTACTTTTTGGGGGTTTCTTTACTTCAATATCCTTCTCTGAAGATGAACCCTGGTCATCTCTGTTCCCATAATAGGTTTCCATGGTTGGATTCTTTCTCCTTTGCCTGTGCATTTTTTGTGGTAATAGCTTGATTTTTGTAATTGCCTCTAGCCCTGGGGTATGGGAAATGGTGCCTCGTGCCCCAGATCTTCAGTTCTCCCCTCTAGCCTGGAACCAAAATCAAACCTCCAACCTCCTGTAAGTGCCCACAGCCAGGGGCTTTCTGCCCCACTGCTTCTGCACTCGTCTGGCCTGTAGTGGTTGCTTCTTGCCCCGACTGCTCTTCGAGGCACAGCTGGGTCTGGCATTCCTTGTCAGCAGAGGTTCCCTCAATCTTCCTGGGCTCAAACGCCCAACTCCCCTCACTATCCCCATGTGAAAAGTTCCTGTGGCTGGGGCCAAGGCAGCCTCTCAAACCAACTAACCCTAGGACTTGCTGCTTGTTGTTTAAGCGGTTTGCTCCTTGTTAAAACAGAACCTAGCCTGGAGGTGTTTACTCTTCCTGAGACCAAACCTCAACCTGGGATTTTTCTTCTGATGTTCTCAAATTGTCTCAGGGAGACCCCAGTTGTGCTCCTATTCTTCTTTGTCTCCACCCATACTTTGTTCACCCTAAGGTGCTATTTTAACTCTTTTGTGGGGGAAAATCCTGAGAGCTTGGAATTTTCTGACTTACTTTGCCATTTTCCCAGAATCCTCTCCTCAACCTCTTCTTTCAACTTGCTTCTTCTACATTCTCGGATCTCCCTTCCTCCCCACCCTACCCCCAAAAGGAAAGGAAGCAAGAAAGAAGGAAAAGAAAAGAGTGAAAGGAAAAAGAACATAAAAAAATGTGGAACATTTTATACCCTTTTATATCATTTTTGTAATTTCAATCAAGGGCTGGGACCTGAATTAATGATCAGCTGGACCTGGGCTTCTTTGTTCTCCAAAGTTTGCTCAGAGAATATCTTTTCTCTGTCAACAAGGCCAGATCTGTCTGACCTAAGAACATTCTTTCCCCTGTTAACCATTAAGGGACGAGACCCTAATCCTGAGAGACTACCTTGCTTAATATTCTACAGGTATATACTTTAACTGACCTTTGTCAACACTCTTGTCTTTACAAATCTATTCCATTAAGGAAAATCCTCTTCTTGTATCATGGTTATACATACACGGGGATCATAAAAGTGAGGTAACACAGACTTCTGAGTCTGCTAAAAATAATGTATATAAGTTTTCTCATTCCTTTGTTCAGACAGTCGGATTCAGGTCTGACTCTGTTCATGCATGTATCCACTAAGTTTAAAGGCAATGAATAAATAAATAAATAATTTGAATTTTTTCTATCACCTAGCTTGTTTGCCTCCTTTAACCAAACTTTCAGGTTTAACAAGAAAAAAACCCATCCCCTTGGCGAAGTTATTGTGTTATATCTCTTCTCTTCTTCACCATTAAACTTCTCAAAGGAATAGTCTATACTTGGCACCTTCAGTCCCTTACTATTCAGTTCCTTATGTATTCATTTTTCAGCTTCCTGCAATCTGGCTTTCCACCTCTACTCTCTACTAAAATTGTTCTATCAAAGGCAAGCAATGACTTCTGACTGGTTAAATCAAATAATTGCCTTTTCTTGGTTTTTATACATCTTGAACTTTTGGCCGAATTCCACAGTGATGACTGCCCCCACCTCCGTTGGCTTCTGTGACAGTCCTCTTAGTTTTCCTCTAGCTTGTCTGATAGTTACTTCTTAGTCTTCTTTTCTGGGTCATTATTCTGTTCTTGTCTATTTCCCAAGACTTCTGTAGATTTCTTGTTCAGTAAAGTCTTCTTTTTGGTCATCTCATCTGCTCCCATGCCTTTAATCATTACCTCAATGTAGGTGGTTTCCAAAGTTTCCTATTAAGGTACAATGTCTCTCCTGAACTCCAATCTCCAATTGCCTGCTGGACATTATCTGAATATCTGGCTAGTAACTAGCTTAGAATCAAAACTAAACTCATCAGCTTTCCCCTAACCATTCTTCTCCTTCCAAGTTTCCTTTTCTGTTGTTACTGTTGATAGCACTACCATCTTTCTGATCACCTTTGCCTAATATCTCAGAATCATCTTTGACTTCTCACCCACAATATCGAACTACTTAGCAACTCTAGTTCTTCTGTATTTCTGGCTTCCATTCCTGCCTGCCTAGTCATACTACCCTTACCTTAGTTTAAGCCTTAATCACTTTTCACCCCTTAGAAACTGGTCTCCATCCAGGGAGTCTATCTCTTCTCCTTCACACAGTTGGCAAAATAATTCTTCCTAATGCATAGGTCTGAGTATTTCACATCCTTGCTCAATAAATCATTAGGTTGGCATTTAAGGCCCTAGCCATCTTGGCTCCAATCTTCCTTTCTAGACTTATTTTATGCCCTTCCTCTTCTTAAAATGTACATTCTGGTCAAACTGGGGTAATAGCTGTTCCCTCATCTTATTTACCCAACCTCATATATTTTAATAATGCCTAGAAAAATACTCCTTCCTTAACTCAATTTGTTAAAAAAAATTTTCTTCAAAGCTTAGCTTAGGTGTTATTACTTCATGAAGCCTCCTCTGATTTCTCCAGTTGAAAATGTTTTTTCCCTTCTGAATTTTTCTAAAACTTTGAATCTCTTCTCTCTGCATTATGCCCTATCTTATGTGTTTATACAAACCTATGTACATATATTTACACATACATGTATATATGTATATGTATATGGTATATATGTATCCTTTACTATCCTGCAAACTCCTTGAAAGCAAAGACAACAATTTATGTTTTTTAACTTCAAATGAGGAGAGGGGAACATCCACGGAAATAGGTCTGCAGGAGCTTCTCATATAGCTTTTATCTGAGTTTTCCAAGGAATTTCCAGCAAGACTGTTGGGTTTTAACATAATTTCATGAAACTGTAAAGGCAGTGCCAGAAATCTGAAATGCTCTGAGAACCTAATTTAAATTCTACTGCCAAAATGTTCTTATGTTTCTTATTACAGGATTATTATACTTATATTAATCCCTAAAGCGCACTATTCCACTTAGTTTTTCTGACACAGGTGAAGACCTATTTTCAAGATCTTTAAATACTTTTTTAAATTAATCTTTGTGTTTATAATTTCTACATCTTAGTCTGAAAGGCAGAAAATAGGCCACTTACAAATGGACACTTGGCACATGTTAAATGGGGAAATTTAATTAAATAACCTTACTGAGTTCCAAATATGGATAAGAGCAACATAATGTAAATTGAAACATTTACTGATTTAATAGTGAGATTAAAATAAAATTAATTTTAAACTCATATTGCTTTAAAACCATGAGTTTTTTTAATAATTTAATTGCTTGGAGACTTACTATTTTATTCTATACTTGGGCAGGTCTTATCAGCCAATTTGCATATGATTTTCTCTCCATTATACCGTAGGAACCCCATCATCTTGTAAGATCACATCAGTCTTGGTACTCCTACCATCTGCCCCAGGACCTCTCTGAGTGGGAGGTAGAATGGAGAGCTCCTCTCCAAACTTCCATTTAAGGAGGACCCCAGGCCCACTATCTCTTCCTTTCCTTATCAAGTTACATTCCTTTGGACTTCTTCATCCTAACCTCCATCATGTCCCTAACTCAGATAGATACCTTCCCTTCCCACCCTCAATTCCCCAGTCCCCAGCTTCTTTTGTGTATTGTCTTTCCTCATTAGCATTTAAATTCCATGAGGGCAGGGACTGTCTTTGTTTTTTGTATTTGTATCCCCAGATTTTTGCACAGCATCTGGCACACAATAGTTGCTTAATAAATATTTATTCACTGACTGTATATGGTATGTAAGAGGTCGACTATTTCTTAAAATACATTTTTTTAAAATTATGTTGCATTTTAAAGTCTTCAAATTCTTCCCAGAATTACTTCCTTATGGTATCTCTGTTGCTTTAAAAAATTTTTATTACCTTGGCTCTTATTGCCTATTTTCAATATAGACTCAAGTATGAACAGTTCAACTGCAGTGTGCCTAATAGCTTCAAATTGTTTTCACAAATATGTCTAGTTTCCCTCTTATAGACTTACTCCCATAGCATGTGATAGCTACAAAAATCTTTATACCACTTTATATTCTTTCAAGGCCAATGTTTGTGCAAAATATAAGGCATGAAACCTTTCCTCAGTCTTTGAAGTGTCCATTATTATTAATATATAATTAGTTACTACCAAAAGAAAGAATAATGCTTGCAAAATGTTTCTGGCAACATTGCAACTTCTAATTAGCAGATGTTCCAGGATTTGTGAATTTTTATTTAATGAAATGAGTTTATTTGATAAAATAAAAAGAAGTGTCTGTATGGCATCACAAGAGAGACTAACTGATATAGTTGGAAGAGACCAGGACTTAACTGGAAGAATGATGTTTGAGTTCACCGGTACTATCACTTACTGGTCATAATAATAATAATAATAACAGCAGTAATGATAATAATAATAAGTAGCATTTACATATCACTTTAAAGTTTGCAAAGTGCTTTACAAATATTATTCTTTTATCTTCACAACCACCGTTGCAGGCGGGCATTATTATTGTGAGAAGCTTGTTCACTCTAGAAAGAACAATACTCATTGTGAAGCCAGGAAAGCACTTATTCTATTTTACATTCATTGTGAGTGGGTAACTCCCTAAAGGAGCACGCTTGCTCAGACGAATGTAAGACTATGTATGCCTGTTCCCAGTTCAAATTTTTCCCTTGTTTTCCATTGGCTGAATACAATTTCCTGACCTGCCTCTTCTGTGCTCTTCTCCTTGATATGTTCCCCTTCCCTTGTCATACATCGCATGTGCATTTAAATTGGCTTGCTCTGCCCTGGGGGTGTGTTGGATAATATTAAACAGCTTGTTAAGCATGAGTACAAGTTTCTGACTTTTTTCTTGATCAGAAGTCTGGTTCTGCTAGGTCACAGCTCCAATTAGAACCAGTCACCTCTGACTTGCTATCACTCCTGCTATCACTCCTGCAAAGCTGGGAGTAGTATTAATCCTGTGGAAACAGAATTCCTTCTTTTGTTTCTCACATTATTATCCCCATTTTACAGCTAAAGAAACTGAGGCAGAAACTAAGTGATTTGCCAAAGCTCACATAGCTAGTAAATGTCTGAGGCTGAATTTGAACTCAGGTGTTTCTGACTCCAGGTCTGGTGCTCTGTACCACCCAGTTGATCATGTTACTCTTGAAAATCAGTTACTTTTCTGAGCTTCAGCCTTTTTATTTGTAAACTGTGAATAAATAATACTTGCAAAACCTACCTCAATGAGCTGTTTTAATATTCAAATGTGGTTACAAACATGAGTGGCATATAAATGTCAGGTCCCATCATTAGGAAATATCTAAATGTTTGACACCAAATATGTGTATGACAACTCACTTTTTCTCTGTTTCTTTAATTGTCATTTAGACAAAACCAGTTACCTCTTTCTTGCTTCTTCTGTTACAATTTCACCCTTCGAGTGAGAAACACTATTTGAGGGTATCTCATTTCTTGTTTTCTCAGTGTTTGGGGGAGGTGGTAGAGGGAGAGAGAGAAGATGTGGAAATTTCAAAAAATGAAATGGAAACAAAAAAACGTTAAGTATTTGTAACATAGCGTGTCATGTGTCACAGAATCCTACTTTACGCAGACTGAACCCGAATGGGCAAATATTTTGTAACAATTTAAATATCAAGACTGAAAGGAATGGACTCTAAATTATTCTTAGGATTGATCTGGAATTGGAAGAGAAAGACTATTGTCCTAGAAATCAGGAGACCTCAGTTTGAGTCACAGCACTGCTACTAACTGGCTGTCACCTTGAGCAAATCACTTGACTTTTTCCCGGCTTAGTATCTTCATAGTGGATGAGGCAAGTGGATTAAGTTAAGTCCTCTAACAATCTTTGAATCTGCATAGTTCAATTATTTTAATTCATTAAAATAATGAAATGAGGACAATGAAAAAAGAAAGGTATGTGGAAAAGTCAGCATTCTGTATATATGCAACAAGAACTATCACTTCACATTTCTCCCCATATTTTACATTTAGAAGATCAACAAAATCAAAACAATAAATCAAGCCCTGATGGGTAGGCTTTGTAGGTTTCCAAGATGTAAATGCTCACATTGAAAATTTAACAGTTGACTCTTGGGAACCAGTTTGAGCTGGATCCAGCTCACCATAGTGTCTTGAAGAATTAGGAGAACTTTTATCTTTTTCACTCTGCTTTTCCAGTATAATGCCAAAGCTGGGAGGTAGTAGTAATTATGTTAGAGGGGAGACTATAAACACATACACAATATAATACGGACTATATAAGTTCGTATTTACAGCAATCATTCTGTCATTCTAATCAGTGTTTCACATGTGTTAGTCTTCTCTCCCCAATTAGAAAATAAACTCTTAAGGACAGGAACAATTCATCTTAAAAATAAAAAACAAACCTAAACTTTTTTGGTGCTAGGGGGTGAGGTGTGTCATTTTATTCTTCTATATCTTAGCTAGCACATTTGCTGTAACAGCTGTCGGAGTCTTCTCCACCTCTTCACTCCTTCCACCTTACTCACAGAAATTGATATCATACTCTATTTTACTGAAGACCCTCTTTCATTTGGCTTCCTTTCCACCTCATAGCACCAGCAGGGGTGGGGAACCTGCAGCCTTGAGGCCACATGTGGCCCTCTAGGTCCTCAAGTGCGGCCCTTTGATTGAATCCAAACTTCACAGAACAAATCCCCTTAATAAAAGGATTTGTTCTGTAAAATGAACTCAGTCAAAAGACCACACCCAAGGACCTAGAAGGTCACATGTGGCCTTGAAGGCTGCAGGTTCCCTACCTCTGCACTGGGGCATTATTGCATTTTCTTTCATCCTTCCTTCTGGTCTCAGATAATCTAACCATTTTACTTATGCTCTCAATTCCCCATATCTCCTCATTCCTTCCATAGGATCTAGATACATCAATTATTCCCTTGCTCTATGGTATGTTTCTCTCTACTGACTCCTTTCCCATCGCTTACAAACATGTGTAGATATTCTCTTTAGAAAAGTGGTTCTTAAAGTTTTTGGCTCCAAGAGCCCTTTGTACTCCTAAAAATGATTGAGCATCCTTCCTTGTATTGGGAATCAAGATGGGCTCTTAGCACTTATTCAACCAAGTGCCCTTGAAGAGTTTTGCCTTTGTTTCCTTGATTAAATTAGGAGTCCTTGATGACCTCCTTGCCTCAAGGGAAAGCCTAGTTTACATGGGTTTGAGTGACATGTTTGTGACATCAGAGGCTTTTGGACCACGTGGGTTTAAGTCGCATTTTTGTGATGATTTTAGGTCACGTGGGTGAGTCGCATGTGTGACTCACTTTTGACCCTGAACAAGATATATAAACGCAGAGGCTGGCTTTCTTTTTCAGAGATCTGAGCAGGAGTGGTGCATGACTGTGAGCCAGCCTTGTTGAGCTCCCAGCTGGACTCAAATATTGGTGGTTCCTTGGTAACTATGAATTGTATTTGGTCTGTTCATAAATGTATGTTTGTAATTTGTTTGTATTTGCTCTGAAGCTCAAGGTGCTGGCTTTTTGCCCTGAGCTGGCTGAATGATATTTGTATGTGGGATTAAGGTAAGATTGTTAACCTCTTAATGTTGCTTTCCTTAGTAAAGCAGATCAAAAGAACCTGGGCTTGCAGCATTCTATGTGCTGGTTGTTGTTGGTTTTACACCCCCACAGCAGCTGCTAGCTGGATTGTTGAAACATTCCTCCAAAGAGCTTTTGTTTATGTGGATTATACCTACCAATATTTTGTTGCTGTTATTCAGTTGTTTTCAACTCTTCATGATCCCATTTTGGGGTTTTCCTGACAAAGATACTGGAGTGGTTTGCCATTTCCTTCTCCAGCTCATGTCTTTAATAAGTATGTGGAAATTTCCCTGAAAGTCATTTTCAAACTCCTCAAAATGCTTCTCTAAACTCACCTCTTCCTCTTAATTTTTCTTGGAAGTAAGAAAGAGGTGTTGCTGGTAAATGGTTAACAACTAGCTCTCTGAAATGTACTCATAAAACATTTCTGTGTTTTATGTGCAGTATTAACATTTTCTCCATTACTTTCTTAAGTCTAGGTAGTTAAAACAAATACAACAAATCATACCTTAATTTGTCATGTTTGTAAATTTCCAAGGGGTAAATGTTCATACTGAAAATGTTAAAATTAGCTCTGATAGCCAGTAGTCCAAGCCTGCTCCAGCACACCCGCCCCCCCCCCCCCATGGTACTCTGATACTTCTCAGTTACCAGACTAAAACTTCCAAATCACTCTTGATCCCTCTGTCTCCATCATTCCTTATGCTCAGTTAGACATCAGGGTCTGTCAGTTCTTCCTCATGACGTTGCCATACCTATCTCTTCCTTTCCCTTCCAATAGCTAGTACCCTAGGTCAAACTCATAGTACATCACACATGGACTATTATAGTAGTCAGACTAACTGTTCTTTCATCCCTTCCCCATATAAGGTATTTTGCATATGCTACTAGATTAACTTTTTTCAAATGTTGCTTTCATTCTGTGGGATGGGCAAGGGAAGATAAGGAAGGGGCGAGGGGAGGGGGAGAGGAAGAGGAAAAGAGAAAGCAGGCACCAGGCAAGAAGTTTCTTGTTCCACTTAGCAGAGAAGCCCACAGGTGTGAGCAGTGGAAAATGTGGGCTGAGGCCCATTCAACTGCACCAATAAGAAGAAGCATGGAGAAATAGTGGTGGCGTGGGCCAAGGATCCTACAGTTGTTAAGAAAAATGTGAAAGAATTCCCTTAAACAAGCTGTTGTGAACTGTGTAACAAAGGAAAAGAAATTCATGGTAAATAGGTAAGGGTCCAATGTAGAGGATGATTGACATACTTCACTATAGATGACCTAAGGACCCAGAAATAGGTGACACAAGGACCCAGAAATGCATTGATTTGAGGGAGCTGTGAAACACAGGCCATGCCCTGGCAAGCCATCAGTGGTCCTTGGGGGCTACTGCATTGGTGGTGGGGCTTCTAGAGTTTTCATCCACAGTCTGTAAAGGGGTTGTACAACTGATTGGAAGGAGAAATTATAGAAGATCCTTTGCTGGCACTGGGTGTAGGACCCCATTACATTACCCATATACAGTTCTTGGTCTCAGTCCCAGGGTAAAAAGAAGCCCTAGATATTAAGGCTGCAGGGAAGTAGGGACCCTGGTCACAGTTCCACAGCAGAGAAGGGTGCTTTTGGTCACTTACTGGGAAGCAGGAGGACTGGGAAGTAAGAAAATCATTAAATTAATAAATAAAACTAGGATCCGGTTTTATGAAAAAAAAATCAATAAAATCAATAAACTGTTGGTTAATCTAATTTTTTTTAAAAGAAGAAAACCCAATCACCAGTATCAAAAATGAAAAGGTGAATTCACTACCAATGAAGATAAGATTAATTATTAGGAACCATTTTGTCCACTTACATGCCAATAAATCTGACAACCTAAATGAAATGGATGAATATTTATAAAATTATAAATTACTCTGATTAATGGAAGAGGAAATAGAATACATAAATAACCCCATCTTCGAAAAAGAAATGGAATGAGCCATCAATGAACTCCCTAAGAAAAAATCCTTGGTACCAGATGGATTCACAAGTGAATTTTACCAAACATTTAAAGAACAATTAATTCTAATACTATATAAACTCTTTGGAAAAATAGGCAAAGAGAGAGTTCTACCAAATTCCTTCCATGACACAAATATGGCGCTGCTATCTAAACCAGAAAGGATGAAAATAGAGAAAGAAAACTATAGACAAATTTCCCTAAAGAATATTGAAACAAAATTTTAAAAATAAAATCCAGCAAGGAGAATATAGCAGTATATCACAAAGATCACATACTAGGACCAGGTGAGATTTATACCAGTAATGCAAAGCTCCTTCAATATTAGGAAAACTATCAGCACAATTGACCATATAAACAATGAAAACCAATAAAAATAATATGATTATCTCAATAGTAAAAGCTTTTGACAAATTACAACACTCATTCCTATTTCTAAAAAAAGACCCAGAAAGCATAGGAATACATGGAGTTTTCCTTAAAATGATAAATAGGATCTACCCCTCCTGGATCTTTATCTTTTCATGGCAGAGGGGCTTACATAGCATGAAACTATGAGCTATGCTGTGCAGGGTCATAGATGAGCAGGTCATAGTGGAGAATTCTGGCAAAAGGTGATCCTTTGGAGAAGGAAATGGCAAGCCACTCCAGTATCTTTGCCAAGAAAACTACATGGACAGTATTAAAAATGATAAAAGATATGACACAGAAGATAAGTCCCTCAGGTCAGAAGGTGTCCAACATGCTACTGGGGAAGAGCAGAGGACAACTATAAGTAGCTCCAGAACTAATGAAGCAGTTAGGTCAAAGTCAAGAGGAAGCCTAGCTGCTGATGTGTTGGTGAGGAAAGTCTGATGCTTTAAAGATCAATATTGCATGGGAACCTGGAATGTAAGATCTATGAACCAAGATAAGCTGGGTATGGTCAAATAGGGGATGCAAAGATTAAACATCAACATCTTCAGTGTCAGTAAGCTTAAATGGATAGGAACGGGTGAATGTAATTCAGGTGATCATTACATATACTACTATGGGCAAAAAATCCCTTAGAAGAAATGGAATAGCCCTTATAGTTGATTAAAAAAGGCAAGAAAAGTAATACTGGGGTATAATCTCAAAAATGATAGAATGATATTGGTTTGAATCCAAAGCAAACCATCCAACATCACAGTAACACAAATATATGCTCCAACCACTGATGCCAAAGTTGCTCAATGCTTTGAAGACCTGCAACATCTTTTAGAAATAACACCAAAGAAATATGCCATGTTCATCATAGGGTACTGAAATGCTAAAATGGGAAATCAAAAGATAATTGGAATAACAGGCAAGTTTGGCCTTAGAGTACAAAGTGAATCAGAACAGAGACTAAAAGAGTTTTGTCAGGATGACTCACCAGTCATAGCAAACATTCTTTTTCAACAATCCAAAAGTCAACTCTACACAGGGACATCACCAGATGGTCAATATCAAAATCAGATTAATTATACACTTTGCTACCAAAGGTAGAGAAACTCTATATAGTCATTTAAAACAAGATCTGGAGATAACTTTGGCTCAGATCATGAGCTACTTATTGTAAAATTTAAATTTAAATTGAATGAAATAGGGAAAACCATCAAATTATATAGGTATGACCTAAATAACATCACTTATGAATATGAAGTAGAGGTTGTATATTGATTTAAGAGATTAGATCTGGTAGTAGAGTACCTGAAGAACTATGGACAGAAGTTAACAATCTTTTGTACAAGAGGCAGCCACAAAATATAAGTATTTCAAAGAAAAAGATGAGCAAGAAATCAAAGTGGCTTTCTGATGAAGTTTTACAAATAGCTAAGGAAAGAAGGAAAGTGAAACTAAAGGAGAAATAGAAAGATATACACAACTGAATGCAGAATTCTAGAGAATAGCAAGGACAGATAACGGTTTTCTTAAATGAGCAATGCAAAGAAATAGAAGAAAATGATAGAACGGTAAAGATAGAGATCTCTTGAAGGAAATTAAACCTGGCAAGGGAAAGTTTCAAGCAAAAATGGACATGATGAAAGACAAAAATGGTTGGGACTTAACAGAAGTAGAAGAGGTGACAAGAATATATAGAAAAACTATATAAGAAAGATCTTAACATCACTGATAAATTACCATGTGGTCATTGTCTTAGAGATAGACATGCTGGAGAATGAAGTTAAGTAGGCCTTAGGAAGCATTGCTAACAATGAGGCTAGTCACTGTTAGTGGAGTTGTGAACTGATCTAATCATTCTGGAGAGAAATTTGGAATTACGCCCAAAGGGTAATCAAACTGATCATACCCTTTGACACAGCATTACCACTGGTAGGTCTGTATTCCAAAAAGACAAAAAAAAATGAAAAAGACCTATATGAACAAAAATATTTATAGGAGCTCTTTTTGTGATGTCAAAGAATTGAAAATTGAGGGGATATTGATCAATTGGTGAATGGCTGAACAAGTTGTGTTACTGTGATTATGATGGAATTCTATTGTGCAACAAGAAATGATGAATCAGGTGTTTTCAGAAAAACCTGAGAAGACATATGAACTGATGCAAATGAAATTAGTGGAACCCGGAGAACAGTGTACACAGTAATAGCAATACTGTTAAATGAACAACTGTGTATGACTTAGCTATTCTCAGTAATACAGTTATTCAAGACAGTTCTGAAGGACTTATCATGATAAATGCTATCTACTTCCAGAGAAAAAACTGATGGAGTCTGAATGGTGATTGAAGCATACTTTTTTACCTTTATTTTTCTTGTCTTTCTCATCTGTATTTTCTTTTATATTATGGCTAATATGCAATTACATTTTGCATGACTGCAAATGTATAATGTATATCAAATTACTTGCCTTTTAAGAAGTGGGAAAGATAGGAAGGGAAGAAGAGAGAGACTTTGGAGCTCAAAATTTAAAAAAAATGAATGTCAAAAATTGTTTTTACATGTAATTGGGAGAAAAAAACATTTAAAAACAGTACCTACCTCCCAGAGTTGTTTGTGAGGGTCAAATGAGGTAACATTTGTAAAGTACTTTGCAAATCTTTTTTTAAAAATTATTTTATTATTTACTTAATATTTTAGTTTTCAACACTGATTTCCACAAGATTTTGAGTTAAAA
The DNA here is from genome assembly GCF_011100635.1 of Trichosurus vulpecula. Taxonomy (NCBI): domain Eukaryota; kingdom Metazoa; phylum Chordata; class Mammalia; order Diprotodontia; family Phalangeridae; genus Trichosurus; species Trichosurus vulpecula. Next base: position 185,799,088 of record NC_050574.1, read on the forward strand.
ATTTTCTCCCCATTTCTACCCTCTCCCCTCACTCCAAGATGGCATATATTCTGATTGTCCCATTCCCCGGTCAGCTCTCCCTTCTGTCACCCCACTCCCCCCACAATCCCCTTACTTTCTTGTAGAGCAGGATAGATTTCTATGCCCCAGTCCCTATATATCTTATTTCTCAGTTGCATGCAAAAACAACTTTTTCTTTTGAGCATCTGATTTTAAAACTTTGAGTTCCAAGTTCTCTCCCCTCTTCCCTTCCCTCCCACTCTCCCTAAGAAGGCAAGCAATTCAACATAGGGCACACATGTACCATTATGTAAAACACTTCCACAATACTCATGTTATGAAAGACTAACTATATTTCCCTCCATCCTATCTTGTCCCCTTTATTCAGTTTTCTCCCTTGACCCTGTCCCTTTTCAAAAGTGTTTGCTTTTGATTACCTCCTCCCCCTATCTGCCCTCCCTTCTATCATCCCCACCTTTTTATCTCCTTCCCCCTACTTTCCTGTGCGGTAATATAACTTATTGAGTGTGTATGTTATTCCCTCCTCAAGTCAAATCTCATGAGAGCAAGATTCACTCATTCCCCTTCACCTGCCTCCTCTTCCCTTCCAATGAACTGCTTTTTCTTGCCACTTATATGTGAAATAATTTACCCCATTCTATCTCTCCTTTTCTCCCTCTCTCAATATATTCTTCTCTCATCCCTTAATTTTATTTTTTTTAGATATCATCCCTTCATATTCAACTCACCCTGTGCCCTCTGTCTATATACACAGATATATATATATATATATATATATATATATATATATATATACATATATATGCATATATATGTATATATATATGTGTGTGTATATGTATATTCCCTTCAACTACCCTAATACTGAGAAAGATCTCATGAATTACACACATCATCTTTCCATGTAGGAATGTAAACAAAACAGTTCAACTTTAGTAAGTCCCTTATGATTTCTCTGTTGTTTACCTTTTCTTGCTTCTCTTGATTCTTGTGTTTGAAAGCCAAATTTTCTATTCAGCTCTGGTCTTTTCACTGAGAAAGCTTGAAAGTCTTCTATTTTATTGAAAGTCTATATTTTGCCTTGGAGTATGATACTCAGTTTTGCTTGGTAGGTGATTCTTGGTTTTAATCTGTTTCAACAACCCAGCTAGCAGCTTCTGTGGGGGTGTAAGATCCACCCACAGCCAGCACCCAGAAAGCTGCCGGTATGCCAGGAAAGCACAGGTTCTTTTGATCTGCTTTAATAAGGAAAGCAAGGTTAAAGGGGTTGACAAGTTTACTTTAATCCAGCATACAGACAGCATTCACTTAGTTAAGGGGAAAAAGCCAGCACCCTGAACTTCAGAACAAATACAAACAAATTACAAGCATCAACAGGCAGACCAAATACAGATTCATTCACTTACTTCAGGGGAAGAGACCAGCACCCTGAACTCCAGAATATTCATTTAGTTCAGGGGAAAAAGCCAGCACCCTGAACTTCAGAATAAAATCCAAACAAATTACAAATATCAACAGACAGACCCAATACAATTCATAGTTACCAACATCTAGGTTCAGCCTGGGAGCTCAGAACAAGGGCTGGCCCAGAGTCACACATGCCAGCACTGCTGCGCCAAAGAGCTCCAACAGAAAAAGGATCTTCAAGCTGTCTTCTCTCCTCTTATAGAGTTTTTGACATTATCAAGCATCGTCTGAATGACCAGAGCCCAGGCTCTGGTGATTGGTTCTTGAGTTGGCCCCTCCCCCTAGTACCCCAGGAGGTTCACATCCACATAGATCAGGCTAACACCCAATAGGGCGTGGCTCTGGAGTTAACGCCTCCCCCCAGCCAGCCCCATCCTGGGTCCAACCCCAGTCACCAATCCCCACCCACATAGGTTCCACACCCAATAGGGCTCTGGGCCTGGGGCCCAGCACCTAGCAAGGCTCAATGAAATACACTGAGTTACTGGAAGAAAACAAAGGCCATTTTGCTTACCAACATATAATCCTACCTCCTTTGACCTCCAGAATATCATATTCCAAGCCCTTCAATCCCTTAATGTAGAAGGCGCTAGATCTTGTGTTATCCTAATTGTGTTTCCACAATACTCAAATTGTTTCTTTCTGGCTGCTTGCAATATTTTCTCCTTGACCTGGGAACTCTGGAATTTGGTGACAACATTCCTAGGAGTTTTCTTTTTGGGATCTTTTTCAAGAGGTGATTGGTGGATTCTTTCAATTTTTATTTTACCCTCTGGTTCTAGAATATCAGGGCAGTTTTCCTTGATAATTTCTTGAAAGATAATATCTAGGCTCTTTTTTTGATCATGGCTTTCAGGTAGTCCAATAATTTTTAAATTATCTCTTCTGGATCTATTTTCCAGGTCAGTGGTTTTTCCAATGAGATATTTCACATTGTCTTCCACTTTTTCATTCCTTTGGTTCTGTTTTATAGTATCTTGATTTCTTAGTCACTAGCTTCCACTTGCTCCAATCTAATTTTTAAGGTAGTATATTCTTCAGTGGTCTTTTGGACCTCCTTTTCCATTTGGCTAATTCTGCCTTTCAAGGCATTCTCCTCATTGACTTTTTGTAGCTCTTTTGCCATTTGGGTTAGTCTATTTTTTAAGGTTTTATTTTCTTCAGTATTTTTTTGGGTCTCCTTTAGCAAGTCATTGACTTGTTTTTCATGGTTTTCTTGCATCTCTCTCATTTCTCTTCCCAATTTTTCCTCTGCTTCTCTTACTTGCTTTTCCAAATCCTTTTTGAGCTCTTCCATGGCCTGAAACCAATTCATATTTTTCTTGGAGGCTTTTGATGTAGGTTCTTTGACTTTGTTGACTTCTTCTGGCTGTATGTTTTGATCTTCTTTGTCACCAAAAAAAAAAGATTCTAGAGTCAGAGTCTGCATCCTTTTCTGCTGCCTGGCCATGTTGTTTTGAGCTTTTGGTCAGGGTATGACTGCTTGTAGAGTAGAGAGTGCTTTGTCCCAAGCTTTAGGGGCTGCACCACTGTTTTCAGAGCTACCTCTACTCCACTGTCACCACAAGCTCTGCCTCAGCAGTGCTCCTGCTCCCCCAAGAACCACCAACCAGGATTGTGACCCAAATCCAAGCAGGGCAAAGCAAGCTCTGCACTCCCGCTCTGGTCTGCCGCTTGATTCCTCCCACCGTGTGAGCCAGGGACTCTGGAAGCAGCTGATGCTGGATCTCTGGAAGCAGCTGCAGGAGCTTCTTGCTGCAGCTGCCACCACCAGCGCATCACCTCCACCACTCCCAGGGCTGGCACCTGACCGCTATCTAACCCAATCTAGCAGTTTTCCCATTAACCTGCTCTGTGGTCTTTGGCGTTTGTGGGTTAAGAAGTCTGGTAACTGCCACAGCTCAATAATTCATGGCACTACAGCCTGCTCTGGGCCAACTCCCAGTCTGGTTTGTCCTGGCTGGGCTGCGCTCTGCTCCCATCACTGAATGATAGTCCCTTCCCAGTGACCATCCAGGCTGTCCTGGACTGGAGACCTGCTTCCCTCTGCTATTTCGTGGGTTCCTCAGCTCTAGAATTTGTTCAGAGCCATTTTTTACAGGTGTTTGGAAGAATTTGGGGGAGAGCTTAAGCAAGTCCCTGATTTCCAGCTGCCTTCTTGGCTCCACCCCCAGTGATCTGCAAATTTTAAAGACCTCTGTGATGCTAGTTACTATTAGAGAAGCGTAATAGGGAGTCATAATTAAGCTAATAAAAAGGTTATGGAAGAAAGAAAGAGATAGAAAGATAGTACAAAAGAAGGGAATGTAAAGAATAAAAGTACAGTGGTAGAAAACAACAGAAAAATTCAGTTACAGGTCAATGAACAATCAGCCCAAAACCATATTCCATGAAGGGACTAAAAACAATACTCCACTAGGCATCAAACCAGTGAAATTGTTCTCACTTAAATAAATCATCTATGGCAACGATAGAAAATTTGATGCTGTAATCTCATGTTTTTCAGGTGAAACTCATGCAAGATATGTCAGATATTGGCCATCTTTTACAACTTATCATTGAATCACTAGCAGGGACAGCCAGCAAATGGTGAAAGAACAGAGTTGGGCTTTGAGGGTGGGGGAATATTTCTCCCTCTCCTTTCAGGTTTCCTATTTCGTATCCCATTTTAGCAGGCCATTGCTCTCAGATGGTTGTTATAGTAGGTTGGGCAATTAGAAAGAACTCACAAATCCATCCCCATGAAAATTTTACTTTATAAGCTCCTGACATTTTCACTTTCTAGGGCATTTATTTGCATTGTTTAAATAAAGGATTTTTGATGGTTGAAGGCACTTAAAGGCTGAAAAGAATGCATTGCTAATGAAATAAATCCGGGCACTTGTGAAGTCTGGTCTAGATGGTGAGATTAGGGACCAACAGAAATATTTTTCCACTTTGGCAAATAACCTAATCAAGACTGGATCAAAAAAAGTCTCTTCTACCCAGGAAATAATTGATCCCAGGAAGACCAAAGGCGTATGGATTTAAGTTTCAGGTTTGCAACTTCGCTTGTACATCTGAGACATCTGGAGAAAGAACAAAAATTCAATAGGTCTCACTTTAAGACTATAGACATTCAGCTACAAAAATACATGAAATCATTATGAACTCACTACAAAACTATGTTCTGTTTATCCTTCTGAGCATAGCTTTGACTGTAAACACCATGCTTGTTTACAGTGTGTTTGTTCTCCCAGGTGCCCCTCAAATTACACCAGGTAGAGCTGTCTCCTCTACTTGCTCTAATAAGTCAATTGAGACACTGACTAAACACTTACTTTGTGCCAGGCACAGTGCTGGAATCTGGGGATAAAAAAGATCAAAACAAAACAGTCCCTTCCTCCAAGGAATTTATGTTCCTGTGTAATGGGTATCATATTGCTTGTCTTCTCAGTGGGTTGGGGAGGAGGTTTGCAGAAAGGGTGGAGAGAATTTGGGACTTGAAATTTAAAAACAAAAGTTAAAAATGAATGAATGAATATTTTGAAAAGAAATTTATGTTCCACAGGGTGAATACGGCATGTACCCAGAGTATTGGATTTTTGAGCAAGAAAACTTTGGCTTTAATCCCACCTTTAGCCATGTCACTTTGCTCACATTTCTTAATCTCTCTGGGCCTTAGTCTCCTCTTCTATAAAATATTGGGGATGAACTATATATATTAATATAATCTCCTCGAGGGCAGTGTCCTGCTATGGCACAGTGCATAAAATGCTTGACTTGGAATCAGAAAGACTTGAGTTCAGATCCTGACATACTAGCTTTGCTAGTCTGCCAGGCTGAGTTTCATTATCTGTAAGATGGAGGTGATAATAATACATATTTCATAGTTTCTGTAGGAATCAAATGAAATATCTGTAAAGTGGTTTGTAAACCTTCAAGAGCTATGTTAATGTTAGTTGGTGTAATAACAATTTTGATTTGAAGGTCTTTCCCACCTGTTAATAGGCCATGTGACCTGTTTATACCACAGGAAGCCTAAGGTGGGAGGAGCTTACTGACAGGAAAAGGAAGTTATGTCTCAGAAAATGCTGAGAGAGAGAGTGAGAGAGCGAGAGAGAGAGATGTTATGGCTGCTGGTGGCTGCTAATGGCTGCCCTCGTGATTTTTAGAACCGAACGGGCTGACTTAGCTGTTTGTTTTGGGGAAGACCCCAGCAGGGGGTCGGAGAGGTTTTGGAATGGCAAGTTTCCAGGCTATGATATGGTGTTTTAAGTTCCTTGCTGTTATGATAAAGTGAGCTGACTGGCTGTGGGAGCTGAACATTTGGTTATGGGATATGATTTTCTGGTATCTGAATAAATGTTACACTTCTTTTACCTTCTTTATGGAGAGTCCCTCATACTTTGATATACAGAACTACCTAGGCATATTCATGATTATCGTTGATGTTGTGTTTATTGCCTTACTGTTTCATTTGGCACATAGTGGTAAGTGCTTATAACTACTGATATAATCCCCAAAGTTCTTTTAAAGCTTTGATGGGATGACTCAGTAAATAGAATATAGCAAAAAGTAAGTAGAATATAATTAGAGGAGGAGAAAAAACACTAATAACAGGGGACTTCAGAAAAGGCTTCTTATAGAAGGCTTTATCTAACCTGATCTTTGAAGGAAGCTAGAAATTCTAAGAAGCAGAATTGAGAAGGGAATGAATTCTAGGCATGGGGATGGGAGATGAAACATTAAGTTCAGGGATCATAGATGAAAGGATGGAAAGAACCCATGAAGTCATCCAGTTGAACCCTCTCATGTTATAGAGAAGAATCTGAAGCGCATCAGTGAAGTGACTTGCCCAGGATCATACAAATGTTAATCAGTGGCAGAGAAGAGATTGGAACTGAAGTCCTCTGACTCCATAACCAACATCCATTCCACCATCCCAACGAGTAAGCTAGTTTGACAGAAAATTGGCTGGTATCAAGTTTTATGCAGTTCACTAGTTTTTGGTTCACTGGGTTAACTGTTAACCTGGCCCTTAGATCCTCTGTATGTTTATACACTTTCTGGACTTTCAGCCTCCTCATTTTATTTATTTTTCTATCCTTTCTACTTCTTTCATTTCTTCTCTTTTTAACTTACATTTTACCCCCACCAAATGCTTCCTATCTCATATAGTCTAAGGATACTGACATCTTACAATAGGAACACACTTGTGTTGGCATCATCTCCAGGTCTAATGGGAGCCTTCATCCCTGACAGGACCAGTTTCCTAATCTTGTCTCTGGTACGAATTTTGCCCCTGTCTTGACATTCTTACTGTCCAGCTGTCCTTACCCACTGTGGGTCCTATTCCATGCAGGAAGCCCTATTTATTGCCTCTGATTCATTGTTCTCCCTCCTATCTGATTTGCCCCTGGATCACTGTTGAGGCTGGTTCTATTTTGCAGTGAAGCAAAGGTTCTTTAACTTTTGTTCTAAAATGATCTTTGAGCTTAAAGTACTTAAAGAACTATGTGATGATGCAGGAATTTTGAACTGGCGTCAGGAAGACGATTTAAAGTTCTGTCTCAGACACTTACTAATTATGTGATTTTAGGCAAGTCACATAACCTCCATTTGCCTCAGTTTCCTTGATTGTAAAATGTGGATAATAATAGTACTTAACTTCCTGACTCCTATGCCCCCTAGCAGGTTAGAAATGAAGGGACCGTTTTCTTTTGTTTATTTTTGTTATAGCAGCTCATGGAGCAGCCTTTGCTTTTGCTGTAGGACTGCTGGCAGCTGTCACCAGCTGTTCCCCTCTCCTTCCTGGAGTCCTAATGACATCTCCAGGTTTCTTTAAGTCTCAGTGTAATGAGCAGGACTTGGGGATAGTCATCTGGTTGATGGAACAGGGGTGGGAACTAGAAAAGCAAACTGAAATGAGTGGGAGGGCATTTTTTTAAAACGTTAAAAAGACTGTGGAATGTGGCCACATGTGTGGAAGGAAGGGGTGCGGAGAGGGAGAGGAGAAGAGAGTACTGCCTAGATAGTGAGGCAGGGAAGAAGAACAGGTCCCCAGCCATGTTCCTCCCACAGAGAAGGCTAATCTATAGCAGGTTTTCACAGTTGTCTGAAGCCATTTTGGTCTAAGGAGGTATAGTTATCAGTGGTGTACTGGTAAATATTTAATTGGCTCTCCAAATTAAAAAATAAAAAGCATGCATGTAGTTTGCCAATTTCGAAGGTGTGACTAGTACACCCTTGGGTATATTTCTGTAAACCTGGAAATGTGTTGACCAACCCTACCAGATAATAAATTGAGAACATGGAGAATACCAAAAATATTCCCCCCCAAATCACTCAAGAGCACCAATGGAACCCTGAAAGGATTTAGTAGTCAAGCTCTGAGAACCAGGTTTATCAGTGAATATAAGAATTAAGAGAGTTACTCCACAGCATGTGTTAAATATAGAGAGATTAGGTCCCTTGTCCATGGTCACAAAAGTGACAAGTGGGTGGAGGATCTGGAAATCAAGTCAAGTTCCTTGGACTCCAAATGTAGACCCCTTGTCACTGCACCATAACTGTCTAATAGTATGTATGGAGAGGCATAGAAAAGTAGTGGATACCATAGGAGTCAGGAAGACTTGGGTTCAAATCCTGCCTCTGATATTTCCTCAGCGAGTGGCATTTAATTCTTCAATGTGGCAGCTCATCACTCTGAACCTCAGTTTCCTAATTATAAAATGGGAATAAGAACACCTGTGGTAAGTACCTCACAGGGCTGTTATAAGGCTCAAATGAGATCATGTCTATTGCCACATAAATTTGATGCAATAGTATTCTGCTATAAGAAACAACAAGAGGGATGGTTTCAGAAAAACCTGGGAAGACATATGTGAACTGATATAAAGTCTAGTGTGCAGAACCAGGAGAACATTGTACACAGTAACAGCAACATCGTATGATAATCAACTGGGAAAGAGAAAGACTTAGCTGTTCTAATCAACACAATGATCCAAGACAGCTAACCAAAGGTTTGAACCAAGTGGTTTCATGTGGTTTTTTTTGAAACTCATTCATAGTGTAAAGTACACTGCAATTTGATGATAAAAAGGGCAAAAAACACGCACATACATATATGTAAGTCCTCTTGACTCCAGGGCCATACGTACACAGCTTTCAAATAATAAGATTTGGACAAAAAAAAATCTGTGGTATATGATATAAAGATTCAAATCCCTTTGTGAATGATGTAAAATGATGCCTCACTTGTGTTGGAATAGTTTAATGTTTTAAGTAGGCAGGGAAAGATCTTTTATTTATTAAAAACTAGATAAATGAATATATAGGAACAGAGTTTCAAGGTCAGTTTCAAGCATCAGTGATGGATGATCACGCTGAAGCCTTCAGAGCTACAATCAAGATGTGTATTTCAGTTCATTTGTAAGTAACTTTTTTTTACTGAGGATAAAACTTCAACAACGACAAAATAAACCATATAAATCTTTGGAGATGAAGTATGATATTTTTAAAGGACTATTGATTTGATAGGAAAAGTTTGGGGAATTGTGAATTCACAAGTGAAACATGAATCTCTGAGGCAGCCTCTCAGAAGGCTCTCATTTAATATATGAGAAGTAGAAAGAAGAATTGATAGGTAGAAAAACCTGACGTAGCAAGAGAATTGAAAAGAGTGCATGAGGGCTTCAGAGCTGCTCAGGTTCTAGCAGTTAGAAGTAGTCAATTTACCGTAGGCTTCAGCTGAGTGATTCTTGATTGCTGGGAGAGAGAATTGATTTCTTTGGTCAAGAGCTTCAGTGACAACTGTTACCCTTTGATGCCACCTCCTCCCTTCTTATTCTAAAGATGAAGACACTGATGTCCACAAAGGTGAAGTGACTCACTCAAGGCCACAAAGAGAATTAATGGCCAGTCTGGGAAAATCTTTCTAACCGTTGGAGATATGCTAAAGTAAAACCTGGGAAAGTAGTAGGTTCCCCCTTCTTAGAGACCTTTTAATCAGAGCATAGATGACCATTTGTCAAGTATATGATGTTGATGGAATTATTATTCAGTCACAGGTGGGACTAAACGGACATTGACGTCATCTAACACTATGACTCTGAGATTTTGTGATCAAAGACTTCTTGCGGAAGGTGAACATTAGCTGTCTTGGATCATTGCATTGATTAGAACAGCTAAGTCTTTCTCTTTCCCAGTTGATTATCATACAATGTTGCTGTTACTGTGTACAATGTTCTCCTGGTTCTGCACACTAGACTTTATATCAGTTCATATATGTCTTCCCAGGTTTTTCTGAAACCATCCCTCTTGTTGTTTCTTATAGCAGAACAGTATTGCATCAGATTTATGTGGCAATAGACATGATCTCATTTGAGCCTTATAACAGCCCTGTGAGGTACTTACCACAGGTGTTCTTATTCCTATTTTATAGTTAGGAAACAGGTTCAGAATGATGAGCTGCCACATTGAGGAATTAAATGCCACTCACTGAGGAAATATCAGGATTTGAACCCAAATCTTCCTGACTCCGGGATTATGATGCTATCCACTACTCTTCTGTGCCTCTCATACTATTAGAGACAGTTAGGGTGCAGTGACAAGGGGTCTGCACTTGGAGTCCAAGAAACTTGACTTGATTTCCAGACCCTCCACCCACTTGCTGCTTTTGGTGGTCTTCAGCTTTCTCAACTGTAAAAAATAGGGTTAGGCCAGATGACTTCTAAGGTCTCTTTCAACTCTAGATCAAGAAATTATAACCTCAGGGTCAAATGAGTCACAATTGTCACCACTGTTCTCAAAGGGAGTGAAATCTGAAAACCTTTCAGTGAAGAGAGTTTCAGAACAGAGAGATATCCAGGTTCCTTTAACACTTGTTACCATGGTTGCTTGTCTCTACTCTTTGCAGCCAGCCCTTGCAGCCATCATCAAAAGGAGCAATCCCTGTGAAGAAGAAGCCTGCCAAGCCCATCATCACCAACTCCAAGCACCAACCAAGTATTACCAATGAGAGGGAAAGCTGAAGTACGCCATGGAACAGCAGTGCCATCTAGACCATGGACCCTGCTTCAAGCTGAGCCCCTGAAGGCACAGTACAGGGAATCAACCTTTGCAGAGTGGTGACCTGACAACTTGTCTCTGCAGGTGCTGCAACCCCCACCTCTGTAGCAGCCTGAGCTACTGTAGACCTGGAAAAGAAAGTTCCGGCCACCAAAGTCTTTGGTCAAATGGTTCACTTTAACATCAGGAACTAGTATGCTTCTACTAATGGAGATGACACTAAGGAAGATGCACTATCCTCTGCTTTACTGGTACACCCTAAGAACCATGGGACCTGTCCATCTGACTTGTAGCTTAAACCTTCTATGTGTTGTGTCCCTAACTAAAATGTGAGCTCCTTGAGAACAGGAACAATCTTGCTTTTCTCCATATAGTCTCAGTGCTTTGAATAGACTAAGTTCTTAATAAATGACTTTTCATTCATTTGTTTGTTTTTTCATGCAACCATAGAGATGGAGATAAATCTCTCCAGCATGGTTGCCTTCACTTTGTTGGGGGAATTAGTCTCATTTTTCAGTCATAGGATCATAAATTCATAGCTAGAAGTTAATTGAAAGGTCATCTAGTCCAACTCTCTTATTTTACAGATAAGAGAACTGAGCTCAGAGAGACAAAGGGACTATCCAAGACCACGCAAGTGGAGTTGGCAGGGTTTATATTCACAACTGAGTCCTCTTACTCCAAATCCAATGTTAGTTCCATCGTGCACCCACTACCTCCCATTCAATTCAGTTCAGTTCAGCAAACAAACGCTATGACTCAGAGTACTGTGTTAGGTACTGGAAGACTTATAAAATTTTAGATTAGACCTGGTCCCTGCTCTCATGGAGCTTCTATACAAGAGTTAAAGTGGATGATTTGAACTGTTTAACATTCGAATTTAGTGATCACATCCCCAAAATCTTCTCTATTTTCGTGGGGCACACTCTCTAGGCTCTTCACCATCCTGAGACACCTTCTCTGGATGCTCTTCAGATTATCTACACTCTTCTTAATACAATACTCGAGATGTAGGGTAGAGTCAAGGAATAATCACCTCCCTAGTTTCTCTCTCTCTCTCTCTCTCTCTCTCTCTCTCTCTCTTTCTCTCTCTCCTTCCCTCCCTCTCTCCCTCCCTCCCTCCCCCACCCCACATATATTCGTAGGTGTGTATCCATTTATTATATATTTTGGGTATCAGACCTTTTTCTGAGAAGCTTGCTACACAGATTTGTGCTGGTAACTGTTACCCTTCTAATTTTAATTGCATTGACTTTGTTTTCACTTTTAGTCTAATTATTCATTTTTATTGTTGTTTAGTTTCAGTTGTGTTCAATTTTTTGTGACTTCATTTGGGATTTTCATGGCAAAGATACTGGTGTAGCTTGCTATTTCATTTTATAGATGAGGAACTGAGGCAAACAGGGTTAAGTGACTTGCCCAGGGTCACCCACCTCGCAAGCGTCTGAGGCCCCAGTAGAACTCAGGAAGATGAGTCTTCCTGACTCCAGGCCCAGCACACTATCCATTTTACCATCTAGTTGCCCCATTATCCATTTAACTCTTCCGATTCTCTCTGTCCTTTGTTTGATCAAAAATTATTCCCCCAGTCATTGTTGTGAAATGTAGCTCCTTTCCTGATCCTTTAATTTATATATGTCACCCATTATGTTTAGATTATATATCTATCTGGAGCCTATCTTATTAGTTAAAACCTAAGTTCTGCCAGATTGCTTTTCAGTTTGCCCAGCACCTTTTGTCATATATTGAGTCCTTACCCCAGTAGTTGGGGTCTTTGGGTTTATCAAGCACTATCCTACTAGATCCATTTGCTTCTACATCTTGCACAGTATATTAGAAAGAAAAATAACTCCATAGATAACTTGGTTCATAATCTTGCCTCTAATGTTTATTTCCCTTGTGACTGTGGGTAACTCACGTAACCTTTCCAGACCTCAGTTTTCTTATTGGCACAATAGGTAGGACGGTGTGGAGTAGATGGCTACTGCCAACTCCATAGGTCCCTTCCAGCTTTATGATTCTACTAGTTGGTTCCACTGATCAACCACAGGTCAATTTTTCCATTTAACCAGTACTGAATACAACTCTGCTTTGTAACAGAAATTTGGTTTGAAATCTGGTACTACTAAGCCCCCTTCCTTCTTACTTTTTTCATTATTTCCTTTAAGTTTCTTGACCTTTTTCCCTCCAGTTGAATCTTGTTTTTTCTAGCTCTATCAAATGGTTTAGTAGTTTGGTTGGCATGGAACTGAATCAGTAAATTAATTTAGGTTTTACTGTTGTTTTATTATATTGGCAGTATCAAACATTGAATAATTATTATCTTCCCATTTATGTCTATCTTATTTCTTAAATAGTGTTTTGTAGCTGTATTTTTATCATTCTTATGGGTTTCTTGGTAGTTGAACTACCAAATATTCCATACAGTCTGTAATTACCTTTAATAGAATTTCTTTGTTTAGCTTTTCCTGCTGGGTTTTAGTAGTAATGTGCTGAAAGTGTGATGATTTATGTATATACTTAGTTTGTAGCTACTATTTTGCTGTTGTTAAATGTTTCAATTAATTTTAAATTTTTAGGGTTCTCTAAGTAGACAATAATCATCTGCAAAAAGTGATCTATTTGTTTTCTCTTTGCTTATGTTTATTTTCCCAATTCCTGTATTATTGACATAAGTAGTATTTTTAGAACTATATCAAGTAATAGTGGTAATAATGATCATCTTTACTTTACCCCTATTTTATTTTAAAAGACTTCTAGCATTTCTCCATTACATACAGTGCCAGCTCTTGGTTTATAGATACTATTTATCCAATATAGGAAAGGTACATTTATTCCTATGCTTTTTACTTAATTAAGAGTCTATGGCTCTTCCTTTAGGCTAGTACTGTGGGGGTGGGGGGCAGAAATGAGGTTAGTCTGCTATTACTTGTTCTTAATGAACCTACAGTGGTTGTTCAGAAACCATCTTTCAGGAATTCTTTCTACAACATCGCTGGGAATCATTGTCAAGCTCATATTCACATTCAGCTGTTTTTCAGTTGTGTCTTGACTCTTCAGGACCCCATTTGAGATTTTCTTGGCAGAGATACTAGAGTGGCTTGTCATTTCCTCCTCCAGCTCATTTTACAGATGAGGAAACTGAGGCAAACAGGGTGATGCGGCTTGCCCAGGGTCACTCAGCTAGTAAGTGTCTGAAGCCAGATTTGAACTCAGGAAGATGAGTCTTCTTGACTCCTGGCCCAGCACTTTTATCCACTGTGCCACCTAGCTCACTACTCTATAGTTTACAGGTCATACATCTTTGCAAAAATCTAGATATTTGCTTGTCCCAAGTCTGATGGCACCACTTAAGTTCTCCATATTTCCTCAAAGATCACTTTTAGTAGTTCAGCAATAATAACGGTAAGTTCTTGCAATAATCTGAAAATTCTCCTAAAAGGTAATTTATGTAGGTCAGGTAACCTAAACTCATTTACAATAGCTAGGCACCTGGGACCAGAACCAACCATCTGCCTTCCAGTTTCTCCCCTTACTTTCAGAGACTTCTTTAGCCTGCCCAGTTCACTCTGCTACCTCTTGCCTACTGAGGCTCTTTTGGAGCCTCACCTTCTCTTGCTCCTGCTTTCTGTAGGGCAGATTTCTGGGAACCTCAAAGGAGTCATTACTACAGGCTAGGAGGTTGAACTTTAAGAGAAGACATAGAACAGTCTAATGGCCTACTTCCCTCAATGGACTTCTCCCTAACCACTGACACTTTGGTTTTCATTCCTCAATAAGTAGCACACTCCCGGCCACCCTCATACATTCCCCATTCCAGCGATTCTGAACCACCAACTACTTATGTATAAACTCCATTCCCCACTATCAATTGCCCACTCCTTTACTCTCATTCAACTCAACCCTGTCATGCAATATCCCACTCCAGATCTGTCTGCTCCCTCCATTGTGCCCTCCCAAATGCCTGCTCCATAAGGAACAAATTTCCTTCCATCCTAAACTTTTTCCTTTCTCACTCCTTCCATGTTTTGGCATGCACTGAGATACGGCTCCCTTCTCACGACATTGTTTCCCTGGATACGCTTTTCAGTACTGGTTCCACTTTCAAAGGAAGGGGAGCTGCTGGGTAGATGGTGTTAGAGGGACGGTCCTTATGTAGTAATGGGGAACAAGGAGTATTCCATCTCTTTCACCACAAATAGTGAGTTGAAGGGTATTCAGCAGAGGGGAATCTGTGGCCTCAAGGCCACATGTGGCCCTCTAGGGCCTTAAGTATGGCCCTTTGATTAAATCCAAATTGTTCTGTAAAACTTGGACTCAGTTTCTCTGGATGTGGATAGCATTTTCCATCATGAGTCTTTTGGAATTGTCTTGGATCATTGTCTTGCTGAGAAGAGTTAAGTCATTCATAGTTGATCATCATATAATATTGCTGTTAGTGTTTACAATGTTCTCCTGGTTCTGCTCACTTCACTTCACATTAGTTCATGTAAGTTTTTCCAGGTTTTTCTGAAACCATTCTGCTTGTCATTTCTTATAGAACAGTAATATCCCTTTACATACATACACCACAACTTGTTCAGCCATTCCTCAATCCCCTCAATTTCCAATTTTTTGCCTGGCTCAATTTCAAAATCTACCACCATCTCCTGATCTCATGCAAGGGAACTTCAATATGCATGTTGATGCTCTCTCAAATACTTCCTGGTGTCTCAGTCTGCTTAATTCCCATGACCTACTCCTCCATTCCTTTCTTCCTCCTCAGCTACACAGAGAGATGGTCATACCCTTGATCATGCTGTCTCTCACAACTCTTCTACTCCTATGTTCACAAATCCCAAAATTCTTTTATCTAAGCATAATCTTTTAACACTCCAACTTTCCTTATGCCTTATGCCCCCTAACCTTGTTCTTAACCAGGTCATCAATCTTGTTCTGGCCATGCTTGCTTTCTAACTTTTCCTATCTTGACACTATTTTCTCTTTTTGAATTACTTGCCTCCTTTTCCTATGGCTGATCATGCATTGCTGGTCCTCTAGCCTTGATTGTTTCCACTACCCCACCACTTTCACTCCTATATGTGTGTTGTTGAATGAAGCTGGAGAAAAATCAAGAAATTGTGATGATTGGCTCTACAATAAATTGATGATACATAATCTCAACTAGTCCCTCACTGCAACAAGATTATCTCTAGCTGATTTCCTATGTCTCACTCATCGTAGTGGCTATTCCAAACATTCTTCTCCTCCCTTGAACCCCCTGAAGCATCCCCTCTCCCCACCTTTCAGCTGAGTGCTTTGCCTCATGTTTCACCAAAAAAAAAAGTGAAGCCATCAACCAAGAGTACTTCCTTCTTCTCACCTCATCTCATATCAGTCAGACATCTTCCTCCACTATCTCCTCTTTCATTGTACATCTCTGATGAAGAGGTGGCTTTTCTTGTCAAGGCAAACTCATCTACATGTATCCTTAATCCATCTTCTTTCTTCTCCAGCAATTGACCCCTATGATCATTCCCATTCTCTTATCTTTATTCTTCCCCTAATCTTCTGGTTCCTTTCCTGATGCCTACAAATGAGCCCATGTCTCTCTCAACCTGAAAAAAACTCTCCCTTGATCCAATCATTGGTGTTGTTGTATCCAACTCTTCATGACCCCATAGTATCCATGGAGTTTTCTTGACAAAGATACTGGAGTGATCTGCCATTTCCTTCTCCAATGGATTAAGGCAAACAGAGCTTAAGTGACTTGCTCAGGGTTACACAGTTAGTAGATGTCTGAGGCCAAATTTGAACTCAGGTCTTACTGACTGCAGGCCCAATATTCTATCCACTGAGCCATCCATCTAACTGCCTCAATCTAATCATACCTGCTATCATCTGTTCTCTCTCCCTCCCTCCCCAACTAAACTCCTTTAGAAAGTCCTCTACACTGGGTACCTTCACTTTTTAAACTTTCTACTCTCTGGCTTCTGAGTTCATCATTCTATTGAAACTACCAAAGTTATCAATGATTTGTTAATTGCCAAACTGCCAAATTTGTTAAATGCTCCATGGTCTTTTGTTCTTGCCTTCTCTGTAGCCTTTGACACCCTGGTCATGATTTTCTCTTTAGTATTCTCTCCTCTCTAGGTTTTTATGATGCTTTTCTCTCCGGGTTCTCCTCCGACTGTTCAATCATTCCTTCCAAGTCTCTCTGCCGGATCTTCATCTATGTCATGCCCACAAAGCATGGATTAGTACACTAGCTTTCTCACTTGGATGGAATACTCTTCTACCTCATCTTCACCTCTTTACTCCTCTGACTTTCTTCAGGAGTCAGCTCAAATCTCATATTTAGCAAGAGTCCTTTCTCACTCTACCTCCAGTCTCCATTACTGCCTTCCCTCTGTGATGGCCCTCCATCTTTTCTCTTTCTCTCTTTCTCCACACATATACACATAAGCATGTGTGTATACATATATTATATATTATTTGATATATGTAATATATTAGGAAGATTCTGAAGATCATATGGCAAGATAAGATGCCAGACACTGAAGTCCTTTCTCAAGCTAAACTGCCAAACATTCAAACTCTACTGCAAAGAGTGCAACTCTGATGGGCTGGCCACATTGTTTAAATGCCAAATATATGTTTTCCTAAAAGATTATTTTATGGAGAGCTCATGCAAGGCAGGCATTCATATGGCAGTCAGAAGAAGCAATATAAGAACACTCTCAAGGTCTCTCTGAAGAACTTTGGTACTGATTGTGAGACATGGGAGACACTGGCACAGGACTGCCCAGCATGGCATGCCTGTAACAAAGAAGGCTCTGTGCTCTATAAGTGAAGCAGAATTGCAGTAGCTCAAAAGGAATGTGAGATGCACAAATTTAGAGACATCTCCACTCTAAATGTTCATATGGGCTATTTGTGCGTGACCTGTGGTAGAGCCTTCCAAGCTTGTATTGGTCTGTACCTTGACTCCAACATAATCATGTCATTTAGGTCCTCTTCAAGAACAAAGGACAACAACCAACCAACCAACATAATATAGGTATGTATGCATTTATGTATGTACGTATGAAAGAATGTGAAGGCAAAGGTAGTATTTTTGCTTTTCTTCGAATCCCGAGTGCGTAGCACAACGTCTGCCACACAGTAAGTGCTCAATAAATGTTTGTTCACTGACTTCTACTAACCTCCTATTTATCTTGGGTTTCCATTTTTTAACCTTCCCTCCACTCCCATCCTTTTCAATCTGAAAATGATTCTTCTTGACAGTGAAACTGAAGTGAAATAATTCCTTCTGTCATCTATTAATATTATTCCATCTATTCCAAAAAAAAGAACAACAGGCCTATCTCTTCCCTGTTCTTTTTTTTATTGCCCTTGCTGTGCCCTTTTTGTCATGCTTGGCATATTTTGCAAGCCACGACTCGTTCTTGGCTTTTGCTTTCCTAACACGCCCTAACCTGAGATATCAATGTCACTCTTGAAATTGTCCTAAGTTATGTGTCCTCGAGTGAATCTTTTGCATATAGCATAGGTCCTATGATTCAGAAACACCTAACTATGCCAGTTTCAATATGGGCTGTCTGAGTGATAAAAGCACTCATGGAATAATGAGGAAAGTATTATGATCCCATGTAGACAAAATCTGACAAATGTGTGAAGTTCCTCTAAAAATAGATCTGGTCATACCATCCCTCTAATAAAAAAAAAAAAAACTTCATCGGCTCTCTATTGCCACTGAACTTCTTTACTACCATTTAAGACTCTCCACAATCTGATTGGTACTTTATGACAGTACCTTTCAATTCACTGACTACTCCAACCAAGGGTCTATTTTCTGTTCTTCCAATGTCCCATTTACCCTCCATGGTTTTTTGTTCATGCTGTTCCCTATGCCTGGAATGCCTTCCCAGCACTCATCCCCTTCATTTTTGATATGAACCCATCCTGTAAGCCCATCTCAAAAGCCCTGTTCCTCAGACACTTCTGGTCACCTATCTGAGGATGACTTTCCTTGTTCACTCTCATCTTTCACCTTGCTCTGTCCCACTGTCATCCATTTCTTATTGGGTGGTTGTGTATTATGTTTATCTGTTTGTGTCTTTTCCTTTACTAGACTGTAAGTTGCATGAAGGCAGGGATGAGATGTCTTATCTCAATTTCCACAGAATCTGAGTTGGACCTCTAAGCCACACATGAACATGAATCGCTTTAACAGCGTATACAACAAATGGTCATCTAAGCTTTGCTTGAAGACCTCTAGTGATGGGGAGTCCACTACCTCTAATTAATAGGAAATTTGCTCTTATATCCAGCCTAACTTCCTTGGTAACCCTCCCAGGCCTAGCAAAGTGTTCCCACATAATTTATTGAGAAAGATTACATGATAAACAATTAATAAATATTTATTGAATGACTGAATAGAGATTTTTTTTTCCCATCAAGAGGGTAGAACCCTCCCAAACAGGTCTCTTAGGATACAACCCTGATAGAGTTGCAGTAACTTCTTCTATGGATCTTTGAAGTTTGCTAGGCTGCTTCCAGGTGACAATGCCCTTCTGACCCAGGAGACTAGAATCTTTTCTCTTTCTCTCATCTGTTGCCTTTGCCTTGAACTTTGACCACATGGCACAGACTATTTGCTGCATGTTGCAAATCCTGTCTAACTTGACTTTGACACTTTTTCTGGCAGGGACTGGCAGTCTAATTATAAGTAATGACTATCTTTGTTTAAAGTTACTAAGAAGAGATACAATTTGTTACAGTGGCAAAAGGGATTAAAATAGTCTAAAGATTGGTCTGGTACAATTGACTTGAATAGGTTAGAGTTAGGAGCTGCCTCAGACCTTCTAGTATTATTTGTAAATAAACAGTCTGACTTTCTTTTAAGAAAGTTACTGTAACAAAAGGGCTGCTAGGTGGTGCAATGGATAGAGTGCCAACCCTAGAGTCAGGAAGACTTCTCTTCCTAAGTTCAAGTCTGGCTTCAGACACTAGCTGTGTGACCCTGGTTAAATCACTTAACCCATTTGCCTCGGTTTCCTCATCTATAAAGTGAGCTGGAGAAGGAAATGGCAAACCACTCTAGTATCTTTGCCAAAAAAACTGCAAATGAGATCATAAACAGTCAAACATGACCGAAAATGACCCAACAACAACAAAATTGTAACAAAGAGGCCTTTGTTGACGTTTGATACCTTCAGGCTAGGTGACCCTGGACAAGTTCATTCAACCTCTCAGTGTCCCCAGGCAACTCTCTAGGGCAGAGCAGGTGGTGGTCTGAATTGATAAGAGGAAGTTTCCTCACTGGAAGATCCTTTTACCGATGAAGTTATAGGTCAGCCTCTTCTTGTTGCACCCCACAACAGTAAGCACTCCTATCACAAAAATAAAGAAGAAACAAGATGGATGGATAAGGCTGGCCTCTGGCATAAGCCAGAACTAACAGAAGAATGATCCCAGAAATGTACAAACAGTAGAAATTAGGTCAAGATAACTAGAGGATTTACTGAAGTAATCAAGCAATAAACATTTATTAAATACCTACAATATGCCAGGCACTGTGCTAAACTGAAGTATCAATATGGAAACATGACAGTACTTCACCAGAATAACAGAGGAATGGTCTCATTGGAGTTTGAACTGGGCATGTAAAAGATTATGCCAAAATATATCAATGATATCATTAGGATGGATAACAACACTAGAAATGAGGTATGGAGAACTAGGGTTTGAAATTTGGGAAGCAACAAGGGAGTAGTTATTCTTAGTAATGTGATTGAAGTGGAAAGAGATAGGGAAAAGGCTCAATGAATTTAAGTCCTGTGTTGTGAAGGAAAAAGGGGAAAGGGAGGAGCTCAGACCCCACATGCACAGGGAATGTGTACCCCACAGCAGCGAGGTAGAGCTTTGTGGCCCAGTAAAGTACCTAGATAATTTCAGGTTTCTTCTATATTACTCCTGACCTAGGAAAGCCACAATAAGGGAGGATTGGGGGGCAACACAATTAATGGCAAGCTTGAGAGAACTCTAAACATCCAGACACATGTTCAGTACCTCCTACAGTTAAACTTCAATATCCATCTTGACTTAGTGTTAGCTAGCTTTCCTCTTTTGCACACCTATATGGCTTTAGGCCTGTTCTCAGCTCTCTTTGTTACTTTTTCTGGCTTTCTGCACGTGGCACAAAGTAGGTGCTTGATAAATATCTATTGATTTATTGATTGATTCTGCTGGAAGAGCAGCTTTGAAAGCTAATAGTTCTATCTGTTCTCAGCTCTTTCTCTGACAGTTAGAAGGATGGTGTCAAGTGGGAGTTCCTTACCTCGGGAGGTACTCAGACAGATTTCAAGGGGTCTATAAACTTGGATGGGGGAAAAATCATATCTTTATCTTCCAATGTTCATCTCAGAAATCCCACTTTCTTATTTCTGCTCTAAGGAGGCAACTGAAAGAAAGGACCCATCTGTACAAAAATATTCATAGTAGTACTATTGGTAATAGCAAAACAAAATAAAACACCAAAAAAAATTGAAAACAAACCATGTGCCCCCCAAATAGGGAAATGACTGACGAATGTGATTTCTGTACATAAGTATAATGGAATAATGTTGTGCTATAAGGAATGCTGAAGATGAAGAATTATGGTAGGAAAAGGAAATGAATATGGTATATTGGAGGGAACAGGGAAACTTACATGGAAAGGAAAAGAGCAATGTATATACTGATTCCACTTACTGTAAAGGAAGATAACACCAAACAACAAAATTCATGGTAAATACAATGGCCAATGTTGGTGCTATCTTATTAAAATTAGTCCATTTGTTCTTCATTTTGATTGGTTCTTGCCCAAGTATCACACAGTACTAGCCTAAGTCACCAATTAGCAAAATGTTGGGAAAGATGGCTTCCACCTAAAATCTCACAAGGAGGAAACATATAAGAAATATGGAGTTATTAAAACAGAAACCACTTGTGAAATGATAATCAAGGATTATATCAAGGGGGTAAACACCTCATGAAATAATAATAATAATAATGATTAAATATTTAAAGCTTGCATTCACTGCCCCAGTACTCACGATATACTAAAAGGAGTGCAGTCATTAGAAACAGCTTCATAGGATTAAACATCATGGTCTGACTATGGCAGGGCTTGGTGGGGGAGGGGGAAAGGGAGGAGAAGGGCAGAGGGTGGAGAGAAAATACTGCCTGGTTCTGAAACTACAGTGACTCATCAGGCTTTCCTTAAGAGGAAGAAGACATTGAGTCTAGCCAACCATAAAAATCTAGGCATCTAGGCAGATGGTAGATAGAGCATCAGGCCTAGAGTTAGGAAGACAGGTCTTTCTGAGTTCAAGTCTGGCCTCAGGCACTTACTAGCTGTGTGACTGTGAGCAGATCTCCTTTGCCTCAGTTTTCTCATCTGCCAAATGGCCTGGGGCAGGAAATGGTAAACCACGTTGGTATCTTAGAGAAAACTCTAGAAGGGATCACAAAGAGTCAGATACAACTGGAATGGCTGAACAACAACCATAAGAAGGAAAAGGGAAGAGATGGGATGAAGAACCTATGAGCACAAAGTCAGCTAGGAAAGATTTTTCCATGCCCAATGGAATGGGGACTAGAAAGCTAACTGGAATTGGTCTTCTTCCTGGTCAGTGAACTGGTCAGCCCCTTGCACGCCTCAGCTTGAAGACAGCTAACCAGTGGATCTCTGAGGGAGAAAGTGTGCCTTAGCAATGGAGGACTGAGGGACCAGGACTTGTGAGAAAGGAAGTCAAAGACAAGCTACTCACAATAGAGGAAAATGACATGACCAGAATGAGGCAAAAAATCCAAAGGAGATAAGCTGGATAAAAGCATAAACACAGCACAAAAATCAAAAGTGAGATTCATAAAAAGGCAGAAAGAAAAATTAGTAATTTTTTAATGTTTTGTATGTATATACATTTTAATATTTTAGCCAGAAAAAGTCCTGACTTGTAATGGAGGTACATGTAAATAAAATCATAGACAACAAAGTATATACACAAAAAAATATACAAATCCATGTGTCTCCATTATAACACAAGATTTTTTTTTTTACACACATACACTTCAGTGAAAAGAACGCTGGCTTTTTTTTGGTGGTGGGGGGTGGGGGGCAATCAGGGTTAAGTGACTTGACCAGAGTCACATAGTTAATAAGTATCTGAGGCTGGATTTGGACTCAGGGAACACTGGCTTTAGAACAGAGGCATCAGATCCACAGCTTGGAGGAACCAAGTAAGCAAGCCCACAATATTCTTGAGTACTGCCCAAACCAGATTAAAATGTAATTTGGAAATGTTCAACAAAATAAATTTAAAAAATACAACATAAATGTTAATTTGTGGTTTTCTAAATCATGATGTGGCCCACAGGGATCCATTTCTATGAGAATCAGAAGTCCCTGGAGAAATCACTCGATCTCTCTGTGTCTCAGTTTTCACATATACACTATTTGCCCTTTAAGATCCCTTCTAGTTATAAATCTACGATATCATGATCCTATGAGATATAGATAGATAGATATAGAGAGACAGAGATATGGATACGGATATAGATATACAGATATAGATATACATGGATTCCTACACACACACAGAAGTGGGTCATAGTGGATAAAGGGCTGGTCTTAGACACAGGAAGACCTAGTTTCAAGTACTACTCCTGAATCAAACTGGCTATGTGAACCTGGGTAAGTCATGTAACCTTAGTGTCCTAGGCAACCCTCTAAGACTCTTAAGTTGAAGAGAATGTGTCAACGTGCCAGTCTTCACTGTGAAAGGGAATTTCCTCACCAAGGAATTCTGCACATAATGAAATCATAAGTCCAGCCTCTATCCTCTATCTTATACCCCCCACACCCCCAACACACACATTATATATGTGGTAGGCCACAAGTGGCATGGATAGATTTTAGATCAGATGTCTGGCCCACCCCATCTCCAAGGGAGGCCACAATTTCCTGATTTGGGGAGAGCAGTAAATGGGCCCAGGGGTAGACAGGATCCTGAACTATCAAGGTTGGGTGATCTCTCTTCTACTCTCCTGTCTCCAAGAGTGCTGTCTAGCTAGAGTTCTATCTATCTGCCATACATCAAATATCCATAGTCTAGGATAGATATGATAAAGGGTTCAGAATTAAAGCTACTTTCCCTGATGGTTCTCAAGGGGAAAGTAACAATTAATCTTTCCAATTTAGCTCCCTCCCACCAACTCTGGTTACACAAATGACAGGAAATGAATAGCTAGTAAACCTCTTTATCAAAGTAAACAGTAAAAAGAAATCAGAGAAGTTATACAGATTTAGGGTAAACAACAGAATACACTAGAAAGAATGATTTTTTTTTTACTTGGGAGGAGATAACATGTCAGCTCAACCAAGAAGAGAACAATCTCTCTGGAGGGGTATCTGCTTTTAGCAGTCCCTGAAGCTGCAGGTGCTGAGAATTAAGTGACATGTTAGGGACTTTCCCCATATGTCTATGACTTCAGGAGTTTTCCAGGCCATTAATGAAAAGTTCACACTTGTCTCTCAATGGCCTCTCTAAAACTCTCCTAAAGTGTCTGCATTTTATGTAGGTTAGAAGCCTCATTAGACCAGAAGTCTTGCAGCCATTGAGAAGCATTCAGCATCACAGGGATGTTCCTCAAGAAAAGTACCCCAGGCTTGGGCAGAAGTAGGGTTACATATATGTATTGAACATACCCCCAATCAGGCTCTGGGGCCCCTCAGAAGTCATGTCCCTGCCCACTTGAGACCAGGATCAGCACCCAAATTTCACCCCAATAAACTTATTTCAGTAATTTTTTCCCCACTGTTTTGAGTGTATCATTTTTGTATTTTGTGATATGGCCACAGCCTTAATTTATAAAGTATTTGCTATAAGCTCCCAAAGGCCTGTTACACTGTTAACTAAGCATTCATTCACAGTGGAACTTGGTGAGGTCTTTGAAAGGGCCTATTTTAAGTAAACGTTTGTTCATTTGTTTTTAGGTGACATTTCTGTGATTAGTATTTCAATTAGTTATATAAAAATGGTGTATCAAGAGCTTGAAAAGAGTTCAATGCTTTTAATATTTTAAACATTATATATGAAATCTATTAATCTGTGCTACTAAGGATTTGCTGAGCAAAGAAGACTTTCAACACCTTTTTTTAATTAGAATGAATTCTGGAGTCAAAGTGGATGTCATTTTATTTTGTGCCTGCTGATATTGCTTTTTCTTCTTAGATTTTTTTGCATATGATCACTTTTGTGGATGGTCCTTCCTCCCGTCCCCTAAGGTTTTGTCCTCAACCATTTGCATTTCCTGCACATAGCCTTTGTATCAAGAAATTTCACTCATTTCCATCGCTCCAACTATCATCTCTACCTCATATTTCATATTTAGATCTCCAGCCCTGGCTTCTCCCTCTACCTCCAGCCTGAATGGCACCTCAAACACAATATATCTAAGGCTGGATGCAACATTTTCCTTCCTCCAAACCAATTCTTCATCTTGACTTACCTACTTCTGATAATGGTGGCACCATTTTTCTAGTCATTCAGGGTCAGATCTCTCTGGATCTCCATATCCTGGTAGCTGCTAACTAGTATTAAATCTTCATTCCCAATTTCTCACACCTGTCCTTGTGTTCAGTTCCTGCTGCCATTATCTAGTTCCATCTCTTATTATCTCATGCCTGGATAATTCCAAGTTTCCTAGTTGCTCTTTCTGACTCTAATTTTTCTTCCCACTAATATGCCTTAGATACTGAAGCCATATTAATTTTCCTAAAACATTACTTTCATCATGTCACTGTCTCATTCAAAAATCTACTGGAGTTCCCCTTTGTTGACAAGCCTGAGTATCACCCCAACTTTCCTCTTCAATCTTATCTTCTATGTTCCCTTATACAAATCCTATTCCAATCAGTGGTCTACTTGCCTCTGAACACACATGCATTTTCCTAGCTCCACACATTTGCTCCTGCCATTCTAAACTCATACTACCCTTTTTACCCATTTGTCTCAACAGAGCAAAATTCCATCCAGTTTAAGGGGTCAAGGCCCAATTTAAATCATATTGCCACCATGAAGCTTTCTCTGAATAACTCAGCTAAAATTCATCTCTCATTTCATGCAACTTCCTATAGTACTTAATATCTAAACTACTTATAGGTTGATTATACACAGCAGGCTCCTGGAGAAAAGGAACATATCTTTTGCTTCTTTATACCCATCTTACACACTTAGGTACATTATCTTGCACATAGTAGGCATTCAGCATAGTAAAACCTAAAAGATCAAGAAATCTAGGTAGTGATATTCTAGGTAAGTTACTTCTAGAATTCAGTTTCCTCATTTATAAAATTAGTAGGTTAGATTAAACAATCTTTAGATCTCTTCCAGGTCTAAAATCATTTTTCTTCCTATTTTCTCAATATACTACTAGGATGGCAAACACCTTAAGGTGAGTGCTTTATACTATATCTCACTAAGCCACTGAGTTAATAACTGACAATTGTCATTTGTCACATACTGAGCGTTGGGGCTCTTAGAGGTCATCTAGTTCAACCTCTTACAGATGGAACCTTTATAGATGGAAGAAAATGAGGCCCAAAAATGCTGATTTGTCCAGGGTCACATAGGCAATAAATTATAGGAGACAGACTTGAAGTTCAAGCACTGTATGTCTATATCTAAACATAGATATATATCTATATATATGTATATGTATACACACATGTGTATATATGTTTTACATGCATACATACATAGATACACACACATTATCTCATTATGGATGATCCAATTACGACTCTACTCACCCAATTTGGAGAAGCAGTAGTCTGTCTGTCCCCCTTCAAGATTCTGTTATAATTCATCTGCTGCCTACTTCTACTCCTATGGCTACCATATTCCCACCAACTGTTACTCTCCCTATTCCTGTATTACTTAGTTACCTGAGACCCAGGAGCAAACCATACCAAATCCCCACCTCTTATTCTTTTATCTCCATTCTCCTCGGCTCTAGTCCATCCAAGTTCCATTCCAAGCCTGCTTACTTCTTCCACAGTGCCCTTTGGAATTCCAATTCCATACTGAAAAAACTTCCCTTCATTCTGGACCTCATCCTCTCATAATCCTTCAACTCCTTGTTCTCACCAAGACTTTTCAGCTTCCCCAAGACAACACTATACCCTCTTCAGCAATGGATGTACCTTCACTCACACTCTTCCTCCTGCCCAGTACACTAGTCCTAGAGGGGAGTTGAAATGTTCTTTGCTCTCCACTAGCTTCCAAACTCTCCTTCTGCTGTCAGAATTAAGCAACCCATTCCTTTGCTACAAAAACTTTCTACACTATTCAAATCACGGTAGCTATTGTATACTAGCATACAGGTGATAACTCTTTGCTTTCTTAGCACCTGGCTCACTAACTCCTCCAAAACTCTGCCCTTATATTAGGTTACTATAACATTCAAGGTAATGTTCCCTGTAATTCCCTAAACTATTTCCACAACTGCCCCAAATCCCATTACCTATTTCTACACTCCACCTCAGCCACATAGACAGATGATCATACCCTAGATCTCACCATTAAACAGGCATTCCATTTCCTTGATCAAAAATGGGACATTTCTCAATCATTCCATGTTTCCCAATGGCTTACACCTTCTTAAACCTATTCCTTGCCATTGATGAGACATCTCTCCCTCTGTCCTTTAGTATTTGCTAAAGACATTACTTCTGCTCTGATCCCACTTTCTTCCTTCCCAATGTCAACCCTATAGTTAACTCTCAAATCCCTCACCCTGCTATTCTATTGGAGCTAATTTCTTGTTAAACACCAATCTAGACTACTCCCACCACCCATCCTCCTCTAGTTCCCACATACATGCTGCTAAACAGAGCTGGAAGAAGTCACACAACCACCCAGATTGGATAACACCATAGATCTGTTATACAATTTCCAGGTGGACTCTTACTGCAGCAGTACTTTATCCTTCCCTAATTGATGCTTTCACACCTCTCAGAATTTAATTCTCAACCTTCATTCCTCAAGCTACCTACACTTTTTCCTGACTTTTAGCTAAAGACCCCACCATTTACTTTACTCAGAAAACTGAGGTCATTCAGTTGTGAGTTCCCAGGGCTTCTTCCCTTCTCTTTACCTCAAAACCCATCTACCATTTCTTTTTTTGGTAGGGCAATTGGGGTTAAGTGACTTGCCCAAGGTCACACAGCTAGTATGTGTCAAGTGTCTGAGGCCCCATTTGAACTCAGATCCTCCTGACTCTAGGGCGCCACCTAGCTGCCCCCATCTACCATTTCTAATCCTTTGTACTCGTCTCTGAAGAGATGACCTCTCTTACCAAAGCCAGTCCTCCTACATGTGCTCTTGATCCCAGCCCCTTCTGTCTTCATCAGATTGCATCCTCAATAATCTCTTCATGAATCCTGAAATTATAGTTTCTTCCCTACTGTGTACAAACATGCCCAAATTTCCCATGTCCTAAAACAAGGACAAAAAAAAAAAACCCTTTCACTGGATTCTACAATCATTTTAAGCTAAAGCTATCTATGCGTATTGTTTTCACTTCCTATCCTCACTCATTCCTAAAGTCGTTTCAATATGGCTTTCCACCTCATCACTCAGTTGACCCTGCTCTTTCCAGTTACCAATGATTTAATTGTTATAGCTTTTCTCATAGCTTTTCTCAGTCTTCTTTTGTCCTTTTGTGTGTTCCAGCCACTACTTTTTCCTGGTTTTCCACCTACCTGTCTGACCACTCCTTAGTCTCCTCTCCTGGGTCATTGTGGTCATCACACCCCCTAACTGTGGGTGATTCCCAATTCTCAGGCCTGGGTCCTCTTCTCTTTTTATATGCTCTTTTTCTTAAAAGAATGTTTTTATTTTAATTTTTTTCTCAATTACCTGTGAACTAATTTTTGACATTCATTTCTCATAGTTTTTGACTTCCAAGTTTCTTCCCCTCCTGCTCCTCAAGAAGGCAAGCAATTGATAAAGATTATACGTGTGCAATCTTTATATGTAAAACATATTTTCATATTAGCCATGTTGGAAAAGAGAATACAGACCAAAAAAGAGAAAAAAAAATAAAATAAAGCTTAAAAAGTATGCTTCAATCTACATTCAGACTCCATCGGTTTTCTCTGGAGATGGTCAGTATTTTTCATCGTACATCCTTCAGAATTATTTTGGATCACTGTATTACTGAGAATACCTAAATCATTCATGGTTGATCATCATACAATATTGCTGTTGCTGTGTACAATGATCTCTTGGCTCTGCTCACTTACATCAGTTCTAAGTCTTCTCTGGTTTTTCTGAAACCATCCTGCTTGTCATTTCTTATAGCACAATAGTATTCCATCACAATTATATACCTTTACTCTCTTTCTTAGAGACCTTTTAAGCTCCCATGGGTTTCATTACCACCTGTAAGATGATTTTCATCTGAGATGACTCACCAGTCTATATAAGCAGCCCCTGTATCACCTCTGTGCTTCAGTCCTGAATCACCAACTGCAGACTGGGTGACTAGTTACTAGGAATTTTGCAAGTAGGATTCACGATTTAGGAAAGGCATGAATTGGTGATCTCTAAATTCCCATTTCAGCTCTAAATTACCTGAGCCTATTAAGAAAAAAAAAACTTATGAAAACTGAGAGGTGTCAAAAAGTAAAATGAACTGCCTCAGACACAGTAACATAGATATCACTAGAGATCTTCACAGGCTGGATAACTGCTTTCTATAGATATCACGGAAAAAAATTCTTGTCCAAGTACGGGTTATATGGGCTGCCAAAATTTCTTCCAATTCTGAGACTGAATGATTAGAAAAATATCGCACACAGCCTTTGCATTAATGTTTATTGTAGAAATAGAAAGGTTTTTTTTTTTAATACATGACTTTTGGTGTTCATATAAAGTCTACATCTTCTTTATTATAGTTATTTTGTTATGCCTCAAAGAGAACTCACTATATTATCTATACATTTTATTCAGTACAGAAATGGTATCCTTTCCAAAAAACTTTTTTATATGTTTGAGAAACCGTGCATATTGTATACATTATTTTATAACCCAAGAGACGTCTTTGCTTTTTCAAAATAATAAAGTAAAAAACAAGTTGAACCAAAGTTAAAGTAATCTAGATATCCTAAAATTTTCACGTTCCATTTCTGAATTCATATCTATTTCAAGTTCAAACATACTATAAAGAAATACTTGTTTACTATAATAGATTGCTTGCTGCCTAATGAGAGTCAGATTGTCAGAAACATCGTACTGAACTGTATATATATTTTAAATGTCCCCTTAATCCACCCAACTTTCCAAGATGAACTTATCAACATTAAGCATTGTGTAAAACCACATGCAAAAATTTCCAAAAAGTTTAAATAGAACCAAACTGGTAGTTTTCAGACTGGACATTTCAATCTTAAAAATAGATATATATGTATGTATAGTATACTGCATATTAAATTGAACATTTCAAGTAACTTAAATACTTTTAGCAATCCAGCAAAAGATTCTTTTATGAAAAGAAATTGTTCTTAGAACAAAAAGCTAATGAGTGACTATTTAGACACCAATTTCTTGACACAGTACTGAGTCTGTGAAAATTTGAATTCTAAATAAAGTCTGTTGCACTGTTAACAATAAGCAAATTGATTTTATCCTACTGTATTCTACGTATATGAAAGTGCTTAGCATAACAAAATAAAAACATATTAAAGATTATTTGGTTCTAGCAATATTAATTGTTCTAAACTTTGTAAAGTAATTTATCATTTGCATTTTAAAATTTATGCAAATTTCCTACCTCTTCAAACAAGTTTTTTAAAAGAAAATAGCCCAAACCATTATCTAAATTATTATTTATCCCAGTTGGCTCATCACAAATAGGCTAAAAAATGAATGCTTAAACACATACTAAGCTATGATAAAATATAATTGTTAAAGCAAGTTCCATTATTTTATCCATTGTCTGCTATATTGGATCCTAAAACAGGCTGCCGACAAATGGGACAAGTACAGTTCTCAGATAGCCAACGATCGATACAATGAATATGAAACTCATGCATGCAAGGTAACTGCCTGAGCTTATTTCCTGTTACATATTCATTGATACAAACACTACAGGTTTTACTTAGTTCACTCTCAATATCTCCAAAGTTCCGTGTAGAAAGATTGTCAATCTGCTCTTTGGTTAAGCCCCTAAAGTGCTCATCATCATCATCCTCATTTAATAAAAAGAAATGGGCAAGTCGAAGAATAGGCAGTGTCCCACTTTCAACTAAATTGTTTGCATCTTGAGATTGACGGTTCTCTCTATTTTCATTGTTGCGGTTATTAGATTGGGTCCTCTCATTTTCACCACTCATTTCAATGCTGCCTTCTTGGGCCTGCCTGTCTTGAAAAGAGACTTCATTTTGTTGACTGCCATCAACTGCATGTGAGTTACTCACCTCTGAATGCATCTCTCTTAAATGTTGCCCACTCCTCTGAAATTCAGACTCAGATTCAGTTTCCATTAGAGAACTCAGCTCCCCAAATCCAGTCATGATTTGCCTTAAAATTGATCTTAAAGCTACTGATGATGGCTCACCAAGTCCATTCTCTGAAATCCTACGGAGTGGAATCCTTATGGTACTGACATAGGTTCGAATGCCAGCACGTTCTGAGCGAGAGATGGTTCGACGAAAGCCTCCACTATTGCTCTCAAAGGTGACTGTGTTTTCTGCCAATCCTACTCTAGAGCGAGTTCTGTTCGCAATACTATCCCGATCTCTATTTTCTCCAGGACGAATCCTTCGAACCTGAAGGTCTAGTGTGATAGTTGGGTGTCGCCTCACGGCAGCTGTGGGCCTAATGGATTCTTCCCCTTCCACTGTAATTCTTGACAGTAGTCCTGAATTGGACAATGGGGTGGAGCTAGTACCTCTATGTTCCCCAGCTGGCTCTAAATAGACACGAGCTACATGTCTCCTCCTAACTGACCTTCTAAAAGTTTGTTGTAAAGGTCTATTCTCCCTATGTGAATTACGTTCTTCAGAAGCCATAGCATCACCCTGTCTTTGGACTGGTGACCGGCTTCGACTATTTACAACAGACTCTGTGTTTACTGGTTCTTGTCTTTGGCTTGCACTCCTTGTGGGAACAGGAGTTCTACCTCTGTTTCCCTGGAGCTGTGAAGATGCACCTAGTCCCTCTCTAATATTGTACTCACTAGTGCCCTGGGGGTTTGCATGACCACTCCCAAGATTATCATTCACAGAATTTGTTCTAGCAACACTTACTGACCCCCTATTTCTGCTCCTCACCCTTCCCAACATAGAAAAAGACATTTCTACTGAATTCCTCCTCCTTGAACTTCTTGCCATTCTAGTCCTTGGGACCCTGAGACTGTCACCATTCAGAGTCACTGAAGTCTGGCTCCTTGTTCTCCTGGCCACAGGACTAACTGCTCTTTGGTGTCCATTTCCAGGATGATTTCTGCTGGCACGAGAATGAGAAACACTTGCATATTCATCACTGGGAGCTTCAAACCCATTGTTTTCGTGATTTATATTAATCTCCAGACTAAACCGAAACTCTCCACTATTTGGATTTGTTCGACTCACAGCTCTCCAGGTTTGGTTCCCACTCTGCCCACTTCGAGTTGCATTGCCCGTCCGACGGAAAGTGTTCAGCCATTCTAACAGAGAGTCTCCATTTGAACTGTCCCTGGGGATCTCTGCATCTAGGAAACATGGGAAAAAGGGATTTAAATAAATTTTTAAAATTGATTTATACATATTATTTTCATAGGAAACTTAAGAAAAGCCACAAAGTTAGTCAAATTAACAGAATAAGTATGACTACATTTTAAAGTTTTAGGACTACCAATAACATCACAAAACTTAAAATCACGTCTATATGATCACAAGCAGATAAATCTTCATTAGAACAACAAACATCAGGACAAATATGAAATACTAACAAAAGGCACCATGATGCAGTGGAAGAAGCTTTGGACTAGCCTGTAGGAAGATCTGGATTCATATGTTGTCACAACCTCACTAGCTTGTGTGACTATAGACAAGTCATTTCATCTCTGAATCCCAAGTTACCTCATCTGTACAATGAGGACAGTGGAAGATGATCTCTGTGATCTTTCCTAGTTCTCACTTGATGAATTAATGTTTTGTAACCATAAAGCACTTTGTAAATGGGAACCATTATTATATTTTAAAATGAAAGGCTTTTAAGATTATCTTACCCTCATTGTAGAGAGAAACTAAAGGCACTAGTACATTCACTTTATGTGTGTAAAATTATTTTGGCCAAGGCTAAGAATTAGAACCATCAACCTCTGGAGCCAAATAAAGATCCACTTTAAATCTTCAAGAACTATACCTTATTATTCAGGAACTTCCACAAGTTTGGAGCTCAGGAAAGGAGTTCTGAAGTCAACCACCAGTGAAAAACTGACCTGACACTGATGCACTGAACAAATAAATGCTGTGAAAACTGTGTACTGCCTATCTGTACAGTCTGTATGGCTCTTAGTATTTTCTACTGTTTACTACTAAATTAGTAATTTCTAAAAGAGTAAAAAGTCACACTATAAGTGGTTTTTTTTAGAAAACCATAGCTTTAACAAATCAAGTTACAAAATATCGTTCTATCCACAAAATCCTTCCATTCACTAATTACTATTAAAAATACCGGTGACATGACTATAGTTTCACCATATGACCATGACCTGTCTTGTTAAAGATTATTTTAGAGCGTAAAACTGCTAATTTGACAATAAGGGAAAATTTTTAAATGGATAGGAATACAGACATTCATTGTATCTACCTATCATTAGTATATTTACTTATAAGAATGGGTGACAAGGTGATGAAATGCCTTATCATCAGTAACATAAGGGTCTTCATATTTAAAATGAAGGTTTTTAGATGAGATGACCTTCAAGAAAGGTCTCTACAAGATCAAAATATATAGTAGTATGATGAATTCTCTTCCATTAAAATGTAATCAAATCACTGGTTTCATGGTTGTTTAAAAGCTGCTTCTTTTTTATTATTTGTAAAAATATAATTAAACTTAACATATATGTGAGTATGAGGAAGCAAATGGATTATTTTTTTTTTTTGGCCAATGAGCTTTGGAAAGTTCATCAATAAAAAGACGTTTAAAACCAACACTGACAATTTTAAATCACTTCCTTATTTGATAACTCAAACACATGGTATGACTGTAGGCACAGCATGTCTAACCAGATGTCCTTTATTGTGTTTTCCAAACATGAAAAATGGTATCAAGGAGAACAGTTTAAAAAAAAATAACTTTACCACATATAGTTAACATCTATTCCTCTCCCACATCCAATTTTTGCAGTTCATGACAATTCTAGGATATTTTAACTATTAAGGCAAGACATCTAAGAGTAAAGCTTAGAAAGTGGCAGTAATATGAGAGATATGTGTCCATGTGTATGTTAATGCACGGAAATTTCATCAAGCATCCAGACATTTATTCATTCCATTCTCCACTGATAAACAATTAGAAGTTAAGTTTAGTTATATCCTTTTGGTAGACAAGGTGAAGCCAGACTTAATAATGAATCTAATTTTGTATCAAATCAAAAACTGAATATGTAAGACTAGACTGTCCAACAACTAAATATATTTCATTGTTGTACATGCTCAGATAAAGTCTATCACTTGTGAAGGTGAAGAAAGAGTGCTCACAGTACCTCCCAAAGCTCCTCCCTCAGTCTGTCTATTTTCTGGGTCAGGCTGGGATGCTAGATGCTCCTTGGCTCCATCTAATCGCTGCTGTAGCTCTTCTGATGTTATTTCTCCTAAAAGCAATTAGAAAATGTAAACTTTAAGGTCAGCCTAAATTTAATTGCTCAGTTTTATAAGACGAACATATGAGATGTAGAACAAATCTTTAGCATACTATAACAGAAAGAATTTATATGTTTATTGTTTTGGAGACGCTAAAGGAAAGTGAAAGCAGTATAAATGTTGGGCCCAAAGAGGAAATAACTGGGAATTCTTAACTTCTAGCAGTACATTCTATGTATTCACCAGAAAATCCAAGTAATTTAAAAAAAAATAATGTTTTTATTCAAATTAAATGTATCCCTTGATCTCCTGGCAAGCTGCCCTAAGTTGATAAACTTTGGACTACAATTTAGTGGATTTCCTCAACTTGATGTAGAAATCAAGGAAGGAATGCTTCTGGAAATGTCAACTATTATTTATTCCCAAAATCTTCTTGAACTTCATTTAATAAATCTTATCACATATAATCCAATGATCAAGTTAGATCTACAGAGTACACCGGCTTCTTATGAGAGGTAGTAAATCAAATAAATAAGTAGTTATGCCTAAAGATATGTAGACTCTTTCTTTGAATAATGATTGTAATTTCATTCATGAAAATTTTGCTTAAATATGCATATGTGTATGTTTGTGTGTGTATGTGTATACACATACAAATATATGTCTCTACCTCTCTCTAGAACATCTTATAGGGCAGATGTCTTTATATATCATCAACCTGCTTTTGTTAGTTAGGCTGCTTGTATAGCAGAATTATTTCCTGCTTTCTATCCTACACCAACATAAAGGAGTATTCCAAGTTTATTTTTACTTGTCACTTTAAGGCAGAAACCAGTACTCTGATTCTCTGAAAAGAACTTCTCACTTGCTATGCTTCTAAATTGTCTCCTTAAATGCCAAAATATTTCTCTCCTGCTATACATCTCTTACCAGGGGTGCCTAGGAGATTGTGGTCTCTCATTAACCTATAATCTTCATCATTGAGTTCATTAATGAACTGGTAATAGGCCTCTTCCCTGCTGAGGCGCTCTTGCTGCCATCTTCGCTCATCTTCACTGTGACGGTGGTCTTGAGAAGAGGCCTGTTCACTACCTCCACCTGAACTAGACCTAGACTGATCCATGCTGTGATATCCTGGCTTCCTGTTCAACAGATACACAAAAAAAAATTCAATGTGTTAATCATAGATTACAGGTTGCTTCATTTTTCATTTAAGTTGGACTAGAAAACCTTGTTTTCCTCTCTTTTTGCACCCAACCACACTACCACCCTCCACCCTTACAACAGATGACACAGCTATTTACTTCCCTGGGAATATATTAAGGCCAAATGACTAGATATTCTTCACCCCTCCCCCCCACCCATTTCACTCTTATACCTTGGCATCAGTACCCTTTCCTCCTTCCTTCTGGCAGCAGAAGACAAGGTATCTTTACTCCTCCTTCCTAAGATTAATCTCCCTACCAAC
Source organism: Trichosurus vulpecula (assembly GCF_011100635.1). Lineage (NCBI taxonomy): Eukaryota > Metazoa > Chordata > Mammalia > Diprotodontia > Phalangeridae > Trichosurus > Trichosurus vulpecula. Next base: position 185,834,979 of record NC_050574.1, read on the forward strand.
CCCTTTGATTCTATTCCCTCCCCACCTCTTCAGGTTCTTGTTCCTATATCCATTCCTCCCAATCCCCTTCATGAGCTTTTAATCTTTCTTTCATCACTGGCTTCTTCTCATCTGCTAAAAAGCAAACAACAAAAACAAAAAATAAAAAAAAATGCTCAGATCTTCCCAATTCTTAGAAGTATATAAAAACCTTTACCTCTCGAAACCATTAGTTACCGTCTCATCTTTCTTATTCTTTACTGCTAAAATTCTTGAAAATCTTGTTGATACTCAGTTCAAGCTTATTATCCGTTTTCCTAAATCTGTTCCTCCCTCTGACTTCACTATTTCTGTCTAATATATATAAAATAAAATCAAAATGGCGACATGGGGTGTATTATACATAATATACACACATACACACACCTCATGTCACTGTTTTGACAATATATTTCATTCTTTTCTCATTACCAATCCTGTCAATTTTACATCTAGAGTATCTCCCACATCCATCCCTTCTATATATCCAAGGACCACAATGCAGGCTTTTATTATTACATGCCTGGGTTATTATATTAGCTTCCCAACAGGTTTTCTATTTTTAATCTCTTCCTGTTCAGTCCACTCTTTATACCGATGACAAAATAATCTTCCTTACACATGGATCTAGGCATATCACTCCTTAGCTCAAAAACTTCAGTACTTGGTAGGCAATAGCAAGCCAAGGTATATACTCCTCTGACTGGCATACAACATATTAAATACTGTACCACAAAAACTTTCCAAACCTTATCTCACATCGCTTCCCTTCATTCACTCTACAATCCAACCAAATGAAAATATTTTCTGTTCCTAAATCCTGTATGCCCTGGGACTTCATGCTTCCCTAATACTCTTGCTCAGGCTGTTCCCTATACTTGCGGTATCTTCTCTCTCATTTCCTAAACTTGTTGAATGCCTACCCATCCTTTCAAGCCATCTCAGATAGCATCTCCTCCACAAAGCCTACCCTGATTCACACCCTTCCAGTCAGAAACAGTTTTCAACCTATGAACTCATATAGTGCTTTGTTTTGTAACTCTCCAATATACTTAAATAGAAAGATGTGTGGAGCAAATGAAGCATTATGTGTCAGGTGTTGTACCAATAGTACATATATTAATTGCAATATTATGCATTATCTCCCATTAGACTATAAGCTCCCCAAAGGCAGGGACTCATCTCATGTAAACTTTGCATCTCATCCAGTGCAGAGTCTTTGCCACAAAAGACTTGTTGAATGAACTATATTTTTAAAAATTTTAACAACAAAGAACTAGATCTTTTGATGTGCATTTCCTGACTTTACATGCCAAAAAAACTGTTGCAAGAGAGTTTAAACAAACCTTAGAGGTCTTAGCTCCAATATTTACTAGCAGTAAATCACAATCTCAGCTTTAGTTACCCCATCTGTTAAGTGGAGTTAATAATAATTGTATTACCTACCTCACAGGATTATCAGGAAAATACTTTGTAAACCTCAAAGTACTATATAAATCTGAGTTACTACTACTAAGTACTTTAAATGAATCTAAGAACTTAAAAAACCCAATTGTTATACCAAATTAGGAATAGCTAAAAGACAGTTAAGCCCTCAGTGTCTGTCTAGATTTATTTGGACTGTACATTTCTCATACCAAAGTTATGTCAAAGTGACAAACTGAGACAGTTATCTAGATAACTGTCAAAACATCCTACTTGTAACTCAATTTTCAGTATATTTCTAGATAAAGTGAATTTTAATTTACTTGAATTATCCAGGTAATTCGCATGTTATTCAAAGGGACACCTGAAGATCATCAAAATAGTATATTCAAGTAGATTTCAAAAAGTAAAGTCTTAAAATGTAAAATATTCCCTATACCAGACTATACCTACCCACTCTGCCTGGAGAGGTTATTTCCCCAAAATCAAAAAGAAAGCTCTGCCACCTGTACAATGACAATATGAAGAAATCTCATAGGAAACTGCTACTTCCACACAGATGGCTAGAGTCTAGGGTGTTATGTTAGACTATCTGATGGCTCCTCATCCTAAACCCCAACCTTTCCCTACCCAAAAGACATTTTCCTAATGTCTGACTTGTGGTGAGCCTTGCTGTAACCTGTCAATGAGAGGATATTTTGATTAGGCAGCAAGAAAACTTTCTGGCTTATAGCCATATTTGTTTCTCCCCTGAAGCCAATCTCTTAAATTATGATTCAAGTCAATGTGAAATTTTTTGTTTTACACATTTTAAAAAATTTCTATTTTAAGGAAAACGTCTCTTTAATTAAATAAAACTATCTGTAATTGCATTCAATTCTACAACATTTATTAAGCCCCATTAACAAGGTGCTAGGGATACAAAGATAAAATGAAAGTGTCCTTCAAGGAGCTTGTAATCAAATGTAGGTGATAAGGAATGTACAAATATAACTATAATACAAGGTATAATGTGGTAAGTGTGGAGAGGTACAAATAAAACACTATGAGAAATTTTAGAATAGATCATTTCCAGCTTGGCAGCTGGGAGATAAAAAAGTAAGAAGGCTATACTGAGTATCGCTAAAGTTGGATCTTGAAGTAAAGAATTTCAACAGGCAAAAATTGGAGGAAAAGTATGAAAGGTGAGGTGGATTCATACCAAGCAAAGGGACAGGGTAGACAAAGGAAAAAGACAAAAAAAAAAAAGGGAGGTCAAGAATGAGTGACATTACGGTAGAGTTTTGTTAAACATATGAGTACATAAAGAAAAACAGAGAGAGATAAGAGTAGAAAGATAAGTTAGTTCCCAATAGTGGAAGGCCTTGAATGCCAGCATATGAAATTTACACTTTATTCAGTAGGCAATAAGAAGCTGTTAAGCATTTTGGAGCAGATGAATTCATTAGGAAGATTATGTAAACAGTAGTGTAAAGGATAGATTGAAACAAGGAGAAAGAAGATGACTGCATTTACACTTAACAGTTCCAGGATGATTCAAAAGTATTAATCTACCTCCTTTACTTCTAGGGACCACAATTTCTGGTCATTTAGTCTACATCATTTCCTATAAAAACACAGTAATTTAAAAAAAATACTCCCTAAAGTCCACAAATAAGAGCTGTCAATGTGGCTTGAAAAATATTAAGAGCATCATATATTGCTAAGTACTGTTAGCTATTATTACTAGTGGAACATACCCAACATAGTAATTGAGTCCCATAAAAAGTAACAAATATGCTTTCTTAGCTGCATTTCTCCATTCCTTTGGCAACAGGTTCCTTCCACTGTCCACAAAGAGCCCTCGGTCTTAGATATCTCAACAGTGTTGCAAATCTTAACCCTTGCACCCTGAGAAGCTATTTTAAGAGCAAGAGCTGGTACTTTGTACATGAAACAACTTCCATTCCTTAGTAAGGTCAGGCACAGGTACATATAACATAGCTCTTAGACTACATATATAACACCAACTACTAGGTTTCTAGCTTGGACTTGGAGTTCCCAATCATCACAGAATATTTGGTTCAGCTGTAAGAAACCTTACTTCTCACCTACTCATTTTAGAGAGCAGAAAACAGAGGCCAAAGGTCCTGTAGCTTGCCCAGGACCATAGTTTCAGGCCAAATTCAAATTAGAATCCAGGTTTTCTGATTTCTAGTCCAGTGTTGTTTCATCACCACATGAAATAATGGGAATTTCTTAAGTAAATGACTACTCACCAAAAGTAAGACTCACACATTTAAGGCAGTGCCTGAAAGAACAGGTTGGGAATGTTCAAATGATATTTATATATTCTAATATTTATAAAAATCTCATGCTGATTAACTTTAAGAGCATAAAAAGGAACTCAGATATGAAATGGGACATACAACAGCTAACTAACATGGAAGTTAACAGCTGTAAAAGCTATCTTTCCATTTTTAAAATTTTGCAATCAGGACATGATCTACCATTAAGCAAGGAACATAGAGCTTTGAATACTATTTTCTTCTAAATAACTGAAAAAACTAAATTATCAAGCTATTCCCAAATTATTACTGGTAGTAATAATTTGAATACTCCAAAGATATTTTCGTGTATGATTCATCATTTAGTCGTAAGATTTAAACATAGTTTAAGTTCCTTCCAATTTTTAAAAAAAGGCATGAACTGCTATTATCATTTAATTACTTTTTTTCCCCCGGGAGATACCCTTGAAAAGAAAGGAGAAAGGGTTAAATATTCAAATTAGGTGGCCTCTTTGAAGCCTGGATACTTCCTGGTATTCTATCATTGCTGCCCCCAATAGACTACAAATTCTCCACGTGGGTTTTGACAGATAACAGGCCTAGAAAACGAAATTCCCCCCAAAATTAAGTTACGAAAACTAGGTATGACGTCCCCTCCATGTAACAAGAGAAATCTAGGCCCTTCTTCCACACGGGGTTGGACTTGCCTCTAAATCTTCTTCCTTATCCACTAACCCCCACTCAGTTACTATGGCCGTAGTTCAAGTTTCGCCCCATAGGCTCCAGATCCTCTTTCCACTCCCTGCCAAGCCCACCTTGGTCTGCTACTGGTCCCTTCAGGGTAGGGGCAGGGGCAGCCGCCTAAAACAAGGGGTGGGTCGGTCGGCCCCAAGGCCCCCAACCCCTCCCCAAATCGAGTCTGCCGCGGAGCGTCCCTCAGCAACCCGGACTCCCACCGGAGCAAGGTTGATAGGCAGCACTCTCCAGCCAATCCTGGACGAGAGGCGCTCATTAGCGAGGGCCTCAGCCAATCAGAGGAGAGATGGGTGGAGCCGGCGAGGGCGAGGATGGCCTGCTTTCCTCCTCCTCCTCCACCTTCTCCTCCACCTCTTCCTCCCAGGGCAGCGGCGGCCGCTCGGTCCCACCGCAGCCGTTGCCACCGTGCCTTCGGCTCACCTCACCCTTCGTTCTGGGCTCCTGGTCCAGCCGCGGCGGAAACGGCGGCTCTCCTCGCGGGGCCCTGGAGGAAGTGGCGGAGGCGGCGGCCACTTCCCCCCGAAGCGGTTCCTGATACCGAACGGCCGGGCCCGACGGGCCTGCTGCGTCGGGAAGCCGTTGACCTGGAGACGGGCCAGACCGCGGCTCGGAAAACGTCCGGCGGGAGGGGAAAGAAGACGCGGGGCGGAGAGAGGGCGGGGGACGGCTGCTGCGACTTATTACCACCCCCGATCCCTCCCCCGTAGCCGGTCCACCCGTCACCTGCCAGGCCAAGCCAGCGCTCGAACGCGGGGATCGGGTCTCCCGCGGGCTGAAAGCATCGCGGGTGCAGCTGGAATCGCCGTCCGGCGGGGAGCCAGGATTCCTGAGTCCTGCGTTCCGCCCACTCGACCACTCCTAAGCTCCACACCCCCCTCCCTCCCTCCCAGCTGGTTATCACATGGCCTTCTCTGGGCGTGACACTGCGCTCCTCCTCCTGCCTTGTCTGCCGCACACGCCGCAGCTGCGGGGCTGTTTGTTGGTGGACTTGGGGGAGAACTTCGGGCCAGTCTTTTCCTCCTAATCGTGTAAAGCCCATAGTGTGTGGTATGGGTTAGGGGTGGGGTTGGAATAGTGTCAGTTCACTCTAATGTTATTTATCTAAAAGAAGAGTTCCTCTAAAGGAATTCATTGCTGCTGTGTTCAATTCTGCAAACATTGGCTAAGCTATTCCTTTGCATCTAGGCACTGTTAGATTCTAGGGATACAGACAAAAATGAAACAGACCTTGTCTTGAAGGACTGATGTCAGAATAACCATGTACACAATGACCAGGCTGGAACCATGGGGCAAATTGTATGGAAAAAAAGATCTCGGGGGTTTTATTGGACCCCAAACCGAATGAGTCTTTTTAAGGGATAAAGGCTTAGAAGCCAGCCTTGGGATTTCATTGTTATAGGCGTCTCCCTAGGTACAAGTTTGGTTCTCTTTCCCAGCATGTTAGTACCTTTTCTGAAACAAAGTCTTTAGAATTGCCTAGGGTCACGACACTAGGGAATTGATAGTTCCCTCTGCTCATAGGAAGTTGGACTCAGGTGTCCCATTTTAAAAAGGCTTGTTAAGCTGCAAGGCATACCTAAGAGGGTAAGCAGGTTGGTGAGGGAGCATGAGACTGTGAGAAAAAAGGGCATGCCATACAAGCAAAGTTGAAAGAATTGAGGGACAGCCAGGAAAAGATAAGATTCAGGGAAGACTTGATTGTAGGCGGCAAAGCGGATAAAGCACTGGAGCTGAAGTTAGTAAGAACTGAGTTCAAATCCATTCTCAGACACTTAGCTAACTGTGTTTCTGCATTGTAAAATGGAGATAAGGGTATCTACCTCACAGGGTTGTTGTAAGGAATCTTGTAAGGATCAAGTGAGATAATAGTAAAGTGCCTAGCTTAGTTGGCACGTAGCAGGTACTATATAATTGCTTATACCCTTCCCTTTGATAGCTGCCTTAAAAGTACTGTTATGCGGAAGCAAGTAAGACTCACTCTACTTGGTCCAGAAGGCACAACCCTAAGCAAGGGGTAGAAGTTACAGAGAAGCAGAAAGCTTCCTAACTGACCAAAATGGAATGGGCTACATTAGGAGGAAGTGGGCTCTTCCTTGAGGTCTTCAAATGAAGGCTAAATGCCCATCCATTTGGAGCATCTTGTTAGAGAGATTCTTATGGGGAAGTGAGTTGTTCTCAATAGCCCCAGGTTAAATGCCCAAGGTTGCACAATCAACGTCTGTTAAAGGCACGACTTGAGACCAGGTCTTCTCAAGCCCTCTCTTTGCCTACTATATCATGCTGCATCTCTCTTAGAATAGAACTAAATAAAATAAATCAAGGAAATCTTTTTGAACATCTACTATGATCAGAGTAATAGTAAGAGTATAACACGGTCCTCACCCTTAAGGCATGTACAGTTTAATTGAGAGAGAAGAAAAAGAATGAAGAAATCTAATGAAACAAAGTTAGGAGGCAGTACTTAACAGTGTCATATGAGCAGTACAAACAGGAAGGGTGAGATCACTGGAATGGGGTCATTTGGGAGCATTTCATAGAGGAGGATGCCTTTGTTGGGTCTTGAACAATAGACAGTATTTGAGAAGGGACAGATGTGAGTCAGTGGAGTCCTAAATATCAGGGTCTCTTGGTACCACTATGAGAGAGCTTGGAGTGTCCATAGTCTTTGGGTCACGTGTTCTACACAAGCTCATTTATTATCTACTTTCAGTCGAGGAGCTAAGATCAGAGGATCACAGATTTAGAGTTATAAGGATCTTATCGGTCACTCAATGGATAAGGAAGCTGAAGTTGACTTGCCCAAGGTCACCTGGGTGGTACAGACTGAATTCGAATTTAGGTCCTCAGTCTCCAAATCTAGTGTTCGTTCTGCTCTTCCCAAGACTCTTGGCTTACTTGCCCATTAGTGACAGTTGGTTAGCGGTTGGTGTTGGTTTGGTGGGGGTTGGGGGGGTGGGGAGGGAAGGGGAGTCGGATCCTTTATCTACAAGACATATTCAGGATATCGAAAACTCTGTTTTAATTTATGAGTGTTTCTTTATATTGCTCTTTCTAGCCCGTACTAGTTCTAGACTAAAACTTAATTTTTGACCACCCCCATACCTTTCTTTTCTGACTTGTGTATGGAGTGTTAAGGTCCAGTTAAAGTTCCTTAGTCGAAGTCTCCAAAGTCCCTACCCATCTGGTTATGTTACTGTGCTCATGAACTGCTTAGCCTTACTAAAATTATAACATCATAGACTTATAACTGAAACAGACCTTAAAGAATATCTAGTCTAAACTCATTTTCTAGAATTAGAAAGAAACTCTAGAGTTTCTTATAGTATAACTGAGGCCCAAAGTTAAGCCAAGTCTCCTGACTATTACAATGAAATCTGTCCTCAGGCTAATTTCCCCCCAGTATGATTATCAAAACCCATACTATATTTTTAAAGGTATAACATCAGTAAGAGCGCTCTTCGGCTTCCTTCTGTAATAAACCATTGCTCAGGAAGACCAAACATTGGCCAGCTGGCAATTGTACAGCTTACCTATAGTATTGCACTCAAACAAACCTCATCTTAACCCCAGGAAAATGTGAGTTTCTTGAGAGCAGGGACTGTTTTGTTTTAGAACAGTGCCTTGAACATCGGTCCCTGTAATAAATGTTGGTTGAATCGAAATGAAGTGTCTTATAGGTCCCTTCCAACTCTGAAATTCTATGATTCTGGGTTAGGGAAATTGCCTCGAGGGGAATTTCTTTTGGGGACACTGTCCTGGCCTTTGGCACAACAGGTACTTGGCCTTACAAGTAGACTGGCCAGGACGTTATCAAAGAAATACTGTAGCAAACAAAAAGTGAAAATTGATAGAACACACTTAGCAACAAGTAGCTCCCAGTAACCCCAAGGTCTAAAGACCTTCTGAAGTCACATGTTTTTGTTACTACACCAAAACCAAGAGAAAGGCAATATGTAAAATAGAGTCCTGACTGGATTGAGAGAGGACCTGGGTTCGAACTCTGGAACTGCTACCATAAGACTAAGTCATTTCTCTGGGCCTCTGTAGCCTCCGTTGGAAAATGAGGGCGTTAAACAAAATAACCGTAAAGATTCTCTCTAAGTCTAAATCTATGCTCTTTGGGAATAACGGGATAGGGCTCTCCAAAGAGCTTTGTTTGCCTTCACACAATGTCACTTCCACAGCAAACACCCATCTTTCTTTGAAGTTTCTTCTACGAGCAAGATTCATTACCTGGGTCCATGAACTTGAATGGGAGAAAAAAATTACATTTTAATTCTCACCAACCTCCCAATGAAATTCAATTAGGAATTGAAAAACAAAAAGAACAACCCATGTCCTGAGAAGGGGTCCATAAGCTTCACCAAATTGCCAAAGGATTCCTTGACAAAAAAAAGATGAGTTGCCTGAGAGTTGCCAGAGGCTTATGGTTAAACAGTATGTCAGAGGCAGCTGGTGACACAGTAAAAAGAGCAATGGGCCTGAAGTCAGGAAGACCTGAGTTCAAATCCAGCCTCAGATACTTAGTAGCTATGGGACCCTGGGGAAGTCGCCTAACCTCTATTTGCCCTAATCCACTGGAGAAAGAAATGGCAAACCATTCGAGTATCTTTGCCACAAAAACCCCATGGACAGCATTGGCATGCTATGGTCCACAGGGTCATGAAGAGAAGGACATGACTGAATGACTGAACAACCACAGAACACAGTATATATGATATACTATAGGATGTAGGACTTAATTCAAGTGTTCCTGGCTGCAAGGCTGGCCTTCTATCTATTGTGCCATTCTACATCCTCAGAGGTTATACATTTCCTTAATGGTATTCTTCTTGCCACTTGCCCTTAGGTCATTATTGGAAATAGGTTGTAACCAATTTCTGTAAAGCGTGTCTCTCCATTGCTTTTTTTAGTATAGATATGCATGGACTTTGGGCCAGGTGTGCTAGCACATCCTAGGGGAACATTTCCATTGGCCCTTTCCCTTCCTCCCAGAATGTACTGGCACCCCTGGCCCATGCTCCATACACGCCTATGTTAATATGTCACCTACATCCTAATTCTTAGTGCCTGTCTCAGATAATATGTACTGATATAGTAACCCATCATATTGGCCATTCAGCTGTATCCCATAGTCTGGACAATGCACATTTTTATCCATTTAGTTTAGTTTTTCCTGTATGATTTGTTTGGCTGAGCAATCATAGATTAGGTCTTCTTAAACTTTTTCCACTTGAGACCTACTTGCGAGCCATTTTTGCCTGAGAAATTTTTACATGACCCTGGGTATATAGGCATATAAATTAAACATTTATTGATAATAAATAAAACAATTCTTTGGTATACATATAATTTTACCATTTATTAAAGATGAAAGCAAATTTGCATACTAATGAGATGAATGTGCTTGTTTATTTTTACATAAAGAATTAAATCTTGGTGGAATACTTGATACTTCAGGATGTAGATCACCTTCAACATTTTTCAGAATTGATCAATATTTTGATTTTATAATTGTCAGTGCTGAGAATGCTGCTTCATACAAATATGTAGTACAAAATGGCAGAAGTATGTTTAAGGCCGTTTCAGAAGTTATTGGAAATTCTGCTCTAATCCCAAGCCAAAATTCATTTAATGATTTTTTAGGAAACTCAAGTTTTAAACCCGTGTCTCTTGATAATTTGGCAAATTCTTCTTGAATTCTAATGGCAGATGACTGATGCTTATCATTTCAATTGCGTATGGTTTATGAACCCAAGTTTTTTAGAATCAGACCCCTAATTTTTTAGAATCAGAATTTGAAGGGAAGTATTTCTGAAACTGTCTCCAGGCACTTCAGATGATCAATTATAACTCTTACAATTAAATCTTCAAAAAGGTTATTTTCAATTATAAAATCATTTGTAGCTATAAACATTTTAAAGAACCATTTTCTACCCTATTCTTCTATATGTTAACTTTGTTAGTAAAACTTTCAATTTTATCCTTTGACATAAATGTTACAATTTTTTCCTTGAAGCAACATGTTTAAATTGCTGTGTTTTTTGAAAATGTCTGACAAATAATACAGTTTTGAAAATCATAAGTCATCATAAAAAATTAACAAAATCAGATTTCTGCTCAGTCAAAAATGTAACAACTTCATCTTTCAGTATCAAAAATCTGTTTAAACTTTGCCTTTTTGAGAGCCAGCTTACCTCTGCATGTTGTAATGAGCTTTTGTAATCAGATTCCATGTCTTTCCAAAGGTTTGAAAACAAACAACTGTTAAGGGCACATTTCAGAGTTGATCAATATTTTGAAATTTGATCAATATTTGAAATTATTGATTTTAATAGTATCTCGAAGCACAACATCTGACTTTGGTGATATTTTTGGGCTCTGAGTGCCTCCCAATGGATCATGCAGTGAGTAAAAGTAATATGTTCATTCCACCAGCTTTAACTTTTGCTATAAATCCAACATTTTCGCCCATCATTGCTCCAGCACCGTCTGTACAGGCTCCAATGCAATTTTTCTACTGTAAACCTTCATTTGTGAAAAATTCATCGACTTTAAGATATCTGTCTTGCCCTCTTATGTGCCCTTCCAAAAGGCAATGAACAACAATTCCTCTTATATGCTTCCTTCATGAACATATCTGACGTAAAGTAACAACTGTGCCATGTTAGAAATATCAGTTGTTTCATCTAACTCAGTTGCAAACTGGGCTGCCTTTAAGCTTGGTGATAAGCTGCTGGAATTGGTCATTGCTAATTTCAGAAATTCTTTTGGAAACAGTATCACTCACTAAAGGAATTTTATGAATTTCATCCCCACACTTTTTCCCAAGAACTATTTCTGACATTTTAATAGCAGGTAACACAAGATCTATCTTGTAAGGTTTTTTAGTTTTTGCAATTAAATTTTTCATAAGCTGCAAGTAAATACTTTTCATTGATAGTAACAAATTTCTCAAAACATTGTTTTTCTTTATTTGAAAATTTTAAAGTCATTCATAATATACCTTTGGTTTATCACAATATGCTGCATGCTTGGTATTAAGATACTGTTTTAATTCGGCTAGTTTCATGCTCTCCACAGCCAAAACTTCATTATAAATTAAGCAAAGAGGTTTTCCCACACCATCGTCAGAAGCAAATCCATACTGCAAAAATGATTCGACATACTTTCTTTTTCTTGTCAATTTAGCTATACTGCAACCTGGTAGCGAAGACTGACACGTTGTCATCAATATTTTAACCTCTTCTGTCTAAATTTAGCCACTTAAACATAATTGAAAAATTATCTTTGTTCTAAAATACAAATCAATATTGCTAATAATTTCTCAAATAAATATTAGCTTTAGTTTACGAAATTACATTTGTTTGTGCTTAATTTTTAAAAATGATGTTCACACTTACACATACAGTGGTGGTGGTGGAGAAATATTAAAGAGTTTTTTTCTTTACTTGGGGTGATTAAGCACTTATGTTTCTGTAAAAGAAGGAGATAACAATTTTTAAAATCAAACATTCTCTTGATGTATACAGTTATTATCATGAAGACTATAAAGATAAGAAAGACATATTATGTATTATCTACATAATATGTGTGTATATATGTGTTTGTGTGTGTGTATATATATATGTATATATGTATATATGTATATGTATATATATGTTGTTCAGGTCCAGTTTTGTCCAATTCTTTGTGACCCTATTGGGAGTTTTCTTGGCAAAGATACTGGAGTGATTTGTCATTTCTTTCTCGTATACATACACACACATATACACAAACGTGTACATACATAGATGTGTATGCATATGTGTGTGTATGTGTGTATTATTAAGGAGCTCTCCTAAAACCGAACAACCAAAACCACTAAGCAACCTAACAAAGAAGTTCCTCAAGCAAAATGATAGAATTATAGAGCATTGGTCATCAGATGAAGGCAAGTGATAGCACAGGAAACTTCTATTAATTGTCTGGCTAAAGGATCAGTGTCATATCCACTCAACCAGGGCCTTTAAAAAGCATGCATCTGGGGCAGCTAGGTGGCGCAGTGAGTAGAGCACCAGCCCCGGAGTCAGGAGGACCTCAGACACTCGACACACATACTACTGTGTGACCTTGGGCAAGTCACTTAACCCCAATTGCCCTGTCAAAAACAAAAAATGCATGCATCTGTTCTGAAGAGAAAGTTTGTTCTTTATCTTCTTCCCTGGTACCTCTTAGAATAGTAGGAGGGAGGAGGGGATCTTCTTCTATCCTACCTCTCCCATTAAGAGCACATGGCAATTTTGGATGGAACAGAATCATGAGCTATGACGTCTATTTGAGGGGAGTCAGGCATCAGTCCAATGCTTGGAGCTGGGGTAAAGACTCCTGGTGGTCCTAGACCAGGTTATGGTTCTTTCTGAAAGTTTTTTTTAGTATCTTAGACCTGGATTTTCACTGAGTCTGAAGCTGGAGACAGTGGAGACCATGACCAAACATTGGAGTTCATGTCTCCCACCCAGGAGCATGGCCAGTGTTCCCATCAGAGCAACTTAGTCTTCAGAGATACTTCACCCCATGAGAAGCAGTTCAAGGGCATCATGAGCCCAAGAACTTGGGGAGCCCAGCAGCACCAGAAGTGTAAGGTGCTTCAACAATACATGTTCCCTCCATGTGTGCTTCTCTACTTGTACACTCTATGTGTTTCCATTCTTACCATTGATGCTCCAAATATTTGTGAGAGAGTGTGCCTCAGGTTAATGAGGGTGATATTTTATTGCTATATTTCTTTTTATGCCATTTTACTCACTACCTTTGCTTTGAGCACTGAAGGGAGTTCAAGAGCTCATAGATTTTACAAGTGAGGACCCACAAAGGAAGGTCCTTGAACCTGGGGCAGTTATTCCCCCAGGAGACCCAAACTGGGACAGTAATTTGGGGAAGGATGATTTAAAGGGGACAACAACCATAAGCATACATGCACATATTTCTTAGGGAGCTCATTTGTGGCTTATATTTCTTTTTCTAAAACAAGCTTATTTATATGATTTCCTATTCCATTAACCTGAACATTTTATGTTTTTATATATATTCACCCATTTCATTTAAATTTTCAGTTTTATTGGCATACAGTTGGGCTAAATAGCTCCTAATAATTGCTTTTATTTCATCTTCATTGGTTGTGAATTCACCCTTTTCACTTTTGATACTGGTGATTTGGTTTTCTTTCTTTTTCTTAATTAAATTAGAACATGGTTTAACTATTTTATAGTGCTGTTTTGTTTTCAAAAGACCAGCTCCTAGTTTTATTTATTAATTCAGTCGTTTTTTACTTTCAGTTTTATTAATCTTGCCTTTAATTTGCAGGATTTCTACTTTGGTGTTTTATTGGGGGTGTTTAATTTGTTGTTTTTCTAGTTGTTTCTAGATGCATGCGCAATTTATTGATCTGTTCTTTCTTTTGTTTATTTAAGCATTTAGAGATATAATTTTTTCCTAAGTACTGTTTTGGCTGCATCCCATGAGTTTTGGTATGTTGTCTCATTGTTATCATTGTCTTTAATGAAATTATTGGTTGTTTCTATGATTTGTTCTTTGACCCATTCAGTCTTTAGGATTAGGTTATTTAGTTTCTGATTAATTTCTAATTTATGCTTCAAAGGCCCATTATTGAATGTAATTTTTATTGTATCATGGTCAGAAAATATACATTTTAAAGACTGGTGTTGGCCCACTTTCTATTCATGCAGGTTATAAAACCTCTATAATTTAAGAGATGCTTTTTGAGAGTTGCTGTGGCAAAAATACTACACTTTGCCCAAACTAGTGACAAACCTTTACAAACTTTTAAGTTTATCCTTGGGCAATAGATATTCAGCCCATTGCTGGACCCATAGATATTCAAATCTCTCTCTCTCTCTGTCTCTCTCTCTCTCTCTCTCTCTCTCTCTGTTTCAGTGGAACAAATGCTGGATTTGGATTCAGAGGACTGTGGTTACTATCCATGTGCGATCATAGGAAAGTGACAAACTTCCTAGGACCAAAAACTACACTTGTAAACATGAAGGGGTTGGACTAGATGACTCTTAAGGTCCCTTCCAGCTCTAAATCTATGAGCCTAGGAACATCATGTACAAGGACATGCTCAAGCTACTCTTAAATTTTGAGGAAAAAAATAAAACGATAGCTTTTGACAAGATATTAGCGATGAGGGCACAGTCTCTGGGAACCCCCTTGAATCTGGAATACAGTCTCTGGGAGCCCCCTTGAGCTGTCCCTGAGTCTTCCGGTTGGATCTGGCCACTGTAGCTGGTCCCTAATAAACTTTGTCTTTTTCTTTGGCTAAGAAGGCTTGAGTCGAATTCTTTCGGCAGGACCCAGTGCGTCGATATTTTGGGGTGTCGAGCACCTCTCCACCTTTCACCTCTTCATTTTTGGTTCCCTGACACCGGGAATACTGCTCATCTCAAGTTTTTCTCCAGCCAAGACTGGAAGGTAAGCCTCTCCCTATCCCAAACCCCTTCTCGCTTTCCAAGCACTTTGGAGGTGCTTTTCGGGCCTGACTCCCCAGGTCCCCAGTAGGTCAGACAGCTGCTCGCTGTCTCGGACTCAGCCTGACGCTCTCAGGTTCTCGGTCCAGTGGTTTATGTTCAAGGCCACGGACCCGGGCACACCTTCTGAAGCATAGAGGACAAGGACGGACGCCCTATCCGGAAGTGCGCCCCAATTTTCCCAATTCTCTCAAGCGCTAGGGAATGGGAAAATCTCAGGTACCTTTTTGAGTTTAATTTTTCCCTGTCTTGTTTTGTTCCTTTTTGAGGCTTACCCCCACCCAGATCCTCCTTGCAGAGGAAGGGACTTCCAGCCCCCAGGCCACAATGGGTCAAACCTCCTCGATTCCCAAAAATTCGCCCTTAGGTTGTCTTTTACAAAATTGGAAGAAATTTAAGTTCTCTAAAGAACTTAAAAGGAAAAAGCTGGTATACCTTTGCAATACTGCCTGGCCCCAATATCGCCTAGAAGACCACGAAGAGTGGCCTATTTTTGGGACTTTACAATATAATACTCTTTTACAGTTAGAATTATATTGTCAGCGGGAAAGAAAATGGACAGAAATTCCTTACATAATGACCTTCGTGGAGCTCTCTCGGAACCCTGTTCTCACAAAAGATTGTAAGATGCTCATAGCTAGAGCTCCCCCGCAAAGGGGCAATGAGGATCAACAGGACATTTTGGATAACCCCTTCCTTATGGTCCCAGGGCTTCAGCCCCAGCCCCTCCTCCTGTTCCCCAACCTCCCCGGACCACCCTTGTTTCCTGTGCTCCCCCTTCCGTGGCCCTCCCCTCTTTCTCTTGGTTTCCTGTAGCGCAACCCTCCTCTTATCCTGCCTCCTTCACTGTCCGAGTCTCCTACCCTGCATCTCCTCCCATGGCCCCTGCCCCCTTGGCGACCCCTGTTCAGGTCCCAGCCAAGGGTCTTGTTGCGATGCCTCCCTCTGTGGCCCCTTCCCCTGAAGGGACCCCTACTCAGGTTCTGGCCTCACGGCCTGCCCCTATTTCAGGCACTGCAGTATCTACCACCATGGGCCCTACCCCCGAGGCAACCTCTACTCAGGTTCCAGCCTCGGGCCCTGCCCGCATGGCAGTACCTCCTCCCCCTCTCTCTGAGGTGGCTCCCACTCAGGTCTCTTTGGTATCTCCCTCTCTGACCCCTACCCCTCCTCAGGTACTAACTGATCTTCTCCCTTGCCAGCCAGATGACCTGGCCTTGCAGTCTAATCTACCTCAGTCGGCAGCTCCCAGCCCCTCCCTCACCAGAAGCAGGACTTCCACAGCGCCTTCAAGGCTTTTTTCCCTGAGGGAAATGCCTGCCTCCCCTGCTGGGACAAGGAGAGTGCATGTTCCATTCTCCATTTCAGATCTCATCCAAATTAAAGAAAAACTGGGGAGATACTCAGAAGATCCCACTAAGTTTACTGAGGGTTTTAGGGATCTGTCCCTACAATTTGAACTTTCTTGGTGTGATTTGCATATCCTTTTCTCTACCTGTTGTACCATTGAGGAGAAGAGGAGAATATGGGAACACGCTCAAAAATTTGGGGACAGTTTGGCTAGCAATAACCCCATAAAATATCCCCCAGGTACAGCTGCTGTTCCCACCAGTGACCCAGGATGGAATTATCAAAGGAGTGAGGATAGAGAAAAGAGAGACCATATGGTAATTTGCCTGTTAGAAGGCCTAAGAACTGCATTTCAAAAGCAAATAAATTTTCAAAAAATCAGGGAAGTTACTCAGGGAGAAAAGGAAAACCCTGCTCTTTTCCAGACCCGGCTAGTAGAAGCTATTAAGAAGTATACAAATTTGGATCCTGATTCTGTTGAAGGGGTAGCAATACTTAACATGTATTTCATTAATCAGTCTGCCCCAGATATTAGGAGGAAACTGCAGAAATTGGCAATGGGACCCCAAACACCTCAGGCCCAATTACTGGGCTTGGCCTTTGGAGTGTATAACAATAGAGACCTAGTTGCAGTAGAGGAAAGAAAACGCAGGGAAAGAGCTAGAGACAGAGAACACGCTCAATTCTTGGCTGCTGCCATGGCCAGGAAGAGACCCAAGGAGTGCCCCTCCAGGGAGCCCCCTTGGGAGCCCATTGGCTTGGGCAGTGGGGAAACCTGCTTTCGATGCCACAAGGAGGGTCACTGGTCTAAGGAGTGCCCCTCTAGGGCGCCCCCCTGGAAGAAACCTCCAGGATCCATGCCTCCAGGACCATGCCCAGCAGGTCCCCGAGGTTGGAAAAGTGGTAGAGCCTCCTCCCAGTACCCTGTCCTCCAGTTTTCTCAAGACTCGGAAGGAGGGGAAAGCCTGGGGCTTGGCTGTGCTCCCACTTTCTCCACCTCTCTCTCTCGGAGCCCTGGGCAAAATCGAGGCAGAAGGTAAGGTTACCCACTTTATCACGGCTATGTTCTCTTGCTTTAACTAGTGGCTCTGGCCCCACAAGCCCCTCGACCCATCAGGTCATGGGCATCAAGGATCTGTTTTCTGAACACTCCTCTGGCCCTGCCCCCTTGGAAAGGGACCTGATGGTGAAATTGGGAAGCCAATTTTCTATAGTTAAACCTCATAACTCCCTTTTCCCTCTGTTTCCCAGACCTCCCCATGTTCCCCCAGAGGCATGTGTGAGACTTGTGGCCCTAGGGAAAGGCCAGATCCAACCGGAAGACTCAGGGACAGCTCAAGGGGGCTCCCAGAGACTGTATTCCAGATTCAAGGGGGTTCCCAGAGACTGTGCCCTCATCATTAGCATCGTTTAAAAAATGATCTACCCACATTACAAGCATGTGGGTAATACTTCTTTGAGATTAGTTAATAAATTAACTCTCTGTTTTTAGAAAGTTTAAACATTTGCTAGATTTTTGGATCATGCTGATGTTGACATTACAGGAGTTTGGACTTTAGCTATGACATATATGCTAATATATCCCTTTATTTCATACCTATTCACATAAAAGCTAATTTTAAAAAAATTTAGATCTTTTGCTTCTTTGTACATATTATCTTAGCTTTAGACTGGAGACCCTTTTGGGTCTGGAGTCCATAATTTTAAACTAACTTTTTTTTTAAACAGAGTACTTAACTTAGCACGGAATCTGTGTTCCATAAGTTAATTTATGGGTCACTTGTTCAGAAATAAAAATCCATTACAGAAGAAGTGCCAAGACTAATCCACCAAAGTCCATTTAACTCAAAATGTAGCTCTGCTATCACACTAACTTTTTAAGGCTAATCTAGGGATAAGGAATCATTTACTGTAGTAGGATGGAAAAGGGAGAGGATAAAAATCAGGGTTTCTTCTCCAAGGCACTAGACCTGCCCCAGGTGAACACTGTTAAATAGTCTAAGTTTATCTTTGAAATGCTTTTACCTTTTTCTTTCCCCTTTCTCCAGTTCCTTATACCCCCCTGCTGTGGCATCATATATAAATGGGCCCTGACTTCCAGAGTGCTCCATGGTCACAGAGAATAGTCTTTGATCCCTAACAACAAAAACTCCCATCCTTCAGCATAGCAAAATTAAACTAGGAGTTAGGAAACTAGGTAATGTACATGGAGGTGTAAATGAGTAATAAATAACGCCCTGACCATTCCAGAAGTATTTGAATTTTTAAAAAATGAATATAATTATCAAAGTTTCAGGCACTGCTACAAAAATGGGGTGTAAAAAATTCAGACTGAGTGAGGAAAGTTGTTTTAGAGCCAAAGAATGACTATGTAGCTACACCTGCTTGGGGAGGAATCTGCCCCTAGGATTAGCTCCATAATGTTGTGTGTGTGTGTGTGTGTGTGTGTGTGTGTGTGTGTGTGTGTGTGTTTAAACACAACAGCTGCCACAGCAGCAGCTGCTCTGGTAGTAAGATGGTAGGGTGAACAGCAGTCATTGATTAAAAAAAAACAACGGGGGTGGGGGGAAGGGAAGAAAGGGGCCATGGGAGGCAGCATGGAACAATGGAAAGAGAACTGACCTTGACATTGAGTTAGAAGACTAAGTTCATAGTCCATCCACAAGACATTGACTTCTCTCAGCTTCAGTTTCCTTTTCTGTTAAAAGAGGATGATAATAACAGAAGAAAGTGCTTTGTAGACTATCAAGTACTATATAAACGAGCTATTATTTGTGTCAGATATCTGTAAGTTGGGGCTTGCCTTAAATGGAGGAGCAAATATCCATTTGGATACACTACCATCTGGTCTGGACTGACATCTGGTCATCTGTTTGTAATTTAAAACCCTTCAGACTTTCTACCTTCATGAACCATCTAGCTACACTGGTTTACTTGATATTCCTCCCACATAACATTCCAACTCCACATAGAGTTCACAAAATGTAGTAGAAGGAAATAAAGCTGGAAAGGTAGGCAGAAGCCAGACTGTGGAGGTCCTTAAATACCTGGTTAAGCAGTTTGTATTTATTCTAGAAGCATTGGAGAACTGCTCAAGTTTTTATGACAGACCTGTGACTTAGGAAGACTATTTTGGAAACTGTATGGAACATCTATTGAAAAGAGGAGAAACTAGAAACAAGGAGATCAGTTAGTAGCCTATTATAATAGTCTAGGCTGTGAATTTAGAGCTAAAAGATATATGGCATCTGATAAATGGAAACATTAACAAATGTACATATTTCTCAGTGCCACATGAGGC
Source organism: Trichosurus vulpecula (assembly GCF_011100635.1). NCBI lineage: Eukaryota > Metazoa > Chordata > Mammalia > Diprotodontia > Phalangeridae > Trichosurus > Trichosurus vulpecula. Next base: position 185,854,625 of record NC_050574.1, read on the forward strand.
CTTTGTGAAAATAGATTGTGTTTTAGGGCAGAGAGAAACTGCAAATTAATGCAAAAAGGCAAAAATATTGAATACATTCTTTACAGACCATAATGCAATAAAATAGCAATCAATATAGGGGACACAAATAAAAGACAAAGATCTAAATAGAAACATAATAATAAGAAGTTTATAATAATAATGAAATTCTAAACAATGAATGGGTCAAAGACCAAATCACAAAAACAATAACTATGTGAAAGACAGTGATTATGATGAAACAACATACTAAAATTTATGAAATACAGCTAAAGCACTTCTCTCAGAAGAAAAAAAAATATATCCCTAATAGCATACACAAAACAGAAAAAGGGATGATTAGTGATATACATATGCAATTTCAAATTTGGAAGTCACTGAATAAGTGATAATTTAAAAAATTTTAATGTAAAGGAATTATAATTTTAAAGAACCATAAATATACTATACAAATTGTTGTCAAAAATTGAGAAAGAAAACATTCTACTAAAGTCATTTTGATACAAACATATTTCTAACATCTTAAATGAGGACAGCAAAGCAAAGAAAGAGAACCATAGACCACCATCATTAAAGAAATTGATTCAAAATTTTTAAATAAAATCTGGGCAAAAAGGATATGAGGGCAGTTTCTAAAAATCATTCACTATTTTCAAGTTGGATGGTCCAGAATATTTTCTTTTTAAATAAAAGTGTTGTATTTTCCTGGAGCTAATTGCAGGGTGAGATAAGTTCAGGATGGCAGAGAAAGCAAAAGAAGGCTAAATAGTCTGGAAGAGCTCTCTGGAGGGCCTTACACCTTTACTCCCACCTGCTTTCCTACACCCTTTTATGTTTTATTTTCTACTGTTAGAAGTACCTTGAGAGTAGGGACCATATTGTTTTCTTTTATTTGTATCTCTAAAGCTTAGGACAGTGCTTGGCACATAGTAAATGCTTAATAAATATTTTACCAGCTGATCTCATATTTATAGCAACCCTTTTTGTGGTGGCAGAGAACTAGAATTTGAGGGGGTGTCAATCAACTGTAGAATGACTAAACAAATTATGGTATAAGAATTTAATGGAATATATTGTGCCATAAGAAACAATGAGTGGAATGGTTCAGAGAAACCTGGCAAGACTTTGAAGAACTAATGCAGAACGAAGTGAGAAGAACCCGGAGAACAATTTATTCAAAAACAACATTGAAAGGCAAACAACTTTAAAGACTTTAATAGCTTGGATCCATACAAAAACCAACTACAAGTTCAAAGGACTAATGATGATGCATGTTATCCACATCCTTACAGAGAGGTGATAGATTTGAGATGCAGAATGAAGGAATCATGCCCTTTTGGACACTGGTCAATGCGGGAGGTTGTCTTGCTTGACTATGCATTTAGTGCTTTCCCCCCTACAATGGGAGAGGTTATCAGGACAGAAAATGAAAGTTCTTCATCTGGCCTGATGATTTAAGTATGTTGTATCTTTGTACATGATCTATTTCTTTTGGATTCTAAATTTTGTTGAAATGCGACTGTAGTAGATTCTCATAATTCTTTTTTATTTCTTTGCCATTTATTGTGATTTCACCCTATTCATTTTTTGTTGTTATTGTTCATTTGATTTTCTGATCTCTTCTTTTTAATTATGTGGGCTAAAAGTTTATCCATTTTGTTAGTCTTTTCAAAGGACCAGCTTTCAGTTTTGTTTGAGTTCAGTTCCACAGTCTTTAGAGTTTTTAGTTTATCTATTTCTAATTTTCAAGATTTCTTCTTTTGTACTTACTTTAGGTTTGCTTCCTTGCCTGTTCCCTGTTTTACCTCACTTGCAAAGTTGATCTCAGGCATGTATGGGACAGAATTTTCAAATAATAGGAGAGACATCTTTAGGAGAAGCAAAGTGAATTTATTTTACAAACTTTGCAAGATTTGGATACACCTCCATAATGGAGGAGGCAAGTTAAAAGGGAATGCTGCCTTAATTTATACTCTTAATGAAAAGATTCCCGCCCACCTCTTTCCTTTCTCACCATTGGCTGGGAGGCAGGCTTACAATCTAGGCGCGGAAAAACTAGACAGAGGACTAGGGGACCAAGGTTGATCCGGTTGGTTTAGGTTTTCCCTATCCAGAACTCAACTGCCGGGGGTGGCATCCAAAAGTCTAGGAGAAGAAATGAGGAGGGATGGGGTGGAGACCTTCCTGGAGCAGAGAACAAACAGCTCACAGGTAGTCCTTTATCTCCCTGTTTGGTGCTAACATCTGAGAGAGGGGGAAGGGCACGCCCACAACTCCAGGCCCTGACCTTCCAGAGTCACCAGAAGGCAGAATCCCAAGCCTCTCCTATTCCCTCAGACATTCCCTATTTCAGAAATATGAGAAGAGTGTAACCCCTGTATTTTTACCCTGTGAAGGTTTCACGATCATCCTTCCCATTCAGGCAGATGCTAGACACGTAATCCTTTTCCTTAATTTTCCCCATGACTTGTAGGGGAGATTGTAAGATTCAGAACTGTACTTCTGAAACCCTAAGAAGGACAAGGATGTAGGAGTAGGTTCTGGGAAAAAATTTAGTAAAGCACTCCAAGGGCTTAATAGTTTTGTTTTTTGTAGTATTGTTATGCAAAATAAACCATGTGGCTATGGAAAGTTGATTGCCTAGGTAATATAAATAGAGTTTTGAAACTGAGCTAGGAAATTTCTCAAAAGTGAGCTGTACTATTGTACTATTTTTATAATTGTGAGCAATTTTACATCACTCCCAAAGTTGTAATTCAGAATCCACTAAGAATGGTCTTTTTTTTCCCTTGACCACCCACCCCTTGCAAAACTTCAAGGGTTGGAGGAGTGGGTAACTTTTGTACGTGCCACGGTCACTTCTGATTTAGTTCCTCTGGTAGCCTTAGTCCCTGGATGAGAATCTCTCATTTTGAGAACTGTTAAGTTATTGTTTATAGTCCCAAAAATCTGCACACATCTGGAAGAAACCTTGCTGAAACCCTTGAGCTGGTGTATTGAGAATAGAGCCACCTGGTGGACTAATTATATATTACAATTCCTCACTAATTATGAAGGGAACCTTTGTCTTTCTGTGAGATTAAAGGTAGTGGGACATATACTGCTGTGGAATTCTGTTGCTACTGATTTTATTTCCCACTTTTCTCCACTGCTTGGACTGGGTTCCATCATGCTCCCAGGAACCTCATCATCAGGAAACTGATGATCATCAGTAGCTTTAGCCCTTGGCACTCACACCTCTTCAGTGCCCTCAATACCTCTGCCCCTAGGCTTGGAGGAGTGAAGAAGGATGGAGCAAAGAACTTCTCCCAAAGCCAGCATTTAAAGAGGGTTCCCAGGCCAGCCATCCCTTCATTTCCCATCTGGCTGCCTTTTTTTGGACTTCTGGTACCTCCCCTCTCTCATCCCTCTTCAGTTTCCCTTTGTGTGTTCTAGCCTGTTAAACTGCAAGCTCCTTAAGGGTAACGATTGCCTTTGGGTTTCTTTGTTTTTGTTTTGTTTTGTTTTGATTTATATTCACAGCACTTTTCCCAGTGCCTGACTCATAGTAGGTGCTTAAAATACTGCTCCTGCAGTACCTCAAGTGTCCAGTGAGACAAGTGTACATGCAGCACGTGCCACGGTCACTTCTGATTTAGTTCCTCTGGTAGCCTTAGTCCCTGGATGAGAATCTCTCATTTTGAGATCTGTTAAGTTATTGTTTATAGTCCCCAAACTTAGTGATTCTAAGCACTCCCTGTCTCCTTTTCTGCCACTCACTGCAGAAACTAAAGGGGACTGCATGGGACTGAAGGGGATTTTTGTGTTTCTCTGTTTTTCACACTTTGCCTTGGACATTGCTACTATGGGCCTCCTAGTCTCTACCTGTCTCTTCCTGAGAAAGTTCAATTTCCTATGATTCTCACTGTGACATCCACTGACTCACTTCTGATCTAGCATCTTCACACCCTCTTCTCCCTCGCTGCCAAATGCTCTGCATCCATCAGCACTTGCACACTACTCCCTCTTCCTACTCTCTGGTACCCCTAAATAATCTTGTGGAAATGCTGGCACAGCCAATCACATCCATCAGCCGCTCCTGCAGCAGCAAGGTCTGTGTACACAGGAAATTTTCCCAAGCTGCTGCCGCATCCCCTCCATGTCCAGCTGCTTCTCAGCCCCATGGCAAACAATGCTACATATATGGTATTTCCCTAAACTTGGATCTCATAATTCTGCCAATGCAGAGTAAGAGTGCTATGGATTGGGATCAATAAAAAGTATCTTCCCTTTAGTCTATGTTTTTGCATTCTTTTGATACATCCCAAGAGTACAGGCAATAGGGAGTGTCCTTGCATGTCCTTCTGGGTACATTCCTGTTTCCTTTGATGAAATGCCTGGAGGCTTCTCCAGCAGTTAGAAGGCCAGGAGAGAAATAGGTGAATGACAATTTGAGCCTGGTGTCCAGGTGCTTCCTTGATATCACCTGAGGCCATTCTCTCTCCCTCGAGGCACGGTTTTGGTAATGGCCAAAGATCCCGTCTCTTACAATCTAGTTGGAGGTTAAGACAAGACAGCTATACAGAGGTTAGGAAAAGGGAGATAATGGGGTGCAAAGTGCCTGGGGAGTTCAGAAAAGGCAGAGATCACGTCCAACTAAGAAGAATCAGGGAAGACCTCCTGGTAGCTTGAGTCTTATCTTGAATGATGGGTAGGATTTCTAGAGAAAGTGATGGGGGTGAGGGGAGAGGAAATGGGTGTTCTATGTGAACAAAATAACATGAATGATATCACGAAAGCTGGTGATATCAGCAAGAATGAGTATCTGTGTTCCTGTCTGGCTGGGGCACAGTGTGTCTGTAGTGAAAGAATAGGACGTAAGGCTGGAAAGGGTCTGGAATACTAGGTGTAAGAAATGAGAGGAGGAGTTTTGTTTCCACAGAACTAAAGGTGTACTTCCCCCTCCCCCACCCCAACTTTAGCAGAAATCAGGCCTCAAGGTCGGTCAGGTGAGAGGTCAGAGGCTTGTACCCATGCGTATGCTTTTTGAGAAGGCAGTCAGGGGAATTAGAAGCCAAACAGCTTGAGCCAGGTCAAGCTTATCTAGGGTCTGGTCTTGGTCAAGAATCCAGGCCTACTGATTTGCATAATTTGCATATGTTAAAGAGGGAAAGTAGGGGAAGTAAAAGAATGTAGTTTAATTCTAAACTAAGACAAGGAAAATCTAATTAACTTCACTTTTGCTTCTGTATCCTTATTATCCTACCTATATAAACTGTATAACTTAGGAAAACTATGTAAAAAATAAAGATTGTAAACTAACCATAACACTAGCAGGAATGGAGGGAATGGTTACCCCTGCTCCTGCCACCATATCAGTGTGTGTGTTTCAGCGAATACTATGCCTGTTCTCTTAAGGAGTGTGATAAAATGCTTTCTTCTGCCCACTCTAGTCTTGAGTTCTTTGGATGAGAATAAGCTAAATCACACGGATTTTCCTAAGGTAAAGGAAAGTAATGAGCAGTAGGAGTTTGTCTCTTGTTTGCTTCATGTTCCTGCCTTGGGGGAGTCCTGTTATCCCCACTGTGGTGTTAAGAGGGCAGTCACTCACGATTTCTGTGGGGAACTTTGGTTTGCACAGCCTTCTTAAGGGGCTATCACTTGGGTCCTCCTTAGGACCCCGAGGGGGCCTTGTGATCCCCACAGATTAAGGGGGCTACCACTTGTCCTTCCTCTGGGAGTCCTGTGGTCTGCATAGCCTTCCTTAGGGATTATCACAGGGTTCTTCCTCAGGACTTTGGCCCTGCCTAGGAAGTCCAGTGATCCCCCAAACCACATTTTCTCACAATTTGGGGAAGTCCAGTGATCCCCAAAACCATGTTTCTCATACTAGGCTAATAATGAGTTTGAATTTCACCTAGTCTATCAGTGCGGGCCAGTTTGGTGAACAGGGTCATTCAGTCATTCCTATTGGCTTTCTCACCTGTTACTGACTCAATGCCTACTTGCGGGTCCCTGTATAAACCTTCTTCTGCTCTGGAAAGTTGTAACAAAAGGAATCTATAATTCTTTATCTTTCTAGATGACTCCCCTCAGGAAAGACAGCACAGTTCTAAATTTCTCTTGCCTACTCACCTGGAATGATCACCATCGGCCTCCTCCTAACTATAATTCTAATTACACACCCAGAGTTCCAAACACCTATAGTTAGCACTGTTTATAAAGACAAAGAAAACATTGAAAATGAAGAAAGGTAAACTGACCTTTACAGTGACCAGAGCAAAAAGCTTCAGGCTAAATGGGATTACTTTGCACTGCTAGGTTGGATAAAAGGGCATCTGGCCTCCGGGGGGCCCCCCCCCATCCCCCCCCCAGCCCTACCCCTATGTCTCCTTTTTCAAATTACCTTCATATTATCTATCTCTCTATCTATCTGTCTGTCTAATATATCTTGTATGTACCTAAATATTTATGTTGTCTTCGCCATTAGAATGTACAGTTCTACAGAGCAAGGACTGTGGGGTTTTTGTTTTGTTTCCTATTTTTGCCTTTCTTTGTATTCCCAGCACTTAGGACACAATAAGTAATCACTTAATAAATGTTTGTTGACTGACTTACAGACTCCTATGAAGGAGTCAAAAGAAGAAAAGGAAACAAGAATTACAGCTTTGGCATCTGTAGCCTGGAGGATTTCATCAACACAGCATCCATCCTGACATTCCTAGTGTCCGATCAGTCTTTCTTTCAGTCCTGGCCCCACTGTTTCTAGTGTCTGCCTCTACCCATGGTTCTTTTTCTCCAGCCCTGTGGTCTTTTACATGTCTCAGCAGGAGCTGGGTTCCTGTTTGATTCTGGGGCCAGCCTGCTTTCATGGGAACCGGCTTTTAAGGGTGATCCAGGTATAGTATGTCATTTCATGACCAATGGGGTCACTCCCTTTCCAATCTACTCAAGAGACTTGTTCCACTTTCATAAAGAGATTACCTGATGTCCTTCCATTTTTACAGTTGGTTTAACACCTCACAACTTATTTTCTGTGAGTAGGTTCACTGGGCTTTCAGAAGGCAAGTTTTTTAAAATAGGATGGTAAGATCAGAGACCTGGAGGTAGAAGAAATTCAGAGGCCATCTCGTCCAACCCACTCATTTTACAGATGAGGAGACAGGTACATTATAAGAACTTCTCAGTGATTGAATGACAGAATGGCTGAATTTCAGAGTTGGAAGGGACTTCAGAGGCCATTTAGTCCAAACATAACTGAAAAAGGATCTTCAAAGCAACATTCCTGATGCAAAAGGACATTTATAAAGCTGCCCTAGGGGATTTGGGGTTGAGGAACTCCCAGGCTGCTTCTCAGTGGCCAGGTTTGACTCAGTTCTGGTTGAAGAATCCCCTTACTGGCCACAAGGCAAGATGAACTGCTGACTCATTGGAACTTTAAAAAGGAAGGAACTCCACCCTTGCTTCTTTCTTCCTTCTACCTACCAGGTAGTATCATGTGATTCAGAAACTCCCCAGGAAGTTTGTGGGAGGGGTCACTTTGTCCCAAAAGCAGGTCAGCTGCTCCCATATAGCAGCTAGAGCAGGGGTGCTTAACTGGTCAAGTTAGAGCCTGGTCCTCCAACGGCCTTTTCTGCTTGGTGTTTCTTTTCTTGATCCTAGGTGACTGAATCAATCCTAAGACTAGGAGGTGACCTTGTGAATTACAATAGCCTGGATCCTGGGTACTTGGTTGGGGTTGGAGGTGGCGGGGAGGGGGTGTTCTGGTAAATGTTGACAACGGGTTTGGGTGAGTGGGTGGAATAGACTAAAGAACACTTTCAAGTTTAACTTTCATGATTAACATTTTCTGCCACACTTTCTTCCTTCTTTCCTTTTTTCCTTTCTCCCCCCACCCCCCTCTCTGTCTCTCTGTCTCTTCCTCTCTCTTTGTTGGAGGAAACTAGGAAGACATGGGTTTAAGTATTGCTTCTGACACATACTGTACGATCCTGGACAAATAACTTAACCTCTCAGTGCCCCAGGCAGCTTTCTAAGATTATAAATTGCAGAGCAAGTACTATCATGCATCAGTAGCTGGCATTTCCTCATCAGGAGCTCCCTATACCAAAGTAAAAACAGGCCCTATGAAAGCAAATTTTTCTTTCTAAAAAAGTAGGGTTCAGTAGAAGGTGGAGAGTGAGGGTATATTTGTAAATGCCGCTGACGTTTTAAAAAAGTCACCAAAATATACTAGGTGGGAGATTATTGCAGTAGTCCAGAGTATAAGGTTAAAAAAAAGATTAAATTAGGTTAGGAGGAACTGTAAATGAAGAAATAATGGACTTGGGGATAGATAGGATTGGAAGGAACCTTAAAGATCATCTAATTCAACTCCCTCAATTTTATAGATAATGGAAGCTGAGACCTTTTTATTCTATATTGGTAAAAAGAATCAAGAAAGATGGTGGACTCAAAGCCAACTCCAAGTTACCTAGCCAAAAAAACTGGGAGAATAATGGCACCATTAACTGAAATACAAAAATGGTAAATTGTAGGATCACAGGTTCTTTAATGGTATCTGGACCCCCTTACCCAATATAGGCAAAACAAGTTAACAAACACATAGAAAATGCTAAGCAAATGTAATGGATGTATGGAGGTGTGTCTCCACCTACTCTGTACTGCTTCACAACTCTCATATAGACATATGGATGCTTAGTGGCCTCTGCTCTGGTTTGCTTGGTACAATTTGCTCTCATCCTGGCAGAGAAAGACCATCACCATATAGTTACACTTAAATTTTTTCAGGGCCCTAGAAGTAGCTTTGTTGTAGGGAAATAAACTCACATTACTTACCATTTTAGCTCTTAAAACCCCAATTGTGTGTGTGATTTTTTTTACATAAGAAGCCAAGACAATAATTATATTAGATATTAAATATGACCATTTTGTAATGAGGCCAAAAATAATAACATCATAGGCACTCATATTAAAGCATGCTCATGAATAATAAAATATATTACAATCCACCCATAAACCTGGGTCATACTCTCCCATCAATATACTCAGTAACTGTGGCAAAGACATATACAGTACATACTGAAACTTGTCAGAGAAATATACGAGAGAGGAAAACCACAAGGTAACTTACACCACTGGACTGCAAGGTCTAGTGCAACTGATCCATTCAGGCATATCTACACTACATGAAACTGCTTCTCTGCTATCTGTCTGCTAGTCCTTCCCACTCTCTAGGTGTGCAAATCCTCTTCTCTTTTCAAACCAATATAGCATTTAATAGCTCTTTAAATATACAATCACACTTATAGGGGCTTTGCAAAAGTGTAACACTATTGGATTACCTGCCAGGTGGTTCCCTTTAAGCCAAAGAAAACAAGCTTATCAATCTGGCTATTTCTGGGCATAACAAACCAGCCCAACTAGCTGATGGCTTACCAGGATGTTATATCAGGCACAATATAGAAGTTGTGGAAGTTGTGTGCCTAATCAGGACACCGCTTACCAAAAACAACTCTCCTGGTAGAGCAAATAAGCCTAGCCAGCTCTTTTTTTTTCTCTTTTATTCCATTTTATTTTCAGTTCCAAATTATTTTCACCTACTTCTTCCCTACCCATCTAGGAGGCAAGAAATACAAACCAATTACAATTATGAAGTCATGCAGAAACTAATATCCATATTAACTGTGTTAAAAAAAAAAGAGGGGCATCTAGGTGGCGCAGTGAATAGAGCACCATCCCTTGAGTCAGGAGGACCTGAGTTCAAACCTGTCCTCAGACACTTGACATACTAGCTGTGTGACCTTGGGCAAGTCACTTAACCCCAATTGTTCTGCCTTCCCCCTCTCCAAAAAAAAAGAAAAAAGAGACAAAAGGGTGCTTCAATACGTACCACTCTGAGTCCATCAATTCTCTCTCTCTCTTCTCTTCCTTTTTCCCTCGCCCCTCTCCCCCAGCAGCCCAGGATGTGGATAGCATTTTTTAACATAAGTTCTTTGGAACTATAGTGGGTCAATGTGTTGATTTGTTCAGCTAGGTGGCTCAATGGATAGATCACCAGGCTTGGAATTAAGAAGGTTAATCTTCCTGAGTTCAAATCTGGCCTCAGACACTTATTAGCTATATGACACTGGCCAAGTCACTTAACCCTGTTTGCCTTAGTTTCTTCATCTGTAAAATGAGTTGGAGAATGGCAAAACACTTCAATATCTTTGCCAAGAAAACTCCAAATGGAGTCATAAAGAGTAGATTCTATTAAAAAAAACTGAAGAACAACAAAATGTGCTGATCAGAGTTTCTAAGTTTTTTTCACAGTTGATTGTCTTTACAACATTGCTGTTACAGTGTAAATTGTTCTCCTTGTTCTTCTTACTTCACTTTGCATCAAGTCATATAAATCTCAAATTTTTCTGAAACCATCCTCTTCAAAATTAATTATATTACAATAATATTCCATCACATTTATATACCATAAGTTGTTCAGCCATTACCCAATTGATGGGCAGCAATTTCCAATATTTTTGCCACCGAAAAACTGCTATAAACATTTTTGTACATATATGTCCTTTTACTTTTGTGTCTTTGCAGTATAGACCTAGTAGTGGTATTGCTAAGTCAAAGGGTATGCACAGTTTAATAGCTTTTGGGGCCTAGTGCTAAACTGCTTTCCAGAATGGTTGGACTAGTTCACAGCTCTACCAACAGTGCATTAGTGTAGCTATTTTCTTACATCCATTTTAGCATTTGTCATTTTCCTTTTCTGTTACCTTAGCCAATCTGATGGGTGTTTTAATTTAACTTGGAGTTGTTTTAATTTGCATTTCTTGAATTAGTGATTTAGAGCATTTTTTACGTTACTATTGAGCGCTTTGATTTCTTCCTCTGAAAACTACCTGTTCACATCCCTTGACCATTTATGAACTGGGAAATAGTTCTTACTCTAATAAGTTTGGTTTATAATTTTAGCTCCCTAAACATTTAAGAAATGAGACCTTTATCAGAGAAACTTGCTGCAGAGATTTCCCTACCACCACCATCACCACCACCACCATTGCTGCATTTCTTCTAATTTTAGCTGCATTGGTTTTGTTTGTGCAAAAACTTTTAAAATTTTATGTAATCAAAATTATTTGTTTACCCCCTATGAATGCCAGCTCTTTTTATACAGGAAAGCAGCATTAGGACTTGTTCTTCACCTTCCTATTTCTCCCTTCAAATCAGAGTGGCAGAAAAGGGCAGCACAAGCTCCTGATAGTCTTTACTTCTCTTAAACTTTAATATATACTGAAGAGTAATACCTGGAACTGAAGCTCTTGTCTTGTGAGGCTGAGTCTCTTTTTATCCAATCTGGAATCACGGACCTGAAGGCTTCTGTCACCAGTTGCTACTTCTCTACACATGTTCCTACAGAACTACTCTTTTGACATCCTATTGTTTCCTCAGTCTTCACTTGCCAAGTACTTCTCATTTCAGTTTCAGCCTCAACCTCCTATATGCTATATCGTTTGGTGGTTTAAAATAGAACTTTTTGGCACTCAGTGACAGCTTTCAATTAAAAGGTAATAACTCAACAAATTTTCCCTATGAAATTAACAATTTAAAATTAATCTCCAAATAGATATGTGAATTTTCATCTATTGAGCTTTACCCTTTTAAGTCTTTAAACAGATTTATATGTAGATCAGGGGTGCCATAATCAGACTTCTATAGATCAGAGCACATTGGGAGCACAGAAAGTTTGCAAGTAACTCAGCCTGTCCGGGAGACCCTGGAATAACACATCACTCAATACTTTCAACAAAGCAGCAATGGGACCAGCCTGGATCTCTAGAAGTGTGCAAGAGCCCAGCCCTAACATAAAATCTGGAGTCAGAAAGTGGGCTGGAAGAATGGGGGAAAAAAGACTCTCACCATAAAAAGTTGGTATGGTGACAGGGATGTTCAAGACACAAAGCCAGAAGTAGAGAATGACCCTGAAACAGCTATAAGCTAACTCTGAAAGAAAAATTCAGCTGGGAAACAAATTCATCTAGAATTCCTGGAAGAGATAAAGCAAAAGTTAAAAATATTTTTTTTAATAAATGAAACAAGAGCTTTTGAGAAAAAATGCAGAAAGCTATGGAAGAAAGACTTAGAGAGAATTAACAGCTTGGCACAAGAGGTACAAAACCTTACCCAGGGAATTAGAATGGACCAAAGAGAAATCAACAACTCTGTGATACAACAAGAAATGTCAAAACAAAGTCAAAAGACTGCAAAAAGTAGAAGAAAATGTAAGGTGTCTCATAGCAAAAACAGCTTCTCTAGAAAACAGATTGAGGAAAAAAAATTTAAGAATCATTAAACTACCTTAATGCTCTGACCAAAACAAGAGCCTACATATCCTATTTCAAGAAATCTTAAAAAAAAAAACCCAAAACAAAACTACAACTGCCCAGTTCTCTTAGAACCAGAAGGCAAAGTGGAAATAGAAACAATCCACTGGTTACCTCCTGAAAGAATCCCAAAATGAAAAAATCCCAGGAACACCAGCGTAGTCAAAATTCAAAGATTCAGGTAAAGGAAAAAGTTCTCGTAAGATATTTTTCATTGTATAAATCTGAAATCTGTCTCCCAATAACCATCATCTGTTGGTCCTAGTTCTTTCCTCTTGGATCAAGCAGATCCAATTTCTCTTCCTTACAAGACAAATAGTAGCTTTTATATATAATATATGTGTATGAGCATATATATATATATATACATACATAGTTTTACATATTTTTTACAGTTTATAAAACAGTCATATAGAACTAGAAACTGAAGGGTTCCTATAAATTGAGGCTGAACAAGCTATGGTATGGAAATGTGACCAATTATTATGCTGTGAGAAATGATAAAAAACATTTCAGAGAAATCTGGGAAGACTTATATGAACTGATACAGAGTGAACTGAATCAAGAGAACAATTTGTACAATGACAACAACATGGTAAAGGCAAAGAATTTTGAAAGAATTAGGAACTCTGATCAATATAATGACTCAACATGATTCCAGAGGACTAATGATGCTACCCACCTCCTGATGGAGGTGAAGGACTCAGAGTTCAGAATGAGACAATTTTTTAATATGGCCAATTTAGAAATTTGTTTTAATTGACCATACATGTTTCTTGAAGCTAAGACCCCAAAGACCAGGTTTTCTTTTCTCTCCAGCTCTTGACAACTGTCTCCTCATGCAACATTGAGTAATAAATCCCTACCAATGAGGAAAATTCTATGTAAATGGACTATGAGCTATAAATTATGCTAGTACTATGTCAAATAGAATTGGTGACAATGGACATCCTTGTTTCAACCCTGAATTTATTGGAAAGGAATCTAGTTTGTCTCTGTTATAAAAATAGTATCACTTGGTTTTAGATATAGTTTATATATAATTTTTAAAGGTTCATTTTGTTCCTATGTTTTCTATTAAAAAACAGAAGTTGCTGCTGTATTTTGTCAAAAGCTTTTTCTCCAATAATGTGACTTTATTATTATGGTTATTTGAATTTGTAGTTTTTATATGGTCATTTGAGCTTATAGTTTTCCTAATATTATATCAATCCTGCAATTCCGGGCATAAATCCAGCATGGTCATAGTATATAATGTATGTGATATGGTATTTTAGTCTCTTTTATAATATTTTGATATTTTTGTATCTGTTTATCATGGATATTGATCTATAATTTTCTTTTCTTCTTTTGATTTTCCCTACTTTCCTTGTATAAAGACCACATCTGTGTCACAGAAGGAATTTGGTAGAATTTCTCCTTTTTCTATTTTTGCAAATAATTTATGTAATATTCAAATCAATTTTCCTTTGAATGCTTGATAAAATTCACTTTTGAATCCATCTGGTTCTGGAGTTTTTTTCTTTGGAGGATCATTTATGGCTAATCAAGCACCATTCAAAGGGTGTATGTTGTTTTGACTTTCTAAAGATCAGACAACTTCCCACTACATTTTAGACCATTTGGTTAATATTCTACATTAGAACTTTTTAAAATATTAGCCTAAACATAGGGCTTTAGGTAGGAGGGAAAAAGGAAATGGAATGAATTCTCACCTACCTTTTTCCCCATCCTGACTTAACCCCTCCCTCCAGGCACCAGCTATTTGAGAGATGTATTGGTATAGAAAAGAGGAGGATGGCAGAGTAGCTACAGAGCTGATCTTAGAGTCAGGAAGAACTTGGTTCTAATCCTAGCTCTGCTACATGCTGGTCACATGAACATGAACAAGTCACTTAACTTCTTAATTCTCCAGGAAATTTTGATTCTAAGTTCTGGAAGGGCTTTGGTCCAAGAATTTCCACACTGGCAATTCCATACATTGATAAAATCACATTTTCAGAAGGAAAAACACTTTTTATTTATTCTATATGAGAGGCAGCATGGTATAATGAAAGCCATAGTCTATCAGTCATTCAAAGGGGATTTATTTATCCATAGCATAGAAAGAATACTTGATGAAGACACAATACTTAGCTTGGTTAGATAGGGCCCCTTCACCTTCATATGAAAACTTTCCTATTCATCAAGGAAGGGTTTGGAGATTCAGGTGGCCATGGGACTTCTACTAAGTTTAATGGGCCTTAACTCCTATGTGGGCAGGCATTTTATATCCTTTAAGTGACCAAGGAACCATGTTAACATGGCTGGAGGCCGCTCGGAAGATGTGTTCGTAGCATCTTGGCTTGAGCATTACTCCACTGAACCAATTAAGTGTTGAGTACCCTTTCTTTGGACATTAGGGAAAGAACTAGCCTAACTACATATCAGGGGAGAAGAAACCCTGTGAGATACTGATCTTATCACATTTGATATAATTTAAGGAACTTTGCAATTTCTCAGAGGGATTCCAGCACCCTCTCCTCCTCCCGGTTACTTCTAGGCCCAATTCCTTTTACAATGTCTATTTCACACACACACACACACACACACACACACACACACACACACGGATGGATAACATAGGTTAGGTGTATAGAATTTCTATCTAACTCTATATCATAGTCTGAACAATAGGCACTCTTCATCCACTTGATTTTTCCTATATGGGTAGTTAGTTTAGACTCTTTTGAGTGATGATGGATCTTATTTAGGAATCTTTAGAATGTTCCAGGACTTGAGGAAACCAGCACATCATTCACAAACAAGAAAATCTGTAGAACCTCGAAATCTATAGGGAATCTCTTTTTGATTTGGAATATGAGATGCTGTTAAGTGTCTGAAGCTAGATTTGAACTCAGAAAGATAAATCTTCCATATTCCAGGCCTGGCACTCTATGCGCTGTGCCACCTAGGTGCTTATTTATTTAAATCCCTCTTAGATTGTAGAGGGCAGTAAAGGACAATGTAGGCACCCTTGAGAAATTTCCCCTCTCTCAAGTTGTAGATGGTGAAAAAGGACAGTGCAATCATTCTCCAGCTAATCAGCTCTCAGCAAAACACAGCTTTATATTCAGTCAGCACAGTTCCCAGAAAAGTGTCTCAAGAGCATGTCTTTCTCCTGTCAGCTGTCTCAGCGTTAAGCAGCTTTTTTCTCAGCTTCTCTTATCTTTTGTGTTCTTTGTTCACCATCTTCTTCTGACTCCTACATTCACCTTGAGACTTCTAACGTCTCAAATCTTGGTCTCCACCTCATCTTTCATCTGCTTGATGTTTACCTTTTAGCTTCATTGCTAAATAGACTTGGGATGACTTTATTTTAGTTTGGTTTCTCACCTATTTCTATTTAAACTGGTTTTTTTTTCCTCCACTGTTTTTTAGCTATTTCATGAGATGATGCTGTTCATAGCCTCCCACTATTCTTTTCTGCAAGGTTTTACAAATGATCTTATGCTTGTTTGTAACAAAACCTAACCTGGTTCTGCCACTGGCTGACATATCTCTACTTGTCAAATAGATCAAGCACATGATGCCTGAGGTGATTTTTCAGCTCCTTTGGTTTTGACATTATGATAATTGACTTATATCAATTGTGCTTCCGTGTGAAATTGTGATAGTGGTATGTCCTTTCCTATATCCATTTTCTATTTTTATGTGTCAAAAGCTTATTTAAATAAATCAAGTTGGAGCTGACTTTTTAATTGTACATTCTGTCTTTTTCTAATTTTTATTCTTTCGTCTAATTTTATATTTATTGTGACTTTTGTTCTAAGAAGTTAGAGGTTGACTCTACTCAGAGAGCTGATTTAGGAATGGTTCCCACATCAGTAACAAGTTGTTTCTTATTTGTTAAACTATAATCATTTAAATTTTTTGGTGATATTATCTGGTGCTCACCATGCCCAGTGCTTTCCAAATCTTTTATCTAAGAAAGTATTCATGGTGTATGGGTGTGGGGCTATGTAGTATGTGATTCTTTGTCCTCCTGCAGCCCTTATTCCTGAAATATATTTTATCCATCCTTGCATAGTTATTCCATGCTCATGTTTGTGTTGATGTTACCATGTATGAAAGTAGATGATGATTTAATGTGTAAGGCCTTTTCGAATTTGCAAAATTTTTTTACTTCTCAGTTATCTGCAACAAGATTGATGTATAAATTGCAATAATTTTCATGGTGGTGTTTTCATATAAATTTATCTTGAGCACCGTCATATGAGATAACCAAAAGTCCTATGATACTTCTTGTTCATCTTTGGATACAGAATAAAACCAACTAGGCCAATTCCTATAGGCACCTTTCCATGGAGTATCTGTGATCCATCCTTCCAGTTAGCTACAACTTTCTATGTCTTCTGGTTCCATTAATAGTGAAAAATCAAAATTGCTATGATTCAGTTCCTTCAGTAATTGGCCATTGGATAAAGATCTGAGTCCTTATAGTTTAATGTTTATAGCTGTGTGATTCATAGAACCATTTGTTCGTTTCCCCACAACTCTGTCTCCCTCACAGCAGAAGCAGAAGGGGGCAGCACAGGACTGAGGACTGTTTTGTCTTTTTTTTTTTTTGGTTCATAGGTTGCCATGGGCGAAAAATTCATCAACAAGAAGTCTGTTTATTGGTACTGAACCTCCCTGCATATAGCTGTGATGGTCTTTAAAAAGGAGAAACAGTCTATTGTCCTTGCCGTGTTGGAAGCCTTTCCATGATGGTAGAAACTGTCCTCCACTGGCATTGACTTTATGAAGACAGGGTCACATCACCTTATTAAGGCATAGGAGAATGATACTGTGGAGCTTCATTTTGTTTTAACTCTAAAAAAGGCAAATAATATTTGCACTGTCAACCTTGCCAGGCTGGTTTTTGGGAATGTTCTTGGTAAACTATGATATTGGTAAAACTATAACAACTATAATAGTTTGGTAAGCTATAACAGACTATGAACTTTTATTACACTTTGATTCATAGGAATATAGATTTAGAGCTGGGAGAGAACACTGAGGCCCCTGAGTCCGGTCTCCATTTTTCACACCACAGAGGTGTGGCTTACCGAGGGTCACATAGCCAGGAAGTATCTGGGACAGGGTTTGACTCTATTTTGGGCAAGACACTGGACCCTTACTTTCATCATCTGTGAAATAAGATGGTTGAACTAGGTGATCTCTGAAGTGTGGAATAAAAGTAGGCTAGCTCAGTAGATCAAGCACTTGGTCTGGAGGCAGGAAGACCCGAGTTGAAATCCAACCGCAGACAGTTACTAGCTGTGTGACTCTGGGCAAATTCCTTAACCTTGGTCAGCCTCAGTTTCGTGAATTGTAAAATGGGGATAATAATGATAGCTTATAGCGCTTCCTATGGGCCAGGCATTGTGCTAAGCTT
This sequence comes from Trichosurus vulpecula, assembly GCF_011100635.1. NCBI lineage: Eukaryota > Metazoa > Chordata > Mammalia > Diprotodontia > Phalangeridae > Trichosurus > Trichosurus vulpecula. The sequence goes on from NC_050574.1 coordinate 185,872,415, forward strand.
TAGAAATATCTTATAGACACTATGCTAAGCTTTATAAATACCATCTTGTTTGCTCCTCACAACCATTCTGGGAAGTGAGGATTAAATAAGATAGTATTTGTAAAGCGCTTGGCACATCCTACTAAATAAACGCTTATTCGCTCACTTCCTTCTAGGGTTCCTTCCAGCTCTATACAGGCACATAATCCTTGCGACGACTACAAATCCCAGGATGCAACCAAAACTTCCCTCGGGGAGGAGTCATGAAAAGGGGTGGGAGCCGGAAGGGAGGGAGGAGCCCGCTGCTTTCTGGGAGTCGTAGTTCCTGCGCCTCGGACTAGTCCACGTGGTCGTCCCGGCAGCAGCTGGGGTTTGCCGGCAGCCTCATACTCTCACCCCACCGGCTCCGTGAGGCTCGGGTGTCGCCGCGAGGGGCAGCGAGCTCTGAGGCCGAGAGCTGTCGGGGCGGGGGAAGAGGAGGAGGAGGAAGACTAGGAGGAGGAGAGGAAGACGAGGAGGAGAAGGGAACCTGAGGGTTTGCGACGTTTTTTTTGCGACAGCCGCGGCCGCGTTCAGTGATTTCCCCCTCCCCTCCGGTCTCGCTCTCCCTCTCTCTCCCTCTGTGTGTGTTTGTGTGTGTGTGCGTGAGTGTGTGTATGTATGTGTGTGTGTATGTGTGTGTGTGTAGATACCGGCTGTTGTGTTGTGCCGCTGCCTTTCTGGGTGAGTGTGCTTGCGTGTGTGAGTGGGTGAGTGTGTGTGTGAGTGGGTGAGAGAGGGAGTGAGTGTGTGAGGGAGAGGAGGAGGAGGAAGAAGGAGAGGGAGAAGAGAGCGGCAGCAGCTGCAGCCGCCGCCGCCCCAGCCAGCCCGGGGACGAGAACCGAGAGCGGCTCCGGGCCCCGGCCCTTCTCTCCCCTTGCCGGGTGGGAGCGTCCCCGGCTCCGTCTCTCGCCCCGTCTCTCGCCCCTCCGCTGGATGTCCCCGGCTCCGGCGCGGGGCCTCCTCCTCCTCCTCCTCTTCCTGCATCAGCCAGGGTGGTGCCGCCGCCGGCGGGCGTGAAGCGGGCGGGATCCCGGGGGCCGCGGCTGCCTCTGCTTCCCCCCGGACCCCGGCCCCGACCCCGGCCGTGACCCCGGACCCGGAGCCTCCCCCTCCCCGCCCGCCCGCCTGGAGGCTGTGACAATGGACTATGACTTCAAAGTGAAGCTCAGCAGCGAGCGGGAGCGGGTCGAGGACCTGTTTGAATACGAGGGCTGCAAAGTTGGCCGAGGCACTTATGGTCACGTCTACAAAGCCAAGAGGAAAGATGGGTGAGTGGGCCGTGCGTGTGCCCTGGTGCGTGCCCGCCCGGGTGCGCTCCCCCAGGCCGGAGGGAGGGACTGGCAGGAGCTCGGGCATGGGGGCTGGGGGGTGGCCGTGCACCCCGCTGCCCTCCGCCGTGTACCCCTTCTCCCACTCTTCCCATTCTTCCTTGTCCCCATTAGCCGGGTCTGTGGAGACAGGGGTGGTTGAAGGAGGAATCTGAAATATCCAGAAATCTCAGGTGCTGCTTGTGTTTATTTCCACTGTAGGTAGGAGTGGTGGTGGTGGCAAATAAGGGAGAGGGGAGTCTTTACCCCTTCAGGATGCTTTGCTTTTTGAAAAAGGGTTTCAGCAGAAGAGCTTGTATTCAAAGGACGGCGAAATGGATTTTATAAATTGCATTATTATGCTGGTGGTTACCATTCTGGGGACTTTACCATCCCCCTCTCGAGTGACATCCATCAGTCTGGAGAGTGGTGCAGTTTAAGGGCAGCTGGGATCCTTTCTCGATCTCTCTCCCTCTCTCTCTCTCTCTCTCTCTCTCTCTCTCTCTCTCTCATTCTCTCTCTCTCTCTCTCTCTCTCTCTCTCTCATTTTCTCTCTCTTTCTCTCTCTCTCCCCTACCTCCCCTCCCCTCCCTCTCCCCCCCCCCCCCCCCCTTAGCCACTTTGTAATCGGTTTTTGCCTTTAAATTCGGGTTTTATTTCTTGGAAGGAAGGCGGCAAGTAAATGTCGATAGCGGGAGTTGATTACTATGATCATCTCCTATGTGTATGTGGCACTTGCCATTTAGATTTCATTAGCCCATAGAGAAGCAGTGAGTTTTTATATAGAACAATGGGGGTTTGGTGCAGGGTGGGTGGTGGGGAAAGACTAGTGACAAATAGGGACTATGTTGTATGCCTAGCTATTTCCTCCCTCTCCTCCCCAAATTTAGGAGCTGGAAGTGAACTTTAAATAGTCCATTTACTTGAAAAAAAAATCTTTTCTGTACATAACTTAATTAAATCTATGACTGGTAACCCTCTCAATATAGCTACTCTAACTGACAAGTGAAATACTCCCTTTTTCCTTTGTCAGTAGACAGAATATTTTACAACATCGACAAAAGAGAAGGCAGTTGTCAGTTGGGGTGAAAAATGTATTTGATTAGCTCCCTGTTTTCTTTTACATGAATAAATATCTTCCTACTCTGTGTTCCACTTGGAATTGTTGGGAAGAGACTATTCAAGTCCTGTTACATAAGCTTTGGAATTTTATTAAAAATCAACATAGGAATACTTGCATATCCCCATCATTTTTGGCTATTTACTACTTAACATTAAAAATAGGGCAACTTGATTTTTTCTTTATATTTGGAAAGCAGGATGTTATGGATCAATCAGGAATGTCAGCACAGAAATAGGAAGTATTTGACAAAGCTGAAATAAGTCGTCTTAGAATATTTTAACAATTAAAAACAATTTGAGTACTCTGGATATTGAAGAGAAAGTGCTTATTCAACATTTTTCTTACCTTTACTGAAATTCCTTTCAAAAAGAATGTGAAATAAAAAGCCCATGAGGAAAAGTGCCATAGTTCTGATTTGTATGTCTACTTCAGCAGTTTTTTTTTTTGTAGTAGCAAAGCTTTTTATGTATCTGCAATCAATCTGGAAGGATTTAAAAACTCGATACTATTTATTGAATACATTTAAAGTCTCCTCCCCTTTAAAAACAGAATAGTCAGTCCAGTGACATTTAAGAAATCAATTTCTGGATATGTTGCTTACTCTGTTGTCTAATTAGGTTTTTCATTAAAATATGACCAGAAGAATATATGCATTTTACAAATCATGCTTGATTAATTTCCCACAGACATTTTTCCAAAAGTTCCTCTCCCCAGCAGTGTTCAGTTCAGAGAACTTCATAAAATTTTGAACCCCAGGAAATTTAAAAAATCTGGTTGTTTTGACTAAATTTTGACTCATTTTATAAAATTCTAGTGACTATAAATTACTCTTTTATTCCTTAAGAGGAACCAGCTACATTAGAAATTGCCAATGTATGCTAATATAAATATGCAAATTTGTGGCTTTAACTATGATTACACATTTTATTAAACCAACTGTACTACTGTATGCTTGAAGGAGATACTTTTCAACATGTTTTTATGTCTTATTGTCATTTTTAATTTAAGCTGTTTTGAAAAAAAAAATAGAAAAATTACCATAATTTAAAAACGGTTTTTAAAAGAATGCTTTGTATAGGTTGTTTTTTTAAAAAAATTTTCTTGTAACAAAAGGAATACTGTATTTTCAAAAGAAAGTTTTTATTTAAAATTCTTTGAGCTTCCTTTTGTTTATATGATGAGCTTTTAAAAATGTATCGAATATCAGATTTTCAGTTTTTCGAAGGGCTATTTTTCTCTTTGGCTTGTTCTGGCAAAATATAGTATTGTGTCTCTGAAGTTATCTTTTTATTTTATGTCTATTTAATGCCATGTTTGTAATTTACCCTTCACCTTAGTGATGTAAATTCTACAGCCATTAAACTTTTTAATAAATAAAGATGATTAAGTAATTTTTGTTTCTTAATATTGATTTATTTAGCACATATTCTACAACTTAAATTTCAACCTGATCAAGGAACTCAGCAAATGATAGCCACAAATTTGAGAAAGTGGATATTGCTGTGAAATTTTATCTTTACTGTGTACAGTAAAATGAAATTGTTTTATTTAGATAGTTTAATACCTGTTAAAATGCAATTAGAATTAAATCTTATAACTATTATATCAGATTATTGTTATGACCAAGTGAACTTTGAAATACAGATAATTGGTATACCTATCTGCACTAAAGCAAATTAGAAAAGATTTCCTTCAGTAATCACACTTTTTTGGAATGAAAAATATTTATTATACTTTTTTCCTTTTAAATTTGTGTCCCCATTCTGTCATGTGACAAGTTGTATAAGTTAATCTGTTAAGCTTGAATTTTGGGGACCAAAAGTGAAATAAACAATGGAAAATTCTTTTGATGTGTTAATATATGTATTTTAGGGGAAAGAACTTCTTATAATTGAGTTAGTTTTAAATAATCCCAAAAAGAGTTCAAAATTTAGTGTTACATAAGTGCATAGTAAACCTTGAAATTAATTTGTTCCCATTGTCAATATAAATAAGATAGAAAGTGCTTTTTTTCTCTGGGTACCAACTCTGTGGGTGGCTTCTCCTTAGGTCAGTTGCATGTATTCAGTACAAAGTTTAGGCAACCAAATCCAGTTTGGTTTAAAAATGTGGGAATATGTGTAGCAGTAGACATGCTGGATTTGTGGGTTTAAAAGTCTGAACTCAGTTCAAGACCAAATCATTTATAGGATTTAAAATGTCCTTTTATGATAAGATTTCCATCTCTTAACATATTTCTTTTAGTAGATTGCCTTAATATTATGGGTTTCCTGAGAAAGTAAATATCACATAATTCAATTTTTTTTTGAGTGGGCAAATGTTAAGAAAAATTCCTTCAAGGTATTTTTGAAGATTAGTAGGGCTACTTATAAATTAACATAGCATTAATATAAATATTCGTAGTTAAAATTGTTCTTGGAACATTCAGTATTCTTTATGTGTAATAGAAAATATATGTTTTGTGTGTGTGTGTGTGTGTGTGTGTGTGTGTGTATACACACACATCTATATTTCCTAACACAGAATTAATTATATGCTTTCTCTTAGCTTGTGCAGTTAGATTTAGCAAACTGGTGTATATTCTTATATGTTCTTGAACTCTTCTTAGAATCTTTATGCTTAGGACCATAATGCTAATTACTTATAGCACTTTTCAATTGCAAACAGTTTTGGCAAAGATAATTAGCTTAAGACTGAAAGTTGTAAATTCTAATGGAAAAAGAAAACTTCTGGAAATTTAAAAAAGCATAAAATTCAGTGTATACAAGATAAAATATTTTTTGCAAGGTGAGATAAAATTCAACAGCTGTTAAATTTGGGATTTTATGAGGCATCCAGTAGACAGTTTTGCATAACTGTCTTCTATTTTATGTCCATGGCAACTTTAGTCTCATATTGGGACATAGGTTATTGCCAACTCCCAAGGAAAAGTGCATACCTGCTTACTAATTATTAGTAATTTGTTTCATAGCATTTTTGAAATCTGGAATTGACATTCCTTGGCTCTCATGGCAAAAAAATGCATGCTGCTGCTGCTGCCTTGCTGCTGCCGTTGAGTTTTTTAGAGGCTGCCCTGGGATCCTTTAAATTCAGGACTTGGTAACTAATTGTCTTTTGTTGTGCTATTCAGTGATTCATTTGCTCAAAACTCTTGCTCCATGGGATGATGAAATGGAAGGGTGTCAGCACCTAGGTATATTCTTTTTAAAAAGTCTAGCAAACCTCAGCCCCTTAGTTAAGCAGTCTAATTTTACACTGGACCCTTGAGGCCCTTGCCCCATTAATATAGGACCATAGGTCACAGATCTTATGAGTCCCTTGAGGACAGGGACTATCTTTTGCCTCTTTTTGTTTCCTCAGCACTTAACACAGTGCTTGGCATATAGTAGGTGCTTAATAAATGTTTACTAATTGAATGATAGCTCCAGAGCTGGAAGAGATCTCAGGGTCCACCTGGTCTAACCTTCTCATTTTTTAGATGAAGTCTAGAGAAGTTAAACAACTTATCCAAGTGTCAGCAAGAGGATTTGAACCCATAGCTTATGACTCCAGATTCAACGTGTTTTTCATTGTACTCTGTTACTCATTCCTTTCCAGATTCCAAGCTACCACCTGCTTTCTCTTTTCCTATTCAGTGCAGCTAGAGGGAATCACAACTGTAATAGACTGTGTCTGTTAACTTATTTAGGTTTTCTAGTCTCAACTGGGCCCCAACTACTACTGCACTATAATCCTTTTACTCTTCTTTATTTACTTTCTGTCACGTTTGCCACAGTGGCTATTCCATATCATCTCTTCTTAAGCCATCTACACTGCCATAGCCCCTCCATGTCATCAGATTACTTCGTTTTATGTTTTACTGAAAAAATTGAGGCCATCTATGCTGAGCTTCCTCTGCTTTTGCTCTTAATTCAGAAAACGAGATGGCCCTTTTGGCCAACAGCAACCCCTCTGCTTGTTGCTGTGGTCCTTTCCCTTCCTGTCTTCTCAGGGAGTCTGCCCCTTAGATATCTTACTCCCTAATTTTCAGCTTCTCTTTATATATTGGATTTTAAAATAAATTGACTGTGTTATGAATGTGACCATGGTTCTCCAAGGCTTTGACAGTGGAATACAATCTCTTAGAGGCTGTACCATTTTGGAAGAGCTTTGGATAGGAGCCCAATGACAGACTTTATATCTGTTCAAGGACTGGCCTAGATAAGTTTGGAGAGGATCATCATCAGATTGGCTGCAGGGTGGTGAATTCTTTGGCACAGCAGTTCACACAGAGGAAGTATAGAAGGGTTGTGATTTATTTTAATGGAGGAAGCATCACCACTGATTAAATTATAGGTCCTTGAAGTGTTGAAGTAAGCTTATAATTCATAAGAGTTGGAGGAGACCTTAAAAGTTGTCTTACCTACCTTGTAGTTTAGCCCCTCATTTTATAAATGAGGAAACTGAGGTTCAGAGGGGAAAGTGGCTTACTTTGGGTTATATAGTGGAGACAATTGACAGAGCTAGAACTAGATCCCAGCTTTTTTGCTTCCCATTTAGCTATCTTTCCATTTACTTCCTGTTGGTTGATAAATCTCCTCAGTTTAAAGTTTTATTCTCATATGACTAACAACTTCCTTAACTTTGGAGTTAAATTTTGTTTGACCTTGCTATCTTCTCAAGATTTTGTCCTATATTTTTTTTTTCCTTTCTCTGCCCATCAAATAGAAAAGTCTGTCATCTTCTTGAGTTCAAATCTGGCCTCAGACACCTACTAGTTGTATGATTCTGGGAGAGTCACTTAACTCCCATTTGCTTCAGTTTCCTCATCCGTAAAATGAGCTGGAGAAAGAAATGACAAACCACTCCACCATATCTACCAAGAAATCCCCAAGTGGTGTCACAAAGAGTTGGACACAATTGAAAAAATGACTGAACAGCAACAAAATCTATATCCATTCTACATTTGTTGCCTGTACTTGCTAATTTTCTACTCAGTTCTGGTTTCTGCCTTTTCCACTTGATTGAAACAGCTCTCACCAAGGTTACCAACAATCCTAGTTGTTAAATCCAGTGGCCTTTTCTTTTAGTTCTTATTTTTTTTAAAACTTCACAGTGTTTTAATGCTGTTGAGCATTTCCTCTTTTAGATAGGCTCTCTTTCCTGGATTTTCATAACATAGCCTCTCTTTCCTGGATCTTCATTGACACTACTTTCTCCTGGTTCTCTTCTTGCCATGCTGACCACACTTTTTCAGTATTCTTTTCTGGATTTTCATTCATGTGATGATCTCCATGCATTAAACTCTGTCCTAAGCTCTTTCCTCCTCTCCCCCTTCTCCCTTTTATTTCTCTTTTCTCCCTGTGATCTTACCAGGTTTCATTTTATCAATTATCACAGTGTAGATGGTCCCCAGACCTACATATCTAGCCCTAAACTCTTGAACTTCTAATCCTATCCCTTCAAACATCTCCATTTAGCTGTTATATAGGCATCTCAAACTCAGCAAGATCAAAACAGAGCCCATTAGCTTTCCTCTTAAACTCGCCCTTCTTTTTTAACTTTATTTCTGTTAAGGGAAACACTATTCTCCTAGTCATCTAGGTTCTCGAGATTGCTATCATACTTGATGTTCTGCTCTTTCTTACCCCTTATATCCAATCAGTTGATAGTTCTTATTCTGTCTCTACTATATATCTAACATCTGTCCCCTTCTCTCCACTCATAGCCATTATCATCCAGGCCTTCATCACCTCTTACTTGAACTATTGCAGAAGTCTTCTATTTTGTCTTCTTATCTTCAGCCTTCTCTTTAGTCTGTATTCTACTTGGTGTCCAAATTAACATTTCTAACCTTTCTAGGGTCTCACCATGCTACTCCCTTAATTTAAGAAGCGTCATTGGCTTCCTGTTGCTTCTATATTGTTTGACATTAAAGTGCTTTACAATCTTACTCCAGTCTGTCTTTCTGGACGTTTTGTACATTATTTCCTCTCCAGCCAAATGGATGTACTTTCTATGCCTGTTACATGAAACTCCATCTTCTGCTTCTTCCCCATTCCTGAAATATTCTCTTTCTTACCTTTGTTTTCTTGGAATTCCTAGGTCCCTTGAAGGTTAAACTCAAGTGGCAAGTCCTTGAAGAGATCTTCTTCCCTATTCTTACTGCCAAATTTCTTTATTATTGGACAGCTGTATTGATAAACTGGAGCTCATCCATGTTGGTTAATCTGGACTGTGAGGGGAATTGAAGCAGTCACTGCCATATAAAGATTGGTTGGAGGAGCAGGGGGTGTTTAACCTACGGAAGAGAAGACCCAGGAGTGGATGGGAATGACTATTTCAGGTGTTTGAAGTATTGAAGTGAGATTATATTTATTCTGCTTTGCTTTAGTAGCTAGAACTAGCTAGGTGAAAGCTTCTGGGAAGCTTGAAGAAAAACTTCCTAACATTAGAGCTGTACAAAAAAAAATGCAGTGGGCTGAGTCAGAAGGTAGTGAATGTCTCTAGAGACATATACAAGTTGAAGATGACCACTAGTAGGGAATGTTTTAGAATACATTCGTGCTAAAGGACTAGATTTCTGAGAGTGGGATTCTCCTTTTCACAACTGAGGACATCTTACATTCTTTGTGCTACTGAGGGTTTTGCTTTGTGGCTACTTTTTTTGTTGAAGCAAAGGAGACTGGCAAATTAAATTACAATAAATTAACTCTTACATATATGTGTATATGTATATATGTGTATGTATGTGTATATATACATAAATGTATATATATTTGTTCCCAATTACATTTTCTTCGCTTTGTGTCAGTTTTCCCATGCCTCCTTGTATGCTTCATTTTTTGTTACGTCTTATGTTACAGTAGTATTGCTCAGTAAGTTTTAAAGTCATCTGAACAAACTTTAAAGATTTAGTTCATGCATATTCTCAGTCCTTGGTCCCTGCCTCTTATCCCTGGGAGTTTGTACCTTAGATTAAAAGTAAGGTCGTCTTACCTTAATTTTCTGCCAAAGCCCTTTTTTGTTTATGTGCAATTAAAATCTCTCTGTGAGTTTAGTAGGTTTCTACCGAAGGGTCATGGACAGTCCTCAAGACATAAGCATCCCATTTAAGGATAGTAATTTAGATGGAAGGCAGTTCTTTTTGATACTCTGGAAGCAGAAGGGTGACTTGAGACTATACTGGGATGGGGAAGAGAAATACTTTCTTCCATGGAATTTGGGTAAATGTAGTAGGACATTATTTTAATGAGAAAAGCTGTAACAGTGTCTTCTGGGCACCCCAAATTCCTACTTGGGAATTGAGGTGATTTTCCTTTTAGAAATAAAAACTATAGCCCTATTCATGTTTTTGAACTAAGAGTTAAATAAGCTACTGAGGGCTTGCTGGAAACTTAACCACTATGTATTAACATTGTTTCTATGAGTTCTAAAGGAATAATTGCAAATAAACTTTTGTAACATTTGTAAGATTGTGGATTGCCTGCATCAAAGCACTTTTGATTACTTGTGCTTTCTTTCCCTTTCTATATTTCCTTCCTCACTCCTCCCCCCTCCCTCTTCACCCCTCCCCCACTTTTAAAAAAGACTTAATTTTGGGGCTTTTGACTTTAGTTTGGCTACATTTTATATTACTGAAATGTGTCCAATTTATTTCTACTGAGACAATGTAAGCTCTTTTAAGACAGTCAGTTGAGTTTTTGTCTTTTGTATCCTTAACATCCAACCCAGTGCCTGGCACCTAGTAGGTACTTAATAAATACTTGTTGATTGAATCTTTTGATTCTTCTCCTTTTTTTGCTGGTGTTAAGATATTAAAACTACTCTTCTCTCCCCCCCAGCCTCCCCCCCATCTCCCCTTTTCCAGAGTAGCACTTGATTCTTTATTCATTAATACACGTTTATAGTCTATGTAAAAGTACTTTTCGTTTTTGTGTTTCCTTGGAGTTTCATTAGACTCAACTTTTAGTACCATTTTCTACTGCCAAGGATTTCTTAATATTGTCATAATTTGCCAGAAGTTTGTCACCTGTTGTTTTGAACATATGTCCCATCTTGGGAATATCTTTTTGCCAAGATTCTTTCCCTCTGTTTGAAGCTTATTTATCTGATTGCCCCCTTCTTGTGTCCTCTACTCTGTAGGCTTTCTTTTTGCTTTTGTCTGTCAAATTTATTTATTCCTTTGACAGATTATTACACCTTTTCATTTGAGCTGTATCCCAGGCTACACTTTATTTGGAGAATACCTTCCCCTTTCAGTTTGATGAACTGGATCATTCTAATAGATTCTGATTCTACCAGTTTTTCAAAGCCTTCTTTATTTCATTGGGAAAAGAGTTTTAGACAGGCCTGCTTCCCTCTCCTCCCCAGTAAAACTATTTTCATTCCCCTTTCAATGATTACCTCATAAAACTACTTTTCATGAGTTGAAAGTTATCATGAGGTAGTAGACAGAGTATGGCATTTGGATTCTGAAGATTCCATAGTTGTTACTTACTATCTGTGTGACATTAGGTATCTCACTTATCCCTGGGCCTCAGTTTCTTCATTAAAATCTTACGAAAGTACCCTAAGATAATAAAAAACTTAAACACTCTGATATTTCATGGAGGAGAAAAGTTTGATATGCCCCTTTGATGCCAGGGAGTTGAATGACTTAGATTGTGGACCAAAAACTGTAACAATTCTAATTTTTTTAAAAAAAGAACTAGAATAAACTTTTTTTTTTTAATGCCTAGAAAACTAGTTTAAATTGAGATCAAATATATATATGTTTTCTAAAACTATTAAGCTATAATTTTCCTTTTGGATAAATAGGTAACAATATTCAAACATGATAGGTGAAATAAACTTAAAATCCATACATATATACTGTTAATATCTGTTTTTATACAGTAAGGAAGAAAAAAAATGTTGTGGTGGTGGTTGTTGTTGCTGCATTGTTTCAGTGGTCTCTGACTCTCAGTGACCCCATTTGGGGGGTTCTCAGCAAAGATACTGGAGTGGTTTGCATTTCCTTCTCTAGCTCATTTTACAGATGAGGAATTGAGGCAAGCAGGGCTAAGTGACTTGCCCAGGGTCACACAGCTAGTAAGTGTCTGAGATCAGATTTGAATTCAGGGCTCCTGAGTCCAGGGCTGAATACTCTCTCCACTGTGCCATTTAGCCACCCATACAAAAACAATACTTATAACAACAACAACAACAAAAAGAATAATCACAACACCAAAATGTTTTCTGAACCAAACTTAATCCAAACAGATATTTAATTTGATTTAAGTTTCTTCTTGATATTAGATATAAAAGAACCATTGCTTAAGATTCACTTAAGTTCACTTTCCTGTGTGGAGATGTAAAACAATCTGTAATTACTCATATTCTATTCAATCAAGGCCTTTAAACTCAGAGTCTAAGGCCATAGATGCTGAGTTTATGAATTCTAACAAGGAACAATCCAAGGTGAGAATTGTCTCATGACTTAGGCTTTTAAATACATTTATCCTCCTCTGAAGTCACTGTTTGTCTATGGAATTAAAAGGAATTGGATTTTGTTGTTCTTGTTGATGTAAAATTTTTTGATATTACTATTTAAAATTACTCAGGATATTATGGTAGTTATGAAATTATGTGTTGAAATGCTTTAAGGAAACTAAATAGTGCATATAAAATTTTGATCCCATGGAACAGGCAAATTAAGTGATGTAAATCTTTACTAAAGAATACTTTTAATGAGCAACTTTTAAAATTTAAAATGCTATTAGAATTATAGAAATCCAGTTTACATGCAATTTTAATGTTACTAAATTTTTATTCTCATTTTTATTGATGTTTTTTGATTTAAAGATTAGATATAAGTTTTTAATGGAATATTTCATGGCCAAATACACATGTGCTCAGTGACTCTATGAAAGTTTTTTTTATGGATATCTTTGTTTTTGCATCAACTTTATTTTCAAATGTACCTCATCCACTCACCCTCTCTACTGAGCTTTTAACAAAGAAAGGGGGGGGGGTGTTAAAAAAAAAAAGTCAGTTCAGCACAACTAGTCAATGAACACATCAATGGGAATCTGATGGTGTATGTAGCATACCATATCCAATAGTGCCCCCTCTTCACAAAAGGAAGGGAGGTATATTTTCTCCTGTCTTTGGGGCCAGACTCAGTCATTATAGTTTACACAGTGTTAAATTTTTTTTTTTGTGGCTCTTTTAGTTCATACAAGTTCTCCCATGGTTCTCTGTATTGCAGTCACTTGTTATGGAGAAGTAATATTTTGGCACATCAACATACCATAATTATTTTAGCTGTTCCCCAGTTTATGGCCATCTATTTTGTTTCCAATAGTTTGCTACTACAAACAGTCTTGCTTTAGGTGTATACAGGTCTTTCTTTCACCTCCTCTCACTGCTGTGTGCCTAGCAGTGAGATCTTTGTGTCATAAGGTAGGGGGGTTTTGTCTCTTTTTTAGAATAATTCCAAATTGCTTTTTAGAAGGGTTGTGCCATTTCATATTTTCCACCAGCACTGTATTAATATGTCTGTCTTTCCACAAGCCTTCCAACATTGCCTTTCCATTTTTTGTTACCTTTGAATGATGTTTTATATCATATGAGAAATTTAGTAAAAGTTTTTTTTTCCCTTTCAACCACTTCCCTTTGAATGATGTTTTATATCATATGAGAAATTTAGTAAAAGTTTTTTTTTCCCTTTCAACCACTTCCCTTCTTATCCTAGGTGCATCAGTTTTGACTATACAGAAACTTTTCAGTTTCATGTAATCAGTTATCTGTTTTATCTTTTGTAGTTGCTTCTATCCCTGATTGTTTGAGAATGTATCTCCTATGCATAATGGTAAAAAACAAAATACATCAATAAAAAATATATGTATATTACCATAGTTTCCCCCAGTATCCTCCCTCTCCTCTGAGAGAACCACCCCATATAACAAATAATACTCTTATTTTTAATAATATTTCATTATTTTTCCCAATTACATATAAAACCAATTTTTAACACTTAAAAAAAACTGAATTCCAAATTCTTCCCCACCCCCTCCCTGAGATGGTAAGCAATGTGATATGTTATACATATATAATTATGTGAAATATTTACATGTTAGTCATGTAAAAGAAAACAAACCAAAAACAAACAAACCACCATGAGAAAAAATAAAGTGAAAAATAGCATGCTTCGATCTGCATTCAGACTCCATCAGTTCTTTCTCCGGAGGTGGATAACATTTTTCATCATGAGTCCTTTGGGATTGTCTTAGGTCATTGTATTGCTGAGAATAGCTAGGTCATCTTATAAGGATGGTGAAGGTGCCTCAGATCTTGGAAATAGGGATGTTTAACCTGGAGATGAAAAGATTGAGATAGAGCATGATAGTTGCCTTCAAGTATATGACAAGATGTTATGTAGAAGAAGGATAAGACTTCTTCTGCTTGACCTTGGAGAGAAGCACCAGGGACAATGGGTAAAACTTGCAGACAGGCAAGTTTAGTCTTGATTTAAGTAAAAACTCTTCCTTTCATCTGGTTGTTAATAGCTTTCATTTCTTATTTTGAGAACTGTTTGTTCTTGTTCCTTTGACCATTTATTCATGGTCTCCACTATAGGCTGGAAATTCTGGCTATCAAAATAAGACTGAAAAAAGGGGGAAAAGTAAAGACAAAAAGGAAACAAAAATGTTTCTATTTGCAGATGATATAATTTAATTAGAAATCATCCTTCTCTAGATAATGATGTGGTCTGATCAAATCAGAGTATAGTCATATTGTCCCATTCCTTATTTCTGGAAGTTATGATTTTGTCAGTGTAGGGCAAGATCTTATTAACTTTGTTGTCTGTCAGGTTGCATATTGAATTTCTAGTCTACTAAGTCCCCCAGATCTTTTTTAGTCAAATGTGCTGTCAGACCATGTTTTACTGTCTTGTACTTCTGAAGCTGATTTTTGAATCCAAGTTCAAAAGTGAAATGGGATTTTTTTTTAAACCGGTCTCTTGATTTCATTGGTGTACGGAACTCTTAATAAGGAGGCTTCCTCTTGTACCTGCTCTGCAGTTTGTAGTCTTATTGAGCTGTGGACCACTGAGAAATTAGACAACTTGCTCAGCATCTTGTAGACCTCATATTTATCCCTATTCTATTTCATCATAGATGTAACCAAGTATTGTAGCCTATTAAGATATTTTTCAATCCTGTCTTCTAGTGTGCGAGCTATCTCTCTTGTTGTCTGTCATTTGCAAATGTGAGAAGCGTGACTTTATCCAAGTCAATAGTAAGATGTTAAAGAGCACAGTGTGAAACAGAACTCTGGTATGTTCCACTGGAAGCCTTCTTCCAAGTTGACATGGAGATAGCAATCACTCTGGGTTTGGCCATTTAACCAGTTGAAAGTTCATCTTGTACTATTGTTTATCTCATGCCTTTGCATTCCTTCTCCTTTCATCCTCCCAAGAATAGCATGAACTGCTTTCTCAAATGTCTTTCCAAAATCTAGGTAAACTGTATTTATAGCTTTCTGTTAATATACCAATTTAGTAGCCCTGTCATAAAAGGAACAAAGTTAGCTTAGTATGATCTACTCTTCATAAAATCATTCCAACTTTGTGATCATCACTTTTTTTTAAAGTGTCTCTTTAATAATTCATTTTAGAACTTCTCCAGGAGTCAAAGTTAGGCCACTGGCTTATAGTTTTCAGACTCTATTCTTTTTCTTTTGGAAAAAAAAAATCAGACATTTGCTTTTCTTCAGGCCCGTGGTACCTCTCCCAAGTTACACTAATTCTTTCTATACTCAAAGATATTTATCATATAGGCCGAAAAACTTGAATTTAGTGCTCATTATTTCTTTATATTGGATTTCAGCCTCTTAGCCGTATTTGTCTCCTTTCTAGTTTAGCAAAAGTTACTCTTCATGGCAGCGCAGACAAAAGCAAAAGAGCTACTGAGCCACTCTCCCTTATCTTTGTTGTTTAGTCATCTTGGTTCCTTTTACTCAGAGCAATTAGGCCTCTTCCCCCAGTTTTCTACTTTTATCCTTTTTGTTGTTATTTGCTTTCTTCACCAATCTTAGCTCATTCTGAGTCCTCTAATACCTTCTCTGGCTTGCATCTTCTATGCAGATAGTCTAATGGGTCTGTGATCTCATTGGTAAGGGAGTTTCCTCCAGTAATGCATATTGCAATCCACTAAGTCCTGTCTATCCTGTGTGACTTTTTATGTCCTTCAATAAGTTCTAAATGGAGAGTTCACTGAACATGCTGGAGACCTTCATTTTTTCCTGACATTGTAAGGGTTGTAGTGGAGCAGTCTTGCTGTCGCTTTTGCTATATGACCAGCCCATCTTCTCTTCCTAGCATGCATTTCTTTGATGACATCTTTTACTTTCGTCTTTGAAGTTTTTTATTGGTTATATGTAGTAACCGTTTTATACCTCTTCTGTTCCTCTCTATTACTCTGTGTTGTTTATTTTTAATTCTTCAGTCACTTGCTGTGGCTTGTTGCCATATGGTTGTTCTCCTTATTCCTCAAAGAAGACCAAAATGACATCACTATGTTGGGGTCAAAGTACTGTGTTTCTGACTGTGGCTGATTAGACCAATGTAAGCTCAGAAGTCTCTAGCAGAGGTCGGGCACAAATAGTCCATATGAACATTTGTAATGGAGATTTCTCTAAATTTGTGCATCTCATGTTTCTTTTGAACTACTGTAATTCTGCATTCCCTTATAGAGCACGGAACCTTCTTTGATGCAGGTATGCTGTGCTGGATGGTCTCCCAAGTCTTACTATTGATTGCAAAGTTCTTCAGAGAGACCTTGATAGTGTGCATGTATGGCTTCTTCTGACCTCCATGTGAGTGCCTGGCTAGTGTGAGTTCTCTGTAAGATAGTCCTTTAGGCAAAGGTACTTTTGGCATTCGAACAAGGTGGCCACCCCATTGGAGTTGTGCTCTTTGCAGCAGAGTTTGAATGTTTGGCAGCTCTGTTTGAGAGAGGACCTCAGTGTCAGGTACCGTATCTTATTGGTTGATCTTCAGAGGCTTCAATTCAAATGGAAGAAATTCAGTTTCCCAGCATGGCACTGGTATACTGTGCGGGTTTCATGGGCATACAACAATGAGGTCAGCCCAGTGGTTCTTTAAACCTTCAGTTTGTTAGGTATCTAATACCTCTTCTCTCCCACACTTTCCTTTGGAGTCTCCCAAACACTGAGCTAGCTCTGACAATGTATGCATCAACTTCATCTATGTATGCATCATTGGAAAGTACACTTCCAAGGTAAACTAATTCATCTGCAGCATTCAGAGTTCCTCTATTTGCTGTAACTAATGGTTCCACATATGGATGGTGTGGTTCTGACTGGTGGAGAACCTCTGTTTTCTTGATGTTAATTGTCAGGCCAAATTTAGCACAAGCAGGAGAATTGATCCATATTCTATTGCATTTCAGCCTCAGAGGCTGCATTGAGTGCACAATCATTTGTGAACAAAAAGTTGTACACCAACTCTCCCTCCACTTTAGTCTTGGCTTGTAGCCTTTTCAAGTTATGTAATTTACCTTCACTGTGCCTTGATGCTGACCTTGATGCCATTGTCAACCTTGTTGAAGGCATCTGACAACATTGCTGAAAACATCATACTAAAAAGCATGGGAGCAAGCACACAGCCCTGCTTCATTCCACTGGTGACTGAGAAAGTGCAAGAGCATCATCCATTGTCCAGAACCCATTCAAGCATGGCGTTGTGGGACTTGTGTAGAGTACTGATGAACTTCTCTGGGCATCCAGATTTTGCCATGATCTTCCATAAGCCCTTATGGCAGACAGTTTCAGAGGTCTTGATCAAATTAACAAATGTTGTGTACAGACCTCTGTTCTTCTCCTGGCATTTCTCTTGGAGTGTCAGACAGCAAATACCATATCAACCATTCCTTTGCCCTTTCTGAAGCCAACACTGGCTCTTGGGTAGATGACCGTATTCTAGGTGAAAGATCATCCTATTAAGGAATATTTTGGCAAGAATCTTGCCAGCAGTGACTAAGAAAGAGACCCTTTTGTGATTGTCACAGGACAATCTATTTCCTTTTCCTTTATAGGGATGGACAGTGGAGTCATCCTTGAACTCCTGGGGGATAACTCCTCTTGCAATATAACCAGAAAGATTTCAGTCATCTTTTATATGAGCAGTGGACCTCCTGCCTTGTAAATCTCAGCTGGAATAGAATCGGCACTTGGTGCTTTGCTGCATGAGAGGAGCCTAACGGCATTCCAAACCTCTTCTTTAGTTGGAAGTTCAGCTAAAGAGGTATTGACTTCATTGACTAAATGAGGTATATGGTCAGTGTCTTCAGCATTGGTTGATAATAACACTATGGAAGTGTTCAACCTGTTTCTCTAGGATCATGTCTTTATCATTAATCAATATGACTCCATCAGCCCTAAGTAGCTGAGATGCTCCATAGGTCTTTGGCTCTTAAATAGCCTCCAGGAGATCACAAAAGCACTTTAGATTGTTATTATCAGTGTAAGACTGGATTTCATCTGCCTTCTTAATGAGCTAAGAATCCTGCATCTCTCTAAGCTTCACCTGCACTTTACTTTTTTTTTTGTAGCAAAATCTTTATTTGATTTCTGGCAGCCTCTTATTTTTTGGCCTTTGGAGCAGCTGCTTTCTGGGCAGGGGCTGCCTTCTGGGCAGGTCCTTTTTGGGCAGGTCCCTTCTTGGCTGGGGCCTTCTGGCCAGAGGCTTTCTGACCCTTCTGGGCAGGGGCTGCCTTCTGGCCCTCAGCCTTCTTTGAGGGGATCTTCTTGGCGGAGACCTTTGCGGCAAGTGCCTTCTGGGCAGCTCCCTTCTTAGGAGAGCCCTTCTGGGTGGATGCCTTCTGGAGCTTCTTCACTTCATGCTTGATAATTCTGTTTCTCATTTTCTTAGCCTTCATGACTTTGTAACGGTCAAAATCTGTCATCTTAGCTTTCCTCTCTCTGGCTTCGATCTTCTTGGCCCATCTTGTGGCTTTCCATTTTGTATTGATCTTTTCTTTCTCCCAAGCAGCCCGGACATACTTCTGACGAGCACTGTGGGGGAACTTGAGCACGAAGTCTGTAAGTTGCATACATTTAAATGGCATGGCCTGCCTCCTCACACCACTGCATGGGCCATCAACCAAAGCCCTGTTCTGGTCAATAACATCCACAATGGCTACCAGCTTGCCGGCGTGCGGCCCAAAGGAGATGTAGGCCACCCGGCCGATCTCCACATAGTGCTTGAATACCATGTTTGCGGCGCCGAACGAGAAGGAAGGGCCTGCAGAAGACTGCGCACGTGCCTGCACTTTACTTTTGATGGAATTAAATGCTGCCTTCTTAGAGACAGACAAACTATCTTGCTGGTAAACCTTACGGAGTTTTTGTTTTTTGTTTTTCACCTTCTGTTTTTTCCCTTCATTTTCATTAAACCAGTCTTGATGTTTTGTGAGTGTTCTGGCCCAGATGAGTAAATGTGGTACTGTACACTAAATCTCTGAAAGCTGCCTACTCCTCATCTGCTCCACTATTGCCAACTGTGTATTGGCTCAGTTTTCCCTCCAAGTTAGCAAAAAACTGTTTACTTGTGGAGAAGTGCTCTAATTTGTTGACATTAAGTCTCCTGGTTGTTGTCTTGGAGCTGCTGCTTTTGTTGATTGTGAATGTTTAGCTTAGAGAAGATAAATCTATGATTGGTTCAGCATTCTACAATACATATCACCTTTGTCACTCTTACATCCTATCATCTCTTTCCCTTACAATGATGTAGTCTATTAAATACCAACATTTGCTGTGAGAACGAATTCATGAAGTTTTATTGCATTTATGTAAATGGAAGACAGTGTTGGTGACAAATAAATTGGATGTTTGCTGATACTTTGTCAGATCTTTGGGTCTTTTTGTGCCAGTATTTATGTTGACTAAATTTTGCCAATTCACTATAATCAATTTACATGTCATTTCTGATGTCCATTTCCCATCTTTTATTGCTAGCTAATTGTTAAAATGGTTCAGGATTGAGTTGTTTCCATTGTATACCTTAGTTTTTTTCTTTTTACCTTAAAAATTTTTTTTCTAGTGATTTTGATCTTTGTCCTGATGTTGTTATATATAGTTGATACAGAGATAACTCCTACATAAATAACAAAGTTTTGTTTTTTAAAACATAATCAATTTCATTTTTTTGTGTTATTATTTAGGCATACTATGTCCAATACTGCTAATTCTTTTCTCAGAGAAATTATTCATAATATAAAGGAATGAGGCTTCTGTGTAGTCTGCACATCTTTGTTCTTTCTCATTCATTTTCCTTTGAACTCTACTTTCTCATATATTTCTCACCATTCTCACCTTTTCCCATCTTTCCTTTCAGTTCATCTAGTCAAAGTGTGTGTTGATTTAATTTGTACGTAACTTTAAAAAACTTTACTGGTTGGTAATGCATTCATAGTGATTTCTTCAGAAATTCTTTTCCCTTACTGAAATAGTTTCTCTTTGCATCTTCAGATTTCATTCTTCAAGTCAACCCATCCTTCCTGGGCTGATTTCACCTCTCCTATCCAACAGAGTTATTTTGGGGATAAATTATCCAGTTGATTAGTTGTCTTCAGTGCTTCTGTACTTTGTATATCCTGTTTGAAATTTAGTTTAAAATTATGAGAGTCCATGTCCCTTTGCGTTGTCCACATTTAAACAAGTAATGGTGGTCTTCAAAATCAAGATCATATAGTGCATGAGTTTTCTCTCATGAAATAAATTTCCAACTGCCTGCAAGATATTGTCACCTGGATATCCCACTTTTCTCTAAAATGTAGCATTTCTAATGCTCAAGTCATCTTCACTGTCTCCTACTCCCAATTTCCCTGTTACTTTCATGACACTACCATCTTCCTAGTCATCCAGGCTTGAAATTTTGGTGTCATCTGACTTCTTTATTTGCCTCATTCCTCATATTTGATCAGTTGCCAGTTCCTGTGGCATCTTCTTTCCATTTTGTCCTTTGTATCTATCTCCTTCTCATTCAGTATTATAACAATCTTTATTCAGGCCTTCATTAGCTCTTATATGGATAATAATCTAGTAGTTGGTCTCACTGACCTGTTCTGCCCTTCTTCTGGTCATCCTTAACATCATTCTTCAAGTTGTCTTACTCATGTCCAGTTCTGACTGCGTTAGTCCTCTGCTCAAGAACCTTCAGTAGCATCCCATTGCCTAGCAGCACTTCTTAAACTGTGGGTTTGTGACCCCATATGGGGTCACAAAAAATTTGGCAACACTAAAAGGTTTCTGAATGCATAATGACCAAAACCTAATTAAAAACCAAATGCATAATGAATCCGTGTTTCTGGCAGTGCTTGCCTGTGTTGCATCATGCAACCTCACTGCAGCTTTGGTTCTGATCACAAAGCATGTGCACTTTCACACCATGCATGTCCTCAGGCCACGAAATGTGAACTAATGCTGCTGAAAGTGAAAAGGGGTCAGGAGTGGAAAAAGTTTAAGAAGCTCTGGTCTAGAGGATAAAATATGAACACTGTAGCCTGGCATGATACCTTTTTACAATTTCTCTCTTATTTGTGTACCCAGCTCTCTGGTATGTATGTGCTTGTGTATGTGTATTCTTCTCATCTCCGACCAGTTTAGGTGAAAGTGAAGTTCAAGTGTCAGCCGTTCCTCTCCCCACCCCTTTCTTCCTTCTTTGTGTAGATTTCTACTTGTACACCCTGATAATGTGAGATAACTTTCCCTAACTATTCTTTCCACTCTCTTCCTTGTGTATTCCTCCTCCCCTCTCTCTCCATTCTTTTAATGCCATCTGAACAGAACAGAACACACCCAGTCCTGTCTAATTAGACTCCTTCTATGGATGCTGATAATTATAGATGAGAAACATGTATCATCTCCCCATATTAAAATGTTCATATTTACCTTTTGCTTCTCTTAATTCCCTGTATTTGTATGCCACCGTTTCTATGAGTTTCTGGAATTTTCAGAAGGAATGCTTGGAATTCCTCTGTTTGATTAAAAGTCCTTTTTTTCCCCTGTAGGTTTTTTTTGCTGGGTCAGCTTATATTCTTTGCCTTCTGGAATGGCATATTCTAAGCTCTCTTCTCCTTTATGCAGCTGCTAAATCATGTGTGATACTGATTGTTGTTTCTTGATACTTGAATTCTTTCTAGCTGCTTGCTGTATTTTTGCTTTGAACTGGAAGCTCTGGGTTGACTTCATTATTCCTGGGAGTTTACATTTTGAGGTTTCTTTTAGGAGGTAGATTCTGTTTCCACTTTGCCCTCTGGTTCTAAGAGATATGGGCAGTTGTATGATTTTTTTGAAATACGATGTCTGGGATTTTTTTTTTTTTTTATCATGACTTTCAGGTGGTCTAGTTATCTATCCTTAAGTCATTTCTTCAAGACCTATTTTCCAGGTCAGTTGTTTTTGCTGTGAGATACCTTATATTTTTTTTTCAGTGTTTTGACTTAGTTTTAATATCATGTGATGGCTCATGGAATCATCAACTTCTGTTTGTTCCATTCCTAATTTTCAGGGAGTTTGTTACTTGGGCAAGATTTTGTACTTCTTGTGCGAAGCCATTCCGTTTCTAATTTTTTCTTCCTTAGCTTTCATTTCTTTTTCCATTTTTCCCTTTCCCACTCTCCTTTTTTTTTTAAAATCATTGTTAACACTTTTTTTTTTCTTAATCTCCTTCTTCATTTTTTTCCCCCAGGAATTTCTTTGAGGCTTTGGTTGTAGAAGTTATGGGGTCATTCTCTTGGCTTTTTTTGTCTGGAGCTTCCCTGTCTCCATAATAGCTCTTTATGATTAAATTCTTTTTTTTTTTTTTTTTTTTTTTTGCTTATTCTTCCAGTCTACTTTATGGTAGGGTCAGGTTCTGCACATTTTTGGAAGGAAATAATATGGCTGAACTTTTGTCCTCTTTAGTCCTTCTGCTGCTTTATTTGTTTACTGGATATTTGTTGGAAGCTCTCAGGGACAGTTTAGGCTGGGGACCTACAAGCTTTCAGTACTTCTAGAGTGATACAATCTGGGTCAGACTCTCTCACTGCTGCCCTAATCTGAGTTCTGCAAGTTCCTAACTCAAGGTTTGGGTCTGTCAGCTTGTACCTGATTGGAAGTTCCAGTGGAATTCTGTGATCAACTGTACTCAACCACTGTTAACAGGATGGGAAGCTTGGCAGGTTCAGAGTGTTTGAATTTCAGGTCTCCCTTTGGTCTAATATTCCTTCCCTGGTTATTCTGATATAAACTTCATCCTGGGCTATAAGCTAAAACTGAGTCCCTGCTCAGCTCCTTGGTTCAGAGCCACATAGTTCCTGTTTGCTTCTGAGCTTGTTCCTTTCTTAGGACACGATACAGCAAGGGCTAGTGACCAGGAATGTCCCCTCTGTCACCCCCTACTCCTTTTTGTTCTTCCAGTATTGCCTCACATTTCTGATGTTAGGGTAGTTTAGTTTTTGTTTTTGTTTTTGCTTTTTTGGAGGGGTGAAGGCAGGGCAATTGGGGTTAAGTGACTTGCCCAAGGTCACACAGCTAGTAAGTGTGTCGACTGTCTGAGGCCGGATTTGAACTCAGGTCCTCCTGACTCCAGAGCCGGTGCTCTACTCACTGTGCCACCACCCTAAAGATATTTAAATGCTGTAAAATTCTCTGGAAGACTTTTAGGACCTTGCAGTGAAAGGGGTAGGGTGTGATTGGATATTGAGTGGGGTCCTATCTCCACATTACCTTGTAGGTTAGGTTAGTTCTTTAGTTCTTTCCCTAAAGCCGGGATAGCCCGGCTACAAGCATAGAAATTTACATAAAATGCTTTAGTAAATGAAGCCCTCACTAAAATGGCAAATCAACATATATTGTCTTTTGTTTCAATAAAAACCTAAGGTTGGACAGCCCTGCCCTAAAGGTTAAGAAAGCTGTCCCTAAACCTTGTGTGGCTCAAGGGGCTAGGCTTAGTTGCTTCTGGCCACATTGACATCCTTCCTGGTCCCCCAAGGCCATAAAAGGCCCATTCCCTGGGATCTGGGCCTTTCTGACTTGGAGAGTGTTTCCAGTCTGTTGTAAGTCCCCACACCCTGCCCTGCTAACCAGACTCATTTCCATAAGAAGGTAAAAGGAACTCGCAGATGTTTTATTCTTGTTGAGGATCCTTTCCCCATGCCAACTGAGTAAACCTCTTTTTGTTAGCTGTGAAGTCACCTAGGAGTATTTAATTTCATTATAATATTGGACTTAAAGTTCTAGGGAATTGGCCTCACTGCTACACCTTCCCAGCAGAAACTAGTAGTCTGCTTTCTCAATGCCCAGCTGTTCGTATGTGAGTTTTCTCCTCATCTTGCCTGAACCAGGTGTCCATGCTATTTCCCGGCCTTCTCCATCCTGTGCTTCCTGTCCTTTAGCCATCATGCTTATCCCTTTCACTCAGTCAGTCATTCAATAAACATTTATATAGGAACCTTGTGTTCTGCCTCTGAGATCCTGGGCTCCGACAGGTAAGCTTTTACCTCATCTTGCCAGGAACCAGGCCTTTGTGACCCTTCTTGGCTATGTCCATACCATGCATCCATAAGCATTCTTCTCCCTCTGTCTTCCCAGCTCCCCTTTATGTGTTGTCTTTCTTCATTAGAATATAAGCTACTTGAGGGCATAGACCATCTGTCTAGCTTATATTTGTATCTCTACTACTTAGCACAGTGTTTTGCATATATTAAGTGTTTAACTGGCGTCTCTCATTGTTCATGCATTTTTGGTGAGATATTTGTGAGATAGTTTTATAAAATTATGTTATGATCTATTAATACATGGAAATGATGTAAGAGTAAATGTTTCAACCAAGATGATGTTAGAGAATTGACTATTTATAGAGAACCTCACAGGGTCCACCATTTTGATCCGTCACTTGGATGAAGTCATAGATGTTCAGATCTGATGATGACACAAAGTTGGGAATGCTAGCTAACACTTTGGACAGTAGGATTTTGAAGATCTCAGTAGACTAGTATTTGAAGAGCTGTAATATGGAATAGAAATTAAACTTTCTGATTGATACCAGAGTAGAAGTTGCAGAAAGTTGTAGGTTTTATTGGAAAAACTTCCTGTTAGCTATCTCCAAAGGTAGAATGTGTTGCCTCACAAAGTAGTGACTTTCTCTTCCCTGGTGGTCCTTAGGTGCAGTGAAATTCCTGGATGTCCAGGAATGTCAGGGATTTCATTTAGGCATGAGTTAGAGTAGACAATCTCTGAAACTCTGTAGGTGTCTCCACCTTAGTTAGGTCAGCTTGGATCTAGGATTTGGTTCTTGGCTTAGGCAGTTCAGAAATTTGTTTTTTTCTCTTTATCCAGGGATTTGTGTCTCTTGGGAATTGTCATATTAACTATATTCAATAAAAAAATGACTAAATCAGAATATTAATTTACAGTGGAAGTACAAGATGCTCCCTCCAGTTGATTGGGTTCACTCAAGAGACTAGATTAGAGTGGAACTTTTTGAATACATCACAGAGCAAAGAGAATGAGATGTCTTTAAGGAATATTTCCATCAAGCTCTGACAGCCTGATTAATTGCCTTTCTCTAGGGATATGTAGGTATCTTAACACAATAACAACAGTGGACATCTATACATTAAAGCTTGCAAAGTGCTTAATGTACATTTCTCATTTGATCATTATAACAACCCTATGGGGTATATATTACAGTTCTTGTTATTTTCGTTTTACAGATGATGAGCCGGAAGATGAGGGAGATTAGATAAGTTGTTCACGCACACGTAGTAAGTGTTTGAGGTGGAATTTAGCACAGCTAGTAAATGTTTGAGGTGGAATTTAAAGCTAAGTTTTTCAGACTTCAAGTCAAATGAACCATCTACTATTACTTCTACCCAATATTACACACACACACACACACACACACACACACACACACACACAGAGTCATTAAGGCAGTGTGGTGTAGTGGAAAATGCACTGACTGATGAGTTAAATGACCTATGTTCCTTAGGCAAG
Organism: Trichosurus vulpecula; assembly: GCF_011100635.1. Lineage (NCBI taxonomy): Eukaryota > Metazoa > Chordata > Mammalia > Diprotodontia > Phalangeridae > Trichosurus > Trichosurus vulpecula. The sequence goes on from NC_050574.1 coordinate 185,897,894, forward strand.
TCACAGCTTTGTCTGTAAATGAGGAGCTTGAAGTAGATCATCTCAGAGGTCCCCTATACCACTTATAGAGGTATAATTCTATCCTAAGATTTTTCTGCTCCTGGGTGTTGAAGGTTGTAGAAAGTATTCTAGGGGCTAGCCTCTATGAGATCTGTCTCGGGTTACTTGGAATATTATCATGAGGAGGGATTGAACTTGTGCTTGATGTCAGAGGGAAGAACTATGGACAGAAGTCATAGGAAAGTCTATTTGAGCTCACTATCTCTCAGCTCTGGGCATTCTCTCTGCTTGTCCCCCAAGCCTGAAACACTCCCTCCTCTGCTCCAACTACTGATATTTCTGGCTTCCTTTAAGTCCCAGCTAAAAGCCTACTTTCTTTGGGAAGCTTTCCCTAACCCCTCTTAATTCCAGTGCTTCTCTCTGTTAATTATGCCCTATTTATTCTATATATATGTTTGTATGTTATCTCCTCCTTAATAGGATTTTGTGTTCTTTGAGGGCAGGGATTGCCTTTTGCCTCTTTTTGTATTGCTAGCAGTTAGCACAGTGCCTGGCACATAGTAGGTGCTTAATAAGTGTTTATTGATTGATTGAACATAAGCAATAATTTCCTGGTATAAATGGTGAAAAACTGAAGTGAAAGCCATAAGTGATGGTGACTTTCTTGTCACTGGTGGTCTTTAAGTGGGAGCTTGATGACCACTAATAAGGGATATTGTTTATGAGATAACTGCTCAAATGGGTATTTTAAAAAACTAGATCAGTTGATAATGATCAATAAGCATTTATTAAATGCATTGTCTTGGGTACTGGGGGGTGCAAATTCTAGGGCAGCTAGGTGATGCAGCGAGCTGGGCCTGGAGTCAGGAAGATCTGTGTTCAAATCTAGCTTCAGGCACCTACCAGCTATATGACCTTGGGCAAGTCACCTACCCTCTGTCCACCTCAGAGCTTCCAAGTTGATATTCCTAAAGTATAGGTCTGAACCTATCACTCCTCTTCTCAAGAAGTATCCCTTCTCCTCCTTCCCTCCCCATTTCACTTAGGAAAAATGTGTACGCTTCTGTTTAACGTTTAAAGAAGCCATTTGCAGTCCAGCCCTGGCTTATCTTTTCAGGTTGATCACATGTTATTCATCCTCATAGTCTGTCCTACAGTCAGGCTGACTTACTTGCTGTTCCCCATATACAACATTACTTATCCTATATTGGCAAGTTTTTACAGGCTGTACCCCAAGTATGGAACACTCTTCCTCTTAGAATCTCTGGCTTCTTTCAAAGCTAAGCTCAAGTGCTAATCTCTTTAGAAGGCCTCCTTGCCTGCTTTCCCTAATTGTTAGTGCCTCTCCCTCCAATCACTGTGTGTCTATATTGATATCTATATCCATATCTGTATCTATGAATATGGATAGAGATATATTCTGTATTTATTTGTGAACATGTATTCTCCTAGTAGAATAAAGACACCTTGAATGTAGGGGTTCTCTAACTTTTTGTATTCATATCTACATTGCCTACCACAGTTCCTGGCACTTACTGTAGTAGAAACTTAAGTGCTTAGAGACTGAGCATTTTGTTGAAGGAGGCAAGATGCTCAGCTGAGCTTTGAAGAGAGTTAGGGATTCTAAGAGGTGGAGATGAGGAAGGAAGGCATGGAATACAACCTGGGCAAAGTCACAGAATCAGGAGATGGGATGTTCTGTACAGAGCAGGATAGCCAGGGGAGTGTGCACAAGACGGGGAGTAATAGGAAATCAGGCTAGAAACAGATTTTGAAGGGCTGACTCTTTTGTCTGACAGAGGAGTTGACTGTTCTAAAAGCAGAAACTTTGTGAGCAGAGGACTGCCGCAGTCAGACCTGCACTTTAGACCATCAGTTTAGCAACTGTATGGAGGAAGGCTTGTAGAGGGGAGAGTTGGGATGTGTGTGTGTGTGTATATATGTGTGTGTGTGTGTGTGTGTGTATGTGCGTGTGTGTGTGTCCCCGTGTGTCTGTGTCCGTGTCCCAATCTGTCTCAGGAATGTATTGCAGTATATTGCAATAGCATGGGTGAAAAGCGATGAGGGCTTGAACTAGTATGGTTGATTTGTGAGTCAAAAGAAAGGGACAGTTAGGAAAAATAATAAGGAAGTGAATTAACAAGACTTTGCAACCACTTGGTGAGGAAGAATGAAGAATCAGGGATGACTCTTAGGTTATGAACCTGTGGGCCAGCCAGGTGGAGAATATCTAAGGGGCAGTAGGAGATTTAAGACTGGAGTTCAAGAGAGAGATAAGAGTTGTATACCTGCATGTAGATTTGGGAGTTATCTGTGTAGATTTGGTGGTTGAGTCCATGGGCGCTGATAAAATTACAGAGAACATAGAGAAAGAGAGAGAGGCCTGGAATCCTCTTGGGATATACCTTTGTGTAGGGGGCAGAATGTGAATGATGAATTCACAAAGGAAAATGAAAAGGATTGAAAATTATTGATTGGACAGATTGGTAGATAACTGTAACAGTAGAGTGTCACAGAAACTAAGGGGGAAGAAAGTCTCTTGAAGGAGGGAGGAGTAACAAATGTTAAGCACTAATGAGAAGTTGAGGATGAGAACTTGAAGAAGCCATCGGATTTTGCAGGGAATGAGTAATTGATAACCTTGGAGTTTTCTGTAGCCTAGGTGAGCACAGAAAGCAGATAGTCTGGAGTTCAGGAGTGTGGGAGGTAAAGAAATAGGGGCAATTTATGTAGACAACTTTTTTTTTAAAATTAAAGGAGTTTGATTGAAAAGGAGGACAGTAACTTTAGGGAATAATATTTGAAGATTTCAGATGTTTTAGCCATGGAGTGTCCAAGTAATCCTGCTTTCCTGGGGGAAAGGGCAGTGAGATATTAACACCCCAAACTATTCCATATTTGCCCACCCTTTCCTATATGTCCTTTGGAACTCTCTATTTGGACCATTTCTCTTTATCTTTTTCTTGAATGCTCATCCTGATTTATTTAAAAAAAAGATACCTGGCTTTCACTGCCATTCCGGAAACATTTCCCCTATGGATACTACATCCTGAGCCACCTTCTCCAATGGAACTTGTTCCTCATAGGGCAAGAAAAGGTATTGGTGTGTTCCTTGTTTCCTACTACTGCTTCCAGAGAATTATTCTCCCACCTTCTAATAATCACTTTTTTACTTTTTCAAAGTTTATGCAGTCCAGTTTTGCTATCCTAACTTCTTGCTATGCTACTGAATCGATTTGCTTCTATATATGTTGGGTTCTGCATCTGTTTCACTGTTTAACCTTTCAATTTTTTTTAACCAGTACCAACCCATTTTGATGATTACTGCTTTGTAGTATAGATTGAGATCTTTTATTGCTAGGCCCTTTTCTCACTTTTTTCATTATTTCCCTTGAGATTCTTGAACTCTTATTCCTGTAGATAAAGTTTGGTATACCACTGGCAGTTTGGTACATCACTGAATAAGTAAGTTAATTAGTATTGTTGGAATTTATCTCTTTTTGTTGGGTTTTGTTGGTAGAATGAAATGCCAATTTGTGTGGAGTTATTTTATTTCCTACAATTTTGTCAAATTTGTTGTTTCAGCTAAGTTTTTCAACCATTTAGTATTCTTTAAGTGACTATCATATTTACAAGAAGTAATAAATATTCTTCTTTTTTGCCTATGCTTATTTCCTCAATTTCTTTTTCTTATTACTTATGGCTAGGATTTCTAGCACTGTATTAAATAGTATTGGTAATAATGGGTATTTCTGCTTTACTTTGGATCTTATTGGAAAAATCTCTTAATTTTTTTCTATTACAAACTATGTTTGTTCTTGGTTTTAGATAGTATTTTGCCATAGTAAGGAAATGTTCATTTATTCCTATACTTTCTACATGTTTTTAATAAAATTGTCATTGGATTTTGTCAAACCCTTTTCTGCATTGATTGATATGTTGTGGTTTTAGTTATTTTTCTCAATATGGTCTTATGTTTTTAGTTTTCTTTATTTTATTGAACCCTAAATTTCTGGTATCATCCTAACCTGATTAGAGTGTATAATCTTTTTTTCTGATATGTTGTTGTAGCCTATTTGCTAATATTTCATTTAATAATTTCTGTATCATTGTTAATTAAGGATATTGGCCTATTGGAGACATTCTTAATCTTGGATCTATGAACTTGTCTTTTAAAAATATTTTGATGACTGTTTCAATATAATTTTTTTTCCTTTGTAATCCTGTATATTTCACTTTATGCATTTAAAAATATCTTTCTTAGAAGGGGTCTGTCAGCTTCTCCAGACTGCCACAGGGGTCCAAACGCACAACAAATTTAAGTACTCTTAGTCTGTAGTTTTCTTTGTCTAATTTTGTAATTAGTTTGAATGTATTTTCCCTTTTTGTAATTTCTTCCTGGTTTTTGTTAGTATTACATGGAATTATTTATGAATGTTGTCAGAATGAGGACACTCAAATTTGAATTAGTCATCAAATTAAAAACCACTTAGCAGAAGGAATGATAGAGCAGAGAGAAACAATGATATACACTTGTTCGTAAAATCTTATGGTTAAAGATGGTAAAAGATTATGAACAGTGGCAATTCAACTCGACAAGAGTTGAGAAACCAATTTAAGAAAACCTAGTCCAACATCTAACCAAAGTTATCTAGAGGGCATTTAAGGATAAAATTGGAAGGAATAGGAGTACAGTAAAACAGATGTAAAGTGGAAAAGATCTGCAAAGATTTCTCCAACATACTTTTCACCATTAAGTGGAGCTTTACTTAGTACCAGGGGAAATTTTTTATTGGCAATTATGATTTCTTAATAACTTGGACCCCCCACTCAAATTCCTTTTTTTTTTTGTCTTAACAATGGCTCCATAGACAGCACCCCACCTAGTACTCCTTTTAGCCTTTCACCAGCCTGCTGTCTCTTTTACCAGGGTACCCTACTCACTAGTTCACTTTATGAATTTGCACTCTGAGCAGATTTTCTTAAAAGACTTTCTTCTTCTACTTCTCTGTTCTTTTTCCATTAACAATTCCACCCAGGTGGCCTGAAACACTAATCTGTAAAAATATATAAAAATAGACTATTTTAGGTTAAAAAAAAAACTCCATGAAGTTCCTTGTATGAAACTCGTATGATCTTTTTAATCCATATTATAATAATTCCCTAAAATATTTTTAACACAGGTTCTACTATGTTAACAGCTATACTACTAGAGTGGGCATTCTTAGAGTAACAAGGAGTTAGTGAAATAAATAGTATTCAATAAAAACTTAGCATGTGCCTAGCACTGTGCTAAGCTCTGGAAATTCAAATATAAAATTGAAGACAGTCCGAGTTCTCAAGGAGTATACATTCAAATAGAGGAGACTGCTAATGAGAAGTGGTAGTCAGGGAGGGATATTTTGTTTGGCAAAATAACAAGAATAGTGGGTGGAACCATAGAGAGGCAGAAAATAAGACCATAAGATTATAGGTTTGTAGATGGAGGGGACAGACCTTAGAAGCCATTTTTCCCTTTCATTTCATAGATGAGGACCTGAGGCCAAAGGAGACTAAGTGACTTGCATACAATTCACACAAGTGGTGAGTGTCTTATTGAAGGATTTAAACCCAGATCTTCCTAACTCCAAGCCAAGAATTCTGTCCCTCATAGCATAACTGAAATACCCCTTTAAAGAGCAGAGATAGAGTTGGTTTGATTAAAGACTCAGAACTGGGAAAAAAGGAAGTAGAGTAGAAAGGTATGCCAACTTCAACATGGAGACCGACCAGACACTGGACTGGGAATGAGGAGTAGTACCTAAATGTAGTGGGTAACTATTACTAGATATGGTAGGCAACTACCAGTCAGATCAGTGCAGGGGATAAATATTGGATAATAAATTGGTTAAATTTCATTTCAGTCATTCAAATTTATAATTTAATTCTCTTTATAGTTAAAAAAAAGAAGCCTCTTTCTTGCTGCTGTACCACAACTTTAAGAGGTTTCTTATCAAAGTCTCATTCATTGAATTCTTTTAATTGCAAAGTTCACTTGGCTTTGTGTACTTTTTGTTTATGGAATGTTCTGCTTTCTCTTCATCTGTTTTTTTAAAGTACCTAATTTGGCACAGAAAGAAAAAAAACCTCAGGTTTCATTTTTCTGTGTATTATGCATAAGCAATACTGTTTTTGCATGAATGATTTTGTTGAATCTTAGGTGCCATGCCCCCAGTAATAACATTTTGAACATTTTTAATAGTTTTATGTTTATTTTTTTTCTTCCATTGAGGTGTCGCAGATATAGGCTTCCAGGTCTGTTTTATGATGTCTGTGAGTACTGGTTGTTGGGTACAAGAAATAAGATGTGCTTCTTCTATACCTTTGACAACAGTGTCTGTGTTTCAGAAAAAACCTCCAAATTTTGACTTCTTAATAAGAAAGAATTATGTGTATTAATAGAGCTAGACAAAGAATTGAATGCTATTTAAAACAAAGTTTGGGGATTTGTTGAATATCTTTTTTCTTAAAAACAACAAAGACTGTCTTTGAGTCAGGTACTTTGGCAGAAGTTTAAAAGAAAAGATTGTATTGAATTTGGGGCAAGGTATGGATTGTATACAATACAAATAAGTGATAAATTAAAGAAATGAAGTGGCAGCCATTTATTGAGAATGACTGCTTACATTTGGAAAATTTCAGTTTCTAAATCCCTATTTCAGTCAGTCAGTAAGCCTTTATTAAACACCTATTATGTGCCAGGCATAAGCATTGGGGATACAAAAAATGGCAAAAGACCATCCCCGCTCTCAAGGAGTTCACAAATTCATGGTGGAGAAGAAATGAGAGCATCTATGGACAAATGAGATCTGTACAGGAAAAATTGGAGATAAGCAGTAGAAGAAAAGCACTAATATCAAGGAGAGTCAGGAAAGATTTTAGCTGGAACTTGAGGGAACTCAGGGAAGCCAGGAGGTAGAGATGAGCAAAGAGAACATTCCAAATATGAGGAACAACCAGTGAAAATGCCTCGAGTCAGGAGATGGAGTGTCTTGGTCTTGAAACAGCAAGAGCAAGGAAGCCAATGTCACTGGATCACAGAGTATGTGGAGGGGGGAGTAAGGTGTGACAGGATGTAACAACAGTGCTGCTGACAGCTGCTGTGGAGGGGAAAGACCAACAACACCAGCACACAGAAGGGCTGCAAGCACAAGTTCTTTGATCTGCTTTTCTAAGGAAAGCAACTTTAAGGGGTTTACAATCTCACTTTAATCAAACATACATATATCATTCACTTAGTTCAGGGGGAAAAGCCAGCACCCTGAACTTTAGAGCAAATATAAACAGAAATTACAAACAGAGAAAATATAAACAGAGCAAATAACACAAATCAACAGACAGGCTTTTAGCTGTCTGACCAAAGCTGTACATACATAGTTACCAGAGAGAGAAGCACCAACATCTGGGTTTCCAAAGCCGGGGGATTCCTTAACAGCTATCCAGAGTCTCCACACCAACACTCTTCCAATGAATGAGCCCCAAACAAAATGTTAAGCTCAGAGCATATATACCCTTTTTCAGGGTCAGAGAGCTTCACATCTCTCCTTAAGGCCCTGAGGGTTTCACACCTCTCAGGATCTAACTAGCAAAAGGGTGTGGACCTGGGGCCTCACATCTAGTTAGTGAAAGGGTGTGTGCCTTCCTACAGACAAAGGCAAGACTCAATCAAAGTCTCTTGATTGCCTTGGTGCTGAGAAGCACTCCAAAAGAAAAAAAACAGTAAAAAGTCCCACTTTGCTTGCCCTTTACACAGGACTGGAAAGGTAGTAAGCAGACAGGTTGTACAAAATAGGATTTTATATTTGATCCTGGAGGTAATAGGAGGAACACTGAAATTTATTGACTGGAGGTGGGGGTGATATGGTCAGATCTGTCCTTTAGGAAGATTAATTTGACAATGAAGGATGGATCGGAACAGGGAGAGATTTGAGGCAGGGAAATCAACCTGCAGCCTATTGCAATAGTCCAGGCATGAAGTGATGAGAGTCTACACCAGGAGGGTGTCAATGCCAGAGTAGAGAAAGGGACACATTTGATACATATTAGAAAGGTAAAATTGAAGGCCTTGGTAACAGATTGGATGTTGAGGAAGAGAGAATGAAGAGTTAAGAATGAAACCTTAGATTGTGAACCTGGGTGACTGGGAGTATGGTGCTGCCCTTAATTGTAATAGGGAAGATTGGCAGGAGGAGAAAGAAAATACTCCCTTCCACACTCTGTTTTGGACATGCTGAATTTAACATGTCTGGGAGATACCCAGTTTGAGACATGTACTAGAAGATGCAAGTCTAGAAGTCAGAGGTTAGGGCTGGATAAGTAGAACTGAGACTACAGCATAGAGACAATTGAAACCTTGGGAGCTGATGAAACAAACAAATAAAGTATTCTCTTTAGATAAGAGAAAGGGGCCAAGGCTTTTACTGGGTGGAACCTGGGCTAAGATGGAGAGTATCAAGGAGAAGAGGGTGGCATACCATTTTAAAGCCTGCAGAGAGGTCAAGAGGGATGAGGATTGAAAAAAAGGCCATTAGCTATGACCGTTAAAAGATCATAGGTAACTTTGTAGCCTCCCAGCAGCAGGAATTACAGGACGGCAACACTGAACCTGGCCCTTATGGATTTTTTCTTTGTTCTGTATTGTGGTCACCATATAACCTTACAGCTTATATTTATTTTCTCCACATAGACAAACATAGCCATACATTACTACTATTTCTTCTTACATCCCTCTGCAAATTGTTGATAAAGGGAAATGTCATATTTGAGAAAAGGAAAAAGAGCTTTTCATAGGCACCTGGACATTTTTGTGTTTTAAAGACTTTTTTTTCCTTGATCACAGTGCCAAATAAATCTATTGGAAGATGATTTAAGCAAGGGGCCAGATTTTTGGTTATGTGAAACTTTACAAATTGGAGGAAAGCTTCATGTATATCTTTACCTCTTTTCACAAAGATGTTTAATCTGGAAACGACTCCCAGATCAACTATTCTGGGACGCTACTACCATGGTAAGATATTAAATATATTTTACAGATGAGATAAATGAGACACAGAGAGATGTGCCAAGGTCAGACTGAGTTAATTGCTTTGTGGGGAATGGGGTAGGGTAGGGAGATAGTAGAACTAGGTTTGTTTTTATTTAGTATTGATTTCCTCTCATTACAGAACATAGTTCTTGCTTAGAAGACATCAGGAAAATATCAGTGTTATATCTTTTGGTTGATGGACTAAATTTCTGTTTTCAGTTCAGTTCACTGAAACCTTATTAGGTTATGTTGAAAGTGGAAGAAAAGGAAAAGACACCCTTAAGTCTAATGGGGTGGGTAAGAGGAGAATATGGGATCTAAGAGTGCATACATGTCAGGGAATAAGATGGAAGAAGACTGGAGCGGGGTGGGGCAGATTATGAAGGACTCTGAATGCCAAACAAAGCATTTGGCATTTGGTCCTAGAGGAAACAGGAAGTTTATTGAGTGGGGGATGGTAGTGGTAGTAGTGTTTACATGATTGGACCTGCACTTTAGGAAAGTCATCTTAGTGACTGAATGGAGGATGTATTGGAGTGGGGAGAGACTTGAGGCAGGTAGACTCACCAGCAGGCTGTCGCAGTAATCAAGGTGAGAGGTGATGAAGGCAATGTCAGAGAAGAAAGTGTATTTAAAAGATGTTGCAGAGATGAAATTGGCAGGCCTTGGCATCAACATGGATATTGGAGTGGTGAGAGATACTGAAGAATCCAGATGACTCCTAGATTGGAAGGCTGAGGGACTGGGAGGATGGTGTTGTTGCCTTCTAGGGTAATAAGGAAGGTAAGAGTTGGGGAGAGTTTGGGAGGAAAGATAATGAGTTCTGTTTTGGACATACTCAGTTTAAGGTGCCTGCTGGACATGCTGTTCAAGATATCTGAAAGGCAATTGGAGATGTGAAATTGGAAATCAGCTGAGAGATTGGAGTAGGAAAAGTAGATTAGAGAATCATCAGCATAGAGATGGTAAATAAATTCATGGAGCTGATGAGATCACCAAGTAAAGTAGCATAGTGGGAGAAGAGAAGAGGACACAGGACAGAATGCTGAGGGACCCCTAGTTTAAGAAGGCATGATGTGGAAGGATTCAGCAAAAAAGGGACAAAGAACAGATAGGTAGATAGGTAGGAGGAGAACCAGGAGAGAGTGGTGTCCTGCCATTGTCCCTTTGTTGTTTGTCTTTTGTCCTTGAGGAGGACCATAACATCAGGGAAGTGGTATCATGACTTGCAAGTGAATTGGATTTAAGTGAGACACCAACCTCAGCTCTCTTCTCCAGAGCCATCTGGGTCCAGTGGCAAGACCTAAATCGGGATGACTGGAGATGGCCCCAGATGCAGGGAACCCGTGGCCTTTTTTAAGCTAAGGTCTTTTCCAGGTCTCAGTTTGTTTGAGGCAAAGCCCATTCAGTGATTAAGGCTAAGTAAGAAATAAGGCAAAGAATGGCTTCTTTTACCTAGAGAGAATGTCAAAGAGGAGACAGTCATCAGCAGTGTCAGAGGCTGCAGAGAAGTCTAGGGGAATAAAGATTGAGAAAAGGATTTGGATTATAATTATCTTTTGTAGGGAGTGGCACTTGACCTAAGAGGTTTTCCAAGAGGTAGAGGTGAGGAGGGAGGGAATTCCAGACAAAGGATATAGAAAAGCTTGTAGCAACCAAGCTTTCTCAGAAAATGTTTAGTAAACTTTGAGGTGACTGTTATGCTAACCTTGGCAATATAAAGAATTGAAGTGGTTGCCAAACAGTTGCTGAAATATGAACATTTCCATATACAAAAGACAGTAAAAAGGGATTGTATATAAAACTATGATTTTCAGCTTTAAAAAATTATTTTATTTTTAATTTATGGAATAAAACGACCATTTCTGTAACATAGTATAATTAAAAGATGAGTGCACATAAAATATACACCTACCCCTCCAAAAGTCCCTTCCTTATCTTCTCCCACCATCCTAAATCTTAATCTCCACATCCTTCTAAAAGTCCCTCCCCGACCCTGTCACCCAGTTTTCTTACCTCTCTACAAGTTCAGAAGATTTTTGCACTCTTCCAGATGTACGCCTTATTTCCTCTTCAATCCAGATGAAAGTTTCCAACATTGTTCTTCCTTTCATGCCCCATTTTGATGATATAATTGCTTCTTTTACCTTTTCCTACCCAGTTTTGTTTTTTGGAATCACCCTATCATACACAACTTAGCCCCAATCTTTCTTTCAAAATACTTTAGTAATGATGACAATTATAAGAATACTGATAACATTTTTCATATACTTAACAGGTAAAGAGTTTGACCTTAACGAGTACCTTACAATTAGTCTTTAATGTTTTCCTTATATTTCTTCAGGATCTTTCATATTAAATTTTCCATTGAGTTCTGGTCTTTTTGTTAAATATACCTCAGCTTTTTTTGAGTATATACTTAGTTCAATACTTTAATTCCAAAGCTGTCTTGTTTTTCTGTGTTGTTTTCTGATCCTCCTTCTGATCTTTTATGTACCTTTTAAAAAAAATGCTTCATTGATATTCTTTTGTACCACTATCACTAGCCCAGTTATCCTACCCCTATTCCCTTCCTATCCTTGTAACAAATTAACAGAATTAATCCACTTACATCTTAAAATATATGTGTCTTTCTTTACCTCTAGTCCCTTACCTCTCTGTGGAAGAAGGAAAGTGGAAAGTATTCTTTCTCTTTGGTTTCTGGAGTTATGTTGTGATCAATGCAATTGATCAGAGTTCTTAAGTATTTCAAAATTATTTTCTTTTTACAATATTGTAGTCATTGCATTAATTCTTCTCCTAGTTTTAACAATATTACTCTGCATCATTTCATGCATGTCTTCCCAGGTGTCTCTGAATCTATCCCTTTGATAATTTTTTATGGTGCAATATTTGTATATCGTAATTTGATCAACCATTCTCTAGTTGATGTGTTTGCCTGATTTGTGTAGAGCTCTATATATACTTTTATCAAATTCTCTCCAATCTCCATCTTATGATGGAAAATTTAACACGATTATTTCTTTTTTGGTACCTATTTCTAAAGGTTTAGATGACCTCTCTATCATAAATATACATCTAAGTTCATGGATAGTTGATTGTATTTTTTAATTTTTTGCCATTTCCTGATACTGCTTTCACAGTAAAATTACAGCTCTGATTAGTGGAACCTAGGTTCTCCTCGTACAATGTATCTTTTTCCTCTTTAGTTGATATTAACTGGAATGCTTACTGAATGAATTGTGGGGGTTTTTTTCCACCTGAATGGAAATCTTTATAAAACGTACTGTACATTTACCTGCCTTAGTAAAGAGAGCAGACAGAACATAAATTAAACTTTTCTTAAAGACTTTTAGTTAACATTTTGGAAGATAAGTTATTGATTGTACTATGCTCTGATACACATGAGTGACTCAGGAGTGTTTGCTTCTACACTAAATTTGTGTGCTATGTGCAAATGTGCTCCATTTCTGTCAGTTGTTACTGATTGCTGCTATGAAGATTTTCTTGAGAAAACTCTACTTTTATTCTCTGGTGCTGTAAAACTAGGGTTGAATTGAATCTTGCTAGGGGATACAGTTAACTAAATGTTAACTCAGGTCATGATCACCTCTTTTATTTGTAATAGCCTCCTATTTGATTTCCCAGCTTTTAGTTCCTTTCCTCTGTCTGGCAAATTGATCTCCCAAAAACACAGATCATCCATGTCACACCCTAGCCCAAAATCTTAAGTGGTTTTCTATTCCCTGAAGAATAAAATACAAAATTCTCCCTATACAATCTGGCTCCCACATACCTTTAAAAAAAGACTGTTTAATAGATTTTTTTAGTTACATTTTTTGTTTTTAATGTCACCTAGATTACTCTTGTTTCCTTGTTCTGCCTTCTTTTCAGAAAGCTGTCACTTATAAAAGCATTTTTTTAAAAGAGGAAGAAGAGAAAAAAATTCCACAAGACTAATCATAATACATAGAAAAAAAAATCTATGCAGCATTCCACACTTTTGGATCCCTCTCCTCTGCAAAGGAGTAGCGGGAGATATTTTCTGATCTCTTTCTTGGGGCCAAGCTGTTTTTGATAATTTGATAACATTTGTTTTTGATTGTTTTGCAGTCAAGTCAACAGACATTTATTAAGCACTTATTATGTGTCGTGAATTCTTTTAAGTGGTAGAAATATACATGTAAACAACAACAAAGTCAGTTCCTCAAGGAGCTTGCATTCTAATGGAGGAAGACAACCTATAAAAGCGATCTGGAAAGAGAGAGTGAAGAAATTTCGATACTCCTGATGAGGCATAGTGGTAGAATCCATATCTGGTCTAGTCCTCCCTTAAATTTGAGGCTCTGGGAAGAATTTAAAAATGAGTGCAATGAAGAGGCAGCTGAGGCTCGGTGTCCCCAAAGTGAGGGGAGTTATTCTTTCCATTTGCATTGTTGTAGTCATTGCGTATATTTTTTCCTGGCTCTTTTTACTTCACTTTGTATCACTGTATGTAAAATTGTCTGTACTCCTCATGTTTGTTTTTTTCTTATAGCACAATAGTATTTCACTACGTTTATACACCACAATTTATTTAGCCACTCTCCATTTGATGGGCATCAACTTTGTTTCTAATTCTTTGCTAGCATGATCAGAACAAAAAGTGCTGCTATAAATATTTTAGTGTATACTCTTGTTTTATCTATAACTTACTTTGGGCATCTGCATAGTAGTGGTATCTTTGCATCAAAGGTTATGAGGATTTTAGCTACTTTATCTGCATAATTCTAAATTATTTTCTGAAATTGTCAGGCTAATTCCTAGCAATCCCGACAACATATTGGTGTGCCTTCTTATTACCAACATGGACTATTAGGATCTTTTGTCATCTTTGCCACTTTTGAGTGTTGTTTTGACCTTCCTTCCTTCCTTCCTTCCTCCCTTCCTTCTTTCCTTCCTCCCTCCCTTCCTTCTTTCCTTCCTCTCTCTCTCTCTCTCTCTCTCTCCCTCTCCCTCCCTCCCTCCCTTCTCTCCCTCCCTCCTTCCCTCTTCTCCTCCTTCCCTCCCTTCCTTCCATAACAATTCATTAAACACCCACTTTGTGCCAGGCACTGTGCTAAATGGGTATACAAATAAGAAAAAAAATAATTCCTACCCTCTGGGAGCTTACCATCTAATAGAGAAAAACAGTACAGAAAAGGAAGCTTGGAGGGAGGGTGAAGCAAGGTGCCTAGCTAGAGAGAGCTACCCAGCCCTCTGCAATGGCTGGCCTGTGAGCCCTCTATTCATCCATCCATCCATCCATCCATCCATCCATCCATTTATCTATTCATTCATCCATTCATTCATTCATTCATTCATTCATTATTCATTCATCTATTTATTTATTTATTTTTAAGATTTATTTATTTTCAGTTTTCAACATTAACTTCTATGACTTTTAAATTTTCTCCACTTCCCTCCCCAAGGCAGTATATAATCTGATATGGGCTTTACACATACATTCCTATTAAACACAGTTTTTCACATTAGTCATGTTGCATAGAAGAATTATAACAAATGAGAGAAACCATGAGAAAGAAAAACAAAACAAAAGAGAAAATAGTCTGCTTTGCTCTGCATTCTGACTCCATAGTTCTTTCTCTGGATGTGGATGGCATTTTCCATCATGAGTTCTTTGGAAAAGTTTTAGGTCCTTGCATTGCTGAGAAGGGCTAAGTCTATTAAAATCAGTCCTTACACACTGTGGCTGTTACTGTGTACAGTGTTCTCTTGGTTCTGCTCCCCTCACTCAGCATCAGTTCATATAAGTCTTTCCAGGTTTTTCTGAAGTCTGCCTGTTCATCATTTCTTATAGCACAATAGTGTTCCATTACATTCATATACAACTTGTTCAGCCATTCCCCAATAGATGGGCATCCCCTCAATTTCTAATTCTTGGCCACCACAAGAAGAGCTATTATAATTTTGTACATGTGGGTCTTTTTCCTATTTTTTCCTTGCCTTTGTCTGAACTACACATGCCCCTTACCTCACAGAATCCCTAGATTCCTTTAAAGCACTGGTCAAGGGACACTTCCTATAAAAGGCTTTCCCCTCACCCTACAATAATTAGTGCTCCTTTCTCTTTGAAATTACTTTGTATTTGCTTTTATCTGTGTATACTTCTTGTCCTCTCAGTTTAAAATGTAAGCTCTCAGAGGGCTTGGACTGTTTTTTCTCTTTTTCTTTGTATTCCTTGAATGGTGCTTTGCTCAGAGCCCCCAGATCAGAATCAGTCTGACTACTCAGATAGGGTTAGTCTCTGGCCTATTTAAGTTCTGTATATTCAAATTAGCAACTGCTATCTCCTCATTTCTTCTCTTAGTAAGCAGTTAAATATATATACATACACATACATATATATATCTCATATAATTAAAATTAATCTTATCTTTAAAGAATGCCACTTGTGGTATTAATTAAAACAGAAAATGTAAACATAATCTCAAAGCTCAGAAAACATTGGAACAGGAAACACACTGTGGAGGTGAGGGGAAGGGAAGTGGAATGGGAAGGAAATGGGGAGAAGAGAGTAGAAGAATCATTATTGTCCATCTCAGTAGAGTCAGGAAACCATATTATCTCTCATGCTAGCCTCTGGTGGTGTCCCTATGGCTTAACAAATATACATCAATTTATACTGAGAGGGGAAATAACATTATATATAAAATATATAGTTTGTACTAAGTAGTGGAGTTGGAGCCACTAACATCTGTGGGGGTCAGGAAAGAAGGTGGGCATGTGAGCTGAGCTTTGAAGGAAGCTTCTACTGCATTACAGGCTTGGAGGACAGCTTATATAAAAGGAAAAAGATGGAATATATGGTGTCAGGAATAGTGCATAGATCAGTTTGACTTGTATTCTGTAGTTCATTAAAGTGCATAAAGGGGAATGATGTGTTATAAGTCTGAAAAGATAGGCTGGAGTCATTTTTTGAAGGACTTTAAATGCTAAAGAGAGAAGTTGGTATTTAATCATAAAGCCAGTAGGAAGCTCTTGGAATTTCTTAATCAGGGGAATGTTTTGATCATACCTATGATTTTGGAATATCATTCATAGCTGTGTGGAGGATGAATTATAGTGGAGAGTCATTGGAGGTATTGAGGCTTTAAGAATTAAATATGTCTTACAGTAGTCTGAACAAGAGGTGAAAAGGCATGAACCAAGATTCTCTCTGTGTGAGTGGACATAAGGGAATGGAATTTAAGAGTTGTTTTGGAGGTAGAATTGATGAGACTTGTCAGTTAATTGTATTTGGGAGATGAGGCAGAGTAGAGGATTGAGGATGACTGTAGGTTGTCAGTCTGGTGGAAGGATGGTGTACCTGATAAGAAGTTGGGAAAGGGATTGTGGTTGAAGAGAAATTAACGAGGTCACTTTTGGACAGGTTGAGTTTGAGATACTGTTGGACTTCTAGCTGGAGATGTCTATAGGCAGTTGGTGATGCTCTACTGGAGTTCAGTAAACTGAACAAGGTTGGATACCTATATTTTTCTTCTACAAGAGGTTATAGTTGAACCCATCAGGCCAGATGAGGTTGCCCAAATAGTATTCTGAGCCTGGGAGCTCTTGGTGAAGTGGGACAACAGCCACTAATGGGCTGAGGCTCCTCTTGGTGTTGATGTTGCCTCCTGAGCTAAATTGCTATAAGGGAGCTATTTAATTCTAACAAAATCACTATGTAATTAACTTTATATAGAATGCATATACTCGTAAAGTGAGGGATACCCTTGACCTTAAAAAGAATATGCTAAAGGGAGTATTAAATTTCCTACAAATACTTCTATTTTGTACATTTTGTCATTGGATTAGAACATCCTATAAGAATTGGATACCAAAATATAACCTAGCTTTGTGGGAATGACTAAGAGCAGATTTTGAAGAACTAGATTAATTACAACATAGATTGTAGTTCTTCAAGGATCCTTTCCTCTAGATGACTGCTTAAATTCAGAAAGATGAATTTGCATAGTTAGCATTTATAAAATCTGTCTGGTTCTTATAAACCAGGTGGTTGGGGTTTGTTGTTTTTTTTTTTTTTTTTTTTTTTTTTTTTTTTTACTCTTAGATGATTTCAGAGACACAGAAGAATAAGGATTGCTGCCACCCTTGGAGCCCCAGGGCTAGGACTGCCAAGTCAAGGTAGAGACATTGGTGTGCTTTGTGGGAAAACTGACAGTAACAGAGTCCATGCCGCTGCTGCTGCTGCTTGACAACAGTTAAGCCATTTGCAGTAGTTTTTCTCTAAGTCCAGAACTGTTTTAAAGGTGAGATATATTACTTGAATTTACATGATCTATGATATAGAATACATTTCACAACTTGAATGATAAGACATTCCTTTCTTTTCTGTTATATAAGACAGTTGCAGTTTTGTAGGGCCAATGTAGTAATAGTATAGTAAAAGGGAGATCAACTGACTAGAGGTATTGGGATCTTTAATGATGAAAAAGATTAAAAGTATTGGTTGAGATCACTTAGAATTTGATTTTTAAAATATACTGGGGAATATGACAATGCTAAGTAGAAAAATAACTTATTTTGTTTTTATCCCTTATTTTTGTTCAGCGACTGGAAAATCGTGGTGCAAATTCCAAGTAATTTTTTTCCACTGAATGCTACATTTTGTGGTTATTCTGGTTCTGATATTCAGTGACATTTTTCCCAGCAGTGCTGCAGACTGTTATACATTTCCTTATGGCATGAAGCCATTCTGTTAGTAATGAGCAATTTGCATGGTAGAATTTTGTTGTTATTAAAAAAAGCTTTCATCTCTTGTTCATATTCTTAGTAGTAATATAGAATATACACTTCAGCAAATGTTGCCAATATTATGAAGGAAGGAAGGGAGAGAAGGAAGAAAAGGACCTGGTTTGTGTCAGGTACTATGTTAAGCACTTTAGAAATATCATCTCACTTGTTTCTCACCTCAATCCTGAGAGGTAGGTGTTTTTATTTTCCCCATTTTATAGTTGAGAAAATTGACATAGATGGAGATTAAGTGACTTGCCCAGGTCACACAGTTAATAAGTTTACTGAGGCAGGATTTAAATTCGGGTCTTCCAGAATCCAGTGTTCAATCCACTGTTTCAAGAATTGTCACTTAATATACCGTGACTTTAGGCAAATCGTTTGACCTCTCTGAACTTCAATTTCCATAACTCCATAAGAGTTAGACTAGGACGGTGATTTGTAAGGTCCATGTGAGCTCCAAAATTCTGTGAACTACTTTAGTAGACTGTCTGACCTGGTCACAGGGGCTGGGTAGGTTTCTAAGCCACCTTTCCTAGTCAACAAACTCAAGAAATATTTGTTGAGCACCTGTGTGCAAAGTATTGTACCTGTCACCAATATTTATTGTACCCACTTAAAGTAGAGCTTTTTGCAACTTCCAAAATAATTTCCCCTCCACCCACCACATCCCGACACTTTGTGTAGGGGGAGGAACAATGAAGGATTTGGGGATTTTGTAGTTGTATTTAACTTAATTCAGCTTTCTGTAAAATGAAGTGTTAGATCAGATTCTGTGGTACCTTCCATATGTCAGATGTTAGAATTGTTTTATTTTTAATATAAAATACATGAAGATTATAGAGTAATATTGACTGTTTTAAAGGACATTGGAAATGAAGACAGTAGAGAGAATGTAAAAACGAAAGGAAGGGATATTTATCTTACTTCAATCAGAAAAATTTGCAACTGGATTATTTTATATTTATAGTTCAGATATATCAGAAGCCTGTGAAAAAAGGTTCTTATCTATATACATAGAATTCAATTTTTTAAAAAAATAAGTGGTATAATAAAACTTTATTTCCACATGAGGGGTTAAATTATGAAAACCAATTTTCTGCTCCTTTTTATCCTTTCATCAGCAAGCATTCGTTTTGTTATTTTCAACCACTGTATTCATTTGACTTATGGTAGAATCAAGTACTAGTAATATTGATATGTTGAGAAGTAAATTGGATCTGGTGGCTTTTTTTAAATTGGTAGAATTAAAAAGGAAGGCAGAATAATGAGAAAAAACATGAGGACTTTTGCAAAGGATGTGCTTAATTAATAAGCTGTGATTACTTATGAAGCATAGTATAGTTTAAAAAGAAAATGTCTGCAATTGGAGAAGATAAATTATCTCTGAAAACAGTTTAATAATTTCTGGTTTCATTCTGGTAAAAATTATTAATATATATTCATTTTTATTTAAAGTGCCTCCTTTTCCTCCTTTTAGCTGACTTTTCTTAAATCCTACTTTTATACCTTGGAGTTAAGGCTATGTCAATGCAGCAGCACAAGCCGATTTTACCAAGCTGGGAAGGCTTTGAATATGGTGTCAATAATATACCATGTTGGCTGATTGATAGTCTAGCTAGTTTATCAAACAGCCATACCACCAAAAGGTTGGTCACATGACAATTTAATTTGTTTGGCCATAGCAAATTATTAAAATCACTTAGTAAGGTTTTAGAGGGATTATGATCTGTGTTAGTGACATGAGAACTGATTTTAAAAAATGGATTCTTGATGTATTGAAGTTGTTGTTGTTCATCCTTTGTTTTCAAAGAGGACCAGTGACATCATGATGGTGATGCTTTGACTTGTAAGTGAATTGGATTCAAGTGAGGCAGAGTTTTGAAAAGTGTCAACCTTACTCTCTCATCCAGAGTTAATCAAAGTCCAATGGGAAGACAAAAATCAAGATGACTGGCAATGGCCTGGGATGCCTTGAATGACCTTGTAGTCTTTAGTGTCTGACCAAGCTCTAAGCACTTCACAGCCCCTGCTTCAGCCACCTTCATGGCTGTTGGAACAAATTGTTCTCATCTTCCCATTCTGCTGGGGAAGTCTTTACATGCTTGGGGTAGACATCCCTCTAACTCACTGACAGGTTTGAGGCCTGTTGGTTGCCCTCAACTTGGGTTAACCTGTCTGCTGAAATTGTCTTACCAAGGTGTGGCCATTGTGCATATTGAAAGTTGGGGGACAGGTAGACACCAAAAGTGGATGATGTATTGAAGTAAATTGAGAACAGGTCTCCCCGAATATTATGCTGAGTCGATTAGCATCTGGGGGATATTTTAGGATTTTTAGAAGAGGAGTTATAAGATCAGATGGGTACTTTAGGTAAATAATTGGAGTTGGAGGGAATAAGTACATTTAGAAAATTATAGAAGTCTTTCAAAACTTTAATTGTGAGGAAAGCTCTCAGATTGCTGGGCCAAGCAAAACAAGTCTTATTCCTCTTCTCTATGACAGTACTTCAGATACAGTTCTCGAAGAAAACTGTCAGATCATGCTTAATTCTTTTCTTTCCTAAGCTAAACACTCCTATTTCTTTCAACAGCTACTTATCATTTCAAGTCCTCTTAAATCTGATTTGTCTTTCTCTGGATAATTCAGAAACTTAAGAGCTGGAAAGAACCTTAAAAGCCATTGAATTTAACTCCCTTATTTTAGAGGTGAATTGGGGCACCCATGGATTAAGTGACTTGTCCAGGGTCACAGAGCTAAGTATCTGATGCAGGATTTGAATCTAGGTTTTTCTGATTCCATTTCCTGTGTCCCATACAACATGTCATGCCCAGGACTGATATTATGTTCTAGACTTTTTCTGACTAGGGCAGAGTATTTCCAGACTTTTCTTGTTTTGAGTATTACACGTCTATTAGTGCAGACTGAGATGACATTGGCTCTTTTGTCTGCCACGCCAATACTAATAACTTGTATTGAATATACATTATACTAAGATCTCTAACTCTTTATCACATGAATTGTTTTCTAGCTATTTCTCCCCCATACTGTACTTTTACTGTTGATTTTTCAAAATTAAATTGCAAGGTTTTACATTAATCCTTAGTAGAATTCATATCGTTAGATTCAGCCTATTATCCTCCTATGAAAATCCAGTAGTTCTCCCAGGTAACTTTTGTAAATCTGCAAATTTGATGAGATCATAATGCTATCACCGCTTTGCGAATCTTAAAGTGCTATATAAATGTTTACTGTTTCATCCAAATCAGATAATAAATAATGTTGATCAGGACAAGTATAAGCCTCTGAAAACTCCCCTAGAAGACCTTTATTCATTTATCACCAATCTTTGGCTTTGTTCATTTCATCATTTTAAAATCTGCTTAACTGTACTACCCACATCTCTCCATCTTTTCCACAAGAATATCTTAAGAGACTTTGTCAAGTGCTTTGCTAGAATCCAGGCATTCCCCAGATCTGCCCATCTAGCAACGCTGCCAAAAAAGGAAAAGAACAAGAGCTATTTTCTGGCCTCGGAGGCCGACAGTCTTTTCAGCCTTGCAGCTGTCTCTCTAGCAAGGTAAAAGTGAATCAGAAATACAAAAGCTAACAGGCTCAGCCATAAAACTGTCCATCTGGCAAAACCATTCGTGAATCAGGTTTGAATTACAAGTGAGAATTTCGATGAGGCCTTCATTACTAGGACTGTATTGCATTGGAAAGTTTTAGTTAGAAAGAACCTCTCAAGATTTATCATCCTTAGACCATTCACAATAGACTTTCTCTATTCTGTCACATGAATTCCTTTAGAATATTTTCTGAAGTTGCTTGTGGCTTTAAATCTTTCATACCTTTCAACAAGTAAGGAGAGAAATGCTACTGATCATTCTGTTCATATTGTCAAAGGGGATCAGATATAGCCTAAAACTCCTTCATAAGATTTTTTGCATACCTGTGCTGAGAGTCAAGGAATAATAGGAACCTGAAAGCGTGCCTTGGCTTAGTTTTTTAACTCCTAGAAAGAAAAATGTTAATAATAAACAGCCTCATGTTTTGTTTTTGTTTTTTAAAAGGGAAATACAATAAATCCCACAGGATTTTAGAATTTGCAACTTGATAGAAAAAGAAATCTCTCAAAAACTAGAATTATAACTTTTAAAAAATCTTTCTAACAAAACTTGCGTAGAAATATGCTTGCCAAAAAGAGTAGCCTTCATCTTTTTTCATTGATAGGCTCAACTGAGATAATGAGTTTTAAATACTTGGCCAAATATGAAGAGCTCCGTGCCACAATGGACAACAATGTCATTTTCCAGATTTTTCCATTGTTACAGTTGTTACGGTGGCCAGGGACGTGTTAAATTTTAAGAACAAGTACAGTATAAACTAATAATGAGAGAAGGGTTTGTCCTGATCTCTGATCTCCTTAAAGTGGGTACTATTTCCAGCAGTACAAACTGTGGCCCACCCATACCTTCTTATCCAGAGGTCCACCCAATGAGTTTGGAGTGGGGGACTTCCTTTTTATTTCCTAACATTAAATGTATCCCTGTGAAGACAGACACAAGCTGTCCATCTTTTATCCCTTGCTTTTGTTAGGTGACTGTTCATCTCCTTTTCAAGTCACATATCTTCCTGATGATATCTTTTGTTAGTTTTGGTGCACATCTCTTAGTTGATAATATTCTCAATACCATCCATTTTTCCATTGCCCTTTGAATGACTGACAACATTAATTCTTTTGATATTGGTAATCTTTGTAGTGCAGCTGTTTAGAGTCGCCAGAAGAATAATAATGTTAAAAAGATGGGTTTTTGTACTTGGAAATGTTTGAATCATTATGAATACTAGCACTTTTTTTCCATGTGCAATCCGGCCTGTTTTCCTCACTCTGTTCAATTCTAGGCCCAGTTCATTCACCCAGACATTGCATGTCTGCAGCGTGTGTGTGTGTGTGTGTGTGTGTATGAGATCATCAATTTTATATATGTAATACACATGCATGTCTACATTTATATACATATACCACACACATACAAATGGATGGACAAGTTCTATGAATTATGAATCCAGCTGCCTATCACAAACATTTCTTAAGGGACTATGCGCCAGGCACTGTGCTAAGCACTTTACAAATATTATTTCATTTGATCTTTACAATGACCCTTCGAGATAGTACTGTTATTTTCCCCATTTTACAGTGGGGAAATTGAGGCAATCAAATTAAGCAGCTTGCTCAGGGTCCTATACCTAGTAAGTGTCTGAGACTGGATTGGAACTCAAATCTTCTTAACTCAAGGCCCAGTGATCTATCCACTAGGCCATCTAGTTGCTTATCATAGAACAATAGGCATTTTTCAAACACCTGATTTTCACATCATTTTCTTTTCATTTTTTGGTCCAGGCCTATGGTTTTATTGGTGGAGGGAATTCTGGTGAAAAAACTCCTCTATCAATAGATATAATGAATTTCTGTTGTTAAGATTTATAGTTGCCTAAGGTCACTGTAAGGTTAAATGACTTGTTCACGGTTATACAGCAATGCATATTGCTATACAATATGTATTATGTAACAACACAATGCCTCACAAGTCTTCCTGAGAAACTCACAATTTGTTCATAACCCTAAATTATTTCTCTGAGTTGTTATGGATCTCATTTAGGAGGCTCTGTTGTATTCAAGGATTTGAAATCCACGTAGTATCTCCCAGGGCTGTGCTGTGGGCTATCTTCCCTTCTCCCTCAGTACTGTCGTTCTTAGGGTTCTTATCGGTTCCCATGGGTTCAGTTCTCTCTATGCAGATGATGTGTTTAGCCCTAACCTCTCTCTTGTCCAGTATTATAGTCTCTACTGCCTCTTGGACATCTTGAACTGAATGCCCCATATATATATATCTTAAATTCCTTATACCTCAAACTGAACTCCTTGTCTTTCTCACTAACTCCCCTCTCCCCTAATTCCCTATTATTATCTAGGATACCACCATCTTCCCAGTTACCTGTGCTGGAAATCTGGCTATTTTTCTTGACATCTCACTTCTCAGCCTCCCCCACTCCCATATCCAATCAGTTGTTAAGTCCTTTTGTTTCTGCCTCTCAGCAAACAGCTTTCTCTTCTGTCTGTCCCCTTTTTTTCTGGTATTTCTGCCACCCTGTTGTAGGTCACATCACCTTATGCCTGTACTATTGCAATAGCTTGTTGTTTGGTCTCCTTGACTCCAGTCATTCCCTGCTCCAGTTCATCCTCCACGCATCAAAGCAATATTTCTAAAGCACATGTCATATCATGTCAACTTTCCCCTGCTCCCAACCCCATTCAGTAAACTTTATTACCTCCATATTGGTTACCTCTAGGATCAAATATAAATTCATTTTGGTTTTTAAAGCCTTTCATAACTTAGGCACTTCCTCCTGCCTTTCCAGTGGTACATCTTATTCCCCTCCATATGCTTTATAAACCAGTGACATTGGCCGTCTTTCTGTTTCTAGCACATGACACTCTTATCTCCCGACTGTGCATTTTCACTGGCTGTTCCCCCTTCCTGGAATTCTCTTCTCCCTCCTGACTTCCCTGACTTCCCTCAGATCTCACCTTCTGTGAGAAGATTTTCCTAGTCCTCCTTAATCTTAGTGTTTTCCTTATGAGACTATCCCCGATTTTCTTCTTTTTATCTTTTTTGTACCTAGTTGTTTGTATGTTGTCTTCCCTGTTAGACTGTGAGCTCTCTGAAAGTAGGGACTCCTTTTGTTTTTACCTTACATTGTATCCCTAGTGCTTAAAAGAATGCCTGGTAATAGTGGGTGCTTAATAAATGGTTATTGGTTGGCTGAAATCAGTGCTGTGTCATCGGCAAACAAGAACGTTACAGTATCTGAACTTCCATTGGGACTCTGTTCTGAACATGCTCCAGTGTAGAGGATGATAGACATAGTTAATAGGTTATAGACAGAACTGAAAGAGACCTAGGAGAGCTTTTAGCTCAACTTCCTCAATGTACTGATAAGGAAACTGAGGCAAAGGGACATGAAGGGACTTATTCAGGGTTTCATAGATAATAAGTGACGGAGCTGGGAAATCCTGTGCTCTTTCCACTATAACATAAGGCTTCTTCGTCACACCTATATTTGGCAATGATATATCTCTTTGATATTAATCATCAGTGGGTCATGGTAGCAAAGCATCCAGAGGGAGACAGAAATGCCTTTCCACGCGCCAGACAAGTCAAACCACTACCAGTCCTGCTTCCAGTACAGTCCTTGGAGCCATCCTTCAGGGAAGCAGCTTCTCTGGAGCGGGGCCAGTCAGCCCCACTAATTGATAACCATCTGCTAAGACAGGACAGGCAAGCTGATCTAGCTGAAGAAGCAAGGTACCCGGAGGGAGAGATAAGCAGCATGTGGCAGCCAGGTCAAACCAATCACCATCCGTTGACCACCGTCTCGGATTCCTCAGACCCTGATGGAGACAGCCCAGAACTCAGAATACAAGAGACTTAGTAATAGCAGTGTTTGAGCCTAGTGCTTATGGCCATCATCCTGGGAAGCAACCTCTGGAGATGCAGCCTGGCAAGTGCTCCTGCAAGTGCTACAACCAACCACAGCCACTGAAGACCCAGAAAAGAAAGTTCTTTCATCATGAAAATCCTTGGAACTGTCAGGTGACTCAACACCAAAAGCTGATATAATTTTTGTCAATGGAAATGACATTAAAAAAGAGGCATCACCACCTGCTGTACCCTAAGGATCATTGGACCTTTCCATTTGACTTGCAGCTGAAATCTGCTATATCTGCTTTCTCTCACATTAGAATGTGAGCTCCTGGAGAGCATGGGCTGTCTGACTTTTCTTTTTGTATCCCCTGCACTTAGCTCGACTAGCTGTGTTCTTTGGGAACAGTAAACACTTAATAAATGCTTCATTCATCGAACAAAGTTAATTCTGTTGCATCTCTCAGGGTATTATTTTATATGACTTTAACATGCATGAGAGATAGCTTGTTGGAGGAAAGCCTTTAAAATGGATTTTGTTCTACTGAATGAAATGCTTTTTTATGGTCAATAAATGGTGAGCAATTTGATTCGATAAGTGTCAAGCACCTACCATGTACAGTGCTCTCTGCTGGGTGTTGAGGATAAAACTACAAAAACTAAAATAATACCTGTTCTCATAGAGGTTACAGTAGTATCTTTTATTCTCTGTACTTTTAAATCATTTATGTGACTAGATAGAGTCTGTTATAGAATTCTCTTTGTTAAGGTGTGTTTGTTCTCACATATTCATGTCTTTCTCCTCCACATACTTGACAGTGCCTAGCTGCTTTTTCATATTGATGCTCCCTCCAAAATCCTAACCCATTTTCTGAATGTGCTTATTTCCCATGCTATCCCTCTCTTACACTTAAAGAACAGATAATGATGGCTATATCCTTGATCTTGCCATTACCCACAAGTAATTCCACTGTCATGTTCAAGGACTCCAGAATTTCTTTATCCAATTTTTTTTCATTCCATTATTTCTTATACCTCATTTCTTCTAAACCTATTGTTTATCCTCACTGTGACTTCCAATCTCTCTACCTCTCCATATTTTCCCATACCAGTGAGTCAGTCAGCAGTCAATAAGAATTTCTTAAGCACTTACAGTGTATCAGGCATTGTGTTAAAAACACTGGAATAAAAAAGAAATGGCAGAAAAAACAGTGCTTGCACTCAAGGAGTTTATATTTGAATTGGGGAGATAAATTCAAGATTATGTACAAAGTAGATGCCAAGTCATTTGAAAGGGGAAGGCATCCTACACAAGGTGGACTTTGAGTTGGGCCTTGAAGAAAACTAAGAGGTGGAAGCAAGGGGACAGATTATTTTGAGCATGAGGAACATCTAGTGCAAAGGCACGGGGATGGGAAGTGGAGGATTGTTTGAAGAGCTGCAAATAGAATAGAGGAGAGAGATTATAGAGCATGTCAGGGGGAGTGAAGTGTAATGGAACTGGAAAGTTAGGAAGGGGCCTGGGTCAGGAAGAATTGTAAATACTGAACATTTGATACGGGAGTTAATAAGGATCCATTTGAGCTCATTGAGCTGGTGGGAGTCCATATGTGGTGGGGGTGGGGAAGGAGAGGGAGAGAGAGGACTATAAAAATAACCTTGGCAACTGAGTGGAGGATGGATTAGAGGGGGAGAGACTTGAGTCAAGGAGATTGTCTAGAAGTAGTACAGGTCAGAGGTGATAAGGGCCTGAAGTAGGGTTGTGGCTATATGAATGAAGGAAAATATATACGTGTGTGTGTGTATGTGTGTATACATATATGCACACACACATATATATGTATACACACACATATACACACACACACATGTATATGTATCTTAGATGTGAATGTAGAAACATCAGGATTTGGAAATTTGGAAACAGCTTGGATATATGACGTGAGAGTGAAGAATTGAGGATGGTGCCAAGATTATGTGTCTAGGTGACTGGAAAGATGATAATACCTTGACAGTAACAATAAAAGTTTAGAAGAGAGAGTTTTGTGAGAAGATAATTCTGTTTTGTATGTGGTGATTTTAAGTTGCTTCTGAGATATCTAATTTGAGATGCCCAAAAGGCAGTTGGAAATGCATGATTGTAGCTTGGGGGCTGGATATATAGATCTGGGCATTATCCACATGGAATAATTTAACCTGATAACATCCCCAAGAAAAATAGTATGGAGTGAGTTAGAGGGCATGAAATGGTTGACAACTAATAAAGGAGAGTCAGGAGAACCAGGAGAAATTTTTTTTTGTTGTTGGTCGGTTGTTTCAGTTGTATCTAACTCATCTTGGCCCAATTTGGGGTTTTCTTGGCAAAGATATTGGAGTGGTTTGCTTCTCTGGCTCATTTTACAGACAAGGAAACTGAGGCAAACGGGATTAAGTGACTTGCCCATAGTCACACAGCTAGTAAGTGTCTGAGGCTTGATTTGAACTCAGGTCTTCCTGACTCCAGGCGTTCTCTCCACTGTGCCACCCAGTGTCATGAAAACCTAGAGAAGAAAGAATAACCAAGAGAGGATTATCAGTAATGTCAAATGTTATGGAGAGATAAAGGAGGTTGCAAAAGTATTTGGCTGTTAAGAGAGCATTGGTAATATCATAGAAGGCAATTTCAGTTGAATGATGAGTTTGAAAGCCAGACTGCAGACGACTTAGGAGACAAAAGGGTATGGAGGTACATGTATTAGCAAGAACCCTAGCATACCCTGGATGGCCTGCTAGCACAGGTTCTTTGATTTGCGTTTCTAAAGGAAAGACAGGTTCAGAGAGATTAATGATCTTACTTTAATTCAAGATATATAAGTAAAGAAGGTAAAGATCATTCACTTGTTCAGGGGAAAGGTCAGCACCCTGAACGTGGAGAAAATACAAGCAGATAAGTAGAAAGAAGTGAGTATCCACAAAAGAATCCAATAGACAGGGTTTCAGCTGTCTGAACAAAGTAATAGATACATAATTACCAGACAGGGAGCACCAACATTTGTGTTCACAAAGCCAAGGGGGCTCCTTAATGGCTACCCAGAGTCTCCTCTGGCTAAATCACAAAGACCTCAGGGGAGCATTCTTCCTTTGAGTGAGCCCCCAAAGCAAAATCTTACCTCAGAATATATATACACACTTCAGGCTAATAGGCTCAGAGCCAGAAGGTATCACAACCCTCCTGACTCAATGCCTCATTACCAAAACATGTGAAAGTCTTTCTGCAAGCAAGCCTCCTCTAAGCAAGCTTCCCCTTAGGCAAGTTCCTCCTGCAATGGGCTCTATGTGACTCAGGATGTAACACAGCTGTAAACTGGTCCGGAGCTCAAAGCAGCAAGACATCTGTAGTTGAAATACCTGTGTATCTTTAGACCTGAGAACATGGCCCCTGTTCCAAGGAAAAAAAGGAACACATATGGTCACGTAGGCCTATCAATGGATGAGGACGATTTTATATTCCATTAACCCTACAGTATACTACTAACCTAATTTAGATGGCTTTCTCAAAGCATGTGGTCAAGAAGGAGAGGAAAGATACAAGAAATTGTGGAGATGGTGGGATCCAATTTTTGTTTGTTTTTCAAAGAAAGGGTATGTGGTGGTGAATAGGACATTCCCCTTGCAGGAGGCCAAGAACAAGCCAGTAGATAGAGAGAAATTGGATGTAAGAGGGAATGGAGATGAAAGTGGGAACAATTTGGTGTATAATTCAGGAGAGGATAGGACAAAAGATACATGGAAGAATTTGCTTTGGCAAGAGGAAGGACTACATCTTTAGCTGAGACTGGTATGAAGGAAGAGATAGTGAAAGAATATAATGATGTGGCCTGAGGAGGAGAAGAGCTTTAGGCAAATGGATTCAGTATTTTTTTTGTCAAGTGTGGGATGAGGTCCTAAGCTGGGAGAGTAGAGGGAGTGGGTCCTGTGGGAGACTTGAGGAGAGAAATTTGGAATAGCCACTGAGGAGAATGTGATAGTGAATCATTTACAGTGGAGTAGGATGTTTGCCTTGATGCAGTTCAGATTAAATAACATAGAACAGAATGAAATAAGTATATAGTTCCTACTATGTGCCAGGCACGACCTCATTTAATCCTCACAACCTTATGAGGTAGGTGCATTTGTCATTTCCATTTTAGAGTTGAAGAAATTGAGGCAAACAGGGTTAACTGTCTTGCCCAGGGTCACCTTGCTAGTAAGTGTCTGAAGCTGGTTGAACTCAGGTTTTCCTGACTCTAGGCCCAGTCCTTTATCCACTGTGCCACACGTTGCTTCTAAATTTATAGTAGGCCTTTAGCATTGTTTCATATTTAGCAGTAGGTGAATAGGAGTGAATGAGGGAGAAGTGGGGGTGGGTGGGGATATTGCCATGGTTGGGTCTTGACACCATGTGATCAGCAATAGGGCAAGGGGGCAAGAAAACTGGGGATGGAACATAGTAGAGCATTGACTTGCTTCACCAAGGGAGGAAAGGATAGCCTGTTAAAAATGATAGCCTGGGAAAAAACCAGAGGATGGAGGGAATAAAGAACAGGGTTAAGAATTGTAGGAGTTAAGAATGGTGGAATGATGAAAGATTATGATCACATCAAAGGGATATCGGAACATGTGAACATGCAAGTGGAACGAACATCTGTGAGTTATGGCAAGATTGCAGATTTGACCATCTCTCTCTGTAGCTGAGGTAGAATCGAAGAAATAGGTTAATAGGCTTTGAATATACTGTAGGACTGGGAGGGTAGGATATTTAAGATGATATCAATATTAGGTTGAAATCCCCTACTATGAGGACAGGAGATGGGAAGTGAGAAAGAGCTCATTGCAGAATGGAGAATGTCTCAGGGACCCTTAAATAGCCACCAGGAGCTGGATTGGTGATACATTTAGATAACTTGGACCTCAAATGATGATGGTTGCTTAGTGAAGGTGGTTGAAAGAGGGCATGGATGTGACAAAGGGGAGCAAATCTGACTCCCCTTCTGTGACCAATGAATCACCATCACCCTTTCACTGACTACACATACTCCTCCCTTCCCAGTCCTGACTTCTTGGTAAACTAGTCAGACTATTTTAGCCTCTATTCCTGAATCCTTGCTCATTTATTCTATTGCTAATCGTACCTTGCCAAATCCCAACCACATTATTTGCTTCTTTTGCTCCTACTCACTGAGATGGAGGAAGTCAAGAAACCATTCTGATTGGCTCCATTTTAAATTTATTACCTAGTGTCAGCTGTGTCCCTACTCCAGGAAGGCAATCGTTGTACCCTTTCCTAAAGGATTCTCTATGTCATTTATCTCAGCAGCTTTTAAAAACATTCTTTTCCTATCCTCAAACATTTCACAACAACCATCCTTCCACATTCGGCTGAGGACCTTGTCTCATATTTCAATGAAAAAAATTGAAGTCTTTCACTGTGAGTTCCTTTTCCCCTCATTTTCCCTCCGACATTATCCCTCATTATTTTCTCCCTTACTCCAATCTCCGATGAAGGGGTGACTCTTTTTGCCAAAGCCAATCTTTGATCCCCTTGCTGTTTTCTGCAGCATATTACTTCCACCATTATTCCCCTTCTATCTGATCTTCAGTCTCAGTTTTTCTGATGTCTATAAACATGCCCAAGTCTGCCCAATCATTTAAAAATCCTCACTAGATCCTATATATCATCCTATGATTCCCCCCTTCTCAACTAAACTTGAAAAAAAATCATGCTTCCATTTCACTCTTTGATGAACCCTTTGTAGTTTGCTTTGGCAACCTCATCCCTTAACTGAAACTGTTCCCTCCATGGTTACTAATGATCTCTTAATTGCCAAATCATAGTCTCTGTCAATCTCCATCCTTCTTAACCTCTGCAGTATTTGATTCTGTTGTCTACCCTTTTCTCCTAGATACTCTTGTCTTCTCTAGGTTGTAGTGATATTTTCTCAGAGTTCTTGTTCTGTCTATTTAACCGTTCCTCAGCTTCTTTTCTAAATCTTATTAAGCTCTCTCATTTTCTTAGGATTTGACCTTTTATACATGTGTCTATTTGGAGCTTATTGGTTTAAACCTAGTGTCTTCCAAACCATTTTCTAGTTTTTCAAGTAGTTTGTGTAAAATAGGGAGTTTTTCTTCCTGTAACTTGTGTTTTTGGTGTAATCAGACATTGGGCTACTGTTTTCACTTGCTTCTGATTTGCTTACCAAGTCTGACACGATAATCTACCTTTCTGCTTTTTAATTGATACCAAATATATTTGTTCATAGCTTCTTTATGGTTTAATTTGCATTCTAATAATGCTATATGACCCATACCTTGAATCCTTTTTTTTTTATTATTTTCCTTGAGAGCATATATCTTTTATTTCCCTAAATGACTTCCCCCCACCCAATTCTATTATCTCTTTCTTCTAGGTATTATAAAGCACCCAGATTTAATATAGTATTAAATCTACAAATAGGCTCATATAGTATTGTCATTTTTGTTATATTGGCATAGCATAACCACCAACACTAAATTATTTTGTCTGACTTAAGTAAAAAAATGTTTTTGTAGTTGTATTTTGGTAAATGCCTTGCTCTCAAGTCCCAGCTATTTTTAATTTTTTTTTTGGAGTTAAAAATTAAATTTCTCTTATTTCCATATGGTTTTCTGTTAGCCATATACAGAATTGCTCTTTATTTTTTTGAAATCTATTTTTTATAACTTTGAGGAAGTCACTTAACATCTTGACCTTCAGTTTCTTAAGCTGTAAATTGAAGGGTTTGGTACTGGGTAGTCTCTGAGGGACCCTTCCAGCTCTATGAATCTATTGTTTCATTTAATTTCTTGACCGATCTTTAGGAGTTTTCTAAGTAAGTTACCATGTTTTCTGCAAACCATTACAACATCACTTGAAAAAGTGGTAATTTTGTTTTCTCTTTACCTATGTTTTATTCCTTTAATTTCAAGCTTTTTGGTATAGCTGACCTCATAAGAATTGTCAAATATTAGTGGACAGATGGGTAGCACACACCTCAACACCCTTTTTAAAAAATTCCTTTCTGTTCTGGAAAACTGTGTTAATCCATTGTAAATAATGCTAGATCTTAGTTTTAGATATATGCTTTTTATAGCTTTTAACATGAGAGTGCTATATTTTGTCTAACACTTTTGTACTTATGTTGATATAATCACGTGCTTTTTATGCTTGTAGATTTGAAGTTGGAAGGGCTTTCAGACTATCTAGTCCAACTCTCTGATTTTGCAAATGAGGTTCTGAAAGGTTAAGTGACTTGGATAAGGTAGTAAGTAGTAAGTTGCAGAACCAGGATTCAGATTCAGATATTGGAACTTTCAAGTTCAGCCCACATTCCATCGTCTCCTGTATTAATTGTGCTAATTGTTTTCCTAATGTTGAACCATCTTAATATCTTTGGTATGAATCCATTTTGGTCATAGTTAATTAATTTCTAGCTATATTTCTTTTCTTTACTAGGATTTTTATTTTTTGTAAGCCTGTTTTTTTGCATGTAACTCTGAATGTTTTTTTCTTTAAAAAAAATTCAGTTCCATATTTTCTCTCTCCCTCCACTTCCTCCCCATCCAGTTGAGAAGGCGAGAAATATGATACCCATTATATAAATGAAGTCATGCAAACATATTTCCACATTAGCTATATTTCAGGATGAAGGTGGGAGGGGTGCAAGGAAAATAGAGAAAGGAAAAAATATATTTCAGTCTGCACTTTGAGTCCTTCAGTTGTCAATCTAAAGGTGGATAGCATTTTTCATCATGAGTCTCCTAGAATTGTTGTGGATCCTTGCACTGATCAGAGTTGCTGTCTTTCACAATTGATTATCTTCACAATATTGCTATTACTGTGTACATTGTTTTCCTGGTTCTGCTCACTTCACTTTGCATCAAATCACATAAATGTTCCCAGGTTTTCTGAAACCATTTCCTTCATCATTTCTTACAGCATAATAGTATTCCATCACAATCAAATACCAAAAATTGTTTAGCCATTCCCCAATTTATGGGCATCCCCTTAGTTTCCAATTCTTTGCCACCAAAAAAAGAATTGCTATAAATATTTTTGTACATATGGGTCCTTTTCTTTTTTATTTAATCTCTTTTTGGTATAGACCTAGTAGCAGTGTGGCTGGGTCAGAGTGTATGCATAGTTTTATAGCCCTTTGGGCATAGTTCCAAAGTGTTCTCCACAATGGTTGTGTTAGGAGCTCCACCAAATAGTGTATTAGTATACTTGTTTTCCCACATTTTACTTAAAAATTTTCCTAATATTGGTTAGGGATTTTAATCTATTGTAGCTAACTTTTCTTAAATTCTATTCATCTCCTTAACTTCATTCTTATTTATTTTATAGTTAGATTTAGGTAGTTCTGAGAGGAGTAAATTGAGGACTCCCACTAATATAGTTTTATTGTCTGTTTCCTCCTGTAATTCATTTAAATTTTCCTTCAAGAATTTGGATGCTATGCCATTTGGTGTATATATGTTCAGTATTGATATTAATTCATTGTTTGTAGTCCTTTTAGCAATATGTAGGTGCCCTGATTATATCTTTTAATCAGGTCTAGTTTTGCTTTTGTTTTATCTAAGATTATGATTGCTATCTCTGCCTTTTTTTTTTTTTTTAGCTTCAGATGAAGTCTAATAGATTCTGCTCTAGCCTCTGGTTTTGCTCTGTATAACATTCTGTTTCAAATATGTGTCTTATAAACAGTTTACTTGTTGGATTCTGGTTTCTTGGCCATTCTGCTGTCCTCTTCTGTTTTATGTATGAGTTCATCCACAGCTGTAATTTCTAAGTGTGTATTTCCCCTCCATTCTCTTTTATTTACCCTTCTTGTTTTCACCTGGTCCCCTCCTTATGAGTCTGTTTTGCTTCTAACTTCTGCCTCCCTTAATGTAGCCTCCCTCTAATCACCCTGTCCCTACTTTCTCTTTATCTCTTCCCCTTCTGCTTCCATGTTGAGTAAGATGAGTTTCTTCTTTCATTTGTTTTTTGAATTTTAGTATTTTATTTTTCCCCAGTTACATGTATAAACAATTTTTAGCAATCATTTTTAAAACTTTGAGTTCCAAATTCTCTCTTGTCCTCCTTCCCCACCCCCTCATTGAGAAAGTAAGCAATTTGATATAGGTTATACATGTGTAGTCATGCAAAACACTTCCATAATAGTCATGTTGTTAAAGAAAACAGACCCAAAAAAACTCTCAAGAAAAATGAAGAAAGTAAAAAAAGTATGCTTCAGTCTTTATTCAGAGACCATTAGTTCTTTCTCTGGGGATGGATAGCATTTTCATCATTAGTCCTTCAAAGTTGTTTTGGAGTAAAATAAATTTCTATACTCAACCGTGTGTGTGTGTGTATATATATATATATATATATATATATATATATATATACATATACGTATACATATACATATATATATATTCTTCCCTCTTTGAAACAGTTCAGATGAGAGTGAGGTCCAGGATTTGCCCTCTCCCTTCCTCCATTTCCTCCTTTATTGTGTAAGCTTTTCTTTGTATGCCTCTTTTATGTGAGATATTTTTCTCCATTCTTCCTCTCCCTTCTTCTATATGTGCATCTTTTTTTCCTCCCCTTTCCAGGCTTCTTTTGAGGTCATCTCAATATAAGACTCATGCTCTTTGTCTAGGTAGGCTCCTTTTTACTGCCTTAACGCTATGGTTCTTAGGGGTTACATGCGTTTTCTTTGTATTTCGGAATGTAAACAGTTTAACCCTTATTATTTCTCATTCATAAAAATATTTTTATACTGCTCTTAATTCTTGTGTTTGAATGTCAAAATTTCTATTCAGCTCTGGTCTTTTCATCAGAAATGCTTGAAAATTCTCTGTTTAATTAAATATCCATTTTTTTTTTCACTTGGAAGATTATACTCAGGTTTTTTGGGTAAACTATTCTTGATTGTAATCCTAGCTTCTTTGCCTTTTGGAATATCACCAGGTCTTCTGTGGTAGCTGCTAAATTTTATGTGATTCTAACTGTGGCTCCAGGATACTTGAATTATTTCTGGCTGCTTTTGTAGTATTTCTTTCCTTGACATGGGAGCTCTGGAATTTGGCTATAATATTCCTGGGAGTTTTCATTTTGGGATTTCTTTCAGGAGGCGACTGGTAGATTCTTTTAGTTTCTACTTTGTCCTCTGGTTCTGAGATATCTGGCCAATTTTTCTTTATAATTTCTTGAAGTATGATGTCTAGGCTCTTTTTTTATTCATGGTTTTCAAGTAGACCAATGATTCTTTTATCTCTTTTTGTTTTATTAATCAATCAATTTATTTTTAGTTTTCAGAATTCACTTCCACAAGATTTTGAGTTTTGTTCCCATCTCTCTCCTCCCCCACCCCAAGACAGTGTTCATTCTGATTACCCCTTCCCCCAATCTGCCCTCTCTTCTCTCACCCCCCCTTTTATCCCCTTCCCTTCTATTTTCCTGTAGGGCAAGATAGAATTCTGTACCCCATAGTTTTATAGCCCTTTGGGTATAGTTCCAAAGTGTACTCCAGAATGGTTGTGCTGTATATCTCCTTATATCTTATTTCCCAGTTGCATGTAAAAACAATTCTGAACATTCATTTTTAAAACTTTCAAACTTTTCAACTTTAAAACTTTCTACATTCTCTCCCTCCCTCCCTACCCACCCTCATTGAGAAGTCAAGCAACTTGCTATAGGACCAATGTGCATAGTCTTGCAAAACACTTCTGTAACAGTCATGTTGTGAAAGACTTAATCTATTTCCCTCCATCCTATCGCACCCCCATTTATTCTATTCTCTCCTTTGACCCTGTCCCTCCTCAAAATTGTTTTCTTGTGATTACCCCCTCTCATTTGCCTTGCCCTCTATCATCCCCCCCTTCTCTTATCCTCTTCCCCCTACTTTCCTCTAGGGTAAGGTAGATTTTCATACACAATTGAGTGTGTATGTTATTTCCTTCTTAAGCCGAATCTGATGATAGTAAGGTTCACTCATTCCCTTTCACCTCCCCCCTCTTCCCCTCCACTGTAAAAGCTTTTTCCTTTTCTCTCTTATATGAGATAATTTACCCCATTCTACCTCTCCCTTTTTCCTTCTCCAAGTACCCCTCTTACCCCTTAATTTGTTTTTAGATATTATCCTTAGATAGATATTATACTCACCCTGTGCCTTCTGTGTGTGTGTGTATATACACATATATATACACATACATACACACACACACACACACACATATTCCCTCAAACTACCCTAACCCTAATATTGAGAAAAGTCTCATGAGTTGCAAGTATCATCTTTCCATGTAGGAATGTAAACAGTTCAACTTTAATAAGTCCCTTATGATTTCTCTTTCCTGTTTACCTTCTCATGCTTCTCTTGATTCTTGTATTTGAAAGTCAAATTTTCTATTCATCTCTGGTCTTTTCATCAAGAATGCTTGAAATTCCTCTATTTCATTGAATGTTCATTTTCCCCTCTGAAGTATTATGCTCAGTTTTGCTGGGTAGGTGATTCTTGGTTTTAATCCTAGCTCCTTTGACCTCTGGAATATCATGTTCCAAGCCCTCTGATCTCTTAATGTAGAAACTGCTAAATCTTGTGTTATCCTGTTTGTGTTTCCAAGATACTTGAATTGTTTCTTTCTGTCTGCTTTCAATATTTTCTCCTTGATCTGGGAACTCTGGAATTTGGCTACAATGTTCCTAGGAGTTTTCCTTTTGGAGTCTCTTTCAGGAGGTAATTGGTGGATTCTTTCAATAGCTATTTTCCTTTCTGGTTCTAGAATGTCAGGGCAATTTTCTTTGATAATTTCTTGAAAGATTATGTCTAGGCTCTTTTTTTGATCATGGCTTTCAGGTAGTCCAACAATTTTAAAATGATCTGTCCTGGATCTGTTTTCCAGGTCAGTTGTTTTTCCCATGAGATATTTCACATTGTCTTCTGTTTTTTCATTCTTTTGGTTTTGTTTTATAATTTCTTGATTTCTTATAAAGACATTATCTTCCACTTGCTCCATTCTAACTTTTATGGAATTATTTTCTTCAGTGAGCTTTTGGAACTCCTTTTCTATTTGGCCAGTTCTGCTTTTTAAGGCATTCTTCTCCCCATTGGCTTTTTGGAGCTCTTCTGCCATTTGGGTTAGTCTGCATTTTAAGGCATTATTTTCTTCAGCATTTTTGGGGTGTCTCTTTTAGCAACTGTTGATTTATTTTCTTGATTTTCTTGCATCATTCTCATTTCTCTTCCCAATTTTTCCTCCACTTCTCTTACTTGATTTTCAAAATCCTTTTTGAGCTCTTCTGTGGCCTGCAACCAATTCATATTTTTCTTGGAGCTTTTGGATATAGGAGCTTTGACTTTGTTGTCTTATTCTGTCAGTATGTTTTCATCTTCCTTGTCACCTAAGTAAGATTCTATAATTTTTTTTTTTTTTTTTTTTTTTTGCTGTTTGCTCATTTTCCCAGCAAATTATTTGACTTTTTAGCTCTTTGTTAAGGTAGCACTCTGCTTCCTGTGTGGAGGGCGTACTGTCCCAATCTTCAGGAGTTTTGTGTAGCTGTTTTCAGAGATATTTCTAGGGACCTGTAAATTTTTAGTTCTCCTGAGGTTGTATGATCAAAGGAGAGGTATTCACTCCACTCCTGGTATGTGGTCTGGTCTGTGAGTACCGCAAGCACTCTTTTCTGCCTTGGAACTGGGAGGAGGATTTCTTCTCCACTGCCGCTACAAGCTCCGCCATGCCAACGATGCCAACGCTCCTCCTTACCCCAGGTCCACCACCCAGGACTGAGACCCAGATTGAAGCACAGGCAAAGAAAGAGAATCCTGCCTCAATGCCAGCAAAGAGAGCCTTGCAATCTGATCAGCTCCTCGATCCCCCCCACTGTTTGTGGGCTGAGAAATCTGGAAGCGGCCACAGTCACTGCCACTGCTGTTGCTGCTGCTGGGGGCCGGGGCCAGACCTCTCTCACCCAGGTCTCACAGACCTTTTGTAATGACCTTCTAAGTTGTCTTTGACGTTTTTGGGTTGAGAAGTCTGGAAACCATCACGACTCCCAGGCATTGAGTCTCCTGTGGTCTGCTGCAGCCCCATCTGTGCCCGTGCAACTCTTGCTGGATTGCCCTCCTCTCTCAGACTGGTGCAACAGACATTTCCTGTCGACCTTCAATGTTGTCTTGGGCTGGAAATTTGTTTCACTCTGTCATTTTGTGGGTTCTGTTGCTCTAGAATTTGTTTAGAGTAATTTTTTTACAGGTTTTTTGGGGGGTTTGGGGGAGAACTCAGTGGAGTCCCTGCTTTTACTCTGCTATCTTGGCTCTACTCCCTCCCCCCCCACCCCCAATTCTCTAATATTTCTCCATCTATTTTCTAGGTCATTTGTTTTTCCTGTGAGGTAGTTCACATGTTCTTCTATGTTTTTCTCAGTCTTTGGATTTTGTTTTATTGTTTTCTTGATGTCTCATGCAGTCATTATCTTTCACTTACCCAATTGTAATTTTTAAGAAGTTATTTTCTTCAGCATTTTTTGTGCTTTTATAAAGCTTTTTAATTCTCTTTTCATAATTTCCTTGCATTGTTCTCATTTCCCTTCTCAATTTTTCTGCTGTTTCTCTTACTTGATTCAATGTTTTTTTAGATCTCTTTGTTTAGCTTTCCCAGGAATTCATTTTGAACTTGTATCCAATCTGAATTTTTTCCTTGGAGGCTTTGCTTGTAGATATTTTCAAGTCATTGTCTTCTGGGTTTGTGTCTTGAGCTTCTCTATCACCAGGTTCTTTGTTGTTGTTGTTTGCTCTTTTTTCCAGCCTATTTCTTCACTTTAGACTTTGTTAGAATTCAGTTCTGCTCACCTCTGGAGGGGAAGACTAGCTTGAGTTTCAGGCTTTTATATCCTTCTGCTTTCCCAATTCGGTTTGGGGTTGTGTAAGTTTTGGGTGCTTCCAACGTGCTGTGATTTGGAGAGAAGTTTGGTCATTGACTTCTTGGTCTGTGCTATGATCCTTACCCAGGTAAGGCCCTTTTGACTATGGCCTCTGCAACCCAGAACTGGATAATAGGCAACAGAGCTGCCAAATGGCACTTGATCCTGCTCCCAGTGCTAGTACAAGGGTCCCCTGGGATCTTTTTCTAACCAGGTGTCCATTCTCCTTACCAACATTGAGCACTTCTGCCATCCTACACAGTCTACAGATGATGGGGAATGACACTACACTCTTGACTAGTCTCCATCCCAGTGTTTTTTATACTGCTTTCTGTATTCCTTAGCTGCCCTGGATTGGAAAAATAACTCACTGTGACTTGTTCTTGGCTTTTACTCATAGGATTCAGTTTGATGTTTTCTGTGGATATTTTATAGAATAGGTTTTAGGGGATGTTCGGCAGTTGTGACTTTCACTCCACTGTCTTGACTGCTTGTCAGAATTTTATTTAGGTTTTTATGTCAGTGAATTTGAGATATTAAAATTTTATGTCAGGGCTATTGAGCACCTACTATGTGATAAGCACTGGAAGTATAAAAACAAAAGTGAAAAAATTCCTGTTCTCAAGCTTACATTTTAATGGGACAGACAGTGTGCGTGTGCGTGTGTGTGTGTATGTGTGTGTATTCAGACAATATACAAAATTTATACAAAGTAGTTTTGAGAACGAAGGTACCAGCAGCTGGGTGGGGCTGTGTGTCGTCAAAGTCTTCAGGTAGAAGATGGTACCTGAATCGAATCTTGAAAGAAGCCAGAGATTCTAAG
This sequence comes from Trichosurus vulpecula, assembly GCF_011100635.1. Taxonomy (NCBI): domain Eukaryota; kingdom Metazoa; phylum Chordata; class Mammalia; order Diprotodontia; family Phalangeridae; genus Trichosurus; species Trichosurus vulpecula. Next base: position 185,937,991 of record NC_050574.1, read on the forward strand.
AGGTAGAGATGAGGAAGGAATACATTCCAGTTATAGGGAACAGTTATTGCAAAGGTATGGAAATTGGAAACCAAGTGTCATGTGTGGGGAACAGCACATGGGTCAGTTTAGCAGGACTGAAGAGTACAGAAAGTGCATATGTAAGAAGCCTGAAAAGATTGGAAGGGGACAGTTTGTAAAGGTCTTTAAATGCTACTCAGAGTAGTTCATATATGTATGAGGCTACCATTGGAGTTTCATGAATAGAGGGATGAGCTGGTCAGACCTATGCTTTAGGAAAATCACTTTTGCATCTATGAGGAGGATGGATTGGAGTGGAGAAAAACTTGAATCAAGGAATACAAATAGGAATTTATCATACTAGTTCAAGTGAGAGAGAGGTGATGAAGATTTGAATTAATGCAGTGGTTGTGTGAGAAGAGAAAAAAGAAATATATGAAAGAGATTGAGGAGATAGAAATAACAAAATTTGGCAGTTGATTGGATATGTGGCATGAGTGAGACTGAGGAGTTGAGGATGGCACTAGAGATGTGAACCTGGGTGATTGGGAAAGTGTAGTGGTTCCCTTGGCAGTTAATATGGAAGTTCAGAAGATGGATGAGTTTTTGAGGAAAGATAATGAATTATGCTTTGGATTTGAGTTTGAGATGCTTACAGGACATCTAGTGTGAGATGACTAATAGAAAATGCTTTTATTTCTGGACTCTATGTATTTAGATTGGCAAATATATAGTTTTCACGTGGATTATTTTGCTGATCTGTACAAAAATTTGGAAGCTACCAAAACCATTTAGTTTCATTTCTAATAGAATGTACTTGGTTAGTGTTTTTATTATGTGGATACATGCACATGCACATATATACATATGTACACATTTTATTTTCTTCATAATGAATCTAATTCTGGATTCAATATTTATTAATTTTTTTATGTTTTTATAGGAAAGATGATAAAGATTATGCTTTAAAACAAATAGAAGGAACTGGGATTTCTATGTCAGCATGCAGAGAAATAGCAGTAAGTAAAGATTTTTCATTGTCCTTGTTGTTATCATCATTACTATTATCAACAAACATTAATTGAGTGTCTGTTATATGCCATTCACTTGTATTGCAATTGAATTTTCTTCACACTAAAATTTTTTGTAGTGAATGTTATAGCAGATTATGAAAACCAAAAATTCTAGTAAAAACAATCCTTACCATATATATATGTTACTTTTATTGTAAATGTGGTCTTTGACTCCAGGAATAATTTATCTTTTCACTTATTTGGGAATAGTTATTTGTTATATAAATATTTGTGTCTTAGCTATAAGGTATATTTGATTGCATAAGAAAATAAGATTGTGGAAAGAGCACCTGACTTGATGTTAGGAGTGAGATAAGTTTTTCCCTGTCCCCTGCCCTGAATAGTTGTGTAACTGTGAGCAAGTTAACTAAACTTCTCTGAACTTCATTTTCCTCATATGTAAAATAGGATTAAGACTATTTGTAGTGCCTATCTCACAGGCTTGTTGCAAGGATCAACAAATGCAGCACATCTTTAAAGTGCCTTGAAAACCTTGATATCAAGTTAAGAAGAATTTATTATGCACCTAGCTATGTGCAGACACTATGCTAAGTGCTAAGAATACAAAAAAGGCAAAAACACTCCCTACTCTCCTAGAGCTCATCCTGTCAGCTATTAGTAGTATATTAATTTGTTTAAGCAATAGAAAATCTTTATGGTGGGATTCATGGATTATTAAAATTATGTGAGCTTAAAACTAAATATTCCAATACCTTGTTTTCATAACTGCTATTTATTTAATCATGCATGCAAAGCAAAATACATGTTTTTTAGGTCATATAATTTTGAATGACATTTTTGTTTGTAAATTAATATTTATTTGGAATTTTTGTGAATTCTTTATATAGCAACTTGTTCATCCATTTATTGCCAATCAATTAAGATTTTTTACTTTCTTTGTTCATATGCTAAAGATATTTTTCCAAATTTGTTTATTTAGATTATTGAAGTATCCAAAGATGTGAATTAGAATCTATATTTTTATTTACTTACCCTATCTACTCACACAAAAATTATATTAAAAATAACATAAGTTTTAGAAATTTTACTCTTTTCACAGACTTTGTAACAAACAACCAATATCATTCAGTTGCATAATCTTACTTTTGAAAGGGACTTCAGATACTGTCTAGGTCATGTTGCTGAACAATAAACCTTTCCACAAAATCACTAACAATGTCATTTAATGTTATTATCTTGCATCTCAAATTAGGAAATTGTTACTTTTCAGGTATATACCATAGTGTACTGTGTATGTAACATTATTTTAAGAATTAAATTTATTGAGGCAGTATGGAATAATGGATAGGATGTTGGGCTTAGAGTCAGGAAGTCCTATGTTTGATTCCTTCATAAACTGTACACTAGCCCTGTGATTCTTTACCATACGTGCCTAAGGCAACTCCTTTAAGCTTATCTATTACAGTCATAGGTGGTTGCACTGATGACAGAAGAAAAGGAATTCCTTTATACTGAAGAACTCACAGATCCTTCTTATATTCACATAGTATTTGTGATGTTGACACCTCCAAATTTTATAGGAATTCTTGGACAATGGTTTTCATATTCCTTAATTGGAGACCAATTAGAAAATGAATTCCTAATTTAATTTTCACTTCTTAAATATGTTTTGCAGGTTGAATATTTGAGTATTGAGAGATCCTTTAATCATACATATGTGGTTTTGAATGGGATGATACTTGAGGCAAAACTGTTTGACCAGCAATTTCGCAGTTTCTGAAGGCAGTCTCTGATAGTTTGTCTACTTGCTACCTTTTGTAAAATCCTTTACCACATTGTCAACTTTTTTGTATGTCATTTTGGGTCTAGCACAGTGGTTTATACGTAGTTGATCCTTCCACCCAGGCTATCATCCTGTATCTCTTCTGCTCTTTGTAGCTAAATTTTAAAAGACCATCTACAGTAGGTGCTTTTACTTCCCTTCTTCTTGCTCTCTTCTAAACTCTCTACATTCTGTCTCCTCATTCAGCCAAACGTCAACATTCAACCAAAACTGTTCTCTCCAAAGTTACTGATGACTTTTAACTAGTAAATTCAGTGGCCTTTTCCACTTACACTACATTTTCTCTTTTCTCACTCTCTTCTTAACCCATTACAATCTAGTTTCTGACCTTATCATTCCACTGAAACTACTCTTTCTAAAGTTTCCAGTGTGACCTTTTACTTGCCAAACCAAATAGCCTTTTCTCAATCTTGACTCTCCTTGACCTCTCTATAGCCTTTGACACTGCTGATCACCCTCTTCTCCTTGATAACCTCTTCTCTCTACATTTTTGGGACACTGCTCTCTCCTGGTTTTCTTCCTACTTGTCTGACCACTCCTCCTCTGTCACCTAGTGATCAGCCCATGAAACTCAAGGCAGGGAAAGAAAAAATTACAAACCAGCTTAAAATATAATTTGGAAACATTTAACACAAAAAATAAAAATACAAACAACATAGATAATCTTCATTTGTGGTTTTCTAAGTCAATATGTGACTTCAGGGATCTGTTTCTATTTGACTTTGACATCGCTGGTCTTCAGTGGAGGGAACATCCACATTTTCACAGTCCTGTTTTGGAATAATGTTTGAAGACCTTCTGCTGTGATATAGGACTAGCCAGAGTTTGTGTTCTACTGGTATAGCCTTTAAAACCCAGGCCTGTTACCGTGCTATTATGAGATATTGGAGTAGGACTCATTGAACAAATATCTAAAATATTATATTCAAGAAAAATGATAAATATATTTTATAGTATATCCAATAAAAGAAATAAGGTCAGCAGAAATTATACTTTCATTTTTATACTGAAGTGTAAGCCTTTCTTAGTGTGAAACTTTATGGAGGATATGAGTTTTCAGGAGTGTTTTGGGTGAAGGAAGATAATTACAAAAGAGATGGTAGAGAGATAGAAAATGGTTTCTATTTTTATGGTTTAGAATGTGGAATCACAATTGCACAAAGCTGGCATTGATTAATTTTGCATATGAAGACTCAAAGAAATAGACTGGTGAGGATGAAGGAAGACAAAGAGAAAGGAGAAAAGTACATGAAATTTAGGAGTTAAAAGATAGTAAAATTGGAGAGAGAAGTTTCAATCATGTCAGGATCAGAAACATTTAGGAGTTGAGAAGTGAATAGGTGGTAAGGAATTGGAGACAGCAAGTATGGCTGATTCTAGGAGTTTTTCAGTGAAAGGGAATGATGAGAACTATAGGACAATAACTTGAAGAAATGGTAAGTGCACATGAAGATACTTCAAAAATGGGCGAAGGGTAAGCCAAAGTATATTTATAGATGACAGGAAGTTGCCAGTAAGTAGAAAGAGACAATTACTACTAGTAGCACTATTATTATGGTTACTGCTGCTACTGCTACTATTACTACTTCTACACTATTAATCTGCTGCTGCTTTTGCTGCTACTAGTATTTCTACTACTACTATTACAAATCATAATCAAAATCATAATAACTCAAAGCCCAATTCATCATCCTTGCCATCAGGGAGTGGGACAATGACAAAGTAAAGGAATGGCAGCCAGTGATGTGCAGAGTGTGTGCTCTGAAACTTCCGTGGTAGCTGTGAAGGCCTGGGAGAAACCTTCAAATACTGAACACATGGAACACATGAGAATAACCACACTGATATCTGAAATGATTTTGAAAAAGAGACAGTACTTAGTCATACTTAGACTGGAATTCTCAAAAGGTCTTTTTGAGTCTGAAGATGTGAACCCAACTAGCAGAGGAATTATATTGAAAAAGAATAAAAAACAGGTATCATGAATGCACCCATTCTCCTGGATTTGACAGAAAGTCAAAACTATTTCAGGACCTGTACACAACAGTGTATGTGTCAGCTCTTGCCAAAAGTAAGAACTGTAAGAAGAGAGGTGTAGCTATAAAGAAATACACTGTATCAGTACGATTTGAGAGATCTGAGATTGCGTTAATACTTAGCTGGTACATGCAGTAGAAAACTTGAATGCTATATTTCCTACTTAAAGGCAACAACAAAAATATGACAGATCATCAGAAATTCTGTATCTCTTAATCAGCAACTGAAAGCTAGAATTTATACAGGAGAAACTCACTATCTTTCGTGTACTGACAATTAGCAACTTTAAAATATCCTGGAGAATTTAACCAAGAAATTGTACATTAACTGGACCACTATCACAGTCCTGCAATCAATCACCTAGACATTACACTCATCCATAAAAACTTAAGAAGGTGTTTGTTTTTTTTTTTTAAATTAGATAATTGCCATACCAAGTCCTTATACTATCCAAGCTACGTAGAACAAAAAGTTTCAAAATATAACACTCTAGTAGAAGACACCAAAATAATTTAGGAAAAGTATGAAGTGCATATCCTTAGTGTCCTCTATAACGATAGTTATACTAAGGATCCTTTTAGTGAACTTAAAGAGGATGATATTCTTTCCTAATACTTTTTATTCAACTACAAAAAATGCTGAGCTATTTTATCTTCTTTTACAGTGGTCCATAATCCATAAAATATAAAAGAATAATGACAAGATAGCAACTTTTCTTGGAACCGTTTCTATGTGAATTTTATTTTCAGAGATGAGAAGAATGAGGTGATCATGGTGAGGGTGATGACAATGATATTTGGTCTCAAGAACTCCAACACAATAAGAACATAAGTTGGATCAAATGAGAAACAGAAAACTTGTATAACATTGATATAAAGAACAATAATGTAGTTAGGTCAATAAAGGTAACTGACTGAAACTCAAACTTCTCTGCAAAACCAGAAATCAGTGGGGACAGGTAAAATCCATAATTATTAGTTCATGTGTTTTATACTGCTGAATAAATTACTAGCAGGGATTTTTATTAGCTTCCTCTGAGATTTAAAACTTATCTTACCTTTCTATTAATCACTTATCTATTAAGAAAAGATGAGAGCATCAGTGACCCCTCTGAATAGAGGCAAATTAACATGTTTTTATTCCTGTATACAATACTAAGCTTGTATCACAAAAGTATTTATAAAAACTTACAGGAAAACAATCTGTAATGGATCAAAAAGGTTATGACAAAAAAATCTTAGCTGCATATCATCAACTTGATTATTGAACAACCTGCTTGAAATCACAATAGTATAGTCTTTCTTTTGATTATCACAATGTCTTTTGACACTGTTCCATACTCATGGTTATTCATATACTGCAAATATATAAAACAGATCCAAAGTATTTGATGTTCATATGGAGAATTGTTTATTATTTTAAACATCCTACCAACTCAGTAATGTTAAGAATATTTAATATAAAACATAATATCTTCAAGGAAGTAAGTTTAAGTCCTCTACTGTTTTTCCGAGCCTTAATTTCTCATTTTACTTTCAAGTCAGAGAGGAAGTAGTATCAAAACATCCTGGTGGTCACTTGATGTGCATGGCTTATTGCATATATCAAGTAATATGACTCCACTGAAAAGCTCGCTAAACAGCTATTTCATGACATGTAAACTTTCTATAAAATTCTTTAGTGTGTGACAATGAAGGATAGACACTGGAAGCTTCAAGTTTGAATCTTAAAGTCACACAGAACCAAAAGATAAAGAAGATACATAGAGTGGTCATCTTCAGGCAAGATGCATTGAACATAAGGCTATCAGAGAAAAATGAGGCTAGATATCTTAAGAGAATGACTGGTATCCTTGTGTTAATGGTAAGAGTACATTTGGTGTAATTAACACCTACATAATGTCAATTTGTTATCAGGTAGTTTTGTGATAGTAAAACTGGCCACATTGGAGGATATCCAGTCAGAACCTTGTACAATGAATGGCTCATTACTCTCAGGCATTATCCTGTAGGTACTGAGTATGTTTTCAGTGAGCCTCTAGAGAATGAACATATGTCCTAATAATTTTTTTCAACTATAAATAGCTGTCATTTAACCACCTCTGCAATAGTCCATAGAATGTTGTATTTAATTGTACGGTAGCAGGATAACAAATTTCCCCAGGACCATTTAAGAACAAAAAAAAAGGCTAAGTAAAGCAGCTTTGTTTATTGAAACAAAGGGGGTTCTAAATAGCTATATAGAATTAGATAATTGCTACTAGAAACTACAGAAAGGTCATTCTTAATGAACTTGAATTTAATTACAGTGCAGACTTTGCAAACATAGAGTAGAAACTGTACCATATATATAAGAAGAAATTTAGCATTCACCTAATACCTATGAAAACATTATCAAATGGCCAAAATTATACATTAGAGACTTTCGAGTCTTCATAAACCAACAATCTCCATACTACCTTAAAATGTGCTTGAGAAAATACTGCTGAAGCATTGTCACAGAGAATATTATTGCCCATAATCACCTGAAAATGACGTCAATCCACAAAGATTTAAGAACATTTTAAACAGCTGTTGCAATAATGATACCTCATGTGCTCCAAACTATATGTAATAGAAAAACTCTATAAGCAGTGTAAGAAAGAAATTTTTTTTAAAATGTGGTAACAGGAAGAATTACCTGTTATCTTGGTCATGTCTTCTGCTACTAGAGTTGTCTCAGTATTGCTACAGGAGATTGGCCTGCATCTCATTACTTTCATTCAGTTACAAAAATCACTTTTTCTACTTGAATAACTGAATACTAAAGTTTAAAGAATGATGGCAAGATACTAATATTTCCGCATAACTATCTAAACAGTTTGTCAGAGCTCCATCAAACATAAAAGATGCAAAGAATAAATAAGAACCATTTTATATGTGTGTGTATATATATATATATACACACACACACATATATGTACATACATATATATATCTTTAAGATTTGCAGAGTGCTTTACATACATGATTACATTTGATCCTTACAACAAATCATAGGGTACTATTACCTGTATTACCGTAAATGAGGAAGCAAGCTGAAACAGGGTAAATGACTTGCCAGGAATGCATTGCTAGTAAGTGTCTCAGGTAGAATTTGAACCATTCTTCATATGTTATACCTAATGCTCTATTAACTGTTGTGCTGGGACTATTTCCTAGGGTAAAAAAGAAACTGGGAAGCCTCTCTGCGCAAAGAAACCAACCTTTCTTAAGAGATACAAAGGTGGGGTCTACAGTCTGCCCAGTACAGTTTGAGACCCCACCTTTGTTTCTTTCAATAAAGGTTTGTTTTTTTGCCCAGAGAGGCTTCCCACTTTCTTTTTTACAGATTGGCGCCTACAGACAGGATGGACTCTGGCTCCTAGAACCCTCAGGTGAATGCTCCAGGGATTGCAGACCTGGCTTCTTCTCTGGAGGACACTGGACCTGGGCTTCTCTTTTCACTGATCCCTTTCTTTCTGGGTTCAAGTAAGCCTCTGACCTTAGGAGGATCCTGTTTTTCTTTTCTGTTTCTCTTGCTAAATTTTTCATTTTAATCTCTCTCTGATTTTCACTTAAAGAAAAAAGGTAAAAGTGTGTAGAGAAAGATTTCATAGCGTCAGAAATCAGGCAATTGTAATTTTTGTAACTTTTCTTTTTTCAGAAATTAAGAATAGGACATGTCTGTTACTCCTTAAAGGGCCTGCTTGTGTAAGTGTCTGTTTATTTGTACTGTGTTTCGCTTAATGCCCTTTCTTTTGGCTTGATCAACCAAAAAGAAACAGGCTGTAAAAAATTAATTTTCAAAAATAGTCTTCATAGAAGACAAGTCTCTCTTTCTCTTTTTCCGACGTTGGCCATATTGGAGGTTGCAGAGATAAAAGACAGATAATAAATAATTTGAGACTAAAATTGTGATCCGAGATTCTAAAACTGTGATTTTAAAAGTTGGTGAGTGTTTTGGTTTATAATGTACTTTTCTTTTGGCTTTAAAAAGGGAAAAGAAAATCTTAAAGGACAGAAATTAAGATATAAAATTGATTAGAAACTAAATTTGCAGAAAACGAAAATAATTGTTTTACTCTTAGTGTTGTTTGTCTGTCTGCTTTATTTGACAGGTATCAGATTTTTTAAGATCTTAGATGAGAATTTAGATTGGGATTCCTGAGTAAATCCTGATGGGAAAGAAATCTGACTACTCTGTATAAGAGATAGACATAGGGAAGTTAGCTTGAGTTTATGTGGGGTACACCACACATAGGCAGTGAGGATGGGTTAGTTTCCAACCCCAGAAACGAGCTGCTAGGTCCCATACTTACAAGGTACTATAAGCTCCATGGTTTTACCTGTGGTTACCAACGGTTAGGTCAGGTAGTATCTTGTCACTGCAGCAAGTAGGATTTAGATTAGGTATTTAGTTAGGACTCTCTTTGTTATAAGTGAGAGGTGTAGCAAGGAGATAGGTTGAGCAGCCAGACACTAAGCTACGAGAGTAGCCAGTAATGTTGTGGTTTCAAAGGCAGTTGCAATTCTACATAGAGAAAGAAACGTAAAGGAAGAGATCCAAAGGAGTAAGGAGCATTATGGAATTACTTGGCTGCACTGCAGGTACTGTAGATAGGGACTCACTCAGTTTAGGTAGACAACAACTTAGGATATTATTTAATAGTTTTTTTTCTTAAAAACAAAACAAAAAAACAAAATGGGGATTCACTCTTGTTAATTGCTCTGTGTGACAAATTCAGGCAGCCACAAGTTCAAGAGCAAGCCAAAGTTGACCTGCCAGAGAATTGCATAAACAGCTGGGAAAATCTCACACAAGGCTTAACAGGTCCTTGTTTAATTGCTTATGCCATATACATGGGTATTGTCTTAATGTATTGCTCTGATCAGAATTTTTGTTAATACTTCTATTTTATTCTTTAACCAGTTACTTAGCTGGTGAATTTATTTTTCTCTTCTTAATTCTTTATGGTATTACACTTTGTACATTAAGAAACTTTTTAGGTTAGTTGTTTAAGCCATAAATACAATAGAAATAGTTATTTTTTTTCTGCTTAGAAGCACTTAGGTTAGTTACTTAAGTTATAACCTTTTTTTTTTTTTTGGTGAGGCAATCAAGGTTAGGTGACTTTGCCTGGGGTCAGACAGCTAGTAAGTGTCAAAAGTGTCCAAGCCCACATTTGAACTCAGGTCCTCTTGACTCCAGGGCCAGTGCTCTACTCACTACATCACCTAGCTACCCCAGCTACAAACCTTTTAAAAATAATTGTTAACTCTTTTCTTACCTTCTCAGGTGCTTTGTGATCACAGTAGTCAACTCTTTGTTCTGTTGTGGTTGTAGGATGGCTGAGGAAATTGGACCTTTCAGCTCTTTCCTTTGCATGTTAGAGAACCGCTTGGCTAGCTTCCCAAGCCGTAGGTTTATTAGAATCAATTAGTAGTTTTTCTTCTCAAGTAGTAAGTGAACTTTCTATTCAAGGCATTGATTATTGATCTTTTTCATTTCAATTTGACCATGTGTATCCTGGTGATGACCCTTTTCCTGACTACCCAGGTCCTCCCTACCTTCCTACTAATCCTCATGGTCCAGCATTTCTTGCCTTTTCATCCCTCAATTCATCCAGAAACACCTGAGCTGCAAGCCACCTATCCAGAGCCACCTGAGCTATAAGCCACCCATCCATTGTTCCAGAAGAAAACTTTCTGTAATTTTGCACCTTGGTAGGGAATTGCCCCCTTTGATTTGCTCACCTATAGAGGATTGCCCTCTATAGAACTAAATGCTATGCTTACACTGTAATTGATCCACTTCTCAGTAAATTGAGAAAATGATCGAAGGGGGGGGATTACAAGGAAAAAGATCAATAATCAATCAGTGCCTTGAGTGCTTTGCTCTGTGTTGCTTTGCTAATCTTTTATCAGCTACAATCATTAGGGTAAGAATTAACTGCATGATTTATAATAAAAACATAGTCCTGGGTAGAAAACCCATGTATAACCAAACTCTGATATAGTCCCAGGGAAATTCCTGTTAGTTAACCATAGAAATGTAACTAAATCATTATAAAGCATGTATCTTAAGTATTGACCATAATAATCACATCTATATATTAATCTTCATATTAAAGTGATAAAGTAAGAAAGTCCTGTAAAGGGCTGATTGAGACATCAAAGGGCTGATTGAGACATCATGGAAAATACAAAGTTGGGACATAATGACCTGCAAAATGCAATCTTGCATGAATCAGCTTCTGGAGGACTTTGTTGCACTACACATGAATCGAGAGACCTATAAATAACTGTGAATTCTGTATCTCAGGGTCTCGATCTGTACTGGGCAAATTGTAGATCCTACCTTGGTTTCTTTTAATCAAGGTTGGTTTCTTTGCCCAGAGAGGCTTCCCAGTTTCTTTTTTACACTAGAATAGTTGAGAAGGGATAATGACAAGGGCAAAAGTAGAAATTAGTTTTCACCTGGAAAGGGGCCACCCCTTCCTTAGAGACTGGAGCAAGGGAAGATAGGATGTGCAAATGTGTAGGCATTCTAAGGTATGGAGTGGAGGAGAGTAAGACATCCATAATGAACAGCCTTGATTTCCTCACTAAAATGAGAGTTGAAGTTTTCAGCCAAGAGAGCCCTGAGGAAAAGGTTTGCCTCATCAGGTGGGAAATGGAGGGAAGTAGTGAATGAGGTGCAGAGCAAGAGTCTTTGTCTAGGTTTTCTATTTTGTGCCCCATTGATCAAGGAATGGGGGCTTCAGTGAAAAGTAGTTTGAGGTTTTTCCTGAAAATAGATATTTAGGGAGAGAGTGAGCAAAATGAGTAGAACCAAGAGAACATATAAAAACAGCAATATTATTTTAAGAGCAGCTTTTTGCAAATAAGTCATTTTGACTGTCATAGATACTCACATTAACTACAAAGGACAGAGAGAGGAAGATGCTATCTGCATCCAGAGAAATAACTGATAAATAGAAATATGTGTAGACTGATTTTACATAAATATACATATTTGTGTCTAATGGTAGGATGGGAAAGGGGAGGGAAAAAAGAAAAAAAATAAATTTACATGATAACTATTATTTAAAAGGAATTGCAAGTTATAAAAAATGTATTTGCAGTTTCATGTACAGTCATCTTTTTTATACTGTGTTATGGAAATGCTTGTTTTATTCCATAAATTAAAAATAAAATAAATAATTTTTTTAAAGGTTAAAAAAAGCTAATGCTGTTGCCATTTGACTCTTTATAGAGAGTTATATATCTTGAGTCAGAAAATGAGTTTCAATTCCAGCTTTATTAGTTGCTAACTCTGACCATAGGTAAATCACTTTACCTTTTTTGTCTTCACTTTCTTCATCTGTTAATGTGAGGAGTTTGACCTATATGAGCTCTAAACAGTCCTTTTTATGCCTAACATTTTATGATCCTGTGATCTCTAGAAAGGTAATAAAGCCCCAAGTCTTATTCTGTTGTTATAACTTGTTTATCCCTTGGCCAGCAAATAGGTTTTGGAGCAGGAAGGGATGTCCCTTAGTGGCTTTTTAGTCTAGTTCCTTTTTTTTTTTTTCCTCCAGGTAATAATCTGAGACCCAAAGAGGTAGCTTGGAGTATAATTAGAAATATATTTGACTTTCCTATGATCATTTAAAATGATTGAGTAGTGAGGAGTGGTTATATGACCAACAAAATGGGGGGCTAGACATTTTCTCTGGTCCCTCCAACTCCAAAACAAAACAAAAACCCAGAGTGGCATTATTCACCAGAAGTAGAGCAATTATATCTGTAGGACAAGAAAGCAAGAAGTCTGCCAAGACAACAACCTTATGAATTATCTCTGGAATGGAAAATACTAATCAGTATCTCATCATCAGTACCTTAGTATCTCTCTCCTACCAGCCTTTTTGTTCCAGCAGGGTGCTCAGACTGACCTCTGGGCCTTTTCTGTAGAGACTCTTCTGGCATTTACCATGCCCTTCCTATCCCTCACCCTACTGCAACATGCAATAGGCATGGACTCTATCCAGACATGTGAAGAGGAAAATAAGAAAAGTGGGCATTGAACTTCCTTCTGCTAAGGATGCCCAAAATTACACCCAAGAGTCCAAAATAACACTCCCTTCCCCTTTCAAAAAGTGGCAGAAGTTAATTCAGTCCAACCAGAGAAGGAAGGATTAAGAACCAGGGCAGAACTGGGACAAGTTATACTAGTGGTGGAAGTCTCAGCCCTTGGGAGGGGTGAGGGAGGGGAAGGTTTTGCTGAAGAGTATATGATTGTAATGGGAGATGGGAATGTTATCATGGGTCTAACCTGGGGAGAGTTGTGCCTTAGGGAGGCTGTTTTCTCTGGAGGAGTGTTGGGACATGGATAACATCTTGTTTAAAAAGAAGGAAAATTGGAGGTCCTAAGGGCAACATGGCCCAGTCACAAGCACTGATTATTCTTCTAGTTATTTAAAATTGTTTTTTGTTTCTTCAAGGAGCATTTTATAATTGAATTTATACAAGTTAGTCAACAGAAAAATAGGAGGACATTGAGCCTAGAGATGAGATCAAATGCACATGGGAAGGAGAATGACTGTGTAGGGCAAGGCATAAATCCCACAATTTGGGATACAGGGTAAAATTTTTAAAAATGACTTTATTGATATATTTTGTTTTATACATCACCTAAATTTCACCTTTAATATCCTTTGACTACTCTTTAATTCTAGTGCCTTCTCTCTGTTGTTTCCTATTCATCCTGTGTATAGCTTATTTGTACATATTTGCCTGTTGATTCCTCATTAGGTTGTGAATTCCTCAAGGGCAGAGACATATCTTTTTCCTTTCCTTGTTTCTTCACGTGTAGTATAGTACATGCTATTTATTGTTCATTCGTTTGTGTCCAATTCTTTGTGACCCCGTGGATCATACTGTCCATGGAGTTTTCTTGGCAAAGATTCTGGAATGGTTTGCCATTTCCTTCTCCAGTGGATTAAGGCAAACACAGGTTAAGTGACCTGCCCAGGCTCACACAACTAGTAAGTGTCTGAGTGCATTTGAATTCAGGTCTTCCTGGCTCCAGGGCCAGCACTTTTATCTGCTGAGCCACCTTTCTGCTTACTAAGCAAAGAGAGGTTTAGTGATTTGCCCAAGGTTACAGAGCTAGTAAGTGCCTAAGGCCACATTTGAACTCATGTCTAACTCCAGACCCAGCAGTCTATCCACTGAGCCATCTAGCTGCCCTGGCATAGTACATAGTGAGTGTGTAATAAATGCTTATTGACTGGGGAATGACTTTTTGTTTTATATTTGTCTTGTATCTTACTGTTGGCTGTTTATATTTTGCATACCAAACTCTCATCTGAGAAATCTTCATTTCGTAGAAGGACGCCCTGCCCCCCCCCCCCCCCCCCCCCCCCCCGCCCGCATTTGACCCCTTCCCCTAGCCTTCTCAATTTAATATAAGACAGATTATCTATTTTTATCTCTTTAAATTGCTTTTATCCCTTGTTTGGCTAAGAATTCATCTTCTACCCAAAGCTTTGAAAGGTTTTCTTAACTTTCGTAACTTTGTTATGGTATGATCTTTAATATTCAGATCATGTACTCATTTTGATTTTACTGTGGAATAAGGGGTAAGATGTTGATTTAAGCCTAATTTATGGCAGATGGCTTTTCATTTTTCCCCTATCACTTTTTATAAAATAAAAGATTTATTTCCTAGGTAATTTATATTTTCAAGTTTATCAAACACTGAGTTGGGTTCTGTTATTTCTGACTAATCTGTTCTAATAATCCAGCTTTTCTATTTTTTCTATTTTAACATTTTGTTTATTTTAAAAAACATTTTCATTTAAAGTTTTGAGTTCCAAATTCTTTTACTTCCCTTCTCTCTCCTCTCCCCCACTTTGAGATGGTAAATAATCAGATACAGGTTGTACATGTGCAATTATGTATAATATTTTTATATTAGTCATTTTGTACAAGAAGACTCGAATAAAAGAGAAAAAATGAAAGAATGAGAAACAGCATTTTCACTCTGCATTCAAACAGTATCATTTCTTTCTCTGGAGGCAAATAGTATGCTTCACTATTAGTCCTTTTAGGTTGTCATGGATCATTTTCTTGCTGAGAATAGCTAAGCCATTCACAGTTCTTCCTCAAACAGTACTGCTGTTACTGTGTATAATGTTCTGGTTGTGTTCGCTTCACTGTGCACCAGTTTGTGTAAGTCCTTTCAGGTTTCTCAGAAATCCTGCTTGTCATTTTTTATAGGATAATAATACTCTATTACAGTCATGTGTCACAACCTGTTTAGGCATTCCCCAATTGATGGGCATCTCTTTGATTTCTAATTCTTAGTCACCACATAAAGAGCTGCTATGAATATTTTTGTACAAATAGGTCCTTTTCCTTTTTGGGGGGGATGTCTTTGGGATACAGACCTAGCAGTGGTATTGCTGGAGTAAAGGGTATGCAGTTTTATAGCCCTTTGGGCATAGTTCCAAATTTCTTTTCCAGAATGGTTGGATAGGTTCACAACTCCACCAACAATGCATTAGTGTCCCAGTTTTCCCACATCCCCTCCAACATCCAACATTTTCCTTTTTTGTCATGTTAGCCACTCTGATATGTGTGAGGTGGTACCTCAGAGTTGTTTTAATTTGCATTTCTCTAATCAATAGTGATTTAAAGCATTTTTTCATATGACTATAGATGGCTTTGATTTTTTTGTGTGAAAACTGCCTGTTCATATTCTTTGACCATTTATCAACTGAGGAATGACATGTAGTTTTATAAATGTGACTCAGTTCTCTATATATGTAAGAAATAAAACCTTTATCAGAGATACTTGTTGCAAATATCACCCCCCTCCCAGTTTTCTGCTTTCCTTGTAATTTTGGTTGCATAGGTTTTATTTGCGCAAAAACTTTTTAATGCTACATAATCAAAATTATCTATTTTACATTTTGTAATGATCTCTATATCTTCTTTGTTCCTAAATTCTTCCCTCATCTGTAAATCTGACAGATAAACTATTCCATGCTCTCTTAATTTGCTTATGCTATCATCTCTTTTGTGTAAATCAGGTACCTGTTTTAACCTTCTCTTGGAATACAGTGTGAGATGTTGGTCTATACCTAGTTTTTGCCATGCAGTTTTCCTGTTTTCTTAGCAGTTTTTGTCAAATAATGAGTTTTTGTTCCAAAAGCTTGAATTTTGGGGTTTATCACATACTAGATTGCTATGGTCTTTTATTACAATGTAATTTGTACCTGATCTATTCCACTGATCCACCATTCTATTTCTTAGCCAGTACCAGATTGTTTTGATAATTACCACTTTATAATATAGCTATATGTTCAGTTAAAATGTTCTCCATAATTGTTGGACTAATTCACAGTTCTACCTACCATACCTTAATATACCTGTTTTCCCGTATCCTCTCCAGAATTTGCCATTTTCCTTTTCTGCCATCCTAGCCAATCTGATGGGTATCACATAGTACCTAGTAGTTGTTTTAATTTGCATTTCTCTGTCATTATTTGTGATGGAGCTTTTTTTTTTCCCCCCCATACAACTTATTCCTTGGATTTCTTCCTCTGAAAACTTCCTGTTCCTAACCTTTGACCATTTATCAGGTGGGAAGTTGTGTTGGCAATTTCATCTTGCCCACCTGGCACACGATATTGCCTCAAAGTAATTATTTTAGAAGGTTCGGGCAAAGTGATTGGATCCATCTTGATTTTCCCCACTAAGACTGCATTAATGCCCATTTTCCTCACAGCAAATTGGTATTTCCCTTCGGGTAAATTTAAGGTCATCATACCCTTCAATATGTCTATTCCAATGATGTATTCGGGAATAGGCACAATAACCACACTATATTCTTTCTTGGGCAACTGTCCAATTTTCATCATTAATTTAACTTGCCTGGCTGATATTTCAGTCCCTCCTAGTCCTGTAATGGTAATAGGAGTTCCATGGCTGAACTTGTCTGGATTTCCATAAATAAGGGTGGCCTCGGCCCCAGTATCTATTAATGCCTCAGTTACCGTACTTGACCCATTTTTCCAATATATGGTCAAGTTAATGTGAGGTCTGCAATCCAGCCTGTGTATTTCCTCAATTTGGACTGGGGCTCGGCCTGTTCCCTAGTATTCCCTTTCATGTGATTCACTTGGGTTTGAAGGTTCAACATCTGTAGCATTTGCAGGAGCAGTTCTTATTTCCCTATCTCCCCTGTTATCAAGTCCTTTATCTCTATACATTCTGTATAATTCATTGGTTGGAATGCCATCTATCATTTCAAAACCTATGCCTGCTCTCAATAGAGCAGTAAACATTTCTTTCCTTGTTACTCTCCTTTGGCGCGCCAAGTTTGCTGGTTATTCACCCTTTTCTCTCGAGGAGATCTATCCCTTCCCCAGTCACCTAAGTCATGTAACTGTAAAATCTTATTTATCACTGTTGTAAGACGGCTCCCTACTTCTCCAAGTAATAAATTCAAAATTAGTTGTTTATAAGCAGGGGGAGCTGTCCTAATTATTAAATTCCTATGAGGCAGTCCCATTGGATCATTGTAATATTTGTCTGCAGTTCCTATCATAATGGCAGTCTTCATCACCTCCTCCTTTAGTCTCATGATACAATCTCTAAGTGAATACCAGGGTCTGTGCTCAGTGGGCCACATAGAATCAGTAGCATATCTCTTATTGCATCCCACAGCGGCTAACGCCAACAGAGTAGTCCTGCTATCACCATCTCCTTGCTGATGATGTTCCCTAAAAGCTTGTTGAACTAGAGGATCATGGCTGATACCTATGAATCTCATACAGTCTACCCTATCTACTGATATTCCACTGGCCCCTTGATCACTGAGTCTTACCATCCAAGATATTAATGGTTCTCCTATTCTTTGGCTGAATCCACTCAAAATATCTGTGACCTCTTGTGGTGAGAAATCTTCCTGAATTTCCCTTGTAACTGAATCTTCACCTCGGGTTTCTGTCTTCCTCCTTTGTATGGGTCGAGCCCTTGTCTGATCATTTAACCATCTCCTATTCTCTGTGTGAGGGACATCCTGAACCCCCAGTAGTGTTTTGTGCCTCAGCCCCTAACGTTGTCTCATTTTCCCCCCACTCACTTCCTCTGCCACCATGGCTAGGACGAAGCAGGCAGTCAGGCTCTTTCTGGGCTGGGTTGGAATGCACTCTTGGCTTATTTGGTCTCCTGTTGCTCCTAGCCACATTAATAGAAAAGTTCTCATTTGAGTCAGTTTGGTGTCCCGCTATCTGAGATTCCCCTTCTTGCTGTGGGGTAGGAGTGCCCCCATGTCTTTCACTTAATCTCAATCTTTCGTATACTAGCCGGTAGGCTGATAACACTATCCAGCTTTGCCTAGATAGTGATGCCCCTGACTGAATCCCAACTTCTTGTAAACACTTTTCCAAATCCCTAGGATCTCCTCTCCTTAGCCTTGGTTCCCAGTTTTCACAGGTCCAGCTTTTTTAGCCAGTTCTTTTGCTAGGGAGGAATAAAATGGATCCTCCCATCCTGGGATATTCATCTCTTCCTCTGAAATTGTTCTGCTTCTAAATAGAGATCTTATACCTAGCGATCCCATCCTCATCGCCAAATGTATTAGGAGGGCAGAGTTTATAATCTCAAAGAGGATCATATACATGTCTGAAAGGTTCGGAACTGCCGGATATAAGAAACTCTCAAAGTAGAAGGCAGAAGAATCAAAACATATATTTAGGCTCCACAGTAACCAACCCATGAACCAGCAACCCCATTTTGATATATTGATCAAAAGCTTCCAGGCCCAATAAGTACGCCTTGAAAGAGTAACCAGGAGGCTACAGAGAAGCATGATTGCATAAAGCAAAATCATGCTTCCCCCTCTATGGTAAAAAGATTACCCACTGGCCTGAAGTCCTTGTTCAGCTTCCTCCCGTAGGTCAGCTCTGCCACTGGCAGCTCCTGCTTCAGCTGTGGCTGTGGCTGTGGCTGTGGCTGTGGCTGTGGCTGTGGCTGTGGCTATAGCAGCCTCTGGCTCCAACGGGAGCTGCTTTTAACCATCTGGCTTCTGCGGGGGTGTAAGGTACGCCGGGGAAAGCACAGGTTCTTTCAATCTGCTTAAGCAAGGTGAAGGGGTTGACCGGGAAAGCACAGGTTCTTTCCATCAGCTTAAGCAAGGTGAAGGGGTTGACCGGGAAAGCACAGGTTCTTTCCATCAGCTTAAGCAAGGGAAGCAAGGTGAAGGGGCCGACAAGCTTACTCCAGTCCAACATACAAACAGCATTCAGTTCAGGGGAAAAAGCCAAACTAGTCAAGGGCACTTGTTGACTAAGTGCTAAGGAGCCCATTTTTGGTTGCCAACACAGAAGTAGCTCATATTCTTATAATTTTGACTCAGTAAGTTATATATTTTAGAAATGAGGTCTTTATCATAGAAACTTGCTGCAGAGATCTCCTCCCCCCCCGCCCTGCCCCATTTTCCACTTCCCTTATAATTTTAGCTGCATTGGCTTTGTTTATGAAAAATACTTTTTAATTTTATGTACTCAAAATTGTTATTCTCATACTCTTTGATCTAGAGATTCCACTACTAAGTATACATCCCAAGGAGGTCATTGACAAAAACCAAGGTCCCATATGCATCAAAATAGTGATAGTAGCACTTTTTGTAATACTAAAGAAACAGGAAAAAAAATAGATGCTCATCTGTTGGTGAATAGTTAAACAAATTGTAGTACTTGAATGTACTGTGCTAAAAAAATGATAAATATAATGAATGTAGAGAAACATGGAAAGATTTATATGAACTGATCCAATGTAAGGTAAACAGAGCCAAAAAAGCATTATATACAATGACTGAAACAATGTAAATGAAAAGAATTGCCACAAAATAATTGAAATTCACTTTTATAAAATTATAAAGATCAAAGCAGAGATACAAGGAAACACCTTCACCACTGGTTTACAGAAATTAAAGTTGATGGGTGTGAAACATTGCATATAACATCAGATTTTTAAAAATATAGATTGATTGTTTTTTGGTGATTTTTTTTTCTGATTCTCTTTTAAAAATTTTTTTCGTTATAAATAATGACTTTCTGGGGGGAAGAAATGTAAGGGATACAGCATGGAGAATGAGGGTATATAAAAATAAAATATATTAGTTAAACTCTATCTTGAAATGATTGGGCGGTACTAACACTGAGTTTCTTGGGGAGGGAGGCAGAGGGATAATGACCTTTTGGGGCTGCTAGCTCATTTTGTACTATATAAGTCCATTCAGATTTAAATTAAATAGGGTAAAATATAGACATGAAAAGCCACAGGTAAGATAATCTGTGAAAATGTGAAATATGTTCTTATCTCTGTGTAGAAATTTTTGTATTTGATAATCTTGTGGAAAACACATGCAAAATTTTAAGTAAAAACTTTCGTTATTTGTTTCTTCATCGTCCTTTTCTCTTGTTTATTTTGAAACTTAAATTAATAGTTTCAAGTTTTATGTAATGGATTGGCTATCTAAGGTAGTGGGCAGAGGACTTGTGCCAATTTAAAGGCAAAAAGGATATTCTTGACTGTTCTTTTTTGCGTTAGACTTCTTTAATGGTTTTCCTTTACTTTGCAGCTACTTCGAGAACTTAAGCATCCAAATGTCATTTCTCTTCAAAAGGTATTTTTGTCTCATGCTGACAGGAAAGTGTGGCTTCTGTTTGACTATGCTGAGCATGACCTCTGGGTAAGGCATTTTACATTTATATTTATTTGACAATAGGTTTTACTTAATAACTAAAGGAATTTGATATCCACTTTGTTATCCACTTATTAAACAGAAATAAACTAATAGGGTGTGGATGTACGTGTCCTCTCTCATAGTGTTTTTGCTTGTTCCTTGTACCACTGTCATTTGTCCTTTGTGTAAAGAGAAATAGAATAGCACGTATGTGCAAGTGCATACATAAATTATTTTATGGATATTCACTATCTCATATGTTTATGATAAAATAAAATTGTGTTCTAGAATGACTTAATTATCTACTGTATCCTTAAAATATCTCTTTCAAAGAATATATATTTAGTCCAGTAATGAAAAATAATTGCACAAAATACCATGTTAAAAAATGTGTGTATGTATGTAAATACATACACACTTATTTTGAGAGTTGAACAGAAGATTAGGAAGGGGGAAGATTTCGTGCCTTGTCCAGAGCTACATAAACAAGCACCATAGGCAATTTTAGATTGCGATTTGGGTAGAGGAGTGCAATGGCAACAACATTGGCACACCCAGGTTGGCTTTGTACACAGGTTCTTAGATCTGCTTTTCTAGGAAAGACTGCTCAAAAAGGGGTTAACAATCCTACTTATAATTACATTCACTAGTTCAGGGGAAAAGTCAACACCCTGAACATCAGAGAAAATACAAGCAGAGAAATTAGCATAAAGACCAACAGACAGGGTGCCTGAACCAAAGCAGTATTGCTATACACTTTACATACACCACTGGATCAAGAGAGCCTTTACATTTGAGCAGTTTGGAAGCTCTGAACATACGGCTATTTGGAGTCCCCACCAGGGAATACAAGATCCTTCTTATAAGTGAACCCCCAAAGCAAAATACCAACTCAGGTATATATTCACTTCTCAGAGCCAGAAGGCATCACAACCCTGTGACTCAGTGCCTAATTAGGAATTAGCAAAAAGTGTGAAAGCCTTTCTACAAGCAAGTTTCCCTTAATGGGTCTGTGAGGCCTGTTAATGGGCGGGGAAGATCTTATATCCCATTAACATTACAAGGAGGTATAAAACAAAGTGGTGGATACCAGTTACATATTCCTCATTCAATCTTGGCCTTTTAGTACAAGAGACTAGAGCTAGAGTGGAGAAAAGCTAGTCAAAGTGGTTTCGTTAAATCCAAAATTTGGAGGAAAAGTGTGGTTTATAGTAGGGTCATTTCATAAGAACTTAAATAAAGTCGCCTTCATATCATGCCTTGGTTGACTGTGTAATTTAGTTATTGATTATAGATAACTGAAATTCACTTTCTCAACACAATTGTGTCATTCATTAAAAAAGCTTATTTAACATTATGCTTTCTGATCTCATTTTGCAATATAGAACTTTCTACAGGGATTTTTTTTTCATTTAAAGTATACGCACAATTCCAGAAAGCATAATGTTACATAAGAATTTTCAGTTGAACAAATATGGTAAATGTCAAATGTTAATAATGTAAAATGAAAATAAAAACTGAGAAGTCTGGATAAAGATATTTCTAAAATAGAAAAGCAGTAGTCCTTTAATTACAGTACAGCCAAGGTTTTTGAATGAATTTAAACTAGCCTAATCACACAACCAACTTAACATGTAAGAAATAGTTAATTTCTTAACTAAGTAGCCTAAGAACTTTTTTAATAGCATTTAGACCATGGTAAAATTTAGGAGAATCAAAATTAACCCCTGCCCCTCCCCCCTCCAAAATCCTATTTGTACAACCAACCATAGCCAGTATAGCAGTTAGAGAAGCTTACACAAAGGAAACATTAATAGTATATTCAGATTTTATAAGTCTGATTTCATGATTGATTATATTTGATGTCAGCTCCCTACTAATTACCAGTAGATTGGTGAGGCAAAGACATACGTGGGGTCAAAACCAAATGATATGTGTGGAATAATTAAACAATATGATTCTGTGTACCATATACTTTTCCACAATTCACCTTTGATTTAGTTTTATTTTGATTACTGCTTCTAAAAAAAACTCTTTAGTGCTGATTATGTAGTTATATGTCTATATGCTCTACATAACCTAGAAAAGTAAACTTATTTTGTAGATATTAGGGAGATGCTAGAAGGATTCATTTGATTCCTTAGTGCCTGAATTCTTGTTTCTTTTATTCTGTCTTATAAACTTCGTTTTAAGTAAAGTTTGTTAAAGCAAAATAGCATAGCTACAGGAATTAAGCTAAGTTGTGTTGTTTTTTAATTAAAGTTTTAACCCAGCACCATGGCATTGACAGTTGTTCATTAGAGTATTATGTCTTGTGTTTAATAGATGTAATGTAATGCTGCGAGGCATGAATGTGTTAGTGGACTGGTGTAGTATATAAATTGTAAAAAATTTTTGCATTATTATATGTTTTGGAAAACAAGAGAGAAGAAAATAGAATAGTATGTTGCCATCAAAGCTAGTCACATCAGATACATACTCTCACACCTTTTCTACCATGTATTCATATTTTTTCCTTATTAATGAAATCATACTTTATGCAGGTAGGTGTTTCTTTTATGACCAAAGTGCTTCTTATGGTGGACATATCTTTTCGGTATTCATTATTTCATTCTTATGATTCCAATAACTTTTACTACCTGATAGAGGAATACATTTCTTTCTCATGTTCTGACTTTTTTTCATGAACTATAAGAGCCTGATCGGTCTAACCCTTTCCCACATATATGCCTGACTTGTACAGTTTTCTAAAGACAAAGCAAAGATAGCTACCAAGTGAGCTTGAAGCCTTGGGCTTCTTTTGGCTAATTCAGTTCACACATACTTTCCATTTGCAAGGCACTGAACTAAGAGGTGGGTTACTGGGAAAGTGATATACAAAAAGTGGTATACAGTGAAAGTGGTATAGTTCTTGTCACAATTAAGTAGGAAAAGATACTCAAATAACCCTAATAGAAATTAGAACGTAATCAGTATATAGAAGTGGTCAGTCAAAGAGAAAGGAAAGGTTAGGGAAAGGGAAAAATCATTTTTCCCTTAGGAAGGAGAGGTATGAAACTGAGGCAGTCACTATTGACTACTGAGTAAAGTTCAGATGTCCTTGCCTAATATTCAGGGCCTTCCATGTTCTAGCACCAGTTTTTGACTTTGTGTCTTCTCCCATCTACACTCTGTGTTCCATCCAAATTGGACTCTTCTTTGTCCCCCTAGTATGCCTGTCCTGTCAGTCCTCTTTGCTTAACCTCCACCCCCAATCTGCTGAATTCTTTCACATCCTTGAAAACCATCTCAGATGCTATTTCTTTGTGTAGTAGTTTGCTCTGCACCTCTCTCATGTATATATGGACTATTTTGTATTATCCTTACAAGTGTTTGTGTCATTCTTATTTTAGACTGTAAATGCCAAATTTGTGTGTCCTCATCCTAGTGATTCTTTTTTTTCCCTGAACAATATAATTATTAATTAGCTTGCATGATCATTTTTGTGGTCTTTTTGGTTTGTATATCTTCCTTCATCATGCATGTTGTCTTAGGTATATAAAACTTGCCATTTTAAAATTTAAGTTGTTAACTTCAACTTGTCTGTAGCATAGCAATTCATTTCCATTCAGTTCAGGACATTAACTTTTCTTAAGTACCTGCTATATGCCAAGCAATCCCTGTGTTCTACTAGCTCGTGTTCTCCTGGTGGATAAGGGAGGGGAGACAACAGCATTATTTATATAAAGGTGACGCTTTATAAACACTTTTTAATGAATGGTTTTTAAAATAAGATTTGATTGTGCAATTAAATTTTCCTAAGACAGAGGAAAGAATATTCAGACCCTTCAGAGTTCCTCCTTTGGGTATAGAAAAGACAACCTTTTTGCCTCTCCTTGAGTTATAAACCCAACTCTTCATTTTTTTCTGTAAATTTCTTATGTGAACATAGTCATTATTGCTGATCATTTCTTCCTCATATCCACTTGTTCGTTACAAAATGGAAGAAGGGTCTGCCTAGCTTAAATTATCCTCAATATTACCAATGTGTTATAAATGCGCAGTATTATTATAATAGTCAAAAATTACTTGTGATTTATTGAAGTATATTGTAAATTTTCTTTTTGAAATTCTTCTGGTTTTTCATTAGACAAATTAGGGTGGAATATTCTCTGAAAAAATGGTTATATTTCAGTTGTATTTTTAAATGGAATCATGAAATCTACAGCTCCTGTTATATCCATTTATTTTCTGGGATGTTGTCCATCACTTATAGTGTTTTTATCGTGTATAGGAAACTATTTGGACCCTAAGTACAGTTGTTTGGAAATTTTGAAGTTACTTGAGTTATTTAGAAGAGAATGGAATGATATTGGCAAGCACCATGAGGAATCTCTGGAGGTTTTCTTTTTCAGTAAAGCATTACACATCAAAGTGTCTTTCTTCCTTTTTCTGATTCTATTGATATTTTTTCTTTCTTTTAGCACATAATCAAGTTTCACAGAGCTTCTAAAGCAAACAAGAAGCCAGTTCAGTTACCTCGGGGAATGGTCAAGTCACTATTATATCAGATCTTAGATGGTATTCACTACCTGCATGCTAACTGGGTGTTGCACAGGGATTTGGTAAGTTGATCTGCAGTGGACTGGTAAGGAGCATTTACTGGTTGCTTTACTAGTCGCCTTTGGGTCTTAAAAACTTTCATGAGCTAATGCTGTAGGTCAGCTAACTTTTTAGGGGTAAAGGATGTGTGGGCACTTAAAAACATTACTCACCTTTATGTAAAGCTTCCTACAATTTGATATGTATATTGGTTATTTTTGTTAACAGTGGTAAAGATCAGGTTCATTTTCCTGAACTTTTGTTTCTTCTTGATTCTAGAAATAAAGCATTGGTTTGTTTTAGTCAGGTCAGTCAAATAGCATTTATTAAGTGCTATACATTATTTCTATATATCAGGAGAACACTGGAAGTGAATAGATTTATGAAAAACTTTACACAAATCTGGAGAACAACTGATGTAATGGGAAATAGGAATATGTGGTTAAAACTGTTCATTTTGTTATCTTACCAATTACATAGAAGTCTTTTGACTAGCAAGCTTTTATTTATCATTTATAAAGAATGCTACTGAGTACTGTTTTTAAAAAAGTGATTTTAAAAAAAAATCCTGATTTTAAAAATAAATAGTGCTTAAAATTTGATAAATTGTCTTCTATAAGTTCTTTAAAATTTTTTTTCTATGGGAATATAATATATGTGCCTTTTATTTTCTGCCTACTATATTATTTCATCCTGAATCTTAATAGAGTTAAATTATCTAAATCTCAAATTATCCTTTCTTATTGAACATACTTCAAAATTATGCAGAGCTTTTATTCTTATTTTAAAAGCAAATGGGGTTTTTAATAGTTCATTCATTTCAAACAATTCTGAGCACAATACTGTAAATGATAATTGTGGTTCCCTAATCATGGATATTTTAGTAATGTACCGGAAAAGCCATATGGAATCTGATGTAGGGCTGATTTGACCTCTCAAGTAGTTAACTGATTCTAAACTTCTCTGTATATGATGCATTAAATCTCTGGCCTTCAAATTAGCTATTTCAGTGTCATATCTTCTAGTTCTTTCTTCTTGCTTCAATAATCCCCCTGAAATATGTTTAATGATGGTTATTTTACCTCCTGTTCTTGTACCCCAGCGAATGTTTAAAATAGATACTGCAAAAAATGGATAAAGAAGCTTTGTCCTATATTTAAAGCATATTTTTCACAGGATTAGAACATTTTTTATGGCAGTAAAAATTATACTACACGATTTATTGCGTGTTTTAAAAAAATTGTCTTTTTAATTTACTTTGAAATGTAAATGGTTGTGAGAAGGTGTGTAATCAGGGGGAGGTGATGATGTATTAGGAGATATGATTGATTTTTTAATCCTTGTTCATTTCTATGATACCAAAAGAACAAAATATAAAAACACATACTAGGGACATGCTTTGGGCCAGCACCCATACCCCTTTTCTGACTGAGTATATTTTAGAGAAATGCAAAGGCATTGTATTATATTTTATTTCTTTGTGATCTTTTTCTTATTTAGCATCTTTTCTTTCTAACTATTTGTCTCTCTCTCTCTCTCTCTCTCTCTCTCTCTCTCTCTCTATATATATATATATATATATATATATATATATGTTTAGTTGTTTAACAAGTGTATACTATGGATCTAATGTTTCTCCTAGTTATTTTGATTCCTGTGTAAAATTATACATAATATGCTTGGTTCTATAATTCTGTTGTCTATAGATTGAATTCAGTAGAAGTAGAATAATTCTATTTGAATAATGATAGTAAAATCCATTTCTTACTCCAAAACTGTTCATTTTTTGGTAGACAGATCTTTACTAATATGACTAAAACATTCTGTTTGAATTAGAAATACTATAGAATGTATACTATCCTGTGTCTCATTTTCAATATATTTAATCAAGATTTTCCCTTGATTTGGTATTCTATACAGTTTGGCTGTTGTTGCCTCTATCATACATCTCCTTTACTCCATATGAAATTCTGTGTGTCCCAGCTCAGTTGTTGCCCTTATATCCTCCTTGTGTATCTCAGCGATGAATACCTAATGCCTACTGAACTATTAGCTTAAAATTTTTGATCCATTCCAGTTTCTGTCCCTTGCCCCTGGAGGCAGGCACCACTAGGATTTCCTTGAAGATCATCCTCCACACCCTTCAGTTCTAGTAGAAAATGCTGTTTATCACGCACATACAATCACCAATCCAGAAGTTTTAACGTTTAATTTTATGTAGGTATTTAAATATAGTTACAGATAGCAATTGCATGCATAGCAATAATTCTTTTAGGAGCCTACTTCTTTAGGACCTACACAAACAGCTTCTTGCCTTGCTGTGGTTCACTCACCCACCCCCACTCTTGAGTTTGCTCTTAAAAACAATACATATGAAACATGATTTATGTTGAGAAATTGGAAATGAACATTATAGTTTAACACTGTGCTTTTGTTTTAATTAATACACATTGTGTGAGTTGGAAGCCCCTTGTTAAACAGTGTTTAACCTATATGAAGCTTTGTCTCTAATCAGTTAAATTTGATTGTTTACTTGCCAAAATGAATGTCTTATAAGGTGGTCTCATTGATCCCTAAGAACAACGTTATAGTGAAGCTCCATTATAGTATTAGTACTTGTGATATGTAGAATCAGCTATAGCAGGGCTGTCCAACCTTAGGTTTTTATTGAAACAATAGCCAATGTATTTTGATTTGCCACTTTAGTGAGAGCTCTGCAGTAGCTGGGCTTCCTTTACTAAAGCATTTATGTAAATTTCTATGCCTGTAGGTGGACCGCATAAATGGCACTGCAAACCTGATGCGGTATTTTGGACAACCCTGAGCTATAGTATGGACACTGTAATTCTTTTAAGAACCAGAAGAAAACATTGATATGAGATAGGTTTAGGAGATGTTACTTTGACATTTATGAGGGATTTGTAACTTTTTACTTAGTTACAAATGTGATCACACTTTGTCTAAAAGTTACCGCTGTTATTTATTGCCAGGCTTTTAGAACAGAAACATGATGTTGGGAAATAAAGATATTAACTTAATAGAAATGTTTTAAGCAATGATTTGGGAGGGAGATACAGAAAAAAAGAAGAATCTAGTTATTTTGTTTCAGAATAGGAAAATTCATTACATTAATTTTGCTCATACAATTAAGATATTTGGTATATTTAGAGATGTGAAAGAATAGATAGAGAACCAAAAGTTTGGAATGAAAAATAAGTTTGTTAATTTTAATTCTAATTTTTTTTTGGGTGGGGGAAGCAAGCTTGGTGGAAAGGGGTATTCCTACCCCAAACCTTGGATTTTCCTTTCTTTTTTTTCGGAGTCATCATTCACCAGGAGACCAAGGAAATCTGGGAAAGGAATAGTGATTGTCAAATTTGGTCAAAAAGCTCATAATAAAGAGTTTGAAATTCCGTATTGTAGAGGAAATTAGTTTGGTGGGGTTTTTTTCACCTTTTCATGAAAATCTGTATGCTGGAAATAACTGTTTTGTATTTGCTGGTACTTTGCAGAGTGACTGAAAATTAATTTTGCATCCTTCATTGAATTCTTCTCTCATCCTGAACAGCTAGTCCTTTAGAATAGGGTTCATAGCACATAGCACATTGTTGAGAAATAAGCTGATTTGGAGATACCCAGAAAACTTCAGCCTCTGTAACTGTCCATCTGGTACTTTTCATGAGTACTAGCACTAAATGAAACGAGCAGAGCTAGGAAGAACACAGCTTTTTTTGAGGATAGATTTATTATATAACTTACTTTTTTGTTTTGTTTTTTGTTTTGTTGGGGTTTTTTTTTTGTTGTTTTTATTAATTTTCAAAGCCAGTGGCATTTTCTTATAGTCGGTGAAATTTCTGATTATACTAGGAGAGAACTTTGCTTGGACATCCAGGTAAAGTAATAGGTGTGGCCAGGCACTTCAGGGAAAACAATTCTCTACTGAGATTGCAAAGGTAGATCATCAGACATGAAAAGTCAGGCAAGTTCCAAAATATTTATTAAATTCTTTAGGCTGTATGTTTTGGTCTTCTTTGTCACCAAAGAAAGAATCCAAAGTCTGAGACTGAATCTGGGTGTGTTTTCGCTGCCTGGCCATATTCCCAACCAACTAACTTGACCCTTGAGTTTTTTGGTGGGGTATGACTGCTTGTAGACTAAAGAGTTCTATGTTCCATGTTTGGGGGGGGGGGGATGCACCAGCTCTGCCACACTAGCACTCCTCCTTCCCCAAGAACCCCCAACCTGGACTGGGCTTAGATCTTCAGCAGGCTGTGCACTCCTGCTCTGATTCGCCACTTAATTCCTCCCACCAGGTGGGCCTGGGGCGGGAAGCGACTGCAGCTGTAGCTGCCCCACCTCCACTGCCCCGGGGGCGGTGGCCGAAATCCTTCCACTCCTGCAGCTTTTCCCACTAACCTTCTCTGTTGTCTTTGGTGTTTGTGGGTTGCGAAGTCTGGTAACTGCCGCAGCTCACTGATTCAGGGCGCTAGGGCCCACTCTGCCCGGCTCCTGGTCTGGTTGGTCCCAGCCACTCACACTGGGCTCTGCTCTGCTCCGCTCCCAGCTTCCAGCTCCCAGCTCCGTGTGGGATAGACCTCACCCAGAGACCATCCAGGCTGTCCTGGGCTGGAGCCCTGCTTCCCTCTGCTGTCTTGTGGGTTCTGCCTAAGCCCAGACTTTCTAAGGATATTTTAAAGACTATTCAGAAAACTATTTTGTGTCATGCCATTGCCTGTATAATCAACTGTAGGGCCATCCTGATTCTAGCATTTGTCAAAAGGGAAAAGGTTCTACATTATCCAGTAGTAATGATAATGCCTTATGTTATGTTTTTAAAAAAATGTTTTTTGTCTCATTTCATCTTAGCAACAGCCTACAAATTAAAATTGGTATTATCCTAATTTTACAGATGAGAAAACTGAAATATTGAGTTTGTATAATTTGTCCGAGGTTACATGTGTAATTCATGACAGAAACCGCAACTGCAATTCAATATTTTTTCTAGACTCCCAAAGTAGTAATATTTCCATTATGCCAAGCCTTTGATTTCCTATAAGTAACAATTTGTAAGACTATAGGTGGGTGTTCAGAACTCTAAAGATTCAGTAGAATTAGCTGAGAGTCTGGCTGTTTGAAAAGGAATAGAAATAACAGGATTGTTTAGTGGGGTTCAGTGACTTTACTCACATCAAGAAACACATCAAGAAAGCAAATTAAAATGCTGAATGAAGAACATGTCTATCTGCTGTTACTTTTGCATGATTAAAACACATAATTAAAGTTTCAAGAGAAAAATGACAAATCTTTAAATCATCTTAGATTCTAAGTTGTTTCAAGTTAGAGCTCCTCTATACAATATCCTAGCTTAACATTATAAACAGTTAAATATTTTATATATGCTTCTTGACAGTAATGAAATCCTTTTGAACAGAGGCAATCTTAAGGTAATTTCAGAATTGAATAATTACCAAGGAAAACATATATTGCAGATTTCATTAATGTATTTCATATTCATATTCCTTGGAACACCTTTAACCAAGACAGTGTCCAACCGCATTATTTCTTTGGGCTTATGTTGGTAATACTATGTGCATCCATGTGTCTCTGTGTCTCTCTTTAAAGGAATCATAATCTTTTCTTTATAGCTCAAAGAAAACCACCCTTCACACACAACCAAAAAACAAACAAAAGAGATCTCATGATGACTTTTTGCTGAGTTTGAGGCAGCGTTACCTGTAGTGACGGTAGGAAAAATTGAGGAGTTCAGAAACTAACCTTCTAATCTTGGTTTTGTTCTAGTTATGTGCTTCTGATTATTCACTACATTCATTCTCTGTGCTTCATTTTCAGTAACTTGAAATGAGTTAGCACAGTAATAGCATAAATGCTTATCCACTTATCTCCAAAGCATTGGGAATTTACTGAGGGTAAGATGTTTCGTAACTGTCAGGTTTAATTGTTATTTGTGATTGAGTAATTCTTTTGTTAATAAGGAATTATTAGGCTTTTAAAGAATGCTATTTTGATGAGCATGTTTCCTGGCTTCTTGAATTCCACATTCAAAAGAGGAAAATATGATTGTTTCCATAAACCTTGGAATGTGGGCAAGGGGAATGGAATATATCAAGAAAGAGCTGATTAAGAAAAATGGAAAGTTTGAGATTCTTAAGAGTTTCATCAGAATGAAAGGATTTTAGCGTTGACAGACTTGATTTCCTACCTTTTTACTTTGTGGCTGTGGAAAATGAAGAAGAGAGAAGATAAATGATTATGACCACGTAAGTTGTAAATAGAAAAAACTGCTCTTTAAACCAGACCTTTGTCCTCCAAATCTTGTGTTCTTTACAGTATACCACAGTAATAGTAACAGAAATATTAGCTTATATTTATATTGTGTTTTATGCATTACAAAACACTTTATGTGATCTGATTTGATTCTCACAAATAGGCATTGCATGTATTATTGCAATTTAAGGGATTAGGGAGGTAAATATAGGTGAAATAACTTGCTGAAAATCACACAATGAATTAGTGAAAGAGTTTTTGGAAAAGGTAGAAATATTATAATTATTATAATCATACATGTGTGAAAAATAAAATCATTGTGGAAGTTATAGTCAGTTAAACTCCTGTCAGTCAAAATGGTCTTCCAGCCATAATATTCCTTTAAGATATAGGTTAATAGGCCTGACAATTGACTACAAAAGAAACATAGGCATCTTGAGTTGTAATTCTAAATCTGCTACTCAGTTTCCCTTTTTAAAATGCTCTTCTTTGTTTCCTATATGGGAGATGAAAATGTTTGGCAAAAATTTTATTTTTATTTTGTAGGTTATACATTATTTTGAGATGGAATGTTTTATTTATTTTTAATTTATGGAATAAAACAAGCATTTCCATAACATAGTATAATGAAAAAAGATGATTGCACATGAAACTGCAAATCTCTTACGTGCAACTTGGTATTCCTTTTGAATATATAATAGTTATTATGTAAATTTCTTTCTTCTCTCCTTTTTTTCTCCCTCCCCAGCCCCTGCCCTAGGGATGACAAACATTAGACACAAAGAGTGTGTGTGTGTGTGTGTGTGTGTGTGTGTGTGTGTGTGTGTGTGTAATCATTCTATGCATCTATTCATCAGTTCTTTCTTTGGATGTAAATAGTGCCTTCCTTCATATGTCCTGTGTAGTTAATTTGGGTATTCATAATAGTCAAAAAGGCTTATTTGCTAAAAGTTGTTTTTAAAACAATACTGCTGTTACTGTATATGATTTTCTCTTGGTTCTACTTATTTTGGTATTCATTATTTTGTACATGTCTTTCCATGTTTTTCTAAGATCATTGAGCTCATCATTTCTCATAGCATAGTATTATTCCATCACAATACACAACAACTTGTTCAGCCATTCCCCAATTGATGGATATCCTTGCAATTTCCACTTCTTTACCACCACAAAGAGAGCTGCTATAAACATTTTAGAACAGATAGATTCTGTTCCTTTTTCTCTAATCATCTTTGGAAATAGACTAAGTAGTGGTATTTCTGGGTTAAAGGTTATAGGTTGTTTAATAACTCTTTGAGCATAATTCCAGATTGCTTTCCAAAATGGTTGGATCAGTTTACAGTTCTACCAACAATAAATTAATGTTCCAATTTTTCCACATGCCCTCCTATGTTTGTTGCTTTCTCCTTCAATTATTTTAGCTAATCAGATAGGTCTAAAATGATATCTCAAGGTTGTCTTAATTTGCATTTCTCTAATCAATAATGATTTAGAATATTCTTGTATGACTATAAATTGTTTTGATTTCTTTATGTAAAACTGCCTTTTCTTATACTTTGACAAACATTTATCACTTTGGGAATGACTCCCACTTGGGGAATGACTCATTCTTATAGATTTGGTAAAGTTTTTTTATATTTTTTGAGATATTGTAACAGCAATGTGGCTGGCAGCTGCTGTGGGGGGCTCAAGACCAACAACACCACCACACAGAATTGCTGCCAGCACAGGTTCTTTGATCTGCTTTTCTAAGGAAAGCAACTTTAAGGGATTAATAATCTTACTTTAATCAAATGTACATATATCATTCACTTAGTTCAGGGGGAAAAGCCAGCACCCTGAACTTCAGAGAGAATACAAACAGAAATCACAAACATACATTATATAAACAGAGAAAATAATACAAACTAGTCTATCCATAGCAATACTTAGTTACTAGAGAAACACCAACATCTGGGTTCTTCCAAAGGTGGGGGGAGGGAGGCGGGGTGGCTCCTTAACAAGGCTACCCAGAGTCTTCTCTAGTCAAATTACACAACACTCTTCCAGTGAGTGAGAGTCCCCAAACAAAATGCTAACCTCTGTGTTTATATACCTTTCTTAGGGCCTGAAGGCTCCACACCTCATCAGCAAAAGGGTGCAGGCCTGAGGCTTCACACCTAGTAAGACTTAATCAAAGGCACTTGATTCCTTTAGCATTCTAAAAGAGAAAACAGTAACAAAAAAAAAGTCCCACCTTAATTAATATTACAGATAAGAGAATTTTATCTGAGAAACTGCCCATAACCATCCCTCCCCCAGTTTTCTGCTTTCTTGCTGATCTTGACTATATTTGTTTGCTTTGTACAAAAACTTTTTAATGTAATCTAAATTACCCATTTTACACCTCACTCTGCTCTCTATCTCTGTTTTTCCCTATCCATTAGTCTGATAAGTAGTATATTCCATGTTCTTCACATTTTCTTGTATTTCTCTAGGTCATGTATCTATTTTGACCTTATTTTGATAAATGGTGTAAGATATTGGTCTATGCCCAGTTTCTGCCATATAGCTTTTCAATTTTCTCACCAGTTTTTTTTTAACCAAATAATGAATTCTTATCTCCAAATTTTAAGTCTTTACACTAGTCAAATATAAAGTTACTATATTTATTTGCTACTGTAAATTGTACATCTGTTCTGTTCTATTGATCTACCTTTCTGCTTCTTAGCCAGTACAAGATAGTTTTGATAATTATTGCCTTATAATAATGTTTAACATCTGGTACGGTTAAACCTCCTTCATTTACATTTTTTTCATTATTTTCTTTGATATTTTTGACTTTTTGTTCTTCCAAATGAATTTTGTTATTATCTTTTCTAATTCAGTAAAATAATTTTTGATAATAAATTTGCAGAATTTATGTTATAAATTTATGTGTTATAAAGTATATGAAGAAGAAATCAAAGTTATCAATAGCCATATGAAAAATGCTCTAAATCACTGCTGATCAGACAAATGCAAATTAAAACAACTCTGAGATACCACCTTATACCTATCAGTTTGGCTAAGATGACAGAAAAGGAAAATGACGAATGTTGGAGAGAATGTGGAAAAATTGGGACACTATTGCAGTGTTGCTGGAGTTGTGTACCACTTCAACCATTTTGGAGAACAATTTAGAACTAGGACTAAAGCTATAAAACTGCATACCCTTTGACCCAGCAATACCACCATTAGGTCTGTATCTTAAAGAGATGAAAGAAAAGCAAAAAGGACCTATTTGTACAAAAATATTTGCAGCAGCTCTTTTTGTGGGAGCAAAGCATTGGAAATCAAGGGACTGTCCATCAATAAGGGGAATGACTGAACAAGTTGTGGCATATGATTGTGATGGAAAACTATTGTCTTATAAGAAATGACAAGCAAAGTAGTTTCAGAAAAACTTGGGGAAGCTTATATTAACTTATACAAAGTAAAGTGAGCAGAACCAGGAGAAGATTGTACACAGTAACAGCAATATTGTGAGGATGATCAACCAGTCAGCAACTTAGCTATTCTGCTCAAGGCCATGATCCAAGACAATTTCAATGGACCCATGATGAAAAATGCTCTCTACCTTCAGAGACAGAATTGATGAATTCTGAGTGCAGATTGAGTGCATACTTAAAAAAAACAAATACAACTTTCTTCATTATTATTATTATTTGATTTTGTTTGTGTTTTCTTTTGCAACATGCCTATTATGGAAATATATTTCACATGACTTCATATATGTAATTGATATAAAATTGCCTTCTCGGGGAGGGGGGAAGGAGAATTTGAAGCTTAGAATTTTAAAAAATGATTGTTAAAATTTTTTAAATGTAATTGGGAAATATTAATGAAATAAAAATATTTTTAAAAAAAGAAAATATGAATTTGTTCCAATGTGATTGATATATAGAGGCAGCTAGATGGTGCAGTGAATAGAGTGTTAGGCCTGGAGTCAGGAAGACCTGCGTTTAAGTCCAAGGCACTTACTGCTTACTAGCTATGTAAACTTTGGCAAGTCACTTAGCCTCTGTTTGCTTCAGTTTCCTCAACTGTAAAATGGGGATAATAATAGCACCTAACTTGCAGGGTTATTGTGAGGACAAAATGAGGTTATTTTGAGAATAAATATTTGTAAAACACTTAGCACAGTGTCTGGCACATAGGTGCTGTATAAATGATAGCTGTTCCGGGTTCTTAAATCATGACTCACAAACTGTAACCCTTTCAACACCTAATTCTACAAACAAAGTTCAGGAATTTTTATAGGTAGAGTGCCAATTTTATCATATATCTTCTGCTACAGTAGAACTGTGGGTGGAGGAAGGTTGGTACACACAAAGGCACTACACCAGCACCCCACCACCCTTCCATACCAATTCATATTTTCCTCTATGACCCTTCACTTTCTGGAGTATCAGCCACTACAGTAGCCATCAGCTTTGTCCATTTGGGCCCAGTGGGAGCCAGGGTATAGCCTGAGATGCCACCACGATTTATTGTAGTATTTTTGCATTTCTTAATCATTTAACATATGTAAAATTGTGCCTCCATTTTTATTAGGTTCCTATCTCCTTTTAATGTGTTACTAATAATGTTTTGAGTACTGTGCCCCTAACCCTGTTTTTCCAATAAACCTTAGGACTTTTATTGTGTGATTTTGCACAGCATGGTGATTTTTAGGAACTCACATGTCTTGTACCAAGTTTAGAAATTGACTGATTTTAGTACTGTTTTAAAGTATATGAAAAATTAATATTTTGATCTTGTTCTCTAAAATGAAGTCTAGCCTTCTAGTATTTTATTATTTTCCAGTCTTTAGAAGATTTGTGAAAAAGTAATTTAATTTTTAAAGACGGAATACAGTAGATTAGGTACTCATCTCAGCTAAAATTCTGAAATAAACCAATTGTAAGTCTTTGGTGGTCACAGCTGCGTAAATTTTTCATTAAGGCTTTGTCAGTGTGATAACCTTATTTCTCTTCTTGATGTGTACAAATGAGAAAAGATTAAATGAGAGCGTGAGATTAAGTGTTTCTTTTAGAAAACTTGGCCTGTCATCTTTCACAGGCAACGTATCACAAAAGGTCATAGTCTTGTGTAATTTTTTAAAAACCATGTAAACGCCACTGCTTATGATCAAGAAAAAAGTCAAATTACTTTTTCACAAACATGGGGATAATTTTTAATGACCTTTTTTATGGTATAGTTGGATTGTGCTACTTTTTCTCCTGTAGTTCACTCTTATTTTTTTAAGTTGCCATTTCCATCTGTGATTTTAAAATTTATTGTTCTTTACCATCACTTTTGTACCTTACGACAAGCATACATGTCTTCCATCTAGGAGCCTATTATCCAAGTGTGTAGTCAGGTAAGCGAATAGATGTTTCTTTAACGTTAATCAAAACAGATTACCTGTTGATATTAAACACACACACATGTATAAATACTTGTATCAGTTCAAATCAAAATGGATTTTTGTATTTTTATTTCATAGAATTATTGAATATTGGAGTTGAGGGCCTTATGGCTCTTCTATCTCAACTTCCCCCTTTATACAACATCTGTGATGGAGAGCTTATCAATTCATGTGATCACTTGTTGTTAGATGGATCCAATGATAAGAAAATTGTCATGTTGGAAAACCATGCACTTAATTACATTAGCCTTCCGATTTCCAGCATCCAATAGGACATATTTTCTATCCCCGTAGGAAGGAAACAATAAAGCATTAGTTTTGCCCAGGAATTGGAAACCTCTAAGGCTCATAGTGTTACTAGCTGAGAGAAGTATTGCTAGGCTTTCTCTTTTTTTTCCTCCCCCCTGAATTATAAAAAATTCATTTTACTTTGTAGTTTTTCAATTAACAAGCATTTATTTTCTTTCCTCACCCTACAAAACTCTTTTTAACGTATGTATAATCATTGGTCCTCTGAAGTTCTGCCCACCCACTCTTGCTTTAGTAAGTGTAAGTCTTCCTACGTTTCTCTGGACCTATCCCTTTCACTGTTTCTTATAGCACAATAGTATTCCCTTATATTTATATATCATAATTTGTTCACACATTCTCCCACTTAATGGTTATACCAGTCATATCCAGTTCTTTGCCACCACAAAAAGAACTGTTATAAATTTTTAATTTTGTACATTTTGGTCATTTTCCTCATTCTTCAACCTCTTTGGGTAATAAGCATTGTGATATTGCTGTGTCAAAGAGTATATACTGTTTGGTAACTTTGGGGCATGGTTCCAAATTGCTTTCTAGAATAGCTGGGCCAGTTTACAGACACACTAACAGGGCAATAGTATGCTTATTTTCCTGCAGCTTCTCCAACATTTGTCATTCTCCTTTTTTCTTAAATCAACTTCACTAAATTATTAGGCTTTCATGGGTAATAAAAGAGAGTAAAGGCAAAGTTACAGAAAAAAATAAAAAAATAGTTCAACTTACACTCAGGTAAAGCAAGTGCCACAGGTTGTCTGCTCTTGTTTTGGTGTTTAAAATGTTATGAAGAGAAATGAAAAGAATAGTGTGAGTATTACTAGTCATCTTGACATCATCCTAGGTCAGAAGAAAGGACCCTGAAGAAGGTAAAAATAAATGTGCTATAATTACTTACAACTGCCTCACTGTATTCTCTCTTCCAAAAATAATACATGATCTATTGTTCCTTCTTTATTGCTGAGGTGAGGGACTATGGATGTGAGCTTCATGGGGTATCTTCAACCAGTTTGGTTTTTTTTACAATAAAAAAAAATTCCTATTGCCTAGGAAAATTGGGTGTGAGATGGAAGGTTATTTTATACTATTCCATCCTAGTCTTAGAGAACTATTTTTGGGGGGGGGGGTGGGCCTTGATCTTTTTTTAAAAGGCCAGTTAGTTTGGGGATGGGAAGGACATAAAGAGTAAATTGGGTTGAAGAAGGATTAGTTTTATTGATGACCATGTGTTAATTTTTGCACATTGTTCCGCATTCCAAATATTCTAAAGTATCAATCAGCAAGTCTTTATTAAATGTTTACCATGTGACAGTTTGGCAAGTGCTCTGGATATAAAGAAAAAGCAAAAACTCATCCATGCACATTCTAATGGAAGAGGTATAATTTATACATTTACAGTATAATTATATACCACAAATCAGTATGCACATGATACATGCTGCACAGGTGAAAGGTAGCCATAGAGGGGGTTGGGGAGTGGGGGACAAGGATGGAGGTGGTACTTGGCCTGGTTCTTAAAGGAAGGCAGGGATTCCTAGAGGCAGAGGTGAGAAGAGCACTCCAGGGACGGGAGCCAGCCACTGCATAGGCCCAGGGACAGGAGGCAGATCATTGTGAGTGAAGTACAGCAAGTAGGCCAACATGGCTGTCCTGGAGAGTGCATCAAAAGTAGCACAGAGAGTGGAACACCAAGACTGGAATCAGGAAGACCTGAGTGTAAAACCAGCCTCAGATGCTCACTGTATGACCTTGGGCAACTCACTTCACCTCTTTCTGCCTTGGCTGCCTCATTTGCAAAATGGGGGTGTAATAACGGCACCTACCTTCCTGGGTTGTGAAGATAAAATGAAAATATTTATAAAGCATTTTGTAAACCTTAAAGCATTACATAAATGCTAGCTATCATTATTCACAATAATGAAAATTACTAAGAATTATAATGTATGCAAAGATTGGAAAGATAGTAAAGGGCGAGGTTGTAAGTAGCTTAAAATACCACACAGAGAAATTTATATTGGATGCTAGAGGCAATAGGGAGCCATTAGAGTTTATTGAGTAAGGGATAACATAGCCAGACTGCACTTTAGGAATATCACTTTGATTCTGTGAGAAAAATCCCAGCCACAGTAAATTTGACAGTAAGAAAGTTATTGGTGAAGCTGTATGACTATCATTGTGGAGTCAGAATTGTAAGGGCTAAAGGGGGAGAAAGTTGTGGAGAACTAGTGTTATTGGAATAAGACTGCTTCTTTAAGAAATGTGTCTTAGAGGAAGGAGAGAAACAGGATGTTATTTAAAAGGAATAGCAAGATCAAGGGAAGGATTTTTTCCCCCTGCTGTTGTTTCTGAAGAATTGGAGAACTTTGTGCGTATTTAAAAGCAAAAGGGAATAAGTAACAGCATTAATGTGATAGAAAAGGGGCATATCTTCCTAGGGATGGGCAAGGGAATTAATGAGTAAAAAATAAAGATGAGTATAAAAGAAAAAGTAGTTGACGCAAGATCTTAGGAGCCCACACAACACCATTGATTACATTGAAAAAAAATTCTTCAGCAGTACAATTCTATTTAAGAACACTGATTTACCTTGCGGCGGGGGGGAGCGAATAACATGGTGATATCTTTGGAGAAAAAAAAGCATTGCCATCTGCTGTTTTAAGTTATGTCATTTTTTGGGTAGGATATAGTAATGAATAGTAGAATTTACTGCCAGTAGTCTGTTGACAAGTAATAAGTATTTTATGGTGCTTAGAATTTCTGATCTGATCATCTGTAGAAAGGTCAAATTATAGAACATGCATCCAGCTTGTCCACAGTTTTCTGTGGCTTAAATTGTGATCCATTAGGAATTCCTTCCCATAGGAAATATTTGTATTATGATCAAATTATTTCATCTCTCTAGCCCCACATCAAAAAGAGGGCATTTTAAAAAAATAATTAAATGTCTTTTTTTCTTTGCATGATAGTTGTTTCAAACTCCTTTTCCATACTAAATGCTCCCTTATGACAAAAAAACCATCTAAAAATACAGAAACAGAAACAGATACAGAGCCCATGACTGAGTGTATATCATTTTGTGTTTTAGTAGTCCCTTAACTTTTTGTTGTGAATAATAAGGCATGTTTTGTTCTGAGACCTTCATTAATTTTGCATTTGCTGCTGCCTTTCCATCTCTCTCCTTCTAAGCCTTCATCCTTACCATAATCTTTATTCCCTCTGTCCCTCAGTATTCCCAGGCTATCATCCCTAACCTGGCTTCATTTTTTTCCCTTCTCACTCTCAATTCTAATTTTTTGAAAAGAATTTTGTTGATGGCTTTTGTACTTTGATTTCCAGATATTTCCTTCTACCCTTTTCTACCCAGAGAGCAATCTCTTATAACAA
Source organism: Trichosurus vulpecula (assembly GCF_011100635.1). NCBI lineage: Eukaryota > Metazoa > Chordata > Mammalia > Diprotodontia > Phalangeridae > Trichosurus > Trichosurus vulpecula. The sequence continues at coordinate 185,978,651 of NC_050574.1, forward strand.
ATTATTAAAAAAGAGAGGGAGGAAAAGCACTTAAACAAAACCAACACATCAGCTGAGCGACACCTTATACAGCTTATTGTACCCATAGCCTACCCTCCCATCTCTGTAGAGAGGAAGAAATAATATGTATTTTTCCATCTCCCCTTCTGAGTCTAAGCTTGGCCCTTGACATTTTTGTGGTGGAAGTTTTTTCATTTCTATTTAGGTAGTTATTGTGTATATTGTTTTCCTTATTCTTATTTCAGTTGGTATCTGTGTATGTCTTCTCTTGCTTCTCTCTATGGTTTATATTCACAGTTTCTTATATCACAGTAATGTTATCATATTTGTGTACCACAATTCCTAGCTATTCCTGAAACAAGAAGCATCTACTTTGTTTTCCAGTCTTTTGCTACTATTTTGGTGTATATTGGACCTTTCTATCTTTGACCTCCTTTAGGTTTATTCCTAGAAGTAGGTTCTTGTGGTCAACTGGTATAAACAGCATATTCACATTTAGCATATTCACAAATTGGTTTGCAGAAGGATGGCCTAATGATGTTTTTTTATAATGTTATAGCCTTCAGTTATGAAGAGGACACTACTGATTTTTTCTTTTTTTGGTTCACATATTACCTCCGACAGTTACTAGCTTTATGAATTTAGGCAAGTTAGTTCTCCTCTTTGTCATTTTCCTTTTCTATAAAATAAGGGTGTTGAATTTGATGGCCTATAAGGTCCTTTTCAACTCTAAATTTATATTCCTATGAAATTAAGTGTTATGGATTCTTTTCTTAGCATTGGTGTAGAATTAGACTAACAGATGATTATTTAAGTAAGTGTTTCTGATCACCTTTACTTGTTTCCTTTCCTTCTCCCTCTCATTCAGGATTGAAAAAGTGATCAGAATTCTTCATTACCAGTGTTTTCTCCTTGTTGTGGTTCTTTCTCAATTTTTAGAACCTAATTGCCAATTGCAGGACTTCAAATGAACCCTTGAACTGTTTTTTTTTTGAAGAGATATTAATAAAAGCGTTACTTCTCTCTCATCACTTTTTTTCCTGCGCATTGTATAGTCCTGTAGCCTGTGTCCTACATATAAAACTACATTGTTGAAAATTTATTAAAACTTAAGATATTCCACTGCTTCAGTGTTATATAAATAAGTATTTAGACTTCAAAACATAATCCAGAGACGAAGTAGACAAGATAGAGTATCTATGAAAGCAGTTCCCTTTAGTACACATGTTATTAGAGAAGACAAGGCTCTTTGTTATTGTCATATTGTTTTAATCCAAGAAGAATTTAAAAGAACCCTTTATTCTTTTCAGTCTTAATTAATTTTTGATGATTTGTGTCATAAACTTTTAATTATGTAATTCATAAAATTTTTAGGTTTGTTTTTCTTATCTAGTAAATTAGACAAATTCAGGCAACACACCCTTCTTCCCTTTTGTAAAAAATGTTTTGAACTTTGAAAATGCCCTGGTTTTTATGCTTATTATCTGTACATATGCCAGTAATCCAAGAACAGTTCTGCTTAAAGAAAATATCAATCTTTTTCTTTGGTTATACTGGGGAAATTGCCCCTTTAAGAAAAAGTAACCATTACAAACAGTATTGTGAATTTGGATTCAGAGGACCTGTGTTCAAATCTTGGCTCTACTTCTAACTGGCTGACCATAAGCAAGTCATTAACAACTCCTTGGGTCTTAGGTTCCCTATCTATAAAGTGAAAAGATTGGAATACATGATGCCTTGTTCCTGTGTGTCCTTCAAAGAAACCAATGTAGTACTGACATTTTTAAAACAAACAGAAAACTTTCCTAACAATTAGATATGTCCAAAAGTGGGATGAATTCTCTAGAAATGTGGTGAACCACCAGCACTTGGAGATCGCCAGTCAGAGACATGATGACTGCCAGTTGTGGGAGTTCCTTTCATTCAGTTAACAAGTATTTATTAAGCACCTGATATGTGCCAAGGAACTGTGCTAGGCACTCTGGATACAAACACAGTGAATGAAATAATCTGTCCTCCCAAAGAGCTTACATTCTGGACATTCTTTCATGTGTAGTTTGGTGAGATCCCTTTTAACTCTCAGGTTTTGTGATTCTGTGACCTACTTCCTTTGTTCCTACTTATATGCTGCTAAATGGTTCTGGAGGAAATCATGCAACTTCACTGGCTAGGTCCATTACATATTTATGTTTTCTAATCTTTACTAGGTCCTCACTGCCCAAAACCAAGCCTTGTACTTTTTCTCACTTGACTGTTTCTTACATTCTTCATATTGGCTCTCACAAACTTCCTTTCCCCGCCCACCTTCAAGCCTTCTATACAACTTCTTCCTCTTCTCTTCTTAGAAGAGGACTTCACCTTATACTTTATTGAAAAAAAAGAGGCTACCTGTCTTGAGCCACCTTTTTTCCTTTATTGTTGTACTTCCAAACCTTAAGACACTGTCTTTCTTTATATCTTTTCATTTCATAAGCATTTATTTTCTCTACTTCCCACCTCTCTCACCCCTCCAGTAGAAAAAAGAAGAAAAACAGAAGTCTTGTAACAAATATTTGTAGTTAAGCAAAAATTTTTTCCACATTGTCCTTGCGTAGAAGTATGTCTCGTTTTGCATTTTAAGTCCATCACATCTCTCAGCAGATAGGTAGCATTCTTTAGAATCATGGTTAATCTTTTGTATTGATCAGAGTTCTTAGGTCTTTCACTGTTTCTATAGTGTTGTTATTGCATAAATTATTCTGTTCATTTCACTCTGCATTAATTCATATTGAACTACACATTGAACCCTAGACTACTAGATTAATTTACTTTTGTATATGGTATACCTCATCTCTTCCACTGATTGACCTCTATTTTTTCATTAGTATCAAATAATTTTGATGATTACTGCTTTGCAGTATAGGTTGAGATCTAGTACAGCTAGACCCCCTTTCTTTCCCCCCCTTTTTTCATTATTTTCTTTGTAATTCTTGACATTTTTTCTCCAGATGAATTTCTTTTTTTTTGATTCTAACATCTTTTGGTAGTTTGATTGGTATGGCACTGAATAAGTAAATTTATTCAGGTAATATTGTCATTTTTTAATTGTGTGTGTGGTCTTAGCCTACCCACAAACAATGAATATTTCTCCAATTATTTAAGTCTGTATTTCTGTAAGGAGTGTTTTGTAGTTCTATTAATATGTTTCCTATGTGTTGAGGTTGGTATACTCTCAAGTATTTCATAAATTTGCTTTTGACTGTCATGAAAAGGTGACAAACTCCCCTGGCCACAGTCATCTCATCTCTTTCCCGTTGTCAGGTTTTTGGCCACTGGCTTCTTCTTTGTTCTCTATAAATATGTTCATACCTCAAGGTATTATTCTATCCATAGCCAAATCTGTACAAAAGCAAAAACAAAAACTTTTATATTTGTTGCCTCAACTTCTCTTCTCAACACCTTACAATCTGGCTTGCAACATTAAATTCAGTTAAAATTAATTGCCAGATCTAATGCCCTTTGCTCAGGCTTCATTGTTCTTTCTTCTTTTTTATTTTTTTAATTCCATATTTTATTATTTAATATTTTTTAGTTTTCAGCATTGATTTCCACAAGATTTTGAGTTACAAATTTTTTCCCCATTTCTACCCTCCCCCCCTCCAATATGGCATATATTCTGATTGCCCTGTTCCCTAGTCAGCCGTCCCTTCTGTCACCCCACTCCCCCTCATCCCCTTTCCCCTTACTTTCTTGTAGGGCAAGATAGATTTCTATGCCCCATTGCCTGTATATCTTATTTCCCAGTTGCATGCAAAAACTTTTTTTTTTGAGCATCTACTTTTAAAACTTTTTTTTTATAATTTAAATTTTATTTATTTAACATATTTAGTTTTTAGCATTGATTTTCGCAAGAGTTTGAATTACAAATTTTCTCCCCATTTCTACCCTCCCCCCCACTCCAAGATGGCATATATTCTGGTTGCCCTGTTCCCTAGTCAGCCCTCCCTTCTGTCACCCCACTCCCCCTCATCCCCTTTCCCCTTACATTCTTGTAGGGCAAGATAGATTTCTATGCCCCATTGCCTGTATATCTTATTTCCCAGTTGCATGCAAAAACTTTTTTTTTTGAGCATCTACTTTTAAAACATTTTTTTTTGTTTTTGTACATCTGTTTTTAAAACTTTGAGTCCCAAATTCTCTCTCCTCTTCCCTTCTCACCCACCCTCCCTAAGAAGTCAAGCAATTCAACGTAGGCCACATGTGTATCATTATGTATAACCCTTCCACAATACTCATGTTGTGAAAGACTAACAATATTTTGCTCCTTCCCAACCCATCCCGCTTTATTGAATTTTCTCCCTTGACCCTGTCCCCTTTCCAAAGTGTTTGTTTTCCATTACCTCCACCCCCATCTGCCCTCCCCTCCATCATCCCCCGCCTTTTATTTTTTTATCTTCCTTCCACTTCTTTCCTGTGGGGTAAGATACCCAATTGAGTATGTATGGTATTCCCTCCTCAGGCCAAATCTGATGAGAGCAAGGTTCACTCATTCCCCTCTTACCTGCCCTCTCCCCTTCTCCCGCAGCACTGCTTCCTCTTGCCACCTTTATGGGAGATAATCCACCCCATTCTATCTCTCCCTATCTCCCCCTCTCAGTATGTTGCTCTCACATCCCTTATTTTGATTTTATTTCTTTTAGATATCTTCCCTTCATCTTTAACTCACCCTGTGTCTGCTCTCTCTCTGTTATATATATGTGTATATATATATATATGTGTGTGTGTGTGTGTGTGTGTGTGTGTGTGTGTGTGTATACACATATATACACATATATACACATACACACAGATATATACATACATACACATTCACTTATATATATACATAAACATATATATACATATACATCTATACATACATACACACACACACACACACACACACACATATATATATATATATATATATATATATATATATATATATATATATATATATATATATATATATATATATGCATATTCCCTTCAGCTACCCTAATACTGAGGTCTCATGAATCATACATGTCATCTTTCCATGTAGGAATGTAAACAAAACAGTTCAACTTTAGTAAGTCCCTTGCAATTTCTTTTTCTTGATTACCTTTTCATGCTTCTCTTGATTCTTGTGTTTGAAAGTCAAATTTTCTATTCAGTTCTGGTCTTTTCACTGAGAAAGCTTGAAAGTCCTCTATTTTATTGAAAGTCCATATATTGCCTTGGAGCATGATACTCAGTTTTGCTGGGTAGGTGATTCTAGGTTTTAATCCTAGCTCCATTGACCTCCAGAATATCTCATTCCAAGCCCTTCGATCTCTTTATGTAGAAGCTGCCAGATCTTGGGTTATTCTGATTGTGTTTCCACAATACTCAAATTGTTTCTTTCTGGCTGCTTGCAGTATTTTCTCCTTGATCTGGGAGCTCTGGAATTTAGCAACAATATTCCTAGGAGATTTTTTTTTGGGATCTATTTGAGGAGGCGATCGATGGATTCTTTCAATTTCTATTTTGCCCTGTGGCTCTAGAATATCAGGGCAGTTCTCCTTGATAATTTCTTGAAAGATGATATCTAGGCTCTTTTTTTGATCATGGCTTTCAGGTAGTCCAATAATTTTTAAATTCTCTCTCCTGGATCGATTTTCCAGGTCAGTGGTTTTTCCAATGAGATATTTCACATTGTCTTCCATTTTTTCATTCCTTTGGTTCTGTTTTATAATATCTTGATTTCTCATAAAGTCACTAGCTTCTACTTGCTCCAATCTAATTTTTAAAGTAGTATTTTCTTCAGTGGTCTGTTGGACCTCCTTTTCCATTTTACTAATTCTGCCTTTCAAGGCATTCTTCTCCTCATTGGCTTTTTGGAGCTATTTTGCCATTTGAGTTAATCTATTTTTTAAGGTGTTGTTTTCTTCCGTGTATTTTTCAGTATTTTTTTGGGTCTCCTTTAGCAAGTCATTGACTTGTTTTTCATGGTTTTCTCGCATCCCTCTCATTTCTCTTCCCAATTTTTCCTCTACTTCTCTAACTTGCTTTTCCAAATCCTTTTTGAGCTCTTCCATGGCCTGGGACCAGTTCATATTTTTCTTGGAGGCTTTTGTTGTAGGCTCTATGACTTTGTTGTCTTCTTTAGGCTGTATGTTTTGGTCTTCTTTGTCACCAAAGAAAGAATCCAAAGTCTGAGACTGAATCTGGGTGTGTTTTTGCTGCCTGGCCATATTCCCAACCAACTAACTTGACCCTTGAGTTTTTCAGTGGGGTATGACTGCTTGTAGACTAACGAGTTCTATGTTCCACGTTTGGGGGGGAGGTGCCAGCTCTGCCACAGCTCAATGATTCAGGGCCCTACGGCCTGTTCTGCCCAACTTCCGGTCTGCTTGCCCCGGCGTGGCCCACGCTGGGCTGTTCTCCATTCTGTTCCCAGCTCTGTGTGATAGACTCTTCCCAGTGACCATCCAGGCTATCCTGGCCTGGAGCCCTGCTTCCCTCTGCTATTTTGTGGGTTCTGCAGCTCTAGAATTTGTTCAGAGTCATTTTTTACAGGTGTTTGGAGGGACCTGGGGGAGAGCTTAAGCTAGTCCCTGCTTTCCAGCTGCCATCTTCATTGTTCTCCATATGTCCATCTTTTGTAGCAGTTAACACTGTTGATTACCTTCTCCATCTGAATGGTCCCTCCAAGTTCTCTTCAGTCTCCTTTGCTGGACCATCATCCATGTATACCTATATGGTATATGTAATCTCTTCCACACCCTCTTCTCTTTCCTCTCTACATTTTCCTTATTTGCTGACCCTCATCAATTCCCAAGATTTCAGTTATTCTTCCAGATCAGCATATCCAGCCTTCATTTCTCTTCTGAGCTCCAGTCTTTTATCACCGATGGCCTGTTGGATATTTTGAACTGTTTCTTATAGGCATCTCAAGCTTAACTTGTCCAAAACAGAACTCGTTATCCTCCCTCTCAAACCTTCTTCCAGACTTCTCTGTTGCTATCAAGAGCATCATCATACTTTGAGTGAGCCAGATTCTTGTCCTTGGTTCATCCTTGAGTTGTCACTCTCACTCAACATATCCACTCCATTGTGCTCAGCTGAACAGGTACTTTGAAGAGCCCTTCCTGCCAATCTTGTCACCACTCTTCCTTTCCCTTTCCCATTGAATGCTGATACCTCTCTCCCCCATCCCTCCTCTTCGTTTTCCTTTGCTTTTTTCCTTTTCCTAATGCCTTTGTACTGCCTGCGTCCCTTGCCTTTAAGCACTCCCTCACTTAAATAGAAGTGGAGAACCTCTCTTTGCCACTCTTTGCTGGTAGTAGTAGGAATCTGACACATGATGCCATAGATCTTTAAGGTGGCAGGGCACCTTCTCCAGTTTCAACATAAACTCTGCTCTCTGTTTACACTGGAGGGGATAGGCCTAGGGTGGGGGTAAAGAAGTCACTAGGTTACCAGTACTTCTTCCCTCCTCGGTAGATGACCTTAGAAATAGTACTCCTTATTTCTGTCCTTCCACTCACCAAGGTTGCAGTATTGGAGTCCTACTTGATTTTTATTTCTCTCTTATCCCCATGTCTAATAATTTGCCAAAGCCCTTTAATCCTGTCTCCATATTTTCTCTTATATAGGCATACCTTGTTTTATTTTGTGTCACTTTATTGTACTTTGCACATACTGTGATTTTTGTTTTGTTTTTTATAATTTGAAGGTTTGTGGCAAGTCTATGTTGAGCAAGTCTATTTGGGCCATTTTTCCAACAACATGTGCTCACATCATGCCTGTATGTCACATTTTGGTAATTCTTGCAATATTTCAAACTTTTTCATTATATCTCTTGTGGTGTTCTGTCACAATTACTACTGTAATTGTTTTGGGGCACCCATGAATTGCATCCATAAGGGATGGCAAACTTAATCAATAAATTTTGTTTATGTTCTGACTGTTCCACTGACTGGCTTTCCCTCTCTTTGGGCTTTCCTATCCCTGAGACACAACAATGTTGAAATTAGACCAACTAATAACCCTACAATGGCCTCTTAAGAGTTCAAGTGAAAGGAAGAGTCAGTTGATATGGCACACTTCCTTGTTGTCTTATTTTAAGAAATTGCCACATCCACCCCAGCCTTTAACAACCACCACCCTGATCAGTCAGCAGCCATCTACATTGAGGCAATACCCTCCACTAGTGAAAAGATTATGACTCATTGAAGGCTCAGATGATGGTTAGCATTTTCTTTTAGTAATAAAGTAGTAATAAATTAATGTATATACATTGGCTTTTTAAAGACGTAATTCTATTGCACACTTTACAGACTACGATATAGCATAAAAATAAATTTTATGTGCACTGGAAAACCAAAAAAATTGTGACTCACTTTATTGAAATATTTAGTTTATTGCAGTAGTCTGGAACCAAACTAGCAATATCCCTAAGGTGTGCCTGTATTTATTCACTTTTCACCTAGATCAATGGTTCTCAAACTTTTTGGTCTAAATTTCCTTTTGTATTCTTAAATAATTATTAGGACATTTTGAAGAATTTTTCAAATGTAAATATCTCTTGATGTTTAGCATATTAGAAATTAAAGGTCTTAATAAAATAATTTTAAACATGTGGACCCCTGCAAGGATCTCAGGGACATAAAAGGGTCCCTAGACCACAACTTTAGGACCTGCTTATGTAGACTATTGGAATATCCTCCTAATAGGTCTTCGATCTCAAAACTCTCCCCTCTGTAGTCTGTCTTCCAAAAACACAGGTTTGACTTTATGACTTCCTTGCTCAAAAAGCTCCATTGGCTCTTTATTACTTTTAGGAGCAAATACAAATGTTTCTGGTTGGCATTTACAAATGATTGGCATTGCACAGTATTTTCTTTCCCACACTGTACAACCCAGTCATTCTGTTCTATTGGCTATTCCTGATATACACCATTATTGTCTCCATGCTTTTTTAAAAAAATTTTTTTAGATTTTTTTTTTTTAGTTTACAACACTCAGTTCCACAAGTTTTTGAGTTCCCAATTTTTCTTCCCCTCCTTCTCCTTCCACCTCCCCCTCCCCCCCCAAGATGGCATGGAATCTGATATATGTTCTACATACACCTTCTCATTAAACTTATTTACACAGTAGTCAAGTTGTAAAGAAGAATTATGACCAATGGAGTGAATCATGAGAAAGAAGAAACAAAACCATGAAAGAAGAGAAAGAAAAAAAAGAGCAAATAGTTTGCCTCAATCTGCATTCAGACTCCATATTTCTTTCTCTGGATGTAGATAGCTCTTTCCATAATGAGTCCTTTAGAGCTGTCTTTGAACCTTGTATTGCTGAGAAGAGCCACATCTATCAAAGTTACTCATCACAGAAGCACTATGTTTGTGGTTGTGCACATTGTTCTCCTGCTTCTGCTCCCCTCACTCAGCATCATAACATTTAGGTCTTTCTGGGTTATTATGAAGTCCATATCTTCCCCATTTCTTATAGCACAGTAGTATTCCATTACATTCATATACCACAACTTGTTTAGCCATTCCCCAATTGATGGGTATCCCCTTGATTTCCAATTCCTTGCTACCACAAAAAGAGCCTCTATAAATATTTTTGTACATGTGGGTCCCTTTCCCATTTGTGTGATCTCTTTGGGGTACAGCCCTAGAAGTGATATTGCTGGGGCAATGGGTATGCACATTTTTATAGCCCTTTGGGCGTAGTTCCAAATTGCTCACTAGAATGTCTGGATCAATTCACAACTCCACCAACAATGTAATGATGTTCCAATTTCCCCACATCCACTCCAGCATTTATCATTTTCCTGTTATGTCATGTTAGCCAATCTGACAAGAGAGATGTGGTACCTAAGAGTTGTTTGGATTTACATTTCTCTAATCAATAGTGATTTAGAGCATTTTTTCATATGCCTATAGATATCTTTAATTTCTTCCTCTGAAAACTGCCTGTTCATATCCTTTGACCATTTCTCAATTGGGGAATGATTTGTATTCCCATAAATTTGGCTCACTTCCCTGTATATTTTAGAGATGAAGCCTTTATCAGAGACACTGGTTGTAAAGATTTTCTCCCAGTTTTCTGCTTCCCTCCTAATCTTTGTTGCATTGGCTTTGTTTGTACAAAAGCTTTTCAGTTTAACATAATCAAAATTATTCATTTTGTATTTTGTAATGCTCTCTATCTCTTGTTGGGTCATGAATTCTTCCCTTTCCCATAAATCTGACAGGTAAACTATTCCTTGCTTTCCCAAATTGCTTATAGTATCAGCCTTTATTCCTAAATCATGAAACCATTTTGACTTTATTCTGGTATATGGTGTAAGATATTGGTCTATGCCCAGTTTCTGCTCTACCATTTTCCAATTTTCCCAGTAGTTTTTGTGAAATAGTGAATTCTTAGCCCAGAAGCTGGATTCTTTGGGTTTATCAAAGAGCAGATTGCTGTAGTCATTGACTACTGCGTCTTGTGTACCTAACCTATTCCAGTGATCCACCACTCTCTTTCTTAGCCATTACCAAGTTGTTTTAATGACTGCTGCTTTGTAGTACAGTTTGATATCTGGTATGGTTAGGCAACCTTCCCTAGCATCTCTTTTCATTAATTCCCTTGGTATTCTGGACCTATTGTTCTTCCAGATGAATTTTGTTATTATCCAGCTCTGTAAAATAATTTTTTGGTAGTTTAATTGGTATGGCACTGGACAAGTAAATTAATTTAGGTAAAATTGTCATTTTTATTATATTAGCTCAGCCTAACCAAAAGCAGCTGATGTTATTCCATTTATTTAGATCTGATTTTATTTGTGTGAAAAGTGTTTCATAATTATGTTCGTATAGGCCATGGGTTTGTCTTAGCAGGTAGATTCCCAAATATTTTATAGTGTCTACAGTAACTTTAAATGGAATTTCTGTTTCTGTTTCTTGCTGTTGGGCTTTGTTAGTAATCTATAGGAATGCTGTGGATTTATGTAGGTTTATTTTATACCCTGCAACTTTGCTAAAGTTGTTTATTATTTCAAGTAGTTTTTCACTTGATTCTCTAGGATTCTTCAAGTAAATGATCATATAATCCGCAAAAAGTGATAATTTAGTTTCTGCTTTGCCTATTCTAATTCCTTCAATTTCTTTTTCTTCTCTTATTGCTAAAGCTAACATTTCTAGTACCAAATTGAATAATAGGGATGATAATGGACAACCTTGTTTCACCCCTGATCATATTGGGAATGGATCTAGGTTATCCCCACTACATATAATGCTTGCTAATGGTTTTAGGCAGCTGCTACTTATAATTTTAGAGAAGACTCCATTTATTCCTATGCTTTCTAGTGTTTTTAATAGGAATGGATGTTGTATTTTGTCAAAAGCTCTTTCCGCGTCTATTGAGATAATCATATGGTTTCTGCTAGTTTTGTTGTTGATATGATCAATTATGCTGGTAGTTTTCCTAATACTGAACCAGCCTTTCATGCCTGGAATAACTCCTACCTGATGATAGTGTATTATTCTCCTGATAAGTTGCCGCAATCTTTTTGCTAACATTTTATTTAGAATTTTTGCATCAACATCCATTAGGGAAATTGGTCTATAATTTCCTTTTCTGTTTTGACTCTTCCTGTTTTGGGTGTTAGGACCATATTTGTGTCATAAAAAGAATTTGGTAGGACTCCTTCACCTATTTTCCCAAATAGTCTATAAAGTATGGGAATTAGTTGTTCTTTAGATGTTTGATGGAATTCACATGTAAAACCATCTGGCCCTGGAGATTTTTTCCTAGGGAATTCATTGATGGCTTGCTCAATTTATTTTTCTGAGATGGGGTTATTTAGCTATTTTACTTCCTCCTCTGTTAACCTGGACTGTTTATATTTTTGTAAATATTCATCCATTTCCCTCAGGTTGTCACATTTACGGGCATACAGTTGGGCAACATAATTCCTAATTATTGTTTTAATTTCCTCTTCCTTGGAGGTGAATTCACCCTTTTCATTTTTGATACTAGTAATTTGGTTTTCTTCTTTTTTTTAATCAAATTGACCAAAGATTTATCGATTTTATTTTTTTTCATAAACCAGCTCTTAGTTTTGTTTATTAGTTCAGTAGTTTTCTTGATTTCACTTTTATTAATCTCTTTTGGTTTTCAGTATTTTTAATTTGGTATTTAATTGAGGATTTTCAAATCATTCTTTTTCTAGCTTTTTCAGTTGCATCTCCTTTTATAGGCTCTATCTTCTTGGCCTGGAATGTACTCCTACCTTCAACCTCTTATAATTCTTAGCTTCTTTCAAAAATCCGTTCAAATACAACCTCTTACAAGAAGCTTTTCATGATCCTGCCCAATCAGCAGTTAATACTCTTCCCGTCCCACCTTGTATTTACTTGGTATATTTTTTGTTTTTTACCTACATGCTCTTGACACTGATAGAATGTAAACTCCTTGAGGGTAAGGATTTTTTTTTTCTTTTTTCCAGTGCTTAGCCCAGTTCCTGGCATGTAGTGGGAGTTTAATAAATGCTTATTGAATTGGGTTGAATGATTCAGATTTACTTTACTCCTTTGACCCTTTTCAGAGGCTGCCAAAAGAGCCTGTGATGACTGATTTTAAGATTTGGAAACAGAAGCCTGCAGCAATATTCCACTTTCTTTCTCCCTGGTTCCAGGTCCCAAATATGTGTCAAGTCTTTTTACAAAGGCCTCACATAAACAGTGGCCAAGTATAAGCTGGCATTTTGAGTGTTTGCCTTCATTCACCTTTAGGATAGGCCTTAGGTCAGGAACTATATTTTGCCTTTTTTTGTGTACTCAGCCCTTAGCTCAGTGTCTGATACATAGAAAGTGCTTATTAAATGTTTGTTGACTGATTGGTCTTGTGTTGCCCTTTTTTTAAACTGTCTGGAGAAGTCAAGTTACATCTAGGGTAATGTAAATATTTAGAGCAAGGTTTTCCAAATTGTGTTCTACAGAATTTTTTTTTTTTCAGTGAATGGAGGGGCACTTTAGGAAACATCAAGGTAGCAACATTTTTTCCTCCATACCTATCAAAAATAGTTTTTCTGTACTGTATTTTTCCTTGTGAACATAGGTTTAATATTTTTCTTTTATTTTGCTTCAAAATTATCCCTACCCTTGTGGAAAAGCATTTATCAGTTCTATAAATATATTTCAGATCCCAATAGGAGCTATTAAGCAATTGATAAATAATCAAAGGATATGAACAGGCAGTTTTCAGAGGAAGAAGTCAAAACTACCAGTAGTCATGTAAAAATGCTCAAAATCAGCAATAATTAGAGAACTGCAAATTAAAAGTTATGTGGTACCACTTCATACCTATCAGGTTGTCTGACATGACAGAAAAGGAAAATGACAAATAATGGAGGGAATGTGGGAAAATAGATATGCTAATGTACTTTTGGTGAAACTTTGAAGTGGTCCATCTATTCCAAAGAAAAAAAATTGTGCCTACCCTTTGACTCAGCATTACTGCTATGCTACTAGGTCTGTACCCCAAGGAGGTAAAAGAAAAAGGAAAGGGCCCCATTTATACAAAAAATATTTATAGTTTTTTTTTGCAGTAGCAAAGAATTGGAGACTGAAGGCATACACATCAATTGGGGAATAGCTGAACAAGTTAGGGTAAATGAATGTAATGGAATACTATTGTGCTGTAAGAAATGGTGAAGGGGGGATCGCTTCAGAAAAAAACCTGGGAAGACTTAAGTGAATTGATGCAAAGTGAAGTGAGTGGAACCAGGAGACCATTGTACACAGTAACAGTAATATTGTAAAGGTAATCAACTGTGAAAAGACTGATTTTCACTGATTGATACAATGGTCCATCACAGCTCCAAAGAGCTCATGATGTAAAATGCTATTCACCACCAGATAGAGAACTGGTGGTCTCACAGGGCAGATTTAAGTATGTTTCTTTTTCTTCCTTTCTTTTTGAACGTTGCTTTTGCAGAAATATGTTTTTCATGACTTCATATGTATAGTGGGTGTTAATTTTTTGCCTTCTCAATGGGTAGGGAGAGAGTGATGAATATTAAAGTTGTAGGTACCAATGTATGTTTGTTACAATTTTAAGTCAGTGTAAAGTTGTTGATGTGTAGAGTTGTAGACTAGAAGTAAATGTTATTGACATTATTCTCAAATAAACATCTCTAAAGCAACTCAAACTTATTGATTCTACACAACATGAAACTTAGTATGGATTTCTGAAAGTAACTTTAGGATATTTAGCCTTTTCAAAGTAACCAAAGATTTCTTTGTCTTCCATTTATCAGAAAAGACCATCACATTATATATTTGTTTTAACACTTTAAACATTTACCTATCACAAGGCTCATGTTGAGGTAAGATTGTTGCAAAAACAGTATTTTCTTTTTTTAAATGTTTTTTAAAAAATAAAGTAGCAACAATAAAGCAAAACTTTGAAGTTTAATAAGCAAGCCTGTGAGTTATAAAATTGGTAAAATGAAAATTTAGAAAATAGATCAAGACCTTTAACCAAAGCACTTAAATAATTTATCTATGAAATGTGGAGTACTTACTGAACTGCCTACAAAGTTCTCTCTTCTTCAGTACTTAAAGGATGCACTATTTCATGCCTGTGTGTGCCCCCTCTACTAATTCAGATGGCAACTCCCCTACATCTGCTTTATTGGGCTTCATTCTTCAAAAAAAATTAATCCCTTAATGGTCAGCCCTCTGGTGATGATCATCTCTGCACCTGAACTGGTCCTCAAGAATGTGTATATGGGGGTAATAAAGTGTAAAAGACTGGAAAAGTTGATGATAGAGGTTATAAAGAGCTTTGAATGTCAAACAGGTGTTTATATTTGATCCTGGAGGTAATAGGGAGCCACTGGAGTTTATTGAGGTGGGGGAGGGGGAGTTGACATAGTCAGCCCTGGGCTTTAGAAAGATCACTTTTAACAGTTGATTGGAGGGTGATTTGTAGTGGAGAGACTTACGATGTGGGAAACAATCAGCAGGCTATTACAGTAGTCTGGTGTAAGAGAAGAGGATATATTTGAGAGATGTTTCAAAGGTAAAATCAACAAGCCTTGGCAATAGATTGGTTAGGGTGGGTAAGAGAATGAGGAGTTAAGGGTGACACCTGGGTGTGAGTCTGGGTGACTGGGAAGATGGTAATACCCTTGAAACTAATAGGAAGTTAAGGAGAGGAGAGATTTTGCAGAGAAAGAGAATTAGTTCCATTTGGAAAATATGTTTACACTATCTATGGGATATCCAATTTGGGATGTCTAATACGCAGTTGGAAATGTGAGACTGGAGGTCAGGAGAGATGTTAGGGCTGGATAAGCAGGACTGAGAATCATCAGCATAGAAATGATAATTGAATCATTGGGAGCTGATGAAATCACTAAGTGGTGTAGTATAGAGGAAAAGAGAAGAGGGCCCAGGACAGTTCTGTGGGGGACACCCATGGTTAGCTAGCATGACCTAGATGATGTAGCAAAGAAGACTTAAGAAAGAGGACTCAGGTAGAAGGAGAACCAAGTGAGAGTAGTGTCCTGAAAGCCTAGAAAGAAGAGAATGTCAAGAAGAGGGTAATCATCAGTTTCAAAGGCTTCAGAGAGTTCAAGAAAAATGAGAATTGAGAAAAGGCCATTAACTTTGGCAATTAAGAGATTTGGAATTAGTTGAATGGTCAGATTGGGGGTAGTTGTTAATCGCTTTCAAGTTGGAAGGTCATTTCCAAGGAAGTGCTCTGGAGATCTGTATTTGACCCTGTGCTGTTTAATATTTTTATCGGTGACTTGGATAAAAGCCAAGATTACATCTTTATCAAATGTGCAGATGACACAAAGTTGGGTAATATAAGTAACACTGAATTATAGAGACAGGATTTAAAAAGAGCTTTTTTATTAAATTAATTTATTTTTAGTTTTCAACATTCATTTCTACAAGATTTTGAGTTCCAAATTTTCTCCCTATTTCTCCCCTCCCCCCACCCCAAGACAGCATGCATTCTGATTACCCCTTCCCCCAATCTGCCTTCCCTTCTATCACTTCCCCCCTGCCTTCTCTTATCCCCTTCTCTTCTATTTTCCTGTAGAGCAAGACAGATTTCTATACCCCATTGCCTGTATATCTAATTTCCCAGTTGCATGTAAAAACAGTTTTTAACATTTGTTTTTAAAACTTTGAGTTCCACATTCTCTCATTTCCTCTCTCCCCACCCACACCCATTGAGAAGGCAAGCAATTTGCTATAGGTGTGATATGCATAGTCATACAGAACACTTCCATAGCAGTCATGTTGTGAAAGACTAACTATATTTCCCTCCATCTTATCCCCCCTCCCCATTCTCTCCTTTGAACCTGTCCGTCCTCAAAAGTGTTTGCTTCTGATTACCTCCTCCTCCATTTTGCCCTCTCTTATCCCCTTCCTCCCTGCTTTCCTGTAGGGTAAGATAGATTTTAATACCCAATTGAGTGTGTATATTATTTTCTCCTTAAGCCAAATCCGATGATAGTAAGGTTCACTCATTCCCTCTCACCTCCCCCCTCTTCCCGTCTATTGTAAAGGCTTTTTCTTTCCTCTTTTATGTGAGACAATTTACCCCAGTCTACCTTTCCCTTTCTCCTTCTTTCATTACAATCCTCTCTCACCCCTTATATTTTTTTAGATATCATCCCTTCATATTCAACTCACCGTGTGCTCTTTCTATATATGTATATGTACACATATATACATATATATACATATACACCTATATACACTTACATACATATATACACACATATGTATATGAGTGTATATATGTATGTGTGTATGTGTATACACACACACACACACACACACATATACAAACATATATTCCCTCTAACTACTCTTATACTGAGAAAGTTCTCATGAGTTGCAAGTATCATCTTTTCATGTAGGAATATAAACAGTTCAACTTCAATAAGTCCCTTATGATTTCTCTTTCCTGCTTACCTTCTCTTGCTTCTCTTGATTCTTGTATTTGAAAGTCAGATTTTTTATTCAGCTCTGGTCTTTTCATCAAGAGTGCTTGAAAGTCCTGTATTTCATTAAATATCTATTTTCTCCTCTGAAGGATTATGTTCAGTTTTGCTGGGTAGGTGATTCTTGGTTTTCATCCTAGCTTCTTTGACCTCCAGAATATCATATTCCAAGCTCTCCCTTAAAGTAGAAGCTGGTAAATCTTGTGTTATCCTGATTGTGTTTCCACAATACTTGAATTGTTTCTTTCTGGCTGCTTGCAATATTTTCTCCTTGATCTGGGAACTCTGGAATTTGGCTACAATATTCCAAGGAGTTTTCCTTTTGGGATCTCTTTCAGGAGGTGATCAGTGGATTCTTTCAATTTCTATTTTCACATATAGTTCTAGAACATCAGGGCAATTTTCCTTGATAATTTCTTGAAAGATTATGTCTAGGTTCTTTTTGATTGTTGCTTTCAGGTAGTCCAGTAATTTTTAAATGATCTATCCTGGATCTATTTTCTAGGTCAGTTGTTTTTCCAGTGAGATATTTCACATTGTCTTCTATTTTTTTTATTCTTTTGGTTTTGGTTTATAATTTTTTGCTTTCTCATAAAGTCATTAAGCTTCCATTTGCTCCATTCTAATTTTTAAGGAATTGTTTTCTTTAGTGAGCTTTTGGATCCTCTTTTCCATTTGGCTGATTCTACTTTTTAAGGCATTCTCCTCATTGGCTTTTTGGACCTCTTTTGCCATTTGAGTTAATCTATTTTTTAAGGTGTTATTTTCTTCAGTATTTTGGGGGAGGGTCTCTTTAGCAAGCTGGTTTGACTCATTTTTCATGATTTTCTTGCATCACTCTCATTTCTCTTTCTAATTTTTCCTCTACTTCTCTTGCTTGATTTTCAAAATCCTTTTTGAGCTCTTCCATGGCCTGCAACCAGTTCATATTTTTCTTGGAGGCTTTTCTTGCAGGAGGTTTGACTTTGTTGTCTTCTTCTGGTTGTATATTTTGATCTTCTTTGCCACCAAAGTAAGATTCTATAGTCTTTTTTTTTTTGTTTACTCATTTTCCCAGCCAATTACTTGACGTTTTAGCTCTTTGTTAAGGTAGCACTCTTCTTCCCATGTCAAGGGTGTAGTGTCCCAATCTTCAGAGATTTTGTGTAGCTGTTTTCAGACATACTCCTAGGGACCTGTAAATTTTCAGTTCTCTCAAGGTGGTATGATGAAAGGAGAGGTGTTTACTCATCTCCTTGCCTATGCTGAGGTCTATAAGTGACCACAAGCTTTCTTTCCTGCCTTAGAACTATGAGGAGGATTCCCTCTCCATTGCCCTCACAAGCTCTGCCACACCAGTGCTCCTCTGCACCCCAGGACTGCCACATAGGACTGTTACCTAGATTGAAGCACAGGCAAAGCAAAAAAATCCTGCCTCAGCCAGCAAAGAGATGCTCCTCTGATCAGCTGCTGGATCCCCCCACCACCTGTGGGCTGAGAACTCTGGAATCAGCCACCTCTGCCACTGCTGCCACCCTGGGGCTGGGGTGGGACCATGCTCGTTTCTCACCCATGTCTCTTGACCTTCTAACTTGTCTTTGGCATGTGTGGGTTGAGAAGTCTGGAAAATGCCATGGCTGTCAGTGATTCATTCCCCTCAGGCCTGCTCTGGCCCCATCTGTGCCCGCATGGCCCTCTCTGGCTGGTACATCAGACCTTTCCTGTTGACCTTCCATGTTTTCTTGGGCTGGAAATTTGCTTTACGCTGTCATTTTGTGGGTTCTGTTGTGCTAGAATTTGTTTAGAGTCATTTGTTTGGAGGGGTTTGGGGGAACACTCAAGCAAGTCCCCACCTTTACTTCACCATCTTGATTCTGTGCCCTGCCCCCCAAAAAAGATCTTATCTAGAACTTTGCAACTCATTGAAAGGGATGAAATTTATTAAAGATAAAGTCTTACATTTGACTTCAAAAAAGCAACTTCAGAAGTCAAGATGTGTCCAGCGTGGCTTGACAACATTTTGTAAAATATCTTGAGATAAACATCTGTGGACTACAGGTTCAGTATTAAGTCAGCATGATATGACAGCCAGATAAATTAATGCCATCTTAAGCTACACTGAGAGTCATAGCTTCTGTGAATAAGTGGTGATAATCTTGTTGTCAGGTTAGCTTTTTAGCAAGGTCACATCTAGAACTGTTTGTTCATTTCTGGGCACCACAGTTTTAGGAATAATATAGGTAAGCTAGAAAAGGAGGAGGAGAGCAGTGCCATGTGATGATCAGTCAAAAGACTATTGGGAGAAGACTCAGGCCCACTCAGGTGGAAGTTGCAAAGATACAAATTTATTATTGATGTATGAGACAGCTTCTTAATAATTAAAAATGGAATGGAATGCCTCAGGAGGGAATGCGTTCCACTTCATTGGAGTTATTTGTGCAGAGCCTGGATAACCACTTGTAAGTTATAGTAGGGATTATTTTTCAGGTGTAGGTAAGATAAAATGGCCAGTGAGATCTGTTTCAATTCAAAAACCCTGTAATTCTGTGAAATCATTCATATTTAGTTTAGTCGTATTAAAACCCAGAATATTTCTTCTAATTTTTAGTAATGAGAACAAATGACCAAATTTGATGAGCCAACAACTGTGCTTGCTATGTACAAAGCAAATTGGAAATCCTGAGTAGAGTTAAATAGTTTAGTGAATGGATTGGAGGGAAAGGTCAGCTCTGTTGACAGCCAAACTCCTCTGATTATACCCCCTGCTCCCAAAAGGTGAAGGTGGAGTGAGGGTTGGGGGCAAGGTAGCTTTGCCTAACATTGTGCCTTGGATATAGATGTTATATGGTGAAATCCAAAGACAAAAATGAAAACAATCCCAGCACTCCAGAAAGCTTACCGTATACTTAGAGGAAATAATTATTTTTATTTACATACACACACACACGTATGTATGTGTGTGTATATATATATATATGTATATATATATGTATGTATGTATATATATTTGTTTATATATATGCACACACACAAAATAGATTCTGAGAGGGACAAGCAACCCAATAAATGCTTGCTATTGATTCTGGTGGTACTAATCTTAGGCCTTAATATATTCTCTGGTAAACCAGCCTTGCATGGGTTCCTAATGTTCAATTCAATAAACATTTATTAATTGTCTACTTTGTGCAAGGCACTACACTAGGCTAGACACTGGGAATACAAAGACAAGAGTAAAACTGTACCTCCCACCCCACTTTTCCCTTTTTGGAGTGGCGGGTATGATTTGAGGAGTTGGACAGCCAACAAGAGTTGTCCTCTCCCTTCAATCCACTAACTAAACTCTGTTTATCCTTGTTCAGTTTTTCCAGTTTGTTTTGTATATAGCTAATATAGTTGTTAGACCACTGAATTTGCTCATCTGTTCACATTATAGAAAACTAGAGGGGATGTATTGAGCCTAACTTTCTGTCAGTTTGCTTTCTATATAGCAATCATAGTTATTGGCTCATTGAGCTGTTCATCTGTTCATAATTACCAAAAATGAGAGGGAATATTGATTATAACATTTTACATATTCTTGGTTTTAAGCTTGGACTTCTTTTACAGATGGGGAAGCTGAGGTTCAGAGAGCTGAGATATCTTTCCCAAGGTCACAAAAGCAAACACCTGGATTTGAACCCCTGTCCTCTTGACTTCACATCTAGTGTCCTTTATTTTATACCGCATTGCCACTCTGTGCAGTTATTTTTCTTTTCAACAACTTTTTTTCCTTAGGTTTTTTTTTTTTGTTTGTTTTTAATGTGATAAGAACCAAACTTTTAGTTGAAAACAAAAGCTAATAATGTGCTAAAAGCTAGAAAGAAACATACCACCAAAATTTTAGGTTGAAAACAAAAACGTCATGAGCAAAATATGCCATATTAACTGACTTATGACCCAGACTCATGTGTTTTTCATGTGGTTTTACATTTCAAACCCTTCCCTGTTCCAGACTTCCCTATTACTGTTGAGGGCACTACCATTCTCATAGTTCCCCAGGCCTACAATCTAGGAAGCATTCTGGACTTCCCACTATTTCTCATCTCCCCTCCCCTCACATCCAAGCTGTTGCCAAGACCTGTCAGTTTCACTTCTGTAACATCTCTAGAATATGTCCCCTTCCGTCTGATACTGCCAACATCCTTGGGCCTTTTAGTGGAGGCCTCAGAGTGGATTGGCTTTCATCCTCAATATATTTGGGTTTTTGTAAGAGAAATTTAAACATCAAGTTCATGAATCATCAGCACAAGGGCTAATTGTCAGCTGCAGAGTCCCATAGGCTGGAGAACTTCAGAGGATTTGCTCTTACAAGTCATCTGAACCAATTAGAGCCCAGATAGAAATTGCTCTTTGTCTCTTTTTAGGTGACTGAACTGGGAAGTTATGCATAGTTGGATTTATAAAGATGATTTTCCTTTATAGGCAGCTCCCTGATATTAGTAGACAGCAAGTGAAGGGTACAATTTTTCAGAGATGAATTTGGTCTGCTGGATTTATGCCCCCTTGTAACCGTTCTACTTCATGTGCAAATAGGTCCTTCCTTTTAGGGAGACCCCTTCCCCCAACCTAAAGGTACACCAGGCTTTAGCTAGGGGCTTTCCACACTACACTAATAAATAAGCCACAGCAATTGGTGAAGTTCAAATGGGAGATGGGGGCAGTCCCCAGCAGCTCTCTGAGTAAATAGGAGTGCCCACACCAATAGGTTCTTGGGAGATGATCAGAGGAGGAATCATGTTCACTGCCAAGTAAGGTGGGCAGAGATGATCTTTCTTAGGAGGAGCTTTGAGTGTAGATTTTGAAATGTGACGTGGATAAGAAAATGATTGATAGTTAGCCTATGGTATATATTAAAGAGGTTACTTCTTAAAACAAAAAAAGAAGCAGCATTGATCACAAAGACCTAGAATGTCTGATTTAAAAAAAAACAAACAGTTTATGCCAGACTAATCTTCTTTTATTTTTTTTTAATAACAAATTTAAGCAGGGGATCTGTAGGTGTTTTGTGTGTGTGTGTGTGTGTGTGTGTGTGTGTGTGTGTGTGT
The DNA here is from genome assembly GCF_011100635.1 of Trichosurus vulpecula. NCBI lineage: Eukaryota > Metazoa > Chordata > Mammalia > Diprotodontia > Phalangeridae > Trichosurus > Trichosurus vulpecula. The sequence goes on from NC_050574.1 coordinate 186,000,722, forward strand.
ATGTATGTGTATATTATAGCAAAGAATTTGTTTAAAGTATCCCAAGCTGTTCTTATGGAAAACATGGAGAGATGTAGACTAGATGTATGGCTTTTGAATGCCTTATTTTCTTTTAACTCTCAACTAAAGTACCACCTCCTCCATAAACCCATTCCTGATTTCTCTTCCCATAAATTCTGCTCAAATTTTCCTACATTACTTCATCTTGATCTCTTCTTTTGTCCCGTCACTTCTTATCTTGTACTTACTTGTGTACATGCCATTTCCATCTTTTATATTGTAAATTCCCTATGACTATAGAGATTTTCACTTTTATTGTCTTGAACCCAGCACACTGGGTTTTAAATGTGTGTTGGGCTGGAAGGAATTGTCTTGTTCTACTCTAGAGTAGTGTGTAGTATGTCATTTATAGGATCATAAGATCAAAGATTCAAAGCTGGAAGAAGGGACCTTTTAAGCACTTAGTCCAACCATGCTTTCAGATGAAGAAATTGAGGCTCAGAGAGATTAAGTGCTTTTCGTGGAGTGGAGTAAGTAAAAGTTAAAGCCTGGATTTGAACTTATGTCTTCATGTATCTATTTCCCAGTTCAGCACTATCCATTAGGTCATACTGCCTCTCAAAATTTATAGTACCCACTACTCCCAAGTGATTTACTATCCAATTGGCCTAACCATGGGCCTAAACCTACTTAGCTTCCATGATCAGATAAGATCAGATATTTTCAGGGTGATATAACTTCTCTTGTTTCATCTTTAAAATTATGCAGTTGGACTAGATGAGGTACCTTTTACCTCTCCATCTATGACCTCATGATCTTACTCCCTTTCATGAAATGCTGGCTCCATGGTCAACCAGCTGACTATGATAAACTAAAGTGTATGTATAAGCAATTTTGGATGTTTAAGGTTACACACAGATGAACATTAGGGAAAATGTTGGTAAGAATACCTGTTAAAAGTTAAAAGGGCAATTATTGAACCCATCCCTAGAAGTGTATGCATTTATGGCATTTGAAAAACTGCCTGAGTTCTGGTATCATTTTCTAGAAGAAAATGCAAATTAAAAATGAGCGGTAGTATTACAGCATTAGTATTCACTAATAGAAAAATCTTTGTCAGTGTTTCTTTCAAGAATGTTATAGAAAGGGTATCAGACTAAGAATCAGGTTTTAATCATGGTTTTGTTTTTAATTTGTTTTGTTTCCTGGGGCAATCACTTTGGTCTCAGTCACTTCATTTCTAAAATTCAGTCTTTAGAATAAATTTTCTCTTGTCCTTTCCATTCCTAAAGTTCTACGATTCTATGGATTTCTAACCTCTGGAGCTTTATGGCAAACACAGAGTAATTTAAGCTCAGTAGTATACTTTCTTTTTGATATCAAAAAATGTCTTTATTTTTTGTAGCTGAATAGTAGTTGGAATGATAGTTGGTTGTCTTGTATGTGTTGACCTGAAAGTTTGGTTAAAGGAGGCACACTGGCTAGGTTATATATAAATTCATAATGTTTATTCCCTTAAAGCTAGTAAAGCTAGCTTACTTGTATGTACAAAGAGCCAGAGCATAAGTTCTGACTGCCTGAACAAGGAATGAGAAGGTTTAAATACATTTTTAGTCCCAACTCAGCATGTCTGTGTTATTCGATTTTATGATCTCCATATCATAAGAAAGGAAGTTTCTTAGTTGAACAAGACAATTGACAAGGTAGTGTCCTTTAGAGATTATGATCCCAAGATGCAAATGTCCCTAGAATATCAAGATAAGAGAAATCCCAGTGTTCTCGTTGCAGACATCCTGTCACCTACAGGAAAGATGCCCCTTGTCAATCTTATCTGGTCTTTGAAGTTGCTGACACAGAAAAGGCATTTTTAGAGTAGAGCAAAAGCAATCTGGATGCTTTCGATATTATTGGGATTCAAATAATCTGAAAAGATTGTCATATGGTATTGAATCTTTAGCAGTATAGAGGCTTTATTAGTACAGTAGAGGATTTGAAGGAGATCCTAGAGTAAACACAATTGAAATAAAAATATTCAATGTGATCTTTAGGATTATTCCCCCCTGCCCTTTTAGGTTCTAGTACAGTTGTACTAGTACTATTTAGCAAGCTATAGCCCTATTCAATGAATAAGGCTATCAAGGTAGCCTAGGGAGAAAATAAGTATTTTAATAAACATGTCTACTTTCTTATGTTTTGGGGAATTATTAACATTTTTAAAACCACTCTTAGAGAGTTGTGGAAGAAATCAGTGATTTTTAAAATGAGATTTTAAAATTGAATGGTTTTCTCAGTTTGTATTTTTAGATTCTAGTTTAATTTTTTTTAAAGAAACAAAAATTATTATTTCCACATAAGGCAAGGATCATTTTGTTTTTATTTTTGTTATCCCCAGCATCTAGCACTGGGCTTTGACACACGGTAGCTATTTAATAAATGCTTCCTAATTTGAATTATCAGCTTTCTTTTAATAGTTCACAAAGAATACAGTAGTGTAAGCAATGGCTATTTAAGAAATTCAGAAAAGTCTTAGCTCTCTTTATGGAAAAGGTAAGACTTTGTTTAGATAATCATAATGTGCTCAATACGTGTATATCCACAAATAAATACTTCTTTGATGACCTGAACTCATTTGACAGCTTTGTAAATTTGTGTTTTTTAAATTTCAGGTGGTATTTTATTTATAATGGCATCTTGTCTACTTAAAAACATGCAAATATTTTGTTTCCACAGAAACCTGCTAATATTTTAGTTATGGGTGAAGGTCCTGAGCGAGGAAGAGTAAAAATTGGTATGTTATATCTTTGTTAAGTCACAGTGCTGAACATTTTTAGATCTTTTAAAGGAGTTCTATTACTTAACTTTTTTTGTAATGATATGTGTATATTCATATATGATGGAAATAATTTTTAAAGAACATTTATTCAAATTGAAAATTTTTTCACATTCATGAAAGTTACCAGATAGGCCTGGAGACCAAAGCATTCTTCTTATGAAGCAGGCAGTGTATGTGTCCCCAAAAACCTATTCCTTCATTATATATAACCTGCACAGGTTATTTAATGTAGAGACTAGATTCACCTCTACTCAAATGACTAGTTAGTGCTAGCTCTCATTATGTATTGTGTGATGGAACAAAACATGTACCAAGACCCATCAGTTCTATTTCTCCAGGGCAATAGAATATAAATATACTTGTTTTTCTGGAGACTAAGACTGGATTAAAAACTACAGTTTCTTGATAAAAGTCTGTTGATCAGCCATTTATGCCGATAGCTTAAAATAATAAATCCTAAAACAGTCTATCTTTTAAAAAAAATACTGATGTGAGTGTTTGTCTTTTTGAAAGCAAATAAATAACACAAGCATTCTATACTCTGGGGTCTATGTTCTTTAATAGCATCTTTAATAGCATTATTTAATTAAAAATTAAATAACAATTCCATGTATTTCTTGATGATCTGAGACTCTAAGGAAAGAACAAATGTATCATTTCTCTCATTTTTCATTGTCATTTCCATAATTGTGTTAGTCATATATACTTAAGCTACTTTATGTTTTTGCACTAGGAAATGATGAAGTGCTTTCACAAAATTATATTTAACTTAAAGTAGGAAGACTAGTAGACCTGTGCACCAAATTTAATGTTTTGCTTTGCAGAATTCCATATCAACTGACAGGTTCTTCTCTACCAAAGTGTGAGCTTCTCATGCCTTTCACCCTTCTTCATCTCTGTTTCCCCTATATAAGTCCCTGGTATTTCTTTTCAGTTGATAGTTTTATATCAACTATACACATCCTGGCTACACAATCTAAATTTTTACGACTTAGACTGTGCAAACTTTTGATCAAATGTCCTTCATAGTAACTCTCAAATCACATCTTCCGGAGAACAGGCCACTAAACATCTCTTTAGACCTTATAGGTAACCCAGCATCAAAGGAGAAAGGTGTCTATCAAATTTGATAAAATTCAAATGTAAGCTTCTAGCAAAGCTTAAAAAATGAGAGAACCTGCCAAGCAATACTTTTTCTAGCAAAGCTTAAGAAAGAGGAGAGAACCTGCCAAGTAATACTTTTACATGTACTCTTTAGTGTGAGATTTTACATAAAATATTTAAATTCTCTAATTTGGTGTTATTAAACTTCTTATTAAAGTAAAAGTTCTTCAGGGGGTATGGGAGGAGGTGGAGAAGCTAATGTGTGCAGATTGACACATTTGAAAGGAAGTGTTACTTTTAACTGTAATTATTTCTTGAAGTATGATTACATAGAATTATAATCCTTTGCCAGATTAGTGATTACTATATTCTCTTATTCAAATAATTGAAATACAGTAGAACAATGCTTGCTTTGTTGAAGAGCTCCTTTAGGAGAGAAGCTAACCTTACTTAATTGTTCTTCAATTTTAAAGAATACTGGGTTAAGCTTGAAACTAGTGAACAGATGATATAGAAGTTATTTTAGATAGATCTCTTTATAATATGTATATATACATATATATTCAGTTCATACACATAAACTGGATTTCAAATCTATCATAAATGACTTTTGGAAAAGTCATTTAACCACTCTGGTCTTTAGTTTCATCTGTAAAATTATGGGGTTGAACTGGATGATCTTTGTGATCCCTTCAAGCTTTAAAATTCTGTGATTTAGTCATTTAAATCTAACATAAGTCCATGGAAGAAGCATCAATGGTGACATTAAAATACTCGTGCCTCTCAATTATCCATGCCAGTAGAATAGGCGCAGACAATTTAAAGTAGCAGATCATTCATCCATCTTTGTTGGAACTGTACGCCACAGACGGTCTTCAGTAACATCAAAACCCATCTTAGGGAGATGGAAATCTGACTGTGAGAATAGGGTCATATTTACCAAGGGGAGCAGGACTGTGGACTTGATCTAATTAAAGATTTGGGTGACAGTGAATAGCACTCAAGGTATACAGATATCTAAGTTGGTTGTATAAAGAACCTTATTAAGAAATAAAAGTTTTATTACTTCAGACTCTTATTTTTTTACATGAGTACTATGAAATGTTGCATAATCAGTAAAACTTGCAAACATCTATTTTCCTAATATTAAAATGGATTTTTTTGTTTTGTTTTAAATTTCACAGCTGACATGGGCTTTGCACGATTATTTAATTCACCTTTGAAGCCTTTAGCAGATTTGGATCCAGTAGTTGTAACATTCTGGTACCGAGCTCCAGAGCTCCTTCTTGGAGCAAGACATTATACCAAAGCTATTGGTGAGTAGAACTAATTAAAAATTGCTACTTAGCTATTACTCTTGTGAAATAGTCTTTAAAATCTAAGAGTTGGAAGGGACCTCAGCAGTCAGCTAGTCCAACCTCATCCAAAGCATGAATCCTGTCTATTACATTACCAACAAGTGATCATTCAAGCGAGCCTCTATTTGAAGACAACCAGTGATACAGAGAATGCACTCTTTCCCCCCAAAAAAGATCATTCCATTTTTTGGACAGTTCTAATTGTTCAGAGAATTTTCCTTATGTTGAACCAAATTGTTCTTCCCTATAATTTCTACTTATTGGTCCTAGTTCTGCCTTTGAGAGTCAAATAGCAGAACAAGTTTAATCCTTCAATTATTTAACCACATCATTTTGGAAGGGCTAAGTAGACATGACGTGATAGATGAGATTGGAGAAGATATTCCATAAATATTGTATGGCTTAACAAAAGACACATCCATGCAAGGAGGAAGGAATAGGAAGCCATAAGTAGGAAGCTTCTATATGTTTGACAACATAGACTGAAGAGTAGTGTGGGGTGAGAACAATTAGGTATGGTAAGCTTCTAACTGAATTATTTTAAAGTCCGTAGTTGAAGTATTTTAAGTTGATTTGTATAGTGATTGGGAATCAATGAAAAATTTTGAGTGGAGAATAAAATGGGCAAAATTATGTAAATAAAAAGTGATCTAAAATTAGTATGCAAGACATAGAAGATACTGAAAGTGAGATATATGTTGAGAAGGAAGCTGCCATAGGTGATCAAAGGCTTGAAACAAACTAGCCCCCTCTTCCTCTTTCATTTGCCCACCTCTTTTTATCCCCGTCTACATTTTTGCTTTTATCCATCAAGCCACATTCTTCCTAGCTTTAGCAGTCCTACATATTCTGATGTCTCTTCTATGCCATGAATTCTATGCTAGAATTTGGAACAAGATTTTGTGTTATGTTAAAAAAAAATAGTCCCATCTGCTTTTCCTTTATGCAGCCGTATTTTATAGCATCATTTTGTAGATTTCTTAATTGACTCTTTAAGACTATTATAGGTCAACTTGGTGTATAATTGCAATATAAATTGTTACTTGACAATTTCTTAGTAAGAAAGGATAGTTGGCCAACTTAGAGTATCTTTAAATTCATGCTGTGTGAAAAAATTGTCCAGAGATCAGTGTTTAAAACATTACTTACCTTGACCAAAGATGTTTTCATTTGAAAGTATTGACTAAACTTGTTGGCTCTTTGGTGTGAAATACAAGAATTGAGAAATTCATTTATTACTGGGAAATAGAAACCCAGGTTCATAGCAAAGATAACCTTTTTGTATCAGTGATAGGTTTTCTTTCAATAACAGATAGATGATAATTCATTTACTTCCAAATTGTACTTTGCTGAGGTTGACAATACAGTTAATTTTTGGCTCTGAGGATCTCTACAAATTTTATACTGGGCTACAATTAGTGTAGCTAACTAGAAAATAAGCTTTTAAAAAGTTTCCTCCCTTCATTGATTTGCATATGAATAATTTTTTAAAGTTTAGTACATATACTGGCCAAAATAATCAATTTTTCCTGAATTTGTTGTCTATCTGTTGTGTGCACAGTGGATCACATATCACCTGCCATCTTCTTATTTTTTTAAACGACAAGTCTGTCCATCTTTTTTTCCTGTTTGTGTTTCAAAATTTTTTTCAGTAGTGAATAATTCTGGTAAGTAACATGAGGCAATAAGAAAATAAATATATAGTTTGAATTTTGTGAAATGAGTTTACAGCATAAAAACAGAGCAGTCACCTTGACCCCCTTTATGCCATTTTCACTGAGCTAGTCACAGATACTGAAAAACAGCTCACGGGTTGAGATACAGCTGTAACTGAAAGGAACATTTTGAAGTGCTACATGCTCTTTGAGAACAGGAATACTGCTTCAATAAGTATTTGAAGTTGGAAGTTGACTTTTTCCTACTAGCAATAGAAGTTTACTAATTAGGATTAATGACAGAGCAGTTATTGAGCTTTTCAAATAAGGAGGGAGACAAAAATGATAACATAATCATTTCATCACGCAAAAGTACCCTGCCTACCTGTTTTAAAAAGGTATTGCTTAATTTTAAATTTGTTTTATTTTCAATTATCACTTCTGATATAAGGGGCCTTGAAACCTGTTTTATGGATGTGATTTTGATTTAGGCATAAGTAACTTCACTCAACTATTCTAAGTTTAGACTGAGACTTAGAGTAAGGTGGGAGGGAGGTGGAACAACAGGATTTAAAATGTGGAATTTAAAATTAATGTAATTTCATGATATTTATTGTCCATAAGTTAATTGTTTAGGAATGAATACACTTTCCTTTTTTTATAAAGAATCCTTCCCCTATCTCCACTCACCCCTCCAAAAAAAAAAAAACCCAACAATGCATTTTCTTTTGGAAAGATCCACTTTATTTTCCTCCTTTCCTTTTCTATTTTCTTTTTCCTTTTTCTCTTTCTTTTTTTTCCCCTTAAAGATATTTGGGCTATAGGGTGTATATTTGCAGAGCTACTAACTTCAGAACCAATATTTCACTGTCGACAAGAGGACATCAAAACTAGTAATCCTTATCACCATGACCAGCTGGACAGAATATTCAATGTAATGGGATTTCCTGCAGGTACATATCGCATTTTTATCACTTATTTAATTTTAGATATCTGCGTTTGAAAAGATGTATTTTTTAAAATAAAGGTTAAACTAAATAAAGCATAAAAGTTGTTTATATAGAATCTTTTGTTCAAAAGGTCGCACAAATATATACCATTATACATATTTAGTTTGCATATTAAATGGTGACCTGGGTTTGTAGAGGGAATATGGATAGAAATTGTTTTATGTTTGAAAAATGACAAAATATTTTTAAAATTTTTATTCTTTTAAAGATCCCACAACAGGATCACTGAAATTTAGGGTTCCATGTAGGAATAGGATATAGTAGAAGTCACTGTAGTTCTATTTTCCCATTTCATATAAGACAGGGTAGACATATGATTTATCATTTTACTTTTCAGAGGGAGAAATTGTACTTACCCTTCATCTGATAGGAAGTCCTAAGCAGAGGTGGAGTCAGAGTTAAGATTTTGTGTCTCCAGATTCTTTACAGTATCTATAAGTTTATGCTATCTAGTTTTTCAGAGGGAGATGGACTAGTAATAAACACACAACTATGGTATATGCTCAGCACCTTGCTAGGTGCTGTTATAAAAGAAATATGACAGAACTGTCCTTAAAGAGTCTACTTGAAAAAATAAGACCTATACTAGAGCAACTAGAAAATATAAGGTTTTTTCCCCAGTAAATGTTTACTAATTTTTTGCTATAGGGGACCATTGTTGTTACTTAATTGGTATAGAAAACTTCCCAGTAATGAAACTCCTTCTACCAATTCAGATCAACAACTGCTTCACAATATGCAGACTTAGAGAGGCCTGGGAGCTCTGACAGGTTAAGTAAATTGCCCAGGATCATACAGCCAGTCTATGTCAGAGGCTAGACTTGGACTCAGGTCTTGAGGCTGGCTTTCTGTCAGTTAGCATGGGTGCCATGTAGTCTCTCAGCATCATAAACACAAACTAATTTATAATTAAGTGAGAAATTATTATGTGAAACAGACTATAATTGTTTAGAAGGCAGAAAATGCTATAGTCCTGGATTAGCCACAGAAGACTTCCTGAAAAAAATGTGAATTAGACCTTGTGGAAGATTTAGTGTTTGAGTAGTCACAGCCAAGTTGAGAAGTCATTAAACTTGAGGAAAAAAGCATAAACAAAGGTCCAGAAGCAAGAGTGAACATGACTTCTATGAAATCTGCTAGAATAGACCAGAAATAACATGGACTGTTGAAAAATAGTGATAAATAAATTGGTAAGTGAGGGGAGATCAGACTTTAGAGAGCACTGAAGGTCTGCCAGAAGAGTTGGAATTGATGTAATAGGGAACAAAAAACTATTACAAATCCCTGAGCAAGGAAGTGACATGACAAATGAAAGATTAAACGATTTAGGAAAAATGATTTGAAACACCATGCAAGATATTGGATTGAAGAAAATTTATTTTTTTGAGAAACTATCTAGGAGGTTGTTGGAGTAATCCAGGTTTGTAGTAATGAGGGTCTTAACTAATGTGATGACAAAGGAAATGTAGATAAAAGACAAACATGAGGCATCTTACAGGAAGAATTGATTGGACTTGGTAGATTGTATAAAGAAGATGAAAGAGAGAAGAATCAAAGTTACTAAGATTTCTAACTTTAGAAATAGGAAGAATGATATTAACAAAGAGATAGTGAAGTGGGGAAACTGGCAGGATGGGGATTCTCATTTTAGGAGTAAATGTAAATAAAGAATGTCCATTCACTATCTTCAGTATTGTTATTTAGTGGGAAGTTGTAGTAGGAGAATATTTGGTCTTGAGGAGTAAAGTAAAATCATCTCAACCATATATACATGTATACCTACACACACACACACACACACACACACACACACACTCTCGTGTGTGTGTGTGTGCTAACGGTGCTAATAAAGTGTTTCATTGTACTTAATACAGTACTATGCACCCAGTGTGCACTCAGTAAATGTTCATCAGTAGTTGTGGTAAAGATAGTCATCTGGGCATAGCCTTCTAAGGAACTCTTAGACAAAACAAAACAAAACAAACTGGCTAGATAGGACAAACAGATGATGTCTTTCTTAGGAATTCTATTCTAGGTAATAAATCTTCTTGTAAGTAATAAAATTTTCTTCACCCAAACCATTTTGTTTCTAGGACTTTTGAGTAATTTTCATTGACTCTGAAAGTAAAATTCATTTGAGAATAAGTTATACTACATTTACTTCTTAATAGTTAACATTATATTACTGTGAAGAAATGTATGTGATAAAGAATGAGATAAAGAGGCAAGGCCAGATCATTAGAGGCTCTGGTTTCAAGACCTGGCTCTGCCACTTATTATCTGTGTAACCTTAGGGAAGTCACTTAACTTTTTGGCCTCAGTTTCCTTATATGTAAAATGAGGTCCCTTCCAGCTCTAGATCTTTGAGCATGAGAATTATGAGAAAAGTTTGTTACCGGTTTTAAAAGCTACCAAACAAGAATACCTTTCACTTACCTTTGAGAAAATTACAGATGGGACCAGCAAGGTTTAGTTCAAGAAGTGAAATTAGATGAATTATACCATGTGGCATAATAAAGATTGGGGTGACATCCTAAAATAGAGTTGACCAATATTTTGTGCACTGACAGTAAGAAGTGGGGCAATATAATATTAATGAATGTACTTCACAGATAAAGATTGGGAAGATATAAAAAAGATGCCTGAACATTCAACGTTAATGAAAGATTTCCGAAGAAATACGTAAGTCACAAGAAAATGCATTTTGTTGCATGCTTTTTATTTAGTATGGAGTCCTATCATTTTGTAATTCCCATGTGAACAAGGTGTGAGGCCTGACATCACTCAACTACATTTGTTAGCTACTTTCTCATTCATTAAGATAAATAATTTATGTTCGGTGAATAATTAACAACATGGTTCTTGCCCATTTACTATTCATGTGGTGAAAATATTATGTATTGATTGTATATACATATATCCCAATTGGCATCATTAATTGGTAAAATGAAAATATGATTACAGATAAAACAATGTTATAGGGGGCAGTTAATCCCATAGAGCAGTATTATAGAAGGTTGCTTGGCCAAAGAATGTTACAGTGTTAAATTTTTCTTGGAGTTGCTTATAATGTTTATAATTGGCAGATGGGTGGCTCAGTGGATAAAGTGTTAGACCTGAGTTCAGATGTGGTCTCAGACACTTATTATTGTATGATCCTGTACAAGTCATTTAACCTCTGTCTGGCTGTTTCCCTATTTGTAAAATAGCACCTACCTCAAAATATTGTTGTGAAGATAAAATTAGATCATATTTCCAAAGTGTTTTTAAACCATAAAGTCCTATCTAAATGCTCTCTATTAAATGTATTAATGATGCTGATTAGGGGGTAACCTTATGTGGAGTACTCCTGCATTTTGTCTTAGTTACAAGGCTAAGATAAATTTTTGAAAAGTGGGTTTGAAAATCCTAAGAGTTTTAGTGTAAAATTAAGTATTCAAATAGCGATTCAATATGTGTTATGTACTTTCATCTCAGTTAAACAATAGTATATGCCACATTCATTGGAAGATGACTGAAAGGGATATTGGGTGAAATATGAGTTTGAATTTTATATTAGTCATTACGTGTATATAACTATTTTCATATGTATCATAAACAGTAATCAAAGAAAAAATTATTCTTATTTTGTTATTTTTGTTGAATCTCAACTTAAGTCTGATATGACTCTACATCTTATAGTGTTTCTCTTTCAGATATACCAACTGCAGCCTTATCAAGTATATGGAAAAACATAAAGTTAAACCAGACAGTAAAGCATTCCACTTGGTAAGCCCTGATTAATGGCAATCATAATGAACCTGCCTTGGTGCATAATGAACGACTGGTTCAGCTTGGGGTCTTTCTCTTAGGAGGAGAGCTCATCTGTGTGCCTAGCGCAGCACATGCTTCAGAGCACTTACTCTTCCTGGCTTATGGGGCAGTTTAACAAGTCAGAGTTTAACTATTTTGCATAGATTTTCAATTAATAGTAGACTTAAATATTTTTGTTGTTTTATTTGTTTTGCAAATTATTGAACGGTTATGCTAATTTTACATGCCAGCAAGGTTATGCTTAATATTCTTCAAGCTAGGCTTCAGCAGTATGGGAACTGAAAATTACCAGAAGAGCAGGCTGGTTTTCCAAGAGGCATAGGAACTAATGACCAAATTGCCAACATTCACTGGACTACAGAGAAAGCAAAGGAGTTCCAAGAAAACATCTAGTTCTGCTTTATTGACTAAAGTTAAGCACTTTAAAGAATTGCTTAAAACATTTTAAAAATACAGTTCAATCCAGTGTAGTTATGCTATTGAAAAACAAGGATGATGCTGATATTATGAAATTTCAATATTGTATTAAAAGAGGCATCATCCCACAGTACATGTAGCGTTTGACTTATAACAAAAATGAATCTATGTAATAGTGTAGTGATTCATGATGAAGTTATAGTGTACCTTTTACTACTGCCAGTTCTACATTTGACAATACATTTTGTCACTAATACCAACTTTGTCATATTGGAACAGAAGCATTGCACAATTGGATTCCAAAAATTTACTTTTTGAAATGCAGAAGGAAGACAGCTTGATTTTTTTTCACCTTCTTATTTATTTTTATATACTCTACCATCATGTGCTCTTTAACCATTCAATAAATAATACTCGCAGTGCCTTGAAAACTAAATGTAGCTTCATTTTCATGCTTACTCAGCAAATATTTCTAACAATAACAACAATAATATGAGTACATCTTGTCGACATTTCAAATTGCATTTCTTATTTTCCCTAGGACCAGTATACTTTGATCTCATAATAGATTATTGTAACGTATTTAGAGTTAGATCCAAATTGTTAAATAAGTTTATACAAAATAAATCTGATTTATAAATATAAAATTAGCAGGGTCATGAACAAGTTCTTTAAATATTTGGTAGGTGTGTGGATTTTTAGAGAAACCCATTGTTCATATGAAAAGGCAATTCAGAGGAACCCTAAAATTGTACTTCCTTGTAACTTATTTGGAGAGAAATTAGATGTTTGTGTCATGGGGTGACCTGAACTGATCCTGACATTCCTTGGTTTATCCTAAATAATACCAACCAATAGTTCTTATATAACTCCATAAGCATTTTTGTGAGTTCTTAAACTGTTTTAGCTAAGTGATACTGGTTTTCTTTATACCCGTCTGATCCTCGGTCTCCTTTACTGGATCATCATTTTTCTACCCAGTTGGTATGAATGTCTCCCAAGGCTCCATCCTTGGCCCACTTCCCTCCTCATGTGTCAGCATTCCTGCCAAATTGGCCTTCTTGCTGTTTCCTAGTATTTCATCATTTCATCTCTAACCTTGGTGCCTGGAGTGCATTCTTTTCTTTCCTTTGACTCTTAAGACTCCTTTGCTTTTTTCAGGGCTCAGCTAATGGATCACCTCCTGCAAGAAACCTTTACTGATGTCCCTAGTGGTTAGTGCTTTCTCCTGTGTTGTGGCCTAGTGGAAGAGTACCAGCCTCAGAGTCAAGAAAACCTGGGTTCCAAGTTCTGCTTCTGACCCATATTAGCTGTGTGATCTTTGGCAAGTCATTTAATTCCTTAGTTCCCCAAGCAACCCTCCAAGACTATTATTTGTAAAGCAGGTGCTGACCTGCAGTGATAGAAAGACAGCCTTCCCAGAATTCCAGATACCCAATGAAACTGCAAATCTAAACCAAACTCTACTTTGCCCTCCAAAAAAAAAAAAAGAAAACAAAACAAAACAAGACACATTTATTTACTTCTTGTATCCTCCAAGTAGCCACTTGAGAGCAGATCCTTTTTTGTTTGTTTGTTTGTTTTCATGTCCCCCTAACACAATGTCTTCCCTTAGTAGTCATTTAATAAATATTTATTTATCTTGGGTTTATGCTAATAAATCCAGAGGTTATATTGTATCTTCCTATCTTCTTCAGCCCTGAGGATAAAGGTAGAATCCATTAAAATAGCAGCTTTTAAAAAGCCCAATCAAATGGTAGCACTCCAGCAAGCATTTAGCTTTGGGACTGTCTGTGTGGACATCTTTCAAGTCCTTCAACTGGGCAACATAGTATAAAAGAATATTGGACTTGGAATCAGAAGATTTAGGTTCATTTCTTAATTCAGAGCCACTAAACACTAGATACTTACTAGACACATAACCTTGGGATCAGTCACTTCCTCTCTCTGGCCCTACATTTCTTTATCTGCAAAGTGAAGATAATAATACCTCCCTCATTGATCGAATGACGCAAGAGATGTAACAATGTCTTAGAACTACTTTGTGACTATAAGGTACGACATAAATCTAAGTTGTTATCTGATAAAAATAACAACTTCTCATATTAAACCTCAAAGCAAGTGAGGTTGATTAGGTCAGAATTATAATAGAACAGATCACTGAGTGTACAAGGAGTATTAAATCCAAATCTTCCATTTACATATCTCCTAATGGACTCAGTTTTTACTTAAGTTTATTAAATATTTGTTTAATATATGTGTCAACTTTTAGTATGTTTGTTCCTTCAAATATTACTGATTTACACTAGTTTATTATTTCAAAATCTAATTACCATTCCTTTGCAGAAAAGGGATACAAAAATAAAAGGATTTTAGTGTGTTTTAGAAAATGCTAGAGTCATGTGAGTATATTTATTTTCTTTTTCTTTTTTTTTGCAAGGCAATTGGGGTTAAGTGACTTGCCCAGGGTCACACAACTAGTAAGTGTCAAAGTGTCTGAGACTGGATTTGAACTCCGGTCTTCCTGACTCCAGGATCAGTGCTCTATCTTTTGCGCCACCTAGCTGCCCCAAGTATATATATGTTTTCAAAGAATTGTAGTTATAAGGGAGCTCAGAGACCATCTAATCTAACCCATTGATTTTATAGATGAGAAATCCTAAAGAAGGGCAGTGCCAAGGAATATTCAAATTATTGAACGGTTATGCTAATTTTACATGCCAGCAAGGTTATGCTTAATATTCTTCAAGCTAGGCTTCAGCAGTATGGGAACTGAAAATTACCAGAAGAGCAGGCTGGTTTTCCAAGAGGCATAGGAACTAATGACCAAATTGCCAACATTCACTGGACTACAGAGAAAGCAAAGGAGTTCCAAGAAAACATCTAGTTCTGCTTTATTGACTAAACTAAAGCCTTTGACTTGTGTAGATCACAACAAAATGTGACAAGTCCTCACAGAGACAGGAGCACTGGATCATCTTACTTGTCTCCTGAGGAACTGCTATGTGGGTCAAGAAGCTATGGTTAGAACTGAACATAGAACAACTGATTGGTTTAAGATTGGAAAGGAGTACAGTAAGGCTGTATATTGTCCTCTTATTTAATAAATTTATATGCATTGTACATCATGTGAAATGCTAGAATCAAAAAACAGAATTAAGGTTGCCAAAAGAAATGTCAACTTTCTCAGATATGTAGACAATATCATTTTGATGGCAGAAAGTGAAGAGTAAGTGAAGAGGGTGAAAGAGGAGAGTATAAAAACTGACTTGGAGCTTAATATCAAAAAAACTAATCTCTGGGCAACTTATACCATCACTTCCTGGCAAATAGGAGAAGAAATGGAAGCAGGGTTAGATTTTATATTATTGGGCTCAAAGATCATTGCAGACAGTGACTGTAGCCATGAAATTAAAAGACATTTGCTCCTTGGGAGGGAAGCTATGGCATACCTGGACAGCATACCAAAAAGCAGAGACCTCACCTTGCCGACAAAGGTCCCTGAAGTTAAAGCTGTGGTTTTTCCAGTAGCAATGTGTGACTGTGAGAGTTGGAGTCTTAAGGAAAGCTGAGTACCACAGAATTGGTGTTTTTGAATTGTGGTGCTAGAGAAGACTTTTGAGAGTCCTTTGGATGGCATGGAGATCCAATCAGTCAATGCTGAAAGAAATTATTTCAGGTTATTCACTGGAAGATCAGTTATTGAAACTGAAGCTCAAATACTTTGGCCACATAATGAGAAGACAGGACTTATTGGAAAAGACTCTGAAGTTGGGATGGATTGAAGATGAAAGAAAAAATGGATGGCAGAGAGTGAGATGAATAGATTGTGTCATGGAAACGGAGAACATGAACTTGGACAGATCTTGAGAGATAGTGGAGGATAGAAGGGCCTGACATGCTATGGTCCATGGGGTCACGGAGAGTCAGACATGGCTGAATGACTGACCATCAACAGCACAGTTAGTGTGTAGTAGAACTCACATTAAACCCAGGTCTCCAGGCTCCCTCCCAGTTGAGTATACTTTTCATTACCTGTAATTGCATTGGACTAATAGCTTGTGAATTTTGATATATTTCCTTTGTACAGATAGGCACCTTTTGCATTCAGATTTTGTTTACTGAAAGAAAATCAGGCCTTCTGGTCATAAGTCTTCATTCATAAAGTTCAGAGTAATATATTAAAACCTTTGTGACTTTTGGTTTCAGCTTCAGAAGTTGCTTACTATGGACCCAATAAAGCGAATTACCTCAGAACAGGCTATGCAGGATCCTTATTTCTTAGAAGATCCACTTCCTACATCAGAGTAAGTGATTGACTTCTTACCCTGTCAGCATGACAAGTAAAGGTTTTCTTGCATGTTTTCCCCAGTCGCCCCTTTCCAAATAGCCACCCCCAGGATGGCCAGAAAGGAAAGACTAGACTTCTGACGAGTTAAAAATGAGTACTAATGACCTAGATACCATTTGAGGGGTTTGAAGCTAAATGGCATTTCTGTTAATCTCTTGCTTTATGACACTTTGATCCCATTAGTCATAGCACTAATCCTGTTATTCACTGACAGGTTGATTATTCATGCTACAGATCTGCCCATACTCCTGCTCAGAGCCTGAAGTTCCAGCTCTCTGCTCTGGAATGCCAAGTGCCACTTGCTAATTAGTTCACATTTCCCTGTCTCATCTTTTGTCCTAAAAATGGCCAGAAGTGTGGAATTCAGTTCAACAAACATTTAAAGATAAATTCTTATCTTCATAGTGAGACACTTGAGCCATATTTTGGTGGTGATCTCTAACTTCTTCTAGAGAAGACATAGGAAGAAAGTTGATTCATGTTCTCATTCCTGTTGAGATTGCTGGTTTTGTTTTTTATAAGATTCCCCAAACTACCTACAGTAATGTTAGTATTTGGGAATTTTTCAGGTTGTTTTCAGGTTGTTTCTTAGTTACATGGAAAGTTCTTTGGAAGCATGAAATAAAACTTTTTTTTCTTTATTCTTTAAGTAATAAAAATTGGGTTTTCTTAAAAATCTGAAATGATTGAAATTCAATATTAGATAAAGCACTAAAATATTATTGGCTAATTCACTAGCGGTCTTTCCTTGTTCAGATATCGTAGCTGCAGTGGTGATGATAGTGCTAATACAAGAAAAATCTGTTAGCCAAAGGAAGATTTCATTGAGAATATATGTTCCAACTTTTTTCTATAAAAATAGTTAAGGAAGAAAATATTTAACTGAGGCCATGCAAAAGTCACTGTGTATAGGCCAGCTTTCCCCATAAGGACACAAGAACTTTGATTCCATCTCTAAAAAGACAGTAACTATTTGTTTTCTTATGGCCAGTGTTTTTGCAGGTTGCCAGATCCCTTATCCTAAACGTGAATTTTTAACAGAAGAAGAGCCTGATGACAAGGGAGACAAAGTAAATATTGAAGTACAATCTGTAGCTTTTTGTTTTGCTGTATTGTTACCCCTAACATTTTACATCTTGATTTTTGTTCTCCTTCTGAGTTGAAATTTGTTTTTCTGTTTAACCAATTGAGAAGAACCAGCAGCAGCAGCAGGGCAATAACCATACTAATGGAACTGGTCATCCAGGGAATCAAGACAGCAGTCATGCACAGGGACCCCCATTGAAAAAAGTGAGAGTTGTTCCTCCTACCACTACCTCAGGTGGACTGATCATGACCTCAGACTATCAGGTATTTCAAATTTAAATTTCATGATAAAGCTGTTTTATGTGGATAAGATAGGAAGCAATAAATCATTGTAAATGTTCCATAACGTATAGCCATGTCATTTAGACATTTTCCTTATCCACGTGGGACCGAGGACAAGCATTTATTAAATTCCTGTTGTGTGACAGGCACTGGGCTAAACACTTTACAAATATGATCTCATTTGATCCTCACAAAAACTCTTATTAGGTAGATACAGTTATTAGCATGATTTTACACTTGAGGCAGACAGAAGTTAAATGACTTGGCCAGAGGTCACACAGCTGGGAAGTGTCTTAGCTCAGATTTGAACACAAGTCTTGATTCCAGGTCCACCACTCTATTCGCTGTCCATCCTGGCTGCCTAGGTCTTGGTATGTGTCCCATTCAGATGACATGTACATTATTTTCTTGTAAGATTTGTTTTGAGAATTGGTTTCTTTCATGCTTCTTTTAATCAGCAAACTGGGTTCGCTATGTGATGGTCCCTGAAAACTCAATGAGTTATTTTCCTACATATGAAAGAAAAGGGTCTTATTTTAAATTGAATGCTACAGTTCCCAAATAGCTACTGTTATCTTTAAGAACTAGGATTTGAAGATGTTTATAATCCTAGGGATTCTGTTTTGGTGATTTGAGGGAGGGAGAGCAGGCAGGGTGGGTCAGGGCTACAGTAAAGGGGACTTTCAAGCTGTCAGAGACAGACTATATCTGTACTATCTGGGCTAAGAAAGAAAGCATAACTCTAGTCCTTATATACTTCAGGGTATGTAACAACAATTTTACTAGCACATACTGTGGATGTGCACCAGTGAGATGACAGATTCATTTGGGTATCAGAGAATGGATAAGGTATCAGTGAAACAGTCCCAGCCCTTACTTTTATGTATACAGAGAAGTTAATGTAAAATACATACAAAATAAATACAAGATAATTTCAATATGGAGAGACCACTACCAGCTGGGGAACCAGGACAAGCCTCTTGTAGAAAGGAGCAGCTGATCTATGCTTGGAAGGAAGCTTGAGATTCCATGAGGCAAAGATAAAGAAGTAGATGTGGCAGGGCAGTGTGCAGTAATAAGCTCCTAATGGCGAACAGGTGGTGATTGTTTTGTAATGAAGTTAGTGGCCACCCTGGCATAACTTTCTCCAGCAAATGTTAAGCAGCATGTTGGTAGGAGCAAAGAATGGGTTGGGTGGTAGTAACCCAGGATTGGGGATAGGCAGAGTGTAGTGTTTGGTTGAATGAGTTGACCATGGGGTCAGGACTCTGAAGGAAAGGAAGTAAGGACAGAACAGGAGTAATGGACTAGGAGGATAGGGAGGAGCATGGGACAGGATGGCACAGTGATATGTACGAAGAATAGGTGAAGTAGTGAAGCCGAAGGAGATTGGATGACAGGGGGTTGGATTCAGCGAGGAGTTCTAGACCATGGAGGTAGAAGACTTATGGATAAAGATAAAATCAAGGGTCATTTGTGTGTGGCCAAAGAGGAGCAAAATATAGCCATGGGTGTTTAGGTGAAGCACCATCAATGCATACAAGAGGGCAGGTGTTGAGGTGGAGAAGAGAAACCTAGATAACTGCAATAAGTATTCCTGGGTAGATGGAGTGAACCTCAGAGGAGGCATTGCTAAATGTTAGTGGTTAACTGATAACGTGGAGTGAGGGAGAAGGACTTCTCATGGTTCAGTGATTTTGGAACAGACCAGAGAAGGAGTACCTAGTAGTTGAGAGGGTAACCAGGGACGCGCTATCTTGGAGCATCGTCATTGTTCACTAAGGCGTTGCCTTGTATTGGAGGCTTTTAATCTCTCCAACAAACTATGTTTAATGAGTCAAAAAGCGAGATTTCAAGCAGAAGTTGTAAAATATTAATACTGCTATTAAAAGTCACTTTAATCCAACCTAACCCTTGATCCAGAAGAGATTTGTGAGCACATTTTATTGATCATCACTTGAGCAATATCATTTAAGGTACGGCAGCTGCAAACTGCTCACTCATTCAACTCACACCTTTTGCCTTTTGCCTCCTTTCCTAGCGTTCCAATCCACATGCTGCCTATCCCAACCCTGGACCAAGCACATCACAGCCACAGAGCAGCATGGGATATTCAACTACCTCCCAGCAGCCTCCACAGTACTCACATCAGACACACCGGTACTGAGCTGCATCCGAATAATGTCAATGCACTGTTGCTAAGGCTGCAGGACTGACCATGCAGCTCTCTGCCTGGAACCTGGTATGGGCCATGCGAATGTACTGTACAACCACACCTTCAAAATGTCCGATAGCCAAGTTCTACCACTTTTCACAGATTGGAGTAGTGGCTCACAAAGTTACCTGTTTTGGAGTTAGACTTGAAAAGAAAGTGCTAGCACAGTTTGTGTTGTGGATATGCTACTTCCATAGTTTACTTGACATGGTTCAGACTGACCAATGCATTTTTTCAGTGACAGTCTGTAGCAGTTGAAGCTGTGAAATGTGCTAGGGGCAGGCATTCCTTGTTGTATGTGGTGAATTCTCTTGATGTAACATTATCTGACCAATAGTACGCAAAATCCTTTAACTGGTACTTGAAACATACAGTATATGTTAACAACAAAAACCAACAAAATAATCAAGATTCAGATTGAGATTATTTTGGTATATATTTCTTTTTAGTCTTTTCAATGGGTTGATTCATTTTCCACATGATCAGTGTTTTTGACCAACAAAATTAGTACATATTTTTTTTCAAAGTACGTAAAGCCACGCAATTTTTCCAGCAGATTTCAGAACTCCCAAAGATTAATTTCCAACCTATGAATCTGTTTTTTGTTTTTTAAATCGATGACTTGACTGGTATTAAAGCTGCTATTCGATAGTAAATAAGTATGTTGTCATTGATATGAACCTGTTTGGTTTAGCAAACAAACTAAAAAGATTGTCATAGACAGTGTTTTATTTTTTCTGTTGGTGTTGCTGATTGTGAGCATGCTTTGAGATGAAAAAGCATGAGGTGATAACTTCCTTTAAAAAGGTGCGGCATCCATTCAGATATTTTGTCCTGATTTTCAGAGCTGACTTGGTGTAGTGGAATTAAAATTTTGTTCATTTAATTTTCTTTCTTAAAACTTGTTCGCACGTTACTTAGGGTGCCCTTACTTCAGCAAAGGAGAAAGGAGTAGGAGAGCCTTAGAATTTATGAGGAAAAAAAACCTATAACATACAATGTACTGTATCAAACTATTTTACATGAATGACGCAAGTATTCTGAGGAAAAAATTGAACATTGTTAAAAAAAAAACAAGGTGTTATGTAATAAATTTATTTTTCATAAATCTGAATATGATGTTACTTGTCTTCCTTTTATGCTTGTTTCTCTAATGACATTTAAGTAAACTATTTCTAAATATATCATTATAATTGTCCCAAACTGAACTTGTTGTCTTTCCCTCCAAACCCTCCTCCCTTCCAGATTCCCCCTTTACTGTCAAAGGCACTACCGTCCTCCCAGTCCTTAGGCTCACAACCTAAGTGTCATCTTCAACTCCTTTTTCACACTCCCTGCTCCCCCCAATCCAAATTCACCTTTGCAACATTTCTCAAATATGCCCTCTTCACTCCTCTGATACTGTCACCACCCTGGTTCAGGCCCTCCATTCTTCACACCTGGATTGTTGCAATAGCCTGCTGGTGGGTCTGCCTGCCTCAAGTCTCTCCCCATGCCAGTCTATCTATTGGGCTGCCAAAGTGACTTTCCTAAAACACAGGTCTGCCTAAATCTAGGATTTCCTATCACCTCGAGACTCAATACAAAATCCTCTCTTTGGCATCCAAAGCCCTTTATAACCTAGATACCTTCTCTTCCATAGTCTCCCCAGACTTTTCCAGTCTTTTTACATCTTCCCTCAACACACCTTCCCTCCCGCGCCCTCCCCCCCTCCCCCACCTTCCCAAGAACAATTCATTGACACTGGCCACCTTGCTGTTCCTCCAGCAAGAAACTCCATCTCCTGACTAAGCATTTTTTTGGCTGGCTATCCCTTTTGCCTGAAATGCTTCCTCTCTTCATCTCCACCTTCTAGCTTTCCCTCAAGTCCCAACCAAAATCCTACCTTCTACGGGAAACTTTCTCAATCCCTCTTAGTTCTGTTGCCACCTGTATTGATTACTTCAAAACAATGTATTATGTTTGTAGCTTATTTATGTATTGTTGTTTACATATTATCCCCTATTAGATTGTGAGCTCCTAAGGCAGAGACTTGGCTTTTGTCTCTTTATGTATCCCCAGCACTTAGCACAGTGCTTAGCACATAGTAGATGATTAATAAATGCTTATTGACTGACTAGTTTTACATAGCACAATTACTATTGTGTTCTAATGCCACCAAAACTACAATTCAAATTGGATTAGAATCATTTCTCCCTAAAATTCTGATTTCCTGAATGCAATAGACACATGGACCAAATAGAATTAAACAATGAGCTAATAATAAATTTATAATAATACAATAAAAATAATAAATAATAAACATTTCTAGGCTGTCATAATTCTATTGTACTGAAGATAATTTTGTGACTATGAAATAATTTTTCCCTTTTTTCAGAGGGTGAGCAACTTTAACATAGCTTCTAAAAATGTCAATATATACATAGAAGAATATTTCAATGTAATTAAGAACAGTGAAAATCTCATGACTATTTGGTCCAGGCCCATGGGTAAAGTTCATCCTTTAAAGATGAATTAATACTTTTAAGCTACTTTAAGTGTATTTTAGGGGAAGGTGACATAATACAGCAGAATAATGACCAACCCCCAGTTATCTGAGGCAGTTTTTCTGTAGGTATCCTTGTACCTATACCCTCTTCTTGATTCCTTCTGCCACCATCATAGTTCAGGTCCTTATCACCTATCTGGACTATCCTTCTAATCCATCCTTCATACTTAAGCTTGACTTAGCTTTCTTATGCATAGATTTGGTCATGTCACTTCCCTGCTTCTCTGCTCTGCTTTAAATGATATTTCATTGTCTGCTGAGTAAAATTCATATCCTGTTGCTTCGCATTCAAAGCCCTCTAGAATCTGACCCCATCCTATCTTTCCAGCTTTAATTCATCTTTTCTATCACCTATGTTATGCTGTAGCCAAACTGGGGTACTCTGTTCCCTTAACAGGCTCTCACTTTCCTACTTTGATACTTTTACTCTCACTACTCACTATATTAGAATGTTTTCTGGACTTGTTGAATTCTTAACAATACTTTAAAATCCAGCTTAGGTGCTTTCTTCATGAAGCCTTTCCTCATCCCAACCTGGTGTTAGTCAGCCAGTGAATAAGCATTTATTAAATGCTTAAATTAACAACTGGTATTAAAGTTAGTTGATAGCAAATAAGTCATTGACAATAAGTCATTGTCATTGATATAATAAACCTGTTTGGTTTAGCCAAAAAAAACCAAAACCCTAAAATTCCAGGTACTGTACTAAGCTCTGGAGATACAAAGAAAAGCAAAAACACAATCCCTGACTTCAATGAGCATACAGTCTAATGGAAGAGCCCCTATGTAAATAGGGTAGGTTGTATTGATACAAGGTACAGACATGAGGCTGAGGTGAGAAGGAAGAGCAGTATAAGCAGGGAGAGCAAAGGTACAATAGATACAGGAGATGTAATGTCGTGTTTGAATAGATCAACTTTGCTGGATCATGGAGTATGAGGAGTGAGGTCAAGTGTGAGGAGAACAGAAAAGTAGGAAAGTACCAGGTTATGGAAGAGCTTTCAGTGCCATGCAACTTTATAGTTAATCTTGAATCTGATAGGGAGATCCTAGAGCTCATTGAAGAGAAAGGTAACATGATCAAAGCCACACTTAGGAAAAATTAATGGCAGCTAAGTGGAGGACATACTGAAGTGAGGGGATGCTTGAGTGTGACATGTCCAAGAGGTGGTTGGTGATGTAGAACTGCAGCTCAGGAGAGAAGAGGGCCCACAACAGAGTCTTGTGGGACACTCACTGTTAATGGGCATGACCTAGTCCTAGAAGATCTAGCAAAAGAGACTGAGGACCTGTCAGATAGGAGAATCAGGAGAGAGTGGTGTACCAAAAACCTGGAAAGAAAGGAGTGTCAAGAAGGAGGTGATCAACAGTGTTAAAGGCTGCAGAAAGGTGGAGGAGGAGGAAGAGTGAAACAAGACCACAGGTAACTTTGAAGACAGCAGTTCTACTTGAATAATGTGGTCAGAAACCAGCCTGTAGAAATTAAGAGGACAGTGAGAGGAGAAGTGGAGACACTTACTGTGTGTGACCCTCTCAAGGAATTTAGCTGCAAAAGGTCAGCTAGATATGGGATGATAGATAGCAGAGACAGATTAAGTGAGGTGTTCTGAGGATGAGGAAGTCATGGGCATGTCTGTGGGCAACCAGTCGACAGGAAAAGGTTGAAGATAAATGAGAGAATTGGGATGATAGAGGGGACAATCTTCTGGAGATGATGGACTGGAATGAGATTGCACGTGTGTGTATGTAGGGAAGTTTGCCTTGGTAAGGAGAAGGGGCACCTGGAGCAGCTAAGCAGTACAGCTGATAAAGCGCCGGGCCCAAAATCAGGATGACCTGCATTCAAATCCCTCCTCGGACACTTTCTAGCTCTGTGACCTTGGGCAAATCGTGACCTCTGTCTGTTTTAGTTTTCTCACCTGTAAAATGGGGATAATAATGGCACCTACCTCTCAGGGTTGTTTGTAAAGATAAAATGAGATATTATTTATAAAGTGCTTCATAAACATTAAAGCACATACAAATACTAGCTATTATTAAAATATTCTTTCCAAAATATAAATTAATTTTCTGTCTTGCTTTGATGCTTCTTCATCTAAACTTCCATAGCACTTCCTATCCCTTTCATAACATTCATCACATTTGACCTTGTACTATAGCTATTTGTCCACACATCATACATCTTTATTGTAAACTCCCTTGTATTGTTAACTGTTATTCATCCTTTATCCCTACAGTGCCTTGCACACAGTAGGTGCTCAATAAATGTTTCCTATATGAGTGAATATAGCATCAAGGCATGAAGTACAGGGAAAAAAAAAGCAGAAAATTTGTCTCAATACATTCCTATGAAGAATATCATCTCTTCTTTTCTTTCCTTTCTTTTCCTATATAATACGTTCTCTAAAAGCTTGCCAATTAGTTGCTTGGGGGCAGTAGCATGCTGTTGATGTCTATTTTAACTTAATCAGCCTAGTAGTAAGCTTATTTTTCTATTGCATTTTTTTTTATTACAGGAAAAAATTTTTCATGTTCTCAGTGGAGCATTTAGAAGATCCCATTGCATTGTGTGTTAAGAGGAGAAAGTGGTTTACTTTGGAAAATAACCAGTGAATAAATCATATTTCATTAGTGTCTTTTGTTTTGATATAGAACATATGCACCTAGTACTAAAATGTTCATCTAGTAACTTGTCAAACCAGTTGAAGTTTACTCCTTTAATTTCAAGATGGTGGAGTGAAGGGTCACAATTCTCAAACTTCTTCCTACAAAATGACCACAGAAAATGCCAAATTGAATTTTGAACAGAAAAGCCAGAAAGTCACAGTAAGTCATTTTTCCAGCTGAGGGCAGCTCAAGAAGACAAAAATAGACATCTGTGGACACTGGGGTGAAGGCTGAGTGGGAGCATGATGCACAGGGGATGATGGAAGCAGCATGGGCTCAGTGAAAATTGCAAGAAGAAATGAGATCTATGTAAGAAAATTATGGCAAATAGAAGATAATATGAAATACCTCATTGAAAAAAAACAACAACTGACCTGGCAAATAGATTAGGGAGAAAAAATTTAATAATTATTGGACTTCCTGAAACACTTGATCAAAAAAGAGCTTAGATATCACTACCCAGATATCTTAGAACCAGAGGGCAAAGTAGAAATTGAAAGAACCCGCCAGTGACCCCCTTGAAATAAATCCCCAAATGAAAACTCTCAAGAATATTATAGCCAAATTCCAGAGCTCCAAGATCAAGAAGAAAATATTGCAAGCAGTCAGGAAAAAAAATTCAAATACCATGTAGCCACAGTCAGGATCACACAAGATTCAGCAGCTACCACTATAAAGTGGTGGAGGGCTTAGAATATGAAGGCAATAGAGTTCATTCATTCATTCATTCATTTATTACAACCAAGAATGATCTATACAGCAGGACTGAGTATAATCCTACAGAGGTGCAAGGGGATATTTAATAAAGCAAAGGACTTTCTAGCATTCCTGATGAAAAGAACAGAGCTGAATAGAAACTTTGACATTCAAACAATACTCAAGAGAAGCATAAAAAAGATAAACATGAGTGAGAAATCTTAAGGGACTTAATCAGGTTAAACTGTTTACATTCCCATATGGGAAGATGATACATGTAACCCTTAACAACATTATCATCATTAAGGCAATTAAAAGGAGTCTGCTTAGACAAAGAGAATAGGTTAAGTCTATTACGTTGGGTGATCTCAAAAGAAAAATGAAAGAGTGAGATAGAGGAATTCAGTAGGAGAAGTGGAAAGGTAGAGCATAAATAGGGGAAATTATCTCACCTAAGAGGTAAGCAAGGAAGAATTTTTATAATGGTGGGGGGAGCAGGCAATATTTGAACCTCTCATCTGAACTGCTTCAAGGAGGGAAAAGTATATAGATACATATATATATCTATATATACATATATACATTTACCTACTCACACACACAAATATGCACACACAGGTATAGAAATTCATCTTACCCAGCAGCCAAGTAGGAGGGGAAAGGGCTAGGAGAAAGCAGAAGGGGGGTCATGAGGAAAAGTAGATGAAGGAAGGTAGTGGTCAGAAGCAAAACAGACTTTTGAGGAGGGAACAAAATGAAAGAGAAGGATAAATATAAGAAAATAAGATGGAGGGAAATACCCAGTTGATCATAACTGCAAATGTGAATGGGATGAACTCAGCCATAAAACAGAAGAGGATAACAAAATGAATTAGAAACCAGAATCTGTTATGTTGTTTACATATGCTTGGAACAGAAAGACATACACAGTTAAAATAAGGGGCTAGAGCAGAATTTTTATGTTTCAGCTGAAATTTAGAAAGGCAGAGATAACAGTCATGATCTCAGACAATGCAAAAGTAAAAATAGACCTAATTAAAGGTGATACTCAAGAAAACTACATTTGGCCAAAAGGTACCATAAATAGTAAATAAACATTAATAGTGAACATACATGCACCAAAAGACTTAGTATTCAAATTCTTGAAGGAAAAGTTAAATGAGTTGCAGGAAGAAATAGACAATAAAACTATTAGTGAGGCACCTCTATTTACCCTTCTCAGCCCTTAATAAATATAACCATGAAATAAAAAAAGAAGTTAAGGAGATGAATAGAATTTTAGAAAAGTTAGATATGAACGGACTTTGGAGAATATTGACTAGGAATAGAAAAGAATATACCTATATCTCCTGTGCATGGAACATTTACAGAAATTGACCATGTATTAGGACATAAAAACCTCACAAGCAAATGCAGAAAAGCAGGAATATTAAGTGCACCTTTTTGGAGAGACTATAATGCAATAAAAATTACATTCAATAAACTGCTTTTTGAAGCATAGGTTATAAATTAATTGAAAAACTAAATAATCTAATTCTAAAGAATGAGCAGGTCAAAGAACAAATTATAGAAGCAGTCAACAATGTAATTAAAATAATCACAATAATGAGAGAACACACCAAAATTAGTGGTATGCAGGCAAAGTAGTACTTATGAAAAATTTATATCTCTAAAAATTTCCATAAGAAAGAGAGAAAACAGACCAACAAATTGAGCCTCTAAATAAATAACTACTAAAAAGAAACCTAGAAAAACAATGAATTTAGAATCCCCGATGAAATACCAAAATAGAAATCCTAAAAGTCAATGGAGAAATTAATGAAATTGAAAGTTAAAAAAATTGAAGTGATAAAACTAGGAGCTAATTTTATCAGGGAAAAAAGCCAATAAAATAGATAAACCACTGGCTAATTTAAGAAAAGAAAACCTAATTACCAGTATCAAAAATGAAAAGGGTGAATGCACAACCAATGAAGATGAAATTAAAGTAATTAAGAGGTATTTTCCTCAACTTTATGCCAACAAAACTCACAATCTAAATGAAGTGGATGAATATCTACAAAAATACAAATTTCCCAGATTACCAGAAGAGGAAATAAAATATTTAAATATACCTCTTTTAGGAAAAGAAATTGTACAAGCCATAAATTAGCTCTCCCCACCCCACCCCACAAAAAGCCCAGGACCAGATGGGTTGACAAACAGATTCTACCAAACATTTAAAGAACAATCAATTCCAATAGCCTATAAATTGTTTAAAACAATAGGTTTCTTCCAAATTCCTTTTATGACACATATATGGCTTTGAAACCTAAACCAGAAGAACAAAAACAGGAAAAGAAAAATGTAGATCAATTTTCCTAGTGAATATTGATTAAAAACTTTTAAATAAAATACTAGGAAAGAGATTACAGCAACTATGACCAGACTGTATTTATGCCAGGAATGCAGAGCTCATTCAATATTAAATATTAGACTAAGTGTTATTGGCAATACCAATAACAAAAAGTAATATGATTATATCAATAGATGCAGAAAAGTCTTTTAATGAAATACAGCATCCATTTCTTTTTTTTTTTGGCAGGGGAATTGGGGTTAAGTGACTTGCCCAAGGTCACACAGCTAGTACCTGTGTCAAGTGTCTGAGGCCAGATTTGAACTCAGGTCCTTCTGACTCCAGGGCTGGTGCTCTACTCACTGCACCACTGAGCTGCCCCCAACATCCATTTCTTAAAAATACAGGAAAACATAAGAATAAATGGAGCTTTCCTTAAAATGATAAGTATTAACTGTCTAAAATCAAGAGCAAGCATTATCTGTAATGAGGATGAACTAGAAGTCTTTTCAGTAAGATCAGGAGGGAAGCAAGGATGTCCATCATTCCCATTATTATTTGATATTATACTAGAATTGATAGCTATAACAATAAGACAAGAATAAAAGAATAAGACAAGCCAGGAGACAAGAAAAAGATCTTGAAGGAATAAGAATAGAAAACCAGGAAACAAAACTATCACTCTTGGTGGATGAAATGATTATATACTTGGAGAACCCTAGAGAATCAACTAAAAAACTATTTGAAACAATGAACAACTTTCGCAAAATTTCAAGATATAAAGTAAACCTACACAAATCAGCAGCATTTCTATATATTACCAACAAAAACATATAGGAAGAGATAGAAAGAGAAATTCCATTTAAAATAATTGCAGACTGTATAAAATACTTGGGAATTCATGTGCTAAGACACACACAGAATCTATGTAAACACAATTAAAAACACTTCATACAAATAAAGACAGATTTAAGCAATTGAAAGAAACCAAGAAAACACGGGTGCTCCATCGGCCAGCACCACACTATCCATACATGGAACCATCGGTTACTGCAAATGGAGAAGTATTGAATGCTGTGGATAAGTTCAGTTATCTTGGTAGTGTACTTTTCAGGGATGTACACATTGATAATGAGGTTGAGACATGCATTGCCAGAGCTAGCTCAGTGTTTGGGAGGCTTGGAAAGACAGTATGGGAGAGAAGAGGTGTTACGTTGACTACCAAACTGAAGATCTATGGAGCTGTTGTGCTGGCCTCATTGTTGTATGCTTGTGAAACTGGACAGTATATCAATGCCATGCCAGGAAACTGAATCACTTCCATTTGAATTGTCTTAGGAAGATTATGAACCTGGCAGGATAAGATACCAGACACTGAAGTCCTTTCTTAAGCTGAACTGCCAAGCATTAAAACCCTACTACAGAGAGCTCCCCTCCAAAGTGCTGGCCACAGTGTTTGAATGTAAAACATATGCTTGCCAAAAAGACTATTTTCTGGAGAACTCACACAGGGCAAGCACTCACATGGTGGTCAGAAGAAGTAATACAAGGACACTGTCAAGGTCTCTCTTAAGAACTTTGGAATTGATTGTGTGACATGGGAGGCACTGGCACAGGACCACTCAGTGTGGTGTGCCCTCATCAGAGAAGGTGCAATGCTTTCATCAGAGAAAGTGCTCTGCTCTGTGAGCAAAGCAGAATTGAAGTAGCTCAAAAGAAAGGGGAGATAAGCAAATTTAGAGAATTCACCCCAAATACTAACATTTTGTGCCTGACCTATAGTAGAACATTCCAAGCTCTTATTGGTCTGATCAGCCACAGTCAGACACACTGTACCTTGACTCTAGCATAGCGATGTTATTGTGGTCCTCTTCAAGTACAAAGGACAACCACCATCACCACCAAACAATTCAAAAATATTAATTGCTCATGGGTAGGCTGAGCCATATAATAAAAATAACAATAAACTAGATTAAGTGATTCATGCCCGTATCAATCAAACTACCAAAAAAATTACTTCTAGAGCTAGAAAAAATAAAAACAAAATTCCTCTGGAGGAACAAAAGATTATAGATATCAAGGGAATCAAAAAATTATGGAAGGGGGGACTATCTCAAACTGTACTACAAAGCATTAATTATCAAAACAATTTAGTATTGAATAAGAAATAGAGTAGTTGATGAATGGAATAGATAGGTACACAATATACAGAAGTGAATGAGCACAGTAACCTAGTGTTTGTTAAACCCCAAATCCCAGGTATTGGAACAAGAACTCACTATTTGACAAAAACTGCTGGGAAAATTGAAAAGTAGTCCACCAGAAACAAGGTAACAACATCTCACCAAGACAGGCTCAAAATGGGTATGTAATTTGGACATAAAAATTGATGTCATGTGCAAATTAGGAGAGCACAGAAAATATTGCCTGTCAGATCTATGGAAAGGAAAATTCATGACCAAATAAGAGACGGAGAGAATCATGGCATGCAAAGTGGATAATTTTGATTACGTTAAATTTTAAAATATTCACACAAACAAAACCAATGCAGTCAAATGGTCAAAGGATCTAAACAGAACTTTTTAAGAAGAAGAGCTCAAAGCTAACAATAGTCATATGAAAAGAGTGCTCTAAATCACTAATAATTAGAGAGATGCAAATGAAAACAACTCTGAAGTACCACTTATCAAATTGGCTAAGATGACAGAAAAGAAAAATGACAAATGCTGGAGGGGATGTGGGAAAATAGACACCACAATGTACTGTTGGTGGAGTTGTGAACTAGTCCTACCAATCTGGAGAACAATTTGGAGCTATGCTCAAAGAGCTATAAAACTGTGCACACCTTTTGACTCAGCAATACTGCTACTAGGTCTAAACCAGAAAGAGATCAAAGGAAAAAGAAAAGGACTCATATATGCAAAAAAATTATGGTGGCCCTTTCTGTGGTAGCAAAGAACTGAAAATTGAGGGGATGCCCATCAATTGGGGAATGGCCAAACAAGTTAGGGTAATGGATGTGGTGAAATACTATTGTACTGTAAGAGATGATGAAGAGGAAAATTTCAGAAAAACCTGGTAGACTTATATGAATTCATGTAAAGTAAAGTGATCAGAATCAGGACAACAATGTACACAATAATAGCAATATTGTAATGAGAATCAACTGTGAAAGACTTACCAATACTTTCTTCAATACAGTGATCCACAATAATTCCAAAGGGTTCATGACAAAAAATGCTGTCTCCCTCTAGATAGAGAATTGATGGACTCTGAGTGCAAACTGAAATATATATATTTCTCTTTTATTTTTCTTGCTTCTTTTTAATTTTTTTTTTTGCAACATGGCTAATTCACAAATATGTTTTGACTTCCTATATATAATGGGTATCATATTTCTTGCCTTCTCAATGAGTGGGAGAGAGGCTGGAGGGAGAAAGTTTAATATTGAAAATAAAAAATAATAATATTTTTAAAACGCTTATGCAGAAGAGAATGAAATAATTCAATTTAAGTATTTGTTAAGTGCCTTCTATGTCCAGGCACTGTGCTAGGCTCTGGTGTTTGAAGGCAAAAATGAAAAAGTCTTTTCTGTCAAGGAACTTATACCTCATTGGAGGAAAACAACATGTACATAGGAGCAAAATATAAACAAAGTAATTTTGGTGAGATGAGGGCAATAATAAATTATAGAACCAGGACCTTTTGTATGAGACTTACCTTAGTTGATTCTTGAAGGAAACCAAGGATGCTTAAAGGCAAAAGTGAGGAGCAAAGTACACAAAGATGGGAAATGGAATATCTCAGAAATAAGGGGAGTCTTGCTGGAACATAATGCTCATAAAAGGAAGAAATATACAAAAAGCCTAGGAGATTGGATAGAGCAAGACTGTGAAGGATTTTAAATGTCAAACTAAGGAGTTTGCATTTTATCCTTGAGGCATTAGGGAACTAATGTAGTTTCTTGAGCAGAGTCAAGACTGGAATATCAATTTGGCAGGTGTGTAAAGGCGGGATCGGGACAGAGAAATACTTAAAGTGGAGAGACCAATTTTGGAAATTATTGAAGTAGTCCTGACTACAGTGGTTTGAAGGTCTGAGCTATGATAATAACTTGATGCTGACCTTTTTTTCCCCTCTGATAGTGAAACAACTTGCCCAGTTAGAATGTTTAGTCAGTCTGTGGCCAGGAATGTAATGATAATATTTTTTTTTAGTTTTAGATAATATTGTATTTTTCCCTAACTACATGTAAAAACAATTTTAACATTCACTTTTGTTTTTGAAAGTTTTGAGTTCCAAATTCTATCCCTCTCTCCTTTTCCTCCATAGGGAATGAGTGGTTTGGTGAAAGCACGTGATCCATGTTTCTGTATTTTATTATTTATGTTTACTTTGATATATTAATATCTATAATGTTATTTGTCTTGCCTTTTTGTTAAACATGTCATTATGTTTAAGATCTAACAGTGTCATTGTAGCAAATGGCTAGTTTTATAAGTATCATGCACTGTGTGGGTACAATACATTGTAAATGGCTTGTGTAGACAGAAAATGTATCAGATTATGGCTCAAGAGCTAGAGGGAAGATTAAAGAAAATATCTTTGCTCTCAATAAGGTTTCCTATGGGACCCTAAGAGAGTTTGTGGTGGTGGTCTATTTCTGGGAACCTAGGACTGCTAGTATAAGAATGGCTGGACTAGTTCAGAGCTATACCAACAGTGTATGAATACACATGTTTTCCCACAGTTCTTCCAATATTCATCACTTTTCTTTATTTGATCAACTTTGCAAATCTTATGGGTCTTAGGTGGAATCTGAGTTTTTTCAATTGGAATTTCTCTAATTCCTGATTTAGATCATCCCCAACCCCCTAAGTAGCTAATAATAGCTTGGATTTCTTTCTCTGAAAATTTCCTATTCATATCCTTTGATTATTTATCAATTGGGAAAGGGATCTTATTGTTATAAACTTGAACCAGTTCCCTACACATCTTAGACAAGATCCTGTATCAGAGAAACTTGCTGCAAAGATTTTTCCTAATTTCTTGCTTCTATTATAACTTTAGTTTTGTTATGTAATCAAAATGACCCATTTTTCCTCCTGTGAACCTTTCTATCTCTTGTTTGATCATGAGCTCTTCCCCATGCATAGATCTAATGGGTAATTTATTCCATGTTCCTCTAACTTTTGATGTCACCCTTTATATCTAAATTATGGACCTATATGAAGTTTGTCTTGGTATGCAGTATGAGATACTAGTCTATAACTTGTTTCTTCAAGCCTGCTTTCCTGTTTTGCCAACAGTTCTTGTCTAACAACAACAACAATTAGCATTTATGTAGCACTTATTATGTAATTGGTTCTGTGCTAAATGCTTTACAGACATTAAAACTGGAACCTTTGGGTTTATCAAACACTAGACTACTGGTCTTGTTTGCTTCTGTATATTGTGTACCTAATTTGTTCCACTGATCATTTTCTCTATTTCTTACCCAGTACCAAATATTTTTTTGATAATGATGACCTTGTAGTAGAGTTTGAAATTGGTACTGCCAGGTACCTGGTACTCCCCTTCCTTCTCACTTTTATTTTCATTAATTCTATTGATATTCTTGACTTTTTGTTCCTCCAGAAAAATTTTGTTATTTTTTCTAGCTCCATTTTTGTTGATAGCTTGATTGGGATGACACTGAATAAGTAAATTAAGTAGCATTGTCATTTTTATTATATCAGTTCAGCCTACCCATAAGCAATTAATATCTTTCCAATTACTTAGATCTGTCTTTATTTGCTTAGAAAGCGTTTTTTGTTTTTTCAATGTTTTTTAAATTTATTTTTTATTTTTTATTTTACAACACTCAGTTCGACAAGTTTTTGAGTTCCAAATTTTCTCTCCCTCCCTCTTCTTCCCCCTTCCCCCCAAGACGGCATGTAATCTGATATAGGTTTAGAAAGTATTTTGTAATTGTGTTCCTGTAGATTCTGTGTTTGTGGATCTTGGTAGATAGACTCCAATTATTTTATATAATCTGTATTTATTTTAAATAGAATTTCTCTTTCTGTTTCATGATGCTGGACTTTGTTGGTAATATACAGAAAAGCTAATAGTTTGTGGGAGGTAATTTTATATGCTGTAACTGCTGAAGTTGTTAATTGTTTCAATTAGAGTTTTTTTTTTCTTAGCCAGGGTTCTCTAAATAAATTATCATATCTTGTGCAAAAAGTGAAAATTTTCTTTCCTTGTTGCCTGTGCTGATTACCTCAATTTCTTTTTCTTGCCTTATTGCTATGGCATTCTAGCACTATATGAAATAGTAATAATGATAGTAAATGTCTTTGCTTTATCTCTGATTCTATTGGAAAAGCCTCTAGCTTTGTCTCCACTGCAAATAATGTTGGATCTTGGTTTTAGATAGATATTACTTATCATATTGAGGAAAACTCCATTTATTCTTATGTTTTCTAGTGTTTTTAAAATAATTTTATTCTTCTTTACTAGTAATATAAAACTTTTGCTGTTTCTAAAATATCAATAAACAATTGATATTTATATTTATAGCAAGGGGAGGAGTGCCTATACGTGTAATGACACTCCATAAGTATAGGAATCATCTTTTCTTGTACTTTTAACAAGAATGGGTATCGTATTTTGCCAAAAGCTTTTTCTGCATCTATTGATAAAGTATGATTTTGGTTGTTTTTGTTATTAATATGATCAATTTACGTTCATAGTTTTCCTAATATTGAACTAGCCCTGTATTCTAGTTATAAATATTGCTCTTGTCTCCTTGATGATGTTTTATTTATTTTTTTGCATCAATATTCATTAGAGCTATTGGTCTAATTTTTCTTTCTCCCTAGTTTAAGTATCCAAACCATATCCTTTTCATAGAAGGAATTTGGTAGCACCCACCCTTTTTTTCTTTTTAAAAAACCCAATTTACTTAGTATTAGAATTAATTGTTCTTTAGATATTTGATAGAATTAGCTTGTAAAGCCATCTTGTTCTAGGTTTATTTTCTTTGGGAGCTCATTTATGTCTTGCTCAATTTCTTTTTATAAGATGGAGTCTTTTAAGTACTTTGTTTCCTGTTTTGTTTATCTAGAAAATTTATATTTTATAATATTTATTAATTTATATATAATCCAGGCCTAGAGTCAGGAAGACTCATCTTCCTGAGTTCAAATCTGGCCTCAGACACTTACTAGCTGTGTGACCCTGGGCAAGTAACTTCACCCTGTTTGCCTCAGTTTCCTTATTTGTAAAATGAGCTAGAGAAGAAAATGGCAAACTACTCCAGTATCTTTACCAAGAAAAACCCAAATAGGGTCATGAAGATCTGAAAGAACTGAACAACAACGAAGTTTTGTTATTTATCTCTTTATTTTTGTCTCTTTGCTTTGTCTAAAATCATGATTGCTACCCCTCCCTTTTTAACTTCAGCTGAATCATAATAAATTTTGTTCTAGCCACTTATTTTAACTCTGTGTTTAACTTTCTGATTCAAGTATCTTTCTAGTAAACAAAATATTATTGGATTCTTATTTCTAATCCATTCTGTTGTTCTTTTCAATTTTATGAGATTTGATTGCTAACTGTGTATATTCCTCCATTCCATTCACTTATACTTTTCCTTTTCTTTGTTTCTCACCCCATCATTAAGAATTTGTTTTGCTTTTGAATAATCCCTCCTTAATTTATAGTCCCTCTTATTTTCCACCTCCCCTTTCCTTAACCCTTTTTCCTCCTGTTCCCTATCGGGTGAAATATATTTCTATACTCAACTGTGTATGTGGGTATATTCTTCTCTCTTCTTTGACCAGTTCAGAGCAGAGTTAAACTTAAATATTCCCCTTTACCTCCTCTACTTCCTTCTTTTTGTATCGAGTTCTACTTGTACATCCCATTTATTTGAGATAATTTTCCCTATTTCACTCTCTGTTCCCCTCCTCCTAGTGTATACCTTCTACTTCCTTTTTATTCTTCTTTTAAGATCACCAAAACATAACAGAATCACTCCCAGGTCCTCTACCTAATTAGAATCCCTCTATGACCACTGATGATGATAGAGTTCTGAGGGACTATATATATATCATGTCCCCATATAAACATATTCACAGTTTAACCTTGTTTAATCCCTTACATGTGCTCAGCCATGAGCTTCTCTTAAGACCTGTGTTTTTGTCACTTTTTCTACTCAGTTGTGCTCTTTTCAACAGAAATATTTGGAAGTCCTTTATTTCATTAAAAATCCATTTTTAGCCTATAAGGTTATTCTCAGTTTTGCTGGATAATTTATTCTTGATTGTAAGCCTATGTCTTTTGCCTTCTAGAATATTATATTCCAAGGTTTCTACTCCTTTATAGTAGTGGCTGTTAAATCTTGTATGATCCTGACTATGGCTCTTTGGTAGTTTAATTTTTTTTCTGACTGTTTGTAGTATTTTTCCTTTTACTTGGGAGATCTGGATTTTAGCCATAATATTCCTGGGAGCTTTCATTTTGTGTTTCTTTTAGGAGGTGATTAGTGGATTCTTTCTATTTCTACTTTGCCTTCTGGTTCTAAGAGATCTAGGCAATTTTCTTTCTTTGATTTCTTGACATATTATTCCTTGGCTTTCTTTTTTGTTGTTGTTTTGTTTATAGATTTCATGTAGTCTAATGATTCTTAAATTAATTCTTCTTCATTTGTTTTCCTAGATTATAGATATCTTTGTATGCCTGGGTCACAGGTGGCACTCAATATGTGTGTGTGTGTGTGTGTGTGTGTGTGTTGAATAAATATTTGAAAAAAGTGTTTTTAGCTTGTAACCTTAGCTGATTTCCTTTTCCCACAACCAGTTTCACTTGAGATCAACAGGACTGACAAGACAATAGGAAAAAGGGAAGTATGTTGGAAGACTAGAAATCCTGGGATCTAAAATAGAATTGTTCTTTTGTGGTTGCTTTAACTGAATTTAGCTGCCCTCCTTTTTTCCCTAGGAAAGATACTTACTATTGATGATCTCTGTTATCTTTGGGGCCATCTCCAGTTTACCTGATCTATATCTGGCCACTGGACCCAGATGGCTCTCTGGGAAAGAGTGAGACTGGTTACTTTGCACAGCCTTCCCTCACTTAAATCCAATTCACTTGCAGGTCATGGCATCACCTCCCTGATGTCATGGTCCTCTTCAAGAATGAAGGACAAACAACAACAACAAACACATTCAACATTTTCAAGCATATTTAAGTACCTGCAATATAGTGCTTGACATTTTCCAAAAACAAATAGCTCAGAAAAACAATTTTTTTCTTCCCTTCTCCCTTAGACTAGCTCTGAAAGCTACAAATCTCCATGGTTTAATCAGGTATCTCTGGTCTCTTCAAAGAAAATGTTAAAAGATTTTCTCATCATCTACAATAGAACATGCTTGAGAAAAGTCAGATTCTACCATGCAGAGTGGCTTTCTGTTCCCTTCAAATCAACAGAGTTCTTTTTTTCATTCATTAGTACTCTGTAATACTTCATCCAAAATGAAGTTAAACATGATACCAAATCTGGATCTTTATATAAACAAAGTCAAAGAGTCCTGAGACCTTGACAGAAGGCATAGTGTCAAATTTCCTTCTATTTTCACCAGGCTTATCACTCTATTGTCTTCTCAGAGCTGGACAATGCCACATTAAGAGTCACTGCCATTCTCTTTTGGGAATCCTTATCAGAACTTCAATATTTGAAATATTCAATTAGGAAGATTACAGTGTGTTTGGAGGAGGTAGTTCAACCACAACTTACTAACCCAAGTTTTACTCCACTTATGTTGTCCTGGGAATGGGCATCTTAATTGAAAAATCTGCCATTGGAAAGACAGAATTATAGAGCTGAAAAGAAACATTCAAGATGATTTGTCTAAGTCCTTCACTTTATATCTGAGGAAACTGAAGTCTAGAAATATGAAGTGTTTAAGCTGGCTGAGCTGGGTTCTGGCTCTCCCAGGTCATAACTCATTCCAGGATTTCATGTCACTTCTTTTCTAGGAAGCTGAACAAAAAGAAAGTAACCCCATGATTATTTTTGAATATGTCCTGATGACAATTCTGCTTCCATCCTGTATGCTAAATCCCAAAACAAAATCGTAGAGTAACTGTGAAAAGAAGAGTCTGGTGAAGTAAGCCTGGTAGGTCCCCAGGCATCAACCACTGAGATAGTTTATCCACAAGTTATTGATTTCACATGGAAGAAACACAGTGTTTTAAATTGCCCCTTAAAACAGATCTTCACATCTCTTCACATCTCCCAGTCTTTCTTGATGCTGTGCCCTTTGTGCCCTAGATGTATAGAAATTTGCTTTTTCTACTCCCTATTACTCATTATTTACATGAATGTTTATTTTCCCCAGGTACCTAATTTTACCTGAAATTGGAGTGGATTTTTAAATTATGTGCTCAGTGGAATTTAAATGACCTCAAGAGATTATCACTATCATTATTAGAGCTAAATTAATTCTTTGTTAAATTTCATATTTTTTGTATCTTTAAACTCACATTCTTATTGTATATTCTTAAGAGTTTCTAAAAGTCACTATCTATTAGTCTTGAAAAAGATATGTTTTATTTCTTGGAGAAGCAGGTCCTTACTTGGCATTCAGAGCATACTCTTTGCCTGTGAACGTCTTTACACTCATTTCCTAGCTAATTTATTTCTTTAAGAGCCACACAATCCCAGGCTTTGTCCCCATGAGTGTTAGAGGAGAGACTTTGCCACATTCAGATGGCAGTGACTGATTTAGAAATGGTTTGTTTTAGGTCCAAGCCAAAGAAGTCTCTGCTGCATCCTTGATGCTGTCTAACAGATCACTCTTTCTTAATTTAGCAGGAAGCATTTTCTTTGTTTTATTAGCCGTAGGACTGGAAGGAACCGACAGAGCTGAGTGGTAATCAAGCCACCAGGTGAGGTGCCAGAGAGGAGAGCCCAGGGAGAAAATTGTTTCAAATGCTGAAAGGCTTTGGTGTCATGCCAACCTATTCACCAAGGAACCTGTTCAGCCCTGCCTGGGAAATTGGTTAGACAGGCAACAAGAGATTCAGAACACTTCCAAAGGAGAGCACCCAAGGCACATGTAATTGCCCAAGCTGAGTGAGAGCTTGTGGGGGAATCAAAACACTGCTGAATGTGTGACTTGGAGAGCTGAGTTTGAACAGAAATGCAAATGTTTCTTTGCAACCTGAATCTACTCAGGGAAGGTGAGGTCTAGGTGTCTGCTTTCATAGCAGATTGGTTCTACTGCTGCTTTTGGTTAGGGAGTTTAAAAATAGAAGGTCTTAACTGTGCTAAGCACAGTGCCAGACTCGTATTAAGTGTTTAATAAATCCATCCATCCATCCATCCATCCATCCATCCATCTATGTATCTATGTATGTATCTATCACTCTATCTATCAGTATGTCTATAATCTGTCTCTGTCTATCTCTCTATCAATATTTGGCATGGAACTGAACAGAACCATAGGATTCAGAGCTGTAAGGGACATAAGAGGCCACCTAGTCCAAAATCCTTGTTTTACTGAGGGAGAAACTGAGGTACAGAGAGAAATAACTTGACCAAGATCACATAGCGAATCACTAAGTGAGCAGGATTCAAACCCAGGTTTTCTGACTCCAAATATAAATTTCCTTCCATGACAAATTGTTATTCTCCATCATAGATAGGATTGTTATTTTGAGGATGTTGAAGAATAAAACCTAAAGATACTTGAACAAGGGGAATATAACAGGCATGATATTATGATAAGGAAAAAAAGTGAGCTTTTGCAGCCATATTCTACAGCAGGCTGTATCTCTACAGTCATGCTCATAACAGAGCTTCAGGGACTACAAAATCTCACTATAATTTTTGTCAATTAATAATTTTTAAAAATCATTTCATTCAGTAGAGTAAAATTCTACCTTAAAGACTCTCCTCCAACAAGGTATCTCCCCAAGTCATACAAAATTTCTTTCTTTTTCTTTTTGGAGGCAGTTAGGGTTAATTGACTTGCACAGAGTCACACAGCTAGTAAGTGTCTGAAGTCACATTTGAACTCAAGTCCTCCTGACTCCAGGGCCAGTGCTCTATCCACTGCACCACCTAGCTGTCCTCATACAAAATTTCTTTTAAGATGCAACAGAGATAACTTTGTTCAATGACCCAATGACTAGAACATAACATTGATTAATTTTAATTAATGTGCGTTGATTAATTTTAATTAATCAATTTATTGATTGACTGATCATTAACATCAAGTGAGCTATAAGACATGAGTATGCAAACTTGATAGAGGTGTCTGCCCTGTCATGGAGGATGTTAAAAGCAGTATCCAAAAGGAAATAGAATTCCCTATGGATGAAGGCCTCCTGATGCTCCTGTTTTGTGGATAACAGGGTTGAGTAAATCAAGGCCTGAAAATACTACAGAGCCCCCTAAATGAAATTCATAATTACTTAAAAATTTATCCTACCTATCCACAAGGGGAGGGGAGGACAAGGGAGCAAACATTTATTAAGCACCTGCTTTGTGCCAGTCATTGTGCTAAGCGCTTTACAAATATTGTCTCGTTTGGTCCTCACCGCAACCCTGGGAGATAGGTGCTATTATTGTAGTCCCCATTTTACAGTTAAGGAAATTGAGGCAAACAAAGGTTAAGTGACTTGCCTAGGGTCACACATCTAGTAAGTACATGAAGCTGGATTTGAGCTTGAGCCTTCCTGATTTCAGACCCAGCACTCTCTCTTCTCTACTACCCAGCTGCCACAGGAAAAACGACTAAGTAAATGAAGAATGCTTGTTGACCAGATCATGATGGGTAGCGTATAGAGTTAATCCAGCTATTTGTACATATATCTTGTACAGATATTGCAGACTAACAATTGAACTGTACTGAGTTAAATAGTAGGGATACTAAATAGCAGACCGACCTGGGAAATTATTAGATGTCTTTGGGGACCTCCCAAGCTTCTTCGTGGAAAACAAAAGCCTATCTTTGATTTTTTTTAACTGTACTTCTTTTATTGGTGTAGGAAATTCACAGGGAAGAAGGTCTCTCTATCAAAGCAAAGTTGCTCTGGGCAATGAAAGGTTAAAATGACTTGCCCTGGGTCATGGTCGGTATGTGTCAGATGCAGGACTAGAACCCAGGTCTTCTGGACTCCAAGGATAGCTATGCCACACCATCTCTCTGGCTCA
This sequence comes from Trichosurus vulpecula, assembly GCF_011100635.1. Taxonomy (NCBI): domain Eukaryota; kingdom Metazoa; phylum Chordata; class Mammalia; order Diprotodontia; family Phalangeridae; genus Trichosurus; species Trichosurus vulpecula. Next base: position 186,042,302 of record NC_050574.1, read on the forward strand.
TTTTTATTAACACTGATATTTTTCTCTTAATGTTATATGGCTAGAAATCAGAGAATGCCCCAGTCTTTAAAGAATTAAAGTCCTGAGTCACACAGATAGTGTTGGCAAGATGTGTGATGGGGCATGAGAAGACTGTAACATATTACTCATTAAGAATACTATAAGATAAACAACCTAAACAACATTATAAGAGAGATATGTGATAGTAAAAGGAAGTGGGTTCTCTCTCAATGGAGGTCTTTAGGAAAAGAATAGATGACCACTTTTTCATTGTATTAAGGAGAGGATTCTTGGGCTAGGACTAGATGATCCACATGGTCACCTCCAACTCTGAAGTTTTATAGTAATAATCATTATTTACCTAGTTGGTATCTGAATAAATATGAAGATAAAGAAGGAAAGATTTCATATTGACATATATTTATGTGCTAATTCAGACAGCAACCACCTGTAGGTATTTGTGTACATTTGCATGCGATATATACAAATATAAGAAAAACATTTCCTTTTTCATATTCATGTTGGTGTTCAGTCATTTCAGTTGTGTCTGACTTTTTGTGACCCCATTTGGGATTTTCTTGGCAAAGATACTGGAGTCGTTCACCATTTCCTTCTCCAGCTCATTTTATAGATGAGGAAACTGTCCCAAGCAGGGTTAAATGACTTGACCAGGGTCACACAGCTACTAAGTGTCTGAGGCCAGATTTGAATTCCTATTCGCCCACATTTCTTATGGGTATATACATATATATGTATGTATATATTATAATAAAACATATTTTTACCATTTGCAGTAAGCCCATTTTTCACATGAAAATGGGTGCTGACTCATTTTCCTATGAACTTGCCCCACACATATGTCTTACTGCATTAGCAATTCGTGATGTCTTAGGTTATTTTTTCAGTGGTGCCTGATTTCCCCCATCTATCAGAAACACACACGTACTCCCACTTGACAGCAAGAAATAGTGACAGAGTATATTTGTACACTGAGAAACACTGCCTGTAACACATTTATTTATCTTCCGTCCTCTATCCTACTGGTATAGTGCTTAGTTAGTCTAGATAGCTCCCTGAAATTATGTATGGGAATTCCTAAATATCCAAACCTTAAATGAGCCTAGCTACCAGGACATACAGCCCTGTACACATTACTTCACACATACCTTTGTCAAATGTAACAAACACATAATATGCACCAAGTGCTGAGCTATCAGCATGGCTCACTCATTCAGTAAGTCAACAAATATTGCTATAAGCTGATATAATATTCATTGACCAACCAGGCAGCAAAAACAAACTGAACCAGATCTCATCAGGAAAATTTTCTTTTGGGCTAACTGAAATCCCTCCCACTGTAGCTTAGGTCAATTTCATCTTGTCTAGTCCTTAGTGGAACCAGGTGGTTATTATCACTTCCATAATAGCCCTTCTTGCATTGTCAAGTCTATTAAATCACCTTTTAGCTTCTCTCTCATGGCTAAATGATCTGTTTCTTTAGGAAACTTCTTTATCTGGAGATCTTACAGCACTTTACCAGGATGCAAGAAGGCGGTGACTATTAAAATGGCCTGTGCTGCATGAAATGGAGCCAGGAGGACCTGGTTGCCCAACAACCCATCCCCACAGTCACAGCAGGTCAGGGAATAGTAGAACACCTTAAGTTATGTCAATATCCAAAGATGATAAGGTCAGGAAGAATGTACCAGCGCAGCCTGAGGGCTGGCCAGGAATGTGTAAGAGTGCTCCTGTGTACAGATCAAGTCATCCATACCATAAGAATATTAATAATGATAGCTTTCTCGATGAGATTTCTCTACCAATGAAATCACAGGTCCAGTAAAAAGAAAAATAGGTTACAATTTACAATAACCTTCCATTGTTCCTTTGGATGTTTACAGCTTATCTTAATGCTGACCTTCAGAGTAGCATTGATTTTTGTCAGTGAAACAAACTACACTGTTCACTCACTCCCTCTCTTGTCTTCAGGTGACTATCATGGGAAAAAGGGATTAGTTTTGTTCTGCTTGACTGGGAAGGGCAGAACAAGGGACAGGGGTTGAAAATTGTGGAGAAATAGATTTAAGGATAGACAATATAAGGATAGATTTCCTCACTGGAGCTGTCCAGCAATGGCATTGGCTACCTGAAGGCACTGGTTTCACCATCACTGAAGGTCTTTAGGCAGAGGCCCGCTTATCAAGTGATATTTCTGGGGATATCTCATTCAGATAACTATCAGACTAGATGGTCTCTTGGATCTTTTCTAGTTGTAATATTTTGTCATTATTCTTCTAGGCCCCAGTGGACAGAACTCAGACCAATGGGCTGACGTGGGAGCAGACTTAGGCTTGATGAAAGGGGGGAAACACAAACACTTTCTAATATTTAAGGATATTCGGAAATGAAGTTCTGAGCTGCCTTGGGAGGCAATAGGTTAGTTCCTTCTCACTTCAAGTCTACAATCAAGGGTTGGGTGACACTGTATCAAGAGTATGGTAGAATGGGCTCTTATCTAGATATGGGTTGAGCTAAGTACAGCTCTTAGAGAAGTTAAGTGACTTGCCAAAGGTTACACAATTCTGAGCCTCTGCCCAGCCCTTTTCCCCAGTGTTCCCTGGCTAAAAGCCTTCTATTGTTCCAGGAGAAAAAAGGAACCGTTTTCCACTTCAGTGTAACATTGAAGACTGGGGGTCTTGTTCAGATGACATGCATGTGGCCTGGTGCCATCCTGTGCAGAACTTAGCACTGTACCTGCATGCACAAGCCCAGGAGCCTATTTTCCAAAACAGTGGCTGTGATATAGTTTGTTATTTCAGCTCAGTTTCAGTGACTGAATATATATTAGCATTCACCCTGGCTTCCTCGATAAAGGTAAAGATTAAGGGTCCATGGGATACTGCTCTGAATAAAGTCCTGATGCTGAGAGACAGGACATGTAGAACTTCTTCCTGGGTGAGTCCTAAGTGAATTAAGGATTTTTCCCCTGTTCCACCATGTTACTACCAAGAAATAAGTACAGATACACTCAGACATCAAACAACAAAGGGTAAGTGGGGACTTTACAAAATGAGATCAGGGGTTAGGAGATGGAGAGTTGAGAAAATAGAACGTAGGATAGAAGATTCATCAAAATTGGGACACTAGGAACCTAGAGACCTATTGGGCTAGCTAAGAGAACGTGGAATCTGGGGAATGCTCTTAAGGGCTTCTTGGTTCATCTCCTTGTGCTTATTTCCTCCGCTTCAAACTATTACCCTATTTCTTAATACTAATCTTTTTTTTTAAAGTGCCATCCACGAACAGGGTCTAGGAAATTTAAAAAGAGCACTTATAGTTTGGGCAACACAATTATCACTGCCTTCATCAGCATTTAAACATTGGCTGAATGTATGCAGGGTTCTCTGCTAGGCACTTTGGACACAAAGAAAGAAGGTCAAAGAATTCAAGGAGGAACTGCACCAAAGGGATAAAGAGAAGAAGGAGTTAGGAGAAGAGAAGGCAAGGCAGAAACAAGCAGAGGAGCAGAGGGACATGGAATCTTTCACTTATTGTGAAGTCTAGTTTTTTGTTTTTTCCCTCTGGACTGGTTTGATTTATGGAGAGAGCACTTTGCTGTACCCTTCAGGTTCATAAAAACATTGTCCAGTTCCATAAAAGAAACACATATACCCACTCATGCCGTTCTTACCTCTATTATGGCCTCCCAAACAGCATTCCCCCATAATATTTCACAGGCTTTTCAGCTTATCCCTTTTGCTTTTCTTGCTTTTTGGGGGTAAGATCTCCAGGTTTTCTGAGTGCAAGTGCTGCCATGATATGAGATAATGTACATTAAACACTTTGTAAAGTGATCACATAGTTGTTACTCTTAATGTTGTTACTGTTTCTCTTTCTTATCTTTTTCAATGATATTTGGATGGAAACAATCCTGAGACAAGTTTCTATCTTTCTATATTCTTAAAAATATTCTCTTATATGTAATGTCCTGGTGACTTTTGCTGAGGTGGATAAAATGACTTCTTTTTTAAATTGAATAAAAAAAGAAGCCAAGATGGCAGATAAAAGGAGGGAACTCACCTGAGCTCTCCCAGATTCCCTTCCAAACAACTTTAAATGACTCCTCAAAATGAATTCTGAAGCAGCAGAACTCACAAAAGGATAGGGAGAAATACTTTTCCAGCCTAAGACATCTTAGAAAGTCAGCAGGAGGGGCAGGTAGGTGGCACAGTGAGTAAAGCACTGGCCCTGGAGTCAGGAGGATCTGAGTTCAAATCTGGCCTCAGATACTTGACACACTTACTAGCTGTGTGACCTTGGGCAAGTCACTTAACCCCAGTTGCCCTGCCTTCCCCCCTCAAAGAAAAGGTCAGCAGGAAAGGTCTATTGCACCGAGGTGAGAGTGGAGCACAGTCCAGTGCAGGCTTAGCCAGCATAGGCCAGGCTGCAGCCAACCAGCAGTAGACCTTGAGGGTGATCAAGTCAGCCACTGTTGCTTCTGGAGCTCTCAGCCCACAGACAGTAAGGGGGTCAAACAACTGATAAGAAGGAGATGAAAGGGGTCCCTTAGTTGACACCTGGGGCAGGACTCTGTTGCACCACCCATACATGGATATGGGTTGCAGTTCAGGGTGGCAGTCCCAGGGCAAGAAGGAGCACTAGCACACAAGAGCTTATAGCTGCTGGAGAGCTGGGATTCTGGTCACATTTCCAAGGTGGAAAAGAGTGCTTGTGGCCACTCACAGGCCAGAGCACAGGCCAAGAGAGCAGTAACCACATCTCTCTTCAGATCATACTACCTTGGAAGAACTAAAAACTTATAGACCCCCAAAACTAGCTCTGAGGGCAGCAGCAGAGAGGCCTGAAGCTTGGGACAGTGTCCCCTCCACCCGGGTGAAGAGACACACTTTAGCATAGAGTTAAAAGTAAAGAAACAGGCTGGGAAAATGAGCAAATAACCAACAAAAAAAGATCTTGACCATAGACAGTTACTATGGTGACAGGGAAGATCAAAACACAAACTTAGAAGAAGATAACAAAGTTAAAACTGCTAAAGCCAAAGACTCAAAAAAATATGTGAATTGGTCTCAGGCCCAAAAAGGATTTCTGGAAGAGCTCAAAAAGGCTTTTAAAAATCAAATAGGACAGACAGAGGAAAATTTTGGAAAAGAAGTGGTAGTGATGCAAGAAAATAATGAAAAAAGGGTCAACAGCTTGGTGAAGTACACGCGCACGCGCGCGCACACACACACACACACACACACACCCCTGAAGAAAATAGCACCTCAAAAAACAGAATAAGCCAAATGGTAAAATGGGGCACAAAAATTCAGTGAAGAGAAGAATACCTTTAAAAGCAGTATTAGTCAAATGGAAAGAGAGGTACAAAAATTCACTGAAGAAAAGAACTTTAAAAAAAAGTAGAATTGACCAAATGAAAAAGGAAGTATAAAAGCTCACTGAAGAAAATAATTCCTTAAAAATTGGAATTGGACAAGTGGAAGCTAAAGACTCCATGAGATATCAAGAAACAATACAACAAAATCTAAAGAATGAAAAAAAGAAGAAAATGTGAAGAATGTCATTAGAAAAACAACTGACCTGGAAAATAGATCAAGGAGAGAGAATTTAGGAATTATTGGACTATCTGAAAGACTGGATTTAAAAAAAGAGTCTAGACATCATCTTTCAAGATATTATCAAAGAAAATTGTCCTGATACTCTTGAACAAGAGGGTGAAATAGAAATTGAAAGAATCCACTGACCACTTCCTGAAAGACATCTCAAAACAAAAACTCTCAGGAATATTACAGCCAAATTCCAGAGCTTCCAGGTCAAAATATTGCAAGCAGACAGAAAGAAACAATTCAAATATTTTGGAGCCACAGGCTCACACAATATTTAGACACTTCTACATTAAAGGATCATAGGTTTTGGAATATAATGTTCCAGAAGGCAAAGGAGCTAGGATTACAACAAAGAATTGCTTACCCAGCAAAACTGAGTATAATCCTTCTGGAGGAAAATGGATATTTGATTCAATAGAGGATTTTTAAACATTCCTGATAAAAAGATCAGTGTTAAATGGAAAATTTGACTTTCAAATACAAGAATCAAGACAAGCATAAAAAGGTAAACAGGAAAGAGAATTTGTAAGAGATTCAATATGGTTAAACTGCTTAAATTCCTACATGGGAAGATGATATTTGTAACTCCTAAGAACTTTCTCATTATTAGGGCAATCAGAAGGAGTATACATAAATGGAGGACATGGGTGTGAGTTCAATATGATGGGATGATAGCTAAAAAATAATAAAATTAAGGGGTAAGAAAGAGGGATGCATTTGGAAAAGGGGACAGGGAGAGGTAGAATGAGGCAAATTATTTCACATGAAAGAGCTTTTAGAGGAGGAAGTGGGGAATGTGTGTGGGGAGAGGAGTGCTTGAACCTTTCTCTCACTGGAATTGGCTCAAAGAGTGAATTACATACACACTCAGTTGGGTATAGAAATATATCTTATCCTACAGAGAAGTAGGAGGGGAAGAGGATAAGAGAAGGAGTTAGGACTGATAGGAGGGAGAATAGATTGGGGGAGGTGGTAGTGAAAAAGATGAAATGTGTAGAGAAGCAAAGATTTGATCTTCTGAGCATATCAATTTACTAAGCAATGTATGCCAACATTCTAACAAATTTGGACCAGACTTCTTCCTCAGCTTGGGGCTGAATATAGGGGGAGACAGACTTTTATACATTAAAATCAATTAATCAAATGAAACCAATAAAAAGAAACAATTCATTAGGTAATCTGCTTTCTAATTGGAGGAAAAATTAGGGACTTTCCAAGTTGGGAGGGGGAGAGGGAACAGGTGCAATTCCCTGAATTCAGAATCCTCAAAGTATCTCTGTAAACAATCAAAGGAATTTGGAAACTAACTGATTAATGAGTATAGGGCCAATTTTCAGATAAGACATATGGGTTGCTTGAGATGTACAACTGTGAGAAAACTCCTTGCATCTGTCATTGGATCTGACTGGGTTTCTGGTCAATATAACCTAGGTCCTTAGTAAAGGGTCTCTAAACAGCAGGTAGAGGTGGTCCAGTTTTCCAGCCACTCAAGGCTAGGTTCAAACAGTGCAATAAGGTTTTCTCCCAGTTCCTACAACTGAGTAAAGTTTTCTCACAGGACAGAATTTGGATTAGACCCATAACTGAATAGAAAGGGAACTAAGCTAGCTAGTTATCATGTGACATGAGTCACATGATAGAGTCAGTATGGTTCATTCAATTCCTACAATTAACCACTTGTCCCAATTCCCTCAATTTTCCACCTTTTGATTTAGGGGGGAATATTGCATATAAACCAAATCTATAAGGTTTTTCATATATTCATAAGCAGAATTACCTCTCAGATAACAGATCAAACTACTTAGAGAGCTCCCAATGAACTAATTTTGAGAAGGGAAAGTTACATGTCATGAAGGTAACCAAGAAAACTTGAACATAAACATAAACACCATGAAACAAAAGGACAGAGCAATACAATAATGATCATCAATATTAACTAACATCAAATTTCCTTGTATCCTAGTAACCCACTCCCAATGTCTATTTATTCAGCACATTTTGAGTCCCAGCTGTCTCATGTAGTTGTCTGGTCCTTGGAAATCTTCTCTTGTACATTCTGGAATAGGTTTCATTTTCAGGACAGCTATGAGGCAGGCTTTGCTTCTCTGGCTCCAAATCACTTTTAAAAGTTCCTCGATAATTATGATAAAGTCTGCTAGTAATAGACTTGATAAAATCTAGTACAATCTCTTAAATTTGATTCCTCAATCCTAAAACTTCAGAGAATTTCAGTTTTTATATGCTACTTGCTATTTTTAATCTTTACCTAAACCCTGTACCTGATATAAGAACATATATCCTCAACTTGCTTCTTGTTACTCTTATACTCAGTGTTTTTTGACTGAAGAAGATGAAAGTAAGTATTAACTTCATCCATTGGTTCATCTCAACCCCCATAAAATAAAGGTATTTTAATATTGCAGCATTTTGGAGTGTGTTGTTCAATAATCACCTGGTCAAGAGTAAGTGGCTGTTTATGCCTTTGGAACTTTCAGTTATGCTCCTGTGTTTATAGATTAAAAAAGAAACTTGCATGAATGCTTTATATGTAAAGTGTGTAGGGATGTAACTGGTCTATAGCTGGAGTGGTTGCTGATGTTCTCATCTTTTGCTAATAAATATATAATGTCTTCTTTTAAGAAAGATGGGATCAGGCTTACATCAAGAGGAAGCTGGTGAGGCGGAGCCAAGATGGCAGCTGGAAAGCAGGGACTAGCATGAGCTCCCTGCCGAGTCCCTCCAACAACCTAAAAAATATGGCTCTGAACCAATTCTAGAACTGCAGAACCCACAAAATAGCAGAGGGAAGCAGGGCTCCAGCCCAGGACAGCCTGGATGGTCTCTGGGTGAGGTCTGTCCCACACGGAGCTGGGAGCTGGGAGCTGGGAGCGGAGCGGAGCAGAGCCCAGTGTGAGCAGCACGGACCAACGAGACCAGGAGCTGGGAGCAGAGTGCCCTAGCACCCTGAATCAGTGAGCTGCAGCAGTTACCAGACTTCTCAACCCACAAACACCAAAGACAGTGGAGAAGATTAGTGGGAAAAGCTGCAGGACTGGAAGGAGTTTGCAGTTCCGCCACCGCCCCTGGGGCAGAGGATGTGGGGCAGCTACAGCTGCAGTTGCTTCCTGCCCCAGGCCCACCTGGTGGGAGGAATTAAGTGGCGAATCAGAGCAGGAGTGCACAGCCTGCTGAAGATCTAAGCCCAGTCCGGGTTGGGGGGTCTTGGGGAACGAGGAGTGCTGGTGTGGCAGAGCTGGTGCATCCCTCCCCAAACGTGGAACATAGAACTCTTTAGTCTACAAGCAGTCACACCCCGCTGAAAAACTCAAGGGTCAAGTTAGCTGGTTGGGAAACACACCCAGCAGTGAAAACACACCCAGATTCAGTCTCAGCCTTTGGATTCTTTCTTTGGTGACAAAGAAGACCAAAACATACAGCCTAAAGAAGTCAACAAAGTGCAAGAGCCTACACCAAAAGCCTCCGAGAAAAACATGAACTGGTCCCAGGCCATGGAAGAGCTCAAAAAAGATTTGGAAAAGCAAGTTAGAGAAGTAGAGGAAAAATTGGGAAGAGAAATGAGAAGGATGTAGGAAAATCATGAAAAACAAGTCAATGACTGACTAAAGGAGACCCAAAAAAATACTGAAAAATACACTGAAGAAAACAACACCTTAAAAAATAGACTAACAAATGGCAAAAGAGCTCCAAAAAGCCAATGAGGAGAAGAATGCCTTGAAAGGCAGAATTAGCCAAATGGAAAAGGAGGTCCAACAGACCACTGAAGAAAATACTACTTTAAAAATTAGATTGGAGCAAGTGGAAGCTAGTGACTTTATGAGAAATCAAGATATTATAAAACAGAACCAGAGGAATGAAAAAATGGAAGACAATGTGAAATATCTCCTTGGAAAAACCACTGACCTGGAAAATCGATCCAGGAGAGATAATTTAAAAATTATTGGACTATCTGAAAGCCAGATCAAAAAAGAGCCTAGATATCATCTTTCAAGAAATTATCAAGGAGAACTGCCCTGATATTCAAGAGCCACAGGGCAAAATAGAAATTGAAAGAATCCATCGATCGCCTCCTCAAATAGATCCCAAAAAGAAATCTAGGAATATTGTTGCCAAATTCCAGAGCTCCCAGGTCAAGGAGAAAATACTGCAAGCAGCCAGAAAGAAACAATTTGAGTATTGTGGAAACACAATCAGAATAACCCAAGATCTGGCAGCTTCTACATTAAGAGATCGAAGGGCTTGGAATATGATATTCCGGAGGTCAATGGAGCTAGGATTAAAACCTAGAATCACCTACCCAGCAAAACTGAGTATCATGCTCCAAGGCAAAATATGGATTTTCAATAAAATAGAGGACTTTCAAGCTTTCTCAGTGAAACGACCAGAGCTGAATAGAAAATTTGACTTTCAAACACAAGAATCAAGAGAAGCATGAAAAGGTAAACAAGAAAGAGAAATCATAAGGGACTTACTAAAGTTGAACTGTTTTGTTTACATTCCTACATAGAAAGATGATGTGTATGATTCATGAGACCTCAATATCATAGTAGCTGAAAGGAATATGCATATATATGTTTATGTATAAACATATATAAGTGAATGTGCATGTATGTATATATGTATGTGTGTATATATATATATATATATATATATATATATATATATATATATATATATATATATATATATATATATATATATATATATATATATATATAAAGAGAGAGAGAGAGAGAGAGACAGAGAGAGAGAGAGCAGACATAGGGTGAGTTGAAGATGAAGGGAAGATATCTAAAAGAAATAAAATCAAATTAAGGGATGAGAGAGGAATATATTGAGAGAGGCAGATAGAGAGAGATAGAATGGGGTGGATTATCTCGCATAAAGGTGGCAAGAGGAAGCAGTTCTGTGGGAGGAGGGTAGAGGGCAGGTGAGGGGGGAATGAGTGAATCTTGCTCTCATCAAATTTGGCCTGAGGAGGGAATACCATACATACTCAATTGGGTATCTTGCCCCACAGGAAAGAAGAGGGAAGAAGATTAAAGAAAAGGGGGGGATGATGGAGGGGAGGGCAGATGGGGGTAGAGGTAATCAAAAACAAACACTTTGGAAAGGGGACAGGGTCAAGGGAGAAAATTCAATAAAGCAGGCTGGGTTGGGAAGGAGCAAAATCTAGTTAGTCTTTCACAACATGAGTATTGTGGAAGGGTTACACATAATGATACACATGCGGCCTATGTTGAATTACTTGACTTCTTAGGGAGGGTGGGTGGGAAGGGAAGAGGGGAGAGAATTTGGAACTCAAAGTTTCAAAAACAGATGTTCAAAAACAACAAAAAAAAGTTTTTGCATGCAACTAGAAAAAAAGCTGCACAGGCAATGCGGCATAGAAATTTATCTTGCCCTACAAGAAAGGAAGGGAAAAGGGGATGGGAGGGGAGTGGGGTGACAGAAGGGAGGGCTGACTGGGGAACAGGGCAACCAGAATATACACCACCTTGGAATGGGGGGGGGAGGGTAGAAATGGGGAGAAAATTTGTAATTCAAACTCTTGTGAAAATTAATGCTGAAAATTAAATATGTTAAATAAATAAATTAAAAAAAACAAGATATGATAAAATAAAAGAAAAAGAAAAAAAAAACAAAAAAGAGGAAGCTGGTGAAATGCACTGCTGGTAATTTACACATCACTGTGAAATGTTTGAGCCAACAATTAAGAACTTTATTTGTCCCTGCCAAGCCTTTCAGTTTTGCTGAGAAAGTACAATTTCAATTACTTCTCTTGATGTAACCCTGCTGTCATTCATTAAATTAGTGATATGCAAACTTCCTATTTTGCAATTAATCCAACTTGCATGTTCATTGTTTCGAACTTCTTTTGACAATATAAGACAACTAGAAACTAACTGTCTACATCCTCCTTTTGGGGTTCTCTCTCTTCCCTCTAATTTCTTTGCTTCTCAAGCCTCTACTGCATATACCAATCTAGTAATCCTGGTGGGTTTTTTAAAGGTTAGTCTGGCATGCTCTCTTCTTGATGAGCACTGACATTCCCTAGCCTTTACTATTATTTTTGTGTGTAGCATGTCTGGTGGATGTGGTACCAATCCTCAACTCTCTTTCTGTCTGGCAAGGATTCTCAGTCTTTTTTTGTGTCATGAACCCCTTGGTCAGCCTAGTAAAGCCTGTGTGCCCTCTTCTGGGAATAATTTTTTAAATGCCACTTTAATTGCAATACTTCAAATAATGCAATGTTTAAAATAAAATACCTAGCATTATAATGGAAACCTATTACATAGATAAGGTTATCAAAATATTTTCAAATGTTATAAAAATGTCAAATATTATCCATTAAACTATTATTCACAGCTCCCAGCCTAAGTACCCCGATGTACAATCTAGTTTTTTGTCTGAGGTTGAGTTTTTGTTATTTGTGCTTCTTTGACTCCTTTTATCACTTTAACCTTTTGGCTTTCACTTTCTGTTGCTGATCAAAGGTAGAAAGAATTTCTTATGTACTGCTGTTTTCCGTATTCCAATATGCATGTTCCTTTGCTTTCTCTTTTAATTGGGTAGTGTGGTGTTTAAGTTTCCTACTGTGCATACCAGCTAAATATCGATAAAATTTTCTAAGCCAAGGGAATGGCTACACCATATACTGTTGTGTGCAGGTCCTGAAATGTTTTAGATTGTATGTCAAATATTTTGAGAGAATACATTCATCCATGATGGTTATAGCAGAGATCAACTTTTGTGAATTACTCTGTTGTGACATACTTGATCTATACCATTGCACTCAAAAAGAGCTTTTTGAAATTCTATTCTGTCTATCTCCTCTTCAAAATCACTTGAGACATCAGCATTATGTTTTCCATCTGTTTCATTACTTGGTAGTGCTTTTTCAACTTTTGTTAAGCATAGATTCTTTTTTAAAATTAAATTTTATTTCATTGTCAAATGAAGATCTTCCTTTTCCCCCTCCACTTCTTCCCCATTTCCTAAATAAAAAAGCAAGAAAAGCAAAATCCTGGTAACAAACATGTGTAGTCAAACAAAACAAATTCTCTCATTGGCCACATTAAAAAAAGTCTCACTCTTCATTCTGAATCCATCACTTCTCTATCAGGAGGAGGGCAGCATGTTTAATCATGATTCATCTGGAATCTTGTTTGGTCATTGTGTCAATCAAAGTCCCCAAGGCCTTCAATGTTTTTTTGTCTGTATAATATGGTTGTTATTGTATACATTGTTCTCCTGGTTCCTAAGCATAGGTTTTTAATGCCTTAAAGGCTCATCATCTTTTCCCTCTTCAGATTTAAATATCCTCTGAGTTTTTGTTTTTATTTTATCCTATCAGGGTTTAAGAATAAAGTTCTTTCTTATAATTGCCCTGAATCTTAAAATTGCCCTGCAGTAATGTGTAATTTGAGGGCTAAGGATGTGCAACATGAAGTCCTGCCTTATAAATGATAAGACTGGTCTATAATTCCTTGATGATGTAGTACTGGTGCATAATAAAAGCGTTTATATCTTCAGTTCGTTTCATGAGCACCTATAGTTCGCCCACTTTAGCAGTCAGTGTCATTCACACCAATGCATTTCCAGCAGAGGGGTTTGGGCTTTGCAGATTCATTCTAACGTATCTTGCCTTCTCTGGTAGCAGAACATGAAGGAACATCGTTCCTTCCTCTGTATTCCACATAATACAGATCATCATGATGGTTCCATGTAGGGCCAACATGTAACCAACCCTCTGCTGCTTCACTGATTTCTTCACATCACCATGGCTGGCATTCCCTGCCTTTACCATTTACCTGTTTTCTTCTCTCCGTATTACCCTCCTCTCCCCACAAAAGAGATGACATGTTGGGCTTTGAGGAAGTTATCATTGGTGTTTTTATTATTGTAACTTGTTCTGGCTTCACCAGCAGTCATTGCCATGAAAATGTGGTGACTAGGTCATTGCCTACAAACCAAGGAGACTACCCAGAGTTCTTGGTGTTCCATTGGTCTTGCATTTGACCTTGCATTGACTTTTGAGAAAAAAGCCAACAGGGCAGCTGTGGGAGAGAAGCCAGAAGAGATGATGGAGGGTTAGGACAGGGAATCCCTTGGACTCCGTTCCAGATTTGTTGTGGAGAAATGGGATGGCCTGGAGTGGAAAACAATTGGATTGGGAGCTGACCAGGTGCAAACCAGGCACAGTCCTGGGGCTGGGGAGAAGGATCAGCCTGTCTAACAGCACCATTTGTTCCCATATTTCTCCTCTTCCCCCTTGTCCAAGGAAAAGCTATTCCCTTTCCTTCTTCCTCCCCCCTGTTCGCCATTCAATCCTTCATTTCTATTTTCCTTGATCCTCTCTCTTTGACTGCCAGATCAAATAGCTGGCATTGGAGGTTTCAGTTTTCCAAGCTGTTTACTTTTATCTCTATGCTATTTAAACTCTTATTAAAAAAAAAAAACAACAAAACTTTATGGCCACCAAACCCTGGCTATTTGCACTCATTATTCTAGGGGTGGAATGATATTAAGACAATGAGGAAGTCAGGGCCTGACCAGAGGAAGAGACTAGATTTTGTTTATTTTTCTCCATCTTTTGTTGAGGTAGGGACAGCAGGAAAGATACACACACACACACACACACACACACAGATAGAGAAGGCGAAAGTAGAGGGGGAGGGAAATTTTTCACAACCTTCCTAGAGTGTATATGAGTTCCAATTAAAATACTAGACGTATTTCCTTTTCCTTTGAAATGTAAAATAAAAATAAATGCAAAAATAAAAATATTTTCTCTTCCTTTAAAAATTTTCCTTAAAAATTTCCTTTAAAAAGGAAAAGACATAAGCTAAAAGTCCTTGCCATTTTTCTACCTAACCATCTGAAAAGGGAAGGAATACTCATTTACTTAGTGCCTGCTATATGCTAAGCACAGTGCTCAGCACTTTCTAAACATTATCTCATTCGATCCTCACAACAACCCTATGAAGTAAATACTTTCATCCCCATTTTACGGTAAAGAAAATCAAGGCAGATAGATTAAGTGACTTGCTCAGAATCACACAGCTAGTAAGTGTCTGAGGATGGATTTGAACCCAGGTCTTCTTGACTCCAGGCTTAGCACTCTATTCACTGTGCCAATTTTCATCATTATACAATAATATTCCATCATATTTATATATTACAATTTGTTCAGCCACTCCCCAACTGATGGTCACCCCCTGGATTTCCTGTTCTTTTGTTTTCTTTTTCTTTAATCCCCTACTCAGCCCCATGAAGTTTGTTTTGCTTGTGACTATTCCTGCTCTGTTGTTATCCATCCTCTTAATCTCTCCCCCTAATACCTGCCTTTTTCTTGTTTACTTTGATGCATTTCTACACCAAACTGTTTGTGTGTGTTCAACCCTCCTTTGTTTCAGATTAGGTTCATTTGAAACCTGCCCACTCCTTCCCTTCCAACACCTTTGTATACGAAGAAATGCCAAGTTCTACCACCTTCCACCTTTCTACCTGAAAGTATTTTTTTAATCCTCCTTTATCTTGCCTTTCTTAAAACTCTCAGAACCAAGCCAGTCTACCCTCAGGTCCTCCTTTTTTTTTTTAAATTTAACCCCTCTCTTTACCAACCCTTTGGAGTTACTCATGTTTTGAAGGATTACTTATTTCTTCTTCTCTTATTAGAGAGATCTTTAACTGGGGGTTTGTTGACTTTTCTCCCTAATATTTTTATAATTGTATTTCAGTATAGATAGTTTCCTTTGAAATTCTATATAATTTATTTTATGCATTTAAAAATATTCTGAAGTCTTTAGGTTTTACCACATTGCCAAAGGGGTCCAACACTGAACCTTATTAGAATGTTAGTACTACATCATCATGCAGCTCTTTTGAATTGCTTTAATGAATTTACCTTTCTAGGTTGTGACTCGTGTTTGTAGTTCAAAGTTCCTACTCTGCTCTGGTATTCTTTAATCAAAAGTACTATTCCATTAAAATTCCATTATAACCATGTAAGATTATTTAATTAATAGCCTGTTTTGTGTTACCCTGACTGGTTCCTGGATATTTGAACTCCTTTCTGAATGCTTGGAATAATCAATCAATAAACATTTATTAAGCACCTACTATGTGTCGAGCATTATGCTAAGCAATGGGGATACAAAAAAAGGTAAAACAGCCCCTGACTTCAAGAAGTTGAATTCTAGGGGGCTAAATCAAATAAAGAAGTCCATAAGCATTTATTAAGCATCTAGTGTGGATCAAGCAACTAGCAGACTCTGGAAATATCAAAAATGGAAAATAGGAGACCACTTGCAAACAACTACACACACATAAACACATATGTGTGTATATATATATATATATATATTTGTTGTTCAGCTGTTTCAGTCATGTCCAACTCTTCATGACCCACTTTGGGATTTTCTTGACAAAGATAGTGGAGTGGTTTGCTACTTCCTTCTTATAGTGGCAAGCAAAGTGGGATTTTTTGCTGTTTTTCCTTTTGGAGTGCTTCTCAGCACTAAGGCAATCAAGTGCCTTTGATTGAGCCTTGCCTTTGTTTGAATCAAGAGTCTTTGATGACCTGCTTAAGTCGCAAGAAAGCCTAAGTCACATAAGTTTGAGCCACATGTTTGTAATGCCCTCGGTGGGCTGATCCTGAAGAAGTGTATATATACTCTGAGATTAGCATTTTGCTTTGAGGCTCACTCATTGGAAGAGTGTTCATGTGATTTGGCCAGACAAGACCCTGGGTAGCCATTAGGGAGCCCCTTGGCTTCGAAAACCCAGATGTTGGTGCCTCTCTCTCTAGTAACTATGTATGTATTGCCATGGACAGACAGCTAGAAGTTCTGTCTGCTCATTTGTGTTATTTGCTCCATTTATATAATTTCTGCTTATAATTTCTGTTTGTGTTTTCTCTGAAGTTCAGGGTGCTGATTTTTTCCCCTGAACTAAGTGAATGATATATGTATGTTTAATTAAAGTGAGATTGTAAACCCTTTAAAGTTGCTTTCCTTAGAAAAGCAGATCAAAGAAACTGTGCTAGCAGTCCTCCTGTGTGCTGGTGTTATTGGCTTTACACATCCAAAGCAGCTGCAAGCAGCATTGTTGTTACACCTGTCTAGTTCATTTTTATAGATGAGAAAACTGAGGCAAACAGGGTTAAGTGACTTGCCCAGGGTCACACATCTGGGAAGTGTCTGAGGCCAGATTTGAACTTAAGGCTTCCTGACTCTAGGTCCAGTGCTCTATCTGCTGTGCCACCTAGCTATGCCTACATACACATACTACATATATACATATACATGTGTGTACATATGTATTTGTGCATATATATGTGTGTGTGTATATATATATATAAATAAAATCTGGCCTCAGATAATAGCTATGTGACCTTGGGCAAGCCACTTAACCCTGTTTGCCTTAGTTTCCTCATCTGTAAAATGAGTTGGAGAAGGTAATGGGAACATACTCTACTATCTTTGCCAAGAAAATCCCAAAATGGGTCGTGAAGAG
This sequence comes from Trichosurus vulpecula, assembly GCF_011100635.1. Classification (NCBI taxonomy): domain Eukaryota; kingdom Metazoa; phylum Chordata; class Mammalia; order Diprotodontia; family Phalangeridae; genus Trichosurus; species Trichosurus vulpecula. The sequence continues at coordinate 186,059,467 of NC_050574.1, forward strand.
GTGGACACAACAGAAATGACTGAACAACATATACACACACACGTAGATATGTATGTATGTATGTATATGTATATATACACATACACATATATATGCTTGTGTATACATATAGACATACATATATACACATACACAAATATATATGTATGCATATACCCACACACATATTTATATACATATGTAGTGATACAGTAAGTGAGGAGTGTGTCCTACATGTATGGTGAGGCTCCACTTACGGTAAAGAGGATGCTTGTCTTTGTGTGGTTCGAAGGAAGCATTAGTAGGCATCTTTAGCCTCTTTTCCCACTACCTTTCTCTAAGGGAGAATTTTGTTCATGCCTGGGGAGGAAGCAGGAAGTAGAGGACAGAGGCCCCTACTCTGCCCTACTCAGAGGGACGGGGTACTAGGCTAGACATACATCTATTTGCTCTCTTAAATATTGTTTATCTAGGGCATACGATCAAGTTCTGGTTAACTTTTGATGGCCTAACTTTTGATCCTGAAGTTCAGAATCCTGGAATGTAAAGGTCTTCTGGTGTCTCAGGACAGAGTGCTAGGGACCTCAGAGCCTCCGAGGTCCTGGGCTATCCTGGTCTGACCACTACCACACAGTACTGGTCACTATCATTCCTGTGAGTTTCTAACTGCCCTGAGAATTTCTAGCCCCTCTGGCCCTTTCCAAAACCCTGGAGTTTTCTTGAGGGACCCTACTCTTACTCCTTGGGACATAGCATTGCAGTTTATACCTGTCTCTGGCCTATCTCTGGCCACACTCAGACCTTTGACTCTTATTTATCTGTACTTATTTGCTGTGAGCAAATATCTTATTGTTCATGGGCTTTTGGCTGACTTTTGGGGGAAAGGGTACAATTCAGAGGTAGAAGAAATCACTGTAGTTTCTCACTGGATTTCTCTACCACTATTTGGTCAGGTGCAAATTCAAGGTATGGTAGTCAATATGTAGGAACTGGGCAGCAGGGTGGGGGTGGGGGTGCCTTATCAGGTAGCCATCTTGGCTGAAAGTGAATTATATGTTCTTAAAGCAAAAACAGAGTAGTTTAAGCCAAGTATCCATGGCTTATTTTTTTTCATTTCAACATTAAAATGCAAATGAAAGTGTTTAATTTGTAAATCGATTCAATTCAATAAACATTTTTTAAGCACCTACTATGTGCCAGGCTCTGTTCTAAGTGCTGGGGATACAAATTTAAAAAAAAAATAGTCCTTGCCCTCAAGAATCTTACAATCTAATGGGGGAATACAATCCACAAAAGGAAGCTGAAAATCTGGGAGGGCACAATGGGGTAGGGGCCTGACATTCAAGGAGTCAAAACCAAGCAAAGTTGCTACAGAAAAACGGAGAGTTACCTGGAAAGTTCAGATCCCAGTGCTAGATACAGGGAGGCTCTGAGAGAAATGTAGTGCTCCCCACTCCAGCTCACCAATCAGAGGGAAGAGGCAACTGAGGGAGGGGAGAAGGTGCTGGGGATCAAAAGCAGCACAGTGATGAGATTTCAGGTGACATTCTGCGGAATCCAGATCAAATGGAGCTCCTGACGGAAAATGGAGAGCAACAATACAACAGATAGAACAAGGTCTATTCTCCCCTACAATTTAAAAAACAATGATTTTTCAGGTGAGAGCAGGTGTTTTGTTTTTTTAAGTGCAAACTGAAAGGGAGGGGCCTCAGCAGTCTTAATCTGCCACAGCTAAGAATGCCCAGGGAGGAAGTACCTCTGCCTAGGTATTTTTAACCTGAATTTTCACACGACTTATCAGCTGTCTTCTCAGCATTACATGAGTAAATATGAATATACCTGCTTACCTGAAATTTAAATCTTAGTCCCCTTATTTACGTAGCATTTACAATTCGCAAAGCTCATTGACTATGTTAATTCATTTGGTCCTCACAAAAACCCTGTGAGGTAGATGCTCTTATTATCCCATTTTACAAATAAGGAAATTAAGGCTGAACCTGTTCCAGGGTAGCAAGGGTTACACCGCTAGTAAGTATCTGAGGCAGTATCTGAACTGATTCCAAGTCCAACATTCTAGCTACTGTACCACCTGACAGCCCTTAACCCAGGAATCCCAGTCCTTAGTGTCAGCCCTAGGGAGAATTGCTCCATATCTGAGCCAAGCTAAGAGTACATTGCTGGGCAGTGACTCAAGAAGGGAAAAGGAGATGGCATTCAGCCAGCCGGTACTAAAAAGTCCCAAGGTTCATATACATGGAATAAATCCAAAAAGTCCCATTCTGATCAAAGCACATGCAATAGGTTCACCCTCAAACCTCTCTACATGATTTTCCCACAAGGCATGTTTTGTGACCTCTTTTTACCTTCAAGACCTCTCTTAATCTTTACTCATAAAAAGTGTGTGTGTGTGTGTGTGTGTGTGTGTGTGTGTGTGTGTGTTTAAGGGGAAATATTGGATGACACACAGGCAATTTACCCTGACCTTTTTAAGAATCATAAGACTTAGAGCTGAAAGGGAATTTAAAGGAATTTAAATTAAAGGGACTTTAATGTCTTCTTTTTAGAGATGAGAAAACTGAAGCCCAGAGAGATGTGACTTTGCCAAAGTCACGTAGGCAAAATTCAAACTCAAGTCTTTGGATTCCAAATCCAGACAGCCCTGTCTAGGGTAGCATCTGCGTCTGAGGTCTGAGGTATCAACATAAATGGACAGGATTGACAGGCAAGGTAGGAGGAGAGTTTGGAGAGTCTTATTCCAAATGGGCTCTGAAATAGGAGAGCAGGAAAGACTTATGAGGAAAGAGGGTGGATGACAGTGACTCAGCACTGACTTGCCTGCTGAGCCTGGGTTAGCTATGAGATAAACAACAGGAAGAGAGAGAAAAACAATAAAGAAAGATTGATGAGAGAGAGAGAGAGAGAGAGAGAGAGAGAGAGAGAGAGAGAAAGAGAGAGAAGAGGCCATTTTCTTAACAATAGTGGCAAGGTGGATGGGTAATTATATTTCAGGAATGAATAAATATCAAGGTCTTCTATCTCCACCCCTCCTCAGGTACCCACAGTGATGGTCACCATCACATAAAATTCATTACCTTCAATCCTAACATTCCACTCTTTGCTCACAACCTCCTAGCCTCCTCTGTTCACACTATATCTGATTTTTGCACTCACAATGACATTCAGTCCCTCACTCCCTCTCTATTCTCCTAGTATGTTATTTTTGCTCTTGCCTCTTTTCCCATTTGACCACTTTTCAGCTCTTTACTAGCAACCACCCTAGAATTCCATCAACCCCCTTGACCTTCTAAGTCTCACCCTTCCAATCCCGAGCCCTAAATAACAATCACCATCTGATTTCTTCTTCCCCAACAGTGCTGATGAGCACTGATAGAGAAAATTATTAAATCATATTGATTTCATTTGCTCAAAATTTATAGTACATAAACCTAAGCCAGCCTCATTTTGAGTTGTCAATACTATTCAACAGTCATTGATTCTCTTTCTCATTTCCCACGATGACTCTCTCTTTAATTCTCAACTCAACCACTGGGACATCCACTCACAGGAGATAGCCCTGCCTCCCACTTCCTTAAAAATATTGGGGACATCAAATGGGAGCTCTCTTAGTTCCTTTTCTCTACTCCCCTAAGGTCATCAGTATCTTCACACATTTTCTCAGTGCCTGTTGTGTCAGAGTATGAGGTATAAGTTGCCTAGGTAGGTTATACTTATGTCCATATGGGCTTGTCTAAATGCAACTTGCAGGAAAGTATGACTAGCTGTCTATCTCTGGAATCTCTTTTGTCCTTCTTCAAGGGAGATGCTGATTTCTGTCTGTAGGGGAACAGGAGATGGAGGTCACAAGGCTGGTAGTCCTGTTCTTCTCAGAGACTAGACTAGAATTATACTTACCTACTCTCCCACCCCCAAATATTGCTAGTCCATGGAAAATGATTTTTGTTCTTATGTTCCTGCAACTTTCCTTGTTTCTATACCCTAAAGTGGAAGAAGTACCCAAAGTTTATACCCCAAACTTAACTCATTTCCTAGTTACACAGAAGACTATCACAATGGCAACTCACAAACCTATTTATCCAAACAAATAGCAAACAGAAGCCAGAGAAGTTATACAGGTTAGAATACACCAGACAAATAAATGAGCTTTCTCACTGGGAGTGAAATGTCTCAGCTTAACTCCCCAAACTCATCCATCAGTAAATTCCTCAAAGTTTCTAGTTAGGACCATGTTGAGATGCCAGATCCTCTGTATGTCTACTGCTTCCCAAAGTGTTTTCTGTCTCCTCTTTGGAAGGATCTCTGTTTGAACAGAGCCTGAAACTATTACATGAATCCTCTCTCAAAGATGGGAGTTCTCTCCTTTCACAAACTTTTACCAACTCAGCCAACACGAGCGCATAGCCTCTAGTAATCTTTCTTTCTGCCAATGAGGAGTTTTTGCAAATTCACCAAACTGGAAACCTGGGTTACAAGTGTTAGAAGAATTTCTACTCTACCTCTATTCAAGATCTTGGTCTCTTCCTGCTCCTTCGCTCTCATCAAAATGTCAATTCCTGTCAATGTTGTATCCGTAATAGCCATCACAACAAGCCTCTCCTTTCTGCTACCCCTACTGCCGTTCTGGTATACAGACCCTCACTACTAGCCACTTGGTCTATTGCAATAACTTCTTAACCAATCGGGGTTTCCAGCCTTTCCTTTTTCCATATTTCACATTGCTGCCATTCTTATCTCTATTATGTGCAGAGGTATTCTTCTCTCAACTTTTCAATGCCTCCCAAATTCCTCAACTTGGCTTTTATGGATTTGGTACCAACTTAAATTTCCAGCCAAACATGAGTCCTTGTTGTCCTGCAACAAGTCACATTGCTTTGTGTCTCCAGGTCTTAAGTCATCCCACTCCCTGGACTAGTGTGCCCTCCTTTGTTCCAATTCTACCTGTCCTCCAAGCCCCACCTTAAATTTTACTTCCTTCACAAAACCTTTTGTCTTTTTCCCAGTCAGAAATGATCTTTCCTTCTGCTATCTCAAAACAAATCTTTTTATCTAAAGTTAAACTACATCTTTCTCATGCGTTTAACATGTTTAATTGTGTTTTCTATCATGTGTGTGTCTGTACATGCACATGCACATGCACATGAGAGTAGCTCCCTCTATGAGCTCCATGAAATGAAAGTCTCTATCACACTTATCTTTGTATTTCTCCCAGTGTCCTAGTACAGTGCTCTGTACATAATAAAGGGCTAATACATGTTTGTTGAATTAAATTGACTAGGAAGAGCAGAAAAGCAGAAGGATAGAACAAAAAATTGGTGAATATGACTACAATAATAAAGAAAAAAAGTTTACTAAAAGGAAGTTAACTCCAAGTAAGTGTAAAACCATCGAAGGTACTGGAAAACATATCATGAAACACATTCTCCTTCTGCTGTTAGAGATTTGAGGACTATGAGGAAACGATGTTGCATACGCCTTGTTGGATGCAGGTCACTCACTGTATAGGGTGTTTTTGCTTTATTTTTCCTTCCTTCCTTGCTTCCTTCGTTCCTTCCTTCCTTCGTTCCTTCCTTCCTTCCTTTGTTCCTTCCTTCCTTCCTTCCTTCCTTCCTTCCTTCCTTCCTTCCTTCCTTCTTTCCTCCCTCCCTCTCTCCCTTCCTTCTTTTCCTCTTTTCTTTTACAAATGGGGGGGGGTAATTGGAAAGGAGAAGGTCCTCTCTTCTCCAGAAATAAATGTGGTGTAAAGACAAAAGGCAGTAAGAAAATGTATTTTGAAGAGAAAGAATAATAAGAAAGAAAAAGATAAAAGAAAAGGGAAAGGGAGGAGGGAGGCAGAGTAGAAGGGAGAGGGAAGGTTTTCCTTTAGAGAAAAGACAGGAGGGAAGGAAATTGAAGAAGGAAGGAAGATAAAGAAGTAAGTTAAAGAAGGAGAGAGAGGCGGGGAGGGCATTTGGAGAATTAAGAAAACTTGTGGCTACAGAGTCTGGGCCAGCAGACTGATCCAAAGAGAGCCTGGGGGAATCTTCATAGACCTACAGACAGCCAGACAATGGCATTTATGACCCCTGGGCAAGATTTGAAAATTTTACCCTGTGTGTGCCACTGTCCACCAGAGGCTTTCTTTGAGCCTTCACTGTGCACATGTGGCTTATCCCAAAATAAATACCTGCATGCCTTGAGCAGTGGAATTTTGTGGCACTAAAAATGTCTGTGTATATATATATATATATAGCTTTTTGTGAACCAGTTTACCTAAGTCTGGAGGGGCTCATCACCAGCGTGCTGGCCACCGAACGATTAAGTATTTGACTATGGCAACCCTTGAATGCTCCGGGTCCTCCATGCCTACCCCTTCCCTAGTTTCCAGCTCTTTCTACACAATCTGTAGGGCATAAGTGTTGAAGGCCAAGAGGAAAAAGAGGCTGATGGGAGATAGTTACTACTCATTCTAAAACAGGGGTTCTTAAGCTGTGGTTGGTTCAAAACTTGTTTTGAAAAAAATTTTCCCACCTGCATCTAAATACAATTGAGTTCCTTTGTAATCTTATATATTTTATGCATTTATAAAGCATTATTCTAATAAGGGGTCCATAGGCTTTACCAGACTTCCAAAAGCTTCAAGACACAAAAATGGTTAAGAACTCCTGCTTTAATAGAAAGGTTTCAAAACAAGTCAGAAAAGAAACTCGCAGCTAGGAAATCCACTGTGAAGGAGGGTGGTAATAGAACCGCTGTTTCAGGGCAAATTGCAGAAGTAGAGGAGGTGGGGCAAGCCGCGCAAACTCGGCAGACAGGAGATGGGGAACGGGGGCCACTGGGACCTGAAGATCGCCTGGAGGGGCAGTAGACAGAATGCAGTACAGCGTAGTGTAGATTGCGTGTAATCGAGCTGGATCAGGGGAATGCGCGCTAGGGAGGGCAGTATTTTGGGGGCTGGAGATGCCATGCTCCCGGCCGCGCTGCTTAGACGTCCCAGAGCTAGCTCGGGGGGGCATGGGGTGCGTGTGGGCAGCCAGTGGAGTAGGCTGAACTTTCCTTAGATCAGCACGGGGAAAAACCACAGCTTCAGCCAGCCTGGCGCGAGATGCAGCCCTGCGGCTGCGGCTTCTCCAGTCTTCCTGTCCTGCCAGCTGGGATATCAAAGTGGGGGAAAAGACGTCACCCTTCCCCACCCCCTCTGCCTTTCCCCTCGCCAGGCTGGGAACAGGATTTTTTTTTTCCTTGCACGCGCTTGCGACAGCCCTGAGCCGGGGCCTCTGGAGAAAGTTCCCTGGTACTGGAGCGGGTTTTACGCTGCCACCCGCCTGGGGGACGTTTGGTGACGGGCGATGCCCCCTCGTGGCCGGAGCCGGGAATGCACACCAAAGGAGCCGCGACATCTCCAACCATGGGACTGGGGGGAAATGATCATGATGTCCGTCTCTAGCTTGGCACGGCCCCCGCGCAGCTAGCCTCAGAAGTTATCCAAACTGCGTAGGATTTAGGAATGTATCATCACCTGGGCATAGTATGATCAGAGACAGAGTGCTGGAAGGGACCTCAGTCAGAAACCATCCTGTCCAGTACTCTCACTTTACAGATGAGGGAATTCAGGCCCAGGGAAGTAAGGGACTTTCCCAAGGTCATACAAGCAGTAAGGGACAGAAGCATAAGGTCCTTTAACATCTTATCATATTTTATCATTCTGTCCTATTTAACTGTGACCCAGGAGCTGCGCAGGTGCACCTCTGGTAGAATGTGTGTTCATAATTATAATTTTTGTTTCTGGCACCAATGAGTGGTTAATGGGCTTGTCACAAAGTGCACTGGCCATCCAGCAGTGCCTAGAATTCGCCAGCCCCTCCCAGAATCCCTAACTTCTTTTAAGATGCAGCTCAAGCATCAACTTTTCCTGATCCCCTCCAACTGCTAGTGCCCTCTTTCCCAAAATACCCTGTTTGTTCTGCAAATACACACATATAAATATCTTTACATATTTTGTACATATATTCTGTATATATGTATATGTGTGTATATATTTATACGTATACCTATATTTTTATATTTATACATATTACAAGAGGCAGCTAGGTGGCTCAGGGGCATAGAGCACTGGGACTGGAGTTAGGAAGACCTGAGTTCAAATATGATCTCAGACAACTAGCTGTGTGACCCCTGACAAATCACTTAGCCTCTGCTTGTCATAATGCAGTGGAAAATGAAATGGCAAACCATTATAATATCCTTGCCGAGAAAAATCCATGGACAGTATGGTCCAGGGGGTCATGAAGAGTTGGACATAACTGAACAACAACATACACATTGTCTTCCCTAATCTGACATAAGCTCTTTGAAAGCGTTGTTTCACTTTTTCATCTTTGTCAGCCTTCTTATCTATCTATCCATTCATTCATTCGTTCATTCATTTATTTTTATAGTTGAGGAAACCAAGGCCCAGAAAAGCTAAGAGCACTGTCTAAGATCATAGAGGAAATAGTGTGTGTGTGTGTGTGTGTGTGTGTGTGTCTGTCTGTCTGTCTGTCTGTCTGTGTGTGTAATTCAAACCCAGGCCCCCTGACTCCAAATCTACTGCTCATTCCCAGTGAATCATGTTTTCTCTCTAGTGAATTATTTTTTCCTTTCAATTTCAAGGGGAAGCCAAGCGATATAGAGATTATAGACACATATATATATATATGCATATATATTTAAATACACCACTGAGATGGTTATTGGCCTGGAGAAGTTTAAGAATCCTTTCTCAGTACCACCGTTTGATTCTCGTAGACTTCCTAAATTTTATTGCTTTCCTGATTACTATTCCCATATTGTTGTTATTCACACACAGACACACAGACACACAGACACACAGACACACACACATACACACAATCCATAGAACATAAATCTGGAACTGGAAGAGACCTTTCTCAGAGGTCACCTAGGGCACCTTCTCATCATACACATGAAAAAACCAGAGCTTAGAAAGTTGGAGTGACTTGCCAAAGGTCACATAAATAAGAAAACTGGCATTTGAACTTTGGTCCTCTGACTCCAAATTCAGGACTCGTTCCATACCAGGAGGCTTCTAATCACGCTCACAGGTGTTTGAAGCATATTTTTTTAAGGGGTGCTCTCAGAGAATTTTTTTGAAGGCAAGCAAGTATTGAATATGTGACCATAAAGATCATTTTTATTCAACAAACTAAAGAAGCAAAAATTTAACCAAGCTCTTTAAAAATAGCAACTGAAGTTTCCTTTAAAAATACAATCATAAAAAAATACCAAATTCTTTCTTGAAACATTAGGGTGTGCCTGTGATCACAGTATGATCCATGTTGCTTGCCGGATGAATGGATTGAGATGGAATGTCTGTAATTTCTTTCTCAGAGTTGGGTAAAATCCCAACTCCAACTCAGTAATTTCACAAATTAAATCCAGGGGCAGGTCTGTACTCGACCAGAAATTCTCTCCTAGGCCTCTAAATCACTGGTTTATTGTTGATACCTAAGAAACTTGAAGAGAATTGCTAAGTAATGAGCAATGAATATTCCTAGTGTAATCCAATCCGGTTTATTAAAGGGAGGGATGGCTCAGGAAGGGGTAGCCTCATATTTAAGGGGTAGCCTGTGCTGGCTCTGGTTTCTTGGTAGTTTGAACACTATTACTAATATGGAATGTCCAGCTGAACAGAGCCATTTAAAAACATATTCATTAAACGGTCCCTTATTTGTCTAGTACTCTAGCCTTAGGGATTGCTGAGAAGCGCACAGGGGCTGGAGTTCTTATTCCTCTCTGTCCTGCACTTAATCATGAGTTTTGGAAGTCTTATCTCTAATTAGGAGGATTAGTATCCTCATTCTCGCACTCCTCAATTAGGTTATAACTTATTTCTAGGTCTTAGGGGATGGTAAAAGAGATCCTCAAGGTATAATATTATTGTGTATGAGAAACATATAACATGGTTGACTCTGGCCCTATTCTCTGAGGGCCAGGCCTGTCTTCCCTCAGGTTCTTAGGGACCCTGATGGGTTGTGGTTGTCTTCCTTCTCTGCCATCATCTCAAGCCTTGCGGCCTCTTGTTCCCCATATTTTTAGCTGTCCACTGACTAGCATCCCACTTTCTTTTTTTTATGTACATATTTTATTTAACATTTTAGTTTTCAACATTGATTTCCACAAGATTTTGAGTTACAAATTTTCTCACCATTTCTACCCTCCCCCCCATTCCAAGATAGCATATATTCTGATTACCTCTTTCCCCAGTTAGCCCTCTCCTCTTTCACCCCATTCTCCGCCCCCATCCCTTTTTCCCTTACTTTCATGTACGGTAGGATAGATTTCTATGCCCCATTACCTATATATCTTGTTTCCCAGCTGCATGCAAAAAATTTTTTTTGAATTTTTTAAATCATCTGCTTTTAAAACTTTGAGTTCCAAATTCTCTCCCCTTTTCCCTCCCTCTTCCCTAGGAAGGCAAGCAATTCAACATAGATCACACATGTATCATTGTGCAAAACACTTCCCCAATGCTCATGTTGTGAAAGGCTAACTTTATTTCCTTCCATCCTATCCTGTCCCCCTTTATTCAGTTTTCTCCCTTGAACCTGTCCCTTTTCAAATGTGTTTGCTTTTGCTTACTTCCTCCCCCATCTGCCCTCCCTTCTATCATTCCACCTTTTTTATTCCCTTCCCCTTACTTTCCTGTGGAGGAAGATACCCAGATGAGTGTGTGTGTTATTGCCTCCTCAAGTTGATTCTGATGAGACTAAGATTCGCTCATTCCCCCTCACCTGACCCCTCTTCCCTTCCAACCGAACTGCTTTTTTTAACACTTTTATGTGAGATAATTTACCCCATTCTATCTCTCCTTTTCTCCCTCTCTCAATATATTACTCTCTTACCTCTTAAATTTACTTCATTTTTTAAGATATTATCCCTTCACATTCAACTCACCCTGTGCCCTCTGTCTATATTCCCTTCAACTCCCCTAATACTGAGAAAGGTCTCCTGAATTACACACATCATCTTTCCATGTAGAAATGTAAACATAACAGTTCAACTTTAGTAAGTCCTGCATGAATTCTCTTTCTTGTTTACCTTTTCATGCTTCTCTTGATTCTTGTGTTTGAAAGTCAAATTTTCTATTCAGCTCTGGTCTTTTCACCGAGAAAGCTTGAGAGTCCTCTATTTTATTGAAAATTCATATTTTGCCTTGGAGCATGATACTCAGTTTTGCTTAATGTACAGGCTGCTAGATCTTGTATTATCCTGATTGTGTTTCCACAATATTCAAATTGTTTCTTTCTGGCTGCTTGAAGTATTTTCTCCTTGACCTGGAAACTCTGGAATTTGGTGACAATATTCCTAGGAGTTTTCTTTTTGGGATCTTTTTCAACTGGTAATCGGTGGATTCTTTCAATTTCTATTTTACCCTCTGGCTCTAGAATATCAGGGCAGTTTTCCTTGATAATTTCTTGAAAGATGATATCTAGGCTCTTTTTTTGATCGTGGCTTTTAGGTAGTGCAATAATTTTTAAATTCTCTCTCCTGGATCTATTCTCCAGGTCAGTGATTTTTCCAATGAGATATTTCACATTGTCTTCCACTTTTTCATTCCTTTGGTTCTGTTTTATAATATCTTGATTTCTCATAAAGTCACTAGCTTCCACTTGCTCCAATCTAATTTTTAAGGCAGTATTTTCTCCAGCGGTCTTTTAGACCTCCTTTTCCATTTGGCTAATTCGGCCTTTCAAGGCATTCTTCTCCTCATTGGCTTTTTGGAGCTCTTTTGCCATTTGGGTTAGTCTGTTCTTTAAGGTGTTATTTTCTTCAGTATTTTTTGGGTCTCCTTTAGCAAGTCATTGACTTGTTTTTCATGATTTTCTTGCATCACTCTCATTTCTCTTCCCAATTTTTCCTCTACTTCTGTTACTTGCTTTTCCAAATCCTTTTTGAGCTCTTCCATGGCCTGAGCCTAATTCATATCTTTCTTGGAGGCTTTTGACTTTGTTGACTTCTTCTGGCTGTATCATTTAATTTTCTTTGTCACCAAAAAAGGAATCTAGAGTTTGAGTTTGAGTCTGAGTTCATTTTTGCTGCCTGTTCATGTTCCCAGCCAACTACTTGACCCTTGAACTTTTTGTCAGGATATGACTGCTTTTAGAGTGGAGAGTACTTTGTCCCAAGCTTTAGGGTCCAAGCATTGCTGTTTTCAGAGCTACCTCTACTCCATCATCACTCCAGGCTTTGTCACAGCAGTGTTCCTCCTCCCCCAAGAACTGCCAACCAGGACCGCAACTCAGATCCAAGCAGGGCACAGCAAGAGAATCTGCCTTTGTGCCCACAAAGCACTCCTTGCATTCCCTCTCTGATCTGCTGCTAGATTCCTCCCACTGTGTGAGCCCGGGACTTGGGAAGTTGCTGATGCTGGCACTCTGGAGGTAGCCTCAAGAGCTTTCTGCTGCTGCTACCGCCACCACTGCATAACCCTCCTCCACCCCCAGAGCTGGCGGCTGGACTGCTCTGAACTCAATCCCGCAGTTTCCCCCTAACCTGCTCTTTGGCGTTTGTGAGTTGAGAAGTCTGGTAACTGCCACAGCTCACTGTTTCATGGCCTTCAGGCCTCTTCTGGCTGCCTAACTCCAGGTCTGGTCTCTACTGGCGCAGCCCACGCTGGGTTGCCCTCCGCTCTCAGCATCATGCGATAGACCCTTCCCAGGCAACCATCCAGGCTCTCCTGGGCTGGAGATCTGTTTCCCTCTGCTATTTCATGGGTTCCACAGCTCTAGAATTTGTTCAGAGCCATTTTTTACAGGTGTTTGGAGGGATTTGGGGGGGAGCTTAAGCAAGTCCCTGCTTTCCTGCTGCCATCTTTAGCATCCCACTTTCATTTAACCACTCACAATCAGACAGCTTTTATGAAGGAATATTTACAGATGCAGCAGGAACAAACACACAAACGTTTTTTACCTAACACCTCAGGGGGTGGTGGGGTGGTGGTAGAGGTGGAGATTAGGTCCCCAATTTAGCTGAGTTCCTTCAAAACCCTGGCCCTACCACATTCATGTCCAAAACCAGAATCTCTACTGGCCTCTGCAGGGCTGGACTCCTGAAGCCTTGTTCCTCAGAGCCTCCGTGCTGAATAGCTGCAAAATTCAGCCTGAATTCTTGGACTCCTAGATCCCCGTGACTTGGGCTGCTGGGCTAGATGGGGGATTCTACTCCTTGTACCTAGAACAGAAAAGAATGAATGAAAAGATCAAAGACCCAGGCCCATTTCTCAGGGACCATTAGGGCCTCAGGGGAAGAAGGCTCTTACACCATGGTTCCCTTACAGTAATTATAAGTGAAAGAGTTACCTTGCCTCATGGCTGGTACTCACTCATGTTCTTTTGAAGACACCCATAATTCTGGCAATGGGGCCAATGGAAAAAGGCTCCTCCCAATCCCATGGTAGGCCAACTAAAAACCGTTATATAATGTTCACACATACTCTAGTTTCATGATTCTCCCAGAAGCAAGTCTCTAGAATACTCCACATGAATAATGCCATTTTAAGCAAACCAATGGGCTCTGCACGTGTGCCAGACCCCCATTTAACACACAAGAAAGAGTAAACATTTTTTAAAAAAACCAACCTAGTCACTTGCATACATTGACAGAATCAGAATAGGATTCAATACTGTTACAGTCTACTGGAGGTGGGAGCAGGGGTGCTAATATTTAAACTTTACTAGAACATAAAGCAATTTATTGTACTACTGACAAAGTAGTACAATATTTCATATTTCACTTCAGCTAGACAATGTACAAGTAACCCTTGGTACGTATTGACCGGTAAATGAACTAGGCTTGAGCTGGTCGTCTGGCTAATGGTCATTCTCTCTGATGCAGAGGGGGTGTTATCCAGCTGTCAGTTCGGCCTGTATGTGTATGTGTGGGTGGGGAGAGCTCACTGACACTGCCATTCTCATTGACCTTGCAGACTCATAAAGTCACTTAGTGAGGGAAGAAAATCCATAGTGGAACAAGTTGGCAGGGGCCTAGACTCAAGTTCTCCTGGTTGAGTCCAGAGGTCACCTGCATCTTGGGGAGCAGAGGAAGAACTTGTACTACTCATCTACCCACCCCGCACCCCTTATATGGGAGAATATAAGAAGAGAAGGAATTACTTGCTGCATAGGAAGCTGGTAGCTTTTTCTTCCTTTAATGAATGTAGTTATTTATCCCTTTATTCAGTCACAGGAGGGGAAAGTATTAAGAGAGTTGTTGTTCAGTTGTTTTCAGTCATGTCTAACTCTTTGTGACCCCTTTTGGGGTTTTCTTGGCAAAGATACTACAATGGTTTTCCATTTTTTTCTCTAGTTCATTTTACAAATGAGGAAACTGAGGCAAACAGGGTTAAGTGACTTGCCCAGGGTCCTACAGTTACTAAATGTCTGAGGCCAGATTTGGACACAGTTCTTCCTGACTTCAGACCTGGCACTCTATCTACTGCAACATCTAGTTGCCCCATTAAAAGAGTACTTGAGGCTTTTTGTGTCTTTCTAAAGTGACAATTCCTTTCAGTGATAGGCCACCCATTGCATGGCTAGAAGTAGGCAGGAAGTTCATCATTCTCCATGAGGCCAAAACAATGAGTCACCATATTCTCGGAGTCCCAAGAAGTTTCCAGGGGAGCTTTGAGGACACAATTCCTGGAATGGCCCCTAAGGGTCCATTCAGACTTTGATATGTTTATATAAATTCCTACAGGTTGGATCAATGAAAACAGAGCCACCGTCCACCAGTCTTTTTCAAAATGAGGCCTGGTTAGCTGTGGTCCATAATAAGATCAGATATTTTTTCACTACAGGTACTGAGACAAACCTCACATTTTCCCCTTTCCCTCTCAATCCTGCCCTCCCTGTCTCCTCTCTAGATTTTGAAGGTCCCATTCAGTTCTTGCTAGTTCCCATTTCCTTCCATGTAGTTTCAAGTGAAGGGGCAACGTGTACCCCAGTGTCCTATTCTATATTTCAGAGTGAATAGGGAGGATTTATGAGTTAACCCTAGTCCTTCTCTGGTTTTTCCCATAGTAAAATCTCTAGTCTTGATCTCTAAGACCTTTACAATATACTAAATTAATTTTATTTTTTATTATAGTAACAGTACAGTTTATTATAGTTTAGTCTAGTCTAGTATACTATAGCTTAGTACAGTATGGTATATATACATATATTATACTAAATTAGTGTATATTTTATTTATATATTGTGTAAAAGAAAACGAAATCTTGACTTGATGGAATCTATGTACATTGTAATTTATTTCTAGTTAATCAAAGGAATAGAGTTTGGATAAAGTAAATCAAAACTCATATTAACTAGTAACGTGAATATCATCCTTCCCCAAACCTTACTCATTACCATATGGGGACCAATCTTACCCTGCTTAATAAAACTGACACCAGGAGAAAGAAAATATTCTTTTTTAAAATAGAAAAAAACAACCTGTTTCTTCTCTGAATAGTGAAACGTCGAAATGCAAAAGTAATCAAACAGGAAAAAAAATCTATTTGACCTCTGTATAGAGATGTATAGATGTTTACTGATGTCTCTCATAAATGATGAGTTTGCAAAAGCTGATAGCTCAAATAAAGGAAGACATTTAACTACTATAGTGTAAAATGCTGACATTTAATGGAATTTGAGATAGGCATGAAAATAGTGTTGGTAATATATTTTTTAAAACATCCATGTTCTTGGGCCCTGTTAAGAATCAAATACCTCTATAGACCTGACCTGAGATTGACAGCTATAATTTGACATTCCAGGAGAGGAAACAAGAGCAATCCTGAGTTATATTGTCAGATTGCCTATTGAAAACTCTGATCCACTTTGACCTAAGTCCTGACATTTTAAATAAATCTAGTCAATAGTTGTAGGATTGATCCAAATTTAAGGGTATTCCTAAGTCATGGAATGTTTAGAACTGCAGGACCTTAAAAATCTAGTCCTCCCCTTAATTTTACAAAGGAAGGAATAAAGGCCAAGGGAAGTCCAGTGACTTGCAGAAAGTAACAGTCAGAGAGGGTCTGATGTAGGACCACGACCAAAGTCCCATGTCTTGCAGCTGAGGGCTCTTTCCAGCCTAATACACTATCACTGCTATTTTAAGAAAAAGAACCACTTGGCAACCACCAGGCACTTTGAATTTTAAGAAAAATAGCCACCTGGGCAGCTAGGTGGCACAGTAAATAGAATGCAGGGCCTGGAATCAGGAATTCCTGAGTTTGAATTTGGCCTCAGGCACTTACTAGCTGTGTGACCCTAGGTAAGTCACTTAACTCTGTTTGCCTCAGTGTCCTCATCTGTAAAATGAGCTGGAGAAGGAAATAGCAAACCATTCCAGTATCTCTGGTAAGAAAACTCCAAAAGGGGTCACAGAGAGTCAGAGGCAACTGAAAACAACTAAACAACAACAAAACTCTATAATTGCTTAACAAACACATCATTGCCTTAGAACTAGTGAGAGTGCCAAAGACCAGGGAGCAAGCATTCTGAGAAATGAGGTGTCTGGCATAATCCTTCAGGACTATTTCCCAGGTCTGTCACCTTTGCCTTCACTACCTGAGTAACTGTCATTCCTAATCTTTTATGTCAGAAGCACGCTTTACATGTGACATATCTTTGAAAAACTTGAGAACTCTGATCAGTGCAATGACCAGCCACAGTTCTAGGGGACTGATCATGACACATGCTAGCCACCTCCTGCCAGAGAGACAATGGAGCCCATGTAGAAAGAGGCATGCATTTTTGGACATGGTTAATTTTGGACATGGAATTTGTTCCGCTTGATTATATCTATTTATTCTAAGAGTTTTGGTTTTGTTTTTCAGAGGAAGGTGGGAAGGAGAGAAAAAATGCATGTTAGTTGAAAAAAAAATTTAAGGCATAAAAAAAGGGGCAGCTAGGTGGCACAGTGATTAGAATTCTGGGCCTGAAGTCAGGAAGACTTTTCTTCCTGAGTTTGAATCTGCCCTCACGTACTTACTAGCTGGGCTTACTAGACTGGGCAAGTCACTTAACTCTGCCTCAATTGCCTATTTGTAAAATGAACTGAAAAAAGAAATGTCAAAGCCTCTAGCATCTTTACCTAGTAAACCCCAAATGGGGTCATGAAGAATCAGACATGACAGAAAGACTAAACAAACTGTGGAGGTTGATTCTGGTTCCAGAGAGCTTGTGCAGCTCTTTCCATCTTTCCTCATTTCTGTCCTCCCGATTCTTCACATTCATAACTTATTCAGCAATTGTTTGTTTATTCATCTATCCATACTTTCAACAAACACTTATTAATTGCTTACTATGCACAATGTACTGTGCTAGGTCCTGGAGAGATAGATTGATAATTAAAGCCTAGAGATAGATTGATAATTAAAGCATGAATCTTGTAGTAAAGACTAGCACATAATTCACACTTAATAAATGCTTACTCTTCCTATTCCCTTCCCTTCATTCAGAAAATATTCATTCATTCATCTTTTCATACATTCAGCAAACATTTGTTAATTACTTACTGAGTACAATGCATGGGGCTAGGTGCTGGGGGAGATATTAAGGCACAAACTGTGTAGTCAGGAAGTTTATAATCACAGTGCCTGACTCATAAAAGGCTCTTAATAAATGCTTATTCTTCTCACTTCCTTCCCTTCATTCAGCAAATAATTGTTTATTCATCTATCCATACATTCAATAAACATTTATTAATTGCTTCCTACATATACCATATTTCCCCATGTATAAGATGCACCTTAATTTTGGGGCCAGAAATTTGAAAAAAAATATGTTACATGAAGTTTTGAACTCAAGTTTTATTCATCTGCCTATAGCTTTCAGGCATCTTTTGGGCAAGTCTGATGCGTGTACGTATGCTTAGTCCATTCTGTTTCATGAACATGGAGCACCAATTGTGTCCTCCTTTGAAATCAGTAACTTCTTTTTCATCAGCAATTCTTCTTGCCTCATGCTGAACCATCTTTGTGGACACAGGAATTCCAATTGCCCTTAGCTCTTCAATCCATATCTTCAATTCCTTCTCTAAATCAGGCCATTTTGCTGACTTGCCTCTCATGGCCTTCTTCTGCCATGGCATTTTCAGTAGGGTTTTTACTTCCCGTAGCCAGTCTCGGATTGTTCGCTCAGTTGGAGGAGGACCAAACTTGCATTCAGCAGCACGATTTCCACTCACTTTTGCAAACTGGATCACTTTTAACTTGAATTTAGCACTGTACAAAAATCTTTTCTGAGCCATTTCTGGACAGAACGTGGCAAAATGTAACCTAATATACCTGTAACAAACGCGAAACAATGAGCGCAAAGACAACAAGCGTGAAAAAGAGGGAAATGCACATAAAAAAAAATCTACAACCACTGTATAAGATGCACCCAGTTTTTAGACCCCAAATTTTTCAGAAAAGCATGTATCTTATACATGGGGAAATACAGTAATGTGCTGTGCTAGGTGCAGGGGGAGAGAGAATTTATAATCACAATGCCTGGCACGTGGCACTTAATAAATGCTTGTTGTTTGATTAATTGATTGATATCTTCAAATCATCTTTGACTACTTAAATTCCTTCACCCCTGTCATTTGATTAATTTTCTAAATTTTCTGTCTAAACTCTCTTGGGTTCAATAGCTACCACTTTAATTCAAGTCTTCATAAGCCCTTATATGGATCATGCAATGCTGGGCTTTTGGTTGGCATTTAATAAATGCTTGTTGAATGAATTAATTATTGATTATATGAATTATTAATTATATTAATAAAACATAATGATTATTTTATATATAATTAATATAATATCCAATTATACTAGTAATATGATTATCAATATATTATCAATAATAACATCTTGAATTTTCCTAGATTCCAGGATGACTAACCAACGCATTTCTTGTCATTCCATCACTTCAGCATATTTTCCTATCTCTATCTATCTATCTATCTGTCTTTCTATCTATCTATCCAGTCCTATTTGTCCTCTAAGCTTCAGCCCCACATTACCCATTACCTATTGGACAGTTCAATCTGTAAAGCCTGAAGACATCTTAAATTCAGCATGTCCCAAACTGAACTCATTATCTTTCCCTCAGACCCTTCTCCTTCCAAACTTCCCTATTTCCTATTAAAGGGAACAGTAGCCTGCTAGTGTCTCTTGGGTACAGAACCTCAGCACTTTCCTCAGTTCCTCCCTCTCCCTCACCCGTATAATTGCTATAGCTTGCCTCTTTGACATTCACAGACTCTCTAGCACCCAGCCCTTTCTCTCTACTCACACAACTTTCACCTTAGTTCAGGCCCTCATCACTTCTATCTTAGACCATCGCCATAGCGTGTCTCACCAGTCTAATTCATTGTATACACTGCTGCCACAATAATTTTCCTTAAGCACAGATGTCTGCTCCCTTGCTCAACCAACTTAAGTGGCTTCCTATTGTTGTTCAGTTGTGTCTGACTCTTCATGACCCCATTTGGAGTTTCCTTGGCAGAGATACTGGAGTGGTTTGCCACGTCCTTCTCCAGCTCATTTTACAGATGAGGAAACTGAGACATGCAAAGTTAAGTGACTTGCCCAGGGTCGTACAGCTAGTAAGTGTCTGAGGCCAGATTTGAACTCAAGTCTTCCTTACCCCAAGCCCAGAGCTCTATTCACTATACCACATAGTTGCCCCAGCTTCCTGTTGTCACCAGGAAAAAGTAGAAACTATTTTATAAAATAGTTTTTAAAGCTTCACACAACCTGGTGGCCTCAATCTATCTTTCAAACTTCACTGGACGTGACTCCACCTCCCACACTCTGATTCAGCCACACTGACCTTCACTCTGTTCCTCACACACAACAAATTCTCCATTTTCAGTTTCTGTACCTTTGCACTGGCCAACCCCCATGCCTCACAGACATTTCCTCTTTACCTCTACCTTGGTTGTTGCTATTGTTCAATCATTTCAATCACGTCCAGCTTTCTGTAACCTCCTTTGGAGTTTTCTGGGCTGGTTGGTTGTTGTCCTTTGTTCTTGAAGAGGACCAAAATGACATCAGCGTACTAGAGTTAAGTTTCCATGTATCCAACTGTGACTGATCAGACCAATACAAGCTCAGAATGTTCTACCACAGATGGGGTATGAATAGTCTGTGTGAACATTTGGGGTGGATTCTCTAAATTGGACTGGTGGAATGGATTAGTGGATTCTCTAAATCTATCCTGCATTCCCATTGAGCTGTTTCAATTCTGCTTTGCTCATAGAGTACAGCACCTTTTCTGATGTGGGCATGCCATGCTGAGTGGTCCTGTGCCAGTGTCTCCCATGCCGTCCTGGAGTGGTTTGCTGTTTCCTTCTCTAGTTCTTTCTACAGATAAGGAAACTGAGGTAAACATGGTTAAGTGACTCGCTCAGCATCATACTGCCAGTAAGTTTCTGAGGCTGGATTTGAATTTAGGTCTTCCTGACTCCATTCCTGGCACTCTATCCACTGTACCACCTAGAGGCCCCCTTTCTTCCTTTCAGATTCAGCTCAAACACCATGTTCTGTATGATGTCTTTCCTGATCCCCCAACTGCCAAGGCGCTCCCTCCCAAGCTACTTTGTATTTAATGATTTTGTCTATATTTGTATTTACTAACAATGTTCATGCCATTTTTATGTGCAGCACTAGGCACATAGTAGATACCTAATAAACAATTATTAAAAAGAATGATAACTAGTGTTTATATAGTGCTTTAAGGTTTGCAAGCATTTTACATAGGTTAACTTATTTGATTCTCACAACAACACGGGGAGGTAGGTGCTATTATTATCCCCATTTTACAAATGAGGAAACTGAGGCTGAGAAAGTTTAAGTGACTTGTCCAAGGTCAACTGCTAATGTCTAATGTAGAATTTTAATGCAGATCTTCCTGACTCTAAGTCAACACCACCTATAATAAATACTTGTTATTGTTGATTGATTACCTCTTCCAAGTTTCAGCCTAAGTTACATTGACCTATGACATCCATGAATGCACCTTAACCGACATCTTGGGCCAAAGGGAAATTTGCCCCCAGAGAGAGTGGCTCTATTCTGGCCTGGATATTCTGTCCTTGTCATGACTTTTGATTCCGAGGTCCTTCTTTGGGGCCAGTGGCCCTCTGCCCATCGATTATGGCATTCATACTCAGAGCAAAAGAAAACATTTTTATGATGGGAGAAATGATGTATTGCTCAGCATCTTAAAGGAAAAGACTGATTCCCCACTGAAAACCCCAACCATCCAGTTGCCATACAGATTTGCCAAAAACACTATTGCTGAAGCAGAGGGAGTCCTCCCAAGTGTCCTCAGCTGCCC
This sequence comes from Trichosurus vulpecula, assembly GCF_011100635.1. Lineage (NCBI taxonomy): Eukaryota > Metazoa > Chordata > Mammalia > Diprotodontia > Phalangeridae > Trichosurus > Trichosurus vulpecula. The sequence continues at coordinate 186,080,814 of NC_050574.1, forward strand.
TTGGATTGCCTTTTCAGAAATATTTGTCTGGAAGTGGGTCTTACATTTTTGACATTTGCAAAGTAGCCTGTGGGACTTCTGTCTTCAGTAGGAACCATCTGGCTGTTCCCTACTGCTGTCAGCCCTGGTGTGTTGTGAAATGCTTTTGTTTCCCATAGCCCTTAAGCAAAGGAAGAAGTGTAAGAGAGGTGAAGAATTTGTAGATCACCTGTGAGGCAAACCTGTTTATCTCTCCCAGAACTAGCCAACCTTCTGATTCTATGCCCCTTTCAAGGATCTTTTGATGAGTTTACACAAAGGATTCCTATAAAACTTGAGAGGAAGATTTAATATATTTGACTGAAGAATGTATACTTCCCTCTCCCCAACATGTAAATTCTTAAAATTCTGAGAAATACCTGGGAGGAGTTTCCAGAATGAGAAATTCTAATGCTATCTTAATGAAGGAATGGAGTAGCTAGTAGAGTTCTGGGGACTTAGGTGCCAGTTACTGTTATCAAATCCCAGTTCTAAACATCCTGTTAGCATTAGTATCCTTACCTCTGCTTGGATAGTATATCTCCTCATCTCCAAGGTAACTGCACAGAGAATGTGGCCTTTGGAGGCCCTGCCTGTTCAAGCATATTGGGATGCCTGCTCAGGTGTAGGGAGGCCTGATCAAGGCCTAAGAAGCAGCTGTTAGATTAGCTTTAGTCATGGAAGGTTTGGCTAGCTCCTTAGAGAGCCCTCCTCTCCCAAACACCGCCCCACCTTTTTGAATTCCAATAAGCAGTTGATTAAATATAAATATTCCAGTTCATCCTGAAATTTAAGAAAGATTTGCTATGTCTGATGTAGCTACTGAGGCAAACCCCAATTTGGCAAATTCTTACCCTCAATTTCCCACTGCGACATCCTCTGGTAAAAGAAACGTATGTAGATGAAAAACATCTGTAAACTTTCACTTGCTTGGTAATATTTCTGAATGTGATGACATACCCTTTCTATGTAAGGTAAAACATTTTGCTGAGGCCATGCAGACCTAGGCTATATGGAAATGGGACCATGTCACAAGCAAGGATACAGCCAATTAAAAGGCTGAAAGGTCTTAAATATAAGATCTGGAATTGGGGAACAAGAGAGATTAAAATGACATTAAAATGAATTTAATTTTTAAAAAATTACTCCATTAAAAATTACAGAAGATATGAAATGGAGATTAAGAAGTGGGGGGGGGGTGTCAAAATTAGCATCATTAGATCATTAGACTTGAGCTGCATCTCTGTATTGGAAGTGGGGTCTAGTCTACATCAGAAGGAAACACAGGCCCAGGAAACTAAAACGGTACTTGGTAAGTGTCCAGAGACTACCATTTCTCACCCTTACTAGGCCTGGCTGCCTAGAAAACATGCATCCTTATAGGAAATGTTGAATAAAGGTGGAACCAAGGATGTGTAAGTGATATTACTTCTGTGCTAAGGAAGATCACAGTCTTTGGCCACTAAGCAGATCTCAAAGGTGGGAGGATTCCATCACTTTGCCCACCTAAGAGAACCCAACACAGTGCTTGTCCATGAAGCAGATGTCATGGTCTAGAGATGCTTGCCATTCCAAAGTGATCTCATATTGTATATGATATTGTGTAATATTCTCAATTCTGTAAGGAAAAAGACATCTGTGAATGAGTCGGCTACCCTTGTGTTATAAGGCAGGGTAGCCTTGCAGAAAAGTTCCAAAGATTCATTGACCCACAAGGATTGTGACCGTCAGCTTCACTGTTCTCACAGCAATGAAACCATTAAACATCTCTCAAACCAAAGTGATACCCTGTTAATGCTAAAGACCTTAATTTAAAATTCTCGTTCAAGCCTCGTTTCTTTGAGGGGTTGAAATGAATTCAGGTCCTCAGACACCCTCAGCTTTGCCATCTCCACTTGGGCCATGACCTCCACCTTCTTCCCAGTGGAAAATTAGACTCTGTCCCCTGGAACTTTCCCTGGTTTTGACAGGCCAGCTTTGGCCTTCTTTCTGCTTCTTCTAAGCTTCTATATTATTCTTTGGTCATTTCTGTCAGGTTCTCCAGGTATGTACACCTATGTTATCTTCCCTCATTACAATGGATTCCTTGACTGAAGAGTCTGTCTAGCATGCTTTTATTTGTATCCCAAGTGTTTAGTTCAGTGCCTGGCATATAATTAAGCACTTAATACAAGCTTAATCTATTTATTTCAGTTTTCACAGATGTGCTGGTTACCCTTCAGGGTCTATGAATTCTATTAAACTACCAGAAATTCAAAACATCATTACTGCTGGATGGATATCATTACTGCTTATAAGAATGGATGAGAACTTGCAGGCAAGGGCATAACTCTGAATCATGGTCCTGGCAAGATAGAAGGGGAGGGGGCCTTCAGTAAAGGGCAGTTAGGTGGCACAGTGGATAGAGTGCTAGGCCTGGAGTCAGAAGGATCTGAGTTCAAATCCAGCCTCAGACACTTCCTACCTGTGTGACCCTGGGCAAGTCACTTGACTCTATTGGCCTCAGTTCTCCATCTGTAAAATGAGCTGGAGAAGTAAATGGCAAACTGTTCCAATATCTTTGCCAAGAAAACCCCAAATGGAGTCATGGACAGTTGGACACAACTGAAACAACTCAACAACAGGCATTCAGTAGTGTGGCAGCAAATAAAATGGCCACAGCAGAAGCCCTTCCACCCTTCCTCCTGTCCTATTTGTGGAGAGGGGAGAGTTTCCAGCAGGGAAATCTAACCTCTTCTCCGGCCTCTCATTGCACTCATATTCTGCATTATGTGACCAACATGTGATGGCCTCTGAAGTCCCTTACATCTTGTATGCCTACCTACTTGTTGTATGCCCATGACTCTTATCTTTCCAAATAGACCATAAACTTCTAGAACTTGTATTGAACACAGCGCTGAGCTGAAGGGTGGCCCTGAGACCAGTGTGGGCTTTGTGACTTTCTGGCCCTTGTGGCATTAGAATTGTGCAATAGCTCCAAGTTCCTTAATCTTTGGAAGACCTTTGGCATCATTCACAGACTCCCTATCCTGTCTGACCCAGTCCTTCTGCTTATCTTGGCCCATGAGGTTGGCTCCTCTATCAGTGCCTGAATTCCTAAGTCAAATAGGCCTTCAGTTTGCCCTCTGAGTGTGCTAAAGAGCATGGAATAATAAACTCTTGGATTCATGTAATAACTTTCTTCCTAAGGTCAAAGCTCTAACCTCTGTTTGCAAGGGCCATTGCTCAAGAGTGCCTCTTTGTGTCATGTACCACAGGCTACTTTTCACAGTGAGCCCTATTCTCTGTGGATCAGCTGCAGCTGTTACTGATTCCACAGGTGTCCTACCGACAGCAACTGATCATTTCATAGCTATGGAGGATGAAAATTCTTTACTGTACATTCATTCCTGGGTTGGTTTAATTCAGCTCATATTTATTGAATAATTGTTACATGCAAACCACTATTCTAAGTACCTCTAAGCCCAATTTATCCTTCATATATATAAATAATACTTAGTTATTTGCATGCTATCTTCCCCTTAGGCTGTGAACTTCCCGAGGGCAGGGACTCTTTTGTTTTTTTCCCCCACCCAGCCAACTATCCTCCAATATCTCTTCTGACTTTGCGTTTAAACTCCTTGAGAAGGCCATTTACAATAGGTGCATAGGTGCTTCCACTTTCTCCACCCCCCTTAACCTTTTGTAATCGGGCTTCTGACCTGATCATTCCACTGAAATGGATCCCTCCAAAGTTGCCAATAATCTCTTCATTGACCAGTCCAATGGCCTTTTCTCAATCCTCATTCCCCTTGACTTCTCTGGAGGCTTTGACACTGTTGATCACTATCTCCTCCTCTCTTCTCTCTAGGTTTTCAGGATACTCTTCTCTACCGAGTCTCCTCCTATCTATCTGACCTCCTCCCTCTCAATCTACCTTGCTGGATCCTCATCCAGATCATACCTTCTAACCCCAGGTGTCCCACAGGTTTCTGTCCTGGGGCCTCTTCTCTCTCTGTACCATCTCGCTCCACGATCTCATCAGCTTCCATGGTTTTACTTACCACTTCTATGCTAGGGATTCTCAAATCCTGCCTTAACCTCTCTACCAACTTTCAACTTCACATCTCCAGCTGCTTTTCAGACATCTTAAATTGTAGTTTGAATTTGAGATGGCCAGTGAGCAGACTCAACCTGTCCAAAATTGAGCTCATTATCTTTCTCCCTAAACCCCACACTGCTCTTAGCTTCCCTTTTACTGTAGAGGGCAACACCGTTCTCTAAGTTGCTCAGGCTGGCCCTCTAGGAGTTATCCTGGACTCCCCAATGTCTTTTTCCCCTTCCCCTTCCATATCCGGACTGCTGCCATGGCCTGCCAATTTCACCTTTACGATATGTCTTGAATACACCCCCTTCTCTCCTCTGACACTGCTACCATTCTAGTATAGGGCCTCATACCTCATACCTGGACTATTGCAATAACCTGCTAGTGGGTCTACCTGCCACAAGTCTCTCCCCACTCTAGTCCAGTTTCCATTCATCCATCAAAGTGCTTTTCCTAAAGTGCAGGTACAATTATGTCATATACCCTCTCCTATTCCCCCCTCATTAAACTCCAGTAGCTCACTGTCACCACTGGGATCAAATATAAAATTTTCTGCTTGATGTCCAAACAGAACCCTGCTCCCTCCTACCTTTCCAGCTTTTTTAAAAAAATTTACTCTCCATGTAGTTTTGGCAAATACAAGAGAACAAAGAACAGGAAACATCCTAGATGGAAAACAATATGATTGGTTACAAAGTAGAAACCAATATGATTGGCTGGAAATCAGTATGCAGACTAGCAGTGACCTCTCCTTCCACCTAGGAGGTACTGATGGATTTAGTCCATTTGCAAAAATAACTAATGGTACAGAGATAACAGATTTCTTCTAATTGTACAAGGGCAACTAGTGGCACAGAAACAACAGTTTTCTTTTATTTTCTTTTTTTAATAATAAACTAATTTATTTATTTTTAGTTTCTAACATTCACTTCCATAAGTTTTAAATTTTCTCCCCCTTGCTCCCCTCCCCAAGATGGCATGCAATCTGATATAGGCTCCACATACACATTCTTATTAAGCATATAGTCATGTTGTATAGAAGAATTAGAACGAATGGGAGTAACCAAGAGAAAGAAAAACATAAAAAAAAAAAAGAAAAGAGTCTTCTTCAATCTGCATTCAGACTCCATATTTCTTTCTCTGAATGTGGATAGCATTTTCCATCATGAGTCTTTTGGAATTGTTTTAGGTCCTTGTGTTGCTGAGAAGAGCTAAGTCTATCGAAGTCAGTCATCCTACACTGTGGCTGTTACTGTGTACAATGTTCTCCTGGTTCTCAGCATCAGTTCATGTAAGTCTTTCCAGGTTTTTCTGAAGCCCACCTGTTCATTTCTTTTTTTTTTTCTTTTTTTTAAAAATTTATTTAATATATTTAGTTTTCAGCATTGATTTTCACAAAAGTTTGAATTACAATTTTTTCCCCATTTCTACCCTCCCCCCCACTCCAAGATGGCGTATATTCTGATTGCCCTGTTCCCCAGTCAGCCCTCCCTTCTGTCACCCCACTCCCCTCCCATCCCCCTTTCCCTTCTTCTCTTGTAGGGCAAGATAAATTTCTATGCCCCATTGTCTGTGTATCTTATTTCCTAGTTGCATGCAAAAACTTTTTTTTTGTTGTTGTTTTTGAATGTCTGTTTTTAAAACTTGAGTTCCAAATTCTCTCCCCTCTTCCCTCCCCACCCACCCTCCCTGGGAAGGCAAGCAATTCAACATAGGCCACATGTGTATCATTATGTAAAACCCTTTCACAATACTCATGTTGTGAAAGATTAACTATGTTTTGCTCCTTCCTAACCTATCCCCCTTTATTGAATTTTCTCCCTTGACCCTGTCCCTTTTTGAAAGTGTTTGTTTTTGATTACCTCCTCCCCCCGTCTACCCTCCCTTCTATCATCCCCCCTTTTTTATCTTCCTCCTCCTTCTTTCCTGTGGAGTAAGATACCCAGTTGAGTGTGTATGGTATTCCCTCCTCAGGTCAAATCCAATGAGAGCAAGATTTACTCATTCCCCCTCACCTGTCCCCTCTTCCCTTCCTACAGAACCACTTTTTTCTTGCCACTTTTATGCGAGATAATTTACCCCATTCTATCTCTCCCTTTCTCCCTCTCTCAATATATTCCTCTCTTATCCCTTAAATTGATTTTATTGTTTTAGATATCATCCCTTCATATTCATCTCACCCTGTGCCCTTTGTGTGTGTGTGTGTGTGTGTGTGTGTATCTACATATATACATACATAGACACACACATATGTGTATATATATGTATACACACACACATATATATATACATATATATGCATATTACTTTCAGCTACTATGATATTGAGGTCTCATGAATCATACACGTCATCTTTCTACGTAGGAATGTAAACAAAATAGTTCAACTTTAGTAAGTCCCTTATGATTTCTCTTTCTTGTTTACCTTTTCATGCTTCTCTTGATTCTTGTGTTTGAAAGTCAAATTTTCTATTCAGCTCTGGTCTTTTCACTGAGAAAGCTTGAAAGTCTTCTATTTTCTTGAAAATCCAAATTTTGCCTTGGAGCATGATACTCAGTTTTGCTGGGTAGGTGATTCTTGATTTTAATCCTAGCTCCACTGACCTCCAGAATATCGTATTCCAAGCCCTTCGGTCCCTTAATGTGGAAGTTGCCAGATCCTGTATTATCCTGATTGTTTTTCCACAATATTCAAATTGTTTCTTTCTGGCTGCTTGCAGTATTTTCTCCTTGACCTGGGAGCTCTGGAATTTGGTGACAATGTTCCTAGGAATTTTCTTTTTGGGATCTATTTGAGGAGGCGATCTGTGGATTCTTTCAATTTCTATTTTACCCTCTGGCTCTAGAATATCAGGGCAATTCTCCTTGATAATTTCTTGAAAGATGATATCTAGGCTCTTTTTTTGATCATGGCTTTCAGTTAGTCCAATAATTTTTAAATTATCTCTCCTGGATCTATTTTCTAGGTCAGTGGTTTTTCCAATGAGATATTTGACATTTTCTTCCATTTTTTCATTCCTTTGGTTCTGTTTTATAGTATCTTGATTTCTCATCAAGTCACTAGCTTCCACTTGCTCCAATCTCATTTTTAGGGTAGTATTTTCTTCAGTGGTCTTTTGGACCTCCTTTTCCATTTGGCTAATTCTGCCTTTCAAGGCATTCTTCTCCTCATTGGCTTTTTGGAGCTCTTTTGCCGTTTGAGTTAGTCTATTTTTTAAAGTGTTTTTTTTCTTCAATATTTTTTTCAGTATTTTTTTGGGTCTCATTTAGCAAGTCATTGACTTGTTTTTCATGGTTTTCTTGCATCCTTCTCATTTCTTTTCCCAATTTTTCCTCTACTTCTCTAACTTGCTTTTCCAAATCCTTTTTGAGCTCTTCCATGGCCTGAGACCAGTTCATGTTTTTCTTGGAGGTTTTTGGTATAGGCTCTTGCACTTTGTTTACTTCTTCAGGCCATATGTTTTGGTCTTCTTTGTCACCAAAGAAAAATTCCAAAGTCTGAGACTGAATCTGGGTGTGTTTTCGCTGCCTGGCCATGTTCCCAGCCAACTTACTTGACCCTTGAGTTTTTCGTTGGGGTATGACTGCTTGTAGAGCAAAGAGTACTTTGTTCCAAGCTTGATTTCAGAGCTATTTCTATATAGCCAGCTCTGCCACCGCAGCGCTCCTCCTTCCTCAAGAACCACCAACCCAGACCTGATGCAAATCTTCCGCAGGCTCTTCACTCCTGCTCTGATCCGCCACTTAATTCCTCCCACCATGTGGGCCTGGGGCCGGAAGTAACTGCAGCCGTAGTTCTGTAGCTGCACCTCCCCCGCTGTCCCTGGGGCAGTGGCCAAACTGCGAACTCTGTCCCCCGCAGCTTTCCCCACAGAGAAGGTTATTCTCTGTTGTCTTTGGTGTTTGTGGGTTGAGAAGTCTGGTAACTGCCACAGCTCACTGATTCAGGGTGCTAGGGCCTGTTCTGCTTGGCTCCTGGTCTGGCTGGTCCTGCTGCCTCCCACGCTGAGCTCTGCTCCCCTCCACTCCGTGCCGATAGACCTCATCCAGCGACCATCCAGGCTGTCCTGGGCTGGATCCCGGCTTCCCTCTGCTATTTTGTGGGTTCTGCAGTTCTAGAATTTGTTCAGAGCCATTTTTATAGGTTTTTGGAGGGATGTGGTGGGGAGCTCACACAAGTCCCTGCTTTCCAGCCGCTGTCTTGGCTCCACCCCCCCACCTGTTCATTTTTTAAAGCACAATAGTATTCCATTACATTAATATACCACAACTTGTTCAGCCATTCCCTAATTGATGGGCATCCCTTTGATTTCCAATTCTTTGCTACCACAAAAAGAGCCAGTATAAATATTTTTGTACATATAAGTCCATTTCCCATTTTTATGATCTCTTTGGAATTGTAAATCCCTAGTATTGTTGGGTCAAAGGCCTTTCCAGCTTTCTTACACCTTACTCTCCAACATGTACTCTTCAATCCAGTGACATTGGCATCCTTACTGTTCCATGAACAAGATGCTTCATCTCTACTCTGAGCATTTTCTCTAGCTGTCCCGTCCCCTACCCCGTGCCTCCATTTTCCTTCCTCATCTCTGCCTACTGCCTTCTCTGCTTTCTTTAAAGCCCAGCTAAAGTCTAATCTTCTACAGCAAGCATTTCCAACCCCCTTAATCTAGTGCTTTCCCTCTGTTAACTAGTTCCTATTTAATTTGTATATAATTTGTTCATAACTTATTTGTTTTCTTATTGTCTCCTCTATTAGATTATGAGCTCTTTGAGGGCAGGGACTGTCTTTTACCTCTTTTTGTATCCTCAGTGCTTAGTAAAATGCCTGGCAGATAGTAGATGCTTAATGAATGTTTATTAATTAACTGTATCCCTAGATCTTAGCACAATGCTTGTGTCATAGAAAGTGCTTAATTCTTGTTGACTTGACTATTGCCTTCAAGGAGGGTGTCCTACTATAGCAGGAGAGAGAAAATATTAACTATATCTGAATGTGTGTATATATATATATATATAATACATATATTCAATAAACATTTATTAAGCACCCACTATGTACATCTACCATATAGATATATGTAGAGACAGAGAGAAAATATTAACTGTATCTGAATGTGTATATATATCTATATATATTCAATAAACATTTATTAAGCACCCATTATGTACATCTACTATATAGATATATGTAGAGACAGAGAGAAAATATTGACTATAACTGAATGTGTGTATATATACATTATATCTACATATATTCAATAAACATTTATTAAGCACCCATTATGTACATCTACTATATAGATATACGGAGAGACAGACAGAGAGACAGAGACATAGAGAGGAAGAGAGAGAGAGAGAGAGACAAACAGGGAGATAGATACAATGCAGTAAACTACAAGTGCTATACTACAGGTACAAACAAAGCACCAAGAGTAGTTCTATTAGCACCCATTGGTGCTTTAGCACAGATTAGATTTTCAGATTATTTAGCTGGTGCCTGGAAGAGAACGAGGAAGGAGAGGTGACTTCTGGCTGGGCAGAGGAGTTGTGGGTGGAAAAGCTCGAAAGCTTCATAGCTATTATGCTGCTGAGAGCAGGCCTTGATGCAGGAGCAGAATGGTAATGTGTTTCCTATCAGCTTAGCTGTCTTATATTACAAACTCCTAGAAAAGGCAGATAATGGGTTTCTACAGTTTGCAAGTTGCCCGGCATGACATCATATGCAGCTGATCGCTTTAAGCACTTTCTAGTGATAATGATGATTATAGGGGGAAGAGGAGAAGGAAGAATTCTGCTTCGATTTGTCTTTGAAGGGTTAGGCCTAATTCCCTTATGGTAGATGCGCTTCGGTTCACTATCTACTGAGGCAGCTGCTTGGCTATTTTGCCGTTTAGACCCTTTGCACTTCAAGTAGTTGACCTCAGAAAAACTGTAAAGTAGGTAAAATTTCAATTCAGTGCCCCACCTGTATTATCAGATGACTTCCCAAGGCCCTCTCAATTCATTGACAATCATTTATTAAGCCCCTACTGTGTGCCAGACACTGTGGTAGGCACTGGGGTACCTCCCTGTCTGACCAGGCTGCAAATGTAGCTGCTGCTTGTAGGCCCAATAGGGGTGTACTCTGGTGTGAGTTCCTCCAGCTTGCAGATGTTAAAATTTCAGTGTTAGTATTTGCATCTCAGGAATCAGCAAAGGCTATAAATCAGGACTTGATTTATTATTTTGTTGATTGTCTCATCTTGAGAATGTGATGAGGAAAATGTTAGTAATGCAGGTTAAACACTTAACTGCACACTCCTGCAGGATCCTTCTGGTGATCAGCACAGAAGCCTTGACCTGCTCCATTTCCAACCTTGGCTGTTTCATCCCTCCTTAGGCAATCTGCCGGTCTCTGCTCTCAGAGGCTTACTATATTAGTGGCAGATTTAGCGCAGACACTTGATCAGCTTTAGCCCTACCACAGCTAAAAACTCCCAAGCTCAAGTGATCCAATGGCTCAGCCTCCCCTAGGAAACAGGGATAATAGATATGTGCCATCAACCCATCAGCATTGGGCTCCTCTAAAAAACCAAACCAAACCTGGTTCAGTGACTCATGAAGCCTGCCCAGTCCAGGCAGCACTTCACACTCTAGGTTATTCCCTTGTATGAAAACATACTTGTGTTGTGTTGAGGCAGCTGGGTGACTACGTGTAGTAAGGCACTGGAACTGAAGGCGGAAAGACCTGACTTCGCATCCAGCTCCAGACTGATCCTAGACAAGCAATTTAATGTCTCTATGCCTCAGTTTCCTTAACTGTAAAATGGGGATAGTAATAACAGCACTTGCCTCCCAGGGTTGTGGTGGGGATCAAATGAGAAAATATTAGTAAAGTGTCCGGCACACAGTAAGCGCTTATTCCCCTTTCCCCTTATTCTCCCTTCTCTTTCCCTTGCTTTCTGTAGTCTTACAACCCTGCTCTTTGTTAGGTGACAGGTAACTAATCTGCAGGAATGTGTAAATGGGTAACGATAGTGGAATAAGGAAATCTATCTCTCAAGGAAACTACTTGGATTTCAACAGGAATTTCTCAAATAGAAAACAACAAAGGAGTAACTCTAGTGGAGGCATTTCAAACACCATGCCAGTGTATTATGTGAGATATGTTAAGACAGGTATTTCATGCTAAGGCCCTACTGCATGTAGGCATGAATCTTTTTTCCTTAAAAGGTATTGAAAATGGTGGGGTGGAGCCAAGATGGTGGAGTACAGGCAGCAACATAGCTGAACTCTCCCGACATTCTCCACCAAACAACTTGAAAATAAGTCCTCAATCAAATTTTGGAGTGGCAGAGCCAAAAAAAGGTCAGAGTGAGATTTTTTTCCCAGCCTAAGACAACTTAAGAGGTGCCACTGGAATGGCAGCCAGCCCAGAGAGCAGCAGCAGCACCAGCAGTGGACCTTGGATGTAGCTGTGACAGCAGCAGCAGCAGCTTCAGAAGCTCTCAGCCCATAGACAGTAAAAGGGTGAGACCACTGGTCAGAAAGATTACAAGGGACCCTTTACTGGCATTGAATGCAGCTAGCACTGATTTATTGCTCATTCACAGTTCTGGATCACAGTTCCAGGGCAGAGAGGAGTACTTCTGGTCAGTCACAAGGGAGCAGTGCTCCTGGTTCTAGTTCCAAGGTGAAGAAAAGCACTAGTGCTTGTGGTTGCAGGAGAACGGGGGACCTGGTCACAGTTCCAGGGCAAAGAGGAGTGCTAGTGCTTGTGGCTACAAGGGCTCAGGGGACCTTCCTGGGGAAAGTCCAGAGTATAGACAAGGAGAGCAGTGACCATACTTTTTCCCAGATCACACCACTTTGGAAGCAATGAAAACCTCAGATCCTCAGAACTAGCTCTGAAAACAATAGCATGAAAAAGCCTGAAGCTTGGCAGAGTGCCTCCTCACCCCAAGGTGAGCAGCGCCCAACTTTAACAAAAGGTTCAAAGTCAAAAAGTAGGCTGGGAAAATAAGCAATCAACAACAACAAACAACTTGATCATAAAAAGCTACTACAATAGCAGGGAGGACAAAGACGCAAGTTCGGAAGAAAACAACAGTGTGAAAAGGGCTACAAGTAAAGCCTTAAAGAAAAATGCTCATTGGATCCAAGCCCTATAAGAATTCCTGGATGAGTTAAAGAAACCAATAAGAGTTGTAGAGGAAAAAATGGGGAAAAATGAGTGATGCAAGAAAATTATGAAGAGACTTAACAGGTTGGCAAAAGAGGCAACAAAAATTACTGAAGAAAATAAAACCTTAAAAAACAGAATTGACCTTATGGTAAAAAGCAGAATTGACCAAATGGAAAGAGAGGTACAAAAGCTCACTGAAGAAAATAATTCCTTAAAAATTAGGGGGCGGGGCAGCTAAGTGGCACAGTGGATAGAGCACCAGCCCTGGAGTCAGGAAGACCTGAATTCAAATCTGGCCTCAGACACTTGACACACTTACTAGCTGTGTGACCCTGGGCAAGTCACTTAACCCCAAATTCCTCAACAACAACAAAATTAATAAAGGAAGTCAAAGCTAATTACTCCATAAGACATGAAGAAACAATGAAACAAAGTCAAAAGAATGGGGAAAAAATAAGAAAATATGAAATCTCTCATCAGAAAAACAACTGACCTGGAAAACAGTTTGAAGAGAGGTCATTTAAAAATTATTAGACTACTTATAAAAGCTATGATTTTTAAAAAAGGAGCCTAGACATCATGATTCAAGAAATTATGAAGGAAAACTGCATGCCCCAATATCTTAGATCCAGAGGGTAAAATAGAAATTAAAATAATCTACCAATCACTTCCAGAAAGAGATGTCAAAATGAAAATTCCCAGGAATATTATAGCCAAATTCCAGAGTTACCAGGGCAAGGAGAAAATATTGCAAGCAGCTAGAAAGAAACAATTCAAATATTGTGGAGCCACAGGCAGGGTTACACAAGATTTAATAGATTCCATGTTAAAGGAGTGGAGGGCTTGGAATATGATAGTCTGGAAAACAAAGGAGGTAGGATTCCAACCAGCAAAACTGAGTATAATCCTTCAGGGGAAAAAATGGATATTTACTGATATAGAGGATTTTCAAACTTATTGAAAAAAAGACCAGAGCTGAATAGAAAATGTGACATTCAAACATAAGACTTAAGTGAAGCATATAAAGGTAAGCATGAAAGAGTAATCATAAGAGACTTAAGTTAAACTGATGTGACCTTGGGAAAATTACTCTCCCTCTCTGGGACTCAGTTTCCTTTTCTTTAAATGAGGAGATTGGACTAGATGTAAATGATCACTAATCTTCTAGATTGAAATCTATGATCCTATGGACTTAATATCATACAAACTAACCCACTTTACTTTTGAATGGCTCTAATTTTTAGGAAGTCTTCCCTTTGGCCTCTCTATAGCAGCTGCCCTAACTTCCAGTTCTTCCTGCTGGGACTAAGCAAATAAAATTTATTTCCTTTTCAATACAATAGCCTTTCCAATACTTGGAGACTGCTGTCATGTCTACCCTTAACTTTTGTGTTCACCAGACTAAACATTTGCTATTCCTTTAGTTGATAATCTTCTGGTATGGTTTCAGTGCCCTCACTGTCCTGATCTTCTTTGAATATATTCCAACTCATCTATATCCTTCCTAAAATGTGTCACCCAGGCAGAGTTGGCCAGTTCAATGAGATCATGGCTTCCTTCTTTCACATTGTGCAGCTAGGTGGCACAGTGAGTAGAGTACTGATTGTGGAATTAGGAAGACCTGAGTTTAAATGAGGTTTCAGACACCCACTTAGCTCTGTTCAGGCTCAGTTTCCTCATCTGTAAAATAGGGATAATGATAACTTCTATCTCTCAGGGTTGTTGTGAAGATCAAATGAGAGAGTATTTGTGAAGGTGATTTGCAAACCTAAAAGCACCAGATAAATACTAGCTCTTATTATCCCTATGTAGCCCAGGGTTATACTATATTAATTTTTCTGGTTGCATGTTATACTGTAAACTCATGGTAAGCTGACAGTTCACTAAATCATCCAGTTTTTTAATAGGAGCTATCATCTAGCCACAATTCCACTGTTCTGTACCTGTGGAGTATTGCAATAGCCTACGGGTTGGTCTTCTGGCCACGAGCCTCTCCTCATTCTAGTCCATCCCCTACTTGGCTGTCAAAGCAATCATCCTAACGCATAGGTCTGACCATATCATTCCCCTATTCAGTGATATCCAATGGCTCCGCAACACCTCCAAGATCAAATATAAAATCTTCTGTTTGGCACTCAAAGCCCTTCATAAATTGCCCTTTTCACCTTTCCAGTATTCTTATTACTGTTGTTATTTGTCCTTTGTTCTCGAAGAGGTCTATGACATTAGGGAGGTGATGCCATGACATGTAAGTGAATTAGATTTAAGTGAGGGATGGCTGTGCAAAGTCACCAGCCTCACTTTCTTCTCCAGAGCCATCTGGGTCCAGGGCCCAGATATAGCTCAGGACAACTGGAGATGGCCCAGGATGTAGTGGGGGACCTTGGCCTTTTCAAGCTAAGGTTTTTAATCTGCCTTAGTTTGATTAAGGCAATGCCCATTCGGTGATTAAGGCTTAATAAGAAAAGAGGCAGAAAATGGCCTCTTTACCTCATCAAAAAAAATCAACCTGGGAGGGGAAGACCCTCAGGGTTTCTGGCCAAAATCAGAAACAATCGCTACTTACATTCATTCCGAGCCAATTATGGATCAAATAATAACCAAGTAGGGCTTTGCCAGGGACCTATTGTTGGCCAATCCATGAAAATGAGAGTGATTTGGGGTTAAGGCTGGTCTTTAAGAAAGAAAGAAAAAAGAGGTTTCAGAGATTAAAATTTACATTCCCTTTGGGCAGAGCACCTGCAGGTAAGGTCATGATACCCTATGTGAACAGAGAGAAAGGAAGGAAGGAAGAAAGAAAGGAAGGAAGGACGGAAGGGAGGAAGGAAGAAAGGAAGGAAAGAAGGAAAGAAGAGAAAAGAAAGAAGGAAAGAAGGAAATTAGGATGGAAAGAAAGAAAGGAAGGAAAGAAAGAAAGAAAGAAAGAAAGGAAGGAAAGAAGGAAGGAAGGAAGGAAGGAAGGAAGGAAGGAAGGAAGGAAACCAAGTTGGCCAGTTGGCCGGTTCCAGTTTGGTCCCCAATGGGAAGCTCCTTTTCTATTTCCAGAGGTTGTTGTTTGCCCTTCCTTCTTGAAGAGGATCATGACATCGGGGAGGTGATGCTATGACATGCAAAGGAATTGGATTTAAGTGAGGGAGGACTGTTCAAAGTCAGAGCCTCACTTTCTCCTCTCCAGCATTCTTACAACTTACAACATTCCCCTCCCAATATTCCATGATCCAGTGACACTGCCCTTCCTGCTGTTCCTTGAACAAGACACTGCATCTCCTGATTCTGGGCATTTTCACCAGCTATTTACTATGCCTGGAATGCTCTCCCTCCTCATCTCTACCTCCTGACTTCCTTAAAGCCACAGCTAAAAATCTCATCTTCTGCAGAAACCCTTTCCCAATTCCTCTTAATTCTAGTGCCTTCCTTCTGTTGATTATTTCGAATTTATCCTGCATGTATCTTGTTTGTACATTGTTATTGGCATGTTGTCTCTCCCACTAGATTGTGAGCTTCTTAAGACCAGGGACTGTCTTTTGCTTTTCTTTGTATCCCCAGTACCTAGCACAAGGCCTGGCACAGAGTATGTTCTTAATAAATGTTTATTGACTGACTGACTATTGTACAGTTGATTCTTGACCTCAATTTACATTTATCCCTACTAAATGTAATCAGGACATGAATCCAATTAATCAAGGTATTTTAAAACCAAAATTCGTCCTGCAGTTAGCTTCCTCTCCTAGCTTCACGTCATCTACAAATTTGATAAGCATTCTGTCTCTCCCTTTATGCAAGCTACTGACAAACTCATCAGACAGGACCAAGGACAGAGCCTGAGTGTATTTCACTACAAATGTCATTAATCACTTAATGATTAATTTATATTAATCCATTGATCACTACTTTTTGTATCTGGTCATTTGACTAGTTCCAAATCCAGTTAGTTGTAATATTGTCATCTGGTCCACATTCTCCATCTTGTCCACAAAGGTAATGCAAGAAATTTTGTCACTTGTCTTGACTATATCTGCAGTATTCTCCTGATCCATCAGACTTGTAATTGTGACAAAAGGAACTGAACTTAGTCTGTCATGGCCAATTCTTGATGAACTGCCGCTGGCTCCTGGTGATCACCACTTTATTTTCTAAGTGTTCTCAATCATCCCTTTAATATGTTCTAGAATTTTGCCAGGAGTCTAAGTCTATTTTACATAGTTATAAAAAAATCAACCACCTTTCCATTCTTTGGAAAATTGCAACCATGTTTGTCATACATCTCAAGTTCTACTCATGTTTTTAAGCATTTTTCAATAATCTCTTAGAGCACATGAGTAATGATATTTGCCAGTTTTTGCAATACTGTGAATTGTACTGGGCCTGGTGACTTGTATTCATTAAAAGCTGGGTGCTGTCTAATCATCCATCTCCTTACTTATTCCCTTTTAAACATTTCTTTTTTTTCCCCTAGCTCCTCTCAACATTTTAGATCTCATGGGATCTGTCTTTTTACTAAAGACCTCCTTGGGGGTATAAACTTAGGAGCAGAATCACTGGATGAAAGGGTATGAACAGTTTAGTAACTCATCAAATAATCCCAAGTTATTTCCAGAACAGTTAAATTCTCAGCTTATGGTGAATGTATTTTATGACAATCCATTATGTGTGTTAACTGTTCTGTTTTGAGGTGACTATTTTTCCCATCAGAGTTTTGGATTTTATTTCTTTCTTCTGATGTATAGCAGACATAAACTCATGCATTATTCCTTCTCTGTCTGCCCTTGCTCCCCAAGAGGTATTGTTATTACATCAATTTGACATCATTGTTCTGGGCCTATATTGAGATAATGAATAAAATGTAAGATTATCACATATTTGGTGTTAAGGAAACTATTCGAGTACATTTGCATATATTTATGCCATTTTCATCACAGAATTCTCTCTCTGAGTATGAAACAGAACATGTAGAAGCAAAATTGTCCTACCTTGAATATGGATGATTCTGATTATTATTAGGTTGTTTGTGGATATGCAAAACACCTTTCACTTGTGTCAAATAATGTTCTGGAAAAAGAAAACCATGGTGATGGAAGGATTAGAAATAGGTCAGTTAAAGATGAGGTATGATATTGACAGAGAATACTAAAAGATGGTAAAGAGAAACTATTTCCTGGGTTAAAAGGAAGACTGAGAGCTTAGTGTGGGTCAGAGAAAGATGGGCTCCAGTTCTAAATGTAAGAAAAATGCAGTAGCTCAAAAAGAAATGTGAGATAAGCAAATTTGGACACATCTCTAATGTTGGCAGTTCAGCTCAAGAAAGGACCTCAGTATCTGGTGTCTTTTCCTGCCAGGCGATCCTCCAAATCTTCCTAAGACAATTCAAACAAAAGCAATCCAGTTTCTTGGCATGGCGCTGGTAGGCTGTCCAGGTTCCACAAGCATACAACGATGAGGTCAGCACAACCACTCTGCAAACCTTCTGTGTGGTTCACACGGACTATTTGTGTCTGAACTCATATTAATCTGATCAGCCACAGTCAGACACGTGGTACCTTGATCCCAACATAGCAACATCATTCTGGTCCCTTCCGAGCACGACGGACAACTAACTAAAAAGAAAAATAATAGTGGCTCACATTTCTATCGTGCTTTAAGGTTTATAAAACACTTTACCCTCAACAGCACTGTAAGATAGGCCGTGCAAATATTATCATCCTCATTATAAAAAGGAGCAAATTGAAGCTCAAAGGAGTTAAATGATTTTTCCACAGTGTCACAGGAAATAAGATCAGAGTTACCACTCGAAGCCAGATCTCTTGACTTCAAAGCTTATAACACCATGCTAGTAGCAATAACAGCAAGAATAATAATACAGAATAATATAAAATGTAGTGTGACATCATGTAATGATGTCACGTAACAACGTAATGCAGTGAAATATTATGAAATATAATGAATTGTACGATATAATAAAATGCAAATTAATATAAGATACTGCAATATATTGAGTAATAAAACATAAAGTAATATATGATATATGATACAATACAATATGATGCGATATTATAGCATGGCATAGCAAAGCATAGCAGAACATCATAGCATGGCACAACTAGTGAAGTGCAGAGGACAGAATACTGGACCCTAAGTCAGGAAGAACTGAATTCAAATATGACTTCAGATACTTACTAGTTTTATGATCCTGGGTCAGCCAATCAACTTCTGTCTGTCTCACTTTCCTCATCTATAAAATGGGAATGATAATAATAATTACTAAGACTAAAGTGGTGAGCGTTGGTGTACAACTTTGTGTTTGCAGATGACTGTGTACTCAGTGCACACTCTGAGGCGCTCTCTGATGGCAGAGGGCTCAACTCTGATGGGCCGGCCATGATGTTCAAATGCCCAAAGTACATTTGACTAAAAGACTATTTTAATGGAAAACCTACCCAGGGCAGGCATTCACATGGAGATCAGAAGAAACTATACAAGCACACTGTCAAGGTCTCTCTGAAGACCTTTGGAATAGGTTGGGAGACACTGGCACAGGACTACCTAGCATGGCATGCCTGCATCAAAGAAGAGGCTGTGCGCAATGAGCAAATCAGAATTGCAGTAGCAAAAAAAACCATGAGATGCACAAATTTAGATACATCTCCACTCCAAATGTTCATATGGACTATCTGTGCCCGACCTGTGGTAGAGCCTTCCGAGTTCGTATTGGTCTGATCAGCCACAGCTAGACACACTGTATTTTGACCCCAACATAGTAATGTCATATTGATCCTCTTTGAGAACAAAGGACGACAACCAACCAACCAATAATAATGCCTAACTCCCAAGGTCGTCGTGAAGATAAAATGAGATGGTATTTGTAAAGTGCTTCGCAATCTTTAAAGCACTCTAAATTCTTGCTATTTTTATCTAAATCAAGGTCTTATTCTGCTACCCTGTTAATATTAATATTAACATATTATGTTAATATATTATATTGTATTTATATTAATATTATATAATATCAATACATTGCATGTTATATTAATAATAAATAAAGGAGGATTTCAGAAAATCTTGAGCATGCTTAGCAGCCAAGTTCATAGCATCATAGATTTGAAGCTGGAAAGGAACTTGAAGGACACTGAATCTAGTCCTCTTATTTTACAGATAAAGTATTGAGGTCCAGAAAGGTTAAATTACTTGGCCACCAAGGTTAACAAGCAGTAGGGAGCAAAGCCAAGATTTAAACCCTGGTCCACTGACTTGAAAGCTAGCAGGCTGTCTTCTGTTCTGTGCTGCCTCCTCAAGTTTCAAAATCAAACTGCTCTAATAAACATCAATTATGATTCATGTCTTACAGCAGCAGAGAGCATATCAAAATGCAGTTTTTATAGACGACACATTGCTTAATATATTTCAATAAAATGACATTGATGTGGTAGTTTTAAATCTGGCAGTTCTCAGACATACGATTTCTTTATTCCTCACATTATGATGAGATTTCATTTACAATAAGGTGTTGGATAACTTTCAAATTTAATTTTTAAAAATGTCATCTTAATTAACATTAAGAACTATCTAGCACCAGAACATGCTAGGCATAGAATAGAATAGTCACTGAGCCAGAATGACACAACCCAGATTCTGATAGACAGCTTTTACTCATGCATATGTCCCTCTCCCCCACCAAAGATCACCTTTCCCTTTTGTTTATTGCCCTGTCTATTCATCCAGAGGGAAGCTAGGTGACCCAGTAGATAGAACACTGGCTTTGGAGTCAGGAAGCCCTGAGTTCAAATCCAGCCTGAGATATTTACTAGCTGTGTGACCCCAAGTCACTTAACCTTGTTTGCTTCAGTTTCCTCATCTGTAAAATGAGCTCTAGAAGAAAATTGCAAACCGCTCTAGTGGAGTGATGAAGAACCGGACATGAATGAAATTATTATTTTAGCTGAAAGTCAAGAGATCCAGGTTCTGATCCTTATTTTGCCACTGTGTGATAGATGGATAAATCACTTAATCTCTCCAGCCTCCAGTTTCATCATTATAAAATGTGGGTAGCCTGGGTAGTCTCTAAGGTTACGTGATCTTAGAAAGATCACGAAGAATGAGGGAAGCACTGAAGGATTGAAGAAAGGCATATGTCCTGATTTCCAAAAAGTAGAGAATGGATTCTGCTGACCTCAGGCCAGTGACCTAGATTTTGATGCCTTGCTAAATTCTAGAATGTATTATTAAAGGAATGGTTCATGAAGATCTAGGAAAAGTTACAAAAAGCCAGCATGGCTTCATTAAGAACATGTCATGTCAGGCAATGAGTGAGTCAATAAACATTAATTAAGTACCTGCTATATGCCAGGAGGCAGTTAGATGGCTCAATGGATAGAGCCCTGGGCCTGGAATCAGGAAGACCTGAGTTCAAATCCGGTCTCTTTTCTTACTAGTTGTGTGACCTTGGGCAAGTTACTTGACTCCTGTTCGCTTTAATCCACTGGAGAAGGAAATGGCAAACCACTCCAGTACTTTTGCCAAGAAAACCCCATATGGGGTCATAAAGAGTCAGACATGAGTGAACGACAACAAACATTCTAGGTACCATGCTACATACTGGGGATACAAAGTCTGGGCAGCACATTCTCATTTGCCTTTCTGACTGGTATTCTTACTATATACACTTTATGTAGATTTGAGTCAAGTGTTTGAAAAAGTCTCTCATGCTATTTTTATGGACAAGATAGAGAGATGTGGGCTAGGTGGTAGCTTAATTAAGCGGATGCAGAACTGGTTGAACGGGTCTCCAAAGAGCAGTCATTTATTGTTCAACAACATCTTAGAAGGAAGGCTCTAGTGGAGTGCCCTAGGGATTGGCCCTGTGCTGATTGACATTTTAATAATCTCTTGGGAAAATGGCATGCTTATCAAATTTGAGAATGACACAAAGCTAAGAGGGACATTGGATGACACATTGGAATTGGGATTCAAAAAAGATCTCGATAGGATAAAATATCGGGCTAATCAAGATGAAATTTAATATTCATTTATCAGCTTTTCTGACTTTCTGGACCACTATGCTTCAGCTGCCTGACCTTGGAACTTCATTCCTTCTCTGTGGCTCCATTCTCTTATTGGCAAATACCTTTTGGAACTTCCACTTTGAGGAAGGGCCCAGACCTGCCATCATTCATTTCTCTCCCAGCTCTTCTTCTGATTCTCTGGACTTCACCACCATGCCCAAATATGTAGCTCCTCCCCTGTCCTCCCTTCCTGTCCCCTCCCATCCCCTCCTGTCCCCTCCTCTCCAATAGCTTTTCCTTGTTCTTTCATATGTTGTCTTCCCCCATTACAACGTAAGCTCCTTGAGGGCAGGGACTTTCTGTCTTACTTGTATTTGTATTCTTAGTAACACAGTGTCTGGGCACGTAATAAGTGCTTAATAAATGCTTGTTGACTTATCTCAATAATAGGGATAACTTACAACTGAGTTAAACAACATGGAAAGACTTGAACGAAATAATGAAGAGTAGAATGAGCAGAACTAAGAGAACATTGTATACGGTGACAGCAATGTTGTTTTAAGAACAACTTTGAGTGAATAAGTTATTTTTGTCTAGTATAAACAACCAAATTATAAAGGACGTGTGAAGAAAGACACTATCTGCATCCAGAGAAGAACTGACAAATAGGTATATAGAATAATATTATATATATGTGTGTGTATATACATATATGTATATAAACATACACATACGTATACACACACATATTTGTGTCTAATAGTAGCCATCTCTGGGGAGGAGAAGGGGAGGAAAGAAAAAAAAGGGAAAAAAGAAATTTACATAACTTAGTTGTATATTTAAAAAGAATAGCAAGTTGTACATAATAGATTTGAAATTTCATGTACAATCATCTTTTTTATTATCCTATGTTATGGAAATTTTTGTTTTATCCCATAATTTAAAAATAAAGCAAATTTTTAAAAATCCGGAGATGGAGGAGGTCTGTCTAGACAGCACTTCACCTGAAAAAGCCATGTGGGTCTGCAAGCTCAATGTAAGTAAACAGTTTAGGCTGCTTAAGAGGAGCCAGGACTAGGGAGGTGGGAATCCCTCTGTGCTCTGTCTTGGTTAGAACATATCTGGGCTATTGTGTTCAGTTCTGGGCACCACATTCTAGGAAGGACATTGAGAAATAGGAGAGGTAGTATAATGAACGAGGTAGCGGTGAGTCTCGAGTTCATTCAATTTCACGTTAGGTGCTGAGGACACTTTCAAATGGCTCTGGGATCTTACTGATTTAGAAGTTTCTTCCAGTGGTGCAGATTGCAACCCATCTGTCCCCAGTCATTCTGTGTGATCCTTGCCCAGGTGTCTGTCTACATTTGCCACAGGAGGTCCACCCAATACGCTGGAGTTCTTCCTCATTTTTTCTGATATCGAGGGAGCACTAGGGGAGTATACTGGCCTTCCACCTTATCCTCATGAGGGTCAGATGGCGAAGTTCTCTGGCTGGAGAAGGCTCCTGGAATTTCTTTAGTTTCATCAAATCTTTGTTTCATGCAGCACCTTTGTTTGAGTGTTTCTCGGAGGGGTTGAACTTGTCTGGAACTTTTCACCTCATCATCTGTGTTGGAGTTTACAAAGAGGATATATTCTCGACTGGTGTTGCTGTTGGCCACCATCCCTCTTTGCTTGGTAAGAAAGTCAAATATTTGCTGACTAAGCCACCTTCTGGCCACCTTTGCTCTTTTTGTAGCAACAGACTTATTATATCTGTTAAACTTCTTCACGAAATTGTAACTTGTTGCTATTTCTGCTGTTCAGTTCCCATTTTCCTTATTAAGTGTATCTTTACACAGTTAAAAGAGTTGTTTCAATTGGTACCTTATCTTTTTCGTTATTAGTCTTTCTTTTTGCTTTTTCCTAAATGTGATTTTTTATCTGAGAAGTTGGTGGTCTGACCGTATGTTGATTTGGTGATAACTCCAACATCAATAGAGGCAGCTAGACTCAGTGGATAGAGCTTTGGGCCTGGAGTTAGGAAGACCTGAGTTCAAATGTGACCTTAGACACTTATTGGATGTGTGACCCTAGACAAGTCATTTAACCTGTCTGCCTTAATCCATTGAAGAAGGAAATGGCAAACCACTCCAGTATCTTTGCCAAGAAAACCTCATTGCCAGTATGGTCCATGGGGTCAAAAAGAGTCAGACAGAACTGAATGAGTGAACAGCAATGACCACCAGCATCAATAATTTTAAAAGCCTTTTCCTCTATGTTACTATATAATCTATTCATTTTTAGCATTATTTTGTACTCACCACATCCAGTTCTACCAATTTCATACATTCCTGGAGTTTCTCAGGATAGAAACACCCCATGGTAAGACAGCTTTCTACCAATGCTGGGTGAACATAATGTATTGCAAACCTTAAAGTCCTGCACACAGGCTAATATTACATCATTGCTACTGTAGTATTTTGACCTTCTTTGGCAGAGAGTCACCAACCACTGTGAATATTCTTCCATTTAATCTGTAGGGATTTTTGCTCTTTTTGTGGCACCTCTGGATGTCCACCATTATTGCAGACAGCAGGCAAAATTCTTCCAGGCAGCTAGGTGATACAGTATATAGAGCACTAGAGTTGGAGCCAGGAAGAGCTGAGTTTGAATCTTGCCTCAGTTACTTATTAGCTGAGTGACCCTGGGTAAGTCATTTCATCTCTCTGAGCCTCAATTTCTTCTTCTGTACTATGGGGTAATAATATATCACCTACCTCAAAGGGTTGTTGTGATGATTAAATGAAATAATTTATGTAAAGTGCTTTCTAAGCCTTAAAGAGCTACATGAATGCTAGTTATTATTATGCTCTCCCCTCCATTCTCCAGTTTGTATCTCCCCCTTTTTCTTGGGGCAGCTAGGGGGTTCAGTGGATAGAGTGCTGGACTTGGAGTCAAGAAGACTCATCTTCATGAGTTCAAATCTGGCCTCAGATACTTACCAGCTGTGTGACCCTGGGCAAGTCATTTAACCCTGTTTGCCTCAGTTTCCTCATCTGTAAAATAAGCTGAAGAAGGAAATGGCCAACCACTCCAGGACCTTGCCAAGAAAACCCCCAAAGGGGGTCATGAAAAGTCAGACATGACCAAGCTTCCTCTTGTATCTCACCTATCCTTTGTTTTCTCCTTGAGGTCCTGGTTCTACTCCTCTGAACATTCCATTCTGGCTAATAAACTGTAGGGCACATGAGTGCTCCTCCAGCCCTAATTAACAAGCTTTCTTTCATCTTAGAACTTTTCTTACCTTGCTCCTATTTCCTGTCCCACACAGTGACCTGACTCCTTCCTGATGACACTGCCTCCCTGACCATCCTTTCTAATAGTAGTCACATTTCCATTCATACTTCAACTCACTGGTCAAGGTGGTGGAGTTGGAAAACTCCTTGCTCTCTCTTTCTGCATTCTGACACTCCCTGCTTCTGAACCTTTAAGATTTTTCCACTCTTATTTAATTAATTCGCAGAATCATAGACCTAGGGCTAGAAAGGATCTTCGATGGCCTCTAGTCCAACCTCCTCATCTTACATAAAAAGAAGCTGATGTAATTTGCCAAGGTCACGCAAGTCATAAGCACTGGAGGAGGTGGTTTGAACCCAGGACCTTGGGCTCCAAGTCCATACTATTTCTTCAGTACCAAGTTTATGTAAGCACTCTCAAAGGTATAAGAATTGATTTTAGATCTGGCGCCAGACTTTGCAAGAATGTACTTGTTTTGAAACTGAATAATCTGTGATTTCATTGGTGGGGGTGCGCCCTTCACTGATGCAAACAAAAATCACTTCTTAGTCTTTCCATCCTGTGTGACTCTATCTTGTCTGCATTTTTACGATAAATCCCCCAGAGGCAACATATGCGGCTAGTATTTTGAAGCTACCCAACTACCATTCAGGTCCTCTCGCTGTTGTCTCTCATTCTCTCTACATGATTGGCTCATACATTTTTTCCCCAAACATACATAATGTATGTGTGTGTATATATGTATGTATATGTGCATGTATACACGCACATACACACACACACAAACACACACATACATGCATAATGTTTCTCACTCTACCAAGTCATCTTTGGCAACACGTGGCAGACTTCACCTGCCCATTGCTTTTTAAATTATTTGTAATTTCAATTTTTCTAAGATGAAACTGCACTAAGTACAAATGAATTCTCGCTACACGTTAATATGAAGCTCACTGGGCATTCACTGCAATAAGGTAATCCTGCTGCTTCTCCCTAATTGATTATCCTACTCACCACAGGGGCTATTTGAAAACTTCTCTTCTTAAGCCTTCTACAGCAAGCCCCACTCCACTCTCCTCATACTTCACCACCCAAATCAAGGCTCTCTGCCATTATAATAATGACAGCTAGCGATTATGTAGTACTTTAAGGTTTCAAAGCATTTTACAAATTTTATTTCATCTGACCCTCACAACATTCCCATGAGGTGGGTGCTATAATTATCCCTGTTTTATAGATGAAGAAACAGAGGCCCAGAGAGGTTAAGTGACTAGCTCATAGTTATACAACAAGTAAATGTCTGAGGCAGGATTTGAACTCAGGGCATTCTGACTATAAATCCAATGCTCTCTCCACTGAACCACCTAGCTCCCTGTTCTATACTTCTTTTCCCTCCTGGACTGTTGTATTAGCTTTCTCATTGGTCTCCCTGACTCGTCTCTCTACTCCAATTCATTTTCCACTCAGTACCAAAGTAATTTTCCTAAAGTGTAGGTCTGATCATATCTGCTCCTGTATGACAAACTTCAGTAACTCCTTATAAGCTTAGTCCTTTGGCATTTAAAGCTCTTTATAACCTAAAACCCTCATATTTTTTCCAATTTTCTTATATTTTGGCCTCTTCACTGTTTCTCTTTCAGGATAGTTCGTCTCCAGACACCACATCTTTGCACTTTGTGTTTCCCATGCCTCTTAGAATCTCTGACTTCCTTTAATGCTATATCATCCATGAGACCTTTCCTAGTGACTCAGCTGTTAGTGCCATTTCCTCTAAGGTTACCCACCATCTAGTCTGTATGTATCTTGTATGGTCTGATTTACGTTTTGTCTCCCCCAATAACAACATAAGGTCCTCGAGGGCTGACGCTATTTTTGCTTTGTCTTTGTATTCTTACCACTTAGCCCAGTATATAGTAAGGATTTACTCAATGCCTCTTGATTGAGTAATTGACTGCTGCATTGACTCTGACCTCGACCAAGTCACTATTACTTTCATTTCTCTAGGCCGCTAAGACTCTAATTTCAGAGAGGGTGCCATCCTTGCATTGGTGGAGAGCGTTTCCCTATCTAGAAGTTCCATATACCAATGAAATCACAGCTCTAGTCCTTCCCACCATTCCATTCCTTTAGTGACTTGCTTTGTTATAACTGAGTTCAAATCTGGGAAATAATCGAAGCAAAGTTGTCACCTGTTAATTGTAGCTTGGTAATTTACCCTTCCACATAACACCTGCATTTTGATAAAGAGCTTCAGTACCTTATTCTCAGTGGTATGGTAATGTAGACATTTTTCTTTTTTAAAATTAATTTTAATTTAATTTAGTTTATGTGGACATTTGTGGACATTTCTGCCACTGCTGGTTAGGTCTGTTGGTTAGGTTAGGGGTGGGGATAGTGGTGAAAGGTGAGGTTACACCAGAGAATTTTTTTGTATAGTTTTTCAATATAGCACTTAGAAAGGTGCACCATACGAGTAGGTTCTTAATAGGCCCCACTTCTCAGCAATCTCCACTGTATACTGTCTGCTCTTCAGCCTCCACCTCTGACCTGCACCTGAGCTCGGATTCACGGGCACTCACCTCATCTTGCCCAGTTTCAGGTCTGCCATTCCACCTCCTCGGTAGAAATGACAGGACCTGACAATAGACTGGATGTGTAGGGTGAGTGTGAGTGAGGAATCAAGGATGAGCCTGTGTAATTGGGGTGATAGTGGCAGCCTCCACAGTAACAGACAAGTTGGAAGAGGGTGGGGTTTGGGGGAAAGACAATGACCTCAGTTCTGACATGTTGAGTTTGAGATGCCCACGGGAAGGACTCCCAATCTGAGATGACCAAAGGACAGTTGGTGATGTAGAACGGAGTTTAGGAGAGAAGTTAGGTCTGGGTAAATAGATCTGAGAATCGTCTGCATGGAAATGATCATTGAACCTATGGGAGCTGGTGAGAAGGCCAAGTGAGACAATACGTAGAGAGAGGAGAGGGCCAAGGACAGCCCTGTGGGGGACGCTCACAAGGGATGATCAGGAGGAAAATCCAGCAAAGGACATTGAGGAGTAGTTTGACAAGGAGGAAAACACAGAGAGAACATTATCACAAGATTTTGACAATGTATCCAGGGTTCTCTTTTTTTTGGAGGGGGGAAGGCAAGGCAATTGGGGTTAAGTGACTTGCCCAAGGTCACACAGCTAGTAAGTTATGTGAAGTGTCTGAGGTCGAATTTGAACTCAGGTCCTTCTGACTTCAGGGCCAATGCTCTACTCACTGCACAAGCTAGCTACCCCTCCAGGCTTCTCTTGCTTGCATGTATTTGTATCTCCAAGACTAGTGCAGTGTAATTCCTTCCTTCCTTCCTTCTTTTTTTTCTTCCCATTCATTTTTTGTCTTGTTTTAAAGAGGTTAAAATAGGGAAATTATATGAAAAGAGAATAAAAGTTATAATACTATGAATCCCCATTACATTTAGGGCTGTGTACATGTCTTCTAAGGAGATTCATCCCACTTTAGGTCAGGGAGATACAGGGCCACTATGCAATATTGCTAACTCCTTCCTGTGTGCCTAGACAGGGAGAACGACGGAGCTAGGAAATAAGAAATGACTGCATTCAGATGTCTTCTGCCTTTGGAAAAGATAATTTGCTCAGATATTAAGTGCACGCGGTTGGCATAAGCTAAACCCTCCTAACTTACGCACTCATTTGTTTGTATTGTCTTCTTGCTTTAGCCTCCAAGGGCTTTGATTTGAAATTTATGGTCAGAGTCTTCAGGGGGAGAGACCTGCTGCTTATGAGGATCTGGCTCCATTCTTCCAGGCTTCACCCCAGGCAACTTCCTGCACCCAAAATAGAACAGCTGTCTGGCCCCAGGATGAGTCTGTCAAGAACCAGGAGGGGAAACTTCTTGGTTGACAGCTCCCAGATGTTGAACTTACTGCCCTCAGGGATCTGATTTATCCCAACATCAAAACAGCAGGAAGATGCCAAATTTTTTGTTCAAATTTTCCACAGGATTTAAAATAGAATGCCTTGGGTTCCAGCAAGCCTGCTTTCCTTCATCCTCCACCACTAAATCCAGCTTAAGTTGTGGATTAGTTGAACTAATAGAGGCATTAACTTTATTTTTTTTCACTTTCTGAGAGACGTCTTTAGTAATTCAACAGATCAGTGGTTTCACTGATATGGGTACTTTCTCCACTGGTGGAAACTTCAGCACATCAATATCATCTCATCCTATGAGAGTCTTGTTTATTTTCTTCCACGAATACTCCACAGAACACCTATCCAATTTGCCAGAGGCCTCCCTGTGGGTCCTTCAAATTTTGCAAATACCCTTCTAGCATTTGGGCTGTCCGTCTGTTATCATTCACTCTCACAACTTCACTAACCCTTTCAAATCATGCATTTCATTGAAGATGCCACTTACACAACATCTTGTGCACAGATTAACACTGGAACTGTGCTATAGCCTATTGTGTCTATCAAGCTTCTCCCCATTGGCCTCTAGGCCACCTGCAAACTTTAATTTTTCAGAGATTTTGGTGCATCAAGATTTGCAATCACATTGCTTCACTGGGAGAACATTTGTGTCAAAAGATGGATTTTTGTAGCAGGGAGCACCTTGAAATGATTAGAATCACTGTACTACTTCTGACATGCAATCTAGCCTATTCTTCTCCTCCTATTCAATGCTGAACTAAATTCACTGCTTACCTACAGAGCCTGTCCAAGATATGTGTACTGATGTACAAACTCAGTGGACTGGCAGTTCATTTAACTTCATGTAATAATCTGGATAATGGACATTTTAATGTATTAAATTTTCCTGTACAGATTGGTAGTCTTTCTTCTTTTGAGTAGTCATAGGTCACATAGAAGAGATCCTGGCTTGAAGCAATAATCACATTTTTTTTTCATGGGTGGCAGGGAGAGAGAGATTGAACCTCTGACTTCACCAGTGAATGGAATTCCCTGGTATAGAAACTCCCTCCATCAGTGTAGATGAACAAGTCATCTGAAGCTCATAGTCTTAGTGAGATGCTGGGATACTTCAAGGTTAAGTGAATTGCCCATAATTACAGAACTCCTCCTACCTGTGAGAAGAAGGACTTGAAACCAGGTCTTCTGAACTTCAAGGTGAGCCCTCTATCTGCCATGCCAACATTCTCTACCAATAGGACTCTCAGCATCTCAAGGAAGACTTCACTGTCCATAGGAACAGGGATAGCTCAGAGAGGGCTCTATTTGGAAATAGTTCAAGACACACTCCATAAAAGGGAATACATTTGGCAAACATACGAAATCTTCTTCTTGGACGTTTCATTTTTTTGTTGAAAATTTTTTTTCTTTTCTCTGTGGCTGCATTTATCATTGCATTTATATGACCTTAACATATGTATGACACATTCCTTGTTGGAGGAGACTTTTTTGAATGAAATTTTTTTAAAACTATGGCACATCCTCTGGAGCTATTTTCCTACTTGCGTTGGCGAGTTAGATTCCCAGGTGGCTACTACAACTCTCCTCAAGATTCTAGCAGACTCTGGGAGCTGAGGGAGGGGGGGATATTTTTTAAATGCTATCATCAAGACCCAACCAGTGAACTTCTTTTAATGGTTATCAGTTGGGGTGTATGTGGTGCTTTGGGAGCACTAGCCTCTCTGGTCTGAGGGCTTGCTGAGCCCTTTTCAGGGTTGCTCATTTACCTTTGCTGTCCACCTTCCACTCAACTCTTGCCTGTGGCTCCAAGAAGCTGTCTCATGTTCAGTGGTCACACCCTGGTAAAAAAAAAACTTCTTGGCAGATGGGTTAAACCAGGTTGAGGGTAATCAACAGGCCTCAGACCCATCAGTGACTTGGGAGGTGTCATGTGAAGACTTCCCCAATGGAATGGATAGATGAGAACAATTTGTTCCAATGGCCATGAAGTTGGCTGAAGCAGGTTCAGTAGGGTGCTTAGAGCTTTGAGGATGTCAAGGTCATCCACTGCATCCCTGGCCATTACTAGTCACCTTGACTTATGCCTTGCCACTGGACTTTGATGACTTCCCCAGTAGAATGGGCAGATGAAAACAAAATGTTCCAATGGCCATGAAGGTGGCTGAAGTAGGTTCAGTAGGTTGCTTAGAGCTTGGTCAGACATTGAGAATGTCAAAGTCTTCCACTGCATCCCAGGCCATCACTGATCATCTTGATTTATGTCTTGCCACTGGACTTTGATGACTCTGGAAGAAAGAGTGATGCTGATGACTTTGCAACTCTGCCTCAATTAAATCCAAATGCATGCCCAAGTCAAGACATCATCCTTGTGATGTCACTCTTCAAAAATGAAGGACAAACAACAATGATGTCAGTTAATATCAATTAGTTAGCCAGATTTAATTAGCTTCTAGAAAGGGACATTTATTAAAGTGG
Organism: Trichosurus vulpecula; assembly: GCF_011100635.1. Classification (NCBI taxonomy): domain Eukaryota; kingdom Metazoa; phylum Chordata; class Mammalia; order Diprotodontia; family Phalangeridae; genus Trichosurus; species Trichosurus vulpecula. The sequence goes on from NC_050574.1 coordinate 186,111,764, forward strand.
CAGAGTAAAAGCAATCCTCCTGAAAAGTCTGTGCCACACTTCCACAAGTACATACAAATTGTAGGGGAAAGTGGGCTCAGGCTTAGAGAGCACAGGTAGAAAAGGGATAGCACAGCTCTAGCTTGCTGGAGGTCCTTTTCTCCCAGGGGGTACCTATGAAGGTCCCCTTAAACATGTAGCTTTCTTCAAGGTTCTTCGTAGAGTCCTACAATTGCCTTTTTTCAGTGTATCTAGTTTGTCCTCCCATTACAGACAAGTCTGCCAGCCATTGCTGTCCTTTGGATGCTACTAGGATATTTAGAAGAAAACCAAATCCTCTAACCCTCTGGAGTTCACAAGGTCATCTTCCAGTCAAGGGTTAAGGGTGGGGTAGGGGGGAGGTGAAGAGACAAAGGCTCACCTCCCCCACTAGTGATTCCCTCTCAAGGGACTGACTAGAACCACACTTGCTGGCTTGCCAATAAACCCTCTCAGGTTCCAAATTGGTCTGCTATTTTATATAAAAACAATAGAACATAATGGAATTTCCTCAGCCAACATCAACACACTTCCTATGTGGTCTCATTTAATTTCATCCAATGGCTTTCACTTCTTCCAAATCGATCAAGCACCTTTTCACACCTAGTTAAATGCCCTTGGTTGAGTCAATATATGTATCTGAGCTTTGTTCACACCTATATCATACTTCTGATTGATTCAATCCTTAAGTCCAGGATTTCTGAAATTATTAAGGCAGCAGTATGGAGCACTCCTCTTTATATAATCAACAAACACAATAGCGTCTTGTATTCTTCGGCCCCTTTTATCAACTGTATGGATATAAGGATGTGATCCATGTTGAAAATTATTTGTTAAAGCCTGCCTGTTTCCTTTTCATATTTTTATCAACTCAGAGACACGTGGATCATTCTCACAAATATTTCATAATAATGAGAAAGTGGTCATATGGGCGAGTAGCCCTTGTTGTAGTAGTCCTTAATCATCCTTTTTGGATAATGATATCAATGATGATTATTTTCCATTCCTTTAGATTCTTCCCCTCCCTGAGATAATGTCACATACTCTCTCTCTCTCGGCTTTCAAGATCGTCTCACTTACACTTCGGTTTTCTTTGGTGTGTACGGGTATGGTTCAGTGGGGTTTACTAGCTTTATTTTAACTTCATCTAAGTTTTATTTGCTTTATTTTAATTTTTAAAAACTTCATCTTAGGTGACTCTTTTAAGTTCCTCATGTAAAGCATTGGAGACTGAGATGCTGAGTCCAAACATAGTGATCTCACTGATGATGAAGATAAATAAATACAATCATTAGATTGTAAGCTCCTTGTGAGCAGCAGCTAATTTTGCTTTTTTATTTTTTGCATCCTCAAAGCTTAATATGGTGCCTGGCACATAGTAGGTGCTTAATAAACACTATTGATTTGACTTGATATATTGATAAATTTCTTCAACTTTTGGCTCATTTGTTCTATTTTACTTCTAAAAGACAGATGAGTAAAATAAATCATTTACTTAACAAAAGGGGTAATAATAAAATAGAAGCTATTAGCCATAAATAAACAGCTTTTCTAGACAACAGATGAGGTAGAATAGGGAGACTTCTGTACTAACTGCAAGCACCATGACTGTAGTACTCTTTATAATACTCCCTACTTGGAGTGCACTCCCCCTGATCTTCAAGGCTCATTTTCAGTGCCTTCTACATGAAGGCTTTCTTGCTTGGCACAGCTTCTAGGGCCCTCTCCCTCCAAGTCACCTTATAACAATTTTTAAATATATCTATTAATGGACATACTGTCTCCTCCAAAAAGAATATAGGCTCCTTGAGGACAGGAAGTATTTCAACTATCTTTGTCTCCTTAATATCTAACACGGTGCCTAGTACCTAGTAGATACTTCTTTTTGCTTGCTTGAATGAATATAACCATCAAAAGGAGTGTGATGTAGTCCATTTGGGAGGTCATAGGTAGACATTGTGCCCTACAGATGCTGCTGCTGTTAGAAAGACTTTTGAAACTCCTCCTTTGGTATTCCCTCAGAGCCAGTACATAAACTATACAATAACCCATCATATTTCTCATACCTTGTTTTTTTGGTTGTTATCGTTTGTTTGTTTTGACTAAAAATGATATTCTCCAGTTAGATCACCTATCCAATTCCCTAGTTTTGCCTTTGAATTACTTTTGGCTTTTTACACAAATCACATTCATTTCCAGAGGATGAAAAGTCTTCCCCACTGAGGATATTCCAAAGAATGCGAGCAGGCTCTAAGGGCAATTCCAAAAAAAGAAGCTTAAGTAATGTTTTTCACAGTGGCACATCATTGTAAGACCTGTACAGTCTTCAAAGAATTGCTTTAAAGTAGACAAGCTTCATTTGAATGTGCAGTAGTATACTTAGTGTAAAAGTACACTTAGGGTGAAAATTAGCTGAGTTTCTCTAGAGTTCTATTATGCTAGTATGTTAGGGGTTGGCTGTGATTACCTCACACCATCTCCTGTTTTTTCCTCTTTCTTTGGCTGAGTGTACTTCCTTTCTGCTCCTTCAGGTTCCACTTCTACCATTTTTTATGTAGCCCACTATGGCTAGCACACTTAATGCTATAATTTAGCATAGTGCAGTCAATAGCGGGTCAGTCTTGGAGCATGAAAGACTTGCCCACCTCTAACTCAAGTCCCTCCCCTGATGACTAAAGTCTTTTTCTGACACATAATGACTGTGTGATGCTGGCAAGTCTAACCTTTCTGTGCCCCAAGTAAATCTGTAAGACTATAAGTTACAGACAACCTGCCAAGAGAGTTCCCCACTGATCTTCAGAGGATCATGAATTCGTAGGTCTAAGGACCACTGAGTTCATTCTCCTATACCTCTATCTATCTGTCTATCTATCTATCTATCAATCAAAACTGAGGCACAGAGAGGTTAAGTGACTTGTCCAGAATCACACAGTTATTAATTTTATGAGGCAAGATTTAAACCCAGGTCTTCCTGACTTTAAGTCCGGTTTCTTATACTGTGCATGGAGTATTGCTCCATGAAAAACAAAACATCCAAATTCTGTGTAATTATAATGACCAAAAAACTTGATCCTGGAGAAGAGGTAAGAAAATGTACCTCTCTCCTTTCTTTGAAGAAGTGCATACTATGGGTAAGAAATATTGTATATACTGTCAGACTCCATTGCTGTGTTTGTTTTGTGGAAATTCCTCTCCCCCCTTTTTATTCTTTGTTACAAGGAATGGTAACAAAGTGGGGAGCAATAGAATCAGGACTGAAGGTGATGTAAAAATGAAAGATATCAATACAAAAATTATTTGTTTCACTCCTAGAAAAGATTTTATGATATTGATAAGGACAACTTTTTCTATGAATTCTTCAAAGAAACACAGAGTCCACTGTAAAAATGATGTGATTACCCTCTGATTTATCCTAGGGGTGGTTACTTCCTTTTGAACTAATTTGCTACCTTCCTTTTTAGTCAAGCCTCTTTCTTTGTATGGAAACATCTCTGTGCCTACTGGTGGCCTGGGGTGTGAGTGTGGACCTCCTTCATTCTTTTCCCAATTTGGTTATCCAAATTCCCATCTTTCCCTGTGTTTGTGCTATGTCTGTTTTTAGATTTTTATTTGATCTTAAACCTGCAGAGCTGGGGCAGAAGCATTGTTTAGTGCTGTGGGGAATGTTTCCCATCACACCAACTACTACTTCCTACATTCCTCCCAATCAATGTAGTCAAACACTTGCCAAGCTAGCACTATCCTGAATTCTATTTAAAACAACCAAAGACTTTAGCCTTTGGATGGGTGCTTACGAACAGACATTTTCTCTGGTCCAGACACGAGCAACGGCCCTATTTATTCTAGGGGCCATTTGAATCTCTATTAAGTCATCTTTTAATTATCCACATGAATGGAGGGGTCACAGAATTCAGAGTGGGAAGGGACCTCTGATGTCATATGATGCAACTACTTCCGTTTGCAGATGAGGAAATGTAGGGCCAGGTAGATGCAGGATATGCTCAAGGTAACTAACACAGGTAAATAAGGAGCAAAGTTGTAATTCAAACCGAGGACCAGATCCAGGGCTCTCTCCATTGTACTAGAGGCAGCTAGGTGGCACCACGGAGAACAGAGCACTAGCCCTACAGTCAGGAAGACCTGAGTTCAAATTTAACCTTAGATACTTAATAGCTATGTGACTCTAGGCAAGTCATTTAAGCCCTGCTTGTCTTAGTTTCCTCATCTGTAAAATGCGGATGATAATAATAGCATCTACCTCCCAGGGTTGTTGTGATGATCAATGAGATCATAATTTTACAGCACTTAGCACACAGTAAGCACTATATTAATGTTTGCTATTATTATCATATACTGCCTCCAAGGAGGATAAGTCTGGATAGCAGAGAACAGCAAGGCTATTTGTGTGTAGCTTTAGAATGCATTACGTTATTTCCCACCTCACTCCCACTAGATCTCCTACCTAAAAGTGTCTTGTTTAGTCTCAAATTCAATTTAATTTGCAATCTTTGTGCATGAACCAGCTGAACTGGAGGAGAGACCATCCTGGAGAGCCCAGGTAAACCAGCTTGAGATGTTCAATTCGCCCCAGGAAATCTACCTAGAGATAATCTAGACTTGCTATGAAATAAGCTACTTTAAATAAGTTATAAAATAAATAAAAGAATGCTGGCAGAGTTGAGAAGGCCTGAAATAGAGAAGCAGGGCAATGTTGGTACTACCATTTTAAATCACACACACACACACACACACACACACACACACACACCACATAAATGTAGTTCAAGGGAAAGAATGATGATTCTCAAGCCAGAGGTCCTGGATTCAAATTCTGCCTTTAAATCTTACTATCTGTGTGATTCATGGAGCAAGAAATATCCTCTCTGGGCCTCAGTTTCCTTTGTCTGCAGAGTGAAGAGGTTGTACTAGATGACTTTTGGGGGCTCTCCCAGCTCTAAATCTATGAGAATACCATCTTATCATAATAGACTCATGGTTTTAGATATAATTCCCATTTCTAGTATTCTTTGTGTGTGGGAATATATAGGTTTACTTCATAATAAATAAAATTCCAGAAAGCTTGATATTTTTCATTTTTTTCTTTTTAACATCCTCCATGTCTGTCATAATTTTTTTTATTCTGCTGACTTTGCCTCTATCTCTTTCCCCTCCCTCCCCTCTTATCTTCTCCCCTCCCCTCCTCTCTCCTCCTATCCCTTCCCCTCCCCGCTCCCTCCTCCTCCCCCCTCTCCTTTCTCTTCCCCCTTCCCTTCCCTCTCCTCCTCTCCTCTCCTCTCCCTTCCCCTCCCCACCCCTGTCTCTGCCTCTGTCTATCTGTGTCTCTGTCTCTGTCTCTGTGTCTGTCTGTCTGTCTACCCCTCCCTCCCTTCCTCCCTCCCTCTGAGAACATCATCTTGGTTTCAATTACTATTGCTTGGCATTTTGCTTATATTTGCTGCCTTTCATGCTCCTTCTCCAATCATCAGTGGCTAAAGTCTGTCAGGAAGGAGTTAGCCATTAAAGTTAGGCGTTAGCCATTAAAAAGTAACCCATACCTTTAAAGCCACAATTGAACAGAAATCCAGCCAAGCAGCTTAATGAAAATTAGCCAGATGTGAAACTGAATATCTACTGAGACAGCATGGAGTGAAGTTATGCTGTGTTCTAAATTGAATCTCTAACCAATATCTTCACAGAATACACAATTTGAATGTGCCCTTACTTAGACTGGGGAAGCAAATATTCTCCTTTGTAGGTAAACTGCTTTATTATTTTTAAAAATGTTTTCATTATGAGCTTATTTTTGCTTTTAAAAAACATCAGATAAGACAAATATTTCCATAGATGAAGCGGAACAGAAGAAGTGAATTGTGCATGAAGCCATGACTCTCTATCATATACAGCTTGCTTTTCCAAAGTCCCTCTTGAAACCTACCCATCCCTTCCATTCTGCTCTTTGGCACACCTGCACCACAGGCAAAAAATCTGCTTTCATTTGAACAGTTTCCTTTCCAGCTTCTCCCATCTTCATTCAACCAATGAGACCCATCTCCCTCTTGATGACACAGCTTCCCTGTACATCTTTTCCAGTACTAGCTGCACTTTCACTCATATACTGTGGCTCACACTGGTGATTATGGGGGAGCTAGAATTTTCCTTGCTTCTCGTTGCACCTTCCAGATTCTCCCTCTGCCACCATCACTCAGGAACCTTCGAGGTTCATTCCAATTTATCACCTAAGTCAAGATATTGGTAGCTGTTGTCCACTGACTCTCTTGCCCTGACTGCACTCCCTTCCCCCCAACTCCAATGCCCTAAGACACTCTTCTTCCTTCCTCCATGAGTTCAGTGTCTGACTCAGGGGCTTTATCTCCTCTCCAAATCTTGCTCTCATCCCAGGGGACTTCAAAATATATACCAAGAGCTCTTTACTTCCCAGTTCTTCAACTTACTGATATTCTATGACCTATTCTTTCAACTCACTTCAGCAACACATAGAGAGGGTCACATCCTTGATTTTGCCATCACCCCCAAGTGTTCCACTTCCATGTTCATGAACTCTGAAGTTCCTTTATCCGATCACAATCTATCGACATTTCACTTCTCCTGCCTTCCAGCACCAAACCCTGTTCTTCATCCATGCACAATGACCTCTAATCCCTTGATCCCTCCATTCTTTCCTAGGCCATCTCCCCTGCACTAGTCACACCCTCCTTCTTTCCCCATCTTGATCCCTTGAAGGACCAGGTCGACTTTATACTGTCCTCTTCCTTTGAGTCTCTTGCCGCCTTATCATATAGCCAATTGTGCCCTGCTAAGTGTCAGTCTTGGGTCACTTCCACCATCATCCACTTTCCTCCCCAAATCCTCTTTTCCACCTAACTTCCCAATTATATCCAAAGCCTCACATACTCCTAGTCACCCAGAATCACAACATAGGTGTAATCCTCAACTTCTCACTCTCTCACCTGCCCCCATATCTAATCAGCTTACAAGCCCTTTTGATTTTACCTTTGCAATATCTCCTATATATTCCCTTCTCTCTTCTGATACTGCCACCAACCTGATAAGGACTCTCATCACCTCACACCTGGTGATGAGAACTACTGCAATAGTTTGTTGGCTGGTCTCCTTGCCCTGACTCTCCTCCACTCCAGTCCATGCTCCACTTGGCTGTCAAATTGACCTTAAATTCAGGTCTGACCACATCTGTCACTTTATTCGATAAACTTTAGAAGATCCTTATTAACTCCAGGATCAAATATAAGATACTCTGGCTTTCAAATCCCTTTATAACTTGGTCTATTGCTACCTTTCTAATATTCTTACACCATATTCTACTTCCCTTCATACTGTGTGATCCAGTAACACAGACCTCCTTGCTCTTCCTTAAACATGACACTCCATTTTTCACCTCTAAGCATTTTCACTGGCTGTCTTCCCTGTGTGGAACTTTCTCCCTCATCTCTACTTCCTAGCTTCCCTGAATTCCTTCAAGTCTAGTTAAACTCCCACCTGCTGCCAGAAGCCTTTTCCAATCCTCCTTAATGCTAGTGTCTTTCCCTGAGGTTTTTTCCAGTTTATCCTGTATATGTCTTGTTTGTACATAGTTGTCTTCATGTTGTCTCCCCCATTAGATTGTGATCTCTTTGAGAGCAGGGACTGTTTTTGCCCGCCTTTCTTTCTTTCTTTCTTTCTTTCTTTCTTTCTTTCTTTCTTTCTTTCTTTCTTTCTCTCTCTCTCTCTCTCTCTCTCTCTCTCTCTCTCTCTCTCTCTCTCTTTCTCTCTTTCGTATTTGTAATGGTTATAGTATGTACTTCATAAATGCTTCCTGACTTGACTTTTCCTTTTAAGAACATAATACATTCAGCATGTAACTTCCAAAGCCAACCTGCTTATTGTTTATGTTTCCTTCTGGTCCTCCTTACTTCTGCTCTATTCTATGGGTTTAAAATGCTCAATAACCCTATTTTCTTTATTTTTTTTTCTTTTTGGCAACCCTATCATTACCCTCTCTTACCTCCCCCACCCTAGAAAAAAAAAGAAAAGCAAAACCCTTACACCAAATATGCATAGTCAAGCCAAAAAAATTCCCAAATTGACCATGTGTGAAAATATATCCCACTCTGCATCTTTCTGTTAATTCTTTGCCAAAAGTTGGATAGCATGCTTCGTCATCAGTCTTTTGGAATTGTGATTAGAAACTAGTAAGATTTTTGAAGTCTTTAAAAGTATTTTTCTTTGTAAAGTTTTTGTTATTTTATAAATTGTTCTCCTAGTTCTGCTCAGCTCACTCTTGAGCTGCATCAGTTCATACAAGTCTTCCTAGGTTTCTTTAAATCCATCCTTTTCATCATTTATTATGGCTCAATAATTTTCCATTCCATCTATATTTTTTCAGCCATTCCCCAATTACTGGGCATGCTGTCAGTTTCTAGTTCCCTCCTATAAAAAGAATATATATAAAGTGCATACACACATGTATGCATGTGTGTGTGTGTGTGTATGTGTCCTTTTCCTTTTCCTTGGTTCTCTTTGGGATAAAAGATCTAGTAGTGGTCTTGCTGGGCCAAAGGGATGCACAGTTTAGTGACTTTAGGGCATAGTTCTAAATCGCTACTCAGAAAAGATGAGCCAAGAAGCTGCTTAATTTAACTAGCATATATTAGAAGATGTATCTTTCTTCCTTATAAATGCTAAATGATTGACATCAATCCAAATAATAAAATTCAGAAATACAAAGGTGTGTGTGGTGGGGGCTGGGGGATAGGTTGAAAATTCATCCTTTAATAACTCCTGCATTTTTGGTGGGTGAATTATCCCTTGCTTCCAATAAAATATGGGAAATAATCTGCAACAATTAATAAATACTTGTGCTATTTACACTTTCAGCCAGTCATGCATTTTTTCCCTTTGACCACCAGAGGGCAAAGCTTAAAATACTTGTGTTTCATGAGTGATTGCAGTTAGTGTATGATATTCAATTCACTTTTAATGTAAAGAAATTACTCTTTGCATATATTTCCCCTCCTTGAAAAGAACACAAAAATTTTGTGTGTATTATTTCATCTTTACAATTGCCAGAGGGTCTAAATAAATGCTGACTGAGTTTAATTTGGTTATTCAATCTAGTTAATCACTGAAACAGGAACCACAATTTAATCCTTCTCATTGTGATGTGTATGATACTGTATCCTGGCTGGAAATTCTGCCCTCTGTTTGTATTGAATGTTTTCACACTCATTTAAATACAAAATCACTATGCCTTTGCTCACCCCATTGGCACTTCTGGAAATGTCCAAACACTGTAGGCACCTGCACTAATTCCACTAACATTAACCCTACTTTTATCGCCAAGTATTCATAGGTGAACTTGATTTAAAATGAATAATGACTGACATTTATATAGACCTTTGGAGTCTGCAAAGCACTTCTGTTTGCCCCTTCTACAAAATGGGATTAATAATAGCCCCTGTCTCCCAGGGTTGTTGTGAGAATGAGATAATAATTGTCCAGTGCTTGACACATAGTAATTGCTAGATAAAAGTTAGCTGTTATTATTAATATCACAATAACCCTATAAGGTAAGTACTATTGGTATTGTTCTCCTCATCTGAGGTTAAGAGCTGGCAACTGACTTTCCCAAAGTCACAGAGCTAGTAAATGTCAGAGGTCAGATTCTAACCAGGTCTTCCTGTCTTAAAGTTTAGTATGTATCTTGGAAAGGTTTCAAGCTCTTTATAACCTGACCCCTTCCTGCCTTTTTAGTCATCTTATACTTTACTACCATCACTCCTTCCACAATCCAGCCAGGCTGGCCTATGTGCTGTTCCTTGAACTAGCCTGTCCCACTCCATGTCCACTCTCCATGTCTTTGTAATGACTGTCCGCCCATGCTTGGAATGTTCTCCATCTTCACCTCTGGCCTTGTAGAATCCCAGGCTGAGCTCTGATGTTACCTTTTGCAGGAGGCTTTTCCTGCTCCCTTCAGCTACCACAGCTTTCCTCTTTAAGGTTATACTCCAGCTACTCTGTATGTATCTTGTATGTGCCTTTGTATATACATGCCATCTCTACCATTAGAACACATAGGCAAGGACTGTTTCTGTCTTTCTTTGTGTCTCCAGGGCTTAGCATAGAGCCAAGCTGTAATGGTAATCAGGGTAAGATTTTTTTTTGCTGTTCTTCTCTTAAGCGCCTTTAATGAGTCTGGCCTTTGTTTGAATGGGGCAGGTAAAGTGGGATCTTTTTTGCCTTGGAATGTTTCTCAGCACTAAGATAATCATGAGTCATTGATTGGAAACAATGTATACAGTGGTACTAGTGATTAACTAACTTTCCCACATCCTGGTGTTAATGATTTCTCATGCCCTAAATGGTGAGCCTGCAGCCCTCACAGTCCTGAACAGGGTATATGTACTGGAAAGTTAATGTTTGACTTTTGGGGGTACACTCTTGAAAGAGTGATGAAAATCTAGGCAAACCATTGAAACAACCTCCCCTCTTCTCCCTAGCTTTGATAGATAACCCAGATGTTGGTGCTTCTCTGGCAACTATATATTGCTATGGATAGATTGGTTTGTGTTATTTGCTCTGTTTATAATGCATGCATATATTTGCCCTGAAGTTCAGGGGGCTTATCTTTTTCCCCTGAACTAAGTGAATGATATATGTATGTTTAATTAAACTGAGATTGTTAACTCCTTAAAGTTGCTTTCCTTAGAAAAGCAGATCAAAGAACCTGGGTGGGCAGCCCTTCTGCATGCTGGTGTTATTGGTCTTATACCTCCATAGTAGCTGCTAGCCCCATTGCTGGAAGACAAGCATACAGTAGGCACTTTATACGTGTTTGTTCATTGATTGTTATCTACCATACTGTACTGTTATCTACTGTATCTATTGCTGTCTCTCCAAAGTTCAATAACTCTTCCCCATTATCCAGTTCCCTTAAATAACCTTAATAGAGGTAACAGGTATTTCAACTTTGCAGTTTAATTCAATTCAACAAATTCAACTCAACAAGCAACCTGTATTCTTTTCCTCTCTGGGACCACCAATGTTCTATTTTCCATTTTGTGCTCTTCTGGCACATATATCTTATCACTAGTGAATTGAGGAAGTAAGCCCTATCTGTTACTTCTGTGGGTTTGCCCATCATTGATAAGATCATCATCGTTAGCATCATCAAATGTTTATTGTGGATGTTTGTGCACTGAATGAGACTGTAAAGAAAACATTATCTCCAATACATGGGAGTTCATGCAAAGTCTTACAAAGGAATAGAAATATACTCAGTCAGTCAGATAGGGCAACAAACATTTATTAAGTACTTACTATGTGCCTGACAGTGTGTTAAACATTTGGGATACAAAGAAAGGCAAAAGACAGTCCCTACTCTCAAGGAGCTCCCAGTCTACTAGGGGAGATGACACACAAATAACTATGTATGAGCAAGACAGAGTTGTGGGGTGGGTGGGAGAAGAGGGTTGGGTGTAAGGGCCCTAAAAAGGTAGAAGAGCCACAACACATATGTCTTATTCTCTAATGGATGGAAAGGGCGTACTCTTTAGTGGATTATAGTTGATATTCACCCACCAAATTATTTTGGATACATAGAGAAAGTGTGACACGCTAATATCAGATAGCAGCGGAATACCAAGAAGGGTATATGCATATTAATGCTACATTGATGGAATTGGGTAGAGGCCAAAAATCAGCAGGCAGAAAGAGGACAAATATAGCTGTGCAAAGCAAGAAAAGTTTAAAATCAAATGCAAAAAGTTCTAAAGTTAGCACAGTGCAGATGTGCCAAAGGGAATGAAACCAAATTCTGACTTTTAATTTCTCCTTCAAGTCTCTCTGTCTCTCTCTATCTCTCTGTCTCTGTTTCTCTGTCTGTCTGCCTCTCTCTCTGTCTCTCTCTCTGTCTGTCTCTGTCTGTCTCTCTTTCCTCTTGCTCTGTCTCTCATTAGTTTCAGGGTCAACAATCAGTTGAACATAACAGGGATTATATCATAATATGGTCATAATGAGAGCAAGAGAAAAACAATAATCATGAGGGCTTTTCTTTTCTGGCAGTAAATGTGGCTCAGGACCTCTGGAAAGGCAGATTAGGAGAAAAAAAGCACTGAATTTGGATTTAACAGAACCCAGGTTCAAATCTCACCCCATCACTACTTTTGTGAAGATAAGCGACTTGCTTTACATCGCTGCCTCAGTTTCTCATCTGTGAAGTGACAGGGCTGAACTAGACAGCCTTTAAGGTCCTTTCTTGCTCCAGATTTACTTACTGATGAGCCTAAAAGAATTATTCTCACTCCACTTCTGGTTAGTACTTCCTCCAGTCACAGGATCTCAAAGTTGTAAATAACCTTGGACGTCATTTAGTCTAAGATGTCCTTGAATAAGAATTTACTGCACAACATCCCCGATATTGGAGGCAGTAATTCAGGATCAATGATGGGGTGTGATGAGGCATTCACAAGTCACTGGACTTTGGGGTGACATCTATCCACTAATTACAGATTTTGGGATCTGTTCATTCAATGAACTCCCATTCCCTACTTTCAGTCACCACCTTAGTTCAGCTCCTCATCAACTCCTGCCAGGAATACTCCAATGGCCTCCTACTTGGAATCCCTACCTCAAGTTTCTTCATTCCAATCTATCCTCCACCCAGCCCCCAAAGTTTTCCATAAGTTGAGGCTTGACCATGTCAACTTCAAAGGCCCACTATTACCACCAGGATGAAATACAAACTCCTCTCTTTAGATTTTACACCCCTTCAAACCTGGACCCATTCATTTTGTCTACAAGGATACAATGGCAGACTTACCAAATTTCTTTAGAAATCTAAGCATAATGTCTTAAAGATTCCCTTGATTTGTCCGTCTGTTTTTTTAACCTTACCTATAATTTTATTGGTGTAGGGAACCTTTGGGGAGGAAACTCCATCTACCACTGTAGATCAGATGTCTTTCACCTTAGGCACTAAGGACCATGGATCTGGCACTGGAAGGGAACTCAGAAGCCATCTATTCCCACTCTTACATTTGACAGATTAGAAACAGAAAACCAGGGAGATGAAAAGACTTGCCCCAAGAAACACAGAAGCAGAATTTGTCAAGATCAGGGGAAGAAGTTGAATTCAAGACCTTTGATTCTAGAGCCCAGGCTCTTTCCATATCTCCTTACAGTCTTACAGTTGCCTGAGACACTGAGGTGTTAAGAAACTTGCCAAGAGCCAGCTCTTAGTCCATCATGTTTTCCTGCCTCTCTACCAATATAATAGCCCTACTGAAAAATGTGAGATTTGTTGGGTAAGAATTGTTCCCTATGAACCTATACTGGCTTTCCGTTCTTAGTGTTTATAAACCATGGCCTTTATAACATGCTTTAGAATTTTGCCTGGAACTGAAGACAACTTCACTGACCTATAGTTTGAGAAATGTGCCTTTTTTTTGGAAAACGTTAGGATTTTCTCCTCTCTTTTGTTGTTCAGTTGTTTTTCAGTTGTGTCTGACTCTTTGTAATCCTATTTGGGGTTTTCTTCGCAAAGATGCTGGAGTGGTTTGCCATTTCCTTCTCCAGCTCATTTTGCATATGAGGAAACTGAGGCAAACAGGGTTAAGTGACTTGTCCAGGGTCACACAGCTAGTAAGTGTCTGAATTCAAATCTGATCTCAGGTCTTCCTGACTCCAGAGGTGCTCTGTCCACTGTGCCATCTTGTTGCCCTTTTCTCTTCTCTAGTTCTCTTGTATCTCTCTAATTTTACATAACTGTTTAAAGATTATGGACAATGACTAAGCAATTATCTCTTCCAGTTCTTTCAGTAACCTGGGATCACAAAGTCACAGATTTATAACTATAGGTAATATTATAGTTCATCTAGGCCAATCTCTTTATGTTACAGATGAAAACAAGGTCACAGATTTATAGCAATAAGTAATATAGTTCATCTAAGCTAATCTCTTTATGTTACAGATGAAAACTAGAAAATTTAGTTTTAAGAAAACCAGGCCCAGAGAAGATAGGTGACATATAGATAGCAAGCAGATGAAGCGACTTGAACTAAATGAAGACTCACTTCTCTTATTATCACTTATCATAATTTTCAGTTCTCTGTTAAGAATTTTTGTTCTATTATTCCTTTCTTGAAGACTTCTTAGAGAAAACAAAAACAAAACTGAGGCTGAGATGTTCTGCTTTCCCTTCTTTGTCTGTCATCATTGCTCCATATACCACAAGCTGTGATCATATTCCTATCTCTTCCTGGTATATTGTTTTACCAAAACCTACCTCAGGATCATGACCTGAGACTCAGAGATGTATATGACCCTAGTGGAAACCTCCAGAGCCATGAAGTGTAGAAAAGTTGCAGTTGGATGGTTTCTACTAAGCGAGTTATCAGACCATCAAATTGGCCCTAAGGTAATTTTTTGTGGATGTGGTGTGCCAAGCTAAGGAGCTACAAAGGAAAAGTGGCATCCAAAATTGTAAGGTTAATGGGATATATGATCTTCCCCACCCATTAATAGGTCTCACATAGAGCCCTGAGGCAAAACCAATTAGGCTTTGGGTTACAGGGATTTCCATACCTTTCCAATTAAGTGCTGATTTCCAAGCTTCTCAGCACTAAGTCAATCAAGTGCCAAGTTTTTAATTGGAAACAGTATATATTATATTGCTTGGAGGGAGAGACGCTGGTGGAGAGAGGAACTTGCTTGCCTAGGGGAACTTAAAGAATCCTTGAGATGTCAGCGCTTCATAGATTGGTGATGAGTACCTTGCTAAATCTTGCCTTCTGGTACCCTAATGGTAATGTTCCAAATAAATATTTTGGTTTTGTCTTGGAGGAAGAGCGTTTATTGTATTTTGCAAACCAACCCTGGAAATACCTATGTATGTTCATAGCAGCTGCTATGTGCATTGCATTGCTGTTACAAAAATCAGGAGAAGTTAGAAGCAGAGTTAAACAGAATTTAAGATTCAGGTGAAGAAACATGGTCTTTGGTGTAGGTTAAAGGATTTAATGGAAGGATAATGTAATATTGTTGAAGATCTGGGTAGAAGGTTCTTAACCCATATCACCGAGGTATTGATTTCTGATCATTGGGATAGAGATTTGAGTTTCTTGTTCTTTGATTCACAAATCATTAACCCTGAGGTCCCTGCAGGAGAGGTAGAAAGATGAATGAACCCCTTCAGCATATTTTTCCTCCAAGAACTCCTAGAGTGCTTCTTTCTATCAATGAACAGATATAATTTAATGAGAAAAGGGACATCATGATAGAAGACTTGGGTTCCATTCCTTGCTTAACCACTTACTAACTTCATGACCTTGGGCAAGTGACTTGCCCAAGTCTCTGTAGCCACAGTATCCTAATCTATAAAAAAGGGGTGGGGCAGAGGGAGATATGCCTATATGATCTCTAAAGTCTCCTCCAGTTCTGGAATTCTATAATTTTTGTGGATCAAATTAATCTTACATTTCAGTGTTGTGTGCTCCAGTCCCACAACTCCAGCTGCCTGCTCAACATCTCCTCTTAGGTCATCTTAGGCATCTTACACTTAACCTATCTAAGACAGAACTAGGCTTTTTTTCTCCCTAAATCCCTCCCTTCCCCAAACTTTACTGTCTTCATCAAGAACATCACTATTCTTCCAGTAACCTAGGTTCACAGACTAGGAACTATCCTTGACTCTCCACTCTCATTTAACACTCTCTCTATAGCTCCATATCCCAAATCAACAAGTCTTACTGGTTCTAGCTCTTCAATGTGTCTCTCATCTGCCCCCTTCTCATTACTCATGCTACAATCACCCCAATCCAGGCCCAAATCACCTCCCTCTTATGCTACTGCAATAGTCTCATAACTGGTTTCCCTCATCCAGTCTCCCCCATCTCCAATCCAGCCTCTACACAGGAGGAAAATTGAGACCTTGAAGTCTAAGCCTGACTGTTACAATTCTGCTCAAAAAGCTTAAGGTGCTCCCCATTGTCCCTAGGATAGAATACAAGTTGATTGATACTTTTTTAAAAAGTGGATTGATACCTTAGCTGGTTTGTTTCTAGGCTTTATTATAGACTGCCTTGCTTTGGAACTCTATGCTCCAGCCAAACTGGCTTCTTTGTTATTCTCCATGTAGGCCACTTCCATTTCCTCCCCTCCCTGCTTCCCTCCCTGCATCCTTCCCTGCATCCTTAGTAGGAAAGTTCACATGATATGCTTGGAGCAGAACTTCCAGGGGCAGATGTCCTCAAACAGCTTTAGATGGGCAATAAATCCAGGGAGATCAACAATTACCGAAGTCCACTGCAACAGTGATTGGGAGGTGGTGTCTACAGCTGAAATAGTCATTTGCAAGAACAGCTAGGCTCAGACTACCATAGAGGATTTATGGATGACCACAGCAGCCCAGTTGGGAAATTTCTCAAGGACATCTTCCACATCAGTGAAGGCTGTGCCCCACTCCTGGCACACTCTCCCTCCTCACTTCTGTTTCTTGGAATCCCCAGCTTGAGTGTCACCTTCTTCAAAAGACCTGTACTGATTTCTCTCAGTAATTAGGATGCCCCCAGATGACTGCATTTATTTAATCCATATCTTGTAATTGTCTGTGACATTGTGGGACTGGAGTACACATCAATGAAATGGAAGATTAATTTGATTCACAAAAATTATAGAACGGCAGAACTGGAGGAGACTTTAGAGATCACATAGGCATATCTTCCCCTCACCCCCTTTTTTGCAGACTAGGATACTGAGATTATAAGCTCCTGGAAAGCAGGAATATCTCATTTTTATAGTTGTATCCTAGGTACTTAGCACAGTCCTGTCACACAGTAAATGTTTGTTGATTGATTTACTGATCACTTCCCCTGCAATTCTGGCTGCAGTAATTGGAGCTTAACATGATTGTCCTGGAATCCCAGTTTAGACATGGATGATGCACACCAGCCATGCAAATTTTGAAAGTGACCAGAAACACCAGTTTTAAGGACAAGGTCAAAGACTATTATTGGGTTTACCCAGGATTTCAGAGATACCTGCTCTTTTTAAAGACATTTTTAGGAGTGTATATGGTGTTAAGTTTCCCTTTGAGCTTCTCTTAACATGGCTAAGTCCTTGTCAATAAGGTAATAGGAGTGAAACTTTTGTTCTGTCATTGATGATATCTCCTTAATAAGATGGTCTTTTGGTCCTGGATGCTTCTTGGCTCATTGATAATGCCTTAATGATGAATGTTTGATTCCCATTATACATCACTGGGCATGGCTTTTAACAGAAGGGCTACAGAGCTAAGCAACTAATGAGAAATAAAGGGAGCGTCTAGTTCCCTGAAGGGAAATCAACATGGCCCTTCCAAGGACCCATTTGTCAGGGAACCACATAGGCCAGGAGGGGAGGGAGTCATGTAACTTCAGAGGAGGCATCGGACAGAGGCAGCAGCACTGGGATGAGAAATTCTTGAACCAAACTGGAAGCTCTAGAAATAAGAACTAGGAGCAGTGGAATGTCCCTGGACAACAAGAGAATTTCTAGACCAAGCCTTCAAATGCAGAGGGGTGCCTCAGGACTCTGCTGAGGTCCTAGTCTTCTGGATACGGCATCCCATAAAGAATAATGCATGTGTGTAACAGTGTAGACTGTGTAGAATAATGGGTGTGTTAGACTATGTATGACTTTATAGATAGGGCACTGTATTAAATCCAAGTCAGGAAGACCTGGGTTTAAATCTTACCTCAGAAACTTACTCATCCACCTTTGGTGTCCACCTTTACCCAGCTCTCACCTGTGGCTCCAAGAAGCTATAGCACGCACAGTGGTCTCAAACCTTTCAGTGAGTTAAGGCGTTGTCTATCCCACACATATGAAAACTTCCCATGTCAGAATGGGCAGATGAGAATCATTTGTTGCAACATCCATGAAGGCAGTTCCAGCCTTCAAAGACATCAAGGTTATCTACTGCATCTCCTAAGGTCATCCACAGTTGTCCTGGCTTTTGTCTGATGGACTTTGATGACTCAGGAAGAGAGAGTGAGGCTGACAACTTTGTGTAGCTCTGCCTCATTTATATCCAATTTACTCAAAAGTCAAGATATCACCCCATGATGTCACTGATCCTCTTCAAAAAATGAAGGACAAACAACAATGACAGTGGGCAAGCCACTTACTAATTCTGTGCCTCAGTTTATTCACCCATAAAATAGGGGAGTTGGATTCAATGTCCTCTAAGGTTTCTTCCTACTCTAAAACTATGGTCCTATGCTCCAGATTAGGGAGGTGATAGATATCCTCTCTTCGTTCAGACATTTGAACAGCACATTTTAGAAAAGGACATTAATGAGATGAGAAGCATCCAGAGGAGGGTGACTAGAATAGTGGAGGGTTTCAAAATTGTGAGGATAAGTTAATGGAATTAAGGATATTTATACTGGAAAAGAGACATCTTGGGGGGAGGGGTAAAGGGGCTCATGGCAGCTGTCTTCAGCTGTCTAACTGGAATAGGGAAGCAAAAACATGTATGTAAATTCCCTAGCCCTCCCTACCTCCAGCTTCAGAAGGCTCGTATAATATGCTTGGAGCAAAACTTCCAGGGGCAGATGTCCCTAAACAGCTTTTGCTGGGCAGTGAACGCAGGAAGGTCAGCAGTTATCCAAGTCCACTGCAGTAGGGTGTGGGAGGTGATGTCTAGAGCTGAGACAGCCTGTTGTTGCGAAAATGGCTAGGCTCAGAATATCATAGAGGATTTATGAACTACCACAGTCACCCAGGTGGAAAATTTTTTCAAGGGCACTTACTAAGTTGACAAACCCCTTCACAAAGGGCATTTAGCTGGGCTTACAGCCTGGCATTGTCTTGGTGCAGGATGACCACTTTGCCTAAAGGGTCACGGTCTTGGTTGCTTCATAGACTGGCTCCTGCTGGATGGGGCATTATGGTCTTGTAGTTCTAACAACCGCCACTAGAGGGGGCCTGACATGGTTACCAGATCCCCTATAACTGGAGAGGGGAAATTTCTGGGAGTAGAGCAAGAGGATAAGATTTCTTTTGAACACAAGGGCAATGGGTTCTTCATAGCACAAGCTGAGCTCTTGGAGGCTAGGAAAAGCCATGCCTGTAGAGGATACTCCTTTAGAAAGGAGCCCAGAGTGCCAGCCCAGTGGAACAGAGTTAGAGGTCAGTTACTAAAAACTTAGGGGGCTGAACAGAAATGAGACAGGAAAGTCTGGATTAGATCTTGGCTCATAGATCTAGAGCTGGAATAAATCCCAGAGCCTGTTTTGTTCCCTCATTTTATAGATGAAACCTGGAAAGTATAAGTGACTTGTCCAGGGTCAATTTTAAGTATCAAAGGTAGAGTTTGGACCCAGGTCCTCTCACTGCAGAGCCCATTGAGAGGGTGCTCCTACTGATGAAATCATAGACCTTTAGGATTACTGACACACCAGGGAGACAGATCCAGGGAAAGATCTAGTTTCGTTCCAGTAAACGTCTGACAAAGTATCCAATAAAGGCAATGTAATGTAGACTATCAGAGTCTGACCAGAGAGGAAGGGTTAAGCTGGCCGGTAATTTTGCCTGAACTTGCCATAGGGAAGCTGAGTCTGGGCTGAAAAGGAGCCACAAGTCATTAATCTAGGTCAACTGGGGTTCAAGCCAAAGCGGCCAGAGGAGCCAAGTTTTTTTTTACCAACTGTTGTCACTAGTGGGAGGTCTGGCTATTTGCAAGGGGAAAATGGGAAACTAAGGCAGCCAATATCAAAGATGCTGTCCTTGCCAAACCCAAGTCCATGCTGAGTCAGTTGTAATAGGATCCCAAGAGAAGAGCATGACATTGATGAGGAGAGACAGAAGGGAATACCAGAATCACAAGTAGCAACTCGACCTGCAAAGGTACTACGTACTGCACAGACAAGTGGTTCAGTGATATGTGGGACAATATGACAAGATACCAAAGTGGCCTGCCAGCCCCATACAACTCAGCATCTTAATGGAGTTAAGATTCAGGAAATGAGGATTTAGAAGCCAATGGCCTTCCCCTAGACTGGAGCCTGGATCTAAGGTTTGGGTTTTGTGGGATCCCTTTACAAGTACAGGTCGTGGAGGTTGATCCAACAGAAACAAATCCCATGACCTTCTGCCTCCCAGGGCAATCCCCATCTCCATCTGTGTTGCTGGCCATAGGTCAAAGTAGCTGCCATCCACTTTCTATGAGAGCCATTTGGGATTGGCTTTGCAAGTAGGGTCATAACTGATCTCCCACCTGACAAGAATTTTTTTTGGGCGGGGAGGGAGTCTGATGCCAGTTAGCAAATAGTTTGCAGGTTGCCTTTATTCATTGGAAAGTGGCTTAGAGGTCAACCTGGGTTGCTTTCAATTTCCCTAGATAATCCTGTATGGTTGGGACCTCTTTCTTAAGGGTAAATGCTAAGAAAAATAAGGGGCAAAAATTGGTCCTACAAAGAGCAGTAAAGGGTATAATTCTGGGTAAAGTGTATAATTCAACAGTGGAAAGTGCAGTTGTCCTCATGGTCAGCATTGATATTGTTTTGGTCTAGGGTATAATTAGTTTGTTTGACTACCTTCACCTCCTCCCTCTTAGCTTTCCTGACTTGTTTCAAGACTTAGCTCAAATCCTGCCTTCTTCAGGAGGCCTTTTTTACTCATCCACCCACTGCTAGTGCCTTCTTTCTGAAATTATCTATCTGTCTATGTATCTATCTATCTATGTATCCATGATGTAGAAACACTGTTATTCACAAATTGTATCCCTCTTCAGAATGCAAGCTCCTTGAGGTCAGGGATTATGTTTTTGCCTTTCTCTGGATCTCCAGAACTTAGCACAAAGCCTGGCACATAGTATGCATTTAATAAAGTTTGTTGACGAACCTGCTGACTATCTGACTGGGAGTGGCAAGCAGCGGAGAGGTGACTTTTGACCTGTAGTATCATGAATAGGATGTTAACTAGGACCTGAAACAGGAAAAGAGGTTATGTGGGTTTTACCCTAGGGTTCTTGGCACAGGCAGAGACTTTGCATGTACTCACACAGCAGCTGACATCATGGTAGATGGAGAACCTCTGGGAATCTCAGGTGGCATCATGCAGGATCTCAAAAAATCCCATATTGTTGATTAACTGGATATTATAGCACAACCAAAGGATTTGGGTGTAGACTTCCTCTAGAGCAAGAGTTCTTAACCTGGAGTCCATATACTCTGTGGATAGAATTCAGGGGGTCCATAAACTTGGATGGGAGAAGATTACATCTTTATCTTAACTAACGTATCAATTCAATATTCCCTTAATTCATTTACAGACATTATTTTGAAAAATGGTCCATGGTCTTCTCTATACCATTAAAGGGATATATGACATAAAAAATTTAAGAACTCTTGCTATACAGCATTGTAGGCCTGAGAATGTAGCTGTGAATGAAGATAGGCTTAGTGTTCTTATGTCCTAAGACTATTGTTGAGGGAAACATATTTAGATTGTCAAATTTATTGTCATATAATTGGGTAAAATAGTTCCCAACAATTTTTTTAATTTATTCTTCTTTGGCAGTGAATTCACTCCTTTCATTTTTGATACTAGCAATGTGGTGTTCTTTCCTTTTTTTAAAAATCAAATTAACCAAAGGTTTATCTATTTTATAGCTTTTTTTTTCAATAAACCCAACTTCTAATTTTATTTATTAGTTCAATGGTTTTCTTACTTTCAATTTTATTAATCTCTACTTTGCTTTTCAGAATTTCCAGTTTGGTGTTTAACTGGGGATTTTTAATTTGTTCTTTTTCTAGTTCTTTTGGTTGCATGCCCAATTCATTGATCTACTTTTTCTCTATTTTATTGATGTAAGCAATTAAAGAGATAAATTTTCCCCTAAGTACTGCTTTGGCTGCCTCTCATAAATTTTGGTATGTTGTCTCATTGTTGTCATTTTCTTTAATGAAATTGTCGATTGTTTCTATGATTTGTTCTTTAGCCCACTTGTTTTTTAGGATTAGATTATTCAAATCTCTCTTTCCATTGTCCATTATTGAATGTAATTTTTATTGCATCATGATCTGAAAAGGATCCATTTACTATTTCTGCTTTTCTGCATTTGGTTGTGAGGTTTTTATATCCTGATATATGGTCAATTTTCACGT
Source organism: Trichosurus vulpecula (assembly GCF_011100635.1). NCBI lineage: Eukaryota > Metazoa > Chordata > Mammalia > Diprotodontia > Phalangeridae > Trichosurus > Trichosurus vulpecula. The sequence goes on from NC_050574.1 coordinate 186,133,945, forward strand.
AGGTGCTGTGTACGGATGAGAAAAAGGCATATTCCTTTCTATTCCCATTCAATTTTCTCCAAAAATCTATCATATCTAACTTTTCCAGAATTTTATTCACCTCCTTAACTTCTTTTTTGATTATTTTTTTGCTTAGATTTATCTAAGTCTTAGAGGGGAAAGTTGAGGTCCCCCACTAGTATAGCTTTAGTATCTTCTTCCTCCTGTAACTCACTCAACTTCTCCTTCAGAAATCTACATGTTATACCATTTGGTACATATCTGTTCAGTATCGACAATGACTTCATGGTCTATGGTACCTTTGAGCAAGATATAGCTTCTTTTTTATCTCTTTTAATTAAAATTATCTTTGCTTTTGCTTTGTCTGAGATCATGATTGCTACCCCTGCTTTCTCTGCTTCAGCTGAAGCATAATAGATTCTGCTCTATCCCCTCACCTTTACTCTCTGTGTTTCTCTCTGCTTCAGATATGTTTCTTGTAAATAATGTATTGTAAGATTCTTCTTTTTTTTTTAATGCATTCTGCTATCTGCTTCCGTTTTATGGATGAGTTCATCCCATTCACATTTATAGTTATGATAACTAACTGTGTATTTCCCCCATGCTATTTTTCACTTATTAATCCCCCTCTCTCTTTTACCCTCCCCTACATGTATTTTACTTTCTTCCCACAAGTTTTCTGATCACAACCTTCCCCAATATACCTTCCCTTTTATCAGTCCCCTCTCCCCCTTCTATTATCCCTGTCCCTTTTTACTTCCTTATAGGATAAGATTTCTATATTCAACTCAGTGTGTATATTATTCCCTCTTTGAGTCCATTTTGATGGGAGTAAGTTTTAAGCTTTGCCTGCCATCCCCTCTCCCATCTTCCCCTCCATTATAATAGCCTTTTGTGCCTCTTTTATGTGGGATGATTTGCCCCATTCAATCTCTTCCCTCTTTCTTCCAGTACAAATTTTTTCTCACCCCTTTATTTTGTTTTTTAGGGCAGCATCCCATCAAAGTCACCTTATATCCATACCCTCTGTCTACATGCATTCCTTCTAATTGCTCTTATAGCAATAATGTTAAGTTACAAATATTATCCTGCCATATAAAAATATACACAGTTTAACCTTATTGAATTGTATTTTCTCTTTCTTGTTTCTTTTTTTACCTTTTCGTGTGTTCCTTGAGTCTTGTATTTGGAGGTCAATTTTTTTTATTCAGCTCTGGTGTTTTAATTAGAAATGACTGAAAGTCCTATATTTTGTTAAATATCCATTTTCCCCCTGAAAGATGATATATTATATTTTGCCGGGTAAGTGATGCTTTGTTGTAATCTTAACTCCTTTGCCTTCTGGTATATCATATTCCAACACTTGGAATCCAAGCCCTCTGGCTCTTTGATGTAGAAGATGCCAAATCCTGTGTAATCCTATATCTCCATGATATTTGAACTATTTCTTTTTGGCTGCTTGCAATATTTTCTCCTTGATCTGTGAGCTCTGTAATTTGGCTTTGATCTTCCTGGGAGTTTTCATTTTGTGATCTCTTTCAGGAGGTGATTGTGAATTCTTTCAATTTTTATTTTGCCCTCTGGTTCTAATATATATCAGGGCAGTTTTCTTTGATAATTTCTTGAAAGATGTTGTCCAAGCCTTTTTTTTTTGATCATGGCTTTCAGGTAGTCCAATAATTCTTATATTATCTCTCCTGGATCTCTTTTATTGGTTGGTTGTTTTTCCAATGAGAAATTTCACAATTTCTTCTATTTTCTTACTTTTTTTGATTTGGTTTTATCATGTTTTAATGTCTTACAGATTCATTAGTTTCCATTCATTCAATTATAATTTTTAAGGAATTGTTTTCTTCAGTGAACTTTTGTACTTCCTTTTCCATTTGGCCAATTCTATTTTTTAGGGAGTATATTAGTAAGTCAATAATAACAATGTAGATGATAATTGTCAAAATGCCTATGTAGTTCTGTATCACCAAGCATACAAGACTCTCCACATAGAAGGCAGAAGAAGTAAACCATTTATACAGAAACCAGAGAATCATATCCCACAAGCCATTTACCAAATCTGTCAGAGCAGTAAAGCATTCAATACATAATATCACAACTTGGAGCCTCGCAATCCCCAAACCTCTCTGACCCCCTGCTGAGGTCTTCCCAAAAACAAAGTCACAGTACAGCTAAGTCAGTCTGTTCAGCTTTAACTATGATGATGGCCATTAGCAGCCATAACAGCTCTCTCTCTCTCTCTCTCTCTCTCTCTCTCTCTGTATTTCCTGTAACATAACTTCCTTTTCCTGTCAGGAAGCTCCTCCCACCATATGTAACTTAGGCTTCCTTTGATGTAAGCAGGTCACATGGCCTATTAATGGGTGGGAAAGATCTTCAAATCTAATTGGTACTACTGGGAGTTATTTTCCTCAGTAAATTTTTGCATATCTTTCCCCATGCTATTAACTTGTTTTTATCATGATTCTCTTGCACTACTCTCAATTCTTCCCCATTTTTTCTTCTACTTCTCTAATTTGCTTTTAAAAATCTTTTTAAGACTTTTCCAGGAATTCTTTTTGGGTCTGAGACCAAATGACATCTTTCTTTGAGGCTTCACATGTAGCCATTTGGACACCATAAGTTTATGCCTTGATCCTCCCTATCACCATAGTAACTTTCTATAGTCAAGATCTTTTTCAGTTTATTTGCTCATTTTTCTGCCTTTTTTGTGACTTGGTGTTTTTTATGTGAGAGTTGGGTTCTGGTCCTACACTGTCCCAAGCTTTTTGTTCTGGCGCTTTGCATCTTACTTCTGGGTTTCAGGACTTAGCTGCTTGCTTTCTCTGGAGGGTAGGCTTCTGGTTTGTACTGGAGGGGGTGGGGCCACCCTGTTGGCCTCCACTGACTGTGGGGTTTAGCTGCTGGTCTGTTCCAGGGGTAGGACCTTGATGCTGGGTTGCTGTGGTGACAAAGTCTTTCTGTTGGCTGGCCCTGGAGGAGGGATCTTGTTGCTGGTCTGCCCCAGGGGTGGGGCTCTGCTGCTGGGTTACTATGGAAACAGGGTCTCTCTGTTATCAGCCCCTGCTCAAATCCCTATCTATGGACATTAGGTTTCTGGAAAAGTTTCAAGACCACTAGGCCAAAGAAAAGGGGCCTGCATACTTCCAGTTCCTGTCAGCTGCTCTCAGGACAGAGAAAAGATAAACACCGTTTATCTTTTTCTTATACTAACTTCTGACTGGTCATGGACAGGTAGCTGTAGCAATCCCCCCTCTCCTCCCCTTGCCATCAACTCAAAGACCAGAACTCTCAGTTGAAAGGTTTTAGCCCCTTCCTTTTGTATGGCCTGTGGTCACTCTCTAGTTTCTCTTTGAGGTCAAGGGGTGAGATTTATCTTTCTCATATTCACTGCCAGACTTATGGTCTGGTAGCATTCTATCTTTTGGGTTTGTTTGTTTTAATTTTATTTATTTTATTTTTAATTTATGAAATAAAACAAGTCTTTCCACAAGATAATAGAGTAATAAAAACATAATTGTACATGAAACTGCACATCTGTCATGTACAATTTTGTATTCCTTTTAAATATAAAACAGATTTATCTTGTAAATTTCTTTTGTTTCCTTTTTTTTCTCCCGTATCTTGGGATGTCCTGACAAGACCAGCTGGGATTGGAGGGAGCCTACTTGTCAGCAGTCTGGGGACTTAGAAGTTTTCACTGGCAGTGATACTCAAAGCAGGAAGCCTTTATTATTAGATTGTGGCACATTAGGTTGTGAGCTCCTTGAGGACAGGCATGATCTTTTGCCTCTTTTTGTAATTCCAGCACTTAGAACAGTGCCTAGGACATAGTAGACATTTAATAAATATTTGTTGACTGACTAATTTACAGAAAGGATGAGTAGAGAGTGGAAGCACTAGGAGGAACAACCAGAAGGATGCAACCTATTTGACTTCAGGAACTCTGATCTTAAGGCCATGGCAGAAGGAAAAAGGGGGTTCTCCAATTGTTCAACAGAGCAGATGCTCCTCAGCCTTTAAGCATATCCAACTTCATCTCTCTGGTTACTTTTTCTAATCAGCAAGAGAGGCACCTAGGATATCATTTCCTTTCCCAGGACAGCTGCTAATCCCCCACATTGGGGGCTAGAAGCTAACATCTTGAAAAGTAGGACACCATCACATTCATATTAGGGCAAAACAAGCATTAATGAAGCCTAGGGCAGCCCAATCACCAGGGCAATAAGAAACACATGAAGGTCATTTGTTTTATAGGGAGAGAAAGGGTCTGGCTTAGGCTCATTTAATTGATTTTCAAAAGTTCATGACCAAATAAAGAATAGAGAAGATCACAGAAGATAAAATGGATAATTTTGATTACGAAACAGTCAAAAGGTTTTGCACAAATAAATCTAATTTAGTTAAGATCAAAAGAGAAAACAATTAACTGAGCAAAAAAATTTTCAGCAAGTTTCTCTGATAAAAAAGTCTCATTTCAAAGATATATAAGGAACTGATTTGATTTATTGGAAAAGAGCTATTCCTCAATTCATAAAAGGTCCAAAGATATGAGCAGATATTTCTCAAGGAAAGAAACTCAGATTATTAATAACCATACAAAAATGCTGCAAATCATTACTAGAAAAAGGCAAATTAGATTCTACCTCACACCTATCAGATTGGCAAAGATGACAAAAAAATGGAAAATGCTAAATGTTGAAAGGACTGTGAGAAAACAGGCACCTTGATACACTGTTGGTGGACCTGAAAATGGGTACAATCATTCTGGAATGCTTCAGTTTCCTCATCTGTAAAATGAGCTAGAGAAGAAAATGGCAAACCACTCCAATATCTTTGCCAAGGAAACTCCAAATGGGGTCACGAAGAGTTGGACACAACTGAAAACAACTAAATGACAACAAATTCTGGAAAGTAATTTGGAATTTTATACGCAAGCTACTCAACTGTGAGCCCATTGACCTACTGTTAACCCACTGTTAAGCCTATATAAAAAAGAGATCAAAGAAAGTGGAAATGGTCTTCTATGTATAAAAATATTTATACATAAATGCAGGTAAAAAACCTAATAGTATGTCCATCAATTGAGTAATAGCCAAATAAGTTGTGATGTATGAATATGATGGAATCTTATTGTGCTATAAAGAAATGAGGAAGTAGATGATTTCATAAAGGCATGGAAGGATGTATAAGAAACTAATACAGAATGAAGTAAGAGAACCAGAAGAGCAATTTCCACTTTAACATCAGCATTACACAAATGAATAATTTGAGGAGGTTTATACACTGATAAAGGATGAAATGAGCATATCCAGGAGAACAATTTATATAATAACAACATTGCAAAAACAAACAACTTTCAAAGCTATAAGGATTATGATCAGTATAATGGTCATTTATTATTTCAGAGGACCAATGCTAAAACATTTTATCTTTTAAAGATAGGAGATGGGTGTAGGGGGCAGAATGAGACATATTCATTTTTGTGTCCAGCTATTGAGGGAATTTGTTTTGCTTGACTATATATATTTGTTAGAAGAAATTTGTGAAATTTGAGAGAAAATAGGTTTCTGTTATTAAGAAAATAGACACCTCCCCCTGTCCTGCCACTGCTGCAGACACCTGTCTTAACAAATACCTCTATACACTCCAAGGTTTTGCCTTAAGGACCTTCCTGAGACCTCTTAGTCCTATCTAGGTTCTTCCTAGGAGTTAAGGGGACACTGGCTGCTTTTCCCCAAAGCAAACAGGAGATTGGTGGGATTGGGAAGAGAAATGAGCTCTTACTTCCTATGTTAGGGGGTACATAATGTTGGGGTAGGAGGGGTGCCACCCCACCCTTAGCTGGGAGGGAACGAAGGCAGGGTCACCTTAGTTTTAAAATTCCCCATCCCTTGCTTTCTCTTAAGACAGATTAAAAAAATACTACCCTACCCTCCCACTATCCTGCACTACAGTGAGAGTCACCCCATTTCCTTGAGACCCTCTGTCTGCAGTGTGCATGGCATTGTTCTAACCCTGGAATAGAGGTGATTGTACCAAATACAAAAAAAATAGAGAAGTGGAGCATGCTACAGAGGTGGAATGTTGCATGCACATTCAAATGAGGTCATTGGATTAAGAGTTTTACTGAACTATTTTGCTTTGTTACAAGAGACCTCTCACAAAGTGGGAACAATTAATTACAGACGTTTGTCTGTAATGGAAAAACAAATACATTAATAAAACTTGAAAAAAAACTGATATCATAGGAAAAGAGATGACAGGGGTTACCCAATGAGGCCCCCTGATACACACAGACACACAGACACACACACACACAGACACACAGACACACACACACTACACCATGGTTCCAGAAAAGAGAAGAGAGGTGTGTCTAGAGCACAGGTGGTTTGTTAACACAAGACCCTTATGGATCTCCAAGAATTTCCCCCCAAACTAGAAGTTTGTTTCTTGTTGTCGTTGCCCTATTTGACATAGGAATCTGTTATAAATCCAATCACACTTCCAATGTAGTAATGCTGTTCTGAGAATTCTGCTTTGGCGAAGATCATTTTCCACAGGAATTCCATTAGTCTGTTGGAATGTAATAAGTTTCAATCCTGGTAATATTGATATCTAGCTGCCAACACAGCTGGAACAACCTTCTTAAAATAGAACCCCACTCTGGAGCCACGAAAGGGCCCTGGAGAGGGGAAATCAACTGGACTTGGATATAGTGATCCCTTTGTTGGTTGATTCAGTGGATAATATCATATCTGGCTGAGGTTGGGTAGCTATGAAGTTCTTAAAACATAGGAGACTTCATAAAGGGAGGTCAACGACTGCTTCTCAATATTTGGATTTCTGCAATTGTGCATCTAATATTCAGGGGTGTGGGTAGTGTCAAAGTGAAATTCGCTGAAAGTAAGGGATCCAACAACACTGATGGGTCAACTTTTTTTTTAAAAGCATTTATTTATTTATTTTTCTCTTTAAAAAAATTTTTTAGACTTAAATACTAAAACTTAAATATGTTATAAAAATATACATTATAGAAAAAACATTATAAATTTGAATATGAAAATTTAAATATAAAATAAGAAAAGAAAAAAACATGTCATGTGCACAGCAGAATGTAAGACAAGATTCAAAACATAGCAATAAATTTTCTTTTCAAGAAAGCCTATATAATAAATAGTATACATTATGTTGAGAGCTGTCCATTCTTTCTTTGCCTCCTCGTAGATTTTCTTTTGTTTTCTGCAGTACACTTCTTACTTTGTTCATCTTACCCCCTTCCTCCCCACCCAGGGTACAATTAAGCATGGATAGATTTATATATAGACATATACATACATGTATACATGTATACACATGCATACATATTAGTTGGTTGGTTGTCCTTCGGTCTCGAAGAGGACCAAAATGACATAACTAGAATTTTAGAATGTTTAGAATCAAGGTACAGTGTGTCCAATTGTGGCTGGTCAGGCCAATACAGGAATGTTCTAATACAGGTCAGGCACAAATAGTCAATGTACATACATACATACATACATACATACGTGCATACATACATACAACATATATTTTCCCTGGTACTATTAATGGTGATGGGCCAATTTCTGGGCTGTTTGGAGGTACTATAGGTTCCAGTGGTCAGTTGATGCTGCTAGGTCTTGAACACGTTTTGTTGCCCATGAAACACGAAGCAGTTATGGGTAAGGGCTATGTGATGACAAAAAGAGTCAGAGGTATGGGCAAGGCAGGAACGGGTCTGGCTAAATGATGCTGGCCTCTTGAGATAGGTGGAGAAGCCAGATGCCAAATAATTAGAGTAGAAAGCAAGGCAAGATCAGTTATGGCAATCAATCAATTAATCTATTAGTAAGCATTAATTAAGAACCGCTATGGGCCAGGTGTTGTGCTAGGCCCTGGGGACACAAATACACAGAAGGAAACAATCCCTATTCTCAAGAAGCTTATATTCTAACAGGGCAGGGGAGGGAGCAAGGGCAAGAACACTGATTCAACCATCATACATCTACAGCATTGAAAGGGAGAAAAGCAGAAAGTACAAATGAGAGTTAACCACATTGAATATACATGATCGCCTTCACTATGAATTGAAAGCTTGCTGGAATAATTTGGTTAGAATCAGATAAATCAGAAAGACAAAGCAAAGCAATGAATTGAGAATACAATTTTAAAATCCAGACAAGAAACACATAAAGAAACCTCAGTTAAATACTAAAAAGGAAATTCTGAAAATCAAAAAAGAGATTAACAAAATTGAAAGCCAAAACAACAACAACAACTTTGAAAGGACAAATAAAATCTTTCTAGGGAAACTTCCTGTAATGGCTTAAGGAAGGATGAGCAAGGTACAAAGAAAGATATGCTGAAGAGAAGTTCTTTTCTGAGAGAACAGTTTTAGCTTTTATTTTTTGAATTTTTTCCATATTTATTTAATATTTTAGTTTTTTAACATTGATTTCCACAAGATTTTGAGTTACAAATTTTCTGCCCATTTCTACCCTCCCCCCATTCCAAGATGGCATATATTCTGATTGCCTCATTCCCCAGTCAGCCCTCCCTTTTGTCACCCCACTCCCCACCCCCTATCCCCTTAGTTTCTTGTAGGGCAGAATAGATTTCTATGCCCCATTCCCTATACATCCTGTTTCCCAGCTGCATGCAAAAAACAACTTTTTTTTGGAGAATTTGCTTTTAAAACTTTGAGTTCCAAATTCTCTCCCCTTCCCACCCACCCTCCCTAGGAAGGCAAGCAATTCAACATAGGTTACACATGTGTCATTATGTAAAACACTTCCACAATGCTCATGTTGTGAAAGGCTAACTATATTTCCTTCCATCCTATCCTGCCCCCTTTATTTAATTTTCTCCCTTGATCCTGTCCGTTTTCAAAAGTGTTTGCTTTTGATTACCTCCTCCCCCTATCTGCCCTCCCTTCTATCACCCCCCTTTTTTTATCCCCTTCCCCTTACTTTCCTGTGGAGTGTGTATGTTATTCCCTCCTCAAGTTGAATCTGATGAGAGCAAGATTCACTCATTCCCCTTCACCTGCCCCTTGTTCCTTTCCCACAGAGCTGCTTTTTCTTGCCACTTTATGTGAGATAATTTACCCCATTCTATCTCTCCCTTTCTTCCTCTCTCAGTATATTCCTTTCTCATCCCCTAATTTTATTTTTTTAGATATCATCTCTTCATATTCAACTCACCCTGTGCCCTCTATCTATCTATCTATCTATCTATCTATCTATATTCCCTTCAACTACCCTAATACTGAGAAAGGTCACATGAATTACACACATCACCTTTCCATGTAGGAATGTAAACAAAACAGTTCAACTTTAGTAAGTTACTTATGAATTCTCTTACTTCTTTACCTTTTCATGCTTCTCTTGATTCTTGTATTTGAAAGTCAAATCTTCTATTCAGCTCTGGTCTTTTCATTGAGAAAGCTTGAAAGTTCTCTATTTTATTGAAAATCCATATTTTGCCTTGGAGCATTATACTCAGTTTTGCTGGGTAGGCAATTCTTGGTCTTAATCCTAGCTCCTTTGACCTCCAGAATATCATATTCCAAGCCCTTTGATGCCTTAATATAAAAGCTGCTAGATCTTGTATTATTCTGATTGTGTTTCCACAGTACTCAAATTGTTTCTTTCTGGCTGCTTGCAGTATTTTCTCCTTGACCTATAAACTTTGGAATTTGGAGACAATATTCCTAGGAGTTTTCTTTTTGGAATCTTTTTCAAGAGGCAATCGGTAGATTCTTTCAATTTTTATTTTACCCTCTGGTTCTAGAATATCAGGGCAGTTTTCCTTGAAAATTTCTTGAAAGATGATATCTAGATATCTAGGCTCTTTGTTTGATCATGGCTTTCAGGTAGTCCAATAATTTTTAAATTATCCCTCCTGGATCTATTCTCCAGGTCAGTGTTTTTCCAATGAGATATTTCAGACTGTCTTCCATTTTTTCATTCCTTTGGTTCTGTTTTATAATTTCTTGATTTCTCATCAAGTCATTAGTTTCCACTTGCTCCAATCTAATTTTTAAGGTGGCATTTTCTTCAGTGGTCTTTTGGACCTTCTTTTCCATTTGGCTAATTCTGCCTTTCAAGGCATTCTTTCTCCTCATTGGCTTTTTGGAGCTCTTTTGCCATTTGGGTTAGTCTGTTCTTTAAGGTGTTATTTTCTTCAGTATTTTTTTGGGTCTCCTTTAGCAAGTTGTTGACTTGTTTTTCATGGTTTTCTTGCATCACTCTCATTTCTCTTCCAAATTTTTCCTCTACTTCTCTTACTTGTTTTTCTAAATCCTTTTTGAGCTCTTCCATAGCCTGAACCCAATTCATATTTTTCTTGCAGGCTTTTGATGTAGGCTCTTTGACTTTGTTGACTTCTTCTGGCTGTATGTTTTGATCTTCTTTGTCACCAAAAAAAAGATTCTAAAGTCTGAGTCTGAATCTGAGTCTGTTTTCACTGCCTGCTCATGTTCCCAGCCGACTACTTGACCCTTGAGCTTTTTGTCAGGGTATGACTGCTTGTAGAGTGGAGAGTACTTTGTCCCAAACTTTAGGGCCTGCACTGCTGTTTTCAGAGCTACTTCTACACAGCAAGTTCTGCCACAGCTCCTCTTCCCCCTAGAACTGCCAACCAGGACCGCTGCCCATATCCAAGCAGGGCAAAGCAGGCTCTGCACTTCTGCAGATCCACTGCTTAATTTCTTCAGTCTGAGTCCATTTTCACTGCCTGTTCATGTTCCCAGCCAACTACTTGACCCTTGAGCTTTTTGTCAGTGTATGACTGCTTGTAGAGTAGAGAGTACTTTGTCCCAAGCTTTAGGGTCCAAGCACTGATGTTTTCAGAGCTACTTCTACTCCACCAACATCCCAGTCTCTGTCACAGCAATGCTCCTCCTCCCCCAAGAACCACCAACCAGGACTGCAGTCCAGATTCAAGCAGGGCACAGCAAGAGAACCTTCGTTTGTGCCCACAAAGTGCTCCTTGCACTCTTACTCTGATCCGCTGCTAGATTCCTCCCACCGTGTGAGCCAGGGACTCAGGAAGCAGCTGATGCTGGAACTCTGGAAGCAGCCTCAGGAGCTTCCTGCTGTTGCCACTGCCACTGCTGCACCACCTCCACCACCCCCAGAGCTGGTGGCCAGACTGGTCTCAACTTGATCCCGCAGTTTCCCACTAACCTGCTCTTTGGCATTTGTGGGTTGAGAAGTCTGGTAACTGCCACAGCTCAATGCTTCATGGCCCTAGGGCCTGTTCTGCCAGATGACTCCTGGTCTGGTCTTTTTTGGCACGGCCCATGCTGGCCTCTGCTCTGCTTCCAGCACCTTGTGATGGACCCTTCCCGGCAACCATCCAGGCTCTCCTGGGCTGGAGACCTGTTTCCCTCTGCTATTTCGTGGGTTCTGCAGCTCTAGAATCTGTTCAGAGCCATTTTTTGCAGGTGTTTGGAGGGATTTGGGGGAGAGCTTATGCCAGTCCCTGCTTTCCAGCCACCATCTTGGCTCTGCCCCAGTTTTAGCTTTTATTTTGGGAATAAACATTATAAAGTCAATTTTTGAAAGACTTTGGTCATTCTATGGAGAAATCTGAATGGTGGAACTGTATTTCCAAAACTGAGGAGAAATTAGCAGTTGTAGTGACAGTTAAAGATAATTTTGCATCTGATATTTCCCATAGCTGATAAACACTCATTTACTAATAAAATTACTATTTGCCTATTATCTTTCCCACAGTGATAATTATTTATATCTGTATTTTATTATTTATTATACTGTTAATAAATGCTATAGGTAGTAAACTTAACATATGTAAACTTAAGATATTAAGGAATTTGAGATCTATAGTTACAATGTATGTATGTGTCTTTAGGGAGAGAGAGAGAGAGAGAGAGAGAGAGAGAGAGAGATGCTTATGGGAAGATAATGCTCATGGGATTTTTTCTAGTTTAGAAAATAAATAATATTTAATAAATTGAGTGGGAGTTTGGAGCTAATTATTTAATTAATGAGAGATACTGCAAATTTTATAATTAATGTGGAAATATCAGAACATGATTTGTGATTGCCTTAGAGCCTTAGACGGGAATGAATAAGGAAAAATGGTTAATAGCATGCAGAGAAAGGAGTGATCACCTTACCTAAGTTATACAAAGAGGGGTCAACTCTGAACCCCTCTTTGGACCCCTATAAATCATCTAGGTGGTGCAAGGAATAGAGTGCTAGAGTCAGAGAAGATCTGAGTTCAAATCTAGGCTCAAACACTTACCAACTGTGTGACTCTAAGCAAGTTACTCAAACTCTGTCTGCCTCAGTTTCCTCAGTTGTAAACATATGTCCATTGTAAAATGGGGATCATAACAGCAAAGATCTCACAGCATTGTTTTGAGGATAAAATGAGACAATATTTGCAAAGTACTTAGCAAACTGCCTGGCACATAGTAGGTGCTTAATAAATGCTTGTTCCTTTCCCCTAGAAGTCAGAGACAAAATGACTCTGAGACCCTGAGGTCCCTATCCAGTAATGGTCTCTTTTCAAAGGTTATCTCTGGGCAGTTTGTAATCTTCTTGTGTACTTAAGTGGAAGTGTAGTGTCCTGCATTGCAGTATAGTGAATAGTTACTTGACCTGGAGTCAGGAAGACCTGGGTTCAAATCCTACCTCTGACATATACTAGTTGTGTGACTCTGAGCGAGTCACTTAACTTCTTTGGGTCTCCACTTCCTCATCCGTAAAATGGATTTAAGTGGATGTCCTCTATGGTCCCTCCCAGCTTTAAACTGATGCTTTTATGATCTTCTGTGGGGTTTTAGCTCCAAATTCCTGCCCCCAGACCATGCTTCTTCTGCCTTACCACTTTTTTAGCTGGCCCCCTTATTAAAAAAAAAAACAACACATCTAGAACTCATGCCCAGAAAGTGCTAAGTTTTGAGGCCCTATCCTAGAACCATGATTCTTCATCCTCCCCCGTATGTTTTCTCTTATTAGATTGCAAGCTCCTTAATGTAAGGGACTGTCTTGCTTTTCTATTTGTATCTCCACTGCTCAGCACATTGCCTAGCCCAAATAAATTCTTTTCTATTCACTCATTCATTCATTGGCATATTCTAATTTTCAATATAGTGATGTTTGTGTTTGGCTTATCTCCCCCAACGGAATTGAATTACAGTTGTAATTGTATCTTTAAGGCCAGAGACCATGGTATATTTATTTGTTTCCTCCTGTAGCATCTAACACTGTGCCTTACGGGTAGTAGACTTAAGGAACAGTTTGTTGAATTTACCAAATGATACACTCACATGTTCACAAATTTGCTCTCCAGCAGGATCCGGATGAATGGAAAGCCATCGCCGCTCCAACGCTGATGAAAAACATTAGTTTCATATGATGATCAGACTTGGCTTTGGAAAAACAAGAATAAATTCAAGTTAATTACCATTCAGAGTTACTCAGCATGAATTCCACAGGAGCCCTCACTCTCCGTATTTACTGAGAAACCCATCAACCATCATTTTTCTAGACGGTGCAGTTTCAGACGCTTCCTGTCTCCAGTAAGCCATTGCTAATATTGAATTCCAATAGTATGTGAGACAATGGCCAGCAGCCAATAAGAGATGCTTTAAAATCCAACCCTCCCTTGATAACCCAGCAATTTTTGAGTAACCTACCAGGCAGTGGGATTCATTAGACTCTGAAGCCTAATCATTTCCCCTTAGTGATGGGAGCCAGAGACAGATTTGGTGCCTCCAAAGGGACCAGCTTTCTGAAACAGAACCTGCATACTCCCTTGCCCAATCTTGGTCAACCAACATTATTTTTCCAGAAGATGCTGAATCCTGCCCTGAAGTGACAAAGGGAAAGCCTGAAGCCCATTTGTTTTCTCTGGCTGGACAGCAGGTGCCATTTTTAGGACTGACACCATCATGGCAGGTGGGGGTAGATGCCAACTCCTTCCAACCCCCTGCCTGGTTTCCAAACCTCAGGGCATCTCAGTAAACGAGAGAGCCCATCTGCTCACACAGCACGTTCTTGCTGTAACATGTACAGCAGAAAAGTTGCCTTTCTTCACAGTGGGAGATTTGTAATATCTGTAGAATGCCACCAGAATCCCTTTTTTTCTGGGGATTGATCCTTAGGGAAGGAAGGAAGGAAGGGATTTAGACATCAGACATTAACTTAGGGAAACATTACATTCTTTGGTATCTGGTGCTCCCAGGAGAATTGTCCCTATGGCCCAGGGGAGAACGAATCACTGCAGTCTTTCAATATGATTCACAGTCCCACAAGCCATACTTTATAAAGATAGACACACACATATAGATATACACATATATGTATATAGTCACTGTGCTTTTTTAGTGCAATAGGAAGATGTAAGTCACTATCAGAAACAGGAAGTAGAAGCAATGGTGTTCTGCTTCCTTCCTAGCAGGGAATGGTTCAGGGACTACCAAACAATACACAGACCTAAAGAATTAGGTAATTCATGGTATAGTTGTTAGCGAACTCTAGGCTTGTCAGGAAGAGCTGAGTTCATAATTCTGCCATAGATACTTACTAGTTGTGTGTCTCTGGGAGAGTTAATTAATCTCCCAGCCTGTTTTCTCATCTGCAAAATGGGAATAATAATAATAGCACCTATTTCACAGGTTTGTTGGAAGGTTAAAATGAGATAATACATTTAAGTCATTTTGCAAAACTTAAGGTACTATATAAATGTGATTCTTCTTACCATTATTATTATTATTATTATTAATTAAGCCTATACTATAAGCAGCTAGCCATTTCATACCAGTTCCCTGAAAATAAATATGTCCTGGTCACAAACAAGAACATATTGAAGATTCCAAACAATAAATCAACAGAAGTGCCTTCTTCGAGTCTGTAAATCCCGTGATTTCTTCTTCTTTTCTACCTATTCTTCATTTTACAGCTTTAATTTTTTTTATTTGGGGAGGCAGGAGGCATTGTCACGTGATTTCATCAGTGTAGGGAACTCTGGTATAGTAACCCCCTCCTTCATGCAGATCTGCAACTCATCTGTAAGTTATAGTCTTGGAGACTTGCCTGGGGTACTGAGGAGTTAAGGTATTGTTGAGGATCACATAGCTAGCATATACCACAGGCTGAGCTTGAACCCAGGTCTTCCTGACTCCAAGGCCAGCCCTCTGTCCATTCCATCACAATGTTTTTCCAAAGTAAGAGTATATATATGGTGAAAGGGAGGAAGGAAGGAAGGAAAGAAGGAAAGAAGGAAGAAAGGAATCCAAAGTAAAGATATATATGGTGAAAGGAAGGAAGGAAAAAAGAAGTATTTATTAGAAGCTTCCTATGTGCCAGGCACTGTGCCAAGTGCTTTACAATATCATCTTATTGGATCCTCACAAGAACCCTGGGAGGTAAGTGCTGTTATTATCCTCATTTTACATTTGAGGAAACTGAGGCAGACAAATGTTAAGCGACTTGCCCAGGGTTACGTAACAAGGAAGTATCTGAGGCTGGATCTGAACTCAAGCGTTCTTGATTTGAGATGCAGTGTCCAATCCACTATGCTACCTAGTTTGCCAATAATAATAAGAAAACAATTGACATTTATTTAGCTCTTTTAAAAATGTCATTTGATCCTTGCAATAACCCTGATGGAAGTGCTTACTGACTGAAAATTATGAAGGATGTGCTCCATCCTGGCACAGATGAAGGCACAATGAAGTGGGACTGGCACAAGTGCAGTGAGTTCAGGAACTATTTGATTAACAAATTCCCAAAGCTACTCTTAGCATTCTGCTTGTATTCAAATCCAGGCAGGCACCTTGCTAAAGGGGACACTCCTCCAATGGCCGCTGCACTGCAGTGGAAGGGGTCCTGGCCGTGGTCACCTCCTGGCTCTGTCACATCTACCTGCCAGTCACAACCATTCTGGACCTTGTTTTTCTCATCTCTAAGATGGGGGGAAGGGCGATTTAGACCAGATGACCTCCTTCATCTCTGATTTTATTGATCCTTACGATTTATATAGCTAATTTCATTCAAATCCCTAGAAGTACTTTATTATAGTCATATTCCCAGAATTTCTTTAAGCTAAGGTAGGTGACAAGTATTCTCTTCCTGAGGGTTTGATTTCTTGTGTTGCAGCTCCCTTTCCAGGTGCCTTCCTAGCCCATCATGATGGCTGGGGATTTACTCCAAACATAAGGGAATCACTCAGTTGTTACTGCCTCTAACTATGCCATCATTAAGAAAATACCATTTTACACACTGGTTGTTTGTGTCTAGGAATGTAGACTTTAAAATGGGGCATAAAGAGACAGGGAACAGTTTATTTGGGAAGTTACTTGACTCTGGGGATGCCCAAGAGCTCAAGCATTGAACAGTTTCTCTATTTTCTGGATGGCCAGAACTGAGCCTAGAAGGCTGGTTCTGTCTTTCCTCCAGGGCAAGGATCAAAATTCATTTCCTCTACTTCCAAGATCAGGAAAAAAGGCCCTGAAAGGTTGCCAGATACATGGTCCAAGCACAGAATGTATCTCAATATCATAAAACTTCTATAACCCAAACAAGACATCCAGGGAGGTGTTCCCAAATATTTTTGCTTAAGCCAGTTTTCTACAGCAATAACAGGGAAGCATTTACTCTAGCACATTGTTTTGTTCATGCTGTTTTGCTTCCTAAGTGTCAAAATTGGTGTTTGTGATGTGAATTTTGTCAAGCGGCTCAAAGGGATGAACCTTCTGCCAGTGGGTGGAGAATGTGATGGAGATGTGACATCTCCAGAGAACACAGATTTGTGGAAACCATGAGAAAAAAGGGACAATATAGTCAGCAGGCCTCCATCATTAGATAAGTGATCAATATCTGCATTCCTGTCCCCTGCCTTGAGCTGGCATATGGCACATTTATTTCTAGAGTTATTTAATAAGTAAATTCTCAAGTAATTAAAAAATCATTTTTTTGATCTTAGAAGTGGGAGCATCAACGTGCTGGAGGTGGCTCAGTGCCATGCCTGCTTTCTAGCTCCCGGGCTAGATTTCCAATCTGCGTAGGGCAGTGGTCATTCTAATGCTTTTGGTTTTTAGAGGTAAAACTACAGTTTCCATCATAGTCCCTAAGCTTATTTATTATGCTGACAGTCATTAAAACAGGGTTCTAGAAATAGAGCTGAGAGGAGAGGAGGGTTCACGCTAAACTGGGGAATAGGCACAGGATCCATCAATACCAATTCCTTTGCCACTTGACATTAAATATAGATCATAGATTGTAGCACTGGGAGAAGAAAGGGATTATTTATGCTCTTACACTCTCATCTACTAAGGCGGGAAAGAAGATTGCAATTTGCTTACAAAAGGAAGAGGAAAAAAAAAGGTTTGTCACTAATATTGTTGAGTTCCACTGGCTTTTCTCAGAAAGTTTGCCTCAATTTGGATCTTGGCTGTGAATGTAAACTTTTATTTCTTTGCTGTTTTAATCCTTTGGGAAACTGAAGAAGACTGACAGAGTGAACAGGGTCCTGGGCAGAGGTTTCACCTGGAAGAGCAGAGGGTAGCAGCAGCCTCGTCCCGTGGGAGTAGATGAACAGAATGCTCTCAGCCTGATATTTGCAGGAAGAACATATGTAGACTAGGCTGGAGGAGGGTGAGGACAAATCAAAGAAGACTTGGGGAGGGGGTTCCACTTAGAAGAGCAGATGGGAAGAAGTCTGAGGCCTAGAGGGCTGGAATTGTCTTATTTTTGTCTTTATATCTCTAGCACCTCACACTGTGCCTGGAATATAACAGTTGTTTAATAAATGTTCTTGATTGATAGATACTGGCAAAGCTAGGATGTGTCAGATAGAGAACGGAGTATATTAATGAGAGCTGATGAGAACTAGGCCCAGATGAGGCTAAGTAGCCTTTTATCTGACAATGAAGGTCTGTGACTTTCTCCTGTTTCTTCTGTTAAGGAAAAAAAAAAACACCTACACAAGAAGATAGCCCTTTCATTTGTTCATTTTGGCTTCTCAAAGGATTACTTTTGTATTGGTTCCTGATTGCTAATTAAGACCTAATGTTCAGAACCAAAATAAGACTGGTAAAGAAGTGGCCCTTCTTTCCAAATCCAACCCTCCTACATGTACCCTCAATCCCATCCAGCAGATCATCCCCACAATCATTCCCCTTTCTCTTATCTTTCTTTGTTTACTATCTACTGGCTCTTTCTTTGCTGGCTACAAGTGCAGTTGAGTCTCTCCCATCTCTAAAAAAATTCCTCACTAGACTCTAACATCTCCTGAAACTATTGTACTGCGTCTCTCTTCTCTTTCTAAGTCAAACTCCTTGAAAAAAGCTGTTTACATTTACTGCCTCTGCTTCTCTTACTCTGTTTCTAGTCATTTACAATCTGGCTTCTAACCTAATCACTCTTTCCACTGATTGTTTAGTTGTCAAATATAATGGCTTTTTGTCAATCCTCATCATTCTTGAAATCTCTCTCCATAGCACTTGATATCATTGATCACCCTCTCTTCCAGGATATCCTCTTTTCTCTAGGTTCTCATGACATTGTTCTTCCTTAGTTCTCCTGCTATGTATATGACCAGTCCTTTGAAGTCTTTTTTCTGAATTATCATACATATTCAACACTCTAACCATACCCTAAAGTTTTGTCCTGGGCTCTCTTTTCTTCACTCTATATGCTTTCATTTGGTGACCTTATTGGCTCCCATGAACCTTAATTATCAGCTTAATTATCATCTTTATGCAGATGACTCTCAGATCTATATATCCAGATGTAGTCCCTACTAAGCTCCAGTCAGACATCACCAAGGCCTAATGCTCATTTCAAACTGGAGGTCCCATTGACATCTCAACTCAACATGTCCAAACCAGGGCTCATTTTCTTTTTCCCAAAACCCCCCAAACTTTTAAATATCCCTATTTTGCCAAGGTCACTACTATCTTTCCATTCTCCCCAAGTTCTCAACCTCAATGTTATCCTTGACTACTCACTCTTCCTCATGCCACACATCCAGTTGCCAAACCTTATTGTATTTACATCTATGGCATTCTCAGACATCCTCCTATCCTGGTCCACACCCTTATCACATCTCACCTGGACTGTAGAAATCACTTCCTAATTGGTCTCCCTGCATCAATCTCTCCCCACCCCAATCCATCCTCCATACGATCACCAAAGTGACTTTCTTAAACTGCAGGTCTGACCATATCATACCCTCTACTCAGTAAATGCCAATGACTCCCTATAACTCCAGGATCAAATAGGAATTCCTCTTTTTTGCACCTAGAGTGCTTTACAACCTGACCCAAATGAACCTTTCCATCTTCATTATGCAGTATTCTACACACTCTACAATTCAGTCAGCTCAACCTTGATGCTGTTCCTCATACACAATACTTCATCTCCTGTCTCTATGCCTTTGAAATAGCTGTCCTTGATGCCTGGAATCCATTCTGCTCCCATGTTTCCACAAAAGGTTAGTTTGTATGCATTTTGCATATATTTTGTATATTGTATTCCCAAATAGAACACAAGTTCAAGGACCAGGAATATGTCTTGCTTTTGTTTTTGAATCTCTAGTGCCTAGAACAGAGCAGAGCATTTAGTATTTAACTGATGCTTATTGATCAATTGATCGATTTTGTTGGACATCAAAGAAGTGGATTCCTTATTCAAATCAGCTTGCTGGTAAAAAACAATTACTACAACACTTATTCATGAGATGACATATAATTAGTGCCAAGATGGGTAATGTCCTTCACCTAGCATGCTAAATATCACTTCTAATCTGGCCATAGGGTTCTATTTAACCAAGAGTTCAATAAGATACATTGGCTTAAAAGGCATACTTTGAGAATAAAAACAATAAAAATAATATCATTATATCAATAGATGTTTTAAAAGTTTTTGAAAAAATATAATACACATTTTGGTTAAAAATGATGTAAAGAATAGGAATAAATGGACCTTTCCTTACTATAGTAAACAGTATTTATCTAAAATCAAGAATCAACAATGTCTGTGATGGAAAAATGCTAAAGACTTTTCCAATAACAAGAAAGGCAAAGCAAGGTGTTCATTATGATCACTATTATTTTTTACAGTCCTAGAAATGCTAAGTATAGTAACAAGAAATGTAAGTAGCAGGAATATGCTTAGGCAAAGAAGAAAGAAAATTACTACTTTTTGCAAAATGTATGATGATTTACAGAAAGAACCCTAGAGATTCAACTTAAAAATTGAAGTCATTAATAACTTCAATAAAGTAGCAGCATATGAAATAAACTAACAAAAGTCATCAGCTTTTCTGTATATCACTAACAAAACCCAGCAGGAAGTAATTGAAAAAGAAATTCCATTAAAAATAACTACAGAATGATAAAACATGTGGTAGTCCACTTACTGAGACACACAGGATTAATGTGAACACGAATACAATATGCTCTTTACAAAAACAATAGAAGACAAATAATTGTAGAGGTACTGTCATCATTGAGCTGTACCAATATTATAAAATGATAGTATTATTTACACTAATTGACACATTCAGTGTGATAACAACCAAATCAAACTACCAAAAGATTACTTTTTTTAGAACTAGGAAAAAATGATTACACAATTAATCTAAAGTTTTTTTAAAAAAACCAAAAAATCTCAAGAGCATTTGTTTAAAAAGTGGGAAGAAAGGGGACTTAATAGTATCATATCTCAAGCTACACTGCAAAGCAATAATAGTTAAAGAAAATGGTCACTAGTTAAAAAATGTAAAAGATGATCAGGGAACACATTTAGTACATAAGATACAGAAACTGTCAAATAGGGTAATATTTTGTTTGATAAGTTCAAGAAAAACAGCTACTAGGTAAGGACTTAACAAAAATGGCTCTGAATACCTCCAAATAACCTCTAAATGGATACATGGCCTAGATATAAAAGGATATGCCATAATCTAATTGGAAGAGAAGAGAAAGCAATATCTTTCTTAACTATGGATAAGACCTTAACTATGGATATTGACCAAATAATAGTAAAGTGAATAATTTTGATCACATAAAACTGAGAAGTTTTTGCACAAAATTGATGCTGCTAAATACCACTACTAGGTCTGTATCAAGAGATCATAAAAAGAGAAAAGGACCCACATGTACAAAAATATTTATAGCAGCTCTTTTTATGGTGACAAAGAATCGGAAATTGAAGGGATGTCCATCAATTGGGGAATAGCTAAACACGTTGTGACATATGAATATAATGGAATACTGTTGTTTTATAAATAGTGGTAAGCAGGCAGATTTCAGAGAAATATGGAAAGACTTACATGAACTGATGCTGAGTGAAGTCAGCAGAACCAGGAAAACATTGTACATAGTGACAGCAATATCATGAGATTACCAACTTTGATAGATTTAGCTCTCTTCAGCAATACGATGACCTAAGGCAATTTCAAAAGACGCATGATGGAAAATGCTATCCACATCAAGAGAAAGAACCATGGAGTCTGAATGCAGGTCGAAGCATATTATGTTCTCTTCTTTTTTGTTTTTTTCTTTCTCGTGGTTTTTCCCTTTCATTATGATTCTTCTTTCACAACATGACTAATGTGGAAATATGTTTAATATGATCATATATGTATAGTTTTTAATCAGATTGCATGCATGTCTTAGGAGGGAGAGGGAAGGGGGGAAATTTGGAATTCAAAATCTTATAAAAGTGAATGTTGGAAACTAAAAACAAACAAACAAACAAACAAATCCATTGATGCTGCTAGAACCAAAAAGTGAAAAGTTTGATAGTTAATTGGGAAAAAAGTCTTTGAAATACATTTTTTGTATGAAGATCTGTTATCTAAGATATGCAGGAAATTGATAACAAATATCTAAGAATAAGAGCTATTTCCCAATAGATAATCAAAGAATACGAAGGGCAATTTTCAATGAATAAATGGAAGTCATCAGCCATATGAAAAAATGCCCTCAATCACTAATAATAATAGAAATGAAAATTTAAGCCACTTTAAGGTTCTGCCTCACATCATAAGATTGGCAAGAAAAGGAAAATGACAATTTTTGGACAAGCTGTTGGAGGACAAATACATTAACGAGCTGTTGATGGAACTGACATAGTCTAACAATTCAGTCATGTAATTTTGGAACTATGCTCCAAAAGTCACTAAGCAGTAGGCAACCTTTGACCTAGTTACACCATTGCTATTATAATAAGAGAACCATCGTTTGGCTCCAGGAACCTAGGCACTGAGCTTTCTCTTTCTCCATTAAGAGACTTCTTTACTCTGCACCGGCTCCCCCCAGTATGGTCTGTACTGTGCTCAGTCCTGAGGGAGCCTGATTACCTAGAAGCATCTGACTCCTTTTCTTATATTCTTTGGCTAATTATGTTCCCCATCCTGGGATCTTGGGGAAATATACATAAAGCTTGATTCATTTCCAAGGTATCCCCAAAGGGGAATATAGAAAAGTACTCTATGTAAAATATGAATCAGGTATGGGAAAGTGACTTGTTTCCTACACATAAAAGAATGTCAAACATGAAATGCAAGCATGAATTGACAGGACTGAGAAACTTAGCTTGTAGTTATTATTTGTAAGGCCAATCAGTAAGTGAAAGATCTTTCCCACCCATTGAATAGGCCTCAGGTGGGGCCAACAAAAGGAGGCTTGATTAGAGGCAGGCCCACACTCTTTCACTACTAGTTGTGAGGTCCCAGGCCCACACCCTTTTGCTAGTTAAGCTGATGTGGGCATGAAGCCCTCAGGGCCCTAAGGGGAGTTGCTAAGACCAGAGTCAATGGCATACGAACTGAGTTCTAGTCAATCAGATGCCAGCAAAGACTTTATAAAACGGGAGCCTAGAACTGAGAGCAGCGGAACTGAGAGCAGCAGAACAGCAGAACTTAGAGTAGCAGGATTCAGAAACAGACATCAAGAGGACATTGGGGCAGTGAGAGCTACAGGAATCGGAATTCAGCCCAAGGAGAAGGAGCAGGAACTCAGAGTCTATAGAGCTGCAGAAGAGAGTGTTGAGTGGAGAGTTAGGATGCATGAGTGATTGTTTACAGGAAGGCCCTAGCAGAGAGGAAGGTTATAGGATGCCTTGGCTCCTTGTTATGATATTGTGTTACAATTTCCTTGTTGCTACATTGAGGTGGGCTTACTGGCTTTGGAATATTATTGCCACTATATGGAATTGGAATTACTGGTCCTGGGATTGGATTCCCTTGTGTCTAAATAAATGTTATACTTCCTCTGCCTTCTACCTGGAGAATTTCTTATACTTCAAGATTCTGAACCATTCAGGCATGTTCATAGTCATCCTCGAGGTCATAAATCTTGCCTTAATGATATATTATTGTACTTTTCTGGGAAGTTGAAGCTTCGACCTCATTGGAACATAAAGCAGTTTATAACTGGTGAATAAGCATTATTACAGTTCCCTTTGGCTCTTTAATGTCCCCTCAAACTCCATGGCTTCTGGCTAGCTATGCCAGGGGTTGGCCTTATTTTCTTGTCAATGGTCATGTCCTTTGATGTAACCTGTCACTGGCCAGCTCTTACTATGAGACACCCCTCTGGAATCCAAAAACTGGGAAACATTCAACCACCCCAGGACCCCAAAATGCCATACTTTCCTTTTAATCTGCAGACCCTACCCAGCTACACCACTGTGTTGGTAAAAGACCAACACAAGCCCAACAACAAGAATGCTGCCAGAACAAGTTCTTTTGATCTGATTTACTAAGGAAAGCAATGTTAAGGGGTTAACAATCTTATTTCAATCCAACATACAAATATCATTCACTTAATTCAGGGGAAAAGCCAGCACCCTGAACTTCAGAGGAAATACAAACAAATTACAAACATAGATTATAAACAGACCAAATACAATTCATAGTTACAAAGAAACCAACATCTGAGAGTTCAGGAGCTGGGGAGCTCATAACAACGGCTGGCCCAGAGTCACACACCACTCCTCCTGTGGCTCAGAGCCCCAAGGGAGAATGCCAACCTCTGGGTTTATATATCTTGTTCAGGGTCAAAGGTGAGTCACTCATGCAACTCATCCACGTGACCTAAAAGAATCACAAAAAATGTGACTTAAACCCACATGGTCTAAAAGCCTCTGATATCACAAACATGTCACTCAAACACTTTACTCTATGTAAACTAGGTTTTCCCTTGAGGCAAGGAGGTCATCAAGGACTCCTAATTTAATCAAGGAAACAAAGGCCAAACTCTTCAAGGGCACTTGATTGAATAAGTGTTAAAAGCCCATCTTAATTGCCAATGCAATTCCAGGGTCCATGGCCTAACAAAAATCTAAATTAAATGGCCATGGATCCTGGGACAGATAGAAGCATTACACATTGTGATCCAATCAAGCAGGAAACTAAAACATATCACTCACAACAAAACAAAACATATCATTCAGTGTCAATCCCAAATACTTGTTTACAATACAAACATGATCCACCCCTAGGTCCCAGAAAGTTAATCTCTTCAATCAATCAGGCAATTATAACAAAACATATCCTTCAGTATCATCCCCCAAAACACTTGTTTGCAATACAAGTAACTTTACAATACAAAGCAAGTTAATCTCTTCAATCAATCAGAGTGTCCAAGTAAAGTACTTCTTGAGGGTGGGTCCTCCCCACACTGCTGCAGGTTTCCTCCCAATACCCTCAGGTAAGGGCATGCTTTAATTAGCAATGTCCCAAGGAGAACAAATACACCCAAATAAAGTTCTCTTGGGAATGTCTCCTTCACCCCACACTGCTGTTGCAGGCTTCCTCTTGGAACCCAAAGTTCCAACTCAAAGAAAAATTCCAAATAAAGTTCTGTTGTGGGTCTGTTCTTCCCATGCTGTTCTAGTCCCTGCTTCCAAGTCCTGAGGGGCAATAAAGACAACAGGATGGGGCCCCTCGGGGTCCAAGGCACTCCCCCCCCCACCCCACCATAAACAAATCCACCCCTCCCTCCTGGGTGCCAAGCAGTCCCAGTGGAAGGGACCAAAAAGGCACACTCAGCTTTTTGCTGCAAAGTTTCCATCTTGCCCCAGGGCTGAATTCCAAGCCCCTGGGTTCCTGGTAGTCTAGCTCTGGCTGGCCTCTCCTGGCTTCTGTTGGAATCCCGATTGCAATGTAGGTGATTCTCCACCTTTTCGCTCACCTCAGAGCTCTCTGCTCCAGCTGGGGAAGGCAGCAAAAAAGCACACTCAGCTCCTTGCTGCAAAGTTTCCATCTTGCCCCAGGGCTGAACTCCAAGCTTCTGGGTTCCTGGTCCTCCAGCTCCAGCTGGACCCTTTTGGCTTCTGCTGGAATCCTGATGCAGGCAGCTCACAAATCTCACCTTTCCAAACTTCTCACACAGACAGTCTTCCTTGCCAGCGTCTTATGCTTCTTCTCTCACCTCACAAGCCATTCCCGCTCCGGTCGATTCTGAAGGAAAGTCATTCTCCACTCATTTTTCAAAATTTGTCATACGATATAATCTCAAGGCATTCACTCTTTCAGCACAGTCTTCTAGAGCCAGGCTTATCAGCTCAAGCCCTCAGAAGGAGGGATTATCTCCTAGGGGCTCTGCTCTGGGCTCCTGGGAAACCACTCCCATCATTGCCACTGGCCTGTTTTCCTTCAGGCCTTTATTGCTCCTGGGGCTCCACAGAACCATAGCCACCCCAAGAACAAAGAGCAATCCAAAAACTGAGAAACATTCAACCACCCCAGTACCCCAAAATGTCATACTTTCCTTTTAATCTGCAGATCCTGTCCACTATGCCATTTGTTGCAACAGTTTAGCTAGCAGCTGCTGTGGGGGTGAAAGACCAAGACAAGCCCAACAACAAGAATGCTGCCAGCACAGATTCTTTGGATCTGCTTTACTAAGGAAAGCAACATTAAGGGGTTAACAATCTTACTTTAAGCAAACATACATATGTCATTTACTCAGCTCGGGGGAAAAGCCAGTACCCTGAGATTCAGAACAAATACCAACAGAGCAAACAAACACGAATCAACAGACAGGTTTCTGTCAGACAGAATCACAATATACAGTTACCAGAGAAGCATCAACATCTGGGTTTTCTTCAAAGGTGGGGGGCTCCAGCGGCTACCCAGAGTCTCCACACCAACACTCTTCCAGTGAGTGAGAGCCACCCTTCCCCCCCACAAATAGCTCTGTTCTCTCTTTTTATACACTATTTAGCCATCATCAAACATCATCTGAGTGACCAGAACTTAGGCTCCTACTATTGGCTCTGGTCTTAGCAACTCCCCTTAGGACCCTGAGGGCTTCATGCCCACATAGGCTTAGCACCTAGTAGATAGGGGTTTGGGCCTGGGGCTTTGCACCTAGTAAGGCTCAATAAAAGACACTTAATCAATTTATCATTCTAAAACAGTAAAAAAAAGTCCCAACTTAATTGATATTACAGTAGCCTGTCACTGGCTGGCTCTTACTATGAGATACCCCTCTGGACCTCTCAGATTCACAAGGTCACCTTCAAGTTTGGCCCATTAATATCAAGATCAATCCTCAGTCACTTATATACTTGTACTCAGAAAGAAACACAAAACTGAAAAAGACTGTGAGATTCAGTCTCAGGCTCACCTAAACAGATATGCCATGACTTCATGATTGTATTGCAATCATGTTGAGGAAAAGGGGGAGGTATTATTTCCCCTATCCTTCATGTAATATAATGCCACCTAGAGAGCTGAAGGAAAAGATATGATGATGACAGTACTGTGAAGGAACACGACTTTTAATGACTTAAGAGCTACAGCTAATGCACTGATTAATCATGAATCCAGAGAAGACTTAGTTGACTGCCATCTCTAAGCATAGAGGTGACAAAATAGAAGTGCAGAATGAGACATGATAATAATAATAATAATAATAGTAATAAAGAGCAAAAACAACTATAATAATGGCTAGCATTAATATTGTGCTTTAAGGTTTGCAAAGCACTTTGCAATGTATTTTCTTAAATGTATTATATATTTTTTCAGGCAAGGTCAACATATGGACTATATCTGCTTGCTATTTGTTATATGTAATTTGTTATAAAGGGGGATTTTAATTTTTTGAGTCGGGGAGATTTTTCTAGGGGATAGCTAGTAATGCAAAAAAAAGAAAAGAAGGAAAAGAATATCAGTGGAAATTTTGTTTTTTTTTTTTTCAGAGAAGAGCAATAGGAAATTCAAAATGGGACACAGATAAACAAGGTGGTACTGATACTGTGTTGTAAAATTTAACATATACTTGAAAACAAATTGTATATAATAAACATATGATTTTATTTACAATCTTCTTTTTCTGTTTTTTTAACATGGAAATATCCATGCTTATTGATGTTAGGTAAGGTTATAAAAAAAAGAAAGTTTAAAATGAAAAAAAAAACCCAAATTTTGAAGAATCTGTAACATCCCTCATATGGGTATTCCTTCTTTGAATGCAGATCATAGCCTGCCTATGCCTGCCCAAATTGCATGACTCTTGTCTCTAAATTCTCACAAATCTGCCTCAGAGGGTCCCCCCAGCTCACTGTAGTCTTTCTTCAAGATCTTTTGACATGGAATGGGCACCAACAGAGCACAATGGACTGCCCATCAATTATCCCTTTGTGACTCCATGACTGGCCTATCTGTTTCTAGTCATACACTTCTCTGATGACATCCATTATCCCACTCCTCTGGCACAGTGTCCTGTTTGTGATGTGTTGCAATCTGCTCACACATGCCATGCATCTCTTTGTTCTTTGGGCTACTTTCAACTTTGCTTCTTCAGAGATGATAATATCCATGATTAAAAGCAACACAACATCACAACATCCATAACATTGTTTTTAAAAAGATAGGTCATTCTTTCAGAGAGAAGTTTTGGGTAATTAAAAGCACTACACAATTTCCCAAAGGAGATATTAGCTATCTTTCATCCTCCTGTTCAATACTGGGCCAAGCTAATTGTGCATTTGCAGTTTCTGTCCAATATTGATCTATGTATCTATGTATCTATTCATCTATGTATCTATCAGCTGTGTATATGATAGATCAATCCTGGAGAGAAACCTTATATATGTATGTATGTGTGTGTGTATATATATATATATATATAATTATACATGTCTATACCTATATGTACACATGCACACACATACTTACATCCACACATATGCAGCTGGTAGCTCAGAGGGTAAGACCACTAGTTCTGGAGTCAGGAAGACCTAAGTTTGTATCCAGCCTCAGATACTTACTAGCTGTGATCATAGACAAGTCACTTAATTACTGTTTTCCTCAGTTTTCCTCATTTTTGGAGATAATAATAGCATCTACCTCTTAGTATTTTTGTGAGGGTGAAATAAGACAGATTTGTTTTAAAAAGTGCTTAGCACAGCGCCTGTCACATAGTAGGCACTATGTAAATGGTTATTCCTTCCCCTTCCCATATATTTATCTATTCACACACACATATATACTATTAATCTGACGGACTATCTGTTGTATATCTAACTTCATATCACAGTCAACAATAAGCATTTTTGATCTGTTTAATTTTCCCACTGTGGATAGTTAGGCCAAAGTAGCCTGGTTGCACATGGATCTCATTTAGGAGGGTTTTTTTTGTTTTTTGTATTTTTAGTGTTCTGAGTCTTGATTCTATCAGCACAATATCATTCACAAAGAGGAGTCTCTGAAGGACATCTTTCGCTTGGATTCTGCCCTAGATCCCTTCCATAATGATAGTAACGGAATTATTGTTGGTTTGCATGAATAGAAACATTGTCCATACCAAGAGATAGAATAGTCCAATTATGCCCTATTCTGGGCAGACCAAATCTAGAGTAGTGTGTCCAGTCCCAGGCAACACACAGTAAGAGGGCATTTGACATGCTAGAGTACACCCAAAAGAGAGTAAACAGATGGTCAAAGGTAATGAGTTACCTTAACTTTCTGGTGCCCCAGATATTTCACCTATAGAACGAAGGGGCTGGATTAGAGGTTCCCTTTCATACCTTGATCTATTATCTGATGGCCCTTCACAATATCAAAGAAGCTGGTACTCTCTTACATGGAGAAGACTTAATGGGGACATGATAGATGTCAAAAATGAGAAGAGTTGTCACATAAGAAACTTCTAGACATTGTGTGTGGGGACAGTTCTAGAAGGGAAAACTCATTCTGTCTTATGAGTCATTGAACCATTCCACACTGAATAAGAACAGAAAGTTCTCAAGAGAAGAACTGCAAATTTTAATAACCAAAGAAAGATTGTTCCAGATAATCAATACGAGAAATGAAAACTAAAACAACTCTGGGGTTTCACCTCACACTCAGCAAGTTGGCAATGGCAACAAAAGACTGGAGTGATAGTTTGGGATGAAATGTAGGAAACTGAGTATACTGGTATTCATTTTTGGTGGAGATGTGGACTGGACCAACCTTTCTGGAAAACTGTTTGAACTATCCTAAGTAAGGGGCTAAAATGTCCATATCATTCGACCCAGAGATCCCTCTGCAAGACATGCCTAAAAAGGTCAATGACTCAAAGAATGGCTATATTGGCACTAAAATATTTATGGTGGCAAAGAGCTACAAAGAAAGTTGATGCCTGTGACCTGGGGAATGGCTAAACAATTGTGGTACATGAATTTAATGGAATATTACTGCAATGTAAAAAAAAACCTATGAATGGGCAGCTAAATGGCATAGTGGATAGGGTGCTGGGCCTGGAGTCAGGAAGACTTACCTTCCTGAGTTCACATCTGGCCTCAGACACTTATTAACTGTGTGACCCTGGACAAGTCACTTAACTCTGCCTCAGTTTCTTCATCTGGAAAGTGAGTTGGAGAAGGAAATAGCAAACCATTATAGTGTCTTTGCTAAGAAAACCTCAAATGGAGTCACAAAGAGTTAGACATGACTGAAATGACTGAACAACAACAACAGGAAATCTATGAATGTTATGAAGAGAAACCTTGAAAGACTTGTGTGAGATATTGCAAAGTGAAGTAATCAGGATGAGGAAAACAATATCCATAATGACTATAACAATGTCATCAGAAATAACAAAAATAACAAAGTAATAAAAATTAAATGCTGCAAAATTATAATGGCCACACTGGATCCAAAAGAAGAGATATGAGAATGCCACCCCCACCTTTCCTTGTAGAGGAGAGCAACTATTGGTATGGAATGCTGTTTATTTGATAGGTATGTAGGTTAGTTTTACTGGCCTCTATATTTTTCTCTCTTTTTAAAATTTTTTGTTATAAGAGATGTCTTTCTGGAAGGGGGAGGAGGGACAGATGTCCTAGGAATTGTAGATGATTTAAAATAAAGGATTTATTTTAAATAATAAAGTTTTTTAAAAATTGTTTTTATTTTAAACTCTTGTTTTTATATAACTTTCTTTATTGACTAGGTCCCTCTCCTTTCTGCTTTGTAACAAAGGATAAAAAAGAAAGAAAGAAAAAAATAGTTCTGCAAAACTGACTAACATATCAACTGAGGGTGAAGATATATGCAATATTTCAAACCTATTGTTCCCCCTCTTAAAAGAAGTGCCAGAGTAGCATTTTTTCCAAATTTTCTAAGACAAGCTAGTCACTATAACTAAATAACACTGTTTACTTTTTTAAAATTTAAATTGTTAAAGCCATTATATATAAATATATAATATTGTTTTCCTCATTCTACTTATTTCTTTTTGATAAATTAAAGTGTCTTTCCTTGTTTATCTGAATTTTTCAAACTCTTTATTTCTTACAGTGCTGTAAGAAATTATATCATGGACTATAATTTGTTTAGTCCTTATCCAACTGATGGCCATCTGCTTTGTGTGCTGCTATTTGATGCATCATTTTCAAGTCATGCCCTTGGAGTGTTTTTTCCAATTGTGTTAATGTACTTTCAGTGACACCCTTCCCCCTTCCCCGTCCCCTCCTACTCCTTGTATTTATTAAGATCCAGAATCTACTTAACTTTGAATATTTCTTATCTCTCCAGTTGAATGTAAGCCCTTGAAGACAGAGAATATCTTACTTTTGTATTTGTGTCCCCAATGCCTAGCAATAAATAAGGACTTAATGAATGCTTGTCGATTTGTTGACTAAGAACATATACTGTGAGATGGTAGCCCAGGGTTAGATGCACAGTCTGTGACCATGGAATAGGACTAAGTTGCCTGGTCAACTCAGTAGTAAAACCTAGCACTGTGTATTAATCAACTTAGTTTATTTCCCTACAGATCAGCTAAGAAGTGCCGTGTTCTAATAGTTGTTCAATGAAGCCAGCTACTGAAACAGGAGACCCCATGGGCTTACACAGAGTCGATTAAGTTTTCAACATGTTTGTGCAGAGCTGGTGCATTTGTAAAGGAAATCGGCTCTTTTTTCATGACCATAGTTATTTTTTCTCTGTGAAAAAGCTTTTGAAATCATGAATCTAACAGAAAGTTTTGGATTCCCTTGTGACACTGTTTTGTCTGTGAGTATTTTTATAGTTTCCTGACACACAGTCTGAGATGTTGAAATAGAACAGTGATATCTCCCAAGTCTCCAATGCTGGCATTTTGTTAAATTAAATCTATCTGGTAAGGTTGAGGATGAGGGGATGTAGAAGTCCTTGGTGCTCTTTTCATGACATTGATATGAAATAGCTTGGAAGTATGAGGTTGGGCCAGCCACTTTACCTGTATGGGGTTCAATTTCCTCATTTGCAAAACAAGGAAGTTGATTTACTTGGCTTCTAAAACCTCTTGGAGCTCTAAGACTCCTATAATCCTCTGATCTTAATTTGGAACACAGCATATTTTGGCGGTTCCTGTATGTCTTTCTCCTAAGTTCATTCCAGAAAAAATGACTATTGTAATGGCAATTTTTGGTTTTTAATATACTAACCTCAGCTGATCAAAACCTGACTCATGGAATAATTATGTTAAAGGAAAGTCAGGGCTGTTTCTCCTAGTGGTGAGGTTATTGAGTTGCCCAAATCTGGTTCCAAGGGACATGTAATTTACTTGCTGTCTTAAACAATCTTTAGATAAGAAGCCAGAGACTCTCAGCTGTCCCTGACTCCCTAGCAATATGTAAATCTTCCTCCTCAATCAGATTATTTGTGAACCCTGTAAATGTAGTTTAATATGTAACCTGACTTGGTTTACCTATGGAGCTTGTTTGCTGAGGTTTGTTTCCTTAGGGGATGTATGTGATTATGACACTTTAACTTTGCTCAATTTTTACGACATTGAAAGATTATGGAGCTATGTTCTCTTTCATTTTTATGGCCCAAGAGAAGTGTATAAGATTGCAATATGTAAAAGAATTATTTCTGTGTTGCTCTGACATAATTTTTACCTGTAAGAGAGCTTGTGAGGATCCTAATGGAGGTTCCAGTTTTTTTCTAAGGCTTTGAACCTCTGCTTGAGCATAATAATAAAACCCAAGTTTTTACTTCTATAATTTCTGCATTGTGGTAAGTATATTTTGGCAATAGTTACCTACCACATGAACTCAGAGAGAAGATATTTCTCCCACAGTACTAGGAAGTAGATGTCTATGAAATGAATCTCATTTTTCTGTTGTTTGATACTCTAAAGCTGGAGAAGGGAGGAAAACCCCCAAATAGACTGAACTGAATGCTTTTTGTGGGGAAAGGTTAAGATGGTGCCCCACCCACCTAATTTGGAAGCTGCATTCTTAGACAAGAGCCTGCTTAGCCTCATCTGTAACCATGAGAGTTCATCAGTTGCCGTGGACATACACTTAACCTGTCTCTCAGGTGCATACCATGCCAGAGCATTTCGTCACCTCTTTAAGAACTTGGCCTCATTTTTAAAAAAGTTATTTATTTTTCAACCTTAATTTTTAAAAATTTTTGAGTTCCCAATTATTTCCCTCCCCCAACCATTGAAAAGGCAAGGAATATAATATCAATCAACACATATAATCATGTAAAACGTATTTTCATATTAGCCATGTTTTGGCCTCATTTAAAAAAAGGACAATAGTCCTGCTGTATTTGTATCTCTTAGCATAGTCAGGCTGTACTATCATAGTTTACCAGTCGATGTAACCATTTAATGTGATGTATTCTAGCCAGAAAGTCTCTAAAGCTTAAGTGGAAAATTCAGTGAAATGAGTTCCCGTAAGATAAGGAATGCAAGAAACTCTGATTCCAGATATGTGTTTCGAATTTTCTTGCGAATGTTTTGATAGCACCACTGAGCTGGACATCTGATACTGGAGAACTCCATGTAATCTTGGCTAAGTTGACTTTTCCTCTGCAGAGAATACTATACAAGGCAGAGTAAATAACAGCTCCTTAAATATCAGAGGTCTGTCTCCTTTCAGGCTTTGAAGATGAAGGCAAGCACCTTAATTGGCTCTGGAAGGACCCAGGACGCCTTTGATATTCTTTTTTAAAGCATGTAGCAAGGAAATGAACCTTATTTGGTACTGAAATACATTCACCTTAGACTCTAGACTTAAGAATCCCCAGAATTAACTTCCTCTATTATCATAGCTGAGCTCACTATGCTTCTATGCTCTGGTAACTGTTCTACCCACTCATCCTTTCCTGAGGGGAGCTACATAGCAAAACAACCACTCAACTCATCAATATGGATTTATTAAGTGCCAACTAAGCACCAAGCATTGTACTAGGCACAGGGGACACAAAGAGAAAAATGAAATGATTCCTGCCATCAAGGAGACCAAAATTTGCCTATGACAGCTATATTTTATTCAAGTGCCCAACTCTGCTCAATTCAATCCATGGATTAAATTCAGGCAATGGGTTAAATCATGTGGTTTTTTTTAAGTATCTAAGAGCAGTTAGTGCTGAATAGAAAATAGGCCAGCATCAGGGTGGCTCAAAATACTTCTCTTTCCCTTTCCAAACTCCCCAATTGTGTCCCGATAAAGTTGGCAGGAGATCAATTGATGGTCGTTCAATTAAACTGATCTCCAGTTGAATACATTTCACTGGGGAGATACAAAATGTTTACAGATAAGTATATTCAAAATACCTGCAAAGAAGCATAAGCATATACAGAGCATGCACATTCTCATTAGCCTTTCCTCGTAGGGTCAATGTGAATGCTCATTAGCCCAGGTGTGCAAGCACACCCAGCCTACCTATCTTGGCCTATGCCAAAGAAACCTCTGTACCATGGCTTTCTGCTTATCTCTTCTAATGCCCCATCCATTCCATGATATGCTACTAAACACTACCTCTTCATGACATACTAAGGTAAGCAATAGAATGTCCAAATACAGCTCTTTCTTATCTGAAGAATCTTGGACCTACTGGTCCTAGCAGCCTTGGGAAAACCTTCAAATGCCGCTGTCTTGGAGGGACTGTGGTAATATCTTCCTGACCCATTATCAGTGGGAGAAACTTCCTCTATTTTAGGCTAGATCACCCAAATTCATCAGCTGACACAATGAATGGCCATAGATAGACTTTGTGTTCCTTTAATGCTGCTAAAGTGTTTTACATATCATTGGCTTTGGATTGTTTCGTCTTCAGTTGACGGGCCATTTAATTCAACTGATGTCCAGGAAACTTTAGCAGGACACAACCCAGGAATTTGGAAGGGGGAAAAGTAGCATTTTGAACCACCATGACGATGATGGTCTATTTTCCATTCAGCACTAACTGCTATTTTGATACTTCAAAAGAGCCATGATTTAATCCCTGTTGACACTTGCCTTGCAGATTGCAACCCCTGTGCTCTTTATTACATTTCACGAGTTGCTGTGGCCAAGAAAATGCATCGTGTGATGTCCAACTTTCTGACAAGGATCACTTTCAACCTTAGCTTGGCTGGTATTTGAACCACTAAGTCTGCCACCAGGCACATGTTGGAAGTCATCCCGCCTTGGAAGGAGCTACCAAAGTGTGTCCTCCATTGGCATGGCCTTTCAGAGCACAGGGTCACCTCTATAAAATGATAAGACATCAGTGCTGCAAATTATGTGCCATACAATTGCTTCATTTGGATATTTTCTTTTAAAAAATTGAGCTCCTCTATACCCTAGTAAATTTTGGGCTATTTTTTTGCACACACAACTGAATTTTACAGCAACTGAATGTAGAAATGATTATGGTATCAAGATTTATGGTGACAGGAGAGCAATAAGGGTATCGCCTCTTCACCCTGGCAAAATTTAAGAGCATTTGGCACAGCAGCATCATAGCCTCTGGCCTGAATTCACTACAGTTGGACACTTGAATAAAATATAGCTGCCATGGGCAAATTTTCCATTCTCCTTTAGCTCTTTGGCTGGAGGTATTAATGCTTCTAAACATGGAACACTTTTTAAAACCTTGCATTAAATGGTGGGTGACATATAAGGAAAGAATTGGACTAACAATACCATTAGGGCAAATTATAGACCTCTTTGGAATTGTGTTTGATGGTAAATTATACACTGTCTTCAACTTCCTTTTTGCAGCTGGGAGTTGTTTACTATTTAACTATGCAAACTTAAATTACAGGGCTCATGGAAATACTTGCTAACTACATATACTACATATATAGACAACTGTCCATGGGGGCATGTTGGTATGGGCATAGTTATGTTTATAGCATTTACTAAGCACTCCCATGATCACTTTTATTTATTGTTACACATATTTAATGGTCACTAAATTTCAATCCACTAAATTTCATCCATCCAAAGATGGATGCTTCCTCTCAGTGTGGAGATGATTCTGGATCCAAACATTCCTGTTGGAGGTGACCATTGTACTAATGGCAGCAAACTCTGAAATGCATTTTTTAAGTTTTTATTGACATTTTCTATTTCTTGCATCACCATAATCATTATCCCAAACCTCTCCACCTTGCAGAGAGCCATCCCATATGACAAGTTTTTTAAGAGAAAAAACCCACAACATAACTGATATATTGAAAAACTCCAAAAACATGTGTAATGTATAAAATCAGTAGACCTCCCATCTTTGTAAGGAGGTAGGCTGGGGCTGTCTCCTTTTATCTCTTAAGTCCTGCTAGATTTTTATAATTTCGTTACATTTACTTTAAATTTTGAGGTGTGTTGTTCTTTCCATCTTTCCATTGTTGGAGTTACTGTGTGCATATTGTTTTCTTACTGCTTACTTCTTTCTGCTGCTTACTGAACTGCTTACTTCATTTTCTGTCAATCAAGCAATCAATTAATATTTACAAAATGCCTACTATATGCCAGGTAGTGGCATCATCAATGCAC
Source organism: Trichosurus vulpecula (assembly GCF_011100635.1). NCBI lineage: Eukaryota > Metazoa > Chordata > Mammalia > Diprotodontia > Phalangeridae > Trichosurus > Trichosurus vulpecula. The sequence continues at coordinate 186,170,226 of NC_050574.1, forward strand.
GTAGATCTTCCCACATCTGTATTCATCACACACATCATTTCTTAGAGTATTATAATATTGCATTCATGTACCATAATTTGTTTAGCCATTTCAAAACTGATGGACATCTACTTTGTTTCCAATTCTTAGCTTTCACAAATAAACTGCTGCCATAAATATTTTAGGGTATATGAGAACTTTCTTCTTATCAATAGTTTCTTGGGGTATAAGTCCAAAGGAGTCTCTAGTCCAAAGGGTACACATATTTTAGTCATTTTATTTGCATAAGTCCATATTGCTTCCCAAAATGGTTGTACCATTTCACAACTCCATCAGCAATGTAGTAGTGTGCCTATCTTTCCAACATTGACTATTGCCATTTTTTGGCACATTTTCAATTTTCAGGGCCTCAGGTAAAACCTGAGGGTTGTATTGATTTGCATTTATCTTATTAGTGATTTGGAGTATTCTTTCATATGGTTGTGAATACTTAGCAATTCTTCTTTTAAGAACTATTTGTTCTTTGACCATTTATCTGTTGGGGAATAAGCCCTTGAAAACTCATTAGTGATATAATGAGGTACATGGGTCCTTTCCAAAAGAGGTTGATGTCAGTCTGATCTCATTGCCCCTAATAGCTGAAGAAAACTACCATTTGTTAGGGGAACACCCAGGAAATCAAACTCTTATGACCTTGTGCCTCGACACAGAGATTGCATCAGGAAACATGGGGCTGATTAAAGGAGAGAGCCATGGGAAGAAGGCAAAGGCACAAATTTTGGCATACTTTATAAAATGAGAGATAACATATATAAAGTGCTTTGTAAGCCTTAAAGTATTATGTAAATGCTAACTACTGTCATTATCATCATCATCATCAGATTGGGGAAAATTGTTAACAGTATAGCCTTCTTACTGGCCACAGAGAACATGTTGAATGTGGTAGTGAGCAGGAGCAAAAGAGACTGCAGGAAAATGTTTGTTGAGCAGGGGGTATCAATCTACTTCACAATTTTGGACTCCAGCAGGGGGCAACCTGCACCTTGACCCCACAAAGAAGGAACTGGCAATCAGATACCAGAGCCAAGGCAAGAGAAAGGAGAAGGCCTTAATGCTAATGCTGAAACCTGTTTTGCCATTGATTTGAGCAAGAGAAATTCAAGAGAGATACTAGGGCTGGATATAGTTGGGAATCATGTGTATAAAGGATTTAGCTGAGAAGGGGAGAGATACAAAATTTTAATTAGTGGGAATGGTAGGAGTTAATTATATGTTCTTAAACATGGGGGAGACTTGGTCATGTTTGTAGGCATAGAGAAGGAACTAATAGATAGGGAAAGATTGAATATAAGTTGGGGGGAATGATAGTGATAGTGGGGGCAATCTGTTAGAGAAGATGGGATGCTTTAAGGTTTTCAAAGTGCTTTATAAATATTAGCTCATTTTAATTTTGCAACAATCCTGGGCAATAAGTGCTATTAATATCCCCATTTTACAGATGAGAAAGCTGAGATAGGTTACAGGACTTGTCCAGGAGTCATAGAACTAATGAGTATCTGAGGCTAGATTTGAACTCAGGTTTTCTTGACTCCAGGTCCAGAACTCTACCCACTGACACCGAGCTGCTGGAGACTTGATCAGATAGTGGGGTGATGGAGGAGATATGGGAGATTATGTTAGAGGGGCATAAGAAGGAAAGAAGAGGACCCTCATGGTAAATAGTCTCAATTTCATGGGTGAGATACAAGGCAACATCTCATCTGAGAGGGTAGGGATAGGAGGTCTTGTGGGAGGCTCGAGGACAGAAGACAAATTTTGGAATAGTCATTGTGGTGAGTAAAATAAAGAACAAAGTAGGGAAGAGTAGAAGGATTGATTTGATGAAATGAGGCCCAGAAGATAGTGTGCTCAGTCGTGTACAACTCTTTGTGACCCCATTTGGGGTTTTCTTTGCAGAGATACTGGAGTGGTTTGCCATTTTCTTCTCCAGCTCATTTACAGATGAGGAAACTGAGGCAAACAAGATTAAGTATCATTTATACACACACACACACACACACACACACATATACATGCAAAATAGCAAGCATCTGAGGCCAGATTTGAACTCAGGAAGGTGAAGTTTCCTGACTCTAGGCCCAGCACTCTATCCACTGAGCCACCTAGCTACCCCAAAAGATATTAGATAACATTAATTTGTAGGGCACCCAGCCAACAGTTTCATTTCAGAAGGATTAAAATTACAATAATTCAAAAGGCAATGGAAATATGCAGGCTGCTACACATAGCCAAAGATGGCCTGGATACAAGTGGAGTGAGAAACATCATCAAGAATACGTATGGGGGAAAACCATAGGCCAATCATATAGCAAGAATAAGACACAACAGCCGGAAAACCTGAGTAGTAGCTGAGTAGCCTCAAAGTGCAACCAGATCAGAAAGAATGCTTCTGGCTCCACATGTTGTCTATGAAGGATTTACTATAAGATACAGATGAGAGTCACACAGGATAGGATGGAGGGTGGAGTGATTTTTGCTTGTATCAGTGAAGAGCATACTCCCACCAATAAAATCACAAATCACTTAAAACATCAAAGTAAGTATATTTTTAAAGTCTGACGCCAGTCTTCAGTCTATCCCTGTTTTCTTGAAAGTGATTACATAACATTGGCAAAAGTAAAGATCGATGACTCTGAAGGTAGAGGGCCTGGGTTCAAATTACCACCTCCAATACTTACTAACTGCATGACATTGGCAAGTCACTTAACCTCTTTGGGCCTTGTTTTCTTTTTCAGTAAAAAGAGGAGATTGGATTAGATGGCTTCTAAGATCCCTCCCAGCTCTAGGCCTATGATCCTATAGGCTAGTTAAATAAGGCTAGAAAAATATCAAAGATCAAAAAACAATAAAAGCTATTCATCAGTCTTTTAGACTCCTATGACCCACACCTTCATTCTGAATTAGCCAAAAGCAGGAATGGTTCTACTGTTGACATTGTGACCATCCACTAAGTATGGGCTATCCTGATCCAGAAAATTGAAATTTCTCTATGTGACCATGACCTCTCAATCCTTTCATCTCCCCCTGTCTCTCACCACTCCTAAGCCAATTCTTCATCCACACTGTGACCTCTACTCTTTCCTGCTCTCCCAGGCCATCACCAATGCTCCTAGACTGACTTTGTTCCCTTTTCAATCTTGATCCTATAGCTAACCAGTTCAGTCTCTAATATCTTCAACACTCAAATCTCTTGTCCCTTGTCATATCACCTAAGCCTTGATGAAACCCAACCCCATGTTATCCACCATCTGTCTTCTCTTGCTCAGGGGTTGTTAAATAGTGCTGGAGGAAGCCGCACAACAGTGATATCCAGCTTCTTTACAAACTGTGCTTTTTCATCCCAAATGGAGCCTCACTACTGCTGCATTGCCAATTCTCCCCTCCTTCCTTAATTGATTCTCTATAGTGCTCCTCACAGCAACTAGTGGCTCTTCTGTCCTCAAGCCTCCCAAACGACCAACCTCCTCCTTTTCAGCAGGGGATCTTGCCTCATATTGTGAACTTTCTTTTCTTCTGTTTTATACTGCAAAACACATAAATAAATTCTACAAATTCTCTATTTCTGTCCCTGTCTGTCTGTCTCCAGCCTCTGATGAAAAGATGGCCCTTCTTTCCAAGATCAACTCCTATTTATGCCTTTCATCTCATTCTCTTCACCTGACTTCACCTATCTCAATTCTGCTTACATGTAAGTGCAGCTCAAGTCTCATCTCTTCAAATAAGACCTGCCTGATCACCTTGATCATCACCTTGACCTTTCCCCCCAAACTCTATCAGCCATTTTCTATATATTCTCAATGTATTGCTTAATCATTTATTGACTGATATTTTTAGTCATTTAAAAATATTTCTGTTTTGTCTCCCCAACTAGGCTGATTGATAATGATACTATTTCTAAGGCATTTTATTAAACTGCAAGGTGCTTGAATCAGCTTTTAGATTTAAACCTTTGAAGGTTAAAAAAAGAACAATAGAATTTTAAACACAGAGCTTCCACACAAATCCAAAGTTTGTCTAATATGTCTTTTGCTCCTTGTTTCCAAGCAACCTTGGACTTGTCAAACAAAAAGAAAAAGTTTAAACATAAGAGAGTGATGGGTATGACCTTACTGTTCTTGCTGGTGGACTGCAAAAGCTTTCAAAAGTCTGCCCTTCCCAACTAAGCACATAGTTTGGCAATATGTCCAGCATTATTAAAAAGGCCAGTTACCTTTTCCCATCTTGAATTTTTTCAGAAAGAGAGCTAACTAAGGATATTCTGAAGGCACTGGTCTGAAGCTTGCCTGGTCAAGGACATAAGAATATCCCTGTAACTTACATTGCATGTAGAGTCAGAAGAGCTGGATTTGAGTCATAACTTTGCCAAACTACTAGCTGTATGACCCTGGATGGATCATTTTGTTCTTCTGGGTAAAATGATCTAAATGGTTGCTAATCACAGTCATAGGGCATTGGAAGCTAAATTACTCAACTTGCAGTGACCTCCTTTTATGGGTCCAGTGCCATAAAGGAAAACTGAGTGCCTCAGAAGAAAATACAAGGAAGATGGAACAGTTAAACAAGCATTTGTTAAACACCTTCTATTAGCAAGTGATATTACAATATGATAAACATTTATTAAGCATCTACTATGCACCAGTTGCTGTGCTAAGTGCTGGGGACACAAATAAGGAAAGGAAAGACAGTCCCTGCCCTCAAGGAGCTTATAATCTACTGAGAGGAAAAGCTGAACATAGAGGGGAGAAGGTACCCAGTACAAAAACATAATGATAGTGGCAGAGTTGAAACTAAGCATAGTAGCTGGTGACAAATGAAAAGATGGCTGGGAATTTGAACCCCCCAAAAAGGAAGGCTCTGGGAGGAGTTTTTTTTTTACTCTGCTCTCTAGCCCTCCAATCAGAGTGGCAAAAGCCACTGAGGATACTGATAAGGTGTGAGTACCAAAGCTGAAGCCATCTGCATGTTGATGAGTCTCCTAGTGATGAGCTTGAGAGTGGGGAGGGGACTTGATGATAAAGATGGTGGATTCAAAACCAAGCAGATGGTGGCAAATGAGTATTAGTGATCCCTCTTCTCCCTGACGCAGTGGTGGACTCGCTACAAGGCATAGAACAAGCATTTAATAAGTCTTTCTGGAAATGTTTTTATTGAACCAATCTCTGTTTAGGATGGAGCTCTAAGAGAAAATTTCAGTTACCCTGAGGGGAAAATTTTTAGAACAGTATCTTGAGTCCTCTAGGGTTTTGCAAGGGCTGTGGGGTCCCACCATTCATTTAGATTGTGGTTTCCACACTTGCAGAAACCGTTAGGAAGAATTGGAGTAGATGAAAACAATACACATCCTTTTTAGTCCCAGCTATACATAACATACAAGGCATTGTCATGACTTTCATATATCAAATTGGCCTCACCTATTTCCTTATGTTGTTAACTCCTTGAAGGCAGGTACCATATTCTGAAATTTTCTCAGGATGAATGTGAACAAGAGCAATGATAGAATTCTTATTCCTGACCACATACAAGATACAAGACTGGCAACAATTATTGAAGCATATGGTGACTACTACCTTTCTGTAAACAAATTTATATTTCAGTAAAATGTAATAGTCCCATAAAATACACTAATTAAAATGTAAATTGCACTAACAGTGCTTGTTGTAAAGTTATCTGCATGGCTTACCAGATGGTGTGGGGCAGGTGATTTATCTCCAGTGAGCAGCATTGTTTGGCAGGTGAATTGTTTTTTTCAATATTCTAGCTTTTGTTCTTTTTTAGCAATATCATAGAATCTCAGAATTGGTAGGGACCTAAGGGGTCATCTAGTGGAGCCTATACCTGAACAGGCATTTCCTCTACCATACCCCCAACAAATTGTTAAATAGCTTCCACTTTTTATGTAACTGAATATTGGAAACTAAAAACAAATAAATTAGTAAAAAAATTTCAAAAATAGCTTCCACTTGAAAACTTTCACAAATGGAAAACTCCACTACTAGGCAATACTGTGGCAACCTATTCTATTTTGGGATAGCTCTAATTATTAGGAAGGTGTTTCTTTATATGAAGTCTAAACACACCTTTCTGAAATTTCACTCCTTTCTCTTAGTTCTTCCCTCGGGGGCCAAAGAGAAGAAATCTAATATCCCTTCTATAGGATATATTTGAATAGCTTTGAATAGACCACCCCAAGTCTTGTCTTCTCCAGGCAAAACATCCTAGGTCCCTTTGATTGAGATTTAAAGATCCCCAATCCTTTATATTCTAGCTACCTTCCTTGAGACTTCCTCCAATTTGTTAATGTTATTTCTAAAATGTGACACCTTGAATAGAATACAATATCCCAGATATGGTCTACAATGGATATGGCTCAATGAGGCTAATACCTTCCTTGTTTTTGACATTCTTTAATGAAATGCAACCCTTGGCTCAAAGGGCCAATTATATGGGCTCTCTCCTTGTTGATGTTGGATTGATTACTTAATGTCTTGGCCTGCGTGAGGGGCAGATAGAGTCTGAGAGCTGGAGAGAAAAGAGATCCTGGCTCTTCTGATTTTCCACATTGAGGGACATTCCAACTTCTCTTCATTGAAGGGAGAAAGACCCTGGAAAGAAGCTGATGTGTGAAGAAGGCAGCACTTTGATCATGTCCCTTTCTCCAGCTTACCTATACCAGAAACTTAAGGGAATTTCTCTGTGGGTGAGCTCTGAGACTCTCCCTCTGTTGAGTTGAGTTACCTCACTCTCAAAGAGAAAGTTCATTCACTCTGCATTGTTTGATATATATTCACCTACGTAAACTTTCTCTGATTTCTGTTTTTCTATCAACTTTTATTTACTCTTTGCTATGTGTGTTCATTTTGGAACTGGCATTTGATGGAGAGGGTAAGAGAGCCTTGGATACATAGCTTTGGGCACTCCTTTCTTGGTAAGGGATAGTGATCAGAAGTTCGGCTTGAACCTAAAAATTAGTTCTCCTAGATTAACAGTTTTTGAAACATCCAGTGGATATAACTCTAGCCTGGTAGCCTCATTCTCTGAGGAGAGCAGAATAGCTAGTCTCTGGCCCCAAGCTCTTGGCAGGAATCAAACTCTCGAGGGGGAGGAGACTTTAGAGATATCTCTTCCTACCTCCCTGTAAGTCACATCTAGACAGACTCACAGGGGCAGATATAACCCACACGACAAAGCCAAACAACGCCCCCACACATATCCTTACACTAAGAATGGATTATAAGTTTTGGCTGTCGTGTCACACTGATGACTCATATTGATCTTGAAATCCTCATCTCAAAAAATCCCCATAAATTTTTCATGAGAACTCTTCTACAACCAACCCTCTCCATCCTAAACTTGTATAATTAATTTTTTTAAACCCAGTTGAATGCATCAAATTTTACCTTGTTAGGTTCAGCTTTTATTGTTTTCAAATATAGCCAGGAATCAAGCCCACTAGCCTACAATATGAAGACTCCATGATCTCTCCATTTTAAAAAACAAGACAGCTTTTACTTGTCTTCAGGTCTGCGGCTCTTTCATTTTATTTTTAATTTATGGAATAAAACAAGCATTTCCATAACATAGTACAATAAAAAGATGATTAGACATGAAACTGCAAATCTACTATGCACAACTTGCTATTCCTTTCAAATATACAACAAAATTGTCACGCAAATTTCTTTTTTTCTTCCCTCCCTCTACCCCACCCTACCTTAGAGTTAGCTACCATTGGACACAAATAGGTATAATTATATATTTTTTCAAAGATCACAAAAGGTGTAACCAGTAACCAGTCCCAAAATTCTTTTAGCATCCTGTTAACCAAATGTAGTTTGTCTGTGCCTGTTAATTTGTATTTACTGTCTTATACTCATTCCCATTCTCTCTTAGCCTTCTCCTTCCTTTTATCTGTCTCCTTCCTGTATCTCCCAGGATGGAGCTATAGATCTTTCAACACATTTTAAATCCAGACAAAGAAGATAAGAACAATGTGTTCTAGGATCCAGGGCTTCCTAGATAATCTGGAAGTATGTGAGGGTAGATTTTTCCCTGGCTCTTGCTCCCTCTAAGCTTTGTTGGGAGTTGAGGTAGCATTTCACAGATTTCCAAGGTCCTGGCTGCAAACTCAGCTTTGAAGTAGATAAGGACTGGCCTGTCATTTCATTACTATAGGGACCTCTCAGGTGAGAAAATTCCCTCTATCAATACAGGTCAGCACCTCCTATGAAGCTTCTCTCTGAGACTTGGAGAGTTGTTTAGTACACTGAGAGGTTAAAAGACTTACCCAGGGTAAGTATGTGTTACCCAGAGCCAGTATGTGTTAGAGGCAGGATTTGAATTCTTTTTTGCTCTAAGATTAGCTCTCTATCCACTACACTACATTATCTCTCACAGAGATAGATAGAGATGATAATTGAAATGAGGCAGCATAGTATACTGGGAAGAACCCTAATCTGGAACCAAAATACCTGGTTCTGGGTTTGAACTCTGGCACTTGCTACTCCTGTGACCATGGACAAACTAAGCCTCCCTCTCCCTAAGCCTTAGTTTTTTCTTCTGTAAATGAGACTAATAATACTCATGCTGTCTACCCTTTAGGATTGTTGTTGCGAGTAAAGTTCTTTATTAACCTAAGATGCTATTTAATAATAGGAACTACTATTGACTTTTACAGGGAGGTAAGGCTAACTGAAAAGCTTTTTCCATAGATGTCCCATACAACCATGTAATGGCAAGCAAAGTGGGACTTCTTGTTTTGTTCTTTTTTTCTTTTGGAGTTCTAGCTCTTCTCAGCACTAAGGTAATCAAGTGCCTTTGATTGAGTCTTGCCTTTGTTTCAATCAAGAGTATTTGAATGAATCAAGAGTCTTTGATGACCTACTTAAGTCACAGGAAAGCCTAAGTCACATGAGTTTGAGTCACATGGATGTGATGCCTTCTGACCCTGAAGAAGTGTGTGTATACATATATATATATATATATATATATATATATATATATATATATATGTGTGTGTGTGTGTGTGTGTGTGTGTGTATGTGTATATATATATATATATATATATATATATATATATATATATATACTCTAAAGTTAGCATTTTGCTTTGGGGGCTCACTCATTGGAAGACTATTCCTGTGATTTGGGCAGATGAGACTCTGAGTAGCTGTTAAGGAGCCTCTCCCCCCACCGCCCTGGTTTTGAAAACCCAGGTGTTGGTGCTTCTCTCTCTGGTAACTATGTATGTATTGCTATGGACAGACAGCTAGAAGCCCTGTCTGCTGATTTGTGTTATTTGCTCTGTTTGTAAAATTTCTGCTTATAATTCCTATTTGTGTTTTCTCTGAAGTTCAGGGTGCTGACTTTTTCCCCTGAACTAAGTGAATGATATATGTATGCTTAATTAAAGTGAGATTGTTAACCCCTTAAAGCTGCTTTCCTTAGAAAAGCAGATCAAAGAACCTGTGCTAGCAGCCCTCCTGTGTGCTGGTGTTATTGTCCTTATACTTCCACAGCAGCTGCTGGTAGCATTGTTGTTACAAAACATGACTCAAAAGTCAATTAAGAACTTGCTATTAAATTGGACTGTCTGAATCTTGAGATCTCTTCCAACTTTGTGATTTCATGCCTTTCTGTAAGCTGCATCTCCTCTCTCCCAGTCCAGTGTTATTCATACTCAGTCCTACAGTGGGGCACTAAAGTATTTGTTTTGACATTTTAAAAATTGTGTCTCTCTCACCAGTTTGTGGGTCCTGATTTCTGTAGAGGATTGGAGTGTCAGCTAACAAATTAGCACATCCTTCTGGTTCTCGGTGGAGATGGGAGAAGATAAATTACATCTGTCTCTGGTGAAAGTTACAAATTCAGCAAAACGTCAAGGCTGAGAATGCATGAAGGAAAGGCGCTCCTGACAGTCACTCAATAGAATAATGCAAAACAAAAGACAGCAGGTTAAGGGAGGAAGTTGACTGAGCAGAAGTAGCAAGTGTAACTGGACCTGAGCCCAAGTCCCTCAAGAGAAAACTGTGCACTTATGAAGGTGACACCCCCATCAAGGGGACCATCACCAAATAGCTTCCCATCTCAGTTGTCAAGAGGTCATTCATCCAGCAACTTCAGCTCCTCAAAGCAGAGCTGAAAGTCTACAAGGAAGAAGAGACACACCCCCAGCACCCAAAATAGAAGTCACAAAAGCTTTAAAGACCCAAATCTCCATGCACTAAAGCTCACGCACTTTGTTTGAAGGATATACCCCTCAAATGTGAGGTCCTTGAGGACAGTAATGGTCTTTGCATTTCTCCCAGTGCTTAGCATAGAGCCTGGCACCTAGAGGGCACTTAATAAAAGCTTGTTGAATGATTGAAATCTTATTTGGAATATATTTATTTTATTTTGGAAGAATTCTAAGAATCTTGAACATCTGGTTCCCTAGGCCAACACAGATAAAAAGTAATTTGGGGGAAAAAAACCAGGTAGCAAGGTGTAGCAGGATAACAGCCTAGAGTCAAAAGCCTTGGGGTCTAGTTCTCATCTCCTTCCTTTTTTGGCTATGTTGCTTAACCTCTCTAGGTTTCAATTCTCTCGCATCTTTAAAATAGAGACAATAATATCATCACCCTGTATTAAAATGTGGAATGGGAACAACAACACAGAGAGATGTTGTGGCATAGTGAAGAGAGAATTGGCCACTCAGTCAAAAAGCCTTGGGTTCAAGTCCTGCCTCTGCCACAAACTGGAGGCCTGACAATGGGCGAGCCAGGTGACCTCTCAGGGCCCCAGGCAGCTTTAAGACTAAGCTACAGAGAGGGTGGTAATGTGCATTGGGAGTGGGAGGTCCTCACTAAGAAATCACAGGTCCAGGCAAAAAAAATACGTCTCATTCTGTCAGCTATAAGGTGATGAATGTTTTAGCCACACTCTTTTTTTGGAGGTAATTGGGGTTAAATAGCTTGCCTAGGGTCACATGGCTGTTAAGTATCTGAGTACAAATTTGAACTCAGGTCCTCCTGATTTTGGGATGGGCAGTCTATCCACTGTGCCACCTAGCTGCCCCTCACACTAGCTCAGGGGTGGGGAACCTGTGGCCTTGAGGCCACATATGATCTTCTAGGTCCTGAAATGCAGTCTTTTGACTGAATCCCCTTAATTAAAAGATTTGTTCTGTGAAGTTTGGATTTAGTCAAAGGGCCTCATCTGAGGACCTAGAGGGCCATGTGTAACCTCAAGACCTCTGGTTCCCAACCCCTGCAACTCTTAAAGACTATATGCTCAGTCATAAAGAGGACAGAATCTGTATCTGTGGGAGCAAAGCTCACACAGATGAAGTCACAGACCCTTGACAGGTTGAACTAATGGATGCCTTGTTTGTGTCGTACGGCTATGATGATCAAATGAGAAAATGTACATAAAAATCCTTTGAGAACTTAGACAGTCTATGTATTGTTACTGTTGTTCAGGCATGTCTGATTCTTCATGACCATATGGAACATAGCGCACCAGGACCTTCCATCCTCCACTCTCTCTCAAAGACTGTCCAAACTCATGTTCATTGCCTCCATCACACTATGTATTCATCTCATCCTCTGCTTTCCCCCTTCTCTTTTTGCCTTCACTTTTTCCCTACATCAGGATCTTTTCCAATGAGTCCCATCTTCTCATTATGTGGCCAAAGTATTTAAGCTTCAACAATCTATGTAGGCATGTGCAAAGATACAGTGCTACACAAACTTAAGGCGGTATATAAGTAATAGTAAATAAGAACTAGGAAGCAGTTAAGGGTAGGTACTTTGGGAGAAAAATTCCAGTAAAACAGCAGTAAAAATGTAAAAATGAGACATAAAAACAGAAAACAAAAACTCATAGTCATCTATCTGGTGCTATGTAGCGGCATTTAAAGTGTCCCAAAAATCTTGGTGCTTAAAGAGTAACCAAAAAAAATCACTTATGGGGAAGGAAGTGGTAAGGATGAACATTTATTAAGTACTAACTTTCTTCAATGCTTTACAAATGCATAATATGGTCAACACCTCATTTCCTTGGTGATGTTAAAGAACAGAGCATTGCTTGGGATGCCTTTTTGACTTCCCCTCAAACTTATTTACCTCTGAAAGGAAAGCAGAGACACCAGGTAATATCTTTCTGTCAGTGATGTGTAATAGAGCAGCTCACTGGCCATCTATCCACTGCCTAGGACAGTAGTCTCAAATCAAAACCCATGTTCATTTACCTATCTAGTCATTCATTCATTTATTTATTTTTAGCATTCCTTTATCTGCTCTACTATATAAATCAGAGTTGGTTTTTTTTAACCTTTTTAATGTCATGCACCCCATAGACCATCTGGCAGAGAGTATGTACTTAATGTTTGCAAGTAAATAAAATCATAGGATTACAAAGGAAGTTATATTTAAATATAGTTACCAACATATTAAAGAACCAGTAAATCTATTCATGGATAAGAACTCTTTATCTACAGGCAGAGCAGCCTAAATGACCCAGAGGCCTTGGCTATGAGATATTTCCAGGTCCAAAATGAAGAATCAAGTCTGATGAAAGTCAAGTGAGGAGACATATTTGCATTATTGTCATTCTTTATTACACTAGAGGATGTCCCAAAAGTCCAGTTTTAAGATATTAAAGCTTAAAACTGCACTAAGATTTTTAGAACACCCTGTATGTATATATGAATATGATAATACATATGTGTGTATACATACAAACATACATTCAGAATGTGTATATATAACATATAACAGGGTAGCTAGGTGGTGCAGTGGATAGAGTGCTGGGTTTGGAGTAAGGAAGACTTATCTTCTTGAATTAAAATCTGGCCTTATACACTTACTAGCTGTGTGACCCTGGGCAAGTCACTTAAGCCTGTTTGCCTCAGTTTCCTCATCTATAAAAACAAGTTGGGGAAGGAAATGGCAAACTGCTCTAGTATCTTTGCCAAGAAGACCCCAAATGGGGTCATGAAGAGCCAGACATAACTGAAAAATGACTGAACAAGAAAATAACACAAAACTACCAGCAATAATAATATCTCATATGTATCTAGCATTTAAGGTTTGCTAAGTGCTTTTATGTACATTATCTCATTTGAGTCATGCTTAATGGATGGATAGGAACAGATAACATAGATGCACACACAAATATAATAGCTAGCATTTACATAGTGCTTTAAAGTTTGTAAAGTGCTTTACTTAATACTATCTCACTTTATCCTCACAACAGCCTTGTGAGGTAGGTGCTATGACCATTTTTACAGATGAGGAAACTGAGGCTGTGAAAGGTTTGGGGGTGAAGAACCTGTAGCTTCCAGGCCATATGTGGCCCTCTAGGTCCTCAAGTGTGGCCCTTTGACTGTATCCAAACTTCACAGAACAAATCCCTTTAATAAAAGGGTTTGTTCTGTAAAACTTGGACTCAGTCAAAAGGCCACACCCAAGGACCTAAAAGGCCGTATGTGGCCTTGAGGATGCAGGTTCCCCACCACTAGTTAAGTGACTTGCTCAGGATTACATAGCTGGGATCTGAGACTGGATTTCAACTCAGGTCTGATGGACTGCAAGGCCACCTATGCACTGAACCATCTGTTATGTCTTTATAAACCATTAGAGGCTTACTGTGAGTTATTCACAAATTGTATCACTTATTTCTAGTCTTTTCCTTTCTCTGTTGATTCCCTTTAACGTACTTTTTCTTCAAGCAAGCTATCAATCTTGAAAATTGGTAACATTGAAAAGAGTAATGGGAGAAAAGGGCAGCTAGGTGGCCCAGTGAATAGAGTGCTGGACCTAGAGTCAGGAAGGCTTATCTTCCTGAGTTCAAATTGGGCCTCAGACATTTACTAGTTGTGTGATCCTGAGCAAATCACTTAACCCTGCTGTCTCAGTTTCCTTATCTGTAAAATAAGCTGGAGAAGCAAATGGCAAACCACTCCAGTATCTTTGCCAAGAAAACCCCAAAAGGGGTCAGGAAGAGTCAGACATCACTGAAATGACTGATCCCCAACAATGGGAGAGAGAGAAAAGGGTGTGGTAATTAGCAAGAAGAATTTGAAGCTAGAAACTAGATCCTTCATATCTGAGCCCTATTACTAATTTCCTCTGTACCCTGAGGTGAGTCTTACATAGTACTGATTTCTGAAAATAGAGATATTAATACTCACCTCCTTCACCAAGGGGTTAGGAGGATTAATTAATATTAACAAAGTGCCTTAAGGATAAAAATTTGCACACAAATCCTTATTAGTATGAGATATTCCCTGTATAATGAAGCCTTCAATGTAAAATTTATGCTATAAATCAAATACCATGACAGAAGAGTGAAAAACACAACGTACATGTTTAGCATCTACATTAATAACATAATCAACTCCCACAAACTCATTTCAGTCCACAGTATCAGTAATCTGAATTTTAAAACTTCTCCATATGCAAATCATCCCAACTGTTTTCTTAAGACATAATTTGAAATATATGGCCTAATAGTTTCAGGGAAAGGGGTGGCTTTGCTTTTTTATTTTTTAAAATACATGTTTATTGATTGCTTTGGACATCACCTATATTTATTAATGTATCTCTTCCCCTCCTCGAAAACATCAATAACTTATAAAAATAATTATAAAGGGAGGTTGGGGAAGAAGTTCAGCAAAGCTAATTAGTTTATTGAAAACATTGACATCATACACTTTGTTCCTTCCCATTGTCCTCCACCTCTGCAAAAAGGAGAAGGGAATGAGGTGCCTTCTTATATCTCTTATTGGGGGCAAGCTTAATCCCTAAGATTTACAGTATTAGGTTTCTATTGTCTTGTTCTTATGTTCATTCCATTTACATTGTTATAGTCATGTATAGTGCTTTCCTGATTCTTTCTACTTCACTTAGCACCAGTTCATAAAGGATTTGCTTTTTAAGAAATTGTACATGTGGGTAAGACAAGGGGAATCAAGAGGGAGGGTAAACTGAGGAAGGCAGTAGTCAAAAGCAAAACTCTGTTGAAGAGTGGAAGGGAGAAGGGAGAAATAAAAGCACACACAGGGGGAAATAGGATGGAGAAAAAGACACAGATAGTAATCATAACTGTGAATGTGAATGGGATAACCTCTCCAATAAAACAGAAGTGGATAGCAGAATGGATTAAAAATCATAATCCTACAATATGTTGTTTACAAGAAACACATATGAAATAAGGGGATACACACAGGGTAGAGGTAAAAGGCTGGAGTAGAATATATTGTGCTTCAGCTAAAGTATAAAAAGCAGGGTTAGCAATCCTGATCTCAGACAAAGGAAAAGCAAAGATAGATCTAATTAAAAGAGATAAGGAAGGATACTATATCCTGCTAAAAGGCACCATAAACAACGAAGCAATATCATTATTTAACATATATGCACCAAGTGATATAGCATGCAAATTCTTGGAGGAGAGGTTAAAGGAGTTACAGGAAGAAATAGACAGCAAAAGTATAATAATGGGGGACCTTAACCTCCCCCTCTCTGAACTTGATAAATCTAACCTCAAAATAAACAAAAAAGAAGTTAAGGAGGTGAATAGCATTTTAGAAAAGGCAGATATGATAGACCTCTTGAGAAAACTGAATGGGAATAAAAAGAAATATACTTTTTTCTCAGTGGTAAATGACACATATTTAAAAATTGACCATGTACTAGGGCATAAAAGCTCACAATCCAGTGCAGAAAGGCAGAAATAATCAAAGCATCCTTTTCAGATTATGATACAATAAAAATTATTTTTAATAAAGAACCATAGAAAAATGAACTAAAAATTAATTAGAAACTAAATAATCTAATTCTAAATAATGAATGGGCCAAAGAACAAATCATAGGAACAATTAATAACTTCATTCAAGAGAATGACAATAATGAGACAACGTACCAAAACTTATGGGATGCAGCAAAAGCAGTTCTTAGGGGAAGTTTTATATCTCTAAATGCTTACATGAATAAAATAGAGAAAAAGGAGATCAATGAATTGGGCATGCAACTGAAAAAGCTAGAAAAAGAACAAATTGAAAATCCCCAATTAAATACCAAATTATAAATACTGAAAATCAAAGGAGAGATTGATAAAATTGAAATCAAGAAAACTATTAAATTAATAAATAAAATCAGCTGGTTTTATGGGAAAAACCAGTAAAATTGCTGAATCTTTGGTCAATTTGATTTAAAAAGAAAGAAAGAAGAAAACCAAATTACCAGTATCAAAAATGAAAAGGGTGAATGAAGAGGAATGAAGAGGAAATTAAAACAATAATTAGGAATTATTTTGCCCAATTTTATGCCCACAAATTTGACAACCTTAGGGATATGGATGAATATTTACTAAAATATAAATTGCCCAGGTTAACAGAAGAGGAAGCAAAATACCAAAATAACCCCATCTCAGAAAAAGAAATTGAGCAAGCCATCAATGAACTCCCTAGGAAAAAATCTCCAGGGCCAGATGGCTTTACCTGTGAATTCTATCAAACATTTAAAGAACAATTAATTCCTATACTTTATAGACTACTTGGGAAAATAGGTGGAGTCCTACCAAATTCTTTTTATGACATAAATATGGTACTAATGCTCAAACCAGTAAAAGTCAAAACAGAAAGAAAATTATAGACCAATTTCCCTAATGAATATTAATACAAAAATTTTAAATAAAATATTAGCAAAAAGATTGCAGCAACTTATCACAATAATAATACACTACGACCAGGTAGGATTTATTCCAGGAATGCAAGGCTGTAGACACTATAAAATATTTGGGAGTCTACCTGTCAAGACAAACCCAGGGCCTATAAGAACATAATTACAAAATGCTTTTCACACAAATAAAGTCAGATCAAAATAAATGAAAAAATATCAGTTGCTTGTGAAGCCAAGCTAATATAATAAAAATGGCATTTTACCTAAATTAATTTACTTATTCAGCACATACCAATCAAACTAGAAAAAATTATTTTACAGAGCTGGATAAAATAATAACAAAATTCATCTGGAAGAACAAGAGGTCCAGAATATCTAGGGAATTAATGTAAAGAAATGCCGGGGAAGGTGGCCTAGCCATACCAGATATTAAACTATACTATAAAGCAGGAGTCATCAAAACTACTTGGTACTGGCTAAGAAACAGAGTGGTGGATCAGTGGAATAGGTTAGGTACCCAAGACGCAGTAGTCAACAACTATAGCAATCTACTCTTTGATAAACCCAAAGAATCCAGTTTCTGGGCTAAGAATTAACTATTTCACAAATACTGCTGGGAAAATTGGAAATTGGTAGGGCAGAAACTGGGCATAGACCAATATCTTACACCTTATACCAAAATAAAGTCAAAATGGGTTCATGATTTAGGAATAAAGGTGGATACTATAAGCAATTTGGGAGAGCAAGGAATAGTTTACCCATCAGATTTATGAGAAAGGAAAGAATTCATGACACAATAAGAGACAGAGAGCATTACAAAATGGATAATTTTGATTATGTTAAATTGAAAAGTTTTTGTAAAAAAAAAAAGCCAATGCAACAAAGATTAGGAGAGAAGCAGAAAATTGGGAGAAAATCTTTACAACCAGTGTCTCTGATAAAGGCCTCATTTCTAAAATATACAGGGAACTGAGCCAAATTGATAGGAATACAAGTCATTCCCCAATTGAGAAATGGTCAAAGGATATGAACAGGCAGTTTTCAGAGGAAGAAATTAAAGATATCTACAGGCATATGAAAAAATGTTCTGAATCACTACTGACTAGAGAAATGCAAATCAAAACAACTCTTAGGTACTACATCTCTCCTGTCAGATTGGCTAAAATGACAAAACAGGAAAATGATAAATGCTGGAGAGGATGTGGGAAAATTGGAACACTGTTACATTGCTGGTGGAGTTGTGAACTGATCCAGCCATCTGGAGAACAATTTGGAACTATGCCCAAAGGGCTATAAAAGTGTGCATACCCTTTGTCCCAGCAATGCCACTTCTAGGGCTGTATCCCAAAGAGATCACACAAGTGGGAAAGGGACCCATATGTACAAAAACATTTATAGCAGCTCTTTTTGTAGTAGTAAAGAATTGGAAATCAAGGGGGTGCCCATCAATTGGGGAATGGCTGAACAAGTTGTGTTATATAAATGTAGTGGAATACTATTGTGCGGTAAGAAATGGGGAAGATATGGACTTCATAATAACGGGAAGACCTACATGATATGATGCTGAGGGAGCGGAGCAGAACCAGGAGAACATTGTAGACAACCACAGATATATTGATTCTGTGATGACCAACTTTGATAGACTTGGCTCTTCTTAGCAATACAAGGTTCAAAGACAACTCCAAAGGACTCATGATGGAAAGAGCTATCTACATCCAGAGAAAGAACTATGGAGTCTGAATGGAGATTGAGGCAAACAATTTGCTCTCCTCTTTTTTTCTTTTCTTTTTTTTCTCTTTTGGTTTTGGTTTTGGTTTTTTTTTTTTGGTTTTGTTTCTTCCTTCTCATGATTAATTCCACTGGTCATAATTCTTCTTTACAACTTGACTATTATGTAAATAAGTTTAATGTGAAGTTATATGTAGAAGATATATTGGATCCCATGCCATCTGGGAGAGGAGGGAGGGAGGGGAAGGAAGAAAATCTGGAACTCAAAATCATGCGGAACTGAGTGTTGTAAACTAAAAATAAAAAATCTTAATTTAAAAAAAGAAATTGTACATGTGAAAAAAACGTCATGGCTTCATGCCTATTTTTAAGGAAACACAATAGCTGATTGCAGCAAACCAAGTCAAACTGAATGCCTTATTTTATTAAATTTTGGAATTAGAGATTTTCCCACAACAACAATTAGACATAACCTCTTTTCTCTCTGATGTTCTTCCTTGGTTGAGGTCAAGGGTTCCCAAACATTTTCATGACATTGAGCAACTTGGTTTCCTTTAAATCATTAGAGGTATGAAAAGATGAGAAAGAGTGCTGAGGAGTCACCATACCTGGCCTTGCTAATCATCCCTGCTGAGATGGCCAGTAAAAAATATGGGATTTTTTTGTGGAAAGCTGGGGTATGGAAACTCTCAGGATTCCTTCAGGTAAAGATTCAAGATCAATTTCATATCGTGTGCTGATTGGTTGAAGGAACTGAGGGTATATACCCCAGAGAAAGACTCCAGGGGACATAATAGCTATCTTCTGTTTGACATTTAAATCCTTTCATGATTTGGTCTAGCTTGTCTCACCAGGCTGATTATATATTATTCCTCCAACCAACAACAATTTCTTAGGCTTTAGTCAAACTATGGTGTCATAGAAAGAAATCTGGGTTTGGTATCAGAAAACTCAGGTTCCTATCCCAGCACTACCACTTATTACCCACGCAATTAGACAAACCACTTAACTTTTGGGGGCTGCTGCTTCTTTATCTATAAAGCAAGGACTAGTTGACCTGAAATTCCTTTCCAGATTTAAATCCATGAGCCTAGACTCTATGAACTTGCTATCCCTCATACAGGACATTCTAATTGCTGTCCCTGTATCTTTGAACAGGCTTTCTCTCAGGCCTGGAAAGCTCTCTCTCTTCACCTCTGCCTTTTAGAACGTCTAGCTCCCTATAAGGCTCAGGTCAAGTGCCACTTGCTTTGAGAGACTTCCTGATTCCTTAGTTGTTAATGAACTCCTCACTCTAAATCATTGTGTATTTACTCTGAGTGTGTTTACTATATTTATATCTATGTCTGTCAGTGATATGTGTATATGTAAATATCTATTTATATATGTACATGCATGTGCATATGTATGTCTATGTATATGTATGTGGCTATATCTATCTCTCTTTATATATATTCGTGTATGTGTGTATGTCAGTGTCTATGTCTATGTATTTTTAATTCCTCTAGTTGTTAATGACCACCCCCAGGCTAAATCACTGTATATTTATCCTTAACGTATATATATATGCATTATATAGAAATACAGAACTCATTCATACACACATTTGTATGTATATATACACAATCAGAATAAATACACAATGCTTCAGTGTGTGTAAATTCATATATATTTATATGTGACATATATACACTTGTGTGTACGTACATAGATATGTACTTATGAGCTTTTCTATCTATCCACACATAGATACACTTTATTTACTTTTCTGTGAACAAGAGGGGCAGCAGCGTAACGTAGTGCACAGAGTACTGACCTTGAAGCCAGGCAGACCTGTGTTACTTATTGTCTCTGACTCATTTTTTTTTGTTCAGTCATATCCTACACTTCATGACCCTGGGGAGTTTTCTTGGCAAAAATATTGGAGTGATTTGCCATTTCCTTCTCCAGCTCATTTAAAGATGAGGCAAGTAGGTTTAAGTGACTTGACCAGGGTCACACAGGTAGTGTGTGAGGCTGAATTTGCACTCAGGTCTTCCTGACTCCAGGCCCAATACTCCATCCACAGTGCCACCTGGCTGCTCTTGGCTCTGACATATACCGACTATGTATAACCCTGAGCAAGCTGTTTAACTTCTCAGTTCTCTGGGACTATATGTCTATAGGTGCCAACCTCTATCAGTAGAGAGGGTTTCCTCTTCAGAGAGTCATTACTACTGCTTTTGCTGCTGCTGCTGCTAATATTTATCTAGTGCTTAGTATGTGCCAGGCACTGTTAGGCACTTTACAATTATTATCTCATTTCATTCTCACTACAACCCTGGGATAGGTGCCATTGTTTATACATGGCATTTTATAGGTGCCATTTTATAGATGGAGAAACAGATAAACCGAGGTTAAATGACTTGCCCAGTGTCTGAGACGAGATGTGAACCCAGGTGTTCTTGACTCCAGGTCCAGTGCTCTACCTCTCTACCACCTTGCTGTCTCTTCACATCCATATAACATACCAGAGAAATCTCCTTACTCCTATCTATAAACACAGTGCAGCTTTCTAATAGAATATAAACTCTTCGAGGAGTAAAAGTATTGCCTTGGTGCAGTGAGAGCTCAGTTGATATTAGATCACATAAAATTCCAGTCAACAGGGTTGTGTGAGTTTTTCTAGTTCCAGCAATACATAAGTGGGGGCAGATGGTGGGATTAATCTAAGCTTATGGAGCATTAGGACAAGGCTTATGTAGCATTAGGACAAGGGAGTAAGGATTCTAGAAAAAATAATGTAGAGTTGAACTGGTTAGAGATTAGAAAAGGAGGAAAGTATATTTCTTAATTTCAATTCCTATAATTAATTCTTGATGAGATATAAAGAATAGTTACCATGGATTGAAAAAATCTTTGTCTTTTTGTTACTCTTAAATTTTCAAAAAGCCTTACAGAGGTAATTTTCATCCCAAGGCTCCAAAATATTTTACTTTGGAAGTTCATATCATTACACAAATGAAATAAAACATTTTGACAAAAAATTAGAGAGTAACATAAAACTGCCAGAAAAGTAAATCACTAGCCATTTATTAACAGAGCAAAATATATGTATGTACATTCTGAAGTCTTTAATGTGTAAATTTGTATACTCAATGCTTATCTTTTTTTATGAACTATATTGATTCACAATGTAGATCGTGATACATATACATGTATATATGGTAAATGTGGATCTCTATGTGAATGCTATAAAAATATATACAGGTATGCAAAGCTAATTAACTCTCAAATGTTATAAGAGACATTACAAATGAAAGAAATTTGTTCGGTCTGTTAGACTACTGACTGGATTAATTCTACTTGATTTTGAAGGCTATTAAGTTTAGAAAAATCAAGGACCAAGAACATTAGATTTGTTATTCAGGGTAAAAAGATAAAAATGAGAGATAAAAGTGTGACTATAGCTCATTTTGCTAAAAAAGAATGGCTCTCAGGCAAGAGTAAAGGGAAGGCAATTTTATGCAATTCTTCCTACATCTTTAATTTATGTTGTTTTGGCACCTATCAATACAGACCAAGCAGTAAAGGATAAGTTGTTTAACTATATAAAAGACATAGAGAAGCAGTAATAGCTTTATTAATGGATGATTTTCTAGCTTGAGTGTGCTACCATTCTTTGCTAAATGATAGTACAGATTTTTCCTTTATTTGTCACAACCTAGTCAGGACCATGGACAGTTCAATTCCTGCACATAGAGCTACCGTAACACTGAAAGCTGAATTTAGATATGAGAAGTGAAGCCTTCAATTACACAACTCTATGACCCTTTAAGATAGGGAGTTTGGGAGATAACTGAGCTGGTTCCTTGCTCTATCCCCATTTAATTAGGTTTAGGTCTTCTCAC
Source organism: Trichosurus vulpecula (assembly GCF_011100635.1). Taxonomy (NCBI): domain Eukaryota; kingdom Metazoa; phylum Chordata; class Mammalia; order Diprotodontia; family Phalangeridae; genus Trichosurus; species Trichosurus vulpecula. The sequence goes on from NC_050574.1 coordinate 186,192,538, forward strand.
TAATTAACTCATAACATCCAGCATGGTTGAATTATCCAAACCAGAGCTCAAGCCCTCTACCTCTCTACCAGATGTAATGAAAAATCACAGAATCAAATAATTTCACAGCTGAAAGTAATCTTAGAGACCATTTAGTCCAGCCCACACCCGACAGAGGGAAAGGGGTTCTTCTACAGCATACCTGAAAGGTGACAGCTTTTTATTAAAAACTAACAACGAGGTGAACCCATTGTCTCCTGATTCAGCCCATTATACTTTTGAACAGCTCTAATTATCAGAAAGTTTCCCCTTACATCAAGCCTAAATTTGCCTCTTTGAAACTTGTACCAATTATATACCTCTGCCCTCTGGAGTTAAAAGAAGTCTAATTTTTCTTCCAATCAATCAATGAGTGCCCACTGTGTGCCAAGCACTATATTATGTGTTGGGAATACAGTTATAAGAATCTAAATTAAGATACTTTCTCCCTTCCCAATCTCAGTTCAACTCTACAACATTCTCTACTCCAGGACAATGCTTCTTAAACTGCAGATCATGACTCCACAAGGTTTCTGAACGTGCAACAACCAAAAGTTAATTCAGAATCAAATGCATAATGAATCCAAGGTGTTTCTGGCAGCACTTGCCCATATAGCACCATTCAACTTCACTTGGTTCTGAACACAAAGCATGAATGCTTTGCACCGCCCATGTCCTCAGGCCATGCAATGGCAACAAATGCTGCCAAAAAGTGAAAAGGGGTCCCGAGTGGAAAAAGTTTAAGAAGCAGTGCTTTAGAATCCCTGTCTTAATGCTACATAAGCCTTGTCAAAATCCAATTCTGGATCACCTGCCCCTTTGTTTCCACTTATGTGTTGCTGGAACTAGAGACACTCACACAATTCTGTTGACTGGTTCCACTGAAAATTTATGTCATCTAACATCAACTGAGCTCTTACTGCAGCAAGACAATCCTTTTACTCCTTCCTAAATGATTGCCTATCCCAGTGATCTCCAAAGTGGGAGCCACGGAATGATCCTATGGAGTATGTAATCAATCCATCAAAGGCTGTAAAGAAGGGTTGCACCTCACCCTTCATGCGATAGCCAATAATAAGGCTCATCTCTAATACAACCACATAAAATCTTACACGACACTCAACCACTCTGCTGCCCCTGCCACTACAGAATTTCTCATCCTTGCCCTTTTCTCTCTACAGAGAGAAAACCTAACCCAAAAGTTATAACTTAACTTTTGGATACCCACAGTAGCAATTCTATGAGCAACTGGGAAAATTTCCTTACCCAAGATACCCATCCCCTATTCCCTCCATCACTTTGTGGATGCAGCAGGTACCCTTAGGCTCTGTGCTTAGGGCAGTGAATGATGGGTAAGAGACCTGATTACCACCTTCTTCATTTTAGGTGGGCCAGAGTTTCAGAAGATAAACAAGCATGGATGAGTTGAAATCTATATCAAAAATCTCTTTACACTATTTGTCCTTTCCCCTAACTCTAACCTTTCTATCTGCCAAATTTCCCTGTGACTGTTGAGGGCACTACCATCCTGCCAGTCACAATTTCACAACCTAAACATCATCTTTGATATCTCATTCTCACTCACTCCACATGTCCAGTCAGTTGTCATGCTTTGTAATTTTTCCTTTCACAGCATTTCTTGCATCCGACTCCTTGTTAGCCTAATTCATACCTTCCTCACCTTTCACTCAGAATATTGCAATAACAAATCGGCTTCAGATCTCTTCTTTCTATAATTCTTCCTTCACATAAATTCCAAAGTGATTTCCCTAAAGATCCATTCTAATGATGTCATTTGTTGTTCAATTGTTTCAGTCATGTCCAAATCTTCATGATCCCATTTGGGGTTTTCTTGGCAAAGGTACTAGAGTGGTTTGCCATTTCCTTCTTCAGGAAACTGAGGCAAACCGGATTTAGTGACTTGTCCAGGTTCACACATCTAGTGTCTGAGGCCAGATTTGAACTCAGGTCTTCCTGACCCCAGACTCCCATGCTCTATCCACTATGCCAACTTACCCATGTCACTACCCTACTCAATTAGTTCCTATTACTCTCTGTTGACTCTATGTTATTTCATCTTGACCTCATCCTTTCAAAATATCTATTCTGATTAAGTTTTATCATGTATAAAATATTAGTATGGTAGTATGCACATATATTTTATGGATAAATAAGTATGCCTATGTTGGGGAGATGTCCTCTAAAATGTTTTACTGACAGGAGTGTGTAGTAAAATAGTTTGGAGTCCACTGCCCTATCCCGCTCCCCACAGTGGCTCTTTCAAATTTTCTTTTCTCTTCCAAAGCCTTCCAAACTACCTCTACCCTGCCCCTTATTCTCTCTCTCCCCCTCTTCATTCATGGAAGTCAACCTTGCCTTATACTTAACAGAGAAAGTAGAGGTTATCTTCAGTAAGCTCTTTTTTCACTTTCTCTTCACCTCACAACTCCTTGATATAACTCCCCTTCCCCATTCTGTCTTCTTTTACTCAAATCTCTGATGGAGAGGTGGCCTTTCTCCTCACCAAGGCCAAACCCTCTACATTAGTAGCGTCCAATTCAAATAGAAATGGGGCCATTAATCTGTATATAAGGATCCCTGAAAGTCACATATTGGCTTAGAAAACCATTTATCAACATTATTTATGCTCTATTGTATTTTTATTTATTTTGTTAAATATTTCCCAATTCCACTTGGGTATGTTGCTGGCTGCCTTGTGACCAACTGGCAGTGTATTTGACAAGCCTATTTACTCTTCATCCAACTCTCTCTCATACCCTCCAGCAGATTGCTCCTATAATCATTCCCTTTCTCTCTAGTCTTCAAAATCTATCTAGTGACTCCTTCCTCTCTGCTACAAAAATTTCCAAATCTTCCCTATTCTTTAGAAACCTCCACTAAACCCTCCTGTTTCAAGCTGTTGTCCTAGAGTTCTCATCCCTGTCACTGTCAAACTCCTAGGAAAAATTTCCCATATATCAGGGGAAGTTAATAAGACTTGGAGTAGAAGATCTGATTTCTAATACTTGCTCAGAAACTTATTCCTAGAGCTATGCAACCATGCACAAATCATTTCACCTCTATATCTCATTTTCCTCATCTATGAAATGGGGATAATGTTAGATAATTAGATAATAATATAATTAATAAATACACAATATTATATATTACATATATATTATATAATAAAATATAATAATATAATAAATAATTAGATAATATCAGATTTGTTGTGAGGATTAAGTGAGGTAACATGGGTAAAATACTTTGTAAATGAAAAGCACTATGTAACTGCTAGCTATTCCATACTCACTGCCTCCATGTGCTCTCCTTTCACTCATTTCTCAGCCCTTTGCAAAGCTAGCTACCGAACTCTCCAAAGTTACCAAAGGTGTCTGAATTGTCAGATCTGATGGTCTTTTCCTCAGTTCTCATCCTTTTTGACCTCACTGTAAGCATTTGATCTTTTCAATCACACTCTTCTCAATGATACTCTGTCTCTTCCCCTGGAATAAAAATCAAAGGAAATATTGAAATATGAAAAACTAACAGGTATAACACTATTCTTTTGATCCTCCTCCTACCAATCTAACTTTTCCTTCTCAGTTTCCTTTGCTGGATAATTACCTATATCACATAGCCTAACTCTGACGGCATCCCAAGGCTCTGCCCAGCCCCTTTTCTCTTCTCTTCTCTCTCTAAATTCACCCTTCTTCCAAAACTCTTCCCTGTGACTATTGAGGCCACCATCATTCTGCAAGTCACAGGTTCCAATTTCTTTAGCTATTCTCTCTCCTCTCTCTCTCTCTCTCTTGTCTCTCTCTCTCTCTCTCTCTCTCTGTCTCCTCGATATTGAGCATTAGTCTCTCTCCTGAGCTCAAGTCTCATATCACCAACTTACTGTTAGATGTTTTTGGTTGGATGTCCCATAGGTATCTCAACTCAACATGTCAAAACAGAAACCCATTATCTCCTCCACCAAACCAACTCCTCTTCTGAACCAGTGAAGGGTATCATCATCCTCTAGTTACCTCAGTTTACAACCTCAGTGTCACCCTCACTCTTATCACCCCACTTATCCAAGCTGTTTCCAAACCACAACCTCTTTAGCATCTGTCCCTTTCTCTCTATTCCCACTGTCACCCCACATTCCAGCCCTTTCATTACCTCTCACTTGAACTATTGCAATAGCCTCTTAATTGTTCCTCCCTGACCCAAGTCTCTCCCTAGTTCAATCAATTCTCCAAAAGCTACCAAAGTAATTTTCCTAAAGTGACCATGTCACTCCTCCAAACACAAACTCTGATGTCCTCCCTGTGGCCTCGAGGAATCAAATATAAACTCCTCTGTTTGGGATTTAAAGCCTTTTATATCGTGACCTTTCTAGTTTTATTGCACATAGCTGTGCAACAATTTACTTAATATTATTGCACCCATTTCCCTATCTTCATGGCTTTGTATTGGCTGTGTCCCATGCGCAGATGCTCTCTTTCCTCCCTTCACCTCAACAGATCCCTAGTTTCTTCAGGTTCAGCTCAAGTGTCACACATGTGCACTATATGCTCTCTAGAAGTTCAGGGCCCAGAATGAATACATTACACATAGACTTAAGTATTGAGCCAGTGTTAATAGAGTTTAAATACATAGAAAGTTGAAATAAATAAATAATCTTTAAAAATCTTATGAAGAGTTTAATAACTACATTTAATGCATTTCATAGATGTTAGCTAGGAAATGAGAGATGCATAAATTTACATATGGTTGTGGGAGACTGTGTTATAACCTCTAAATTTTTTTATCTTTTTCCTTCACCTTCATCCTAGCTTCTTTCCTAATGGCTTATTTCTGTCATCTTGAAGAAGCTTTCCATGAAAAAAAAACTCCTACTGGCTGTCAATTAGTCAGTTCTTCCTCTATGTTTTCACCCCCTCAAGCTCCATGAAAACAGACATATACACACAGAGAGAGAAAAAACAAAACAAAATAAAAAATATTCATACCCAAAACTTGGAAATGCCTCCACTGTAAACCTAGCCTAACAGATACCCACATTTCTCACTGGAGAGGAAAAAAGGGTCTGTCTTTCACTTCTAAATGACAGACGTGATGCACTGTTCCAAAAGTTTTGTTACACAAAAGTGTAAAATGGAGGGGAAAAATGTCTTTTAGGTCATGTCAGCACAAGAAAAGTACTTACAGCCATGGTTCCTTGGGTGGGCCAAAATACTTTTTTTCCTTTTTCCATTCTTTTTGTCTAGGTCTAGAGGCATAGAAATGTTTTTTTTAAAGGCAAAATAATACCCTAACCATGTGTGGTCTACTGATAATTTATATGTGGTAGAATTCTCTTGTTGGAAAAGTATTTTAGGGCGGATTGTGATCGTGTTCCCAGTGGTAGGGCTGGGTTATAGCCTACTATAGGCTGAGACTGATATAACTTATTAGTTTGGTGGGGAAGAGATTTAAAGAAGTTTCTTACAGAGACAGGGCAATAAGGACGTTGCTGCAGTACACTAAAATTTAGGGTGTGAAAAATGTAACACATGTATTCCTCTAGGAATGTAGAAGCCATTACAGTAACTAATTCTCCCTACTGCTCAACTGAATTTGTCTTAATTACCTCCTGTAATAGGTTCACGTCACAAGTTAAAAAGTTGATTTGATGACATCTTGTATTTGATTTAGCCCAGGTGTCAAAATTGCTGGTTATAGTTATATTTCTCATGTAGGCAGATCATCTTCCCCACAAGCCATGATAAATAAGCAGCTGGGAACAAAAATTGTGGAGCTGATAGGCCAGAGGTGGTAATCAGTGTCTGAAGCAAAAGCACAGACAAAAATGAAGATCACAACAATATTCAAGCTGGGTGGAAAGAATCAAGGTCAGGGATCAGGCTGCAGAAATGGTGTATGGAGGTTAGAAACCAGGGGTCAAGCTTGACAGAGTCTTTGTCACTAGATCCACTTAAAAATTCTGAAGGGCACACATATTCTTAGGACTGAATGTGTACCGCTGGTCCAATTCTTTTGTGTCCTCTTCAGTTGGAAGGTTCTTGACACTGTTACCTTCATTGGTCATGGCCAAAGGAGACAGTTAGCAAGTTTAGACACCAAAGCTCAGACATCTCCAAAATGGTTATAATTTCTTTTCCAAAAATTGCTTTGCTGCCATGTCTACCGCACTTCCTTTGGCAGCTAAGTTTAAATCTTTTCTTCTTCCAATAATATATTCTTCAGAGCAACAAAGAAAAGAAAATTTGCACTCCATGTTTCTCCCTGATTTTCAGCTTGAAGGAAATTTATGATAGGTTTGAACAAATAATTCTTCAGCTGTTATTTAGCAACTTGAATAAGTATATACGTAGCATATATATACACATATATACATATCTATTTATCTTTCTATCTACTCACACAATTTCCCAAGTACTTCTCAAAAGAAACCATGCTATTGAGGAATATGGTAGCAACATATCCCAAAGAATAATGGCCCTGGAGTATTAGTTAACTTTATCCTTACCTCACCCCATCAATACCCTATGGATTATGGTCTGTACTCCTGAATAATGTTTTCATATACTGACATAACTATGAGCTGCAGAGGGTGAAGGAATTCTCCTCCCCTCCGTAAAAAGAGAGATTGTTTTTCCCTGGGTGAGTTTATATTAGCCTATACCTATAGACTAGAGAATTAGGCCCTATATCTGTTTAAAACAATTTGATTACCTTTTTTGTTTTTATATCATTTTCATTTGTGAAAATATCCTTTACCTGCTTCAAGGGCCATTTGCTTTTAAAAAAGAATAAAAAAGAAGAAGCATAATATGAGAAATAAAGTTTGCCCCTCTCCCCCATGAAAAACAATTAAACAGGTGACCACTGATCAGAGTAATAACTCCATGGTAGATAGCTTTCACATACAATATAAGCCTACAGATGTGAAAAAGAAGCTAGTGTAGAAATATTAGGAGGCTGGCAGTGTGTGAGGGATTTAGGGGGAATCGCTAATCTGTAAATCTCTTCACCTACTGGTAAAGTGCTAGAAGGAAAAATAGCAGAATGGGGGAGTCCCAGGTAGCATGCAAGGAAAACATTCTCCTGTCCTCTCTTTGTCCTGGGCTGGTTCAAATTTGCTGCCAAGGGACTTATGAAGTCTAAGGGATTTTTAAAATTTACTTCAGTTTATAAATCTCTCTGTTTTATATTCTCTCCTGTGAATTGTCTGGCTAGCAAATATGATTGCAGAGGGGCCAAAGGGTTTGTGATCTGACTGACGACCAATCATTACTCTGTCACCTCTCCTTTGGAGTGGTGGCAGAATAATGGCCTCCTTTTGCCTCTCCTGCTTTTGTCAGACTGATCAGTTTTCCCAACTTCTATCCGTGATGCTAGGGTTAATTATGCGACAAGTGTTAGTGGCCATTAAATTCTTTATATAAGCATGTGAATCAATAGTTAGATAGCTAGATACATGGAGGAAGGAAGGAAAGAAGGAGGGAAGGAAGGAGGAAGGAAAGAAAGAAGGAAGAATGGAAGGAGGGAGAAAAGGAGGAAGGGAGGGAGGGAAGAATATACTAATGAGCCTATCTTCCTACACTCCCTCCAACATTGACCATTTCTACCTTTATCAATTTGATGAGTGTCAGATGAAAACTCGGGGGTTTTTTATTTCTTTTATCATAGTGATTCGGAGCAATCTGTCATGTGGTTGCTAATAATTTAAAATTTTTTGTGAATTGTTTGTTCATCTCCTTTGGTCACATATCTATTGGGAATGTGCATGGTATGGTAGCCTTCTATTTGTTTCTTATATATCTTAACCCCCTACCAGACATATTTGAAGTCAAAGATTTTTTCCAATGATCATTTCCTTTATTAACCCAGAAGCATTGATTTTGTTCATGCAAAAGATGTTCAAATTTATACTTATTTTGAAAATGTAGAAATGGATAGGAAGAACATGTTATAAATTAAAGATCAGGAGTGATTCCCTACTACCAGGGAGATATAACACAATATGACATTTGATTCCCTCACTTTCCAGCTCTTACTAATTCCACATAATCATACCAATGGTAACTTTCTTTTGCATATAATAATACCAAAGAATTGCTTATAAGCAGGATTTCTTGTTTGCATCAAAAGTTGTTGTTTTTTATGGTGGTTAAATAGAAAGGTCATAGATTGACTATATAAAGAGAACTCTCTTTATAGGGTTGTTTTTGTTTTGGGGGGAGGTTTTGAAAAGAAACCCAAATTCCATTAAAATGTTCAGCTGTGCTTTGATTCAAAATTTCTTCTAACTTATCTTAGGATCATACACTTAGAGCTGGAAGAGACCTCTGGAGCCATAGAGTCCAACCCTCTTTATTTTACAAATGAAGAGATTGAGGCATAGAGGGCATAAGTAATTTCCCCAGAGCACCCAGCCAATAAGTGTCTAAAATGGGATTTGAACACAGGTTTTTCTGACTCCACATTCAGCACTCTATCCACTATTTCATGTTGCCTCAATGATCTTCCATCTACTTTGTCTTTATCTTGTATATATCTGGTTATTTACATGTCTCCCCCCACTATAATATAAGCTTCTTGAGGGCAGGAACTGCTTTTGCCTTTCTTGGGAATCCTCAGTGCATAGCACGGTGCTTATCACATATGTTCACATAATAAATTCTTCTTGAGCAGGATAAATCAATCATTAACCATTTATTAAGTACCTACTATGTGTCAGGCACTGTGCTGGGCATTGAGACTGCAAATACTAAAAAGAAAATTCTGATAAAAACAAAAGCAAAAACAGTCCCTACTCAGAAGTAGCTTAGGGGCTAGGGGGAAAACAACATGTACACACACATATGTAAATACAATATAAATACACGTTGATAAAAGGTGATTTTTTAGAGAACAGCACTAGCAGTGGGGGCATCAGGAAAGGCTTCATGTAGCAAGTAGCACTCAAGCTCAGAAAGAAACTAGGGATTCTGTTAAACTAGGGAGGTAGATGCATTGTTGTTCAGTAGTTTTTCAGTAGTGTCCAACTTTTTGGAACCACTTTTGGGGAAAGATACTGGAGTGATTTGCTATTTCCTTATCTGGTTCTTTTACAGATGTGAAACTGAGGCAAACGGGATTAATTGTGTCTGAGGCTGGATTTGAATTCAGGTCTTCCTGACTCTAGGCCCAGAGCTCTATCCACTGTGATACCTAGCTGCCCAAAGCAGCTTAATCAATACTTTCTCCATTATGTTTTCTTTCATATTTCCATGGAATTACATTTCTATTACTTTTTTTGTCCTATGCCATAATTTGAGGCCAGTTGGCATTCCAAAGTTTTGGGTTTTAGAATAGGGAACATTTCTAGATAGAGAGGAATGCAAGGAAAACAGGAAGTCTCTAGACCGGGGTTCTTAATTGTTTTTTTGTATAATGTACCTTAAGGAGTCTGGTGTAGCCTATGGCCTCCTTTTTAGAATAATATTTCAAAATGCATAAAATTAAAAACATAGCATTACAAAAGGAAACCCATCATATTGAAATTTAATTTTACATACATGTATATAGATATATACACACATACATGCACACACATGTATACATACCTCTGCTCTAGAATACAAAGTAGAGCACCAATCAATCAGTAAGCACTTACCAAGCACCTACTATGTGTCACACACTGTGCTAGACATTGGGGATACAAATACAAAAAAGAAAATCGCTACTTTCAAGGACCTTATATTCTAACAAGGCAGACATACATCTATATCTTGATCTAGGTATACACATACACACACATATGTATAGAGTATATATAAAATTGGGCAACTGGAGTCAGAAAGAACTGAGATCAGATTTGAACTCAGACACTTACTAACTGTGTAACCCTGTGCAAATCACTTTACCATGTTTGCCTCAGTCTTGTCTGTGAAATGAACAGGAAATGGCAAACTACTCCAATATCTTTGCCCAATAAACCCCAAAAGCAGCTCACGAAGAGTTGGACATGACTGAAACAAGTGAAGAACAACAACAACAATATGTAAAATAAATATAAAGGGAATAAAAGTAAATAAATGCAAAGTCAGTAAGTATGAAGTGGTTTGGGAGAGAGGACACCAGTAACTATGAGATCGGAAACAGGCTCCATCTAGAAGTGATATTGAGCTGAATCTTGAAAGAAGAGTAGGACTGTATGAAAGCAATAATGAGGCACAATGCATTCCAGGCATGTGAGATGACAAGTGCAAAATCAAGGAGATGGGAGATGGGAGTGCTATGGTGTGAGGAACAAAGACAAGGCCCGCTTGACTCTATCACAGTATATTGGAAAAGGAGTAATTTAGGATGAGTTTAGGAAGATAAGTTGGGAAGAGGATACGAAGAGAAGGGTTAAACAGAGAAGGTTACATTTGTCTTAAAGGTAATAGGGAGCCAGTGGAGTTTCTTGAGTAGTGGAGTGACATAGTCAGATTTGTGCTTAAGAAAATAATTTGGTAGCTGGCATGGAATGGGGAGAGGCTTGAAGCCAGTAAACTAATTAGGACGATTTTGAAATAGTAAAGCTGACAGATGATTAGTGTCTAAACTAAGTCTGTTGTGGGAGTAGGGAAAGGTGGTGATGTGAAAAAGAGGCTGAGGTAGAAACAGTAAGATTTGGCACTTGTTTGGATATAAGGGGAGAGGAAAAGGAAGAGAGGAGTATAATGCAGAAATTATGCGTTTGAGAGAAAGGACTTGACCAAAACAAGGAAATTTGGAAGAAGGAAGGCTTTGAGAGGAAAGATAATGAGTTCTGATGTGTATATATTGAGTTCAAGATATCTCTAAGACATCTAGTTTGAAATATCCACTAGATAGTTGATGACATAGGACTCAAGAGAAAGAATGGTCCTGGATAAAGCGACCTGTAAATTATCCTTACAATTCAGTCCATGGGAGTTGATGAGGTCACTGAAACAGAGAGTGTAGATGGAGAAGAGGGCCCAGGACAGAACCTTAGGGAAAATTCATGGTTAGTGGACATGATATTGGATGAGGCAGCAAAGGAGACTGAGAAGGAATGATTCTACAAGTAGCAGGAGATGAAATCCCAGAGAAGAAGAGAGAATCAGAAAAGGAGAGTGTGGCCAAGTGTCAAATGCTCAAGAATAGTTGAGAAGGGTGAGGACTAAGAAGAAGACTATCAGAATTGGCACCTAAGAGACAAATCGGTAACCTTGGAGTGAGCTGCTTCAGTTGAATGATGAGGTCAGGGGTCATGTAATAGTTTGAGAAGTGAATGAAAGGAGAAAAAGTGGAAGCAGCAAGCATAGACATTATTTTCAAGGAGTTTGACTGAAAAAGGGAGAAGGGTATAGGATAATATCTTGAGGGGAGGGGAAAGCCTAGGGAAAGTATCTTAAGAATGAGGGAGATTTGAATGTGTTTGAATGCAGTAGGGAAGGTGATAGGGCAAGGTTGAAGATTTAAAGGAGAGTGATTGAGGATGCAATCTGCTGGAAAAAGATGGGAGCAGATGGATCAAAGGAACTCATTGAGAAATTGGCAAAAAGAAGGGCCACACCATTATCAGAAATGGGAGTAGAAGATAATTTCAAGAGGTATCTTAGATGAAGAGAAGGGAAGAAGAGGGAGTTCATGGTGGATGGCCTCATTTTTCTCAGTAACAAGTGTGGTCCTCAATTGAGAGAGTGGCAGAAAGAGGTGTGAGAAGTTGGAGGAGAGGGAAAAAGGTTTAGAATAGTTTATGTGAAGAAAGAGAGAGAGGGAACCAATTAGGGATGGTATAATATTATTACCTTGTTGCAGTGAGGGCCTAACTGAAGTTGATAACATGAATTTATACTGCACTCCAATTAGCATGGATGCCTTTCAGTAGTGTATAAGAGTTGAGCAGGTGGTTGGTGTGAATAATCTAAGGCTGGAGTTGGCAGGACATGGGTAGCAATAAGTCACAGGGGTGAGGGATTGTTGAGTAGAGAACAGTATGGAGTTGAAAGTTGAGATTGGAAGTGGAGGAGAATGAAGTCAGAGTAGGGTAATGGCCCAATGGCTTGAGATAACACTGAGGAGGAGAGGAATGGGTGGTCAAGATGAAAGTAAGAACTATGATTGTGAGGGGTGAGGCATAGGGATAAATTGAATGATGGAAGATTATAGTCAGATAGTATGATGTTAGAGTTTTTAATCAAGGAAGTGGAACTTCGCTTATGGGTGAAGGGTGAGATGCCTAGTGTAAGATCCATCACTGTTTATGACTAAATTGGAATGTAGGAATAGGTTATGGGAATTTGAGAAGACTGAGGAACTGGGAGGTCAGGTAATTTGCAAGAGTATCAATACAAAAGCCTAAATCTCCTAGTTTAAGGGTAAGAGATGAGGAGAAGATGGTGAGATGCTGAATTCCCTAAAAAAGGGGGGGAGGATGACTTTAGGGCTGGCATGCCAAAGCCACCATAACCTGAATCTGGTAGAAATTTTTAATACTTGGAATTTCATAGACAGAGAGGTGTCTGAGTGATGATGGCAAAGGACAGCCTGAGAGGGACAGTGGGGACCAAGGATCATTCCAACTCCCCCTATAGGACCATTGTATTAGGTCTGTAGTGAGGAGGGGGAGAGAATGAAGGCATTTGAGTGAAGGCTGGAGAGGATAGCATCATCTAGGTGGAGCAAAGATCCCTGTGAGAGCAAATATATGGAAAGAGGAATGAGAGCAAGATGCCCAGAAAGAAAGAAAATTTGGCTATAAAAACAAGAATTCCATTGAGCAAGGTGGAAGAGGTAGGCAGGACATAGGTGGGGTAGGGTTGAAGAAGACAGGAGCAACAGATTGGGAAGTGGGGATTGGGATAACTTTGGTCTAAAGTAGTTGGTGATTAGGTAATACAGGGAATAAGAGCTGGTGGAAGTTTGTTCTCCATAGGGGTAGAAAGTAGTGAACAGGTGGAATTATTATGCCCATATTCTTGAAAGGGGGGTTGTTGCCTAGCATTGGTCCTACTTCTTCAGGCTGGGTGGGTGGAGATGAAGGTAGTAGGGTTACAGCTGGTTTGGGTAGGTGATGGTCACATCCACCAGAGAAGAAAATTGGGCTTCTTTGACTGGAAACCCTTCTGCTTCCTATAGTGAAGCAGTAAGGCAATAATAACAACGTAGATGATAATTGGTAAAATGCCTGTGTGTTCTGTATCACAAGGTATACGAGACTCTCCACATAGAAGTAGAAGAAGTAAACCATTTATTCAGACACCAGAGAACCAGATCCCACAAGCCATTTATCCGGTCTACCACAGCAGTAAAACATTCCACACCAACATAATGACCTGGAGCCTTGCCATCCGCAACCTCTCTGACCCCCTGCTGGGGTCTTCCCCAAAACAAGCTCACAGTACAGCTAAGTTCAGCCTGTTCAGGTTCCTAACAATCACGAGGATGGCCATAGCGGCCAGATGTCTCTCTCTCCCTCTCAGCATTTCCTGTGAAATAACTTCCTTTTCCTGTCAGGAAGCTCCTCCCACCACATAACTTAGGCTTCCTGTGATGTAAGCAGGTCACATGACCTATTAATGGGTGGGATAGATCTTCAAATCAAAATTGCTAATACATATAGCAATCCTACTTTCTACTAGAAAGATCCTATAGCAATAATTTTGATGGATAATGGATAGAATGCTGAGCTTGGGATCAGGGAACCCAGGTTTGAAATCCATCTCAGACACTCACTAGCTGTGCATGACCAGAGGCTTTCTTGGAGCCATCTTGTGCTGGCTCCCCAAAAGGATTGTCAGATTGTCAATGTGAGCATTTATAGTTCAGAAATCAGCAATCACTACAAATCAGGGCTTGATTTCTTGTCTTGTTCAATCAATCAATAAACATTTATTAGGCACCTATTGTGTGTTTTGTTGATTTCTGGACTTAACAAGGTGATGAAGAAAATGTTAATTATAGAGATTAACCCTAAAAGTGTGTCATACATTTTCAAAGACCCTTTTGCTAAACATTTACCAGCATACCTGAGCAAGTCACAACCCCTCTGGACCTCAGTTTCTCCTCTATAAAATAAGGCGTTTGAACTAGGTGGCCTCTGAAGTCCTTTACAACTCAAAATCTATAATCCTATTTGTCATCTAGTTTTCAATATGTGCTCTCTACATGCTGGTAAATATAGACTAAGAAACTGAAACTTTTATGCTTGGTTATAAGGCAGCTAGATGACACAGTGGATAGAACACTGGGCCTAGAGGCAGGAAGACTTATCTTCATGAGTTCAAATCTGGCCTCAGACACTGACTAGCTGTGTGACCCTGGCAAGTCACTTAACCCTGTTTGCCTCAGTTGCCTCATCTGTAAATGAGCTGGAGAGAGAGACAACAAACCACTCCAGTATCTTTGCCAAGAAAACCCCAAATGGGGTCATGAAGAATCAGATACGTCTTGAAACGACTGAACAACAACAGTGCTTAGTTGTGGACTACAATGGTCAACAAAGGCAAAGGAATTTTCTTCAGCAGAATCAAAAAACAGTCCTCAATGCATATCCTTTTTGAACATTTTCCTGCTATGGCAAAAAGAAAAAAATAGAGACTATGCAAGGAAAACCATTAATAAAGGCTTAAAGGAGGATTTTAATTTTTAGGCTTCTGGAAAACATCTAGCAAAAGACAGAAAGCTGAAAAGGACAATTGCCACACTTACTTCCAGAGAAACATCTGCATAGCAACTACAGACTGAACTTGTCTGCTCTTCTTCCATTTGCAAAATGTCTCAAATAATTCAAGAAAATAAGGAAGTAAGAAGAATAAAGCAGATAGAAGCACTTCACAATCTGGCTCCAATCTATCATCTGAATTTGAAGTGGACTAGCTTTTTTGTCACCAACACCAACTCCCCATCAATTGCCACCAATTGGCAAATAAGACCATGAGCCCTGGGAGAGGCAGACCTCCCCTTTCCCACTGGATCATCAATCCTGCTTTCAGTACACCCCTCCACAGACAATATTCTGAGAATCAACTTCTGTGCAAAAGAGGTCAACCACCCTCACAAACTGCTCTTCGATTGCCACCTATAATACAGGCAAGCCAGCCTAGCTAAAGCAACAAGACACTCTGAGAAAGAGGCAAGAAGCAGCATATGCTAGGCAAACGAAACCACTATTAGCTTCTCTCAAGCCCACATGGAAATAGCCCAGGACTCTGAGTACAAGAGCCTTTGGAATCGCACTGTCCACCAGACTACTGGCCCTGTTTCTAGCCTCAACCTTGAAATCACGGAGGGGAGCAACTGCACTGGAGAAGAGATTCACCTTCCTCAACACCACAATAGCCACACCAAGTGCCAACCAGCTTTCACCAACTGGTAGTTTCACATAATTGCTCCAGGAGTGATAGGAACACCATTGATCCTGCTTCCTGTCTAGCCATCATTTCAAGAAGCAACACCTGTGGAAATGTGGCCTGGCAGCTGCAATTGTGGGTGCAGTAGCCACAACTACTGAAGACTCAGAAAAGAAAGTTCTTGTTACCAAAGTCCTTGACCCTGTCACATGTTTCAACAGCAGAAACTAATAGAATTTTACCAGTTTTAAAGACAATGCATTAATATTTACTTTGCTGCTGTACCCTAAGAATCATGGGACTTTTTCCATCTGAAGTAGAACTAAAACCTTCTATATGTGTTGTTGCCTCATAACTGAATGTGAGCTTGAGAGCAGAAACTGTCTTATTCTTTTTGAATCACCAGCCCTTTGCAATAGGATGTGCTTAATAATTGCTTTTTCATCCATTCATTTTTTTTTTTGCTTTTTGGCAGGGCATTCGGGGTTAAGTGACTTGCCCAAGGTCACACAGCTAGTACATGTGTCAAGTGTCTGAGGCCGGATTTGAACTCAGGTCCTCCTGACTCCAGGGCCGGTGCTCTACTCACTGCGCCACCTAGCTGCCCCACATCCATTCATTTTTACAGAAAATATAAACCCTAAAAATCCTTTGGGGTGAAAAGTTACCCTCTAGAAACATGATTAAAGAGGTCTCATCTTTGCAGAATAACTGAGATTTATACATAACAACCCCAAAAGTCTGAGTTCCCTCTTCTCCCCACCTCCGCAAAAAAGTCTATCTTAGACAAAATGGTGAGATAAGTAAAATGCGACTTCAAACTCTTTCTCAATAACCATTCTCATCTTGCTCTATAAAATCGCCAATACCTTACTTTCATATACAATACAATTTCAAATACAATAACTTTCTCTCAGTCTAGAAGTATGAGTCTTAAAATAGGTTGTTAGGGATTTTGATTTTATTCATGGTTCTAGAGGAGATTCCTTTTGTGTCTTAGGACTCTCCTATTATCCTACCTCAGTATCCCCACAGGGGCAGCTCACTAGGTGGTCTGTCTGTGAGCGAGTGCCTACTGCCCTTATATAAGTGTATCTGAGTTACTTGGGCCACACTCAGTCTATATACAACATAACTGGGAAAAGGGAATGTCAATGCAAACAGATCCCGATTCTGCCATCATTTAGTTCTTGGGTTGGAGGACATCTTTTTAATGCACTGTAGTTACCCCTATTCAGCTCAGAAACCAACCCAAGAGTAGGCTTTTCTCATTTTGCGCTCTCACCCCTCAATCTGCATTTCAAAAGCTCTGTGTTTTACAGGAAGTCTTAATCTTCTGTATAGGCTCACTAATCTTTATTATCTTTTCCTATGACAAATTTTTGCTTTGCTTTGCTACACCTGTCAGTTCATTCTTTTTTCAGGGTTGACAAGAGCCACAATTATGTTATTACCTAAAACACAAATCCTGCAGCTAAAGATGTGCAAATCCTGAAAATATTTTTCCATCAAACTTTATACATTTTCTTCAGAAAATGTTAATAAATGAGAAAATATTGTGGTTAGTCAATAGTATCTGTTATTTCCTCAACCCTCTGTCATTATCAAGCAATGTTTGGTGGATGACCCATTTACGTTACAAAATTGCCAACCTAAAATATGGTCTGAGCTCCAGCAAAGTGTTGGAATTGATTTACTGCTTAAACAAAATTATACTTTAGTCATTTCACTTGCACAAGAAAGATAAATTACCTCCTTACAATTATGATTTCCTGTCAAATGCAAAGGCCTTTGTGGTAAAGAACACTCCCATTTACACATTTGCTATTTGCAAAGTGTGTTATTAATAAGATTTCATGTAGGTTAGATACTTATACCCATATCTGGCTGCCAGTTAGCAAATATTTTCAACAAATGCTTGTTTTCCAAAGTCAAGCCTGTGATGGCATCTCCTTCATTGCCAATTTTAAAGTGAAGAGCTGTCCAGGGCTGGCACGCTGGCCAATTGTCTGCAGCATAATATTTTTAGAGAAGAAAATTGTTAAATTTGCTTCAATTTTGTTTTATATTTTTTCCTATATATCTAGACAAATAAGTATGGGGCCTGGACGTGTGATTTTCATTGGTACAGGGACTTCCTGGGTAAGGAAACTTTCCCTGCCAATGCAGGTTGACACCCTCTCTGCAGTTTATAATCTTAGAGATTTTCCCAGACTATCAAGAGGTTATGGGACTTGTCCAGAGCCACATAACCTGGTAAGTGGCAGAAGTAGAATCTGTACCTCTAGATTTTCTTGGTTTCATGGCTGTTCCTCTATCCCCTATGGAAAACTGCTTCTTCTTGGAATATAAAACTCTTTCATTTTGCAGACCATCTCTCCCCTTTTCCCAAAATATTTTTACACTCTCCTTTGTCATAAGCATACATAGCAGTGGACCTAGTGTGCCCCAAAAAGGTGCATCATGGAAGGACAAGGATCAATGGGAATATGGTATGGAGTTATTGTGGTAGGGACCCACAGATCTTTAATGCTATCACTCATCAAGATTTGTCACTGAACACTGAGTGTCTACCTCTTTCAGGTGACTCAGTGCTAAGAACCATGTCCACTATACACAAAAGCAATGTGTCTAGAGGTGACCTGCAAAATACCTTTTATCAAATATGTGAGCATAAACACAGAAATATAGTGATTTACAATGATATTCTACACCAGCGGTATCAAACTCAAATAGAAATGAACTGGCCACATATTGACTTAGAAAACCATATATTGACATTGTCTATGTTCCATTGTATTTGTATTTATTTTGTTAAATATTTCCCAATCATATTTTAATCTAATTCTATGTCACTCGGGAGTATTGTGGGTTACACGTCTCTGCTCTATACTGCCTCAGTTCCAATGAATATTCCAACTTTAAATTTCCTGAAAAATATAACTGTTGCTCTGTGCATAGTAGATTTGCAATTTCATGTGCAGTCATCTCTTTTATTGTACTATGTTCTGGACATTCTTGTTTTTTTCCATAAATTGAAAATAATTTTTTAAAAAGACTCTTAAAAAAGAAAATAATAGACATTCAATAAACCTTTGTTGTTTGATGGTCAGTCAGTCAAATGTTTACTAAGCATCTACTATGTGCCTGGAACTGTGTTAAGTGCTGGAGATACAAAGAAAGGTAAAAGATAGCTCCTGCTCTCAAGAAAGTCCCAGTCTAACAAGAGACACAGCATGAAAAGAATTAGGCATAAACAGTCTATTTATTGTTCAGTTGTTTTCAGTCATGTTCAACTCTTCATGACCCTATTTGGGCTTTTCTTATCTAAGATACTGAAGTGGTTTGCCATTCCTTTTCTAGCTCATTTTACAAATGAGGAAAGTGAGGCAAAGAGGGTTAAGTGACTTGCTGAGAATCACACAGCTAGTAAATGTCTGAGGCCAGATTTGAACTCAGAAAGATGAGGTCAGGTCTGACACATAATCCACTATTCCACTTAGGTACCCCCCCAACAATCCATAAACAAGGATAAATTGGATATAATCAATGGAGGAAAAGCACTAGAATTAGGGGGAAGCAGTGGGATTATAGCTAAGACTTGAAGGAAGCCAGGGAAGGCAAGAGGCAGAGATGAGGAGGGGGAACATTCCAGGCAGAGGAGACAGGCAGTGAATATGCCCAGAGTCTGGGGATGTTGTTCAAAGGATAGCAAGGAGGCCAGTGTCACTGGATCACAGAATATGTGGTGGGGTTTAAGGCATAATGAGACTGGAAGGATAGAGGGGAGAAGATTGTGGACGGTTTTAAAAATTGAACAAGAGATTTTCTAAAATGAGTTTTTAATGACTTTTTTTTTATTTCTTACATCACTGTTCTATTTCATTTCCTTACCTTTCCTCCTCCCAGAGAGCCACCCCATTAGAAAAATAGCATTTTCTTTAGAAAGAAAAAAAATCAGCACATTTGGTGGATGTATTGAAAAATTCTGAAAATGTGCTATGTGTAACACCTGTGGACCTCCCACCTCCATAAAGGGTTAGGTTGGTGTTGGCTTCTCATATCTATTTGAGTCCTGTTTGCTCTTGGTAATTCTGTTACATTTACCAAAATTTTTAGTGTGTCATTCTTTCCATTTCCATTGTCATAGTCATTGTTTGGTTATTTCATTGGCGTCAGTTCATACTAATCTTTCCATGCTTCTCATCACACACATCTTTTCTTATAGCACAGTAATATTCCATTACATTCATGTATCACAATTGGTTTGCCATTCCTCATTCGATAGGCATCTACTTTATTTCCAATTCTTAGCTTGTCTTATCAATGGTTTCTTTTGAGCATAAGCCCCTCAATAATGGCATCTATTTGTCAAAGGGTAGGGACATTCTAGTCGTTTTATTTGCACAATTCCAAATTGCTTTTCAAAATGATTGTATCATTTCACAGTGCAACCAACACTGTACCAGCATGCCAATCTTTCCACAACCCACCCAATATTTTGATGGCATTATTTCATTTATTTAATTTCACTCTCACGAAAGGCAATAAAAAGAATTGGCAGAAATAATTTGCCTTCAAAAGGTTTGCAGTTTAAAAGAGTGTTTATGTTTGTGGGCAATGAGGATGAAATGGGAAATTCTTGTAGGGAAGGGGATCTGAAGAGAATAAGAAAGTCACAGCGGGCCATGTAGGATTTCTGGGCATCTTTCCATGTAACATGTGCTGTGTATTCAGAGGCAGAGTTCAGCATTCTTCTGGGATTTTCTGAATTGTAGTATGTCTATGGAAGGTGAAAATGGGTGGAGAATTCTTGAGACTAGCTTTGTTGAACTGAGGATCTATGTTTATCAGGACCTCCCCTTGTTTCTCTTCTTGGTGGCTTCCTTTGTATGTTTAGAGAGTCTGGTTAAGCCCTAAATACTCTCATGTGTTTGTAGATCTGCCTAGCTTTAAAATAAATATTTACCAGTCATAGAACCTAGAGTTATAAATGACCTCAGAGGCCATGGGATCAGAGATTAAAAGATGGAAATGACGTTAGAGATCAGCTAGTCCAATTCTTTTATTCTAAGATGAGTAATTTGTTCTCACAGTAGTTCAGTGACCTACCTAAGGCCCCACAGGTACTAGGTGGCAAAGCTGGAATAGAGCCCAAGTCTTTCTAACTCCAAACCATTCAGTGAACCTTCCACTTCATCATACTGCTAATCTACTCCAACTCATGCCCAAGAAGGAATCCTTTCTTTATTTGTTCCTACAAATGAGTGTAGAAACCTTCAAATAAGACTATCTAGGGTTTTGTTTTTTTTCCAAAATTCATCAAATTTATGTTGAGAAACTTTAATTAATTAATTAATTAATGCTTTAATTAAACATATTACATTTATAAAATTTTAGCTATAATGTGCTTAGGCACCTTTTAAGATATGTACCTTGTTTTCAATGTGAATAGTAAAAACAAAAGCAAACAAACAAGGCCCCTGTCTTCAAGGAACTCACATTCTAATGGGCAAAACAACATGCAGACAACTATGGGTAAATCAGATGTAATCTTAGAGGACAGTCACCAGGAAAGAAGATGAAGAAGACACTAGGAAAAGGCCTCTTGAAGAAAGTGGGATTTATGCTGAGTCTTGAAGGAAGCTAGGGAAACCAAGAGGCAGAAACCAGGAGGGAGAGTGCATGGAAAATAATGTTTGGAGTAAGTTCCTTTAGCATCTTATTTCTTATTTCTTCCCCAAGGATACTGCCTTATGTAAAACTTCTATGGCATTAGGAAAGTGGCATTTCTTACTTGTTTAGAGAAAGACTTTGGGTATAGCTCCCTTATTTCGCTTAGTTTGGCCATTCAAAATGGCAGAAAATATATAACACACAGTATGATCGCAGGCTGCCATTTGCTTCACCCCTTTTTCTGTCTTACTTTTCTGACTTTCCCCACTTTTATTTTTCCTCCATTTTCTGTCTTTATTTTCTCTCAGTTTCTCTATCCTTACATTTCTTCCTTCTTGGACAATCTTGTTGTTGTTGTTCTGTCATGTCCAACTCTTTGTGACTCTGTTTGGGGTTTTCTTGGCAAAGATACTTCAGTGACTTGTCATTTTCTTCTTCAGCTCATTTTACAGATGAGGAAACTGAAGCAAACAGGATTAAGTGACTCGCCCCGGGGTCCTTGTGTTGGTAAGCAAAATGGGCTGTTAACACTTAGTTTGACCAAGTGCCCTTGAAGAGTTTGGCTTTTGTTTCCTTTGAGTAATTCAGTGTATTTTATTGAGTCTTACTAGGTGCTAAGCCCCAGGCCCAAACCCCTATTAGGTGTAAAACCTATGTGGGTGTGGATTGGTAACTAAGGTGGGGCCCAAGGTGGGGCTAACTAAGGGGAGGTGCTAACTCAAGAGCCAATCATAGCAACCTAAGTTCTGGTCATTCGGATGACGTTTGATGACGTCTGAAACCCTATAAGAAGAGAAGACAGAGCCATTTGTGCAGGCCTCTCACTCTTGGTGGCGTTTGGAGACTCCCGGGCAGCTGTAGCTAAGAAGCCCTCCAGCTCGTAAACCCGGATGTTGGGACTTTGTTAAACTCTGGTAACTATGTATTGGGATTTGAATCAGACAAGGTTTGTCTGTTGATGTTTGTACTTTGTTTGTATTTTGTTCTGAAGTTTAGGGTGCTGGTTTTTTCCCCCTGAACTAAGTGAATGATATGTGTGTGCTGAATTAAAGTAAGCTTGTCAACCCCTTAACCTTGCTTTCCTTATTAAAGCAGATCAAAAGAACCTGCCCTTTTGCAGCATGCTGGTAGCATTCTTGTTGTTGGGCTTGGGTTGGTCTTATACCCCCACAACAACTGCTAGCTGGATTGTTGAAACAGTCCTACAGCTAGTAAGTGTCTGAGTCTTGATTTGAACTCACGAAGATGAATCTTCCTGACTCCAGGTCTGGTGCTCTATCCATTGAGCCACCTAGCTGCCCCTTGGACATTTTTACCTATCTTTTATATTTTATCTTCTTTCCCTTCCCTCTTCATGTTCTACAGTCTTTGTTTCTTTCACTCATCTTAGTTCAGATCTATGCGAGGCTACTCTGGCTCTACATGGCAACCTGTTGTCATAATCTAATCCATTGAAGTCCATAAGTCGTGGAGAAGGGTAGGACAGGAGGGAGAAGGGAATACCCAGAAGGAATGACAAGACATGATAATAATGGCCATGAGTATACTCAGCCCTCATATTTACATAATGATATAAGGTTCACAAAAGAAAAGGAACATGGGGTAGTCAATGCATAGAGAGCTGTACTTGAGATCAAGAAGACCCGTCTTCAAGTCCTGACTTCGAGACATGCTGGCTATGTGTCTCTCAACCAGCTGATCAAAGTCCCAGTACAGAGGTTTCAAACATGTTCTTGTATGGCTGAATCAGAATAAAATTGGGAAATATTTAACAAAATTGAAATATTTTTTAGCAAAAATATTAGGAAATATTTAACAAAACAGATAGCATTATATTTTAAAACTAAGGCAATATACAGCCTACAGGGATCCTTATGTACAGAGAAGTGGCCCCCATTTTTAGAATTTGACACCACTGTCGCAGTACTCTACAACTGTCCAAGGCTATTAATGGCAGAGAAGGTGCTAACCTGGTTTGGTAGCTTATCTGGGAGCCCCTGATACCAGTGAAACCACAGGTTCCATCTTTATCCCTATAAGGTGAAACCATAGGTTCAATCCTTATCCCTATAAGGTGAAACCACTGGTTCAATCTCCATCCCAAAAAGTTTCAAGACCCTTTTCTCATGACAAACCTATGAAGGAGGTAGTATAAGTATTTTTTCTTGTTCACTTATTTTTCCATCATGTCTGACTTTTGATGACCCCATTTGGGGTTTTCTTGGCAAAGATACTAGAGTGGTTTGCCATTTCTTTCTACAGCTCATTTTACAGATGAGGAAACTGAGGCAAAAAGGGTTAAATGACTTGCCCAGGATGACACAGCTAGTTACTGTCTGAGGTCACGATTTTAATAGATGAGGCTTGTGAGGCCAAGAGGATTAAAGGATTTGCCCAAGCTAGGAAATAGCAGAATTAGACCTGCAAGGTGAACTAAAGATTAGATAGAGACAACTCTCTATGCTCTGACTACCCCATGCACATGGCTACCCCAGATAGAGATAAAAAGAAAGGGTTACATCAGAAAAAAGAAGAGATAAAAGGGGAAGATGTGATGGAGTCAGTAAAATATAAATTGCAGACAAGGACTACTAATGGAGAAAGCTGTGTTCTTTAGATTTAGCTCTTTCTCAGTGGCCTATAATGTCATTCTGGTTTCAGAGGGATTTGTGGTGAACCCCAGATCAAGTTATTTTAGGTGGGGAAATGTTGGTTTGAGGGCATCACCTTATAGAAACTGTTTGGGGCCAATGCTAATATATGGTTCTAAATGCCCATGGGAGCAGTTCCTCCCTGATGCAAAGGAAAATAGGGGCTGTATGAAAACCTTGTTTGCTGTTCCCCACAAAAGGAAGTCATGGATAGGTGGTCTTTTGTCACAGGGCAGCTTTTCTTCCTCATGACTGCCTGAATTTCATTCATTCCTAATTGCCTTCTGGTGTCCTGGCTGCTGGCTTCTGTTTACAGTCTGGCTCCTCTTCTCCTCCCACTGATTCACAGAATGTTACCTCACCCCTGCAGAGGGATTTGAGAATTGGTTGCCATGGCCAAGGCTGAATGAAGAGGGAAAGAAAAAGAAAATGGAGAGGAGGAAAGAAAGACAGAGATTGAGACAAAGGTTGGGAGAGAGACAGAGAGAAATAGGAGAGAGATAGGAGAGAGACAGGGAGAGAAGTGATAGATAGCCTAGGTAGGGGGAGAGAGTGAGTTTCTAACTTCAGATTCTTTCAGCTTGAGAACCATGCCATCACACAGTCCTCCTACCTGGCTGTTTCAAAGGGATAAAAGCATTCCTCAGTGGATAAGTGGCCAAAGGATATAAACAAATGAGTCCAAAAAGATTAATTGTAAATTATCAATAACTGGATGAAACATTGCTCCAAATCATTAATAGTAAGATAATTGCAAATTGAAGCCATTTTGAGGGTTCAACTCAAAATTAGCAAATTGGTATAGGGAGGCAAACTAATACATGGTTAGTGGAACTGAGAATTAGTCTAACCATTTTAGAAAACATTCGAATTAAATTTTTTTAAAAAATGACTAAAATGTTCACACCCTTTGACCCTACTGGTAAGTATATACCTCAAAGAGGTCAGATATAGAAAGAAAATTCCCAAAATATCAATTGTAGCATTTTTTTTGAGTTAGGAAAGAACTGGCAATAAAGTACATGCTCAGTGGACTTGGGAATGGCTAAATTAAGGTACATAAAATAATAGAATAGTTACTGTATCATAAGAAATTTTAAAAATAAAGAATTCAGAGGAATGTGGGAAGATATATATGTACTGAAACAGAATGAGGTAAACATAACCAAGAAAACAATATAAACAATGACTACAACATAAATAGAACAATTAATGAAAACTAATGGTGTGGAATTATAATGGCCCAGGAGACTAGTCAAGAAAATAAATCTTCCCTTTATTGAAAATGTGGGTCATTAGAGGGACAGAATATTGTATACATTTTTAGATGTTATTGATGTATTGCTTGGTTTTCCTGAGCTATTCCTTTCCCCCTTTTCCCTTAATCTTTGCTACAAGAGAAGACTTACTACTTAGAGAAGGAAGGAAGGAGGGAAGGAAGAAAGGAAGGAAGGAAGGAAGGAAAGAAAAAGGAAGGAAGGAGGGAAAAAAGAAAGGAAGGAAGGATGAAGGCAAGCACTTATTAAGTACCTAATATGTGTGAGGCACTATGTTAAGCACTTTACAAATATCTCATTTGACCCTCATGACAATCCTGGGAGGTGCTATTATTATCCTCATTTTACAGTTAAGGAAACTGAGGCAGACAGAAGTTAAATGACTTGCTTGGGGTCATGTAGCTGGTAAGTGTCTGAGGCAAGATTTGAATTCAGGTCTTCTTGATTCCAGACCTAGGGCTTGGAGGAATATATTAAAAAATGAGTATGTTAAAACACAAGACATCATTATAATAAATACTAAAGCTAACTAGTTAACTAGTTTATATGGTTTGCTTTTATTCCTCACTTATATTATCCTTTCCTGCTCCATGGGATCTACTCAATGTCTCATAAGAACACAGTTTCTTAAAATGAGATTATATTTACACAGCACCAATAGAGTGTAAACCCAGAATTTGGGAGCGAGATAAAAAATACAGAATGTGTTTCTGGGGTATAATGGCTGGGGTAGTTCCTAATTGGGGAAGTGCTGGAGCCAGCTTTTCTAGGCTCAGAGAGCTAATTGTTATATTTCCAATGTACTCACTTACACCTTGGAAATTGACAAGTATTCCAAATCAGGGCTGGATTGATTGTTTTGTGGTTTGTCTAGACTTAAGAAAGTGATGGAGAAAATGATAATAATGCAAATTCAACCAAAAGGTATATCTTGTTATATCTTCTTTTCCATAGAGCTGGTAGTTAAATATTTACCAGCAAGCCACTCTAATCTTAGCCCACAGAAAGAAGGTTTCCAGCAAGGAGACTAGAATTTCTTTGAAATTTAATCAGGTAATATGTCTGAAATATGCAACTAGTTTAAGTTAAGCTGTTATCTAATTACCTGTCATAGGTCTAAAGTAATTTTAAATCATAGAAGCATTTTTCTACATGAAGTCTAGAGGTAAAACACATCTAAAGAGTAATTTGTCCATAGTTATCCATAACTCTGTGTCCCAGCTGGCCAAGAGGGTATTCTAGTCTGCTTAGCAGCTGTAGGTTCATTAAGCTTGGTGGTAGTATCTCTCCAGGTCATTAAACTGTGATGAACATGGTCTGTAAGATTAGTAGGAGTTAACGGTTTTGCAAGGTGACCAAAAGACCTAATGTGATTTTAGATTGTATTGAGAGGCAGAAGATCCACAAAAGGAGAGGCGACTCCTCCTTTACTCTGTTCTGGTCAGCCCACCTCTGGAGTATTATGTCCAATTCTTGGTGCCTAGTAGTAAGAAGGTCATTGAAAAGCTGGATTGCCTCCAGAGAAGAACAACTGCTATTGGGAAGACCATGCTCTATCATGACTAGTTGAAGGAAGTAGGAATGTTTAGCTTAGAAAAGCAAAGACTTGGGGGAGGGGGAATATATGAGTGATCTCATCTGAAGGACTGTTATGTGGAAGATGGATAGCCTTGATCTACTTGGTTCAATGCACAGTGGGTGGAAGTTACAAAGAGGTTATTTTATGCCCTATGAGAGGAAACAGTTCCATATTACTCAAGAGTTGTCCAAAAGCAGAAGAAGTTACTCTCCCTTGGGATGGAGTTGATACCTCCTCACTAGAAGTCTTCAAATGGAGGCTAAATGATGACTTGTTGGGGATACTGAAGGTGAAATTCCCGGTGTGTTGTAGTGGGAGTTATATTGATTTTATGTGAAGAGTGGATTTGTTGCTAGGGAGTGGTAAGTGGGGAAGAGCTACTGATGGCTTCCAATTTCAGAGGACAGAGTCATATTTGTGCTGCAGCTGGGCTCTGGATGGTGTTCCTTTTCCCACCTTTTCCTCCTATTTTTACTCCTTCATTTCCCTTCTTTCTACTTGGTGCCCTCACCCGAGGAAGGCAAAATAGGTTGGGCCTTTAGGAAGGTTAGGACTTGGGGGGACCATTCTGCTGCTTAGAGTACAAAGAGACTTAGCCCTAGAGCAGAGGTGGGGAACCTGCTGCTTTGAGGTCACGTGTGGCCCTCTAGGTCTTCAAGTGGGGCTCTTTGAATCCAAACTTCACAGAACAAATCCCCTTAACAAAAGGATTTGTTCTATAAAACTTGGACTCAGTAAAGGCCACACCTAAGGACCTAGAAGACTACATGTGATCTCAAGGCCACAGGTTCCTCACCCCTTCCTAGGCGAAAATGATTCAGAAGTGCTTTTTGCCTGTTCAGCATGTTGACTCTACAAAAGGAGCTAAGCAGTCCTTTATTTTATTTATATATCCTTTTAAAGTGTGTCCTTTTCATACTTAAATAGTAATGCAGTTTTTAATTGCACATTACAATCCATACAAGTGCTCATTGCATTTTAAACTTTGAACCCGTTGGATTAAGTCTAATTTAGGCTTGGCCCACAACACTTGACCTGATACAGGTTAGACTAATTCTAAGGTCTCCTCCAACTCCGAGATTTTTTTTTATTCTTTTGCCCCAGACATTTACTAGTTGTGTGACCTTGGGCAAATCATTTAATCCTGTTTGCCTCAGTTTCCTCTGTAAAATGAGCTGGAGAAGGAAATGGCCAACGACTCCAGGATCTTTGCCAAGAAAACCCCAAATGGGGTCATGAAGAGTTGAACACGACCGAAAAGACTGAACAACAAAATGGGAGTAATGCTAGCACTTACCTGCCAGGGTTGTTGTGAGGATAAAATGAGGTAATATTTGCAAAGTGCTTTGCAAACCTTAAAACGCTATATAAATGCAAGCTAACTCTATTTTTATTGTGAATCACCTACCAGCCTCCTGCTGTTCATTTGTCTCCCCCAATATACCTATCTACAGAGAATAATGTATTGATCAGTCAAATGAGCACTCTGGTCCATTTTTCAGTTATATTTTAACATGTATGTTATTTAAATCAATCATTTTGATTAGTCTCTAATGAGTTTAGTTAGTCATTCAAATTCCCCAGAGCCTAATCACCTCTGGATGAAGTGAGATGAAATCAAATTCCTCCGTTTATGTCTTTTAACTGAAAAACCAGATAAAAGTACATCCCACTTACACTTTTCACTAAGTGTTAGGAATAACTTCATGCATAAGTAAAGGCTTTTTGCAACCTGAAACAATCTGGTTGCAAATAAGTATTCCTAGGACTAATACCTCCATCATGAACGAGGAAAATGTTTGACAGATATTTACCAAGGCTAAGAAGACCAACTTCAGTGTGAATAATAACGGACAGAAACTAATAAAAGCCCATTTGGAAGAATGCACATTTGTTTGTACACATATGTACATGAATGTCTACAATACATGCTAATAAATCAGAGCTATGAAAGGTAAGTAGAAACATAATTTAAGACATTTATTCTTAGTAAATAGCATTATGATGCTAAAACTAGTCTTTTAGAGAACGAACTTCATTGTCTCAATATGTATCTTGAGAGATTTTTTCCCTCCTGTTCTCTTTTTTCTTTTCTATTTTTTTCATGGTTCTCTTTCTACCTGTGAGAGGGGTTCTTGCCCTGTTCCTCCATTGGTAGTTGTACCCCAAAACTCAATCCTTGGCTCTCTCTTTTCTCAGCCTATATTCTTTGAGTGATCCCATCAACTCTCATGAATTAGACAGTCATCTCTGTGTAGAAGACTCCCAGATCTTTATGTTCAGCTCTCATCTTTCTCCAGAGTTCTGTTTCCACATTTCTATCTGTCTGCTCAACATTTCCACCTGGAAAAACTCAACAAGCCTAAAATATATTATTTTATTATTTTACCTTCTCTACCCACCACCTCCTCTTAACTTATCTGTCTAGGGCACCACTATTTTTCTCATCATGCAGGTTTGATAGTACTTGACCACAATTCTTCACTCCAACTCATTCCCTCTCCATATCCAATGAGTTGCCAAGTCTTGTTGGTAGCACCTCCTTAATATCTTCTGAATCTGTCTTCTTTTAACTCAGTAATGAAACCCAGCTCAT
The DNA here is from genome assembly GCF_011100635.1 of Trichosurus vulpecula. Lineage (NCBI taxonomy): Eukaryota > Metazoa > Chordata > Mammalia > Diprotodontia > Phalangeridae > Trichosurus > Trichosurus vulpecula. Next base: position 186,221,676 of record NC_050574.1, read on the forward strand.
TCAGGCTCTTATTATCTTTCATTTGAATGACTAGAGTGACCTTTTCCTTTTTCTTTTTGTATCCAATCTCTATCCTCCCTAATCTATCATCCCCAGGGCTGCTAAACCAAAATTCCTAAAGTGCTTTCACCTCTCACTCATTTGCTTAAGGATCTTAGATGGCTCTACGAGGAAAACACAAACTTTTCAGAATCTAGCTTGAACCTGTCTTTACAAGTTGGTTACATATTAGTCCTTGTCACATGTTCTACGCTCATGCCAAACTGAGCTACTTGTTGTCTGTGCTTCACATTCTGACTCTTTCCTCTGTACATTTGCACAAATTGTTCCCCATGTTTGGAATGCTGTCCTTTTTCATTGCTACCTCTTGGAACTCCTAGCTTCCTTCAGAGTTCAACTGTCATGTTACCTTCTGTAGGAAGCCTTTCCTAATTTCTCCATTATTAGTGTCCCCTTCAGTTTTTGTGTATTTATTCTGTACGTAGAGAGTTCCCCTCCGCCTCCCAACCCCCCACCTCCCAACCCCCCACTCCATCAAGGTCTCCATTCCTAAAACAGATGACTACACTGAAATTTTAGATGTGTGTGACACTATCCCTGAAGGGCTTGTACTATGAGATGATGAAGAATCCTCTTATTGGCTACAGCACTGATGACTTAGTGTATGTAGAAAAGGAAGCAGCCTGTCCCTCATCCTTCTCTTCCTTTTTTGACTTAAAATTGTACAAGACTGTTTCAAGTTCAATTCTCCCACCAGGGCCTTCATGCATCTATGAGCACACAGTATCTAAAGCACATATCCTGCCTGGGAAAGCTCGAGTCTGAGTTTGGCCTACCTTCTTTGTAGACATTCTTTCCTGATTTTAGGTTTCTTGGAGGCAACCTTGTGAGTTTGAGAGGTCTTGGGCCCAGGGAGCTAGAGGAGCAGGCATCAGAGAGAAGAGCCACTTATAAGAAGGTTGGCCCCAAAGTGGCCGTTTCACCATCAGATATCAGGAGTTGTTTGGACAGTGCTGAGCTGAGGAGAAATATAAATGCCCAGTTAGCAGTCCTGCCAACTGCTTTATATTCTGATTTAGTTTATCAACCACTCAGAAGATTTTAACTGTCATTAAGTTACTAGATCCTGTTGTGTTAATGTACATTTGTGAGTTTTTTATGTTTTATATTGTTTTTGTGTGTGTGTGCAGTAATAAATTACCTGTTTCATACCTAACTCATATCAGGTATGTAAAATGTACAGCAGTACTTTTGAGTAAAAGGTACATGAGTACTTTTCTCCTTTCCCTATTTTTTGGGGGAAACCTTAGGCATGTACTCTAAATTATCTCAAGTGTTCCCTAGTGGGGTTTTTAATGTACTCTTGAGTGTGAAAACAAGTAACCATCTTCATGACTAAAGAGAATAAGGAATGATGTAGTACCCCAGCTCTTGTGAGCTCAGGAATAACTTCCCAAAGTGCAATGGAAGGATGCTGTTCCTGTCCTCCTCTCCCCACAACCCAACCAAATGCAAGCTTTTTGAGGGCGGAGAGTGGCTCACTTTTGTTTTTGTATCCCCAGTACCTAGCACAGAACTTACCATGTGTTGGATATTTAATAAATACTTAGTAATTGACTTTCTATAGAGTAAACAACATTGGCCATATATTAATTTGGGGGGCAAGTTATAGCAAAATTTCATTTGGATTTTTCCTATTCCCCCAAAGCTACCTCTCGGTATAATTATTATTTGACTATTGGCTGTGCATTTGCATGTAACTCAATGGAGTAGGTCAAATGATATAATGTATTCAATTCAACAAACATTTATTAAGTTCCTGTAATTTGCAAGACTGTTAGGCTCTGGGGACACAAGCTTAAAAAGGACAGGATTCGTGTTTGAATTCTCAATCTAGGAAGTAACATATAAAAAGGATTTTGCAAACTATAATAAGCCATCCAAAATTATTGATTTTTATTATTTGAATTACATCTCCCCATTTTAATAATTTATTATAAACTTAACACCAAACACAATACAACCAATTAAGCTTATCTGGCAACTGAAATGAGGCAATATTGTACAATGAATATAATCACTAGCTCTAGAGTGAGTGAACTTGGGTTCAAATCCTGCCTCTGACTTTTATTGCCCATATAATGATTGGGCAAGTTACTTAACCTTTCTGGGCCTTAGTTTACTGATTTAGAAAATGAAATGACTAGACTAGATGACCTTAGAGGTTCTATAATCTGATGACATGTTTCAATGGGTCAGCTAGAAGGAGCAGTGGATAGTGCCTGGCCAGGAGTCAAGAAGAGTCATCTTCCTGAGACACTAGCTGTGTGACCTTGGGCAAGTCACTTAACCCTGTTTGCCTCAGTTTCCTCATCTGTAAAATGAGCCAGACATGGACATGGAAAATTGCTCTAGTATCTTTGTCAAGAAAACCCCATACAGGGTCACATAAAGTTAGACACAACTGAAACAACTGAACAAAGTTTCAAAACGTAAAATGTCATAGCAACTTTTTAGTCACTAAGTCTTGCTCTATCAGATGTCTTTATTTGTCCATTCATCCTCATTTGCCTTTCCTCTTATAGGGCCATCATTTTCTGGTGTTCTTTCCTTCTGGTTCTTATTTCTTTGTTTGTTTCTCATTATTTTCACAAAAGTCTCTATGGGTTTCTTTATATCCCTTATACTGACCTAAATTATATTATTGCATTCCACTGCATTAATATATCACAATTTATTTAACCATTGCCTTATTGTTAGGACATTTAGGTTGCTTCCAATATTGTTTTATTTTATAATTACAAATAAAACTGCTAAAAACAATCTTTGAATGGATAGCTCTTAAAATTATTTTTGATAACATTCTCAGGGTATCTTTCCAGCAGTGGAACTATTGAGTCAAAAGTATGGTGATTTTTTGCATCTTTAACAAAGTACTGACCTATTGATTTCCAAAAATATTCCAGTAGTTTGCAATTCCACTGTCAATGATTGAGTGTACCTTTTTCCCTGAAACTCTGCCAACACTGAGTTTTCAAGTTTTTAATTATTTTTGCCACTTTGAAGGACATTATTTTAATTACTATAGTTATTTTAATTTGCATCCTTGATTATTAGTAAAGCGGAACATCTTTTGAGTAATTATTAGCAACCTGCACTTCTTTATTTGAAAATTATTATAATTCTTTGACCATTTATCTGTTGTGGACTCTGGGTGCTTCTATTTTTCTGAGTATTCCTTAATACCTTTTATAGATGGTGTAGTTAAGGGTAGCCAGGAATCAAGACACCTCTTTATTTCTCATCGGACTTCAATCTGATCTTCTCTATCATGCTCCCACCTTACCCCAACTTCTTCATCCTGTAAGATAACTTCAATCTTGCAATTTAGATATCAATAGTGCACCCCCCTCCCAACACATACACTTTGGATGACTCCTCCCAGAACTTCCATTTACAGTGGGCACCCAAGCCAGGCATCTCCTCGTTTTTTGCCAGGTTGCAATCTACCTCCTTCCCCCTTTCAGATTCCTTCCTTTTAGTTATTTTCCTCCATTAGAATGGCAGGAACTGTCTTTCTTTTTTACTTGCAAAAGTACATCTGTATTCCTAGTCCATTGCACAGTGCCTGGCACATAGCAAATGCTTAATATATGCTTTCTAACTGATTACCTAACCCAGAAACTATACACTTGGTCTGTATCTATTTCTTATGCAATCTTAGGCAAGTTATCTAACTCCCCTGCATCTTGGTTTCCTCATGTATGTATTAAATTCACTCTGTTCTACTAAATGCTGAACTGTCCCCTATCTCTTGGACAAATCTTAAATATGGATCTGTACAATTATTGGTCATGATTATGATTTTCTAAATGTAATGGAAGTAATAGTACATCATCTTGGCAAAACTGGCTGCCATTTGCATACATGGTACCAAGACAGTGAATGGAGTAAATTTTTTGTGATCAGGTAGATTTCTTTAGTTGTCTTGGGTTTATCCTTTATGTAACCATTCCCTCCTGGCTGTGTATTCTGAGACTCACTCAGCATATTTAGTACTTTTCATGGCTACATTGATTCCTTCTTCATGTCTCTGGATGTGTATGTATATGTGTATACCTATCACTCTTGAATGGCAATGAAAATTTCTCTCTGAGATAAAAATAGAGACTTTCCTTCAAAAGAATCCAGGAGTAAATGAAGTGTGTTTATGAAGATTTATCTCTGGAGCTAAATTAGTTCATGGGTATTGAGAAATTTATAGTTATTGTTTCACTTCATATTGAAAACAAGTACAAATGAACATGTCAAAAATAATGACAATTATTGTACTTTTATAATTTGATTTCTTATATACTCTAATTATATTCTTTTAATTAGTAATCACTCTTTGTTCCTTAGTTTTCTCCAAATGAGGTGAAACTTGGTTCCTAATATAAAACACTTCATAATTTTTATGATGACATACTATTAAATTAAAAAAAGGTGACACTTGTTTTTGTGTTCAAGACTTTGTGATGTCAAGGGAGAATATGAAAGACACAACACGTTGCAATGGAAAGGATTCTGGGTTTGGAATGAAAGGACCTGAGTTTGAATCCTAGCTTTCCCATTTAATACCTGTGTGACCCTGCGCAAGTCACTTGAACTCTGTGGGCTTCTCTGTAAAATGAGGGGATTGGACTACATGACCTCTAACATCTCTTTCCTCTCTAAATCTGGTATCTTATTATTCTACAAATAAACTCATAAGCAAATAGCCAAATCTTTTATCTCTCTTGGAAAAAATCTTTGTGTTAACATCATCTCCCTTTGAGGAACCATGTGGAGGGTAAAGAATAAAAATTCCCCATTTTATATTTGGAAACCTTTTGGAAACTTACTTAAGTATGACCAGTTAGAGGGGAAAGGAGCAGATGTTAGTACATCTATAAGCTTAAAATTTATTTTTAAGACCTTTTAATAGATTACATATTCAAGGATGCTTGCATTTGGAAAAGTGATGTTGCTTTTCCTGTGAGAGACTGCTCAGCTGTCTTCACATAACTACAAATGAGGCAGTTACTAAAAGTCACTAGCTCTGGCTTTCCCTTTGCGTGTTGCCATATCAACCTAGTCCCCAGGAAAGAAGGAGTCTTTGGTTTGGTAAAACACTTGTGTAACTTTAAAAATTAGAAAAGAAATCTTTTCAAATATACATTATTTAGAAGCTATATCCCACAGACATAGGAGGCAGGAAGGTTTAAGGATTCAGGGATATAAGATCATCCTCAGGAATCTTTAGAAGTCTCTATCCCCTTGCAAATTTATTTGCATATAGTAATCTTCTCAAATAAAATGAAAGTAAGCAGCAGCTATATCAGAAACTGCAGGAAACATTTGTTCTTGGCTACCTAAACAATCACACCTGTGGGGTATTTTAAACTATGTCTAACCATGGCTTTCATTTCAACAAGGTTGGTATTAAGCCTAATGAGAGGCCATCTCGGACCCTGCTAAAAATTCCTGGAAAAACCAAATTAGAGCATAGCTAGGCTGCAAGGACGGTGCTATATTTAGTGAACAATTGCTTATCCACCAATTTCTATAGTTCTGTATTGTGTTAGGTACAGTGGCGATTATAGAGAAATGTATGGCATAGCTCCTTGTCCACAGGAGGCCTCCAGTTGATCTTGTAAGATAAGACTAACATGCAGAAACAATAGCAGACAATATAAAATAGGATCTAAGGACTTAATTGTGTGGTACACATTGTGAATGGTGGAAGAGTTCAGAGATGGAACAAATCAGTAAAAACTACATCACAGATTCAGAAGTGGAAGGGACTCTAGGAATCATCTTGGCTCTCATTTTGTGGATTAATTAACTGAAGCCCAGAAGGATAAATGACTTGCCCTCAGTTCACAGAGGTAGGACAAAGTAGAGATTTGAACCCATAACCTCTGATTCCCAATCTAGTCCTCTTGCTCCTCAACTACTTTGTTCCTCTCTACCAAGTCAATACAACAGGTATTTATTAAGTGCTTGTATGCCAGGCACTATGCTGAGCACTGGGGGCTACAGAGAAAGGCTAAAACCATCCTTCCCTTTCTGGTTATGGGCTTGAATTTCTAGGCTTCTAAAATAAGAGCAGGGCAGCTAGGGAGCACAGTGGATAGAATGCCAGGTTTGAAGTCACAAGACTCATCTTCCTAAATCTGGCCTCAGATACTTACTAACTATGTGACCCTGGGCAAGTCACTTAACCCTGCTTGAGATGTATGGGATGTTCAGGGATGACTAGCATCTCTGGTGTGAGGGTTGCTGAGCCCTCTTCAGGGCTGCTTTCCATTTTTTATTTCCATCCTCATCTGTAGTTTCAAGAACTGAAGCATGCACAATAGCCACACCCTAATAAAACCTTTTTGGCAGATGGGTTAAACTAGACTGAGGGTAACTGACAGACCTCAGACCTGTTGGTGAGTTAGGGGAGTGTCTACCCCAAGCATGTGAAGACTTCTCCCAGCAGAATAGGTGGATGTGAACAATGTGTTCTGACGGGTCATGAAGGCAGTGGAGGCAGGCACTGTGGAGTGTTTAGAGCTTGGTTAAGATGTCAAAGATGCCAAGGTGTAGTGCCAATGCGATATCCATGCTATGGCTGCTATGAAAATGCTGGCGCAGTTCTCAATCGCAAGATATAACAGACTCTCTCCATTGAAGGCAAAACCAAAACATTTATTCAAAACCAGAAAGCGAAATCCCAACACCAGAAAGCCAAATCCATCATAGCAACAAAGACATCCATATACATTATCAATGCAGGGGGCATCACCATCCCCAAGCCTTTCCTCTGTTAGGGTCTTCCCCCCAACGAACACCCTCAAGCAAAATCACTCCCTGGCTCTGACTCACACTAGCTGCTGCTCTGTCTTTCTCTCTCCCAGCTCTGACTGCTCTGTCTCACTTCCTCCCAGCCCCATTCCACCCTTCCTGCTTCACCCCTTCCTTCACCACTCTTTCAACAAGCTCTTCCCACCACATGCACATGTGACTCAGACAGGTCACATGGGCCTATTAATGGATGAGAAGAGCTTCAAATTGTATTACCATTACACAAGCTCATCCACTGCATCCCAAGCCATCACAAGACATCTTGTCACTGGACTCCAATGACTCTGAAAGAGAGAGTGAGGCTGAAGACTTTGTGTGGCTCTGTCTCACCTAAATCCAATTTATGCATGAGTCAAAAGACACCACCCATACATTTATTGCGATGTCATTTTTTAAACAGTTTTTTATTTTATTTTACCAGAACACAAATACAAAATAGAGAAAAGAAACAAAAACATATCATAAACTTAAATATTGAAACTTAAATATAAAGTAAGAAAGAATAAAAAAGCATGCCATATGCATAGAAGAATATAGGAGAGGATTCAAAAAGTAACAATAAATTTTCATTTCAAGAAAGCTTGTATGATAAATAAGACACTTTGTGTTGAGAATTGTCCGTCTTTTCTTTGCTTCCTAGTGTTTTCTTTTGTTCTCTGCTATGCACTTTTTAACTTTGTTCTTTTTCCCTTCCCCCCATACCCCCAGAAGGCTACAATATAATTTAGGTATTTCTTGATATATACATACACATACAGATATATACATACACTTATACATATATACATGCATATATAGACATATACTTTCCTAAACATAATCTACTCCTGATCTTTGTTTCTTATGTTTGTACATATCTTTTGTTTCCTATCCTTCCTGCCTCCTCTACTTTACTTCTACCTGTTACATCACCTTCCTATTACTTGCCTAGCTCCCTCCTCCACCAACCACCCTGCCTTGCTATTACTTGCCTTCCCTGCTCTAAGGATCCCTCCCCTATCCCCTCATTCCAATTAATCTAAACTCCCTTTACCTATTCCCTCATTTTCCCCTCTAAAAATCCCTCCCTTGTCCTCTCTCCACTCACTATACCCCTACCATTTTATTTCTTCTAAATTTAGAAGACAAAAAAGTGTTATTCCCTCTTAAACCCATTCCTGATGAAAATAGGTTGCCAGAACTACCAGCCCTCCTGCCTCTTCTAAATCCTTTGCATGCTTTCTTCTTCTTGCACCTCTTTTGTATAAAATAGTTACTGTTTTTAGTTGTTTCTAAATGGTTTTACTTTTAAAATTCATGTCATAGTCAGGTTTATCCCCCTCTTTCTTATGAGCTTTACAATTATTAATAAGAATGTTAAACATACATTTTACATTTTATGTTATATAAAAGGTAAGCAGTCTGTTCTTATGAATCCCTTATAGTCAGTCTTTGGCATGTACCTTATGTGTCTCTTAGTTCTTGTATGTCTAATCTTCTTTTGTGATTTTTTTTAACAAAGTCTTGAAAGTCTGAGGGTTTGTCGAATATGCATTTTTTCCATTCAAGATAATACTGAAATTTGAAGGGTATGATATTTTCAGCCAAGAGCCCCAGGTCTTTTGCTCTTTGATATATTGTGTTCCAAGACCTGCAGTCCTTTAATGTCTCTGCTGCTTAGTCTTGTGTAATTCTAATGGTTGCGCCATCATATTTAAATTGTTTTAATCTTGATGCTTTTAATATTTTATCCTTGAGCTGGGGGTTCCAGAATTTGACTATGATATTCCTATGAGTTTTCCTCATAGGATCTCTTTTAAGTGGTATGCAATGGATTTTTTTCTATTTCTACTTCCCTGCCTTGTTCTAATGCTTCAGGACATTTTTCTTTAATTATTTCTTGTATTATTGTATCAAGATTCTTTTTTTGATCATGACTTTTAGTTACTCCAATTATATTTTCTCTTCTTGATCTATTCTCCAAATCTGTTGTTTTTCTTATAAGATGTTTTACTTTCTCTTCTATTTTTTCATTATTTGTGTTTTGTTTAATTATTTCTTGATCTCTTATCATTTCACTGGCTTCACTTTGCCCAATTCTAATTTTTAAGGTGTCATTTTCCTCCTTGAGATTTTGGATCTCCTTTTCTATTTGGTTGATTTTCCTTTCATAACCTTCTTGTTTTTCTTGGATTATTTTTATTTATTTATTTTTTTAATTTTTCCTCCATCTCTGTCATTTGATTTTCAAAGTCTTTTTAAAGATCTTCTATGAATTCTTTTTGGGCAAGTGACCATTTGACGTTGCTCTTTGGGGGCTTCTTTACTTCAACATCCTCCTCTTGGTCATCTCTATTCCCGTAATAGGTTTCTATGGTTGGATTCTTTCTCCTTTGCCTGTGCATTTTTTTTTTTGTAGTAAAATCTTGATTTTTGTAATCACCTTTAGCCCTGGGGTATGAGAACTGGTGCCTCTTGCCCCAGATCTTTAGTTTTCTCCTCTGGCCTGGAACCAAAGCCAAAACTCCAACCTTCTGTAAGTGTCCACAGCCAGAGGCTTTCTACTCCACTGCTTCTGAACTCACCTGGCCTGTGCTGGTTCCTTCTCACCCCCACCACTTCTCCCAACACAGTTGAGTCTGGCATTTCTCATCAGCAGAAGTTCCCTCAGTCTTCCTGGGCTCACACAACTCCCCTCACTATCCTGGGGTGAAAAGTTCTAGTGTCTGGGGCAGCCTCTCAGACCAACTAACTCCGGGAGTTGCCGCCAGTTGTTTAAGCAGCTTCCTGGCTTGTTGTTAAAACGGAACCTAGCGTGGAGGTGTTTACTCCTCCCTGGGGACCAAACCTAGTCCTGGGGTTTTTCTTCAGATCTCAAACTGTGAGGAAGACCCTGGTTGTGCCCCTATTTTTCTTTGTCTCCACCCACACTTTATTTGCCCTAAGGTGCTATTTTAATTCTTTTGTGGTGAAAAATCTTGAGAGCTTGGAATTTTCTGACCTACTCTGCCATCTTCCCAGAATTCTCTCTCCTATAGTGATGTCATTTTGATCTTCTTTGAGTAAGAAGGACACCAACCATTAACCATTTGCCTCAATTTCCTCATCTGTAAAATGAGCTGGAGAAGGAAATGGCAAACCACTCCAGTATCTTTGCCAAGAAAACCCCAATAGGATCACAAAGAATCAGACTTGACTGAAATGACTAAACATTAAGATAAAAGCAAATTTCTCCAGAAAGATACAGAGGGGATGTGATTAGCAACCTTAGAAGTTAAACTTTTCTATTTGGAAATATACTTTGGGTATCCTCTACCTAAATATGCCTAAGTTCTCCCAAATCAATGACCTATATATAGAAACAGAAGTTATTCCCCAGTGTGAGTGAAGTCAGGATGAAAGGAAAGTCATTTTATTCTGAAAACTGTTTCAACCTTGAAAATAGCAGAAATCATTCTGCCATCAGCAGTCTAGAGACTAGGACATTATAAATCATTCATTAACATTTTGGGTTCACTTATCAATTCTCAGAATGGCTTATGTTGGCAATTCTCAGAATGGAAAATGAGTATTTGGCATTATAAAGTAAGGCATATGAAATACTGCTTTTCTGAACTATATAGTACATACACTAAGAGCTAAATAGGATGTTCTCTTCCACCCCTTCTGGACATTTTGTGGTGTGTGTGTGTGTGTGTGTGTGTGTGTGTGTGTGTGTAAATGGTGCTGTACAAAATTATACCAAGTTTTACCCACTTTTTTGCTTTTGCATTGGCACATCTATTTCTCCAGTGGTGGCTTTGAAAATGTCAGGTGGGCTAATATTTGTGAAGTGTTAATTGACAACATGAAGTGAAAACCAGTTACAAAGAGAGTTCATTTGGTGTTGCAATCAAGAGGGTCAATTGGATGTTATCTCCATATTGTGCTGCCATATTTATTATACTCTATCTTGTTTTTCCACAAATCATGCATGGGAAAATAGATGGTATAAGTCATCTATTGTTTTGTAAAATGCAAGTGGATATAATGAATCAGCCTCTCCCCATTATGGGAAAGAAAATACCTTGAACCTCACTTGCTCTTCTCCCAACTCAACTGAAACTTACTCTTCTCCCCTCCCAACTTGGAAAATCCATCATCTTTCCTTCAATGAGAAATCAGATTACCTAAGCTTGTATTCTGCTTTATAACCTGTTAATTGTTTTCTTTTAACGCATAAAAATGTCTCCTCCTTTATTTGGGATCCAGCACTAAGTTGAGGAGGCCTGTTCCTGATTTGTTATGCAATTGGCATGCATCGCATAATAAATTGATATGCTCAGAAGCTTGAGCTTTGTTTCCTCAATTATTTCGGATTTTACCTGTCACACTATGAAAACAAGGGCAACTACCCTTCCCTAATTAGTTTTCACTGTTTTTTTGAAATATGTAAACTGTTTCCCAAAGTGAAAGGTTAGAGAATCACTCAGTACTTTTTGCTGAAAATGAATATGTATTATGTATTCTAAACAACTGGTTAATTCTACTGTTGCAATATTTTTCACATTATCCATTCATTTAAAAAAACGTAAGCTTGACAGACAAAAACATTTCACTTCATAAATAATGGAAAAGTAGGATTGTAGATAAAAGTGTGAACTTCTACAACAAGCCATTTTAAAAAGTCTGTATTATATTTAACACAACAGTAACAAAACAGCCCTTTTTGACTGAGTCCCCTTTTGAAACTTTTTTCTGTGCTCTTTTGGGCATTTTTAAAAGGTTTCACCTACTTTCTTTTCTTTCTTTCTTTTTTTGGTATCAATTCATCATCATCAATATCATTATCTAACTATACCACTTCATTTTTTCCTTCCCCAAAATAAAATCTATCTTTTGTGATAAATATGTTTGGTCTAGCAAAACATATTCAAACACTGGCCATTTCTGAAAATGTATGTCTCCTTCTGCACCTCTGCTCCATCATTTCTCTGTTGAGAGGTAGCAAGTAGTCTCTATAAGTTTTCTTGGGTCATGATTAGTCAATGCATTAACCAAAGTTTTTTTTAATCTTTCAAAGTTGTTTTCCTTCCCCTACCCAGAAAAACTGAGTGTAATCCTTCAGAGGAAAATGGATATTCAATGATATAGAGGACTTTCAAGCATTCTTGATGAAAAGACCAGAGCATTAGGGTAGTCAGAAGGAGTATACATAGATAGAGGGCACAAGGTGAGCTGAATATGAAGGGATGATGTCTAAAAAATAAAATTAAGGGGTGAGAGAGGAATGTACTGGGGAAAAGGGAAAAAGGGAGGTAGAAAGGGGTAAAATATCCCACATAAAAGAGGCAAGAAAAGCTTTTACAGTGGAAGGGAAGAGGGGGAAGGTGAGAGGGAATGAATGAACCTTACTCTTATCAGAATTGTCTCAAAGAAGGAATAACATACACACACAATTGGGTAGAGAAATCTATCTTATCCAACAGGAAAGTAGGAGGGGAAAGGGATAAGAAAGGGGGGTTGATAGAAGGGAGGGCAGATTGGAGGAGGGGGTAGTCAGAAGAAAACACTTTTGAGGAGGGACAGAATAAAAGGAGAGAGAGAATAGACTAAGTGGAAGGGGAAATAGGATGAAGGGTAGCAATAGTAACTGTGAAAAAAATATTTGAAGCAAGTTTCTCCAATAAAGGCCTCATTTCTCAAATATAGAGAACTGAGTCAAATTTATAAAAATAAAAGCCATTTCCCATTTGATAAATGATCAAAAGGCAGGATCAGTTTTGAGATGAAATGATCAAAACTATCTATAGCCAGATGAAAAAAAATTAGCTCACATTAACACTATTCTGAGGTACTACCCCATACCTATTAGATTGTCTAATAGGAGAGAAAAGTTAAATGACAAGTGTTGGAGGAGATGTGGGAAAAATGAGACATTAATGCACTGTTGGTGGAATTGTGACCCAATTCAACCATTCCGCAGAGAAATTTGGAACTATGCCCAAAGGTCTATAAAACCATACATACTCTTTAACTAAGCAATACCACTACTAGGTCTGTATCCCAAAAGAGATAAAAAATAAAAAGGAGAATGGACCTATATCTACAAAAATATTTATAGTAGCTCATTTCTGGGTGCAAAGAATTAGAAAGAGAGAAGCCCATCAATTGGGAAATGACTGAACAAGCTGTAGTATGTGATTATGATGGAATACTATTGTACTACAAGGAATGATGAGCAAGATGCTTTCAGAAAAACCTGGAAAGACTTGCATGGGCTGATGCAAAGTGAAATGTACTATGTACAAAGTAACAGCAATATTGTTATATGATCAGCTGTGAATAATTTGGCTGTTCTCAACAATGCAACAATCCAGGACAACTCAGAAGGACTTATGATGAAAATGCTATCCATCTTCAGAGAAAGAACTGATGGTGCCTGAATACAGATGGAATCATATATTCTTTTTTTGCTTTTTTATTTTTCTCCAGTTTTTTTGTCTATTTTTTTACAACATGGCTATTATGGATATATTTTGCATGATTGCACGTTTAGCCTATATCTAATTGCTTGCCTTCTCGGTGAGGGGGTGGGGGGCGGAAAGGGGAGAGAATTTGGAACTCAAAGTGTTAAGAATGAATGTTGAAGATTGTCTTTACATGTAGCTGGGAAAAAATAAAGTACTAAATGTAAAAAATTGTTTTCTTTACATTAATAATAATAGCAAGCATTTATATAGTGCTTTAAAGTTTACAAAATGTTATACAAATATTATCTGATGCTCAGAACAACTTTGGTAAGTAGGTGCTATTATTATCTGCATTTTATAAATGAGGAAACTGAGCCAACAGAGGCTAGGTAACTTTCCCAGAGTCATACAGCTAGTAAGCATCTACAGCAGTATTTGAACTCACCTTATATTGGAATCATTGTATAAATTGTTTTTCTGATTCCATTCAAATTATTCTGTGCATTTCATACAGGCCTTCTCAGGTTTCTCTAAATTGCTGCCTCTTTTCATTGCTTATAGCACAATGTTATTCCATTATATTTATGTCATAATTTATTCAGCCATTTTCCAATTAATGTATATCACCTTAGTTTCTAGTTCTTTGTTCTCACCAAAGTGTTACAAATATTTTTTTGTACATATAGGTTCCCTCCCTCTTTCCTCAATCTCTTTTTGGGGAAAGAGAATATATACTGGTTTATGGTATTCCTGAGCCAAAGGGTACACACAGCTTAATGAGTTTTTGCATATAATTTTAACATTGCTTTCAAGAATCACTACTTCATAGCTCCTTCCAACAGTGCACTTCCACAGCCACTCCAACAATTAGAATTTCCTTTTTGGTTGTCTTTGTCAATCTTATGTCTATGAGGTAGAACTGCAGAGTTATTTTAATTTGTATTTCTCTGTGAATCAAAACAAATCTGACGTGTAGTTCACCTCACAGCCATCAAAATGGCAAAGATGACAAAAGATGGAAAGAGTCAGGGTTGGGTTATAAAAAGATACACTAATGCATTGTTGGTGGAGTTGTGAACTAGTATATTCATTCTGGAAAGCAATATGAAATCATACAGATAAAGTGGTTAAAATGTTCGTGCTATGATCCAGAGATTCCATTGCTAAATATTTGTCCAAAAGAGGTTGTTGAAAAAAAGAAATTCTCCATATACGCCAAAATACTTATTATCAGCACTTTTGTGGTAGCAAAGAACAGGAAACAAAGTAGATTATCATCAGTTGGGGGATGGCTAAATAAATTATGGCACGTGAATATAATGGAATTATTTAATTAATTGTTAATTAATTAATTTATTAATTAATTGTTTCCTCCGCTGTAGGAAACAATGTAAGCATATGATGAGTACAGAGAAGCATGGAAAAACTTACATGAACTGATTCAAAGTGATATAAGAGGAGACAAAAAATACATGACTATAACAATGTAAATTAAAAAAAACACTGCAAAACAATAAAAGATGAATGTTGCAAAATTTCAAAGACCAATCATGACCCTGACGAAGAGTTATGAGAAAATACCTTCTGTCTTCCTTGGCAGGGGAACTCCACAAGTGTGGACCATTGCATATATTTTCAGATTTTTCTAATGTAAAAAAATAAAATAAAGTGCTTGGGTAATGAAGGATGAACATTTTGCATTTCTCTTACTGTTAGTGATTTAGACCACTTTTTCCCTAATAGTTGTTGATAGCTTGTGCTGGTTCTTTGAAGACATGCCCCAATCCTGTTACCTTTTGTTTACTGGGGAATGTCTATTGCTCTTATATATTTGTATCAATTCCATTCCCTGCCTTTCTATTCTCACTGCTACCATACTACCTCTGTTACCAATCAACATGAATACAGCATTTCCCTTATTCTTAAGACATACTTATGTGAATTATGTGAAGAATTATGTGAAGAAAGTGACAAAAATACCTGTATATTTTGACCCACCTCTAGGCATATACCTCAAGGAGATTAATTATAAAAAGAAAAGCCCCATAGACAACAAAATATTTGCAGTGGCACTTTTTGTCACAGCAAAGAACAGAAACAAAGAAGGCCAGCAATTGGAGAATGGCTAAACAGGTTATAATACATAAATGTAATGAAAGAGTACTGTGGCGTAAGAAATAATCAAGAATATGAAAACAGACCCATGGGAAACCTTATAGGAACTGATACAAAATGAATGAGGAATGCAGAACCTCGAAAACAATATACTCAATGACATTAATAATATAAATAGAAAGAATAACAACAAAAACCCCACCAAAATGGAATACTGCAGAATTATATTGACCAAACATACCCAGGAAGATAATATGAGAAGTTATCTCCCTCACTTCTTTAAGGAGATGGCGAATTTTGAGTACGGAATAGTATACGTAATGTCAAACTTTTTCTATGCTTTGTTTAGTTTTGCTGAACTACGAGATTTTCCCCCCCTCTTATTTTATTCTTTGTTATAAGAGATGGTTCTCTAGAGGAGGAGTAGAGATAGTTATGTTGGGAAAGATAGGTATTTTTAAAACAAAAGATATCAATAAAATATGTTTAAAATGCTCTTTTAGGTGTGAAACTCCCTCAGTCTATGTAGATAACC
This sequence comes from Trichosurus vulpecula, assembly GCF_011100635.1. Classification (NCBI taxonomy): domain Eukaryota; kingdom Metazoa; phylum Chordata; class Mammalia; order Diprotodontia; family Phalangeridae; genus Trichosurus; species Trichosurus vulpecula. Next base: position 186,237,630 of record NC_050574.1, read on the forward strand.
CATCTGTGATTTAGTGGACAATTAGGTCCTAGGGAGCTGCCTGAGAATGACTTCCTGATTCCAATGACAGGAATCTATGCATAGTGCCCTGCTGCCTCACAAAACTACTATGAGGTTAAACATGTCTAATAAGTGTCCTGTGAACCCAAATTTCTTTATAATGAAATGCCATTGTTACAGACTTAAGTCTTAAAGAACAAATAATTTACCCCAAATAGAGGGAACCTAAATAATCCTAATGACAGCAATTGAAAAAAAAAGTATTATTTAAAAAAGAGAAAAAAAAACTTGGGCTAAAACATTGCATTAAATGAATTCAAAATTAGCTATCAGTCTTGTAATGAGTTCATGGGTTGGGTAAAAAAAATTGACCATGCGTCTGGAAGGGGTTGTTTTCTAGAAATTCCATTAACTTTTATGGGTCTCTATCCCACAAAACTGGATTAAGGGTCTCGTAATATGACAGGGGTTAGCCTAGGGTAAAGATAGAGAAGTAAGATAAATGAGGGTTAACAACACTATTCTATTGGTAATGTCTTCTTTATTAGAGTTGAGATATAGTCAGGTGTGAAGAACACCTGCGTGGCCTTCAAACACATCAAAGTCAACATGTCCAAAATAAAACTTAATTTCTCATCCCTTGTCTCCCTTCCTCCCTGCAAACAGAACAAAACAAACAAAACCCAAACCCAAACTCCTGGCATTTTCCCAAGCTGTTTACTATGCCTTGAATGGATTTTTGGATTTCCTCTCTTGGCCACCACATGGTTCTTTTCCTTCAAGGTTCAACTTTCTTTTATGCCACTCTGACATCTGCTAAACACTTTATCATAGTTTAATTTGTATTGTAAAGTGCTTGAAGGTTGGGCCTCTATTATTTTTCTTCTTTGGACACTGAGTGCCCAATACTGTGCCTTTCATTGAATACATGACACTTGAATTAAAAACAAGTAATGGTAGAGTGTTCCATTCAATCAGGCTGTAATTAATTTTACAGAAGGAAAAAATTCTGCCCAGCTTTAACAAAACACTGATAATGGTGCAGGTTCCTGATATTGAGCTGTTTCCATAATTTAACTATTTCAATTTATATTATTTCTAATATAGGACTGAGGAAATATAGGTTTGTGTTAGTTTTCGGTAATCATTTACTGTTGTCAGTGACTATTTGCAAAGGGGTTTAAAGTATTGCAAAAACGCTTAAAGTTCAATACCTCTGGACATTTTATTCAGAATGATTTTTTTTCCCCCAGAAGTTCTCTGATAGGACAAGCAGCAACTCAGTTATTTGCTTTGAATAATCAAAACCCAAAAGAAAAATGACAAAGAAATTAAAAAGTTCAGATAGGTAGGTCCGGACTTTATACTAACAGTATCCTTAGGGGTTTTTATGATCTTTTTCAGTTATTTGTGGAAAGTGAAATAGAACTTGGGTTGTATAACCTAAGAATTATTTCACACTTAATATGGAAATGGGTGGCTTGACCATATCTGAACCACTGAATCTGGCGTGGAAGTAGAGAAGTGCTAACAATTAAAAAAAGGAGCAGCAATCAGCATTGGTTGAAGCTAAAAAGATTTTTGTAGGAAGAATTTAAAATTACTTGAGAGGTGACACGAAACCAAAAGGACGCTCAGATCTTAAATCTGCATCTCAGGGATGCTTTCACCCTAAAACTACAGGTGAGTGTAAATTCCCAGGAACTACCCCCACCACATAAGTGTAAGTGATTAGGGAGACATTCAAATGACTGCAGTAGGGACATATTTACCAATATATGAGCTCTCTCGCGCGCTCTCTGTCTCTCTGTCTGTCTCTCTGTCTCTGTCTCTCTGTCTCTCTCTCCCCCACCCCCACCCCCTTGGCAGTGTTCAGGATCAAAGTGACCCTCACCTTCCCTCTTGGCAAGAGGAGCTACAGCTTTAGCAAAACCCACATATGGGGGTGGAGAGAGGTCTGTGACCTACACCTCCTCAGCAGCTCCCTCCGTGTTTCTCTCACGTCGGCTATTGGCCAAGACCATCGCCAATCAGAGTGGGGCAGGCCAGCGAGTGGGCTTTGGTTGGCAGAGGGGGCGTCTCTGTCCCCTTCACCCCCCACTTTCCCCGCCTCCTCCTCCCCGGCCAGAGCTCCCTCCTCGCGGGGAGGGCCTGGAGGGGGCGTGGCTGTGGCTGTGGCCAGGCCGGTGGCGGGGCTGGTGGCTGGCGCTGCTGCTGCTGTGTGCCGTGTGGATGCGGCGGGCTCCGGCGGCCGCGGGTTTGCCGGCTGCTACCAAAGGGGATGAAGAAGCCGTGGCAGAGCCGGTGAGTGCAGGCTGGAGTCCTCGGTCGTTCTTGTCTCGCCTTCCCTTCCTTCCCGAGCTTTGCGGCTCCTCCGGGATGGGGATGGGGGGCAGAAGCAGGAGCTGGAGCTGGGCCCTCGGACCCTGGCGCCTTCTTCCTCCTCTTCCTTCCTCCTCCTCCTCGCGGCCGACTTAGGTCGCTGCGGTCGGCCATGCTCCGGGGCCCGGGCTAGCGGGGGAGCCTAGCTCGGGCCTCGGCGCCGACTGTCTGTCCGCAGCCCCTCCCGCGAGAGATCTTGGTGCTCCCCGCTGCCCGAAGCTGCTGCGGTCGCATCCTCTGCCCTGTCCCTCCCAGGGCGCCTCCGGATGCCTTGTACGGGCCAGGGCCCGGGGTTGCCCGCTCCTCTGACCGCCTGCCTGGAGGGGAGCCCACACCCCTGCCTGCAGCGCAGCTCCGCTCTCCTGCTCGATCGGTCCCCTCCTCTACGTCCCCTTGCAGCCAGGCTCCTGCTCCCTCCCCCTGGACCCACTCCTCTCTATCCCCTCTGCTCCAGGTTCCAGATCTCTTTTCGGCCCACTCTTCTCTAGATTCCCCTCCCCCTCGACCCCTGCCTCCAGACTCCTGCTCTCTCCCCCTGGACCTACTCTCCTCCATCCCTTGTCTCGGACTCCTTCTCTTTACACTGGACCTACTCCTCTCCTCCAAGCACCCCTCCTCCCTCGCCTTCCCTTCCCCGCCTTCCCCCCCCTCCCCGACCCCGGTCACTTCCCCCTCCTCACCCTGCAGCCAGTCTCCTGCTCTCTTCCCCTGGACCCACTCCCTTCCATCCCCTGCCCCCAGGCTTCTGCTGTCTTCCTAGACCCATTCCTCGTCTCCAACTTCCCCTCAACCTTCCCTCCCCTTTGACCCCTGCCCCCAGGTTACTGCTCGGTTCCCTTGGATCCACTCTATTCCTTGTCCCAGGTTCCTTCTCTTTACATTGGACCCACTCTTCTTTAGCCCCCACCCCGCAGCCGGGCTCCTGCACTCTCCCCCTGGACCCATTTCTCTACTCTTGCCATATCCTCCGCAGCCAGACTCTTCCTCTCTTCCACTGGGACCCCCTCCTCTTCATCTAATGCCTCCGGGCTCCTTCCCCCAACACTGGACCTACCCTTCTTCCACCACCTTTCCTGCAGCCAGGCTCCTCCTGCTCCCTTCCAGTGGGACCCACTCCTCTATCTACATCTCTTGTCTCTGAAAGGGTGATCCCCCTCGACCCGCTTCTCGCCTTCCCATCTTCCGAGCAGCTAGGCGCCTGCTATCTTCCACTTGGACCTGTTTTACCCCGTGCTCTTTCCAAGCTTTTTTCTCTCCCAGTTTCCCTGCCCTGGTACTTGGCCAGTTCTCGTTCTTTCCACCTCCAGAGCGATTCCAGGGCACCGCCCCCCTCACCTGCCACCTTTCCCTTCCCTTCTATTCCTACTGTCTGGCTCTCCCCACACTTCCCTCCAGGTGTTTGATCTCCATCCCCCTGCCTGTCCGCCATCTGCTTCCCTCCCCTTAGTGTGTGCTTGGTAAATCTCTGCCTACTCCTCCATCTCCCCTGTCGGCTACTATGGGGTGTCTCATCATCCCCTAGCTCTCTACTCCCCCTTTATCTACTTGCTCTCTGTCCCTTTCTTGCCCTGTGTCCCGGATCCTCTCTGCTCGGTTCATGAGCCTGGGTACTTTGCCCCAGCCTACCCTCCTGTGCCCGCTGCTGGCTATAGCCCCGGTGCCCGCTCGCCTGTGCCCCCCCCCATCCCCATCCCCCAACCTCTGAGAGAGCCCTGGCCTGGACCGCCAAGTAACTCTCAGCCTCAGTAACAATGCTCAGTTCTCGGTCACGGTGGGAAAGCTTTTGGGGAAAGCCTGCAAGCCTCGAGTTGAAGGGGTGAAGCAGAGCCTGGCTAGCCAGGGAGCAGTGTCGCCTTGATTGATAATCCCCAGGAGACTTTCTCTGTGGGGGCCGGGGGTGGGGGTGGGGAGCCTGACTCTTCCGCCACCACATTGAGGATTCAGAGAGTGGAAAAATCTCTTATTCTGCTAGGACTTTCCCTCCCGGTCTCGGGTACTTGCCGGCAATGGCGATTTCTCCCCGGGCTCATAAGCTGCGCTAGGGTTAGTTTCAAAGCTGTCAAAAGAACAAAGTTATTCATTATCACCCAGGAGTAGTAGATCGGTTTGAGCAACCCATTATGTTAGCTGTTGTGGGCTGGATTGTTGTCCTGTTTAGGCATTATGTTAAAGTGTTGCTTTATTCTTACTATTTTTTAAAGCTAAAAATGAAAGAATCAGTTTATTTGATTTGTATACAAGCTTGTCAAAAGATGAGCAAAATATATTTCAAAGGGCATTGATGCTTAACTCTTACAGAATTCATATTTGTTATGAGGTGGAGCATTTGAAATTACTTGTCAGAGATATTGTGATTTCTTTGACTAAAATATGCTTTTTGAAATTTCTGTTATTTTATGGTTTTCATAACATACAGCTTTTAGCTATCATTGAGATTAGTTATTTTTCAGCATGCCTCTAGGGCAGTTTGTACTGAATATTAGTTTCTTGTTTCTGTACACACAAGTTATTCAACTTTGCCTCTCTAGCAGTATAACAATGTAGTAATTCTTGCAAACCAATTCTTTTATCTTCTTGAGAGGTTAGACAAAAGAAAGCTGTCTCTGGCCTTTCCCATAGACCTTTCAGTTTGCCTCTTTCTATCTCCCTCACTCTCTCCCTTTCATTTTAATAGCTTTAACATCACTATGGTATTTTCCTCTACTTTTAAGACCGCCTTGTTAAGTAAGTGAGTAATGATGTTTTTGAAAATTGTTGTGTAGCATTTATATGCTTAAAGCTTTGTGTTTACGTCTGCTCAAATAAGAGTAATTTCCGTGAAACTTTATTTCTAACTTGGGGTACTTATGTTCTGTCTTATTTCATATTGACTTAAAACGCTGTTGACATTTGCTGGTGGAAAAGAGACTTGTTCTAGAGATATAAAAAGAAGTCCTCATAGAGTTTGCCATTGACAGTTTTGAAAGTTGTAGCATTCTTCCACTTATTTTCTTGAAGTGAATATTTAGCATTAAATGATTTGCCATAAACTGCAGATATTTTTTAAATACCAAAAAATGTTTATAAAGCACAGCTTTGAAAGATGATCATGTTAACATCAAAATCTATTATCAGTGACATTTTTATATTTACATGCTTAGTGTTCCTGAGACACTTATCTGTGACAAATGAGCTTTATTAGAAATTATAGGGACATCTTAGTTAAAATAATTTCATAATGAGTCCAAAAAGAATTTGAGACAAAGTGGTATGCTAATTATGGTGGTCCTTTTTTTCAGATTTGCCCCAGTTTCCAGGTCTAAGAGGGTTTTATTTTTGTTTGAAGTGCACTCACAAAATAGGGCAATAATTCAAAAGCTTGCTTCTCATAATCATTGTCCTTCATTTTCATAGTTAATTGCAGTGTAGATGAGGCTCAAAAATACCTATATTATCTTGTTAGAGCCCCCTTTTTTAACCATCTTGTTCACTTCAAAGATTCTGCTGCTTTTCCCAAGGTTGTTGTCTTCTACCAAGGCCTGTCTTCTTTTCTCAAGACCCAATCTCCAAGAGAGTCTATTTTTCTTCTCTCTTGGACTACATACACTTAATTCAATTTTGAGTCTCTTCTCTCCCCAGTCTTGTTTTCCTCTCCTGGAAGTGCTCATCTCCCTGAGGTTCTGTTCATGTCCCTCAAAGCTAACCCTTCTTCTTCAGAGTTTGACCTTTGTCCCAGAACCTATTCTTTCCCAGGGTAGACTCCCCCCTGGGAGAATGGTAATTTTATCCCCAGTGTGTTCTCCTCTCATAGGTCCAGTTCTTTCCCCCCCCAGTGTGTTGTATTTTCTTAATGCTTGGCTCTGCTGCCTCATGACCTAGTCCTTTTCTCAGGATTTGGTCTCAGGGGCCTCTGTTCTCTGTAAAGGAAAAAAAAAAAACGTCTTGGGAGAAGAGCAGTTTTCCCTTATTCATAGCCAGGTCTGCTCTTGGCATCTTTTCTTCTTTTTTTAAAGCTTGTACTTTTATTCTTTTATAACCTATTTTTCTCTTTGGGGACTCTTCTCCCTATCTTGGATTTGGACTCCTTTCTCATGTTTCAGCTCTTTTTTTCTTAGTGTCTTATTCTTCCTTGCTTTTTCAAAGGGTCTCAATCTTAGACTTCTTTCGTAGGGCCTTGACTCTGTGCCTGGTATCCTCCTTAGAACCTGTTGTTCTACTCTTAGAAACCTATTCATGTCTTTCAGAACCTCCACTCTCCTCATCTCAACTCTTGTGGCAATTACTGTCTGAAAGATTCATCTGGCAATTAATCATTCATTGCCTTCTGCATTCTTGCTTTTGTCTTGAACAGATCTTTAAATCTTATTGTTGTTTGCATGTATATGTCTCAAAACCCTAACTAGATTGTGCTCTTTTGGGGAAGGGATCCTGTATTACATTTCCCAAATCATTTATGTTCTGTGAATGTAGTAGGCCCTTAAATATGTTTAATTTTGCCAGTCAATAAACTTTTTTTTTTGATGTGACAAGAACTGTGCTAAGCACTGGGGATACAAAGAAAGGCATTTAACAGCCTCTGCTCTCAAGGAGTTTACAGTCTAGCGGGACAGATAACATGCAAATGACTGTGAAAACCAGCTCTATACAGTTTAAATTGGAGATAAACAACCAGGAGGAAAAGCCCTGGAATTAACAGGGATTAGGAAAAGTTTCATGTGGAACATGAGATTCTCACAGTCCCCGAATATAGTCGCCAGGTAGTCCTTCAAAGTATCATTATCCTTATTTTAGAGATAGAGAAACTGAGGCTCATTTAAGTTAAATAGCTTATTCAAGGTCATGACTAATAAATGGCAGAATCAAGACTCATGCCCTAGTCATCATTCTTAAAGTCTTTGTTCTTCTGCAACACCCTCCCTCCCTCCCTCCCTCCCTTTCTCTCTCTCTCTCTCTCTCTCTCTCTCTCTCTCTCTCTCTCTCTCCCTCTCTCTCTCTCTCTCTCTCTCTCTCTCTCATTTCTCTGCCTTTCTGTTTCTCTCTGCCTCTCTGTCCTTCTGTTCCTCCACCCAGTAATTCTGGACCAGTATTTGGATTGTACAGTCACAATTGGCCCTCAAGTGCCTGTGAGACTCTTCATTCCCCCCAAAGCTTTTACTAGAGTGGTGGCACTGAGTAGTGAAAAAACCAGTCAACTTAGAGTCAGATGACCCTGGGTTAATGTCCTGTTTGAGGTAATTAGGCTAATTTCTTGAGCATTAGCTTTGGTACTTTTCTTCCAGGGTGACTTTTTTTAGGAGAAAAGTACTTTAGCGGCTCTCCAGTGCTACATGAATTTGAGTTCTTAAGAAAATTTGCCCTATTCTTGAGGGCTTCAGGAGTTTTACTGATTCTGTTGTTTCCTGGCTGTGTTGCATTTTAAAAAAAATTATGATTCACTGTGTGTTTAAAGTATTGCTTCCTTGTAGTTGTTGCTTTTTTCCTTTTGTTTTTTTCTGTTTCAGTGCATCCTAGAGCAGCCCTTTACAACTCAAACAGAGCCCAACAGAATTGTGTTACAAGGAATAAGCTTCTGTGCTGATTGGATGGAGAAACTATCTTGCCATATTGCAAATGTGGCTTAGCTTCAGCTGATGGCAATGAAACTTTGTTCTAGGTGCCCAATAGATGTTCAGTGAATACTGGTTCACTGATTAATTTGCCTTGTACTCTTCTGTGAAGTTGGGACACTACCACCACCCTTTAATTTAGTCTGGTGGTTGATGAAGCACATGTTTTTAAACCTCTCGAAGTAGGCATTTGCTTTGTTTTTCTTCTTTATCAGTTAGTGCTGCATGGAAGAAGGCACTGCCCCGGTAGCAGACCTCAGAGCTGTAAATCTTGGCAATGTTTTCCTTCCAAATACATTTGGATTTAATATTCATCCAAAGGCTCATTGTGCCAGATTTGTTTTCTGTGAGGCATTGAATTTCTCATGGCAGGCACCTGATGTCTCTGAGCTCCAGAGTTGACCACTTGAGCCTTCAATAGCAGGGTTTTTGAAAAGTGTATTACGTATTTAACAAGTGTTTGAGTAACTACAAGGTGTTGACCAATCTACTGGGCATTTTGATGCCTAATATTGGATAGGATCCCTGCATTCTTGATGATCTAACAGCACAGTGCAACTTTTTACACTTTAATTGGATTAAGGATCCTTTGAGTCAGCCAGTTAGTCAACAAGCATTTATTAAGTACTTACTATGTACCAGGCACTGTGCTAAGTGTTGAGGACACGAAGAAAGCCAACTGCAAACTCCCTATCTGTCCTCTCTGGCCACCCCAAGTCTCCACTATTAAGGAGTGGACCTTATAATTTCAGTGTGTCCAATAGGACAAGATGATTAATAACTAACTACAAATATCTTAGTGTCCAGTAGGACAGGATGGTTAATAATTTTATCTACAAAACTTTCAATATTTATAAGATTATGACATTTGTAGCATTTCATTATTTAGTCATTCGAATACCCATTGACTACAGATTTCCAGAGATCAAATACTCTTCATTCACTGTATGTGCAGATTTTGTGTGATCCTTTTTAGGGATCTATAACAACTCTCTCTTCATGTTTAATACCTTTACATCACAACTCTATGTCTTCCACCTAAAGGCACTCAATGCATCAAGATAGCTTTTTCTTAAAGAATATAGTTCACTTCTTAGAGCTTTTCTATAATCAAGCTGCCCTTTCAGCTTTTTATGGACATTATCAGTCAGTCAGGCAATAGGCTTTACTGTATGCCAGGCACTGTGCTAAGTGCTGGGATGAAAGACTAAAGACAGTCGCTATTCGAGAGGAATACACAGTTTAATGGAGAGACAACAAGGGCCTGTACATATGAGATAAATAGGAAATAATTAACAGATGGAAGACACTAGAAGTGAGGGGCTGGGAAAGGCTTTCTCTAGAAGGTAGAAGTTTCACTGAGACTTTAAGGAAGATAGGGAGATCAGGAGGTTGAGTTGAGGAGGGAGAGCATTCCAGGCCTGAGGGATAGCTGGAGAAAATGCCCGGGAGAGGTATTCACTTGCTCTACACAGTAAATTCATTTGACATGATCACCATTTTAGTATATTCGTATTTTATGGTACAGGTAGTAACCTTGGATGATAGGGCTTTTGATTCCATTATGTTTTCTACACAGAACAAGAGATGAGCCTTAAAAGAACATATACAGAGAAAGGGCAGCTTTGCTTATGCTAATGCTGTGAGTCTGAGAGACATCACTGCTGGTCAGAACCTCTTTCTTTTGTAGAAACATTATAAACTTTGCAAACACTTTATAAAAGATATGCATAAATACAAATCCCATAATAAGTGACTTTTCTTTGGACTGTTTTGGATGGTCCATAATATATTGTTTCTTTTTTTAAATTTTATTTAGTTTATTTAATATATTTAGTTTTTAGCATTGATTCTCACAAGAGTTTGAATTACGAATTTTCTCCCCATTTCTACCCTCCCCCCCACTCCAAGATGGTGTATATTCTGGTTGCCCCATTCCCCAGTCAGCCCTCCTTCCTGTCACCCCACTCCCCTCCCATCCCCCTTTCCTTTCTTCTCTTGTAGGGCAAGATAAATTTCTATGCCCTATTGCCTGTGTATCTTATTTCCTAATTGCATGCAAAAACTTTTTTTTTTGTTTTTGAATGTCTGTTTTTAAAACTTTGAGTTCTACGTTCTCACCCCTCTTCCCTCCCTGCCCACCCTCCCTAAGAAGGCAAGCAATTCAACATAGGCCACATGTGTATCATTATGTTAAACCCTTCCCCAATACTCATGTTGTGAAAGATTAACTATGTTTTGCTCCTTCCTAACCTATCCCCCTTTATTGAATTTTCTCCATTGACCCTGTCCCTTTTCAAAAGTGTTGGTTTTTGATTACCTGCTCCCCTTATCTGCCCTCCTTTCTGTCATCCTCCCTTTTTTATCTTCCTTCTCCTTCTTTCCTGTGAGATAAGATACCCAATTGAGTATGTATGGTATTCCCTCCTCAGGTCAAATCTGATGAGAGCAAGATTTACTCATTCTTCCTCACCTGCCCCCTCTTCGCTTCCTACAGAACCACTTTTTCTTGCCACTTTTATGTGAGATAATTTACCCCATTCTATCTCTCCCTTTCTCCTTCTCTCAATACATTCCTCTCTCATCCCTTAATTTGATTTTATTTTTTTAGATATCATCCCTTCATATTCAACTCACCCTGTGTCCTCTGTCTATATATATATATATATGTAGATATATAGTGTATATATATATATATATGTAGATATATTGTGTATATATATCTACATATATACCTACATAAACACACATATATGTGTATGTATATATATATACACACACATACACATATATGTGCATATTCCTTTCAGCTACTATGATACTGAAGTTTCATGAATCATACACATCATCTTTCCATGTAGGAATATAAACAAAACAGTTCAACTTTAGTAAGTCCCTTATGATTTCTCTTTCTTGTTTACCTTTTCATGCTTCTCTTGATTCTTGTGTTTGAAAGTCAAATTTTCTATTCAGCTCTGGTCTTTTCACTGAGAAAGCTTGAAAGTCCTCTATTTTGTTGAAAGTCCATATTTTCCCTTGGAGCATGATACTCAGTTTTGCTGGGTAGGTGATTCTTGGTTTTAATCCTAGCTCCACTGACGTCTGGAATATCGTATTCCAAGCCCTTAATGTGGAAGCTGCTAGATCCTGTGTTATCCTGATTGTTTTTCCACAATACTCAAATTGTTTCTTTCTGGCTGCTTGCAGTATTTTCTCCTTGACCTGGGAGCTCTGGCGACAATATTCCTGGGAGTTTTCTTTTTGGGATCTTGTTGAGGAGGTGATCTGTGGATTCTTTCAATTTCTATTTTACCCTCTGGCTCTAGAATATCAGGGTAGTTCTCCTTGATAATTTCTTGAAAGATGATATCTAGGCTCTTTTTTTTTGATCATGGCTTTCAGGTAGTCCAATAATTTTTAAATTCTCTCTCCTGGATCTATTTTCTAGGTCAGTGGTTTTTCCAATGACATATTTCACATTGTCTTCTACTTTTTCATTCCTTTGGTTCTGTTTTATAATATCTTGATGTCTAATAAAGTCACTAGCTTCCACTTGTTCCAGTCTCATTTTTAAGGTAGTATTTTCTTCAGTGGTCTTTTGGACCTCCTTTTCCATTTGGCTAATTCTGCCTTTCAAGGCATTCTTCTCCTCATTGGCTTTTTGGAGCTCTTTTGCCATTTGTGTTAGTCTATTTTTTAAGGTGTTGTTTTCTTCAATTTTTTTTCAGTATTTTTTTGGGTCTCCTTTAGCAATTCATTGACTTGTTTTTCATGGTTTTCTTGCATCCTTCTCATTTCTCTTCCCAATTTTTCCTCTACTTCTCTAACTTGCTTTTCCAAATCCCTTTTGAGCTCTTCCGTGTCCTGAGAGCAGTTCATGTTTTTCTTGGAGGATTTTGATGTAGGCTCTTTGACTTTGTTGACTTCTTCTGGCTGTATGTTTTGGTCTTCTTTGTCACCAAAGAAAGATTCCAAAGTCTGAGACTGAATGTGAGTGTGTTTTCACTGCCTGGCCATGTTCCCAGCCAACTTACTTGACCCTTGGGTTTTTCAGCAGGGTATGACTGCTTGTAAAGTAAAGAGTACTTTGTTTCAAGCTTGAGGGGATGCACCGTTGATTTCAGAGCTATTTCTATACAGCCAGCTCTGCCACACCACCACTCCTCCTTCTGCCAACCCAGACCTGATGCAAATCTGAAGCAGGCTCTGCACTCCTGCTCTGATCTGCCACTTAATTTCTCCCACCAGGTGGGCCTGGGGCCAGAAGCAACTGCAACTGTAGTTCTGTAGCTGCACCCCCCACCCCTCACCCCCGTCCCCAGAGCAGTGGCCGAACCAGGAACTCTTTTCACTCTGTCCCCTGCAGCTTTTCCCACGAACCTTCTCTGTTGTCTTTGGTGTTTGTGGGTTGAGAAGTCTGCTAACTGCCACAGCTCACTGATTCAGGGCACTAGGGCCTGTTCCGCATGGCTCCTGGTCTGGTTGGTCCTGCCGCTGCTCACGCTGGACTCCGCTCCCCTCTGCTCTGTGCATGATAGACTTCATCCAGTGACCATCCAGGCTGTCCTGGGCTGGATCCCTGCTTCCCTCTGCTATTTTGTGGGTTCTACCGCTCTGGAATTTGTTCAGAGCCATTTTTATAGGTTTTTGGAGGGACCTGGTGGGGAGCTCACACAAGTCCCTGCTTTCCACCTGCCATCTTGGGTGCACTCCCCATATTGTTTCTTTTAGTACATTTTCATCAAGGCTCAACTTTATTTGATTAGAAAAAAAATACCTTCCCTCAAAAAACCAGAAATCTGCTGCTAAATTCACTGGAGAATTCTAATTACAAATCTGTTAGAAATACTTTTGCATCATTTAATCATTCTTTTTAATGGCCCTGTGAGGAAGTGTGCTTTAAATAATTGTCTTTGCTTTCCAAGAGAACACTACAGTATTCAGAGTATAAGTAACTTTTCACAGACAATGAAGTTAGTTGCAGAACCAAGATCAAAATTTATCATTGAATTTCTGAACTTTTACCCCCATTGAACCACCTAATGTCAGTCCTAAAGAGAGTTTTATTTTTTTCATTTCTATTCCTATATTTTGTTCCTAGAAAAAAAAATTTTTATGATCACATTTTTTTGTTCCTGAGAAATTCTGAGGCTTTTTGGAAAAGCCTTTTAGAGAGTTAAATGTTTAGAGTAGAATGTCTCTTTCAAGCTGTGTATAAATATATTTGGTCACTTATTCTTGCTATTTCACAAATAAGATAGATTGAGATGTTTGTGACTCATCTTCCTTAGTTTGCTAGATTTCTAATGATTTTTGTGGGGAAATATTAACTATTCCAAGACCCAGATAAAGTGCTGCCTGTTCCATGAAAATTTCCCTGACTACCTTCTTTAACTTTTCTCTTCTCTAATCTCCTCTAGCTCTTTTAGACCAGGGCTTCTTAAACTTTTTCCAATCTTGACCCCTTCAGCACTTCTTAAACTGTGGGGTTGAGACCCGTAGTTCAAGATGTGCTGTCTAGTCCGTATTACACAATATCGCACTGCATTCAATCACATGTCAATCAAACAACAAGCATTTGTTAAGTGGTTACAGTGTGCCAAGTGAGGTAGTTAAGTGGTTCAGTGGATAGAGTACTGGGCCTGAAGTCAGAAAGACTCATATTCAAATCCCACTTCAGATACCTACTTAGTTGTGTGACCCTGGGCAAGTCACTTAACCCTGTTTGTCTAACTTCCTCATCTATTGGAGAGGCATAGATGTGAGGTGATGAGGGGTTTAACCAGGGTGCATTTGGCTGTCATTTTATAACATCAGCACCAAGAGCGACATCCAGCATTTGTCCAGCACTCTAAGGTTTACAGACACTTTGCACATGTTATCTCATTTGATGTTCATTGCTATCACTGTCCCCATTTTACAGGTGAGAAAACACAGGCTAGGAGAGATGAATTGACTCGTTCTGAGCCACTTACATTTATGTTGGTATTGTTTCCCTAGCCACAGTGTAGACTTTTTCTTTGGCATTGCTCTAAGCGCTTATTGAAATCCGATTGGCTTTGAAGACTTTATTAGAGAGTAAGCTTCGTAGCGGTTTGGATCATTTTGTGCTTGTGTTTTGTAAAGCATCTGACACGATGCCATATGTTTATTAATTGTTGTAGTGACACGACTTATTCTGCCAACTCACATGCATACTAGGAGGTCAGGTTCCTTAGAACAAGATTATATCTCCCCTTAGGTACCCCTGAAGGGCAAATTATTCCCAAGAAGGGCTTTTTCTGGTGCCATCAGCTTGAGTCACTATTTCAGTGTATTTTCCCCACTGGCAGTCATCAATGATTAGCACACCAGTTTCCTTTAACTCATTAAACTCAATTAGTTTCTAAAAAGGACCATTAATTGTGAAGCTACAAGGAAAAACAGAAATACAAATGTTTTTCCCAAATACTCTCTCCTATATACTACCTTGGTTCATGGTGAGAATGGGCTCAAGCTTAAAAGCAACTTATGCACAGCATTCACTCCACCAAGAATAACTATAGCTCCATCTTGGCTACCTGGCTACCTTTGATCTCTGCTAGGTTAAACTGGAGCTTTGCTCCTTATCATCTGGCATCTGGCAAATCTCTGCATGGAGTTCAGCTCCCAGACTTCTGGTGGCTTGCTCTAATGACCTTTTGAAGCACACAAGATTGTAGTCATCTCCAGTATTCCTTTACCTAAAAGCAGAAAAGAGTGCCAGAAGCAGCAGCAGGACCATGTGCTCTTGGCTTCATGTTGCTCTTGAGTGGGGACATAAAGGTACGTTCAGAGGCTTTGAGTTTTACTTTCTAGGATGAAAGAAATACACAAAGCAATTCTACTTTTTTCCAGGTTAGTTCCTTTTGAAATCATGCCTTGCTCTAGCTCAGAAACTAGTCAAAAAGCTCCTCTTTTCTACATGGTCAGCAGATCAGAACTGGTCATAGAGTGTCTGCATATGCTCCGAATCATGAAGACCTTATATCATCATGCCTTTCTAGAATCAGTCTTGCTATTCTCTTCCACATGGGTTCTGCATTAGCCAAACATGCTAAGAATGCTCACTAACCCTCCATTGTTTTATTTAGCGGTCTTGTCAATCATTCTGTCTGTCTTGAGCAAGAGTAAACACCAGATTTGAAAATTGGTTCATGTGACTGATATAGACTATCTAAATTTATAAGCCTTTCCTGCTAGAGATGGTCTATCGTTATTCCCAAGTTTATTTTCCTAGGATAATAGGAAGGTAATAAAGTAAAGCTTATCTATGTTAGTGACTTTGTGACCTTGGTTTTGTATTTCTCTATTTCTTCCTCATATACAGCCTTCTTGAAGCCTTGTAATCTGACTTCTGCCCTTACCCCTTTACTGAAACTGTTTTTTCTCAGAGGTCATTGATCATCTTCTAATATCCAGGTCTAATGGCGTTCCCTCCCAGTATTATCCTCCTTGATCTTTCTTTTATTTCTGGCAATATTGATGTTCCCTCCTGCATACTGTCTATTCCCTTGGCTTCAGAGATACCATACTTTCTCCTACCTGTCCGTAATCTGATAACCTCTTCTTTGTTGGTTTTCTGTCCTCTTCCTGACTTTGCTATATGGGTGTTCTTTAGGGATCCATAGTTGGTTAACTCCTCTCCTTCCCTTTTCCCCCAGATGTTCCTTGTCTTTGTAGTTTAATCCTTCCTATTTCTACTGGTATACAATTCCACATCTACATCTCTCACATATATTCCTTCCTTTGTTTTCACTGTCACACCCTAATACTGACCCTTATTGCCATTTGCTGGTATAAATAAATTGACTTCCTAAAAGTTCTCCCCACTTCATCACTCTCTCCCTATTATCATTGTCTGAATAATCTTTCTCACTCGTGTAGCTTTGCATATCACTTCTGCTCAGAAATCTTCAGTAACTACCCATTGCTTTCCAAATAAAGTTTAGATTTCTTTGCCTGGAGTTTGAGGCTCTCCGTGATCTAGTCCAATTCCTTCTTTCCAGCCTTAATCTCATGTTTGTATCCTCTCCACACTCTATGGTCTTGTTTTTCTCCCTGACATGTGAATTGCTCATAAACTATTTCCTAGGGTTATAATACCCTCCCTCTCCCTCTCAGGTTGTTGAGTTCCTACCCATTCTTCAAAGGTCAGCTTAGATGCTACCTGTTCTATGAAGCTTATTGTCATCCTATTTGGTAAAGACCTTTTTTCTTCAGTCACAGAGTGTTTCATTCGCAGCTCTCTTAGGCACTGAAAATGTAACACATTTTGCAGTTCTCTGCGTTTGTGTCCTTGTCCTACTTAGATTATAAGTTCCATGAGGGTTAAACTTTGTATCTCCTTAGTGTTACGACACCAGATTAAGAATAGAGTAGGTACCTAACAAAATATGTATTGAATATAATCGATGATTATATAAATGAACTTTGTGATAGAAAATGCTCTGTATAATTGTAAAATGTTATATATTATTATTTCTCACAAATGGATATCTGTTTTTCTTGTATCTGAACTATAATATAAAACTTCTCCTAATGAGAGTTGGAAGGGTGGTAGTGGGTTAGCCATTCCTGTAGGGCAGGTGCTACTTAGTTCAGTCCCATAGTTCTCTGAGCTTTCTTGGATCCCAACTCTCAGCCTTTTCTGAGGGCTAGGTATTTAACTTCAGGGGTATTAAATAATGATAATTGTTTTTGGATAACTGACTGTTTGCTGTACCAGAAGAGCCTGAAAATGCAGACTGTGAAATTGACTGCCTTGTTAATTCCCTGAAGAAATACTGGTAGCTTGATGGAGTGGAAAGAAACCTTGCTCTTCAGTTGTCAGGAGACTACATTTTAATCTTAGCTCTGCTCCTTTTCAAGCCTCAGTTTTCCTTATCTGTAAAATGTGAATACTGCCACTTGTGCTTCTATCTTACAGAGTTTCTTATGAGGAAGAGTGCCTTGTAAAGCTTGAACCATTACACAAATGTATTGTTATTTTGTAATAATAATGATGAGTAAGAAAAACTAGACAGCATTTTTGCATTCTTGTCCTGTTAATGTTTTACTTTCCTTTTCAACTATCCTTTTCTCTTTTTTATTTTTAAAGAAGCACTAGAGAAAATGGTAAGAGAGGAATCAAAAATATTATTTCATTTTAGGGCAGTGGTTATATTTATGGCTCTTTGGAATAGCTGTTAATTAACCATAAAAGTTATTTAGAGTGTTACCTAAATTGGCATTAAAAATTTTCCCATTAAGCATTTGCTGGAAGACCTATCCCAGGCAAATGCAAAAAATATTAAATAGTAATCCTAAAACTGAAGTGAAGAACCTTTTCTCATTAGGCCAAAAGCAATTCGAAGAAGTCCCTCGTCCTTTCCCCATCCCCATCAGGCTTCGTGTAATGGAAGTTATATGTTCAGTGTAAAAAATCAGATTGGATTTTCTGCATAACATTATGTATCAAAGCTAACGTAAAGAGCATGTTCATTCTTTCATACTTTCAAAAAATTTTAAGTGCACAAAAGGAAATCTTATTTTAATGACTTATTGGCATTTACTGCTTTTGAAGTAAACACTTGATGTTTTGCTCTGACATCATTGTGTTCTGCTTCATTTGGCCTTCCAAAGTGAGCAGCTGTCATTGAGTCAAGTAGTTGGTAAAAATGCTGATTTTCATCAGGGCTTCCCATGAAGCTGGGCTTAAAAAGAATGGAACAGTTTTTTGAGCCTTGTGTAACTAATTGCATTAGAACCCCAGCTATGGAGGCAAACAAGAAAGAACCTTTTGCTCATTGGTAAGGTGTTGTCACTATTGTATTAAGATGTACCTTAATTAACATTTGTTTAGAAAGTATACATAAAGGCCAAAATCTGGGTAACAAAAAAGTCAGGGTTAGACACCATGTTGGCTAGTCCTAACCCTAACCCCAGGGAATAAAATTGAAGATATAGCTATCTTCTTGGTGCTTCTGCTATTTTGAGTTGTTTTGTGCACATGTAGTTGACTCTTGGGGGCAGCTAGGTGGCTTAGTGGATAGAGTGCTGGACTTGAAGTCAGAAAGACTTATTTTCATGAGTTCAAATCTGGTGTCAGATACTTACTAGCAGTGGGATCCTAGACAAGTCACTTAACCCTGTTTGCCTCAGTTTCCTCATCTGTAAAATGAACTGAAGAAGCAAATGGCAAACCGCTTAAATATTTTTGCCAAGAAAACCCCAAATCAGGTCACAAAGAGTCCAGCATGACTCAATGACTGAACAACAGTTGACTCTTGAAGTATAACATGTTAGTTTTTTCAGATTTATAATTTAGTTCACTGCTGTATTGTATCCTTAAAAGCCATCTCAGAAAGGTACAGTACCATACAGTAAACATGTATTAAGTGCCTACTATGTACTAAGCACTGGTAACACAAATAAGACAAAAAACAGTCCCTGCCTTACAAGAGGTTATAGGCCGATGGGGGAAGGCGATAAATACACAAAAGGAAGCTTAAAAAGCTGGACCAGAGCTACACCACGTTGTTAATACTATTCTTAGAATATTCCTAGGATGGAACATGACTATCTAGCTGTAGTGTGACTAGGGCAGAGTGAAGCACACCCTTGCATTCCGGACACTGTGCTTCTTTGAATATAGCCAAAGATGATGCTAGCTTTTGGGGGACTACTCTGCCAGACTGCTCCAATGCAAGAGCATCATGTTCCTTGGAGTTCAAACCAAGCAGAGCTGCAGATGGAAACTGGTGAGAAACAATTCTTTTCTCATGTCCCTTATATCTTTCTTATGTCCTTTATAGCCACTGTATCTCCTACAGTCATGGTCTTATACCACTATATGGTACCCTTCATGGGGAAGGAGAATTGCTAACAAAGTTTATGAGGGACTTGGGGCAGTCGGGTCTAAATCACAGTTGAAATGGAATGAGCAAACAGAGTGAACCTATTAAATATAGATGCTTCTAAGGCAAAATGTAGAATAAACAGATTGATAAAATCTGAGTCCATTGGTTGGCTGCATGGTATAGTAGGAAGAATGATTTGGAGCCAGGGCATCTGAGATGGAATACTGGCACTACCACATATTACTTCAGTGACCTTGGGCAAATCCCAGTGACCTTAGGTTCCTCATCTGGTAAGAACATATTGGACTAGAGAGTTTCCTGCACTGAATCTGTGTTCCTCTATACTTAAGCCTGAATAAAGAATCTGCTCTAAAAAATTTCCAAGCAATGCTGATCCAGTCTTTGTGTAGAGATTGCCACTAACAGAGAACTCTCTACTAAAGGAGGCTGCCCATTTACTTTTGGACAGCTTCAGTGATGAGGAAGTTCTTTCTTACATGAAGCCATTCTCTGCTTCGGCCTATTGCTTTCATCTGTGCCCTCTGTGGCATTCTCTCTTTGTAACAGTAAAGCATTCCCTCTTCGGAAGAGCCTTTCAGATAGTTCTCCTGTTCTCCCTTAAGTCTTCTCTTTTCTTATCTTTAATTTCTTCAGTCAGTTCTCCTGTGGCTCAAGTCTCCAGGCCCTTCCCTGTCTTCTCCTTGTCATCTTCTTTTCTCTCTTCTATGCCTGTTCCATTTTGTTAATATTCTTAGAGTATGCCTAGGACAGAACATAACTATCTAGATGTAGTGTAACTAGGGCAGAGTATAGCATGCCCTCTCATTCTGGACACTGTGCTTCTAGAAATGTAGCCTAAGATGATAGATTTTGAGGGGCTACTATATCAGCTTGTTGACTCATATTATACTTTTAGTCTGTAAAATGCCCTAGTTTTTCCTTCCTGAACTGTTATTTAGCTATATCTTTGCCTTGTTCGTGTGCCATTGATTGTTTTGAACCCATGTATAAAATTTGAAATGTAATGAGGTTAGATTTGGCTCATTGTTAGAGACTGTTGGAATCTATTTGAATCTTGATTTTGTCATCCAAAATGACAGATAGTCCTCTCAGCTTTATGTCATCTGCAAATCTGATAAATGTGGCAACTATACCTTCATCCAAGTCAGTGTTAAAATGTTCAACATAGGGCCAAAGAGAGATCTTTGGAGCACTTCACTAACTACTTGTTTAACATTGAACCATTAATGATTACTCTTTGGGTCTAGTCATTTACCAGCTAACTGTACTGCCATTTAACTCATATATTATCTGCAAGGGCAGCAGATACTTTGTCAGGTGCTTTGCTAAAAATCTAGGTATACTATCCATATTTTATTTCCTAGCTTTACCAATCTAGTAATCCTGTTTGAAAAGGCTAGTCTGTCACCATCTGTTCCTGATGAACTATGCTCTTAGTGTCTTTTCCTTGCCTATTTACATATATGTTTGTACTAATGATTGTAGATTCTGAGCTTCAACTAGTATGCTTTTCATTTGTACAAATCAGTCACAATGATATCATTAACTCTTAATTGTGAAACATTTTCTAACCAAGAATGCAAAAACAAGAATAATCACAACATAATTATCTGCTCATAAATCTGGGTCATGTTCTTCCACCAATGCATACACTGGGGGAAGGGTGCAAATAGACACAAATTTTGAGAAACCTAGCAGTAAGACACAGGAATTGGGAAACATGTCTACCTTGGGCTCCTCATAATTCTGGATTGAAGGTCTAGATATCTGTGATCTCTTTAGAGAATGATTTATATCACATGTCATCTGCTGTTCATGTGAACCTCTCCACTTCTGCTAGAAAGAGACACTTCTTTGCTACTCTTGGACTATTGAAATGGTGTTAAGCTCTTTTAGGTAAAAGCAGCCTTCTTCAGAACTTCTCAGGATTGATTCTTTGGCTAAGAAAAGAGGCAACTTGACACTTTTTTTAAAGTAAAAAAAAGTTCCTGTTAATCCTGAGCTCTTTAAAGCTTATACAAGTGCATTCTTTATAAGCTTTGAGGGATTTACCTTCTCTCAAGCTCCCGATGGCTCTTGAGCAGGGATTCTTAATCTTTTTGTGTGTGTCATGTACCCCTTTGGAAGTCTAGTGAAGCCTATTAACCCTTCCTTAGAGCAATGTTTTTAAATACATAAAATAAAATACATAATATTGTGAAGGAAATAAATTATATTGAGATACAGTTATCAAATTTTTAAAAAAAGTCTCTGAATTCAAGGTTAATAGTCCACAGGTTAAGGTAGCCTTTCCCCAGCTAATGCTGAAAACAGCATAGGATGATTCTTTCCCCAATCAGCTCCCAGCATCACAACTTTCCTCTAATCAGATCAGTTCCCTTCGTCAGCTTCAGAACTTGCCTGATAGGTGTGTGCACCTTCTCAGATCCATTGACTTCTGTATCTTACCTTCTGAAAACAGCTTTTCTTGTTGATTTCTCTCTGTCTTCTCAAGCTGGCTTCTTAACCTTCTGATGTGGCTTCTAATGCCTTAACTCATGCATTATGACCTGTCTCTAACTTAGGTCGAGAAATCAAACCAAACCAAGACAAAAAAAGCCTTATGTCTAGAAGTCAGATATGACACACATAACTGTGTGATACAATAGGCTCATTGTTTTAAAACATTTCTTGATTCAGTTTCCTAGTAATAAAATTCCAGAAATAAAACCTATATAAATATATAATTCAGCATACTATGTAAATTAGTTTCTGAGAAAAAAAACCCCGGCAGCCATCAGTCAGTATTTTTGCCTTAGAGAAAGATTTTTTTTCTCTCATACCTCATCAGTACTTTTATCTAAAGGATTGATTTCTCTCAAGTCCTCAGAACTGTATGTGTTTCTGTGTTTCTCATACTGATGAATTTTTTTCTGCTCTTCTTAGCAAATAAACTGTCTACATAAGAAAAAGGTAAGGCTTTCCACACAATTTTAGTGTAATAAGGAACCTTTGAGGTCTTGTAGTCCAACCCCCTATTTTAATGATGAGACTACCTATAGTTCTAAAACAATTTCCATTAATTGAACACTCCATTCTCTTCCCTTTTTTTCAAAATCAGGACACTTGTATGTTTCTAGTGGAGCCTCCAGGATCTGCTACTGGGCCCATGGGGAGTTGGGGTATTGTTTCACTCCTTGTTTTTGTACCCAAGCATGGAGTTTGGGCTGGGATTCAGTCCTGTGGGAGCCTGCTCCCAATCAGAGCCTTTAGGCACCTTGTTCTCACACTTATTGGATCATTAAGGCTGGCTCCCTGTGGACAATTTTAATTATACCAAATTAGAAGGTTCTCTATACAATATGAATCAGGTATGGGGCTGGTAATGTATTCCTACACACTCAAGAGAAAGGGTAAACGTAAGAGAAAACAACCTTGCAAACATGCACTAGCAAAACAACATTCAGTAACTTAAGATAACTACTGATTCAAGAATATTGGCAGAGAACTTTTTTTTTCTTTTCCACCACATAACTGTGCCCTAAAAGTTGGATTTCATGGTTTGTTTTTTAGGTAGTCCAGTAATTTTTAAATTATCTCTCCTGGATCTATTTTCCAGGTCAGTGGTTTTTCCAATGCGATATTTCACATTGTCTTCCATTTTTTCATTCCTTTGGATCTGTTTTATAATATCTTGATTTCTCATAAAGTCACTAGCTTCCACTTGCTCCAATCTAATTTTTAAAGTAGTATTTTCTTCAGTGGTCTTTTTGACCTCCTTTTCCATTTGTCTAATTCTGCCTTTCAAGGCATTCTTCTCCTCATTGGCTTTTTGGAGCTCTTTTGCCATTTGAGTTAGTCTATTTTTTAAGGTGTTGTTTTCTTCAGTGTATTTTTCAGTATTTTTTTGGGTCTCCTTTAGCAAGTCATTGACTTGTTTTTCATGGTTTTCTCACATCCTTTTCATTTCTCTTCCCAATTTTTCCTCTATTTCTCTAACTTGCTTTTCCAAATCCTTTTTGAGCTCTTCCATGGCCTGGGACCAGTTCATGTTTTTCTTGGAGGTTTCTGTTGTAGGCTCTTTGACTTTGTTAACTTCTGTCTGTATGTTTTGGTCTTCTTTGTCACTAAAGAAAGAATCCAAAGTCTGAGACTGAATCTGGGCACGTTTTCGCTGCCTGGCCATACTCCCAACCAACTAACTTGACCCTTGAGTTTTTCAGTGGGGTATGACTGCTTGTAGACTAAAGAGTTCTATGTTCCATGTTTGGTGGGGAGGTGCCAGCTCTGTCACACCAGCACTACTCCTTCCCCAAGAACCCCCAACCCGGACTGGGCTTAGATCTTCAGCAGGCTGAGCACTCCTGCTCTGATCCGCCACTTAATTCCTCCCACCAGGTGGGCCTGGAGCCGGAAGTAACAACAGCTGTAGCTGCCCCACCTCCGCTGCCCCCGGGGCTGGAAGCCGAACCGCGAACTCCTTCCACTCCCGCAGCTTTTCCCACTAACCTTCTCCGCAGTCTTTGGTGTTTGTGGGTTGAGAAGTCTGGTAACTGCCGCAGCTCACTGATTTAGGGTGCTAGGGCTCCCTCCGCCTGGCCCCTGGTCTGGTTGGTCCACGCTGCTCAGGCTGGGCTCTGCCCCACTCTGCTCCCAGCTCCCAGCTCCCAGCTCCGAGCTCAGTGTGGGATAGACCTCACCCAGAGACCATCCAGGCTGTCCTGGGCTGGAGCCCTGCTTCCCTCTGCTGTTTTGTGGGTTCTGCAGTTCTAGAATTGGTTCAGAGCCATTTTTTATAGGTTTTTGGAGGGACTTGGCAGGGAGCTCACGCTGGTCCCTGCTTTCCGCCGCAATCTTGGCTCCGCCCCACATGGTTTGTTTTTTAAAAATCTTTTTAGAGTTGATAATTGTGTGCAGAATAACTTTGCTTATAAATAGATCCAGTTTTTTGTTCTTTCAAAATGTTCAGTTCCTCTTCAGAATCTGAAAGAATTAAAACAAATTAGCCTCTACTTTCAAGTGGATTTTGTGCAAAATTGCCCATGCGTTAGCTTCATGTTCTCTTTAGACTGAACTGTCACATAAATAGTCTTTTTAAAAGTATTAGATTTAGTATTGGAGATTTTTTGTTCTGTGACTCATGACAACATTTAAAACAGTTGCTTATGTTTGAAAGGGAGAACATGTGGGCAACCATGGAGGGTGTTTTTTTTGATTTTGGGGGTGTTTCTTCTTCATGGAATGTGAAGCCCACATTCAACCACTTTGAATTTAATTTTTGTTAAATTAAAAATAAATTTTGTGTAATTTTCTCCTAATTTTTAACACGCTAATTAAATAAGTGCCTAAGAATCAATATAGTTCTATTGAAATTTTAGATGGTAGGTCTTGAGCCCAGGCTCAAGTTTAGATGTGCTCATAAATACTGTTACTATTGATTGACACTTGAAGGGTCAAATGACTTCCCCAGTGTCTTGTTATAATTATTCCTTTTCCTGGATTCTTTCAGCTCAGCTTTTTCCTAATCTTTGCTTTGGACTAAGACTCATGAGTTTTCCATAAAGAGAGTATTTACATATTTTTGTGATAATATTGAGAAAACATTGAGAAAATGATGAGAAAAATTGGTGAGGCTGACAGATGGACTGTTGACGTGCTGCCCTGGTACTCACTAAGTGTGAAAAGAAAGAGAGGAAGCTCTCCAGGACATGGCAAGGGCAGTCCCCCCAGATCACTCAGAGTGAAGGAGCTCTCCCACTGGGAGTGAGATAATTTAGCTCAACCAAGAGAGAGTATCCGAGCTGTTAAGTCAGTACTGTAATAAACTATAATAGGGACATGCTAGAGACTGCCAGTTCCTCTCAAGTCATCTTCTTCCCAGAGTCTTTTCCTTCAGCTCTCTGAAATGGAGTTAGCATCTCCTGTCTTCCTTCTTGAAACTGGAAGCCAGAAGCCAAAAGTACCTGAAGCCATTTGAAGAACTCAAAGCAGATCCAAAGACTTGAAGAGAAAACTGAAGAGTTCTCCTCTCTTCCACTCTTACCAATAAGGATAGAGTCCCGTATCAGTGGGCTTTGGGACAAGGGTTAACAAAAGCAAGAATTGCATGGGATGAGAAAATATGAATGGTCTATGAATTGTAGTCTATGAATTCTTCTGATGGAGGAGAAATGCCTGTATTATTTGGCTTGGGTCTCACTGAAGTATTGACATGACTAAAATGCAATTATAATGCATTATATACCTTAGTATTTAGAGAGGCAGTTTTGCATAATGCAAATAGAGTTGGCTTTCAAGCCAAGAGGAACCATGTTACAGTCCCGTCTCTGACAGATACCATTTGTGTGACTGGTGCTCTAAGAAGCTCTCTTAAGACTATAAATTACAGAGAAGGTGAAAACTCGTATTGGTAGAGAGTTTGCTTCCCTATGGGTTTCCTGTACCAATGAAATCACAAGCCTAAGCCCTATCTTGAAGCTATCTAGACTTTAGATTTGATTATTTGTCAGTTGAGTTTTAATTTGCTTTCTTGCTAGTATAGGCAATTCATATTATTAAAATCAATTTCAGTGTGATCAAATCCTCTTTCTCCTAACCACTAATATTTTTTTCAGCTATGTAATATAAATTAATTTTCATTTAAATTCATTTATTTTAATTTTTCACTGCTTCTTTCCCAGAGGCTTCCTATTTCAGTGATTTTTTTCCTACTGTATCTAATGGCCTTTTTACCTTAAGTGAAGCTTCTGCTTTCTGTGTTATGAATGAAGAATAATCATAGAAATTTAGAGCTAGAAAGGAGTCCCAAGAAAATGTAGTTAAATGTAGTTTTTTTAAACAGTTGAGGAAACAGAGTCACAGAGAAGATAAGTGACTTGGACAAAGTCTTGAAGATAGTGGTACAGGTGAACAATACCATTTCCAATGCCAGTTCTTTTGAGTCTACCCTCCCCGAAAGGGTGACCTTCATAAGTGTATGTTTTGGAAAAAGTAGTAGTTTTGGGAATATTGTGAATTCTGGAAAACCAGGAGAGTAAACAATTAGAGATGATCCTAAAATTTCATACTTCCCAGAGACATTGGGCAGAGTTGAATAGCTCCTTGCTTATTAACCAGAGAGAAACCAAAATAAGGAGATGAAAGGAGAGAGATTAAGTATAGAGACATAATTGGAAATCACCTGCTTAAAGTTCACATCAAAGCTATAAAAGCAGATGAGATCTTCCATAAGAAGATTTTAGAGGGAGGAGAGCAAAGGGCCCAAAATAGCTTTAGTGGTTTATGGAGGCACATTATTCTTGATTGGAGGTGATCAGCAGCCAGAGGTATTAGTATGTGTGTATTTTAATTGCATACCAGAAACCTTCTACTTGAGAACAATTTGATGTAAACTCAGCCCTGGTGCAATTATAACATCTAGAAGGGCTTTTGGGAGTATTGAAAATGAAAATTTTGGAGAGGAGGTTAGGCAGTGGGTTGGAGTTCATAGATGATGTGAGCAGGCTTACTCCGGTTGGTACTCTCCTATTTCTGAATCCATAAACTACAACCATCAAACGGCCTGTATAGTTATGGTTTGATTTCTTAAAATTAAGCCTTAGAATGTGATGGAAGGGTAGCAGGAGGTAGCAACATCCATCAACTAGTAAATACATAGTAAACAGGGAAGATCGTAGTAAGGAACATTGGTGGATACCAAAATTGGGCCATAAGGAAAACCTGAAATCTAACAGAATTTGGAGCTGAGGGTGCTGGAGCAGCTGTGTTAGATTTGAGTAGTGAAATGGAATGAATGTGGATAAGGGCACTCTGAATTTCTTTAAGACCAAGTTTATCTGATCATGTCATTTTCTTAATTAACTCCTCTGGTTTTCTATTATCTCTAGGATCAAATATAAATTTGGTACTTAAAAATCCTTCACAACTTGGCCCCTTCCTATATTTCCAGTCTCCCTCTAGAACTAGACTGGTCTTCTTGTTGGTTCACACTCTTACAGTGACATTTTTCATCTCTATTGCCTTTGCATCATCTGTCTCCCATGCCAAGCCTCCTCTCAGAATCCCTCATGAAGTATTTCTTAATCCCGCCAGCTGCTAGTGCCCTCCTAGCCCAAGTTACTTTATACTGTATTTTGTGTATTTCTTCCCTACCCCCTTTAGAATGCCTCCTTGAAGGCAGAGAAATCCACTTTGGTCTTTGTAGGGGGAAGGGAAAGTTGCTTGAATAATAAGGTTGTTGAGACCATACCTATGGCCCACCATGGGAGCACCTCAGATTCCATTTATTTAGATTCAGCACTTCCTGCCTTAGGAACTCTTCTCAACTATACCCATGGAGATCATCTCTACCCAATTCCACTCTTTTGGGAAGGTTAATAACTTTAGGCAGCATATGCTTGTATGGGAGACCAGAATTCTATAGCTGAACAGGTCCTTCTATAATCTAGTCCTATCTTCTCATTTTACAGATGAGAAAATCGGCACCTAAAGGTTAAATGAATCTCCAGGTCACAGGTTGAGTCATTGATGTCCAGGAAGAGAGTCCATTTCCCGGTCCAATATGTTTCTATCACAAGTTTTATGTGGCCCTTTATTGTCACTATTATTTTTTTAAGATCTTGTTGTTGTCTAATCGTTTCAGTCAGGTCTGACTCTTCCTGATCCCATTTGGGGTTTCTTGGCAAAGATACTAGTTTGCCATTTCCTTCTTCATCCCATTTTATGGGTGAGGCAACTGAGGTAAACAGGGTTAAGTGACTTGCCCAGGGTCACACAGCTAGTAAGTGACGGAAGTCAAATGTGAATTCAGGCCTTCCTGACTTCAGGCCAGGTGCTCTATCCATTCAACCTAGCTGTCCCATTTCTTAAAATTTATTAAACTTCAAAAAGAGATTCCTTGATGCTATTCCTTCTCATACCAATGTTTCTTAACCTTAGTTTTTTTTTAATTTGACTGTTTAGTAAAGTTGCTACTGCTAAGGGTCATTCATTATTCCTTAAAACTATAAACTTGAAAAAAACTTGGTTTTTCCTTTGTATCTGGTTCCTTTCACCTTCTATTCCTTCCTTCTGGGACCCTAAACTAAAGAATTTTATTATAATGAGGATGTGCTTTCTAATGGATGTACCTGCATCTAAACTCTTCCCTCTTCAGTTTGTCCTCCACACAGCTGCCAAACTGCCTAAAGCACAGCTTGGACCAAGTCACTTCCCTGCTCCAGAAGCTTCAATGGCTTCCTCTTGCCTCTAGGATAAAACATAGATGCCTGTTTGGCATTTAAAGCTATTCAGTCTGGTTCCAACCTACCTTTCCATATTGATTTAGGATTACTCCCCATCACATACTCTGTATCTTAGCCAAACTGGTTTACCTGCAGTTCTTCATACAGGACATTACATCTTCTACCTTCCCATACCTTCTTCCCAGGCTCTCCTCTCAGGCTTGAAATGCACTTTTTCTTCTCTGTCTCTGACAATCCCTTAGTTCCTTTTAAGGTTCATTTCAACTGCCACTGACCTCAGAAGGTCTTTGCTGGTTCCTCCTGCTATTGCCCCTCAATTGCAGTGTATTTATTTCATACATATCCTTTACTTTTCTGTGAGCATATTGTATCTTCCAGTAGATAGAAAGAAAAATACATAGGTAGATAAATAGATATGTTCTAGGCTCTGGGCTAAATGCTGGGAATTCAAGCAAGACAGCTACTGTCCTCAAGGAACTTACATTATAATGGGGGAAGATAACACTTAAAGGGGAGCTAGGAAAGTATTTGGGGAGGGTTAGGAGAAGGTAGTATGATTTAGAGGTGGCCAGGAAGTGGCAGGGAAACTTTGTTCCAGGCAAGAAAGCCTGTGCCTGGAGTCAGGAAAACCTGAGTTCAGATCTTGCCTCTAACTTATTAGCTACGTGACCCTGGACAGATCACTTAACCATTGCTACCTCAGTTTTCTTTTTCTTCCCCCCTTCCCCAGTTTTCTCATTTATAACATGGAGATATTAATAGCATTTACCTCCCAAGGTTGTTGTGAGAATAAAAAATAGAGTATTTGTGAAAGTACTTTATAAACCTTAAAGTGTTATATAAATATGATGATGATAATGATGATAAAAAAGCTCACCCATAAGAGCCTAGTGTCCCAGGTACTGAGTTTCAGATTCTAGTGAAGGTAAGGAGATGATGGCTAAAGTGTAAGCTAGCATGATGTGAAGATGGGCAGGAGGTGGCATGGAGATGTGGTTCTGGGTAAGATAGCCTTGGCTTAGAGCCCAGAGTTCCAAGGACAGAGTCCAGGGTTAAGGTGGGTTTGAGATGAAATATGAAGGGGAAAGTGTTGGACCTGGTTAATATGTCATTTAGCTTTGCTGAACTTAGTTTAAATGAACAGTAGAATGTGATCCCTAGGAGGGAAGGAATTATCTCACTTTTATATTTTTATCCCAAGTGCCTAGAATAGTGCCTCATAAATAGTAAGTACTTAACTAAAGACTTATTGATTAATTGATCAAAAAGGGGGAAGAATTTCAATATTTTGTCAGTTTGTGGTTGAATGGGGATTCAGAAATAACTACATACACATACTTACACATACTTAGACATACACATATATGTATATGTCACAGTCCAAATTTAAAATGTCAAGTATGGGAGAAATTCATTGCTGATATCTTCATTTATCAAGAATATTCACACTGTTTAGCAAGGATTTAAAAAATCTAATATTTTATTTTTTCCCAATTACAAGGATTTAAAAACAATATTAATATTGAACCTATATCAACATGGAAATAGTCCTGGGTTTACTATCAGTGAGTGGTGAAAACAACAGTTTACAAATTCTAATCTCCAAGATACCAGTTACATATAATTGTAGATTTTAACTTGTCAAGAAGTAAGGGTAAGTTTTAGAATGGGTCAAGAGACATCACAGGGAGTCTTTATGGCTAAACACAAATCCTGGGTTACCAGTAAGATAGTACTACCAAAGCAGCCCAAAATGTTTAAGATACTTAAAACATATTAGAAAATATCATTCAAATACTAGCAAATTAACTAGTTAGTAATTTTATTAGTTTAGTTTCATAATCCAATTACTGAACTGAATATAAGGATAAATGTAAAGTCTAGCACTTGTGTGTGAAAAGTCACTTGTTAAAGCTATAGCTAGAAAGCATTCATGGATAAAGAACTGAGGAATTCTAGTTGAAAGTGTGGTCAGGAACCCAAAGGAATTAGTGCACCATTAGGTCACAATAAAAGAGGGCAACCAGAGTAAGAAAGATGATCATCCCTCCCTTTGTGCTCTGCCCTGATGAGACCACTTTAGGAGGATTGTGTGCAATTCCACATGCTGTATTTTAGAAAGGAGAAGAAAAATATTAATGCTGTATGTTGTGCTTTAGGCACAAGTCTGCCAGAAACAATTTTATTTAATTTAACATTTTAGATCCAAACCATATGCAAACTTGCATAGTTTTTATCCCCCTACCCAACCTCCCCTAAGCCTTCAGACTTGGTTCTATTCCAAGACAGTTTGAGGTGACATTTATAGGAATCTTTAAAAAGAAAAAGGTCATAATATGCTTAAAATACAAATTTGAGATAATATTCCAAAACAGCATTCACTTAATCTACTAAATAATCTATTAAATGTGCATCCTACTAAAACTATTTGAACTACTGGATTCTTTCCTTGACCACTACTGTTAAGGATTGAAATGGCTTCCTTCCTGTCATCAATATCTTATTTCTTGAATGGAAAAGAGGACATTGGCTTGAGATGCGTCAAAATATCAGTTACTTGGTTGGCATATAAGCAGGCAGTAAGTTTGGTTTCCACCCTTAATACATTTCCTGGGACCTTAGCCTTTTTTCTTTTGGGAATTTAGACTAAAGAAATATTATTTCTTAATATTTTCAGCTGGATTAAAAGGGAAGTTTTAACATGTTTCGACAAGAGGGTATACTAATGAGCTGGTGCTCACCCAGCTGGTAGCTTCGGTAATCATAGTTTTGAATACCCTAGCCTTGAAGTTCAACAACCTCCTCATCCCCACAATGTAAGAATGATCCATAGACATCATCTCTTTAAGCTATCTTTTTTAACTCTTCTCCCTTTCGTAATCATACTCCTACAAGATGTCATTTATACTGGTTGTCTCCACTTCCTTGTCTCTCACTTCTCAACCTTTTGTAGTCTGAGTCTACTATCCTACAGAAACTCCTCTGTCCAAGTTTACTGGTGATCTCCTAACTTTTAAATCCAATGGTCAGTTCTCATTTTTCATCCTCTTTGACCCCAGTGGTAGCTTTTGACGCTATAGGCATCCTTCAGGGTTTTCTCCTGGGTCTTTTTCCCTTCTCTCCCCATATTCTCGTCTCTGGTGATCTCATTAGTTCATATCCTTTATCATCTCTGCAGATGATTCCTGAATCCATATAACCAGGCTTAATTTCTTACTGCATCTATAGCTTTTTATTGTTTGTCTGTACCTGGACATCCAGATGGCATCTGAAACCCAACATATCTAAAAGAGAATTGAGAATTGATTGTCTTTTCCCTTAAACTTACCTCCCATTCATATCCCCTAGAATATCATCCTAGTTTGTAACCTTGCAACTTGCAACCAAGTTTGTAACCTTGGAGGTATCCTCAACTCTTTCCTTGTCCTGACACATATCCAATCAATTGCCAACTCTCATTGATTCTGTTTTTACAACATCTCCAGAAGAGTAGAGTGGAAAGTAGAAGCCAAGCTTTCTGAATTCTAGTCCAATTTTTAAAAAAGTTTATTTCAGACATTTATTAAGCACCTTCTGTTTGAACAATACTGTGATAGGCACTGGGGAAAGATACAAAGTTTAAGGCAGACATTATCCTGCTCTCATGGAGCTTGTACCCTAGTACAAGTGTTACAGTAGAAATAACTACTACATAAAAATAAATTAATGTTATAGGCTATACATGTCTTCTCTGTTACAGTTTTTAATATCTGTCATTCCCATAGCCCTTTATCACATATTCAACACTATCAGCAGTTCTCTTAATTAACAGGCTCTCTCTTTCATGACCCACTACCAGGAATTTCAGTCACTAATAAATAGTTCTTCATCAAGGATTACTTGCCCCAAGTATTTATGGGAAGTAACCATTTCATTAAGATAATAGTAGACAACCTCTGAAAGTAATGAATTTGAGATTTTTCTGAATGGTAGGGATGGCTAAGCTCTATGTATTAGGACTAGAAGATAAACTATCTATCTTTGTATAGGTAGTTAGTAAGCAGTTGGCTGATTTGAATAATAGTTCTAGTAGCCAAGTACCCCAGAAATCCCTATTCTGAATGACAAAAAGATTTGGAGTGGAGATGGATTAGAACACATCTGTGTGAACCACATGAAATCTGATTCAGTATCTGATCCGAGTGGCATACTCAGTCAATTCAAGTTCAAGCATCAGTCTCAATTTTCTTATTAAGGAAAGCTTCATTTTGTATAACTTGGTTTGCTCAACCCTTTTCTCTTCCCAAACAACAAATCTGACACCCAGGAATGTAAATATCATAGCTTCAACGTGTTAATATTTTTATTACTGTCCCCCCAAGATGCTCAAAACTGGATCTGTCCCTTTCTTTTCTTGTCTACTGTAAATTCAAAATAAGCACATTTCTCGACAGCCAGCATCCTTTACATCTGCAGTTGAGCTCAGCACTGTCAAGCATCACTACAATCTTTGTTGTGATTGTGGGCACATGGAGGGTAAGTTGTCTTTGTTCAACTGCCAGAGCCCTTTTGCTCTGAATCATAGTTCCTTTCCCACCCTGTGTTCAGAAAGTCTTTTTCTCTTTTTTTGTACAGCATCACTTTGGGAGCTGGTACTTGCTGCCCCTCCTTGTGGTAGTATTGTCAGCACAGAGCAGCCCAATTAGGAAAGCATTATGCCGCAATGTTTTCTTTTCAAACTCTGAGTTAGAAAATACTGTAAAGGCGTTACCTCTTTTATGAAGGAAAAATGTAAGACACAATGAGGTAACTTAGTCAAAGTGTCCTGTGACAAAGCTGAAATGAGACTTTAGGACTTTTTTCTCTTGACCATGTGTGAAACAGTAACAAGAATGCTGAACACAGTGTTAGAGGACTTAAACAGTCATTTTGCCTCCCTGTGCCTCAGTTTCTTCATCTATAAAATGAATTGGACTAGATGACTTCTAAGGGCTCTTCTAGTTCTAAATCTATGTTCCCTCATCTCTTTTTGGATATAGATCACATAAATGACATATATCAGCAGATATGTGTATGTATATGCATGGGTATACATGCTTGTGTATCTCTGTGTGTGTATATTTATATTCTATAGGGTTGATATATCCTTTAGTCTCGAATCTTTCAACATAGCAACATTAATCATAGTCCTGTTTATCAATCTTATTGAGCCTTGAAGGTACAACTATCTCCTTTATATTGAGACACAATCTGCCTCAGGATAATTTGCACCTATTGGCCCTAGGTCTACCATCTGAAGCTACACAAATTAGTCTATTCTGTTTGCCATATAACAGCCTGTCAAATATTTGAAGATTGCGCTTGTCCCCTTTCCCCATAGGTTTTATTACTTTACCTAGTCCTTTTATCCTTCATCATATGAAGACCAATAGCCCTCTTAAATTGACACCTAGAGCTGAACCCTCCAGATATGGTATGACCAGCAGAGTGTAATGAGACTGTTGCATCCCTTTCTTAAGACAATATACTTCTTTTATTGCGGACGTAGGATTGAATAAGCTTTTGTGGCAACCACATAATACTGCTGGTTTTTATTGAGCTTGTAATCAACTTAATCCCTTAGGTCTTTTTTGTATGAAGTGATATTAAGCCACATCTCCCCTGGCTTGTAATTGTGCAGTTAGATTGTTTGAACCTAAGTGAAGGAATTTATATACATCCCATATAAATATCCCTTGTTAATTTCAACCCATCTCCTAGCTTATTAAGATCTTTTTGAATCCTGATTGTGGCATTCAGCATATTATCCACCACCCCCAACTTCACCCCCCCCAGCTTTGTTCTGTTTTTAAATTTGATAAACATGTTTTTTGTTTCATCAAACTGCGTAAAAATGATAAACAGAATGGGACTAAGAACAATGACTTGTGATGTGCCATTAGGAGCTGATTGGCAAATTAATTTTTTCTTCTGAAATTAATCATTAACAGATAACATTTAAATATACAAAGAGCAGAGCAGAGGCTTGTGTTTGAAACTGGGAACTTTTGTTACATATAATTTATTTTTGAGGTGTATATAAAATTTCATGTGCTAGTAAAAAATTGTCCTGCATGTCTGTGACCCTTTTTGAGCCTTCTTATGTTCTCTTCTAAGTATTTCTTTAAGCAATTCATTGATGTTCTTTTATTACTTTTCTTCTTTTTCTACCTCACTGTCACTACTCACCAACTCTTTTTTCCCTCTCCTCTTCTCCTCCTTATCCCTTATTCTTCTTGTGCAATACTCTTCAATGAAAATTGTAAGAGATGTATGTAAGTATGTATATGCTTATGTAAGAGATGAATCCCCTTAACTGCTTTATCATCTAATTCATATTTGTGCATATTTTTAACAAGGACATCAAGAGAGACTTGGAATTATAAACTTTGAGTGATAGAAGGAACCTTCAAAGGTTACATAATCCACCTTATCGTTGAACAGAAGTACATTCTACTACTACATTCTTGAAAGTAATCTTCTAACTTGATTTCCAGTCTATGGAGAAGGCAATCCAAGGTAGTCCATTATACTTTGGGTCGGCTTTAATTGTTGAAAAGGTTTGCCTTGTTTTGAGGCATGATCTGCTTCTCTGTAATTTGGCCATGGTTCCTAGTTTTGATGATAGATCTCTTAAGTCCTTTCTGTTCTAGGCTAAATCCTCAGTTGATCCATAATTTTGAGATCCAGATGAAGGCAGTCAAGATAGATATACTTTGCTTATCATTGCCTTTCCTAAATTATTTTGCCCAGAATTAATTGAATGCATATTTCAGATGTAGTTTTGTCAAAGCAGAGTATTGTTCCACTATCACCTCCCTCAGTCTGTATGCTTTGCTTCTGTTAATTCAGCTAAAGATTGCATTAGTTTTTTTTCATTTGAATATCACTCTGGTGAGTTTGCAGTTTACTTACTTTTATGACCTCAGGAAAAAAAAAAAAAGACCTCACTTAACTACTCTGGGACTCATCTGCAAAATGAGGGAGTTGGACTAAATAGTCCTGCCTATTGTCTAAATACTTGGCTGAAATCTGAATACATTATCATCCCCTGACCTTTTATTTTCTGGGGTAAGTTTGGAGACACCTTAAAAAATTGAGCCCTTTGGTTGGGTGGCATTCTTTTATTTTGGTAATTGATTCTGTTGTATCTAAATCACTTAGATATAGCATATACTTAGCATTGCACTATATGTAAATTCTTGCTGATGTCAGTCATTTAAAGGTCATCTCTGTAAAAGAAACTGCAGAAAATGATTCTTGGCAACATCATCTGTGTGTTTTTTCTTTTCCCTTATAAACATTTGGTGTTTTGAAAGGAAACATATTGTCCAGATTTTAAAGTCCTGCCAAAAAAATGGAAGGGGGAGTACTTTATTTTTGAAGCATATGCTTTCAGCAGAATTCATTGTTTAGAAAACCTGAATTTGCTGTCAGAACTGTTTATGATATTATATATATGTATATATGTATGTGTATATATCCATGTATATATATGTATACATATATGTATCTTTCACACGAAATCTTCAATGTAATGTAGTAAGAATTACTTGGACAAAATTACTGACTCTTGGAGTAAGGCATGATCATTTTGCAGAATTTTTTTTTCTGGCCTCCCAGGGTTTCTTTTTAAAAACTTTTTAGAAATTCATTTTGAACTTAAATACAGAAAGACAAAACAATTTCCATTTACACAGCACAAGACAAGAGACAATTCAATATGAAACCATGAATCTCCATTTCACACTGTTTACTTTTTTTTTTAAAAACTATGTAATAAATGCTACACATTGTTTTCAGAGCAACTCTGCTTCTGTGCTTCCTTCTGAGTTTTCTTTCGTTCTGTGCTATGCACTTTTTATTTTTTTCTTCCTCCCTTCCCACTCACTTTTAGAGATGGCCACCATTAAACATAGATATGTGTGTGTGCATAAATATAAAAATATATACTTGTCTTTCTCAGTTCTTTCTCTGGAGGTAGATAGCACGTTCCTTTATAGGTCCCTTGTAGTTGATTTGATTATTTATACTACTTGAAATAACATAGTTTTCACAGTTGTTTTTCAAATACTATTGCTGTTACTATATACAATGTTCTCTCGGTTCTTTTCTTTGTAGTAATTGCACAGATGAATTTTAAAATTTTGAAGGTCAATCTAAATCAAACCTCAGTTTGCATAATATTATAATTGGAATTGTGTTACTGATTGGAAAGCACATCATAAAAATACTAACCTTTGAGATAATGAAGCAAATGATGAGAAAAAATTGCTAATCATCTGTAGGTGAGTAGCATCATAAGAGTAAACACTGTTTTCACAAATGCCAATCATAGTTTTTGTCTCTTTCTGTTCATTCATGCATTCTTTCATTACTTCAACATTAAATGTCTGCTATGTGCACAGCACACAGGGTGTGGGGAGATCCAGTCTCTGCCCTCAAGGATTATACAGTATAGTAGGACAATAAGACACAAGTGCACTTACCTCTAATAAATAATATTACAGAGTAAGTGTAACTCTTAAAAGACTTATGCGCATTGAGAGGGGGAAGGTTATCACTGACCCAGGAAATTAAGAAAGGCTTTTGGAGAAGATGATAACATAACTTTGAAGAATAGACATGAACTGATCAGGTGAAGAGGGGGAAGGTATTCCAGCAATAGCAAACAGCACAGGCAAAGACATGTAGTGGTAATAAAGAGCATAGTGAATGTTTGGGGAAACAGAAAGGAACTAGCCAGTTTGGCTAGAAGGGAACAATAGATAGGTTGACTGGTCCCCGATTGTGGAAGATGACAGGTAGAGGAGTTTGAACCTTAATTTGTTAGACAGTCAGGAGATTTTTGAATAGAGAAGTAACAGGAAAGATCTTTGTTCATAAAGTTTTATGTATAGAAGGATTATTCTGATAATGGTAGGCAAAATAGATTGTGGGAGTTGGGATAGATAGGGGAGGAGGAGATTGGGTTGAAGAAGACCTGTTAGGATGTTACTGCAGCAGACAAATTGGATGGTAATGTATACCCAGACTCGGTGTTCATAGTAGGAATAGAGAGAATGGAACCTATATGAAAGATGTTGTGGAGGTAGAATCAACAGTATTTGGTAATTGATTGTATGTCAAGTGAGGGAGAGGGATGAATATTCATGTAGTAATGGTGTAAAGATATTGTGTTTAAACTTTTGATAGGACTTTTAAAAAACTTAAAAGATAATGAAATATTGTGCCAAATTTGAGGGGGGTTTAGTTACAATAGGGAATGGTATTCTCTGTCTAATTTTAAACTTTGATAAGTGCTCGGAAGAGGAACAAACAGTTATACAGTTGAATTAGCTGATATAAATAGTAGCTGCTGTTGTGAACGTTATTGAAAGGAGAAAGATCATAGAAGGGAATTTGTAAGAGATTGGAACATAAGCAAAAAATAGCCTAGAATGTAATCAGAGAGATTCACACAACTTAATTAGCATTTATGAACCACTTAAAGAGTGCTTGATACTGTACTAATCAGAAATAGAAGATACTTGGACCATTGGGATTCATACGAAAAAAATTGAACCTGATAATAGCATTTCTCCGAATTCCAGATGGAGTTACATAGGTTCTTCTAAGATGAAAAGCAAACCTCAGCTTTCTCTATATAGGGGTTCCAGGTTCAAAGCAATCATTATTAACCAAGAAGGTAGAAATACAGTTTCTCTGAAAACACAACTCAAGGTAAAATGGTATGTTGAAGGAGGCAATTATTTCCATGGCAACAATGTTATATATGAGAAATACATTTCTGGGCAGCCAAAACTTGGTCTAAGATCTTAAAATTGGTGCTTGTAGATGGCTGGGCTGAATAGGACTACTTAAGTATGTGAACAGGTCCTAGGTGTGGAAACTGGAAGTCCAAAGGCATCAGAGGGAACCCTGAGATTTGGAGTTAATAGAAAGCATTTGACAGTCCTTCCTGCTATTCTTGTGGATAAGGTGGAGAAATGTGAGCTAGATACTTCTAGCAAGGGAGGGCTGCACAAAGTCACCAGCCTCACTTTGTCCTCGGCGCCATCTGGGTCCAGTGGCCAGATATAGATCAGGATGACTGGAGATGGCCCAGGAGACTTTGGCCTTTGTTCGCTTGTAAGTCATGGCATCATCTTCCTAATGTCATGGTCTCCTTTGAGAGCAAAGGATAAACCACAGATACTTCCAGTAGAATTTTAGGGCAGAGATTATTTTGTTTTGTTTTTGTATCCCCACAGCCTAGCAAGATGCTTGGCACACACAGTAAGAGCTTAATAAATGTTTATTGAATTGAATACATGATAATAGACCCAAAAGGTAGGCATTCATAGATGTCCCTTGTAGGGGAATTATCTAGTAGGGTGGTCTAGAGATTTTTTGCACAGCTTTGTGTTGTGCAGTAGTTTTTATTTGTGATTTGGATGAAGGCATAGATGATATGTTTCTCAAATTGGTAGATGGCACAACTCCAGGAAGAACAGCTAACACTCTGGAGGATAGTCAGCATCCAAAACCATCTTGAAGGGCCAGGAAGATGGACTGAATCCAATAAGATAAAATTGAAGAGGAATAAACGTAGAGTTGTAAAGTTGTATTTTAAAAGAATCAATTGCATAAGCATAGGATGCCAATCAGGCATAATCAGATTTCTTTTTTTGTGAGTGAAATCAAGAGATCAAAGAAACATATCATGTTTTCAAGTACCATGTCATACCATTGTCTGATCTTGAGGTGACATGATCTCAGACTGTGTTAATTGAGGGCTAATGTCCAGAACCAGGGAGTTGGTAATTCTTTTGTACTTTACCCAGATTAGGCTATATCTAGAGAATTCAATTCAGGTTGCTGGAAGGAAGGAATGATGGATGTTTATTTTGCTTTGGGTAGACTTGAGGGAAAATGACAGATGTTTTTAAGACTTGGAATGGCTATTATTTGAAGCAGGGATTAGACTTTTTCTTCTGGGTCTCACAGAGTAAAAGAAGAAGTGATGAGTAGAATATATAGAGAGGCTTATGTTGGTTTAGCATAAAGAAAAATATAATAATTCTCCTAAAGGGGAAGAGCTCCCTTGTGGTGAGGAGTAGGGATTCAGGGTGTGGGGAAAGGTACTGGATTCTCTATCAATGGACATCTTCAGTCAGAGGCTAGATGACTAACTGGGGACTTTGTAACAGGATGTTCTTGTTCAAATGTGGACTATCTAGCCAAAGTGTTTTTCCCCCTAACTATGAGGCTTTGATTTTATTTGTAAAGCAGAGAATGAGGCGGGGGCAGGGAATGAGAGAGGAAAGAAGAAACAACAGCTGGCTGGAGAATGAGAAGCATATGAATGGAGCCTTCTGAAGGCATTTGCAGAGTGGAAGAGCTAAACAATCTAATGACATCAAACAAGGAAGTTAGGAAGAAGAACTTAATCCTTCTTCCTCAGGTTTCTTCTAAGCTCAGGGAAATGACAACTCTCAATTCACTATGGACATTGTGTCTTGAGGGTAGGGGATAGGGGCAGCTATTGCCTATGGCTGAGAAAGATACTCTTAATATGCAATCTTTTTTCAGTGACTAATGCTTTGACACATTTCTAGAAAAACCGAGTCGTGTATATGATGTCATTCTTATTATATTGAACTCCTAATATAATGGAGCTCAGAAACTTTTCTCAGAGTAGAAGACGAAGGGGTTGGGCAAAGGTCATTTCATTGTGCATCCAGAGATAGCAAGAAACATCTTAAGGGTCATTTGGTCATCTTGCTTTAGGACATTCATGATGAGCATCAACAAAAAGATTCCCATGAAATTAATTGTTGCTTCTTGCCAACATAGACATGATGTAGTGGAAAGAGCTCAGCTTGGAATTATGAACTTGGCATCCCTGGCCAGAGTTAAAACCTTGGCTTTGCCACTTACTACATTTGGACCTTGGGCAACTTGTTTAATCTTTTGGACATCTCTTTGGGCATAAAAAGAAAGGGTTGTAATGTTGACCTTTAAGACCCCTTCTTAAACTAGATCTATGATCTATTGAAGGGGATGAAAAAGTAGAGAAATTCTCTTAAGAGCTGAACAGGGAGAACCTCCAAACTAAATAAGCTTGTCTTGGTGCTTAGTGACTTCATTATGAAGGTAGGCAGAGAAAACTTGTTGGAAAATACAATTCTGGATCAATACATGCAAGACCAAAGGTTTGCAACACTGTTCAGAAGCTTCATATCTGTTTATCATTAAATCTTTTAGAGACCTGGAAGGCATTAGATTTGGTGAGTGCCAAACAGTATTGGAAAAAATGAAATCAACTGCATTTAAACAAACTGGAAATGACTGGTTACTGATGGTAAAAAAGAGAAGAAAACATTGTGTGACCTGTTTAAATAAGCTGTTGACTCTGAAAAAGTGGTAGTGACATTTGAACGGTCCATGCTCATGCTGAGGATATGCTTAATGAAAACAGGATGAGTGAATAAGCAAGATTTCTCAGATGTTTTTCTGTAACTCACTGTATTTTTATGGTCTTGCATCTGACTGAAAACTGCTAGGAATATACAAAGCCATGTCTGTAATGTTATGGGGTTAGAAAAAGGCATTTGATTCCATAGAGCAAAATGCACCTTTAAAGACTCTTCTTAAAGTGTCTACAATTCATGTTTAGCATTTATGACAGATGGAACCAGGGATATAACTTAATTTGATAATCTGTTGAATCAAACAGAATATAAGACCGGGGTACATACACTCAAGTGAAGGGCCCACTTTTGTCATAGAAGATATCTGCATAGAGTTCAAATAGATTTTCCCCATCACTTTTGAATTTTTCCAAATGTTCCTAGTTGAAGGTGAGGTAGCTCTAGAATACTGTAAAATGATTTATAGTCATTAGAAAAAGATCAGTCTAACAATACTTGCTTGAAAAAAACTGAAGCCCATAAAAAATCACACATTGACAGCTGTTTCTCATTTGTAAAATGAATGAGTTGGACAGGATGACCCAAGGACCCTTCTGCCTTCTAGGTCCTTTGATACCATCACATGCAGCTGAATGGACAGCTGTTGAGTTAGTTGAATAGGAGGAAGAAACTGGTCCATATCATATTTGAGAATTATTTAAAGTACTGTGTAGATTCTCAAATTTGATTCAGATACAATTGCCTCTTATTCAACTCTGGGAAGTGTGAGTGTATTATCTGTCTGTAGCACAAGGAATACATATACATGTACAGTACACATAAATGTATACACTACGTGTGTGTACAATCCATAAATACATATATATGTATATACAAACATAAGTAAGTCGTGTTTTAGATAGAAAATACTCTCACATTAACCAGAGTTGAATAGGAGGAGGATATTGTATCTGTATCACATTTGATAAATTGTGTAATTCCAAACTGCTTGCTACTGCAAAACCTTATCTCTTTAACACCAACATTTTCCCCAGTAATACCATGTAGTTGTGAATCCAGGAATACCATGATCTTGTAGTAGTACAAATTAAAAGTAGCCCAAAGGACACTAGAGAGATGAATGACAGTTGTAAGTTGGCTGTAGCACATATACCAACCATAACCTGCGTACACAGTGAAAGTGGATGTGCAGGAGAACTAGCAAATGAAGCAGGTAAGTTGTATGCTAAGAACAGGAAATGACAGAAAGACAGCAACAGACAGTCCAAGTATTACGTTTGGTGCCTCTGAGAAGTGAAATGAAGGAGGATCCTTTATTGGGCTGATCTTCTTTAGAGTTTTTCATGGAGACGTGAATAAGAATTGCTTGCCTGGGGATGTGAAGATGTACAGAAGGCATGTTCTGTATCAGTGGAAGGATGAGATCGCAGTCCTTAGAAGTATTTTGGTACCGAGTGGTTCTTAAACTGCAACCATCCTAGTTTAGGCCCTCTTCATCTCTTGTCTGGATGGCTGTAATTAGCATCCCTAATTGATTTACCTGCATCCATTCTCTTACCTGTCCAAGCTATCCTTTTCACAGCTGACAAAGTAATCTTAATGGAGAGGTATGATGAAATCTCTCCTCTGCTCAAAAATCCTTAGTGGCTCTTTTGTAGAGGAGAAAATACAAACTTCTTAACCTGGTATTTAAGACCCTCCACAATCTTGCCCCAGCCTTGTATCACATTCAGCACCTTAATGCACATTATGTTGTAGCTAAAATGGATGGTTATCTCTTTTCCCATTTCCCATACTATCTCCCAACCTCTCTGCATCTGCTTTGGGCTGTGTCTCATTCCTTGAATGTACCTTGTCACCTTTGAAATTACAGTCTTGCTCTTTCTTTGAGACTTTGCTTCGGTGCCGCTTTTTACCCAGAGCCTTTCTTATAACTACCTAACCCAGTTATTAAAGTTACCAAGTCTATTAGCATAAAAACCATACATAGTGATCTGATGGTATTAATTTCTTATGAGTTCATTGTGAACTC
Organism: Trichosurus vulpecula; assembly: GCF_011100635.1. Taxonomy (NCBI): domain Eukaryota; kingdom Metazoa; phylum Chordata; class Mammalia; order Diprotodontia; family Phalangeridae; genus Trichosurus; species Trichosurus vulpecula. The sequence goes on from NC_050574.1 coordinate 186,280,164, forward strand.
CTTTCTCATTTGTAATTTTGATGATTTCAATCACCCCCTCCCCAAATTCTAGTAACTTGGTTCTTTTGTACAGGGTATCCCTAAAGTCTGGACACATAGGCAAAATTTTCAACAACATTTTATTTAATTGGAACATTAACAGACCTTAGCCCCCTTGACTTCTTTTTCTGGGGTATGCTAAAGGAGAAGGTGTACTCAATGAAAATCACAGATGCAACACACTTGATTGAACGCATAAAGAGTGAATGTGCTAAAACTGATGGTAATGTGGAGTTACTGCATCGAGTTCACATGAATCTTGCAAAGCGCATCAACCTTTGCATCACAAATGATGGAAATTACATTGAAAATGTTATTTGTTAATATTCCAATTAAATAAAATGTTGTTGAAAATTTCATTCATCTCATTTCTTGAAAATATGCATTTTTGCCTATGTGTCCAGACTTTAGGAACACCCTGTAGTTTTCTACTTGTTCCCATGTGGTGAGGGCGAGAGGATGAAGGAGGAAACATTGTATTAAAGATGGATATATAGATCATACGTACTGGATGTTCCTAGAAAGTCCCGAGCGTAGAAGAAGAGAGTAGACCTTTTCTTTGTAAAAGGCCATTGACAGACTCTGTATCCTGATTTTTGGGGTTTAGAAAATAAGATGACTGTAGATATGTGGGACAAAATGCAATAGATGTCCTGATCCAGAGAGAGAGAGATTATGTTAATAGAGGCCAGGTGTGTGTTTTATGGGGGTTATGTAGGGGAGAGAAGCATTGTACCTCAGAGAGGAAAGATGAGAAAGGCAGAGAAGTTGGAGATCTTCCAGCTTCCAAGATATCTCCCCAGACTTGGCTTCCAGGAACACCCTGTCTCCAGGGACAGCAATGCCACGCTAGTGGCCAGACACCTACCAGGTCATATCAGGACATCAAGGCTGCCAGAGAAGGATGGAGATACCAAGTCACATGTTCAGCATCGATTTAACTTGGAAATACCAAGTTGTTGTATACTGTCGCCATACGCCTTCCAGATAGGGACCAAGAAGGAGCCAGAAGCCTGGTCAGAATTACTGCCCTCCTTGACTAAGATGATATTGCTTCTTCTACTGCCTATCTGGGGAGAGCCTCCCAGAATGTCTGGTCACTTATTATTCAGCCTGGTGTGAGGTTTTTGATGGAGTTTTGCTGGAGTAGGTATGTGGGAGCTGGATGGTCTGCTTCACATTTGGGGAGCCATCTTGACTAGAAATCATCCCTTAGATATTATAATGGGATTTTGATTTAAGTTTAAAGCTGGAAGTAATTGTAGAGGCTATCTAGGCCAACCCCTTTATTTCACAGTTAAGGAAACTGAGACCCAGGGAAGTTAAGTAACTTGTTTAAGATCACATGGGTAGTAAAGGGCAGAGACAGGATTTAAACCTATGCCCTCTGAGTTCAAATATAGTGACCTTTCCATTGTAACATGCTGTCTCCCTTGTTCCTACCAGGACATCTCTTAACTTCTTCAAGCCTCAGTTTACTTGTCTTTATAATGGGGATAACCATATTTATATCATTCACCTCACAAAGTTGCTGTGAGGAAAGTATTTTGTAAGCTTTAAAGCACTGTAGAAATATGAGTCACTGTCATTTATTGAGAGCCTGCTCTATGTTCAGCAGGTAAGATTCTGGGGCTGCTTGCTGAGCCCTGAAACTTCATATTCCATTTGGTTAGAAAATGACAAAATTTAGATGGGCAGCATTTTGTTACTTAAAGAAGGGTACAGAGCTGAGAGATGCTCTTGAGGATTCTTCCTAGTTTTTTTTTGGCATATGTAAAAATAGTCTCTAGTTTCTTTTGAAGAACTATTATCATCCTTAGGCTACATAGGGATCGTCTGGCTTAAATTAGCTTAATGGCTTTTCAAGTTGGCCTTTGGTTTTTATAGTTTGAAATAATTTCTGCATAGTTTGTATCTCATAAAATTTATTTATTATTTTCTGGCTAACTTTTGGCTATACCTGAGATTCTTCTTTGAGAGTGGGAGTTGGGATAATGGTCCTCAGAACTTACATTGCCTATACCTCTGTGTTCTTTCCCCTAATAGAATTTAATCTTCTGAGGGCTCCCACTTACTTTTTTTATCTTTGTATTTCCAACACCTAATATGGTATTTGGCACGTAGAAGGGACGTAATAGATACTTAATTGTATTCTGAACCATTTGCCATTTTTACTTCTTGTTTACATGTATCCTCATAACCAGTTCTCTATGGATATTTGTCTGTTTCTGTTAATTACATTAGTGAGTCATTCCAAGATACTTACTCTATGATTTAAGTTTTCAATTGTAGTTACAGATTGGAACACCAGAAAAAAGTATTTTTATTAGAACTTGGTAAGATCTTGTCAAGGTGTCCTTAGGGACCTTATTTACTTAAAAAAAGACTCCATAGTTCATTTGAGTTGTTTGCAAAATTATTTTCGGTGGCTGAAAACTGGATGTAATTTGACCCTCATTTGAGAAGATTTCCTGCTCATCTAATTTACTGTGTGTTCTGGAGTCTCTTTATTTGTGGAGGTGTGCAGATTTAGAGACATCTCTACTCTAAATGTTCATATGGACTATTTGTGCCCAAACCGTGGTAGAATCTGATCAGCCATGGTCTGACAGATAATGCTTTGACTCCAATGTAGTGATGTCATTTTGGTCCTCTTAGAAAATGAAGGACGACAACCAACCAACCATTTGTGGAGGAAGTCACATTCATTTAGGGGAAAAAATCTGCTACAATTTCTATTTACTTTTTTCTTGAAGTTCTTTATAATGGTATTGCAAAATTTTGTTTTGTTTATGACTTTTGGATATGTGTAGTAGTATTCTTTTAAACTTAATCTTGGAAACAATTTAATATAGTAATTAGGTTTGTAGTCCTATTTAAAAACTTTTGTTTCTGGTTTTAAATTATGCAAAATAGAAAAGAAATACTTTAAAAAATCAGTGCCTCAGATGAAGACATAAAAGGCACATTATCAAATTTGCAGATGACACAAACCCAGGAGGAAAAGCTAGTGTGATAAATGAGGGAATCAAAATCAGAATAATCTCCAAAAGCAATATTACAGGGCTGAAACCAACAAAATAAACTTCCAGTTTGATTACTTCAAAGAGCCATGATTTTATTCTTTTGGGTATGCCCTCTATTCATGCAGATTTCAGTTCCACAGCTAGATGGCCCAATGAATAGAGCGTTGGACCTAGAGTCAGGAAGACCTGAGCCCAAATTCAGCTGCAGACACTTACTGGTTAGTTGTGTGACCCTGGGAAAGTCACTTAACCTCTGTCTGCATTAGTTTCTTCATCTGTAAAAGAGAGGTAGTGATAGCATCTGCCTCCCAGGGTTGTCGCGAGAATAAATAAAATGAGATAGCATTTTTAAAGTGCTTTGAAAGTATTAAAACACTATATAAATGCTAGCTATTACTGTTACTGCTGCTGCTGCTGTTATTCCCCTCATTTCTTTGCAGCTGATTTTCTGAGTTGGTGGGGCCAAACAATTTGTCACTCAGTGGCCAACCTGCTGTTGAGCCTCTTCCAGCCTAAGTCCATGTTGGCTTAAATTTGAAGCCTTTCCAGCCTAGTAATAAGTGCCAGGGCCTGTGCATTGCTGGCAAAGCTTTGGAAAATCAGAGTCCTTCCTCCATCACCATGAGGTATTAGGGTAGGACCTTAATGGAGAAAGATATAGTTCACTAGGGATAAATGCCATTTTGAGTCACTTGTTTTAGTTTCCTCATCTGTAAAAAGGATTTGGCTTAGAAGTTTTAAGGCCTCCTTCTAGCTCTAAAATCCCAAGAAGATACAATAATACTTCACATTTCTGTAGTGCTTTAAATTTTACGAAGTGCCTTCCACACAGCAGCTCTGTGACAGTGGTCATTTACATTATTTTCCCAATTTTGCAGGGGAGGAAACTGAGGCATTCATTACTGTTGTTCAGTTGTTTCAATCATGTCCAAGTCTTCATGACCTCATTTAGGATTTTCTTGGCAAAGATCCCACAGTGGTTTGCTATTTCCTTCTCCAGCTCATTTTACAGATAAGGAAAGTAAGGCAAACAGGGTTAAGTGATTTGTCCAGGGTCACACAGCTGTTAACTCTTTCAGGCTGGATTTGAACTCAGATCTTCCTCTATGCAGCTCACCACCTAACTGCCCTAGCTGTGGCATAGAGAGGTAATATGACTTAGTTGTGGGCTCATAGCTAAGTAGTGGTATTCAAACCTAGTTTTTTCTTACTCTCAATCAATTCCTCTTTCCATTTTATCACATTGACTCTTGTAAATATAATGTCCAAAGATCCATCTCTCAAAGATGAAACCTTTTGAAGAGATGCCTAATGGAAGAAATGCCAAATAGAAAGTCAATTGCCTTTCAATTATTTAAGTACAAACCACTCAACGATTGAATTAGAAATCATTTTAACCTATAATAATTCTATCAATTTAAATAATGTGTAAACATCAGAAATGTTCAAGTAATTATGTTCTAAAAATATAGAACTTGATTCTCTGCTCTGATTTTTTATACCTTTGTGTAGCTATAGATATCTCCCTAAGTAATACTCTGTATCTCAGTTAATATGCCAACTGACCCTGTTATAAAGTAAGGCAAACAATATGATGCGATAAAAAGAAAAAAGAAAAATCTGCTTTCTCCCCATTGTGTTGTTTTATTGATTTTTAAGGATTTGGTTTTAGGTGATTTTTCTTTTTCCTCATAATTGATACAGAGGTTGACTGGTAGGAGAGGTTGAAGGAGGGGCCTGGTCAGAAATTCTAGGGCAAAACTAAAACCATCAATATTTTTTTGACTGAAGAGATATTTATCATCAGAAGTCATTCCATTGGTCCCCTGGGAAAAACGAAGATATGCCTGCTTTCTTCTGAATGGGGAGAAGGTATTGCTAGTACTTTGGCTCTCTCTCCCAAAGCCAGGTCTACTGCATTGACCCTCAGGGTCCCAGAGGGACACCTTGAGAAGCTGGGCTATTTGCTCTCTAATTCCACTGACATGAGCCTTTGTTGGCTGTGTTTCACTCCTGTTAGGGATCTGTGACTAGAGTCTCAGTTCCATTTAACCACTTAATGCCAGATAGCTTTTACAAAGGGACATTTACTATGAAGAAGTGGCAAGAGCAAATGTACAAACTTTTTTTCTCTCAGTACTTCCCTCCCTCCTGAACACCTTCGAGGCATACTCTTTTCTGTATCACCTCAATATCTGCGATAGTTAGGAGGTTCAAAACTTAGCTCAGTTCCTACGTAGCCTTGGTGCTGCCAAGTTCACGTTCAGATGTTGCATGACTGCTGGATGAGTCATCGGTCTTAGCTTTTGCTCTCCTAAGTGTCTCAAAGTTCATTCCCTGCTCCTTGGGACATCAGTTCTGGGCTTGGCTGTAAAACCTCATTTGGGATGCTGGGATGCTGAGGAAGGTCACGGGGCTCCACACCCTTCATCTAGAAGAGAAAAGAACAAATGCAAAGGCCTAGGACTGGGGCCCGCTTCTTGGAGAGACATATACCCTGAGCGGGGAGAAGACCGCAAAGCTTCTCCTCTTAGAGGATGGCTGAATCTCACCAGATGCTATAGGTGAAGGATTCATACTACCAAGAACAGAGAGTTCAAAAGGACTGAGGCAACAGGGCAATAGAAAAAGCTAGGCCTTTTTCTTTCATCTTAGCCACTGGAGCCAGTTACAGAATGCCTAGTCTCCAAAGCACTTCTGTTACATATCATTATGTCTCTTGGTTGCTATTCCCCAGAATCTTCCATCTAGAATGGTTACATCATCCAAGTGAGCTGATGGGTCTATGCCAGACCTTCATTATACTAGTATCATATGACAAGGGGGAGCTGCATTGATCTTGGTTCCACAAAACAGATATAAATGTGTGAAATTAATTTTGTTTCTGATGCACTTTTCCCTGTATTGCTGTTTAATAGTCACACTGGAGGAAATTTTGACTAATGTGACTATAAACCTTGAGTTTATGATCTGACCATTTAAACAACAGGAAATTGTTATAGGTGAGCTGGGGGATTTAGCTTTGATAATTTGAATAGTTTGTTCATTTTTAAACCTAGCATTATAGAATATTCCTTTTGTACCATCTAGGACCATATTAAATTTCTAAGATAATAAAGCTTGAATCAAATAACATTTGTCATTACAGAGAAGTATGAAGAAAACACATGGACTTGAGGAATATCTGAGTCTTTTAAAAATATAACATGAATGGTATTACCTTGCATTTGTCCTTTAAAAAATGATTGAGTCTCCTTATCTTATTCAAACTGAAAGTGCCCGGGCTACACATGATTTCTTCATCTACACCACTATTGATCAGCACGGGAGTTTTGACCTGCTCTATTTCTAACCTAGGCCAGTTTGCCCCTCCTTAGGTAATCTGGTTAAGCATTTCTTAATTGTTTACTATGTGTCAGGCACTGTGCCAGGTACTGGAAATACTAATATAAGCAGAAGAAAAAAAATGACTATCTTTACTATCAAGGAGCTTACAATCTAATAGGGAGAGACAGCACATAGAAGGAAGTTAAGGGCAGTGAGTGGGACTGAGGGTATCTGCAAGTCCAGAGGGAGAGTCAAGACTGCCACCAGGAGATGAATTAAGTCACAGGAGACTTGGGCATTCTGCTTAAAATAGAGTTGTTGGGAGGAGCCAGCGAATCAGAGGAAGGGGCTATAGTGGTGGATACTTCTAGTGTGTAAAATTCAGGGCCAGAGAAAATTTCCTGGGTGGAGAGCTTTCTGGTGCATTACAGAGGAAGTCCAGGATTAGAATCAAGAATCTAGCCTCACGACTCAGAGGCAGAGCAAAACCTAATTGCTTGATTGCTTAGGTAACCCAGCTACATCTGTTGGCAGATAAAAAAAAACAGGACAGGACAAAAAACCCCAAAACAGTACCCTCAAAACCAAAACAAAACACTGTTGTGATTGAGAAAATATTTGATGAAGAGGACACAAAATATTTGTTAGGTGGGACTTTTTTTTGGGTCCTCCTTAAAGCACAGGAGTGGCATTAAGTCAGATACTTGTTGGTTTGGAGCTCCTTAGATTCAACCCTTTTCTCCACAAATAAAAATAAAACCAAATTGATACCTAAGCTGCCTCCACTACTGTTGTCAATAGAGGATTCCATGCTAGAACCCTGCAGGGGAGCCAGAAACTGCCTACCCTACCAGGACCAGCCCATCCCAGCCCTCTACACTCTCTTGTATTGTCACTCTAGTCTCTGTATCCAGACCGTGGGCGAACAACATTGGGCTTAGGCAGGTCGTGACCCAGGGAAAGGAGAAGAGAAAGAATCTCACTCCTATGGGTTCACCATATTAATGCCAAATTGAGTGACATTAGATTAGCATAGTTCACTGCAGCTTAGAACTCCTGAGCTCAAGAAATCCACCAGTTTCAGTCTCTGTGGTAATTGAGATTACAGAAGTATGCCATCACACTCAGCCATTTGTATTTTCAAAAAATATGCTAATGTACATTGTTCAATTTATCTAGTGAGGTAGATCTCTGATGTACACAGATTTTGAAAGGCCATGTAGAAAAGATGGAAATAGAGATATGTGATCAAGAAAGAATACAAAAGAGTGGGTCTAGACCTGGAAGAATAGTGTCAGGAAGGCCAAAGCTCAGAATGAACTGAGGACTGAGATAGATACTAAGGACAACAAAAGGACCTTTAAAGCAAGAAGAAAGAAGAGGCAGCCCCAGCTGCTTAGACCAGATGGTGGGTACCATGTCAGAAATGGCAAAGAGAAGTCAGAACTCTTAGGGGATCCATTTTGTTCTGTCTTCTCAAAGAAAATTGTCTTCAGACTTTAAAGTATAGAACCAGTATGACCAAGAGAAATTTAAAGCCCAAGATAAGTAGGGAGATTAGAAGAAAGCTCCTAGCTTTGCAACTCTTGGCTTGGTTGAATGATACTTAGAAGTATTGAAAGGACTTGTAGAATTGATTTCTGATTCCCTGTTTGAGGAACCATGGAAAATAGAGGTGGTACTGGAATACTGGAAGGCAGATATTCTAATTTTCAAATGAAGAAGTTATTTTTTGGAAACTATATCATTAACTTTGATGTCCATCACAGGTAAAATTATAGGACAAATTGCTAAACTGATGGTCCGTGACCATTTAGAAAGGAAATGATCACTTGGAAGTAACATATGTTGGTTCACTAAGAATAACTACCTATTTCCCAATCTTGGTGTCATTCTTGACTCTTCAGTCTTTCTTACTTACCCCTGTATCCAATTTGTTACCAAGTCTTTTTAATTCTACCTTTGTAATATGTAAGATGAAAGTGTAGCATATGCCCCCTTCTCTACTTTGACACTGCCCACAACCCTAGTACAAGCTCTCATTACCCCATGTTTAGACTATCGCATTAGCCCACTGGCTAGTATCCTTGCCTCAAGTCTCTCCCCATGCCAGTCCATTTTTCACTCAGGTATCAATTTGATCTTTATAAAATGCAAGTCTGACTTTGTCACAGTCCTGCTGAATAAACTTCACTGGGCCTCTTATCACCTCCAGGATTAAATATGAAATTATCTATTTGGCCTTTAAAGCTATTCATAACTTGGTCTTTAACCTTTTCAGCCTTCTTAGAATTTACTTCCCCTTACATTGTCATACGATGACAGTGGACTCCTTGCTGTTCCTTGCATAAGACACTCTAGGCATTTTTAACATTTTTTTCTCATGCCTGTAATATTCTCCCACCTCAACTCTGCCTCCTTTCTTCTATGGCTTCCTTCAGGTTCCAGATAAAATCCCACCTTCTGAAAGAAGCCTTTCCAAGTCCCCTGTAGTGCTAGTATTTTCCCTCTGAATTTATCTGCAGTTCATCATGCCTTTTTTGCACATAGGTGTTTATATGTTGTCTTTCCCATTAGACTATGAGCTTCTTGAGAACAAGAATTATTTTTTTAACCTTTATTCATATCTTCAGTGCTGACACATAGAAGGTGCTTAATAAATATTTGTTGTCTAATCCTTTTTAGGGGTTAGAATTATAGGATTTTTGTGGAAAAATGGAGAAATGTTTGTTGGATAATACTCTACTTGAGTGATTTCCTAACTGGTTGAAAGAAAATTCCCAAGGAAGGTTTATGGATTGGTCAGTGCCAATCTGTTAACCTCCAGTGTTAGACCTCAGAATCTTGTTATTTTTATTTTATATTTTCTTTTTATGTGTGCCTTATATTAAGGGATAGATGGCATACTTAAGATTTAGAGAGCCAATGCAGTTGGAAATGATAGCTGATGTTGACCATGAAATTGGGTTCCAAAAAGAGATTAAAATTATCCCTTTAATCTTAAAAAATAAAATTTAATAGAGATAAGTATAAAGTTCTGTACTCAGGTTAAAAGAAAATAAACTTCATAAATATAAGACCATAGAAGAATGGCTATACAATAGTTGGTTGAAAAGATTTAGGGATTGTAATTGACTATAAGGTCCATATTAAATCAACAGTGTGATGTGGTAGCCAATAAAAACTAATACAGTCTCTGGCTTAATAAAAGCGTAGCGTACAGAGGTAGGTGCTAATGATCCCCGTTACCCTGTGCTTGTAGGATATGCCTGTAGCATCTTGTTCAGTTGTAGATGCTACTATAAAATAACTAAAACTGTATCTTGCCTTTTGTTTTCTATATCGTAGTGGTTGTTGTTAAGTCATATCCAACTCTTTGTGACCCCATTTGGAGCTTTCTTGGCAGAGATACTGGAGTGGTTTGCCATTTCCTTCTTCACTTCATTTCACAGATGAGGAACTGAGACAGAGTTAAATGACTTGCCCAGGGTCACACAGCTATTAAGTGTCTGAGACCAGATTTGAACTCAGTTCTTCCTGACTGCAGGTGCACTCAGTGCTCAATCCTCTGTGCTACCTAGCTGCCCTGTCATAGTCATCTCCTCTTAATTCCTCAAGACCAAACATTGAACTCCTCTTTGTAACAAGGAAAAGAGCTAAACAAAGCGAGTTAGCATAGCAGCCATGTCTTCATCTGATTATATATGGTGTATTTTGCATATGTATAGTTTGTACTTGTCTGAGAATTGTAAGGAATGTTTACTACTTATCGGTTTTGCAGGACTGAAATTGTTTAATATAATTTAATACAATTGGACTCATTTGTATTGTTACTGTTCTTATTTGTAGTTGTATGTATTGCTTTCTTGGTTCTACTCTTCATTTTATATTACATAAATTTTTCTATACTTCTCAAAGTCCTCACACTGATTTTTTCTTATGAAGCGATAATATTATATTATATAAGACGCTTACAGGATTTTCTTTCAGTCGCTGACTTTCTTGGGATATATACCAAGTAATGGGATTGCCAGCTCAAAGAGTTAGTGATTTTTCTCACCTAATTTCAAGTTGATTTTTAGAATCATTGGATCATTTCATAGCACCACTAACAATATATTATTATGCCATTCTTCCTTCAGTCTGTCTGATATTCTTTCCTTTTTTAATCATCTTTGCTAATTAAGAAAAATAGATTTTTATAGATAGTTATTTTCACATTGCCTAAATTTGTTTATCTATACTACCCAACTTTGCCAGTTTTATGAAGTAAAGCCTCAGTTACAAAATTTGCCTTTTTCTTAACAGTTATTTGGAGCAATCTTTCATATGATGATTGATCATTTGCTTTCTATTTTCTTCTGAAGGAAATTTCATTTTCTTTGAGGACTGGCTCTTGGTTTTGTACTTTGGTATGAATTCCATTTATTTCTATGATATAAGACTTTCATCAGAGATATTAATATAAAGTTTTTTCCCATTTGAGTTTTTCTTTGGGCTGCATTGATTTTGTTTGTGCAAAATGTTTTGATTTTATTTGATATAAATTTTCCATTTTCTCTTTTATGATCACCTCTGTCCCTTTGGGTTAGGAACTCTATCCTTATTCCCAGTTTTGAAAGGTAGTGCCTTCCATTCTCTTTTAATTTGTGTATGGCATGACCTTTTCTATTCAGGCCACAACCGTTTAGTTTATTTTAGTGTATGGTTGTAAGGTGCCAGCCTAAACTTAATTTCTTTACATTAAGTTCTATTTTTGGATCATTTCTTGTTAAAGAAATGGTCTTACTCTAGTTAGTTAGTGTTCTTGGGTTTATCAAGTACAGGAATGCTTTATTAACTTACTTTTGGATGTTGCTTAACCAATCTATTCTACTGGTTTGATTTTCTGTGTTTTTTAGACCAGTATTACTTTTGAGGATTAGTGCCTTATAATACAGCTTAAAATTTCTTAATTCTGTGCCTCCTTCATCCCTACTTTATTTTTTCCATTATTTCCATGGAGATTCTAGTTCTTTTGTTTCTCTGAATAAATTTTGTTGTAATTTTGCCAAGTTCTGAAAAGTAACCCCATTGGAAGCTTGGTTGGCAAAGTACTACAGTTGTACAGTTGTATCATAAGGACCTTTAACTAATGTGAATTTAGCTATATGTGCTTGTTAAAGAAAAAAAAAAGGAAAAAGGAGAAATAGAATAACTATACAGGTTAGAGATAAAAAATCATTGAGTGACACTGGGTAATGTGTTTTATGTAAGCCACATTTCCCACACCCTATTTGCTTCTTTGCATTTAAAAATGCTTCAGTGACCCCCTTTCTTTTTGACAAAATAGTTGCTTTAATTTAAGGGTAGTTAAACTAGGGTCTATGAGCTTAAAAAAACCTTGTTGAATGTATTTCAATGTAATTGGTTTTCTTTGTAATCTTAATCATTTAAAAACAGAACCCTGAAGAATAGGCATAGTTAATAATCCTCTAATAGTTTGGTATGGCACTGAACAAGGAAATCAATTTAGGTAGCATTGTTATTTATATAATATTAATATGGCCTAACCATGAGTAAGTAATATTTTCCCATCATTAGGTCTGTTTTATTTCTGTTAAGATGTTTTGTAATTGTATTTATATATTTCCCATGTTTGTCTTGTTAAGTAAACTCACATTTTATAATTTCTGTAATTATTTTGATTAAAATTTATCTTTCTGTCTTTATTGCTGGGCTTCATTAGTAGTATACAGAAAAAATTAATAATTTGCATGAATTGGTTTTATATTCTGTTACCTTGAGGAAGTTATTATTTAAATTAATTTTTAATTGAATCTTTAGGTTTCTATAGGCTATCATATTATCTGTAAAAAGATAGTTTTTTGTCTATGCTTATTCTCTCAATTTATTTTTCTTATCTTATTGCTATAGTTAGCATGTCTAAGAGTATATCAAATAATGGTAGTGATGATAGACATCCTTGCTTTACCCTTTTTAGTACTGGAAAGGCCTTTATCATTTTCCCATTACCTATAATATCAACTCTTAATTTTAGATAGATTCTGTTTGCCATAGTGGGGTAGCTAGGTAGCACACTGGGCCTGGAGTTAGGAAGACTCATCTCCTTGAGTTCAAATCTGGCCTCAGATAATTGCTCACTGTGTGACCCCAGGCAAGTCACTTAACCCTGTTTTGCCTCAGTTTGCTCATCTATAAAGTGATCTGGAGAAGGAAAGGGCAAAGTGCTCCAGTATCTTTGCCAAGAAAACCCCAAATGGGGTCATAAATAGTTGAACATGACCAAAACAACTGAAAAATAACAAAAATTTGCCATACTAAGGAAAGATAGTTAATTTCTATGCTTTTTTATTATTTTAACAGAAAGGAATCATATTTTGTCAAAAGTTTTCAACATCTGTTGATATAATATTATTATCATTAATATGATTTATTGTGTTTGTAGCTTTTTCTTAGATTGAATGAATCCTCCATTCCTAGTATAAATCTAAGATATGCATAATGCATGCTTTTTAAATATATTGTAGCCTCTAAGCTAGTATTTTGTTTTCTAATTTTCCATCAATATTTAATGAGAATTTGTTTTACTTTGTTCTTTGTTAGCATGAAGATAATATTTGTATCATAGAAGTAGTTTAGTAGGACATTTTCCTATTTTTGTAACCAGTTTACTTAATGTTGGAATTATTTGTTCTTTGCTTGTATGATTAAATTAATTCGAAAACCTATTTGGTCCTGGGACTTTTTTCTTTCACCTATTTGATTTCTTTTTCTGATAATTGGGTTATTTATATACTCTATTATGCTACTCTGGGTATTAATTTGGTTGACATAATGGGGCAAAACAATTTTTACGTCTTCATTTGTTGTGAATATTTTTAGGTTTTTTTTTTTTTGGAGGGGGAAGGCAGGGCCATTGCAGTTAAGTGACTTGCCCAAGGTCATACAGCTAGTATTGTGTCGAGTGTCTGAGTCCGGATTTGAACTCAAGTCCTCCTGACTCCAGGACTGGTCCTCTACTCACTGGGCCACCTCGCTGCCCTTGTCTTTATGTTTCAAATATGCTTCTTGTAAACAGTATATTTTTGGATTCTGCTTCCTAAACCATTCTGAAATTTATGTTTTATATATTAGTTCATTTAAGCTCATGGTTTTGACAATAATTAATTACTTTATGGTAATCTCTAGCATTTCTAGAACTAGGTGCTTAATAGTTGCTTGCTGACTTTTAACTTTAACTTTTCTTTTTTGAGTGTAAATGCTATGACATTTAGTCCATATATATTTAATAATTTTGTTATTTCGTTGCCTGTTTTCCCTTTTATAATGTATTTTTGCTCTTATCTCCATTGACATGTTGTGTTGTAATTGCCTAAGAGATTTAGATTCACTCCCCCCCCATATATATTAAGTTGAGGTTCAAGTGTGCTGTCCATGACCTGATACTTAGTAAATTTTATTCTAACCTTTCATTTTCTTTTCTTTTTGTTCTTTTAAAATAAAATTTTTATAATCCTTTGTTTTTACATAACTTAAATTTTCTGCTCCCAGAAAGCCATCCCATGTAATAGAATATTTTTAAAGAAAATAAAGAAAAAGAAGAAGAAAAAAACAATTGGCAAAAAATACACTGAAAATATCTGAAAATGGAACAGCTAGGTGGCGCAGTGAATAGAGCACCAGTCCTGGAGTCAGGAGAATCTCAGTTCAAATTCAGCCTCAGGCACTTGACACACTTACTAGCTGTGTGACTGTGGGCAATTACCCTGCCTTCCCTCCCGGAAAAAAAAAAAAAAAGAAAGAAAGAAAAAATATCTAAAAATACAAAATATGCAGTATTCTACACCAGTGGACCTGGGACAGCATGGGAGGGGAGGGGTCTTCTCATACATATTTTTTTCTGTAATTTTTCTCTGTGATTTTTCAAAATTCACTTTTGCTTGTTTTGCGATTTTTTTTGGTGATTTTTGTTTTTTTGTTTTTGTTTCTTTGTTTTTTGTTTTGACATTGTGGTAGTACTTGTGCTTAATGTTCCCTTGGCTCTGCTTACTTCACCCTGTATGAGTTCATATAAATCCTTCCTTGTTTCATATTCATATTTTTTGCACAGTAGTATTTCATTACATTTGCACACCACAATTTGTCTGTCCATTCTCCATTCGATGGACATCTACTTTCCCCCCGCACTTCTTTGCTACTCTAAAAAGTGACTAGTCATTCATTTTCATTCTTGGTGTCTTTATTTTTAAAATTCACTTCCTATGTACAGCAGGTGTTAGAGTTTGTTTTCTTGTAAACTCTATAATCCTCTTTCCTTTTATTGAGGAATTAATTAGTCACATTTAACATTATAATTTTTCAGTTGAGGTTTTCTTCTATTTCCTTGATTGTTGATATTCTCCTTTCCTTTTTCAATAAAGTGTCTTTTTGTTCCTCCACTTAGCTTTTTTATATTAATTTGATCCTAATCTGTTCTCTTTGATTCTACCCTTTCCCTGCCCTATACCATGTTTTAAAATTTTACTTAAATTATTTTCTCTTCTTTTTAGTTTATCCTGTCCTCTCCCAGTCCACATTAGAGTTCCCTTCAGAATTCTGCTCCCTCTTCTCTTAATTTGATTAACATTCATTTGTGTTACTCTTTAACAAGATACATTAATTTGCTTTTTCTCCCTCTCATTTCTTTCTCCTACTAGTCAATTCTGAAATCTAGTTTCCCATTCGTGGGCTAAATGCTCTTATATTTGTTATTTTCTATGTGGTTTATTCGAGGTAAAGCTTCCGAAGGACAAAAGTTCTATTCCCTACCCTGTTCCATTTATCTGTTAGCTCAGTCACAAATTATGCTCACTACTTCCTTCCCTCCTCCCCCTTTGTTGTTTAATTTAGTTGAGAGTTTTTATTTTTAATTGAAGGGCCTTTTTCTGGTCATCCTCTGTGTGTTAATGAGTGTCCTCACTGGGTTTTTGTTTTTGTTTTGGCCTGGGAGCTCAACTTTTCCTTAAGCTTCTGTTGTCCTTCCTGCTCTTGACCTTGCTTGCTTCATCAGCATTCTGATAAGGTAGCTGTAGTACCAGGCTTTGCAGATTCTGGAATTCTGACTGCCTAGATTTAGATTCCTACCCTTGACCCCTTTCCTTTACACTTTTGTACACAGGAAGTTGGGATTCAGGAACACTGTCCATAACCTCCCCTCTTGGACCACATGGGAAAGTATGTCCGCAATTGTTATGGTCTTAGGCAGGAACTCTTTCTTGATAGGCTACTGGGAAAGTCCACGGAAGTCTCTGATCTCTGACCCATGTTCAGAAAATAACTAATGTGTACTTCTGCCTCAACAGCGCCATTAATGATTCCTAGTCATAACACTACTCCTGAAACCTAGGTCTGCTGAACTTTGTTCTGATCTATTCTTCAGACAGGGAAAATGTAAAAACATAGGGGAAGGGAGGACAGCAAGCTATAGGCTCTCTATTACAGGTCTATACAGAGATATCTCCTTTCCCTAGCCAATGCCACTAGCTTTTCTCTTGTCTAGTCTGTTAGACCTGGTTGCTTTTTTAAGAATCCTCCTTGAGTTGGTAAGTAGAGTGGGGTAGAGTAGGGTGCATCTGCTTGCCTGCTTCTTCATTTCAAGGAATCTGTTGAAGCTGGGTTGGAAAACCCATAGGGTGTCCCTAAAGTCTGGACACATAGGAAAAATGCATATTTTGAAATATTTGGAATATTAACAGACCTTAGCCCCCTTGACTTCTTTTTCTGGGGTGTGCTAAAGGAGAAGGTATACTCAATGAAAATCACAGATGCAACATACTTGATTGAATGCATAAAGAGTGAATGTGCTAAAATTGATGGCAATGTGGAGTTATTGCATTGAGTTCATGTGAATCTTGCAAAATGCATAAATCTTTGTATCACAAATGATGGAAATCATATTGAAGATGTTATTTGTTAATATTTCAATTAAATAAAATGTTGTTGAAAATTTCATTCATTTCATTTCTTGAAAATATGCATTTTTGCCTACGTGTCCAGACTTTAGAAACACCCTGTATATTCCCTCTAGAATCACCCTAAAGGATCTATGTATATATCACTTGTGGAGTTGGGCTAGATTACTCCCACTGTCCTTTCTAGTTTTAAGATTCTGTGAATACATAAAGTACAATTGTACAAAATACAAAATTGTATTACAGTACTCCATCATGGTGGCATGGTAACACATTTGAGTTTAACAGCTCAGCCATCAGAGTTCAAACTCTGCCAAGTTCTACCTTGCTGGACAGGCTTCCACTGTGATCCTGGTAACAGATTGAGCCTTTTCTCTGAGGACCCACCTAGCTCATTAAGGAAAGGCTGCATATTTGGTGATTTTTTTTCAAAGCTATAGCAGCCCATAAAACAAAGAAAAATGCCTCAGTTCCATGAGGCTCCTTTCTCTTCTACTTCATAAGTAGTGGTTACAGAGTGGCAAAAAAAGGGGAGGAGGGTATTAAGAATCACATGGATATCGACCGTAAGCAGATTTTGTAGTCAAGATATGAAATCCTCGTCCATTGACCAATGTCACAAACTTCACCATGAGCCCTTTTCCCCATGAGCCCTTGAATCAGTAGTCCCATGCATCTTAGTGCTAGAGGTCAACAGGGAGGATTTGATAATGCTGGTGGTGGTGGTATGAGCTGTGACCATGGTCAGAGAGATAACAACTTTATTGGACAGATTGTGTACATCTCTCATGGTCCCTATAAAGGCTATATTAGGGTAGAGAAGGGTCCCACTAAATCCACAGCCCATATAGAGCTTCATTCACACTGCCAGACCATTTCCACGGATTTCCAGAGAGACTTACCACAGTTGGCTTCGGGCATCCAGGGAGTATGACTTCAACCTATGGATATACCCCAATGTATGGCTGTCAGATATCCATGTATATCCAGGGTTCTTGTACCCTCCTGTACACTTCACAGAGCCCTCTGCATCATGGCAGCTGCACTCCATATTATGGTTCCCAGGTGACGCCTTCATGATGGCAGGTGTATAAAAGCCCAGAGTGATGCCTAGGATCCAAATAACCCTAATATACCACCCAGGGCAGAGGAAAAGCAGGTGTATGCCTTTGATGATGGTCCCACCTAATCCCTGCAGAACTATGGCGGGACCCCAATCCTCAGACACCAGACTAGCCTGACTCCTCATCCCTGCAGTTTAAGGCCCAGTATAGTCCACAGACTCCTAGAATCCCTGCCATGTACAACATGGATCAGTTCCCCCTAGAGTTACCACCAGGTGATGCCAAATCCTGTTGGCTACCAGAATACCCACTCATCCACCAGCTACCACCCCACACCCATGCCCATGACTTACCTGGTTTGTCCTAGCCTTAGTCCAGTGACCCCTGGAGTACTATTCCCTTGTGGCTACAACCCTCATACACCAGGCTCTGGTACTGAACATAACTGCAATGATTGGGTGACTGCAGACATCCAGGGGAAGGTGTGAGACACCTACTTGGACAACAAAGTGGTTGGACAGAAAGATGTCATCCGGAGTGTCAACTGGAGGTATGTGTGCTGTATATTTGAAAGAAAGTGAGAAGGGTGTCAGTATCTCAATACCTTGAGCCCCTTACTCCTACAAGAACAACAACGTGAAGGTGATCTTAGGTGAGAATGAAAAGGCCATGGAGGACTTGTTGAGCATAGTGGGGAGGATGGCTTTGTGCAGAAGTACTTCAACCAGCAACTGAAGATTCTCAAACTCCAATTTCTAGGGAAGCTCTTGGCACCTAGAGGGGGTGCTGAAGAGGTCCTTCTCATTCCTCCTCCCATCACATATAAACTCATTGTGCTCCCCAGCCAGGTTCTAAGCAGGGGCTTGGAATACTTTAGCTGGTTTATTTTTCCTTGTTCCTTTAACATCTTTCCACTGCCCAAAGTCAGGGCAGGGCTGTCCATAGAAAGGAGTCTCCCACCTCCAGCCAACCCCAACTAACTTGCTCTGTCTGTGGTCTTTGAATAAAAAGACTGATTAAAAGAAAGATTCATTTCTCCTGGAGGAACTGAATTATATCAGTCCTGATATTCTCTCTTTAAATGAAACCAGAAGAAAGAAGGAAATTGAAGCCAAATAGAAGTATGGTTCACAAGCTCTCCTTGGAGAGGCAAACAAAGGAGTTGGTGGATATTGGCTTTATCAATGTGTCCAAAGGTTAAAAACGACATCATTTCTTGGGATTTTTGGTTATCTCATATTGAGTGCTTCTGATACGTGTTATAAAGAGAACATCATGGGAATAGTTGTAGCTTATGCATCGAAATCTGTTGTAAGGATCCAGCCCAGCCGATGCATAGAATAGCTCATCCCTTGGCCATGTTATACATAGAAGTAAACTTGGCAGGGACCCATGGATGAGAGAAAAGGACTCCATGGCCATGGAACCCCTTTGGGTGAGAGATGAATATTTTGTAGCATTCACTTTAAGTCTGAGGCCACTCTCCCCAGAGAATGTAGAAGGGAGATTGCATCTCCCTGTTTGATGAAATGCTGTTGTATTTCAGTCCCTAGCTGTGCCTTCTTAGTAAATACCACTTTGTAAAAGCTAATCTATAATTGGTCAGTTTACATTGGGGAGATGTTAACTGGTTAAATGATGTTGGGAGACACACCAGTGGGTGCAGTGAATGATCAGGGTTATCCTTAGAACCATAAGGGACAAAGTAGTCAGCTCTCTTTGGGGGGCCCACTTTGACAAGTGCAAGTGGGGTTTGGGAGAGTGAACCCAGAGTATGTTCTACAGCTGAAAAGCACAAGAAAAAAAATGTACATCACAGAAATTTCCATCTGAACAGGACATACCTTACACATTCTTCCATCTAGTTCTATTATTATTCAAAGAAGGAAATCACGGCTGGAACATGTACATGAATGGCCCAAGCTCACATAGGTCCCTGTGATCAATTTGTGGATTTTCTATTTTTTCCAAAGTGGAGACTTTCCAATGCAAAGTTCATTATTCCATAAGAATAACTATAAATTATCTGAATGTTAATAGGACCCATATTTTAATATCAATACCGAGGATTCCAAATATCAAATAAATTTCTGCCAACCTCTCCCCTTTTATTACTTTTTTTTTATTGTTCAGTCATTTTAGTTGTGGCTGACAATCCCATTTGAGGTTTTCTTGGCAAAGATACTGGAGTGATTTGCCATTTCCTTCTCCCGCTCATTTTATAGATGAGGAAACTGAGGCAAACAGGATTAAGTGACTTACCCAGGGTCACACAGCTGGTGTCTAAGGCTGAATTTAAACTTGGGTCTTCTTGACCGCAGATCCAGAGTTCTATCCACTGCACCAACTAGCTACCCTTCATTACTTTAAAATGCTATATAAAGTCAGTTATCATCAGCATTATTGTTATTCTAAATAATTGAGTTAGTTGTACTATTTTTTAAACTATACTTATATTTCTTTAGCATAGAAGGCTCCTGGTGAGGACACTCAGTACCTTCTCTGCAATGTACATTGTTAGAGAATTTTCTGGAGTTCTCAGAGGTTCAGTGATTTGCTCAGCACCACATAGCCATTATGTATCAGAGGCTGGGTTCGAACCTATGTCTTTTAGACTCTTAAGCTAGATCTGCCCTACACTGTGCTGCCTCTAACTGTACTGTTATTACAACTACTTGGGAGGAAAATCCATTTCTTTCCCCATCCCTGCAGTGAAAAAAAGAAGTTCCTTTCTTTCTACCATTTATACCTTGGAACCTGGGTGAAGAAAACAGGGAGGCCTCCCCTAGGATAGAAGCTTAAGGGCTTCCTCTATCCCCCTTACTCCTCCATCCCTTGACTGGCCTTAGGACAGTGTCCTAGCATGAGTTGGGGTGGTAAAGGAAGGGAAGTGGGTAGGACAGTTCCAAGGGGTAGTAGGGGAGAGAAGGTAGGAGAGAGGAGTTGCTGTGGCCACTGAGCCAATCCAGCTATGATTGCTATTCTTGTGTGTCTGGAGGTATACATGGAAAATAGGTCAATATGGGATTGCCCCTAATCTGGTCTGTAATTCAATAAGCAAACCAAAGCAAAAATTGACAAAAATTAAGTGTTAAATGTGTTGCCTGCGGCTAACATGAACACTGAATAAGAGCTTTGCTTTTGATTGCTAATTTAACTTATAAGAAATTAAGAAACTGGAAAATATGAAATAAATATATTCATTTTAATCTCTCAGTAAAGAAAAAGGAAAAGATTCTCAAACATTAGTCATGTTTGGTTATATAAGAAGTCATAAGCAGCTTACCTGGCATTTTCCTTTGTCATTTCTTATTAGGGCAGTATTTTGTGAAAATAATTTTTCAGCATTCTTGTCAGGTAGTAGTAAAGAAATAGCCAACAGTACAAGTAGTTCTTTTAAAAGTTCAGCAGATCAGTAGCATTGCCCATTGCTAGTAATCACTAGGTGGGAACACTCGGTTCCCTGTTGTTTTCATTCAGGCATAGCAGTTGGCCATAGAGACTTTCCTATTTTGTGAGAGTATTACTTTGGGGAAAGTTCTCACTTTTCCTCTATTATCTATTAAATTTGACATTAGAAAGTGATTTCTCTTCGAACTTGAGTTAGGTAGAGTAGAAAAGTACCTAAAACGCATCAAAGAGGGAACAAAAAGCTCACATTGAGATTATCTCTGAACTGGATGTCATGGTGGGGACTTGGGACGAGGGGACTGCAAACCAGTACTGTAAACTTAGCTCAGCAGAAACTGAATGACAAGAGTTCAGAAAGGTTACTTATATCAGCAAGCTGTTAAATTTGGCTAAAGCAGAGAGATTTTAGCCTGGTGTGGCATTGCCAGCAAACACATTTACAGGAGTGGACGTACTGTTTTAACATTTGTTGAACATTAAGGACCATCTAGTCACTGTGGTGGTGATATTTTTAGACTTTATAAATTGTATGCATTATTTCCATCCTTAGTTAATCATATATATGTATACATACGTATATAGCATTTTGTATAGTGCTTTAAGGTTTGCAAAGTGCCTTACAGATATCTCATTTTATTCTCATAACAACCTTGTAAGTACAATTATTATCATCATTTTACACATGAGGAAACTGACGGAGACAAAGGCTAAGTGCTGGTAAATATCTGAGGTGACATTTGAACTCAGGTCTCCTCAATTTGAGGTCCAGTGCTGTATCCACCTAGCTACTTCATATATACTTAGATAGATAGAGATATATTATTGTTGTTCAGTCTTTTCAGTCATGTTTGGCTCTTTGTGACCCCATTTAGGGTTTATTCAGCACGGATACTGGAGTGGCTTGCTATTTCTTTCTCCAGTTTATTTTACAGGTGAGGAAAGTGAGGCAAACACATTTAAATGACTTGGCCAGGGTCTCACAGGTAGTATCGGAGGCTGGATTTGAACTCAAGTCTTCCTGACTCCAGGTCTAGAGCTCTAGTCTATGCACCACCTCTCTCTATCTGTGTCTCTCACTCTATGTGTGTGTGTGTGTGTGTGTGTTTGTGTGCACATGCATGCACAGACACACACGTCTCAGAACCCAAATGGGATCATGACGTACATAATGATCATACATAATGACATGACATAATGATCATACATAATATATAATTGGTATATAAATGCTAGTTATTATGTACAGTTCAGGGGTGAGATGGGGATCTATCTATCTATCTTTGTATCTATCCCCAGGCTTACTCCTGAGCTATAGTCCCACGCTACTAATTGCCAATTGGATATTTCAGACTAGATGTCCCAGAGAGATCTCAAATTCAAGAAATCCAAAGCATAAATCATTATATTTTCCCTCTAAACCTCTTCCCTCTGTGAAACTTTCCTGTTTATATTGAAGTCACCACCATTCTTCCAGTCTCCCGATTTAGAATTTTGGCATTCCTCCTTCTCCCTCACTCCACATGGCCAGTTGATTGCCAAATCTTACTGTTTCTAATTCTGCAACATTTCTAGCAGCCCATCCCTTCCCTCTGTTCGACCACTTTAGTTCAGTCCTTTATCATTGTTCATCTGGATTATTACAATGGCTTCTTAATTGATCTCCTTAGGGACCTTAAATGTCTCCCTACATCCACCATGTACCTGCTTTAGTGGTTTTCCCTAAAGGTAGATCTGACTATGCCACTCATTAAACTAGGTAATGATATAGACTCCTGGTTCCAACCTATCTTTTCAGCCTCATTGTATATTACTTCCTTTCCTGTTCTCTGTGACTGAGCCAATCTGCCCTCTCTGTGTCTCATGAATTGACTCTATGACTTTGCACTTGTCCCCTGTGCCTGGACTAAATTCCCTTCTTACCTAACTCCTAGGATCCCTTTCTGTCTTCAAGAAACACCACCTTATACATGAAGCCTTTCCTGTTTCCACACGTTTTCCCCCCTACCTTTCATTTATTCTCTTCATAACTATTCTTAATACACTCATATAGATACTTCTTTTATTACTCAAATATAATGTAAGCAAGGTCCTTGAGAGCAGAGATGCCTTCTTTTGATTTGTATCCTTGGTACTTTGGAAGGAGCCTAGCGCATAATTTTTCAGTCATGTCCAACTCTTTGAGACCCCATTTGGGTTTTTTTTGACAGAGATACTGGGGTGGTTTGCTTTTCCTTTTCCAGCACATTTTTACAGATGAGGAAACTGAGGCAAACAGGATTAAGTGACTTGCCCAGGGTCACCCAGCTAGTATGTATCTGAGGTCAGATTTGAACTCAGGAAGAAGAGTCTTTCTGACTTGAGACCTGACACCCTAACCACTGCACCACATAGCTATCCCATAGCTGGCACACAATAGCCACTGAATAAATGCTTGTTGATTGTCATCATCGTCATCATCATCATAGGTGTTGAGTGTATTCATTTCTGATAGATGTCACTATAGAACGTAGAATAAGTGGACTTGACAGTAATGGGCCTTACACTGAATTTGAGGCCAAGGTGATACTGTAATTTTCCCAAGAGAATTCCATATTTCTTTGTATTAGTTCATTTGGTATCCTTTTTTCCCCCCTTGGGTCTATGTGCATTCAGGTGAAGGCTCATATTATAATCACCTCAGTCTTTTGGTTTTTATCTGGAATGAATGAAAGGTCTAAATGCTCTCTATGCAGCATGGTAGCCTTTTCCCTTTGTTTTTGGAGACAGTCAACTGGGAAAGCTGTCACTGAAAACATATATAAATAACTTATCTCACTGTCTTCCTCATCCTTTTTGATCCCTGTGTAGGTTATCAGGCATTATCAGGGACCTATTGGTTTTAGATCTGTCTTCTTTGATTGTCTTCCTCTTAATTCCCTCTCAGGGGCCTGTGAAGAGAAGTTTGTAGATTCCTGCTTAATCACTGCTTGAGGGCAAATGGCATAACTTCTGATGCTACCAGTTTTTGCTTTTTTTTTTTTTTTTTTTTTTTTTTAGCAGACACTACTAACCAGTTCACAGTTCTATACTTCTAAGGATAGATTGTGCAGCCAGTAGTAATTATTTACTTTTACTTGAGCAGCATTTTTTCATTTTGGCACTTTTTTTTCTTTTTCTAGAACAAGATCTGAGAAAGGGAATAAAAAAAATCGAACCCTTCTTGATTTTCTTTTAGCTTTTTTCTTCCAAATTTTCTTCTATCTTTCTGTTGTGCTTGCTGAATATGAAATTTGATTAAAACCCATACACACACACGCACGCAAACACACATACACACACACACACACACACACACACACACAGACACACACACACCCAACCAGGAGACATTTCTTGAAAACTTGAGTATTCCTTCTATTTGTATTTGAAAGTTTCTTTCTTGAAGATGGACTAGGTGCATTTGCTATCATATGAATAAATATATAGTGTATCCCATTTAAGCTTTAATAACTTCAGAAGTATAAATGATACATACAAAAGCGTTGTTTGAAAGTTTAATTATTTAAATTTATTCTATGCTTGCTTTTGAGAATTTTGAATAAAAAGTTTAAAATTTTAATTTCAACTAGACAGGGAACCCTCTAATTATGCATTGTGTATGTGGTAGTTTTTGGATGACACTTTTCCACCCTGGTGGACTTGTAGAGGATATCCTCTTGCTTAGTGACCTTGATCACCTGATCTGTCTCCATTAGATTTTTTTTCTTGTGGAATCACATCAAAACCATCATGTATGCATCAAAGCTTTATTCTTTGTGTAATCCTAAAGTCAGGATTACAAAAGCATTCCTTTCATTCAAGGAGCAGCAGCTAATGAAAGTTTTTACAAAATTTGAAAATTGACTACAGTACAAGTAATGCTATAGCACAAAGACAGTGGTTATGCTGAATTTTAATAAGAAATATAACACCTTTAAAATTTAAGTTATTAACCTTTCAATTTTTTGGTTAATTTGTAGCATTTATACTTCTAGAGTTATTAAAGGTTAAAAACTGCATGAAGACTTTTGGGACACCTTATATATGTGTGTGGATGTAACAGTGTATGTGTATGTAGATATTCAATTGAAATGGTGCCATTTGATACCGTCAGAGAACACTAGATTCTAAGTTAGAAGACCTCAGTTGAGTCTTGGCCCTGACACTTACTGTGTGAATGTGGGGAAATCACTTAACCCTGTCTAACCCTCTATCTTTTATATCTCTGTTTTCTCATCTGTAAAATGGGGATCATACTTAGGTTACCTAACTCTTAGGATTATTGTAAGAGAAATGATTTGTAAACCTTATAGCATAGTAGAAACGATTATTTTTACTGACTTGTCACAGTAGTGCAACTAAACAAAGCAAGACAACATGGTATGGAAGAAAGAATATTGAATCAGGAGTCAGAGTAGATGTAGGTTCAAGTTTCCAGCTCTTGTACTTGGGATTGTAGATTTAGAGTTGAAATGGACCTAAGCTATGGAGAAACTGAGGCCCAGAGAAAGAAGTTATGTGACTTGCCCAGTGGCCACACACCTAGAAGGTCATAAAACTGGGATTTGAAACTAGGTTTTCTGACTCCAAATCCATCTTATGTTAAACCGCTCCACACTATGACTGTAGACGGGTTGCAATCTTTCTGACCTTCAGTTTTATTTGTAAAATTAAGAGGGATACACAGTGGATAGAGGGTCAGGCCTAAAGTCAGGAAGACTAATCTTTGTGAGTTCAAATCTAATTGCAGACACTAACTAGCTGTGTGACCTTGGGCAAGTCACTTAACCCTGTTTGCCTCAGTTTCTTCCTCTGTAAAATGAAGAAGAGAAGGAAATGGCCAAATACTCCTGTATCTCTGACAAGAAAGCTCCAAATAGGATCACAAAGAGTCGGACATAACTGAAAAACAATTCAATAGCAACAAGAAGAAGGGGGATTAGATGTGACAATCCTTCAGGTCTCTTCAAGGTCTAAAGCTGTGATACCCCAGGGTTAGAAATTTATTAAATGCCTCTTCTGCGTAATGCACTGTGCTTGGGATACAAAGAGAAAAGCAAAACAGGTCTTGCCGTAAAACTCCAAATTTAAAACAGGTTACATGCCCATGGTCATATAGCTCAGTAAATTTTAAAGTCTGTTCTCTAGACTCCATGTCCAGGACTCTTTTTACTTACTATGTTTTAGGAAGGGCCCCCTCTCAAACAACACCTGTAATTGCTAGATACCTTCTGTTCTGAAATAAGATGTTGATGTGATAATTAAAAACAAAAGATACACCTGATTTTGATGATATTCAGATACATTTTTTGCTTCTTTTTCTTCTAAAAACCAACTATTTACATACCAAAATGTTCATGCAAGATTTTTTTTTGTGATAGCAAAACCTGGAAATAAATGTCTATATGGGGAATGGCAAAACAAGCTGTGGAACATTAATGTAAGAAACAGCGAATATAAAGAATCCAAAGAAGCATGGGAATACTTATAGGAACTGATGCAGAATGAAGTAAGGCAGAACCAGGAAATGAAGATGAACTATAATATTAACTATAATAATGTAAAGAGAAGGAAAAACCCAAACTGAATGCTATATAATTATATTATCCCTAAAAAGGAGATGAGACAATATGCCTCCTTCATTTTTTTTTTTTTGCAAACTTGGGGGATAGGATAGTGGGAGTGAAGCACTGCTTATCTCCTTATGCTATCAGACACAATCACTGTGCTAGTCAACTTTGCTGAAGATTTTTCCCCCTTTTAATTTTTAAATTTTCCTTCTTAGTTTTTCCCTTTGCTACACAGAAAATAGTGCTCTGGGCAAGGAAGCCCTGTGGATAGATTGTGAAACTTGGAATCAGAAAGACCTCAGTTCAAATTTTGCCTCAGACATTTAGCTACATGACTCTGGGCAAGTCATTTGCTACTGCTTGCCTAAGTTTCCCCATATGTAAAATAAGGATGATAACAGCATCTACCTTCCAGGTTGTTGTAAGGATCAAATGAATTAAAATATATAGAAGCACTTTGCAAACCTTAAAGGCCTATATAAATGTTAGCCATTAGGTGAGAAAGGATACATTCAGAAATGAATGTGATATAAAAACAAAAGGCATCAATAAAAATAAGGTAAAGTTTAAAAAATAGACCCCAATCGCAGGTTCTAAAATTTTCTTTTTAAACTCTTTTATATACTCTCACCTTTAGGCGTTTTTGTTTGTTTGCTTTTTTCTTACAATTAATCCTTCTCTAAATGTACTCACCTATTCCGTGCTTTCCCCACTTCCTGTTCCCTTCTATTTTCCCATTGAGTTAAATGTATTTCTACACTAAACTCTGGCTGCATATGTATGTGGGTCTTCTTCCCTTTGACCAGTTCAGATGAAAGTAAGGTTTTAGGAATGCTTGCTCTCTGCAGTTCTTTTAGGAAGTCTAATAGAGCTTGTGACCAAGATTTATTTTTCTTTGAGACTCTGCTTATAGGTATTCTGGAGAATTGTTTTGTGTCTTGGGCATCTCTGGCATTATAACAGTGCTCTCTCTCTCTCCATTATTGTATAATAATAAATTCAAGAAGTGTTATATAAAACAAGTAAATTATTTAATACATACTATATAATATACTCTTTGTGTTATTCATTCTTCCAGTCTTATTTCCCAGATTTGGACTTTGTATATAGTTATTAATATATATTGTTGCTTTCATTCAGTTGTATCCAACTCTTCATGACCCTGTGGACCAACTGTGCATGGGATTTTCTTGGCAAAGATACTGGAGTGCTTTGCTAGTTGTTTCTCCAGTTTTATGCAAGCAGGGGTTAAGTGACTTGCCCAGGGTCATACAGCTACCATCTGAAGTAAAATTTGAACTCTGGTCTTAATGTCTCTAGGCCCAATGCTTTATCCATTGCACTATCTAGCTGTACCACCACCAGCAGCAGCAACAACATAATACGCTGTGTGTGTGTGTGTGTGTGTGTGTGTGTGTGTGTATGTACGTGTGTATATGTGTGGAACCATCTATTACAGCAAATGAAGAAGTTTTGAATGCTGTGGATAAGTTCACTTACCTTGGTAGCGTACTTTCCAGGGATGTACACATTAATAATGAGGTTAACACATGTGTTGCCAGAGCCAGCTCAGTGCTTGGGAGGCTCCGAAGGCAAGTGTGGGAAAGAAGAGGTGTTAGACTGACTACCAAATTGAACATCTACAGAGTTGTTGTGCTGACCTCATTGTTGTATGCCTGTGAATCCTGGATAGTCTACTAGCGCCATGCCAGGAAACTGAATCGCTTCCATCTGAATTGTCTTAGGAAGATTCTGAAGATCACCTGGCAGGATAAGGTACGGGGTCCTTTCTTGAACTAAACTGCCAAGCATTCAAACTCTGCTGCAGAGAGTACAACTCTGATGGACTGGCCATGTTGTTCGAATACAAAACATATACTTGTCAAAAAGACAATTTTATGGAGAACTCACACAGGGCAAGCATTCACATGGTGGTCAGAGGAAGCCATATAAGGACACCCTCAAGGTCTCTCTTGAGAATTTTGGAATTGATTGTGTGACATAGGAGACACTGGCACAGGACTGTTCAGCATGGCATGCCCATATCAGAGAAGGTACTGTGCTCTATGAGCAAAGCAGAATTGAAGTAGTTCAAAGGAAATGCAGGATGCAAAAATTTGAAGAATCCACCCCAAATGTTCACATGGACTATTTGTGCCTGATAGGTAGTAGAGCATTCTGAGCTCATATTGGTCTGATCAGCCATAGTCAGACACTCTGAAACTTGACTCTAGCATAGTGATGTCATTTTCGTCCCCTTTGAGAATGAAGGACAACAACCAACCAACCATGTGTTACTCATTCTCTCAGTCTTATTTTCCAGATTTGGACTTTGTCTTAGAATCAGATTCTGTGCAGTTCTGGTGGGACTGTTGTCATGGCCACAGCCTTTGTTATCTGGGGTCCTGCCCCTGTAGTCTTTGCCGTTGAGTGTTGTCTTCTTCAAAAATCACAGAAACTCACATTTATTGGCTTAAGCCTGGGAGCTGCAGTCTTTCAGTAGGTTCTGTATAGTCAGATTAAGGGAAAGGTCTGATCACTACCTTCCCAGGCTTTCCATGCTTAGGGTACTTGTTTGTTTCTAGGCAATACAGCTACAGACTTGCCCTTAGGTGGCACTCTAGTAGACAAGTAGTTGGCTCCAACACCTGTCAGCCACTTGGAAGACTCAAGAGGTTTGGTTACTGTGCTGTTGTCTAGCCCTGTTCTGACCCTGAAGCTAAATCTTCTTTCTACTGAGAGCCTTGGGGGCTGAGTCCTTGCCGACTCCCATTCCACAGTTACTGCCCTGTTAATGAGATCTTGGACTAGTAAGATGTTGTACCATGTTTTCAGTCTAGTGTTCTTATTGAATCTTGGTTGGGAGAGAACTGCCCATGGTGGCTGTCTTGGCTGTTGTCCCTCCCTGTTTTGTTTTGGAGGCAGAGTGTAGTGAAGAGAATACAGACTTGCAATCCCATGGCTTGGATTTAAGTTCTGGCTAGTGCTAACCCTCTAATTAGGTGTATCACTTTATAACCCCTTTGACCCTCAGCTTTCTTATCTGTAAAATAGGTATATCTAAACTATCTACTGCATAAGTCTGTGAGGAGGAAAATATTTTATACCTTAAAAAATGTTATGCAGATAAATTTTATTATTATAATTAGGTGACTAATTTTGGACACTGCTTTGATTGGTTGTGGTGACTATAAAGACCAATATATTGGACATAGGGCTTGTGTTTGAGTTTGGGTGGTCATTGCTCGTAAGGGGAGGCAACGAATCTAGAGGCTGAAATGCTTCTCATTTTTATTTCTCAATTCCTTGTCCATCGCTATTTCTCAATTCCCTCCATCCTCAACAAATGCCAGATATCCAAAGTTCCCCAGAAGGATAAATAGTAGAAAAAATATCAGTATCAGGAGGATAAGATAACTTATCAGCTGGATAACTTTTAATCCATTTCTTTAGCTGGTTTAAGCCAATGAGATTTTGATAGCTTGAAAGGTAATTTTTTTTCCTCCTTAAAACTAAAGAAAATTACATTTATAAGTGATGATTTTCTCTATAGTTTGATGAAGGTTATTCACACTGTAAGACAGTTTATGTAGTGTTAAATTCTTATCAAATGGTTGAGACCTTTGGTCTTCAGGAATACTTGGAAAAGAGAAGGTCAATTTTGGTAAACTTTTGGGAAGATACAAGCTAAATCCAGTATTTGAAATTTTAGGGTCTTAATGGAAATTTGAAAGTGTTTTAAAATCTCATCTAGGCTGGAAATGCAGTGAACATAAGCTTGCTATGACTTTTGGTCAGCAAAGAAGCATGACCTCCTCCATTTCTTATGTGGGCTGATTTGCCTTCTTTAGATAGCCTGGTGGCCCCCTGCTCCCAGGGGCTCACCATATTGGCACCAGACTTAGTGCAAACATCAAATTAACTTTAGCCCACTGAATCTTGGAACTCTGGTGCTGAAGTGGTCCCTTGTCTCAGCTTCCCTGGAGCAGGGATTACAGGTATATGATACAACTATACTTTACTTTTAAGGAATTACTTTTAAAACATATTAAAGACCTCATTAAATCACACTGTCAGAACAAAAAATGCTCAAAGTTAATCTTAAGTATGCATGCGACGGGCTTGTGAAAATGAACTGAAATGTGGTCTCATGCAGAGAAACCTTTTGGAGTTGCTTGTTGTTATCATTGCTCTGAAGACCGAAAGCTAGAATCCAGATGTGGTCTTAGCAAGAAGTAGCTGTGGTTCCATCAGAGATAGTGCCTTGTTTGTAGTGAAATGGTGAAGTAAACTGTGCTTTAGATGATCAAGTGTGTGGGTTTTCCTTTGATGATTTAGATTGTGCTTCAGTCTATTTTGATGTATATCTGGATTTTCCCCTTTTCCTTCTCCAGTTTCTTTTGTCATATTTTGTTTCTGTAATTCCCATTCCTTCCTCCTTTCATATTGATTTTATTAACAGGACTTGACTTTGTTTCAAGCTCATACAAAATACTTTCCTTCATATTATCCCATTTGAATGTTTGATACCCTTGCAAAGTAAACAAAATGAATAGTGTTGTCGGAGTGCAGTGGTGAAAAGAGCACTATATTTGGAGTCAATCTAGGTTTGAATCCTGTTTCTAGATACTCGTACTTGTATGATGTTATACAAGTAATTTAATTTTTTTTACAACCATTTATTTTCTCTCCTTCCCATACCTCTACCCCCAACAATAAAAAAGAAAACCCTCATAACAAATATACATAATCCAAGAAAACAAATTTCTACGCTGTCCATGTCCAAAAATATAGGTCTCATTCTGCATTTTTAAGTCCATCACCAGCATGTTTCATCCTCAGTACTCTGGGCACAGGGCTTATCATTGCATTGGTCAAAGCTTTTCAAAGAGTTTTTCTTTACAGTGTTCTTGCTGCATGAATTGTTTTCCTAGTTCTGCTCACTTCATCCTATGTAACTTCCTAGAGTTCTATCCAGTTTCTTCTGAAACTGTTCACTCTGTTGTTTCTTAGGGCTCAATAATATTCCATTACATTCACATGCTATAATTTGTTTAACCATCCTCTAATTGGTGGACACCCTGTTAGTTTCTAGGTTTTTTCCCTACTATGAAAAGAACGACTCTAAATGTATTCAGACATATGAGTACTTTTTCTTCCTCTGTTCTCTTTGATGGTTTTTCTAGGTTGATGGATATGGAAACTTTAGTAAGTCATGTAATTTCTATGAATCTCTGTTTCTTCTTGATTTGTCCTATGAGCTTCATTTTGCAAAAGAAGAAGCTGAAACTTGGTGGGTTTAAATGATTTGACCAATGTAACACAGTAGGACTTGAAAGCCAGGTATTTTGATGCCAAGTCCTTTGCAGTGCTCCAAGCTTCCCCCATGTATAAAGTATAAACTAATTGTAATTGCTGTCTTTGTGAGAATAATGACCAAACACAATTCTTTTAGGTTGAACTTGCTTTTTTGCTCTGTGTGTATAACCATCATTTGATATTTAAGGGACACTACAATTGTCTTCCAATTCAAAATGAGTGTAATTTTAAAATTCTGCTTCCTTAACTGTAAAATGAGGCTCATCTTTTAAGATGCTCTTGGCTCTTAAGTCCATGATCCTGTTGAATATTTCCTGATGTAGTGGTACATTCTGTTGCCTGGAAGTGCATCTTTGAAAAAAAAAACTAATGATCCCTTTGTATCCTAAGCAATAAAGTGTAATAAGCTTTCAGTAGAGATGTTCTCTGACTTGACATTCTATTTGGAAAATTCTTAAAGAAGATGACATTTGTCTAATTTGGAAGTTGCTTCAATTGTGTGAAAATGCTGTGCAGGGTAGGTAATGATTGTTTGCTCGTCACTGATCATTGGGTTACTAATCACTTTCAGGGTAAAATGGAAGTGATAAGTATAAATTCAGTATTAATCTTTGAATTCAGTTCTACAGACATACTGAATTTTAAAATATTTAAAGGGCAAAATAGTAATATAACATTTTTTCTATGTGCTGTACAGTATGGAGAAAAGATAAATATGTAACATGGCAGGGAGGTGTGCCTTCATGCAAATTTTTTTTAGATCTGAAAGAGTCATATAGAAACTCTCCCTACCCAGCATTTACACTGGTAACTTTGATCCTGACAAAGGTTCTATCACCATATTGCTTATTCTGTAAGGGGTTCAGAGGCAGGTGATGTTGGGAGTGAAGAAACAGCTCAAATACTGAATTTCATTGCTTTTTCAGTCACAGAATCCATTCATTATCCCCGTAAGGTCCAAGCTTTGAGAGTAATAGGGTGATTGTATTTGCTGTGTATTTTCTGTAGAAATGTCAACAGGGTCTTTTGCATCCTCACAGTCTCCTTCATAAAATCCCAGAATTTGAAAGTTAGGCTATCTAGCCCACCTCATGCAACAAAAGAATCTCCACTCTAGCATGCAATACAATTTACATCTGTCCCATAGAGAGAACAGGTCTCTGACACTATCCCAGGGCTAGGACTGGGATCTTTATTCTTCTCAGAAATAGCTCCCCAAGCTCCAGAGGATGATAAGAAAGTTAGCAATTGACCTCTTTAATATAACTTTATAATCTTCATCTTTTTTTATTCTTCAGGAGAGTGTTGTTTTCTGAGATTAATGGTGCTTGTAGAATTCTGAGCATGTTCTCTAGCCATGATTACAAGGACAACTTCAATGTATAATGTTTTGGAAGATGATGTGCATAAATAAAGACAGGCTGAGTAGTAGAAAGGATGCAGATTGGTCTCATTTCTTCCATATGACATTCAAGTAGAGCCTTTGTTTTTGTTTTATTTTAAAAAATACATTTTTATTGATGTCTCTTTTTACATCAGTATAATTTTCCCCAGTATCTCATATAAAAATAGTATTTTTAAGGAATAAAAAGGAAAATTATTGATTAATACATTGAAAAATTGGAAAATATGTGCATTGTGCTACATTTGTCGACTTCTCACCTCTGTTAAGGGTGTCTTCTCACCTTCTCTCCCCTCCTTTTTTTGAGGCATGCTTGCTCTTTGTAATTTTGAAATGTTCTAATTAAAAAAAATTAACAGTTGTTTATTCCATTTGCATTGATGTAGTCATTGTGTATATAGTATTCTTGACTCTGCTTGCTTCATTCTTCATCAATACGTGTAGATCTTAACATGATTCTCTGTATTCATGACATTTGTTATTTCTTCTAGCACAATAATATTCCATTACATTCATATCCCACAATTTGTTGAGCCATTTCCCAATGGATAGTAAATTTCCAGTTCTTAGCTATCACAAAAATATTGCCATGAATATTTTGGTGTATAGGAGAACTTTCTTCTTATCACTAGCCTCTTTGAGGTTTGATCATAGAAGCTCTGAGTCAGAGGGTATAGACAATTTAATCACTTTATTTGCATGATTCTAAATTGCTTTCCAAAATGGTTGTACTGAACTACAGCTTTGCCAGTAATACATCACTGTTCTTACCTTTCCACAACTGCTCCAATATTGACTGTTTGAATATTTTGTCACCTTTGTTAATTTGCAAGGTGTGAGGTGAATGCTAACGGTTATTTGTTGAGCATTTCTCTTATTATTAGTCATTTGGACCATTATCAGAGAAATCTGATAGAGAATTTTGTTTCCCTATTCTGGCCTCCAACCATTCATCTGCTTCCTTCTTATCCTAAGTGTACGAATGTTATTTTTCAGAAGCTTTTCAGTTTCATGTTATCACAGTTATCCATCTAACGTTTGCAATTTCTCCTATCCCTTGTTTGGTTAAGAATATATCTCTTACCTGTAGCTATGAAAAGGTATATGATCTTTTCTTCTCATTTTTAATAAGATCATCTTTAACATCAAGGTTATATATCCATTTAGAGTATATTGTGGAATATGGTGTAAGGTGTTAGTTTAATTCTAATTTCTGTCAAATTACATTCTAGTTTTCCCAGAAGTTCTTACGAAGTAGGAGTTCTTTACTTAAATACTTTATATTTTCTGGTTTATCAAATACTGGATTGTTGAGTTTCATTGTTTCTGATTCTTCCTCATCTAATATGGTCCAATTGATGATGGCTCAGATTGAATGTAAATAGCAATTGTTTCTGCTTTGGACAGAAACTCTGAGGGTCTTCCCCAGTCCAGATTGATTTTCTTTTTATTGGACTAGGTAAAAGAGGCCTTAATCATAGAATGGGTAGTGCCTCAGGCAAACTGAGACCTGGAAAAGGCCTTAGCTTAAAAAGGCCAACGTCTCACATTGCATTCAGGGCCATCTCCTCCACGCGTTCAGATCTATATCTTGCCACTGGATCCAGAGGGCTCTAGAGAAGAAAGCGAGGCTGGTGATTTTGCACAGCCCTCCCTCACTTAAATCCAATTCAATTACAATTCATGACATCACCTTGCCAATGTTATGGTCCTCTTGGAGAATGAAGAACAAACAACAACAACCATCATTGATCTACCTCTCTGTTTTTTAATCAAGATCAAGTGGTTTTGATAAGTGCTACTGTATAATATATTTTGAAGTCCAGAAGTGCTATTCTCCTTTGTTCTTTTTATGATTTCCCTTGACATTCTAGATATTTTATTTTTTCCAAATGAATTTATTAATTTTATAAGTTCTATAAAATATCTTTCATAATTTGATTGACATGGAATTAAAACTGTAAGTTAACTTCTGCAGAATTGTCTTTTTTCTTATTTTGGCAGAGTCTAGCCACACTCACTGAATAATCCTCCAGCTATTATAATTGGTCCTTCTTTATGTCTTTGTGATTGGATATGTACAAGTATTTTGTGTGGTTTGGTAGACTAGTCCCCAGATATTTTATGCATCTTATAGTTGTATGGAATGGAATTTCTGTTTCTTTTTTCACCTCTTAGATGTCATTATTATTATATAGTTAACAAGTCAAGTCAACAAGCATTTATTAAGCACTTACTATATGCCAGGCCCCATGCCAAGCTCTGGAATACACATATAACGAAAAAAAGAAAGATAGTCCCCATGCTTAATGTCCAGTGCTTATTACATTGTAATGAGTTTAGACAACATATAAAGAAAGTTGGAGGGAATTTAGGGGACGAGAACCTGCTCAGGGACTTTGTAGAGAAAGTCTGGGAGAAGAGTCAGTTGTGCAGCCTGAAGAAGTGTGAAGATAAAGGATGACCTTGGGTGTCCGTATAATGGAGGTTCTGGGAAAAAGTGGGAGAGGCTGTAGAGGTGGAGGGATATGGAGAAATATGGGAAATATTGAAATGCTATTGGTTTTTGAAGCTTTATTTTTACCCAGCAACTTTGCTGAAGCTTTTAATTGTCTTTGAACATCTTGAATTTTGCAAATTCCCTAAGATTTTATATCATGTTTTCAGCAAATACGGATAGTTATATCCCTTCTTTACTTTTCTTAATGCCTTAATTTCTTTCTCTTATCTTATTGCTCATTTGCATTTCCAAAACTATTTCAGATAATAGTGGGGAGAGTGTGTATCCATGCTTAGCTCCTATATTTATTGAGGAAGGTCCTAATCCAATGTATCCCCATTGCATATGATGCTTACTTTTGACACTTTGTATGATACTAAATCAGTTGCCTACACTTTGTAGAGTTTTCAGTATAAATGAGTCAAAGCTTTTTATATTAATTGAGATAAACATGGTTTGGGATGATTTTTTTTAAATTTGAAGATACCTTTATTTTAATATCTATCTATCTATCTATCTATCTATCTATCTATCTATCTATCTATCTATCTACCTACCTACCTACCTACCTATAATTTTCTCCTAATTACATGTTAAAACAATTTTTTAATATTTTGGTATTTTTTAAGTTTTGAGTTCCAAATTCTATCCCTGCCTCCTTTTCTCTCTCCCCTCCTCTCTCCCTGAGATGGTAAGCAATCAGATATGGGTTATACACGTACAATCATGTAAATCATTTCCATGTTAGTGATTTTGTACAAGAAGACCCAAATAAAAAAAGAATGAAAGAAAGAAAGTGAAAAATAGCAGGCTTCAGTTTGTATTCAGACAACATCAGTTATTTCTTTGGAGGTGGATAGTATGCTTCATCAGTAATCCTTTGGGATTGTCTTGGATCATTGTATTGCTGAGAATAGAATATTCTATCATAATCATATACCACAACTTGTTTAGCCATTCCCTAACTGATGAGCAACACTTTTGATTTCCAAATCTTAGCCACTGCAAAAAGAGCTGCTTTAAATATTTTTGTGCAAATAGGGCATTTTCCCTTTTTTAATGTCTTTGGGATATAGACATAGCAGTGGTATTGCTGGATCAAAGGGTATGCACAATTTTATGATGATTTTGTTCTTAATATCATTAATTGTGTTGACTGTTTCTCTAATGTTGAACTGCTGTTGTATACCTGGTTTAAAATATTTAGCCTGGTCAAGAATTATTTCTTGCATAAATTGCTGTGTTCTATGTGATAGGATTTCATTTACAATTTTTTGAATTGATATTCAGTGATAATATTTATTGGTCTAGAGCTCTCAATTTGGACTTTTTCCTTCCCTCAATTAGGTATTAAAACTACATTTATCTTATAAAAAGAATTTTGTAGGTTGCTTTCTCAATTTTTGAGAATAATTTGTATCATATTTCATACTAATTTTTTTGTAAAATTTGATAGGATTCTCCTATGGATATATCAGGACCACGAGTTCTTTCATTTGATAGTTCCTTTAGAGCTAGATCTATTTAATTTTCTCAGATTGGCTTATTTAACATCTCTGTTTAGTCTTCTGTTAGTTCAGATAGTTACATTTTTGAAAATATTCCTCTATTTCTTTGTATTCTCAGTTTTTTCGTATTTTATTATTTATATAATATTTTTAGTTTTCAGCATTGATTTCCACAAGATTTTGAATTACAAATTTTCTCCCCATTTCTACCCTCCCCCCACTCCAAGATGGCATATATTCTGATTGCCCTGTTCCGCAGTCAGCCCTCCCTTCTGTCACCCCACTCCCCCCCATCCCTTTTTCCCTTACTTTCTTGTAGGACAAGATAGATTTCTGTGCCCCATTGCCTATATATCTTATTTCCCAGTTGCATGCAAAAACAACTTTTTTTTGAACATCTGCTTTCAAAACTTTGAGTTCCAAATTCTCTCCCCTCTTCCCTCCCCACCCACCCTCCCTAATAAGGCAAGCAGTTCAACATAGGTCACACATATATCATTATGCAAAACCCTTCTACAATACTCATGTTGTGAAAGATTAATTATTTTGCTCCCTCCTATCCCGTCCCCCTTTATTCAGTTTTCTCCCTTGATCCTGACCCTTTTTGAAAGTGTTTGTTTTTGATTACCTCCTCCCACTATCTGCCCTCCTTTCTATCGTCCCCCCATTTTCACCCCCTTCCTCCTTCTTTCCTATGGGGTAAGATACCCAATTGAGTGTGTATGTTATTCTCTCCTCAAGTCAAATCCGATGAGAGCAGG
This sequence comes from Trichosurus vulpecula, assembly GCF_011100635.1. Lineage (NCBI taxonomy): Eukaryota > Metazoa > Chordata > Mammalia > Diprotodontia > Phalangeridae > Trichosurus > Trichosurus vulpecula. Next base: position 186,318,062 of record NC_050574.1, read on the forward strand.
ATTCACTCATTCCCCCTCACCTGCCCCCTCTTCCCTTCCTACAGAACTGCTTTTTCTTGCCACTTTTATGTGAGATAGTTTACCCCATTCTATCTCTCCCTTTCTCACTCTCTCAATATATTCTTCTCTCATCCCTTAATTTAATTTAATTTTTTTTATATATCATCCCTTCATATTCATCTTACCCTGTGCCCTCTGTCTATCTTTCTATCTATCTATCTATCTATCTATCTATCTATCTACCTATCTATCTGTATGTATATTCCCTTCAGCTACCCTAATACTACACATCCTCTTTCCATGTAGGAATGTAAACAAAACAGTTCAAGTTTAGTAAGTCCCTTATGATTTCTCTTTCTTGTTTACCTTTTCATGCTTCTCTTGATTCTTGTGTTTAAAAGTCAGATTTTCTATTCAGCTCTGGTCTTTTCACTGAGAAAGCTTGAAAGTCCTCTATTTTATTGAAAATCCATATTTTGCCTTGCAGCATTAAACTCAGTTTTGCTGGGTAGGTGATTCTTGGTTTTAATGCTAGCTCCTTTGACCTCCAGAATATCGTATTCCAAGCCCTTCAGTCCCTTAATGTAGAAGCTGCTAGATCTTGTGTAAACCTGCTTGTGCTTCCAAAATACCTAAATTGTTTCTTTCTGGCTGCTTGCAGTATTTTCTCCTTGATCTGGGAGCTCTGGAATTTGGCAACAATATTCCTAGGACTTTTTGTTTTGGGATCTTTTTCAGGAGGTGATCGGTGGATTCTTTCAATTTCTATTTTACCCTCTGGTTCTAGAATATCAGGGCAGTTTTCCTTGATAATTTCTTCAAAGATGATATCTCGGCTCTTTTTTTGACCTTGGCTTTCAGGCAGTCCAGTAATTTTTAAATTATCTCTCCTGGATCTATTTTCCAGGTCAGTGGTTTTTCCAATGAGATATTTCACATTGTCTTCCATTTTTTCATTCCTTTGGTTCTGTTTTATACTATCTTGATTTCTCATAAAGTCACTAGCTTCCACTTGCTCCAGTCTAGATTTAAGGTAGTATTTTCTTCAGTGGTCTTTTGGACCTCCTTTTCCATTTGGCTAATTCTGCCTTTCAAGGCATTCTTCTCCTCATTGCCTTTTGGAGCTCTTTTGCCATTTGAGTTAGTTTGTTCTTTAAGGTGTTATTTTCTTCAGTATTTTTTTTGGTTCTTCTTTAGCAAGTCATTGACTTGTTTTTCATGGTTTTCTTGCATCACTCTCATTTCTCTTCCCAATTTTTCCTCTGCTTCTCTTATTTGCTTTTCCAAATCCTTTTTGAACTCTTCCATGGCCTGAGACCAAATTCATATTTTTCTTGGAGGCTTTTGATGTAGGCTTTGTTGGTTTCTTCTGGCTGTATGCTTTGGTCTTCTTTGTCACCAAAAAAGATTCCAAAGTCTGAGTCTGAATCTGAGACTGTTTTCGCTGCCTGTTCATGTTTCCAGCCAAGTACTTGACCCTTGAGTTTTTTGTTGGGGTACGACTGATTGTAGAGTAGAGAGTACTTTGTCCCAAGCTTTAGGGTGCAAGTGCTGCTGTTTTCAGAGGTATTTCTACACAGCAAGCTCTGCCACACCAGCACTCCTTCTCCCCTGAGAACTGCCAACCAGGATTACAGCCCAGATCCAGGCAGGGCAAAGCAGGCTTTGCACTTCTGCTGTATCCCACTGCTTAATTCCTCCCACCACGTGGGCCTGGGGCTGGAAGCAACTGCACCTGTAGCTCTGGAAGCAGCCTCAGAGCTGCACCACTTCTGCTGCTCCTGGGGTGGCAGCCGACCGCGAACTCCTTTCACTCTGTCCCAGCAGTTTTTCCCATTAACCTGTTCTGCTACAGTCTTTGGAGTTTGTGGGTTTAGAAGTCTGGTTACTGCCACAGCTCAATGATTCAGGGCCCTACAGCCTGTTCCACCCAGCTCCCCATCTGGTTGGTCCTGGCACAGCCCACGCTGAACTGTGCTTCGCTCCACTCCCAGCGCCCTGCGGAATAGACCCTTCCCAGCGACCATCCAGGCTGTCCTGGGCTGGAGCCCTGCTTCCCTCTGCTTTTTCGTGGGTTCTGCAGCTCTATAATTTGTTCAGAGCCATTTTTTACAGGTGTTTGGAGGGACCTGGGGGAGAACGTAAGCAAGTCCCTGCTTTCTAGACACCATCTTGGCTCTACCTGTATTCTCAGTTTTGCTAGCATAAACTGTACATTATAAACCCATATAATTTTAAAATTTTTTTCTTGTTTTGTTGTGATTTTACCTTATTTATTTGTTATTTTGTTAATTTGATTTTCTTTTTATATATTGTCTAAAGGCTTATCAATTTCATGTCTTTTCAAAGAAATACCTTTTAGTTTTTAAAATTATTTTTTATATCTCTTAGTTTCCAGTTTATCTACTTCTCTAATTTTTATGTCTCCTTTTTGTTTATTTGTTGGCTTTATAATTTTTAAAATTCATATTCAATTCATAAACCCTCTTCTTTCTAGTTTGTTAATGTATGTTTATAGGGATATTATCCTCCTCCCCACCCCCCCAGACTGCTTTAGCTGCATACCATAAATTTTGTTATGTTTTGTCATTTGTTTCTATGATTTGTTATTTAGCCCACTCATTATTTAGAATTTCATTGTTAAATATTCATCTGGGTCTGGGTCAGTTTTGCTCTCAGAACTGATGACTGTTTTTATCGTGTTATGTGATGTGTTTAATATGTCTTTTCATATTTATTTGCAATATCCTTGTGTCCTAATGCATAACAGTTTATGTAATAATAACATAAAGAAAGGCACTTTGAAAAACTTTAGAACTCTGATTAGTGAAATTATAAGCCATGTTGGATCTTTTCTTGATAGGGCTCCTAGGCTGATCAGTCAGGAGGATCTATAAACATAAAGTGTTTTGATTTGATAAGGAATTAATCAAAAGTTTCTCATGATATCCTTGTGGAGAAATGAAGAAATAGAGTGGATTGGAATATAATTAATAATAATGATTTTATTGTCTCATTTTTTTCCTCACAACAACCCTGCGAGGTAGGTGCCATTTTAATCTCAATTTACAGATGAGGAAATGGAGGCAGACACATTAAGTGACTTGCCTAGAGTCACATAGCTAGTAAATATTTTAGGCTGAGCTTAAACTCAGCCTGAGGATTTGACTCTAGGTTCTGTGCTGTATCCATTGAATTACCTAGCTGTGGAGTGATTGGCTGAAGAACTGTACTCAAGATGTTGCTTAATGGATTGATGGCAGCTTGGATGATGATCTTTAGCAACTTGCCATAGGGCCCTGTTGTGTTCAGCACTATATAGGACTTTACCAATCACACACGTGACACAAATGTGCTAAGTTAATAGTACGTTGGATGAGACTCAATATTTGAAAAAACAACAACACATGGACAATAATAAATTTTAATATGGATCCATTTACATTTAAAAGGCATGTGTACAAAGATGGCAGAAATCTAACCATATTAATTAGGAAAGTAATGCCCAGATCAAGGGAATTCATAGATTAACCATACTTTGTGTATTAACCAGACCACATGTCTGGCCAACTGGGATGGTGAAGGGTCTGTAAACCATGTTCTGAGGAATAATTGAAAGAATTAGGTAAACTTATAATCTGATAAAGAAAAGGTCTCTCAGTGACATGATTGTCTTCAAATATTTGAAGGATTGGTTAGTCATTTGGAAAAGAGCAAAGACTTATTCAATGTTATTCTAGAAGGCAAAAACTATTACAATTTTAACATAAAATAAAGAATGTTCAGCAATTAAGTTTGTCTCTAAATGGAGTAAGGTAGCTAATCAAGTAGTGAACTCCCTGCCACTGGAAGGGTTCATAGAGATGTCATAGGAGTTGTATGCATTTGGATGGCACAGGAACATTTGAACCTGATGACTTCTAAAATTCTTCCAACTTTTCTGTGGTTATAATGGTCTTCAACTATTTGGGTGCTTATCTGATATTTTAGCTTCACACTTCCCTGCCTCGTTCACTTATCTGATATTCCCTATTCCTCAATCTTCATGGAAAGAGTTGAAAGTCTTCATGGAAAACCAGATGTTTAGGCCATGAAGCATCTGGCTTAGTTTTGGTGTTAGAATATCCTGGCTGTGATGTAGTTTGTGTCCTTTTGTCAGCCTTGAATGGTCTGTGTGATTTCTGCATCACCATACAGAATTATCCTGCATTCAAAATGTGGAAGAGAGGATCACTGTAGGACTGAGAGTTGGAATGGGTCTTCAAAATCATTTGTTCTGCTCCATTTGGTTTTTGAATAATAAAACAGGCCCAGAGAGGTCATTTGTCTTGCCCAAGGTCACAGAGGTAGTTAAGTAGTAGGGCTAGGTCCTTTCACTTCAGATTCAGTGCTCTTCAAGTACGTCACAGTGAGGGGGTGTTTTGTCAGAGAACTTTGGCTTTGTGATTTGGGGAATTATGGGAAAAGTTACATTTTTTTAAAGTACTTACAGAGATTAGAAAATATCAAAATGGAAAGAAATATAGCTAGATTGCTTGGAAATATAAAATTATCACCATAAATTAAGAGAGCAAGGACAGAGAAATATATCTAATTTATTGAGATATAAGATGTCTTACTTCTAATTTTATATTTTTGTAGAATGTCGTTGTTTCTAAAAAGATGCTGAGGCATTTTGAGATTCTTGCAATTATACCTTGCCAGTAAAATACTTAAGAAAATAAATGTCATGAGTTTCTAGATAGACAACTTCTTTAGAGTTAAAATCTGAAGAAAGGAGGTCCTTTTGCAGTTTGAAGTGGGAGACAAGGCAGTTGGTTAAGTTTTCTTTGGATGTGAGATGTCCAACAAATGCAGAATATTTCTGTAGTTTAAAAAACTATCCCTTAGGTGACAGAGAATGCAAAGATCAAAATAGGAAAAATAAGGAAATACTAATGCATTGAGATTAAGATTAAATAACTGTGGTTGGGAGGTAGCTATTATGCACCTAATAGTCTTTATTATTCCCTCTCTAATCCTAATCTTAAATTTAAGTTAAGATTAAGTTTTAGCTTTTTCCCTGAAACCTTTCCCACAGTACTCCAGTGGTCAGGGATTTGCTCTTTCTTTTGAATGACTATAGCATTAATTATCTACTTGGCACTTGGTATTTTGCATACACTACCTAGTTGTTTTTTCATAGATATTTATATGTATTTGAAATAATAATATAATTTTATAACATAACAATTATAATCAGATAGATGGAGTAGAATAGGGAGAGACATCACTTAACAATTTGCCACATATGGTGAAGAATGAATCTTTTTCATACCAATGATTTAATTCACTCATTATATATGATTACAAGACTCTGACAGAGGTGTAATTATGGTGATAAAGGTCACCAGAATTATAAACAGGGAAAGGGCCATGAAAGTCTGAATATAAAAAACAAAAACCTTTGTACCACTTAAATTTTTACATGCTCAGGAAATAGTTTTTAATTGATCTATCAATGACCAAATTGTGCTTTGTTGTACCGTGCATTTGGTTTGTACTTTGGCCAAGACTTTGAGGTTGGTGTTTAAAAATTGTTATATTTTTGATAATATAATAATGTAATAATACTTCAGTACTTGGAAAAATCCATTATTTCACCAATATGGATATTCCTTTCAAAGACACATCTCAATTCTTCTGTACCTTGCCCAGGCTCACACAGCTATTAAGTATACGAGGCCTGATTTGAACTCAGGTCTTCCTGGCATTCTATCCACTGTATCATCTACCTGCCCACTGTAAGCTCCTAGATGGCAGGGAAGATCTTATTTTTATATTGGTATCCTCTGGGGCTTAGCAAAGTGCCTTGAACATAATAAAAGCTTAATAAGTGCTTTTTGGCTTATTCAACATTATGCTAGGACATTATTCTAAGCAAGACAGGAAGGGATTCAGACCCTGCTGTTATGGAATCTAATTAGGGAGACAAGGCTCACTCACAGGAAACATCTAGATATAGATACAGAAATATAGATCTGTATGTACGTGTGTATATATACATACATATGATATATATATATTTATATATGAATAATGCAATTCATATGTACAAAAATTTTTACCACTTTGCAATGAAACTTTTGGCAATGATATTTTAAAAACTTAAGTCATCTGGTTCTTTGGATGATAGCCTGTCATCAGGCCTTCTCTCAAAGCCAATTCAGCTTGGGTACCATCTTTACATCTTGCTGCCAAAATTTCCAGTCACCTCTCTATCTTGAAGTGAAGCAGTAGAATGGGATTTTGATGTTATTTTTTGCAGAATATTTTGCAATTTTACAACCTCTTTCACATGACAGTATAATAAATAAGATAGAGAGCAACACAAGGCAGCCTAGAGTATGCACCAAAAGAGCGGTACAAAGAATACCATACGACAGAAGGGTCAAACAAGTGGCATATTGTCCACAACAGTCCTGAGTGCTGCCTGAACTAGATTAAAATGTAATTGGGAAATATTTAATAAAATAGACAATAAAACATAGATAATATTAATGTGTGGTTTTTAAAGTCAGTATGTAGCCCTCAGGGACTTTTATATATGGTTTAGCGGCCCCCATTTATATTTGAGTTTGACCCACTGGTGTAGAGGAGGCAAAGAGAGGTAAGATCACCAGGAGAGGCAGGTGCTTGAGGTCAACAGCTGGGGACAATTGAGTAGAGACTGCAGGAAGAAAAAATAGGCTTTACTTCAGTGTAAAGAGGAGCTTCATGAAAGAGGAGTCTAAAAATCTCTGTGAAGTAAGAAATTCTGTCACTAGAAATAGTCAAGCAGAGGCTGGAGGTTGTACAGTAGATTTCTTCATAGGGGACCTTTCAGCCATGGTTATATAATACTATATTCTTTGTTGTTTAAAAGACTTTGATATGACTGTATTTGTAAATTTTATATTAAAAGTTTGTATGCCCTAGATTGGGCGGCTAGATGGTGCAACGAATGGAGTGCTGGGCCTAGAATCAGGAAGACTCATCATTCTGAGTTCAAATGTGGCCTCAGATACTTACTAGCTGTGTGGTCCTGGGCCTGTAAAGTCATTTAACCTTGTTTGTCTCAGTTTCCTCATCTGTAAAATGAGTTGGAGAAGGGAATGGCAAACCACTCCTGTATCTTTGCTAAAACAAAATCTAGACAGGGTCACGAAGAGTCAGACAAGGCTGAAACAATTGAAAAACAACAAAATGCTCTGAATGGATTTTTTTTTAAAGCTAGGGGACTAAATGGGAGATTAAAATAGCTGCTTTGTTTGGAATTACAATTGAATGTCAACTATAATTAAATATTGTGATATCAGATGAAAGCCTTTCATGATGTTCTGATAAATTTACATTATGAAAATGCTTATTATTATGGAAAGGAATATGCCATGAGATTGGTGAAAGTCAATAACCCTGTCTTGGTTTTGGCTAGAAAAGAGTGTGCCTCATTGGAACACAGACTTAGCTATCTCTAGAGCAAATATGGGACAAAAATGACATATTGCATAAGCTCAGAAATCTTTTGCAGAATACAAATTAACCCCAACTTGAAAGTCTAGGGAGTGATTGTGTGTCTCGAGCGGTATTTTAAGGCAGACCTCTCTTGATGAGTACAGCTGGGCTCTTGTGTAGTAAAGCACTCTGGGACTCTCTTTTATAGTGGGCATATTTTACTAAGCAATCATTTCCTTTTTTATGAAGATAGCTTTCTTGGTCAGCCCAGTCTTATGATGATTCCCCAAGTTGTAGACTGTTATGTTTTCATGATGTGATTATTTCTCCTTTTTACTGGAAGGCAGGAGAATTTGTTGAGGTAAAGGATTTAATTTAGCAATGCTGTTCTTTTGAACTGCTAAGCTAGCCCAAGGTTTTCCAGCTTAATCTTTAAGTGGATTTTGTTGCCTACAGATTTTGAGTAACGGTATAAGACTCAGAATAGGATTTGTGAGTTTCTTATGAAATCTCCTACCCAGATGTGTGGTGGTGATCTGATAAGATTCTCAGTCTTGGTTTGTTATTTCTCAATTCACCAATAATTATTTGGCCTTTGTATTAGTTCTTCTCATTTATTTTCCCTCTCTTCTTTGAAATGAAGACATTGGACCTTATCAATAATTCTAAAATTAATTGGGCCATAGGATACATTTATGTTTCCAATCTATTGACATAATCCAATGCTAAACTGGGGGCGTGGGGTGGAAGCATTGGAAAACTCCTGGAATAAATTATGTGGAATTTTTCAGCAAAATTAGGCCTAGTTTCATCCAGAAAATTGCCAGAGGTAATAAGTTTTGATAAAAACATTTTCATATTGAATATTTTAGAGTATTAGCCCTACTACATATGAAGAGGCCTATCACCAGTTAGTAGAATGGTTATAAACTGTTGAAGTTTTCAACCATAGCAGCCCATGAAACAAAGAAAAAAAATAGCCCTTAGTTCTGTCTAGCTCACTTTTGCATCCATGTTTATGGAGTGGTGTAAAAGAGAGAAAAGGATACCAGGAAACTATCTCTAAACATTATTTTTACTGTTGGTATGCTAGACATGAAATCCTTGTCCAGTGAGAGAGCATACTGTAGGAGGAACTAAGTCATACAATATTGACGTCCTTACTGTGCATTTAACGACTGATGTGGGAGTCATTTCAAAATCAGTTGTTTATGTGGTCAGACCTTTGAGTCATTAGGGCAAAGATAAAAACCAAGGCCCAAATAGAAAAATGGATAATTATAAGAACATATGCAATACCGTTCTAACAGCTCCAATCTGACCAATTCAGATAAGCTGGAGATGCTCAAAAATGGCGACAGGAATAAGGAAAAGACAGTGACTCAGACTTTGGGAGTGTAACTGGTGTGTAATGGTGAGGGGGCCAAAAGAGCCTTCCATTTGGCTTAGCCAACAAACACTTTATCTCCTCGACACGTGAAGAGATGTGGCAACCAAGATGTTAGTTGAGAATATAAACTCATTTGTAAAATTTTATGGAAGAGAATGGTAGAAGTCTGGAAGTAGCATCGTTTCATAAAATAATGTGAAGCAATAGAGGAGGGAAAAATTAAATCTTCAGAAAAGTTATCCATAGCAGGTTAAATGACTTGCCCAGGGTCACATAGTCAGTATGTCAGAGGTAAGACTTGAACCCAGGTCCTTTTGGCTATGAGGCCAGATGTCTATCTGTCTTCTGACTATGCCATGCTACCTCTTTTATCTATAATATCAGCATATTTGTGATGCTTCAAGGTTTGCAAAGTGCTTTTGTATACATCCTCACTTGATATGTAGGAGATTGAATTTCTTAGAGGTTAAGTATGTTGTCCTTCATGTCACAGCTAGGAAGTACCTGCAGCAAGATTTTGAACCCATTTCTCCTAAGGCAGCATTGACAGAGAGGCTGCACTGAATAGTGCATGAAGTATCAGACAGCATTTGTATTACCACAGTTCTTCTCAGCAGTGATGTCATGCTACTAATAATGCTTATCACAGTACTCTTTATCAATTATGTTTTTCCTATAATCGTTTGTTTGGGAACTTGTTCATGGGATATTGTTGATAATTTTCCCCTTTTTATACAATGCATTATACATTTTAAACATACATGTATTTATTCTAACTGTAGTCTCTATACCTTAGCAATTTGGATGAGTAATGAAGACTCAAGGTTATAAAATTTTTGTTTTATAGTCTAACTTTATAGGCTAATACACATTAATATCTTAAACTCCCTAGAATTTGAATCTAAAGGTTAAGGACATGAAACTCTATTAATAGATGACATCTTGGCAAGGATAACTAAACACATTTGTGTGGTGCTAGAATTCATATTCAGTTTTATAATAAGGTTAGATTTTGTAAATAGCATCTGCATTTAAAAAATATTTTTGTGGCATAGAACCCTTTAAAGTGAGGGAGATGCATGGAAGGAAGTGTTGAGGGATGTGTAGTTGAAAGTTTAGTGGAAAGGATACTGGACTTTGAAGCTAGTAAACTGAAGTTCCAGTAATGACTCTGAAAATAAATGTTTTGATAATTTGCAAGCAACCTATCTTCTGTGATTCTCAGTTTCTTCATTTGTTATGTGGGGATAGTATTTACTCTACCCATCTCACAAGGCTGTTATAAGGAAAATACTTTGTAAACCTTATAGGTCTGTATACATATAAGCTATTATCTATACTTCTTCTTTTCTACTCTCCTCCTTTACCTTGCCCACACTTCTGCAACCACAGTGTTGACTGAATGGGTAAAAATGGTAGATAAGAATTTTAGTGACTTTTTGTGGCTTGGGGAACCTTGAGCAGAAGCAACCAATGTGATACAGCACTGGTTGTTCCTAGAGAAAAATAGAGCAGTGGTGTGTGATAGCCTGGTTTTCTACTCTGCCTTCTGGTAAACATTCTGGATGCTGATGATCCTAAGTTTTCATAGACACCAGGTCAGAATCACAGAACCTCAGAATCTCAGTGACCATCTAGTCCAATCTAGACCCCACTGGAATCCTCACTGAAACATATCCAACAAGTGGTCATCTGTTCTCTGCCAGAAAACTATTGAAAAGGCACCCACCATCTCCATTTTACTTTTGAACAATTCTATTAGAATTCAAAATTTTCGCCTGATATCAAGCTCAAATTGGCTCCTTTTTAAATTCCACTTATTGCTTCTGGTTCTTTAGTAAAAAAAAAATCTAGATCCTTTTCCACATGACAGTTCATCAGATACTTGAAGATCAAGTACCACGTGGCCCCTTGAGTCTTATTCTGTCCAAGTTAACCCTACCTCCAGTTCCTTCAACTCATCCACACATGTCATAGATTCAACCATACTGGTTGCCTGTAGAAGGGAGATAAGAATCTGTAGTTATTTAACATGTAGGAATTTAGTATGGTTCATTTTATCAATCAGCCAGAAAACATTTATTGTCTGCTATGTGCCAGGCACTTTACTAGTTACTGGGGAATACAAAGACCACAGTCAGAAATTCATTGCCTTCAGACTAATTCTATGATTACATGTTTCAGAATAAAAGCGCCATTTAGTGTCTTACTGTAGCATGGAGGTAAGCGGTCCTGGGTTCTCAAAGACTATCCAGTGAAACATGATCCCTTATAGGCGGTACAGTGAGTAGAGTGCTATCCCTGGAGTCAGGAAGATCTGAATTCAGATCTGACCTCAGACACTCAGACCCTGGGCAAGTCATTTAACCCTGTTGGCCTCAGTTTCCTCATCTGTCAAATGATCTGGAGAAGGAAATGGCACACCATTCCTATATTTTTGCCAAGAAAACCCCAGATGGGGTGATGAAGAATCAGACCGTACTGAATAACAACAGCTTCCTTCCCAAGTCACTCTGTGATTCACTCAGGGCCCTTTAAACTGTAATTGACTTGTCTACTGAGTGAGGCTAATATATATTACTGTAGTTACTTATTCAGTTTAACATGCTTTTGTTCTATGTAAATCAAGTAAATCAGAATCCAACAGCTGGTATGTCATGGAAAATTACATAATCCAAAACTGATGAAAGGATCAATGTGAACTTATATAATTTCTATATAAAAGAGAATTCCTACATAAAAGGAACAGAAAACTCTGCATCAAACCTCACACTTCTAGACTGCTCCCTGCAAGCATGGTGATGTCTTGCTTTACTGCCCAGTCGTGTTGATTGAAAATACCTTTTTTTCTGCAAACCTTCATGAAATCATAGAAACTTAGAATTGAAAGGAAACCTTAGAGGTTATCTGGTCAAAAATATCTTTGCGGTACCTAACTCAGAAATTTTTCCTAGTACTTAGAAATTGAAGAGATAATTGACAGTTCAAGCAGCCACTGCTTTTTGGTGTAGTTTTTTCTAGAATATACACACCATAAAGTAGCATCTTAAAATGATCACATTTTACTATAAGAATGTTATAATTGAGGAATGGTTCTCAAATGGTTCTCAAATCGTAGGTATTATCCTGTTGTGAAGCCAAAGATAAAACTTTAAATAAGGATGATCACTCAAAATAGTAAAATTATTCTTGATCCTATATAATAGACATAATGCTGTATGCATTGCTTTTAGGAGAGGTTCGGATTTACTACAATGTAAAAATATAATCCTTTTTTAATAAACATGACTGCCAACTAGCATACTATAAATCTGTCTCTCTGTCCATCTTTCTACTCATCCATCCTTTGTATTTTGGGAATTGGTTTGGGGACCGTGATTTTATTGGTGTAAGGAACTCCCAGTGAAGAACTTTCTCTGCTGATGCAGATTGGCATATGGTCTGAGAGAGTTGGCTAGGGCACTATTGAGTGACTTGCCTGGAGTCATATTATCAGTATGCATGTGGCAGACATAGGATGGTCTTTCTGACTCTAAAGCTAATTTTCTATCCATTTTCCTCCTCTGCTTCTCACAGCTAGCTGTGAGAAAGTTCTTCACTGGGAGCTCATTACATCAAGGAAATTACAGCCCCCAGCCTACTCCCAAAATACAGATAGATAATAGATGGATAGATACTATATATACATACACATACATATATACATACAAATATATAATACGTATAGTATGCAAAATAATATATGCATACATACCTATTAATAAACCTGAAATATTTGTTGGCTTTATTAGAATTTAGAAGTAATTTTTAGAGATGATTCAATTCTCTTATTAAAAAAAATGTTCTATAGAGGTTTAAGCTGATGTTTTATTTTTCTATTGCTAAATTTCCCTGTAGGAAGCAAAACCTTTCAAAAACATCCATTGACCTCGAGCTTTGCTTAAAGTTTTAGGTGTTCAATTTGTAGATGTTAATGCTAGGTGTTTTTTTCCTACTGCAAAGCATTTTTTAAAAAGTAAAAGCTGACCTAACATTTCTTTCTTTTGCTTTCTCAGGCTGACTATTCACTATCACAGTTTGATAGATTCGGTTCAATTCAACAAATATTTCAGTGCCTATTCCTTTGTATGTGGTTGAACTCTAAGAGACCTTCTCATTCAGTCCCCTCATTTTACATATGAGCAAATTGAGACCTGAAAGATTAAGGGATTGTTTAAGGTCTCCATACCAGTCTATTAAAGCTGCTTTGGGACTTAAAGACTTTCACAAAAGTCATATCAGACACGGATGCTAAAAGCAGTAAGCCTTTATTATGGATAGGTTTTATTTCACACAAGGGAAGACATAAGATTTAAAATGAGACACTAGGTTTGGTAGGCATAATAAAGGGTAATAAAGGATGGGGCTGAGGAGGGGGAAGGGCAACAAAGGACGCGACCAGAGAGATCACTAGAACCTTGGGCAAGGCAATTGTCAGGCCACAGGAGGAGGAGGAAGGGATCCACAATAGTCCTGTGTGAGTCTGCCCTCCAGACCAGGCACATCTAGGTCATGTTCAGCATAGTATGACAGCCCACCTATAGCAGGACCATAGCGGGGAGGGCTATGGATTTTCTAGGGAGTGGAAACTACTTGCTCAGACATAACAGGTTTCACATCTCTGACTTCATAGGTAAGGAAATGCCAGGTATTGAGCCAGTGAGCTTTCTACTCTAGAAAGATCTAACATGGAAAATTCTAAGTAAGGAAAGGAGTGTTATACAGTGGGATGGGATGTGACCCTGTAGCAAGGGAGCTCTATGGCTCTTGGACAGGGGGAATTATCACAATCAGACACCTAGTTAGGAGCAGAGCCAATAATGAACCAGTGCCTCTGTGCTCACTCCTACCATCTTTGTTCAAAGACTAAGCTCACTGGCTCATACCATTTGAGTTTTCAGCTTCCTCGTTGGTTCACATAGGCCTATAAGTGGTTTGTTGTTAGGGTGGCTCATCTATTGTTCATCTTGCCAGCAATGCGAACTACTACTGACTTTTCACATGATAGTCTATCAGTGTCAGGCGACCACCAGCACATTGTTTTGTCAGTTGCTTGTGTGTACTTTTTAAAAATTTTGTTTATTTTATTTGGAACTTGAGAAGCATCAATTCAATTGAACATTTCCATATGCATTATAGAGCAAGAGAGGATTGTTCATGAAACCATAAATCTATTATGGAGAGCTTATTTTTCTACTTAATGTATATAAATTCAACTTGAAATTTTTGAAATTGTCCTGCTTGTCTATGATTCCTTCTGACCTTCCTTCTGTTCTCTTTTCTTAGGGAAAGGGGAAGACTCTATGCCTCTCCCTGCTATGCACCATTTCCATTTAAGGGGAAAAAAATAAAACCCTTGTAATGAAATTGCATAGTCAAGCAAAACAGATTCCCACATTTGGCCATGTCAACAAAAATGCATGTCTCATACTGCGTCTTCTCATTCTGCATCTTGAGGCTGTATCATTTCTCTGAGCAGAGGTTAATACTTGTTTCATCATTGGTACTTTGAAATCAGTTGGTCATTTCACTGATCAGAATTCTTAAGCCTTTTACATTCATTTGCCTTTCCAGTGTTGTTATCATTTTCTGCATTGTTCTGGTTCTGCTCACTTCAGTTTGCATCAGTTCATGTGAGTCTTCCCAGGTTCCTCTGAAACCAGCCCTTTCAATGTTTCTTACTATGCGGAAAGAAGCACTCCATTCCATTAATATATTGTAATCCATTACTATAACACCAAGTAATGGACACCCACCATAGTTTCTAGTTCTTTGCCGCTACAGCAAGAAGTGCTATAAATATTTTTGCACATGTGCATTCTTTTCCCCTTTCTTTGATCTCAGTTTCAGGTTAGCTGCATGGACTATTGCAGGCCTTACTGTGGAATTACACATGTGCCATTTGACACATCCTTAAAATTTAGCACTGTATGGATGTGGCAGAAATGAGTCCATGTGGCTTTATATCTTCTGGTCCATTTTCTTCCTATGCAGCTCTCTGGCCAGAGGTGGTGACCAAAACACATATATTTCATTGCCTTCATCTTCATACATCCACTGTTCTGCATGTTGCATTCATAAATAGATGCTTAACCCAAAGTCAGGTCAATATTTTGAGTATTTCAGCTGCCTGCCTATAATTTACTCCACATTTCTTTTTTTCTGCCTGTTTATTCTCTTCACATTCACTTTAGGCATTTAAAGATAGTATTATAGCTCTTCTGGGATCATGAATGAGAATTATAATATTTCCAGGCCCCTAATAACCTTCTGATACCTCAAGCACTCATTAGCACTAAAGGGAACTAGTTTTGGGATTAGAACTGCCCCTGCTGAATTGTTCAAATGTATAATCTAAACCTTAGTTTCTTAAAATGTTTTAATTGGATTTTTCCTTACCAATGTTTAATTTTCTCATTTTTTTTGTAGTTTTTACATTAATTGCTGTCACTGCTAAGATCTGAGACAAGGTGGTGTTGATGCTAGCTGAAGGAAATTTCTACGGCCCACGTATAGCTTGCTTGTACGGTAAGATTCTTTGCCTTTTTTTTTCTTTCTTAAGTCATTTCATTACTGTTGGCCTCATAGTTCTGCAGTTTAATTTCTGATGCCTCAGCAAAGGCCCATGGTGTCAGAGAGGTTGATATCTTAGAGCACAGATCTTAATCACCAAATTAAGAATTTAAGTGATAAGCATTTATCTTAACACTCATTTTATCCAAATCCCTTTTTGAGAACCAAATGTTATTAGCTCTTCATATTCAGGAGATAATTATCTAGTTCTTAAGTCTTAAGCTTGTGACTTCTTTCTTTTTCCCATCCTACCCAGAAGTGTTTTGCTCCCCCCACCCCACCTCCCTTTTAATTTTCATTAGCCTAGATTGTGACTACTTTTTATTTTTCATCCACATCTCTACTTTGTGTTTGAGTAGGAGGAAAAAGAAAACAATCACACATGAAACATTAGCTGGTCAATTCTACTACTGTTATTTTAATTGAAAATTTGGAGATAATCACTTGAACTGAAGATGAGTAACTGAAATGAGGATTTGGATTACTTTTGGACTTAAATTATCCACTAGTCCTAAGATTTATGGGTATCTCTTGATATAGAGATGCAGAAGGTTATAGCACAGGCAGAAAACTTGGATTTTAGCCATGTGACCTTGGGACAAATCTCTTTTACCTCTCTCAGACTCATTTTTCTCTTGTATAAAATGGTATGACATCTTTCTAGCCCACTTTAGGGTTGTTGTAAGAGTCAGATGAGGTACTTTATGTGAATGCTGTTTGAAAACACTTGAGCCCTAGGCAAATATGAGCTGGTGGAATATAGCAAAAATAAACTCATGATCTCTCATGCACCTTCCCAGCCTAAAGGTCATCCTTGACACTGTGCTCTCCTTCACTTCACATCAATTCAGTCTATAAAAGTGTCAAACTTCTGCCATCTAGAACCAGATAAAAATGTAATTGATAATTGTTTAACAAAATAAGTAAAAATACTATACAACATAGTGTTTATTTGTGATTTTCCAAGTCAATAAGTGAACCCATAGAGATCCATTTCTATTTGAGATTGACCCTGCTGCTCTATATTATATTCCATATCCATAACTGCCTTACCCACTCATATAGCCACCATCTCAGTATAGGCCCAAATCATTTTTTACCTTTACTATTGTTTTAGCCTTCTAATTTAGCCTTCTCTGTCTGAAACCTTCCCCTCCCAATCTGTCCTTCACATAGCTTCCAAACTGACTTTCCTATAGTGCAAATTTGACTCCGTTATATTCTTTTGTACTTTTATATATATACATATATATATGTATACATATGTATAGATATAAATATATATTTATATATATATTTTAAATTTCCCATCTTTCAGATATTTTCACTCATTTATTTATTTATTTATTTTTGGTTTTTTTTTGGGGGGGGGCAGGACAATTGAGGTTAAGTGACTTGCCCAAGGTCACACAGCTAGTACATGTGTCAAGTATCTGAGGCTGGATTTGAACTCAGGTCTTCCTGACTCCAGGGCCAGTGCTCTACTCACTGCGCCACCTAGCTGCCCCTATATATATTTATATACATATATATATATACATATATACATACATACATATATACATACATACATATATATATATATATACTTTTATACTTAATAAACTCCAGTTTGTTAAGTATAGTTCCCTACTGCCTTCCAGATCCAATGGAAACTTTTCTGTTTGGTATTTGATACTCTCCACAACCTGTCCCATCCTATCTTTACAACTTAGTACATGTGACTTACAAGCTAGTGCATGTTGCTGCCCTCCACATGATAGTCCCTTAATAAATGCATGTTGATTGATTCTTGGAAAGTTACTTGATAAGTGAAATTTTATAAAGGAAATACTGTTTTCTCATTGCCTTAATTGAATAAGGGAAGTTATACTCACTGGTTCCATAGGAGGATGTCTTTGTACGTGCTAGTGATTATGATCATGATAAGAGAATTGAGAGCTTTATATCACTGGGTATCTCAAACTGACCTTTTTATTCCCATCCCTTTCCATTCCTTCTTTCCTCTTTCCCCCTCACTGTTCCTATAGCACAGTACTCTCTTACCTCATCCGTGGGTACTTATTAACACTTCAGTTGAGGTCAGGACAGCTGTGTATAATATGGTTTCTTTTTCTGGCTGAAGAAAGATGCCTAGAATGTGGTAATGGTAGATGGTTCTTTCTTTTATAAAAGTTAAAGTAATAAGATTTTTAAGGAAATGTCTTTTATTGCAGCGAATTGCATTAGAGTTTCCCAAGGACTACATCCAGTTATGGGGGAAAAAACATAGTTACAGTTATACGAACTAGGAAATGAGTGTTTGTTTTTACATATATTAATATAGATTGTGCCATCTGTTTTCTGATGACTTTAATGTCAAAGTTTTATTACTGCTATTCTGAAAGCTACTATTTCTGGATCTCTTTCTCACTTCTTTCCTACCAAATCGCTCTCATTAGGCCCAATCTCCTGTACTAAACATATAAAAAATCTCTTAAAATCATATTCAAAGTTTTAAGGAGGTGGATTTCAGATGAGTATGAGGAATAGCTTTTCTGATAATTAGAACTACATTAAGTGCAGTTGATGAGAACTTCTGAAATTGTTTTCAGTGCAGTGGATGGTCTCTAGCCCAAAGTTTTGTAGAAAACTCATCATTAGGATGAAATAGCTTATTATATCCTCATTAATTTGACATGTGCCAAAGAGCTTGGATAACTAAGAGCAGTGCTTTGAGAGATACAGCTGTGGCGACCTATCAGGGTGTAGGGTGTAGAGAAGGAATACAAGAAACTGGTTTCTGTCCACCATTTATTGAGCAAGCATTTATTAAGCACTTACTGTATATGCCAAGTGTTATGTCAAGTGGTGGGCATTGTGCTAAGCACTATCCGTCAGTTTGTGTTTTTTTATAAGAAAAAAAAATAAAACAAAACCAAGTTGAATGTGTGGGTAGGTGGGTCACATCAATTTAGTCCACAGATATCTTTACCGTTTTTTTTGGAAGGTGCAAGGCAGGACATTTGGGGTTAAGTGACTTGCCCAAGGTCACACAGCTAATAAATGTGTCAAGCATCTGAGGCCACATTTGAACTCAGGTCCTCCTGACTCCAGGGCTGGTGCTCTACTACATGCCCCTATCTCTACTATTATTAGAGAAAAGATATGTTTTATGGCTTTCCTTTGCCCCCTCACTTCTTTTCTCTTTTGCCATTGCTGTGGGTAGGAGAGGAACAGAAGAAGGAAGACAAGATGAACAAGAGAAAGATATTCAGGGCGAGATTTCTGCTTTTCAAACATTTACAGCTAAAGCCCTTAATAATGTCTTCAGATTTTTAGATATTCTCTATCCCTCTCTCCATAATGGTTGTTCCAGTCTTTTTTCTTCTCTTTTCAAACCTCCAACAAGCATCTCATCTCCTTCATCTCTCTCCTCTTCAAGGCCCTCACCTCATACTTTGCTGGAAAAATTGAGACTGTCCACTTAAGACTGTCCCTCCTCTTCCCATAACTCCTCGACATCCTTACTGACCATTTCCCCTCTTTACTCCTTTCTCTGATGAACTGGCCCTTCCCCTAGACCAGCTTTTCTACATGTGCCTCAAATCCTATTCCCCTCTCACAATCAGCAGCAGATTGTCTCTCTATCACCCCCGCCATCTCTAATCTTTGATCTCTCCCAATCCTTCCACGCTGCTTATGAACTCATTCAAGACTGCCCCCCTTCAGAAAACAAAACAAACCACTTAGTAGATTGTTATCCCTAACTATTGCTCTCTATCTCTCCTCCTCTTCTTGTTCAAACTCCTTTAAAAAGCCATCTGAGCTTGAGCCCTCCACATCTCCTCTTTTATTTCTTACAGTCTGCTTTCTGACTTTAGCGCTCAACTACAAGTCCTCTCTGTAAAGTTACCAGAGATCTCCTGATGACCAAATCTAAGGGCTTTTTCTCACTCCTTATTCCCCTGGACTTCTTGGCTGCCCTTGACACAGCTGACCACCCTCTCCCTCTGGATACTATCATCTAGTGCTACCCACAACCATGTCCAAATTTCCCACCCTCCCTCCTCAAAAACCCTCACTAGACCCTGTCATACTGGCAAATAGTCATCTTTTATTTCTTCTTCTTTCGGCTACCAAACTCCTAAAAAAAAAGCTGCATATCTACTTCCTCTCCATTCACTCACATCTTCACCCTTTGAAATCTGACTTCAGACCTCATCACTGAACTGCGACTCATCTCCCAAAGTTTTTGGTGCTGCAGCAGATAGAGCACCAGCACCTCGGACTCAGAAACAGCTGAGCTCACATCCGGAGTCACATTACTAACCGACTTTGTAACCCCGAGTTAAGTCACTTTACCTCTGTTTGCCTAAATTTCCTCTTCATAAGATGAGAATAATAAGAGCACCTACTTTCCAGGGTTGTTGTGAGCATTAAATGAGATGATATTTGTGGCACACAGTAAGCGGTGTTACTAGCTGTTATTATATAGATATATGTTATACAGCTATTTATTATTTTTATTATCTCTTAACTGCCAAATCTGATGGCCTTTTTTATTCTTCATCATTTTTGACCGCTGCTGCATTTGGCACCATTGACTACTCTCTCCTCTTGGGACACTGTTCTCCTGCTTCTTCTCCTACCTGTCTTACTGATCCTCCTAAGTCTCCTTTGTTGGTTCATCATGGATGACAAAACTCCCGACTATGGGTACACTCCAGACTTTCCCTGGGACCTAGACCCTCCCCTCTTTATTCTGTCTGTCCATGGACCTTTTCAGCTCCCATGGATTCAGTTGTCTTTATGCAAATGGTTCACTTATCTGTCTATCCAGTCCTAGTTTCTCTGTTGAATTCTAGTCGCATATCACCAGCTACTTATTAGACATTTCAAACTGGATGTCCTATAGTCATCTCAGACTCAGCATATACAAAGCAGAATCAATTATCTTCCATTCCTGTTCTCTGCCACCCCTGTACCCCTCTCCTAAATTTCCTTGTTAGAGTGGAGGGCATCATGGTTCTTCTGGTCAACCTTGGTGTCATCCTTGACCTCCCATTCTCAACCCACCTATCCATTCAGTTGCCAGGTCTTGTTTTAGTCTCCACAAAGTCTGTGGCCATTGTCCCCTCCTCTTCACTTACACAGCCACCACCCCAGTTCAGGCCTTCATCATCTTTCTTCTGCAATAGTCTCCTTGTTGGTCTTCCTGCCAAAAGCCCCTCACTGCTCCAATCCATCTTCTACATGGCTGCCACAGGGATCTTCCTAAAGTGCAGGTCTGCTCATGTTGCCTCTTTCCACCCTCCCCTTTCCCCCTGCCAAATAATCAAACGTCTTTCTCCCCATCATCTTTAGAATCAAATAGAAACTTCTTTGTTTCATATGTAATTCTCTTTGAAACATTATCGCTTATTACCTTTCCATTTTTCACTTTCTGAGATCCAGATCTAGCCATACTGACCTACTTGTGCCTTACACAGAGTTCTCCATCACCCATTGCTGTGCCTTCACTCCGACTACCCCCCGTGCCTAGAATGCACTCCTTTCTCACCTCTGACTCTTAGAAACTCTGGCATCCTTAAAGGCGGTTCATCATATTAGTTCATTATATTAATATGTACATGTATGTGCATATATGTATATATACATACATATGTGTGTGTACATATGTGTGTGTGCGTGTATAAATTTGTCCTCACAACCCTGGGAAATCAGTGCTATTATTAAACTGAAGCTGAGAGAGATTAAGTGATTTCCTTAGCTAGTAAGTATCTGAGGCAGGATTTGAACTCAGACCTTGTTGTCTCCAAGTATTTTGTTCTCTTCGTTGTGCTACATAGCTGTATTTCCTCCCAAAAAAATTGGCAGGAGTTGAGAGCTTCTTACATAGTCCTCTTCCCTGTTCTTTGTGTCTTGTAATATTTGTGATTTTTACTGATTGTTCAATTGATAATAATTTTTAAAAAAAGACAGTTCAAGAACACCACCTGACAGGTGTTTCTAGAAGTCAGAGGTGGGGAGGGTGTGCATTCCAGTTGCTAGTGCCTCCCCTCCCCAAACCACCTTGTAATCTGTAGTATGTACTTTTATTCAAATGCGAGCTTCTTAAGGGTAAGCCTCTTTCATTTTTGCATTCATATCTTTACTGCATAGTTAACACAGTACTTGACACAATTTTTGCTTATTTCAACAGCAGTATTTTGGGGGAAAAGGAGATTGCAGAATTTTTTAATGCCTTTGTTTGCTATGGGAAAATTTACATAAAGAGGAAAAGGTTTAAGTTCAAACATCTTTAAACAGTTTTTTTAAAGGAACTTGAATCTTCTCAGTCTCCTTCTCTCCAAGTTGTTCTAAATTCTGATGTGCCAAACAAATTGTTAATTAAATATTCAGTTGTTGTTTATTAATGATATCAAGCAAAATAGTTATAGGTAAGATTGCAATTGTAATATGTTGGAGTTGAATTTTTATATACTATACATACTTTATGAGAGATAATGTGGCATAGTGATTAAAGTTGGCTTCCATGTCAGGAGGACCAGGGTTCAGGTTCTATGTTGGACTTTGGGTCAAACCTTTTTTTCTTAAGGACCACATCTTAAACCCAAATCACTGGCTCTCATTGTTTGGCCAACAGTAGATCCCAACCCAAGCCCTACTTGGTCATTATTTGGACCCTGATTGTCTCAGAGTGAATGTAAACAGCAGTTGTTTCTGTTTTGGCCAGAAACCCTGAGGGTCTTATCCTCCTAGATTGATTTTTTTTTGACTGCCTCATTTCTTACCTGGCCTTAATCATAGAATACGAGGCCTCTTAAAAACCTTAGCTTAAAAAGACCAAGGTCTCCCACAGCATCCAGAACCACCTCCAGTTGTCCTGATCTGTAACTGGCCATTGGACCCAGATGGCTCCAGAGGAGAAAGTATGGCTGGTGACTTTGCACAGCCCTGCCTCACTGAAATCCAATTCACTCATATGTCATGGCATCACCTCCATGATGTCATGGTCCTCCTCAAGAATGAAGGACAAACAACAACATATCCTTGGGTAAATCAGGATTGTTTCAGTACCACAGGAAGCTTTCTCTAACTGTTAAGTTTCAGGGAATGTAAAGAATTAAATTGGTACTGTATATTTCTTCATTAGAGAGTTCCTTATGAAATCCTAGAACTAGTTTAACATGTTCAAAAATAAATACAGTCACATATTAGGGCTTTTTAAATAATGCATAAATAAATGCATTTATATAGAGAGTATAGCCTGAGAGTTCCAGCTCTGCCTTTTACTGGGTATATCACTGGGCAAATTACCATTCTGGATTCTCTTGCCTCATCTGTAAAATTAAGATGTTGGCAGAGATAATCTTTTAAGTCTCTTCTAGCTATAAAATTCATAGACTGATTTTGGAGCTTAATTTGCCAATTTAAAGTTATTATCTGGGTTATATTTTTCTTGCCTTCTCAATGGATGGTGGAAGGAGAAAATTTAAAACTAAAAACAAAATAAAATTTAATGGGAGGGAAAAATATAAAGTTATTATGGAGATATAATATTTGTTTTTCCTTCAGACTTTTAATCAAATTTTAACTTGATAATGAGGAACACAAGTGTTATAGCCTGATGATTAGGTTAAAAAACTCCTGAGAATTTAAACAGCATATTTTTTACAGCAAGTCCGACAGAATGTGGGAGCGTTACCATTCTGTGTGACCCAGACATATACTCTGAGCATCTTAAAATCCAATAAGCGCTTGTTAAGTGGGATCAATATTAGTCAGCAAGGCATATCTCTGCAGAATTCATCTATTAAAATAGGCTGACAGTTTTAGATTCTGAAGTGTTTATTACTGATTTTTTTATGTTGAAAAGTAATTCAGCTTTAGAGGAATTTAAAGATGTGTTTGAAAAATTGTTGTACATCGTGGTCTTTATTGAGTTATAAATAAGAGGTTTTTAAAGAAAATTCATGATTTACAAGGACATCAATTTAAGAAATGTTTAGCGTAGATCATAAATAGTAATAAACATGGTAAACAGCTTATGGACTTTATATGTTCATCACATAACATGATTTCAGCATTGTTGTAACTCAGGCTTGTCTCCTTCCCACCCCCCCACTTCCCATCCAATTAAAGTGAAAAAGGAGAGTAATCAATATTCCAACAGATTGTCAGGCAAGCATTTTGTGATTTAATCATGTATTGCAGAATTGCCAAGGAGTATGAAGGAAGCATCTAACAATTAGCATAAGTCACCCTCTCCTTTCACCTTACCTTACCACTTCTGATTTTTTCCTCATCCTTTCTTGAGCTACTCTCTTTCCTATACTTGGAGAATGAAACTTTAAATTAGGTTGAAATTAACTTGGGCTTTGTCACTAGGCCTGCTCCTAGTAAACAAAATTCTGGATCTCTGGTAACCTCCCCTTCTTCTTTTTTGGTATCCCATAATCCCTCCCAAGGCCTTATTTTCAGCTAGCTAGATGCTAATCTTTGGTTACAGATTAACAAGAATCATAGAATTTTTTAAAAAAATACAATCCATCTAATCCAACTCTAACCTAAAGCATGAATCCAGTATCCTAGACAAGTGTTCCAGCTCTGCTTGAACAGTTTCTTTGACAAGGAACTCTAATGAGTTCCTTCTGTGGCAGATCATTCCATTTTTGAATAGCTCTAATTACTAGGAAGTTCTTCCTTACATTAAACTGAAATCTGCATTGTTACAACTAAGATTTATAGATCTTTAGAACAAAAAGCTACTTGAGAAATAACCTAGTCAGAACAAACTTTAGTTTTTATTAATCTTTTAAAAAATGCATACATACTGTTTTGCCTCATTATTCGCTCCCCAAATACTGTTTGTTCTCCTCCCCTCACTAAATAAGACATTCCCATAAAACAGTTGAGTCCAATAACTTACTAGTAAGATCAACTATGTGTAGTTTCTAGTTTGTTAACAGAAAAGTTAACTTTCCTACCATGGAACTAATACTGATAATTGTATTTGACCTGAGTTTTTTTAAATTTTGGTGTTGTCTTCAATTGTGTTTTGTAGTTATTGTATATATTTTTTGGTTCTACATTCTGTACTATGCATCATTTAAAAAAAGTTTTCTACAATTTCTTTGAATTCCTCAATTTGTTATCCGGTGTGGCACAATGATATTTTATTACATTCTTCTAACACACTTTGTATAGCCATTCCCCAGGGGTTGGGCAACATGGTTTATTTCTAGCTTTTTACTATTGAAAATAGTGTTGCTATGTATATTTTGCTCATATGGAAACTTTATTTCTGTCATTGAAATCACTGTATTAAGAGGAATGAACAACAGTAATTTTTCTTGTAAAATTCAAAATGAGTTTCTGGTATGGCTAGACCAGTTCATCAGATTAGCTTGTCTTCCCGTAGTCTTTCCAATATTGAATATTTTTGTCTTTTATCACCTTAGCCAATTTGATAGATGCAAGGCGATACTTCAGAGTTGTTTTGTCTTTTTCTGATTGCTAGTAATTTTGAACAATCTTTCATATAATTATTGCTTTTTTCTAGAAACTAATTCTTCATATCTTTACATAGCTTGAGTCCTTGATGAAAGCTCTTTAAGATTCACTATTCACCATAGATTTTTAGATGTGAGATTGTTTTATGAAATGATTTTTCCTCACTCCACCTAGTTTCTTTTGACTTTCTACATTGATTTTATTTATGTCAGATCTTTTAAAATTTTACATAATTGAAATAGTCTGTTTTGTCTTTTCTAATCTCCTCTATCCTAGATCTGGTTATGAATTCTTTATCTATAGTTGTGAAATATATGACCTTTCATTCTCAACTTTTTATATTGCATAATTTGTCCGTGTGGAATCTATCGTGACATACGTTATAAGTAGCTGGATTAAGTGTATTTTCCACCAAATTGCCTTCTGGTTTTTACAGCTTTATCTTCTTGTAGCATTCTTATTTTATAATGTAGAAACTAAGGCTCAGGAAAGGGAAATGAAGTCACCCAGTAAGTGGGATTCGAACTTGACTTCTTCAATATAATACTATGATGGTACCTTGATGATTCATAGCTTCCATCCTTTGGTCCAAGTTCTACTATATATGGGGCCAAGATGGCTACTGGAAAAGCAGGGACTTGCTTAAGCTCTCCCCCAAATCCCTCCAAACACCTGTAAAAATGTCTGTGAACAAATTCTAGAGCTGCAGAACCCACAAAATAGCAGAGGGAAACAGGTCTCCAGCCCAGGAGAGCCTGGATGGTTGCTGGGAAGGGTCTGTTGCATGATGCGGGGAGCGGAGCGGAGCCCAGTGTGGGCCACGCCAGGACAGACCAGACCCAGAGTCAGCTGGCCGGAACACACCTTAGGACCATGAATCATTGAGCTGTGGCAGTTACCAGACTACTCAATGCACAAACTCCAAAGAGCAGGTTAGTGGGAAACTGCGGGATCAAGTTTTAGAGTGGTCTGGTCCCATCCCTGGTGGTGGCAGAGGTGGTGCAGTGGTGGTGGTGGCAGCAGCAGGAAACTCCTGAGGCTGCTTCCAGAGCTCCAGCATCAGCTGCTTCCCGAGTCCCTGGCTCACACAGTGGGAGGAATCTAGCAGCGGATCAGAGTGGGAGTGCAAGGAGTGCTTTGTGGGTACAAACGCAGCTTCTCTTGCTGTGCCCTGCTTGCATCTGGATTGCGGTCCTGGTTGGCGGTTCTCAGGGGAGGAGGAGTGCTGCTGTGACAGAGCCTGGGGTGATGGTGGAGTAGAAGTAGCTCTGAAAACAGCAGTGCTTGGACCCTACAGCTTGGGACAAAGTATTCTGTACTCTACAAGCAGTCATACCCTGACAAAAAGCTCAAGGGTCAAGTAGTTGACTGGGAACATGAACAGGCAGCAAAAATGAACTCAGACTCAAACCCAGACTCAAACTGTAGATTCCTTTCTTGGTGACAAAGAAGATCAAAACATACAGCCAGAAGAAGTCAACAAAGTCAAAGAGCCTACATCGAAAGCCTCCAAGGAAAATATGAATTGGCCTCAGGCCATGGAAGAGCTCAAAAAGCATTTGGAAAAGCAAGTAAGAGAAGTAGAGGAAAAATTGGGAAGAGAAATGAGAGTGATGCAAGAAAACCATGAAAAACAAGTCAATGACTTGCTAAAGGAGACCCAAAAAAATGCTGAAGAAAATAACACCTTAAAGAACAGACTAACCCAAATGGCAAAAGAACTCCGAAAAGCCAATGAGGAGAAGAATGCATTGAAAGGCAGAATTAGCCAAATGGAAAAGGAGGTCCAAAAGATCACTGAAGAAAATACCATCTTAAAAATGAGATTGGAGCAAGTAGAAGCTAGTGACTTTATGAGAAATCAAGATATTATGAAACAGAACCAAAGCAATGAAAAAATGGAAGACAATGTGAAATATCTCATTGGAAAAACCACTGACCTGGAGAATAGATCCAGGAGAGATAATTTTAAAAAATTATTGGACTGCAAGTTCTACTATATATGCAGAATTATTACTGTTACTTCTTCCATACAACCACCTTTCAGTAGTTTATCCTGTCTTTTACAAAAAATCTAACTTTGTCCCTTGAGTTTCCTTTTTCCAAGTTAGAATACATATTTCCTTAAAACAGCCCTTACATGACTTGCTTCCAGCTCTCTCACACTCCTCATTTGTCTCTCGGTGTATTTTAGAACTGCGACGGTTCGGGTGGAATAGTTGTAGGGCTATTTTCATTTATTTGGAGATTCTTAAAGAGTCCAGTCTTCAGCATAAGAGGGAATGAACCCCAATGGTAGGACTTCAGATATTATAATAGACAGTGTCGGAGATGTTTTTAAGTAGGAGACACTGTTCAATGATCTTCTGCCCTGCTTGATCCTGCTGCTCCTGAGAAATTTGGACCAGGGTCTTTCAAACTGTAGATATAGAATCCTATGCTGTAAAGGCCTTCTTGACCTTCGTGTCCAAAAAGTGGGGTTGGAGGGGGGTGAAATGGGAGTGAGATAAGATTTAGACACTATGGTTTCTGACTCCTGATCCAGTATTTTTACACACACAGTTTGAGAAATGTTGGATAAAATCAATCCACCAGCATATACTGAGTGCTGACCAAGTGCCAGGCATTGTGGAAGACATTGAGGATTCAAAGACAAAAATCATAGGCCTTTCCCTCAAGGAATTTATATTCTTCTGTCTGGGAGATAATGTATTCATATATATATATATATATATATATATATTTATGTGTGTATATGTATTATATATATGCATACATACATAATATATGCAAAATAAATACAAGGTAATTTTGTTGGAGTAGGCACTAGAAGCTGGGTGGTAGGGCAGTTGAAAAAGACTTGATGTTGAAGGGAATGCTCTGGCTCTTTGATTGCTGAAGGAAACAAAGGATTCTAAAAGGTGTGGGTAAAGAGGGAGGGATAACTTTCTATTCATGGCAGCATAGCCAGTGATAAAGCAGTAAGATGGAGCGTGCTGGGTGGGGAACAGCAAGAAAGCCAATTGGGCTAGACCATAGAGTGTAAAGAGGTGGCAATGTATGTATTAAGCCTGGGAAAATAAGTTGAAGCCAGGTTATAAAAGGCTTTATATATCAAAGAGAAGAGTTTATGCTTGACTCTAGAGGTCCAATGCAGTCTTTTATTGAGTTGGAGAGCAACATGGTTAGACCAGCATTTTCTCTGCCTGTCCTCCATCATGCCTGGAATGCTTTTCCTTCTGTCCTCTGCCTGCTGGCTTTCCTGGATTCCTTTAAGTTCCAGTTAAAATCCCATCTTCTACAAGAAGCCTTCCATCTTTCCTCCATATAACTGATTTGTATGTATTTGTTTGGCTTGTTGTTTTCCCTTGAGATCCTTGAGTTCCTTGAGATCAAGGACTCATTCACCTCTTGTGTTCCTGTCACTTGTTGCATTTCCTGGCCCTTAAAAGTTGACTGACTTTTGCCTGTACTTTAGGGAAATTGCTTTTAGCAGCTGAATGGAGGATAGCTTGGAGGGAGAGGAGACTTGAGAAAGGAAGAAAGATGACTGTGATTATAATGCTTTAGGTGGAGTGTATGGGGTGTTCAGATAGGATTAGCACTTCTAGTGTGGGGACTTACTGAGCCCTCTTCAGGGCTGTCAACCAACTCCGGCCTGTGGCTTCAAGAAGCTATAGCATGAACAGTGGCCATACCTGGATAAAACCATCTCAACAGACCAGATAAATCAGGTTGAAGGTAACCTACAGTCCTCAAACCTGTTGGTGAGTTAGGAGTTGTCTACCCCCAGCATGTGAAAACTTCCCTTGGGCAGAATGGAAAGATGAGAACAATTCTAAGGGCCATGAAAGCAGCTGAAGCAGGTGCTGTGGAGTGCTTAGAGCTTAATCAGACATTGAAGAAGCCAAGGTCATCCGCTGCATCCCAGGACATTACCTATCATCTTAACTTTTGTCTTGCCCCTGTACTCCAGTGCCTCTAGAAGAGAGAGTGAGGGACTTTGTGCAACTCTGTCTCACTTAAATCCAATTCACATGCCAGTCATCACTCTGTGATGTCATTGGTCCTCTTCAAACCAGAGGACAAACAGCAATGCTTTAGGCTGGAGATGATGGGGGCCTGTACTAGAATGAATGGAGATGCAAGAGTTGTTGTGAAAGTAAAAGAAAAGATTTTCCAACTGAATGGATATGTGGGCCAAGGGAGAGCTGAGGAGTACTTGATAAGGCTGAGATTATAAACCTAGATGGAATGTGGTAGTAAGGAAATTCGGAAGAGTGATGCATTTTTTTGGCTGGGGGCAGGGAAAGATGAGTCTTGTTTTGGACATGTTGAATTTTAGATGTCTAGAGGACATCTAGTCTAAAATGTCCAGTAAGTAATTGGTGTGGTACTGAAGCTCAGGGATGAGACTCATGCTGGATATAGATCTGTGAGTCATCTACATAAAGATGATTATTGACAAATAATAATTGAGCTTATACTGCTGAGGTCACCAAGTAAGGGAAGAGAATAGGGGCCAGGAGAGATCCTGGGACTAGGCCCACAGATATGGGTATAGATGGATAATGAATCAGCAGAGGAGACAAAGAAAGGGGTGATGGGAAGGAGGAGGACTAAAAGAAGGATTGCTGTGAAAATCCAGAGAAGAGAGAGTATCCAAGAAGAGAATATAGGCTATAAGATGAGGCCTGAAACAAGGCAATTCAGTTTAACAGGACAGCTGCAGTTAAATGCTGAGGTCAGATCAGAGTGTTAAAAAGTGGTTGAATGGAGAGGAGATGGAAACAAGAGTGCAGAGCTTTTTCTTTTCTTAAGTGTGGCTGTGAACGGAAGGTGATATATAGGATGATAACTTGAGGGCACGGTCAGGTCTAGGGAGGGTCCAAGGACGGTGTATTTGTAGATATTTAGGAAGCAATTGCTAGATAGGAAGAGATTAAAGATTAGAGCCAAGAGATGATTGTTGGGAACAATCAGCTAGAGAGGACAGATGGAAGGGAGGAGATTTAGAATATATTTAAAGAGTATATTCTTAACCTTGGTGAGGAGAGCCACTTCTTTTTCAAGGAATGGAATAAAGTTGGGGTGAAGAGAGGATTTTTGACAAGGTATTTTAAGAGGGAAGGGAAGGGAAATAAACAAGCTTTTGTAGAGCTCCTACTATGTGCCAGGCACTGTGCTAAGCACTTTACAGATATTATTTCTTGATTTGAGAGTTGAAGAAGAGAGAGCTCATGGTAAACGGACTGTGTTTTCTCCACAAAGTATGAAGCAGTATCCTTAGCTAAGAGGTTGGGGAATGAAATAGGGTATAGAAGTTTGATATGAGGAGAGATTTGAAATGGGCTCTGGGGAATGAAATAGATTCAGTGAAGGAGGTGTAAAAAGATTGACTTGATACTGTGAGGGTCCAGTTGAAATTATATGACATAAATTTGGAACCAGTCAGCTCAGTTGGATGATTTCTTCCAGCTTTATCCAGTTGCATGTGAGTAGGAGAGGAGGAGGCAAATGATGGCAGTGACAGTTGTGGGATATTGAGGCAAGGTATTTGAGAATAGAGGACAGTGTAGAACTGAACTGGTTAATAAGTAAGAATGAAGGAGGAGCAGAAGTGATGTCCTGGGAAGCTACTCAGGAATGTTGGATTGGAGGTACTGGTGGGGAGGAAGAAGAGGTGTAGGAGTGATAAGGCATAGAGGGAGGTGGAAAGATTGGAAATTATGGTCAGATAAAGGAATTTCATAGGTTTTCATATGGAAGTGAAATATTTGTGGGTGTTGGCAAGATCAAGGGCATGATCATCCCTGTGTGCTACTGAGGTGAATTGGAGGAGTAGCCTATGGAAACTGAAGAAGTTGAGGAATAAGGTAGTTAGACTTTTTGAGGCAATATTAATATATAGGCTGAAGAACGTTTATATAAGAATCCTTATATATAATCTTATTATATATACTTTCAAATTTCAGCTACTTCTGCCCATTTAAACAAATTAGTATCCTTACCTGAACAGTGGGGTAATTCTTTTGTTGTTGTTCAGTTGTTATCAGTCATGTCTGACTTTTCATGACCCCTTTGTGGGGTTTTCTTTGCAAAGATACTGGAGTGGTTTGCCATTTCCTTCTCCAGCTCTTTTTACAGATGAGGGAACTGAAGCTAACAGTTAGGTGACTTGCCCAGGATCACACAGCTAGTAAGTGCTTGAGGCCAGATTTGAATTCAGAAAGTTGTGTCTTTCTGACTCCATGCCTGGTACTCTATCCACTGTGCCACCTAGCAGGCCCATTCTAGGAAAAGGTATATTATTGATTTGCCCTCTATCACCTCTAAGATCCTACACTGGAACTGCTTTTATTAAGGCAAAGAATGTTGCGCCTTTTAAATTAGAAAATGTCACATTTTCTCGGAAAAAATGTTTGTGAGAATATAGTAAATACAACAGTACTTTGGTCCTGTTTTAGGAAATATGTTTTTAATTGGAGCCATATGGTAATTAATGATGAAAAAAATCACATAATTGTGGCATTTTTGTTAGCCTACCCCCTTTTCTCTCTTTCTTTCTCTTCCTTTCTTTCTCTCCCTTTTCTCCCTTTATTCCAAATACTTCACCTTGGAAGTTTTCATATTTTAGCATATGTAGCATATTTTAATGAATATAAGAGTTTTATTTTTAAAAATTTACAGAAGAATTCTTAAGCAAATTTTAAAATAGTATGAAAAACTCAGAACCCTCTTTTTCCATTTCCATTCTCACTCACGTGGAACCATCTAGAAGGTCCTATGTTTGGGATGAACAACCATCACAGTTAGAACAGGATTAATATGTCAGCATCTTCTTTTGTTAATACTTTAATCTGGTAACTATTTGCCCTAGAGAAGACAAAGTAAACCGAAATCCCCTGGGTGGGAATGTTTTGTGCACTATGGTTATTAGTGTTGTGTTTGCAGGACCTGGATCAAGGAGACTTTCTAAAGGGTAAACATGTAATATTGATGCATAGAACAGTTTTCATGTACAGCTTTATTTAAAAAATGAGCAATTTAATTGTTAGGCAAAAATTGGGAGCTTGCACCCCTGTCATTGATATTATGATTATATTGATGTATCTGATAGTAGAGTATTTCTAGTTGCATTGTGAAATCTTGGAGTGGGAAGAAATTTCCCAAATCAAGCTTGAATTTTCAAAATCTTTGCCAGTTGCCACTTACTACCTGTGTGACTTTGGGCAAATTACTTAACTCTTCTGAGTTTCAGCTTTCTCTTTTGTAAAATGAGGGGTTTAGACTAGATTACCTTTTAGTTTCCTTCTGGCTATAGCTCTATGATCCTCTGCTCATCTTAGCTCCTGTCTAAAGACCTTAATAGTGTATTTGCATACTTTCCATTTTTGCTAGCTTCTCAGTCTCTGCTTTGACACTGAAATTTTCTTATGTTACCTGAATACCTAATTCTAAATGACCCACTGCTGTCATGACCCAAGCATTGCCATTTGAGTTGATAATTGTTCAGATAACTAATGTTGGAGTCACTCACTGTATAAAAGGAACAGATGTACTGTAGGATGAATAACAAAATGCTCTTCTGTGTGCATAGAAGAATAAACAAAAGCAAAAATATGTTCTTGAGGTGGAAAGAGGGACAGATCACTGGCTGGGTA
The DNA here is from genome assembly GCF_011100635.1 of Trichosurus vulpecula. NCBI lineage: Eukaryota > Metazoa > Chordata > Mammalia > Diprotodontia > Phalangeridae > Trichosurus > Trichosurus vulpecula. Next base: position 186,350,699 of record NC_050574.1, read on the forward strand.
TGTAAAAGCTATCTTTTTTAACTCAGGAATTGGCCTTCTGGCTCATTGACTATTCTGTTCCATACCTAGCACATTCTGATGCTTGATAATTCTTAATGTTAATTAAGATGACATTTTTCTTATAATTGGGGTTTGTAAGCTAGCAAGGATCTTTTTCTAGAGAAAAATCATATCACAGTATGGAGACTAAAAAAAATTACAGTTGTATGTCTGATGACTGCCATCTTTAATGCTAACATAGCTGTTGTTAGTCTTTCGTTTTCCAAGAGGACCAATGACATTAAGACAATGTCTTGATTTGCACATGAACTCGATTTAAGACAGGCAGAGTTGCCCAAAGTTGTGAGCCTCACTCTTCCAGAATCATCAAAGACCAGTAGCAAGACAAAAATCAAGACTGGTGATGGCCGGGGAAGCCTGATGTCTTTGATGTCTATCTAAGCTCTAAGCATTCCACAGGACCTGCTTAAGCTGCCTTCATAACCATTGGAACAAATTGTTTTCATCTACCATCCTACAAGAGGAGGTCTTCACTTTCTTGGGGTAGACATTTCCCCAATTCACCAATGGGTTTGAGACCTGTCAGTTGCCCTCAACCTGGTTTAGCCTGTCTGCTGAGTTGGTTTTACCAGGGTGTGGCCCCTGTGCATGCTGCAGCTTCTTGGAACCACAGGTGAGAGCTGGGTGACTAGTAGACACAAAAGGTGTATGAGCACCCCTGAAAAGGGCTCTGCAAGCCCTCACACCAGAGGTGCTAATCCTTCTCGAATACCCTGTACACCCTAACATGCCAGTATCATTTTGTTGAAATACATGGAGCGATGGATGTGTTGTCTATAAAAGCCGCATTTTAATATGCTTTCTGCTGCTGGGAGTTATAAATCATAATATTTGTTAGAGTGCTCTGATTGTGAGAGATGGCTTTATCGTGTTCAAGGTCTTTGTAAGTCCTGCATGCATATAGTGTCTTAAAAGTTCTCACATTTGCTTGATACCATTGGCACTCATATTATGTGATGATAAATTGATGTATTAAAATGCTTTCTGTGAATTACTCTTCACATTAAAGTGTGCTAATAGAGAGGGTTAGCTTTAAAGAATGAGTTCTTTATCATTTTTATAGGTTGCAGTGACATTTTCCCATTCTGAGTTCATATCCAGAAATCTACAGATTTTAAAACCTCCCATTTCTTCCTTATATAAATACAGATTTCATTATACATTCTAAATTAAAAAAATACTTGAACAGAAGAGTCACAAAATTTTCTATTATTGTTCCCACTTATCTATCCCATATATATCTCGTATATTCCTAGTCATTGGCATGTGGCAACTCTTAGTAGATTGTAAACTTCTGGAGAGTAGGGACTGGTTTTTGCCTTTATTTATGTCGCCAGCACTTAGCATAGTGCCTGACACATAGTAGGTGTTTAATAAGTGCTTATTGACTGTTGACTGAATGAGAAGAATATGAGGAATAAAAATGGATGGGTGGAAATGTAGACCGAGGAAAGGTGTTGAATCCGACTGCCCCAGTGATCTTGCCAGCATAGACTAGCAGTACAATGGAAAGCGCATTGGATTTGTAGTGAGGGAGACCTGGAATTAAATCTGAACTCTGCCCTTATGACCTGCGTGACCCTGGGCAAGTCACTTAACTTTAGTGGGCCTCAGTTTTCTTATCTGTAAAATCAGGAGGTCAGGGGCAACTAGATGGCGCAGTGGATAGTGCACTGGCTCTGGAGTCAGGAAGACCTGAGTGCAAATTGAGCCTCAGACACTTATTAGCTGTGTGACCCTGGGCAAGTCACTTAACCCCAGTTGCCTCCAAAAAACCAAACAAACAAATGAAGAGACCAGACCAGGTGGCTCTAAGGTCCCTTTCATCTCTAAACCTCTGATCCTATGAATTATTGAATTTTATAGCAGGCATTTCTTTGTGATAATGCTACCTAGTGGGGCAGTCTTACCCAGTCAGTGAAAGGCCAGTCTTGGAGACAGGAAGGACTGGCTTCAAGTTCAGTCCGTGACCATGAGTAAGTCACAAAGTTCTCAGGGCCCCAGAAAAATCTTTCAGACAATAAAGTACAAACAGATGCCTTTTTGTCTCCATTGTTAGAAAAGACTTCCACACTGGGAGTTCCCTGTACAGATAGATTCATCACAGGTTAGAAACACCTCAACCCTCCTCCAAAATATATTTTTGTAACTATAACTATGATAGCAAGTTTTTAATACATTTTTCTTTTGAAGTTTGAATTTGCTTCAGCTGGCCATTGTTATTGGTCTCTTCTTTAAAACATTGATAATCATTCTGGTAATAAAGAATATCATTCAAAAGGAAGCTAGGTAGGCACTGTGGGTGGATTGCTGGATTTGGAATCAGGAAGACCCGAATTCGAATCCTACCTCTGACATTGACTAGTGCTTCAATTTTCTCATCTGTGAAGTGGGGATGATAATAGCTCCTCCCTCTCAGGATTATTGTGAATTCAAATGAGGTAACATGTGACTACGTGCTTTGCAAATCTGAGAGGGTTATGTAAATGCTAGTATTGTGAGAGACATCACGATCCAGTAGAGAGTCCTGGACTCTAAGGAGTCCTGGAATCCGTCCCCAGCTCTGATGCCGTGGGATCGAGTGCTAGTCAGTTGACCTCTCTGATCCTGTTTTTCATCTGCAAAATGGGCTGAAACTTCAGTTGATATAATATTGATAGTATTTGAAATGGAGCATACTTTGAATTAGACTGACAACTAAGAACTGGAAGCCTAATCCAACCCTCTCATTTTACAGTTGAAGAAACTGAAGCCAAGAGAGATTAAGTTGATTTGCCAAGGTCACACAAGTGGTAAACTGGCAACCAGGATTTGAACCCAGGTCTTTTGATGCCAAATTCAGCCCTCTTTCCATTGGACTACATTGCCTTCCAATCAAAACCTGTTCCATTGCATTTGAATTTATCCTTTGGATAAATTTTCTAGAGAGCTATAATTTCTTGAAAGAAAATTATCAAAACACCATCTTCAACAGTTCTCTATTCATTGTAATTTGTCCCTAGAAAATGTTAATATTCATTTGCTACAGATGCCATTGTTTTTATTCAGCCTCTCACAAACCAGATTGATTCCTGATACCCTTAGGAATGGAAAGTCTAATGAATTTGGCTTTGATTCCCTCCCTTGATTACCATTTAGTTGGGTTTGTTTTGCCTGTGGGGTGTGGTTGGAGTAACTAATGAACCTGTTAAACTCTGTGCACAAACAGAATGTCATAAAAAATATTCAGAGGGATTGAATACTTCGCTAGTAGTGGGCTAGAAACAGTTCTGCCATTAAGCTCCTCTGCCATCAGTTTAGCCAAGTAGAGCATTCAGAGACAAATATTGCAGAGGAATAAACATTTTGCATTTGCCTAAATCACCAAACAAAAATGGAAAATAATTTTAATTTTAGATTGAAAATTTCTACCAAAGGTGAACATTCATTTCCCCATGAGTGAGTGATTAAATATTTAGATCACTGAAAAACTTTTCAGTTGGGAGTTTCAGAGACAGCTTCACAGAGATCATGGTGCCTGACTTATGTCTTACAGTAAGGGAGGAATTTCAAGTTATGAGAATTTAATTTCAAAAGTTCGATTCATTAATGTAAATAGGGATATAACTAGGAATTCCAGCATAAAGGATAAATTTATTTCATTACTTATTTATTATTATTGCTATGCCAGTGAATACTACTTTTTGCAATATAGGAAAAGACTCATGAATTTTGATAAAATCATCCAGTGGCAAAAGGATTCCAAGTGCAGTGGTGAATGGGCTTATTCCATTAGTGTCTGAAAGGTGTTAAAAGTTAGAGTTAGAATTAGCAATAGGCAGGATGACTGGGGCTTTGTCCTTGGCACCAACATCTGGAGAGATGGAAGGTATGCTTCCCTTCTGCCCCTCTTAGTAAAACACTGGCAAGCCCATGAGGCCCACCCCTTGCTGACCTCCACCTTGACTTTCCTCTCTAAGGGTCCTGTGGCCAAAACTTTGCCCTACAGACTTGACCTCTCATAAGAGGAGCTCTATCACACAGGATGTCCAGGAGACAGGTAAAGGCAGCATATGCTATCTGCTCGCTGCCCTTACCCTAATTGTCACAATTAACCCAGTTTTCCTCTGCTTTCCCTTTTCACTATGTTGTGTTATCATGAGACTTAAATTTGGATCCCTGCTCTTGCACTTACTATCTATGTGACCTTGAGCAACAGTCATCCTGGACGAGGTGGTCTTTGAGCCCCCTTCCAACCCTGCATCTGTGATCCTGTGACTCTTGTGATGTGTGATTCCCAGATAGCAGTGTCTCTTGACTCCCATTCCAAAGCCTCCTTCTCTCACATTCAGTGTCAGGTAGTCCCTGTACAATACTGCCACTTTCAGATCTGCCACCATCACTCAGCAACCATACCTCCATCCTCTCCAGATTCTTACTGCTGTCATTTATGGACCTCAGGGTCACTCTCCTGCCTTTTCATTAAGCATAGGACCTGCCTCATATTCTTCTCCACCCCAGTCATTACTGTTCCCTCTCCTCCCCCCCAAAACCGGCCTTTCAGGTCCTCATGCCCCTTAATTCCCATGGCTTATTTCCTTTGTACCTCAACCATTCACAGGAGTGATCAACCTCTGAGCTCCCTTTTCATCCCTTACGGGGATTTAGGTCCCCTTATGGGAAGGCAGGCCAGAGACAGAGATCTGGCCATAGGGCCCTTGGCTAGGGCAGTCATTGTGTGGGCCAAGCAATAGAGCAGGCCTCTAGGGCTTGTCATTATGGCTTTACTTAGCGGGGAGGGAGGAGAGGAAGCATTCCTTCCCTCAGTCCAGATGTTGTTGCTTAGGACAAAACCCTGACAATGCTGCCCATGGCTAATTCTAGTTCTGATTCTAATCCCCTTTAGAAACTAATGGAATGAGTCCATTCACCGATGAGCTTGGAAACCTTTCTACCATTGGAAGATTTTATCAGAAATCATGTGACACTTTCTCTGTGATTCAAAAAGTATGACGTTCACTGGTATAAAAACAACAACAATGATAACTATTTCAAAGTTTACAAAGCACTTTACATACATAAATATTGTATTTCTTACCTTCTTAGTGGGTGGGGGAGGGGGAGGTAGGTAGGAAGAGAATTAGGAACTGAAAACAGAATAATAAATAATATAAAAAAATTTAAAACCCAAAGAATATTTGAGATGGAATGATGAGTGGATTAAATGCTTGATTAATTGGGAAAGAATCCCATATTTGGTAAGACTGGACCTGATAGTTGTAATCGTTCTCAAATTCAGTTACTTCTAATATCTGGGGCACTGGCAGCGTTCGTGGCCTAATACTACTATAAGCCATATGTGTTAGACACCGATATTCACTATCACCATTGAATTGCATTAATATTCTCAGCTACCATTTGAATAGAAAAGACCACCGTGGTATGTATGATGGATATGGGGGCTTTGTCCAGCAGTCATAGGAATCAGAAAGGTATATAGCTACTGCCGTTGAGGAGAGATTTCTATGACCTCTGTCTGTATGCTCATAGTCAGTCAGTCATTGCACAATGTGTGTAGGTCGTAAAGGCCTTGTGTGAGATTGGGTAGATGTAGCAATGCAATGCATTTTTTCAACAAAAAAAACCAACTCTAAAAGTATTTTACCATTGTACAGAATGTTTCTATTTGAGAGACACAAAAATGTGGTGGAAATAGTCTAGATCTAGAGGCGGGAGCCTTGCATTAAAATCAGGAATCTGACATTCACTTGCTGTGTGACCTCAGCTAGCATCCTCATGGTTGAGGTTTAGGACTGTATTACCAAATCCACATGGGGAAAGGTCTAGAAAAGGCATCTTGAACATTTCCGGAAATGTAGCATGTCTGTTATCATTGAAATGACCAACTTCAATCTTTTCTGACTCTGGAAGAGAACAGTGCTGAATGACTAAAAGCAATCTGCCCAAGCAGCTGCTGTATGAAGAGCCGAAATAAAATAACTGCAAAACTAAATGGGCAAAGTTCTAAAAAGACACTGGCACAAATGTTTACAATTGAACAACTAATGAGATGGAATGTTTGTTAAGCACCTGCTATGTGCTAAATGCTGGGAATACAAAGATGAAAAAAAATATCCCAGCCCCTTCTTTCAAAGAGTATAGTGGAGAGGAGAGACAAATGCACAGATAACTATAATACAGGTCAGAAAGTGATGTAGTGTGAAGGAGAGGTCAAACTGAGTAAACTGAAAGACCCAAGGAGGGTGTAATATCAAGCAAAGTGGAACTTTTGCTGTTTTTTCTTTTGGAGTGCTTCTCAGCACTAAGGCAACCAAGTGCCTTGCCTTTGATTGAATCAAGAGTCTTTGATGACCTGCTTAAGTCACAAGAAAGCTTAAGTCATATGAGTTTGAGTCACATGGTTGTAACACTCTCTGACCCTAAAGAAGTGTATATATACTCCAAGGTTAGCATTTTGCTTGGGGGCTCACTCATTGAAAGAGTGTTTGTGTGATTTCGCCAGACAAGACTCTGAATAGCTGGTAAGGAACTGCCCCCTCCCAATCCCCTGGCTTTGAAAACCCAGATGTTGGTGCTTCTCTTTCTCTCTCTGGTAACTATGTATGTATTGCTATGGACAGACAGTTAGAAGCCCTGTTTACTGATTTGTGTTATTGTTCTGTTTGTATAATTTCTGCTTGCAATTTCTGTTTGTGTTTTCTCTGAAGTTCAGGGTGCTGACTTTTCCCCCTGAACTAAGCGAATGATATATGTATGTTTAATTAAAGTGAGATTGCAAACCCCTTAAAGTTGCTTTCCTTAGGAAAACAGATCAAAGAACCTGTGCTAGCAGCAATCCTGTGCGCTGGTGTTATTGGCGTTACACCTCCACAGCAGCTGCAAGCAGCACTGTTGTTACAGAGGAAGAGAGAATCACTGCTAGATAGGCTGATCAAGGGAGGCTTTTTGGAGGAGTCAACATCTGAGCTAAGCCTGAAAGCAGGAGAAGAATGTTAGAGAGTGGGAATGGAAGAATGGGGAAATCTGTTCCAGGCTGAATGATGGATTATGCAAAGGCATGGAGGGAGGAGAGAAGTGTGACGTGAGATTGGGAAACAGTGGTTAGAATAGTTTGGCCAGAGCATACAAAGGGGGCCAATGGGAAACAAGGCTTGAAAGGTAAATGGAAACCAATATTGAGAGGGTCTTGAAAACCAAACCAAAAGAGCTTGCATCTTCTTTGCAAGACAAATCTCAAAGGAGATAGAACATGTAAAGCACTTTGTAGACCTTGAAGTTCTAAAGGTTAGGAGCCATTACAAAGTTATGTTGGCAAAGAGAGAGCTCGGAGATAAGGAAACCAGTTCTCAAATGGTTGTCAAGTCCAGGAAAGGGATAATGAGGAAACTGATTTGAGAGATATTATGGAGGTAGAATCAAGAGGACTTGATAATTGATGAGATACTGGGGTGAGGGGCAGTGAAGAATCATGTTTTAAGACTCACTGTGATTTTGCACTTGAGAAACCTGTAGAAGTGTGGAATTCAGCAGAAAAGAAGTTAGGAGGAGGGGAAGATATTGGAGGCATGATGATGATGAATTCTTTTTTGAAAATTGGGTTTGAGGTGTCAGATGTGATATCCAAGCAGACATATCGTAGGCAGTTGGAAATGTGGGACAAGAGGTCAGAGCTCCAGATACAGATCTGTGAGTCATCTGCCTAGCTGATAATTGAAAGTGTGGGCGTGGATGAGATTGCCAAGGAAAAAATACAGAGGAAAGAAGAAGGTCAAGGAAGGAGCTTTGGCTAAGGACCATACTCTAGGAAGCCACATAAGGAAACTGACAAAGAATGGTCAGAAAGATGGGAGGAACAGGAAAGAACAGTGTCACAGAAGATAAGTGGTGAGAGAATATTTTCAAGAAAAGCAGTGGGGTTAATGCCAAATATTTCAAAATGATCAAGAAGAATAGGGACTGAGAAGAAGTCATTAGATTTGTCGATTAGGAGGTCACCAGTAACCTTGGAGTAAACAATTTGAATAAAGTGGTAGGGACAAAAACCAGATTGGATGGTTCTGAGAGTGAATAGATAGTGAAGGGAGTAGAGGCATGTGTAGTAGACTATTGTTTCTTGTAGATTAGCAGTGAAGGGGGAGAAAGGGAGGATGTGAATACAGCAGGTTCAAGGAATAACATTTTTAAGGTAGGGGAAATAGGGGTATGTTTTTAGGCAGAGAGGAAGAAGCCATGAAGAGGGAGAAGTTAAATATATGTGTGTGCGCACGTGTGTGTGTGTGTGTGTGTGCATACACATACACACATATATGTATACATTACATATGCATATATACACATACACATATATGCATATATGTTTATGTGTATATATCCATATCCATATACGTGTGTGTATGTGAAAGGTGCTTTATCTGAAGTTAAGAAGCCCTGATTTCAGCCTCAGACACTTTACTAGCTGCGTGACCCCGGGCAGTCACTTAACTTCTATCTGCTTCAGTTTCCTTATCTGAAGGATAAGGATCCCCTAAAATGGGAATAATACCAGCACCTTCTTCCCAGGTTGTTGCGAGGATAAAATGAGATAATAATAATGATTGTAAAGCCTTTTGCAAACCTTAATGCACTACATAAATGCTATTTTATTATTATTGTTGTTGTTTTATAGTCTCAGAAGGTGATAAGCGTAGGGGCATGGATTGAGGGGTTAGCATCAGCCAAGAGCTATGTTACCTTGCCTGACACCAGAGGAAAGGACAAAGCATGGTTAATGATGGACTTTTGAAGCTGAGCAGTAGAGGAATGGTGAATTCCCACCATGACTGACCGGTTTCCTTAGCCGAGTGTAGTAGGCATATGTAGTGGAAGTAGAAGCAAGGTGATTTGTCGAGGCATTGGCAGGATGACGCTCGAGGGGAGGTTTTGAACAGCTTTTGAGAATGGTACGATAGTGAATCAGTAGACTGATAAAAGGTTGCTCTGTAGCCTTGTGAGTTGTGTTCAGGTTAGGGAGCATCCGTTGATGATCATTTCCAGTCTTCCTCCGGTAGCCCTTGACTGCTGGGGAATAGGAACAATGACTGCGGTGATGGCAACAATACTATGGCAATAACAAATGCCTTACAGGGGTTTTCCAGGATTGTGCATGCTCAGGGTGGGAACAACAAAGGTCAAGGGGGCAAGGGACTCAAGGGCAGACAAGACCCTTGAAACTAGTTAAAATGACCGAACATAGGGGGAAAACTATGAAGCATGGGAAGTGAAGCCACAACAGAGGTGATGTACTGGGAGAATGGGGAGAAATTGAGGGTTAAGAGGTCCTAATAAAGGAAGACCTCAGTAATTCAATCAACAAGCATTTATTAAGCACTTACTGTGTGTTAGGCACTGGGCTAAGTGCCTAGAAAAAAAAAAGGAGTAGAAAAAAAGAATGGTGGAAACGTAGTCCTCGCCCTCAAGGAGCTTATGTTCTAATAAGGGAGGTATTACAGACTCAGTGTTTGAATCCCGATGTCCAAATCAGGATTCATTGTCTTTCTTTCTAAACGCTTACATCTTCTGAAACATCTGTAATTCAGTCAATCAGCTATTGAGGGTATTAGCATCCTCCCAGAAACCTAGGCTTACAACCTTGGTATCATCTTCAACTCCTCCCACTCACCCCACATAGCCAATTTGTCACCAAATCTCGTTTTTAACCTTTACAACCTCTTATGTACATTCCTTTCTTTTTTTCAATTAATAGCATTTTTGTTAATTTTTATTAGTCTCCCACTCCTCCCCCACCATCGAGCACATTAAATACATATACACGTACACACACAATCCTTTAATACATAGTTGCAGAGTTCAGCAGAACAAATCCTCATATTAGCCATGTCTGAAAATGTATGTCATTTTTTGTGTTTTTAGTTCATTACCTTTGTCAGCCAGGTAACTACCACGTTTCATATTCATTCTTTTCAACTTATGCTTTATTATTGAGTTGATCTGATTTCTTTTTTTTAACATATAATGTTATCATTTTAGAAATTGTTATAGTTCTTTTCATTTCATTCTGTATCAGTTCACTCGGTTTCCTCTTTCATCATTTTTATGAAAATAACATTCCATCATATCCATAAATCATACTTGTTTAACCATTCCTCAATAGGACACTCATCTATTTTCCAATTTTTGGCTACTACAGAAAAAAAAAACTTATAAATAATTTTGTATATATAGATCCCTTCCATCTTTTATTTCTTTGGGGCATAGGGCTATTAATGGTCTAGCTGGGTTAAAAGGTATGTACAGTTTTCTAACTTTCTAGGCATAGCTCCAAATTGTTTTCCAAAGTGGCTGGACCAATTCACAGCTCCCCCAACAGTGTAGTAGTATGTATACTTGTTTTCCCCCAATCTTTCTAACATTTGTCATTTTTTTTTTCTTTTGTCTTCTTGGCCAGGCTTATAGCTGCGAGGTGGATCCTCAAAGTTGCTTTAACATATTTCTCTGATTACTAGTCATTTAGAGTATTTTTTCCCCATAAGATTATTGATAGTTTGGATTTCTTCCTTTGAAAGCTGCCTATTCATATCCTTTGATCTATTGGGGAATGGCTCCTGACTTCTTTTAAGACTTAGCTAAAATCACATCTTATAGAGGAAGCCTTTCCTGTCTTCCCTTTCCTCACCATCTGCCAGTGCCTCCCCCTCTGAGATTATCTCCCATCTGTTTTGCATATATCTTGTATGTACCTAGTTATTTTCATATTTGTCTCACCATTAGAATATAATTTCCTTCAAGATAGTTATGATTTTGTTGCTTTTCTTTGTATCACTCTCACTTCAGAATCAGCCAAATGGATGGCACAGTGGATAAAATATTGGGCCTGGAATCAGGAAGACTTGAGTTCAAATCCTGTTACAGACACTTTTTAGCTGTGTGACTCTAGGCAAGTCACTTAACCTTTTCCAACCTCTGTTTCCTCATCTGTAAAGTGGTGATAATAATAATAATAATACCTACCTACCAGGGTTATTGTGAGGATCTAATGAGAATAATATTTGTAAAACTCTTTGTACACCTTAAAGTACCATATAAATGCTAGGTATCATCATTATTACTAATATTCAGGCACCTCACATAGAGCTTGCCACACATTAAGTGCAAAGTAAATGTTTGTTGGTGATGTAAAGAGCACTCTAAAAATACTTTTTGAATTGAATTGTGTTTTTTAGAGCCTCAAGAGGATGTAGAAGGTTTTTTTTAAAGTAGGTAGTATCTACTTCCACCTCTTTTTTTCTTGGGGAAAGAAAAGTAGTGAATGTGATCACCTCTAAAAATGTACAATGGTTAACTTATTTGCTTGGATAGTATAGTGAAACATATCATGAAACTGGGATTAAACAATGTTAAAATTAAAAGTATTCTTCTCTTGAGGAACAAATGGTACAGACTAGTATCTTTGTTATAATAGACAAACCTTTTGAATAAATTGGAAGCAGTGACCATAATCTATCTGGACTTCATTAAGTTTTTTTTTCACATAACAATCTTTTTAAGGAAATTATTGATTGTTTATATGATTTTTCCTTTGACCCATTTATTCTTTAGGATTAGATTATTTAGTTTCCAACTCATTTCTAATCTATCTTTCCACTTCCCTTTGTTGAATGTAATTTTATTGCATTATGATCCCAAATGAATACATTTAATATTTCTGTCTTTCTACATTTGATTTTGAGTGTTTTGTTCCCTAATACATGGTCAGTTTTTGTGTAGGTGCCATATGCTGCTGGGAAAAAGGCATATTCCTTTCTGTTCCCATTCAGTTGTCATAGCTAACTTTTCTAACATTCTATTTACCTCCTTAGTTTCTTTCTTGTTTATTTTTCAGTTGGATTTATTGAGCTCTGAGAAGGGAAAGTTGAGGTCCCCCACCAGTATAGTTTTGCTATTTCTTTCTGTAACTCACTTAACTTTTCCTTTAAGAATTTAGATGCTATACTATTTGGTGCATATATGTTTAGTATTGATATTGCTTCATTGTCTATGGTAGTTTTTAGCAAGATGTAGCTTCCTTCCTTAACTCTTTTAATTAGGTCTATTTTTGCTTTTATTTTGTCTGACATTAGGATTGCTACCCCTGCCTTTTTTTTTTTACTTCAGCTAAAGCACAATACATTCTGTTCCAGCCCCTTACCTTTACTCTGTGTGTGTCTCTCCTTCAAGTGTGTTTCTTGTGGAATTGCTAAACAAATTGTGGTATATGAATGTAAAGGAATACTATTGTGCTATAAGAAATGAGGAGGAGACAGACTTCATTATAACTTGGAAAGACTTATATGAACTGATGCTGAGTGAGGGGAACAGAACCAAGAGAACATTATACATGATTACAGACACACTTGATCTGTAAGGACTAACTTTGATAGACTTGGCTCTTCTCATCAATGCAAGATTCAAAGACAGCTCTAAAGACTCATCATGGAAAAAGCTATGCACATCCAGAGAAAGAATTACAGAATCTGAATGCAGATTGAGACAAACTATTTGCTCTTTTTTTCTCCTTTTTTGGTTTTGTTTCTTCTTTTTCATGATTCATTCAATTGGTTGTAATTCTTTACAACTGAACTATTATGTAAATAAGTTCAATGAGAAGGTATATGTAGAACCTATATTGGATTACATGCTGTCTTGGGGGGGAAGGGGGAGGAGAGGGAGGGAGAAAAAAATTGGAACTCAAAAACTTGTGGAACTGAGTATTGTAAACTAAAAATAAAAATAAATTAATAAAAAAGTATTTCTTGTAAATAACATATTGTAGGCTTCTGGTTTTTGACCCACTTTGCTATCCACTTCCATTTTATGGAAGAGTTCATCCCATGCACATTCACAGTTATGATTACTAACTGTGTATTTCCCTCCATCCTATTTTTCTTCCCGTGTGTCCTCTTTCACCCTTTCCCTCCTCACCAGTGTTTTGCTTCTGTCTACGACCTCCCCTGAACTGCCCTCCCTTCTGTCAGTCCCCCCCAACCCCCCTCCTCCCACTTTACTTAATCTCCTCCCTTTCTACTTCCCTCTCAGGTAAGATACATTTCTATATTCAGCTGATCATGTATATTATTCGCTCTTTGAGCCAATACTGATGAGAGTAAGGTTCAAGAGATGCCTATCACCCACCCTCCCCATCTTCCCCTCCCCTTAATAGAAGGCTTTTGTTCTATAAAACTAGGACTCAGTCAAAAGGCCACACTTGAGGCCCTAGGAGGCCACATGTGGCCTCGAGGCTGCAGGTTCCCCACCCCTGGCCCTGCCTTCATTTATACCATATTGCAAAATTACCTGGAAGATTGTGTTACAATGGGGATTATTGAGGATACAGTGCTAGCCTCTGGGAAAATTTATTGAATGGTCTGTTGTAGAGGCCCATCTTGAGGCTCTTTATATCTAGGGCAAATACAAAGTAGACAAAAACTACATCCTAAGTAGATGCAAGATACTCAAAGATTGGCTAGTTACCCACCTGGAGCTGTCTTTAGCAGGCCAAGTTTCTAGCCCTAGAGCCACAACTAACAATTTTCATGACCTTTAGCTACTTCTTTTGCTCCTTTTTACTTCAATTTCCCCAGATCTAAAATAGTTGTAACATCAGCCTGTATCCACCAAATACTGTGACTGTGGGGAAGAATGAAAGAGCAGGAATATGAGGGTGGTTTTCAAAAGTCAAAGGTATCCACAAAATCATGTTTATTATTAATAATGTCCAATAATAGTTTTCTGTCCAAGTTGAAGGGAGCAGTCAGGTAAATGATTTGCCACAGGGATTCTTGGATTAAAAATGCTACAGGATAATCTGAAAGTTAGACACATGTACACACACACACACACAAATACACACATAGTATATTTTTCCCAGCAGCTTTGCCTTTCTGAATTACGTTGTATTTAATCAAACAATCAGTCAACAAGCATTTAGTTAGTACCTTCTGTGTTCCAGGCCTTATGCTATGCACTGAGCATGCAAATAATGAGAAGGGAATAAGCATTTATTAAATATCTTTCATGTGCCAGGCACATGGCTAAGTTTTTGTTGTTCAGTACTTTTCAGTCGTGTCCAGCTCTCTTTGACCCCTTTTGGTGTTTTCCTGGAAAAGGTACTGGAGTGATTTGCCATTTCTTTCTCCAGTTCATTTTGCAGATGAGGAAACTGAGGCAAAAGGGGCTAAGTGACTTGCCTAGGGTGTTAACTGGACCAGGTGTTAACTAACCTGTGGGTGGCCAGAGCCAAACAAACAGAGCAGACTAGAGATAGGAGAGTCAAGACACAAAGAGAAGGTTAATTAATTTCAGTGAGGAAAATGACGGATGCATCCAGAAGCCCCCTATCCTAAGGGGGAGGGTTTGACATGCTGGATTAAAGGCAGGTCTTATATATATACTGGGCTGGACTGTGACATAATCATTTTCAGTTCTTGAGTTACTGTTCCCATGGGCCCTGTGAGAACAGTGTTGAGAGTCATGCCCATCCCGTGGGGCACAGAACCAGAGTTCTGTGATAAGACCAGGAGTACAGTCAATGTCAATGATAAGGAATAAGGATTGTGAACATGTGATGGATGACCGTGGAATGATAGGGGGATCTAAATCCCTCAGTGAACAGCTGGTGCTGGTCCAGGCAATACACTTTGCCAGAGGGTGATATCCTGAGTGCAAAAGAATACTGTTATGCCAAGCTCAGGGCACAGCCTGCTTACTGGGCCTTAGCTCTGGGAAGCAAGGCATCTCTAAAATATTTTGACAAGGGTCACATAGCTAGTAAGTATCTGAGGCTGGATTTGAACTCATGTCCTACTGACTCTGGCCTCAGCACTCAATCTGCTTCACCACCTAGCTCCTAAGTGCTTTACAAGTATTATCTCAAAATTTCAAATATAACAAGTGAAACAGTTCTTCTTAGGTCAGCTTCCTGAGAATTAGCTTTGCTAAATTTGGAGTGGTTCACCATCAGTAAACTGACCAACTTAATGGATTCTTTGGCCATGGCAATTCATGAAACAAAGATAATATAAAATGCCCTTTCTCTAGGTCTGTCCCCCTCCTCTTCTGCAGTTATGGTGAGAGAGTATCAAAAAAGGAGGTAGAGGCAGTTAAAAATCTCAGAATTTAGGCAGTCTATGAACGCTAACTATTGATTCTTGGAATATGAATTCCTTGTCCAATGTTCACACCTTACCAGAGGAGCCAAATCCTATGACTCTTGACATCTTCACTCTAAGTGAAACCAGAAGACAAAAGGTAATTGTCACTAAGTGTAAGCATGGCTCACAGCCTCACCATGGAGAGAAAGGAGATAAAGGAATAGGTGGAGCAGGCTTTAGGCTTTGTTCAAAGGTAATAAAAACCATCATTTAATGGGACGGATGTTCATATGATACTACCGGTGCTCATGCTAGACATTTTCAAAAATACCACCAGGAAGATAATTACAGGTCACGTAATTATGTACCACATACCTGTACAACTTCAACTGTAAGGGTGAGGAGGTAGAGGAATTCTGTGAAGAACATCAGATGTATCTGTGATCTCATCAATTTGAGTATTTCTTCCAATGATGCAGATTACAAACTCAATTGTGCTTGCCCACACTGTGGCTACCATCCACAGACTCCCATTAGTTCGCTACCTGGAGGCTACTCAGCACGCTGGTAAACCTCCCCTTCTTTTTCAGATTCTCCACCTGTCGCTCCTTGCCCTTGCCTTCTTATCTCCCTGCCATCATTCACTCACTTTCTTCTTTGAAGGGTATATATGGCAGCATGTATACTAGGTGATCTCTGAGGTCCCTTCTAGCCCTAAGCCTATCATCCTCTTATCTTACTGTGCTACCATTTTCCCACTCAGCCAAGTTTACAGCCTTGGAGTCAGCCTTTACTTTTCACTTTCCCCCACCCTCCTTGTCCAATCAACTGCCCTTATCCAGTTTTGTCATTTCTCCCTCCACGAAATCCCTTTCTTTCTGCACACAAAGTCGAAACTTTCCTGTTCAGTTTCTCATCCCCTCTTACCTGGACTATTTCGTGAACTTACTAATTGCTCTCCTTGGTTTCTCACCTCTCCATTTTCCAAACGATCCCTCACTCGACTGTCAAGATAATTTTCCTAAATCGTGTCCATCTGTGGCATTCAAATGTTCAATAATCTACAATGGCTTATTGTTGTGTCTAGGACAAATTACATATTTTGCAGCTTTTTATTTAAAAGCTTTCTCAATTTGTCTCTAGCTTACCATTACAGAATTATTTCATACAACCCCTTTCCACATATTCTATATTCTTGCAAAACTAACTTGTTTGCTATCATCTAAACTTGTCATTTATTTTGTACAATCTGTCTCCCATAACTGGAATATATTCTGGCTGCACCGCAGCTCCTTAAAGTGTTTCAAAACTCAGGTTTGGTGCCATTTCCAGATAAGATTTTCATGATATACCCAGCATTTATTTATCTGTATAAATAAATGTTGTCCCCTTAGCCTTAGTAGAATTCAAGCTTATTGAGGATAGGAACTGCTTTTAAAAAATTAGCCTTACCTATAGTAGGCATTTAATAAATGCTTTTTGAATAAATTAACTAATACATACTATAATAAACCATAGCATAACATAGTAAATGTTAATTAAATATTTATTTTATACAAGCATTGTTTTTCCTTTTAGAATTTAAAAAAGTTTTTTTCTTATGATTTGAATGGCCCAGGTCTCATAAAATCAAATTTGAGCTGATGTCTTCTTTTTCTCTCAATAAATTACTCTAGTAAGCACAGACATTTTGACTCAGTGAACCCTTGTGGGTATAGGTTTTTTGTTCATAATTATGCTATTTTTTCCCAGAGAAAAGCATTTTTCAAAAGAAAAGGCTGATCCAACATGTCTCTGCTCTAACTTTTTCCTGAGTTTATTCAAAATTCTGCTCAATGTCAGAAAAAAATCAATCCACTGGGAAACAATAAATAACAGCTCTCAGAGTATTTGACACTTAATTGGAAAGTTGAGTAAGCAATTAACAGGTTAATTAGAGACTTTCGAGAAGGAACTCAGAAACCTCTTTCACAGAATTGGAAAAGACAGGCTTAAAAAAGTATCCTGACTGACTGAACATTTTTACCTTCCCTGTGCTTGGACATTGTCAGGAACCTTTCAAAGAATAGAGAAGATAGCAACATTGTGGGCATTAGGTCCTGATAAAGGAGGGGAGAAGAGATAAGTGTATACATATGCTTGAAGAATATTTAATTTAGTGCTTTAAAGTTCCATGATCTTGTCATTGTGAATGACTCCCTCCCCATCAATGGAATTTCAGCCAACCACCTTATTAAGTCTTTTGTAAATGATTTTTATCAGTTGTGCCCTTTAAACAAAAAAAAGGAAAGGGAAAAAAGAGAAATTCAACACTTAGTGACTAACCTTCTAGAGAGGAGCCTCTCAGAACTTACCTAGGCTTGTTGTAACATAACCCACACTAGTCTATCAGTAGCCTCTATTCAGAGCTTCCCCTGATTGGTGGAGTCTGGAGAACTTATGTTGCATCCACATAGCTTTGATTACACTCAGGGTCACTTCTTTGCCAGGTGAAGGCATCTAAGTGAGACTCCCATTATGTGCCAGTAAATTGGATGAAATCTAGGAGCTCATTGATGTGCATGCTAGCTTCACTAGTGTAGATCACAACCCAGCCATGTCTTAAAATCCTGTGTTTCTTGGCTGGGTTCATAGGCATGCTGCCATATTCAGTCCAACCAATATGCTGGATATCCATCTCCACATCTTCTGATGTTGCATACGTACCAATGGGGCATTTGGCCCATCCATCAGTTATCTCTCACTCTTACTGCATGATGAGTCCTTCTCCTTTTCCAGTCATTCATTTTTCTGGTGTTACCTTTTATATCACTTTTCTGGCTCAAGTCTCTATAAAAACATATGTATGTGTGCATGTACATGCACATGCACACACACACACAAACACACACGCACACACATACACACACAGAGGCACATCTTCTTACTGTCAGAATTCTTCCAGTAGTGTTGTATGGCTATGAATGATACAATATACCACCATTTATGAAGACCTGAATTTGCAGTTTATTAGAAGTATAATGGAGAGTGTCATCATGGGCGAGAGTAGGTAGCTACATATTACCAAGGAACAATTGGCCAGGAAATAACTTTATATTTAATAGAATTATACACATTGAATGGTTTGGTTATAGGATTGACACATGGGTTGCAGGGTGGAATGAGGAAGGTGGGTTCTATTAAGTTTATAAATATTTTGGAAAACACTGAAAGTGAGTGCTAAATGTGGTGATGTTAGTGATGTGGTGATGATGTTAGAGGGAGAGATTGTGCTAAATAATTCTACACTCAGCTTTCTTGACAACACTTCTCTAAAAACTTTTATCTCTTACTCCTGTGATATCAGTAGCCATGTTTATAAGATGATGATGATGATGATGATGACAATGATGATAGCAGGCTGGCATAGTAGGTACAGAGCTGGTCTCAGCACTAGGAAGATCTGGATTCAGCCCTGTGCCTGGACCATACTGGGTGTACAACTTGGGCATTGTCCCTAATGATAACAGTTGGGATTTGTGTCATATTGTGCTTGCAGGTTTGCAAAGTGCTTTCCATATATTATCTTGCTTGAGAAACTCTGAACTAAAAGACATCACATGGGAAACCCATTTTCAGAGACTACCATGACATACTGATTGCTGATAAATTCAACCATTCATTCTTTGTAATAATGACTAGCATTTATATAGTACCTACTGTGTACCACTCACTTTGCTAAGTGCTTTACAGTTATTCTCATTTGGTTCTCATAACAACCCTGCAAAGTAGGTGTTGTTATTATCTCCCCCTTACGGATGAGAAAACTAAGGCAGACAGAGGTTAAGTGACTTGGCCAGCATGGCACAGCTAGTGTTTGTGGCTGGATTTGAACTCAGGTCTTCTTGACCTCAGGCTTAGAACTCTAGCCAATGAGCTGCTCGCTTGTTTATTAGCTGGTATACATTAACCATAGAAATCTTTTTCTCTGTTTTCCCTCTCTGCTCATAAATGTTTAGCATGTACTTTATGCCCTTCTCTGTAATTATTCTCTTGTTTGCTGTCCTCAAGTTTTTAAAAGCCCACTTAACACTTTTTCTAGTTGTCATGGAATTGATCCTTCTTGGTTTTTAACATTTTTCTCACCTGTATTTCCCGGTTTGCCATATATTTTAACAGTGGTTTGTTTTTTCTGCTTTCAAATATGGAATTCTAATCTATCTTGTTAGCACATTGTTCTACCATATAGTGCGTCTTCAAGAAAAAATATTAGCTTGCAGTTCTTTGAACCTTTCCAGTAGCCTTTGTAATTTGTATATTTTACTGCTTCCGTAATTTTTTGCCCCCTTTTGCTCACTTCACCTTTTCATACACAGTAATTAAGAAATGTCTTCACCATTTCTTGATATTTGATGAGACATTTCCTCTTACCTTAAAGAGACTTGTCTCATCTGAGTTTAGAAGAATAGTTAGAACTGCAAGTATTTGATAACTTCGGTAATCATCCTTACTTGACTGTGTTTGGGTTTTAAGTGCAGAAGGAAAAGATAGTGAGCCAACATGAGGTAAGGTTTGCAAGAAAAACATGAGGTAGGGAATTCAATAGAATATCTGTAGATATACAGATACTAGCTTATTGTGACTTTAGGTCTTAAAATCATTTAATCCAATAGAAACTATATTTTAAGAATGTGCTACTAATGAAGGATATGGGGCTGCCAGTCTGATAATCATCGAATTATTTGCAAAATGAAATTGTAAGCACACTATCAAATGTTCCAGGCCATTTCACCAATGTGTTTCTTTGTGGAGCAGTGTTAGCACATTGGGATGGGCAGCATATTTCCTTAGAGAAGGAATTATTACTCTGGAGATGGATAGATTTCAGAACCTTAATGTATGGATAGGTTTCAGGGAGTCCAGAAACTTGGGTGGGGGAAAAATTACATCTTTATTTTCACTAATCTTGTTTTCCTTTGTAATCTATATATTTTATTTTATGCATTTTAAAACACTCTGTGAAGGCATCCATAGGCTTCACCAGACTGCTCAAAGGGTTCATGACAAACCTATATTGTTGTAGTACATCTGTTGAAGAGAAATTATTTACCTCATCCTTTGACCTCTCAAAATTGTTTGTTTAATTCTCTTTGTACACTTAGAATGCCAATGAAGATTCAATCTTCACCAATATATTCCAGTACAAAGAGCATTGGACTTTAAATGAGAAATGTCAGTTTTGAACTCTGACTCACCCACTATATATTTCTTCTTCTTCTTCTTCTTCTTCTTCTTCTTCTTCTTCTTCTTCTTCTTCTTCTTCTTCTTCTTCTTCTTCTCCTTCTCCTTCTCCTTCTCCTTCTCCTTCTCCTTCTCCTTCTCCTTCTCCTTCTCCTTCTCCTTCTCCTTCTCCTTCTCCTTCTCCTTCTCCTTCTCCTTCTCCTTCTCCTTCTCCTTCTCCTTCTCCTTCTCCTTCTCCTTCTCCTTCTCCTTCTCCTTCTCCTTCTCCTTCTCCTTCTCCTTCTCCTTCCTATCTCACTTTGTCTCTCTCCATCTCTCCTTGTCTTTATATACCTCTGTCACTGCCTCCTTTCTTTCTCCCTTCTCTCCATATACATCAACTAATTTCCTCAGAGTTCTTGTGAGGATCAAATTTCCTAATTTATAGTACTTGATGCATATCTTGATTCACACTGTGTAAGTATTTATTAAAATCCATCTTGGGCATGGACATTACCATCAGATTATCAAGTTTGGTCTGGGCCTACCTAGCACTATAGATATGATATGGTAACACCTAGCTCTAAGAGGCTTATCATTTTCTTGTGTACCAATAATTCTTAGACTGTTAAGATATGAATGTATGTGTTGCTTATAAATGTCTTTTTAAAATTGCAGATTGTAAACCATGCCTTTAGTCAAGCGGAACATCGAACCCAGGCATCTCTGCCGAGGAGCGCTACCAGAAGGGATTTCCAGTGAACTGGAATGTGTAACCAATAGTACTCTGGCAGCTATCATACGACAGTTAAGCAGTCTAAGTAAGTTTTCTTCTTGAAAAGTTTTTCTGATGACCAATGGTATCCTATTCATTTTAATGCTAGTAAAATATTTTGAAAATGTGAAGATATATTGTGATAGAGGAGTATCCTCTGGTATTAGTGAGACTACTTGAAGTCTATGAGAGTGCATGGGTTTACTTATCTCAGATACAGACATGACCCTCTGCCATTCTAAAAATCCCATCTCCTCAGCATCAGGCAGGACTAGCAGTAAATCATTCTGGACATGGAGTTCTATTAAATTGTTAAAATAAATAAAACCATTACTTCAGATGAATTCATTCAAGAATTCCCATTAATGTTAATATTTGCATCAAGGGATACTATTGCAATTTTTCAACTATAATCAAATGAAATAAGAAAAATCTTGATCCTGCCACTAATTTGCTGGGTGAATGTGAACACATTATTTTACTTCTCAAGTTTTCTGTTTCAGCATCTGTAAAATGAGTTAGTTGAGTCAGACAATATCTGAGCCCCTTCTTTAGATTTAACAATTTATAATTCTGAGCATTTGAAAAAGTATGTTTAGAATTTTATTATTTCAAAATAGGTAACAGATGCTTCTGCGGCAAACAATTAAAAAGAGATGAGCTGTGATAGGGTCTTTAGCCAATAGATGATGACTATTCCATGTTGTATATAGGGATTAATAATACAACTTAAATTTAAATCAAGGACTTTGCAAAGCAGTTCATGAAATATTCTTTGCCTTTTAAACTCTTCTTAAGCCCTCTTGGGGATGCTTTTACTCAAATTCACTTCACTTCTTATGGCTCTAGCATTAATACTTGTGAATGGAACTTTAAGATGAATTCTTTATGGTTGATGGCATTTTAAAGAGCTTCCAGCCGTGTTGGCTGAGCCACTTTGAACTGACTTTTCAAGGGGTAATATATGTATGCCCTTATTTCCTTTCAGAATTTTCAAACATGCTGAATTCGATTTTTGGATGCTTTTAATGGTTTGGGAATGCTTGAGATGCTAAATACTTAGTTGTAATCTTTGAGCCTACTTGAGATCAAATTTATGCTAGTTAGAAAAGTACAAGGTTTATAATCTTCTATTTCTTTGAGGTTTTGTTGTTAAGATTTCAATTCTTTTCAAACAAATAAACAAACACCATAATGTAATTTTACACCACTGTGAGTTAAGGGTTATAACAATGATGTAATTGAGAAGTGTTCAGAAGTACAATATTCACTAACTTCCTTAATGTAATTTGGTTTATTCCTATTATATAACTCAGTGGTTTTCTAGTTATAAATGAAACTTTCTCTTATTCTTTAAAATTTTTCTTTGGTGACATGGTGCTTTTTTTTGAGGTTCATAGGAACTGAAAAGGTAGCTTAAGATTTTACATAATCAGTGTTGTGCCCAAATTATCATTTAGTTAAAAATAAGATCCATGAGGACTTCTTTCTAAAGCACCTTAAGACAGAGAGAAATTAGGGAGATAAAACCAATGTAAAGAAAGCTTGGTAAGAGGTTCAGCTGAACAGGCATCCAGAAGGCATTCAAGGATAAAAATAAGATAACAAACAGAAGAAAAATAGAAAAGATTTGTAAACATTTTTATAACAAACTTTTCACCATCGAAGATAGGAAAGCCACCACACTTGGAGTCAGTAACATCACATTGGATGGGCATATACAAGAGGAGGTAGAAATGATACTAAAGAATACAAAGATGGGGAAAGTAACCTGAGTAGGCTAAGTGTGCATAGTGTGGCTATTTGGTTTCTACCACTCCATTCACTACACTTTCACTTCAGACCTAGATTCCACACTCTTCCTGCAGTCATCATAGAAAATCTCATATTGTTAGTATTTATTGTATTTGTTGTTCCATCATCCTTGCTGGAAGTTACACAATTGTGGAACCATTGAAGGATTGATTCACAAAGTATATAAAGAAGACATGGGAAAAAAAAATCTCAGATCTTATTAATACCAAAAAAGGTGACTTAGATCATCAACAAGTACTGACTCAAAGGTTTACTTTCTTTATATATAACATTTTTTCAAGTTTACTGGCAATACACAGCAATATTTATTGAGCATAAAACAGTGTAATATGCAGTAAAAGTTACTAAGATTATCATACTTTTTCACCTAGTAATTCCATTATTGGGAATAAAAGAGGATTGTGTTTGTAACCTCCACCTTAAGATCAGAGAACAAAGTTTTTAGGCATACACAAGAGTTTTGACATGACCACACAAGAAAGTGCTTGGTTCAAAGTTTTCATAATGACATTATATGTAACTATCAAAAATCTCCTCCAAAAAAAGAAAGAAAACAGTCTAAGTATTCAACAATAAGGGAATAGTTAAATGATCATGGAATGTTAATGGATCATTAAACAATCAGTCAGTTACTATAAAGCATCTGTCATGTGCTAGACACTGGAGGTAGGAGGACAAAAAAAATGAAACAGTTCCTGCCCCTTCCCCCAAGAAATTACTGCCAAGTCGGGGAAACACTATGTACACATCTAATTATACACAGAATGAAAGGCATTTAATACCAAGTGTCCCAAAAGTCTTAGTGCAGTTTTAAGCTGTATTACCTAAGAAATGTAAATGCTACAAACTTACAAACTATTTATTTAATTTTTTATAATATTGATGTTTATTAAAATTCCTCATCACCATCATCTTGTGCTCATCACTCATCCACTCTAGTCAATTTTCCAACCTTGTAAAAACTTTCATTGGCTACAGTTCAGTGACTGAAAGGATTGCATTTGCAATCCTAGCCTTGAGGTCATCCCAAGAATGAGGTTTTGATGCACACATGACGGTTTTGATATAGCCCCACAAGAAAGAGTGTAGTGGAAATGGATGAGGTGGCCAAAATGGCCAAACAAAAGGATTCCCTCAACAGAGCCACCTGTGTGAGAAAGTGTCATCCTGAAACTGTCTCATGTGCAATGCAATGATAGCATGTCCTGTCTTGTTAAAATCAAAACATTATTCTTCATAATTCACCAGACTTAGTAAGTGTAAAAGCAATTTAAATAATTACATTTTCAAATGATTTTTTGGTAATTTTATAGGCTTTACAGCTCTGAAGTTATTAAAGCTTAAAAATGCACTGAGTCTTTAGGTTACCCTGTACAAGGTATTTAAGGAGAGAAGGCACTAAGAGCTGGGGGAATCAGCAAAGATTTTGTGTAGAAGACAGGCCTTGAATTTAAGCCATGAAGGTAAAGAGGACTTCTGTGACAAGAGAATACATTCTAACCATGGGCAAAGATGAGGAGATGGGAGACGGAGTGTTCTGTGTGAAGCACAAATTGAAATCCAGATTTAGCACTAGAAGGAATCTTGGAGGTCACTGAGTTCTACCCCCTCATCCTACTGATGGGAAAACTAAGGCAACCATAGGTTCAGTGACTTGTTCAGGGTCACACATTTATAAGTGTCGGAGGCTAAATTTGAACTCAGTCTTTGGATATATTGGGGCCAAGTTGTGAAGGGCAGCAACAGCCAAACAGCAATTTATAGTTTATTCTAGAGGCAATATGTGTAGCCACTGAAGTTTTTTGCTGTTTATTGATAAAGCTTATTTATGTTTCTTCCTTTACTTAGGGAAAATCATTTTTGACAGCTCTACAGAGAATGGATTGGAATGGGGGAGTCTCAAGACAGTGAAACCAATTAGGAGGTGATTCCATAGTCCGGGGTAAAAGTGATAAAGGCATGAACGAAGATGGTGGCTGTGTTAGTAGTCAGGAGAGAATGGATGGGAGAGATGGTATGAAGATAGAAATGGTGATATTTACAACTATGATTAGAGTTAGGCTGCATGAGGACAAGGTTTAAGTTACAAACCTGGGGCACTAGAAAAATGGTGGTACTCTAGTACGACATAGGGAAATTTTGGAGAGGGTTGGCTTTGGGGGGAAAGATAATGATTTCTCTTTTAGGCATGTTTAGCTTGAGATGTCTATGGAATATCTAGTTTGAAATTTCCAGTAGGTGGATGTCAACAAATATTAAGAACATAAATAATTATGGAAAGATCTTTATGAAATACTTTAGATGGGGACAAAAACAGAACCAGAAAAGAAGAGAGCAAACTAATTATAACTGTATAAGGGGAAAAGTGAATGAGAATGAACGGACAAAAAATAATCCTGATGGGGATTTAGAGGAAGTCATTGAAAGGTTATGATTCTCTAAGCATTAAAATAATTTCATTTAAATATAAATCATTACCAAGTAAGGTAAGTTTGCACTGATGCTCAAATTTAATTTTAAATAAAGCATTTAACCACAAAAGAAAGCAATGGATTAGGTATTTTGGGGTAGAAAAAAGACACTAGAAGATACGACCCTTCTCCTCAAATAATTGCGCTCTGACTGCAGAAGATATGATAAATAGATAGGAAAATCAATTTTTAAAAAATTTGTAAAAAGACACAGAAATAAGTAGAGATTGATTTTTTTTTAAAGAAAACCAACTCTCAATGATCTGAGTGGTACCTGTGGCCTACCTATCCAAAGACTTTGAGAGGTCATGTGGATCACATTCAATCCTGGGGATTCAGCTTTCATTTTTGTTTTCTGTCGTCATCAGAATGAAACTCTTGGAAAATATGAATGAATTCTTAAGCATGGCTTAGGTTTAGGTCATCCCAAATGTGGATAATAGGATCTCCTTTTCTTACAAAAGCACTTAGTATACAACATAGATATCAGATATGGGACAGCTTTTATCATCTCAGCCACAGAAAACGCATAAATCCCAAAGGACCTGCAAGTCCTTACAGAAACGAAACCTCTTAGTCTCCCCTGTGACTTGCAAGTCCTTACAGAAACAAAACCTCTTAGTCTCCCCTGTAACTTTAAGACACTAGATCTAGGCTGCAGTATCCTAGAGGGTTAGAAAGGTCCAGATCTTTTCATAGCAAGTTTAGTCCTTCGGCTGTCAAACAGTGCTCTGGGAATGAGGCTCTTTTCCTCTGAGAAGTTCACTGTTAAGAAAAAGCTTCTCCCTTGGGGAGACTGGTACTCAGCTCTCAAATCCATGAACTGTCAAACTCAGGATTATCCACGAGGTAATCCCTGAAGGATGGAAACATTTGTTTTCAGGATCAGTAGTCTCTACTTCTTGCTCAGAAAAGTCAGAAGAAGGAATTTAAGAGCTGAAAGTCCCCTCTTAGGCTCACCTTGGCAATCATTGGCCTCTTATCATGTTCTCCCCCCCACAAGATGCCATTTTTTGCTCCTGGAAGGCAAGAGGAATGCTTTTTCTCTTTCTTTGTTCTTTTCTCTAGCTGAATTCTGATCTAGAAGTCTGAGGAAGACTTTTCTCCCTCGAGGGGGAAAAAGAAAAGAAAAGGGGAAAAGATCCAATCTTTATAAAATTTTTATGAGAATCCTATATATCATACATATATATATACATACACGTATATATACATACATATGCACACACATGCATATACACACATATGTATTTATATGTGTGTATATATGTATACATATATATGTGTGTGTATATATCTATATATATCTACATCTATCTCTATCTATCTGTCTATGAATCTATCTATCTATCTATCTATCTATCTATCATATCCTTGATGAGGATAGCAGTAGGTAAAGGGCAAGCATTTCCAAGTAGTAGATTACAGCTTTACCATTGCACA